>NC_046683.1:5000000-10000000 GCF_009870125.1 Drosophila pseudoobscura
ACCTGACACCTGACCATTGCACTGCAGAGCTCGTGAAATGCTCAGAGACCTGAAGCTTTGCCCTAGACCAGCCGCCGATAAGCGATTTCGTGGCCAAAAGCGCAATAAAAAATACAATCCATATGCGAAAAATCCAAAAATTCAACAAAAATTTGCTGAAAAGGAAACTATGTCAATGGCTAACGGAAGTGTGTGCGCTGCCAAGCTACTTCCGTGTTGATGTGTTACCGTTCCAGTTAGAGGTCAATAAACTTGTTGTGTGCCCCGTTAGACACCATCGTTGCCATCGTTGCCATGTCCCGGCTCCGCCAAGCAGTTGACCCAGACCCAATGAACTTGATCTTTGTCTTGTAGTGGCTTTGGTATTCGAATATTTGCATACAACTCGCACAGACGCCAGACGTGCCACTCACCTGTAAGGGAGATACGTGGAAAAGAAGAGGGAAATACGGTTATTAATGGGCTGGGCTTGGTTACCATATTCCATATTTCATGAAATTCTTAAGAGATTAACGATGATGTGTAAATATTCATAAGGGAAACATTCTTAAGTCTATCGGAAGTAGCCCCAAGACCAATCCGATCTCTTCAGCTGTAACCGGTCGACGGTTACAGAGACCCGACCCTGGACCGTGATTAGTGATAGTGTTCGTGTGCGTGTTCGTGTTCGTCTTAGGGCCTCGCCTGACCCATTTACCCACTGAACCTGAACAGCACGTTACGTATTGAAGTGGTTACATCAGGCCTCACTTCAAGCTTTGAGACACCCCACCACAACGCACACACACACAACCTTGACGATCTTGATTTTTTTTCTGGTAGGAAATTGGGACCAATGACCATAACATTTTATGAACCACTTACAGAACGGGAGATTGGTGGCTAAGCTGCTTTTTGGTTCTGATTGAATCATTCATTTAGACGATTAAATATTCAAAGAATTTCCACAAATATTGATTATCCGGAAACTGAATATGATTTCCGGCAAAAAGTAATGAAAGCAGCTCCATTTATTCCGCAAATAGAAGACCATCAACCAGGTCAAAGTAAATCACAGCTTGTTAGTTGAATGTGTTTTATTATCGGACCGAAATTGGATCACTATATCATACAGACATATGTCAGGTTCTAATTAACAAATTTTTCGATGATTCACTTATTTCATCAGCTTTGGTTCTCTTTTATTTTACTAGTTCTTTGGTGATTGGTGGGGATGTTACCACCAGCTCTTACTACCTCTCTCTCTTTCCTTCTTTCGGGGCCTAGGACCACGTTCGAGAGCCTCTCATCTTCTCGCGCCCCTGATTCACTCCTTCACTCTCTCAGGCATTAGAATAGGCGAATGACAAGAGTAACGGACAGCCAAAAAAAAGAAGACAAGGCACCGCCAGGAGATGCACTGAGAACAACCATGTCTGAGCATCTGAGATGTACACATGTATCGTGCTGCAAGGGCATCAAGAACTAGCCTTCCTGTGGTGTTTTATAAAATTGAATGTCTGAATGAATCATTCAAATTGAAATGATTATTTTCTTAAGCTCCAGAAGTTTGTGCAGAAGCCAATTAAGTGCCAGAGATAAAAGTTCACACAAAATCAGCTCCAAAAGAGATACAAAAATATGATTTTAGGGCTTTATATATATCATGGAATTCAATGCAATTATTTCCCCCAAATATTCGACTATTATCCAATTGATTGGAATGTTTTGTGGTAGGAAGTCAGGCCAAATGAATCAATTATTGAAAGTGGATTGCTATTGCTTGTCGGTCCAAAACAAATCGATTTCGGTCTCTGTGCGGATGATTGACATGACAAAGCAGAACAGAAACAGAAACAGAAAAGTTGAATAACATTTTGATATGACCACAATGCGCATAATTGGAATACGCATATATGTAGTACCTAGATATAGATACAGACAAAGACACATACGATAGTTTAAGCAGATAACATTACGGTTTTGTTTGCTCAACATTAAAGCACATTAGAGTGTGCAATTATTTGATTTGGGCATCGGCAGCGACAAAGCCAGGAAGTTCCGTACTGATCGCACCAAAAAAGATCCAAAGTGGTCTCGTGTTGATTGATGATGGATAGACGATGATCGCGGGGGATCACGGCCATAGATCGAACGGAAGGAAACGCCAGAAGAGTCTTCAACGGACAAGAGCTTAAGTGATCATTTCAGAAGGGATTCTCAATCAGAATAGTCATTAAAGTTTATTTTGAGTTGAATTGAAATCAGTTTGAATGCCGTTGGGATTGTTATGGAGTTATGGTGTGTGTGGGTGTTCAATTGAAATCAATTTGAATGCGAAAAATATGCTGTGTGGATTGTTATGGAGCAATTTTAGAATTGTTCGCACGCATGGGCGTGGAGGTGGCGATTGGTTTGGGGTTGCTGTCCAGTCCGAAGCCATGGTGCTGATCCAGAGCGTCGGTTCCGAGTGTGTCCCAGCAGTGCTTGTACCAGCCCGAGACCGACTCCTGGGGAGTCAGACCGAAGCCGGCGGCAATGCGCTTCATCCAGTCACAGAGGCTGCTGAAAAAGGCCTTGCAGAAGCTCTCACGGCGATTGGGGACCATCGAACGGACAAGATCCACCGGAACGGCCGATGAATCCGTAAACAGCGCATCGCTGTTGTTGCCTTCAGTCCAGCAGTTCCAGTCGTCCGGGCGAATGTTGGACAGATTTCGGGCACCGCTCTCCAGATCCAGACAAATGTTGCCGTCGGCCGAGATCTGGCGTTGCGGCACAGGGCTCTCGATGGCCTGCTTCACCACCTTCGATTGTAGCCCCGCGACATCCTTCTCCTGCTGGCCCAGCCCCGAGGTGCTGGGCTCATCGTCAGGACTCCCCGGGCCCATATCGCTGGGCTGGGAGCCGACACTGGCAGCCTTAAGGATTTCGCATAACTGCTGCTTAGTATATCGTACGGACATCGCTCTGTGGGACGAACAGGGGGGCTTGGACTCACATTCACACACACGCGTATAATTTACTCACAAAAATTCGATGTTTTTCTTTATAGGTAATTTTGATTTTAAGGAGCTCCGTTTTGCTCAGCTGTGATTTAATCCACAGCTGGGTAAATATGAACTATTTCCAGGAATAGCATGGCCTGCTATCCCATCTCTAAAGGATTCCTAGATATCATATGCTGCCTGTCAGAGCCAGGAAAGGGTATACAGTGTTTCGAGCCCTCGAACTTAGTGGGCTTTTCGCTGGCCTTGGGTATCCCCCCCAGTCTGCGGCCATGGCAAATATTATTCCAAAAATACGCCCGATAATATTTGCTTTGGTATTTGGGCAGATAAAAAACCCAGCCCAAATGTAACTAGACTGGAACAACGGGTTTGTTTTGGGAAGATCAGGTCTCTAGAATGGGTCCCCCCGCATCCGATCAGGGGCTTCAGGGGTATATGCAAATTTGTGGCCAGCATTAGAATGCCTCGTCACGATGATCGAAACAAATAGCAATCAATCGAATCGTTTTATGCTGAGGTGGGATTCGATTGTTGGCATGCCAGTCATTCTGAAGACCATTAAACGATCATTAAACGAGGCTGCCACCTGCGTCAACACCAGCTGAATTGTTCACTCCATTCCTCTGTTCTTTGGCTTTTCCAGCACAGTTTCCCCTAAGCGAACGGACACAGAATCACGCATAAAGATGTCAAATGAATGAAGAATCTTTCATCCTTCCTTTTTTTTTAATAGAATTCTATGGAAATCTCGATCTCGGTCTGAATGCCAGGGGCACAGATGGGCCACACACCACAACAACAGCAAAAAAACATGTCTCGCACACAAAGTCGAGGCCCAAAACAAGAGGCAGTCGGGCCGTGGTTTTGCCAAAAATAAAATTTGCAACAAGACTAACAGAAGAAGAAAAAAGCTGCTTTGAGAAAAACTCGGTCAAAGACAACGAGTTGTTGGATAAATTCTTGACTTGAAGACTTGAAGCGTGTAGTATAGAAACAGCCACAATACCCATCGATGCGATGGTGCCGTGCTGTAAGCCTTAAAAGCCACACTTTAATTGCCGTTAGAGCCGTTCTGGCGGCGGCCAGAAGCCAGTAGCTTGACGAACTTGAGGCCCGAAACTGCAGACAAATTGCGAAATTTAAAGCCAACTGTTGGACCGGGCAACAAGAGCCCTGACTCCGAAGTTTGCGGCCAACAAAAGGCACTTGAATGTCAACGGTTCTGGTTCTGGTTCTGGCCCGTCCTTGAGGCTCTCAGAGGTTCTGGCCTGGGCTGAACCTCATTGGTATGCTGAATGATCTGCTGGTGTCGAACTCCCTGGAGAGGAAGAGCAACAACTCCCAAGTCCAAGCCCATACCAGACCCACAGCCACAGCCAGAGCCACAGCCCCTGTCCTTCGACCAGCCATATATCTCATTTGGGGCGGAGAACACATCAAAAAATCATTAAGCACCATCTTAATTTATCGTAATTTTTTGTGCTGTTTTCTTTTACGACTCGTAGTAGTCGTAATAGTAGTAGTAGTAGTAGTATGTCATATGGTTGCTGGCTATGGTCGGCTGGTCGCCTAGACGCCAGGTTTTCGTGCCTAAAATCTTTGTGGGTTTTCAAGCAAAGTAAAGCCCGGCTTCTCCGATTCTCTGGGGCTGTGGGTCGGATTCTAAGCTTCGAGTTGTTTGCATGCAAGCGGAAATAATTATAAAATTATTCGCTAGACAATGCGGCAGGCAAAACAGTATTATGGGCAGTCAAGCAGCCACCTCCGACTCCCATTCACCCAATCGCGAATGTAATTGCAATCGTGAGAGGCAGTTCCTATCACTGTGATGATGGTGTGGAATCGTTTCGAATCAAATAAATCAACTGTTTTCAACTGGTAATTTATCATATCGAACATCGCGAACGGACATCAATTTGTCGACCCTCCAGACCCTTCAGAGATGCACTTGGGATGCTCTTTGGTTCAATCAATATTTGACACAGAATATATTTTCTAGAGTATCAGGTAGATTTGTTAGATTCCCTTCGATGTTGATATTTCCTTTATTTGTTCCACTCTAAATGTTCGCAATTCCTTGGGAATGTGTAAATTATTCCAGATATTCATATCAGACATTCCTTAAGATGAACAGCACGTTCCCTAACGTTCCCTATATTTACAACAGAAGTCCCATTAGATATTTTGCTCTTGTTCCTGAATATACATCTCGTATATCGGTTCCCATCAAATGGTAGATGCAAAATGCATAAATCAGCAGTACTTAATAATGTTCCGTCCTTCGTCTTGAGCAAGCGATTTGTATGCATATTCCGTAGCGCCCTGAATTTGATTTTTCAAGGGAAACCAAAAAACAACCAACCAAACCCTTTGATATAGAAAACAGCAACTATCGAATGCGATAGTCTCAGATGAGATCCCCTGATCCCTTTCTTAGAGCTGCGTAACCGTACACCTCTGATCTGAGCATTTCTATCGCATCCACGTTTACAGCCCTTATTTCGAGCGTGAAATTCAATGGAGAAAGACCTGTTCTTAGAGGGGGATTTGTGCAATTTAAATAGACTTTGGGCTCATTAATCGTGTGGAATCGAATGGAATGCTTACGATCTTTGATTGTTCGATAATTTCAGCCTTTCAATGACGGTTCGAACCCCTGGCGCCCTCCCTCCCCCAATGATGCGATACTACACGTTCCAATAGTTAGGGGCAGGGCGGGGCAGAGCAGGGAAGGACAGGGCAGGGCAGGGCAAATAAATAATTGTTGCTCATCGGACAGACAGTTCGATCCAAGAGCTGCTATTGTCAACGATTCCCAACAATCTGTGCGGCGGTGGGGCTGATAGTAGTCTCCCGGCGGTGCATTGCACCAGTCGATTGCCGGACTTGAGTGTGTCCGTCTGACTGTCTCCCACCATGACTGCTAGGACATCGCAAAGGTCCTTGTCCAGGCCCTGGGCCCTTGTCCTGGCCTTTCTGGGGCTCCTTGCTGTGAGCGTGTCAGCGGCCGAACAGAGCTACTACGGCAACAGCATGCTCGATATGATGGAGTTCATGCGACGGGGACAGGCGCAGCTGGATCTGGAGGCCCTCGACAACGGCCAGAAGCTGCTCACCAAGTACGACTTCATTGTGGTGGGCGCCGGCACCGCGGGCTGTGCCCTGGCCGCCCGCCTCTCGGAGAACCCCAGGTGGAAGGTGCTGCTGCTGGAGGCCGGCGGACCCGAGAGCTACGCCATGGACATGCCCATTGCGGCGCACTATCTGCAGCTGGGCGAAATGAACTGGAAGTACCGCACGGAGCCGTCCGCCAGCTACTGCCTCGCGATGAACAACAACCGCTGCAACTGGCCGCGCGGCAAGGTGATGGGCGGCAGCTCCGTGCTCAACTACATGATGTACACCCGGGGCAGCAGACGCGACTACGATCGCTGGGCGGAGTTGGGCAATCCCGGCTGGAGCTACAGGGATGTCCTGCCGTACTTCCGCAAGTACGAGGCCTCGAGCATTCCGGACGCAGACCCAGGACCCACTCGACCCGGCCGCCAGGGACCCGTCAAGATCAGCTACACGGAGCCGCGCACTCGCATCGCCGATGCCTTTGTTCGGGCCTCCCAGGAGGCGGGAATGCCGCGGGGCGACTACAACGGAGAGACCCAGCTGCGGGTGTCCTATCTGCAGGCCAATGTCTACAACGAGACCCGCTGGAGCTCCAACCGGGCCTACCTCTATCCCCTGAAGGGGAAGCGCACCAACCTCCACGTGAAGAAGAACGCCCTGGTGACCAAGGTGCTCATCGATCCCCAGACGAAGACGGCCTACGGCATCATGGTGCAGACGGAGGGACGCGTGCAGAAGGTGCTGGCCCGCCGGGAGGTGGTCGTGTCGGCGGGGGCCATCAACACGCCGCAGCTGCTGATGCTGTCGGGCGTGGGGCCGGCCAAGCACCTCCGGGAGGTGGGCATCAAGCCGATAGCCGACCTGGCGGTGGGCTACAACCTGCAGGATCATATAGCGCCGGCGGTGAGCATGCTGTGCAACGCCACCTCGCTGCAGATCCGAGAGATGTTCAGTGTGAAGGCACTGGGGGACTACTTTCGCGGACGAGGCCCGCTGCGGACGCCCGGCGGCGTGGAGGCCATTTCCTTTTATGCCCTGGACGATCCGAAGAACCCCCAGGGCTGGGCGGACGTGGAGCTCTTTGTGGTGGGCGGGGGCCTGCAGACGAACGTGGCCCTGCGGCTGGCCCTCGGCCTCAGGCCGGAGATCTATGAGGACATGTTCGGCGATCTGGAGCGCAGCAACGCCAACGGATTCCTCATCTTCCCCATGGTCCTGCGCGCCAAGAGCCGCGGGCGCATCAAGCTGCGCAGCCGCAGACCCCAGGAGCATCCCCTGATCTACGCCAACTACTTCTCGCATCCGTACGACCTCAACATCACGGTCCGTGGCATCGAGCAGGCTGTTCGGCTGCTGGAGGAGCCTGCCTTCCGGGCCATCGGAGCCCGGCTGCTGGAGAAGCGTCTGCCGGGCTGCAGCCATCTCCGCTGGCGGAGCAGCGACTACTGGGCCTGCCACGCCCGCCACTTCACCTTCACCATCTACCACTACTCGGGCACCGCCAAGATGGGTCCCAGCAGCGATCCGGCGGCCGTCGTCGATGCCCGCCTCCGGGTCCATGGCATCCGCAATCTGCGCGTCGCCGATGCCAGCATCATGCCCCACCTCATATCGGGCCATCCCAATGGCCCCGTCTATCTGATAGCCGAAAAAGCCGCCGATATGATCAAGCAGGATCACAACTATGTTCTCTAGTTGTAGATCCTAGAAAGGAGCACAATTTGTCTTATAGGTGGAATAATTACAAATAGCTTAAGGGTAGGGGATCGAGGGATCTTCGACAGATCCGGGATAGACCTGGAGACACTGATCTCAGGGGCTCTTGAATTAACCATTCGACGAATGAATGTACAAGGAGGAGTGAATGGAATAAATAGAACATCAGCGAGCATCAACGTGTCGCGTCATGCACAGGACATGTACAAATGTTTGCCTGTTGTTCTTTCTTTTTGTCACGGGCATTCCCTGGAGCAAGGACTAGACTTTAGACCAGGAAATTCGGAAGAAAGTGTTTTTTTATAAGACTTAAGGAAGGAAGCTCTGTAATGAAGGAAGAGACTGGTTTCGTTGTTATTTCTCTGTTACTTAAATTGATATAGTCCATTGATTTTTTTAATAATACAACAAAATATTTATAAATATACAATATTAAGGAAAAATCTATCCTACAGTACGCGTAGTCGATGACGATGTGTTGAGAGTCTAAAGTCATCAAAGATATCTTTAACATTGGGAGTACCTAGGGCTTCATCAATGACATTGTCAAATGACAGTCTTTTATGATTAATCGATGACTTTAAAATAGTAATCAATGAATAAGCGACAACTTTATAAAAGGTAATCAATGAATAATAGATAACTTAAAAAAATAATCGAAACCCTTGAAATAGTAATCCACGAATTATCGATGATAGTAATCAATAAATTATCGATAAGTTGCAAAAATAAATCAATGAATAATCGATGACTTCATAAAAAGTAATCAATGAATCATCGATAAACTAAAAATAGTTATCAATAAATAATCGATGACTATATACATAACAAGTAATCAATAAATTATCGAAGACTTTGAAATAGTAATCAATAGGTAATCGAAGACTTTAAAAAGCCAATCAATGAATAATCGATGACTTTAAAATGGTAGAATGGAAAATGAAAAGGAACATTTCGGTGTATTTGTAAGAACTAAAAGGCATATTTGTATATTCTAATCCGAATCGTTCAATCAATGATCTGCTTGTGTAAGTCTCTCTATTCAAAAAATCTAGTCAGTTCTTACACCATATCATCCTCCATTCGTGTTGTGCAAGTCATTCGACAGGTCTGAGGGTCTAGAAATCATCAATAATCATCAGCACACTCCCATTATTAATTCTTATTGGTTTAGAACAACATGGTTTAGGCCTTTGATTTCGATCTGGTTGTGGAATACCCAAAAGAGCGACACGACAGGTTTCTTTGTCTCGAAATTCACCCTCGAAAATCGCAGCGTGTTAATTATATCAATCGGAAAGGAGAGAGGATTAGAGCATCTACCAAGACTAGCCATGGGAGGCCCTTTAATGTGTGCTTCCGCATTTTGGTCCACAGAGCCAGAGATAGAGACAGACACAGAGGTGACGATGACGATGACGATCGGCTCTGAAGTCAATGTCAGATCTCCATCTATGAGCTTTCAATTTCAGCTTGTATTTGTTGTATCTGTGGCTGTGGCTGTGGCTGTAAACGTGCCCACAGACCAGTATACCAAACTTTTGAAATCTTTTGAAGATTCTTGGCGATCGCTCGTGTATGCTGTGTGCTGGAGCCGAGCGCTGCAGCCGAGAGATTCGCAACAACACGATCGGATCGGCGCTTAAATTTAATATTAAATTGAACTTGGCCAGAGCGTTTGGCAGCATTACTAGTTCCGAATCCGATTGGGCAAGACGCGACCACCGATCACTCGCGATCACTAGAACACTGCGCGATCGCGATCAATTTTTTCTGAATTCTCTTCTTGGAGTGTGTGTGTTTTTTTTTTTTTGGTTTGTTTCGTCTGGAGTGCCGCTAGTGGAAGCCCGATGATGGCCAGCAAAACGAATCTGCATCTTAGTCTGGGACTGGGACTGGGTCTGGGTCTGGTCTTTGCCTGCTCGTTGCTGTCTCTGGTGTCTGCCCAGGATAACAATGTGCTCTTCGAGACAATCAACTTCCTGCGACGCGGGCAGGCCGACGTCGACCTGGAGAACTACGACAACGGGCTGGTCCTGGACACCGAGTACGATTTCATTGTGGTGGGAGCCGGCACCGCGGGCTGTGCCCTGGCCGCCCGCCTCTCGGAGAACCCCAAGTGGAAGGTGCTGCTGCTGGAGGCCGGCGGGCCGGAGCGGCTTGTCATGGACGTGCCCATTGTGGCCCACTTCCTGCAGCTGGGCGAGATGAACTGGAAGTACCGCACCCAGCCCTCGGACCATGCCTGCCTCGCGATGAACAACAACCGCTGCAACTGGCCGCGTGGCAAGGTGATGGGCGGCAGCTCCGTGCTCAACTACATGATGTACACGCGGGGAAATCGACGCGACTACGATCGCTGGCAGGCGCTGGGCAATCCCGGATGGAGCTACAAGGACGTCCTGCCGTACTTCAAGAAGTACGAGGGCAGCAGCGTCCCCGATGCCGAGGAGGACTATGTCGGTCGCAACGGACCCGTCAAGGTCAGCTACGTCAACTGGCGCTCCAAGATCTCGGAGGCCTTTGTCGACGCCGCCCAGCAGGATGGGCTCAAGTATCGCGACTACAACGGACGCATCCAGAACGGCGTCGCCTTCCTCCACACCACCACCCGCAACTCGACCCGCTGGAGCTCCAACCGGGCCTACCTCTATCCCCTGAAGGGGAAGCGCACCAACCTCCACGTGAAGAAGAACGCGCTCGTGACCAAGGTGCTCATCGATCCGCAGACGAAGACGGCCTACGGCATCATGGTGCAGACGGAGGGACGCGTGCAGAAGGTGCTGGCCCGCCGGGAGGTGGTCGTGTCGGCGGGGGCCATCAACACGCCGCAGCTGCTGATGCTGTCGGGCGTGGGGCCGGCCAAGCACCTCCGGGAGGTGGGCATCAAGCCGATAGCCGACCTGGCGGTGGGCTACAACCTGCAGGACCATACGGCCCCGGCGGTGACATTCACCACGAATGCAACGTCCCTGAAGTTCGAGGACTTTGCCGATCCGACACTGATCAATAGATTCAATCGGATGGAGGGGCCCTACGGATCGCCTGGAGGCTGTGAGGCCATTGCCTTCTGGGACCTGGACCATGAGCGCGACGAGGATGGCTGGCCGGACATTGAGCTGTTCCTGGTGGGCGGCTCCATGTCCTCGAATCCGGCCATCTCGCGCGCCTTCGGACTGAAGAAGTCCATATACGATGCGCTGTTCGCCGAGATCGAGGACAAGTCGCTGAACGCCTTCATGATCTTCCCGATGATACTGCGGCCCAAGAGCCGCGGCCGCATCATGCTCAAGAGCAGCGACCCCTTCAAGTATCCCCTCATCCATGCCAACTACTTTGCCCATCCGTACGACGTGGACATCTCGGTGCGGGGCCTCCTCAAGGCCGTCAGTCTGATGGAGCAGCGCGGCATGAAGGCCATCAACGCCCAGCTGTGGGAGCGCAAGATCCCCACCTGCAAGCAGCATCCCTACAAGAGCTGGGCCTACTGGGTCTGCTATGTCCGCCACTTCACCTTCACCATCTACCACTACTCGGGCACCGCCAAGATGGGTCCCAAATCGGACCGGGCCGCCGTAGTCGATGCCCGCCTCCGGGTCCATGGCATCCGCAATCTGCGCGTCGCCGATGCCAGCATCATGCCCGAGATCATGTCCGGCCATCCCAATGGGCCTGTCTTTATGATTGCCGAAAAGGCGGCCGATATGATCAAGCAGGATCATGGCTTCATCCCGTGATTATTCCACTCCCAATCCCCCAGTCCAAAGTTTCATCAGGTCTAAGCCCGGTTTGCACAAGGCCAAAGTCCACTGCCCATCCCCCCACTTGTCCCCATCGTTTGCATCGTTGTTTTGTATTCTGTTTAGTCATACATTTACCATCTTTTATGTCTCTCCATCAACCTCCCCGAGTTGGCCAAGTGCGAAGGGGGCTTAAGTTTTAGTTAAGGCATTCTTAACGATTCTTTGTTATTCTTAGTGTACCTCTCTTTAGCCTGAACTGATTCTAATTTAAGTCTAGACCCGTAAGCTCCATGAATAAATCTCTTAAGATTATCATATACCATGTATTTCTACAATGTGTCATTTATTGCGTACTCAACCGAGAGAGGGAATTGACAGCACAACTTGATCAGTGATCAATGATCAGTTATCAGTGATCAGTTATCAGCTTTTTGAGATCAGTTATCAGTGATTAGTTAGGGATGATCAGTGATCAGTGCTGGCAGGTGTGTGGCACAAACTGGTTATCAGTGATCAGTAATCAGTGATCAGTGAAGACTTATTAGCAATAAGTGATTAGTTATCAACAATCAGTGATCAGTTATCAGATATCGGCGATCAGTGATCAGTTAGAGGTGATCAACTATCAGCAATCAGTGATTAGCAATCAAAGATCAGCTAAAAGGGTTCAGTGATCAGATAGAGGTGATCAGTTATCAGCGATAAGCGATCAGTTATAAGTGATCAGCTATCACAGATCAGCTATCAGTGACCAGTGATGGAATTTCCACGACTGTTATGCTGATGAGAGGTGATTTGATACATTAATGCGTGCCTCAGATTTTCAGAAATGTAGCGTACAAATAGTATGATCCATTTTCGTCATGCATGATGCAATACATCATTCCTGTTGGCTAATATCGATTGGCGTTCACAGCATCATAGGTGACACCTGCCTGCTGATACAAGCTGCATGATACATAGGGCTCCCATTGACATTGACTCTCAATTTTACTGAAATCTTCAACGTTTTTCTTTCGTGGTTTTGTCCATTTTCATGCTAATAAATTTTTAGCGTGTGTATTTTTTTGGGTTCGTCAATGTCCGTCTTGTTCTTCTGTTTGATACCTTTTTATTGTTGCGGAAATGATTTTTGTGGTCTTGGTTTTATTTCTTTGTTTTTTGTTGGTCTTTTGTTTTGAATTTTTGGTTTAATTTGCATTGATTTGACCTTAGCCCCGGGGCGGGAACTTGGGAGGGAGGGGGGCCGTAAATCAGTCACAAATTGAGAACAATTTCCAGAGCAGGTGCCACCCAAAAGTATGCTTCAACTGATCAAAAGCTTTACTTGTGAAAAGCTCAAAGTGGAAAAAAGCAGGCACGATCTTGCCACAGAAATCCATTCCAATTCCACAGCAGGCTCTATCGATAGGTTTGCTCCGACATTTGATCGGCTCAAGACGAGGGTCGGTTCAAGACTGTCTCCGATTGAAGATCAATGCCAGGAAGTGCGAGAAGTGAGTGAAAGAACAAGACTATTCAAGGGTGCATCGAATAGAGCGCGACAGATCGAGGGAGATGGAGAGGGAGAGGGATAGCGAAAGCGAAAGGGAGCCCCCAGCTAAAGACGAGTGAGTCGGGGCTGCTGCGTGAGAATATCTATGTAGGTTTGTATGCAGATGAGAATGTGGTTCTGTGGGCAGTATAAATCTATGGATTAAAGGCTTATATCGGATAGATACTTCCCTCACACTCAACCTAGGACCTAAGAGTACCCCGGCATCTCACTAAGATCTCTTGTAAGACAATGGTTGTTCATTAATATGAAGAAGAACCGACACAGGCCATTCTATAAACAATACAGACCACTTGACCACCAATACGGACCATAGAGTAATGAGCGGTTGGACCATAAAATCATAGATGAATGTGCATGGGTCTCGACGAACCCAAAACTCTTAACACATGTGGTGTGCCTGCAGTAGCACTATCATTAGAGGGGATAAACAAGTGGCCCTTTTCTTAGCATTGGTCTTGGTTTGCAATTGGATTATAGTTATGAAGATAAAACAGTTCGAAATTAAAACACAGCATCGCCATCAACAATGGTAGAGGCCTTAAACTTTTGCTAGCCAATAAGTGCTCCGTTGATAAATATGTACAATATAGTATCTATGATTATAAACATATTCATAAATCAAGAGCTCACATACATACTGTCCAATTAACGGGTTTCAAAGTAGAGCCTCGGCCCCTGCCGCGGCTCACAACGTTTCCACTCGTTCCCAAACTTTTAACAACTAGAATTGATGGTGAATCCTTGTCCAACAAACGGTAGCTATATGGCATTACAAGAACAAAAAAATCATTAAAAATTGCTAAATAATCTTTTTTGCCCTAGACCTTTAGACCCTTTTGCGTTTAAGAAATGTTACGCTCATCAAAATGATCCAAACTTATCGAAAATTGATGAATTTATGGGATAAAATACATTTTCTCTTTAAAATCGCTTTGGCAAAGCTCTTGAAACCGCAATAAACCGAAAAGTTATTGCTGTTTCAAGACTTAAGTCCGGCACTGTACACATGACCACTCCCTGAACCGAAATCAACCAACAAATGCACTGGAAAGGTGGCCTTCTACTATTGCTGATATCAAAACCATTTCTATCGTCAACTCTGTTGGATATCTGGGGAGCTGCAGAGGCCAAGCCATCAGCCCTGGGTTTTCATTAACACAAATTGAAATATTCATGAAGGTCCTTGGAGGGGTGGGGTCTCGAAAACATGAATATTGCATGCAATTGCCGTGACCAAAACAAGACCCACTCCCAGCCGGATGAACTCCCCCCCATAAATCTGGCCGTCAGCGGCCAGACGGATTTGTAAGAGATTCCCGGCCAGGATTGGGGGCTAACTGCAGCCATATGCTGGCTGTCGGACAACCCCAAGGGGTGGTTGATGCAGCTGCAGTGGCCACCCCACGAAAATTGTTTTGCTTTTGTTTGCTGAATGTCCAAATTCGCCACGGGAAACACCGGAAAGCCAACCCCTGAGAGCTCTCTCACCCTCAGCCATACCCCTCGCCCCCCGCAGATGTCGCTGTGGCAGAGCCGCAAGAGAAACCAGAACAATTCCCCGCGGCCAAGTGCCATTGAACCAGGTTCAGATGCAAACGGAAAGACCAAAAGCAAATAGCCCAAGAAACACAAGAAGCAGATACAGACGAAGACGGAGACGGAGACGGGGACAATGATATACTTGTTGATAGAGACAGAGATATAGTTAGAGAAAGAGCACGAGAAGGAGCGACATGGTGATGAGCAGGCAGAAAGCAGTAAGCAAATTAGCAAGTGGCAATAAAAATTCTTGGCTCTAAAAACAATCTTGGCCCGTTTTGGCCCTACAGCGACGAGAGAGTTGAAGACGAGACCGAAAGATCAGTCGAGGAGAACCAAAACCGGAGACGACGACGACACTTGAGAGGCACAGTGGGGCAAATGGAAAGATCCATAGGTGGATCCAACATACGAGCTAAATAATTAATATTCCGCTTATCCGAAAGTGCTGATTAGTGCTATAGACAAAGAATGTCCCCATTGTGAGGCGCTCATTACCATCGAATCTAGATTTAAACCTGTTTTGCAAAGTTTTGGCTGGAAACCACTTAAAAAAAAAACATATTATCACAATATTTGGAATGATTTTGTGCCCCGAAAGAGCAACAATCTTTATTGCGCATGAGCCATACGAGGTCACCGATTTAATATCCAGAAATATTTTAATTTTGTAGCCTCCGACTTCCGACTTCGCATATATATTTATGTGATCTTTGAATATACCATACACTCAGAGAAAAAAGCCCTGAAATTGTAATATTTCATAATAATAAGTTCATAATAAAATTATATTCCGATTAAATATTGATGCCTTTAAATCAAAGTAATTTCCTTTTGATTTCAGTACGCTCTTATTTCAAAACGGAATATTTGAATAGAATATGGGTGCCATGCCACAGATAGTTCCAAAAAAGATACTTCCTCTAACCAAAAGACATCCTTTAATACCAAACAACACGAACTCCAGTACGTTGGTGTTTGCGTGGCTTGAAAGTGTTTCATTTTTGTGCCCACTGTGCGAACCAGAAGTTCAATTTCACCGGCCAGCCGGCCAGCCGCAGAGTTCAGTCAACGGCGCAGAGGTAACACAACCAGAGGTACGGCTACGACAACACCATGGAGAACCTGCTGCTGCTGCTGATGTCCGTTCTTCTGGGACTTCTTCTGCAGATCCCCGATGGCAATGGCGACCCAGGACGAGGCCGAGCACCCGAGTTCGAGGAGTTGCGGCGCCTGGGCATCGGAAATGTGGTCAATGTTCCGCTCTACAGCGACGGTAAGTGCATGACGGCCTTGGCCCATGTCTCCCCATGGTGATCTCCAGCATTCGTGTGATTCGCAGCGCCATTGGGCAGCTATGACTTTATTGTGGTGGGGGCGGGAGCCGCCGGCTGCACTCTGGCCGCCCGCCTCTCGGAGAACCCCCAGTGGAGTGTGTTCCTGATCGAGGCCGGCGGCGTGGAGAACATCATGCACCAGGTGCCGCTGATGGCACCCTCCCTGCAGACCACCGCCTCCAACTGGGGGTACCTGTCGCAGCCGCAGCGCCACGCCTGCCGCGGCATGCCCGACAACAGATGCTCCCTGCCCCGGGGCAAGATCCTGGGCGGCACCAGCTCCATCAACTACATGATCTACAATCGCGGCAACAGGCGGGACTTCGATGGCTGGGCCTCCGCCGGCAATCCGGGCTGGAGCTACGCGGAGGTCCTGCCCTACTTCCTGCGCAGCGAGTCCGCCCAGCTGCAGGGCCTGGAGCAGTCGCCGTACCACAACCACAGCGGACCCCTCAGCGTCGAGGATGTGCGCTATCGCAGCAGGCTGGCCCACGCCCATGTGCGGGCCGCCCAGGAGGCAGGACATCCGCGAACCGACTACAACGGCGAGTCCCAGCTGGGGGTCTCCTACGTCCAGGCCACCACCCTGAAGGGTCGCCGCCACAGCGCCTTCCGCGCCTACATCGAGCCCATCCGGAAGCAGCGCCGGAACCTGCACATCCTCACCCTGGCCCGGGTCACCCGCCTGCTCATCGACGAGGCGACCAAGTCCGCCTACGGGGTGGAGCTGCTCCACCAGGGGCGGCGGCATCGAGTGCGCGCCCGGAAGGAGGTCATCCTGTCGGCGGGGGCCTTCAACTCCCCCCAGCTGCTGATGCTGTCGGGCATCGGGCCGGCGGACAACCTCAAGGCCATTGGGGTGCCGCTGGTGCAGGCTCTGCCAGTGGGGAAGCGCCTCTACGATCACATGTGCCACTTTGGGCCCACCTTCGTGACCAACACCACGGGCCAGACGATCTTCAGCGCCAATTTGGGCCCGCCCGTGATCAAGGACTTCCTGCTGGGGCGGGCGGACACGTTCCTCTCCAGCATTGGCGGAGTGGAGACGCTCACCTTCCTGAAGGTGCCCCGAGCCCGGACCCCGTCCACGCAGCCCGACATCGAGTTGGTTCAGGTGGCCGGGAGCCTGGCCAGCGACGAGGGAACGGCTCTGGCCATGGGGGCCAACTTCCGGCAGGAAATCTACGACAAGATGTACAAGGAGCTGGCTCTCAGGCAGCAGGATCACTTCACCTTCCTGATCATGCACTTTGCCCCCGCCTCCGTGGGTCGTCTCTGGCTGCACAATCGCAACCCCCTCGAGTGGCCTCGCATCGATCCCAAGTACTTCTCGGCCCCGGAGGATGTGGAGTATCTGCTGGAGGGCATCAAGGAGGCCATTCGCATCTCCAAGATGCCCGCCCTCCAGTCGATTGGCGCCCGCCTCCTGGAACGCCCTGTGCCCGGCTGCGAGTCCCTGGGCTTCGCCTCCGACGACTACTGGCGCTGCTCCATCCGCACCCTCTCGTACACGCTCCACCACCAGGTGGCCACCTGTCGCATGGGTCCCGCGAGCGATCCCACCGCCGTGGTCAGTCCCCAGCTGCGGGTCCACGGCATGAGGCGGCTGCGGGTGGTGGACACCAGCATCATTCCCGTGCCGCCCACGGCCCACACCAATGCGGCGGCCTTCATGATCGGGGAGAAGGCGGCGGACATGATACGCTCCGACTGGAGCTGAGGAACTGCCAGGGAAAGAACTCGTATCGTATCGTATCGTATCGTATCTATGTAAATGGGTCAATAAAATGCTTAAAGAAAGAAAGCCCAAAGAAAGCAAAGGGTCAAACCAGTCCGCTGTACGCCGGAGAGCAGTCGGGTGTCGTCATGACCTAGCTTAATAAAGCCACCAAACGATCCAATCCGAGCCGATGTGATCCAAAACGGGTTTGAGTTGGTTTCATCAGACATCAAGTTCAATGACAGTCCAGTGCGAATGAATAGAGCACGCGGTGAGTGCGTCGCCTGTCTGTTGTCTGTCGTCTGTCGTCTGTCGTCTGGGTATATATACACTCGTATGGAATTGGCCACACTAAATGCAGTTCAAAACTGCGTGCCCAGAGGGACTGGGACTGGGATTGGGCCTGGGATTGGGATGCGACGACGCCCAGCACGCGCCAAAGTTAAACGAACCCAAAACGAACGCAAATGGAATTCAACACTTAACAAATAAGCGAGAATCTTGCCATTCTCCCTTCACATTTGGCCAGGCTTAGAAGTCTCTGGCCTCTGATCGTCCCTGGGGATACCCTGTACTGGCAGGGCCACTTCTGCTCCTGATTCCACACCTAATTCTCCAGCCATCCATGCAGAATCCAATTAGTTTGAATCTTTTATTAGATATTCATTCAATCAGTTTTCAATCTTTGCATTTGTTTCTTTTATGCTTTGGTTTTTTGATTTGATTTGCTAATTGGTCCATAGATTTCCGTATTTTAATCGGAAACTAAAACTGATTTTTGTTTTAGTTCCCTCTTTCTATCCAGTTTGCTCCAGTCTCGAGTCTCTACTCCAGACTTAATTTATTCTATTCTTTAATTTCTGTTGTTTATTTATTTATTATTTCGGTTTTTTGATTCCTCTTGATCTGAGGTGAAATTTTGCTTCATTCTTTGTTCTATTTCTGCGCTTTTTATTTCATTTTATTTTGTTTTTGTATTTTTAATTTTTTTTTATATTTTTATTAATATTTAATTTTTTATTTTATTGTTCCTTTTTCTTTTTTAATTTATTTATTGTTTATGTTTTTTTCCAATTATACATATATATTTTTTTAATATATTTTTTAATTTTTTTTTTCTTTTTGTTTTAATTTTTTCTTTTTTATTTTAATTTAATTTTATTCCAATTTATTTGTTTCTCTTTTTTTGGTTTTTTATTTTTATTATATTTTTATTTTAATTTTATTTTTTGTTTTGCCACAATTGTTCTTTAGTTGTTTTTTTTTATAGGTGTTTATATCAACATACATATACTTTAATTATAATTTTAACACTTAAATTCTGTTTTTAGCTTTGATTATTTATTGAGCACATGATATTTTATGAGTGACACCTTAAAAAATATTTTGCATTTGCACTTGTGTTTGAATATTAGCAATGATAAATAATTAATTTATATTTTGTTGTGGATTTTAATTTCCTAAGTTTTTTGTATGGTATGTTGGGTTTTATAGGAAAAATGTAGAGTTTCCTAAACCTATAATTTGTGTCGTTTCCATTCTGTACGTTGATCTTTCCTTTTTGTTTATTTTATATTAGATTTCTGTTCTATTTTCAAGAGCTTTTGGTTCATTTAATTCATTCCTTATTTTGCTAATTTCTTGAAGGTTCATTCTATTCTTCGGTTCATTTATTCCAGTTTTTATTTCAAGCTGGTGGCTGACTCCAGTTCGATTCTTTGGTTTATATATTTCAATGATTCATTCTATTGTTTGAATTAAATGAATTAAATTTATTTAACTCTTTTTTTATTGTCTCGTCGGAGCACCCGTTAACTTCCACCCAGCTGGAGGCGCGAACAGGGTATGCAGTGTTTATGGCACGGGCAGTACAGGCAGAGCTACAGGTACAGGTGGGTGGGGAGGGCATTTGATGGGAGTTTAACAGCGGCAGCAGCAGCAACACCTAAAAAGGCCCCTCTGCCGTGGCGCCTGAGTCACTCCGTTGGGAGTGGGCTCCGGTCCCAGGGCCATGGCTTAAAAGCAACACCCATCCCGCGGGTGCAGCTCATTTGAGTCCACCATTGGCCCAAATGCAGTCCATCATGTGGAGTCCACAGTTCCGGCTGACCTGCTGCCTGCTTATGCCGCTGTTCCTGCTCAGCGGAGTCCAGACGAACGGCAATCAGAGGCTGCTGGACCAGCTGCAGCAGGTGGGACTGGTCAATCTGCTGGAGCAGGCCACGCGGCCGAATGGTAAGTGATTCCAAGCCCAAGATCCCCGGGGATCTCCCTCGAATACATGTAAATTCTGCTGCTGCTTCAGTGCCCCAGGATCTGGCCACGTACGACTTCATTGTGGTAGGAGCCGGGGCAGCTGGCTGCACTTTGGCCGCCCGACTCTCGGAGGATCCCAGCTGGAAAGTGGCCCTCCTCGAGGCGGGCGGCGTGGAGAACATTGCCCACTTGACGCCCGTCCTGGCCGGCTATCTGCAGCAGACGGCCTCCAACTGGGGCTACCACTCTGTGCCACAGCGCCTCTCCTGCCTGGGCATGAACAACCAGGAGTGCGCCCTGCCCCGGGGCAAGGTCCTGGGCGGCACCAGCTCCATCAACTACATGATCTACAATCGCGGCAACAGGCGGGACTTCGATGGCTGGGCCTCCGCCGGCAATCCGGGCTGGAGCTACGCCGAGGTGCTGCCCTACTTCCTGCGCAGCGAGTCCGCCCAGCTGCAGGGCCTGGAGCAGTCGCCGTACCACAACCACAGCGGACCCCTCAGCGTCGAGGATGTGCGCTACCGCACCCAGCTGGTGCACGCCTTCGTGGAGGCTTCCGTGGAGGCGGGTCTGCCCCGCACCGACTACAACGGAGAGTCGCAGCTGGGGGTCTCCTACGTCCAGGCCACCACCCGCAACGGCCGGCGACACAGCGCCTACTCGGCGTACATCCAGCCAGTGAGGGACTACCGCAAGTCCAATCTGCACATCTACACCTTCTCGCAGGTGACGCGACTGCTCATCGATGCGGAGACCAAGTCCGCCTACGGCGTGGAGTTCCGCTACAATAGCAGGGCCTACACGTTCAAGGCCCGGAAGGAGGTCATCCTGTCGGCGGGGGCCTTCAACTCCCCCCAGCTGCTGATGCTGTCGGGCATCGGGCCGGCGGACAACCTCAAGGCCATTGGGGTGCCGCTGGTGCAGGCTCTGCCAGTGGGGAAGCGCCTCTACGATCACATGTGCCACTTTGGGCCCACCTTCGTGACCAACACCACGGGCCAGACGACCTTCACGTCCCGAGTGACGGCCGCCGAGGTGCTGTCGTATCTGCTGGCGGGGAATCCGGCCACCAAGCTCAGCTCCATTGGCGGTGTGGAGGCCCTGGCCTTCCTGAAGACCGGCCGGTCGACCCTGCCCCAGGACTGGCCCGACATCGAGCTGATCATGGTGTTGGGGAGCCTGGCCAGCGACGAGGGAACGGCCCTCAAGCTGGGCGCAAACTTCAAGGACGAGATCTACGACAGGATGTACGGGCAGCTGGCCCAGGCCAGGCAGGATCACTTCACGCTCCTGGTGATGCAATTCCATCCGCAGAGCGTCGGCCGCCTGTGGCTGCGGGATCGCAATCCCTTGGCCTGGCCCAAAATCGATCCCAAGTACTTTGTGGCCGAGGAGGATGTGGAGTACATCCTCGATGGCATCAAGGAGGCCATTCGCATCTCCAAGATGCCCGCCCTCCAGTCGATTGGCGCCCGCCTCCTCGAACGCCCTGTGCCCGGCTGCGAGTCCCTGGCCTTCGCCTCCGACGACTACTGGCGCTGCTCCATCCGCACCCTCTCGTACACGCTCCACCACCAGGTGGCCACCTGTCGCATGGGTCCCGCGAGCGATCCCACCGCCGTGGTCAGTCCCCAGCTGCGGGTCCACGGCATGAGGCGGCTGCGGGTGGTGGACACCAGCATCATTCCCGTGCCGCCCACGGCCCACACCAATGCGGCGGCCTTCATGATCGGGGAGAAGGCGGCGGACATGATACGCTCCGACTGGAGTTGAAGGGCAGTGTAGGAATAGATGCGATCCGAGGATGCGAGTTGGAAGGAGGTCGACTTGGAGAGTTAATTAAATGGAATTACCTTAACGAGTCCGTCTGTCCTTCGAGACAGCCGGGGAGATGGTGGGGTAGGCGTAGGCCCTGGGGGTTGTGTTGCCTGGAGAGTGCATTAACCCAAGACCGCGACCGCACAAGGGTTGAAAGCCGCTTTGGATGTGGCACAGGCCCGAGCGCAGCAGGCACGGGCACAGGCACGGGCCCAGGCCCAGGCATCATCATCAACAGCAACAACAGGGGGTGGTTTGACTCGGAAGCTGTCTGTGCCTGTGCTTAGATGGAGAAGCGGAGGGTGGGTGGGCGGAGGGATGGGATGCAGTGTCATCAGGGTTGTGCGCATACAAGTGGTTATCAGTGTTCTTGCTTATCGCTTCCTTTTTCCTTCTTGTGTGAAACATTCAATATCCCCCCACAGGAGGCAAAAGCTTTCCAGTCCCCAGAGTTGCAGAGCACCGCAGTGTGACCGTAGTCGTTTCATCCAAGCTTTTAGTACTTAAATTTTATATTTTATGGCCTTTCCAATTATAACATTTTTAAATATAGAAACTGAAGAAGACTAAGGAATATTAAAGCTTATTAAAAAGTATATCCATAATATATAAGTGCTCCCGCAACCCACATAATAAACAAATACAACTTAATGAATACAGTTACCGCACTTTTGCGGATTCATCTGAAACCCAACATTGCATTTTTTCGGTATTTTTTGGGAATTTGCCCGTTTTCAATGGGACACAATCCACGCTATTCGCATTATTTGACGAATGTTTTCGAATGGCATAGGAAAATATTCAAATGACTTCAATAAACATATTTAAATACATATGGGCATTTCCGTGGAAATCTCAACCCTGGCAAACAAATCTAAAGTCAATATAAACACATTTCCATATCCGTTTTTCCCGATATTATTTTTCAAGCTATCCAATTTACTTATAATTTCATTAACTTTAATCTGAAAACCTATTTTCTCCTATAAGAAAGAAAATGTTTCCTAAAAGTCTATTGAATTATCAAAAAAAAAATACCAGAAAATGTTCTCAGTATCGCAAAGAGATATATTTTAAGTTTTAAATTAAATACAAAAAAAAAAACTAAAAATCATAGCCAATTTAAAAAAACATCAATGCACAACATTTATTACAAATTAGCTTCAATATATTGCCCCAACTTTCGCTGAAATCTGCCGCCGCCGCGAAAACCACTTATAACATATTGCAAAAATTTTCAAAACGAATAGTTGCCCAAAATCGACTTTAACATAAATTGTAGGGCTAATCACGAGCTATGACCTTTTTACCACTTGCAACGTGTACGATTTGTCGTCATTTGACACAATGGCAATAGCCATATGCATATTTAGACAGCTGCAGACTGTGGTCACACTGGCCAGTCAGCTGTTGGCAGCTTATTATATGGAAAATGCATCTCAAAGAACACTACGAAATTTGCAAATGAGTATTCCTAAGAAAAAGTTATATTATATTCTATATCGAAAGAGAAATTCCCACTGGCATCCAGCCCTGGCTTTAATTATACGACCCTGTCGCTTTGTCACCCTGCCGCCCTGTCGCCCTGTCAACATGCGGTTTTCTAATTGCAACGTTTGAAAATAAGTCAACAGGCGGCTGTAACCCCCAGAAAGGGGCGGTGCTGCTGCTATGAGGGCTGAACTCGGATACTCGTAGGAGAATGGGGGGTCGAGGGGAGAACTTACCTGAAACAATTAACGCCTCATTCGGACCCGTTGTGTGTATGTTTCCCATGGTGGATGGATGGTTGGGTGGTGTACGCTTTTTTTGCTGTTCGATTTTTATATCCAAAAAGCTCCTCTCTGCACTGCTCTCGAAAAGTTCTCTTTCTCCTGCTCTAAACGGAGAAACAACAACAATAGTCGTAGAAACAAAAAAAGTAGACGAAACATCGGTAGCCGAAGTTTTAGATGCACTTCCAGACGAAACACTTGGCCCTTTATAGTATTGTTTATTTTCCGATCTGTTCTGTGATATTGTCACTTTCCCTATTCGCATTCCCTATATCCCTATTGTTATGCTTCTAATTTTGTACTATCTATAAGTTGTAGCTGCTCTATGAAATGTTGGGATAAACAATCCAATGGATGATCGGGTATACCTAAACTTTAGAGGGCAGCAAAGTGGTTTGCCGAACGCAAAGGATCGCCGCAAGGGTATTTTATATGGAGCTTTTTGTGGCGCGGCCCGAAAGTATGCTACACTTTTTCGCTCCCCGAATGTTTTTATTGTTGCTCTTCTGTCTGTGTTTGTTCTTTCTTCTCTTCTCTTCTGTTTTGTTTTCATCTTTTATCGTATTTGTATATCTCTGGCTGTAGAAGCTTTCTGCTTTTGGGGCGGCGTCGTCTCCAGCAACTTGCTTAGCATACAATATGCATACATACGTATACATATGCACATGTACACACACTGACGATCAGATGGAATGCGCAAAATGGAATTGAATTAATATAAAAACAATCGTCAGTTTTCAATCACACGTAGGAATCCCCGCTGCGGGGTGCCACTTGACAAACTTTGCGCGTGATTTGCTTTTATTGTTAATAAAGATGCATGTACATGTGTATATATTTTTATCAAAGTTCAAATAAAATTAATGCGAATTGCTGGGCAGAAAATAGAACAGCTCAACCATTGGTTTGGGCGGGGGAGGGGTGGGTTTGTAGCCAGAACAGGGCCGGGGACGGGGCGGCACATGACGTAAACGTTGAAAGTGAATTGGGCGCGGGCAAGTTATATTCAATGTAAGGTGGGGTAGGGCCATCCAAAAACAAATGCCATTGCGTGCCAGAATTCGACGAGAGCCAAAAGAACCTATGCGTGTGGGTAGCACCACACTAATGCATTCATGTACATACATATGTGTGCACCCATGGGGGGCCAATGCCTAACCTCGTACTCCATATTCCTTGGGGGAGGCTTGGGCTAACCGAACGAGAAAGAGAGAGAGATGGAGAGAGAGGGAGAGAGTATGTGTGGGAGAGTGTCTGTTTGCGGGGAGAGTGCCTTATCAATGAGCTCATCATTGCCTGGTCTGCCCCTGCACCCCTCACCAGAGTATACAAAAAATTGAGATTAGAACAAAAAGATAGAAAAAACCGAATCAGAAGAGAGACCAAAACACGAAACACTCACACACACTGAGACAATAATTTAACCCTTAGTAAATAATTCTGATTGGGGGTTGCTCTGCCGCTGCGGGGTCTCATCGGAGGTAAACAATGTTTTGTTATCGCGACCTGCTGCTGCTGTTGCTGTACCGCCCGCCGCCCCACTGTAACCCTCTCCTACAATATATATGTATATCCCCGATTTCGACTATAACCATAGGATTTATCACAATTAGTAGCGGAGAGACCCGGCTCAAAAAAGAATCGCGCGCGTAGGGGAAACAGCATCCCACAGGCGGCTGCATTTGTTTCGATTCCATTTTCACTCACAGAACAGCAAGAAAAATATATTAAAAAAACATGGGCCAGGAAGCAAACGCGCACAAGTTTTATTGATCAAAGAATCGGTTCTAATTGATTGTTCTTTTATTAATTAATATTAATTTCTTCGTGCAAAATTTACCGCACAAAACTCGCACAAACTCCGTAAACAGTGTGAACTTATCGATTAAATATTTTAGAACTGGAGAAACATCGATGTTAACACCGATGTCATCGATATTTGGTGTACAAGTAGACATCGGTGTTTATTTTCTCAAACATCGATGTTTTTCGATTTTACGCTAGAAGTTGTAGGTTATTAAAGTAAAAGTGGCTTAAAGTATTTGCTTACAGGATCTCTTTCTGCCCCTTTTCGCTCAGCCATATTTATCACTCCACTATTAATAAGTGGAACAAGATACAACAATATCCTTTTAAAAAATCTTACTCCAAAACTCAATAACTCAACCTAGTGTAAAAGAAAATTTATAATTAATAAATGTCATATTGTAGTGCTTACAAAGATATTAAATCTTAACGTTGATATGCAATGACTTCATGTATCAGGTGGCGATGCAATTTTTACACCATCAAGTGGCCTGCGTGACATCAGCAAAAGGCTGTTAAGCACGGATCCCAAAAAAAACCGCAGCCCTTCCCCAGCCAACCGACCGAGAGAAATAGCTGATATTATATTATAGATAGCTAATAGATTAATATTTGAGGAAAATTAGATTTAAACTTACTAAAAGAACAAAGAATGCATTCAAAATATATACAAATGCAATTACTAAATACGGGCAGGTACGTAAGTATTAGTAATTTGATAAGATAATGTGGATATAATGTGTTAGAGGGAATTTAAATCCGAGCGTAAGACCTTAAATGGATAATGCAGGGATAACGTTATCTAGTTTCTGGAGGGCATAGAAATAGAAAATTTGAAAAACGTCGAACATCGATGTTTTGCAATGTTTTGGGAGACACTATCGATATTTCTCCAGCAACAGCTACAGAACTACACGGAAACTTCACATTGCTACATAATGGGAGGAAAAAGAGGATACGGACAAGAGAAAAAACGGCCCAGACGGTTCGTACGAACCTTGCAATTTGCCCTGGCTGCTTTTGCCTGTTGTCATACCTTTAGCCATTCAAAATTACGACTCATTTTTTCGTTGAACTATTGCTTGATATATATTGATGCATCGATAAATAGAAATATATTTTAGGGTATTTGTTGCTTTGCAAAAACAACGATATTTGTGTGCGATAGGTGAAACTTCTCAGAGTTTTGTGAAAAATCGTACGCTATATAATTTACTGAAAAATTAACTACAGGAAGACTTGCTTATAAAGGATACTAAATTTCCTGCTAAATAATTTGCAATGCTTGAGCAAAAGAATTCTGCCCCTATGGATACTATTGGTGATTCAGTCTTAAATCAGCAGCTTGAAGGGAGTGATAATTAGGTTGACTGACTAGGCCATCGAATTAAAGTGTTTTTGATTCTTTAGAAACGAAAGGGCTATCCTATCCCAAAACAAGCCGCTGAATACCCTAATCCGTAAATCAAATCAAATTCGATAGAAAAACACAAAATATCGTAACATTGCATGCGATGCGATCGAAGTAGTTTGTCAAAATCACATCGCTACCTTCATTGACTACATTGTTGTTGTTTTAAATTAGATAAGTCGGTGGGAATAAATTTAATAAAATGAACAGAATTTGCCAAACTTTGTTGCGTCAGAGCTACGCGCGTGCCCCGCTAACCAGCAACCATGTAGCGGCCACAGCAACACGTTGCACCCGCTGGTACAGCGCCGATGCTTCCCCACCGGCCTCTGCGGCCGATGTTGTGGACAAATCCACGCTCGAAAAACTGGTGCGCACCAACAAGGTGGTCATCTTCATGAAGGGAAATCCCCAGGCACCCCGCTGCGGCTTCAGCAACGCCGTAGTGCAGATCATGCGAATGCATGGCGTACAGTACGACGCCCACGATGTCCTCCAGAACGAGGCCCTGCGTCAAGGTGAGTTGGAGCATATTAAAATTCTAGTTTGAACTGTTCCACTCAAGCAAATCTTTTAATAGGCGTCAAGGAGTTCACTGACTGGCCCACCATTCCTCAGGTGTTCATCGATGGGGAGTTCGTTGGCGGCTGTGACATCTTGATGCAATTGCATCAAAGCGGCGATCTGATTGAGGAACTGAAGAAGGTCGGCATTATCTCCGAGCTGCTGAAGGCCGAGGAGGCCAAGCAGGAGCCCAATACGGAGGAAAAGAAAAAGTAGTAGACGCCAGATCAACGCCCTCTACACCTCCCCCACAATCCTAATTATTAGCAATTGTTTATTATTAAATGTTTAACTGATACAGAAACTTATGTTGTCCATGATGTTGATGGGCTATCATCTATGACCACCTGGTCGTTGCCGCTGCTCGTCTATGTGCTGCAGGGCGGCCAGGATCTGGCCGTGGACACCGTGCGTCAGTTCGCTCACCTGAAAGATCTCGCAGCATTGTCGCTGGTACTCGTCATTTGTCATATTTCCCACAATCTGCATGAGATTGTCCGCTATGGAGAGGCGCAACATATCGTCGGGCGGCATGGGGGGCCCCAGGCGACGTAGACGCCGAGTGGGTATGGTCGTTTCTACTAGGCCATCCGTCAGCTGTTGCGATTGCTGCTGCGAGAGCAGTTCAGTCTGGGTCTCTACCTGCGGCTGTGGCTTCGAATCCGTTTCCCACTGCGGCTTCTCCTTGGTGTCCATCTTGTGACGAACCCTCCACTTACCGCTTATCTGGATTTAATCAGCGTTTAGAAAAATCCCTCATATGTTCATGCCATGCAAAATGTAACTGTTAATTAACTTAGTGAAGAGTCTATCGAAGATCAATCGACTATCGAAGTCGGGGGTCGTGCTTTAACCCGTGTGTGTGTTCGGCAAGAAATGACAGCCCCATCCATCATTTGGAATTTGGATTACTATATTACAAGGTCATTAATCATAATATGGCAAGTATATTTATTTTCTTTTTTAGCTATTATTCAGAAAAAATATTTTACTTAACAAGCGCCAGACATAAAGAGATAAAATAATTAACAGAAAATTATTGTAATATTTACCTATGTAAATACATATATTTGTTTAAATATTTTATTATTCCACCGAGATCTTGATGAATCTATATCGCATAATGTTCCCAATAATACTACAAATGTGACTCATAAATTATGAGTCATAATATAAAAGCAATTTAAATTTCGTTCTGAGCTTCAAAGTAGCTATGAAAATATTAAAAATAATACTGATAGATCTGATTATTTTGAGATCTGCTTTAATTTATAATATAAAAAAACGAATTGAAAGAAAAACCTTTTTAAATTTTTGATTTATTTTAAATATACATATATTTAATCGATATTTAGTTACATACAATATAATACATATTGATTTAGTTGGTGTTTTGTTTTGTTTTGTTTCTCTCTTGTCGTATTGTTTTATGTCGATTGCTTGTCGTTTGTTATATGGTATTGAACTCCCTATAACGTATGCCGCCATATAGCCACTGCGTGCTGCTTGTTGCTGGTTGTGTGTGGTATGCGGAACGTAGGAAGTAATAATAGTAATAATAATAAAAAAAACTTATGCGATAACTTGCTTATTAGTTAACAATAATCAAATTTGTTAAAAGCGATATGCCATATGTAAAAAAGTTAGTTTCTTGTTAGTGTTTTTTGTGTTTAATACTTCGAAAGTTCAGCTTTGAAAGTAAACAGCGGATTGGAACAATGTATACATCTGGAGGATGGGGGTGGTTATATGGGATGTGGATCCGATCCAAAGTCTGCCGACAAATGCGGCTGCGTTTGCCGTTGCGGTTGTGCGTGACTGGAGGAATATGGTACGGGTGCCCGCACAAGGGTTAAGCACGCGGCTCACACAATTGACGACCTGTCCAGAATGGACGAGGTGTCCAGCAAGAGTTCCGTGCTGCTGCTCAGAATGTCGTAGAGCTGGTGGGGCGCATCTCCGGCAATCGGATTGCCGAACGGGAAGAACGAGGAGAGCGTCGCCAGCTGCAAGGAGCCTCCGACAGAGTTGAGGCTGTTCGTCGGTGTGGCCACTTTCGTTTTGCGTCGCCTCTCCACTCCGTCTACGTACTCAATGGGTTCTCCATCCTGGTCGACATTTGGCGCACCACCGTCTTGGGAGCTGGTCTGCTGTTGGTTTGGCCTCTGTTCCCCGGTGGCCTCGTAGTAGGCATCGGGCAGATCGTCGATGTTCTGGAGTTCCAGGCAACGCTGCACCTTGGCTATGTTGCCGAGCAGCAGGCGATGGAAGAGATCTACCTGGGCCTGGCCCCCGCCTCGGATGTCGAGGACGGGCAGCCACCGATAATAGCACTGGTCCCACACGGCCAGATCGAAAATGCGGTGCGCCGGCAGTAGGTACCGGTCCTGCGGCACCGACGAATGCGTTGCAAACAGCTGCGGATTGATGGTGTTGCGCGACGGCGTCGATGCAGCCATTCCCGGCTGGCCCACGGCCAGAGAGCGTCGGTTCTGAAGGCCCGCCGATGATGAATGTGACATTGCCTCGTTCCTCTGACGCTGGTAGAGCGGATTGCTGAAGAACATCTTGTCTTTGTCGGTGAACTGCTCGCTCCAATCCCACACGGGACGCAGGACCAGCGGCGAGTCCTTGACGGCACGCACCCGCTGCGCCTGGTTGTCGAACTGGAACGTGTCGAAGATGGGCATGAAGCAGGCGTCCCACAGCGTCGTCAGATATGTCTGGGAGAACTCGAACTCGTCGGGGAACTGCTGCAGCAGCTGCCACACACAGTCGAGGAAGAGTAGGAAGACGGGGCTCTGTTCGCTCTCGAGGACCTGCTCGCCGCCGTTGGTCGCCGAGTAGACATGTCCGAGCCGACGCTGGAAGGGATGCTCGAGGGCGATCCACTCCTTCTGCACCAGCGACTGGAAGCCATCGATGCTACGGAAGTGCGGATCGAGTAGCAGCTGGGTCAGACTGCTGATCACACAGCACAGGTCCCGGCCGTTGGACTCCTGGAGAACACACGTGGTCGAGGAGCGCAGGGTGGCCGCCGCCTCGCTGGAGTAGCGCAGACACAGGGAGACATAGAACAGCCAGTTGGTCTTCTCCAGCAGCCCCAGGTACTTGTCGTCCTGCAGCATGAACTTCTCGGGCGTCTCCGGCGTGCAGAGGCGCCTCAGCTTCTGGTAGGCCCGCAGGACGTCCTGTGTGCTGGGCAGACGATCCGTTAGCTGGAGCAGCTTCAGTTGCTTGCGCTCGTCACACTTGCGCACCAGCTCCAGCATGATGTTCTCCACCTTGGTGTCCTGTTGGGCCGCTGGCTGAAGCTCGGCCAGGCGTACCAGGGAGGCGGCACTGCTGCCGTAGCTGTAGACCCAGAAGGCGGCACGGGAGTCGCAGAAGGCACGCGAAAGGTCGAGGAAACGATCCACGCTGCAGCTCTTGGGTATGACAAAGTGCGGCGGCACGGAGTACTTGCCCGCCTGAAGCGGATTCTGCAGCAGCTGGACACTGTTGCTACTCACCACCTGCCACTCAGTGGCACCGCATCGGATCAGCTCCCGTGCCCAGTCGTTCTTCGTGGCGTACATGCTGACCCCCGAGGCGCCGAGTGTCGAGTAGTACGGCTCACGGTAGGCATACGCAAAGCTCAGATCGTGCCGCATCGGATATGCAAAGCGTACCAGGGCCGATGCTATCAGCTTGCCGTGATCGCTGACTCCGCTCAGCTTAGAGTCCTGCTGCTGGAAGGCGAACTTGAGCAGCCGAAAGTTCTTGCAGATGATGTGCAACGCGGCAATCCGTCCGTTGATCGTGTGCTGCTTGAAGGGCTCCAGCTTCTTCCGGCGGCTGCTGTTGCTGGCCATGCGCGCCGCCTGCAGCGCACTAGCCGCTCTGCCCTGCTCCGCGATGGTGTAGATTTGATCGATGTTGTTCAGGGTCACATCGTTCCGCCCCAGATAGAGGTTCTCCTGATACAGGTCGCAAAGGGGAGCCGTTGCCGTGGGCCGTCTGGCATGTAAAGGCACAAAGGCCAACTTGAAGTTGGTCACGCTCAGCAGTCCGAAGGTGGCCTCCTTATGCGGCGGATTGGATTCGCTGTTGCCACCACTGTTGCTGTTGCTGCTGCTGCCACTGCCGCTGCCACTATCCATGGGATCGATGGGCGAGTACATGTAGGCAGGGGCCGAGGCCACAATCTGCTCGCCCTGCAGCAGCCGGGGCCGGGCCAGATGCACGTCCCTCAGGTCGCTGGGCAGGCACCATTCGTTTGTGTCCGCCGTGGCGCGCATATCTCCCGGCAAGGGCGCCACATAGCTGGTGAAGGTGTTCCGCTTCCGATGGTCTGGCATCTCGCTGCTGCCGCCGCCAGTGGCCATCGTCCAATTTGTTGCCCTGGCAATTGTTGCTGTGGCTGTTGCTGCTGGCCCACGGCACGGCACGTCTCTTGAATATTCAATTATTTTGTATTTCCTGCCTGTCTGCCTATCTGTCTGGGCCCCGTTCTGTTCCGTTCCGGATTTCGAATTTTTACCGCTACTCAGCACTCAGCTCTCTTCCTGTGCCACACATCCAAAAAATAATATTAATAATATAAAATACACAAAAGCCACAGACAGAGCGCGAGCGGGAGGGAGATATACAAGAAATTCAGACAGACGGTGTGGGAGAGAGAAAGAGAGAGAGAACATAGACGAAATTAGAATTATCGTTGTGTGATAAGTTTATCAGTCGAACTTACCGTTCCGATTACCACCACCACCTCTCGATGTGTGTGTGTGGCCGCTCGAGGTGTTTCTCGTTTCCAGCGATCGGGATCGGTGAGGGTGTGGGTGCGGGTGTTGTGTGCTATATATCAACTAGCTAGTCATATTTCCGATAGATGCTGTACTGATGTGCACATAACATACGTCTTCAATATGCATTTATTTATTCATTTATTTTCGTTGTCGCTACAATTATACGCCACTAATACGTACGCACACACACACACAAAAGCGCGCACACGCACTCACACTTAATGCACTTAAACAGTGTGACCGTACGTGGGTAGGGAGCTAATACCAGCGTCATGACTAATATTTATAGGGACCAAGTTTCAAAGGTACCTATCGACTCGACATAGTTTTAGCAGATATTAAGCAAATCTGAATTTGCATCCAATAAATTCTTATTTTCAGCTACTAAAATTAATTCATTAATATTACTCGGCTCAAAATAAAGCAATCCTGAAGAGAAAATATCTTGAAGATGAAAAACTATGTATGAAAATAATGGCCAAAATATCGATCTTCACGAAACAAATTTCTAATAACAGTCAGTCATTACACTTCTATTGAGGGCTGTGAAACAAAAACCAACAAAAACATTGGGACAAAAGAATTCAGCGTAAGCGAGATAAATATTTCTTTGATTTAGCTCAGATTTGTAATTGATCTTTTGGATCTTCCGTTTAGGAATCAGTTGCATTACACACAGTTCTCGGTTTGTTGAGTGTTTTGGTATTGAAGTGTAGTGGAATAGGCCATTTAGAAATATTTTTGTTATGAAGAATCCGATTTCGCACAAATAGTGTCACGGCTCTTTCAAAGAGTTCCGAGATACGTGACTGTATAACGGTAGAAAGACTAATTTGACACTGGGTTTTAGACTAGAGTGGTCTCTAAGTGTAATGGGTATAGGGTATAAATCAGATATACAGAATCAATTTTAAAAATTTACTGGATTTTTATTATATGTATATTCAGATTTTATTTTTAAGAGAATGCAACCTTATGTATCGATAGCTCGATCATCTCTATTCCATCTCTATCTCCCTACATCGTGGCTGGCGGTTTCGCTGATTCTGCTTGCTGCTGCCCTCCTCCCCCCCGCCAAATACCACACACACAACACCCAGCAGAACAAGGTAGGCGGCTCGACCGCAAAACCAAATAAGCATTCGGGGAGCTAGAAACTAGAGCAGAAAGGAAGCGCCGGCAGTCAAAATTGAATGTGAAACACACAATTGAATGTTTTGGCTGCGTAACGTTACAGACAAAATCAAATTTCTAAATTATATCGTCACACACTCTTCAACAAATTTTCACCGCCGCTTCCAACCGCAGCAGCAGCAACTGCGACACCGAGTCGACAACAGCACTCAATTATTAAGAACCCACAGTCGGGCTCCGTGGCAACATCGAACACACACTAGAATGGCGCAGCAAGTGACGTATCTGGATGTGCCTGATAAGTCTGAGAACGACAAGAAATTGTACAAGTAAGTGAATTTGGGGGACGGGCGGACAAACGGACGGGCGATCCCTAATTGACCCGTTGTGCTTTTGTAGATCCCTTGTGTTGGGCAATGGTCTCCACGCCTTGATCGTCTCGGACCCCAGTCCAGTTCCCGACGATGGCATCAGCAGCACTGAGTCGTCGGAGGAAGGGGAAAAGTTGAGCGAATCTAGCAGCTCCTCCGATTCCAGCAGCGACACCAATTCGGAGAGCTCAGAGAGCGGCAGCCAAGCAAGCAGCGAAACTGGCGACGAGAAGTTGGCCGCTTGTGCCCTGATGGTCGACTACGGTTCGTTCGCGGAGCCGCGCAACTACCAGGGCCTGGCCCACTTTCTGGAGCACATGATCTTCATGGGCAGCGAAAAGTATCCGGAGGAGAATATCTTCGATGCACACGTAAAGAAATGCGGCGGCTTCAGCAACGCCAACACCGACTGTGAGGACACGCTGTTTTACTTCGAGGTGGCCGAGAAACACTTGGACTCGAGCCTTGACTACTTCACAGCCCTGCTGAAGCATCCGCTGATGAAACAGGAGGCCATGCAGCGCGAGCGCGTTTCCGTCGACTCTGAGTTCCAGCAGATTGCCCAAGATGATGAGACCCGTCGCGACCAACTGCTGGCCAGCCTGGCCACCGACGACTTTCCGCACGGCACCTTCACCTGGGGAAACTTGAAGACACTCAAGGACAACGTGGACGACGATGCGCTGTACAAGGTCCTGCACGATATCCGGCGGGAGCACTATTCGGCCAACCGGATGTACGTTTGCCTGCAGGCACGCCTGCCCCTCGATGAGCTGGAGGCAATGGTGGTGCGGCACTTTGCGGAAATCGTGCCCAACGACAGCAAGGCGCCCGATCTGACCAAGTTCGACTATCGCAAAGCCTTCCGTCCGGAGTTCCACGAGCAAGTGTTCTTCGTGAAGCCCGTGGAGAACGAGTGCAAGGTGGAGCTGACCTGGGTGCTGCCCAGTGTCCGTCAGTACTATCGCAGCAAGCCCGACCAGTTCCTCTCCTACCTGCTCGGCTACGAGGGCAAGGGCAGTCTCTGCGCCTACTTGCGGCGACGCCTCTGGGCCCTCCAGCTAATAGCTGGCATAGACGAGAACGGTTTCGATCTGAACACCATGTACTCTCTGTTCAATGTGTGCATCTACCTGACAGACGAGGGATTCAAGCACATTGACGAGGTGCTGGCCGCCACGTTTGCCTATGTGAAGCTCTTCTCCAGCTGCGGCTCCTTGCGTCAGCTGTACGAAGAGCAGCAGGCCATTGAGGAGACCAATTTCCGGTTTCAGGCCCAGCGCCCGGCCTTCGACAATGTCCAGGAGCTGGTCTTCAACAGCAAGTACTATCCATCCAAGGATGTGCTCACCGGCAAGGAGCTCTACTACAACTACGACGAGCAGCATCTCAATGAGTTGATCGGACACCTCAACGAGTTCAAGTTCAATCTGATGATCACCTCGCAGGACAAGTTCGAGGGCATAACCTACGACAAGCAGGAGGCGTGGTTCGGCACCGAATACACCACTGTGCCCATGCCTGCCAAGTGGAAGCAGCTGTGGACCGATTCGCAGCCCATGGAGCAGCTCTTCCTGCCCGAGCCCAATCGCTTTGTCGCCCACGACTTCAAGCTGTTCTGGAGCGAGAAGGGCAAGCCCGAGCTGCCCGCTTACCCCAAGAGGCTGCTCAAGACTGACACCTGCGAGCTGTGGTTCCGACAGGACGACAAGTTTGAGCTGCCCGAGGCCTACATGGCCTTCTACTTCATCTCACCTCTGCAGCGGCAGAATGCCAAGAAGTAAGCCCAGCCGCATCTCACTTTTGGCACTCAATCTCAGACACTCTCTGACTCTGACTCTTTACCTTTTCACAGTGATGCGATGTGCGCCTTGTACGAAGAGCTGGTGAAATTCAATGTTTGCGAGGAACTGTATCCGGCAACCAGTGCGGGGCTAAGCTACAGCTTCAGTGCCGGGGAGAAGGGCTTGCTGCTGAAGGTGAGCGGCTACAACGAGAAGCTCCATCTGATTGTGGAGGCCATTGCCCAAGGCATGGTCAATGTGGCCGAGGCACTGGATGAGAGCATACTGACAGCCTTCCGCAAGAATCAGCGCAAGGCCTACTTCAATAACCTGATCAAACCGCGTGCCCTCAATCGGTAAGATATCTCTCGCTCTCTATTTCTATATGTCTTCAATGAAACCTTTATCATCTTCCTTAGGGATATCCGATTGTGTGTGCTAGAGCATATTCGCTGGCTGACAATCGACAAGTACAAGTCGCTCAATGACATCAATCTGGAGGATCTGAAGGCATTTGCCCAGAAGTTCCCGCAGGAGCTGTACGTCCAGGCGCTCATTCAGGGCAACTACACGGAAGAGTCGGCCCACAATATGCTAAATTCGGTGCTCAGTCGCCTCAACTGTCAGAAAATTAAGGAAAGTCGTTATGTGGAGGATCACACAGTGCAGCTGCCGCTGGGCAGCCACACCATCCGTTGTCACGCCCTCAATCACAGCGACACGAATACGGTGATCACGAACTTCTATCAAATCGGACCAAACTCGGTGCGCGTGGAGAGCATTCTCGACCTGATGATGATGTTCGTCGATGAGCCGCTCTTCGATCATCTCCGGACCAAGGAGCAGCTGGGCTACCATGTGGGCGCCACAGTACGCGTCAATTACGGCATTGCCGGCTACTCGATCATGGTGAATTCGCAGGAGACAAAAACCACTGCCAGCTATGTTGAGGAGCGCATCGAGGCGTTCCGCCTCAAGATGCTGCAGATCCTCAAGAAAATGCCGATCGAGGATTACGTCCACACCAGGGAATCTCTGATCAAGCTGAAGCTGGTCGCCGATATGGCCCTCTCCACGGAGATGGGACGCAACTGGGAGGAGATCCTTAACGGGGACTACCTCTTCGATCGTAACCGCAAACAGGTCGAAGTACTGCGCACCCTCAACAAGGAGGACATCATCAGCTTCCTGATCGAAACAGATGCCACCAATTTGCGCAAACTATCGGTGCAGGTGATCGGACATCGTCCCGTAGATATGGACGAGCCTCTGGTGGCTGTTTTGGACGAGAATGCCAAGATGGTGACCGCTGACCTCGGGTCCAAGGATGCTGGGGAGGGGCAGGAGCTGCTGAGCGACGAAGACGGCGACGCCGAAATGGTCGAGGACGACGACCAACTATTCGAGGCCCTGGCCAACAAGATGAACATTGTATTCCTGCCAAAGGACGGCGATATCTCCACCATTGTAGACATTTCTCAGTTCAAGAGCGGCCTTGAGGTCTACCCCACGCGAAAGGCGAATCAGGAAGGCGAGGAAATCAGTCGAACCGCTCGCATCGAGGATGCTCTAAGCAATACGTGAATCGGAACATACCGCACGCCATACCCACAACCGCTCGGACCCCGACCCAGACCCAGATACAGTTATCGAAACCACATTTTCTATTGTAGAATCTTTATGAGCAGACACGACACTCCTGCCAATTCAGACAAGGGATGCACTTCCGAGGAACACACGGAGACAAGCTAAAATGCATTTTGTTTCAAACATGGAACACCTTAGACGATCATTTCCTAATGGAAATGCACAAGAGCAACCAAACTTTATATATTGTTTGAATAAACTAAATTTAAAAGTAATATCTTCTGCGGCTGCGGTTTCCCTTCTCCGACCGTATAAAGATATAGTATCTATATGCACTCACTCGGTCTAACAGCGGTCTTAAAGATTGGGCAATTCCTGCATGAACATAGCAAAGAGGCTCTTTCCATTGCTTCCTCCATGGTGCTTTCCCGTTTCTTTTTCAGAATTCAGATCAACAAATCAACTGAAAAGCCTTTCGCTGATGTGGCGACCTCACAGGGACAGAAGGTGTTGAACAACTTCCTGGCCAACACAGCTACAAGCCCATCAAGGCCGATTTGTCTGTGTTCGATGGCCTGAGCAAGGCTCCAGCAGAAGACTACGCCCTGCAGGCTACGATTAACGATGTTCCTCCGTACTCGTCTCCGTCTTCGACTACAACGATTATCAGTGTAGCATAACTGAACGAATAATGCGAATACCAAATCGATTCGGGGGCCTGTTCATGCATATATAGGAATATATTGAAATATATGTAGTTTCTATTGAATTTGTTCCCTGCTTTTCGAATTTTTTTGGAATTCTAGTGGATCCCAAAACGAAGGCACCCGATTGACCGAAATGGAAGAAAAAGAGATCGATTCAAATTTCTTGTTTTTATTACTGGTTGATTCATTGATTGATTGGTTGGTTGCTTGATGGATGGTCGTGAAAAATACATAATTGTGCACATTCATACATATATCGGGATATATATTGCAGCGAATATACATGCGTATATGGATAAACATTGAGAATGGGGTAGGGAATTGATTGTATTGTTTCTCATGTGTGTGTGTGTGTGTGTGCGTGTTGGTATGTGTATGTGCGCTTGTGTTTGTGTGTGGAGAGGAGGTTCGTTTACAAAATAATTAATTACAAATATTTTATACATACACAAAAAAACAATTGTGAACTAAAAACTAAAAGGCAGATCGGGCTGCCATATAGCTAGCCATATATGTATGTATGTATGTATGTATGCGTGTTTATATGTTTGTGTGGGTGTGTGGCTTATGTGGCATGAGTGTGGGTGTGTTGATGGAGTGTGGAGACGGGGGCGGGCGGGGGCATGGTTGAAGGAAAAGGGAAGAGAGAGGATCAGGAGCGATCCTTTCAGTTGCGCTTCCTCAAGGCCAGGCGACCGATGGGACGCTTCGGTTTGGCCTCCTCCTTCTGCTGCTGTTCCGATTCTTCGGCGGCGGCATCATCGACTGCCTGCTCGGGCGTCGCCTTGGCCGGCTTGGAAAGCTTGCGCCGGCTCACTGAAAGAGAAAAGCAAACGGGGAACCGTGGTAGAGGTCAGCCGGATCACATGTCGCCCGTCACCCGTCGACGACTACTCACATGCCGAATTGCCCTTGAAACCCTTGGATGGGGTCGAGGCCGGTGCTGGTGCCGCAGCTGGAGCCTGATCCTCCTGCTCGCCCGAGGCGGACTCGTCGCTCTTCCTGGCCGGCTTGCTGGCGGGCACCTTCTCGGCACGGTGCTTCTTGGCGTTCTGCTGGCGGCGCTTCAGCGAGTTGAGGAAGTCGTCGTTGGAGCGGAAGGGCCGGATGACAGGTCCCACCTTCTTGGGCGCCTCTGTGCTGGTGGTTGTCGTGGAGCTGGCGGAGTCCGCCGCCTCATCACCCTCTTCGCCATGGTCACCGAGACCCGCCTCCTCGTCATACTCCTCTCCCTCGCCGGCATCGCCGTTCTGGGCCGGGGCCGCTGTCGTTGTGGTGGTCGGCTTGGCCGCCTTGCCAACGGGACGCCGGAGGGCGGCAATTCTCTTGGCGGGCGACACGGACCCGGAGCCGCCCTCCTCCTGGGCAGCCACTAGGCCATAGCACAAGGCGCAGATGATGAAGAGCAGGCAGCTGGAAAGGCAGAGGTGGAGGGGAGTTTAGTTTCTAATCAACAAAAGGAGGAGCAGCACCAGGCACCAGACACCGGGCACCGGCCACCAGCCACCAATGAAATGCAAATATTCTCGTGACTTCCAGTTCAAAGACATGTCGGTGATGGCTGACCAGCCAGACGGGTTATTCCGTACAGAACCTGAAGTCGTAAATATATAAAGCCTAAACCATACATTTCTCGCCACTTTGAATGCCATTTATTTTCCTGTAAGATTAGTTCGAGGTTTTCAGTTTTCAGTGGTTTTTGTCGTGTATTGTTTTATAGTTTCGGATATCGTCTCGTCGGCGATGCCAGATCGAGATGTGCTAACAGTTATTAATGTGTAAAGGTCAGGCAAACGGGTTTGTTCACTTTCGATTTCGATTTTGCCTCCAAACCGAGACCGAAACCGAAACCGAATTCGAATGCGAATGAATGTTGCTCTGTTTCTGCTTTTGCTTTTGCTTCTCCTCTGCCTCTACCTCTGCCACTGCCTCTGTCGCTGCCACTGCTGCCGTACGAATAGATGCTTCAGGCGATGACGAAGACGACGGTTTTACGATGCTGCTCATTCTCATTGCCCATATTTTATGCAAAACAAAAGAGCTGGCCACCGAACTCGTTTTCAAATTCTTTCCCAGCCAGCCAGCACTTGCCGTTTGCTTGGAGGGGGCGGACAGCTGACTGCTGTGTGTGCGGCTGTGTGTGCGGCTGTGTGTGTGTGTATTGCCAGTGTTGCCAAAGGAAACAGGTGCTTATGCAAAAAAGGAACCAACAAAATGGGAAAAAAGAAAACCAGTTAAGAGCCAGCGCTGTGCCGCGCCGCGCCGCTCCGCGCCAGAATCAATTTAAGTGCGCACATTGCAGTTGGCTAATAACGGTAAAATGTGTGTGCAAGCCAAAGGCATTTTACAGCCAAGTTTTATTTTTAGCTTCTTCAGAGCTTTGCACATTTGTTTTTGTTATCCTCTCCAACAAGAAGTGTCATCTACGCATTCCACTTTCAGGCCCCATCCCCACATATATTTTAGGGTCATCCATCCATCGTTGGAGATGCAGATAAAAACAAAAGCCAAAATTATGCAACGGCAAAGGTGAAAGGCGTTGGCTTTCCACGCTCTGACATACATACATGCACATGCATTTGTAGTTGTACGTGCCTGGAATCAGTAACTTCTTTGCTTTGCTTCTTTTCAATCGAAATTCACATCACGGCACGGAGCGCACTCCACCACTCCACTCCGGCACTCCCGCACTCCCGGGCGGCTGACATTTGACTTCGGCCAGGGCTTCTTCGCAACGGAACCGGTTTCGCATGGGCCAACGGGAGGGAACACTCAACCCACTCCATTCCGTCCCTAAAAATTCAAAATACACACCCGTAGCCCGTACCATTTCTAGATGCTAGCTCCCATCTGCCAAATGGTGGATTTGTGTATTTGTGTAAACTATCTTAAATGCCTTGAAGCTCTCAACCAGTTATATAAGCCGCCGACATTGTTTGCAAATTTATGATAAGCGTCGCTTCAGCTTCAGGCGGGAAGGCGGAACCACTAGCTTAATGCAGCATCATCCTCATTATCATCCTCATTATCATCTTCATTAATGCTTCTTAAACAGCATGGAGACAGCAAAATGGTTTGACTTTTAATGTATGTATTTCATTTCATCTTTATGTTGTTCCTTCTTCTTTGACGAGTCTCTTATTATTACTTCTGGTTTTCTGCGTTCTGTGTTCTGTTTGTTTTTGTTTCTGTCTCGTTTTGCAAAGATTTGCTCATCATTTTGGCAGAATAGTTAAATGCGATGGCGTCACTGCGGATATGGAAATGGGGCTTTAGGTTGATCTTGAAGTTCCAGCTCATTCTGGTTCCCGGCTGCCTAATCGATGCCCCCACCCCCCGTGGGGGCGACACTTGCCCCAGTTATGCATAGACAACGGCCTATCCCATGCACGTTTTCTAATTGGCCTGGCGCCCTCATTACACTCCCACCTACCACTATACAGAGGAGGGGGGTGGGGGGTGGGGGCAGTGCTTAAAAACGTGCACATTCGACACCGAACTCGAACTCGAATCGAAATTCGTATTCAATGTGGAATTACAGTAAAGTGGCTTACGGTAAGTGGGCTCAATAACGGTGCATTGTGTCTGTCGCACCTAATATGTACATACATACATATGTACATATGTATACATGCATGTACGTGTTTGGCTATAGGAATGGTTGTTGTTTGTTGTTTGTTGTTTGGCCCCTGGCTTCATGCCAATTGGAGGCAGTGTACTGCAAGTTTGTGGCCAGAGTCTTTTGATTTGGCTTTGATTGGCTTACTTTGAATTGGTTTTGGCCCATAAAATGCATTCAATTGCCAATTTGAGATGGCAAAGCCCTTGAATCAACATATACATACATACATATAGGCTATGATCTCAATCCGTACAACTCCCTCATGTATAATTTATTTAAATAAAAAATTGCATAATTCGCGTGAATGAAATGACAACAAAACCAACAAAATGAAACGAAACCGAAACCGAAACTAAACTAAAATCCTGATCTTGGCGTCAACCTGGCGCTTGCTCGTTGTCTCAGTTTCAGTCTCAGTCTCAATCTCTGTCTCTGTCTCTGTCTAGCCAATGTTGCTGCTGCACGAGTGATTAATTCCCGCATACAACTCAGCGATTAACTCATATATTTCATATGCATGCATACATAAACACACACACACATATGCATGTAGTATATTGCACATGCATATATTTATCGATAAGTGTATGCAGATGCAGGCATGCTCAGTGTCTGAATAGTGAATGTGTGTGTGTCTGTCAGCTCGCATTAAAAATGCAACCGTTAATTTATAAAACAAGACAACCAGCAGCCACAACAACAACAAATGTCTGATAATTAATCCAATATTCTTAATTTGTTGAGTGCCAACGCGCCAGAGTTGCCAGCCATAGAGAAGAAGCAGAACCAAAACACAACGGTAAACGGGTAAACGGCAAACGCAGCCTCAACTGCCGACGACCTTGAAACTTTTCTTGTAATCAACTCTGATTCGCACTCAAATCCAACTGAGACGAGACACCGCTGGTGTCGTTTGAGTCGTTTGAGAGATTCCCCCCCTGAGATCAGCCATCCATCATCGCATCGCCTTTGGCAGAGAGACGGCCGCCGACTGCCGTCTGTGGGGACTTAACTTTTGCCATTTCTTTGTGCGAATTATGTGCCGGCAAATGCCAGCCAAGTCAGCCATCCCGTGACAACTTCATCAGCATCAGCATCAGCATCAGGCCGCATGATCATCATCATCATCATCATCATCGTAATGAGACTTTGGCATTTTCGTCTTCGATTTCAACGTTTCAGTTTCAGTTTCAATTACAGTTCCAGTTTGAGTTTGAGTTTGAGTTGCAGTATCGTATCGTATCGTCTCGACTAGGTGCCGTGTTAAAGTTCAAATTGGCAATAAGTCGAGCCACGACTGTCCGTCCGTATGTCTGTCTGTCTGTTTCTTACACCTGCATTTGGTCGCTCTTTAGGTGGCAGTCAGTCGTGCCCCAAAAAGGTTGCAAGCCAGTCCCCAGTCGCTGCCATGAAACGGAGCCAAGCAATAGGATTTCTAGGGGCAAAATGTCGAAGCTACATATTTCTTGAAGGAGGGAGGGTCTGCAGCAACGATGGTTATCCGCCCACTAGAGCTGTCACTGTATTGTAGAAAATGCTTATATGATTTACACAAAATAAGTTTTAAAGTCACTTGCAGTTTTTGAGTCACAGTCGAGGCTTAAAAATATATAAATATATGTACTTATGGATGCTAAGAGTAGTACTATATTGTATATTGATGGATCACTCACATGTTGAAGTACTTCATTTTGTCTTGGTTTGTGTGTGTGTGTGTGTGTGTGTGTGTTTGTACAAAGATTGAACTTGTCCAAGTTATTTGAAACCAACAAAAAGAATTATAAGCGCGCACGTCTTAAACTAGAAAAAAATATATTGGACGAATACAAATGGAGTACAGCGAACGACGGAAGACGGACGACAGTTGACAGATGACAGACGACAGACGACAGATAGATGGACAGGCACAGGCACAGGCACAGGCAGACAGAGAGGCACAAGATTGGAGTTGGTTCGAGCTTGAGCGGAACTGACTGGGCCACACGATCACGATCGACTTCTAGAGGCAGACTGAACGTTACTTATGCCGTGTGCACAAAGTTAACCTACGGCCATCCAATATTTTGTGGCAGCGACGCCAACAGCGACTGCTGCGCCAGCCAGAGTTGAGGCTCAGCCTGGCCAACAACAGGTTCAGACCGCCCTAGCCAACCAACTGTGCCGCCGTCTCCGTCGCCGCCTCCGCCAGCGCCTGCGCCTGCGCCACCAAACGCCACCCGCCACTGCCACCCCGGATCTATGCTGCCATGGCTGGGACTGGGGCTGGAACTGTGCCTGGGTCTGGCCTGAGTAACTATGCAAAGAGTGCAGGAGCACTTCTGGTTTTTTTTTTTCATTTTTCGGGCCTTATGCTTCGGCTGGCTTCACAGCCAATTTGTCACGGCGACATCGTTGCCAGGCTGGTGGCTGCTGGCTGGTGGCTGGTGGCTTTGCTTATGACAGGTTTTGCCCGAATCCAATCCAATCCAATCCGAAAACCAACCAAAGAAACCCAATCTCGCCAGCAAATAGTACTGCGGCTGTGGCGCTGGCTCTGGCTCTGGCTCCGGCTCTGACGCTGGCAGCAGTGAGGTTCAGGCGAGGTTTGCAATTTGTATATTTTATTAATTAATTTATTGATTTTAGGCCAATTGTTGTTTTGGATTTTTGGCTGACGTCGCCTCGGCTTTAGGCACAACCTGCCACAGCCGCAGCCACAGCAGATCTGGTAAATCCCGAAATCAAGACCAAGCCCCGATATCGTCTCGTCTCAGCTTCGCAACGAGAGGCCCATCTGTCCCGCATGTAAATCTTGTGACAGCTAATGGGGATCGAGCGAAAAACAACACAAAAATTAACAAAAAGAAAGGTTAAGTGTAGCTCGTGAGCAATGAGGTAGGGATACCTTGTCCCTACAAAGAAGAATAGGTCAAATGCATCAAGACCTGAATAACTGCCAAACACACCCATATTTTAATTGAATATTCCGATTGTTGAACCCTGCAAGAATCCACAGTATTCATTGAATCATGCCTGTTGGATTCTTTCTTTGTACTACCCACAATTCAAGATCTTCAGGCAGAAGGAAAATAAACAAAACGGCACCTGATTTGTGTAGCTTTCTTTTTCCCTCTACCAGAAAATCAAATGAACTAAGCCGAAATTTTCGGATCTGATACAGTCCTTTCAGTCCGTTTTGGGCGAGTGATTCGATGTAACGAGAAAGCTCACACGCAAATTCTAACTGAACGAAAAAAGCGAGTGCCGAATCCCACCGAATCGATGCGGTTTCCTGCTCAGACAGGACTCTAATACAAACATAGTAAAATTAAATAGAACTCCCTTTGATTTAAACATAAGTTTGTTAAAAAGACTTCTTCATACTTCATATTTCATCTAAATATAAAACACTTCAAACCCTTTCCACCCTCGTACGTGTAAATTGTAAAATTTCAGCGCCTCTTTCTCTGAGTGTACAAGTAAGTCTTCACTAGAAGATATTGAATAGCTCTTGGACTTAAATAAAAAAAGATGCAGAAAAAGAAGGTGGTAAGTATGCACGATGAGTACGAGTAGCTGAAGAGCTCTCTCTTTTAAAGATTAATAATAAAATTAAAAAGATAAAAAGAAGTTCTGATTTCTTAATCAGGATCTATTGATCCTAGACTAATGAAATGAATGTATGCAAATCAGTCTGGGAATACTAGTAGTTCTTGGAAAGATCTCGTTCTATTTAAAGCAACACAGACTTATAAGAATTCATCTTTTTACTAAGCTTTGTTTAGATTCCAATAAAATTAGTGATCACTGATAAAGGTATCACTGATTTATGTATGTATTAATAGCTGATGGTCGTGGTTGTCCAGGCATAATGGGATGGGAGAGATATCCTCCACGGATACCTTCGGGATTGCCCCCCAAAGCGATCCTTCTTGGTGTGCAGTGTTGCTTTGTGTTGTCAAGTTAAATAACCCATCTGATGGCAGGGCCGAGGCGATGATGATCACCAGGTGCCACGCCATATGATGACGATGTGGCTGAGGCTGGGGCTGCGGCCAAGTATACGATGACACCAAATTAAAAAGCTTTAAAAACAGAAGAAGAAACGCCAGAAATATTTATGCATATGTATTTTGTGGGTTCGTCGCGGCCTTGAACTGATTAGGTGGATGGTGGATGGTTGGGGGAGTGCTGGCCAGGAGGGTGCTGGCTGATAGGCGATGACGGTTTATGGGTGATAAAGCCTAGCTTGCGATGCGATAATTAATCTTCCAACTTGTGCAGATGTTCTGCAGCCAGATGGGGCCACAAGTCAGGGGCTGGGCGTGGCCTGCACTTGGATGTTTGGCCATGCTAATTAGCTGGCCTCCATCTCCACACCTGGCTCCAACACAGGCCAACTGGCTGACTGGCCAACTTACCTTGAACTACAAAATGTCAGCTGCCAAAAAAAAAAAAAAAACCTTTATAGATTGAAGATACATTTTAATGATCGGTTGCCTGTGAAAGCCAGAAAGATCCAAAAATATAAAGAGTCACAACATAAACAAGAAACTTGTTAAATTATGAATAAAATAAAAACAAAGTAAAAATATTTCCATTGGTCCGAGTGGGACAATAGCTACGCCAGCCACCAATCTACATACTCGTGCATCGCGATGTCCCATTAACAGGCCCTAATCCATAAAGCCGTGGAACATGTGTAAACCCAATCATATGCAAATCCCAATGCGAATGCTAATACAAAATCGGATTCAGGTTCGGTGTGGCTCCAGCGATGCGATGCGGAGAAGGAGATTCTCCTCCTCCTCCTCCTCCTCCTCCTCCTCCTCAAGAAATACAACACTTTTAGTACAATTTAATTTCACATTTAATCAGACTTTGGTTGAAACTTATTTCTATGGTGCATAGGATATACATTGTATGTGTTCATAAAATATATGAATGATTTGTTGAACTTCCTTCATTTAAATGCATTCGAAATTCCATTTCCGTTTCCAATTCCAATCTTAGGAATTTTTTGCTTTCGTTTTAGCTTCTATTTCTAGGGCCCTGTAGTCGGGGGACAGTCTCATCGTTTTATATGCTGCGCTCCGCTGCGATCCTATCAGACTTTTGTAATGATATGGGGACTGGAAGGATTTGCTGGGCGAAAAAAAGGGAAACTCAACTCAAAAGAAAAATGAAACAAATGGAAAGCAAATCAAACACAAAAGAAAAGAGAAACAAAAATATCAAATGTTGATTTTATACACATTATTACTTTATTTTGTCTGGGGTTGGGTTTGGGTTTCGGGTGGTGGGGGGGGGGGTGGCGTTTGCAGTTAAATTTCTGAGCCGATTCTGCGGGGGAAATGCAACTGCAGAGGCGCCTTAAGCTAGAGTATATATTTAAACATAAACATTAACGTAAATAAACGTAATACGAATGGATCATGACAATAATAGTACAAATAAAATACAATTTTTAAAAAGAAAGCAATGGCTCGACTTCATTTTCGACTAAGCAAAATACAACTGGAGAGCATAGAGCAGTCGGCATTCAGCTTTCAGCAGTCGGGTCTCGTCGAATGGGCCCACAGCCCTCACAACCCTCTGCAGAGGGGACCCACTTTCGTGGGTCACTATCCCATCCATTACTTTTAAATGCAATTCGCTGCCGCCTCTCACTCTGTACAAAACACACACAAAAAAAAACACACACACACACGCAACAAACTAAGGCGACAATATGGAACTCTATATGTCGAGCTCTAAAGGAATTTCAAATTTGGAGAGTCCATATAAAATGAGTGAGTGAGTGAGTGAGCGAGTGACAGAGAGAGACAGAGGGGAGTGAGAGAGAGAGAGGGGAGAGTGCTGAGAGTGAAGGCTGCAGCGCCATCGAACAGAAATACAAATAAATAATTTGTTTAGCTTAAGAACTAGAACATATTGGATATTTAATACTTAGATGTAGCCTTTTACACAAACACAAACACACACACACACAGACACACACACACACACAAGTCTGTGGCGAATTTTTCGCTTCGTTTTGATTCGATTCGATTCGTTTTTGCATTTCAGCTTAGTTTCGTTTCGATTGATTCATGTCAAGCTCTATATATATATATATATATATATATATGTATGGGAAGTTGCATTTGCTTTAAGTAACTGATTGTTCATCCTTCAGGGTTCCGCCTCCATATCTGATCTACATATAGTATATAGTATATAGTATAGTGTCTATGCTAGTATATATACGTTTTAAAAGAGTGTTCTTTAAATGGAATATAAGTTAAAGCTTTGTAAAAAGGGCTAGAACTTAGCTTGATTGATTGTTTGATTGATTGATGAATGCTTGATTGGCTGATTGGTTGCTCTGCTCTGCTCTGTTGTTGTAAGCGGGCTCTGACTTACAGGATAGGATATGCTCTAGGTATATAATCTACATCTATATTGTATATTGTATATTGTCTATTGTCTATTGTATGTGTTTTCCGTTCACAATTCTTTGCATCTTTCTCTTTTTTTACAATTACGAACAATGTTTGGACAATCAGATTCGCTGCACAACAGCAACAACAGCAACAACAACAACAACAGCTAAATAAATTATAAAAAACAAAAAAAAAATATATAGAATTGTTACAAGGCATCAAGTTATAAAATCTATTGAAATGAAGCTGAACCCCACCTCTCTGCACCAGTATAATGGCGCAAGAGGAGGAGCTGCGACAGGTCTACCTCTATCCGATCCGATCCGATCAGATCCTCACTTAACTAAGTACAGCTCTCTCCTGATTGTGGGCTGGGCTGGCCATTGTGCTGAGTGTGTTGCCACAGTTGCGGTTGCGGTTCAGTGGAATAGCATAGCAGCATACAATATAGTATTTATATTTATAAAGAATATATAGTACAATCTAAGTGACATATCTATGGTTCATGGTTGATCCGCTGCCCGCTCTGACGTTGCTGCCATCTTTTATCTGCACTTTTCTTTTAGTTTTGTGGGTTAAAGAAGCGTTAGACGAGTAGCAATTGCCTTTACACAAAGAGTTTAGTTTAGTTTCAAGTTGAATTTAGTTTCGATTGTAAAGTACTCGGGGAATATATGGTATATATCTGCATAGTTCTGTTCCAACATGTGTGGTTTCTGTTGTTTAGCAAGTTGGCTGCTGGCGGCTTGCTGCTTGCTGTGTTATTTCGCTGGAGACTCTCTTGCCTCTAGCTGGCCTGTGTCCTGGTCTTTGCTGGGCTCATTTCAGCGATGAGTTGGCTGGTAGCGTGGCGGAGCGCTGCACGTTCGCAACAAACGGCTTGTAGGAGGAGCGGGTCGATTGGCTGCCAATTGGATGAAGCGGTGTTTCCGATGCAGATGCAGATACAGATATGATGATGCGGATGATGAGATGGAGAGATGATAATGAAGGTTAGCGAGCAAAAGACAGGGCGGGGGAAGAGAGTAAAAGAGAGAAATACCATTCGAGATTAATGACAAAAACACAGCGGGAAACACAAAAGCCTGGGGGTTTGGGCAGTGATTAGTTATATGCTTAGATTAGTTCAGTTAGTAGCGGATTCTGGCCTGGCCTGGCCTGGCCTTGCCTTATTCGGAACGGAGGGGAGGGCGATTGCAACGTCACGGTGCAGGCTATCAGGCTACCAGACTATCAGGCCACCAGGCTCTCTTTACCTGGGCGATATCTTGCTGCCATCGGTGCTGTTGTTGTTTGACGAATTCGCCTTGTATCCACTCTTTTGGATACGCTTCAGCAGACGGGCCACCCACAGCGATTGCTCCTCGGGCGTGGAGGCCAGCAGCAGCATATCGCGGGCACAGCGCGGATCATGATTGAGCTTGCAGGGCGCCAGCGGATCATGCTTGTCCACATGCTCCTTGTGTATCTTGTTGCGGCATCTGAAAACCCCAATCGAATAGACACGGATCAGTTGAGGCCACTTGCACCAATTCAGTATTCAGTAAGCACAAACCTCTTGCATTCGTAAGCCGCCGGCGGCTTGAACATGTGCCACAATGGCTTCGGGCACACCTCGCACGCTGTGGGCATGTGGTAGGTGATGTGCACAAATTCATGACCTACAAAGTAAACAGTTAGTAAATAAGGATCCAAATGAGGTTAACGTTTACTCACCCTTGTGGATGATGGTGCCGGGACGCTCCTCGTTGCTGTTGCCATGCAGCACGCTCACATCCAGCTGGCTCTGCTCGTCCGGACGATGAGAGGCGCCCTCGCCGGCATACAGCAGCTGAAAGATGCGCGGAATCTCTTTGGCATCGGCGCGTATGACATCGCCCTGGGTGACGCTGCGCACGTGGTATACCTTGCTGCAAAAGCGGAATGGAAGCGGAAGAGTCAAATCAAGCGCAGACACAAACAAACAGGATGTGAAACTCACCTCAGATCCAGTATGAGCACAGCGTCCGTCGTGTTGTGCTTGTCGATGTCCGAGTTGTAGAAGATGATCTTGCGCGAGGAGACAATCACATACTGGCGCTTCCAGCCGTGGCCGCGCCGACGGTTCTGCTTGTTTGGCACACTCAGCCAGCCCTCGAAGACCGAGTCCTGTGTGAGGGAGAGCAGAGAGGAGTGCTAGAGAAGCCCAAGAGCGCGTGTGTGGTCGGAGTTTGTGTTTGTGTGAGTATGTGTCGGATTGGCAGGATACGTGTGTGTGCGGATACTAGGATCTCACTCACCTGACTGTCCTCGGGATCGTTGTCGGCGGATGAGAGCGAGGCCGTCTCGTTCAGCTTGCTCTGGAGATGCTCAATCTCGGTGGCCTTGCAGTCGATCTCCATGACCATCTTCTGCTTGTGCTGCTGCTCCTCGGCGCACAGCTGCTGCAGGTCCTGGTGCTTCAGCAGCAGCTGATTGAATTTGTCACGCTCCTGGGACAGCTCCTGCTGCAGGCGGCGCATCTCCTTCTCCTTCTTGCGCAGCTCGGCCGTGGACCGGGCCTTGCCCTTTTGCTCTGTGGGGAAAGGGAAAATGAAATAGCTATCGTATATCTGTGGAGGATATGGGGACTTACTCTGCAAGTCCGAGTCGCGTCGGTTCATCACCTCGGCCAGCTTGTTGACGGCCACCTGCTTGAGCAACACCTCGGTCTTGCATTTATCCAGCAGCTTGGTGATCTCCTCGTCCTTGGTGGCGCGCAGCTGGCCCAGCTCGTCCTGCTGCTTCTTGTGCTGCTGGACGAGATCCTCGTACTCGTTGGCCTTCTGGCCGAGCTTCTTGTGCAGCTCTGTCTCCGCCTCCTTGAGGGTGGCGAGCGTCGCCTCCTTTGCATTGATCTCGTTGCGGTGCTTCATGATGAAGTCCTTCAGTTCCAGCTCCTTGATGGTCTTCTCCTTCTCGAGATCGGCCACCGTTTCCTCGGCTATCGAGCGGGCCAGGGCCTCCGAGTCAGCCCGAGCGACGGCCACTTGCACTTGGTGCTTGAGCGAGACGCGTTCCTCCTCCAGATCCTCGATCTTGGCCAAACGCTCGGCGCTCTCCTCCCGATTCTCGTTGGCCTGCGTCTTGTACAGCCGGGAGAAGCACAGCTCGGCATCCAGCTGCTCCTGCAGCTCCCGATTGTTGGCCAGGGCCTCGTGGTGGGTGCCCTTCAGCTGCGACAGGTCCTCCTCGAAGCGTCGCTTGGCCTCGCGCTGCGTGGAAAGCTCCTTCTGCAGCTGATTCTCGCGGGAGCGCAGATGCGCCACCTCCGAGCTGAGCAGACTGAGCTCCGAGAGCAGGGCGTTTCGCTTGCTGTGCTCCTGGTCCAGCTGCGACTGGAGGGCGGCCACCTTCTCCGACTCCTGGCGGCACTCGCCCTCCAGCTTCTGCAGCCGCAGCTGGATCTGGCGGTAGTCCACGGAGAGCATGTTCAGCTGGCGCTCCTTCTCCTGCCAGTTCTGGTCCGCCTTGATCCGGGCGGACTTCTCCTCGTTCAGCTTGGACTGCAGGGCCTTGACCTCCTGCAGATTGGCCTCCTCGCGAGAGACCAGTCGCGACTTTTCAGTCTCTTGGTGGGCCTTGACCTCCTGCTGGTAGCGACCCTGGGCCGCCTTCAGCTCAAAGTCGAGACTTGCATGGCTCTTCTCCAGCTCACTGATCCTCTCCAGCAGCGCGCGGTTATCCTCTTTGGCCTTCTGCTCGCGGACCAAGGTGCGCTCAATGTCATTGGTGAGGGTCTGCATCTTGTTCTCCGTCTCCTTATGCAGCTCCTTCAGCTGGGAGCGCATGTTCTTCTCCTGCACCACCTGCGCCTGCAGATCGGCATTCTCCTGGCCCAGCTCCTCCTTGTGCTTCTGCAGTGTGTCGATCATGTCGACCATGTCGCGCACCTTCTCCTCCTGCGTCTTCAGTGTGAAGCCGAGCTCCGCGTTCTGCTTCTTCAGCTTCTGCGTGTTCTCCGTCTCGCTCTTGTAGCTGTGCTCCATCTCCTGCAGCTGCTTCTCCAGCGAGACGACCTTCTCGCTGATGTTGAGATCGCGTGTGCGCGTCTTCTGCTCGTTCTCCAGATTGCGCTGCGTCTCCACCAGCAGGGCCTCCGTCTTCTTGCGCAGCTCGATCTCCTGCTCCACCTTCTGCATGGCCACCTTGTAGTTGTTCTTTCGCTGCGCCAGATCCTTCTCGTACTCGGCCGCAATGCGCTGCAGTTCGACCTCACGCTTGCCGCTCAGCTCGATCTTGTGCCGCAGGCTGGTTTCCTGCTTCTCCAGAGCATCGGCTCGGCCGCGCTCCCTCTCGAGCAGTGCCTCGAGCCGCTTCAGCTCGTTGGAGTTGGAGGTACGATGGCGATGGTTGTGCCCATGGCCGTGGGCATGGTTGTTGCTGGTGTTGCTGTTCACCGAATTGGGCTCCTTGGCCTCGGCGTCGACGGTGTCGCTGGACAGCAGCTGGTAGTCGCCCGTGTAGGTGAAGCCGATGAAGGGCAGGTGATTGCCATCAAAGCCCTTCGGTACGGGGAACACCTCCTCGGGCTTTTCGTCCCTCTCGATGTCCTCAAAGTTGCGCGTATCGTCGTCCGAGGTTAGCTCCGGCACAACCGGCGGCACACTCTCCCTGATATTGTCAAAGGACCAGGTGTCGTTTCTGAAGAACGGATGCGCCTTGATATCATCGATGCCGTAGCGGCCCAGACGCTGCGTCCGATCTGTGAGGAATGCCCGGATCAGGGCCTTGGCCTGTTCGCTGATCTCCACCTCCTGGGGGAAGCTGAGCGAGTTCTTGTGGTCCATGATCTTGCCGTAGGTGCCCACCAGTGAGTCCGCGTAGAAGGGCGTCTCCCCGAAGAGCATCTCGTAGAGGAAGATCCCCACCGACCACCAGTCGCACTCCCGACCATACTCATTGTCGACACCCTGCGACTGCAGCACCTCCGGACTGATGTAGTCCGGCGTGCCGACCGCATTGCTGGACACCACCTGGCCGTTGGCGCCCATGCGCATACAGGTGCCGAAATCGGCGAGCTTCAGATGCCCGTAATTGTCGAGCAGCATGTTGTCCGGCTTCACGTCACGGTGCACAAAGCCCATGTTGTGAATGGTGTCCAGGGCCAGCACCACCTCCATTGTGTAGAAAATGGCCCACTTCTCGGGTATATCGTAGTCCCCCATCAGCGAGACGATGTCACCGCCGGGCATAAAGTCCATCACCATGTACAGGTATTTGGAGTCCTGGAATCACATACGATTAGCTTGGATCTTGGATACGGAATGCTCCGGGCACTCACCTGAAATGCAAAATGCAGTTGGACAATCCACTCGGAGTTGGCATGGGCCATAATGTGACGCTCCTCCCAGAAGAAGGCCGAGTCCGGGCGCTTCATCATCTCGAATTTGGACAGCCGCTTCATGGCGTACACCTGGCTGGAGGACTTGTGCCGCACCAGTTGCACCTCTCCAAAGGCCCCGGCGCCGATTAGCTTAATGAAGTCGAAGTCCTCGACATTCATGCGCAGCTGATTGATCCTCTGCGCCAGGGGTTTATCTGTTGAGAGAGAGACAGATAGAGTAGGACTTTATAGAATCTCTGTTTGTTGGACGGCGGAAAGGACTTACATTTGGCAGCATACTGTTCGATGTTTTTCAGCCGCTTGAGGGTGTCGTGGTCGCAGTCGCTGACCAGGGCCGATACCGTATCCAGCAGGCAGTCCACATTGCAAATGCTGGTCGGATCGCGCATCTCGCGCTCGAGCGTGTTCGCTCTGATCACGGAAAAGAGAGAGACAGAGAGAGATAGAGAGAGACTTGGTATTAGAGTCCTAGAGTCGGTTCAAATGAGCAAGAATCCTCATTTTTGCGTGCAATTTGTTTATTATTTGTACATATATTCTTAGCCTTTGGAGTCCGTGGCATAAATAGGCCAAGAAACAAACAACTAAAATAACTACAAATGTACGAAAAGTGCGCAAATTACTCATGAGAATGGGCTGGTGATGCTGCCCCGCCGCACCTGTTCCCCGTGGCCGCGAGAGGAACAGTTGCAGCCTTCAACACCTCTTCTCTCACATGGAAAAGTAAATCAAACAAAGGGACAGGCGGGAGAGAAGGAGACAGACGCCCATTCAGCGTTAGTGTGAGTCAGAGAGAGCCATAGGTGCTCGGTCTGGGAATGGTCCCGTTATGACGAACTGCAGCGACAGCACAAATCGCAGACAAATGGGCGACAGCAACAGAGACAGCACATGTCAGCCATCGCCATGATGGCCAGCTGGACGCTTTATCATACAATAATTAGGACATTAAGTTTTATTCAGCGAAGGAGACAGCGCAGCGCAGCGCGCACACGACCAACTTTGACAAATAGAACAAGGCAATGGAGAGTGTACACAAGATGAGTGCTCGCATGCATAAGTATTTGAGGGGGGCTGGCAGCATCAGTGGAAGGAGGCCTTGACTTTATCGCGCAACTCTGTTGACTTTGATAAATTGTGGAAAGAATGCAAGCCATGCCGAGAGTGCCTTCGACGATGACGGCGACAGCGACGGCGACGGCTACAGCGACGTCGACGTTGATATGGCTTACTTTTGCGTTGCGTCTGCTGACAGACAACAGTGAGATTTTTCTCTTTTGCTTTGGTTTTCGTGCTGCGTTTGTGTTTTGAATGAATCCGAGAGAAGAAAAATCAGCAGCAGCAGTAGTACTATCCAACCTGACCCCTTCCCTACTCTCCCCACCCCTCCTTCAGCAGCATTCATTGACACATGCAGATGCAGATGCACATGCACATACATACATGCAAGCATACATACATATGCATGTATGAAAATAAGAGATCAGCATTTGGCAAGGCTGGAAAGAAGACAAGAGGGAATGCGTGTGACTACTCCACTGAGTGCTCCAAGCTAACCGAAAATAAGGTAAGGCCAGTCCGAAAGTGCCTCAATTGAGTAGCCAGTCGCATAGCCAGGATTACTCGGATAGTCGGAATGCCTTGCCCTACATTCGTATACCGTGCTTTACTCCCCAACACATGCTCACAGCATGGGAAAGCGTTCTCGCCCTGGAAGGATCTCACACTATTATAGGTCATGGAATATGCTGCCTGGTTACACCCTTAGATTTAAATTCAATTAGCTAAAACGAGAGGCAAATATTTGCACAAGGCAGTCGGTACAGAGAGATGAGAATAGAGCCTGAGGAGCATCGAGGTTTGGAGGTATGGAGGGGGCGGCCAGGCCAAGAGTCAGTACCGATGACAGTCGTCGGCGCTAAAAAAAATTGATACTAAAAGGTGTTTGAATTGTTGTGATTTCATCATCGCCACTTACGGCATGACAGAAAAGCCAAAAACAAAAACAACAATTTCAAGCAACGACCAACAGAAACAACAACAAACGCAAACAACTTTGGGAAAGTGGAATTTTCAAAACAAAAAAAAACGCTGCGCTGTTTTAGCCATAGCGGCGAATGCCAGCAACAAATACAACAACATTATTATTAACAACAAAAGCAACAATCATAATAATACATAATCGCAGCAACAGCAAAAGCAACAACAATGGCAACGACGACAACATTATCGTCACCTATAGACAATATAATTTTCAATTTAATTTATACGTCGTCTTCCAAATAAGCTGGAAAGCATTTTACCCGTACGTTTAATCGTACGAACAAATTGAAAGCTTCAATCCAGGCTTCGGAGCTTTTCGAAAAAAGAACGCTGAACGAACGGGATACAGCATACGGGATACGATCTCTCGCATTGATAGCGCGGGGGTGGTTGGGCGCATTTTTTGCGTTCCCGAATCGAATCTCTTTCACACAGAATTAATTTTTGCAATTAGTTTTTATAGAGGCTTTACGACCAAATGCGCACACTGCAATTGCCAATTGCCAATTGGCGTTTAGCAAATTTCTGCTTTTCTTGTTACGCAAATATATGTATGTACGTACATATACGAACACATATGTTCATACATATATATACATTTTGTTGTTTTTGTTCACTTATTTGTACTTGGAGCAAACCAGAGATAGCTTTTTGGGTAGGAGAATTGAGTGGATGGCGGAAAATGAGTAATAAAATTGAAGAATTTATATGCATCGCAGGCAGTCCGAAAGCTTCCGTGAAACTGTTACAGGAGGCCCGAGGGTGTTGGTGGGAGAGGGAGTGGGGAGTGCAAGTGGGAATAGAAGTGGGTGTGGATGTGGATGGGGATATGAATGTGGAAGCGTGAGCGTGGAGAGCAAGAGCAACATACCGTTCCAGCTCGCTCAAATGGAGTGCGGCCGGCATTCGCCATGGCCACATGCCCTCGCCCTCGCCCTCTGGGATTTTCAGCGGTATGGTTAATGGTGGGTATTGTATTGGGGTCCTGGTGCTAGTCTTGATTTTTGGCTTTGGACCAAACGATAAAAACGCACGCTTCACGCATCCGATGCAACACAACACTGCCCGTGCCTGTGCAACAACAGCGGCAGCGGCAGCAGCAGCAGCAGCAATAGCCGCTGCTGGCCCGCTTCGGTTCGGTTTGGTTACAAATTTTAATGCGAAAATGGCAAATTTATTATAAAGTCGCCCCCCGTTTTGTTCACTCGCTTGTCAATTTGATTGCCGCTCTGTCGCTGTCGCTGTCGCTTTGAACATGAGATTATGGAAGGTGTTTGCTGCCAGCGCGGTCTATTACTTTTTAGCTATTTTGTTGTTTTGCCATTGCAAAGCTCAAAATTTGCTGCCTAACAAATCGAACAAATCTATGGCTGCCATTCAATTCAGGTGACAATTAATTGAGTGTAGCGCAGTCGCTTTTTGGTCGCCATCTCATTCTCATCTCGTATTGTATCGTATCTGGCAAACGCGCAGCGTAGTATCTCGTGCACATTCTCACTCACCGACGCCGCCTTTCCACATCCATGGCTAGAACGTCCCAGTTGGATAGTTGCCGTCGTTGTTGTGGTCACCACCAAGCATACAGCCGTTGCTGTGCTCCTGCAAATTAATTCGCAAGAGAATCGGAATGAGTAATGGCAGTTGTACGGGATAATGATAATGGTGGAGATTGCCTCTCACCTGTATAGTCCCGCCGACGAGCCGCTCTCGTTGCCCTGCAAAGGTGTCGAAAATGTTTCATTATTTATGGTACTATTCGCGTACTATTATCAAACCTTAGAAATCGAATTTTACCTTTTTTTGAGGGTCTCACAACAGCAGGAGGATCAGTATTTGTGGGAGTGTGAGTGAGTAGGTAGTGGGGGGGGCACGCTTTAAGCTGCCGCTGTTGATCGTTGCCGTTACTGACGATGAGGTCACGAGCGTCGCTTACTGTTTGTTTGTTCACTGCTGTCAAACCACATCCACTTGGGAATTGGGATTCGGCGGTGCTGGGTTCTTTTGCTGGAGTACCGCCAACGCCACATACGGACGACACACTGGCGGGGTCACCGCGAGCTCACGGCGTTCCCAGGTGCGTGTTAGAGTGTGCAAGCACTTAGCCTAGTTCGTTGGGTCTTAATTTAGTAAATTTTGTAAGTTTTGCTTCAGTGCTTCAGGTGCGCAGCACAGTTCCAGAGGTAAGATCAGGATTAAACAAAGTCCTCCTAGTGGGGGCTCCGGTGGTATCGGTGCGTGGTGACTTGGATGGGTATTGGCCTTGGTTCTCGGTTCGGCTTGGCTCAATGCTGCGCGGCGCGATTCAGCATGCAACAGTTGCACGGGAACTGGCTTTGGCTTTGGCACGGGGCACGGGCAAGGGCACTGGCACTGACACAGGAACAAGCACGGCACAGGCACATAGTCTTCTGGCCTGGGCCGATGGAGGCAGCAACGAAAATCTATGGGGCTTGTTCAATGTTTTCGACTTTTCATTTGTTGTACATTTTTACGATACCTTTTCACACACACACACTGGCAAGCGCGCGCACACACACACGCGAAACACACACTGATATGTATACGTATACAAATACAAACACACTTTTTTTCGTCGGAACGTCGAACGTAGCAAAAGCAAATGCTACAACAACAATAACAAGGCACGGTGAACACCGACGTGCGTCACTCAAAGGGAGACGAGGGCGGCAAAAAGGCGCCTATTTTGTCCGCCAATTTGGCAATTTCTCGGACTTGGCTGCGGCCAAATCAATCAATTATCAAAATTAATTTTAATTAGACGCTACGCGTTGCACTTCTTTCAATGTTAGCCTGCAACAGTTGCGCGGATGTTGATTAGAGTTGTTTCGGTCCAAATTGAACCAGTTCAATAGACCGCGGCTCGATAACGTCCCAGTAATCGGAACACACAAATCGACAGTGGAGTTGCTTACCCAGGTTTCCAATAAAATACAATTAAAAGTTAGTCAGGAGGAATTAAATACTAAAATGTATAGTGCAAGCATAATCATTTATTTTTTCAGCCATGTATTTGAGGTAGAACGAATGCGAACCGGAACTGGAACCGTGTGACCAGCTCAAAAGAAACCAGATCGATTACCCAAGTCAATCACAAAGACGTGTTGCAGCAATGTATTTTGATTATCGTGGTTTGTTTAATTCGATTTTCAATTTTGTCTTTGGCCTTATATTTATCACAAAAAATGTCAAAGGCCCATCCTCTGTAGCTGCAAAAAAATAAGGGTGTGTTTACGTACGAAATTTAGCGTAATACACATCTGTGCTGCATCTTGTGGCTTATGTACATGGACACGCGCATGATGCTTATGTTGAGTGGAGGACGCTCCATCACCGGCATACTCCTTTGAATGGCTATAAACGAAGCCGTTGAGGTGTGCAAGGACAACACGAAAACCACCATCACATCGGAATGTTGGGAAGATAGATATATTGGCTGGTACCAATCTTATAAGCTTGCATAAATTCCCACAGGCTTCAGAAATTAATGGTGTGCATGGCTAGAGTCTAATTTCTGGTAATACGCGGCAACAGAATTGTCATGGTCGAAGCATAAGGCAGGATCTAACGCACCGACTCCACTGTATACCTTCAGAAATACCGGCTAAATCTGCCGGTATTGCACTTGAGCAACAATTTATAGTATTCATTTTTGTGCAAGCATCACTCACTGTATACCTTCAAAAATCGTAACTAAATTAAGACAAAACATGTGTACATATTTGATTGCTCATATTGTATAGATGATTTTGATTCCCCACAAAAAAAAGGAACCGATGAATTCCCTCGCCCATTTCGTGACGCTGCAGGGCAAGCATGATAAGGGATTAGAGATACAAGCAGCTTAGCTTACACCAGACTTAGACCAATGATATTGCGTTTCAAGTCTTAATAGGTATCCAAATTGGCAGAAGATATCCCAGCATTTCCAATCAGGCGGCACAAATTGAACTCCTTCAGAACTGATGTTGAAAAGGGACGTAGAGGTTCGGTTATTTGGTCAAAACAATAAGTGGCACACATCGGTTTTTCGCTTGTTATGGTTCATTTTAATTTTCCCATTTCTGAGAACACGCTTCAATCAAGAAACGCTTAAATAATAAGCTTAAAAATGTTGTAGACTTCGATTGGATGTGCGATCCACGTTTACTTGGAAATGACAAGGGGACCCGTCTGCTTGGCGGCATCGCGCTGCTTGACCACAATCTGGTTGGCGATGCGATCCAAATCGCGCTGTCCGATGGAGCTGAGCTTGCGACCACCCTCTGGGTGCTTCTCGACAAGGCGGGCGTGCTCGAGGGCCTGGAGAGCCTTACGGGCGGCACCGTCAGCGGCACGGCAGAAATGCGAAGGGTGGACACCGTTGCGCTTGCGACCACCATAGATCTTGGTGATGGAGCCAACACCAGCGGGACTGCGGTGATACAGATGGCGCAGGATCGAGGCGCAACGCACATAGAACCAGTCGGGATCGTAGGGGGCCAGCTCCTTGAACTTGGCCGTCTTGATGATGTCCATCTGGTCGGGCACCTTCAATTTGCCAGTCCTGCGAGACCATACACAAACAAAACAATTGTGAGGTTATGTGTTGGAAACAGTTGATGTTCGTACTCACTTCTTGAGGAAGACGGCAACTGCCTTGGTAACGGCATGCTGGTCAATATCCTTTACTGTGACACCTGGCATCTGAAATACAATTGAAAACGAACAATAAGAATCGCCGTCGAAAACACGTTCTAGCTCCCCATCATCGGGAGCCATGCACAACGCACACGCACACGCACACACACTCAAGCAAATAGAGAGAGACACAACAAAAACTGCGAATCCACGCTGATTTGCTACAATCGAGTGTTTCGTAGAAATGTCACAGAATCTTGGCCATTTAGCTCGTTACTTCATTCACCACCCGATTGGGCGCACATTTTTATTTAGTTTGTTGCATTTTAAACATAAAAAAATTGAATTTCACTTAAAAGAAACTCGGGCACAACCTTTCTTGTTAAAGTCAACCGGAAAAAAGAACAAGGCGCGCGAAGTTGGCTGCGCTCTTTCGTTCTGACAGCGCTGCCACTCGATACGCAAAGAGTGTTGTCACCAGAGTTGATAACCAAGAGTTGCACTGTCGAAATATCGATTCGCTTTTGTCAATTACGAATTTTAGTTTATTTATGCCAACATATAATTAACAAAGCGTTGCAGGAATGCAAAGATTGACCAACGAGACTAGCGAGAAACGGACGTTAAATTTGCTCGATTTGCAGCTTAAGCTTCCTCGGTACAATCGAATTTTTTCCAGCTTTCGGCAAACGACTTCACTTTCACAATCGACTGCTGCTCCTTTCGCGGCTTACGCCAAGTACTTGGATTCAGTTCAAGCATTCCACCAATAATTTCCTGAAAGTAAATATCAGTTGAGTACATCAGTTTTATATAGTGTTCATCTATCTCTAACCTGTGCGAAATTCGCTGGGAAACGATCTTCATCCTCGATGACATGGGCAAAGCCCGAGTCCATGCCAAAGTGTACCCAGACGTAGGGGAGACCCTTGGGTATGACTGCTCTCAGCGATTTGTTGCGCAGCGACACCAGCTGCTTGTTGATGCACCACTCCTGCTCGGACTCCTCAATGGCCTTCTTGAAGTAGAAGGGCGCCATCTCGCCCTGGCTGTCGGGTATGGGTATGCAATGCACACTGATATGCGGTCGTCTGTGCAGTTTGTTGGCAATCTCATAGAATATCACATCCTTGCGCTGGGCAGCAAACATACGGGTTAGGGCCTTTCGAAAGTCGTTCAGCTCCTCCCAACCATCCTCGTCCAGCTGCGTGGAGCAGGAGATGTGCTGCAGGGTGGTCAGAATGCAGTGGCCACCCTGTAGACCCACATGCCAGGGCAGACTGAGGTAGATCATCTTCCCCATCGAGACCATCAGCTGCTTTTCCAGCTTCGGCGAGTCGAAGCAGCGTTCACAATTCGTCAGGCTGGTCTCCAGCCTGTTGGCCTCCCGTATGGCACTCTGGAGCTCTCGCTTTTCGACATCTGCCTCGGAGATATTTTTGCGAACCTTGTCCGCAAATATGTCTTCCAGGTCATCGTTGGGGTTCTTGTGCTTGGACACAATGTCGGCGTACTGCAGGTTCGATTCGGCGGCCGTTGCATGCTTCTCACGCTCAAACTAAAAAAGAAACAAAGCGGAAACGATTAGAGCCGGATGCTTAGAGCTATGTGTGGATGAATCTTACCATCTGCTTGATGTCGTAACGATCGTCGTCTGCGAAGTATCTCACCCGTTGGCCATCCACATGGGTGTCGACCTTCTTGTTGCGGCTTTTTTGACCCCTGCGGCCTCCATATAGCGAGTTGGGGTCTGTGGCTGTGCCTGATGTGGACTGCACCAGGGGGCGTACATTGCCGCATTGATCGGTTTTCGTGAGCAGCACATGTTCCGAGGATGAGGATGATGCCTTGGATTTCTTTGGCCTGGCGGATGTCTTAGGCGGCATGTTGCCAGTGGCCAGGAAATCGGCCCGTACTTTGCGTGCTTCTTTCAGCTGCTGGTTGAGTTCTGCTGCACGCTCCGTATTCCCCATGATCTCTGCTTTGATGGCTTTTCCGGCCAATTCATTGATTTGCTCGTCCGTTAGGCAGGCAGGAAGGGCAGCAGCCTTGTCCGCAGTATCTTCATCAGATGAGGCACTTTCTGAAGAAGATCTGCTTCTTCTCGCTGCGGAGGGGCTCTGGCTATGGCTATGCGATTTGGATGAAGGCTTCTGCCAGCCTCGTGTCGAGGAGCTTTGCCTCGAGCTGTGCGAATGTGGCTCTGCCTCGCGATCATCATCATCGTCCTGTGGTTTCTGGAAGCCTGGCAGGCCTGTGCCATTGCTCTTCCAGTAGGGATTCAGCTCGCGTCCGCTCTTAGCCGGATCGTAGGCATCGATCTGCTGTAGCTTGTCGTTGGGTTTGGTAGGCTCCTTGCGTATTCTGGAGAAGGTTTTCAGCAAAAGGTCGTCACTGGTCATCCAAGTGTCGCGCGCCACTGGTGTATCCTCTACCTTATCCTTGCTCGTATCGTTATCCAAAACGGGAGTGCGTTCCACCCACTCATCTTCGTTGTGGCTCCTTTTAGACTTCTTTTTCTTGCGTACCTTGCGCTGCTTCTGGTCTTCGCTGGATGAGGACGAAGATGAAGAGCTAGAGCTGTCGCTGTCACTGTCACTATCGCTGTCGCTGCTGCTTTGAACCTTCCTGCTCTTTTTCTTCGAAGACTTCTTTACCTTTGAGGACTTGGACTTCGATTTGTGCTTTCCTTTCTTCTTCTTGGCCTTTTTCGTTGAGGAACTTGAGGGCTTGTCCAGTTTCTTGGCCACTGCTGGAAGCATCCAATTGCTTTCACCCCTTAATTCCTTCTGAAGCTCCTTCTTCTTGATAAGGCCGGCTCTCTCCTTGGCCTGTTCGAGCATCTCCGCGCGGGCTTCCCTTATCTGCTGGCGAGCCTTTTCTTTGTCGCTGCCACTTTCAAATTGTATGTAGCTCATTGCGTTTTACTGTTTCTATTACTCAAAGCAGCAAGAAATTCAAATATTCGAAAACTTTGTTGTTTTGACCAGAAATGTTGATATTGATTAGTGGTGGTAAAACTGCGTTTTGCTGCGACAGCTGATGCAGATTCTGTTATCGATACATAAAATGTTACATATAAAGAGAACTCTGTGCGCGCAATAAATAAACTGTGCGCTTAACAGCACCAGATTGCGCGTTTAAAATAAGATAATTATTTTGCAGTACGGTGAATGAAATAATGTTAATTAGTGATTTTCTTCCAATACTAGGATTAATTTTATTAAAATAAAGTAATAATCTCTTAAATGTTATAATTGTACTTGCAATTCAGGACCGTATAGTCGCCACCGCAGACTGTTGCGCCTAACAGCACCGCCTGCTTGCACCTTGCATTTGCCATTTGGCACGCACCCTCAATCAAATCGCAATTAAAATAGCTTCAAATCGGCAGAAACCAGCTCCTCAAGATGCCCATCTACGAGAGTGTTATGCAGGATAAGCCCCCAATCGTCTTGGACATTGGAAATGCCTACACAAAGTGAGTAAATCAATGAGATGGACAAACGTTATGTTCTGTTGTAGATGATATCATCATTGGCGTCTGTCTCTTGTCTATGTTTGAAGGCTGGGCTTTGCTGGGGAGGCGTATCCACGGAAAATCATGCCCACGGAGGTTGTACTGACAACGACGGGGAAAACGAAGCGGCTATTTGACTATGAACGGAAGGAGGAACTCTACGACCAAATCGTAGACTTTTTGCAGACGATATTCTTCAAGTAGAACAAATCGATATTATGCGTTAAACAGAACTAAACTAACCATTTGTTGCACCGTTTTTAGGCACCTGTTGGTCAGTCCCAAGGAGCGAAAGTTCGTGGTGGTGGAGAACATCTTCGGCCAGACGGTGGTCAGGGAGACGTTGGCGCGGGCACTCTTTGTCCATTTCGATGTCTCATCGGTCCTGTTTGTGCCGGCTCATCTCATAGCGCTGTCGACGCTGGCTGTGGCCACTGCCGTGGTCGTGGACATTGGGTATAGCGAGACTAGCATCATGCCAGTCTTCAGTGGAGTTCAAATCATGTCCGCCTTCAAGGACCAAAGCTATGGAGGCAGTGCCATTCATGCGGAAATAAAACGGCAGCTCTTGGAGACGGGCGTCAAGGAGTCTCTGCTCACAGAGAGCGTCCTGGAGGACATCAAAGTACGTACGTGCTTTGTGACCACCATGGAGCGGGCCCACTGTCGTTCCCAGGGAGACGAAAATCAGCCGACGCCTCCGCCCAGCGTCGACTACATCATCTGTGATAATGATACGATGGTCCAGGTGCCCGGCGCCCTTCGCGAGACCGTCTACGAGATAATGTTCGAGCCGAACAACGAGCGCGACAGCCTGCCGCATCTCATACTGCGCTCCATTCTCGAGTGCACCCTGGACGCTAGGAAGCCCTTGGTCGAAAGCATATTCCTCATCGGCGGCGGCTCCATGGTCCAGGGCATGCTGCCACGGCTCCAGCAGGAGCTGCAGCACCTCCTCAAAAACGATCCCTACTACGCCGAGCGCTTTCACGGTAATCTGCAGTTCAAGTTTTTCAATTCCATTGGCAAGCAGAACTTCACCGCCTGGCTGGGTGGCGCCCTGTGTGGCGCCACAGATCTCATCCAAACACGATCCCTGGGCAAGGAGACGTACCTGAAGAACGAGCATGTCCCCGACTGGAGCAATCTCTGTGATAATCGGCATGCGGGCTCGTAAAAAGGGAGGCGGAGGGAGGCGCTTGACGAACATTATTTAAACAAATTCATTTTGATTTTATCTGTATTACGTAGACTAAATAGATGGAAGATATTCTATAATACATACCATTAAAAGATGTTTTTTAAAGTCCTTGAAGGGCAGCAAGCCACCATTTCTATATGCGTTGAGAAGCTCCACGAGATCCTTCGTCCTTTACACGTCATGTATGTTGTTTTTATTGGTCCCGCGTTCTGTGGGTCATCCCCACAAATCCCCCGATTGAAGCTTATGAGGGGGAACTCTTCGAATTTGTAAATTTATTTCAAATTTTTGTATCTTATTTCGATTTTGTGTGTGTTTCTGTTTTGGAGATGGGCATGGGCATGGAGATGGGGGCTGCTATTCCGTGCTTCAATTTTATTTAGTTATAAATAATATATGTATATATGTGTAATATTCCCAGGAATATTAAACATATATACTGCATGCAACTTGATTTTAGGAATCCCTATCTGTGTGTGGAGAGGGGTGGGGTGGGGTGGGGGGATGGATGTGTGTGTTTATGGGTTCGTTTCATATACAATTTGATATATTATATAATAATAATAATAATTCGTAATCGTTGCCTATCAACTAAGCCTAAGCGTAATTTCATAAGTATTCCTTTCATAAGTAGTACAATATATATATACATATCCATATATATATATATATTGCATATGCATGTATGTATATAAACTACAATATACATAGGCATATATTATGCACATATTGAAATTTAGGTAAACTCTATTATACAAAGGGGGTGGGGACTGTGGGGGGGCGGGGGTTGCGGGTTGCGGGGGTGAACCGGGGTAAGAGGACAAATTCATTCATCATTTTTTGTTGCCTATATATATAAAAAGTGTTTGTGTGTGTGTGTGTGAGGCACAGGCGGATTAAAGGGCCGGGCTTAATGGCTGTACGTAAGCGTTTTTCGAGTATTGGCAATTGGTATTATCGATCCTATCCGACTTCCCTCTCCTCTCCTATCCTCTCCTCTCTTCTCCTCTCCTGTCTCTCTTTGTGCAGGCAAATTTAACAAATTCCGAATAATAAATAACAAGGCAGTGGACAAGTCCCTTCTTCACTGCATGATTTACAAACAAAAATATATATAGGGTCGATGGCTGGGGCGTGGCGCATGGATTGGGCTGGGATGGGGGACTGGGCTGGGACTGGGACCTAACTAAACTAATTTTACAGATAATTAATATAATAAATAAATATAATTAAAATTTGCTTTTGTTTTAAAGACTGGACTGGGGGCGAGGCGGGGTCTGGGGTCTGGGGCTGGGATGCGCCGCCATCTGTTTCACGCGCGCTTCCTCCTCTCCGGAGACGGAGAGCAACAGCGGCTCCATCTTCTTAGCTAGTTAACTATTACTTTAAGTTCAGTCGTCGCTAGTTTGGCAGCCGAGGTGGCCGTGGCCGTGCCCGTGCCCGTACCCGATTCAACAACTGGGACTCGAACTGGAACTGTGGCCACGGCTGAGGCGTTTGTGGTGGTGCTGTTGGTGTTGCTGTTGATGTTCTCGATGTTGATGTGCTTGGTGACGGTGACGGCAAAGGGTACGGCGGCTGCTGCTCCTCCTCCTCCGCTGCCGCGGGGCTTCCTTCTCCTCCTCCTCGGCCCCTGTCACTTATCCGAACCAAAGAGCTTGGTCAGATTGGCGTTTTGATTGCTGTCCATGATATTGTTGCCCGTGGACTTGAGCTTGTGCGGCTGCATCGGCGGCAGATTGGCGATCTGCACCTCATGGCGGAAGAGCTGGTTCACACTGCGTCCCACCAGCTGGGCCGTCAGCTTCTTGAATATATCCTTCTTGGCGCGATCGACCTTGTTCCCCTTGACGGGGGCCACGGCGGTTTTCTCATCGAACTTCTGAATGTCGGCCGCATTCACGCTGGGAATGTGTTGTAGCACCTCGCTGAGGATCGGAAATTTGGGGCGCAACAGCTCATAGAACTGCACACCCAATGTGATCAGGCCGGACTGGTTGGCCTCGTGCTGGCCATGCACCTGCATGCCCTGGAGGACGGCCGTGAAGGCGCTCACCGCCTTGTTCTCGTCCATCAGATGTTCGGCGGCCAGAAAGCGCATCACTGGGGCCGCTATATTGACGGCCTTCATGTTGACCATGCCATCGTTCCAGGCGATCGCCTTCAGCAGGGTCATCAGGATGTAGTTGCCGATGAGGCCGTTGCGCAGCAGCTTCCCGCCCAGATCGCTGATTATGTCCGAGAGGAGGGCCGACTGGGAGGCCCGCGACTGGGGGGCACTGTCCATCGAGTGCTCCTCGTTCTCCATGGCCACGACATTGGCGGTGCCGCCGCCGCCGCCAGAGGCCACATGATCGGACCCGATCTGGCCACCCACCAGCGCTATCTTCAAGACATCGAGATACTCACGCGTCAGGGTGCGGTTCAGCTGATCCTCGAGCACCTCCTGGGTATCATTGACCTCGCCAGTGAGCTGACCGCTCTCGTACAGAGATGATATGTATAGCCAGCGTCTGGTGAGGCGTTCGCACATCAGCGGCGTCAGATGCGCGAACAAGGGCACCAGCACGTCGTCGTAGAAGATGGGCGGGCAGGAGTAGACGAAGGGCTTGAAGAACACCCGGATAATGGGGCGCATGCGGTAGTCCGGAATGATGTCCATGCAGCTAAAGACATTCGTGATGATGGCATTTGCCATGCCATTCAATTGATAGAGATCGCGCCCCAGCGATGGTCCCGCCGAGCCCATCAGATGGTAGCACCCCTCCGTGACCAGCATCATGAATGTCTGCATCTTCTCGAAGGCGGTCGGCTCCCGCTTGATGGTGGTGTCCAGGGGATCGGCTGGCAGGGCGCAGATGCCCATCAGCAGCTTCTTTTCGTGCTCGAGCATGCCGTGTATGTTGCGGTATCCTTCGGAGAGGGCGGCCAACGCCTCGGGGGTGAACATCTCGTTGAGGACACGCATCAAAGTGAGAACGTGGGAGAGCACCGGCACCACATGCTTGGTGGCCGGATTGCGGCAAATGGGATTGCCCACCTCGGTGCAGGCGATCACAAAGCCGCCGCGCTGTGCCCGGTCCGGATCGTCGGGCCATGTGCATCGCTTGACAACGCCCAGGACCACATGCAGGGCGTCTATGATTCGCGTCCGGTTCGGAATCGAGGGATCGCTGTCAATGGCAAAGACGGGGGGCTTGTCTAGGCCCACGAAGCGCATAAAGTGCAGCGCCGACTTGAAGGCCTCCTCAAAGGAGATCCACTCGGACCGCTTCTCCAGCACGATGTGCTCAATGAACGCCGTCTGGCGTTCGTAGTCGCAGAAGTGATTGGAGATGAGGATCAGGGCCTCCTGCAGGGTGGTGCGCATCACGCGGCACAGCTGGTGCCGGTTGGGCTCCTTCAGCAGGAGCTGCACGTGATTGTTGATCTGATCGAAGACGGGCAGCAGCAGCAGCGGGTATTTGTGGGCCAGCTTGACCAGCAGCGAGGCGGCATGGCGGCGCAGATTCTTGGCCGACTTGACCTGCACCTTTTCCAGCTCGTTGGGCGGCTTCAGGACGAGGGCGCGAAAGATCTTGTCCAGGACGCGGGGCAACAGGGTGACTCCGTTCATGGCCACACAGTTGTTGGAGGTTATCTGGCACGAGGACATGCTGAGAAAGACGAACAGGGCCGATATGCAGGATAACAAGATCGAGTAGATCAGCGGATTGGTGGTCTCCAGCTTCAGGCAGTCCTCCAGCAGGCGCAGGCCGGCCGGCACCGACGGACGCTCCGAGACGAGCAGTATGCGGCTGAGCACACCGTCCAGCACACTCACGAGGGCATCCCATTCGAGGTAGACAGGATCCAGTACGCTGCACGACATCCCGGCGCTCTCGGCGACGGCATTGCGGAGCCGCGACTGCAGCCACTGCTCGCAGAAGCCGTACGTGATCAGGGGCTGGACGAGGGTGGCCAGGCGAAAGATCTCCAGAAAGTCGGTGCGGCAGCGAAAAAAGTACAGCGTGAACTCCTCCTCGCTGTCGTAGTCCATGCGGATGTACGACTCTGTGGTGAGGCTCGTGGGCGAGCTGGCCGGCGGATACGGCAGCTTCACAATCCTCGGGGCAATCGTGTGGATCAGTTTGGGAATGTAGTTGATCATGGCAAAGTCCTTCGAGCAGAGCTCATGCTTGAGCAACAGCTGCCAGATCTGTGCGGCTCCATGGGCGACGCTCAGCGATGGATGCTGCACTAGCAGCAGCAGGCACTCGAGCATTATCTCCAAATGCACTGGACGCTGTGTCGACTCGTCCTTGCCCCACAGCGCCACCAGCTGCTGGTTCATGCCATTGAGCACCGCCAGCAGCTTCTTGAGGAACAAGTGCTGCTGCTCGATGGCCAGCGAGGAACTAGTGTCGGCCGGTATCTGGCTGGATGAGAAGATGTAGCGCAGCGGCTCCTCGTTGTACAGCTGCATGAGGGGCTTCCGCTCCTTGGCCTGGCCCTTGCGATTGGTGATCTGGGCGAGGCATTCGGCCGCATTGCTCTGGAATGCTTTGTCGTTCAGTAGAATGCAAAGGAAATGCATCAGTTTGCCATTGTTGGACATCACGTGCTGGATGCTGACCCACTCCACAAACCCGCTGAGAGTGAGGAGAACCATCTCCACCACACGGCTGTGGGCGTTGGCCTTGTGAAAGTTGCCCAGACGCGTGGTTTCGCGAAACGCCGTCACATGTTGCTCGACGAGCCGCAGAAAGAACTCGAAGATGTCGTTCATGTTGTTGTTGAGGGCCTGGTACATGTCCTTGCGGCGCTGATTCGACTCGATGGTCTGCAGCAGGGCCACGTCCTCGACCAGACGCAGAAAGACCATCAGGACCAGCTCCGTCTGGGCCTCGCCATTGGTGCAGGCTTGGCTAAGCTCGGGCAGCAGGTCCGACCACTGCTGCGGCCATTCGCGTTTGATCATCTCGACAATGATCTTGGACAGGGCATTCTTCAGGGGCATCAGAGAGCGATCTTCCGCGGGGCCCACACCGATGTTCAGCATCTTGATGGCATTGTCTTTGATGTAGACCTTCTCTTCGTGGGTGATGCAATTCCATTTGTATTTGATTGTGTACTCGATCAGCTGCAGGCCGAAGTGGCGCACCTGCTGATTGAACTGGGGCGAGCCGGCCAGAAAGAGGCCGACCTGTGCACACAGCGGCGACTCCTCCTTGAATCGCTCGCAGGCCATGTATGCCTCCAGTCGAGAGTTCTGCTGCGTCATGGGATGCATTATCACCTCCACAGCCTTGGCCAGTTCGGCAGCCAAGGCCTCTGTGCCTGCCTGGTGTGCCATCGCTAGCTGTAACTGTAGCTGTGGCTGCCTCTCTGTGTAAAGTGGAAGTGGAAGCGAAAGCGAATGCGAAAACGAAAACGAAAGAAAGGGAAAGGGTATATGTATATTCATTCAGTTGCACTCTATAGCAGAGCAGAGCATGTGATTTCTTTAGCCCAGCTTTAATTTGACTTTAATTTCAATTGGCAAATGTGACTTACCTCTGCTTGCCCCTGCCCTCTGCTCGGTATTATTTGGCGCCCCGTTCCTTCTGCTGCTGTTTTGACTGCCTCTTTGTTGTTGTCTCTTCGTCGGTTCGTTCTTTCGTTTTTTTCCCCCAATGCGGTGCGGTTAGGGCCAGGCAGCGCCAGACAACGTTTTGCGATTAGAAGAGCAGAGCTGTGTGCTTTGCAATGTGTGTTTGTTGTTGTGGCCTCTCGCCGTCGGCCTGTAGTTGTGGCCCGTTGTCTTCTCTTCGCTTCACTTCGGTACGTACTGATGATTTTGGAAGGGATATGAAATTGGGATCGCCCGTTTGCTCCAGTGAAAACCTCGTTGAATGGCAAGTATTTCACATTTGAATTATATATAGATAGCCTACTCAAAACTGAAATGCCTTTTTCCGGCTAGGTTCGATTTCGTGTTAGAACAATGTGCAAGCAAATCGCACAGGGTCGGCAGGGTTGACAATCGAAAAGCTCCCACCACTTGCTGCGCCGTGGCTCCCATCAATAGCTCGATATTTTCGCAATCCTACAATCGTTAGGGTGTTATCGAAACCCGCCTAAAAATTATTTTCGCGCATTTAATTCCTTTAAAATTGACTATGGTCTTCAGATGTTTTTTCGAAATAAATATATACTATACTTTTAAAATGTCGCAAGCACAGCAAAATCCACAGCATATGGAATTTGCAAATTAATCGGAATTTGACAATTTAATCGGAGTTTTATCCAACACTGCAAACTGTCAAACGTCGCGAAAAAAAACAACACCGGCACACACAAAATCGCACAAACGCCATTGATGTTGCGAAATTTGCCAGCTAATGATATAGTGAAACATGAATTGGTACGAAATTGATGCAGATGAAAGACGCAGCTCGGGATTTCCAGAGCGCGCAATTCCTGGCTACGGCCATCAGAGTGACGACCATCGTAAGTATAGCGCGACGGGCGACGCGGTCCACGAGCCACAGTCTGTGATTTTCACTTTCATGCTCGCCATTCGTTTGCCGGTGTTTTCCTAATCCTGCCTCCTTGCAGCGGATAACTTTGGTGGCGGCATCATCAATGGCGGCAAGTGGGGATGGATCACAAACAGGTACTCAAACGATGCCACTCTGTTGATCTGTTCGCTGAGGGCGGGCAAGTGCATTCTGCGTCACATATTCTGGAGAGAAGAGGCCGACAGTAGCCAGCGCTGCAGCATCAGTTGTGTGGAGGAGCTCTTCCCTGGCCAAAAAGACGGAACGAAATGGCTCGCCGTCTGCCTGGAGACGTGGAACGATAAGGAAAGCCGGCCCGAGAACTGTGCCAACGCCATCACACAGATTGCCATCTTCTCGACAGCCTACAATCAGGTGCTTCGCTGCATCGATCTGGACGGCCTCTACTGCAGCACCCTCACGTTTCTGGACACACAAATGTGCCAGCGCACGCGTCTTCGCAACTTTGATGGCTGCCTGGCGGTGGGCACTAATGAGGGGGCCGTTCTGCTGTGCGACATAAAATGCAACATTCTGATGGAAAGTCGCAGTCAAAACATTAGACTGCCGCAGAGTGAGATCACTTGTGGTCAGGTGGTCCGAAGGCAATCCTCCGAGTGCTCCACGGACGCAATCAATACTTGGCTGCAAGAACAGGAATGCAGCCTCGACTGCAATGGCCACTTGGCAGTGGAGGTGGATGGTGAGTTCTTTGTGTGTTGAATGTGTTCTTTGTTTTTGTGTTTCTAATGTCACTTCTTTGATGCTCATGTGGGCATAGTGGGCAAGAGCGAGGTGCGCTGCCTTATATCTGTTAACTTCATCACTGGCTTTGCCGCTGGCCTCAAGGATGGCCGCATTGTGATCTACGATCTGGATAGTTTCCATATCACCGCCGTACTTTATCCTCCCGGGTTCGAGGTGGCCAGTGTAGAGCGACTCTGCTGCGTTGTGCCACGAGATGATCCCAAGCCCTGCCTCTTCGTATTCGGCATGTACGGTGGGGCCACCGAAATGACCACCCTCCTCCATTCCATCCACTACAGCCACTCCAATGCGGATGACGAAGGCCAGGAGATACTCTTTAAGGTCAGCCCAAATATTTTCGCCTCTTTGGCCGAGCCCCTCTTTGAACTCGTCCCATTCTATTCCACAGAACTTTAGGAGCACCGAAACCTGCGCTAATCTGCTGCTCGATAGCGGCCCCTGCTCCATCCTTGGCTGCTCAACGGCCTCCTCATTCAGCTCTTACGGCGACAATGGCACCCTCCTGGCCTTATTCAGCTGGTACTCGCACAATGAGGGCACGAACAAGCTTCTACTCTTCGACATGAATCAGTGGTACAAGGACGAGATGCCCACCTGCCTGAACCCGAACCAGAAGCTCAACTTTCTGGCCGGCTATTCACTGCCTGGCGAGGTCCCAGGCCTGGGCTTTCACCTGGACTCCGCAACTATTCAGCATTTCATTTCGTTGCAGCGCTACGATGAGCATTTCTATCCCATTTCATTGAGCTTTGGTAAGATACTCGTACGAAGACAAAGGCGATGCCGATGGCGAAGGCGAAGTGCTTAATGCAAGGTTTCCTTTTAGATTTCTCCCTGCTAACAGCCGGGGGCTGCCAGTACTATGTCCATGAGGGGCTGCAGCGGCGCTTTCTGCGAAGCCTCCAGGCGGAGAAGGCCCCGCTCTTCTTGATGGCTGAGGAAACACACAAGAACATTATTGGCCTGCGCCTCATGCCTCAGTTCAGTGAGCTCCAACCCGATGCCACATTCTCCAAGGTGAGAGTCCATTCTACGACTATATATCTTGCACCTTTTGCATCCCTCTGCTCTGTCTCTCTCTCTCTCTCTCTCTCTTTAGATGGCCATGTATGAGGAGATCCTCTCGGTGGCCCTCGAACACGGATTAATGGGACTGCTAAAGAATTGTGCAAAGAGCTGGATCGATGGCAGCTACCTGCGCAACCTGCGGGATCCCACAACACTCTCCCTGTCGACCCTCACCAACTGGATAATGAAGCGCGCCGCACAGATTAAAGTGCGCTGCTCGGAGCTGTGCCAGGGCATCTTTGACTACGGCGGCTATCCCCTGGACGAGCGCGAGCGCAAGGAGTTCAGGCTGCTAAACGGCCAGTTGGGCAATCTGGACAGCCTGCAGTCGTACATCGCGAGTTTGGGCAAGCGCAGCCTGGCTCAATCGCTACTCAGCGAAATCGAGAGCAATGGACAGATGCTCCGCACAGTCCATGCCTACCAGAAAGTGCTACTGTACTTCATTAGGTGGGGACTGCTGCCAGAAGGCCAGCAGTTTCAACAGAAGGAGGAGGGCGGACAGCAGCCTTCGGCCCTAGTGCAGATGCGACGCGACTACGCAGAAAGAGGCTTGTCGAGGCGTGGTAGTCTCTACATCGATCGCCTGTTGCGGCGTATTTCCCAAGAGAGCGGCGGTGTACCCGATTCCCTGGTGTATCCTCCAGACACACAGTCCATCATGAACTTGATGCTGTCGCCGAACACCGATATGGATCACAAGCAAGAGGTAATTTTTTACTTGCTGCTCGATCTGGATGTCCATATGCCGAAAGTGAAGCTCAGCAGCAGGTTTATCACCGAATTCGGTCTCAAAAAGAATCTCGTGTTGCGCGTGAAGTCCCTCTGGGCCCTGGATCACGATGATCATTCGGTAAGTTTCGATTCTCTCTTCAAACAATTAGGCATTTAAGTCAGCTAATCAGTCGCCCAAAGATCGCAAATGAGTTTACAAAAGATCAAAGCCAAAGAGAGGGAGCTACATTATTTATTCAAGGGCTATCCCGGAACAGGATACATTTTTATTGCAAATTTTATTGGAAATTAATTTTTTTTTTTTTTTTAATTTTTGGAATACAATTTGAAAATAAATTTGTGAAAAATGGTAAGCTAAATTTAATTTAATTTATAATTTTATAACAAAAAATGCGCACTTTTTTGGAAGTAAATTGTATATTTCTTATTTTAAATTATTTATTATAAAAATTAAAAAGAAACATTGTTTTTTTTAATTTTTAAAATAAACATTTAAAATCAATTTTAGAAATGGTACAATTAAATTTTTTAAGGACAAATTAAAATTCAAAATTGATTAAAATTAGATTTAAAAATTGAAAATAATTTTTATGCAGAATTTTTATAAAACAAAATTTATTTACAAACATTTTTTTTTTAAATCATTATTTTTTAATCAGTTTTAGCGACAATCTAAAATTTAATAAGCGTTAATAGTGGGATTATGTATGAATAATATTCAAGGTCCGAAATTAATATTAATTTCACAATTTATATGATAAAAGATAGAATCCCAACGATCCCTGCTGGTCACTGCTTTATTTAGTTTTGTTGCATTTCTTTTAAAAGTTTAATTTGAATCTCCCATCTGATTCCATCCAGGAATGCATAAGACTGCTGTCGAGCTCGAAGTGTTCGGACACAACCTATCAGAACTGGCATGTGGAGCTGCTGGTGGAAACTCTCCTGGCCAAGGGCGCCGTCTCGGCGGCCATGAGCGTGGTGGGACGGCCGCCGGGGCCGCTTTCCACGCTGACGCACCTGAAGGTCCTAGTGGCCAGCAAAAACATACCCGAGGCCTTCGAGTATGCCCGGCGCAATGACGACGACGTAACGGGCCGGCCGCTGCTGGAGTACTTCTTCCGGCAATGCATCGAGGACCGGCAGTTCAAGGCTCTGGCCCAGCTGTGCCTGCGCGAATCGGAGGAGGAGCTCGCCCTGCGCCTGCTCAGGGAGTGCAAGACCCCGCTGACGGATAGCGTTCAGCTGATTCTGCTTCTGCATAAGTCCAAGTACATTGAGGCGGTCTCCTTTATGGACGAGGTGGCCGCCGAGCGGCAGATCGCCGACGATTCCAGCCGAGCGATTATCTGTGCCTACCGCTCAACGATGAACCCCGTTTCCCAGACCCTTGCCGGCGACTACTTCCGCATCCGCGAGAACCTGGACGTGGCGCCGGCCGAGAACGTCCATCCGGAGCCCTTCAGCAGTCAGCTGGCCAGAGACAATTTCAGGGGACTGAAGGGCAGCGTCTTTCAGAGCTCTGCCCTCGGCGCCCACTGGGCCACGCTCTACAACATGGACTCATCGCCGAAGGGCAAGGCGATCCCCTGCCACCAGGTGCCCTTCCTGCGGAGCTCGATGTACGGCCTGAGCCAGCTGCCCCGTCGCCGTCGCACTTTGCGTCCTGTGCCCCACCAGGCGGTGAAGAAGCGTGTACGCGAGCCGGAGGAACCTGAGCAGGCCGGCGGCGGCGGCGGCGACTCCCAGTTGAACCTGCGGCCATCCAAGCGGCGCCGTATGCTGAGCGAACATTTCGTGGAGGGTGTCTGCGACTTTGTTGGGAATAAGTTCTATCAAGACCAGACCGATGATGATCAGCAACCCAAGCCCAGTGAGCTGCTCCAGCTGCCGACGTTCCTGCAGGCAAAGAAGCAGCCGCCGCTCCAGCAAAAGACCCATTCACCGCCAGTGACCATACTAAAGCGGCGACCGGCCCTCGACGCAGGGGCCGATACTCCACCGCTGTCCACGGCTAAGCCAAAGCGGTTTCGCTTCATGCCGCCAATGCCATTGCAATGCCATGGTCTTAACGATAGCGACGCCATGGATGTGGACTGTACGTTGAGTCCCCAGAAGGTAGATGAGGAGGAGCAGGAGGTGGAAGAGGAGCAGGAGGTGGAGGTGGAAGAGGAGGAGGAGGAGGAGGAGACTGACGAGATCATTGTGGAAATCGAGCCGCCAGCTGGTTTCCTACCCTTCGCCTCGGACAACAGCCAGTCGGATGATGATGAGGATGAGGATGAGTATATGTCGCCCCTGAATTCACCATATACTTCGATGGTCAGCCCGAGATTGATGTCAGCTCCAGAGAAACATCTCGAGAAATCTCCCCGCCCCATGGCTCCGCCTGTTGGGCCTCAGCCCCGCAGCTCGCTCATCCAGGCTGGAAAGAGCGAGAGCAGCAGCGGATTCGGGAGCTTTGCCTCCATCCTCACGGCCGAAACGGCATCCCACGAGTTTGCCCCCACCGTCTGCTCCTCGAAAATGGGAACACAGTCGATATTTTCCTCAGGTACGGCCACCGCAACCGCCACCGCGACCACCACCACCTCTGTTAAGATCTCGGAGCGTACCACCATATGTGTGGATATGGATGATCCCGAAACGGAGCCAGAGTCAACAGCATCGGGGGGCAGGTCCGACTGGTATGCGCCATCAGTTAACTTGCAGGAGCAGGAAGAGGAGCAGGAGCAGGAGCAAGAGCAGGAGCCGAAAGAGGTCCAAATGCTGGACACCACTCTGGGAATGTCCACATATGATGTGACGACACCTGAGCAGCGGCAGGAGGAGTCGCTTTTCTCGCCGGAGATCGAGGATGAAATGATTCTGGCGGAGGTCGAGGCAGAGCAACTGGAGAAGGACGAGGAACTGATGGAGGAGTATCTGCAGGAGGCCCAGGAGGAAGGACAGCTGCAGGAGCGGCCCAGCAGCTACAATCGAACATACATGGGCAGCTCCGATGATCCGCCGCAGGAGCGCAGCTCCTCGCCCTCCCTGAGCCTCAGCAGCGAAATGTCGAACATGTCCTCGCCCCCCACCCTGCCGGAGACCATCCAGGGTGGCGATGGCATGTACTCGATTGTCATTGAGTCGACGGGCTCCATAACCACATCGCGTTCGGTCACGCACACGCCCACCTCCTTTCTGCCCAGCGACACAAATGTTTCCCAGAACTCGAGTCCACGGGCAACGCGCGGCACTGGCGGGGATGGCTCACCGCGTGCCCTGTACCGGGCCAATAGCCTCGAGACCGTGGATGATCTGGATACCACCAAGGGCTCCCTGGAGGAGGAGGAGGAGGATGATGAGGACGACTGTGTGATCGCTCTGGACGGCACCCGGGTCGGTGGCTATGTGGCCCGCCCCTCTCAATCGGCGCCCTCCAGCAGTGCCGAGCTGTTCGCCTTCAAAGATGAGACCCAGAAGGAGAACGGCCCTGGCGACGGCCCCTCCCTCTCAGTTGGGGCTACGGCTACGGACACATCAATCGTCATTTTGGACAGCAGTGAAGATGAGGCTGAAAACGAGGACAAGTCTCCATCGAAGTCAAGCTCCACAGCGGCCTCGGACACGGGTTCAGGATCAGAAGAGGGATCAAGCTCAAAATCAGAGACGGACTCGAAATCGTCAACCTCATCGCAATCTGGATCATCCCAGACGCAATCCAGTTCTAGTTCTAGTTCTAGTTCTAGTTCTACATGCACATCTAGTGATGACGAAGCACCACCAGAAAAGAAGATGCATCTCGCCACGCTGCACGAAATTGAGGAGGTAGACAGTGAGGTCGAGTCGGAGGATGAGAACGATGAAGCCCAGCAGAACGTTCCCGAAGAGAAGGAGGAGGATGAGAACGATGAAGCCCAGCAGAACGTTTCCGAAGAGGAGAAGGAGGATGAGAACGATGAAGCCCAGCAGAACGTTCCCGAAGAGAAGAAGGAATCTGAATCAAAGGACGAGCAGCAGCTGCAGGCCGAAGATGAGCCACAGACGACGTCCCATGAAGACCATGACGACTCCAAACTAAGTCTGACGTTGGCCTTCTCCGACAATGAGGACGAACGGGCTCCAACCGTAGATTCGCCAGCTACCTCACGTGTCCTCCGCCCGCGGGCCGATCCTGGTATCAGGGTGCGCCTGCGCAGCGACGATGGTCCGCCCAAGAGCTCTGCGGGCGGCTTCGAACGATCCGTGTCCACACCACCTTTGTCGATGCCAAAGCGCCGCAACTCGGGACAGCCCAAGAATCCGCTGGTGGTGATCGACGAACATAAATCTCTGGACTCTGGTTCTCCGATGCTGCGCACATCCGCGCGCACCAAGCGATCCACCTCCACAATTAGGGAGGTGACCGCGGAGTCGAAAAAAACAGCCGAATCCCGGAAGGGCCGTTGTACCAGTGAGCCACCCGTGAAGTCCGGAAAGCAGCGCCGGACAAGCGGAGCCGAGGAGAAATTGCCCGAAGATTCCACGCTTATATCATTGCCTCGTCTGCGGCTTCGAAGCACCAGCAGACGCTCCAGCTTGGCGATGAGCGATCAGGAGTCGCCTGCGACCACCCCCATCCCGCAGACAACTGGACGTGAGCTTCGTCCTCGTCGCATTCGAACCTCGTCGGATTCTGCATCGTCGCCAGCCTCGCGAACAGCCACACCAACTCTGCAGCAGGGTAACATTTCAGGGCATACTGCTTTCGGGCCGATCATTAATTCCTGATTTGCTTTCTTTTTCTCTTGTCTAGTGAACAGCGAGGCCAATGTGCCCCTAAAGAAACGCCTAAGATCAAAGCCTATGGTCGACGGCAATGGCGAATCCGAAAAGTGAAGGTAACGCACCGCTGAAGGAGGAGGAAGGTGACACACACCACAAGCAACGTAGCAGACACCAGAGACTCTTGTATTATTGAATGGTTACGCCGCCACATGGGCTTTACTTTATTTTTGTTTTTTTAGTTGTATTGACACAAATTGCCAAATGGCCAGACGTGCTTCTCGCGTGTTCAATAAATAGTTAGAGTTCCCCCACATGGCGGACACGTACATATCTATCTATCGATTTTCTTAATAGGGTATAAAATCCTTATCAATATCAATATTGATAGTTTTTTATTCTTTCCATTGTTTGCAGAGTGGGAGAGAATGCTGAGGCAGCACTTTCAGTGAACAATATTTGTATCCGATAAACTAAACTTACACTGCCGCGCGTTTGCTATCGATATCGATAGCGATCTACCGCCGAATCGCCGATGATCCCAATCCTCGCGCCCTCTTTTTGAACAAGGCGCCCTCTATACCCGTTTGGGTGTTGCCGGATCGCCCATTTTTACGCGCCAAAATTTAATTTTTTATCAGTAGAATTTTAATTTAAAATTAAAATTACATTTACTTCCAAGTCGATACTTAAAATAGATAGATATGTACAGATATATACAGCAGTTGTCCTTATGAAACGTATGATTGAAAATCGGCAAGAAGGAGACATTGGCAGCAGCAGCAGACCAACGTTTTACGGTGGATTTCGTCTACGTCTACGCCTAGGTCTATGTCTGTATCTACTAGCTAACGTCTAAAACTGATTAATCAGTTGGTTAGGTGCGCTGTGCTGTGCTCGTCTAGACGAGCGTGGAAAGCTCATGCAGCGAGATTGTGATGTTGCTCATGTCGAGCGTGGGCGGGATGCCCGGACTGACTGACCCGCTGGCCTCGCGACCCACCAGACAGCTTCCGGCTCCCCCGCTAATGGGCTTCGGCGTGGGGGGCGTCGCCGTGGCCGGGCGGACAAGGAATGATGAATTGATGGCTCCACCTCCGCCACCCATGGTGTTGTTGCAGAGCAGGGGATTGAAGCTACCGTGCGAGTGGTTCGGTGAGACAGGTGTCACCGAGGTGGGCTGCAGCATGCAGGCATGGTGGCCCTGGTACAGCTGCATTGGTGGCGGGGCCAGTGGGGGCGGAGAGGCAGCATGGAACTGTACTGGCGGAAGAGAAAGCGGCAGTGGCAGTGGCAGCTGGGCCGCCGATAGCAGCGACATGTTGTGTGGCAGCGATCCCACAAGAGTCCCGTGCAGCGGGGCACTGCGATAGCTGATGGTCTTCTCCTTTTGCCAGACGAACACATTGTGGACCATGGCGCCGCCGCAAAAGACGATACCCACGCCGATGAGGACGCTGGTGATGATGGCGGGCGTCGAGTGGAAGTGATTGAAGGTGTAGAGAATGATGCCGGTGAGGAATACCGGGATGGAGATGAAGAATCCGCTAACCGCACACGTGCGACTGGCACTCGATTTCTCCAGATACTTGTTGTCGCGCCCCTCGAAGGCTGGCGAACGCAGCTTAACGGCGAACAGGAACTGAATGGCGCAGACCAGCAGGCAACAGAGATTCAGGGAGAGCGACAGGGCGCACAAGGCCAGGGTCACGTCGTAAACGATGATAAAGTCCTCGCTGCTCACGCCCCTGGACAGGGCATCATCGCGGCCATTCGGCGAGATCTTCAGCAGGAAGATCAGCGAGAGCAGCGCCAGAAGCAGGGAACCTGAAAACAAATCAGATGGTCAGATGGTAGACGAGACTCCAAATGGTGTTGTGTGCACTCACTCAAGCACAGCAGACCCAGACTGGTGAGTGCTTCGCGAGGCGATGGTCCTGGCTTGGACAGCTTCTGGAGGATCGGATTCCCGATCAGATTATTGCAGTTGCTGTAATTGTGCTGTTGAAGTTGGCTGATATGTTGCGGCTGCTGTGGCGATTGGGGCTGCATCAGGGAGTGGGACAACTGAGGCTGTGCCGGCAGCGGCAGCGTCTGTTGCTGTTGCTGCTGCTGCTGCTGCTGGTGGTGGCTGCTGGCCAGGATGTGCTGGTTCGTGTAGGTGTGATGGTGCAGGCTCCCATTGCTGTTGCAGTGTCCATTGGGAGTGAGGGGCGTCAATGGCGTCAGCGGTTTCAGTGGCGTGGGGGTCGTTGGCATGGCAATGTTAAGAAGATTGGAGGCGGCATTTGAAACTCGGCACCCGCCATTGAGAAGGGTGCTGCAGGTGGACGCATTCAGAGCGGATATGTTCAGGGGCTGTTGCTGCGGCTGTGGCTGGGGCGGTCGCAGGTGAATGTTGCGTGCCGTGCTGGCCAAGGCAGCTGCTGCGGGTGTTGGCGAGCCTGCCCCGGCTGCAGCAGTGGCTGACACAGGGCCACTCGTGGTGGTGGTGGTTGCTGCTGTTCCTCCTGCTCCTGCAGCGGCTGTTGCTCCCCCTGTTGGAACGGAGGGTGTGTTGTTGCCGCTTCCACTGCTTCCGTTCCCGTTCCCGTTGTGGCTGTTGCTGTTGTTGTTGTTACTGCTGCTTGTGCTACTGTTGGCACAAGCTGAAGCGGTGCGCAGCAGCTGTCCATTGAGCGGCAAAGCCACTGTAACCGGTGGCACGGGCAGCGGGACGGTGGCAGATGCGGAGGCGGAGGCAGAGGCACTGCTCGCATTGGAGGCGTGCTTCAGCATTTCCTGTAATTGGCTTCAAATGCGGTTCAACGCTCGCTAGATGGCGCCACGTTTGCTTCCGACTCAACGGCGCTACACATTCTGAGCGAAACAGGTGTATTGGATTGATGGATTGATGGATGGATGGATATGATGGACAGATATGTAAATGATGATTCCAAATGAAGCAAAGATGCAACGCTTTTTCTATCTGCAATGGAATTCGAATCGTGTATGAAAAACCTATTCAGTAGTGATCTGTCTTTTGCTCTTTCCATTCCCTGCACTTTCACATGCATACATATGTACATACATATGCATGCTTATTAAACTTTCCCATAAATTATGTACAAAAACTGCATTAGTGTGGGTATATTGAGTAATTAGTTGGCGGATAAGTTCTTAGTTCTTTAGTGTTGTAATAAAAAGCAAAAGCAGAAGAGGGCTAAATATTCTCACGCTTGCATCGAAATGGAAACTTCAATGGGGTGGAGCGAGACGCCGAGAGTGCTGCCCTGCTGCGGCAATGGACAATTGTAACGGTTCTTCTGCATTTCAGCAGAAAGATCAGAAAAACAACGACCACAACAGAAAGTAGCCATGTATGTGGCTGGTTCCCACAAAGCTGCACCGATTCTATGGAACTTTGCATTCAATTACTCGGAAGCGATATAGCTGATTATTCCGCTGAGCAAACGGTTTTCGTTTCTCCACAATTTATCACAATTAAGAACTTTCCACAGCACAAAAATAATGAAAAAAAAGACAACACACTCGCGGGATTTATATTAATTTTCGGCCAAAAAGCAAAGAAGACAAAAAAAGATCAGAGAATGGAGAATTGCAATTGGCAGGTTTGTAAAACAAGTTTACCTCTGTATTCTGTTTTTGGTTTTTGTTAATTTCGGCTCTTGGCCTGTGACATTTACATGGCGGTCATATCCATTCTCATATCAAAAAAAAACTGCCGAAACATTCCGATAATTGGTAATGAATGTGAGTGAAATCAATTTTCAGGCTGCCGCCTGGAGGCGTCTCCAGTCAACACAGATTAACCAAACAAAACGAAACATAGCCGCCGTGGCCATTGTGCAGGCGACAAGTGAACGATCTGATGATTATATGTACATACTATATGTATTTTTTGAAAAACATCAACAACCGACGACCGAGTGACAACTACGACTATCCGTCGCGGCTCTTAGTCGTCCATGCCGTAGTCCGCGTCGCATCAGCCGTTGATTCTAGCCGCCGGGGGCCGATGCCAGCTATTCGCACAACCAGTTAACAAGTGAACGGGCGGGCACACAGACGTGAATGTACAGGTGAGCAAGGGTACGAGCCAACGGCAGACAGACACCACAAAAATACCAATACCAATGAGGATTCCAATCGTTGCCACAGTGGACAAAGATCAGGCTGTTACTGGAAAGGGTGCCACACCGTGGCAAGGAAGTTGCGTTGCCCGAATGCGGCCCACTGTGCAACAAACCTGATCAGCACATGGATACGCGCACACAGACACAGCTTCTGTTACACACACACACACACATGCACTGATACACAGGTAAAGAAAAACGATACAAGCAAACGATATCAATGGTCGCAACGGCTTCCAACTTGCTAAGCCGCATTCCACGAGCTATGGCTCTGGGCCTGGAAGGCTGCTGTCGGTTGTTTTCTGCTTCTCCTTGCATACCACACATTCACGGCATAGTAGTAGTTCGTGCACTTATTTAGTATGTAAATGTGCATGCAATACCTTGTGCGTCTACGATAATAACGGCTGGTTGGAAAAACCACACACAGCGGCTTGTCAATAATTAACAAACATTTAAACACAAAAGCTCCACTTGGCTAGTTCGAATTTTCTTACAGTTAGATTTAAAATTGCCAATGAAATTGCGGCCAGTGCTGCCAGACCGATTTTAGAGTGCTGTTGAACATCCAATTTTATAATCGATAAATTCATACAATATAAATCGCGGTAGTACCGATTAAGTACTTATATATCGATAAGTAGAATTAAAAGTCGCGGGCATTCGTTGGTAATAAATATCCATATTATATAAACTTTTTAAATACTAAATATCACCAAATTTATTATTATATATACTGCCAGCTTAGACACCAAGCTCGAGCACCATGAACAAGTCTATACTTTTCATAGTATTTTCTAGTATTTTGCTAATCCAATCATGTAGAAATCGTGTAAAACTGCCAAAATATAAATTTTGTTTGAAATGGGCCAATCCTTTTTCATTTAATATTTAGTAATTACATTAATATGTAGCGAATGTGTAGTTACCATGTACAAACATTAGTTTAGTAATAATGAAGCAATATGGTTTCCAATCGTTGATGGAGAACCATTAACCTATTATAAGCCAAGGGGGTATTTAAATTTTCCACCGAAAATAATGAAAATTTAATCAGTTTAGCGCAGTTCAGGTTGAGTTCGTGGGGTTTTTTGCAAGTTAAAGGGAAGGATAGGATGGATCTACAATAAGAATTTACAATCGTTAATAGTTTTCGCCATTTACCTCAATTAGCTGAACTATTTAAATAGAGGGAGCATAAGTGGGATAAGTTCGGTTTTTCATCAGACGAGACGGTATATTGTAGTTGAAGAGCATAAACAGCAATTGCCGTAGCAAGAAAACAAATCAAGTATTTAAAACAAACCAGTCAAGTAGAAAATTGATTCCTTAATCGGATAAAATTATGTGGGCATGGCTAAATGTTCTATATGGCTGATATTGGACGGAAGATCAAAATTGAGGGAATCGTCGTATTTGTTGAATCGGTAATGGTTGACAACATTTGTCGGTCACATTCAAAAAAGTTAGATTTGGCGCGCGCCACTCGGTATATTTTGTATATTTCGCTGCTGTTCTGAGGGTCATACTGTAGAAACTGGTTTTCGCCGCGCTCCCATGTGGTGTTTTTTAGTGCTAAATGGTATTTTTGTCATCTACTAATTTAATTTTCAATGTTATATAGAAATCCAATAAATGCAAGTATTTGGAATAGGCCAATCATGTATAGAATTGATTAATCAATCGTACAAAATTGAGTGGGCATGGCTAAATGTTCCATATAGATAGTATTATTCAACGGAACAAAGAATATGAGAAATTTGAATTCGCCGCAATTCGCCGCAATTCGCCGCAGTTCGCCCCAGTTCGCTTTAGCAACAATGAGTCTCATTCCATACACAAATGTTGCGCATTCCATACACAAAAGTTGCGGCAACATTTACTTGAAAACCGTTTTTTGGTCAAAATAACATACATAAAGGTAATTTAAAGAAGCAATCTTGTAGAAAATGCATTTATCTATGGGATAAAGTTAAGAGAGCAAATCTATATAGCTTGAAATATAGGGATTCGCCGCAGTTTCGCTATTGCAACAATGAGTCTCATTCCATTCACAAACATGTTGCTAACTCCATGCACACATACCCTGGGGGAAATGGATGTTATAGAATTGTGAATACGTTTGTCTTCCAAGGCTCAGTAGGTATCAAATATACACAAGATACTAATAATACACATGAATAAGTCAAAAACATGTCAATTTGAGAAAAGGTCTTAATAAATTACGTTTGATCTTCATATAAAATTAACAAAATAGGGTGCACAAAGGCCTATACACGCATCATGTCTTTAAATACCAGCAACATTGCGACTGTTTTTTTGTTGAACTATTTTGTTCAAACCTTGTTTTAGCCAAAATACAATAAAAGCAAGAATTAAAAACTAACCAATTGTGTAGAAAATTGATTAATCAATGGGCTAAAATTATGTGGGCATGGCTAAGAGATTTAATTAGTCAGCATTATTCAATGGAATATCAAAATTGAGCAATATGAACGAATTTCCCTTTTCGTTTGTTTTGATTAACCTATTTCGCTACTTGTTTTTTGTTTGACTTTTTTCGCTAAAACGTTTTTTTAAGCAAAATCCAATAAAAGCAAGTGTTTTCAATAAGCCAGTCAAGTTGAGAATAGTTTAATTATTCGGATAAAATTATGTGGGCATTGCTAAAAGATTTAATTAGTCAGCATTATTCAATGAAATATCAAAATTGAGCAATATGAACGAATTTCCCTTTTCGTTTGTTTTGATTAACCTATTTCGCTACTTGTTTTTTGTTTGACTTGTTTCGCTAAAACCTTTTTTTACGCAAAATCCAATAAAAGCAAGTGTTTTCAATAAGCCAGTCAAGTTGAGAATAGTTTAATTATTCGGATAAAATTATGTGGGCATGGCTAAATGTTCTATATAGCTAGTAATATTCAACGGAAGAAAGAAAACGAGGAATATGTGTAATAGAACTTGAATTCTTCAGTATATTTTTTAAATGAGACCGTACGTTTCGGTATGTTTCGGTATGTTTCGGTATGTTCAGGTATATTTCTGACGGTCGGACCGTATTTCTTATCGATAAACCCGCGACGAAAGTTCTTTTGCGGTCCAAAAGTTGGTGGAAATATTTAAGTAAATTAAATAACGTTAGTTTTTGTCTTCGGTTAAAACAGCTTGCTAATTCTATTAAAAGTAAGTAATAATCAATACATTTTGATTGCGAGGTCGTACTAGCTTGCTGCTCTATTTGCGTGGGGCTTGCGCTGAATTTTGGTCTGTGTGCGTGTGTGATTCGGTTATATAAGAAGGAACAATCTAGGCAAAGAGCCGGCAACTCGTGTTTCTATAACATTATTGGTTTCTTGAGGACATTTTACTCGCCTTTATTGTGAAATATGAATGCTAATACAAGAGATTGGTCCTCGCACACACACACACACAGACACATTGTCCACTGAAGAGAAATGTTCGAGAGCCAGCGCACATGGTTTTCCTCTGATTGCCGGCATGTTAACACGATTTCACATTTGTCATAGCGACTTGCATGTGGCCACTGGGTAGGCCGGGCATCGGCCACGCCTTCCACGCCTCATTCTAGTGTTTCGTAAGAGGGCCCCCCCTCGGATTTAGTTGTATTTATTCTTGTATAGTGGGTTACATAAACGATTTCTTCTGGAAGGCTCTGTGATGCTTATGATGGTGTTGACCTCGTACAATCGCTATCAATGGCCGCTGTCGTTGGAGTGGATTGGTGGGGAGGGTGGGGGCTTGTATCTCCTAGAGTGAACTTTAGGCAAGAGAGTCCATTTTTTTATGGGTTGCTTTCAGTTGCAAATTGGATTTTTCTCCGATCCAATTGGACTTACATCATTTTCAATAGATTCGTACGGATGACGAAACACCACTGTACCTTAGCCCCCCGCCCGCTTATCAAAAAATAAAATATAGTAAATAGTCCACATTGAATATGCGGGCATTAGGCAAACAATAGCGAGAGCACGTGCACGAGGTTCTTGTTGGTCGGTTCTTGATTCTCATCACCCATTGATCTCTCTCCCTAGATGTTCCGCTTACCTGTTGCACTTGCACGCACCTCCGTCAGCCGCCATCTGGCGATGCGGGGCTATGCGAAGGACGTGAAGTTTGGCGCCGAGGTGCGCGCCATGATGCTTCAGGGCGTAGATGTGCTGGCCGATGCGGTGGCCGTCACTATGGGCCCCAAGGGTCGCAACGTCATCATCGAGCAGTCGTGGGGATCGCCCAAGATCACCAAGGATGGTGTGACTGTGGCCAAGTCGATCGAACTGAAGGACAAGTTCCAGAACATCGGTGCTAAGCTGGTCCAAGATGTGGCCAACAACACGAACGAGGAGGCCGGCGACGGTACCACGACTGCCACCGTTCTTGCGCGCGCCATTGCCAAAGAGGGATTTGAGAAGATCTCCAAGGGCGCCAATCCCGTCGAGATCCGCCGCGGTGTAATGCTGGCCGTGGAGACCGTCAAGGATAACCTCAAGGACATGTCTCGCCCAGTGAAAACCCCCGAGGAGATTGCCCAGGTGGCCACCATCTCGGCCAACGGCGATCAGGCCATTGGCAATTTGATCAGCGAGGCCATGAAGCGAGTCGGACGCGACGGTGTCATCACAGTTAAGGACGGCAAGACCCTCACGGATGAGCTGGAGGTGATTGAGGGCATGAAGTTCGACCGTGGCTACATCTCGCCCTACTTCATCAACTCTTCGAAGGGCGCCAAGGTCGAGTTCCAGGATGCTCTTCTGCTGCTTTCGGAGAAAAAGATCTCCTCAGTGCAGAGCATTATTCCCGCACTGGAGTTGGCGAACACGCAGCGCAAGCCCCTGGTGATCATCGCCGAAGACATCGACGGCGAGGCCCTGAGCACTCTGGTCGTGAACCGCCTGAAGATCGGTCTTCAGGTGGCAGCCGTCAAGGCCCCCGGCTTCGGCGACAACCGCAAGTCCACCCTGACAGACATGGCCATCGCCTCAGGCGGCATTGTCTTTGGCGATGATGCTGATCTCGTCAAGTTGGAGGATGTCAAGATCAGTGATCTCGGACAGGTGGGCGAGGTGGTCATCACCAAGGACGACACACTGCTGCTGAAGGGCAAGGGCAAGAAGGATGACGTGCAACGTCGCGTTGACCAAATCAAGGAGCAAATTGGCGACACCACCTCCGAATATGAGAAGGAGAAGCTTCAGGAGCGCCTGGCCCGTCTGGCCTCCGGCGTTGCCCTGCTCCGAGTCGGTGGCTCCAGCGAGGTTGAGGTGAACGAGAAGAAGGACCGCGTCCACGATGCCCTGAATGCCACTCGCGCTGCTGTCGAAGAAGGAATTGTTCCCGGTGGTGGCACTGCCCTCCTCCGCTGCATCGAGAAACTGGACACCGTGGCCGTCCAGAATGCCGATCAGGTAATTGGATCAGAATTCTTCTTGAGAACTCTTTCACTTATATTGTGATTAATCTTTTCCAGAGCCTTGGAGTGGACATCGTGCGCCGTGCCCTCCGCATGCCCTGCATGACCATTGCCAAGAATGCCGGCGTTGATGGTGCCATGGTCGTGGCAAAGGTTGAGACTCAGTCTGGCGATTATGGCTACGATGCACTGAAGGGCGAATACGGCAACCTGATTGAGAAGGGCATCATTGACCCCACGAAGGTGGTGCGCACGGCCATTACGGATGCCTCCGGTGTTGCATCTCTGCTGACCACGGCCGAGGCTGTTGTCACTGAGATCCCCAAGGAAGATGCTGCCCCGGGAATGCCCGGCATGGGTGGAATGGGCGGCATGGGAGGAATGGGCGGCATGGGTGGCATGATGTAAGCGAATCAGTCTATTTTTAAAGCCATGATGCAGGACGTCAGCGGAGAAGAAGCGAGCTGCACCATCGCCGGCTCCACAACACCAGCCGTCGCAGCGAGCCCTGCCATTATCCATTATCCTTTAGTTCGGTGAATCCAGCTATTCTCATTCGCTCACACACATTCTCTTCCTTGATGGAATTTAGTTTTGCTTTGCATTTACCCTTTGGCAAACATGGGAGACCCATCAAAAGGCCGGATGCTGGCTCGCCCTCGTTCGCTTCATAGTCGGCCGTCGCCTCCATCGTGCTCTACGTTTTTTTAACTATTCCTTAATTACTATTTTTTACATGTTATATATGTAAAAATACCGTTAGTTGTACAATCTAAAATAAAGCAGAAGTTACATTGATGACACACAGCGAGACTTTCAAGGGAACGCCATCAAAGAAGCATCTAGAAGGCCGTGCAGTACGTACATATTCGACGGGCTAGCGGATCGATTCGGTGGGATTCGGGACTCGCTTCGTTCGATCTGATAGGGATCAGCGATTCGGCTTTCGTTCGCCCAAAAACGGACCGAATGTAGCGAATCGCGTCAGCTTTTCTCTCGCTCACTCGATACTTGAGAGAACGAGAAAGCAGCACACAACCTTGGTGGATTTTTGCTGAAAATATTGTGTTATTCATACGCAAAAGGGTGCCGCCATAGTATGTGCCGAATCTGTTTAGAAACATTCCAATCCGTAGTGCTCGTATTCGGTTTTTACTGAAGGCTGAAGGCGGGACTCGTATCACCAAGACAACGCACCGGCTCACACCTAATCCACACCTCACACAAATTGGTTGAACACCAGTACAAACTGCTGCCCCATCCACCGTATTATCCAGATTTAGTCCCATACGACTTTTCCGAACTTGAGAAAGTCAATCGCCGGACAGAAATTCGAGTCGTATAAGGAGGTGGTCGCCTTCACGGAGGCCCACTTTGCAGACCCCAAGAAGTAGTTTTCCGATGGGTTAAGGCTCTAATAGGAGACTATATTGAGAGATGTATCGTTTTTCCTTTGAGGTACTTATCGGACCACCCTCGAATACGAGGCCTGCCCAATGCTTCGAGGATTTGAAGATGTTCAAAGACATGCGGCGTTTTTTGACTTGTTGTGCTCAAATGTATGTGTATTTGTTGGTTTTTCGGTTTTTTGTTTGCTTTTTGTTCGTTTTATTAATTATAAATACATTTAATAAAAAAAAAGAACCTAAATAATGTAACGCTTAGATGTTTAAAAGAAAGAAAAAATATTTTGTATATACTCCGCAAGCGGTTGCCGAGGGCCCCTGCCACCTGCCAGAAAGGGGGGAGGGACGGGGAACTGAGAGGGAGAGGAGATGCTGCTCGATGGCGGTGACGATGACGATAACGATAACGATTAACGACGACACAATGGCAGTATGTGATCGATGGCAGCGATATATTGGCTGCCCGCGCCGCTGCTGCCTTCTGTGGGCCTATGGTATGGCTAATGGCTGTGATTTGACTTCAGTTCCGTCCGCTCCCCCCCGCTGGGGCTCCCGCTCCAGCTCCTAGCACTTGCGCTTGGGCGTCCGGCGCTTCACACCGCAATTCTCGACCTTTTTGCTGCCCTTGGCGATGGCCAGCAGCTTGACCAGCTTCTTGTGCGAGTCCCCCACTATCCAGCCGTGCTTCTGGTACGGCTCGCTCTCCTCAAAGTGCTTCCCCGCCGGCGGCTCTGGATGCTGTCGCTCCTGTTTCTGCTGCTCCCTCAGCACAGCTGCATCTTGCTCCCCGTCGGCCTCGACGCGACCGAACTCGTCGTCGCTGGAGCTGCTCCAGTAGTACAGTTGCTTCTCGCTCGCCGGTCGCTTTCGCCTCGCCGGCGACTGTTTGTTCGCCTGGGATTTCCGCTTCGTCTTCAGATTCTTGTTACTGCTGCTGCTGTTGTTGTTGTTATTGTTGCTGCTGCTGTTGTTGTTGTTGTTGGTTGTGGCGGTGGAGGAGGAGCTGCTCCTGGCTGGCGGAGGCGGTAGAGGCGGCAGAGGCGGTGGTGGTGCTATACTGTTGCTGCTGCGGGACTTGGACCGCTGAGTGGTCGCCGTTGGCGTTGGCGTGGGCAAGGCCTGTGGCTGCTGCTGCGGCTCCCGCTGTAATGGCTCTTCCCCCAATGGGACGTCGAGGGTCTTGGTCTGCTGCCTGGAGCTGCGCGTCCTGGCCGGCGGCTCTACTTTGGGCTCAACCGACTTGTCGCTGTCGTTCTCCATGCCGTTGCCGCGCCTCTTCCTCGAGCTGGCAGACTTTGTGGCCGCTGGAGTCTTAGCCTTGGTGGGAGCTTTCGATTTTGATTTAGACTTGGTCTTCGGAGGCGGCTCTGGGGCAGGGGGAGGCCGAGGATTCGGCTTAGCTCGCTGCCGTGCCTTGGCTGTGGTCGCCGGCTTTGGATGCTCCAGCTCCGCGGGCGGCTTCTTTGCGGCGCTTTTCTTGCGCCTGGCGATCACGGAGGGCGTTGGGGTCTTCTTGGGCGCCACTGGTGCCCAAATCGGCTCTGGCTGGGCGTTTGCCTCGCTCGTTTTGCGCTTGCGGCGCTGCTCCTGCTGTTCCTTTTGCTCGATGAGGGCTATTATGTCCTTGGTGGACAGGAACTCCTCGTACTCGTCCGAGCTCCACGTCTCCACCAGCTTCTTGGCCCGGTTGGTGGCACAGCGGCGCTTCGACTTGCGCTGGCCCTCGTCGATCAGCTGCTCGATCTCCTCCGGGCTCATGCCCAGCTCCGACTGCAGCTTTGTTAGGTCCTTGCGGGGCTTCCGAGAGGCCGGGGCTGATGGCGAAGAGGCGGGGCCAGTGGTCGCGGCCGACACCTCTGGCGGCTTGCTATTGCTACTCTTGGGCGCATTAGCCGGAGGACCTGTTTTGGCCTTTTTAGTCCTGCTGCGCGGCAGGGCACTTGGAGCGGGCATGGCTGCTGGCATGGTCGGCACTGCCGGCGCCGACATGGGCTCCTGCTGATGGTGCGGCTGGGTGTTTGGGTGCGAGTGCGGGTGCGGGTGGGTGTGCAGTTGGGGATGATCCCCATCCCGATCCCAGTTCTCCAGACCCACTGCGGACTCAACCTCCGGCACCTTGGCCGCCCCTCCACCTCGGAGCTCATCAAAGATCTGGTCCAGATTGGCCTGGTTCTTGGGCAACGCCTTGTTCTTGGCCAGCGCCGGCCCGGCCATCGGACTGGAGAGCTGCTGCAGCGGAGTCGCCGCTGCTGCTGCCGCCGCCTTGGTGCTGGCGTGCTTGAAGATGCGGCCCATGATCAGCGACTTGTTCTCGAACGTCTTGGCCGTGGCTCGGCTGGAGCTGCTGCTGCTGCTCCTGCTCCGACTGCGGGTGTTCTCCTGCGTCGAGGACGAGGACGTCGACGAGCTGGACGAGGACACAGCCCTTGCCCCAGCCCCCGGCGGCCCCGCCACTGCAACCCCAGCATCCGACCTGACCCCACATCGGGCGTCTGGCTCCACCTCCTGCTCCTGCTCAGGCTCCGGCTCCACGTCGCCGTCGCAGCTCAGCGTCCCGAAGTCATAGTCGTCCCGGTCCGAGTAGCTGGCAGTGGATACACTGTTGTTGTCCTGCTCCTGGAGCAGGTTCACGCACGTCTTCGGCTTCTGGAACGTGATGCTGGCCTTTTCCTCCAGCCCGATGTTCTTGAACGGCCGCTCTGGTATGATGATCCGACCGCAAGCGGGCGGCAGTGTCGCCGAGCTGGCCACGCCCGCCGCCGCCTTGATGATGGACGCGTGCATGATCGTTTTCGACGAAGTCGAGCTCTGCTGTTCCACCGGTCGCGTCGGCGTCGTCGTCGTCGTCGTGGTCCGAGTGTGGCCCGTGGGCGTTGGTGGCGGCTGTGAATGGGGCTGCTGCTGGTGCTGCTGCTGCTGGTGGTGGTGCTGCTGCTGCTGGTGGTGGTGGTGCATATGGTGGTGGCTGGCCGACGGAGGCGTGGACGCTGCTGTAACACTGGGACCGGGCAGAACGCCTTGTGAAAGGTGCGGCATGAAGTCGCCGCCAGGCTTTTCGCTGCCCAGGGCGATGTCCGCCAGCTCCGTGAGCTTGCAGACGCCACGCCCGGTCTTGACCAGCTCCACCATGTCCAGCTGCAGGTTGACGTTCTCGTAGCCCTTCATGGCGGCCTTCGTCTTGAACCGCGAGGTGGTCGCCGAGAACTGCGAGATGGCCGAGTAGCCGGGCGACATCCGATTGTGGTTCCTGCTGGGAGAGACGGATGAGGATGATTGCGAAAAATCTAGTGGCGAGGCAGTACCAAGCATGACTTACGTGGGAGTTGTTGTGGGTGTGACAGCGGGCGGATTCCGGAATAGCTGCTGGATGACCGGCTGATGGCAGACCACCGCCTCTAGCGCTGGAGGCGGCTGCGAGGGCGGCAGTGGCGACGGCGACGGTGACGAAGGTGGCGGTGGAGATGGCGATGCCGACGGCGACGGTGAAGCTGGCGGCGATAGCGAGGAAGAGGGCGAGGCAGGTGGCGATAGCGAGGGCGATGCTGGAGGCGGTAGCGGTGCAGGTGGCGGAGGCTGTGGCGGAGGCGGCTGTTTCCGCCCGGCAGTAACGATCACGGACGTCGTGGCCGGAATGGCGGTTGAGGGTGGCTGAGCTGGAGGACCCGCACTTGCGCCCGGGCCCACACCCGCCGTGGTGGAGCTCGACAGGCGAGGCGTCTCGGCGCTCTTGAGGATGTTGCAGCACTCGTAGAAGAGCCGCTCGTCTGGGTTGAGATTGAGGCGGGCGGCGGAGGTTCCCGAGGGACTGTGCTGGTTGTCGTGCAGCCGCAGGCTGGCCTCGGTGATGACATGATGCACCTGCTCGTTCAACTGCTGCTGGTACTGCTGCTGCTCCTGCTGGTGCTCCACATGGGGGATGATCTGGGAGGGCGGCATTAGAACTGAGGCCCGAATCTGCTGCATCGGCGGTGGATCTTGCTGGTGCTGGTGTTGGTGCATTTGCATTTGGCCACGCCCCTGGTCCAGGCCCAGGCCCAGGTCCAGGTCCGGCTCCACCTCGAGGTGGCGTGGACTCGAGGGCGCCGTCTGCGACTGAAGGTACTCCTGCTCGGACAGCTTCGAGACGTGGGCCAGGGTCATGTTGTGCTTGGACAGAGAGGTGGCCGTGAAGAAGCTCTTGCCGCAGAGGGAGCACGAGTACTTCTCCGCATCGACGAGGCTGCGTTGCGTGCGCTTCTTGGGCCGCGTGAGGAGGACGCTGCGCCGCCTCCGGCGTCGCCGGCCACGCCCGCCGCGACCCAGGTCCTGCGAGTAGCTCGTGTAGACGCTCATCTCGTCGTCCAGGTCCATGTCCATCAGCTCCGTGTTGGTGTTCTCGTCGCAGATGGAGCCGAAGTTCGAGTGCTCGTCGTTCAGGTTGGGGGCACTGCGCACACTCATGGACGTCTGCGGTCGGTAGAACTTGTCCTGGTCGGGGTCCATGCGGCCGTCCTGCTCCCCCTGGTCGAACTCGTCGTGGGCGAACTCGAAGTCCTCGTTGGTGGTGGCCGACATGATCTTCTCGTTCACGTTCTTCGCGATCTCCGTGAGGTAGTTGTCCTCCTCCTCGACGCTGTCGCCCGCCGGCGGCACAGCCGCGGCCAGGGCCGAGGTTGTGGCCTGCACATGCTCCGGCTGCTCCTTGTGTATGTTCTTGTTCAGGCGAGGATCCCGGCTGAAGGTGGCCGCCGTGGCCGGAACTGTCCGCTCCTTCTCCTTCTGCAGCTCCAGCTCCGCCTCCCGCTTCTGGTACATCTGCTTCTTGGCGGCGCTGCTCAGGATGCTCGGCCGCAGTATGGAGGCGGCCGGCGGCACTGCCGGCAGGGCGGCCGCCTCTTTGGCCTCCTTGGCCAGCAGCTGCTTCTCGATCCCGATCGAGAACGACTCCAGGGTCGACTTGAGCATGCTGATGTTCTCGTTGGTCGCCTTTCCGCCCGCCCCCTTGCCCCGGCTGCGGTAGTAGCAGCTCTGTCGCCGCTTCGGCCTTCCCCTGACAGGAAGAGCCGGCGCCGTCGCCGGAGCTGGAGCCGCCTCTGGCGCCTCTCTCCCAGTCGCGTTCCGAGACGGCTTCGATGTGGAGGCGGTGGACAGGGCGGGGGCCATGGCCGCGTTCCGCTTGGTGCTGGACATGAGCAGCATGCCCGTCAGCAGCAGGTCCTCGCTCTTCTCGTAGGCCAGGTTCTCCAGCTTCTTGAGGTTGTCTCGGCGGGCGTTGTCGATCTTAAAGCTCTCCAGCAGCTGGTCGGCCACAATGGCCGCCAGCTCGTTCTTCCTGCGGCGTCGCTGCTTCTTTTTTGTGACCGGAGCCTGCTCCTCCTCCTCCTGCGGCTGCTCCTGCATCTGTACCTGCACCTGCGCCTGCGCCGGCAGATCTTCTGTCGCCTCCAGAGTACTCGCCGCCGTGGCCGACTGATCCTGGACGCTGGGCAGCTCGGACTGCGCCAGGCTGTGGAAGCCCGAGGAGGTGTTGTTGTTCATGTTGCTGCTGTGCTCCTCCAGCAGCGAGCTGCAGTTCGTCTCGACCGTGGGCGTCGGCGTCACACTGCGCGGCGGCAGTGGCGGCAGTGCTGGGAGTGCCGGAGCAATGGAAATGACGGACACGGCCACAGAGGGAGCCGACAGTGGGACCATCTCCACGACAGGCAAAGGATCAGCAGCAGACCGAGCGGGCAGCTCTGGCTCGGGCTCGGGCTCCACCTCCACCTCTGGCTCCAGCTCCAGCTGCAGCTCTCTCTCCAGCTCCGGCTCCGGCTCTGGCTCCGGCTCCGGCGTATGTTCCTTTATGCATTCAACAGGCGGAGGAGGTTCCACAAGCGTCACCGGTGCCTGGGACGCGGGTGCGGATACTTTCGAGTAAACTGCAGGCAGACGTCCGTCCGTATTGGTCTCTCCATTGACTGGCGGCACGGACTGGACGCCCTGCTGCTGTGCTTCCACTGGTGGCTCTTCCGGGGCGAGCGAAGCGGAACGGCAGTCGATGGTCTTGGAGCGCATTGAACGCTTCTTTGGCGTCAGAAGAGTCTTCACTGATGCTGCCGTCTGGGGTGGAGCGGGAGAAGGAACAGCCGGTACAGTCGGAACGCCGGCTAGACTGGCCAGACCCTTCTCCCCCATCGAGGTCGGGGCAAATACCATGCCTGCGGTGGTGGCTGTGACGGCGGCTGTGGCAGCAGCCGTGGCGACGATGTAGTTGCTCGGCCTGGTCGGATGCAGGACTGGTGGCGGCGCCTTTTCGCTCTCCTTGTCGTCGTCGTCGGGCAGACTGGCTTGGACCGCCAGTATGACCGAGTTGATGGCGTCGTCAATGTGATTGTTGACCACCTCGTCCATCCGCAGGCATCCCTTCGGCAGGCCCTTGCCGCCGTACTCCTTCTTGCCGCCCGACGTCTCAACCGAGCGTTTCTTTCCGCCCGTTGCTTTGGGCAGATGCACGGGGAGGGTGGCAGCGCCAGCGAGGATCACATTGGATGGGGAAGCCCCAGTGCCAGTGCCAGGGGCAGTCCCCGCGGCAGTGCCAGTCCCCGTGCCAGTGCCAGTGCCAGGATTGCGCACCTGGGGTATCTTGAGCAGGTCCAGGTTCGAGTAGTAGTGCGAGGCCAGTGAAACCGGCCCGAGAGCTGCACTAGCCGCTGGCCCGAGAAGAGGTACTGGAACTGGAGCTGGAACGGGCCCGGGCAGAGCTTGCAGTGGAGGAGCAGCTGGTCCGGCAGGAGCTGTTACCAGGGGCAGCGGCAGAGGCATCGGCATCGGCAGAGGCATCGGAATCTGCATGGGCATCGGCATCGGCATGGGCATCGCCATCTCCTGGGGCACCCGCATTGGAGCCGCAACCGGCGCTGGTGAAGATTTCCTCGCCGACTTCTGGGACAAGTCGAGCGGCTTGTCCATGTCCATCTCCAGGGCCAGCACGTTGCGTGCCTCGAAGCCGCAAATGGTCTGCCGCCGGGCGGGCATTCCACTCGAGCGATGGTGCAGTCCCGTGTGGCAGCCGTCGCCGCGCTCGGTGCTCGGCAGCATTGGCTTCTGGAGGCATCCGCGCTGGCTGGTCAGGTTCAGCGGCTGCGGCTCCACCACGTACATGATGGGATTGACGTTCGTATTCGGATTCGGATTTGGATTTGGATTCGAATTTGCGTGTGGATGGAGCTGGGCAGGCGGCAGATACAACGGCAGCTTCGGCAGCAGATTCATGTTGCCATGAACGGACCCCGACGGAGCACCCATCCCCTGCAGTCCCAGAGGCATGGGCCCAGTGGCATGGGGCACGGGCACGGGCAAGGGCACCGGTGGGTTCAATGGCTGTGGCTGTGGTTGCTGTTCTGCTGGATACAGCTTGAGGGCAGCCACCGTCGGCGAGGGGGGCGTCGGGGGGACTGCCAATTGCTTGCTTGCTGCCTTGGTGGGGGTTCGCCGCGGAATGCCACCAAACGTGGGAACTGCAGAGGGCACGGCAGCAACGGGAGCTGCAAGAACCACAGAGGGAGCAGGAATGGGATGAGGAACAGGAACAGGAGCAGGAGCAGGTGCAGGTGCAGGAACTGCAGCCACAACTGGCGCTAGTTCTGGAGGAGAGACGGCAGCGGGGACTGGCACTGGCACTGGCACTGGCTCGACAACCGCAGCCAGAGGCTTCTCCTGCGGCTTCTCCAGCGGCTCGGCTTGCTCTGCCTCGTGCCTGGGCCCCAGTGTGGCATCCACTTTGATGATGCGCCGGGACATGGCCTTCCGCTTGGGCGTTTTGGCCTCCGGCAGCTCCTTCTCTGCAACAGCTCTCGGGGGCAGCGTCTTGCAGTCTTTCTCCTCCTCTTTCTCGGGCGCCGGCGGTTGTGGCGGTGGCGGCGGCGGCGCCTGTGGCCGTGGCGGTGGCGGCAGCGGCACCTGCTCAGTCTTCATCTTTTCCTCGAGCTTCCCCGTGAGCATGGCGATGCAGTCGCTAATCCTCTTGCTGCGCTTCACCCCCACATTTGAGCTGGGCTGCCGGCTGCTGGCGGAGGAGAGTCGCGGCGCCACTGGCGAGGACTTGATGGCCGGAGCAGGCGTGGTCGGCGGCGTGGGCATCAGCTGCTTGCTGGGCGTGGGCGAGGCGGCCTCGCGAGCCTCCTGCCTTGTGCATGGCTCCAGGTCCAGCTCCAGCTCCAACTCCTGGCCGGATGCACTCGGCGGTGGAGGCACTTTATCGGGATTCGCCACTTGAAGGAGCGCCAGCGCTGGCTTGGCATCAACGAGAGATCTTGAATTGGCAGTGAATGTGGCTGGGGGCTTTACCTCCGGCTGTGGCTGTGACTGTGGCTGTGGCTTCGGCTGTGACTCTGACTCAATGGCTGACAATGGAGTGGGGGATTTGGCTCCTCCTGCGGCCAATTTTGACTTTTGTTGCTGCTGCTTCTTCTGCAGTTGCTGTTGTTTCTGCTTGCGGCGGCATCGCTTCTGTTGCGATGCTGCCACGGCGGCAGCGGAGGCGGCGGCCACCACCGAGGACCGGGTGTTGCGCAGGAGGTGCTGATTGTATATCTTCTTTGTGCTCCTCTGCTGCTTCGACATGGATTTGGACTTGGACTTGGACATGGATTTGGACATGGACTTGGACATGGACTTGGACATGGACTTGGACATGGTCTTGGACTTGTTCTTCGACTTGCGCTTGGCCTTGTTGTCCACTGGGAAGATCTTCTTGCAGACGCGCTTGGGGGGCAAGTTCTCCAGCATTTTCCGTATGGACTCGGCTGCAAAGGGTGGGGCGGTGGGGGGATAAGAAAGCGGAAAGTTGAATCAGTTTCGGGGTCAGTGCTGCATGGAACTGCTGGAAACTTACCATCGCTGGGTCTCTGGCGGGGGGAGTTCTTCATCTTCGACGAATTTGAGCCGCTCTCCTCGCACTCGCCCTCGCCCTCCGCCTCGCCATCGCCATCGTCCTCGTTTTCGGCCTCCGCCTCTCCCTCTCCCTCGGCGTCGCCCTCCAGAGAGTCCTCGAGCTTTTCCTTCTTCCGGCTGGAAAACTGTTTGAGCGGCCTCTTGGAGCAGGGGCGACGCTTCTTGGTGCCGCAGTAGTAGCGGTATTTCCGCTTCTTGGCCAGCGACCAGATGTAGTCGCCGGAGCAGTCCAGCATGTGGCGGTAGAGATCCATAAGGCCGCTGCACTTTCGTCCGCACTTCGTGCAGCTCAGCGGAGCCGAAGAGGACGACGTGGTGGCCGTGCAAGTGGAGGTAGAATGCGAATGGGAATGGGAGTGAGAGGTGGAGTGCGAGTTGGAGGACGAGCTCGGCGAACAGGACGACGAGGAGGTCGTCCCTGTCCCGGAAGCGGGCGACGGCTGCTGGTGTTCCAGATTCGACATGGGCGTGGGCGTCGGCGTCGGTGTGGAAGCCTCGAACGATGATCTGGAGGAGGTGGACGAGGAGGTGGTCTCCTCCTCCGTGGGCTGCACGCGCTCCTCCTGCTTGTGCTGCGGCCAGCGAACGCAGTTGCTCTCCGCCGCGAACCGACCCAGCGCCCGCTTGGGTATAAAGAGGTGGCGCAGCAGGTTCCCCGCCAGCAGCTCCCTGCCCACCACCTCATAGTGCGTGGCATAGATGTGCGAATGACGGAACGTCTTGTGCTCCTCCAGCGATTTTCGCTGGTCGAACTTGGCCCCGCAGCAAATGCACAGATAGAGGCGCGGTCGCGCCCACTCTCCGCTCAGCACCAACGAAGAAAATGTCATCTTCTTGTCCTGGTCCTGGTCCTGCTCCCGTTCTCGGTCTCGGTCCCGGTCCCGGTCCCGTTCTCGGTCCCTGATCATCCCTGTCCTTTCGGGGCTGGTCCCCTGCCGCGGCTGAAGCTGGAGCAGAGAGAGGAAACTCTCGTCGGCGAAATTCTGGGCCAGTAGATCCTCCTGGATCGTCCCCTGGACACATCCGTAGTCCGCCAGGTTGGGGTCCTCCTCGCTCTCGCACTTAATCACCGCCTGCTCGTTCTGCTCGAGGATGATGTGCGGCAGCAGGCGGTGGTCCAGTATGAGATTGAGCTGCTCGAGCAGACGCTGCTGCTCCAGTTGCCTGTGATTACGGTCCCTATCCCCGTCCCCATACCCGTCCGCCCCACCACCGCCATTGCAGCTGCGGGCGATGGCGAGGGAGACATCGTGCTTCTGGCGCATCGTGAGCTGCGTCCACATGTCCAGCTTGGAGAGATCGCGCAGGCCAAGGAAGGTGGGCTGCTTCAGCTTCTTCACCAGCCGCCCGCCCTCGTTGATGATCGTAAACTTCTTCACATAGTCCCACTTCCACTTCCAGCTGTGCTTCGTGTGGGGCCGTCGCCGGAACTTTGCCGGCGGCAGCAGCTCCGCCGTCGAGCCGAACTGTTCCGATGTCAGCAGGGTCGGGTAGGCACTCGCGTGGCTCGTTTGACTAGAACCATGCAGCATAACCAGGTCGGATGTGAATGTGGCTGTGGCTGTGGATTGGGATGTGGATGTGGTCATGGAGCCAGAGCCACAGCCAGAGGCGCCACTTGATGCTGATGATAATGCTGATACTGACGCTATGGGGGAGGTGTGGAGCCGTCCATCGAGATAGTTCTGCAGATTCTGTTGGACATTCAGGATGACATCCTTGTAGAAGTTCTCATCAAACACATGCGAGTTGGCGCTGCCGCTGGAGCTGACCGCGACGCATGCCGAGGAGCTGGGCTGCCGGAAGACAGCGTCTGGAGCTGCGTCCAGATGGGATTGCCCATGGTTATGGCCTTGACCCATGGGCTGAATGGCGGTCGCCGGCATGTGCTGCTGCTGCTGGTGCTGTCGCTGGGCTGCCGCCCGGCTGCTGCTCCTTGACTTGTGGGGCATGGCCAGGGGCGGCTGCTCGTCGTCACCTGCCCGCCGCTGCCGGTTCCGGTGACTGGGCAAGCGGTTCTGGGTGAGACCAAGGCGAAAGAGCACCGGCTCGTCGGCTCCCATCAGTCCGGGCTTCGGCGATGGCGGCTCCTCGAGGTGGTGGTGCTGTCGCCGGTGGCCGGTGAGCTGGTCGGCATCCTGAAAGCGCAGTCGGCACGGCTGGCAGCCAAAGTACTTGTCCGCATGCATCTGGATGAGGTGGAGGAACAGCTGATCCAGATGCTTGACGGGCAGACATATCTGTGGCAGCATCGAGTGCTTCCTGCTGCCGGAGCAGTATTGGCAGCCGGGAAATCCTCCGGTTGGATGCGAGCTTCCGGAGCTGCTGGTGGAGCGACCGCTGCAGCGCCTCTCCTGCCGCTCCGTGTGGAACTTGTCCACATGCTTGCCCTGCAGCTTGCCAGAGGCGAACTTTCTATCACAGTACAAACACAAGACTTTCTTTTGGCCGGACCCCGGGCCAGAATCAAGGTCAAGGTCTCTTTCCCGCGGCCGGTCCTCTATGAGAATCTTGAGCTTCTCCACCAGTCGGGGCAGACGCTCCAGGGGTAATCTGCAGATCAGTGATGGCTGTTGCTGAGCACTTGACCCCTGTCCCTGTCCCTCTCTCTGTTCCTGTTCCTCTTCCAGTGTGAGTGGGAGTTGGTGTGGGTGTGGGTGTGGGAGTGGCAGTGGCTGTTGCTGCTCCTCATCGTCGTCGTCTTGTTCGTGCCTCAGCTGCCGTTTCTTCCGTCCGGATGGACCAGCTGGCGACGGTCTGATCGCCGCTATTGGTCCAATTGGATTCTTGCCATTGACCTGCTCCTCGGACAACTTGAAGCCCCGGCGCAGGCCGAAGCGCGACATAGTCTTCATGGGGAAGCCACTTGATTAACCGTTTCGTTGCACAAATTTATATTTATATTTCTGGAAAAGGAGCAAATGCAATTTTTTAACATTTTTTTTTTTTTGTTGACAAATAAACCGCAATTATGAGAAGAAGCAGAGACAGAGGCAAAATGTGGAAAAACAAAAACTACACACGCACACACACACATGCACACGTGCATATACACGCACATATATTCCACTCAGAAACAACTCTAAAAGAGTGCTTGAGCAGCACACAGTCATGGGTGAAATATGAACCTACACACACACACACACACACACCCAATATATCCAGATATGTCCAATAAATATTTGATTATGTTTTATTTTGTTGTGTTTACCCGTTCACGTTAATGATTTAGAAACGACTGCATGTGCCGCCTTCTGTTTCAATTTGTTTGTTTCGATTGGGGCTCGTTTGATTCCGTTTTATTTGTCCATGCCCCTGTGGTATTGCACTTTAATTCTTCGTTTCCCTCCGTGTGGCGGCCAGCCCACTTGGACCGGATATTGTATTTTAGTATTTTCTCAAATAAAGAATCGCACAGCATTGCATTTGTTTTATTTATTATGTACTTATTATTTTTTTCCACCCTAACAACTGCGTTAGGAGGTATCTAACGTTCAGCCCAAATCGATGCGTGCGTAGAGCAAAGGAACGGACAGGGGCAGGGGAAGCAGACGACGACGGCGGCGATGGCGATGGCAGCAGGACGACGATACTGTCACTGAGGAGTGTGGCAGTGGTGAACAAGAACGATTTTTCTCTCTTGCACAAGAAGCAGCGGCGGCTGCAGGTAGCATTTTTATCCATTTATTATTATTTAACGCTATCCCATTAATGGGTGCGTGCACTTGTTATCCACTAATTTGATTTTAACTATTTAACTCATATTTATATATTGTTCACGCACACATATCAGATTTTGTATACTGTCGAGTTAAATGTGTTTTTCTTATGAGAAGAGTGGGGCTCCGAAATCGCGTCAAAATGGTCGGGTTAGCAGTGTGTACACACTTTCCCATATCCAGATTCAGCTGAAATCATCGAGATATCGATACTCTTCAAATATAAAACGCAGCTTCTTGCAACTGGATAATGCTGTTGATTAAGTGGCTGTTGAATAAAGTTTTTTAAAAATGCATCATTCATTTACTAATTGATTCTGTGGATGCATAGATGGTTTTGTTGTTAGACTATCGATAGTTAATTACTGTTCAATAGTTTTTTGATCTACTGTGATGATGATCATCGATAGCCTCGGTGTTGCCATAAAGTTGAACTCTTGGGCTTGTTTTTGACGAGTCATTTTCTCTTCTCGGGCCGAATTTGTTAATAAAAAATAGCTACGAACTGACAAGATATGCCATACAACATGGACATACTCATGCCTGAGAAGGTAAATATACGTTCTAAATAAGTAAGTTCATAACATAACAAACAGTTTATATATTAACCAGGACGAACTCTGCGATTCAAAGCCGAAAGATGCGCACAGCTCTTTGGATGAATTGGACATTGATGATTTGTATGTGCGTTATAAGGTAAATACGCATGAAATTACTTCCGTTCTCACAGATCAGTGACAACCGAACCCAACGCTGTTTCAGAAACTCCAAAAAACCTTGGAGTTCATAGAGGTGCAAGAGGAGTACATCAAGGATGAACAACGTAATCTTAAGAAGGAATATCTACATGCCCAGGAGGAGGTGAAGCGCATACAGTCGGTGCCGCTTGTGATTGGACAATTCCTGGAAGCTGTCGATCAGAACACGGGAATTGTTGGCTCCACAACAGGCTCCAATTACTATGTCCGCATCCTGTCCACCATCGACCGTGAGTTGCTAAAACCATCGGCATCCGTGGCTCTGCACAAGCACAGCAATGCCTTGGTGGATGTCCTGCCACCCGAGGCGGACAGTTCTATATCAATGCTGCAGCCCGACGAGAAACCAGACGTCAGCTATGCCGACATTGGCGGCATGGATATGCAGAAGCAGGAGATTCGCGAGGCAGTCGAGCTACCTCTAACCCACTTCGAACTCTACAAACAGATCGGCATTGATCCTCCCCGCGGTGTCCTCATGTACGGGCCGCCTGGTTGCGGCAAGACTATGCTGGCCAAGGCTGTGGCTCACCACACAACCGCCTCCTTTATCCGTGTGGTCGGATCTGAATTCGTGCAGAAATACCTCGGCGAGGGTCCTCGCATGGTGCGCGATGTCTTCCGTCTGGCCAAGGAGAACGCTCCAGCCATTATATTCATTGACGAGATCGACGCGATTGCAACCAAACGTTTCGATGCCCAGACCGGTGCCGATCGCGAGGTCCAGCGAATTTTGCTTGAGCTGCTCAACCAGATGGATGGCTTCGACCAGACCACCAATGTAAAAGTGATCATGGCCACCAATCGCGCCGACACCCTGGATCCTGCTCTGCTGCGACCTGGTCGTCTTGATCGCAAGATCGAATTTCCGCTCCCTGATCGCCGCCAGAAGCGTTTGGTCTTCTCCACGATCACGTCCAAAATGAACCTCAGCGAGGATGTCGATCTGGAGGAGTTCGTGGCGCGTCCGGACAAGATATCCGGCGCCGACATAAATGCCATCTGCCAGGAGGCGGGCATGCACGCGGTGCGTGAAAATCGTTACATCGTTCTCGCCAAAGACTTCGAGAAGGGCTACAAGAACAACATCAAGAAGGACGAACAGGAGCACGAGTTCTACAAATAGATTTAAGTTAATAGGCCCCCAATATCTTCCCTTACCCTTCATATAAACCCTGTCTCTAAAGTTGTATCAGTAATTAAATAAACAGCATTTCGCTTCAATTTGCAGCCTTCTGTAGTCTCGTCTCCGGGGGCCAGGCCCTTCCCGGAAAAAGTCCGACGTATTTTCACAACAGACAAAGGGAAAGGGAATTTTATTTTAATTGTTCAAACAAATGGGGAAATGGAATAAGATAAACAATAATCAAGCAGAGCAGAGCTATATGTAAAGTAGGTTAGCATCTAGGCAGCGCAGATCTGTCTAGATTGCTTCACATGGATATGCATGCGATGCGGCTTCATTCGTTCATTCATTACTTCATGAGCGAGTTGACGACGGCATTCACATTGATGGCTTTGAGGTCCGCATAAGTCTGGCCCGTGCCCACAAAGACGATGGGCTGGCCAGTAATGTAGGTCATGGAGATGGCGGCGCCCACTTTGTCGTCGATGGTGTCGAATTTGGTGAGGACAATGCCGTCGATGATGTGTGGATTTTCGTTGGAGGAGTAGTCGGCGAGGGACTGGTTGAACTTGACCAGCTGATCGACAGCTTCGTTACCGACGAGAGCCTCGCCCACGAAGAGCACCAGATCGGGATTGTTCACCTTGATCAGCTTGGAGAGGGAGCGCATGAGTGGCTCGTTGTCCTGCATGCGGCCAGCGGTGTCCACCAAGACAACGTCCACCTTTGTCTCGTGCGCAAACTTGATCGCCTCCATAGCAATGCCGGCGGCGTCCTTGCCGTAGCCCTTCTCGTACAGCTGGACCATGGTGCGGTTGTTGTGGTTGGCCGGCGGATGCAGGGCATTCAGATGGCGTGTGTGGGTGCGCAGTTGCTCGACGGCTCCGGCGCGGAAGGTGTCGCAGGCCGCAATCAGCACGTTAAAGTCGTTCTCGATCAGCCAGAAGCAGATCTTGGCTAGATTCGTCGACTTGCCCACACCGTTCACCCCGCAGAAGATGATCGTGTACGGTTTGCCGTTGCGCTTGCACTCCAGGGCATCGCGTATGATATCGATGCGCCGCTTGGGCGAAAGAATGCGGACCAGCGACTGCGTCAGTGCCTCCTTCACCAAGCTGGCAACGCTGTCGAAGGTTCCAACCTGCTTGCCCTCGAGGCTGGTGGCCACCGAGTCGCACAGCTTGACCGCTATCTCCGAGGCAACATTTTTTGATATCAAATGATCGCGCATCTTCTCCAGCGCCGGTTGCAGGTCGGCCAGCGACATGGTCTTGCCCCCAACAATTCCCCTAAAATAGGACACCAAACCGCCTCCGCGCTTGTTCTTCTTCAGTGCAGGTGATTGGCTGCTCCCATTGTCTTCCTCGCTAGACGCCTCCTCACTGTCCACATCATCCTCGCTCTCCACATCCAGGTCAGGGATGACGCCCTGCATGGTGCCCACCAGCTGCCCAAATAAAGATCATGATTAGTTATAGTTATACATTTTTTGATTATGGATTACACAAACGTGAATGAGCCGCACATCCCCAACAAACGTGCCTTTTGCGAGAGTCCCGCTCAAAAAAGTCTCACTAAAGATATCGCATGCGATATTTAACCGAACAAAACTCTCGCAATCGAAACAAATGAGATAGAAATACTCGTACTCGTATGTTTGTGGCAGGAAATGTTTTGGCTATGAAAGTCGCAAGAGATATTGGCAGCAAGCGTTTTGCGAGACAATTTTTCTCGCTTGCGATAGAAAAGCGCACAAGCGCATGGTATGCATATCCCTGTCGATTCGCTACCCATTTCGCCTTCCAGCAATCTAGTTCGGCACCCATTTCACAACCCATTCGATGGGTACCCATATCACTAGTTCGCGGTAAACGATGTGTTGTCCCCATGGCCCCCATGTCCTAGGATATTGTAATAACCGAGTCGATATGGCCAAGATCTCATAGATCATACTAAAACACGTGTGTCTCGAACTGTTGCCACGTTGTGGCGTTGTCTGTTGTTGTTAAAACTTTAAAGATCATAAAGAATCCAAGGATCTAAATAATAATATTAGCTCTCGTTGCGATTGATCGGACGACAAGTTGAGTCCCCTTGCCCCGCAAAACTCTCCATTTCTTTCTTTTTCTTTTCCTCCACCGATCGTAGTGTTTGCTCACCTCGTTGCTGATACTCTGGTACTGAACATCCTCGGGGGAGTCCTTGGAGCGATCGAGTAGGACGGCATCTTTCGAGTTGCCGCCAAGGTCCCATACTCTGGGCTTCTTTCCGGCTTTCTCTGAGGCACCCTGCTTGGCAGCAGACTTGGTATCGGCCGCCTTCTTGGTGGGCGTAAGCTTCTCGCGCAACTTTCGACGGTTTTCCTGTATAATGTCCTGTTTTGTGAGTGGCGGTGATGAGGGCTGCGATTTGGGCTGCGTCGGACTCTCCTGTATATTGACACGTTTCTCGACGGGCTTTTTGTCATCCTGAATCATGGATGCGACGGTTTTCTTCGATTTCTGCGACTCATTGTAAGAGCGCATGGCCTTGGGGGCCTTGACCTGTTTCGAGGATGCTTCTTCGGCCGCAGAGAGCACGCTGCGGAATTCGCCATCGAAATCGTATTCACTGCCTAGGCGCTCCAGGGCCGGTATACTGCCGAACTTTTCCTTAAAGGCGAACTGCATGTCGGCCAGAAAGGCGTCCAAGTAATTGAGCTTAATAACCTTCTGGAAGACAGCCGCGTACACCAGATCCAGCTCATTGTCCAGCTTAAACTGCACCGCCAGGTGGTCCTCCTCAAAGTATTTGGACTCTGTATTTCGGTCCTGCCAACGAACAACATCAATCATCAATATGCATGAGCACAGCAGCTACAGCAAAAACAGTGCTTACCTCCAATATCACGCCACGTATTAGGCTGTTTATGCATGACGAGAAGTTGATTCCAGAGGTTTGCGAGTTCCAAAGTACCACGCCGCCTTTCGTGAATATCACTACAAAATCTAACATTTTAGCTACCAAATCCTGCTATACAATCATACGAAACTTCTTCGTTCGAGCATTCCACGTCACTTGCCCTACTGCTCGGCTGTGCATCGGGTGGCAACGTCAAAATGTTTGTTTATGTTTTTATATTCAGTCTGGCAGCGCCAGTACAGGGTATAACAGAAATGTTTCCACGCTCTACGTTCAGTTTTCTTATCGACCATTCATGATTCCACTGATAGCATGAGACACAACGATAAATTATTCTGCCATCATTCGCTGTATTAGAGCCATTCCACGTTACAGGGTATATAGAAAGACGCGACGAATCATAGAATTAGTGGAAAATGTGTCTCGCATTTATTAATGAAAGGGCACGCTTTGTGTGAAAAAATGTCACCCATTTATTTTTACAATTGGTTCTTATTGCTAACGCGATCGATCATTCCTTTAAATATAGAAACATGAATGAAATTTTAAACCCTTTCAATACGCTTTCGCATATATGAAAAGGGGAAATCTGAAAAGACATTCGCTGAATGCACATAAGTTTTTGTATATATCGAAAAAAAATCTATTTGATGTATGCTGATTTTGATGATTGTTATTGTTCTGGCCCCTCGCAATCTGCTCCATTTACGATCCCACAATAATGTTGTTGATGGGGATGTGTATCAGCTTGACGAAAAAGCCAATGAAGCCCATGATGCAGAAGCCAATTGCGGTGGCGATGGCGATCTTCTGGAACTCCTTGCGGTCGGGCTTGGTGCAGCGTTTCACGAGACGGATCGAATCCTTGGCGAAAGCGCGCCCTGGCTCAGCGAACTTAACAACTTTGTCCATGTCTGTCTAAATTTGAAACTGAAACTGAAACGAGGGTAAATTCAAAATTAATGAAGTTCTTACACTTTCACACGAATCAAAATACGAAGTCGGCGTCGGCGTCGACGCCAACAACAGTGACGTTGGCGACGTGGCAGATGACGACAACGTCTCAGGTGAAATCTTGTTGCTTCTGCTTGGACCTTCCAATTGAGTTGGAATCGGATGTAAAGGTCCTTAGACTATAGAGTTCAATTCAAAATGCTTCCTAATATTATGATGTATACTTAATTTCTTTAAATTATGTGTACAGAGTGTTTGTAGACATATAAGAAAGGTGAGAATGCACAGCTCGAAAACATAACAAAAAAAGGTAGGTGCTTGAGGCCATATCGATTTATCGATTTAAGAATTCTCTTTTGTTTGAAGAAGTTTCTCCATTAAATGTATGCTTTAATTTAAAAAACTCAAAATTAAGAAGCACGCACCTGCAAACTGCTTGAAATTTTTCACTGGAATGAATGGTTTCGTTTCGTGTTGTCGTGTCGCCCTACAGTCGTGCCAGTTCCACGTCAAAACGTCAAACACCAGAGTTGCTTTGCTACATAGAGCTGCCACTCATTGCAGATGCAGCGGCTATGACTGACATATCGCCGATAGTTCATGTTCGTTCCAGAATTTCGCTACTAGTTACTATTGGCGTCACTTGAAAAAGAGTAGCTTACTTAACTAGTTAATTAGATTTGAATTTGGGTTTTTTTCTTTTGAACTTCATGTATTATAACTTACAAGTCTAAAGATGACATTGGCAGTCGATAGTATCGATAGGCGGACTCAAACCCAACACACAGCAATCGTTTTCTTGTTTTTCTTTAAGGCATCAAAACTACTAGCGTTTTCATTCAATCGAGAGTTGTAAGTAACTAACGTTATTAGTTTAGTCCAGTTTCCTTACGTTACATGATACATGCAAATTGAAACAAGAAACTGAAATGAGTGCGCAGCCAAGTCCCTGCATGAATCCTCAGCAGCAGCAAAGTGAACAAGAGAAGGTAGTAAAGCGAAGTAATTTCAACGGATACAAATGAATTTTTACCACGATTTGCGTTATTTAGGTGTACCAATGGATCAACGAATTGGCGCATCCGGACACGCGCGAGACCGCTCTCCTGGAGCTGAGCAAGAAGCGTGAAACTGACCTGGCTCCTATGTTGTGGAACAGTTTTGGAACCGCATGTGCTCTGCTTCAGGAGATTGTGAACATATATCCGTCTATAACTCCGCCCACGCTGACAGCACATCAGTCAAACCGGGTTTGCAATGCCCTGGCCCTGCTGCAGTGCGTCGCCTCCCATCCGGAGACACGCACAGCCTTCCTCCAGGCGCAGATTCCCCTATACTTGTACCCCTTTCTGTCGACCACTTCGAAAACCAGACCATTTGAATATTTGCGTCTGACCAGCTTGGGAGTCATTGGTGCCTTGGTTAAGGTTGGTCCCGTCCCCACCCATTCGCTATAATGCATAACTAACTCTTCCGATCTTTCAAGACCGATGAGCAGGAAGTTATCACGTTCTTGCTGACCACGGAAATCGTTCCACTTTGCTTGAGCATTATGGACAGCGGCTCGGAGCTAAGCAAGACTGTGGCCACATTCATCATTCAGAAGATCCTGCTCGACGAGTCGGGCCTGTCATACATCTGTCAGACCTATGAACGCTTCTCGCATGTGGCCATCACCCTGGTAAGTATCCATTCCATCGATCGATGCAAACATGCTCAAGTCATACCATATACCATATACCACTACAGGGAAAAATGGTGATCCAGTTGGCAAAAGAGCCGTGTGCCCGTCTGTTGAAGCACGTGGTGCGTTGCTACCTACGTCTCTCGGACAACACCCGGTATGTATTAAGGCACTATATGAAATGCAACAAATTTCTGACTATTTTTGTACAGCGCTCGCAAAGCTCTCGGACAGTGCTTGCCGGATCAGCTGCGCGATGGCACTTTCGCTCTGTGCCTGCAGGACGATAAGTCCACGAAGCAGTGGCTTCAAATGCTTCTCAAGAACTTGGAGCTGGGAAACACACCACAGCAAATCGGCATGTCCCCATTGGGCTCCTAGATCATAGACATGCCGAATCTCAAATGTCCCAAGTATTTAATAGGCTTCTTGCAGGCCTGCCTGCTGCCTCCCCACTATGCTTCTTTCAAATCGGTAATAATAAATTCATTTCATCTACTAGTTATCAGAAGTACTTGGCCAGAACGCCTGGATTATAAGTTTCCACGAGGTTGCCTGAGCCTAGCCGCCTAGCGTTAGCAAAAATGTAATATACGGATGTATGTAATTATGAATACAAGCAAAGTAATGTTAATCAGTTAAGCAAATTTCTCTGCTACTAGAATATAATTTAGAATGTACATAAATATTATATAAATAAAGACACATACCGCGAAGCTAGTGCTCTATCGCTCTCACGCATACACTGGCAATGACTCCTGCTCATGCTTCTAGTATATGCACCTAATGCCATCCTGCTCTGATTGGCGTGCTCGGATGGGCGTGGGGTCGGTGAATTGAATGCAAGGCTGCGGGATGCCAACCCTGAAATCCCACTACCATTAAATCAAGACAATTTGCAGGAACGGTAACGCACACGTTCACATACATTTAATATGGACACACTTATATATTAAACTTGCAATAATTACAACAATTACATCTACAAATATACAGTTACAGGCGCTGCGGGCGCCAAAAGAGAGAGACCACTATGTAACATTAACATCACCAAATCGCCTACCACTACTACTACAATGCTCCAAGTAAAGGATATTGTACGTACTACGTAGGTGCACACATATTGACTGTATTAGTATTACACCGAGAACATACATTTAAATGTGTATATATATATCAATATCAATAAATACGCATATTTATACATGTGCATGTTCCAAGATCACATGTAATAGACAGGGGCAGAAAAAAAACACTGAGAACGCTCAAATGTGCTGAGAAAATGTCAAATTTCAAATTCCCAATTTAGTTGGTCGGCTTGGTTGGACCGGCGACTGCCGATGCTCGCCGCGCCATCTCTGCCTGACCCTCCGGAGTCTCAAGGTCGACTTGCGAAACTTGCATCTGCGGCAAGGCCAGCATCTGTTCCATGAGGTCAAAACCACTCTTCCAGACCAACAAGTGCGCCCGTAGCTTCAATTTATTGCGGTTCCGAATCAAATGCTTCTCCATGGCGAATCCCTGCCGGGCGCAGGCAAAGTCGCAAGCCCGCTGTCGCAGCACGGGGCAGATGTCGTTGTTTCCGTCGCCCACGTAGAAGACGTGGTCGTAGCGGATACTACGCCGCAAGTCCTGCTCAATGACAAAGTGCTCAAGGACGCGCCCCTTGCAGAGATTGCTGGCGCTCAGCTTGCACTCGCTCTGCTGATGGTGGGGCCGTACCTGAAGCTGCCCGTTAGAGTCAAACTCGGCGGGGTTGGTGAAAATGGCCACAAAGCAGTCGGCCAGGTTGTGCGCCTTTAGCCACTCATCGATGAAAACACTGTTCGAGTCACTAATGATGATCATGTCGAAGTTGAGTTTCTTGTGTAGATGCTTGATGAGGCGCACGAAGCCCGGGACCTCGGGTATGACTCGGATGGTGTCGCGAATGCGCGCCTCCGTGACTTGTTGCTCATGCAGCAAACGAAAAACCTCAGACATGTACTCGGTCCAACAATCGTTCTCCACCAGCTCGTTCAGGGCCCGCGAGCTCACCACTTCCGTAGGCAGCAAGTCCCTCACCACGGTGTCCGTATTTTGGGCCACAATTGTATGATCAAAGTCGAAGGCTGCCAGTCGTCGCCGTTGCTGCTTTTCCAGCCTACAGCAGGCCACGGCTTCAGCGACAGCTGCCGACGACGAGGACATCTTTTCCTTATCTCTCAATGCCAACTACAGGGCAGCGTTGATGGGCAGCTCGATGGGTTGTTTTTTTGTTTTTGTTTTAAACTTTTTCTCATAAACTTTATCCAGCTTTCTGGAAGCTTAACGACCTCCAGAAATATACCAAAATAGACTGTATTATACCGCAAATATACTGACGAAGTCAAGTTCTATTACACATATTCCTCGTTTTCTTTCTTCCGTTGAATATTACTAGCTATATAGAACATTTAGCCATGCCCACATAATTTTAGCCCATTGATGAATCAATTTTCTACACAATTGGTTAGTTTTTAATCCTTGCTTTTATTGTATTTTGGCTAAAACAAGGTTTGAACAAAATAGTTCAACAAAAAATCAGTCGCAGTGTTGCTGGTATTTAAAGACATGATGCGTGTATAGGCCTTTGTGCACCCTATTTTGTTAATTTTATATGAAGATCAAACGTAATTTATTAAGACCTTGTCTCAAATTGACATGTTTTTGAATTATTCATGTGTATTATTAGTATCTTGTATATATTTGATACCTACTGAGCCTTGGAAGACAAACGTATTCACAATTCTATAACATCCATTTCCCCCAGGGTATGTGTGCATGGAATTAGCAACATGTTTGTGAATGGAATGAGACTCATTGTTGCAAAATCGAAACTGCGGCGAATCGGGTATTGCCTATATTTCAAGCTATATAGATTTGCTCTCTTAACTTTATCCCATAGATAAATGCATTTTCTACAAGATTGTTTCTTTTAATTACCTTAATGTATTTTATTTTGACCAAAAAACGGGTTTCAAGTAAATGTTGCCGCAACATTGTGTATGGAACGAGACTCATTGTTGCTAAAGCGAAATTGCGGCGAACTGCGGCGAATTAAAAAAAACGACCAATTCCTCATATTCTTTGTTCCGTTGAATAATACTATCTATATGGAACATTTAGCCATGCCCACTCAATTTTATACGATTGATGAATCAATTCTATACATGATTGGCCTATTCGAAATACTTGCATTTATTGGATTTTTATATAAAATTGAAAATTAAATTAATAGATTGAAGAAAATGGACAAAAATACCATGGGAGCGCGGCGAAAACCAGTATTTCTGCAGTATGACCCTCAGAACAGCACCGAAATATACGGTCTCATTTGAAAAATATACCGAGTGGTGCGCGCCAAATCGAACTTTTTTGAATGTGAGCGACAAGGATTTAAATGTTGTCAACCGGGCCTTTATCTATGCCCACATAATTTAATACGATTAATGAATAAATTTTCTACTTAACTGGCCAGTTTTTAGTCCTTGCTTTTATTGCTATATTTCTGCAACAAGGTTTTAACAAAAAAGTTCGACAAAAAAACCGTCGCAATGTTGTCATGTCATGTTGCTGGTATTTGAAGACATGTTTCGTGTGAGCCGTTGTATAGGCCTTTGCATACCCTATATTGTTAATTACCTTCTTGGTCTCTGTAAGAAGACAATAAGCTGCAAAATATCGTTAATAGCTTTTAAACAGAGACAGGCTAGCTTCTGCATTCATAGAGGATGACAAACATTTCCGCAATTCTATAATATCCTTTTTCCTAGGGTATGAAAATTAGTGCTGCCCGCAACATGAATGAGATAAGAATGAAATTCGTCAAAAATGCATTTTAAAACTTGTTGCTGCAGCTTTATGTTTTTAAAACATTCATTAAAACATTCATTGGCCGAAATCAAAAATCGCGTTCCCGTTTTACCCGTTCGTATTTGGCGGTAGATTTAAAAAAAAAAACTAAGTTATTCAGGCAGGGGCCAAGCCCCAACAGAAAACAGAAACCAAAAAAACAGTTCAACAGCTAAAAACGAAAAAAGTATACAATATACAATACAACATTGTGTGTGTAACAGTAATGCATGCTGTGCTGGGTGGCTCGTGATGACGCCGGAGCCGAAGACCCTGGGATCTAATCCAGAAAGTTTGCTTATTTGCCCTTATCAAATACCTATTTTCCATCAGCATCGATTCCTGATTGATGGAGATACATACTTTTTCAAAAATGACCCCAGTCCGTTAAAATCGTAAAGCTTTTTTACATCTTTATGTAGTTGCCAATGTAGTAAAATATCTCCAGGTTCCAGGTACGTTACTCGTCAGGTGGTTCCATAGGAATTTCATCCCTGTGCAGCATGTAGCATGTAGCATAGTTCAATTTTGTTGTTGTTTTAAGTTAAAACTTTTAGCCCATCGGCCAATCTTCTTAAATGTATCAATTTATGAAATATTTTCAGTGATTATGGTTCTAAATAGCTAGTAATACTAAAGGACACATAAGATTCGAAAGCAAAAAACATCATTAACAGGTAATTTCCGATCATCAACAAAACAGAACAATTAAGGTGAACTTGTTTAGTTCGTTCTCGAAAAAAAAGGTCGCTGATAAGAAGAAACAATTAAAATTTCCAATCTTGTTGCTATTTTCGAAATAGAGCTATGCCACCGCCGAGTTCTGCATTAATTGATCGCCCAAAACTACCGATATTACTCTGAAAGCTACCCTGTCCATCGATAAGTAGAATCAAAAGTCGGTACATCTAATCTAACGACTTAAAACAACAGAAAGATAGTGTGGATTGGTCCCTAACTCATATTTGATCAGTTTATACACCCCACAATTATATAGAATTTCTAATTTCCGGCCAAAATAATATCACCCACAAATATATTATACAAAAATATATCGATACATCGATATCAATGTATAACATCCCTATTTCGTAGCATTACTTTTTCGACGTCGGAATCGAAAAGAAAAAACACAACTAGCCAGGCGAAGCAAAGCATACAATTTAATAATGAATTCTTGAAAGTGTTCTATGCGTGCCGATCAAGTCTGCTTACGCATTCGCGCGGTTAAAGCAGCAATTTGATTTTTTTAAGACAGTTTCATGCGATGTCTTCTTGCCTGTGCCCAAATCGTTAAAAGTGCGTGGAAGTGTACGAAACCAATACACGGAAAGTGGGACAACGGCAACCGAGAGAGCTCGTTGCGCTTGTCTCCGCTGTTTGTGTGCGACTCTATACATGTGTGCGTGTGTGTTGGTCCACAGTGAGTGTATGTGTGACTACAGTCTTCTCGGCCCCCGTCTCCCCTAGAGTGCTTAAAAATGTGTTTTATATCTTGTTTAATATTTCCACTACAATATCAAATGCAAAAATAAAAAAAAGTGCCTCAGAATGTCGCACCCATGAGCTGGCCTATGAAGCAGACAAAACCATAATATGTCCACAAATAATTTATGTCAATGCTGAGAAGGCGATTGATTTCCTCTACTCCATCTTCTTTTGTCTGACTCTGACTGACGATTTTGCCGCATGGTGAGTTCGCTGTTGCTGTTGTTCTTGGGTCAGGGTTTCGGCGTCGTTTTTTTGGTTTTTTTTTGCTTTGCCTTGCACATTTTTGTTGATGTTGCTGCGTTATATGCAGACATTTTTTTACAGACGAACGCTGACAAGCTGCTGCCCAGGGGAATTGAGTTGCGGGTGTATAGTGCAGATGCTTGCATGTTTCGTTTCCACTATGTGTGTTTTGTGCTTGTGTGCGTGTTCGTGTTCGTGTGCAGCGTGTTTTTGCCTGAGTGTGTGTATTTTCTCCATGCATCCAGCCATCAGTGAAGAGCAGCAGCAGCAGCAGAAACAACAACGGCGACTGTGGTGAATTTCATTGGGATGTTGAGTTTACCCCGTGCGGTAGCAGTGTTGCCAACACACATTAGAACAGGCCAGAGCAGACGTTTGGCTTTCTCAACAATTCTTTTCTATGCTCTCTCCCTCGCTCTGTCTCTCCCCATGGCTCTGCTCAGCCTTCTCGCTTCTCGCCTCTCGCCTTCTTTGCAGCAGCTGTGTGCGCATGTTCTCAACGCTTATTATTTATAAACTGTGCTTGTTGTTGTTTTTTTTTCCGCGAGAGTTTGCGCGCATTTTTCTTTTATGTATTGCCGTACAACAAGTATGTTTCCAATTGTTGCTGTTTCCTTTATAAAATATAAATATCAATATTGAAATCATAGCCATGCTTCTCGTACCCAATGCTGCCCCTTGCAGTACCCTCACCTCATCCCTACCCTTTTTCCTTTACCACTCGGCGGTTGTGGCCCTTAAGTGTGGCTTGAGTGGGAATTTGGTTCTGTTCTTGGGTTCTGGATTGATTTAGGAGAGGAGGAGAGCCTTTTGCGCATGGATGCATGGTGTGGGATAGTTTTGAGTGTTGTGTGTCTGCAGTAGAAAATATGGCTTGGGAAAACCCCCTACCCCCTGTACGTACTAAAACGAGGAGGATAATCATATTGACGCTCTTCCTTGCAGGCTGGCGACACCCGGCGGCAACAGGATAATTGGATATAGCAATGAATGATTTACGTCAGCAGCAGATGGTAGCAGCGACATCGTCATCAGGATCAGGAACGGGAACAGGCATAGCAGTGGGGTCAACAGGTCGAGTCAATTCTAGCGTGAAATCTGCGACGAGCACCACGAGCGAGGAGGAGCAACGCGTGAGCTCCACGTCATCGCCGGCACAGCGGGAGCATCAGTTGAATGCAGAGCAGCAACAGCAGCAGCAGCTGGGAGCCGAGGAGGCACTGCAACAACAGCAGCCGGGTCATATAACCAGCACCACAGCATCGCCGCCGCCGCCGCCGTCGACGCCGCGCGACGATGCCCAAAGCGCTGCTGCAGGCACAACTGGAGCATCAGCAATTGCAATTGCAGCAGCACCGAGGGGAGCCGCAGCCATGGCTGCCACAGCACTTGACGTGAAGGGCGAGGAGGGAAGCAGGGGTGGAAGCAGCCAAGGACACAAGATTATCCTCAAGCTATCGAAGCACTCGCATACCGCTCCAAATGAATCTCAGTCCGGGGGAGACGAGAGACGTGTGGAACCATTGCGCATCCATCTGCCCAGCAGTATCAGCGGGACGGGGGCCAAGCCGCAGGACGCCTCGGACGCGGACGCCTCCTCGTGCTCCTCCTCCTGCGCCGAGGCGGAGGAAGAGCTGAGCAGTCTTAGCCAGCATCGTCCGACCCCGAATCCCCGTAGCACACCGCACATTGTGCCAAAGCTTACTATCCGGGCAGCCAATGAGGAGCGTGTGGGCAGCGTTGTGCCCAAGCTGACCATCAAAATGCCTGAGAATCCCGCTGCTTCCTCTGGCACAGGCTCCGGGTCCGGGTCCGGCTCCGGCTCCGGTTCCTGCTCGACAGACGGCAGTCTGTCCAACTGCCTTGGCCGCAGTCAGTCAGCGACGCCGGCCAAGAACGAGGCACATCTGTCAAGCCTCTCGCCCGCCTCCGCCTCCTCCTCATCGGCCTCGTCCTCCTCCTCCTCATCGTCGTCGTCGTCCTCGCTGTCGATGTCGATGGTGGAGATGCAGACGGTCCCCAAGCTAATGATAAAAACCACCCTGGCCGGGAGCAGCTGCATCAGCAGCAACAGCGAAGATCCGCCGCAGCAGATACCAAAGTTAACCATCAAGACGGGCGGCAGCGGTCAGGAGCACATGCACACGGTGATCATGACGCATGACCTCAGCAACGCTCAGAGCATACCCAAGCTCACAATCAAGACCAAGTCCATCGAGATCGAGGACCCCGATGGCGGAGCACCACTCGCCAAGGCCGAGCAGCAGCAGCAGCCCCTACCCAAGCTCACCATTAAGAACCTGTGCTCTCCGAAGCACAAGGTCCGAGCCGTGCTTGAGGAGAAGCCGCCCTCAGCTGCCTCCAAGCTGGCCACGCCCACGCCCACTCCCACACCCACACACACACACACGTCCATGCCCACATCAATGCCCACATCGATGCCCATGCCCATTCCAATAGCGAACGGCGGCGAGTCGAACAGCAGCAGCCAGGAGTTCTGCGGCTTCTCCGATCCGGATGGGGAGCAGATGATGGCGGACGAGATGCGGCGCAACTCTGACGACATGGACATTGACGAGTCCCTGTCGAAGGAGCACGATCCCAAAATGTTTCACAACCTGCCGCCCTTGCAGCCGGCAGCCAGCAATGGCCTGGCAAGTGAAACCAAAGCCAACAAGTACAAGACGGCTGCTTCCAATCCTAATCCGAATTCGAATCCGCCACAGCACCAGCAGCAGCATCAGCAGCACAACGTCGTCGATCTAGTGGATCTAACATCATCGCCATCGCCATCGCCAGGGTCCTCGCCAGCGCATGCAACCATAGATTTCTCTGGTCGCATCACGCCGGCCCATAATCTTCACCTGCCTCTCCGTCTGCACATGGCGCCCGCCGGCACAGCGCCCGGCCCCGGGTCGCCCAGCTCCAACATTCTGCTGAGCCAACTGACGGGTCCAGCAAAGACCCACTTCTCCGCGGCCCCCGTCAAGAGCAATAACTCCAGCAAGTATCCGCAGCTGACCGAACAGCTGATGGCGAACGGAGGAGGTGCTAGGGTCGGAGCAGCTGCAGCAGCGGCAGCAGCAGCAGCGGCGGCAGCAGCAGCAGCTGCAGTAGTTGTCGTAGATGAGGACTGCTCTCAGCACTCGGGCGTAGTGCCTCCAGCGCGCCCTTCCAGCCCCTCCCAGTCCATCATCGATTCTATTGAGATTCTGGACACCCCGGAAGGCAGCCCGCACATCACCTACATGGATCATCACCAATTGGTTAAGAATCACCACGCCAATCATCAGCAGCTCCTTGGAGAGCACGACGGGATCGAGCAGGATCGCCAGCCGGGGGCCGACGGCAGGCTGGAGGAGCTGGACAACAACAATGAGAATCACTTGAAGCGCAACAGCAGCGACGGCAGCGAATCTCCCAGCGTAAGTGCTTTGCCTTTCGGCTTTGGTTTTGTTTAGCTCCCAGCTCTAATGCTCTCCAATCCCTCCTCTAGATCCCGCGCAGCAAGCAGCGTCGATTGGACCCAGACAACGATGAGAACGATCAGCAAACGCATAACTGCCATGAGGCTGGCAAGAAATCGAGTGCCAGCGAGACGATGCAGTTGCAGTTGCAGATGCCGACAGTGCAGCCGTCCCACCGCTCCCGCAAGCAGAAGCACGAGAGAATTCTCAACACAGACCTAGAGGACGGTCTGTTTCCATCCGGGACAACAGGCCCTGGCCCGAGCCCAGGTCCGGGGCCTGCCCAGCAGCCCCCCTTGGCTTCGTCGGATGGAAACCAAAATGGAACTCCCTTCGCGGAGTCTGGGGCCGCGGAGGATGTCAACTCGTTGGAGTTGCAGCCAGAGCGCCAGAGAAATCCACCCGCTCCGACAGAGCTGATGACCACACCAGCACCGACGGGCAAACGACGGGGCAGACCGAAAAGGAATCAAACTGGAGATCTGTCTGCGCATCTTCTACCCGCCACGCCTGCCCCTGCCACGCCCACCCATGAGACCCACGACAGCCAGGATACCGTGGCCAGTAGTGCGGTGAAGTCGCGACGGGTGCAGCTGCTCCGCAAGCGGCTGGCCATCGACATGGTAACTACGGGTCAGGAGCAGCTGCCGGAGGCGGCGGCGATCGCCTCGATGGACGAGCAAGAGGACCACCAGGGGAGGGTCGACGATTCGCCGAGCGCAGTGGGAAAGGTGATTTGTCGCGATCATCGCCAGCTGAGAGCCACGAGGCGCACCCAGACCCCCAACTCGAAGGCGTTGAATCAATTTCAGCCCAATACTCCCAAGACCACCAGGAAGCGCCAGAGCAAGGCGAACGCCAGCAAGCTGTCGCTCCAGCAGCAGCAGTCGGAGCCACAGTCGCAGTCGCAGCCACTTCCTACCCCAACGCTCAGCTTGTCCCAGTTTGGCGAGACGGAATCGAACAACAACAACAACAACAACATGGCCTTTGCCCTGGCAGCGCAGATAGATCTGACCATGTGCTCGTCCAGCTCGTCGACATCGTCCGGGGTGCCAGCCACCAGCTGCCAATTGGGGAGTGGCAACGGCAACGGCAGTGGGAGCAGCTCAACAATGTCCATGTCCTCGATGCTGCCGCCCACAACGATATTGTCGTCGTCGGATCCCCTGCCGGATGTGGTCTTCCAGCCCAACGACTTTTCCTCGATTATGGCCACGCAGCAGCTGCGCTCGCCACGCCCGTGCAGCATGAGCGGCGGCAGTCAGCTGGACTCCCACGACGAGGACAACTATAACAGCGCGCTGGAAAACTCTGGCGGTAAGAAGAGAAGAAGCAGGAGACGTGGAGAGCAACATGTATCTTTCAACATGTATTTTCCTTTGCTTTCAGACGAATCCGGTGCGGTGACGATGCAAATGCTTTCGATGGGAGCTGCCAGCGGCGGCGCCACTTCCACACGGGGACGCGGACGAGGACGTGGCTCGAGAGGCGGTGGCGCTGGTCGGAGCAGCAACAGTGGCTCATCCTCATCCAATCGCGCTGGCGGCAGCTCCAGCAACGCTTCCTCCACGGCCACAACGCAGCCGCGGGCGCCGCGCATGAGTCGGGGGTCCAGTGCCGTTGCCAAGGCCATTGCCATGAATCGACCCCGCTGCGTGGGCGGACTGAAGCACACACCCGATCCGGAGAGGCTCAAAGGCCTGTTTAGTCCGGTAAGTGATGGAAGGACACACACGACTGTTACCATTACCCTTGAGATAGGCATCCTTCGGGCCATAAGCGCGACCGATGGGTTGGACAAGCCTGGTTGCCCACTAAATCGCTAGAAAACCGGTTCATCGAGCCAATGATGGTTATTATTATGGGTGGCAGGCCATTAAATCGGCTGCGATTGCCGATTTGATTGATTATAGGACGTTAGTGTTCGGTTCTGACTGGCTGTGACCCACCGCGGGCGACATGTAACAGGTACAAATGGTTGGTGTGCAGTGCAGTGCAGTGCACGGATTTTTCTCCCATTTCGGTGCACGGTGGGCGAAAGCGTTTACATTTTGCTTCGCTGTTTGCTAGGGGCTCTGTTACGTAAATGTTATCGACGTTTACAGACGCCCACTGATGCAAATGTCGTATCGTTTCGTAATTAAAATCAAAGTCGCGCGCAAATTCGTATGTTCAAACAAGCATACATCCATACATCGATACATATGTACATATATGTGCATAGATGAAGAAGACCAGCAGCTTGCCTGCGATTTTAATCAGCTGAAGTTTTTGTTTGGCTCACGCCCACATACAAGAAAGCGTGTACGTGTGAGTGCGTTGGTGATGCACTTATTCGCTGGGGAGGTGTAGTCCACCTTCACCACACCTGCTGCTGATTTCAGTGAGCATCGCTGCTGGCTTTTCATTGTCATGTGCGAACATTCGCTCTCTCGCTCTAGCTGCCCCTATCCGACGAGCACTCTCTCGCCGAAGCTTTCGGGCTCTGATTTTTTTTTCTGCACACTGGCAATGCCGTGCACGATTGTTGCTAGCGCTGCTGCATGTCTGAACATGTGCAAATGCAAAATGCAGTTGCAAAAAAGCTTCAAAATATACATGCAATACCCACACATGTGCATACATGTGTGCCACTATTTCCTATTCATTAATGATTTGATCAATTTGTAAATATGTATATATTTACCATGTACACACCTGATGAAAATAAAACAGGCTCTGTATATATGTATATTTCTTTATTAAAAGTAAATAACAAATTTACTTGCTTTAAAAAACACTAAAAAAAGAAAGAAGGAAATAATATAATTCGCCATTCATGAAAACTTATTCGATTCTTCGGGACATGCATACTATATCCATACTCACACGTGTGTGGGTGTGTGCGTGTGTGGAGCGGAAAGCTCAGGAATATCGTGACAATGTTTTTGCATTTGATTTCCAGTCCACTTATTGGGGGTACGGGTTCAAAACTTGATTGATGCCTTTAATTTTTGTTTTAAGATAAATATATAAAGAAATAGTATATTATGATGTATATTTCAACTTTCTCCTTTATTGAATACTTCTCTTCAGTCGCCCCAAGTTTTTGAGGAGGACACCCGCATGAGCGCCGATCTTGGGAACAGCAACCAATCCATGATGGGGTGCCTAATGGAACCGCCTCTGACGCCTCAAAAGTAAGTTTCTAATGAGTCCAGGAGGGAGAAACGGAACTACATTGTCAGATATTTCCCCAGGCAACCCGATTTCCTCAACAACGAGGAGTCGCAGTCATCGGTGGTGAGCAACGTAAGCATGCTGGACTCGAATCAGGGTCAATCCGTTGACGCCATCCTTGGGTCTGCCCAGAAACGTCCAAAGAAAAAGAAAATGGAGATTTGTGTGGCCGAAGAGTAAGTGCATCCTTTATCACCTACATGCCATCTCCATAAACTAACCTTCTGTTGCCTTCCTTCCTGCAGCACGGACTTTAAGGCATCCAGGATTGCCGAGTACGATTGGCCTCCACCGAAAGGCTGTTGCCCGTCCAAGAATCGCGATACCTTCATGATCCAGGAGCAGGTGGCCCTCTATCTGGGGATAACCAGCTTTAAGCGCAAGTACCCGGACTTGCCACGACGCGCCGTCGATATGGAGGAGCGCAACTGGCTGCAGGAGAAGGGACTGGTCAGCGAGAAGATGTGCGACCTGGGAATCACCGCCGTGTGGGCCTCCGACATACTGGACATAATGTACGCAGACTTCTACGACAAGTACGAGGAGTACAAGGAGTATATGCGTCTCAAGCACTTGCGCGAGGTCGAGGCCAAGCAAAAGGCGCTCGGCATCTCGGTTGGCCCTGGCCGTGGACTCCAGGCCAGAGACCGAGCCATGCTCTCGGCCAGCAAATGGAATGTTTACTTCAACAAGACGTGAGTTCAACGACAAAAACAAGATCCCACAAGAGAGAGTCTGAAAATGCTCGTTTTCCTTTCGAATCTATTCAGCCGCAAAGACGAGCGTCTGGCCTGCCTAGACCTACAGACTTTTACGATGAACCAGCCCCAGCTGCAGACAGCGCCCACGACCACCCGCCTATATCGCTCTGTGGCAAGTGGTGTGCGGGCGGCAGCCGAGGCGGAGAATATGATGGTGCCCCCGGACCTGCTGGGCCCGCGAAACTACGATGAAGCTTTCTGTCGACCGGACTATGCGTATCCACTCCCCGTGGTGCCGGACCAGTTCTCATTCGCCTACCGCAAACTGGATTACGTCGAACTGAGGTAAGCCATGACCCCGAATCCTTTGGATCGCCAATTGAAAACCACCAATTCGTCATTGCAGAGCCCACCCATTGGATACGGCACTGGACAAGCCGCAGACACAGTCACAGAAGGCGGGCCTGGAAGCTCAGCTGCTGGAGCGCATCAACGGCGTTGTCTCTGTCTCCGCAACCGAGGTTCAGCCTGCAGCCAAGCCAAAAGTGTCGGTTTCTGTCCGCCGCAGTCGACGGGCCACGCGGCAGCAGTCGGACAAGGTGCGCACGGCCAGCAACTCAAGCACATCCTCCGCAGCCTCCCTCTCATCCTCATCCAGCGACACCAGCAGCAGCAGTGATACGGTAAGTGGTTCTCTGCAGTTAGAGCAGTTCCTAGAGCTAATGCCTAATTTCCACTACAGGACAGTGACGATGAGAGCGACTCGAGCAGCTCGAGTAGCTGCATCTCAACGGCTGCCTCGAGTGCCGCGGGCAGCGACAATGAAGGGAACGAGTCAGCCCGTTCCCGGCTATCAAATTGCGGCGTGTGCCTGCGCACTCAGCACCGCAATGCCAGGGACATGCCCGAGGTCTTCATACGCTGCTACAGTTGTCGACAGCGCGGTAAGTCCCCTTCTCATCCTCCTCCATTCTTTTCCGCCCGAATATGCCTAATCATCTGCATTATTACTATTGCAGTCCATCCGAGCTGCATTGATATGCCACAGCGCATGGTGGGCCGCGTGAGGAACTACAACTGGCAGTGTGCCGGGTGCAAGTGCTGCATCAAGTGCAAGAGCAGCCAGCGGCCCGGAAAGATGCTCTACTGCGAGCAGTGCGACCGAGGCTATCACATCTACTGCCTCGGCCTCAAGACGGTACCAGATGGTGAGTAACGAACATCCAACCAGCACGAGGCTGGCTAATGGCATGGCTAATTGCTAATCTCCGATCTATCCACATTGCAGAGCGTTGGAGCTGTGAACGGTGTTGTATCTGCATGCGATGTGGCGCCGTTAAGCCCGAAGGCCTGCCCCAGGTGTCTGAAATGGCATCGCCCGGTGGGGCCGAGGCGACGAAGGCCTCGCCGCGACTCAAAAAGATGAAATGGATACACGAATATCGCATCGACCACATCACCAAGCTGCGGGAGCATGCCGCCATGTTCTGTGTGCCGTGTGCGCGGACCAAGCCGGCAAAGCGACAGCCTGGACAGGCAGAGGCGACAGTCGTATCGGCAGTATCGATCACGGTACCCCTGATAACAAGTCCAAGCTCAAGCCCCACGGCCAATGGCAGCCAAGTCCCGTCTCCATCGCCAGTGGCTGCGCTGAGTCCCAAATGCCCGGCGGCGGTGGGTCACGAGGAGGAGGCGACAACAACAGCATTGGCCATGACAGGCAGGCGACAACAACAGCCGCATGGGGCAGCAGCACCCAGTATCACCACGATGGAGTGCAGCAGCTTCAACCGGAACGGAGTCAGTGAAGTTTCAGTAGCTGCCAGCGCAGCTACTGCGACTCTAACTGCGACGGCGACGGCCACGGCCACAGCCACAGCCACAGCCGCTTCCTCGCCTGTCCTCACAGTCACGTCTGGGACTGGAGCGGCCACAGGAGCTGCCACAGCAATCGGCATAGCGCCGCCTCCGGTTGTTGCCTGAGTGGGGGTTATTCGTTATTGTGGCAAGCGCACTTTAACGGACTTATAGAAAGCGCCGGACGCGGGTTCAACCAACCCCTCCTCCTCCCCAACCCAAGCTCCAGTCCCACCCCCGCCCCCACCCCCAAAAACATAAACACACACATGCATAGTATTAACGAATGCGAGAAAGGACAGAGGAGAGTGGAGGAAAGGAGAGGAAAAGGAGAGAAATTGAAGCGAAACTAAATAAGGATTTATAATTATTATTATTATAGTTTACTGTCAGTACAACGTACTATACTAATTTTACTTAACGTTGCTACCTAATGTTACAAACACACCCACACAAACACAGACACACACACACACATGACAAGCACACACTCACTGCACTCGGTGGGCGGAGCGCATATCGCCCGGCCCTGCCCGGCCCGGCCCAGACAGCAAGCCCCTCGTATTTCACACTTATGTACGTTTGTTTATGGCGATTCACAGAAACTAAATTAGTTCAATTGCGTGCATACATGGACATGTACATACATGTATATACAAGTGTATTTATATGCATATGTACGTGTGCTGGCATATGTGTACATTTTATTATTAGCGTAATACCGGAGCTGCATGATTGAGACGCTTTTTGGAAACGCTGGATTCAAATAGCTGTGCAGCAGCATGTCGTTCATGGGCCACTGCATCCCAGCCATGGGCGCTGTTCCGTGTTGGTTTTTTTTTTGTTTTTTTGACCGAAATACATAGTGTGTTTAATGTTTGTATTTAAGTTATCGTAATGTGTCTCAGCCCTACTCCCCCTTACCCCTGCCCCAGCCCCAGCCACCATTGCTGTACTATATAGATTTACATATATGTGTGCGGAACACTCTTGATTTTGTAATATCTTATGCGCCGAATTTTTCAAACTGTATGTGTATGTATCTATAAGGAGATAAGGATTGTAGCAATGTAAGTAGTTAAGCGCATACGCCCGGTAGCCTCTTGTGCTGGACTACTGGGTACTTTTTAGTTATCAGTTTTTAGTTCTTTACCGAGTTTCCCTTTGTTCCGGTAGTCTGTAAGCCATAATTCGAGTTTCGTTCGAGGCTCAGACCTCAGACCGAGCAGGTTGAGCAGTTATTCTGTATTCTGTAATTTAAATGGCTAAGAAGAATGTATTATACATGTAATTTATGCTACCACAAGCGTACACACACCCAGATGCAAACAAATACATGCAGATATATTTATAACTTTAAAGAGTAAGAGTAAGCACATGAGCACAGAACAAGTACGTACGGCAACAAATCGACTAGAAAGAGGGCAAAGATCAGAGCAGTTCAGAACCGTTCAGAGCAGAGCAGAACAGTGCAGAGCAGAGCAGATTGAAAAGGTAAACTATGTGTGAAATAATTTTAGATTCCATATCTAATATCTGGTACCGCCGCAGCAGCAATAGCAATAGCGAACGATAAATAAATAAATAACTAGTTAGTAGTAAGCATCAAATCTACTTAACCAGAAGCGGATACAGAGTGCAGTTGAGCATTCGGTAAAATTCTACTTTTCCATGAAATCTAATGCTTAAGTTTTTATTAAGTGAATAATGATGATTGTATGCGTACGAGAAAGATTTATTTTTAAGTCGAATAAAACAGCAGAATTAACATTAACCACTCCCCTGCCTTGCTACCTACACACATCATGGACATATCAAGCGATTCGGGGCAGCAAGTGCTCCTCCAGCTCGTGCCCATCGCGCCACATCAGAAGCGAGCAACTCAGCAAATTGCTGTGTGCCGCCATCCTGCCGTGCAGCTCAAAACCGTGCCGTATGCAGGCCACGTCGCCGGCGCGGAGACTCTTCATGGGGCACAGATCATTGCAGCTGTCACCCACGTAGACTACTTGCTTATAGAGATCGCCACAGCGCATCTGTTGCAGCACGCCGCCCTTACACAGGTTGCGGACACAGAGATCACAGCCAATCTGGTCTTCGTAGGGCAGGACCAGCAGCTTACCGTCCGCCTGGACGCAGCCCGGATTGGTGACAATGTCGGTGAACAGGCACCTGATGCCGTACGATTCCAGCCACTCGCAGATGAAGAACGAGTTGGCATCGCTTATGATGCACATGTCCACGGTGGGATTTCTGTTGAGGCAACGCATCAGATGCAGCATGCCTGGCACTGCCGGAATGCTGCGCACCTGCTGGCCGACTGCTGTCGCCCTGGAGTCCAGCTGGTGGTCTTCATGCAGCATCTGGAGCACGCGGTTAATGAAGATCTGCCAGCCAAACTTCGGTAATATTTCCAGCAATGCCATGTTGCGCCTTGCCCCCGGCAGAAGTTGGCTCACGGCCAGGTACGAGTCCTGCTGAATGATCGTCTTGTCAAAGTCAAAGGCGACCAGAACGCGATTCCCGACAGGCTCGCCACTCTGGCACAGGGGACGCGGGCAGCGCCACAGCCAGCTCCCTATGGGTAAAAGGCTTTTCGAAATGATAATCATCTTAAATTTGAATGAAAAACAAACAACTCCATTTTGATTTAATACACGTACAACAGGTCAGAGCACATCGATATCTATAGGCTTAGCTTATGCGAATGTCTAGACGTCTATATATGTACATAAGAGAAACCATGTTTCCGGCCAATATCCAATCAAGCGGGCCCACACACAGTATTGGCTGACAAATGAATCTTTAACATGCAACATTGATAGCGTAAATTTATGTATTGTCCCCGGAAATATGCTTATGTTTCATATTCAGCGAAAAATTCGTTTCCAAAAGGTTCAGTTAAATATGTAAAATACGTTTATAAGTAGTCGAGTAGATGGTACTATCTAACAAACAATGCAAATGCGTATGAAGCAGCAAAACGCGATATTTTACACATATACATATGTATATAGATGCACATATGTGTGCATGTATATGTAATCATTGCGTAACAATACAAATTGGAGCTTGGTTTCTGTGCATTAGGCGCACTGCTCCTGTAACCCTGACGGCAAATGCCAATTTAAACTGTCGTCTGAACATTCTGAACGGCCTTGGAGAGTTCCACCTTGGAAGGTATCAGATAAAATGCAGGCGACAATGTCTCGCCACAAGGGCACTGGCAGGCTGCAACGACATATTGAAAGGGATATTAGCAGAGTATATGATGGCTTTTGTAATAAAACGAACCATTGATCCAGCTAAAGTTGCCCAGCTTTTGCTCACACTTGGGGCAGTATAGACGTCCCTGCGTGTTGAGCATAATGCGGTGCATCCAGGCAATGGGTTCTATAAACAACATGCTGCGGCAATGGTTGGGTGTGCTCTCGTGTCCTGGCGAGCCCAGGGAAGATTGGCGTATGCGCTCAGCAACTTGTTCCAGCATGCGTGGTGCACTGATGTTGTCCGCCTGGGTCTGGGTCGGCGGCGGAGTCTCCCCGCTGGCATCTTCATTTGGGACAGCCGTCGACGTTCCCTCCCGAGGAAGCCTGTCGCGCGGCTTGTGCTCGAGGACATGAGACTTGGAGGCCAGAACGCGACGGCAACGACGGCAACGAAAAACAATTGGCTCGGGATTTTCGCGCGTTATGTCTGGATCCGGACGCACCACGCTGTGAAAACTCTGCGGTAGAATCTTGGCCTTCCGCATCTGCTCCCCAGCAAGGCGCAGGCGATGCATTTTGTAGCGCTGGTAGCTGGGGTCGATTTTGCATCCCATGCGCCGGAACAGCTTCAGTTGAGTAATAAAGCCTGAATTCGGTTGCACAAAGCGTCGCTTGCCCCTGACCAGCTCATAGGCGGGTTGGAAGTCCAGATTGTGTCGTTTCATCATATAGGCAATAACCGTTGAGGAGCTACGGCTTACTCCGAAATAGCTAATGGGGCAACGGGGAATTATAAACTGATTTTCATCTCGTGCGGAACACGCTGAATCCGATATGCTTACCAGTGCACCAGCACATTGCCCTGCTGATCCAGAGCTGAGCTAATAAAGTTCACGCAGCTTTCCAGATGCTGCAGGATGTCCTCACGCGGCATGTCAGCAACTGAAAAGGCACAATTCAGTGGGGGACTCGAACGCCTTCTGGCTGCACTTACTTTGAATGTATTTGGTTGTGAGGAAGCTGGCCTCTAAGATGTGCTGCGGCAGTGGCACCGAATCAAGCGTGAGGATGTGCGTGATTTTAAACGACTTCAGTGTTTCCATATGCGTGGCCGCCGTCAAGTTGCCTAAGCGAGCAGCCTGATTGTGACAAAATCAAGCGTTGACCAGCAAAAATGCTTACCCAGAAACAAGCCCGTCTCGATTTCGTCGATGCTGACAGGCCCACCATCGAAGTCTTCACGTGTCAAGGAGCCAGAGTCCTGCGGCTTGCCCGACGACCGTGCCTGCTGTTTTTGCGCCATTTTTATTGACCACTGTTACGCTCGGGGATGCAGTCTACCCAGTGCTCACTATTTGGAATTGGGATTACAACCATGCTGGATACAGACGAATCGATCAGGTATTAGAGTCGAGGCCAGTCTACCTTAATTCCAATCCTCGTCGTCCGCACGGAGTTCAAGAATTGTTGCTGCTATATCGATACACCGATGTCTCACATATCGATAATAGGAGGCCTTGGATTCATCTACGTTTTCCCATCTCTACCTGTTTGACTGAACTATTTAGTAAATATATTTCGTCCGGTTAGTTGCTCTGCTGTTATATTGATATCTCAATTAGTGAGAATGACTACGCTGAGACCCTTCACTTGTGACGATCTTTTCAAATTCAACAATGTGTAAGCTGCGTGTGCAAAGAGGAGCGAGGAGGGCAAAGACTTAACCAACTCTATTCACGTGTTTATTTAGGAATTTCGACCCACTTACGGAAACCTACGGACTCTCCTTCTATACACAGTACCTGGCGAAGTGGCCGGAGTACTTTCAGCTGGCCGAGTCCCCTAGTGGTCAAATAATGGGCTACAGTAATTCACCCACGACGGTATATTCTACAAAAACATTCCAATATAATTTGCCTATCCATTGCAGTTATGGGCAAAGTAGAGGGACACCTAGACAACTGGCACGGACATGTGACGGCTCTAACTGTGTCGCCCGACTACAGACGGCTCGGTCTAGCTGCCCTACTGATGAACTTCTTGGAAGACATATCGGAGAAGTAGTTATAAACTGGGCCTTGGTCCCGCAGGAGGGAAAAGAGATCAAATCATTTAACTGCATTGTCTCCCTAGGAAGCGGGCGTACTTTGTGGATCTGTTCGTGCGCAAGAGCAACCAGGTGGCGATTAACATGTACAAGAACCTAGGCTACATCATCTACCGCACCATACTCGAATACTACTCGGGCGATCAGGACGAGGATGCGTATGGTAACCGATTTGTGTACACTGTACTGAGGACTCGCTAATTTATTTGCCTCCTCCCGCCGCAGATATGAGAAAGGCCCTGTCGAGGGATGTCAACAAGAAATCGGTGATACCGTACACGCAACCTGTACGATTGGAAGATATAGATATGAATTGATATGAACCCACTAGTGCCCGCATTCGCATTTATGTCTAACTGGTCGAGATTCATAATTTCAAAAGGGCACGCGTACATTAAAACGCTATCCGTTGATTAGTATTTAGATACAATTCGTAAATAATCTAAAACTGTTAGCTTTTTCCGGTGGTAACAAGAAAATCTATCCCATTGACTGCCTACCTATGCCTATGTACAATGAGATCCACCAAAAAAAAACAAACCCAAATTACTCTTCATTAATACCTCTAGTCTATCCAAGACCTTGACGTTTCTCTAATTTAATTGAATTTGAAATTATTTAAAGATTTTTTAAGCCGCATCGGTAAATAACCATGTTTGAATAGAATGTTCAACACGTCTAAAGGTAAATAACGTAAGCAACTAGTTCAGTTCAAATCTGTAAATCACAACAAGTATCTAACACAGCCGGCGTATTCTTATGTGGAGCGTATGTATGATTTTCTCTAATTTTCTCATCCGTTTCTTCCAGATCACAATGCGCGAGCTGCGCCACCAAACCAATCACTAGCTCTAGCAGCAATACACATTAGTTCATTCATTCAAGTACATAAACGTATCGTATATTTGTGGAAAACAAATTCCCATTAAGGTGTTTCTCGACGATTTCTGAATTTTGAAAGACTATGTTTGCCCAAAATTGTAATACATCAGTACATATGTATTTAGTTTTTAAAAATTAAACATGTTCAACAGCAGTGCAGCAGTGTTTCGAGTGTTTCAGGTGTTCCTTCGGCTTTGGATGCCTCAAGCAGGCAGACCTCAAATTTATGAGAATCGTGTGCCCACATACAGATAAATCTCATCCTCAAAGAGAGACTGGCTCTCTATCTGGCTTTTCAAGAGAGCCTGGGTCCAGCTCTAGAGCCAGACAGAAAAAATCGAGTACAAAGTACATCTTACTTATTATCTTTGGTTCAACAAAAACCGATTGGGAATGCATGTACATAGATATTCTAGATAGATATTTGCATGTGCTATATCTAAGGCGTTTTTTTATTGACATACTGCTGTACTTTATTTATTCATGCACATTCATGAAGATGCTGGCGTTTGGCATTGAAGAATTGTCTTCATGACAACCATAGTTTAATCAATATTTAATGTTGCGCTAAGTACATGTATGTATGGATATTGCTGGCGATGGAGTGAATAATCATGACTTAGTGTGCGGAAAATGGCAAAGAAGGGCGGAGTCCAACAGCTTCAGGCGGACATCAGTACGGACGAGGAGTTTGAGAAATTCCTGCAGCGATCCGGGTTGCTCGGTAAGCCTTGGACTGGGACTTATGTATGATTTATGATGCCTGTGCCATCGATTCTCTGCAGTGCTCGACATATACTCGGAATGGTGTGGACCCTGTCTGGGAATGGTGGGCAGTCTGCGGAAGATCAAGCTGGAGCTCGGTGGCGACAACTTACAGCTGGCCATCGTAAGACCTTCCTTCCTTGCCCACACTTGACAAGAACAGACATTCTCATTTGCTCTCGTTTGCTTGAAAAATAGTGCAAAGCTGGTTCCATCTCCTATCTGGAGAGGTTTAACAAGAAGAGTGAGCCGACCTGGATGTTTGTGACGGTAAGTGAATCTGTCGGCGAGAAGTCTAGTTCTGGCATCTGGTATCTGGTACTTTATAGAGCGGCAAGGCCATCAATATCATGTTCGGCACAGACGTGCCCAAGCTGGTGGCCATTATCACCAAGATGCTGCAGTCAACCATTGCCAAGGAGGCCCATCACTGCTACGAGATCACCGAACTACAGCCCATCGAACTGGAGCAGCAGGAGGTGAAGAACAAGGCGCTGCGGCTGGCCGAGGACATTGAGCTGCAAGAGTGCAAGAGGAAGCGCTTAGAGTACCTGAAGTCAGTCACTGATTGCATAATGCAGAACCTGCCCGATATTGGGATAACTGTATTTGGGCCACAAGTCAACCGGGAAATGTTCAAGAAGCTCTCGGAGCCGGCCGATCCTCTGAAGATCCAGTGCAAGGATCGCAAAGTCTTTGCCATAACGCCCTCTGACTTCACCACCGTGAACTTTGCAGCTGAGAATCCACTGGCGAGCGACGTCATCGAGCAGTTGTACGACAAGGAGCTGCTGATGTGCTTCTGGAAGGTGGAGGAGGCTCTTGGCAGTCCGCCCAACGTGCTCCGGCAGTATGCCCATGAGCTGACCAAGGAGACCATAAAGCCGCCGGATGAGTTCAACGAGGAGGAGATCACAGTGCCACCCATAATAGTGCCGCTCGAGGTTAAAGTTGAAATCCAAAGAGAAGGTAAGTGCTGAGGTGCTGCTGTTGTGTCGTCAACTTATGTGGGACCTTCAACAGTGTCCGAGAAAGAGGCAGAAATAGTATGCGTCGAACAGCACAATGAAGAGAATACGGAAGAAGACGAAGGCGAAGGCGAAGCCGAGATGGACAACAAAGCAGTAGAGGCTCAGGACGAAGGGAAATCGGAGGATGCTAAAACTTATAAGACCATCCGCATTCCTCCGATTTGGGTGCCCAGTGACCAGCGCACCCATGCAGCTCTAATTTACACATATTTCCGGGGGCAAACAGCCACTTTCCTACCGCCCGATCCTATCCCGGAGCCACCGCACATTATAATGACATTCGACGCCTACAAGAAGAAAGATTTGGACAATATTCTTGAGTCTTGCAGAGAAGACATTCCGCTTTATGGCTTCTTCACCAGCGACAATCCTCAGACAGCGGTGTTCATAGCCAATTCGGTCGAGAAATACAATGCAAAACCCTACGTACCGTAAGTAAATACATACATATCTCGGTAACTGCCGTATTTAACTTAAACCGTCGATTTTTGTACACGCACGAAGCACCGATAAGATCGTCCTGAAGGTGAACAAAGTCAATACCCCGACTCTGCCGATGTTAATGGCTTACGGTCCGAGTTATGTAAGCACCAACTCGGTCGTTGGCCACAAGGAGGCATGCCAGTTTTTCCCGGACAATTACAAATCAGCATTGCAGGAGGAGGCTGAACTACACGCAGTGAAAGCTGAGAAACCAAAGAAACGCAAGAAGGTATCAAATTTGTTGTTTTTCTGTGCCATAAATGATACTAGAACAATTTCACATACATGTAAAGAACAAAAAGGGAGATGGCGCAGCGGACAACGAGAAGGAAGACGTTGGTCCCTCAGAAGCCCAACACGAATCAGATGAAGCGGCAAAGACCACGCCAGAAGAAGGGGCCTCCACGACAAGTAGTGGGGAGGACAGCTGTGAGAGTCGCCCACCCACTGCTGATGGCAACAATTCCTCTGCAGACCGCGGCTCAGGTGACATATTAAAATGAGGGAAATGCTCCTCAGTTTCTAATTGTATTAATTATTGTCAAAGAAGTAATATTTAATAAACTGTTAACTGTCCAATTATTGCATACGATGATTATTATACGATTTATGATTCTCATCTCTATATGTGCACATACTATCGGTATATCGATATACCGATGTCACAGTTTGTAGACTGACAACATTCAACCAGCTGTTTTCCCAATCGCAGGGACTTACAAATTTTAATTGTATATTTCTGTATTAAAACCGAACTTTTTTGTTGATCTTGGCTTAGCGATGGATCCCAACTTGCGTAATGTAAGTACTGTTCACTAATATAATGTGCGGTAAACTACACACTCGCTTGCAGATGAAAGACTTTCTTACATTATACAACAAAGTGACCGAGATGTGTTTTAACCGATGCGTCGATAACTTTAATCAGCGTGAGTTGGGCGGCGAGGAGGTGAGTAAAAATGTCCGCTTGTTAATTCGCAGTCCACACCTTATGGTATTCTTCCAATCAGGACACTTGCGTGGACAGATGCGTCACCAAGTTCGCTCGCTTTAACCAAAATATTATGAAAGTCTACGTGGATGCTCAAACCAAAATAAATACAAGGCGCATGCAGGAAGTTGAGGAGAATGCCCGAAAGTTAGAGCAACAGCAAAAGGAAGACCGTCAAAAGGAGGAGCAAACTCAGAAGGAGGCCTCAGCCGCCGGCCCTTCTGTGCTGACGCCAATTCCTCCAAACGCCCCGGGAAATCTACCCATGTAGCACCAGACCGACTCCGGAGTGGTATGCCAAGCTGCAGCTGTTCCTTGTACGAAATAGTTAAACAAACCAAAACATACACGTAGAAACCAACACTCAAATACACACAATACCGCCAAAGCAACACACGATGCCGCCGAAAATTTGTCTGCTTGCGCTCATTGGTCTGCCAGGAGCGGGCAAGTCGTCGCTCAGTAACTGGCTCCTAAGTAAGCAGCAGGATGCTCTGCATGAATGTCAAATTGTTCACCTATGCTATGACGACTACATCAATACTGAATTGGCCTATAGGGAGCAGCGAATAATTCTTATACAAATTTTAGAAAAACTAATAGCTTACATCCAAGGGGCAGCCGACTGGCCACCAGAAGTTCGCCGACCGACCAACAATAGCAGAAGCTGTGATTACCTCATCTTGTGCGACGACAACTTTTACTACCGCAGCATGCGCTATAAGCTCTATCAACTGTGCCGCACCTACGGCTGCATCTATTCGCAGATTTACATTGCGACCCCGTTGGCTAGCTGCCTTCAGGCGAACTCAACGCGGGGAGCAGACTGCCTGCCCGAGCTAGTTTTACGTAAAATGAACGACCGCCTAGAGCCACCAGGTCTTGAGGCCTGGGAGTGCAGCAGCCTAAGACTTCAAAATTCAGACACTGAATCCGTGTCACAGTTGATTCTTACATTCATCCTTTCTTTATTCCATTTACCCACGGCGCTGACCCCTCTAGTCCCTTCGCCCACGCAAACTCAGATGCAGTCCCCAGCACATTGCTTGGATTTGGCCTTGCGGGCAAGCATAAAGGTGCAGCTACAGACTCTGGTCGATGCAAAAGCTAAGAAATTGACAAGTATGAAACTAAATGAGAAACGAAAAGAGATATTAGTACAATTTCGGGCTAAAATGAGCGACAAGCAGACTGATCAAGATAGTGTTGATTTGAATTACTATGTAAATCTTATGAAATAGACTAAGATACACTAATTTTGGTTTAACGGCACATGATAGAAATAAATGTTCTTTTTGTACTAGTACTTCTGCATTTACGTCTATGCGGGACACACAAAGTATATATTAAAACTATACATTTATTTATCCAAAAAATAAATTTACATTCTAGCGTGGGGTTTCCTATACATTTGCGACTTAGACCACCTTCACTTGGCTGATGTCGCGCTTCTCAATCATACGCATCTGCTTCTTCTTCATGCGCTTGATCTTTGAGGGATTCTTGATGACTTGGACGATCTCTGAACGACGTTCGTTGGCCAAACGACGCTCTGCGTTTTCCACGCGGCGCTGGTGACGCTGAACGGCCGCTTCCTTACGTTGACTCTTAATTTCCTTTGATTTTTCCTTGATGTAGCGCAATTCATCACGCAGGGCTACCTTCTTTTCAAACGACAGACGGTTCACGGTCTTCTTGATTGTGCTGAATCTAAACAAAACATTAAAAATCAATCAATCTGATCACATTACATCGCAGCAAGACTCCTTACTTTTGTTTCGGAGTTTTCCAGGGCCGTTTGGATTTAGGTTGACCGCGCGGCACATTCACCGGCAGCTTTGATTTCTTAGAACTCGCTTTTTTCTGTGATGTGGTTTCTACGCTTGCAGCGTCCATGGTCTCGGCTTCAGGTTTGCTCATAGCTAAAACTTAACTTTTTTGTCCAAAACGCGATCTAAACAATGCACAAGAGTGCACGTGTTGGTTAGTTATCGATATATCGATGGCACTAAACATATGTTCTGTTCCAATATGTAATCGGCAGTCACAGTGCAGCACTTGGTCACACTATCAGAAGAGCGCCGCTTCAATCAATATTTCGTTGATCAAACACACCATTATACTTTGGAGACTACAGTTAGTTTCTGTCAGAAGAACACGATCAATAAATTAAACCTTTTAATTTTGTATGCAGAAAAACATACAAATTGAAGAACCTTTTCGGTAAACAACTACATGCGTTGCTATTCAACAGTTGTCCCGCCACTTCCACAAAACAGCGGTAAATTCTTTATATACATATGATCTTGTTGGTTTTTTCGTTGTTTTCACACAATTTATTTTGATCTGAACAGATAATGGGTCCGCGCTCAACAATAGATAAACGCATTTTGGTCATAACATGTTATCAAAATGGCTACTCATATGGCCAGATCGGAGATATGGTTAATATGGCGAGATCGTCAGTGCAAGCAATTGTTACGCGTTTCGTCCGAGAGAACCGGGTGTGCTATAAGTCCAGGAAGGCACCGAATAAAATTTTTACGGAACACGAAGAAACAATGATCGTTTTAAAATATCAAAACGAATCCATTTCATTGAAAGATCTACTTGAATATGTGAAAAACAAATTTAACAAAACGTGTAGTTTGAAAACAATTCATCGAGTGCTCCAAGCTGCACCTCTCGCAGGTGATAACCTGCCGTTATCCACTGATGAGAATAATGATAATAACAAGGACTTCTCAACCATAGAAAATAACAATAATAACGAGGTCGGTTCAACCATAGAAAATAACAATAATAGCGAGGTCGGTTCAATCATAGAAAATATACCGAGCCGGCTGTCGTTTGCTAATGATCATTTGTCAAAAAGCTCGGACTTTTGGGACTCTGTAATATTTACAGGCGTAGCTTCGTTTAGTCCAATGTACTCAAAAATCGGACTTAAGGAACACCATGAGATGAAAAGGAAATATAAAGGTGGAAAACTCGTCGTTTGGGGCTGTATTTCCGCGGCCGGGGTAGGAAACTTGGTGTTTGTTGATCGAGAAATGACCAAACAGAAGCATCTTTCAATACTGAAAGAAAATGTTATCCAGCATGCCCAGCAATTTGGTATAAGGAAATTTCACTACTACCAAAATAATAATATCGATCATGACGCAGATATTCAGTACTGGACTATTTGGAAGTGTCCACACGTTATGAAACCACCTTCCTATGACTTGGACATCAATATAGTTGACAATTTATGGGAAATTTTGGATCAAAACATTATTTTCCATTCGATAATCGATGAAAATGACTTAAAAGCAGCACTGACTCAGGAATGGAAAAAAATAACACCCGAAATGGCGCAAAACTTGGTTAGGACCTTACCTAACAGACTTCAATACATAGTCGATAAGGCGCTATAGCCGATCCCTGGTGGAACATTCAACAATTTTCAATATCATTTCGTTTACATACATACCATTCCTTAAGATAAGGCTTTAGACTTTAGTAACAGTACACACTATTTTTAAGAAACTAAAGCACTGCGACCTTTGAAATGTTCCTTAAGAACGTACTTCGATTAGACTTTAGACTTTAGTAACAGTACACACTTTAATTTAAGAATCTAAAGCACTGCGACCTTTTCTTTTTTTACAGACGTATGACGTATGATCTCTTAAATTTGAAGATTTTTGTTTTTGTTTTTTACTTATTAATTACCTAGTATTAACGATTGTTGAACTGATCAAATATATGAAGTCTATTTTTCTTTAATTTCAAAAAATATTTCGCTTTATTTCTGCGTGTTGGAAGATAAGGGCTATGGAGAGGGAGGGAAAAATACATATGTACATGAATAAATTCTTGAGAAAGAGCCAAAAACAAAGTCGATCCTGCTGTGTCCGTCCCTACGGGCCGCCAGTTATGCATGCATGCATCTATCTAATATATATAATAGTTTTGGGTAGCCCAAACACTCCCCAGTATGGCTATAAATAAACATTTGTATACTGCAATTCAAGTTTGTGCCGTATCAAAATAATATTTTGATATACATATTTTATTTTGTATCGGGTGAAAAATTCTAAAATGAAAAAAATGGCGCCTTCTTTATTTATGGGGACTATGGCACCCGCCCATAAAGCTTCCAGCAGAAAGCGTAAGGTGTGTTGCCTCTTATTTCGTGGGGACAATGCTTCCGGGGTTTATGCATAGTTCAAAAAGAAAATAACAAAAATTTTGCTTCACTATACAATTTACCAACGCGTTAGGGTTCGAATAACCCCAGCAGATAGCTGCAATCCAGCGACTCGGTTGCATCTTTGGCATAATTTACACATTTATATACATTTAGAAGGAGTGGGGTATGGCAGCGACGCTAGTTGAACTTGTCGCACTTCCCGGGGGCCGAGTCCGAGCCATGGGCGGCTGACGTTGTCCTCCGATTGTGTGGTATCGCGAGAAGCGCCTCATTGTGTTGGTCGACGTTGTAGTGGTAGAAGAAGGACTTGCCGTACTCGAAGGATGAAATCATGATTGCGCAGGCGGGCGCCACCTTGAAGAGACGCGGTCCAAGTCCAGCGAAAATGCCGCGTACACCGCCCAGGCGATAAATGCTAGACAGGCGAGCCATCACCGACTTTGTGGCCACGCTTTTGGGTGGATTATCTGCCGTAATGCAAACCGAACCATTGTCAATGCGTGTGGAACTTGTTGCAGCGCCCGAGATAGCAATAGGTTTACCTGAGAATATAAACTTCTCGCCAAACTCGATTTGTTCGTGGGTTTTGATCACATCAAACGGAGTGGTAACCATGGCAGCGACCTAAAATGTTTAACGTTCGATTAATTATCACTAATTCGAAGCTCCATACTCCATACTTTGTTGCCACAAAGTATGATTACATACCGATCCCGATATTGCCCCCGCTGTGAAGCTGAAGCCAAACGTTGGTTCGACCACATTAAAGATGCTTTTAAGGTACTCATAGCAGGTCCAGTAGATGCCCGAAAATGGGACGTCCCGTAGTATTGTCGGCGGCAGTCCACGCCACAGCCCAAGAAGTCCCTGCGACTGTACAACCTGGCGGATAGTGCCAAACATTTCGGCGTGCGTCATCTTCTGAGACTGCATTTTGGTGCGTATCAATTCTACAGGACTGACGCAGGTCACGGCCAGAATGCGAGCTGTCACGCCAGCCAGCAAGGGAACAAGCATTGGAATGTCACGGACATCGGATGAGTCTTGAACTGGGTCCAGGTTCAGCAAGTATTTGTAATGGATGTCGGTAAAGCGAGCTTTCAACTGTTCGTAGGCCACAAAGTAGATGATGGTCGAGGGCAAGGCCGAGATGAGCGTAGGACTGAGTCCAGACCATAGCGAACCAATACCCTCTGCGCGACTTATCTTAATGAACGCGTCCTGCAAAATCACAGCAAACTTGTTTATACTGCACAGACTAGACTGTCCTGTCCTTTCCTGTCCTGTCTATTGTATACTTACAATGGTGCCAGAAAAGTGCGGAGCAGGCTTGGACAGTGTCGGGCTTGGCGTGCCAGGACCGCATGGACAGATGTGATCCATGAGGCCGTTGCAATATAGGAAGCATTTATTCGAAAGCAGGGCCGACTGTTGAGCCTGCAAGCGTGTCTTGATCACATCCAAGGGCGTCACTGCAATAAATAATATCATGAATACCAAAAGCTCAACAGTTTCTGGAACATTACACAAACTTACTAAAGCAGGCGGTGACCATGGCGCCAGTGCAGGCCGATGCTACTTGCTGAAGGGGTCGTATGCGAAATCTGGGATCCGTCATTTTGGCCTTCGAATGGGTTTGCGCCGGTAGCACTCCACATAAGCCTGCCGCGGACGCAAAAACCCCACTCGATTCCCTCATGGGCATGGTTTTTATTGTACGCGAGTCAATGAGTTCTGTTCTTCTGTAAGCTGATTATATGTGAAGTTGTGTGTTTGCGCACGTTGTCGCGTTGCTATTGTCATCTAATGTACAAAACCGGCAATCAGGCAAGCCTCTTAATCATTGTGAAATAGCTTCCAGGTCCAAAATAAAATATCTTGTCCAACCGATTTGATTCATTTCGATTCCGCACATTCCCATGGTGATGATGCCGAACAGCTGTTGCCATGTGACCGGACTATCGATTGGCACAATCGATACTATTTTTCCTTTTTTAAAAAAGCTTGGGTACGTTTTTAACTGATAAAACATTGCCGCCGGGACAACTTTGGTATAATTGATCCTACTTTTGTATGAAACTTCACCTAAAAACCTTCAAGCTACGCTTGAGCCTCACCATTCGACATAAGAACGCTAACGTCTAGACGCCTGAGGCACCTTCCAGTTTACTTCATATCGAGCTTATGGTGAGAAAAGAAGGCTTTGCTGTATTCAAACGTTGAAATCATGATGGCGCAGGCTGGCACCACGCGCAGGATGCGAGGCATAACGCCCATGTAGAGTCCACGGACGCCTTGCTGGCGGTAGATGTCTGCGAGGCGTGAGAAGACCGACGGTCTGGCTTTGTCTGCATTTTTTGTTTTGCCTCCTGATGACAAATCTTTATAGAGAACATCCTGGCCCAGCTCAATCTGCGTGTGCGTCGTGATCAAATCGAACGGCATCGTCACGAAGGTAGCCAGCTGGAAAGGACAGGAAAGGACACAATCAAGCTAAAATGGCTGGGCTAAAATGCGCACACCACCACCCACCGCTCCGGACACTGCACCCGAAAAAAAGCTGAACCAGAACGTAGGCTCAGTCACGGCAAAGCTCCGTTTTATTGACTCATACGTCGCCCAGTACGTTCCAGAAAAGGGCGCGTCCCGCAATACAGTGGGCGGCCAACCGCGCCAGAGGCCCAGCACGCCGTGCTGTCGCACCAGGGTGCGCATCACTCGCCACAGCTCCTCGTATGTTATGTAGCCCGATTGCATCTTGATGCGGACCATCTCAATCGGCGTGATTGCCGTTACGACTATGGTGCGCGAGCAAATGCCGGAGGCCATTGGAACAAAATACGGCACCGCCAAAGGTGCCTGTGCCAAATCAAATGACCCCTTAAGGCCGGTCTCCACTGTTTGACTGCTTTTACGGGAGTTTGTGTAGAGTTTGGAGAACGAGCTGTTCAGGTACTCGTAGGTGAGGAAGTAGATAATTGTGGAAGGCAGGGCCGATATGAGTGTGGGACTCAGGCCAGACCAGAGGCCGGCTATTCCGCTGCCGCACACTATTTTAAGTAGCGCATCCTGTGGCACACAAGAATTAGATACCAGAGAGCAATCATGCCATGCAATCACCATTTTCTGTCGCACTTACCATGGCCCCGCGTAGCGGACGCATGTTGCTGATGTCCCTTCCGGGCTTTGGCACGCATTCGGTGTTCGGTTTGCAGACATGCGTCATCAGGCCATTGTGGAAAACGTAGCACATCTTGGAGATAGTCGGCTTATGGCGCATCGCATGCTGGGTCTGGACCCGAGTCTTTACCACCTCCAAGGGCGTCACTGGAGGTTAGCGTGCACGAGCGTAAGATGTAATATCACAGCCACTACGCGAGACCTCTACTCACCCACAATCGTCGTAATCAGTCCGCCGACGAGTGCGGATATGACATATTCCATGGGTTTGATCTGGTATCGCGGCTCCTGACTTGGAATCTGTGCCGGTAGATGCAACGGAACTTCCTCCACCTCCATCCCCCCCATGCGCGTATCCCCTTTCCCCATCTTTCACTCGATTTGTAGATTTTGTTGGTGGGGCCTTTTCCCCAACTTTATATCTCAGGCCGTACGACAGCCGTCACCCATTCAATCGCTTCATATAACTGAGAGACTAGGCTCTTATTTGGGTAAAGCTACAAAAAATGTGGTTTTCTAAAATGTATTATATTATTATTCCCAAAGCATCTTGATTTGGACATAGAAAAATAGGCACTTTTGATCTCTCTCCACAGCTATCTCAGTTTTTAAGGTAGCTAACCAGCCCCCAGCCACCAGTTTATGTTCTTCGAGACTGGGATGGGATGGGATGGGTTTTCTTTTGGGGAAACTACCATGTAGAATACAGTCCGAGTGCGAATACGACAAAAATGATTACGTTTAATTGCGAAAATTATAAATATGAATTAATTTAATCATTTAATCAAATTTAATAATAATTTGCATTACATTTAAGTTAATTATGAGTAGTAAGTCAGTATCATATTATAGCTTTAAGTCAGAACCAAAAAAGTTAATCATTTTGATAGGATAATCCAATATTATCGGCGTGATGATCTGATCTGATCCTTCATCTCTCGCGCCGGAAGGTGGTATGGGATTGGATGGGATGGGATGGTTTGATGGCCTTTACTTGTGCGCAATAGGAATCAATGTCTCGCCGGCGGTGAGGGCTGGCAACGGCGCATCCACTGTTAGAACTCCGTCCTTGCTGAGGGACGAACGGATGGACTCGGGATTCACGCCCTTGGGCAGTAGAAATTCACGGTTATATTCTCTGTATACGCTCTTTGTGTCCGACTTCTCTTCGTGCTTGGCATGCACCTAAGCGAAAGACAAATTCATAATTAGCAAGGCAACACCAGAAGCCGCATATCCTCTTGTGCTTACCAATAGCTTCTGGTCAACGGTCTTCACAACAATTTCCTCGGGCGCATACTGGCTGACGTCGAAGCGGAGCTTTAGCACTTTGTTGTCGCCCTCATCCTGCAACCAGACAATAGAAGGTTAGATCGAAGTCAAACCAAAATCGAAGCGAGCCATGGATGGAGGCATGGATGTACGTACCTGTATCAAGGGTGAACTGATGTCGGACACGTAGTTCTGTTGCTTGGGGATTCGCGATGGCAGCGCCGAGTTTGTCGTTGAGCTAAAATAATGACATAAGCCAATAGAAAAGTTGCAAATCAATCAAATTAAATGAAAACAAATAGTTTTAAATCAAAATAATTATCCACACTGGGAGGGGGAGTAGGAGGGAATTTTGTTGTTTTTTGGTGTGTGCGGAAAGTGTTTTGGAATGTGCGCCTACAACGTAGCCTTCATTATAATGGTAATAGTGGTTCGGACTTCCATATATGTATGTACATATATACATATATGCAAAAACATTTCTTTACAATATTTTCGATCAAGCTATTAATTAAAAATAAAACCTGAATTTACTATGCGTCCATTTTTTGAGTACTCTGGAGGCCACTCATGGATCAGCTGATAGAAGAATTCAATTGGCAGCGCAATTAAATTATAAATATATGTACATATATACATATGTATAAAGGAAGACTACTATCAAGTGATGCAAATGTGTTTTTTAAAAGTTCTTCTGGGCTTCACTCGACAATTGTCGAATATTTAACATATGTATGTATATGTTTTCGTGTTTATTTGTTGTGCAGGGGAAATAAATATATATGTATGTAAAACAATCTCTAGTGTAGTGTAACTTATTATTAGACACGAAAACTAATTGCAACGAAAACCAAAGAAATGATGAACATTTAAACCATTAAAACAGAAACAAAAAATAACCTTTTTTAGTTAGATATTTCTTGTACCTGGTTGTTGTTGTAGTTTTTTTGGTAGAACTTTTGTTTGTTGATAGAAGACGAGATTATCATAGTTATATAAAATGATTGCGGTAAATTAATTCAATTCAAGCAGCATGTAAGGCGATAAAAAAGAACGGGAAATACAGAATTATAGCAATCAAGATAAATACACATCTTCATACACATACACAAACATACATATATGTAGATATATGCAAATATATTTACTGATCGATTAGTAGAGGGCAACAGTACAAGATTTCGAGAAACTCCATGGGTAATCATGTGTACATACATACATATGCACATACATATATTGTATGTATGTACTTTGCGCTTTTTTTTTGCACTCACACCATGTCAGAATGGCCGATCCAATTTCACCGACTAGCGCCAGCTAGCGACGCACCTGTGCGGGAGAAACTCATGTACATGTGTACATGTATGTGGAACATACATATGTGTGTGCGAGTCGTGGCCGAGCACTTAGGCTACAATCCCCACCACCTCTCCGTACCGATTCACGTCGAGCTTATCAGTCGAACCGTTGCTTGGTCTCTCATGGATGGCGCCGACCTTGCTGGGAGTGCGAGGCCAATGATCGCCTGTACAGGGGCAGACCAAGGTGAATTTAGTAATAAGGTGACGTCTCTCGGCTCTCAGAGAGACTATGGCCGACATTTGCATGCATACTGACAGACGGATGGTCAGCAGATGTGGCGACGGCGTCACCCTATTAGTAACTCATCTTGCGCAGACATGTGCAAAAAAGTCGACCAAACCTGTCGCGCCAATGAGCAATGCCAATATCCGTTAGATTGGGAAAGCTCGAGGCGTCTAATCAACAGGGAAGGAGAATTAGGAAAAGGGAATGGCAATATCAGAGGCAGAGACAATCACCTGCAAAAACGGTAATGGTGCCTCTCGCTACACTCGAACTGGCACACACACACACACGGGCGCCCTATTCTCTTGGCGGACCTGACAAATACACATACACACACACACCAGCATGTTGGCACTGGCATTCGGTGTGTTGGCAATAGTGTGAGTGTGCCATGTTCTCGTGCCTCTATCTCTCCGGCATCCGATGGTGATGTCATGCATATTTTTTCGTTATTGAAAATCCAAACGCAAGGAAATTAATGAAACGGGAAAGGAAAGAGACATGTGGAGAACGGGCGTAAATAAAACTGCGCTATTTTTGTTGTTTCCCCTCTAAGCTCGAATTTGTGGAAATGTGTGTGTGTGTGTGTGTCAGCACATGGTTGCAGGGTACAAATTGTATGTAAATATTGATTACTGGCAACAAAATACCGATCATGTCAAAAAATGATCATGATATCATCTTCTCTCGTTCATTATCATCATCAGCATCGCAGCGAATAATGGCAAGTATGTAAATCATTCATACATATGTATGTACACAAGTACATACATATGTACATAGTTGTGTGCTCATTCTCCCTTGCACTCCGTACCCACAGCGTGCACGAAGATATTTGAATGTGAATGGTTGTAGTAGGATATATTTATATTTATTTATGGATGTGTACTTTGTACTATGTACATGGCTAAGATCGATATTCCCTGTATTTATATACATTCCGAAAGCTGGTAACAAATAATTATTTGTATGCCCCACTCTATCTGTCTGTGTAACGTACAATTGCGCGGCTCGTGGGGATCCCACGAATTGAATTGAATTTCCAATTCAATTGAATCGCTAAAAGCGCTTGTGGTAACTAAATGCGGGGGCGCTACCGGCTATGCGGTTTATATTGAATTGAATTGAACAGGTCCCGATAGGTGCTTCTCAATGCACGACTCAGCTGAATGGAAAAAGCGGGTGGCGGATTGAATCAATTACTTTCAATTTGGGTTAAGTACAAAAGATCGAAGAGCGAGGCAGCTTTTGAGGCCAAAATGTTGAGAAAATACTAACGGAAAGTCTAGCTGTCTGGACATTCATCGAAACAATTCAAAATATATTTTTATCGAATCGGTTTTGTGTTTACATAGAACATACACATATACATATGTTCTCGTATGGAACTGCTATGAACATCTGACACAAATTTTGGCGGAGAGTGGACAATGTATTTGAAAATTGCGGGGGCTAGTGTGCTATCTCTGGTAAACGATTCGGGACTTGGGCTCTGTGAGTCATCCCATTAGCCTGGTGCTTATTTATCGACGACACGCCACAGTCGCAGATGCCAAAGGTCGCCACGCATCAATAATTTGTTTTAATAGTCTCCGTCGCCACCCAGCGCACCTGCAGGCAGAGCCCCAAACAGCGTATGTATGTATGTTGGGAGAGGCACAGGTGGGGCTACGTGAACAAACCAATTTGGGTTAATTTCCTTTTGTTAAAAACTTTGCTTTCGGTCGGCCCCCGCGAAAGTTGAGCGGCGGTGGGTGGGTTGGTGGGGAGTCGTAGGCTCGGAGTCCGTTTGCCATGTCCTGCAGACAAGGTTTGTTTTGGACTGGAGCCTAGATTTTTGATGTGGTCATGCAAATGAAGTGGCATCCACGGCAACGCCAATATCAACAACAACTAGCGAGCAACAGTACACACATCCATATGTATGTATATCGATTATGTCATGGGTCGAGGTCGGAAGCAAGAAAGCCAGAGATGCTCGTGTCCGTGTCGACATCATTTCTTGCTTGACGTGAGCTCTTAAAACATTTTTGCATCTTTTTTTAAACTGTACTGGCAGCATTGTCTTTTTGTTTAGTGAATATTCAAATTTAAATCATATTTACACACATATACGAGTATATGTATGTATGTATCTACACAGACACGCACCTCAGGATGAGATTTCTGCCATGGCCAGACTATGGCTGCACACATACACACATATGAACATGTAGAAGGCTGCGATGTTAGAGAATTCCGTTATGCCCCATAACAGCGGTTGCATAAACAGAAGCTCCCCGGGGGGAAAAGGCCGATTGCTAGCCAGAGATGAGGCCGTTCATCGCAAGAGGGATCGTAGGTATACATATATAAATTTCGGTGATCGGATATATCATATGGCAACCCACAAAACGCCTTTGAACTGCGTGGGTGGGTTGTGATCTGCACTCGTGATGGCGGGTGTAACGCCAAATACATTTGGGGTTAGACAGTTGTTCGAGGGGGGGCAGCGACTGCAACGGATAATTTAGACTGATGACTCATCCTCCCCCAGTGCCAAGTGGCAAGAAAAAAGAAAAGGCCTTGCCTTGCCTTGCCTTAGCCAAGTGTGTGTATGTATTCCAGAGAACGAGAAGGTCGGGGTGGTGGCAATGTGGCAAGATGTGTGCCTATATTTAGTGCCAAGAAAATATGAGATGAGTTTGCGTCGGCCGACGAGCGGCGAGAAACCGGCCACCGATAATGTAGCACAAGATACATTGCTGCCAGGCAGGCAGCGTAGAGACCAAAAGTGCTAACGAAACCTTTGAAAATACATACGCACATATACACTTGTAAACATGTACATATGTATGTACGCCGATATCTGTACGATTATATTTGGTTAGCTTGCCCGGCACCCCAGATCCATGAAAATCCAAAACCGTGGCGCTCACCTTGTGGACTCGAAAAAGTTTGCCTCCCGGTTCATCAGCTCGTGGCGGAACTTGGCCATCTCCTCCTCCATTTTGCGCATCTCGGAATCGAATCTTTCCCGAATATTGCTGAACTCCGTATCGATGACGCTGAAGTCGCCCAGTTTGATGGGGATATTCCTCTTATTGGCTTCGGCCATTTTTGATTTCCTCGAGTTTCTGTGGTGGTTGCGTTGAGCTACAAATAGCTCAATAAAAACACACGGCAAAGTTGTCGCTTCTGCTTTTGTGGTGGTGGTGTTTTCTTTAACTTGGACCCGTTCGAAGAGCTCCCGAGTTTATGCACTTGTAATCAACCGACTTGACGAAGCAACCAACAAAAAAAATTAAGCAATACAATGTATTTTTAATATTTATATATGTATGCACGTGTATGCGTGTCAGCGCGAAGTACGATTTGCCGCGTTTTTGTTCTGTTTAATTTAATTTAAATTTAATTCTGTATCGTGCTGACGCTTTTATAGTAAAAATGTTGGGGGCATGCCTTTTCTTTCAAAAACACCCGCAATGTTGCTGGTCGAAAATACACATGTTGCTAGTAAACATGTTGCCGGCAAGGCAAGAAAGGTATGGACAACAAGCAAAACGGACCGAAAAATCCAACGCATGCAAGGTAAAATCCACCCCAATTCATAATATACCGTGATTTGGCAGGGCCTGTACGAAATCGTGCTCTCTTTCTCTCACTCTCCCACTCTCTCATGAATCCATTCAACCACTCTTAGGGCTGCCGATTTCGCTTTTTTCCCGTCAGATCTGGCTTTTTTGCGGAAAGCAGGAATTCATTTAATAAAATGGGAAAACATCAGCGACGCTAATAAGTGTTGGAGTGAGGTATACTTTTATAAAGATTCTGGTGGCAACCGCGGATTTTTTGAGCTGGCACCTGTTGCCCTCAAAATGTTATCATTGCCGTGGTCAAACGCAAAAATCGATTATTCGATTATAATAAAAAAATAACCATTGACTACGCTTTTGCTCTGAAATATTTGAGCTTTTTTTCGTGTTCTTCAAGCTAAGAAAATATTTTTTCCCCGCTGAAAAGTTGGCAGTACTGACCACTTTACTCAGTTTTTTTCTCTCAAATGTAACAAAATAACTGAATTCTAAGATTTTAAACTACTATTCAATGACACATTAAAGACACAAACATTAGATTTGAAAGGAAAACCGTATCGCGTTTTAATTTTGCATTATTCGTTCATACTGCGAGAGCGCGAGAGAGGTGAAAAGAGAACTTATAGGCGAGAGACTGAAAGAGAAAGCCAGAGAGCGCAAAGACTGCATGGCAGCAAGCAGAGACACCCACACACATACGTACACGTACAGGAACTCTCGCAGAAAAACCGCAGTGTCACAGTACAGCTAAATATGTACATATGTAAACAAACTTTGTGTTTGGAAAAAACAAATCGCAATAGCTGCAAAAATCAACCCTATTGTAAATTTATCGTCTTTCAGACTATATTGGTCCTGAAGTGTAGTGGAATATGACTAAAAGCCACCACTTTTATATATATTTTTTCATACATATGTGGCTGCCTGAAAAATAACGGCTATCGATAACAATACACATATATTTTATGGTCGCAGCTTTATTTTACAAGCACAACATTTACAGTGGCGACAAAACGAACACTGATACATACATATGTCCATACATATCTAGAAATGTTACCAACTTTTGCTATACTTTATTTGGTTTTGGATTTCCTTCTGCAAGAGTATAAAAGTGCATATTGGCGGTGCATATGGAGTGGGCAAAACAAAAATAAAGGTTGAGCCAAAGACATTCGTATTACTCTAATGGCCACTTTGTGTATTCTATCATTAGCAGACATATATGATATATATATGTACATATGCAAATGAGGCAATGAGTACAGTCAAATGAATTCGAAAACAGCCCCGCACTCCCACTCATTTCATATTTACCTCTTCGTCCGAGGCTAACGTGAGCTTATTCACTCAAACTATCGGCGAAGCATTCTATGTTACTCAAATCATTCGGAGCATTGTTGATTTGAATGCCGGTTTTTACCATTTATGACGACCAATAGTAAATTCGTGCATACATACATACGTACATACGTATTTACACATTTGCCTGTTGTTCATGTGTGTCCGGCATCCAAGTGCATGCCAAACTAAGCACTCTGTGACACTTCCTACTTCACTTCTCCACCACTTAAAATAGGCAAAGATTTACTTAGATGATCTGATATTGTAGCTGTTGTTGAAGACCGACGCGTAGGGTTCATATTCTTACATATATGCATGTATGCTTCAGGTGACAATGCCAACCGGCTCGATTTAAACGCTTCGTGCCGTTTTAGGGCAGAGAACGTTTGTAATGCTGGCAGAACTCCGAAGCTCTCAAATTGGTCAGAGGCGAGCTCTCCGAACAGGCCACGTGGGTGTCGGCGTTGGCGTTGCAGGTTAATTTCTACGTTGTCTCGGATTGTTAGTAAACAAATGCATATTGCGGTGATTAAGTGGCGATACAGGAGGACATTCGAGAATCGTGTGTCGTGCACCGATTTTTCTTTTTATGGAGTGACGGCTATGGCAAGTCAATGAGCTGCAACAGTGCCGCTGCAGTAATTATTTTTGAGCTGGATGCATACATATGTATGTATGTACATATGTAAATGAGTCATTCCTGGTTCCATTTCGAGTTCCTACGGGGGCAACGAAAGCCAGTCCATCAAAATACAAATAGATTAAGTCATGAATTACAAAAATAAAATGACAATCATTTGCGATCAGTGCTGTCGCGTTCGCCGTTGCTGCCGCTGCCGCTGCGGTTAAGGTGTTTTGGTCTTGGCATCGCCCACATGGACGTGGCTGTTAATGCCCCTGTCCAAACAATAAACATATTTTCATCGAAATTTTCGACCTTGAAGGCGACAAAATCTCAACGAAGACAACGGGCCAAAAGCTAACAAAGCAGCAATCAACAAGAATTCAGAGGCTACAACGCATCCATACATTTTAGGTACATACATATGTATGCATGTACATAGGCACGTAATTATAGATCATCTGTTGTGTGTGTGTGTGGCGTGTGGCTCATGAGGATCACTGTGCCGATTACCGTATATATGTACATACGATACGTGAATATTCATCATATCTATGTTTGTTTGCATGTAGAAATGTTTTTGGTTGTTCGGAAAACAAATTTTCCCCGCGAAACGAGAACATTCGAGTTTCGAACGCCTCGGTCTAGTCATCAGCATCATTCTAGTAGATTTCGCAAACCAGACGAAAGAGAGAAAAATGATTCCACAGATCTATTAGTCATAGTTTGTCATCCCACTGCCAGACCCTCCCCCACCCATGCACAAATCAATCAAAATTTGCCCGCGATGATTTAGTATGGAATTTCTGGCTGAGGTATGTATGTATATATATACATACGTATACATAATCCACTAATTTCTCAGCGTGGGCAAATAGCGCAGCCCAGCCAGTGGATCTCTGTGTGCGTGGGCGCACGGAGAGTCGCCATCGTTCTCCCATGACGACAGCTCGGAAATTTGTGCCAGTCAACGACAGCAACTGCGAGCAACTGTTAATATTCGAAACAGAAGTACGCATTACACTCACACGTACATATATATATTTTTATACAATACGTGTACATATATACATTATGTGCACACGAGAATGTACATACATATATGTATGTACATGGGGGAGTGAAAAGTACAAATAGTTATTTATAGGGAGACGAAATCTAACAAAATTGATGGATTGTTGCCGTAGTAATCTTTTGCAAATTTGAAAATCTGTACTGAAGGATATGGGGGTTTATTAAATTCGTGTAACGAGTAGTGATCAGCATCAATAGGTACAGCCCTTTTTTGTCTCTTTTTCTTGTGAGCTTGCATCAGCTAAATTGATCTAGAAGCCGAACGGCTCCAAATCGCAGAAAGAGCTTTTATATGTAGATAAAGGAATATTCAAAGAACATAAACAACAAAAATCTCAATTCAAGTCAAAGTGGAAAAACAGTCCAAACATTAAGTTTTTCTTTAAAACTGCCCATGCAATGGACTAGTTTTTTAAATTGAGTTTTTTTTTAAGCCCTGAAAAATGCTCTATTAGACGCGTATATTTATTTTATCCAAAGCTTGGAAAACGGCTTATTTGTGTGTTGACAAACCCACAGTTCATTATATTCGTATATATTATTATTAAAAGTAAATTAGTATATAAAGGGTATACAAAATTATTTTTTTCTTTTGATATTGATATATTGATATTGATACTCAAAACTGAAATTTAAAATACGATTTGAAATATATATTGGCGCGAATGATTTTTTCTTGCCATTGATTGCTTTTTAGGGTTGCATTTGTAAGCTATCGGCTAAATATCGCATAGGGAAGAGCGTATTGGGAACATCCCAGATGGGATGTTGGATCAACTGAGACTAACTAGCTAGCAACATTAGGCCGAATATCAAAAACAAGGACTATGATACAACTTAAATACAAATAATTCGTCAATATATTTGCGGCATATTTCGAAATTTGTGACGTATTTCGATATATTTCCGAGGGTCAGACCGTATATTGAATAGAATCCGCGGTCACACTGATGCCCATTTAATAAATAAATGCGTGTGTACACACTATACATACATACGTGTATACATACATACACAAGAATACTCATCAGGGTTTCATTATAAAAAAATAAACAACTGCTGAATAATAATAAATAATCAAGAATAAAAGTAAGAAAAAAACAATGTCCAGCTACTACAGCCTCTACACTCGTGACAACTATGACGACGAGTCCATTGGAGACGAGCGAAGTGAAGAAGGTAAGTGCGTCGTACAGCTGTTACCAGAAACAGAAGCAGACTTGCAAACGAGTTATCAGTAAGAAACTAGCCATAACGCTTTAAAACTCATTCTGTAGATACGGACGACGCGAGTGAAACAGAGTTCCGGAGTCCCAACCGATACGGTGGCACTAACGGCACATCAAACAACAGCACAAACAACAACATTGGCAGCAACAGCGAGCTCAAAGAGCAGTAAGTCCGAGGAATCGATCTTTATATGCGCTTGAAATTGCTTACGCATTCTGTGCTCCCTTTTCCGCAGAATGTACCAGCACAAGCTTCTCAATCTGCAAAAGCAAATGGAGGAACTGAATCAGCTCATCCATCCAGAGTATATAAAACGAGTTAAGAAGCTGGACAACCAGCTGAAAGAGCGACGTAGGCTGAATGAGATATATAAGGATTACATGCGGGAGTGCGTCGAACGGGATTATATTCTGGAGAAGAAGGCCGCGCAGAAGGAATACGACGAGAAGATGATGGATCTTAAGGACAATCTGATATCGGATTTTGAGGACCGAAAGCGATTGATCGAAAACGAACGGTATAGCTTGGAGCTGACCAGCGATTCAATGGAGATCAAAACGACGGTAACGCGAAAGTTACGTCGACGACCGAACGAACCAATGCCGGTGATAGAGAAGCGGCGAAAGCCAGCCACCGGCCAGCTCCTGGTCTATCAGCTAGACGACAAGGAAATCGAATCTGATCTCAAGGTTATACAACGTGGCAAGCCCTTGGGCCCAAATACCATGCAGCAGAACGGCCTTGTTTCCTACACAAATGCCCAACAGCAGCAGTCCCACATGCTACTGGCCGACCCACCGGCCAACAGCTACGTGGAAACACGCATCGAGGACAACAAGTTGCTCTACGAGCGACGATGGTTCTGTCGTGGCCAGCAGGTCTACGTAGAGGGCAAGGAGCTGAGCAAATTTGCAGCTACCATCACGGCCATCGGTAATGAAGTGGTACGTAACCCTCTCCGTAGCCGTGTCTACTTTTTGTTTGGCTAATCGCTTGCCTCTTTCAGGTTTGGGTGAAGCGCACGAACGAGAGCAAGGTCAAGCTCGCCATGTCGCATCTGGCCAAAGGAAAGATATCGATCAAGCGTCGATAGCCAGCAGAGTGCAGAGTGCCAATAACAGTTTTGGTTCTATAGGTCGAACCATTAGTCCCTCAGACAAGCACCACCTTCAAGTTCGTATGCTAGAAAGCTTTTACATACAGCTGCAGATCGTTACTCCCATATAGAATCATCTCTGGCAGCACAACCAAGCCCAGTCCTGTCAGTCTGTTCCTACACCATTTACTTACAGCGTTTATTTGTTTGTTTCCTAGGTCGGATCGACCGGTTTGAATATCATCAGCGTATCATCATTTTATTCGATTAAGTTGCCATTTTGTTGTTTTAGCTTAGTGAAATTTATTCAAATGTGCGCCTGACACGTGCTTATATTTGAAAAACTAAATTTCTAGGTTTCTGCTGAAGGCAGATAAGCACACATTTTCGGTTTTAAGTAGATCAATTAACTAGTGGAACTGGAAGGTTACACAAACGTCGGCTTGCCGGGGTTGGCTTTCACGCATTTCGATGTATTGCTCGGTGCGAACTGAGCCTTAGGTTAGGTACAAAAATGCTTTTAACAAGCTGTAAATAATAAAAAAACTCTTCTTATAAAATAGTATTCTTTATTTCATTTAATTTCCATACTTCAGGGGTTCGTGGTTTACAAAGGCAGCAGAAATATTGGAATCGTATTCCACCATTTGATCCGCTGAGAGCCCAGCAACAAGGAAAACGATAAAGCCATACTTCAAATTAATGTGAATCAACACCAGAACCACAATCATCAGGCCTTAATATGTTTATGGCCACATTATAGATAAAATGAATAATCCGTGCACAGGGGTAGAGCGTCATTGTGTCCGAGATTGCATCCTCACAGCCAGATCTTGGCTGAGCTGTCGGCGTTTATTGGATCCTAGCCCTGTGGAAAACGACTCCACAGCACACATCGTTGTCGCTTTAAAGGCCTAGCTGACGGGACAAATCCTAAGAGAAACAATGTTTGTTAATAGAGAAACGTTTTGGAGCCTCCAGCAACGACACTAGGCAATTCTTGTCGGAGCGAAAATCCCCGGTGGGCTGTGCACAGAATTTTGCAGCGGCACAGAGCGGCATTCCTTGGTTTGCACACAAACATTTAAAAAATTGAAACGAAACGTTGATTTTCACTTGCGTATGTTTTATAATTTATCGTCTTTCATATCATAAAACATGTACACAACTCTTTTATGTTGTTGTTGTTGTTGCGGACTGATGAAAACCTCTAAACATCCTCATTTGTTTAATGGATACATAAAAAAAGAAGGGCACCGCGTATTTAGTTGCGCGAGCCACGACCGAATCCGCCACGGAACTCAACCTCTCCAGCGCCGGGTCCAACGTCTCCCTTCTTGTCGACACCGCTGCCGCCGGGGGCGCGTCTGTAAGCCGAGCGATCCTCGCCAGTCTTGGAGGCATCACCAGTACCGCGTGGGCCGCCAGCAGCTGGGCGTGGGCGCACAGTTTCAGAGCGAGCAGGGCGCTTCAGGGTCGAGGGCACGATCTCTGGGGGCAAGTGCAGGTAGCTGCGGAGCTCCTCAATGCCCTCGTTGGTCAAATACCAGTAGTAGTGTCTCCAAGCAAACTGCTCCTTGACAAGGCCGCGAGAATGCAGCGACTGCAGTGCCTTAATGACATGAAGGTTGGGAATTGACTCCAACTCGGGGTGCTTCTGTGCATGGAAATCCTTTTTCGCCACAATGACGCCCTCCTTGAAGAGGTACTCGTAGATGGCGACACGATGGGCCTTTGGCATGAACATGCTGCACAAACAAAAAAAAAAAGAATAAAAAACCTATTAGTTTGCTTTTGTTATGGTTGTTGTTGTTCGATCTTTAGGAGTAGGGGGCACAGGAGGCCCAACCAATGTACATTTTTAGCACACATAAACAAAAAAAGAGCACAACATTAATACCAATGCCACCGGTGAATGTCACCACAGGCACTGCTAACTTCTTTAATTCATCACTGCCTCGGATTTCGTTTCAAATTCAAGATTACTTTCAGCAATTTAACGTACTTTGCGTCTTCTATGTAGCGGAGACCGGAAAGAAAGGAAAAGAAAATTGACAGCTAGTGTCAGTGGCTGGTTGATATCGGACCTATCGATAAGAAATATCGTCCGACCGTCAGAAACATACCGAAACATACCAAAACATACCGAAACATACCGAAACATACGGTCTCATTTAAAAAATATACTGAAGAATTCAAGTTCTATTACACATATTCCTCGTTTTCTTTCTTCCGTTGAATATTACTAGCTATATAGAACATTTAGCCATGCCCACATAATTTTATCCGAATAATTAAACTATTCTCAACTTGACTGGCTTATTGAAAACACTTGCTTTTATTGGATTTTGCTTAAAAAAAGGTTTTAGCGAAAAAAGTCAAACAAAAAACAAGTAGCGAAATAGGTTAATCAAAACAAACGAAAAGGGAAATTCGTTCATATTGCTCAATTTTGATATTCCATTGAATAATGCTGACTAATTAAATCTCTTAGCCATGCCCACATAATTTTATCCGAATAATTAAACTATTCTCAACTTGACTGGCTTATTGAAAACACTTGCTTTTATTGGATTTTGCTTAAAAAAAGGTTTTAGCGAAACAAGTCAAACAAAAAACAAGTAGCGAAATAGGTTAATCAAAACAAACGAAAAGGGAAATTCGTTCATATTGCTCAATTTTGATATTCCATTGAATAATGCTGACTAATTAAATCTCTTAGCCATGCCCACATAATTTTATCCCATTGATGAATCAATTTTCTACAAGTTTGGATAGTTTTTAATCCTTGCTTTTATTGTATTTTGGCTAAAACAAGTTTTGAACAAAATAGTTCAAAAAAAAAAACAGTCGCAATGTTGCTGGTATAGTACCTCCGCTTCTGCCTAGATGGCGGTAGTGCCCGTCCCGATGGGCTCATAACAGATTTTTAAATTCAGACTCCTGTGATATCATACTGTTACAAGTTTATTTCACCCCCCAAGTGTATGCTCCACCCCCACAAAGGACGAAATATATATATATATACAAAGCTATATATTACAAAGCTTAATTCTATTTACAAGACTTATCTTCAGTTTTTTAAAGATCTACCAATGCACACTGGGCGGAATTCCCAAATAAGTCGATATCGAGCTGAAATTTGGTATATTTGATAAATATAGCACTCTATATATTTGAACAAGTTTTTAAGTTCATTTGACCACGCCTACCCCAATAGCCCATACATGGCAAAAAGGCGTGTTCGTGATCACAAAGGAAAGTCATGAGAGCTATAAATAAAGTACTACAATTTTAAGTGAATGGATTATTTTGTTGTAATTTTGATGTAATAATAATAATAAAACAAATTTTTCGATAAACAATTCTTATTTTGATCAAATTCTTAATTCATAATCCGTTCATAATACTATTTAACTATTTCTAAAAATGTATGCTAAATTTTGCATTTAGTTGTTTTGTTCAGCTAATTTAAGCGAATATCGATTTATATCGTCTATTTCCGACTCATCCGAGTCATAATCAAAACTGACATCTCGCGGAAGGGTTGGTTTTTTATGTCGATCTGCTCTTTTCTTAGTGGATATACTTGAGATAGGGGATCTGAAGATCTTTGGAATACATCCATCATATTATTTTCCTGCATTAGCCGGTCACGCTTGTAAAATTTATTATATATGTAAATATAATAACAAAATATAAAATAAATATAAATTGCTAAGCATCTAACTTTCTTGTTTATTTCACTAATGTTAAATATGAGCGTAATTTCTACTGTTCAAAGCTGACAAAATAAATAAAAAGCCACTCTGAATTGTACAAAATTTCACTTAATTGAGTTGCGGTGGCTTGTTGCCATTCTCTGGGCACAGCGCGATCCCATCAAATTTGCACGAGAAAAATCGGGTTATATGGGATCAAATAAAAAAAAAAAACGTATTAAAGCCACACTGAATGGCTGTAAATCTTTAGCCACCAGAGCAAGATGCTGACGCTGGCGTAGAACACAAATTTGGCCGCCTTATATTATGTCCCAATCCCCTGTTCGCTTTGATACCCCAATACATTTTAGCGGTCTATGCCACAAAAGATATACAAGTTTTAAAATTCATTTAAAATAAATTTATTATAAATAGTTCTAGGACTCCATTATATGCTTTACATACCCATCATGTTTGTTTAGAAAGTTTATCTTGTAACATTCTCCATTTTGAAGGGACGATATCTTGTGCCCCATATTGAGGAATCTGTTTGCGATTGGATTATTAGAGTTACGAAAGAAGGGTCCATAGTAGCATTAGAAGTTTACAGTAAAAGATGAGTTTTAATGACTGGCATTTACTCAAAGATAACTTAATCTCCCAACTCTCTCACTAGGAAGACTTTTACTTGAAAAATTACTCCTCCAATGTAATCTATGCAATGTAAGAGCTTCAAGAAATGCGATGGAGTCTAGGAACTCGGGTTCTGAAAATGTTATTTTTGGTATAAAACAATAAAATATAAAGTTATAGCCCGATCCGACAACGTTTAGAGGTGCAGACTTGAGCTCAAAGTTGATAAATACGATGTTTTGCCGATGGTTCCAATGGTAGCAGTACTATGGATATATCGATTTGGTCGTATTGAGCTTTTTTTTTTTAATTTGTAGTATTCAAATAGAATCTTCTTTTTTGTCAGTATTTGATTATATTCTTTTCTAAGTAACCACTTTTTAATACTTGAGTAAAGCATTTTGATAGTCTTCATTACTAAACCATTCTGAAAGATTTGTGATTACAAAGGCCTGGGAAATATTAAAACGATCGAACAATTTTGCAGAATTGGGTGTTACAAAATCGGATAATCTGAGACCCTGACCCTAAAAATTATACTTTTATAACATGGCTGTATCGAAGCATAGTCTACTTACATATTTATGTATGTTTTAGTGGTGCTTGTGAAAGATCCAAAGTAGAATATTTCACGTGGACGGTGCTTGGATCCAATAAATTGCGTTAGCCGGTACTTGCTGATTAGACACCTGTCAATGGCGCTAGTGGAATTATCCGATCGGCTCGAAACGGTGACGAAAGCGTCCAGACAGTCCCAGCTGATATAGGGCAGACTTTGCTATCAGCTGCACTTTAAACCGCCGAGACTCCACTGTACAATGTTTTCGTCTTGGGGTCTAGTAAAAACCCACTCACGGTGAGCCAGCACGAATGTCTGGTACATATGTATTTGCATCAACTTTTTAAATACTTTTACTTTAAATGTAATTTTCTGTGACTGACACGACTGATGAGTTATAATCGCCCACATTTATATACAATATGTTGCATTTTCTGTATGAAAACTTTGTGTTGGTCTTAAAAGAGGGTCTAAAAATCATAATCTGACTGAAGGCAGGATTCGTGTTGATCGAAAGCATTCAAGAGGTATCAGTATGCGGGACTTTAGTATCTGTTATCCCTGATTATCCCCGGGATGGCCCAGTCCACAGTTGGGAACCGACTCCCACTCTTCCTCGTCCCGATAGCTTTTGCAGAAATCGTTGTGAGGGATTGACAGTCTTCTTTAGGCATGTGACCCAGTGTCCCGTGATGTCTCGGGTAACTTCAGAGATCTTCTTTCTACTGAGTATACATAAGTATATCTTCCTGCCGAGAATTTTTGGGATCGATATGGCCATAGTGTAAGTGATAGTTTGCTTCCATCGCCTGTTGGCATCTCTACCCATTCGCTCTCCGCTGGGAAATTTATGGTAGTGCCCTGCCCAGCCAGTTAGGCGGCGGCATCATTCCCATCGCTGTCCCTGTGGCCGGGCACCCAAATAAGGACTGCTCTACGATCTTAATAGTAGACCTGCGGCAGTCCTTTACGGTTATACGAATATAACAAATACGAATGAACAACGCATTTGGAAGCGAGAAAAGGGACCGCGCCTTTCCGCTCGTTTGTTATAGTTATACATGAATTCCATTGAAGGTACTTTGTCCATTGAATATTGGACAGTTATACAGAACTAGAGCTAAAGGCGACCACTTTTCCACAAATAGGGACGTGACTAGTTGGGATAATCACAAGATCATATGTACAAAGCTCATTGAAAAGTGTTGGGTACTACTTTTGTTCATCTAATTTTAGATCTTTTTTCGTTTAAAATTTTGTTAAAAAAAACATTAAAAGCTTATAACAATTTGTCAAGCATATAGAAAATTGATTAATTTATAAGATACAATATATTTCCTGTAAAAATCGCAGTGTTTCAGCTCTTAGAACAGCAGCAAACTGAAACTGTCTTGCTTGGCTAATACTTAAGTTCGTCACTATATTTTACATATATTTTATCATAATACCATTGTCTGAACGACTTCATCCAGGTCATCTCTGTACTGTCCCAGCGGCTTGCGTCTGTCCTCCCGGTATACAAAGAACAAATTTAGGGCACTCTGCAGAGGAAGGCGAAGCGATCATTTTTTGGGCTATAAATATAAATTCAAATGTAATTTAATTTGCATTATAAATAAAAAAAATAAAATTTCAATTTAAACTTTTATAATTTATTATTTAATTTCCCAAACTCATTAAATAGTACCTTAAACTGGTGGAGAATTAAAAGGGATCAGAATGAAATATAGCTAGAGCGAATTCGTTGTACGGACAATTCGTAATATAAAATTCATTTTTGCAGACCTTAATCTAGTCGCTTGATTTTCGTGACAGGAACGACTAGCTCTGCAGAAGTAGGTGGAAAATCTGTCACGATTAAAATGATTGAAGACATTTGTGGCAACACTCAAGGCGATTTTGGATATTGATTATTGAATACATTTTATGTTTTAGATTAAGCATAAAATGGAATGTATAATCTCTTAAAAAATATGCATTGCATTGCATTAAAAGATAAGACACAGTCGTATGCCACAATTCATTAAATTCCTGCGAAAGAATTTTATAGACCACGAATTTTGTATTATTGAGATCATTCAAGAGCTCCTGGATTCGACAGCTGGATACTTATCTATCACTCACAAAATATCGGCATCAATAATTTCAAATACACAGACTAATGATTGGTTCGATCTACTAAAGATACACATACGTATCTATATGAGGATGAGTGCAAATGAGGTCTGTCTGCTTACTTATGACGGCGCTGTCGAAGCATACACCCATTACTTACAAATTCATTAGAGAATTGTCTCTATCATTGTCACATTTTGAAGAATAATTTCATAATAATTGTCTCTAGGTCTCTAGGGTATTCAGCGTGCGTCTGCCTCGAATTTATTATGGATCGAAAATCCTTCAGCGAACTTTTGCAATTATTTTGTATTTAAATAAGTGCATATTACTAAGAAGCTAAATATGAATACAGAGAGTATAGATCTCGAAGTATTCTCGAAGAAATTTCATAAACAGCTGTTTCGGCTCGGAATCAGCTGCTTCTCGCGTACTCACACAAGCACAACTCTCGTGTTCGGGCGAGCTAGACAGCGCGGTTTTCGTCCAGTCCAGTTCCAATAAACCTCGCTGCATATGGCCAGTGAAATGTATGGAGGTTACTCATCTTACTATTTATATGGTCTTTGGTATGACAAACCTTATGCAAGAGATAAGATCTTTGGGTAGGAGTACAGTGTTTACTCAGGTTTGAAGAGGCCTTACGAAGTGGCCTTCAACACATCCAAAACATAAACAAAAAAAAAACAAAGATCTTGTAGCGTAAATAATGATGATTTCAATACACTTTCTTCATCTTTCATATTAATACCAATCAGAATAAATCCGAAGCGGGTACGGCGGTTGGACGTGGCAACTTCTAGGGTTGAGAAAATACTAACTGAACTGTCGACCGTTGAACCAAGCCGATCCGCGACAAGTCCACTCGATTTCTTGGATTTCGATTTAGAAAACAATTATTTCACGTTCATCACCTATTAAATGATACGATTCCGCGTATTTTTTAAACTTGAATTTTTCTAGTTCAACGGAACTACGGCCGTATCAGCGGGATACGAACAAACGGAAAAATAATTCTAATTAATTCCTAAGCGAATATGGCTTGTTGAGGCATAGAGGAGATTATTTTCAGAACGTGGCCCCCCGATACTATTCGATGGAACTCAAGGGTGCATACTTGTCATTGGCATGTTCCTCATTACTCATTTATTGTTATCAATAATCAATATTGATAATTCATATTCAGTCCATCTGGTGTTTTTTTTTTGGTTCATCATTAGAATTCTTTTCTAAATATTAGCTGGCAAAATTGAAGCCGATCAAGGTCCAGGCTCGTTTAGTAAACAATATAGAAATATTCGGAGCCTTAACTCAGTCTGGAGTCTAGACAGATTTTTTATTGGGGCTTTGGTTATCGCAGACAAACTAATATCGTAGAATAACAAAAGAAAAGGGAGTGGCGGATGAATGGAAATGGAGTAGTGGAAGCTTTTCGCATTGGCTTGATCGGGATGACTTTGGCTTGTAAAATGGCCTAATCATACCCACTACTGAGCACATTTGTGCGATAATCTTACGAACAGACTTGGCCAATCTCGACCAGACATGACTAACGTGGCCATTGCAATCGGCTCTTCAGATAATAGATTACCTATTAATTGCTCCGGTGCTTGGCCAGATCTACGGAGGGTTCTGTGGTAACAGCGACTACAGGTGACCTCAGGCTTATCGGAGTCGAAGCCCTCGGACATAAAAGCAGAAAAATGCTGGTAGTCAAGCAATCAATCGCTAACTACAGACCCAGAGACATGGGCCCCACAACCCTAGTGATCCAGCTACTGCTGTGCTCTCTGGCGCTCGTCAGCGCCAGCTCCAGCTCCAGCGTCAGCCTTGAGCCCCAGCACATACCCATGGCCGCAGGGAACTATGTGGCCACATCGAGACTTCGTCGCTTGGCGGTGGAGTTCTTAGACTACTATGAGAATATCACGCTGGCGGACATGATTCGGGATCAGCGTGCCCTTCCTACCGCGCAGGATCGTGAGTGCCTGATGGACCTGGCCCTACTAACACAGGATGTGGGCTCAGCTAAAATGTGGGCACTCAAAAGTACGTTTCATTGCTGCCTTGACATGTGCAACCGTGTGTTTCTAATTTGTTAAATTCTGCAGTGATCGACTCGTGGGGCTCACTACCCTCGGGAGTGCTCTACGGAAACCTGAGAGATCTGGGAAACTACGACGAGTGCCTCAACGTTGATCACGCTGTCAGCGCCAGTCACAGCGTCCAGGGAAAGTACTGCTTTGCCAGGTTCTCGCTAGCCCCCAGCATTTCCCCGCTGCTCAGCATAAAGACAGCGGTCTGCTTTCCCGCGTCCTGCACAGCTGCCAACATGGACACGCTGCTGCGACAGCTGTTCGAGAAGCTGTTCAACGTCGAGATCGGTGCGGACCTGCAGTTGGTGGACGAGAGCACGTGCAAGATTGCCCAGCGGGAACCCTACGACGGTCTCACCATATTCACCATGTATGTCCCTCTCTGTGCTGATTTTACTCGGTCGATTTTCTAACCCCAAAGCCTTGCAGAGTCCTGTTGTCGGTGCTGTGTGCTCTGATGGCCCTGGCCACGTTGTACGACTATTTCTTCGTTAAGGATCAGAGTAAGTGACTGAATGGAGTCCATTTTACTTCCTTTGCTAACTATTGCCTATATCTTTTGTCGTAGAAACACTTTCACCGGTGGTGAAGGCCTTCTCGGCGCGTGCGAACTCGCGGGTACTCTTCCGGGTCGTAGACACCAAGTCGAACCCCAATATCATTGACTGTCTTCATGGCATGCGCTGTCTGTCCTTCGTCTGGGTGGTCTACGGACATGACTATCTGGTGGCTGCCGTGTCGCCCAATCTGAACTTCATCCAAGCGTACACGGTAAGCCCTGACTAATTGCCTAAAGCTAAAGTTAAATCCATGCTCAACCCGATTTTCCTTGGCCTAGTGGACCAGGTCTGCCTACAGCATGCTGATACAGTATGCGGTTTTCTCGGTGGACACCTTCTTCTTCTTGAGCGGATTGCTGCTCGTGGTAATCGCTCTGCGCACCATGGAGAGGTATGTTTTGCTTTGCCTACAAGCCTGACCTGTGTCCAGCCCATTGACTGACAGCTCTTTCGCTCTGTAGAACCAAGGGAAAGCTCAATGTACCCATGATGTATCTGCATCGGTATCTGCGACTTACACCCGTGCTGGCCCTGGCCATTCTCATCTACATGAAGATCTTGCCCATTGTGGGGGACGGACCGCTCTACGGTTCAGTTACATTTGACAATTACACCACCTGCGAGGAGACCTGGTACTGGTCGCTCTTGTACGTTCAGAACTATGCCACGGAGAAGATTGTAAGTTTCCCAGAACTGTAATATACGAAGTCATATGATGATGTTCTCCAAATCCTCCAGTGCTTAGGCCATTCCTGGTATTTGGCTGTGGACATGCAACTGTACATCATTGCCCCTCTCCTGCTGATCGCCCTGTACAAGTGGGGCAGAAAGGGAGCGGCTGCCATCTTTGTGCTAATGCTGCTGCTGGCTGCGGGCCTCTTCACCATAATGGTCGTGGGCAAGCACTCCATGTAAGTGGAAGACCTTGATAGTTACAGACGGTATCGTCATCGTTTCTCCTTCGCTGCAGCTTCTCCCACACCGCCGATGCCATGCCAAGGATCTACTTCTCCACGCACACTCGGGCCTCTCCCTATCTCATCGGTATCCTCTTCGGCTACTTCCTGCACGTGAACCGGGGCAAGTCCTGGAAGCTAAGCCCAGCTGTGGTTTTCCTAGGCTGGCTGCTGAGCCTGGGCCTGCTCTTCACCTGTATTTTTGCGCTGTATGGGTACCACAACAACAGCGAATCCCTGCCCATATTGGACGAGGCCTTCTACCTGACCCTCGCTCGGATCGCGTGGCCCCTGGGGCTGTGCTGGGTGGTGTTCGCCTGCATGAATGGCTACGGCGGCCTGGCCAACAGCTTCCTCTCCTCGCCCCTGTGGCAGCCCCTGTCGAGGCTCTCCTACTCCGCCTACATCTTCCACATGTTCATCGAGAGCCTCAACGGCGGCCGGACGCGCACCAGCACCTACTTCAGTGACTACGATGTGGTAAGCTCCAGCGGAGACAACAGATCATCAGCCATCGTCACTGAAATTTACTTACTTTCAGATGCTTCGCTTCTGGGGCGACTTTGGTTTCACCGTCCTGCTCGCCTTCTTCGCATACATCCTTATCGAGGCCCCCTTCGGTGGTCTGGAGGCCATCTTGCTGCCCATTCGCAGTGCCAGTCCCAAGCCGGCCCCCGTCTCGCAGCACAAGACCGGCGAGGCACCAGACGTCAAAGCCCCAGCGAAGGACTTTGAACCTGCTCCACCTCTGGCCAGGAAGCGATCCCTGCCTGAAGTAAGCGACACCTTCGAAACACCAGCGAAGGATCTCGAACCTGCTCCACCTCTTCCGAGCAAGCCATCCCTGCCTGAAGAAGGCGGCCAAGAGGCTGCGCCAACGAACAATTAGGTTTAAGTGTTAGATATCCGTATTTATGATAGCTCTACAATTATTCATATCTTTAAGTACATATAAACGAAAATATACGAAATATTATACATATGTTTTATAATATTTATTGTTCGACTTAAAGTCGATCGACAAAAAGTCTCTCCAAAGAGCCCAAAGTGCACATCACTGGAGTCTGGTTGCAAAAGTTGGTTGTTCTAGCTCTCTTAGTCTCTGAGATATCTGAGACTTGGCTGTATTGACTCTGCTATTGATGCTGATCAAGAATATATACACTTTATGGAGTCGGAAACACTTACTTCTGGGCCTTACACACATCCTTCACCACAAATCTAATACGATATGCCCTCAGTTTGAGTACCGGGTATAGGGAGTCCTCCTTGTTCCCGAATCCTGCTAATGCCGCGCTGTATGACGGCTTTGTCCAGGGAGCAGGTCTCCTTATAGCCTCCGCGAAGACTCCGCACTCTTATCCGTCCCTGGTCATTGAAGCATCCGCCCCTGGTAGCTGAAGCACTCAGAACGTAGACGAGGAGCAGCAGATAATGACAGTCTGGACGAAAGGTGGGTCAGGGTCCCGTCCCTATCACGAGGCAGTACCAGGCCTCGTGATGTAAGTGTTCTTGTGTGGAAATCGAAGAGACCTTGTAGATCCAGAAATATATTTCGATATGAATGTATCGGCATATGTATTTGCAAAGAGTAAAAGTTACTTTTTAAAAGCGCCTGAGTTGACCCCTTGGGATCCCTGGGATGGCGACCATTTACCCCATTCAGCCATGCATGTACGAGCAATGTACATTGATTCGACCAGAGGACCACACTTGTATTCGGCTCACGCATAATTACATTTGACCAAGCCCCCTAAAGGAGCAGCCTAGCCCGGTACATGTGTGGGAGCAGGCCAGACCAAATCAGTGGCCAGACGGGCATTACTGCCACGACTCCGTGGGGAAAACAATTTGAAAAATGCTTTAAATGATTTCCGCTCATTAATCTTGCTGGCTCTCTGCTTGCTGGCCACATACGAGTAGGTACTGTTGAATTTATGCCTTGCGGTTGGGCCCCCCTTGGTCCTTGGTCGTTGGTCCTTGGTCCTCTAGGCGAAACGCATTTCTGACAGCTTTAGTTTTGGCAATTCAATTAGGGCAAGTTGAAAACGTGTTGAAAAATGGATTTGCTGCCGACTCATATTAACCCTTAGCTGCCGCTGTGTGCTGTGTATCTGATGGCTTATCCCGTTGCCCGTCTAACGAGCGATGCAAATTCCTCCCCAGCAATTAATCATTCGTTGTTCGCTAGTCGTCGCCATTGCCATGGCCATCGCCATCGCCATCGCCTATTCGATGTCGCTACTGATGTTTTTGCTGATGATTGGCGTCTTATTCCATAACTCACTTCCGGTTGGCGCCGGAAACGCGTCTTCGACACTAGTTGGCAGCGCTTTCGACTGTGATTGATGGCATTCAGATTGCCACTGACATAAAATGGTATAACTTTTGACTTGAGTGAAACAAAAGGTTTTCACTAGGTCGATAGTTTGATGCCAAATATTTTCATTCATGCCCATCAAAATGTCCCTTTTTTGTTGTTTGTTCTCTATTTTTGCCAAAAAAGTCCACCATGCAAAAAAACATTAAACATCCATAAAAATCGATTGCCTTATATTCACTCATTTATTTATTGAAAGGTTACTAATTTAGCCAACTGACACATCATTTCTATTAACTTTCCATTCACTTTTTCGGATATTTTTTGTTGGTATTTTTATAGTAATGTTTTCCCAATCGGCCAAGAAGCGCTGCCGCATGACGCGCGCCGCGTATAAACGAACCAATCGCGTACCTAAAGGAATGATAGATGTTAGACCAATTAAAGGAAAATTCGAGCTAAACAAAATACAAATACCATTAATAATTCCGAGAAGGGTATGTGATTATTAGTAATTTAAGAAGAGGAAGAGAATTAGTGGTGGCTATACTATGGTAGAGGGAACTATAGTCCGAGTCCGAGTCCAATGATGAATTCGATTTACAAAGCGAAGGGAACAGGTCAGGACAGTCAGGCCAAGTCAGGGACTGTCCACGAGACCCTTGCTCAAGTTGTGCACAAAAATCACACTAAGAATGGAAGGTTTATTGAAAGCAATCTACTGCATCCTAGTTAAGACCCCGCAGAGCCAAAAGTAAAAGGTTTTTCTTGACTGATTCTACAGGGTTCCACATTCTATAGTAAGATCCACATACATAAGTACTCGAGAGTATGTTAATACCGACAAATAGTCATTAATAAAGAGTGTAAACAGCAAGGGGCTTAGAGGGCTGCCCAATGTTACTCCCGAAGTAACCTTAACTGGTGAAGAGAGGGATTTTTTGAGGCCTCGAACAGAGGTAGAAAGAAATCCATCTCAGGAGGTTGGTCGTAAACCCTAAAAGGGCAAGTTTACGTGCCAGAGGGAAGTGGCTTACAGAGTCAAATGTTAAATGTCTGATGTAATATAGTAGAGGGAATTATAATCCGAGCAATTGACCGAAGGAGGCATCCCAGAAAGTCTAGGAACCTATACAAAATGTGTTCGGTTTATGGTTTTTACATTTTTGAAAAATATATACAACACCTGGTATTACAGATGTGCCTACAGCCCCCCCTCAGCCTCAGAAAAATCACGAAAAAAGTGTTCAAGTGGATAGATCGATTCTTTCAGACCACTGTCCAATACCATGAGCCACCGGATAAATCCGATGCCGACAGGAAACTGTACCGTGCCTTAAGTCTATCGAATGGATTGCGTGCCATGCTGATATCAGTGCCTCCTCATAATATAGACCAAGCACAGGATGTGCAACCCACAGTGGGGGACAGTGGTAGTGAGAGTTTCAAGCCATCGGTGGAGCACCCTAGTGGAAGTACCTGTGCTGCCTGTGCGGTGCTTGTGAACGTGGGATCCTTTAGCGAGCCGCGACAGTATCAGGGAATGGCACACTTTCTGGAGCATATGATATTTCTGGGCTCCGAGAGGTATCCGATTGAAAACGAATTTGATGCATACTTAAAGAAAAACGGCGGCTTCAGCAACGCGCACACAGAGAACGAGGATACGTGCTTTTACTTTGAGGTGGAAGAGGCGCATCTCGATAAGGCCGTGGATATGTTTATGAGCCTGATCAGAGCTCCACTCATGCTACCCGATGCCATAGCCCGCGAACGTTCTGCAGTTCAATCGGAGTTCGAACAGGCCTATATGCGGGACAGTGTGCGCCGTGATCAGATACTGGCGAGCTTCGCCAGCGATGGTTATCCCCATGGCACTTTCAGTTGGGGAAATCTAACATCTCTTCAGGATCAGGAGGATGACAAACTGCTGTACGAGGCGCTTCATGAGTTTCGACGAAAACATTACGGATCCAATCGCATGATTGTCTGCATTGAGTCGCAGAAATCGTTGGACGAACTGGAAGAACTACTGGTCCGTCATTGTGCCGATATACCCAAAAGCCAGGAGAACGCCCCAGATATGGAAGGCTTGAATTATCAGAAGGCCTTCAATGAAACGTTATTTCGCGACGTCTTTCTGGTCAGGCCCGTGAAGGATGTGTGCAGATTGGAATTGATATGGGTTCTGCCACCAATGCGGCCTCACTATCGGTGCAAGCCAGATTCCTTTCTCTCGCAACTGATCGCCTACGAGGGCGTGGGCAGCCTGTGCTCCTATTTCCGACGCCGTCTCTGGTGCACGAACGTCTTTGCGGGTGTTGGGTTAAGCAGTTTCGACTCGAACTCCATCTACTCTCTGTTCAATGTCTGCATTGCCCTTACAGGCGATGGGTTCAAGCACCTAGATGAGGTACTGGAGGCCACGTTTGCATGGATTAAACTGCTTAACGAGAGCAGTGGGCATCGAGAGGCGATGTACAAGGAGTTTCAGCAGCTTGAGGAAAACAATTTTCGTTTCGAAATCGAACTGCCTTCGAGGGACAACGTGCAGCGAGTGGTGGAGGGCATTGGGTATCTGCCGCCAAAGGATGTCCTTACAGGACCACTTCTGTACTTCGAATACGATGCAGCTGCTCTACTGATGCTCAAGGAGCACCTAACTGCTTTTCGCTTCAACATAATGATCTCCTCGGTGCTACCATATATGGATCATATTTACGATCAGAGGGAGAAATGGTTTGGCACGCAGTACACGACGATTCCCATGCCCTCCGCATGGAAAGCCATGTGGCACGATCCAGCACCACTGAAGGAGCTGGCCTTTCCACCATCCAACCCCTTCATAACCACGGACTTCACGCTGCACTGGCAAGAGGCTGGCAGGCCACAAATACCACGTCACCCCAGGGCCCTCATATGGGACGATTATTGCGAGCTGTGGTTTCGACAGGACGATATCTTCCTACTACCCGATGGCTACATAAATATGTACTTCGTTACTCCTTTGGTGCGGGAAAGTGCGAGGCATTGTATGGCTGGCGAGCTTTTCACCGAATTGGTGGAGTTCAGCATCGCCGAGCAATTGTATCCCGCCTTAGAGGCCGGTCTGTTCTATGACCTCCGTATGGGTGAGAAGGGACTGGTCCTGCGTGTTGATGGCTACAGCCAGAAGCTGCTTCTTTTGGTGAAAATAATCATGCAGGTGATGTGCACTCTAGAGCTGGATCCGGCTCAAGTGATTTCCTTTAAAGACCTCAAAAAGCGTCAAATTTTCAATAGAATCCTAAATGGAAAGATATTAAATCACGATTTGCTGTACAAGGTCTTGGAGAGTAAGGGATTCAGTATGCTGGAGGAATATGAATCAATCGATTCTGTAACCGTGGACGACATCGAGCACTTTAAGGATAATTTCCACAAGAAAATGTACGTCCAAGGACTCGTACAGGGAAACTTTACCCAAGAACAAGCGCTTGAGGCAATGCAACTAGTCCTTACCACTTACAATAGCCAAAAATTGGATAATCCATTCTCACTGAGCAACAGCTTAGTGCAGATACCACTCGGATCGTATTACTTGCGGGCGAAAGCCCTAAACCGTGAAGACACGAACACGATCGTAACGAACTACTATCAAATGGGACCGGGTGATCTCAAATTGGAGTGCCTGATGGATCTGGTAGAGTCGATTGCGGGCGAACCCTTCTACAGCCAGCTGCGCACTCAGGAACAGTTGGGCTACAGCCTGAGCCTAGACCAAGACACCGACTACGGTGTGCTGGCCTGTGTCATGACGATCATCACCCAAGAGACCAAGCACTCGGCCGACCATGTTGACCAACGCATCGAGGCCTTTAGGTCCCGCATACCAGGCCTCGTGGCCCAGCTCAGCGAAACGGAGTTCGATGATGTGTGCGACACGCTGATCAGTCGCAAGAGGAGGGGCGACAGTAGCCTGGACGAGGAAGTATGTCGGAATTGGAGGGAGATCGTAACTACTGAGTACTTCTTCAATCGCAGGGAAGAGCAGATACAAACGCTGAAGGGCCTCACAAAGCAGCACGTATGGGACTTATGGATGGACTACGAATACAATAGCTTTCGAAAGCTTTCAGTTCAAGTGGTTGGTCGGAAGAGGCCACCATCTCGGTCTCTGCTGTCCATCTCGGATGCTGTGGCTACTAGGCAGAGCTCAGAAGCAGGCTTCGGTAACCCCAGCGGATCCTTGGCGAACTTGCTGGAAGATGTGCAGCGTAATTTGAACGATGAACAGACGGGCAATAAGATCCAGATAGAGCTGATGGGAAATGGCCAGGATCCCTCGCACATACTGGATATTGCGGCTTTTAAAAACGGTCTATATGTGTATCCATTAATTATCACTAATCCGGCGTCTCCTAGAAATAACACAGAATACTAGATAATTGTTAAATTAAGTATGTAAGCCACAGGCATTAAAGAAAGGAAGTCTCTAGCGATCCTGGCAAACATCACGAGCCAAAATCTGTACAGTCCCGAATTTCATAACCTCAACCTATTGCCAGACCGATCTTACACATCGTGCAAGGCAGTTGTTCGCTTCTCTGCCTTCTGTCGGTAGCCGTGCCACTGATCATGGACATAGTATTTGAGTACTGGCTATAAAGACAGAGTGTTCAACGTTTTTACGACTCCGAAAGAGCCTGAATGAAGCCTTGTCTTGAAGAGCTCTTGAGTGTTGCAAAGTGCTGCGAAAATGTGTTCAAATGGGCATTCCTTTTCCTGGAGAACATTTTGAAAAACAATAAAACCACTTTCAATGTAACGCTGTTTTTTATTTACTATTACGCTAAGAATATAAAAGATAGCCCACAGATGCGCCTAGTATAGGCTTCCATAACCATCCTACTAGCTAAATTAGGTCCAATCCCCTACTCCTGTACGTCAGAGGTGGGTGAGTCCTTAACTGTAGGCGGATCAGGAGCCGGCTTGTTCGTAGGTCCTTCAGGGAGTGTCGCAGCCTCCGCAGGCTTAGGGCTGGGCTTGCGAGTCTGCAGGAAATGGCTTTGCAGGCTACCGAAGGGCGCCTCGATCAGGATGTGCATAAGGAAAGCGAACAGAACAGTGAAGGCAAAGTCGGACCAGAATCGAAGCATCTGAGGGATAAAATAACGTCAAGAGCTGTCTCGTCAAGGCGATCCAAGCTTACCATCTGGTAATCACTGAAGTACGTGTTGGTTCGCGTAATGCCGGCGTTGAGGGACTCGATGACCATGTGGAAGATGTAGGCGGAGTAGGAGAGCTTCGACAGGGGCTGCCACAGGGGCGAGGATAGGAAGCTGTTGGCCAGGCCGCCGTAGCCATTCATGCAGGCGAACACCACCCAGCACAGCCCCAGGGGCCACGCGATGCGGGACAGCGTCAGGTAAAAGGCTTCTTCCACTACCGGCAGCGAACCCATTCCCTTGCCATGCACTGAAAATATGCAGGTGAAGAGCAGAGCCAGGCTCAACAGCCAGCCCAGGAACACGGCGACACGGCCTAGCCTGAACGGCTTACCACGGTTCATGTGCAGGAAGTACCCGAACAGGATGCCAATGAGATAGGGAGAGGCCCGAGTGTGTGTGGAGTAGTACAGCTTTTTCATTGGATTGTTTTCCAGGGAGCCACTGTAAGAGCAAGATACACGGATACATACTAGCGGGGGCTCTCAGTCGATGCACGGGCTTGTACTAACGTGGATATGTTTTTGATCACCATCATGCTGAAAAGGCAGGAGGCCAGCAGGAGCATCAGCACCAGGATCCCGGCCGCTCCCCGCCGTCCCCACTTGTACAGGGCAATCAGCAGAAAGGGTGACACGATGTACAGTTGCATGTCCACTGCCAGGTACCAGGAATGCGAGACACACTGCAAGTTGAGGATGGGGCAAGGTGGCGAGTACTCATCATGTACGAGGACTTACGATTGAGTCCGTGGCATAGTTCTGCACGTACAGGAGCGTCAAGTACCAGGTGTCGCTGCAGCTGGCGTAGTTGTCGAATGAAACCGTTCCGTACAGGGGCCCGTCACCCAGAATGGGCAGGATTCTCATGTAAATGGGGATCGCCAGAGCCAAGAGGGGCGTGAGGCGCAGATACCGATTCAGATACATCAGGGGTATGTTGAGCTTTCCCTTTGTCCTAAACAGCAAGCGAGCGGTTTATAAGCAGAGCACGATCGTGGTGGTAGCAAAATCATACCTCTCCATCGTGCGTAGGGCAATCAGCACCAGCAATAGGCCACTCAGGAAGAAGAAAGTGTCCACCGCGTAGACCCCCTGCTTTATGAGCATGCTGAATACCGTTTGGTACCACTAGAAGAGAGAAGGTTTCAGTCGAGCTTACCGGGCTGACCAGCCAGCTTACCGTTGGGAAATCGACGTAGTTCATAACGGGCCCCATGACAGCCACCAGATAGACATGCCCGAACACCACCCAGACGAAGGACAGACAGCGCATTCCATGGAGGCAGGCGATCACATTGGGGTTCGACTTGGTGTCCACAATCTGGAAGAGAGTCCGGCAATTAGCCCGCGCCGAGAAGGCCTTCACCACCGGGGAAAGTGTTTCTACGACAACAGATGGAGGCATTAGCTTAGCAAAATATTTAAAATGGTCCACCTACTCTGATCCTTAGCGAAGAAATAGTCGTACAAGGTGGCCAGGGCCATCAGAGCACACAGCACCGACAACACGACTCTGCAAGGATTTGGGTTAGAAAATCGAGCGAGTAAAATCAGCACAGAGAGGGACATACATGATGAATATGGTGAGTCCGTCGTAGGGTTCCCTCTGGGCAGTCTTGCACGTGCTCTCGTCCACCAACTGCAGGTCCGCACCGATCTCGACGTTGAGCAGCTTCTCGAACAGCTGTCGCAGCAGCGTGTCCATGCTGGCAGCTGTGCAGGACGCGGGAAAGCAGACCGCTGTCTTTATGTTGAGCAGCGAGGAAATGCTGGCGGCGAGCGAGACCTGGGCAAAGCAGTACTTTCCCCGGACGCTGTGACTGGCGGTGACAGCGTGATCAACGTTGAGGCACTCGTCGTAGTTTCCCAGATCCAACATGTTGCCATAGAGCATACCCGAGGGCAGCGAGCCCCACGAGTCAAACACTGAATAAGAGAACTCGTATTGGACTCAATCCTTTGGAAAAGCACCTTTGAACTCACTTCTAAGTGCCCAGATTCCGCCCGAGGACAGGTCCTGCATGGTAAGGGCTAGATCTTTCAGGCACTCCAGATCCTGATCCGTGGTTAGCCGCGGATGTTCATCCTGATACAAATTCAGATCCGCCAGCGTAATATTCTGGTAGTAGTCGACGAACTCAGTGACCAAGCTTCGAAGTCTGGAGGCGGCCATGTAATGGTCCCTGTCCATGGTGGGTGTGGGCTGAAGCTCATGGCTGACGGTGGATCCGGCGCTGAAGACCGCCAAAAATAACACCAGTAGGGGGCTGGCCATGTCTGTCGGTCAGTGGTAAACAATTGATGGACTGGCTTGCGTCGGCCTTTATGTATACATATTTCTATACATATGTATGTGGGAGTGTTGGGCTTCTGATAGTCGGCGTCGGGCAGGGCCAAGAACGATAAGCAGAGTGGAAGCTCTTAATGGCAATCTTTCATGGAAATGAAATCTGAAATCTGACGAGGGGGGCCAAAACTGTTAGTCATAAGTACTCCTAACCGCACTCAGATTTAGCCAGTAACTACTCATACTATAAGTGTGTAGATGGCTATTACCTGATAAAAAGGTTCCTATGATGTAGGAAATATTCTTAAGGAATAGTATACATTCTACAATGACGCTACACAATTATACATGCCGGAAATATGAAAGTTTATTATTCAAGTTCGTACAAAAATCATCTTTGCAATGAGGGAACGGTGAGCCCTTCGATCGAGTCCTTTCAAATAATATTTGTTTTAAAACAAAAAATAACAAACAACATGCCTAGCATGCGTGATATCATACAACCTGATTACAGTCGGAAATATTCCGACTTCAACTTCATCAGAAACCACAACTTAGATCTAAGACTATCAAGTTCTGTGAACCAGAGATTCCTATGGCAGGCATTTAACATACTAGTTGTTTGATTTGTATAAAATCCTACTTATAACTTATACTTGGAAAAGAAAGATTGTAAAGTAATCTTTAGAAAGACAACAATAGAAAAATGGTTCTTGTGATATGGTTTGATTGTCTGCTACTAAAACCATTCGGAATGCCTCTGATAAAGAGCAAAACACGCTAATCAAAGATTTCCTGCCATGAAAACAAGGAAAAACATTTTTCAGAACTGAATTTTTGTACTGCTAAGCCACTCTGTGTGTGAGAAATGGAACACCGGCATTAGAGTCTGCAAACAATATCCATTTGCTCGAGCTCATATGAGACATGGCTATATCGACTCGGCTTTCGATGCTGATTATGAATATATATCCTTAATGGGATCGGAAAGGCTTCCTTCTGGGTGTTATACACCCCCAAAAATGGATGTCTCAATGTACATTATTGCTTCCTGATTATACGCTTCCTTCTTCTGTTAAAAGTAGACGGATAGCCTTCACTCACCTGTTGATGAAGAATTGTTAGCTTCTGTTCGTTGCAATCGTCTAGTCGAACAAATAATTCAGTTCGTTAGAAACGGGCTATCTGCCACAATCGGTCGCATTGACTAGAAGGCCATTTCGATTGATAGTCAAATATAAGTACATATTCAACTTGTAAGTTAAAACGCTTCAGATAACCTTCATTTTTCCGCCTTTGGCGATTACACTGGCGATTAATTATACCCGCTGCTCGAGGAATATGGGGGTATATTCGATTTTTGGTAAGAGGGGATGTGTGTTACACCCAGAAGGAAGCGTTTCCGACCCCATAAAGTGTATATTTTCTTGACCAGCATCAATGGCCGAATCAAAATAGGCATGTTCTTCCGTTATTAGAGCTATTAGAACCGCAATTTGTGAACAGACTCCTGTCATATCATACCAAAAAAACGAACCTCTTGAAGGAAAAATGTGCTTTCAACAATTTTGAAGAAATTTTGAGAAAACCGAAAGTGCAGAACTATAGAGAATGACCACATGGTTCCGATCGGGTGCTTACAACTCGATTTGCTGTGGAAACGCTATATACGTATACGCTCTCTCGTATAGCGTCCACCCCTTATCAGATCGTTGCACAATATATAAGGGCTGGTATGAGTGTGAAAACTATATAAACTATGTGGTGAAAAGAGGATAAGCGAAGTGCAAGACGTAATTTTATAAAATAACTAGCGGTCGTGGTTTCTCTATTTCTCTCTTTCCCTCTATGTTTTTGCCTTCTCTTATGATAAGTGCGAGCCAAAATTAAGTGAGATCGCGGTCTGCTTTGGCTGTCCTACCAAAATACCACCTTTAGCGAACAGCAGCCCTTACCACATCGGTCTGCAATCGATTTAGTTATCGGAACAAAGGCTCTTTTGCTCGTAACAGCTGAAACCAAATTGTGCACTTAATGATGACACAAAATTTGGAAAATTTATATAAGATCTTTACATATATATGGATATGTTTTGCTCCCTAATTGCACAATATTGCTGTTTTGTCAATCCCTGGTCTAAAAGGAAAGCTTGCTCTTGTCTTGATAGCTACATATATTCTTGAATCTGATCAATAGCCGAGTCGATATAGCCATGTCAGCCAGAGACTATAAGAGCGAGAGAAATCAAATTTTGTGTGCAGACTCCTGTGATAACACATGAATAAAGTTTGTTACCAGTTGTTGATCCCCTTCCGTATTTTTGTTATAGCCAGAACTAGCAAATCAATTTGTCATCCTCTCACCATATTTTTCGTGCAGTGTGCGCCCTCTGGCGGAGCGTAGCCAGATGTAACGTCTGGTGTTGGTGTGAGAAGAGCGAGAGATATGTAGATGTAGCGGAAATACATATATTGTGTGAGTTTCATAAATCATAAGCTCACATGTCTATCCACCGACTGAGTACCGGGTATACCCTTGTCGCGGCAGACAACATTTTCGCTCGTTTTCATATAGTAAGTGCGTGTTCAATCGATGGACATGCTCTTTCAAGCTGAGATGCTTGACCTAGGTGTCCTATTTGATTCCTTCTGCCAGTATAAAGGACCTGTCAGACGGGTTCTCCCCGTGTTATTTGTTAGACTGATCTCCTAGCTTTGTCCGTGTCCTGCCCCCCACCAAGAGCAGGGAAAGAGACTCGTTTCTGTTAAAGGTGTGCCACAATCGTTGCAACGACTGGTTTGGTGGGGAGCTGGTGTTAAGTAGTTCGCCCTAATTCACCAATCAACCTCTGAGGAAATCGATACAGCTGACGCTTTAGTTGTATGGCTTCCTTGGCCGATGCGCTGCCGCCCCCAGGTCCCAAAAGTAGCGGCCACGTCAGCGAACCTCAGTCGTTGGGTACCATGGAACGTTGGCGCAACAAAGTGGCGGTAGTGACTGGCGCCAGTGCTGGAATTGGTGCGGCCTGTGTGCGCGCCCTGGTCGGTGCCGGTCTGGTAGTTGTCGGACTGGCGCGCCGCCAGGATCGTGTCGAGCAGCTGCGGGCAGGACTACACGAGGCAGAGCAGGGGCGTCTGCACGCGCTGAGGTGCGACGTTACGCACGAGGAGCAGGTACTGTCAGCCTTCGACTGGGCACAGCGCCAGCTAGGTGGCGTGGACGTGCTGGTCAGCAATGCAGGCATCATTGCCACCGGAGAGCTAAGCGGTCAGGGAAACACGGCGGCCATGCGCGACACTATAGAAACTAACGTCATGGGCAGTATTTACTGCATCCGCGAGGCCTTTCAATCGATGAAAAAGCGCGGGGCCGAGGGTCACGTGGTCATCGTGAACAGCGTGGCCGGACACCATGTGCCCAACTTGGGTCCCCAGCTCCCCTCACTCAATGTCTATCCGGCCAGTAAGTTTGCGCTCCGCGCCATGAACGAAATATATCGCCAGGAGTTTCAACGCCACAAAACCCCTGTCAGGGTGTCGGTAAGAAGGCTCTTCCCTTTACCTTCACTCTAGCAATGACATCATTGGAGAACCCTTGCAGACCATCAGTCCTGGCATTGTCGACACGGACATCTTGCCCCCGGAGATCTCGGCGTGCATCAAGCAACACATGCCCATGCTGCACTCAGAGGATGTTGCCGATGCGGTTCTCTGGACTATCGGCACTCCACCCAACGTACAGGTAGGCTTTCCTTATGGCCCATGCTCTGCCCTCATATTGTACTTACCGACGTTCGTATTCTTGGCAGGTTCAGAACATCACCATCAAGGTGCAGGGTGAAAAGTTTTAGCCTAAGCAGCGAGGTGGCACTCCAAAAAATATGCATAACATACAACACAATAAATTATATGCTTCTCAGAAATCTATGAAAGATTACACTATGCAACAGCATTTTTACTCAACGAACCAAACCGGCTTTTTCTGATGAATTTGGGGCTTTAAGTTGCTTAAGGAATTATGATTTTTATACCCGATACTCAAAGAGTATAGGGGTATATTGGATTAAAAGTCACAGTGGATGTGTGTAACACCAAGTAGGAAGTATATATGGGATATAGCTATGTCTGTCTATCCGACTGTCCGTTCGTCTGGCTTGAAGTCTTGTTCTCAGAGACCATAAGTCCCCTACCGCCACCACAAAAGGACCTCTGGCAGCCACAATATTGAAGATAGGAGAAAACCCAAAACCAGAATAATAGAGAATGACTATATCTACCAGACTGCAGAATTTGAATCAAATCGGATAGCAATTATAGCCAGAAGGATCAAATGAAATTGCAGCGGCTTACATTCTCTCTCTCTGTTGCTCACACACTCTTCGTCGTGCAGTGTGTACCTCTGGCACCAATCTAAACATATCTTCGTATTCCATGTATTATAATTCACCCAATTGTACAGTCCAAAAGGAAACCTAGTCCATGTGACTCTGACGAAAGGAAAAACAGCCCTAGGCGTTCAAATACCATCATTGAATTCGTGGAAAGCGCAGATGCGATTGTCATACAAATGACATTGGCAATCGGATTCAATTTGACACAAAAGCGGGAACTTCTAAATAATTGCCACCCACTTAAAACGCAAGTATAATCACAGCTGACTGGAAGTTTATAAGCCGCTGTTGGTTTAATCGCGGAAATTAAAAGGAGTGTTTGGTTTGGCCCCAAGAGATTCGTGGTGCGAGCTCTGGCAAAATTTAAAAACTGGCGTGAAAATCTGGCTGCTCCTCGGCAAGCAGCTATTATGAAAGGCCCATTGAGGTCTCGAGGATATTTGTTATAGCCAGGGATGTGACCGCTGCAGAACGCTAGAGGCTCTGTGGGGAGTGTTTAGTTTTATACGGCGTGTTTCCTGAAAACATAAGATATCGGTTGAGTTTGTTTTTATGAAGATCTCATGAATATTCCATTGTAATGTTGTATTGGAATTGGTTGTATGTACCATGTACCAACGGAACGGAGTGGATCTGGACCATGAGTCGGGATCTTCCATTGCTGTTTAAGAGTCTATTGGGTTGAGGGAAGCAATTGATTCGTTTGAGTTTGATCTAGAGTAATTTTTTAATTCTAATCTAAGAGCGTGAGATGTTTGTAAGACTTCTGGCTTAGTAGAGATGTTAGGTGTCTTGGGAAGGTTCTCTGAGGAGGTCAGAGAGCTGTCATGAGCGGAGTCATAAGAGAGATAACCACGGGGGCCGTGGTTCTTTCTAGTACAGGCTAGAAGATCAATGAGAATAGCGGTAAGCCGGGCGATGTAAGCACTACTATACTGGCAGTAGGCCCCGTATAATGGCAGTATATTCAAGGCAACAGCACAAAATTATTATTCGGAAATTCATTTTTGTTCAAGGCCAAAATTTTATTCTAGAAGTTCAAGATCCAGTATGTACCGCGACCGTGACCACCAACTGACGGAGAGCTGTCCCGAGGGCGAGTACAGCCGTCTCGGGGGTTTCGCCGGCAATGTGGATACGGATGGCCCGGCCTCAACGGAATCTACGGAAGTCCCCGTTGTGCTGGGCAGCGAATTCGCGATGCCAGTGAAACACGTTGATGTACGAAGCGCACATAGCCTGGGGTAAGTCCGTTAAGAGCATTTCCTAGATCACAGCATTTTTGTATCTATCGTCTGTTACAGTCACCCAAGTCCGGGTGCCTGTGAGGAGGTTTACCCCACCATAAACCAGCGACCAGCGGACGAGATTAAATCAAACATCTGGAGCGGAACTCCATCTAACTCGGCCCCGTGCTCCGATGAGAAGCCCAGTTTTACTGTGTTCCGGCTGCAGCTGCGGAGTCCTCAATGCCAAGACCCAGAGAAAATTAATGCCGGCAACGATGCCCTGCAGACGGCGCGCTCCAGGTCGAGTCTGAGGACTATGTGCCAGGCTGTCGCCATTCCCCGACGCGCTGAGGCCCCCCGGGCGGTCACTGAGCCGCGCCGCTCAGCCCGCTTTTCCGACGACTGGGGCCTGGAGTTCGAGTCCAGTACCAGCATTAATCACCACGCCGACCAGAGCAGCCTCTCCCGTACAGATGCGGGAGCCGATGATGAGGCATCGTCCCCCGCAGAGGAGCAAGATATTTCGCTGGGGTCTGGCATAGAAGCAGACAGCAGCTCTTTTTGGGATGAACATGAACCGGACGGCTACCGGAGCCACAATAGAAACACGGCGAGAGCGATCCGAAGGGCCAGCTACGGCAGGACTCGTGATAAGGGGGGCAGGAGCTATGAGGAGTGGTTAACGTTGAAAAAGTAAGTCTAGTACCCGATGGTAATAATCTGGCTGTAGACACGAGCGGAAACACGGCTCCCCTCCGCCATGGTGCGCACATTGCACGAGAAAGAGTGGGTGAGAGAGAGAGAGAGAGAGAGAGAGAATGAGTTAGCGCATGGAAGGCAATCTTTTAGATATGTGTGATTTTAGGAGCCACAACATTTGGTTGCTCTATCTCGTATAGTCTCTGAGATCTAGGCGTTAATCGGGACAGACAGTAGATTCCCGTAGAGGCTTGCAGCCCATCTTGACAGGCTTAGGTACCGGGCATAAATATCCACTAAATTTACTAAACTACAACAAATTGTAATACATTTTTCTTTAACCCTTTTACCCAACAGAAAGGAGGCTTCCCAGCAACAGCGCCAAGAGCGACGCGAGGCCCACCGCCTGACGGTGGCCGAGAGAATCCGCAAGCAGATGTCCGACAAGAGTTACTCGGACTGGCTGGCATCCAAGCAGCAGCGTCATCTGGGAGCCCGGCTTCCCGTGCGGTTTGCGGTCGGGAGTGACGGCGCAGGCGCGGCCGATGCTTTCACACATATGAAGTCGGCGCACCTGCCATTCGTCCAGGTGAAGAGCGCCCCTCGAGTCAGCTCGTTGGTGGGAGGGAACGGGCGCAAGCCGGCCCGTTCGCCCGAGGAAGTACAGCGACGGGTGGAGCAGTGGAAGCTGAACAAGATGAGGGAACAGGAGCGACAGCGGTCGGCCAGGCAGCGTGAGAAGGCCCAGCTCCAGGCCATGGCCGAAGAGCGGGGCCGCCAGTCTAAGCTGGCTTGGGAGCGTTGGATGGCCCGGGTGGCGATTAAACCGCGTCCCGTGCCACTCAATCGCCGCCCCGAGTCGCTGGCTAGAAGCACCGCATCAATTAACGTCAGTCAGAAGATGTGGCATCATGGGGGCCTTGGCGCAGTACCCAAGAGCCCAGAAACCCGGTTTCGAGGACGCTCGCCTGTTGCTCTGATGTCCAGTGCTCAACGTGCTCTGCGGCAGCGTCTGGACGAAATTGATGGGGTACGGATGCATCGTAGGCCAAAGTAACATCCCGTAAATGCAGACGTACCCGTTCAATTTCTACCTCTTTGTCCGTTCGACTTTTAGCTCCTGCCACAGAGAGCTTCCAGAAGGCCCAATGCAGTAATTTTGATAATTATAACCTCAAATCCTTCATAGACCATCTGAAATTACACTATCCAACACAGGCAGTGACGGTGTTTGCTTTGGGCTTCTCTGATCAAAGGAAGAGGGATAGTGTTTTCACTTACTTTTCAGCTAAATCGCGAAATGTTTGCACGAAAACGAAAAGTGTTGTTGGCCCGACCAATTATTTTACAAATTATGTTTAAAGAGGGCACAATCTAAACTTCCCTGGCAATGGAGTCAGATGCTACAATAAGTCGTCTACTTTTTTCCTTTTTCAATTAAGATTCGTCGAGGGTGTGTTTTGTGTTTAAAAAGGAAGAATTTTTGCGGAAAATCGGAAAACTGGTTAATACAAAACGGAGCATCATCTTATGTTCGAATTTATGTTCCCAGTTTTTTCCTGGTTCAAGAAGTACGAATGGCTAGGTTATCCCTGGGGGCCATTCCCTGCTTCCACTTGTACTTTTAATCCCTTTTCAGTGTGCCTCAGAGCCAGGCGACAACCCACTCAGCCTGCCCTGCTGTCCTCCTACACTGGCAGTGACTGCGACAAAATCGACGAGCACTTAGCTAAAATGTATGCCCAGCAATCCATCCATGTTCTGGGCAGTACTCCGGCCCTGCCCCACTCTCGCACAGTGGCCAGTCCCCCAGAAAGCCGAACCTACAGTGGCTGACGACTCGAATGCAGGACAAAAGGATTCCACATTTTTCGGAGCTCATAGTTACAGTCCCAGAGACACAGAGACACAGAGACCGACTCTTAGTGGGCTTTTCCCTCAAATGAGCCAGTCCTTATCCTAGCATCAGACTCAATTTTACTTATAGAATTGGAGCCCAATGTCCATCGATGTAATCGCTTCCTCCATGGAAGTAAGCGTATTCAAGAGGTGGTTCTGTGTATAGCTGGAGAGCTGTAGGTCTCCTTTCTAAAGATATAAGCTGAGAGCAGAACCAGAACCGGCCTGCTGGACTGGAGTCCTATAGAAAGCACCCTATAGTTCTGCTTGACCTGCTTGAAACGCCGACGGCCTTCGGCTTTGACTGGTCGTCGTGCGCTTACCTGGTAACTAGTTGCGTAAGTGGTTTCCCCTGTAATCGCCACCTCTGATACTCCTTCGCCAAGTGTAATTGGTTCATTGAGCATTTTCTCAAGCTTTTGTCGCTCTGCTGTCATATCCGTGCTTGGCCTGGATCGGCCATTTGGGGCGGATTGGGAGGATTGGGGGCTGCTACGCGGAAAGTTTCCGGGTGAAGGTCGGCATATCAAGTATTTTTCGTTGTCAAAAGATAATAAAAGCAACTATACTTTTGTCTTTTGCTGTCCTCCGTGCCCGCTCCTCCATCCATTCGACACTGTGCAACAATTCGCTTTTGTCGTCTAGTTGCTTCTGCTGTTTGCTGCTTGCTGCTTGATGTAGTTGATGTGGGGCGTGGGGTAAGGGGAGGCGCAACAAAGATACCCTCTGTACCCCCACCCGCACCCGCACCTGCTGCACCTTCATCTACAATGCTGAAATACTCGTATCTCACTGCAGGCCGTTCTCCTTTCACTCGGGCGACATTTATTTGTTTTATTTTAATTGCAGCTATGCGGCTCCAAGCACAGCGGCAAACGCAGCCAGGGTCGCTTTGAAGGAGACCCCACCATGGTGGGGGGTAGCGGCAACCCCATCTTTCGGGTCTGACTTTGCATTTGGCTTTTGCCAATGCGTTGCATCTTGCAACGGAGCCCGACACGGAGCCCGACACACGGCGACAGCACAGAATGTTAATGAAATTTTAATTAAATAGAAGCTCGACTTCTCTTGCCACCCCACCAGATGGTTATTTTGTTTCTTTTGTTGCGAAATAATATTTCTACAAATACAGAGGTGTCGTATGCATATTTATTGGCTTGTACTACGAGAAATCTATTCCTACTTGGGCAACAGATTGTAGGTACCACTGAAAGCCGGTAGTGTGGAGTTTCCAGATGGGAATTCGAGTAAGAAGAATAGAGTTTTCTCTGATTCAAGCTTATAAATGTACCTATTAGTCGCTCTTCCTTAAACAAGTTTCTTAAGGCATGAAAGATCATTATTTATACTGTTGGTAATAGCTTAGCCCCTGGAAAAACCCTCTGATTATAGACCCCAAAGTTTTTGTTGCCTAGTGTTATTCGGCACACAGCATACTAGAAGCTTATCCCGAGATTGCATCGTTACAGGGCCGATAAATTCAGTGTGGGGTGGGGAGGGGGGGTAGGGGGGTGGGGTATAATCTGATTGAATTCCGCCGGCAATGTAGGCAGTGCAGGAGGGTTCCCACATAAATCGTCGACTGTGGCGGCTCCAATTGCAGCCACAGAGACAGAGTGTGGAGCATAAAGCGATGAAGTGTGTACTTTTTCGGTGAAAATGGCAGGGCTGTAATTGAAAAACTGCGCCGCTGCATACTTTTAGGGATTATTTTAAAAGAACGCAACACCAGTTCGGCCTTGGCTGGTCGGTGGGCGGTGGGTGGTGGGTGGTGGTGGGTGGTGGTCGGTGGGTTCCACGTCCATGTCATCAGGAGGATTGTAAAAAATGTCACGCCAATCGCTGAGGCAAACAATTTGCGTTCTGCGGCTACTTCGGTGGCTGTTGCTGTGCCAGCAGTTTCCAAACACATTGTGGGTGGATGGGTGTGTGGGTGTGTGGGTGAGGGGGTGTATGGGTGTGTGGGTGTATGGGTGTGTGGGTGTGTGGGTGCCGTTTCTCACTCCTTTGCTGTTTTTGTATTGGCCGTGCGTCGAAAGGCAATAAATGTGACCACAAACAAGCGAATAAACGCAGAGACACACACACGCACGCACTCACACACACACACACGCACCCACTCACACACACACACACGAACAGCATGCGCCTGCAACATGGAAAAGCGAGCCGTGTTTTTGTGTGTTTACAAACGGCAGCAATGGCGCGGCGTTAATGGCCAACAAGCTTGAAAAAGCCGCCGAAGTAGCGGCATTTAAATGCATTGAATCCTTTGTGCCCCCAGAACGAGAAAGCTGCAAGCCCTGGATCCGGAATCCGGATATTGCCATCAGCATGTAGTCCCATGACCCACCATCAAATTTTCACTTTCCAAGGCGCACTTTTTGGCTTGGCTGCCGGCCAGTCGGTTCCAGCGGTACCTTCTGTCCAGGGGCGCTGCCGAGGTGTCCCTCTCCTCCCTTGCGCTTTCGCAGACGACGACATTGGAGGGTGAAGGTGGATCCCCCTCTGCGCCAGGCTTTGTCTTCGCCTGCAGCCCGTCGGTCCTCTGCTGCCTCAGCAGGTGGCAAACCTGAAGAGCCCTGGATGTTGGGATGTCAACAACTTCTACCCCGGGGTTCTGCGGCTCCTCAGTGAGCCCAAGGCTAGGGCAGGCAATAGCCAACTCTGCCTCCGACTCGGAGGGACTAGTGATACCCGATTCCAGTTCCTCGAAAACCTCTTTCTGACCCTTGATTGTGGCATCACACGAGCTGCTATCTCGAGCTTCCTGTTGCAGCTCCACTCAACGCCGGAACAGGGTCTCCGACTCAAGATAGGATTAGTTCTATCCAAATGCAGCATTACAGGGATCTTCAAACCCCAAAAAGTATTTTTCCATGATTCACAAAGTCAAAGGAACCAGTAGAAATAGCAAAAATCCCAACGACCCAGCTCGAAAGGGAAATTAAAATTGGAAAACGTCTCTCCAGCTTCCAATTTACCTCCGAAATGGGCTCCAGCAGCCCTGCTGAAGGAGCCTCGTAAACCCAACCAAATAACAACAAGCCAACAAATACCAAATAGCAAATGCCCTCTGCGAAAACTGGGCTGTCATTAGCATCAGATTGCTGGTTGTCATTCGCCTCCATGCACCACAAGAGAGCAGTACAGCCTTCCCTTTCATAAACACCCACTCCTGAGGCAATGCACCTGGAAAAGGTAAAGACACTTGCAGGACTACGCATAAACTACCAAATGCTGCAGCATTCACCCCACTGCAATAATATTTTCCATTCCAATGCAGACAAGAGAAATCTTCAGCCCCTGCTTGGCGAAAATACTGGACAAAATAATCTCGAGCAGACTGTGCTGGCGCCTCGATAGTCGCCAATGGGGTCCAGGCCTCCTACCAGTCCTCTCAACCAAAAAACCACACATCTCTCATATCACTGGACTTCACACAATGACCGATGAACTCAAAAACTGGCAAATACAATCTAGATACCTCAACTACATTACAAAGTTTCTCTCGCACCGCAAAATAATAGTTACAGCCTCGAACAGCCTACAACAAACTGAACAAAACAATAGCGAAACACACAAAACCTATGAATTTACTTCATACGCCGACGATAACACAATTAAAAACAAAAATATGTAAAAATACCTACTGCCTTGACAGTGACAGCCACTTCTCTGACATCGACTGCAATCACCTTGACATACTCCAGTCAAATTTGTTGGCATTAGAAAACGAAAATAGACCAAAAAATACAAATGGAAACATCGTATCAACACCCTCAGCCCACAAATATCTGGTCGCCAGACGATGAATATGCGCTTTTCAATAATAACAGCTGGCTTGAACAGCTGATTTTGCGAATGTGGCGACATCTATGGAAATGTATGGTACGTAGCCTTCATGATCACTCTTTTTATAATGCAGAGGGATCAAAACCAGGTTTTGACTTTGAAAAATTAGGACCATAGTGCATAGTGACAGCAGGGGTGTAGCGTCTCTAGGGATGGACCTGGGCTGATTCACTGGCTATCGTAATCGTTGTTATCGATGTTTTCTTACAGCTCTCAAAGGCTCGCAAGATGGTAAACGATGTTATGTTCTAGCAGATAGATAGATAGCATTCCAGTGTGATGTATGAAACAAGATTGTTGTAAAATAATATGTAGAGCATCACAGAAGGAGTTGTGGGAAGTAAGGTGGGAAGAAAGGCACCTTATAAGGGTAGCAACGAAGCAACAAATATTAAATATCATCAGCTATTGATGTAAATGCAACACCAAGGCAATTCTGTGATCAACCCAATTCTAATGTTAAAAATATACCTCAATATACTTCAAGTTAACAACATTCTATACTTACTTCAAACTACGCCAATCAACAACTGCAACACGAGGCCCAGCTCATGCCCATAGAGGCAAGAAAAGCTATAACCAACACCAGACACACGCCCCTAGAAACCGCCTACCAGAAACTCCTCAATTCCGAAAAGATACCAAAACTCCCCTCAATACTTTTCAGCTTTGCAAAAGCCTTGGCAGCCACATAGCCCCCTCTAACACACAATTGATCAATACCCATCTCCACCAATCAGACAATCCAACAATAATCGACAGGTCTACAGGTCCTCGAGCCTCAACAGTCTCTAAAGGAGCACCAGTTTTTATTTACAGACGGATCTAGAAGCACCTCCTAAAGTAACATTAGAAATTGCAACCATTCGTACAGCCTACAAATATTGACCTATCAGGGGAAACCTAGGAAATTCGCAGTCTCCATAGATTCGCTGTCTGCCCTGAAATCAATACGCAATCCCAACGATACGGAATACTACCCCTCATCCATCATTCTGTAATGGGTATTGGGATTCCCGGCAAACGAAATGGCTGATCATTCAGCCAAAGAAAAACATAAATTCCTGCTCACTACAGAAGCAAATTACACTAATCTGACCTCCTTAAACGAACTAAAGCCTACGAAAACACAATCTAGGACAACACATCTCACCACTACAAGACCTACAGCCCGAACAAAACGGACATTAAAGACCTAATTACCACAGGACACCTCCGCCCCGATTAGGACTAGGACACACCTTCATCGCCCACAAACATATCATAAACAGAACCGCCCCACAAATTTGTAAGCCACCTTTTTGTTTGGACTGCCCCTTAATCCAAAAACAAACATGGATTTCCCCGAACATGCCCTTAGAAGAACCAGAAACCTTCAAAAAATCCAGCACCGAACACAACAGGAAAGCAGAATACACAGAATCTTTTAATAGAACTTGCAGATAATTTACAGAAAAATTAGGTATACTTTAGGCATAGTCTAAGGATAGTCTGAGCCATGTAAAAAGAATAACATCCAAGTAAGAATAGAACTAGTCCAGCTTAAGGCCTTAGTGGTTAGAGCTTCATAGAATTGAGTGTAATTCGAATTGGCATTCAATTTTGTGAAATAAATAATAATAAGCGAATATTTTAGGCATCAACAAATATATTCTTGTTCCTAGGAAACGCAGTATTCGAGGTGGGCAGATAAATAATCGCCCTACCAAAGAAAACACGATTTATTTTTCATTTTTTAGCTTTATCTTGGTCTCCAAGGGTCCCCAAATTTTTGTAATACCTTCCACAAAAATGGACTTGTCGAGGTCCTCAACATAGGCTCTGGTTTCACAGATACCCTGTTCATTCGACTCGTTCGATATATCCCAGAAAAATCCTATACTAAAGTACAAATTTTGTTTCAAAGAAAAGAAAGTAAGTCTTTTAAGAACCACATAAACGGCAAGGCTCAAGCCGAGTACTACACATATGAAGGCCTATTATGCTGAAGGAGATATATGTATATATGTACGTTTTCGGGGGGCTCCCTTCTAAGAACTGTTGCGACTAAGGTGGTTCGGTCGCTTTTCCTTTTTAGCGATCCAAATGAAACCACAAGACAAATCGCTCCCGGAACCGCGGAGGAGCTGAATCATGCCGCTGCGGATGCCAAAGGATGGCCGTATTGTCGCACCGACATCCAAACCTCAAAAGGCATGGGGGGGGGGGGGAGGGGGCCAAATGTGCGGCTCCCTGTACTTTTCTGAACATTTACATAAATTGACAAATTTTATGGCACCAATAGGCAGAGCGGCATCGCAGCCATCGACGTGACAAAAAGTACCAAATTTCCGGAGCCGCGTTGAGCGTAAAGTGGCGCTAAAAAGCCACCCATTGATACCGAGAAAGAACCCCGGCAAGAGGGCCGAGTGCCGAGTGCCGAGTGCCGAGTGCCGAGTGCCGTGTACCGAGTGCCGTGCAAACGGCTACTGATAATTTTTGAGTCGTGCACCGGGCCGTGCCGTGTGACAGCTTCCGGTGGCAAGCAGGTGCTGATAGGCCCTCCCCCCCCCCGACATTTTCGTCGTCTGGGGTCCAGCCAAACAATATTCTTATCTGCCTGCCAAGGAGCCCCCGTCACCAAATGCCTGCTAGATCATTTCTAATTGGGGACGGGACACCAGCCCAGTCGAGAGCATGTTGTAATGAGCCAAAAATCCGCTTATTGAGATGTCGGTAATGAAGTCTCATCGGCATCAATTCATAATAATATTGCTGATTTTGTGTCCTATGGCATTTCATTTAAAAATTTAAATTAAAGCATTGCTTGTGATCTGCCGGTAAAGTGGGTGTTCCTCTGTAAGTCCTGTAAGACCTGTAAGTCTAGCGCTCATCGGATGCCCCATTGCCCCTCTTGGTCTAGGTCAATCTGAGGATTGAGGACACAGGACCTCCTGGAGAACTCCATAAACTTACTCTTCACGTCCAGCAGAATAGTTGGAGTCAGAAGTTGGCGCGGTTCAACTAATGAAGGATCAGGCTCTGGAGCTTCAAACCGAGTCTGGAGTAGTGCAGGCTCTTCGAGGTCATGTAGGTGAGATGGAGGCGTAATTTACTGATGCCATTGATCCAAAAATAATCATAAAACTGGAACATGTACGAGATACTTAGGGCCGCTAACCCTGCGGTCTTTGGGAATCAGTTCTGGTGCAGCTTTTCACATTAACGAGGAGCTATCAAGAGACACATATCGTTTATCTTTAAGGAGATCTTTAGGGAAGAGATAAGAGAAAGCAGGAAGGCAGGAAATATAAATACTTATGATGGTAACTTTCTCTAGATCAATGCTCTATTTGATCTCTTATGTGTTATGCCAAATACTAGTTATGTTCAAAATATCATACATGTATATATGTATACTTGTGGTGTATCCACAGCATTTGAGCATTTATTTACTATATAATAGGTGGCTATATAGACCTTGACCTATACAGGTCTTGAAAGACCCCTACATCGATAATTGCTTTAGTGTTGTGCGGCATCCACAATTTTGAAGAAACGCGAAAACCAAGAAACCCGAATCATAGAGAAGGAGTGTATCTAGCAGATTGCCCAATCTGGATCGGATTGAATCATTATTATAGCCAGAAATGGCTACTCCTTTTCTGTCTATCTCTCCCTCTCACACACTCTTCCTCGTGCAGTGTGCGGCTCCTTCCGGAGGGAAGCGAAAAAAAAACGCCTGGCGTAGGAAAAAGGAACAGATGAGAAAAATATGTTTAAAGAAAAATCTAAACCGATAAAGTCGAATATATAACGAGCGGGAACGTTTTGGGTCGCGATTTGCTTCTCCCGATTTTTATGAAATGTTTTTTTTTTTGGCAAGAAAATCAATTGCGAAAAACGAGACCAAACATCCCAAAGTTGTGTTTGTTCAAACTTTTTAAACTCTAGAAGGGCTGTGGCGATTTTCATGGCTTTTGATTTGTTGTATTTGTAACTTTAAAAAAACATTGGAAAACTCACGAAAAAATATGGAAAATCTAGAAGCGGACGGTGGCTTTAGGATTTATGAAAACGCAAGTCAGAAAAATGAAATCAGTCGGTTTAGAATGCTTATAGAGTGCCCATAAAAATGAATGAAAAATCAGATAAAAAACAGGTTTAAGTGAGTGCAAAAAGTGGTTCAAAAGTCGTAAAATTGTGTGCAAATCGTTACATAAATTAGCAGCTACCAAGAAGATACAATCTTTCCGAACGGAGACCACGAAACATTGCGGAACACAGGAACAGGTTTAGAGCAGGGAAATCTTAGAGCTAAGATAAGAGCTCACTGAGATAGTCTTCGAAGTACAAGAAGAAATACTTCAAGTGTTCAGCAGCGTTTCTAAGCGATTGCACAATTGAATACAGAACGCCTCCCTTCGTTTGCATTGGTCTAAAGGGGACCACCAGAGCCAATGCATTGGAAAATTGGCGCCATGCTGCGTGCTTTGCGCACAATTCAAACATCAGGGGACAAAAAGCAGTAGGACAGTGTGAGGGCCAAAACAAAAACAATCGCAGCTCATCCGGACTCAAGAAGCTCAATGGTATCCAAAGCGAATTAAAGCTGCCACAAGACGTGGCCTACACGTTGCAACTCAACAGACAAACAACTTTCAGGGCTTGTATGGGGGTCGTTTCCCTTCTACGCCCTTAACAAGTGCCAGCCCAGGCAGAATGGGAAATTATTGATGGGGTATTACCAGGGCTGAAGCCATTTTTTTGGCATTAAAACTGAAATTTCGGAAGAGCATATTATCCCAACCTTATCAAAGGTAGATATAATGGGCAGTCGTAGGAGGAGATGACCGTACCTTTTGGGGCTTTCCAGAATAATATACCATACTAGTTAAACCCAAGTTTTAATGCCTTAAAAAACCAGTTACAATGTAAAATCGCTCAAACAGGATTGGTTGAAAGTATTACTGATGATCTGTCTCCACAAATCGAAACCATCAAAACTTCGCCAACCAAAAGTTGCCTTTGAGACGAGTATGACAAGCAGTTCAACCAAGTTATCCATCAGAGAGGTAGATAGATACCTAGCAGAGGAGTACACCAATGGAAAGCAGGACCCTTTGACCTGGTATAGTCCACAAAGGGCCAACACTCTTGACGCCCAATTGAGACTGTGGGTTGCGCCCTAACGATATCAAGTTCTCAGTACAAATGAAACTAAGTTTACGAAGTTATAAGGTCCATTGAATTGTAGTGCATTTACACATAAGCTTTAAACTTAATATTGGACTGCAAAATTGAACTAAGAACAAAGAACCAATGAACAAAAAAGAACAACCAGAAAAGACAAATGAACAAAAAACAACGATAAGCAAAGGAGAACAAACGAAAAAGAACGATGAATAAAATAGAACGATGAACAAGAAACAACGATTAAGATAGATGAACAAAAAAGAGCGAACTAAAAGAACGACTTAGTTCACGAACGAGTTCATTCAGTAAATTGAACGATGTTTCCCCCAACAGTACTCCTCAAGTCAATGATTTTGGCCACTGTTCGCAGTTGTTGGAAGGATGCTGTACGGCATCGCATTAAATCTGAAAACTACTGAACAACTGACATGTTGCACATTGCAAAAAAACTCCCCAATGGCAAAAGTTTTAGTAGCCTCAAAAATGTTCATCTGGGACAAAAGAACAATGGAGCACAAATGCACATTGGAGGCTCTTGATCGCGGCAGGTTCATGGGTAGGCAGTAAACCGAGTAACGGGTATACAAGTAGAGCCGCGACCCTTGCCGCGACTCACAAGTTCCATGCGACACCAAACCGATAAAGGCCGATACGTCTACTGGAGTATAGAATCCAGTAGAATATCGGATGGAAAGGAATTGCTTTCTATGGCCCATACTATGTTAACCACTTAAGATCATCATATATTACATACATCTATGATGTTTTTATGACATAAGTGCATACATATGTATATGATGATCTTAATTTGTTATCCACTATCCTTTAACACCAATTCCATGTACACATTTATTTATTTAAAAGTAAATTTGCCTAGTACACGGTTCGTTCTTTTTACTTTATTTAACTTTTTCTTTACAATTACAAATATTTACATATGTAAATGCATTTTACAAAAAAAAATCGGCCGCCTGAAAGTATGCTCGATTGGTCGGGAGAGGTATGTGCAATGCTACGCTGCCGCTTCAAGCCAAAGATCCAACATCAAACATGCTTGGCAACAGGCACCGCAACAATTACTGCCGCCGTGATTAGGTTTGGGACAACAGCAACAATTTATCAACAATCCCCTGAGAGATGGTGAACACGAACACGACGTACGAGCGCACACACATACACTTAGAGTTCTCGCTCATGTGACGCAGCTGCTGCCCTCCGCTTCGAACATGTTGCGTTGCGTGCTCGTGTTGCTGTAGTCGGCTCTCGACATAGCGACGCACAATGGGACATTCGGCCGAATAAGACGAATAAGAAATAAATTCAAGAAAAATCTTCCAACTTCCATTAATATTGATAATAATAAATACACCTAATAAAAGACACCAACAAGATAATTATTCTACCTTAAAGATTTCCGCATGTATGTACATATGTACATTCCAATTAGTCAATGCTCTCATTTAGAAAATAACTTTTGCCGCCTCTTTCCCACTGTGCGAAGCGAGTCGCGTCCAGTCGTATTCTGTCTGATTCATGGTCGGAGCCATCGAGCCGTGAGAGGGAGTTGAATTGAATTTGAGAGAATGTTGCATGTCAGCTGTTGGAGTTCGGGTCCACGCCTGTGTGCGTGAGAGTCTTCGGCCTGTGTGTGTTGGTGGCCCGTCGAACCAAATGGTTCGACTCGAACACAACAAACGAACATCGACCGGTCGAGTGGAACATTGCTGCTTCAATCTGTCTCGGAAACACCAGAAGTATTGTCGGTTTTTTTTCCGTGAACGCCGGTCGCAGACGTTGCCTTTGGAGCGAGAATCCGAGAATCCGTGAATCGAGTGTTTGTGCTGTTCCCCCGCCGCTGAAATCCAAATCCAGCTGCAGCTGCAATCGAGCCGCAGATCGTGCGCGTGTTTTCCGTGTTTCCCGCAGGCTGTATAAATTTTTTTTTTTGGTTATTTGCCAGTGAGCGTGTTTCTTTTTTTTCTGTGCCCGTGCCCTCACTACCACCCCCTTTTAGATCGAAAATAATCACTCGAAACCAAGTCCGTTTGACACGCTCAAAGTCAGCGAAAACCACTCGGCGCGCTGAGTGGAGTTAATTGGGGTGTCGTTGAGAACGAACCGAGTGGATCGACGCAGCGAAGAGGTAAACCAATGCAGAACTCAACATACAATGTGAGCGTGTGTGTGTGTGTTTGTGTGTATGTGTGTGTGTGAGATAATGCACCACAACCCGTTGAACCGGTTCGACACTCACCTCAGCCTACCTGTAAGCCAACAACAAAAAACAACAAAAAAAAGTGCACGGAAACTCAAGCAGCCGCAGCAACGACAACGACAATATGAGCAAGAGCAAAAAATTCCATCGTATCGTTTGGTGTGCATCTGCGGTGCGGTGCCGAAATAGACAAGAGTGGGGGGGGGGGGGGGGGGGGGGGGGGGGGGGGGCACCCCCATTAACCCCGCAACGACGATCAGTCCGGCAGTTGGCCGTCCGCTTTCCGAGTGTTTCCCAGAAACAGCAACAAAACTTGCAAGCGGAAGGCACTGCAATTGAAGTTTGCCAAATATGACAAAAACTCTTCTTCGGAAGCCGAAAGTTCTCTTTTGAAGTGCATGAGGGGGGGGGGTGGGGGCCCGAGGGGCTCCTGTCAGTACAGTTAGTCGCTAACGAAGGACTCCTTCAGAGTGGCTTTGTTGGCGTTCAGTTCATCTACATATGTGTGCAGCAGCCCTGCTGTATTTTATTTTGTTAATGAAATTATCATCTTGTTGCGAAGAAAGGAAATGCAGGCAGGTGGAGACACAAAGAGCAGTGAAAAAAAAAAACAACAAAAACCTTTAACCGCCACAAAGATGCTCCCAATCGGAGAGTAAAAGATCCGACGGTGTCTCTCTCTCTATCTCTCTCTCTCTCTCTATCTCTTTCTGTGTTCTCTTTGGTGGATTCTGAATTCAATTTTTGCGGGCACTGACCATGTCGTCTGAGTGTTGTGCTGGGTGTAGTAATTTCGGGCTCAGGCCAGGCAGAGCTTAAGCTGCTCTCAAGCGTTTTCCAGAGCAAGAGAAAGCAGCACAGCACAGAGAGGAAAACCAGATACGAACATTATGACTGTTGGATGAGTGGAAAAGAGGAGGAGGAGGAGGAGGCGGCGGCGGCGGTGGTGGTGGTGGTGGTGGTGGCAAATGCCAAAAAGAAGTCGCTGCCTGCAGCCTACAACAAATACTCACGCACACTCTTACAGCCGCTGTCTGCGTGTGCGTGCGTTTGTGTACGAGAATACATTGTGAAGCTGGAACGGGAACGGGAACGGGAATATGGGAGGCCAGCAAGAGCAACAAAAACTCAACATACACTCCTCGCCACTCGAATAGGACCCTCCACACAGGCACACAAACACTTCTTTTGGGAATTCAAGTTTGTTAAATTTAATTTCACCAAAAAGGAACAAAAATATTAGGGAAAACAATTCTAAGTTCGGGGAAACTAAGAAAAAAAATCTAATCATTTTAAATCAATTGGAGTTGGAAGATTAAAAATGAATATATTTTATAGTTAGTTGAGGAGTCACCTTTCTGCATCCTTCTTGGAAGATTTGTATACAAATTGGCCTTACTATTTAGCCATATCCTGGAATATTGTTGGTCAGCTTAATAGCTCCACGTTTTGGCTCTGTTTAAACGCTTTAACAATCCGCGCTGAATGAATATACTCATTATCATGTTGAAAAATCCACGACAGTGGTTCCAAAAGGTTTTTAAAGTGTGGAAAAGACTAGCTATAGCCGTCAGAGTCCTCCAAATTAATTTGAGAAGCCACTCCAAAGGCTTAGACGTTCGATTTGTGGGAAAAGTGGAGGAGGTGTAACACCCAGAAGGAAGCCTTTCCGACCCCATAAAGTATATATATTCTTGATCAGCATAAATAGAAGAATCGATATAACCATGTCTGTCCATCCGTTTTGTTCTTCTCAGAGACAATAAGAGCTAGAGCATCGAAATTTTGTATTTCAAACGCGCCTTTCCGCCCCTCAAAAGACGAAAATCTGTATCAATCAACACAGAATCATAGAAAATCTAGCAGATTGCCGTATCTAGATCTGATCTTATTATTCACATAGACAGAATGAGCAAATTATTTTCCAGTGTCTATGCAATGCCTTCCAAGCGTCTAATCATGCTCTGTCTCTCTCTCTCTCTCACACTCTTCGTCGTGCATTGTGTGCACTCTGTGGCGGAGGTGAGCCTTACTGGCTTACTATCGGGTAGAGTCGCGGCCCTAGCTGCGACTGCTCGTTAGTCTTCTTATTTGCTTTGATTTTCGCCCAAGAATTGGGCTTTTTTTTAACAAAAGTCACTATACGCATGTGTGGGGACTTTGATGTTACAAATTGGCTTATTACCTGTTGGCTGCTGTGGATTTTTTAAGCTTTTTTTCTGTGACTCCAACTATTTAAGTGATTTTTGTAACAACAAAATCCTAAATAAAACTAAAATATGTGTCGAAGACAAAGATTAAACTGAAAGCCTGTGCCATTCACCGCCTATTTGGCATGTTATTAAATAAATAATTTAAGCATAAGAGCTTAATCTTCCTTTTGTGCGAATTACAATCATTCAATAACGTTAAGTCTCTAAAGTGCTGGGCTTGTGAGGTGTCTGGGAGTGTGTACCTTTAATCTAGGGATACCCTTGTTCTTTCAAATGCTACTGCTTGTATTCTATAGTGGTTAGACCCCAATAGACACACGACCACCACATACATATATGTATTCCATCAATAACATAACTGCAATGTTAGTATATTTTATTCAAAAACGTATACATATATGTATGTGTGCCCTATTTCCCTGTGAAAGGGTGTACAAGAACCTGCAGGGTATTCTAGAGCAGCGGTGAGTGCCGAGGGTGGAGGGCTTGGATCTGGCACCATCAATATGCTCCCGAGTGTATGAGTCCGGCCATGTCCAACAAGGATGCAGCGTTTTGCTGTGATCTGTTGTGCCTTTGGCTGAGCCCTGGAATTTAGAGCAGAATCATTGCATCTCATCTGTATATGTACAATAAAACATATATGGAAAGCACTGCCTTGGGGCAAAATACAAAAACAATGCTTTAAATTTGTGATTAATTTTGTATTTTCAGTTGTTATTTAAACAAGTATTGTGTGGGGAATCAATAGCCATACGTTGAGCAGTATGCATAGGCATGAGTGTGTGGGGCGCTCCTAAGAGGCTCGATATAATCCGTATACAAATCCGTGATTTGTGTTTAAAATGTTGTGTTTTTTTGTGCGGAAAATATGTATCCCGAATGCTGTGCCATACAACATGATCATGTCTCCAGTGTCGATCAGTTTTGGCATGGACTGGAGTGGAGTTTGGGGTTATCGTTAAGCCATAAAAAACACTAAAAACAACAGCAACAAATATACCACAAGCAAAACTCGTTTTTCGCATGTTTGTATGTATGTATGTACATATGGGGGCCCCCAGCAGAAAGGCAGCTGGAGTGCTGGAGTTGAAGTTGGAGCCAAATGAGACACGAAGAAGAACGGTTTGCTGCCGAACTGAGGCTGAGGTAGGAGCAGCTCTGGCAGCGGTACAGTTTGACCCGTCTCGATCGATAACAATAGAACATTTTTTGAGGCAACAGAGAAAGCACCCAGAAGGTAGTCCAAGGACTTTCAAAGGCAAGCCGAAGGACACAACAGTGACCTGGCTAATAGCTTAGCTCTTTGAAAATGGGATTTAATCTAGATTAAAGACTTCCTCTTACAAACATACATTTGGTATGCGCCGTTCGTATTAATTTTGATTACCTTGTCGGGGCTTTTTCTTTGCTATCTCGCTCTTTCTTTTTTGTTTTTCACGCCCACGCCGTCCACAAGAGCGGCGGTTATTTGTTCCTCTTTGTGCCAATGTTTCTCCCGCTTCGTTTTGCCTCATTGTTTACTCCTTTTTGTGCCTGGTATTCGCTGCTCGCTCTCTCTCGCGGTCTCGCGGGTCTCTTGGTTTTTCGGGGATCGAACGATCAGTGTTCGGTATGAGTCGAACTCAAACTCGAACCCAGTTCGAACAACAGCTGCTAACCGTTTGTCCCCCCCTCTCTTCGTCTTGCAGCTACACACAGGCATCGGCACGTACTCACCGATGGGCTAATCACAGGGCCAACCGTCAACGGCTGAGCTGCAACAGAAATCATATCAGGTAAGTCACGAAGCTATCCCCCAGCCCCAGCATTTCCCCAGCGGAGGTTGGATCTCTGTAAGACTGGTGTTTCTTTCTCTCTATCTATCTCTGGGTCAGGCAAAATAGGTGATTATCGTAAGAGCTTGCCTTACCTCACCCTGCATAAATATACCATGCCCGCTGCTGCTGCGCTTCGGTTTTGGTTCGGTCTCGGCGCGGACTCGGCTCGGCTTTTGTTGTCGGCGTTAATTGCTGTTTACAACAACAACAAGAGCACAACATATTTTCGGTCTTAGTTACTGAACGATCGTTATACGCTCGAGTGGAGCGGGCGAGAGAGAGAGAGAGAAACAAATCGCATTTCTGTTGAGAGAGCGGCCGATATCGAATGACGCGAAAATACACACATGAACTTTATGTGAATGTGAATGTGTCGCCCTGCGTGTGCGGCTGTTGAACTTCTCAATGCACGCACACACACACACACACACACACAGCACAGAAATGCACATCCACTTGAGAGAAGTGCCAGCCAGATCATGGGTGGGAGCAGAAGGGGACATACTAGAGCGTTTCTGTATGTATGGGGCATGTTATTGGACCCACTGTGCCAGCAATGCAATCTCTTAGGTGTGTGTACGTTACTCATATATCATTTGCCCATAAATTTAAACGTCATTTGACAAATATGGCGTCAACCGAAATATCGGAATTGAATGATTTATTTTCCCATGGACAAGGAACCACACGATTGCCTTAGCACGGGGGGGCTGGAGAGAGGGGTGTGTGTGGTGGGGGGGGACTTGCTTATAATGTTTAAATATAATAACAAACTTGGAAGACACGAAACGAAGCTCCTGTCTTCGTGTCTTGCTGCCATGACGGGGGGACATGCATTTGCCGTCGGCATTTGGTTATTGCTTAATTCCAGCGACGGCATTCGGCATTCGGCATTCGGTACAAATCGCTGTTTGATGACTGAAATTTGATTCGAAGCCCACACACTGATAAGGAACGTACATATGTGTGTGTGTGTGTTGGAAACATTTCGTTTGGAATCGGAGCACAACATTGATTCTTTTCCCCATTACGGCTGGGTGGAGAGGGGGGGGGGGGTCAACCAACCCATTTGGCCGCACCCCCCCTCCCCGCCCCTCACTTGTTGCTGCCCAAAACGAGCGTCGGAGACGCAGCCCCCGGCCATAAATCAAGTGCACAAAACTGCAGTCTGCGCAGCGCAGGGGGGGGGGGGGGGGGGGGGCCTGGGGGCAGCCAACGCCTCAGCTACTGCCACGAGCATCCTTCAGACACAATGTTGCTGTGCAAATTTGCATACGGCCAGACATTCGCGGCAGTACTTTGTCGCCCTTAATCATTTCCCCAAGCCCAAAGCCCCAAGACCCCAGGCACCCAGGCACCCCAAGACCCTTCCCTGCACCCCGTTCCGAAGGGGCTGTATTGACCCTCAATGAGGTCCAAAGATGATGGAAAACCTGGAAAACCTGGCTGGAAAGCACTCCAAGGCTAGGGCTAGAATGTATCTATGTATCTATGTATCTGTGTACCTACAAATGTATGCAAATATGTATTTACATAGTTTACCAAAAAATATATATTCCGTTTTTTATTCATTTTCACCATCTCTGAAGAAGCAGCTGTATCTGTATCTGTATCTGTATCTGTGGCTGCGTCTGTTTTGTGTATCTGTATCTGCGCTTGGTCCTGCAACCCGGAGGAAGCCATCAGCAACAGCAACAGCAACAGCAACAAACTTTGGTTATTTGTTGCTAGAGTGAGTGCTTCAAGTGCCTGTCCCTGATGCTGCTTCAGCTTTTACTTTTGCCTTTGCTTTTGTGGCATGCAGCAAGTTTTTACGCGCACAACGCTGGCCCTTCCTTCCCCCCCCCCCCACACACGCACACACACACACACACATATGTACATATACTCCGTAATGAGGTACCACGGAGTCGAGTCGAGTCGACCAGCACTCGTGGTGGGATTGTGTTTTGTTTACTCGCCCCGCCACGCCCCGTCCCGCCCCTGCTTTCACCCCACTCCCCAGCTGATAACACAAAATCAATAAGTAATAAGATAACGTAACCCCAACTCCCTCCCCTCCCCTCCCCACCCCCCCCTCTTACACTCTGTCCCAATCTCTGTCTCCGTTCCGTCCGTGTTGTTTGCCTTCTGATAAGCCCCTGCCCCTGTCCCTGGTCCCCGCCCCTGGTCCCCGCCGTATCGGCAACACGAAAGTGCAAGAAACATGCTCCCGTTACGTTACGTTCCGTTTCGTTTCGTTCCGTTCCGTTCGGTTCGGTTTCCAAGTGACAATCGCAATGAAAATGTTCTTGCCACCATCGGAACGACAGGAGGGGGACAACGTACAGCATTCAACATTAAACGGCAACGATGACAGCAGCAAACAACCCGCACCCCGCACCCACACCCTCACCCACACCCACTCCACCCCACCATAACAGCGCAACAACGCAATACCGCATCACCCCCCTCTTTGCCCACTCTTTCGCGGCCGCAGCACCCCCCTCTTTGTTCACTCTTCGGCGGCCTCATCGCCTCCCTCTTTGCCATCTCTTCTCCGCCTCATCACCCCCACTTTAGCCCCTCTTTGCCCACTCTTCCGCGGTCGCAGCACCTCCTCTTTTCCCCTCTTCGCATCACCTTCCGAATGAGAAGAGAGCAGCGTGTGCGTGTGCACAGTGCACAGTGGAGTCCTTCCTGCCTGATGCATCTAGCAGGATCGCTTCCCAGATCCCCATATGGCACCTCTTCAGAGAGGCGTTGGAGAATCACACGAATAACGGACGGAGAAACCCTTTCAGGAGCTTATGCTAGGCCTTTCTTGAGGTCCTTGCTGGTTTTGGTTCACTTCGGGATCCACAATAATCGTATTGAGTGATTAAATGATGAAAAATCCACTCGTTTGAGTCCTGTCCTAAGGAAGAATTGGTCAATGCGACTCTTCGGGTAGAAGCTCTCACCTTCGGCCCTCTTCGGCTGGCAGTTCTCACCTTCGGCGCGCTTCGGCTGGCAGTTCTCACCTTCGGCTCGCTTCGGCTGGCAGTTCACACCTTCGGCTCGCTTCGGCCCTCTTCGGCTGGCAGTTCTCACCTTCGGCTCTCTTCGGCTCCCTTCAGCTGGTAGCTCTCACCTTCGGCTCGCTTCGGCCTTCTTCAGCTGGTAGCTCTCGCGGTCGGCTCTCTTCGGCCCTCTTCGGCTCTCTTCGGCCCTCTTCGGCTCTCTTCGGCCCTCTTCGGCTCTTCTTGTGTGCCTTGAGAGGCGTCTGCCGTTCTCTGGCCTGTCCTGAGCTGTTCGGTGCCCACTGTGCCCCGATGCAGTGCATCCCCCAACCTTACCCCAAGGTGAAGCCTTCCCTCCTTCCACAGCGACATCGTCTTCGTCGTCGTCGTCGTCGTTATCATCAGCATTGATTGTTGGAACCTTGTCAATAGTTGCCATTTATGAGAGGGAGACCGCCCCTCCTCGCCCCGCCCCGCCATCCTCCGCGCCTCAAGGTGGGAAATGCGACAACTCTATTTCCATGGCCCCCCACACCGCCGCCCCTCTTGCCTCTCGAGTGTCGACGTTTTTCGATTGCTCTTTGGCAAAGTTATCCCCTGGCGTTGGGGGCACGGGTCTGTGGCCTGTCTGTGGATGGAGGAGGAACCCCTTTTGGATTCAGTTTCGACTCTAGCCGGCGGCATTTTGCAAGCTAAATAACGTGTTTATGGCTGCCACAGACCTGATAACAGATATACAGATACAGATACAGCTGCAGATACAAAGACAGATGCAGAGACAGATATGGATATGGATATGGCTAGAGATAAAGTTTGAAATCACTCGAATATGTGTGGATATCTTGCTCTGTGCTGGGCAGACCCTTCGTGGCATGTGGAGACCACACGGAACTGGCCTTTCGATGGGGATATCTGTGCATTTCCTGTGGTCAAAAAGGGCCACTAGCCGGGCAGATTTGGTAGCTACTTTCTCGATTGCCATCCGCAAAGGCTGCTCTCTGTACTCACAGAGGCAGAGGCAGAGACAGAGCAGGAGCCAGAGCCACTGAGCCACAGGCCATAGCCGATATATTCCTGCAGATCTGAAAAGTTGAGTTGGATCCACCTCCCCGCTCCACATTCAGCCAAAATTTGGCACCATCTGTGGATCCACTGGTCGCCGATTCCAACGAAGACCAACGCCTCGAAAGGGACAAAGAGAGTGGCCAAGGATTCCACGCAGTAAAGGACTGAGTCATGGATGCTGCTCTTCGCTCTGATTATTAAATATTAAAATCCGACCCTCAGGGGGAAAAAGCTAGGGGCAGTGGCAGGGGCGACAGTGGCCTGCCACATCTGGGTGTGCCAGCAGATGCGGCGTCCGCGATTCAGAGCCATGGAATGCCAGAGTATGTGTGATGGAACTGCATTAAGATTAACAGAGAGTCATAGATTTGTATGAAAGCAAATTCCGATGTGGAAGAGGGTGTCCTGTGAGTACAGGCTGGGGACTTCTTCTTACCTCCAAAAGAGTCTAGGAGTCGATTCGTCTGTCTTCTCAGACTTCTGTGAGGCCTTCTTCTCAGAGACTCGGCAGAGCTAGAGGCTCCTGTGGCAGGCACCATCGTAGAGCATGACCATATCTAGCGGATTGCTGAAACTGGATCTGTTTGGATCCATATTATGGCCAGAAGGCCATGTCTCTCTCTCTCTCCCTCACGCACTCGAATCGAATGTCTAAACCACCTCCCAAATGGCGGTGAGGACATTCCGTAAAACACTATCGGCCATAAAAGTAGAGCCGCGGCCCTTGCCGCGTCCCACATCGCAGCCGTTCGTTTTATTTACTCAAGATGTGAACTGCACACCCATGCAAAAAGCACACACACACACACACGCACACGCACACATATGCAAATACATGTGGTCCATTCATAATGCCGCAGGATATGCGAAAGTGGCGGGAGAAGGGGGTGCCCGGGGGGGGGGGTAGGGGGTGGGGGGTTTGAGCCTCGTGTGCTGTGCGTGTGTTTTATCTATTGTCCTTTTAATTTCAATTCCCATGTGGGCTTTACGCTTAGTGCACATTATTCATTTATGTTACCCGTCTCTCTCCCCCCCCCACCCCCCGCCACCAGAGCCCCTCCCAGCCCCCAGAGCCCCTCCCGGGGCCCAGTGTGTGCGTTGAGCTAATTTTTGCTTTCTCGTTGCTCGTTTCTCCTTTCTCGTTTCTCCATTCGTTTGTTTTATACCGTTACTGCTGATCGCTAATCTGTTAATTTATCATACACACAGCCAAAGCAGATGTTTCAGTGTGTGTGTGAGGGAGGGGGAGGGGGTGTGGCGCCCCTCGAGCACGCAGCCAATTTATCATGGCCCTTAGCTGCCCGTCCGAGTCCCCTGCGATGGCTGTGTGACACGAGACGGGTCGTGCACACGCCATGCATATGCTTTCGGGCCCTGCCTGTCGTGTCACGCGCTCAACGCTCACGATTTCAGTCTGGACACGCGAGGGAGTTCGTTTTAAAACGATTTCACCTTGGAACAGCCGTAAACGAAACCGAGAAGGTTCCCTGTCTTCACATGCAAATCATGCCTGGGCCTGGGATGTCCTTGGGGGCTGCCTTCTAATCACGAGAGGAGCTTGTTGTGAATTTGCTTATCCCCTTGGCGGGGGCCAGGGCATAATTAATGAGCGGAGACCCCGCCGCAAGATTAATGATGTGCGAAGAACGGGCCGCGGCTCTCCGAGGCGTCTCAATTGCTTGACTGGCGATTGACTGAACGTCTGGAGACGCCCCACCCACTCCACTCCACTCCTCCTCCGGGGATTAGCTCGTGTGTGTCCATGGGGCGATTGTCCGGCTCGTTGAGCGCCGGACTGGACTCGAAATTGAAACCGTATGCGCGAAACTAGTCGGTAAATTAATTTGATTTACTCAAATCAAATGCTGCCCCAGAAATTACCTGCAACCGACTCGTTGGGCCCCCCAGGCTTATGTTGTACGCGGATGGGGATGCTCCTGCCACAACGGATCCATAATATTTGACGGCGGCTCCTCGTGGCTGGCGTCAAATAGCTCATGTGTATGAGTAAATCAATTAAAAGTTTTAATTGAAAGAAAGATTTAAGAGAAATTAAATTGCCACCGCCCTTGCTATCCCCTGCCAGCCCCGGCCGTACAGTGCGCGTCATCACCAACCATCCCCGGATTGCCTGAACTTATTGCATTTGTTCTTTCTGTTCTTTCGAATCCTCTTCCATTTTCGGTTTTTTGTATTTGAGCAGTTTTTGCAACCAAATGCGTCTGTTGCAGCTCAAGCGGTTTATTATTACATTACGGGGAGTAAAATGAACTAAAGAGAAGTCGGTGTCTATATATCTGTAGAATTTGTAATCTCCGAACGGCTCTGAGCGGGTCTGAATGGCTCTGAACGGCTCCGAACCGCTGTGAATGGCTCTGAACGGCTCTGAACCGATGTGAACGGCTTTTGACGACTCTGAACCGCTGTGAATGCCTCTGAACCGCTCTGAACTCGTCCTGAGTGGCTTTGAACGACTCTAAATGGTTCTGAACCGCTCTGAACGGCTCTGAATGGCTCTGAATGGCTCTAAACCGCTGTGAATGGCTCTGAACGGTTCTGAATGGCTCTGAATGGCTCTGAACGGCTCTGAACGCACTCTGAACCGTTCTGAGCGGCTTTGAACGGCTCTGAACCGCTGTGAATGGCTCTGAACCGCTGTGAATGGCTCTGAACGGGTCTAAACGACTCTGAACCGCTCTGAACGGCTCTGAATGGCTGTGAATGGCACTGAACGGCTCTGAAATGAAATTGGGAAGGAAAACTACATTTTTCGTACGATCTTCGGAGCCAAGAACATCAGTTGGAATGTCTTCAAAGCAGTCTTCATGGGAAATGGGACTTGGATGATGGCGGGGAGGGAAGCCCTCCATCCCAATGGCCCGACAATCGACAGGAAGGAAGGAAAACTCCCAAATCCCTTTGTGGCCTGTGCTTATACCGATGAAACGCAGTGTACGAAACCATACATGATTTTGGACAGAAAAAATTGTGCCGCCTTGCGAGTGCTTCGGTGATAGCAAGGACAATGGCCCCGAAGGAAGGGGGAGGGGGCGAATTCTTATGAAATAAATCAAAATTCCAAATTGACAGCCAAAGAAGGTCTCCGCGGAGGGGAGGCATGCCACCCGCAGGAGTCAAAATAATGGGGGTGGGGGTGTGGTTAACGCCTGCATACATATGTGTGTGTGTGTGTCGGTGTGTCGGTGTTAGAAGGAGGGAGGAATGGGGCATTAGCTCGGTTAATTATTCAACTTGGAATGCCATAACATGTCTGGGCCGAGAATTTCTTGTAAATTATACGAAAGTCGAGTGGAGTGCGATGCGGAGGCCTTGAGTGCACCGGCATTCCCCACAACTTTCGCATTTACCCGTTCTCTAATTAAGATACATTTAATCCATGCAGATACAATGTATCTACCTGTGCATGGAATTCGATGGTTAAATTCTGTTCCATTTAGAAGTGCAGTTTTGGGTTTCGAAAATGCTGTGAAATCCTTTGCTTCCGACTGGATTGCCTTCAATATCGAGTATTTTCTATGGGAAAACATTCGCTTTTCAACAATATTCGCGAAATTCGGAATATCAATCAATCTGTGTTGCACATTGAGTGCCCAGCCACTCGTATGCCCACCCGGCCCTTAAAAGTTCAATCATTTGAGGTCCAATTTCCATGTAACTTTGATCGGAAACCCTTTACAAAGAAAATAAGTAACATGTAGATTTTTCGGTATTTTTTGGTATTTTTACCTCTACTAAAATAAAGAAGAAATTAAAAAAATTGAGAAAAATTTCAATTTTGTTGGAATTTTTTTGTGGTATTTTTACAGTAATTTTTTAACCTCTACTAAAATAAACAAGAAATAAAAACGAAGCAGAATTGAAATTTTGTTGGTATTTTTACAGTAATTTTTTAACCTCTACTAAAATAAAGAAGAAATAAAAACGAAGCAGAATTGAAATTTTTCGGTATTTATTTGGTATTTAAAAAAGATAATTCTTAATAAAAGTTCTTCAAAATATCTTTAAAAAAAAATCCAGAAAATATTTATAATAAGGTTACGTTTTTACGGTTCGTATTTTACGGGTTGGGAATATAAAAATGGAGGGTTTTTATACTATAAGGAGAGACCTTATTTTGAAAAGGATTTTTGTGTGTTGTTTTTAAAAAAACTCCGAGCCAAGACTGACTATGTCTAATAGGTGATTCTGTTCATTAAAATATATATATATATAATATAAATATAATATAATATATTTATTGGCACGGAATTTTGGTAACGTAAAGCCAGTGGCCTCCGTGGATGAATTACCAAAATAAAGTAAAGTATTTTTCTTTGCCATAAATTGGAAAATGAACACCAAATATTTGAAAAATATTGTACAGTTTGGGGGTTTTCCAACCAATTTCCAGAGTCTCAAAAAGTTGCCAAAAAACTCTTCCGTCGGGTTGTATCTTTTTTTGGCTTGTATCTTTCAAACCGGTCGTTCGTTTGTTGTGATTTTTTTTTGGTAAATATAGAGGTAACCAATTACCATGCCACTGGATTCATTTTCTTTTAAAATTTCATTTCATTATTTTTTTCAACATTTTGTAACGTAAAGCCAGCATGGAAATGGCCATTTTTTTGAAATTTTTGGACACAGTTGGGGAAGATAAACAAAAGCCAAAGGGGAATGGAGTAATGTGTAATTTTGAGTGGGGAAAAAAATGCGTGGAACGGACTTGGACTTGGATGTGGAGGAAGTTTTGGGATGGGGGGCGATGCGTGGAACGGACACGCTCCTCGGACCTACCTGACCCCTGGGCCCTGGCGAGGGATGACCTTTGCTGCTACCTGGTCGCAACGCAACCACCCCTGGCAGGCAGCAGAAAATCGGCAAACTTCGACTCGACGCGACGCGACGCGACTCTGGGCTGGAGAGAGAGTCAGCCAAGCGTGTGGCCGCCGGGGGCTGTTTGGCTTGGCTTCGGTTTTCATTCCACATTTCTATGCCGCTGCGCCTCGAGCGTCACATACTCCTCGTGCATGTTTGGTCTTGGTCTTGCTCTTGGTTTTATTTGACCCAGAAGGCACGCGGAACGCGGCACGGGATGGGACGCGCCATGTGGCCGGGCTGTGGAACAGCTGACCCATGAACATGCATCCCCTGCCGCAGTTTCCACTTGCATACACACACACACACACACACATGCATGCACTCACACACATGCATGTACATACATATGTATACATTTTTATGCGAAACATCTGCGGGATGGCGGCGTCTAAGTTGGTTTTTGTTTTCGTTTTCATTTTCCATTTCCATTTCCATGCCAACTGGCAAATTTACTTTCAGCCAAGCAGCCAGCCAGTTAGCTACTTAGGCCCCAATCCCCCTCCCAGCCGCCTGTATCCACAAGATACTTTCGCGACTTGGCGACTTGGCGATGCATTCAGAGCAATTAGCGAGGCCCTGGATGGGCTGGATGGCTGGGTGGCTGGGTGGCAAATTATTGACGGAGTTTCCAGCACAAATTCGTGTTAAAATTATTTTGCGGTGGGTGCTTGTTGGTTGTTGGCGGTGGCTCTGGCTTGTAGTTGGTTATTAAGCCACTCGGTTGCTCTTGGCTTGGCTTGGGGTTGGTGGTGGGGGGTAGCTTTTTGCAGCCACTTTCAGGTGTCAGGCTCTTGGTAAGAAGTTGGCCCGCCAATTGAGGGCTGGGCGGTGCCGAACGGGGGGGCCAATGATTGGGCCAATCTCGGTGCTGCTGCGAGTCGAGAGTGTAGAAAGATCATCAAAGGGGGAGGGGCAGGGGGATGCGCCCCATGCCAAGGATGCACTCTTGTTATAACAGTTTCAAGAGTTTTTCCATTGCGATTTTTAAGGGGCAAATAATTGTATCCGTTTAAGGAACCAGTTTTTTCTTTATGATTGGCTTTTTATGGGAATTTTATCCTAATATTTTTCACAGTGTATTTTGGTCCAAGAATTCACTACGAGATTTTTTGCAGTGTTATCTGCCGTTGTCTACCGTTTGTTATTGTCCTCTGCCTGTCCCGCTGCTCCGTCTGTCCCCTTGCCGTGTAGGTGTGAGGGAGAGAGAGAAAGACGCCCCGCTCAGAGCGGATCAAAAGGAACAAGAGGAAGAGCGCGCGTTGTTCTGCTACAATGCGTGTGGGTTGGAAAGAGACAGAGCGATCAATCAATTCACAAAAACTCTAGACAAAGCTCTGTCGTGCACTGCTTTTTGCCGATTGCTCGCTCTTATGCCCGGCCAGATAAATGCTCGGCAGGTACGAGATCTGCCTGCAAAGAGAGAGAGAGAGAGCAGCATAGCAAAAGCATTGGGCGACGCCGGCAGATCAAAGCAAGAGCCGAAGCGGCGACGGCAGAGCCCGCTTTAACAGAGAGAGCGGCCTTTAACAGAGACAGTTCCATTTAACAGAGAGAGCGGCCTTCAACAGAGACAGCCTCCTTGAGCAGAGGGATAGCGCTATTTAACAGAGAGAACGCACTTTAACAGAGTGCGCTCTTGAACAGAGGGAGTGCATTTTAACAGAGAGACCGTCCCTTTTAACAGAGAGACCGTACCTTAACAGAGTGCGTTCTTTAAAAGAGTGCGCTCTTTAACATAGTGAATGCACTTGAACAGAGGGAGCCACCTTTAACAGAAATACCGCCCTTTCACAGAGTGCGTTCTTTCACAGAGTGAGTGCATTTTAACAGAGGCAACGATCTTTAACAGAGAGATAGCGCAGCAGCGATGCCGAACGTCAGCGTTTGCAGTGCCTTGGTGGTCCTCTTTCTCTCTCGGTTCTTACTTTACGCTCTGCACTACTCAGAGCGCTTTGACAAGAGAGACAAAGAGAGAGAGAGAAGAACAAAGTCTGTTGTTGCAGTGCGCTGAATAATACCCGAAAAAGGAAACGCGTTTCATCATGTCGCCGACAATGGTTGCCTTTAAGTGAATGAAATGGAAACAGATCCGAATTCTAATTGAAACGAGATACACAGGCAGCTTCCATTTGCTATTTTTGACTTTTTCCGGCTTTCATTAGCTTTCGTTGCCGTTGCTGGTGTCTTTTGCCAATTAATTCCCCTGCAGGCACTTCTTTCGACTGTATTTTCAGGTAATAAACCGGCAAGGAGGACGCTGGCGAGGGGGTGGGCCAGGGTCCGTGCCGAAACTTGGATTAGATACATCAGTGAGGCATGTAAACATTTTTAAATTTGAATTACGTGCCGTAGCTGCCAAACGAACGGCTGCCAAGCCATCGGAGCCATCGGAGCCATCGTGGCAAGTGCCTACGAAAATACTTTTCAAATGAGCAGCGAAACTTTTGCTGTGGCCCGTCGGTAGAGGGGGCGAAGGAGGGGGAGGGGGAGGATGATAAACCGAAGAGCAACAAGCAACGAGCGACGCTCGACCGAAGCTAAAGCGTCTTACGGCCCGAGGGCACACACACACACACACATATATATAGTACATATATGTATGTGTAATGGTGTGAGGGTTTTTTTGGCCTGCGATGTGTTGTCTTTTGATGGCAGGCACACGCGTCTTCGCGAAGAAAAATTACAAAATTTATTAAAGTGTTTGGAAAGAGGAGGCGGCAGAGAGATACCACACACACACACACACACACGAGAGCACACACACACACGAGAGCACACATCAAATGTAATTGACTTGGAAATCTAAGACAAATGTGCGAAAAAATACATAGAGCGAGCGAGACAGACAGCGACTGAGACAGAGATACATATGTATCTGCTGATGGAGCTGTTACACGTGTGGGGGGTGGAGGGTGGGGGTGTCTGTGTGGGGTTAAGCTCTGCCGCCGGCTACAAAAAAAAAGTTTACCCGTTTTTGGCGCCTAGATGTGTTCTTTCTCTCCCCCTCTCTCTCTCTCTTTGGCAAGTGGGGGGGGGGGGGGGGGGGTGCTGCACAAAGACGGGGGAGGAATACGTATCCGAATACGAGCACGGGGCAGCTGCAGCCCAAGTGCTGCACAGTGGCCGAAAATGGTTGAATTGCATTGAAATATTTTTCCTGATTTTTGGTTGGGAGCCTCCACAGCAGACCTCTAGGGACTCCCACTCGAAGTGCCTTCAACATCGAAATTTGGCTTCCAATCCGACCCACTGTGCGGTGCCACGTAAACCAGGGGGGGGGGGGGGGGGGGAAATGCGTCGCCAAGATGTCTCGACTGTGGTGTGGCGTTGGCTCGGGGGTGGTTGCAATGCCTGCCAAGAGGGGGTGGTTTTTTTTTTTGCCCGTAAAGCCAACCCCTCTAACACGGTCCGGCGATTGGAAATGAATGAAATCGTACGAGGGTAACAGGGTGGGGGTGGTGGGTGTTTTACGTGAGGGAGGGGGGAGATGGGGAGAGGGGGGCGGGGGGCAGGGGTTCTAATGCGAAATTTGTATGCAGCCCCAACGACGAGAGTCGTTTCTTTTGTTTGGTTTTTGTTGCTCCTGGACTCCGGACTCCGGACACCGACTCCGGCTCCGGCCTACGATTCCGATTCCGATTCCGGCCTACGTTCAGATTCCACGCCCTGGCAGTCCGGCCAATTGGCGCAGGCAGAAATAACAATCAAATTAAATGGCTTCCAGAGTGGGCTCCAGGAAATTAAGAATTCCCATCGCCCCACCCCCCTCTGCCTCTCTGCAGCCCCTCCCCTCCTCTGCCTCTCTGCAGCCCCTCCCCTCCCGATCTCCGGGCCAGGGCCAACACTTTCCGCCTTTTATTGTCTTAATTTGCTGGGCGTGAAGAAAAAAAATACTAGCCGCCGATTCATAGACTCCCCTTGGCGGCCACACACATGGGGCATGTGGCACGCGGCACGAAAAAGGGTCAAACGTCAGTGAGCATCATTTAAATGAAAAGCTCATTTCCAATGTCATAAAGAAGGCTTAGGCATCGGGGGTTAAGGCCTGCCGGCAGGACCTTGGGACCTGGAACCTATCTGTATCTCGAAGATACTCCCCCGCCTCCTGCCTCCTACCCCCTGCCAATTTGGCTTAAATTGGCATTAAAAATGGCTCATATGTGTCTTTAATTTTGTATCTTGTGGCCTCCTAGCCCCCCCATCCCCCCTCCCGCCGTCTGCGGGCGCAGGCCATTAAAAAAAGCGTGGCAGACGCACGGTGGGGCATCGCATCGAGACCCTTCTGGCTTGTGGCTCCTGGGGACTGCGTTGGCGACGTGTTTGCGCCTCTGCGGTTGCCAGGGGTGGTGCCTAGGAGGGTGGCGGGGCCTGGGACCCGGCTGGATGCAAGGGAATCGCATTATTATGGCCTGCGTTTAATTTTTGCTACAAACACAGACGCCCACACACACACACACACACCCACACAGATATACAGATACAGACACCCACACAGAAGCACAGAGGCACAGACACAGATGATTGTTCTGCGTTGATTGCGTTCAAGTGGTGTCAGGTCTAGGGTCTCGTCTCGGTCTCGTTCTCGTTCTCCTTCTCGGGCCGGGTCCCAGGTTGCAGGGGCCCAAGCAACCCCAAGCTGCTGCTGAATGCCGCTTCATTATTCTCGAGATACCGCTCGGAGAGCAGGGGGGGGGGGGAGGTGGCAGGGCCCCCAACACTCGCAGAAAAATGGCACTGTAAACAGGAACAGGGCCATATTGTTGTTAATTGAATGAAAATAAAAATTGAAAAAAAGAAAAATTGAATAAAAATAAAAATTAAATTTAAATTAAATAAAAATACAAATTAAATTAAAATATAAATTTAATTAATATACAAATTAAATGAAAATAAAAATTAAATTAAAATAAAAATTAAATTCAAATATAAATTAAATTAAAATAAAAATTAAATTAAAATAAAAATTAAATTAAAATAAAAACTAAATTCAAATACAAATTATATTAATATAATAATTAAATAAAAATAAAAATTAAGTTATATAAAAGATTATATACAGAATATATAGAATAAATATATATATTATATTATATTTTAATAAAGAATATAGAATTTTAAATAAGGAATTTGTAGGAAATATATCGCATAAAAAAAGAGAAAATATTTCATTTAAATATGAAGTTTATTCCATTGCATTTTTTGCCTAAGCCTCGATCTCTCTCTCCCTCGCTTCAATTGTGTTCTCTCTCCGGCCGCCACATCCCAGTGCTCTCCTTTCGCCATTCCTTTTTGATCTCTCGCTCGCGCCAGACTCGTTCGAAACGACTCTCGCTCTCAAGCCTCCCTCTCGCTCTCGCTCTCAAGCCTCCCTCTCGCTCTCGCTCTCCAGCCTCCCTTTCAGCGGATTGAAGGCACAACGAACACTCTACAACATGGTTTCTGTTCTGTTCTCTCTTTGTTGTTATTATTTCTGCAGGCTAGAAATTTTTTCTCTACATCATTCTCTTCCGATATATATCTATATCAATTTTAAATTTGGTTTTAATTTTATTAATTTCCTTATTTTACGTCTGTTGCCTTTTCGTGTCGATCGTAGAATGAATATCCCATTAGACCTATCGCTAGGGGTACTCATGTGTGGTCTTACAAGTCAAATAGTTTCATATTCATTATTATTAGTCGATATACAACCGATAGATAATAAATTATTTCAGGGAAAAATTTGAGTCTTAAAATTATTAATAATTTTTTTTGGAGGCGTAAGCGAAAACCAGAGACTGCCTGAATAAATATAGTACCTATAAATTCTATAAGTAATGCTAGTCTTTCGATATTAACCATCGCATGTCTTGTCTTTCGTCTCTCTCTGTCTGTCTTTTGGGCATCAATCAATCGCATCGAGAGGGAAGATCTCTCTTAAGAACGTAAAAATAAAGAGAGCCACCACCGAACGCTATCGATTCCGCTTAAAATCTTTCCACGTAATGACCTATTTGACCCTTTTGACCTGTGCTCAAATCACTTATCACTTGTATGCCAACATTCTGAGGTCAAACCAAAGACGTGTCGAATATATCGAAATCACAAACTATCGCAAGCGATAGCTGCATTTGTAGTGCAGTGAGACTCCAGCGGAAGCGCCCAAAGCGGTTGCCGCTGCAGCTGTTTCTCTGTTTCTGTTCCTCTTGCCTTTGCGTAAGCAGGGCGTCGTTTAATTGACAGACAAATCCCCAGCTTCCCGCTCCAGCTGTTGCATATTTGCGCCCGAGTTCCATGACCCCGACCGCACGCCAGCCAAATGGCGGCTTACCCACACGGCTCGCCTGTCGCGATTTTGAGCTTGCTCTGCTTCTGCTTCTGCCGCTGCCTCTGTCGCTGGCTCTGGCTCTGCCTCTGTCGCTGTCTATGGCTCGGCGTCTCTCTTTGGATCAAGCTCTAGCTCTGCGTACCTCTCTGGCTCTGCTTCTGGCTCTGCCGCTGTCGCTGGATCTTGCTCTGCTTCTGTGTATGGCTCTGGCTCTGCCTCTGTCTTCTGTCTATGCTCAGCTTTGGCTCTGCTTTTGGCTCGGGCTCTGCTTCTGGCTCGGGCTCTGCTTCTGGCTCGGGCTCTGTTTCTGCCTCTGTCGCTGTCTCTGGATCTTGCTCTGCTTCTGTCGCTAAGCGTCTCTTTCTGGTTTTAGCTTAAGCTCTGCGTTCCTCTCTGCCTCCGCCTCTGTCGCTGTCTCTGCAAACCGCAAAACACAAATCGTGTCTTCGGCTACAAAGCACGAAGCCCCATTAGGCGGCAGAATCGCCGCAGCTCCCTTCAGACCAAGATCATTCAAAGAGAGACATAAATAGATTCGACATTTGAATTCACATTCGCATTCGCATTCCCATTCACAGTTTCCTGTCAATTTCTCTTTTAGCACTTTCAACCAAAAGAGTGAATGCCTCCACTTCCACTTCCACTTCGACTTCCACTTCTCCTTCGACTTCTTCCTGCTTGGCTGGCACTTCCTGCCCCCTGCCCGGAGACCCGTCGCTTTCCTTAGTTTTCGAACCAAAAATAACATTTTGTGACAGTAATAAACGCAATGAAAGGGAGTCCTTTCCCCTTTCCCCTTTCCCATGCCATCCACCAGTACCTGGCCAGCGTCAGCGTCAGCGCCAGAGCCACGTCCACGGCCACGCCTTTACTTATTTTTGTCCCTCTTTTATGGCTCCCCCCTCCCCCTCCCCCCGCCCCCTCCGCCAGAAAGAAAACCAAACAAGGAGCTCGGGATAAATTTATACAGCACATTTCATGCGATCAGCACATAAATATTATTATATTGTGGGATATTTATGCGAAAATACACGCGTGCCTCCATATAAACAAATATATATATATATTTATATACTATATTTAGTATATAGTATATATTTGTGTGTGTCGCCGAGTCCTTCTGTGGCTGTGTGCCACGATACAAAGGAAATATCTCGTTGTGGGAATTATTTATTCCACCTTCGCCTTTGCCAAGGCGCCAATGAAGGGTGGTAGGGGGAGGGGAGAAAGCACGGGGGGGGGGGGGGGCGGATGGTGTATTAAGTGCATTTTTGGGATGAGGATGGGATTCATAGTTGAATGCGAATCAGTCCATTCAATGGACCAGGAACGAGGGACCAGGGACCGGGGACCAGGGACTTTCTCCTTTCTCTGCGACACTTTTTTCCCCCCAGCATTGACGCCTGTCTCGTCTCTCGACTCACCTCGGGGCATAATCAACGCTGCCATGCAGACAACTCTCCCCTCTCCCCTCTCCCCTCTTCTCTAGTTTTTTTTGTGGTGCCAGGCAGGGGCTAGGGGGGGGGGCGTTGAAGGACTTGTGGTATTTGGTCGACTCGACCACAAAGCACAGAATGCGTGTTGCATACATAAATTCGAGTCGAGGACGGCTCTGCTCACGTTTTCTGCTGCACAAAATAAATCGTCGAACGACAGACGGACAGACGGACGGACAACGCCTCCTCATTAACTAAAGGGCTGGGGCTTACTGGGGGCGTGGCAGAAGTGGCAAAGCCAAGGTGACATGGAAACGGGGCGGGGGACGACCACCCATCCGGTATCCCATTTACAGCTAAATATCTGGCAGGACCGGAACGGACATTACCCGTTAGGACGAGCCATCGATGGCTCAACCAATGACCCATCAAGGTCAGCGAAGACCCGCTATGCGCGGAGCTGGTGACATCAGAATGAAGAACGAAGAGAGCAAAGAACTAACGAAAGAGAGCGCTTGAGCAGCTAAGCGGCGCGCGAGCGAAAGAGAGCGCTGCAGTAGCTTTGGGCTGCAGCTGAGCCGAGCTCGGGTGAGAAGGAAAGCAAAGAACTAACGAAAGAGAGCGCTTGAGCAGCTAGGGACTGCAGCTAAGCCGAACACGTGTGAAAGAGAGCGCTGCAGTAGCTCTGGGCTGCAGCTGAGCCGAGCTCGGGTGAGATGGAAAGCAAAGAACTAACGAAAGAGAGTGCTGGACTGCAGCTAGGCGGCGCGCGCGAGCGAAAGAGAGCGCTGGATCAGCCAAAGCTGCAGCTAAGCCGCGCGCGAGCGAAAGAGAGCAAGGAGAAGCTTGGAAGCTGCAGCTGCAGTGACGAAACGAAACGAAACGAAGCAAAACGAAGGTGGAAACGAACGAGACGGCCGAACGAACGTCCGCTGCCGTTTAAAAGCATATGCTAGCAAATAAAACAGTTGGGATTTACTTTAAGCGATTCACTTTGTTGTTGGATCATTGGTTTTATAAACTCGAAACTGAATCTTGACGAATAAAGTTGGCAATAAATTTCGTTCCGTTATTTTGATCAGCCAAAACGCCAAGGGCCGTGGTTGGCTATGATAAGAAGTTGGCGGAAGGGAAGGGAAGGACCAAAAAGTAAGCCGCAAGAAAGAGTTGAGTTGAATAGAATGAACAATGGGCGGAACAGAGCGGAACAGAATGCTATGACAAGGACGGAAGGACAAGTTCAGGAGAATAACAGAGGGAGGGGGGGCGACATACATACATGTGTGGGTGGCTTTGCTAGGGCCGCTGCTGCTTCTAATTCTGCTGCCGTTGCTGAGGATTCTGCCGCTGTTTCTGTCTCTGATACCGCTGCTTTTGCCTTTGCGCGCCGCTGCTTCTGCCTTTGCTGTCGCTGCTTCTGCCTTTGCTGTCGCTGCTTCTGTCTCTGCTGCCGCTGCTTTTGCCTTTGCGCGCCGCTGTTTCTGTCTCTGCTGCCGCTGCTTCTGCCTCTGCTGCCGCTGCCACTGCTTCTGCTGCTGCCGCTGCTTCTGCTACTGCCTCTGCCGCTGTTTCTGCTGCTCCTTGTGCTTCCAGCTCACATTTTATGATGCTTCTTCGCTGGTGTGTGCGAGTGCGACTGTTTAGAGTCCGTGTGAGTGCTATGTGTGTGTGTGTGGTGCACATTAATACAAATGACTGTCGCCTGAGCGTCATAAAAATGATGAAGAGTCGGCGGCAAACAGCAAAAAGGCAGATCTGATCGTCCCGAAAGAAATCATGTGAGCGATTGGGTGGGGCGGCAGCGATGCCGGCGTGACACGAGCTGCAGCTAAGGCCGTTTTGCGTGACACGCCTCCTCCCGGCATGGCGGCATCTCTGGCAGGTAATAAGCCGGAGCCAGGACACGGAGACAAAGACGGAGACGTAGAGGGAGACGTAGAGGGAGACGGAGACGTAGAGGGAGACGGAGACGAAGAGGGAAACGGAGACGTAGAGGGAGACGGAGAGGGAGACGGAGACGTAGAGGGAGACGGAGACGAAGAGGGAAACGGAGACGTAGAGGGAGACGGAGACGTAGAGGGAGACGTAGAGGGAGACAAAGACGTAGACGGAGACGTAGAGGGAGACGGAGAGGGAGACAAAGACGTAGACGGAGACGTAGAGCGAGAACCCATTCGAATTGAAAGTTTGGCTTTCCGCAATAACAATAGCAGACTGTGGGGGCTGTGGGGTCTGTGGGGGCTGTGGGTTCCGGTGGGCGGGGACCTGGCACCGCCCACGCACTTCCTCCGACATTTTTGCGCTATTAATCCATCAATGAAATATGCTCTATGTGTGCGTGTGCGTGTGTGTACGTGTGTGTGTGTACGGCAGTAAAAGTAAAAGTAAAAGTTCTTTGGCCAACATTAGGAGGGGCCTTTGAGGCCCTAATGCCTGATGCCATTTAGTTTTGCTGCCAAAAAGCCAAAAGCATTCGTATTGTTTTACTGTCATCTGTGCCATCGAACGATTGCAGTACGTGTGCTCTTTCCGGCGTACATTTCGGGGCCGGAGTGACAAATAAATGACGGCGAACGAGTTGCTCTGCCACAAAACTTTGATTCGCTTCGAGGAAGCAACGAGCAGTCGGAGGAAGGGGCACAAATGGCAATGGAAATGGATGAAAGTTTCTCGCTCTCAAATGAGACACACGTACTCCCCCCCTCTCGAGGCGGCCGTGAGGACACTCTTTTTATGGGCACTCTGCGCAACTCTTGGGCTCAAGCCTTAACCCTTGCCAGTCGTGGGCATTCAAGGGTTAAGCTGCCACCGTTGCAGCAGGCCTCTCCATTAGCCATCAACAAGCGGCGGTCCTGGGCTTACGGAGTTGATTATCCCGGATTTTTCGGCTTCAGTCCGTACGCCGTAGTGTGCACGAGGGCTGTTTGAAGAGTCCGGGCAGCACTGCTTGGCAATAATGTCCGGCCCTCAAAGGAGACTCCGTTCCGGCGCAAGTCCCGGACTCATTGAACAGCCCTCCGGCCATCGAAATTGTTTCCATCGCAATTGCAATCGGCCAACATAAAGATAAAGGTACGAGAGACGACAGACGACAGACGAGAGACGAGGCTGGCTGACAAGTTGGCCTAATCTTTGCTGACATGAACGCATGGCCAAGGACTGAGCTACTGGGTGACAGCCCGCCGGCTGTTCCTCTCCCTCTCCGACAGAGTCGAAAGCGTAATCCCAGTCATGTAAAAAACTCCAGTAGAACGCCAGTAGGGGCCGTGTTTCGTGTGTGGCAGAAGGCAGTCTTAATAGATTTTGGCTGTCGTTTGGCAGCTGACGGATCGACGCGGGGGGAAGGGGAGGGGAGGAGGCTGGCACTTCCGACAGCCTTGGGCGGACTCCCTCGACCACTGGTGGTTTATTCGAAACGAATGAGTCCTTTTTGAGCCCAGAAGGACTTCGATTTGGCACAGCAGAACGCCGATTAAAGTGCAGCATGTCCGGCCGGATGTGCGGGGAGTGCGGCGCATAATTGAGATTGAAATGACGGATCGGATCGGCAAGGCCTAAGCAATACATCGCCAAGCCCTGCCACGCCACGCCCCTAAGGCCAGTCCGGGTTGGAGAGCGAGAGCGGTGAGAGCGGAGGCGCGACCTATCCGCCGGAGTGGGGCTGGAGAGGTACCATAAAATCTTGCAATGCAGCAAAATAGATATAAATAAAGGAGAAACGCATTAATTTATTTAAATGCGTGCTACGTGTAATACGGTGGGCCGGGGCAATGCCGGCCTAATTGCCAATCGATGTCAGGCCCGGATGATATGCCGGAGTCAGAGTCAGAGATGGAGACGGAGTCACGGCCTGAAAGACCTTTAATGACATTCGCACTCCTTTAATTGTATCTCGTTTTGCCATTTGATTGTTTGTTGTCCGGAGAAACGGCTGGAAGGACGGACGGAGACAGGAGACAGGAGACAGGATAGGGCGGACGGGACGGACAGGATAGGACGGACGGGACAGGATGACAGGCCGATGGAATGGTTTGCCAAGATTGGCAACGGTTTTTTCACGCACGTCTTACGGTCTCTTGCTCCGCCTTCTCTTTCTCCGCCTCCTCCTCCGTTTCCTCCTTCCACTCCTCCGTTTCCTCCTCCTTCTCCGCCTCCTCCTTCCGCTTCTCCGCTTTCTCCTCATACTACAGCTTTTCCTCCTTCTCCGCCTCTTCATCCGTCTTCGCCTCCTCCGCTCTCTCCTCATACTCCTGCTCCTCCCCTTCCTCCTCCGCCTCCTTCTCGTCTTGCTCCTCCTCCATTTCCTCCTTCTTATCCGCTGTCCATGGAGCACGACACGTGCATGGGGCAGGCAACACGTGCTTAAAATTGCATTCATTCCGCCGTTTGAGGAGCACTCTCTCTCTGTGTGTGTGTGTGTGTGCGTGTGTGTGCAAGCAGTGCGTGTGTGTGTTTGTACAGGTCGCACTATCGGTAGCCGAAGCTGCTTTATCCGTTTCACTGCTTCCCTCGACCGCGCTCTCTGCTCTCTGTCTTCGCTGAAATATGCATCACGCGGTGCCCAAGGCCCTAAGAGAAACACATCGCACTCAGCCGGCAGCGGCAGAGGTGGCGGCAGCGGGACAAGCAGCGAGAAAGGTAGCGGACAAGGCAGCGACAGAGGCAGCGGACAAGGCAGAGGCAGCGAGAGAGCGGGAGACGCAGCGGCACCGACAGCGGGCGAAGCAGCGGGCGAAGCAGCGGGCGAAGCAGCGAGCGAAGCAGTGGGCGCAGCAGCGCGCGAAGCAGTGGGCGAAGCAGTGGGCGCAGCAGCGAGCGAAGCAGTGGGCGCAGCAGCGCACGAAGCAGCGGCAGCGGCAGCGAGAGAAGCAGCGACATTACTTATGAGTAATTAATTATGCTTGCAGTACAATTTTTAAATTGAGTTGCACGCCAGCAGCCGTAGTGCAGCGCAGCGCATCTCCTCCTTTTCCTTCCGCTCTTGCTCCTCCTTCCCCTGCTCCTCCTCCTGCTGCCGCTCCTTGAAGCATAGCGGACGTCTGGCCGTGACTTATGCACCAGCCTTCGCGACCCTTCCTGCCTTCCTGCCCCTCCCCCCCCCTGTTCACGGTGTTGCCGCCGCTGCCGCCGCCTGCATAATGCGAATGGATATTCGGCGACGCGTCCGCCAGAACCAGAAGCAGATTAAGGTTTTCAATTTGCACTGGAGCCAGGGCGCCATAATGGAAGTGGCACCTTATTTTTTTTTGTTGGCGAAACTTTCAGGCAACGTATTTTTTTTTTTTGTTTTTGGTGGAAAGGACCACAACTATCGGCTCTACCAAAGGATTGCTCCGAGTTGCTCCAGATTTACATGTACACTACCCGACAAAATAATAGGTTCACGTGGGGTGCAAACTTTTTTAAAAAACCTTAAAGGGAAAATTAAATTTATCCAACTTTTAGTTGGAAAATATTTATTATTTTAGAGCATTTTTTACTTGAATTATATATTTTGTGATCGATTGAGGCGCTTCTAAGACTACATTTGATCAGTTTTCGACCAGTATTTCGACCAATAAGGTCCAAAAGTTGTTTTTTTTTTTTGGCAGAAGGTTGAAGTTTTTTCGCAAACGACTCGCAACCTCGATTCTGATTATGAGATTTACGACATAGAACTGGAAGAAGATGATGTCCTATAAAAAAAAAAATGTAATGAGTAATAAATTTCCATAATTATTATTTATTAAATAATATTACAAATGATAATAATGAATATAATATTTATTAAAAAATAATAATAATATTTATAAAAAAAATAACAATATTTGTAAAAAAATATAATAATAATATTTATGAAAAAATAACTAATAATAATAATATTTATTAAAAAAAATAATAATAATATTTATAAAAAAAATAATAATATTTATTAAATAATAATGATAATAATAATATTTATTAAAAAATAATTAGTCACTAAATATAATGATTTAACAACAAAATGCAAGAAAAACCAATTTCTGAAACTTAGCGATGGGCGGTGGGTGGTCCTGGAGGGTGGTGGGGCCTGGGGTGTTGTGTTAAATTAAAGCAAAAATTTTTAATTATTTTTAAAAGTAATATATGTACAAAATTTTAAAGATCTAACCCCAATTTCGAGCACTGTGCTAAAATATACCGCGTGAGGGTAATGAAGTTGCGCCGAATCTTAAAAAAAAAAATTCGAAATTTTATAAAAATATTCCAAATAAATGTGCAAGGTCTCAAGGCTCTAGCTCTGCCACAAAAAATCGAATTCTGGACGATAATGCAGAGGGCTTAAACGAGTTTTTGCCTCGAAGGAATTTATTTTTTAAAAATCTGCGCTTTATATACAGTTTTTTTTTACTGTTTATTTAGGTCCACAGATATCCCATGGGTTATTGCCCTAATCCTGAATTTTATGCTCCTCATTCTCAGATAAATGCCACTGCCTGTTGCGTATTTATTTAGGCCTCCAGTGCCACTTCCACTCGAAATCTTAGCGCCTTACCGCCGACTATTTACTTAGGTCCTTTTCTTTCCTACGATTTGTTTAAATCATGTGTGAAAAACATTTTTCAAGGCACACAAAAACAAATTCGTTGTACGAAAAATTTATAAAAATAAATAGTTTTCAAGTTTATAATTCGCAAACATTTCAAGGACGTTAAGGGAGGCAAAAACCTTCCCCCACTGCAATTGCCATAAACGCCCAAAGTGCCCCAATGCCACTGCCTCCACCTCCACGTCGACTATAAAGCGGAAGATGATGCAGACCTGACTAGTGTTTATAGATTCCTGGAGTTGGGGACTTACCCAAGTACATTTTTGGTACGAAACTGCCTTCGAAATTCGTCATAGGGGAGTTACGGGATGTCGGGGAGTCGCTATAAGGAAATTTGGTTAAGGAAGAGTTCAAAACATACTAAAAATTGAACTATATTTAAGGGTTCTGAGGAGAAATTCGTCATAGAGAAAACTTCGTTGGGCGGAAGTTTGTATTAGAGGTGTTCGACTGTACGTTTTGGAGATTATCTTTGAATGAATGAAAACCCACAAACCTTTAGCCGAAACCTGATCAAATCTGTATCAGAACCAGCACAAATTTCAGCTCAGAATTGACTAAAAAAGAGGCCTCCCCACTTTAATTTTGGGTTGAAACATCTGTAAACTTTCGATATAAAAAATATTCAAAAATATGCGAGCTATTTCATAGGAAATTTGCAGGATAGCCATGTATTTAATTATTATTTTGACCAGTGATAATCCATTGATGACTAACAAGAAATCCTTTCCTTTTTTTACTCTCGTTCCAGGTAAGATTCGTGGCGGCTGGAGCTCCCCAAGAACCCACTCTATTTCCCATAAAAATATACATATTTCTGATATTCCGTGCCACGCACAAGGCGGATGCCTTGGGGCTGGATGGGGAGTCTGGAGAGAGTGTTTTGTACTGCGATGCACGAGGCAAAGATGATCGCTTGGTGTACATACATAGATACATAAATGTGTAAATATACACAGTGAAACCCCTATATGACAAACTTCCGTACAACCAAGTCTTCTATAAAGCGAATTTATTGCCAGAACCCTGAAATTTCCTTCAATTTTCAGTAAGTTTTGATCTCCCCTTATGACGAATTTCCTTATAGCGAATATTTCTTTATCACAATATTTGTTCTACGCTCGAAGCTCCACTGCTCGTGTGCTTTCGATCTCCCTATGACGAATTTTGTTATTCAATTATTTTGATTTTACAAAAAAAATATATATATATCTTTGGGGAAGTCCCGAATGAGATGATTATTACTCATGTGCCTGAAAATTTATATTTTTATTAAATTTTCAATTTTGTATTATATTACTTATTTCTATTATATTATTTATTTCTATTATATTATTGATTTTTAATATAATATTTTGTTTATTTATTGATTTTTTTTATTATATTATTTTTTTTATTGTATTATTTTTTTTTATTATATAATTTATTTTTATTATATATATTTTTTTTATTATATTGTTTAATTCTATAATATTATTTTTTTTTCTTATATTTTTTATTTTTAATATATTATATATTTTTTATAATATTATTTATTTTTATTATATTATTTATTTTTTTTATATTGTTTAATTTTATTATATTTTTTTTTATTATATTATTTTTTATTATATTATTTTTTATTATATTATTTTTTATTATATTATTTTTTTTTTTATTATATTTATTATTTATATTAATTTATTCATTATTCGCCCACGGAATTGTTTGCTTCCTTTAAAGTCCTTCAAGTTTTCATTGGAGAAAATCCAACGCAAACCAAAAATTACGACTAAAAATCATTTCGAATTCTTACGAATTTTCAGTGCAACGAAATTCTGTCCCTTATGGAAGTTCGACTGTACAAATATATGTATGTAAATGTGCTGGACCGAGTGCTCAGATTAACCCAAAAAATCATGCACACGCACTGCCTGCCTGCCCCCCTCCCGCCCTCTTCCCCGAGACTCTTCATCTTCATCTGCGTCTCCCTTTTATTTTCTGATTCATCCGCGAGGCGAAGACCAATTAAAATTCCAAAATGTATTCTTAAAACGAAAAAAAAACTCGCTGGCGGCGGCGGCACCCCGAACAGAAAGTCATAATTTATATGTATCTGTACATCCCATAGATACTTTCCCTACTGCTTCATTTCCTACTTAAAGTCTCGATTGCATTGGTGTGTGTGTGTGCTCCTCTTTTTTTTTTTGGTCACTTTGTTTGTTGCATTGTTTATAGCCCCTGCCACTGCCACTGCCACTGCCACGCCACTCTGCCCCACTTGATAGTCGGGTCAAATGAAGTGAACGGGTGCCGCGCCACTGCCACTTGAGCGGCACGGAGTACATATAGAATATATTTCTGTATATGCTGGGGCATCGCCACAATTGTGCTCGTAATTGTTTATCCAAATCGACTGCAGACTTCACTTCACGGACTGTACGCTCCTCTCCGAACATCCCAGCACTCGCCAACAGTGGGCCACAAAAGTACAGCTGCGGCAGACGCCAACTTCACTGAAGCCAGGGAGCGATGAAGATGGAATAGGCAAAAAGCCAAAGCGTTTACACTAGTAGTACCAGCCAGACAGTGGCCATAGGGAAGATGGATGGCCAGGAGCTCCTGCGGAACGACCGTCAGGTCCGTCTTCCTCCTCTCGAATGCATCTACGAGTGGGTACAGGGTGTCTCACCATATGTCACTGCTACAAGAATATTTTAAAACGTTGCCCTGCCCACTTCCGCCCCCACAAAGGGCGAAAATCGGTGGCATCCACAATTTTGACGATACGAGAAAACTAAAAACGCAGAATCATAGATAATGATCATATCTATTAGGTTGCGGAATCTGGATCAGATCAAATCATTTTTATAGCCAAAAGGAACAAATCAATTTGCACTGGCTACGCAGCGCCCGACGTCACGCTCAGACCGATTTTCTGTCTCTCTCGCACGCACTCTTTGTCGTGTCGTTTAATATTAGCGGCGTCTACCGGAGGAGAGCCATACTGACTTAGTATCGGGTATAACTGTAGAGTTGCGGTGTCCGCAGCAACTCACAACGTTCCCCCTCGTTTTTGGTTGTCGTTAGGACATGGGGAAACCCTTTCGGGGCAAGGGTGATCTTTTGATCTGTCTCAAAAGGGTCAGGAATACATATAGGCATGTAGGATCTATAATAAAGTATCGTTTATGAATAATGTTTAGATCGAAAAAGAGCACAAATTGTACGGTTTTAAGGGTACAAAATATTGAGTCTATTCTACCGACTTTTAATCAACTTTTTCGCTTGTGCTGCCAAAAATCGACTGGCATATCGATAACCCCTTATCGGTTGGGTCTTTTAAATATCGGTTGGGTATTATCGATGGTGGGATAGTGTCCTCTACATATAGGCATGTGTGTATAGGTATGGTATGTTCTTGGATGTTTTCGGATCGATGGCACATTTTAATCTGTTGAATTCGAATAATGTTGGCCGCCACTGTGCCAGCACAGACCTCGGTCGGTGGGGGGGGGGGGGGGGGGGGGGGGGGGGCAATGAAAGACGGAAGAACGGTGAACTATGAACTATTGGCATGCAACGGAGGCTCATAAAGAAGCAGCACACACACACACACACACACACGCACACACACAGACACACAAAAGACACAGACATGAAATGACTTGCATGCATGCATGCGAGAAGCAACGAAAGCAAGACTCGGCAAAAGAATACAAAGAGAAGAAAGAGAGGGAGAGGGAGGGAGAGGGAAACATAAACAGAAGTAACGGGCGGGAGTACTTCTTCTTCTCGTTGTTGTTGTTGTTGTTGTTATGATTATAGTAATTGACCCAATTTTTGGAAACATTTCGTTGTTTTATCGCTGCTTCGTGGAAGGTTTTGCCTCCCTTTAGATTTTGTTGCTGTTGTTGTTGTTGCTTTTATGCTCCTTGTAATTTCGTTGCTCCGGAAAAGTGGCAAAGAAAAGCTCATTAAACTAAACGTTAGAGAAGAGGAAGGGGGGGAGGGGGGGATGAGGGGGGTTTGTGGTAGAAAGAGTGCGGTGACATGGTCCAAAGATACACACACACATATAGGATAGGCTTTCCCCCCAAATCGCTGGTGGCCTTCAACCCGTTCGTTCTGCCACTTCCGAGGGCCTCTTAATCCTTCTATGACCATTACGAAGGATCTATACCTAAGCTAAGGGGTCTATAAAGAGGTAGAATCCCCCAAGAACCCCCAAGAGGATGGTTTGTATCCTCCCTGCCATCCATTGAAGTCTTTTCCCATCCATTGATCCCCCGTCCATCTACATATAGGCAGCCCTGATTATAGGGTACCCAACACTTCGATCCTCTCCTTCTGGCATCTGTTTTCGCTCGCCTATGAGTACACTGCTTTGCACTGCACTGCACTGCACTACACGAGTACTATTTCCATTTGCATTTGCATTTGGCCCTTTTGTCTTGAGCGCAGTATTTTTTGTTGTTGTTGTTTTTTGTTTACCCCTTCCTTTGCTTTGGACTTTGGCTCTGCTTGATGTCGCTGCTGTTGTTGTTGTTGCTGTTGTCATCTGCCGCCGCTCGTTTGGTGCGAGTGAAATGCAAAGCAAACAACAATTTGTAATTTCCGTTGTTTCCCAGCCAAAGGAGAGCAGCGGCAGAGGCAGAGCGCTGGCCTGGGCAGAATAGAGCAGAGCATAGGAGAGCAAAGCAGAGGCAGAGGCAGCGCTCTAGCCAGTTCAGAGCAAAGCAGTGCATAAGAGAGCAAAGCAGCGCAGCGCAAAGCAGAGGCAGTGGCAGCGCTCTGGCCAAGGCAGAGGCAGAGCAGAGGCAGTGGCAGCGCTCTGGCCAAGGCAGAGGCAGAGCACAGCACAGGCAAAGCTCTGGCCAGGGCAGAGGCAAAGCAGAGCCAAGCAGTGGCAGCGCATAGCAAAGCAGAGACACAGCAGAGACAAAGCAGAAACACAGGCAGCGGCAGAGCCCCTGGCCAGGGCGAACAGGCTGGCTGGGGGGCGTCATTGCGATGCGGTGGGCGTGTTGGGAAAACTTTTCCACGCTTTGTTACGTGCAATTTTCTGCTTCAGACTGGTGAAATAAATCTCCTCTGCCGCACCCTATACCGTATCCTTTCAATCCAGTTCCTTCCTGCCGCCCCTCCCCCCCGCCACAACATACACTTTGCAGGACATCCCCGAAATATGGAACCCAAAACCCGTTTTCCCCATGCATTTGGAGTCCTGCTGCTGCCCCACCCTCGCCCTTCAGCTACACAAAATTCAATTTCTTTCAAACAATGTTTCATATATGCGTATGCTCCTAGCCACAGCTGGGGTCAAAATACTAGCAGCTATAGGGGCCTTTGTTCACCAATAATAAGACGTGGAAGCAACAGATAATATAGATCCTAGTGAATAATAGATAATAGATCTTAAGAGCTTAAGATAAATCCTACAAATTTTAGAAGAACCCCCCCAAAAATGACCATTTTTCGATTTAGTGGTAAACTTTTAGAATCCCAGTGGACCGAAGAGCGATACTAACACGGAACTATCGTAAATTATTCGGAAACGGACTTCGAAATGATGAACAACCCGGAAAATATGAGTCTAGGCTCGCTAAATGCTCGAAAACGGACTTCGAACAGAGGCATTTAGCGGACAAATCCCGAGCCACGATCGAAGTCCGAATAATACTCATCTATTACGAAATTCCGTACTTGTATGGTGCTCTCTATAACGATTTCCATTTCTTTTTCCAGAAACCTGAAATTTCCTTCAATTTTCAGTACTTTTTGATCTCCCCTTATGACGAATTTCCTTATAGCGAATATTTCTTTATCACAAGATTTTTCCTACGCCCGAAGCTCCACTGCTCGGGCGCCTGCGATCTCCCTATGACGAATTTTGCTATAAATATATTTATATATATTTGGGAAAGTCCCGAGCTATGAATCGAATGAATAGAATAAAACGAGAAACTGCTTACGAATGAGATGAGTCATAAAGTCCCTGAAAAATACAAATATGTATGAGTATGAGTATGAGCTGGTAAGACCATTTTTGGCATTATTTCGCTGAATTTTAGGTGAAAAATATCGTCGCTAAAAGCGAGGGCGTACCAAGCGGAGGCCCTTTTATATAAGTTTGTATCCCCGAAGTCATCGGGTTCTCCTAGGACACTATAAGCAGAGTCGTTATAACCGGATTCTACTGTATATTTATTTATATTTATTATTTGCCAAGGGAATTGCTTGCTTCTCTTAAGAGCCTTGAAATTTTTACGAATTATTTGATAGCAAGAAACAGAAAAATAAAACTAAAAACTATTTCTTTTTAGGAATTCTATATTAAGAATTTTCTGTAAACCATAGTCGTTTCCTTTTTGGTGCTCTTGAGATAAGTTTTCAGTAGCCTTCGGTTTCTCTTTATGAAACTTGAACTCCAGCGAAAATCGGTTTAGGCTTAAAGATTTATATGCATGACGATCTCTCCATTATGTTTTCCAGCCAAAACTTGCCCAAAAGCATTACAGAAGATTATTCTTTTAGATAGATATAGATTTCATTATAGATACTTAGATATTCTCAGATATTCCTTAACTTTTTCCAAAGGAATTTCATGTTTTGTTGGGCTGTAAAAATTTGTAAAAATTCAATGACAAGTCTCTGAGTCTCAGAGGCTTCTCCAAATGGTTTCAAGACTAGTTTCCAGGCTAGAAAAATCTTTTCAAGGCTGCCGCAGGAGAACGAGGGGTTTTCAGGGGATGTGTTTAAGGGATTGTCAGGGATTTCCCTTTAATGGCCTTGCTGATCAGCAGAACAGCCAATGATACATCATAGATTCCTCTAGGAATTAGTCCCTAAGGGATCCCAATCCACAAGAAGTAGAGCAATTCCATTAACAAATATTGGTAGTCCCTCGTAGCACTCCTGGGCGCAACTGTACCAGGGTTGACATGTGTTATTTATCGATAGTTTCGCACCATGCAGCGCCTATCGGCAGGCTAGGGGGCGTCGCTGGAGGGCACGGTGAAGAGCGACCAATCGTCGGCAATTAACTGAAGCAAGCATAGATAAAGATACATAGATACATACACAATTGTATCTATAAATCAACGACAGGCCCGGCGATGGGCACGGCCTACAGGTGATGCAAATGCGCCACGCTTGACCCGGCCTATGGCCTGGGCCTGGTTCGTCCTGCAAGTCCTTGCACTTAAGTCAAATTAGCAAAACAAATACACAGCCAGCTCGATGGAGATGCATATTAATGGAGATCGTGTCCGAGGAGGGAGGAGGGAGGGGTGGGGGTGGGGGTGGGGGTGGGGGTGGGGGAGGGGTCCTTAAGCGTCGAGTATTTGCCTTTCGATTTGGACACAAAGGTCGGCCATTTCGAGCTGTTACTTATCTGCTTTTCTATTGTATTTGTATTTGTATTTGTCCACTATCCATGTGCGTGTGTGTGTGTGTGTGTGGCAGCCATTGAGCCGGCACTAAAAGCCAAACAAAACATGGAAACAAGCTCAAAGACCACCGACGACCGACGACCGACGACCGTATCTGTATCTGTAACAGTATCTGTATCTGTATCTGTATCTGCATCGGTATCGGTATCTTGCGGATACCAAACAATTGTAAAACGCAAGCAAATATTAACACGGACAACCGATAGGCCAGTGCCACAGATACAGATACAGTTACAGTCACAGATAAAGATACAAATATCCTTAGACCCTGGCACGTTGCATGCTTGATGGCCACACTATTTGATTTACGGCCACTCGGCCACTCCAGCCAGGATTAAGATACATAGATACACAGATACAAAGCTATCTGGTAGCCTGCTCTCCGCTCTCCGCTCTCTGGAGGTGTGCATAAATAATTATTGCAGCGCCGAGACGTCTCCAGCCTGGCTCCGGCTCGGACTCCGGCTCCGGCTCGGACTCCGGCTCCGGCTCAGCCTCTGTTGAGCCCCTCTTTTAATCACCGCCTGGCACCCGAGTGTCGCACCTTTTCCGGCCTTCGGCTTTGACCACTTTGGTCGAGATTTTCGGGCCCAAGTCCGCATTTAATTGTGAATTCTAATTTTGAAATGGAAATTGCCTGGGATCTTCTTCCACTGCTCTTCTACTGGTTTTGGTCTTTGGTCAATTAGGGAAATTATTAGACCCCACTGCATAAATTAATTAAGACCAGAGGTGGCAAAGCGGGGATCGAAGGATGCAAAGCCCGGCCCGAGGTCGGTCCAGCCATTGTGTAGTGCCAACCAGATATCATCCCCCCAGTGAGTCATAAGCAAGAGCACTTGAATGCCGCACATGCCACATGCCGCACATGCCGCAGGCCCCGGCCAGGACCACGCCCAGCCAGCGAGGGACAGGGTCGAGAGCATGCACTTGCACTTCATTGATTGCCTTTGAGTGCAGCTGCAGCTGCAGCTGTCGTCTGTGTCACTTTGCCGCTGGCTGGCTGCATTTTGCAGTGTATGAAAATGTGAATAAAAAGTGTACATACATTCATGCCACGTAATGTGTGGCAGAATGCAATGGCCATTGAGTCATTTAAGCGGTGCACACATCGGGGATTCGCGCGGGGAGTTAGAAGGGGGGGAAAGCAGGGGCTGTGGCAGGGGCGGAGGCGGAGGCAGGGACTGTGGCAGGGACTGAGGCGGAGGCAGGGACTGTGGCAGGGACTGAGGCGGAGGCCATATAAATTATGTATTTACTGTTTGTCTCGAGGCGTAAATTAAACGCCCGACAGCCAGCCACACACCACACACAGATACACACACACTACAGATACAGAGATACAGATACAGATACATGTGCTTGCATGAAGATACAAAAGATACAGATACACGAGCGTAGGGACCAATATGAACAACAACGGCAAAGACCAAAGACTTTTCCACTGCACACAGCTACAGCAGTCCATGCACAGATACACAGATACACAGATACAAAGCTACACAGGGCAGCGACTCGCTGGCTTCTTTGTTGATTCAATTTGAAGGGAGGTGGAGGGGAGGGAGAGGGCGGTCCAACATTAAAAAGCAATTTCAATGACCAATGCACACGAGTGCACACACCCCCTCTCCGCCCCTACCGCCCCCCGTGCCCCCTACCCCCCGTGCACCTGCCAATTATAAACAATGAACGAAGCCCTCCCTTGGGCCAACACTCGCCAGCCTCCAGCTAGGGCCCCCTCTGGCCACTTGCCCCTGCCACCGTGCCTGCCACATTAATGAGCTCTAATTGAAAGCCCCCTGCCATATCCAGGAGGGGGGCCTCTAACCCCCCACTCGATCGGCTTCTCCTCATATTGAACTTTCTTTCTTTTTTGGGGGGCGGTCACACCCCCTCGAAGACGATGTAAACAAAGCCATGAAAATGTTGTCGTTATGGTTTTCGCTTTTATGGCGCCAAACGACGAAAACCAGAGACAACTTTTCTTTTCCTTTCCTTTCCTTTCCTTTCGGTTTTTCTCTCTTCCGGAAAAGGTTGGGGAGGGCGGCAGGAGGGGACCTCAAAACGAGTGAGCATTTTTGGTCGGGTCATCAAATAGCATTTAAGGTCCTGATGTGCGAATTTGTTGACAGTTTCAATTATGCTTTCCAGCGAGAACTAGTGAAGAATTCCAACCGCCCACATACCTCTGCCACTCCCCCATGGAAGCACAAAATATAACCAAAAGTAAGCCGATTATTGCGACAAAAATTTACCAAAAGAAAAGTATGCATCAAAAACATATTGCAGGGGGTTTCGAGGGAGAGAGCTATGCTTTTGAGTGGGTACTGTACTTGAATACATACGTCTGTATGTCCCTGCGACATAAAGCTGTATGTAGAGTATATTATATGGTCTGATGCAGCACTCCTTGGGCGCCTAACTACATACATACTCGTCTATATGTACATACAGCACATAAATATATACATATGTCCCCACAAAAATAGACAAACGATGCAGAAAGCTCATTAACCTGTGACCTTAAGAGACTCAACCATTTGCTACATCTGATACCTACATTTGACACACTAACTACATCTGGATACATACATATCAACATTTGACATAATTGATACACAGCGAGCGAGCGGTGGGGCGGGGAATCCACATTTAAATTTAAAAAAAATAACAATTAAAAATATTTCATAAATGCCTTGCACTAAAAGCATGCCCAGAGAGATCAGAGCTGCAGCCCCTCGAACGAAATGGCTTTTTGTGTAATTAAATAATAATTATTTATTGAAAATAAAAAACAAAAAATATTTTAAAAATATTTTCAAAATAGCACATTATGTGCAATAATATTCGGGAACATTCTAACACAAAAGCCCTAAATTCCTCTAAATAATTTTTATTTTCAAGCAATTTTTTAATAGTTTTTTTGATCAAAAATAATGATTAGTTCCAGGTTTTATGAAAATAATTAAAACTAATGATTACACAGCCCCACAGGCTGACCAGAGGTATCATATCCCTGTGTATTTTGGTTGGCTGGGCCAACACGTTAGTTTTTATAACCTCAAAAAACCAATTTGGTCGAAATTTGGTGGAAACTTATTTGAAAAATTCAACGGATTTGCTTGAAACTCGTTGCGCAGGGGTTTTTCGGGTCGAATTTGAAGTCATTTAATAATTATCATTGAAGGTTGAACAATCATTACCAAGTAATTTGTATATTAATGACGGTCCCATTTCTCTTTTTGTCTGAAAAAAAAGGCATGCTAACATCCGAGAAGGCATCAAGGCATTCCGAACAGGAATCGAATGATTTCATTTCGAGGATTTCAATGCGATCTTTAAGGATGGTAAACGTTTTATGCTGTGTTTTGAAGGTTAGTCGAGGTTGAACGATGCAGCAAAGAAGAAGCTTCGGAAGATGGCGGTAAACGCTTTGCGGTACCATGAGATGCCTGTTTTGTGAAGCAGAATGATGTAGGACTCATTTGAAATCACTGGGAGACAAGACTATTCCAAAGATTGTAGACTTTAGGACTTGTAGGACTCGGCACAGTGATGTACGATGTTTGGATTCGTTGGGATTCGGGACTCGATTTGTTCGATCCGATAGAACCAGTGATTGAGCGATTTGGTGGGATAAGGGACTCGCTTTGTTCGAACCGATAGAATCAGCGATTCAGCGATTCGTTGGGATAAGGTACTCGCTTTATTTGATCCGATAGAATCAGCGATTCGTTGGGACTCGGGACTCGCTTTGTTCGATCTGATAGAATCAGCGATTCAGCGATTCGTTGGGATTCGGGACTCGCTTTGTTCGATCTAATAGAATCAGCGATTCAGTTTTCTCGTAGCTTTGAAACGCTCGCCCAAAAGGGAATGAACGAAGCAGGTATCGTCTTTAGGTAACGAGTGTTCTCTCGTTTGTACTTGATTTTCTGGTAACGAGAAGGAGAATGTTTTGCTGGTATGCTTCGCCCTCTGTGTGTGCCTTTGCATGGGTTTTGGGGGCCGAGTACGGATTGTACTGTACACGGATTCCTCCGTGGAATGTGTCGCAACATTCGAACGGTGCTCGGATTCGGTTTCTAGTGATTCGAATCCGACTGAAAGCAGGATTCGTATAGATCGAATGCTTTGAAGGCTCTTGAGTCTAGCTCTCCTTGCCAGCTTCCTGCTTGGTGCAGCGATGCCAAATGCAACGCACTGCCGCCACAAGAGCGAAGAGCGGCCAGGAATTATAAAACTTTGAGTGGAAGTGGAGGTCAGGGCTCGACAACGACATCGACATCGACATCGGCAACATCTGTGACAGGGACAAAGGCAAAGGACACCAGAAGCACTTTTAACGAGTTCTGGGACCGCCAGCCCGACGACGCTCGGTAAGTTCGCTACGTGCCTGGGAGCCCGGTTACAGTTAAGGCAGCGATTTACGGGTACGCCGGGCCGGGCGTGACTTGGGATTCGGTTTCGGATTTGGATTCGGATTCGGCTTACGTCTCACTCAATTGAATTGAAACCGTAGGCTGGACGTGGTCCTGCTCCAGCTCCAGCGCCAGCTCCTGCCTCTCCCATTTGTTGCACGCTTATTCCGGCTGTTTGCCCGTTGCCTTGGTGTCGATGGCGTCAATGGTGGTGTCGGGTTAGCAGGTCACTGTGTCTGCTCTGCTTCGCTGCCCGGTGTTTGTCTGGGCGTTTGTCTTTTTGTTGGATTGGCTTTGGTGCAGATTTCTCGCCTCTAATTAAATTGCCAGCCCCGTGCCCCCCATGGCCCCCGTGGCCCCCGTGGCCCCCGTGCCCCCCGTGGCCCGTCTAGTGGCGGTCCCAAATGACTGGGTCGCTAATGGGCCGGGCAACGTGCACGCTGTTGAGCTCGGGACGGCACACATTCGATCGGAAAGGAGACTGGGGCTCCTGGGGGGCGAGCTATATTTAATTATGCATCAAATGATTGCATTTATTTTGCCATTATTTTTGTTGCTTTACACTCCACCCCAGCGCTCCTCCGAGCACATGCTACCCCGTAGTACTACAAGGTTGCCACTTGCCTCGTGCCACAAGCCAGGCCAAAAGAGCCTCAAACTATCGCGAGGAGCATTTGATTCCGATTCCTATGCCTCGGGGGTTGTCATGTTTTCTTCGGGAGCTTCGCATCCTCTCCTCCCCTAAAGTCCTTAGGGGACTCCTTCGCTCTTTCGCTGAACGATTCAATACCCTGTCCAGAGAATCGTGTAGCTCCCAAACTCCGAGACTGCGGTACTTGTTAAGCCCCTTTATTTCCATAGCCCGCACCCAAGGAGCAACAGAGGGTGTATGCCATTCGAGTAGGTTTATGTACCAGCCGGGAGGAGGCTTTTTACGACCCCGGAAAGTCTCTCACTAGCACTGGAGCATGAAGAAATTATACAAGGCGGTCCGCCCCGCAAAGCGCTCTCTTTGTGGGTCTTATTTTGCTCAGTACAACAGCAGACTTCGTTCTTCTCTCTCTCTTACTCATTTCTATCGCAAAAATAAGACCCGAAAGATACCGCAAAAGCCTTGCAAAAGTCTCGCCAAAGGATAACGCAAAAGGCTCGCTAAAGTCTCGCAAAGTCGCAAAGATATCGCCAAAGGATATCGTAAAAGACTCGCTAAAGTCTCGGCAAAGGATATCGCAAAAAGATTTTGCAAAGGGCTCGCTAAAATCTCTCACAGTCTCGTCAAAGGATAACGCAAAAGACTCTCTAAAGTCTCGCAAAGTCTCACCAAAGGATATCATAAAAGACTCGCAAAAGACTCGAAAAAGTCTCGCAAAGTCTCGCCACCGATTCGATTATCATATACAATACTTCCACTGCCACAAACTGAACGAGTGAAGGACACAAGCATCGCCTTGCCATCATTTGCGGGTCCGAATGTCAGCGTTTTCTCGGTTAAAGTCTCGTTTGCGATGTCAGTTACGAGCATTTGGTTCGCCGAGCCACTACTGGCATTAAATATATATTTCAGAGGAAGCAGGGGAGAGCATTTGTGGTGCTGCTGTGTGGCGCCGTGCGGCGTGTCATAGGCAAAAGTGAGTTTTCATAACGCATTTGATTTTTATTTATTCGTGGAAAAAGCCCGTGCGTGGCACGTGGCATGTGGCGCTTGGGGTGCGGCAACAAAATCGCAAGGTGCTTGCGGTGGCGCTGCGGCATGCCACTCAGCCGCGCGTAAGCGTGCCTCCTCCAAGTGTGTCTGTGTGTGTGTGTAAATGCATATTAATGTCAGCCGACTTCATGCATATTTAAAGCCCAAAGCAAAGGCGAAAAAAGGGAAAAGGGAAAAGCTTCTGTCGCAACTTCAGTGTGAAAATGGTTTGGCGATGTTTTTGTAAACTGAATTTCCAGCCGGAGCCGAGATTTTCCACGGCGACAGAAAGGAAAGGAAAGCCTCGTCAGAGGCGAGTCCCTCCACGAGTGTGGGGAAAAAGGGCTGCCAGTCCTCCGTCAGACAGGCGCCGACATCAGTCCATTGATGTTTATGTTGGCATGGGACTTCGGACGCCTTGTGATGCTTGGATCGTAGGCAAAAAAGTACTCATTCGATACCCTTTGATTTGCTTGCTTTTCGTGGAGCTGGAATAATTTTTAAGAGACGAGAGACCACAGTGGACCCTCAAGCCAATGAAAGTACAGCAAGTACTCGTGACTCAATCACATTGATTGCCTTCATTCTGTGGGCGGGGCGGAATCGCCTACTGTTGCCCCTGGCCTCCTCCTCACACCTTCTTCAGGCGCTGCCCGATACTTATCCGACGATTACTCGATACTTACCATGTGCTTACCCGATACTCAACCGATACTTGCTCGATACATGCCCGATGCTTACCCGATACTTGCTCGATACTCACCGGATGCTAAGCCGATACTTTCCCGACGCTTGCCCGATACTTACCTGATACTCACCCGATACTTACCCGCTACTTACCCGACGCTTGCCCGATACTTGCTCGATGGTTGCCAGATACTCTCCCGATGCTTACCCGATGCTTAGCTGATACTTACCTGATGAATATCCGATGCTTGCTCGATACTTACCGAGTACTTGCCCGATTCTTACCCATTTCTTGCCCGATACTTACCCGTTGCTTACCCGATACCTACCCGATACTCACCCGATGCTTTCTCCCCTTTGTGGCTTTCGTGGCAGTCCTCCGTGCCTGCCCCATGTCCTCCGTTGACCGCCGCGTAGGTATGCGTTGGATCTCTATATCCGCTAACTGAGCAGCGGTTTGTGTGTGGCTTCCACAAGAAAAACGACCTCGACAGCGGAGACAAACGACGGGGAGTGCTAAAACGAAGCGAAACAAAAGGCAGACGGATGAAGGATGAGGGATGAGGGATGAGGGGGGGTTCGACGGGCAGAAATGTCATAAAACATAATTGTGACGCCTGCAAAGTGCTTGACTAAGCAATTTTCTTAGCCATTGGTCAGTGGACAAAGGGGATGCACAAGCGGAAAAAGTGTAAAAGATTCATATGCCCAGACCTAGAGCCACAGCCAGAGCCACAGCCACAGCCAGAACCAGAACCCGCCCTGAACTGAAGCTATCTCTGTCGACATCTCTCGGCCGACTTGCCCCCTGTTTCTATTCTGAGTAATTTGTTGCACTAACAAGGAGCTTGCCAAGCCTCGACTCGCCTCGTCTCGCTTCCATTTCATTTCATTTCGTTTATTTTTCTCGGCTAACCCACTGCACACGGCTCTACAATGGGCTCCTAATTCCATGCTGTTTTGCCGTATATCCCGGCTAAAATGTTTGGTCGGAGATCTCTGTACCGAAAATGATTTGATTGCTTTTCAAAATTACACTTTGGCCTCCGCTGAAACCGATCCTCAGAGCACTCAGAGCCACTCCTCTGAATAGAGGGCCCTTAATGCCCAAAGGATGGTGGCCTATATCGCATGGCAGGTCATATGACAACAGCATCATGAGATCCACGGCGTAAATGACACGGAAATGTTACATGGGTCCATGCCAGCTTTCTACAAAGATGACGTTCCAAGTTCTAGGCATGTTTTGGCCCAGAAACGACAGAGTTTTACATGGTAGAGGTCTTAAAAGGAAATCCAAGCCTTAAAAGGCGGGAACCCACCAGCGAAGGATCGTGCCCCGTAGCCTCGCGAGGCTTCCTTCCTATAAAGGAGCGGTATATGGGGCGGATATCTATGGCTTCCACAATTTTAAAGATAACCATTTTCCGTAGCTCACCCGTCCACACGCACTCGCTCTCGCTCTCTCTCTCGCTCGTTCTGTTGCCCTCTCGTTGCCCTAAAGTGTAACGGATAGAAAAAGAAGAGAAAGGCGGCTATGCTGGGAATATACTGTATAAGTTTGGAATAAATCATAAGAATGCAAGCTGAGTGCCAGGTGGAGAATGGTGTCGACCCGCAACGGTCACGGCTGGTTTGGGTTGTATGTTGGCTTTTTGCGACCAACGTCCAACGACCGACGACCAACGGCTAATAAAAAACTATTTCATATCTCTGTGCGCTCTGTTCGAAAGGCATTTGTTTTCATTGTTGTTGTTGAACAACGGGGACGAAGCGGACAGGGTTGCACAGATAGTGAAAGAGATCAAGATGACGAAGTGCAGGTCACGCGAGGGCCCCGCATTTTTCTTTCCCTTTCTCCTTCTCGTCCTTTGAGTTCGCTCGTGAATGGACACCGAGTGGGAATAGGAAGCGGCAGCCAAGGGAGGAAGCACTTCCATAAACTGACAGTTTTCCTTGCCCTCAACTTCAACGTTTGTTATGCTCGCTCTTGCTCTTGACCAGGCCAAGAACATGCGTCATCATCAGCGGCGACCACTGAAACGACACAGACAAAGACAAAGACAACGAAAACGAAAACACGACGAGCGCTGTCAACGAGTTGTTGTCCGGGCTTTTTTCGCTACGACAGAGCCAGATTGGTGGGCGGGTAGAAGGGGTTGGGGACTGGGTACTCGGGAGGAGGTGAACTGCAGTATGTCAAAAAATTCTAGGTGCCCTCTCTCAGAGTTTTCTGAGATGGAATCTCAAAGTGTTTCATTCGGGCCGGCTCTGGGTTTCATTTTCGCAAATAATTTGCGGTTTACTTTTGGAAAACGCAACAAATTTGCGATTTACTTTTCGAAAACTCAAAAACTTTGAGGTTTACTTTTGGAAATCGCAAAAACTTTGAGGTTTACTTTTGGAAAACGCAAAAACTTTGCGATTTACTTTTGGAAAACGCAAAAACTTTGAGGTTTACCTTTGGAAAACGCAAATTTTTTGAGGTTAACTCTTGGAAAACGCAAAAATTGGTGCTCCCGTTTCTGCAAATCGCAAATATTTTCCGTTTTCCTAGACGAAATTCGATGACAAATTATTTGGGATTGAAAAATGAAAACCCAAAACGCAAAACCGCAAAAGTAAGTGAAAACCGGAGTCTGTCTGGTTCTCAAGCTTTTACTTTTCTTTGCTGCCGTTTTGGACAAATGACCAGATCTTGGATTTGTGGTCCGGGGTCCGGGGCCTCCCCCTCGCCGGTTGGCCCATAGCTGCGGGGCTCGAGTTCATTAAAAACCCATTCCGAAGTGCATAACTCAGCGGCCGGCCGGCGGCGACTTGTACGAGTGGCAGTCGAAGTCGACGGAGAAGGAAGGACCCGCTGATGAATGACCCTTGTTTTGGCGGAGGAGTGCACAGAGAATGCCACCTCATTGGAATATTGGATACTGGATGTACGACGGGATGCGGGCTGTGTTGGGTAGAGCCTGCACTGCTTTGCACCCATCCTTAAGCCCCGCACCGAGTGTTTTCTAGAGGCTTTCGTCGTGCAATGTGTGCGAAGAGCAAGAGTAGTAGAAAGATGTTAAACGGGGGACCAGGAATTAAGTCGAGACCATCTCAAGGATTCGAGGGACAGCCAGCCCAGTTGTGGCCTCTGGGCTCCTGACACTTTGGCCCAACGTGTCCGAGAACGTGTTCGAGCCAGAAACTTGCCGACACCAGCCCAACCCCGCCCCCCTTCCCCTGCTTCTACACTTTTGGGAAATGTTGTATGCGTGCGTGTTTCACATTCCTGTTGTTTTGTGGGGCCCTCCCCCCCCTGCCCTTATGTGGGGGGGGGGCCCATTTTTCTGTATGTCAGCAGGAAAAACACGACTTAGAAGAGTGATGGCCGGAAAGGGGGGAACAAGCAAGAGCCGGAATGTTGGGCCGTATTGATTAATCTTGTCTTGTCATTAAAATTTTTGCAAATGTCATTTCGAGTTGATTCGTCCCGGACTTTCGTCTTTGCCTGGCTGTTATTGTTGTCCTCGATTGGCATACGAAATGTGAAAAACAATTTGAGACGGGACACGGAACACGGAATACGGAATACGGAATGGGAGGACGGAGACGGAGCGAGAGCCCACAGACACTGAAGAGATTCGGCGCTGGCAGGCAGTCGTCATCCACAGCCACAGTCACATCATCGTCATCGTCGTCATCGTCGTCATCGTCATCATCATCATCATCGTAATTGCCATCGACTCGACCCAGTGGATCCTTTGGTCTTTGGCTGTCGCCAGCAATCGCAGACGTACCGAATGGCCCCTGAAATTTATATAATTTATAGGCTTTCGAGCCGTTTACATTTGTCATGCCACCAGGACCCGGCCCCCACCCTGCCCGGCCTCCATCACAGCATTCATATTTACGTGTGTGTGTGTGTGTGTACGGATGGGTGTACGGGTGTACGGGTGTACAATATAAGCCAAGTTGCCGCAGTTGGCATAACATAAAACCAGCCACGAATACAGAGAATGCCGTAATAAAATCATTAAAATAAATTCCGCTACTGCTCTGGCGCTCTGACGACTGTCTCCCCACTTCCGGCCACTTCTCTTAACTTGATTTTATTGCATGTCAATCTTTTATTGCAACATAAATAGAGAGAAGGACCCGGCCATGGCCCGCGGGGGCCCACAGCTGAATCGAATCATCAGGCAATTTGAGTGGGCGGATGCGATTACCAATTAGCAGCTCTCCTGAATACCTGTCATCGATGAATAAACAAAGCCACTCAAGGCTACGCCCAGCCGCAAAAAGAGCCGCCTGCCGCATGCCGCATGCCGCCTGCCACATGTACTCGTAAATTGTGGATTGTCTTTGGGCCGCCGGAGATGACGGACTGAAGGGCCAGGGCACTCGCAAATATATCGCGAATTTTTCTTTTATTTACGCTGCATATATGTGACCGATATATCGATATTTATACCCGACACTCGGCCTCCGTTTTCGCTCTCCTCCGCCAGAGCGCGCACATTGCACGAGGAAGCGAGAGAGGGCGATGCGAAGATGCGTTTTCCTTCCCTCTGGCTTTAATAATGATCCGATTTGAGCCAGTTTCGGCCAACTGCTGGATATATTCATGCCCTGGGAATCTGTTTTTTCGGTTTAAAGCATACATCCAGTTTAGGGGGTCGAAGAGGCTGCCTTTTGGGTGCTACTAAGGTGGCTGGCAGCTGTTGTCTCTGTTGCGAAGATTACGTGCTTGGCGGCATCTACTCACACATTTTCACCGCCCAATGAGCACTCTGCAGACTGTTCGTGCCCAAAGCGGTGGCTGGTGGCCGCTGAGTAGCTGTGTCAGGTGGTAGTTGACCTGCTTGAGGGCCGTCTCTCCTTTGAACCCACATGTCGTTGGGTGCAACGTCCTTTTGGCGGCTCTTGCCGCACCGTCAGGTGCCCCCCCGATCACGTGAGACCACTTGGAAGCCGCAAATTATGCGTAGTACCAGACCAGACCCCACATATCGCGAAACTATCGCATATGTAACACGGCAATGCATTGGACATTCATTCATTCATTCATTATTCAGGGATTAAGTACTCACCATTTGAGGATGGTCGATGTTTGATTTGTAGGGAAAATAATTTGTGGTAGCCCGTTATCCCAATAGGACTTTGGGATCTATCGAAACAGGACTCGCAAAATAAATGCACAAAATTAGCTGTCAATTATGAAGTAAGACCGGACCGGAGGACCCCATGACGGCACTGGCGAATGATTTCCGGACACGCGATGACACGAACTCTTGGCCGTGTCCTCCACTAGTACGGCGGGGAGTACGGCCAGACACACTTGTTGTCCAGCCGCCGGACCGTAAATTGCTGTCAATTAGAGAGTAAAGTAATAAATAAGGGAGCACATACCCGATATTACTTCTTTTTTACCCTTCGCTTTCACCACACACAACCCTATTGTCACTCCAAAAGTCAATCAGAGCAGGATATGGGGCCAGGGGCAGGGGCCGAGTCCTAAACCGTGCTAGGAAGTGCGTTTTTGGGTGGTGCCTTTATTGACATTTTCACGTGTCCTTCAGGACACGAAAAGGCCGGGCACAGAGCCGAGCCGGCGGCTGAGAGGCGTCAAGGGTTCATTGTTATGGAAGGCAGGCTGTAATATGTTATTCTTGCCAGCATTTTTATTGGCTTTTTACAGGTGGAGCAATGCCATTAAGGACCTCCGTTGCCCACCAAGTCCCCGGCCACTCGACAGGGGGGGGGGGGGGGGGGCTGGATGGATGGTGTGTCATGTATTAACTTGGATTAGATTACGTTTTAGTGAAGTTACTTGATTCCCGCAGAAAAACAGCTGCCGATTGGTTTGCCAACTTTAAGGCAAGAAAAGGGGGAGGAGGGGGGGTGGGGGGCCTAATGGAGGTCCCCGGCAAACCCTCAACAGAACAATAAAATGATAGCCATGTTCACAGACTCCAGAAATCCCGACTATATCTGCTAATTGTGGAAGCCCAGCACTTGCACCTGCCTCTGTGGCTGCCCCTGTGGCTGCCCCTGTGCCTGCCTCTGTGCCTGCCCCTTGGCCTGTCCCTGCCGCCGGCCAGCTCATTAAATATGTACAAATAACTTCAGTTGCTGGCAGGCGAGAGGGTCCGCTGCTAAATGGGTTTTGGCTAAGCGTCCTGCCAGCTGGAAATTGTACACACGAGACGGAGATAGCGGCCACAAGGAGAAGAAGGTTTGCCTGCCCCCAAGCCAAGGGGGTCCATGGCGACGACCCTTGGCGGGTCCTCCTTGTGTGGCAAGCTCAGACTCCTCATTATCAACACGTTGACACGGACTAGGACACGGACTAGGACTCGGACTTGGACTAGGACTCGGACACGGACACGGAAGGCAGGGCAAAGCAAAAGCCAAACAGAAGTGGTAGGAGAGCCGTAAACTTTACGACTGCATCAAAGGACTTCGACGAAGGACGCTGGTCCGCCTCTAGGCGCGCGACAGCCACGTGAAACTAATGAGTTGTAACAACAACAAGCTGCGGCACGGGAGTACACGGCAAAAGTGAAAGAGAGAAAAAGGAAAAAGGGACAACGGAGAGTGCGGCACGTGTAACGTGTAGCACATAATTTAATTGTCCCCCGTGCGCCTGGTTAAGCGAACGAGTGAGCGTGGGAGGGAGAGAGAGAGAGAGGTAGTCAGTCCCCTGCCGCCGCTGCGTCGCGTTGTTTGTCGCCGTCAACGTTGGGCTTGATTTAGCAATTAGCTCTCGGCTCATCTCACAACCCAGCATCAGCATCGCCGCTCGATGCCACGCCTCGGTAATCCGTCGCAGAAACGGCGCTAATGAAGTGCTCCGGCCACCGACACGGACACGGCAAAGTTCATGAAACTGCAATTTTTTTTGTTGGGATTTTGAGGATTGCGGCGTGCGGCATGCGGCATGCGGCGATTTAATTTATTGAAATGCACGCACCGTAGCTTGTTTTGCTGAACATTAAAATCCTATTTAATATAATGCCATAAACCAAATGAAATATGTTAATTTACATATTTTCTGCCACCGCACAAACCAAGAGCAACGGGAAATATGCAAATCACAATCGAAAAACCCGAAAGCCCGACAACCGAGCGATCATTTTCTAGTTCCGTAACGTTTTCAATTAACATTTTTGTTGTAAGCTGCCGCTGGCTTGCATTTGTATTTGGTTTCCCCTCTGCCTTTCGCTCTTTGGGTTCGTACAAACGCAAACTCTTCTCGTACTCCAGGTCAAAGTCCCTAAAACGCGAACGACATGGAGTAAGGCTCTCTTTGCATTCGCAAACTTCGTTCTTCTCTCGCTCTTTCAAAGCGCTTGCAGTAGTACGATCCGAAAGAGGGCTAGCGCAATGGTGAGCAGTGCAGGAGAGAGACGACAGCCACCAATGCATACTGGGCGGAATTCCCATTGCAATGTAAATGGCAAAAACAATTTTGCACTCTTCTTCGGATGCGAGTCGTCATGTGTACATATGTAGATATGCTCGGGGCGATCCGAAGAAGAAGGCTTCGGTGCTGAACATATTATATACATACATACATACATATGTGTGTATGCATGTTCAGCTACATAGGTTTTTTTCTGCACTGCTCTTGCATTATGCTTACTGTTCGCGCTGCTGCTTACCCAATCTGTATTGCACATTTTCGTTCGGCTTTCATTATAATTACCGATGAAGAATAGGCAAGCGTCAAGGCAACGTAGTGCGTACACACACACACACACACATACACCTATTGTATGCACACCCACTCAGTGTTTCGCCGGCCGCACTGCCGCTCGTTTTATATTTGACAACTTAATGGAGTTGGCAACAACAACGTGTGTCGGGGGCTCATTAATGGTCGGCGGTGCTGCCCACAACACATTGTTGTACGCTGGTCTCTGGCCGCTGCGGTCTTTTTAATGAGTTCCCCCCCCCCCCCCCACACTCTCCCTAGAATCCTGCAGCACATGTATGTATGTATGTATGTATGTATGTATGTGCTAAGCAAACATTTATGCGGCTGTTTATGCAGGTACAGCAATCCATACCGATAGCTATCGCCACCGCAGACCATCCGATGATGTGTGACGGTTGCGTGTTGCTGCTCGAGCGAGGAGCGATGAGGCACGTGGGGGCGTGGCGGCGTGGGGGCGTGCATGAGGGTCGGTTTACACGCCACGTTTAGTGCCAATTTGACTGGAAATGCATTTGCCAGCATTTTATTTTTATTTACCTTATTGGAAGGACTATGAATGCATTTACGAAAACTAATTTGTTGTCGAGTCCCCCAATAGCTGTAAAAAAAAGCAAAATAAAATAATGAAAAAAGACCAGAAAAACGGGATAAATGAGCCAAAGCTCATTTAGGCCATTGTCAATTATAAAGGCAGTCTCGGCCTCACTCGAATTTGTGTCTATAATTGTTTTAATTCTACAAAAAAAAAAAAGAAAAAACTCTAATATATATTAAATATTTATTAAGTATTTAATGATATGCGAACAAAGATTCACCTGTCGAAAAGCATTGCATTTAACGTGTGAAATTTGATTTTATTTTCACCAGTAAAATGCATCAAACATCATGTGTCAGATGGCAACAAATTTACGTATTGAAAACGTATTGGAAGACCCCACAATGAGGGTGCTTCTGCCTTCCCATCTTACTCAAAGCAAGGTCTTGGCAAGACCTCTATTATCACTCATACGATAGGGGTAGCCGATGCACAGTCCATCATCGTATGAGACAGATAGACAAATTATACAAGAATCAGTTAGGTCCTGGTCTTCTCTCGGCCTCCCAGCCTGGCAAGGTGGAAAAGTAAACTCGGTTACTGTAAAGGATGCTTATCCCATGCCCCTTATAGATGACACCCTCAGTAGACTACCGAAAGCAGAGCTCATCACAAACATCGATCTGAAGGACGCCTTTTGGCGAATTCCTCTCGATCAAAAATCTTTCACCTCATGCCCTGTCGCGACTCATGGATAAAAGCATGCCAGCCCATCTACGGAATGAAATATTTCTATATCTTGACGACCTATGGAGTTGGAGGTCGCATACCAACTTTCTAAGGCCTACGAGTATCTCACTATAAATGTTGAAAAAAGCAAATTATCTCGGAATTCTTGGTGCATCGATCCTAGCATGATCGGAACTAAATAAATACAGAATATACTGTATGGTTAGAGATTGTATTTATTTGAATTTATGGAAAATAATCACTAAGTGAATGCCCAACGAATTTTTGAAAAAATACTGCATTTTCAGTAGACAGAATACTGTATGGTTAGGGGTTGTATTTATTTAAATCTATGCCTCAAAATCGCTAATCATGTGCATCAGCATCGTAGTAGATCCATCACTGATCCCTGATCAAGTGAATGCCCAATAAATTTTTGAAAAAATACTGCATTTTCAGTAGACAGAATACTGAATGGTTAGAGGTTGTATTTATTTGAATCTATGCCTCAAAATCTATGCTAATCATGTGCATCAGCATCGTAGTAGATCCATCACTGATCCCTGATCAAGTGAAGGTCCAATAAATTGTTGAAAAAATACTGCATTTTCAGTATTTTCTATACGCTTTAATCGTAAACAGTTCTGTAAATATTTTTGTTTATCATTTGTTATGCGAAAAAGTCACAAAGTATCGGTAGCACTATCGAAACTCTTGAGCTTTAAGCGAAGATAAAGTTTAAATTTAAATTGTACCCAAAAAGGGATAGGTATTTGGTATTTTTTGTTGTTGCAAAAAGTCCTCAGTATGGGGTGCCCACTATATCCTTGACACATACCACACTAATGATTGCATACAAGTATTTTTACGAGCATAACAGCATCGTCGTGCCACATCAAAGCGTCTCGCATACAAAGCGGAAGCCAAGGAGCTGCCAGTCATCGTCAGCCAGCAGCAGCAGCAGAGGGGGGGATGGGGATGGGGAGGGTGGTCACGGTTATCACCTGGCAGCCCGGCACGTCCTTGTCCCAGTCACAGTCCCCGTACCCCGTCCGTGTCCGTGCCCGTGGCCCGTCTTTCTTTGTTCTGCGACGCTCTTCTTTTTTTTGTGGCAAAACACACACAAATATACGTATTACGTATACGCATCGATGTTTAATATCGAATCGGTTAATTTATATTATCAATTTATCAATTTATGCGTTCGAAAGTGCTTTTTTATGGCCTCTCTCGGACCCCGAGCCCTAGGACTTTTCCGTGCCCGTGCCACATCGCTTGCTGCGAGGGATACAGGATGGGGGGGGGGGGGGGGAATTGGGAATTATTGTCGGACGGGGCCCTGGCACGCCACCATTCTGGGTGTTAATATATTTTCAGTACACACACACGCTATGTGTGTGTGTGTGTGTGTGTGTGTGCCATGTACAAATACATACATAAGTCAGTTAATTTTGTTGTCGACGTTTTTTTATCCTTCGCCTACAGCCAACGGTCTCGTTTTCAGTTTTGTTTGCAAATGCGTTATTTGTATTTATTGAGTTTTATTTTTTATTTTTATTTTATTTTTTTTTTAACTGGCGTGGGGCCAGGCATTCCGGCCATTAGGCCCTGCAATGACGGGGGGAGCCGCACAGGATGGGAATATGAGACTGAATTGGATATGTATGTACATTCATGTATGTGGGCCTTTGATGGATGGGTTACACCAGAAAGGCACAAAAAAACCAACCCCAACCCCCTCCCCCTCCCCCCACCAGAGCAGCGATCCACGACCTGTGACCTGTGACCTCCGCCCTGTGACCCGTGACCCATCAGGGATCGCCACGAACAGAAGGGTTTTATTTTATGCCTGCGTTTTGCGGTATTTTTGACGCTAATAAAATCGAAACAATTTTCGATTTTCGTAATTTTGTTCACTAGTGTTTTATTGGTTTTCGCTTTGAGTTTTAAAAGGGCTCTCTGGAAGGTACGCGACATTCCATGGAGCAGTCGGACCACCACTCACTATTCCATCGATTTTTTATTATTTAGATTATTATTATTTAGTATTATTATTATTATTAATACTATTTTTTGTAGTATTATTATTTATTGTTATTATTTTTTAGTTATTATTATTATTTTTTATTATTATTATTATTTTTTATTTATATTTATTATAATTATATATAAATTATTATTATTTTTTACTATTATTATTATTTTTTTATTATTATTAATATTATTTACGATTTTCCGAGAGAATTTGACTTTTTTATAAAAAGAATTTTAGAATAAATGATCACCGACAAGAAAAAGTACAACTATGTGGTTTACTATTATCTTTGAAGCAACTTGTACAACAGTCTAGGACACGAATTCAGTCACAAAGATGTTTCAAAAGGAAACGCGGGACAACAAGGTGGAACGAGTGCGTTCGGGGATGGCCTATTATATCTTCTTGTAGGGCAGGTCTCCTCCTGATTCCTGACTCTGCATTTTGATAGTCTTCGAGGCAGGACTCATGGGGTGACGGCGTAATTTCGATTGGTATCCAGTAGGTATCCCTGAGGTCCTTGGCTATTTGCTAGTTAAGGATGCAGCGATACGCGATACCGCAGACCTGTATTCCGTATCTCCCAAAAGGCTTAATCTCCCATTCGTTAAACAAATCAAAACTTGAACAAATGAATGTCTCAGCCAGCGATCTGTTCGCAGCTCTACTCTGAAGAAGCTATTAGCTTGTTGTGGTATTATTATGGTATGGCAGGACCAAGGGAGGGCCCAACCCCATATGGCTGGGCACAAAAGTAAAATGGATCCGAATGGGGGGTATCCTACAGTCGCCGTATCCCCTGTGGAGTTGTTTTTGTTGTGCCTTCCCTTGGGTTTTTCGACTGTGTTTGTGGCCTTTTGGTTGGTCCTCGTCTACATGTCTCCTCTCCTTGTCGCCTCCTCTCCTTGTCTCCTCGCCTCCTCTCCTCCTCTCTTTGACTCCTTCTCTACTCGTCTCCTCCTCTACTCGTCGCCTCCTCTACTCGTCGCTTCCTCTCCTCCTCTACTCGTCTCCTCCTCTCCTGGTCTCTTCCTAGTCGTGTCTCCTCTCCTTGTCGCCTCCTCTCCTCCACTCTTTGACTCCTTCTCTACTCGTCGCCTCCTCTACTCGTCTCCTCCTCTACTCGTCTCCTCCTCTACTCGTCTCGTGCTCTACTCGTCGCTTCCTCTCCTCCTCTACTCGTCTCCTCCTCTCCTGGTATCTTCCTAGCCGTGTCTCCTCTCCTCCTCCCCTCCTCCTCCTCTCCTTATCGTCTTCTTCCTTTTGTTGGCTTCTTTCTTGTGGATGGCTTCGTTTATTCGTTTCATTTATTCGCTTTCCTTGCCTTGCCTTCCTTTTCGGTACATTCTTTTGCCGTAAAAATAATTTACATTGCTGCCCCCCCCCCCTCCCCACCCCACCATTCGGACTTTTTCCTGCAAGTGAATTTTGGTTTTAAACAACGCACACGCCCTCTTTGGGCGTGGCATGCGTGTGATATATGTGTGTGTGCTCCAAAGGGGGGAAAGGGAGGGAAAGGGATGCCAGTGTAAGCTGCCGCAAATCACAAATAATGAGACACAACTGAGACTTAGACAAGCAGCTGGGGCATGGGGCATGGGGCATGGGGCATGCCAAGGGAGGCCTCGTCCTCGTCCCACGTTCGAGTGCTGCGAGGCCCTGCCATATGGAAGACCTTGATTATCGGAGCCATGGGCATAGGCCTGAGGGGGAGCCAGGACCACAGATAGAGAGCCGTTGAGGGGGGGTTGGGGCCGGGGGGAGGGGGTAGCAACAGATGTGGGTATCCAATGTCAGTGCGGCGAGTGTTTAAAAATAACCGCAGCTCGCAGCAAAGCAGAATAATTGTGTGCCCCTCACCATGCACCACTCCATGCCCCACTCCATGCACCACTCCCTACCCTCCTCCATTCCCTACCCCCCTCCCCCCTCGAATACATGCATATTCATATGTAAATTCTAATTTCTATATTTGTTTTTCAGGTATGTAGGCGCCCCACCCAACAGAACGTGGGAAAATCGACTCCTTTGACCTTTGAGCCATACATTTTTTGCCTCATCAAATTGTCAGCGCGAAGGTACGAAGGTCTGCCAGGTAAGAAACAAGCCTTCAACTGAATGGAAATGGGAATGGAAATGAAGCCAAGTCGATCGGCATCGGGTGAAGGGGCCCCCCCTCAGAGATCCACCGACGACTGGGACCTCGACTGACAGGCGGATGATATGCGAAAGTGGAAAGCACACACGGCTTTCAAATTTCCGACACTGCTTTAGCATATTTCAACAAGTACTTTCCCGCCGAAAGAGAGAGAGAGAGAGAGAGAGAGAGAGAGTGCCCTCGACAGATGCTCTACGCTCCTTTATTCAAGAATTTTTCGATTTATTTGGGTTTTGATTTGCCAAAAGAACATCTTGTGAAATATCGCAAGAACCCCCTGAATTGGGGAAAGTAGCGAAAACCAGAGCACGCAGATTTCAATTCGTACGAATTTGGTCGAAGGTCGTAACGCGAAAAATTTGCGAAAATCGGAGCACGCAGATTTCAATTCGTACGAATTTTGTATCAAAATCGTAAGCGCAAAAAAGCGCAGATTTCAATTCGTGCAAATTTGGTCCAAAGTCGAAAACGCAAAAACAAATTTGCGAAAACCGGAGCAAGGCTGATGTATGAACGAGTATTTTATCTACTTATTCGTCTGGATAGAGTCTGCCTCGAGACAGGACCACATTTTTGACCACTCTACTCCCCAGATTCGTTGCTCTTCTGGGGGATCTCATGGATGGAGCATTTTCTCTACCAGCTTAGAGAACCAAAAGCTGTGAGGGAGAGAGGATAACGTTTCAGGGATATTCATCTTTCTGCCGATCCAATCGGTGGCCAATCGACGTTGTCTAACGATACAACGAGTGCCTTTTTGTTCAGGGAATAGATGTTTCAATATCCCGATTAGATTTCCATCTGTGGCCCGCCCTCAATGGAAAAAGTTGCGCTTTAATCCGCCGGAAAGTTGCGACCGTAAAAAAGCGAGCGCGTAAATCTTCGCCACACACACAACACACACGTCTGCCGGAGAGCACGCATTACCCGGGCATGGTCTAATCAAGAAAACCACTTAAAAGTCTGCCCGTAGCACAGCCACTGCCGCAGCCACAGCCACAGCCACAGCCCCAGTCCTGCCTCGGTGTGGGGCTCCTTCGCGGTGTTGTGTGCTTAAAAACTCAAAATATTGCCGCAATTCAAAAAGAGTCGCACTTTTTTGGCGAGAGGAGGACCCGGTTAAAAGTTGAAAAAGCATTGTCTCATGTGCATAAAACTGACGGAAAAAAGCCAAAGTCATGTGGGCGGCGTGCCCCACAAGCAGGAGGGGCCAAGTTATGAGTAAAAAATGACAAACAGCAGCGACAACAGGCGAGCGCCGTGGGTGAGGCGTCTTTGGCGCCATTTCTCCCCCTTCCCCCAACAGAGTCAAGTGTGGGCGTGGCCCCCCAGAAGTGGGGGAGTGGCGGAGAGGTCACGGAGAGGAGACACACACACACAACACTCGCTAAGTATGATGGTCACGCATTATAATTAATTAGGAAATACAAACTCTCGTCTCAGAGTGCACAAGTATGTGGGAGTATGTGGGGCGGTGGACCCACAGCCCTCCCTGAGTCCTAAGTGGAATTGGACGCTACCTTTCACGCCATTATTGAACCACACACAACCTCGCTGTCTCCCGATCCTATTCGCGCTCTTCCTATTAGTGGTACCCCCACGTATGCCTCTCTGTATCTAAAACAAGACTTGATATTGGCAAACAAAAAACGCAGAATCCTAGACCAAGACCTCATCTAGCAGTTTGCTGAATCTCAAACAGATCGGATGAGTATTATAGCTGGAAAGAACAAATGAAGTCGCATTCTTCGTCGTGCAATGTGCACGGAGCGGAGCGGGCATCGGGTATGGCTACATGCTTTAAAGGTGCTTGGAGTGCAGGTGAATTTGGCCCAGTCCGAGCTTGGGCTTCATCTCTCGCCACTCACTAATTAGCAGCCGAAACGCAGAGCTGCATATGGCCCCGTCATTTGCCAGCGTGGCTGTGTGCACCGCAAAACAACTCTTCCATTTCAGATGGATGGTTGCCTGAATTCAACACGTCCACTTTTTTCCACCTTCCGCCATGGAAGGGTGGGTGTGGGGCTGCGCCATTGAAGGCCATTGGCAGTGTTCGTGGTGGGGCGGTGGGGCGGCGGTCGTGGTGGCACTTCTGAGTGACAATTAGAGTTACAGTTGCAGTTGCAGCCACGGTTTCGGGTTAATACTGTAGGTGTACTCGCCCTGTAAGCAATTTGCAAATGTAAATAGCAGCGTGTGAAATAAAAATATGGCCATTGTGTGGACGGAACGCTTGCATTTGCATTTTCATGACTGGCGGGGGTGTTCCATCAGCGTGCCGGCGTGGGTGTGCCCAATATCATTTCAACACCGCCACCGACAGCTGCAACAACGAGTGGACTCGTTATTTGTTGTTGCTCTCGTTCTGGGCTCTGGTCTCTGGCACCCGTCGACTGCCATGGCCATTAAAGTGGAAGTGTGAATAAATAACATATTAAGGGGCAGGGAGCTGAGGAGCCACTTGGAGCCATGTGTCTCGCACGACAATAAAATTCAGGCTGATACGAAGACCGCGCATCCGCAGCGACCCCCCGGCCTGCCCCACCCCACCCCCGCGCGGGCATACGTGTATCAGTCGGCATTCGGCGGCTAATTTCCTTAATTTTGTTGCCTGACGACAACAGTCGAGTCGGCCATTTTCTGGGGGGCAAGCAGAGCCCCAGGCCCTGTACCTGGCCCTGGCCCCAGCCGCAGCCCCTGTCCCTGGCCCTGGCCCCTGCCTGTTCAAGGTTAACGCTGAGAGTGTCACGTGACTTATTCAAATTAGCAATTTTATGTTTGCACTTTCTTTATTTCGTTCACCAACACTGTTGTTTTTTCTTTTTTGTTTTGTCAGCATTTTTTGTTGGCCTCCTCCTCCTCCCCAGGAAGCCCATGTCCTGCGTGCATTCGACAAGGACGCTCGAATAGCCGAAAAGCCGAGCACATGTTCGTTTGGGAAACCCGAACTGCGAAGGACTGCGTGACAGATTTTTAAAGCGAAAACATGCGCCCCCTTAAGGCTGCTCGATTTTTGGCAATCTTTTGGAAGGCAGCCATCAACTTGAATAGCTCAGAGAACTCTTGGTCTTGTTCTATCGTTCTCGTTCTCTCGTATTCGTTCTCTCGTACTCGTTCGTATCAGTCATCGAAAACATACAGTAATCGCCACAAAATCATCAATTATAACCATAGAACTGGTCATATATCTCTTGTTCTCGCTCTCGTTTTCGTTCTCTCGTTCTATCATTCTCGTTCTCTCGTACTCCTTCTCATTCTCGTTCTCTAGTTTTCGTATCAGTCATCGAAAACATACAGTAATCGCCACAAAACCATCGTTTATAGCCATCGAATATATCTCTTGTTCTCGCTCTCGTTTTCGTTCTCTCGTTCGCGATCTGGTTCTATCGTACTCGTTCTCTCGATCTCGTTCTATCGTTCTCGTTCTCTCGTTTTCGTAACAATCATCGAAAACATACACTAATCGCCACAAAACCATCGTTTATAACCCTAGAATAGGTCATAGATCTCTTGTTCTCGCTCTCGTTTTCGTTCTCTCGTAATCGTTCTCTAGTACTCGCTCTCTAGTACTCGTTCTCTCGTACTCGCTCTCTCCTACTCGTTCTCTCGTTTTCGTAACAGTAATCGCCACAAAATCATCGATTATAGCCATAGAATACATAGGTCACAGATCTCTCGATCTCATTTTCGTTCTCTCGTTCTCGTTATCGCCACAAAACCATCGACTATAGCCGTTTGCGATATGTAAGAATAAAATATCGACAGAGACTGATACAGCTTCAGTATTTATACCGATTAAAGTAGCTACATTTGCTTATACTTGGCCATCCTGTAAAGGGTATCGAGTAAAGGGTATCCCTCAATCGAGGCCGCAGAGGAGAGGCCTCTGACTCTGACTCCAACTGGAACTCTGGTCGAGCGTCTACTAGGACTACGACTACGATTACGAGTGTACATATATGTACTCCCTGTGTATGGCAAGCCGCGAGTATATGTTTTTTTATTTGCCTATCCTAAACCCCCCGCGTGGCAGCGTGTTGAATCTGCTAATAACAGGCACGCGCCCATTAAGTTTTTTGTGGTTGCCACCCTGCCTCCAAGCCACCCTCCAGCCTCGCCCTTACTTTGCCATTGGGTTGAAAGTTTCGCCTTGAATGCCTTGCCCAAGAGGGGGACTCTGTTTGCTGTCACACAAAGAACTGAAATGCACTTGATGGAAGCACACGGCAAGCATATTCGAGGGCTAGGGCAACCCTGGCGGCCATCAGCTGTTTCCTGTCGAAAATGTTGAAGCTGACCTTCTCGTGAGAGAATTCTCTTGAAGAGAATAACCATCAGTCAAACAACATTGAAGCTGGGCAAACATAAGGGGTACTCAATGGTAAGAAACCATGAATTATGCCACGAATTGCTCTCTCAGGCCCGCTATTCTCCGAGGAACTATACCGGAAAGAGATTTGAAGCCAAGGAAGGAGGAAGAAGGAAGCCGTTTCTAGACGAGATTTCATTGAGAGGCATTTCTTCTACCATTTTCGATCATTAAAATCCACCAAGATTCTTTTTCCGATGACTCCGAAGCTTGTGGATCGCTGAGTATCGGCCTCAAACCAGCGAGAGCCTCTCAATGATGCACGTAAGGGGCTGCCCTGTACATATGGCAATGAAATGCCACAAGGAGTGGCACAAGTTTCTCTCAAGAAGAGTTCCGCCTGGACACCAAGCTATAACTAATGCCATTATTCTCAGTTTTTCTGCTTATCGATAGTTCTTATTCGATATATATGCTATTGGCAACGGAGATAATAATTTGTGATCTTTTTCGCATCGAAAAAGTCTCGTCGGTCATCTTCGGACGTACCTGGCCCTGATTATGCTGTGGGTCAAGGCTGGGTCGTGTCGGGTCGGGTTACATTTACCCAAATCAAAACATCGTTTACACCCAGGAACAGGGCCCAGGAAGAAGGAAGCGGGAAAGCAGGAAGCAGGGGACTGCGGACTGGGGACAGTCCCATTCATCTCCATCAAGGCCAAAAACCGAATGGAGTGGAGGCTTGTCAAGGCGCGAGTTAAATATTTAGACGCGCCTGTTTGTTGATGTGACACAAAATATTTCAAATGCCATACATCACGGCTGTCACTGGGCCCAGGGAGTGGACGCCGGCCAGTCACATGTGCCTGGGCGTGGACAAGTGTCTCTGTGTATCCAGCAGATACAGATACAGAGACAGAGACGTGTGCGCATTCGGTCTGCAGTGCCTGTCAGAGGCTAAAGCGCCGTGACGACCACGTCCACGTCCACGTCCGCAAGCATATGTCTCTGGTCGATCTCCCAGTCAGGGGCTAGTGATTGTGGGGCAGAGTGGCGACAGGCACCAGTCCCTCGCATCCCATATTCATCGTTCAGTCATGGCTCATTGTCGCTCCATGCAGGCGGCAGATGTCAGATGGCTCTGGCCCTTAACTAATTATCAATAAGCATAATCGCGTTTGATAATGTGTGTGTTTGATGCTAGAAATTATATGCTGGGGGATATGCAATTCAATTCCATTCGCAAGACGCTTTGTTGTCAGTGCAGCAGATGCAGCAGAGAAATTGCCATCTGAAATGCTGTGTATCCGTATCTGCATCTGAATCCGAATACTTTTGTGTATCCCAATCTGGTCTCTCTGTCGCCCTCTGTGACAAAATCTCCATCCGCCTTCTGCCAATAAATAAGCAAAAGTCCGAAGCATAGCCAAACAGAAACAGATACAGATAGAGACTGGGATTGGGTTTTGGGATACAGAAGCATGTGCATATCCCATGGCTACGATACGCATGGATACACGTTCATTCTTGCTCGTCCAATCTGTTCCACACACACATTTTTGGCAGGAACAAGCCCCCGTTTGGTTCTGTTCCCACACAAAATATTTACATACATACTCGTGCATATACTATATGTGTGTTTCGGATACTTATGTATTCGCTTTTGACATTGGCAGATGCACTAAAAGTTTTAAACGTTTTGCCAAAAACTAGACTGCATTCTATGTACAGTCATGCATGCATGTACGGCCACACTAGAGGCCTCTGAGCAGAGGTAGGAGATCGACGCTTGATCATTGTCTCAATGGCGTATTAAAGGTTAAAGATGTAAAAATACAACCCAAGTATTGTGGGGAAAAGAGCTTGAGCAAAGGCGCAGGGTCCCTAGATGCAAAGAGAGAGCGACAAATGGTCACACTGTGGAAGAAAAGAAGGTCACATTGGCTTTGAGTAGGCGATAAGCGAGCGTGGAGAAGGACAAAGCAGGCGGGCATATGTAGGCTCCAGAAGATACAATGTTTCAACCTCCTTTTAGCTCATAGGAAACAAAGCCCTCTCAATGAAATCAAGCGATTGGTGTTTTATCCGCATTACCAAGTTCCTGGGCTCGTTTCACCCCCACAATATGTATCCTTTAGCCTTGAATGGGGCAAGCCAAAAACATTTAAAGCCAGAAACAAATCCACGAATCTGCGAAGTGTCATCCTGACATCCCACGATTGATTTCCTTCGCTCTGAACCGATCCCATGTACCCATATGATGGCCAATATAATTCCCCATTCTTTAAGTGCATTTACGGTTCCCGGGCGGACTGAGGGCGGGACAGCCCCATATCTGGGGGCCTGTTGACTGGATTTGTTAGTGCTGTCCATTGTTAAGACTGCGGTCGTTCCTTTTATCATATTTTATCGTTTTTTTTTTTAAGAATTGTTCATATTTTATATTCTTTTAACTTTTGATTAAGGATTTTCGGCTGCAGTCCGCCGTTTTTTCTTGTCATTTCGCTTCCTTCTGTTTTCTGCATTTATTATTTATGTAAATTTTTGCTTGCCTTTGACTAAGTGAAACCGAGAGGCAGCGAGAGGCAGAGCGAGGGGCAGCGAGAGGCAGAGCGAGTGCGGGAACGAAGGCCGAGAAGCGGAAAAATGGTTAGGCATTGGCAAACAGACCAGAAAGCAAAACAAACGACAAACAAGCAAACAGGCAAACAAATAAATGACAAACATGGCATAAAAGGACTTCATACGCTTGAAGACGGACGGGCTTCGGGTTGGCGGGCGGGGGGCGGGGGGCCGGGGAGGGACACCATGTTGATTTTGAGGCTATTATCGTTTTAATAATAACCCAAAACAAAAGACACACACACACGCACACACGACGGACCCTGCCCCTGCCCCTGCCCCTGCCAGTGTGCCCCGCCGGCTTAGAGGCATTTTTGGGTTTTTAATTACAAACTTTTTCAAATAGGAATGAAATATTATGTTCTGTTCGCTCTGCGAGTAGCAAACGCTGTGTGCGAGTGTGCTCGAGTGCGTCGGAGTAGAGGATATGGGACTGGGACGATTACATTTTTAAGTATTTAAATGCTTAAAAATGCATGTGGCATGCACGCTTTTTTTTCCTTTTAGTTGGTATTTTATTTGACACAAATAAAGCAAGGAAAAAAGGCAACATCGCAGCCAGTGGGGCTACTTCCTCTTCCTCCATCTCGTTCCTGCTTCACGATACTCCATCTCATTAATCCTTCTCGTTCCTGCTTCACGATACTCCATCTCGTTCCTCCTTCTCGTTACTCCATCTGGTTCCTCCTTTTTCGTTCCTGCTTCTCGTTCCTCCTTCTCGTCACTCCTTCTCATTTATCCTTTGGGTTCCTCCTTCTCGTTACTCCATCAAATTCCTCCTTCTCGTTCCCCCTTCTCGTTCCTCCTTCTAGTTTCTCCTTCTGGTTCCTCCTTTTCGTTCCTGCTTCTCGATACTCCATCTGGTGCCCCCATCTCGTTCTTCCTTCTCGTTACTCCATCACATTCCTCTTTCTCGTTCCTCCTTTTTTACTCCATCTCGTTACTCCTTCTGGTTCCTCCTTCTCGTTCCCCCTTCTAGAGTCTCCTCCTTCTGTTTCCTCCTTCTGGTTCCTCCTTTTCGTTCCTGCTTCTCGTTCCTCCTTATCGTTACTCAATCACATTCCTCTTTCTCGTTCCTCCTTATCGTTACTCAATCACATTCCTCTTTCTCGTTCCTCCTTCTCGTTACTCCATCACATTCCTCTTTCTCGTTCCTCCTTCTCATTCCCCATTCTAGTTTCTCCTAGAATGTCCATGGGTCCCTTAAGAGCTCCATCCATTACGAGAGCCCGACCAAATGGCATTGGAAGGCAGAGCAGTGTTGCATTGGCTAGCGAGTAGCGAGTTCATATTGAACAAGATAACTGCATAAACTTATAAATAAACATGTGATAGAAACATTTGTATACCAATCAAGCAGACCTGAAGGTTTCCCCCCTGCCCTCATCAGTTCTGCTCGCCTGGCCAGTGAGCAACACGGGCTGAAACGTTGAACAAAAGACTCTTCGCCTCGTCGAGGCTTGGGGCAACCGCAAATTGGTCTGCATTGAAGTGCAACTCGGAGACTGTCAGGGGCTATTAGACGCCTCCACTTGCCATAACCAGCTGAAGCGTGTCCTCGATGCTTCCACTCTCGCAATGCCAATCCGAAGTTGAAGCCGAATCCGAATCCTCCTTTCCCCTTTGGCACAACTAATCTGCATTCGACTTGAACGGCTGTGTGGCAGATATCGAATAAATAGAGTTTATAATTACATTTGATTGATTGGCATTATGCATGCGTTGGGTTGGACGAGTAAACCGAATAGACGGGGCGAGGCTCACTCAGCCATTCCGGGCAGTCAGTCGGGGAGTAGAGCTGGTCGCAGTCGTAACCCAATGCCATTAAACAGATTAATTAATTGCGATAAAAGTAAATAAAAAAGCAGACAGCAGCTGAGAGGAGCCGAGAAACTGATACCCGCGTCGAGTTCTAATGGGAACGGACGGAGACGAGACTGCCTTCCTAGCCTCCTAGCCCTGCCCTGCCCTGCCGTTGCCTGCCATTGCCTCTGTGGCTGAGGCCGACACAATTAGCACCCCGTTTTAGATGAGATAAGGTTCGATTCACATAACCAGATAGCACTCGTCCGACAGGATGGGACTGACAGACAGACAGACAGTCGATCTATGGGAATGGCTTTTGGTGCATTTTCCCGCTAAAAGCTTTTTGTAATTTCAAAAGCCACGGATGTCACATTTAATTATGGCAATTGAAATTTAACACGCAACTTATAGTCCGGCCGAGACCGATCGATCAATGAACGATGTTGTTATGCGGTAAGTATTTCCGGAGAAAATGTTCCGTTTCCGGTGACATATCCCTGAAATTTGGTAGCCACTCTTTCGGTAGCCACTAATATCAAGGGTGCAGAATTGATTCTTATAAATATTTCATATATGGACGAACTGAAGCTTGGAATTACTCATGGTTTTCTCTGCCAAAAGGTGCCATAAAACACCCATTTCCATGCACTTTTGTACCTATAATATTTTCTAAAATTTCTGTAATTTGATTAACGTGGATGTGAAAATCTATTAACATCAACAAAAGCTCCTCTTTTTGTTGTATTTATTATACCATGATGTCCTTTATTATTATTGTTACGGGGAGGTACTATTTGGCACCCAATTTTGGGGCTTTAATTCAAAAATACTCCTTAATTAAGAGCTACGAATGAGTAAAGACTTCATGGAACACATATAGATATGGCACAGATTCGACGGCCACTGTTTTTCGTTGAATGTTGAGACTCTCTTCAGGGTTTTCAAGGAATGCTGCGATTACGTGGTATGACACCAGCCAGAAGACGCAGCGAAAGCCACATAACTAGCTTTCATAAAGACATATTATGTACAGACATACGGACACACATATAGTACCCTATTTGCATACACGAAACCTCGGCAATATGACCTGATGGTGCGCGAAGCTACCCCTCTGATGGGGTAATCGGCCAGATGATGACGACGACGACGACGACGACTACGGTGATGATTATGATGAGCAGACAAGCCACGGCATGGCAGAGCGGGGCGGGGCGTGGCGGGGCGAAAGGGCAATGACTTTTAAGGATAATGACATCAAAATGCGCATAACAAATTCATTTGAAATCCCTTTCACTTTGCATACTCACACACACACACACACACACACACACATAAACAACCTCCTCCAAGGCGGAGCCGGGGCATGACGCATGCCGAGGCATGGATAAAGTTCAAGACGCAGCAACGGCACAGAAGCTGCACCTAGGGCTCTCCAAGGTCTCCAGGGCTTTGACTTTCGCATAACTATCGCGCCGGAAGAGGCACAGTGAACTCAGGCTAAGAGCCACAGAATTTCTATAGACTTTTTTTAATGGTTTCGCGGCTATAAAAAAATGGAATGAATTATTGTATGGGTTTTTTCTGTTATAATTTCAAAATTTGTACCTTAAAAACTCAGGAAAATATTATAAATATAACAAAATATTATAGATTTTCGATATTTGTCGAGTTTTTAAAGCCACAATTTCGAAAAAAAAAATCACCTCCAAAGATGATAAAATGTTCCTTTGAAAGCCTAATATTAAACAAAAGCTGAAGCTACAAAGTGTTTGGTTCCAATTTATAACTTTTATGGGATCTATCAGCATTTCCGAATTGCCGGTACTTAAAAAGAACAACCACATTTTCCACCACCACCACCTTTTGTCATAGTGAAAAAAACCATAATTCATTAAATTATTTTAAATCCCCCAAATCTATCAGAAAAAGTTGGTTTGGCTCGTGGCGTATAAAAAAAACTCAATACTTGAATGGAATGTTAAAAAAAAAGAACAATTAAATTGGAATGGGGGTAATTAACGGTCAAAGTTAACAGCTCGTAACGTTATGCGTGTAACATATCCGATGTTTTAATTTCGAACAATTTCCAAGATTAAAACCAGCGGCCAGGGCCGCGGCTCTACATATACAACCGCCAATCAGTTATAGCTATCAGAGCCGATGTCTCTCTCTCTCTCTCTCTCTCTCTCTCTCGGTGCTCCCAGAAGGGACGAACTGATTTATTGGCTGTGGCGTGGAGCGGACAGCCAATTCAGACCGCGAACTATCTCAATTACTATCGAACTTGTCATCAGAAAGGGGGAAAAACAGAGAGAGAAAGCGAGGAACGACGACCGATAGTTACACATGTTCTAATGTCAATTCTGGCACTCCGCTTATGCCCTTTTCCAAAAAATAAACATTTCCCCCGCTATTTATTTGTTATTCCGCTACATCTGTTTCTCATTCGCTCTGCACGAGAAGTGCTGTGTGTGAGAGAGAGAGAGCAAGAGTAAGCCTCTGTACCCACTTGATTTGTTTGTGTTGGCTTTATTAAGCCATTCGATCGGATTATTTGTGTCAAACAAATATTCGTCGCAAGTGAAACCCTTGAGGAATCCTATTACAGCCCACAAAAGCTGGCATCAGACCTAGTTTTTCTGTTGGATCAGGTTCTCTTACATTTCCTAATGAATTATGGCTATTTTTGATATAAAATTGTATTTGTTGAGCTGCTGAGCTTCTTCAGCCGCGTAGATTCGATGGAGAACTTGATAAATATAGCAAGTAAGCTTTGAAAGAAAGATGTAGGGATTTTATAGCGTTAGAGTTAGATATAACACGAGAGTACGACGAGTCTATTGGCCTAAAACTATTCAAAGGCGATGTCGTTTGAGGACGCGGGGGGGTCTAGAATCCAAGACGAGGGGCAAGTGAGTGCCAGGTGCTTGCCGACTGTGTTCAAGGGCAGGCGGGGTAGCGGGGATTCGTCAAGAGCGCAACAGATCGAGAGAGCGAGGCTTCGTCAAGCGCGAGACTACGTCAATCGCGAGGCTTCGTCAGGAGCGCAACAGTTCGAGACAGCGAGGCTTCGTCAAGAGCAAGGCTTCGTCAAGCGCGAGGCTTCGTCAAAGGCGCCACAGCTCGACAGAGCGAGGCTTCGTCAAGAGCGAAAGCGAAGGCGTAGGAAAGAGAGCAAGACTCGAGTCGCAGACCAGAGAGAGAGAGAACGGCTGGCATGGGCTGCTGCCGTCCCGTGTATCGCAAAAAGCTCGCACAAGTCTCGTCAACGATCCGTTAGCCACAAACTGAACGCCCGAACGGCACAAGTATCGTATTTCTATCGTTTTGTCGGTTTAAGTCTCGCATTTGACTCGTTTCGTGCCCAAAAAACAAACAATAATAGGCTTTAAACTCCACTGCTGCACCTCTTACTATAATCTAAGGATTCTAGGCTTATATTGGGGCTGCATACAGTACTTTTTTCGAAGGTAAGCCCGTGCTGAAGAAGCCGCGGCTCGAAGTATACACATTTCAAAAGAAAAATTGTTAATTATTTGCCAGGAAACTGCCGTACTTTTACGTGTATGTATCTGTATCTGTTTCTGTCAGGGGGTACATGGGAAGAAATGCGATAGCAGGAAATACAATTAATATTTATTTCCTCACATGTGTGCCACGACATGTGGACATGCATATGTGTGGGGGGTTTTGTGTGTGTGTGTGTGTGTGTGTGTGTAAGCAACCAATCCGATCGCTCCTTTCCAGGAAACCGCGAAGCAGCCACGAGGACACACAATTGAAAGAGGAACAGCGAGAATAGAGAGAACTAGAGAGGAACTTGTTCAAATGCAACTCTGGGCAGGGAATCCACTCGAGAGCGAAAGTTCTCGACCATTGAGGGGATGCTGCGGTCGACTCCTGCATCCCTCCGCCATGGGAAAAACTTTGCTTTAATCAACAGCATATCGTTTCCCCAAAAACCTCTGGCCCTGCTTTAAGGGAGGGGCTGTGGGGCGGACGACCTGTTGTGGGAGTGCCCTTTAGAGGTTAAGACATAGCACGAAATGTTGTAATCTATGCTTATGTACCTAGCACTATATATGTAAGTGTGCGTGGCTGTACTTATGTTCGCCAGAGAATAATCACATGATAACGAAGTCATCGATCTAGGGCTCTAATCTGTGACCCCATCAGCCGCCCCTCTGATTGACACGTTTCAATAAATCATTCCAAATATTCATTCGCAGTGTATTCGGGATTTGTTCAATCTTTGAACTTTCGACACACACCGAAGCACGTGTGTGTGTAGGGGGCGGGGGGACCAGCCATTGATTATCCAGGCAAAGGGCATTCCCCAGCCACACCCCATAGCTCGAAGTGGGCGCCCTCCTTCGTCCTTGGTCGTCGTCTTTGGGTCTCCTGTGGCTGGCAGTCAAGTCGCTCTATTATTAGTGGCATGCATAAATTTATTGGCCACAACACAGCCACAGCAGTCCACTTTCTGCACACACACATGATAAATATTTATCCGCCATCCACCAAAGTGTTAATTATATGGGCGTGTTCGAGTGTGAATGGTTCGCTCCGTCGGTCGGTCGTTGCAAGTAGGTTTTTGCTATTTGCTATTTGCTATTTGCCACTGAGTCTGTCGGCAGAGCTGGTGGCATAATGAAACCGACCCCACCACCATGCCTTTCCAGGAAACCTTTGCGCCTTCTGTGCCACCTGGACTTTTGTTTGTGGGAATTGCAATCGAGCCGTCTCGAATTAGGGGGGATACCAGAGATGCCAGAGTGACCAGAGATGCCAGAGTGACCAGAGATGCCAGAGTTACCAGAGTTGCCAGCGTTACCAGCGTTACGGTATGCGTTTCGAGTTCATAGAAAGGTCTAGTCCCGGGACGATTCCATTGAGAGAGGAAGGTCCTATATGGAGGGAGCCCAACTGGAAGGAGGGAGTACCTTCCATGCACTTAATGGCTGGTTTTATCTGCCTAATTAACGTACGAGCTTTGCCCAGGAGAGAGGTCTACAGGGGCCAACAAATTAAAACACAATTGAATGCACATTTCCATTTAATTTCCTACCAAATACCACTAGTATTTTGTAAATTGATTGAAATTTGGTTTATTTCAACAATTGAATTATAATTCAATAAACTTTAATGTGAAAATTGATTGATATATACATTTTTGTCACTATATTTCGAGTACTATTATTGCCTGTAAGAAGAATAACACACTGAAAGTTGCACTTAAATCTAAACCGCGCTTTTAACGATAGAAACTAACATCATTCGCCTTCGAATAACATTAAATTGTTGTTTAAAATAGGTGGCCAGCCCCCGCTGATTCTTCATAGCTTAAAAAGAGGGACTTTGAGGGAAAACTTTCATTAAGAATCCAACTTTCTTATGGGAGAAAATAGTAAACAAAAACATGACTATAGAAATATCTAAGAAAAATATCGAAAAACTGAACTCTTTCTAATATTTACCACAATCACCTCAAAAGTACGAAAGTAAGAAAATAATATGTGTAATATAATACCATAATACCCTTAGCGATATCCCGATATCAAGCCTGACCGATCCCAAAACTCTAGTGCGATAAGTTTTATGCGATATATCTAAGAGGTTATTCAAACTACGATGGAGAAGAAGAAGGAACAGACTTAAAATAAAGAAAGAAAATAAAGAAATCTAATTTGATTGAATTCTAATGTTCTTTTGGTCTGGGAGCAATGTTTAATAAAATACATTCAAGAATGTTGTTCCATGTCCCTTTTCTTAACGCTACAACTGATACTATAGTTCAGGTATATCGATATATTAGAGAGGAGCAAAAGGTGAGACCGTTTCTGCCCGTTTCCATGAAGCTATTACCTTGTTGTGGCTTCAAAAGGAATGGCTTCCCTTAACAGAGGAGTATATACTGAAAATATCACAAAGTAGTAGACTCTAGGGAAAGTTTACCACCGGCTTGAACCCTATTGTTCCAATCGAATATGTTTTAGATTAGTAAAAAGGTTTTTAGGGGCCTTGCTTTGTTTGAGGACTAGCTAGCCCTAGTCCCCAACTCCTCGCTTCACCGAAAGCGAACGTACTCCTGTTGCCTTTATGAATTCATAGCATAATTGACAGTTGTGACAAAGGTCACGTTACGGATCACGGAACAGGCAACACGGAAGGGGATCATCGGAGCCCCCCCACCAGGACACGGACACAGACACAGACACGGACACGGACACGGCCAGTGCGGGAACAAACTAACACGCATATCGAGTACAGTCCGCGACTCAATGCTGCACTGTATGAAAAGCAATCAAGGAGTCAAGGAGCCAGCCCGATGACTGTGCAGCAGACACTCGGCTATCCCCCGGGCCCACGAATGGGGCAGGTGGATGGGACAGGTTGAACGAGTTATTCGATGTTGCGGTATGGCGTGGCGTGTCGTTCCAGCCAGACCTTTGAACCCAACAGCGACTGGCTACGTCCATCATACATGACCTACATTCATAGAAATTGAAGTGTGTGTGTGTGTGTGTCTGTGTGTGTGTGTGTGTAGCCCGTATAAGGACCTGTCCGGTTGCATCTCTGATTAAAAGCAAAGAAAATAACGAATAGATTAAATTATTTTCCAATTTGCTTCCCATTTGATTAGCCCCGCTACATACTGAAATATATACTGAAATATATACCGAAATACATACCGAAATACATACCGAAGTCCTTTCAGTATGTGTGTGGAATATTAATTATGTTCTCCCGTTTCGTCTGTTTCGTTTCAGGTAGTTAATGACGCTTACTTACAGAATCATAATTGCTCGCCCTTCAGTCCGGCCTTCTGGTCTTCGACCTTCACCCACTCGTACGTGCTTCTGTGGGACTTCTTGGCTTCCACAGAAAACCCAATTTGTCAGATGTGAGTGAATAATACTATAATTAATGCCCCACCCCCCCAACCCCCCAATGCTGATTGGCAGTCAATGGCGCCGTAAATGCGGGTCAATGGGATAGAGATAGAGAGCTGGTAGGTCGGCCTAGTCGTCCGTAGTTGGCCCGGAAATGCCCTGAAAGCCGGCCAGTTCATTAGCAGGGTAACACCCATTGGATCCCTGAAACCCCATCACAAAGAATTGTTTTTTTTTCCCCCCCAATTTAAATTTTCACTACCCATTCGCACAAAATTCTATACAAATTCTCTCAGAGTTGAGGACTATGAACCTATTATGGTATTTATTGCTCGCTGGTGGGGGGGGATGTGCCCAGTGAAACGAGAGTGGCTCCAATTCCTAGACAATAGCTCTGAACGTGCCCAACATCAACATGTGTTTGCTCGCTCATTTGATTCCCTACCCCCCATGTGCCCGGGTATCTGGTATCTGGTATCTTGTATCTGGTATCTGGGTGTGGGCCCCCGCACACTGGCCTCGAAACAGTCGATCTAGCGGAAGACAACGACTCTTTTTTTATACCATATGTAACATGTGTTTTCGTAGGTGCATTCCCCCCTCATATTTGTATTAAATATTTTAGAGATTAAGACTTTTCTTCAGCGGATTTAATACCATTTGGGCCTGGATTCCCGCTTTTCGTATCGAATTTCTGAAAATTACTATACCGATCCCTTGGCACGAGTGAAGCGATATCCGTAGATAAAAGATACGATAGTAAACTGAAACCAATTGCAATTCCAATTACCACTGGAGTTAGTCATCGAAACACTTCTGTGGATTGAGTTACGTGAATGGTGAACACCCCTCAGTCCCGGAGGCCTGAATAATCTACTGAACTGCTGCCTTATTAATGACCACACTCGACTACTGAATTGCCATATTAGCCGACCTAATCGGATTGAGGCAACCCATTTGACCAGCCCTCACAGCCTTTGTGCATAGACTACACAAATAATAGTCACTCATTCGTTTTCCTCTGGCCCTTGTCAAGCACACTACTTACTCCTTTCCCCAGGCCTTAAACAAATGACTTTCCACAGAAAAGACACATCAAAGCACCTCATTTCGTGGCGCGATGCTCCGGTTTTCGCCAACTTTTGCGCTTGCGATTTGCCTGGCCTTCTTTTTGGGTAGATCTCTTCGCAAAAGGTCAGATTGATGGCACGCGCTTCTCTCTCAATTTTGTCATGACTCACGCGAGATGACTGCTTGACTTGTACATTATATATTAAAATATAATGGCAATTAATAGTGATTCCTGTTTATTGGCCTGCAGCCACACGAAGCCCCAGCACAAGACGCACTGAAAGAAAATTGCGGAAACAGGTAAAATACTGCCAAATTGTCTACGGCTTTCGCTGTGAATTTCGGCTGAGTGGAGCTGCTTTCAATTCCATTAACAATGCTGTTCGAGGAGGAGGAGGAGGCCATAAGGTACACTTGTCCGTTGTCCAGTTGGGTTTCCTGGAGCTGCAGCTGGCGATGGCCACATTTGGCCCCTGTCATAAATTATTTATCAGACTTCAAATGTCAAATTCCGTAAAAAGAAAACTCAGCAAGACGCTGGACTTTATTTACTGATGAAGCTGTTGTTGGCCTCTCAGCAGAGCTCCATTCGGAAAATTGGCTGCCATTTCACAGTGAGCAAAGAGCGAAGAGCGAACAGCGAGACAACTTTGGCTGTCACTCTTATTATTTAATGTAATTTTGTTAAATGTAATTACATTAAAATGCGTCCAAGTCTCGTCTGTTTTGGCAGCCCTTCCACCGCTCCGCTCCGCTCCGGCCTCCCGCCCTCCCAAAAAATGTTCTACCTTATGTTTTACACTAAAGAATGAGCCTTTAATTTAAAGTTAGGTTCAGCTCCGGTGCGCTGTGGCTCTGGGCGCTCGCTAAAACTTACATTACACTGCGTCTCGCCAGTTGATTGACAGCCAGCTCTTAGCGGTTTTTGGCCAAACTTTGTTTTGGCTGGTATTTTGATGTTCCCCCCCGCCCTCTCCCGACCTCTACGGCGGCTCCAAATGCAAAACTAATTAGTTGCCGATGGAGGGGCCAGCAGACGGGCCACGGGTTCAACAGCAATTTTCATGTACAATTCATGTATATTGTTGGCCATTTCGGGGGCTCGGTTCGGGCAAGCCCTAGAACAATGAATATGGCATGCGGAGAGGAACAATTGGGGCCTTGGCTGAGATATGTATATTCCATAGAAGGTGCTTTGTGGAAACTGCTAGAATATTGGCCATTGGGGGTTATACGGACTGCCAGAGTTGGCAAGACGTAACCAAAGAGGGCGCTCTCTCTCTCTCATGATGAGTGTTGGCATGGAGATCCTCCATTGTCTTAGCTTTAAGTCATAGTCGCACGGGGAGGAGGGTGTCTGAAGGTGTATGAAGGGTGTCAGTTTATTATCATATTATGCCATTTGTTGAAAGGTCACCCCAAAGGTTTCCGACTGAAATATGTGCAAGGTAATGGAAGCTATAGGACCAGTATCGGTATCGGTATCAATATTTCGATGGAAGCCCATGCGACCAAATGAAAGTAAAGCTAGATTCTGTCCATGTGGTCTGTCTTCTTCTTTCAAACCCTAGCAAATCGGTGGGCTGATGTTCTATAGGCGCTATAGAGTGCCGCAAACTCAACATGAGACCGCCTCAAAAGAGTCTTATGAGTCTTATCCCCACGAGTTCTTTGACCATCTGCAAATGAGACCAAGAAGGCGTAATGTTTGGCATTTTATAGGGTGAAAAACACTTATATTTTTGTTCTTTGCCAATTCTTTGGTTTTCTAAAAAAATCTCGGAAACACAATTCGACTTTAGCACCTACTGTAGGGCTCATCAAGAGCTATTTCAGAACAGAACAATAATTTTAACTTTTTAACACTTTTTACCAATGAATAAGGTCTGTTCCGTTCGATAACCGGGAAATGACTATACATATACCTTTTGGGAAGGTAAGCAATAATGGGAAACATTTGAAAAGAGTTCTAAGAAAATATTTAACGCAAGAAAATCTATAAGAAAAGCAAACCTTAGCCCTCCTGGCTGTCACGTTGTGCTTTTGAAAAAAATGAATAAATAGCCCTTCAAAAACGTGTCCTGGAAACCACAAACTTTCTTGCTATATTGAAAATAAAACAATCTATGCCACATAAATTATTTCATATAAATCGGTGGAATGATTAAAAGGAAATAGCGTTTTGACTTTTGAATATTGAGCGGAACTGTACCTAAAGTAACGGCCATGTTGTGGGCAAAGAAGTCGATGAGATGCAGGGCTGTGGCTGTGATTTCTACGAATATTCAAATGAGAAAACAGAAATTGGATAATTTGAGGGGTTGACATCCCCCATCCCCATCCCCTTCCCTTTTCCGTTCTGGAAACTGGGAAAACAATTAACGACAAATAATTTAATTTGTTTACTGCCAAAAGCTGGATATAATTGCCTATTTCTTATAATGTTTGTATCTGTTTTTCCCCGCCTCCACTCTTAGGTCTTCTTCCCCTACTTCTTCGCACTCCTCCTCCTCCTCCTCCTCCACTTCTTCATTGTAAAGTCTAGGGGACTTTGTCCTCTCTGGTTTACAGTATTTGTTTATTCTGAAGTCCGCCGTCAACCTCCTCGCGCCCACGTTCCAGCACCTACCCAGAGCCCCCCTGCCCCCTCCCTGCCCCCCCCACTGCCCCCATCGTGCCCCATCACCATTTAATGCGCTTCAACGCGTCTCCATTCGTGGATTTTATTTATTTTCATATAATTTTTTAGTAACTTTGACAGATTTATGCGTTGTTCTGGCGTAAATTATTGCATCTTTTGTTGCCTCAATCACCGGCCACCCCCCGCCCCCCGCCCATCGTTCACCGTTCAACGTTTATCGTGCGGTTGGCTGCCTCCGAGCGAGCAGCTTAGGTGCAAGTGAAAATTAGCTGGAAAAACTTTTCCCTCTTGCCGTCGCACAAGATTGGATTGTGGGCGGGCTTAGGGGCGGGGGGGCGGGTGGTAGAGAGCTGCGACAAACCATAAATTCCGTTCATTATACATGCCACATACAATACATAAATGTGCCGATATAGTGCTCCGATTTCACCCAGAACACAACGAAAAGGGACCTAATCGAGAGGGCTCAATGGAGGATACAGAGAGCTATCACTGGGAGCTATCCTTGGATGTACGATCTGTAAACGAAGGCTAGGTTTTAGGCCAAACTCCGGCAAAGAGACCTACCTCTCCAAACAGCTATAATCTTTAGGGCCGTACTCGAAATAAATATTCTTGATATTAGACTAAGGTACGCCTCCTTCAATAACTTAATATAGCACCCATATGACACCTTCGACGTGGCTGAAGATCTACCTACCTTTGTTTTTTACCCCACAGCGAAATCGAGTCTAGGCCTAGAATATCACCTGAAATTTTGTTACCTAAAAAAACAGCAGTGGTCTTTGGTCTGTACATCATGTTTTGTGCATTTACTCGTATATTAAATATTCAGTGCTAATTTTCCAATTCATTAAATAGAACGAGTAGGGGCAAGGGGCGCCCAGAGCTTATAATTTATGTAATGTATACAATATATTTTATTTGTCGCAAAACGAATTGATTTTTCATCATAAAAATCGATCGAATCGTTTGGCAGATATTTAAACAAGACTTTATCCTGCTCACGCGAGCAGGGAGGCGCACATTGCACGAGGAAGAGTGCGTGCAAGAGAGGGACAGAGAGAGAATGAGTAAGCGCTTGGTAGGGTAGACGTGGCTCTATCGACTCGGCTTTCGATGCTGTTCAGGAATATATATAGTTTATGGGGTTGGAAACGCTGCCTTCTGGGTGTTACACGCATCCACTTTGGGCAGAATTCTATTATAAAAACCTTTCCTTGAGTCCTAATACTAATAAAAGCTCAAAACTATGCCTTTAGCTGAGTTTAGGCCCTTTTTTCTGGGATTTTAGTAAGACTTTGGGGTAATACTTTTCTCAAGAATCCTCTTTCAGCAGCAAATGACTATAAAATACCAAAAAAAATACCGCAAAAGTGTACTTTAGCTTGTTTTAATAGGAAATAAAACGTCAAGCGATTAAATTAGTTAGCTTTCAATGAATTTAAAACAAAATCTCGAGAATGGAGGGGGGAATCGTGAAGCACACAAATAAAAGTCTTCTCCTTTGTGTCTTCTGCTGGAGGCCATGAAACCCGAATGTTTCCCCACAATCTCTGTTATTGTCTTTGGCCTTAGATGCACTTTTCCATTCCATTCCGTTCCATTCCATTCCGTTCCGTTCCGCTGTCAAGCTTTGTGCAACCCTCACGTAATGCATTAAATTGGCAGCAGGTGGGCGTGTGGGCGTATGGGCGTGGCAGCACAGACTGTACCCGAGCACATGTTCCTGCTGGCTGTGCTGGCAATGCTGGCACCGCTTATGATTAGTATGGGATGCAGTGGCTCGTGTGTGTGTGGGCGTGTGGGCGTGACTGGATGCCATGTAGGTTACACCGTGGCCATGTCTGGGAAGGCATCGCAAACATTTTACGACGCTAACGGGCCACAAAGTGCCATGACAGACGAATACCAAGATTGCCAGCCATGCGGATGCAGGAGGCACCAGGGACACCAGGGACACTAGGAAAGCCCCTGCCTCCATTAGCACTGCAGCGCCAATCAATATCTTGACAGCAGACCAGGGTCAGAGGTAGTCGGAGTCGAGCAAGAGGTAGTCATAAAAATGCATGCAAACGCCCCTCTGCACACAGAACACTGCAAAAAAGGAATCAAATCAAATAATGTCCTGAAACCGAAATGCGAATACCCTCTACCGATCCGATGAGCTCTCCACCCTTTTCGGTATCTCAAAAGCTAATGTGTGGCATACTTAATCCATGGCAAGGGGGCGGGGGGGCGGTGTGTGGAGGCCCCAGAATGGTTGTGTGTGAATGCCACCACGCAGGACTCCTCCTGTCGCATGGGACTCCATGTTTTTGTGGCTGGAACCGCAGGAAATCAAAACGTATCTGGAACAGCAAAATATCAAGAAAATAATAAATAAAACGTTGGAAGAAAGAGCGCAGATAGAAGGATGCTTTTACTGGATTCACAGACTCCCCAGTCCCAGACTCCCTGACTCCCAGACTCCCAGTCCCTCCTTCTATCGCCCCCTTGGGGTGTGGGCCAACGTTCAGACATCGAAACTGAAATATGCGCATAAATTTCATATCGTTTTTATGATTTTTCTCCACTCTCTCTCTCTCTCTCCACCTCCTCGTCTTTATTTAGTTTTCTTCCTTCATGCATTTTTAATTTTTTTTTTTTCTTTTGGCTTTGTTCGATTTTGTTATTATGGTTTATTTGCTCTTCAACCTTTTGCTGGCATTCCTGAATTTCCTGATTTTGTTACACTTTTTTTCCAATTGGTTTTCCCCACTTTTCCTTCACTTTTCATTTATGGACGCAAAGTCCCAGGGGTGGTGGGCGGTAGCCTGATTGGGATTCAGATTCGACACCTCCGATAACACACCAAAGCAGGTGGAAAAATTATCGAATTCCCATACCCGATGTGTGGCGATTATCGATAGGCACACGATAGGGAAACAGTAGAGGCAGGGTCTTGGAATTTGTGGACTCTGTATACAAAATTCCACTGAATTCCTCTCTCAATTCTCATTTAATCCTCTTTCCTTGCGATTGTCCTCAACAACATCTCTTGCAACACGCTATGCTCTCAGCCACATGGAATCTAAACCAGATTTATCGAGCCAGCTATCGCTGTGTGTAATATTTATTGACTATCGATTAATTGTTCTACAAAAAAACACTTTAAAACCCTGAAATATGTGCAGAGATGGCAGTCCTTTAAGCAGCTGATGAATGTCGATCTATCGTGAGGGATAACCCTTTAACCAGCTGATAAGTATCGATCTATCGTGAGGGATAACCCTTTAACCAGTTGACGAGTATCGATCTATAGTGAGGGATAACCCTTTAACCAGCTAACGAGCATCGATCTATCGTTAGGGATAACCCTTTAACCAGCTGACGAGTATCGATCTATCGCTGGGGATAGCCCTTTAACCAGCTAACGAGCATCGATCTATCGTTGGGAATAGCCCTTTAACCAGCTGACGAGTATCGATCTATCGTGAGGGATAACCAAGGGTATATCGATAGCAGACAGCGAGGAGATGGCTCTATATACCCGCCGTTTGTGGCACTTATTTGTGGAGTTTATGGAGTCTCTGGAGCGGATTACCACTCACTTGTAAGGAGCTCACTGAGGCTTACCGCTCTCGTCTGCCAGCTCGAGTTGTTTTGACCAAACTATCCGCTAGCCGGCCATTAGACACTGAGTAAATCTGTCAAGTTTCAAACGAATCGAAAATCGATTATGACCGCACAAGGACGGCAGTCAACTTCAAACACAAACACAAACACAAACAGAAGCAGAAGCAGAAGCACAAACCGAAACCGAATCAAGGACTCCTCCCCAGAAGACAGACACTCGGATTTGTTTGCCCGGGGCCCACCTAATGATTTATCTTGTTAGTGGGGCCCCCGGCCGGAGCCCTTTCACTGTCCACTGGCACACGGTCTCTGCTGGAGTTTCAGGTCGTTTGGTCCAAACTTTTACGACTAATATGGCGCGGGGGGGTACGGGGCAGGGTTTTTGAATGTTGCTGAAAAACGCATTGAAAGGAACGAGACTCCACAGAGAGGACAGCAATGCATGTACATAGTTTGGTTTGGTTTGGTTTTGTTTTGATTTTTCTTTTCATTGCGCTCTTTTGAATGGGGAAAAGGAATAGACTACGCGGCGGCTGTGACGAACAGGCTGAGGCCACACTCGTTATGGCATTACATTTACGCACATTTCAATGAGGCCAGAGCAGAGCACATGGCATCCGTTCCGCCCAGGTAAGCGGCGTTTGAATGGAGCGCGAGACGGAAGGATCCAGTGTTGGAAACTCTCGCACACAACACTAATTAGAGGACTGTTTCGATGGCCCGCTTCTGGTACTCAAATGACTCGAATCAATCAAAATAATAACTTTTAGACTCGTCTGTTTCGGCTCCCCCTGCCGCATATCCATCCTGTCGAACTTCCGGACCAACTCTCCGGCATTTGAGTGACAGCTGATATGGGTATGGTGCTGCCCCTGCCCCATGCCCCTGCTATCCGTGATTGAAATTTCGTAACATTAGTTATTTATGACCCTTCAATTTGTTTGTGGCTTCTCTGACACATTGGATCGCCACGAAAGCCACGAAAGACCTGTCGAAAACTATTCTCTTGGTATTTGGACATCTCCCAAGGCTTGCTTTAAACCAGAGATCACGAATAATGGAGCCACCATGAAGAAAGTGCCTTGTTTGCCTTCTTTTAATGCATTCACTTCGTGCCTCTTCGTTTGAATGTTGTGCGAACGAGTCGAGAGAATCCCACGGCGACTTGAGGCGACACAGCCGATGGCAGGATGTTTGCGTTTAGCAAGACGACGGGACTCACGTCCGGAGAGTGACTGCGATGGGCTGGTATTATTTCTAGAACTGCAGTTGGAGAAGTGCAGTGCAAAAAAAGTTGAGCTAAGAGCGAGGAAAGCCAGAAAAAGTTTTACTTCAATTTCTTTGTTTGACGCCGTCGATGGGTCTATGGGGGCATGAACTTTTCGCCCCCACGGGCCATACTTTTCACTTTGCTCGTACTTAACGCTTACTGTCATTGCAGAGTCAGAGTCACTCCGTCCGGGCACCCGGCACCCGGCACCCGGCACCCGGCTACCAGCTACCAGCTCCTGGCTTCACTTTTGGCTGGCAATAAAAAAATAATTTACCATCTCCAGGTCTACCCTCCTCCCCCCCCGCCTAGACCTTTGGAGGGTATACTTCCGGTTGCTCAAGTAACTATATGAAATATGGAAAGGAAAGTAAAGGAAAGGAAAGGCGACCCTAGCCCCGCGGCACTGAACAAAATGGCGCTCGAGATTTGCTACGCGTTGCGCCCACGGGGACGAAGTTTCAAGGTCAATGGGTAAAAGTTTTTCCACATTTTTCGTTGAGTAATACTTGTTCGGTATAAATAAATGCTATCTAGCATCGCTGCGGGCTGCCACCGGTTTGTTGGGTCGAAAGAGCCGGAGTTATTGTCACAAAGCCACAGGCCACAGGATTTGCAAAGCCCTCTCGTTGAAGCCCACACATATTGCCAGACAATACGGGCGATGAATTATATTTAGAATTAATTAGATCAAATCGGGTACAGTCCTCATTCCAAAGGGTTAAAGCCCCAGTCCGTCATGGAGGATTCGTAGGCTCTTGGGATGCGAGTTCTCTGATTCAGGGCTGATAACCGATGAGTGGCTATCGATACGAACCAAAGTCGAGAGCACAGAGTCTTTAATTTCGTCTTAAAAATAATTACTAAGCGCTACTTTAATATAATGAATGAATAAGTGACTGCATTACGAGTGTACACACGCTGTATCCAGGAGCCTTCTGGGGCGACGTCTCCTGTTGCTGGTGAATCTTTAATCTCGGAAAAGCTTCGACCACTGACAGTAGCTAGTAGTACCTAGTAGCTGTGTCGACTGTCGACTGTCGTCTGCCTCCTGCCCGCCGGGCACTTAACCCTTTGATGGACACCCTACCGACAGCAGCCGCAAATGGGACGCTGGACGCTGGGCGGGCAGTGGGTGACCCCGACAGCAGGAGAGGCTTGCGGCAGAATGGAGTGGAATGCAACTGTAGTTGCAGTGTAGCTGTGTGTTTACACAACTTTCGAGCGGCCACAAAATCTGTTATTAGTGTCAAGTGGACTTGAGAGAGACTTTGCACTCTGACCTCCATTGCCGCAACCGTCCATCTCCAGCCGCAGCTCCAGCACCAGCACCAGCACCAGCTCCACTTTCTTAGCCCCGTGTCCCCCCTTTTTCGCTTGTTAGTTGTTGCTTTAATAGGAATCGTTGCTTTTGTTGCTGGGAAACTTTTTGGGAGATGTTACAAAATATTAAATTGCGGTCAGCGCAATGGTCTTGCCGGTATCCGGTGGTGGCCTAAGCGGAGCTGAGGGAACGCCAGCCCCCCCCCCCATGTCCTGTCCTGTGCCGCCTCCCGTTGGGCTGCCGAAAAGTTTGGCAATTTCCACCCAGATTTTGCGGCAAGTGCCCGGCGTACGTATCCAGCGTAGACAGCGGAAATCAATTTGGCTTTCGGCTACAGCGCTTTATAAAGTCCTACACGGAGATGGCGATGGCGATGACGATGGAGTGCGTCAAGAGGAAACCCCCTGGCTAGAATATCCCCAAGTTGTACACCATTTGCCGGCGATGCAGGTCTGTCGATCCCACTCGTGGGGCGTTTACGGCACCCACGGAGGCCACAGAGTTCAAGATCTTTTTGTTGATTCTCCGGCAGGCTGGTCGATCAATCAACCAATCAGCGGCGAAGGGAACAATGCCAACAGGAGGGCACTCAAAGGTTTAACTAGGCGGAGCCTCGACCCCCCCCTCCCTACCACCCCTCGACTGAGTGGCAGGGAGGCTGCAAAAGTGGTAAGTGCGCTCAAGACGCATTGTCGCAGCAGAAGGGCCCTTTGCCCCAGCGTCCTGCCCCAGCCTCCTGCCTCCTGCCTCTTGCTTCGCTAAGCCTCAAGGCTTGATTCTAGAGCCTAGAATCTCGAACTCTGAAGCCCGCCCCCCTTCCGCCCCCCTAGCCGAGAGGTTGCCCTTTGAACAGCGGAAACCGAAACTGAAATACAAAACCATCTTTGTGGTGCTCTGCCGTTTGTGCGGTTTCAATAAGGAAACAACGACAACGAGGAGGGGGGAGATGGGTGGCTGGTAGGGGAGGGGGCAGCCCATGACGATGATTCTGTTTTTGACTTTATGAGCGTATTTAATTAGCCAAGAACAGCCAAAGAGCGAGGAGCTCGGAGCGGGGAGCTCGGAGCTCGGAGCATTGCTGCCCGGGTAGCTCCACTTTGATGGCAGATGCTGGCTTTGATTGATTGATTGAGGCATTGCCTGAGTGGCAGCTGAAGTGCGGCATATTAAATTTGGCCAGAGGCAAGTGAAAGTGGCATAGTCCCCACTGCTCTGCCCCATAGTCGCTGTCAAGGCCCATGAAGATGCCTGCCTGCGAATGCTGGCCATTCAAATTGTGGCTGATTTATTATGCGTTAAGACAACAGATTTACTCGAATCGTTGTTGGGTGTTTTAAGTGGGCGATGAGTGTATGTACACCCCAACCATCCATCCATCCATCCATCCAGACAGCCTAGGCTCAGAGTCGGTGGCTGGTGGGCTGCCAGTTGGGGCAGGCACATCTGGAGGTGGCGTCTGCGGACAGCGAAGATTTTGGCCATTGATACGGGGGGGGCATAATACAGAGAAGAGGCAGTTGTCACAGTCGGATATCGGCCCCAAAACTACACAGATAATATTCGCCATTCGACGAAACAATCAATTGAGTGGCGTGCAACCACAATGTGGGGCACATTTGGCAATTGGGGGCTTGGACGGAGGGTTGGGTGGCTCTGAGGTGCAGTGGGGTGCTCTGGGGTGCCGTCAAACAGCCGTGCTATCAGCCCCCTTGTCAGTTGGTCAGTGATTACGGCCACCACCTGGTGGAGCACCTTCTCGGCTGTCCGCTAGCCAGGATAGAGCCTTTTCTTCCTTCCGCCTGCTTCACATTTCGACGGCACGCATTGAACCGTTCGTTATGCCGGTCCCCCCGGGCAACACCGGGAAGAATCCAGCCAGGGAGCCAGCTCCCTAGCAGCCCCTCCCATCTCCCGCATATTATTGTCTTATTCATGATACATTAGTGTGTTATTTATGGCCATTCCCAGTCCCAATCGATCCCTTCCCTGCCCTGCCCTGCCCTGGGAAAACTTTTCGTCTGGCGTGTGAGGGACTCCACCCACGCCTTACTGCGGCGGAACTTCCGGTGCGGCTACCACCGCAGTCTCGCCCCGTCCTCGGCTACCCGTGCCTTATCGGTGGGTGGGTTTGGGTCGTTGGCAAACACGCCTCCGCATCCGCACACCGCCACCGCACTGCCACTGGCATGTCACCTTTGTGGCTCCTTCCACGCACTGTGGTCAAAAACGTAATGTCCTGTTGGTATTTACACAAATATTAGTGAAAGAAACAATGTTGTTGAATTCTCAAATATTTTGGTTCATTTTTGTTGTTGCTTCATTGACATCTGTTCGATTTCCCTAGGTTAAGATTTCCATTTTGATTCAATTACTTTTGGGTGGGGTAGGGGTAATGGGGAGACCCTGAGACTCTATCGCTTCCGTGTTAAATATCTAAGGATGTTGATTTGGGGAACAGTTTTTACTTTTGTGTTTTGCGCTTTCATTTTCGCTCTTGCGGCTACCCCCGGCTCACTCGCTCGCTCTGATATGAGTTAAACATTGCACGACGACACCAAATATTTGTATTAATTAGAGAGATTATTGGATTCAGTAGTGTTTTGTAGCTCCAGGCCTTGTATGTATGGCTCTCCTCCTCGCACATTGCACGAAGTAGAGTGTGTGAGAAAAAGAGGGAAAGAGAAACAGTGACAAAATTTTGAAACAAACTAGTTTCAGTGTGATATCACAGGAGTCTGGATACTAAATTTGGTTGCTCGAGCTCTTATATTCTCTGAGATCTAGGCGATCATCGGGAGAGACAGCAGGACAAGGCTTTATCGACTCGGCTATTGATGCTGATCGAGTATATATATACTTTAGGGGGTAGGAAAGGCTTCCCAGACACTCAACTGGGCCTCTTACCACCAGACTCTTACAGACCTCGATTAAAACTTGGCCTAAATGGAGCTCCTGCAGCTGTATCCCTCCCTTAAAATAATAGCATTTAATATTTACCCTCCTCTCGAACTATCTAATTTCTAGAACGGTTCGCTTTATTGGCAGTTAATTGATAATTAAATACAAAAACACTGAATCGGTGTTGCAATTATGTTGGCGGCCCTCTGCCTGGGGGCCGGACTTTGCTTTATTTCCGCGAGTAGGCTATCAATATTTAACGTTGAATGTTTGCTCGTTGCCGGCTTTTGTTTGCCAATGCGATAGCTGGACTTGCAATTAATTTAATTTCATAATTAAATTTCTGAGTGCCGGGGCCGGGGCCGGGGACTGAGCGGCCTCTGACCCCACAAGGGTTTTTTGATTTCAGCGAATTTTCGAATGCAATTTAATGCAGGAATTGTACAAAATTAGCCCGGAGCTCCGGTAGGTTGAATAAAAAACAATTGAATATGGGAAAACCGCCAATTATTTACAATCGAAAGGGTTTTACACTCAAAGGAGGCTGGGCGGGAGTTTTTCCAACTGAAAATCGTAAGATTTCAGACCCTCAGAGTGAGGACAGACAAAAGGGAAGGAGATATGTACATCACCCCACCAGCCCCCTTTGAGCACCGTGTCAAGATACATCCTGTCGATTCCCGACTCGTTGCACAGCGTAAACATGTCCTTATTTGAAGAAGGGTCGTGTGCGTGAAGAGTCTTGCATTAGATTGATTTATTTTTGATGCAGAGGCATCAGCCACGACCGGATGCAGATGGCTTTATAAAATATTGATATGCGAATAAATGGGAATGAAAGTTATGCAAAACAGCACCAGGCACAAGGACAAATGCTATCCATCCAGATCTGCCCCAAATCCAGCCCATTTCAAATAATATTAGGGATGATTTTTTGTATAAACTGTAGAATCACATAAACACTTTACAAGTGAGAGTAATAAGTAGTTGCATGTGTATGGAGGGGGGAGTGATGTGGCATGTTGCATGTTGCTCCTGCCAACTAATCATCGAAGGTAACGAAGCGAAGATGCAGTCGATCCCGACCTCCCGCCTGTGCTGCGTGCTTAGGCATACTCGTATTTGTCCCATCAAGAACATGGATGAGAACATGCTGCTGCTGCTGCTTCTGCCGCCGTCTTTTCAATTGCACTCCATGTTAGGTGTGTGTGTGTGTGTGTGTGTGTGTGTGTGTGTGTGTGTGTGCACATGTACTCCACCAGTGAACGAAACTCGAGAGCAGACGCTGAGCGTTTCTGGCAGCTGCAGAACTTCGAACAGCAACATACATATTCATGCCCCAAGCCCCCACAACCCCCCCCCCCCCCCCTCCCCCCTCCTCCACCGCCAGTGGCAGCACTTGTGCATATTTATGAACAATGCGAAAACTTTGCATTTTCAGTGACAAAGATTGCTTATTTGATATTCCCTCATCCACTCTCTATCTGTCTCTCTGTCGCTCTGCCGCTCCCTCTCTCATTATCGTGTTAGGGCAATGACTGGACCATTAAGTGAAGGCATTGCTGGAATAGTTGGCGTTGAATATTTTTTGTATTGCAGAGAAATGGCTAGAAAAGAGAGCTACCAGCATAAATATGTTTATCTTTATGTATTTGTCGTAATTTTCAATGTTTCGCGGGGTTTTAATGCTTACATTCCAAGAAAACGGTGCCGTGCGGATCGTAAGAGAGAGAGAGAGAGCGCTGTAACTGGCTGTTAACTGAGAACGGTAACAGGCTGTTCACCTGGAATGCTAACAGCGCAATGCCCTGTTACAGCTGTTCCCCTGAACGAATTCCACTAGACTTGAGTGTAGCTTTATGCAAGGCTGTAAAATAGAGCTTACAAAACCAAGAGAGCGATTGCTAGGCAGAGGGCGCTGTAACTGGCTGTTAACAGAGAGCGATAACAGACTGTTAACCTGGGGTGCTCTAAATGCTTTAAAATATGTTATGTACCTGCTCGGCTCGGCTCTGCTCCTCGCCGAGGAGGTACGATCGTTCTGCAAGTGTACTCGACCATGCCTTCGTCTCCTTCCTCTTTATCTTAATGGGTGAAAGCTTTGCCTGCACTGGCTGAAGCTCCAGTCCGCTGCTTGCTGTTTAATGGATATTTAATTGAATACGACCAGCCGCACTTCGAGGCACGCACTCGTTCGGCGGTCGCGCTTCTGTATGGTTTATTTGCAAGTATTTGTTTCAACGAAGAAGGAGCCTCGATAGACGAGAGGATTTACAGGGCAATGCAGAGAAGCAGCAGGCAGCAGGGCCACAGCCATCAATGCCACTTGCGGTGCAGACCTTTGCCCGTACAGACACGTAGTCGGGTTACACTGTTTTCGAGCAGATTTATGGGGGGGGGAGGGGGAGTGGAGTACTTGCAGCCCATAAACAGCCCTGCATCTGTATGTGTGTGTGTGTAACCTCGCTCGTGATGAATGGCTAATTCGAATACGAATTCGAATTCTGTTGAGCTCTCTCGCTCTCTCTGTCACGCCCTCTGGTGTGGATCGAGCAAAGCTGGTGTATCCGCAAAGTGGACAGTGTCGCCAGCAGCTGCCGCAGCCGGAGCCGCAGCAACAGCAGCAGCGGCAGCAATTGTCACGTTTGCAACAAATGGTGCATGACACGCAAAGTGCAAATGTAATTCCTGTATTTTAGTTAATTTCACGTTACGTGCACAATCGGCGAAATCGCAAGGCATCGGATTGACAGCCCCGACTCTCTGACTGTGACCCACAGACCCATAAACACACCAACCCCTCCCCCCCCCACCGAACGAGAGCCAACCCTTTGGCAACATGCAACCTGCAGCCGGCGGCTTTAGACACCCCCCCCCTCCCCACCCTCCATCCCTTCTGGAGCAGCACCTGGCTCTCTGCGCCGAGCATTAGGCGACGCATTTGTTAGAACTTTTATGGGACCATTTTTTTTTTGTTTCAAGATTTCCAAATTTTCAACGCTGCGAGGCGAGACTTTTAATTAAGTTTTTGAATGGAGAATGGTACTCCCCCCCCTCGCTGGAGATTGTGGGTGTGGTATTAGAGCCTTGGGATTGGGCAAAAGTTTTATAATTTTAGTTGGCTCACTTTTTGTGGCTGTTTCTCCTTTTTTTTGCTGAGAAAAGTTGCACTCAAAATTGGAATTTGATATGCAGCAGGCAGCCGGTCCCCTCGCCCCCAATCGAGTTCGAATAGTTTTGAGGGATCATCGAACCGGGGGACTAGACACTGGCCGGATTCAATCGGAGATGGCATCAATTTGGAACAGCATGTTATTTGTCCGCAAATTGCCTGGAATTGCCGGCCCATGTGAATCAGTTGAACAAGAAGTGCAATTAGGAGGGGTCGTGGGACAGGGGCGTGGGGGGGGTGGGGGCAGGCACTCGTTACACGTTACACATTTCTTGCATGCACTCGATTAAGGCCCATCGGATGACGTCCCACACATTTACAACAACAGAATAATGCACAGTTTTTGCCGAGATAGAGGATAGAGTATGACCTCTAAGCCAGCAAAAACTCAGCTCGAAGACCTTCAGCTGCTCTGCCATCCAAGCCTTCCCCTGGCCAGGGAGATTGACAGAGAAGAGGGCTGGAATGCCCCCCGATCTAGGGTAAGAATGAGTACACACACACTTCGGGGTTCAGAGGTGATTCTTCTGTTCTATTATATACCCCAAATCCCAAAATTGTGGGGACTCTTCTGGCGACAAAGCATCTGCCTATTGGAGGGATCAGTCGGAGTCTTGAGCTGCCCTGAAGACCCAGTGGGTACCACGGGGTTAAAGGAAGACCTGGAATGCCAGAAAAAAAAAAAAACAAATAATTAGATGGCAAACAAAGAAAAAGCCACCACGAGCAGAGCTCGAAACGAATCTAGCACGGATGCTGGGGGCACGAAATAAATTTCATTCCCAGATCCATAGATGGCTGCTCGGGGAATTTCTCCATTAAGCAGCAGGTTACGGGCCTCTTTCCGCCCGTCTAAAAATTGTTCTTTAAGCACATTTGAAGAGCCCTCTATGCCACGTCGAGGCCCAGAGAAAGCTTCGGGGTGGCCTCTCAGCCGTCGCATAGTGTGGCCTTTGAGTATTTTGGATGGCAAAAATTATAATTTCATGCAATACATTGGGCAGAGTGTGGAACACTCTTCGAGTTGTAATCCTGTAGACTCCAGTCTTTACCTCAAAGAATTTGGGGATAGTGGACTTTCAGTTCAAGTCTCATTTTGGAATGGTAAAGGCAACTCCATACACTTCCCTTGCCATCCCAAAAAGTCCTTCCAATTACTGCCAATCGATAGGAATAGATCTGCCTAATGGAAGAGTATCGAGTACTTTTTATGCCACTCGAAAAGTGCTGTCTGTGCATGCAAATTGAGCAATTGTAAATTTGATTAAGCTTTTGACTTTTGCCACATGATTTCGACTAAATCCCCCACTGTGCGTCGGGGGAGACATCAGAGTGACATCAGCGACATCAGCGACGCCATTGAAAGCTTCCAGTGTTTGGCTCGAAAATGGAGCATTGGGGACACGAGTGTCATACACATGCAGATGCATACTTGAAGCCAGAGATTTACCTTCAAGTGAGCAGCTTTTTAACGCTTTTACTTTTAGAAATGCCAGGGGGGGGGTGGTGCAACATAATCAACGCAGCAGCAACTGGAACGGCAACTCATTTAATTTGACGCCCCACAGTACTGTCACCGCACCGCACCGCACCGCACCGCAGCCCTTGCCTAATTGCCGTATATCTCAAGTCGACAGAGTCTCCACCGCCAGCGCCCAGGCCCCAGGCCCCCCCACACACACTGCCTGCCTGCCTGCCTGCCGGCCTTTCAGTGTTTGCTGGCTCAGCGCAAAACGCTGCTGCTCTAATTATAATGAAACGATTTTCATTTCATTTTGCATTTTCATGTTGTCGTCGCTTCCATAGCCGTAGTAGTCGCCCTCGATTTTCCTGCTGCTGCTGGCATACCCTTTGCAGAGGGTATTTTTGTTGTGGCACAGGGTTTGGCAGTACAATCCACGATCCGAGCTGAAGGCACGCCAACAAATCATTTTATTTACTATTTTAAGCTTTAAACTTCGGCCATTTTTCACGCGCTTTTGCACAGCCCCTCTCCCTCTCTCTCTCTCTCTCTCTCTTTCTCTGCAGTGCCCGTTTCGATCGGCACTCTGTCGTTCGCTATCGATTTTTCTTATCCGATATATACTATTGGCAACTCCCACACTGTGTATCGATTGTGTGGTAGATACCAAAGCACGCTGTGTACTCGGCTAACGATCGGCTAGGGTATGCGAAGCTTCGGCCTCGGCAGGAAGGCCAGCCCTCCCCTCCCCTGCTTTCTTGTAATCGTAGTAGTTGCTGGCGTGGCCCAAAATGAATAAATACCGCTGCCTCCGCCGCTGCCGCCGCCGCTGCCGCTGCCGCCGCCGCCGTCGCTCTGCTGCTGCTTCTGTTACTGCTGCTGAGGCAAGCAAAATCCATAGAAATTATGCGAGTCTGGTGCCAACCGCACAAGCAGATGATTTCCATTTTAATTTTAATTTTAGTTTTAATCGCAACCAAGTACATACGAGTATGTTTTAGCTCTATCCACAGTCCATGCCAACAAACAGCAGCAGCACCAACCGCCCTCCTTGTCCATTCAACGGCTGAAGGGCGGCCTCTCCACTTGTGTCCAATCTAGAGATTGCGGCTGCCTACCAGCCCATACACACAGTTCAATTGGTTGCAATTGGTTACAATCAACGGATTTCACTTTGTGCTCCATTATTTATTAATGATTAGAGCTGGTTTGTGCACTCCGTGGGGATCATAGTTCATAGTTTGACAACCACTGGCTGCTGTTTAATCACAAGTGATTCAGAACAGAGAAAAAAGTGATTGTCGTCGACCAGCCCTACGTCGTTCCAGCATTACACAATCTGTAACAGATTGTGGCATGAAAATTTCCAATTAATTAGACCTGGATTGTCCATTTCGCCCACTGTGGATTGCCGGGAAGAAGTCGAGTACACTTTATTTGTACTTTTACTTTCACTGAGTGTTCCATGAGGTGTCGATTATTAATTGAAGAAGGACTCCGCTCTGTTTGGAGACGCCTTGGCATAGTAGAGCTTCAAAGAAACAAGCCAAAAGGATGTCCGAGGATCCCACTGGGCGTCGTGGGTTTTCGAGAACTTACAGACTGGAAGAGCTTTTTGTGATTTTAGTGCTTCGAAAAACTCTGCAAAGGGGCTTTGGGCATTGGTAGACCTGTTTCAGCATCGGTTTGGGTTTTTCCCAGCCTCTCAGGTTGGGTCTTGCCGCAATGTCCTCGGCAAAACATGTGTTCAGGCAAGCACATCTCGCAGGAACAGACAGTCATGACACTCGAGAAAGGCCACTTGAGCAAAAGGACACCTACTCGTAGAGTTATGAGCCGTACGTTGCGTCGAAACCGTATCTATTAACACATGTGGTACGAGTGTGCATGGCATTAGGTGTCAATAAGTGCCGCACATCGGTACATTTCTTGGTTTTTGGAGGGGGGGGCTGCAGGAAATCCAAGATATACATATATATATTCTTTGCGGGTGGGAACGTAACGGCGAGCGCCGTGTGGATCGCAAGAGCGTAAAAAAGAGCGCCAAAGCGAGAGAGAGAGTTAGCAACAGAGCGCTGTTAACAGCTTAACAGTTAAGTGGCTGGAGCTGCTCTGAGCTGTTAACAGCTTAACAGTAAAGTGGCAGCGCTGCTCTGAACACTTGAAACTGTTAAACCATTGAAATAATAGATTAAGTGGAATGATTGAGACCAGAATGATTGTTCGAATGAAAAGAGAGACCTATTGAGTAGCCATTCATTTGAAACCAAGAGGTCGATATGGCCATATGATTTCGATTGGACATTACCGATTTATGAGGATGGGTTTTATATACAATAGAAGTCTAGAAGTTTGTTCTACATATGTACAGACATGTTTTTTGTATTCAGTAACGTTTATTCTTGGGGGTTAGCGGGGTCTCTGAGTCGCTGATTTGTTGGGGGGCAAATGGGGCGTAGCCTCCATGCTTCGCAATTATTTCTTTCAAAAATTTATTTTTTTCTATTAGAACAAACACATTCTAGAGGCATTCTCCCACTGCATTAATTGGTGCACTGCTCCTATTATATAATATATATTTATGTATACAATGTCTTCCAATGATTTGTGCTTTTTGTGGCATTTACATATGTATTTTAACGTTCGTCCTGGCCCCCAAAATGCCCAAAATTCCCAAAATGCCTTAGTGCCTTTTGTGTTAATAAACAAATAATCTACTGGGGGGTGCGACAATAAAAAGTGAAAGTCACTGAGTCGCAAAAGGGGGAGGGACACGCATAGCGAGAGCGAGAGAGAGAGAGAGAGCTCACTTGTCCCTTCTAGGGGCCCATTATGTTGAAGCATAGAATTATTTCCACACAATTTGGTCTCTAGGAAGGTGTGACATTCACAACATACAAGCTACATACATACATACTTGCCCCCCAAAGAGGCAGGATGCCAGGGCAGCAGAGCCTTGCCCCCCCCTGCCTCCCACTGGCCCCTGATTTATTGGATCGCTTCGGGTCTCAGTTACGCTAATGCGACCCCTAACTGGAGCTCATTAGGCGCCAGCCAGACCCGTTTCGACCGGACAAGGATCCTCGCCATGATAAATGCCACACGCCACCCCCCCTGCCACCCCGCGTCCCCCCTCACCAGTGGTCGCTAATTAGGCAGCCAGAGAGGGAGGGGGAATGCTGTGTTGCATTGAGCTGCATTGCCCTTTTGATTTATGCCGCGATAAGCGACGCTGCTCCTAATCTGTCGATTTAAATAGTATTATCACCGCGTGAATGGTGGCTCCCTTGGAGGCCCTTAAGGGACTCAACGCCTCTCTCCATTCGAGAGAGAGACAGGTGTCCGGCACTGCCCTCAATCAAAGAGTTTGGGGGCCCATTAGGTTTGTGTACACGCAATTTGGTTGTACTCTCAGCACGGGCCTCCATTCCGGCCCTGGGCTCTGGGCGGAGCACGGACATCCATCCTCTGTTCGCCTGCTACGTGGCCCACTCCATGAGCCCTAATCGTGATGTGCAGCAAGAAGCATTTTGTCTGTCAGAGGAACAGAAGGAGCAGCAGAGGCACTGCGCTTGACATTTTTTGGGGACGGGAAAAACATTCGTACCACATGGCCCCATGGTGGAGGGGCGGGGGGGGAGGGGGTTCTGGAGGGGAGCAACAGAAACAGAAACAGAACAGCATTAACATCCAGACAACGTGGAAGGAGCAATAAACTGGAAAAATTTCAGCAAAGCAGAGTGATTTATTTGCATTTACATTTATTTATGATGCGGGCATGCAACATTTTTCAAAATGCGATTTCTGTGTTGCCCCTCAACGTGGGCATTGGGTCCGACCTGCCCCACCCCCCACCCCCTCATCCCAGCTATCGTTGTTGGCTGTGCCTGTCGTCCGTCTTGTTTGGCCAAGTATTGGCTCAACTCTTTCTGTGGAGCCCCGGGCTCCCCCCCGGAGAGACACGGGATACAGCCAAGCCCACGACCACGCCCACGCCCACGCCCATGACACCTGAATGCTGCACAGTGGGTGGAAAGGACAATAAAAAAATGCGGACAATAAAATATACCGTCAAAAAATCTTTTCTTTTTTTTAATCTAATATAATATGAAATACAAATTTGAAAAAGGGCTATAAAAAAACGGACAATATATTGCCTAAAAATCTTTTATTTTTAGTTCTATATAATTTAAAATAAACGAGCAATAAAATGTATTGTCTAAAAATCTTTTTTTTTATTTTAAATCTAATATAATATAAAATAAAAATATTTAAAAAAAAATTATAATAATATAAAATAAAAATAAGAATATAAAAATATAAAAATATCATGTTACAGTGTTTGTGGTTCAATTTTGTATGAACGATGCTCAAAAAGAGTTTTTAGCTTTGTGCTCAAAGTGGAGATGTATAAGACCCTGAAGGAAGCCTTTTCGAACCCATAAAGTATATATATACTCGATCAGCATCAATAGACGAGTCGATTGAGCCATGTCTCAGAGCTCTCAGAGGCTATAAGAGCTAGATCAAACAAATTTTGTATTCAGACTTCTGTGATATCGCACTATCAAAAGTGTATTTCAGATCTTCCACCCTCACAAAGAACTCAAGTCTGTGGCACGCACAATTTTGAGGAAACGAGAAAACCATATCTTGCAGATTTCCGAATCTGAATCAGATCAGACTATTATTATAGCCAGAGGGAGAGGGAGCCAGAGAACAAATGAAGCGCAACGCCTTCCAAGCGCTTACTCATTCTCTCGCTCTCGCTCTCACACACACTCTTCCTCGTGCAATGTACGTGATCTAGAGGAAGGAAGCGAGAGCGGCAGGGCACCCCTGAGTGAGAACGGAAAAGAAAAGAGTCTGATGCTGAAGAAAAATGTCTAGACAAACTAAAAACAGACTAAATGCAATCCATAAAAATCTCCTAAATATTTCGTCCTATTTTTATACAAATTTTTGTGTATAAATTCCACGAAGCATACCTCACACCGGGCTTAAAAGTAGAGCCGCGGCCCTTGCCGGGGTGTACAAAATCAACAAAGAAAATGGCGACGGCGACAAGCGTGCTGGCACATAATTGACACTCGCAGAGAAAAAAGAGAGAGAGAGAGAGACAACGCCAAGAAGTTCATCCAGCACTCACCGTCGCTTCGTTTCTTCGTCTCGCATTCGAGTGGAGCCCGATATTGAATATTTTGCTCCTCCGGAAGTCAATCAGCCCTAATGCCATGTCATGCGCTCAAATTGAAACATGAGTCGGATGGATGGTGTGTGTTGTGCGTCACGAAAAACAACAACCACCTGAAATTGAGACGCCAAAAGAACGATTGAACGGCAGGGATCAAGATACGAATCTGTTCCTGAAGTCCATTGAAAACGGCATTCGAGTTTCGTGGACCAAAAGCAGACTTAAATATGCGGAATACTCTGGAAAACAATGATTTTCTTTTAGGACTTTACAAACAGATTGAACACATTATTAACTGGTAATAGTTTGAGGCTGGAAAAGTCTAGATACAACTGAATAATGTGAATATTCTTGGCATTAAAGGCTGTTCTCTGCATCTGTCTTTGCCTTTTGGCGCCAGGGAAACCTTTTTGGCCTACAGCTCTATAAATATCGAAGGTCCTTGATGTATGTTCCCCTCTGTGTGTGCCAGTAGTTAGTGTCAGTCATTGATCGCCTTTTTTTGCGACTGTCGCAAGTGCTAATCCCGCCATCATCCTCAATCTCTCGTTCCAGATGACGTCCCCGCAGTGACCCATAAGCCGCCCGAGGAACCGAGACTGTACCCAAGAGCTGCACCCACGGCTGCCATTCAATTCGTGACTCGAATGGAAGCGCGGACCCATAAACTTGCTCTGCTCTGCGATCTGGAGGTAACTATCTAGTGTCCTGATTACATTTCCATTTATCTGTGTGTGTGTGTGTGTGTCTGTCTGTCTGTGTGTTTGCCAGAACAAAAAGGAAATCAAATAATAGCCCCAACCCCCCCTTCCCACCGTCTAGGTTGTTGAATATTTTCGTTTTCGTTTTGGTTTATGTAATTTCCAAAATGGATTATGTCCTCGGTAACGTTGTCCTCGATGTTGCCATAGTTGTTGCTGGTTGTTGCTGCTCTTAGCCGTGTTTTGTTGCAGTTGTCGTTGGCTGTTGGCTGTTGGCTGTTGCTGTTTTTCCGCTCGCTATCATTGCTATCATTGTCCAAAGCTTAGCCACACGTTCACTCCGGCACTCCGGCACTCTGGCACTCCAGACCCCGAGCATTCCCTACCACTCCCTACCACTCCCTACCATTCCCTGTCATCCACTCAATCCACAAAACAGAATTGTGTGTTTGTTCTTGTGTGTTGTTTGCGAAGCATTTTGGCAAAATGCCATTATAATTATATATTGGGCTTGGGCTGTATGCACATACATACATATGTACATATATGGAGTCTGTGTGGTATGTTTTGGAGCAGCGGCGACGGCGGCAGAAGTGGCAACAACTACCACAACACCGGGCTGTTGTTGCTGGCTGGCGTTTGCATGCCAAAGCAAATAAATCAAATTGTTTTTTAAATGGAATGACGAGACGAGTCGAGAAAACCCCAACCAAACCGAACAAAAATCAACAAAAACGAAACGAAACGCAAGGAAAGGAAAGATTTTCTCAATTTTAAAGCCGAAGAGCAGAAAACGAAAGAGAAATCGAAATAGAAATCAAAACAGAAATCGAAACAAAAATCGAAGCAGAAATCGAAAGAGAAACCAAAATCGAAGCAGAAATCAAAACCGAAATCGAAAGAGAAATCGGTGCAGAAATCGAAACAGAAATCGAAACGGAAATCAAAACAGAAATCGAAACAGCAATCGAAAGAGAAATCGAAATCGGAACAGAAATCGGAACAGAAATCGAAGCCGAAATCGAAACAGAAATCGAAATAGAAATCGAAACAGAAATCGAAATCGAAAGAGAAATCGGAACCGAAATCGAAACAAAACAAAAATCGAAACAATAATCGAAATCGGAACTGAAATCGAAACAGAAATCGAAGCAGAAATCGAAACAGAAATCGAAACAGAAATCGAAAGTGAAATCGAAACAGAAATCGAAGCAGAAATCGAAGCAGAAATCGAAGCAGAAATCGAAATCAAAAGGGAAATCGGAACAGAAATCGAAACAGAAATCGAAGTTGAAAGAGAAATCCGAACAGCAATCAAAATCGAAATAGAAATCAAAACCGAACACGTGAGACATTCCCGATTCTGGAATACCCAATACTCAGAACTATTCCTGTTGATCGATCGTTTCTCCGTCCTCATCCGACCAAAATCATTATAGCCCTCCCTCGGCACCTGGAACTCTCGTGGGCGACAGCTCGGAAAGTGAGCACTCCGGGCCATCAATTAGACGAGTGGGGGGGAGGACGGGGGGTCCCCTCCGGACCACACCAGTCCAATGCTAAGCCTCCTGGAGCCCGCCACCTCTGCCGGCCCAACGCTGACCTACATCCGAGGCGATGGCCATCACGAGAAAATGTTTAATTCCCCATAAAAACGCAGCAACTACTATAAAATGTATATGTGAATTTGTGTTGGCACAATGCGATTTTCTTTAATCATTTTGTTATTCATTTGCTACGTTGTGGTGCCTACACAAGTCGCTGTCGACTCCACTGCCACTCCCACTTCCACTCCCACTCCCACTCCCACTGCCACTGCCCAAGGACTCCCGGTCGTTTCGAGGCTTGCACGCAACTCGAATGGGGGCCTGGGCGGGCATGTCCCCGACCCGACCCGAGCCGACCCGACCCGCTTGATTAAATCACAAAGTACAAATCTGGAGGAAGCACAGTGTCCCTTATCAACGACGGCGCCACAATACGTTACATAAAGCACAAAACTCCATTAAGATCAGGGTAGATTGTAATCCGTTCAACTGGAAAAGCCCAACTGGGTGCTCATGGTGTGCTTATTGCGAGAGAATAAGCCTCGAATGGATGGCACATGCAAATGGTTTTCTGGGATCTCCTTTGACTCGATTTTGGGTCTCAGCACTACCATTTCGGGAGGTTCGATCCATTTCGGATGAAGTGCACACAAGTATCTCCCTAAGAAGACTGTTCATTCTTATCGAGCATATTCAGGTATTCGTGTATTTTGGGCTGTTTTTGCCTCGAGTTTGGGACACATATCACTCTAGGAAATAGTCGAAGACCATTTAAGAACAGAAGATCTTGCGAGTAGCTCAGGGTAGCATTTTTGTAGGTCAAATCACATCAGAAAAATACTCAAAATAGGTCAAGTTATTCCATAATTATAGCGCTCTTGGTAATGCCTTATACCCTGAGCTATCCCTTAAGAATGTAGCACTTGGTAGGTAATATTATCCCACATTTTTACTTACCTTTTTTACGATTATTGGTGTTTACCTACAAATCCTATCCGGAAAAGTATCGATGCAGTAATCGATAGTAACTATCGTCCGATAGTTGTAGTTTTCAGAACTAAAACTTTACGGAACTAGATCAGAAGAGAACTACAGATCGGAGCTGGTTCAAGGAGTGACTTTTGGTTGATCGATAAGACGAAGGGGGATAACGCTCTTCAATTGGAAATAAAATCTAAAAAACTACAACACATTCGTGGACTTTCTTAATATTTACAAACTAAAGCTTAACAAATTTATATATTCTGTTCTCTCATAACCACCCGAATTTATAGTTAGTTCTTACACCATTACTAGCAGATAATTAATCAATTTTAAACAAATAAATAGTTGGAAAAATATACATTTCTGTAGGAGTTCTACCAACAAGCCCATTTCTTTTTTATTAAAAAATAAATACCCCAAAAAAAAGGCACCCAAACAATACTCATACGATACAGATACCATATACTACAGATACAAACACCATAATCATACGATACAGATACAGATACAGGGTATACTTTTGTATTTAACCTAAAAAAAATGGTCGACTTGGAGGGCTCTTGTCTACCAAACCAAAAAAATTCGACTTACTCAAAGTTTCACATTTTCGAAGGCCTTGGAAAATTCTCCATCAGAAGCGTATGCACATATATTCAAATAATCCAAAAGGGCTTGCTCAGAAAAATTACTTCTGGCAAGTTTCTTTTTTGGGCTGAGGCGCCACTGTGCGTCGCCTGCAGCCATTTTGGGTCTTAACTTTTAATTTGGTTTTCACCTCGAAAGGTACATACTCGCACAAACCGGTATTTAGTATTTAGTGTGGGGAACAACGGCAACTGAAAAATGTACTAGTGTAATAACCATTTATCCGGAGTTGTGGCCCCTGCAAAGTGGAGCCTTGGCATGCCATACCACCCGGACGATGCCTTGGCACCGGCCCCCGCCCAAAATCGGTCTGGCGTGGGGCGAGAGACAGGGATCCAATAGCGAAAAAATCCGAGCGGATTTAACGACTTAATCCGTTTGCCTCGAAACAGATAAACCGGGCGTAAATCTCTGGGGTCTCTTTATGTCTCTATCTCGCGCTCTGTGGCGCTGACGCCTGCAGCCATCGCTGGAGTGTATGAGAGGGAGAGAGAGAGAGAGAGAGAGAGTGCTGGGTGCCAACAACAAAGTTACATTTTTTGTGCGAAATTTTTATTGTTTTAAATTTGTGTCATTCTTCTGGGCAATCGCAATTCTCTGGCAAATAAAACAAGTGCCCATAAAATAGCAACGGACTTAGTTTCCCCTCAAAACCACCTATTTTCGGAGTGCGAGCCGCGGCAAGGGTCGCGGCTCTACTGTTAATACCCGATACTCAGAGGTGTATGCAAATGCGATATATTTTATACGCTATAACCATCGCAGCTGATGATTGTTCTCTCTTTGTTAATGAATCGGTACGCGATCTCTCTCAATTTTGCTTGCCCTTGTCATGAGGGAAGGCTAAAATATAGAGAGGAAGAGAACTACGACTGCTAGCTGTGTTATAATGCTTCGCTTATAGCCTCTCCACCTAATGACCTATTTGATCTGTATTATAGAACTATCGTATGATCACGATCTTATGCTGGGACTATGATTCCCTCTACCATATTATATCCACCAGTACTTCCCTGCCTCTAACTTTCCTGGACGTGAGCATTCAGCTCGGTTAAGGCGTCGCGCGTCATGCGGCAGCGCTCCTCAGTCGGTTTCTGCCTGGAATCCAGGTGGAGAGATCGTGGGTCCTGGGCTATTACAACGGCAGTGATGCACACCTTCAAACAGAAAGCATTTCGCTCCCACGCACACCAATGGGCCAGTCGGAAGGGAGAGCTTTCTTTGGAAATTATTTACATTTACTTGGCTCTAGTCCAAGCCGAGGGACGGGTGCTCGCTCCCCGAGAGACAATGAAAACGCGCGGGACCCGTGAAGGACGAGATCAAAGCACTCTGACACAGGCCCGAGGAGAGGAGCCTGGGCTCGGGCGCATTAGCTTAAGGGCCACAAAGCATGCACTTTAGAAGAAGAATGGACAACGAAGAAACAGCGGAAAATATTGTATACATTGTACAGCCACTCTGGAGTCTAGCCTCAGACAAAGACCATCCAATGGAGAGTCGATGCTGCACCCCGGCCAAGTGCCTTTCGCCAATTTGTGATGCATCAAAGCACGCAGAAGAAACGAAAGTTGGGGGCAGCTGAGAGCTAGAGCTAGAGACGATGAAACTTTGTTGCACTCACGGATGGGACTTGAAACACGGACTGACGGACTGAATAAGTGATTTCCGAAGTGCCTCAATGAAGATTAGATCCATGAATGAATACACAACAAGTTAACGAATCCGAATGCCTCTGGGACTCAAGATCCATCCATCTCCGCAAATGCTGTGCGATGATTCGTAAGATGGGAAGACGTGAAGTGGCATTGAAAGGCTGATTGACACATTCCAACTGAATCAGTTTCCATCGAGTTTCCACATGATGTAGTACTCTCACAATCCCATCCAATCCAGCAGGGAAAGCCGTCACAAGAGCCACCATTCCACTCCCCCATCACTCCCGGCAGCTGTCGATGCCTTCCGATACCTGTGTGGCACAAACAGCTGCCACGCATATCAGAAACAGTTGAAGAAACAAGAGTCTGCCTCATAATCATGCCTCATGCCCAACTGTCCAAGTAGTCACTACCTCTGCGATGACCGGCCGCTTTCAATCAAGACTTCTGTAGCGGTAGGCTTCCATTATACATCTTTTAATGCTCAAGCGTTGCCAAAACTGTGGCCTTTAAGCCTTGAGTACTTTGTCGAGATATCTGCATTTAAGTTTACTCTTTTAAGCACGTTTCTGCATCTCTTCAAAAATGCTTCATCCACGTCCTTTCTCTCTGCAGCCATCTGCTCTTGCAGGTCGCCTTTGTCAGCGGACCCATGAGGTCCAGTGAGGTGGCTGTAGTCCAATACCAAGTCAGCGAAAACACGAGCCGCAAGGACAGCTTCAGGGAGAGTAGCAAGAAAGCATAAGGACCTTGAATACAATCGAAATTGGTAAGTACTTTTAAGCACTGAAAATGAACCAATGAACCAAATGGATCGCATAGGTTCTCGTATATATGTAGATGGTGGAATCATTCGACTAGAGATGAGTTGGTAGATCGACTACTGACCAAGAATACGAGCACATGTATGTGGGAATTTGAATCTTATAGGTAGCATAATGGATTGGGTTCAAAAGTGCTTCGAATTATTGGCCAGCGTCTCTTTTTATGTGAGCTTTTCTCTAGGACTTGACACGAAAGCCTCCCTCCCGCTCACAGTTGTGCTTAGAATGGTTATCGATAGATGGTTATCGGCTGATGATGAGTTGTGGGGAGGCTTCTATCGGCTTAAATCGCGTACAGTGGAATGATTTTGCTTTATTCAAATCAATCACAATTCTGTTGTTCCCCCTACCTCTCCCTCACACACTCTTCGTCGTGCAATGTGTGCGCCCTCTGAATGAGTAGCGGGTATGTCCTGTAGGAGAATGATCTAGAACATTGTTTGCATTTGAATATCTTTATTGAATGTCTCGGCTCTGTCCAGTGGCTAGCGTCCGTATTTCAGGAACTCCCACTCGCGATTATCGAGCGGACAGACTTGGCGCGTCTTGAGCCAGCGCGAAATGCAGTGAAAGTGAAAGGCGTGATTGCACACGCCCCAGGCCACGGTGCATTCGTCAAAGGAGCTGAGGTTCGGGTTGGCCTGGCATTCGATGCACAGGTCCATGATCGGGTTGCGGCAGATGGCACAGTTGTCCACCACTATGTCCCAGGACCACTGGGCCACCGCGTTCCACTTTTTCACCACGAAGCGTACCGATCTCGGACCGCAGTTTGCACTGCACGAGGGCTGGTTGTCGGCATCCACCCTAGTATTATCTGTACTATCAAGACTAGTTGCAGTGGCCGTGGCTGTCGTGTCCGACCCCACGGCGACCTCGTAGCCCCCGCTCTTCCGGGGCTGTTCCTCTTCGCAGCTCTGTTCTCTTTCGTCTTCCATATCTATGATATTTTCACAAACAATACCAATAATTTGGGCTTTTTTTTGGTTCAAAATGTTTAAAGTGTTAGGTCCATACGTTTTTGTTCTAGTCCTGACCAGGGTTTCATAGGTCACTAGATCGTCTGGGATTTCCACAACCGGAAGAAATCAAATCAAGAAGCTACCAGAAGCGGAATAGCACTCATTCAGACGCCCAGAGGGAGACTTGCCACGCTTCTCAGAAGGCCCAGAAAATGTTGGAAATTTGATTAGTTTGTTGGCATTTTCACTCAGTTTTAACCGAGGCCCAGACACAGCAAAGCGTCTACCCACTGAGCCACTGAACTGGTTCCATATTAACGAGGTCTGAACCGAATGAACCAGAAGTCGGAAGCACTGTGTGAACCAACTGGACGACCTACGTTTACCCGCCCTACGTTTGCGCTTTTAATGGAACGAGCCGTGGCCCTTGCGGCAGCTGTGGGCATCTGTGAGCATCGCTCGGCTGAAAAAAACAAAAATATATGAGCGTCAAGTTTCTTTCGTCCATGTTCCCGCCAATATTAGCTTTCTTTCCTCGTCTCAAATCAGTTATCCTCAAGACACAGGCTCTGCCTATGTCTATTGCGATATCGAGAGGAAGCGCATTCTTATCGATATGTCAGCTATCGATATAGGCCAATAGCAATGCCTCATGCATAAAGAAAAGAAGTGGCAAAGGGCCGCGGCTCTACTTTATGCCTGTAAAATCTTCAAAAATGAATCAATCCTTGTGATCTTTATTTTTGTATATTCCTTAACTATAAAAAAATGAAACAAAGCAATTAATACATTTAAAGAGATCGGGCCTTGGCTTTCGTAACTCGCTCCTCAGGCGCTCTCAAAGCTCGTCCTCGTACTGTGCCCAATCCATGGGCTACTGATCTGGCATAGTCCATTATCCTAGGGGGTATTCTCTAGCCTCTAGCCATCACTGTCGCCCCTCGTTTGCTGCTGTTGCTGCTGGGAGTGCTCCCTGCGCCACTGCTCCAGGATGCGCTTTTTCTGGCCAAACCAATGCCGGGGTCGCACCGTACTGGTGGGGCTGGTGGCGGTGCTGGGGGAGGTAGATGTGGAGACCGTTGACGTTGACGATGGGGCGTCTTGACGGCGATGACGATGATACTGTTTTGGTTGTGTTTTCTTTTCGCGGCGATGACGGCGATGCTGCCTCGGCTTGTCCGTTAGCAGCTGCTCCAGAATGGAGACATTGCCCACCAGCTCCTCCGTCTGCAGCATGTCCTTCCGTTCCTCCTCCCCGTCATGCCGCTCCTCCTGCTCCTCCTCCTCCTCGGGCTTACTGTGCCGGCTATGACGGCGGTGTGTCCCGGACTTATCCCGCCTGGAGTGCTTCTTGGCCTTCTTTTTCTTAGGCCTATGCCTATGCGTGGGCGAGGAGGGCTCTGGCTGGAAGGACTCTTGATCGATAAGCACCGGCATGCTGGGCAGCTGCTCTGAACGTTCCTTGGTGCGGCGCCGCTTGTGCTGAGGAGGGGCAGCCGTCGCCGCTATCGCTACGGTAGGGGGAGGCCTGCCTCTGCAGGTGCGCACCTTTCTCTCCATCCGCCAGGCCCGGGCTCAAGCAGCCAAATGAGTCCGCCCACCACCCGACTCTTGCTGGGCGCTGACTCACTCCAGACGCCAGCTTGTCGTTGCTGCAGAAAAACATTTGTTCGATCTGTGCCCAGCACAAATGTTTACCGCGCTTCCAGCGAAATGCTGACAGACCCTGCTCTCCGACAAGCTATTACGGATTTCGCGGAAAGCCTCGTCCAGGCCGGGCCAGTCGGGTGGCAGCAGTTGCGGGCAACGATCGCGCGTGAGTAGCATTTTCTTGGCTGGTTAGGATCATAGCAAAACCCTCCATATCATACAGGTCTCTTACGATAAACAGAGTCGCCAAGGATCGGGAGATCACAGCACGAAGATTCTTCATAAATTTTTGTATTCCTTTACACAATTGTAGCCCATTATTCTTTAGCCAACTTTGCGTTTTGCGGCTTCTTTAAGTGACAAAAAAACCTCACATGAAAAGTGGTCAAAATATGATCTTGTATGGGACAGGCCCTCAAGGCGTTCTTACCACCGTTCCCGATGATATTTCATTGACAATTTGAAGGAATTTGGCCTTGGAAGACATGGAATAGTTCCTTTTTTCTTCCTTCCTTCCTTGATTTTCAGTAAGCCAATCTGAAGAACCAATACCAAACCGAGTCCAAGACTTTTCTCAAAATATTCCCAAGACTTTTTCCTACTTTTTGACGATTCAAAACATTCCTCTCTTTCTCGGCCATCCTAAGAATTTTTGTTCTTTCCTTTCTCAATAAAAAGCAGCCAATCTTTAGACGAATCCCGATCAAATCTCTACCAGTACCAGCACAAATTTAAGCTTAGGGGCCTCTCCCCACTTTCACATTTGGCCACACTGCAACCTTTAAAAATACAAACCACTGCCAGTCATGCATTCAATAAATATGCGATCTATTTCACAGCAAACTTGTTATTTTAGCCAGCAGTGGTGCTGGCCAAAGAAGAGTTCTGCATTCCCATAAATATACAGATTTAGGGCGTGGCTTTCCTTTTTTAAGCCAGGTGTTCAGACGGACGGTTATAGCCATGCCTGAATGGAGTCATGCATTTGAGCAAACACTGTATATATTACCAAATATTCAAATCCGCGTACATGGTTGGTTTCAAAAGTTTTCTATGACAAAATTTAGACCTTTTGACGTTTAAAAAATTGTACAAAATAATGCCATAAAGTCAGGCCTTTAAAAGTAAGACCATCTTATAGAAAAGTGATTGGAAAACTGATGTATCTGATGTATCTGTACATCCAATAAAAGGTATCATTAAAATTTCAAACAACCAGCGGTGACAGTAGCATTGCAGGGCATAAAGAAAAATCTAAAAATACTTCCGTTCCACCCCGTATCCGTGTTTATTTATTGCTGGAAAACACGTGCAAAATGTCCAACCACCGAATAGTGATTCCGTTGGCCAAAAACATGGTGTTCCCTCTCTTTCTTTTGGCCGCAATGGTTTTTGGGTAATTCGCAAATAAAAGCAGGGTTCCGTTTCTTCAAAATGATGCCAGGATATCCCTAATTATTTGTCTATATTAAGTACAGTCTCAAGGGGAATACGTACGTTGTTTGGAAGTTCGTAGAAGAGATCTGCAGGGACCTTATCCGTATGGTTTCACAAGACTTAAGGGTGCCCAAATTATTCCTTTTATCCAAATTCTTTATCAATCTTTTGATGAAAATATCCAATCCCTGCTCTGAGACTCTCTTTCCTCGCTGCCACAGTCCATGTCCTTGTTCTTACTGCCCCTGTTCTGGTGGTTTCTGTGGCATTTGCTCTGCCAGGGCTCTAGGCTCTGTCCAGGTGTCCAGTAAACCATCTCCCACTGCCTGGGTGGCTTCTGAGTTCTAGCTGCTTGATCGGCCAGACAGACTTGGCCATAACGACTCGGCTATGGATGCTGATCGGGAATATATATACTTTATGGGGTCGGAAACCCTTTCTTCTGGCTCTTACACACATTTAAACGAATTTCCTACACCCCTGTGCCGGGGGGGCCAGGGTTGCCGTGTGTGCAGCAAATAAAAAGCGAACAAATTTCTGAAATCTCTTCGAGTGCAAAATGCCAGCAACACGGCCCACCCCCCACGCCCCCCGCGGCAGACCGAATCGGGACTGATAATAAAAATAAGCATAAAAGTTAAATGCAGAGAAGAGAGAAAAACTGCGATGTAGGGGTTGGAGGTGAGTGGGGCGGGGGCGGGGGAACAATGGTGGGGACTGGAAAAGTTTTGGGCGCACAAAGGGTGGGGTATTCTGGGGGTATATAAATCCAAATAAGCTTAGTATGTGTAACTTTGGTGGCAGGAAGATTTATTGTTTGATTGTGCAACGACCACGCCTCCCACACCGCCCCCATGCGCCCCAGTCGATTTTATGAATTGTTTTTAGCTTTTGTTCTGAAACCATAAAGCATTTAAATACGCAGCAGCCTTCCCTCCGTCGAGCCAGTCAAATGCGATTTCGATGGAAATTGAATTTTTGCGAAAGAAAGTATCAATTTTCCATGCCTCCTGAAGCACTCAACCGCAAGGGCCAGTCCTTCAACGCAATCATCTTTTAAAGAGAGCCACTATTGTGGTGGGATATCAGTGCCCCATCAGTCTGTACGGCATCCCTAGCGTGGGTCAGTAATCCATGAATATACGGCCACTCTAGGAAAATACCAAAGATACGGCCACATGAAAAGGAGTTAGATCGAGGCTCGATCATTCATCAGGAAAGTAAAGACGTGTTCGGGGAAGTAAAACCTTCAAAAAGTATTTCTCATAATCGTCCTCGTCCCCTGGCCCCTCATGGCAGAGCCAGAGCCACAGCCAGGTTGTCGATCATCAACACATTTGTGCGAGTAAATGCGCTTTTTTTTGGGGTCAGAAGGAGCCAAGGAGCAATGCACATACCCAGTCCAGAGCCACAGCTCTCCGGCTCGCCTTCTTCTGCCGTGGCATGGATAATGAGCGGCGCTCCACTTGTGCTTCACCGCCGCTTGCCCCCGTCTCCGGCCTGCTCCCTTGGAGGTACTTTGCCTGCAAATTGCACTCAATTTGCATACTTTTCGCATGCACTATGCTGCCTTTCCAGGTGGCGTTGCCGGTGCTGTGTCGTTCGACGTATCGTATGTTTATTAAGAGGCAATACCTGCTGTCCTTTTCAGTGCCGGGAACACACCGTATCCTTATCGATCGATTGGCAACGGAATATATAAACCTTATAATCGATGGCATAATTGTCAAATAATCCCATCAGACCTACAGTTTCCAATAGACTTGATTCTTGCTTTATAAAAAGCACTCGGCTTCAGGCACTTCGTTGTCATTTTCCACACTCAAACTGTGCCCATTCTCTTGTGGAACTAAGCTCCTTATTACTCACATAGATAGTGCCTACTTGAACTCTATCATCAGCATATGAAACACCACATTTGGTAGATCATTTACATGTAAATTGTGAGCAGACGAAAGCCATATGGAGCCTTGGGTATGGGACGAAGACCGAGAGGCGCTCATAATGGATTGCCATCTAATAGATTTCACAAGATTTTCCAGCTTAGTGCATAATATCTCGTAGGCCCAACAAGTAATCTTAAAAGTGGCATCACATTACTATTATCTGGCTCTTTTTGGATGTCTTTGACTTTTTTAGGTGTTCATTGTAACAATATTTATTATGTGGCACAATGCAAACAGATTTAGTCGAATGTCATACCAGAGAAAGTTTCGCAGAGAGACTTATCCCTTATCCAGAAAGGCATTTCAAAGAGACTGAATCCGATAGAAGAACATCGATATACAGGGCACAAGCGCAGTGTTGCTAGGGTCCGATAACTGCTTATCGTCTAGGCAATGCGAGACAGTGTTGCCAGATTATTGTTGCTTATCCAAATGATAATATCGATTACATTGTGAACACAACTCTAGCTTCTATCACAGCTATTAACAGGTACGAGTTTACCCTAACTACAGGTTCTTTTGAGCCCCTACATCGGGCTCAACAGATCTCCGAGTGCCTACTACTAAATGGTTCAGTTTTGTCCAAATTTGACCAGTGCTTATTGCTCGTGGAAAATCCAAACTATAACCACAAACTCTTAATAAACTACGATATATTTTGAGCTGTGTTTAGGGATGCTGCCTCTTGTCATACACTTGATTTCTAAGCCAAGTACGTGGTTTCTACCTTGAGTCGAGCAGAGATATTGCCAAAAGATGCCGAATGTTATTTCTAAGATCTCAAGCTGGTCCCCCTACTCTGTGCAAAGCATTTACGAGTATTATAGTCTATGAAATTCGTGAGCCATTATCAATGTTTTGAGGGCATATCAGGCCATGCTTGGAGAAGACAGAGAGTCCAGTAAATGTAGCATGAACTGCTAAAGGGAGATGGTTGGGCCTCCAGATTGATTGCGAAGGGAGTCACCAGCAAAGACCAAATCTGTATATATCTTGTGTAAGCCTTGTGCTTCATCTAGCCAGCAGTCTAGAAGCTACCAGGTCTATCATTCTCCCAGCACGGGGAGTGACAAGAGTCATCAAGCAACAAGGCACCGAAACACCTAAAATGATCCTGGAAGCCAGGATAATAATATAATATAAACAGCATGATAATAATGGCCCCTATTGTACTCATGAAGGGAAGAAATCTATCATCTCAAAGCCGGAAAGGGCCAGTGCCTGCCCTGCCCTGTCAAAGAGGTCCGAAAAGCTACTCCCACCCATCAACAGTGCAATGCCATGAACCTTTGAACCTCTAGGATACGAAAATCATGTGAAAGACGAGAGTATGTCTTACTGGATGTCACCCAAGCGACACAAAACATCCATCAAATATTGGAGTCCTCTCTGAAGTCCTCTCTGAATCCCAGGGTAGCGTGCTTGGACCTCATCTACCCAGGAGATGTGCCGAGAAACAACTCCGACACTCGCTGATGAGACTGCCATCCCCAGACGCTCGAAGCCGCTCCGAAACACTCATAATCCCATCTGGTGGCCTTGCCACGACTCTGAGGGACATACAGGCTAACGTTTATGTAAATAATGGCCATTAGAGCGCGGATATGATCTGAAAAGAATGTGCTAACATGCCTCCAATGGAGCAGCAAGTCCGCTGAGAGCTCTTCATAAAAGGGCAATAACAGTATTCGCACGCCCTTCGCCCCAAAGTTTGTTCGCCTTTGATGATGGGGAGGCCGTACAAGGACAGGCGAATGGGATGAAAGAAATGCGCCTAATTTTGCATCACACATTTGTTGTTCCCACGCTCGTCGCCCGGCACTCAAAGACCAAAAGAGGGGGATAGGGGTACATCTCGGATAATCGGATAGCATTCGGGGAAACCCCGGGCCGGAGAAGTCAAGAATGCCTGAAATTTGAGAGTGCGGCTGCTTTTTGTCGCCTGAGCCAAAGCCACCGCATTTTGTGGTCAGGGTCCTGTGATATAACACGGAATCAAGGCTGCACGGCCTCCTGAAAGGGAGTACTTCGTTGACAGCGAGATGGATGGAGATGGAGAACGATAGACAGATTAGACAGATTACACTCAAATTAATCTGTAGATGGCCATCATCAACTATCATCATCTATTAAATGTAAATAGTTTTACCACAACCAGCTCTGTGGTTTTTTCGAGGGTACAAGAACCGAATCGAAATTTAAATGCCGGAAAAAAAGCGCATAAAACAAGCCATATCAATTAGGTTTGTTCAAATCGATTTAAGCTGACAATAGACAAAGGCTTTCCATGGCGGCTGTTTTTTTGGACAGTCCGTGGTTCCCGGTCGTTGGGCAGTGAGGGGCGCCGCCATATGCCAATTACAAGCGAAAATATAACCGGCAATAAAATGACAACGTAAAGTCCCACAGAGCAGTCCATGCAGCACAAAGGCGACGTCAACGACAGATCAAAATTGCCTTAGATTGGGAGCTCGTTTAGCTCATTGAAAGACAATGGACCGAAGGGCGCCGCCACAGACCATACAAATCGTTTGCTAGAACCAAGGGATTTTAATTTGCGGCCAGATCCGGGTCGGCTAACAGGGAATGGGGCCGCAATGGAACCCCTTAGAACCACTAGACAATACACATATTTACATATTTCGCTCCGGCAAGCTCCACGAAAGTTGTTTGAAGGACGCGGCTAATGGTTATTGATTGCCTACCAGGAAGTCTAAGGTGTTACACCGACTCCGCCCGGCTCTCATTGACAATCACGGAGCCGGGGCATAGAACATTTAACAAAGCGCGCAATTGTGGAATTTCTCTCTCTCTCTCTTTTATTTGCATATTTAATTTGTTTTGAGTTTTCTGACGCTGGCGCTGTTGAAAAACAAAAAACCGCTGACAGACAAAACAATCACGGAAATTCTTCGCAAACAATCCGTGCACAATCCCACATCGCAATCACATCGCATCTGCTATCTGCATCTGATTTAAGGCCCAGTGGCTTGCCCTCGAACCGACTGAACCTTTCGAGAACTGCACAAATTTTTATGAGTGAAATAACCGAATATCTGCTTGTGGGACCAGAATTTCGAAAACCAATCGCAACGACCTGCTGTTTCAGCGCAGCGGCACGCCCAGCACTCTGTTATATCTCGCTCACTTCGCCAGAGGGCGCCATTGTACTAGGCGGAAAAATTACCCTTTTTGTGCCCGATACTCAAAGAAATTGATCAGCATCAATAGCCGAGTGGATATGGCTATGTCTGTCACTATAGCACCTAGATCTCAGAGCCTATAAGAGCTGGACTAAACAAAATGTTGTGCCAGACCTCTGTGCTATCAGAAAGGCCGAAAATCTAGGGCATCAACGAGTCATAAGGAATAGCCACTTCTACCAGATCGCAACGGATGATTATTGTGGCCTGAATGAATAAGTTACACCTTCCACGAGCTTACTCCCTCACTCGCTCTTGCACACACTCTTCGTCGTCCAGTGTGCGCTCCTGGCGGAGAGGAGCTAGAAAGTGAGAAAGAGAGACAGAGATTCGCAGCCAGGTCCGCGGATCTACAATGCGTCGATCAACCGTCGAGCCAATTGCCGAATAGCTTTGCTCCTTCGAATGTGAAATGGAGTTTTCAATGCTAGCTGCAAGAGCTTTGATTTTCAACAAAAGGGCACCGGACCTTGCTCTAAAAGATTCGATGCAAAGTTGCCTCCTGGTCGACGCATCCAGCAAAATGATTTAGCTTTAGTAGCCTTTTCTTTTGGTGGCAAACAAAATGCCGCTCTTGATGGAAAGCACCAACCGCGAGTACAATGGGAGTCTCGTACCGCAAAACAAGTTTTCGGTTGATGCTGACGACTCCAATGGCCAACAAATCCAATTATGGTAGTTCCCTAGGCAACCAAATTTAACGCTTACCAGCTGCGTTGCAGCACCCACCAATAGTGCCATTTAAAATGGAATAATTCGAAAGTTTGAAGTTCTGTTGAATAAACCATGGCATTGATTTGCGTGCTTGTTGCATTTTAACGAACTTCCACTTGGCCATTTGTTCAAAGCCTTAGCGAGTGGAACTGGAGATCTGGGCACAACTTCCGGTGAGCAGAAAGTTCGGAAACCAACCGCACCTGTGGATGATGGAGATGATCACAGCCTTTCAGGACGAGCAGCCAGCGAGCTGCTTATTATATCCTATGCCATGAACCACGAAGGCTAAAAAGCAGGGGCTTATTTTGATTAATTAAAGCCCCTTTTCGCGGAGTGTATCTATTAGAACATCTATTGGACTTATCGACCAGTCGTATCAGCTTCAGACCAGAAGCAAAACCGCTATGGCAAAGGCATAGTGTGTGATGGAGAGAAATATATGCTCTGGTTTCGATTTCATACTCTGAAACAATGAAGCAATAAGATGGATAATAATATAGACCGCCTTTAGAGGCTAATACCTGGCACTCGAAGAGTGTAGGGTGTATGTAACACCCAGAAGGAAGCATTTCCGACCCCATAAACCATATATATTCTCGATCAGCATCAATTTGCGAGTCGATACAGCCATGTCTGTAAACCCATAAACCCCCATACCCATTCATTAGCAATTTTTAAGGCCCCAAATCCACCGTATGCGCATTTGCGTCTTGCCAGGCGGCCGGAATAAATCGTTATTGTCACGGCTGGTGGCGTTTCGTCACGGGGACTAACTGGGATTCGGAACCGCTTATTGTACGTAACATAATCCCAATCCTCTTATCTACATCGTTACGATTTGCCATCGATACATCGTTATCGTTACGTGGCGAGCCGTTCGATACAGCCACGGGGCCACGGGGCCGCGGGGCCAGCGCTAATTACCCACGGCTCCATCCTTAAAAATGATGCATAATCCGTAATACTTGATGGTAGTTTTTTCCAATCAGACCTGAGGTCCTTCCACAAACCATCCCTTTTCGAATCCATTCCTTATTGAGCGAACTAACTCTTTGAATTGTTGCGTGTTCCTTTCAGGTGGAAGTGGCAGCTGCAGGACTCCAGGACAACAACCATTAATTAGTCGCAGCCTTGTCTGTCGCACACCCACAGCCACACAGCTTCGGAGGCGAAGGACGAGAAGCAGAAAAGCAGGCAAATCCGGACCACAATACAAGCGCGTCAAAAGGATTAGCCGGCAAAAGGACGATAAACAGGAGTGGGAGATTGGGAGATTGGGCGAGTGGGCGGGTGGAAAGTGAGCTTAAAAGTTCGCGAAACACTGACACCCAAAGCGAAGCGACCCCAAACAGTGGGGCCAGGACCCACAGAGGACCCGCCAGGAACGGGGATTATCGAGGTCCGCTCAAGTCCGCCACTTGGCACATGTTCAGCGGCCTGCCGCCGTGAACTGGCCCCAGCACTAATGACAGTCGGACAGCGGCAGAGCCCAGGACCGAGCAGGATGGAGGCCAGAGCGAGGGTGGTGCTCCTGGTGCTGCTGGTGCTGCTGGCCCTGGCACAGGAGGCACTGGGACACGCGGACTGGATGCAGAGCTGCGGCAACTGCCACTGCCACTGGAACTCGGGCAAGAAGAGCGCCGACTGCAAGAACAAGTCGCTGGCGAAGATACCGCAGGACATGAGCAACGAGATGCAGGTGGTGGACTTCGCCCACAACCAGATACCCGAGCTGCGACGCGAGGAGTTCCTGATGGCGGGGCTGCCGAATCTGCACAAGGTCTACCTGCGCAACTGCACCATCCAGGAGGTGCACCGGGAGGCGTTCAAGGGCCTCAACATACTGATCGAGCTGGACATTTCGAGCAACCGCATCCGGGAGCTGCATCCGGGCACCTTTGCCGGCCTGGAGAAGCTGCGCAACGTGATCATCAACAACAACGAGATCGAGGTGATGCGAAACCACCTGTTCGTCAACCTGAGCTACCTGTCGCGCATCGAGTTCCGGAACAACCGCCTGAAGCAGGTGCAGCTGAACGTCTTCGTGGGCGCCCTGCCCATCAGCGCCATCTCGCTGGAGCAGAACCAGCTGACGCACCTGCACATGGAGACGTTCAAGGACCTGCAGAAGCTCATGCACCTGTCGCTGCAGGGCAACGTGTGGAACTGCAGCTGCGAGCTGCAGGCCTTCCGCGACTACGTGATCTCGAAGCGGCTGTACACCCCGCCCACCGCCTGCCAGGAGCCGGCCCAGCTGCGCGGCAAGCTGTGGAGCGAGGTGCCCTCGGAGAACTTCGCCTGCAGGCCCCGCATCCTCGGCACGATCCGGTCCTTCTTCGAGGCCAACCAGGACAACATAACGCTGCCCTGTCGCATTGTGGGCACGCCGCACCCGAACGTCACCTGGGTGTACAACAAGCGACCCCTCAACCTCAACGACCACCGCATCCAAGTGCTCAACTCGCTGGAGCAGCTGCCCCTGCAGCAGCCCTCCCAGGTCATGACCTCCGAGCTGCGCATCTTCGGCGTGCGGGCCTCCGACAAGGGCTCCTACATCTGTGTGGCCGACAACCGGGGCGGCAGGGCGGAGGCCGAGTTCCAGCTGCTGGTCGACGGCGACTATGTGGGTGCGGCCTCCGCCTCCGACGGCCTGGGCGGGCTGGGCATGAGCGGGGCCATCGGCGCCTCCACCAGCGATCCGCAGACGAATGTCTTTCTGATCATGTGCCTGATCACCACCGCTCTGCTCTTGCTTCTTATTGTCGTTGTGCTGACGCTGTTCTGGTACTGTCGACGCATTAGGACCTACCAGAAGGACACCACCATGATGAGCGGCGATGGCCTGATATCCACGAAGCTGGACAAGACCCACAACGGCTCCATGCTGGAGGGCTCCGTCATCATGGAAATGCAGAAGAGCCTCCTCAACGAGGTCAATCCCGTGGAGAAGCCGCCCAGGCGAACGGACATCGAGAGCGTTGACGGCGGCGACGATGGACACGAGATCAAGAAGACCCTTCTCGACGAAACAGTTTACGGTGAGTAGCGCTTGTATGTAACAAATCGAGGGGCATTGACTCGGGGTAGCCTTCCAGAAAGACTCGTATGTATTGGTCATATCTATCTATATCAAGCAAGGGTCCGATGCTAGGACTACCACGGATCTGCCACTCATTCCCTTCCTCCAGCTCGATTGAAACCTAATTGAACCTCCTCTCTTCCTTCTTTTCTTGTCTTGCAGTGGCGAATCGGTCGCGTGACGATGAGACGCATTCAGTGGCATTGTCGGACACGACGGCCACGCCCCGCTCCAGGCACACCTACGTGGACGACGCGTATGGCAATAGTTTGCCGCCGGATCTGCTCGCCTTCCCGGCCCGCGTGCCACCCACCTCGCCCTCGATGCAGTCGTCCCAGTCCAACATACCGGACCAAGTCCTTTACGGCATACGCTCGCCGCCGCTGACCAGCCCCGTGTACGCGCACATGACGCCCCACGGGATCTACGGAACCACCACCACGGCGGGCACCCACAACGGCTTCATGACGCTGCAGCACCCCAAGTCCCGGAACCTGGCGCTAATCGCCACGGCCAACAGCTCGCGGCAGCAGCAGCAGCAGCAAATGGCCGCCGCCCTGCACCACCAGCACGCAGCTGCCTCTCCGTTCCTTCCGGCCCCCGTGGTGTACTCGCCGACCACGGCCGTGGTGATGAAGCAGGGCTACATGACCATACCGCGCAAGCCGCGTGTGCCCAGCTGGGCTCCGAGCACGTCGGGGGCATCGTCCCACCCGGGCACCCAGCTCAGCGAGTTCCAGTCGCCCACGTCGCCCAATCCGAGCGAGACGGGAACGGCCACCACCGCGGAGCTGCAGGCGGAGCCCGTCTACGACAACCTGGGGCTGCGCACCACGGCCGGCGGCAACTCCACGCTGAATCTGCACAAGGCACTCGGGGCCCAGGGCGCCCAGCAGCAGTACTCGATGCGCGATCGTCCCCTGCCCGCCACGCCCAGCCTCACGTCGGTGGCCTCGGCGGCGAATGTCAGCAAGATCTACGAGCCCATCCACGAGCTGATCCAGCAGCAGCAGCAGCAACAGCAGCAACAGCAGCAACATATGCAACAGCAACAGCACCTTTATCCCTCAGAAACAGAGTCTCTGTATGGGGGCAAGCACCATGGGATTACCATACTGCCGGGGGCCAGCATCAGTGGGGCCGGCCTGGGGTACGCCGGACCCCTGTCGCCCTCGGTGGCGACATCAGGGTCACCCACACACGCCAGCATCGGCAGCATGGGCAGCATGGGCAGCTCGGGCTCGCCGAAGATTGCAAAGATACCACCAAGACCACCACCGAAGCCCAAGAAGAAGATGTCCGTGACGACGACGCGCAGCGGGCAGGGCAGCACAAGTCAGCTGTTCGACGACGAGGGCGAGGACGGCACAGAGGTTTAATTTGGCACCCCCACCCAGCTCCAGCCCCAGCCCCAGAACCGAATCGAAGCCCGAAGCGACGCAGCAGCTGCTGGTCCTGCCTCTCGAACAGCCAACATGGCTGCCACATGCCTCCTCTGGATGGCTCCGACGTGTGTGCCAAACGACTGATGTAAAATTTAGTAATTAAACCGATAAGCATACGACTATGCACGACTATACAGAAGCAAACAGATGACTGCAGCTCAGCGACACAGGCAGCCGAGAAAAACCAGAACATCAAATGTGTATATTTAAAGCAAAAACGGAGGAAAGTAAGAAAGAACGAACGAAAGAACGAAACCAGATGGAAACCTAGTACCCAAGTTGAAACATTTTAGCATTATCTAATCCCAAATACATATTAGCGGAGATATGTAAGAACCCAATTTACTTGCTGCAAACATACATACACACATATACAAGTATATAATAATATAAAACAAAAAACAAAATTTGAAAAAGAAAACTCTTAGCTCGAAGAAAAAACCGGCATCGAGACACAATTACATTCTTGTTATAATTAAAAAAAAAAAGAAAACAAAAAGAAAAAACCCTTACAGAATTGTATAATAGTAATGCATACAGATTTAAATAGTAACTATTTATATATATATATATAATTAATATACACCTAAGACGTACACACTGTATACATAGGTATGTATATGCAGAAGGTTTTTTTTTAATGGATTCCCTGTAGGGGATTGGGAAGTATGTATTGTAAGGCGTTTGCACTCGCAACTAAGACAGAGAGGACGATGTAATTGAAACTTAAATATATACATACATACATATGTACTTGCACTAGCTATTCGAATACATACATACATACATAGTATATTAAACCGATCTGCATGTATTTCAATAAGTACATGAATTTCTAGGCAGAATATTTATACATACGATACAATACCATACGATATAGCCGAACCCTAAATGTTTCGAAACCAAATCGCAAAAACACACACATACTTAATATAAACGATATACTCGTAAACAAGAAGAAAGAAGCATAAGAATAACAATAGAATACCGTTTAGTCAACTCTTAATAGGTCTTTGAATTGCAAATCAATACGAAACAAAACAAAAATTAAAGATCAGCTGTTACAGCTATGTATGTGGCCTGCGAGTAGAACAGGCACGACTGCAGTTCCTGAGTGCCCCTCCTTGGTTATGTTTTTCAATTCAGTCGTCGCGAGTCACCCTGCTATTGTGATAGCCATCGGTCGATGTGGCTGCGGTTACACCTGAAAGCACTTTGAACGAGCTTAATACACGCTTCCCATGCTTTCTCTTCAACTTTATTTTACCTTCATACACGCACCCGCCTGTGTACGTGTACTAAGTATTTATGATATGTTTACCAATTTTTTTTTGTCTCTCAATTAGCAATTACACTTTCAATTGATTCATGGAACGAAACAGCAGTTATATGTGTGTGTATTTTTATGAATAACTGCCAAGCTAAACCATTTCATGTAGTGGATTTTGAATCAAAAAATACAAAAAACAAAACAAACAAATGGATAAAGTTGATGTGGGTGTTTCAAATATAGAAATCACAGCCATAGAAAACTGATAGGATATAGGAGACGTTACGCCCATACTTGCCTCTTGAACGACCTTTTGGTGTAGATGTCCTTAAGATCGCGAAAGGAGTATCAGCAGAGGCTGAAAACCCAACCCAAAATCGTTTGATTAAGCAAAAGTATTAAATATTTAATAATTATAATTAATTTTTTTTCGTACTGCTTTCCTGTTTGTAGAGATTTGAACACTACAATTGTTTGTATTTATGTATAGGATTGTTTTTGAATTTGGAGCATGCGCCAAATATTCGAAAGAAGAGATCTCTAAACGCGAAAATATATGTAGTACTTTGCAGGCATCATTTAAAATCACAACAACAACAACAATTAAAATGCATCAGACAGACACAAAATTTTTTATCAAATTAGCCAAAATCCAAACCATTCTAATTTTAAACAATTTTAAACTAAATTTAAATGATAGAAGGGCTCTTACACATAAGTTTCTTATAATTTTTGCATTGTTTGCTAACATTTAAAATACTAAAATTAAATATGAATAAAACGGATTCAACAAAACAAGTTTTTTTTTAAATTATATTAGATCTGCTGGGGCTTGGCGATCGCAGGTGTACATTCAATTCATGTAAATCCGTTGCACAACCAGAACCCGTATAGTATACACATGCATATACTTATACATCTGTTCTTGATCAGAATCAACAGTCTGCTTCTGAAGTATTCTCCATCAAACTCGTCTATTCATCTTCAGCACAGTCAGTTTAGTGAGCTGGGGACAATCCTTGAGGAGCCCAAGGATAGGCACTCTGCGACGTCGGCGGAGGTGCTAGCCGAGGCAGCGAGCAACGAAGCTTAACGATGATGACCGTTAACCGATAACCGATAACCGATGAGAGGAAAGCGGACGGTCTCACTAGACGATCCAGCGCGTACATGTTGGTTTGGTGGCAAAGAAGAACCAGTCCAGAGAGGAGTCTCTGAGGAAGATAAAGGTGAAGTCGTGGAGACGTAGGACCGGAGTCTGAAGGAGGGAGACTAGGACTGGAGATGAAAGTCAAGGGCAGCAGTGGCGATCGACCACACACTGGAGGACAACGCCAGGACAGTGTGGTTATCGGTAAGAGGTTGAGGCCGAAGATTGAGAGGCTTTGAGGTTAGCGGAAGAGCCAGGGGGAGCTTAGGGGAAGAGAAGCACAGCAGGAGGCCATCGATTAGCCAACCTTGGGCCAGTCAAGAAGGTTGAATTTACGGAGAGGAAGCAATTACGAGATTTTGATGCCGTTCGACTGTCTGTACCATCACGATCCTGGGAGAGTCGGACCCCCACAGATCTGGCCCTAGTTGTCTGAGATATAGCCTTCCGAAGATTCGGATTGGAAAATACTGGTTTCTTCTGTACGCTATATCTCTGCTATACTTCAGCTGATTGAGGCGCAGCATGTCTTCTCGTGATCGGGCGACTCCTGCCAATCGACTGCCACCGGAAAAAAGGACATCAATTTTTTCACGATTTTCGCGAAAAATCATGATGTAACCATCATTAAATTTGCCAAAAGTCGGCCTCATTTTCGAAGTCGAGATTTTGATGCCGTTCGACGGTCTGGACCATCACGATCATGGGAGAGTGGGTCCCTCACAGATCTGGCCCTATTTGTCTGAGATATAGCCTTCCGAAGATTCGGATTGGAAAATACTGGTTTCTTCTGTACGCTATATCTCTGCTATACTTCAGCCGATTGAGGCGCGGCATGTCTTCTCGTGATCGGGCGACTCCTGCCAATCGACTGCCACCGGAAAAAAGGACATCAATTTTTTCCCGATTTTCGCGAAAAATCATGATGTAACCATCATTAAATTTGCCAAAAATCGGCCTCATTTTCGAAGTCGAGATTTTGATGCCGTTCGACGGTCTGGACCATCGCGATCCTGGGAGAGTGGGTCCCTCACAGATCTGGTTATATTTGTCTGAGATATAGCCTTTCGAAGATTGGCATATCACTAAAATACTGGTTTCTTCTGTACGCTATATCTCTGCTATACTTCAGCCGATTGAGGCGCTCTTGTAGGTCCATTTTATCCTTCATCTGTATTCATCTTATTTCTTCTTCTTAAGTTATTATTTATTCGTTTACTTTATTTAACTCTTCCTTCCGTTTTAGAGGGTCGCCCAATCCCGCGGATACCGTTCAGCCCACCATCGCTTATCAGGGGCTTCCCCCTTCTGGTCGAGTGAGCGCTCGATGACGGACGTCCACTCTAGGTGCCTGACCGCGTGACATCGCACGGGGCCACGATGCCGTGTGCCCCTCGGGAAATGGCCTGGGTAGGATACATGCAGAACCGTATCCTTGCAGTACAGAAGCGCACACCTTGAAAGATCCGGACCTTCAAGGCCATCTTCATTCTTCGACCTGGCCATCGACAAGGACTTTGACTATGGCGACCGAGGGAGAGGCTACGCGGGCTACTAGACTCTAGATAGATATCGTTGTTGTTAGATTTAAGGATTTACCCGTCCCTTTATGTGGATAATAGATATACGTATGCTTAATGTTGTTTATTTATTTATACTAGGCTTAGTTTTGATGAATAAAACTATTGAAAAAACATCCTTGTTATATCCTTTTTTGGGGCAATTATCCCGATTACAAAAAGGCGTGGCACGCCCAGATCGGCTCACAAATAGCGGAGAAAACTAAATATTTTTCATTGGGGAAAATGTCCTTGATCCTTGGGAAGGACTGTATCAAGTCCGGGACATTTTTTCGATTTTAGGTAGCTTTGGCAGGTCCCGATCGGCCCACAAATGGTCGAGAAACTGAAATATGTATAGTTGGGGTTGTTGAAGTCCTTACCGAAGGATCGAGGACATTATTCTGATCACGGCGAGCCATGGCACGGCCCGATCAGGCCACAAATAACGAAGAAAACAAGATATATATGTCTGTAGGGGGTGTCCTTGATCCTTGATCCTTCAGAAGGACTGTACTAAATCAGGGACATTTTTCCGATCACAGGAAGCCGTCGCACGTCCCGGTCGGGCCGCACATAAAGGAGAAAACAAGATATATATGTCTTTAGGGGGTATCCTTGATCCTTGCTCCTTGATAAGGGCTCCTTCAAATCAGGGACATTTTTCCGATCACAGGAAGCCGTCACACGTCCCGATCGGGCTACACTTAAGGTAGAAATCAAGATATAGATATCTGGGGAAAATATCCTTGATCTTTGGTCCTTGATAAGGAATGCATTCGATCAAGGAAGCTAATCCGAACACAGGCAGCCGTTGCCCGTCAATTGTTGTACAACAACAACTCTCAACCTGCGACCTCTCAAATGGCCAAAAACGAGAATTTCCAAACTGGGATACCAGGCGAACAGAAATCAGCAGAAGGTCGCTGTTTTATTTTTTTAAAATTATTTTTTATTTTGTTTTTCGCTTCCGTTTTGTAGCCCCCAAAAGTATGCCACAGTTTTTTTAAATCGCTAAAGTTGCTTGCTGCTGATTTCTGTTCGCCTGGTATCCCAGATCTGAAATTCTGGTTTTGGGGCCATTTGAGCGGTCTAATGTTGGGAGTTGTTGTACAACAATTGACAACAACAACTTTTGTTGTTTTCTCCGTTATCTGTTGCCCTATCTGGGCGTGTGACGGCTTCCTGTGATCGGAAAAATGTCCCTGATTTAGTACAGTCCTTCTGAAGGATCAAGGATCAAGGACACCCCTACAAACATATATATCTTGTTTTCTTCGTTATTTCTGGCCTGATCGGGCCGTGCCATGGCTCGCCGTGATCAGAATAATGTCCTCGATCCTTCGGTAAGGACTTCAACAACCCCAACTATAAATATTCCCTTTTCTCGACTATTTGAGGGCCGATCGGGACCTGCCAAAGCTTCCTGTGATCGAAAAAATGTCCCGGATTTGATACAGTCCTTCCCAAGGATCAAGGACATTTTCCCCAATGAAAAATATTTAGTTTTCTCCGCTATTTGTGAACCGATCTGGGCGTGCCACGCCTTTTTGTAATCGGGATAATTGCCCCAAAACAGGATATAGCAAGGAATTTTTTTTCAATAGTTTTATTCATCAAAACTAAGCCTAGTATAAATAAGTAAACAACATTAAGCATACGTATATCTATTATCCACATAAAGGGACGGGTATATCCTTAAATCTAACAACAACGATATCTATCTAGAGTCTAGTAGCCCGCGTAGCCTCTCCCCTGGTCGCCATAGTCAAAGTCCTTGTTGTCGATGGCCAGGTCGAAGAATGAAGATGGCCCTTAAGGTCCGGATCTTTCAAGGTGTGCGCTTCTGTACTGCAAGGATACGGTTCTGCATGTATCCTACCCAGGCCATTTCCCGAGGGGCACACGGCATCGTGGCCCCGTGCGATGTCACCCGGTCAGGCACCTAGAGTGGACGTCCGTCGTCGAGCGCTCACTCGACCAGAAGGGGGAAGCCCCTGATAAGCGATGGTGGGCAGAACGGTGTCCGCGGGATTGGGCGACCCGCTAAAACGGAAGGAAGAGTTAAATAAAGTAAACGAATAAATAATAACTTAAGAAGAAGAAATAAGATGAATACAGATGAAGGATAAAATGGACCTACAAGAGCGCCTCAATCGGCTGAAGTATAGCAGAGATATAGCGTACACAAGAAACCAGTATTTCAGTGATATGCCAATCTTCGGAAGGCTATATCTCAGACAAATAGGGCCAGATCTGTGAGGGACCCACTCTCCCAGGATCGTGATGGTCCAGACCGTCGAACGGCATCAAAATCTCGACTTCGAAAATGAGGCCGATTTTTGGCAAATTTAATGATGGTTACATCATGATTTTTCGCGAAAATCGTGAAAAAATTGATGTCCTTTTTTCCGGTGGCTGTCGATTGGCAGGAGTCGCCCGATCACGAAAAGACATGCCGCGCCTCAATCGGCTGAAGTATAGCAGAGATATAGCGTACAGAAAAACCAGTATTTTAGTGAAATGCCAATCTTCGGAAGGCTATATCTCAGACAAATAGGGCCAGATCTGTGAGGGACCCACTCTCCCAGGAGAGTAACAGAATAACAGATTGCACTCTGGATCAGATCGGATCAATATTTTGGTCAGAAGGAACAAATGCAACTCCCAGCCACGCGCTGACTCACACTCTTCCTCGTGCAGTATGCGCGCTCTGGCAGAGGGGAGCGAGAAGAAACGCACACTGATTATCGGTACCGGATAATGTTGCACACTGCGTCTGGGTTATTTTGAATATTCAGAGGCAGCTTAAATGCTGAATAAGCTGTTCTGCTTCCCTCCCATAAATTTGCTGCAATGTCAGATGATCCAACTGCCAATGCGATGAGAAACTTTTTGCCAGTTCCAACTGGTGCACCAAAAATATGTTTATAACTGCTCGATACACTTGCTGGCGTTGTCGAACATTTTCTCTGTCTCCGTTTCAATTTTCTTGTTGATCGCGCCTCTTTTGATTGAGATTCACGGAATTGCGACATGCTCACACGCAGATTTTCGTTATCTTGTTGGATTTCTTCGTCTGTCCTTCCTCCTCTATGCATTATTCATTCAGCGGTCAAAAGGTAAGTGTAACTCAAACACAGATTGACCAAATTGTTCTTACTGATGAAAATACTGATTGAAAACCTTAAAAATTATATCTAGACTATAACTAGTTCTCGGTGGACCACTAGAAGTCAGTTGCTGGCGTTCCACTGTTAACTAGGACGTAGCCAGCTGCTGAGCAAGTAGCTACTGATAATCGAAGGGTAAGCCGCTTAAACACATTGTCGGTAATCGATCTGGAACTGGTAGGGGGCGGTCCCGGTGCCGAGACAACATGTCTAGTCTACATATGCGTGCTGGTCACTGTTTTAAAGCCAACAAAATTATATATAGAGCCCCGATAAGTATGTACTTTAAATAAGTACTGAATTTCAGTCACGGATACGGTCAGGTGTGCGTCAGTGCGTCCTCGATTTAAAGAAAAGAAATAAAGAGTATCATAGCAAGGTTTGTATTACATAAAAAGTCATTAAAAATTAAGGTTTAGATTTGCGTATATTTAATTACGACTTTATATATACAAACACAATGCGCATGTTAAAAATAGTAAAAATAAATGTATTTAAAAAGAAACAAGCAGTAGTTGTTCACATTATGGTATGGTATGGTATACCTACATACGAGTATGTTCACGATGCAGGAAGAGATATACGACACCCGCATATCTTTCCGCCAGCAGTTGCAGTTGTTCTATATTGTTGCTAAAACACTTGCTGTCTGTGAGTCGGGTGTGTGAATTGATTGATGTGTTCAGGTGCTACCGATCGGCTAGGCGTGACTACATACATACATATAAATGGAGCGCGATCCCACCTTGTCGCAGCTCGCCCCACCACTGAATTTCTACATTAGATCTATTTCATGTTCGCTCAGAAGTTGGTTTCGATTAGCTCACGATTTTTAGAGGTTTGTATTTCGTTAATATTGATTTTTATTGTAGTTGCTGTTTTTTATAGAGTTCAGCTCATTTCTGTTTGAAGGGTTTTCTTTAGTTACTTGTGTTGCAATTTCTGGTGTTGATGCTGTGGTTGTGGTTGTGGTTGTTTTTGTAATGTAGCAGTCTTGTTTGTCTTAAGACGCTGTCACTGCAGTGGCCGAAACGGAGATCGCTTCACTGGAATCGACATGATTCAATTGGAGCTGTTCCTCCTCAGCGCGTAACTTGGCTGCCTCTTTCTCTTGTAGCTGCGCCTCTAGTTCCTCTATATTGCGAAAGATGCGAGCGTACTGGAAACGTTGTTGACACGCTTGCTGATATGCAGCAGCCTCCTCCTCACACTCCCCAAACACATCCCCATCCCGCAGCGCGGTGTAGACTTTGATGGCCTCCTGTGGAATTGAAAAAATTAGTGCCATTAGTATCACCAGTATTAGTATTCTTGGGTTCGGTGCCACCGAATATTACCTCTAAGCGCAGCTTGTTCGGATTGAAGTTGGTGACCAGCTTGATAGCGGTATCCTTTTTACTAGGATCTAGCTCGTAGAGACTACGAGCCCCCTCGTACAAGTGCAGTATGGATGCGTTGTGCTTGGCAATGAATTCATCGTTGAGCTGCTGGAGCGTCTTGCTGCCTATCAGTTCTTTGGTAGCCTTGTCAAGCACCTGCTGGACGTTTTCGTTGAACCGCTGTTGTTTAAGAGCGCTGGACAGCGACTTCATGAAGCGAATAATGCAGCTGTGGACCTCAGGGTGCGCTGAATTGACGGCACGGGCACGCTGTATCGACTGAAGCATCAATAACGGCTTATTTTTACGATAGTACACCTCGAAGGCCAGTAAATGCGTCTCAATGCGTTCTTTGGCTAGCTGCTGCAACGGCTTTAGGAAGTCAATGGCCCTTTCTAAGGGTTCGTCCGTCCGCTCCAACTTCTCTGCCACGAGCTCGTCCAGTTGCGGCGCATCAGGGTCGGTTTCCTGGCTAGCCTGCTGCTTGGACTTCTGGTGTTGCTCGCGCTTCACTTGTGCTTGCGCGGCCTGCGCGCTTTCAAGCTCGGCTTTCTTTTTTGCCTTGCGCTGTTTGCTGCGCAGCTTCTTCAACTCAGACGGAGGAAGGTTTTCTGTTGCAGAACAGAGAAACATGTTATTCAAAAACAAAAATCACTACCTGGCATTACAACTCGAACAGTGTTAACATACCAATGCCAATCTCTTCAATAGCCGCTTCCGACTTGAGAGGTTTATCATATAAATGTAGGTACACCTCAATGGCGCACTTTGAAGCCTTGAAGTAGAACGGATGCTGGCGCAGGACATCCTCCAGCCGCAACAGGCCCACGTATGCCCGAAGCGTCATCTTGCGCATGCAATATGTATGAAAGTCAAACTGATCCTCGACTATCTCGGCAAAGTGACGCTCTACTTCGTGGCACTTTTTCAACGACTCGCCCCAGCGACCCATGCGCTGGTAAGCTAACGCACACTCCGTTTGGAACCACATGCACTGCATCTCATTCAGATTATCCATTGCAGAGACACCCTCTCGAGTGAATTTCGCACAAATCTCCTCCGCCTCCTGCACCAGGTTAGCGCGCAGCATGTACTTGGCGCATTTTGAATTGATGTAGCTAATTAAAATAAAATGAAATGATAAGTAACATTATCAAGGAGGATAGTTATATGAGTATGTAAATATTATGGGAGAGTAATCAATTTCTCGGTACAAACTGCAAGCAAATCGCTTTTTTCAGTATCGCATTTCACTTGGAATTTGTCTACGATTGTGATTGAGATTCCTACCGATCGGCTGTATCCATACTCTGAGCCTCCTCCAGCCAGACGTAGGCTTCAACGGCATCGCCGGCATGCTTGAAAATACGTCCCTTAGTTATAAGAAGTTCGATCAAAGTAGGCGTGTGGTCGATGGCGACATTAATGTAGTCCAGAGCGCGATCTGTGTCCCGCATGTAGTCGTAGTGCTGCGCCAGAAACAGAGCCGTCCATACAAGCGCAGAGGCTGGCTCAACGGCCGCCCCAGCATCGGCGTCCTCGCGAGAGAAGTGGCCAGAGCGTGTCAGATTCTCAAAGTAGTCCAGCGTGAGTTTCTCAATAACAGTCGCTTTCTCTGACTCCTGGTGCAGGGTGCGCACGTTAACGAAAAGCGGTGGAATGCCCTTTCGGAGGCCGCGACGCAAGTACTCGTCAGCTACCGTACGGAACTCCGAGCCACTGGCAACGTTCAACGGCAAACGGCGGGGGCAGAGCGCGCGTGGATACTTCTCCTGGAACTCACGGTAAACGGCCACCACAGCGCTAGACTCTGAAACCTGCCGAGCGGACAGGTACTGTTCGTAGTAGAGGACATTTTCGGGATTGCGACGAATCAACGATTCAAAGATGGGCACCGCCAAATCATGCTGCCGTAGCTTAATGTATAAATCGCCCATTGTCTCGCGCACGGCCAACTTATCCACAATCTGTGCGTTGTACTTGATCAAATGGTCGAGGGCCTGCTCCAGGCGCGATGATTCGATGAGTATCTGGTTCTGGTAAAGAAGCAGCTCTGAATGGCGATAGTCGTGCGCCTCCTGCCAGTGGAGTGAGATGGAAAAGGTGGAAATTGGGAAACAGATTATAAGAATGGAATTAAGAGGTTGCTTTCTGCTACATACAATCGATGTCTGGGACTGGCTAAACGTTTCCAGTATGTTGTTGGCCATTTCGTAGTCTCTTAGTAGATGATAGCTCATGGCAAACCCAATCCAGGAAGCGTGTTGAGAAGGCCGCAACGTGAACAGATGATGACGGGTCTCCTTGTACCCCTCCAGATCGCGCATTTGTATCTGAAGCAGCGACAGATCCTTCAGAATCTGCAGATTGTCCTTTTCCCACTTAAGGGCATTGCGGTAGCACTTAATAGCCTCGTCATATTTCTTATCACTCCTCTGGAGAAGGCCATAGACATGCCAGCAGACATGAGAGCGTAGATCATTGCGCAGACCCAAACGCACATACTTGTATGCCTCTTCACGTCTCCCCAGTCCGTTCAGAGTGAGACCTTTCATCGCCAGTGTCTCCCCGTGTTCCATGTACTTGGGGTTGGATAGTATCTGCTTTGCCAGCTTGAGGCCATTTTTGTACTGCTTTAGCTCGTAGCATTTCTGTGTAGAGGAGTAGAGAAAAAAGGCAAATAGTAGAGCCGCAGCATTGGTTCACTAGTCAATAACATTTTATACATCCCGCCCAACGAAAAAGTTTGAGGTTATGCGACCGACGAAAACCCCAAACAACCAAACGTAGTTCAATATAAGCTGCGGATTCAAGAGTTCGCAATTCCAAGTTGGGAATGTAGCTGGTTGGGTTTCAGCTTGGGCTATTTCTGCAGCAGTGCCTAAAATAGGCACGCCATAAAAAAAAGCACATGGATGTTGATGGCGAGCGCTGCAGTCGGAAGCCGGCAAGGAATTTTTCCACTGGCAAGTGGGCGGAAAAAATATTTGTACAACTTACTAGTAGCTTTCGGAAAAGCGCACCCTCCTTGGGCGGCAGTGGATCACTGGAAGGCATCTCTGCAATGCTTCTTCTTCAGCTGCTGACGGTTGTCTTGCCTTTACACCGAACTGAGCTGCGTGAGCTTTGTTGTTGGCAATGAAAATGCTTGGACGCGGCTGCCGACTGCGAGTTCTGCGGGAGCTGCGTGAAAGAAATGAACGAATCGGTTAATAATGTCAAAAATTTTCACACACCAAAAATAAGCACACACCGCGAAAAAAAAACGTTTGCTAGCACGAGCAAATTTTCTAACTTGACGGTGAGACAGCAACACACCAGGAACTAGAACAATACACATGCACGCGACGTGGGCGCGTTTCCCCGTGAATGACAATGAACAAGGTGACGGTGATTCGACTTCGCATGAATCTCGGAATTATCAATTAACTTTCAGCTGCAGCGGCTCAAATCTTAAACATCACGCTACCTTAAGAAAACAAACCAGCTTTACGGCATCTATCCCTTTTGTAAAGACAATTTAACGCAATAAACTATGGGGGTGAAGTAACAAGAAGAAGCAATAGCCGCAAAACTTGTTATGTAAAACGTTGGGTTATTAATTAAAATTAGCCTATACCATGAATTTCATGAAACCGGCAAACAAAATATATGACTTAAAATATACCCGCTTTCTCTTTGCTCACATTGAATTCGAAACAAAAACACAATTAAACACAAAAAATGTCAGCAGCAATGAGCCATTCACCATAGGAAACGGCATCAGCTGTCGTCATGCGTATATCGATAACTTAGCTGAAAAATATCGATATGACCTAAGCCTTGTGTGAAGAAACCAGAAATTAACAGCAGCAGCATGAATTCTCTGGCCAGAATTGGTGGTTTCGCTTGCCAAGCTGGGAAATTAGCTGGATTTGGCGTAAGTTTATATCAATGTCAATCTTTAAACTTTACTGACATTGGTTTGTGGTTAACCCATAGTTACAGCAAGTGCGAACAAAGTATGCCGACTGGAAGATGATCCGTGATGTCAAGCGCCGCAAGTGCGTGCAAGAGCATGCCAAGGAGAGGCTTCGAGTTAATTCACTTCGGAAGAATGACATACTGCCCATTGAGCTGAGGGAAGTGGCCGATGCGGAGATTGCTGCTTTTCCACGCGACTCATCATTGGTCCGTGTTCGGGAACGTTGCGCACTTACGTCACGGCCGCGCGGAGTTGTCCACAAATATCGCCTCAGCAGAATTGTATGGCGCCATTTGGCGGACTATAACAAGCTATCCGGTGTGCAGCGTGCCATGTGGTAGAGTCTAAATCAATACAATATTCTTTGTTTATGTTAACAATTTACACAAAAACCAATAAATACATACATAAGATCCGTAAACGTATAGTGGTTGTACTTCAAGTTACACTCCAGTACTCAAACGCGATACACTTATCGCTAGCGAAAACTGGGATGATATTCCTATAGAAACGATAAGAAATCATCCCTGTTTTTGGGCGCCTAAAATAGTGGCTACTGTTTGTCTGCCGACTAGTACTCAGATCGAAAAAGAATTCCGATTTATATTTCCAGCCGGCTAGATAAATGCAATTACGATGATAAATTTAATTTATATGGATATTATAGTTGTATACCCTGTTCTCATTCTACAATTTACAAAGACAACTATCAGTTTAATTTGGCAATACTTATGGGTATGCAATATTTTTTTGGTTTCCGTAACGGATCACCTAATATTCCTGCCGCTGCCGATTTCCCACCATATCCGTCCCCCGCTACTACTCTTGATGCTTATAGCATTTTATATATAGCCTAAAACCACCCTGGGACTGAAAATTAATGTCGAGTCATGACGTTTTTTTAAAAATCAACGGATCACATTTATATAAATAGATATAGAGACAACAACAATCATTTTTATTGCATTTCTTTTCCCCAGGTATAGATTTACCCAATCTTCGCGGGGTTTCTTCGTTCATAGCCAAATACCATCCTTGCTTTTCTAGTATGTATCGGTTGCCTTTCCAGTATTAATCGGATATTTATTTTGCTTATCTGAGCCGGCTACGAAAACTAATGTTTACGTTTTGTCTATGATGCTATCTCGCTCTTCGCACGAAATTTACCAGGCTAATTTCATACAGCTATTGATGACAATGTTCACCGGTTGGATCAGCTATGTCAAAGAAATCAAGTAAATCGCGGGGAGTGTTCAATCTAGTGGAGTTTAGTTTTTTGGAGCTAAAGGCTGAGCTCAATGGCGTTCTGAAAGTCAAAAGCCGTCAGCAGCTAAGTTTTGTCGAGAACGAGGCCGACTTCTGGAAATTTGTAAACAAATATGAGTGCATGTTGCGCAGTATGGGCCAGCCAGTACTCCCGCAAGTTTTGCAGAAGCCAGAGCTGGAAAGAGCACAGCCATATCACAGGAGCAAGCACCTGTCCATTCAACTGGATGAGTCCGCCCTGCGCCAAGAACAAGATAACGTTAGCGAGGTGCAGGCGCAGTTCCAGCAGATACTGCTTATCTACCTAGACTTTAAGCAGAAAGAGAAGTTTAAACGTATTAAGAAATTACGCCAGGCGCAGCGAAATTTACCAATTACCCGCTTCAAGGATGATTTGCGTGCGGCCATGGACTCGTCCCGTGTGGTCATTATCGCCGGCGACACTGGATGTGGAAAATCCACACAAGTGCCGCAGTTCCTCTATGATTTTGGGTACCGCAGCATAGGTAAGTGTTCTGACACCATCCCATTAGCCAAGCTAATTGCTTTTGATAACTTTTCAGCGTGCACTCAACCGCGCCGCTTGGCATGCGTGTCGCTGTCGAAGCGAGTGGCTCATGAACTGCTAGAAGACTACGGCAGTAAGGTGGGCTTCCAGATCCGATTTGAGAGAAGAAAAACACAGCACACGAACATTCTGTTCATCACGGAAGGCCTGTTACTTCGCCAACTTGCGGTTTCTTCTAGCCTAGATGACTATGACGTGCTCATTCTGGACGAGATACACGAGCGGAATCTGTTTGGTGATTTCCTGCTAGGTGTAAGCAAATGTCTGTTGCGGAGCAAGCCGCAACTGAAACTTATCCTTATGTCGGCCACCATCAACGTGGAACTGTTCCAATGTTACTTTAAAGAGGAGGGGGCACGGTTTCTGCAGGTGCCGGGACGCTTGTTTCCCATAAAATTGCGCTACATGCCACCCCCAGCGTTGGAGATGAAAGCCGGCCAAGCCACGGCGAGGTCTAATCGTTCGCAGGGAACGCGCATGGACCCAGCTCCGTTCGTGCAAGTCCTTAACCTGATCGACCAGCAATATCCCTGTAAGCCTTTCAAACCATATAATTAACGATTATATACAATTGGTACCTTCGACTTTCACTTTCAGCCAGCCAACGCGGGGATGTCCTCATCTTTGTTAGTGGCGTTAACGAGATCGACACCGTATGTGAGGCCATAAAGGAGTACGCCGCCCAGCAAACGCACTGGCTCGTCCTGCCACTTCACAGTGGACTGGCACTGGCCGAGCAGGACAAAGTGTTCGACTATGCACCCGAAGGCTCGCGCAAGTGCATCGTATCGACGAATATTGCCGAGACTTCACTGACTGTGGACGGTGTGCGGTTTGTTGTCGATTCTGGAAAGGTCAAAGAGATAAGCTACGACGCAGTCTGCAAGGGACAACGCCTGAAGGAGTTTTGGGTGTCCAAATCATCGGCAGAACAGCGCAAGGGTCGCGCAGGTCGCACAGGGCCGGGTGTAAGTTCAATAGTCGACCCACAGGTCTAGTCCCAGGTGTCATCCTTACTTTCTGTTCTTCCAGTTTTGTTTTCGTCTCTACTCGCAGCAGCAGTTCGATGCGTTCGAGGCATATCCCACTCCAGAAATCTACCGCGTCCCTCTGGACACAATGTTGCTGCAAATGGTATCCATGGGACTGCCCGACGTCAGGGCCTTTCCCTTCATTGAGCCTCCGGAATCAGAGCGCATCGAACAGACCATTCTGGCACTAAAGCAGCATGTAAGCCTCCTTATATCTGACCAAACTTATTCTAGTGTGACCTTTTGGGGTCACTACCCAATCAAAATAGGAGGAAATATATGTATGCTTATATCTTGTGTCTATCCACCATCCACCAGGGCGCCGTTAGCATGGAGGAGAAGATCACGCCTTTGGGCAGCTCGTTGAGCAACCTGCCAGTGGAGCTGTCCATTGGCAAAATGCTGCTCATGGGATGCGTGTTCCCGGAGGTGGATCAGCTGTTGACCCTGGCCGCCATGCTCAGCGTACAAAATCCGCTTACCAGCCGTGCTTACACGGACGCGCACTGCGAACGGGAGCGCCAGAGTCTGGAATCCACTCAGGGAGACCTCTTCACCCTGATGAACGCCTACCGCGAGTGGCTGCAGCTGAAAATGGCCCGGGAGAACACCAGGAAATGGTGCCATCGTCGAGGCATCGAGGAGCAACGATTCTACGAGGTCAGCAAGATGCGCCAGCAGTTCCAGCGCATCTTGGAGAGCTGTAACATGGCTCCACCCAGCACTTCCGGCGCGCTGACCAGTGCCGAAAGAGCCAGCCGTCACGGAGAAGTGCGCCAACTGAAGGCTCTCAAACGGCGCCAGCGGTTTGAGCAGCCCCGACACCCCAAGCTACTAAAACACCAGCACAGCGGAGGGCAGTACGAGGAGCCAGATGAGAACTACGAGGACGTGCGCGACGTGGACTTTCGCCTGCGGCACGATGCCCGCCAGCTCGCCCTACTTGAGCGCTCGGCGCGTCTGGAACGCAACAGGGACGTGGTCTTGCTGAAGCTGCTACTGGTAAGCGGCTTCTACCCGCAGCTGGCCATTAGTGATGAGTTCAACTACTGCAAGGGAGGGGGCCAACAGTTCTTTCACACTCGAATGAAGCCATTCATCTCCTTGCATCCGAACTCGCACTTCGCCAAGTACTACGAGTGCCTCAAGCTCGCCGAAAGTGACCTAATACCGAAGCCGGCCTACTACACACCAAAGCATCCACTCAGTGAGCGCCATCAGCTGCTGTGCTATCAGTAATTAACCGGCAACGACGCCCGAGAAAATAAACACAATACAACCAGTCACTTGCAGGTCGCTACTAGAGACAGCAAAGCCATACCTGATGAGCTGCATTCGGCTTCCAGTGGCCCACACGCTTCTCCTATTTGGCTTCGCGATCGATACGAACGCAGACCTGACACAGATGGTCTTTGACGGCTGGCTCTGCCTGGACTTCCCTGTGCCCGACAGCGGGATGAAGCTGCTGTGCCGAGCCATCAAGCTGCGGCGCCGTTGGAGCAGCCTGCTCTATAGCAAGCTTGATGGTGCGTGGCCCCTCCTGGGGAGAACCAGTGATTGCTTTTATTTTCACGTTAATCGAATCTTTTTTAGAGCTCAACGCCAGCGAGAAGGCTCCAGCTGTTACTTCCAAAAACATCACGCTCTGGCACGAGCTTATCGACTTCATGGGACTGGATGTGCCGTACGCCGTTAGTCGACTGCTGCCAGCTGATCTCAAGAGGCTCTACACACACGAGACTCCAATGCCGCTCCTTGAAAAGCTGCAGGGAAATCCCTTCGACATCGACTATCCTCCGAGTCCCAACATGACGAAGGGTGGCATCAACGTCTCCGAAAACGTTGTGTACGGCTGTGTGGCGGACCAGCCGTGGACTCTGGCTATGCAAGCGGCCCTCCAGGCACGGGCCTGGCAGTGCTCAAAGTGCGACTTTCAGCTGGAAAAGTGTGATATGCTCGAACAGCTGGTGCACCGTCAAGAGTGCAAGAAAGTGCGACCGGCCAGCCCAGTTCCCGTACAGCAGCCACCCACAGCTCGCTCTAACAGCTCTAACTCTGGGAACTATTTCTGTGAGAGCTGCAAACGCCATTTGAATATTTGTTTGCCGATCGACATTCTACGCCATCGACGGCAGTGTGGAAAAGACAGAAAATAGTGTTAGCCATAGCTATGCACGAAGATCCAGCCTGTACTACAATCTGTACAATCAGTAAACCGAGACAAAACTCGTCTTGCTAGCCATAAATCCCTTATCTCTCAGGGATGGACTAACCTCAAGGAGATATTGTCTACTGCCGGGGGCCCCCTATTCAAAGGGGTCCCTGCAAACAGAAAAAATGCTGAAAGGTTTATAAATATTCTACAGTTAAAAGGCCATACTGGTTTAGCGAATCAAACATTCAAGTTTATTACTGAAGACTGTGGCTTAGATGTCCAAAATTGTAGAGGACAATCATACGACAACGCACATCTGCGATAAGCCATCGATGTTTTTCGAATTTTCTCTTGAAATGAACCCATTAAGGGTATAAAAGTAATATTCATATAACAAATTGTTGTTAAAAACAGAGTAAAGTGTTTTCAAAAAGAGTATTTTGTTGTAATCTAAAAACATTGAGGCTTGAGATGTTTTTGCAGTGTACACACCATCATCGATGACATCGTTTCTCAAGCTCTACAAAAAAGGTGTTTTACTTTGTGGCATCGTCGTGCTTAACTAAAATGTATACATCACATAATTTGTTGGTCCTTCGAACAGTGGGTGTAATTTCTGGTTATGTGGGCACCCTGGCCATTCGCGTGTTGCTTAGAGGACAAGAAACCTGCCAAAGGGACTGCTGAGGCATATGGCATTCCCCGTTTTGACGAAAAGGATCACTCGTCGTGCTTGGAACATTAGGAGGATGTACTTACCACAGCAGAAGAGTTGTTCGACACCATTAACATCAGCATCATTCTTCTTTTGGAAGAAATTGGTTCTCCTCGCAAGCGAATACTCCAAATACTTCCAATCGTGGAAGAAAGCCGCTGCAAAGCTCCTTGTTTACTTCTACTAAATGCACTTATTCTTTGAAGGGAGCGGCTCACATACCACATATGCAGGCATCTGTTACTCCCCAGAAAAGGCGTGGACGAAAGGCAACACCAGCCAAACCAACTAAGCGCACCAAGGAACCCCATCCAAACCATCGTTCAAGGAGTACCGATCCAGTGAAGGCTCTGAAAATGAATAAATTTGTATTTTCACTTTATTTTTGATGGTTTTCTTCAAGCTTAGCGGACTTTTCAGCGATGCCCACTAAATTCTTGATGAAATTAGTCTATTTAGGGCAATCAATTGGTTCCTTCACTGACACTTACGCTACCTCTCCATGCGCTTACTCATTCTGATCTCTCTCTCTCTCACACACACACTCTCATCGTGCAGTGTGCGCCCTGTAGCGAAGAGGTGCCATACTGACTGAGTACCCGGTATAAGGTAGAGCAGCGGCCTTTGCGGCGGTTCACAACGTAATAAAAGTAAAAGACTAGCACATTTCTTGGGCCCAGCGCCATGCTTGCTTTAAATACCATTTTCGAGGGTATATGGTACTGGTGATGCATGAAACCGAAGAAAAATCAACTTAGCTGAGGGGAGTTTTGTTTTAAAGAAGAATGTAGGCTCTTTGAGTTTATTTATGTGATGTAAGATGATAACAAAATGTATAAGTGGCTATATACACGCTTTAAAATTTATGATAGTTTATTTGTGTGAGCTGCCTGTCACTTCTAAGTCTTCTTTATGTTCGGATTTTGAGCTCAATGGATAATGTAATCCAAGTCGAATTTTGCACCAATGCGAGGCACTCGCTGTTTCCTCGCCTTTAACTGCACAAAAAGAAGAGAGAGAGATACACAGAGCGAGGTTGAGTGAGCGAAACAGCCTTCAAGGGGTTCCACCTACCTGGGCTGGAGTGGATCCTGGACCTGGATCGGCATCAGCTTCGACCTTCGCAGCTACGGCGGTGCTACGTTCAGCTTGTGATGTCGATGGCTGGAGCAAAGGGAATCACATTATTGAGATTTCGTCCATGGATTGCTCTGACTCTTACCTGAATATTCAGTGTCTGCATGAGTTCGACAGTCGCTTCGTTTGGTACTTCTTCCTGATGACTAGGGCGGGAGTTCATTTCTCCGGCTGTTGTTGACGACGGCTATGAAAGAATATGATACATTGAATTACCGAAGAGAGTTTGTTCGATTAACTCACCGTCTCCGTCTCTATTTGCCCAATTGGCTGAGAGCGCTGCGATACCTTGGGACGATATGCCTGTATGGGCACAAAGTCCTGTATGGACGAGTAACGAGGTCTGCTACTGGCTATATCCTGCTGTTGGTGGGGATGTTGGGGATACTGGGTATGCTGGGGATACTGTGTCTGATACTGTTGGTGCTGCTGCTCCAGTGTTGTCCGAGTGTTGTTGTTGTTGTAGACTTCATGCTCCTGCGAGTTGTTATAGGATGATTGGTTTCCGTTTTTGTAGGGCATTTGATAAGAGTGGGGGGGTGGCATCTGCTGGAAGTGCCGGTATTGTGACTGTGGTGGATTAGACCGCTGCCGTGGGAGGCCCTGATGAAGATCTACCTCCTGTGTCTGCATAGACCTGAACCACTGTTGGGTCTGAATGTGGATGGCCTGTTGCGCTTGTTGTGCTTGTTGTGCCTGCTGTGCTTGCTGTGCTTGCTGTTGAGCCTCCTTCTGCCAAAAGACCGGAGGCTGCGGCAGTTTCTGGGTCAAAATAAGGAGGTTGAAATTGGAAAATAATTCATCCACACACAACTGACTCACAGGCATTTGTCCAGGCATGGGTCGCTGAACTATTTGCGACTGAGATTTCGGCGGCTGCTGCTGCTGCTGCAAGGATGTAAGAGTTACTTGATCAAGTGGCTGCTGCTCTTTATTCATGCCCAGCAGCGACTTGAGAGCCAGAGTCTGTTTATCCGACACCACGAGCGCTGGCGATATTGTGGTCGGTATTGGGGCTGCGCCAACATTGCCTCCCTGGTGTCGAGCAGAACTCTGGTGCCAACTTTCCTGTGCGTCCTCCAGGTATGAGTTAGTTGGCAATGCAGAATGGTGATGCTGCGACAGTGCTTGAGTTGTGATGGGCTGGTTAGATCTACCCGGGAGGACGGAACGCGGCTTGACAAAATCATCGGATATCTCCGTTTTCATCGTGATTTCATCCCAGGCCTTCCCTGCTGCCGTAAGGTACCGGCCGTTGGTTTCCAGCAGCTGTTTATGCTGCTGCTGTTGCTGCTGCTCCTGTTGTTGCTGTAGCTGCTGAAGATACTGCTGCTGCAGATGCTGCTGTTGCTGATAGTTTTGTTGCTGCTGCACATGCTGCTGTTGCTGCTGCTGTTGCTGGTGCTGTTGCTGGTGCTGTTGCTGTTGCTTTTGCTGTTGCTGGTGCTGCTGATTTTGTTGCTGCTGCACATGCTGCTGTTGCTGCTGTTGCTTTTGCTGCTTTTGTTGCTGCTGCTGCTTTTGTGGCTGATGCTGCTGCTGCTGCTGCTGCTGTTGCTGTTGCTGCGGCTGCTGCTGTTGCTGCCGATTCTGCTTCTCTCGCTTCTCCATGCGCGGGGCATTCGTTTGGTTGGGTTGATGATAGCTCTGGCGCGTTTTCTCAAACTGCAAGCCTGACTGCTGGTTTTGTCCATTTTCTAAGCGAGAGAATTTGGGGGATTAGCAGACATCGATATCCGTGTGTAAGAAGTGAAACGAGGGGGAGAAAGTGCTATGGCTATGGCTATGGCTATCGAAATTGAAATCGAAATTTTGGGTAAAGGAAAGGGAGCTACGCCGAACTACTCACCATTCAAACAAATCACTACGAGGGCATTTTCTGGTATCTTGTAAACACGCTCCTCGGCTATGCCGTGGATGTCGTTGCAGTTGGGAACGGCCTTGTCGAAGAGCACCTCGCAGAAGGTGTCCACGGCATGAACGCACTCTAGTCGCACAGGATTGGGGTCGGTGACGGGGTGGACGCCGATGACGGTGCCCTTGATGCCAACCGGCACCATGTAGATGGTGCGGACGATGACGACGCGATCGAACAGGCGCACTGGGCGACGCGACTTATACACATCGGGCAGTGTGACATTTGGCTTGATGAGGAGGTGGGGCTTCACCTGGAGCTTTACATCCTTCACGGGCATCGAACGCAGCTCCTCGACGGCGCCCATCAGCAGTTCCACGGTCTCCTTGCACACTGTCTTGGAGCCACAGGAGATGCGATCCACCTTCATGTGCGGTTGCTGACGGACCCAGTTAGCCAGATCCTCGATATGGTGTTGGCCCACGGCGTCCGGGTAAATGTCCTGTTCGAAAAAGTACTCGTTCCTGTCGTTGCTGACGGCGAAGTAGCTGACCACCTCGGGGAAGCGCTCGCAGTACATGTGCATGAGCTCGACGGCTAGGCTGGAGTAGAACCACTGGTTGTTCAGGCGACGGCAGTAGCCGGCCCGCTCCTCGTTCTGGCGGGGAAACTTCAGCTGCAGCCCGATGTTGTGCTTGGCCACGTTCTCCATCTTTTCGCGGCGCGGTCCCAGCACTACCCAGAAGGTGCCGGTCAGACGGCCCAGGGCTCTTCCATTGATGTTCAGCTGCCGGCAGACGTCGAAGGTGTTCATATAGTCCTTGTCGCGTTCCTCCTGCTCTAGACGCGCCTCGTCCAGGTTCGGCTCGGGATGAACCCGAATACAGACTACAAAACACTCAGTTATTACAGCTTGGCGGGACAAACTCGGTAGAACGCTTACCCTGGATGCGTCCACAGCTATAGACGAGCAGTGGGTCCAGCACAGTGCCCTCGCTGCCGTAATAAGGACTGCCGATGAAAAATACCAAGCTGCCGGCTGGAAAGAGTTGCTCTATTTTGGAGAACTGCTGGCGCATGTTCTTCTTCACAGACAGCTCGCCTACCACGCCCTGAGCCGGGTATTCCGTAATACTGCTGCTCCAGGCATCCTTCATGTGCACGGTGCCCTTGGCGCCGAAATCGACGGAGCTTCCCGCGTAGGTACGCGCGTACACGAGAACCTCGTAGTTTTCGAACTGGATCCCCATACGCGTACTGAAGCTGTGTACAATAGAACGAATTGCATGGGCATTAGGACCTGACAGCACCTGACAGGAAAGGCAGCACTCAACTGTTCTTGCAACGCCTTGCACTCCGCATCGAAGCGACGCGACTCGTTCGAGGACCTCCCATCCTTGTCGATGCACTGATCACGCGTGGCGACCTTCACAACCTTGGCCATTATAAGATGGGGCCATCCAATGTGCACCACCTGTTCCAAGTAGCGTGCAGCCACTGCCTCCAAGGAATCCTCTGTCGCTTGCTTTCGTGGCATCAGCACCATATTCTGGTTGCGGCTGACTTGCTCGAAGACTTTCACCCGGCCGTGGCGCAGCTCAAACTAACGAAGCCAGAGCGGTGGATTGATTGTCACACAGAATAATACACGTTGAACTTACATTGAAGGCCAGATGCTTCATAGTGGGAAAGCCAGGGAAGAAGACGTGGCGCGCTGCATTCGGCATTTCAACACAAACGCTGTGGGGGAGATTCAGGGCAATCTCTCCGGCCCACCGGGCCACTTCTGTGCAGTTCACGTGCTGCAGAGCCTTCAGCGGGGGCAGGGCTGGCATCGAGCCCACATCCTCGGGACTGTAGTCGTACTGGTACATCGGTCCGTGCCTGTTTCGGGCTCTCTCTGCGGTCGACAGATGGGCTTCGCACGGCCGCATCACGCTGAGCAGTAGGCACTCGTCTATGAAGGGTATGAGTACGACGGCCTCCCAGTCGTGTTTCTTGCCATTGAGATCGCTCTTAAAGTCCGTGGGGTAAAATTCCGCCAAGGGGCTGGTCGGTTTCAGCATGAGGTCGTGGTAGGCATTGGGAAGGAGCTTGAAACTGGCCGCCGGCAAAACACCAAGCAACTGAAATGAAATTAGTATATGAGAATGTTGGACTACGACTGGGGGGGAGCAACGTAAACCTGTTCGAAGGGAAGAAAAGGCGTCCCTAGCTGGAACTTGATCTGGACAGTCGCGATATTGTTGAGGTCGCTGATGAAGGGGGCATAGTGGAAGGGGTAGTACCAGTCCCACGACTGCACGCCCCGGTAATAATAGTCCAGGATCCACTGGAGCGCAGTCACATAGTGGTGGCCCAACTCTTCGATCAGCTGATTCGGTGGCCGCGAGCTGAGATTGAACTTGTTGCGGTAATAGTTACGCTTGTAGTTTTGGAAGTCTTTTAGCACGCCAGCCTCTTCGTCGCTCAGATCCTCATCGCTGTCGTCATTGTAGAGCTTCAAGAGAGTCGGAAAAAACAAGGAATAATAAACAAGGGTCTACTGTTGATAGGGGATTCAGGGAAGGACGGTCCTACCTGTGTGCTGTCATCGATCAGGGCTTTCAGGTCGGAATCGTAGTCTTTGGAGGAGTCTATGTCTCCAACGTCTATGTCGAAGGCCTCTGTATTGCCGTTCGCGTACTTTAGATCGTCGGCGTGCTCCTTGTACTGCTCCAGCTCTACCTCGCTGAGAGCCGTCATGAAGATCTGCAGACGCTGCAGGTTCAGCTTGCCGTGCTCGTTGATGTTGCCACCAAGGGAATGGTAAATGCGTATGTACGTCTTGTACAACAGCGGCAGGGCATTGGAGGAGATGTGCAGGCAGGGCAGATGAGGAATGAAGTCGTTGCCGACCATGAAGCCCATGAGGACCCAGTCGTCGATTAGCTGGGCCACATCTAGCTTATGTTGAGCGGTGTTCAGCTGGTGGAACTCCAGCTCGAGATATTCCCGAAGCAGGCCGAGATGCAAGAGGAAGAAGCGCGTCTCCTCTACGGAAGCCCGCTTTACATTTCGTCCAAACTTGACCTCTTCGCGTAGAACCACAAAGTGCAGCTCGTGTGTGCACAATCCCAGGATGATGAGATCCGCGTCCAGGCCGTATAAGCAGTGTCTGGTGTTGGGGTCAAAGTTGGGCTGGGCCTTCATATAGCGTATGTAGTCCATAATCTTGTGTTCACCCTCGCCGGGCGTCTCCTGTCCGCTGAGGATCACAGAGCACTTCTGCCAGAGTGGGTCTGTGGAGATCTTTGTCTTGAGGAAACAGCGGAGACCCTGTTGCAGCCGCTCCATGAAATCAGTGCCTGGAGTGATGCAGTTACTATCGAAGCGCTCGTGCTCACGACGTTCTCCTCTTTGCAGCGCCTTGGCCTCCAGCATTTCAGCCTCGCGGGCAGAGCGGAAGCGGCGGCTTCTTTGCTGATTCATTTTGGCCCGCGGGGCAACACCATCCACAGCCAGGAAAAAAAGTTTCTGTGGCTTAATCAGGTAGAACAGCTTGTCCACATAGTTGAAAATGTCCTGAAATATCTGCTGCTCCTCCAAGTGAAAGTGTATGTTGTTGTCATCCGGATGGGAGCAGTTGTGGACGATGCCATTCATGTCCAGGTATAGGTTGTCGAACTCAGGGATCTGTTAGCATGAAAAGGAAAGGAAACAGCTGATGACGTGGTTGGGGGGACAGCGTTGACCCATAACTTACGCTATGCTCGCGCGCCAATTCGCTCAGGCACGGATACCTTTCGCTGATATAGCGGAAAAACTTCGGAACACCCATATCAACTCAAATAAAATTTTTGTTTGTTACTAGGAAAATCACAATCAGATTAGAATTATAATTCTACGCAATGTCGATGTCCTTGGTCACTGTCAATTTTGCAAGGAGTCAGTGATGGTCGGTGTGACCGTGGACTTATCGGTCAAACATACCGTCCGACCCTCAGAAATATACCAAAATACACCGTCTAATTTTAAAAATACACTGTAAATATACTGACGAATTCAAGTTCTATATTCCTTGATTTTTATATTCCTGCCCACATAATTTTATCGAATTATTTTAAATACTTGACTTTGCCTCAATTTTGGTTCCTCAAAAACAATATAGCGTCTCGTATGGTGAAAAACCGAACGTAGCCCACTTAAGCCCCCTCTAATAAAATAGTTCAACTACTTTAGGTAAATGGCGGAAAATATTAACGATTCTAAATTCTTGTTGTAGATTCATGCCATCTTTCCTCTGAAATTAAAAAAAAACCACCATATCTTTCACATGAAAAAAAAAACGATTAATTGGAACTGTTTTAGTTCGTTCACTGCAGTGAACGTTCGTTCGTTCATGAGCGACCACACTAAACAAAACCGATTGATTTCTGTTCCAAATTTTACGTAATTCTACCTGCGAAAATGTCGCTTATACGCCAAGTAATGTGCAGGACTACATCCTTTCAGCTGTAAGTGTCAATCGTCGCACACCTTAGAAATGCTAACCATCCATTCGTGTTTTGGTTGGTCTGTAGATTAAACGTCAATAAAATCACAACTTCCCGCTGCGCTTCTACCAAAGATACTGCTCCATTGGATCTAAAAACGGCCTTGGCCCGTCCTGAGGAGTTGGAACAGCGCAACAAATTGAGTGGAAAGATCACCGTGCCCACTGCCGTAAATCTTGGTCCCATTTCCGGAGTGCCCGGGGAGCAGCTGAAGGACCGTCGTGTGCGCATTCACATACCACCTAAGAATGCAATGCAAAGCGGCACAGACAACATTAACACTTGGCAAATTGAGTTCGACAATCGGGAGCGATGGGAAAACCCTCTAATGGGCTGGGCCTCTTCGTAAGTATCGCGATTAGACTTTTAGTGGCCTAGTACACATTTGTCTTGCTTTTTCCACAGTGGCGACCCGCTCTCCAATTTAAATGTGCAGTTCGGAACTAAAGACGAAGCCATCACCTACTGTGAACGCAACGGCTGGCGTTGGTATATCGATGGCGAAGAGAAGCCCAAGAAGGAGCGCGTCAAGAACTACGGGATCAACTTTTCCTGGAACAAGCGCACACGTGTCTCCACCAAGTAGATTGGGCAGTTTAATCACTCGATGAACTATCACTGTTGAAATACATGAACAAAAAAATCACGCCTTGAGATTCTTAATGTCCTTCTTGGGCTTCTCCATTGAATGATTTGCACAATTAAGCTTGAAGGGCCAAAGGATGTACGCGTAGGGAAGAGACATTGGGCGCGTTCACCAGCACAACTGATTGGATGAGTGATGGATTTCAGAATGTGGAGCGTACTATTATTACCGGCACTGTCGTATGCAATCCATCAGTGTGCGCTGAGCAAGTTGCGCTGGTTTCACCAGTACACAAAACCTAATTCAGGGCTGAGCTTCCTAGTTGAACACTATTCAAAATCCGTGCTGCGATGAGTAATGTAGCCGTCGGTGACCCAAAAGCAGCTAGCTGTGGAGCCTGACTCCTCTGCGACTTTGCTGGTTTACCGCTCAATCATTCTTCTGCCGGCCACAACACACGCTCCTTTTAAGCGAAACTGCTAGTCATCAGTCACAATCACCGTTAGTTTACAGTAAATTCCAGTGGTAAACAATGCATGTTTTTGCATGCATATATTTACAATCCGTACATTTCAGTTATACATATATGAAAAACATCGGAGTGTTGAGTTTAAGCCATGAATTTGTCAGTGACATTACTAAAACTTAGGGTTAACTCCAGAAGAGAACAGTGAACGCCATCAACAGGCAAGCGGCACCGACCCAGGGCGACTTTCGCTCACCTATGCGCGCCAGCTTCCAAAACGTGCCAAGCAGGCTGAAATGAAGAGATATATTTGGTAATTGAACGGAAAGAGGTGGCTTGATGGGTCCTACCCAGTCTTTTTCCGGTCGATGATGCTGGGGAACATAGACCGCAAATAAGCACAGGTGCAGATCAGGAGCAGGATGACGGACAGCAAGCTTTGGAAATTAAACAGGGCACTCTGGGGAAGACAAAGATTTCAGGATTACTGTTTTTCACGTAGGACTATGGGAATCCAAACCATTGCACAAATTTATGGGCTATCTATGGTTAACAACAGAATAGGAAACTAGTGACGTGCCATATACATATGCTTGTGAACTAGTTCGTGATCCATATAAAACAACTGGGTCGATAAAAGGAACAGAATGCTTCATTGGACTTTTAATCTAACAGTTGGTCTAGTGATATAATAGTTCAAATTGTTTTAGAAATGCCAGATAGCATAATATTTATTCGGATCGCCCACAGAAGTTGTTCCCTCCAATATTGAATGGTGACGATGGCAATGGTAACCTTCCAGGTTTCCTCCTTTTTGAATGTGCCGCCTGTTCCTCTGCGGAATATAGCATATTTCTCTATTAGTTTATACAAAGAAAACGTATCATCATAAGCAAGCCCAGGATCGAAATTGCATGTGTTGTAGGGTTACTAATAAGTATTAATTTAAATATAAAATAACTGCTTAGGGATTTTCGATATCCCATCATTATAAATTTGAGGAAAATCTCAAGAATAGTTTGCTGGGCACGCATGCATACGTACTTGAAAATTCTTTTTTTATTGACACTAGTCACCTTAAATTGTTGTATTCATAATTGTTTTGTATTCATTTCACACCCTTAATGGGTTAATTTCATGCGAAAATTCGAAAAACATCGATGTTTCATGTACCATCGTTGCTACTCCAGTATGTATCGGTTGCCTTTCCAGTATTAATCGGCTACCTAATTTGCTAATTTGAGGTCTCGTCGACGCCTACTGCAAAATTGTCCAAGCTTTTTATGGTTTCCATACGATGGAATATGTTGCTGATCGAGTGTTAGGCTTTAGTCGGTATTTAATTTTTCTGTTCTGAATAAAACGCAGAAAAATCCCAAATTCTTTTTTATGAACTTCCCAAATTTATTGAGAAATATTTTTTAATTGAAGGTTCTCGAAAATACCCCAATAATAATTATTATGAATAGGCTCTCTATTACCGATACTCGCCCCAGTGTGTGCAGGATATACAGCAAAAAAGGCTTCAAAAATACCATAGATGTGTCTCAAAAAGACTGGAAAAGATGGCCATCGATGTATTCTAGCATTTGGAGTTCAGTAGGGACGGGGCTATCGATAAAAATAACTCTCCAGTTATACTTCGCACGTCTTTCTTCTAAAGTTTTAGTTTATTAATACTAGGTATAATTTCGTCGTTGCATTGTATACTATAACCGTGAAAAACGTTCGATTTGTGTCGAGATGTAAAAGTGGCAGAAAAATTTCGTCTAATAACACATTTTTTACGTTCTGTTGTCTGTGCAATGTTGTGTGCCATGTACTGCATACAGCTCTGAGTTTGATTTGTAATTGATAGTGCGAGAGAGAGAGAGAGAGAGGACAATTGGATGGATGCCTGCTGAGGAATTGGAGTGGAAGATCCAAAAAATCGCCTTCATCTTTTTTAAACTCAGAAGAGGCTTCACTTCCACAAAAACTCGCTTTTGCATCACCCAGCCAATTGTGTGCCTGTAGGGTCGGTTGTATCAAATCAGTGTCTACTTTAATTAAAAGTACAGAGCATATATACATACTTTTTTAAAATATTCGAATACGATTTCTCGTTTCGTACATTTGTGTGTATGTATTCGCACATATATATAATATCCAGACATATACAAGTGTATCTATTATTTGTTGTGTAGTGTATGTGTGTGTAACCAAAGCGCGCTGCGTTTTTTATGAGAGTTCTTAGCCGCTCGTCTTTTTGTGTACATATGTGTCTGTGAACAAAACGCAGCCCAACCATAAAAAAAAAAACCAGAAAAGCACCTAACAGTTACACCACTGTCATGCTGATGCTGCCTCGCAATTGTTGCACTTGTTAAGGGGTAAGTACAAGAAAAGTTCCAATAATACGTGTTCATAAGAAATAAAAATGCACATATACATACATATGTACATACGTATTTATATAAGTCCCCCTTGCACATTTGTGTGTTTACCGTCGGTCTACCCAAAATGAAATTGTTCAAGGTGGTACATTCCCGCAACGTGCTCTCTTTTCTGGGCTTATTTTGCTCAGTACAACAACAAATACAACAGCCAGCTTCGTTGCGATTGGATGTGTGTGCGTGATGATTTGGATGTGTTGTTAATTTAAGAGTATGAAGACCACCTTGTATAGTTACGTCGTGGGTCCGTCTCCCGTCGGCAAAAGAGTGTTGAGTAATGCTCTTAACAGCACACCAAAAGAGAACCGAATAAATATGTACATACATACACACACACGATGCGCCGCAGCAGAGAGAACACTTTGGTCAGCGTCGGGAAAACTCAATATGAAGTGCAAAAGTGAATGTTGTGAGAATAAAAAATGAATTGAAAATTATAGAACGGGGTTCTACACATGTATGTACATATGTATTTGCCGAGCTGTTGTTGATATTCTCAGAGCGGGGCGAGCCCACTGTTGATGCTATCGCTCGCTATCTCCATCTTGCTCGGCAACGACGTTGGGAGAGACGTTTTTCCAACAGACACGACATTTACCAAAAACATGTTGGAAGACCATCGACTCTTAGCAGCGGCGTGGAATACCAATCGAAACACAAAATCGACAAAAAAAAATTAAATAAGGAAAAATAAAAAAAAACGCCAGTGGAAGGATTGTTCGTTCGGTTGAAACAAAATAAATACGAAGGATAAGGTGAGCTGCATTTTACGTTCTTCAAAGTTGCCTCTGACACGCGCATCCCCACACACATGCAAAAACTGCAACACACAAATAGCCCCAGAGAGGGGACACTCGAACCCAAGGAAAAGAGCTGGGCAGGCTCTCTTTATTTTTGTTTTCAGTGTGTTCTTTACTCTGCTTTCTACCATCGTGCGTGATTTAGTGAGTGCGGGGTTGATTTGTTTCTTTCGTTGCGGGTCGACGAAAAATAAATTTGCCTTTATCGGGTTGTGTATGTAATATTTTAAATTTTATTAGTTGCAAAAACTAGTTATAATATAAGGTGTGCTATTGAGGGGGCGAAAATTTACGCAATGTTTTGACATTTCACATTTTGCCTAGTTCGTGCTCGCTCTCGTTAGCTCACGTACACAGTCTACAGGCTGCCACACGTACACACATACACATATATGCTTGAACACCGCCATCACAGTATTCGGCCATTGCTTTAGTAAGTTATAGCAGTGTTGCATTTGGCTGACAGTGTTGTGTGCTGCTGGAGTGGAGCTTTTCTTCTGACAGTAGTGTATTTAGAAAAAAAATGCATGCTTAAAGCGTACAAGAGGAATAGTATAAATATGTATGTATGTATATTCTTAATTAGCATGAAGTCGATGTAGCGATGTCCGTAGTTGCTAACAAATGTACTTTACTTGTGTGTATTTACGAAGCCGACATTATATTGATGTATTATGATGTATGTAACAGCCAGAAGGCAGCGTTTGTTGCAAAGTTCTCAGACACTAAGCAATCAAACAATCAACAATTTAGTAGATACGAAAAATCGAGATATTGATCAGATGGGATCGGTATTATAGCTGGAATAAAGGGAATAATTTTGCGTAGCGATCCCCTGCCGTGCGATCGCTCTCCATCTCTTTCTCGTCCAGTGGCTCCACCTTGCATGGAGAGTGAGATATAAACGTTGATGGTACATGGTGGGTGGGAAGAGAGATTGGGAGATATGTACATATAACGGAACGTGTGGTGTGGAAACACTTAAATATTTGTCATTAGAGGAAAAGAGCATGGACGGAGTTGAGAAATATACTTTTACAAAACTACACTTGAATTTTAATCATAAAATGGCATGTACATATGTACGTACATACGTATGTATGTGTGTACTGACTGAGTACCGGGAATTGTGGTGTTGCGGCTTTGGAACCACAACAAAAATGTAGATTACATCTGTTGCTTGGATGGTTTTTTTTTTGGCGCGCTTTTTGCATTTATGTGAAACTAATTTCGTACGGCTCCTGGCAAATAGATCGTCCACATGATAGTTCCATGACATAGTAATCCAATCGCAATAATAATAACAATTATTTCAATTATCTTCAGAAAGACTTGTGATGAAGTTGTCTGATCTAAATCTAAACATAAATTCCCAGTATCAATTTAACACATACGCTTTTGAAGTGACTGTCCCCAAACATTGTCAAGTGCACATTGCTCTTTTTGTTGTTGTTGTTTTTGTTTATTGTTCTTACAGGTACGGTTTGTCATGCTATCGGCTTTGCGCTGTGCCAGAATAGAGGCGCAGCGCATGAGCGAGCGATAGCGCAGTGCCGTGGACTTGGGCATTTATTTATAAATCCAAAAGAGGTGTGTGTGTGTGTGTCTGTGTGTTTGTGTGCGAACATTTCAACGAAATCTGCACAAATACTAATTAAACGGAGATCACGTGATCGTGCTCTGATCGATTTGAAAAGAGAAGCCAGGGACTAGTCATATCAACATATCGGCCCCTACTGCTGACCAGGGCTGCGTCTTGTCCATTTGCATCTCTCGCTTATTTTGTTTACATATATTAGCGTGTACTTTTTTCGGTAGATAGGAAGAGTACACAGATGTATGCCTACAAAAGCCAGGATCAGAAGAGAGTCCACAGCTTGCTTGTCAATGCTTACCTAGTCCCGTTCTCCCGCTCTCACGCTCTCTCTTTTACTCTCCCTTCTCTCCATCTCTCCCTTTCTCTCTCTCTCTCTGGCTTATTCAATCGATCGAGGGAAACAACTTGTCAAAAATAGTTTTGTTGGCAAGCTGAGCACCTCTGTACCTATTCGTTTGCTAATCTAATTAGAAACCCGTCCTATTCGCTGGGTGTGCACTTACAAAAAATATTTCCGCCAAGCCAAGAGCCATTTCCTCTGCCATAACGGTACCTTACCTACTGCTATTGGAGCAATTGGCAATTTTCATGTGCATGTGTATGTAAATGTGTGTGTATAATTACCGTTGGCAGGCAGTAGTGTGAAATGTCAATTAATAAACGTAGAGAAAATATACCTGTATATGTATAAAAAAAAAAGCTGAAAGGTTTTTGCATTTATTCTTACCAATGTCCAATCAGAATTCCGTTGATTTGTATGGTGGTACTTTAAAAATCATATTGTAAATTGTTAAAACCATTAAGGAAAGAAATTAGATTACTGAGATAGTTGGCGATTTTTTTGTGCCGCAAAATATCTGAACTGGTAGCACTGTTCATAATCTGTGCCTAGACAAACCCACCGATTGCGATTACCGACAGCACAACGGACGGCGACGACGACGGCGACGACGGCAACGGCAACGGCAACGCCGACGTCGGATCGCGCGCGTGCCGTTTGCTGCTCTACCTTGCCTTTTGCTCATTCCTATTTCGAAAAGCGACAAGCGACGTGTGCGGAACGGAACGCGTTGCGCAGCGGTGATTTCGATCTTGCTTTGGATCGATTTTTGTTTTTTTTTTTCCCCCCCTCGTGCGTTCTGTGTCTTTGCTTTATTTATTATTACTGAGACTTTCGTGTGGTCCCGCGTTGTTTTTTGTTGCTTGTTCTGGCCGTCTTATCGATAGACAACGATCTAATAAAAGGAAAACAAAAAACAAATCAAATCGAATCAAAATAAAAAATCAAAAATCAACGCTGCTCGGCTTTGTGCAGCCATGGCTCAATGCTGCGGGAGCTCCTCGCCTTGCAGCATCTCCAGTTCAGCTCCCAGCAATGCAGCAGCGCCAGCACCAGCACCAGCCCCAGCCCCAGCCCCAGTCCCGAACCAGATGACGGGTCAATCGCTCTTGTTGTGTATGTATGGGGCCAGCTGACGGCAGCTCCAATACCGTATAAGCTCCCATTTCCTCCCGCATTTAGCCCACTTTGCACTGCTGTGTGGCTGTTTTTTTTCTGCCTTTTTTTTTTTGGCTTTTGACGCGACTTTCTGGCATGCATGTATACATACATACATACACACACACATACATACACGTATTACGTACATATATAGTTTATGCATTCGCGCATTTAGCATTTATTTGGTTAAATTAAATTTACGTTTATTAAAACACATATTCCATATTTTTTTTGACGAAGGTGCTGTTCAGACTCTTCCCATTTCTGATTGAGCATCGACACAAACAAAAAAAAAAAAAAAACATTGTCGTTGGATGTTTTATTTTGCGAGTTTATTTCTCGGTTGCATGCGATTTTCCTCATCTTTGGAGACTTTTCAAGCAGATTGAATTCCCCCTTTGCCCCTTCTGAATATTGGAAATTTTAAATATGCTGGGCTTCCATTTGTTTAAGCACTCAAATTAACCAGGTCGATCCAATATAGGCCTTACCACGGATAGGTGCTTTATAAACTTAGCTTTAGTTTATTTTTTCTTGTTTTATTCAAGAGATTTAAAAGAGTTCGAAGCGCTCCCTCCCTAAATGAGATAGACATCGGGATTCAAATCTCAACTTAATTATTTCCTTAAGTGCATCCTCTCTCCAAAATTTGCATATGTATATGTATACATGTGTATCTGTCCGTAACTGCTTGACACAGGATAAAGGAGTGCAAGGATTGACATCAGAATACAACAGGCTCTCACGAGCTCGCTCTTTCTCTCTCTCTCTCTTTCCATATTTCACACATCATCGTAGCGTCATGTCCCAAGACAATCACCCCCCCCCCCCCCCCACTCCTCGCATTAACCAAGAAATTAATCTCGTATTTCTTTTTTTGCAAATAGCGATACCATCAGAGAGATAGAGAGAGTGCATGCGCCACCCATCGGCTCCGATTCCCATTCCGACGTTTACGTATAATTACTTATAAAACACATTGTCTGATGGACATAAATCATAGGATTACTTATAGATATACTTACCGACGACTGAGTCAGCCACAGGTCTTAGCAGAGGTGCAGTGAAAATCTAGAGTCGTTAGTGAATACTTCATTTTATACTCATTCGATTTGAGGCAAGACATTTCGGATAGTAAGGAATTGGTTTCACATTTCATAACTTGGGAAATGAGCATTCCAGATTCGCTGATTTTTTGTTAGCCAAGTCCCAACCATTCTTTTGTTTTTTATAACGCCACCTTAGGGTATATTGTTGCTTATATTTTTAAAATATTTATTGAAAAGAGTTTGATTTTCCATCATTTCCATCGAACGAATTTCACGTGACGGCGGAAGGTGGAAATATCCATGCACTATTAATTTCTGGAAGTTTTTTTTAACAATTATGGTTCTCTGACAGCATTCGATTACCTTTTCAACTAAAAATAGATCCGCGTAATCCCCAACGGCTTTATTACTTCTTTGTTTTACTTGAAGTTCCTTTGTTAATCGGAAAAGTGTCGACATGCCGTGGAAAAAGAAGAAAGAACAAGTTCATATTGGCTTGCGACTGATAAACAATTTTCAAGGGGGTTCAACAATAAAAACCTTGAGGATTTCGAAGATAGTAGGAATATGAATCCTCAAAATTAACATTCAATTACTCAAACTGCACTTTTAAGATAAAATTAAAACTAACCCAGGTATCGTAGGAGTATTTTTCTGCTCTCTTTTATTAGGTGTATTGAAATTTATTCATATTCAATCAAAATTTTCGGGCCTTGAACTTGAACTTCACTATCGAATAAATATATGGTAAATCTTCTAGACATCGTAGCACCATGTACTCGTTAAAATATCATTATTCTTCAAAAGCTGAAATGATCGAATGCCCCCCCTGCGTGCCCGAAGTTTGAGTGAGTTTTTTTCAGTGTCCTCACGTTAGACTCGTATCTCGTACGCAGTAAATTGAAGAGGTACGAATTGAATGAGTGATAGTGGGGGGTGTTTCTCAATTAATATCGAGTGCACTCATTTGTATTTGTTGTTTGTTTGCCTGAATTTGTGTGTGTGTACACACCGTACATACTACGGTTCACTCAGTGTTCCCATCTTTTCAGAAGAAAAAAAAAAACAAATCATGACAAAAGCTGCATTTAAAAAAGAAAATCAAAAGCTTTTAAAAAAAGAAACTGTTGGTTTTTTCTTCAATAGTAAAATATTATCAAAATCGAATGAGTTTTGCACAGCTTTTGCAAAACATAGATAAATATTTGTTTATTTTTTTATGCGGTAAGCACCGCGATTCTACTTTTTAACCGGTACTCAATCAGTAAATATAACTTATGTAATTTGTACAATATATTTTATTAATTTTTACTATCGCTGCTCTGACGAGAGATTTTGACATATTAGATTTGATCTGTTCCCATTTTTTTTTGTTCTTCGTCCGCCTCTTTATTTCTTTTTCCGTCTCACCAACTCCAGCCGTTTATCTCGATTCCTTGTGCTCTCTTACGCTCCCTTAAGCACACTGCAAGAGAAAAGCTTGCATGTGTGTGTGAGAAAGAGAGGTTTAAGGTTTTACCGTATCTTAAAAATTGTGGACGCCATAGAGTTTTGTCCGTTGTGCGCCCGAAAGGGGGCGGGACGAAATACACTTTTAAATGTGTGATATTTTAGGATTTTGATTTCTCTAGCTCTTATGATCTCTGAGAACTAGTCGTCAAACAAGACGGACGGAGGATGAAGAATATATATACTCTATGGGGTCGGAAACCGTCCTTTCTTTTGGGTGTGACACACCTCCACTTGCACCATAAAACTAATATACCCCCATGCTCTTCGACTACTGGGTATTACTGGTATTGGCCAGAACTAGCTATTAAACAGCTTTTAAAGGCCTTTTAATTGTTTTTGGTTTGCGGTGAGTAAGAAAAATAATAAAAACACCAAAGAACACAAAGAACTGAGTGTCCATGTCGTTTCCTTCATTTCATTTAACTCATAAATATGTATGCATGTGTATGTGACTGAATGCCACACACTCGCCTACACACCCACACAAACTCAATTCAAATCGAGTGCATTCTCTTGGAGTGGAGTTACGGTACACACACACAGTGGCGGACAGTGAAATGGACAGTGGACACTCAGGCCGGCAACAATTTTTATTGTTTAGATACATTCATTAGCTTCTAATTAACGTGTCTTTTTCTCACATAAAATCAAGAAGTTTAAACAAAAACAAAAGAAGCCGACAGGGCAGCTTTGTTGGCATTGGGTTCAGAACACATTAGTTCTGCCACTATTGGCCCCAACCTTGGGTATACCAAATTTCGAAAAACTCGGGAGGTAAGAGAAAGACCACCCCAAAGGACCATCCACTTAGGATCGCGTGAGCATCGAAAATCGGTTAAAAATAGCATACGATATCGCTAGACAATGTATTCAGACATGACTTAATGGTCTTCGGTCTGCAAATATGCCACATTCTATCGGAAGAAATGCTCTAGAAAAGCCGACAATGGACTTTAAATGATTTGAGAAACGTCATGTTTTTAATGGAGCTAAGATAAACGGACTGGGTTGCGAAAGTATGACGTATGATCGCCGCAAAGTCGGAGAACAACTGCCCAAAACTAACGAACGGTAAGGCAAGGAGGCAGCAGGATGGTCTGGGGATTTTAGTATATTTTGGTCAATTTGAGAGGTAACCCTCAAAACCGTTCAATGAGGAGCTCTTTCCGCATACTGATGCCCTCATCTTCTAGGATGATTTCGTATTCCAGATTCTAATTTTATTTCCGGACTTAAAGCCTGGTATTAATCTTTCCGTACAACTATAAAAGTGAATCCGAAAGTGAATGCTTTTTGATTTGATGATTTTTTGGAAAACAAGGAAATTTTGGTTAAAATTTTCGGTGTTTTTTGTGTGTTTTATATTTATATTATTTAATTAGGTGGATGAGCTCTTTTTCTTTCTTGAAAAAACAAGACATAACTTTGTAAACACAAAAGAAAATCGACTTTTTTTCGACTTGTCCACATTTTGCTGACCGCTACTGTATGTACATATGTATGTATGTGTGTTTGCATGCGTGCGTGGATATTCCCAGGGAGTCCTTGCAAGACCATACCCAAAAATGGAGCTGAACCATCACATGCTGTTTCGGTCCCGGGATTGCAATTTTTCTAGGACGATTTCCCTCTAGGACAGAGCAGAGGGACACACAGAGAACTGTCCAAGTGCCTAAATTTGCACAAAAGTACTCCATTGTCTTTCAGGTCTACACTCTAGAGTTATCGGCACTCACATCTATTTCCCATGGGTGGAAACGCTATCATATGAACATACATATGTAATGGGTTCCAAGGTGCTTTGGGGTCCGCTTGGATATTTCGCACGATTGATGGCGATGGCGATTGCGTTGGCAGTTCTACTGATAAGAGCCCCAGCTGTTGACCCGCCACAATATTTGTACATCATTTGATGTGCCCTTTTGGACGGCTTCAGGCCTTATCAGGGTTCGTACGGGCTTGGCTATTCATTTTGTCGATAGTGGGTGTTGTTATTGGTTGTTTGTTATTTCTTCTGTTGGAAAATTTTTGTGTTATTTCTGTGTTTTGAGAAGGGTGTGTGGGTCCAGAGTAGGGTGGACCTTATATGTATTATGGCCGAGATGCATATTTAAAGGTCAGGTCCTCCATTATCTGCTTGTTCTTACCTGCAGCTGTTTGCAGTCGTATCCCTCCACATCTACATATCCTTTACGCCTCTGATAGTGGGATTTCCAAGGCTCGAGTAAATTTTTTTTTTGCTGGAGATGCTTTCAGTTCCCTGTATCTGGCGCCGTTTTGTCGATCAAAGATGAAGCACCTTCCTTTGAATACTCTATGTCCCTGGTCTCTTAACGCTTAACGTTTTCCCGGAGTTTCTTGTAAACTTTGGCCACCTTGATCCTCTATCTGTTCTTCCTTGACCTTGAGCCTTCATCTGCAGCATCATTTGTTGCAACATCGCCATTCACGGCCGGCTGGTTCCCCACCACTGTCGATCTTGAAGCCTTGCTCATCCAAGAACTCGTAATCCTCAACCGCTTTCAACCGCAGTTTCAACCCGCTCTTCGGTAACTGTTTGACTTTTAACCCTCCGTATTTCCTTTTCCACAGTTCGTATTCCGGATAGAGGAACGGAAACAGGGAGAACTCCGAGCCAAGACCAACTATTTCCCGTCTATCCGGCATGGCAGCCTGCTTAATCTGAGCATTCCTTACAATATTCAGCATTCACTTTGATCTGAAAACCTGTTTAAATAATCAAAAGTTCACTTTTTCGGTCACAAGAAAGCTGATTTCCCCAAAGTCTGTCTAAAATATTGAAATATCCAAAGCAATTTCCCGAAAAATATTGTACCGATAGTCCAAGCCAGTTCCCAGAGTTTTACAAATGTTTTTTTTGCAGCGTAACGTCGGGTCATATTTTGGCTTATATCTTTATCTAATCTTTAATGATATGCGTGGTGTTTCTCGCACGGAGATGGACTAGATGTTGTTTTGAGTTTGGTTGGACCACCTTTGAATCTCCACTGGGGAGCGAGTCAATGACTCCGTTTTGTAACAAAAGAAAGTTATCGGGCCCTGCTATTGTGGCACCATAGAGTTGCTGGAGATAGTACACGCACACACACAGGCGTACTCGTGCGTACGAGGAAGCCGTATGCCGTATGCCGTATGCCTGGGGGGGTGAGCACTGCTCTACTCCTCTCATTGCACGCCCTACCAGCGTGTGATGTCACCCTGCCAAGTGTCTGACCTTGGATGGTTGGGGTATCTGGACCAGTTCAGCTTCCGTCTCGTTCCAGCCACATATGCTTCGTGTCTCGCCGTGTCAGATAGATGGGCCCGATGACGCACGCGTTGGCTGGAGCGCCGCCTCTAATCTAGTATAATGGGAATCGGTATCGCGTCAAGTCAATACGAAAAAAAGTGCAATTCTATATTGTATTGCCGTACCCGATGTCCGGGCGGCGTTTAATTGCACTTGCAATCGGTTAGGATCCCTTCTCCCTTGTGGCACCAGTCGACAGCCGTGGAAAAAATTGAGATTAATGTTGAAATGAAACGAAGGAAGGGTATATTGTGCTTCTGCAGATGGGGGGTCTCGTCTCAGATTAACAGGTATCGCAGCCGAAGCCCCCGATGATTGCCTGCCTGGAGTTTTCCTTCTATTTATCTGTGGACGTCTGATATGATCGGAGGGCATCTCATAGTCGGATATAGGCTATGATATTCCTGTTCGCTTGAATTGGGATTGATTAAATTCTGTTCCATGCAGTCAACATCGACATTGCCTTTGGCTGTTGTCGCCGTAACCGTGTCGCCGTAACCATCGCCGTCGCCGTCGCAGTCGGTGTCGATGTCGTTCTCTAGACTTCGGAGTTCAATTTGGCAGTATATTTGTTTAGTGTTTCCGCGTTCAGCGTTGTGGCAGCTTCACTATCATTTATTCCGGCGGCTGCAGCTCTCTTCTGCTTGGATCAGGTAACTGCGAATACATACCGTCCGTAGAGCCCTGCATGAATCCATAGTATTCATAAAATCGCGCAGCTGCACTCTTTCCAAGTCTCTCTTGTCGGCTAGGCACATTAGGCGGGTTTTGTTGCCCCAAAAAAAAAACGTTTAATGTTTTCAAATCATTCTCTGGCTGTATCTGAAATTCATTTGTTTCACTGTAAGGCAAGAAAACATTCAAGCTTCGTGTTGATTGTGTGGCCGGGTCTTTCTCTTTACCATAAAATCCAACGGAAAGTGAGTAGATTTAACGTGTCCTGTGCTTCCAGTTGACGCAGCCTGGACCCAAGGGAAAAGTGGGAATATAGTTATTTCTTTCACGCAGACATGGCCACCGAAATAGCTGTTTATCTTCAGTCTTCATCCACTCTGTTCTCCACATAGTCCAAATATTTCTTATTGCTTTACATTCAAATGCCTGGACAGACGCTGCCGCTTGCCAAATAATGAACAGCTATGTTAGGTCTGATTTGGTATATTTAGATGGCATATCCACATCCATTCATCCACTAAATGGTTCAGGTTTGGGCCAATAAAGAGTAAAAAAAAGTCTTGCCTCAAATCCGCGTCCCAGGTTCGAGGGCCGCTTATGGCAATGCCGAAAGCGGAGCGGAAAACTTACTCAAAAGCGGCAAAGAAACAACAAACACTGCACTGCTGCAGTGCGCTCCCTGCCGACAGCTGATCGGAAAGGAAAGCTTTGAAAGCTCGCCCCAGATCAGACCACTGCAGCTGTGCTTGATCGATCCGGTATGGGATTTTAAGGTGATTATTTTGAGAAACAAATTAGTTTTTTCGTGGAAGATCCGATTGGCCCGATTCCGAAAAACTATTCGCAAAGTCGTCAAATGAAATGATGTGGAACATTTTGTATTTGAATAACAAGAGTCGAATATATAGCTATCAGATGGTCGTTCAACTCTGCGCGGATCGAATTTTTTTCTTTTCTTTAGTTCTGCGCCGTTCTACTTTCGCTTCCTCTTTCAGCTACAGTGTAGGTGACCCCATACGGCACAGGGATTTACATACAGCATGCAGAAAGTAAAGAAAGTAGAAAATACTTTATAGATTCGGTTAATCGTTAAACAACTTTTTATGGGTCTACGATGCTTTATTTCTTGCGTTTTCGACAATATTAAATCTGTTTGTCAATCGGCTTTTCATTAGGTTGCCTTTCCTTTCACACTTCTGCTTTCCACAAATCACACACACATACACACATACATCTCTTCTGTACCTGTGTATCAGGGTGCATCCAGTGTGTACGTGCAGTGTGTAGGTGCACTGGCGGGCACCCGTGCTACCTGATCGGGCCTGTGTTGGCCGAGGAGATCAGCTATCGCCTACTATCGATTGTCCATGGCCATCTAAAACTATCGATAGAACCAGCAGCAGCAGAGAGGCGGCATTCGTTCGCCAACTCAGCTGCTTGCTTGGCTTCGTGTTCGTTTGTGTGCGTTGGCCTGCTCTCTCTCTCTCTGTCTCTCTCCTCGAAGAGAGCAGCGTACCTGTAGCCTCAAGAGTGTTTAAGTTTCAAACTCATTCTCATTCTCATTTGGTCTTCATTTGCTGGTGTTCACTCACTCGTTCGTGCGTTGCGTGTGCTCGCTTTTGTTTCAAGTTCAAACAAGTCAAATATCATCGATACAGGAATACAGGAATATATGTATACAGATGTGTGTATATTTAAATGTTTTTGTGTGTTGTGTGCGCGCATGTTAATTTGTACACATTTCGTGTGCCCAGATCCGCTTCGATTTCTGCTTCCATATCGTTTCCGATACCCGATACTCGTGTATCCACATTCATTCATACGTGTGTGTGTGTGTGCGTGCACATAATCGGGCTTCTACTGCACTCCGACATACACACACACACACACACACACATACACACTCTTCTTCACTGCTTCACTCCCATCCATCCCATTGCAGAAAGCTTTTTTACAAACAACAACATCAGCAAATCCAACTGAACATTTATGTAAAAATCCTCGACTTATTTCATGTCTCGCCACGCCAACAATCAACAGCAGCAGCAGGAACCACCACAACATCAGCAGAAGCACCAGTACCTGGAGCCCCTGCGTATCTTCCACAACAACAACAACAGAAGCAACAATTGACAGACACAGAAACAACTTCTAACCAAACACTTTCAGCCAGCGAGAAGAACATCAGCGGCAGCAGCAGAAGCAGCAGCAGCGGAAGCCGCCATATAAGCTTTGAAAGTAGCCAGAAAAACGATAGGGAAGAAGAGAGCAGCACCGGAGACGGACACGGAGACGGAGACGACGGACACGGAGACGTGATCAACGACGACGAGGACGTTGTAGGAACATTGCCATTGTCATTGCCATTGCTTTCCATTAAGAAGAAAAATACCCTCCTATCCCGCTCTTCCTGCGCACCACGCTCCTCCTCATACTCGGATCTGTGCAGCTGCCGAAACTGTGAATCAAGCGCCTCGTCATCATCAGCCTCGTCCACATCCTCCTCATCATCCACGTCCCAGGAGTCGGGCGCAGCGGCAGGCATCCCACGATCCGCCGTTACCAAGCAGCTTGTACGCTCCGTGACCGCCACCAGCATCATGGACATGCCCTACAACACATCGCCCTCGCTACGCGTGCGCACCACCTCACTGAATCAGCTGAAAAAGACCGCCGACCTGGCGATAGAGAACGAGCTCCATGTGTGCCCCTCGGTGATGTCCGAGGAGCTGCGCAAGCTCCTGCCACCCACATCGGAGACGGTGATGACGAAGCCCTTCCCCATCCGCGGCGAGCGGACAATCGCTGACTGCACCACCCCGCACGTTATAGCGATGGTGGGCCTGCCGGCCAGGGGCAAGACCTTCATCTCGAAGAAGCTGGCGCGCTACCTCAACTGGATTGGGATCGCGACGCGCGTGTTCAACCTGGGCGAGTACCGTCGGCACGCCACCACGGCCTACAAGTCGCACGAGTTCTTCCGCGCCGACAACGAGGTGGCGATGGCCATCAGGAACAGGTGTGCCAACCAGGCGCTGCACGACTCGTGCGAGTGGCTGCTGAGCGGCCAGGGCAGCATTGCCGTGTTCGATGCCACCAACTCGACCCGGGACCGGCGACAGCTCATCTACGATATCGTGGTGAAGCAGCACGGCTTCCGTCTGTTCTTCGTGGAGTCGATCTGCAACGATCCGCAGATCATAGAACAGAACATTCTGGAGGTGAAGGTGAGCTCGCCGGACTACCTGAACATGAACACGGAGCTGGTGGTGCGGGACTTCCTGCAGCGCATCGAGCACTACGAGGAGCGCTACCAGCCGATCGACGAGGTCACCGAGTCGCATCTCAGCTTCATGAAGGTCTACAACGCTGGCAAGAAGGTGGTTGTCTACAACAACGAGGGTCACGTGGAGTCGCGCATCGTCTACTATCTGATGAACATACACATCACGCCGCGCACCATCTATCTGACACGGCATGGCGAGAGCGAGCACAACCTGAGCGGGCTCATTGGCGGCGACTCGAATCTGAGCGCCCGCGGCCATCAGTACGGCCGGGCCCTGTCCGCCTTCATTGCGCAGCAGCAGATCGACGGGCTGCGTGTGTGGACCTCGTGGATGAAGCGAGCCATCCAGACAGTGGCCGACGTGAAGGCGCCCCAAGAGCGCTGGAAGGCGCTCAACGAGATCGATGCCGGCCACTGCGAGGAGATGACCTACGAGCAGATCAAGGAGCGCTTCCCCGAGGAGTTCAAGGCACGCGATGTCAACAAGTTCGCGTATCGCTATCCGCGCGGCGAGAGCTACGAGGATCTGGTGGCGCGCCTGGAGCCCGTCATCATGGAGCTGGAGAGGCAGGGGAATGTCCTGGTCGTGTCCCACCAGGCGGTTCTGCGCTGCCTCTTCGCCTACTTCCTGGACAAGTCCGCCGATGAGCTGCCCTACCTGTATGTGCCCCTGCACACCGTCATCAAGCTCACCCCCGTGGCCTACGGCTGCAAGGTGGAGCACATCAAGCTGCCCATCGACGCGGTGGACACGCACCGTCCCAAGCCCAAGATACCCGGCGACGTGAGCGAGCCCGGGCTCGACGGTCTCAGCGGTGAGCTGGTGGCGCCCGATGGCGTTGGCAAGGTGCTCATTGTGGGCGATGATGTGGCAACGGCAACGAATGGTAATGGCGGACGCGTCGATGCCCAAGCCCACCAATGACGGCGGTGGCTGCACTTGTTGCGTCCCTCGAAATCCAAGACACTCTAGGCTCAGTCATTCGTCGTGGCATGCCTCCCCCCCCTCCCCACGCACAAGCTCTTCATCGCATAACCACAACACACAAACGGACATGAACACGGTGCCCCAGCGGTGCCAGCGGTGCCAGCGGCGCCAAGGGTCGCTATTACTTAAACATTCTGTCGACCGACAGCGGTGTATACGTGTCGCCATCCATGTCTCCGAGTGGATCGTTGTTTTTAAAGATATGTACGTAGGTTTAAGGCTCTGAGCTCTCTTTTTGTTTTCGTTTTGTTCACCTATTCGATGTCTCTGACTGCACACAACTGTTTTATTCACTCCCGTAAACCTGGAAACCCGTAGACCCGGAATTATAAACTAAATTGATACGAAGCCTTAAAGGGAGCGATCTAGGTACTAAGTTGATTGTGAACTACGACCCACACTATTCTAGCTTCATATGTACGAACATATGGACATGTATATAAATATATATGTATATTTACTGTGCGCATAAATGAGTCTTATACTTAAACTACTACTTAAACTACTACTTATACTACTACTACTACTGCAAGGGTGCTACCCTTGTATCTGGGTGTCTATTTTTGTATACAATACTTTTTCCATGTCTTGCTTTGGTAGGTTCTCCTGTTATCCGGCACTTATAGGCTAGCCTATGGTACGATATACTTAATCTACAGCCACCCCCTCTATGTTTGCTTCATTTGCCTACATGTGTGTGTATGTGCGCTTGATATATCATAACGAGATCTAACAAATAAATAACGATTTATCAAACAAACAGCCAACAACTGCATTTTTTCATTTACCATCGGGCAATCCCAAGTCATTTTCGGAACAGCCAGAAGTAACATTTTTCTAAATTTACACTCCAAATTGTTTGGAATTTCAATAAGAAATAATACGCATTCACTGGGGGGCAAGCCCCCGTCTCTTTTGCTTAAGCAACAACGAAAATACCCTCGATGAAATGCCATTTCTTAGAATATTATTTCCTAAATTTCACTGCTAAATCACTTAAAACATCCAAACACTTTAAACGGCTGACAGTTTCAAAAGCAACCAAAATAAATACCTTTTTTTCAAGAATTTCAAGATGTCTCTGAAAATTAGCAATAGCTGGCCATAGCTTTTGATCCGTGACTTTTTGAATTCGCCGCCTCTTAACCGGAAGGGGCATCCCTGCTTCTGTCAACAGGCTTGGCATCTATCGGCTAACTCCTGTCAAAGATCGCCTTATCAAAACCATTTCAAGAGATTGTGGAAGCCATGAGCAGTCAATGGGCTCAGTCGTTTCTATTTTGAACGATCGCTTGGGTATGAGAAAGATGGGTGCCCCCTCTAGATGGGTGCCCACAGACCTGGCAAAAATCCATAAATTGGGCTCCCTCCCGGATTTACTACCGAGAGATTTACTACTATATCTTGTTTCCAAACCTGAAGAAATGGCTCGGCGGAAAGAGATTTGACTCCAAAGAAATGTCTATTTGGAGGACGAATCAAAACTTGTTGGAGAGGCTACAAACATTGGACAAAACTGTTTAGATCTAAAAGTAGACTATGTTGAAAAATAAAATGATTGTTTAGCCAAAAACCTTTGTTTCACTGATTTATTGAGCAGCTCTCGTGTGATTTGCTGCACGCCCTCAAAGCTGCGAAGCGAATGCGCTGGGGTATGCTTTTTAGTGCAGTTTCTCTTACAATTTGTTATATTTTCCAAGACAATATATCCTATACGTCCTATCCTGATTAATTCCTCTCGTCTCTTCTTTCTATCGGATGTCAATCTGGCGGGGCGGAGCTGAATAAAACCAACAGCACTAAGCAACAAAATTGAACTTTTTCCGCTTTTAAACAATTTTATTTTTATATAAAGATTTGAGGCTTTAAATTTGTTGCATAAGTTGTTTTCTCTTGGTTTAGTTTTTTTTTTAATATTTAAAATCTGGTATTTTTTGTAACATTTTTTTTTTCAAAGGCAGGGCTTTTTTGTTCAGAAAAAACTCTTTTTTCTGTTTTAAGATTTGTCTTTTCGTTGTTGTATTTTTTTTTTACATATTGTTGTATATATTTTTTTTAGATATATTTATTTTTATTTATTGAATTTTGAAATTGAAACAATTATAATTGGGTTGTCGACGTCGCCCGATATTGTATTCAAAAGCAAAAATGATTCCCCAAAATTGTTCTGCACATTAATTCTTGATAAATCGCGGTTAATCGGTGGTATTTTCGTTGTTGCTGAAGCAAGAGAGCCGATGGTTGGCTTGCCCCATAGCTAATAATATTATTATAATAATAATAATACTCACGCATGGCACTGAATAGCCGCAAAGGGCTGGAGACCACAATTTTGAGGTTACGAGAAACCGGAACACGCTGAATCCGAGTGGATATATAGGAATATATTGTGTAATCGCTGGAGGAGTTTGGATGAGATCGGATCATTGCGGTGGCTTCCAGAGGCTCTCTTTCGTTCTCTCTTTGTCTCTCGCTTTCTCTTCCTCCAATGTCCAATCGAACGACTTGAGTGCCGTGAATTGGCTCCTCTGAGAGATCTCATTCTGTTCAAATTATTGCATCACAGCTCATTTGTGGTACATTAAGCGATTATCCCTAATACCTATCTTTATGGTAGTACGAAATTCTTTTTTTTTTTTTTTTTTTGAGGCATTGAAAATCTATAGAATTCCTGCTCATTTTGTTGTTGTTCTACATTTCAGGTGCCACGAAGTGTCTTCGGATATGCTCGAGCGGGCCGAGAGGACATAGAGCTACCACTAGACGACTGCACAGGCGAAAGGGGCAGCAGGGCGACGGACGCCCGCCTCTCCTGCAATCAGGAACCACTTTGGAAGTATTCACAGAGTCCGGCATTATCTGAAAAATGTCACGTTCTCGAAACCAGGAGCCCAACGAGCCGCCCTACAGCGAGGGCGATGTGGTGTGGGTGAAAATACACAACACAGAGATCTGGTGGCCCGGCGAAGTCACCTTGTCCCAGAACTTTCGATTCGTGAAGGCCAGCCGGCCCCCCTTTGCCGTTGTTGCCTTCTTCAACGAGAAAACATAGTAAGTCCCAACCCCCGATTGCACTTCTGGCTGTGTTTCTGTATTCTATATTCTGTTTTCAGCGAGCAAGTCGCATCAAACAAACTGATTCATCCCTTTGAATGCTCCAAAAAGGAGGAGTTTATCCAACGCGGCATCCGTAAGTAGTCCAACAAATGGTGCAGTGGGCTTCTCAAACACTTACGGAGGGGTATACTAGCATTGGGAAAGAGTTCACGCACTTCTAGGTCTCGCGCAGGATCAGGCGGGACCCAGGAGAGAACGGGGGGAGTAGGATAATACAGTAGCCACGTTCCTGTGTGTTCCAAGGTCTCTCCAGGAATCTATGCTCCTCTGTATCTCGAGAGAGAGGCAAGTGTGGGGTCCAGGTCCCAGGTTTAGGGTCTTTCTGTGTTGGCTTTGAGCCACACAATTGTGCCAATGGCCTTGGCCTCGCAGTGCAGAGCTCTCCCGGCCTTCACCTCCTAAAGGAGACCAGGTGCCTCTTGTCCTGTCCGTTCTGGACGCCTCTATACAGGCCGGAACCTTCGCAAACGAACGGTTGCAACAGTGTGGTATCACAAGAGTCTGGTTGTAGTCTCTTGTAGTCTCTGATATCTAGGCGCTCAAGGAGATGGACTCGGAAACAAAACAAAGATATCCCCAAACTATCCCTAAGCTCGTGTATCACTGCCATTCTCGCTTAACTCTCTTGCCACTCCATTGCAGGAAAAGCCGAAGCTATGAGCACGGAAATGCGGGTCAAGTTCAATGACGATGTTGCGCTGGCAGAGTCCCGTAACCATCAGCAACGGCTGAGTGCGCACGCCGTTGCGAGGCCGGACAGCCTGATCAAGGCGCTCCTCTCGAGCAACAGCAGCAGCCAGAGCGGCAGCACTCGCAGCTCCAACGGGCCGTCCTCGACGCCCAAGCAGGTGAGTAAGCTGGGCGCCTCCTACAGCGACTGCTAATGCCCGCCTCCCCCTGCAGGAGTCCACGTTCCGTATTATGGACATTGCGCGCACGGCCGACCCGGTCCCGGAGCGCTTCACGGAGGCCAGCTACGAGTGCAGCACGTGCAGTTTCCGCACCAGCAGCATGAATGTCCTGCTCATCCACCGCCGCGGTCACCTGGAGTCCTCCAGCAAGTACAGCACTAGCAGCAACAGCAGCCAGGACGCCAGCACCAGCCCTAGTCAGAGCCCCAGCAGGCAGACGCGATCGGCCAGACGCGCCAACACCACACACGAACTCGATTCTCCCACACATTACGGTAGGCGCCGCCGGGAGAGCAGCAACCACTTCCGTGTCCACTCGCGCCACGTCTCGATTATGGTGGACGCCTCGCTGGGCGACGAGGCCCAGCGGAGAGTGGCCTCTATAGCCCAGATCACGATGGAGAGCATCGAGCGTATGGTGCGACCCATAGTCAATAACAACAGCAACTCCAGGGCGTCCTCGCCCCGCCGTGAAAGCTGCCAGAACCGCCGGAACCCCCGCAGTCAGCGCATGAACAGGTTCCGCGCCACGATGCCCGCCCCTGATCAGGCACCGGCCAAGCAGCGCCGCTTCACGCGCTCCATGACCCGTCGCCAGCAGGACTTTTCTCTAGCCGATGGGCAGCCGCCATCGCCGCCAACGCCAGCACTGCCACCGCCGCAAGCGGTTCCGCGGCGCAGTGGCGCCCGCGGCCTGGCTGTTGAAAGACGCCGCACCTTGGCGGCGACCATCACCGAGCAGGCCTTGGCCGTGTCCAAGCGGGCCAGCCAGTCGAGGAAGTCGCTGTTGACAACAACCGTTCCAGTCCAAGTGCGGGATCCCATCACGCCTGAGCGCAGTGCCCCGAAAGCGAAGCGCCGCAAGAAGGTTGTCTCGAAGATCGAGTTTTCGGACGCTGCTCCAGCAGTCGGCGAAGCAAAGAGCTCCGAAAACGTTGCCAGCAGCTCCGGAAACACACTTGAAGTACACTTATTACTGCCGCAGAGCGAAGTCCTCCCCAAGGACTCGGCCCAAGGACCGGCAACAGCAACCGCAACAGCAACAGCAACAGGAAAAGCGCCGACACCAAAAGTAAACTATTCGCAGCCGCTATGCACAGACCCCCCTGCTGCCTCCTTGGAGCTTCAGCTGAGTCTGATGGCCGAGTGGTGCGACGACGAGTGCGAGGAGCCCTTGGGTGGCTCAATCGATCCCAAAGCAACTATGGAAAAAGCCCAGAACCGGGAGAAGGACGTGGAACAGAACAGGGGTGTCGCCGCCAAGAAGCGTATACGCAACATACCAAAGAAGGACCGGCGGGACGTGGTGCTGCAGGAGTTCCACGTGGACAGAAGGCTGGAGACGGGCGACGAGCCGATCATCATTCAGGACAGCGATGCCAGCTCCAACGAGAGCGTCGTTTTTATTGAGGATGAGGTTTCGTCGCGCGACAGAAGCAATGGCAATGACAAATCGAAGGCCCACAACACTTCCTCGTCCTGCTTCGACTTCTCAGAGGAGGAAGACCTGCAGCAGCAGGATGGAGCGAATAGGTTAAGCTACAGACGTCACACCAACCGCCATGAGGCCAATATCAAGGGCACTGGGGACACGGAAGAAGGTCACGTGTCGCCCATCCCCGCAAAGGAAGCCGTAAAGCTTCCCCAGCCGGGACAAGCGGCGACCGCACGAGCCAGATCCAAGGTCACTGCTTCCAATGACGATTTGTTCAAGGGCTTCGACGATGCAGCAGTGGCCGCCGCAGCAGCAGACGCAGCAGCAGACGCAGCAGCAGACGCAGCGGCTATCCAGGCCAGTCGAGCTGCCAAAACGATCGCCGATCAGGAAACTGTGCCTCGCTACGCTGAGCCCGAGCCAGATGAAGCAGAGCTCGAGGCCGACCAGCTGAGCTTGCCCATTAAGGAGCGCCAGAAGCGCATTTTCAAGTCGCGCAACAAATCAATACAGGCAGCGCCGAAGGACGAAAGTCCTCCCACGTCGGAGTCCGCACTGGCTAGCGACGAGGAAGCCGACGAAGCCGAGGAGGCCGACGAAGCCGAGGGTGCCGGCAGCAACGGCGCCGCCTCTCTTCACCTGGACAATGGGGGAGGAGCCTCTCCCCAGCCCCTCAATAGCGGGTACACCAGCAGCACGAGCGACAGCAGCAGCAGCAGCGGCAGCAGCAGCAACAGCAGTAGCAACAGCAACAGCAATAGCAATAGTAGCGGAGAAAGCAGCAGCGGCAAACGTCATCGCAGCAAGCCCAGGACGGATCCATCCCGCAGACAGCAGCGGCGCTCCAAGGCTCGGTTCAAGCTCAAGCCCGAGGCAACGGTCGAGGAACTTACCAACATTTGTAGCCGGAACAGCAATAACATCTCCAACTGCAGCTCCATATCGAACACGAGTGGAATTGCATCGCCGCTGCTCAGCTCCAGCACGAGCTGCTCGATTGCCTCCAACATAGCGGTGATCTCGGCGGAGGAGGCACGGGAGCTGCAGCGAACCGCGTCGGGGGCAGGCCTCATTAATGCAGCCATTGTGGATGCCACACAGCCTGTGCAGCGCGGCGGTGTGCTAATCCTGGAGGACATACGCCTGCCCAACCTCTACGATCGCCTTCCCTTCGGCAGCCTACATTCTTCGGACAGCAACGACAGCCGGCTGCAAAAGCCAAACCACGAGGAAGCGGCCGTCGAGGAGGAACAGTCGGGCGACACAGATGAGCAGGATTCGGAAGTCGAAGAACAAAGCGTACCTCATGAAGCCAATCGCCAACTGGCGGCCAATGGCGTCAATATTTGCGAGCAGGTGCTGGCCGAAGACCACGGGGAGGAACCGCAAGAGGGGGAGCCTGGCCCAGAGCAAGAGCTCGAATCTGAGCAGGAGCTTGAGTCTGAGCCAGAGCAGGAGCTGGAGTCTGAGCCAGAGCTAGAACCGAACCAGGAGATAGACTCTGAGCCAAGCCAAGAGTCGGAGCCAGAGCCGGCGTCTGAGCAAGAGACAAAATTGGCGGCCGCAACAGTACTAGAGCCGCGAGAGCCAGTGTCCTTTGTGCCCCAAAAGCGAGAGCTGCTTCTGAAGAAGAGAGAGCAAGAGCTGCTGCGCCAATACGAGGCTGATCTGGTTAGCGGACGGAGCGTTGAGAAGTGCCGAAGGGCGCGGGAGCGCTGGAGCCAGGTAGTACAATCCACTGGGGACTCGTCTCAAGATACAGATGAGGACCAGCCACTGAAGTCAGTGTCTCCGGACGTGGAAGCAGGAACGCCCGAGGAGGACGAAACTAGTCAAGCAGAACAGGAGCCATCGCCCTCAGATGTGGAGACGGAGGAGTCCGATGTGGAGAAGCCATCCGCGCTGGACACTCAAATCGATATGAGCCTTATAGAGTCGGTGAACTCGTTACTAGAGCCTCAGCGCCAGCTCGCCTCAGGAGAGCTGGTGGTGCCATCGGAGCTGTCGCTCCTCGCCCGGCGCCCCAGCAGCCATTCCCGTGACGATTCATCAGTTACCACCTCCGCCACCGCCACCACCACCACCACCACCACCTCCCCGTCCAAGGGCAGGGCCCTGAGCTTTGCCCAGATCTTGTGCGACGACGATGTGGCCAAAGCCCACCAGCAGCTGGAAGACCTCCGTGACGCCTCGCAGCGCCGTCGCTCCAGCTCGTTGCCCATGCCGCTGCTGCAGCTTGGGCAGCGCCGCCAGCGTCGACGCTCGCGTAATGTGGGGAGCGACCCCGTCGAGACGTCGTGCGATCGGAAGGAGCAACAGGAGAGTCCAGACAACGTAAGTGTCTCCCCAAAGTATGAGCTGTTCAAGTGGAAGTGGTGGCAATGTATGCTGCTGCCAGCACTCTTCCGTCTCTGTATTTGACTTGTGTTGTTGGCATCAGTCTTGTTTGTCTCTTTTTGGGGGATCCATATTGGGGATGAGAACGCTCCTCCTTTCGCCTTTCAGGCTCCCTTACGCAGCTGAGGGTCGATGGATATACTCCTGTAACCTCCTGACATCCGCATAAGCGGCTCTCCTATCAACTCTCTTGAAGACGCCGTCGAACACCAGAACTCCAGACAATCTGCAGACAAAAATAAGATGGATTTTCAATTTTTCTAAAATTATTGCACACTTAGCACTCAAGTCCGGCACTGGATATATCCACGATCAGCCTCAGTATCCAAGTCTCTATAGCCAAGTCTCTAGAGAGAGAGAGAGAGTCTCAGAGGCTGCTGTAGACTGCGCTGAAACAAGTGCTTATATCTCAAATTTTGGACCCGTGATTATATATAGAAGTGAAGAATATATAGGTTTCAAGCTGGTACGGTGGCTCACAGCTTAAAGTGCAAGCCCTGTATTTGGTTTCCTTTAACGAGTAGTCTTTAGTGCATCTAAATATCAGTCAATGGTTGGTAAATGTTATTATTGCTCTTTGCAGCCGCCCCAGTTGTCCTCTGGACGCATCTGTGCTGTGATGACTACTCCCATACCGGGCTACAATCACACATTTATGCTGTGCTCGCTGGCCAACAACAACTTCATGCCGTTGAACAACGTGGCGCTGTACCTGGACAGCGAGAAGAACCACCTGGTGCCGGTGCCGCGAGAGGCGTTGCGTGAGCCACCGCGACTAGCAGACGGACATCCGATGTCGGCTGTATTTGCGGACATTGACTTCCGCGGTGGCCAGGCTGTGGCTCAGGTAGTGGATCCGGCGGACATGGAGATGGAGATGAGCGTGGACTTTGAGCAGAACAGCGACGAGCCGTTCGACTCCCTGGAGCAGCAGGTCTCGGTGGAGTCGTCGGCGCAAATCGTCAACAGTCACTCGGAAGAGACCGCCAACGATAACAAGCAGGTGGAAATACTGGGCATCATGACGCCCCTAAGCCAAGTGGCCAGCTTCGGTGGGGCCCTCAATGTGGACGAGGAGCTGTCGCTGCACGAGGACCAGCTGGAGCCCAACGTACTGCATCTAAATGTCAACGGGCATCGCCTGGAACTGGACCCTTCGGTGCTTTTCAGCATTGCGGAACAGCCAGACTCTTGCATCGAGCTGAATGTTACTGAGACTGATGCCAGCGGTGGCAGGGCCGTGCTGCATGCCCGCGATATACTCCAAGCAGCTCAGGCGTATCTGCAGGAGCGCGACTTGCAGCTGGTCAACGTGGAAGACATGACCTTGGACGAGGAGGAAGTCGGTGGAACAGCGGCCATGACAGTCCCCGCCACAGACCTGCTGGCCGAAGCACTGGCGGACAGCCAAGTGGTCAACGAGATCGATTATGTCAACGCAGCCAACGCCAGTGTGGCTTTGCTACACATAGAGACACGCACCTCCGCCGCTGGCCTCATGGACGTTGGCGACGACGGACCCGAGGGCGTCGTGTTCGTCTCACACGTGCTGCCGCCAGCGCCTGCCCACCTCACGCCACCAATCACGGCTCGCACCAACGAAACGAATGCGCTCCTCAACCAGACGCCTATTATGTCCACGCTGGAGAATCCGAGCGCTGTGCCGCTGAGCTGCGTCTCACCCCTCGGCGAGGTTAACCTGGAGGACAGTTTGGCCGTCATCGGCGTCACAAACACCAATGGCATACCCACCTCCCTGGAGCTCCCAATCACCGTCACGAATCCGGCTATAGCTCCCCGCGTGACAGCCCCCATCCCAGAATTAATGCGATTCGCCCCCTTTCAGTAGGGCGATATGTATGTCGCAAAGACGTCGTTTTTTTTCACCCCCTATTTGTGTTTTTTTTGTTCATACAGATAAGCGTTTCTTGTAGCCTTAGTAGATGTAATGGAAGCATTTTATGTTGAGCGTAAAAGAGAGGGAGATACACTTATTTTGTAACCTTTTGCTAGTTTAATTCAACATAAAGAAGCGATCAAATTGTGATGTGGCACAGCACATACAATCTCGATGTATCTGCATGAGCACGCATGGAATAGTTCCCTAACCTAAGGTTTTCGCCTTGACAACGTTTCCCCATTTACATTGCAAACTACATTGTATGTGCAGCAAAATAAGAATAATACACTAGCAAGTAAGTTATATAGTGGACATTTTGTCGCAGAGACGGCAGCAGTATGCGAAAGAAGAAGCAGCGATTTCGTAGTAGGATTATTATGCTCCGATCCGAGCACCCACATGCAATAAGCAAACAGCACATAGACCATATAAGATAATAGTTAGAAGATAGTAATGTACACAACTGAACTCCAAGCGAAATTTATATTTTATATATTACGTCGCATACGTCGATTGACAAAGAAAAATGAATGTGTAAACTAAATCCCGCGAAGCATATTGCTTTGACCAGGCAACGAACTAAATAAAGCCAGCATAATCCAAACACCCACTGTAGATCCATACTGGGAACGCCTATCCAACAGGGTGCTACGACAAGCTCTAATGGACAAGTACAAATACGATATATAACATCGCGGCAAGGGCCGCGGCACACCAACATCAACAGACATTGGTCTTGCACAAATTCGTCAGATAGAAATGGTAAATATTGAAATCACGGTCTGAAAGGGGTACAGGTTAAGTAAATCATAAGCTCACATATATACTGACTGAGCAGAGGCAAAGACTATAAATACCAGGATATAAATACTATACAATACCAGGATATTGCGTCAGGAACTAATTCCATTTAAATTTTTGTTCGACGCTTCCCTTTACGGACGCATGGGGTACTGGTACTTTAATGCTCTTATAGGCGATTCTTCGTCTCTGGTCATTTCCTAGCAACAAATGCACAGACTCTAGATCTGTGTTGCATTGCTTGGGCATGATTTTTCACATTGATGCTCGACTCGAGTTTCGTTTATAATGGCTATTCTGATGGGCTCCACTTGTAGACCATAAGGAACTCTGCCTAAGAAGAACTAATATTAAAAAAATCCCAAACCAACTTTTTCAGGACCGATTTACTTATAAAAAACAGCTTTTCAGTAAGGTCTTTGGTATCTTTGGGATAGAAAAATTCTTACAAATTGAAATTAGTGTGCTCCGGTTTTCGTTACTCTTTGCCATCGATAGTGTTTCGTTTCCAAATTGATTGAAAACATGAAAACAGCTGTTTTCTTTGGGCAATCAATTGATATATTCTTGTTGAATATGCCTTTGGGTTTCGTTATTGCAAAAATTCTCGTATCAAGGAGCAGGCGATATCTGCGGAATAGTGCAGCCATGTTGTATTTATCGGATTGAGGTTTTACATCTGTCAAAAACTCACCGTTCCTCCTCCGGGATGGGCTCAGTGTGCATCTCGTTATTTAATCTGTTAGGGAAACTCGAAATTTTTTGTCGTTTCGGTTTATTTCTGTGGTTTTTACCCACTTGCTTGATCGCTTGCATTTAAAACAATCTCTTCTTTGGCAGTTCTTTTGAAGAAAGTGTAATCTATCAGCGGCAGTTTTCCTTCAAAACTGTGTGTATTTATAGTTTTTTGGCTTTGGCTTTTCACGGAAATAGCAGAAATACTGACCTTCAGCTCCTATTGATGTGCATGGGACGGATTTCTTTAATTTTTTTCCCATCCAACAGGATCCATGGTAAGGAACCTTTGCTTGAGGAATTGCATGAAAACGTTAAACCGTAGAACATTCTTAGCTCCGAAGTCTTGCTAGGTCGGTACACAACTTTTAGAAATGATCGTTCGTCTCGACGTGCAGTTGGGCTTCTGATTGCAGTGGACTCAAACTTCACGTTGGAGCATTTCACAGTCCAGGTTCTTCCCGTCTTCCCGCCTTTGCAATCTTCAATACTTGCTCATACATTCCACCTTCTTATGATATTTCAATAGAAGAGCAGAAACTGTCCGCTTTAAAAACTGTTACTGCCTCGCTTTCAGATAAAGATCATATGATGGACTTCAACTTGTCGGGTAGTTTTCAAGCAACCTTCCATGAAGCCTGTTCCACCTGAAGTTATAAATTAACGCTGAGATAAACCAAAGTCGGGTTGAAGTCTGAGCTGACTCTGAAGCGCCCCTGCTTCCAACTGCTCCCCCGGTGCTCCCACGAGTGGTATTCCTCAACAACCGGTGACAGGCAGACGCACAAATTGGACTGCCCACAAATTCAAAAAGCTGATCGTATTTAAATATATCCCAGTTTATATGCAAGCCATGTCCATGCGATTTCCAGACATATTACTAGTGCTTTGAATCGAGTCTCCGTGATAGACAATGCCCCCGAGTGCATATAAAATAGTCCCGAAATAAAATGTAAACTTGTGGGCTTGGTCTACTGAGTGATTATAGTCTTCCAAGGAGCCGCTTAAGTAGTGGCTCCAGGTAATGGGTTTTAATTTGGTTTATTTGATTGATTTTTAACAATAGCCTGATGCTTTTTCATTACATTTAGCTTTATTATCAATAACAATTGCTTAATTCAATAGCTTGTGTTTTTCTGTTGTTTTGTCTAGCTTTCACTTTTTGTGTGTATTCTGTGTTACTGATCAAATTATTGTAACCGTTTTCACTCAACTTTAAACTTGTCTTGCTCTACACTTTCCATTAAACTCCACGAAAAGTCTGCCTTTTACTCTGTGGTGAACATTGCTGAATGCTGTTATGGAAGGTTTAACTTAACACAAAAGGCTTAACAAATCAATTTTCAATAAATAATTACAGATAACTTTTTGCATATTAATTATATAAACAATGGAGCTCGTGTTGCCGGTTGAACGTCGACACAAATAAACTACATAACGCAAAAAATTGGGGCAAACTAGCGAATCTGAACGCGTGCAACGCGTGGCCTGAACAAATTAAATAATATACATAAGTATTCGAACATAAAATACTTTAGGTAGCTTTTCTTTCTTTTTCATTGGTTTTGTTTGGTGGTTGGGGAAAGCAAATTTTGGCAGAATTTGAGAAAGTTTAAAATAAAAAAAACCTGCGGCGAAGTTATGAGTGTTTGATAGCTTTTTTTTCATACTGAGTCCATCTACGTCCACCTGCACTTTTCTGGGGCGACCTTTCTGTTTTCGTTACTGATTTTATTGAGGCAGGTTTTGCGGGGCGAAATCTACAGCTTAGCGCAGATCTCATTTGTGAACTCGGAGCACTTGGCGCGACCGCCGAGATCTCCGGTCAAGTATTTACTCTCCTTGATGGTTTCAAAAGCAGCGCGCTCGATCTTATCGGCGTAGGAGTTGAGCTCCATGTGGCGCAGCATCATGACCGCCGAAAGGAGCAGGGCAGTGGGGTTGGCCAGATCCTTGCCGGCAATGTCGGGAGCGGTACCGTGCACAGACTCAAAGAGCGCGCCATTCAGGCCCATGTTGCCAGAGGGCGTCAGGCCGAGACCGCCAACAAGACCGGCGCACATGTCGGATAGAATATCACCGTACAGATTGGGCATGACCTGGAAGCGAACGCTCATTAATTAAACCATAAATACAGCGTTTACAAAAGTACTAAAAGCTCTCTGCTTACCAGTACGTCGTATTTTCCAGGGTTCTGGACCATGTTCAAGCACACGGTGTCCAAATACCGCTCCTCGAACTGGATATCCGGGAACTTCTGGGCCATGTCACGGACACATCGCAGAAACAAACCGTCAGACATGCGCCTGAAAGTAAAAGTCGATAATTTAGTCGGTGCTGTACGCTGGACGCTGTACGACGCTCTACTTACATAATGTTTGCCTTGTGCACGACGGTTACCTTCTTGCGATTGTTGTTCTTGGCATATTGGAAGGCATACTCGGCTACGCGCTTGGAGGCCTCCTCGGTGATCAGCTTGATGCTCTGAACGACGCCATCGACGATCTCGTGCTCGATGCCCGAGTACTCGCCCTCGGTGTTTTCGCGGATAGTTACTACGTCCACATCATCGTACAGTGTTTTATAGCCCTCCAGACTGCGGCAGGGACGCACATTGGCATAGAGGTTGAACTCCTTGCGCAGGGCCAAGTTGAGCGACCGATGACCCTTTCCCACGGGAGTCATTAGAGGGCCCTTCAGGCCGATCTTGTTCGTGTTCACCGAATCGATGGCAGCTTGTGGAATGCCGAATTTTCCATCTGGTCCCTGTTCAAAATCAATAAAAGAATCCACAGATTTTTATGTGATATACAGGTATTTTAGTAGGTATAAGATATAGTCGCAAAATATAGTCGAGTGGCTTTCAATAATATACGAGTGCAGGAATGCAAGAAAATTAGTTTAGTTTAGGACTATTATTTCAGTGATTTCATATGATTCTGCTTTTGATCGCTTTTATTAGGTTTATTCATTGTTATCAATTCGAGTATTATTCAAAATTTTGTCTGGTGGGTCGACTGTTCTGAAAAAAAAAACCATCTGTTTGATGGCCATCTAATTTTTGACATGACTTGTAGCAAAAGAAGGCCCGAACTACCCTTGATTTTATTTTTATTTTGAAAATGTTCTTTAAACATGCCTCTATCAAAGCGATGTGGGTATCGCAACCGCACGAAAAACAACACAAAAATTTTTAAATAAAATAAAATATTAAACATTCTTCACCGATCGAAAATCAATATAAATTGACCATTTTACACAAGCAAATATACACCGGCCCCAAAGTGCCACTTCCAAGAGGTACTGTGAAGCCCTAGACATGGCAGCAGAATGGACTCGTGTTCCCCCAAATATAGTTTAGAGAACCGACGGTGGAGAATCGATTTATCCTGTACTGGCGACGCCTTCTCTGGACGTTGTGCTCCTCCACAGCCGCCAATTCCACAACGAATACATTCCTGATTGCTTTAATTCTTTTCTAAACAATTTCAGAATTTTTAACAGAATTTTTATTTATTTAACAGCATTAACAGAATTTAACAGCTGATGCTGTTAATGCACACCTTGTCCCACTCTGGGGTGCCGCTTTGATAAGGTTTATTTCTCCTCGTTCTGAGGATATATATATACAAATAAATGCATATTTCTTCCTATATATGATGCTCTGGTGGTTTGTAGTTCATATAAGAACTGGGAAAGTACTGCAGCGATTAGGAAATCCAGGAAAGCCTGAGTTATGTTGCCTCAATGGCAACGTGAAATGAACTAAAGATGGCGAAAGCGGGAAGGATATATATTTCGTGTTTCCGTATCGGCGAACCCACAAATATTGTATACCCATGCCACCACAATGCGCGCCACCACAATGGACATATATCTATGTTTTATCCAAATAATCCATCTACATTTTTGTTCTAGGTAACCGTTAGCAACCAACAAATGTTTCAATAAAAACCGGCAGAGGCACGAATGTAATGAAGGAGAATAGGAGGTTGTTTCAATCAATTCAATCCAATTCGTGCATTATTTTTGCCTGCATTTGTATTTGTTGTGAGCCGCGGCTTGTGAAGCTCAACCCACACTTGCAGGCATGTAAACTCGTTTCATTGTGTGCCTCCGACTCACTCATACTATGAGTACTCATTATACTATACATGTACATACGTACATATGTTCTTGATAAGGATGATGATCTAAGTTGATATGGCATATGTTTCTGTCTCTATACAAAATAGTTAATCAGATTCGAAGCCAACAGCTAATCAACTAACTAAGTTTTGTGTGTGGACTCCTTTAATGCCACACTGAAACAAGTGGGCACGTGTGCCGCTACTCACAACTTTAATCTGTCTTCAACTACTGTCAAATTTATTGCTACGATTACAGTTATCATTGAAGATAATTTAAGAGATTTAAAAAACATTTTGCAAAGGTAAGCCTACTTTTTGGCATATGGGAACTTCCATTCTGGCGTTACGTTGCATTCGCATGACAGTGTTTAAAAGTTTTTAAGTTTGGGGTACAAAACTGCACAACTCTGCGAATTGGGTAGGACTATCTGCATAAAACATTTTTTGTGCTGGTATACGAAGCATTTAGTGTTCATTTTCCAAGTTATTAAATCTGCGGAGGCATCTGACGTACGTTACTGGCGTTACGTTACCAAAATTCCGTGCTAATTAAAGTTACACGAGGGGGTACGTTGTGAGTCGCAGCTACGACCGCGGCTCTACACTTATACCCGATACTCAGTCAGAATGGCTGCTCTCCGCCAGAGGGCGCACTCATTGCACTATGAAGAGTGTGCGAGAGAGAGACAGAAAACGAGGAAGCACGTGACGGTGTTGCGTAGTAACTGCAACACAATATTGTGGTGCCACAGATGTTGCCACACTTCTAACAGTGCGATATCACAGGAGTCTGGATACAAAATTTGCTTTCTCTAGCTCTTATACTCTCTAAGAACTAGGTGGCAAACAAGACGGAAGGACAGACAGACTGACAGACATGGCTCAATCAACTCGGCTACACATCCACTTTTCCCACAAGCCTAATATACCCCTATACCGTTTTTAGTATCGGGTATACAAATATGGATTTTGTTGCATAGTCTTATGAGAAACAGGTGATACTTACACGCACGGGGGTGACGTCGACGGCTTCCCATTCAATGGGCACACTCGCCGCAGCGAATATTTTTTGAACGGCTGCGGAGATCTCAGGACCAATGCCATCGCCGGGGATCAGTGTAACCTTTTTAGAGCCAGATGAGTAGGCGCGACTGGCAGACGGAGTTGTGTTGACCTGCAAACAACAATACGTTATTAATGCACACATACATTTGTTCCATTTGGAAAAGCAATTTGAAGCTACTTCTGTTAGTTAGCTTCTGAAGATAGCTATTGAGGCGTTAGTAGTCATAACAAAGACTGAACTGTTTCTAATTAATTTAGAAAAAATTTAAATATACTATAAACATACACATATGCACAGATAGATTACATAAGAAAGATATACAAAGACAGCTGCAGCCTCTGTCCCCTGTGGGTACTCGCTATTCATCTTCGTGTCGTACTCTACCCTGGCCCTGCTGCTGCAGACAACGTAAAGTTGAGGTTAGAGAGCAGCAGTGCATTGTTGAGAACAAATGATTAACCTTTTGGGTACTAACTGAATTGCGCTGATAGTTTCGTTTCCAAGTGCCCATCAATCGCAACCCGATCTACGCCACTGTGTTAACACCCCCCCACCAGCAGGTTTCGGCCACGCAACAAGAGATAGAACGCTGGCTGGTTATGTAAAGGGGGATCTTGCTCTTTTTTATTTCGCCAAGATAAACCAAACTGTATGCAGACATTTTCGAGTTTTGGGCGAAGATGGGACTGATTCTGACTCGGATTCACTTTTGTATAAACGAACCTTGGCTTTAAGTGTTGTTTCAGTAAAGACCGTTGACGCTGAAACTGCTGCCGGATCACGCGCAGCCGTAAGACCCAATTGATTGAGCTGGAAATGTTTTGCGTAATGTGTTGTGGTTGTATTGAGTGGATGTTTTTGAAACGCCATCCGAACGAAGAACAAAATGAGTTTATTTTCATTATTTTTGTAGACAATAACCAAGAACGTAATCAATTGTCGGTCTTAAATGCCCCAAGGGGTGGTTGCACAAGGGGGTGGGTGGGGTGGTCGAAGAGGAAACTTCGAGGCGATGTTTCGTTCAGAGGAATAATTTGCTAGAACAGTGTTCAATTAAATTTACACATATTCTTACAATTTTCTGTATGAATCTAGCAGCCATTGCGTTGCTTATTATATTTTCACTTGCTCCTTCGTGTATAGAAAAATAGCCACTCGTTTGTCTGTCAGTTTAGTCGCCACCTTGCGGAAAACTGGCGAATCTGCCGATAGACTCGAGTATCAGAATGAACGCTATGCCTGATATCGATATTAAATGCCCCGTGCAGCTGTCTGTAAAAAACTAGCCACCTTGATTAAAAAACTGTTTCTAAATAAAATTAATGAAATTAGTAATGTTTTTTACATATAGCTCGAGCTGAAAATTCGATTTGAAAAATATCCAATCGACCTATGGCAAAGTAGGCGAATGAATGAAGGCTGTAGCTTATTATTCAAACATATATTAAATTTGTTCCTAATGATGCAGTTTTACAATTTGAATTATTTATACAAGGGCACAAACGAGATTTAAATAGGTTTCTATCAATGGAATCATAAGTAAAATGGTCATATTCCACTGCACTTCAGCTTAATGCAGTGAGACCAGATATAAAACGTTATTGGAAAAGAAAGCAGTGTAAACAATAGAATATATATGCTTCATGGCCATTCATTCCAAAGAATTATTTTAGTGTTTTTAGTCGATTTGTTGGCAGCAAAAAAAGGAAACTCCAAGGTAATAAGGTAGATTAAATAATCAGATTTGATAAATCTAAATCATCTCTGAGTGTGGGGAACCATTTTCACTGACATTTACACCACCTATCGATAGAATTCGTGCTAATACTTGAAAAAAGTTGAGGTATTGTGTAATTGAGTTCGAGATCTGATAGGTGCGTGTGCTCCCAGGAAAATTTTACAAGTCATCCATATATTAAAATGGTTAATCTAATGATTTATCATTTATTTTAATGATTACATCTATATTTCCTCCTCTTTCCTTAGTCATAATTTTGACGCGCCAAGATTTGATTTTTGATCTGCTTGTTGTTGTTGCTACTAGTGGTGATACTTCAAACGATAAGCAGGGCAGGGTTGAAATACTCGGGAAATCGAAGAAACAAAACTGAATTTGCACCATAACTCAACTTTTTCCACCACTAGGCCCCTATGCCTGTCCCAAGTGTCGCCCAAAACTATACATCTCCACCCAAGTGCAAATAAGTCAACCACAAATTTTTCGTTTATATGTGTTTTTTAGACTAAATTGATATTGAAGTGTGGTGGAAAAAGACCATTAAGAACCTGCATAGCGACCCCCCCAGCTAATATATCGAAACATTCGTATCGATAGTATATTAGTATCCTTTGCAACCATGGTTTTTTCAGCCTTAGTTTAAATTATATTCGGTCATTTCGGCAGTTTTTCATATACATTGTTAAATAAATTCCAGATTAAAGATATGCTAAATTGAATTCGCAAATTGTAAAGTTGTACGCGGAACGTGCAACACAAACCACCAACGCCAAACACAAAACCAGATATATCGACAGACAAAGCTACGCTACGGTTGTATGAGTCAAAGTGCGCTGAGCTCGAACCAGGCAGAGAAGTACGCGAGCGATTTTTTTTTCGCATTTCAGTTTTGGTGTCGGTTAACTGCGCGAAACAACCCCGTCGTTTTTTTCGTGTTTTGTTGAGCGTCCGAATGACTCGAATTTAAAAAAAAATAATTTAGCCACAGTTACTATCTGTGGTTCTGTGCATTGTAGCATTCTGTGTTCTGCGACTACGAATTCGACAGATACGTAAGCGACAGCGAAAGTGAGCGTCCATTTCTTTTGTGCAGCACTCTAGCGCGGGTTTTCAATTGTTCGGGTGGCACGCCGCGGTCGGTCAGGCTGAAAGGTAAGTCATCCCCTCTGGGAAATACAAATTTCGCATAATGATCTTGAAAACTACGATTTTTCGCTAAATCCAATGCATCTGAACTTGTGCTGGCTTAGCCATTCGCGCGAGCTCTCACCCATGCACACACGTACATATAGTTTAATACATGTCTGTTTGACAGAGCAATGCTGCGGTTGTTTCAGCCAAAGTACGCACACCCTCGACGAATGCCCTGCAAACGTTTTAGAGTTTCCGTTTAACACTTATATTTTCCCCCTGGGTAATCCAGATTGTTGCAGTGGATATATGCAGATAAGCAGGATATTAACGCATCGCTTTTTTCTTTTTCTCTTTGGTCTCATAGTGTTACTCATAGTATTACTGTTTGAGACGGCAATATTCGTTTAAACTAGCACACTGGAGAAGTTAAATAAACGCACCCAGCTCATACGGGACAAAATGGTGTTGGCTGAGCGCAACACCACGGATGTGGTGCGAAACGGACGTCGTTCGCGTGGACCCAGCCCCAACACGAATACAACTGGTGGTGTCGCCTCAAACGCAAGCCTAGTTGTCGGCGGCGGTGGTAACCCCACAAATCCCACATCCAATGAGAAGGCCTCAACGACCGTACCGGGTGCGGGCACGCCGGAGAGCTCGGACGACGACAACTGTAAGTACTTACACTTAGCCCAACGAATGAGCAATTCAGCAAGTTAACTGCTTCTTCTCTCTTCTGCAAAATCCTAGCCACAAAGCGCAACGGCAAATCAAAGACCAAGCAGTCCGAGTATGAAGGTAAGTCAGATCCTTGCTCCTCTGTCGCCTCTCATGCTGAATATTTTGTTGCAGAAAAAATTCGCGTAGGACGCGACTATCAGGCCGTTTGTCCGCCGCTTGTCGCCGAAGTAGAGCGCCGCCCAGAACAAATGAACGAACGCGCCCTCTTGGTCTGGTCGCCGACAAAGGAGATCCCAGACCTAAAACGTACGTTGCATAGCAGGCTCGGCGGCATAACAACACCCAATCCAGAAGCTTCTGTGAATCAACACTTGACCGATTGACCTCTGCATTTGTATACTCGATAAATTGATAGATTTGCTCTCTTGTACGCGGTGTTGTTATGTCATGCCCACCCCCTGTTTATGTCCTGGTGATAAGTCAATTATTAATGTGAAATCCCGACGACATGCAGTCGAGGAATACATTTCAGTGGCGAAAGAGAAGTACGGATACAACGGCGAACAGGCTCTGGGCATGCTCTTCTGGCACAAACACGACTTGGAGCGGGCCGTAATGGATCTGGCTAACTTCACACCATTTCCTGATGAGTGGACCATTGAGGACAAAGTCCTATTTGAGCAGGCGTTTCAGTTTCATGGGAAAAGCTTCCATCGCATCCGTCAAATGGTGAGTAATCTCTGCCGCGGTGAAATGTGAGCCTAACTTAGTTTCCTCCCCCCTGCCCCACCAACCCATCGAACAGCTACCGGACAAATCAATCGCCAGTTTGGTTAAATACTATTACTCGTGGAAGAAGACGCGTCATCGCAGCAGCGCCATGGATCGACAGGAGAAGGCCATAAAGGTTTCTGTCAAGGATGGCTCCGAGAACGGCAGCGAAGTGGGCAGCAATGAGGAGTCTGACAACGATGATAAGGTAATTATTGGGCAGAAAGCAGCCTTTTGTGTAACGATATTAGTGTAAAGATCCTTCCCTTCTATCTCATATCCATACATATGTACAAAAGCTCTCGAACAGATATAAAACGCTCCACTCATCCACTCAAACAACACAGACACACACACACACATACATAAAGTGAAAGATGACGGCACCTCCCTTCCGCCACCCCCCATGAGCCCAGTAAATTATGTCTGACAAAAAAACACAGCCCGCTCGCATTTTGAAAGAACTAGAAATCTTTTCCCTAAGACAATAGAATAGATACTTACATATTTCATAGCTGCGACTGACCTTCGAAACCTATAGTTTGTCTTTCGTTTTTGCTACTTTTCGACCGCACTTGGGGACCAGCGTTTGGGGACCAACCTGGGTCCTGAACCTGTTCGTTTCGTACTGCTACTCCTGTCCGAACTGTTCTTCAAACAAAATCAAATTTCGTACTTGTATGTGTATTAGTTGGGCCTGTATCTACTGCGGTTCCCAGCTCTTCGCACCCAGCTATGCGGTATACATCGTTACAACGTATGGTTCATTATTCTTTCAGATGATCGCCGTGCCTGCATACATCTCATAAACATTTAACAGAGCATACACACACACACACACACGCACACACACACACACACATATATACTAATACTAATGCCAAAACCAATACATTGACCAGCATCTACGAGACTTTAACGTACATTAATGATAATAATACTTCCTACGCGTACAAAAAATGCCAGTCGAGAGCATTGCAGAGTTGACCTGATTTTTTACACATGCTAAATCGAAAGATCAGCGTCACCCTAGACTAAGACAAACAAAAAGAAAATTATTTGTTCGGTTAAAAATTCTTATTTTTGTTTTTTTTTTAAATAATGATAAACAAAAATTGTAAATTATTTTGCATGAATTATTAAATTGTGTAAAGACATTGATCGACTTAAACAAACAAAAAAGCCTAAATATATACGTTACAATTAATCCACATACATATGTTAGAATAGTTCGAAGGAATCAGATATGCATACGCATAGATATACATATTTATATGCATTTATATGTACATGTGCAGCGTTGGGGTTCGGCTTAGTTGTTGGACACCAATAAAATAAAAGGTCCCACAATGTTTAGAGGTGCAGATTTGAGCTGAAAGTTGAAAAGTCTTTCGAGAAGTATAAGATACATTTCAGAGCTTATTCCTCTAGATAATACTTCCATAGTCTAGTATGGAAAGTGGAAACTTAACTAAATCTTAAAATATATCTAAATACTCACAAAAAACATGCAAAATAAAATCCCATTGGAGCTGCCATGGGAACCATCGGCCAAAGATCGTATTTTCCACTTTCAGGTCAAGTCTGCCTCCTAAGCCAAACACAGAGCCCCAATAGTACACATGTATACTATATGTCGAGGGTTATAGAAAGGTAGGAACGATACTCAATGCACGACCACAAATCACAGTTCCCCCCTATCCCTTATAAGTTAAAGTCTTGTTTTTAAAAAGATTAAAAAAAAAAGAAAACCTTAAACCAAACTCTTATGCGTGTTTCCTATTTATAGAGATGTCCATGTCCGTGTTTGCCCTTTAATTTTACGCTTACGCACTAAACCACACAGAGACCCGAGCATAAATGTTGCATGTACATAAATACATCTGTAATTCGTCATTCGCCATTCGCCATTGAATTCCCTGCCTAAACCACTGTGAACGTTGCCCGGTACGCGTTAGTATGTATTCAAATTATACTTTACTTAACAAGGTGGAAATTGGGAGTGTTCTACTCTTAAGGAAAATGCAGTATGCCCCTTCCCCTTCCCCCATTCGCAGAAAACACCCAAAGAGAGAGAGAGCGAGAGAGAGAGATACACAATCATCTATTGGTTCACAAACACTCAGACACACACACACACACACAGAGACAGACACACGGACACACCAATGCAAAAACAGCGCAATTAGTGCGCCTCATTCTGAATTATTTGGATTTTGAGGAGCCAGCGCCTCACGTAGAAACAGATATGTTTTTGGAAGGGCTTTGGGCGGGTAGAGTGGCCAGACCAGCGGCAAGCCGGGACACCGCAGGACCGCAGCAATCGAGAAAACCAATCAAGCAAACAATTCAATTACAACCTCTTCTACTTGTTAAGTGTTACCAACTGAACTAAAGCAACAACCCAATACGTTTTTTTCTCTTCTCTTTGCATTTACTGTCAATAAATCCAACACACTAAAAACAAAAAACCCCACAATCCAAACTCAACTCGAAATTGCCCGAAACCGAATTTTCTGAAAAAAAAAACACTATTCAAAAATCAAATCAAAATTATTGATCATAACGTAACGTGTGGGTGGCCATTAAATTAATTCCAACAACCGAACAATCGAAACAATCGTTGCGCTGCGTTGCCTTGCATCCGAAATGAATGAAATCCTTGCCTGGCCTGTGCGCCACCAGACGGGCCACAACAACAATGGCACCGCCAACACCAACACGAACACCAACAACAACAACAACAGCAACAGCACGAGCAGCAGCTGCATCAGCCACAACAATAACTGCGACAACAATAACGGAGGGAGCAACAGCAGCAACAACAGCAACGACGTGGACGCGGATCAATTGTACATCTACACGACGAGCGCGCTGGGCGATGATATGCTGGGCTACGGCCTGCCAGCCGAAGGCGCCATCAATGGCATCGGCAGCAACAATGGAAACGGCGAGGCCGGCACCGACGACAGTTCGACGCGGCGCGTGGTTGTGGGCGGTTTTTGCAAGACATGCAACGTGGTCTGCCACGTTCTGTACGGTTCGCCGATGGGGCGCATGTGCAAGAGTTGTCATACGCATTGGAGGTAGATATTATGCCATGGATACTCTGTATATGTATACTCTACTTTATTTGTATATATACTTATGTATATCCGCTATAAGTTTTACCAACCATCAAAATAATGCTAAGTTTTTTATCTCTCTCCTCCCTCTCTCTCTCTCTCTTCTCTCTCTTCTCTCCTCTCTGTTCTCAAAAAATATTGCATTCAATTGAATCTTGTTTATGACAACAATGTGCCCCGCCCCCCCGACCCACCCACACACACACACACACACACACACACTCATTAACGGTGTTCGTCCCGAATCGCGACCCTGCGATAGACGCACGGGCAATCTTCGTCCAATCTCCGGTCCCGAGAGCAATGTACCCAGACGTTCTACTCACAACAGCGCCGCCACTGCGGCGGCCGACCGCTCCAAGCGCAAACCACCCAAGGGCATGTACATCAATCACGACGATATCACTGCCCTCGCCACCTGCAAGAACCGCAGCGTGTATTTGGCCGAACGCGGTCGCAAGAACAGCGCTTTGATGGCTGAAGTAAGAACAGTGCTAAGCCCTCCCTCCCTGCCCATGCCTGACCCCTGATGCTCGCCTCCACACTCGCCCTCGCCCCTTGCCACTAGGTTAAACTAGGTTTAAAGCAGTTTACCTTATCTAGATATATATATAGAAGGTCGTTAACTTAAGCTAGAGCTGGAACAATGCAAATATCAAGCATCTCTTCGATAAACTAATATAAAATAATCTCGAAAAGTTACAAAAGCGGTCGAAATTCTTTATTCGGCGTATCACACTCGCACGGAGAGCACCAGTCCAATGAGGACAATCATGAGAGTGGGGCGCACATCACTGCTTTCACATTCACCAACACGCACATAGATATACTACTCACCCGATATATACGTTTACAAGTTAACCAGACCCAATTGTACCTACACATTAGACCCAATGACAATTTTCAATTGAATGCCCCCTGCGCCCTGACCCATTGCAGATACAAAAGAATAGGCAGCATATGGAGCTGTTGGAGAAGGAGTGCGACGCCATCAATGTGGAGGATGTTGTATCGAAGCCAGCGGCAGCGATTTCGGAAGCGCCCACTGCGCAGCCGCGCACCTCGGCTCGTTGGACTTCGGATGAGATCCAGGTGGCGCTCCTGGTCTTGCGCGGCCACGGAAGGAACTATCCGGTGAGTATAACCTCTTTCGTTCGCGGAAATTAAAAGTCATTCTGATGATATGCCCTTGTTGAAACTGCAGATGATAGCCAAATACGTGCCCACCAAGACCGAAGCGCATGTCCGTTCCTTCTACCTAAATAATCGGCGCCGATACAATCTCGACCAGATCGTGAAGGAGTATGAGGCTGGCAAGTCTGAAGAGTCAGGTGCTGAAGAGCATATCGAACAGGTCGAGGATGGATCGGCACCAGCAGCCAGTGCAGGCGACTCGGCGGCCAGAGCCAATTCAGGCTCGGTCAGCAAGCCGTTCGGCGATGCCAGCAACAATGGAAGTAACCCCGATCAAGAGTCACAGGCTAAAAAGGAGGAGAAGCCCGAACTGGTAACAGCTTCAGCAAAGAGCGACAGCAGTGATACACCAGTTGTCACTGCCATTACAATACCCGCCGCGACTGCTAGTTCAGACAGTAGCCTCGTTGCTGGCGCCGCCGGCGACAAGTCCGCTACAATCACCATTTTGGATGAGTCCGATACAGCCACTAACTGGAGCAACGATGTGGCCACCAGCAGCACCAATACTGGCGTTGGCGCCTCATCCTCGTCACTGTCGAGTGCCAGCACTCCACCCGCGCCAATATCGGTTGACCGCAAGGAGCCCGACAGCGAAGAGCTAGCCACACCCAATCACAGTTCATCTGACGCAGTCGCTGCTGGAGCGAATGCGGCAGTAAGCACAGGTGTGGCCAATGCCAAACGCGACATCTCCGCCTTGGTAGGTCCCCCCCCACACCCCTGTGCCGCTCCAGTAAAAGCATTTCTTAACGCCACTTCATTTCTTGTATCTGTCCACAGACGTCTGCCGAACAGCCCCCAGCCAAAAAAGTAGCACTCTGCGCCAACGTGGAATCCCTCGGGAAGTGAGGGACCTACGCAGCTCGGTGACGTGTTCACATATGATATATATATATATATATATACATTTAAATATATACCGATACATACATATATAGCAATCTGTTGTGCAGCCGCCTCGACCTGCACTCAGCTGCGACATCCTGCTCGAGCCGAAACCACTGGCTATTAACACTGTGCTGGCTGGTCACTGGCTACCATGCTGTCAGTCTGGGTGTAGGGGGTATTTCTAATGTTTTTTTTTTATTGAATTGACTACATTTATTTCGTTTTTGGGACGCATTTACTACATAAAAAGCATCACAGCATGACCTAGACCTAAAGCAATTGCATTACATTCGTATTCCGAATTACACTGAAATTGATTGGACAGGTGCAGATATGTGCATACTTGGATTGGAGTTGGATGAATGGGGTCGCACACGTAGATAAACAGAATGAGGTGTTTTTACAGAAGTTTCAAAGGTCAAAGATGTATTGTTTAATGGCAGAACGGTTAAAATACTTTCCTATAAACTTATAAGTGCTGACTCGGGGCTGCGCAGACCACGAAAACTAACGAGAAGTGCCCAGGGAAGTTACTACAGAATCTGTGTGTAATATTAATATAATTTTAATACGAGTATAAACGAATTACACAAGTGTAAATTATAAACCTTACTGTCACACTTTTTTTTTGAGCTGTAATTAGCATGTAACGAAGCACTTGGCACAGTCTTGACCACATCAACACACAGCAAGACAGCAAGATGGATCTATTCCGAAAGAGATGGGACCGCTGGCTCCAGTCTTTCCACATACGAGAACGGCAAAGAGATTGCTCGACTTCAACAGCTATTAGATAAATTACAATATAACTGGACAAAATGTATACAAAAGCGACATCCACTTAAGATCATACAAATAAATACGTTAAACTAAATAAAATAAGGTCTTTTTTTAAGAGAGATCTGCGTGGCTCTACTCAAATAGAATGCATTCGTTTCACAGCGTTCACCATTCAGTTTTACGAGTTGGAATAGGCTGGAAGCTGGATTCGGTGTTCGCTTCGGTCCATCTGTTATAATCAGCGATTCAGCTTGCTCATAACTTCGAATTTCTGGCCCAAAACGGACTGAACCTCGGCTTAAGTCTTGGTAATTTTCACTGTGTCAGATCTCTCACCATCCACTTGATTTTCTTGTAGGGAGAACGAGAAAGCAAGACAAATTTGCTGGGTTTTTGGCTTTCCTTCTGCGTGTGTGCGTACGTTTCTGTACTTTACACTGAACAAAATAAAACTTAGATATGGCAAGAGGACGTTTTGCAAATGTTACTTGTGCCGAATTTTTGCATATAGCCGAGGGCACACGAACTCCGCATTACGTTTCGAATCATTTCAGAGACATGCAGACGCAGTCGTGTCCTACGCCGCTCTGGTGATTTTCCCGCTTTAAATCAGTTGGCGCACGCGCTCTCCTTTTGAACCGGGCGTCCTCCGGCGGCCTTACCCGTTTCGGTGCTGCCAGACCGATGCTGCACCCCCGATCGTGTGCCAGTAACGGGTACATTCATTACTTACCTGCGCCTTTTACGATGTACGACGCATGTGCCTTGTAGGTGCATACATTACAGATATCGTCTTCCCACCTGCACCATGCTGTACCACATCGGCTTTGACCGGATAAGTTTTCCTTGTTTCCGCCCTCTTCATATTTTCCATTGACAATTTGTTCTTGGTTGTTGTTCTTCTTTAATTTTTGTATTTCCCCGAGCTCTATTGGCCGAGACCCTCTCTGGCCACAAACTGCTATGCCGCTTCCGGTTCATATGAGCAAGTGTAAGCTCGATGGCGGCTGGCGGCACTCCAGGCGCCTGACTGGTTGACATCTCGAACTCCCCGCCGACTCCTGCTCACGCGGCCCCGATTCCGTGCCTGATCGACGGCGAAATTGTTGATTCACGCCCACGGGAAATAATGTCAGCAACTGCCCCATTCATACCCCGCCGAATCAAGCGCTGGGATATATTTAAAGATCATCACAAATTCCATCACAGAGGACTTATGTATCTTACGCATTGCCATAAACCAAGACGTATCTGATTTCCCTCCGCCAGACGGAGTCCAATCCAAGCATTATCGAGGCGTATTCGAGACAGACCGATTCCTATCCCAGACAGACAGAACCGTATCACAGCAGGACAGAAACCATCCTCATCCTTCTACCTGGCCAACGACAACAAGGACTTTGACTATGGCAATCATGGGAGGGGCTACGCGGGCTACTGGATACTCTAGATAGATCGAGGTAATAAATCTATTTAAAAATCATCCTTGCAACGAATCGGGGAAATACGACTGGATGGGGTTGTTTGAGTCCTTACCAAAGGATTAAGGATATTTTTCCAATAACAGGAACCTATGGAACGGCCAGATCGGAGCACAAATAACGGAGAAAACAGGATATATGTTGTATATGACTGGAGAAAATATCCTTGATTCTTGGTCCTTGATACTTCATCTCCATCTAGTCAAGGATGTCACAACGATCACAGGAGCAACGTCTGCTTTTAATTTAGTGGAATTCAAAACCGAGATTTTTAGATTTTCTGATCCCAAGCGAACAGAAATCAGTAGCAATCCACTTTAGCGAATTAAACAAAATTTTTAGCATACTTTTGAGGGATTAAAAAACGGAAAAATTATTTTTCGTGGGCGTGTACCAAAAATTCCGCTGTCGATTAGTGGTCCCTGCTGCAGTGGACGCAACGCCACATAGTCGACTCAGCGACACAGCAGCGGCATCATGGGTATGGCCCGCAGCAGGAAAGCCAGTTGCTGCCACAGTCTAGCCAGGAGCACATCTCCAGGACCTAACGAGAGGACGAGGAGCTACGATGGCGAGCGGACTGGAATGGTAGTGACCCAAAGGCCCAGGCGAAAGGCCACAGGCACGGCATCATGGCCCCGTGCGAAGGAGCCGGCGGGGAGTTGGCGCATCAAGCGCATATTCGCTTATATTAACCAGAAGACCAGAAGCCGGGTGAAGCCACTGGCATATCGTTGTCGGCGGGAACGTAGGAGGTATTTCTGGCCAGCGGAGGGGGTGGCACGTTAAAATTAAAGGAAGAGTTAAATACAGAAAATAAATAAATAATAACTGAATATCTTTACCTTGGCGGGATAAGGGGAGGGGATCGCGGCTTAGCAGTTTGTGGCCAGAGAGGATCTCGGCCAAGGAGCTGGAGGGAATAACAAAATAAAAGAACCCATAAAAATAGTGAATGGAAAAAATGAATAGGGGGAGACAAGGAAAACCTACCCGGTCAAAGCCGATAAGGTAAAGCATGGTGCAGATTCCGGATAACATTGTGGATGTATGTAACGCCTAGAAGGAATCGTTTCTGGCTACGCATGTCTCTCTCTCTCACACACACTCTTCGTCGTGCAATGTGTGCACCCTCTGGCGGAGAGGAGCCATACTGACTGAGTATCGGGTATAAATGTAAAGTCGCGGATGTAGCTACGACTCACAGCGTTCCCCCTCGAATAAGGCGTTTTACATTTTCCAATCTTGCCTTAACACCGCATTCTTGCCACATTTTGATGCAGAAGTTGGGAATTATAAGGATAAGTCGCCTGGCTACTGGTGCTGTCGCGTGCTGAGGCCTTCCCTTAATACTTTTACCATATTTTGCTTGAGTGCAAATAAAATCATAAACATCCCGAATTCCACCAAATCGAGCGGGAAGCTCATGCAGGGCTCTAGACGTATGTACAATGTTCATACCAACTATAAGAAACAATTTGTATTGAAATTAGTCGAGCCGTTTGAGAGGAGTTGAACCATAAAACAACGTAACACTATTAGATATATTAGATTATGTACATATAGACATATAAAAAAAGATTAAATAATTGATTTTGTTTTTAAATTGTATTACTTTTATTATTTCCATTGATGGTGTGTCTGGCATAATTAATTAAAAATTACTTTTGTAGTTTTGTTTTGCTTTTGGGTTTTTCCTATTTAAATATACATACAATATATGGTATATGTACTTTAATTGGTTTCGTGTTTGGACTTAGTTAGTATTACAATTTAATTTAACTTTTTTATGAATTGCTTAGCTAAAAAAAAACCCCTTAGTATAACTAAGTCGACACATCTTGATATAGTTCGAAAGCTTCATAGTTTTTTACGATAGCTTGGTTTCGGATTCTTCGGGCCTTATCTCCCTTGATCATCGGGGAGAACGAGAACGAGTTGTGTGGATAGTAGAGTGGGCTACTGGGGAGGATTTTGGACCTATTACGACCTACTATGTACGTGTGCTGCACGAGCGAGTATTCGATATTTAGTATATAGTAGGCAGGCAATTAAAAATCGTTGAAGAATGGAGAATGAAGTTTCAGTTGGAGCACTGATCACTGATCGGTCACTGATCGCTGAGTCAGTAGCAGATTCGATCAGACCATACTTGTCTGCTTTGTGTGGAGTGGAACATACTTAATCCTATCGCTAATGTGTATTGCTATAAATATATATACGGTATGTATATGTATATATATTTATTCGTGATTTTCGGTTTACTTTTATTCTTAATAATGTCACGCTAAAATCTCAATACACAATTTAATTAAATCCTATGACTAGTTTCTTATTACAGTATATTCCATTTCTATTTGTTTACCTTCGCGTCTGGTTCGGCTTACTCGCTTTCCTTCTAAGACATTTAGTGCACAAAAAAACAGGATAATATCAACAAGTCTTATAGGTACATCTAGCATGGAGCTAGAAGTGTAACCGAACGATTTGATCGAACTGCGATCTGACCGGTTTGGTTTGCTTTACGGATCTGTACTCTAGAGCTGGGGCGTAGGGCTGAAAGCTACCGACTGCCGCCGCACTCTCGTATTTATACTATATACATATATACACAGATATATGCATAGATATAGATAGAAGTATTCACGGATGCATGCGTGTGTTGCGGGACACCATTTGACGTACTCGCCCTTAAAACACCGCACATCAACCGCCCACGACTGGGCGGCTGTGGAGCGATCTTTTAAAAGAAGTCGTCAAAGGTTTTTGATTATGTCTGGTATTGGAGCATTGGTGCCGATAGGTTCGGATGATGCGACGAGTTCATCCGTAGGGCGGATAGACTCTTGTTGTACCACTCATCTTCCGGGGACATGCCTGAAAGAGACGACAAAAAGAAAGGCACAAAATCATCATCATTTTCAAATTGATTCAATTTACTTCGGTCAGTTTTGTTTGGCAATTGTTACTGGTGTTTTTCCAGGCTTTTCTTTTGTAATGGAAGAACATTTTTTTGCTGCCCAAAGACGCCGTGAGAAGGGTCGATACGGCGGCGGGGCCAGCCCAGGCCCGGAAATTCATTTCAGATGCTAATATCCGGCTAGGCTCTTAGCCCCCATGCTCTTGCCCTGCCATGCAAAAGCAGAAAATTTCCTTGCACACGCTTCTTCGATCTAAATAATCCGATAAATACTACGATTATAGAAGCGCCATTGTCGAAATCCTATAATCAAAAATCGCCTCCACAGCGGTAATTCCCTTAGATAACACATTAAGCAGGTGGCGATGGAAGGAGAGAGAGGGATTGGCATCTACGCGGTTGGATCGTAAACTATTCTTTGAACTCTATAACGAATACGACACAAAAGTCTCTCCTGTTGGATGCTCTTTCTACCTTTCTTTCTTTGCTTCACTATTCTGAAATGCTGCCGCGGGGATACTGTATAGATACTGTAAATAGAGGCTTACCCATCGAGTCCTGACGCACGCCGACAGACCCCATGTTTGTGCTATGCGCCATTGAAAATGGTTGCGTCATGCCCGGATACGAGGAGGCGCCCATTTGGAAAAGATCCTGCAATGGATATACATACACATGCGGGATTAGTTTACGTTACTTTGTTTGAGGAATTCCCTTTGTGGCCTACCTGGGGATACCGATTCATGGTATTGTGATGGGGATATGGCTGGTACCCACGCGACACACTGTAGCCCTGAATATTTCGCATCATTCCGTTGCAAGATGGGATTACAGACGGTGCCAGCGCCTTCTGGAGCTGTTTCTCCTGCTTGCGATACTTGGCGCGTCGATTCTGAAACCAAACCTGCGAACGGAAACAAGCCAGAGAAATAAGTAAATTTATATTCAAGTTTGGGTCCCCTTTAAGCTGCTCCATCCCAATTTGATGTCTTCCCTGCCCGTTTCCGAAAACTCCTTGGAAAAGTCTGTGGTGTGTGTGTGTGTGTGTGACGGACGATGAAGGAAAAGAAAACGGCAAAGCCAAATGGCAAACACTGAGCCCTCTGTCGCTACGTATGCTTCTGCCTCTGGCTTTGGCAATGGCCCTGGCTTGGTCTTGGTCCGTCCTGCCTGAGACGACGACGCCAACGTCTTCTAAGTGAAAAAATCTTCTAAATTGAAATTGAAAATAAGTTGACGGTGCTATTTGCTTCGAGGGTCGGGTCCCGCCCCAGCTCCGGCAGCTGGCAGGGGGGACAACTCTCCTGCTCAGATATTAAAAAAGGTGGCCCTCATCCTCGTCCTTATCTGGGATGGCAAAAAGAAATTGCTAAGATGAAAGCTGTGCTCTGCCCTAGACAACAGCCAGTGCCGCCATGGTGGGTGCACGAGGGCCCGGGGTTCGGCGGCGGTGTGAAAAAATGTCCGACATTTTGAAAGATGCTCAGCTTGCTTTGAGTTACTTACATAGGAAGACAAGAGGTTACGGTGCACGGGGTACGGCGCGGAATGGGGCGGGGAGGCACAAGTAATGGCGGCACTGAGGGTGGCGTCTGAGGCGCGGGGGTGGAATGTTAATGGGGGACTGGAGGGCATCACGGTGGTAACTGTTTCTTTCTTTTCGCCGCTTCGCCGCTCCGTCGTTTCGCCGTTTCGTCTTCTGGGTTTTTTCTTTCATTTATTTTTTTATTTTTTTTTTCATTATTATTATCTTTGTCCATGGCTATGTATACGCACTATATAAAAATTAATAAGTATATATGTGCATACAAATACATACAGACATATGTACATATGTTTCTGGGTGCGTGTGTTAGCTTAAATGAAAAATACAAGCATGGTCATGTCCTGGCCTGGCCCTGCTTGCTTTCAGGGGTTGTTTTCAGTGCCCACTTTATTGCTCGTTCGGTTTCATTTGGTTGGCTGCCAGCATAAAAATTCCAGTCAGAGCGTCATCGTATGTACATATGCTTGTTTGCTTGTGCCTGTTCTCGTGCCCGTGCCTGTACTGGTGCTGGTGCCCGTGCTGATGCCTCATGTTGTGTGTATGCGAATGTGCTGCTGCTAAATAATGCTCTTAACCATGAGCCATGGATGGCGCTGCCAACTGCTCCTCCTGCCACCTCCTGAGTTCTGTTCGAGGGATGAAAAGCGTTGTCTGAATGTTTCTCTGTCTCTGTCCGAATGTCTATATGCCATTCAATTTCTAGCTGCTTGTGTGTGTATGCGATAGTGTATGTGTGTGTGTGTGTGGGCGGAGTAACTCAATTAAGGATCCATTTGATGGCACACATATATGTACGTATGTATGTATGTATGTACATAGCACATACACATGAATGGATACACGTACATACATATTTTTACATATTTACGAGTACATGCAAATAGCAAAAACGTTATCCAATATTTTTTTTCCATGGCCCGTGAGGTCTCATTTCTTAAGGCTTTAACTCATCTGGCTTAAAGCCGTGACCCCCCGGTGGACCGACCAGCCAATCAAGAAAACTTACAACAAGCACACAAACCCATAACTCCGACAATTAAATTTATTGCTATTTTTATTACCATTATTATTTATTGGGATTTTTGTTTTATTCATTATTCCAAAGCATTTCTGACACTATTGGGTATAAGTTTTGAGTTTACGACTCTTTGAAAAGCTATTCCATGGCGATTTTACAAAGAAATATAGTTTTATCCGTTAAATTAATCAATTTTCTATAAAAGTGGCTTCTTTTTATTAGCGTAATTTTATTGCCTTATTTTCTATGGGTTTTTAAACGAAAAAAAGTCTAGAAGATGGGGAAGAAAAGTATTGGAACACTTAGTATATGATTACCACTTTTTAATGAGTCATTTGCTTTGGACAAGGATTCACACCTACATACATATGTAGCTCCAGTTCTGTGGAACTGGGCGATAATCAGTCTCAAAATACCTCCTTTGGTGGCCAGAGAGGTCGCCTTTGAGTGGTATCTCAAAAGAAAATCATTCTGCATTTTCCCGAAACCCCGAACTGGTAAATAGAGCTACCGATATCCATTCGGAGCATCGTTCAATGTTCAATGTTGTGCCAACATCTAAGTCCGGCGTATACAATATATGGCATCACGACAAATCACGACATTTATCGGCCCACCTAGGCCTTTAGTGGTATGTCGAAGTGGTAACTCATACAATTGGCATGAAAAAAGGATGCAAACCACTTCGAGGATCGATTAAGATTTTTATGATATTTCAAACCATCTTCAGGCGGAACCCCAAGATGAAGTGATGGAACTTTGACTTTTCCGCATTTTTACAGCCGTTAATCAAAATGTGGTGTAACACCCAGAAGAAAGCGTTTCAAACCCCATAAGGTATATATATTCTTGGTCAGCATCAATAGCCGAGACGATATAACCAAGTCGATCTGTCCGTCCGCCCGTCAGTCTTGATGAGCGCCTAGATCTTTGAACCTATAAACGCTAGAGCAACCAAATTTTGTATGTCACGCTGTTGGAAGTATACTACAAAATTCCGAGCACTACAAAGGACGAAAATCTTTGGAGTCTACAGTTTTCAAGATACACAGAATCATAAAGACTGACCAAATCTACTAGATGACCGAATCTGAATAAATAAATTTGCGAGGCTTACGTTTACTGATTATCTCTCTCGGTCTCCCTCGCTCACACACTCTTCCTCGTGCAGTGTGCGCCAAACCCAAACTTTTCGAGTACTGGGTATAAAAAACCCTCTGGGGAAAAACAGGTAATGTATACGAGACAATACGGCAGGGAATGGGCAGTACTTTACTTTGAAAGTATAATTTCCTTTAGTTTGGTGGGCGCGTGAGCACCGCGGAGACGGTCACCAAAACTTAAATAACCCCAAATATTTCTCTATATTTTGTATTGGTTTTAAGAAAATTAACTGCTAAATTTATATGCACAGTCTATAATTATGAAGTAGATGGGTTAGTGAAGCGCCGGATAAAGCCTTGTTTTTCGAAAACTCGCTGCAAATAATCTAATTTGTCGTTGTTGCATTTAGCAAAGCTTTTGTTGAATAATTAAATAATTCAAACGTTTGAAAACGTGTAGCTTATAATATTTATAACTAAATATTTATTTCAATATTTATGTATATAATCGTATGCATGTATGGTTGTACAATCGCCAAAAAACGTGGTTAAAAGGGAACAAACTAAATCCATGTCTCTGGAAAAGTAGCTATGAATGGAGGTAGTGAGCTAATGGATGCTTGGAGACTACGTTTTTTTTCGAAACCGATTGGCATGCAGCCTGTACGGTAGGAGGCCTTGTGTGGGTATCCTCGATATTTCGAAAAAAAACCCTTACATTTCAGGCAAAAAAATTTGTTTAAGTAGAAGGACCCGCTGGGTCCGATGATGCGGAAAGTGTGTTAGACAAATACTCATTCTGATGCTCCTTCTCCATATTTTTTTGCATTTTCTTTGATATTTCACAAACAGGAAAGCATTGAAAGCCAATTATAGCATGCATCTATCGCACACGCGGGTTTCCTCAATACACCTTTCCTTAAATTCTCGATAGAGACGACGTAGTACAGGCAGACTTTAGTTTTTCTTGAAAGATTTAAAAAACGATTCGTTACTAAGTATTGCCTGTTGCAAAAAGTTCAAGAAATTGATAATTGGACAGATCCATAATTTGACTTTTAATTCTTCAAAGTTTTTACTTGCGCTTGTTTGGAACTCCAATGTTTTTGGACTCCAATCCTACCAACAGTTCTATGTAAAAATCGAATGGCGCGTGGATAGACTGGCAGCTGGTTCCCGACAGAACTCTCAGGGCAAATAGTAAGCCCCCAGAAATATACTTAGATACTTAGTTGACAAGTGAAAGAACATTAACTTAACATTGTTTTGAAATATATTTTCCAGGACGATGAATACCCATACCCATTTTGCAACTTTCCGACCTATATTCGGAGCACTTTTAGCACTTAAAAACACTCGCTGAAGCAGTTACACCGTCCATTGAAAATAGTCTTTCACTTGCGGAAATACGTGAACAAATATCTAAACGGTTATTGGTCTCAAAAAAAAAAAAACAAACCCTGTAAATCAAACAATTCTGGTTCTGGTTCTACAATAAAAATTGCCTAAACGTCTGGCAACAAAAAATGGAAGATATTGATTGGACCCAGACCTCCAGATTTGAGGCCTCCGGGCTTCTTTTTTTGGTATCTATGGGGGCAAAGATTACGCCAGCAAGCCTCATACCATGGAGGAGCTCGAAAAAGTATTGGAAAACCCTGCACAAAGGGCATGTTTTATTGTGTCCAATAAAGGTGGGCACTTGATGGATATTGTGCTTAAAAACTATTCTGAATACATTTCAAAGAATCAAGCCATATACAAATACCTCGTATTTTAAAATCGATTGGTTTTTTTTTCAAAGTTATTCGACGTTTACATGGCGGACTGTGGCGCATTTTGTATCTCAAGTTTACCGTCGGCAAAATACAAAATTTTATTTTATTTTTTTGGAAGTAAATTAGATTTTGTTTTATATTTGTTTGCATGTGTACGTTAATTAGGCTTCGGTTAAGGTATCGTTTAAATGGTTAAACGGCTAAACTGCAGCCGTAATCACATTTAGTCGTTGCCATTAAAAACAATTTGAGTTTGACCTTTAAAAATAAGTTAATTTTAATGTTTTTCAAAAATCAAGTATAGAAATATTTCAAAAGTTATGATATTTGCAAGGTGTTTTGAAGAAGCGAACCGTTGTGCCTCATTCGTAAAAATACTTGCCATCATTTGTGGAATTAGTTTGATGAAAATATCGAGCTTCCACTGCTTGACGATAACGTTCCCAAATAATTAAAAATATTAACTGGTCATTGAAGACAAGCTTGTACCCATTTTAGCTGATTTTGAATATCTGAATAATCTGGAAATTAAGATATTCGGGAGAGCCACAGAAAGCTCCACTCTCTTCAAATTTGTAAACAATTTTTAAGCCGCAACATTTGAATCAGAGCTCTTGTATGACATAGGCTTTTTTTTGCGATTGTCCATGACTGGCAAAAATAATTTCATTACTTTGTTTGCCAGCCTTCTTGCCGGATTTGCTAGCCCGATAATTTCTAGGAAAACTTAACCTATATAAAGAAGCAGTGGAGTACTGGAAAGCCCCTAGTTCGCAGCACAGATTTTGCTAAAAGTTTCGCCTATTAGAGTCTAATCAAGGAATACATCCCATGATCACATATTTTAATTGGCAAGGACAAGGATTTGTCACTAGGACATCAGACAATCAGGCGAGCACAACTTCAGGTGGACATCCACAAAAGTTTCCACATTTTCTCTCTTCTCAATAATAAAATATATACAAATAGAGGAATTTACCCAGTTTTTTTTTAGTTTGTTACCAAATATTATTCTTTTAAAGGCTTGGTACCCAGAAAATTCAAATGTGTATTATAGTGTCGCGATTCAAATGGTTACGGTTAGATTTTTCTATCAATAAAGTTTTGAGCACTAAAAAATTCCTTTTTTTACCCATTAAAAAGTAATGGAGCTGAACTGCATCGGATCTGGATGAAATTTGGTCTAAATATTTTGGTAGATTTTTAGTTCTTACTCCACAGACTACAAGGACGTTGCATTGCATAAGTTTTACTTAATTTTAGAAAGCACAAATAAACGTTTGTCCAATCCTTCAAGTGCTGAATATTGCCATTAAACTCCGTTTTATTCCCCGATTTATGGCATAAAAACAGGAAAACTTTTATATTTAATAACTTGCAAAATGAACTCTCAAAACTTTATATATTAGCCCATAATTGTATACAGATAGTCCTGTAAAATTCGTAGAGTTTTTTTCAATTTTGAAGCCCAAACTAAAAAACCACATCTGTTTTTTGTAACGTAACGTAATTGTATTGTAATTTGGTGAATATAGGTTAATTATGTAAATTACTATCAAACTAGAATAATTTGTTTTTGTTTTCAAAACTCGACTTTTTCGTTCGCTTTTTAATCGTTTTTCGTACAGAGAAGACGTAACGCCAGGGAGGAGATGCGTAATGGATAAAGGTGGTCGCTTTTTGATCACATTTAGACGAAAAGTTGTGACCTTTTATTTGAAGATATCGTCTAATGAAAAATGTGGTTTAAATAGCTTTAGAATTAAGAGAGTCTCTGGCATAGACACAGTCATGCTGATCTAGAATATTTATACTCGTGCTTTATGGAGATGTCCCGGAATTCTGTCCAATTTTAGGAAGACGTACTCCTTTAAGAGGGATACAAAAAGTCACAGATACAATGGTCTTGGAGCCTTATGGTGTTCCCATGATCCAGAAGTTATATGGAAACCCTTCCCTCCTGACTCCCGGCTTTAAAAATATAACTTCTTTTATTCCCTTATCACGTAGCAGGCAGTCGTCTTGAAAGTGGAACACAGTTATACAAAATAACAAGCAAATTCGAGTGTGTTTGGTGGAGAGGGTATTTGTTTGCATTCAGTGAATTTTTGCAATTGAGAAACAATTTTGGTTGACAGATTTTCCGGGCAGATGTGCTAAGTAACGCCCTTTCATCTCCACCAAATGGAGTGGTCCCTGTCGGGCCACCCTCCTCCTGGCCGGCACAAGTCCAATTTCAGCAGGCGAGACGACCCCTGGGCAGGCCAGACCGGGCCAGACCGGGCCAGACCGGGCCAGAATGAGCATCAAATTTTTCTACGATGTAAAATTTGTCGGCCTCTGCGACATCTACGAAAAGCATGATGTACCCGTAGATACGGACTCTGTTAGTGTCTCTGCGCCTGTTGTTGCAGCGTGCTAAGTGAGTGCCAAAGTTAAGTTGTAAGCGACGTCGAGAACTAGTCAAATTACCAGCAGAGGGGAGAAGCACTGGGCACGGCTCGAGGGGAAGGGCGGGGAAGTAAGACGTCAAGGAGTAGGCGAGGGGTGTGGAGTGTGGAGTGTGTATTATCGCGCTGCGGTCGCGCCCCGCACGAGGGTTGCACCGACTCGTTCCAGTGTAAATATTTGAACATTTGTAGAAAAATATGGTTTACGAGTTGTTAATAGGCACACGGGGTCTGTGTCTGTGTCTGGGTCCGGAATCAGGCCGTTGCCTGTCATTTGATCGGGAACAGTTGTTTGGAACCGGAGAAGGGGCAGGGGTAGCGGCAACGGGCAATGGATAGACTCAGATACAGATTACGATTCCCAAGTCCATCTGTATATAAATTTGTCATCAGTTTTTTATTACACACAGCTCTCGCATAATTTCAACAGATCCCCCCCTTCTACGCCTTAAGTCGTACCCAAAGATGTTCCTAAGTATTCAGATCTTGCTATTGATTTGTCACTAATCAGGTTGGATCAATGTTTACCAACTTTCTACCGACTAATTATTGTAAAGATCAATTCAAATAAAAACCTGTAAAAAGGAAAATGTCGTTGGCAAACCTTTTTGATTCCTTCTTGAGTGATAAAACATTCTTTGATGAATTTTAATGGACATATTAGATGACTAAAAGAACATCCTGTTTTTCAACAGTAATTGAAATTTTAGAAGTTAATTTTCTACTTTGCAAACTGCAAAAGGAATGGAGATTTTATCTTTGAGAAGTTTGATATGTTTCCAGTCCGAACGCGAATCCGACGATATGCGTTTGAGACGACCGAGCAGGGCTGCAACCCTCCGTGGAAATACTCCGGACAAATCCACCCCGTCAGACATGGGCTGCCGGGACCGCCGCACTCACTTATTTCGCAGTCATGATAAAACTATAAATTAATTATTGGCGCGGCGCACTTGAAAGCGCAGCAGAAGCCAGCCGAACCGAGGCCTGGCCGAGTCGCGGAGAACCCCAGGGGCATTCGACGAGCACTTTAGAGCAACACCAGGCGTGGGCCGGGTTCAGTCGGTTGGAATAATCGCACGCTAATCGCAGACCAAGATCAGCCTCATCAGCCACATCAGCCTCAGCGTCGTCTTCGTTGGGGGCTTGATTCTCAAACCGATTCTAATTCAGATTTCGACTCAACAACTGTTGAAATAGGAGTAATTGGCTTTGTTCAAGGAGCGGGCAGTGGGCAGAGGGGAGAGGGCGGAGGGCAGAAGGAGCTGTCATTGATGATGCCATGGTATTACTCACTTGAATCCGTGCCTCGTTCAGCTTTGTTGTGCGCGCGAGCTCCTCGCGACAGTAAATGTCCGGATAATGCGATTTGGCGAATGCAGCTTCCAGTTCCGCTAATTGTTCCTGAAAGTAAAGTTTATAATTAGCCTATTTTGTTGTGCGGTTCATCGTGATTTTCCTGTTCTATCTAACTATCTTTTCGGTGGATTTTCACTCCATGCAGGGCTTACATTTAAGACAGCCCGATTTCGGGCACTCCAGTAAAATTTAGTAAGCCCCGAAGAGCTGCCCAAGGATGTCCCTTTTGCTAATGGGGTTATGACATTCAACTTTGCCAACTTTTGCAAGGACAGAGACCCAACCAGAAATTAGTGTTGGTACTCGAGTTCAGGGCTATCGAAGAGCCAATGTTTTCCAATACGTACAGCCAGCGGGGTCACCAAAATGGGATCTGCTTGCTAGGCTTTTTCTGTTTTCCTGTCTAATGTCATACGGCCATGAGCAGGTCTACACTTTCTCGGGCTGGTGCACCATTCTTTCCATACAAAAGTTTGATAAATCTTTCCTATCACTACCTGGCATATTACACTATGCAACAAAATATAGAGTTTTTTATAGACTTGTGGCTCAAAAAGTTTGTTTTCTGCTTGTTTTTTTAGGTGAAGGATTTTTTGTATGTAGTATTCTTCAGAGCGATAAAAAACCCCAAAACAATGACTATAATGACACTCATTTAGTGTCAAAATTAATATGTTTCCTATGTCTTTTTTATTCGATAGGTAAAGGCTCATTAATTAGTCTTCACTTAGTCTACGTTCCTTTTAAAACTAAACAAAATTAGCAAACAAAAATGAAAAGGACTTGGAATTTAGCGTACACCCAAAGCGTACTCATTTGTTTCCACCTATTCCTATCTATAGCTATGCCTCAGCTTCAGTATGGCTCAAACATTCGTTCCGAAATTAACGCTATAACACCAGAGATGATCGAAAAGTTAATGGCAAACGCGGAAAAAAGAGCGCAATTTGTAATTACTATAAGAGGCGGCCACTTAATTGATAATGTTTTCAAAACATAGTCTAAATATATTGTAAAGAACCAAACCAAATAAAAATACCTCACTTATGAAAATCAGTTGTTTTTTTTTTAAGTTATTAGATGTTTTCGTACCGTACTAAAAGATGGCGCACCCTGTATATTACTGCAATTTATTAAAACTAAACGATTTCATTCAATTGACAAATAATCTCATTAGCTTTGATATGAAACCCTATCAAAGTAAGCAAAAGTTAATTTTTTCGGTATTTTTTTGGGATTTTGTTTTTTGTCATGTTTTCCTTTAGTGTTATCTCCCCTAAGAAAGATGATTCTTGATAAAAGTTGTTCCTCAAAGAATCTCTAGCATATCGAACTATCCAAAAAAAATCCCAGAAAATTGGCCCAACGGTATAACGGTACGTCAGAGGCCTCCGCGGACTTGTAAGGAAAAAACTTACATAAAGCCACAATGAAAATGCCCTTATGTGCAATACATCTACAAGAATCTAGTATAATCCTGTAATATACTCTTTAAGTGCTGTTGTGGATACTTGTGGCCCCGTGCTCCTATACTTGTAAGCCCTCTTCTCTGTTTCAGAGTGGCTATAAGCCATGATCCGCTACATAAACAGGACTAGTTGGCAGGAACGAAGAAAAGTCTGTATGCTTTTACTGAAGCTTGACCTTCCTTTTGTTGTTGCTCTTGTTGCTGCAGCTTCAAAGTTTTAACTACAAGAGTAACCTTAACGAAATCTAATTAAAATGTATCATTTAGGTAGGACGGAAAGGAGGGGCGGGATGGGAGTGGGAAGGGGCATGGGTATGGGGCATGGGGCATGGGCTGGAGGGAAAAGGGCCTTCAGTGAATTCTGACCTGTGTGAATGTGGTTCGATGTCTCCGCCTGGCTGGCGTAGGGCAGGATGCTGTGGTTGGGGTGTGGCCAGCGTGCTGACTCAGCGTTGATAATCCGCTTCCGGGCGACGTGATGCCGGCGGAAACTGTCGAGAGGCCGCTGTTGGGTTCCGGCTTAAGCTTCTTGAATGCACCTTCCGCTGCAAAATAGCACACACGTAAAGGAGAACGCGTTAATTAATGTTAGAAAATGTCAACTAAATCCAGATACCCATCCAGAGTCCGATGCTTGAATGTGGGGAGCGAAATCTGCTTAATATGCGTAAAAAGTTAAACCTCAGGGCGGCGCCCAGCGACTCCACCTGACCCCTGACCCCTGAACCGCTCTGACCTCTGACCCAAAAATGTTTCATAATTGCCAAAGACAACAGCAACCGCGATGCGGCCACAAGATGCCGACGCTGTCGCCGCCGGTCGACGACGGCAAAGGCAAAAAGGTGAAAAGTTTTGAGCTTGGGTCACGTCGTTCACGTTGGCTCCGTTGACGATGGTGACGATGATGCCAGTCGCATGAATATGCAATATGGGATAATTTATGCAAATGTCTAGCACATTAATATAGGTAGAAGTCCCGGGTCCCAGGTCCCAGCTCTCTGAGCTCCGACCGGTATGAGGCTTGATCTGCTGGCCACTTCTGCTGAAGTCGGCACTTACCTGCCGCCTGCCCAGGGCCCAAAAAGGCGTTAAACAACCTGCAAACGTCGCAGTAGGGACACAGGACTTTGGACACTGGACGGAGCACGGAGGACGGGGAACGCAGACCCTGACCTGTTGCTTTTGGCGTTTAATTGGCTCGCTTAGCTCGTCAACAAAATGCAAACTATGTAGAACATTTTGAATGCCGTCTCACTAATTAAATCACATACAATCTCCACCGATACCTCGGACCACACCGCCAATACCGTCATTTATGCCGTGTCGCCGGCTAACGCAATTGACCTTGTTGGGGCGTGCCGGGATGAGGTCCAACTTAATCTGGCCTGGTTGTTGCCGCCCATCAACCAGGGTCAAACGATCTCAAATCCAGATCCAGATGCAGATAGCCTGATGCACATATGGGTCAAAGATTTGACAGATAGCCAAATGGATGCATCCATTATTGGGCAACAGTAAAAAAAGGGATAATTTGGACGACGGAATCTCTAAACAAGGTGCATGCCGAATGTACAGATATACTATCCGCCTGCCTGTATAGATACCAGGATCTCGGATACCATTATATTTGGAAAAACCTATTTTTAAGACTTCTGTGTGTGTATATAGGTATACAGGTATGCCTATACAATTCATTTACCGATAAGGGGATTACGCCTCAACTTCAATTCAAGGCTAGCTTTTCCAACTTTCCGAGCATTCGTTTCCATGAAAGTTGCTATGAAAGGGTTGCCTAGTCTTGAAACGGCTGAAACTGTTCCCTAAATATGTAATTAGGGACCGCCAAGTTCAGGTAGAGTGCTGTAATATATATACCCCGTAACACTCAATAGCTAATGCACTTGACTCTAAAAAAATCCCCAACTAGTGTCTAGTCTAGGCAAAAAACGCTTTCAATCAGGCGGGCTCCGGTTTTCGCTTACTTTTCAAATAAAACTTTCCCTTTTCACTTTTAGATGCTCCCGTTTACGCAAATATTTGTCATCGATATGTATCCGATGTATCGAGAACCAAATCGGGTCATGACAGCTGTTAGCACGAAAACGTAAAGTGTTGTTGCATTGACCAATTATTTCAAAGCAAAATTTGAGGTTACAAAAATGATTTATCCTGTGGTACTGGTGCCAAAAAATGCTAATGCATCCATTAATCAAATAATTAGTATTTTTTTGCAAATGTGATTTGGTTTGTGGCCCTAAATGGCGTTTACTTTGCATTTTGGTGAGAACAAAATTTCCGTGCGCGTGAAACGTGCGCACCAATTTTTGCCTTTTCAAAAGTAGAACTGAATTGTTCTGTGAAAGTGAACACCGGAGCCTATTTGAATATATATTTTTGAATACTTTCTTTAGTAAAAAATTGTAAATGTTTGAACATTCCTCTTTCTAGCGGCACGACAGACCTCATCGGAATTTCGTCCCCAATTTTCTGCAATCGCTAAAAATCATGTTTATAGGCTTTTGAATTTTCCCAGCGTGAATGGGACTCCAATGGATTCTTATCGGGAAATGATAGAGACCGGTTAGAGACCAAAACCATAACAGATATCTCAATTGCTCTCTAACTAGAATGTTTACCGTGCCACCTAATTGTATCTGATCTTTGGTATCTATACAGCAGGAACAGCTTTCTGTTCCTTTGAGCTTACCAGGCACTAAAGAGTCAAACTGCTTTTTTCCTGCGAAACTCTTTGCTAACCCCCAATGGGACTGGGGATACTCCTTTTTGTAAGCTTTCAACCCAAGCTCTTTTGGACGTGTGGCTCGCTTTAAAAAATGTCCTTTTTTCCTACAAAAACTGGACAACTTTTCCCTTTTGGCTCCCTGATTTCTTCCCTTCTATATGGGAAATTTCCACAGTTTCAGATGAACTAAACCAACCTTCAGTGCAGTCAAAAATCCTTGCAAATGCAAATTTTGTACAAAGGCTAGCTTAAAGATTAAGTAAAAAAGAAAGGATTAAAGGATTCACTCAATAAAAAATGTCTGACTGAGTATCTATGCACAGTCCAAGCAGCCCACAGACCAAAAGAATGCAATTTGGAGTGCAGCTTAGAAGGCGACCCAATAACAAAATATATAAACTTGAAGAGAGTAATACTAAATTGGTCAGATGCTTAAAACGTATAGAGGAAGGTCTCATCTCCGACCTAATAAAGTAAACAGAACATATATAGCTTTGTTCATGAAATTATAAACGTATTCTACAATGTACTTGAGAAACTTTTCGAGACTTAAGTTCAGCTTTCTTGTGCGATTAGATCTGGAAAGCACCCTTGGCTCACCAAAGAGGTATTCAGTCTAAAAAAATACAAAATTTCAAGCCGGATCCTGGCGTAGTTCCCGGCGGTCTACTCTACTGCGCAGAGGCCTTGTGTTCGGCCTATCCCTATTCATTCTTCTCGGTTACCCCTATCTGGAAGGAATCTTTTACAGTTCCTCTCCATAAGAAAGGCAGCAAGTCTGACGCAAAGAATTATAGAGGTATAGCAAAGTAATCCGCATTTTCTGAAATGTTTGAGAAGGTTTTATCTCCGCCACTGCAACATCTCTACAAATCACACATATCTCCAGCTCAGACTGGATTTATAAGGCTACCACAATTGCCACAAATTTATTAGAGCTCACCTCTTTCATCGTCAAAGGCTTTCAATGAAACTCACAGATGGATGTTGTGTACACCGACTTCAGTAAAGCATTCCACTCTGTAAACCACTTCCTTTTAGCACAGAAAACTTGACCTTTTGAGGTTTTCGCCCAACCTCCTGAGAAGGACAGAAAAAGAGTCCCTTTCCCTCTCCTCAGCACTAAAGGTACCACAGGTCAGCCATCTAGGCCCCTTACTCCTCACACTCTTTATTAATGACCTGCCCTTGGTACTAACAAACTCTCGACTCTCTCATGTATGCGGATGATGTTAAGCTCTGTGTTCAGTATCAGGGTATTTCACTGCAATATCGCTTTGTTGGCTCCTTATACCCTATACCTTGGTTGATGATCTCGGTGTTTTATTAGACCCCAAGTTAAAGTTTTCTGAACACATTTCTCCCCCGGCCATGTGCGTGCTTGTGTTTATAAAGAGGTGGCCAAAGGTATTCGATGTCCCTTATATAGGAAAGACTCTCTACTCATTTTCAGTTTGCACGGTTTTAGAATACGACTCTTGGGTATGGTGCCCTCAATACAAAGTGTACCAGGACCGTAAGAATCAGTCCAGAAAAACTTTTTACTTTTGGCTTTGCGGGGCCTTAACGGGTGTGCTATGCTTATGATTTTTCTTTAAGGGACTAGAGATGGGTGCGGTTCGTGCCGGGCTTAGTGGCTCATGGGCCTCATCATGAAAACTGCGAACTTCGTGGCTCATAATCGACAAGAGCAAGAAGTCTCGAGGGCCTCGTGCGTAAGCTAAAATCCCGATTGGTCCGAATAGGCCCGAATAGGATCATTACATCAATATGCCAGAGCGAGACAAGTAAACAAGACGACTTCAAAACAATATAATAGTCGTCGAAATAAATTTACCCACTCCTATAAATCTTCCACCGATACTCAAATTTTAAATTGTTGGAAAAATGCTAACTTTAAACTTTTACAAATTTTTTATATGTTATAAAGGGGCAGGGCCGGGCCTAAATAAAGAGGCCCGTGTCCATCTTTAGTCGGGACTTAAGCAGAATAAGCTAATTATATTGTAGTATTCAGCCGAAGGACTCAACAGCCACGTCTCAAAACTTGTGTTGGCCTGCATTTTGCAAATATTAGCTAACTTTCTGAAATAATTCAAAAACATAATGGCCTTTTATTCGCCTTACAGGCGAAGCTCGAGTCGAGCACGTAGATATTTTGGCGCGAATTTTGTTTTCATTTTGGAGGAAATGCACAGCCCGGCGCTGATCTTAAAATCGAGCAGATTTAAAGAATTCCGAGCAAAAGCAGGGCAAAAAACAAACAAAAACATAATAAATTAATCCATAGCCATCCTAAACAGCCCGCGGAAAAGGTGATTCACAAGGCAATTAACACAGACAACACAGAACAAAGTTAAGTAAATAAATAAACAATAGATCCATGACTTTTTTCAATTCAGCGCCTCTAAGTCCATCACATCGTTTATAAATCTACGACTGCTAGACATCACTTATGTCCGCTAGGACCTCTTCACATTAGTGCCATGAATTCAGCCTTCAGGGGCGGGTCATCGCTGTAGTCATCGAGGTGGTGACGCTGTCATCGATGTGTCATCTGGTGATACGTGAGTACGCATGATACATGAGTGAACGAAGGGAAGTTCCTTCTGTCTATCATTCTCTACCGCGTTTTTGGTTTTGTCGTATCTTCAAAACTGTGGATGCCACAGATCTGCCTCATTTGTGGGAGCGCAAGGAGGAAAATAACTTGATGGTGTAATATAACAAAAGTCTGGATACAAATTTGGTTGCTCTAGCTCCTCTAGTCTCTGAGAACGTGACGAACAGACAGACATGGCTATATCCACACGGCTATTGATGCTCATCGAGAATTTATATACTTTATGGCGTCGGAAACGCTTCCTTCTGGGCGTTGCACACGTCCAAAACTCCCCATAAGTCTAATATACCCGTATCCCAATGCAATTCGTTTCTCTTCGCTTAAACGTTGTGCGAATGAGTCTTCCGGGAAGGCACCCATTCACTTAAACTCTGTCCGTGAAGCACTATATTTCACACAATTAATTTTGAACATGATTGACTTTGAACTCTTTGAATGCAAGACATAAAAAAGAGAAAGGGAATAAGGAATCCACGGGGAAACTTTCGAAAACAGCAGGACAACAATAATGTGAATTTTGAACAGTACTTGACAGTAAAGCAACGGATGCTGAAACGGTAAAACATGACACTCGTGTTTCCATATGAAATTCCGCAGTTAAAATCAGTAGTCTTTGTCGCTATTATCTGTTAAGGTCTGTGGAGTTCCACAGCGCTACGAAATCGGTCCTATCCCAGATAGTTTCAATTTACAGCTAAATTGTAAGATTTGCCAAATGTGTGTAAGAATTCATGCTCTTTCCATATGTATGAAGAGACCTCCAAAGGTACGTAGTCTGACCACTATCTTTAGTTAATGAGTTCACCTATATAAGAGTGTAACAAGTCCGGCAAGGCTCTACTTTTATACCCGATACACATTCAGTAAATATATATGTATATCTTTTGGTACTACTTCTTGTAAAAGGGACGAATTGATTCTATGGCTAATGCGGGGGGACTTGTATCCACGATCTCTCTCAATTTAGTTCGAACTTGTCACGAGAGAGAGGAAAAAATAAAGGTAAAGAGGGGAACCACGACCTCTAGTCATGTTCTAAGTATTGGAGCAATCCGTTTATCATTTTTCCACCCAATGACCTGTCCCTCTCTTACGCGTCTTACAATAACACTAGCCTTTACAGCTTGCTGCCCTCCAACAGAGGGCACACACTGCATGAGGAAGACTGAGAGAGAAAGGGTAAGCGCGTAGCCACTGCAAATTGATTTTTTCCTTCTGTGGTCTATCTATTTCTATCTATGGTCATTCTTCGTATCTTTATCTCTTGTGAATGACACAAATTTTCCACGTAATGGGAGGTGGGGCGAAATTTGTAAATAGGAAAGGAGTCTGGATACAAGAGATAGTCCCTGAGATCTTCTGGCACATCGAGACGGATAGAAGCACGGGTCACAAACGTCTCCTTATATACTCGTATGTATCCCTAGGCTCTTCGACTACCGGGTGTAGTTAGACCCGACAGCCTTTGAAGTCAAGCTCAACAACTATCGCATCTATCCAATGCGTAAATAGTGAAAATAATCTAAGTTTGTGTTTAGATTGATTTGGAGTGACCATATCCGCAGGTCGATGAGAAAACGTATGGCTTACTGAGGCAACTAGTATGTCCTCCAAAAAATTGCATACCGCTAACATTATAACTACTCATGGGCACAGCTTACTTAAGCCCGTCATTAAGACGTTGAAAGAGGTTGAAAGTAATGCTATTCAGGTTGAAAATATCCGATTTAATGGACTAGCCACTGCAGCGTTGCAATGAAGGAATGATCTCATTGTCCTAAGATGCAATCTCGTAAGCTCCGAGACTCAAGTCTTTGTCCTTGCGGTTCGACCTTAGAACCAACTCCCCAAGTAAAAGGAAATGAAATTTGCAACATAAAAATTAAAATGTTTTGATACTTTGCAAAGATCGATTCTATATTAACATTCGTACATTCCACTTCCACATTTTACACTCCATAGAGTAGATCGATTGGATCTGCCCCCGTCCTTCATCGGCCAAGTTTGTTTTGTATGAACTGCGAAATGGGTCAGCCCGTCCCTATGCAGAATGTACATTTGACATCTTGCCCCATGAGTCAACCATTGTGTTGGGCTGGTGTGAGATGTGTGTATTGAGATGTTCTGAAAGGGCCGGCAACTGCGGGGGACACTGGAGAACAGGACATGTACGCAGACTATAAGCCAGGAACAAAGGGATAAAGAGTACTGGGTAATAGTAAACCAGAAATGGTAGGGGCAAAGGACAAAGGCCAAGGCAGAGGCAAAGGCAAAGCTGAGGCCAAAGGGTTTCGGGTGTTAAAGGATAATTCCATGGCCATATCCATTAGGCTATTGTGTGGCCAGATAAGGGGGAAATTAGGGGACACTTACAGGGACACTCACCAGATATTGTGTGGTCGGAGAGTCGTGAGGGTGGCGTGTGGGCCGGAGTGTGATGGTGCGAGGATGAGTCCATTCCAGGTGTGGGCAGGCCTGAGTACAGCGCACTGAAGTCCTCTGGCGTGCTGCTGCATTTGCGTTGGTGGTTTAGCGACGACGTGGACGACTTGTCCAGCGTGGTGATGGGCGATCGCGTGTCCTGCACGGACGTGGCGAGGCTGAGCAGACGGTTTTCGTGCGAGCCGCCGATGCCCATCAGTCGCTGATCCTGGAACGACATGAACTTGGAGTCCTGGACGCCTCCGTGCTGCATGCTGGCATGATCCTCGAGCAGCCCCTGCTGGAGGCCCAATAGCCCGCCCACCAGATTCGGGCGGAGCTCGTCCATGCTCAGCTTGCCTGCCTGCCCTCCCGACGAGAAGTTAAGTTGCCGGCTGAAGATGGCCGGGAAGATGTTGAACTGCTGCGAGTCAGCGCTGGACTGCGGACTGAGGCCGAGGCTGTGGGGCGCCACTTGTGGTATCGAGGCGACTGCTGCTGCGGCCGCTGCGGCTGCTGACACGGCGCCCGATCCTGATCCCGTTCCGGATGAGCTCGGTCCGTTGCCGATCAGCAGAGTGGGGGCGACGGACACTCCGCCGCTGTTGATCAGCTGTTGTTGATTGTGCTGCTGCTGCTGTTGCTGCAGCAGAGGCGGTGCGGCGCCCACTCCCGCGGGCAAGTGTTGCGACTGCTGTTGCTGGGGCACGGAAACGGATACCGACGGCAACAGACCGTGATGGCCGTGTGTGATCGCTAGGGCCTGTCCGTGGGCGTGGGCGTGATTGCTGTGGACGTGCGGGTGGTTGTGGGTGAGCGACAGGGCCGAGCTGTTGCTGCTGCCGTTGCTCGCGCTGTTGCCGCTGCTGATTACTGATTGCTGATGCTGTGTTGCTGAGTTGGTATTGCCGCCGACGACGACTCCTCCAGCAGCGCAACCACTACCACCACCGGAACCAGGGCCGCCGGCACAACTTTGATGTTTGAAATCCAACTTGTGGCCGGCGTAAAACCGCTGCGTATCGATATACGTTTTGAAGAAGTCAATTGAATAATCCAACTGAAAGCTGTTTCGCGGCGAACGCGGTCTCGTGGCGTGAAAAAAAAAACAATTAGCGGGTAGAGGAGTCGGGAGTCGGGAGTGGCGCTGGAGATCAGATCGCACTGAAGCTGACTACGGCTTACGGGTTATATTATGTTCCGGCACAACTTGCGTTGTCTCTAGTCTCGCTTTTTTTCGTCGTGCTCTTTCGATTTATTGCACTGCAATTCGAATTCCACTCGAGTCAACACTTGTTTCGTTGTTGCACTTGAAAAAAACTACACGACACATAAAAAAAAGGATAAGCGCTGGAAAAGTTTTCCTTCTTGTGGTCGCCAGTGGCAGTTAATTGCAGTGCAGTTTTCTTTGCTACAAGCGCGCACATGTACCGTACCGTAGCGTATGCTTCTACCGTTTATGTGGATTGTGGATTGTGGATGGTGGATTGCGGATTGCGGATCGTGGACCGAGTGCTGTCTACCGTTATGACGAGAGTATTTGGAGCCACTGTGCAAATTTGCTTAGGTACACGAATAAAACGAAGAATTTAAAAGCGAAAACAAAGAAGATGAGAACGAATATTCTCAACTGCGGCGCAACGTGTGCTTGTGTTTGACTGTTGGGTGTTTAATAAACTCGACTCGACTCGACTCGACTCGTCTCGCGTCTCGCGTCTCCTTTCCGCACCTTTCCCTAAGAGAGCAGTGAATCGTGTGCCCCTGTGCTCTGTGCTGTGTGCTGTTGCTATTGCTATTGCTGTTCCTCGCTGGTGCTTTCGTTGCTCTTGTTGTTGCTGGTGGCTTAGGCACGGCGGTACGTATTCGCGGCCGATCAAACTTAAAATGATATACAATTTCAAGCAACATACAAAATTATAACGAAATTAAGGATCATGTGCTCGGCAACGTCGGCGCCGACGCTGACGCATACGCTGGCGTTGCTGGCGCTGCTGGCGCTGCTGTCGCTGACTCTGTCCCTAGGACTGTGCGCTGATTCTGCTGCTGGTGGTTGCTGCTGTTGCTGTGGGGGCAATTGCGGGCTACGCGCGAACGATTGGTGGTTAGCCCTCACCCCGACTCTGTGTATGTATGTGTCTGTGAAGTCGAGACCACGAATCGTTAGTCGTACTAATAATTTTCGAAAAATGAAACTTGTGTTGGTGAGTGTCTTTATGGGAGTTCTGGCGTGCGTGTGTGTGTGTGCCCTCGTCTGGCTGTGTGTGTGCGTTCGTTGGGTTGCCAAGGACCACGTTGTATGAATGCGATAGCAGCACATGCCAGTTGTGCCTTGAAAGTGAAATACATATATTGCCTGCCCACTTGCACGGCGCTGTCACTTGCTGTCTCGCTTTAACTTGTTTGGTTAATTTCGTTAGTTGTTGCCAATGCCGTCGCCATTGCTGCCTTTGTCGCTGAAGTCGCTGAAGTCGCCCTAGCTTCGTTTGTTTTGCGACAGAGAGTCAACACACATACATATTTATGTACATACATATGTGTATGCGCATATGTATGCAGGATAAATTCTCGTGCATACATACACACACATGTCGATATGTATGTAAATACGGGCGTGTATATGTAACGATAGTTACGAAGCCAAAGCTATAGCCGTATGCATGTTAAGTATAATTTTCTCTATCTAATAAGCCTTGTTACGCTGCAGCCGCTCATGAGTTTGCTCGCCCTCGGCCAGGCGTCGCGAAAACCAACACTTATTCCATTGCACGAAACTTATTTTTTGAATATTCCAAAAATGTCTGATTACTCACTTACAAGTGCAGCCCAGAGGAGAGCACTCCTGCACAGTGAAAGTGGCACGCCTTCCCAGCTGGCATCCAATAAGTACCCACTACCTCAATCAGTGTGCTTAAAAGCTCGCCTTGGCAATCTATCAAGAGAAGGGCTTGGGAAGTCATTTCTGGTGCATTACATCCAGTTGCAGTTGCAGTTGCAGTTGCTCCAACTGTCGCCAATATTTCTACTCGAATGTGACGACCAGAGTAGCTGCAGGTTGATATCGCAATGCATGCTCCAAATGAAGTGAGGCCTCACTCGATGCTGGCCGTAAAAGAGAGCGAGGGAGTGCCGGGCATAGAAAGAGACAGACGTGAAGTGCAACCACAAAATCAGGAGCGAGAAGGCAACGATACGGCGTTGGTTGGCTGCGACATTTGGCAGAGCAACTCGAACGCTGCTTGTCTCTACGTTTGTCTCGCTCACGCGCATGCCCGCTTAGGGTCAACGGCGGCGCACCAATCGCTGAGCACCAAAACAAAGTTGTCGTTTTTGTTGCTGCTGCTGCTGCTGCTGCGCAATGAATTAGTCTTCGTTAAATGTGGCGACGGCAGTGGTAGCAGGGACTGAGAACGAGCAGAGGCAGCGGAGCGGCAGCGCCCAAGCACTTGACTTCCTGCGCTGTTGCCCATTTTCTTTGCCATTTTCTTTCGGCATACTTGCAGCTGCGCACCGCTGTCCTTTTATCCATCTGTCTCTTTAATCCTTAAAACAATACATTCGACTGGGAGCCTGAAAATGGTTGACTACTGCTCCATTTTCATGGCACCAACGCCGTCGCTCATGGCATGAAATCCATGGCAATCCAGCTCCTCAGCGGCGTCCGCCAGGTCCCGAGCCTGGCCCTGGCCTGTACCGTTAAGTTAGTTTTGCTTTGAAGTGGTCTGCGATGGGCTAATCATCGTATCTCTTGTCGTTGTCATAATAAATGTCTGTATGTATGTATGTACCTACATATACCTCGGTTCATTCTCCTCTCCCCACCCTCTCTAACTCATTTCTATCAGCATGGTTCGAAATGACTACAGCGTTTCCCCTCGAACACAACATAGACAGAGAGGAAAATGTTAAAGTCAACCAAAGACCTCCCCATGCACACACACACGCATGCATACACACCCACACAAAGCAACGGGAAATCTTAAAAATGAGCAAACTGTAAAAGGAACACGGAGGAACAGTTACGCTCAAAATTATAGTAAAAGAAACAAGACTATGTACCCAAATGGGAACATTGCAGTACATATGTATGTACATATGTTTGTAGGTTTGGGGTAGCAGTCCATTGGAACCCACTCTGTTTTATTGGGACCCTATCCAAATTGTAAAATTATGAATTTCAACTGCTGGTGGCACATGCATGCATTGGTATGCTCATCATTCTATATGTACAGTGCCGGACTTAAGTGTAGGCACAGCAACAACTTTTCAGTTTACTGCTGTTATAAGAGATTTTTCATCGCAATTTTTAGAAGAACAATAAGTTTATCTGATTAATTTCCTATAAGATTGGCTAATTTTTATAGCCGTAATTTCATTGCATTATTTTATAAAAATTGCTAAACGAATTAGAGGTCTAAAGTATTGGCACACTTAGCATTTAGCACTTTTTAATGAGTTAAGTTCTTGAAATGTGGGCAAAGGGTCGTCTTTTTTGGACCCACACTCAGTTCTATGTAGTTCTGTGGGAGTGTCTGGTATTAGATCTCAGAATACCTCCAATGCACAGGGGGTAAAACAGCCAATTTAATTTAGTTTTAGAATTTGAAAGCTTAATATTTTTCAGACTGTAAGGTAAGTGATGATAGTTTTAGCCTAGAAAAGTCTAGAAATTTGTGGATAAACTCTACAGAAGGGGGCTGTATATATAATATAATAATATATATTTGAGAAAACTGGGGGCAAATTGTTGCGCCATCGAAAAATTATGTGTACTTTGAGATCGTACTAAAAATATTTAAAAAAAATATATATAGATAAAGTCCATAATGCATTTTTAATAAAATATATTTAAATTGAAATCCGAAAAGGGATTCGAGTTTAAAATACACAGGCCGACCTAACGGTTATCCATCCCTGAACACTCGTACAATTTCTATGAAATATTCAGTGTTCATTATCCAAGCTAAGAAATATAAAAACCTTTCCAGTTCAATATACCCGGTACTCGAAGAGTTTAGGGATATATTAGTATTCTAGTGGATGGGGATGTGTATAACAGCCAGAAGAAAGCGTTTCTTGATCAGCACGAATAGCCGTCTCGATATAGCTATGTCTGTCTGTCTGTCCGTCCCGATGACGATGTACAAAATCGTTGTTTCAAGATTGGGCCACGCCCCTTCCCACCCACACAAAAGACGAACTTGGTGGGAGCTTGCAAGGACCAAGGGGTAAGGAACTTGGCCGAAAAAATTGTGAAAATATTGAAAGACTTCCCACAATACTTACAGATCGAATATGATCAAAGCCCTCCGCGATATGGAAAAAAAATCATTGCACCAATGCATCAATGCAGTTCCTGTGATGGGGGAAATCGCTGATATTTGCAGTAAGCTTGTCAAATATTTTAAGAAGTCTGGATCGAACTTATATTACTTTCTCTAAAAAGGTTTTGCCCAAATCGCTGGAATACAGTTTATTCTTTACTGATATCTATATTAATAAATTTGATTAATATAAAAAATATATTAAGAGATCTAAAATTATTATTATTCAATTATTCAAACTATTAAAAGTATTTAAGGCATACATTTAAATCAATGAAGTCACATTGTCCGTTCGTAAGAAGTTTTTGAAAATGTTGAAAAATCTTGAAGCAACGAACGTCCAATCATACACCTAATTGATCTGAATATTAACAAATTAAAGAAAATTTAAACCCTATTATTTTATTTAAATCCGCACTACAAGCCCAAAATTTTATCACAGTACTTCCAAACAATAGCCTTGTTTCTTTTCCCACCTACAGAAAAACTGATACAATTTTCCATTAAGGAAAGAAACCATGTAAATAATGACTGCAAGGAAATTATGTGTTCTTTTCTTATAGAACAAATGTTAGAAGTAGCTGAAAAACCTTCACTTGATGATGAATTTGCAGAATATATGTATAAAACTGTCTATAAATATGTTGTATTTCTGTGAGTGGCAAAGCTCTGAGGGAACATTTTCAGATACTAGAAATTTAATAAGAGAGAAGCGTGGTTTGATAGCCACCGATCCAGACAACTTAAGTCACATTATCGTTCTCCATTCAAATATAGATTAAATAAATAAATAAATTAGATATAGACTATAGACTAGACTAAAGCAAGTGTTTTTTTCTTTATTCTTTTCCTTACGTACAGAAAAACAAAAAAAATTAATGCATTCGAGTAAATTCGGAAACAGTCTCCCCCCCACTGTCATTCATTCAATTCGTGCCGCGTCGTTTAAATGTTGTGTGTATGAGTTATACGTGGGTGCACTCACTCATTCAAACTTTATAGGCGTAGCATTCGAATTCACTCAATTGATTTCGAGCATTACTCTCTCTCTTTCACAGAGTGGCGCCCTGGCGGAGGTGAGCCAGAAATAATGGTGTGCTGGTGTGCGAGATAAAGGATTCGGAATACAAAATGGTCGCGGAAAACTCGAAACGGATAAAATATTCTAAAACGCTTTTTATTAAAGTTAAAAGCACGTACTGTACACTGATATTTCGGGCAATAATAATGTATAACATAACCTTTAATATGTTCAGAGCTCAAGTAATCTTTAGTAGATTTTAACTAAAATTGTCCATTTATGCCCAGCTTAAACCAAGTCTAGTATGAGTTGATAATTTGATTTGGTGTGAATATTAAATAGCCAAAAATTCATTCACTCTTTTCCAGAATTAACAAAAGCACTGTCGCAAGTTTTTATAGCTTTCAAAAATAATTAAAAAAATTTCTGAATTTTTGCTGAAATCTATATTTTGATGAAAGAGCCACGATTTTTTATTTAAAATCCGATAATTTCGCAAACTATCGGCTGCAGAGTTTTGAGAGCCCATTGATATCTGTGTTCCTGAGGTTTTCAGAACTACAAAGTTCGATTTGGCAGGACCCTCTATATACTGTATTTAAAACGTTGCGACGTTACCCGAAGCTGGCCTTACAAAAGTGTGTGTGTGTGTGTGTATATATGTAAATTATTGATGTGTGCGTGAGCAGAAATTGCAGCATGTTTGTGAAAGCTTTAAGATTGCATTAAAATGCACCACGCCATGTTAAGGGGTACATACATACATATGCATGCCTGTATGTATGTATTTATGTATGTACATACATGGGCGCTGCGCCTGTGTTTGATGTTGTCAAAGTTATCATCCACACATAGACGCAGAGACAGAGAGAGGGAGAGACAGAGAGAGAGAGAGAGGGAGAGAGGAAAGGAGAGAGCACCAGGCAGTGGAGCAGGCTATTAAGCATCCATTTAGGATACTAATTTGTGTATCATTACAATTTGTATCTGCACAGGCAGACAAGAACGCTCTTGGCCATAACCCCCACACGCTGCACTGCTTTGCCAGCTAAGCGAGCTTTGTCGCATGCGACTTGTATGAACATAAAAAGCGGGCGACACAAAGAACTTGGAGCATATAGGGAATGGCAGGACACTGGGGTGCGGGGGAAAATCGGAAAAAACCGAAACTAAAGTGGACACAAGGAAAAACATCAGATACATGTACATAGGTACGTATTTATGTACATACAACATGTCGGTGGTTCTTGTTTCATGTTTCTATTATTTATCTTCATTTATATGTTACCACCATTTCAATTTGGATTCAGACTAGGTCATGGAACTCCTGAACAACTTTGCCGTGTCACAAGTTTTAATCTTGACAGCTTTCACGGAAAAGAGTACACTGTGGTACCACTAGAAACCAGACTCCTGCCATATCACACTGAATCCAGGTTTTGGTCCCCCCCCTACCGGCCCTACGAGAAAACCGACATTGCAGAATCATAGAGAATAAGCATATCTAACAGATTGCCGAATCTGAATCAGATCGGATTATTCTTATAGTCAGAAGGAACGCTCTCACACACTCATCGTCGTGCAATGTGCGGCCTTTGGCGAGCGAGAGCTGCCGACGTTGGTGTGACATTAGAAAGCAAAGAACGATGTAAAGAAAAATGGAAACAGATCAAATCTAAAATATAATAAGTATTAAAATGACAAACAGTTCAACCGACCGGTAGAGGCCGCAACTTTCCTTCTCGTTTTTGCTTGTAGTTTCCTTTGAGTTCAACTTAATATATTTCCATTTCTAGTAATTCAGTGGAGGGGGGAAAAAGAATAGGAAAATCATTTGGATTTTCTCAAGGGATTTCCCTCAAATGGTTGTTTCTCCTACTCTTCCACTCTGACACTCCGCCACTCTGCCAGTCTTGAACCCACACAGGTTGTGGGTTGCGCACAGAGCAGCTAGGAGGACTATGAAATGTGCTACCCTACCACCCGAAATTGTCCAACCAAGAAACAAAAATGTTTCTCATTGATGTGGCTTTTTAACTTTTCATTATTTACCGCTAAAAGCAATAGCAAGAAGGAAAAAACCTGGGGGTAAAAGCGGCAATGGGGAAAAGTTTAAGGAGCAGAGCAGAAAGAAGCAAAAAAAAAAACAAAGCAACAAAAAGAAAGCAATGTGAAAATCGCTGGGTTCTTGTTAAGTGCCCGAATTCGCCTCACCATCGAATTACGCCATTTTGCCAGCGCTTTGATATGCGCCGTCGTAGGTTGCTCCCCAGCAACCCCCCACCACCATCCCAACCCAGTCCACCCCAGGCCTCTTCCACATCACCCTCAGCCGGGTTTGTCCTTCAACTCATTTAGCTGATGCTGCTGTCATTTTTGCTTTTGTCAATTTCTCGTTCCTCACGCTCATGTAACGCAGCCTGCCCAATACCACGAATGCGAACCCCAACCTACCCGAATCCGTACTCTCACCTGATGTCTGTGTGCGCCGTTAAATTTGTCTGCTATCTCTGTCTCCTTCCTCCCCCCAGTCTCTCCATTTCGCCATTCTTTTTACCCATTTTCCAGTCCCTTTTTCCCCGGTTTTACTTTGCACTTTTTTCCCTTTTCCCTTGTCCTTTCCCTTGTCGTGCCTAAACGCTATTAAAGGTTTCTACCTTTTGTGCGTGCCTGAGTATGTTGTCTAATTTAGTCCATTAGTTTCTTGAATGCTTTGCAATACACACAAACAAAGCAGAAATACCAAGATGAAATTGGATATGGGCATTTCCATTCCGCCGTTTCGCTACCGACAAATGTACGAGCAAAATGTTTAAAAAAAATAATGAAAAAGTCAAATTAAAACGCGGGGGAACGTTGTGAGTTGCTGCGGCGACCGCAACTCTACATTTATACCCGATACTATGTCAGTATGGCTCTCCTCCACCAGACGGCGGCAACATTGCACGACACGACAAAGAGTGCGTGCGAGAGAGACAGAAAATTATTCTGAGCGTGTCGTCGGGTGCTGCGTAGCGACTGATCTCTTACTTTTGGCTATAATAATAATCCGATCCGATCCAGATTTGGCAGTCTTGTAGATATGGTAATTTTCCTTCTGGATTTCTGGACTTCCTTCATTTAATCTATTTGTATAGTAATTGTTTTAAAGCTATAAGCCAAAATAATACGTAACTGACGTTACGCTACAAAAAAAAGTGGCTTTTGAGGCTGGGGTAGAAAATAGCCAAACTCTGTGAAGTGGGTTGGATTATCTGTTATGTAATATTTTTTGGCTAATATTTGAAGTGTTGAGTGCTAAATTTCCAAGTTATTCAATGTACAAACCTCTCCGGAATTTTTTGGTTATAAGTCTGAGGCATCCGGCGTTAGGTTACCTTATTCCGGGGTGATAAAAGTTACAAAATTAACCATTAGCCGAGATTGGTTAAATTTTCTGGAATTTTTAGTAAGTAGTTCAATTATCTTTCTTATGGGAGATAATAGTAAAGGAAAACATGACTATAAAAATACCAAAATATACTGAAAAGTGAACTTTGGCCTATTTTAAAAGGTTTTCACATTAAGGTTAATGAAATTACATTTATGTCGGAAAATAATATCTGCCCAAAAGTATATGGTTATCTGTTTCTATGAACTACTAATGTTTTTGGCATGATGGAGATTGTGGCGGAAAGGCCCATACCCCTAGAGTATGCTAGACTTCAAGGGAATAAAAACATATTAAAATAGCTCAATTGCCTCAAATTTATCAACTTCAAAAATAATCCTTTTTGTATAAAACAATAAAATATAAAGCCCGATTTGACAACGTTTTTTAAGTGTCGACAATGTTGAAAAAAAAACGATATTTGGTCAATGGTTCAACTATGTCGCTATACTATAAATCGCTCTGATCGGATTTAATTTATTTTATGATTTAGATTTTAAAATGTAATCAAGCGGGAACCGTGGTAAGGGCCGCGCCTGTACTCGGTCAGTATATATGTATATATTATGTAATTTGAACCATATATTTCATATGTCGTTTCGCAAAAGGGACAAATTGATTTTTGGCAAAGAAAAATTTCATAAAAATCGGTTGAACCGTTTGGGAGATTTGTATATATTAGATTTTATCTGTTTCCCTTTTTTTGCATTTTTCTTACATCTGTCTCTTTTTTTCTATTCTCCCAACAACACCCGCTATTTCATCTCGCTCCCTTCCGCCAGATCACGCACACTGAACGAGGTAGAGTGTGTGAGAGAGGGAGAGAGAGAGAGTGGAAGGCGTTTCATTTGTTCCTTCTGGCTATAGTTCTTCGTGGGGGCGGAATGGGACGGGCCTAAATTTGGAAATACACTTGTAACAGTGTGATACCACAGGTGTCTGGATACGAAATTTGGTTGCTCTAGCTCTTAAAGTCTCTGAGAAGTAAACAGACATGGCTATAACGAGTCGGCTATTAATGCTGATCAAGAATATATATACTTTATGGAGTCGGAAACGCTTCCTCCTGGGTGTTACACACACACACACACTTCCACTTGAAGTATCGGGTGTACTAATGATCTAGTCTCCTACTAAATAGATTCCAAATCGTTACGATAAGCTTACTGCTATAGCTGTAAGGATGAAAATAAGTTCTCTTTATTAGTCAGTGCTTTTTCAACTTTTTTCGAGGGGTACTTAAGTGGAAGGTAACACTTCGAACATCCCAGGGACCAGCCACGAGTGTAACCCCTGACTATACCGGCTAAAGAGTGCAGATAAAGCTTCGAGGTTTTTTGAGTGTGTGTTTTTGTATTTATTTATTTTTGTGTGGACTTCACTGCATTGTCATTGATTGGCGGCTGTCGTGCAGGACAATGTGAAACATCATTCGACACAAATCGCTTTTGCCACCGCCTCCCGGTTCTATGGTCAGCCTCACACATTTCAGTGGGACACGTGCCTCTAATTTGCAAGGGCCTGCAACAACATCATGAAGTCATGAAAAAAATCCAAAGAAGTGGCAAACCGGGTCACGTGTGTGTTAATTTTGTCACCTCCTGTTCATAAGAGCTTCCTAATTCGGTTCAGTATGAAAATTCCTTGGAGTCCTCCCACATCCCCTTCCGCTCCTCACACTTCCCCCACTGAGCGAAAAGGCGCTGCCTATTTTCAGTGCGATTGTCTTTGTGCACGTGTGCATCGGTGTAAGTATGAATGTGTGTCACGCCCTTGGTGGCAAAGTCTACAGAATTGATTCAATTCAATCATATTATTTGTTTAAGTATCAGACACCCCAAACACGCGACTCACACAATGTTCGCGAAAAAAATCCACGATAGACCGAAAAGACGAATTTCAAATAGTTTAAAGGAAAGAAAACTATTTAAAAGTAGCTCCTAAGATAATGGATAATATTCATAGCTAGGCTAAAGCAGTTCAAAAAATACCCCCGATGAAATGCGATTTATCAAGATTGTTTTTCAATTTACGTGTGGAAAATATGATGTCTCAAATGCCAATGCTCTAATAACATTACACGGATGACAGTTTTAGAAGCAACCAAAAAAAGAACCCGATGGACTTCGATTTATCAAGAACTGACGTGTTGATCATTCTCACCTGTGAGATACATTTGTATCTGTATGAATCAAATTTCGGGAGACGACCCAAAACTATTTTGTACAATAGAGATTTATGTACTATGGGGTCGGGAAGAGTATCACCGCTTATTTCGAAGCTTGGGTTGGACAAGTCATGAAAATGGATGGCTCTAACAATTTGAAGATACCGAAATGAGAATGAAATTATCTACCAGATTGCAGAAAACAATTGCCTGTGGCTAACTTCCGTACTACTTCCTCTCTATCTCTTTAGTGGAGCCATCTAGCGGAGTGAGCGATATATAAGGCATTGCAGGAAACAGCTCAAAAGTTTACAACAACTAAGTACCGGGTACTAGAAGTGTCGAGTCACAACGCTTCGACTGGTTCTTACATAATTTTACAATTCATTAGATCTCCATTTGCTTAATATTGTTGTGGCTCTTTCTTACGTTTTGCTGATGCTGATGCGATTTCCCCATTTGTACCCCCGAAGTTCGACCCAAAGCTGCATGGAAGCAGACCGGACCCGTCCTACTCAAATTACAGACACATTGACATCGCCGTGTTCGGGAGAATGCAAGCAAATGGAATAAAAACGGAGGAGTAGCAAACTGGGATAATTTTGGAAGATGGGGTGGCTGAGTCCTAGTAATGGGAACAACCCCAACGTTAAAAAAAATATAAACCTGCTGATACACGTCGGGTTTTTCACCGACGCTTCGTGAGAATAACGGTCTGCAGCATTCAAACCCTCGCGACTTTTAGCAAAGAACTCACATCCGATGAAATAGAAAACCTACTCAACTGAGGTTTTATTAATTCTTTGTGGAGTTTTCTTTTGTAATCAGACAGTATTTCGAGATATTCCTCTATTAAGCTCTAGTCCTTCGAGTGACTAGGGAATAAAGGGAGTAGATAAATGTACATATAATACAAAAATTACGGTAGAAAACGTACTGTTCAACAGCAGCTTGGGCAAACCATAAGAGGTTTCAGTCGCTGGCTCATATTCACGCAGTTTTCCATTAGTTGTCCTCTTGCCCACTCACCGTGTATGCATCCCTCTCGTTTGCTCTGGCGAGCCCTGCTCCTCCCCGCCACAATATAGTGCGACACCCCGAGGTGTTGGCTTTCTCAATCACTTGGAATGGTGAAAGAGTTCTGCTCGATGATGTTAGCGTAAGCTTCGACGTCTGTGGCGCTCAGTGGCGTTTATATAAGTCGTATATAAGGCGGATCCGCCAAGATCGGAGATCTATACCAACCATGAATTTGTAAGAAATTCCTTTTCTGTTTTTAAAAATATCTAAACTTAATTTTGGGAACTATAGTTTTATCCCTATATATCCCAGAACGGCTATTTTTATACCCGATGCTCGAAGAATATAGGGGTATATTGGGTTCATGATGAAAGTGTGTAACACTAGAAGGATGCGGTTCTGACCCCACAAAGTATATATATTCTTGATCAGCATCAATAGACGAATCGATTGAGCCATGTCCGTCTATCCATCCCTATGGGAGCCTAGTTCTCAGAGACTATAGGAGCTAGAGCAACAAAATTTGTATCCAGACACCTGCGATATCACACTGAATCAAGCTTGTTTCAAAATTCCACCACTTTCCACCTCCACAAAAGACGAAAATCTGTGACATCCACAATTTTGAAGATACGAGAAAACCAAAAACGCAGAATCGTGGAGAACTATAGAAAATGACTGTATCTTTCAATTTGCCGAGTCTGGATCAGATCGGATTATTATTATAGCCAGAAGGAACACATGTCGAAACATGGTGGAAACTCATTTGAAAAATTCGTCGGATTCGCTTGAAACTCGTCACTTAAGTAAATTCAAAATGGCGGATGGCCCCCAAGGTTCGCAAACACTTCCTTGGGAATTCAGTATAACAATCGAATTTTTAAGGTTGTGAGCCACGGAAGGGACCGCGTCCCTACTTTTATACCCGGTACTCAGTCTGTATATATGCCAGCTTATGATAAGGTAATTATATATATGTATATATATTTTATACGTAATTATGCGTAAGCGGCGGAATTGGTATCGCAGTCGAAGACTGTCGCGTTCTCTCTTTCCCACTGTAATTCGGTAAAGCAGTTCGCAACAAAGATTTTTTGGTTAATGTGGGGGGCGAAATCTCTCCGCAAGTTATTGCACATCGCAAACGAAACTCTTGCCAATATCCGTTTAATATTAACGAGGGGCACGTTGTGAGTCGCAGCCACGGCCGCGACTCTACATTTATACCCGATACCCAGTCAGTATGGCTCCTCTCCGCCAGAGGGACCACACATTGCACGACGAAGAATGCGTTGCGTATCCACTAAAAATTGATTTGTTCCTTCTGGCTATAATAATAATCCGATCTGATCCAGATTCGACAGTCTGGGTCTATACCCGGCTATTGATGCTGATGATGATGATGATGATGATGATGATGCAAGAATATATATACTTTATGGGGTCAAAACCACTTCCTTCTGGGTGTTACGTATATCCATTTTCGCCACAAATCTAATGCACCCCTCTACTCTTTTTTAGTATCGGGTATAACAACATTTTAACTTAGTATGAAAAGTGGAATATATGTAAACTATTTGATGGGCTTGTATTTAAACATATTGATCATACATTTTCGGATCTTATCTTAATATTCTAAGATATAAAGAAAATGCAATCCCATCGGAAAACAATCGCACCCCTAAAACATTGTCTAATCTGGCTATAACTTTTTTTTTCAGTTTTGAATACCAAGAGGAATATTTTTAGATCCAGAGATCCTAGATTTCGACAAAGTTTGTCCGCCTTAAAAAATAAGCCGAACCCTTATGAACAAATATAATGTAATTTAATTTAATTTAGGTAACTTTAAGGGTTAGGTTATGCTTTTAATTTAAAAAATTTGTATTTTTTCAAAGTTATTTTTGTAAGAGCCAGTGCTTTTTTATATCACACAACTGAAGTATCTTACATCTGGTTGTAATGCATTTTTGCAATTCTGAAAAGCTGATAGATGAACCTGAGCACTTTGTAGCTGCAGCTCTCCGATTGTGTTGCCCAGTGTTTTTTTTGCAATGATAAGAAATGCGATGAAAATATGGTTTAACATCGAGCTGACGTTTTAGATGACAATCGAAATCAAAATCCGAACAAAAATGTAGTGCACTTGTGAGCGACAAATGGTGATGGACCAAAATGACACCCCATTCATGGACTTCCAGTACAGCAGTCACCCCGCAGCACGCCACGTATAACAAGAGCGTGAAAAGGAAGGAGTGCCAGTGTGCATTGGTTCATCATTTGCAATTATTTGGGCAATAATTACTATTGTGTCTTATGCTTACATTTTGCGCTTGTCGAACGGGGAGGCGGGTGTTGGCTTTGGAGTGGGGTACACGTCTTCTCACCCCTTGGTAGCGGGCAGCAACGCCTACCCCATTCCTGCCGTCACCCTCTTGACTTAATGAGGCCTTTTTGTGCTCTTGATGGATTTTAAATTGTTGTCATCATCGCTATTTGTTTGCCAGCTGTGGCAGACGCTGGGCCGAGGGTTGAGAGGAGTCCCCAGGGGTTCTACGCGACTACAGGAGGTGGAGAACTCTGTTTGAGCATTGTACCTGCACAGGCTAATCCCTCGCAGGCGGATTGTGGTTTCGGGGCACTCTTAAGCGGATGCTGATCGGCTGAAAAACTTAATTTTTTATCTACTGACCCTGCCGATTTTTCAGATTACTGCGTCAATTGCCCGACTCTAACATTCAATCGAAAAGTACTATGTGAAAATCTATTAGGGAAAAAAACAAGTGGTTTATATACTCTTGATCAGCTTCGGCAGCTGATATCAAAACAATAAAATATGTGACGGACACCTTTTTTATATATACATACATTTCTTTTTCATTCATCATTTTTGCCTAGAACAAATTTAATATACTTTTTTTTATCTAGTTAAATTTTTTTTGTAAGACTCTAGACTTAAGATACAATGTTTAGATGGCCAATTAGTGATTTAAAAATAATTAATTAATTTATTTATTTATTTTAATAATTTTCCTTTAAGGAAAAAAAGGATTCATTTTTAATTTGAAAGCTTCATATTGTCCAGACTTACCGAACCTAATCTCTGAAGCTCTGAAAAAAAACAGTTTTTAGAAACTAAAAAGAACAACCACACCTTAGAAAAAAAAATAGTTCATTCCAAATTTGAAAAGCTCAACATTTTTTAGAAAAACATGGTCTGATTCGAAGCGGAAGTAAAAAATTCAATTTTGTTGTCTAGTGTAAACTGCACGAATTTCACCTAGGACTTGAACAAAAATGGGTTGGCTTTTTTTTAAATTACGTTTAGCCGAATCGAATTGGGTTAGAAGTTGTACTCAGAACTAAAAAAAAAAGAGGGTATGCGTGTTGAAACTTCGCTTGCAAAAAAATAAGGGACACAGTAGAGTTGAAATGCTGCCTGCGAAAAGGAAGGGACGTCTTATTAGATATTATAAAATAGTCAAAGGAAACCTTTTAATACCTCTTCTCTACCTCCATATCGTATGGAATATACCGAGCCATGCACACCTTTTCTGTTTGGCTATGCGTTGGTTCGACCGATTGTACTTCCCCGATAAGTTCACGAATGTCAACCGTTGGGATGAATAAAGAGAAAAAAAACAGGAAACAGAGATCAGGCAGAGTCTTTTTTCGCCCTTTAAAGTTGCAAATTGAACGATTTTTATAAGAGGAAATTTAAAAGTCTCCAATTTCAAATTGTGCCGCTCATCAAGTGCTCTACCAGTGCTCAAACCAGCCCAAACTGTCCCAAAAGCTCTCTTCGCTTGTCGCAAAGTGTCCGTTCAAAAAGGCATAGCAAGATGCGTATGCGGGAGGGGAGCACTCTAAACGGCAACGGCAACGGCAACGACAGAAACTTGACATATGTACGCCCCGAGCACTTTTTCGGAAACAGCAGGGCGACATTTTTCTCATTACACCATACCCTGTACTCAAGAGTTAAGGGGGAAAAGCCAGATGGAAGCGACCGACCCCAAAAAATATATATGTACATACGAGTATATATTTTTGATCAGCATCAATAATGGTCCGTTTGTCCGATTGTCCATCTTGATAACCGACTAGATCTTAGACATTTTTAGAGCTAGAGCAACCGGATTTTCCGTCCAGAAAGTCTTGTCGCAAACAGTCCTTAGCATACTTAACTGCTCATATCGTATTGGGTCGTGCCACAACATCTCTGTATAACCCCAAATCCCTATCTACCAGATTGGCGAATCAATATCAAATCGTATCATTATTATAGTCTCAATGAATATAACCACTTCCCCTTTCTGACTAACCCCCTGCTACGCGCTCGCTCTTCCTCATACTCGTCGTCGTACATTGTGCACCACCTGGAGGTGTAAGCGATATATAAAAGCCGCTGGTGGAAAGAGAGAGATGTACGTTTATTCTACAGGAATGGAAATGGTTGGAATATTGGTCGTTAGATGTAATAGGAATAGACGCACTGCGGGAACATGACTAAAATTAGAACACAACAGCGCTCGCTCACTCGATATTTCCCTCATAACGGTGATGAGGGACTTCTACCATGATAAGGACAAGAAAAAAATCCATGTTCAAACCCCCTATCCAACTCTTGTCCTACCACCCTCAACGCATTAACCAAAAATTCATTCTGGGCCAATTGCGAACAGCGATACCAAAAAGAGAGCGAGAGAGTATGGGGTTATGCGTTTATCCGATTATGCGTTTATCCATAATTTCGTATAAAATAAATGATATGTATACATATTTAAATAAATGATAAGTTACACGATTTTTTCCACTCGCACTCTCTGTATTCTCTCAGTGCTACATGATTTCAAAGCCCAAAGTTTGAAAAAATAGCTTAAAAAATTATAAATTTTGAATTTAGAAAGCCTAAAACTTTCAAGACGGTAAGCTGAAGCTACAAAAAGTTTGGGTTCAATTCAAAGCTGCATTTATCAGCTTTTGAGAATTGTAAAATTTCAATGCAAGCAGGTGTAAGTCAGGTGAAAAAAAAAGCACACAGTTGAAGTGTTGCATAGCGTTATTAATATTAATTTAATTTGAAGAGCATTGGAGTGTACTATATTTTTTGTCAGGCCCTCTTTAGCCAACATAAATAACCTCGATAATGTAAAAAAAAATGGTGTTTTAAAATCTAACCCGCAAGCTGACATGCGTTTTATTTATTGTGTTGAACTGGGGTTTGAACTCTTCCAAGAACTCGAGGTCATCACTTTGAACCCTGCACTCTACATGGCAGCTTTCCACCGTAACTGCAGCAAGCCCCTCCCTTTTAGCCGTTTATATTTAATCATATTTAATCCCACTCCTGCGCCACTTTTAATTTCGGATAGAATGTGGGTGTGTTTTCACTAATTCAATCTGCTCTTTCAATAGGTCATCTGGCTCGTCGACTAAACCCCCGGGTTTTTGGCGAATGGAGATTATCGCAGCTGCAACTTGCATCTACGCGATTGGAGAGTCCGTGACAGATATCAAATCAAGTAACTTTAGAGGTACATCAAAGAAGAAAGCAATATTTATTTAATATTTACTTATTACTAAAATCAATAAAAGATGTTTTCCACGATAGACCAGTGTGCCGTGGCACACGCTTTGCTCAACAATGGTCTACACGATTGATGTCCTCACCGCCCATAAAGTATACTCGTATTTGTAAGAATGTATGTTCTTTGTTTGGCATTGGCAGCAAAGAACCCAATTTGTGGTACACTTGATCTTTGATTTTAAATGTTGAATTGAATTGTTGAACATTTTCCGCAGTATTGTGAACTATTGCGAATGGACTTCAGGAACATGTTTGAATCTAGATACGTGGCGATGGGCAAGCCGTTCGATGGAGCCTGCCTGTATGTATACATTTTGCGATATTTAGATTTTTCGGTCGAGCCGTTTGGAAGGAGTTCAAGCACAAACTTTATATATCAGATTTACAAAGATATCGACCTTAAATAAGCCAAGCCCATAAGTTCTTGTTATAGTTGTTATTTTCCTATTTCCTTATCGCTTCATCATATTCTTTTTTTTTACCACAATTCAGGTCAAGTTGGAACTACGAAAACCGCGTACACGATGGATTTCATTGCTTGAATTTCAATGCCTTTCTTTTCCTAAAATATAAAAATAAGCACAAGAGTCAAAAGCAGAGTATACAAAAATATAAAAAATCCCGAAAGCATCAAAATGAGGATTAGCTTAAAAAGCTTTTTTTTTTTTTAAAAATAACAAAATTTGGCCAAACTTTAAAAAATGTATGCGTTTAAAATGATACTTAATTCTTTTCAAAAATATTGATAATGATTTGAAAAATATTAAAATCGGTTCCGTAGACAGCTTTTTAATCTTCAGCTTCAATCAATAAATAAATACAAAATTATAAAATTTATTTTTAAAACTGGATAAATATTTTTAATTTATTTTATTTTTTCCTCAAAAATAATTATTATATTACTATTTATTATTAATAATAAAACTCAAAAAATTTGTGTTTTCATTCAAGAATATTTTCTTAAAAATAATGAATAACTATTATTGTGTGATTTTTGAGATATATGTATGTACCTTATAACCATTACGATCCCTGATCATAAGTAATATATTTCTGCACAAAATATCTGTACATAAACCCTGGTGTCTTACTCCAGCAAATCAGCACAATTTGTCCTAAACTTGTTGCGGCGACTATATCTCCATATTTTTGTATTTGACGCGCGGAAAAAACCATTTTTAGCATTTAAAATTCAGGTGAATTCGCACAAAAAGAATATACACTTGAACAGCATCAAAGATCATGAGCTACAATTTGTATGTAATGTGATTCTTCTCTGATTCCCTCGGATATAGGGCTTTCTGTTATGGCACTCACAGATCAGATTATTTTGCCTTAACTGAAGATGGCAAGCAAAAATATTTTATATGAGATTACTGATTAACAACAACTAGCTTTTTATGGTTTATTAAAACGATCTAATGAAAAAGATACTTTACAGCTATATGAAAAATAATTATCGTGTGTTATGAAACACCAGAAGGCGTTCGGGAATGAACAAAATTATAAATAATTAAATACATGTTTAGATTGGATGGTTTTTTTTATGTTTTATACTGCTTCATGTTCTATGCTTTTGGTATTACTTTGAATCAGCCCATGGCATCTTTGACGCAAAGCTTTTCCATTTGATCGGAGTAGAAGGCGTTGAAGTTGATGCGGTGCACCAGATTCATGAAACGATCGGCGGTGTTCTTCTTGGCCATATTGTTGATTTGCTTGAGAAAAGATATCAGCAGTCCGGTAAATTCCAGATCAAAGCGTTTTACGCGCTCTGAAAACGTATCTGTCGGATCCAACGAGCTCTCGAACTGGCAGAAGTAATAGAAATTTAGTTGAGCATTTTAATTTTTGTATTTTTCAAGATCGAAAATATTTAAACGCGTAAATTTAAAAGTAAGTCCTTGGTAAGTAAGGAAGAACTACGCTCTGGATTTGATATACTCGTGAAGTTAAAACAATAAAACTATATCTTAGAAAAAGCCTGTTAGGCTGCAAACAAGACCGCTCCCACGCATTACACACAACCATTTATATTTTATAGAAGATGGAAATAAATACTTGGCGATTTCGGTGATCTATCGAAACGAAATTGATTACGGCCAAAATAAAAAAGGTTTCTTCATGACTTTTCGAAATTACATATTGGAAGAAATTTTACCTCCTTATCAAAATAAAAAATATTTTGTTTGAAAAAAATTACGTCGTTTGTATTGAGACACTGTTTGAATAAGCTAGTTCCCAAAAAAAACCCTCTTATCTAGCGGAACGAAATTAAAATTTTGTACTGGTAAAATCATTTAAAATCCCGCTGATAGATACATAAAAAGTGTCGTGATCTTGTCTTTTATCTCCCGTTTTTGTGACCTAATTTAAACTTCTGTGGAATAAAATCGGGGCATACATGGACCGGAGAAGAGATTAATCTACTTGAATATAACAGAAAAATCATCTTGAAGAAAGCTTTTTTGTTTTGGATGTACAGACGATGTTTTGGAATAAATTTAAAAATTGTATAAACGTAGTTTTAATAATTACAGTACATAATATTATCGTATATTGTAATTTTTGTTAATTGTTACTGATAATAATAAACGACCTAGTCGAAAAAAATAAATAAAATTACTTTAATTATAAATTAAATAGTGCCTACTAATAATTTTTGGTTTTAACTTGACGCAAAACTTTTTCGTTAAAATTTTGTAAATTTTAAAGAAGGTTAACGTAAATAAAGGTCGCTGTTTTATATTTGTTAGTTTGTTTTTTGTGTTTATTGGTATTTGTCCAAAATTATAGAAAACTAAGTCATCGTGCGCATCTGTTGTAGAGTAAAAATTAAAATTAGAGTGGAAAGTGTATATCTATTTTAGGTTGAATATTTCTATGAAAATCTGCTACATTTTGGGATTGATAAAAGAAATGCTTCCCATATTTTACACAACTTAGTCTTTTTATTGAGTTTTAAATTTGTATTTTAATATACAAATTATCACAGTTAGAAAAAAAAACTATGTTGTTTTCTGTTACTGTTTAAGCAACTTATGCAACAATCAAAACAACTTAAAAAGAGAGCATTCAGATATGTATCCAAAGAAGAATTTAGTGAGAAGCGTTATAAATGGCTATTTTCTAAAATAAACATAAATATAAGAAAATATGAATGAATAAATCCATATAAAATAGTCACTTCATTACAATTTCTTTAAAAAAAACACACAAATAATGTGGTTTCAGCTGCGGTTCAAATTAACATGCAATCCAGATAAATCATTAGCAAAAAAAAAGCAACACAAAAACACTGATACGGAAAAGGCAAGTAGAAATCAGAGCAGCTTTCCATAGCCATTGATGCGTAATACCTGTGGACAATTCGAGTTTCCCTGATCAACGTCGGAGTTATTTGTATTGTCGTCGCTGGAGTCACAGACCATTGACTTGAGCTCAGCGTCGAGGAAAAAACGCTGCGAGAGCTTTAAGGTCGAATCAAGGGTGTTTGGTTTATATTCAATTTATTGCAGGCAGGCAGCAAGAGAAAGAGAAATGTAAGGAGAGGAGAGCAGAGGAAAGCGCAGAACATACGCAAACATATATAAACAGGAATAAAACAGTTATCTTTGCAGGGGCAGCACTCAATGGTGCATAGCAATTTGTGAAGGGTTCTAGTAACAGTCTCACCTGGATAAAGTCACAAAACTTGAGGCAGATCTTGCACAACTTGAATATGGCTCGATTTAGGTGCGAGGACTCAGTCAGCATGCAGTTCTTGAGGCACGAGTCCAGGAAGTCCTGATGCAGCTTGAGTACATTGTCCACGTTCTCGACCTTCTTCATCTTCTCGATAAAGATGTGCCAGTTGGGCTCAATGATCTCAATCATCATATAGTACTCCAGGTTCTGTATGGCATTCATCATGCGCTGGCGCAGAGTGAACGCCGATCGATACAGCTCAGCGGCCTGCGGCGAGAACTTCTTAGCGATAGAGTTTTCCTTCCAAATCCTGCAAGAAATAGCAAAGGCGGCGGCTAAGAAGCGACGTGATCTGGAAGAATAGATCTGGAATACTCACTTGCAAAGCTGACGCTCGACGTGCTTGCAAAAGAAGAGCTGACGAAACAGCATCTGGTACTTGGAAATGGCGATATGGTTGAGGACGAGCGAGACAGGCCACTTGACTTCGTAGGTGAAGGCGAAGCACTCGAGACCACTGAGGTCCAGGCGGTCCTGCGACTGCCAGTATTCTTCCTTTTGGTTCATGATCTTTGACATCTGTGTAACAAGGTCGTAGGTGAGAAGCTCGCAGTGCAAGTCGTCTTTGTAGGGATCATTACGGGCCGAAGACAGTCTTAATGTAAGACCTAGCAGATTCTCCAGGGTCATGGGCAGCACCAGATCAACATTCTTAGATAGCTCGTCCTCACAGGCGTCCATAAACTGCATGGTGAAGTCGCCCTGGTTGAGCAACAAATAATTTTTTACCGACTGCAGATGCCCCATAAGGTCGTTTTCCGTAAGTAGTACGTCAAGCAGCATGCGGGCGGCAAAGTAGTAGGCGTCGTTGATTACATACACGTGCCGCTCGTCGGTCGGATCAAGCTGAAGCTCCATTTGCTGGGTGGGCATCACTCGCTTTCCGCACTGTCGGATCACATTCAAGTACTTGCCGGTTCGCAGTATCTTGTCCGAGTACTTCTCCAGGAAGGAAGGGATCCGATCGCGACGCACGGTGTAGCGCTTTTCCCAATAATCGTCCGAATAGTGCTCGGGCAGCTCGCCTTGGTGGACAACCTCGTTGTCCTCCACCAGAAACTCACGGTTGCGGTCTACAATCACTCCTTTCTGGATCCAAAGCTGCAGCATTCGCATGTACGGCTCGGCTGCCTGGTGCGTCAGTTTGATCATTATCTGTTGGGCCGCCCTGTCCCCCTCCAGCCGCTTTATCCGCCCGTGCAGATGCGTCAGCACTGCAGCTCCCTGGAACTCGTTTAGTTGCACATTCACCAACGTCGTCCATAGCTCTTCCATCACCCAGATGGTCGGCTGTAGGTAGTACAGAAGCTTCTGAACCGTCAACTGCTGCTGCTGCAGCTCCTGCTCAGACTGTACAACCAGCACCTAGAGGGATAACCCATAAAATATACGTTTTAGAGGCGTCAGAAGATTTAGTACTGCATACACTTACGTAGAAATCGTTGGTTAGATCTTGGAGAGCCGCATTAAGAGAGTTAACGACCTGCCCGTGGCCATCTGTGGCCGCCATCATTTTTTGAATGCCTATAAAGTACGAGGCTAGGGGAAGGATATCCTGCAGCAGCTCTGTTAGCGATTTATCCAGGTGCGCATGGATAGTGAAATATGTTTCATACTTAGCAATGCCTGTACTGTTCGCATCTGGCGGCAGAGGGACAATAAAGTTCCCTCGAGTGCCACACAGACAATGGATCAGCTCTTTTAGAAGGACCCCCTGCTGGCTTTCCAAAGGCAGGGCGCCAAGCTCCGGCAGCACCGTTTTGTTTCCGTCCACTTTGCAGTAATCCCAGAGCATGTGAGTGCGATACTCATCCGGCAAACCTGTTGCCGCCGCTAGAACAGAGCTAGTGGAGCTATTGGTCTTAATACTGGCGGAGGACTTCATCAAATTAACTTCTGTACTTCCCAGCGGACGGTAGTTACTCATAGAACTGCTGGAAACTGCCATCAGCACGCGCTCTTTGATCTGGAGGCAAAGGATATAAATTTTGATTAGATTTAACTAGAGAAAATGTGGCTATTTGGATAGCTCGCTCTAACCACACTCAAATCGGCGCGTTCTGGATCGGTTTTCTGCTTCTGATGGTACAGTTTTAGATTCTGGTTGCGTCGTCCAAATAATCCCCCCGTGGAGCGGACTGGGGATACTTCGCTTCTACGACAATTCATGGGAGTTGATGTGGGAATGCTTTGGGACTTTGACAATGTATGTATGGCACTATCGTCAGTTAGACTCCTAGTCGACGCACTTGGAGCAAAGCTCGCCAAGGACAAGGCACCGACAGGAGAGCCAGTACTGCTCTGATTGGTTGCTGAGGGCATTTCAATCTTTGAGTGGCTACCGGCGATATCTTCGCAGCTGAATCGTTCGATGAATACAAGCAGTGCGTACATAGGATCCTTCCTGAAAGGCAAGGAACGTGAAAAACTAGACACCCAATGAATTATATTAGAATACTGACGTCTTAAGTATATGGGTGACCTCGGTGATCACTGTTTGAAAGTTTGGGCGCTTTTGGCTGATGGTTGCCAGTAAATGCAGCAGCTCGTTAGATGAGAGACGCTGCTCGTGTGTGGCACGAAAATGCCTCACAATGATGTCTGGCGTGTATGGAGCTCTACAAAAAAATTATTTTGGTATTTAGAGTATACTTGCAGAAAAATAGCAATTGCAGTTGTGCACTGATGGGCTCCAATTTACTTACTGAGATTCGACAATGAGATTGTGTAGTACCACACGCACTAGATCAACTTTACTCATAATGGCGTGGGCGAATTGTTGCTATAATGCATTAAGCAGCGGTAAAATTACAACATTCCAATACTAGCAAAAACACAAACACTCATAAATATGCGCTTGAACTGTTCTCAATTGAAAATATCGCGTGCATTTTTTGCGATTAATATATATCGTGCAGATTTATTTTGCTATTTTAGAATATCGTTTTGATTTATTTTATCCCACCCAGTTTTATAAGTGTACTTAACAATATCAAAACATAATAAAATAGTAGGAAAAATGCATTTTGGTCGACCAAATGTTTCGCGGCTAACTTTTAGCTAGAGCTAGCTAGAGTAGCTAGAGGCGGTGTCAGATCCGTAAAAAAATACCGATTAATGCTGGAAAAGCAACAGATGGTATTTTCTTGGCGCGAGCGAAATATAGAAATATTCTATCTCTCGTCGACGAACAGGAAGGGTGTGCATACATGTTTAGTGCATTTCTTTTCTGCAAGAACGTAAAAAATAACAGGCCCCTGTGACAAATTTGGTTCCTAAATGTCATATGGCCATTAGTCATAGAGCATGTACATCTGGTCACACTATGCACAAATGGGGAAAATGATTTAATTTAATTCAAGTACTAATAAAATAAATAGGGGTCAGTGGGCTTTTAGTAGTACTGACCGGTAAATAAAACCGAAAAGGGAGGAACAGTGTATAATTTCTTCATGATTGACCGGTATTAAAGTGTAGTAAAATACGACCAGTGGTGAAGTACCACTATTAATTCACAAATACTTTTAAATATTTTTATTTGTGCCAAAAGTCACAGTTTAGGAACAATTTTGTATGCCTCAGTTCCACCCCCCAGTGATTGCAGCAGGATACCATTACTTGTTGTTAAAAATCTTCATGTGTGTGGGATGCAAAGCATCGTCAACGACCCGAGTGACTAGAATTTGACTCTAATGACACGATAATTACACAAATGCGAACACAAAACAGAGCCAGCGACATGTTCCCCTACCTGAGGAGTCCAGGGCAGCGCTTTAACCTCCAACTGCTGCAGGAGGCAGCTTACCGTGAGCTTGTGCAACACCTGGACCGGATCGAGGGCTCGACAATCATCGTGCTGGACGAGGCAATGATTGGACCGTTCGAGCTAGTAACTAAGCCAAAATTCTTTGCTGACCGAGGCATTAGGCTTGTGGCTCTCAAGCCGGATTTGGTCTTCCCCAAAGATATTAAAAACATCGTCTACGTTTTGCGACCGAGAGTCTCGCTTATGGATCAATTGGTGGGTCACGTCAAAGCTTATGGTCAGGTCGGTGGGCGCCAGTTCCATATTCTCTTTGCGCCACGACGGTCTTGCCTATGCGTTAACCAGTTGCAGAACAAAGGCGTGATCGGCAGCTTCGGGCGCATTGATGAGCTGTCCTGGAGCTTTCTTCCGCTAGATGCGGACGTGGTGACAATGGAGTTGCCCAATGCCTATCGCGACGTAAGCATCGATGGCGACACAAGCTCTCTGTACCAGGTTGCTATTGGTCTCGTTCAGCTGCAGCGCCTTTATGGCCGCATTCCAAAGATCTACGGAAAGGGTGTCCAGGCTCAACGCGTCTGGGATCAAGCCAAACATCTGGGAATGGAGGAAAAGTCGCTGTACAACGGCGACAAAGGGGCCATCGATCAGTTGATACTACTCGATAGGGGCATCGACCTGCTCAGCCCCCTGGCCACACAGCTCACCTACGAGGGCCTCATCGACGAGTTCTACGGCATTCGGCAAAACAAGCTAAACCTTCCTGCCGATTTGTTTTCCTCCGATAAGACAGCAGAAGGCCGTAGGCCCGAAGAGCACTTGCTCGAGACTTCGGAGAAGAAAACCATCCTGATGCACTCTGGAGAGCAGCTCTATGCGGAGCTGCGCAACAAAAACTTTAACGAAGTGACTAAACTGCTTGCCCGCAAGGCCAGGGAGATCCACACCCAGATGCACGCCACATCGCAGGACAAGACCGTGCAGGAGATTAAGTCCTTTGTGGAGAACGTCTTACCCCAGCTGATGGCCCAGAAGAAGTCCACCTCAGAGCACACGACCATAGCAGGCCTTATCCACGAGCAGGTGAACAATACCACCTTCTCAGACGACCTGGCTGCCGAACAAGAGTTCATGGTCTGCGCCGACATTGACAAGCCAAGTGCCTACATCGAGGATAAAATAGCCAGCAAGGCCGACCTACGCAACGTGATGCGCCTTATTTGCTTGCAGTGTGCCGCCGCCTCCGGTTTGAAGGACAAGCTGTTGAACCACTACAAGCGTGAGGTGGCTCAAGTCTATGGTCTGGAGGTATTGCTCACCTTCAGCAACCTAGAGATGGCAGGTCTGCTGCATCCGCAGACGGATTCGCGGGCATATGCTGTGCTGAGAAAGGTGGGCAAGCGTATATCTTCAATACCAGAAAATACCTCTAAATTTTGTATCTTTAATCCTTGCAGACGCTACATCTAACCGTGGAAGATAATGTCGAGGTAGATCCAAAGGACATAAGTTATGTGCACAGCTTCTACGCTCCGCTGACCGCTCGCCTGGTGGAACTTTCCCTAAAGCCGCTGGGCTGGCAGACACTGAAGAGCCAGATTAACAATCTGCATGGGCCGACCTTCGAGGACTTCCAAGCGCAGCTAATCGGAATAGGCGGTCGGAACGCGGGCTCCACGGTTAGCGAGGGCTCGCTGCTGCATGTTCCGCGAGTTGTACTAGTCTGCTTCGTAGGAGGATGCACGTTTGCGGAGATTGCTGCCCTGCGCTTTTTAGCCGACCAGGAGGATAACAATGTAGAGTTCCTGATCGCCACCACCAAGATCATTAACAAAAACACATTCCTCGACAGCCTGATGAGCACCTGAACGCGCCGCTTCGAGGCCTCGTTCACGGCCACTTATCGACTGTGTTTTGGTACGCAATCGGCGCCTTAAAGAGAAGCCTTTAATGTAGTTTTCCAAAGACTTTCAGCTGTATAAAAATATCCTTCTATCGTCTATTCATATATTAGATTTATACAAAATTGACATGCATAACAATAAGCATAGCAATAAAACCATGTACATATTTATCAATTTTCTATTAAATATATCTATATTCCAAAGCTAGTTTGTGACGGTCCATTAGGTAGGAAGGCACCCCTTCGCCAGATAGACTTCGTTCAGATAGTCTCGAATAATAAAAGCATTGAAAGCACTCACGTTTTGTAACCCTTGTAGAATATTTAGCGCCCGATGCAAACATCTCTTGACCATGTTTAATTCGATGGGAGTCTTTCGTTTATGTTTCTATGCCCTCTAGTCGCTCAGTTTTAGATCAACATCAAATGAAACCTTTACATACTCGTATGTACTCTTTACTGAAAAAGCAAAAGTCGTTAGGATACGGTCCCTATCATAGAGTACTCGCTGAGATGCACACGACTGATAAGAACCAGAAGGTATATTCTTGGTCGGCATCCATAGAAGAGCCTATATAAGACCATATATGCACGAGTATTTCAAAATTGTTCCACGCTGCCTTTCACCTCCACAAAGGGCGGACATCTGCTCGCTCATCTGTTATCTCTCCTCCTCGTCCAGTGTACGCCCCTGCCGCAGTGAGCCAGATACAACGGCCTAATGCTGATTCGTTGGATGCGAAGAACGAGAGAGGGAGATGTATCGGAATGTGCACACTGCAACTGTGGAAAGAGCATAAAGGGAGTGCTTAAATATATTGCCCAAATTGCATAAATCATCATATTACATACATATTTACTGGCTGGGTACTGGACTGAACTCAGTACAGCATTGCGACTGGTTGATTATAAAATCGTTGCGTGGCTGAATCATTGATGAAATTTTATGTTTCCAAGTTTCAAGTTAATGATTCACTTTAAGTACAAAAAAAGACTTCTGTGATACAAGTGATTCCAAAATTTCGTGCCGCGTTCTTTAGCCCCCACAAAGGACGAAAATCTGTGGCATCCGCAATCCTAAAGATTGACGAATCTGTGGCTACGCAACGCCTTTCACGCGCTTGCTGTTCTCTCTCTCTCACACACTCTCACGTGCTGTGTGCGCCATCTAGCGGAGGGAAGCCATACTGACTGTGTACCGGGTACAAAGTAGAGCCGCGGCCTTTGCCGCCGCTGCTCATTGTTACTAGAACTAACATTGGCAACCAGAATTCTATCAACACTTAAGACACTATGCTATTGAATTTGTATTTTGTCGACTGTGGCATCGACCTCTGGTGCGCTGGTGCTTCCAGGTGTGCTGTCTGCGATCCCACTGACCAAAATTGAGAAATGCTTGTGTATTTTTAAATAAGTGGTATTTTATAGACATCGACGTGCATCAAATTGATTTTTGTTTCTTTTCCGTTTCTCATTTACCATAAATGCAAAAATACAATTTATTTTTATATAATAATAATTATAATATAAAATTAATCCATTTTACAGATATAGAAAATATTACATATGGTTTAAGTTCCCCATGTTGCTCTTTATCTATCTCTTTTTCTCTCATTTCCATGTGTTCCATGTGTTTCCTTCTTTTATCATAATAATCATATTTTGAATCTTAATCTGGTTGATTAATACATACAAAAGTAATTATCCAGCTGTGTAGTTGGATGCAATACACCTTCGAAATAATAATCACGATCATCATCATCATATTATCTAACAAATCATGTTCATCTGTCTTTCGTCTTTCTGTCTCCGTCTCCGTATCCGCCTCTGTCTGTGTCCGTCCATATTTGTGTCTATCTCTAATTAATCATATGAATTTGTATTCTATGTGTTTTAAATAATTACTAACGGAAAATGTTGTAGGCTCATTTCATAATTGTATAGTTTATACTGGAAATTTAATTGCTACAATAAGTGTAATTTTCAAATGTACTCGTATATGTATTAGTTAGTTTTCATTTCTTTCCTTTGCTGCTGTACGGTCGCAGACGAGAGTGTGGTGTGCGATTGATGCGTGTCTCAACTCAGATTAACAACTGAACGAATATACTTCCCCAAAAAAATAGTTCTTTAAATAATTAAACATTTATACGGTCTAATTTTCTATACAATTTTTATTGTTTTGACTAAGCACTTTGCATTAACTCTAAAATAAGAATATTTAGTTTATGTATTTAATATCCTTTTTGTTAAAACAAAAATAAATGGTAAATAAAACATAACTCTTTGCATTTCGTCTATACAAAAATTTGGCCATAAGACTTCTTGTTCAACAAAAAAAAAAGATGAAATACATGTATTATCTGTTATCAAAAATAAATTTTTGCATGTATCCAGCCAAATGAAAAAGAACAACATACACACACAGATCGAAAATATTGAACCTAACATGCAAAAATGACATGGAGGCACAATGTCCGTAAACTCTTCTGGGTTAACTATAATGAATTGAAAGAAACATTTACAAATCGAAACATTCAAATGCAAGGGCAATCCGACGACGATGCGAATTCACGATTCACAATTTTGCAGTGCAAAAAAAGCAGAAATGGGCAACACAACAAATTATGAATTGATTCAATTGTCCAGTAATATCAATACTAATTAAACTTATGCACTCAGCATACATACTTTTTGTTGGTTTTCTTGTTTGTTTGATTTTTCAGCTTGTGTTATTATTTGTGGTTGACTTTTGAGCTTAGGTTTGTAATCATGCAGCTAAATTTTATAATTTTACTTCGATTTATGAAATTTTTTGTTATTTATTTCTGTTGATGTTCTCGTGAATCGATTTCATCTTAATACAAAACTATGCCAGCTTCCTTCTGCCTTTTGTAAATATTAATAAGTAGCTGTTTTTGTTTTGTTTTGTTTCGTTTTACTTTTGTTACTACAAAAACAAGTGACAAGTGTCATCATTGTTTTTGTGTTATTGTTACAGTGTTATCTGCAGTTCTTGTTACTTATGTCGGATTTCTATTATGCTGTTGTTTTTGTGTTCGCTTTATAATTGCATTAAAATTTAAATAGCTCATATTAATTAACGCTTTCTTTTGTTTCCATTGTTCTTGTTCTTGTTGTTGTTGTTGCTGCTGCTGCTGTTGTTGTTGTTGATGATGAAGATGTTGTCTATGCTATAGCGAACCAGCTGGAAAGCTTGTTGAACTATTGCTATGGGCTAAACTAATCATAGATCCAGACAGACTTGCCTCGTCATCTGGATAGGCTTCACGGGATACCTCAGTGAGCGATAAAGAGCTGCAAGACCGAGATTTACGATGAATGGATTGAATGAATGCAATTATGCCATCGATAATGCTCAATGAATCCAAATGTATTACCTGAAACCTAAAGCAAGTGACTCGTTATCAAATGCTTCCAATTCTCTAGCATGCTTTTCATGTTTCATTCTCAAGCGCTCGGCGCGTTCCTGATTGAATTGCTGCAACTCGGCATCCATCTGAAAGTAGAGGTACAGATACAGGTATAGGTACAAAAAACACGTATGTTGTAGGGCTATGCAAACCTTGTTCTCGAGAAGACCCCGCCGTACGCTGACACGATTCTCCAGCTCACGACGCTCACGATCCCGTTGTTCCTGGGCTTGTTTCTTGTTCTTGTTCTGATAGGCGGTCAGCATATCTAGTTCGTACTCCAATTGCTCATTGGTACGTTGGCACTCGATCACTTGACTTTCGTCCAGTTTGTAGCTTTGACTTTGAAACATATCCGCAATGCTTTGTTCATACTACAATCGAATGGACAGCATCAAATAGATGGCTCTTTGGCTGGAGCTGTTTACTGACCTGTTCACCCAACAGCGTAAGCTTCCGATGCTTCTCCTCCTTCAGCTGTTTGATGACTTCCTTCTGTTGTTCTCTTGGTGTCGTTTGCAGAACTTGCGCCTTGTAACGTTTGTATTGCTTCGTTTGCGTTTTGCAAGTCTCCCGAAACTGTTTACGTATCTGCAGCTCTTTTTGCTACAAGAACCAGGGTATAAACGTTTAGTGATTCAATTGGGAATCAGGAGGCTATGCGTACCTTCAGGCTTTTGGGCTGTTGTCGTAGCTCGAGCGCATGCTTGCGCAGCAGCTCCTTTTTAATGCGATCCATATAGTCTTTTTGATTGTGCAACTCCGTGTCGTGTTGCTTGTTTATCTCCACGGCGGAGGGAAAGAAAGATTTATCTTAGTACATTGACTGGATGGTTGGGACGCTGCCACTTAGAATGTCTCACCTGCTCCTCTCGCAGCTGATGCACGCTCTTTTGTTGGCGATACTCCAGTTCCTGTGTCTTTTCGTGGTGCTTCAAGAGCATGGCATGCGCTTGCTCTAGCTGCTGTTCCTTCTTGCTGAGCTCCTGCAAAGGGGGGGTGGAAGGAAGGAGACTATTAAGATACTGCCACTGAGAGACCTGCCACCTGGTGCGTGTCTTGCTTACGTCTCGTAACTGCTGATCATCATGTTCGTGATGCACAACCATGCGCTTCCGCTTGAATTTGCGCATTTCGAGCTCGATATATTGCTTTTGTGCCTGTAGCATGCGTTGCTCTTCTTGCGCCTCGTGCTGCTTCAGATTATCCTTCTGCGACTGCAAGGTAAGATCACGCTGACGCTTCGGCGTTGAGTCGTCCATGGAGAGCTCGCGTTTCCAGCGCTCCTTGTTCGCTTTGTATTCCTTTTTGCGATTCAAGTCGAACACCTTGCGATCGCCGTCCTGCTTCAGAGTAATCTCTTTGTGTAGTTTCTTCTCGGCTGCGCTGGTCTGTTTTGCCCGACGCTCCACGTCCTGCTGGTGCCTATTCTGCAATCGTTTTCGCTATCACTACGGCCCAGAGCGTTCATTTGCTGCTTTACTTACCTCGAGCCGTTCGAGATCCCTGGTGAAGTTGTGCAGCAGAGTGTCGTACTCCTTGTCAAGGGCTGTCTTGTGCGCTTCCATATCGACCTTGCACTTTTCCTCGAGCTTCACGAGATGAGCCTGATGCTCGCGTCGCATCCGTTTGTAGCCCGACATTTGTTCGTGCATTTCCTCCTATTGGGAACACAGAGTGATCGCGGTTAAAGATAGAATGGAATCAGAGAGAGAGGAGGACGAGGACAGAGAGGGAAAAAGATGAAAACGCACCTGCATGTGCTCCTTCTGCTGCTTGGTGACTATGCTGGTGGTGCGTATGGTGGCAAAGTTGTTGGGGCCGTGATCGTTGACCGCATTAGAGATGGCTTGCTGCGAGGAGGCCGAAGAGGCCGCGTAAACGGCTGCCTGGGCGGCAGGAGTTGCTAGATAGCGCGGCTGGCACACGATGGGTGGCATACGATCAGCGCCAGAGCCGGAGCCGGAGGCGGGCGACCCTCCACTGCTGCCTCCGGTGCCGAGTCCCATGCCGCTAATATGCGTGATCACGGAAAGCGTCGGGGCGGGCGCTGGCACCACAGATGCCGAGTTCGTTGGCGTCACATTGTTGTTCATCGTGTGCATGATGGGCAACGGCGGTCGATTGCGATGTCGCGAGGAGTTCCGCGAAGCGGCTCCGGCTGGTACCGCCTGCTGCTGTCCGCCGCCGACGCCGCCACCACTTAGTCTGATGGGCTGCGGCTGCGGCTGCTGTGAATGATAGTGATGATGCACGGCCACGGCCACGGCAGAAGCCGCCTGCTGATGGTGGTGCGCAGCGATATGGTGATGATTCTGTGCTGCAGCCGGTATGGAATTCGAAGAAGAGCTCTGCAAGAGGACGCATGCAAATGATCAGAGCTAAGACCAGAACTGCGGACAGTGGGGCTGTGGATAGGCATACCTGACTACTTGCTGCCGATACACCAACAGAGTGTATGGAGTGTTCCGAAGTAATACTATTGCTCTTGCTGCTGTCACCGCCCACATGATCGTCCTGCTGGTCGTCGGCATCGCCCACGGCGCTCTCCGTCTCGCACGTGTCTACCATGAGTATCTTTTTCATCTTGCGGTAGTTGAGGTTGTCCAATTCGCGCACGGCCGACTTGGTGCGGGCTATTAGTTCCAGCAGGACCGTATCGGAGCGCGGTCGTGTCACATACTCGTGCATCAAGAGCTCTTCCGAAGAAGGACGTTCCGCAGGCATCTTTTTCAGGCACAGCTCGACGAATCTACAGAACGCATCTGACCAGTCATTCTTCTGAAGCAGGAAGGAAATTTGTAAATTATTGTCATTTTGTGGACAAGCCTTCCTTTCCAATTTCAATCTAAATCTTCCCTACTTAAAGCCTCTATGGAGGAGACCATGGTTGAACTGCAGCCGGTAAGCAGGGACGGAAGCTTGCTCCTCATGGGTTCCTCAGGCTGGCTAAGACCTACGACCTCCTATACGCTGACCAATAATACCCAATAAGCCACAGGAAGAAGCCTCAAGGCTCAAGGCTGGCCAGGAGCTGCCTCAGTGTCGTGCCCACAGACCAGGTTCCCAGCAGAAAGATTGAAAACGTTGTGGGTTCCTCTCATTACGGAGGAGACCACACTGGCATTGATGGCCAAGATCCTTTGAATCACTCAAGTGTGCTGTGGCTTATGGACGACACGACGGTAGATACAGACCTCATCTAGGTGCCCTGGCTCTTAGGCGAAAGGGACCACTGGCCCTGCGGGAACGAGGGCGGACAGGCAGTGGAGCTCGGCCCCGACCTTCAGATCTTACGCTCGCTCTGCCCCACTACAAAGCCAAGCGCATCCTTCTGGGTTTCAGGATAAGCCAGATACGACCGATACGAGAGTGGCAGATACTGGGGACCCCACATTCTTTGTACATACTTCAAGTCTATCGAACAGATCCTATGTCTGTGTCTATTCTCCGCACTTCTGAAGACGTTTCACTTACCGGAAGCGTCGGCGACTCATTTTGGGCAATGTGATAGAGTGCGGACATGGCATTCATGTTGAAGTAGGGCGGCTTTCGTTCAGCCAACTCAATGCAAGTGATCCCCAGAGACCACACGTCCACCTTGCCGTCGTACTGGCCCTCGTCCATAGCCAGGATAACCTCGGGAGCCATCCAATAGGGGGTGCCGACGAAGCTGTTGGCGGGGCACTTGATGGCCGCACTACCGAAGTCGGCCAGTTTAACGATACCGTTGTCCGTCAGCAGGATGTTCCCAGCTTTAATGTCCCGGTGGATGCGACCGAGGGAGTGCAAATAGCTCAGGCCACTGAGCACCCCCAGGCAGATGGCGGCAATCTCGTCCTCGTGCAGGGGCTTCTTGTGCACCTCGATAATATCCGAGGCGGAACCCACACAGTACTCCATCACGAGCCAGGCGGTCGACTCGCGCAGGTAGCAACCCTTGTATTCAATGGTATTCGGGTGATTCAATTGACGTAGGAAACTGTATGGGATTGAGGGGTTTCCATGAATGAGCGAGTCTTAAAATTGAATTACACATTTACCGTATCTCTTTGAGGATGTCCTGCCACTTCTCTTGACTCTGCTTGCCCGTATACGACATCTTCTTGATGGCCACAATCTCCTTGGTGAGATTGCAGCGGGCATAGTAAACGGCACCAAACGATCCATGGCCGATCTCGCGCAAGTCCTCAAAGATCTTCTCCGGATCATGCTTGTTGAATAGATCGGCTATTTCCGGATCTTTAAGACTACCAGGGCGTACCGAAGGCATAGCTGTCTATCATGCTCCAGCTCACCCAGCTCCAACTCGCTCAAAATGGTTCCTTCCTTCCGCGGCTTTCCCTTAATCGAGCTTTTTATATATTTCTGCAAAAACAAATTGAAAAAAATGGCTAAAATTAACAACAAATATGGAGAATTGAAATCGCACCCCCATCCCTGTATGGATGAACTGAATATCATTGTAGCTTGCCCTTTGTTCCCCTGATTTTACTGATTTTACTGCGCTTCATTCGCTAGCCTTATCAGCGCGAACTGAAGAACTGAAGAAGAGGAAACACATTTGGGATATCAACCCAATCCAAAGGTAGCAGTTCCCAATTTTGGTGTCTTTCACGTGTGCAAGTGACTCAAAACAAGTGACTCAAGTCTTTCGCACACATGCGGGCGGGCATACATCTTCCACTGCACGAAACACTTATCAATAATATTTTCATTATTGGATTTATGTGTTTTTGTCTTTTTGTGTGTGTTATTCCGGCCTGCCGAAGCGTTGCGGCGCTTTTAAAATTGAATACCGATGCATTTTGCCCAACAATAAACCCTTTTGGAAACGTCGGTCGGTAATTGCATTGAATAGAAAGGTAAGGCGTGGAGTACACACGTGACCGGCTAGCGGCCATATGCCTCCACATTGTATAGTTCTGAATAGATGCGATGGGGCACGTAATTATACGTTGACAAGAGGAACGGAACGGAGCGGAGCGGAGGAACTTCATAAAAAGGGTTGCGTTTGGCCATGTTGCAGATGCAAAAACAAAAAAAAATATACACACACATACACACACACACACACGCCGAATACTAAGTGCTCGGATGTGGGGGCGTGCGTTTGACCATTCGCGCTGCCGATAGAGTAACCTTTGGAAATCAATCTTGAAGCTAAACGAATGAATTTAAATTGTTCACTTCGGAGCATTTGTTAGTCTTTTTGTTTGTTGCCCATCATTTTTTTTTTTGTAGAAACACGCCTTATTTTCCCGAGCACAGACTTGCACAAAGAGCTGCCATGTCGCTCTCACAAAGACGGGTTACAAATACAAACTAGCGTGGTCATACATCCATACGAGTATGTATGCGCATAGATACGTAATTATCTACATTCGCTTGCTGGTCGGTTGTTGTTTTACATTGTATATTCCTTTCGGGACAACAATTACCTTAAAAAAGTATTTTTTGGGCTACTCTCCGCATTTATTTTTTGCGATTCTTTATTTAATGTTTATTGTTTTTTTTTTTGTTTTTCGTCAGACACAACACAACAAATAAAGGCCTCAATGCGATGGCATTTGTTAATATGGATGTGCGAAATATCTGCAACGATGTAAATCGCTGAACAATTCTGAGTTATTTCTATACAGTATCACATCGTAAATTGGTTTCTGCATTTTAAAAAGTTGCAGTCACATATGCAGTGGCACACGGAGAGCAAATAAATATGTGCAACTACAATGTACATATTTCGGTGGGCTGCAGTGCGCCAGCTCTTGTAACAGATCAATTCTGGCAATTTTTTTGCTAAGTGCTATGGCAAGTATTACACAATTCTAATTTAAGCAAGTTTAATCCGTTTTTCTATTTGGTGGCAGTTGCCATTTTCACTTGGACAAAAAAAAACAGGAAAAAGAAGAGTATGTACACACACAAACACACGCATACACAAAGAAATAAAAGAATGCTTAATTCATATATATATATATAGAATTCTTTCGATTCAGCAGCTTACATTTTGCAATTAGTTAATGTTTTCTAACTTATCAGCGCGGATATTTTTAATTTTCGAGTAAATAAGCATTTTACTTCATGCGTTTCTTTTATTTAATGACTGGTTTTCCCCTGCTGCGGTCATTTTCTATGCACGCAAAAGCGTTGAGCTTTAGATCTTTGCATTTCATAATCATTTGAATGTGTCCATTCAGAGTTTAATTTGTTTGGCACTTCGAATTCACTTTAATTTCCAATTTCCGTTTGTTCGATTTTTTAATTAAATTGCATAAAGTTCACATACACAGAGCACACAGAAGAAGAAGACGGTGCGGAGAGAGGAGGAGAGAGAGAGAGAGAAAACAATCGATATTCCTATCGATAGACGGTGTTAGTTTTTAGTTTAATACATTTAATACTAAAAAAATCGTATTTCACTACACTTCACGGCTAGCATAGTCGCATGTTCACACTAAAATCGTTGTAGACGTATGTAAATACATATTTCATTATATATTTTATCTTCTTTATATATATATAAGGAGGTTGTAAAAATACTATTTTAATAACTCGAAAACGCCTGAACCGATTACAAAGCAGAGATCTTGGATCCGAAAAAAGTTTTTCAAGCTAAACGCACCATTTTGTAAGCGGCCGAGTGAGACCAGATGTGCATGCCCTACCCTACAGCTAAAATATTATGTATTTGTTTACCAATAAAATCAGTAAGAAATTGAAACTTTGTATGAAGGCAAGCAGGAATGTATTATTTGTGGGAGCTGGGGCGATGATACACGAATGAAGAACCGCAACAGTGGATAAATTCGTTCTTATGGAACGACCTCTGATCGACCGCCGTTATAAATTTTACTACATCGTCGCCGCCAAATTCTCCTAATTGCTTGTTTGGTTTCTGTTTGTTGCCGTCCATTTTAGTGTTGAACTCAGAATACTCAAAGACACCACTCTGAATTTAGTATACAAACAATTGCGTCCTTTTTAAGTTTAATACATATATGTTCAGAATTGAAATTTATAAATATGAAATCATGAATTTTATAAATAATGCGATTTCTAAAACGAAGGCATAGTAAGTAAATTTTTTATTGGTTTTACAAAAAACAGAAGCATTATCAATAGGAGAATGTTGCGAAAACTGGAGCACCCAATTTTCAATTCGTGCGAATTTTGGCTTTATGCATAGCTCTATTTATATAATCCTCTCGTGCCAAGATTGATGCTAAAAAATACTATCACATACTTTTTGCAGATTTTCTAGTATTAATCGGTATTTCCTTTTGGTGGTGTACAGCCGCTAACAAACAGAACCTACAGAAATTTATCATCGGTTTCATCAACATTGAATTTGTTTGTGTAACTTCTTTCCGGGTCGGAGTACTATGTTTAACCACAAACCATACAGTATATGTGTCAGTAAATACAACGAATATGCCAAACGAACTTTCTGGCTTGTCTGGCAGGGTCTACGGCTCTGACGTTCCCGTCGCGTCAGAATGTGCCAGCCAGCCCAGCGGCGCTTTGCATGTGTTAGTGTAACACACACAATCAGTCAGGCTCCGGTTTTCACTTACTTTTTCGCGTTTCGTTTTCGGCAAAACGTTTCGTTTTTACGTGCTCCAGTTTTCACAAATTTGTGTTATCAATATGTTTTCTGATCAATTCTGGCAGACAAGATCAGCTACCTGGTTGCTTCGTAAATATACAGCGGGATGAAAATGCCTTCATTTTTTGTACCTAATGTAAGAAGATCAAGACATCTTAGAGAAAACACCTGTGTTTTCAACATGTCTGACAAACTGTGAATAAAAGCATGTATATCAAAAATGAAATTGGTCTGTCTTTATCCAGATGTTCTTTCACGCGCATGTTGCGCGCACAATCTGAGCTGTAAGGCGCACATCTTTGCTGTTATGCGTAAAAATATTTCTTGCCAATGTTTCGATAATCAAATCGTGGTGCGTTAGCTGAAAAATTTTTCATAAAGAAGGCTAAATTACCCTGGTAATGGCGTCAAATTTATATTAATGCATCAATAAGTCATGTATTTGATGAATTTTTTTTTAATGAAAATATGTCATGGGTTGTTTTTTATCAGATAAATATAAGAATTTTTGTTGTTATTCGATTCTAAAAACTTCCGTTACAAACTTGAGTTTTTAAATTGGATTTGTTCCACCTTTTTAAGAATGGTTTTTTTTTATTTGAATTTAAAGTGGCTGGCAAAAATCCTCTAGCTGAACCCTCCACGAGGGTGCCGGCTGGGCAATGGGCACTGCATTATTCCGGAGAAGTGTAAAGCATTGTCGCTTGCTCTGTCCGCGGTAATGCAGCGTCTAGCAAAGGCATTGGTCCAGCGTCTTCCCGATCTCGTCTCGGGGGAACTGAGCCAGGCCATGGCTAGAGGTGCCTGGCGGGTAGGCATAAAACGCTAGGGGGTGGTTCTCCCGAAAAATATCAACTACGTATGGACTTCGGGCCAGCAATGGAGTGGAAAAAGGAGCAAACACGGGTTGGGATGTCAACCCAAACGTCGGTGGAAAGCGTGGCTGCTACCACCGGCGGGCACGGGGAGGAGTCATCCTCTCTGCGTGTCGCCAGCGGTCACACCTTGGACGTGGCGGGAGCAGGCCACGTCAGTTGTAATACTACTGCCACAAAAACGACTCGCTGCAAGATTAGATGCGCGGGTGCTGCTGTCGAGACAGACTCGGACCTGGAAAGCGTGCTATCAATAAGAAAAACCGAAAAAGACATCCTACGCTCGCCTGAACCAGGTACCAGCTCCCAGCGCAGGGAAGGGCCGAAGCGTTCCAGGGAGGGGATGAAGGCGAAAGCTCAGTACAAAGCGGCCCTCAAATTACTGAGCCGGCTTCAAGGAAAGGCAGATCTCGCCCAAGAGGAGAAATCTAGGCTAGCCTGGGCAGAGCAACAGGTAGAGGACGGTCGCAGGCACTACGCGCAGCTGCCACAGATGCAGGCGGCGAATGGTGGATTCGCAAACAAGGTCGAGGAGCTGCTGGCCACCAAGAAAAAACGCTCGGCTGAGTGTACCGTCAAGGACACTCCGGCGAGTAAGCGGAAACGCGGGCACAAGTGCGTAGACCCTCCACCGAAACCGGCGAAGAAGCCCAAGACGAAAGCAAAGGTCAGCAACGTGTACAAAAGACACTTGATCGTGGCGCTCATTGACCGGAGCGACGAAAACGGGAAGATGACGGCGGCGCAGTGGAAGTTGGTGCACGCGCGGCTCGTTGACTCACTGTTCGAACGGATGGAGGAAGATCCGGCATCCCCCATGCCTACTTTCGATGGTGCTGGGTGGCTAAATGGGGTGAAAATCCTGAAGTGTAACGACGATCCAACACTTAGGTGGCTAATGAAAACGGTCTGCCAAATGAAAGCAATGTGGAAGGGGGCCAAGCTAGAGGTCGTAGACAGGGAGCTAATCCCGTCCATACCAAAAGCGAAGGTACTTTTCCCCATTGCAATCGAAGGGGACCGTGCGTTGAAGCTTCTACAGCGGCAGAACGCAGATGTGCCAACGGCGAACTGGAGGATCCTCCACATTGGGAGCCCGCTACCCAACGAGGGGGGCCAGTGTATCATCCTCCAAATTAATAAGGAAGCGGAGGATCTACTCTACCCCAGATTCGGGAAGATGGCCTGGGGCATGGGTAGTGTATACCTCCGCCTCAAGAAGCGCCATCCCGGTGACAATGATTCGCACACCTTGCAGGCGGGCGAGGTAGAGAAGGACCTAGGTCTGGAAACGACCATCGACGTGGCCCAGGGTCTTGCGGTGGAAGACTCAGAGGAAGAGGAGGATGGTGACCTGACGATAGTAGTCAACCCGTCGAGTGTAAGAGAGCCAGCCATCCATGATGCTGAGTGTGCTGCAGCTCAATTTGCATAAAAGCAAGATAGCGTCGGCGGAACTCTTTATTGCCATGGAGCAAGGGCCCGCTGACGTAGCTTTAGTCCAGGAGTGGTGGATTGCGTCAAGCAATTTAGTGCCTGGACTAAGGTCGTCAAACTACAATCTATTTTACTCAATATCGGTAAGCAGGAACAGAACCGCGGTACTCGTACGACAGGGAATCCATGCTCACCTTATGTCTCATTATAGCACGGATGACCTGCCAGTAGTGATGCTGGAAAGTGAGAAAAACCGCTTCTTGCTAAATGGCAGGCCCGCACAACCCGACGAACTAAGGAGTCTGGTGACAGAAGCCGGATCTAAAAACCACCAACTTCTTATTGGTACAGACCCCAATGCCCACCACAATGTGTGGGAAAGCCCCGACATCAGTGACAGAGGTGAGTCACTCCTAGACTCCTAGGAACACACCTTCGTAGGTGCCACCTCGTCAAACTTGCTAGACCTAACACTCGTAACGGGGGAGTACTTTGGTATCTGGCTCGAGAGTCCTTGAAAGACCGTCCTTCTCAGATCAGAAGTACATTCCGTTCAAGTGCGGAATCCAGGCTCAGTGAAATCTACGAAGGATATAGAGAAGTCCAAAGAGACTCTATCCAAGGAATTACTGGATGAAGGAACTTCTGCAGCAACATCGAGAAAGTATCTAAAACCGCAATACTCCGGAAGCTGCTTTTACTGGCACCAAACTGGCATGGTGACCCTCTATAATCACTAAATAAATTAAATAAAACCTATTAAAAATTATACAGTTCACTAATTCATAACCACCAACATATTAATGTAGATTTAGTTTAAATATATTTATACATAGGTGATTAAATAGGGATTTGTCGAAGGAGAGGAGTAGGTAGATTGTAAAAAGTGGTTGATGAGTGACCAAGAGATTTTTAAAGGGTCGGGGAAAACTGGGCGTAGCCTGGAGGCACAGCGCAGATACCAACCCTACAACATGAAAACGACTCGGTCGCAGGACCGGAAAACCGTTAGAAGGCCGGAAGGGGGTGAAGAAGTAGAAACGAGCAAGCGTTGTTTTACATAGGACATCCAGAGGCCGGTGCATTGGGACCAAGAACAAACACGTAAGGACCAGGATGTTTTTACCATTCTTTAAATGTGGCAAAACATCGATGTTTAGTTTTTATGTCTTGTCCCGTTTCTATAAAAGCGAAAACTGAAGATAGAACGAAAAGAAGCACGTTGGATCCTTTAAATTTTCGTTGATAAAACAGTCTTTTAAGGTTAGTTGCTTGGGTTAGTTTGGATGTGTCGGCAGAAGTAAAATTATTAAGGGATAGATAAACATTTCAAGAGTAAGTAAAAGAGTAAAAGAGCACATGTGCTTTTTTCACATGCACTCAAATACATATGTACATATATGCATTTGAGAATTTACGTATTCTATGATTTCAATTAAATACATATATTATTTCTATATTACAGGAAGATAAAAAAAACTGCGAGGCTGGACTTTACAAAAATAAGCGTGAATGCTCTAATGTTTGTCAGAATTTTAAGCGATCGAGCGATAGGCAAAGCGGAATTTTGTAATTACTTTGGAAAATGTCTGAAAACAGCAGAAAACACGACGAACCTAATGGATAATTTGCGTCGAATAAGTCCAAACAATGCGACTGAAGACAAAGAGCATGCACCAACGGCATTGGGGGGATTCTTGGTTCGGGATGTTTCGTATCCATCCGGACCGAAACGTTACAACCGAAGTCCAGGGCAAATGAAGGATACTTAACCGTAACTTGCCATTATATTCATTCTCTATTCGAACTTAATTCAGCCCTACTGTCAAACACAAAATTTAGTATCGGAGAAATTTAGTCTGCGATGTTGGCAGCCGTGTGGTAAGTATATTTATACACGTCTGCCAGAGTAAGTCTTACGTCGTTATACCCGGAAGACGCTCTAACCAAAAGGAGCAAAAATAATTTTTGTTTGCTTATTTTATGGTTGCCATCTTTGTAATAGGTTTTAAAATAAAACTAATTCATTTTTTAATCAAAACTAAAAATTGAATTCAGCACCATGGAATTTTCCTAAAATTTCGTATACATATCCGTATTATTTTTGGATAATCGACTGATCGACAGATCTATCTTTTTATTTATTATTCTTTCATAGACTTGTTCTTCAAAATGGTAAAAAGTGTATTCCACGTTAAATTTAGAGACATAGAGCAGAACGTGTCGTCCGAGTCGTGCACATACAATGTGGCGTCCTTGCAAGATTCGCGCTTTGAGTAGCTACCCGACACTTGGATCAAGGAATTCTGTCGGCCAATCCAATCTGCCCATAAGCGGAGCAACCACAGGGTGGGGCCGTGGGATAATAGCCTGCCTCATATCTCTGGAGACCGCTGCAGTTTGGCATTTGGGGATGGTGCATCCCAGATTACAGCTCCTCTGCTCTGGCCCACCGCCTTTTTTCCTTACAATTTTCTTCTTTTTTTTGGGCGCTGCTGCTGCGGGCACTGGGGGTGCCTCCTTGTGCTGGGGTTTCTCGCTTATCTTCTCCAGCGGATTAAGCGGACAGCAGTTCTGGCCATTGCAGTAGTTGGGGTTGGGATACCAACAGTAGCAGCCGATGCATGGGTCGTAGTAGTAGTAAAAGGGCCAATAGCTGGAATCGCAGTAGGCATTGCAGCAGGTGTTGAAACCACTCGAAATGGGGGCTTCTTCTGGTGCAGGTTCGCACTGAACTGCAGGCGGCAATTCTTTTGAGTTCTTTCTGGGTTTGGATGATCCCGTCTGCGCGCATTCGTCGGCTCTGTGGGGAGTTCTTGACATAAAGGAGTGATAATAAGTGCTAATTAGCTCACTGAATAAAGAAACTGTTATTCCAGCAGAAGGATGGCATCGATTGCTCCGGAAATACAACAGGACTGCAGTCACTGCAACCATTTGCGGTATTCGCCGAAGCTGGCATTGATGCTTTCGATATGGGAGTGCCACCAGATGTAGCCTTCTTACTATCTGCATCGCGTTTGCTAAGTTTGCGTTTTAGTGACAATTCCTTTCCATTCTTGGAATCGCCCTCATCTATCCGGTTGGCAGTGTCGAGATTGACAGGCAGAAGGAGACAACAATTCTGCAGACCATTCTCGGGAAATGACAATTGCAGCGACTGAAGGACTCTGCAGATGACATTGGACATTGGATTAATGCATCGATGTCAGAACTGGGGCTTTATTTTTATACCCGATACTCAAAGAGCTTGGGAGTATATTAGATTTGTGCTGAGGGTAGATGTGTGTAACACGCTGAGGGATGTGTTACAGGCCTCATAAAGTTATATATTCTTGATCAGAATCAATAGTTGAGTCGCTACAGTCATGTATAACTGTCCGTCTGTCCGTCTTGTTTGACGCCTTGTTCTCAAAGACTATAATTTTAAGTGTTGGCTCCTGTGATATCACACTGAATCAAGTTTGTTTCAAAATTTTGCCACACTCCCTTTCGCCTGTACAAAGAACGAAAATTTGTGGCATCTATAAGTTCTAAGACACGAGAAAACTAAAGACGCTGCAACATAGGGAATAACCATATCTAGCAGATTGCCGAATCAGATGTTTTAATCGGAGCAGTATTATAGAAAAAGGAACAAATGAAATGTCAGCGTAACCCATTCAACGCCCTTGCTCTTTCCCTCCCTATCACACACTATCCCTTGTTGGAGGAGAACGAGATGGCAACACACATACTGGCTGAGTATACACTCTTAATGTAACTCTGACGTGACACTCACCGATGAATAGCATCACTGCTGGGATTGGACTGTTCACAATCTTCTCCGGTCTTCTCCTGCGACTTCCTCGATTGAGCTGATTGAGCCTCTCCTCGTCCGTAAGTCTCATTTGCCTGCAGAGCTTGTTGACCATATCGTAGCAGATCTTGTGGACCACCTCCTGGAGCTTGATATAATTGAGGTGGATAACCGATTGCCATGGATCCTGGATCCTTGTACCTTGGTATTTGCTTGTGAACTTCTTGTTCACCGTAAACACGAAACTGACTGCCAGGAGCCATTCCCTGTATTCCGTGTGTTTCAGGAGCCATTCCGTGCATACCTTGTGATCCAGTAGCCATTCCCTGTATGCCCTGAGCTCCAGGAGCTATTCCATGCATACCTTGAGTTCCAGGAGCCAGTCCCTGCATACCCTGAGTTAGAGGAGCCATTCCATGCATACCCTGAGTTCCAGGAGGCATTCCATGCAAAGAGAATCCTTCTTGAGGCGGCCAGGCAGCCGGAGGTTGTCCCGTCGGACCATTGGCGCCATTAGCAAACATTCCAGTCGGTCCAATTTCGTTCCCAGTCACTGCAACTTGTGCACCCGGAGTGGGCAAGCCTCCTTGTTCACCGTAAACACCAAACTGACTGACAGGAGCCATTCCTTGCATACCCTGCGTTCCAGGAGCCATTCCCTGCATATACTGAGTTCCAGCAGCCATTCCCTGAATACCCTGAGTACCAGGAGCCATTCCTTGCATACCCTGCGATCCAGGCGCCATTCCCTGCATGCCCTGAATTCCAGGACCTATTGCATGCATACCTTGAGCTCCAGGAGCCATTCCATGCACAGGGAATCCTTGTTGAGGCGGCCAGGGAGCCGGAGGTTGTCCCATCGCACCATAAGCGCCATTAGCAAACATTCCAGTCGTTCCATTTTCGTTCCCAGTCAGTGCAGCTTGTGCACCCGGAGTAGGCAAACCTGTTTGTTCACCGTAAGCACCAAACTGACTGACAGGAGCCGTTCCCTGCATACCCTGCGTTCCAGGAGCCATTCCCTGCATTGCCTGAGTTCCAGCAGCCATTCCCTGCATACCCTGCGATCCAGGAGCCATTCCCTGCATATACTGAGTTCCAGCAGCCATTCCCTGAATACCCTGAGTTCCAGGAGCCATTCCTTGCATACCCTGCGATCCAGGCGCCATTCCCTGCATGCCCTGAATTCCAGGACCTATTGCATGCATACCTTGAGTTCCAGGAGCCATTCCATGCACAGGGAATCCTTGTTGAGGCGGCCATGGAGCCGGAGGTTGTCCAGTCGGACCATTATCGCCATTAGACGGTCCATTTTTGTCCCCCGTCTTCTTTTTCTCTGTCCTCTTTGGTTCATTACCCTGTGTACCCATTTTGTTTGCGCCAATACCCAGTTTACCAGACTTTTTATTGCCGTCACCCTCCGGTTCTCTACCCTTTCTGTTTGGTCCATTATCAAGCCTATCATTTTGCATATTTCCGTCCCCAGTCGGCAATGTGCCCTTTCTGATTGTTCCAATACTCCTCTTAGCATTCTGTCCATATCTTTCCTCAGTAGACTGTCTTCCCGATCTGTTTGCTCCAAGATCCGTCTTACCATTCTGTTCACTTCCGTCCTTAGTAATCTGTCTGCCCGATCCGTTTGCTCCATTATCTGCTCCAACAGTCTGTTTTTTTCCGTCATCAGTCTTCTGTTTTTTCGTTCTTTTCTTTGCTCCAGTACCCGGCTTACCAGTCTGTCTCTTTTCATCCCCAGTCGTCTTTTTAGCTGTATTTTTTTCCCCACATTCATCAAAGTATTGCTCACACCAATCCAGCTTGGGTGTACAATCCGAGAATTTGGCAAACTCCTCCGGAGAGTGGACCGGATGCTGGCAAAAAGATCTATAGTAACATTGGGGGCAATACGACTGGGGGCAGTACGACTGAAAAGAATTTCTGGAAAAAAAGAAATAACGAGTCATTGCTGACGAGCTATGTATATTGTATTTATACTTACCCTCTATACAACCCCGTGCAGCTCTGGCAGCAAATCAGAGGCTGATGGGGGTTCTCTGGGCATGCGGACATTTTGAAAACTACGAGCTTTAGCTTCTCACGACTACCGCTCCAACGAAACTCATGGCCAAGGTTAAGGGAACTAAAAAATCAAATCATCTCGTTCAGGATAAAATGACAGATTTTAAACAAGTTTTTGATTGTTTACGCTAAGTCTAATGGGGTATTTTTATACTCGATACTCAAAGAGATTAGGGTTTTACTAGATTTTTGCTGAAAGTGGATGGTGGTAACACCATTTTTATGGTCATCAACCCGTATATGGAGCGGAACCAGACCACCATGAAGTGAAACGTGAAAAGTTGTTTTCGATTTAACTGTCGCGATCTCGCATGAAAAACGTTCAAAATATGATTTTATATTCATTTTATACGAAGCCCTCATAAAATTCTTTGTCCCGAAAGCTTTTGGCTAGAGAATTAGAACAAATTTTGAATGGATATCGATTGATATTATCCACATATCGATTTGACTGGCGAATTTCGATTTGATAACGTGCTGCTTTCTTTTCCGTGTAGCTGAGGATACATATGTGTATTTCGTGATTGTATGGGTATGGGGCTGTATCATTAAAGTAACTCTTGGTATCTGATTAAGAACCTAGCAAGCGGTTTTTAAATTTCCATTTAAACAAGTTTTTCCAAGAAACAAGAAAAATCCTAGGGGAAAAACTTATAAGATAAATTTATAATAAAAATGTACTCACATCGACTGGATCAGAGTCCTGACGCGCCAAAAAGGGCGCCACGTGCAGTGCCGCATCCAAATCAGCGCCATACTTCGAGAAATACTGCACTTGCAGCAAGACCAGCCACGATCCGAGTTAAGGATCTCCCTCGTGTCCAGCTTCCAAAACGTGGAAATGGTGCAAAATCAGCTGCGAAAGCTGACCAACTTAAGGTACCAGCCACAACAGAGAGCCAGAACACACTGAAAACGAAAACAGGCAGTTTTTTCGGACGAAAGAAGGATGAAATAATTGCGAGCCAAAAAAAAGCCACGGCTATGAATGGATTAGGACGCGTCAACCCCGTACCACAGCACCTAAAAGTTAAGACATCCCGTGTTCTCTATACAACTGACGAGGAGGTGCGCGACGCTCTCATGGAGTTTGGAGTTTTCATCATCTTCCTAGTCCTTACATCTCTGGGTGAGTTCAATACCCAATTGTGATGAAATGAAAGCCATACTTCCATGAAATACGACGGATGGAGGCAATCTTTAAAGCAGCTGAATTTTTTATTCATCCTGTAATGAAGGATATATTTTTTACATTGATATCATAGAAGTCCACCCATAATCCGCTTACGTTTGTTGTTATATCCTCTATCTCAATAGGGTGTGTATTCAAATGCTGTCTGTTGCATATTTATTTGGGTCAGCGGTGCATATTAAATTTATGTATTTATTTGGGTCATTAAGGAAATATTTTTGATTATTTATTTAGACAGGCTAGCTATTTGTCTAGGTCTAACCATATGATTTTTTACTCTATTAGAGATCGTACCTCACATATACCATAATCAAACCTCAATCGACTTCCTGTGTGGTGATTCCTAGATTTCGAACTCGTTTTTCTTCCAGTAACTTTGTCCGTGCGTCACCCTCATATGTTCTACTTTAATGATACGATGATGAAACTGTTTACTACACGCAATCTGACTGTGGTCCCATCAGTGACGGTCTCCTTTGAGAAGATGCTCACCGTCCCAGATTGGTGGGACTATTTGGTATACAACTTTATAAATACATTGCACGGAGATATGACCACCACCACTTCAACAAGCACACGAACTAAATCCGTTAACCCAGCCAAAACCGATCGGAGCTCATTCAAGTCCAACGAAGATATTCTGTATGTGGAGGATGGGGATGTTGAACGCAATGATGAATCCTCTAGGAGGAAAAGAGATACTGGACCAGAACTACCTTACGACGAGCTCGATGAAATCGACAGGGACGAAAATCTCGATGGCCTGGACCTGGACCTTGACCTGAGCGAGCAAATTGGCGCAACCCCAAAAAGTCGTAGTGCTCGTAGCGATACTGATAGCGAAACTGTCCCATGGGCTCAAAGCAGCCTTAATTTGACTACCCATCTCAACGGTCGCCTATTCCTGCACGAGAACCTTATGCTTGGTCCACCACGCCTACGGCAGATTCGCGTTAGCAAGAACAGTTGCCAAACGGACGGTAACTTCCCTCAGAACTTCAACACCTGCTATGCCGCATATTCCAATGCGGCCGAAGAGAACTCCGAATGGCACAAAGGTACTCGATACCGAACAATGCGCGAACTGGGCGCCACCCCGATCTTGACTTTACTGGCCTACTATCGCTCTGGTGGGTACACTGTTGATCTGACCTACGACAAGGATGAGAATCTGCAGAGCATAAATAAACTGAAAAGCGTTAATTGGCTGGATCGCGGTTCGAGGCTGTGTTTGGTGGAGTTCAATTTGTTCAACGATAACAAAGACATCTTTCAGAGCGTTAAGTAGGGGTTTGCCTCGATTTTAATTAAAGCTTATTTCAAGTTCTTCTTCTCTACAGACTTATTGCTGAAATCCCCCCCACGGGTGGTGTCATACCGCAGGCGCATTTGCGAACAGTCAAAGAGTATTCTTTTTTCACCGATCTCAGTCTGACCATGACTGTAGTCTATATATTCTGGTATATAATGGTATTTTACTACACCATTTGTGAGATCAATGCATTCTACAAGTCACAATGGAAAGCCTACTTCACATCATTAATGAACATTCTTGATAATATTGTGTTAGTGGTAACTATTATTTTCTGTACTGTTATGTTCCGGATCTACTTTTCATATCTATTTTTCTTATACCCAGTTATGTTACCTGGCCTTGTTCTACAACATTTGGCATACCTTCAAAATGAAATCCATTACATCCAAGGCCTACACGCAACAGCATTATCAAAGTATCGATGTTCTCTGCTTATCGAATTTGATCTATGTGGATATGATGGCTATTTTAGCATTTTTGGTATGGATAAAAATATTCAAGTTTATCAGTTTCAACAAGACACTCATTCAGTTCACAACGACTTTAAGAAGGGTATGCCATTTTATTCAAAATATTTATTGACTAGACTGTGACAATAACTGTGATTGATTTTTTGAAAATTTATAGTGCTCTAAGGATTTGATTGGATTCAGTATTATGTTTGGCATTGTTTTTTTGGCCTATGCCCAACTGGGTCTTCTGCTTTTCGGCACTGAGCATCCAGATTTTAATAATTTTGTCACCTCAGTATTAACAATGATCCGCATGATCCTCGGTGATTTTCAATATAATCTCATTCAGCAGTCCAATCGGGTGCTTGGGCCCATCTACTTTCTCACCTATATTGTGCTTGTGTTCTTCATCCTGTTGGCAAGTTTTAGAACTTAAATACATTTTATAGGTCTTAATGTGTTGTATTCCACAAGAACATGTTTTTAGCCATCATCATGCAAACTTATAACTCAGTGAAGAATGAAATCACTCAAGGACGCAGCCAGTTAGCCTCATATGTCATTAAGAAACTGGCTGCTGCCTTCTACTGGATAACTCACTGTGGCCGTGAGCGTCGTTTCCGGTCAGCCCCCCCCCCAACATCTGCAGTCAATGAAGATGATCAGAATTCCACGGCCACAGAATTAAAGCAGCCTAAGCTGCTGAGGAGGAGCATGACCACAGAAGAGTACATTTACTAGGTACAGCTTTGAACATACATAATTTAAACTGAATATCTATTTCAGGGCACGGTATTTCGAAAATATTCCTCCCGATGTTCAGAATAGGGAATTGTTTCGGTAAGAGCCCTGATATATTGTTTGGTTTATAGTTTATAACCTTTGTTTTTTGCTTTTTCCTAGTCTTACCAATCGCGTAAGTCTGATTGAAGAAGTTCTCGAACAGCTTGTTACCAATATTGATAGCATACTGCTACGCTTCGAGAGACAACAAGCTGCAAGGAAGATCTAAGCTCGAAATATCTATATGGCCAAAATCTTCCCAAAAACGCATGAATATTTGTAATTTTAATATTTACTATGATATTTGCATTCAAAATTTGACATATGTATATAGGGAGATTTTCTGTTAATATAAAATTGTTATTAATATAAATTGTCTGATTTCAAATTTAATAACATTCATTTTATTTACTTATAATTAAATATTCAAACATTTACAATTATTAACTGATTTAACATGAAAATAAAAATATACAAAAATATTTGAGGTATTTATCACATTAAGAAAGGTGAGGTGATTGAGTTCTACACACATACTAATGTTATTGACGTCGATGCACCCCCAGGAATTAGCCGATCCTAACGGGCACTTCCTTATAATACTTCAGCCGTGGGCAGCATTCGCACGGGGGTCGGGTAATAGACCCATAAATTCTTTTTGAGTATCGGGTATAAAAATATGAAACGGTTCAAGAAATCATCACATGGTGACGATAACTCAATGGGCACAGAGTCGTAAGAATATGAAATCAATACAATACATACATATGTATATATTAGCATAAATCTTAGAACTGTTTTCAAAACAATTAAAAATATGTGAGACTAATAAAATGTCTCGCGAGCCATTAAATGTTTCGGCATTGCTTTATAGAATTAAAGCGAGCGGAAACGTTGTGAGCCGAAGCTAGGGCCGCGACTTTACATTTATGACTATACAATAATAATAATAATCCGATCTTATAATCATTTTAGTTTCCTCATATCTTCAAAATTGTGGATGCCACAGATTTTTGTCCATTGCTCAGCCCAATGTTCACTAAAAAAAACAAAGAGGATTTGACGATGCAAATGAAAGATGAGTGAAAGCAATTTTGTTGTTTTGAGACAGACTGTTTCTGATACTGATTTTATTTAAAAGAACTAATTCTATTTACATTCAAAAAAAGGTGCAAAAAGTTCTGAGTCTGTAAGAATACGGTAGTAATGAGTAATGCTCCAATATTCCAATATTCAACATTAGTTGAGATATATCAAACTCGTATATCGAATTTAGTGTTTTCTTGCGCCTTGCTCTCTCTCGATGCGTTTTAGTACATCATCCATATTGGTGACCAGCTGTTCGAGAATTTCTTCAATCAGTGTTACGCGATTTGTTAGACTAAGAGATAGTAAAGAAAACCAAGGTGATTTACAAATAATAAATGGCACTAATCAAAGTTTCGGAGCTCTTACTGAAATAGCTCCTTGTTTTGAACATCGGGGGGAACCTCTTCAAAGTAGCGGGCGCTGAAAGAGATATTTAGCTAAAATGAAAAAGGACTGGTAAGTTTACTCTGGTAAATATACTCTGCTTGGGTTATGTTTGCTAGCACTTTAGGCTCTTCAAATTCTGCAATCGTGCCATCCACATCAGTCTCATTGACAGAAGCAGCTCGGCGGGTAGGCTGAACCCGTCCCTTCCGGCCACAGTGGACGATCCAGTAAATGGCTGCAGCCAGCTTCTTATAGATATATGAGCCCAAATGACTGCGCCCTTGAGTAATTTCACTCTTTACCGAGTTATAAGTTTCCATGATGATGGCCAGGAACATGTTCTAGTGGAATACAACGTATGGTAACCGACAAAACTCATTCGATGTTCAAAGCTTACCAACAATATAAAAAACACAAGTAGAATGTAGGTGAGAAAGTAGATGGGACCCAGCACGCGATTCGCTTGCTCAATGAGATTATATTGAAAATCGCCTAGGATCATGCGGATCATGGTCAAGACTGAAGTGACGAAGTTATGAAAATCTGGATGCTTAGTGCCGAAGAGCAGAAGACCCAGTTGAGCATAGGCCAAAAAAACAATGCCGAACATAAGACTGAAGCCAGCCAAATCTTTGGAGCACTACAAATGTTCAAATAAATCTTCAAAAATGACTTCTATTGAAATTAAAATATTAAAAAATACCCTTCTTAATGTAGTTGTAAACTGAACAAGTGTTTTGTTGAAACTGATAAACTTGAATATTTTTATCCATACAAGAAAAGCTAAAATGGCCATCATATCCACATAGATGATGTTCACAAAGCAAAGAACATCGATACTTTGATAGCCCGTGTGCCTCTTGGCATTTCGTGTAAGGGCACCAACTTGGAATGTATGCCAGACGTTGTAGATCAAGGCCAGGTAGCAAAGCTAGGAGTGCAAAGGTAGATTGCGAAGCGATGATTAAAAAAATTGTTACCACTAGTACACTAGTACTGCCGAAGGAATGGAAAGGTAGATCAGGAAGCGACCAATAATGTTAATATTTACCACTAATACAATAGAGTCGAGAACATTTAGCAACGACCTGTAGTAAATTGTAATCCCCGACTTTCTTAATCCATTAACCTCACAGATAGTATAATAAGCGACCATGATATACCAAAATATATAGATCACAGTCATAGTCTGACTGGTATCGTTGAAGAAAGAATACTGCTTGACAGTTTGCAGATGCGTCTGTGGTATCACACCTCCCGTGGGGGGGATTTCGGCTAGAAGTCTGGTTGGAAGAGAAGCTTTAAATGAGCTGCACTTTAAGTCGAAGCTGATCCCTACTTGACGCTTTGAAAGATGTCCGTATTCTTGTTGTACAGATTGAACTCCATCAGACATAGCCTTGAGCCGCGATCCAGCCAATTATCGGCCCTCAGTTTATTTATCTTCTCCAAATTATCGTCCTTGTCATAGGTCAGATCAGCGATGTAACCACCAGTACTATAGAATGCCAGCACTGTCCAAATCGGAGTCGCGTTCAGCTTGCCCATCGTGTAGAACTCTGTACCTTTGTGCGTACCGGTTTTCTCTTCCATCCCCGCCGAATAGGCGGAGTAGCAGGTGTTGAAGTGTCGTACGAAGTCGTCGCTCGCTTGGCAACTCTCCCTGCGGACACGAATCTGCCGAAGGCGCGGGGGACCGAGCAGAAGGTTCTGGAGCAGATATACGCGACCCGCGAGATGTGTGGTTGCCTTCGAGTTTTGTCTAGTACTGGCAGAACCATCAAAACCAGCTCTTTTGTCGTAGAAAGTTTGCTCGTCCAGCTCGAGGGCTTCAAGCGTGGCGGCTCCACCGATGTCTTCAAGCCCGGCATCTTGTGGTCGTTGTTCCAATTCCCCGTTCCGTTTCTGGGATTCATCATAATCGCGATCCACATACCCATCCTCCACATTCCAGTGATCCTCGCTGGCCTGACGCAACGCTTCAGCGTTTTGATTACCGGTTGCAGTGTCATTTGGTGCTTCTGTAGTTATGGTCAAATCTCCGTGCAATGTTTTTATAAAGTTGTATACCAAATAGTCCCACCAATCTGGGACAGTGAGGATCTTTTCAAAACAGACCGTAACGGATGGAGCCACAACCATTTCGCGAGTGGCAAATAGTTTCTTTATAGTATCGTTAAAGTAGAACATGTGAGGGTGACGCACAGATAGAGTTACTGCAACAAAAATTATTTTAATCTTAATAGCGCTTGAGGTTAGAAAAAAAGATGCAACATGTTGTTTGCTGACTTTTAAGATCATAGAAATGGTTATCGTATTTTAATCTTATCCGAGTTTTCGGAAGTAAGCATAATTGTTTTTATTAAACATGGAAGAGTTGTTTGAATTTGCATACATGATTGATTAAACATTCGAGTAAACTTTCAAGTAATTATATTGTAATATTTATATATCAGAATATATACCGGTCTTTATACCTTACGGATGTAAACACCTTGAATGTGAATCACCTACTCACCCAATGATGTCAGAACAAGAAATATGATGAACACTCCAAACTCCAGGAGAGCATCGCGCACTTCCTCATCTGTGGTATAGAGAATGCGCGTTGATTTTCCTTTTTGGCCATGGTGTATGTGGACTTCGCGTCCTAATCCATTGGAAAGTGAACCACTTCTCGGGGTCGTAATCAGTACCCCCTTTTTTCGTCCGAACAAGCCGCGTCTTTCCTCTTTTGCCGTCTCCTCAGTTACACCAGAAGAACGGGTCTGATCCAGAGGTGGATCTGCACCGGGTTCCGGAGGCTGACCACGGCTCGCGTCTGGTTTCTCTTCAAATGCCGTATCTTTTGCGGAAGGCGGAAGCGACACTGCTCGTGCTGACCTTGGGGGCGAAATAGGACTTTGAACCTGTCCATCCGGTCTTCGACCCTGACCCATTGACGACATTTTTAATGCGAACTTTTCTAAGATATATTTCAGTTAAAATTATGCCCCGATTTGTTTGCAAAACCGAGTAAGGACTAAAATAAATCTTGAAGTTTAAGTAAAGATTGCTTGGATCTGGCCCAGGTACTCAGCAAAGCCGTGTGTCTACATTCATACCCGATACTCAGTTGGTATATTTATATGTAAGCTTTTTTTTACATGTGATTCTTTTTCTCTATTCCCATATTTCCTGTTTTCTATTCTCACCAGCCGTTTTATCTCACTTCCCTCGGCCAGAGCGCGCACACTGCACTAGGAAGAGTGAGTGTGATAAAGAGTATACGGAGAGCGTAGCGTAGCCAATGCAACTTCATTTGTTCCTTCTGGTTATAATACTGATCCGATTTGATCTACACTGAAATCGTGTAGTTTTCGAATTTTTTATATCTTTAAAATCTACACATAAAAGTATGTAGGTGCCGGACGGACGACTCCGCAATTGATGCTGATCAAGAAAACGAGTATATATACTTTATGGCGGCAGAAACTCTTCCTTAATGGTGTTGTCCATTTATCCACTTCCACAAAAAATCTGCTCTTTGAGTATCAGGTACATAAAAGTCGATCCTTTGGTTTGAAAAAGTTTCTAAAGACAACTTTAGTGACATTTGACTAATTCAAAACACTAATACCGTCAATTGCTATTTTGCCTCGGGCTTAACTTCATGTATCGATGATCCGTCAGATGCTACTATTTAAAAATGTGCCTGGAGAAACCGTGTCTGTATTTTATCACCATTTCTTCGCATCAATTAACGAGAGTATTTTTTCGATCATGGATTATTGAATGTATCTTGGTTCCTTTAATGCCCAAAAAAGAATATATCTTCTAGTATGTAAAATAACAGTTTTTGGACTATCCTAACGAGATTCCTCCTGCCGCAATGAACGTACTCTACTGAATTTTGACCATTTTTATACCCGATACTCAAAATGAGTATTGGGGTATATTCGATTTGTGGTAAAAGTGGATGTGTGTAACGTCCAGAAGGAATCATATCCGACCCCATAAAGTATATATATTCTTGATCAGCATCAATAGCCGAGTCGTTTGAGCCATGTCTGTCTGTCCGTCCCTATTAGCGCCTAGTGCTCAAAGACTATAAAAGCTAGAGCAACGATGTTTTGGATCCAGACTTCTCTGATATGTCACTGTTACAATATTTCAAAACTTCGCCCCACCTCCTTCCGCCCCCACAAAGCACGAAAATCTGTGGCATCCACAATATTGAAAATACGAAAAAACTAAAAACGCACAATCATTGAGAACGGCCGTATCTACGAGATTGCTGAATTTTGATCAGATCGGATCATTTTTATAGCCAAATGGAACAAATTAATTTGCAGTGGCTATGCAGCGCCCGACGACATGTTCAGACACGTTTTCTGTCTCTCCCGCACGCACACATTGTCGCTCAATGTAGCCATACTGACTAAGTATCGAGTATAAATGTAGAGTTGCGGTCGCCGCAGCAACTCACAACGTTCCCCTTCGTTTTTTAGTGGCAATGCGTGGTACTCTTGCCCTTGCTAATTTTGACCTGGTCATACATGCGTATGTATATACATATAAGTACATATATAGATACATAGTATATCTAAATTTTTAAATACTTTAATTTTTTTAATTAAGCATTTAAATACTTTATCTCAATTGGGACAGAAGACCTTACGCCGTTAATGTTTTTTTAAACTATACTAGCTTGTAATTTTGTATAGCCCTTTAATCATAACTATAAAATAGGATAAGTTTCACTGTATCCATAGATCTAGTCTGAGATACCAATAAAGAAACTCATCTAACACTTCACACCTTTTTTCAAATAGCTTGAGTATGCTACATATTTTTTTTAAGATTTTTGCAATTTCAACTTCTTTCAGATCGAATCTATTCACTGTCGCTTCGTTGAAAGGCTAACCATGATCTAGAAATAGATATAGAATATATATAGAATGTAATAAGCTACGTTGCGTATGTACATAAACCGACTTCAGTTTGGTCGTTGCAACTAGAACTGGAAAGAGTCGGACTAAGGAGGTGGTATCCTCCGTTGTGAAAATGAGAGTCTCAAGAGACGGCGACAGTCTTTGATGACGGAAATGAAAGATGAGTGAAAGCAATTTTGTTGTTCTGAGACAGACTGTTTCTGATACTGATTTTATTTAAAAGAACTAATTCTATTTACATTCAAAAAAAGGTGCAAAAAGTTCTGAGTCTGTAAGAATACGGTAGTAATGAGTAATGCTCCAATATTCCAATATTCAACATTAGTTGAGATATATCAAACTCGTATATCGAATTTAGTGTTTTCTTGCGCCTTGCTCTCTCTCGATGCGTTTTAGTACATCATCCATATTAGTGACCAGCTGTTCGAGAATTTCTTCAATCAGTGTTACGCGATTTGTTAGACTAAGAGATAGTAAAGAAAACCAAGGTGATTTACAAATAATAAATGGCACTAATCAAAGTTTCGGAGCTCTTACTGAAATAGCTCCTTGTTTTGAACATCGGGGGGAACCTCTTCAAAGTAACGGGCGCTGAAAGAGATATTTAGCTAAAATGAAAAAGGACTGGTAAGTTTACTCTGGTAAATATACTCTGCTTGGGTTATGTTTGCTAGCACTTTAGGCTCTTCAAATTCTGCGATCGTGCCATCCACATCAGTCTCATTGACAGAAGCAGCTCGGCGGGTAGGCTGAACCCGTCCCTTCCGGCCACAGTGGACGATCCAGTAAATGGCTGCAGCCAGCTTCTTATAGATATATGAGCCCAAATGACTGCGCCCTTGAGTAATTTCACTCTTTACCGAGTTATAAGTTTCCATGATGATGGCCAGGAACATGTTCTAGTGGAATACAACTTATGGTAACCGACAAAACTCATTCGATGTTCAAAGCTTACCAGCAATATAAAAAACACAAGTAGAATGTAGGTGAGAAAGTAGATGGGACCCAGCACGCGATTCGCTTGCTCAATGAGATTATATTGAAAATCGCCTAGGATCATGCGGATCATGGTCAAGACTGAAGTGACGAAGTTATGAAAATCTGGATGCTTAGTGCCGAAGAGCAGAAGACCCAGTTGAGCATAGGCCAAAAAAACAATGCCGAACATAAGACTGAAGCCAGCCAAATCTTTGGAGCACTACAAATGTTCAAATAAATCTTCAAAAATGACATCTATTGAAATTAAAATATTAAAAAATACCCTTCTTAATGTAGTTGTAAACTGAACAAGTGTTTTGTTGAAACTGATAAACTTGAATATTTTTATCCATACAAGAAAAGCTAAAATGGCCATCATATCCACATAGATGATGTTCACAAAGCAAAGAACATCGATACTTTGATAGCCCGTGTGCCTCTTGGCATTTCGTGTAAGGGCACCAACTTGGAATGTATGCCAGACGTTGTAGATCAAGGCCAGGTAGCAAAGCTAGGAGTGCAAAGGTAGATTGCGAAGCGATGATTAAAAAAATTGTTACCACTAGTACACTAGTACTGCCGAAGGAATGGAAAGGTAGATCAGGAAACGACCAATAATGTTAATATTTACCACTAATACAATAGAGTCGAGAACATTTAGCAACGACCTGTAGTAAATTGTAATCCCCGACTTTCTTAATCCATTAACCTCACAGATAGTATAATAAGCGACCATGATATACCAAAATATATAGATCACAGTCATAGTCTGACTGGTATCGTTGAAGAAAGAATACTGCTTGACAGTTTGCAGATGCGTCTGTGGTATCACACCTCCCGTGGGGGGGATTTCGGCTAGAAGTCTGGTTGGAAGAGAAGCTTTAAATGAGCTGCACTTTAAGTCGAAGCTGATCCCTACTTGACGCTTTGAAAGATGTCCGTATTCTTGTTGTACAGATTGAACTCCATCAGACATAGCCTTGAGCCGCGATCCAGCCAATTATCGGCCCTCAGTTTATTTATCTTCTCCAAATTATCGTCCTTGTCATAGGTCAGATCAGCGATGTAACCACCAGTACTATAGAATGCCAGCACTGTCCAAATCGGAGTCGCGTTCAGCTTGCCCATCGTGTAGAACTCTGTACCTTTGTGCGTACCGGTTTTCTCTTCCATCCCCGCCGAATAGGCGGAGTAGCAGGTGTTGAAGTGTCGTACGAAGTCGTCGCTCGCTTGGCAACTCTCCCTGCGGACACGAATCTGCCGAAGGCGCGGGGGACCGAGCAGAAGGTTCTGGAGCAGATATACGCGACCCGCGAGATGTGTGGTTGCCTTCGAGTTTTGTCTAGTACTGGCAGAACCATCAAAACCAGCTCTTTTGTCGTAGAAAGTTTGCTCGTCCAGCTCGAGGGCTTCAAGCGTGGCGGCTCCACCGATGTCTTCAAGCCCGGCATCTTGTGGTCGTTGTTCCAATTCCCCGTTCCGTTTCTGGGATTCATCATAATCGCGATCCACATACCCATCCTCCACATTCCAGTGATCCTCGCTGGCCTGACGCAACGCTTCAGCGTTTTGATTACCGGTTGCAGTGTCATTTGGTGCTTCTGTAGTTATGGTCAAATCTCCGTGCAATGTTTTTATAAAGTTGTATACCAAATAGTCCCACCAATCTGGGACAGTGAGGATCTTTTCAAAACAGACCGTAACGGATGGAGCCACAACCATTTCGCGAGTGGCAAATAGTTTCTTTATAGTATCGTTAAAGTAGAACATGTGAGGGTGACGCACAGATAGAGTTACTGCAACAAAAATTATTTTAATCTTAATAGCGCTTGAGGTTAGAAAAAAAGATGCAACATGTTGTTTGCTGACTTTTAAGATCATAGAAATGGTTATCGTATTTTAATCTTATCCGAGTTTTCGGAAGTAAGCATAATTGTTTTTATTAAACATGGAAGAGTTGTTTGAATTTGCATACATGATTGATTAAACATTCGAGTAAACTTTCAAGTAATTATATTGTAATATTTATATATCAGAATATATACCGGTCTTTATACCTTACGGATGTAAACACCTTGAATGTGAATCACCTACTCACCCAATGATGTCAGAACAAGAAATATGATGAACACTCCAAACTCCAGGAGAGCATCGCGCACTTCCTCATCTGTGGTATAGAGAATGCGCGTTGATTTTCCTTTTTGGCCATGGTGTATGTGGACTTCGCGTCCTAATCCATTGGAAAGTGAACCACTTCTCGGGGTCGTAATCAGTACCCCCTTTTTTCGTCCGAACAAGCCGCGTCTTTCCTCTTTTGCCGTCTCCTCAGTTACACCAGAAGAACGGGTCTGATCCAGAGGTGGATCTGCACCGGGTTCCGGAGGCTGACCACGGCTCGCGTCTGGTTTCTCTTCAAATGCCGTATCTTTTGCGGAAGGCGGAAGCGACACTGCTCGTGCTGACCTTGGGGGCGAAATAGGACTTTGAACCTGTCCATCCGGTCTTCGACCCTGACCCATTGACGACATTTTTAATGCGAACTTTTCTAAGATATATTTCAGTTAAAATTATGCCCCGATTTGTTTGCAAAACCGAGTAAGGACTAAAATAAATCTTGAAGTTTAAGTAAAGATTGCTTGGATCTGGCCCAGGTACTCAGCAAAGCCGTGTGTCTACATTCATACCCGATACTCAGTTGGTATATTTATATGTAAGCTTTTTTTTTACATGTGATTCTTTTTCTCTATTCCCATATTTCCTGTTTTCTATTCTCACCAGCCGTTTTATCTCACTTCCCTCGGCCAGAGCGCGCACACTGCACTAGGAAGAGTGAGTGTGATAAAGAGTATACGGAGAGCGTAGCGTAGCCAATGCAACTTCATTTGTTCCTTCTGGTTATAATACTGATCCGACTGCAATCTGGTGGTTATGATTCTAATTTATTGAGTTTTTGTATCTTTAAATTTGTAGATTCCACAGATTTTCGGTATTTGTGTGGTGGCAGGGGGCGTCAAAAAATATTAAAGCAATCCTTATTGCAAAAGAAACAAAATACATGACTTTGTGATGCATTAACATTTGAAACCATTTTCAGGGCAGTTCAGCTTGTGAGTTCTTTATAAATAATTTTTTTCTTAACCCAAACTAAAATTTGGCTGGTAAATAAATAATCAGGGTAGCAACACTTTTCGTTTGTGCGCCTACATCTGACGCAACCCGATTTGGTTATCGGAACGTTGGCAAGAAATACATTTTTGCGTTTAACCACTAACCATACAGTATAGTCTTTTTTTAGTTATCTCCATGTTTAGTAAAAATGATGCGATTCATCCAATTTTTTTTTCATAGCGATAACAGTAAATATGTGGTCGCGAACGTACGACTAAGGCTTGATCTAGTAAATGTAAAAATCTGCGAAACGGAACGGAATATTCGAAAGCAGTTCATTTATTTTTTCGCTAGTTTTGTTTTTAAATTGAATTTCAAATATAGTATCGAGAAAAAAGTATGGTCAGACCATATATTTGATCGATAATGTCTAAATATCCTGAATATTTGTATACTTTTCATAGAATTTCTGGTATTTTCCAATATTTTTTAGCACGCGACTTGTCCAATAAAAAAATGTAGAAATTGTGTAGAAATTCCAATTAGAGCCATGCCCAGACCACATCGAATTAGTATTCGTGAACGGCATCGAGTTACTTATTGTTTCAATTTCAATCTCTCAAAATGTCTGAAACAAGGCATAGAAAACGGTTAGCGGTAAAAACGTAGATAACGGAGGTTTTTCACACTGGCGCTTCCATGCGGATTATATGGGAAAAAAACCGTCAAACGTTTTTTAAATATATTATATAAAACTATATTTAATTTTATATATCCGCTAAAAAAAGGGCAGGTTATTCAGGAAAAAATTCGATGTATTTTTTTTCACTAAAGTTGTATGGTAGTAGCTATTCAGAAAATACGTTAATAGAGCGAGCTGAAAATGCGCAAAGAATACCTTTTAAGCTGGAGGATAACCTATTCAGCCGCCAATATGCATTTGATAAATGTATGGTGCTATACTTTTTAATGGATTAAACTTAGTTTAATATAAATTCTAAGCGGTATATAAATACATATGCACCTAATATGTAGAAAATGTGTAGTTACCGTGTAGTTAGCATGTAAAATAATTGATTTTGTGGAAATTGTTGTTGACTTTTTTTGCTGAAGCATTTCATGATAAGCAATAACTTAACTTCGTCAATCAGATAAAATTATGTTTTCAGAGCTGAGGGTTCTGCTAGTTAGTAATATTCAATGGAATATCCAAATCGTAGAATATGATGGAATATGAATACAAATAATTTGTCGGTATATTTTTGGTATGTTTCGAAACTGAGAAGTATATTGTTGAGGGTCAGACCGTATATCTTATCGATAAATCCACGGCCACACTGAGCTCTATATAAACAAATTGTCAGCCGTACGGTTTAAGGAAACTTCCTTATTAGTTTATTCAGTGCATTGCCATGATGGAGGAACAGTCCGACGATGAGAACTCGGAGCCCACTCCAAAGAAGATAAAGCGGGAGTGGGTGAAGAGCTACTCCAATAAGGCCATGGAGATGATGAAAAAAATGGGCTATGAGAACGATAAGGGTTTGGGTAAGAGCAATCAAGGTCGCTTGGACCCCATTATAGCTGTCCAGCAGGATGGTCGTCGCGGTTTTGGCCTCAAGCTGGACGCAGCCCACTTAGCCGCTGGGCAATGGGACCCCAACTGCGAAGAGCTAGAGATGCCAGAGACATTTGAGTGGCTGACAAATGTGGGCTCGAATGCCAGTCATTATGCCATGGATCAATTGATGCGCTCCGTCGTGTTTGGTAAACGCAAAAGCACTCTGGATGATGAGACCCGCTATTGTAATCCAGCAGTCCTCCATGACATCCTTACGGCGAAGTCGGCATTTGACGATCTTAACGACTACGAGAAACGCCGGGCCCGCTCTCGCTGCAATCCATTTGAGACCATACGCAGCTCCATTTTTCTCAATCGGGCCGCCGTCAAAATGGCCAACATTGACTCCATGTGCGACTACATGTTCACCAATCCCAGAGATCTCGAGGGCCGTCCTCTGGTGGATCCCAAGGACCTCCTCTACTTTACAGACATGTGTGCGGGTGAGTTAATGCTAATCGGGTGATTCCAGTTGGAGTTCTTCTGAATGTGCTCCTCTTTCCCAGGCCCCGGCGGCTTTTCTGAATATGTTCTGTTCCGCAAATTGTGGGAGGCAAAGGGATTTGGATTCACGCTGCGCGGTGCCAACGATTTTAAGTTGGAGAAGTTCTTTGCCGCCTCCCCCGAGTCGTTTGATACCTACTATGGCATCAAAGATGATGGGAACATATTCGACGACCAAAATCAGGATTCATTGAACGAATACATACGCCGTCACACACCCGATGGCGTGCACTTTGCCATGGCCGACGGAGGATTCTCAGTGGAGGGCGAGGAGAACATACAGGAAATTCTGTCGAAGCAGCTTTATCTCTGCCAGTTCCTCACCGCACTCAAAATATTGCGCAAGAACGGCAACTTTGTGTGCAAGGTGTTCGATCTGTTTACACCGTTCAGCGTAGGCCTTATCTACCTGATGTATAAATGCTTCCACCAAATCGCAATCATCAAGCCAAATAGCAGTCGTCCGGCCAACTCGGAGCGCTACCTTGTCTGCAAATACAAGCAGGAGGATACCTCTGCCATTACTAATTTCATGAATAAAATCAATATTATGCTTAACGAGGAGCGCGACAGTGATAACGACATCCTTGAGATATTCGACGCCAACGAGATCGCTGCAGATGCAGATTTCATACACTACATCATCGACTCGAACAATGCCATTGGAAAGAAGCAGATTGTGGGTCTGCGAAAGATCGCTACCTTTGCCAAGAACACGGAGCTGAAGGAAACACGCCAGTCGGAGGTACGTCAGGAGTGCCTGAAGCGCTGGGTACTGCCCGATAAGCTGCGTCAGGCGCCAGAAATAAAACCAACAGATCGCCTGCTCGAGGAGCTGCTCGTCGATTGGTGGCAGGATCGCAGCTGGCTCAATTTTGCGCCAAATGAGATGAACAATGTGGCAGCCCTCTCCAATACCGTGCAGAATGTCAGGGACTGGATATTCATGCCGATCGGGCGGGAAGAGACCAACATCAATAGCTGCAGCCTCTTCATGTGCAAGTCGCGCGGTAATCTTCTCCGCTACACGGAGCACAAGAAGTGGGAGCTGGTCGAAACGTCCTTTGAGGTGCAGGCTCGTTCCATATTTTTCGGCCAGATCGTCTTCGAGTTCTACGGTGAGGGGCGCACCATTCAGCGCGTGCCCGCTCTGCACATCATCGACGGGATCTGCCTGGGCGGCATCGACATCCGTCGTCGTCCGCTATGCGATCGCATCAGCATGTGCGATAAGTATGCGCGTAGCTTGAACAAGCCGTACAAGAAGGAGCGCAGCTGCGGTCCCTTGCGCAGCAAGCCATTCTTTCGACTGCAGGACATGAACGCCTTCTTCAGCGAGATGCGCCACTATGTGCTGAAAGACAATTCGCAGCGCTTCGGCTTCTCCCTCGATGACAACAAGTTCTTTGTTCCCGGCAGCATTCTCATGCTCTGCGAGTTGAACCAAAGCTATGTTTCGGCCAAATCGCGCTCTCGCAACCAGGTCTACTATTTCAACACCAAGAACAAGGAGTCGTATTATAAGGATAATATACCCAGCAAAAAGACCTCCGAAATCTTTGCCTCCTTTCGCCAAAGCTACGCGCGCCGTGCACTCTGGAAGTGGACGAACCTGCGCCAGGTCGAGGAGCATGCCGACGAGGACAATCCAAAGATATTGTTCCGCAGCCATTTCATTAAATTTATCGCGGACAAGTTGGCCCACGCGTAAGCAACATCTGCAATTGCATATCCATATCAAGAATGGACAATGCCCGCAGTAGATCTTAATATTATCTATATTTAAAAAGAAAGTACATATTTTTTCGCCTGCATAGGATTTATCTGGAGGTTTTACAACAGATCCTGTATTTTACTTATACGAATTAAGTATCTGACGAACATTTGTCCCCAGGAGCTGTTCCAAAAATTTTAATTTTCTGTATCTGACGTTCATATGTAACTATATACATAATTATTTGTAAATTTGTGTCGAACCGAAATCAGAAGATTTTTCGTATGGCAATAGATCCTACCAAAAAGAAGACAGTCAAGGCTTTGCATGCCCTTGCCGAAATTTAGCTAGTTTTAATTAATGTTTTTTTTTTTTTTTTGTGTTTGGAATGCAGAACCCTGAAATTGTGGATGAAATACCACAGAGAATCACTTAACAATGCATATATATGTGAGTTTCGAGTTTCGACTCTGATTTTTGACAAAATACCATCTTTACATTTAACTATTTGTGTGTATCTCCCCGAATATTGTATACCTTTTGAACGGTATACACCCCTTGAAGAAAGCGAATGCATGGCACAAATGAATCAAGCATGCATATCGTCTCTGTATAAGTCTTATTATGATTATTTTTCCGCAAGCAAAACCAACCAATAATAAACAAGTTTGCGTTACCGGAAAGCATTACTGGATAAATAATCAAACAAATGAGAAGAATTATAAGCATCGAAGATATGCTGATTCCTAAATTCGTACGCATTATACACAATCTCACTCTAACACCATTGCTCTTACAGAATTGTTTACGAGATCTTATTATTTATCGGCTGCTTTGACTTCTGTTTAGAATTTTGAGCCCCAGAGGCACCCCTCACACCACACCCACTCCCCCCATTTATTTCATTGAAGTTTGTCATATTATAAGTGTAAATAAATGGAAATAGCCAACAATAAATACAAAAAACTAGGCTTATCTCTCGAGTTGATTTGAACAGAAAATTTCCCAGTCGTTGAAACCAAATCTAAGAATATGAAACTGGAATTAAGAACAAGAAAGGCCAGCTTTGGTGACCAAAGTTTTGGCATCCTAATGATGTAGTGATTTAATGAGCAACAGATAATTTTGTTTGTCTCATTTTAAGAAAATGTCTATGTAAAATGTTCTGAATGTTCTGTTTCTGGTCAAAAATCAATCAATCAAGTCGATTCCGCCCACTGCTAAGGTGTGATCGTATCATTACTTTAATCTGATTATAATCTTATCTGATTATCTTTTTTCAACGAACAAAATCGTTTTGCCACGAACTCGAAATAATTGAAAACATCTGGAATAATAATAATGGAATCGCGCAGCGATCAAGAGAGTGAGGGGACAAAAAACAAACGGCTTGGGGAAACAGTGGAAACAATGAAGTGAACTGAGTGAAGGTTTGTATAGCCGGTGCTGACTGTAGAGATCCAAGCAAATGCACAAGGACTGGGGCAACCAAGGGTGACATTAGTTCAATTCATCGACGATATCGATCAACTGGTTCGATTTAGCTAGTGTCGACTGTGGTAGCCTCACATTTAAAAAATAAAACAGTATACTATATTCTATAGACTAGAGACTCTTCCCCTTGGAGACCAGCTGTGGATATTGATACGGCCTGTTGAGTAGTTTTCGTGTCCCCACCATAAATTTGTAAGGTCCGAGGAGAAAATATCGACACAACAGGGTATGTCATGCTCTTCTAGCCCATCTACAATATATCTCTCTGCGAAAGACTTCCATGGTAGTACGGCTATAAAACAGGAAAGAAAACTCTTCCGATATCTCTCGACGGCTTCTTTATGGTCGTTCCTGTTGCCAGGCTGGACTCCGACTCAAGTAACGATTTCTCGAATATCTGACATTATATGCGGCGCGTAATCAATTATTATCAATGAAGTAAGTAGATTGGGGAATTCTTTAGTCATTTTTGCGTTTACTACATATTTAAGCGCTTTCTAGTTCAATATTTATAGTAAATCTTTAGCATTGTCTTTCTTTTGGTGGTGTCCAGGGTCCGGGGTTCGGGGTCGGAAGTTGTCAGCAGCAGAATTCGCTGCATCCGTGCAGCTTAATTAATCACCCGATAAATGGACGAAGAGTGTGGCCCGGACGCGGATGCGGATGCGGATGAGGGGGCCCCAGTGACTCTGTGCTGTTTACAGTTGGAGCCAAAAAAGCAAATGGTCCGCTCACGTCCCCGCTTCGGGGGCAATGCTTCTGCAATTCATGCCACACACAATACAGTTACACATTGAAGGAGGCGCAGAGGTGTGAAGAGCGGCTCACGAATGTCCATCGGACATGCGCCAGTAATTAACGTCCCATTTTGGGTTAGATTATCCATGAATAATTGGGAATGACGATGGTCGCGCCTGTCCAATCCCTGGCCATGGCAGCTCACAGTTAGGTGCAACCATAATGGATGGAGGAGCAGTCCCCGGTTGGGCTGAGCTGGCTTGGGCTTGGGCTTGGGTTGCGCAACTGCACCAGATTGATGATGGCCCGGCAAAGTGTACGAGTGGTCCTCCTTCCCCACCGTGAGTGTTTTGGAGACTGAAAACTTTGCTAATTGCTTTTTGGCTACGGCAATGGCGATGGCGATGGCAATGGCGATGGGAATGTTGATGACGACGAGAGCGGGGCTTCAGTTTTCAGTTCAACTGCAACGCACAGTGGTCCATCGGGATCCAATCGATATACAGTGATAAAGCAGTGCAAGATATGTGATACGTAGATCGTTGCCAACAAGTTTTTGTATACCATCGACTTCTGCTTGAATTTAGATTGTTTTTTAGACTTCTTTTTTCTTAGTTCTTAGATTCTTAGATTCAAGAACAAATCGCGAGAATCAACCTGGGACCAGTGTGCAGTGTGTGGCATGTCCGGGCAAGCTGTGGGCATTGTGTTTGTGCTGTGCATTTAATTGTGCTTTTTTGGTTCGGCCTACGATTGCCGAATCAGCAGAGAGTTAATTACACACACAAACGGAGGACCAGTTAATAGTTTTATACATTTTGCACACTTTGCCTGCTACGAGCATCTTCAATTGTCAAAACAAATTTTTGCAACTGTGCCGTTCATTTGTAACGGAATTACGGACAGCCCCAGAGACGACCCTGGCTCTCCCCATTCTTCTAACAGGCGCACGCTCCACTCCACTCCACTCCACTCCAGAGCTGTCGGGCCCTGCTCCCTCGAGGCCAGAGCACATGAGACCTCAGTGGGAGTTGAGTCGCACTAAAACTGGATGTGGACCATGGTCTGGGTTTGGGTCTGGGTCTAGGTCTGGGGCTGACCGCTGCCCAAATGCAAATGTCATTTTGTGGTCATTCGAATGAATAAACGAAATTAAATGCCAAGAAACGGAAAAGGAAAGAGTTTGAATGGCAGTCCAAGTGGAAGTCGTAGCTGAAGCCGTAGCTGGACCGAACCCAGGGCCACCCCTGGCTTCAATAAACCATTTGGGACCACAAATGATTGACACATATCGGAATCAACCTTGAACTAAGAGGGGAATTTCATCTATGTATAGAACAGAGTACGGTTCAAATATTGTTTCCCTTTTTCTTACGTAAGGTTTCCTGGTGATCAATTAGCCAATAGGTTATTGATTGGTTTATGAAAAATGAATGGGGTATATCGACATTGACTATGCAAAATCGTTGTATATATATGATATATGATTCGAAAGCCTTAATGTTAGACTACGCTTTGACGGATCTAAGCATTTACTTTACCATAGTAAATAATAATAAATACCTTTTATAATTTGAACCGGCACCGTAGGCCTGTCTTATCCAAAGCAAGCTTCCTTACTGGTTGATGTTCTGATTGATATTTTCCTCATTATTTCCTCTCTTGTTTTGCAACGAACTCAAACCAAAGTTAAGATCTTCCAGAACGGCAAAAGACTGAGCTAGGGAATTTCTGGATTGCCATCTGCAAGATCCGATAGCTTCTGTCATCTCAAGTTTTGGGGAGCTCCCTCGCTCTTGCCATCTCATCTTCTTCCACATCGTGCCCCTCCTTTGGCCACGTTGAATGAGGTCATTGGCGAGCATAAGCATGCGAGTCGCTTTGAATTAAGATTCCTTTGCCTGACTGGGACATCTTCCTCTTCGTGACGACTTGAGCAGTTTTAGAGGTGGTGGAGGAGGAGGAGGAGAGTGGGTCCAGCAGATGGGTATGGGTTGTCGGATGCGTGGGTGGTGGCACAGAGACCACATTCGATTAGCGGAGTGAAGAAACTCGATGAGTTTTATTAGTAAATAATGGCAAATCATTTGCCAGTTGACACTTGCTGAATGGTCGAAGGAGGGCAAATTGGGGAGGATGTCGGGGGACATCTGGAGAAGGGAAATGTCAATGCCAGGAGCAAAACAAGGAGCGGGACTAAAGCCGAAGCCAAAGCCAAAGCCAAGAAAAGTCCTGCCCGTTGCGGCTGCTAATGAGCAACATTAATGAGAGCTATTTTTCATTGAAAGGACAATCAGTGTGACCATGTGTGCCTGTGTGTGTGCCTGTGTGTCGCAGGAAGATAGAGTGTGGGGGAGGGTGATTGCTGATGAGTGGTGGGAGTAATGGCTGAGGAGGATGCTCTCCGTTTCTTAAGTCTCTTGGGTATTTAAGCGTCCAAAATGTAGCAAAGATGGCAATGACAGCAGGTGCTACACACATGCACGCACAGACATTCACACAAGCACACGCACACACGCACACACTTACGCATGTGTGTGCATGGCTGTACCGTTACACTGATGTCAGAGCCCATGAAAATTTAATACAATGGAAAAGAAAGCAAAGAATTTGTAATTAAATTAACCATTTGCTGCCTCTTTCTTTTTCACCCACTCCCCATGATTTCTGCTCTGTTTAATACCCTTTCTGAGGCTATTACGATTCTAGCTAGAGGAAAGCCTTCTCACTTTATGTATTCCTCATCTACAGTCGTCTGTCTACACACTCTTCTATATAAAATGGGACCCACAAGACTACCATATCATAAAATAGTCTTTGGAAACATAAATCTTTGTATGAAAAGCTAATTAGTTTCTAGTGTGGTTTTTGTTTCAGGGTTAAACTAAATTCTCAACAGCACTGGATGACTATATATATATATAATATATATATATATTATATATATATATAATATATAATATTTACATATGTAAGAGTATTCAAAGCTTCGTTTCCCGATGCTATTATATGATGATTTTTTATTTTGTTGCTCTTGTTGTTTTGAATTAAATATTTTTGCCTTTTGCAGTGCGCGTGTGTGTGTGTGTGTGTGTGCCCTTCCGGGATGTGGCTGGAGTTGAGTGGGTCAGCGGAAACCTCAACAAATTCCACTTACGGCCGGGGAGTCCCAGACTCAATCAGTTCCTTGTCCAGCTTCAGGTTGTGGTAGCTGGGATGAGGTTCGGTTTTGGGGTTCAGGTTGTATCTGAGGTTCAGGTCCAGTACGACACTCTGGAGAGAAATGTGAAATGAAAAATCGACTTGCAATTAGCAAACATGAAACATGACTACCTCACAGCTCATCCCCCGTCTGTCTTTGAGGTATGTGTACAGACAGAGCCTGGCTCCGGCTCTGGAGCTACGAGGGAGCGCTCCAGGAGCTGGCAGCGTTGTCAGCATGGTTAATAAGTTACTTTCGAGATACTTTATTACTTCCTTGGTGGTGAGCGACAGCTGTGTGTGTGTGTGTTTGTGTGTGAGCTTTACAAAGGGTTGCCATTTCTCCACCCCAATCTCCTTCCGCCGCCGCTTTCTCTCTGTATCTCTGTCTGTGCGTGAGTGTGTGCAGTTTTTTAATTTATGCGATTTTTGACTGCCGTTGCCCACAGCGTATGAATGGGTGGAGATCCAGCTAGATGGGGGTGGTAGAGTGCGTTGCACAGTGACATGCGGAGTAATTAAAATTCATTGAACGGGCAACGTATGGGATATGACCTGGAGACCAAACATCCTCGAATCTTCACGAAAATTGCCTAAAGGCATCATAGCAGAAACAACATTCATTTACAAACAGTTGAACCCGCAGAATGTATCATGTATTATTTATCAGGAGTTATGTACCGTGTTTTTTTGCTCCGGTCAAGACCATTGTAATGTTGGAGAATGGAAAATAGACTTCGGATGACGAAAACGAACCTTGAAGGTAATCTTATTTTGCTATGCTGTTATATTTCAGTAGAATTATGCTTGGACTACAAAATCTCCGAGTTTTTAAAGTGATTTTTCTTGTAAAGATTGGCGAATCTCGAACCACAGTGTCGAGCTTCGATTGTCTATGCCTGGCGCACAAAAGTAGGCAATAGTTTCGTTTGCTGAACGTTATCAGGAGGACAGACAGGGTGCCCCCATGCGCACACCCTGTACCGTGCAACCTCCGACCAGCAACCCCGTGGTACCCGCAGACTTTCGTCGAGTTCCCCATTCGAGTTTTTCCTTATTTATGCAAATGAAATCAATGCTTGTTGACGTATATGGATGTGTTTGTGTTTGTGTATGTGTATGTGTATGTGTGAGTGCGAGTGTGTTTGTGTCAAAAGAATAGAATTTTTCATTTTAAATTACATGCCAGCGCATACATACACATGTGTATGTGTGTCTGTGTGTGTGTGTCTGTGTGTGTGCAAAGAAAACTTTTGTTCGTTTGTTGTTGAAGAACTTTTGCATCGAGACTGAACTCAGCTCCACTCCACTTCACTCCGTTTTGAACCAAACCGAACCAATCTGAAACGTTCTGAACCGAGCTCCACTGCTGAAACGCTGTCGAACCACATTAAAGGTAACTATGCAAATATTTTTGCGGCTCACACGAGCAAACCCAGAAACCAAAGCTTGACCCGGACCGGGGCCGCACGGGGGACCCAGACCCTGAACCGAAGAACCCTTTGCCCTCATTTGGAGAAGGCGTTTTTTCCCCCTCAGCCCTCTGTGCGCTTAACCCTTTGAGTGCTTAGGTGGTAGCCAAAAATATTCCATGCTGGTCAATAGCAAAACTACAGAGCACCCATTCCACTAGATCAAACCCACATTCAACCTCTCATTGAAGTTCGTTTTCGGTTCTAATTGTGTTTGGCCGTGTTCGCTTTTAGTTCTTTTTTTTTGGCAATCACTTAGTCAACTTTCAACTACTTCTCTTACTCCGTGTTACAGCGTGTGTATCTTCCTCTCACTCTGAACCCATTTGTAGCTCTTTTTCACGCTCAACCCATCCAAATTTCCCTTTCGCACACATATGTACTCATGTATGTATGTAGTTGGGACTCTCTCTATGTGCGGAATGTCTAATGTAGCCACATAAATCAAGTGGCAGCAAACCAGAAAACATTGCAATCCTCACCAGTCCCCTGTCTCTGCCTCCATGCCCCATGGGTTCGCCTTCATCCTTCATCGTTTAGCGGTGGACGGAGGATTCCCCTGGTCAGTGCCCGGGCTAATTGAAATTAAAAATGTTGCCAAGAAGTTGCTGAGCATTTTTCATTCGATTGCCAGCCCGGAACCCATCAACACCAAAAAAAAAAGGAATAAAAAATGTTCCTACTGATTTATGCTAATGTAAGGCAAAAAAAAGAGGAAAATATTGGAATATTTGTAGCAAATTAATAAGCGAAAAGAATTAATTAGATAAATAATCGAATAGTTTTAGTTCGTACAAATATCTGAATAAATAGTTGGGTGTTTACCAAAGTTTTAGTAAAACTTTTGTACCAGGGCCTCATTTAAGGTACATATATAATACTCTTTTTGCTTCGCTAGACTATGTCCATATCAGCCTTGCTAACTTATTAGTGAAATATTAAATTAAAGTAAATGTACTCAACGCCCCTGGGCGTGGCTCAAACACCACGAAACCCTGGAATATGCAACAGCAAGATTCAAGCCTTACAAATCTTAGCCGCTTACAGCTGTACAGCCCAACGGATTTCATTTGGGAAATATTTACTTCTCTGGTAGTACAATTAAGTTGTGTAATATGCAGTAACGTGCTGCTTATTACTGAAGAAAAATCATATGCTGATCGATCCTTTTTACTCACCAACGGGAAGCGGGAGCGGAAGTTCACTGGCGATATTAGAAACATCCAAGATTATAAATTAATCTATTAAATAATTTATTCCAAATTAGCGTTCAAGGCAACACGAAATCAGATGTTGCGCCCACAACCAAACAATCAACTACAATGCAAAATTATTATAATGGCTAATGCAATATCGGGATATCACCCTGGTAAGATGTAAATAGCATTGATCCGACTTTTATTTGTACCTTCTTATTTATTTAACAGAAAAGGATAAGATGGTGGAGAGTGCTGAGGACACCGGGCCTCTAGAAACGACTGCTCAAACCCCAGAACCCCAAAACAATTGTAGTTTACAAACTGGTTGGGGAAGATCGGTTTACATTCCTCCCTCCGTATATATACCATAATTATATTAGTTTTGAAATAATATGCACATAATAATGTTTAGGGGGTTTTGAGCTAACCGCAGTTTTTTTCTTACAGAACAAGGACCTCTAAAACTTGGAAAACCCAAAAATTTATGAGTATAAATGTTAGTTGGTTTCTGGCATAAACCCCGAACGCTTTCTCTCAGCGGTTAAACATTGCTTTTGTTTTTATTTATCTGAATCAGTTTCCCATAAAGATTGATTGGTTTGTGTCCTGAATTTTCCGATCGATGGTCTCTAGTCCCATATAAATACTTCCCGAAGACCCGCATTGGAAACATCCAGACATCATGTTGTGTATATCCTTTATTTGGTATTCGAATTATTTATTTCTTGTAATATTAAAAAAAAAAAATGACAATGATCACATAAAATATTTTTCGTTTGTAAATTACAGAATTTTCTTGTCATACAATACAATATTATAATATATATACTCATATATATATATATATAATATTTTTTTTATTTATATTTATTTTAGTGTAATTTTGTTTATCATCATAATTTATGACTTCATTAAGTACAATGAATCTTTTAAGCCTGCTATTATTCCATACTGTTTGCTTTCCGTTTTCCGGTTTTAATTTTCTGGTTTGCTTTGTTTTTTTGTTTAAATTTAATTTAATTTTTTAAAATTCGTCTAAATTACCTTTTGGTTTGGGTGCCCTCTTCTCCGTCTCTCTGGGGATTTATTTTCCTTATCTCCCTCTTCTTTTCGTTTAGTTATATTTAATGTTATGATTAGACGTAAGACGATACAAAAAAAGGTGACATTATGTTCAACTACTTTTTTGTTACTTAAGATTACACAATTATATTATTTATGCTTTTGGTTTTTCGCTATTCGTTTTTGAATGTATTGCACTGAATTTTAGCCTATTTATTTTCATTGATTTTTTCCCAATTTGCTTTTCGTTTGTGGGGGGCTTGGTTGATGCCTTTTGCCAATTCCGGCAATGGGGTCACGTTAAAACTTATGATCCTACAGAGACAACCACGCATATATATATATTCATATACTTCGTGTATGATCTTTTATGGAACATTCATATGTATTCCCTGCTCCCAACCACAAAAGACATACATACCCATACACCATACATCTAGTTGTAGGCGTTCTCTTGATATTACACACACGTTTTTCCATTAATTTCCAATATTACAATAAAAAAAAAAACAAAAAAAAGTAACACGATTACATCCTCTAACTTTGGTATTGAATATATTTCCCGTTTATGTTTTTATTATTTTTTTATCTCCACTTTTGGTGTTTGACTTTTCCTCTAAACTAAACTTACTTTGAGGGGCTTGAACTCGGGTTTGGGGCTGGGGTGGGGGTGGGGTTGGGGTTTTGTGTGTGGGTGGAGGGGCTGATTAAATATTTAAGAATATTATCCATTTCGTATGCAAAAAATTGACCAAGACATCAACACCAAACAAATGGCCTACATTAAACATATACTTTTTCAAACTCCTACTACTATATTTATTTATAAGTTTCTATAACTTATAGTTGTTTTTTTTTAGTATTTGATACAGACAAAAAAAATGTTAATCGTAAATCGTATTATGAATATTATTACTCACTTACTTTAGGTTTTAATTTTTATACAGTTTCTATCAACACGACGAAAGCGTCTAGGATATAGGATGTGCAACAGCTCAATCTAACACTAGGAAAAGGATCTGTCCGTTTTCCAGGCAGACTCAATATATACGTAGATTTCTACAGATATCTATGCGCTACATAAAGATCCTTGGGCTGGGAGATGTCTCGTTCTTCAGGTTAAAGCAAATATCCCCACCACAATTCTTATAGTCCGTTTTATGGGGCCGACACTGAAGCCGCCACTTCTCCACTCTATTGGTAGTATATTTACACTCACGAACCCTGGACGGGACATCGGGGCTACCAACTTTTGCTTTGATATCCTCCTCGCTTAGATGGGTGTCGGCATCAGTTTGCCGTAGTCCTGGTGCATGCTTGGCTTCACCGAGTTGTAGACGGTCCGCTCGGCGTCGTCGGGCAGGGCATAGACATCGGGCGGAACGCAGAGCGACTGCAGCTTGGAGATGTACGAGTCGAAATGCTCGTGCGGATGCGGGTGCGGGTGTGGGTGACCGTGTGGATGTCCGTGCGGATGCGAGTGTGGGTGGGCATAGCTGACGGGGTGATGCACGGTGTAGGCATGATGCGGTGGCACCGGCGGCGGACCCGGTGGCGGGCCACCACCACTACCCGTCCCACCCTGATGGCCGTACATTTCGCCGCCAATGCCCCCGCTGCTGGCCGATGGGGGTGGTGGCGGTGGCGGCAGCAATGTGGAGTAGGCCGTGGCGTGATCTCCGCCGCTTCCGGCTACCAGCTGACCCCCGGCACACACGCTGTCCAGGCCATGCCCCGACACCACCTGGCCGCCGGCGATCGAGGCCGAGACGGAGACCGAAGTGGGTGGTGCCGGTGGCGGTGGCAAACGCACGTGCTCCAGCAGCGTGATCACGTTGTTGCGCAAGCTCTCGTAGTAGTTGTTTAGGTTGGCATTGGGCGGGGCTACACTCCCGTCCACCGGGGCATGCGACATCATGCCACCCACATTCGTGTTTGGGTTGCTGTTCCCGGAACCTGGCGTCAGGCTGCTGATCGAGTGGCCCAGATCGTTGCTTCCGTTTCCGTTTCCGTTGTTGTTGCTGGAGCTGGTTGCGGGACCTGTTCCGGTCCCGCTGGTGGAGCTGACGCTGGCGAAAGGCGATTGTCCGCTGGGTGAAGCCATGGCCACATTGGAGGAGCGCTGCTGCTGCTGATGGCCGCTCAATGGAGATGCCTCCTATGGGGATGGGAAGAAAAGAGGTTATTGAGGTGGTTAGAAAGCTTTAAGAAGCTGGCGGTGTGAGGGATGGAGTTGGGCAATGTGCTACACTAATACGATGGTCACGGCTGAAGGTTTCAACTATGCTCTTTAAGCCCCAGACACCTAGGGACCAATCACATCTCTAAGCAAGTCTCATTTCCTATAGAAACTGAGTGCCGTGTTTCTTAATGATTCGGATTGTAATTATTTGCTTGGTGCTGTCCATTTCGAAAGGAGTTCGAACTAGGTTCCTTTCAAATGGAACTTGGGGATATTATCGAAATGGAGGGCTGTTAGGGCTGTTCCTTTCGATTGGAATTTGAGGGCTGGCCAGTCGTTTGGCTGTCGGCGACCCTGTGGTATGGGGAGGGTTGGACTTTTCTACCTCTAAGCATATGTATGCACCTCGCTCACTCACACTCCCACCCATACACACACCCGCTCATGATTCGTTATGTGCACATACGAGCATGTATGTACGGATTTATGTATCTCAGGCAAATTGAAATTCCAATAAGGACGCACCAAACACACGAATAAAAAAAGGAGAGTGGGTGACAAGAAATGAAGAGCAAGAAGGAGGCACAACAACAATAAGAGAAGCAGGAAAAAATGTTCAGAGGACGAATCATCGACGATGCCGTCACGAGCACAAACGAGAGGGAGAGAGGAAAAGCAGGTTCCGTTATTTTTTTCAACTTTGCCTTTCGCTATTCGGAGTTGTTTGAGCTGACACTCACTCACACACACACACGCACATGTCCCCCCTTCCCCACTGCGGAGGCTACGAAAGGTTAATGCTGTCTGCCTTTGCCTCTGCCGCTGCGTCGGATACGGCTTGTGCCCTCTGCCGTTGCCTCTGCCACTGCCTCTGCCTGTGCTCTGCTACTGCGGAAACACTGCTGGCGCTCTGCTTTGGCTGGTTCTTTCTCCGATGCTTGTGCTACTGCTTGTACTGCTTGCACTGCTTCACCTCTTCCCTTGCTTGCTGCCGCTGCCGCTGCCTCTGCCGATGCTCTGCTTTGACCGTAGCACAGTTATTTGGTGTATTTCTTTTTGGTGCTGCTTTCTTTCTTTTTTCTTTGTCCGTTTTAGGAGCAAATCGAATGGTGTTCTGCGATTTGCTGGCTGCGTGTTGGGCTGGCGCCTCGCCTCTGACGGGGCTGCAGCTGCCTGCGCATGACCAGCATCACACACACCAAAACACATACTGACACTGACACTCACACTCCTTGTGGTCTAGGGACATGCGAGTGTGTGTGTGTGTGTGGGAGCTTGACGCTTGTGTTTAGGGGTGTGTCTGTCTCCTGCCACCTCTCCACTCTCCTGCTACCTAGTGGAATCTGATTCGCTGCCACAGATGCAGTGCGGATGCAACGTCACCGATTGGTTGGCTGTCACACTCTGATGGAGAGGGGTGAATGTCAAAACTGCATTTCGGGTTGTTTCAAATCTAGCGCCGATTCCTTCTCGTCTTGGAACAGTAAATAATTCCTACTGGAATTATTCAATGAATATGTATATTGCGCTTCACGCTGTGAAGATCCATAGCTCTGATATATGTACATATGTACACACTATATGTACATACTTTAAAATGGAATTTGGGGCTCATTTTCCACTTCAGACCAAGGGAAAGCCTTGGCAAAGGACACAATAATGCATATATCAAATGTCCAAATTTGCTGTCATCACTTTGCCCTGCACTGTGCAATTATATTATAGTCTTACCTACTTGTTTATAAAGTTAATCCAACAAAACTTTTTTGATTATTGTGCCATAACAGTTTAATTGGAATCGGACCACTATTAGGGCTGCCTATAGGAATGACCGCGAGAGTCCTTTCCTGTGTTTGACAAAGTTAATACAGTTAGCTCAATGACGAGTCGACGTTGTCGGCGGCTGATAAAAGTTTCCGCTTTACTTTACTTTACTGTACTTTGGCTCATTGTTTCAGCCCTTTGTCGGGCGCTTTGGAGACGTCCTTGAAAAGTGTTAAGACAAAACTCAGGTGCCGATAGACAGTACTTCGGGCAAAACAAGAAAAATAAAAAATGAAAAAAAATAGCAAGAACTCGGGGGAAAGAACTCCACTCAAAGTCTCGTTTTGAGTCAAAGTTTAGGCAACCCCAGCCCCCTCCCGACCGACAAGTCTGGCCAAACTTTCCGGCGCGTTAAACTTTCCCTATGACCATCATATTACGCTACAAAGGGTAAAGGGTGAAGGGAAAAGGGTGCACTTAGCCTAGTTAGATATGGTGTTTGTTCTCATAATTTGTTGCCGTCAACGAACCTGAGCCTACGTACCCGATCGCTGGTGCTCAGCTGCGACTCCATCGCATTGATGTCGGACTTGAGCCGCATCATCTGCGACTCGACTCGGGCGTTCTCCCGCTGCAGCTCGGAGATCTCGGCCTCCAGAGTGTTCAGATCGTCGCTACCGTTGCCGGAGGCTGGCGCCGTTCCGCTCTTCTCGTTGTTTCCGCCGTTTCCGTTTCCGTTGTTGTTGTTGTTGCTGCTGCTGAGACTGCTGTGGGCGCTGTTGCTGCTGCTGGTGACCCCGAGGCCAACGTTGACGTTGAGGCCAATGCCGCCCACGCCGCCAACACCGCCGGAGCTGCCCACGCCGCTCATGACAATGTCCAGGCCGCTTCCTCCTGCATGGTGGAGTAGGATGGTTGATGGGAGAGAGAAGGGTAGGTCAAAGGACACAGTTAGTGGGTGTAGCCGATAGCGCTCTCTTAGGATCTATTTTTTTGTTTTTCTTCTGTTTTCAATCTTCATTTTTAGTTTTTTTTAGTCTTGTCTCTGGCATTCCACGGGTTTTCTATGTGCGCGTGTGCTAGCAACTCAATCGGAGCGTGTGTGGGTTGGGTTGGTGGGTGGGTGAGTGGATCATAGAGTGCGTGGGACAGAGAATGTGGAACAGCCTGATGTTAAATTCATACTGCACGCACATGCATCGCTGAACGTGAAGCCCCCCTTTGGAAATTACAGCATTAAAACATTGAAAGTAAAATACTCGTGGAACCATGCTTTGGCATAAGGATGCCTGAGGAAGACACTGAGGAATGTGGAACACTTTATTGAGAGCATGTTCTGTTTTTCACTTTTTGTTCCATTCCATTGTACCGTTTGAACGGCAAATTGACAATCACGCGTCAACGTCGATTGGAACCTTTCGGTGAAGCTGCGTTCGAAAGCTACTGGCTCAGGAAACAGGAAGTTATCTTCCTATACGAGTAGATCACAGTGTGTGCCTCAAACACCGAGTGAATCGCTGTGCCCTGCGTAGAGTGGCTGGGCTGTGATGTGGTGTGTGTGTTGGGGTGTCGGAGTGTTCGAGTATAGGTGTGGCACTGAGTGGTGGGGACTGGTGATGTGGCCGTGATTGGATATGATTGGCAGTGTGTGTTTTCATCTTTAATGGACATATGTTTGTATGGATGTATGTATCTTCGGGGCTTACCTTGATCGACAGACCTTCTGGGAATATTTGTATGTACATTTTTTGTGGTAGACTTGAATTTTTTGACTTTTGTGTGGGTTGTATAACAATTTGCTGCATATATATGTATATACACAACATTTCTCTATATACTACATATATATATGCATGTATTTCTATACACACATACATGTATGCTATGTTTTTTGTTTTATTTGTTTTATTTGGGGGTGTCTGTATTTCTGTTCTTCTTTTGATTTTGTTTGCTGGTGCAATTGCAATTGCAGTTTCGTTTTTCGCTTTTCGCTTTTCGTTTTCTCGTTTTTCATTTGCATTTTCATTTATTTTTGGTTGGTGGTTGTGGTTTCATGTTTTCGGTATTTCTGTATTTCGGTATTTCGGGCTGTTTTTGATCAGTTTCGTTTTCTATCTACAGTAGATACTCGGCACCGATACAAAATGTTGCGTAATCTAAAAGAAAACGCCAACAAAAACCATGAAACGAAACGAAAAGAAGGAACACAGAATTAAATTAGAATTAAAACTAGGAATTTAAATGTTTTGCTTTTTCTTTTGTTTCTTTCTCTTTTTGTATTATCTTCTTGGTTGCTTTTGTTTCTCTTGTTCTCTAGGCACACACACACACACACACACACACACAAGGATATTCAGAGGATACAGTTGTGTGTGCGTGCTCAGAGATCTCAACGGGTCGATCGTTCATGTTATGTACCGGGTTAATAGAGGATTTATTGGTTGGTTTGTGGAGTGGGGTTTTGGGGATTTTGGTGTTGGATTGTTGGGGTTTTTCAAAGCCCGTATCCTCTTTAATTTGAAAACGATAAATTTTGTCTTGAATTTATATTTCCTATTCGTATGGTTTTATTTTATTTTATTTTTTTTGCATTTTCCGAAACCAAAACCAAAAATAAAGTGTTTCATCTTTGAATATACTTGTAACTCATGTCTGTACGACTACGTTTATCTATTCTTTTTCAATTTTTTGTTTGTATACTTTCTTTTGACGTTAGCACACGCACACAAAACTCCAACCGAAAGTTTATTCGATTAAAAGCGAGCAACAACAGAGAAGAATTTCGGAACCCTACTTTTCAGTATCCGTTTCGATTTGTTTTTTTATTTTAATATTTTTTAAACATTTTCGAAAGAGATTTCTACGAATCTTAGGGTAGTTCTATAGTGGAAGCGATGAAAGTTGGAATGCATGAAGATGACTAACATTTTAGCACTTAAGTTACACTTTAATGGGGCTTTAGCTCTCAGGATCTCTTTCTGAAAAGAACGGTCTTTTTCTAGTGGAAATTGTCAAGAAGCTAAAGTGATTCCAATCATTTAAAAGATCAAGAGCTTTGGACGTAACGCCCGTGGATTTTTCATGTAAAATTAACAATAATACTGCATATCCAATATCAGGAGACTTTGAAGGAGACCACTGTCTGGTGGTTGTCTCTGAGGAATTTGAGAGCCCTTTGGAACCAGATTTAGTGGATTTTAAAGATATGTTTCCCATTGGACCGGCGATCATCACTTTTTAAAACTATAGCAAATAATTTCATCATTTTATTTCGGGTTCGGCCTTATTATTCTTCTGTGTGTTGCAGACTTTATGAAAATACCATTATGACCCCACCTCCGCCTTGTATGAGAGGAGGTGGGGTAGTATAATGGCAATGGGCCCAGTTCATAACAGAAAAAAAACGCGCAAGAGAGAGATGCAGAGACAGAGAGAGAAGGAGAAGGAGAGATAGAGACCTTGACACTTACCAGTATAACCCTTGGGATAGACCATGGTGACCTCGTCGAATTTGGGCTTCTTGATTCCCTGGCCTCCAACAGTGGTGCAGGCTGAAGAAAGAGAAAAACAGAGGGAAGATTGGAAAAAATAGTTCAATAGAACGATGTTGAGGTCTCTTCGGGGATCTTACCATCGAACTTCATAGCTGTGGCAGCGGCCACAGCGGCCTTGTGCTGCTCCACAGTGCCCCCGGCTTCCAGGACCCTCATCTTGTTCCGATTGGCTATGGGACAGCCCGAAGCACTGGAATAGACAGATATCCATCCCTTTTATAGAATCGAACAGCCCACATCCCAAATCGCCAAACCCAACTCACCTTCTGTGGGAGAGGAACTTGCCGGTGGAGTGACCGGAGCCGTCGCATCCTGGTATGGGACACCGCAGCGGCTCCGAGTCCTGGCCATCGCGCGGCTTGCTCTTGGGCTTGTTGGCCCGGGGACATCCGGAGAGGCTGCGGTGCGATGAGTAGTTGCCGGTCACATGGCCAGAGCCGTCGCAGCCGGGCGTGGGGCACTTGAGCTCCTGCGAGTGCGACTGCAGATGATTCCGGTCCGAGCGCGAGCAGCCCGTCAATCTGTGGATGGTTCGGGATGGAACATACGTCGTACAAAGGGATTACTGGCTGACCCAAAAGTATTAAATCAGGCCAAGAGTGCTCTTGGCCAGATAAGATTGCCCCCTCTATGTGTGTTTGTGAGTGTGTGTGTGCGTGGGGGGCTTGCGTGTGTGGTGGCCAAGACTTTGGTCTTGAAACTTTCAGTTTTAAAGTTTCATTAAACCATCTGCCTGTGAGTGGGGAGTGGGACTAAGACTGGGACTGGTTTTATGACCGCTCTGCGTCAACTCTCCGTCGTAATCATAAATATTAAAGTCCCGGGTCTGTGCCACGGTGGTCCGCCAGTGATGTGCCTGAAAGCTTTAATGACCCTTCTCATGAAGCGGACCTCGGATCAGGTGGTGGTGGGACACTGTCCGATGAACACTTTCGGATGACATAGATGGGTGATGGGGACATAGATGGATGGGATGTACATACATATAGAATACATAGACAAAATTATCTACAATAAACATTTTGTTCTGTTCTTCCAACATTTCCATGTTCCTAAATTCATATTTCCCACAATAATAAAAGGAAACATTTAATATGTAGAAGCTGCTTCAACTAGAAAAGTTGTCCGATGAACAGTTTTTTGTCGAGTGTAGGATATTTTCACACATGGTCGTGTCCCTTGTTGCATAATTCATTGACTACAGGCACAGGGAGCATCTCTCCGAGGCGCATCCTAGGCGCGGACTTACCCATCCTTGGTCTTGTCGTGCTGCGGTATGTGCTGTGGCGGTGGCATCGAGTAGCAGGTGGCCGGGCTCGGCGAATAGCCGCCGGAGACGGGTGTCGGATAGCCGCCGGGGCCTACCGCCGTGGCATACGGATTGCTGCACTGATACGCGGCTGGACCATAGCCATGATAGCCAGCCGGTGGATAGTCCGACTGCACCACCATACCGTATCCGGGATGCGGAGAGTACCCTGGAAGAACAAAGAGATCATATTTAACGCTGGTCCTGGAAAGGCATGTTCTTTAAACCGACGGGTTTTAAGCTCCGATGAGTTTACAAGGGTACAATACAACTGTTTCGTCCTTTTTTATTGGTTACTTACCGCTCGGATCTCTGTACGTCTCGATGTAATGAGAGCCGCCGCTGTCCGGTGTGGATTCACGGCTGTAGGGCCGCGGTCCACTGATGTGTCCGACCAGTCCGAAGCCTAATGGTCGCGGCGGGCCGCTGAAGTCGACGGGCTCCATTTGGGGGGAACGTGGCGGTCCATTGGGACCCAGGGCGCCGGGCGCTCCGCTGCCAAATCCCTGGGCATGACCCACGACAAGGCCATCGGCGCCGTACTGGGGACTGGTGATGATGCTGTAATCCCAACTAATGAGTGATCTGGTGGAGGCCGTGCTGGAAACTGTCGAGTGCTGTCTGCTTACCTGTGTGGGAGCCGGGTGACACTCAGGTCCAGGGTCTGGCCCTGCGGACTGGGCACCTGGGGGCTGGCTATGTTCGGACTGGCCCCCGGCTGGGGGCTGCCGTTGCCCATGCGCTGGTTGTATTGGTTGTGGGAGGCTGGTGAATTGAAACCGTGCGGACTGGAGGAGGTCACCGATGTGGACCCGGATAGGTCCACCGCTGGCGCTGGCACGCCTCCAACGTTCGGGGTGGGCGAGGAGCTCTGTTTGCCGTGTTGCTGCTGCTGCTGCTGCTGTTGCTGTTGCTGCTGCTGTTGCTGCTGCTGGTGGTGTTGCTGCTGCTGTTGTTGCTGTTGCTGCTGCTGCTGGTTCTGATAGGCGGCTGCAGCGGCGGCCGCCTGGGCAGCGGCCATCTTCACGGACAGATTTATGGCGGAAAACCCCGGGGGGAGGGGGCCCATGGTGGGATCGTAGTGGTACATGGGCCGTGGATAGATCGGCCCCGCACCGCCGCCATTGGCCAACTGCTCCTCGTGCTCGGCCTTGGCCAGCATCAGCTGCTGCTCCTGCAGATACTTTTGCTGCTGCACCTGCAGATCGTCGGCGCTCTGGGGCAGATAGTGATAGGCTGCCGCCGCCGCCGCTGCCGACGCTGAGGCCGCTGCCACGCCCGCCACGGACGCCACCTGACGCTGTCCGTTGGGGCAGCAGTTGGGGTCGTACCGCTCGAAGCCGCCGGCTCCAGCGGAAACGGTCACCGCTGACACGGAGTCCACTGTGGCGAAGGCGGGCGCCCCCACCACCGATGCACTGCTGAGGGAGCTGAGCGAGGTGGGCGGGTGCGGATGTGGATGCGGATGTGGGTGTGGATGCGGATGCGCCTCGTAGGCACTCCGCGCCGTTCCAGGTGACAGTTCGCTGGCATTGGTTCCCCCATTGCTACTCAGCAGCTCTCCGCCCACGGCGTACCGCATCTGCTCGTACTGTCGCTCCTCGGCCTGCTGCTGCTGTTGCTGTTGCTGCTGCTGCTGCTGGTGCTCTGTGTGGTAGCTGGCTGAGGGATCGGGACCGTCGTTGCCCTCGTTTATGAAGGGTCCGCGCTGCTGGTGGAGTGTGTGTTGCTGCTGCTGCTGTTGCTGCTGCTGAACGTGGTGGGCATGTGGATGGTGGCTCTGTGGCTGGGGAGGACTCTGCATCCCCACAAAGCGACTCAAGTGCGGCGCATGCAGGTTGGCATCGCCGCCATTGGAGGAGGTTGTGCCACTGCCGCCACCGTTCGTTGCCCCGCTGCCGGACGCAGTGCGGGCCGTGCCCGGTGTCGTGGATGCGCTGGCCGTCACACTGGAGGCGGGGCCGGCTGCATCGTTGGCCAGATATGAGTGCATTGGGCTTTTGTTGTACTCCGATTTGATGCTCGCTACAGGACTGTACTCCGATTTGATAATGGGCATTGTTGTTGCACTCAACTTGTTGTTGTTGTTGATGCAACTGGTGTTGTTGTTGTTCAGATAGTGACTGGAGGTGAGCTTCAGTTTATCCAATGGATGCAACTCTTTCTCGTGCTTTTCCAAGTCCGCTAAAGTCGTTTCAAACCCAAACAAAATCATAAATAAATGTCGAGAAATAACAGAGAAAGTGTAGAAAGAGAGAGAGAGAGAGAAAGAGACGGGTTAAAGGATCATTCTTCAAGAAGTTGGAGAATTGTCAAATCTCAGCTTAGTGGTTCTGTGGTTCTGGTGGTTCCGTGGACTTCACTGGCCCTGTGGCCTCGTGGACGCACCTGTTCGATCAATGTTCGAGGGCTTGCTATTCAGACGACGACTGGCATGGCGACGGACTGCGCGCGGACAGCCGGAGAGGCTGCGGTGCACACTGCGGTGCGGCTGCACGTGTCCGCGTCCGTTGCAGCCCGGTGTGGGGCATTTCAGTATCTGTTCGTGCAGGGCCAGCACTGTTCGATTTGATTCGATACGATTCGGGTCGGGGTTTTCGATTAAGAGTGGATGGGAAATTTCATTAACGATCAGCGGTGAAATGGCAGCGATTTTCAAACTATCACAACTACAACGCAACATCAAATAGAAAGGCATACCACAACCAGTGAAGGCATGAAAGAGAGGCACGCACACAAAGAGAGACAGAGAGAGAGAGAGATACAGTCAGACAAAGAGAAAGAGATCGTCCACCACACAGGCTATGGATAGAGAGAAGGAGAGAGCCATCTAACGATATATGTATCGAGCTTTCCTAAAGGAAGCCTTCGCAGCCCCTGAGCAACATGCAACTAAAGAAAGAGGGAGGTGTAGAGAGGTAAGAGAAAGGAAGCGGCTAAAGGAGTTTGTGGAAGAAGGACAAGGAAAGAAGCAGAGACTAGACTCTAAAATGACTGTGGAACCAAAAAGTGGATGTAAAACAAAGAAGTAGAAATGAATATTCTGAAGAATCTCAGAAAACAAAAGAATAACCTTCTTGAAGATATGTTATAGAAAAGATCTTAAAGTAATTTCCAGTAAAAATGTTATGGAAGTCATTGATAAAGAAGGGCCCATGTCGAAAAATTCCATTTTAAAGATAAATGAGATTTAATATGAGATGTCATAAATGGTCTATCATAAAATTTAAAGACTGACACTTTCGTTGAGGAGGTTACGATAAAAACAAGATCTGGAAATGTGAATCGTAAAGCTCTTGATCTGAGAAATAAGTTTTAAAAGGTAGATCCTTTAGCCGGCTATAGGTACGCTTTAGAAGAGAGGGTAAAGCAGAAAAGCTTCCGAAACACGGACACAGAAATGAATACAGACAACATGCTTTTTTTCGCTACGGGAAAAAATTAAAGCTCAGCGAACTCTTCATTCAAGCATGAATGAGCGGAGTGTAAAGAGAGTGAGAGAGATAGACAGTCAGTGAAAGAGAGAGACAGGTAGAGAGGCACACACAAAGACAGAGACAGAGACAGAGATAGATGCAGAGAGATTGTATCATCTACTACGCATAGGAATGGACAACTTACATTCTGTGGTAACCTTATCGCGCTTCGGACAACCCGATAAACTGCCCAGGCAAAGCATGTTCGAGCAGGACGCAGAGAGTGTGTTGAAGAGAGAAAGAGAGTGGGAGAGAGAGAGAGAGAGTGGGAGAAAGATATGTAGATTGATTTCGCAAAACGCCACAACACGAGATAAACGGTGCAACGGTACCTGCGATGATGCGAATACAATCCGGTGACATGTCCTTGGCCAGTGCAATGCGGTGTGGGGCATTTGGCGCCATCTACAATTAACCAATTAACAGTAAAAAGGTGAAATCAACGAAGCTCTGGGCAAAGCGATTGAGTGTGAGTCAGAGTCAGAGTCAGACAGAGAATCACACCCAGAGAGAGAGAGAGAGAGAGAAAGAGACAGACACGAGAGTGTGGAAGTGGCATAGATGGATGAAGCTGGAGCTAGAGCTGGGGTGAGCGAGAGAGCGAGCGGTTTTCTAATTAATTATATGGGAAGCGACAGCGAAAGACAAGCCTGACGTTGTCCATACCCATACCCCATACCACTCCAACCATGCTCGCTCCCCTCCCCCGATGCCTTTACCTATGCTAGCCCCGCTTTCCACCCTTTCACTTCACAGAAACCTCTCCAAAAAAGCAACCTTGAAGAAGAAATGCTGGAAAAGCGAACGTACGAATTCTTTTAGCCTAAATAATTAATTAAAATTTGATGGAAAACAGCTTTGCATTATTTACTTTAAAAAGCTCACACACACACACCCACACACACACGCACACACACATTAGACAGCTCCAGAGAGGGGGGTAGAGGAAGTGGGGGGCCGGGTACGACATCTTTCAAAAATCAAACCAGACCCAGAGCCAAACCATGTCGTGCAGACGGAAAAACTTGGCCTTTTTCTAAGCGCATATTCCTACCAAGATAACAGCCATCCTGCCGCCCCTCCGGCCCGTACATACAAGCTACGTGTGTGATATATATTAGACAGTCGTGCGGGGGGTGGAGGGCGGCCTGGTTAATGAAATACTTTTCGAAATATTTTGCTCTTGCCTGCTTTTTGTTGTTGTGTCTATTACGTGGCCGGGCAAAATGTCAAACTGCAGCGGCAGCGGCATCCGGAAAAGGTAAAAACCAACTCGACTCTAATTAGAATTTAATTAAAACCATGAAGGAGGGGGAAGTGGCAGTGGGAGGCTGAAGCATGTGGAGAGCCAAGTGTTTGTGCATTAGAATATTTTCCACTAACCAAAAATGGTAGTGAAAAAGAGATACGGTAGGACCTGGGACCTGCCAGCCTCGCCTCGCCGAAGCATTCGATACCCTTGTCGTTTTCCATATAAGAGTGGAATTTTGGTATCAAAGAAGTCATTAATACTGAAAGACATGTGTGCATATAATCAGGCATAAGACTCTACTATATCTACTAGATACTTTTGAAGGTGGATCACTATGGATCCTGTTTTTATTGGGGGTTCATACTCGTACTCTATGGCTTCAGATATACCTATTCTTTGCGCTACTCAGAAGAGTGATACCCTCTGGCAGGGTATAAAAAGAAACTAAAGATATCTGGAGAGGAGGCTGCTCAAGGGTTAAGCCTAATAAGCCACATTAGCGAAAGGCAGCAACAATAATACCAACAAAATGGGGAATATGAGTGGCTGCCACACGCTAATGACTTATTTCGTGCCACAAACACACAAGCACACACACACACACGTAGCGAACACTCGAAACTGCCTCTATTTTAGAGCTTTAGAGCCTTCTGTCAACTATTTAAAAAGTCATTCAAATTATATGAATACCAAAGTCAAGCCTGAGAGAGACACAGACCCTACCTACTCGTACATTTATGTATATATATTCATGTTCAAGGCTCATCTAAGGCGGCGGTCCTCTGCAGCATATTAATGCCAAAACATAATGACAAAATAAATATGCAAAAGTGGTTTTGAGGGAAAACGTGCTCATAATGCTTTATATCTAATCATACACCCTCGCTTTCCCACCCACTTCTGACAGTCTGTGGAAATTGTACAGCGAAATTAGTAAAAGGCAAAGCTCAAGGCCTTGCCAGGCCAAGGAGGCACTCACTCAGCCAGAAGATGTGTCTGTCTATGTCTACGTCTAGCTCTCAATGTGTGTGTGTTGTGGTATAAAGGGTTTACAAGCCATTAGTTGTTGTTGTGTGTCCCATTCTAGCCAACAGAATTGCTGCCCCCTGCCACCAGTCATACCTTATTCCCGTACCCCATATTCATACCCATTCCCGATCCCATTTTCATAACGACAAAATCGCTTAATGTCTTTTGGCTGCCTCACCCACACTCTCACACCCTCACACGCTGCTGCTCCTTTCCTTTCCATCGAGAGAGCGCATTGAATGAGCTGCAAAAAGGGTTTTATTTTTAGATATGCCAGATATGCCTGGAAAGGGTCATACAAGGAGGTGGTTAGGTGAATCTGGGGTGCTGTGGCAGCAGTGAAATGTGCAAATAATAACAACAAAAGCCAACATTGTAATAATGGTCCTAATGTTGCTTATTATGCAAGCAGATTGAGTGGCTCTCTCATTCAGAATTCGAATAGGTCTGAAAATTGCTAAGATGCTGTGATCACAGCACGCCTGCTTGCACTAATCGTCATTTCGCGACATTCCATTGTCCAAATTATGTGAAAAAAGTTGCTTCACTATAGCACGTATCTCATGAGGGAATCAAATAAATCTGGCACTCATACGAAAAAAAGTATTATAAAGTGTTACACTTTTTTATAAATTAGTTTAACATTAAAAGTGTTTCTGATTTTTAGATAAATACCGTTTAAAAGTGCCAATTTCAAGGGTAAACTACACCGTACTATAAATATATTATTCTCGGCGTTGATCGTAAGTCTCGCTGGTTATTGAATGATCACGGCTGTCCCTTTCTTTGATTGGATATTGAGTAGATACCTCAAAAAATGGATACCTTTCTGAATTTACTCGTAAAGGAATGTGCGAGTAATTATGTTAGACACAGCATCGCTACTCGTTGGTTCTTAACTGGGTGGGTAATCGGTCATTCTTTGGCGAGTTGATCAAAACACAACACAGAAATTTGCTCATAATTGGGTTGGCAAATGACCACAGGAACTCCATCTGTCATCGCCCGCTGTATCGTTGGGTAAGATTGAGTTTCTTGGGCACTCAGTCTCTCTCTGTCTGTCTGTCATGTAGTTGAAGCGGCGAGTGAGTACAGTACTGCCGCTCGCTCGTTCTATACATCCATATGTATAATACTTCATCCACAAAACCACACACACTGGAACACTCTCTCAGTTTCTGTCACTTTTTGGGCAGGGTTGGGACGGGTTGAGACTGTTGGGGGGTGGGGCTTTGTTCTGTTTTTGATTTTGCCAATTGAAGTGGTAAACTCAATGCAACAAGAAGTCTCGCTCACATCATCAGCCGATCGATCAGTTGAACCGTAACCGGAGACCAAACCGAACCACAACGAATCACAGTACTGTGATGCTGGAGCACAGTGTCCGGGATTTGATTCACACCAAATCACAGTCAACTGTAAAATCTCGTTTACTATGCTTACTATGAGGAACTTACCGCGGTTCTGGCTGCCCGGCGAGTAGCTAGGTGCCGGCGTCGATGTCGATGTCGATGTCGCTGTCGCTGTCGATGCTGCTGTTCCTCCTGTGGGCGGACTACTCGTGGATGGGGGGGTGGCGACCAGCGGTACACCCACAACACCTTCCCGGGCAATGTCCTGCATCACTGAGGCTGCTCGACTGCCCACGCCTGCCGGCTGCAGGATCGTATACTGTTTGGCATCCACCTGGGACCCACCATGACCCGTGCCCGTGCCTGAGCCCGTTCCTGGCAATGCTCCTGCCAGCGGCTCCTTGGAGTTCTTTGAGGGCTTTTCGCCCAGCTGGCTGGCTATGTCAAAGGCGGCCCGTGGCGGCAATGGAGTCGGCTCCAGGCTCAATTGCTGCTGCTGCTGTTGCTGTTGACTGGCAGCGGCGGCTGCCGCATAGCCATAGTAGGCCAATCCGGCGGCGGACTCTGCTGCTGCGGCCGCATTGTAGGCGCTTGTCGTATAGTGAGCATGGGCATGGGCCTGGGCCTGGGCATGGGCATGTGCGTGGGCAGCGGCCGCATAGTTGCGTTTGATAAAGTCGATGGGCGGCTTGAAGGCCGAGGCGGCCTGGGCGTACACATTGCTGGCGGCCCCCTCCAGATCCATGTCCTCTGGTCCACCACCCAGAGCGGTGCCTGCGGCTGTGACCGGGGCCAGCTTCTTGCCCCGCTCGCGATCCTCGAGAGTGGCGCCGGCATTGAGGCGGGCCTGGTCATTCTCCTTCTGTCTGTGGAAACGTGGAAACAGGGATACAGTTGCAGTTGTTGTGGGAGTTCTGGGTGCAATGGCCTCATACTTTTGCTTCTCTTCGAAGAGGTTCTGGAAGGGCGGTGGATTCTCGTCCTGCTCCTGCAATCTGTACAGATTGGCCCGGGCATCGGGCCAGCTACCGGACAGACTCTTCAATGCCGCCTGCGTCTCCCGAATGAGGGTCTCATCATCCTGATCTGCATCGGCGGCTGTCATTTTAGCCACTCCGGCTGTTCCGACAGTGGGGATGCTTGTCGGAGGACTCTCAGGGCTGTCCGGGATGGGGCCCTGTTTTCGTTTCTTTTGTGGCAATATGTTGTTATTGTTGCTATTACTGTTGTTGTTGTTGTTGTTATTGTTGTTGTTGAGGGCCGCGTCCTCATCGCCACTGCAGCGCTTCCTGCGCTTTATGGCTGTCGCCTCAAGATCACTGCTGGTGTTGGTGTTGCCCCCGCTGTGGTTGTTGCCGTTGCTATTGCTCTCGGCCAAGGGCGTGTCCTTGGTGAGTGGACGCTTGGAAAGCGCCATCTTGCGGTGGGCCCTTCTGCTCTAAGCCAGTTGGCTGATCAGAAGAGATTCAGATTCGAGTTTGGGATTTGAATAAAATTTTGATGGTTGTGTTTGATAGCGTGACGAAACTTGTGTGTGTAAACATGAGCGGCGCAACCAGCATCATTATTTTCAACATCAGAATCATCAGCATCCGTAATCCCAGTAGATTGCAGATCGGATCGCTAGCAGAGGAACACTAAACAAAATCGAACCGAATCTGAAGAGCCATGCTCTAACGTTCAGGGTGGGCCTTATTATATCAATCAACTTTGGGAGTTATTAAGAACTGCGATGTTATGGGGAATTCGAGCTTTCGGATGCTACTATTTGTATCCCTAATTGATTGTTGTAGTTGCATTAAACTACTATATGGTCTACATGATTTTGTGTGTTTATAAAACCTTCCGCTGGTATATATTCTAAAATTTAAAAGACTGCTATCAAACATCCCTTTTTTCATGTGTTTATTTAAAAATAACGACCTCAAAAAAAAACTAAATTAGGTGGGTAAACTTTTCTTATGTTTTGATAATGTTTGTATATATGAATAATTAGGTTTGGAGGATAAGAAAAATTGCCTGAATGAAATGAAGTGTTTGTGACTGGCTATTCGAAGCCGATTCGAATACAATTCTTCTTTATTTAGCTGCTGAAAACTGCACTCTTTCCGATGAAAACACTTCATAGTTTGCGTTGAAAATGTGTGGGAGCTAAGATTGGGACCCCGTTTCATTTGAGCGAATACTAATAGTAATGTGAAAGATAAATCTTAAGTTTACTGAAATTTTGGTACTAGATAACGATCTATAATATTCGCAATATCTGAAAAACTTCAGATATTCAGACTTCTATTCTAGGAATTACATTCTGCTTCTCTGGCGGTCCCAGCGTGGAACATTCCTTGGTTACCAACTCGTAATACACACTAATATGGCCTAAATGCGATCCATCGAATATGAGTAAAACCCTTAAAAAATTCTCGATAATCGTTTGTCAATTTATCAAATTCTCAATGTGATTATTCTTGTTGCATTGAATTTCTTGTATATATTTCGCTTTTAGTTTCGTTTTTGGTTTTCTTTTGCGGATCATTTTCTGCTTCGTTCGTTTCAATTTCAATTTCTGTTTTTGGTTTGCTTCAGATAGTTTTTGATTTTTGATTTTCGGGGCTGGGGCGGGACAAATATGTGGCTAAATTAAGGTTAAGGTCTGTTTTGGGATCAGTTCGGTTCTTTGGCGTTCCGAGAAACTCGAAATCTTTTAAGGGTTGACGAGAGAGACAAAATTGGCTAGGGGATTGATTACAGATTCAAATATATATGAACTTTACCTATTTTGTGAATTCTGTTTCTGTTTCTGTTTCAGTTTCGATTTTGTTTTTGAGTTTGGTTTCAGATTTTTTCGGATTCTGTTTCGATATTCGTATCAGTTTATTTTTGTGTGTTTTTTGTTAATTTTTTTCGTTTTTGTTTTTAGTTTCGATTTCGGTTGACTGTATCGATTGTGTTTGCGATTTTCTATAAGCATTTGATTCTTTTTTGTTAACACTTTCAACTTGGACACTTCTACATTTTCTTTTGCTTTCCTCTTCGATTTCCTTTTGGGATTTTCTTATTTGTTGTGTCTTTTTATGATTCGTTATTCTTCTGGCTTGTGAATGCTGCTGTTGCTTCGCTGGATAATGTTGCTGCTGATCTTCATCTTTCCGTTGCCTCCACGTACACACACACACCTGGGCACCTGCACGCACACAAGCACTCACACACACAAACTGACATGGAAAAACACCAGAAAAAACACAAAAACAAACAACCAAAAAAAAAAAACAAGGAAAAACTACCAAAAATAATTCAAACTAGTGAAACGAAACGAAATAACTTTTTGTTAGGCACTCACTTTGTTGGGTCAAATTTGTTTGAAATTTTGTCAACGTTTCGGCTCGGCAGCGGCGTCTGCGAGGTCTTCAAGGATTTGCAAGTTCAAAGTTGTTCTTGGTAGAGGGCTTGATCGGCCGATGGAGGGTGTTAAACTTTTCCGGCATCGGAGGCGTATACACAATATCAATTTGGCCGCGCACTTTCCACTTTTGGACAATTGTTGTTTCCACTATACTTCGGTTGATTCTTCTTATTGTTTCACTGCACTGTTTTAAGGAGGGTGCTGCCGGGGGTGGTTGGGGGGTGGTTGCGGGGGTTGCGGATCTGGGACCGGGAGAAGGGGCTAGTCTATGTCTATGAGCAGCATGACCTCCGGAAGAGTTGATTTTAGTTTTGCGCGTAGTTTGGAAAAGTTTTTTCTCGTAACTTTGATGCCGCGCAAAAGTTTGAATGTCTCTGTGGCCTCCGTGCTTCTCTGTATTTCTTTGTTTCTCCGTCTTTGTTTGCTGCTCTCTCCGTATTTCTCCGTGTTTCTCCGTATCTCCGTATTTCCGTCTTCGTCCGTTAGTTCTCAAACGAGGTTGCCCTCTGGGTCTGGGGCCGCTTTTCGCCGCTTGGGCGAGAGAATTGCAATAAAAGTCGTCTGTCTCAGCGAGGCGGCGGTGTAGTCCGGACGTCCAAAACCCGACTGCTGGATGCGTTTTGGGGTAATAAAATTTTACATCGGCAGCAGCGCGACCAGCTCAGTTGGCGTCGGCGCTGACAGAAGCAGCGGAGCTGGCGACGCGGCAGCAACAACAACAAACAACAAAAAACGACGAACCAACGGAATGGTCGAACGAACGCATCGGAACACTTTGGAGCCTGTCCGGGGGATTCCCAGCTAATCTGCCGCTTCTGCTTTTCCTCTTCCTTTGATCCTGCTTCTTCTTAACGATTGCACTCGGACACATTCACACACACACGGACACACGCACACACTTCGGCTTCGCCTACACTTCGTTGTTTGCGTTGGCGAGGGGGTTGGTTGGTCGGTTCTCGTGTGGGTTTCGGGTCGTGACGATGTTCCTTTCTATACTGTTCCGCTTCGTTTTCGTCGTCGCTTCGCGTCGCGTCGCGTACCGTTACTCTCTCTTTTTGGGGCCCAGGAGGAAGGCCGACAACGTGCGTGTCTACCTGTTCTAAGTTCGCTGCCAACTGACAGTTTTCCCAAAGTTGTCGAACTCTTAGAACGCGAAGAAAACTGCAGCCAAAAATGTTGTCGACGTCTGCGTCGATGCCAGCGTCGCTGTCGCCGTCGCAGCCGAGAATTGATGGTGCTGCCACAGACGGCGTCAGCATCGTGTTTTCGGAGTAAAGCCGAACGGTTCTCGTGGCCCTTTGCTGCCTTCCCCTGTTTGGTCACCCACATGTAGAACAGTGCCAAAGCGGCTGGTAGCACAGTTGTATGCCAGTTACGGAGTCGGCGCAGTGCCCAGCTCAAGGCGCACTGCCTACCCCTTGTACACTGCGACTGCGGCTGCGACGTCGACTGCGAAGGGTTCGGGTTCGGGTCAAAAAATATCTCCGAAAAAATCGCACAGACGTGGACGGAATGACGAAGGGCGCAGGGCGATACGGCGCATTCCGTCAGCCGCCCGCCAGTCGCTGATTTGGCTTTCATTTCGGGGCCTCTCTAATTGTAAATTCCAACAGCGGCAGAGGCAGCAGCAGCAGCGACGGCAGCGGCGGCAGCAGCAGCGTTGGTTGCCCACAAATGACTTTATCCCGTCGTCGACTCAAGTCTAGAGTCCATGGACCGTGGTCCGTGGTCCGTAGTCCGCGGTCCGCTGATCCCGTAGTCATCGCTGGGCGCCGATCAACACAGATCGATCCAACCCGGGGCTCTGGCGCCCCAACCATTAAAAGTAGTCCCGTCTTATCAGCAGTGGCCATGCAGCAGAGCATCACTAAGAGCTGCCACGCAACTTGCCAAAGTGCTTGACGCATTCGCCGGACGCTTGGACGCTTGGACGCACGGACAGGTGGACAGGTGGACGGACGGACTTGTGATTCAAAGCGCATCTACTCGTGGCCGAAGCAGCTGTCAAACTTGCATCGGTCGATCGATCATCATCAGCAGCAGCAGTGGCCGCAGCAGTGGCAGCATCATGAGTAGTTGTGGAAGGCCCGGATACTTTAGGGAATGCCGTTGCTGCTGCAGCTTCGACTGGTACTGATTATCCGATTGATATCTCCGATTCCTACGGCTTGTACTACGGTGGATTCTACTACCGACCCGCGTCTAAAGATACTCCTAGTATTAATGCTGATATTACTTCTGATAACACTGCCGCTGAGTATGAGTCTGTTGGAATTCGCAGTGGAGTGCGTGTGCTTTTTTTTGCAGTTCAGTGAATACGATTTTCTGGAGGGAGGAAATAGTTGAGAGATAGTAGATTGAGATCGAGATTTTAGAATTGTGGAGGATTGTCAATCAATCGATTATGCTATTCGATAGCTCGCAAAAGTTTGCTTTGATTTTGGTTGAATTCAGCTTAAATCTCCGTAAATTAATGGATGAGCACATAGTCGTATTATATATCAAATCGTGCAGAATGGTCCATTATAAAGTATTGTATTTTCTAATGGACTGAACATTGCCGGGGCTCCCATCGATAGATGAAATAGTTTACATAATCCAAGGTGAATGCAATCATATGCCATTTATTCAGGATTAGTTATTTTAGTTGATATATTTCCAGATCAGATTTAATCTGATAAAGCATAAGAATAGTTTTCTATTCGATGGAGTAACTGATCTTTTGATACTAACTAATTTTCCTTTGAGCTAAGCCTACCTATGGCAAAGTGGGTCTTCAATATCTTTTATCGAGAAATATTTGTCAATAGTAACATATTTGATTTATTGCGCCAACGGAAATCGTAGGTTGATTGATTCTTCCAGGGGTAGCTATGATCATGGATACTAGACATTAGAAATATGGCTAAATCAGAAGGTCCATAATGCAAGTAATGTAAAAGTCAGGTACTCCCTTCAATTGAATTTTAAAGGACTTATGTCTAAAATATAGGTTTTCAATTAAAGTTCACAGGAAGGAGTGCCAAATCGAACTTATTTCTTAGATTTCTTCAGCCATAACATTACACTTATTGTTATAAGTTATGTTTTAATTATGTTATTTCAAAAATTTAGTTTTTTTCTGAGGGAAAAATTATTTTGGTGGTTCCTTCAAGCTAGAAAAATTGTTCAGATTTGACTTTGTAGAAATTACGAAATTTCTATCATCCAATGTCGGAAAATAGGGAAATTCAATCGATTTCATTTGAGTTTGAAAACATGTTGCCAGCCTAAGAGTTGCCTTTGAGGTTTAACATTTTTGAACTGGTAAACTGGGGAAATTATTCCGGAGGAATAATAAAACGATTAATTATATATCGCATAGTTAGGAACGAATCAACCATCTTAAGTTCAGTGGCAGTCCCCCAGCGGAGAGCGGCCATCTTCCTTAAACTAATCGCGGGAACGGGTTAGCCGGGCTCCCCCGGTTCTTTGCTCTGTGTGTGCGTTGGGCCGTAATTAAAATAATTAAATGTAGAAAAAAGTAATCACAAGATTGAAAAGTAATTTACACATGTAAGCAAACACCACATCAACAAATACACATACATAGATACAGATACAGATACGTTGAGGCATGTGCAGCTTATACAAATACAAGCACAAACAAGACCCGCAGGATACGTTCTAGGAGCAGTAGAAGCACCAGTAGGTAATGGTTCAAAGAACCAAAAAAATAAGACAAGACGCGAAAAAGAGGAAGCCGAGCAGAGGAAAAGAATACAGTGCAGGAAAATTGCCAAGGCAAATGGAAAAGTCAACATGACGACGGATGGGAACCAGGACTGGGACTGGGATTGGGACTAGGACTGGGACCGGGGCCGGGACCAGGCAAAAGGATAGAACTGATGAGAATCTCCAGGAAATGGCAGCAGCAATACAACAGAGCCCCAGTTCGGATTCAGGATGCAGGATGGTACAGAGCCCAGGGTACAGGGCGGGGGCCATGGATTAGCAACTACAGTTTCATGTCTTGCGTAAACGCAAAAACGCAAATGATTTCTCTTATTTCGGCGCGGTTCTTTCGGGGAGAGACTGAGAACAAGCGGTAACAGCATCAGTCAAAATTTGCGTAGAGGGGTGAGGAAAGGGCTGGGATGCGGTAAGACGGGCTAAGATGGGAAGCAGAAGGCACTGGCTGAGCGGCCACAGACGATGGCGCAAATCTAAGGACAACAAAAATTAAGTGGCAACAAGAAAATAAGTCACTCTTTGCCTAGACTCTTCACCCAGCCCAATGGACCCATGGGCGTCTGTCTGTGGTGGCAAGAGGTGGGCCAAGGGGGGTACAGTAGGCTAAAAGGATAGGCGTGGCCTGGTAGGCAGACAAGGGACCTAGGGCTCGGTCGTGGGCCAAGGCAACGAAATGATTGACAGCGCATAATTAAATTAATTGAGTAATCCACTGGCTGGCACAGGCAGAGCACAGGCCCAGCAGGGCGCACGTGGTGGGGGCGGGGATGGGGAAGGGCGGTACAGGGGTGATACTGTGGGCACAGGGGGGTAAAGGGTTAAATTCCCAACGGCTGCGGCAGCACAATGCACACAAATGTGCCGCCACGCGGTTGAACCGCACTTTCTGTCTCTCTCCCCGCATCTCTTACCATCCTGCCACGCCTCTCCGTCCGTAAGACAGCCTCGAAAAGATCGCTTGGATGGTACTCTTGTTTCGATCATATATTTAGCCCTCGGACTCAGACCTTAATAGGCTTGACCTGCGATCAGCTCAGCCAGCAAAAATTGATCTCTTTTAATGTAATTTTTGATACATTTATACATTCTTCTTTTACGGCAGGCAGCCCAATTATGCAGAGATCTTATATTTTTATTCAAGTGTTCTTAACGATTTTCAAAGATAATGCTTCGGTGCTAAAAAAATGATAAGCTTTCGGCTGCTTCTCTTCCTGGCTGTCTCTTTCTCTATCCCCGTCCCTCTCACCTTCGCCATGCGCATCCACTAACGGCATTTCCGCGTTTTCCTCATTTTCCGCCACCGCCACCGCCTCCTTCTTCTGCTTATGCTTCTGGCGTCGTCTGCATAATGAGAAACCGCGCCGCGAAATGAGTAAAAACCGAAATTGAAAGAAATAAGCCGGAATGCTATGTGGCATGCCCCATGCCCCACAACAACTTCCTCACACCGCCACCACCACCATCCCCCCTCCATCTGTGTGGAAATGTCGCTGAGGCGGAGCGGAGCATATTCCCACACACATTTTGTGCAGGCCCGCAGCTTGGCTAACACTTTTGCCTTGCGGTTCATCATCTTGGTGGGATCTGGAGTGGTAAAGGGGGGGAGGTGGGAGCTGTAGTGGGGTTGGGACTGTGACTGTGACTGGGCCTGGAGGTGGCGCGGCAGGTTAAGGCGTAGGTGTAGCTATAGCTTGTGGTTTCCTCTCGATGTGAGCCTTTGTCTTATGATATCGAGTTCCTTGAGCCACCGTCGTCGTCGTCGTCTTTTTTCCACCACCCCGTACCGAGCGCCCCCCCCTGGGGGGAAAGGGTTGAAGCAGCTGTGTGGTGTGCCTTTGTCTTTGACTCAGCCAGGCGCTTTATTAAAATTAGTAAAAATCGGGAAAAAGGGCTGTGTGGCAGGCGTCAGCCACCAACCATCCACCCGAGGCAGCCACCGCCACCGCCGCTGCCACCTAACTCCTCACTCAATCCAAGGCTGCCACCGCGGCCAGTGACAAGTGCCACAATGGGTGTGTTCCCGAACGGGGGGTGGGCGTTTGGGAAGAGCGTGGATTGCCGCGGGCAATTGTTTACGAGAATATCACAAATTAAGTAGGGCTTAAATTTTACAAGTATTTCGCCTTTAAGAGTTAAGTGCTTTCTGTTTTTTGGCGCTGTGTTATCGCCAGAGAGCTGTCCCACCCCAACCCCAGCCCCACCTCCACCCCAACGCCGCCGTAGCTAAAGCTTTGTGCGGATTTCGGATTTGATTGCCAGCAATTCGGCCCGGCATCCCGTCTTTGACACTCAACACTTCTGCGTTGACATTCTTTCTTGGATTCCATACCATTCCATTCCAGCCTTCCTCGGAGTACTCGATTTTGCCACTTGCCAGAGACACTTGAAGGGGTTACTTACTCCAGGGGCGATATTATGGATGGGGGTTGCCGGATCAAGTTTTACTTGTCTCCATTGGTTTAATTTCAGGCGAAAACTACAAAACATTATGAACACTGCCGGACAGATTCCTATAACGGATAACGAGCTTCATATATACACATTTGCACTTCGTAGCACTTTTAAAGCTTAAAAAACTCGCTCCAGCAGCGATTAAATACCAATACAAAAAAATATATTCTCCTAGGCTCCTATATTCCTATATATTCGATAAAGGGATGATAAAGAGATACCACATGATTCGAATATTGCAAGCTCTTTGCCATTATTTTTGTATGTGCTTTGACGTGGTCTTCTTTTAGGCGTTGATATTTCCCTAAAATAGTACTGCTCCTAATAGAATCTAACAAAATTCCTGGCTAATAATTGTTCTCTAAATTGTCATAAAAACTCAAATTTCTATAGAGCTTTTACTAGAAATTTGTCCCTTCATTAGCATAAAAATAAAATTGTTGTGCATCCAAAAAAGTATGCTACAAAAATTGCACATTTTGCTCATTGACTTCATTTAGAGTTAATTAAGTGTTTATGTGTGTGTGTGTGTGTCTGTCTGTGGTCTCAGCAGCTCGTCTGAATATGGCTGATTCGAGGTTAATAATATTTGCGGCTTGTGGCTATAATAATAGAGCCGCAAAAGATGCTGCAACCGCAACTGAATGCGGTTCTCCTGCTCTCAGGCTCGGCGCCACAGCCGCCGAGCCACAGCCTCCGCTTCACCCTCACTCTGATCTGGTCCTGGACTCCTTTCAACTCCTTGGTTCTTAAGACTTGGCTCTGCCCAAAAAGTGAATTTTGCAAATACCCTTTCAGTGGGTATTCTTATCGCAGATGTGATATCGGGACAAACTGCCTTAGAAAGTGCCGATGAAAGTGCAAGGGTATCTAGTGCTTCGGCCCCCGGCGTCGAGACTTTCATTCTTTTTAATATTCCGCTGATGCCCGACTCTCCCTCACTTTCTCTTCCCAAACTTCTATCCGACTCTGTAATTACGCGTATAGGATGATGATTAACGCTCACGCAGCAGCGGCAGCGGCAGCAGCAGACAGGCAGAGAGTCAGAGGGGGTGGTGCCAGCGGTGGTGGTGCTGCTGTTGAGGTGGCAACTTGATTTTGTATTAACTGAAGCAAAGCTAATGAGTCTCCTCTTTGCATGTGAATTCGAATACGATGAATCTGAATCTGAATCTGAATCCGCAGCTGAATCCGCATCCAAGTCCAAAGGATTTTTGTGTCCGCTGTATATTTTCTTTGCAATTAGTTTGTCGTCCTGACAGCCCTCCCCTCTCTCCCTGTCTCTCTCTCTCTCTCTTCTTGCCAGACGTTTCCTCTCTTCCTTGCCAGACAGCTGAATTATGAAATTAGCAAACGCATTTTTATGGAAATGAAAAGCAGAGAAAAGTTCTCTATACACAAACACTGAGATTCCATAGGCCTGCCATTCGTCCTGCGGGACTTTTTCAAGGACACGACAACCGAGTGTCGAGCTGGCTTTTTGCAATGTAGTTAAAGCCTTTTGCCACTGCCAAAAACTTTGGCCAAGCCCACTACCCCAGCCGGCTCTCCTTGTTCTTCTTGGTTCTTGGCGGCGTTTTAATCAGGCAAAGTGTGAAAGTACGTCGTCGGCGGCAGCAGCAGCGTCGGCCAAAAGTTTGTTCTTTATACATATTTTTAATATGCCAAGCGTGGCCAAAAGCAGAAGCCGAAGCACTGCCAGAGACTGGTACTGCGACTGGGACTGGGCTGGAACTGGTACTGGGACTGGGTCTCGGAGTTGGAATTGTGTCTGCATCTGTGTCTGGGAACTCTCGTCTCTCAACTTTGGCTCAACTCTGCTCAGTTTTCAGATTTCGATTCAAGTTGCCACATTCCGCATTCAGTTCAAGGCTCTTTGGTATGGTTGGGAGGCTATGCGGTACGAGGCAACACACTTTAATTATTCGCAGATCGGGCAGGGGCCGCTTTCTTAAAGGTGCTCTAAGAGCAGAGACGCGGCTAATTGCATTTTAGAAACTGCCGGCAACACCTAAGCGATTAATGACTTCAGAAGGGTGGATGTAGATGGGTGTAAGAGCTACCTCTGTGCCCCGCCCGCATCATCAACATAATAATCGCTTCTGTTAATTGTCTCGAACTATGCTGGAGGAGTTCTTCCATCGAGTGCTCTCAATTGCTTCTCGATACGATACAAAGCACTTTGATTTACTGAGCTCTCTTTACTGGTTTCTATCTCTGTGGTGAGTGCATGGCCACTAAGAGAAATTCATATGAGATATGGTACTCCCATGTATCTTAATAGTATTTATTGCCTTTATGGAAGAGGTACAGCGCATAATATTGTATTTTATTTTATTTTTTTTACTTATTTTTACTTATTACTTACCTACATATATGGTGCTTTAGTCCATTCCATTATCCTTTGCTATTTTTTATTATCTCCCTCACTTTTAATGTCTTCAAAATGGTCTTCTTTAAGTTTCACCATCTATATTTCCCTAGTTTTCCTAGAGCCATTCTATCTTCCCCTAGCCTCTGCGTATCCATATATATCTTTCATTGAATTCCGCTGTGTTTTGGCTCTCCTTTATTTCTACAACCCTACAATGTGGTTTACGCGAATAAAGAGTAATCGGTTCGGCTTCATTTTTTCTTTGAGTGTATATTTATGCATATCTGCCATCATTCATGCAAGAGTCTGTTTGTCTGTGTGTGTGTAGGTAATTGTATCTATGTACTTTTAATTGCCGGCAATTAAAACTTAAACACACCTCCGACGGGGGCGGATACTGATGTTGTTGGCTGTTGCTCGGGCTGATGGCGCGACGGTGCGTGCCAGGCTTCATTTAGTGCGTTCGCCAGAGCGGTTAAGTCACCAAGGTGCTAAGTGCTAGTAGGCCTGCTGATGGCCGTGGAAGGAGGGGGGGGGCCTGTTGGTGGACTAACAAGAAAATTGCGTGGCAAACACAAATACAATACGCACTTAAGCGATTTTAGGTGATTGAAAAGCGATAAGCTGCACTCCTTCTCCTTCCACTGTGTGTAGTGGGCGGCAGGCGGTGTGCCCCAGGAGTGGCTGGTGAGTGCTGGGGTGAGTGTGTTGCACAACCACAGACAGTTCCCACGCGCCCACGCACTCGAAACGAGAGAATGAATACTAATTTCAGTATCAAAGAAAAGCACTGTCAGCCACAACATACTCATAAAAGTTAAACTGTCATTAATAAACGAAAAGCAGCATGCACCCACAAAACCACCCAAGCCGTCCAAGCCGTCCAAGCCACCCAAACCATCCAGAGACCTCCAGAGAACCAGAGAAAGGGAGCCGCGAAGCGTCCTTGCTGCGCCTCACGCTAATTAAATTCAATTAAACGACAATCAAACAATGTCAAACGGAAGTCAAGCCACGGCACAAATAAAAAACCGATTTCCCCAAAAAAAGAAAGAAAAGAAAAACACAACCTGTCCTGGCCAGGCCTCCCTGCCTTCCATACGCTCACGCAATTGGCCTCGGCCACGCAATGCATGAAAATCGTGGAAAATTGTGAAATGTGAAAAGTGAAAGCTGTAGCATAACATTTGAGTAATTATTTTCATTTCATTCTGCCTCTGATGGAAGGGATATCCTCTTAATGGGGGCATGTGGGACCTGTCAAGAGGTTTGATTCTTTCCCACAGTCCCTCAGTCAAGAGGGAGGTAAGAGCCCCTGCTGAGATAGGGAGAACAATTAACCCAAGTGCGATGAAAATGTTTGCAAGTTCTTAAACGCTTTTATCCGATCTGGAAGAGTTTGGGGATCATTCCCCTTGAAAAAAAGCTGCCAAGCGATCAGTTCTCTGAGATCAATACCGAGATCGCACTCAAAGAATTCTGAAAAAAGTGTTCATCAGAAGCGAAACGATTTGATCACTTTTACTATTACTTTATATTCCATGATCTAAAAGAAGATGTTTAATACAATTGAACACATGCTCGTAGAGCATTTTCCATTCGGGTTTTAGATGGTTAGTATTATTTTTTGGGCACATTTTTTCCATGTTCTTTGTTTCGTTTTGGCTTCCATTTTTTTTCGGTTTCACTTTGACTGACGACTTTTGCTTTTCGGCAACAATTGACACGCGATATAGTCTGCTGTCCGTACCCTCTTCTCTGAGCTCTCTTCCCTTAACCATTCCACTTTCCATTCCATTCCGTTTCTCTTAACTGAAACTGACAAAACAGATTCAAAAATTTGGTTTTTGTTCGTTTTGCGTTTGAAATGTTAATGATGATGATGGGACCGGACCGGACTCGGGCTCAGACTGGAACTGCGGACGAGGGTCCTCCTGTTGGTTGTGCTCCTGCTCTCCTTGTCCCCGGCTCTTCAACCTGTTGACAACACTGGCAAAGCTAAGCGAGCGTGTCACATGTCCACAAGAGGACTGGTCACCCATCCAGACCAACCATGCCCGCAGAAGGAGGAAGAGCCGGAGCCGGAGCTGGAGCCGGAGCTGGACCTGCAGCTCGACCGGTGGCAGCAGTTGCCACCCACTGTGGCAGCTCAAGTTGTTGGCTTTGAGGTCGGCTTTAACCCTTTCAGCGCATTTCATTAACGCTTCCTTTTGGCAGCTTCAACTGGCAGCTGCCACATCCCTGAATCTCTCCCCCCACCCATCCGGTTGCACCTTTTTATACGCTTTTCAGGGGGTATTTCCATTTTGAGGAAAGGCATTTGAACGCATTTCTGGGACGGCTTCTCTACCTGCAATACGTTGTCATAAGAAACCAGCTTTAACTTGTTTTGTTTCCTCAGAACTCAGCCACATTTGATCATAGTCCCATGACCATTATTGGGAATGATGCATTTTCTAGGGTATTCAAAGATTCGCATCCCGGAGAACGCCTTTCATTCTTGTGCTTTTTTTTGTGTGTTTTTCTTTTTATTTTCATTTGGGGTTATTTTGCTTTTTATTACTCCGGCTCATTTTGCATGCAGCGAGCTGAACGGGAATATATATTTTTTAATGCGTCGGTTTACTTGCTGATGAAGTGAATCAAATTGGGGCAGCGGCCAGGGCCAGGACGAACACCAGCAGGAGACCCTAGCTGGGTCTGTGTAATTGCATTTTTATTACTTGGAACAGGCCCGGCCTGGGTATCAGCCTCAGCCTCAGGTTCAGTCTCAGTCTCAGCTCCAATTCAAGTTGAGTTTTCGCCCCAGACCGCGACCGCGACAGTTTGTTAAGTGCCCTGCTTTGTCCTGGCCGCTCCTCTTCGGGCTCTCTGGTTGGTCGAAGGAAGTGGAAAAAATGGGGAAGGGACGAGCACGAAAGGGTTTCAACTGCGCGCAAAAATTCATCATCAAAGGTGTAAAAACTTTTAATATGTTTAATTTTCCACCTATTCTTATCAACCCATCAGCGCATCTACCCAGAAAAGGCAAAGGGTAGCACGGGACTATAAGGCCTTAGTTGCATGTGAGATCTTGAGAGATTTTATATGGTATAAAATGCAGTAAAATTGTAGGAACGTTCCCTAACAAGCCAATGGAGGAGGAAGCTCTAGTGAGCTCTCAAGAATGTTATCCAAACTACTTCAATAGTGTGTCCCAGGTACTTGCCATTCGAGCTGATGATGATCCCATCCAAGATATGTTTATATACTTTGGCCGGCTACTCTGGAGCCCAGTTCAGCTGAGTAGAGTTGCATGGGCAGTGGCATTGGGACTCCTTGTCAAGGGGAGTGGGCCTGACCACACCCAGATTTAGCTCCATTGCCTGGTCATAAACCTCGCCTTGAAGATGTCCCGTCTGCGGCTCAGGGTCTGTGGCACTTTTGAATATTTTAACCCAAATAAAAAATGATGTGAATTCCTAATTAGGCACAAAACAGCGGCCGGGCCAGGGTCCGGGCAGAGCCAGCCCAAGCCCTGGAACCCTGGCCACAAGCAAATCAGCGTCGTTTGTTCTCAAGGATATCAACGAGGGGGAAGGGATGAGCACAAGAGAGAGGTGTTCTTGAGCCGGGCGTTATGATGATGGCTAAATGCCACGACTGGCTGTCACGGCCACGTGGGAATTGAACGTTTCAAACTGGAGCTGGGACCAGGACCAGGACCACTGGCAGGGCTAGGGCCAGGACCAAACCTGACTGACGGACCACTGCCACGGCTGACTAGTTAAAATGCAAGGATTTCTCGACTCTGTGTGTGTGTGTTTGTGTGAGTTTGTGTGCTTGGAAGCCCCGCAGCGCCCAAGTGACGTCCGCATTGACAAATTGATATTTGCATTTAAATTGAAAATTTACATTTGCCAGGCGATGACGATGATCGAGAGACTATGCCTTGGTCTGCGTCCGCGTCCTAGCTCTAGTCCCGGCTCTGGCTCTGGTTCTGGCTCTGGTTGAGGTCCTTCCTGGCACTGCAATCGCCTTGTGGTCACAGTGGTGTAATTCACATTAAATACCGCATTTTTCTTATTTCTGCCCCATTTCCATATCCGACTCGTTCTGGCCGAGAGCACGGAACATACAATTGGACGTCACTTCATTCGCTTGACATTCGACATTAATACTCGTACCACCCCCCGCTATAAAATATAAAATGGAAAAAAGTGAAGCAACAGGGATTGGCAAGGCGACTGGAAACAAGGGGGACAGACTCAATTTGCATTATGAAATAACATTTCTTTTCTTTCATTGCCGGGAGAATATCCCATCCAGCCAAAGCACTCCTTAGATTCAGGCCCCCAGCAGCTGTTCTACTCTCCATTCCTTGGGAGCCAATCTGTGTTTATTACTTTCCGAGGGGTAGGGGTGGCATCGGTGGTGTGGAATGGGTCTATCCCAGGTAAAGCCCACCCGAGCAGCGAGACAGTCGAGGTCCGACAGTCCGTGAACAGTGACGGTATGAGGATTCAATCCTTCAGTCCATTCAATCAATCAAAGGTCGTTGCACATGCACGGAAAGGGCCAAATGTCAATCAGTGAGTCCCCTCTACAGAGATAGATTATATAGGGTGGGTGTGCTGGAGCTCTTCTTTTATTATTGTGGGGAATATTTTTGGAAAGGTGTTTTTTTTGGGTTAAGAACTAGACCATCGTCGAAAACGGCTGGCTCTAATATAGAGTTTTGCCATCTGTGTTTTCCGGCAATGCTTTCCGTCGATATCTAAGATTCTCATAATTTTTGAGGCTTTCAAATGGATTTGTATTTCTTCCTTGAGAGGTTATCCTTAGATGTGGCACAAAAATTGCAATGTTTTATATTTTACACATTTTGTGTCGATCATATAGAAATAAATCTGAACTTAAGATCCCTTGAGATAGTAATATTGCCCTAATAATGTACCTGTAAACATGTTTTTTTGGGATTTCATATTGTGATTAGCTTGAGGTTTGATCATTTCTCTGAGGTTATGATCCCTTGACTTTTCTTCTGTGATTTACCCAACAGTTGCCCCTCAAGGAACGACCTCTTGAACTACATAGCCGTCAAAGATGTATTTCTTCAGATGCCTTATTCAGTTTTTTGCCGATATAAAACTTTACATTTATTAGTTGAAACGTTTCGAATTGATTAGTTATTCCTTTTCTCCAGGACATGCAGGAATCTGCTACTATCACAGCGGAGAAAATTTCAAAAAATTAATAAATTTTCCAGTTTGTTTAAACAATTTTTTGTTGTGTGTTGGTGGGCTGCTTTCTGATATTATTTATTTGCCCAAGTGGCAGAAACTTCATCTGGAGCAGAGTCATCGGAACCGGAGTTGGTTGCTTGATTGGATGCGGATTGGGGATGCGGGCGAGGATGGATGGATGTGTGTGTTTTTGGGACTGGCAAAAGGGTTGCCATGCAAAACAAAAGGACCCCAAATACCCATTCGCCCATCTACATATGCGGGTGCCAATATTGGGACGACTCGTGTGAGGGCTTGCAGAGATTTCGGGGTCGGGTGCGGGTGCGGGTGCGGCATGCCTGCGGGTCACGGCATTCGTTAATGGTGATAAAATATGCTCAAATTTGCCAAATATGAAAAGGTAGCAAAGAACAGCCCAAATAGAGTTAGAGAAAAGGCAGCAGGGATGGCAGCAGCCCGAGGGTTCGGTCGTTCGGACAATCTGACTACGGAATCTGGAGTACACATATATTGAAATCAAGTAGCGCAAGAAAGTGCCATAACCGCACCACACTCCTCTCCTCTCCTCCCCTCCCCTCTCCTCTCTTCTGAATGTTATCCCATACCCCCCGGCCGCACCCCCTCCCCGCAAACACTCTCCCTTGTGTGACCCTGCTTCTGGTCCGAATCTCAGCGAAATGAAAATAAATGCGTTGGCTAAAACGAAGCGATTGATTTTAAGCTAGCCCCAACTCCACCCATGAGTTTCAACAAGAGAATCCCTAATCCCACTCCACACTGTACACCCCTCTGGAATGGCTTCGCCCTTTTGTCTAGCACTGCGGTGCCGAGGAGCGTAAGGACCGCAAGGACTGTGCCCAGTACAATTTTATATTCATACGAGCATAAAGAACCAGCAAAAAAAATATTTTTTTTAAGGAATAAATCAATTTTTGTTGGCCGAAACTTTGATACCCTTGTAGATCGATCTTTCCTATGGCCGCTTCTGTCACCCGATTCTAATCGCTTCATTTTATATAGTTTAGTTTTGACAATCTGGAAGTTTAGGTGCCATTATCTTATCTATTATTCACATTCTGCAGAAAATGGTTCCTTACTTTTACTAAAGTTCAGATCAAGAATATATTCTCTATGGGGCGCGAAACGCTTTTTTCTTGTGCCTTACGTTGCAAACATCGCATAAAATCCAAAGACCCTGCAAGGCTTTATGAAATATACAAAAAAAATATCATATATTTATTTGTGGATAAAAAATGTGAGGGAATTGGAAATGGAATTTCCTTTCAGTTGTCTGCCACACAGTCGGTAGTCCACCCTCCCGTCACCGCAGTTTTTGTCCTGATTCCGCCTTGGCGGCCGTCTCAGTCCATCCACGTCCACTTGCTGGTCATTCATGTGAGTCAAAATGGCAAACTGAATTTGTATTCAAACATTCAAATGCGGCCACACCCACTCCCCTCGACTCTTTTCTCCGATGTTCGGCGACGTCGCACATGCGTTAATATTTCCGGGCGTAATGTCGGCCGGCCATAAAAAAATTGAATAAAATATATCCAAATAATAGAAAGAAAACACTCACACACAGACTCGTACTCATGTGTACATTGTGGAATTGCCAAATTGTCACGCATTGAGTTATTTTGTTTGGTTTTGCAACAACTGAAAAAAAAATAAAAATGTATAGACATATATGGAAAAAGGAAATAAAAATAGAAAATAAAATTTGCATTTCAATTTCTCTTACATCCGTTCTTTGGCTGTCCCTTATCCGTCCATCACTCGATCGCCACTCGCATTGTTCTGGTTATTTACGAGTGTGTTAAGTGCGCAACCCTCTCCCGAGTCCTGGTCTTTAACCAGGTCTTAGGCCGGGTTCTGGCCAACGACCCGTCAGTCCATGACCGGACATGGCCACCAATTTGTAGTCGCCATAGTTGAACTCAGAGGGTTGGAGAGGTAGGATGGCCGAAACGAGTGTTTTGTTGAGATCTGATGAGATGGATAGGAAAAAGATGGGATGTGTATGAATAAAACGAGATTCTGGATAGATATCTAAGAGGGATTAGAATAAGTATTATCTGATGTAAACCCAGCATTCCTTCTATGCTTTCTTCACCTGATTTTAGCTGTTTCCATCCAGCACCTCGCTTTCTCTTTCAACCAACCTCCGACCACTTGCCAGGGAAGAGAACCGCGGGATATTTTTTCTATTGTTTCTCGGTACAATAATGATCCGATTACAACGTATTTTTACAATCTATTAGATGCGATCATTTTTATTCATTCGTTACAAGGTATCTTGAATATGGTGGATGGTGCATATTTTCTTCATTTGAGGGGGCAGTAAAGGGCGTGGCAAATTTTTGAGACCCACTGGTTTCAGTGTGATATCACATAAGACTGAATATATAATCCATTCCCTCTAGCTCTTGTAGTCTCTGAAAACTGGAGGCGTGTCGCGATTATGGGTCTCTCCATCACAGTGCATTTTGTGAGATGTGAGAGGAAAGAAATCAACTACAACCATTTTAACGGAGACAAGCTTGTTCGTTCGTAGCTGATATTCAAAAAGAAAGGGGACGACAACTCCATCAAGTACATCGATTCGTTGTCTTGCATTCGAGTACGAGTCAAATATTAAACATTCCGCTCATCCGAAAGTGCTGATTGGAGCTATGGTTGTATGGTATGAAAGGTGGGAAAAGTGCAGCTACCAGAAATTGAGACACCATCAGGGCCCTTAAATTGCTTGCTTATCAGATTCAAACCTGTTTATGAAGTCCATTCGCACAATCAATTCCTGCTTCCACATGACATCGTTCGGTTATATGTAGTCATATTTATATGGCGACAAATGGTTTGCCGAGTTAGATAGTATATTTCTAAATGACTCTTACCTTACGATATAAGTCTTTGATTGCCGATGAAATTCCCGTAAATTAAGCAAGTCTGATGTTCCAGTAGAATCGTTAGGTCATCCAGAAACCTTTTGACAAAACCAACCATAAAGCTGATTGAAATTTTCCTTGCTAGTGCATAATTCCAATTCCATGCCAAATTCGTTTAAGTTCTCTTTCGGCTACTTTATTTTCGCCCCCCAGGTTTCATTCCTTTTGTAATTATTTCATTAAGATTTGCTGTTGGCTTTCTCCTTTCTGCCTCTTCTGTGATTCAGTCAGATTTAATTGGATTTTTAAATGCGTCGAAATGCTGAACGATGAGGGCAGGCCAAATTTGTTGATGGACTGTTCAAACGACGGAAGAGCACAGCTCCAGCTTGGGTCTGGGTGGCTGGGCTGGTATTCGTCCTGGCCCGGCATGTCCTGATCGTCCATGTTGCATGCCAATATTAATAACAACAATGGCAATAAAGCCTATTAGAGCCGGCACACATTTGAGCCATTAATGAAATACATTGATTTCTGTGTCGGATCCTGGAATGGTAGTGTGGGCCCCTTTGGCAGGGAAAAGGGTTTAATGTCAGCACTACCTTGTCCTAATCAATTCGAAGGCATCGAAGCGGCGGCAAAAGCGTTTTCGGCAATCGTTCGGCGACATGTCCTGTTCCTGTTCCTGTTCATGTCCCGTATGTGTCCTGGCCTTGCGTGTTGTCACGTTATAAAAACTCCACTGATCCCCATGGCCCTGGTGTTCAAATGGGAACTATGGGATGGGCTTGGACTCTCAACCCCGTTTTGGTTCCGCTCGTTACCAGAAGCGCCAACTCAGCACGAAATGACTCTGACTCTGACTCGGAGGACGAGGACAACGGCTGTAGCTGTTGTTGATCCTGGTCGGGGCAGGGACCCCCTCTTGGCAGGTTATTAATAAATCTTGAACCCTTTCGCGCTTCAGTTGGAGTCCATGGGGCTGCTTCTGCTTCTGCTTGTGATTCTATTTCTGTTTCTGTTTCTCTGGGGTGTGCGTGCTTGGGCTTCCTGTTGCGGAAACGGAAACGCATTGCCGACAGAGTTACATACGAGTATAATCGATTAATTCGATATTAGATTGAATTTATGGGTCCCTAACCCCTCGATTCCCCCCACCCCTTATTTAGTCACGCCCGCCTAAACACTGAGCGGTGTAATATTTGGTAGAGTTTTGGGCCATTGCACCTGGGCAAGGCGCGACAATGAACTGAGCCCCGAACTTTCGGGCCAGAAGAAAGTTAAAGAACTTTAAGTTCGAGACTCCTAACCAAAATACAAACTCAGACAGAGACAGAGACGGAGACAGAGACGGGAAGAGCAAGCGGAGAGTCAGAGGGAGACAGAGAGAGACTGGAAGAAATTAAAGAAAAGTCAAAGTTTTCATCCTAAAAGAACTTTCGCCGTGGTAAAGTTTTGAGGCCATAATTGAAAATTGCGAACTGGAAGCGCTTTAAAGGGCTTTAAGATCAGATCGGTTTATTGGGCTTCGGCTTCGGCTTGGCTGTGGCTGTGTTGGCATTAGGGTTGGGGTAGGGGTAGGGGTTGGGGTTGGCTTTGTGCTTGGGTTTCCGGCTAAGTTGGTTTCAGGCCAGATGAATGGCTGGTTGATTTCCCTGTGTCGGGGACACAGGGACCCCGAAGCTGGGGCTATTAATTAATTGGGATGGAAACAAACACAAATATCAATGAGGCAAAAGCAGACGATGACGATGACGAGGTCCAGCTGCAGGCGAATGCAGGTGGAGCCAGGTCCCGTTGAGGAGGAACTGGTACTGCAGTTCAATGGAGTACATGCCAGGGGCCAGGGGGAAGAGAGAGAGAGAGACGTTGGGTGCGCTTTGATGGATTGCAAAAAAAGGTATTTTATGTAATCGGAGGATGGTATGACGCTAAACGGGGGATGGGACACATACATAAACATACTCGTAGCTCGTAGCTGTGGAAGGACCTCTATGTGGCTGTATTGTGCGGACTGTGCATTATGTACAGGGAGAAACCCCCAGTGGAGTGGAGGGCAGCAGCAGGCGTGGCGTGCCCCGAACCGCTCATAGGCGCAAGCGTTGGTGCTCCGCCGTCTCGGGGCCGCCTCCCAATGGAAAACCACGGAGGCGTCGCCAACCTTGCTCAAAAGTGGGAAGTCCTTCGGCTCGCAGCTGGAGTCCCACGCATGCGCCTTGCCACTTCCCACTACGGCCTTAGTTCCCGGCCGGGGGTGGCTCTCTGCCTGCTGTCTGTCTGTTCTGGGGGAGTCCGAATCGGTTGGCCCCAAAACTGTTCTACTTAACGGGGCGCTTTCGGAGAGACCTGCTCAGTGGCAGACGGACCGGCCACGAGCAGATGTCAGTGGGTCCCCGGAAACGGTTCTGCGACTCTTGGTATTCCTTTACTTTTGCTTTACTTTTCCTTTACTTTTCCCAATTTTAATTTTTGTTTTTTGTTTTTGGTGCTTTCCAAGGAAATTGAAAAGTAAACAAGTTAGCTGGCTCACACTCTCTTCTCCCGAGTCCCGAATCACTCCCCCACCCTACCCATACCCATACAAAAATCCACAAAAAAATCAACAACGAAATGAAATGCCAGACTCAAGACTCGAGGTCCAACAAGGGGATGAATAATTAGATTTCTCGGTACTTCTTCTTTACCACTGCTCTGCGGAGTCCCCTGGCTCGGCCTAATTTCATTGTTTTTACAGTTATTTTGAATGATTCCGTACTCCGTACTCCCCCCCCAGTACCTTTGCAGCAGCGAGACATGGGGCACATAGAACCAACGTCAAATGAAATGAACAATTTGCCTGAATTTCTTCCCATTTTCCATTTCCATTTTCCACTTTTTTGAGTTTTTTTTTTTTCGTTTCGTTTTGTGTTTCTTATTAAGTTGAGCGACAGTTGTTTTTATTATTTTTATTGTTTTGTGCCTCCGATCTCCCCCCATTCCGAATCCCAATCCCCTGCCCTGTTCATGTAAATCAAAACTGACTAATGGCATGCGAAAAACAATAAAAACCCTAAATGAAATAATGAGCCAGGGGACTCCTGATCAGGAATTGTAAGACAGGGGGACTTAGGGAAAATAAGTAATGAGAGACGGAGGTCGGAGGTTGGAGGTTGGAGAGGAGAAGACTAAGCGAGCAGAAGGAGAGGCTACATATATGTATGGATGTGGAAGAGAATGGGGCCATGCATATAGGGAGTCGTATCTCGGTTCGATTAGGGAACATTTTGATGGAGTAGGTCTTGCACCCATCGTTCTGTTCGGCCATCCCCTATCTGGGGATTTTTAGCACAGCAATTTGCCAATATTTTGCTGTCCAGATAACGGACACTCGAAGGGACACAAAGAAAAGTTCACCCCGTGTCGGTATGACTGTGTCTGTGTGTGTGTGTGTGTGTCGATGTGGATGTGGATGTGGGTGAGTGGATATAGATGATGCATGGAGACAAGGACAAGCGCCCTTATCTGTCAACGGTTCTCAGGCTGGACACTGGACATGGACATTGACTAGGACTTGGACTTGATTTGGGTGCGGGTACGGGTGCGGGTTGAAGTCGGATTCGGGGTCTGGAGACTGGGACAGACGCAGGACGCTGGACGCTGGACGCAGGACGCTCTTTTTAATGTGATTATCTTGTAGCGTGCATGTTCATGTCGCTTGTCTGTGCCGGACTGTCCACTTTTTCCTCTGCCATCGCCCTTCGATATTTCTGCGTTGGCTTATCGAACAAATTGACAGCCGGCCGGGGGACAGGCGGTGGAGTAGACTGTTATTCCAGCATCAGTCGATGATTAAAATGATGATGTCAGAGGCGAAAACAAAACAAAACGGGGTCCGCGTTCCTCGGTCTACAGTGCCGGGACAAGTGCCAAAACTCAACTTTTTACTTGACCACTTCAGACTTGAACGTGGGTCGTGTCCTGTGCGTACTCTCCGGAGACACCATATAAAGAATTTCCTCTATTTATATATATTTATGTAGAGAGAGAGAGAGGGGCTGGCAAACAGGGACAATGGGGCAAATCACGGGCATTGCAATCGAATCGGAAATGCCAGGAAAACGAAGCCAATCCAATCCTGGCGAAAAACTTGACTGGAGGGCGAGCACTTAGGCAATAAATTTATGACATTCATTAGAACGTCAGATTAAGAAATCTCCAGTCTCCAGCTGACGCCAGTAGCAGCAGACCCCAAAAAAAGGACAACTAAATCGAACGAAATCCAAGCTGCTGCTCCTGCTCCTGCTCCTGCTCCTGCCCCTGCTGCATCCCTTAGACTCCTTCCCTTGCCTACGTCTGTACTTCTGTGAAGTGGATTTCCTTGCCTATCTTGCCTCCAACTTTCCCGCCAAGCAACAGGCTCAAATGGGAACAGGAAGAGCATGGGAAGCTGGCGAAGGAACTTGAGTCGAAGCTGGTGAAGGAGTAGCTGAAGAAAATGGATAAAGATTTGGAATATGAGGAAGAAACCTGGAAAGGAAAACTACCGAAGATCACTGAGAAGGAGGGGAAGTCGGGAAAGAGGAGCTAAAGAAGGCATCGGGCTAATGAGCTGGAGAATACTGTGCTTATGGAGGAAATCCTTGTAGATCGGATTGTTTAGCACCTAGCCTTCATCATCACAAGTCCTAATGTGTCCAATCCCTTTAGGACAGCTTCCTGTCTTAGGTTGAAGCTTATCTTTGCGCTGCTGCTACCTTGTACCGATTAGTTCCGATTTGATAGTCCGCGGGACAGTCCGGAACAGCGCCCAAGCCTTACCAATTGGAGTTCCGTGATATTGAAAGTGACTTTAAAGTCAGCCACAGCTGTGCTCTCCCTTGGCCTCCATCTTCCGTCCAGGTGGTTTGAGTGCGTTGCGGCTGGGGCTTCATAATTAAGTATGCGGTTAGCGGGCCCACCAGCGCCGGACGGGATGGGACGGCGGCAGGAGCAGGAGCGGGAGCAGGAGCAGGGCGTTGGGTGACTGCACCGCGGTGTAGTGGGTGGTGCGGGAGATATGCCGCGTACACAACAACTGTCACCGCTGGGGCCGCTGCCAGTGGCAGTGCCTTTGGGACACGACTCGCGCCAGGATTTATGTGCACGACAAACAAACGACCACCGCAGGACAAGAAAGCGCTTAAGAAGTGCCCTGGCCTTCCGAGAGGGTGGTGGGTGGCTACGGGGGCTGGGGTGGCGCGCAACAATCCAAACAGCTGCGAAAGAGACAACAACTGCAGGAATATCGACCAGCATAGACCACAGAGATACGCAGACCCACCACAGTCCACAGTCCGCAGTCCCACAGTCCCACAGCCAAGGTTGTTTTGGAAAACCAAGTTATTTAGCCACGGAATCGAATGAAATGTCGCGCTGTGCCTGTGCCCCCGCTACCTCTCTGGTGGCGTTCCTCCGCTCCCCACCCCACCCCTTAATGCTCCTTCCCACCCGTTGGCGATGCGACGCTGCGTGCAAATCGTTTGCGGTACCCGCTCGACATTTGGGACACATTTACCAAAAACATTTTACGTATTCAGAAGGAAAGTTTTGTTGCTGTTGTTGCTGCCGATGCCGCTGCTGCGGCCGCTGCCAATGCGGTTGTTGTCGCCGCCTTCGACTGCCCCCAGCCCCCAGCCCCCCCAGTTACTGTCCCAGGCTCTACGCCAGCTCCTGCCCCACTCTGCCGCCCTTGTTTGCATTTCGCATTTGGCTTTGCTGTGCGCCAAGTGGCAAGTTGTTGTCTTCATAACGCGCTGTCCTCCTCCTCGTCCTCGTCCGCGACTCCGTCCCCGTTTTCATCTTTATCGTAGTCGTCTTCTTCGTTGCCGCTGGCTGTCGCGCATACCAGTTCGAAACAAAACCAAAAACTTTAACAAGAACCAGAAAAAATAAAGACAGAAAAAAAGAAAGGCCCAGTGTCAGGGGCCGAAGCTTAAATCATCCAATGACAGCTATATAGAAGCACGATTTTATAGAAATGCTGGAGAAGAAATTTCCACCACAACTTCTGAAGTTGCTTTGGTTTCTTTTCAAAGATGATCGATGTTTTCCAACAACTAAATTGTACAACATTTTTAAAAACTACTTACCACTCGAGATTCCAAAGACTAATTTTCGTTACAAAATGAGACTCGTCAAGCCATTAAAAAGTACACAAAATATATATATATATATATATTCTTAATTTGGCCACAAAAAGTGGCAACGTTTTCCATAGTGCGTCGTTTAGAACAATGCAAGAAATACTTTAAGAATTATGCCCCGAAATGAGTGCTACAGAAATTTAACAAATGACAAGAAAACGTCTCAATTAGCCAGAGAATCCGCAGGAAAGAGATGGCGCGGGAAAAAGACAAAATAAATGTATGATGATGATGATGATGTTGTTGCTATTATGCAGATTTCTTGATGATGTCTATATGAAAAACACGCACACTCACACACGCACACGCACACACATGCACATGTACAGCTAAACATGTGTGTCAAAGAGAGAGTGGAAGGAGGGAGCGCGCGCACACACAATTCAAAATACATAAATAAAATATACACACAAATACGCGTAACGACCTCATTAGCATAATAACGGTAAGTAATGGAAGAAAAATACCATTAAACAACACTTTATGACTTTCTTTCGCACACACACAGACACAGGCGTTGTGTCTGTAAATCTCAGCCTTAGAGGCTCTCAGCATGTGCGACGCCTAATCAACTGAAATCGGCATTGTATCCCAGGAGGAAGGAGGAAGGAGAGGCATGACTTCGCTGGGAACATAAGATACTGCCCGGAATGATTCCGTTTAAGACGTTTGCTCGCTGTACATATCCTACCCAAGGGTATTTAAAAATCTGAAGGGAATCTTAAGAAGCAACTGGAAATTCATTGAAAATTTTGTAGAGTTTTCGGTTTCCAAACGAATATCCAGAGTATCACCCATCGATGCAAACTAAATTTGTGTTGAGAAAAGACACTGTTTCATTCCATATAAATATATCGACTTCACTTGGTATAATTTTATATCCTCAAGAAACTATTTCAATACAACTCTTTCCTCGACTGGTTTATGGCGCTTTGGATAGAGGAACAGTTCCGCATAGGGCTCTAATAGAATATAGTTCCATAGAACCGGTTCCTGAATCTATGTGTATTGAACAGAATATCTATACTATGCGATTTCTCAACATAACTAAAAAATATCCCACAGAGGACTGTCACCTAAAGAAATTGAAACTAGTAGAGATAGACTCCTGTGGATTCTGTAAAATAGAGCAGGAAGCATCGCCATATCTTATCTTATGTGAATGCCCTGCACTATACAAAAGAAGATCTCTTCTTGGCTCGGGTAAAAGTAACTTCTTAGCTTCATTAAAAGGTTAAATATATACATCTATCTATCTACATCTTCGACATAATTCTAGTGGCCAATACAAACGATCAATATGTAGTCGAAGTGCAATAATTACTTGTATTTACAATAGAACAATGTTCTAGGATATTCAGTTTTTGCCTGAAATATGGCTGAAAGCCTTCCCTTACGTTGCTGTTGGAATTTTAATTGGTAAAAATATTTAAAGTCGTTTCCTAAGCGCTAGATGCTCACTATTTAGCTGCAGTGTCTCCGAAGTGCTACCTTTAATTTTCCATTTCCTGGGAAAATCTCGTCTATCTCAACAGTTTAAATTGCTTAATTTTCAATGGAAATTGTACTCTTTTTTATGTCTTTATTTGCATATTTTTGTATGTTTTTTTTTGTTTTTGGGCTTTTTCTGTTTTCTTAGCGAATTTATGGGATTTGTCCCGTTTTCTCGTTTTCGTTTGGTTCTCAGGGCTGCAATAATATGTTTAAAGTATGTTAAATGATGCTGCGACCTGTCTCAACCCTCTCCAACCCTCCGCAACCCATCCACGGGGTCCTCAACCCCATTCAGCAGGTCCCTTTAGACAGATAAAAGTCGTGCGCGCCCCCATTCACCCGTCCCACTCCCTTATTTGAAGTCGACCCGCTCGCTTGTTTATTTAGGTCTGAGCTAATAAAAAGGCTTACCATCTCAATAAAAGTATTTAACACAAGCGTTTTACTACACTTAAACATTATTTTTTTTTTGCTCCACGGCTGCCCTTTTTCAAAAAAGAAAAAAACCTAAGAATTGTAAGTAGAAAGGGATGGGACGGTGTCTTGGCCTTGGTTTTGGTTTCACTTGCTCATCTTTTGCTCGGGCTGAGGCTCTGCCGGCTGCTCCGGCTCCGGCTCCGGCACCGGCCTCGACTCTCCATCGGGCTTTGTCTTGGGGACCCCGTCTGGTGGCCATATCGGTGACGGGGCAAGTAGCGCTTTGGCAGAGTAAATCCCTTAATCTATGGAAATGCTACGCAATTACCACGACAAGCCCAATGCCGAGGCATGTGACGCGCTCTGGATGCTGAATGCTGAATCCTGAATCCCGAATGCCTCCACTGACTGACAGACCCTGACCCTTTCGTCGTTTCGTTTCTCTTTTTTTACGGTCACAGGAGTGGACGTGGCTTTGGTTGCTTTTCCCCCTATATTTATTTTTTTCTTCGCTTCTTTTTTTTTTGGGAGTGTTTACACAACCAGTTACAAAGTGCAGAAGCCACCCGGCTATGTTCCCTTTTCGCGGAGCTTGGCCATACTTGGCCATCACTTAGCCCTTTTCTTACAGGCGCCCCGAAGGGCTCGCAGGGGTTGGACCATTGGAGCAGCAGGAGACCCTCACGTACGGGGCCGCACAACAAATCAAATTTGCATACCAAGTATTATCGGTATCACTCGCTGTGGATGTCGCCGGCACAGTCTCGGTTGTCCGAGTTGATTGGTGATATGCCTCAGGAGGGCTAGAGGGCTGGGTGGCTGGGTGGCTGGAGAGCTGGAGGGAAGATACTGCTTGACTCTTAGGCCGGGGCTTTAACTCCTTGAAATAGGAAATATTGATTGTTCGATCCGGATGGTGTTTGGTTACTGGATTAGCGAAGCAGGAAAAACCTGTCTTGGGGGGGTAACTGTGAGGTAACCCTCGGCTGTTATTAGTGATGGTGCCATCCATTAGCCTTACCACTCACCTACTCATCTGTTGCAACGTGCTGTCAGGCACCGGGGTTGCGAAAACTATGCAACAATAATTGCAATTCACGATAATTATGATTGATTGATTTCCGGGCTGGAGCATAGATGGTGCTCATAATTGCGAAACTATGATGAGGCCACATCCCAGCACCCAGTTCCCAGTGCCCAGTCCAGTGCCCTCTCCTATCCAGTCGAGTCTGCTGTCAATGTCCAGCGCTAATGATGAACTGGAAATGTGCCGAAAATGTGATTGCCCCCTGTAGTTGGCAGCGGCAACGCAACTTCTGGAAGCGAAATTGAATTAGAAATAGAAGTCGAAGTCGAAGTCGAGTAGGACCACGACCAGGACCAGAGCTAGAAACAAGGCCAAAACCAGGAGCGGAAATGGAATGGGGAATATGAATCCGCACAGGAATTGCCATTGAGCAAATAATTAAATAATAAATGAAAGTCGAATCATCCTATTGGCAATGGCAACTCCACCTCAAACCCAATTTGAGTCGGAACGAGAGTCGACAGGCCCTTCGCGATTCCACCTGAATATCCCTCCCAATCCCAATCCCATTCCACTTAATCGCTTCTCCACGTCCCACTTGAAGCACTTGTAATTATGGCTAGAAAATAAATTCCTTGTTGGCCAGGAAAAAAGGAGCAAGTAGGAAGCTAGAGATAGAGCTGGAACTGGAGCTGGAGACGGGGTACCTCAATAACAATAAATCGATTCAAGTGCGAGTAATCGGGCAAATGTTATTCAATAATAAAAATAGCACTGGCATAGCGAGGGCATGGGGCATGGGGCATGGGACAATGGCATGACAATAAAACAGATGCAAACGTAAATGGATCCAAATGTTGCCACAAATACGGGATACTCTTTAGCGGGAAGCTATTCAGGAATATTAAATAGAAATTTTTCAATCTATGGAAGATACGACAAGGAAACAGAGATTAAGGCTACCTCAGAATGTTTGGAAAATGATTAATTAAAAATCTGTGCTAATTATATATAGAACTTGCTGGATCTTAGAGTAAAGAAACCATAAGGAAGATATGATGGAATACTAGTAAGATATATCTAACATTTCCTAGTAAAGACTAACAATAAGAACGACTCTGACCCCTGAAAAAAGGGACTAACCAAGGGTATGAAAGTCGAATGTATAGCCAATCCAATGCCTGTTTTGATTTCAATAAGTAGCAAATCAAGTGCAAGACCATTTAGGCAGCGCATCGGAGTAGGCATAAAGATGGGGCTAAGCAAGGAGCTAGAGCTGGGGCACTGGTACTGGTACTGGTACGGAGCCTTGAGCCAGCGGGTAATCCAGCGGAGTAACGAGCCCATTAAAGCCACTCACCTGTGCCACCCCCTCACTGACAGAACGCGGCGTCGTTTGCCAATTTTGCCATTTTGCGACAGTTTGCCGCCGCCGCCGCCGCCACCGCCGCTGCCGCCGACGTCATCAACAAGAGATCAAGTTGCCATTGAACCGACGACCAAAAGGACGGATGCTGAGGCTGAGCCTCAATCTACAGCTGAAGCCGATGCTGAAGCTGAAGCTGAACCTGGAAATGGTGCTGAATCTGAAGCTGTTGCTGATGACGAGGACGAGACCGAGGACAAGGAGAACGATGATGATGATGATGGTGACGCACTCAAACGGAAATCGAATTGAGCAATTGTAAATGTGTGCGTCCTCCCATTCGCATGTCTCGTGCCCGTCTCCCCTTATCCAGCGTTTGTCAATTGCCGCAACATATCAAATGATTTGCTTCCAAATGATTTGATTTGAATTGACTTGAAATCAAGGCGAGCCGCAGTCATTTCCCTCCCCCCAGAGGGCTCCCACCCGATGTGGCTGCCTCTTAATATCCACTTGATTTCTTTTGCTGCTTCGCCGTCAACTTTTTGGGGACATATTGTTGCTCATCGTGGCACATTGTTGGGTCGGCAGGCTACTCCTGTTTCTGCCTCTTCTCATGCCCCTTCCGTTTGGTGGCAATTTGAAATTTGTCTACCGGCAACCGCGAATTCAGCCTCCCCAGTCCTTGGAGGTTACCTAATGAATTTCATTTCAATTTGGTAAAACGCCAAACCAATTTGTAAGCCGTGCGTCACACACACACGCGCACACACTACAGCATATGGCCACACTACAGCATACACACGCAATAGAGCATGCACACACTTACACTCACAGTTGAGGTGTTGTTTATAGTGTTTGCGGTTAATTAATTCACATTTACACCTGTTGGCGGCACACAGACAGGCAGTGAGTGTAAGACTCCTCCGCCTCACTCTCAAAGTGCTTCCCATTCAATCTACTTGCCCCCCGGTGACTGTGACTGTGACTGTTCCAGCTCCGAGAAGGGGATTTATTCATTTTCATTTCATGTTCAGTTCATATGCTGCAAATTACCTTGAATGTAAGCACTAGGAGCAGTAGCAGGAGCAGTAGAAGAAGCAGTAGCACAAGCAGAAGCAGTAGCAGAAGCAGAAGCAGTAGCAGTAGCAAAAGCAGCATCAGAAGCAGTAGAAGAAGCAGTAGCAGAAGCAGTAGCAGGGGGATTAACATCAGGCCGAACAGGGATAACAACTAACGACAACCTCAGCTGCAGAACATTAGCTTCAAATATGAGTGTAGGAACTGGGCCTATTGAGAGATCGGAAAGGTCGTGAGTGGAAAGAACACACTACACATTGAAGGGATAAATTATAGAAACATATTGGGATAAGATGGCAAAGGATATCAGACAGAACTGTACAGAACCAGAATTACAGAGTTTATCGCTCGAAACACATTCAGAGCAAACATATAGAATAATTCCGCTAATCTGGGAATAAAAGAGGAACACAATTTGGTTGGATAGGTAGGATGGTGGATATATATTGTTATGTTGACCTGACCCTCATCGATGGGTTTTTAGAAAACAGAGAGGTTCCGAAAGTTTTACGATTTTGTGGGAGTATATCTTACCATACAAATCGTGGTACTTCATTAATGGGTAAATAATCGTATCTTCCTCCACATCTTCTTCGATCATTTATCTATTTGTTCACTGCATTTATTCCATCGCACTAACACCTCTTCCCCCAATCATCTCAAGGCTAACGCCTCAAGGGCGGGGGTCCTCAGGAAGAGGTGTTGACAGCACTCGACCGTGTATGGTCGCACCAGCAAAGGGGCGTTGATTAAGAGGGGGTGTGCAGAGGGCTGTTGCTGGATGGAGAGTGGTAGTGTGTTCCTGTCAACGTCATTAACCAGAAAAAGAACGCCGAAGGAAGGAACAAAGCGTCCGGGCATGCAGTCATCCTCCCTCCTCCATCCACCATCGACAGTAGCCCCACTACCCTCTCACATGTGTGACCCCCATTGAGGTTGACCCAACGCGGTCCTGCTGCTAGTCCATCCCCAGCTCCACCTCCGTCCTAGGGGCACAGGCGCAACAGGCGGCGGCAGGCGTTAATTACAAAATAAACTCCTGTGTGTGTCGGATATGTGGGGGGGAATGGTGGGGTGCAGCAGGCGTGGGTAGTGCAGGGGGTGGGTTGTGCTGGGAGGGAGATTGGAGTGCCGGGTGGGATGTCATTATGGCTGCGAATGACCCGCCCAAAGCACACATTTGCGTCGCGTCGCTGACCAGCAGGAAATGCGGGGACAAAATGCAAGAGCAGGAGCGAGGATTGGAAAACAGGACTGGGAGTCTGGAGCAGGACCGGCAGCAGGAGCCGGCAGCCGGCAGCTAGGACGTGCTTCAAAGCGTTCACATATGTCCAGGCGTGGAAGCATGGGGGGGGGGGGATGGGGGTCTGCCCAGCGGTTGCCGCCATTTAACGGCGTGATTTACTGCGGTCAACCTAAGCGCGCGACCGAAATCCCCCCGTGCCCCATGCCAGGCTCCTCTGCTCTCCTCTCCCTGTGTGTGCTTTTGCCACCTGCGGCTGCCACCAAATGACCAGCCTCTGCTCATGTCCCCCCCCATGCTACTCCCCGCATTTGGCATAATAATGTTTAATTTGAGGTAAATACGTTTTTTGTTTTTCCTCTCTTTCGGCCAGAGGTCCCCCGCTGGGCTGGAGAGGCATGTTGAAAGCCCACCTCTGCCTCAGAGTAGTGCATTAAAACTCAATTCTTTTCGTTCTTCTCCGAATAAGGTTAAGCTCTCCACAATGTAAGCACACACACAAAAATAGGAAGGTTTGTGTCCCATTTAGTAAATATCTTAGATAAGTAAAATCATATAAGACTGTCCTATAAGAACATTCTCAAATAGAAATTAACCAAAATTCCCGGAATGAAGTCATGCATATAGGACTTGAAGTCAGGCTCCAAGCTCCGGTTTCAGCGGATTTTCAACCACTGATGTAGTCGCTAATTGAAATTTGTTAAACTTCAACCCAGCGCCAGCGCCGAGCCTCTCCCAACCAGGCGCCCTGCGTGGAGGTAAACCTGTGCAGACATTGTCAGCAATTCCTTTTGTCCAGTGCTGTGAAAAGGCTTCAAAAGGCAGAACCCAAACAACAAAAAAAAACCTGAAAAAAACACACACACACACACAATATAAATACAAAGAATTCCCATAGATGGAGTCGAGACCGGACCGGGGCAGCTCTGGGCCCCGTCCAGACCATCCCGGATCGCAGTGCAATGCGGAAAAGGAAACGGATGTCGCGTTGGCCAATGTTTCTGTTGCTGTTTCTGTTTTCGGTGGCTGAATGGAATCCATCAGGGACAGCGGCCAGGGGATACTGGACAGGGGTTTAGCGGAAAGGGGACTGGATGATACATGCCACTGAGCTATGCGAACATGTTTATTGTGTGTCCATCGCCTTGTCTACCCAAGACTAACAATGGATGGAAGTCAGGGCTCTGGGGGTGAGGGCATGAAGAGATACAATGGTTGCATGATTTTTGGATGAATCAGAGATCGAAGCACTGTAGCCTTATGCATCTGAAGGTGTAGGCATATAGGAGGGAATTACATCAGGCTGAAGATAGTGAACACTCGACAATGGGGCATTCCTCATAGATCCCACAATTTATATCGACAAATGACAAAGACAACGACTATGACGACAGATTTCGACTCGTTTCGTTTTCGTTTGTTTTAATTTAATTATTTAACAAACGGCAAATGACCAGGGGGGTCCTGGAGCGGCAACAGCTGAACAAACAAATCAAATCGTAAGCCAATCGTCTCATCACCCGAGGGCTCGCACACACACACACACACCCCCATCCACACAAGTAACTGCAACTACAACTACAACTATGATTTGGCTAATGGAGCTAAGGTCGTCCTGTTGTCGTTTCCAGCACCGCCTGCAATCGCCCTGCTGGAATCAGAAAGGGCAAAACGCAAAGGGCAATGGGTAAATCGCGAGGCAGACGACAGGTTCGACAACAGAGAGGGGTAGCAGCCATCCGGAGCAAGAAAACCGAAAGAAGGAGCAGGCAGCACTCTTTTCAAGAATGAATCTTTGGTTTTATGGAATATTGTTTCTTCGATCAGTTCTTTCCAGGATACACAGAGAGTCGAGCTGAGGACGGGCTGACTTGTGCTGCTGGCTGGCATTTCTTGGCCAATTTGGCAAAGTGTTTTGCCCCCATCCTTGTCCCCCCATCAACGACATGCAACAGCGGGCCAAATAAAAAAAAAATTTGCCATCGACAGGCGCAATAAAGTCAGTTCTGGCACTGCCGCTGTCGGTGCCAGGCACTTGCGGCCAGCCGGCAACGTTTTCGTTTACAATTTTCGTTGTTTTTTTTTGTCTTGGCTTTTCCGGTTTCGAATATTGTTAATTTGCGGTGGGCGTGGCACTGATATGCAGGTAATTGGTTTCGCCTTTTTGTTTCTGCCTCGACAGTTGGCCTGGCAACGGCAGGGCGCCTTTGGAGCGCAGCAGGGAAATGCTTTAAGAAATGCTTCTTGCCATAAATCTGACACGCATTCACCTTCACCATTCCAGGTCTGCAACGGCACCCCAACACGCCCCTTGTTGCAGTCAAAAAATGCAAATGAGCGGCATAAAATTGAGGCAGACCTAGGAAAAAGCAGCTGCAGAAGGAGGCGACACAGACGGCAGCAGACAGCAAAGATCCCAAGTGCCTTAATGAAAAGCAACAGCAGAGCAGCAGAGCAACAGAGCAGCACACACACAGTGGAGACACCTGTGCGGTGGGGATTCGATGTTGGGTGGGGGATGGAACTTTGCGTTGTCGGCGCTAATCCTCATTTAATTTTAAAGTTCGAAGGTGTTGAAGATAATTTTTGCACCACCCGCACTAATACCACCTCAACCTCACACTGCACTGGGGAAAAATAAATTCAATTGCACACTTCCTGCCTTAAAGCTAAGCCTCGGCTTGGATTTCGGGGTCGCAAGATCTTCAAATATTTAGACAGTTTCTAAGCCTTTTTTATTGGTCTATAGCTTTAATTTTTGGCCTTTGAGATAGAAGATGAATGAATTTCATTCACTTGATACAATGGATGCCAAAAATGTTTTCCAGTGTATTGCAGATTCTCTGCTTGATACTCTCTCTCTCTCTTAGATGCTCTCTAGATTGTGTCTGTGTGTGTGTGTGTGTGCGTATGGCAACCGCAAAAAGCAACGGTACCCAACGGCTCCCGTATCCCATTTCCCATTCCCCGTATCCTGGGTCCCTTATCCCGTCTAGAGCTTGTGGCTCGGGCACATTTATAGAGTGTTCGCACATAAAAATATTTTATGGCGCTTTCCTCTCGACATCCAGCGCGAAGGCTAGAAAGGATTGCAGACGCCGACGACGACGATGGTGATGCCACTGGGTTTTCCTTGGGCGTATGGGTGCTTGTGGAGTGGGAGTTTGCAGTGGGGGTGGGGGTGGCTAAGTGGCGTTACCGTTACCGCACATCGCCAGATAAAATAACGGTGCCAGACATTGTCTTATGAATAAATTGTTATGGAAATCGAATTAATGAACGCTGTGGCGCACAATGGAGGCGACCTCTACTGGGGGCTGCTCCTTCAGGTACTGTCTGCTGCTGCCCCTGCCCCTGCCTCTGCCTCTGCCTCTCGTGCTGCTGCTTCGCCTACTATCCTGTATGACACCTTCTGCTGCTCCTGTTCCTTCGGCTACTGTGTGTGTGTGTGTTAGCGTGCCAGAGGTTAATACCTGAGCTTATTTGTCTAACTCTTTCGTTGCGTCGCTCTTCTCTCTTGCTGCGTAATTTAATTATGCGTTCACTTTGCCAGTCCCCCCATTTGCCCCGTTTAGGGCAGAGCTGCCCTAAAGTTCTTATCTCAAATGTTGAGTGTCTGCACCGCAGTGTCTTCTCTCTTCTTTTTCACTGTATGTGTGCGCCTTGGTGGGGCATTAAATTGCAGCATTTAATCGAATTTTCAAGTGAAACCCCCACACCTACACACTCCAAGCGAGATATGCATATGCATAGTGCTTGGCCTTTAGGGAGCTCCTCAGCAATAACTCTTTGTATATCACACACTCAATCCCTCAATCAGGTGCTCGTACCCGCTTCTCTTTGAAGAACTGATGATCCTATAAACTATTTATTTGTTTTATCAACAGTGAAATCGATCCTGCTTTATGGCACTGCTTGGGACTGCTTGGATCAGAGGACTAGATCTGAAGGATGGCCTCCAAGCCATCCTTTCCTGAATTCATTGCTTTAATTGAGACGTAATCAATGTCAGCGAAAGTGAGAGGTCAACGTCAAGGGAAAATTAATGAAAAGTAGCAACAAATGCACGCACTTCTCCTCTTGGAACTTTGCCTAATTACCGGCGAAGAAATTGAGTTAAGGGAGTGCCAGGACAACCACAGAGTACCTGCATTCAAGAGACTGGCTGACTAACGTACTCCACTCCGTGCCCCCTCAGTCAGGTGTCAGGAGCAACAAGAGCCAACAAAAGGCGTTGATGTCTTGGGGACAGGACACAAAAAACATCAAACTTCATTCGCATTCCTTAATTTTTTGCCTCAAAAATCCAGTTAAGCCCTGAAAGAGATGAGAGGAAAGCGGGGATGAGGCTGCTCTCAAAGGCGAAAATGAGCCGAGGCCCAGGCGGAGACTGTAGCCCCTGTCCCTGTCCATGACCCCGTCCCCTTCCCATATCGCCGGCACTTTGCACTTGAGCAGATAAAGGGCTTCCAATGATACTTTGAAATCAAACACGATGACGGGGGAGACGCTGATGAAGCTGACGGCACAGCGAGGACGCTGGGAATCGAGCCCAGGTTGGAGCTGTGGACGGAGGATGACGAGAAAAAAGACAGCGCACGGCGACCTATTTGACACACGGCGTACTCTGCTCTCCGGTGGAAATTAAAAAGCGCAAGACGGCGTCGTTTGAAGTTCGCCGAGTAATTGTCCCAGCAATGTTGCCACGGACAACCCACAACCTAGACAGACCTAGCCGGAGATGGCTCGTATAATGAGTGAACCAGAAACCGAAACTGTTTTAGAGCGAGCCATAGCCCCAAACTCGGCATAAAAGTTAATTAAAGTTATGGTCTGGCAAGCGGTAGAGCAATGGATCTTCATCCCGAACTTTTTGATCGGATAACTGGATGGCATAAGAGCCAAGATCTCGGTGGAGGTATACCCGATTTAGGCAAATTCAATGAAGATTAAATATTTTAAACTAAAATTACGAAGATTTACAGCACGAACTGCCCTAAAACGATGTGAGCCGCGGCAAGAGTCGCGGCTTTACTTTTATACCTATGTCCATATGAAATCTTAATCTTAATCCTCACCTCCGCTAGAGGGCGCATTCTGGATATCGAGTATCGGGTATAAAGACTCTAGAAGAACAACCAGCTCTTCGATCTGTTTCAAGACCACACCGAACACAGCCCGAAGCCAGACCCAGCTCTAAGGAAACTTTATGGCTCCATCTTCCACTGAGTCTCATCTGCATCTGCACATTTCCAAGGGAGCCTCGCCCGCTTAAGGCGCACTCCGCGGGAGAGACCGGGACCCAACCCCAGTTTCATCCAGTTGGAGGAAGGATGCGAGTGCGTGTGCGTGTGCCCGGGTTGAAGCTAAATGGCCCGTGGAGCACAGCCGACGCTCCAGCAAAGACGATGGATATACGGACGATCGGACGGATGGGTGGATGGGTGGATGGATGGATGGATGGCGGCAAAGGGTTCGCTAATGCAATTGATGTGCGGCGCGCCGCCCAATGTCGGGCGATGAGGGGGCGTTCCAGCGACTATGGGCTGCAGGTTGACACTGGGGGCTGGCGGGCGCACTGAGGCGGCAACCTAATAAAAGGAACGAAAACAACTTGTTTTCCAATTTTACAATTTAACAAGTCGCCATTAGACGACGTCGCCTAGTCGGGCCGGGCCGGGCCTGCCCTGAAATCGCGCGAGTCGTTAGTCTTGGGTCCCCGGTCCCCGGTCCTCAATCCTCAGTCCTTAAGGCTTGGCAATCCCCCTCAGCCCAATCCGCAATCCGCAATCCACAATCCTTTTTTCCTGAACCGCCACTCCCAACCGAACCGAACCGAACCAAACCAAACCATCAACAACAACTGGCAAAAGAATTCCAAAGAAAATCGACTGCTATTGGATTCCAGGCTCTCGTGAATCCTTTGCTGGCCGTATACCAGCTCAAAGGCTTACCGGAACAGAGAAATAAAATAAAATAGAATAGAACAGAAAATAAAATAAAATCAAGCCAAAGGCATAGGCAACAACAATAAGAAAAAAGCCAGAGCCCCAAAATTTTTCTCGGGCATAGCGTACAAATTTTTCGAATTGTTCGCTAGAGACTAATAAAATCAACGACGTGGAACTTCAAGCCGTTCCCATGGACCAGGCCGAGAGAGAGAGAGATTCTCGTAGAGAGTGTGGGTGCCAGCCAGAGACAATGAGTCGTCGTTGTTCGGGCACCGGCGACGTCGTCTCACATGCAGGACCCACAACCAGAAACAGGACCAGGACCAGGACCAGGACCACAGGCAGACAGAAGCAGCACTGGGACCAATACCATGCCAAGACGAAGGCCAAGAGCAAGACCTGCTTAGAGCCAGCCTGAAAGTTATTAAACAGTTAAGCGGCGTCGCACGTCGTCGCGTTTTGGTCGGCCAAGTCTGAGATTTGCTGCCGTACACCAGAGCACCCACATACACACACAGGGATCCCTATCCACGTATCCGGAGAAGAGTTCAGTCTTCCCATCCAGCCTCGTGCCTTTGTTTGTTGCCAGGTCGAAGACGCAGCCAACGTTGTCTAATTTATATTTAGCAGCGTTACCCGGAGAGAGGCAGAGAAGTGGCCCACCCCACACCGGCATTTGCGAGCAGGACATCGCAGGCTCGTTGTGTAGGCCTTAATCAGCCCGGCCGCCATTAATAAATCAGAGTCATTAAAAATGCAGCTGCCAGTGAATGGAAAAAAGGCAAGCGAACAACGTAATAGAAAAAAGAACGCACAGAGATACAAAGAAGAAATAATTCAAAGAGAGTCAACACGAAGACAGAATGCTCTGGCCTTGGCTGACTCGTATTCGCCTGGTCAGCAACGAGTGAATATCGCTCTCGCTCAGTATAACCCTCTCGTCGAAAGCGAGCGAGAAGCCTTGGAAATGATCACGTAGCCATCGGTTTGTGATGGGTTATGACTCTACCAAATGGTGTCATAAATAATTGCATTATTTGTTGACTATAAAATCAGTTTTTCCTGAAAACATGTAATTGATCTCTGCTATCGTTAAAGGAATTTCCCCTAAGTAGTTCCATATTAGGTTACAATTTTCCCCTACGAAACGGTTTGTGAGTACAACTCCTATCAAAAGCTTGAGTCTGAGATTGAAAATACAAAACTTGTGGAATTTTCAGTCTGTTCTACTTTCTAGGATGTGAGATGATACAGATTGGATCGGAAACCCGAATCTCCAAGGGGACCAACTGAAGTGAACAGGCAAGCCGTGCTGGTTTTCACAGATGGCTCGGAGTAAGGGTAAAATACAAATTGGAAATCGAATGAAAAGACACCACTCGCCTTAAGCTGCGGCCAGGACATGCCCAGCCAGGGATCCGCGGGATTCGTTCATTAAGCAGGCCGACCAGTCCGTCGCTGAATCACACAAAGGGACACTTTACAGCCGAATGAATCTAATTAAAATGTAATTATAAATGTAACCGTTAAGCGGAAGTATCCGCGGGATACCAGCCGGGGTGTCAGGAGCATCAGGCTGGGAGCATCAGGAGCCGCCGCCTCAGTGGCAGCATCAGTGGCGAGCGGACCAAAAAAATGGTAATAATGAAAAAGAAAATAAAAAATTAGAAGCGACAAGCAGCAAACCCCTTAATCATGACGCCCTAGCGCCCTCGATTTATGCTGAGACATTTGCCTAGTCCTTTTTTTCTTTTCTCCCCCACCGTCTTCCTTTTCTTACTTGCTTTTATTTATTTTCGCTGCTAAGGACTCTTAAAGCCGTCTTAAAGGAGGCCTATGGCTGGCCAGTGCACAACTGTATGCAAAAGAAGGGATACACTGTGCTCTTAGCACAAATCCTAATGAAATTTAAAACCATTTGAGAGACACTCACCCACACTAGCACACACATAACATACATGGGCAGTAAAGTCAGTGGGCGTGTCATGTCTTGAGCAAAAGTTTACGGAGAAATGCCAGTCAGGCAGTCAGGCAGCAAGGCGAACCAGCTGGGCAGCAGTCTTCCGTCTCCGTCTCTGGCTCCAGGACGAGTCTTAGTCTTAGAGTTGGTTCGGAGTTTTTGGGGCTGCCCCAAAACGTTTGACCCGCACACCCTAGACGGGGTCCTTGCAGGTCCTTGGCTGCTGTTGTTGTCCTTGCTGTTTGTTATTGCAGTAAGCCTGCTCTAAGTGCGTGTCCTGGTCATGTAATCGCATTTCAATTTAAAGTCATTCATTCAGATGCTGGCCAAACAACAGAAGAATCCCCAAGATGGGCCTGGGCCACACACACAGTCACACTCACACTCGTACATACATATGTATGAGCTTAAGAAAATTGAAAATTCCATGGCATATGCAAGTATGGAGATCTGGGGATGGTATATAATAATAGCAAGTACTGTTACTGTTGGGTCGAATTTGATTTCTCCTAGGAACCTTAAAGTTAATCTTTAAGCATTAAGTTCTATCGTGCATGGCTTTGTGAATTCCCCTTTGAAATTTATCTGTCATCTCTAGCCCAAAGATAGACCCCTCTATGGAATGTACTGTAAGAATCTCGACTCGGAGAAATATATTTTCGAATTACGCATCTCTAAGAATTTCCATCTCCAGCACACACATCTATAGCTCTTGATAGTTTGCATGCCCCCCCATGTGTGCCTCTGTGTCTCCCTGTGCCTGTGTGTGTGTGTGGCAATAGTTTGACACTTGCAATGCACATAAATTTTGGACACTGTCGCTGCTGTTGCTGACCGACTCCCCAACTACTCGACCCCCCTCCCCCTGCCGCCCCACCACCCCAGAAGGGAAGCCGAAGGGAACTGCAGAAAAGTCGTAAAGCGCTTTTAAGCACACAAATTAACCACAGAACATGGACAGCAGCAGCCCAGCACTGCCGCCCAACCTCTGGCCCCTCCATGCCCCGCCACCACCAATTCGTGACCCTCCACCCCCTTTGGGGGCATCCATTTTGTTTGTCTATTTCGTTGTTTATTTGTTTTTGTGTGCACTCAAGGATTTCTAAGAACTTTAACTTTGCCAAAACTGTGTGCACCCATACATGCTCATTTCCTTTTGTTCAATAGTGTGTGTGTGTGTGTGTCTGTGTGCGTATTTGTGTGTGTTTGCGTACTTATAAATGTGTGTGTGTGTGTGTGTGTGTGTGTGTGTGTGTGGCCCAAAGATTCATTTGCACTGCCACTGGCTGCTGGAACTTCACATTGCGCAGTGACCATTAACGAATTTTCAACTATGTACATTCCTGTCCCTGTCCCCTGTCCCCTGCCCACTACCCCACCCTCAGTGCCCGGCCCCGGGGGTGCTGGCAACTGTCCTGGACACGGCACGACTCGCATGACTGCCCCGGCCACAGATTGGTACGGGCATGGGACGAGGGGTTAGCTAGCTGTCCAAAGATCGTTCGAGGAAATTAATATTCCACTTCTGGCACTTACTTACGCTACGTAAAAACCAACGCCCACCAGCCCACCAGCCCACAACGGATCCTTCTTGGCGATACGCCCCCAGCTGCCTTTCAGTTGAGCCTTCACAGTGGCACAGCCTTGCTCCTGGCGGCAACAGATTTTCCTTGAAAGCTCCTGCCTCGTCTTCATCTGCAGCTCGTATTTTCAGACTTCTGTGATTTTTCTAAATTCATTTCCTTCTGCAAAAATGCATAATCAGTTCATTAGCAAAAGAGAGAGAGAAAAGTGAAAAAACCTAAACCGAAGAGAGACAGAGACGGAGAGAGAAACCAAGTAAATTACGCGTTTCCCATAGCGCCGTGGCCACATCAAAGTGACCAGTCCCCCAAACCCACATCCCACATCCCACAGCCCCCTCGTGGAGTGCATTCCCAAAATAAGTCCCGGAAGCAACGCTGCCACATCTCACAATTAGACGCACAAAGTCAAACGTCAACAAATTATAGCCACATGGGCACACAGCCCCCGAACACCGAACACCGACCCCAACCCCCCTGGGGTTTTCACAAATTAACAAACAAACCATCAAGTGAAAAGGAAAAGCAGCTGCCCCAAAAGAAAACCCACAGCAGCAAGACTCGAGAATGTAAAATACAAACAGTAGAAGGACGGGAATTCGCTCGCAAGGAGAAAGCAGAAGAGAGCAGAAGACAGACACATGCCAACCACCAAAACGTCTCCAACCGGCCTCGAGCCCCTCCTCCCTTACCAATGCTCCTACCCCATGCTCCCTGCTCCCTGCTGCACACCCATGCCCATCCCCATCCCCACGATCCCACTGTCCGGCCAAGACATGGGGACTGATTTACATTAATGAACGCCTGAGTGATTCCCCGTTTTTTTGGGTCTCCGGTCCAGCAACAGAGGCTGCAGAAGCAGCTGTCGACTGAGGGCTTTAATTAATTAAGTTCACATGACCAGAGGCGGGTTGGAGATGGGCGGATGAATGGGTCCTTGGGTGGTTCCCTTAGTGCTTCCTGGCCAACCGAGTGCCTTTGGCTCGTGGTAGCGATCGAAGCGCAGTCGATCAATGGAAGGCCTTCACTTGTCCCTCATTACACGCAAATTACTTTGTTTTATTTCACTTTTCCTTTCGGTCTATGGCTCCCAACCCTTCGGAATGGCAATTTGGAGTCATCAAAAAAGAACTAGCCATAAAAGAGAGAGAGAGAGAGGCAGGGGCGAGGAAGAGACACAACCCGTTGAAGGGCTGGACTGGCCAAACAAATGGCAACTAAATCAGCCCCGCAGTGTAGTTATGTAGAGCCCTGCCCAAGGACTGACCAAATGCCGGACACGGCAACGGTTCTTTTTGTAGCGGACCCGAACACGGACCCGGACATACACAAACGCACAAAAAACGGACCTGAACTCGGACTCTGGGCTTCGTTTTTTATTATGCTCAGAAATCACATTAAAAGGCAAACTCAAATATTTTAATCAGATTTTCGCAAAAAGGACAAACACACCCCTTGACCCACGCATGGAAAATTGGGAAAACATCAGCTTTCGGAACGGAGCGGAATTTCTTCGGGGACATTTTAATTTCTGCACCCTGTAAAAAAATGGATGTCGTACTTGGGATATGTAATGGAAGGAGCTTCCGACGAAGAAAAGGACTTTATTAGCCAAAGACGAGGCTCTCTCATCTTCTGCGCTGATCTCATGCAGCGGCAGGGAAAGGCTTTCCCTGGCCGTTGTGGGTTTTCGTCAGTGTCAGGGGTAGCATTTGGTCGACTAACTAACACCCATTGAAAGTCACTCTTTCTGAGCACAATGTGTGTTAATGTGCGTCAACGCCAAGGCCTTGGCCGCAGATCTTCATCCCCACCCTCGTCCATCGACGGATGAGTTGTCCCAGAGCAACAGCGTGGACCAAAAGTCGAGAGACGTCGAAAGGAAATGGCCACAGCTGTTCCATTCATCCATTTGGCTCGTTGTCTCGTTTGCCCCTTTCGCAACAATCCCCCACCCCCCGCCCGTCGTTGTGTGTGCCTGCTACCGCTTTGGGGCGTACCAGGTCCAGCTGCCGAAAAAGTAGCAAAAAAGGACGCGCGCGTCCAGCTCTGTCTGCCACATCCACATCCACATCCATCTCCATCCCCTGGACCCAGGGACATGACATCCACTTTAAAGCATAAGTTGCGGTTCCAGCGAAACGAAAAACTCATTTTCATCTGATGACTCCTCCATGCCCATGCCCATGCCTCTGTTCCTGCCCCTGCCCCTGCCTCCACTCCTACCCCGCAACACACACCCTCCCGCCCATGGGCGGCCACAGACTTTGGGCTAGATTGATATTTACTTTGTTGTAGAATACTTTTTGGGCCAAACCGAGAACTGGACATCTTCCTTACTCCTCCCTTGTGCCTACTTTACCCACCCCTTTATTTGCCAGAGAGTCGAGCAGACCCCCCCTCCCCCCAACCGCCCAGAGAGATGGAGAGTGAGCGGAGAAATGAAAATCATGCCACAGAAATTCTCTAGCGACATTTTCAACAAATTGACACAATTTTCAAGATGCTTAAACGTGAAAATTGCCAGGCCAAATAAGTGGGCGGGGCTCCGTGTAGCCCGTGTGGCCCGTGCAGCCCGTGCGGCAAGTGTCGCCACTCAATGACGCTACACGACACTTGGCGCCTTTGTTTTCACACGCCCCAAAAGGCACTAAAGTGCCATTTTAGGGGGCTCAAGTGGAGAGTCCATCCAGCCCCACCTCAGGTCCGGGGCCCGCAGCCCGGGAGTACTTCAAAGTTGCAGTCAACTCCGTTGGCGACAAATTAGAATGTAGTATGGACCTCCACTCTGGCCGGGCCCCTCTCCACACTCTTGTTCAAATCAGCCTTGGGGCTGCAGGCACAAATGGGCGTGACACAGGCAGAGTAAACACTTGAGAGCGAGCGCATCCCTAAACGATGCCCACGCCCATGCCCATGCCCGTGCCCGTGCCCCGTGCCCTGCGCCCATTGTCGCTGGAGCTGCGTTCCCATGACAGCCGTCGATTAAGAGGGGGTTTCACCATCACCACCCCCCCTCTTACCATACCATGGCCGGGCTTTGGAGCAATTGAAGCGATCAAAGGGCATAAATTTATGCAAATTATTTTCACGCCTTTTTAGATATGCAATTTTTTTCCCGCCTTCATTTTTGTTACTGAGGACCTCTCGGACTAGGGGTTGGTGAGGGGAACAATGGTTCTTGCTTATCGCAGGAATTAGCCGGATATATGGAGTCGAGATTGCGGACTGACCGAGCTCAACAAGTGGAATTGGACAAATCTAAGTTTAAAAAAAGAAAACCAAAGTCAAAACAACATGTTTTCTACTTGTTATCCAATATTCTTAAATTCGAATCAAATAAGTCTATTAACATAAGAACACAACCAGCGGTCGTGCTTCCTCTCGTTCTCTATATGCTTTTCCCATCTCTCATGACAAGTCGCAGCCAAATTGAAAGAGATCGCAGAGAGATCCCTTCGTCCCTTTTGCAAAATCCGGCACTAAAAGACATAAAAGCTCACATTAAGAATGACATAGTACCTGGTATAAAAGTAGAGCCACGGCCCTTGCCGCAACTCACAGTGTCTCCGCTCGTTCTGGTAGATCATTCACTGTGGTTCGCTCGAGAAAATATGCCCCATTATGGCGCGTATTCGTGGAAGCGTGAACCGAATGCCAGGTGTTGGAAAGCGCCGAACGTCATCTAACGACAGCGCGCGTTAGAGAGGACGGGAACCAGGCCCAGTCAATTAGCCAAATTGTTTTTATGGCCAAGAACGCAACCGAAACCAAAGCTGGGCCAGATGATTCCTGATTGTCTTGATGGGCATCGCATTTGCCGAGTGTGGCTTGGCCCCAGCTGGTCTCCGTTCCGTTGCTGATCCGCCGCCGCTGTTGCACCCACATCAAGTGAGGTCGCGAGCCGTCCACTTCCGCCCCGCTACAACCCTTGGTAATCCGCCCCATTCCACGCACCCTCCCCCCCAACCCCCTCCCGAGCTGAGGCGCAAACGTGTGAGAATTTTGCGTAATTGAGTTTCAACTTCAAAGCTCGCTAACCGCATGCACTCGATTGGGGACCTCGGACCGGGCCCCGAGCTCCGTGTTCCGTGCCCCGTGCTCCCAGTTCTGTTAGCTGATTTGCATATGCGGACCCACCTTTTCCCGTTGCTTTTTTCTCATGGCGAAAGGTCAACGCTGCCCTGGGCCTGGGCCTGGGCCTGGGCCAGGGTCCTGGTGAATGAGAATGAGACTGGGCATATTTGAGCTGTCAACACCTCCCACCCACCCGAGCAAGGGAAAGGCTAAAAAGAAACCCAAATGGTTAGGGTCGGGGTTGGGGAGTTTGGAGTGTGAGTGGTGGTGGGGGCTGTGTGTGCCAAGTGAGTCAAATTAGAGTGGAGTCGAGCTCGGCTCCGATTTGGCTTGGCTTGGGCCATGGATAAACACTTAATTTATCAAAAATGTTCACTTGTTATGCTAATAGAAAAGGCAAGGTGGAGGTGGAGGAGAATATGATAATTATGGGTGAAGGGAGGGTAAGAAAGAGCCCACTGGAAAAATAATATTAATGAACGGAGGCAAACCAAATATAATCAGTCAAATATTTTACAAATAAAAAATAAGTTTCCACTGATATGACCAGACTATCAGCCATTCTCCGACATCTGTAACCCATGACAGTCAATTCCGAACATTTAGCGATTTGCGATCACCGGAGGATGCCTGAACGTTCTTCTTGATTTTTCATTCAGTACAGGAAAAAGAATTCAGTTAAGAACACAATGCTTTGTACCATATCGGAATGATTATATTAAAATTAGTACCCTGAAATCTTATTAATTGAAAAAGAAAAATAAATAAAAAATGCATCGGCCGGGAATCGAACCCGGGCCGTTCGCGTGGGAGGCGAACATTCTACCACTGAACTACCGATGCTTAGTTAAATGTATAAAAATTTTCCTGAAGATCAAGCTGCTTTAAGTCAACTTTCATTTGACAAGTTAGACTAACAAAAGTAAGAGACTCTTACTTTTCTCTGCAACGCTGCATCGATCCCGCTGTCTATCATCCCTGCAGAAAATGCTGGTATATATTGATATTAACTTATTCTAAGCCTTACTTAACAGTTATAAAATGAATATTATAATTATTATTATTATTGTTCAGACAGACGGATTTTCCAATATTGATTATGCTCATATTTCGTGGTGAATCGAAAATGTTTTCTTCAATGTAACGATAGTGCTCGCAGAGAGGATTTCGTTTACAACATAATTATGATTAAGCGATCGGCATGCTATTATTTTCTTGAGGAATTGGGGCAGTCCGAGAACTTATACAATTCTTATAAGCGAACGGGTTTCTTTAATTTCGAATGACACGACCAGATACCATTTGCCATGAGCGATTAAGGATTGATTTATACAGTAAAATCCCAAGAAAAACAAAAAAATCGATATGGAAAGTTTCAAAAATGTTTCAGATTTTCTAAGAATACAGACTAAAAATTATGTTACATATTGGTCCAAAGAAAATGGTTGCAACCGAAATGTCGACGTCAACAACCAATCTTTGAAAATGTCTGATATTTGTTGCTTCTGGAAAACATTCTACTTCCTGATCAACTATCATTATAGATTGGACGCTGACATGCAATGACTGCATCTTTCAAGAAGCGATACAATTAATTCACCATCAAGTGGCCGTGTGACACCAGCAGAAGGCTGAGGCGAGGGGCGCTTCCGCATGACGCGCGACTCGTTATCCGAACCGAACGCGAACATGCAGGAAAGATAGCTGTTAGACTTATGTATGTATATATAAGGAAAATTAGCACTAAACTTACTAGGAGAACTAAGCATGCATTCAAAATACAAATACGAATACCAATACAACTACCCGTTACTAGAAAGGTGTGTGGGGATTAGTAATTTAATAAGAGGAAGAAAATTAGTGGTGGATAAAATATGGTAAAGGGAATTATAATCCGAGCATAAGACCCCAAACGGTTCATACAAGGATTAATTCAATCCACAAAGTGGAAGGAGCAACGGTATAAAATTTCTAAGGAGTCTAATAGGATCCGTGAAGTTTATGCGGCTCAACAGATCAGGGCTGTCTGTCACCCCTGATAATATTATATACTATATAATTACTAAACTATTTATTTTTCAGACGAATATGTGTAGATCTAAGATATTAAATAACATAGGAAAGATCCTAAGATGTGATACGATTTGTGAGAGGAATAAATTACAGTCTGAAAACCGAAGATCTGTCTTTTTCTCAACTAAACCAACTATACTTGCAAGTCGTAAACGTCGGATGTAGTTAATATCCCCTTAGAACCAAAATAATCTCTAAATCTTTATAATTTTGGAAATCAACAGGGATGTTTTCCAATCTTCCTGCTCTACAGATATCGGGTGTAAAATGAAAAAAAAAAAATACCTTGCATCGGCCGGGAATCGAACCCGGGCCGTTCGCGTGGGAGGCGAACATTCTACCACTGAACTACCGATGCTTTGTTAAATTCGTTACAATTTTATCGATCATAAAGTTACGATCATTCAGGATACGTTAGTTTTAAGGGTATAGGGACATGTGGACACACGCGCGATAGATCTAGCCACACACTTTCCGGGAGAATATTTCGCTAAACCTCTGGTGGAATTTCTGCCGATGGCATATGTATCGATATATATCGCATGTACATATAGTCGAACTTCTCTATTACGAACCTACGTGCAACGAAGTTTTCTATACAACAACTTTATTTCTAGAACACTGCAATTCCATATTCTGCAAAAACGAATTCTCTATTATTCTTTAATCTACTATATTCTTTACAACGAACTCTCCCTCGAGATTCGCTATCTTGAATTTCGATTGTACTCGCTTTCTAGATCGCTGTATCCATTCCGCTGTAGCCGTATATTATGATACTTTCTTTCTGAAGTAAAGTTTTGTTCTGGTTATCGTATAGGGCTCTCCAAAGAATGGTCTACGCTAGAATCGACACTTTTTTGTCATAATTGCTAAGGCGATTCCCAAACATTGCTTGCAGAGCATCGATTAAAGGAACTATTCTCCCTGTACTCTATCTGCTGCACTCCGATCTCTGTGTATCCCCGTCTCTATACTCGGCTGTACCCCTCCATTTTTACAGTACTCATACTATTCTTCTTGCTGAATGGTATGTCTTCAGTCCCCTCTCTCTCCCTCTGGTGCTGTTTTGTCTGGCGGGCAAAGTCATAACTTCACTTATCAACATTAGCTGTTGCCAGAGGGGTGCGGGGCAAGGACAGGGTGTGTGGTGTATGGTGTGGCAGGGGCAGCGCTTGAGATATTCATATATTTTAATACGCTGTTTATATTTTATGAAGGCAAATGAATGCACAAGGAAATGAAGGCACACAACAGAACACAGAAAACAGAACTGCGCTACAAGCGAATGTGGAGAAGGGGTGTAGTGTACGATATGGGCGGAGGAGTGTGGGGTTACCAAAAAATTCAACACCAAATGTGTGAGTGTGTGTGGCGCAACACACACAGACAGGGCAAGAGGAGAGGAGAGAGTCTTGGCAAAACCGAAGCCCAACCTCGCTTCGAGCTATAGACGAGTTTACAGTTATCAAGGGAAAATTATCATCTGCCATGAATCTCGATAAAATTCATATTCATATGCGAGCCAGAGCAACGCAAGCGCGGTGCAAGGGAAACAGCCACAATGTCCGGGGCCGGCATTGTATCTAGCTGGTAGCTACCACACACACACACACACACACACAGACACACTCTTACGGGTCCCAAAATGGGATAGCTGTACGTGTATCTATGTGAGTGGCAAGTGGTCCGTGGGTCACAGGAAACAGGGACGATGGGCCGCCAGACACACGTTTGCCAGCAACAGCCACAGGAACAGAAAAAGGCAACAGCAACAGCAGCAACAATTCCTTGATATGGAAAACGGGCTCACAACTAATTTTTGGAAACAAATGACTCTCGTCCTCTCTTAACCCCAGCCCAACACAACCCCGAACCCGAGCACCAACCCACTCCCTCATATTAAAGCTGATTTAAGGCAAAGTTCTGGTAGAAATTGCTTTTAAATTGCTTCCAATATTGACGGTCTCTTTGGTTTCTCTGCTCATGGATAATCTCTGGCGATAAGTGAATAGCACTAGGGCATTATTATAATGGGAGTTCTTATTGGAACACAGCTTAAGAGGAGCCAGCAAATCTGAAAGATATACGTAAGGAAGAAATGGGAGAAAACATTGATGCTAGGACCACATGTCCGTCCACTAATTGGTCGTAATAAATTTGCGTATAGTTCTACTTGAGGGACGAGTCGGGATATCTTGAACCATTAAACCTATGTGAGTACCTGCCGAATGACGGTTAATTGCATTTGAATGAAATGGAGACACGAAGGCCATCGATACTCTGATAAGATGCGATCTGGAAAGTCGAGCCATAAAGTCTCAGTAAAATTCTCAGTTGAAGAGATTCCGTAAACTGCCACAGACTAGCCAGCTTTAAGCAGGCAGCAAAACCCCCACTCAAAGGGCAGTGCGATAATTAAGTAACTTCAGATTCCAGATTCCAAATCCTGTGTTTGCCGCATCTCTCGAGGAGCCGGGGCCAGGCCAAAGCACTTAAATATTTACAGTTATATGTATCTGTAGTTCAAAGATAAAAGTGCGCGTGCTGCCTAACGCAGCCCCACTCCACCGCGGTCTTTACGGGGGTCTGGGGTTGGACCATCAAGTGAACAGCACCAGGACCAGGAGCAGGGCAAGGACTACGACCAGAACCAGAGCCAGAACCAGAACCGGGACTAGTAGCGGGGCGTGCGAGTTCATTAGCAGGCAAAGGGTTTAATTACCTTTTCTGTTCATTTAGCGCCACTTGGCTAACGCGCTCTTGAGCAATGCAAACCGAAAACCGACTCAAACAAGAGCTTGGCCGAGGTCTGAGGACTGGGGACTGGGGACAGCGGATGGGTGGCGTGCCACGGATGGACCACCTGAGCTGCAGTGCGTCTCCCTTTCTCTCCCAGGCAAACACAACTTTTTCATGTACACAGTTAATTAAAAAAAAAAAAGAGAGAGGCAGAAGAAGCCGGGAAAGTCGTAAAAAAAGAAGGAGCTCAAAAAGCACCAGCAGCGGTCCTCAGCTGGAACACTGGAACTAGAGTGGATGCCGCTGCTTGAGTTCACCTCCCACCCCCACTCTCCCTTTCTCTCTCTCCTCACAATTAGCGTTAGAGATACACGACAGAGTTGCTTGGTATGTGTGTGGGAGGAATATTCCCGCTAAAGGGAAATTGAGGAAGCTGCCAGCCAGCAAACCGGGAACATGAAAGAAATTAGCATCGTGACCGAAACTCCAGCCTGACCCGGATGACGCCCAAGCCCCGACCCGTACCCGCACCCGGACCCGGAGAACCACTTGAAGGCGCACTTATTACACCTGAGCTGCAGCTAAGTATGTTTACAAGATGTTCCGGCTGGGTAGCGGAAGCCCGAATGCTAAGAGAACTCAAACTCAACTCGACTTCCGGTCTCCTGCTCCTGCTCCTGCTCCTGGACCTCATCATGGTTCTGGGCGTTTATTATACCCTTTGAGAAGGTATTATGATAATGACCAAATCTTTGCCATGTAGAAATATACCCCTATACTCTTTGGGTACTGGGCATAGAGGGACTGGCATGAATATGTATTTTACTTCAAAATCAGATAAAGGGATCATAGAAAACATATGTAGCATACCGGCAAGCGTATCTGCAACTTCGTTTATCAAAGATATCTTTTCTGCTGTGCTTTTTAATAAATTTACACAAATAGGCGGTTGGCAGCCGAGGCACGAGGCACGGGATGATGATGAGTGAAAACGGAAGGACTGTAACCCAGTTCGGTCCACTTATAAATCCTTTAACTGTCGCTCGTCGCCTGTGTCCTGGCAGTCGAAGGAAACAAATTTTACCCAAGGGGGTAATCGACAAAATATATTCGATAAGAAATTTGTATTACCAAAAACACAACACAAGATGATGTAATCATCGATTTGGGGGTTGGGACACGGGCCTTTGCCTGGGATGCTCGTAGCACTGATTGCTACTCCTCCACATGGCTACCAGGCTCCTTGGCCACCTGCTGTTCTGCTGTTCTGCCGCTCTGGCATTCTGTGCGATGTTGTCACTCGGTGAATTGCTTTGGAGACCTCTAACGTGACTAACGGGCGCCACAAAGGTGTCGTCTGGCGGCGTCTGGGAAGAGCCCTGGGATTGGCATTGGCCAGGGTATGGGGATTGGATCAGACAGCATCCAATGACAGGAACAGGAACAGCAACAGCTACGACTCCATGCACCGATTGCTTTTTAATCGATTCCATTTACAAATAAATTGCTTCGCATGGTTCGAGCCAGGGTTCGGGTGCGGGCTCGGGCTCGGGCGGGTTGATTTATCTATTGCCAAGTGAAGTTTTGCCAGCCACGAAGTACAGCTAGTAGCTACGACCAGCAAATACTCTTAAGGCTCATGATGGAGGTCGTGAGTTTACGTAAATATTATCATAAGATGTCTGTCATACCGAATCCGAATCCTCAATTCAAAGTATATTGAAAGTTTAACCCTTAGTATCACAATACATGAGTATTCATTCCATGAGAATTCGTCTTACGCTGATAAAGATTATATAGAAGATGATATGGAATATAAACTTTAGGAAGGAATTTTTGCTGGGCTTCTTTTTAGTGGCAGGCCAGGGTCCAGGGCTAATGACGAGAACTCCACCTGCACGATTTTATGGCGGATCGGACGTCATAAAACCCTCAGACAATGAAAGCTCCGAGCCTGAAGCCGGTGCTTAATGAAGTTTCGCGGTTTTTAAGACGGTGGAGAGGAATGATGGGGGGAATGGGGATTTCCTTTCACTTTTACGACTATGCAACATGTGTCTGGGCATGGTCTTGCTTGGGGCAGATTGGAGCAGGGGTACGCCCCGTGTATTGATTTTTCTCCTTTTTGGTCACCGAAGTTGCCTACTTTTTCCGTACTTTACGATAACGGGATGAAACGGTGATGGGATGCGAGCGGGAATGGGGGAAATGCTAATGGGGTAATGGGCGGGTGGGAGTACGCACTTAGCCCTGATGATGGCGTGGCAGGAAAAAATAACAATAATAATTTGAAAATTATGAAAGCTATAAACGCATAAATTTTCTTCGCAGGCGAAACCATCTCCCATTATATACGACATTTTAATAATTTTCCATACGCCGTCGTCGTCGTCTTGGGCGAACTTTTGCTTTGCTTTGGCTCTGATTGAGAGTGGTGGTTGGGGCAGGGGCAGGGGCAGGCCAGAGCAGGGGTGGGATGGCTGGTGGCAGACGCACACACACACACACAAAAATACTGATACAGAGATATAGACACACCCATAAAATGCCTACGAGGAGCGCAACACTATATAAAAATTCATAATGCAAACATAAATTTTCATTTGAATATTTCGCCGTCTTCTTCTTTGGGGGCGCAAATCGCTGCCACACAGTCAGACGCGTCCTTGCTACTTGCTACTTGCTACCCATTCCCCTACCAAGGATCCCACTCCCCGATCCCTGCCAATATATAGACAAATAAATGGGTGGAGCCGCAATAGGCGGCAGAGGCAAAGGATGCCTCGACGATGAAAATTCTTCTTCCCAGTCAGAGGCCTGATGCTGCTGGTGCTTCTGATGTTGATGATGCCACCTTCTGCTCTGCTGTCTGGATGCTGTGTTTCCCCTTTCTGGGCAATACCCTCGCCCCCTGCAATCATATTTTTGGTGTTGTAAACATTTTCCAGTCGACATCATATGAATTATGGGGGTCGTACCGCGAAAAGCTTTTATAATCGTGCGCAAATCGCGCAAAGAGCGAAAAAAAATGCCATGATGTACATGCAGTACCCCGCCGTCGACCCCCCCCTGAAAACTGCAAATGCCCGAAATATGTTTGCATTCCGCGGTTTGACAAGTTAATGCGAATCTGGCTAAGACCCCAGACCCGCGGCTCTAAGCACGATACAGAGGAGAGTGCAGAGTCATGGAGTACGGGATCTCTATCGATTCCACAAGCACGGATAGTTATCAGCGTACTTACATTACAGCGCGAGGAAGGACCCCAGTTGATCCCACTTTAAACTGGGGGAAAGCACTTCCATAATCGGGTGGGTTACTTATTTCCGGTACTACTTCCACGGCACAGATGTGGGGAGAGTCTAGTTTTTGCCTGGGACTTTTTTACGGCTTTAAAGTGCCGGAATCTGGAGGGCATTCGCCTTAGAAGAGCAATACCATTGTAGGGAAACCTCCGTCAAAAGGAGACAAATATACTTGAATGGTTTCGGGTTGGATCAGTTCAATTATGATGTCTAATTATATAGATATAGATTATATATGCCTATTATATAGGCATCTTAATCATATCCTTTTTCACGGATCTTACAATGGAGAACTAAACTTTTGGGGACAAAAGGATGCACTCCCCATTGATACCCAAATCTCAGGTGTTTCTTTCTTCCTACATCCTACAGCCACGAAATGCACTGTCTTAAAAGAAAGTATATGTCATCACACCAGAAATCCACCCAGGAGTCATCCCAGGATGAGCTGGTAATTAACATTCATAGCCCTGGCTCCCAGCCACTCCGGCGACCTTTAATTGAGTGCACAAATACCTTGGCCCCGGCTCATCCTCTTCCATGGAAGCGTCCGGCCACTCCAGCGTTGACAAATGGAGCGCACGCCCTGGCCGGGGCCAGCGTACAACAAGTGAAATTGATGACTGGCCATCAATTCGCCGGAGTCGGGTGCTGGGAGCCGGGAGCCAGGAGCCGGAGAGACCTCCGACGATGGCGCCGCGCGATAGCCCCGCCTACATGACCTTGCCTAACCAAACGCCAGCCGAATGGGGCATCAACAACATGCCAATAAATGGTCATCCTGTGTCCTTATCCAGGGAGGACCCCCACCCAATCGCCAGCAGCTTGGCGCGCGGTCAACAGTTGAAAGTCACGTTTGCATGTATGTAAAGCGGCTTGGGGTTGAGACCCTGAGGGTTGGGGGGGACTCGCTCTAGGAGTGGGCTGAAGGGTTCATCGTTCACTCTCCATGTTGCGGCCATAAAACACGCCACAGGAATTATTAATGGATCTCTCCGCTGGACTCCATCTCGATGGTTTTTGCGGTTGAATTCTGAGATTGACAGTGGTGCTGGCCGATGCCGATGGACCCCAGCTAGGGGATGCTAGGGGTGGCTTGGCCTCCCCGGGTGTGCCAGCTGTGATTGATTTCGAATCGTTTTTCAATTGGCAAGCCAGTAGACGACCGCACCGCAGTGGAGTCGAAGAGTCAGAGAGTCCCCCTTCGTCCGATTGGGGTTATTTGGCTATTTGCATTTGACAAATTGTTTGCTTGTAAAGTCAACGATTGGGCAAGGCCATAACATCCTGCCAATAGGGCTTGGGGGTTGGGTAAGGATCTGGGGCTGGGGCTGGGCTTCGGTCTGGGGGCTTTTCAGTATGTTTCTATCTGCGTGTGTATTTTGGCAATCGCGGTAATTACTCAAAAACCGAATATTTTCGGGGCGAGACGCGGCGCGCTCTGGTAATGTTTTGTAAGTTAATATCCTGTTTGTTATTGCCGCGACCAACGCCATTACACACACATGGCTATACACACACACACACATGCACAATGCAGGTCTTGTCTGATGAATTGATTAAACAATTTCCTACCCTCGACTTGACTGCGTTTTTTCGTTGTTCTTTGCACCCTTGCTAGCCTTTGGGTATAATACATTCTCCCAGGCGTTTGTCAAGCCAAGAGGAAGTATTTCCCACTCTATGAGGAATGAATACATATATGTATACAGTCCCTTTTCCCGAAGCAAATTCTTGTGCCCCTCTTTTCACAGCTTAGCTTCAAAGTCAGACTATTATGATTTTATATTCCATCAGAAGCTATAGGAATTATATGTAGATCTGCAAGGGTATCTGAGCCTTCGGTACTCGCAGATGGCTTTGCGTGCTTTTTTTGGTTTCGGCCAGACGACAACATTGCAGACCAAGGCCAGGACCTGCCAGGTAGGTGTGTGGCAGTAGATGAGAGTGTGGGACGGGGGGGTGCAACAGAGGTGGGGGGTGTACACGGGGAACAGGCGCATCGTTGGCATTGGCAACAAATCACTTTAGTTGTGCGTGATAAATTGAGTTGTTGTGTTTTGCGTTAATTGGGGCAATTTCCATCGAATCAAGTCAAAGCAGTACGAGTATGGGCCCAAAAGAAGGCACTACCCCTAGCCCACACATATCTCTAACCATTTACAGTTGCACACATACCAACACACACACACTCGCGAAACGTGCCAGAGTCGAAAATTAATATTGTAACAGAAGCTGTGCCTCAGTGGAGTGGGTGATGGAGGCCTCAATGGATGGGGGTGTTGACCGAAACCAGACGCTGACCGTCATACTAAAAAGGCTCAGCCGGTAGGGGGGTGGGGGGGAGCAAGTCCTGCCCTGGCCTGATGGCTGCCAAAACGGCAACACGGCGCGTGTCAAATGTCAGCCAAAAAAGTCACAGGGACAAAAAAAAACGGAAAGGAAGCACAGGAAAACGGTGAAAGTCCCGCTATGCCGGTCACGTCGCACGTTCAAAATGCCACAGATGTCATCGGTGGCGCAACAAGATGGTGCTGCAGGGGCATGGGGCAGCAACGCTGAAATCTCTGATCTGTTGATGAGATTGTGTCACAGCCGCCAGTCGACGGGAGACGACGAGCGACAGCTTAACTAAGGTTAAGCCTTGGGTTACCCATCCCCATCTCCCCTAAACATACTCCTCCCCCGACCCCACACATCGCCCTTACACACACACACACACAAATTCGAAGAGAGGGGAGCAGAGGAATCCTGGGGTTTGAGTGTCAATGACAAGAGTACTTAAGAGATTTTCACATCGTTACAAAGAGAATTGGGATAGAAATTAAAATTAATGCTTTGAGTTGCTGAATTTTTTCTCTCCTCCATATTCTCCAGCCCGGCCGTATTTATTCCTCTGCTTGCTTATGCCTTTGTTCGGACCACAAAGAGGTTAACAGAATACACAGAATGTTGGTTCAGACCCCGGCTCGTAACAGGGGGCCTAATGTCCTGCGATGGCATGAAAATGTAAATGGATAGCCGTCTTGTATGGCAGAGGGATCAAATATTTCGTAAGCTATCAAGAACTCATTTTACTTAGGAGACTGCATAAATATTAAGGAGTAAGAAGCTCCTGTAGCTAAAATTAGTTAAAGAAAACTTTACTTTTATACCCGATACACAGTCAGTAATCATATGATTCTTTCTTAATGATCCTTTTCTCTCAGTCTTTTGGTATCACTGATTTGTTGGTTAATGCGGGGATGGGTGGAGATCTCACCGATCTCTCTTGACTTTGAGAGGGTGGACAAACAAAGAGCGAAAAAGAGACACCCCGAGCGTCTTTCTCTCTCCCTTCTCACACCACTAGCCGTTATATCTTATCTGGCTCTCCTCCGCCAGAGTGCGCACATTACACGAGGAAGAGTGTGTGTGAGAGAGAGGGGTACAGGGTATACAGGGTATGGTCACTCCCAATAATTATACGTTTTCAGTCTTCTCTTCGATCCTCTTCAGATGTTCACAGTCGGTCATAGATGCTGATCCACCACAAAACTAATACATCCATTTAGTATATGGCCAATTGTACTCAAAGAGTATTTATATCGGGTATAACAAATAAATGAAACGTGGCAAAAGCAGGAAGATAACTTGTTTTGACTCTTCTTGTAGGAGGTAGAAGTATCCTTTCACCTCCACCTTACACCAATTCTACACCGGTCACTCCCTTCCACGCTATTCCAATTGGTTCCACCTCTCCCCGCCCTTATAGCCGCTTTCCAACCCGTTTCGCTTATTATGCGAAAATTGTGGGGTTTTCGTATGCGATTTACAAGGGACCAAAATCTAACCAATTGGCAAATTTTACGCAGACAAGCCCTGCCAAGCCGCAATTTTGCGATAACTTAGCCCCCCTCTTGGTTGGCCAGCCCCGTGGAAGCGATCACAACAGAAGCCACAACCACATAATACAGTTTTATTTATATGCCACCGCCGTGGAGGTGGTTGCACGAGGGAAATTCAAGGCTTCAAGGTGGGGAAAATGGTGCCAGTGGGGGGTGGGTATAAGAGCAGACAACAGGATTAAAAAGCGCTCGAAAAATTGGCAACATGTTTAATAATTATATTTTGTGAATGTGCTTTTTGTTATGCGGATGAGGATGCGACTGCCACAGACGTTCCAACGGTGGCAGATGGGGATGTGCTGGCAGGGAGAAGACAAGGAAAATATGTTTTTTTGACAAAACACCGAAGCACACATGTTGCCACCTTCCCCTCTATCCAGCAAGCACCGTGCACCGTGCTCCTGGCGAGGCAAATGGCATAAAACAACCGCAGCACCGCAGCAACATTTGACGACGACTCCTCCTGTCTCTCTCTCTCTCTCTTTACCTCAGTGGCTGTCTCTTTCCCTCTGACTGACAAGTGCCTTATCATTAAGGTAAGAAGCAGCAACGGCAGCAGCAGTTGTCATCATCATCATCATCGTCATCGTCATCGTCAGCTCTTGACGCTGGCGTCAACAACCTCGAAATTCGTTGTCCCCGTTGTTGTCTGCTCTGCCGCTCTGCTCCTGTCACAGACGTTGCCAACAAGCAGAAAAAATAGAGAACGAATGACTTTATCCAGGGGCCGCCGAGGCTTCAGATACCCTTGCTGATGCATAGTTTATATGGCAGTATTTTAGTTATGTTTCTATGACAGTCCTGGGATTTATGCTTTTTGTCACACGCTTCACAGTGGGTTAAATTTAATATACTCTCATTTATATGTACATATGTGATTATTCCAACGTTAAAGAGTCGTCAGAAAGTGATCAATGCCTTGAAAGGAAACTGTCTTGCCTGAAAATCGTCGAGGCATAATATAATGCTATCAATGTAACAAAACTTAAAAGATTCTAAGCGAAAAACATTAAAAAAATATATTATTGAAACCTTTTTTTCGGTTTTATAAACTAATCAAGTCGTATCGATATTCCTAGATTTCCCATGAATTATACAAGACAAATAGAGATTTTTACTTATAAATTAAATATATTTATATATGCTCCGTTTTGCAAACACCTGGTGAAAATCATAATACCCTTCGGTAAGGGAAGCATAGAACAGAATCAGGAGTTGGCGCTAGGGCACCACCACACTCGCACACCTGACATACCTCGTACGAGAACACACTCTACCACACACAGGGCACTTATGCAAAAAAGGTAGAAACAACAATCGACGTGCCACATTGACAATGCCAGACGCGCCGCATGTGTGTGTGTGTGTGAGTGTGCGATGACTGATGAGCGACATGTGTGGCACAGCCATCTCCCCCACTCCCACGCCCACTCCCCCTCTCACTCCAGCTGCAGCTTCTGTTTTGGCTGCTCACTATATTGGCCATAAGGGTGTTGTTATCGAAAAACCAGCATCAAGAAAAACCACGGCCAGCGGCAGACATTACAATGAAGAGAGTCCCAAAAGAAACGAATGAGCGAAAAGGTCGAAAAATGCACTCGCGAGACGAGCAGAATGATCAGGGGGGAATGAGCAACGAAAGCCTAGCTCCAAAAATATATTAAATAGAGTTCGAGATGGCCAGGGAAAACAGGGAAAACTAAACGCCACCAAGATCAGGGAGGAGAACAAAATTATAGTTAGGTCTTAGGGTTTTAAGTGAATGAATTTCTGAATCATAAATTGCAGATTCAACATACTCAACCGATGCATAGAGCATTGTATCTTTATCTGTATCTAAATCTTTACAATCTACTGCTGTTCTTAGAAGGCTTCCGCTTCATCGCTGATGACAGACAGCCAATTTATCTTCTGATCCTCAGTTCACGATAGTTTCCTTGCATGCAGACCCAGTTCAGGGTGTTTCTGGGTCCTTCACTCAATGGCTGGACATCCACCAACGCCCTTTCCACAAAGCATGGCTTACTTTAAAGAGGATGGGGGCTGGAGTGTGTGGACAGATAGCAACACTCAAAATTCCACACATGTTTCCGTTTTTTTTCTCTTTCGTTTCTTGGGAGCAGGACGAAATATAGGAAGTAGAGTGGGCAAGAAGAGGCCACTGAACAAACATATTGTTTGCCTCCATTTGGCCGGTTATTTGCTTTTCTTTCTGTCTATTTTTGTAGCTTTATTGCCAATAAATCAGAATTTATTTGCAACAACAAACGAATTAAAATGTTCCAATAAATATTTTCAAGAGTTTTACCCCCCCACCCACCGTTCCCCTGCCTCTCTGGGCAACCATTAAGTGTGTTAGTGTGCGTGCCGATTTGGCCATAAGTTGTGGACCTTGCTGACACACACAGACACACATACAGACACAAAAGCCAATACTAATAACAATCGCAGGGATATCGCATATTCACTTTGAACGTGTCTACGTGAGGAGCATTTTTGTGGCACTCTTAACTCTCGATGAATCTACCCTGTCGCCAGTAAAAAGAACAAAAATAGCCCTGTCTATGGGGTCTAGGTTGGGAAAATCTATTAAAAAATTATAGGTTAATACGCTTGCGATTTATGTAGCGACGAAGGTTGCTCCCCGCCACCCCACCCAAAACAAATTGTCCACACGTGAGACAATCAAAGTGGCATAAACCAGGCGACTTCCCGGGTTCCGCTGCTAATAAATAGGAACCAAGAGCCAGGATGGTTGTATCCCAGCACCACTGGAGTAAAATCCGCAGTATCGATGATTTGTTGTTGCCGGACGAGAGCAGAACATTTTAGCCTTAACGGATGCGTCCCCAGAGGCCCATCGATAACTGCAGATGATGGTGGGCTACAGATGGTTGGGGGAGGGTTTGACAAAAATGCGAAAATTCCATTTATGCAGTTCATTCGCACACACTCTCACAGTCGCACAGACACACATGCACAAAGTACCGACTCTGGGAAAATGCAAATTTACTACGAATATGTTGCAGACACACTTTCAGCCACCGCCCGTCCTGCCCCGGATAATCCCGAGCTCGCATTATATTTTCTACTTTATTGTATCGACATTTGCCCCAAGCAAAAAGCTGGTGATTCCAGACGGAGAGACAGAAGTGGGAGGAAGGAGCGGAACGAGGACTGGCGGAAAAATTGCCATTCATAAGTCACGACACAGGGAAGAGCACGACTGAAGTGCTACCTAGTACGGATCAGAGGATTACCATTGAAAGGGTCCCATTCATGAAAGATTTAAATTCAATTCAACAAGTTAAAGAACCAACAAACACGGGAATAAGCTAACTGATTGTAATCAATTGCTAATCTAGGAACTGAAAGAAAGAATTAGATACTCGTACTATCAATTTGAAGACCTTTAGATAGCGAATCAACGTGTAACAAGTAAGACAAAGGACTTTATATATTAAGACCAAACACAGAATTATAAAGTCTCAAGAATCATTCGAAAATATGCCAAAGAACAGCATCAAATGACCACAAGCAGAGCTCTAGAGGCAGCGAAGCTAGTTGGAAAATATTCTAAAAAATATCTTGGTCAAGAAGAAAACACTAGATAGACTTAACAATTTGTTCTAAGGACTTAAGTTATAAGGGCTCCAAAGAAAATATAAGAACCTTCGCTTAAGAACTAGTCGAACATGCCCGATAGCGAAGGAAAACCCACAGTCCATGCGATGCTTCGTCCATGGTCCACCCAGTACGCCCACTCCTGGTCCATATTTGGCTCCGACTCCGATTGACTGATGCCCACTAATTAACTAAGCCGGGGTTCGGCTCTCTCCAGGCTCGGTTGGGGTTGGATTTGTGCCGCGCTCGGGGTGGCTGCCAAACAAATTGCTGACATTGAGCTGACCCCCAGTACGGGTCAGCAGGGAAGTCGTCGCCTGGCGTGGGAACCACTTGAAAATCAAATCAAGCGTTCAACTGTAAATCACAATAAATAATAAAAAAAAAAACAACAACAAAAGCGAACAACAGAAAGGAGCAGCAGCCGGGCAGCAGGGCCAGGAGAAGGAGCAGTAGCATTCATCCATCGTTACCGGGAATGGTTTACATGAGCGCCCCATCATATTTTTCACATCATTGTGTTTCCGGCATCGACGACGACGCCGAGGACTCAATCCTGTTGGCCGGGGCTGTTTGTTTGCCTGCCGCCTTTGTCAAATGTCGAGTGAGTCCAGCAGCATGATATGAGTACCCCCACGAAAGCATCGCATACCCTTCAGATTCGTCAAAAAATTACTTGACGTATAGGTGTTGGCAAGCCGAATTCCACTTGCGACAGCGGCAGTTTTTCATTCCTTCAGGTTCGATCTGGGGAAATCAGACAGTATCGGACAAGGACGAATATTCTGGCCGTACTGGCTCGAAGCCAAGATATTTTTATGACTGCGAATTCTTTGCCCCAACTTGTAGCACCCTCTATCAGGGTATGGCAAAAAACGGTACTAGTATATAAATATGCGAATGGAGATGCCAATGCCAATGAAAATGTTTAGAGGACAATACAAAGCCATCGATGGTTGGGAGGAGGGAAATCGAATGGAGTCGAGTCGAGATTCCATTCGGATTGAACAACAGTTTATGACGCGGCGCTTACGTAATCTCTCTGCCTTCTGGATTTGGGGAAAACATCAACGGGACATCAATTCCAGTATTTTGGGAGGGGAGAAATAGAAATTGACCATTTGGATTTGGATGAATCCATTCGGTAGACACTCGCGGCTATTTGCTCTGGTGTGTGTGTGTGTGTGTGTGTGCGAGTGTGTGTGTGTCTCTTTTGCCCATCACACTTCCCCAGTGCTTCCCCCTCGTATGCTGCCCAAAAACCCCCCTTAATCGTAACTCCTTCGACGCCCTTATCCGAATTGCCAAACCGACCAAAAGAATTATTATTGTATTTTTGTTATTTTTTCAGATTTCTCCCTCTCTCTCTCTCTCTCTCTCTCTCTGTCTGCTGTTTACTCTCACCCATAACGCCCTTTTCACTTTCTTTATATTCGCTCCTCCCTTTAGGTTTTGTTCGGGTGACACATTAACTGCCAGAGAGGGGTCCATGGGCTTGAAGGAGGCCACAAAACCCTTATGAGCTTGGTTATTGTTGGCTTATGCAATCGCTGCGTAATAAGACGGAAATAATTTGTATTGTTCTGCTACTGTTTCTCCTGCTCCTTGCTTCCCCTCTTGCGTATTGTATCCTTTGTATTCCCACCCAAATACAAACAATAAAACATAATCCCCGAAAGAATGGAGTGGAATGCGGAAAGAGGAATGCCCCACATAGTTTCACACTCATTATGTTGCATCGGCTTTTGGAATACTCATCTATGTGGATGGGTTCTGGAGACCTTTCAAAAATTGAGAAAAATACACCTGAAAATCTGCATTTGACCGATCGATTCGTTTTCATTGACAAAGATTTCACATACAAATGTACTTTTCATGAAAACCCTTGGAATTTCATTTCATTTTGAATATCTTGGCCTAGTCCAGGAGGTCCTGTGTAGCGATCCTCAAGAGCAGAATGCCACTCTCCTTGTGAGCCTGAGAGCTTCCCCTCTTGCGTATTGTATCCTTTGTATTCCCACCCAAATACAAACAATAAAACATAATCCCCGAAAGAATGGAGTGGAATGCGGAAAGAGGAATGCCCCACATAGTTTCACACTCATTATGTTGCATCGGCTTTTGGAATACTCATCTATGTGGATGGGTTCTGGAGACCTTTCAAAAATTGAGAAAAATACACCTGAAAATCTGCATTTGACCGATCGATTCGTTTTCATTGACAAAGATTTCACATACAAATGTACTTTTCATGAAAACCCTTGGAATTTCATTTCATTTTGAATATCTTGGCCTAGTCCAGGAGGTCCTGTGTAGCGATCCTCAAGAGCAGAATGCCACTCTCCTTGTGAGCCTGAGAGCAATAAAACTCTTAATGATTGGAGTTCTTCCTTCATTCATTCCAAGATAAAACGGACGCCCAATGGGAAACCCACCGATGCCACCGTGATCTGGCAGAGCCAACTTTGGTTCCGGAATGGGCCCTGACCAAAAAAAAGTTTGCCAATTCATTTGTTTCGCACTAATTAAGCGCTTATCGGAACATACAACAGAGTTCCCGGTGCTCAGACCTCGGGGCCACGAGGGTGTGGTCCTATTAAAGGGGCAGTCGCTCAGAGATCCTACCGAAGGAAGGACACACATACATGTGCATATGTGTACTCGTTTGTACTCCCTATATATAATGTGTGTGTGTGTGTGTGTTGATTTTGGGTGAAATTGTGGCGAACAGCACAAAATTTGATTTGCACTTTTTGGAGTCCAAGTGTGTCTGTGTGTGTGAGTGTGAAAATACAAATAGAAGTTGATTGCTTTGTTGATTTGTTTGCGGTTACAGCAAACGCGGCCATGCACAGGGCACAGGGCACAGGGGGCGCAAAAATGTTAGGCTGGGGAGTGGGAGTGGCAGTGAGTGAGGGAGAAAGAAAAAAGGCCACCAGCATGTGAGGCTGATTTTAGGAGGGACTGTGTTTAGGGCGTGGCGAAATGTTAGACGCTTAGTTAGCAGGCCAAAAACGGCAATCAATGCACACATTGATGTGCCGAGGCCCCACACCACAGCACCCCACACCCATTCCAACCCACAAGGAAGCACCCGTTCCCCCCAACCACAAAGCGTTATATATTCGCTACCAGCCAACCTCCACCTCCACCTCCATCCAGACAACATTTTGTGCCGAAATCGAAAATCTGACGTCCAACTACAATTAGGGTAACACAAACGTATGTATATAAATACATCCACAAACACACGCATACGATATATAAACACATACAGGCAAAACGGTGGCAACCCTTTTTTGGGGGCCCCAGCAACGAAATTATTTATTGAAATTTAATAAATAGTGGGATCAGACAACGAAAATTAGAGTCTGGAAGCCGAAAAAATACGACCTGCTCTTTCACAGCATGTGTGTGTGTGCATGTGGTGTGTGTGTGTGTGTAGGTGTGCGAAAAGGGTAGCTAATTTCAAACGATAAGCCTTCGTGGCACGACACTAACCCCCACCATGGCCATAAAGCGCTACAGTTTTTAGTTTGCCCCAAAATGTATGCTACACACTTGCACACATCCAGAAGCGTGGTGGGGGAAGGGACGTGGAAGGCCAGGACGTCGCCACTATTGTTGTTATCTGGCTCTTAGTCTGGCTCTCAATCTGGAAGGGGGAAACAGGTTCGGCTGGTCCTGGTCTCGGTCCTGGTCTCGGTCCCGGTCCCGGTCTCGGATATTAATGCATCATGGGCATTGTAAAATGTTCGTTAAGCTCTGCCTCTGAATCGTGGATGGGGCTGGGGGGATAGTGTTTGGGGTGTCTGTGGGGCAGGAGGGGGCTACAACAACTACAAGGCGTCTGTTGCCATAAAATTACGGCGACGGCAACGGCGACGAGGACAAGGACATGGCGACGGTCGCGCTCATGCGGTTTCTGTACAGTTGTGCCCAGACCAGCAGAACCAGGCCACCAGACAAGGACTGAGGACAGGCACAGACCCAAAAAGAAGCAGAGCAGAGCAGTTAGAGGAAAGCCAAGCATCTCGGAGAGCGTTAGCCAGATTTAGCACCCGGCTAGACTTGGCCTGCCTCAGCCCCAGCTCCAGCCCCAGCCTCATCCCATTCCCGGGCAGTCTTACTCTCAGGCCGGGCCCAGACCTTTGGCCAAACTGCCATTACAACTACTTATAGCCGTCACTGTTTTAAAATCAAAAGTCGGAACGGAACGGGGCGGAACGGAATGGAACGTAACAGAATAGAACGGGTGTACAGCCAGCGACTGAGAGTCCTCAGTTGGCTAGATGCACCCTGTGAAGTTGGTTGGGTATATGCGACGAATTGGTACGGAGAAAGGTCGGGCAGTTTGGTGAAAAATGGCACATAATTATTCCATAACGTGTACAGTGGTTCCTCTTCAATCATCATAGGAGATGAGTTCCTCTTCATCATCCATCAACGCTGCTTACTATAGGTAATTGTATGTCCATTCTTCTGTATTATCAATTAACTTTATTAACTATTTGTGTTTAAATTCATGTACTATCCAAATCCATCAAATTTGCATTCCCCACTGTCTTTTATTGTGGTATTGCGCGGTATCTTTCAGTCGATGACTTGCCGGCCAATTACAATCTTGCTTGTTTTTGCTAAAGCGTAGCGGGAGTCCAGGCGTTTTGCGATGGGACAGTGGAGTGGCGTGGAGTGGAGTGGGGGGATATGGAGATGTAGATGGCCTGATCAGCGCCTGGATTACGGATGCTGATTCTGGGGGTACTGCTGCTGCTGCTGCTGCTGCTGAGGTTTTATGAAAATAAATTGTGCTTTATGCTCGATTATTACTGCAGACTTATTGGGTTTTGTGAAGCGCTCTAAATGCCTTGTTCGGAGAGGGACTGGGCTTTGCCTTGGGCGCAGGCCCAGGCTCAGGCTCGGGCTCGGGTTCAGGGCCAGTTCACCTTTCACCATGTGTGTGGGCGGGAGGAGGAGTCAGTGTGTGTGTGTGTGTGTGTGGGTGTATGCGGGTGAATGTGTTTGACTTTAACCCATCTTTAGCTGCGCTTTTGTAATTGTTAAGATTTGGTTACTTAAATTTATTATTGCTGCTCCGTCGCACCCATGGGATTTCGGAAGGGTTTCGTCTCGGAGTGGGCTCCTTGCGACAGTACGAACTTGAATTGAGTTAGTTTATGGGCCTGGCCAGGCAATTTGCATTCTACTTTTGCGGCTGCAATCAAATGATTCGTGATTATGAGAAAAGTTTGGCAAAAGCCCCCAGATCTACACGATTTCCACTTTCCAATTCGTGGGGCCATGGCCGCCACAAGGTTACCCTGCTGCTCCAGGGGGCCAGGGGCCACGCACATTAACCCAAAAGAAAAACAACAAAATAATTAAGCCTTAACCCCTTTTTTCCACCCATGTGGGGAGAGGTGGGAACGGGAATGGGAATGGAGAGCTGCGCTGAAGGTATAAAATTAACAACTTCATTGATAGGCGGCAACAAACGACAGCCAAAGGGCTGCCAAATCAAGTGTTCTGGTCACTCAGGGATCGGGTTGGGTTAAGCCCCCGCACACATGGCAGGGATGGGTGGGCAGGGGGTCTCGGTGATAATGGTGCGTGACCACGCATGAGAAACGATTTTGTCAGGGACTCGAGCGCGGCGCAACCACCTGACTGACATTTAGGCGAGCTGACGAGTTAATAACCCTTTTTAGCGCCCCTGAGAGAAAGGAGCACTGGCGACCGCTGGCTACTGCCACAGTCCCTTCCCTTCTCCGGCACAGTGGTTAAAGCGCGGAAATCGGAAAGAAATTCGAAAGAAATTCTGTCTTAATATCTGTTATTGTTATATCTCTGAATAATCCTGATGTAATGTACTGCAATCTCAGACATACGCACTCCAGAAGAACATACATTTTCCTGTGCAATGCGCCTCCAGTTTCCCTGATAGTAGACTCACTGTGTCTGGCCATCGTGGTCCCTGGACTGATGGTCACTGGCAGTCGCGTGTCCATTTGCCACGAGGGTTGACTCCTTGAACAGAGGCAACAGGGGAAACAGGGGCAGAGATGGGTCCAGGCCACGAGCTTAAGTGGCTCGAACGCCCTTTAGCATGTGAATTGGAGGAAGGGATTGCCTGGCGGGAGGAGCCTTTGGAAGGGGTCAGCTGGTAGCAAGTTCCAATTAAGTTGCCCGGCCAGCCACTTGGGCCAGAACGAGAGGATGGGAGTGGGAATGGGGTATGTGGTTTTTGGGCAGGGGCAGGGGCAACTCTTTTCGGCTTTGGCTCTCGCTGCGGCGCATCGGTTAATTGAATCAAGTCACGTGATCGGAATAACAAAGCGGGCGATATCGAGAGGCGGCCCTGCCATTCTCTAATTGACAACTGCCGAATGAAGTTCTTTGATGAGGACTCCCATCCCCATCCCCAGCCCCTCAGCCACTTCTGGTTCCTTATCATGTGTGTTTGTTTGTCTTTCTCGGAGTGGTTCGAGTGGCTCTGGGCAGGGGCTCTGGCGGGGACTTGGACCAGACTACGTTTTTAATATTGCATGAAGTGCCAGGCCGCCTGACCAAGACGCTTTCCGTGCGTCTCCTTCTGTATTTGCATTTTCCTTTGGAGACTTTTGGTCAGCGCCCATCAGCGGACCACACCGCAAACCCCAGCCTAGACCCCCGCCTCTAAAGCAAACGTTTCGTCGTCAAAGCGACCGCAGTCGAAGATCTTAAAGAATTTCGTAAGAAGCCGTAGCAAGAGGCGGGTCCCTGGGCAGGGAAAAAGGAAAAACCTTCCCCAAAGCACTTCAAAAACTGCAACTTGCGGCCGAACCAATCCCAATTTACACCCCCAACCAGAACCAAAGCCAGTCCCAGTCCCCATCCCCGTCGTGACTGGCAAGTTTCGAGCCAAGAAATCCAAAACCACACGAAAGACTCGCAAGATGCAAAGGAGACGGTCCGGGAACAGGACCATGGAATACGTATTTGGGCTTTGGTTTTGGCTTTGCTTTGCTTTGGTTTCTCGACTCATCTCGAGCCCCATCTCGGAGACCGTTCCTCGAACTTCTCCCGTTCTGTATGCATTTTCCCTTTTGTTTTTTCCTCGACGCCCCCGTCTCTCTGTTCTCCAGCCACTTCCATCTGTGACCAGTTCCTTTCATCATCTATTACGACACCAACCACATATAAAGCAGGAAAACCGGGTGAGGGAATTTCCTTTTGGGTTCTAAAGACATTTTTAAGGGCGATTCGTTGCGGTCCGAGATTGACGTGCAAATTGCAGGGATTAAATTTCATTTCAATTTAACAAATTGTAGCCAGGACTCCTTGTCCGACTCGGTCCGGTATGGTTCCACAGATGAATCTGCATAGATATGACATGTCTTTGGGAATGGGCAATATCTGCAGATAAAGCAGCACAGGGCCAGACATCATGAATCCACATATGTGCATAGATATGACATGCTAAGTGGTTGCTCTCCTCTCCACCAACACGAATCTCCCCAAGAATCGAACTTGGACAACGAATTTCACTCTCCCTAAGATGTCCCTTCAAGCTGGACTTTGTAGTAATTTAAATTGGTGTCTGTAGGACGGACTACACATGTGGCACGTGTACCAAAAAGAGTACCAAAAAATGTATGAATCAACACCGGAAATATATCTTCAAGAGGGGGCTTGATTAGTTTAACAATAATAATAGTTCCTCTAATTTTAAGAAATACAAAAAGAAATCCGGGGGTCGCCCCATAGAGACTCCAATTCCTTTCGAACTTTCCACAGTCCAGTTTAATAATTTTAACAATAAATACCTACACCTAAGAAAGGAAACTTATAAGAGAATTCATACGTTACACGACTTTATTTGTATTCTGTCTGAAGATGCAGAAGGGCAGGAAGTAAGGAAAAAGGAGGGCTGTAAAATTCTTTAAAAATTGCTTCGACTTTTGCACCTGATTTCGTCTGAGAGCCCCACTGTGCGACATGGAAATGGTCATATGTAGACTGCAATACATATCTATGCTGCTTGGATATTTGTTTGTGCTCATTTTGATTATCAAATCGAATTCCGTAACCGAATCAAAATTAATATTAATTCAATTTCCTTCCTCTGCGCCAGTCCCTGACTGGATTCTCAGCTGTCAAAGTCAGAAAGGCGCTCATTCCATTCCTTGAAAGACCCCAAACGAACCCGAATCCGAACCGGAACCCCAGCCACAGGACTCTGCCACACACAGTCGACTCAATAAAACTGATTATCGCAAAATTTGCAAATTAAAAATGTTCGCGGAAATGGTAATGCCGTCGAAGGCGGGGATAGGTCGATTTCACGCATATGTGGCCAGATTTGATTTGCACTCTCATAACTTTGGTCCTGCTCCAGAGCCATCCCCATCCCCATTAGCAGAAGCAAAAGCACTCCTCCAGCAGCATTGTTTGTCGTTATTAAATTTGCCAATTTGCTTTTTTCGCTAAGCGAATTAAAATTCAAACACACCAGCGGAGGAAGCTGCAAAAAAATGAATATATGTAAAGCGAAAACAAAATCGCGGTTAACGATTGCGGGAGGATAAAAGCGAATCAGCCGAAAAATACAAATGGGAAGGGTGCGAGGAGTTCACCGAAGATGGAATACACTTCCACGGGGAAAGATTTGATAATAAGGGGGCTTCAGATTGCCAAAAAAGACTTTCCACAGAGGAAAGTACTCTGAGAGTACGAGAAAATATATTGGAGATTGAGGAAGTATCCCTACTCTGCTATGTGTGGCCCTATGCCCAAGTTTCAGTCGTGAGCAAAAGATAGAGTATAACCAGACCCCGCAACCTGCGATCCGTGCGCCACGCTGAGAGTGGGTAAGGGGAGTGGGTAAGGCAAGTGGCATACGCCGCTCGGAGATGTGTGGGTGTGTGTGTGCATGTCAAAATAAACAAGTTTGTGTCACTGCAGAAATTTTCATTTAATTTGCTCAGCGATGACGAGCACGACGAGGACACACGACAGGCAGTCAGGTCGGCAGTCCCCCCCAAGGCAAGCCACATCCCTGGACCCCATGGAGTCCCTGCACCATCCCAACCACAACTGCCTGAAACAGCCAAACAAGGACACATCGCGGTCGCTGGAAAAAACGCGAATTTAAACTGCGAAAAGGTACAAAGAAGGTGGGAGTCCCCGTCTCCGTCCCCACAACCACATCCACGACCCAAGCCCAAGCCCGAGCCCAAGCGGAAGTTGCCCAGAGGAAGCGGAACAGCGACTGATGGAGGTGAGGTGGCAATGGGCGCGGCGCGGCGCGGCGCGGCTACTGAACCTGAAAAGTGGTTAAATTACAAATTATCCACGGCAGCTGGGTACTGGGTACTGGAAACTGGGCACAGGGTACAGGGTGACCCCCAAGTGGCAATGCCATATTGTTGGACCAAGAGCAGGGGCAGGGTCAGAGCCAGGAACAGGAACAGGAACAGAAAAGCTACTGGGAAGACGGGACCGGAGCCAGTTGAGAAGTTAAGCACTCGTTGCGGCAGTGTAGGATATGAAGAATTATGCGCGACGGGGGACGGATCCCTAGAAAGGCTTTACAAAAAAAAACTTAAAGTCAGCTAAAATTCGACGCCCTTCCTTTGCCAGTCGCGCACTCCAATCCGGACAGGGCCTTGGCCACCCATGGGCCATAAATCAAGAATAGACAGGAGCCGCAGAAGCAGGAGCGGCAGGAGCAGCAGCCTGTTTCCATAATTCAGGGAAAATGAAAGAAAACCGGAGTGGGAGTGGGAGTGGGAGTCGGAGTGGGAGTGGGGGATGTGGGTCTGGCCATACCCTCTCTCGCTGCGAGTCCTTGTCCCATGTCCTTGGCACAGGTGCAGCCTTCAATTTACACATGTGAATTAAGGTTTTAAAATGGTTTGACAAAAACGAGCTAGGAAAAGCCAGGAAAAGCCACTCTCCACTCTCCATTCGCCACTCTCCATCCACCCCAGCCGTAATTCATTGTCATGCCCATGTGGCAGCCCCAAAGGGAGAGTGGGCAGTGGGGAGTGTGGAGCTTGGGATGGGGGAAAGGAATGCCCGTGGCAAAGATTAACCAGCTGAGCTGCCTCGCATAACACAACACTGAAGAGTACAGCCCTAATACACTCAACCACACTCTCCGCTCGGCAGCTTTCTCTTCTTTCTCCTTGCCTTGTAATCGATTTTTGATTGAATATTGCGCCCGGGCTCCCATTCCCCTGCCCAGCTCCACCCCCAGTCCCACTCACGTGCTCTGGCCGAGCCTGGTCCTGTCCTCCCTTTGGTCCTGGGACCCGGATCGGCATGTTGTCACACACATGTCGCTCGTTATAAATTTTCCGCCTTTTCAAATATCAATAACTGTAAATATTATGAACACGTTCGCTTATGGGCTTAGCCATGGCTTTCTTTTCCACTCCCCCCACGTTCCACTCACCCCCACGCTTGCCTTCCCTTCCCCGCCGAAGGAAGGATTTTTTGTTTTCGCTATTGATTTGCCCCTTTGACTTTGATTCTGGCTTCGTGTTGTGCTCCTCCTCTGGCAATGGGGTATTTGGGTTCCTTAATTCCTTATTCCTCCCTACTGAAATGCAGAAATGAAATACGCCAATGACGTGGATTTGTTGATCTGATTTTCTAATGGGTTTCTTAAAACAATACTCTTGAATTGCTCTGATCTGAGCGGTCCTTGGCATCTTCCCAATCTTTCCTAAAGAGCACCGTAGCACTGGGCTCCCTTTAAAGGTTCCTCCTCTATCTCTAATCCAGTCCAAGGCTCAGACGAGTATGTGGGACATCCGTGCGACAGGTTGGCTTACGCTTTAAGCACTTTTTCCTCTGGCTCTGTGGTCGTATAAATCCAAATATGATCACTTCATAATTTGACATTGATAGATGAGTGCGGGAGTTAAACAAAACAGAAATAAAATAAAACCCAATATTCAGGCAACAAAAAAAAAGGGGTAGACGACACTCAATCATGCACACAGATGGTGGATGTGGCACACACATGAACCGCAGGGGGGGGATGGTTGCCAGCGTGGCACTTACGGGGGTTACCGTTTTGTCAGGCCCGGCCCGTAGACGTCATCGTCATTCACATAACGGTGCTTTGATGGTTGTTTGATTCCTTGTGTTTGCAACGATTGATATTTTATCGTTTTTATGGCCTTTGCCTGGCCCCAGACCCAGACCCAGACCCATCCCGTCGGAGCATTGGTGTGCGTGCATTCCCTGCAAACCCTCTGAGCGTTATATGTGGTTGCTTAATAGATTTTTTATGATCTGTTTTCTCTCTTCCACGAAAAAAGGGTTCAAGTCGGGCCCAAGTCCAGGCCCAGGCCCAAGCCCAAGCCCAAGCCCGGGGCTGTATGGGAGACCTCCTTTATTGATATATTTCGCGTGCATGTAAACAAGCAAATAACATTAATAATCCAAAACTCTGTGTATGTCTTATTCCATGTCTTGCTCTCCCAAGACCCCGTGGCTATGCCCGTGTGTGTGTGTGTGTGCGACAAGTGTTGGTATCAATAATAAAAGCATATTATCATCATAATCAACATCATAATCATCATCAGGGTAATGTTAAGTGTAACTGCAGGTCAAACTCGTGCACCCGTTTACCCTGACTCCACCTCCATTACTCCCTGAGAGTGGCTTGGAGGCATAAGAGACACAGGGACCCCAGCCAGGGCCAAAGGGTTAATGGCAGCACACGACACAATGCCAGAGCGAAGCTCTGAACAATGCAGGTCGATGAGGTCGGGCTCCCTTTAAGAGGGATGGGGGGTCGTGCCAGTAGCCCTTGAGCCCCATAAATTAACCCTTTGTTAATTGATACAAATACAATTAATGGGCATGTGTGTGTGTGTGGCCTGTCTCCACGTGCGTGTGTGGCTACTTAACGGTAACGGTAACTAAGCAAACTCAACAACAACACCGAGGGGCAGCGGCATGGGGCAACAACCGTGACGACAACAAATGCACAACGAGACGGAGAGAGACAGAGACAGAGAGAGAGAGTGGAGAAGTTGGAGTGTACGAGTATCAGCAGCAGCATTTGATTGCAATCCTAATTATTGCTTAAAACAATTAACATTTCAATGTGTAATACAATACAATGGATACACACATGCATGCATACGGGCCAACAGACAGATGGACACACGGACACCCGGACACACGGACACCCGGACACACGGACAGCCGGACAGAAGGTGGCCACAGGATATGCATAAATGCAACAATACGCTGGGCCCTGGGTCAGTCGGCGCGTGCAGCTGTTAATAGAGTGCCTCCCCAACAAGAGGACACGCGGACAAAGGACATTAGTGAGCTTTGGCTTTGCCTTCAGGGCTACGGGAACGGGATACATTTGGGCCCGTCTCCGTCCCCCTACACTGGTCGAGAGCTGCACCAAACTGTTGCAGGTACAGGCTACAATAATAGTGGACAATTGGATAGTATATCCACGAAATAATATACAAAGCGTACACCACTGTGCGGGACAGACACGGACCCTGGCCAAACCGAGTCGGGCAGGAAGTGCGCTACGGTCAGGCGGTGGTCTCCTCTTCTTCGTTCCTGTTCGATATCCTTGTCCGTGTATCATTACGGCGGCCACTTCGCTGCTCCTGGCGGAAGTCGTAATTACCCGTGTACTCGTACACCCGGGGGGGGGGGGGGCATGGGGCGAGCATGTGCATGTATGTAAATGGGATTTTACTCCGTGGAGTGTTGGCCTGGCCCAAAAACGGAAACCGGCCAAACGACGAGTGTAATGTATTGAGGTGGGGGGGGCGGTAGATGGGTGAGGGTGAGAGGGTACCGACCGACTGGTTGCTGGGGGCGTGGCATGTTGACCACTTTGTTTTAATGGGCGCTCTTCGGTGAATGCTATTATTAAATGTGGCCTGCATCTTATTATTAACTGCTCATCGTACTGCTTCTATTTGTTCCCTCTGTGGTCTGTGGTGCAGTCCACCCCCTTCGATACAGCCCCATCCTTTCGATGGTCGCATAGTCCTACCCCTCCTGTATAGCCCCGGAATTAATTACACACTGCGAGAAGGTCCAAGGGCTGCTAAACCATTAATCTATTAATGCACAGCGACTTGGCCAAAAAAGCCTTCGAGAAGCTGTCGCTCCTCCTCACTCACTCACTCACACCCCTCCGCCCCCTGCGCCTTCTCTTTCTGGGCCAACGCATTTCCGTTTCCGCTTCAATGGCAGCTCAGTTTTGGCCTCCAGCCCCACGGCCCCCCAGCCACCGCTCAAGTTCGGAACGAATGGCGGTAATGACTTTTCATTCTCGCCCAAGATAACGCCAACGTTTTTGGCTCTTTCGCTTTTTTGGCTTTCAGTTTTCAGTTTTCGAAAATAATCAAAGGCGGGTGGCAGAAAGGGCGGCTCGGAGGGGACGGGGAAACTCCTCCAGACAGGCAGTCAGTTAGCTATCGGTTGGGTACTGGATTCCTTCCATCCCCCACCCCCATCCCCATCACCCCGCCCTCCAGCTAAGCCTCCGGGTAATGAACGCAATAAACGCAACCGAAAAATTTCAAACTCTCACACGGCGAAACTACGAAACAGTGGAGAATCATTGGCGGGGCATGGGGGTGGGTGGCCTTCGGAAGGGGTATGCGATAGTGTCCTGGCTGGGTATCAGAATGGTGGGGGTCTGGAAGGGGCCAGAGTGCGGACTATTTGCGCCATCAGCGAACGCGCTTCTTCTGTGCGCTCGACCATAAAAAAGGGCCGCGCCTGGACAGCACAGTGGTACCAAACGGTGATCAGCAAATTGAGCCAAATTCATTAAAGGTCTCTTTCAGTGTGGGGGATTCTTGAATATGATTTCTAGATCTTTCAAAGCCTGGGATGTCTTTTTCCAGGAGATTTTAAGAGTTGAAGATACCTTTTGATTGTGGACCCACTGTGCCTTGACAGAGACGCCTTCTCTAGTTAGTCATAAGCAGGACCATCCCACACACACACACACACACACCGTAAAGAAGAGAGCGAGAGAGAACGTTTTGTAGTGCGTTTTGTAGCCATTTCCGGGCATTGGGCATTCCGGACTCCGGCGCCGCTGTCTGTTCCAGCAACTACCAACTACCTTCCCATCACCGCTTCCCCCTTTCTGGGCAACCAATACCCTCTCCCAGTCATTATTGCTGTTGTTTCTGTTGTTTCTGCCGCTGTGTTTTTGCATAGACAGCAAAGACCGTCGACATCGTCGACTAATTAACTGCGATTATTACGGTCATTACGTGGGATTTCCTTTGCGTAAACATCTTGAATTTTGGCGCTCTTTTGGACCACCACTCCCCACTACACCGCGCTACCCCAGCGGCCCCAGCCCCCCTCCATCCCATCAACTCCGTGTCTTTCTCTGTCTGTGTTGGGTTTTTGGGAGGCGAGGACAAGTCTTGGTTGTGTCTCTGGCAGAAGGAGTTATACGCCAACTAATGGCTGTTCCTCCCTCTTAACCCCATCGCAGCCTCAGTCCCGCCCCTCCCCGCCAACCACCTCCAACAGACATTAAAGCAAATTAACCCCCACCCCACTTCCTGTGGCAGCCGCAAAAGTCATTTGTTGTGCAATGTGTTCCATGTGGCTGGCAGTTTAAAAACCAACACAAAAATCAATAAAAACACCAACAAAGGGATAACCAAATTAGGAGATGGAAAGGGGGCGTGGTCGGTGTACCAGAACGGGAGGCGTGGGAGAGTACACCGAGGCAAAAACTATAGTTTTTGAAGGTCCTGTGATGATTTTTCGACAACAAAAAAAATATAGTAAATCAGTTTCAAAAAATTGTTTAACCATTTGAAGCTCAAGTTTTCCAATAAAATTATTGTACGAGAAATCAGACTTTTCCTGAGTGCACCAAGTGGGAGCGCGAGGAGCTCCCGGGGGGAGAGATAACTTTCGGTGTCTGATTGGGGAAAGGCACGCCAGGGCTAAAAGGCTAATGGTTATGACTGTGGTGGACAAGTTGACAGTGGTTTTGGCTTAAAGACTCAAACCGAACTGAATGGCAACCGGCCCGCCCCGCTTGCCACCTTAAGCCATCAGCAACAGCCCCCCTCCACCCCCGCGCTGGCGACCACAACGCAGGCTGGCAATCCTGCGCCATCGCAGGGACATTTTCCAGACCTGGCAAGGGCCAAAAGGTAAATGTCTACATGCAACCTTAAGATTACTCAATTAATGTACTTTAATTTTGGCCAAGCCAAAGTGTTTGAGGATGTCTTCTTGTGTGTCTTTGCATTCATATTTGGGTGTGTATCTTGGGACTTGCTGCCCCGTTGGTTCCGCTTCCTACACCCGGCGAAAAAAGCCCTGGCTCTAAATATTTATGGCATACGCTTTTTGCTATTATATATATATATGCACCTAGAGTGGAAATATTAAAATACAAGTGCTTTCACTTAAACATTGACATTAATGTGAAAATACATATATTTGATATTTTATTTGTCAATTAAAAATTTGAATTAAATAAATTTCCTACAAAATTAATATATTATAATTTTAAACACACTTTTATTTGAATCAAAGTGAATTCAATTTAATTTCAATATTTTTTTGTTTAAAAACAAAATATTTGATTTAAATATGGGTGTGTTTCTTATTACTTTGCCATTTTTCTCTCAGTGTACCACCGTTACAGGACCTTATTCTGCGTTATATGTATATATATGTATATTTTAAGCAATATATCCGATCGTTATATCTCCCTCAACCCTTGAGGTAGTGCCACACCGAGCACAAAGCAGGAGAGTCAGCCTTGGAAAATGGTTTTCTCTTCTACATTCAATCTATACCTCATTATGATCTGATCCCAAAGTCGATCTGCTATCTAGTACGTACAAGTTGGTATAGTATCGTACTTTATAAATCGGCGTTTTCGGTTTCTGAGGATGTTTTCTGTACTTGAATATACACTTCTTTCATTTGATATCAGCGAATAATGCACACGAATAGTTCCTTGGAACTCAATATATTTATATACTTATATACTTCCTTCTGGCAATTCCAATTCTAGAAACTGATTGAGAGTAAAACTAATTTTAATCCATAGCTGGATGCGAACACCTGCACCCATAATGCCGTATCCCATAGACTTTCGGCAGATGCTCCAGCTGAAGCTCAACTTATACGTACATACTCGTATATACATATATGCAATCAATCTATAAAGTCAAAGTAAATTTGCATGCATACACACACCCACACCCACACCCTCTCACTCGGAACGTGCTCGTTGGCTGCTGAAAGTACTTTGTCATTTTGGCTAGTTTTTGGCCATAATCTAGTTTCGGGTTGCTCCTGCTCCGGCTCTGGCTCCGAACGAAATTCAATTAGCTCCAACATCTTAAAGCAGCGATGGCAAAGGACCCATCTGGGGGAAGGGAGACCAAAGAGAAGGACCCTTCCTGGGGAGGAGGAGGCGGGAAGGGCACAAAACCATCATCAAGGTAAGCAACTGAAGTATCTTCTCTACCCCAAACCCGATACACAGAGGTCTGGCACTCGCACTCGCACTCCAACTACAAGCCGTAGCAATCCCGGAGTGCAACTGATATGAATTTCCATATTGACAGCCGGCGACGGCTGTCCATTCGTTGAAGCCAGGACAGCAGGGGAGGACAACAGAGGAGGACCCAGGCCCAGGAAGTTACCGCATTTGTGGCTGTTGAAATTTTGTGGCCGTTGTTTTATGGCTCTACCCGCTGCCACTGCTCTCGTTGGGGCCAGCTCCCTTTTTATTTTTGGGCAGCCCACACACATTCAATTTTTTAATAAGCCCTGCGATGCCGAACCCCGAGAAGTACAAAACAAATATTAATAACTTGCAAGGCCCCTGCCTGACCGATGCGAGGGGCAGCCAAAAAAAAAAAACCGAAACTCGAAAATCTCTTTTTTGGGAAAAGAAACGTGGAAGGAGGCTGCTCCTGTGCCGATTTTGGGTGTCTGCGGCTTGGAGCACTAAGCAAATATCAATATTTTCTACAAACTGAATTGGGTTGAGATGGGATGCGATGCGATGGAAAGGGAAGGGTGTGCCACCCGAGGACATGCATCATAAAGTGCAGGACACGGACACGGACCCCAAACGAGGTTTTTCTGCTCTGGTCACTAGAAAAATCAAGTTAAAGCAATTAATTTCCACAAAACAACCAATTAGCTTGCAAAGTTTGCCGTAAGTGTCTAAACAGGGGTCAGGTTCTGGAACCCACACCCACACCCACACCAACGGAGAGCAGGAACAAAAGGTTACTTGATTTGACTACTTTGAATGTTTGACACTTTACGGACCAAAAGAAGGACCGACCAGACTCTGGTGGCTGGCTGGTGGGATGTCAGGACTCAAAGGCAGACCGGTGGACCATCTTGTTTTCCTTGTAGTGTCACAACACATCCTGCTGAAATAATTTACCCGGCCGGGGCCAAGGATCAGGGTAAGAGAGAGAGAGAAAGATCTCTGAGAGAGCGAGTGGAAAAACTCAAGTTGGTGGTCCATTTGGACAAGTGTGAACAAGATGTTTTAGGCCAGGCGGACAGCTGGACACTATGTTGACACCAATGGCATCCTGGAGCTGGACCTGCTAAGGCGAGGACTTCAAAGTCACAGACGATGACGACGACAAGGACGAGGACAACCTGGTTGCACTTTTGTTGCTGTTGCTGTTGCCGTTGCTGTTGCTGTGATTGTTATTGTTGGTTTAGTTTGTCGTTTTCATTCAGTCATTAAAAACCCTTGTCAAGTCCTGCCAGGACGCACACACACACACTGCTCTGGGATATCCTTTGGGCCTGACCACACCAGGCGGGCCGAGACAGACACCTGCAAGAAACGATTTTCGTAGTCTACTTTCAGGCGGCATTTAAATTAGCCCGGCCAAAAACCTCAGCCCAGCCCAGTCCCTCCCTCTCTTCATAGTCTCATCTGTCCGGCAGCAGCAGCCTAAGCAAACCCCAAGGAAAAACGGAAAATTTGCATTTAACTTGAAGTGTTTGTCCCTGTCGCTCTCTTTCTCTCTCTCTCTAGCCAGTCTATCTCTGAGCCAGATGAAGCTTTAACCCTTTTGGTTAATTGAATTGATGGATTTGTGTCTGGGAACGTGGCCAAATAAGCTTTAAGGTCTTGCCAGGCGATTAACATACTATATACGAAAATGGGGCGGCAGTTTTCGTGATGCCTGGTGGAGGGCTTGCGGCAGGGGCAGGGGCAGGATTTTTAGAAACGTGTGGCACTCGCAGCCAAATTGAGAAGCATTCAAAATTATGAAAAGTAAGCCATAAAATCTTATTTTTACTTCCGCTACTCCACTCCACCCTCAAGCCCCACCCACACCGCCAAAATCCCACTGCCAGGGGGTGTGGTGCTTTTTTCGACTGGGGGTATGGCATTATGGTTGAGGGGGGGGATGGATACAATTTTAATTATGGCAACCGTAAGCTTTTGGTTGTAAATATTTGAAAATGCCCGATAACGTCGACGATTTTCATAAATAATACAACCCGCTCGAGCTTCTCTGGTACCCACCCGTCACTCCATCAGTGAATGGGACTGGGGCTGAGACTGGGTCTCGGGAAGGGGGACGGTGGCCCGGGGGATGGGGGACAGGGACCGGAGCAGCTTGAAGCTAAGTGCCTGCTCCCACGATAAGGGTTATGCGTGTGCCTAGCCTGGCTCTCCAGCCGGGTCGCCTGTTTGGCGTTTAAAGACAAAAGGATTGCCTCAATTTGTGGCTCGGCTCGGCCCGACATTGTGCGTGTGGCCACATACACTGAGGGAAAACCACCCACACAGAGCATGTCCGGAAGGAGTGACTCGATCGTAAGAGATGGGACTCAGAAAGACTCTTAAACTCTTCGAATGAGGAACGATTATGAACGGACTGTAAGCTGGGGTTTGGTGCCACTTTCTCTTTCAGTGTACGTCTGTTGTCTCTGGCGGGGCATGCCTGCGTATCTTTATCTTATCGAGAGCTGAGGCTGTTTGCGTGCCTTCTGATTAGACCGCCAGACGGAACGCCCCACACCCCAAGCACAGCCTCAACCCTTTTCCACCCCCACCCCCACACCCCACCCCCTTTCCCTTTCTGTGCCGTTCCCCTTACCCGCACGAGTACCCGCAGGAACATTAGCGGCATCTCAGCGTTTGATAAGCGACAAGGCGAGCATAAGGCAAAGGAGAGACTCCACCACCCCCCCTCTGCAGCCATTCTGGGTGCTGGTGGCACGCGTTGCCATTACCCTATATTTTCTTGAAGATGCCACTTGCCTGTCTTCTCCTGTGATCTGTGATTTCAATGTGATTTTTGTTTTCCCAGCCACTACTCCTCGTTTTTTCTACTTCCCCCCTCCCCCAAACCCTTCTCGTTTTCCCCCCTCCTTCAGTGACTGATTTTACTCCTTTCTTTTTGTCTTTGGCCAACATTCATCATGAATGCCTCGAGCCCGCATCTTAATTTTCCTCCAAAAGCAAACAACACGCACGCCCCACACACACACACACACGCGTATGAATGAGTGGGCGGACCACGCCCCCACCCCCACATCCCTGTCCCTGTCCCTGTCTCTGGCCTTTCCTCTGGGGAGACTGGGCAGACAGTTTTTGACGAGCACTTCTTAATTTATGATAAGGGTTTTTGGAAAATTGGAAAATGTTAAAATGCTGCCTGCTAAAAACGTGGGTGTGGGGATGAACGGGTTGCGAACCTACGGGCTGAAAAGAGATTTGGGGGAGGGGGGCGGAGGGCGGAATGTTTGGTTTTTTCTCAACTCTCCTCTGGCCCACCCACACTCTTTGGGGAAACTTCCTTTCGTAATGAGCTGCAAAAGCATTTGAATTATTTTTAACCCCGACGACATTATGCCCTTGAGATCAACACATACACACGCACACACACACGCACACATGACTCTCCTATCACTCATTCACTTCCACACAACCCGGATCCCTTTCCCTTATCCCCCTCAACCCGTATCGGGCTGTGCTTTGGCGAAATTTGATTTAGGATTTTTAATTTTGTGTGTGCGCTACTCATATTTTTTAATTATGCTGAGTAAAAAAGGATTTACAACACACTCGCGCACACACATGGCCTGGCTTTCGAAAATTAATTAAATTTGCACACATTTGCAGCTGCCCCTTTTGGGGGCAGCCCCCCCTTTCCTCACCTCACCGTGCTGCATGGCAATTAAAAAGCTTTTACAGCAATCAAAAGTTGAAAATGTGCGGACGTTTTGCTGTTGCTTGGAATGACACTTTCTCCTGGCCCGGGAAACGGAGTCTCCACCACCGCCCATCTACAAGCCGAGACCCTGATAAGACCATCAAGCTGTTTATAGTTTTAAACGCTTTGCCATTTGCATATGCCCAACCGCCCAACCGCTCTTAAAGCTACCTCCCCAAAGTAACACTCAAGCAGGCACATTCCCATGATAAAAAACGATACCCCAGAACCACTCCATTCCGCTCTGCTCTCCATTTGACCGCCGGGCATCCTTATGCCCAATCTAGTGGGGGGATGGAGTGTGCAAGGAGCTACGCAGAAGTTGGCCCAAGAACGCCATCAAGATGAAGGGCCCACAAAAACACGGAAGGCTCGGTGCGGACCGAAGTTTATGATACCCTTCCATAGTTCCTATGGCATCGGTTTGATGTTAGAAAAATTAAATGAATAAGGCATGTCCTATGACCAATTGATGGTGATGATATATTGATACGATCGTGGCAGCTCCGTCTTCGTTACCATCTTTATTTACCTATATCTCCAATGGGAGCTATAAGAAGCCTAGTTTCAGCTAGATGGTACCTTTAGTTCTGAGTGACGGACTCGATTGTCAATACCGAATTCGTAGCTTTTTTCAAACGTCTGATCTAATCATATTGTAAGTATTTCTCTGTGGCAGTGTATACGCGTAACCACAGTTCTTATATCAATGACAGAGCAAAGGAAAGAAGAGTGGGTGGGTGGGTGGTTGGGTGAGTCCGGTCATGTGTCTTACGCTTAAGCGAATTATGAAGTGACCCAGAGCGCATAAAAATTTATTGCTACGAAATAAAAATCAGCGTAAAAGTCTGTCCAGGCTGTGGGTGGCTAAGCAGGGGGCAGCGGACATGAGAGATGAAATCAGCATGTGAAAAAAAAAATGCTGCGGTCCCCCCATTGGGTTCCGTTACGTTAAGTTCTGTTATGCCCGCCAGCGGGAACAATAGCAAAGATATGTCCAAAGTGGGTGAGGGAGACCGGCAGGGACAAGAAAGTCCTTTTAATCTTAACACATATCATCATGATAACAATTTGGTCACTTTAAGTGAGGCAAATTTATTTATAAGCCTCCCCCTCACGACTCGCCAGTCACCCTTACCACTCACACTCCCGCTAGCATCTGTCCATCTTTATTGTTGTATCTCTATCAAGGACTCGTATCAAGGACCCTTGCTTGCGTTTTTCCTATACCCTTGCGGAGGGTACTACAATTCCATCCAGAAGTGTGCAACGCAGAGAGCCAGACTATTTCTCCGCATACTAACTGGTAGGAACTAGTATAATATCTATCAAACCATATGATATATGTATGTATATCGTTTGAAATCGTTGTAAAGGGGATTGTTAATGCTTAACATAAGTCATCCTATTTCAATGACTAAGCCTTGTCGTATTATATAGCCTTAATATAATGATCCATCGATATATATATACATATATGTATATACTTACATCTTCGCTATATACTTGTATATTTCGAGTTCGCTAATGTATCTAAGCCTAAGTATTTCGAAACATCATACAGTTTCCATAGGAATAGAGGATCCGAAAGGGTAGTTAAGGCTTCGAATACATAAGGTACATATCTCTCGACTACTCGTATTTTTGTTGGCCCTTTCTTTGCTCTTTATGCCATTTTTTGGCTGTTTTTCTTGCTGTTGTTTGGTGTTTAAGTAAATTGAAGCAAAATGCGCTTTGATGTCCTTTGTACACGATGTCCACGCACAGTCTCCCCTCTATTATGCCCCACCACTCACTCACTCTCTTTCTCTGTTGCTCTCATGTCTAATCGTGCTTTATGTACCGTTACGCACTCAACTTTCTCTTACCCCATTCTCTGCGGGACTATTTTTTTTGTACGCCTGTGTGCTGTGTGGTTCGGCCATTGGCCATCAATTCCCTTTGGCCGGAAGAAGAAATCATGTCCAGTGATTTTTTTTTATTAGTACCACCCCCCCGCACACACACACACACATCTTTAGCCCTGGGCTTGTGCCTTCGTGGATTGCGTGTGCAAATATTTGTAATTTTATTACGCACTCAAGTACTCATAAATAAACAATTACATCAGTTACGATGTCCCTTCCTCTTCTCCATCCGCTATCATCATCGTTCTGCGGCTAACAGGTCTTACCCCCCCGCCATCGCCACCGCCACCGCCACCGCAGTCCAATTGCCAATTATTTATAGTTATGTTTCCTATTAGTTGCAGCTAATGGCAACGTCACACCCCCTTTATACAAGTATTCCCTACCCGAAAACGCCTTCTCTCTCTTGCGGAGGGAATGTTGATTTTGAAAAACTTTCAAAATTCAAAATTGATAATGGCGGCATCTTTCATACTTGCTGTATATCGGAAAACCATATCAGATGGCCATAGCTGCCATAAATATTATGTACATCCGCCAGGGTATTTAATGCTTCGACCCCAAAACGGTGCCCTCCATGCTGTTCATTTTCTGAGTGACTTTGTCTCGTGCCTTTCCGCTTCTAATCTCAACCATTTTTTGGCAGAAAAATGGCTAAAAACGAATTTCGTGTTTTGCATTTCGTTGCTGTCAAGCGGAAAATAGCAAGGCAGTGGGTGTGGGGCAAATACGGTTTTGGATGGGGGCTAGGGTTGAGTTCTGTCTGCACTGATTCAAAAGGTTTTTAACATGTCTGAGCACGCAACGTAATTTTAGTTTAATTGGGTAATTATGCGCATACAGTGGGAAGGATTTTATATGTGCGTGAGTGGGTGTGAAAAACATAAAACTCGTGAGTCACGTACGTCACAAAAGCTTGCTATTCATACCATAGAGAATACCCACAAAGAAATATCTACCAATGAAGAATTTAAATATTTGTTAATAAACTTTGCTGTAGAATACCTCATTAGAAATAACTCGAAGAAAATTCGAGCATTTCCAAAAAATTCAACCCTTTTGACCTATTTTTCTTTAAAGTAGAATCTTAAATTCAACCATAGTTTATAGCTTTTTAAAAAGTAACTCTAGTAAACTCTAGATTTGAATCAAATTCATAATAGAATCAGAGTTATCTTGAGCCCGAATTGAGAGCTTTAGTGATCTTCCAACCTCGTGAGTGCGTGACTGCGTGAGTGCATGACCCATTCATGGGCTCATCTCTAGTCCAGGGGATGGTAAGAAGCTAAAGCAGATACAAAATTTTGCCAGTTTGTTTGCTGTGCATGCAAATGCAAGGCTCCAGACAGATGGAGAGGGAGCTGGAGAAAGTCGAAGAAAGGGAGAGATAGTTGAAGCAGACGCCATAACTAACGGTAAGATGAATCCACTGACACTGTTTGCTCGATGCCAAGTGGAAATCCTATGGCGCTGAAAAGCACCCGCCAAGAAACAGGTGTAGTTCGTAGAGGGAGTTGGGAGCTACTGGAGGAGCAGTCGCAATGTCAGCGGAAACGGAAGTGCATGCAGTTTGAGCTGAGCTCACTGGCGAGTGAGGGTGAGCGTGGGGGTGGGCGTGGGCGTGGGTCGAAGGAGTGCAGCGGAAGTTGTCGTTTTGGTACAGGAAGCCCACTTCAAAGGCGTTTTCGAGGAACGGGCCTAGGGGTTCGCGTCATGCTTGGCTGACTTTCGCTTTGGCTTGTTAATTTATGTGCAGAGGCGTAGCCCAGTAGGGGTTGAGGTACAGTTAAGTATGCATATGCAAACTTTATTTTGGCTGCGTTTAATTATGGCTCCACAAGAAGCACAAGCAGAGTGCCCAGCAATCACATCAAGGAAGCGACTTCTGCCCAGCCCAACCTCACTATCTCTCCTTAGCAGATAAACTCTTTAAGAAGAACAACTCGAACTCGACAACAAAAAGAACTGAAACACAAATTTTGACCCCGAAAATTGGGGCAACAAGTTTGGCCAAAGTGAGAGCGAAAGAGATGGCGGACACACACACTAGCCCTCTCTCTCGCACTCATTCGCTCTGGCTTTCTGGCGGCTGTCTCATTTCATTGTTATTATTTGCCGGCGCGAAAGTTTTAATTTTTATTATTAACTACGAAACTTTTGCTGGAAAGGCACAAAACTTAAAAAAGGCGACAGACAGAAAGAGCCGGCAATAGTCTACCAAGAATGTGTGAAAGGGACGCCGACAGAGAGACGCGTGGGCAAGGAGATGAGCATGAGCTAGCGAGCGAGAGGGATGGTTAGATAGACAGCGGACAGACTTTGGTAAAGGGGTGCGCGGTGCTGGCTGCAGGGGCTTCAGGGGCTGCCGGGGCTTTTGGGAAGCGTCAAAGTTTTAAAGTAAAGTTTTTCGGCGTACCCGCGCCCCCCTTACTCCCCTTACTCCCCTTACTCCACTCGCGAACACCCCATCCTATCCTTTAAACGCCCGTAAAGTATAACTTTGTTTTAGGTTTTTGGGGTTTTTGCTCTGCCATATGATTGCTTGGCAGCGAATTCTGTTGCCGTTCCCGTTCCCGTTCTCGTTCCAGCGGCTTCTTCTTGCCACTTTAAGTTGTTCCTGTTCCTGTTCGTGTTCTTGTTCTTGTTGTTAGTCCCGTTCTTCTTAGACTTTCCGCAAAACCAAAAATCGGGCAAGGTCAGGGACAAGGCCTCTTCCGTTCCGCTCACTTCGCCTTCCAAGTTCAGTTCAGTTCAGTTCGGTTCAGTTGTTGGTTTTGTTTAGTTTTCGGCTCTCAAGTTGGATTCCCTTTCCCCTTTCTTCGTGGGGATCTTAAAGCTAGGTATTTTCATTACAGTTCTGTCTAGCATTGTCTGACAGCATTCAAAATCGATCACTTCCCATAAAGAAGTTGATAAGAAGATGTTAAAAACCTATGAAGATATAGCTAGAAGCTGTATCTTTTAATTTATGGTTTTTAATTTCTGCTATATCCGGAATTAAGTTTGAGTATTTAAGGGTTTCTGCACTGAGAAAAAAATTTAGTATCAAAAAGATTTTTTAGATACAGAAATGGTGAAAAAGAATTTACTTTGATTTAAATAAATCTATTAAATCTATTGAAAAGTGCTTGTTTTTTAATCTAAATATAAAAGTCTTACAAATATTTTAAGACTTAGATTCAATTTGTAGGAAATGTATTTAGTTTATATATAAAATTAATTTTTTGTTTAATTAAAATATGATATATCTTTAGGTCCAATATTTTCATATTATACTTCCACTCTCGCGGAAAAGAAAATGGTATTAATATTTAAATCCGAAATCTGAAATAGGCATACGAGTATGTAAATAAGAGAAAAATTACTATTCAATCGTTTAAAGGAAATCCCCATACATCAGTCTATTTGTATCCTTTACTACCTATCATTTTTTTATTTTTTTTATTACAGATTAATTTAACTTTCAGGTCTCTATTTGTGTAATATAATTAACTTTGACCCCGCCATTTAACTGGATATTAAAAAGCTATCCTGACTTTAAAAATATTCCTTGCAGCCCATCTATTGAATGGTCGTTAAGCTAAAAATTTTGGGTAAAATTAAAGAGCAATCCGTAGCATCCTCATGATCTGACCTTTGTGCCGAGCACACGCAGCATTATTTATGCTGCATTTAACTTTGGTTTCCCATTCATGGCTTGACCATTTTTGGGGTGCCACTGTTTTGCGGTTGAAATCCATGTTGGTCAGTCCTGGGGCCAGTGGCTGTGGCACTGTCAGGGGCTTTGCGGAACAGTGTTCGCACACACACCCACACACACACACACACACAAATTAAGTAACACTTACAATGCGAACAGAGCCACATTCAAATTCGCATTCCATTTTGGGACTCTACGAGCACGCAGCATGTGGTCACAGGCAGGAGGTGTAGAGGGGGTGGGGTCTTAAGGGGTGCGTGGTCACTGGGCTGGGTGTGGGAGGTGTATCCGGAAGAGTTTTCCCTTTTTTCAGTGACCGAAAATTGAAAAACAGCCTGCAGTTGTGAAATGTTCAGGCGTGAAAACCCCGATTGAGGTTAGGCCTGGATTCGCTCCTTGCCTCCTTCTCTTACTCAAGCACTCTCTCTCTCTTTCTTTCACTTAGAAAAGCCAAAGTGTAAAGCTGCCTCATGTGTCTGGCAAATCCACTTCACAGACACTCTATAGACCCTACTCTCTCACTCTCCTTTTAGCTGGGATTCATTAACATTTTTTCCATTTACGATTTTCACGCGTTTTTTAATGCGTTGCCATTTGAAACGGCTTAAGGCTCATACATATGCAATTTATGCACACACAGATACACTCCTGCACACACACACACACACACACACAAACACATGGAGTTGCCAATTTGAAATTATTACCGAAGCCAAAGCCCAAAACAATCTCCAGGCAGGTGGTGCCCCATTGTACGCGTAGTTGTTGTTTTGCTTCATTTTTTGTTGCCCTCCTTCCCTTCATCCTGCTTCATTTTCTTCATTTACATCTGCTTTCACCATCCCCATTGCGTGGCCAGAAAGCCAGAATAAAGAAAAACCAAATTACCGCATTTGAAAAATAAATACTTGAGCAAAACGCGGATTAAGTACAGTGGAGCAAAAAGTTATTTTCAGGGGCAGAAATTTCTTTAGAGAAATATTTTTCTCTGCTATTTGTTTCGAGATCTTCTCTAGAGGTTGCAAAGGAGGTTCCCTTGAAGGATGTTATAATTCATAAAATTTTTCGAATTCGTTGAAAGATTTTCCTGTACAAAATTTATTGTCGGTCTCTCGTTGAAAACTGATCAGCCATTAGCCATTAAAGACCTCGAAAATGTTCCCACAAGTCCCACTGTTTAAATATTCAATGTAAGTTAAAAATAAATAAAATATAAAAAAAAGAGATTTTTAAACTCTGTTCTAATGTCTCAATCCCTCTCTACTCCGAATTTCTAGTGCGTGTGTGTGGGGGTGGGGGGGGGTGTGGCACAAGTGCTGGCGCAGTTACTTAAATGCCCGTCTTCGCACTGCCTGTTCGCCGCCCATGCCCCACCGCTGCCTCGTGCTCCCCCATACAGCCGCTTATCCCTCTGCCAAATTAATTCAAATTAATTCACTCGCGTCCCAGATGTTTCAGCTCAAATTTTATGCGCGAATTTCGTTTTACACCGAAACCATTTGGCGACCAAGGTGGAATCAGTCTCAATCTGGTAAGAGGTGGGGGGGGCGGCTCTCTTCTCTGAGATGGAAATTGCATTTCCTTTAGGGAAAGCACTTGTCGATCACGGCATGAACCCTGGAATCTCTGGATACTAGCTTCGGCGATCGGAAATTTATATACTCTTGAGGAAAGCCGACCAGTTTTAAGGCAAAAGGTGAGAACCGAGATCTTCATCGAAGGATTCGTATATTAAATACTTATGCTGAAAGCCTGTATAAACGTGCATAAAGGTACTTTGTGTTGGAAAGTCCGTTCGGGAGAACATTTTTAAGTTTAAAAAAGTGTGTGCTGAATGGGTCCCAAAACTATACCCAGACTCAAGGATTCTCTTGAGCCCCGAGGCCACTTAAGCACCGCCGAAAGCTGTTGGCTCCAACCGCAGGACGACACAACGCACCCAACCTCAACCCACAGCCCTTCATTGGGCCCACCATTGTCCTGTGGGGAACACGCCTCGCGTCAACACCAAAATAACCAGAAAACAAAAGACGTAGAATGGAAACGAACAGAAAGGAAGTGAACAGAACAGAACAGAACAGTAGAGAACAGTAGAGAAAAAGCCAAAACAAAAGACGAGGCGAAAAAATGTTCCTTGTTCCCGAAATTGAACTTCAATTTCAATGAATGACGCAACAGCAGAGTGGCAGAGTGGCAGAGTGGCTGCTCGCAGAGGGGGTGGTGCTTTGGGTTTTAGTTGGCAAATGCGTTAATTCCATTTTCTTAATTAAATGCACAAACAAAATCACGGAAATGAAAAATAAAATCCAAGTCTTTTACACTCAATGATTTGTTTTCATTAAAACAAGAAATTCTCATTAACAATGGCAATGACAGCGAACAGAAATGGTCTGTGCGGAGGGTGGAGGGGCGTTGGGTGCGGTGCGGTGCGGTGGGGTGGGGTGGGAGGAAAGAGGGTGAAAACCACCGATGGGCGACGGCCAAGGCAAAGTCGAAGGAGAACGCGAAGGCGAAGGCAAAGTCGAAGGCGAAGGCAAAGGCGACGGCGACTTTCATTCTGTCCATTGTCCTGCTTATCGCCTGGGCATTGTGATACTCAGTACTGGCAGAGCACAAGGGTATACTGAATTTGTATATTATATTATATATTATATTATATTATATTAAACACACACATGTATATCCCTTCACCAGTGCCAAAACTACACGTTTTTTGTAGCCCCAAGCACCCCCAAGTAAAGGGAGAGGGTATGTGTGAGTCGTATACTTTCTTGCGTTGTTTCTGCTCTTTGTCCCTCTCTTGGTTTTGTTGTTGTAGTCAATGGGCGCACTCACAAAACGCGCCACATTTTAATTGCCAGCAATTGTCGTCCCCGTTCTCGCAATCCTTGTCGTTGTCGCAGCTGCTCCTTGGACTGCTCTGCTCCGCTAACTTATTATCCTTATGCAGGCTCTGTTGTTGCTTTTGTTGTCCTAGCCATTCCCGGAGTCAGGCGCCACCCATCTTTTTTTTTCGGCGAAAGCGTCAGAATTTATGACATACTTTTCAGCGCAATTGTTGTCGCGATTTACGCGCCCTCACCCGCTGCCATGCCAGATTTTTGGGGGGGGGGACTGGAATCTGGAAGGGTGGCCTGAATGGTGCAGCCCTGCCCTTAACAATTAGCTTTCTGGCAGCTGCAGAGTCAATCAATAAAATCACGAGAAATTCAAACATTTTCCGTAGCATACTATTTGGCGCTTGGAACTTGAACATTTTCAAATGGAAAATAAATAATAAAATAGAAAAGGGTTTCCTGAAAAGCGAATAGCCAACACCAAGGCTCGCAAAATTACAAAATTGTATTCCATTTTTGCAGATACCTTTTTTTTTAATTAATTAAACAGAGATTTTAGAAAGTTAGTGCTAAAAACTCTGTAAATCGTTTCGATTCGTTCACTTATCTTCCTGATTACGAAAGGTATACATTTTATGTTTAAGTTAGTTCTATCCTAGCGATAAAATGAAGAAGCAATTAAGTAATAGGCTGAGTCTCATTGTACATAGAAAAGTGCAAAGGCCCAGGAGCAGAAAACCAAAACATTTCCAATGGGAAAATTGCATGGAAAACATGTTTATCTTTTAATGATGCTATGCCAATGCCAAAGCTATCTTATGCGGTAGATATATATATCTACCCTGGCAAAAAAAGGGCAATGCGTTAAGTTGCTTATTTATAGATTTTTAATTTAAAATCGGAGGGTTTGTGGCTCATCTAAGATACATATGTGGGTTCCGACCTCACCCGATCTGAAGTTCATCTTTACGCGAGAAGGCACCATAATTAACTCCATTATATCACCTATCTTTAAGAGCACAATGCTTTCCAAGTAGAGCACGTTTTTTGATTGGATTTCCGACTGCTGCATAATCGTTTTTCAGAATGCCATTTAGCTTTTCATAGATCTCCTCCAGGCAAGGGCATTGTTTTTCAATTGTCCAATTTTTCAACTTTAATTCTATCTCTCTCTCTCTCTCCTGCATCCCCATGCCGATCCATTCCCAGCCATTCCCTGGCCATTCCCCCCCCCCCCCCCCCCCTCTTTGGGGCGGCGACTGCAGCCAGTGGCAAGGAAAAAAGAATGCATGAAATGAGAGCAGATGAGAGCTAAAAAAGTACCGCTAATCGTACAAAATGGCGGCAAACACACACCAGTCGTGCGGCAGGGGGCGGCGGGGGGGTGGGGCGAATGCGCTAGGGAGTGGAGTGGCAGTGGAGCTCAGAAAGAGAGACAGAGAAAGAGAGGACGTAAATTTACTCAACGTCATTTTTTCGTTCCCTCTTGCATTTTCCTATTTTCTCGATTTTTTGCTGCCACTGCCGTTGTGTGCTGTTGACGTCGCTGCCCTCTGCTGCGGCTGCTTCTTTTTCGATTTTTCCAGCTTTTCTTTCCGTTCTTCCTCTTTCTGTTGCTTTTTATGCAGTTTCTGCCGTTGCCCTGGCAATGGACCCGCCTTCTTTTGCCGGCTTCACCTATCGTAGCGTCGTCCTCGTCCTCGTCGTCAGCTGCACGAAAGGTCCTGGCCGTGCCGGCCGCATGCAGCATGCAGCCAGAGAGAGAGAGACACACACAGACTGAGAAGGAAAGAGTGGGAGAGAGCGAGCAAGCTTGTGTCTGCGTCTGCCTACACCGAACAGTGTCCTGCTCTCTCTCTCTCTCCTGCTGGCCGCGCTCTCTCTCTTTCCTCTTCTGTAACGCTCTCTCATTCTTGCGTTGGCTCTGCGCTACTGCATTTTCCGTTAGCCGTTAGCCGTTAGCTATTCCCTACTCCCTCCCCTCACCCCCCTCCCCCATACACTCTCATTCTGGCCACTCTTCCACTGCTTTTACTCATTCTCATTCTCCTACTATTTCTTCCTATCCTTTTTCGGATTTCATTTATTGTGTATTTTTTGCATTTCATTCTGCTCTTTTTTATGCTTTTGTTTCTCCTTAGCTTGGCCAGGCTTTAAATTTGATTTTCTCTGCAGCATTTAGAGCACACACACACTTCCTCTCTCTCTCACACACTCACATATGCATATGTGTATGCCATGATATGTCTCTTGGAGGGACAGCCAGGCAGTGCTTGCCCCTAGGGTCCCTAGGGTCCACATTTTAAAGATTCCTGTCTTTTAAGAAATGTAGTCTAAAAACTTGTGCATTGGAGGCAGATGTCCGCCAAAGGAACTGTCCACCCACGAAGCTGTCCACCAAGGAGCTGACAGCCCATGAAGCTGTCCTCCCAGTAGATGTGCGACAGCCATGGAATTGTCCCTCCATAGAGTCCCTCCAACCAAGACGCAAGGGCTCCACCCATGGAGCTTTCCGCCCAGGCCAGGGATTGTCCAGTAAATAGAGGTTATACAAGCTTGAAGGACGAAATACCTTTTGCGATTTCGCACCTTTCTGATCAATACTTCAAACTAATCCCGACTATATCTACGAATATATCAGTATCAGCCATGTTCTGGTTATCACAAGTCCCAAAAAGTTGCGTTGGTTTTCGTAAGATTCTTAAGATTTAAAACCGGTTGGTATCGGGTATATATGTCGTTAGTTTTTTAATTCACGAATTGTTTCTTTTCTTTTGGATTGTTGGATTATTTAACAAAATATTTCAATTTCCAAAAGAGAAACAGATTTGGGAACTAAACTTTATCGGTAGCAAAACGTTGCGAAAACCGGAGCACATAGATTTAGACTCGTACAAATTTTTCGAAAACCGGATGATGGCTGTATATACTTCCAAATTATTTTTAATTTGTATTCTTATGTATTACATTACATTACAATTTTACTTCTTGAGATATAAATCTTGGAACACACATATATCAAGAAATGAGAAGAAAAGAAAGAATCATTCAGGCAGGCTCCGGTTTTCACTTACCTCTGCGTTTTCAGCCAAAATATCCCGTTTTTGCACCTTCGGATTTACTGGTTAACGCCCAGATAAATGCTGGTCAGTGGACATTTGTAACATTCGATGTTATGATATCTATAGCCGAAGAAATAATTTGCTCAATTGCCCAGGTAATGGTATCCAATTTTTGATAATGCCTCAATAAGTCATCTTCTTGTTTCCTTTTGCAATTAAGACTCGTTTTGTTGCCTAGAAAAAAACACTTTATTTTTTTATGTCGGCGAGGTAAATGTTTTCGATTTGACAACAACAAATTTTGCGCCAATTTTTTTGTTTTCAAAAGAAAATCCGAAAATCGTTGCGTAAGTGAAAACCGGAACCTTTCCGATTATTTAATTTATAAATTGGAAAGGCCGAATCCTACACTAAATTAAATTTTGTACACCATTTAATTTAAATAGAGCCATCCAAATGATTTTTAGAAAATGATCGCATAAAATATTTGTAGAAGCTGCGTTGCCTATAACCGATATTTACTGTATATATATTTATATGTACAGTGTACAGTGTACACCCATATGTATAGATCTTCTCCTCAATTAGACCCCCACTGCACCCAATCCCAGGGGCTGTATAAATAATTTGCAACTCATTTCGTAGATGGTTTTTATGAATTGCCGTGCAATTTTTAATGAAATTTATCGCGCTTATCCGGGCGCATTAATCAAAAACCGGGCATTTGGCTCCGTTATCACGCCGCGTCGCCGCGACCCCGCAACAACATTTACAGCAACAGCAACAGCAACAGAAACAGCAAAACAGATTTATAACGAAACAGACTGTTGCTGCTGCTGAACGAGTGTGTCTGTCTCTGTTGCGCGCCTTTGACGGAGGTCGCTAATTTAAACCAAATGAATTGGCACATTTTTCACTTTTCCCCCAGTCCCCAGCTCTCCTCTCACTCTCTCTCTGGCGGAAGTCAAATGAGCAGCGGGAATCTCCAAACGGAATCTGAACCGCAACCTGAACCTGAACGCAGACCCGGACCCAGGCCCAGACCCGTACCCGTACCCGCCCCGGCCAAAGCAGGCCGACAATGGGAGATGTCGGGGCGTAGTCACTTAATCCATGGCCCGGGCGATAAAAATCTTGAAAATCCAACTTAAGTGTTTGGTAATTTATCTCACTGTTGTGCACCGCTCCATCTCCATCTCCACCTCTCGATGTGTTTCCGTCTCTGTTGCTCTTCAGAGCATACGCGCGACATTTTTTTCCGTATAATCGTGCTAGTCGTAGTCGCACTCCTGCTCATACTCCTGCGCCTGCTTTGACGATTCCTTCAGTCGTCAGTCATCGCACAGCGGGCTGCCACAGCCCAACCACAAATAAGCCAGGAAGAGCCACACCCCACACTCCCATCCGAGCGGCCCCAACCAGCAGCCACTTCCGGCATCAGCATCAGCTCGTTGTCAGTCATTTTGAGTTTGGCTTTCGATGAAATGATAAATGATGAAAAATCTTGCCAAAGATTTAAAATTATCCAAGAGCAGAGTCAACAGCAAATCAGCGGAGCAGGGGCCAGCGCCCGAATCCTGCCCGGGGAGGCAGCCTCTCGAAAATGAGCTTGCAAATACAGAAATGAGATGAGATGAGATAATACCCCCCACTTATGGCCAGCACTCCAAATTGGAAGCAGATGAGACAGGCTGGGAGAGCGAGAGAAATTGAAAAACTAAAGTACAGTAAAGCATACCAAGGAAAGGTGCAGGGCTTCAAGGAGTTAGATGGAAAAAAAGATATCGGAAAGAGGGATATGCGTTGATAACTATCTAATGAAAGTTGAAGGTATAACTTTCATCAGCGAAACAACTTAATAAAATAAAAGTAAATATAAAGGAAGACAGATCATAACAAAAGAAATTTACTAATTACTTTCTCTATATCAGAAGCCTAGGAGAATTCGCGCTCGGTTCGGTTAACGCGTCACGCGTCATGCGGCAGACCTCCTCGGTCGAATGAAGTCCACCATTTGCGAATTGATTAGTTTGCAGCCAAACTTCTTAAATTTTACAAAAGTTATTGTGAAATGCCACTCCGGGTAGTTTCTGGTCTCTCGACTCTGTGCATTGATAAATCTCCAGCACCTCATTTTCCATTTTCCATATTTCATCACATTGCTCTAGCCCCTAGCGGCCCTGAGTTGCACTTTCTGAATGGGTTCTTCAGGGCCATTGTTCGCACGCATTTGACGGAGTGGACAGTGGATCGTAGGATGCCTCACCTCTCTGTACCCCTTCTGAAAGCCCCTCTGCGCTCATTTGCTCGATGATTTCAACAGTTTTTCAATTGAGCAAAAGCTGAAGGCAAATGGGAAAATTGGGTTTTTCTTATAGTTTTTCCATGCTGCTGTTTGGCTGGCTACCGAAAATGTTCTTGCTGCCGGTCGTGGACGTGGTTTTGGTCCTGTCGAATCCGTCGATATCCACCCTCGACCCAGACCCCCCCCTCTAACAGCGCCTCAAGGTGCTGGAGGGTTGGGCATGAGAGGATTCGAAGTTTTAAATAGCCATTAGCGAAAGCGCTTATTAAAAATTTACATTTCATTCCACTTTACAGCTGAGCGAGCCAGGAGATGAGACGAGTTGAGTCGAGTTGAGTTTCGAGACTGGAAAATTCATTTCAGCTACCACCAAAGAACCAACCCCACACCAGCCCACACCACCCCAAACCCCTAAACCGAACCCAGTGTCCGCCTACTTCCTGCCGTTGATGGGGTTAAAATTTTCTGTTGTTGGATCTTTAGGTGTTCATGCCAAGTTAATTTAATAATAAAACTGAAATTTAATTCATTTGTGGATAGGCCAGGTCCTGGTCGAGTCCAGTCTTAGTACCAGGAGTGGGGCGGGGCAAGAGTTGGCTATGGGAAAGGAGTTTCCCTGAGGGATAGACCCAACTGCTGGCCCCAGCCGAGTTCGCCTCAGTCTCAGCGTCTTTTCACTCGTTTTTAATATTATTTTCCAGTTATCTGACCTTTTTCTTCTCGCAACTGTTGGCCAACCTCGGATCCGGCAACATTTTCCACAGCCAGAGGCCACAGAGAGAACAAGAAGGAGACGGCTTCTTTAATTATGAGCCAAACAAGAGCTTTAAAATGCCAAACTAACATCCACACAGCCACCCACCCGAAAGATCTTAGCACTTAAAAGCGCTTGGAAAGGCATCCCCTCGGAAACCCCTTCCCTTTTGGCCTGTCGTCTTGCATAAATTTCGGGACTGCGAGAGCACTTGCAGCCAAATTGAATTGCGTAAAACTAACCGCCGAATGCGCGCAGCACAATTAAGGTTGAGGTTTTATAGCCGCGCTGTCGATGGGGGTATGCCCCAATCCCCTCCCCATAAGCGGTACAATATCTCTCTGCCCCTCAGCCACGGGTTTGGCATTTCCCCATTTGCGGGTTTGGGGATCTGCGGGTGGCAGCTGTCAGTGCGCTAGTCAGTCGCTGTCAGTTTTCGGTTAGCTGCAGGCGGGGACAACGCTGCCGCCATCCGCCATCCGCCATCCGCCATCTGCCATCCACCTCGATTCCTTAACATATCTTACCCCTCAATACCCATCACATACGAAATGAATCTTCAACACCCATCAGATACGAAATTTATCTTTGCGTGCGCTCGTATCCTGCCCAATCACCTTTGCAGTTTGACAGCAGCAGCAGCCAAATGGGATTTCAGATGCAAGAGCTCGAAATGTATCCTACAGAATATTACACATGTTACAAATGTACGAACGGAAGGATTATGTAAGGAAGTAATTAGTTACCCATACCCATCCCATACTTCTATAGTCAGAAAAAAAGTCTAACAAACTGAAGCTTAGAAATTGATACACGATTTCGACACTCGGCCTGAAGCCGGGATATAGCTATGGATATATAGAGAGTTGATCATTCATCGTTGGTTATTCAGTAACAGCGTAACACAATGGGCTTTAGACGTAATAATATGGATATATGTGGATAATGAAATGGATAAATGGAAAGAAAACACAGATATGCAAGTCCATTAATTCATTATAGACGTCTGTAGATTATATGTGGAAAACCAACTTAAATACATCGCAGCCGATAAGCATAGATATGTGTTTATATATTGATTCTAAATATAGTCACAAAAATGCATAAAGTTCTCTTTCCAACGTCTCCCCTAGTCGACTCCCAGTACCCTTTACGGGACAAACGCGCTCTTGACACCAAGCCCAACCAAGAAGGAACAGCTCCGGGACGGTGTCCTGGTCGGTGCCAGGATGAGGATGAGGAGGGGACAAGAAGCACACGAAACAGCTGGACCGGGAGTAAAATCAGAATCAGGAGCAGCGGGGAGCGGGGAGCATGGCAAACGCTTTTTGGCCGCACAACAAAATTTGATTTGTATTTCTGTGGTTTACCTTTAGCCCCCAGTTTTCCAGCTCTCTCACCCTCCTGGCTGCCCAGAGGGACACGAACAAAACTATGTTGAGGTGGAGGAAGAGGTGGAGGAGGAGGAGGATGGAGTGCCAGGAGTGTCAGTGGCACCTGGGCTTGCCTACTGTCGTAGATGCTGAGGTTGAAATGTAAAATGCACAGAATGGATTGTGCGGCTAACCGGAACAATTAAGGAATTTCCCCGGCAACTGTCCTGGTGGTCCTGTCCCGGCCCTGGGTCTGTCCTAGGTCGGGCTCACGGAGTTGCAGTTACCAAATTACGAATGCCACATGGACCTGGCTGGATCATTCCCATTCCCCCCTGTAGTAGTCAGAGTCTTGCTTCTGCTATCCTCCTCAAAAATGATTAAGTAGATTGCAATGACTAAATTCTGAGCAGGACGACAAGACGATGACACGGCCCAGGACACGACGAAGACGTTGGCTGGCAAAGGCGATAAAATGGAAAAACCGACGGGGAAATCAGGAGATGGAGCTACCAGAATATGGCGTGTTGGCTTTTGTTTCTGGCCCAGCCAAATATGTCTTGCATACGAAATTATCATAAGCCCTGAAAGCTTTCCCACAGCCACAGCCTTCCCCTCGTCGATATCTAGGAAACTCCATGAGCTCCAAATGCAACAGCAACAACATGGTTGCAGAGTGACTGGGTGGTTCAGTGGATGGGTGGATGGGTAGATGGGTGGTTCGGGTTTGGGGGCAGGACGGAGCCAGCACTGGGCTATCGCAGCTGGCTACGTGGCCGTGTCTACCTCAACGTTGACGTTGGCACGGAAATAATTGAAAATACGTGTTTGGGTTTTTGCGGACAGCGGCAGTTGCTTGACAACACAAGCAACAACAATAAGGAGACGGCCGCACGTTCGACCCAACGTTTGGGCCAACTTGGACTTGGCCACATTTCAGTTTGACAAATTTCACTTCGGCCCTGGCCCAGGCATAATAAATTTTGTAATTTCTTCAAATGAATTTTGAAAATCAACAGAATAGCCGGTGGGGCTCGGGGCTTTACCCATTATCGAAATGAGCCAACAATTTGTGACTACGAATGGTAAAACCCCTATTTGAACTCTAGCCCCCGACCACCCAACCCCCCAACCACTATATTAATCATTATTTTCTTGGAAACGGAAACTTTCAATGGCAGAACAGCACTAGCAATAGATGGAACAGCGGGCCATGGCCTTGGAATGAAGTTTTCCAGTGGCACAATCATGCAGCCTTATGGATAATGACTTCGAAACAGATATGCTACGTATTGTCATTATAACCAACGAACCATCGATCCGCATTTGCCAGTTAAAGTTATAGTTATTTCTAATTAATTATTAATTAATTAATACTTATACTTCTCCAAGCTGAGGAAAAGGAAAAGCTAAAATAAAGATTAAAAAAAGGGAAAAACCCACCAGATCAAGTTTAACAATTACAGGATCGAAGCCAAAGACAAAGAACTTCTAATAGATCTCACACAAAGGTCCAGAAAAACATTATGCTTTCATTTTGCACTATGCCTGTGATTGAACCCCAAATTTTTAATTGAATTTTTCATTCAAAATAAATGGAACCAGTGCCTTCCGAAGAACATTTCACCTCAGAGCAATGATCCAGGGATTGTATAGTATTTTTCACATGCACTCAAGAGTCTCTTGCATGCCAATAGGCTGGTGGGTCCAGGGTATGTAGGGTCCTTTTAGGTTATGCCGGCGGATAATCAGCCTATGCTATTTACTCTCTACCCCAATTGGCTGAGGCAAGGCTATCTCCTGGCTATTAACATGGAAAGTACCCGTCTGACAACGACCTGCCATATGTACGAGGCTTCAAAGACCTCCACTACCGTCCCCGTGCGGTCCCCTATGACAATTTATTTTTCCAAATCCTTTCGTATCTGCAAAGTGACAAATCTTGTGAGTCCCAACATTTTTGTATAAGATTAGAGATTTTTGTTTCCCAATGATCTCTGCCTTTATTCATTAGGTTTCCCTTAACATTTCATTGTATCTCTCTTAAAGTTTCTCACCGAGATTCCCGTCGAGCATCTGTTTGAATTATCCTTGACTGCTCTCAGTTCGATTCAGGAACATTCTTCAGTCTTCCCTTAAAGTCCTGGCGTAATTTGGCTTAAAGCCCGGGACCGACGATTCGATAGACATTCGATTTACGACAAAAATTTTAATTACCACAAATGAGAGGGAGGAAAACTCTTTTGGCTGGAAATTAGCTGGCAGGGAAAATCAATTAGCTGCCTTCCCAAAGAAAAATATACACAAAAAAATAAAAATAGAAAAATAAACAAAGCCAGAAGCAGGACGATAGCCAGGAGGAGGCGCAGGATGAGATGAGATGGCGGTGGGCGAGTCGACCACTCGTACCACTCTTTAAATCAATAAATCATCTGCAAGCAAATTAGTTGGATGAGGAGGTGTGGGTGAGTGGATGGGTGGTTGGGTGGTTGGGCTTTGGAGTGGGTCAAGAGACCGACCATTAGTCTTGCTTGGACACGGCTCGACCCAAAGTTGTCCTTGCCCTTGCCTTCTCTCCTTCTCAAGTTCTCTTCTTCTTTATTTTTATTTTTATTTTTTCCGTTGTGTGATTTGCCAGCGAAAACCACGTGATTGGCTTTTAGAGGGTATCCACAGCCACCCAGGCCCAAATTCAGTCCCAGCCCCATCCTCTGGTTTGAGCAAATGAAATCCATTATATTCATGCGCAACAAAAGCCAAAAAGGATGAGTCCGCAGGACCCCGAAGGAAGCAGGACTCTTGGACCAGGGCTTACTTCGCAGAGCCCTGAGCGCTGGGCGATGTGCTGTTCTGGCGACATAAAAAATTCATTAAAAGTAATAAACTAATTCCATTCGATCCTATTAAAAATCATTTTCGAATTAAGGATATTTGCATATCCTTAATAAAGTTTTACCGGACACAAAGGCACAGAAAGTGGGGAGTCGGGATTGGGATTGGGAGTGGGAGTGGGAGCTGGGGCCGAGGCCGGGCCGGGCAGGGCTTTGCCTTTGTGACATTTTACTGGCCATAAGCAGACAAGTGGATGAGCTGTGGATGCCCCACCTGCCCCTGAATCACCCCTGCTCCTGCAGCCGCTCATCAGCAGCGCCGTTGGTGGTTGATGCCATGCTGATGAGCCAGGGACAAGGGCCATTGACTGGGAGTGGGAGTGGGAGTGGGACAAGGTCCAAGGCCCAAGCGTCCTGGATGGGACTGGGGGGAAATCTTGTTTTTATTTGTTTGTTTACCGTCCGCAAAATGAACGTTGGCAGCTAGTGCTGGTGGTGGGTGGGCTGGATATATATTTAAATTTTATCGCAAGAGGTCCGACGAGCCTGATTGCCTACGGATTTGCCGTACCGAGGACACTTTCGGCTCACAGCTGCCAGGACTCATCAATCAGCTGCAGACTAATTACATAATCTCCTCTTGATTATGTTGCCGCACAATTGTTGTTGCTGCCGCTGCTCTTGGGGCAAATTGAACTTGTTGAGTGATGCATAGCGGGACTCAGGACTCAGGTCTCAGGACTTGGGACTCCGCACACAGGACATAGAGCCGGAGGGTGGCCTAGAGACGGCGGTCTTTGTTTCAACAGCTAATCTTTGGTGCTCTTTTCGAGTGGCACAAAGAGTTCTCTTTTGTCACTCTAGATTGGAATGGGACTGCGATTCGAAATGGGCTTAATAATGGGATTTTAGGAATGGCATTGGAATAACCAGATTCCTTTGCGTACGGAAACCGAGCCTGGTTTTCTCAATACCATGACATCCCAACGATGTATTCACATCAATTCCGCCTTATATAACTAGATTCAAACTTGCTCAATGTTGGCTGAAAGCGGTCTTAATTGTTTTAAATTACGGCTGTTACCGCAGATCAAAAATTAAATAAAGATTTTTTTTTTAAATATTTTCAAGAGATTTTGTTCTGAGGTAAGCCCATATTTTTTGGAATTATTTTAGGAGTCTCAATATTTTATATAACTATGTATATATTCAACCCTTTTCCGCCTCACCTCTCTGTCTCTCTCTCTCTCTCTCTCTCGGGGTGTAATATTCTCATTCGAGAGAAGCTTTGTGAGAAAGTTGGTGCTGAAGAAGTTGAAAGAGAATCGGTTTATAATGCCTCTGGTGACCTTGATCCGTGCACCAACAAAGTTTCCGCTTTCTTCGTCGCTAACACACAGTTCATCTCCCTTCTCCCACGCTCGCTTTCTCGCTATCTTTTGGGATTTTCTTTTTTCTACGCATTTAATGAGCAACTGCAACAACAACAAAACTTCTGGAATGACCTTGACACTGAAAAGTAACTGTAAAAGAAAAATCCCAAAGAACTTTGCGTATTGCGCAAGCGGCGACGGCGACAGCGACGGCGACTGCGACGGCTATGGCGACGGAGACAGCGGCGAGGACGGCGACGGCCAGCCACTAAACTTTAAGGCGTGCCAAAAACCCCTTCCAAGTCTCCACCCCCCTCCAATCCTACTCAAACAACTTGAGTGACTTTCTCAGTGAGAGCAAGTGAGAGAAGAATAAGGGAAGCGCGCACGAGAGAGAGAGAGAGAGCGCGCAATAGGGAGAAAGAGAAAGCGGAAACTTTGTTCTAAAGTTGGGTAAGAAAAAATTAAACTTACGCCAGTTTTAAGCAAAATTTTATACAAAATAACAAAAAGTGCCGACAACAAGAAACCGGCGAAGGTCGTCGAACTTTGACCCCCCCCAGCCAAGTTTACAACCACAAAAGAAGTAGCAGCCCACACCACGAAGACTTTCTAATCACTTCCCTCTATATCATGCCCTATAGGGACGAAAGCTGAGGGCGAAGTGAGTGATCGAAGCATCAGAGCGAAGACACAGACATTTGTACGAGGTAGGGTTGAGTAAGGGGCAGCCAGAGCTGAAGAATACTAAAGGATCAATAAGGTAAGGTGGGGTTTTGCCATCGAATATACAATGTAAACTTAAATTGAATAAAGTTTTGCAGTTTGTGTGATGCTATGTAAAGTAAGCCTCTAAAGTAGGCTCGGTAGATCGGTAGAATAATGAATGTTTTAGTGTTCGGGACAACGCATGTATTTAGTACCTAATACATACTTGAAACCAACTACAAAAACAAAAAGACTTACAAAAGTGAAAGGCTTTATTTTGTCTTCTTCTTTGTTTCTTTAGCCATTGCTCCAACCTCTTCTATCATCTTCTTATCGGCCCCATTCCCCGCCCTTTTTCATCGCACTTTGGGTTCTTTGGAAGTGGCTGCAAACTTTGTTTGAGACAAAAGTTTCGTCTGGCCGCTCTCCAGCGTCTCCTACCATCAGATTCCATTCCATACCTTACCCTTCCTTTCCATCTCATTACATTCCATTCCGAACCGAACCGAACGGAGCTCAACCGAACAGCTGCTGCCACTGAGATCAGCTGACTCTTCTTGCTGCTTCACCATCTGATCCATTTCCATTTCGTTCGCTTTAAGGACCTACGGAGTGAGGCCGCCGCCGCCGCCGCCCTTGTTCCCCATATTACGAGTATTATTAGGCCGAACCGTCGCCAAAGTTCCCAACAACAACAAAAACAAGAACAACAACAAACTTTTGACAATACCTAATTGCAAACTTTTTGATATCGCGTGAGGTTGGGGGCGTGAACCGCCTACTGCTGATGCTCCTGGTGCTGCTCCTGCTGCTGCTGCCACTTTAAAGATGTGGCCCGCCCGTTGCGTGTGCGTCGGCTGGAGCTTGGCCTATTTTGTGTTCTATGTGACTTAGACGCTGCCGAGAGCAACAACCCAACCACACAACAACAGAAACAACAGAAACAACAGAGAAAGCTGCAAAAATGATAACATTTAGTGCGTCGCAAAAGTTTCCGCACACTTTTTGTTGTTTTTCGTGTTTTTTTTTTATCAATTTTTTTTTTCAAACTTCTTCAGCGTCGCCGGCAATGGTTTTATAGACCTCAGAAGTTTTTTGTTTGTGTTTTTGAAAAGTTGTTCAATGTGCCCCAAACTCGGCGCGCCGCCCGCCTGCCGTATGAAGGCTTAAACGAAAGCAAAATCGATAAAATTCGACGACTTTTTGGATAAAAGTGGGTGAAATGCGTGAAAAAGGGTAATTTCATCTCTACTGTTAATCGGTTCTGAATCGATTTTTAACGACTATATGTTTATTGGATAAAGCATTACGAAGCAAGACGAAATAATAGTTCAATGTGATCCACTGCCGGCTTTACGAAAGTTGAGTACTTTCTTGGTTCCTGATTTTTGACAACCGTATGTGTTCAATTATTCCTCCGGAAAGTGCGAGACATTCACAATGGACATATTTATTAAGAGTTTGAACAGCATTGTATTTAATTATCGCGTTTCTTCATTTTCAATGAAAATTTTCTTATTCTTTAAATGTTTACTTGGGCGATATTTTTGATATAAACTTCCGCAGTCGAACGTTCTACCACATTCCATTTTCCTTCTTTCTTGAGCCATGCGATACAGAGCTGCATTTGAGAACGATACCTAGTACTTCTGTCACCCTTGGTCTAGGGCTCCTGGTCTCCTCTCAGAATCATTCCAATCCCACATAATTTCTTTAAAAGTCACCTCAACAGGCGGCTTTTATTAATAGAGGAGGCCCTGGAGGTCTTTTCTTTAGCTTGAATAACTGTTAGCTCTATGGAGTTACTGATTATTTTCGGACACATGGCGACATTATATGATATAAGAATTTCATTATAAATAACTATGTTCCAGCGGGACCTATCCTCAGTATGCATATTTGATCGACACCATTGGTAACGAAATTTAGAAACTGTTTTGAACGGAATGAATTATTTAGCCCGCACGGAAAATGAATTCCATAAAGTTCCCTTGGGAAATGATATGGGGAAGTGAAACTTCGGGCACCATTTCCCGGCTGATCAATCATTTGATTGCAATTTTACCACACACGGAAAGTGTGGACCATAAAAATTAAGAAAAATCGTACACCCAGGCCCTCACCTCGTAACCCGTGTGGCGCGCACACACACACCACACATTGTAAATCGCAGGGAAACGCAAAGGACTCGCCACTTAGCGGCTAAAGCCCCTCTGACAGCCTGTGGCTTGGCTTATATTTCATTCATGATGCTCTCCCCTGCACGGTATCCAGCTCCAGCCCGTGCCCAGCGGTTGACAATTTTCAATAATTTACAAGGCCCGAGATGGCCCTGCTCCAGGGGGAGCACGCCACGCAGAGAGGGGAGATGTCAGCAGAAGCAGACTGAGACTGTAAAAAAGAATGACAAATGATCGTGCAAACATTTGGCAAATCCACGATTTCCATAATGAGAGGCCCACGCACACGCACAGATACGCCGTGCATGCATGACAGATAAATATTATGGCATAAAACACTTTGGGGGGAGTGGCGCGGTGCGACGGCGGCAACAGTCGCGATGACGAAAACAAGGACGCCACTTGGCGCATTATTTCATGAGGTCGTTACAGTCAACGCTGTCTCTCCCACCTAGACCCCACCGTACCGCACCGCACCGCACCGCACCGCGCCGCGCCGCACCTCTCCTCACCTGTGGCAAGGCCTACACAATTCACCTCAAAGCTTGCCACCAAATGGACTTACTCCAAACATATAAATAACAACGGCAGACGGGCCGACGGGCCGACTTTACGAAGAAAGAAGAAAACGATGAAGGAACCAGGCCCAATACTGCACTGAAAGAAATAGCTGAAGCATTTGATACGATTCCTTTAAAACTAGTTCTTGTTGGAATTCCTATATCGCATATAGTGCTATTTGTACTTGGCGACCCGAAAGCTCTTCCAGGCTTTATTTACTTACCAAAAGATGCCATCCTTGGAAAAGATGATATTGTGGGAATGCAACTTAGATCCGTGCCTAGGGGAAGGAAATTGAGCTCTTCTTTCTGTGTAGCAAGGGCAGTCGGTGGAAGTAGAAGCTTCGTCGAAAGGTCTATGGAAGGAGGCCAGCTACCTTCAAAGAGAGCGTAGCATACTGCGTAAATAATGCCACCTGTGCTATGTGAAGACTGTGTGAGTGAGGCTGGTTTCGTGGGGGCGGTCGGGGCATAAGCGACTGCCACACACCGCTTGACAAAATTATGACTTCACTTACAAGAAAACATTAAAGTTTAACATTAAATGGCATGTCATTTGGGACGAAACACGACACAACTCCTCTGCCTCGCTGCCAGCACACCGATGGATGGCAGCTCTGAGTCCTGGAGTCGGTGACTAACGGCATGTCAGGGGCACATGCGAATCCATGCGGTTGGCTCTTCCATTTTCCTCGTGTGTGTGTGCTCCTTAAATGGCTCTGCTACACATCATCAAATTTTACTAAATTGCATTTTGAGCTGGAGTCGAACTTCGATTGGAAACTATTGCTCGGGTGGAGGGCAGAGGTGGGGGATTCGGATGTATGATGGTGACAGGTGGAGACCTTTATGTGTGTGGTGGTGGTACAGTGAAGGGCCCAAAACCTATTATTTATGAAATTTTCTATGATAATGCATATTCATAAATTCATATGGAAGCCAGTTAAGATTTTAATCAACTTATTTAGTTTCGTAAAGGGATGATAGGAGATTGTTGAATCGCTTAGATGTTTAAAGTTTGGGCTTATAATTACATAATAATTAATGGAAGTCGAGCCCAAAATCATTGGACATACAAATACGTACGAGTGCATTTGTATGTCTTCGATACTTCAGGTTTAATAATTTAAAGGATGAAATGCTCCAACAATTTTCTGTTTGAAGAGTTTAAGACATTTTCCATATAATGATATGGAAGTGTGGAATTTAATGTATATCAAAACCACTAAAACACACTTGAATCTACCTTTTTGCAAACTGAATCCCTTCATATCTGGCTTCGATCAGTTTATAATCGAACAAACCATCTTTCCTATCCTTCCGCCGATTTTCGGTATTGACTGATTCGATTTCAATCAGATTCCCATTTATCTCTGGCAAAACTTATCTAATTACGAGACTGGCCAGGCCGTGCTCAAAAGTTTTCACTGTAGCCCATGAATCTAGTATCTGCGGCCTGTTGTTGCTGTTGTTGCACTAATTGTTTTATGCATGGCAAAACGCCATAAGGTCATAAATACAATAAGTCAGCCCCAGCAAGATATACGACGAAAGAGCTAGAAGCCGTAGAGGTCCGTGAACAGGATGAGGATGAGCATGAGAATGGAGCGTGGAGCGTGGAGGGGTGTATGTGTATGAGTGTTGGCAGGCAGCGACATCGGCTAGAGGCAAGGCGCTCATTAGGATAATTGCCTGCAATTAACTAAATTGCCGCCGCATTTGTCGCTCCTCGCCGCTCTGTTCCGCGCAACTAGGGAGGTGGGTTGGATGAGGATTGGGGAAGAGGATGGGTGACACTTTGCGCTTACACAAATTATGGCTCATAACTCGCGCATGGGTGGTGTGACATCCCCACCATCACCATTACCATCGCCATCACCACCACCACCACCTAAAACGCCGGAAACCCCGGGAACCCCGGGAACCCACCGGAATCGAAGCGGTTTTTGTTTGTATGCCACACATTCTCGATGAGACATTTTGCAGCCGCTTTAGTGCGTTTTAATTAGCTGCCATCATTTGATCCAAGCCAGTGGTAGAGGCTGTACGACTGCCCCTCAATGTGGCACGTTCCTGGGTCCCAGCTCGTCCGTGATTAGATGACCGCTGAATTGGTAATCAATGCCGCCACGCTCGACGGGCTTAATAAAAGCGTACGTGACGCCCAGTACCCGGGCCCTAAGATTTTTCGCATACTGTTCCACGGCCTCGGCTGGCAATGGATGGATGGACGTGTCTGGTAATGAAATCATTTTCTTTTGCTCTTTTCAACTTTTCACCAGGATTATTATCATCGACCATGGGCTCAGCTCGGTGCCAATGCCAATACCAGGATTCACTGCCTGAGACCCACCTTAGGCTGCTGGTGCATGATCGCATTAAGTTCGGTTCGTGTTCCCAGCTCCGTGTGTTTTTCTCTGTTCGTGCTCCACTTGCCGCCGATTGCCGGTGGAATGCCAAATTAGTCTTAGCTCTCTTCCCACCCCACATCCACCCTACTCCACGACCAAGTAGTTGAAAGGGGAAATGTAATCTATAAGACAGGTCCCGAATCGTTTTCCACTCACTTATTGCCTGCCAACGATCTAGGTAAAAACATTTTATCTATTTTTAACACAAATTCTAAAGATTTTCGTTGATACCGATTGAGAGTCGTGGGGTCAGTGGGGTCAGTGGGGTCAGTGGAAGAGTTAAAAGGGCTAACATCCAACCAATGGGCTATTACGAATAATTTCCGGTTGTATGAAGACATTATGAAACATTTTCCAGCATCGACACGGCTAATTACACACCCCCGAAAAATAGTGAATTGAAGTTGTTAGTTGAAAGGTTATCATTTGTACAAGCAAACTAAACCCGAAGCTTTGGTGCATTTCCCATCAAGCAAGAACCCAAGCAGGGCTCCGGTGAAACCTGAAGGCTTGGCAAGTTTTGTTCTTGGTATGATTCTGCAAGCAGTCCGTTTTTACTAAACCTGAAGCTTTGGTTCGATTTCACAAGAAGGTGAAAAAGAAAAGGAATCTATTAACATGTCTGGTCGTGGTAAAGGTGGCAAAGTGAAGTGAAGGACTACAAGGACTAAGTGAATTGACGTGATCAAAGTGTAACAAGTCAGAAAATCGCATATATTGCACCACTAAAAACTAAACTTTTTAAATAGTGAGCAGACATTGTGCAACTAAAACCAATATACTGCTAGAAGCAGAGTGCCTCTACATATTGTGATAAGCCGGAGAAAAGAGGCTGCACAGTGAAAAAAAAAAAAAAAAAAAAAACGAACAAAATGGCAGCACATTCGGCAACCAGTGACAATGTTAAGCTCGTTGACGAGGCAATGGAAACCGATAATGATAACTTGAAAAGATCCAGAGCCGAATTATCAACCTCTGACAGTGATTGCGAAAGTGATCTAATAAGTGATTGCGAAACGGAACAAGATACCGTTATAATGGACCGCGATGAGATGGATTCCATCATGGAAGAACTCAATTTTCTACGTGCTGAGCACATTAAATACAAAAAATATATCGAAACCGTGAACGCGACGCCAAAAACAACACCAAAACCCAAAAAAACGAAACATGAGGATGTGAAGGAAAGTGAAGGTGCACCGACTACACCCAAAAAATCAAAAATAGCTAGTGCAAGCAAACAAATTCCCAACACAAAACCCCAACAAACCATATCGGAGGATGTACAAAATAAGGAATTCCCTAAACTACCCACATCCACATCCAAAGCACCTCCTAAGCCAAAAAAGACTGTGATACCCACCAAAAATGGCAATAACGAAAAAGGTCTACCGGTCATAGTAACGTACCAGCAAAACGCCAAAGCCCTAACAACACTCCTGAAGGAATCATCAAAGAAATTTACTCTCAACATCCTAAACAAAAACGTGATACATGTAAAGGTCTTCACATTGACAGATTTCAACATAACCAAAGAGTTGTTGAACAAAAACAAAGTATTGTACTACAGCTTCACGCCTAAGCAAGTTAAGCCACACACAGTGATCTTAAGGAAACTACCACTTGAAGTGTACGATTCTGATGAGGTCAAGACAGCACTAGTTGAGGCCGTGCCTGAGCTAAACATCCTGTCGGTGAAGCCCTACAAGGAAAAGATGTGGATGGTTCAAGTGGAAAAAACCGAAAAAATAAACGCAATATTCAAAGTGACAACACTCCTTAACTGCCGAATTAACATCGAGGGTTTCAAGCCGCACCCAAACGCAATTAAGCAATGCCACAATTGCCAACGATTCTGCCATGTTGCCAGCAACTGCAAAATGGCATTCCGCTGTGTCAAATGCACAAAAACACATGCTCCAGGGCAATGCAGCTTAAAGAAAAAGATAGACGACCAAGAAGATACAACGCAAAAAACCCAATGCGTGAACTGCTCTGGAAATCATACAGCCAATGCTAAAATCTGCCCAGTACGAATTGAGTACATCAAAAAAATGACCGAAAGGCGAAACCACACCCAAAAAAAAACAAACAAGTCCATCGCAACTGCAGCTGCAACTGTCCAGCTACATAGCCGAATTGAAAAGGGACGAAGCTACGCCTCAGCAACCAAAAGCAAGCCGACACCTACACAAGTGAAGGAAAACCCGAGACCACGCCAAGAAAAGAAACAGGCAAACATCGCAGAAGAAGAAAACGCCGGTTTTTCATTTGAACAACTCAACGCGGACTCTGTGGATGCATTTGGAAAAGATTTACTTACCTGCTTCGACATCATGCAATCCCTAATCAAGAAATACCCAAACTCCAGCTCGGATAAAAAGGGAAAACAGCAATTGATTCTGGACTTCCTGATCCAAATCGCGCTCAACTAAATGCCAGTAAAAATCATGTTCCAAAACGTCAATGGCATCATTCAACGGCGTAGGCGAAATGAACTTAACGAACATCTAAACAAACACAGGCCAGATCTAATGCTACTCGCTGAGCACAACCTGAGAAGTACGCACTCAGCCGGATTAACCAACTACCAATTCGTGAGGCAACATGTAGCAAGCTTAGAATCCACGCAGAACACCACAAGAAGCCCTGGAACAGCAGTAGCCATCTGCGTGAGAAATGGACTCAATTACGAACGAGTGAAAATCGACCAAATGCAATACATCGAGGCTGTGGCAGTGCAGATTTTCCATACAAACAGACGCAATTTAAGAACTGGTTTAATTGCAATCTCACTCTACCTACGCCCCCAGCATCCTTTACTAAGATCAGACTTGGACATTCTAATGCACTCGCTAGCTCAAATAGAGGATCATGAGCAACTCGTAATCGGATGTGATTTGAACGCGAAACACCCAACCTGGAATAGACCCACGTACCGTCCAGAACACATCAACACGTCAGGAATTAGCTTAGAGCGATGGCTGGCAGACCAACCATTCCTAATTCTCCACCCAACACAAGAACCCACACGTCCCAATCAGACAGGAGACTCCTCAATAGACTTTTTCCTAACATCATCCTCAACCCCAATAGACTACTCAACATTTACCTACGGCTGCAAAATCATCAAAGACTTCCCATCAGACCACTTTGGAATAACCATAAACATAAATCTAGGACGGAACCGACTAAACTACAACCCACCAAAATCAATACATAATTTTCAGAAAATAGACCCGATCCACTGGAACACAATAATTCTACAGAACCTAAGACACATCCCAAACACCCAAAACTTAAACACAGCTGACATAGATAACCACGTACATACTCTAACAAATGCAATAGCCAAAGCCCTTGATTCTGATGAGGCAATTCCAAAAATAACCATAAACCCGAATAACCCAAACAAGCCGTTCACCCGACTTAACACCCACTGCCTAAACCTAATCAAAAGAAAACGAAAACTTAGACGCATGCTTTTCCGCCGCCTATCCACCCTAACAACCAACCAACGAAACCAAATCAAAGACACTATAAAAGAATTGGACATACAAATAAACTGTCACATAGAAATTGCAGAGCTGAAAACAATAGACCAAAAACTACGCAAAATTAACCCAAGTAAAATTAGCCAGAAATCACTCCAAACACTCAATCCAAACACCCCACCAAAAGAACAACTAGCTCATGATCTACACCTGACCAACGAGGAAGCAGCTCTAATAGATATAGACCTAAACCTTAGCACCTCCCAAAATATAACTTCCACTTTTCACAAAATTAATGCCCTGGCGTGGTCCTTTGAAAGAGTCCATAGCCAAAATGAAAACATCACCGACTCAGACCCTGTCCTCAGGGCACACACAATCGCCATCAATGAAACAATAGCCCAAACCACATCCACAACACTAAACTCATACAAAACTACATTCAATATTTCCAGAACAGCAGATGGTAACTGGCCCGAGTCCCATGAATGCGGATTCACAAACGCCGAAGAGCTCTTTGAAACACTGAAAATAAAAAACTCAAAGAAGACCATGGGACCGGACGGCACCAGCAACTTTCTGTTGAAACACTGCAATATGCCAATGCTAAAACATTTAGCAACTCTATTCAACCACTGCCTAAACTTAGGATACTTCCCTTCCGAATGGAAGAACAGCAGAATCATCGCCATTCACAAACCTGGATTAAATCCGCACAACCTCCGAGCATACAGGCCTATTGCTCTACTATCTGCAATAAGTCTGCTGCTGGAGAAAATAATAATGCAACAAATACAGAAGCACATGGACTCACATAGCACGTTGAAAGATACTCAGTATGGCTTCAGAGCGAAATCGTCAACCAACCATGCGTTCATCGCAGCAAACGATTTCATCTTTGAGAATTTATCCCACAAACGTGCTACAATAGCCTGTGCTCTGGACTTTGAGAAGGCTTTCGACACAGTCTGGACCAGCGGACTCATTTACAAGATGACCCAATTCAATTTCACCCCAGACATAACAAAAATAGTCCATAACTATTTAACAAACCGCTCATTTCAAGTTAGCAGCCCAGAAGACTCGGATCTGTCCCTTATAAGGTCGATCCCAGCAGGGGTTCCACAAGGTTCACTGCTGGCACCCATCCTCTACAACATCTACCTGGCAGACATGCCCGATTACCAAGTCCCTACCGGCTCAACCACACAAATTAAAGCACTAATCTACGCCGATGATATCCTGCTACTGGCATCTTCCGGTTCAATGGCCACCGCTGAAAGAGAGCTAAACGGGTACCTGAACATACTATGCCACTACTTCACCAAATGGCATCTCAAGCTCAACGCAAGCAAATGCACCAGCTCAATCATTAAGGGCCCACGATTGGGCTACCTGTACAGGAATGCGAGGAGATTCCAGCCCAGTCTGTTCATCTACGATAGACTGGCAATCAAATACGAAAAGCAGTTCAAGTACCTCGGTGTTGTCTACGACGAAAAACTGAACTTCAAGACACACACAGCAAATGCCCGAAGGAAAGCGTGTGCAATGATCCACAAGATCCAGCACATATACAAACCAATATCCTCCAATCAAGGGAACGTCAGTCACATCACCAGAATCTGCGCTCTAGCCTACAAAAAACTAATACAACCAGTTCTTATGTACGGCTATGTAGCGTGGATGAACATAAAGACTATCGAGATGGAAGAGCTGCGCCGGTTCGAAAGAAAAATACTTCGCAAATCTATCGGCACTCAAAGCAGAGACGCATTGACGGGCCACTACATACCGAACAAGCAACTTTATAAATTAACAAAAACAACAAGGATAGACAGACTCATGTTCCAAATACTGGAGAAGCTGGTCGAAAGAGACAATACGATACAAACGGAAATACCTGCCAACTACCACACTGAGTTCCTAACCGCCCATCATTTAACCCATTTAATGGAAATGGGCATTATCTATGACGAAGACGAAAACCTCATCTTCCACCACAGAAGACATCGATCTCTAAGTCACGCCGACGGTCTGGTATTCAATACCAGTCAATAAGCCACTCCCCCGACCAACTGTAAATACTGTAAATACTCCCCTCCACTCCTCCCTCCTTTACCCAGTAAAATAAGAATAGAATAAGCATACCACATAAATTAGCCCATAAGATCTAAACCAAATCAAAAGTAAACTTTATCCAGGTTTTTAACTTAACCATTTTTTCCTGGAAAACACTAAACCACTAGATATTAACTATAACATAACCTAAACTAAAAGATAAGATCTCTAATATAATAGTAACCAAAAGACTAGCACCCGGATAAGCTTAAAGCGCAGGGTAAAATTACACACTCATAAGATAAAGTAAACTTGAACTTGTCACTCATGTATCACTATATACCTAAGCAGAAGCTGTGCTACTGTAATATGAAATATGACAATAAATAAAAGCTAAAAAAAGCCAGTGAAACCTGAAGGCTTGGTTAGTTTTGTTCTTGGTATGATTCTGCAAGCAGTCTTTTTTTTACTAAACCTGAAGCTTTGGTTCGAATTCGCCAGGAAGTGATCAAGCAGGGCGCCAGTGAAACCTGAAGGCTTGGCTCGTTTCCTTTAGGTGTGATTCTGCAAGCAGTCTCTTTTCACTAAACCTGAAGCATTGGTTCGATTTCACTAGAAGGTGATCAAGCAGGGCGCCGGTGAAACCTGAAGGCTTGGTTAGTTTCCTCTTGGTATGATTCTGCAAGCAGGCTTTTTTTACTAAACCTGAAGCTTTGGTTCGAATTCACAAGAATGTGATCAAGCAGGGCGCCGGTGAAACCTGAACGTTTGGTTCGTATCCTTTTTTTTACCACCAAGCAAGAGACCAAGCTCTCATAATAGCTGTTGCATATTAAATTCAGGAAACTTTTTTAACATTTGCAAAAAATAAAAGCAAAGACATACGGTAACAACTCTTTAGAAAAACCAATCAATGCACATGCTTATATTCTTTAATGAAATTATTATTCATTAATTCGGTTTTTTTTTATTCAGCTACTGTCCAGTTTGTTATTGTGTTTGTATTCAATAAACTTGTTTGAACCGCCACTAATGCACACAGATTACGTATGAAATGTATATTGGATTTATAAATTCATTATTCATTATTTAATGTCATATATTCATTGGGTTCAGTGCGGTTTGAAATAAGAAGAGTGAGGTCTTGGGTGTGGCATTTTGAGGTTTTGCGTTCGTATGAAACCCCACGTAGATTTAAATTAAGTACATAATCCCCTGGTTATGTGTACAAGTGATTTCCCAGCCACTTTTAGCTCCGTTTAAATGGCTAACATCAAAAATAATTTTTAAAAACTAGTTTGTCAAATGAATTATCCAAAGCCAAAATAGTTGTGACAAATTCGTGCAAAAATAAACAAGTTTGAAAGTTTGATTAAATTAAAATAAAATGTCATTTCCATAGCTGCCAAATTGTATGTTTAATTTAATTATTCCTATTATTTCATTTGTCTGTTTTTTACAGCTACAAATCAACTAAATGGGTTTGGGTGAAGTTCTATAGAAAAATAAAAACGTTTTAGAAAATGGGGAACAGCTTAAAAGTGGCAGAGCAACGGAGAACCCGAAAAACTGAATCGATTTATCTGTTCTATTGGAGGCAGTCTGCCCCCTCTTTACCCTATACCCATACCCAGGGAATATCCCCCCCTCTTTGCCAAGGAAGGAAGGAGGCTTATGTACCACACGCGTGATGTACATAAGAGCGTATCTCGCTGCAGTGGGTGGAGCCTCCGAATGGCCATGAGGCCATATGTGTGTATGTGTGTGTTTGTGTGGGGGCGGAGGGCGTCAATGATGTGTCCAATCAGAAGCAAGACACACACACACACATAAATATACACAAACACCCACACACACGCACCCAAAGTGAAAGCAGAATCGGGACATCGGAGATGCCCGCATGAGTGGGCGGTTGGGTGCGCTCCTCTCTCTTCTTTCAGTATTTGGCTGTCTATGGATGTATTTGTACTATATATGTATATATGTGTGTGTGTGTGTGTGTGTGTGTGAACGACAATGCCAGCAACGCAGACACAAACACACCCGCACACACAGGGGAAAAAAAGAAAGCAGCGGAAAAGAAGAAGGTAGCCGAGTGCCTCCAAAGGGGTGGTGCGGTGGTAGGAGTGCCAGCACAGAAGATTAGGGGAGGAGAGACGAAGCTGGACCCAGTCAGCCAGAAATCAACAAAAGCCTGTCGACAGTGGTGGTGGCAGGGGAAGCGAGGCATTAAACAAGTCCGGGGGAGGAGACAAAACGTAAAAGAAACGAAAAATTGTTAAGCAGCTGGAAAAACCAACAAGCGAATGTGGATATTCGTAATGCCGATGGAAATGGCGGAGAAGATGCAGCTACGGGACACGAGGAAAGGGAAACAGCAGTGGAGATGCAAACTGGAGACAGAACAGATGACGAGAGCACAACACATACTCGTGTGCAAGAGGCAGAGAGTCAGCCCCTTGTGGGTGGGTGGAATGGATCCTACTTGTCTGGCAACTTGCGAGTGAAGTGCTGGAAAAAACTTGAGCTGATTGGCTCCGCAGGCGGAATGCAGGCTAGAATAGGAATGTGCCTTAAAAACAGGCTACATACCTACCTAATAATCATCAATATCACTCAGGCAGCTTAAATCAATGACTAAATGCAGATTAAACGGAGATAAAACGATTGAAATCCATAGTAAATGTCCTTTTTCTTGTCATATTAAAGTTTGGAGTATTTTACAGAGCAGAATATTTTAATTTTGAAAAGACTTTTATACATTTTTCTACCAAAATCTTACCAAGAGTACTAGAATCTACCTTATCTCTTCTGCCATCTTTCTATCGTGCCTTTTTCATTTTCAAAATATCATATTTTCGAATCCTTAATCTTAGGGTTCCCACATTATTTCCTACACCATTCTATCAGTGATACCACTACTAAATACACATAAATACCCATTCGTAGATACTTTATAAAGTATATTTACCATTTATGTCAAGTGTCAAACATTTTTTCGCAACACCCCATAAAAGACAATGCTGAGATACGGTGGAACGGCCAATGAATATCTCAAGACCCGTCACAGAAGCGTTCCTCCTCTCACTAGTTTCTCGCACAGGACATTAGGACTTCATTTAGCGGGAAGACCCATTTAAAAGTATCTCCCGAGCTGTCCAAATGGCGCGCACAGGTATTCCAAAGCTCCGAAATTTGGTTACGCATCCCATTCCACCACGTTTCTGCACCAACAAAGTGAGGAGGGGGATAGATGTACACAAGAGCGTGCGAAATTTCGAAGGTGGCTGCATATTTTTTGGTAAGGTACACCCACGGGCTTGGGGTATATTTGTTTCCATAAGAAGTTTGCCAGAACTTTGTTTACGTTATATTTATAAGTATTTCATTATGCTAACTCAATGAGTATAGAAAACTAATTGTAACAATACAATATATTAAGTACAATATATTAAATGACACCTTTTGGGGGCGATTCCATATTTCTCCGTCAAGGGTTTTCCTGTTTTGAAAATACAAGTCCCTGTGTAAAAAGCTTTACTCTACTTCGGTGTACTTTATTCTAAAGAGTATTCCAACCCAACTTTGTGGAAATGTGTCAAAATACGAAACCTCTATGATATGAGGATGGAAGGCTATCCATAGTTCGACATGACTTGCACCTAACGAGATATGCCGTTATTTTTATTTGGCCTGGTCTGGCTCTTCTATCTGCAATGAAGGGTGCGAACTTTGTCACTCCGTTAACGTCAAGGCCATGAATACATCAGCGCCCCAGTGGCTGATGCGATGCTGCTGCGACTCCAGGAATGACGATTCGAACTGGAGTTGGGGACTGCGATTGGGGATGGGATCGGAATTGTGGTTGGGGTTGGGACCAGAGATTGGGAATTGGGAGTTGAATGGTCGACGTGTGTACGTACGTACTTACGTATATGACGCGTCTCCTTGTTTACCATCATTTGAACCCGAAAAATATTTCACACCTATGCACACACACCCGCGCTTGCAAATACAGACAGACAGATGGAAATATGTGGGTACGAGTATGAGTGTGTGTGTGTGTGGATTGCTCGCTTGGCTGTCACTTTGCTCTGGCACTTTACCGTTCGAAGCGCTCGTTGAAATTCATTATGGCAAGCGGGAGCAGCGCCGCAGCAGCGGTTGTCAGGCAAAGGAAGAGCCCTGCCACTGAAAGGACAGCGACAGAGAGCGAAGAGATTGTCGTCGCTGGATCGTGTGGTGAGAGGCAGACAAAAGGCGGCGTGACAAACGTAACGTAACTTAACGGAAAACAACAGACACCAGGCAGGCAGTGAGAGAGAGAGAGAGAGAGACAGCGGCCTCCGGGGAATGACAAAGTAGTAAAGAAAAGCTCGCTTCATGGCCGAAGCTTTAGATACTCCTGCAGATCTATAGTTTCTATTGAAGCTATATATATGATAGAACTATACGATGTATAACCCGTTTCAAATCAGAAAACAGCCGAAGCGAAACGGGCATTAGTCCCTGTGGTACCTCCATTCCAGCCACCCTGAATTAAATTGTGCAATAAGTAGCCTTGATAGTTTTATTCCTGGGGTTTGAGTATGCAGTAGTCCCCTAGAGGCTTCATTCGAATGATAAAACAGCCTTTTATTATATAGACCAATTTGAGGCGAACATCTTCTTCTCGTTCTGTGCAACTGATAGTTTCATTCTCCCCACCGAGGCAAAAATTTGGTGTCACTATATCTAGAATTAGAATTAGGTGAGAACATCTTCATCATGTACTTTTTTAACCTGCGATCTTTTCCAAGGCTCATTTACATCCCTATGTACTTTGTTTACATTATCAATCGTTATACCTTCTGTAAGGGTATGGAAAACAGAGATGAGATAGAAAACATCATGGGGTATGACTGAAACGGACAGAGACAAGCAGAACCCGAGACCGAGCCCGATCCAGAGGCAGAGGCAGAGTCAGACATGCGGATGGAGCGAATGGGAAACGAACTGACGAGGACTCTGCCATCCCTCGCCTCTCCTCTGCTCCATTCAACGCCGTGTCTAAATGTCGACGACAGGCCATTTTCTATAACTTATCTGATTTTAATTGCTTCAAACATGTGCGTGCCACATCATTGTCCTTCTATCTATCTCTCCTCTCTGTGTGAGTGAACGTGTGTGTGTCGACCATCCTTTTTGGCACTGTCAACATTATTTCACGTTAAAGCGCTGCCAGAGCAAAATGGGGACCAAAAAGAGGACCAGGAACAGCGAATAGTCGCAAAACGCTCACGTTGTCACTCCAGACATGTTGATGACCTCCAACTCCGTCCCCACTAGTACTATCCGCCCATCGCAGGAGTCTCTCATGTGAGCTTGTTTATCTCGCCCGAGCTATGGCTGGAGATGGAGCTGGCGCTGGAGCTTCTGGCTTCTTTTTATGAGCTTTGTCGGGCTTTGATGTTAATTACCCTGTAACAACGACGTCTTTCTCTGCCCTGTCATGCCCGGGCCCGGGCCCTGCCCCGTCACAGTCCCCACCAGTCTTTTGTTCCACCCTACCCGCCGGTAAACAAAACAGTGGTCCCTCCCCCCAAATTGCCCTCTATTTCCGAGTGTGTGTGTGTGTGTGCAGCGCTCGGTGGCCGAGATTATCTCCAAGGACCTATAAATCCAGTCATTAAAGTCAAAGTCACAAGACGCTGCCACTGCCAGTGCCTTATCAGCTCTAGCCTTGGATTGCGAGCGGGGGGATGGGAGCTGGGGGATATCTCTTGAGCTGTCCCTTTGGTCTGCGTTCTTTGGTTTTATAATAAAATTAAGTAAAATTCTTGAACCACCGCACACACGCGGCGAAACGTCTGTGCAAAATCAGACGGAGCGGGGAATAACCACTCCTGCTGCTGTGTCCTTTGTGGCTATACTTTTTGAGTTTTCAGCTCTCTCTTACCTCCTCGCGGAGTCTTTATTGTTGCTATGTTTGCAATATGGCCCACCTGTACCGCTTATCCCCACTCCGGCTGCGGCTATTACTAGAAGCTTCTACGGATGTTTTAAAATCTACTTCCAAAAGCTTCATATGGCTTCATTAACCCATGGGTCCGTGGACAAAAGAGAGCTCTAAAAAAATTAAATAAAACATATGCAGAAAAGGAGGCACTAATCACCACATTTTTGTCCTCAATAGACCGGTCCTCAAACGGAATTGTCTTGGACCTTTCAAGTCGCTTTAAGAAAGTGTTACTGACAGAATCTTATCGGCACTTCTTGTGAAAAGCGAACAGAGAATACTAGGGTTGTAACTGTCTGCCGGAAAGGGAAAGTATCCTTTTTAATTCTTAACTTAAATCCAATCCTTTCCAAGCTCAAAAATGTCCCGGATCTTTAAAGAATGTGCCATCGATCTACCAGGTTTTTCATTAAACGTTAATGTACATTTTCTTTTAGCAGTCATTTAATCCTTGCTATGAATCTTGAAGCAACCTTCCCAACCTATTGACCCAAAGAAACCCACATGCCTGGGTATACAACCGCTTTCGTAAAAACCTTGTTATTTCTGGTGTAAGTTCCATGCAATCTCAGCCTCAAATCAGAGTCAAATTTGTTGTGTGCCGCAGGCCTATCGACCCCCGGACCCTGCACTTAACCCACTGCCGTTGAGCCGCCCTGACGGTTCGCCTCGACGGACTCTATTAAAAATGCCTACAAATGCGCTTAGCAGTTGAAATAAATCTCCATATGTAAGATGACAGCTCGGCATAGGATGGGATAAGAGTGGTTTGGGAGTCGGGAACATTGCCATCGATTCCTATTCCGATTCCGGGCAGCAGATCTGGCTGTCACTTAAAAGCCATAAATAACTCATGCCCCGCTACTCTCATTTCGATTGCTGTCGATAGTTATCGATGGCTGCCGAGAGATTTCCAAGACCTTGGTCAGCGCCAGCTGGCGCCACTCGCATGGCCAAGGAATGGAATGGAATGAGATGGAATGATGTGGAATGAGGACCAAATCGTGAGGAGTGAAGCTATTGTTTTTTAGCTTTAGCTTTAATATCGGATATGCAGGGGTGGGTTCAGCAGCTCCAATGCCAGTGCCAGTGCCAATGCCAGTGCCAGTTGTGATTTCACTAATTTGTCGTCGTGTTGACTGTCAAATTGGATGCCATGTGTGGGTGTCATTAATGTCAACCCCCATGGATGCGGGGAGACTCTGCAGACAGACACAGAGACGACTCATTAATGCCACTCATCAAAACTATAACGAATGTTGAAGGGTCCAAACCCAGCCCCCTCGCATTGGCAGCAGCAGGCGGACGACACATCCAGAGACACATGAATATCCTGACACTATAAATTTGGGTTACCCTAACCAAGTTGAACCCATCCTATACCCAGACAGACAGACAGACAAACAGCAAGACAGACAGATACAAGAACGGAAACGGAGACAGTGGAAATGTGTTTTTGTGTTGATGACGCTGCTGATGGCATTTGTCGCCGTTCTCTGGCCGTTTCCATTACTGTTTTATCCACATCCACGTCCACGTCGTCATCCTCGTTCTCTTACTACCCATACCATAAGCTCGTAGGCATTTTGCTATTTTCGCGTAAATTGCTGCTAATTTTGTTTATCGCAGGACAATTATCCAAGCGAACGAACTGACAAATGAGCCGCACACTTGTCCCCAAACCCAAACCAAAACACCCATACTCGTACACGGGCGAGGGATATGTGTCCTTTGTTCTGTCCTCAAGGTACAAGGGTTGCCACCAAATCGCTTGGTATAAAGAGATAATCTGTGTTTTCGTCACAAATATCGACACATGTGTCTCCTGAACTGAAAAACAAATCCCAAGTAGTGACAGTAGTAGTATTGTTGAACTGCATTCATAGCAATTGGGCTAAGTGGAACGTGAATAGTAATGGGAATGACCTTATTACCCCTTCTACAAGGTAGTGGCTCAAATGTTTACGAGTCCTTTTCCACAAAATGACTTACCGAAAACATATATGGGCGTTACTCATCTTACTCTTTATACTATCTTTCTTCAAAGATTTTCCTCTGCTTTCCAAAGCGTATAAATATGGAGAGTCTCTCTTCTCGCACAAGATTAGCTGGTATCTACAAGCAGTGCACAAGAAAGCAGTGCGAAATATATATGAATAAGTCCGGTTAGGCAATAGCTTTCACTTAGTTGCATAGTTCACGACGGTTTACCTTAAAGCAGTTGAATTTCAATCTGGACACACTTTATGGATGGCCCTGGCCCTGTCCCTGGCCCCAGCTCAGCCACACGTTCGCTTCTTTATCCAATTATGAATTTTTGTCATTACGCGCCATGGCAATGGCAATTGCTCCTTCCGTACGTATCCCCTGCCCCACCAACAGCGGGCCCCATCCCCATCAGTATAGCCATCGCATTACCATTCACCTTCTCATTCCCAATCCTCTGGCCGTCGCAGTCTCTTGCTCCTCTGCGGCGACAAAAAACGAACGCAAAAATCTCATTATGATTTCATTTCGTTCAAATGAAGCTCTCGTGCTGGGACTGTGTCCGCATCCGCACCGGCATCCGCATCCGTGCCCGTGCCGGTGTCGGTGTCCTTGTCCAGCTGCCAGCGGGTGGCAGTCGTAGATGCTAGGTAGCTCCGTGGCATCGGTCTCATGTGTTTGCCCGCCACATGCCGCTGCCACCTTCATTGTTGTCCAGCAATTGCCGCTGTGGGGCATTGCATCCAAAACCAAAAGGAACAACAATAAGAAAAGCAGGAAAACTGTGCCCTCCGAAGCATTCTATACCCTAAAAGATCTAATCTTTTATGAAATATTTGTGATTTTTTGATCAAAATTGGACAAAATAATATATGAAAGGGAATACATACAATCATAATTTATCCTATGGCCAAAAAGACTTTCTTACCTGCGTTACGAAAACTTCGTCAAAATCATTAGACCCCGTTTTCAGGGTATAAGAACTTGACTCTGTGGCTATTCCTGTTCCTGCTGCCACTGCTGCCACTTCTCCCACCCACTCCCACCTACTGCCACGGCTGCCGTGGACAACGGATAAGGCGATAAATTTATTTTAAAATAAAATTTACTTCCCCACTGTTGACTGCGTCTTCCCAGTTGCCGGCCTGCCTGTAATACCCCCAGTTGTTCCTGCTGTTTAATTTTGTTTGCTTCGCCGAGATCCTGTTTAAATATGTATTTTTTTTTTTTTTTTTTTTTTTGTTTAGCTCTGTTCTGATGTCCTCGTTGTCCCCATTGTTGCTTTTGTACCTTCTGCTTACCTTAACGGCAAAAAAATATTGTTGTGTCCTGCCGTATTTAAATTAAAATGTTATTTATGTCAGCTGTTTGATTTCTTAACTTGTCCCGCCCCATGCACCCCCAATCCCCAATCCACAGCCAAGCAGGAGAGGACGGCGCACAGCCCCGATTCACGGGACACAAGGCATTATTTTTCCCGTTTCTTGGTTTTCTTTTCGTTTCCTTTGCTTTGCTTTCCTTCATTCCCTTTGTTGTATTAGAAGTCGAAGCGTAAGCCGCTTAGTTAGTGTTAAACGGCTGGTAGCGCTACGTACACCGCTTGAGGGCAAACACGATGGTAGACGCTATCCATTTATGCAATTTAAGCTGGAGCATACCTCCACAATTGCGAGACATATTTCGTGAGCGATCCGATTCGGAATCATTGGTTTTCCGTAGAATTTTTCATAGTTCTTAGGAAGAACTAACTTTAAACACTCGCAGGCATACTGAAATCATTCATTATGCATTTGCATTAGTAAATTAGCCCTTTTCGATTTCGATTTTATGGCGTTACTTAATTCGCTGAGTGCTGCAAAACACCTGCTGTTTAATAAGCCTTTCATCAGCGTGCCTGCTAGAGTGATTGTCACATTGATAGTGCCTGATATTTGCATTTGTTTCGCTTTAATTGCATGACATAAACAAATGTGGTCTGCCATAACTATTGATTCAATGGCATTCCAAAGAAAATCGGTGGTAAATCAAAACAAATTGCGACTCGTAAACCACAATTTAATGGCATTCCCCACTGGCGTTCCGCAAGGCCAGACCCACCGCCACCGCCACCGCCGCCGCTCCGGAATAGGCCTTATGGCAATTGTGCACTTGATTGTTAGCGCCTTGTTGGGCACCCAACAGGCCGGAGTATCCCAGACCAGACCGCATTGCCTGCCATATGGCTAACAATGTTGTTATTGTTGGCAATGGAAAAGCCGGGCATTCGGATGCACTGGCCCGGAAGCCGCAGCCGGCAGTCGGGAGAGCGACTTGAGAATGCACTTGACTTGAAATGAAAGAATCAGCTAAGAGCACGGCGCAAAAAATGTGCATAAAGAAATAAGAGGGAGCCACCCGCACACACATACACACACACACACACACACACACAAAGCGAACAAAAAGTTTGCTCTCATTGTTTGGCCAAGAGATGTGCAAATTTGTATGCTCTCTCTTTCTCTCTCTCTGTTTGCATACCCTAGCGGAAGGTGCTATGAATTTGACCAAATGCCTGCAACGCGCAGAAGGAAGCGTATCTGACTTTCTAAATATGAAACATGATTATCGTATACTCTGTATCTATAAGATCGTTTGGTCGAAAAACCAATATCCATATCGGATGATTGTATAACGCAATGAAACACCAGCACGACTTGCTCAGCGATCAATGATGGAAGGCATACGATAGCACACATTATAATCGTGTGCAAAAAAGAAGCACTACCTCTGCAAAAACAGCAACAAAAAATACCAAAGCCCCAAATCTATGATTCAATTTTGTTGTATAGTGTAATCGCGACTATCGTATGCAATCCATCACTGAGCAAGTTGTACTGGTGAATGCTCCCAATGATGATGACTTGGCGATTTGGCTACGTTTGTTTAACAATGATTATCTGGTCTTGTAATACCTAATTCTGCTACATTTTTGTCAAAGGGTTTTTAACAAAAGATCATTCAGAAGGGCATAATAATGAAGACTATCAAAAGGCTTAAGAAATATTTTAAAAGAGGTTAACGAGCTGATAACTAATCAAATACTGGCAAAACAGAAGATGAGTTTAAGAAGGGAATGTTCTAGTGAATATCCATTGAAAAATACGAATTCCTAAATATACCATAAAAGTGGAGTGTTACTACTTATGCTATATGGGGCAGCATTATATTTTTGAATATTCTAAATCATAAAAAAATGTAATTCAATCAACGCTAAAAATAATATAGCTGCCATCGGCTAAATATCGTGTTTTTGAGCTTTGAGCTAAAGTCTGCACCTCCAAAAGCCATTTTCAGACCCAAAGATCTTTAAAAGTGAAACTTTTATAGATGGCCCAACCCTAATGCCCACAGCTACCATATGAGCAATGATTATTTGTTCGTTTGACCCGAGGCTTCTAGCATTTCTCGCAGGGGTGTGTGCTGCATTCGATTTGTATTAAATCGGGGGGAATAACTAAATTTGCGATAGAGGAAGCGGGCAACAGGCAGCAGGCAGCAGCTACAATGAGACGCGACTAACTGTTTCTGTCTGTTCTTGGTAATTGTATTAACTACACATGTGTGTGCCAGAGAGAGAGTGAGGGAGAGAGAGTGAGGGAGCGAGAGTGACGCAGCATCAGCTGCCACAACTAATTAGCAGGGGCCCACATGCATAGGCAAGCTGCGTTAATGGAGTGCGTAATGGGTTAATTTTGGCCTGGCAATTCTCTTTCGCTCTCTTGCGCTCTCCCGCATTATCCCTCTACTGCCGTCTGTCAATGTTTGCACTTTTGTTTAGCCTGAGCCGCTGCTGCGTGGGGTAGTGTGGGCGTGGGGAGTGGAGTGGTGGGGTGGACGAGAACGGTAGCCATAGCGCGGAACGTGTCGACGTCACAGCCAGTGGAAGAGGCGGAGAAAGTGGCAGTAGCAGTGGCGGTACCGATGGCAGTGGCAGATCCTCTGCGTTGACGACAAGTTAATCACATCGTGTCCAATCAGGCGAGCTAATCCCTCTGACAGGCTGCGCCGCTGCTGCGCTTCGCTCTTAACTTTAATATTTTCTTTTCCATATACTCTTCCTATCAAGCAGTAGAGGGTAATGCGGTTTGGATTCACTATATACAATCACAGTAATACTCGTACCTAAAGGAAAGGGACTACATAGCCAACCCTCGGCGTAAGGGTATCAAAACTTCGACAAAGGGGAGGTTAACGGATTCCCTCGCCTCTGATTATTATTACTATTATGGATGTAAACCTCGCAACATCTGCTGCATATCAATTTGTGGCCTCCATCCGAACGCTTAACCTGATCCATGTCAGGTCGCCTCTTCCTAAACCCTCAGACATCCGCAGGGCCCGCCCCCGCCCCGAAATCACCGAGCCCACCGCCGCACTGTTAGCTGGCCCAAAGTTTTTTGGGTTACTGGGCTTAGGCGGCTAAGCCCCGTTCCGGACATTGGCAATTTGCATTTCCCGATTCGACATCATCGACATTTCCTAGTGGCCAATTATCGCTTAAGCTCTGCTCTGCTCTGTTCTGCTCTGTTCAGGACTCCAGCCACACGTTTTCCAGGGCCTTTAAAGCTTCGGGCCGGGATGTCACAGGGGTAACGGAATGGACAATCCCTGGGCCTGTTTAAAAATTCGTTTAAATTCCATTGCCGAGAGTACCGGGGATCCCTTGGTTCCGTCCGCAAGTTGCAAAGTCAAAGCAAAGTGGAAAAATACGAGAAAAGGCTGGGAAAATATGCAGCAACCGCGAAATTGAAATTTTGGCTTCGCCTGCCGCGGCGGCTTCTTTGCATTGTTGTTTGCTCCCCGCCGGAGTTCGCGATAGGATGGAAGGGGATGGGATGCGATGGCTCACCACCTGATCCTAAGTAAATACGGGGACAGGCCAGGCAGCCAAAGGGACACCCAGATATCCATGCATGTGGGTGTATATGGATATACTTACACTTGGAAAAAATACTACAATCAATTTCTAAAGGGTGATATATGTACTAAGAATGATATAAAGCTATTCAATTAAATATTTTGACATACAAAATTTAATAAAATTGCCTTAATGTTATACGAATACGTATTCTTGATAAGTCTTCTTAGTCTCTTTAAATAATCATCCATTGGAGCAGCGCCACATTTCCTATGTTATTTTTCTCAGTGTATATATTCGTAGGGTTTTTTTATGCCTCGCGAGTTCGCTTTTCTTTTTAATTAAATGAAACCGGAGGAATTGACCCAAAACGCAGAATAAATAAATACTTTAGCGAGAGGATGAGGATGTGGTGATGGTGAAGGTGAAGGTGGAGGTGGAGATGGGTTTGTCCTTCTAAGCATCTGTTGTTCCATGTTTGCCTCTTGTTTTTGTTAATAATTATTTCAATTTTTCCCCTCCGTCCAAGTCGAAGGAGGTGGATAGAATTCAAAAGATGCCGCATAGCCTTTGTGTACTGTTGAAACAAAAACCGAAAAATGGCAACAAAAAAATCTAGCCAAAAAATTCCGAAAAAAATAACCGAAACAACAATAAATATTTCACCTTCAATAAATCATTTTCCATTCCGCTGTTGGGTATCAAATCCCCCCACACCTGCCCCCCGCTGACGGAATAAAAAAGGGTTTCGTGTCAACCCCCAAAGTGTTTTTCTTTTTTTTGTATATTTAAAATTCAACAAATTTAAATCGAAAATATGTTTAAATAAAAACTCAAGAGTTGCCTAGAAATCGTTGAGGTTTATTTTATGCTAAAGGCCGAAAGTTGGGTAGGGGATTAAGGTCAGTATTAAAATGATAGTGCTCCTCGGAATTTTTTCAAGTGCCAAAAACATCAAACTTTTAATTTTTGGTCGTATATACGACATATATAGCTTGATAGGGGTATTATTAAATTACTACGAAATTTTTAACCCACAGAAAAAAGTATATCCGACCCCGTCCACATTTTACATATCATCTTAAAAGTCCTTCAGTTTTCAAGAATTCTTAACAAAATGCACGATTATGTGCATTCTTGCATATTAGAACGATGGGCAAAAAAAAAAAAAATTGTTACTGTGAGAAAAACTTGTTTTTTATTAAGATTACATAGACCGACTGCTTTATATGGATTGCTGCAGGGTATATTCGATTCGTGTAGATTTACTTATGTTTTCGACCCCATAAATAGGCATTTCCGCAATGCCAAAAAGATTAAAAGTCGATAAAAACATTGAAAATTAACTTATTTAACCAGTTAACGAATTATTTATAATTACTTTAACTTTAATGTGAAAACCTATTAATATAAGCAAAAGTTGTTCGCTATTTTTATAATCATGTTTTACTATTATGTTCATTATCTTTATTATTTCCTATAAGAAAGATGAATTTTGATAAAATTTTTTCAACCAGGTTTTGTGTTGAAACTGCACTGAAATACATATGTAAGTGTATTTGAAAAAGTTGCCAATCCCCTCATCTACTTAATGTCAATGCATCAGTACCTTCCTGGGGTAACCGGTTGTGCCATGCCTTGATGGTTTCACAATTCACCGACTCAATGGCCTTCGTAAATATTTTAGGCGGAGGAAGCACAAAAATTATGACTATCCAATGACAAGAACAGACAATCAATCTTCTACAATTAGACAAATTTGTAGTTTTTAAACTCGGTAGAGTAGAAATTCATTTATCTTCAAAGTGTAGTTGTTTTATTGTGGATATTCCAAAATATGAGCCACAGCATTTGTCATCAGTGGGATCGAGCTGGGAGTGTAATTAATTAAGTTTTTGAGCCACTTAGGATGTGTCACCTTTTCGGTGTTTTAAGGCTCCTGACCATGGGGGGGCGTCGTACGAGTATTCATGTGTATATTACGTATGAATGTGCATCTGCATAGGTACTTCTCGTACTTACTTCGTTACACATATGTATAACTTTCGGTTGGACATTGGAGAAGTTTCTGGCTGTTTGTTTCCCGGCTGATAAATTGCCACTCAAGTGGATTAAAAATGTTTGCAGCCGAATAAATCTGTGGCCTCGACCTGGACATTTTTCATGTAGTGGTGCGGTGGGTAGTGTGGAGTGCGGAGTGCGGAGTAGTGTGATGCTTTGCTCTTCCTCTCCCGAGTGGTTGTCTGGACGAGTCCTCTTGTCGCATATTAGTTAAACTTGCAAAAAAGTAATCCCAAGTCAAGTTATGACAGAAAAAAACGTTTCCCCACCAGGAGAGGAACACAAATTAAAGGTTCTCGGGCGTTTCGCTCTATTGGAATTCCCCTTGCTCTGTCTCTCGCGTACTTTCTCCCAGTTTTGGGGACTCATCAGCGACTCGAAGCAACTTCAAAGGGCCTCAGACGTAGCGCTTATTAGCTCGTCGGCATTTTTGGGCATGCAAAGGCATTTTTGAAGAGCGCTCGTCTCATCTCCGGCCTCCGTTGGGTTCAGGTCAGTTCGCTTCAGCCTCGGCCGCAGCGCAGCGCAGGTGGGTTCGGGTGGGTCTTCACTTTCATATGCCCACACAACGTTTTTATTTTGTTTTACAACTTTCAAGTTTTTGGTTTTTGTGTGTTTTTTTTTTTCGGGGCTGAAAAATATTTTTCATGCATACATAAGTATGCTCGGGCACATTCATAAAATTCAGATTAACATATTACTTAATCGGTGTAGCTCTCGCTCTCGCTGTCGCCCTCCCGCTGCCGCTCTGGCTATCAGCATTACCCACTCCTGCCGTCTCGTTTCATTTAACGAGGCTCACACGAATGCTGTAACAGCCTTGGCCCAATCGAACCAGTCCGCCATCCTAGGCCTGGCCGCCCGACGCCAAGGCCAATGGCATTTCAGTTCGGCTTGGATCGATTCCATGTCGACATAGTTACCCTCACGCAAGTGGATATCTGTTCAGATATTCTGAGTTATCAGCTTCTGCATCTGTTTATAAATATCTGTTCATAAATTATAGTTGTAGCCACGTTCTGTAGGGGTGCGGTGAGCGGTGAGCGGTGTTCGGTGTTCGCCTTAATGTGCCTTGTCATTTACGGGTCCAGCATCAACAAGCACGCCAAATAAAATTATTAAATATCGCACTGTGGGGCCAGAGCTGCCGAACTGGGGTAACCGATACTGTGCAGAAATAATATGTAATTTAAGGACATCATGAATAGAGAGGTTTGCATACAAAATGATGATACTAACGTATAAAAGTGATAACAATAATTTGTAGATAATTTGATATGAACCCAAAAAGGAGAAAACATCTCTCGCATGTGCCGCTGAAAAGATTAAGAACTATTAAAGATCATATTGAAAGATACAGTCACAGACCTCGATCCACTGTGCCCACGAGTACAGCTTGATTTGGCAAAATTTGCGCAGTGTTCCAAAACGAAACCCAAACATGTGAAATTGATGTCGATGTTTAATAGTGATGCTGGTGGCGAGCCGGTGCTGAGTGGCAAAAGCTGAGACACTGAGACACCGAGACACACACAAAAAAGAATTAATGATGTCGAGAGACAAGGTAAGGTAAGAAAAAATTCGGTAAACAAGTTCGGCGCATGAGTTGGCTAACACTGCGACTGAGGCTCCAAGTCCAATTCGGATGCTGATGATGTTGTAATCTTAAAACTGGCAGCGTCGTGCTTCAGGCAAATCAGTCTGACTTCAAGAGCCAACGCAATGGCAATCGTTGGGACGCGGACCTTGCTGCTGCTCTTGATCCACTGCAGCTGGAGTGGGGCACGTAACTCGCAGAGCCTGCACGTGCGCCTATCGCACGGCGGCTGGCTCATCGGCCGCCACCTGACCACGCACAATGGCCGCCACATGAGAGCCTTCATGGGGGTCCCATATGCGGTGCCACCGTTGGGCGAACTGCGGTTCAAGGCACCGGTGGCCGAGCTGGGCTGGGAGGGCGAGCGGCTGGCGGTGAAGGATGCGCCCATTTGCATGCAGCGGGATCCCTTCCGGCGCGACATGCAAATCGAAGGATCCGAGGACTGTCTCTATCTGAATGTATATACACCGGAGACGATCAGCTCTAAGAATACGTCGCTGCCCGTGATGGTCTGGTTCCATGGTGGCGGCTGGCAGTGTGGCGCGGGAATTAGCAGCTTCTATGGGCCGGACTTCCTGCTGGACCACGACGTCGTCCTGGTGTCCGCCAACTTTCGTCTGGGACCGCTGGGCTTTCTCAGCACAGAGACCCTGGACTGCCCAGGAAACAATGGACTCAAAGATCAGCTGGAAGTGTTGCGCTGGGTGCGCACCAACATAGCCTCTTTTGGCGGCAATCCCCACAGTGTCACCGTCTTTGGAGAGAGCGCCGGCGGAGCAAGCGTCACCTATCACATGCTGTCGGAGAAGTCTCGCGGCCTGCTCCATCGCGGCATTGCCCAGTCAGGTACCTACTTCAATCCCTGGGCACAGCCCGCGCACAAAGGTGTGGCCGCCAGGCGAGCCACTAAGCTGGCCGCGCTGGTGGGCTGCGGATCCTCCGGAGAGTGGCCCCTCAAGCTGGAGTGTTTACGTCAGAAGCCAGCCGAGGATATTGTTGCTTCGCTTTACGACATGTTTGTAAGTACATTGAACTGGATCCTTAATGAGTTGAGAGCTAATCTGGCGTTGTTTGGCAGGTCTGGGACTTTGATCCCATGATACCATTTCCCCCGGTGATTGAGCCCGAGCATGAGGATGCATTCCTGACGGTGCCGCCGCGTCAGGCGCGCGAACCGCATGGACTGGAGCTGCCGCTGCTGGTGGGCGCCACCGCCGAAGAGGGGCTGCTGAAGACAGCGGCCTTGCTCAATTTGCCACAGCTGATGGACGACTTCAAGTCCCAGTTCGAACAGGTGCTGCCCGTGGTGCTCAACTACGATCACCACGAGGATTCCGTGCAGCAGCGGATAACGAAGCGCATCGAGGACTTCTACTTCAAGGCAGGCCACGACTACGACAAGTCCAACCACCAGAACCTGACCGATGTGGGTAGCGGATCTGCAAGGGGATTGATTAATATTTGGATAAAAACATATCCGTCTTTCCCTACAGCTTATTTCGGATGGATGGTTTGTAGCTGGCATCGATGAGTATTTGCGTCTTCGCCTGGCCCAACGTGCAGGCCCCACCTATGTGTACCTATTCGATCACAAGGGCGCCGCCAGCTTCTCGGAGATCTTCAAGGGGGAGCGCAACGAGTTCTACGGAGCCTGCCATGCTGAGGAGTTGCAGTATCTCTTCCCCATTGGCCGGGAGCTGTTCGTGAGTGCGGTGCCCACACGCAAGGATCTGGAGCTGCGGGAGCTCATGCTGAACCTGTGGGTCAGCTTCGCTCGAACGGGGTGAGTCTTAAAGCAGCCATCTAATAGAGCTGTGTATTAATACCTGTGCATTTGCTTTTTCCTTGCCCACAGTAATCCAAATCCAGCGAATGCCTCATTAAACCTGCCCGTATGGAAGCCTTCGTCCAGCTATCCGGTGGAGTTCGTTCGTCTGGGCACCAAGGCTGACGAGGCAGCCGCTGCGCCGCTATTCCGAATTGAGGCTGAGTTGATGCAGCAGCGCGTAAATTTTTGGCGCGAACTACAGCCGCACCTTCCCGCCACCCAGCAGCACAATGAGCTATAATCCAATGATTCCATCTGTATATTTAAATATATTATATCGATGAGTGGGCGTCCACCGCAAGTTAAAGAAGACAAGAAATGTTATAGTTACAATTATCACCATTGAAAACATACCTTTGCCAACATAACGGCACACAGATGCTGCCAAATTGGTGAAATTCAAACATGTGCTGATGTGCCAGATGTAAGAAATTTGATCTGTGCAGTGCTACCATATCATTGAAAGTAATCTAAACGACCAAATAAACAAATACAACAAGGTATTTGAATATAAATAGAATTCGTAAAAACACACAAAACAGATGTTAAATAAAATGGATTTTTGTTGTTTGTTATTTGCAAAATGCAATCGGTATATAATGGTATATTTTGCCAGTTTCATCAATCTATTAAATTTCATTTTTAACGGTTTGTATATAGAAATCAAGTCAATAAAGTAGAAAATTGATTCATCAATGGGATAAAACTATGTGGGCATTGCTGAGAGATTTAGTTAGTCAGCATTATTCAATGGAATATCATAATTGAGCAATTTCCCTTTTCGTTTGTTTTCGCTACTTGTTTTTTGTTTGACTTATTTCGCTAAAACCTCTTTTTACGCAAAATTTTTATTAAGAATACGCCAGTTAAATAGAAAATTTATTCATCAATCGTATAAAATTATGATGGCATGGCTAAATGTTATATATAGCTAGTAATATTCGACGGAATATCAAAAACGAGGAATATGTAAAATAGAACTTGAATTCGAAAGTATATTTACGGTATATTTTGAAAATTAGGCGGTATGTTTCGGTATATTTCACTGATAAACATTCAGAGAGTGAGGCAAGCCCATAGCATTTGAATTTCATTGGATTACTCATAGCTGACATCGGCCAAAGTTTGCTGCCGCCATCGCAAAGAAGGGGCTGCTATCTCTATCTGATTGCCACAGCGAACGGAACATACTTTCAATTTCCGTCAGATACGCGGGGCAAACGCAATTAGAAATACCACGTGAACTCTCGGACCGACCCCCTAGGTCGTCGTTGCTAATCCAACAATTGAATCGCTGCGCGAAATAAACCAATGCCAGGCACTCACTTGATAACAAATTGGTCAAATAATCAACAGCGTAACCAGCAGCAGAGCGTGATAGTTTCCTACCAGTCACGCAGTAGATGCACGGGTGATGGGATTATCTGTTTAGGATTCTCCACTGAACAGCACAGCGCCACAACAGCCTAGCGATAAGGAGCGATTGAATCTCAGCTAAAAGTTTCCCCATTAGACTGTCAACTATGTCTGCGAACGGGGACAGCGCTCCGACGACGGTCCCGGGAGCCACCAAGCCTATCGATATCCAGGTATGGGTGCCAACCCACGAGCGCCTCATGTCCATCGACAAGGGTATGGCGCCGTCCTCGCCGACGCTGCCCAGTCCCACGATCCGTCGGAATAAGAGCGACGGCAAACTAATGGCCCAGGACATCAAGGAGGCACGGGTGCGAGTCATCTACACGGGCGGCACCATTGGCATGATGCGGAACGAACGAAATGGTGAGTGCTGTTCCAATTAGGTCTTCTATTCCATCTGTACATTAGCCCCCGGACACGCTCATCTTCGTTTCTCACGTCATTTCAGTGCTGGCGCCCATACCAAATGCCCTAGTGCGCAGCATTCGCAAGTATCCAAACATCCACGACGAGGAGTATGCATTGCGACGCTTTGGGGCCTCGGCATCGATGGCGCCGCTGGTCCTGCCCTTTGTCCAAGGAATGGACAGAAGGGTCCTATACCAGGTCACCGAGTACACGCCGCTGCTGGACAGCAGCAACATGACGATGCACGACTGGGCCCGCATCGCCAATGATATACAGGTATGTGAATATGGTGGGATCCACGCTTTGATGGGAGAAATAATCCAGCAATGCATCTAATGTATGCAGCAATCGTACGAGTTCTTTGACGGCTTCGTTGTGCTGCATGGCACCGACACGCTCTCGTACACGGCCTCGGCCCTGTCGTTTATGCTGGAGAATCTGGGCAAGACGGTGATCATCACAGGATCGCAGATACCGATCTTTGAGACGCGCACCGACGGCAAGGACAACTTCACATCCGCCCTGATCATAGCCGGAAACTACGTCATACCGGAGGTGTGCATCTTCTTCGGCCACAAACTGATGCGCGGAAATCGCACGGTGAAGGTCAGCTCCAATTCGCTGGACGCTTTCGATTCGCCGAATGTGCCGCCGCTGGCGAGAATTGGAATCGATGTTAATGTGGACTATCGTTTGATCTTCCGGCCCTGCAGCATAGAACGCTTTTGTGTCCATCTGAATCTCGACGAGAATGTTGGCCTGCTACGAATCTTTCCGAGCATTTCGCTCTCCACATTCCGCGCCTTCCTGGCGCCCCCGATCAGGGGGGTGGTGCTGCAGTCGTTCGGTTCTGGCAACATACCCTCAAATCGCCGGGACCTGATCGAGGAGCTGCAGGCGGCCGCCGATCGTGGCGTAATCATCATAAACTGCACCCAGTGTCCCAACGGCTCAGTGGCGGAAATTTACGACACGGGCAAGGTCCTGTGCGATCTGGGCGTCATTCCCGGCTATGACATGACCCCCGAAGCAGCACTCTCCAAGCTGGCATATGTCATTGGCAAGGAGGACTGGTCGCTGGACGTCAAAAAGCAGGTAAGGCCCAATGTGAACCGCTTTCTGTTCGGACTATACTATAAAGTGTTCAATTTACGCTCCAGATGATGCAGTCGAACCTGCGCGGAGAGCTGACATCGGTGACGGCCCCCAAGATGGAGGACTACGATTTGGTGGATGCTGTGGCGCGCTCTTTGCACTTGTCCTCGCCACAGGAACTGGACCAGCTGGGCGCCACCCTCTTCCCGGCCATGATCAATGGCGCCGTCGCCGAGGGAGATCTAAAGAAGATCAATAACCTGAAGGCGTACGGCGCCGACCTCTCAGGCACCAATCACGACCAACGAACGGCCCTGCATTTGGCCTGCCAGCTAGGCGACGTCGAGATCGTTAAGTATCTGCTGCACAACGGAGTCTCCGTCCACGTACGTGATCGCTACGACCGCACCCCGCTGTTGGAGGCCGTCTCCACGGACAGTCACGAGATCATCCAATTGCTCATCAACTGTGGCGCCCACCTTACCGGCTCCTCACGAGCCGTCGGCGAGCAGCTGTGCGCGGCCGCTGCCCGCGGCTCCCTTACGCGCCTCAAGTCGTATCAGTACGCGGGCGCTGATCTCTCCCAGCCGGATCCGTCGGGACGCACAGTTCTGCATGTGGCGGCCCTGCACGGGTTCCCCGAGGTGGTGGAGTACGTGCTGCCCTACTTCGAGAGTGCCAGCGAGAAGGATTTACTCGGTCTGAGCGCCTTGAACTATGCAGAGCGGGGCGGTCATGCAGCCCTTGTAGATCTGCTGAAAGCGGCTGGATGCGAGGCCTAGAATCACCTCTTGGTTCTTTACTCATAAAACTATTATTTAAGTGTTTGCCTCACGCAAACATCTGTGCAATATCGCGTCTAGTCCTGTCCGGTGGTTCCTTTTAGTGTAATACTTGTAATATGTGTATTGATTGCTTGTTAATAGAAAAGTGTAAGTTATATATTTAAAATGATTGTTACCAGAAAAAAAGTGTAGTTAATCCATTTTATTACGAGCTAACCCGGTAAACCATTTGCCACAATATTGGGAACTATTTCTGTTGCTTTGGACGACATCATTTGAAAGCGCGGATTAAATGTGCGATGGACTACAGGAACAGGTTTGAATCAGGGATCCTGCCTTGTCCACGCCACCAATCAGCACTTTGGGATGAGCAGAATATACAATTCGTTCTCGAATGCGATACGAAGAAACAAAACGAATTTAAATGCTCGATGTACTTGATGGCGTTGTCTGCCATTTTCTCTCTGAATGTCAATTACGAGCCCGCAGTCTTGTCTCCGTTCCAATGGTATTTGTTAATTTCGTTCATCTCGTGCCTTCTGATTGTGATTGCGACATGCTCACACGCACATGTTCGTTATTTTGTTGGGTTCGTTTGCCTGTTCTTTATGCTCTCCCATTTCGCATGTTAGTTTGACGATGCAACTGAGTTCCCTTGCGACCTCACTCTAACACACACGAGATATAAGATATACATATATTTTCATATAGAAAAATTAGTATTTACGAATGATATTTAGATCTATATCTTGTCTTGCAACATTTCAAGTAAAAACAAATTCAGAAATTGGGAGTTTCTAGGATTTCTCTAGCATTATTTATAGTCTCTTGGAACTAGGCGTTAAACACGACGGAAGGACGGACATGGCTAAATTGAATCGGAAATTGAGGCTGATCAAGAATACATATGTATATGGCGTCGAAAACACTTCTGCCCTGAAAGGTAGAAACAGTTTTGGCATTTCATAGCATAGTTTTGGGCGTAGAATTCATGTTAAATGCATGTGCTTCCGTGACAACTTCATCTCTATGTAGTTGCTTTTTGAGCTCTTTTTTTAATATAATATTATAAGAGGAATGCAAGAAAAATAGGCTTATAAAACACAATCCAACGATAAATTGATTAATCTATCGGATAAAATTAATTTTTCCTGGAAACTCGCGATGTTCTTAAAACATCGGATGTGCATGCCTCGATCTTTACTGTGCCGTTCATAATTTTCTCCGTCGCGGACCACGCAACGACAGATCTTAAAATTGGTTAAACTACGGTGGCGTTTGATAGTTGGGTTGGTGCTTTTAACCAAAAACTGGTCTTATATGGGCTTATATGTATAGGAAGGAGTGTTCTTTGAAAATAGTATTTATAGTGTTCGGACTGATAGCAGTGTGAATTTTTTGTTACTTGTAATTTATAATTTAGTCCTGATTTTCAACGAAATCCAATAAAAGACGAATAAATATTTGTTATTTGTGTGACACACCCTCCTATCTTTGTCTCATGCTACGCTACTTCTATCTCGCTCCATTTCGAATCGTTGACTAAGAGTGAGCGTGAGAGAGGGATAGAGATAGCGATAGAGAGAGAGAGAGGGAAGACCATCGGAGGGAGAAAGTTATTTTTTGATGTATTTGTTTTATTTAAATTTATTTCAAATGATATTTGATGTTTAATTAACAATGTTTCATTTTTTTTTTCCTTTGAGAAAAAAACACTTAGGTTCTTAAGATTCATGTTTTAAATATTATAATAATTTGTTTGTTTATCCCCCCGTTCGTGTCGTTCTGCTTGGAACTTCTTGTCTCTTCTTTTGCCATTATCTTTCTGTCGAGCTTGTGTGTGTGTGTTTCGGGTTAAGATCCATTAATTAATAATGCAATTGAAACTTCGACGACGAGTGGAGGCGGAGAGGGGGCGGTTTCGGGGGCGGGGGGCTGGGGCTGGTACAACAACTGTTGAATGCTGATCTCAAAATCCATTTCCACAATTTATTATGATTTTCATATATATAATTTTATATATGTGTTTGTGTGTGTGTGTGTGTCTGTGTGTGTATATATATGTTGTATTTTTCTTTTGCTACAGCTGACATCAAGTACATTTTGCTTATGATTTGCTTATATTTTTTTTCTTCTTTTTTGTGTGTTTTCTCCTCGTTTGTTATTTTCTCATTTCATTTTCATTTCTGTTTCGTTTATCATTATATTTATTTATAGGTTTTCTTTTTTGTTCTGTATTTCTAGTTTAAACATTTAAATACGATTTCCACATGTCTATGAAAATACAGCGTTCATGCACGCATGTGTATATACTCGTATGTATGTATTTATATATAAATCTATATACCCTTTCAATGCTTTGCAAAATGTTAAACAAAAATTAAAAAAAAAAAAAAACAACCAAAAAACAATCGCAATGAAGAATAAGGAAATATATGTTCTAAAACAAATCAAAGAGAGCTTGCTCTTCTTTCTCTTCAGCTTTGTTTTTCCCGTTTTGTTTTTACATGCCTAGGGGGTTGTGGCGAAAGAAGGGTTGTTTGTGAGGGGGTTGCCGGGAGTGGCGCAATCAAAAAAAATACAAAATATTCCAAATTTGTTTTACGTTTCCTCTGTCAAATGTTTTATAAAATGATGATTGATTTTGCTGATTTGTATGAGACCCATGTAGACCTTACAATTATCCATACGCCGGGTACATACATATCATGTATACAGTTTCTGGAATTGCTTTAATTAATCTTCAGACATATTTCATATAATATGTGATACATGTAGATCGTAAGTGTATGCTCATATATTTTTTCTAGATTTTCTCGCAAATTATCTTCTGAATTGTGGTGTTTTATAAAATGTGGGGGGTTGGTTTCTTCCAATTTAGCTACTCAGTTGAGTTGATTTTTTGCTTACATAAACTCTTCTCATCAATCTATATATTTAAGTATCCAAACATATATATATATATATATAAATATATATAGCAATACATTTTTAGAGTTTAATTTGGATGTATGGGACTGCAGGTTGAATCATTGAAATGACTAAAAACAAACTACTTAAATGCAAAATGCCAGCCGAAAAATATAACTTATGGTCCTTATATATCTTCTTTTTATATAATTCCCTTTTTATGGGTGTTAGTGGGTGGATGGGGATGGGGATGCAGATGGGGATGGATGGTGATAGGGGGAGAGACAGTGTTGGATAGCGGGTGAAGCAAACTGTCCTTTATAGAGAGCGGCGGTGGCCTGGCAGAGCAGTTTTCTTTTTTTTTCGTGACATTCTTTTATTATTTATATGATTTTTCAAAGCGTTTTTCTGACTTTTTGTAATGCATTTTGCTCGTGGTTTCCTTAGTTAAGCTTCTTCCTAGTGTTTGCTTTAACAATTAAATTTATCCAAGTTTTGTCAAAGCAAATAACAAACTCAATTAAACATAAAACTGAAATTGTTTACTTCATTAACAATGATTGGTTTGTCTTTGCTTTTTGTCGAAAGTTTTTTTTTTTGCTTAATAAGATTTAGATTTAAAAATAATGTCTGATTGATTACATAATTGAAAGAATATAAAAGATGCGGCTTTTCACTTTAGACGTAAGATAAACGTTATCATAAAGAATATAGTAAAATTAGTTTAAAAAAAAAAATGAAAAAAATGCAATGGAAAATCTGAGCAATGCACTTTTTGGATTAAACTGGTTGTTGTAGTGTTTTGTTTTTTGAATCACTTTAAGACTTAATAGCTTCATTAGCGAAGCTTTTACTTTCTGTTCGAGCGCAGCTCTTTTATCTCATTCAGCCTCGAGGGCTAGTTTCCCCTTCTGCTGCTTATCTGATGGTTTTTGTATCTTTTTGTGTCGCCTCTCCCGTTTGCTTTTGCTTCTGATTCTGGGTTAGTTCGTTGTTATTACTGCTATTGCGTCTTGTTGCGGTTTGATGGTGCTACTGCTTCTGCTGCTGTTCTCTTTGTTGTTTTTTTGTTTTTTGTTTTCTGTAGTAGTTGTTAGTGATTCTGCTGCATGTGGGATACTTTATGGCATTCAGAGCAAGAATTTACCCAGTAAGAGGCCCAGTATGGCCGCAGCAATGGCAATTGCAATATAAAAGACCGGAATCTGTTTCTCAGCTAGCACTGGGGCATAGGGCTCGTTCGGCTGCTTGAGGGCCGCTGAGCTGCGGTAGCGTGCGATTTGATCCTGCAACAGGAAGATTTTAACCATTAAGGCCACAAAGGATAACGGAGGTGAACCAGGGACCCACCTTCAAGTGTAGATTCTCTTTTCGTAGGTCAGTGTTGGACTCCATCAGCGCCTTCATCTCACCGGACAAATCATACTCAGTGGCATCGGTCGAATTTGCGGTCTTTAAAACAAAGATTGGATTAAATATATTCTTTGAGAGCGGCACGAAACACACCTTCTCATCGCTAGACAGCTTCGTCTCTGACTTAGCGCCCTCGGTGATGGCGGGTACATTGGTGCCCGCACTGCCTCCGCCGGCGCTGCCGGATCCAACACCCACGGAAATGCCGCTAGTATTCTCTGCATTTGCCTCGGCACTGGGCATCTCGAAAACGCATTTCAGCTTGGCATCCATTAGCTGCTGCGGCTCCAGCTCCTTCCACTGCAGAGGATGATATGAAGATGAAGATGGAATGTTAATTTGGATGTTAATGGGGGATTTGGTATCGGATGCTCATCAACACGCCACTTACCAATTTATTCAAATCGGTCAGATCAGCATCCACCGGTGCGAGGACGCTTTGCACCATGAACTTGTGCTTGTTCTTCTCCTGCTGATCGTACATGAAGGGCTGCAGGCAGACTGTGGGATATACATCGAATGGGAATGGTATTGGGGATTAGATTGCATTCCAGCCAGTCCATATGGATATTAAAGAGTACTCACTTTCCACCTGGGTCGACCGAAAAGGCAGGATCTTGCCAATGTTTGGACGTACACAGTAGCGCTTTGGTGCGGTTGTCTTGATCTTAAAAACCAGTGGCGCAGACGAGTTATTGCGTAGGGTCATGATTGTGACGACAGACCGATTAAAGGGACCTGAAAGGAAAGCGAATGCATTCGATTAGCAATCAATCGAATTAACAGGCCCACCCCCCCGCCGTTCCAAGCAAATCAACTGATTTGTGTCACGTCACGCCCATTGCGTCATTAGGCAGCACCAAAAACGAAAGCAAGTTCAAATTAATTGAATTAAAAGCAGAAGCAAACAACAAAAAGAACCAATAGCTAGAAGCAGGGCAAAAGAGAGCAACCAAAAGGAGCCGAAACTTGAATACCCTCCCTAAAACAAAAAACTCTAGTGGCAGTGGAAACTGAGAAAGTACTGGCAGGCCAGACATGGATGTCCTCCGAAGAGATTAGGCACAGGGCGAATTCGATTATATGCGCGATCTACGCCTGGGATGCAAGTCTTCTGTGAGTGGGAAGAGTGCAACAGTAACAGCAGAAGCAGTGTAACGGATTCCCTTTAGTGCGTGCGTGTTCTCCCTATACGCGTATATATGTATGTGTATTTATTGTGTGTGTATGAAGGAAATTTCATTAGACAAAGTCGCGTCATGCATGGGCCTTGGCCCCTCTCCCCGCCCAAACCTCTCACTCTACTACACTTCGCGCTAGTCAACGATCAAAGGGGGAGGTAGGTCGGAGGACAAGAATGGGGCTAAGGCAGGGCTGACATAGCCAAACACACACACACACACACAGAAATATGAAAATATTTGTGCACAGTGGAACGAAACAAAAGTAATGGGTGTTGCACGAGCAAAATAAATAATTCTAATTCTCAATCTCTATTTCTCTCTCTCTCTCTTCCTAACACATACACACCACATATTAGTTATTTACACACATGTGTTTTGTGTTTTTCCAATTAGTAGCAATCGGGTAAATGCATTGCCACCGCCCACTGTGCGGGCTCTCTGGTGTCATATGGGATTATTGTAGTTGTTTCTGCAACTGCTGCTGCTGTTGCTTTTCGGCCAAAACTCAAGAAGTAAGACAAAAAAAAATTAAAATAAAAACGGCCCATGACAAGTTTTTGCGTATAAAAATAAAATTGTAGCCAAAAACGCAAGGAGAGAGAGGCAGACGACGGTCGGAGAGCGCGAAAGAATAGCGAGAGTAAGAAAACAACGCCAGCTGCCGGCAACAAGAGCATCAGCAGAAGAAAGAAAGAGGGACGGCAGCAGTGACAGCGGCGGACGGGCCAGGACAGGACAGAAGGAGATGGGTGAAAACATGGTGAAACAGCCGCACACCACACGTAGACCTAAAACAATGTCAAAAATGTCCAACAAAAACAACGGAAATTATTGATAAGCTGCAAAGAAAGCAGCGCCAAGTGACAAGGAAAGTGAGACAAAGACAGAGACAGAGGTAAAGAGCACCAAAGCGAGACGCAATCACACATAAGCGGCGTGTGTGTGTTGGTGTGCGTGCAAACTTTGCAGTTTGCTCCAAGCCCTTTTGACCTAACAAAATGAACGAATTTTGCAATAAATTGGAATTCGAAAATGAAATTGCAATGGTTAAATGTTTCAATGGTTCGCACTGGCACCGATGCGTCGTCGCCTACATTGGTCGATACATGAACAACATATGCATGTATGTAGCAATGGGTGTGCGCGAGTGTGGTTGAGCCAACATGCAAAATGGCCTTACCCGTCTCACACGCTCACGCGATGAATGGATGGGGAGAGAGACAAACAATAACAAATTGCTAAAGAATCAAGAGTTTCACTTTTTAGTTTTTGGCAATCCCTACAAAAAGAATCATGAAAAAACTTACCCACAAAACGCAACTCATGCTCCGGATCAATGGTCAGCGGAAGCTCGTAGTTTGGTTTGCTCATGGCTGCTGTTTGTATGGACTCCACTGTAGAAAATTGCAACTTCGTGTCTGTTTTTCGGTATTTCTCCTTAATTCTTTTGTGCGTTTTTGCGCGCTGCTTGTCCTGGTTTTGCCTTCACCTTGTTGTCGTTGTAGTTGTAGTGGTGGCTGTTAAGGAAATGCACACGGAATTGTATTACACATTCACTCAAACACACACAAACACGCATACACTCAGCAGAGACACGCAGCACGTAAAATTTGCTGATTTTCGCTTACGGTTTTCGTTCTTCTTGCGTTTCTTTCCGGTCTGCAAATATCTTCCGAGCTAAACCTTTTTAAGATACCTTTTTAACCAAATTTTCCCTATTGTTTTATTTTTTCTCTTGACTTTTCACAAGCTGCGCGTCGCTCGTTTGTCGCTGCTGGCTTCGTCCGATTTATCAGAGAGCGAGGACAGGCGAAATATCGGCAAATTTATGCGACCACACACACACTCTCGCACACGGTTAGAATATAAAGAAAATACCAAACATAAATTCCGTGCTTTTGCGTACAAAAAAAACGACGATCAACGTGGATTTCCTGCCTAGAACAATGCAATTTTCTCTGCTATAAGATGGCCCACTCTGATTCTACCTCGGGTACTTCACGCACTTCGCTAGTTTAATTTTTCTACGAATCTAGTACAATTTTCATATGCAAATGCAGGGAAAAAAAATCTAAAGCGCGCACACACGTTCGGATGCAGTGTGGCCGAGAGTTTATTGATCAAATATACTGTCTGACCAGAAACATACCGTCTAATCTTCAAAATATACCATAAATATACTGACGAACTATTGAAGTTCCATCATACTGCGTCACCTTGGAGTTCTAATCCGACCGGCGGAATTGTTAGGCAACGCCGTTGACCGGCAAAATCCAGAAGCAACGCCGTTCATTCAGCGTTGCCATACCGTTCCGTTCCACGCTGCTTGTCTTCCACTAACTTTATTTTTCGTTCAAAAATACCGTTTTCTGGTATAATTTTTACCCACATTTATATTTTTAAATATATTAATTTTGTTCGACCTAGCTGGTTTTGAAATTATGGTAGCTCAGAGGTCCCACGTGGTCATAGCAGAAAAGTCAGCGCGCTTTCATCATTAGATATAGATTTGTGAAAATGGGTTCAATTAAGCGAATTAGTTTCGAAATAAAGAAATAGATAGCTTTTAGTTTGGAAATTATTTGATCATTGTTTTAATACTTAGCATTTCCTTTGCCGAATCCAGTTTATCTTGAGTATATGAGAATATTGTTGGAACAAACAAAAATCATAGTGTGTATGTCGAATGCCTTAAAGATTAGTGAAAAAAAAAAAATAATTAACTTAACTTTGGCGATTTCAAATCGTAACTTAAAGCTTAATCCAAATAGCAGCCCTGTACTTCTTTTCTCTCTACAAAATGGGTTGAACACATTACATACGATCCAACCCCTGTAAGTTTTTCGCTACAAGCATGTTTAGGATCATCCGTGCGGTTATCGCCTCATGATCAAAGCGGCATTTTCTCGGGGCCAGGGCAACAATACCGCGTACATGATCGGCAAGGCGATCACACTTCGGGAGCGTCGCCTTTTCCATGTATCTCATGAAACCATACATGTAGTTGCGGAAGAAGAATCTATAGGCAGCTTTAGCCTGCGGAGCATCACACAAGTCGATTTGCTTCGAGATCTCCGCCATGAGGGTGACATCGGTTTTGTTTTCAATGGACTTGAAAAAGAGGTTAGTCGCCTCTATGGCGCTCGACTGCATTATGAGCCGCATGCATTTATCTTCGAAATCGCGATCTGTCGACAAGATGTTTGTCATCTTCCAGCGTTCGCTCTGCGGTGAAGTGTCTACCAAGGCCTGCATCTTCTGGATGAGTTCTGCAAGGGGATAAATAAATTTAAAATGGCATTCTTGGCCAGTGCGTTGAAGTTCGGCACTCACCAGAGTCTCCGCTCAGGATGGTCGGCGAATTATTTGTATAGTATTTTACAGCCAGGTTGAGGACATCGACGCGGATTTGGTCGAAAGTCGGTATAGTCCAGCGCAGGGCATCTATGGTCTTCATTAGCTGGGACATCACTGGCCAATTGTTCTTGCGCCATTGGATAAGATGGACATGCATTTCGACATAGGTTTTGGCCTCTTTCAAGCAGTCTTCCGATGCGTTGTCCTCTATCATTTGATCGATTTGCTCCTTGCCGTTCGTTTGAATGTATTTATCTGCCGATTCGACATTTAGAAGGGCATGTAGGATACGCTCGATGAGATGAGTGTTGTTCAATTCGGTAAACTTGGCCAGTCCAGTGGCAAGGGCCTCCAGGTATGCGGACTGGGCTGCCTTCAGCTGCTCGACACTGTAGGGCCTGGCGCCCGGCTGAAGGTTCAGGTTGTAGTTGCACAAATTATTGTTGACCCGTTCACGGAAACTACGACTGGAAGGGGTGTGCAAGCCAGTCTTCATGCCGTTGAGTATCAAGGGATATGCGTACAGGGATACCAGGAAGTCAAACGAATTCGGGCGCGTTAGCACGTATTCATCTTTGAACAGGCTGTCAGCGGTGCTCTTCATGTAGTGAATGGCGTGGGGGGTGAGCTGGCAGGCGAGGTTCCAGAATATGTCCATGAAACGTGAGTGCGTCATACCCAGGTCAGCCAGTGTGTGCCAGGACATCTGCGCGTCCTCGTAGCATATATACAAAAACTCTAAAAGGTGCGCACGCTCAGGCTGGCCATCGAGCCGATTAAAGAATAGAACACGGCGTGAGTTAGAGGCCCGATTGGAAAAAGTGAATGCAGTGGTCAGCCCAAGCTCATCGCGTAGCTCCAGTATCTTTTGCTTAACATCCACGTCGGATCGGATAAAGATCAGCAGCACAACCTGACGTAACACGGGATTGTATTGGCGTCTCTGTTGTTTTTTCTCTTCAAGACTCAGGCTGGTATCCTCAGCCTCCTCAGCCAGATATTCGGCCATATGGTTGAAGATCAGGGTGATGTGTTCGAACCCCAGGAATTGAACATGCTTGGACATGGTGTCCACGCACTCGCCGCTAACAAAGCAAATGGGACGTTGAAAGAGTTCTTCAAGTCCGGCCAGGGTCTGCGCCTCGGTTATGTCGCCATTATCGCCGTCAAGGAAGCGTAATAGTTCGCGCAAACTTAGTTCTGTCAGGCGCTCCTTAAACGACTTGGCCGCTCCGGCGAAGGTTTTCAGTTGTCCGCAAATCAAGTGCTGGGCAAGTTCTGGCTTGTTCCCAATAAGATTCAACACCGCTGCTGACTGGCAGCATATGACCTCTTGGTAACTGTAGAGCAACTGGCTAGAGGGAATCTCTAGCCAGGTCATGAATGTGTCCACGGTCACCAGCTGCAGGACACGCTGCAAGGCGTCCATCAGAATCAAGGAATACCGGTCCATCAAAGACTCTGTGTTCTCCTGCTTTATGTAGTCTGTTTCATCGCAAATCATGAAATTGTAGATAGTCCAATATTGTGGCTTTTCAGTGGGCTGCTGGAGGGCCGCGAGCAGCACATCGAGTAGCTGATTCATTGACAGGGCCAGGTAGCGCTTGCGAAGAGATGGAGACAGCACGCGCAATCGATCGAAACTGTCCAGCAGTTGGCGTTGAAGGAGACGAGCCGTCTGGTCCACGAGTTCGTTGGCACTTGTTTGGTTATAATGGGCAATGGCCTGCCGAGCGGATGTGAGGAATCCCGTGAGCAACGACAGGGCATCAAATTGGTGGGAGACCAACTTGGACACGTTTTCATTTAGATAATCGTAGTACTGGCGGGCAACACAGCTCTGTCCGTACGCCAGAAACTCTTTCAGCGGCTGTTGCAGACCACATTTCAGGGCAATAGAAATGGCCACGACTGTCGACATGGGAGGTACCTGGCCAACCAAATGGACGCAATCCGGATTATAACTCTTCTGTTTCAAACAGTCAGAGGTGTTTAGTATTAGCACGGCTAGGACCCCGCGCAAATAGTTCATGGCGTCAGCTCCAGCCGGCTCGGTGACCACCTCGTTTTTCATTTTGTCATGTGGCCGTTGCACCACGAGATCATGCTCCATTAGCACTTTGCACACCAGATTGCAGATCTCTGCAATGTGCTCGTCATCGCCTGCCAAAGAAACGAACCATTTTGCAATTTGTAGTTTTTTCCTTTTACCGCTATGTTTTTTATTTCCACATGCGTACTTACCGCTTAAATATAAGAAGGTGTTAAGCTTCTTAGACTCGTTGTCAAAACGCTTGAGAGTATCGCCCATCTGGGCAAAGACCTCGCAATTGTCCAGCGGATACATTTTCACTTGTTTGATCTCTGTTACTAACTTAATTTTAATATTTTTACGCAAAACGCCAAAACGTTGTGATGCCGCCTTCCGATTTATGCGATGGCTGGCGCCGATATCTCTAACATCGATATTCCGTCTGCAAATAATTGATGGTACCACTAACCATACAGTATATACTGTATATATACTAACCATACACCATATACTGTATATATACTAACCATACACCATATACTGTATGGTTAGTGATGGTACACCCTGGCCTATCGTTCCCAGCTAGCTCACGGGGACGTCATTTTAGGTCGTAAACACCCCTGACTAGCTGGGAACGATAAGCCAGGGTGGCAAAGAGGCGAATCATAGCATATTTAATTTTATTCTGAGACTTTTCCACGATGGCTGGCCTCGGTAGCTTGATATCGGTATCATAAAACCTGATAGCTGAACGTACAACTTTCTTTCATTTGGCTGAAACAAATATATTCAACAAATACTGTTGATGCCCTTATACCGATAGTCCAATCCCAGCGGCGATGCTACCAGAGTTGGTGTGGGCGGGCGAAGCCGATAAACATAATGTCCAATGTTTTCAGAAAAAATGTAAGCGGGTGGAACAAAACTGACTTAGTCTATGTCTAGGTCTAGGTCGAGACCTAGCTAACTCCAAAGAAAACATCTGCGAAATGTCGTGGTGAATCTTTGAATGTCGGACGCAGTTTGGCGGGCCATAGCGATCAGCTGTCCGCCGCATCGATTTGTGGGCGCCTATCGGCCGGCTGCAGCAAGAAGCAAACGCAAATTTGGTCTTGTAAGGAGAGGCGGACGTGTGAATCGGGTCAAGCGAAAGTGGGCCAAGACCATGCAATAGGCAAACTAGTGAGAAGACGCACACTGCCAAGACTACAGCAAGGAGACAGTGGAGGAGTGTCATCATGGAGCTGCGTGAGCTGCGCGGCAGCGCCACGGCCGGCAACACCAGCAGCAGCACTAGCAACAGTAACAGTGGCATCAGTGGCGGCGGAGGCGTCGAATTGGGGGGAATCTGCATTGGGAGCGCCGGCGGTGGTGGCGTCCAGCGTGTGCCCACCAAGGCGGACCTGTTCATGGAGCAGCTGAATGCCACAAATGCCAAAAAGGTGGCCCTACTCCTAGTCCTGGGCTTCATCCTCTACCATGGCCTGCTCAATTGGAACTACGGTGGGTGTTCGTCTCTCTGTGTGTGTGTGTGTTTGTTCGTATCGATTTGTCCTGTGTAAACATGTAATCGAATTTGCATTGTGGCGTTCCATTAACAGGCAGCGACTCCTGCCAGTGGCTGCTGTCCAAGGGCCGCTTCAAGGGCGATAACGAGTGGCAGCCGTATGGGTGCATGGTCCACAAATACTCCCTCACGTGAGTGGCAATTCCAAATTCCGAATTCAATTAACATTTTCCCACATTCCCACAATTATCATATCTAACTCTTTCTATCTCTATCTCTCTTCCCATGCAAATGACTCACCCACTGACCCACCCACCAATATGACTATGCCATGCTATGCCACTATCTACCATAATGACAGCGACACGCGGCGATGCCTGCGATACCTGGCCTTCTTCGACAACAAGAACAACTTCGTGTTCATTGGAGACGAGAGCGTCCGCCTGCTCTACGAGCGGTTCATCGAGCAGCTGCGCCAGCTGCCACTGTCCTCCGAAGAGGACAACAACGGGTCATCACGGGCCCACGACGACAGTGCAGCGGTGCGATTCGAGGACAACAAGCTGCACATGCTGGCCCAGTACATCAGAGCCGAAGATGTCAGTCCCTCGCTCATCGATCGACTGTACAGGTTGGAGGCCGAGAAGCAGCTGTCCTCCGTGTACGTGGTGGGGCTGACCTACTCGGGCCTGCTTGGCGGGAATATAACTGAGGAAGTGCTGCGACAGTACGGTGCAAATCTCACCCTGCTGGTAGCCCCCTTTCATCGTCTGGTGGCGCAGACATCGCGAGTACTCTGGAAATTGGCCGATCGCGTAGACGAAGAAAAGCTACCGACCGCCTGGAAGTTACTGCTCAATGAGGACATCGATCGGCTTAATCATGTGGCCCGCAACGTCTTTCGCTACACGGAGGCCACCGTCTGGGAGTCGGCCTGGCACATTGCCAACGGTCTTCTGGACACCGCCATCGACGGACATCAGCTGTGTGCTCACGGCCAGCGGCTGGAGGTGCAGCTCCTGTGGAACATGTACTGCAACGACTACATGAATTACAACGACGGCACCTGCTGCAGCAGCTCGGAGCCCCATACCACGCTCCAGATTGTGGCCTACGCCCTGTTCGGCGTCTGCATGACGCTCGTCTGCGGCATGTGCCTGCGTCGCTGGCTTCTCCATCTGCGTGGGTACACGCTCTACGTGCCTCTCCAGCAGCATCAGCAGGATCCGCATCAGCATCAGCCAAACAGCGGAGGAAGAGGCGGTGGTCCCACCCATGCCCTGTCCGCACTTATCACAGACTATGGGACCCCGATGGTGGCGCTGTCTCTGCTTGGCCTGATCATGGTCTACTTCTATCTATGCGACCGCACAAACTTCTTTATGAAGGAGAACAAGTACTACTCGGAGTTCAGCTTCTGGATACCCGTGGGCTACGTGTTCGCCCTGGGTCTGTTCTTCACGGAGGACTCGCGCTTCACCAAGGTCCTGAACAGAGACCAGACAGACGAACTCCGCGGCTGGATATTGCTGGTGGTGTTGATATATTACATGACGGGGGCACAACGCGTGCTGCCCATTCATATGCACATCAAGCTGCTCATCTCGGGCTACTTCTTCCTCACCGGATACACACACTTCACTCACCTCTGGCAGACGGGGGGCAGCGGGTCATTGTTTGTCCGCTTCTTCCAGGCCATGTTCCGGGTAAACTTCCTCAGTGTGCTGCTCTGCTTCTGCATGAACCGTCCATACCAGTTTTACTACTTTGTGCCGCTTCTCTCCTTCTGGCTGTGCATCGTCTACTTTGTGCTGTCGCTGCCGCCGAGGATTTCGTCCGCATCGGTGGATTCAAATCCGCTGCACTACCTCTACTTGGTGTGCAAGTGCATCGGCTGCCTGGGCGTGATCACGGTACTGTTCATGTCCGAGGTCTTCTTCGAGCGCATCTTTGTGACGCGACCATGGAAGGCACTATTTGTCACCACTGACGACGACCTGCACGAGTGGTGGCACCAGTGGAAGCTGGACCGGTACACAGTCACCTTTGGAATGATGTACGCCGCCTGTTTCCACATTGCCCAGAAGTACAATGTCTTCGATGACAACAACCATGGCAATTTGTTCGCGCGTCGCACCTCCATCTCAGTGACGCTACTGGCGCTTCTGGGCGTGGGAATCTACACGTCCTTCTCGTTCCTGTGCCGAAACGTACAGAACTGCGAGGAGATCCACTCGTACATCCTCTTTATACCCATTGTCGGGTATGTGGTACTGCGCAACATCTCAGGGATACTGCGCACCAGGTACTCCAGCTTCTTCGCCTGGTTTGGGCGAATCTCGCTGGAGTTGTTTGTCTGCCAATACCACATCTGGCTTGCTGCCGACCGCCACGGGGTGCTCGTCCTGCTGCCCGGCTTCCCCACGCTCAACATGATCATCACTTCGTTCATCTTTGTCTGCGTCTCGCATGAAGTACACCGCCTGACCCATATCCTGCTGCCCTACGCCGTGCCCAATGACTGGCGTCTCGTCATGCGCAACTTTGTCATCTTTCTCATTGTGCTCATCCCTGTGGCCCGGTCCGATGGCATGTTCTAAGCACAATTCAATTGTCGCCGGCTCATGTCCAACGTGTACCCGCCCGCCACACAATCACATGGATATGTTTATATAGCGTGCCATTGCTGTAAGCCAATTGTAGTTAAGCCTTCTCGCCAATTCTATCGATGGCATGTAATATTTATGCATTCATTCGATGAAGATCTTTAAAAGATAGGAGCCCTTTGAACCCCTTTGAAAACTTACTTGATTTGTTATCTAACTCGATCACCATTCGATTACTACCGTGCAATACCCTTTACTTGCAATTGATTATTTACTTTGTTATTTTTGGAATACTTTATTCTCTTTATATTGATTTGTTTATTGTCCAAAGACTGACCTAATTCCATTTAAAAGTGAAAAATATTTTCTAGCCAAATTTATGTAAACCGATCGGATAGCTTGAAACTGAACGTGCAATTGTCTTATAGTTCTGAAACGCAATATTTACACCCTTATTTACATATTTAGATATCTCTTACGGCCGCGCAAATAAGTATACAAACATTTACGTATACCAATATATTTTACGCATATGTATACCATCTAGAATTAACTTAGCCTTACGAGAAATTTGCACAAATTACTTAAAATTTCACTCATACAAACACACCAACACTCACACGAAGCGGCAACCAAATGTATGTATAGCGCAAGAAAATAAACCATTGAAAATACTTACAAAATTTGTATTTGACTTTAGCTTCTGCAACGAAAAATGTATCATATTGTATTTAAACCTACACCTGTGCTGCATATGATGTGTACATACACATGTATAATGTCCCCTTTGATTGACCAAGCAAGTTCAGAGAGTTTTGCGTGAAAAGTTAGCTACACTTCCGTTTCTACTTGATGCACAAGCAATAATCTTATTAGTGGGTATCCTGTAGGTACATTGGTATAGGTATGCACCTGTCAGAGCATAGGGAAACAGCGCTAATTGACAGCCCCAGTTAAAAAACAAAGTGCACCCAAAGATGAGACTGGGGGAAAAGGGAGTTCATTCATAAAACACATCCGCATCCTTAGTCCCAGTTGGGGGCGACACAGAAGCAGACTCGTTGCTGAGGCACCGCCACTTCCGGCTGCATCAACAACAGTTCATAACAAACAATATGTAACATACTCGTATACCTGGATGTATGTATGTACAATGTACGCACATATGTATGTATATTTCAGAATACAAAAAGACACGTCGACTGGGTGCGGAAAAGTATAGGGAATGAAAGAACGGATAGGAATGGGTATAACTGGGACTAAGACTAACCAAGATATTCATCTGGTACGACCATTTTCCACATTCATGTAAATCTCTCTAAGGCTGGATATGGAGAAGAAGAATGAGTTATTGGTAGGATGAAATCCATTTATCGTACATTTTTTGTTGGGATATTTATTCGAAATAAAATACCCAACTGTTGTAAATAGGAGAAGATTCCATGAGGCTTTCCATCTGAATTTGGAGATATTGATAGATGATAGATCTAACCTTACAGAACTGCAAACTCAAGACCAATAAACAAATGTACGTGAACTCCTGAGCCCCGACGTTTTGATACCCTTTATGTGCGAAACGCTGTTTCCGATCCACCAATAATTCTATCTCCTGCAAGCAGTCTTTTTATTAGGGTACGAAAATCCCACTTTTTTTTCTATAATAGGCTTGTCTTAGTAGTATATTTATATGGTATAAATAGTAGTGATAGTATTCTGATTTCAATCTGATTTGATTGGAATTATTCTTTTTATGGTTGGGGGTATTATTAAAATTATATTTATATTATATATTATATTTAAATAATTATATTATATTATATTTAACTCGACTTACACCTACACCTATTCTGGAGAGCTTTGAAATTTTAGGAGGCTAATCAGCTATCAATAAGGAATCGTTTATAAAATTAAATTTATTTAAATGCCATGAACACTATTTATGAAATCAGAAATTCTTCCTTCTCTGTGCTCTGTGCGATCACTGCAAGTAAACATAAAAAACTATCAACTCTAAAACTGTTCATCAACAAGTGGTGGCCTTGGTGCCAAATGCGCCCACACATACCCCCAATAAAAGTAAGCGGAAGGGCGGGTGCATGCTCGTCCAAACCGAGCACACGAAAGCTTCCGCCTCGAAAGCTTGCGGCTTCGGTGGCGCTTCGGCACCTAGGTTCGGTCACGGCTTCGGGTCATATAAGTATCGGTTCCCAAGGCTCACTGGTTCCAGTTAGCGCCTGAACGTACATCGAAACGGTTAGTTGGCATCGCACAATCCCCTGAAAGCCAAGACCCCAAAGTGGCAGCAACAGGAACAGCAGGCTCCAGCGCCTAAGCCTAAGTTTGACTGAACGCTAAGAACTGCTGAGGCGAAGAGATCCCGCGCTTATTTGCTGCCACTCTGGGGTCGAGGCTTAAATCTTGGCACTGGAACTGTCATTCTTAAGAATTATTCTTCTTTGTTTTTTCTTTGGTAGAATTTGCGGTGCCCACGAATCGTTTCGAGTACTTGCAGGCGAGTGTTGAAAAGATTCAAAAAGTGCAAACAAAAAGTGTCAGTTGAATCGAATTACTGTTTTTGTCTTTTTTTACTGTTAACAGTGACTGTTCCAGTCAACACCAAAATTATAAAAAAGCTAACTCAAATCATTAATATTTAATCGATTGAAAATCAAACTTCTGCAATCACCGTTATCGCCATTATCGCCAAATTTTTTTTAGTTTAAATACAAAATATTGAAAATCAGTAAAAATTTATTATTTTCATTAGTTTTAGTACAATCATTGACAAAAAACTCTATTGGCATGCACTCCAATTGATTGCATAACAGGTGAGTGTGGTACAGTCTCTCTGCTTAGTAGAAAATACTCCCTGTTTTTGTATTCTGAATCCGAAAAGTACGAACCGAAGTATCGTAACAATATATGTAAAAGAAATTGTTGGTATCAATTTCGTGCTGCATTTTGAATTCCTTAAGAAATAACCCGAGTGGGTATTGTTGTGATTTGTAAAGCTTGTGTTTAAATTAATTTAATATTCATTTAAAATGCCCCGCGTGAACCAACTGTGTAAGGAAGAGCAGATTAAAATCGAAACTATGGCGGTGTTATTGCTAAAACAATAAACCGACATCGAAATACCGTCACAGACTTTTTTAAGTGTCTGCCAAAATTTGCTCAGAACAACCGTAATGAGGCTGTTTCGAGGTTTTCAATCGCTAAAGCACATGGCGAAAAGCCTCGGCAGCGGATGCAAAAAATTTACTATAGGGTGCCTCTCTAATATGAGGCAAAGGTTTTGGGACAGAGAATTTGAAAAGGTTGAAAATTTAAAGTGATGAAAGTTGAATTTAGACGGCTCAGCTGGAAACCAGAAGAATTGTCGAGACCCGGCCCGGGCTGTGTCGCCTTTAGCGCCTTTAGCTTTGGTAAGTCTCGAATATGCTTTGTACCAGGTCGGATGAATGCGCTGATATGTACGGATCTCCTGGAAGTGAACTTATATCGTTTGCGGAAGAGTTCCTTGGCGAGGCTTGGATGTGGATCCGTGTTTAAATACCATTGAGGACCCTTCTACAGAGGGCGAAACAAAATTATCTATTGCCAACAAAAAAAGTGAAGATTTTTATATTTCAATATTTGACTTTAATTCCACCAGATCAGCCGTTTCGCCCACTGTGCTTTGTGGCATCCTGTCAGCCACAGGTTTATGGGGGTGGCAGAAAATTCGAGCCTTTAAAAGATTTAAAAAAAAGGCTATTGTCCAGGAATGGGCAAACGTTGATAGAACGGTCATCCGAAACTTGGTAAAATGTATGTATGAGTTTGAATTACATACATTTCGCGTAGCTTTACGTAGCCAAACACAGTGAAAAAGTACAAGTCGTTGAAGTTTGCGATTTCTTTTTGAGTAAGTTTTAGCTGAGGTGGAAATATTGTCACCCCACCTTAAAATAAATATAGCGGAGAGTTCGATTAACTCTTGAAAGTCTCCGCTTGTATAAATTTCCTTCAGTTTGGCTTGAAAGAACTTTTTAGACTGTCTGTGTTTCTGACAGGCTCAGACTTCTCCGATTTTCTTTTAGCTTTTTAAAAATCTGACTTACCGCTACATGCGTCACTTTTCTGTACAAGCTCATATAGAGGGTACGCGTATACATACATATATAGAATATGAGTATGGCACATGCCATTAAACCTGTGTTCGGTGTCGTGTCAAAGCAAAGAATTTGTAGTCCACCTTCAAGAAATTGTTAATCGCATTGCTCTTTCCCCGTTGATTTATCACGTGTTAACAGAAATGAGTACAATTTAAATTGAAAGACTTCCTGCTTATAACTTCGTCAACGAAAGAAACATACTTCTTCGCCGGGTTTCTTTCTTCTTTATCGACCAATTTCCTATCCACAATACTAAATGCAAAAATTATTCTTCCTTTGATAACCTATAAAACTTGGAAGAAAACCTAAGCTTGGCTCGGTATATCTTTAGGAATAGCAATTGTATCGACACAAATTAAAAATCCTATGAAAGGTCATACAATTCTTCTTTCAACCCATTAATTTTTTTTGGATATCGGCGCTACAGAAGCCGAGAATAAATGATGAAACTGTGCAAAAGTCAATAATGCTTCGTCGAGTCTTTTTTAACAGAACTCAAACTATTCTATCATTCTTTATAGAATATCACGCCAAATTGACGTGTATTTAAGCTTTTTATGTAATGTAAGATTTTTTCGCAATTTTTCCCCCAAAATGTTGTCTTTTAAAACCCAGAAATCATATACATACATATGTCTGCCTAGAAGTGATGTTTTTGAAATCCAAAATATGGTTTCACAACTACTTTTCTCCATTTCAAACGATCTTAATAATTTAATTAGTTCCTCATCGCAAACACACCTCCAAGCCTTTAGAATAAAAACTACCTAAGTCATTTATAGCTTTCTAGAGGTCTTTTTAAACTTCCATTCCAAACTTCCACTTTCACCGAGGCTTTTGATTTCGGTGGATGTCGATGACTTCGAGAAAACCTCTTGCCCTGAAATTTTTGCGGGTTAAAATCCACTTCTGGAGCATTTCCGTCGTCAGGTTGTTGTTTTCTGAGAAGAGTGCCCACTACGAGTTCTGCATAATCTTCATCTGGCAATAAATGTTTCGTTTTTTTCCTGGAAATTAACATCGCCTCAGAGCGAGTGTGATCCGTCCTCAGCATTGCCTTCTAGAGCCTCTAGTAACTATGATATCAAAGGAATCGTAAGCCGCGCTCGTCGCATTCGAATGCACTTCACAGAGTGTTTTTGATGATTTGAAAGTTTTCTCACTGTTCATTTTAATTTTCAATACGCCAAATAAGAGATGACGAAAGAAGAGATCCTAAATCGAAGTGTTAAATCTTAGTGTTGCAGAATTTAAAACACATCCTAAACTGTACAACTATTTACCTAGAATTTCAAAATTAAATATGAATCAAGTAGAGTAAGTAGTCAGTGCATATCTAATTAGCCGCTAGAAACTCAAGGACACGCCACAGGCAAAGTGAACCTGCACCGCCACTTAGCCAGTTCCGACGAAATGGCTACTTGAAGAAGAAATGCGCAGCAAAGGAAAGGAGGCATTGGAAAAGTGCGACACGAAATATCCGAAAGGCCAGCTTCCAGCTTCAGCTGCTGAATATCGTATCTCTGTTAAAGTATTTTCAAATATATTAAATTTAAAAATTATCGTCTAAAATATTTAATTTAAATTTGTAAAATATTTAGTTTAAATTTGAAATATATTCAATTTAAATAGGAAATAAATTCAATTTAAATATGAAAATTTTTAATTTTAAATACGAAATATTGAAGATAAATATTTTCAAAATTAAAGTGAAAGCACTTTTGATTTTTTTTGTGTGTTTCTGGGTGTATGAAAGAGGGTTCAGATTTTCAATGAACTATGAGAGAAAAACTACAACTGTTTGGTTTATCTCCCGTACAAATATTGTTTGCAATAACGATGAAAGTTTTCAAACATGGTGATCCAATTTAGTTTTAGTATTGCAGAGTTTTGTTTTTTTGGACCCCCGACCTTGATCAAGACAATTTTCGGTTGTGGAACTAGCTCTCTTGCAAGCACTTGTAAGCTTGCGAAAACTGTTGAGTCCGACTGCCGCACGAAAACTCTTCGCCAACAAGTGGCTTCGGTGTCTCATGCACCCACGCCCTCCCAACGAAAATATGGGTACGGAGCGGTGCTTGCCTGTCCAATCCGAGCACACGAAAGCTTCCGCCTCGAAAGCTTGCGGCTTCGGTGGCGCTTCGGCACCTAGACTCGGTCACGGCTTCGGGTCATATAAGTATCGGTTCCCAAGGCTCACTGGTTCCAGTTAGCGCCTGAACGTACGTCGAAACGGTTAGTTGGCATCGCACAATCCCCTGAAAGCCAAGACCCCAAAGTGGCAGCAACAGGAACAGCAGGCTCCAGCGCCTAAGCCTAAGTTTGACTGAACGCTAAGAACTGCTGAGGCGAAGAGATCCCGCGGTTATTTGCTGCCACTCTGGGGTCAAGGCTTAAATCTTGGCACTGGAACTGTCATTCTGAAGCATTATTTTTCTTTGTCTTTTCTGTGGTAGAGGGCAGTGCCCACGAATCGTTTCGAGTCCTGTTAAAAAGATTCAAAAAGTGCAAAAACAAATTTTTTTCTATGTTGAATTTAACTCTTTTTTTTGTCTTTTTACTGTTATTCCAGTCAGCACCAAAGTTATAGAAAAGAAAAAATCAAAAAAGCTAACTCAAATCATCAAAGGTAAGAATTTTGAGTAAACTCCCAAACAAATCTGATTGGGTAATTGATCCAGATCTTTGAACGCGAACTTGAACTTCAAAATCAACCATATCGAGTTCGCCGAACTGAAGAACACAGGTGAGTGTGGCAGAGATTTTTTAAGAGCAGTTTCTGTTGTAATCAGTAGTTGGTGTTAAGATTTGAAGTAGTTAATGTTTTTGTTATTACTTTTATCATTATAATTATAGTTTTTACTAGTCCCTTAAAATAAGAAGATGACGATCGCGATTAGAGTAGATGATGAGTACACGAGCAGATCCCAATTGATGAAAATAGTTCAATATAATATTTAAAGCTGGCCGTTCCAAAACCTGCTTTCCTTTACTGTGCATTGGTTTTTCGAGCAGTGTCTGTTCGAGTATTCTTCAGATTCATTTGCACTATTTGAGTGTTTCCTTTTGGTTTCCCCAGCCCACCTGCAAATCCTTTACTGACTTTTGCGGTTTTCATTTAATTTGTGGTCCAATAAGCAGAGGCCATTTCGTCCGAAATGGCCAAGGGGAGGTGCAGAGGTGCCCTCACCACCTCAGTGCCTGTGGCGTGTTTTTGAGTATTGCGTTGGCTCCACTTGGCCCTGGCTGCCTCTTGTTTTGATTGTGCCCGACAGTCGTCTTGGTTCGCTCGATACGCCTTTTGTTAGATCCCGAAGATCTAAGACCTTTCCAGCGCGTAGATAAGTAGCTTAAAAGATTTGGATGCTCTGGTCCAGTTCAAAAGAAAATAAAGAAATTATCGCCTCCTTCTAGATGTTACACACATCTACTTTCAACACAAATCTCTAAGTACCGGGTATAAAAAGGCAATGGTATGGTATTGAAACGGAGTCTGCAGGTGGGAGTCCTTGTTTGTTTTTTTCGAAAGTTTCACTTTCTTTTAGCTGCTTGCCTCGGTCAGGGTGTCTCTCCTTCATATCGATCTATTTCATATGTGATCTAGTTTTTTTTGGATAGGAATAACTAAAAGTACTTGTTGTATTTTCTGATGCGAGGTAGTGCAATTAGATTGGAGCTCTAAATTTCTGTTCTTGAAAAAATGTTCTACCATTTTTGGCTCAATCATGTCTTACTTCAGTTCTACGTGCAGAAACCGTTGAGTGTTTAATTCGATAGGGTTTATGGGATTCTAATTAGGGACTCCTAATACAAAATAATTTTGCTCATTCTAGCTAGATTTTTATAAAGATTTAGAGTAGGAATAATATGTGTGTAGCTTTCCGTCAATCGCCAACATTTTCCCCCAAAAGTAGTATTTTCTTTTCTTGTTGGCTCTTTTTGATTGAAATTCACGATATTTTGCCTCTGGACATATGTATTCTATTAGGCTTGAGTTTTACTAACAAATAGGCTGGTGAAACTAGATGGTCACCTTAAGGGAAAAGCAGGCAGTCTGAGTAGGAAAAATATATTGATTTTTATGTCCACCGTGGTTTCGGTTGGACTATTGCACTATTAATCGTATGATTTATTTGTTTATATTCAAATGCGTTTTTAAACATACATTTTTTTGTTTTTTTGCATGCCTGTTGTAGTATAAACTATGATATTAATTTCGAATGTTCCTCCTTTGAATTGTGCCAGTAGAGGTATGCTTGCGATTGCTTATTTGGCGTAACTTCTTGTCTATCCACATATTACATACATATATAACTTGTTTGCTTTACTTTTGATAAGCTGTATTGATTTTATCGCTCAACGAGGAAGGTCTTTTTTTTTGGTACCGCTCTCACTCTGTTCATTTCGTCTGCCACATTTCATTTTTAATAAAGAGGTGTATCAGAGCAAGCAGAAGTAATGCCTCAGAGCAAGCAGTGGAAATGTGCAGTAGGCAGTAGATGGTTATTCCACTGCTTTAACTGGAGTTTCGCCTGCTTACCTAAGTGATTCGTTAGACACAAGTCTGATGGCATTTCAGCTTCAACTTCAACTTCATAATTTTCCTTTTCTGCGTGTTGGCCAAACTCATATTCACGGGATTTACTCCTCATATACTCATACATTTGCCTGAAAATGTCCTCCGGTAAAGCCTTCGACCTCCTCTCAAAGAGTCGCATTGACCCCCTCGGCACTTTCCGTTTGGGCCCCTTTTGATGAACGCCAGAGGATGCGTAGTATGCAACGGTCCAGAAATGTAATGAGAAATGAGCGATTTTGCCACAGGTGAACTGGCCACACGCGTGGTAGAGCCAGTGCCCCGGGCCCACGTATGTATGTACATACATATATTCCCAGCCATAAACCATGAAGGTCACTTTGGGGCTGTTGTGCACTTTTTTTGGCTTCGTTCTACGGTTCGTGGAACGGGGCCGTGATGTAGGATGGTCATAAAAACAAATGATAAATTGCTCAATCAGGATGAAGTTTATTGAAAGTGTATCGATAACGATTCTAATTGATAGTTGAACTGATTATGGCGCACGTATTAATGCTTGCATGAAACGACTCAACAATACCTATAGATATCTCTAAATAATGATTGAACCTTTTCAATTTGGGAGTTTTTGAAAGCCAATACTTTTGATAAATTTTCAGATTAGTAGATAGTTTCCTCCACATATGTATTTCCATCCTATAGTTGCCACTTAGATCTAGATTTCCAGACGAAAATTTGATCGAATTGGATAGCTTTTATTACTCATAGTTCAAGTAAAATTTTCTAAATATTTTAGAGCTAATTTTATAATATATTTAAACCTCTCGATTAATTCAGTAATATAACCATACATATAATCAATTTTGAGATTTTAATATTCAAATAGTTTTGCTTCTTTGAATAGGACTACTATATTACAAATAAAATAAAATAACCAATAAAACCATTAACCAAAAAACGTACAATAAATACGATTAAACAGATGCAAACCATTTGTTCAGTAGATCACAGAAGAAAACTCAGTTTCTTCACAATAGAATGCATGAATAGTTTGATTTTACTCATAACTTTGGTTTTAGAAACCGTATTTAAGCAATAATTAATTTATCGTATAGCTACAGAAGCCTTAGTTACAGAAGAGTAACTAAAAATACAGTGCAATTTCGACGAATACATACAATACAGACAAAATGCCTGAGACCAGCTTTCGAGAAAGCTAACTAGTTTTTGCACACTTGAAACGTATCCAAAGTATATATACATATATATTTTTTTTGTAATAAATATAGGAAGAACCAGTCGTGCCTTTGAGTACTGGGTTCACAAATCAGGGGACCTACCTAGTAATATAAATATACTTTTACTTGTACCAGTACCAGTAATATCTGCGGTAGTTTCAGACTAATTGTGGTCTTCCCATGAGAAGCCCACTCAGCCACAAGTATGCACATGTGGGTGTTGCACTGCACTGAGGGGCATCTCACTTTCTGGCTTTCCGACTGCCTGTCTTTCTGATTACTCGTAAATGTTTTTGTTTTCAATTTCTGTTGGAAAATTTATTGTGCTTGAGGCTTCTGCGAAAAGTCAGAGAGAAAATTTGGCCGGGAGGAGTCTGTGGCGGTGTTGAGGTTTTTCTTTGTGCAGCACAAGCATAAATGTGTATTTTATATGCTAATGCGTGTGAAATCCTTCAAATCCTGTCTGCATGCGCGTGGGTGCACGCACACAAATGCAATTTTAAATTTTTGGTTTGCAGCTAGAGCTCAGATATCAAATCTTGTTTCTGCGTGTGCGTTAAGCTCCATTTCCCTGTAGTGACATACGAGAAATATATCCAAATAGAGCAAGCAAGGGATGGCATTAAATACCCTTGAATTACAGGTAGTTAGGTGTTTAGGTAGCTAGGTACAAGTATCTCCGATTTAGAGCTATACAAGGGGTTACTATACCTTAATATACCTGATGTGATAATCTGCTCTGATAATCACTCATTCCTGCCTGTCACAGATCTGGGCAAATTGAACGAATAATACCCCCGAAGCACCGTGAGAATGAGGGTATTAAACGGCAAGAAACCGACTTAGTCACTCCCCCACTAACGCCTCTCGCTGGCAACAAGGCAGCACACTGAAATGAGATAAATGAGCCAATTTGACTTTGCGTGCGTGCCCCGGCGTTTCCCCCCTATGACTCTACCCCCAAACGTACCTGCTTTTCTTTTATTTTCTTTTTTCTCTCTGTGTCATTCCCGTCTAGCTTTTCCAAATCCTATCCATGTGCATTCCAGTCAAGCGTCAGAAAGATGCGATGGATTGGGTGCTTATCGGGGGGGCATTTACTTTCTGAGGTCGTGGGAATATGCCAATATTTTGGCTAGAAAATAATTGATTTGGCAACTCGGATCGAAACACATAAGCCGTGGAATTTTGTAGTCCTATTCCCTCCTAGACAAGTCTGTCGTCCAGAGTGCTCTCCACTCTTTTGGCTGTTGGTTGGCTTTATAATTTATAATTCCCTGTCTATTCCCACTCCAAGCTTCTGCCTGCTGTCTTGCTTTGGTTCACACAATTTCTGATGCATGCACTGCTTATTGTTGTTCCTGCCTGTCTGTGCGGGCGCGTTCATGTGTGCTCTTGTTGAGCACCTACCGCCCCCTGGCCCTACCGTAGTCTGGGAGCGTGCTGCTGCTGCTGCTGCAGCAAAAAGAACAAAGCAGAAATAAGAAAAATTCAACTCGAGTCAACTCAAAAAGCCATTAAGGCGTGGAAGTCAATGCACTCGAGGGATGGCGGCGGACAGATGGCTTGAAGGGCCAAACGGTTACAGGAAAGAGTAGATCGGAAGAGGAATAGAAGTGGACAGTTGGCAGAGGGTCAGAGGCTTGCTTTTGGAGAATTATTGACATTTGAATTGACTTTTAGCGCGTGATACGGCCTCTGTTTCGTGCTGACCCTCCGAGCGCTGGAAAGTATGCTAGAAATTTTGCAAAAGGTGCCTTTTGCCTTTCTGGTTTGCTGAACCTCCCCCCGTTCATTAGGTTGGTATTTTTCCTGCTGCTGCTGCTCCTGCTGCTTCTGCTTCCTGCTGATGGTCCACGCCTCCACAATTTCTGACTCCAGGTTTTCCCTCTCGTGCTGCTGCTGCTCTTGTTATTCCCTTTGTTGTTCCATACGTTGTCCTCCTGTTGGTCTTGCTCTGAATTCGCTTGTACTGCCAACCACTCCCTCTGCTCTTCTCTACGAGTATCCTTCTTGCATTGCTCCCTGCTTTCCTCCAGTTATTTATCAGTTATTTCTCATAATATTCTGATTTCCCGTCAATTTAATCACGTGATATTTATTTTTTATTTTTTTAATCATCCGGAAAGTCCTTCCTGAAGTTCCCCCTGGGAAGCCTTGGTTTCATTTGCCTGTTTCTTCTTTATTGATCCCATATTTATCGATTCGCAATCAATCAACAACAATCAACGGGTGCTCCCTACCCACCCCTTCTGCGCCTTGGCTATTTCCGCTTGTCCGGATCTCGTCACTGTTTCTGTCGCATTCGCGGTCGCAGCTGCCCCTCCGGCTATTGTTCGCCATAATTAATCGGGGGCAAACGGCGTATAATTAATAAGCCCAATCAACACCCATGCCATGCTACGCGATGCAGTGCAGTTAGATTCAATTAAATTGAGCTTAATTGAATATGGCTCTAATCGGCCGGTCCTGCGTCGCAGAGCCCAAATTGGAATCTCTAGCAGGTGTCCCCACCCAGATAAGACCCTCTATTGTCTTTACTAATCCAAAATGAATGAAATTTGCCTTGAGATCACCAGCCCCAGCGCCCTCTTCAGGTACTACAATGCTCCTCCTCAAAGTTAAGGCATATTCGTATGCCTTTCATAAAAGAGCAATACCAGCAACTAACAGACCATATGAGTCGCATAACTCGTCAAGTATGGCAGACCATAGATAGGAAGCGCACCTCTGGGCTCTGCAAACTAGGCAGAAAAAGGTGCAGCGTAGACATAAGCTCCCTCACAGGACATTGGCCAATAGGCACCCACGCTAACTGGCTGGAGAGACGAGGAAGAGGAGGACACAGTAGAACACCCTGTTCCAGCTCCTGTCCAGCTCTCAGCAGAAGAAGGCTACCACACTGGGGTTCAGATGGGTTCAGAGATGTTTACACTATCTCCCAGGAAGATCTTTGTAAGACCATCTGGGTGGGATAATTGCTGACATTAAGGAAAGATCCCAAGCGGTATCACAACGAGCGAGCCCGGCAACCGACTCTACCTAACCTAACCTTCGAGAAGAGTATGGTAGGGAAATGGCCACAAAGGGATACAAATATGGGGAAATGAGAGGAGAAAGAAAGCTGCAGCTGTCAGGGGGGGGTGGTGGTGGAGTGATTAGAGAAGAGTTGCGGCGAAAATGTTTGGAAAAGGCTAGACAAGAGCATGGTTAGAGCAGATATGCGTATGTCTGTCTGGAAGCATACATACGTCAGTGGCACGGCTAGAAACACTCATATTTATGTATGTGTCATGGCCCCCAGAGATACATAATACACATATACGAGTATATTTGAGAGTGGATAATTCTTAAAGGAGATTTGTGACACAAGAGGGATGAGAAGGGAGGGCAATGTTAGGAGAACAGATGGGAGGAGAGTGGACAGGGGTCTGGGTCTCAGGGATTCCAAAATGGATGACAGCACGGAGAAAGAGTTATGACCGCAATAACCGCAATCATCAGAGGCATGTATGATGTAGGAAAATATTTTCCACACTACTGCCAGGCAGAGAAGACAACAAAAGGTTGGCTTGTTTAAAGACTGGAATTCAGAGCTAACGGGCTTGGGGGAAACCAATTCCAAACTAGTAACTGCTCGATAGCCGTTTCATGGCAGCCTTCGAACCGCATTTGTCGGAGAAATGAAAGCACATTTAGGGCGTCTCTAAGTGGAGCATCCCCTTTTGATGGTATTTCACGCGAGTAACGGACAGTGTGCAATGGTATCTCAACGCCGAAATGAGCAGTTTGGCTGATAAATGCCTTTCATATCTGCAAACACAACAATCTCGGTGCTCCGTGACAGCCATCATCCATTGGCTTGTTGCGAGGTCTGGGGAGGGTTTGCAAAAAATGAGAGCCACCTCATTTAAATTAGGATCTTTCACGCTGCACTACACTCTTATTAGTTGTGACAGTTGCGATTCATTAGAATTGAAACGTGAAAATGAAATAACACAACATTCTGCAGTTCTCCGAATACTCAGTGGGCTGTGACGGCCGTGCAAGTGAGTTGCAATGACAGCCGCCGGCCGGAAAGATTTGCATTTGTTGGTCAACAAATCACATTTTAATTGGCACAAGTAGACATGTGCAAAATTCTTCGGAAAATTAATCAAAATCGAATTTCGAAAATATTTATTTGATGAAGCGAACAACAAATCTGGATAATAATCCAATGGCCATGTACATTCCAGCAAAATATTCGTTCGCATGGCAGGGGAGGCTTTGACAATATATTACCTTTATCTATATCCGACTCTCGCAACCCTTAGCTCCCCCTCACTGTTCCCTTTTAAAGGAAAGCTCAAAAGGAATGCCAAATCTCTGAAAGTTCGACCGCATTCAATGCTTCTTTTGAACCTGAAACTATCGTAAATATCTAAGCTGTTAATGGCTTAACAAGTAAATCGAACATTCAATCAGTGCCTTGTAAAAGTATTAGCTACGATTACAATTTCTGCGAATGAGTACAAAGAATATGCATATTTCTCTTTGCTTCCTTGTACATTTCTTTGCAAGTCCTTTGCTGGATACTGCTTTTCACTGCAATGGGACACTGCTTCTCCTAATACAAAGTGGACTGCTTGTTAGCCAAATGAAAGACCTGGATTTTCTCAGTCGAATATTCCCACCTGACTGCGGAAAACGGTCGAAATAGGAGTAGGTTTTCAGGCATAGCCACGCGAAATTGACCATGATTATGATGTCGGTGTTAGTCGGTGTGGCGGCAGCAAATAATGACAATAAATCTCTGGCTTATCTAGTTGTCGACACAGGTGGTTCCTGTTGCACTAGCCATTAATCCAGACGCAGTTTATTCACTTGTGGCACTTTGTTGTGGCGAATAAACAATCAAATATGGCTTTTCGTTATGTTCTGATTTAAATTCGATTTCAGAGGCCTGATTGCTGTTGATATAGCAGCAAATTTAGCAAATATTTATTTAGTCATTTTATGCAAATTCAGCACGTATGACGCTCGGAAGTGGCCTATTGAAACTTTGGACATTTTTTACTGCCCCACGACAATTTGATTATTTTAAAACATCCGTCTAAACCAGCGGAACGGTCGGCAAGGCCTGAGTCCACTAACACATGTAACAAATAAACTTTCTTTTACGCCACTGCACAACATGTGATTGTGTGTGTGTGTGTGTGTGCGCGCATGCCGGCGCGCCGGTCTAAACTAATTAAAAACAAGTTATTTTTCCGTATACATACATCTGCCGGTGCCTGTGCCCGGGACTGCGCCTATGTGACTCTTTCTCCCCGACCGTGTCGACTCAAGATCCCTGTTGTTGTGGGGCAGTAGGGTCATCAGGAAATGCAGCACGAAACAAACACAGAATCATCCTTCATACGCGACACGTTGACAGGACGAGGGTATACTGCGTCGGGCGTCTGTTTCTTTGTTTTCTATTGCGGAATCCACGTAAACAGAAGGATTCGGAGTGTAACATGTGGATAAGTATGCAGAAACCTTGAAAAAATGTGCGTACCAAGTGCTTCCTCACTCTTTCACTATTTCTATAGATTTGAAGGCTCATAAATTTCATAATAATTGAACAACCATTCTGTTGAATCTCTGCCCTTTCGTGGTTTCTGAGTAGCGGGTAAGCACTCGCACCTGTGTACTTGTTTTTCTGGCAATTGGCTTTTGGTGAGATTATCATTTGGAGTTTATTGTGCAGCTTCACCTCCGGCCTAACGCCTCTCAAAAAAACATATCGATTTGGTGTAATCAAGTAGTGTTTACACTGTACATATATCGGCTCCTATGGCCTGTCTCTCGATTCCCAGACAAAACGAAAATGGAAATCCATAATTTATACAAATATATATAATTGGCATCAATGGGGAGATTTTTTGATGGGTCAACCAATGGGAATGGGGCTGCTGAAAGAATTGAAAGCAGTGCACACGAAAGTGCCGAGTGCAAAGAGCGAGTAGATAAAGCAGCGTGTAGTACTCTTTGCTTTCATTTAGTTGAAGAAATTTCCATTATGTTGATGAAAAGTGATTGGATGGGACATAAGTGTTCGGTGAGCACAATGCATTTAATCTCTATCGTCAGCAAAAATCAGACACGACTTAAGGGCATACTTAATATAATTTGAATGACTGTATGGTTACCTTAGAAACAATCACACTTTTACGCTGGACCTGTCCCTGTCCCTGTACTTTATTTATTATTTTATGTGGCAGCTTCCCAGCAGTACTCCGAGAGCTTCCACACTTTGTTTACCTATCCGCAGCCCACTCTAGGAAGCGGTCCGTGCAGCCTCTTTGGTCCTGCAATTCCTGAACATAATATAAACGAGTGGAGCCGCGAAGCGCCGCAAAGCTACTGCTAAAGTGCAACGCGGCTGTTGTGGCTGTTCCCGCTCCCGGTTCCCCATTCCCGATTCACGCTATGAAATGATATTGCACAGGCCAGGTGGCTGGGCTGGCTGTGGCTGTGGATGCGGCTGTGGCTGTGGGAAAGGGGACTGACTACAAATGAAGTGGCACGCCAGTCTGACAGTCGCTTGAATTATTTCCGTCTGCCATCGCAACGGCCCCCCCCGGTCATGCAAGACGACGATGACTTGCTCCATCACAGCTGAAGTGGAGGCTTTATTTGGCGCCCGCTCTATCGTGCGACTCAATTTTAATTAAAAATATTTTGCCATTGACATATTCGCCCAACAAAACCTTTTGACTGCTTATGCAGGGGGTCCGTAAAGCTAAGCTTCAGTGCAGTTCATTACTACGTTACTTCGTGTGTCCGCACAATTAGCATCCTGGTCGACTATTGTCTGAAGATTATACTCCTGTAAATATTTTTTCAACAGCAATAAAGAGCAGCAAATTGTGGGGTCGGTGGGTCATTTGTTGTGAGTGATTGGTACTCATAGCATCATAGACCAATTAAATCTGATAAAACTCTCAGTGAATAGTTTTTCTTGTACACAAAAGATAGATTTTTGTGTTATTTCTTAGTACAAATCGTCCTTCCAGTTGGCTTTAATTTCTGATTCGCTTTGATTGACTCATTTGAGGAATATACAGCTTTGAGTGTTCTGTGTTCTGTTCCATCTTCGGTGCATGCCACAGCTGGGGACTGTTCCTGTGTAAAATAGGAATTTGCTGCAATAACCCAAAGGCGTACAGAAAGAGACCACAAAGGCGTAAGGGGAAAATGTAATGAACAATTGACTGAGATGATGAATATATTTTTTAAATGCAAAGGATATTCGTACGAAAGATGTTCGCGCAATGAGAGGCAGTGATGCCAAAGGGCATTCAAGGATGTGTGGCAACCGGTGGAGCGCGACTGCCGGCGACCACTGCGGTGGAGCTGAACGGAAGGGTCATTACAATTATTCTTGGCGAAGCCATTCAAGCCCAATGACCAGCCGCCATCTCCAGTGGAGCAAATGCGGTATGCATGTGTCCAATTAAAATTAGACGCATCTTAGTGGGCGCCCTCCCTCCGACTTGGACTCGGTCTCGGTCGCGGTCGCGGTCTCTGTCTCGGTCTCCGAGTCGCTGCGAGTAGTGGCTTTTGAAGCATCAACTATTATTGGGAATGGGGCCCAATTAGCGTCTGATTAATTATCGTCCATGGAACGGGAACGGGACGGGTACGGGCACGGGTAGGGGGGTACGAGTGCGGGGCCGGGCGCAATGGTGTGATGTGGCATGGAAATGCTTTCACAGCTGAACAGGTGGATCGCTACAGAGATATTAATTCCTAGAGTTCTCTCATGCGCACAAGGCGAATGTGTGGGCTGGTGCGTGGGTTAGCAAAACATATACGATGTAAACCCTTCAGAGTCCAGCTCGAAATGAGCGCAGGTTCAAATTCAGTTGCAAATATACTTGGCTTCCAGCATCCATCTCCACCTCCTCGACAATAGCCTGTGGAACATGGAGGTCTTAGCTCAGTGAGAGACAACTATATTGCCCACAAGCCTGGGTCCTTCCAATCCGATTTGAATTTTAATTCCCATAATTTTTGCCCCCACACACAGAGACATTCAGTGGCTCTAATTAGTGCTTATGTGATTTGGTACACGTGTCTTGGGATGTATTTAAATCTTCTTTGGCCACATCGGCTTAGAGCGCATGCAGTCTTAATTATCCGTTTAAAAAAGATCCAATTAGTAGGGAAAATCGCTGTAGGCTTTAAGCAAAGTCTAGAGGATGGATTGCTTTATAGTTCACAACAGACCAGACTTCAAGACTTCAGGCAGCTCGGTGCTCAGTATTGAATTGTTATTTCGAAAGTGCTTTGATTTGGTGCCAACAATTACAGTGCCTGCTCAATGTCTTTTATGTCCATTCTTGCAATTGCAATTATTCAATTAATGTGAAATTTATTCAAATTTAGTTTGTTAGTCATCAATTGACGCTCGGATCGGGTTCGGTTCCAAGGGCTTAGAAAGCAGTTGCTTCTGCTCCTGCGAAGGATGAGGCTTGAATGAGGGGAGGGAAGGGATTGGATGGGAACTAAGCTGCCAACTTTTGTTCATACCTCCAAAGACTGTTGTCGTACAACTCTTGCCCTTGCCTCCCCCCCTCCCCACGAAACAAAACCAGTAAAATGAGAGACAAACAACTCATCAGAGAGCTCCTCGCCGTTATCCTTTTGCTGCGTTTATACCCAGCTTTCGGAGCGTATACCGTGTATACAATAAATTAAACACAAATACGAGTAATCGGATCAATTTAATCTGAATATTATTTGTTAAGCTTTCAGTGAGAATAGTTTATGGATTGGATAGGGAAGCATTTAAAATTTATAAGGAGCTCTCTCTCTCTCTCTCATCTCTCAATCTCTCTTGGAATGTCCCCATTCATTATTTTCATCGCATTTTATTCACTTTTCGTGGCCCTTTTCGCATCTTACGTTCACTTTTGCCACATCATGTGTTTTAAAGTTGTGCTAATCAAATTCCAGGCGCCTTTTTATTCACTTTTGTCCCTTCCATGTCTTTGCCGTACTTTTGTGTTTGTTTTTCTTTCTTTTCTTTTCTTACAACATATTTTCTTGGTGTTTTTGATGTATTTTCTGTGTTTGATGTATTTGATGTTGTTGTTTGGTGGCAAGTCCAAATGCCACTTTATCTGCCCCTTTGCCCTTGCCTTCCCCATGACAAAAAAAAACCCGCTGTCTGGCCCCGTCCTTTCCCGTCCTGGATTTGGGTCAGTGTGGCATAAATTATCAGCATCAGCCGTCGGCCAGAGGCCATCTGTCCCAAAGAGCAACCATGTCGTGACCTATGCAAACAATCACGGAAAGAGAAAGAGAGCCAGAGCCAGAACCAGAACCGGAACCGGAAACGGAGAGACGGGGCACAAAGTCAAGTGATCCAAAAGGAAACAGAAGCCAAAGGAACAGCAACAGCAACAGAAACTATCGAAGCAACTTTCAACTTAAACTGTCAACTATCGCATCAACATGTTGGCAGCTCCCCAGTGTTGTGCACACACAGAAAGGTCTTCGAGTGCTGTGAAATTACTCAAGGCTGGAGCGGAGGTGTACCGAAAAAAGAGAGGCCCGGAAGGCTAGAGTTGATTACAAAACATGAAATAACACACTGACACACATTTGTATGTAAGTAGTATACGTATGCACATGCAGTGGAAGGGGTGTAATCGTACACATACATACTATTTCGATTTATTAGATTTTATCGCACGAGAGTAAATACGAGGCGGATACCTTGAACGCCAAAGCGCCTTCCTCCAATGCTTATATGCTTAGTGGGACTTGCATTTGGTTTGCTAATTAAAAGGTCCACAAATGATATGATGAAGGGCTTGCATGCGCGCATTTGTATGTGTGTCATGCCACACGTCCTCTTGACAAAGGTGCAGGAGTAGAGCAGGTGAAGCGGCTGCCCTTGTTTTGCGGCACCACTCTTACGAGGGCACTAAACGCTTAAAACGTTTAGCAAAGCCAGACAAACAGGTCCCCCGCTAACCATCCGCCAGCTGCCAGCTGGCAATCTCTACCCCCATCACTGTGTCCGCAACTTTTTAATAAGCTTGACGCCAGCGGAGAGTCTGGGGCAGCAGGTCTCCACTTGACATGGTTGGGCTTGGGGCTGACGAACGAAGAAAGAATATTATATACACACACATAGAGAGGAAAAGGGAAAGAGAGAGGGAGAGAGAGAGAGACTTCCGCTAGGGCCCCACTAATTGGCAGGGGGCGCGGATGTTTAGGAATTGTAGGGACTGGGGCCGGTGCCCATAGAAACCCTTGCGCCTCCCCCATTGCAAATTGGCAAATTAGCTCAGGGGGTATCACTATGGAAATTAAAGTGTTGTGCCACATCGTAAAGATGATCGGGTGACTCTCACACACTCGAACCATTGCTAAGCAAATCCTGACAAGCCTTTTTCCACAACGGACGCCTGCACCACCAAGTCGGGTCAACAGCCTGACCTTTGTTGGGGGTGTCCGGAATTCTGTGGTGCTGCCGCCTGTCTAGACTGTACTGCACTCGGCCACGCCCTCATGGCTTACCACATATTGAAGTCGTTAGGGAGGGAAAGCCCTCCTCCCAGGGCTGTCACATGTGCACGGGAGGAGGTGCAGAGGAGGTGTATGTAAGCCGAAAGCAAAGCTGATTTGGTGTCATTACTCTGGCGTCACTTTACACAGTCTTCCGCTACTTTTCCCTTCTGCAGGATTTTCCCCACAAGCGCAACAGTTTGCCATCTTTTTCCCTATTTACTCGTATTTTTCACTTTTTTTCCTCTATGAATTCATTATCCTTTTCCCCACATTCTAGCCTTATTTACCACCCTCTCTGCACCTGGCACTGCATTTTTTACATAGTCTAATTATTTACTCTATTACGCTCTCCTCCCTACATTTCAACTATTTAAAATTCCGACGTTTTTCCAGTTTTTAATGTATGCTTATGCTCTATCCTTTCGTTCCTTTACTATCTCATTTAGCATAAACATTTTTTCCATCCCATTCCCTTTTCGCTTCACTTCTCGCTCGTGGAATTTTTTCTTCTACATAAATGATTGTCGCATTGAATTTCAGTATCACCTTGATCCTTGCCATCATATCGCTCTCGTATCTACCACTAAACATCCAAATTGAACATTTACCATTCCCATTTCGTTCCTTCGTTCCTCTATTGAAACACTGATAAGTTTCCGTCCCGTTCCCATTTGGATGTATGGATTTCAATCCAAGTCAATCCATACCAGAAACAAATTTGAATCATTTGTATTCATTAAAATAACAAATCCATTCCAGAATATTCCTCCATGCAATCAGTTTCTCTAAAGGATGGTTTTATGCGGGGAGAGTTCGTCAAATAAACGGCATAAACAATTTACCTTTCGACAGTGATTTCCATTCCACATAATAAAAAGAGTCTTGTTGAGGGTTACCAAATTAGTTTTCTAATATTGCAAACCGGAAATGGGAAGCCATACTATTTACCTGTTTGTGGTGCGATGGCCCTTCTACTACTACTTCTGGGTGTATTTGCGTCTAGAGCGAATTATGCATATATGCAGGTATGAATGCACATATGTATGCCTATATGTATGTAAATTTGAATGTAAAGCACTAGTGCATACCTCCAGCCCCCCTGCCTTTAGCTTCGAAAGTATCGGGCGCTCTGATAACTTTTCAAGTTTATTGGAAAAAAAATGATGGAACCCGTAGAGAATGCGAGACTGAGTCGGACACCAAATGGTGCTCCCCCTCAGCCGTTCACGAACGGTTTGAACGGTTTCCCTTTGCACTCTCGTTTTTTTCAAAAGGGTTGAACCAAAAATCTCATAAAACCGGTCGAACGAGGCAGAGTTTGTGTGTGTGAGAGGGAGAGAACGGGGTGGAACTTTGAAAAAACAAACACACTTTTAGCAGTGTGATATCACAGGAGTCTGTAAACAAAATGTAGTGACTCTAGCTTGTGTAGTCTATGAGAAAAAGGGGTCAAACAAGACGAACGGACAAACAGACGTGTTTATATCGACTCGGCTATTGCTGCTGATCAACAATATATACTTTATGGGGTCGGAAACGCTTCCTTCTGGGTGTTACACATCCACACTCCTGTGATATCGGACCTTGACACACCCCCTTCCGCCCCCGCAAAGGACGAACATCTAGGGCATCCACAAATCACAGAGTCTATTAAGGCTAGAGATACCAAATTTGGTATCCACTCTTCTGTTAGATCTCACTATTAAACGTATATTTCAAAACTTCGTTTCCCCTCTTTTTTTTATTTTTTAAGTTTTATTTTAAGCAAAAATAATACAAATTAAAAATAATAATTAAACAATAATAATAATAATAATTAATTAAACTCATTAAAAATCACAAATAATCATTATTCAATAAAAATCAAAAATAATAAGAATAATAATAATTATTCAATAAAAATCAAGAATAATTATTCAATAAAAATAAAGAAGAATAATAATTATTCAATAAAATTCAAGAATAATTTGTATAATAATAATTATTCAATAAAAATCAAGAATAATAATTATACAATAAGAATCAAGAATAATAATTATAATAATAATTATTCTCCGCCGTCTGGTGGAGGAGAGCCATACCGACTAAGTATCGGATATAAATGTAGAGTTGCGGTGGCCGCAGAAACTCACAACGTTCTCCCTCGTTTCTGATTGATTTGGGGCCTAAACAAATTTTATAAACATGTTTCTTGTTTCTTGTTCTTCATGGTTTAATTTTGTTTAAGGAATTTTTGAAATATAGTATTTTGTTCCTGTTTTTATCAGAGGTAGTGCAGTTTTCACATAACTTAAGTATCTTACATCTGGCTATAATTCTGAAATTCTAAAAAGCTGATGAATGTAGCTTTAAATGCTACCCAAACACTTTGTAGGTTAATCTTATAGTCTGGAAAATATTAAGCTTTAATATTCAAAACTTTAAATTTTTTGCGGGAAAAGTAAAAACATATTTTTGTTGGTACATTAATTAGGCATACAAATCGATGGATAAACGGTTAAGGTGCAGCCGTTTGACCAAACCTCACCAACCTAAAAAGGACTAAGCATACTAATTATTTAAGTTATTAAGCGAATTAATTCTGAACAGAGTCCGACAGCTTTTTTCCACTAGCATTAGATTGTATATAGATATTGTATGACGGACACTGCTTGCACTGCTTGACGTTCAGGCGGAAGGCTTGATTTTAATAGTCCAAAGAATTTGTAGATACTCGTAATAATAGCTAACGTATACCAAACCATAGATACATCTATAGATGCAAGCACACAAACACACACACACCCGATCACGCACACACACACACACACACACGCAGTTACAACTTATTCACTTTCTTTGTAAAGCAATCCGCCTGCTATCCTGCCTCCATCCCGCTCTTCGCTATCCCGTCTAATGACTTTGATGCGTGTTCTCTTCTTGCATGTCCCCCGAATATGTGTATTGGCTGTGTGGGTCTGTGTCTGTGGCAGACAGTCGTCGTGGGGCCACGTACCTCCCTTAAAACATATTTCTCGCAAACAAAAGTAATAATAATAGGAACCAAACGAAGTCGAGAAGAAAGCAGAAGAGAAGTGAACAAGAAACAAAGAGAAAGAGAAAGAAAACGAAAAAGAAAACGGAAACGGAAAAGCGGAAAAAAGCGGGATCACCATGGATACCCAGCTGGATGCGCGGGTCCAATTTCCGGCCTCGTTTCCGGAAACGTTCAAGAATTTCTTCGACATGATGAACGAAGACGAGGACCATGCAGAGCTCTTTGCCCACATGCTGGAGGATAAGGTAGCCGCCCCCCCGTCCACGTTCACACAGACGCCACTGACCCCGACCGGTGCCCCAGCGGTCCCTGTCCCTCCCTCGACCACTCAGTGCACGATTAACGCGAATCAGTTACTCACCTGCCGATCGTCCGGCCTTCTATTCCGCCTCTCTCTCTCTCTCGTGTCCATTGCAGGTAATACCCATACCGCGACCCAAGCCCAGAAAGATGAACCCGCAGCGCGGACGCTGCGGTGGCAGCTTCCGAAGCAACAGCGCCAGCGGCCGCTCTGATCGTGACGACAGCACCGATCGCAGCTTCCAGTTTGAAATGCAGCAGCAGCAGCATCGCCAGCATCTGCAGCAGCTTCAAAATGCTCCACGCGGACGCCGCGCCAGCATTAGTAGCGGTGGAGAATTCTATCGCGAAACAAGCGACAGTAACGAGCCGTCGGTCCACTACTCCTACTTGTCCCCCGGACGCATTCACACGCTCCGCTCGACCCATGACCGCAACGCTCAACACCATAACAGTCCAGGCCTCAGCCATACCGGCCTCGGGCCCATGCTTTTGGGCACAAATGTAAGTTCCAGCTCCAGTGGCACGAATATGCAACTGACGCCGGGTCCTGAAGGCGGCGGGGGCTTGGGCGGTGGCGGTGGCGGTGGCGGCGGCAATGTACCGCCAGCAAGCGCCGACCATCTCAGGCCAAGACTGCCTCAAGAGCAGCCAGGTATCCCGCAAGAGGTAAATAGCAGGGTTTCCAGTTTTATTTCTTCTAAAGGATCCCTTCTCCTTCCAACCACATCTGCCTATCCTAGTCGCCCCAATCTTCATTCCATTCACATCATAATTTACAGCTAGAGGTCAGCGCTGGTTCCACAAGTGGCTACACACCACCATCAGTGGCCACCGGTGGATCCTCAAGCGGCTATCACCATGCATACGGGCCACAAATGCAAGTACCGGCCCGGTCAGGAGCCATCCGTCGCCAGCTGCCGGTTAATGGGGCCAGCAGTGTAGCAGTAGCTATCGATGCGTTCGGGCGAATGGAGCTGGATGACGAGGAGCGTAGAAGCTGTACGGATCGCATCTTTGACGTCGGTAAGTGCTTAAACACAAAGGGGAATCTATTTTGTTTTAAGTTTTGCACAACGAACAGGGGCTTTTCCAGTGTTGCTAGAGTAAAACTATACAGCTGCAAGTGCTGAAAAGTGTTCACATTCAATTTATTAAAAAAAAAGCGCACACACATATGTAACTCATTCTCGTATCAAAATCTCCAAAGTCGACAAATGGTCACTCAATCATTGACATTATTTCTTTGACCCTAATGTTTCCTACATAACCAGGATTCAGACACTTTCCTGTATTTTTTGCATAAACACCAAAAAGCGAAGGGCACACCTTCTTCTTAGGACCAGTAAGCGTTTCTTTTTAGTGAATGAGCGAGACAATAACGAACCAAAAACGAGCGGGAACGTGGTGAGCCGCGGAAAGGGCCACGGCTCTACGTTATAGGCCGGCACTCAGTCAGTATATGCATGTGTGATATAATGATTTATGTATTTTATACAATATATTTTAGTTCTTTTTGTACCGTTGCTCGCAAAATGGACGATTTTTTTTTTTTGCCTTCATCTTTTGTGGGGGCGGAAGGGAGCGTGGCAAAATTTCGAAAGAAACTTGATTCGGTGCGATATCACAGGTGCCTCAGACAAAATTTGGTTTCTCTATCTATAGTCACCTTTTAGCTCTATACACTTTGTCCCACGTTTCTCAAATATTTGTGTCCCTTTCAATAAATAGAGATTGAATATTCTAAGTAAAAGCGGCACCCATTGTGCGGAAATCTTGCTCAAATCCAAGCATCGTTTGTGCTTGTACGGCCACAACGAACTTTAGTAAATCACTTTTTTACCAGTTAAATTGATGATGTAGAGATCCCATAGTAAGTACTATGCTAGCCTTGGTTTGAGCGATGGTTTTTTCCGCAATGGGCGGAAATCATCGAATAATCAACAAAAAAAAGACTAGTAAAAGCTGCACCTTATATGGTCTGATGGGGTGGGCGTGGTCGGATCGGTCTGAAATTTATATTGGAAACATTGAATTTTGGAGACAAGTTTTAGACATTGCGACTGTTGTTAGTCGGTTATCTTTGGCATGTTTTTGTCGCAGGAGGAAAGGTTTAGACAAATCGATTAAGTAAGGTCATTCTCCCATAGTTTCATCTAAAATCTCATGTCACGCTCTTTTACATTGAGTATCAGCACTAAGCATATGTAAATGTCAGCAATTAATACTTGGGCTTCCCTGTGAACATCTAAACGTAAAATTAAGAAAACACATGCACACTGACCAGCCCGTAAGAATCCCTCAAGATACCCTTGCCGAGTTTACCGATCTGAGTTCGTCCATGAGTATTGACTCCTTCAGTCTGCCTTTAGCCGTAGACCCTACGTTTTAAAGCTAGTTGTAGAATTTGATGAATTCACCATAAAAATGGCTGGTGTGGGACTCTGCAAGGGTATCGAATGCTTCCGCCCCTCATTTTAATTCATTATTTGACTTTGAGTTGGGGAACATATTTTGCGAGAGACGCACACAGAGAGACACTGAGTTTGCTGGATGGCACGGGTGGATTCACCTGCCAATGTTCACCATCCTAAACTAAGACGCGTTCGTCTCTGTACGGGTCCCTCGGGTAAAGACTACATTAGGTGGTATGCCCACTCAGTTGCGGTTTGTCTCTGTCCGCCAGCCTTCTCATGGATATCTATGTGTGTCTGCGCAGATGCCGAGTGTATGAAAGCGACAGACAGATTTGACGAACCTACGCCTGCGTCCCGCCCAGAAAAGTCTTACAGCAACGGCCGTATGTCCATAGTCACTAACTCTTTAAACATGAACCCGATTTTTCGTGAACCAAACTGTATTCCCTCGTAGAGAATCGCCCACTGTATGAGATGGAGCGTGCCGGGGTGGGTCACCAGCGGATGCTGCCCATACCGCCGGTCAACAGCAGACACAGCGGCGGCTTTCGAAACCGGCCCATCGTAGAGGCGTGGGTCCAGCAGGAGAACGATCGGAATCTAATACGAAGCTCCGCAGTCTCCGTGGTGCACAGCCAGAGTCGACATGCGGACCCGAGGAACATCGAATCCGTGGGGGCCGTACAGGATTGGCAGCATCTGAGAAATATTGAAGCTCCGCCACCGCGATACGAAGAATATATTTTTGCTGCCCAGCATGCAGGCGGCAGCCGGGTAAGTGGTATCCGCCAGTCGATACGAGGGCAGGCGAAGTGTGCGGGCGATAACTTAATCGCAACATATTCGAGAACTCATTTTTCCATAACTTAATTCCATAATTCTTAATCCAGAACTTGCATTCGTTAGATAGTATTGTACAATTATAACGAGTTGATAGCTGAACATTTTCGATAGCATAACAACATTCTCATCACACATTATTTACCTGCAAAACCTCTCAGATCTAGACAAATGTTCATACATCTTTCTGTTTGTCATCTTCCTATGTCTACAGCAAGACCTTCGTCGTGGCTCCGCGGCGGAACCAAACATGCAGCACTCGGTCCGGCGCTATATGCTACAAGAGGTTCATCCACGCAGCTTGCATAGCGTCGAGCACAGGTTGGTTTCAGATGTCAATCCTATGTTTAAGGCTTAAGGCTTTTTAGCTTGGTATTGTACTCACATCGTTCGCAAATAGCGAAGAACAAATTATTTAACTAAGACTATTTCATTTGGCCATTTTTCATACATCCTTAAGAATACTAAAATTGCTTCCATATTTTTAATATTCCTATTCGATTTGAATCTTTAGACTTGTGTAACAATTTTTTTTCTTTGAAAAGCAGAGAGCACGCGGATGTATCCAGGGTTTTGACCATACAGCAAGCCATGTGCGGAGCGGTTTCCCCGCAGTACGGCACCGTGGTCGACCACCCACCACCCTCATATAGCGAAGCGAGAGCCATCGCTGGCGTGGTCCCCGTAAATGAAATGTCCAGCGGACTGGGAGCCAGTGGTTCGGTACCCGTAGAGGCAGGGTGCAGCACACCGAAACGCGCACGCCAAGTGCATATCGAGCGGGAGCCTCCCGTCGGCGCGGCAGCGGCATACCCAGCGCGGGGACAACGGCATAACAGCTCTGGCACCTTGTTGGTGCCGGTACTCAGCAACCGCGCGGCGCACAGCCAGCGAAGGAGAACATCCAGTATGCCGGCCGAGCGCCCCAGGGTGAGTATGTAGGTAAGGATTTCACCAATTATCTTCGAAAACCAATCAATTACTAATCACACAAAATTATTCGATTCGAGCGCTGACAGTTAAGATGCGAGTATCCGTTCACAATCAAGCAGAGCATCAAGTTCAATGAGTGATATGATTTGCAACAATAGTGAAGCAGTGAAATCAAGAATCAAGTAGTGAGAATTATTCATCAGCAAGTGAGGACCACCGAGTCGATCGTGGCGTATAAATCTATCAAGCAGTTCAGTATGTTAAATAACAGGCTGTTATGAAAAGCTCGTTCCCAGTGGAAATACATATATGTATAAAGCAGTGCAGTTCCCCATGCTAGTATGTGTACCATAGCAACGAAAGCAATTAAATAAAGCAGTATCTACCGCTTACTTATCTTAAATACACACATGCATGAGTCCTGACAACTATTACGCCTAATAAAGCATAGGGCTATGCTGCAAGCAGAGGACGAGCGCCACAACACTTCGGCGCATCTGCAGCTCCCGATTACTTATTGGCAAACACTTGGATGTCTTTAATCCGTTGTCACGTCCCGAGCTCTGTTCATGCCATTTCCATGCACACCATAAAACACATACATATAGAGTCGTGTATGCGCCGAGTCTTTTGGGCGTGGAACGTGTTCCGTGCCAGATTCGACGAGAATTCCAGGTTTTCACGCCAGGCAAAGTTTTTTGTGTCGCCTGCAGGGCAGGGCTTTGCTTGTTTGCCCATGCAAAGGCGTGCAAAGGAGGCGTAAAAGTGTGAAAAGGATCTGCGACTGCCTTCGACAGTTTTCCTTTTCCGTCGTCCGCTCCACGCTTGACATTATTCTCCATTTAACGCTTTCCATTCGCTTCGGCGTCCAGGGTCCCTGGGACGTGCCTGCCATTGATTCCTTTTGAAGGTTTCGCCACACTCCGCTTTAATTGCCAGTTGAACGTTGCAAGTTGAAAGCTGCAAGCCACAAGCAGACTGCACTTCAGTTAGATCCGATGATGCGCCGCAATGAAATCAATTTCGAGACTCTTGCTGTCGAATCAAAAAAAGTTTGCGCCTAGAAATGATGAAAAACTTTGCCTCCAACGAGACACAGTGAAATAGTGCGAGCGAGAAAGTGACAAGGCACGGGTTAATGCTCCCGGCTGCTCCACTTTCAGCCGGCTTCCCATGTGGCAGGGTGGAAAGCAAGGCTCACGTTGCACAGTTTGCACTCGAGCAATTTCACCAAACTAATTACATTAGCTGCAGCGCCTACGAAAGTGTAGGCCCCCGATAAAGACAGGTAGCCATGAGGCAACTTAATGACACACGGCCATAAAGACAGAGAAATAGCCGGTGAGGTGGCTCTTGACTTCCTCCTCTTTATTGCGTTGATTTTTCAATGTTCCCAAAAAAATATGCTGGAAAGTAGAGTGAACCTGCCACATGGGGATCTGCGGGGTGGCCACCCGAAAAGCTGGCAACAGCAGTAACTATCCTTGCGCCCGTCCCTCGAATGAGTGGGAGCTCGAGCAGGCAATGGATAGTGGAGCTGGCCCAGGATAAGGAGCAGGAGCAGAAGCAGTAGAAGTAGAACAATGTATCAAATGTTCATTCATGCTGAATGGTGAAAACTTGCCGTCTAACATACTCGCACTCTTACTTCCACACATATTTATATACAAATATCCCTGGATATTTGTGTAATCCCTTGCCTCCAAGACCACTTCTGCTGCCCTCTACGAGCATCTATCTGTGTGAACGCATATATTTTTGCTGGCTTCCTCTAACTATTAAGCATAATCCACTGATGAGTTGATGAGTTTTACTACTTGCCTTAAATGGCTCTTGTTTCCCGAGCCCCGATCCCCTAGACTCCACCTTCAGCCTGGATGCTATCTGAATGCTGGCTGGCATTCTCTAGAGGCGTCCTCCGGAGCCAAAGCAGAGCAAAATATGAACAAAATAATGTTTTGCACATTGTGTGCTCGTTAAGGATAAGTTTAGCTTAGCCCCTCAGTGGTGGGCTGGCCCTTCTATAAATCTACAATTAAAGAACTAGGACTCATCCGGAATAGATTCCGCCATGCTTCATTACGATAAAAACTCATGATTCAGCTCTTTTTTTTGCAGATCCTTGATTGTGGTGCTAAAAGCCAGCGTAAGGTCGCTTAATTTAACCTCTTTTAACCACAGATGGACATCCTTTGTATAATTGGCAACTTCTTAAATTGAAATCAAAAGTAAATCAAACAAATGATGATTTTTCTGGGTTAAGAGGGTGTGAGCTCTCTATCAACTATTTAATGGTGTTAGTCACTTCCTCTCTTGCCTCTCTCGTCCTCTCCTCCATCTCTTCCATCTGCATCACTGTCGTCCTCTGCCTTTTCCCAGCCACAACGCGCGGAGGTGCGTCAGGCGGTGAAACATGCAGAAGATCAGGGCATGGAGTACTACCGCCTGCGCAGTTTTAGTATTACCTCGAACGGGGTATGCAATTTAGGGGACTCCCTGCGGTAAGTTTCGAGTGTTGTGCAAAGATGTACTCTCACGATGTCTGTGTCTACCATCCTTGTCACCTTTGTTTTCACAGACGCCGCAGGTCACGCTCGAACAACTCAGTGACATCGGGGGGTACCTCTTACAGCGGCATTCGATACTACAATAGGTGAGTACCAACAAAGCATGTAAATCAAGCAGCAAATACTACAAGCATAGTATGTACTTCATTGCAAGCAGTATGTGGCAAGCAGTGCATAGCTAAAAGTGCGCGGAAAGACGGCGGGACGCATTAATTTGTTTATACACGACAATAAACCCACACACATACACCACAGAAATGGCGTCACATTTCCATCTGAAGCTGCGGCACCCCGCGGCAGCACGCTCACCGAATAATTTCATACAATTTTCACACACAGCACAATCTCTTTTGTACAGAGGTCCCCATCACCGGGGGACAAAAAAAAAAGAGCAGGAGGTGGCCATCTGCACCGGGATGAACGTCAACAATGCCGAGAATATTGTCAAAGGAACTCGGCATTCACCGCTGTTTCCAGTTGCTTATCATGTTTTCCCATTTTTGATATATTTATTTATTTTTTCCTCTTTTTACGCGCTCTACTTATTATTACTTATGTTACTTGGTAATACTGTCCCATCTTTTTTCTTTCCGCCCGAAACTATAAAGAAACGCATCGGGGAATATCATCGAAAGGGCCCTATCACAGCAGACACTGTCCGGAGAGCCGCCCACCTTCAGAATTGCTATGCTTGGTAGTCCTGCGGTTGGGAAGTCAGCCCTATCGTTCCAGTTTACCACCTCGGACCATATTTGCGGCTACGACCTAAGTCTTGGTAAGTGGAATACTACTCTGAAGCTCACAAACTATTTGTTGAATAGCATCCGCGGTGTCCTCGTGGTCGGGAAGGATATTACAATGTGCTTTTGCAAGGTTGGCGGGAAATAATAATTTGGCTTATTGCCTTCGGACAAAAGCCTGCAGTCGAACGGTTCAATTATCATTTGGATTTCAAATGTAATTAAATGGCTGACTCTATTGGACTACATTAGAGTCTTGCCCTTTGGGAAAGTTTGCCAAAATTTCATTTACATCACAGGCATCAAAATACAGAGCAGAGCCGCATTTCGCATTTCGAATACGTGCAACACTCTGCATGATACCAATCTGCGGACAGGCTGCGAGACACTATGGAAACGGGAGTGAACATCAAAAGCACGCCTCCAGTCCATTAGTGCCTTGCTCTCGGCCCTTGCTGTCGTGCTGCGCTTCAATTGCGCTCCGTCTGCTCTCCGGATGGCTGATGTGTGTCTCGCGTGCACCACCATGTCCGGTATTCGTATCTCTCTGCTCGTCTGTGTTTCGTTCTATTTTATTGGTTTTGTTTGTTTGTTGTTTTTTGCGAAGCCTTTGAACAAAGGCTATTGACCAGGACCTGGGCTAAAAACGGGCTCTCCAGAGTCTGGATGGAATTCTGATGCTTTCCCGTCCGACACAAATACACAATAATATAATTTCACATGTGCATATGTTAATTAGCAAAGCAAGCTCTGACATATTCGAACGCAACCGCGATAGCTTTCCTTTCCACGGACCAACTAGAAGTCGTATTAGCTGTGTTGGAAAAGTACATAGATACAGGACGATGACTCTGCTTTTTTTGGTTGATTTTCCCCTGTGAAGTTCACTGCTTTTGAATGCTTACTGTAAGTGAACTGCTTGAACAGGTCGAATCGGTTGAAGCAAAGGCTTAAAAAAGTTGATGGAAGTGCTTTGTTTTCTTACAGGCTCTACGAAATCTTTGAAACATTTATTTGTTTTTCCGTTTCGTAGTAGATGTTTAATTTTTCAATTGAAAATATAATCAATCTTTCTTAGATTCTCTCTGGCATATTTTCACAGTTATTTGTTCCTACTACTTATTAAGCTTCTCAGAAATTCATTTTTCATTCATTGTTATCGGTGACAAAGGCTGATGTAGTGAATATGAACTTCCCTAGACCCGTGTTTATATACGGCTCCGTGCTTCGGCTTTTCAGAATTTGCACACAATTTGAAAGTACAAAGGATTTATTAGCCTTGTTTGCCGGATTGCCAGTCCGCAGCTCAATGAAATTCCTCAGAACTAGATGAGATGTGTATTGGCATTGGCAGGCATAAGCGGGGGGTACCTCCTTTTGCTTGGAAACTCGGTCATGCCTGTGCCTGTACCTGCATACCGATGCAGCTAGCTAGAAATTGAATATGGTTGTCTGTGGCCACTGCCACAACAACTTGGTTGCAAGCACATTGCTTTCATTCGGCTCTGATTCAATTGGTCTTTCCACTTGAACAATGCTCTCGTTTTTCGATATCCCGCAGAGATGGAATATGGACAGAAGACGGTGTCTGTACTGGTGGATGACGTTGAATCGGACATTGAAGTTGTGGATCATCCCGCCTGCGAAATGTCGGTAAGTATATTCGGGGCAATCATGAATTATGTTTTCCAGTGTCCTTCATGTCTTTCCCCGTCTGCCTCTGTCTGTGGCCAGTCTGGGTGTGTGGCAGACACAGTTGAAGCTTTTACCACGCTCCTTTCTGCTGCTCCTTCGCAACCCTCTGTGATACATTTGTCAATAATGTCATTAAGACTCGTTCTTCTTGAAGCGATACACTTTGGTAAATGACTTTTAGATGACTGGAAACTGTTTGCAAGTTGCGACAGTCCCAATAGCCAGACAATTACGATCACACAAATAGGTGCTTAAGCGTTCAAGTACAATGATGAACATATAAATAGGGAAAGTAGGAAAAAATACAGGAATCGAAATTCGAAAGAGGCTTCTAGGGCTTAGTTTAAATCTTAAGGCTTTTATTATTCAATTGAACCTCTAACCAAGTGCCACCCTCCCTCTCCCTCTGCCCCCCATTATGGTCCACCAAAAAATGCATTAGATTCATTCAAAATGCATTCGTAACTTTTCTGTGCCACAACGCTCATCTGTTCTCTCTCTCTCTATCGCCTCTGTCTGTCTTTGCTGCCCTCTCTCTCCTTTAGACGGAGGCTTTTTGCGCTACATACGACATCGACCTGTTTGTGGTCGTCTACTCTGTGCTGGACGTCTACTCGTTCCGGAATGCGGAACGCGTGTTGCATTATTTGCGGGAAAACGACATGCTGCTTAGCCGCGGCGCCATATTGGTGGGGAACAAGGCGGACCTGGAACGCCATCGCGCTGTGCCCCAAGAGAGTGAGTTTTCGCTCTATCCGAAGGCACCTCCTCTTCTGCGTCCCTTTTCTATTCTTGCCCCCATTTCAGTGGGCCACAAAGTGGCCACGGAGATTCCCTGCAAGTTCATCGAGACGTCGGCGGGGCTGTGCCACAATGTCAATGAGCTGTTGGTGGGTGTGGTGGCTCAGGTCAAACTGAATCCCCAGCGCCTGAGCATGCTCAGTCCGGCCGACCTGGAGCGCGTGAATATGCAGAGCAGCATCCAAAACCACAGACGCATGCACCTGGAGCGCCAACTGAGCATGTGCCAGAGTGACCACGGGCTGGCTCCGGATGCCGAAGACGACCCCAATCGTCCGCACATCAGTCTGCGAGACATTCTGAATGTGGGAGAGAGTGATCTGGAGGACTCCGGGGAAACCTATGCCCAGCGGCGACATCGCCTCATGACCCGGTTTGAATTCCTGGCGGCCAAGATCCGCAACGAATCGGTGACACCGATCAGCCCTGTTGGCAAGCGATGCTCCATCGGCGCCGCGACCTCGGACAATAAGGTCGCGAGACTGCAGCGCCGGGCCATGGACGACTCGCATCTAGGTCGGCGCGTGTGGGCTCGTCCGGAGTGCAGAAAGCACCTGTCCCTCTTCAATTGCAACGGCAGGGTCAAGAAGATGACGGCACGCACCAAGACGTTTGTTTCGTCGCTGCTACGCTTCAAGGCATCCCACTGGCTGAGTCGTCGCACCTCTTCCAGCTGCACCGATCTCTTTGCGATTTAAATGGATTGATAGACATATATAGAAAGTAGTGGGGCTTGGTGTGGGTTTTGCACGGATAGGAGTTTTAAGGTAACGAATAGACTGATTTTACACAAAAGGCAGCAGAGCAGGAAACGCAACTACGGCAAAGGAAGGGAAATAAATCAAACAAAAAATCATCAATTACGTACAATATTTGCCTTTTCGGTTGTTTCCAAAAACTCTCAGAACATGGTCCGATGGCACACCACTTTGGATGCCTAAATTGTATCCCCTATTGGACGAGCAGCTAACAAAAATATGATGTCCTTCCGTTTACCCAAAAACACTCCAATTGGCAAACAATAGTACATACATACATGTGTACCTAATGCAAATTCAACGCGGACAATATTTATTATTATACATATTATTTATTATTATTATATGTATATATTATATTACTATTATATTATACATATTACTATGATTACTATATATTATTATGATTATATTATTATTATTATAAGAAACGACCCTGACAACTTAAAAACGTGAGAGGAAACCCGAAAATGGCACAAATGACTGGCACGACCAGCTAATACCGGACATGACTAGGCAGCTTCTTTTTGTGATGGGTGGACAATCCCTTAAAAAGAAGAGCAGACATCAGAAGCGTAACAAGCCACAGGATCAGACATAGAGCAAATCCAAGGCCTATAAAACTTGAAATGAAACAGCTACCACAAAACATTGCAACACGAAAACACAATATAATAGCACAAGAAGATTGAAAACACTGAAGGAGGAGTAAATCTTGAATTTTATGCAGAGCAGTACAAGGGCTGTGCAGAGGCACAGCAGATGGAATTTTTTTTTTTTGAATGCCCAAACAAAAAATAATATAAATAAAACCAAAGTAGACCCACGAGATGCTACACATACAGAGAAAAGAAACAAAATCTTACACAACATTAAATAACGGGAAAGCCAAGAGATGGTAAGAAAATAGGAGAGAAATATTTTGCAAGAACCCGAAGAAACACACAAAAAATATAAAACAGCAGGCAAAAAAACACACTTGTATCCGGGGGAAAGAAATTAAAAAACTACAACAAAAATTTTATTTTTCAAGGCATAGCAAAAGCATGTTTGAGAAATGAGCTCAAACCATATATGCCAAGAAAATGCAGAAAATACAGCAGAAAGTTTTTTTTGAAGGGAATTTTAAAAAATCATATTCAAATTAAAGAATTCAACTAATCTCTAACTATAGTGCATAAATACAAACAAAACAAGGAAAGCAAAGTCAGATGCTGGAAAAAAAAGAACAGCAGCGGGTTTTTTAAGTCGGTAAACTCCACAAATAATACCCAAAACACACAATTCCCAGAACAGAGCTAATGCACGGACATAGAGTTGGGCTAAAACAAATGAAAACGGTGAATTTTTTTTTTATAGAAACTAAGAAAAGTATATACTTATCACATATTTGAACATATACTCAGAAAAACAGTTTAATCGAAAAGAAAAATGTTTGTGAATCAATGTAATCAATGTCTACAAATATCAATGCGAAATTTCTTAACTAATAATCTTTATACATATGTACTTGAATAAGAATAAGAACGCAAATCAATGAGCAGGACATCTAGAGAGCTGTCCGTTCCAACATTCGCAGGACCTAGAGCAATGGTGGACGAGGCTATCAAGTGCAATGTGAATTCGGAACAGGTGAGCGAACTGCGAGTCTGGGCACTTTAAGTACTGGGTCCTAAGGATACCTCTGTTTTGACAGGAGCAATGTTAAAACGGCGTTGGAATATATGGCCACTTAGATGACGAGATTCCAATAGCTCCGGACAGGACAGTGCATATAGTTGACAGCTCGTTGGCCATATCAAATATCCAATAATTATCAACCCTACATTACTCTTTAAATGTATTCGGTGTTGTGATAAAAAGAAAATACTTACAGGAGGTCAAGTATAAATAACTTTCAATCTTAGTTCCTCATCTCAATCGCCGCATAAGCCAGCAGAGACTCACCAACCATACCTTGTACCTCAACAGATCCATAGACCATGTTACCCCTCCGAGGGAGGTAGGTTACTAGGCTCTGGGGAGACAACTATCAACTGGCAACAGTCTCCAAATATTAACAGTGGCCGTGTCTTAGAATTTTGATTTAATGAAATCTCCTTTTAGAGAAAGTTCAAAGATTATTTTAATTTCTGACTCGTATAATCATCAGAGCATTTAAGCAGTTGAGTCTTTGATTGTTCTTAAATTCACTTGATTTTTTGCTTGTGCTTATTGTTTGCAGATTCCAGTTTGAAAAATGAGTAAAAGCATGTTTAACCAGATGGGGGAGAGTGACGACACAATAACCCCAAAAAAAAAAATCAAAAAAAGGCCAACCAAAAAAGTGTGGACAGTGCAACAAAAACAGCAAATGACAGGGAAAAAGCGGAAGCAACGCAGAAGAGCAAAGTCTCCGTATTGTTCTGGGGCTGCAGATGAGACTGAAAAACGCCCGGAACGGAATGTCAACAGAGTGAATGCAGGGTACACAAGAAAGAACTTAAACAAATTGAATATGAATACACAGAGACGCAGAACATACGAGTGTGCTTGTACTAGACTACTTCAAACATTTGAAATGCTCGTGTGTTGGGGAAGCTCCGACCAGACAGGACTGGAAGTACACTAGTTGGAAACGTGACTATGTCTGAGCCACTGGAGGTGGCTACTTCCCAACTAATACTTGTCACAACATCAACAATAAACGGGAAAACGGAGACGAGGAAAAAGCGGCAGCGCCAATGAAATCAATAATTTTTTAATGTCCTCAAGAGATGGAGTGTATGGACTGTATGACGGGTAATCGGAAAAAGTAAGATATGCCGTCCGTATATGGTAAGGGTATCCGTCAATAAGTAAGCCACAATGGAGGCTCCATCCACAATACCATATTGAGTGCTTCTAGCAAGCATGTAATGAGAATTGGAGAGTTATCCGCAAGTAAACCAATTTCGTCAGTGAGAGAGATTTATGCGTGGGAAATGGGAAGGAAGGATCGGCATAAACATTGACAAACACACACGAACAACTGGTTGGTAACGACAACGACCCCCTTAAAGACATGTCCCAATTTATGACTGATCTAAGGAGTTTCAAATTTAAGAGACACTGAAAGACCCGTCACATATCCCTCATTATGTTGTGCCCCTTTTGGGAAACAAGGGAGAGAGATGTGTACGTTTGTATTTACCTACATTTGATCTATTTAGACCTTATATATATGTGTACTTATATATCAATATACTCGTATTCTCGATGTATTACTATATACTATATACTATTACTGTACAATGTTTGTTACAATTTGTGCTTTTTGTGAAAAAACTATACAATATTTGTAAAAAATGTATGCTGAACAAAACTATACACAAATTTTTGATTAGAAATGAATAGTATTTTAATAGAATGGTTTTTGACGGGCAGCACGGTGATTTCGATTCCACATCGGGATTCTTCCCACATTTGTATTCCAAACTGTATTTTATTACAGATCCTTTAGATTGTGAATACGTACATTTTTTGCAGAAGGTAACAAACGTTGTTGTCGGTACGTCATATCGTACGTGTGTATTACGAAATCACAGGATTTCAATACCAAAGACGAACAAATACCAAAACTATGTACAAAACAAGAACATTTATGCGAGTTCCTAAAAAATTATAAGATATTATATTAAATGCAAAAAAAAGCCATCGGAAGGTAACTTCCGATTGGTTTTAAGGCAAGAACCACAGGTCTGGTTGAGTAGATCACATCTATATACTTAGAGACCTAGTGTTGTTGGGAATTAAAGCCACTAACAAAATTTATTTTTTGAATAAGACAAAAATGTCCAAAATTTTTAGAAAGCTTCAAATTTGATACACAATTATATCTTCAGGTATTGGCCTTGTTGTGAACAAATCAAACATCATAAATAAGGTCATACGTTTATCTTTCCAGCCTATTTAACTTTATACACTCCCAGCAAACCAAACGCTCACAAATGATTCGCATACGAGTCAAATGCGAGACTTAAACCGACAAAACGCTCGCATTCGGCACGTCATCTGTCGACACGTGATCACAGAGCCGAAGGCGCATTGCCGGACCGAAGGCACACGAAGGCGTGCTGCATTTTGTTGGCTTTCGATCGGCAGCGCAGTCGCAGCGCACTTTACCATTGTAAAACTCTCGCTTGCGAGCATTTTGCGAAACTTTGCTGTTGGTTTGCTGGGTTTTTAAGTAATGAAAAAGATTTTTGAAAGTGCATTGCAAATTCTGAGTATGGGGATGTATTCTACTCAAATTTTTGTTCCGTGCAAAGTGAAAAATTACTCTCGCAAGAAAGCACAGAAGCACAGCAGGTATCGATTGCCAAATCAATGTATTGTTTATGGGAATTCAAATGAATGTATACACCGACATGTTTATATCCAAGCTTGGATGACAATATATTAACCACAAGAATACATATTTAATCAAGTTGCAGTAAAAATACAAAAATTTAGGCTTAGATGCTTAAACCAACTGTGTTCTCTCATTGGGCGGAAGAGGGAGAATCATTGAAATTGACTCCATATTGCAGGTCTTCCACTTAATGAAGAGGGGGAGATATCCTCCGCCGATTCCACGTTACGTAACGCATGGTTTAAAATTCATTTAAAACTTTACAAAAGGTTCTTATTCCGGCGGACAGTCCCATCCTTGTAGTTTGAGAATGAAGATACTTCACGCAGATACTTCCTCCCGTCGCTTGTTTCGAGTTTTGGCCTTAGAGATGTGACCCTGGCCAGCTTATATACCTTATATACCTTTAGAAGTGCATTAATTGTACTGTTTCTCCTGTGACTAGGCCTAGATTTGGTAGCCGCAAAAGCCGCAACATATATTTACTAATTGAACTAATTGAATATTTTATACAGGCTACTACTGCACGCAGTGTAATTTATGCCCAGTTTATTGTGTTTAAATGGAATTGTAATGTAAATTTAATTAAATTTTACTGACAGGGGGACAACAGCAAGAACCCCACCATTGCATTTGACAATTACATTATAATTACTAGTGGTTGCCATACATAAGAATTGGACATCTGTCATAAACATAAACAGCTAACAAACAGTCAAAGAGCTCTCGCTCCGCCAAAATGGGCTACTTAAATGCATTCCAGATATCCTTGGGCCATGGCTAACATAGCTAGGAAAAAAGAGCCACAGAAACAAAGTCAGAGCCAGGAAAATAGGGATATATATAAACTTGCTGACACGGAAAATATTATAATTATATCATAGGAATATTCAATATTTGGCTCTACTCGAATTCGAGCGGAAAAAACGAAGCGGATGTCTGCGTTTGTCTCCGTACCAAATGTCCTTGTTGATTTCGTTTTTCTCGTTCATCTCGGGCGTCTTGTCGTTGAGATTTACGCGACGTGCTCACACGCACATTTTCGATATCTTAGTCGATTCATTCGCCTGTTCTTTCGTATCTACGATTTAGCCTTATTCGTTCAACGACACACAAAATGACCAAAATGCTGTCCATACTGGTGATAGTCGGTATGCAAACCTTTCACGGACACAGAACACGTTACACCCACTCAAATATACCAAAGAATACTTGCTTACCTTTTGTATGGGCTATTTTGAAATTGTTGATAGGAAAGTAAAAAATACTTTACGACCTATTCGCATACCTACTAAATATAAAAAAATGCATTAAAAATGCATGTAGAGACACGGGAGCAGTTCCAGTGGCAAAGGATCAAAGGATCGACGAAAGAACAAGTTCAGGCCATTGACACTGGCAAAGGGCTAGGCCATCTGGAATTCAAGTCGGAAGTGATTTTCAATATTTATTCTTTAAAAATGTAAATAAATTAAACGTAAATTTACGGAAAAAAAACCACTTGCTTGAATCGCGCACCCGAAAATCTCAATCGAATAAATAGATAATAAATAAATTTCGTGAAGCAAGCGCATTATTTGACGAGACCCTTAACAGATAGTATTACGTAACCCTAGCACCAGCAAGCCGGACTCCGACTCCGACTCTGGCTCCTGGCTCTTGCTCTAGTACCAGTCCCAGTTCCATCTGCATTTCCGGATCCGGGGGTACAAGGTATTTACACGGTCCTCGCGACGGCCGCTCAATTGAAGAAGTCGAGGATGCCGTTGAGCAGCTCGTAGGCGAAGCCGGACTCCTCGCCGGCTCCGGCGGACACGGCCTTCTTCTTCTTGTTCTTTTTCGCTTTCTTCGACTTCTTTGCCTTGGGCGTTGTCGAGTCGGAGGAAGTCTCGGCTGGCGCCGGCGTCACTGCGCCGACGGCTTCCTCCACAGCATCCTCTGCCACGGCAGCCGGAGATGGGGCAGCAGCGGTAGCGCCCGCGTCGTCTTTGCTCTGGACCAGGTCGGTGGTTGTCTGAGCCTCCTCACGGGTCTGATCTACGGCCGGGGTAATGGCAGCAGCAGCAGCCGCTGGCTTTTTTACGGGCTTCTCATCGTCGTCGTCGTCCAGTTCGTCGAGTAGACCGGCCAGGCTGAAGCCACCGTAGTCGGCTTCCTCGGGTGCCTCAGCGTCATCGTCCTCGGTGTAGTCATCGGTATCGTCATCGTCGTCTGTATCCGTCTCGGTGTCGGTGTCGGCGTCGGCGTCGTAGTCATCCTCCTCATCCTCGTCGTCGTCGCCACCAGCTGAAAGGGAGTACAGTGAGAGGGTAACCATTAGTCATGCCACTGGCGTTGGGGGGTGGGGAAGGCTTACCGGCAAAGCCGAAGATGTCGTCATCATCGTCGTCGTCATCGTCGCCGCTGGGCTTGGCAGGCAGGGGCTCAGCCTCGGCCACCCGGAGGCCGTCCTTGCCGAACTTGAAGCAGGATACGCGAAGCTGGGCCTCCACCTCATCGTCCGCGCGCAGCTCAAATGCCAAGCAGGCCTTGAAGTTGTCCTTGGCGCGGCCAAGACCGTAGACGCGGCCGCAGAACTGGTTGTAGCCGCCGGGCAGGCCCACGCAGATGGGGCGGGCCTTCTTGCTGGAGATGCGACGCGAGGCGAGCGTGATGTCGCCGTACTTCAGCGAGACGCTCATCTCGTCGTTGCCCAGGTAGGCGATCTTGGCGCAGCCCTGTCCGCTGGGCAGCAGGGGCAGGCCAATCTTGCGGCAGCAGTCGCAGTGGGTCTCCGTGCACTTGCAATACCTGTTGATCGGGTTCTTGTCCTCCGTGGCCGGCTTGACCGTGGTCACCTTGGGTGCCACTGTGGTCAGAGCGGCGGGCACAGCGGCGGGCACAGCAGCGGCGGCAGCAGCTGCAGCGGGTGCAGGGGCAGGAGCGGCATCGGCAGCGGCGGCGGCGGCGGGAACCGCATCCGCAACCGCATTGGCAGCTTCAGCTGGCAAAGCTTCCACATCGCCGCTGGAAATCTCGTTGGCGCTCTCATCGATCAGCGAGGTAGAGGCGGAGGCGACTTCATCGGCTATGTCGTCGACGTCATCCACCTTGGGTGGATCCGATTCTGGGGGCGCCACGTTTGGGTCGATCTCCTCGGGCGGCAGGTCCAGCTGTTTGAAGTTCTCGGAGATCTTGTCGGTGCGCCTGAAGACGGTCTTGGCGTCTGCCAACGAGACAAAGGCAGCGCTGGCCACCAGCAGGAGCAGCATGATATTCCTGGAGCTTCCCATTGTCAAACTGCAAAGGAAAACATTACATGATAAGCGCTTGGCATTGCCAGTTTTAATAATGATCTGCAAAAACGTCGAAATCGATCGATAAAATTTCTCCGCATTCCTCCGCTGTCTCTTTCTCGCCAGGTATTTTTGCAAAAGAAATGTATTTAAATAAATATTGACATAATTTCTTTCACTTTTTCAGTTTCCCCAGCGTCTTCTTCTTTCTGGCATCCCCCGTCCGCCTCCGCGATGCGACGCTTCGGTTTCCAAAACTTGGACAAAGGCAGTGTAAACAAATTACGAGTAAGAGCGCCTTCTAGCGGTTCCAAATGGTGTCCAACAAAAAAAAAGCTCCAAAACCAACAACAAAAAACGAGAGTGAAATCTTGTTGAATAGGCCCCAATAGTTATTTAATTGACGATTGGGGTTAGGCCTCATTAGAATACTACGGAGCCAATCCCAAAACACAGACCTCTGCTTTTGGGCCAACAAGTTCGAAGCCAAGTTGCAACTCAAACCAAAACCCAAGCTCAAGCTCAAGCTCCCCGTGTGCTTTTTTTCTCTTTTGTGGAGAGGGGCCTGGGCCGGGAGTCACCGCTGGCAAAGTGAAATTTCTGCTATTGACTCATTTACCCCTCAAGTGCTGCGTAGCGGGGAGGGTGACGGGGGGAGGGGAGCTGTCCGAATCAATTAGCGGCTTTTAACTGGAGCTCGGCCAGAGAAATGCAGAAGGCCCAAGAAGCTGATGCTGGTGCCCCGAACCATTTAAATGTGAATATTCATGATTGTGCGTGTAACGGTTGAATAGATTGAATCTGGTATCGAAACTTTTCTAAAAACTATCATACACATACCACGTTCATTCTATTCCAATAACCTCAAGTGTTGTCTTCATGTATTCCCACATACATATCTTTGCCTTACATAATTTCCAGCTCTTTCACTTTGTTCCACTTTCATTTTTGTCTTTCTCCGCTTCTGCCTGATCTGCCTCATCTGCTTATCTTCCGTTCAGTCCAGGCGTCGGACATCATTCCATTGATGACCTTCCGCATGTTTTGGGATTACTGAGATAACTGGAGGGATAGAAAGTGTGTGTGACCTAACATGGCCTAACAGTGGTCTGCAAGGGTCCCGTAAGTCTAACATCCCAATCGGTTAGGATTGCAGGTTAGGATCTTCCACAGAAGTTTTTCTTTTTATGAAAGTTTATATTTTGTATATCGTTCGGTCACATGTGTCTGACTGTTTGGAAACTTAATATTTTGGGTTGACCAGATGGTGGCCCAGACCGTTTATTTTACACCATAATCCAAATAAACTCTTCCATACTTGTGGTTTAATTTCCCGTTAAATCAATTGCTTGTGGACGCCGATTGAAAGATGCAACACTCACACCCACATCGTAATAATTTCACCTGGGTCTGGGTCTGGGCCACAGGTGAGGCAGAAATTCCAATACGTAACCGGGCCTTCCATTTGCATTCCACATTTGGAACAAAAACCGAAAATGGTAAAAAAAAAAACAAGCACAATGGAAAGAGAAGAGAGAATATACATATGCATGGCTCCACGTGTGTCCATTTAGTTGGCTCTTTCGCTCTCACTCGTACCCCCGCGGATCGAGTTTTTTTTTTTTTTTTTTTTTTTGGCTTGCAAGACAGACGCATATTTTCTAATTTTGTCAATAAATTATAACGGTTGTGAAAAGTTATTAGCATTAATTAATTATTAAACGCATAGGAAAATAGAAAGTGAGTTGGATATTGTTGGATATATTTTCTGTATTTTCTGTATTTCTGTTTCTGTTTTTGTTGCTGAGTTTATCAGAAATTATCATAACACAATCCCGAGCGAATGATACGATCCAGCTAAGAGTGGGGATGATGACGGCCCATTGAAATCGAAATCGAATTCGAACTGTTAATTATTCGGCTTCGGAAGCGAAAGTGTTGACCTCCTCTTCCCCGCAGCCGCTTGGTGTGGGGCTCTGCTGCAAAAATTCCAACAAAATTTCTTTTCCCCATCATAGGCTCCATCATCTGGCAATCCGCAAGGCGTGGACCGTGATTACCAAACGCTCTCGAGCTGCGATTATGCTAAGCAGTTCGTCAGACTTTTACATCCTTTCATGGTTTATATAACCCATTAGACACCGCATTCACAGTGGCATACCCGTAACACTGGCATCGGCATCGGCATCGGCACTGGCATTTGCATAATTTCTTTAGTTTTCGGTTTTTGGGGTTTCTGTTTTTCTGTTTTTCTTTTCGGCTGCTGTGAGGCTAGTTTTCTGCTTGATTTGTCTTCTCTGCGTATCTGGCTCTCTGTGCATGTTATGTGCTTACCACTTTCTTCAGACGCCTCCGACATTGATTTGTGATGTCTACGTGTGGGTGAAATCGCTGGGGCGCTTCCACGGAGCACAGCACAAGTAAGCCAGCAGTAGGCAACAAGTAAGGAGGAAGAAATCAAAGTTACCATAATAATGATGACCATGTCGAGACCCATGCCAAAATTAAGGTTAAGTTCTTTAATGCAGCCAACGGAGAAATTTTTTGTTTGTTTGCCATCTGCGTGGGCCTCGATCACGAATAGGTCAGTGGGGAGCGCGGGTAACGGTCACCACACAACGGACAGTGTGAGTGTGAGTGTGTGTGTGTGTGTGTGCGAGTGTGGGCCGCATTTCCGGTCAAGGCTGACCCGATGGACCAGAAAATTAACCTTCTCAAGCGAGTCCCATTTAAAAGCCATCGTGGATTCTTTTGGATACAAAAAAGCGATCACTGGGTACCAGATGGAGGCTTGATCGTTTGCTACAATTGTGTAGGGCTAGATCTACTCGGAAAAGTCCACTTTCCAGTGGCACCAAAGGTGTGGAGAGCAGAGCAGAGAAGAATGCGATGCGATGCGATGATGGTAGAAAGTAAAACGAAGAATGTAAACGCTTCGGTCTCGTCTGGTTTCTTTTGTTTTGCCAAATTCAAATAAGTTAATGGCGGGCCTGAAGAAGAACGACCAGAAGCACAAACAGAAGCGGATAACAAACGACGTAGATGGTTAGGTTGGGGGAAAAGACACCTCAGCCAGAGTCAGAGCCAGAGTCAGAGCCAGAGCCAGAGCCAAACTGGTTGACACAATTTCACGGCGACTTTTACGTGCAATTGCCTTGGCATGGTCAGGCATTGGTTGTGCTTTTCCTGGTCTTCAACTGCGACTTCAGTCATCATCTTTGGCCAAGTTAAGTGCCGCCGAGCGTGCGTTCTACAACTGCTGTCTGCGACCGCATTTCTCATTTGTCAGACAAACAAAAGCTACAAAAACAACCGATCCGATCCGAACCCAGGTGAAACAGATGGCCCAATGTGTACAGTGTTTGCACCCGATTCTTTGGTCATACCTACAAGTGTGCTCTCCTGGCGGGACACTCCACTCGCTGGGGATGCGGGTTGGGCACTCGACTTCGGCGGCCACACAACAATCAATCAATAAAGCACTTGAACAAAAAAATCGTTTCAACTAACACTCCGTTTAACGGCAAATCGCAGAGCGGCAGCAGAGAAGAAATATTTATTTATTTTTCTTGTAACTTGGCGCGTGCTGTATGCTGGGCTAGGAGCTTTTCTGGCTTGTGGGAAGCTCGGAGCTTTTAAAGACTGAACTGAACGTTCGAAGACGCGAAACACAACTGCGACGAGTCGAAGGCATCGAGCCGAGTTATTGGCGATTTCAGCGGCCGAGCCGAGCTCCAGTGGGAGCCACAGCTGATCGAGCCCAAAGAGGGGCTTTCTTTTCCCATCGAACGTGTTGGCTTTGGCACCTGTTCTCTGCCAGACCAGGGCCTAACGGTACCGTAAGCGATATGTGGGCACGTACACCGGCTGCTCGCACAACGAACATGTTCGTCGGGCTCATAGCATACATACGATCGCTCGTAATTAACCCCCGCTTCGAACTCTTGTCCACTGGTAATTTGTGCCACTTGGCCAGTGCTGCAACTCTCTTCCTCTTCCTCATCATCAAGCACCTCCTGGTGTTGAGTTACGTCTGGGATCTCTTTGTCTGGGCCTAGAGATCCCCCGACGATGACGCACCCAGCACAAAGGAGACAAACTAAGGACCGCACCCTCTGAACGAGTGAACCTTGAAGTGGCCAAGGAACTCTGTAGCCGAGACAAAGAAGATCTTCGAGGTGATTGGGATTCTCCAGTGAAACACAGCTAGACGTGATCGAACTCCCCAATTGAACTGAGACTGATGCTATCTGCAAGATTGGGAGTAGCATCTTCTTTCTTCTCAAATGGATTTAGTACAGACAGTGATCATCATTCGGTATTCTGCTAAATGGTGTTGAGTTGCAATATTGAAAACAATCCCATTTATTCAAATTATCCATTTGTCCACCATGTCAAAAAAAGTCATAAAAAAAGATTTCCATATACTTTTGTCACCAAATTGTTTTCTAAACTTATTGAAAGGTAACTAATTTAACCGATAGGCATTTAATTTCATTGAGTTTGATCTGAAAACCCATTAGAACAAGCAAAAGTTCACTCTTTCGAATTTTTGTTTTCCCTTAGAATTTCTCTTAAAAGAGAGGTAATTCTTTATACAAAGTTTTCCTCTAAAACTCTCTAACATATTGAACTTTATAGAAAAAATGCCAGAAAATTTTCCAAAACTCGGCTAACGGTATATTTTGCAACGCCAACAAAACAGGACAGGTTTTAATATATGTACATACCTTGGAAAATCATCACTGAATATTTTATATATGTGCGAACAAATTTTATACAGATATTCCGACCCAATTCACAGAATTTTGAAATTTTCAGCCACATTCTTTGAGGATTCCCTTTTTTGTTTTTTTAACAGAAGGTCATGGACTTTTTTTTGGGTTATATGGTTTGCCACTTGCTTGGTCAATATAGGGCTACCTAATTACTATTCAAATAGAATAAATTTGTTTCCAAAATTGTACTTTTTCATTATAATTTGTATCATTAAAATGGAAATGCCTAAATGGAAATAACAAAGACCTTCTTCTTCCTTCTTCATCGAATAAGTAATACCCGTACTCTATTCCTACCATTCCTAACTACTAGCTGTATTCTTTTAAACATGACATAATTTTATGTAATACCCCAGCAGAGTTCATAAATTTCTCAATGATACAGATATGTCATTGTTTTCGGTAGCCCACATAGGTTACAGGAGAAATGAAATCTTCACAAAAATCCTAGTAGGCCGTTCTTTCTGAGCTATGTAGTATTTCAAGTCGAACACAGTCACAAATTCATATTACCTCGAATAGTCGGTATAAAACAACAGCAACATTTATTTTGTAGATTTTTAAAAATATTTCAAATATTTGCCATGAATAAAGTAGTAATCTCTGGTAAGTAAGCTATCAAATGAGATCCTCTTACTATTAAACTGATGAGAATTCCGCTATGAATGTTTTCTGGCAAAAGAGATGGACGATTTTGAGTCGGTGACGTGCCGCCGGCGTTCCGATGATCTAAAGGTGTACGAGAGCAAGACTCGCGTTATCTTGCCGGCCCCAGATAAACGGTCTGAGTCCGTCAAGACGCTGGTGAACATAGTCGTTGAAAATTCAAACAATATGTCTCCTAAGAAACAGAAACCAAGATTCACTTGGCATTGTACTTCCCACGGAACTTACCAGCGCAAGCTGGTCAACGATGACGAAACACTGGAAACAGAACCAACTGTTGGTCCCCCGCAGGGCTTGGCATCCAAGGATCAGGTATCTTTGATGAATTCCATTCCGAGTGCCATAAATCTGACCTCCCAAATGCAGGAGGAAGAATTGCTGCAGAATGCTACAAAATCTGAAAAGGGCACGGCTCTGTCGCCCAAAAAGTCAACTTCTAAATTGCTAAAATCATTTAAGAATTATGTCAAAGAAAATCTTATGTTCCAAAGCTGTGCCAATCAAACATTTACCGACTAAAACACAAGTGAAAATTGTATATTTCATATTATATCATATTTATATGTATATCAGATTGATCCTTTTTCTGGGCGATGGGATGGCTGGTGGGGACAAGGAATAGACAGAACCGTTTGAGGGAATGTTTGAAAACATGTTTTAATAATTGATTTATCATTCACATATGTAGGTTTTTTCTTGTATATGTAAGCATTTCTATATAGTAGATAACATATGTATGGTGCTGATGCTCTCCTCACCCAATGCTTGCTATTGATGCTGCGTTCATTCGATAATTATAAATATGTACACAAATACGAACCCTGAAAGGTACACTAGAAGATAACACTCCAGATGTCTCCTGAATACGTACAGATACTGAGATATAGATATACAGATATCTGCAGCTTTGGAGCGATCGAGGGAATACTTGTGGAAGCAGGAAGTGCTGAATTTAACTAAAAACTTGGACAGAACTTATCGGGGGAGCGACAGTAATACTCGTAACAAAACTACACACATCTACATATATGCAAAAGACACAATATAATATACATTAAACAATTGATAACAAGGAATTGGTGGAGAACCAAAAAAAATATATCTTGGAGGGGCAGGAAGAAAAAAAAAACGAGTAATAATTATTTGAATGCCGGCGGAGCGGCTGATTGGCTTAGAAGATTGGTATGTAGTTGTCGATTTTGGCGCGATGCTTCTGGGCCACGCACTCGGCAATCCAGACAATGTTGCGGCACTCCTGCTCCTTGAGCTTAAGGTACGCGTAGAAGACACCGAAGTGGAACTGTTGCAAGAAAGCGTACACGTTCAGCTTGACCTCGTGCTCGAAGAACTTGTCTTCGAGTGTCTTGTCGCCGGGATTGTTGCCGGAGCCGTCGAAGAGAGCGGCGTATTCCGCATAGTACTCGGCCACGGTCTTCACTTGCTCGTAGTCGTCGGCACGGGCCAGAGCGGCCAGTCCATCGGGGTACATCTTGCCGCAGTTGGGATACAGCTTGGCGCGATCGTCTTTAGACAGCTCAGTGCCGAATGAGTTGATCGTGATGATGATGGCACGACGATCGGCCTCGAACTGTAAGCATACGAACATAACCCAGCAATGGAGGTGACACCAAAGGAGCAAACTGGCTTCCCACTTACCGCCAAGATCTCGCACATAACATCGGCTGTGGCACCGCCCATGTTCTTGCAGAAGTTGTAGAAGGCCTCCAGGTAGGCTTTGTACAGCGTGTTACGGATGATCTCGATGTTCATCTCGTCGAGATCCTGCTCGGAAATGCAGTCGACAAAGAACGGGGCGAGCGGCGTGTCCACCAGCACGGCGTTGTACAGCTCAGCGGGCGTCGACGCCACATGGATAGCCTCCATCTGCTCGAAGCTGCCCAGCGGATGGCACTTGGGTATCAGCTCCGAAATGGGACGCTGGTGCAGCGTGCCCGTAATGAGCAGGATGATGTTGTCGATCATATAGCCATAGGTGATGAAGTCCAGGAAGTTGGATAGCGGCTCCACAGCATGGTTGCGCATATGCTGGAACTCAATGACCAGCTTCTCCCGCAGCTTGTCATCGATCACGGACACCGACAGCGGTGAGGGCTCGTTGGCCAGGAAGCTGCCGTAGTCGGTGCCTTGCAGATGGAGTTTCAGATCTAAAATCGAAAGGGCAGCAATTGCAATTTAAGTTCGTCGAAAATGTGTAAAATTGTTAAAACATCACAAGACAAGCTTACACACACAGCGTAACAGCACACACAAACACACATTCATGCTCATGCATATACATATGTATACATACAGTGCTGCTGCTGATATCAGCCACGGGCGCACGGTCACATGACAAAGCGGGCGTATGGGTATGTATGGAGGCGACCAGCCCACTCACTCACCTTCCAAGGTCTCGCACTGCACCAGATTCAAGTAGTCCGCCTGCTTCAGGATGCCACACTTGAAGCCACGGCACAGGCCCTCCAGATAGCCATTGTCAATGTTGAACATGAATCCTGAGCTGTCCATCTTTGTCACTTACAAATCAACACACAAAGCAAAAAAGCACACGACACACGGAACAGTAATAGGGCAGTTGAATGAAAGTCTGGACTCGGGCGGCGGGCTGCGAATCTGGCTTGATTGAATTGCGCGAAATGTGTAAGAAAGCAACGGAGCTGTGATGAAAATTCAACCTATTTTTCTCTTTAATCGATCGACAAGTCATATGATTTTTTTTCAGCACTAGCGCGTTGCAGACCGACCAGTGTGACCTTTTCGATAAGATATACGGTCCGACCCTAAGAAATATACCGACATATTTCGTCTCTTTTTAAAAAATACCGCAAATATACCGACGAATTCAAGTTATATTTTACATATTCCTCGTTTTTGATCTTCCGTTCAATATTCTCAGCTATATAGCTTGTTTAGCCATGCCCACATAGTTTTATACGATTGATGAATCAATTTGCTACTTAACTGGCTTATTTTAACTACTTGCTTTTATTGGATCCTTTCCGAAAAAGTGATATAGCGACAAAGGTCAGACAAAATATTTTTGGAATCGTGTCGAAATGTCATTTAGATCCATGTCCCAGGCCACACTGAAATATAATTCGTCATCAGCATCGTATTCCTTATCGTTTGCCATCAAAATCAAAATATTTCTAAAATTTCGGAAAAAAAGGTATGTAAGAAAGTGGATAAGGTTTTTCACACTGGCGCTTCCATGGGGCTTATGGGAAAAAAACGGGAATACATTTTTGAAACGTACACAATTTCCCCCCAGGTGTCGCTTTTGGTAGTTACATTGAAATGTAGTTACCATGTAAAGAGAAGAATTTAGTGGAGAACAATCTCCTTGACCTTTTTTTAGACAAAACCCTATAAAAGCAAGTATTTGATAACCCAGTCAAATAGCAAATCGATTCATTAATCGGATAAAATTATGTGGGCTTTGCTAAATGTTCTATATAGCTAGTAATATTCCACGGAAGACCAAAATCGAAGAATATGTCAAATAGAACTTGAATTCGTCAGTTTGAGCTGTCATACCAACGATAGTGGCGCCACTCGATAGTTGTGAAAAGAATGATTCAAAACATCGAAACTATCGATAGTATCGGGCTCATATGTCGTTCACTTTAAATTTTCTTGGCTCAAGCAGTCGTGCCCCGCTAAATTTAAGCAGTGGCCATAGGTGTGCGTATCGTTTTTGAAGAATGTCACATGTCTTAACCACTCTTAACCATCTCATTGCCAGCTACAACAACACCCATTTAAGCAGAACCTTTTGTAATGAGCTGGCTATGTATAATGGGATCTTCAAGATTTTCGGTTGACACCACCGCACTTTTCAAAATCAAAGTTGAGAAGGGAGAGCTCGATAGTATCATGAATAGTAGCAAAACTATCGATAGTAGCAACTAGCACCAAAACATCGATTCTATCGATAGTGCCATCGATGATTTGACACCTCTACTACTTGTTTTTGTTTGCGTGAAAAAAGAAATAATTTTGTAACCAGCGGCAAACGACGCGCACCACCTAGCCGCCGATGCTGAGACACCTAGCATTAACAAATTAATCTGTAAGTCGTGAAGTGCCTTATCGTCGCTGTATAAAAATAGGGGGTTTGTTGCGATTGTGAATAGAATAGCCGGGCAAACCATACAAACGCAAAAAAAATCTTCGTTTCTTCGGTTCTGAGTGCAGCAGTAAGTAAGCTGGCTCGGGCCGCCTATGGAAATCAAACTTAACCGTTTTTAGTGTGTGTTGCCGCGAAAAGTTCTTGGAAAATAGTGTGTGTTTCTGTGGTGTGTGATACAACAAAAGAACAGTTGCCCCAAAATAAGTGAAGATTAGTGCATTTGGTGTGTGAGAGAGACTCGAAAACAGTTCACAGTTAGGTCTGACACATGGGTAACTGTGTTTTCCTCTCTTTATGGCCTGCACTATTACCCTAGCTGTACCACTACATTGTGTGCGAGCGGGCAGGCATGTGTCGCGGGTCGCAGTTGTCGCCGCCGCCGTTACCACGCTCTCTCTCGCACCCTCTCTCTCTCTATCTATCTGTTTGTCTGTAGCCTCCACGCTCTCTTGCGTGAGTGTGAGTGCGAGTGCGTTTGTACATGCACAATAGGAAAAGCAACAAAAAATAGTAGTATTCCTAGCAATTGCTGCAAATTATTAAATTAAACATTTAGCCAAAGCATTTGCATTTGGGCCTTGTGTGTGTATACCAGTTAGTGTGTGTTCTTCCCTCCCTCTGTGTGTGTGTGTATGTATGTGATGTCCTTGACATAATTTGCTATTGGTCATGCATTTTTGGGGGCGCAAAGCCATCGATTATTTGTTTCTCACCAACACACACACATACATCACACCACACACCCTCTTTCTCTCACGATCTGGACTCTCTGGCTCCTGCAGTGCCATATACTACTAGGTGGTAAGGCAGCCCAGCAATCCTTGCTCTCTCTGTGCCACACGCTCCTGTTGTACTGCTTTAGTGCCTTCTGCTCTTTCTCTCCCTTTGGGTTAGGGCTGACGGCCCTGCCATGCACTGCACTGCTGTTGTCTGTGGCCCTCTTTCTTATCACACTTTGCACATGGCCATGCCTCTGCTGCTGATAAGGTGGAGCAAGAACATAAACAAGAACCAACCGCATAACGGATGGAGGTATACCGCATTCCCACCGCCTTTTGTACGATATTTATAGTCGGCTTCTGGCTCCCACAGAGCTCCATTTTGGAGAATTATCTCTCTCTCTCCCCCCTCACTCTTGGCGACTTGTGTGTTGACCTTCTGCATATGTACATACATGTGTGTGTGTGTGTGTGTTTGTATGTGGCATAAACAACAGCAGCAGCCGCCACAGCAGCACTCGATTATTGATGAATCTTTTCCAAGTCATCGACTAAAAATAGTACAAGCATGAGCAGAGTGCCGTTGCTTTCGGATCGTCTGATTATGGCTACGAGAGAGACCCCAGGTTCATTGTCCTTGATCGATAGAGAAAGAAAACATTTGTCTAGTTCCAGAGAGCGGATATTTATGTGCATGTGTGTGTGTGTGTGTGTGCATTGAACCCTAAATGAGCAGAGCCTCAAAGAGAGCGATAGACGAGAGTGCAGGCCGAGTGCGTGCCAGAGAGAGGAGTGGCAACGTGGCGGCGGATTAACCCACGGGGCAAGGGCAATCGATGCGGGTGGGTGCATTATGTTTCGATGACGTGTGGCACTCGCATCAGCTTCGATCGAAAGAGTGGGCTAACGGTATATGTTGAACTTTCACACGCTTCCCCTTGCCTTTCCGGCTTAAGCTCGCCTTTCCAGCGAAGCGGCACCCACTTCCTTATCAGTGGGCTGCCGTGTGTGCGACATGTTCGTGCATGCTTCAAAATACAAATATTCCCTACTCTTCGGGGCTTAAGGCACAAATGTTTACCACCGGCGTTATCAGAGGCGTCTTTTTGGGTTCCGTGCCCCGTGTGTCTGGCACTGGGTACCTGTCACTGCGGAGGGTGGTTCTTGTTGTGGTGGTGGTATAGGCGGTACCTGAAAATCAATAACCTTATCTGCCCCTTTTTGACGGGAAACTCAAACCCAAACTCAAACCGAAAAAAAAAACTGAATTATTTGTAAGTGAAGCCCCGGCTTAGTCATAGCTGCCTTAGACCCTGCTTTCAAGTCGACTGTGTCTAGATTTTCAAATCAGTTTTAGATCGTTGCTCAACCGAAACAGTCACGTCATACGTTCAAATAGTATTTTTATTATATACATACAACGTACATATATTTTCTATGAACAAAAACCAGAGGAAAATCAAAGAAAGCAGGAAAACTACAACTTAGAAAAAAGAGAGAAAGAAGGAGAACAACATACCCAATGCGGAAGTGTCTAACCTGAGTAAGTTTCAGCCGAACAGAAACCCCACCCGTCGGTGGATCCTATGCCGCAAACAAGCAACACTTAACGCCCATAAATTAATTAGGTCTAGACACGCCAGTCCACAATCCTCAATCCTCGATCCACAATCCACCCGACACACCGTAGATGCAGCCCACAGTGGCCGCGTGCCATTGACCATTGCCACAAAACGGGGTGGGGGATTGTCTTCGTGATATGATGGGGCGGATCTAATTAGCGGTCCGAAAAGGGTCGAAAACCTCTCTTTCGTATGCATAACGCACTACAGAGAAGATCCATCCAAAACTACATGACAGCCAACAAAAGAACTCCACTGTTTTCTGTTCTGCTCTGTTCTCTGTGCTGTTCTGTTCATAGATTCTTTTGGGGTTCTGGGTTCGGGCTGTGTCCGTGATTGATACGCCCCCATGTGATGTGAGTGAGTGAGTGAGTGAGTGAAAAAACAAGAAAATAGAAAGGCAATCGGTTTGCTTGCCTGGATTATCCATGGGCAAAAGAATCGCGACTGGAATCCAGACAATCCAGACGTTGATTAATGGCCCAACAACAGGCCCAAACTGTCGTCGAGCCAAACACCAACAAAAATAAATTACAATTTTATTCAAATTCGAATGCCACAATAGAACTATCCAAATTAATTATCTATATCTTCCCCTCCGTCTTTTTTCCACTCTCTTTCGCAGCTTCCATCGATATATACATAAATATATATTTTGTACGATAAATTCTTGGATCTCAAACCAAAGGAAATCATCCTCACATCAAACAAGCGATTTATTTTTTACCGATCCACAAATTTCGAGAAGTTTTACTGGCTACATTTTTTGCGTTAAGTATTTTTTGTTTGCCCACCCCAAAAACCCCCCCCGCAACCATAAGACGACACGAGGAGGCCTACAGATCTGAGGCGTAAAGATGTTTAGTCCGGAATATGAGAAGCGCATCCTGAAGCACTGCAGTCCGGTGGCACGTAATCTATTTGATAATTTGGAATCGTCGACCACACCGACATCGCTGGATCGTTTCATACCATGCAGGTGAGTGCAGTGAGTGATCTGCGAGAGAGAGATAGATAGACCGAGAGAGAACTCTGTCGAGCTCAATGAACTCTTGCAGTCTTTGAGCCCGTTATTCGTTATGCTACGTCATCTTTTCCGCTTTGAAATTTTATGCAGAAAAACGTGAGAGAATAAAGGAAATTTCCAGTCGCCGAAGCGTTTGATACCCTGACCAGATCCAATCTGAAAGAACTAAGCTTTGACACACAAAAAAAAGTGGTTGATGAATGGCAGTCTCCTTTTGAGGAGAAATCTACAAAAATAATGAGAACAGGATCTTTATCCTCTCCTTGTGGCAGCCTCCACATCAAAGAGTATTTCAATTTTGCTGGAGGAAGAGAATGTGGGTGAGGGGCACCTCACTATGGTCTAGGCTGGCCCCATGAATTTCCCGACTCGCTGCGCCTCGTTGGGGCTATAACGGTTACTCTCTGGCCGCCCATAAGGAAACAACAACAGCAGCTCTCTCGCCTGCTCTCTCTGTCTCTCTCTTGCTGTTGCTAATGAGTTCCGCGTAGAGAGCAGAGTAAAAGCGTAACGAAGCGAGAACGAACGCAGAGAGCATTGTTCTAACAATAACAAAAATATTCAGCTTCATGGGAAAAACAAGGAAATTTGAACTTTGGCTTTTGCTGAAGCAAACTTTTTTTTTGGTTGAAAAACGAGATATGACGAGTGATGGAGAGGGAGAGAGAGAGGGAAAGGGTTCGCTGGAAGAGAAGAGAGTTCGCTGCTTTCGTCGTAACTCATTTGTTAATTTGTGGCAACGAATGTCGAAGTTTTGTTTTTCTTGAAAAGTGTAATTAGTGTTTCATCTGCTCCGTCTCGAAGGTCAAACTGTGTTCTTCGGCATCCTCCTGCACGTTTACACAATTAAGGGGTTCAAGAGTTTAGCTCTTTTGAAATGTGTTGTTCTTCATCTTTGATCAGCATTCTCCTCTGTAAATGAGATAATTTCTCGTTCTGTAGAAGATGGATCTCTATTTCTGCTAAATGAATCGATATCCAATCTCTCGCTATGTAAAAGCCCTCTTCCTGCCAGGTAGTATCGAGATCTAGTCTCTCGCTGTATTACTCTAAGCTAGTCTCTCTCTAAGCTAATAGGATCTAGAGCTAATCTCTCGCTATGTATAAGCTCTCTCTTCTTGCCAGAAGCAACGATAACCAATCTCTCGATGTGTAAAAGCTCTCTTCCTGCCAGGAAGTATCGAGATCTAGTCTCTCGCTGTATTACAGCTAGTCTCTCTGTAAGCTAAAAGGATCTAGAGCTAATCTCTCGCTATGTATAAGCTCTCTCTTCTTGCCAGAAGCAACGATAACCAATCTCTCGCTGCGTAAAAGCTCTCTTCCTGCCAGGTAGTATCGAGATCTAGTCTCTCGCTATGTAAAAGCTCTCTTCCTGCCAGGTTGCATCGAGATCTAGTCTCTCGCTGTATTACAGCTAGTCTCTCTCTAAGCTAGCTAGGATCTAGAGCTAATCTCTCGCTGTGTAAAAGCTCTCTTTGCCCTGCCTGAAAATATATCGAGAAGCGGTCTCCAAAAAGTTTGAGCCTTCCTTGAGGGACGCCTTCGGATCTCCCGCTACAATGTTGCCGCCGCACAACCTTTTCCGTTTTAATTGAATTGTCATTCGACCCTGCCATCCGGGACGCACATACCTTCCTTCACCTCCGTCCGCCACTGTGGGGCACTGCTGTTGCTGCTCATCCGTTCATGAAATTTGATTTATTTGAGGTGGAAGTGAACACTTGAAATGCGTTTGTCAGATAATCAGAAACGGAGGGACCGACGCTTATTGCATTCGTAAACAGTTTTTCAACACGAAGAGTGCAATGCAATCCGTGGGGTGGGGCTGGGGCTGGGTCTGGCTCTGGCTCTGGCTCTGGCTCTGGAACTTGGGGGACAATCGGTTAGAATTCTCTCACACTTGGCCAAAATTTCATGGCAAATTATTAACGCTATTTGTTGCTGTTGCTATTTTTGCGATATGTATTTTTTGTGCGAATTTTGCACAATTTGACCGTCAATAATTTTGTTTGCACGTTGCACACGTTTTTTATGTTTTTATGGGGCAAAAAAATAATAACAATACGCCGCCAGAGTGGGTTGGAATTTGAACGCGTTTGCATTAAATTATTTACTGCTGTCTGGGGAGGGGAACGAAATGAATTCGCAGCGAAATTGAAACGAAGGTTTCCACGCTTCCATAAACATACGCGGGAAAAGACAGCTCAATATCTTCGCCATATACCATATCCATATACCCACCGACCGACCGGCACTTACACTTGCGGGAATTACAATCGCACAAATATGTCGTTGGGAGAGTCATTTAGGACTAGCCTAGAAAGCGCTAGGATTGGTTAGATGCTGGAACATATGATAGATATATGGTCTAGATAGTATAGATAGATGATATGCGGTAGAACGGTTGAAATCTTTCTTATAAGATTAATTTTTCAATACTTGCGGGTACACAACATTCTCCCCTTATCGATGTTGCCTGATATACCTCTGGAGGCTTAGTCTGTTCTTCCTCGATCATTGTCTGGTGCTGTACCCTGGATGCTAAGTCTGTTTCTCAATCCTAGCATGATATGATCTATATGATATGATAGATGGATAGATAGATCAATGGATAGATAGCCGAATGGATAGATAGCTGAATGGATAGATAGATGAATGGATGAATAGATAAGGGGATAGGTAGATAAATGGATGGATGGATAAGGGGATAGATGGATTAATGGATAGACATATAAGTAGATATATAGATAAGTGGATATATTTGTAGATAAGTAGATAGATAGAGAAATGGATAGATAGATGAATGGATAGATAGATAAATGGATGGATAGATAAGGGGTTAGATAGATTAATGGATAGACATATAGTAGATATATAGATAAGTGGATATATATGTAGATAAGTGGATAGATAGGTAAGTGAATAGATAACACAGTCGTTATAGTCTTTAAAATCACTACCAACTCGTGGCAGGCCTCTGATCGTAAGGATCGTAAGGCATGTGATCTACCACGAATCTATGCGAGTATCATTTGCCGTCATCCCAATGGACGAAGGGACAATTCGTTCATGGGAAATTGGTACAACGCTTCAACGTCTACACTCGAACTAAAGAACGAAAGATATGGCTATACTAAAAATAGGGAAATGTCTGTCTAGTGTTGCCCTGTGTCTTTTGCCAGTGTCTAGCCGTAGCCGCGTCCGTATCACCATACGAATACAATTAATTCATTTTCCAATTAACATTTTAATTTAATTCGTTCTTTCCTCTCGTGTGCTGCAGGGCCAACAACAATTGGCAGACAAACTTTGCGTCGATCAACAAGTCGAATGATAACTCACCACAGACGAGCAAGAAGCAGCGGGACTGTGGGGAGACGGCACGCGATAGTCTGGCCTATTCGTGTCTCTTGAAGAACGAGCTCCTGGGCACGGCCATCGATGATGTGAAGACCGCCGGTGAGGAGCGCAACGAGAATGCCTATACGCCAGCAGCAAAGCGGAGTCTCTTCAAATATCAATCCCCCACAAAGCAGGTGAGTCTCCGCATATCCCCCCACCCCCCACCACCCTCTCCCCATTTCCCATGGCCCCCCCCAGTGAACCCAGTGAACTGATCTTGAACCCCGAACTCTTTGTGAAGCGGCTCGCCAGAGAGCGCTCTGTCGTGTCTCTTGATTGGCGGCGGTGTACTCTGTGTATCTGTGGCGATCGCAGAATGCATTTAATTGAATTTGCAGTCGGTGCTAATTGGATTGACCGGTGGCCCGGTGGTCGGCTCTAATTTTTCCCAGACGCAAAAGTTGAATGAACCGAAGGCAATGCCTCCAAGTCTTTCTTTCTATCTGTGGAATCCTGTCTGAAAGTTCTGACGAGAGCTTTCTCTCGGTTCAGTTTAGATGTCATGCGGCAGTGCCCCTCGGTCAGATCTCTTTCGTAGTGATCCCGCTCTCTACTGCGTTTGGTAGTCCTGTCTCGTGTTTTAGCTCTCATTCCTTTGGATCATCCTCTAGTTCTCTTGCCTTAATTTCTGCCATTGCTTTTCTTGTGGAAAGTTGGAAAAGCCTTGGACAACAGGTCTTCGTCTCTCCGTTTCTCTCATTTCGTTTCTATTGATCATGGATTCTCATGGGGATAGATGGACTGCAGAGACCGGTAACCGGTTTTTGGCTGAAAATTATTTTGCTTTTGGCCTAGGCCTAGGCCTAGGCCTAAGTCAAGACCAGAGTCCGGGGGAAAAGTTGTTCAACCAAAACTGAAACCTCGAGGTTAACACACTTTGATTTCAATGTGCGTGATGCTGCTGCTCTCTTTCGTATTTTTACGGACAGACACACAGACAGATAGATCTATCTATCTATCTTTCTATCTATTTGTGATGTGTGCTATTGCCACAGCCGTTTCCATTGTTCACAGTTGGTTCCCATCAAGTGTTCAAGGGTCAAAAACGAAAAAACGAAAAAAAATCTGTTGCCACTTGTCTTGTAGATTCGGGTCATCATCATTCGTAATTATTTTGACTGAAATCCTGACATATTTGCCCGCTTAACAGATTTATGTTTCTTCAATTGCGCTGACCATTTGCTTAGGCTGCCTCTCGGTCTTGCCCTGCGCCCTTCTCTCTCTCTCTCTCTCTCTTAGCGACTTTTGCTTTGACTAATTTTTGACAGCTGACACGTTGCCGGATGACAGCAGAAGCAACCGCCACCAAAAGCCCACAACAAAAAGAGCATTCCCCGCTGAATGGGAAACAAACAAGTGAGAAATTAAATGAAAGACAAAAGCTTGGAGCACATAAGAAAACACATTTGGAAATACTCTCACTCTATGTCTCTGTCTCTGTCCCTGACCCTGAGGGGTGAGTAGATCATGATCTTAAGATCAGCAGAATATAGTTCGCATAATGCTCATAGATAGATGTCTAAGGATAGTGAAAACTGCCCTTTGAAGGACTTCAGAGGACAAATATCAGACACATTGATGCGCTGTACAAATTTCCCATAAGCGATAGGGATAGGGAAAAAGCACAAAAGAAAGACTTGGACTTGGAGACTATTCCCCCAATCGATGCACACGATTTCTTAAAGAAAACTGTGACTAGAATTCGTTGGAATGCAGATGAGGAACAAAAGCTGTCCAAAAATAGATCGGGAAGTAGTTCGTTGGCTGCAGCGTCATGCAGCAGTGCCCATCGGCCAAAAAGGAAGGGTATACCCCATGTGGCAGTGTGGACTGCACACCGAATCGAATCGAACCGGACCATGGCGATGCCGATGGCATGCCAGCCAGCATCTACTTCAACTACTACTTCAGTGGTCTAAAACGACACTTGAGTCAATAGCTGGGGAGATCTGTGTGGCGACGGCGGCTGTGTACTCGTTTAACCCCAATGGATGCCAAATTGAATATAAGAACGAGTAGGAGAAGAGTGGAGAGTGGAGAGCGGGGGTCTAGCAAATAGAGAGGTTTCCGTTGCTTTGGTTTTTGGTCAAATGTTTGGCAACTGTCGAATGATTCCTATGGCTTTTGGGCCACAATCACTCACTCCATTCAGCCATTGAAATCTTTGGCCATTCATCTACATCACGCCCCCACAATTAACACGGCTATATCTATATATCCATCTCCGTGGGCCACACCCCAGTCTGCCCGTGCTCAAGCCCATGCGGGGGCCGCGGGTGCCTTCCTTCCTCTCATAAGAGTCATAACAAATAATATGTAATTCAATTATGTGCGGTCGCAAAGTTATTGTCATAAATAATGGGCGGTTGTTCGTCTGTCTGTCGGTTTGGTCGGTTTGGTCGCTTTGGGGCACACTGCTAGCCAGCTCCACGGTTTCCCTGCCACACGTATCGCCCCACGAGGCGTTGTACCCCACAACAGTAGTTGGCCACGAAAAATAAATGGTCTCAACACTTTTTTGGACATTTGCTATTGTTTTGATTGGACCTCTGGCGGATTGGCAATCCCTCAATTGCTTTGGGCTCTTGGGGATTCATTAAGAATGCTGAATATTGCTATTCTCTGGGCACTTTGAGGGCGTGTTCTAGGATCGAATACATTCATTATAGTCATCCAATTGAGTATGATAGATGGCCTATGATCTATCATGTTAAATTATGATATCAATCCGATAATGTATGATCTCGTTGATAAAAGAAGCCAAGCCGAGAAGCCCTGCTGCAAGACGCGTGATATTTAATGTTTTTTGCACTTTTTGAAGTTCTATTGAGTGAATGCCCCGACCGAGGGGCGCTGCAACATGCCGCGTGACCTTTAATGTGGATTTATGTCTTTGGTGGCCGAATCTCTAATAATTCTTTCGCTTATTTCTTGCGAATCTTCACTCACGGTTCTGCACGATCCAACAAGAATTTTTAGCTTGTACTAAAATAAGAAAAATAAGAAATTAAAAATAAAAACCATCACAAACCACCACACCCCTCGCCCGATTATTTCGTGCACCTGTTCATTCCCCCCATTCTTTATGTGTCGTGTCCGACCATTTCGAATAGCCATTAAGAGAATTATAGAAAAAACCACTCTCCATGGGCCCAAAAAACAAAAAAAAAACCACCAACCAACAAAAATCTGGTCGTTTTTATTGTTTGTTGAATCTTTTTTTTTTATTATAATTATTAATTTATGCAGCAGACATTTGCATTAACATCGCATTAACGATGACTATTTTCGTGGTGGTGCCTGCTCCTGCTGCTGCTGTTGGTGGCTCTACCTCTGGCGGTGCCTTCCCCAGTGATTAAGTTGGTCCGAGATCGCGACAGGTTCAAATTACCATTAACATAGCTCTCCCTCTCTCTGTCTCCTCCACCTCACTGTGGATTCACGCTCTTTTATTAACATTGTTTGGGGGGGCTTGGGCTTCTCTACCAGCTCCCCAGGCCCCCCTTTTCTCATACTGTTCTCGGATCTTCGCTGGTTGGTTGTTTATTTGTTTAATTTATAAGCTTGTGCCCCAAGCGCCGCCCACAGACCCCAGACCCAGACCCAGAGAGAGAGAGCAAGGCTGTCAGATTTTCTTCCAACGCCACGTTTGATACCCTTGACAGATCGGTAGGCTAATCGGTGTGGGTGGTGTTTTTGGTTAAAGAATCTTCTAGATACGTTTACCCAATCTTTAAAGTTTGAGATTTTGTATTCTGCATAACCCTGATCCATAAAAGAACGATTCGCTATGCAAATTTCCCATAAGTAAGCGGCCCCAACATCAACAAAAAGGAAATACATTCTGTGACTCAAAAAAGAGGGGTATAACCAAAAAAAAAAAAGAGGCAGTAGCGTTTGAGTAGAGGTACAAAAAAAGAAATGCCGGCCGGCAAGCTAAACAATTTGAATTTTTTGTTCGAATGAATGAATGAATGAGGCCTGTGCTTGAGTGCACTGTAAAGTACAGTACCCACCGCTGTTAGCTATCTGAGAGAGAGAGAGAAAAAGCATTACTAACACGAAAGAAGGCCTACAAAAAGGAGAGGCAAAATGCGTGAGGGCCAGAGGGTAATTTCTATTCGATTTTTAAGGGCCGAAGTTGTAGATACTCTTGTTTATCGATTTTTACTGACTATCGATAGACAGTTGCCGATTAGTGCTCTCTCTCTCTCTCTCTGGGACAGATTGATTTGTTGCTTGATTCCGGGAGGAGTGGGAAAGGCAAAGCTTTCACTTTTCATGAGATACATATGGTGTTTGTGTGTGTGTGTGTAGAAAGGGCATCCAAAAAGTGTGTTGTTTACGTTTTGCAAAAGATTTGAATCAGTTACAGGCTTTTGGATTTCCTTTTGCCATTTGTCAGAGAGGTCGCTACTACTACAGATAAGCATCGCCCGTGTATGCCCCCCCGTTCTCCACTGCCCCACCGCTCCTCCGCCTGTACTTGAGCTTCACGCGTTTTAACAATTGAATTTCTAATAGGCTTACCAACAGTCCACTCCAGTCCAGTCCCCCCGTCTCTTTGCTTTTTTCGGTGGCATCGAAAAACATTTAAATTTAATGGCAGTTGCTTGTACGCTTTATGGGACGATGGGGCTATTTTAACTGCTTTTCTGTGTGTAACATTCCACAGAAAAATGGTTTGGAAGCACAAAGGCCCGAAAAGAGAGCCATTAAATATACCCTTCAGGAACACAACGGTATTGTGGGTTATATATTTTCGATCATAAAAGGGATTAAGGTTAAGGGAAAATCTGTTGAGTATATCATGGAACTATCTTTGGTAATGCTATTCCTATTCCTATTCCATAATGATCATATTCCTTGATGATCTACGACTGTCAGAGGAAGTCTCTCGTTAAGATTTATTTTTCTAATAATTCAGCAGAGCCATCTAATGACTCGAAAGGGTATCTAAAAGCATTCCTTTCCATTCATGTTTATTTTGTTTTTTTTTGCGTGTATTTTTGTGGTTTTTTTAAGTGTAAAGTGAGACCATTAAAGGTCTCTACACACACGCACAAAGTCTATCTGAAAACAAAAATGTAATTAAGAGTCTGTTTGTCTCATCTGTGGCTCTCTCTTCTCCCCCGCCGTCTCCCTATCGCATGTTAATTGAATTAAATTTTAATTTGTTAAACGAATTAAGAGTCTTGGTATGACGTCTGTCTAGATGGTATGAGGAGGGGTTACCTCTTCAGCCCAACAGGTCAAAGCTCTCTCGTGTTTTCCTTCTTTTTTTTTGTTGCCTTATCTTTTGGAGGGGCGAAAACCGACTTTTTTGGGATGGAGAATGTAATGGGGTGGGGTGGGGTGTGGGGAATGGGATACTTGTGTTTGTCGGGATGTTTGCTCTCTTTTTATCGGAGAACGGAATCGTGAAACGCGTGGAACCTGACCAAATACCCAAACAACACACAATGACAAATGCTATTCGAAATGATTCAGATACCGATGATGGATGAGTGGACAGGAATGGAGTGGAAAGGTGGATGATGTAAGCGATTGAGAGTTCTATAGAAAAGGTGAACAAAATGTAACTAGTTTTCTGCTGGCGTGTGGGTTGTATCTGTTTTTTGACACCAAGCGAAGCAAATGTGCGGGGAAAAAATTGAAATAATGATCTCCGCGCTCCAAAACTTCTCTGCAATAAACTACCTTTCACTCGAAAGCACTCATGGACCGCACGCAATGCAGTTGCACTAAATATTAACTCACTAACTACTGAGCTTGAATTGTACCTCTCTCACTTCCACTCAAAAAGCATGCCAATAGCCATTAACGGTTCCATTTAGTTCCCTACTGCCACTCACAACACTCCTTTTTGTCCCACTTCCACTCAAGAAGCCTCGCTCCAGCAGCTCGTAGTGCTGTCTCTTCCACTCATTGATCGTAGCACTAACGGTTCCACTCTACTGCCACTCACAACACTCCTTTTCCTCCCACTTCCACTCAAGAAGCCTCGTTCCAGCAGCTCGTAGTGCTGTCTCTTCCACTCATTAATCGTAGCACTAACGGTTCCATTTAGCTGCCTACTTCCACTCAAGAGCCGCAGAGCCGCTCTTTACTCTCGTACTCTCTGTTTCGTGTCCACTGATTTACGCCTCCCCCCACTCCCATGGCTGTTACTACTCATCTCTCGCTCTTTCTTTAGGAGTACATGCATGGAGATTGCATTCGATTAACAGTTAAGCCAGACATCAAAAGCAGCAACAGCAAGCTCTTCTTTCATCTTCTTCTTTTGCTTTGCATTGCACTCGTAGGCACGCACAATTTTGCCTTAGATTGCGTGTTGTCTTTCCCACCGCCGCCCCGTAGTTTACGCATTTTACGCATTTTAAATGCGAACATTGCGTAAGTGGTCGCGCGTCTTCTGCTGCTGCTGCTGCTACTGGATTGGGAAGGTGGATGGGTAGGTGGGGAAAAAGGGCCTAGGGGTAGGCGGGTACGCATACGCTTAACACACATTCTGCTCGCATTTTCTATACAAACACACAAAATGAAATTAAATTGTAAAGAGTGCTCCCCGAAGTGTGGCACCCAAGTGGAAGGAAGGGAAGGGGCCCGGAATTGGAATGCGTGCCAAATGTAAATTGAAATGCCAGTTAGTAATAGTTTCCGTTGCTCGTGGGAGCTCTGCTCTGCGAAGCAGTGCTGGCTGTGGGGGGAGAGGGGAACAGTCGCGGTCATTGCTTTTAGCACCGAGGCGTTAATTGCCGCCCCAAGTACGCTCGAGGCAAACAAAACCAGCGACTACCTTTTTTTTCCAATGCCCATAGATACGAAATTGGTATAAATTTGCTTTGGTAATTTATCGGGCGACTGCAACTGGAACGACAGCTCGCTGATGAAAGAAAGACCACCGCTTAGAAACTGATACACCATAATAGCCATCTTGCTCACACTCTTTCGGTTTTCCCTTCTCTTGTTTTGCAGGATTACAATGGCGAATGCCCATACTCGTTGTCGCCGGTGAGCGCCAAGAGCCAGAAGCTACTGCGTTCGCCCCGGAAGGCCACACGCAAGATCTCTCGCATTCCATTCAAGGTGCTGGACGCACCGGAGCTGCAGGATGATTTCTATTTGAATCTGGTCGATTGGTCCTCGCAGAATGTCCTTGCCGTGGGCCTGGGCAGCTGTGTCTATCTATGGAGTGCCTGCACCAGTCAGGTGAGTCCTTAAAACCAACCTCCAAGAGGAATCCCCACTAATGTTCTTGTGTTTCTTTCGTTAGGTGACACGCCTGTGTGATCTCAGTCCGGACTCAAACACCGTGACCTCGGTGTCGTGGAACGAGCGGGGTAATACAGTCGCCGTGGGCACCCATCATGGCTATGTGACCGTTTGGGACGTGGCCGCCAATAAGCAGATCAACAAACTCAATGGCCATTCGGCCCGCGTGGGCGCTTTGGCCTGGAACAGTGACATCCTGTCGAGTGGATCGCGCGACCGTTGGATCATCCAGCGCGACACGCGCACACCACAACTCCAGTCCGAACGCCGCCTGGCCGGCCACCGTCAAGAGGTGTGCGGCCTCAAGTGGTCGCCCGATAACCAGTACCTGGCCAGCGGCGGCAACGACAATCGCCTGTATGTGTGGAACCAGCACTCGGTGAGTCCCGTGCAATCGTACACGGAGCACATGGCCGCTGTGAAGGCCATTGCCTGGTCGCCGCACCATCACGGACTGCTGGCCAGCGGCGGCGGGACGGCAGATCGTTGCATTCGATTCTGGAACACGCTGACCGGCCAGCCCATGCAGTGCGTGGACACTGGGTCGCAGGTGTGCAATCTGGCCTGGTCCAAGCACTCCTCGGAGCTGGTCTCCACGCACGGCTACTCCCAGAACCAGATACTGGTGTGGAAGTACCCATCGCTGACGCAGGTGGCCAAATTGACTGGTCATTCGTACCGTGTGCTCTATCTGGCGCTCAGTCCCGATGGCGAGGCCATTGTCACGGGCGCCGGCGATGAAACGCTGCGCTTCTGGAACGTGTTCAGCAAGGCGCGCAGCCAGAAGGAGAACAAGTCTGTCCTTAACTTGTTTGCAAACATCAGATAGATTCTACACGACACCAAACGGCACCGCACCACACCGCACCACACCGCAACACACCACACACCACACCAAACCACACACCACACACCACTTATACAGACACATACACCATTCGCCAACATGTTGTGTGGGGGCTTGTTGGCCATGTTGGGGGACCAGCACACTGCCACGAAGACTGAGAGAGGCGCCAAAGGCAACCAAAACAAAAACGAAACCAACAAAAACCACACCAAGCAACAGAACTAGCAGCCAATCAATCAATCAATAAATCAAATCAAGCAGCAACTAAAGCAAGGAAGCAACCAAGCCGACGATAAGCAAGCAATGAAATCGAGTAGAGATTTACCAAAATTTTATGTTAACATTATTGTAAAGTGTTCATTTAGTTATCTGGATTTCTGTTATACGAGAGAGAGCAGGAGATATGGCATCTTGTGTGGTACAGTCAGTGCATCTCCAGACAGATGACCAGTCTCTCAATCGTTGATTTGCTTATCCGCTAAAAAAGTCCTTTTGTTCAATTCATCATCTATCTGGCCGCCACAATAAACCAAATTATCCAACAAGCAGCAGTGGAAACAGCAACAGTAACAATAAAAGAGAACTAACACCAATCAATAGCTTATAGTCTATAGTCCTTAGTTTAAGAGTCTCTGTATAGAAATGGTCTAACATTTAGCAACATTTATAAGAACAATTAGAGGGCAATCGATGAGAACTCCCAAGGCAAAACAAGAACAGAACTGAAACCGAACCAAGTCTAAGCCTAAATTTTGGTTTGTAATTCGTAAAAAAAACAAAGCAAACCTGTATCTATACGCGATAACTTTAGAATTTTTGTTGGCTCTCCTATTTTTTTTTGCTTAATTGGGTAAAAACTATTCTTAAGACATTGGATACAACTATATATGTACATATATATATGTAGATATATATACATTATTATTTTTTTTTTGCATAGCCGTCTAAGACATAATTCCCCGCAATAGCATACTATTCGCCGTATGCATTTGCTTTTTTCTAGAACACCCTCACAACAAAACAAAACACACACACATTTATACACTATGTATATTAAATAAACTTATACAATTTTAAAATGTGCCCCAATGTGAAAAAAGGCCTTTGATTTCTGTAAATATCAGCACGAAACGGTTCATAAACTGAAACTTTTCCATGATCTAGAGGCCGTGTATTTTCTTTATTCCCAGCTCAATAAATGCATACAATTTTTATATATTATGCGCCCCCAAACCCCCAACATTTTGTGGTTCTTAATCGATGGAGGGATAATATCCTAGCTGATCGATTGCTATACATATGACAGGCAGTTTTTTTTTTTGTGCATTTCCTGGTACATTTAACTGAGGATTTGAAATAATTAATGTTACGAGATTCAGTGGCCTAATTGTAGGGAATTGAACAGAAAAGTAGATGTGTGCAACACCCAGAAGGAATCGTTTGCGCTCACATAAAGTATCAATAAAAAAGTCGACATAGCCATGCCTGCCTGTCCGTCCGTCTGTAGCGGCGAGCTTTTGTCAGATATAAGCTCTATTCGCGCGCCAAACGGTTATCGAAACGGTTACGTTTTAGCCGTGACTTTAACCGCATGTGACAAAAGCTGGGATCATAAGCTTTCGATTGACCGTGAAATCCATATTGAGTCTTGAGCTTTCATTAAGCAACGGGTTGAGTGGAAGCTTTCGATTGGCTTTGCAATTCTTTGGCTTTGTTTGGGCCGCTTTTGGACGCTGCGCTTCATCTTCGATTTTGCACCTTGTGCCTGCGGGCGTGCGTGTCCAGGGGCGTAGCCCAAGGGCATCCAAGAGGAGCACTACTCCACAGAGAGAGAGAGAGAGGTAGCGTTATGAGGGTGCGAAAGAATATTTGGATATTTTTGCATATCCTTCTGGCTACGCCCATGGCATGTTCCCAGTGCAGCAGCTTCCGTCGGCTTTCGGTGGCGGCGGCGTCAAGCTTCTAGTCCGTCTGCCTGCTGCTGCCCCCGCCGTTGCCATTGCCGTTGCCTTTGCTGCTGCGGCGGATCTTGTTTTTGTAAATTTGTTTCTTAGCCGCTGCTGCTGCTGTCGCCGTCGTCGTCGTCGGCGGCGGCGGCGGCTGCTTTTCAATTTGTATTTTTCTCTTTTTCTCTTATTTTATTTTTTTTTTGGCCAAGTCCAAGTTTAACATGGCCCGACGCGCCAGAATCAAGTTCAGTTGCGCCGCAAACGCGTCGCGGAAATGTTTTGCTCCGAGCATCGTCGTCACCTCTAACGCGTCCTCCTCCTTCCCGTAGACCCTGCTGCCGTCCTGCCTGTGGCAGCTCTCTCCAGAAAAAGGAAGACCAAATTTCCAATCCATAAAAAATCGAACAAAACCCTTCAAAAGCAAGAGCCCATTTGGTTACAGTTGTTTTTTGTTTTTGAACCGTATCAGGTAAATTGAATCGGTCGAAACGGTTAAAAAGGATATTCATACCCTTTTTATTCTATTGTTTTGTTTTGTGTTTCCTGTTGTTTTTTCCTGTGTTGTGAAGTGCAGACACGTGTCCTTCTCGTTGGTGGTGATGGTGTTGGTGCCTTTTGAAGGTCATTTACGCACGAAGGCCACGGCGAGGGTGTGTGGGCCTGGACTGGGGGTGGGGCCAGAGCAGGCTAACAGTCAGGAGGGTGACGGTGAGGGTGAGGGTGAGGGTGGGGTGGCTGTGTGTTGTGGGCCAAATGTCAATAGGTGAAGGCAACCAGTCGGCCTTGTGATTAAAGAGTGAAAAGAGTAAAAGGCGGAAAAGCGTAAATTGTGGGGAAAAAACCGTTAAACGGAACAAACGTGAGAGAGCGAGAGAGACAGAGAGAGAGAGAGAGGATTAAAAAGCCGAGAGAGTCCCTGGGGAAGTCTTTTTTTCATAGAATAATACTCTCTATTTCTGAAGGATAAAAACATTAAAAGGAACAATTTTAAACAAAAGAGATTTTTAAGAGATTTTTAAAGATTCAGAAATTCTGAATTATTCTTAAATAAAACTTAATTATTTGTATAAAGATGTTGAAATTATCAATGAAAAAACTTTTGAAAGGAATGATTTAATTCTTGGGAGGCACATTTCTTATGGAGCCTAAAGACCTGATCGAAGAAATGAAAAGTTGATAGTTTTCCTTAGGAAAATTATAGATGATAATTGCACAAAAAAAGGGTATATGGGATTACTCTCTGTTTCTGTTTCTTTTTGAATTTGGTTTGGTTCTTCTTTGATTCTTTGAAACAGCTTCCAAAGAAAGTAGAATGAGAAAAGGATCTCTAATACAAACGTTATCGTATGGAATGGAAAAGGAACTTTAGAGGGAAATACAGCAAAATACAAGATAAATAAGTAATTGATTGATTGTGATTGAATCAGCTTGATCGATATTATCGAAAGGGTTTTTACGTAACTAATTGAATGTGATTGAGATACTACTGATAGAAAATTACATGCATCTGTAGATCTATAGATGGGTGTTATGACAGCAGCTGGAACATCATCTTTTGGATACAAAAGCCCCACCCCAACCGCACCCCAAGTCCCAACAGAACCTCTGGCATTTGCATGGCAAACACCTCTCCATTTTTGAGTCGCGGTATTGTGGACACTAGACTCTAGCCTGGGCGATGTGGCCAAATATTTGTGAGGCCGATCGGCCAGATACCGAGATTCCCCCGCCCCTGCACCCATGGGCGCTTTTCGCACATTCATCTTTGACAAGACATTACCTCGACAAGCTGCGAAATTGACTCAGTGATTAGCACACATTGGTAGAATGAACTGATAGTCTTTGGTGGGGCTTGGTGGGGGACTTGCGGAGGTCATTTACCCTCGTGCTAGGCCGGTGGATGTACTGTATGTACAGTGTTTTGGTTCTAGACCCCCTTCGACGATCCGTTGGCCAATTGCGAAAGTAAACACCTTTGTTCTTGGCTCACTTCCGATTGGCTTTACCCCCCAGCTATCACATAGTTTCCCCTGCCACTGCCACACTGCCGTGCCACACTGCCGTGCCACCCCCATCCACCGCATAGGCCGTGTGAGATTGGGTTTCCTCTATTGCAAGGCAATTAGCGCCTGGGGGTCGCTTTCAGTTTCAGTTTCCGATCGAGACTGTGCATATCTTTTGTCTCTGTTCGTATGGAGCGACCTTCGGCGAAGGCGTTCAATGACCGCCACTGTCCATCCAATCCAATCGAGTCCGATCCGATACGATCCGATCCGTGTATCCGTACCCGATCCACCCATCGTGCGATCGTACCACCGCTTGATGGATGGCCCGTTTTCGTTCCATCTGGTTCCCGGTACAAAGCGAGGTGTTTGTCTGTTTGCCTGTGTGTCTATTGATATGCCATAAATCGATCGACTTTATGATCCCGACCTAAATACAGATCCTAGAAAGTTTGTGTCTGCTTCTGCAGCTGCTGCTGATCTTAAACTTGACCCCAATATCAGAAAATGGACAAGGACAGGTTCCTTCTGGGCCAGGTCAGAGTCGAGCACGTCGGAAGGTTGTCGTCTCCGGTTGCTCCGGCAATTACAGAGATGGCTATCTGTGTGGGGCTGTGGTAGCGTCCATCGTCCAGCAATTACCACGTACCGCAGCAGACAGTACGCACACACACACACACACATGTCTCGCCGTGTGCTCTTGCCGGGGCGGGCATGGGGGCATTGGGGCATTGGGGATTCGGGGGGATTACGAGTTTTTATTGTTGTTACATGGCAACACGCTCACTCAGAATCAGTTGGCGGCTGCAACAATAACCACAATAACAACAGCGTGACATTCAAAATGCAAACAGACTTTTGTGCTGCTGCCTGAAACCAGTTTCGGATGCGTTAAGAGTGAAGGGCTCCCAGTGCTGCAGACTGTTACCCGTACAGGAGACACTCACTCACACAGCTGCATTGATTGATGATGCATGGATCGGAGACACGCCTGTCCCCCCTCCCCCCTCCGGGCGGACTAGTTGAGGGAAGATACATATTTCCGCCTAGGGCTAGGTCCAGAAGCACCAGCAGTGTGGAGTGGGAGCCAAAGTTCATTCGTTTTTCTGGCAGGCATAAACCAAGGTACAGGCACATTCCCCGAGGTTTAATGGCCCCCAAAAACAAACACACACACACACACACACGCACTACCATCGGGTGTTTGAGTCTGATCTGATGTTGATCTCTTTCTGCTGAGTGACAGTTTTGGGGGGCGCCAATAAAACAAGAGTTATATAGTGTCTGAGCATACACGAAAGATCTATAAACGGCTCAAGTACTCCGCCAGCAGGAGGAGGGGTGGTGCAGACAGGCAGAGAGGCATCCAGCGGTCATTGTACGCACACACACACACAAACAAATCAGCGTCGAAGCCCAGTACACTTACAGGCATGCAGAGCCAGCGATCGATCTTGATTCGCTTTTGAGCTTTTTTTTGGATACCCTTTCAAGGCGGGCTGTGAAGGAAACAAAAGGAAGATGTACAATAGGGAGTATATACAATAGGGAATTCATGAAGAACGTGTGCTCTTCTTAGCTTAAAAAAAGTGATACAAATGGTCACAATTTTTTTGTATCAATGATTTTCAAAGGGTATCAAATTCTTCGGCTTCTATAGCCAGGCTTCATTTTCTGTTTTCGTTTTCTTTCGCACTCTTTGCGAGAGGGAGAGGGAGCAGCTGCGATGGCTGCACAGGGGGCCCCATGGCTTATTATGCCATGAAATTAAAAAGCAAAAGCAAAAGCATTGACATTGAAAATTATGCGAACGGTAATGGTGACGACGCCAGCAAACGGCGACGTAGTTGGAGATCGCTCAGAAGATAAGCCAATGCCGTAAAAGAAGGAGAAGAGAAGCAAAGGCAGAGGCAGGGGCAGCGGCAGCAAAAGAGATGCCTCACTCTTTGGTGATTGCAAATTGATTAGGTCAGCTGTTAAGCATGGTTAATTCGTTATGTTTACTGGTAGAACCGATTGGCAATCAAAGATCTAATAATAGATTATAGATTTACATATAATACATTGTTGTCACTTGTCAGTGCGATAATTAATGCGAAATTGGGATTGATCGTTATGTATTGTCTCTTTTACTTCATTGAGAGCGGTGGTGGGTTGAGTGACAGGCTCAAGGCATTCTGCTCTCTCTGCTGCGGTGCCACCTGCACTCACAATTCACTCAAGCTCTGTTTTACTTTTCTGGCCGTTGTGTTTGTTGTTGGTGAGAGAGCGCCGTTCAGAGAGGATGGTAAGAGACAACAAGTGCTGTCATCGAACGCACATGTGTGTGTGGAAAAAGTCCTGGTGAGTGGGAGTGAGAGGCAAATGAATAGATGAATGCGAGTGAAAAGAATGTTAATAAGAACCGGACAAGATTTAATGTCAGAGAGCAGTCCTGCAATCACACCACACCACTCTCTCTCTCTCTCTCTCTCTCTCTCTACCGTATTCTTGCTCCACTTGCTTTTACAGCTCACCCAAACAATGGCCGCAGAGTTTACTAGCTCGCACGCACAATGCACACGGCTCATTCTCACGCTCCCCCCACAGGTGCATTTACAAATGTACATGTGTATGTATGTATGTACACAGTGAGGACAGCTGGCTCACTCACTCTCACTCTTACTCTCGCGGTCATTCTCAGGCCCGCACTGAGCAAACAATAAACAATTGGGCAAACAACATAAATAATACTTATAATAAGCGGCTACAAACTGTCATCATTAATTATTTTCTCACTTTAAACCTGAGCGGAACGTGATGGGTAAAATAGTACATACATACATACACAGTTCCTTGGCCTGGCTATAGAAGTAACCAAATAATAAAGTTAAGGTGTGGTGGCATGGAGTAGAATCCAACTCTTATAGTGAACCGATCCCCGGTTTGGTGAGCGGCTCGCGTCATCTACTTTGACTAATTAACAAGAGATGGACAGACCTAGCCGGTTCTGGCCTTCACCTTTTCGAGTTGGCCAAAAGCAGAGAAGAGAAGAAGCACAAGAATTGGTAACAAGCTGACGCCTCCACCTTCAACTGACCCACAAAAGCGGCGGCCAGCGGCCAGCGGCAAGCGACAGCGTTTATACATAAATACTAACCGCACTCAAGCGTCTTCCTGACGCCTGAAAGAGCGGGCTTTTGGGGTAGGTCGCTCGTCCGAGGTTTTCGCGCTCTCTCCCTCTGCCCACCCTCCCCCCCCCATGACGCTCTACTGATCGGCTGTTCGTTCTCTCGCTCCCTGCCCGCAACACACCACGCAGTATTACCGTTCATTATAATCCATCGTCTTTTGTGATACCCTGATAGAGGGTATTATGTTTTTTGGACAGATGTTAGCAGTAACACATATGTATGTATGTACTTTCTGCTATAGGGAAACTTTTGTTGGAATTGGATGAAATAATTGAAAATGCCTCCACGGATAAACAGCCGTTTCGGATGTAAGGATATGTAGGAACGATGGCTACCAGAAAGGGTATCAAAATCTTCGGTTGCCGAACTTCCGCAGACTTCCTTCTCTTCTTGTTTTGCAAATTGTTTTCGTCGTTTGGACGTTTTTGTGGCGGTTTTTTTCACATTTGTTTTGTGTTGCCTTTTGTTTTGATCGTCGCTTTACAGTGGCTCAATAGTTTGCGAGAAGGGGCTCGCAGGGCCAGGGTGGATGGCGATGCGGCATTCGAATGGAGCTGGCGACAGTGTGCCGTCGGGGGATTCTGTGAGTGGCCGGCCAGAGGTCAGACCATATCTATGGGCCATAGAAATGCAAAATCACAAGTTGCGGGCGATCATCATTCAGCTGCTAATGATTGGCCCACATACCATTGTCGGTCCAACAGCTCGTCCAAGCACATCACTCACTCCACCTCTCTGTCTGCTCCTTTCGTCCTTTTTTCTTTTATAGCCGGCAGGACGATGAAGGAGGCTCTGCCGTTGGCGGTGCTGCTGCTGTGGCTAGGCGCGACGCTGCCGCCTAGCTCCGGATCGGCTGTGCTCATCTCGGACATGACCATGACTGTGATGGTGGAGCTCTCGTCCCGGCATCCCTTCTGCAAGATGCACAGAGATCGGTGAGTCACTCATTGAAACACATGTCCTCCGATCTTCCATTTCCCGTGGTGAATCTCTTCCAGCGGCGACATTCAACGGATGCTGCTGCAGTCGGATCCACGACGCATCCGGCAGGTGCCGCGCGAGTCGGTAATGGAGCTGGAGGAGGTGTGCCGGCATCAGGGCTCCTATGGTCATGAGTTCCGCGGCGGCCTGGGCTTCATCTATCCGGGGACCAAATGGTGTGGCCCCGGGACAGCGGCCACCAGCTACGACGATCTGGGCGCCCATACGCGGGAGGATAGATGCTGTCGCGAGCACGACATGTGCCCAGATGTCCTGAACGTGGGCGAGTGCAGGCGGGGATTGTGCAACCGGGGTACCTTCACCCGCTCTCACTGTGACTGCGACGCGAGATTCCGGCGCTGCCTGCAGGCGGCCAACACGGAGACGGCCAATACTTTGGGGGCGATCTTCTACAATGTGGTGCAGGTGACGTGCTTCCAGGAGCGCAGTCCCTGCTCGGCGCACCAGAGGTTCGAGGATTTCTATTACCGCACCAATCAGTGCCCGGCCGAGTTCCGGCAGGCGGACCTTTATGTTCCACCGCACGGGGACAATCTGATAGCCAAGATCCTGGCCCATCCAGTGCAGCAAAGTCGTTCTCTGGCCGCCGCCGCACCGGCCCTGGCCCCGGCCAAGCTCACGGCCCGCCGCTTTGGCGTTAAGCTTGCCAGCGTCGGCCTGGCGGCAGTCAACATTATCCGTGAGGTGGTCCAGCGGCCGCGTCTTCTTTGGGAGAGCCTGCATGCGCCCGTCAGCCGGGAGCTGCCACCGCGGTTCGGGGGATCGCCGCCAGGCGGCTACTACTACGAGCGGCCAGGGCCAGGGTCGTCATATGGCTATGGTAGCTACGGCTCTCGTTGGAGCTGATGGTGGGAGCCGAGAGAGCTCAGAAGACTGTTCCCGTGTAGTATTAGTAGTCATAAGTAGTAGTCACTGCCAGTAGAGCCAGTCCACTTAGCCATATGCATGTGTGATTCGATTCCTGTTCCTGTTCCTGCTCCTGTTCCTGTTCCCGTTCCCCATTTCGATTCCCCCTCACGCTCGGCATATCCATTAGCTAGTTGACCACCTTCACTTCCTCCAATAAACTCGCTGAGAACTATTATCCATAACTATTGCTCTCCCTTCCCTTCTGTATGTCTCTCTCCCGACGCTTTGCCACCTGCCCTTTTCCCCACAGGGCTGGCTACAATGAAACGGAGCAGGAGGCCATCTGTGCCCAGTGGCAGTACCAGCCGTCGGAGAAGTACGTACCCAGTCAGCCGCGCACTTCTTCCTAGACGATCCAAGAGAAATGGCGAGATGACGACCTGGACAAGCTACTAATGGAAACGGTTACAAATCTACACAAAGCAATTACAATTACAATTACAATTACAAGTTTAGCTATAGGACGTGCACAGTCATATCGATATGATATATCCGCTTTTCTTAACCTGCTCTTGAACCTGAAGCCGACCTGAAACCTGAATATGAATATGAATCTGAATCTGAATCCTGAACCAAAGCCAATGCCAAACGTTCAAGCAACAGCATGGAAACTAAATAGGAAAATATATATATTTTCATATATTTAGAGCATACAACAAAAACAGATCTATATACATACATATATATACATATATATATATATACAAAAAGAAGACAAATATACATACATATATACTATATAAAATACATACGTATTTACCCCCATGTGGGGGAAAATATTGGGTATCAAAGTTTGGCGAAAAAGGATTTTGCTCAGACCTTGAAACTAATTAAATCTTTGGGGGAGCGTTTGATTTTTTCCTCTTTGCACTTTGTGCCTTTTGCGTAAGGAGACGACCATGGCTACAGCAGTTGCAGTTACCACAAAAAAATTAGAGCTTGCCAAAAAATAATTGGTTTAATTTAAAAAACAAGCGGGAACTTTGTGAGCCGCGGCCACTGAAAAATGATAAATCCGAAGAAGATAACCAGGCGGTCAACCAGGTGGGAAACGTGGACGGTGACAGGGATTTGCTGTAAAAAAAAGGGTAATACCAAGACAGGATCAGAGAAAAATATAAACAAAAAATAAATTTGTATATAAAGTAAAGTCCTAGGAACTAGTAAAGAGTATTATACCGAGATAATTGTAAGGAACAGCAAGTAGTCCAGACCTCGAAAGCCAAATAATGACACATATTTTTAGGTGGTGCTTTATTCCTAAAAGTACGGTCCAAATCAGGTGAGTGCCGTAAGTGCTGTTCAAGCGAACTATTAGAACTATGCGACTTATGAAATGGGTTATTGGGGGTTATTCCAGCGATGTTAGCCCGTTCCCTCAGACAAATGAGACTATATGATGAATGCTCGATATCATCATCGTCATTATCGGTAAATCCAACTGCTTATTTGTGGGAAAAAGAAATGGAGAAATGGGAAGTGCACGCTCCACCATAAAATTTATTCATATTTAATGGCAAATATGCATTTGAAACATAGAGAACCTATCAACATGACTTTGTAATTCGTTGGCTGCTTTCAAATATAAGTTTTCAGGTCATACTCATATTCGAGCTTCGATCAGTGTGTGAAAAACAGCAGTGGTATGGGGATTAAAAGCTGCAGGTGGGTAGGGAACGTACATAGATCATAGATTTGAATTGGAACCCATCATATTCTTCAAACTATTAGTATTACGCTGGCGCTACCTCGAGTTAAAGTATCCATTGAAATGTACGAGTATGTATGAAATAAGTACTTTATATTTTCCAATTAATATTTACTTGTGTGTAGGTCTGCAACATATGCGCAGACAAGAGGACTGCCGCGACTTACAGAAGCATCCAGTACGTGGGCTTGTGATCGATGGGGCCCGACCCTGAGCCCACCACAACGAGTTCTTCGACCTCTGGGTCTGGCAACCATGGAAAATCATTCTCAGCTGACATGGTTTGCTCCTTATTCCTATTGGTTATCCGTTTAGCGCATCGAATCTTCAGACAGATCATCTGTGATTGTACGGTATTGAATAAAGAGTAAATTCAATGCCATTGCGGGTACTCCTTACGATCATCAAACAAACGATGCACAGGATTATGGAAGAAGTCATTTTGCCCAAATACTTTACTGGGAATTTCAAGCGTAAATCAACTATGATTTCTTTACGATTTGAATATAAATGGTAAACTATTAGCTCCGTTTTGATTTGAACAAGTGTGGTATTAAGTAAGTAGTTATTTATCGCCTGCTTTGTTTTGCTTTGAGCTACGAGTAGATTTCTGACCATCATTATAGCATATGGTTTGTCGGAATGGACAATATATTCGTAGGTCAGTTTGTTGATTACCTTTCTTGAAGGCCGTATGCTCTGTTTATTTAATTCTACCCATGAAACAGGAGTCATAAAGAAACCAAAAAATATTGTACTCATAGACATAGTCTGGCATATTTCCCTCATATCTAAGGGATGGTATATATACCTCTGACTTTCCTTCTGAATGTTTAATGATGGCAAGTTATGCTTTGCAGCAATATCCACATCAACAGAGGTTGAACAAATTATCTACTAACCGAAGGTGGATATTTCTATTAGATTGTGATTGGTCTATTCATTTGTTTATAATTATAATTATCAATTTGTTGGCTTAGGCTATAATTTTTATTATTTTCTTTGAAATCATTTTTATGTTTTTTTTGGCGCAGAATGTGTCAAAAACTTATCCAACCGAATCCTCGAGATGGGCTTACACATTTCCTCAATACCTCAATATCAATATATTCCTAATCTGAAATCTTACCCTCAATAATTATGGGGTTTTATATTAAATATAAACATAAATTTTATCTAACCTTTTTGATGGTTTTTTTTTGTGTATCAAGAAACATTCCCTTTGGACTTTATTCTCAATTTTGTTGATTCTTCTGATTTTGTCGTCTGTTTACATATTACAAAAAAATTTGAATATTAGACATAGATGTTTTGTTTCTTGGGGTGGATTGGTGTGGATGTATGGGGTGTTTTGAAAGCCAAATGAATGAATATTATAAGAATTATTAAACACGTTAAATAATTGCAACAGCGACTATAAGATGTCTATATAAAATCAGTTTTTGAAAACAATATATAAAGAAATGGAGCTAATTGGAGGTTTTTGTGTGTATTTGGGTGTGTGTTCGGATTGTTGTCAATTCTGTTATTGGGTGTATGAACGCTGCTTCTAGTGCCCCTGACAATTCTTATAGTAGTGTTCGTCCTCTGTTTCGTGTTCTTTTGTTAGGCACGCAAGGCCACAAACTGTTGGAACACCTCCAATATGTGTGTATCCAGGTCGGAGGTGAAGAGCAGTGTCTCCAAAGTGCTGCTATATTTCTGAACTTGTTCGTGATGCTAAAAGAAGGCAAGCCATTAGTGTGGATTCCATTGAGGATATGAAGGATGGACTAACCATTAGAAAGACCTGCTGCAAACGTCCAATGGTCCAACGATACCAGTCCGTATCCGGGTCACGTCCATCGGTATCGGAGCGCAGCATGTGCTCGGAGAGTATCATGATGAACCGCTGGAAAACGATGAGGAACAAACGCTTTTGGTTCACATTCGCTGCCTCCAGTTTCTCCTCCATACGCTCCACCGCCTGCCAGAGAGAAAACGAAAGGGAGAGAGATTATCAATCAGTGAATGGAAATATGGGCATGATGTCGTGCAGAACTTACCTCCTCGGAGGGTTTGTCAGCATGCGTGATGGGCTTCTTGCGCTTTGTCGGTGCGTCCTCATCGGATTCGCTGGACGAGGAGTCCGCCTTGGACAGCTTATCCTTGGCCACGCTTAGCTCAGTGTCTGGTCAAGAGATTACATGGGTTTAAAGAAACGATCTGTAAGGGGGAGATGCGCCTGCTCTGACAACTCACTCAGCTTGATCACGTGCTTGTTCATCTTCTTGATGGTGAGATGGAGGATCTCCCAGAGATACATTTTGGTGAATTCGCTGGTCATCTCCTTGGAGAATATCCATGTGGCCACGGCCGAGCAGTCGACAATCTGCAGCTTGAGCAACTTATCCACCAGCACGACCATCATCTGCTGGTGCGACGACCACAGCTCGTAGATGTTGTGCAGCACACAGATCTGTGCCTCCTCCGTCTCCGCCAAGGCGCGGAACACCGAATGGAACTTCGAGATGGCCGCAAAGCTGTGCGAAAACGACTTGGATCCCAGGTTAAGCAGCGTCTGTACAAAAACATCAATCTTCAACGCATTAAAGGTACCATCGGACATCTCCTCGCCGCTATAGCCGCTATTCGGTATTTCCTTCAGAATGTTGACCACCTCCTCGGGCGAGCACTTTTGCCGGATGGCCACCACCAGTTGATGGGCCACCGCAGTGCCAGGTAGACTTGCTGCAGAAACAACAGAGAGAGGGAGAGAGAAGAAACGAAAGTCAGGAAATGATTCGAGATAATGTATGGTGTCTGTAAAGGCATTTCGAGGGGCCTGGATGGGAATGGGAATGGATGGGAATGGCTGCTCTTTCGGCATCCCCCCCATTCGGTTGAGGTGACACTTTCGTTGCAATTCGCATTTCATTGCTCGCATACACATACATATGTGTGATTCATGGAGTGGAACCAAGCGGCACCACCACACCACACACAACACCCACTGGGGTTTGCCACTGCCTCTGTTTGGTGCGTTACTAATGATGGTTGTGCTCGGGCTTCCAGCTCTGCCAGGTGCCTCTCTTGCACCCGCCTTGCTCTGTCATTACATGCAGTTTATTGGCACTTACGTCAATTATGTCAAAGTGGCAGAGTGCCAGAGTGGCGGTGTGGCGGTGAGGCGATGGCAGAGGAGCCACTGCAGAAGAGAAGCGAAGCACGGAGCTAATTATGCGGCCATTTGGCAAGTCAATGCATTGGCAAATGCGGAATTCATTTCGACTTGGCCGATTATCAGGGCAGCAATTGTACGTATTATATTAGATACATATATGCTAATTTATTAGCCCATGGGAAGCTCCAAGACTCTTCTGTCTGAACACTCTTTTATGTGCAGTTCTAAAAGAGTGCCAGTCCCCTTTTTATCATCTCTTCAATAACCTTTGGTCTTCAGTTCTTTTAAAAGAGTTTCAATGGTTCAAAGAAGGTTCCAATCCTCTTGAATCTCCCGTTCAAAGAATACCCCAATGCTCTTCAATGGTCTTCCATCTCCCAGATGGAGATTCTAAGTTTTGCCAAAATAATACCAATGCAAATTTCGACCTCAAGTTTCCCAAAAAGAGTCTCCCATTGCTCTTCACATAGCGAATGTCAATGCTGTCGTAGAGACTTGGTTTGCATGTCAAGATCATGTGAGACGTTCGCACACAGTCATCACACAGTCGGGGCGGGTGGGATTTTTTGTATAATAATGAAAGCACTCTCCAACTCCACGACAATCTTTGAGTGCCAGAATTAAATGGGAATCTTTTCACGGGAATCTGATTTCCAGCTCAAATTGAGCATGTCCAAAAGGGCGGGCATGTCCAAACTCCGACTGTGGTTCAATGTTAGCCGAAACATAGCCCGTTCCATTCGGTGGGGTCGTATCTCCCCCAGGTCATCATCTCTCCATGAGAGATCTCAGATCATCGGCAGGAAAGATGGAGAACCTTAGCAAGGTGAAATCGCGATACGGAACAGCATATGCTTCTGAGCAGAAGAGAACCCCTGCTTTCAGGGGGAGGCGAGTGGCTCACCGAAGCGAACCGAACAAACGTATATCTGAATGGAAATCTAAGGCAAAAGTTGTTTTTTTTTTGTCTTAAACGTAGGCTATAGCCAAAATGAAATCAAAAACCTAAGAAGCACAACACAAAAGTAGATCAAAATCAATGCCCGAAGTTTGTTATACTCTACATTTGAAAATAAGGAAAAGGGAAAGCTCTCAAAAGTATTCCGTATAGATTCCAATGCCTTTACTTCTAGAACTTTATGATGTACAAGGAATGAGTCTTTCCACGGTAGAAGACAACTGATAGAGTTCTCTAACTTTTGAGAAGATAAATTTAGAATAAGATTAAAGTTCTCTGCAATTTGGAGAAGAGAATCGTCTACTAGATCCTCTTCTCAAATCTTAAGTACATAAATCCAAGGATAATAGTTCTCTCTATTTAGGAGACCCGTTTATATTCCCCACCGAGATTGATATACAAGTTTTAATTAAAGTTAATTCAATAAATAATTGTCCAGTATCTATATCTATCTCTTCGCAGCAGCCTGCCTTTCCAGGAGGACAGGGTATTCCTTCCAGTCGGGCAGGAGATACACCCAAACCTGTAGCATTAGCGGGTGCGCTGTTGGTGCACCGCCCTCGAACCGAGAGTGTTGCATAAATCCGCTCTTCTCTATGCAAAAAAAAAAAAATAAACTAAGCACAGTCGGCCGCGTATTGCGCAAATAAACCAAACGTACGCCCGCTGGCGGCGACGCATCGCTTGGCTGCCCCAATGAAAGCAGGCAGCTCCAAATGGCGGATACCACAAGGCAGACACCAGAAGTAGCAGCAGCAGCAGTGGCAGCAACAGCGGCAGCAACAGCGGCAGCATCGTCTCCCGCTTGATTATTAGCGAGCGCAAATCGGGGACGCGTTTCAGTCGGTCTTTCAAGCGCGCGCTGCTCAAACGCAACGACAACGTATCCGTCTCCAAAAATATATTTGAATATTTTTGTTTTGTTTGTTTTTTTTCTTTCTATTATTTGTGTACTTTTCGGTTGATGTGTGATTGCCGGAGTCGGAGACAATGAGGAGGAATCTTGGCTGCCTTCTGGGCTTGGTTCTCATGGCATTTGTAAGTTGAAGGAGAACCTGACCTCCAGAGGCAACCCCTCCATCAATGCATCTCCCATCCATTTGCAGCTGCATTCGGGGCATGCCATAGTAGGTGTCGGGGCAGGACGGGACCTGGTGCTGACGCCCAAGCAGGGCTTGCAGCTGACGGGCAAGCGTCTCTTCTACGAGGAGAAGGATGCGTGCGAGGATTTGCGTCCCTGGGAGCGCACCCTGAAGCATGTCACCTATGTGACACTCTTCACGGACGCCGCCATGGGTGCAGCAGCCGGAAATCTTAGGTAGGTCCTCCGCACAACAGACTTCTCCTCTGTTTGATGATGTTTCTCCTGTTCCTGTCCATCGCAGCCAGCTGCACGGGTACCATGACTTCCTGCAGACGCCCTTTATTCCCGCCGATCTACTGGCACAGTCGTCAACGGGTGCGGCGCAGGCTCCGTCCCGTTTTGGGGATATCATCACCCTGGCCACGGGATGGCTGGAGCAGCTGCCCAGCAACGGCAGCTATCGCTTTGTCGAGGGTAAAACCACCAGCGGTGCTGCTGCTGGCTCTGGCCAGCGGCGTGCCCTGTGGCAGGTGCAGCGCATCCGCCATCGGGATGGCGACAAGGGACGCCACTACCACTACGAGATACGGTTCAGCGTTACGCCGCTGACGCCCCCTCGGACAGCAGCGCCAGCATACCAGATGAGCTACATCCAGAAGGAGTCCGACTATCCGGGGAGCTTTGCACGGCTCCCTCACGCTCATGACGCTCTCGGCGGGGGATTTGCTGCCCAGCGGCGGCAGGATCGCGAGCGGGAGAGAGAGCGAGAGCGGGAGCGGGAGCAGACGCAGTCGCAGGCCACCTTTATCCATGGTATCTTCCAGCCACCGCCACCGCCACTGCCGCCGAAGCTCAACATTGGTGAGTATCTCAAGGGAGGAGCAGCACATCCTCCGCCTCCGCCTCCTCATCCGATGGCCCTCCCAGGGGGAGGACTCTACAATCTGGGGTTGCGTTCGAATTTCATTGCTCCAACCACATTCCGTCCGAATTACCCGGTGGTGAGGCTGGGTCCGTCAGCGGACCACCTTGGACTGGACACCCCACCAGTGCGATATTCAGAGGTGCAACCAGAGAGGGGGGCACCACCAAGTGGTTCTCCTGCTACTGCTGTTACTACTGCAGCTGCTGTTGGTGGGGTCACACATCATTTCCATCATCATTTCTATGTGGCGTCGGGCGGAGGTTCAGGCGGCGGTTTAGGCGGCGATCCAGAGATAAACTATCGCCCGCCTGCCGCCACACAGAGTCCGCCTCGAGCAGAGTCAGGATTCTATGCATACGAGCGGCAGCAGCAGCAGCAGCGGCAGCCTGTGCTCTTTCCCAGCTCCAGCTCCAGTTCCGGCTCCCACGAGTCCTACGAATCGAACGAGGATCCCGAACAGGAGTTGCTCGTCCGAAGTCCTCAGATCTTTGGCCAGGCCTCAAAATACCAAACGGCAAAGGTGCCGCCGCTGGTCATCTATGCTGGCATTTCGGAGGGCAATGAAGACGAAGACAAGTCGTTTGTGCAAAGCGAACCGCTGGAGGAGACAGTGTATCGCTACTCCGAGCCAGATCCACTGTATGTCCATCAGAATCCCATTGATGTGCTGCATCTGGACGAGCAACATCTGGAAATAGAGCGAGACAGGGACATGAGCAGGAACAAGGAGCCAGAGCAGGAGCAACAGGAGGAGAAACAAGGAGAGCAGGAGGAAGAGCAAAATCGAGCCAGCAGCTTGGAACAGTCAGAATTGGCCACTAGCTCCCCCACAACAGAAGAGCCCCCAGCTACGACGACGACAACTACGACCAGTAGTAGTCCTCCTCCACCAACAACAACAACAACAATAACGACAACAGTAGCCACATTCTCAACGCCCGCTCCCACTGTGAGCAGCTCCAGCAGCTTTGTCTCCACCTCCACACACTTTAGTCCTTTGAGGAATTTAAGTCGCTATCGGACAACGCCGCGCATAACTGCTGGACGATCTACGACAACTACAACCTCCACCACAGCAGAGCCAGCGTTGAGCAAGTGGGCCAGACGCCGCAAGGAGCAGCAGGATAGCAAGGCCAAGAGCAGCTATCGCCATGAAGCCTATGTCTCTACCAGCACGAGCACTAGTACCACTTCAACCACAACCACAACCACAACAGCGGCACCAGCAACAGCCTTATCCTCAAAGACCGCTGAAGATTTAGCTCCAGCTGCAACTCCAGTGAAGACTACACCGTTACCGCCGCCGCCGCAGCCGCTGCCACAACGCAGCGATGTGATTGAAGTTCTCACCCAGAAATCAGTAAGCAGATCGGTTAGCATCAAGGTGGGGGATAATGGCGAGGAGATACCCTTTATCGTGGACGACGATGAGAATGAAGTGTCTTTTAGTTAAGTTTATCCCAAAATAAAGATACATTTGTACATTTAAAGGGATGGTTGGACGGAGAGACTCACCTGCCTCCTCGCTGGCGTATTTGAAATTGGGGACAGGCACTTGAGGTATGAGCTTTCCATATGTGGTGGGCATCATTTCAGTGATGCGCTGATGGTACGACAGCCTACAGGGAGGGGAAAAATTAGATATGCCATATAGGCCATTAAAGGAGATGGGGGTTTCGTCTGCTTACCGCAGGCACTTCTGGAGCACCTCCTGTATGAACTTGGGCCTCGGATGCTCGCCATCGAGCAGCAGGCAACTGTCCCATTCATCCCACGACCATGTGAACTTAAAGTTGCTCAAATGGTACGAGAACCAGTTGACAAAACGATCGAAACACGAGGTGTTCATCGAATCGATGCGCATGAATAGGATCTCGGTGGCCTGGGCCAGCACCTGGGGCAGAGTGGCCGGCTGCAGTTTACATAATTCGATCAGTATGGAGCCATAGCAGATGTCCAGATAGCGGGGTGTTGGCATGTGGAACAGCTCCGCAAAGATCACCTCCACAATGCAGTACTCGAGCGGGATCTTGTGCTTGAAAGGGAAGCTGAGCAGCTGGGCGGCACAGTCCTTGCGCTCGTGATGGTACGTCTCGATGATGTGATGAAGATGCTCTTCGATCAGGAAGCGTTCGATTGAATGGGCGCCGGGGAGATTCGGACCGTCCGGGCAGTCGGTGTAGTCGAACATGCGATAGACGACCCAGGGCATCGGATAGACGAAGGCATCGTTGTGGGGCGGCGGTATGATCTGCGGCAGATTGTGCTGCAGCGCCTCGCACAATATCGTGTCGAAGGTAAGGTACGGCCGCGGTATGTGCTTCTCGGCCCAGTTGTCCTGCCGCAGTTTGCGTATCTGGGCCCACAGGCAGTCGAGGTACTCCTCCTGCGGATGCGGGGCGTCCGACGACCAGACCCGCAAGGCGTTGTGGTGCTTCTTTGAGCGCTTGTTCAGATACACCTCGATGCGCAGCAGCAGCGACTCGAGTGCCGACTCCTTTTTCTCGTAGAGGTCCCGCCCCACCCAGGGCAGGGTGGAGAGGACGGCGAAAACGAACCAGTCGCGACGCACTTGCGGCACTGTGTCCTCGTTGGACACATCGATCATGGTGTCGAGAAGCTGCAGCAGACTGGTGGCCGATATCACATGACAATTGACCAGATCCGCGAGGAATCGCAGCGAATATCTGGCCGCATCCCAGCGACACATCTTGAGCGACTCCTTGAACGTCTTGACCATGTGGTCGACGAACTCGCCGCCGAACTTGTAGTTCTTGGCATTCAGCAGACCCACCAGCGTCGTGTAGACGGTACACTTTTCGGGCATACGGACGGCACAGTCGGAGAGGATGCGCAAGATCTTTAAACGGAATGTGCCCAAATCGGCCTCTAACACAGAGACCAGACCTTCGAGATTCGACTCCACCGAGGATGTGCTGCGCTCGCCCACGCGCAATATCAGCGACTCGAGGCGGTCCTCGATCTCCTGGTTCTCGGACACCCGCCTCCGTTTGTTTCGCCTATGGTCTGCAAGTGAATGAATGCCACACCCCATCCCCAGTTCAGTTGAACGAGTGAAACGCGAGTGGAATCTGCACTGTACTCACCATAGCCCTCGTCCTCCGTATCGTGTGCACGACGACGACTCATATTGCCACAACGCTAAACACTAAAGATGGCTCTTGTATCTCTTTGCCACCGGTACACGCGACAACACTTTCGAGTACGGGTTCGGCTGCTTCTGCTGCTGCGCTGTTGACTGTTTTTTGTTACTTACTGCGTGCACCTTGGGGATGCGAGTCGTCTGGTATGGTTTGTTATTTATTAAAAATATTAAATTAACGCACTAATTTTCCAATTTTTCTTGCGGCGTTTCCAGTGTGACCGCGGACTTATCGATAAAATATACCGTCCGATCCTCAGAAATATACCGAAACATACCGCCTCAGCTCGTTTTGGGCCCCCAAAAATACCGAAAAGTATAAAAAATACCGTAAACGGTCCCCGGCTCCAGAGGCTCATTTTTCAACATGAATCGTAAAAATGTGGTTTCTTTTCTGCAATTTTGCTTTGGTGCCTTGATATTATGGGTACGGTGCTCCCACAGCATGGAGCCCATGTCAATTGGTGCCGCCATAGGGGCTGCCTCCGTCGGCATCTCATATTTCAAGGGCCAGACCTATTGTAGGTTGTATGAATGCTGCGACGACCGAAGCATTCCGGCCAATGTACAAGGTAAACTTGACTGAAATATATTTCTTACTTGTTACCAAACTCTCAGCTTACTATTGCAGCGCTGGAGAAGTCGCTGCAAGAAAAAGTGTACGGCCAGCATATTGCGGTCCCAAACATTATATCAGCACTGTCTGCACACTTCAGCTCCCGGGTCAAGTCGCGAAAGCCACTGGTGCTTAGCTTTCATGGCGGGCCGGGCACTGGTAAGAGCTTTGTGGCCGATCAGATAGCCCAAGCTCTTTACTTGCAGGGATCGAAAAGCGAATATGTGGCAAAGTTCCTGGGACGAGCGAACTTCGCACAAGCAGCGCATGTGGCCACCTACAAGGAACACATTGACCGAGAAGTACACAAACGTTTGACCAACTGTCCCCGCTCCCTGTTCATATTCGACGAAGTCGAAAAAATGCCTAGTGGCGTGTTCGACACGCTCAAAGCGCTTTTGGACTACAATGGCCTCGACGATGAAATCGACAACACACAAGCCATATTCATATTTCTGTCAAACAACGGTGGCACCCATATTGCCGAACATTTGGGCAACAGGATGAAGGGGGGAAAACTGCGCGAAGACACACGTCTGAGCGACTATGAGCCGCTGCTACAGAAAGTTGCCTACAGCATGGACGGAGGCCTGAAGAAAACCAGCCTGATTGAGTCATTTGTCATCGATCATTACATACCATTCCTGCCGCTCGAGAAGGCGCACGTTTTAAAGTGCCTGGAGGCGGAGTTCCAGCGGTGGAAAAAGACGCCCGATAGGAATATAATCAACGATATCCTATCCTCAATGACCTATGATCGCATTCATGCCCTGTTTGTCAGCTCCGGCTGTAAGACGCTCGACAAGAAGGTGGCCATGGCCATTAACTAGCTGTAGCGCGAAGCGTACATTCACGTCCATTTGATATTTTTATTTTTGCTAAAGTAATAAAGACGCCACAGACAGGCGTATTCTCTTTCACCAAGGATTGAGCCACTTCAGTCGAGAATCCTTCCTCAGCAGGTCCGTGTCAAGGCGCTTCGGTTGTTGGTCAAATGCCTCGCGAGCCTCCGTGCGCACTTCCACTTGGCCAATGTCCTTGGTGACCAGGCACTCACCATTATCCTTGAGTATCGTGTACTTGACATCCTGCGCCGTGGGCTCCCCATATGGAAACGTGACCGGTGTCACCTTAATTAAATGCTTGATCTTCCACAGACGGGCATTGTTCTCGGGTATGTTCTTGACTACCGTGTAGTCGCTTTGTTTGCCATCCAAGCCCAGGTCTTTGAGGATGCGCTTCTCCCAGAAAGGATTCCCCTTCATCGGCTTGATGCGCTGCACGCGAAACAGTTTAGCGGGCTCTATAGGCGGATCCTGATGGTCAGAAGTTCTACGGCAAATCAAATATCAATCAGATGGGGCTCACTCATAATGGTCTGCTGTTGGTTGCCGCTTACCTGGGGTAGTATATAATACCCTCGTATTTCTTGCCATCCTTGTAAAGATACTTCTTGTTGTGCTTTCCATAGCTGCGGGCCAGCGTTGTGCCAACCTGGAGAGGTCTCAGAAGTCGTCCCAGGTTCATTTTGTCGAATGGTTTTCAATTATAAATACAGCGGGGGCAACCTCAGGTGTTATGACATAGTATATATCGATATATACATTTCGTGTGTTGAAAATATTGGTATGCAAATTTTTGTGGGATATATCATCAACGGAAATACCTTCTCTGAATTTCCAGCAAATAGACCTTTTTCTGTGGTTTCACGTCAGATTTATCCACGAATTTTAATTATTTCAACAAAAATTAACCGATAAATTTGTGCGATAAGCTGATGTTATTGGACTTGTTTTTAAATTAATTGTATTAGCAATTTTACCTCTTTTAATTCTAGTAATAATCGAAGAGGACTGCAAATGTATATTATGAAATTAAATGTGTTCCACAAATATGATGTTAACGCATTTTAAACTTAGGTCGCACTGTTGCACCATTACACACACTTTTTTCACTGTGTAAAGCATTCACTAAAAAACTTCGAACGCTATCGATAATGACGAGCCACTATCGATTGTGTCTCGATAGTGCCATCGATAGTTCTCCCCCTCTAATCTGTATGTGCATACCGTTCGCATTGTGCTGTTGGGCGCACAATTTGCCGCGCACTTAAATTTGAAAGTTTCAATCCAAACAGCATCCCGGTGGTTACTTCTCCCATCAAGGGGCGGGTATCTTGCATAACCACCGCCATTTTGTTATCCACGGCGACTCTACAATTGGCGTTTCCCTGCCCGGGGTGCATATTTGCTATTGGCTGCTGGTTGCCGAGGGTTGTTTTGATTTTTTTTTGGTATAAAGGATGCTGCGCTGTCCGCACCGTGCGTCAGTTCGACATTCAGGCTTTAAGCGAGCAGCCAAACTTGTAAGCTCTTCTCCGGAATCGACTTGAACCGTAGATATACCGAAGAATTGTGCGGATATTCTGCTCTTTTCGAATATTGTAAGTTAAAGTTTATTAAGTGCTTAACGATCTTATCGCGAAAGAATCAAAAGATATCCGTAAAATGTTTTTTTTTTTTTTGAATAACCATATCCGATTGTGCTTATATCAGCTTAGAAAATCAATTCTGGGATCATCTAATCCAGTTAAAACCACAGCTGTAACTCCATAATGGGACTATTTCGAACCGGAAAAACCCTTAACTTGGCGCAAATTTGTGCGACTTTTCAGAAAAACCCATTAAATAAATATGTAATATCAAATCATACGTTAACCGCAGAAGGGCTCCCCGTTAGCCAGTTACCCAGCCCGGGGTTCGGGGTTCAGGGGTTCAGGGGCGGTCCCGCGGGCAAATAAACGTGCCGATTGTTCTGCTATTTGTGTAGGTGTGAAAATATGTTGCGAATAAACAATAAACAATAAATACAATAAGTACAATAAAAATAAATGAGAATAATTCGAAAAGCAAACAGGACATGTACAGAAAGGGGTGTGCGCCCCAGGACAACGACATGGGCGGGGCAGGGCGGTGCGGCTCGGTTCGGTTCGGGTCACGGCCACGGCCACGGCACACGCACCCTTTGACACAAACGCACACAAATGAACCATAAATAATGCAAGTGGCAGCACCAGACTCTCTGTGATTTGCGCAGTAGGGGGCGGGGGGAGACCGCTTCACCCACCGAATACTTATGATCTCCGTCTTTGTCATCTTATTCCTGCAGCAACTGGCAGCAGGAGCCACACACACACCAAAGAATGGTCTACGACATGACGCATATGGCAGAGGGACCGCCGCAGAGCATCTCCCTGAGTCGCTACTATATGCAGGAGGATGACGAGATGTTGGCCCCCGCCAACAATGGCGGCCTGTTGAACGAGGACTATGCGGCCAGCACCACGCTGGACATTGAGAAGCGCTTCCAGGCGCGCATGGCCTGTGAGACGGCCGCCCAGCCGGCACCGCCGCCGCCACCGACACCAGCGCCACGTCGCCGGACCACACCGATTGCCCACCTCGATCCCACAGAGCTGGTGGGATTGTCACGCGAGGAGCGACGTCGCCGGCGACGGGCCACACTCAAGTACCGCACGGCGCATGCCACACGGGAGCGTATCCGCGTGGAGGCCTTCAATGTGTCCTTCGCTGAGCTGAGGAAGCTGCTGCCCACTCTGCCGCCCGACAAGAAGCTCTCCAAGATCGAGATCCTCAAGCTGGCCATCTGCTACATTGCGTACTTGAATCACGTCCTGGAGACCCCCTGAGATAGTGGTAGCGCCTCTAGCTTCAACACCAGCTGCAGCTTCAGTGAGGCCATGTTCTTTGCTCCACCATAGGACGCAAATCGAATCGAATCGAGCCCCCCCCCCCCCATCTCCCCCCATCTCCTGCATTCATAATCCACAAGAGTATCTCTATTCTAGAAATAATCGCAAAAAAAACATCATTTTTTTGACTAGCTTCTAAGTCGTGATATTTGTTTATCCCAGTCAAGCATTAAAGTTATAAATATAAATATAGTATAGTATACCGAAAAAGGAGCTCTTTCATTCCTTGCGCGCCCCAATTTGCGCTCATTCCATTTGGTTGGGGCACAGCTGCCGTGGCAAAGTTTTCCATTTGCTTTACCGTTTTCCGTTGAAGTGCCAGATGCGACCTGATGCCAGCACTCCACACTCCCCCACTCCACGCTCTAGGCGTGTCCTTTGGAAGCCACGCCCCATAGCTGGCGCCAAAAGGAAAACAGGGTCACCCTTTACAGAATTGTCAATATGTTGTTGGTATTTTTTTAATTCCAATTTTAAAATTCCAAAATCAAATCGTTTCCAGCCTGACAATGGCCTTTCATTTCAGTGCTAATCAGGTGAGTGGGCTCCATCAGATTGAGCACCCTGTATGGCGATGCTGTTATCCTTGCTGTTACTGAAAGAGAGAGGGACAGACAGCTAGCGAGAGCTGGTCCACTACTGTCACATTTCTCCAGGCAGCGGCCTAATTTACAGCCCAAGTGCCATGTCAGCGGGAGGGCGTGGCAACCGGTTGCCATAATAATAGTCGTAATAATAATTCTGCCAGCGAAAGGTAACAAAATCAATGGCGTGGGCTTTGCACGCTCCCTCTTTCTCTCTCTCTCTCTCTCTCTCTCTCTCTCTGTCTCGCTATGCGTCTCACTGACCAGAAGAGAGCGCGAGTCGCCATTTGGCAGACATTCCGTTAGTCTGCCACCCGCGCACTCCATGTCTCTCTCTCTCTCTCTCTCTGTCTGCATCTCTTTGAGTGCCATTTGTAGACGGTGTGGGAGGAGAGGAGTGGGTTAGGTGCCAGCCATATATACCAGCCAGGCGACAAATTAGTCAAAAATCAAACTTTTATCTCGTTATTCATTCATCAAACGAAACGGGAAGGAATTTTACTTGTTGGTAAATTTAATATTATAGACATATGTATGTATGTACCTTTAGAGAGCTAATACTGTGCTCTCTAAAGGTACATATGTATGTACATATGTCTATTAGAAATTAGACATTATACGGATAGATTAATATTATGTCCAATAAATATTATTTAGTTGAAGTTTCAGTGAATTTTGCAATCATAGAACTGTACTTTTGAAAACAGTTCTTAATGAATACAGTGGATTCCTGTGGGTTCTCCCACAATCCACGATTATTACGCTGTTTTAGACATCACAAAGGTATTTTCAGAGTTCTTTACAGGGGCCCTAGAGTCACAAAAACAGAACAGTCATATAAATATGTAATACGTACATTATTATGTATGTACATATGTTGTCTGTCTCAAGAAAATCAGTTAAAAAGTATCAAACTCGTTATCTCATGATAGATTTGACAAATTTGAAGGACATGACATCATACAGTAGTCATAAATATTCTAGACTAAGGCCATTAAAAGCTTAAATATTTCCAAAGCTATTCCTTAACCTACTGCTCAAAAAAATCCATTTATGAAATGAGTTCGAAAATTTATAGAGATTTCAAGAGGAAAGCTGCTTGAAGGAATTTTTTTTTAGAAAACCTTAAGAAGGGGATAGGAATTTTAATGAGAAATCTTTTAAGAGTGGTTTTTACAAGGAAATCTTGAATGATCAATTCTTATCATAGGAATCTTTATTGAGAAATCTTTACCTTCGTACGAGTACCTTTTCATGCGAATCCTTCCTTGGGTTCCCCTTTTCGCCACATTTTGTCGACTGTCTCTGCGGGCTTTTCATACTTGAGTGACGGTACGCATCCCGTAACTATTTACCGTTGCCATTTCCATATCCATTGTTATTCTCTTCGTTACCGTTCCCGTTCCCATTCCCATTCCCGCTACCGTGCTCGTTCCCGATGCCGTTCCAGATCCCAATTCCGATGTTTTCCCAAAGTTGCAAATAGCGACAGTTAAAGTTTATTTACTTGGTAACGGGATTGGTTACCAATCCGTTGTTTTTTGTTTTTGTTGTTTTTGGTTTGTTTTTGGATCCAGGCTCGGAGCGTCGCCCCCTGCCCCTGGGGCGCCTTATGTCAGTCAGTATTGCCACGCAACTGCAGTTATTTACAGTTATTTTGATATACTCGTATGTACATACCATCGTAACGGTTAAGCGCGAAAAGGTGAAGGAATTTTCGCTCTTCCTTGGTGTATTTTTATCTGGTGGATCCAGAGGTCCAGGCAACTCCAGAGAAATCTTGCAGCTCCCTCGGACACGCTTAATGACATTTCAATTGCGAAAAAGGCGCACAAATTGACAGCTGTTTGAGGCTCAAAGCAACTGAGGGCGGCAATTGATTGGACCCGTGGACTGGACCTGGTCCAGCAGCAATCCAACGGCAATCGGTAGCAGCATAGCGTGAAATTAGCTTAAGTGTTTGTCCTGCCACAGGAAGGAGTACGGGAGTACGGTGGGAGGTGGAGGCGTGTACACAAGTGAGTGGAGTGTTACAAGTGCTGACCACCCGCCCGCCCGCCTATCCATCCCGTGGACGAGTGCACGTGTGCTATGGTAGCTTTCTGACTATCTAATCCTCTCTCTCTGGCTCTGACACAAAAGACCATGTGATAAATTGCACCCCAGAGGGTTGCCATAAAAATCATCACCAAGGGGTGACGCGCACAGACAGAACAGAATACAACACAAGAGGAACGCCAGAGGAACAGAACAGTACAGTACAGTGTGAAGGAGATAGATGGTATGGGGTGGATAACCCAAGCATCCATTCAACTATCTATTTGCCTGCCCTTCTCCATGCCATGCCATCCATCTACCCATCCATACCATCGATGCCTCATTCTTTCATCTGGCTGGGTGTCCTGTAATCCTCATTGTAGTTGGTGTCGTTTAAACGCCTACAAAACTTTTGTTGCTAATTGAGTTTAAAATCAATTTGTATTTCACGCTTGGCAAGTGCATCCATTCCATTCCATTCCATGGTAACCATCCAGGGGATTCCTCACACCCACACCAACACTCTTCATGGCCTCTCTCTTGGCACATCCCTTGGCCTCTTTTGTGGCCCTTCATCGCATTCTTGTGTAATTGCCGTACAAATTTAATTACAGTTGCCGCATTGTGGCACACGTGGACACGTCCAAGACGCGTGCCCTACACCCCGCCAAACCCCACCCACAAACGCATCAATCAAGGTCTCAATCAAGTGTTGACAAGTTGCAGGGCCCTGGTATCGTATTACTGGCGGTTAAGGCATTTGCATTTGTTAATTGAAATCCGGAAGCGTGGGAAGAGCAGACTTCGAGGTAACACGATGGTGTCTTAAACCAGAAATCATCTGTAAATGGAGTAGTGATACAGTACCAGTTCCCATCCCAATTCTCAGAGGGTTTCCAGTGGAGCTTCTGCTCTATCAAGCTGCCGTAGAATCTTATCCCAAAGTCATTTCCTTAACCCAATTCTTGGGAGGACTCGGCAGGAGGATCTCCCATACCATCCCATACCATACCACATCTCATATCCATTTCTAGATTCAAAATCCCCGCCTTTTCCTCCGCCCTAACAGGTTCCTGTGGATTAAGTTCCTGCCTGTTTTCTGGCTTTCCAACCAGCTGCTGGCATCAGCTTAAAAACTTCTGATAAATGATTCCTCAAGCTTAAGACCAGGACTGAGGCAGGCTCATTTAAGGATCAGTTTGAAGTCTGTCCGTTTTTTAAGCCTCCCTCCGCCCCCCACCAGAGCAGACCTCTGGACTCGGCTCCTGTCTGCCTGACTTTCAAAAGGCAAACACAAACATTGGCATTAAGTGGAATTAGACCAAATGCCTTTTTACACATGTTCCAGCAACAGAGATTACGCCGTGTAATTGCCCGCCCATTCCGACCATTCCGCCAGGGGGGGGTTGTTCTACCTCCATGGGGGTTGGGCTGTGTTTTTTATTATTTTGTATATGTGTGTAAGTATCAATTGGTTTGCTTGCTCAGCGCCCATAAATAAGGGAATTACTTGCATCCGACGATAGACGGTGGAGGGTAGAGGGTTTTCGTAACAGGTGTTGATCGAGTCCCCGTCCTCGTCCTTCCTCTCCCATACAGTTCGAGGACCGCTTCCAGGCGCCAGGACTCTGCAATTGGGAGTATCCACGCTTTGCACCGCCACGACCCAGGGTATTATTGAAGAAAGCCACGCCCATAGTAGCCAATAACGGTCACCTGCTGCCCACGGCCCGTAGGTGAGTCGAACGGACACAGAGGACACCCGATGCCTCATGACACACATTGTACTTTCCTCCCCAGGGACGGAAACTCCTTTGGACGCTTCCGTGGGACATACGAGCTACCGCTGAAGATCACCCGCAGCTTTTGCTGCCACTACGATGCCTGTCTGAGCGGACGCTACAAGTTTCGTGACTTTCCGCGAGATCTGTGCAACTGCCAGCTGCAGAACCGCCGGGCCTTGGCCTGCGACAAACGGATGACACTGGGCGTTGTCGGGGATCCGTATTGGGCGCGACCCAAGTGCCAGCCCAAGTGCGAGGGCATCCAGAACATCAAGGATCTCCATCAGCGGAGTATCAGCTGCAAGCGGGCCAGTTGTAAAGTCAAGGTGAGTCCTTACGCTCTATGCATATCTCCATCCTGCCATGGCAACTGCATCCTGCATCCTGCATCCTGCACCTCTGCACTTTAGATCTGCAGAACGATTAACATGCCGGACAAGTCTCGAATAACCTGCGTCAAGGTGGACAGACACCGCAAGCGGCCCATCACTGCTTTCTCCGTGAATCATTAATCCAGCTAGGTGCCCAAAGGGGAAGCGGAGACCGAAACCCAGAAACAGATACAGAAGAAAAAGACGCAGATCCATAAACCAGGCAAATTCCACTCACTCTGAGTCATCAATTCCACGCACAATATGTACTTTCAATAACCAATAAATTCAGGCATCTATTGAAGCACTTGCACTACTCTTTTGCTGAAGGATCTGCAAGATCATCCTCATATGCATCATCCTCATCCGCATACTGCTCTTCATCTGAAGACTGCAGGATGGCATTTTCATACTCCTTCCTTATGGGATCTTCCCCCTGCCTCTAGATCCTCCTTCTGGCTTCTCGCATTACCTTCATACAAATCTATCTAAAATGGAACCCCATATCGTGTAAAACTCTAATGTTTCTAGGAAACTTAAACCTAAAAATTACACTCTAATTCTCTTCGTTAGACTTCGTTGGCTCTTCCATTGTCCCCGTTTATAAGACAGATATATGCCGTACCATATTCATTAAAGCATCTAAGCCTCATCTTAAACAGAGCCAAGTGAATTTTGTATTCCAAAAGAGAAGCTTACATTGCCATCCATCTAAAGTAGCTGTTCCCATAAGGATTCCGATCAAAATGCAGGCCCATTTTCCTGTGAGCCTTTACCGGGTATTCCCAATCTAATCGACCTTTCCCCGCACTTGTATCCATGCTTATCATCCAATCATAACCATTGTATATATCTCATCTGCATCTGCATCTCCATCTTCATCTCTGCATCTCGTTTGAATACACAAAAAGTGAACCAGAAACCCCCACTCAACCCCAACCCACCCCAACCATGTCGCAAGCAGCCGGATTGCCGGATCTGTCCTATACGCCCGGAGATCTAACCGAGCCGGAGTACCGTCTGCCCTCGCACCAGCTGCTGCTCGACCAGAAGCGGGCCTCCTTCGCAAGGGACAACAATGAGCCACTGAGTCGTCTCTATCTGGACAGGGAGGAGACGCAACCGATCAAGTACCGGGATCGGGTGACCTCCGCAACGGGGCGACAGTTTCCTGCGCTGGCAGCGGCACAGTCCCGCTACACGGACAATCTCGAACGGAGCAGCGACCTGAACGGAGGATTTGACACGGGATTCGATTCTGATTTCGTGCCGGGAAAGGATCTGATCTCATTGCCAGTGGCCCAGACCCAGAGGCATACATACGATACCGATCCGGACCTGATCAGAAAGATGCCGCTACACTCGATCACCGAGAAGCCCAACGAGCGCTGCCCATCGCCGGTGGTGCCGGCCTATGCGAACTTCGAGCTGGCGAAGCGCATGCACCAGGACAACCTCGACCACCAGCCACTGCCCGACTGTGTGGCGGATCTGGCGTTCCGCAAGGCTCAGATCTCCGGCGGACATGCCGGACTCTCGCTGGAGATCGATCCCATTGCCACGGGCGTGGGCGTTAAGACGCACAATGCCGGTCCGACGCACTGCACCAAGATGAAGGTGTTCCGTCCGAAAACGGGCGGTGGTGTGGTGCCCAAGGCCTTTGGCGGGGACACATTCCGTGGCGTGGGCTCCGCTCCGGCCAAGAAAATGGGACCCATGGATCTGGCCATCTGCTGGGACTTCAAGCCGGCCAATGCCACGGACGAGCCGCGTCTGGCCCGGCACATCGATGGCTCCAACGACTCGGCGGGCCCGGCGGTGTTTACCTGCGTGCGGACGCCGCGGGAGGACAATGCCGCCGATCTGGGACGCTCCGCCGGAGTCTTCACCAACACTTTGGGCGAGGCTGACTTCTTCGACAAGGATATACTGCGCCGAAAGACGGACTTTGGTGGCAGGGCTATCGATCGCGAGGATCCCTGCGCTTGCGACTACTCCCCTCCCCCGAGGGATCGGGCACGCAGCGTCTCCCGGGACTCAAGTGCCGCCTCCCACTGTCGCCGCGGCCCCGGTGCCGGCGTCAGTTTCTGCAACCTGGCGGAACTCTCCAGCGGCAGTGGCGGCGGCGGCGGAGGAGGCACCCGTGGGGGCATGCCCCCCAATCGCCTGGCCAAGCAGTACCAGTCGTCGCCCCTGCTGGGCGACAAGGCGTACCAGGCGCTGCGCGAGAAGTATCTGGGCCCCGAGTCCAGCTGCGAGGGCAATGGCCCGGGGGGCGTGCACATGGAGCATGGCTGCCGCCCGGCCGGACCCTCCTGCAAGCGGGACACGGTCCTCCGACGACCCGCCCGTCGACTCTGCCACAAGGTTGGCCCTGCCCCGGCCCCGCGCTGCTGTCCGCCCGCCTTTGGGCATGGGCATGGTCATGGACATGGTCACTGTCTCACCAGCAAGGCCGCCTTCCGGGCGGGCGTGGCCAAGCACAATGCCTCCGGCGATTTCATGGGCATGGACACGGGCTGCTCTGGGGGCGGGCGGGTGCTGGTGGTGCCACGACCCCGTCAACCGTACGCCAAGAAAAACTACGACATCGACACACTGGTGCCGCCGTTCCGCAGTCAGGGCGGTGGCGCCGGCCAGGGTGGCTATCCGGAGCATTGGCGCCTGGCCAGCGTCTACCAGCATGCCTTCAAGCCGCTGGAACAGCGCCGTCGTCCACTCCTCCAAACCGTCTACAAGTAAATCAAGGAAACACCGAATCCCCCGGAATATGGAATATACTTTTAATATGAGCGTAGCCTCTCAATGATCGTAAATATCTTTAGATTTGTAGAGGGATCCGATCCGCTGAGTATTCACTAATTGAAGGACTTGGAAAAGTTATGTTTATCTTGGATGTAGTTTTTCTTTACTTCCTTGAATCCCCCTTTCCGATAGGTACTCTGTACATACAATCTCCTCCTCCTTTAAATACCTTCTTACTGTCGAATCCTAAAGCATCCTAAAACTCCAGACCCTGCCCGATCTCTACCAACAGATACTTACTATCTCTTTTAGGTATCATTTTGGTTGTTCTTCTCTTTATAATAGCCTTCACTAAGTTTATAGTAATGTTTCCCTAAATATAAGAATATAATGTAGTAGTTTAGTAGCTGGCAAAACTCAGACGAAAGTATTCCCAGATGAATGTGGTCCTATTTCAAAGGCTTACTATTTTGCAAATGGATAAACATGGGGACCATTCGTAGAAATCTCCCTCTGATGATTTGTGTGTGCTTCGGAGAGTTTGAAAGTAAATCCCTAAATAGTATTCAGAAGAATGTGGCAGAAGATTTTCCATCCAACAACCGAGAGGCACTGCCGCATGCCAGGCCAATTCTTTTTTTTTGTCCATTTTTCGATAGAGTATGTTAGAACAATCACAGTTTGCAAATAGCATGAGGTTTATGTAAAAAAACAAATGTTATACATATATAAAAGTTTCATAAAAATACAAATACAAATACAATACAGTAAACATATATAAATAAACGTGCAATAAAACCTTAAAAGTACATTCAAAGAGAAACATGAAGCATGAAGAGTGCATAAATGTGTGGGGGCAAAAACCAAACGAGGGGCGCTGCTGCATAACCAAAACATTTCCCTCAAAAAAAAAACCTCTTAAACTCGAAATCTTCGAACAGAAGCCGAAGCGTAGAAAACTCCAGCCAAGAACTACAGATCCGATCCTCTTTTATCTTTGGTATCCATCCTGGATGGATTTTTGTTCTGAAATGGGTGCATCTTTTGTATGACGTTCTTTGGGTGCAATTAGAAATTCAATGGTCTTAAGGGCTAATAAATTAAATTGATTGGGTGATTGGTTGGGTTGATGTTGATGTTGACCTCCTCCTCACTTGGCCGTGGCATAGGCATCGTGACTCTTGTGGAAGACATGCCGCAGCACATCCCGTGTCGAACGACGAATGCTATTTCGCAGCGTGTGCTTTTTTTCGTTCGTCAGCTGCTCGATGGTCATGTACTCCGTTTGTGGTATGCTCGACCTGAGCTTCATTGTCCGCTCGCTGCTGTCCACAATGGAGATATCCGCTGGATGTAGCTCCTCCTGCAGCGGCTCCTTCTGTGGCCGCCGTCGCAGGCTGTGACGAATAGTGTGCATGATGTTGTTGTGCGGTTTCTCCGGGGAAGTGCTCGTGCTCGTAGCGCTGCTACTCTCCATGGGATGCATGAGGCGGCGTATCGATTTGCGTATCATATTCTTCATTCCATGGCTGGATGGTGGCTTGTCCAGGGATTTACCGGACTTGCTGGATCCAATCGACTGGAGGGACTCCTTGCTGGCGGCCTTAAGCTGCGCTGCCGGACGATAGGCGCGCACAAATCGGGCAGGTGCCTTGAAGTCCTCCTCGTCTGATTCTGAGGCATAGGCTACATCGCCTTCAACTGCATCTGGCTCGGGGTCCTTCTCTTTCTCCTCCTGCTGCTGCAGCTCCTGCTCCTCTTCTTGTTCCTCCTGAAGCTGCTCCTCTTTCTTGTCCTCTAGTTGCTCTCCCACTGGTGAGGATTCCATCTCTGGCAGTTCGCTAATCTCCGTGAGAGTGCGCCTTCTGGTGCATATAAGATGGCGCTCCACTTCGACACCCTCCTGGCGTTCCTGCACCAACTGCGTCAAGGTCTCCTGCGTCTCCTCCGACTCCACCAGGAGGCCCTTCTTGCGCAGCTTTGCCTCGTTGATGCTGTTCTCCAGCTCCAGTTGGTAGCGATCCAGCTCCTTGCCAATATCCATGGTGGATGACTCCTCGCTAATGGCACCCAGCGAGCGCTTTGGCCCCGGCACTGGCGAAAAGACAAGCTTCTCCGCGAGCAGCTTGCTGGGCGTTAATTGGGCCAGGGACATGCCATGAAAGTCGATGCGACAGCCCACAGTGGGCACAAACGGCAGACCGATCTTCAGGCTAGTGGGCAGCGGGTCCTCGGCCAAGGCGGCATTGGCCACGCCTGCGGGATTGCTGGCCAAAGCGGAGATTTCGCTCTGGCGATGGATCTCGAAGGGATTGCGCGAGGCGGGCGCATCGCTGCCACGGACGTTGAGGGCGGCATTGACGAAGCCCTTGTTGGGCGTGGCAACGCAACGGATCACCTGTAGAGGAGGTGGAGAAAGTGTGAGTGGATTGGAGATATGGGAAGGATGTAGAAGGGCGACCTACCTCATACGGATTGAATGGCTTTTCGGGCAGTTCCAGATTCAGGCCAGGATTCTCAAAGCACGCAATTTCTCGTTTCTTTTTCTTGCAGGGATGCCGCACCACCTCGAAGGGATTGGTGGATGGTTGCTGCTGCTCCTTCTGCTGCTGCTGATGCTGCTGCTGTGCCAAATCCGCTATGGACTTAAACTCCAAACAAGGAAACGGATTGCTGTTCTCTTTGGCCAAACGACGGCGTCCAATCAGCTTCTTGGGCGTCGAACTGAAGGCAGCGTTGGTGAAGCATGACTCTGTGACGGCGGCAGCTGCTTCCTGCTGCACCTTGGCGTCACTGGTTAAGGGTTGCTGCTGCTGTGGCTGGGGAAGGGGCACGCAGCCGCCTGTTTCCCTTTTACGCTTGCGCGGCGTCTCAGTAAATGCCAAAGCACTAATGCTCTTGGTTTCCAGCATGCTTCTGGTTTATTTCGATTTAGTTAGTTGTATTATTATTTAAACACTGACACTGACATTAAACAATGTCAACCCAAGGACCAAATGTGTCGAATTTTCCTGTTGTTTCACGCCTTTAGATATACATACCCGCGACTTTTGATTTTTCCTATCGATGCACAGGGTAGCTGCAAAACAATATCGATATTATCGTGAACAAACTTGTCGTTTTATTTTGAAAATAGCAATATCAGAGCCCCTACAATAGTGGTAAAAATAGCATTTTTAGAGCATATATTCTAAAATGACTATGATGGTAGCGGTCTTCCAATGCATCCAGCAGACTTTAAATTAATTTTATCATTAGCCTTTAAGATGCTTTTGGTGTAAATCTAATGTAGTCTGAAAACATCGCAGTGTAACCAAAGCATCGATAACATTAATGTTAACATCGATGGTCTAGTTGCTAATCAACACTGGGGAGAGAACAGCACTTCGCAGCACTGCCCTAACAATGTACAAAATTCCGTCGCATTTCAAAAAATGAAATTAAGATTTTGGTACAAAAGTGAAACTGCTATTGTGACATTCGGATATTAGCGTATTTTGCTGCAAACAGGCGTTAGACGGGGGAAAATGTCTGGCCACCACCGAAGCACCACACACCATCACAAGCACACAGACGAGAGGCGTCTGCTGGCGTCGCGCGTCCCTCCAAAAGCCAGGGAATACTTGTCCGAACTGGCCGTCGATCGGGAGCTTGAGCGTTTCATGGCCTTGTCGTCGACCAATAGCAGCGGGACCAGTCGCAGCAATATGAGCATGCATTCGGCTCAATTGTACTGCACTTCCCGATCAGCGGTAGCGCCATCAAAGCCTGCCCGCTGCAGTGGCAGGAATGGAGGAAAAAAGACATCTGCAGCAGCAGCAGGACAACAGCCAAGCACAGCTGCCACATCCACTGACGCTCCAGTTGCGTCAGTCCCAAAGGAAACTCAAAGCGAGGAAGAGATCATCAAAGTCATACCAATTGTAGCCACTGACTGCATTGTGGGCTGCGAAAGGATCCGCACCAGTCAATCCGTGTCCGTGGAAGACCTGCGAACACCCACCAAGGCAGCGGCCACCCAGGCGCCAGACAGGACGCCCCAGAAAAAGACGAAAAATACCCAAACGCCCGAGTCGGCCGTGAAGTCCCACAAACGCCTCGAATGGGATCCAGCCGCCGATGTGGGATACTACAAGCGGGCGGTGTCCACCAGCAACCTAAGCACTCTGGAGCGTTCCATCCTGGAGGAGTGCTGGCGCCAGCCGCAGCAGCGTTCGGAGACCGATTTGGATCGCCTGCAGCTGGAGCAGGGAACGACACCCCTACCGCTGCCACAGCGCCCGCCGCTTGCCTCCAGTACGTTTGTGAATCGCAGCGAACGCAAGACGACGCCCAGTCTAGGGAGCATACGCAGCAGCAGCAATCAAAGCAATCGCAGCAGCTCCAGGCGGGAATCCAAGTCGCAGTCCCGATGCACATCGCCAAATGGCGGCAGTTCGGTGGCCAGCAGCTTTGATTATCAGTCGTCGTTGCCTTTGGGGCAGGGTCGCTCCCAGAAGCAGCTGGCCAAGGAGGAGGAGCGTCAGTATACAGCCGCCCAGCTGGAGAAGGTCATGGCAGATGCCGCCAGTCGACGGCAGGCGAAGGAAAACAAGGAGAACTGTCAGCCAGCTACCCAGAGAGGCAGCGACTCCTCTTCTTCGTCAGTTACTGCTGCTGGAACAGAAGCTGAATCTGAAGCCGGATCTGGCAGTGGGCCCAAGGGAGAGCTGGACTTGGGCGTGGATCTCCTCTGCTCGCTGGTGCAGGCCCGCAGTCTCAGCCACATCCAGAAGAAGCACTTGATAAGGGATATTGCGAAACGCATATCCTGCATAGAATTGGGCGAGACCCTGCGCTTCCGCCAGAGTCCAAAAAAGGGAAAAGGTAAGCCAGAAAAAGGGATACTCTACTTCGTTCGTTCATAAACCGATCTTTGATGCCCCAGCAGCTGGTGCCCAATGTCAGGACATGGCCACCAACACTACCGCCAGTAAGCCCCGTCCTGTTCCGGCACCAAGGACACTCGTTTTGGTAGCCAACGCCTCGGGCTCCTCTGCAACCAGCAGCTCCAAGGAGATGATCACCGCACGGAGCAATCCACGGACCAGCAAATCAAGCAGTCAACCCACGGAACAAGAGCAGCAGAGTCCCTCTTCGGAGGCCAGCATCTCGAATGAAGTGGAAGCCTCATCTTCTCACAGCAATGATGCCGCTCCCGCACCAGAGATCGCTCCAGCACCAGAACCCGCTCCCGCACCAGAACCCGCTCCCGCACCAGAAATCGCTGCCGCACCAGAACTCGCTGCCGCACCAGAACCCGCTCCCGCGGAAATGGAGCTTGTAAGCCAGGAGTGGCTTAATCCGATGACGCAAAGCGAGATCGAGTACGAGGAGCGTTCGCGTTCGTCCAGCAACGATACGGAATGGCGTCCTACGATCAGTTGGATTGAGTTGGAGATCAAGCGCCTGCAGTCGGTGCATAAGTGTATGACTAGCAATTCATGCCGCCTGGTAGGCCCAGTCGATCACAAAAGTCCAACGAATCCCACGGCTGCCATCGAGTACAATCCCCTGATCGGTGCGAAGCCGCTGATTGAGGTGCTGCCGGCTGCCTCGATTCCGGTTGCGAAAGCGCCACAACGTCGAACAGTGCCTGTTCGAGCACGCATGCTTAGAGGTGCGCAAGAGGAGCGGCCACGCTTGATTGGGAGTCTACATCCTCAGGGAGGACAAAAGGAGCCTCTACCATGCGAAGAGCAGCCCCCAGCTGAGGGTAGATCTCTAACAAATGTGGAGCCACCAGCACCACCGCCAGCAACACCGGAATTACAGGTGACCCCACCGATACCACCACCGCCGCCGCCACCAGTCCCCAGGAGCATTCCACAGCGAGGGAAAATGGCCACACCCAATAGCTCCAGCGATGGCGGCCGCAGCGAAAGTGTGTGCTCCTTTGTGCAGCAGCGACAGCGGCAGTTTATGGAGCACTATCAGAACCAACAGCAGCAGCAGCTCCAACAACTGCAACAGCACCAGCAGCTGCAACAGCAACAGGAGATGCAGCAGCAACAGAGGATCTATCAGAAGCGGCAGCAACAGGAGCATCATCTTCGGCCACAGATGCATCTTCTACATTGTCCCCAGCACCAGGAGCATCATCATCCACAGCATCGGCAACATCGACATTGCCATCCAGCGGTCCATGGACATGGGCCGAGTGTGCACCAGCAGCAGCATACGGTAATCCTCTAGTGAGATTTCTCTTGCCTTCCCTTTCACATGCTCTCTGTCTTGCTGTCTCTTTCATTTTCAGGCACCGCAGCACTACATTCAAATGCAATATTCGCTGCCAGCAGCAGAAGCAGGCGCAGGAGGAGACGCTGGTGTCTACTACACGGCAGTGCCCCAAGGGTACAGCCTTTTGAACAACGATGCCATTGCCGAATATGTACAGGTGGCAGCAGCAGCAGTAGGAGGAGGAGGTGGTACCACTACCACAGCGACAACCACCAGCAGTTCGATCTCTTCAATGCTGTGCCTCAGCTCGGAGATGTCCATACCGATGGGTGGAGGAGTCGTAAACACCTCCAAGACGACCACGACAACCACCACGCATCAGTATGACGATGCTATGGCAGATAGCACCGGCCAGAGGCACCGCAGGGACCAGAACCAGAACCAAAACCAGAAGCAAAGGCTGATGCAGACACAGCGCAGGGGGACGCATGGCATTGCGTATATGATTCAGTTCGGTGATAGCGAAATGCTGCAAACAATGTCGCTGCAGGATCACCTACAGCTCGCCCGTCCCAAGTTCTGTGCCAAGTCGAAGCAGCGCAAGGCCATACTCAATGAAATGCAGATGCTACGCAGCGAGAGGCGGCGCGAGCTGGAGCAGCTGCTCGGGGAGGATGTTAGCTTGGAGACACTGGACAGGCGGCTGCAACGACTGCCACCGCCAGTCACATGTAAGCACCACACAGATCATAACCATCAGTTCAATCCTTCAATCCTTTACCCCGCAGCTTGTGTCAGAGTTTTCACCACGAAGGAGATGAAGGCAATGACCAGCAAACGATGCCAGCGACTGCCCGAAGTGGTGGCCGCACAGAATCGTGAGCGCGAAGAGCGACGCCGTCGCGGCAATCGCCTCATGCGCGATGTCTTCAATCGGGTATGCTTTCATTTTCATACGTTTAAAATTATTTTCTTATTTGTTCTTTTTCATTCTGTTAGCGCATGCAAAGCCGCGTGTCCAAGGGAAAGATTTCCCTCAACCACAGCCTGACCATTATTTAGGAGTCGCTCCTCAAAATAGAGACAACACATTGCCAGTTGAAGGCTTGATTTAAGTTTTTAAATTCTTATTTTTAACTTTTTTCCAAATAAAATAATTCAAATTATCGTTTAAATTGCGTGGCGCCATCTGTGCGGCTTTACAGTTATTTTACAGAACAGAACAGGGCGGGTCACTTAACAGTGCAATAACAGAGTTGAATTCCATTTCTTCAGCTCGGCCTACAAAAAAAAAAAAATTTAATTGTACTTGTAATTGTAGAATCCCAATAAACTCCCCTAAAAATGTATGCATTTTTAGTGTTCATTAATATAGTGCTCGGATTAATTCCGCATTTATTCAAATTTGGCGCCAACCGTAAAAATGCACCGCGCTTGCGCACAACAGGGTATATACACTAGCCACCTTCATTTCCAGTTAGGGATGGAACAGAAGGTAATTTACTCGTCGGAAGCGGCGGTGACAGTATTTTTAATTTTTGTTGTTGAGCCTGCACCTGCATTAAGAAAAATTAACACATTTTTCTATATGTGTGTGGGTGTGTGTGCATGTGTGTGTGGTGCAGCAAGTAAGCAGCGAGATATGTTGCTCCTGTGAACAAATTAAAGTCGTCGTCCGCTCTCGTCACTATCGGTTATCGGTTGCCGTTGTTGTTGTCGTTGTCGTCATTCCATGTTCGTCTCGTAGTCGCATTTAGGTGACCAGTAGGTGTTTATCTGTATAGTTTGACGTCGAAATTGAGTTGAAAGTATATGGGCTTATCGGTATATAATGGTATATTTCATCAATATATTAAATTTCAGTTTTAAGCAACAGGGTATATGGTATAGAAACTTTCGTAAGCAGGTTTTTTAATTTTCGCTCTCTCAATCGTGCCACCCTGCATCATTTATTCCACTGGATTGCATTCATATCCTGGTCACTCATTCACTTTCAAACTTTAGCGCGCAGCTCTAGCGATTGTCAGTCAACTCAATCTATGTAATCAGAATGTAAAAAAGGTTTTTATCGGTATATTTTGACGCTATATACTAGAATATGTGTGTTGGTATGTAAGAAAAAAGGCATGTAAAAAAGTGGTTTCGCACACTGGCGCTTCCAAACATTGAAAATTGCATCAAAATGTAGTTACTATGTAGCGTGTACAACAAATGTTTTTGTTCAAACCTTATTTTATAAACAATCATTGGATTTATATTGAAAGACGAGTACTTAAAATAATCATGAATCGTATAAAATTATGTGGGCATGCCCACATAGCCATGGCTAAATGTGCTATATAGCTGAGAATATTCCACGGAATATCAAAATTGATGAATTTTTGGAATCGGTAATGGCCCGGTTGACAAAATTCAAGTCCTTGTCGTTCATATTCAAAAAATTTATATTTGGCGCGCACCACTCGTATCCAGTCCAGAATCGAGAAAATGTTTGTCATCCCAGGTATCAGGATCGAGATAAATATATAAAAGATGCTAATAATGTACTTGAATATGTCTAAAGAATATAAATTTTCAGAAAAGGTCTTTATAAATTACGTTTTATCTTCAGATAAAATGATCGAAATAGGGTACACCAAGGCCCATGCGGGCATCATGTCGTAAAATACTAGCAACATTGCGACTGTTTTTTTTTTTTAACTATTTTGTTTAAGCCTTGTTTTAGTCAAAATACAATAAAAACAAGGACTAAAAACTAGCCAATCTTGTAGAACATTTGTTCATCAACGGTCTACAATTATGTGGTCAAAACTAACGATTTTAGTTAGCCAGCATTATTCAACGGAATATCAAAAACGAGGAATATGTAAAATATAACTTGAATTCGTCGGTATATTTGCGATATTTTTTTTTAATGAGACGGTGTGTTTGGGTATATTGCTGAGGGTCGGACGGTATATTTTATCGATAAGTCTGCGTCGGTCACACTAATACGAAACGCTGAGCATAAATTTTTGTGTGTGGTTTATTTTTTGTTATTGTGTTTCCAATTCTCCATTTGGTAATTAAGTGAGTGAAAAAATAACATCATATATTCCCCCTACCTACGCCCATCGACAGTGCAGTGCATGCAGGCGAATCGCGGGGAAAGCCGCCGCCAATTATCAAACGGAAAAAATTAACGCATAGCATTCCAATTTCGTTGTCTGTTTTTTTTTCATCTTTTTCTCCCTCTCGCTCGCTCGATCTCTCTTTCTGTCTCTCCCCTCATTTGGTGTGCCTTTTTTGTACACTGCTGCTGCGGCCGTGTGCCGACCGACCGACCGACCGTGCTGCTACCCGCTCCCGCACCGCTCCTCGCTGTTGCGACGCGCTCTTTTGTTGGCCCGCAGACGGCCGGACGGGACAAACTGACAGCCAAGACGAATCGTATATTTTTTTTGTTTTTGCTTTTTCGGTTTTCAATTGAAAGCGATGAAATTCTCATGCGTGTGTGTATTTAATCAATTATTTTAGCATTCGAGTGCAAGCATTGCTGAAGGGAAAATACAGCAGCAGCACCAACAACAACAACAAGTAACAAAAAAAAAGAAAAAAGTCAGGCAAATTTTTTGTTTGTCAGTTCTGTCTCTCTCTCTTTCGCTCTCTATACGGGAGTGTGTGTTTGTGTGCGTGTGTTAGTGTGCGTTCGCGTGCGTGTGTGCAGGAGCAGCAGCGCAGCGTCGTCATCATCAACGTCTCTTCTTCTACTTTCAAGTGAAACATGTTTTTATGCAGCAGCGGAAATAACAACAACAACCAAAGCAGCAGCTGCAACAATCAACAAAAACAACAAGCTCCATTTGCTGTTTGTGGAATAAAGCAATAATAACATAGAAAACAAGCGTCAGTGTAAAATTAATAACAAAAGCAGCGGCATCGGTAGAACAGCAGCAGCAGCATTCAGTCCAAAAGCAACTGTAAGTGATGTTTGGTTATGTTGAAAAGGCGAAAGAGAAACGAGAGAGCGAGAGCGGAGTGGAAAAGAAGTCAAAGCCAGGCGTCAGGAAAACAACACTGCACTGTTAACGATTAACAGCGTGCTGTTAAACGCAGCAGGCCCAAACATATTGAATTTACCGGCATTTTTTCTGCATGCCCCTGCCTACCCCTCCCTCATCGAGCACTTCTTATTGGATTGGAAGCAAACGAGGGGGGCGGAAAAGAGAGGGAAAAAAGTCCACCTGCTGACAAAAATCCACAATGCACTACAAAAATCTTGGTTGCTCATTTTGTTAATGCACAAAATGAACTCTTAGATCCGGCAAACCTTTTTGTGGCGCAGCTGCATCGGCGTCCTTCGCTCCACGCTCCACGCTCGTCTCTCTATCTCCCTCTGCATCTTTTGTATATGTGTACGTCCTGTACTTGTGTCTGCAAATGAAGAGGCATAGTGGCATTTGGCGTACTTTTGTGTTTGTGTGCGAAAATGGTTTTCCCTTAAATATTAAGTATTATAACGGTGCTAATTGAAAATTTAATTGACTTTTGTTTTAATGGACAAATGGAAGAGAGCTTTCCATGTTTGTGCGTGTGTGTGTTCGTGTTTTCCCCGCTCCCCGCACGATTTTTTTTTTTTGTTTTTGCAGACTGCAAAATGCGCGCGCCCTAACGCTCTCTCTTTCTCTCCCACTGCTATTCTCTTTGCGGCGGCCGCCCTTTGCTCTTCCGTTGGCGTTTCAAGTTTCAACAACGTTGGCTGCTGCTGCCGCCGGCAATAACAACAACACTTAGCAATGCGGCGCAACAGCGCACTGAGGTGGCAACCCTGCCATTTCACCACCCCTTCCCCCCGCCACCACATACAGTCCACCCATTCATCGTTGCCGCCCCACCGCCCTCGCCCCTTGGGATAAATGTAAATGCCTCTTGCCGCATGGCAAACAGCTGGACAACAGGCCGCTGGGAAATTTTGGACAGCAGCTGTTTTCGCCCCCAACGAAGAAGCGAAAGAGGGAAATTCTTAAAGGAATCTCAAAATCACGAGGCTATAGATATCATTCTGGAGTTTTCATGCAAATTCAGACGTCGCGTTTATTCCAGATACCGATACGATTCTGCTTCCTGAATCTGTATCTTGGGCACGATTGTCCATCCTTAAAGCAAGTTTTTCTCAATAATAGCCGCAATAGACATAATCGTATGCAAAACCCTAGGGTTCTACAAATAAACCCATGCCTACTTCTCTAATAGTCTAAATAGATTAGACATACATTACTTTAAATCTCTCTATATGTACGCAGTGGCATGTCAAGTTTTTTTCTAAAATTCCTTCACTTCAATTGGAAGCATTCCATATCGCATTATTGTAACCTAGCTTTCGCCAAACCTGAGGTCTGAAGAACCTCAACATGCTATCTACGACGATTGAATCCCGAATCGAAGGGAATGTTTTGCATCTAACTCTGGATTATTGAAAATCCCCTAATTTAAGAAATAAACTTTAATAACAAATTCAGGGGAACATCAAGTGTCAAAGGAAGAAGCAACATTAAACATGTGGCTTCTGTTGCTGCTCTTGCTTCTGCTGCTGCTCTTGCTTCTGCTGCTGCTCTTGCTTCTGCTGCAGCATCTTGGCCTCACGTTCGCGGCGTCGCTGGGCATAGAGCGCGAGAATACCGTTCAAATGGGCGATGGAGCGTTTTTGCATCTTGGTTGCGGATGCCGCGGCTTCGGCCTTCTTTCGGGCCTCTTCAGCCACAGCGGTTGCCTTTTTGACGTCCTTCTTCAGCTGCTCGTACTCCTCGATGGCCAAAACCAGCTGCCGCTCGATACGTTGGGCACGCTCTTCGGCCTTGGCGAGCATTTCGAACTTTTCACGGAGATCGGCGATCACATGTTTGTCGAGGGAATCGATGTCGACGAGTCGGATCTTGTAGTGTTTGAGGATAACCAGGAGGCGTCCCTTCTGGGCGTGGGCGCATGTGCTGGCCACACTGGCGCTCTGGGCGTTCGCCTCGCTGATCACCAGGGAGGCGCTCACCTGGCGGACCGCATCCTCGGCATCGCGTATCTGCCGCAGGGAGATCTCGACGACCGTCTCCTTGCCCTCCAGCACCGCATTGGCGGCACGGGCCGCCTGCATAGCCTTCTCCGCCAGTTGCGTTTTGACCAGTTTGGCGGCATCTTCTGCAGCACCGGCCTGTGCTTCATTGGCTTCCTTTGCCACCTCGGCGGCGTTCTGGGCTATGGCTGCAGCGGCAGCGTCTGGTCCCAGTCCCTGGCCAGAGTTCTTGCAAGAGTGGCTGGAACTGTACGAGCTGAAAGAGGTGACATCCAGTGGCGGCTCATCAGTCATGTAACTCCCAGAATCACAGAAAACGATGTAGGAATCGTCTTCAATCGGCTCTTGCTGTTCGTCAAAGGAATCGTCTTCAATCGGCTCTTGCTGTTCGTCAAAGTAGTTGTCGTCATCGGTATAGAAGCTGCCATTGCATTCCAGTAGTCCACGAGGTCCAATACGAGAGCCCTGGACCACCAGAGGCACGACAGCCAGCAAAAGGAGCACGGCTATAGTATCGAATATTTTCATCGTTTTTTTTTAAATTTTATTTTACTATTTTATTTTATTTTATTTTATTTTTTTTTTGTTATCTGTTCCCAACGAATATCAGATAGGAAATGAGAGAAGATAGGAAATAGGATACGATGTCGACTAACCGTCGCCTGCTTTTGGGGCTCCATTTCTGGGTTTTTAGCAGATAAAAATCAGAAACCAGTAATCCGTTCAAAGCCCTTCAAAAAATCGTTTTAAATCAATAATCGATATCTTTCATCGATGATGTCTTGTTAGAAACGAATGTGTCCTTTCACTTGTGAGAACAAAGCTTCAAACAGCCCCTTAGACAGAGACTCTTGGGGCCCCCCCTCCCTCCTCCCTCCTCCCTTAAGAACCGATTAATTGCCTAAATGCGTTTCGAAAAATACTTCCATTAGGAGGCCCCCAACAATTGCGCAGCACTTGCGCTTACGCTAACGTTGACGCCGTCGCCGATGCTTCGGTCAACAGCAGCAGCAGCACACGTGTTGTGCGATAGAGGGGGCTGCAGAGCAAAGCTCACCAGCGAGAGAGAAGAGAGGCGGCAGTCGCCGCATCAACTGTCATTTATTCACAACAAAACAGATGCTTTTACACGTGCTGTCTGTCGGGTGCTGTCGCGGCTGCCGCTGCCGCTGCCGCTAGGCCTTGCGCCACGGCCGCTGTCGACGTCACACGTTTTGACATCCATCGCTTTTTGGTTAGCAGATGATGAAGGGCTGCCGGCAGAGAAGGAATACTCCTCTCTCCCTCCCTCTCTCTCTATATATCCCTTCCGCTGCGACCATTTGAATAATTTCCCATGCAATAAATACATTTATTTGCTGCGACAAATGATAAAACTTATAACATTTTGCCCCTTATAATATTTGCAATGAAATGCCAAGAGATGAAAGGCGGTATTCTTTATTCTAGAGAGACTCTAGCGGGGAATGGAATTTTCCAAAAGAAAATGTTTTATATTTATACTTTATTGGAAAAGTTGAAGCGGATACAAAGGTCGGGAAAGTGCCGACTGGAAAAACACCGACGTCGCAAGCAAAAATAACATCTAATTATAATTTGTATTCTCTTTTTCCGCTACCTGCCCGCAGTATTGTGTTGTCTCTCTTTCTCTCCTTCCGACTGCAGTCGCAGTCGGCGGCAGCAGAGCAGCAAGTAGACGATCGTTTCTGCTGCTGCATTCTCGCCGCTGCTTTCAGTGCCATTGTCAAAGCTCTGCGCCGTCGCCGTCGGTTATCAATGAATGCGCAGTTTTGAATTACCATAAAAAAACAGAACATTGAGAACAACAAAAAGGGGGAGCGAGAGAGAGAGGGAGAAAGAGAAAGTGGAAGTAGAATACAGGGGAAGATGGTAGTGGCAACAGCTTTGAAGGGGTAACGACACTTTTGATACCCTTTTTTCAAAGACAGAAGTTCAGCATATCAGAACATATACAAGTATGATATACTAAACCGATTTTGATCAAGGGCCGTTAGGTATTTAAATACCCATAAGCTTTTGATTAAGGGCATTTTTTTGCGCAGTGTAACAGGGGAAAGAACACTTTCCATAGAGGTAAACCCTGGTAGAGATCTCTAGGTAGAATATATTTCTGTATTAAGGGATTTTTAAATATATATATCGCGTTTCGAATTCTCCGATTCTCCGTTCTCTTACGATCCCACAGTCTCGCACGTCTTTATGTCTATTATTATTGGCACATGTTGGAGGCATTTTGTTGAGCTTTTATTGCGTATTGAGCAAAAATCAACTTTATACACACAGCTATAAATTGCCGTGTCTGTGTGACCTTGTCCATGTGTACGGGGAAGGCAGTCCAGTCGCCGTCGTTGTCGTCGTCGTCGGCGTCGACGCTGCTGCGAAACAAAGCTCTGCGACTGCGCCGCGACGCGACGCGAATGCCGTGCGCTTCGTTTCGGTTTCCAGTGTTGTTTCGATAGAATCGGTCATTGAACTTTGAACCACAACACACAAAACAGTAAAAACAACAACAACGATATATAATAAGCTCTCCCCCCCCTCTCTCTCTCTCTTTCAATTTTTTGCGGCATGTAAATTCCAAACAGTCTCTCTTCCTCTCTCGCTCTCCCCCTACTACGCACTTAACCGAAAAATCAGCCAAAAGAAAGATTGGGTGGGAGGCAGAGAGAGAGAGAGAGCGAGAGACAGAGAAAGCATGAAAGTCTTCTTTCTTTCGTTAAAAAAATAAATACAAAAATGCTTTCAAAAGCGCAAAAACCGTTTTGTTGTCGTTTATTATTATTCTTATGCTTTTTTTTTTTTGCATTTCTTTTTTTCATTTCTTTCATTTTTTTGTGGTTAATCAGCGATACTAACGAAGACGAAGGAGAAGAAATGGTAGAAAGGGGAAAGGGAATGGGGAATGGGGTAGGAGAGAGAAACGAACCCGCCTACGAAGTATTTTTAGTAGACAAAGTCGCACCGCAACCGTCCGAAAATCTGGAGCACAAACACAAAAGCACACACATGCATACAAGTACAGTGATCACTCGACTTGAACCCTTTCTCTGTCCAGCGATTCCATGCCGTCTTTCGGTGCACAAATCTCTTCTCTCTTCTTTGCCGAAAGAAACCCGTTTGCGAATTAACTGTGTGATCCATCCAGCAGGAGAGAGCACTGTTATAAGATAACGTTCTTTCTTATGCGGTAGTAGAGGCGTTGCCCGCCACATGTTGCGCTGCTAAAAAAAAAAAACCCCCCCCCAAAGGAGGGAAAATCGTGGGAAAGCTTGCCAGAGGTAGTACTTAGTACTCCCCTCCCCTCCCCCCCACACACCATTTATAAGATATTTTCAATTTTCAATTAGAGCCACAAACACAAACAAACAGATGGCAAAATGTTTGCAAGAAGAGGAGCAGCAGCAGCAGCAGCAGCAGCCGGCCATCAATTTGGGTCAGCGCGAGGCGTGTGGGTGGCAGCAAAAGAAGAGAACGAACGTTGAGTGCCTGCCGCTGCCAGAGAGAGAGAGAGAGAGAGTTTTACTCTTACAAACACACACAGAGATAGATAGATAGATAGACAGACAGACACGCGCAGAGTCACGTTTTGACGTCAAACGTCCCGCACAAAAAATGCCGCTAGAAAATTATGATCATAAACTGAGGGTTGGGTTTTGCGAAATACATAATCGCAGAGTTTAAGAGCCTTTGGTATCTGTCGGTATTTTACAGCCAAAGTCTACATGTGAATGACAATTTTGACATTCACACAAAAATATAAGAATTATGGAACTTAAAAAAAGAAATATGCCGTAGTTTTAATGAACTCAAACGAGTTTTCCTCTCTTGTAAAAAAAAAACACTACCAAATATGTTTAGAAAAAAAATAATAATATCTGTTTTGGGATTTCATTGTAAAAGGATACCGAATCGCTAGTGTGTTTGTGGCCATTCGTTTAGTAGACTTTTTTCTGAGAATTAACGTCATTCGATGATTGTAGAGGAAGGGTATAAAATTTTCCATCCATTTTCCACTATAAATAAATAAATATACAAATCACACACCTTTAGGTTACGGGATACCCTACCGTACCGACTATACAGATGTTCGCTATTTCTCAGATTTAAGATATTCAATATCCGTACACAAAAAGTATTTGGAATTCCAGTTGCCATATCCATTCAATCCGTGTGTAAACACCAGAAGGCGGCATCCCAGGAATCAGCGGCACCTTTTGGGCCTATCCGACTGCAATAATAATGAAATAAAGTTCTCACATTTGTAGATTCAAGGTAATTCCATGGGTTGATGGGGTGGCAGCTCCTTAAATGGCACCAAAATCCAACAGGAATATGTCCCTTGTGGTAGTTTGTGGGTTTGTCTTTCCCCTTCTTTCGATTCCCATGAATTTTGATTTATTATTTAAGGACTGTATCGTTGTTTATAGCAGATCATTTTTGATGGAAGAGATTCCATAAAATACCAAAATCGATAACGAGATATCAACCAACAGAATTCTTTACCAGTTCGGAACGGAACTGTGATTTTGATTGAGGATCATTCTGGTACTCTACAAAGGTATCACAAATATCCTGGGGGTCGCGGGGGGGATGGCCAGGGTTGCCAGTGCGTGGGTTGCAGCTTCGTGTGTAGGAGGGCTCTGCTTTCTATTATATTTACTGCTGCTGCTGCTGTCGATTTCGTGTTGGCCCAAAAATAAATGATGAAGCAGGCATTTGGTTGTTGCTGGCGGGCTAAAAATATCGGGCCAGCAGACAGGCAGGGCGGAACAGGGGATAGGGAAAGGCAAACTGGCGATTTGTGACGTCACAGCGGTCACTCGTGAAAATTGATAAGGCCGCAAATAAATACAGTTACTGCCATTGTCTAAGGGTAAGGGTAGGGGTAGGGGGTGGAGTCAGCCCCTCCCACAGATCCCCAGGGAATCTGGGAATCTTCTGGCAAGCCCGGAAAGTGACTCATTTTATGGCCAAAAAGAATGATTCACAGCAGCGGCAATGATCATTCCGCATGGCAGGGACACCACCTCACAGAGTGCACTTTTTTGTTTTTGTTTGTTTCAAACTTGTTTTCTCTCTGTTTTGTGTCTTTTTTATTTTTGTGAATAATTTTTGCAGAAATCCCATCCATTCACACGAGAAGGCAACAGCCACACCACCACCAAAACAGTGGGTAGGTGGAAGAATTTCGGGGGATTTTTAATTTCGAATAAAATACTATTTTCCAATGATTATTCTACTAAAATCTATAAAAATTCTTTTACAAATATTGTGTTTATAACGAGTGATTTTTAGATTTCAAATGTATGAAATTTAGCAAAAGATTTTTAAGAAAGAAAGTCGTGAAGCAGAGCCCTTGGATAGACCGTTTTCGAGTCACGAAATGCAAATAATCCAGAATAAAAGGGTTCGAAAATCTTTGAAGATTATAAATATTAAAAACGTGTGTCATTCCTACAATTTTGTAAAGTTTTCTATTTAAAATATTATAGGGCTTTCAGTTTTCCACAAAGAGGAGGGGGAAACACCTGTAAGGGGAAGGCCAAAAGGTATAAAGTTGTAACAGTCGGGCAAGGGTTTCAATTTGCCATTCACCGAGTGATTACTGTACCAAAAAACAGAAAAAAGGCTAAGCAGTGGCAGACGAGGTGGCAACGCTCTGCCTCTCTGGCCCCTGGCAACAACAACTCTCGACTCTGCTCTCCTCCAAATGCCGACATGTGCCGCCACCCGCCAGAACGAAGTTACAGCCAAAAGAAAAAGGCCAGAGCAAAGCAAAAGCAAAAGCAACAACCACCTCTAATGCCACTTTCACCGCAAAAGCAAAGGCAAAAGCAGAAGCTAAGCTTTTGCTACTTTTTTATTGTCTCTCATTAAAATATTTGCTCACGTATGTGGCATTTTAGTTAATCAACGAAAATTTGTAATTAAAATTGCAAACAAAACACACAAAAAAAAACAAAAAAGAAAAAACCTAAATGTTCGCCTTGACAACAAGAGCAATCGCAGGGAAGGCTGCGACATCGAAATCGAACTTGAAACAGCTGTCTGAAAGTGGCAGGTGGGAGGTGGGAGAGGAGTGGAGTGGAGTGTGTGCAATGTCAGAGGCTAGGCGGCGCCCCAGCTCCCAGCCACAGCCACAGCCACAGCTCACACGTTGAACTTGCCTTAGAACTCGCGTTCGGAGCTCTCTCGCTTAAACTCTCTCTCACTTGCTGGCGTTGTTCTCTCTCTGCTTTTTGCGTCGCGTGTCGTTCGTTCACCTGCTGCCAACAGCAGAAAGCTGAAGAGGCAGCAGGCAGGCAGAAGAGTGAATGAGAGAACAGAAGCAGCAGCAGCAGCAGAACTTAGCAGCAGCAGAGTTCTCTCTCTGTCTCAAGCAGAGCAGAGCCGCAGCAGAGAGAGAGAGAGCCGCAAACGCAGTTAACTTTTAACAGTTTGTTTCTTAACAGCAGAACAGCAGAACAGCACCAGCAGCCAAGCGTCGTCGTGTTGTGTGTGTTTTTTTTCCTATTCCTTATTATTATTATTTGCATTTTGCGACGCGGCGAATGCTGCGTTTAAACATAGAATTTGTTCTAGTACATATACTTTAAATCTTTGTATAAATCACAGCTAAACTAATTCTTGTGTACCTCTTCTCTCTCTGTTTTTTTTTTTGCAGCCTTTTAGAGCTCTCTCTCTCTCTATGGACCACCAACAGCTGTCTGATTTTCAAATGATTATTATGCAGAGAGGGTAAAGGAAAAAACAACAGACAGCAGCCACCGGCACAGTGGAACGTGAAAGCAACGGGATTACAGTGGAACAGACAGCAAGGATTACAAACAGCTGCTGCACAGTGGAACACCGGGGATTACCATGGAAAAAACCGGCAATGAAAATGAAAATCCTACAAAAACGGATTGATTATTGTTTTTAGACTTTAACATTTTTTTTTTGTAATACTGTGTGTTGGATTCATCGTGAACTTTTCAAATGGAATACCAATAATAATTGTGAAATGTTTGCATTGGATGATACCCCGCAAAATGTGCAACCGCAGCAGAGCCGTCGCGACCACAAATCTTAAAGAAAATTCCTTTAAGATCAATAACAATACAAATTGCGGTAATCTAACAAAAACTACCATAACCTAAGAAAACAAAGAAAAACAAAGCAAAACAAAAGGCAAGGAAAAGCACAACGCAAGAGTAAAAAAAAAGGTTAAGAAAACGCAGCAAAAAGTGGAATAACAAAAATTAAGCTTCAAACGAGACGTGTCGCGTGTAACGGGACGCAAGATCCGAGATCCCTTGAGCTTTTTGTAGAGGCGCCTGCATTTGCGTGTGTTCGTGCTTGTGTGCGTGTGTACGTAAGCGTGTGCGTGTGCGAGAGTGCGTTGCTCGTGTGTGTGTGTGTGTTTTTGTTTTCATTAGAGCACACACACACGCTCGTGGGCCTGCCTCATAGAGGTGTGTGCGTGTGCGTGTGCCGCCGTATGCTGGATTTGCATGTGGGTGAGTGCATTGCGTGTAATTGCTGTGCTAACGGTAAATAAATGAAAAGCACCGCTAACAACAGCAACAACAACAACAGCTGTAAACATAGTGTCATCTCACTCGAAAACACACAACAACAACAACAACAACAAAAAACGAAACATATGCAACCGAAGGAATGGAATGGATAACAAGGAGGAATAAAACAGTGATATAACAACAACAACAAACAAAAACAAAAAAACAAAAATACAACATTCAAAGCAAATCCCAACAAACAACAAAAAGACTTTAAACGAATGTGTTCATAATTTTAAATAAAAAAAAATAACAAAAGTAAGAAACAATCGCAACGCAAAAACAACAACAAAAAAGTATTCGACAACAAAATACAAACACACACAAATACACAAACATACATACATAAACACACATACATAAATATATATATACATATATATATAAATATATATCTATATGCATAAATACCATATAAATATAGCCACACATATACATATACAACTACATATGTAATATCTTGTATACACGAACAAAAAAAAACAACAAACAAACAAACAAAAAGCAATAAAAGCAAATCGCAAATGCAATCCAATATTCAAGAACAACGACACGAAGAAAGCGGAAGCTACACGGAAGAGGAGTAACCGATAGAAGACACAAGACAGAACACATAACGACATCTGAAGAGAAGAAAACAACCAGAAAAAGGACGAAGAACCAAAAGCAACCGAAGAAGTAGAACCATAAGGAAAGCAGCGAAAGCAAGACGCGAATCAAGAAGTAGAAGGACAAAAACAAAAATTAAAAACATATTTAATTTATAGAAAATCACAAAACAAAATCAACCAAAATCTGACATAATTTGATTCAATTTATCCAAAATCATATGAACAAATAACGCAATATATATACATAGATATATATAGTATATATATAAACACATATACATATGTTATATATATATAAAGAGTAAAATATATATATATACACACGATATATATATTTAGATAAATCTAAGAACTAATTCATTAATCATTCAACCGCGTAAACCAACAAAAAACATCAGCCCCCACATGTATAGATTAGAGGATACGAATAGCGGCGGCGTTATGGATAAGAGTAAACAGAAATGTAAGTACAGTTGCCATCAACAAATTGATAACAATAAACATAGATGTATAGATAGACAGAATGCCTTGATGCCTAGATAAATTGCCTTGTACTCTGTAGAAGGAGATCCCAACATTTGGAGGGAGTGCTCAACAGATCCTTAACTTCATTAGAAGCCTAACAATCCAAATGCACAGTAAAACAGTGTTGCACGATAGAATAAATAGCCAATAATCTATGGAATACCTTTTACTCAGAGTTAATAATATCAAAAATACTTGGATACGATATTTAGGTATCCATTAGCAGCCCCAGTTGGGCAAAAGTGAGGGTAAAATTACAGCAGTCTTCCACATAATCCAGCTGGTCTTTACAACACATCAATATTTGTTTAAAGCGCATATAAAACTCTGGTAGGGGGGACACCCACTTTCACGAAATGATTTGAGGCGCAGCCAACTTCATTCTGTACAGCAAGCAGGTGGCAACGCCACCATGAATTCTGGGAAAATGCACCGCAAATTCTTTCGAATCCAAGCCCAGCTCGAAAACAGTAACAGGATGTGAAATGGGTATTATTTTCTCATTGGTAAATAAGGAAAATGATCGTGAAATTTCCTAGAATTTACTGTCACCTGTTTTCCCCTGAAATGTTACGCATTGGGATGTCCCCCCCATACCCCCCTTCCCACCACCATTCAGCCAGAGAGTCGTTAACAGTTAGCATTTTGTGTCAACTGTTTGCTTATCACTCACCTTGTGCGACGCTTCCGCTTCTCTCCCACTCCAGTGGCGTTGCACGGCGAGTTCTTCCCCTTATTTACTTTTTGGGTGCATACAAACTGCAAATAAGAAGGGGGGAGCCAATGGCAATGATTAGCTGTGGCACCATATGTTCCCCCCCTCCTCCGACATTCCCCCCAATGACTCACTCACCTTCTGGGTCGGCGCTCCACTTGCTGCTGCGGTCACCAGGCGGATGTACTCCCCGCCGTACATGCGATTGATTGAAACTAGTTACATGAGTAAAGGAAAGAGAGCAGCACTACGGCATCATCCAACCAACAATCCATCTGCGTCATTCATCGTCCATTCCTTCAATCACGTATTTTGTAGGAACTGCAGTCGGCTGTGTAGATGCGATTGCGCTCTCTCCGTGTTCCCATTCCGGTGATGCAAAAACCTGCAAATGCAAAATGTCGTCAACTATTTTTGGGTTGGAAGTGACACAACGACAGTGCGACAGTGCGACAGAGCGACAGTTTGTCACAGACGTTTGTCGTAATGGCAGTCGCGGGGACCCCATATTATAAACAGAGATTTCTATAATTAGAAGCCTCTCCTACTCTCCTTCACTATCCGTCTGTCTGTCTGTCTGTCTGTCTGTGTATTCCGAGTGTGTATCTCTCGCTCTCTCCCTCTCTTTTTGTGGTGTCCAAGTCATTTATCATTCAACTCTTTCCATCGATTGGCAAACGTTCAATTTATTTATAAGCATTTTATAATTGGGGTTTCAGCGCGCGAGTCCAAAATTATCCTTTGACAGGCACGCCAGACCCAGCCAGACACACACTACACGCTTGCACAGTGCGTTTCGTAACTCTATAGTGGACTAAACTACACTTTTTGTAAACAAAGAAACAAAGAAAAGAATATACATATCTGTTTCCCAGAAAAATGCGGAAGGTGCACCGCATCGCACCTTTCGAGCTTCACGTTCTGTAGAATCACTTCCATTCACTTCCGTCTCGTATGTCTCTGCCATTATTGGAATTCCATTATCACTAAAAGCGGAACTCTCCAAGCCATCTGGAGTGTCTGGCCAACGAAAAAAAAACATGTGCTAAACAAAAAAATAAGCAACAAATAGAAAGATATAAAGATATAATGATTACAACCATTAAAAACAATTTCCATTATTCAAAATGCAAATATACTTGCCCAACACTGGATCCGAAGAGAGAACAGTGTTCTGAAGAAAATTTAAGTCAATGGAAAACGATTTACTGCACATCTTTCCAACAGATTTGATGTTCTACCATTTTCTACCCCTCATTTTTGGACCGCAGGCAGAACACTGATCTACACTGTTGTCATGCTAAGATAAATAAATGCCAATGAAAGAGCATTGAAAGGGATAGATGTGTCACACAGCGATTAGAGTGCATTCCCTACTTATTCAGTTACTTGAACAACACTGGAAACGCGGCCAGAACTGCCCAACACTGTTTTGAAGCGTGCTGCAATATTCCATTTAGCCTGGTCATCTCTCGTGCTGCGTTTAAAGCTTATCAACACTGTTTTGGGCAAGTGTTGAAAACGATACGATCTCTAGCGGTCCATCGCTTGCATTCCTTACTTTTTTGATGATGATGACGACGATCATCGTCATGAGAGGACCAGAAATGCACTCACTGACTAAAGCGACATCGAAAACAACGACGACAACGAAAATGCTGTTCCGTATAAATAAATCCCGCAACGACTGCGACAACGAATGGGCAAGACTTTGGGGCCAAGAAAATTATCGCAGTTTTCGTTGAATTTTCATGCGGCGCAGATCGCGCGATGCGGCGCGACTTCGAGTGCAAAAAAGACTCTAAAGTAACTTCTACAAAACTGTGGCCCCAATCAATCACCCCTTTGGATGGATTAAGGTGCAAAGAGCTTTGTTCTACTGAGGTCTAATCTCTTTCTGAAAAGAACAAAAAGTTAAAAAACTGTGTGGGAAGAATCGAAGCCCAAAATCAATGAGTAGTGCTCTCTTCCCATGAGGAAAGCAAACAAATAACGGAAGTCCCCAGTAAAAATACAGATATATATTTTTTTCCGAGTGAAAATATCAAACAAAGATGTCAACGGCTTTGGTTTATTGGCAGTCAATGAACGGCGGCAGCGTTGCAAATGGACATGAGAAGGCCACTGACACGGGCACAGCATCCGGCAGTGGCAGTGGCAGTGGCAGCGGCAGCGGCGGTGGCGGCGGCGCCTGGTCGTCGTCATCATCATCACATGCATCCTCGTACATGCAACCCTTTGCTGCACGCGACCCAAACCCCCTATCAATGCTGAAGGAGGCGCCGCTGCCGCCACTGCCGCCGCCGCCTCATTACATCAATTATTTGGCACAAATTGGCTGCCAGCATCGTGTGAGAAGCTACGTTAATAATGATCATGATCATGTGGATCATGTGGATCATGGATCACGGCAATTCGGCTCCCGCTTCCACAGAGTCCAGCGGGGGACCGCCGATCAGGTGGATGGAAATATCTTGATCGGCGGCGGCGGTGCACTGAAACAGAATCAACATCACGCAATACCTGCAACATCCTACAGTTGTAAGCAAATTCAATTCAGGATCTCCGTCTTTAAAGTGTTTCCGGCACGGCTCTATAACCCTCTTTCCTCGTATTGTGTGTCCTTGGCGTTGACAGCCCTCTAGATCATTCGTCCTCTTCGCTAGTGCTTTTGGGTTTCCCCTCTAGAGCTTCTCCTGCGTTCCATCTGTAGTTATTCTGCTGGTTCCACCTCTAGTTCTTCTTCTGCTGGTTCCACCTCTAGTTCTTCTTCTGCGTTCCATTTCCATTGCTTCTTCCGTTCCACGTCTAGGGGTTCCCTCTTTCGTTGATTGATGGATTAATCGATTAATCATCGTCGAGCTTTGACTTCTTCATTCGTGTATGATGAAATGCAATATCATTCATCCACAAGCAAAAAAAAAAACGAAAGAAAGAAAGAAAAAACAACGCAGTAAATGCTACTGTCTCGCTCCTCTTTTGCTTTGTTTTGGCTTTGTTTGAGGCTATTTTTGATGCACAAAGCAAAACACGGACAGAGGAGAAGAGAGAGAGAAGGATGGCAACATGGCAACACATGACAGCAGTTGAATTACACATGTGTGTGTGTGTGTGTGTGTGTGTGTGTGTACACTGCGAGATGATCTTCTTGTCTGTCTGCTCTGCTTGCATATTGTGTAATAATTTTCAGTTCCGTCTGGTTCTAAAATTAAAGAAGGTAAAAGGTATTTCTGTACCGACTCTTCTGCTGCCTTTCCACACTCTACTTTTTGCTTCTGCTGCTGCTGCTGCTCCTCCCTTCTTCATCCGTCGTTTTCCTCGCTCCTCTGATCATCATTATCATCATTTTGGCAGCATTCGTGTGCTGCCGCTGGCAGCGTCTTCCTCTGTACGTCAGGTGTGTGTTTCTCGAGAGAACAGGTGCATTTTGTTCGTTCTGGGGCCAAAGAGCGTTTCCCATCGGTCATTGAACCAATAAGAACATACAGAAACATACACACAGAAATATACCCGAGATCTAAATACTGATTCAGAGAATATCATGGTTATCCCTAACCTATCCCTAAAAACCCCAAAATTTAGCACACAAAAAGTAGTGCCTTTTAGTGCTAAACCTTTGTCCACTATCCAAACTAGCGGGAACGTTGGGAATACCCAATACTTGTGGATCTCTGTGGGGACTTGTAGCACTTGTAGGACACTTGTGTGATATCACAGGAGTCTATACTGTGAACTCCAGCTCTTATAGTCTCTGAGAACTAGGCGTCAAACAAGATGGACGAACAGGCTATCGGCTATTGATGCCGATCAAGAATATATATACTGTATGGGGTCGGAAACGCTTCCTTCTGGGTGTTACACACATCCACTTTTGGCTTGGTTTTTGCTCTTCGAGGATCGGGTAGCTGTAGCTGATGAATGAGGAAACTATTACTATTACAAGCTACAAATTTAGGTAGGTGCAAAATACCCCACAATTTCAGGAAATCGAAAATTAAGCTATGAGCCGTTTAGGACCTTTTGGAGTCTCTATAGAAATCTCTAGTATAATTTTAAACACTTTTGAACTGTTTCCAAAGTATCATCCTTCCCCATACTCTTAAAATTCTAAATAGAATTCTAGGCAGCAATCGCAAAAATGTTGTGAAAGGAACAACCTTCACCGAATGCCTCGATGATGCCCGTCTATTCGCTATAAAATGTTCCCATAAGCGAACGGACATACTTTCTTTTTCTTTAATTTCCTTAAAAGTCTTTCAAAATATCGTATCCTAGTAATTTAGGTAGACTCAACTCATCTCAACATTTCCATTATATCTTAAGAGAATATTTTCAATACATTCATGCAACCGTGACACTCATTGATAATTTCCCTTTGTGCTCTCTTTCTCTCTGACCGACAGTATCTGCTTATGGGTCCAGTGCGGGCACCGTTGCCGTGGACGCATCGCAGGGTGGTGGTAACGGTGGTGGCGGCGGCGGCAGACAGCGTCATGCACCGCTCTATGGACGCTTTGTGGTCGAAGAAGATCTGCCTGCCACGCATCGTGATGTGATGCATCATGTAAGTACATAAATACAACTATTAATTATACAAACGCGTAGGGTACTCCGATGGTATATTTATTGAGAGTTTTTAAAAGAAAGGGAGATCTCTATAGCACCGTATATATAGAATCTCTCTTTTGAGCCACAGTTCTGTTAGTTAAAGTACATTCAAAATCATTGATGGGACTTGTAAAATCGACACTCGTACAAAATCCAGCGAATCGCTCGTTTCGTAACGAATGTTTCTGTTGGCTTCTACGAACTTTTCCCTTTAAACCAATGTCCACATTCGCATCATGCGATGAATGTGTGTCCTAGAGGAAAGTTATACTCGAAATATCTATATATTCATATAAAAATCGTGAGCCTCGCTGTTTGTCGTTCAATTTCTCCTGAATGAGTCGACCGATATCTATCAGATATTTTTTTTTATTTTGTAGAGTGGTAGAGAATATGTTGTAAACTATTTTCCACCTTTCTACCACCATCAGCCATTTTTAAATTGGTATTTCCCATACAAAATGTACAATAATCAAGCCTACCATTTGGCCATCGAAGAAATAAATCGAGAAACATACGATATAGTAGGGTAGAAAGAATAGACGAACGAATCCAACAAGATAACGAAATTGTGCGTGTGAGCATGTCGTAATGTTCTCAATCTCAGTCACAAGGGGTAGAAGATGAGCGAAATCAACAAAGACACTAAAAACTGGTCCCACTCACAGGGGAAATTATTGATATCAAATGGTAATGGCCGATAGAATCAAGTAATGGCATAGCATTGCCCGATGCATCATCTGGCATTGCAGACACTTTATTGGATGGAGGCAGAACTGAATATTCAATGAAGAGTCCATGGCCACAGTGCTGAACCATTCTACGATGAATGACCTGTAGCACAGAAACAGTCGCTTGAGGCGTTAAACAGAACACCCAAAGGTATAATTCGGTGGGACTTAGTTACTCCCTTAAGCCGAGAAGGTCAAGGCTTGCTGGAAATCATCGCCACTGCGTTGCCAACGAATCTTTGAAGGCATTCCATCACACCTAGGACTGAAAGTTGGATCTCTGGTTATTTAAGGCAACTACCAACGAATGGTCGTTGACGAAAAGCATTATCGTAGCCAACCAGACGAGCTCCCACTCCTTCCAAAACCGAGGCCAAACGATGTTCGTTTTCGGATTAGATACATAGTACATAATTAGATGATTGTAGATTTGACAGAGTTCTAATTGCATTTATTATCGTTTTTCTTTCCCCACAAAAGCACCCTAGTCCTTCGTCTTCGTCGGAGGTGCGTGCCATGCAGGCCCGCATTCCCGCACACTTTCGCGATCCCGCTTCAGGACCATTACGAAAGCTGAGCGTCGATCTGATAAAGACCTATAAGCACATCAACGAGGTGAGTACTGCCATATGTAAAGTGTGTATTTCGTGTACGATCTGATGCCAGACGAGACGGAACCTTGGCATCCATCCATCTGCATATGCATCTTCTTTCCTTCTTTCCCTTTTGGTTTTTATGATATTAGCAGTAGTTCGATCGAACTCAGATCTGCTGACAGATATATTGTGTCTGCTGGGGTGTTCTAAAGATACGTACGTTTGTCCTTGACCCCGTTACGGGTCGCATTTGTTTGCGCTTCGATTGACGTGGGAAGAGAAGAGGTTGACAACAGCCACAAAGACGCAAAGAGACACGCAACGCAACTGTATGTCGCCTGATACCTTCCACCATCCACCTTGTACCGCCTGAAAGCCTGCCAGCCTGCCAGTCCGCTGCTCGCTTCTTGCTGCCTTCTGCCAAAAGTTCTAAACAAAGCGCCTGACGGCGACACATGGCTCCACATGGAAACTGCCAACGCACGCCGGCAAAGGCATTGTCCCATGTCTCATGTGTCATATACACAGTTGTGTGATGTGATAGCGACGACGACGACCCAATTCCTAGCCTTGAGCGATGGTTTGGGGCACACCATTTGGTACGTGGGTGCGTGGTAATACATAATTTCATTCTCCAACCCATGACCTATCTACCTGTGGTAGTTCTTGTCGTGGATTCCTGTCCTTCCATCTGGACCTGCGACGGAACGCGAAAGCCTATGCCTTGGCGTTCGTTCTAGAGGAGAACTTTTGAGGCAAATAAACTCTACCATATTTATGACAATCGATTAATGATCAAATTTAATCGTTGACAAATCACACACCCGTTTTGGGTTGGCCATCCAGGCCTGCATGATCGGAACAGAATAGATGTCAATCGATCACTCCCATACTTTCTGATCTTAGGGGGCGCTAGATCGATGAAGGATCGACTAGAAATGCATGAATGCAATCCTGAAAAATGTGTGGCACTTAAATAGAATCGATGAAAAATGCCACAGCTCTGCTCGAGGGTCAGGAATCGCTGAATAATCGGAACAGAATCGATGGAAATTCGCGGCTTAGTACAAAATATGCTTGAGCTACCAGAGTGAGGGGGACAGCCAGTTGTCCGAGGTGTAAAGCGGAGCTAATGCCCCGTTACGTCGTTACAGGATTAGTGTGACCAGCCTCTATCATCGCGAGTGCATTGCAGCGTCATGCATCATCATTCTAGTTAGGAGACAACAGCAAACACACACAGAGGGAGAGAGAGCGAGAGGGAGAGGCACAGAGTCATTTGCAGATTAACTGTGACGCCGACGACGGCTTTTGTTGCCCCGCAAAAAAAAAAAAAACGTCATTGCCACAGCAAAAGCAAAAGCATACACCCATTTTTGGAGAGCATTCGCGCGCTATGTCTCTCGTTTGGTCTCTCTCGGTTGTTCAACGAGTAGACACATACCTCCGTGCAATGGTCCGTGCAGCCAGCTTTTAGGCGTTGTTGAAACTCTCCCATCCCGCCACAGCACAGGCGCTCTCGCTCTCTTCACCAACACCAGCCGCTCTCCTGCTACTCCGCAGCGGCGGTCTGCAAAGGACCTGCGAAGGGCCCTCCACTAAAAAGCAGGACGTCTCGCTCGCACCGCCGCATGCTTGCCGCGTTAGCAACAACTTTTTTCCAAGCGCAACCTCCTTTTTTTTTCTGCTGCTCTTGCCGCTGCCCAATGGTTGGGAAGAGCGGCGGGGGGTTGAGGCAGAAGCACACGCCGTCGCGTCGTCGCCGCTGCCGCTGCCGCCGGTTCGGGAGGGCAATGTTTACATTTGTCTCTGATGAAGTGGAAGTAACGGGATAACTGGCCTGAATGGGATGCCGTACCGTGCCGTGCCGTGCCGTGCCAATCCCTGCCGTTGCCCCTGGCCGTGCCCCATCCACGTGCAGCAGAGCACTCGCTCTCAGTGGAGCAGTTATCGAAGTGTTAACAGGGGCGTTTCTGCCACACTTTGCATCCAGTAAAATCGCGTGTTTGCATGCGGGGCTTATTTTTGGTATTTCTTTTACGATAAATACCAATTTATAGTGCATCTTCTTGATGGATATCGATCAATTATCTAAGTGCGAATTAGGAAAATGAATTGAATGGAAACGATTAATCACACAACGATAATTTAATCAATTCCAAAGACATTTTTCATCGTCTTGGATGGATTGAATGGTCATTGGAAGACAAGTTCTTCCTTTTCCAAGGGAAAACAGGGAAAATACCTCTGGGAATATATCGATTTATCGATATAAAAAGTCGTAATGGTGGAAACCAGCTTAGGGGGCCATGGAAACGATGAACGAAATGGAGCTATCGTTGGGCATGGTTCGCTGATCGCCAGTAATGGGCTTTAATATAATTCCAATGACGACTATCAATTAAATTGCATCTATCGTTCTTGTCTAGGTATACTATGCGAAAAAGAAGCGACGAGCCCAACAAACACAGGGCGACGATGATTCGTCCAACAAAAAGGAGCGCAAATTATATAACGATGGCTATGACGATGATAATCATGATTATATAATCAAGAATGGTGAAAAGTTCTTGGATCGCTATGAGATTGATTCGCTGATCGGTACGTATACACTTGTTAACATCTGTTATATCTACTATATCTTCTTCTATTCCTTGTATGTACCTCAGGCAAGGGCAGTTTCGGTCAAGTGGTGAAGGCCTACGATCACGAGGAGCAATGTCATGTGGCGATCAAAATAATTAAGAATAAGAAACCGTTCCTAAATCAGGCACAAATCGAGGTCAAGCTGCTCGAGATGATGAATCGTGCGGATGCTGAAAATAAATATTATATCGGTATGGTTATATCTCCTCAAGCATTCGCCACAATATGTACATCTATACTAATCGAACAAATCCAATTCTTTAGTCAAGCTCAAGCGTCACTTTATGTGGCGCAACCATCTGTGCCTGGTCTTCGAGCTGCTCTCATACAACCTGTACGATCTGCTTAGGAACACAAATTTCCGCGGCGTCTCGCTGAACCTCACGCGTAAATTTGCGCAGCAACTGTGCACGGCGCTGCTGTTCCTTAGCACGCCCGAACTGAACATAATACACTGTGATTTGAAGCCCGAGAATATCTTGCTATGCAACCCGAAGCGCTCGGCCATAAAGATTGTTGACTTTGGCAGCTCCTGCCAGTTGGGACAGCGCGTAAGTGGAGCCGTGGCGCTGTAGAGCCGCCGCACAATTCAGAGACCTCTCATCTTATATTCTTATATTTTTTTTACAGATCTATCACTACATCCAGTCGCGTTTCTACCGATCGCCAGAGGTGCTACTGGGCATACAGTACGATCTGGCCATCGATATGTGGTCGCTGGGCTGCATTTTGGTTGAGATGCACACGGGCGAGCCGCTCTTCTCTGGCTGCAATGAGGTCGATCAGATGAACAAGATTGTCGAGGTTCTGGGCATGCCGCCCAAGTATCTGCTCGATCAGGCGCACAAGACGCGCAAGTTCTTTGACAAGATCGTCACCGATGGCTCCTATGTTCTAAAGAAGAACCAGAATGGACGCAAATACAAGCCCCCGGGATCGCGAAAGCTCCATGACATACTCGGCGTGGAGACGGGCGGTCCGGGTGGTAGGCGATTGGATGAGCCCGGGCATTCGGTGTCGGATTATCTCAAGTTCAAGGATCTGATATTGCGCATGCTGGACTTTGACCCAAAGACGCGCGTCACACCGTACTATGCCTTGCAACACAACTTCTTCAAGCGCACCGCCGACGAGTCGACCAACACAAGTGGCGCCGGTGCCACAGCGAATGCCGGAGCCGGTGGCAGCGGCGGCGGTGGCTGCAGTGGTGGTGGCGGCGGACCGGGTGCGAGCACCAGCAGCAGCAGTGCCGTCTCTGCCAGTTCAGCGCCAGCAGCGGCAGCTGCGGCAGCGGCCAGTTCATCCTCCACCACCTCCTCAACGAACACAACCGGCGGTGGCGGTGGTGGCAACGGCAGCGGCGGCAGCACTGGCTCTGGATTGGCGGTGTCGGCGTCGCAACAGCCGATGTCCCTGCCACTGCCACTGGCGGGTCCGGGCGGTGTATCGTCGTCAACGTCTGTGGTGGATGCCCATAGCCATGGTGAGTGGTAGAACTAGTAGGAAGGAGTATCCTCCTTCCGCTTCCCCCTCCCCATCCCCCTCCCACTTCATCATTCATTCAATCATCATTGTTCCATCAATCATGCTGTTGTTCTGTAGCTGCCCCATTTAGAGCGGGTCTTTGTGTTTGTTTCGTTTCGTTTCTTGTGTTTCCTTTTCTGTAGAGAGTGTTTCAGCAATTATTTTTTGTGTGTGTGCCACGTGCCTTTCCTTTCCTTTCCTTTTGATTTTGTATTTTTTGATCGATTTCCAATGTTTAGTTATCCTTCAGTGCTCGTACCACGTTCTGTATCTCTCAAACATATATGTATCTCCATGTAAACTTATGATTTATCTTTAGTTTTTAGTCTCGGCTCTATATTTATGATTATAAAATAGTAGAAAGCAACCCCAAACAGTCAATTCTTTGTGACAAAAGTAGCAAACTTAAGAGAAATCCCAAAAAAACAATGATATGTATGTTCCTCTCTCTTTCTAACAAAAACACGCAAACGCGCGCGTCTTACAAATTCAAAAAAAAATCGAAATGTATCGACAACAAACATGATACTGATAACACAGATGAACGCCGATGACCGATAACTGGAGCGACAACATCAGCATCAGCAGGATCATCGCCGGCAACAACAAGGATGCCACCGCCACCGCCGCCGCCGCCACAGTCACATTCACAGTAAGGAGGCTCCACCGCCGAATGATGTGATGCGATCAGGCAGCGGACAGCGGAGCGAAATAGCAATGGAAAACAGCAGTGGGAGTAGACGCAGAAGCAGTAGTCATACGTTTAGCATTAACAGCGTGTGATCGCAGGCGAGAGAGTCCAGAGCCAGAGCCAGAGCAATTGTAAATAGTGTAAGAGGCTCACTCTCTCAGCAGCGCCTCTATCTCACTCAATCTCTCTGTGTGTAATTCTCTCACACTTACTCACTCTCACATTCTCTCAATCTCTATTCATCCACCCACAACTCTTTTTCCTAAAAAAAAAGTATGTGCGGTGCGTTTTTTTTATTTATTATTTTATTCGATTTGTTTTTTTTTTTTATAGAATATAAATATTTAAATGTGTATGCTCACGCATTTTAGACGCTCCAAAAGAAGGAAATACAACCGTGTGTTAAATGTTTAACGTTCACATAATTACGTTTTTTTTTTTATCAACTCGAATTACGCAAAAACAAAAAAAAAGGGCCTAAATGATACTTAGATTTTAAGCGTTTAGAAACTGTAGAGAGACGCAAATATAGGAAAGAAGAGAAATAATAGTCGTGTAGTTTATGGAGAAAAATAAGTTTAAAAAAAAAAACAAAAAAAAACAAAACAAAAAAAAATAATACAAAAGGAATCCTTAACGACTTTCTTAATGACTGCCATACATATATATAAATATATATAAATAAATATATATATGCATAAGTAACGAGTAACGAGATACAGTAACGAGTATATTAACGGTTAAATCACAACTCCTTTAATAAGAGTGCGAGAGGTGGAGGAAAAAAAGCGATAGTTATAAATAGTATATATAGGAACGTACGGGACACGATCGATATGTGTGTGCGCAGTATTTGCAGTAGTATTTAATCGAGTGGAGTAAAGAACGGTTAATACATATGCAAGAACATAATAAACATACGCAATGGCAGCAGCATTCATACATACATATATACATACTTCCCTTACTTGAAAACATATAAACACACATATATATATATGTATATGTATTTACATATATATATATTTATGTGTATTTATATAGACGTGTGTGTATATGTATATACATATGTATATGTATATTATACAGAATGCTGACGGATCATCAATTTGTAAAATACTGCACACACCAGACACAACACAGACACACGCCCTACTTAACCTCTGTTGTCCTCCCCCTCACCAACACACATTTCCGAAACATTTTGTCCTACCACTCACGCACACACGCCCCACCTCAGTTGTACACTCAATCACACACAAACACTCATCTCCCTTCTTAGACTGAGAATTTTAAACAGATGGCAGCACTGTTCGCTCTCAGTCTCGTCACTCTCTCTCTCTCTTTGTCGCTCTGTCGTCAGAGGTTCGATCTAAACGATCGATAAACGGAAGAGCGTAATCCGATCTAGTGACTGAGTGAGCGAACAAGCTAAAGCATACATTGCAGCTGGTCTTGACAGAGGCCGCTCTTATTTGTGATAACGAAACGCAACCGAAAAGCGCACATTCGACCCCCACTTACACTGCCCCTCTTTTTAACGCAAAGCAATGTTAACAGACGGACGTCAGAGACTGTTATGTTACGAGTAGTATGTTTAACAGAGCCCACGAATGTTGGCAGCTTTCTCCCGCATGATCACACACACACACACACACACATTGACACACGAACACACACACACGACTCCCACACTCTCTCAACGGTAAATATATGCATACATATAGTATATATAAATATATACATACAAGTTTTTATTGAGAAGGCAGAATAAAATAAAGATAATGCGGATTATATAGTATATGCAAAATACGAGTTGAAAACCAAACACAAATCATAGTTTGTAAAAAGAGAGCATACAAAAATGGAGAAAAGAAATGAGGCAAAACGTAGGCATGTAAAAATAGCAAAGAAAAAAAACGAAGCAAAATTCACAGAAAAAGAAAATAAAAGAGAGAATGAATGCGTTTGGTAAACACACAAGACGAAGAAAAGACAACAAAATAAAGCACTCACAAAATGAAAAGAAAGGAAACAAATGCGAAACGAGAAAACTTATAGAAAGCATAACAAATGAAAAATCAGTACGTACTAAAAGGAAGAACTTTAGCATTTAATAAAATTTAACATACATAAATCTATATATATATGTAACATTTATGAATAATTATGCGAATAATTACCAAAAATGACACGAAGCGAAAACCCAAAAAATTAAACAAAACAAAACCACAACTCAATTAATTTGTAAACACATTCAGACAGACAGCAGACAGACAGGACAGAAGCAGAGACAGAACGATCGCATACATACGAAGGATGTGAGGATACGAAAAATACATATAAACCGTAAAGATTAATTAACAATTTAGTGGTTAGCCCCCGAGAGAACACAATTCAAGAATTTAAATACGAAGCAGAGAGAAATAATTAAACGAATCTTATGTAAAATACTAAACAAAAACAAAAAGAAAACCGGTTGCAAAGAGTGTTTATAAGTCGGCAAGTTTACAGATACAACAAATACACAAACACACAGCCACCCACTGGGACACAGACGGACACAAGAAAGATTGCGAATTTCCAGCGAAAGAGCGTGACAGATTGAAAGAACAGACACAGTAACAGTATCGTAACAGTAACAGTAACCGTTAAGCTCTGCCCAAACAATGCAGCAGCATGTGCTTAACAGTAACAGAGAACAGAACAGCATTTCACAGATGAGAAAGAATGTTAGCTTTACGTTTTGGACGTCGCTTGCAGTGCAAGAAGATCACGAGAGCAACAGCAGCAGCAGCCACAGAAATGACTAACAATTTGCATTTGTTTGCCGGAGAACCGGAACAGACGAATGTTCAACGAAACAGTATTGCAACGTAAATTTAAATAGAAACAAAATTAAACGACAAAACACATCAGATGACGAGACAAACAGAAGCACACACAAACACACACACACACACACACATACACCACACAGTTACATGCATAGGCATGTATGGCATTTATATAATATAAAGAAAACAGACCGCAGAGGATGATTTAAGTTTAACATGTACGAAGTAATTTATTAATGATTAAAACCAAAACGGGAACTTTACCAAAAAAAGACAACCGTAAGGAAAAGGAATTCATAAAAAGAAAAAACTAAAGCAGACAAAAAAATAATAAAAAATTAAAAAAACAAAAGGAAAATTACAAACAAAAAAAGCGAAAAAAACCTTCAATAAAAACTTATGATATAATCAACAAAAAAAACACACACAGAATCCATCTTTGAGAAAGGGCATCCAAATGTTCAGATCCCCCTACAGTTGTGTTCCGCTACTGCGGGGGCTTTACATGACCATGCTAATCCCTCTGTTAATCTGTCGACAAACTGGCACTCACAGTTCTCTTCTTGACATTCTATTTCACAGGTCTGCATGCACTAATGCACTCAAATGCCGCGGCCAGCGCCATGAACAACTTCTCTGCCCTCAGTCTGCAGCCCGCCGCCCATCCGTCTGCGCTGGCTGCCCACAACAGCCACCACAGCAGCAACAGCAGCAGCATTCACAGTAACAGTAACAGCAACAACAGCAGTCACAGTAACAGCAACAGCAGCCACAGTAACAGTCTGAATAGCCTAAACCACATTAACAGCAACAGTAACAGTGGCGGAGGTAACAGTCGCCGCCACATGTACGGCAGCAACAACAGCTATTCGCATCCGATGGACTGCGATCCGCCGCACGGCCAGGTGATGCCGCCCCCACCGCCCAACGGACGCATGCGTGTGCCGGCCCTGCTCCCGATGCCGAACAACTATGCGCCAACATCCTTGCCCTACTACGGGAACATGTCAGCGGCCGCGGCCGCAGCTGCTGCTGCTGCTGCCGCGGCCGCCTCTCACCTGATGATGACCGACTCCAGTGTGATCAGTGCGTCGGCGGCTGGCGGGCCAGCCGGGCCGGCATCGATGGGAGCTACCGCCGCCACTGCGGTACCTGTGCCCGTGTCCGCCTTTATGCCACTGCCGCTGCAGCCACTGCCACTGCCATTGCAACTGCCGTTGTCAACGTCCTCCTCCTCCACGGGGGGCATGTCCTCCATGCCCATGCCCATGCCGATGCCCATGCCCATGCCAATGCCAATGCCCATGTCCATGCAATCCGCAGGCCAGCGACGACATGTCGTTGGGTCCGTTGGTGCGGGTGGGGGTGTGGGTGTGGGTGTTGGTGCACCCGGGAACAGCAGCGGCTCGGCGACAGGTGCCAGCAGCGATGCCTCTTCCTCATCGCCAATGGTGGGCGTATGTGTTCAAAAGAATCCTGTAGTTATACATTAGCCTAAAGCGTTATCCCTTATCGTCTTTTAATATGTAATACTATTTTTTTTGTGCACCACCGTTCTGTCGTGGCGTGGAGCGCTCATTGTCCCGCTGCCCAGAAATACCGCTATTTATTGCAGCCAATCATCCATTATCACAAAACCCACACACACACGCACACCTACAGTCTGTGTAGAAGAACGGTTGTGTGGTGGAATATAAGACTAGCTTATATCCCACGATCCACAAAGCACAGTTGCTCCAGTACTCGTGAGAGAAATCCACCCACATACACACACACATATAACAAATCTAGCTGAATTTGACCCTCACACCCACACACATACACTCAAATATGGTTTAGTCACTTCACACCCACGCACACACACACACACGTTCTAAAAACGCTCCCAGCAGTCGTCTCGCTTCCAACTGTGTGGAAAGCCCCTGGAAATGCGTTTTTAGAACCCATTATTTTTTTTTGGTCTAATTTTAATGATTAAATTAAATCTTTAATTGTAACCATAACGACATAACATTTAACTATAAACGAATCAAAATTAAACTATATTTAATTGTTAATTTAAATTATGTAATTTTATTTTGAAGAGAAATCGCTAGTAATATACAAAAGAAAACTGTATGCTTAATTTAAGCAAAACAAAAAAAAAACCAGCAACAATCATCACTATTTCATTTGCAAAGGAATAAGATTTTGTGGGAGAGGGGGAACTGACTGGCTCTAGTCGGTGACTTAGATAAGGATTTGGGCACGATAGTGCTTCTGCAGTTTATTGGCCTTGGTGCCGAGTTTCATCTGCCACTTGGACTGGACACGCTTCATGAGATGTATGTCGCGTGCCTTGCTGGCCGCTGCTTTCTGCTGTGTCTGGGTCCAGCCGAGGGCACGATACTCGCTGAGCACATGGTGCAGCTTGCGGTCGGACTTCTTTAGGACAACGCCGCGCTCTGGATGGAGTCGCTGCTTATAGTAGCGCAACAGGGATCGATGGCCAATCACAGCGCCCGAGGGTAGCACCAGCTGGTACTCATCGCCGTCGAGCAGATCCGGCACTACCTCCTCGTCGATGTCCATGCCGTCTTTCTGTTTTTGGAAGAAGGGCGGAACATTGAACTCGGAAAGCAGGAAAGGATGGGAAAGAATGTACTCACGTTATCTGGATAACTCTCGCTGTAATCATAGTAATCTGCGTATTCGGCCAGGGCCACGCCCTCGTGCAGCATCTGACAGTGGCCCTTGTCGACCATGTGCTTGCGGACAGAGTCCAGGGAGTAGAAGGTCTTGCCGCGATCGTTGCACCACAAGCAGACAAAATAATTGGCCACCTTCTCGCCCAAATAGTAGAGCAGACCCTCCAGATCGGTGCAGAATTCGGTGTCGGGTATGAAGAAGGAATGTGCTACGGACATGTGTTTCAAGTTCTCCACCATATCCTCGCTGGTCTGTTTGCAGAAGAGACAATCGCGCTCTGTCAACGGATTCTCAGGTATCTTGTCCCACTCATCCGAGTCCACCTGTGGGCGAGAGATAGATAAGAGGATGAATGTTATGGCCGCTAGCCGCCGAGAAAAAACACCTACCTCCTCCTCATCGATATCCTCAAAGTCATTATCGTCGACTTCATCGTCCTCCTCGCCATCAACTTGCTTGGCACGCTCGGCGAACGCCAGACGACCCTTTCCAGCAGCGGCGGCGGCCAGAGCAGGGTGGGGACGCGGCTCCACCACGCTCCTGGTGCAGACAGAGGCCGAAACTGTGCTGCTGCTGCCGGCACTGGACGTCATCTGCTGCCGCTCGAACCTGACCAGGCACTCCTTGTGCTTCTTGCTGTTCAGGTGATTGTCGTGGGCCTTCTGGCTGCTAAACTGCTTGCGGCAGGCGTTGCAATAAGAGCTCATTTTCTGCTCCTCCAAGGCCATCTCGGTGGCACTGCGTGCACTTAGTACGCGCTGCTGGAACTCCTCCGCCGTCACCGGGGGCAGCTGGGCCACGCGCCGCTTCAGGTTGTAGCGATGCCAATCTGTTTTGTAGTGCTCGCGCTGCACCTCAGCGGTGGCGAAACGCGCATCGCAATTGAGGCACGTGAACTGCGACATTTCGGATGCACACAGGCACGGAAATCAGATCCTGATATATCTCTAAATAGTTCACTTTTAATTTCACAACAGAAACTTCTGGGGCCGTGTATGTCTGATGTTTTTGGAAATTCTGGAGTTTTGATACAAACCACGTTCTTTTCTTGTCGATCAAATATATGGTCAGACCCTCAGAAATATACCAAAACATACCGTCTCTTTTTGAAAAAATACCGCAAATATACCGACGAATTCAAGTTTTATTTTACATATTCCTCGTATTTATCTCTTCTTCCCTTACTAATACATATAACTAATCCTATTCTATTCCTTATATCCCTAGTAACGGCTCCAGCTCCTCCCGATGTCCCAATATACCATCGAGCCTCCCTGCACTTCCGCTAGATGGCGCGTCGCCCTCAGCCCTGGCCACCTATCGTTCAGTTGGGACTGGAACAAAGGCTTAAACGAATAAGTTCACCAAAAAAAAGTCACTATATTGCGTGTAAGCCGTAGTATAGGCCTTTGTATACCCTATTTTGTTAATTTTATATGAAAGTATAAATATTGATATGAAGATAAAACGTAACTAATAAAAACCTTTTCTCAAATTGAAATTTTTTAGACATATTCATGTATATGATGAGTTTTTTGTATATATATCTCGATCCTGATACCCAATCTTGGTTTCTGTAAGAGGACCAAAACCTTCAAAATATCGCTGAAATACATTTTAAAAATAAACTGACTAGTTTTGGGCTCGTCAGCGCCTATGGGAATGTTCAGTACGTGTAGGGCCATTCATTGACTGGTTTCCCATTTTGATTTTTTTATTCCTGTTGGACTTGAACTTACATTTAAATTTTGACAGAAAAGGATATACCGCTAAAGTTGACAGCTTCGATGGCAACTATCGACTGCACCGGGGCTCACAAGGCACCAGCTGACGTGCGATACTCGTGTGTACCTAGTACAGTCCCATCGCTAAGCAGACATCGCCATGGCGAAAACTGTGAGAAATTTCTTCTTCAGGCTATGGCAGCCGTCACCTACCCTCTCCCAACCACAGAAGTATCAATTATGCAGTAAGTGCACGATTCCTTTGGCATCCAGTGGATCAGGAAATGAATAAACTATTTGCAGACGGTCGCGCGCCAGCAGCACCAGCAGCGGCCGCCTGCAGGCATCGCAACAGGTCCAGCCATTGGATGCACCCAAAATCATTGTGATACATCCGGGGTCGCAGCATTTGCGAATTGGCCGGGCCTGTGACCTTAATCCGCTGACCATGCTCCATGCGGTCGCCTACAAGCGGAAGCACCAGGAGGGCGACTGGCCCTACCATGACCCGATGCTGCCGTCGCTGGACAACATAAATCCGGCACAACTTCAGGTAGAGTTTGAGGAGCAGCGACTAATCGCGTCGCGCATACTACAGAATTGTGTGATCGACGACAAACAACGGTTGCGCGTGGCAACGCCTCCGCAGCAGCTGGCCCACTTCAATCGCAAGAGTGTGGCCGAGAAGATACCGCCGCCTGGTAATCTAAGCGAAGAGCGGAACAGGCAGTGGCTGGACCGGGACGCACCGGTGCTGTTCGATGAGCAGATCCTGAGGCTGAGCACCTTCGATGCTCGCGACTACGACATCCACTTCCCCATCCAGCGGGGAGAACTGAATGTACACAAGCAGAAAGGTGGCTCTCTGCAGGTAAGCCTAGAGTCAGCCTTTGGCCAGCACAGTCAATAGTCAACGATTGCCCTTCTTGTAGTGTACGTTGCAGCACATTGAGCGGATATGGTCGTACGCTCTGGAGGCTCGACTGAAGATTAATTTGCGCGATCTTCGCACCCATTCGGCCGTTCTGGTGGTCAACGATGTCTATGTGCGGCGACATCTGCGTGAGTTTATGACCCTTCTGCTGCAGCGTCTCGGCTTCCAGCGTTGCTTCCTAGTACAGGACAGTGTCGCCTCCACCTATGGGGCAGGTATTGGCTTCGGCTGTGTGGTGGATATAGGCGCGCAGAAGACCTCTATAGCCTGCATCGAGGACGGCATTTCCCAGCTTAATTCGCGGGTACGGTTGCAGTATGGCGGCGGTGACATTAACCAGGTGCTGCTCATGCTGTTGCGCAAGTGTGGCTTCCCCTATCGCGAGTGCAGTGTCCAGGACAGCTATGTTGATGCCCGCCTGATGGACAAGCTAAAGGAGCGCTTCTGTCATCTCAATGCCAAAGTGTGTGGGGCCCAGGAGAAGCAGTTCCATCTGAGGAAACAGAATGGCCAGTGGCTGCGTTACACACTGCAGGTGGGCGACGAGGCCATAATGGCCCCCCTGGCCTTCTTTCACACCGAACTGCTGAACATTACGGGCAAGGCGAGAAAGGCCTTCACACAGCAGCCGCCCCAGGAGCAGTACGACTGCGAGGATTGCTTCGATGCCGAGTATCTGCGGGAGACGGGCCGAAAGAATGGCGCTCGTGCAGCAGATCCAATCGTTGCACAGCTTCTCGCCCAGCCACGCCCCCTACCGCCCATTACAGCCGACGACGAGGAGTTGAATGTGGTCGATCAGGATGAGCCTTCCTCTAACGGCGTCGCCGTCCACAACACCAGCAGCCCCAGCGTCGGTCATGCGCAAAAGCATTTCGCTGACACTGCGAATGGAGTTTATCAGTACGGCCAGGGTCAGGTGATGCCACTGGATCAGGCTGTCCTCGAAGCCATTGGCCGTTGCGCCACCAACGAGACAAAGCGCAAGATGTACGGCTCCATTCTGCTCGTAGGCAGCAGCGTGAAGATACCCGGCCTGGCCGCCTGGCTGCAAAGCTGCATCAGCCAGCAGGTGCAGCCCGGCACCGAGGTGAATGTGTTCACCAAAGGCATGGATGCGGGTATGGTGGCTTGGAAGGGTGCGGCCATCATGTCGGTGCTGGAGAGTGCCAGAGAGCTGTGGATAACGCAGGTGGACTGGAGTCGCCACGGTCTCCGCCTACTCCGAGAGCGATCGCCATTTCTTTGGTGATTCTCTGGTCCCTCCCCCGCTCAGCTACATGGCATTTCGAATATGTTAAGTTCCATTGTCATTATCATTAAGTGATTAAAATTAAGTCAGAATGCAGTAGTACAACTTAAGATGCCGACCAAAGCACAATAAACTATAGAGCGTCACAAAGAAACCACGGAACTTCGAACTGCACAACGATGATTCCCTGCTGTGGGAAAGGCCAGCTATCCAATCTTGACGATTGATGCTTGATGCTTTCTTCTAATAATTAAAAACACGCTGCTTATCAAGAAATAACATAGATAATAACAAAACAAAAGAATTTACAATCGAAAACATTGAAAAACATTGCACAGGGATGGAATATGTGTGGAGGTCAAGAGCCGCAACGCGCCATATCAGGCCAAATACTTCGGCGCACTGGAGCCCATGTAGTGGTACAGATCCCCCAGTGTGGAGCGCACCAGTTTGGCTTTTATGGTTTCACGCTGCAGGCGCCGGTATGCCTCGAACCGGTGGCAGCCACCGAAGCTGAAGTAATATTGGCCGCCCTCGCTACCCGTTATCCACAGCAAGTCGATTGGGGGCACCTCCTCCTCGCTGGCCTCGCCCTGAGGGAGAGACAGACACAAAGAGAGAAAAAGAGATATGTGTAGGCCTGCGTGTTTATTGCGAGGATCAGTGTTGCGACGCACTTTGATGGTGTCCATGAGCGAGATCACTTTCTGCTCATCCAATATGGAGGGTATGGGTCGCTTGATCACACTCATTGGTACATGATGGACCTCTGATATTCCCGCTGAATGCACTGTGGTGTCCATGGTGGCGGCAGCGCTTCTCTGTGTGGAAGAAATCAACCCAATAAAAGTTGTGAAATTTCCCAGCATAAATAACAACAACAACATTAACACTTCAAGCCGTTATCGGTGGCACAGGGTTGCCAAACCACCTGTGACTGGAACCCTTACGTGGGTGTGGATTGTGTGGACTGGATTCTGGATTCTGTGCAGGACTAGAGGAATGCGTCTGCTCGACTCCCGTACGAAATGGCTAATGAACTTCATGGCGCACCGTCAGCTCTAATCGAAAGCTATTTTGCGTTGCGGCGTTGAAACTTGTTTTACTGTGCGATACGTTACTCCTACATACATATGTACACATGCATGTCATTTGCAGAGATGGTATGTACTCTACGGCATGTACTGTATGTATGCACATGTATTTACCGCTATGCGAGTATGTTTTGTTGCACTCTTTAGCTGCTTGTTTTATGCATAATCAACGCTGCCGTCGTTGACTCTCCTTCGCCTTCTTGTGGCCCCGCGATCACAAACAAATGAAGACGAACACACACATACAGTGTTGCTTTTGCGATAAAAGTAAACGAAATCGAAAACAAAATTCAAAATACGGTACCAAAAAGTAAAAAAAGCGTACAGAGGGTGGTGGGAACCAGACAGGGGGGTACTACTACTACTCTTGAGGCTCGGCTGGTGGGCATTCGTTTTGATTAGGACAACGACAGAAGAAGAAATTAAAATGTGTAATCTGCGATGGCAATATTTCCGTTGGTTGTTTTTCAGCGTCCCCTATCAAAAGATAAATGTGTGTACCTCGTACTATACTACTTATGTACATGCAAACGGCTGAGGGGTAGCAAAGAGTGTTGTGCCCGATAGCGGATGCTACTCGTACTTGTTCTCTCTCTCTTTCTGAGATCAAAAAGATCTTCGAATGCAGTTTGGAACCCCCCCTCCCACACCGGCCGGAGGTGCAACGCTTGCCAACACTGGCCAAATTGCAATTTCAAATTTGAATTGTAAAATCAGTCAGAGCTGAAGAATTTTTGATTGATTGCGATTGATTTCCCGGCAATATCAGATCGAGTTTTGCGAATATCAGAATGTGGGCCAAGGTACACTCGGTATTTCCCCGCTATCCAGAAATCAATAGCAAATTCGAGATCTTTCATAGAGAAGCGTCAGCAAAAGAGGCACCTCAGAAGTAGTATCGCTGATCGAAACTCCCTTTTGGCAGTTCCGAACAATCTTCAATTAACTGTTACGCCTTGTTCGACAAGCAGACACCAGATTCCGATTCCGAGCAATCTCTGTGTGGCTGTCGCTTCTATCTGGCTCTGGAATAATTACCGGGCGTAAGAAGTTGCGTTGCGCCTTACAAAAGGTAACCGATGGCGGAAACTCATTAACAGTTACGTTTGGCAGTCTGCCACAGCCACAAATGAGCGTTAACATCCATTAAGCGGCATAGGCACCCCCATTTGCCAACATATTCCCTACTATTTATTACAATACTTTTGTGTGTTTGATGCGAAAATGAGATTTAATTTGGTTAAAACATCCGTTGCAATTTTTTGTCTTATATTTGTGCAAATCTATGGCATACAAGGTGATGGTGATGGCGATGGCGACGGCGACGGCGACGGCCAGGACATATCCGACGCGAAGTCTGAGTGTGAAATGTTAACGATCCTTGATGCTTGATTCTTGCAGATGCCAGCGGAAAGCGAATTGTTAGTAAGTATGAGCGCATCATGCAGATGTACCCCCAGCCGGACACGGGCAGCGAATCCTTGCAATGGCGATCCGTCGGCAAGGACATGCTGCATCCCTGCAAGCGGGAGTGCGTGGATCAGCAGCCAATGACCTGCTACTACTACCTGGTGGTCCACTACGACGACACGATGGCGGCGACCTGCAAGCGCCTCCTTCAGGTAGGCCTTCGCCCATTCATCCATCCATTAATCAATCACTGGTCTATCCGCAGACCAAATATCGTTTCAAACTGGCCAATGGCAAGGAGTACATCGATAGCTCCAAGGTGTCCGCCAACGATGACTGCAAGTACGCCGACGGTCTGGAGTCCAAGGTGATGGTCGTGAACGGCCGCCTGCCCGGGCATTCCATCGAGGTCTGCTACGGGGACACCATCGTGGCGGATGTGATCAATAGCATGCACGAGACGACCACCATCCACTGGCATGGCATGCACCAGCGGCTCACCCCGTTCATGGACGGTGTACCGCACGTCACCCAGTATCCGATTGAGGCCGGACAGGCCTTCCGCTATCGCTTTCAGGTGGATCATGGCGGCACGAATTGGTGGCACAGCCACACCGAGCATCAGCGGGCCTTCGGGCTGGCGGGGCCACTGATTGTTCGGCAGCCAGCGAAGCTCAATCCCCATGCGCATCTTTACGACTTTGATCAGACGGAGCACGTGATCATGATCCAGGACTGGGTGCACAACTTTGTGGAGAGCGTGGCGGAGAATATTCTGATCAATGGCCGGGGACGGAACATGAAAAAGGGCAGCAAGGTGAGGCCCACACTGTATGCCCACTTTCCGGTCATACGGGGCGGACGGTATCGCTTCCGTGTCATCTTCAATGGGGTGTCCAACTGCCCGATCAGCCTGAGCATCGACAATCACGATCTGGTGGTGATTGCCAGCGATGGCAATGACATCGAGCCCGTTGAGGTGCAGAAGATCATGTTCCACGGCGCGGAGAGATTCGATTTTGTGCTGCACGCCAATCAGGAGGTGGCCAACTACTGGATCCGCATCAAGGGCTACAGCTTCTGTGCCAAGAATCAGCTGCATCAGGAGGCGGTGCTCCATTATCAAGATGCCGATCCCAAGGTCTTGGACACGCACACCCTGAGCTATGCCTACGATGCCCCCGGCATAATGCTGAACGAGCTGGGCGATGACACCGGCGGCAACAGTGCCCAGAGCATATCGCTGGCCACTCTCAATGCACAGCGTGCGGAGCCGGTGATGAAGCCGGCAGCGACATTCTACACTAGCATGAACGCCTTCCAGATAACCGGCGAGGGATTCCGCTTCCAAATGGACGACATCACCTTCAGCATGCCGAAGATGTCGCTGCTGCAGACCCGCAACCTGGGCATCGGGCAGTACTTCTGCAACAGCTCCCAGCAGGCGCACATGGGCTTCAACTGCAAACAGCGACATTGCCAGTGCTCGAATGTCATCCAGGTGCCGGCGAACAAGAATGTGGAGTTTGTTATTTCCAGCAAGTCGAACACACCGCATCCCGTCCACCTGCACGGCTACACGTTCCAAGTGGTGGGCATGGGAGTGCTGGGCGAGACGAAGATTGGCCAGATCGAGGAGATCGATCGACTCAAGCCATTGCCGCGACGGGGACGCAGTGCACCGCTAAAGGATTCGGTGCAGGTACCAGCCTTTGGCTACACCATTATACGCTTCTACAGCGACAGTCCCGGCTATTGGATGTTCCATTGTCACATTTCGCCGCACTCAGAGAGTGGTATGGCGGCCGTGGTGCGGGTCGGCGAGGATGTGCAGATGAAGATGTGTCCCGTCAGCAATTGCGGCCTGTGCAGCTCCGTCTCGTGATCGAATTTCACACTGTATGCATAATAAAATAATATTCTACGGATGGCATTTCAAATTATCAACATTCGGGCGGGCTATTAGTTAGTGCTGAACAGCGGTGATTGGTTTCCAACAAAACTAATCCGCACTCCACTCCCTAAAGCTTATCTCATACATATGTGATTGCATTAGATATCTAAACAGATATTATTATCATGTGTGTTAAATTTTCCCATTTCAAATTCAATTGTCTTCACATTACTCATCAGTGCTGCAAAATACCTGCAGTCGGCACATGTGATAGGTATAACTGTAACCAAGAGGGAAATGTCAACAAAAGAACAATAATTAGATTTTTGTATAAAATGCTCGCTAAACAGCAACCCAAAGCGGCAACTAGTGACGCTGATAGCGACTCCGACGACGATGACGCACAAATGCGTCAATTCATGGAAGCCGCCGATCACACACTGCTCACCAATGCCATGTTCCAGAGGGGGGCAGCAGCAACAGACTCAAAACCGGCGCCGGCAACCGTAGCCCAGGCGCCGCCTCCGCCTAAAAGCGAACGCCACTTGGACGAGCAGGGTGCTGCTGCTGGTGCTGGTGCAGCCAGCGATCTACGTATCACCGAAGAAATGCAAACCCACATATGGGGAAAACTTAGCTCAATTATCCAAGATCAAATCGAGTTCTGTGATCAGATACCCGCCGATGATCTACCGAAAGAGGAGCCCTGCCACGACCAGGTGCGCCTCGTGTCCAATGCCGACTGCTACTTGAGCGCAGAGATAGTGGACACAGGACCCCCTGGACCACAGAAGAAGCCCACCATCAAGAGACGCACTCTCAACGAGGACCGCTCACCCGCCGCAAAGGCATTGGCTCTGGCCGATGTGGCCATTAGCGGCGAGTCGATTATAGAGGGAAAGGACACGCTTTCGTGGGCCAAGAGCAAGCCACGACAGGGTAAACTCTTCGAGTACAAAGCGACCGATCAGCAGGGCCACAAGCTGCAGGCCCTCCATCCAGTCAACGAATTCACGGAGCGCCGGATCCAGAACAAGTGGAACGAATCAAAGATACGCCGGAAAAAGAAGAAATAAAAGCGCTGATAGTAGATAAGTGAGAAAAGTTTTTATTCTGATTGTTTTTTGATTGTTACTACGAGTCGAAGTTCGTTTGGAAGCCGGCACTACTGCTGCTGCCATTGCCAGTGCTGCCGTTGCCATTGCTGGCATTCCCAGTCCCCAGGCTACTGGAGCTGGGAACATTCGAGGATGAGGTAGAGACTTGGCAGTCGAGCAGGCCGTACAGCATCTGCTGCTGGGAGACATTGCCAATGGTCATAGTGGAGAGGCCGCCGCTGCTAGAGCCTCCGAGATCCTGCATCATATCGCCCACAATGTTGCCCATGCTCTGGTTGCTGCCCGTGGTGCTGTTGTCGAGTATGTTGAGGAAGTCGTTGCTATTGAACTCCTGCTGCCGCTGCATGCTGCTCTGGCTCTCCTTCATTAGCTGGTCGTAGTCCTGCAGGACACTGTTGAACTCCCCGATCTCGACGCGATTCCTCGTGATCACCTTGTGCTTGTAGTAGTTGTGCACCTGCGTCAGCGATGTCCCCGTCAGCGCCGAGTGGGCACGCTCGAGCGGCAGCAGCTGCAGCTCCGTCGATTTCCGTGTCTTGGGATCGACATCGTAGCAGGCGCGATACTCGCAGATGAAGCTGCGCAGGAACTCCTCGCTGGCATCGGTCAGCAACTGGATGGCCGACTCCGAGCAGTCGGTGAAGCCGGCAAGGCGCAACATTCCACACATGACCTTGCGCAAGGCTTGGCGGCAGGTGTTGCTCGATATCTCCGGATAGTGCTGGGGATCGCCACGCGAGTACGATGTGTCTGCGGTGGGGATGAACCAGATGGGCTTCTGAAACTTTTGCTCCCCGACCAGGTCGGCAGCGTTTTCTGGCGGAAAGTCCACCTCAGGTATCATTTGACATGGATTGAGCAGGTAATTGGAAGATCCCTATAAGGAAGCAAACAATCATTCTTAGATCTGGGCATCTGGCAGAACCGATCCTGGCAATACTGGATACATACGTTTTTGTTGGAGTAAGTGTCGATGAGGGACTGCAGCACCTCCGTTTGTTTCATCACCTCGATGGTCTGGGTGACGAGGGAACTCTTCAGCTCCACTATATGCCTGGAAAATGATAAAGCAATTATCAAAAGCGTTCCCCTCGGTGGAATGTATTCCTTACTCGTTCACCTCCGGTTCAAGCTCACCGCGCTGGCGTATCTCCTCCAGCATGAGCTTCTTGGCATATATGGGCACCAGTTTGTCGGAGAGGTCCTCGGGGTCCTCATCGTCATCGGGCAAGGCGCCCCAGTGCTCCACTTGCATGGCTTCCTTTTGTTAATGCGCCACGAAAATAATTCCTAAAAAATAAACAAATAACGCTGGCAGTGTTGGCTAACGGCACTGATTCTGTAATATGGCAACGCCAGCATAAATTAGAAAACGTATAATTAATCCGACATATATAAAACTAATCACAGCAATGAGCTCAAATAGTTTATTTTACGGCTGAGTAAGTTTCTGTCATTTTCTTGCAATCATTTTTATATGCCGATTTTTTCCGTCAGGGGTCATACGAAATGGCAACGCCGTGACTTGTGGACACGCACACAAATACACTATCAAATTATTTGTTTTCCTTTCAAGAATCCGAAAATTTAGTTTAAAAAACATCGCCAAGATACTGTTGAAACGCAGACGACGGCTTAGATTGTCAGGACCTGGAGCGGTAGGATACAGCAGAACCAACAACGACATGTACCAACAGCACATGGATCTGCATGCTCCGGTGGACCTTAACAAGGTGAGTCTTCGTCGGCATTTCGGTCCGGACCAAAGTGGACTATGTGGCCCCATCGCAACCTAATGATAATGTTCATATTTATACCTTCAGTCCTTGGACGACATGACGCCGGAGGAGCGCATGCGGTAAGTGAGAGGCCCCCCTTCCCCTCTCTGTGGAGACCAAGCTGAAGTCCTCCAACTGTAGCCGCCTGCCTTTTTCTTGATTTTGCAGAGCCGAACACCAGCTGATGGTGGAAAAGCACAGGGGCCACGATGCGATGCACTCGGAAATGGTGATCATACTGTTTGTCACCGTGGTGATTGCCCAGGTCATACTGGTGGAGTGGAAGAAGCGCCACTATAGCTCCTATTCATTGATTACCCTGCTGGCCATGTGGATCATACCGTTCACGATCTCGTGCTTCTTTGGATGGATACGTTTCATTGTAATCTGGGTGATATTCACAATCATTACGGCGCTGGTTATGCGCCGTGCGATAAGCAAGCCCATACAGGGCACAACGCCCAGGTGAGTCATTCCCGATAATCAAAGGCCCTGCCCCAATGTCCAATATCCATGCCAATCCTTTGCAGACTCGTCTACAAATGGTTCTACTTCATCTATAAGCTTAGCTATGGCCTGGGCCTGGTTGGCTACCTCGTGATCATGGCCGCCTTCATGGGCATGAACTATCTGTTCTCACAGCTGCCCAATATCTGGATGGATGTGGGCCTTATGTTCTGCTTCTATGGCCTCTACATTGGGGTGCTTGGCCGCGACATATCCGAAATTTGTTCGGACAAAATGGCAGCAGCCATTGGCGTAAGTGTTTGTTCAGCTTTCGCGCATAATTTGATTATACTCTCCCTTTTGTTGCCACAGTACTATGCCCCGCAGGGGATTCCAACGCGACACTTGGAGCAGAATGTGTGCGCCGTGTGCGGCAATCAGTTGCTGGTTTCTGAAAAGGAGGAGGGCGTCATTGAGAACACATACAAATTGTCGTGTAATCATGTTTTCCATGAGTTCTGCATACGGGGCTGGTGTATTGTCGGCAAGAAGCAGACGTGTCCCTACTGCAAGGAAAAGGTTGATCTACAGAAAATGTTCCGCAATCCGTAAGCCAAGAAAAGCAGCCAGCCTGTTCTCAAAACAATATCTAATGGAAATATAATTCTTTGCATGCAGATGGGAGAAACCGCATGTATTGTATGGCCGTTTGCTGGACTGGATCCGTTGGCTGGTGGCCTGGCAGCCGCTCATATTCTTCATAGTTTTAGGCATCAATTGGGTGCTGGGACTGGAATGAGTCAAGCCAGCATGCGGCAGCACCCTTTCATGGTAGCGTAGCCCTTTGCCTCAGCGTTCCGCAGCGTCTAGTCAAGCAGCACACACCCGCAGACACCACAGATTAAGGATCCCAAAACCAACACCAACACCAAAAGCAAAAGCAAAAACACAGAGACCAATTCTAAGGGGGGGAGCACAGGAGGCCCGCTCCTGCCCATTCATTCCCCATAAGCACACTGCACCGCAAAAACACATACACGCCCCATAGGGAATTATTTTGCTTTTTTTCGGACGGAAGGCTGGACATCCGGATGTCGTTCACAAACAGATACAGATACAGATACAGACACCTGTACGTTGCATCTCTGTCGTAGCGTCGTACATCGTTTCCATTATGCAGTGTTTTAAAATGTAAAAGTTATTGCAATTTTAGATATATACGAGATATATATATATTATATACTTAGCCTGTATGCATCATCTGTGTACATATGTGTGTATGTGTGTCCGTAAGGTTTAATATTAGTATGTCTTTGTTTGTTTCTGTTTTTGTTTCCGTTTCCGTTTGTTTGATGGCACCACTGGAAGCTGGACCTTGGATACGAGATACGAGATTTATGTACCAAAAATATTGAGATCTAAAAACCAACAATAGTGTTGTCTCTTTCACAAGAAAGTGGGCTGAAATAGTTGGGTGGGAAAGAGGGGAAATATTGAGATTAAATTGCATTTAGTCGGAAAAAACAAAAGAGCTTTGTCGGCGTGTCTCCCAGTCGACCAGCCACGTCCCTTATCATGCACACGACATGTCTTTTGTTTTCGTTATCGATCATACTCTTTGGGACTTTTCGCTTGTGCGATTGTGGCTGTCGTCGAAGAATAAGTCTCGGAAATTGGTCCGAACAAATGTGGGGAAAAGAGAGGAAATATAATGCTCTGAAAATAGAGTGTTGTCTCTTTCCCCCAGCATTGGGGCATTGGAGCCGATAGAATGGGATTTAAAATCTTTCAAAATAACAATTTTCACTCTTTATTTGTATATATAGAGTTTTATAATTCTTTTGGGGGCAACAACAATAACAAAAAAGGAAAACGAAATAGTGTTTAAATTGCTTACAGTTTAAAAGGGGATGGAAGGATAGCTGCTGGAAAATGGTTAGGAAAGCCCTCTTTCTCGCTCTCTCTGTCGCGCGAGGACGAGAAACAGAGAGGAGGAACAGACAGACGGGCTTCTTTTCTAGACTTCCAGAGTCGCAAACCGAACAAACAAACGAACGATCTAAAGTACCAGATACATATGCTATGTATGTACATCTAGATTTAAAAACACACATATATATCATTGTATTGCATGTACTATATTGTGGTTTCTTTTAGTAGACAGAAGCTCCAATCATTTTGCGTATCTGCTCGAAGGATAGCCAAAAAGTGAGCGACCAGGGCGCCATCCTTATCCAGCAGGGCAGAAATCCCTTGTACAGCGCTGGAAATCCCTCTTTGGCCACCGTTTGTCGCAGACAATCCACAGACCCACGATAGAGCAGACCGCTGAAAGACAAGCCATTAAAGATCTCCGATTCCTCGCATACTCGAGTGGGATACTCACTTTCCCTTGTTGTCTGTGGGCTGATTCATGATGCGCGTCTTTACCACATCAGCGGGTGTGCCCATAATGGCTGCCACAAAGCCCGCACACACAGAGGCCAGCACATGGACGGTGTGACAGTCGGGCATGTGCAGTCGATCCATAATCAGATGCTTGATCGTATCGTAGGTGGTCAGATCGCCCAGATTGACCAGAGCGGCCCGCTGTACATTCGGTATGCTGCCCTTCCACAGGCCCTTCACGCCGCCACGTTGGACAATTCTGCGGAACGCATGAGCAGCGCTGTGGACGCGCGGCGGTTCACCCATCAGACGGCGACGTCCCTCCATTTGGATCTGAACCTTGACTAGATCGGCGGGCGAGGCGAGCCATTGTGCAACGGCGCCGGCTGTGACTCCGCATAGGGCAGACTTCCATATGGGCAAGGCTTGGCTACCGTTCTGTGTGAACTCTTTGCGCATCAGATCGTAGCTGCAGATACGTACGCCGCTGCAGGATAGGGATACGGATATGGATACAGAGGCGTATTAAATCAAAGCAACTGGAGCCAGGAGGCTGCTGCTAGCAGAGTAGTCAGAGGATGCCACAGGCAATGTTGATGTGTGTGGATATACAATGAGAACTCTTTTAGTGTTTAATTATTTGTTTTTTTGTTTTTTTTTTATTTGGTTGTTTGTTTGCCCACCTATAGACGACGTGTCTGTAGAGCGCCGGTGTCACGCCCTGCCACAATTTGAGGGCGCCCTCCTCGCGTGCAATGCCTAAGGCGGTGGCCACCATGCCGCGGTATTGCATCTGGTTGGTAAATTGATTGGTAGGTAATTGATTGGGTTTTCGGTTTGTATATAGTATAGAGAGATTTTTGCTGTAGTATTTGTATATATTCATCATCGCCGTATATACATAGTACATTGAAACACGCACGCACACACGTACACAGAATAGTATGATGGAAACAGGGGGGCGTAGGATAGGTTGGGGATAGGGGGAATGAGTGAAACATACAAGTGGGGGAAAGGGGACCGGGCCCCCAACTCCGGGGTATATTAAATGGATTATCCAAATACTACTCTATCGTCTTTCGTTTATGGGAATTTTTTCGGGAATCTTATCTCAGCTACAGATACAGATTAGTGGACAGTCGATTAATCAGTAGATAGAAGCAGCCACAGTGTTAATATATATACATATATATACATGAGTGTGTATGTGTGTGAGTGAGGATTAGAGGAAAGGCAGGCACAACGGTGGATGGGAGGATAAACCAAAGCCAGAGACGGTGACGGTGACAGCCATATAGAGTAAGAGAGCCACAATATACAAATAACAGAACAGAGAGCACATCAAAACCAAGAGCAACCAAAAGGCAAGCATATCACATACGAAACGAACGTTCGTTCAACTCAAAAGGTTCTTACTCACATTGCCCTTGGCCCCTGAAAGGGTAGTAGTGCTGCCGCTGGTGGTGATGGCTGTGGCTGTGGCTGCTGTCGCCTCTCCTTGTATCTGCAGCCGCGTCTTGGTTAGGTCCAAGGGATATGTGGCCAGCTCGGCCACAGAGGCAGCCACCACAGAGACAATGTAGGTGCAGGCAAATGAATCGGCATAGTCGTACTTCACGGGTCGCAGCTGATGCCGTCCACTGGAGGAGCCTGAAGCGGCAGTCGTTTTGGATTCATCGCTGGCACTAGCACTGGGACTGGCACTGGCACTGGGATGCTGCGATTGGGCTGTGTCTGTGGCTGCGGCCGAAGTCATGACTTCAATCGGCGAGGAACTGCAACTGAAGTAACTCAAAAGTAAAACAACCCACGTAGCAATCTCCGAATACTCACACGAGTCTCAGATGGCAATGGCAATGGCAAATGCCTTTCTTTCAAGGCTATTTATTAACGCTAGTCTCAGGGTCGCGTGACCTGTTGATGGCCTGCTCTGCTGCCTCTGGTGGCCGTTCAACTTTCGCGCAGCTGCTGCTGTGTTGGGCGACCAGGAGATGATTTTGCGATGCCTTTGTTTGTTGTCCAATTGCTTCCGTACGGATTTTACATAATAACAACGACAATAGCACGGCAGCGGCGGCAGCAACAGCAGCAGCAGCAGCGGCAGCGTTTTGGCAACGATGTCAAATGGTGTGACAAAAAGAAGAAAAAAGGGAACAACAAAAATCAAATCGAATCGTAATCGGCTTGTCTCTTCCCGCTCTATAACCACTCGGGGGCACGTCTTATCATGTTAGTTTCCACAGCTGACGACGCTGCTGCTCTATTTATATCCTTTGGAATATATATTCTGTGAGTGCTGCACTTATCAATTGTAATACGAGGGGGAGGCGAGGGGCGAGAAGAGGAGCATCCAATACAACAAAAAAAAACACAAAATGCAGTGGCGGCGCGACAACAACAAAAATAAGCAGGTGCTGCCACCCTTTCGGATTTTTCAATCGATAGCATGGCAATCGATGCGCGCCAAAACAAAATCGGCTTTTCGTCTTCAAGGTATATTGGGAAAAAGGGGTGGATTCTACCCTGCATGAGATTGCTGTTCCGGGCGGTTTTGCTTGCAGTCCATACCCTCTTTTTCCTCCCATTATGCTAGCAAATGTGTAAAATTTGCATCCAAATTTGCAAATATTAAGAAAACAAACGCTGCCTTGAATTTTATTGTGATTAATCATCTCAAGATGCAGGCATTTTTGAAGACTGGAAAATCTGGCGCAAGCAGCGGGTCGGACAAACCTCAAGGCGGTAGCGTAGAACGTCGCAAGCCACCGGCTCCATGGGTGGAGAAATAGTAAGTCCCATCGAATCGAATGGGGAAATCAGATTTGATGCTTATTTGTTGTTCATTTCAGCCGCCCCAGAAGCGTTGATGATGTGGTGGAGCAATCGGAGGTGGTGGCCGTGCTCCGGAAGTGTGTGGAGGGTGCCGATCTGCCCAATATGCTGCTCTACGGTCCACCCGGCACGGGAAAAACGAGCACCATCCTGGCAGCAGCACGCCAGATATTTGGCGACATGTATAAGGATCGCATACTCGAGCTGAATGCCTCCGATGAGCGTGGCATCAATGTGGTGCGCACCAAAATCAAGAACTTCTCCCAACTGTCGGCCAGCCATGTACGTCCCGATGGCCGCCCAGTGCCACCATTCAAGATCATCATCCTGGACGAGGCAGACTCGATGACGCATGCCGCTCAGTCGGCGCTGCGTCGGACCATGGAGAAGGAGAGCAGCAGCACACGCTTCTGCCTCATTTGCAACTATGTGTCGCGCATCATTGTGCCCATCACGTCGCGCTGCTCCAAGTTTCGCTTTAAGCCGCTCGGCGAGGAAAAGATCATTGCCCGGCTGCAGCACATTTGTGAGCTGGAGAGCGTCAAAATCGATCCGGATGCGTACAAGACAATTGTCAAGATATCCGGCGGCGATCTGCGTCGCGCTATAACCACACTTCAGTCATGCTTCCGTCTCCAAGGCTCAGAGCACACCATAAACACCGCCGATCTGTTCGAAATGTCCGGCGTCATACCGGACTACTTGCTGGATGATTTTATGGACGTCTGCCGCTCGGGGAATTATGAGCGTCTCGAGCAGTTTGTACGCGACATCGGCTATTCGGCGTACAGTGTAGGCCAGATGATGGAACAATTGGTGGAGTTTATTGTCCATCATCCGAACCTCACCGATCCGCAGAAGGCAAAGATCTGCGAGAAGCTGGGCGTAAGTATTGGGGGAGTTTTAGCCTGAGCGATGGCTTTACTTAGCTCTCTTCTTTGCAGGAATGCTGCTATCGTCTGCAGGATGGCGGCTCCGAGTACTTGCAGATTATGGATCTTGGCTGCTGCATCATTCTAGCCCTGAAATGAACATCATACATACCACACCCCATACACTACAAACATATTTATAGACCCAGCGAGATCAGGTAGTTGCATTTTATTGAATCGTTTGTTCTTGTCTTGGGTATTCTAGTTTGTGTGGAAGACGTCTCCTACACGTCCTATACGTCTCCCACCCACGCGAATGCCCAAGAAAACAAAAAAGATTCAAACAAATGCAACTGCCTGAAAAGACACAATCGAAACAATGTTTTTTTTTACTACGGAAGATGTTGAAAATATACTTTAATAATTAATTTGTATTTTTGTTCAATCAGTTCGCGACAAATTCGAACTCCTCCTCTTCGCGTTCCCGCTTTACGGCCGAGCTGACGCCTGTGGCACTGGCACTGGTGCTCGGAATGCTGCCCACGGCCACCGCATCGCTGTCCACCTCCATTTTCATGTCGCCACCGGAACTGGTGTCCGTCTTAGTGTCTGCATTACCAGGGACATTCTTCGTTGTGGTTGTGAATTTGATGACGGGCTTGGGTATGGTTACCACCTGCTGTTTTGCCACCACAGAGTGGGCACGCTTCGGCCCATTGGCACTGGCCACGGGCTTTACGACGGTTTTCAATGCGCGCGCCTCCAGTGCCGATTTGGGCATCTTCTTGGCTTGATTTGTGGCCCGCAGCTTGTAGTTGACACCGGTGAGGCAGTAACGGTCTGGGGGCAGACGCAAGCCGCAGTGCGGCTTAATCGGTGGCAGTGGCATGCTATTCCGTATCTCGGCTACCTTCGACAGGGTATGACGCGGCAGTGGACCGGTGAAACTCTTGTCCAGCGCCATATCAGTGGCCAGGCGGACATCGTCGAGATCGATGGTCTTCTTGCGTGCATGATTCGCATACACCTTGGCATCGTCCAATATGCAGGTCACATATCCTACAAAAAATGTTGTTTAGTCAGTATTCATATTGTATTCACGCGTTTTAAGGCAGCGTTAGTTGCACTTTTTGGCGGCACTTACGGAAGGTGAATTCCAGCAATTGGTTTACAACGCGCGGCTCATATTCCTGGACATTCAGCTCCTTCAGTATGGACATTATCACCTGTGCATCTTTCGGAACATGCTTGATCTGAGCATTAATCTTGGCCTTTTCTGCTTTTTCGGCCATCACGCAAAAAAATAGATTTTAAGACATAAACAATATGCTAGTGTTGTTGGGTCGTTCAGGGCAGAAAAAACGAGTGTTGTAAAACCATCCATGGAAAAAGAAGATTTTCTCGATTTTGATATTCAGTTTAATGTTATTATCTAGCTCAGACTCTCAGCACTGAACAAATAATTTTATCCGATAAATTCAAAAATTTTCTACTAAATTGGATAATTTGAAGCCCTGCTTTTAATTTAATTGTTTATAAAATATGGTTTTAACAAAAAGGTCAAGGAATACAACGTAAAGAGTGCACGGAATGAAACGTAGTGTGTATGAAATGTTACGTCATTGTTGCTGATGAACAGGACATTTTTATACCCTATTTCCTTTCATTGATATTAAAATTCTGTTATCCAAGCTAATTTAAAAGGTAATTAATAATAATCTCTCCCAGATTGCCTTTTTTTTACCTATTCATGCATTTGATATATTTTTTATATATATATATTTTTTTATGTCTCCATACCGATACCTTCCTTTTCTCCAGGGTATGCAGATTGTTGCTCATTCCGTGTCACGTTGCGCGACAGTGTTGATAATTTTTCGATAAATGTTGCTGGTAGCAAACTGCCCATACATGTTGACAACGGTAAGAACGTAAAATTTTATTATGTATAATATTGTTGCAGCAGGTTTAAATGTTTTCGAGCAACATTTCTGACCAAAGAAAATCGGCAAAAATGTTGTCAAATGTTGTCGCACTATCGTACGCAATCATTATTAATATCATTATTATTAATATCGAAATATCAAAATATAACCTTGAAATATATCCAGATTAATCGATATTTCAATACATTTTATCATCTCTACGCTGAAAGCTTAAACCCTCCTTTCGCCTTTTCGCCATTTTTTTTTGTGTGAGGTCCTTGTCAGCGGATTTGTAACGAACATTGTTGCGTATTGTTTATTAAAGAACAGGACAATGTTATGAGCGGATAGGGGGACCTCTTGGAGAAGAAGCAGGATGTTCAAAATATGCATGCAGTGCTCCTCATTCTACCGAAAATCGTAATTCATCTTCCTAGAAACTTTTGCCAGTAACTGCACTCTCGAAAAATGACCTGAGTCTTAAGAGACACAATCCGATTTGGAGATGGCGCCTTAATCAACGTTTAGCGCATTATATTTTGAATGCTGTCGGCAAAGTTGGCCGCCTTCTAGAGCGTAGAGATGCAGCCTCGACCATGAAGAGGACCATGCAACCCTTGCTCAGCAGAGGCTTAACGAACGGCGACTTTTGCTCCTCCCCGCGGCCGGCAACGGCGATAAAGAGACTCCTCGATTAACGTAAGAAAACTTTTATTCATTAAACGTACAGATCTACATACAATATGCACTATACTTGGAAGACAAATTAGAAGCTTGTCGCGCATTACATTCATATACATTACACAATGGTGGTGGCGGGGGTAGGGGGGAAACGGAAACTCTTTCAGCTTACGATTACATACATATTTTTCTTTTTTTCATTTGTTTATAGTAGTATTATTAATATTATTATTATAGGGCTACACATGTACGTTACACGCTACAATAAATTAACTCTTTATTGTTTGTTGTGTGTCTTTTACTTTGCATATTTCATTCATTCTTTCTTCCTTTCGTTTCCTCTAAACATTCTTCTTTAGGTGCCACAAAAGTTTTGCGCACCAAAAACTTCGATGCAACCTTTTGACTCAAGTCCCACAAAATCGATATATATGTATATCTATTTATATATATAGCTCTATAGCTCTACAAAAAAAAAAGATTCATATGAATAGATTATTTTCAGAATGTAATTTTGTTGAAATTTTCTCCTTCTCTCTGGGGATTTGGACCCTGAATTCTCATACATATATCTATCTACTATACATATATATATATATATGATCTCTGATATATCCTGGTCTCCTTTTTTGTGATATATATTGCAGGGTAAAGACGTGCGGGCGGGGTACTGCTTTCTGTCTTTCCTTCGTTCGTTTCGTTGAATCCTTCTTCAGCTGATGATGCTCTCTTTACCTCTAGGACTTCTCCCACCTCCTAATAGTTGTAGGGTCCATATTGCGAGCCATGGTAGTAGGGACCCGGATAGATCTGTGGCTGTGCATAATTGGCATACGGCGGATACGGTGGCTGCTTCTGCGAGTACACTGCAATCGAAAGAGGGTTAGTTAGACATACTGCTGCGTGGAGTGTAATGGAGTCCCTGAGACTCTTCCTTACCAGGCATCAAGTACTGCAGATTCAGTTGCTCCTCCTTCTCGCGCTCGTTGCGCAGACATACGGCGGCACCCGACAGCAGTATGGCCGACAGGAGGCATGTCCCAATGCCAGCCCATGCCACAATGTACGACCAATCGTAGGCAATCTTTGTATTGTCCCGAAGAACCTGCTCAGTTGAGGTATACACAGATTAGAGAGGCATTCCGCTAGAGGTATGTTGTATGTACATACCGTATTCCACTGCTGAAAGTAATCCTCGCCAACGACCTTTTCCTTCTCAAAGAACTCCACCGTATGCCAGAGACCCATGGCCCCGGCAGCCAAAAGGCACGTGACCAGCAACAATATCGATGTGGCAGTTATGGCGCCCGAAGAGCGCTTCCAGCAGCCGGACAGACCGGTCCAAAAGGCACAGAAAATGGTCACAAAACTAATGATAAACAGGGCAATGCAGGAGCGCGCCAAATGCAGTCTCGATGTGGCATCCTCATTGGCGATTTTCTCATCCTCCGCCTGCGGAAAGTAGTCAATGTTCGAGCAGTGTGTCTCAATCGGTGACAGATATGTGGGCACTATAAACGAGTCAAATCAAATCAGAGATTAATAGATGAATCTTTCGGGTTCCTTCCGACTTCTGTACCTGCTGAGGCCGGCGGCCGTTCCTTGGGATAACAAATGCGGAAGAGTCCACGTGTTCTCGTGTAGTAGTAGTACTTCATGTTCATGTTGTACAGCAGCGACTCGGCATCTGAGTGCTTTGAGGCAAAGGCCTGGAATTGGAAAGGATAGAGGCGGTTGAGGATTAGTCAAGGATTGCCAAGTAAGGAGAGTATAGTACTCCACAGTAGTTCCACCAATCAGCATCAATCCCAAAGATGACAATTCGATCGTCTCTCGTATGCCTCTCCATAATTTTTGGTGCCTGTGTGGGCGTGAGTAATGATCGATTGAGTGTTAGCAGCAGCGGCTCCAGTGAGAGATCGAGAGCGACATATAAACACGTTCCGCACGTTTTCCTTTGTGTGTGTGTGTTTTTTTTTTCGGAATGCATAAAACGTACAGACAGACGGAAAAAGTCCCAAGGTTCTCTCTCTTTCTCTGTCTCTCTGTGCGGGGGTGCTCTCATGCATTAAAGGCATTCAAAAGTACAGTGCGTTTCCCTAACATAAGGCGATGAAAGATCGAAGAGAACTTAGAGACTTCCAGTTAAGGAACTTTTTTAATGAAACTCTGGTATTGAGAATATTTAAAAAAATGGAGTTACCCCAGACGTATTTCAATACAAAACATTACATATTTATCAACTTTTTCAATAGAAGAATACATTCCTTGATATTCGTCACATCCTCCATTTACCTTTCTTTAAAAATCTACATCTAGTAGATCGTGGAGCATTTCAAAGTTATAGAAGAGAAGGCAAAACCATTTGATGTCATATGGTTCCTGGGATATCCCAGTGGCACCCCTTAAATATCATCCACAAATGTCCCCGAATGTGCTGCTTACAACTTTCCCCTAAGCGAAAGGACATCACGAGCACATGTTCCATTGAAAGAACTCTCTTGTATTCGTGATGCAAACATCAACATTACATTCTTCCGCTACTCATGTTTTACACATCAAATAGCATTCAAATAGGGTTGTATAGGATTGTATGCTTCTATGTTTTTCATAGCTTAGAGCCTGAAGACCTATCCCTGTGACAATAGAACTCGTAACATCTCTTATTCCCTTCCAATCGAGTCCCTACTTCCGTACTTCATCAATCCCTATCTATTATCTGTCATCGTCTCATTGCATCATTTCAATATTCACTATTTTTTGGCAGATCTCGCACGTAAAAGATGTCTAATATTTCGTAAAGGGCAAAAATCCCAAAAATTAAAATAATATCACGTTTCACACGTCTCTGAAATTCTATAATTTCGGGGTCTCTCGCTGCTCTCTTTGAAAACAAAATAGACAGAGAAGAGACTCCAAGCAAGAGAGAGGCCCCCTCAAGACGGGTTTTTCTTTCGCATTGAATTTTCATGAAAAAAATATAAAGAAATAAAAAGAAAAGTAGGAGAAGCGGAGGAACGAGTCAAGAAACGTGTTTTAGTTTATGGTATGTCCGGCACGGTACGGTACTCAAACAAATCAACAATAGAGGAAATACCAAGCCGAAAAAAAATACCCCACAGACCCCAACACCCAGAGAAAAGAGCCCTGAATTGTTTGTGGATTTACACCTAGATTCCAAAAAGGTGTACCAATGGATTTAATCCGAGAGTGGAAATCGTTAAAAGAAAGTGTACAATTGTGCATTTTTATTTATTTATTTAAAATACAGATATTTCCCACATCTATATATAAATGTAGTAATCTATTTATTTTCAGGTGTTTTATATTCCGATTTAATACGGGCCCCATTCAAAAATCTTCTTAGATACATTGCATTCTTGTTGTATTCAAAACCCGGGATATTCGATTTTCTTTTCCATATGGCGTTTTTCTCTGAGTGCAGATCTGCCCCACTCCAAAAAGGGTGGGGGCTTCTCATATTCGGATCGAAAAGCATTTCAGTCTTTCGGCATTTTTGTTTGTTTCTTTTCGAATCTTTTGGGTGTTATGTAAATTTGGAAAATATGTTCGCTTGCATAACGCCATGTCTGGGATCTCCTCCTCCTCCCTCTGCTCTTTCACTTTTTCCCTTTTTTACAGCTTCTGCCAGATACCACCACGCCCCAATGCCCAATGCCCAGTGTCCAATGCCCCATGCCCCATGCCTCACAGGTCTCTGGCTCTGGCTCTGGCTCTGGTCTCTCTCTCCGTCATACATTTTGTAACTTTCTTATGAAAGTCGTCGTAAGGCAATTAAGGGCTCCACCTCAAGCTCCTCCTCCCTCCTTCTCCTCCACCTTCCCACCTCACCTTCAATTCAATCGAAGAAGGGGGGGGCGAGCGGATTAGAAATGCATTCATGTATGAAAGAAAACAACCAAAGGAAAAACTTTAAAAGGAGAAAAACAAAGCAAAATATTAAGAAATCAGCCGTGTGTACCAGAGACCCCAGTGGGGCTGCCGCCCCCAGACTCTGTGGCGACTTCTTGAAGTCTTGAAAATGTTGAAAAATGTCGGAGAGAGCATTTGGAAATTAATTAAATCGGTTGGTTAAGTGGATTAATCTGGCATATCTCAACATAAAGGTACGAGCATTGCATCTGTGAGATCTGTGCGACAGAGGAGGGGCTCCGCCTGTCGGGAAGCTGTGTGGCATCAAGTGTGGCAGAGTGTATGGATTGCAATGGTGCCATGCTTGATTAGTGGCCAACATCTCGAAGAAAAGATACACCAAAAATGTACCAGGAAGCGACTGTTGCATCTAAGGCATACATCTGTGTCGTTGCAGAATCAAAATCTATCTTGAAAATTGCCTAAATACCCAAAAAGTGGCTCCTGAATACTTGGTTTTTGTGGCTCTCTTTGTCCCCTCTGGGGGATCCTTTGAGTGCGATTACAAGTGCACATTACATTGAATTTTGTTCTTGTTCTTTAAGAAAATAAAATCCACAAACCCTTGGGACAATTAGGAGCGCCACTCAATTTTATAATACAATCATAGAGGCTCATGGTAGGGAGTGCTGATCAAATCCATGTTATCCATAGATTTTTCCAAACGATACCATAAACGACGCTCAATCAATGCACTTCTACAAAAAAATAAAATATAAAACCGAAAGAAACAATTGTAATCTCGACTTTTTTTAAGTTTTTGTACCGCAAACAAAGATACATTTTTAATTTAAAAGCTCAACACTTCCCAGACGGCAACCTGAAGCTACAGGAGTGTTTTGGGTCCGATTGATGGTTGCATTTTCAGTATTTCAAAGTTCAATGCAACCAGGTGTGGGGCACCTAAGTTGTGTGATAAAAAGAAGCACTAGCATTAAAAAAAAAAACATTAAACAAAACCGTTTAACGCTTGCCCCAACTCTATCAGAAAATGTTGGCTTGCTTCGAGGCGTAAAAATGCTGTTGCATAAAGTAATTACGGGATAAAAAATAAATAAATTAAGAAGCGAAATATGCAGTCTTCTGCAATCTGCAGTGCATTTCCTGGAATGATCTCCGTTAAATAGAGGATTTATCAAATCGAATCCCCTCCCGTCTCCAGTTCGCAAGTGAAAAGCATTTCAGGGGGAGACCGACACTGAGGGGCGGGTAGAAGGACAAAAGGTAAGAAAAAGCTCTGTACAAGAGCAGCCCGTCGAGCACCACAAAAATTCTCTATTCGTTTCCCAATCCAAATCACGTAGCCGCAAGTGTTCGCCGGAAATACAGGGGGGTTTCCAATTCCGTTGGGCATGGGCATGGGCATGGGCGGCGCTCTGTTCAGCGGATCAGTGTCGGATCATTCGGACAGAGAGCACGAGCACAGAGCACATCGGTGCTGCACAAACAGCCACAGAGCCACATAGCCACAGCCACAAGTATTTTTATGACACCCAGGCGAAAAACTAGTTTTTTTTTTGTAGTGGAGATGAGGAGCGGGGGGCTATGGGGCCTAGGCCCAGGCCCAGGCCCACCAGTGCACCACCTTTCCGTCCTCCCAGCCTCCCAGTCACCTCCCCCTGATGCAGCACCTGGCGACTACGACTACGACGACGGATGTCGGTGATTAGCCAATCGGTAAGGGGGGGGCCATACATGTGTAAGGCGGATAAAAACCAGCCACAAGCCACAAACTGGATCCCTCTCTCTCCCTCTCCCTCTCTCTCTCAGGGGTTCTGCAGCAGCAGCAGCAGCAGGATGCCAGTGTGTCCCAGCCCCCCTTCTATCTTCTATGCCTCCGCCACTGGCTTTTCAGCATTCCAGCTGCTGGCTGGCTGGCTGGCTGCTGGCAAAACGCGCTCAAGTCAAGGCCGCGCAACTTCTACCCACAAGAAGAATTTGTCAGATTTTTGTATTCGGAATTCAATTGCGTTTCGTTGTGTGTGGGCGTGGCCCCCAGAAATCGGAGAACATACATCTCTTGGGCCAAGAGATTTCAATAAATGAATAATTTATTTGCTGATGAAATGCAGCATAAAACACAACAGACAATGACGGACAATTTCCAGCTGGATTTCCATGCAAAGAAAAATCTCTTTAGATGGTATTCTATGGACGAGCATGTATACACTGAAAGAACAAAAATTCCTGAAGAAAAGCGCCTGAAGGCCAGAAAGGGTATGCCCTTAGTCGTCTCGCATTTGGTAGATTTCTGGTTTTTTTTTATTTTTTCAAAAACAAAACAAACCTAAAATATGCTCGTGGGAGCTGCGACATTGACGACGAGTAGTAGATTTATTTATTTTTGTTGTTTTCATCTTTTTGGCCACTCCGCTCCCCTGTTTGCACTTTGGCCCACACATGGCAGAGCAATTATGGCCAGAAAGAGCAAAAAGAGAAGCTTCAATTGTAAAAATACAAATAAAAGTAATAATATTTATAATAGAACTAGAAGATTCCGCACCGAAAATAAAACACACGCGGAAGTGGCTACAAAGTGATAAAAAATATCATACAAAAAAATACAGAAAATAATATCGCACACGTTGGTGAGACGTTGAAAGGAAACCTGAAACTTTGATTGAAATCAAATGATTTGATTTGTTTATTGAACAAGGTGGGGTGAAGGGTGGGGTGTGGTGTGGTGTGGTGGAAGGAAACCAGGGGGAACACAAATACAAATCGAAATACCCGCGACGATTATCGCTAGAAATTTTGTTTGCTTTGGGTGTTTGATCGTCGTTTGGTTGTGGGGAAGCGAAAGCAGCAGCCAGCTCGAATGAATCGCACGCTCAAATGGTCCGGAATAATGATGGATCTCTCAGGGGGGGGGCGTCTCCGTCTTCTCTAGGTCTCTCCGAAGAATCGCGCATGCGGATAATTGCAAAGCAAAAATAGTGTTTAAAACACTTGTTCCGGGGACCTGATTATATGGATATGCTCTTCAGGAAAGAACCCAAGAAATACACTCGAAGAAAAATTTCAAATATATTTATTTGAAATATTTCAATTGCAGGCCTTTTGCTCGGTTAAGTAGAGAAGGAAGGAAGCTAGGCCCATGGAGGTATGATATGTATGAGGATATGTTGCATCCTCTACAGAAGAAAGTGGAAGAAACCGAACGAAATACGATTATACATAATCGTAGGGAATGGGGAGAGCCTAGAATCCTCCAGCAACCAAAAGAGGAATCAATTTCCACCCGCATATCTGGGGAATGCAGTGGAGTCTAAAAATCTCTACAGCCTCCAGAAATGTACATATGTATGTATAGGGATTTCTCTCATGATAAATGATGTGTAATAATCTTCAATAATTCAGCCACAGATTGAAGTCCCTCCCTTTCGAATGGTGACTGAATCTCTCTCTAAATCAGTCATCCCCTGTCCCTGAGGCTTTACGTACTAGTCGGTTTTTATTTCAATTTGCTGACATCATGTGAAATTCCAAATTGGTATATCACCTCCGATCCAATCCAATCCCATCCCCCATCCATCTATCGATTCTGTTTATTGTTTGCTGCTGCTGATGATGTTGTTGGATAAATGCTTGGGAATTAGCATAAAGTGAATTGCATTTGGCTCTGACTCTCGACAATGTCTCTGTGGCGAAAATTACCATGCCCCCATGGATATGGATATGATATGGAGCCGGTGTTTGAACGCGGGGAATGTCGGAGCCCGTAGACACCCCATAGAGGAGACATTTACCCAGTAGTTACTTCGGGTTAATGTTTCGGAATCAAGTAAACGTTTAGATTGAATATGAATCGAATTTGTTAAGTACGGAATTGCGCTGACTGGGAAAGGTGAATTTCGGTGTACATATCACATCATATACTCAAGGACTACGAATGCAGGAATCGACTCCTAATTTGGCGGGATCGTAAGGATTCTAATTTTTTTAATAGAAATTAAGAAATGCATATTTATTTATTTTAAAAAAATCTACTATTCAAATCGGAAAAAACTGTCTTATAGAAACAAATTTTCAAGATTCTTAAGACATTTAATGAAACAAAATCAATATAATATCCTTATTTAATAGTATGAAGGGAACGATGGCTGAATCACCTTGAAGAAAGGACAGTCCCTGGCTGGCCCTCTGGCTGGGAACATAATGTTTCCTTTCCAATATAGTTTTCTTTGTAAAATAGCAGTTTCAAAGTACAGAAAGTACTCGGGTGTCGTGTGTGGAGAGGGAGAAAGGCAATTAGAAAAAAAGAGGTAGAGGTAAAGGTAGAGGTAGAGGAGAAATAAAAAATGAAATCTTCTTGAGGCGTTTCGAGGCTTAATTAACTATGGAATTAACATGTGTTGTGTGTCTGTTCCAAGTGGCGGCTTCTGCCACCAATTGCTGCTTGCTGCAATCAATTCAAAATCAGAGTGGAGTCGAGTCGAGTCGAGTCGAGGAGGTGGAGTCGGAGGCGGTGTTGGAGTCGGAGTCGGAGTCGGAGTCCGGGGCAAGGCGCTTACTCAGCGTAAAAGTACAACACGAGATTCATTCATGGAAAGCAGCCAAAAAGGAAACATCAACGAAACAGCCCCACAAAGTGGGGGAAAATGGCAAGTCAGCAGCCAAGTGGCTTTTCATTTGATATTTTCATGGGTTTTCTTCATGGGTTTTTAATTTTTTTTTTTTTTTTTTGTATAAGCCAAGACAAGAAAACGTCTCCAAATCCAAAAAATTAAATGAAATACAAGAAATGACGGATGAAGAAACGAAACGAAACGAACGAAAAGACATACAGACAGACAGACAGAAACGACGAACGAGAAAACACAATGAAAGATACAATATATGCAATGAATATATGAAGAAGGGTTTTCTCTTTTTCGTATTGACACTCCACGATCCACGATCCACTGGGAGCCACCGTCGAAGTCGAAGTCGAAGCCGAGGCCGAAGCTGAAGCCAAAGCCAAAAGCCAGAGACGAGGCCAAAACGCAGTTCCATCAAATTGGGTTTGGGGTGCTCCGGGGATTCCAATGCGCGAGTCCCCCAAATCCCTCTCGCGTCGCTCCCCTACGGCACTCCCCAGACTATAAGAAAAACAAGAAAAGAAAGAAAAGACCAGGCCCATGGCAGGGGATCGGTACGAAGAGATAGATACCCTCCTACATTATAGAAAAACACGCATATTCGGTGGATTCGCTGTACAAATTTCCCATAATCGAAAGACCCCGAAAGACCATATTCCTTGCCACTGGCCATGAGGAATACGGATCTCTTTTTAATCGTTTAATATCGATTACTCCTAGGTTTCGTTTGAATGTAGATCGGGGAATGTTTTCTGTCGAAGACCACGTGGCGTAACACTAAGATATATGTAAGTCTTATGTGGGGAGAGGGAGTATAGAAGACTATAAGATGGGTAAATAAATATTTTGTGCGAAGTATCATCTGCAACAGGTTTAATGGTTTATCCACAAGCCGAGGGACCATTTTACTAAAATAAACTTTTAAGAGATCAACAAAACTCCTTCCGCTCCGTTTGAGTTAGCTAAAATACCCTCTCTTCAAGGGGTATGGTATGTATGCAACACAAGACAACAAAACAAAACAACAACAAATGCGATGGAAGAAACAGAGAAATACAGCAACTTAGGGCCGCCAAACCGAGAGCCAGAGCCAAAAGCAAAAACCGGGCAACCAGCCGCATACCAATTTTGAGTCGTCGTCCGTCGTCGTTGTTGTCTCGAAAACGTGAATCGAGTGAAAACTCAACTCGAAAACCCGTTTGGGCCACAGCGAGAGAGGGGCAGCCACAGCTCGTTGGATCGCCAGAAGGGGCGGATGGGGAGGGGGGGTATGGGTAGGAGGAATGGGATGGGATGGATACAAAAGATACAAAATCCAAAGCCAAAGCCAACGCCAAATGGTGGCTTTGCCTTTGGCTTAAGACAAACAAAAATACCAGAGAGAGAGAGAGAGAGAGAGAGAGAGAGACACTTGGGGCATGAGGCATGGGGCATGTGGCAGGTATCGAGTACACAAATAACGAATGAAGGAAGAATGAAGACGGGGTCCCAAAAGTGCTTGAACTTTGTTGCAGCCACAGGATCGGATCTGTTTTAGAGATCAGCAATTAATGAAAATAATGAAAGATTGGATGATCGATTAGGTCTTTTTCCTCTTCTTATCGTATGTTGCCTCCCATATGTACGGAGGTATTCGTTTCTGTGCTAGAAACTTGATGTTGTTTTCCCTCTGAACTTCCTTGGAAAAGGAAGGAAGGAAAATGCATCGAACATAGGTTCAAAAAAACATACAAATAAGCCATCTTTGAGCTCGTTGCAGATTATTATTATGTGTAGAGGTGTGTTACGACATAGTGCAGATCCAGTGGGCTCTTTTTCCATTATCAATGCCAATGTGTCAATAGTTCAATAGATAGGAATGCAGGAATGAAACGCAATGACCTTTTCACTTCTACAATCTTGAGCGTGCATCCCATATCTGTCTGGCTCGCAGCAGAAGCATGGCTTTCCGGTTTCGCTTCTATCTTCTTTCTGCGTCTATCGTTCTCCATCCAAAAAGTCTGTCTACGCTTCCAAGGGATGATGCACTTGTCAGAGGTAGGAGGGGGATAGCATGGTTTCCTGTTCGCTTGCTTCAGGTAGAACGGCAATCAGCCGAGCAGTAGGAGGCGGAGAGTAGGAGCTCCAATTACCTGCTGCTCTTGCATTTCGGGCCACTTCAAAGGCCACTAAAGTCCCAATCGATTAAGGGCGGAAACCCCAGACAGCGAGGTCAAGAGGTAAATGAATACAAAAATTCCCATCGTTCCCTCCGATTAATTCTAATGGCTTCATATAGCATATGATCTCTCCACGTCTCCCACAGAGGGAAGGGGGATACAGTAAGAGCTATCTCTTTTGCAGAAAAATTATTATCCATCAAATCTCAAGCGGCGACGGCGGCAAAACTTTCGGTGGAGACGACACCGACGACGACGACGACAGTGGGAGCTTCACAGTCAGAAACGTGCAAATATTTTCGGCACACACTTTGGAGTCTCTTTTTTTTTAGTTTGAACTTGTTTTGGAATGCGAATGGTATGCACGATCACGCCTCGAACACTCTCTCTCTCTATCTCTCTCTTCCCGGCTCTCCTTCTAATGTTCTCCCTCTCTCTGGCTCTGTCTCTTTCTCAGTCGACAATTGCACCTACAAGCAGCGCAGCCGCAGCCGCAGCGGCAGCGGCCGTTAATTGTTGCCTGCGTGTGCGTGTCCGTGCATGTACGAACATGCAAAATGGGGAATTATGATGGGGGGGCTGGCTCTGCCGTGGCTTCTTCTTCTTTCTTTTATTTCCCATTCATCGTTGCGGCTGTTGCTGCCGCCCGGGGAGTCTCGTCTTCACGTTTGGCTTGGCTAAGCGCTCGCGTAGAAAGTTTTAACGTTAACGTAGCGGCCGTTGCCCACCGCTGTCCCCTCCCCACCTGCACACACTTCTCCTCCCCCCCCTTCCGCTCTGACGGGTGTTTGCTGTTGTTGTTGGTCTGTTTGCTTTCGACCTTTCTTCTTTACTCACTCTCCGCCATGCCCTTATTTTCTTTTGGCTGAAGCGACTGTTACTGTTACCCACCGTACTGTTGCCCGCTACCTGCGCTTCTGATTTTCGCTTGCCACAGTGGGCCTCACACACACACATTTACTTGTGCGCTGTACAAATATTTATACCCAACAATTATTGGATTAATAAGAGAATTGATATGCTTCTTGGAATAAATGGAGATTAGCAGTGCATTCCTTGGATCATATTTTTTGTTGTGTGTGTTTTTCATGCACTCCACCCACTGTCACCAATGTAAGCTTCGTTTTCAGCCTTCCATTAGAATCGAGATTAACAGTTTATTTTTTAGATATTTTTACTGCTTTTCATGCACGGCACCCACTGTGACGGAACCCGAGGCGCGCCTGCGGCTTCGGCAAAGATGCACCGTTTTGGATAAATCTTAGCCCCCCGCCCGTGCAGATCTGTGCTAGGGGGAAGGTTGGGGGCGGCTTCGTGTTGTTGGTGGTACTAACCTGTATCTGATTGCGCCAGACATCGTAGTGGAGCCAGTTGTCCGTGGAGAAGGCAATGGCCAGAAGAGCGGTGGCGATGATCGCACAGATCGTCGCTATCGACAGTGTTACCGCCGAGCAGGGCATTCTAGATGCGTTACGTTTTTATAGATGATGCTACCTTGATTTTCCAAACCGAAAAGCCGAAAAACCGAAAGACGAACAAAAATACAACTGTTGTTCGCCTCTTCTTCTTGATTTTTTCTTCTTAACTTCTTTTCACAGCTAGATTCTGCCTCTTTTTTTTTGTGCTGCTGCTGCGCCAGAAACCAGTTTTGCAGCGGCAGCAACGACGACACACAAAAAAAAAGTTCGAAAAAAATAAATTAATTTAGCAACGGGGCAGCAGGTAACACACTGACACAGGTTACAGGTACACACGCACACACACAGATGCACTGTCTTAACACTCGCCGGAAACAAGTTAGTTAAGTTAATCTTAAGTTAAGTTAACAATCTCCGTTGTTTCGTTGTTCGCGGGCCAGGTGAATTTTGAATTTGATCGGAGTGGGGTTCTGGCACAGCCGTGTTCAAATACGCCCGCCTTCAAATGTTGCTAGGGCCTAAAAATGTTGATCGGCAACAAGCGTGCGTTGCAGAGAGGGTATGGTCAACCAGCAAAACGGTCCAGACTATGCAACGCAGGCAAGCCAAAATCCACCCCAATTCATAACATACCGTGATTGTTGTACAGGCCTTGTCAGCAATCACAGCATGTCGTTGATCAAACACGTCGAGGTGAGGTTCGTACGGGCCGTGGAATGTTGCTGGACCGATTTTCCTCACGGTCCTTACCTTTCTGAGGCCAGAAAAGAGAGCGTTTTTCTCTCTCTTCCGTTTCAAGTATGAGCTGCGCTCTCTCCTCTACCTGCCACCGCACAGTGGGACATTCGACAATTCAGCTTTGTAAATGAAAACCTTCTGAACAATTTAAGATATCTTCATGAAATAAGCTGCATATGAGAGGAAAAACTTCCAAAATGTGCCACAAAAAGACCCAAAAATAGTTTACTAATACATTTTTTCCTTAGAAGTCTTTTAAACATGGCAATATCTTGAACAATGACTTTGTCACATCTTTTAGACTGGCGTTCCACTGTGCGCCGCCGTGGCGGGATACAAAAACAAACAATACAAACAACGAACGTGGTTTTTAGAAACAGCCTGTTGATATTTGAATACCCTTTGCAGAGAGTATGATGATTTGGACCAGATTTTGCATTGCAGACATAAATGTACATATGTATTTACATACTAATTGTGGGAAAATCTTATATTTGGAACACAAATTGTAGTTTCAGTTTCAAGCGTTTCATTAGAAATATATTATATACCATGGAACCCGTACATTTTCAAGGGTATCAAATATATGCATGTGTTGGGGAATAGGAAGGTAGGACGATAGAACAGTGGCGTCCACTCAAAATGATTCCCTTGGATCGCACCGCACTCGTACCAGTTGGAGCCAGAAAATATTTTATTCTCAACGTAAATGATATTTTTGATTGATATTTTGGTTCGATTCACATTCTTTCAGTGGAAGGCTCTGTCGTACACTGGAGGAAAAACAATGGTATCAATACCACGAAAAACTTTCCGGTAATGTGTATGTGGCGAAACAGATGTTGGATTAATTGCTTTTGAGTCACTTTTCAAGTAAACAATTGATTGCAATGTGGGAAAATATAATTCACCGGCACATATGTTCTGCAATATGAAGTTTTGCTTAAAAGATTTCGCGAGAAAAACGAAATCGAAACAAAGTTGGGATATTATATAAGAAAGAAGAACGATTTAAAGCAAACACATTTACAAGTGTTAACAATTAATAAATACTTCCAACGTTTAAAGTAAATGTGTTTACCGTAGGAAATATATCATACAGACGTTCATATAGGTTTTCTAAACTGAACAAAGTTTGTACTCAATTCTTTGTTTTCAAAATTGATTTGTACTATTGCTCAGTGGAGCACATATGTACATTAGTTTGGTTTGGATGATGTACGATTCGTTCAGCTTAATGCAATAAATGCCATGTTCAAACCACCCCCGCACCCGCTGTTAATCAGGCCAAATTTCTCTCAGTGCAGAGCCAAAGATGCTGCGCCTGCGCTCTCGCAGGTAGGTAGAAAAAATGTTCATGTGTCTGTGTGTTGAATCTGTCAACTTTTGTTTTTGCGTTTTGGTTTATTTTTAGTTGGGTTTTTCTCAATTGCATTTTTGTGCGCGCCCTCTCCTTCTGCCTCTCCCCTCCTCTGCATTCTGCATGGAAATTCAAGAATTTCCAAAATAGCAACGAAGAATATCGTTGTACACACATGTAAATATACGTATGTTTATTTGTATTGTATATGTAATCGGATCGGAATGGTATGGCAAGGCCAATACTGAATCTCAATTGCTGGCCAAAATCTCGAGTGTAGATCGGTCGAGTGCAGGGTCTATGAACAAATGAGGGGCCGAAAAAGTGACATATGTGCCTTAAGCCATAAAATACTTATAAATGCCAATTGTTGTTGTACATTTTTCAGCTCACAAGCACTAGTGCATCATAAAACACATACATATGTATGCACATATTTCAAAGTACTCACCAGTGCAAATCCCATCCAGGTCAAAATAACAAGGTTTCCCTTACCTTCTACTGAACATACCTTGCTCTAAGTCAGTCAATATCTAGCTTTGTCTGTCCCCCTCCGTTTGTCCATACTTCGTTTTCTTTTTGCATGCCGTTTGCATTCCACTGCGTCGTCGTGGATGCCGCCTGCTGCCGCTCCCTGCTCCACTGCATGGCTTTTGGCGTCTGGCTGTCACTTGCGTGTATGGGCGGAGGGAGGCATGGGGCATGCGGCTATGGGGGCATGGCGTTAATCATTATGTATGCGGCATGGCATTTAATTCAAATTTTAGCACAAATTATTAAATATTTGACAACGGCAATGAAAGTGAGAGCGACAGCAAGTGGAAGTGGAAAGCAGCAGTGAGCCGTGACAATGCTTCCGCTGTTGCTGTCGCTGCTGCAGAATTGCTAATTTATGCGATTTATTGGAAGGGTAACCGATGCGACGCGACGCTTCGCCGACTGCGGCTGCTATCACTGCGCTGTTTGCCCTGAAATTTTTGTTATTAGCTCTGGCGGCCCATGGGAGGGGAGGGGGTGCACAGCCGAGCAAACAAGACAAAACGTGTTCGTCGCAGTGAAAGTAACAGGTGATGACCGCAACGGTCAAAAGACGAAACGGCTGCGACGGGCGTCGCTGTCAACGCATCCCAGCGTCGCGAGACCTTTTGGCCGGAAAGAGCGTGTGAAAGAGAGAGTGCATGACTACCAAAAGAAGAAATCCACAGATACGCACCTAATTGATATGATGAGCATTTCGATGCAGCAGCAGCAGCAGCTAGGTGTTATAATCATTTGTAACTTTCTTTCAAACTCGCGCGCCCTTGGCAAGCTAATCGGTAATTTTTCAAACGAACCGCCAACATATATTGCAAAGAAGATGTTGCCGGTATAACAAAATGTCGCGACAACAAATTACCGCAACATCTCCGTCGCAGAAATATATTATCGTTTTCAACGAATATAAAAAACTTGAACAATTCGTCAGTTTATTTACGGTATATTTTGAAAATTGAAAGGTATATTTTGATATATTTCTGAGGGTCAGACCGTATATATGATCGGATTTTCTGATGTTCTTACCACCATGTCTAGCTCATACACCTTGCAAATTGTATACATTGTATTTTCCAGTATATTTTGAGAAGCGTTATTGACTCACCCTCTTGTCAAATGCACCAATGTAGAAACCGCAGTTCAGCTGAAAGATATCATGGGGGTTTTTGAAGAGATTGAAGAGATAAGATACTATATACTGTATGGTTAGTGGTGATAGTACGTTCTCGTCTGTTTTTAAAACAGTCGATAGGTGCGTGTCGTGTCGTGACTTGACTAGGGCTGCAAAACCAAATTATATTTCAACTTTCAACTGTGGCGCGAAAATTTCAAAACAATTTCGATCAGATCCGATCAAATCGAAGCGCAAGTGCAAGTGAATTGGGTAGCCTCCAGAAGCAGCATACGGCCACGGTACAGGCTAGTGGAACAGCACAGCAGCAGACGGCCACGGTGAAGCGCAATATTGAACAGCAGCCGCTGGCCAAGTGGCCGCTGCCAATTGCCATTTGGTAGCCCCCGACAAGCTCAACATCATCAGCAACAAGTGTGTATTTAATGCAGTTCTTTGCAAGGAGCAAGGATATTTATCTTGGTTGCTTTTCCTTATTTTAGCATTCGGAGACAATGGCTATGTAGTCTCTCTCGAGCACTGCTACCACAAGCAGCAACGACCGCTGGGTATACCAGATGCAGTGTCCAGGCTTCCTGCTGCGGCATCGCCAACAAGGAAATGCAGTACCAACATCCAGTTAGCGCAGTCTCCTGTGCCGGCAAAGCGTGGGAGGAGGAAGCTAACATCTAACGTTGCTGTTGCTCCACCCCCCCACCACCACTTCTGCCCAATATTCTATCTTTTCAAAACATTCCAAAAAGTGCCATTTGTGGATGACCAGTTAAGAAAATGTATTAACTATTTAAAGCGGCCGGAAATGTTGGAGGGAAAAATTAACTTCGTGTCTCACTTGACATATTTCAAGAACGAACCTTTCTTCATCATGATAGATGAGTATCATATCCCTCATATGGTAAGTGTTCGACTCAACCGTCTCCACCTCCTGATCCAGCTGCTTCGGCAAATTAAAATTAAATTAAAACAGCTTTGAAAAAAGTTTCTTCATATAATATTAACGAAATAGGGTATACCTGTTCAAAAACTCTGGTTGACGTGACATTTAACACTCACTTATGTTGCCACTGTTTTTTTGTTGACCTTTTAAGCAAATTAAACCTTTTTTCCTACATTATACAATAAAAGAGAGTACTTAAAAGTAGTCAATCAGGTAGAAAATTGATTCATCAACGGTCTAAAATTATGCGGGCAGAACTGAGGGTTTTAGTTAGCCAGCATTATTCAACGGAATATCAAAAACGAGGAATATGCAAAATAGAACTTGAACTCGTCAGTATATTAACGGTATATTTTTTAAATGAGACGGTATGTTTCGGTATATTTCTGACGGTCGACGGTAGATTTTTTCGATAAGCACTGACTGTGGAGCACTTTTTCCTCCAAAATTGGAATCAAATTTTTTTTAATAGCTATGCGTGCAATTAATCAATATGTGTGTTGTTAACAATGTGCCAGTGCTAAGGAAAAAGTGCAAACTATAGGAAAAGGCGCAGCGCCAAAGCCCAGAGGCAGGCAAGTGCAATATATATGTGAAAATTGAGTGTGTGGTGTTCGCCCATGCCATGGAACTGGAGGAGAATTGTAATGAATGCTAATGCATCTGTGTAGGAGTGTGTGAGTGTCTGGCCTGGCGTGCGTATCAGTGTATGTGTATGGGTGTAGTGTGTGCCTGTGTGTGTGTACGCGAGATTCAGGAGAGCAATAATTAAATTAAGCAAAGGTGTTACATGCATGTGCATGTGGGTGGGTGGGTGTTAGCTTGTGTGTGTTTGTGTGTATATACAAAGTGACAAAATTCTAATAAGAATTTCGTGTTATCGCTGACTGCACTCGCTCTCTCCCTCTCTCTCTCTCTCTCTCTGTCTATCTCTCTGGTATATGCCAAATGCATTATAAAAAGCGGCACCTATAAAAGTGCGCTATCACACAAGGGGGTGGAGAGGGGGAAATACTAGCAAACGACGTACTACGAAAACGACGACGCACACGACAAGAAGGATGTGTGTTCGCGTGTATGTGTCTGCGTGTGTGTGTGGGGCGGCCAGCGCGTTGAATTTTTCCGGCTACTCCTTTTGGGCGCCTCTTTGAGTCGTATGTGTGTGTTTCAGAGAGAGAGATTCTTTATTTGAGTGTGTGTGGAAGCTGCAGGCCGCTAGCGGTACTTTTTTACGCACTTCAATTTCCAATTGGAAATCTCCTCTTCTTTTTCTTTGGAGAGTTCGGCCCCCTTCCATCCCGTACTCCCGTACACCCGTACACCCGTACACCCGTCTTGCCTTGCCCCTCTCTCTTGGAGAATCCTGAATCCGAAATCCGAATCTCCGCCCAAAAATTTCCTGCCATCAATTTTCTCTGCGCACAAGCAGCACACGAGCCTGCCGCACGACGACGACGATGATGGAGGTGCGGTGCCCCGCGTGCCGTGCCGCCTTTGGTGGCACGAGAGTGTGTTGGGTGCAGCACGTAAAGCATGCACGGCGAAGAGGGGTTGTGGATTGTGGGTGGGGGGTGGCAGGACGAAAAACGGCGCACGCAACTGTCATTGACCTTCAATTGCATTCGTTGCAAGTTGCAGGCGACGACGCCGCACCCAAAGGTCATAGGTTGTGCCTCGCCTGCAGTCCACACTCCAGAGTGTCTCTGCCACACAGTCCGCTGTGCCGTTGTCGGATGGATGTGTGTCATCAAAAATTTAGCTACTCGGAGACGTATCCTCATCCTGTCTCTCCTCTGTCTTTCTGCACAGCTATCGCCTCGCTTCTGAGAAAATGGAATCGTCCATTAAGCTTAAGGACAACAACTCCAATCCGAGCAGCAATTCGAATGGCAACAATGGAGCAGCAGGAGCAGGAGCATCAGCAGGCGGCGGGGGCAGCGGCAGTGGCGTCTGCGTATCGAGCATCTGCAGCAGCGATAGCTTCAGCATCATGCCACCGCCGCATCATGAGCTGGTCAGCGCCAACAGCATCGAGCTGAATGCGGCCGCCTCCTTGAGCGATGACAGCGGTGTGCCATTGACCACCAATAGCTCCATATCCAGCGGTGATTCCTATCGCATTGGAATGTGCAAATTCGAAATTGAGGTGAGATCCGTTCAGCTTTTATCCTTTCAATCGAACGTGTAAATGTATAACCCTCCTGTTTGCTCCTGTTCCTTTCAGATGGTGGAAAGCGACGGCGAGGTCTCACAATTCGATTCGCTGGACAATTGCTCGGAGGGTGGCATGAGTGCTGAGAACTTTAATACGCTGAAAAAGGGTCCCTTGGCACCCATTGATCCGCCGCCCGAGTTCCAGGACTCGCCGCAGACAACGCTAGTGCGTTCCATCTCCAAGAATATTGTCAATAGCCTGCGGCGTTGGACCTCGTCGCAGTCATCGTTTGAGCACCTGAAGGATGATGTGACGACCAGCACCAAAGTGGCAGTAGAGCCCCCAACAAAGACTGCGGCTGCTGTGGCTGTGGCAGTGGCAGTGATGGCGCCGCCAGAGCAAACCCAAGCAAAGATCTGCCAAATGGAGGTGATGGAGAGCACCCATTTGAGCCTCAAGGAGTCGTACGCCATCAATAAGCATCTGTATGTGAGCGATTCGATACTGAATAGCCACACGGACAACATCTACGACGAGCCCAACAATATTATCAGCAGTTCGTTGGGCAACAGCGTGGATCTTCTGGAGGATGAGGGCTGCTCCGATCAGAGCAGCTGCTCGCCACTGCCCTCACCGCCGCCGCCCGTCTCCATCATCAAGATCAAGCAGACACTGTGCCCCTACTATCAGGATCATACGCGCTACTTCAAGGCCATACCCACGGAGCAGGACAGCATTGCGAGTGCCAAGGCGGCGGCAGCCGCCGCCTCCCAGCAGCGTTTCAATTTCAATGCTGCCGGCCTCTCGGAAATCCATGATTACGATTTGTATTACGGAGCTCGGAGACAGCCGCCGTCGGACAACAGCAGTTTGAGCTTGCAGCGACGGCAGGCCAGCCTCTACAGCCCCCTGGGTGGGCATACGAGCCACTGTCACTACCACAACAACAACAACAACAGCACCAGCAGCAGCCAGGGGCACTACAACCACCCGTACAACAGCCATCCGCATCATCATCATCACCACCATCACTACAGCGGTGGGACTGCTGCCTCGAGCCACGGGCATGGGCAGCGTCCGAACTCGAGGAATTCCCTCAATAGTCGCCTGAGCAGCTCGCACAATTCCCTGAACGTTTCGTCGGCGAATAAGCCCGATGATTCCATCTTTATAACGCAGGCCATGTCCCACGATGCGTTGTTTACACGCGAGATATCTGACTTCTATAATGTGCCCATCGATTCGGATATTTATGCGTTTCCCGTGGACATGATCGAGCAGCAGCAGCAGCAACTAGAGAAGGAAAAGGAAAAAGAGAAAGAGCGGCAGGTGACGGCAAACTCAGTGGCAGGAACAGGAGCTGGAGCTGGAGCAGGAGCAGGAGCCCCCACTTACCACAAGGCGGCCAGCAGAAGGAATAAACGCAACAAACGCAAGCAGCGACACGGAGGAACGACTGCTGCGGGGGCGGGGACTGAGACGAGCGATGGGGATGGGGAAAAGTCAGGGAAACATGGAAAATATCGCACACCAGTGGGGCTGGGGCAGGGACAGTGCCAGGGGCAAACGAGCGAGTCATCGGAGCCACTGCACATGACCCTCGACGAAGTGAAGCAATTCTATCACACACTCTACTCGGACGCGGGCAAATCCTGTGCATCCTCGGGCGGCGGCGGCGGCGGCGGCAGCGGGGGACCCAACAAACCGATGATGGTCAAGTCCAGCAACGAGACGATCTGGAGTGTGTCAACGGCCACAACGAATGCCACCTCGACCACGGCGCGAACGCGCAGCAGTGTTGGCACCTCGAATCGTTCGACAAATGCTGCGGGCGCTGGCGGGGGTGGCTCTGCCAGCGATGGCGGCAAGTATCTGAGCAAACAGAGCAAACACAATCTGGACAATGATAAGCTCAACAACAACAACAACAACAATAACCAGCAAACGCCCACGCAACAGCAACAGCAGCAGCAGCAGAACCTGCAACAGCAGCAGCAACAGTCATCGGAGAAGCCACCCGCGGGGGAGCTGCAACTGCAGCTACAGATGCAACACCACCAGCAGCAGCATCCGAACAATAAGCATGTGGTGCACTCGGAAAAGAAGTCACAATTTACGCTTAATCTCAAGCAAAAGTTCTGCAGCATCTTTCGCTTTCGTCGGAATCATCATAGTCGTTGTCGCGCCGCAGCCGCCTCTGTGGCGGCGGCGAATGCGGCTGCAAATGCGAGTGCCACGAATGCCGCATTGGCTGTGGAAGCAACTGCTGTGGCTGCTGAGGGCCAGGACCAGGAGTCGTCACCAGCAGCAGTCACAGCAACACCAGCCACCGCCCCAGGGGAGTCATCGTCCGATGAGGGACTCAAGAAGTTCCAGTCGCGTGCACTGCCACCATTACCAAAGAAGGGTAAATAAATGACACCTACTCCTGCCCACAGAATCTCTAAAACATTCTCCTCCTCCTTTCCTTTCCTCTACTTGCGCTTCTTTCAAGCAGCAGCCGCCTATGCCATAGATGAAGCTGTCGAACAACCCGAACAGGAGGATCAACAGCAGAAGAAGCAACCTGGTGGCCAAGAGCCGCGTGCATTGCAGTTTACCTCAAGCATTGAAAAAGTCAAAGACGTAAGCAATAGTGGGTCCTATGCCAGAGCTACATCTATGTCTAATCTTTGTTGCCTTTGCAGTACGGCTGGTACTGGGGTCCCTTGTCTGGGGAGGCAGCCGAAAAGGTGCTCTCGAACGAGCCGGATGGCTCTTTTATTGTGCGCGATAGCTCCGATGATCATTACATATTCTCGCTAAGCTTCAAGCTGAACAATTGTGTGCGACATGTGCGCATTGAACAGGATCAGGGTAAGAACTCTGCTGTTTCCCCTCCTGTAATCGATACTCATGCCCAATTTCTGTTCTTTCAGGGACCTTCTCCTTTGGCTCTTATGCCAAATTCAAGTCGCAAACCATCACCGAATTCATTGAGAAGGCTGTCGAGCATTCGCGAAGTGGCAGGTGAGAACAAATCTCAGGAACTTCCCCCTTGGATATTTACTAATCCTGCACCCGTTTTTTTTACCACTTCAGATATTTATTCTTTCTGCATCGCCGGCCAGAGCATGGACCAATGCGTGTGCAATTAACCAATCCAGTATCTAGATTTAAGCATGTACAAAGCCTGCAGCACATGTGCAGGTGGGTGTCCTTCCTCTATGTCTACGGCTAGTCCGATTTCTTCCCCTTAAGTGAATCCTGCATTCGCCTGAAGTCGCGCCTCTGCTGCTTGGCCCGCTGTTTACGGCTGTAGGGCGGCCCCATATTCGGCTTGGGCGCATCCAGCGGTGGGCGGGGACGCGGACAGCGCACTCGTAGCCAGGCTGTCAGATATTTCAAAATTTTCAATTCCATTTTATTTACATTTTTACCTATTGTTTACCCAAAAAATGACTGATTTGTATTTCTATTGTATTCCCATTTCAGATTTGTTATACTAAAGGCGGTTATACGAAAGGATCTTATACAGACGTTGCCATTACCAAGAAGACTTTTAGACTATCTTAACTATAAGCATTGCTACTCCGAGCAGGTGGAGTCCGACAGTTCCCATTCGCAGGTAAGTCGCAGAGAGCAACCCGTCGAATCCCATCCATCATCCATCAGCCATGAGACATTTTTAAAGCGTTTCGCAGATTAAACCAATGATTTAGGATTCAACATTGATATTTTGTCGATATTTAAATGTTAAGATAATCTCCCATCCATTCGCTTATGGGAACACAGTCCGGTTCATTTTGCAATATATTTATTTATTTTAGATTTCTGGCGATGGAACCATGTAGGAGATGGAGATGGAGATGGACATGGGGATGGCAAAGGCGGACTCGGAAGCGATTCGCTTGTGACAAAAACAAAAAGTAAACGAAAGCAACAGAAATTATTACCTTACATAAGTAGTAGAATTTAAACAAACGAAACAAAGAAACGCGAAATGCAAAACAAGAAACAAGCAAGTAACGAAACGAAACATTAAAACCGTTAAACGTTCTGTATAACAAGAACAAAGGAAACAACAAAACAACAACAAAAACAAAACAAACAAAAACGTTAAATAAGTAAAGTAAATGGAAGAAATTGTTAGTTTTGCTAAAAATAAAAACCATGAAGAAGTAGTAGAAGCTGAGGAAGTAGAAGAAGGCGATGACGAAGTAGCAGAAGAACAGGAAGGAGAAGGACGAAGAAGAACACAAAATTCAAAACTCTGTTTATTGATCATTTTTTTGTACTCGGTGCTATACTATAAATATAAAAACTATTTAATGAAGAAAAGGAGGCAGAGAGGAGACGAAGCAGAAAGCAGGACGAAGAAGAAAAGGAAGAAGGAAGAAAGAAGAGCAAACAAAAGCTACAACAAAATGGAAACACGAAACAGAAAAAATATTATAGATATTATAGAAATTATGCGGTAGTCAAGTAAACGAAATAACGAATTAACTGAAAAAAATTGTACATAAAAATATGTTTGAGAAATGAGGAGCCATATGCCACCCAGCAGAACCCCCCGCCACCCAGCCACCCAGCCATCCTGCAACAAAGAACCCCGCCACCCGGATGGGGCCTACGTTTTTCATTAATTAATTTTATGCTTGCCTTTTAGCTGTGATTTATATAAGGTGTCTGAGTCGACTATGTCGGCAGTATTTTGTTCAAGCTGCAATTTGATATTTATAGAATTATGTGTCACGACGAGAGAAGAAAGAGCTCGCTCTTACCGAAAGGACAGACAGAGCAAATGTAAAAGCAATCTTAAAACAATCTTAAGTTCAAGCAAAGACTTTTCATATATATAGGTATAGGTCTTTGTTTCAAGTCAAAAAATACTCGAAAGCATGAGGTGGAAAACCGAACCAAAACCGATACAAAACGATCGAAACGAGTGGGACAGCAATAGAAAGAGAACGAGAAAGAGAAGAGTAGGAAAAGGAAAATAAAAGTGAAACAGAAACAGAAACACCAACAAAGAGCATATTGTATATTCATATTGCTTAGATTTATTTCAATTGTTGACTAATTATGGTTTCGGATTTGTTGTTATTTATGTTTTAAGCTCCCAAACAACCCACCCCCCGCATACCATACCACATTTTTTTTTTGTGTATACTATTATTATTGCTCATGATTGAATTGTTTATACGTTGTATTTATTTCTTTTTTGTATAAATATATATGTATACGACATTTGTGTATGTATGTGTGTAGGAGAGAGGGGGCTACCACCTCTTCCTCCTCCCATGAAACAAAAAAGAAAACTGAAACCAAAACCAAAAACCGAAAACTCCAATCAAAATTCTTGGGTTCATTTTTGGGGCGCTCCTGATCCCTCCTAGCCTACCTTTCCCTCCCCCTCCACTGCTTCGGGCAGCGAATGAACAAACAATTTAACGAAACAAAAAAAACAAAAGAATATTTGTCTATGGAAATTATTATAAACGAATGGATGATAGAGAGATGCATGGCGTAATGAGGACAGAGGGAGAGGAAGGAGTACTGGGAGGTCACAGAAAATGAGCAAAACAACAAAGGCAATATAAAGACAAATTTTTAATAATAAAAAGTAAACAATGAAAAAAATGAAAAATTCTTTTATTTGTTTGAGAGTATACCTATATTTTGAATTTGAATTCAAATTGTTCAATTTTGATAACAACTTGATAACGATAACGGAGCACGGCACCGATTAATATAAAGCCGCCGCTCTCTAGTGAAGGAGGAAAGCCCTCTAGCGGAAAAATTAAATTTCAAATTTGAAGTTTACATTGTGTCCGCCGATGGAAATGGATGCGCTGATCATCTTTATGGCCACTACTTCTGACAAAAGAGGGCGGGTTGAGATTAGGCAACTCAGCACTGGTTCAGTTTTTACATAAGAGATGGTACTGCTTTAGTGTTGTTTTTACATAAGAGATGAATCTGCTCTGGTTCCCTTATGTACAAAACAGAGGGCACTTAATTTATATTGTGACTTAGATGGCGGCTTGGAAATTGTTGGCGCCATCTAGTGCTCATGAAATTAGTGAAGGATTGCAAGCAAAATTTTCAACTGAAATAAAAATGATCTTTTGAAAAGGACTACTTCGAGTGCGGGGTTGTCTCTAAAATTGGTTTAAAAATCTAGAAAGAAGTCGTTATTAACCCATTAATAATATATCTGTATTTGTGGGATCAGCATTTATAGTTCAGAATAAAAGTCCATACTTTTCCGATCATAATACATTTTAATTTATAAAATCCGCCTAAAGTCAAATAACTTAGAACATGAGAAAAAATCGCTTTTATATGAGCACTTCCATTCAGGCATTTCGTTTTGCCTTTTTTTATTTATAAGTTTTCAGATCAAAATGGGAAAATTCGGTAACTTTCAATAAATTTAGAAAATAATGTCGGGACAGAAGTGGAAAGGGAAACCGGTTTTTATTGACTTTTTATGTATTTTGGCATGGTAGACTTTTTGGCGGAAATGCCCATATTCTGATTATTAAACCATTCAATACAGGGTATTACACTGTCGAGGCACTCGACTACGATGCTTTGCAGATACATATGTTGCCCACTCAAGAGTTAATGGCAGAAAGATTAAAATCTAGATGGAGCCACGGGTCTCGAAATCAGTTAGACGCGAACAATGATTAAGGCGAAACTACTATATTAGCTAGTCCGCTTAAACTTGCGCTTTCAATCACTCAATCAATGGCTTAGTTAATGTCGAAAAGGTGTGTTCCCCTCCCACAATCATGCAATCAAGACTCATAAATGAGTGGGGAAGCATTCATCGGTTCAGTCGAAAGATCATAATGGGGGAAGAACATCATTTTTCTTCGAATAATTTTGGAAAATAGGTGCTATAAATTGTAACGGATTGCAAGAGGGGGCGCCTCTTCTCTCCCAACAAAAACCTGGAAACTGGTCGACTTTTGATGCCTCTTTTGTTTCGGCTTTTTTGTTTGTGCCTCCGCCTCATGTATCCTCTGTTGCTTTTCGTGTTTTTGTGGCTTTTCATTTTTCCCAAACAACGAGACGAGCAGCAACCGTCTTGTGATTAATTACATTTTCTTTTACCGGTTTTCTCTTTAGACTTTTTTCAATTCAATTTTTTCGGCTTCGATAGTGGAGTGTGGATTGTGGAGTGTGCAGTGCAGTGCAGCGCCGTCAACGTCGCTATTTGAAATTAAATTTTGATTAATTGCCGCCGCCGACGGTCCGAGTTTCGACGTTCGACGTTCGATGGTCGGCACCTTTTTGGTGTTTTCTTTTTTTTTTTGTGGACGGCGCTACGGGAAAAGTGTTTTGCAGCCGCACTCGGAATTCGCTGCACTTGCCGACAGTCGGCCTGCCCCGCACACCCTCACCCTCACCCTCCCGCTGGGATGAGGATGAGCGGACGGACCGTCCGTCAAGAAAAAACGATGTCTGGAAACGAAATAATTTTCAGGTGTGAAAAATTTTGAAATGCGCTTTCAATTTGCGCTGCCCGAGCCGACAACCGAATGCACAAGGAAGCAGAAGGAGGGGCAGGAGCAGTGAAGAAAGAAGTGGAGAAGAGGCAGAAGGAGGAGTAGCAGCAGCAGAAGAGCGCGCCCCATTAACGCAGCAACCAAATAAAGTCATTACCAATGGACTTGGCCAGCGGTAGGGGCAAGAGCAGCAACAAGGGGCAGGAAAAACAGCCAGGAACAGCGGCAGAGGCAGGGGACGGAGCAGGAACCGAGAAGCAAGAGGAACAAGTACAAGACGGCAGGGAACGACAGTGGTTACCTTCTAATGTGCCCCCAAACAATTTGCTACATAAACCCTGCTGGTGCTGCTGCTGCCACACCTACCTGCTGCCAGTGCCAGGGCCAGTGCCAGTGCCAGTGCCAAAACATGCAATGTGGCTCAGCAAGCTCGTCCGTCCACTGTCCGTCTGCCTCATAGCCATAGCAGCCGCCACCGTCCACCGAAACCGCACTCTTCAATCCTAGAAAAGACGGCCCTCGTTTGCAGCAAGCATCCCCCCGCCCGCACCCGCCATATCCAAAAGTCACTTTTCGTGTCTGCAGAGCCAGAGCCTCCACTGCAGCTCCACCCTCGTGTCGGCTCTGTTGCTCTCTGGGACTGAGACTGGGACTGGGACCTGGAGATCAGATAACTCAATTATTCGCGGCGTAAACAAATGCTGCCTTTCAGGGTTTTAGCCAACATCCCAACATCCCAACAGCCCGTCCAACGTCCATCTGCAGCCTCCCAGAGCCCTCTCTCAGCCCTCTCTCCGATGCCCTGATGGGCCGCCTCCTGCCAAGCAGGATGGAATGGGAGTGGGGAATGGGGAATGGGCATGGGTTATTATCCCAGGCATAAATGGATTGTAAACGTGATTTTTATAGTCATTTAGCATAATAATGCATTTTATGGTTTTAGCCCAGTCGGAAAGGAGCACTCACTCGAGCATCCATTCGGATTGGGACTCGGACTCCGACTTGGAATAGTACTGCTGCACTGGCACTCGGGATTGCGCCGACCTTCTCTCTGGCCCCCCCCCTTTCTTCCCTCTGACTCTAACACTTCTCTCGGGCGCTGCTACTCCGCTGACTCTTCCCGGGAAGGGGCCTTTTCTTTTCGCGAAAATGATTCTGGACAGAACTATCTTCTGCTTAGCTGAAGAATAAGGGATAAAGAATGAGGGAAGACAGAGTACTACCCTTTCTTGACTGACATTGATTCCCTGTAAAACTCAGTACATTCTTTACCATTCGTAATTCTTTTTCGATGAAATCTCGATAACATATCGATTAGCAGCACTTTTCAAAAATATTTTATTTGGGCTTTTCATAACTAAAGAGGAGGAGGAATATTGAAAATACTGAATGGCTAATTGCCACAGAGAGGGAGAGAGTTATTGTCTGTCCCACTTAATGCATCACTTTTCTCAGCACATAAAATCACGTTTTTCTGAAACCGCATAAACGCATTTCTCAAAGACTTTTGAAGAGATCTCTCTCGACTCTCGGACTCTTTTAACCAATTTGCGCCCCGTTCACGTTTGTTATTCACGCTTTTCAATTGAGAACACGCCGCCAGATGGGGCAGCAGCACTCCACTCCCCTATCCTCCCCTACCCTACCCTGCCGTGCCGCTCTGTGAGGCAGGGGGATCACGGCTGGGGCCTCGTTTTATTGTTTGTCTTCTTTATTACAAGTTAAAGCGTAATTACTCAACAAATATGCGGCAATTTGCAAGCGAACAGTGAACAGCCGAAGCTCCAAACGAAACACACACAGAGAGAGGGAGAGGTAGAGAGAGAGAGAAAGAGGAGGAACACGAACCTGAAGCTGAAGTTAAAAATGAAGATGAAGATGGAGTCCTACAACTCTTCTTCGATTGCAGTGTGCCCCTGGGGTTGCTGCAATGCCCGAAATCAATCGACCAAATGTCTGGACTGTAAATTTGTTTTTATTTATTTCCCACTCACAAAACTGGAGCTGGAGCTGGAGCTGGATCTCTGAAGGTAGAAGACGGCTCTGAAGGTGTGTTGTGTTCCGTTGCTTCTTGATGTTAGCCGACACCCGAGACACCCGAGACACGGAGCAGAGAAATGAAATGAAGTAATCCAATTTGCCCACCGGTTGTCCTTTTGGCCAAAGGCCCAAGGTGCTTATTAGTGCCTCCAACCCCCCCCTCTCCACCCGGCTTCCGAAGGATTGAGTGACGGCCTGACGGACTGCTGTTGCTGCTGCTTCTGCTGGATGGGAGATGGTACTGTGTCCATTTAACGATACCCCGCAAATGCGCATAAAACGCTGTTAACTTTTCCATAAATCTCAATTTGATGACCCATCCCCTCCATCCCCTCCAACCCCCACCACACAACACCACAAGCTGTTGCAAGTGTGGGGGTTCTAGGGGTGTTAAGCGTTCGTCCTTGCCCCCGATTCTCCAATGTGCTGCCGGAATTATTATCGCAATACTTATCAAACAATAAAGTGAACTAAAAACAAAAGTTCTGCACTCTCCGACGAGTGTATGTAGATTTATGCGAGCATACTATATGATTTACACTCGTATTTCGGTTCAGCCTATCTTCGGTTTCGATCACGACAAAACCGCACGCGACCTTCATAAAAATATAGAAGTAATTTTCAAATTATTTCCAGCAGGCCAGCAGAAGCTTTGTTTTGGGGTTCGTCGTATCCCGTCTCATCATCTCATCGCATCTCCATTTTTGGGTGTCGTTTGACTGTCAGAAATGTCGAATGTTTATCAAAACAAGTAAATCGCATAAAAATAGAGCCATTGTCAAGGGTCCAGGCTCTCGTTTTGGTCGTGTGCCCATTCCTAAGGGGAGGATTCAACGGTTTCTTGATGGTTAGGGTTAGGGTTCGAGGGTTCGAGGATTCGAGGGTTTGTCCAGAGACAATGTTGATGCTGGTTCCCTGATTAGCCGCCGCCGCATATACACTCGTAAATCGTACTTAAGCCATTATAAATTGTTATCCCATCATCCCATTGGACACGACCGACAATTCATCCGGAATATTGCTCTTGGATGGGAATAGGAAATCTGAGTAAAATTATGTTAAGTCCGAGGGCATGGGAAAGTGTCTTTTAGGATATTCTTGAGGTTTTTCCTTAGCTTTAACCCACTCGAAGTTTGTTCTAGAAGAATACTAAAAATCAAGGACTTGCCTCTCTGATAAAGGATACACTAGTTTCTATACTAAAAATTACCAAATCACCACTGAAATAGATCACCATCACCGAAGTTCGTTGCGCGCGGATCCAAGGCATAAAAATCAGCACAACCGACCGAGGAGCGCTGCTGCATAACCCGCTAAACGTATAACCAAACCAATTCAACCGAACTTAACATTCAGAAAAGGATCAAATTTGTTTTAATTTCGAGTAAAAGTAAAGCTAACAACATATAAATTTAAGGCAGAATCTCTTTTCTTCTTGGGAAAGATGTTTCGATGCATTGCTGTGGATGCTTGGACTCTATCATGTGGCTGCGGAGTGTCTATCAGATATTCCCTTGTTTTGCTAATCCCATTGCCGCTCGCTCTCATCATCTTCTCACGCTCTAAACAACTATTAGCAGGCCACTTTACAGGCAATACCCGCTAAGCCCAACCCAAAACACAAGCCACCAGTCAAACAAATCGGACTCCCAGGCAGACGCTAATCCTTGTCGATTGCTCACTTTAATGCCGGCCACCCTCCGGGGCTTCAGAGCTCCTGCCTCCCTGGCTTTCTGCCTCCTTGCTTCCTTGCCTCCTGGCAGGGCCTTCTATTTGCGTCATGTTGTACATGTTAAGCCGACAAATCGGTTGCGATTGATTAAAGTGCGAGTCGAGTCGAGTCGAGCGCCGCACAGTGCTCTCTTCATCCCCGGTGATTGCTATCTTGGCTTCAGTTTTCGGGGTTTCGGGGTTTTCGATTTTTGGTGTTTGGTTTTTTTTCGGCTTTTGGAAATCTGACAAAAGCCTCTACCCGTCTCGAAAGGTAAGCCGCTGACGGCGTCCACCTTGCCCTGTCAAGCCACCTCCTTTGTTGTCCTTTTTGCGCTAAGCGCGTGAAATTTGTCATATCCTTATCGGCAAGCAGCGCACCGCTGCTGTCTCATCCTCATCCTCGGCATCCTGTCTGGTGGTTAGTTTGGCTACTCTCCCAAAAAGGGAGCACCAAAGGAGGCGTGAAATATCCGCAGAATGTGCCACGTACTGGCAGGCAATCCTCTCAAGCGTTTTGGTCCCAGCGGAGGCGCGCTCTTGTGGTTTGCAAGCCGTGAAATCGATGCGTGTGCCCGTGTGCCGTTGAGTTGCGTTGCGAGCGAGTGCCAAGGATTTGCGACTTAGTTGCCACAACGAATGGGTCACCATTTGAAGGATATTCGTTGAAGGAGTCCCCAGGGGCACATCAATGGATCTCTGGTTGGTTTCTCTAAAGTTTGAAGGTCCGTTAAAGATATTTCCTTACCGCATCGCTGATTTGATGGGGTCACCATTTAGTGTGGGGGTCACCATAAGAGTTGAAGGCATTACAAAGATCCATCGATTGTTCTTTTGGAGGATCAACGTCCTCCCTTTGGATCGTTACAGACTTTATGTCCTTCCATAATGTCCGTGCCCTGGGGCTCAGGTCACTTCCGGGCAGCAGTCTGACAGGACCCCAGCTGAGGAGAGTCCTTCCACAGGCAATCAGTGCTGCTAGCCATTAGGAAGGGGAGCAGGAGGAGCCAGCCAGTGACTATCCCACAGTTTTGAGAGATCTGCTGTGGCAATTAATGCGCCACCTGATCGGCCTTGGGCAGCGCGTTACGTTTCCGCGCTCCAGTTATGCACCACTTGCCACACACTTGTCTCCGCCCTTCGGTCTGGCCGGCTGGCTGGCTGGCTGGCCACGCCTCCTTCTCCACCGAAGGGCTGTGGGCACTGCCACTGTTACAATTTTGTCGCTCTTTTTTGGCGGCAGTAATTAACATTGTTTTTCTTATGGCTGCTCCTGCATTTGTTGCTCTTTCTGGCACCCTCTTGCTCCTCTTTGTAGCACCTCTTCGGCCCTTGCTTCGCAGGCCCCTACTCGCGGCAGTTTCTTCTTTGCATTCTTCCGTGGCTGATCTTTTTGCATATGCGCATTGCGTTTATTAATGTCATCAACGCCCCAGCTCCAACTCCAACTCCAACTCCAGTGGCAGCTCCCATTTCTGCCCCTCGATGCTACGGCTGTGCCACACTCTGGGGCACAGTTGAGTTGACAACTCAATTGTTTGCGGTCGAGTCGACGCTGTGGACGCTGCTACGCTCATCATCAAAGCGACATCAATTAAAATGATTTCTGCGATCGGCAGGGCAGCAGAAAAAAGCAAAAAGGCTAATTAAACGCCTAACAGTAAGCCAAAGGCAGTGGCAGTGGCACTGGCATGGGGCGCTGGCATGGGGTAGGGGCACAAAAAATTGGAGCTAATTTGATTAATATGCCACTGCGACGGGGACTGTGGTTGGCGGGGAAATGGCACTTGAATGGGGCTACTGTGGGCCTAATGATGGGAAGTGCGAACGCATTTTGGCTCCCAAGACGCGTAGCGTAATTGCGAAAGTAATTAGTGCAAAGCGTTCAATTGCGATACTCTCGCACTTGAAGGCCCCCCCCCCCCCACCTCCCACTGGAAGGGGAGCCAGCCCCAGCAACTGTACATCGAATAATCGAAGGGGAGGAGGATTCCCACATTTAGACATCGCTTCATCACTCCATCCACTCTTCAGTGGCTGCCGCAAACCATTAACCCATTCTTAATAATCTTAATAATCCTTGGAATAATACCCCTTCTCATAGCCCCTATCCATTAGAGATGCCTGCATCTTTAATGAATTCAGAATAAGAATCGTAAGGGGATTCCCTAGCGGCCACGCTTCCCCATCTTTCGGACAGCCATCTGACGATGTTTGCCCACCTGAAACTATCGAAAGGTTGTCAGTGGGCCAGTGATCTGTGGATGTGGACAGCGCGAGTAGGTCCCTAGATATTTCCCCATTATTCAATATCTCACAGCTTCCATGAGGTTGTCCAATGAATGGTTGTGTTGCGAAATTTGTTCATTATCCAGCAGTACATTTCATCCACAGTAACGCCTATGAACACGATCAACAATTGCTATCAATAATTAAATAACTAAGGAATAGTGCTAGTCCCAGAGGCCTTTGTAATGTCACAAGTCAAAGATCAAGTTTAGAGTAGACTCTAAATCAATTCGCACAAAACATATAAATATAAAGGAGCCTCTGCTCAGCGACGAGAAGGGGTAGCCCTGTGACAGCATTTAGAAACCTCTCATCCCCAGACCAAGTACTCCGACTGAACCGAATGAACAGACCTCTGACCCACTCGAAACATTCCATCGTAGCAGTGGGGCAAGCCCAGGGACCAGAGGAAGTTGACCAAGACCCGTGTTAGCGGCACTGCAGGAGGCGCCGGTGGGAGGTTTCCGCGATCCAAGCGTGCCAACCGATTCGAACACTATTTACCAAAAACACCCAAGCTTGATTGTTGATTACACCATAGTATGAATGGAAAGTGCCCGAGTTTTGATATCTTTAAACAGGCAGCAACCGTTAGAGCCGTTTTTTCCACATATTGTAATTTTGTACCCAACTTTATGCCTTAGACAATGTATTGTATCATATTGTGCATACCCTCTGTATTGCAGATCCATTACTGATATATACCCCTGCTTTATATCTGATTTGAATATCACATATAAAGAATGGATTACACTTACAAGATTTAAACGCATTTAAATATTATCTTTGGTGGGAGACCTCTAAAAGCGCTCACATCTAGTGGCTGCATCGCCCTGGTCGGAGTCTCAGGAAGATCCAGTCGACTCTTGCCACGCCCAAAGCCCCTACGCAGATAAGCAGAAGAATCAGTGGGCCAAAAGGGTGAGTAGTGGAAGAGGATACGGGGAGCAGAAGAATCAGGCAGCCTGGAAGCGACCAGAGGATCAGAAGAGCTGAAGAGCAGAGTCCCAGAAGGGGCTGAAGGAGTGGGGGAGGAGGAGGACGACTAACAGAGGAAAAGGCCGCACCATTTGCGGCTAATTTTGTAAATCATGATATCGTAATTAATTTTTGCAGCAGGCACCGCAGAAACAACAATGCAACAATGCGGGGCAGGCAACACCAACACAAAGTCTGGCAGAAAGAAAAGGGATCCGTTGCCCTCGTCTCCTCCTCCCACCATTCTCTCGTTTTAGCCAGAAATCCTCGGAGTCGAAGGCGACGTCGAAGTCTCTGCCTCCGCGTGGCACACACAGAGAAAGAGAAAAAACCAATTAATATTTGAGCAATGCTCCTGCGGCAACAATTAAAGTCAACGGCAATGGCAATGCAGCAACAACAGAAACAACAGCCTGGAACGGCAACGGACAAGAAAAGATTTTTATTGAGATCTCAAAGATGCAAAGTGATTCGAATTTGATTGCACCGCGCGTGCGCTGTGGCAACGTTCCTCCATCTCCCCCTTGAGGGACTCGCTCCCTCTCTCTGTCTGTCTCTGTGGCATCTTCATTCCTGCCTCTCGGTTCTGCCCCGTTTGTCGGCCAGCAGAGGCGCAGTGGGGCGTCAGAGGTGTGAAAACCCTGCTGGGTCTTAATGCAAGCTAATAAGAAGCAGCACCGAATGGTGCACGGTGCAGGGTGAAGGGTGCAGGGTGCAGGCGGCACCCAGAAAGAGAACTCCGAGAGTCGGATCGTTTGGCCCTTGATCGGTGGTTACATGCAACCGAAATACAGGGACAAAGCGAGAACGAGAGTTGGGGGGATGTGGATGTGGCATGACCAATGTGATGGACACTCCGGGAGTGGGGAATGATTGGCAGTAACCAATGATCGGCTTGGAAGATCACTTCATAAGGAGAGTAAGGAGAGAAAGCTCAAATCTGGTCGGCAAGAACGCAAGAACGGAACGGTAGTGAGAGGTGAAACAATAAATAGTCAGCGGATAAGAGCATCAGAGCTGATCTGCATTCGAATCATAACCTAAAGAAGTATCATCTACTGCTGCGAATCGACAACATCAGAAAGAACTTGTTGGAATGACATGCAATTGAATATTATTATTAGATCGTAGCGAAAACGTTTCACTCCTCCCACCCCACCAACCGATGGGCACTGCCGCATGACGGACGGCGCGGTCTTGTACATGCAGGAAAGATAGGTATATGCTAGACTGATATTTATGGAAAATGAGAGCTAAGCTGACTAAAAGAACTAAACATGCACTCATTTATGTATTAACCATTTATGAGAAGATGGAAATCAGTACACGAAGCCACAAAGCGAAAGGAACAAAGTTACTATATAGCTAAGAGTGGATCTAATAGGAACAATGAAGCTTATGCGGGCTATGGGCTATTCACGTCACCCCCGACACCCCTGAGAAAGTAAAAAGCTAATACCTTTTATTTAAATCATATGAAAAGAAAACATGCAATTTCGTTGCAGGAAAGGAGGAACCATCTGTAGAGGAACCATCAGACATTGAACAGATTGTTTTTTGGGGTTAATTTAGCATTGATTATGACTAAGTTCCTAGATTTGACGCCTATCCCTGCCACCGGCGCCTCCTGTAGGGATCTTAGCCGGAGCTTGGTCATCTTCCCCCGGCCTATGCTACGATGAAAGGCTGTTAGTGGTTCCAGTCAGTCGCTTCATTGCCGATCGGAGCCCTCGGCCTCCTCATCCGCGGCGTTGCACAGAGACTCCTCGTTGTTGTACGGAAGCTCCCGCTGCTGGACACTGCTCCGAAGATCCACGTACTCAACCTCGACGTTGCATGGAGGGCTCGTCCCCGGGACTACGTTTAGCCAACTTGATAGGAATGCGGAGTATCCCATTCGACTGGGCGAGAAGGCCCATATCCATGCCCCACTCTATCCCATACTGCACAGCGTCCTTGGGGGTGTCGAATGAACGGATGAGGGCCATCATGGCTTCATCCATCTGAGCACACGCTTCGATCCACGGCGGCCCCTACGAGTAAGAGAAGTCAATTTCCGATTCCCCATATACTATTGGTACTGGTATGTATGTCCTTTAATATACTTACTCTGGAGGGGCTTGCCATGTAAAATGCCAATTATATAAGGCAGCACCGATGCCAAGGGATTGTCCATTGCAAATTTGTAAAAAATATAATCATGGGTTTCTCTAGTTTTGTTATGTTGCGATATTGATACCGAATGATATTACAAAGTGTTGTGAGACCGTATATTCCATTCCATTGACATTCAATCTGAAGTTGTACTCCCCCGAAAGCACACTCTGCCTCGAATCCCTGGCACCTTATAGAGGGAGAATGATCCAACAGATTGCGCTGATTACGATACATTAAATCAATGATGCAGAGCCCCTTCTCCGTCTCCGACTTCGACTCGTCCCATGGCCATTCAGGCAATGTCCAGCCCATTTCAACCACACAACTTAACCTCCTTCCAACCACACAAATCGGTCAACTAAAACAGCCCCTTCTTCAGCTCCTTTCCCTGTTCCTTGTCCCTGGCCCCTGGCCCCTGGCTCTGGTATTGATATGGCAAATAAACCACTGAGTGGCAAAAGGCGACAGGGGGGAAGTCGACCCGTGAGGGGGACACAGCACAGAGACGTGTGGCACAGAAGCAGAGGAAGGCAAAGGCAACGGCAACGGCAAAGGAAAAGGAAATAAGAATCAAATCAAGCGACAAATAAATGTAACAAAATGTGGCAACAACAACAAAGCAGCGGGGCAGTGGTGGCAGTAGCACAGGCAGAAGGACATCCAAGGAGGCGGCCGCAAAAGGCGACCTCAAAACGGCTGCCTAAAAACTCAATTACATAACAATCTGTTCACATTTTTTCACACACCATCAACTTTAAATGAGCTAGAGGCTGCCGGCTCCGGCCTCCTGCCTCCTGCCTCATTCCGGGGGCAAGGGATGCTTCTGCCTCTGCTGCTGCATGGCAATGCCAAAACGGTGGGCGGTGGGCCAAAAGCCACTCGAAATGAAATTACGAGCCCACACTACGAGGCAACAACAACAAAAACAAGAACGACTAGAAAGGACTACTATCCTCGAGGGTCGAAGGTTTAGATACCCTTACAGATACCCTCTTTTGTATGATATATGTTCGATATATGTTCATTCGATTTTGGATACAATTTGATTTGAGATAGGAAAAATTAGTGAGATTGCTTATTGCAGAGGCACACGTGCCTCGACGTCAAGATACTCAGTTCCTATATATTCCTTTAGGTGTCTCTCACTGGAAGAGAGCGTGTAAAATGATAGAGAGCGATTTTATGAGTACCGAGTATAAAACCCATGAAAAATCGATAAAGATAAAGTTCATGAATGGATAAAATACAGCTGATGAGAAATGGAAGGAAATTCAACATGTTTTATAAGTTCCCAGGGATTCCAAAAGTTATTTTCAGTGAATGAAACACAAGAAATGAGTCGGAATTCTGCAATAGTCACCAAACTAATAACAGCTTTAGCAGAAATCAATGAAAAAGTGATCGCATAGAAATAAGAGCATATAATCCTAATAGGGGACTTGCAGATGAAAGTCTCCATACCCGTCTTCAAGGGTATGTATTACATGTCGCCACGAATGTACGAGTATGCTGCAAAGTTGAGGGTTGGCCAAGAGTAGAGTCTAGCCCAAGGACGAGACGGAGGAGGATGTCTAAGGGGGAGGGAGGTGGGCAGACAGGGCCATAACAACCGGGGGACACAAATTACAATGTAATTTATTTGCCGCCGGAGCGCACAAACAGCGTGGAAGGGAGGCAGGGGACCGGGACCAGGTCCGGGACCTGCCCAGAAGTTGGCGCTAGGGAAAATCAATCGCGACAGCACCCAAAAGAGCAAGGACCAAGGAGCATCCGGTAGAGCCCCGAGAGAAGAATGTATTATATATTTTTTTGGGGGTTGACAGGCGACAAACGACAGACAGACGGACAGACCAGAGACGAGCATCAAACTAGCCAATGAATGTCAATCGTTGTTGTCGTTGATGGCTTTGATGTCCTCATCGTCGACGTCTTTGTCGTTGAAGGAATGTGCCAAAATTCCCTTCAGAAAATCCCCGCATAAGATGGCAGCCATCAAAGTGATGGGCAGCACTGAGAGTGTTGGACAATGCCAACATAGCGCAGTTGCTCTGGGAGAGGGCCAATGTTTAATAGAAGCATATAGATGTATCCATATGTTTTCTATGTATAAAGAATATATCTCATGAAGAGGTCATTAACAGTACGGAAAGTCTAAGAATTATAGAAAATTATGTTGCCCTCCCCTCACTTAATGGTCTAAGTGGAGTGCTATAAAATACACATAGCAAGGAAATTTGTAGTCTCTGGAATGGTTTGCATAATGAGGATAGATGTGAACAAATTTATGTATTGGCGAATGACTTTTTTCATTCTTATTCTAAAATAGGTCACAGTGGCAGTGGAAAGGACAATAGAAACAGCGCTATCGAATGAGGAATAAGTGTTGGATAGCAAAGAAAGTTTGTGTGGGATTTTGCTACGAGTACTACTTTTTCTGAAGGTTTCAGTAATGCTCCCGGTATCCAGGATATTTCCAAATTCGATTCGATCTCCATGGAGCATTTAGTTTAGTTGTTTTGTCATTTGTCAAGATTGTTCCCCCATTGTCTGTCTGTCTGCCTGTCTGTCAGTATGTGGGGGCGTGCGTGTGTGCCAAGTCATTGCAATTTTATGAGCCTAATGACGAATCCACGCACCCACCCATACCCACCCAGCCTCCCACATTGAAGCCGCATGGATGGAGCGGTGGAGAAGGGGACTTCGATTGGAGGACGTTTCGGGTATTGTGAGTGCGGTTTTTCATTATGTCCACGCTCTCTTGCTGAATGTCAAAATGGATTTTCGAACATGTCTGCTAACGATGTTGTTTTTCTTTGATTTTCCCCCTCCACTCCGCTGGTGGGTGGGGGGGCACAGCCACATCTCTCACGTATAGTTCTGTGTTGTTTTCTTGTTGCTGGTTCGCATTCGCAATTATTCATAATTCGTGGGCTCATAAAAATAAATGCGCTGCTTAGCGTAATTGCCATAATTTCGTGTGACTTGCCTTTATGTGGTGTGCCATCCACTGGAGCAGGGGCAGCAACAGCAGCAGCAGTGGCAGTGGCAGGGGCAGGGGCAGCCGCTATGTGTATAAGCGGTTGCAAAAGGATGGGGGAAACCACAGGGTTGTTGCCCATTCAGTGCAGGGGTTGCCACGCTTCGACTTTGGTTTGAATTGCAAGCCGAGAGATTTTTTATTGTCGAAGACACCCAAAAAAGTGGGCGTTTCTATTAGCGACACACATGTGTGCTGTTGTGCCTCCTGGTCGCGCTGCATCTGTTGATCACTCGCTTAAATTTCAGTGGTTCGTGCCACAGAATCAGGATGGCCAGGATGCAAGCGGTGGGCGTGTCGCTGTCGCTGTCGCCCGGCTATGTTTTTGATGCCCACAATATGATATGCGGTTGACATCCTTGGGTTATGGTCTATCTGTCCCAATGAGGGCCAATTAACACGCTCATTAATTGGTCCAATCGTAAATCGAGACCACAACTGGCCACATTTTGAGGAATGGGAATGGGGGGAATAATTATCTTAGTTTTTGTTATCCCCTAATAGGATAATGGGACAGAAAAGTATTCAACGTGCGCTTTGATCCAATAGATAGAAAGATGGAAAATTCAAGGTTTAAGGAAAACTGACGATAGGAAAATCATAGCTTTTACCAACGATAGATCGAAAGATGCCAAATCTCAGAAGATTTTATGATTCCAGCCTTTCAAAAGTAGTTCCTGAAAATTTAATATTCAATCTTTGCGATACAGGACCGACAGCAGTGCACCCCCCCACCGCCCCCTGTTTTGCCATTCCCTCATTTATCATTAGTTATTTTCAAATACCATAAAACAGTTCTGCAATTTCCTGCCTGCCATTCCCTAAGTTTTCATATCCGTCCGCAATAACGCTACTGCCCCCAACCCCCCATCGCCCACGCACATCCCGCATCGCTCCCCCCTGGCATTTGATGGACAAATCAAAGAGACATTTTGAGCGTAAAATTCCCACACAAAGCATCCTACATTCCACATCCAATCCAAATTTGCCTGCTTGCAGCGTAAATTTCCCAGCTTGGCGTTTGGCCGATTTCCCATTATTTCGCCATGGAATTTCCCTGTATTCGTGTTGTGCTTTGGTTTCGTTTTTTTTAGATATATTTCTGAGTTTTAACGTATATTTTAGTTGAAAACATAATGTTTTAAGTAGTTCCCATAATACGATTTCTCAGATGAGATTAATCAAGAGATTCTAAGAGATTATGAAGAGAGTGAAAGATGTACTGCAGGATGTGGTGATATTCAAGTGAGCCTCTTTTAGGAGAGTGAAGTGACCGAGAAAGGTAGATGTTTGATAGTAACATTAATATGTATTATATAGTCACACCATTTTTATTAAAGCTCATCATGATCGTGTTGAGGGTAAAAATTTTTCAATCGTCCATGAAAAATTTCCTGAAACAGATAAACCTATCCATTCGTAAATACAGTATGAGAAAATGACTAAATATCCCATGCTATGGCTATACACCTTTTTTTAATGAATTAAGCTTTATAATCATCTAACGAAAATCTGGCGCTATTTCACTTCAATTCCTATACCCTACCATCTTAAAACTCTTTTGAAACATCACTTTAAGAGATGTGAAGAAAGTAGGTAGCATTACAATGATCTGGGAGCTAACTTTTAACTCTTGAATGGAAATCTTTTTAAAATATCCCTCAAAGTTATATACATGGGGATAACGTCAAATTACCCTAATTTTTAGTATCGAATTGGATCATCTCCACTCGATTAAGTATATTACGATTCTGAAGAGAGTAAAAGACATTACCATCTAATATCTAATATAATGGTTCGAGGATATATATATTCATGTACATAAATATGTATGTATATTCTTATAGGCTTCCTTATTCTATTTGTATTTCTATTTCCATCATCTCCACTTAGGCAATGCTCGTTCTTAAATATCTTTATAAGATATAAAGGATATTAGGATCGAGAAGATTCTGATTCGGCAGAGAGAAGTGATTGGGATTATATATGTATGATCAATTACAGATATCCAGATAAACAGGAACATCCAGTCAAGGAAGATGCTAATTAGGAAGCGAGAGTACTAGTTTCTACGATCAAAGATCTAATGGCATATTCAAGAAGTTTGTAATAAAAAGTATCCTAGAGTCCTGAATAAGTTCTGCAGTTATCTAAACTTGTTTCTTTCTTTATATTAATCTTCTTTAATTGTACCTTAAACAGAATCTCTATAATGTGTTGTGTATTTTTCGAGATTTCTCTTAAAGGATCTCTGACTCAACTTCGAGGTCCTCTTTGCGGAGTTCATCATCTGCGAGTATTGACAATCTGCCAGTTCCGCTTCAGTTGCCATCATCTCTTCACTCGAACAGATTCTGATTAGATGCACCTCAAGCATAACTTCAAAAATATTCCCCAATTCCCCGCAGTTCTGGGTGTTTTTCTCTCTGATTCTTTTTTTTCAGCTCGCATCTGTGCCCCTCTTTTCGCCATTCTCTTCCCATTTCCCGATCCCATTTCCGGTTGGTTTTCTAAAAAAGTTTTCCCGCTACCTGGAGGCAAGAAAAAAAGAGAAGTGAAAACTTTTTGCTGGCACAAAAAATAATTAAAATTCATTCGTTTGATTTGCAAAAGAATGTGGCAGGGGTCGGGGCTGTATGCGCGAAGGACATGGAGCTTTCGCCACCCCCGTACCCTTGGTGGGGCAACGGTGGCGGCCATTTTGTTAAGGGGGTTTCTGGGGGAGCAAACTTTTGCAACAAACTGTAACAGAATTAATTAAGTTTCGGTACGCATGGAAATTTTATTAACAAAGTGGTAGGAGGCTGGGGGCAGGATGGTGGGGTAAGGAATGAGGGGTTGGCTACCGCAGGTGTGAGGGGGATGTGTATGTGGCAGGTCGATGGGTGGCTGGCTGTCGTTTTTCGCCCACTGGCGCTGTATGTCATTAATAAAATGAACACCAATACATGCAGACCGACACAGAGAGAGAGAGAGAGAGACAAAGTTGCACATGTGACAAGAGAAAGAGAATGAGAGAGAGGTGTATGGAGAAGGAGGAAGAGTGAGCAAAAGAGAACGAAGGGCGAGTTGGCGAGCAATTAAGCAACCTGCCAACAAAACATCTGACAGATGAGACGCGGGACTTTCCCCGTTGGGGCAGGAAGAGGTCGGCGGCGGGGGCGGGGGCGGGGCAGAGGTCATTCTGCTCCACAGACTCCACAGAACACAATGTCATTGATTGCCCTGCCAGCGAGGAGGAGTGTCTGGTTGGAAGAGTGGGTGTGGGTGGAAACGACCCCGCTGCATGGCAAATGGGTTAAGTGGAGCATCGTTTGGCGCTGCCTCAGTCGGAGCCGATGCCTCAGCTGGCGTCGCTGCCCCGGCGCCCAATAAAATGAATGATTCATGCGCAGCAGCAGCAACAGCAGCAGCCTCGGAAGTTGGAGCTGTTTCTCCCGCTCCTTCTGCTTGGAGGAGTTGTCGTGCTCCTTTTGCTCCTCTTCGTCCTTCGGCAAGACGAGGCGTTTATGTTAACAAATTAAAGGCAAATTGGCTGGCGTCGGCGTTGTGTGTGTATGGCCATCCCGCTTGCACGCATGGCAAAGTGAATGCCTTGGAGAGGAGCGGAAACGTAATTGAAAAGAAAACGCGCAAGAAACGCTGGCAAAGCGCGAGAGCGAACGAAAACGCGCGTGAAAAGTTGGGAGGAAGAAAAGGCAGGCAGCCATAAGAGGAACAACAAATCAGCTTATTGTTAATTAATTGTTAACGAATTTTCATTTTTCTATTTTGCCAGGAAAATGGCCATTTATGTTTGTTGGAGGTGGAGGCGTTTTGCGGGCGGCCGAAGTCGCAGAATGCCAGTTGCGCAGCGGCAGAGCAGCGTCAGAGCAGCGCCAGAGCAGAGAGCCGAGCATATAATAATTTGATGGAGAAGCAAATTGAAAAAATGCCGCATAACTCCGCCCTGGAAAACTTTGCCGCACACACACACAGCCTGAAGAAAATTGAAAACTCTTGAAGTCGTTTTTGGCAATGGCGACGCAGCAGGCAGTAGGCAGCAGACTAGCAGGCAGGCAGCGGCGCTGGCAGAAAAATTCCCACTATTCGTGGAAAGCCAATGGAAGCGGCCATCGGAGAGATGTTTGTCTCGCTCTGCCACACACGACACGAAGCCAGAGACCATGTTGAAAATGGCCACACACACACACACACAGCCACAGCCAGACAGGTTTCTCTTTTAAATGAATTACAGAAGCAGCAGCAGAAGCAGAGGCAGAGGCAGTGGCAGAGAGAGGCAGCAGGCAGCAGGCAGTGGCAGAGCCAGAGCCAGGCAGTAGCAGTGGCAAGTTGATCAAAATTGAAACAGTCGAAACGCAGCGCATATAAAAATTAAGTGGTTGTTGCTTTTTGATGAATTTCTACCTCGCTCGCACACGCACACAGCGAGAGAGCTCAAAGAGAGACAGATAGAGAGTAAGAGAGAGAGAGAGGCACCAACAACATGGCAACAATCTCTGCCCGCGTTGGTGGTGGCTTCGCTCTCTCGCTCTTGCCACACGCTCCATCTCGTTTCTGAGGGTTTCCTGGCCGCATGCCTCGTCGTCGGCTCGCAGATTGAATTTTCATTGCGAGCCGCTAGCGTCGTCTGCTGCTGCTGCTGCTGGTGTCTGTCTCTCCCTGCAACACCAACTGCACCCCCCCTGCAGCACGCGAATCGAATCGAATCCAATCGAACGGCGGACCGTACCCAAAGCTCGAGAGTGGAGCCCAGACCCTCAATCAGTGTGGAGCGACGCGTCTTCTTCAGTAGTGCACCGCCGCCGGCCGACGGCAGAGCCATACAACATACACAAGAATAAAAAAAAAGAAAAAAAAAAAAAACAAAAAACCAAAACACACACTGAAAAAACAGACTGTATATTTTTTTAAGCACGAAATTGAAAACGAAAAAAAAATCAAACTCCCGAAAAAGAGTCCTTTAGTGATCGATTCTAAGCGCGAGTGACCGAAACCCCAACACCCCTCTAGTTTTTGTGAGAAGATAAGTGTTGATACCCCCGAATGGCCCAAAAGTTCTGAGCGTGAGAGCCATAATGGTACTGGAGCAACGAAACAATCAATCTTCACCCACAGCCACCCACACCGCAGCGGACACCAAAAAGTACTCCATCAACAACAACAACAATAACAACAACAATCACAGTATCAACAGTAACAGCAACAGCAACAGCAACAACATCAATCACAATAACAATAGCAGCAGCCAGGACGAGGACGAGACGGAAGTAGTGGAAGTATCACCATCCTCCCGGCAAAGGACCACATCCAATCCGTACCCACATCCGTACCCCAATCCGAGTCCCCATTCAGGCCACCATCATCTGCCATCAGCCACGCCGCCGCAACAGCAACTGCAGCAGCAACGGTTGAGCGGCAGCAGTCCACCCACATCCCACTCCCACTCCCATTCCCATCCCAGGCCCAGCGTCAGTATGCCATCGGAGGGACTTCATCCGACGGCCGCGCTTCAGCTGTATGCGGCCGCCGCCCAATTGGCGCCCGGCGGCGTTCGAGTGCCGCCCTGGGGCCCCTTCCTGCAGTTCGGAGTGCCCGGCGTCTTTGGCCCGAACGGACCGTTCCTTGGACGGCCTCGTTTCGATGCCGCCGGCGGAGGACATCCCACCTCAGCGGCAGCTGCCGCCGCGGCCACACAAATGGCGGCGGTAAATGCCAGCAATGCCTTCGCCAATCTCACCGGACTGAGTGCGGCGGCGCTAAGGAATGTAAGTGCCGCCCAGACGACGGCAGTGGCCGCTGTGGCCAGCACTGTGGCGACTATCCAGCACCGATTGATGATCGGCAATCGGCAGAGTCTGCCGCCGGCGGGACCACCGAGCGAAGGATCCAACGAGGATGGCGGTAAGTCTATTGATTTTGGTAGAAGGTTCAGTAATAAGGCAGGATATGATTCAATCGAATGATTTAGTTGCATGCGTAGGGAGCTAGGAGTTCGGAAATATTTCTCACTTATGGGGGGATTACTTTTCGATTGGATGGTCAAAATATTTCATCATTAATGGATTTACTATCAGAAAAATTAAGTGCTTCCTTTCCCATCTAATCAGATGTTCAGCCGATGATCGTTTATTTTAAACCCATCGATTACTTTGTATAATATTCTTTGGAAGAAAACACAAAAGCCCTATCGCTTAGGGGAGATTGGTACGACGAATTAAGGTCATACGTCAAGTATCCTTGAAGATTCGTAGTCGAATTCGAGTACTTGAAGTACAAAGTATCGTTGATCGATGATCGGCAATCCCGCTGGCACTGCGCTTAACCCTAATCGACAACACGTGTGTTAGGTAATTCGCATTCCGTATTCCCCCATGAAATCAATTTCCATTGGAGACTTTCGCTTGTCTTTCGTCAGTTTGTGAATTTGCGTTCAGAGATCGGCTAATGAATTATCAAGCCCGAGAACACGCGTCCCCACATTATAGAGACATGGAGAGAGAGAGGATTGGAGGTCAGCGCCGTTGAGCGAACCATTTCGTCAGAGGCTACCCGTAGATTGTTTGTTAAATGTGTGATTGGAATTCATCCTGGTGTCGTTATCTGTGCGGACAATATGCTAATTCATTCAATTAGCCCTGCTAAATGCTTTCGGGCTGTCAGTCATGTCTATAGCCGTGCGCTCTGAGGCCGTGCGCTCTGAATATCAGTCAGAGTTGTGTGCTTTGTGCTTGACTTTTGCTACCTAAAAACATATTTATTGATTTAGCTAATCAGCGATCGATTATTATGTAAAATCCGATTGATTTTCTGATTTTTATTTAGCATACAAAGTATGTGGATTGGTCTAACGAATGCCCTGAGAACGAGCTGGGAGACGGAGACGCCTGCTGTGCGACACGGAAAGGTCGCATCGAGATTCAAATCTCGAGATTCGAGTTCCCAATGCCTACCCATAAATGATCAAACTATTGTGCGTTTTACTCGCATATATCGCTCCACAAACTAATAAAGAGGTGTCTCTATTCAAGGCAGACTCGACATTTCAGTGGGTTTCGGATTACAAGAGAGGATTTATTAGCTCTATAGGAATAGATATTCCGCAATCGCTCCTATTTCTGGAAACTATATTACCGAATAGCTTTTCATTCTATAAAAGTCTGGCTAAAGATAGTACGTGTTTCGTTTTGAAATCGCAATTTTGTTTAGAAAGATCTCCCCACTGATGAAGTGGGGTGGTGGTGTTTTGGGATGTTTAAAATATTGCATATTCGGCAAGGCCTGCAAGCCTCATTGACATCCTATTCTATTGAGATCTTCCCGAAGTGTATATTCTCATTCGGAATCGAAGGTTTATTTCCATTTGTGAACAGGGAGGGAGCTGTCTTTTTATATCATACCGCATTCCACAATGTTCTCTCTTCAATTCTCCGATTATTTCTATATATTTTTATGATATTTTTCAATGGAACTCTACCCACAGAAATCGCTGGCAACTAGGAATATGATTGTTTTATTCCATGACTATTCCATGCATTCTGCACCTTTAATATATTTCTACATACAAATGTATTTTCATCATCAGTTTAAAGTTCAATTCCACATTTCTCCATTGCTTTTAGATTCAGGAAACTCCTGTTAAAGAAAGGTCTCGATTCAATCATTGTTTCATTTACATATACTCGAACCATTTTGCACATTTTTAGACACCTTCTACAAGTAAATATATTCGAAGAGAATCTAGAATTGGAGGATTCATTTCATATTCCGCAATGCTTTTATTCCAGGAATCTCTTCTTAGAGACCTCTTTCTCGCCCTCTACTTCTCTGTTTCCGATGGAAATCATCTCATAGATGATTTATGCTCAACTTGTTTTGTGGTCATCGCCACTTTCTTTCTTTCTTTCTTGTGGTGGTGGGGGAGGGGGGGTTTATATTTCTTGTTATTGGACAATTGCTTGGAGAGCAATCACTGGGGTCCCGAAATTGATGGGACTCCATTTGCTTTGATCATCGCTCTCCGTGGCGCGCTCTCTGAGTGGAGAGCCATTAGCCAGTTCCAGATCCGAGTCCAAGACGAAGAGCGGGCTGTCTGGCCGTCTTCTGGCTGTGGCTCATTGACCAATTAGCATTAACAAATGATGGCTAGTTGGTGTAATTATGGCCATAATGCATATATCCAGTGCGCGCGGCCATTCGGCTCTCGGCGGCCACTCTCGTGGGGCGTTTGCCAGGGGCGTGGCCAGAGGTAAGCAGTCCTCGCTGCTTGTAATTAACTGCACTCACTGAAGGATGGTAGATCTCGGATCTGGGGCCTTCTGCGACATTAGCTGTGCGCCAGGCCGTTTAATTAATTGAAGCCAACACATGAAGAGACACAGAGAGGGACAGTGCGGCAACCACTTCCACAGAGACAGAGACACAGAGAGAGACAGACAGAGGGACTTCCTACTCCTTTGGCGCTTCAGCGCTTTAAAAACTAATTATTAATTTGATTTGATTCAATTTGATTAGGCCCGCGATTGCCAGATTGCAGATTGTGCGCCGCCCGTTGGCTGCTTGGTGCGGTGTGTGGGTGAAGGGAGGGGACTGGGGATTGGGGAATGGCCTTTTGCTCATTAATCATTTTGCGGCATAGAGTTGACATGCAGCCGAATGGCAGATGGGTGTGTGGGTTGTGTGGGTGGTGGTACGGGACATCATCATCATCATCGTCATCCCCACTCCCACTCCCATCATCGCCCTCTCTCTCTCACTTGACGTTTTCTTGTGCCGTTTTTCGTTTGCTCATTTCATGCCGGAAATGAAGAAACTGTCATAAGCCGATCGGAATCATTTATCATGCGATTTTCAGTTTTCTGCTTCGACGCCGCCATTTTCTGTGCTTGCTCTCTTTTCCTTTTCTCTTCACTCCTTACACTCGTTTTGTTGTTTCTTGTCTCCTAATGAATTCCGAATGGATTGAAGATGTGAGGGGGGAAGCGAGTGAATGGGTGGATGGGTGTTTCCGTTCTGCCCAAAAACAAAAAAAAACAAAAAACGGAAATCACTTCACATTGATGGAACGATGGAATGGAACGATGAACTGAATCATAAATCATTTTTCTGGCTTCGAATAGATTTCGTCGCCGTCTCCCAGAACTCGTTATTTCCTCGGAGTTTTTCTAATGGATTTCCGTTTTGTGATTGGGTTTTCGTTTTTTTTTCTCGGGCAAGTGAAGCTGTGAATAATTCATCAAAGTATTCATTCTGGCTATATGATCATCACGAATACTGTGCAACAGTTGTGCTTGCAGCAAGGAGTGCTCAAGAGAAGTGACTCCTTTGACAATACTTTATAGAGTGAGGCTTTCTCAAAAAAAAGCCTGCATGATATGGTCGTCGACAGTCACGCGTCAGTGTTTGATTGATGCTAATCAGTGGAATACTTATTCATGATTTTGGATCATGAAAAGATTTCGAAAAATTCCTACGTTCTGCGTATGAAAGATTGATAAGAAGTGAATCCCTGTACTATGTTCTCAATGAAAGAGTAAATGAAAGAGAATGTTTAAGTTAAGCAAATCCTTTTCCAATATATAGAGTAAGTTTTCTCAATGAAAATTCTGCATGATATCCATGATGACAGTCACGCGTTAACGTTGAATGATGTTGCTCAGTGGAATCCATTTCATTCGTGAGTTGAGATCATGACAATGGTCTCCCCACCATCTGCTAATGAATCATTCAATGGAAGTGAATCAAGCATGCATTAGGCTTTCGAGTCCTCTGTTGCTCCTTTGGCCAAATGCAATTAGGCGAGGAGTTTCCCCCCTTAATCCTCCACACTCCTTCAAATCCATAAAACCATTCTTTGCCTCTACTCGTCTTCTCTTTGCGTCTCTTCTTTTCCTGTTCCGTGAGTAACTTTTTTTTTATACATATATTCACTTTAATTTTTATGACTTAAGTGGCTCCTCACCTGCGGAGGATCGCAGAGGGTGGGGCAGGGGTGTCGTCTGGAGTTGGGGGTTGGGTCTGGGTCTGGGTCTGGCATTAGGGGTCTTTGGGGCTGAGGTGTGGGGGGTGTGTAACTGTTATATTGCCTGGATGACGCGAGCTGTAAACGAAAATAACATGCCACGGAATGTGACTGTGGCATGCAACACACACACACAAGTCGGTTCCGTTCCGTTCCCCGTGATATTGCCGCTCGATTCTTTGGTTCGTTTTTCGGCTTTTTGTGTGGAGGTTGGGGCCAGGCCCCATACGAGTGCAGCGGCGTTGCCAAATTGCAGTACGTCTGTGGTGGTGGTGGTGGTGTTGGTGGTACGCCTGCACATTGCACACGCTGCACAGTGGGTGCAATAATCATAATAAATTTCAATTATCGTTTTGCATTTTCAAAAAAACCACATGAATTATGTGTTCTCTCTGTTGCACTGTCGTGCCACTCAAAGCGCACTCCAAACACTCACTCACTCTCCGCGCGACTCTTCCGATTGCGAGTGTGAGTGTGAGTGCGAGTGCGGCAGAAGGGGCGGAGTAGTCCAGCGACTGTTATTATTAAGTCATTTGAATGCACTTTGTGTGCATGTGTGCGTATCTATGTATGCATCTGCGTGCAACCGCCCACCCCCCGCCCAACTATCCCGACTCAAACCCTCACACTCTGAAAGGGCGGCCTTCCTCTGCGTCCTGCGTTTTGTTTGTCGTCTGCCGTTTGCCGTTTGTCGCTTGTGCCTTTAATGTCTCTATTATTTCTGTGTATTTGGCGTTGTTATTGAGTTATTAACACACACACACATACACTTATGCACTGGCTTGAACACTCACACAGATACGATTCAGTCATAGTCCAAAGACTGACCGCGGGTCGGCGCGTCGTTTAAAACAAACGAGTTTTTTGTCGCTCTACAGAGCGCAGAGAGCCCCCGAAAGAGTGCTGCTGCTACACGATACGTTTTCCACCGTCGCTATTTCGCTGTTTGTTGGAACGAATGATACAAATATCTGTAGAAAGTCTGATGCTGCACATGTACTGGTTTGGTGGAATATTTCCTTTATATTCATATTATTTCACAGATAAATCCCGTCGGATTTTTCTTTAGTGCATATACCAAAACCTCATATCATTTTTCGTATATGTATAAGAACCTTTCCTTATACCCAATGGTAAGCCGTCGGTTATTTTCACAAAGATGGGGAATATCGGGTAAATATGTGCCGTGTATGCATAAAGCAGTGCAAAGGCAGTGAGTGCCAAAGCAGTGACTGAGGCAGCAGTTTGCGGCGGCGGCAGAGTCAAAGCAGAGAGTGAGAGTGAGAGAGAGAGAGAGAAGCAGAGAGGCAGCGTTACAGTGCCGCACGCAAAATTAGGTACACTTAACAGCAAAATGCAAACCATTCATTAGTGGCCGTCCTCTTGTTATTGCGCTTTAATGCTGGAGTGGATTGTGTGCGTATGTAGGTAGTCCACATCTTACACAATTGATGGTTGGGGTCGGAATTGGGCCAGAGGCAGAGGCAGGAACGGGGAGCAGGCAATGGGTATCGATGTGATTACAAAGTTGCAAGTGTTGTGGCATTTGAATGGCGCTCCATTGTGTCGACTGAGTCCCTGCACTCATTGCGTGACGAGTTAGAATATTGGGGATTTTATTGTAATGAACGAGCGCCCATCCATCCAACAATAATGGTATTCCTCAAACAGATTTCGATTTAAATTAGTCCTGAATTATGTACGCCATTATACACTTGATTACGTCAAATATTTAAGGTGAATGCACTATGATTCACTGATTATACATATATGGAATTGCTTTCAATTATTGAATGACAGAAGCTTTCATTTAAACGACAGATGGAGTGCATTCGAATGAACGGAACACATGATTTTCCATTGTAATTTGAATTCTTATTTGTTGATGGAAAAATCAGTCAAAGATGTCACCTGACTGAGCATCGAATGAGAGCCAGTTTTCCGTAAAGTAAATCATTCGAAAACATTCACTTTGCATTCGTTTATCCACTCACATGTATTCTCATTTAATCTGCTTTGTGCGTTCCTGCCCGGATGACCGTTGCTGTGTCCCTGAGAATGCCTCGTCCAGTCCCAGTCCCAGTCCCAGTCCCATCATCTAATATCCAACACCTTTCTGGCCCTCTCTGCTGTCCCCTTTCCCTTTTCGGATTCACTTTGGGTCCGATCGGAGCTAATTTGATAAATTGCGGGGTCTTTTGCATGCATTCTTTGTGTGTATCCTCTCTCTGTGTGTATCTGTATCTCTGTCTGAGTCTGTGTGTCAGTGTGCTTGCCACGCCCCCTCTGGGGGTTTAATCTAAATATAGAAAACTATACATCCTGGACCGGATCGGATCGTTCAGGGAATCGGACTGTCGACTGGGGAGCGGGAAGTGAAGTGGAGAATGGAAACGTAATTAAATTGTTTCGTTTTTATTGTAAGCCGACGCGTCGGTTAGACTAGAGCCCCCTGGAATGGGAGATGTTCGATGGGGTGGGGCGGACTGGGGGACCATTGGTTTGTAATTGAAATATATGATTATGAATATTTATGCATTTTGGCGCTGCTCCGTCGCTGTGTGTTTGTGCTCCTGTCTTGCGGCCGGCTTCATTTAAATAATTTTACCAACACTTAATTATAGGGTTTTTAGTGTCGAGAACAAAGTGTTTTTCGTTTTGTGTGTTGTTTCTCTATTAATTTTTGTGGGTTTTCAGGGTTTCCAGGTCCCATGTTCAAGGTCCCATGTGTGGTGGGGTTCGGGGGTTAGTTTTTGTTAGGTTTCTCCTTTTTTTTATGTTTTTTGGTAGAACCCTAATTAGTTTTAATAAGCCAACACCCCCTCTGTTTTCCATTCCATTGTGTGGTAGTTATATTAATGACTTGATTCTGACTTGAAAATTCATTTACATTTTCCCTATTTTCGTCTTTAGGCTTTCCTGGCGACGGCGATGATGACAGCAGCGCCGCCAAACGTCGTCGCTCCCGCACAAATTTCAACTCCTGGCAGCTGGAGGAACTGGAGCGGGCCTTCTCCGCCAGCCACTATCCGGATATCTTCATGCGCGAGGCATTGGCCATGCGGCTGGACCTCAAGGAGTCGCGAGTTGCGGTGAGTCTCGTTCCACAGGACCGAACATCCGCACCGTACCCGAGCACCTTTGCTGAGATTATACGCTTTGTTCCAGATAGGTATGGTTCCAGAATCGACGGGCCAAGGTGCGTAAGCGCGAGCACACCAAAAAGGGTCCCGGCCGGCCCGCCCACAATGCCCAGCCGCAGACATGCAGCGGCGAGCCAATACCGCCCAACGAGCTCAAGGCCAAGGAGCGGTAAGTGTCCCCAGAGCGATATACAGGGATACCCCGGCCCCCAAAAGTTTTCCCTCAGCTATAGCATGTGCCCCCTCCGTTTTCCCTGCTCTTTCCAGTGCCAGGCGTCGCAAGAAGCTGGCCAAGGCCATCGATAGGCAGGCGAGGAAGCTGCAGGCCAAGGGCATCACCGTCGACCTGGAGGCCCTCAAGGCCGAATACATATCACAGCACAAGGCGAACGGCACCTTCTCGGACTCGGATCTCGAGGACGATGGCATCCAGATCGATGTCGTCGGCGGCACCGACAGCGACGACGAGCTGGACAGCGATGCCGTCAGCCCGGCCCGCCACGGCCCCCAGCACGGCGGCCAGAGCCACTGCGGCCTGGACGGCGACGGGGACAGCTCGCGGGCGGGCAGCTTCATTGGCGGCGGCGGTAGCTTGGGCAGCCCCAGCTCCGTGGCCCCCTCCACGCTGCTCTCGAACGGCGGCGGCGTCTTCGGCAAGATGGAGCCCATGGATGGCGGCGAGTCAGAGGATCGGGAGAGGGAGAGGGAGCAGGAGTCGCGCGCATCGCCCAAATCGCTACTCTTTCCCGCCAAGGCCTTCCATCAACTCAACCTGCAGAACTCCCAGCACCACGGTGGCCACGGACACGGCCACGGCCATGGGCATGGGCACAATCACAGTGCGGCGGCCACCGCCGCCTCGGCCACGGCGGCAGCGGTAGCGGCGGCGGCCAACCTCGTCCACCAGACCTCGCCCATCAGCATCCGGCGCAGCAATCCCTTCAGCATCGAGTCGCTGCTCTTCAACAACACGTGAGGCAACCAAGCAGCGGAACAGGAGGTGGAGTTCAACCGAACCGCATTTGCTTCTCCATTGATTTATGCGTTCCTAGAGGTTTTTGCTCAGTTTTTCATCTCTTTTTGTCTATAAGTTCTCTAAGTTCTCTATAACTCTCCTCCCTCTTTAAAAGTATGGGTTCCGCCAGCACGTTATACAGACTACACGTTGACAAGTGAATGGCAACAGAAAATACAACTTTTTTTTTTATCAAAAATCGTATTAAAATATTTTTAAATATTTGCTTATCGTCTAAACATATTTGAATCATTCGAATCGAAAGTGTTCCATTTTTGTCTATTCACTAATGGGAAATTTGAACAGCGAATTCAGTGTCCTTCGTGTCCTTGTGGAACCCCGCTAATAGTTATCCTTCCTTTGACTACTCTTCGGTTCAGAGCTTGAATATTCTTAAGTGATTTTATTTATTCGACTATACAATAGAAATACATACAAACATAAATATATATTTTTTTGCGTATTGTAATTTAAAACCCCCTGTTCCAAGAGAGACTAAATTAGTGTTGTAAATGAATTTATTATTTTTACATTAAATACTATTAATTTTTTTTTTTTTTTTTGTTTGAAGCAATGCTTGAAATATGAGTAATATTTTTATGTAATAAAAAAACGATATCAACTAAGGACAAATTTTTTTCCCAGTGTAGGTATGAATGAATGTGCGAGTGTGTGCCAGTGTGTGTGTGTGTAAAAATGTAATTTAATTTAGCTCAAAAAAAGAAAGAAAGAAAGAGAACAAAAAAAAAACCACAAAGAATCGGATAGATACCCCCAAAACTTAAGTAAGAGGATGTTTTTTTTTTTTAATAAATATATAAAGATGATCCTAAAGAAGGGGAATAGTACATACAATATATTTAAACTATGAGAAAAATATGAGAATATGAGAAACACACACAAAACTACCACAAATAGAAATGCAAATGAAACGGAAAATGAACAAAATTATACTGTATCGAAAAAATTATTGTCAAACAAGAAATAAAAGAACGAAAACTCTGTAAAGAAAAACCCACATAAACGAAACATTATGCTTATTATTTTTTGGTTTATTTCGTGTCGAGCTTATCCACAAAGTAATACGATTCCAACACAAATAAAACTGAAAGCAAATCTCCCAAAATCCCCCACAATCCCCCCCATTCACGCAGAAATTTACTCAAACAGAACAAGAACAAAAACAACCACAGCAAAAAACAGAAACGAAACCTAAAAACCCGAATTGGGGAAGCAAATTCAATAAACAGCAATTTAAATGGCATCAAAAATACACATATACCTAAATGAGCAAACACTGAAAGCGTTTTCCTTTGCGAAATGGTGTGGAAATAGCCATGGATATGGTGTGGAAAATGGAGAAACCCAACAGGAGGGTATCGCTCTGATAATGCATTCCCGCATCAAGCGAAATGTCCATTTAATAACCATCTTTATATGATGCATTAAACACACCCGAAAGTTGCCAATTGACCATCAAAATCAAACAATTCCCAGGCAGTAAAGTGTCCAAATAAAAAGGGGAATATGCCGCTTTTTTCGAGTTGAATCATTGGAATCAAACTCACTGAAAGAGAAATGCTGCAGACCGACGGCACTGGAACATAAGAAGGTTTGGAGACCACTTGAAAGGATATATTATTCCCTTGATTCTATTTTATTTTGGGGAAACACTATAAGAGATATACTGCGGAAGAAAATTTCAAAAACATTTCATAGAATGGAAATTGGTTGGATCTTTAATCCACAATTATTCATCTAGGGAGTTGAAGGAAGTCAGAGGAATGTTAGACAAAGGATTGGCTATGGTTCAAATAATACACATACTAGGTATTGCCTTTTAATAAAAATCTTTATAGCACCCAAAAATCAAGCAGGTCATACTCTGTGCTGGTAGAGAAAAACAGTGGACTATCCTTCAGGCAGAAGAAACTTGCATCACGGCCACAATGTTGGGCCGGAAATCATCGAAAACTTCATTCAAATAAAATTTGAACAATTTTCATTTGCTTGAAGCTGAACTGGAACATTCCCGACCCAAATCGGGCAGACTCTGGTCGAGTTATCACCGAATTATGAGAAAGAAACCAATGAGCAGAGAAGCATCCCCATGGGGGGCATCGTCTGGAGCAGGAGTGCCAGGAGTACCAGGAGTGGACAGGAAACCAGTCGCAAGTCGAAGGCCAGCGAAGTGTCAATTGAATTTGCATTCATTCTGAGGTCCAGCCCCAGCCCCAGCCCCAGCCCCAGCCCCAGCCCCAGCCCCAGCCCCAGCCCCAGCCCCAGCCCCAGCCCCAGCCCCAGCTTCTGCTTCAGGTCCGGTTCGGTTCGGCCAGTTTGAGTTTTGCTTTGATTTCGGGTTACGGGCTTGGGCTTTGCTTGTTTTTTTTTGGTTTCAATCTTGTGGGGAACGGTAACACCGATTAACCGTTTTGGACTCTCCAGAGTGAACTCCGATGCTGCAGCTCCTGCCTTTGGCTCCACACAGCGGGTGGGGGGAGGCCATGGAGATGGGGAGAAGGAGAGGCATAGCGGCCGCTTTCATGGGAATTTTGTGGTGTAGCTCATTTCATGGCAATTTTATTGCTTATTAATTTTTCAGTGTTCGCGCTTTGCTGTTCGTTCCCCCTTCCCCTTTCCACTCCCCCTCCCCATCCCCCCCATCCCAGTTATTGTTGTTGTCTGTGGCATGCTGTTAATGACTCCACACCATACCGTTCTGTACTCTGTGTTCTCTTTATTCTGTATTTGGATGATCGTCTCGTCTGGTCGGGCCTGTTGATATGATTATTACGTTTATGGATTTTAATAATTGTGCATGATTTGAAAGATTTTCCACATCTTCATCGGCAAAGCCACAGCCGATACGGACTCGTGCCCCCGTGGAGCGTTTCCATTTCTTTTTCTTTGCCTCGTTTTTTGTGGCTCAATTACTTTTCGATGCAAATCAAATTGGACGACGCTCTTAACTATTCTTCACACGTTTTTCATTAGGTTTATTTGAGCACATCTCCTACGAGTGTATCTATCCAAATGCCAGACATTCAAATCTGAACTTTCCAGCTCCTTAAACCCTACCAAGAGACCAGAGATAATGCTGCCCTCCCAATCCTCTCTCTTTGGTCGCGCTTTTGTTGTAAATGAGTTTTTTATTGAGCTGGAAAAATATATTTTTGTTAAGCTTATTGTCCATTGTGTGATTGTTTATTGGACGGGGAGGCATTTCGTTTTTGAAACAACTGGCAGCTGGCTAATGCCCTTCATGGTCAAGAATTTATCCATGACTATAAAGGAGATAAAGAAAATCAAGAAAATTACAGGAAGAATGAAAGGTTAAATAATTTTACATTGGGGCTATAGTTGTGGTAATACAAGGACTAGAAAATATATCTGTAATACTATACTTCAGAATGGAACAATCAGAAAAAGACTTTTTCAAAAAGGATATATTTCATTCAAGGAAAGGAAAAGGAGAAGAAGGAGATCATAGTAGACCCTTATCTATGGAGATGGAGATTAGTATTTTGAAATAGTGCCTTCTTCAAGATATCATTGTATTGCAAAAAGTAGAATAAGCTATGGAATTGAGTCCTGAAGAAAGTTCCTCGAACTTAAACCTAATCTCTATCGATCTAAACCTATCCTCTATCTCTACTTGAACTCAAAGGTTTCTTGCTTTCTCAAGAACCGAAATACCCAAAACCAGATCCAAAGAAATGCCGATGCCACTGCCCATGCTGATGATGATGATGATGATGATGATGATCACCCTACGTTATAGCGCTTAATCGAAATCAATAAAGTTATTAAAGCGACGCTTTTAAGTTTTCTGTAACAGATTCTTAAGCCAACAACAAGAGAGGCCCCACAATGGGCCCAACAATGGGGATTAACGCTCCATCATAAAGCAGCCCAAGCAGGCAGGCACTCAGGCAGTCAAAGGCACACAAACCAGCTTCAGCTACAGCTCGATGGACCGCGACTCAATCCCAGAGATGATTGTCATAATTATGGGCATTTTGGTGTTTGCCGCTCTCTCAAGATATGGGGATCCGAGAGTTGCCCCTGCCTCTGACTCTGCCTCTGCCTCTTCCTGCGCCTCTGCAGTTGCTTCCATTTCAATTTCGCAGCGGGAGTCGATGGTTCGAGCGGTGAGCGCTAATCAAAGTGTTTATCGTGGACCGATCGTTTGTATTATGAATTTTGATGCCTTAATTTATTCACACTCTGGTATAAATGCTCTCTCGGGGAACGTGCAACATGACTGGGCTGAGGCTCTGGCTGAGGCTGTGCCGAGGCGACTCTTGACGGCTTGACGGTGTTAATCTTTGCGCCTTGCCCCTTTAAGAGATTCGTTTTCTATTTGCCTTTCGAACGCTTTTCAATTTTCACAGCAGGCATTCCATAGCTCAGGGGTCAGCCATCGGACTGGGACTGCGACTGGAACTCGGACTGGATGGATATCCACAAACAATGTTTGTAATTTATTTCATTGTGCGATGATTAGCAGCATTTCATGGGTTTCTTCAGAGATTCTGATTCCTATTCCGAACCGCCGTTTGCTCCACTTTCATTGTTTTGATATTGTGTTAAAGTCTTCTCATCCATCGACATCCCCATCCCCATCCCCATACCCATTCCTAACCCCAACCCCAATCCGACCTTATTAGTTCATAGTTATGGTTATTGGCATAGTTTATGGCTTTGACTTGGAGCTGGACTTGGACTTGGGAACCTTCATCATTCGATGTCTGAGGCGATGATGATCCGGTTGATTGTCTGCTTCAGGTAGCCGGTAGAGGTAGAGGTAGTCCGTCTAGTCGTACAACAAATTGAAAAACCCCTGCTCCGCCGTGCGGCCAAAGGGAAAATCTGAGCATATTGTTATAATTGAGTTTCATTTTTTTTTTTCTTCGTTCAAAAACACACACTGCCACGCCCTGGAGAGTGGCAGGGGTCTGGGGAAAGTCGCGGAGGGTTGGCACAGCACGGCGCTGACACCAAATATCATAATAATGAACTCAAGTGCGATATGGGCGGAGGGCGATCCTGGACCAGGAAAAGGCAGAGCCATAGCCACATCCACATCCACATCTCCGGGTGTGAGTGACTTTTAATTTACTTCAAATCCGTACTCAACTACATGACTCCTGGGGGAGTTGTACTCTGCGGCAAGTGGCACGTCCACGGGGCTCACGCTCACCTCGACACTGGGCGACTCGACTTGACTTGGGCAAGCCCCCGTCAGTGTCCTCCGCCGTACTGGTTACTGGGTTATGACTCCTGGAGCGGCAAGCAACCACCGACAGGTCCTGGTCGAACACTAGCCAACAAAATATGGGTTCCTGCAAGAGATTGTTCCCCTGTACAAATTTCCCATTAGCAAGCGGACATGAAATCACAAGAAAATACAAATTTTTTGCCACTGAGAATGTTTTTGTGGGATAGGCCTGTTATATTTTTCTTTAAATATACATTCCCATGGTTATGTATCCTAAAATAGTAGATTATTAGTGTATGCTTACTTGGAAATCGATTGATAAAGAGAGTTTAAACATAGAGAGTTTTGGGAGTGAATATTCTTTGATCGTAATATCTTAGATCTAGTGAATTATCTGCTCTACAGATGGGACTTCTTATGTTTGCTTATAGAAATGGTCGACCTGTATGGTTTTAACCTTATGATTTTCCACCTGCACTTGTTGGCCAGTGTAATAATGAGCAGGAAAAGCGAAAAGTTTTCATATTTTCCTACCCTCACAGCACCATCCCAGCCCTCGCTCCCTCATGGCCTCTCTCTGTCCGGCACTCTCTCGCTGTCTCTCTGTCTCTCTGTCGCTGGCGCATATCATTAATTTGTTATACGGAGATTATCTATTTTTATTGTTATTAATGGCAAACAATTTATTAAGCCACCAGGACGAGCAGCAGCACCATCAGCACCACCAGCAGTGGCCACACATGCACGGGCTCCTGCCAGGACGAACTATCCAGAGGGAGAGCCTGTGCTGCGGTCGGAAGGAGGCCTGTAAATCAACCAAAAATTTCACTAAACTACGTGCGGGTGGTGTTGCCTCAGATGGATTGCTCATTACGAGTCTTCCTTATGTATGTCCTGCGGAAGGAGATGAATGCTGCTACTACCCTGCTGCTGTGCCTGTGACGGGGGAGGAAGAAGGTGTTGACGTCCTGCACTTTGCATTGCTGCTTTCTGCCTCCCATTTCGGCTGGGCTCCTGGGGTCCTTCGTCCTATTACCGCTTTTGCTTCATTAGTATGCCGTGCGGCCACAAAACTGTTTATTAGGGTCATTAGCGGCGCCTCAACACTCGCCGAGAGCCACCTTTCGCAGATCCCTACAGAACCCCCCCCTTCCCCTTCCCCCCTCCAGCCACCTTCTAGAAGGAATATATTAGGTATTATTTTGTTGGGAGAAAGTCTACCCCCTCTCCTCTAGGCGAGAGCTCTCGGCTTGATTTTCGATTCGAATTAAAATCGAAAATAAACAGCGCATAAATTTAATATTAAATAAGCATAACATAATAAATTCGATTCCAATAAATCCAATTAGTCATGGGCAAATTGTTATTGAAGGAAGCAGTGCCTTGTCAAGAGACGTCCAATCGAGAGCCCAGACCCGCACCCAGACCCCCTGTTTTCCCTTTTCCCCCATATTTCATGCTCTGCTTTGTTGGCATTTTCGTTGATAAGCCTCTGAGGCGAGTGGCGCGGCGGCCGTCCCTGCCTGATAGCAAAACCCATACAAGGCGGTGGCAAGAGCAAGAGCCAAAAGGCAGAACAAGCCCCGCTTCTTGTTCGATGCTCCTTGGGGGACTGGCTCTGGCCCTGGCTCTGGCTGCCCCCCAACTTTGAACTCGCTGAGAAATTGAAATGCATTGCAATCATATACGAAATCGAAACGAAATGAAATGAAATGTCTGTGAGGATCGGTCGTCCCATCCTCCAATCCGAATGCCATATGCCATCGCCCCCTCCCATCCCATCCCATATTCCTTCTCAGATTTCCGTTATGTCAAAGGGCCGCGTAGACAAATGAGATAATTGGGGATACATCGATTTATGGGGGCTGGCCCTGGCCCTGGCTCTGTCCCCGTCCCTGTCCCTGGCCCTCATCATCTTCTGCTCCTCTTTTTTGTGTATGCATGTGATTTATTTAATAAGCAGAAGGGGGAGGCTATGTAGCAGTCAGCACTCCCTCCCCCATCAGGAGGCTCTCCTGATAAAGCACCAGCATCGAATGTACATATACGAAATTTCCATCTCCACTGCATGTCGGCTGTCCATGTCCATGTCGGCGGCCACATCCACGTCCACGTCCACGTCCAGTGCGCCTCTCCAGCGCATTCATGACTGTAAAAATTTATTGGCCATCAGTCACAATTGCCAATGCCTAGGAATGGGCCGAACGAATGGTGGCAATATGTTGCACACGCGCGCCGATAAGCTGCCCCTTTTACACACCCCCCCCATGGCCATCCCCATTCTATCCCATTCCCATCTCCAGAGGAACGCTCTCCTCTCTCTCGGGAGGCACAGGCATACAGGACTTTGTTGGCAGCGTTTGTTGCATCCCACTCCAATCAGACCACCGAATGGGGGCGTATGAGCAATGCTAGAAGTCAGTGTGACCAGATGAGCGATGGACCAGGCTCCAGAAAAGCGGAAACGGAAACTAGGGAAATGCGGAATTGCGGAAATGGAATCCTTTGAATGCTTGGCGAGGAGAAATAGTTGTTATGTGAATTGTGAGAGAGCTCTGGAGCTGAGCAGATTCCCAAAGAGGGAAAGCAAAGACACTCTACCGGGAGGAATAGAAGGATGTCTCTTCTTCGTAAGGCTGTCCCTCATGAAATCATGGTTTTCGAAGAGGGTTCTAAATACACAAATATTTATAGAGGAACCATGAACACATACGTATCTTAAAAACTGATGCCAAGTGCCCACAAAGAGCATCCCAAAAGCGACTCCATAGGAGCACTTTCATCTCTGTTCGTTTATCCTTCTGGCCCAAGCGCCAAATGAACATCATTTTTTCCTTCGAGCATATTTTTTCGGTTTGCCGGACCCGTGGGTGTGTGTCCGTCCGGATATCCATTCGGGTGTGCAGTGAAAATAATGGTGCTCAATGATATTAATACGTTCGCTCGTTATCAAATTGCGTTTGCATGCAAAATGGACATATGCCCCCGTGGAATCCTGTTTCACTCTTCCGGTCACTTCTCCTGCCTGCCTGCATGCTGCTTCTCCTTTTGGTGTTATTATATTATTTCTTCTTTTGCTGGACACGAAATGGACATGAAACGAGCGCCATATTTAAGAGCCGTACGTGATTTGTGGCAGCTCTGAGGTCAGGTCCTGTGTGCCTGTGGTCCTTCAATCCCCTGTCCCATAAAAAGCCTAAACAATAAACAGCAAACGTAGAGAGGAGGCGGTGCTAAAACGTGAGCGGAAATTCCGAGCAGCCTCGACGACGACCACAACGACACGGAGGTGACAACATGCCAATGCAAATAAAAAGGCGGGCGGAAAACGACGGAGGAAAAACTTTATTTAATTTAAGAGCTAAAAATATATATATAAAATAAATTTTACACATTTGACTTTTACACCAACAATTTGCCGCTTGAGTGTCGTAAACCTTTGTTCGCTTTCGCCCACACACACACAGGCACAGAACAGAACAGCACACAGAAAAATGGTGACCCCGAACCCTGACACGGAGACCCCGACATGGAGCAGCCAGAACCCCTCGGCTCGCACCCTCGTAACGAATGCGAATCCGTAGCTGTAAATGTATCTGTAAACCGTAGCCAAAAACCGTACGCAAAGTTACGATAATCGTTTATTGAAATGCAAATTTTTAGCTGATTTTGCTGCTTTTAGAAGTCAATTTGAGTTTTTCTCTTTCGGTTTGTTGTTTGTTGGTTTCCCCGCGCCCCCGTTTATTGTTGTTGGTCGGTAACTTTTCTAGGGGGCAGGAGAGGCGAGAATGAACCTCTGAAACCCCCAATAAAAGAACATCCATTTACAATATATACATTTGCATATTAAGAAGTCCTCCTGGGGCCCATCTCCGTCCGCATGCCATCCCGAAAAGGGTTCAGCGTAGGAGGTGTGCTTTGATTGGTTTTTTGGCACCTGGCAAATAATTGGATAGTTGACTTAAACCTCTTCTATTACTCCGATTAGTGCCCCTGCCACTCCACCCCGCTCCCCGCTACCACTCTCTCAAATCGATCGATCAGAAATCAAAACGCAAAATCTCATTAATTTGACAAGCAGAAAGGGGACCAAGGACCAGGGACGATGAGTGCTCAAATATCGCTCTGCTGGGAAACATAAATATTTCCATAAAGGCCGCAGACAGATACAGGAAATACAAAATTGGAGATGCCACCAAGAGATCCCAAAGATAACGTTGCCACTGATGCAACTGTCAACTGTCGTAGTGCAGCCCAGGGATTTGGGTTTTGGGTTTTGGGTTTTTGGGTTTCGTGAATCGGATTTTGGAATCAGGTTTTTGGTCACGGGGTGCCACAGCAGCAGCACGAGCAGCAGAAGCAGGGGTGTTCCAACTATTTACAGAACTGCAAGATACAGATACTGCTGATAAGATAAATAATTGGAATATGAAGCTGCCGTAGCGGAATCACAGCTTTGCCCTTACCTCTACCCTTCCCGTGGCCCGAGAGGTGCAGTGGGGTGATGTTTCCGTTCTGTGTGTGTGTTTAATCACAGCAAATAATTAAATGTCCATTTCACAGGCAACGTCAATGTCAATGCACACACACAGCACCAAAACACCACACCCCACAGCCCCGAGGGTCCCACAGCCACCTCTGCGTCCCTGTGTCGCATGCCGCACCACCCCTTCGGAGAGTGTCGAATCTCGAAACCGAATCTGAAACCAACTACCGCCTCCCGCCCAACCGCCCACTGCCCACCGCCCACGACCCATCGACCTCGATGACGATGCGACACGTGTGCGACAAGCGGCATTTGTATTAAGACTTAATTTAAGTGCTTATCACCCAAAACAAATCAATGCCCCCCACCCCCAGAAACCAAACCCCAAAAACCAGTGAACCACCTCACCTCCAGCTGCATTGTCATGTGACATTTCATATGAGTAACGCGCGGCTAATGAAGTTATTAGAGCCCCATAATGCCTGACCTGACATCGGACGATAGCGTACGGTTTTTGGGATACCATACAGGCGGGTGGACAATGGGGGATCCGCTACAAAAGTGGCATATGAACATGGGGACAAGCTTCGATCGGAATTCCGAGAGAATTTGGGATGGTTCTTATTGATGGGAAACAGATTATTATATTGTATCTACGATTGCTGATCCGATAGGATAACAATATTCCCGATTAAAAGAAGCTATTATAGCTATTCTATAGCTATTTTCGCTTGATTGATTCTATTATCCGATAGAAGATCCCCACTAATATTCGACCTCTCCCGTGCCGTTTGTAGCGACCCGATCTATACACGTGGCCAAACCGAAAGACCCCTACACTGTGACTAATGGCACCCCCAAAAATATGGCCACAAAAAAATCTCCACTGCTCCGTGACAAATGGGACTTGAATAAATGTTTATGATTTGACAAATCAATCGGGCTACTAATGTCACAATTTTTTGTTCCCCACATCCTCTCCAGACCCCATTCAAACTGTCCCGATTTCCCACCTGTCAGTCGGAGGGGACCCATTCCATTGGCACTTATTAATTTCGTTATTTGCTTGCTGTCCATTTTATTTATTCATCAATTTTATCAGCACAAATTAAAAACAAATTAGTCGACAGTAGGTAAATAATAATAAAGTGTAATAAAAATCACAGCCGCTTCAGAGGCGGGAACATGGGGACTGGGGACAGAAGGTTGGGGGGTGAGGGATGGAGAACTGGGGCAGGGAGACGACTGTCTGTCGATATGCAGGGCGATAAGCAGACGACCAAACCAGACCCGACCAGACCAGACCACAACTTGATTTGCTGCATGATTAAAACTTAATATTCATTTAGTTTATTTTGTTTTCGTTTCGCTTAACGAAAGAATCGATCGATTTTTAGTTGTTTTTTATTCGTTCTGTGTTTACTGTAATGGGTTTTTTATTGTTTTTAATGTGCTTTTAATAATAATTGATTCGCGATTACAACAATTTGATAAACCAAGTCAATGATGCGTTAAGCTCAGCGAAATACGAGTAATGTCCGTCCCCGTAAAATATTTACTCGTAGATCTAACTGATTCGTGGCAGCAAAGCAAAGGTGACCTGTAAGTGGCATTGAGAGCCTGAAACCAGTGGTACTAGAGTCTCCGAAACCACATAAAAATATAAATATACTCCATATACTCCATATACATATGTCTAATATAATATAATATAGTATAATATAATAAGAATATTATCTGATCAATCACAACTTTTTCCATCACCACGTCTACTTTTCTCTCTATTGTTCGACCCATACTCGAATATCCTAGGTATTTCTGGTCTTAAAGGTAACAAGATTGATGTGTTTACAATATAGTTTTCATAAATCAAGTGTTATTACATTCCGAGTTATTCTGCACTCAAGACATAAGAAACTTATCAAAATTGTATCTTAAAACATCAGCAATATTAAAAAACATTAAAAACCTTCAAATGATTTCCAATTGCCTTATAATTACTCAATTTTATGGGTTTTTTTTAATGAAAATAGACTATTTTTCCATTTTACAGAGAATATGCCTCCGAACATATAGGGCCATTAGATAGACACACTCATACACATTCCATGGACACATTCCACTCCGAATTTTAATTTCCGGTATCATGATTCCGATGGAAACTCGCTGGAAATTATGCTGGCAATACCCGTAATGATGGCCCCGCTGCATATAATAATCAAATTGTGGCAAAATGTCACAACAGATCTACTTTTGTAGAACTATTATCCAGATGGTGGTGTTGAGAGAGGGGAAAGGGTGGCCCGCTGGTGGGGATGGGATGTGAGAGGGCTCCCGCCATTACCACGCAGTCAAAGATTCAGAGGAGCGTTAAAAGTTTTTCTGTGGAATAGAACTGGAAAACTTAATAGAAAATCAAGCGCAAGAAAATGGCGTCCGATAAGCAGATGGCGCAAACCAGAAGAAAATCCAAAGGAAATAGGGGAAAAGCAAAGGCGAAAGATAAATGGGAGTGGGAGCTGGGAGCTGGGAGCTGGGAAAGAAAACGCCCCGCAGCAAATTAAATGAAAATTTGTTTGTGTGTAGAAAAATCAAGTGAAAATTAATTGAATTGAGTTGAGTGCGGCGTCGCCGAAATGGTTGTGTGGGTGGTGCGGTGCGGTGCGGCGGTTAGGGAGTAGCTCATTGTGGGGGGGTGGGGGGTGTTGCTGGGTGGTTGTCGGGGCGTAGGTCTTGCCCGTTTATAGATCTTTTGCGTGCCGATAGCCACCGGAATGGAGCAAGGGAGAGCGGAAAAAGTTGCAAATGGAATTTTTCGTTTCTTTTGCCAATCACAAGGCGACTCCAAAACGTGTATGATGGTGGGTCGTGTGGGGCAGCGGCAGCCCCAAGACCTGCTCTTGCTCTCTCTCAGTCACTCATCTCTTTCTTTCGCTTGCTCTCTCTCTCTCTCGCTCCCTCTCTCCGTTGCTGCCATAATTCATTTGAAAAGACGGCAGCTGCGCAATGGGCTCCACTTTGCGGTGGGTGGGGATTGTTTAGAGGAAGGGGTGGTGGGCCACTTTGGGTGGGTGGTGGTGGTACCCTCCAACCATTGCATATTTAAGACATTATTACATTATAATCGCATAAAACAATCAATAAAATGTCAGTTTTTCCCCTCGGCCTGGCGGCCTCCCCAGCGTCTTGGCAGCGGCAGAGCTTCTCCCATTGCTTCTTCGTCTCCTTCTGCCAGTCTTCTGTCTTCTTCTACTTTGTCTGCAGTCGGGGCTTAAATTGGCCATAATCATATTCGCAGACATCAGAGAGCAGCAGCAGCAGCAGCAGGCAGCAGCAGCCGGTCCGTAGTAGAAATTTCCCACTATTTTTCGTTGAGGCCACGCCTGCTGCTTCTTCTGTTTCCACCAGCCGTCTCGCTTGCGCGCATTGCTTTATTCATTTCTACTCGGCCACTGCTTGCCCTCTCACTCTCTTGCGCTCTCTCGCACACAAATTCACTTTAAATCAATTTTTTTAGCGTTTTTCATTTCATTTTCACAGCCTCGGTCGACTGTTGCGCTTCTCTCGCTCTCGCTCTCTCTTTCTGTTTCGCTCACTCTCTCTGCCTCTCACTGAGTGCCTGCTCTCTTGGTAGTCGCTCGCTCGCTCGCGCTCTCCCTGTCGCACGTTGGCACTCAGTGAAGCAGAAAAATACCATTATTGCATTGGCTCTGGACAACGACTTTCTGCAGGAAGAAGGTGGAGTGCGGGTGGAGAGGGGTAAGGGATGCCATTGGGGGTGGTGCAGTGCAGTGCGAGTGCCTGTGCCTGTGCCTGTGCGGGTGCCGTTTGGCAAGGAGTGGACGGCGGCGCCTTGGCATGTTTGTTAAGTGAAACCATTTTTCTTTTTATTGCCCGCCTGTAACGCCGGCCGCGACACTGACAGTGCTGCTCGCGCGCGGTCGCTGCTTTGTTGTCTTCCTCGTGGCTCTGTTTCGCTCTCCTTTTTGATGTTTCTCCGTTGCAGTGTCTTCCTATTGCTCTTTCTCTGTTTATGGTTCCTTTCCTGATTTCATCATTTTACTGCTTGCCATATGCGCCTGATGCTTATTTTTACACTGCTTGTCTTCTTCGCCGGATTCTCCAGCTTCTTCTGCTTGCTTATTCCGTTACTCTCATTTTTTGATGCCCAACTTGCTCACCTATTCTTCTTGGAATGCTTTCTTTTACACTGCTTATGCACTGCTTTGTCTTCCTTAAACGCTGTAGCTCCTTTAACCGATTTATTTTTCCATCCCGTTCATCGTCTGCTTCTTCGAATAAATTTCCTACTATTCTCCTTGCACTGCTTTCCGCTTTACGTTTCCCCTCCTGCACTGCTTAAATTGACGAAGCTCTTATAACGGATGAACTGTTTGATTATTTTACTGCTTAATTCGTATACTATTTCTACTTATTTTGTCTCTCTTTTGCACAGCCATCTCCTTCCTCTGCATCTGCTCTCTTTCTTCCGCCTTCTTGCTCCTCCCTGCCACTGCTGTTTTCCTTTTGCTTCGTTTTGTTATTTCTCGCTTTGTGGTGCACATAAATTTGAACGTTAATGATTTTTGCTTGCAGTCGCGCATGCCACCATGCAACAACAACAACAATAACAACAACAGCAGTACCAGAGGCAGCAGCACCAGTGGCAGTGGCAGTGGCAGCCCACATCAACAGCTGGCCAGAGCAAGTGTTGAAACAAATGTTATTGTTGATGTTGTTTTTGTTGTCGTTGTTGTTGAAGTTGTTGTTGAAGTTGTTGTTGCTGTTGTTTCTTCTCCCTCTGCTGCTACTGCTGCTGCTGCTGTTGCTGCTGCTGCTGCTGCAGGTGTCGCGCTTGCCATCTCACTTTTTAGCACGGACAGAAACCCGAGCAGCAGCCAACCGAAAGCAGTGACACTTTTTTGTAGTACACCCTCCCCCTGGCTACCCTGCCACCCCCTACCGCAGCGAATGTTGCACGGACACAAACAAATAACGCATACATATGCAATTATTAAACAAACACAAAGAAGGGCCCGGTCGCCGCAGCCGTGCCGTAGCCGGAGCAGTAGCAGTGCCAGTAGCCCCATATAATATTTCTCATTTAAACGTCAACTCTGAAGCTTCGCTCATCTCTCTCTCACTCGCTGGCACTACTGCCCTTTTCTCTCTCGCTCTCTCTCGCTCTGTGTGTTTCCGTCACTCTCTCTCCCTGTTCGGCTATCTCTGTCTTGTTCCCACCCAATCCGACTCCGGGCGCGACTCCACAACTCGGAGCGTAATTTTAATTCGAATCAATTTGTTTGTCGCCGCCGCGGCCGCTGCACAGTGGGTCGCCGCCACAGTCCGGAGAGAGAGCTTGCATTTGGGGGCTACTACCGCCAGGCAGGATTTACAGGATCCTTGCGGCCCGCTACTCTGCTCTTTTTTATTCGTATTTTTTTCCGAGTGTGTGCCGCGAGTGCCATGCGAGTGACACCGCGGAGGTGACACCGCCGTTAATCGAATCGAATCGATCCCTGCGCAGCATGGACCACCTGATCAAGCAGCTCCAACTGGCAGCCGCTGCGCGGGCGCAGGCGCACATTCACAGCTCGATGGCGCCACATTCGCATTCACATCCGCATCCGCATTCGCATCCGCATCCTCATGCAGCATCTGCCTTGCAGTTGTATGCGGCAGCCGTCAATATGCGTGTGCCCGGTTGGCCACCATTTTTGGGCCTGCCGCCCCCCATGACGGACACGGATGCCACTACCACGGCCGGCTCCGTGTCCACCAGTTCGTCCTCCGTTTACATGCTACGCCAAATGGCGCTCATGCAGCGGGCCAATGCAGCAGCAGCGGCAGCCGCCTTGCAACAGCAACAGCAACAGCACCAGCAGCCCCATGATCAGGAATTCGCCATCAAACTGGAGCATCAGGAGGAGAGAACATCCCAGCGAAAGGATCAGGGAGCATGCTCGAGGCAGCGAATGCATGTCAATGATGGTAAGTGTCATTATCCCTAAATCGATCAAGTTGAACGAAACTTATAGCACTTGCTCAGTTAACAAACATTTCATAAACTTCTTGTGATATGTGGTACAAACTGGCCTTTTTCGCCTTTAGTTTTGGCGTCGCCTTTCAGTCTCATCCTTCCTTACTCCTGTTCGGCCTCGTTCAAAGATTCTCTCAGATTATGATCTTTCCGGAACTGTCTGCCGAATGTGCCCACAAGGAAAAGCTTGTAAGGTGCAGTGTTGTGGGAATAGCAGACTTAGCTTATTCTTCCATCTTCCATCGTTTTCAACTATAAGTTCCATAAATTATATCAATTGTTTTATTGTAAACAATAACGAAATCTGGATAGGAATTGATATAACCCTTGGACTACGATTTCCTATGTACGAAATGGCTTGACTCTGATGAAAGAACTTTTCAACTATAAAACAGCATTTATATATAATCATCTATAAGTATGAATCTGAATAGCGCGTGTTCCCAGATTTATAAGTTTTATCGTTGAAATGGGATAACTATATCATTAGCTGTCGGGGAAATATAATTTGTAAATTGAAAAATGATCGAAATTGGAATGTTACTCGTGGGTATATGGTTCAAATGTATCGAAAGGATCGATGGCCTCTCCTAGCCTCGCATCTTAACAGAATTCATCCATTCCTATATTGATTCAGTCACTCGAATGGCTTTATCTTTTCTTCATTACACACCAAATGTGTTTCGTATCGTTCGACAATGAGATACCAGTTTTCCCGCATGGAGTTTCCACACTCACTCCGCACTCATTCATTTATTCATTGCATTCATTAACTTTCTGTTCAAATATTTTGTGCCTGCAATTTGCAGGAATGGGGAGTAAATGGACAAACAACAAGTTTTCCCCGGCCGCTCCAGCCGCGCACTTTATTCAATTTACCAATAAAATTTCAATCGAATTGCTCTTTTTAATCAATTCACTGGCGCACATACGCCAACACCCACACACAGACACACACGCACACTTACATATGCATATACATACCCAGTAATATTCATGTGGATACAAGAGAACCCAGAACCCATGCATAATTCGTTTTGTTTTTATGTTTTTTGATCAATTTTTAATCAACGAAAACAGCAGCCAGCCACAGGCCTCATTTTGGCCCCACTGTCTGTGTGTATCTGTGTGTCTGTGCCTGTGTCTGTACCCATGCGTGTGCGTGGGGCAGTATCTGTGTGTTGCGTTGTATCTGTGGCTGTTGCTGTTGCTGCTGCTTGTTGATTATGCGCGTAATTAAATTTGGCCAGCAATTTCGTGCGTTTTGGCCAAATGTGAAATAGTTTAGAGAGCGACCGACCACAATGAAGGGAAATGCTCATGAGGTGGCAGAGGCCGGAGGGAACAGGGCCGATCAGCAGGGACCACAATGAGTCCACAATGAATGTTGACTTTCGGAAGCGGAAAAGAGAGGAACAGGTTTGTAGGTTGGGAATGAATGGTAAAGGTAATGGGACACTTTATTATTTTCCTTAACCATAAAAGGGGATCTACCAATAAATACTTTTGGCGGACAAAATTCAACAGATTCGACTTACAATCTATGGATTTTTAGTGGCTAAGAATAAGAGTAGTACGACTGCTCTGCAAAGAGCTGCCATAGGTTAGGAACGGTCGGAATGGAACTTTGTAAGTGGAACTCTCAAGCAGTGGTGCGCCATTGGGGTTTGAAGAAGAAAGGACATCTTCTTGGAGTGGCGTACAACATTGATTTCCGACTTATAAACATATTTGTACTGAAAACGTCTTTTTGCTGAACCCAACAAAAATGCAGATATTTCATGACCTGTCACAGATCTTCAAGTATTCAACTGCGGAAGTACGGGGCAGCTGAGGAGGAAATATGAATTCGGGAAACGGAAAACGGAAAATAAGGAAAGGAAAGCGAGCAGAGCAGTGACAGGTGAAGCCATGGCCCGCCCCCACAAACTGTCCTTCTGCCTGGCTGCCCTGCCATGCCCACTGGCTCTGGTCACGCCCTGCTCGGGCAACGCCCCTCGGACCCTGCTTCCTCCGCCATCCAACCTGCCCCTCCTCTGTGAGGTTTGAGGCAATTGAACTACTTCTGAGGCGCGTCCAATTCCAAATGGGAAACTCTTCGAATTGGATGTCTGACTGCTTCGCATCTTGTGCCTACTCGACGACGGGAAATTAGCTGCCATTAGTCATTTTTATTGTTTTCGGTCGCGGCCCCGAACCAAAAGACAAGAAGACCAAAAGACCAAAAGACCAGAAGACCAAAAGAAGAACGGCAGCAGCGCAGCAGCAACAAAGTAGAGGAAAAACCCGGGGAACACTCGTCGAAATTGGTCAGAGCCAAACAATTTGTAGCAGCAATTTTTCTTTTACCATTTTGTGGGCCCTTAAACAAAAAACAAAACAACAAAAAAAGGTCGAACAAGAAGTGAAATGTCTTAATTATTTTTGGTAGCTCGCCGCCGCAGGGCCCCCTCTGTATCTCTTCTAAACCCGGCCCAAAACATACAATTTTCGTTTACGACATTTTAATTAAGTTTTTCTCATTTTCCTCTCGCGCTCTCTTTCTGTGGAGCGGAGCTCCTTGTGGAAATTGGGCAAATTAATAAGAACGCCATTGGCACGCCCCGTCAGGTTTTCGGGTTCGAGTTCAGGTTGGGGGCCCCTCCACTGATCATCATTCCATCGATGATGAATGAATAGAGCTGTGGCTGTGGCTGTGCCTGATGTGGATGCTGGGGCTGCTCCACTCCGATGGCCGCTCATTAGACAGCCGCTGACCGCGAGCGCTTCTGGTAATTGCCATAATTTCTACGAGTGAAGGAGCTCCTACCTAGACCATAGATTAATTGTGATTGTGTCGAGAGGAAAATGAAGATGGAAAGATGAAAAGATGAAAAGATGGAAAGATGATGCCTCGATGCTTGATGGAGTCCCTTGCAGCTAATTGGTAACATCGAACGTCCATGGCTCTGGGATGCGAGAATGTTTCGTCGTGGAAGACTGGAAGCCCCGAAAATCAAACCGAAGCGAACCAAACCGAACAACAACCAGGGCCCATCAACATCAACGACTAATGGGCTCTTCTCCTCTGAGGAGTCGGAGTTTCCACACAGATTTTCCTCAGCTAATTAATAAAACGCTCAGTAGGCAGCAGTGGCATTAATTGGTCCGATCGTCGGGGGCCACAAATGAGGTTTTGACGAGCGTTTTTGGCTCGTTTCTCGTTTCTTGTTTCTTGTTTTTCGGTCTCGGGAAATGATAATTATTTAAGTGGCTCTCATTTAGGCTCTTGCCAAAAAATGTTAAGAGTAGCACACAAAAGAATTGAAGGCAGACCCTCCACCCCGCCCACATCCTTTTGGCATTTGCATTTTCATTTGCATAATTTATGAGGGCGACAACCCTGGGCCGGGGCCCCATAAATCCCCCGTTGGATGGCAGCCGGCCAGCCAGGCAGAAAACCAGAAATTCGAAGGCAACAATATTTTTTTCTAGGGCGGCAAGGAATGCATTTTGGCAGCTCCCTTAATTTCCTTCATCCCCCGTCTCCCCCCCACCACCATCCATCCCATCCCATCCCCTACTGCTGCTACTGCTGCCCCGCCCACCAGTTGGCTAATAAAAATCAAAAGGCGTTTTGTTCTCTAAACTTAAATTGAAAACACTTTAGGCCCGATTCCCGAGACCCTGGTCCCTGGTCCCTGGTCCGCGGTCCTTTCCCTTCCGCGCGAAACAAAAGGATAAACACTTCAAGGGGCGGATTTGGCTTAGTCCTGTCCCCCCTCCCCCGCCTCTTCCTCCCACTGCCCCTTCCCTGTCCAGTTAGACTCGTTCCGCTGGCTTGGCAGCCTGTACACGTTGAACCGTTGTTGTGTTGTTGAATTACCGTTTAGCACAAAGATGGCGGCGCTTGATAACAGAAAAAAATGTTGCCCAAATAAAAAGCACACAAAACAGCAAGAGAACACAGCCACAAAACGATGGCGGGGGGTTGGGCAGGGGGTACAGGGGGGGCTACGGGCCATTCAAGTAGCGGGTGTTTCCCCTCTGTTATTTCATTTTTCATTTTTTTTTTTGTGTTTGGTACTTGACTCGATTTTCCCCATGTTTTTTCTTTGTTTTTGTGTCTCGTTTTTTGGCCATTTACAGTTTTGAGGCGTAATTTTTCTTAAATACCATTACAAGTGCCACGCCCCAAGTGCCACTCGAGGTGTCCCCCGTACCACAAATCCTCCACAAATTGGACAACTCGTTTTAGATTAGCAAATTACGGGTAGACCCGAACAAAATAATGAAATAAAGGCAGTTCCGAAGAGGGTATGCGTTTGCCCACTTATTATTTAATAAGTGCTGAAATTTGGTTGCCTCCAAAGTGGGGGGTAGGACTAGTCAATCAATCAGACGCTTAGGGTGGTGCCCGGTACCGCGCTCCATCCTCAACAATCTGTGTCGACAAGTGTCAGGAAATCAAGGCAATTACATGACCCACAGCGAAGGGGGAGGCAAACACCCTCGGGTAGAGGGAAAACCAGAAAAACGCTAAGCAGAGAAAAGCCGCAGGCACGTAGAATCGAGCGTTTTACCGCAAAAACTTAGCTAAGCCCAACTCCCATTTCCCAACCCATCCCCATCCCCTAGACACCACCCACACAGCCACACACGTTTCGATTTTTATGCTATCTCCATGGACCCAAAGCCTCCACTCCAGAACGACATGAGAATTATGTAAAACTTAAGTAAAAGATGAGCTCGTCAAGAATTATGACACCCCAGGGACCGAGCCCGAGGAAGGATGTGTGTGCAGTGTGCAGAACAACCACCCCCAAAACAGAATCAAATGTGCCAAAGACTAAATAATACGCAGAGAGATAGAGACAGAGAGAGAGAGAGGAAGAGGAAGATCAGTACACATATAAAGTTTGAACAAGTCGAAATTTGAATGTGCTTTTTCTATGAGATATACATACATATATCATAGGGATATTCGCATATCGTATATAATACATCCCCCAAATCCCATATCCATTCCATAGTAAAATAACCCCACTTGAGGTGGGGGGGGGTTAGGGTATGGCAACCAAATTCAAAGGCCAAAAGCAAATCTGTTGACCAAACAACAAACATGAGAAGCATTTAAGTGGCAGCACACACACACGCAGGCAACACACATACATATGTGTGTATGTGTATATATACAGCCCCCTGATCCCCATCGAAGCCACCCCCCTTGCGGCGCTACCCCCAACGCTTGTTGTGGGTCTCGTAAATGCCTCATGTGCGTTTATATTGAAACAGATTGCTCTGCCATTCGATGCCTTCATTCCCCTTCATTCCGTTCCATTCCATTCTATTCCCGCATAGTGTGGCAAAACGCACACACACACACACACACAAGTGTACAGTGAAGACCATAGTTGAATGAACCATTTTCTCGGAAACTTTTAGCCCCATGAAAGGTGAAATGTCGCTTCAAGAAACCAAGTTTTCCATTGTTTGCCAGTGTGGCCATGCGCTCTAACAGAACTAGAGCCAGAATCGAAAGCGAATCCAAACGGACATCTTCTGTGAATATAGAGAATATTCCCTCAAATCTGAACTCCACAAAGTACTTACCATTGATTTTCGCTCAAGTGAGACTTTACTGTGCATGTCCCTCTGTGTGTGTGTGTGTGTCGCCTGCCTGTTTCGTTGTCCTTTGTGAAATTGTTGCGGTTTGCAATTTGCTGCAAATGGCACTCAGCCAGAGTCGGGGGCAGGACAAGAGCTACGCTTCCGATTCCGACACAGACCAGCGACTCCGAGTCCCCTTGCCATGTCTGGGGCAAAGACAACGACAACGGCAACGATGGCGGCCATGTTGGTCCCTCCATGATGCGTTCCCCATGCCGTGTCCGTGTCCGTGTCCGTGTCCATGTCGTGGTGTTCTCGCTGTGTGGTGCGTGCCTGCGTACGTGCGTGTGACGCGCATCAACCACCAGCAACAGCAAAAGCAAAAGCATGCGGAAAAAGCTAAGGAGGAGAAGGAGCAGAAGCAGGACGAGCAATTGCCTACCCCGGCAACGCCCCCGCTTGTCTGACCCCAACCCCCCAGCCCACCCACAACAGCAGCAGGAAAAGCTGGAAAAAGAGAGAAAAACAACAGAGGGAAAAAGAAAAGCCGCACGACACTTCCACTGCCACTGCCACCGCCGCTGCCACTGCCACTTCCCCCTCCACCTCTCGGGGCTAATACAATTTATACACTTGGCTTGGCGTCGTTTCGGTTTGGCTCAGTGCCATCGCCCGGGGAGGGAGTAGGGTGGAGATGGAGTCCTATTTGGCAGGACCCGTGCTCTTGTTTCCCCCACTTTCTCCCCCTCTTTCTCTGTTCTTGGCCGGGGCTCTGATTTTCAGCCAGTTTTACGGTTGGATCAATGTATATGCCATAACACCCACACACACACAAATCGAGAGAGAAAGAGAGAGAGACAAGCACAGTGGGGCATTTATCCTTGTTATACTGCCGCCCTGTCTACTACTGCCCCATCACCCTCTGCCACCCCACTCTCGCTCTCTCTCTCTCTCTCTCTCTTTTGGCCACTTCCTAAGCGCCTTTCTCGTTGGATTTCGTTTGTAAATTGGAAAATTTTGTGTTATTCATATGTATGGGTATTTGGAGCCAAGTCTTTGATAGACCCACAATGTACCCATCATCATTTTACAGAATTACAAGATCAGAACTCTTAAAGATCTCTAGAAGAATAATGTTATGAGTGTTATTTGCCAAAAGAAAAATTAGTTTTTCTCCAGGAGTATTATCCACCAATAGAAGGAAGGATCTGTATTAACCAGAAGCATGGAAGGCATACGCATTCGGGTATTTCTAGTGAAAGTAATGCACTAAATTTATACCGTAAAACGCCTTTTTGCTATCACTAGGAATACAACCTTCCAGAGAAATTCAATTGAAAGAAGGAGGACCTTTTAAATGGCTAAATAATAATAATCGCAAAGATTTACATTTCAGCACACTGAAGAATATAATATATAACTCTTTCCTTTAAATGATAGTATGCAGTTGAGGACCTCCCTTCCCCAAAAGAATTCATTAAGTGGTATACCTTAGTCGATGCACTCTTCGTTTTCCAGGTTGTTGCCTAAGTCGCTATATTTCTTGTATCCAACGTCGACATTTGCCGCGTTCCGCTCGTTGGCTGTACCCCATACACATCCCCATCCAACGCCTTCCAATCCCTGCACCACCTCGAGCTCCACCTCAATCTTTCCTCCTTTCCGTCCCCGTCTCTCTCACCCTCTCCCTACAGTGTTTCCCGCTGTCGTTGTATCTAATAAACCTTAAATGAAGGCAATATTGTGGGGTTGTTTTGGGTTAATATTGAAACGATAAAATTGAATTGAGCCGCATGCCCGAGACGAGAGCGGGTAGGAGCGGCAGCGGCAGCGGCAGAGGCAGCGACAGCGACAGCAGCAGACGTCCCTGAAAGTTTTCCCCATTCTTGTTGTTTTTGTTGCTCTTGTTTGCTGTGGCTGTGCTGTGCTTTGCTTTGCTTTGGTTTCTGGTCTCTGGTCTCTGCTTTACTTTTGCTTTCCCTCTTCGTTCTGTTGGTTCGCTTTGGGGTTTGGTTTTCTGTGAGTCGTAATGACACTTTTAGCTGACTTTGAGGCCATTTTCCCCCCATGTGTCTGTGTGCTTCCGTGCCTACGTGTGTGTGTGTGTGTGTATGTTGGTGTTCATTTCCGTTTCCGTTCGTGCTGCTCCGGCTAGGCTGTTTATTTCTTTAGTGAGTCGATGCGGTTTTTAATCAATTTTGGAAACGATTTCGGGTTCTGTTCTCGCATTCCCCTTGATTACACTTTATTTGTGTTTTTTGGGGGGCAGACGTGCGTGTCTAAGAGGGGAGGTCCACGTATAAGTCAGTTAGAAGATCGGGTGGGCACAGAGTTCCGGACAAGGATCCTACTCGCATAAGTGAATTCCCCTCTCTGTCTGGGTCTCCTTTCGCACCCCAGGGGGCTTTTGAACTCTCTAAACTCAAAGCTGCTATCAACTGCTTTGGCGGGGTCCCACATTCATTATTTTTTCTCAATGAAAAAGAATCTGCAAAGAAAGGTAGAACTATGTTTTGGGTACTTTTGAGTACTTAGTCTATCGGGTGCCAGCCTAAGCACCGGAGAGCTATGACTACCGTTACCGTAACCGCACGTCAAGAAGAGGACGCCACGTTTAGGGGCAGGCCACGAACATCTGCCATCCTGCTATTCGTCTCTCCCTCCGCCTACGCCCCTGCCTGCAATTGACGTATGCTTGGCTCCTTCCTTGGGTTGTCCTGCAAGTTTTTTGTACGCAAAATGCCGTCGGCTATTCGCCGCTGCTCTCTGGTTCTGGTCGCTGCGGCGGCAGCTGCGACTTTTCCGCTTAACATGCGCTCAACATGTTGGTTGCATGTTGTTGCTGCTGCTGCCGCTGCCGCTGTTGCTGCTGCTGCTGCTGGTGTTGCAGCGTTTTTTTTTATTAATTGAAAAGTTAATTAAAGGTGATAAAAATTATACATGCCACCGATTTTCGCGCTGCAGGCGTTCAACAGGGACAGGCAGCAACGAAACACGTTTCAATTACACGCACACACAAACACAAACACACTCACCTGCTTTGCTCTGCTCTGCTCTGCCATTTACAACAAGTTGCCGACGCAACTCTGTCTCACTCTCACTCACTCTCACCTGTGCGCAGTCGCCCTGCCCTGTCCTGCCATACCCTCTCTGTCACTCTCACTTCGGCCGCTTGCGAATTTCAAACGACCCGACGCGACGTCTCGGCCGTCGACAGCGTTGCGTCGCAGTCGTTATAGTTTGTGCATTCCAGGTATAGGCAAGACATATTTATGTAAGGTCGAGGCCTTGCCCGCCTTTCCAGACTGCAACACAATTGGCAATTCTATTTTCAGAGCACTCTCTGGCTGGGCCCCACCTTTTGCAGCCATGCACCCTGTGCCAGCAGTACGAAAACGAAAAGCAATGAGATGATGATGATGATGATGATGGGGGATGGGATATGGGATATGGGGCATGGGTGGAGGGGCGAGCGAGATGGCACTACGGCAAGTTAATTAAATCCTCATGTATTAATCACGGCACCTACCTCCGCCAACACTCCCCCTGGCAACGCTCTCTCTCTCTGTCGCTCACTCACTCTCTTGCGCTCTATTAATCGCCATCGCCCGAAAACTCGTTGTGTGCCGCCGCCTCTTCATCCTGCAAGGGCTCTCCAACACCCCGCCAGGCAACCAAAAGGGGCTCCATCTCAATCCATAGCATGGTGTGTGCGCTCTCTCTCTCTCTCTCTCGTTCTCTCTCACACACATTGTCGCTCCCATTGTGAGCTCTGCGCTTGCGTGATTCTGATGGCAAATTAATTCCTTGGTAATTTGTTTTGATGTGATGTGCGACTTGAAATTGATTGAGATTGTGTTGTTGTTTTTGTTGCTGTTGTTGTTTTTGTTTTTGTTGCCGAGAATTCATTAAAAGCAGCAGCAGAAATCAATTTTTATGCTCGCTCTTGCTTCTGCCTCTTCTTGTTCTGCTTATTCGCCTACTTTGGCATTTTTGCTTTGTGCTTTTTGGGGTTTGCTTCACTCCTTGGGACTTGATTTCATTTGATTTGTTTACCCTCGCAGAGAGGGTATTACGTTTTTGACTAGCCGTTTGCCACGCAGAACCTAAACACTCAAGGACTAAAGGACGTACATATGTACTGGTATATCAATTCGAATCGATACAGCCACTTGCCTACATGTGTTCCTTCACAATGATCATCAATGATAATCAATTTGATATTATTTCATTTCAAAATAAACTAGAAATTACATTTATGTATATACTATGCGTAAAATTCGATTTTTCAAATATTATAAATCTCCAAACTAAACCATATTTGTATTTATTTATCCACTGCTTATTAGAATTTCCTTTTTGTATACATATACAATATATATGTATATATTTTCCTTCCCATACAAGGTGAAAAATACATTATTCTTAAAACACTTGTGCATTTTCGAATATTACAAAAAATTTTAAAATTGAATAAAACTAAACCTTCCTGTTCCCGGTGTATTCAAACTATTCCCTAAGTTTACACTCTCTTTCGACTATCTCCTCACACAGACCTTTACTTTTCGAAAGGCAATATTATATAAACATAATTAAGAACAAGAACGTCGAAAAAGAGTCAAACTTTAAAAAGTTTTAGATTGTGCTCTTATGAGGCCCAAGTTCACTTCTGGGAATATACATACATATGTATGTATAACTTGATAGCCTTTTTGGCTAACTTGAACATCACGCTGCCTTTATCAAACGATCAAAAAGGGTATCAAAAGCATCGACCCGACAGGGCTACTGTTGTTTGGCGCTGGCTCGAAATTTTCGGATTATGATTATTATTGCTGCTGCTGCTGCTGTTGTTGTTGGGGCCACGCATAAATCATAAGCCTCTGAGCCAGACATAACTTTCAATTAATAAACTATTGTTTATATTAATAGAATTTGGTGTTTTTTTCTCGCTGGCCTGCTGCTCGTGAAATGGGATTTGTTTGCTCAATTAATTATACGGGAAAAAAGAGACAGCTTCTGAAAATCGAGGCATTGGATACCCTTTCGTTAGATTTGCTAGCTCATAGATCGCCTTCTTGGTTCCATACCACCATTTAAGCTCTTTTCCCATCGTTCCTCATCATTTGCACCTGCAGCACACACACACACTTACACTACAGAGACAGGCGTCCAATTGGGGCAACAACACAGAGAGACAACACAGAACCACGCCCATTGGTCCAACAGGGATGGACGGGGAGACAGGCGACAGGAGACGTCGCTTCGTAATCAAATTAAGTAAATTACAAGCTCTCAAATGTGCAAGACTCGTGTTTTACCAGGCTAATAACTGCCGAAAACGGCGAGAAACGGAGAGAGAATCGAGAGAAACAAGAGTGGGGACGGAGATCCGAGAGCCAAGATCCGAGAATCCAGACTCCAAGTGATTGCCTGATGCCTGATCCCCTGCTTAGAGCTGGAACCCCCAACCCCTGAATCTGAGCCAGAGCCCAAGCAAAAGACCAGACAACTTAAGAACTCAATTTGAGGCTGGGTCTCCTGGGCCTTGCCTCTCGCTCTCGCTCTCGCTCACACTGCTGCTGCTATCCATCTCCCTCTGTGGCAGTGTGGCACTGTGGCAAGCCTGGCCACATCTGTCGTGTGCTCTGGCCCTCCGCTGGGGCCTGATCTTTGCCGCGCTTCCTTTCTAAATTGATTTTGAAAACAAAATGATCGTAAATTCTGATCGTCTTTGCAGCCTCTGCAAATTACTAAAGCTTTCCTTCAGGTTCCTCCAGTTCCCGAGAGATCTCCATGGGATCCGCCCCGAAACTGCCAAAGTGGTTGTTGTTGTTGCTGTTGTTGTTTTTGTTGTTGTTGTTGTTGTAGCTGGAACTGGGGCTGTTGCTGAGGCCTCTTGCTGTTTGCTGTTCTTCTGTTGGTTGGGTCTTTTATGGGCCTTGATTGAGTTGTCATATTTTATTACCGAAAATTTTAGACAACGTTGCAGCGTCGCTCCCAATACCAAATCCCCACTAAAAAAAATTGTTGTTTTTTTTGCAGAGGAGATCGATGTGTGCGTGTGTTTGTGTTTTGGTGCAGCTTTAACACCTGTGTTGGTGAGCTGTATATACATATGTGTTTGTGTGTGTGTGTGTGTGTGTGTGATATTCAGGTGATAATATGCCCGCCATTTTCGTAATGGAAAGTAATTATTGTTTGCGGCAACGAATTACAGTAATCGTCATAAAATGTTTCCCCATGACTGCCTACAGCGAGAGAGCGCAGGGAGCGCAGGCAGAGCGCAGCGGACACCACAGAAAACACCCAACAATCAGCGGCAGTAAACAGCACAAAAGAAGGAGGAAGAAACAGAGACGGAAAGAGAGACAGACAGGAGGAGAGAGTGAGAGAGAGAGAGAGATCGCCACTTTGGATCGCCACCGACGGCTCGGTGGTAGCCGTGGTAGTACGTTGCGCCCTCCTATAATCAAGGGAAATAACATTTTCAAGCAGCGTTAAAACTAACATTAATTATGTCCGAAACGAACAAAACGATCGCCCCATCGACGTAGGAGGAAGGGAAGGGCTTTGGGAATGAGGAAGGAGGAAGAGCCACAGCGAGAAGGCAAAAGAAGACATTGCAAAAGTCAAATTGGCCAAAAAAACGTGAAGACACTGAAAGAAATATACATATACCATTCCTGAGATTTTCCATAAGCGAAAGGATACAGTCCGTATCAATGACATGGAACAGATGGAACGTGGAACGTGGAACGATTAGCACCAAGATCGATGTTGGGTAAACATTTTCTGAAGTTGGTTTTCCAGTAATGGAAGATTACTATTGAATTAAAAACCTTAAGACAACTAGTATTCGACCTGATTTAAGAGATATCTCCTCCAATATGTGTACACGTTTTATTGCTCCTGTTCCGAGCTAACTGATCCTTTTTTCCTGTGCACTGGAGAGAGTACAGTAAAGACAGCGAGCGAAGGGTGCTTTATTGAAATGCAGAAATACCACCAAGAGATCGAATGACGCTCCATTTAAGCTGGAATGAAAACTACTCCAAATAGATTATTATGCAATGGAGGAAACTGAAGGTAAGCCCAGCGTCCAAGGTTTTTACACTCCTGAAAGAAGCGAAACAGAGAACGATAGAGAGAGGGAAAGAGCGTCTATGAAGCTTTTGTGGCGCCCCTTGGCATGCGAATCTCTGGTAGATAGAACGAACAACCGAAGCAACAAGGAAAGGGAATTGGAAAGGAACTCTCGGGCAACACTCGGGCCCCTGTCCAGAGTTTCGCCCCAGAGCCCCAGACGTAGGCGCAACGAATCCTCTCGCAATCCCCACCTCCTGCCCCACCAGCATAACCGATCCTAACCGAACCTCACCTCACCTTACCACAACCGAAACTGTAGGAAGGAACGAACGAAACGACGTTAATAAGAAATTAATGTCTTGATCATTTTCGATCGTTATGTAAATCAATCAGGCAAATTATAGCTCAGGGGCTTGCCACAATAATTAGACCCTATTCGTAATAATGCGCCACAACGGGCTTGTGCGAAACAGAGAGGGAGCGAGAGAGAGAGAGAGAGAGAGAGATGCAGATACATGGAAAGAGATAGATACAGAGAGAGAAAGAGAAAGAGAGAGCTCTGGTGGAGCAAGATCCTCCATGGCGTGCAGACGCTGACGCGCCCCTCGTCGCTTGGCAAAAATGAAGAAAAATGAAGAGAAAAAAAAGAAAGAAAAAAAAACAGGAACGAGGTAAAAAATGTGGCATGCAACGCCTTGATGTCTTCTTCGACTTCGAGTCTTTGGCAAAGAGAGAGCCCGGCCCAGGTCCGGGACCCCAGAGCCCAGAGCCCAGATCCAAGGCACAGACCGAGGCCGTGGCCGAGGCACAGGCGACGTCTTCATTAAAACAACAAAACATTTATGCGCCGCTTTGGCATGTCGATCGGAGCTGGTAGATCGTTTGAGGAGAGCATTTCGTCATGGCCAAGCACTTGGGGCAAAAGTTGCTTGCAAATAAGAACAGGAGACGCAAGAGGCACGGGAGGCATGAGGAATGAGGCACCAGGCACCAGGCAGGTTGCAGGAGGCAACAACTGGCAACATCGTAACAAGATGCGTAAAAATTATTGATTTTCTTTGACTTGATTGTTGTTGGCTATCAAAATTTAATCATAACATGCACAAGAACACGAGACGTGCCACAAGAGGAGGGGGCAGGAACAGGTACGGGGTACACGGTACGCGGTACACGGTACGGGGCTGTATCTGGCGATCGGCATCGGCTAGCATGTTGCCAAGTTAACCACTTCCACTTCCACTTGAATTTTCAATTTTGCATCGCAACAGCGGCAAAGTAATTTGCCGCGTTGACGTGCCTGGCGTGGCAGATGAGCAATGACCCAAGAATGGACCCTGGCCCCAACCCCAACCACGAACCCAAAACCAGATCGAAACTCTCTGTAAAAAGAGAGAGAGATAGATAGATAGTGTGTGCTGTGCATATCTTGGAGGAGCGCTCGTCGTGTCGATCAATTCAGTTTAATGCAAACAACTCATATAAATTCATGTGCCCCGGCTCTGTTGTGGCCCTGTTGCAACTGTTGCAACAGCCAGAGACGAAGAGAGAGACGGAGAGGGAGCCGGAGCCGTAGCCAGCGACGAGCAAAGTGCAAAGAAATTCATTAAATTAAGTGCCACACATTTGTGGCCCACTGTGCCGGTGCCTTTTCAGGAGGAAGCCGATCCCCATCCGATTGTGGTTATTATTGCACTCTCCGCCAGGAACTGGAAACCAGAACTGGGGACCGGCACCGGGACCGGGACAAATTACTAAGAGCATACCGTAATGAGCATTGTTCAAGGTGTATTTTGTAATAGTTTGGATGGGTCAGGAGGCTGGGTCCCCCTAGAAATGATAATTATGGTGGGCTTTTATTGATCAGAAACCAGAGAAGCACAGAGTACCATTTATGAGATTTCCCTCATCTATTTACAATGTGATTTCGTTGGACCTCCTTGAAAAGGCCTATTCCAGAGAATATCCCCCCATGCAGAGATCCATTAGAGTTTATTGAAAGTTGGAAACCTTGTTTATTTCCCAATACTCATACGTGCGAGATCTTCCACCCCCCTATATGTACCCACGGGTTCCGCTTCTCAGCTTCCCACGTTCTGGCGGGGCAGGCCTTCTCCAGGACTCCGTTTAGCACACAATTTAACACACTCCTGTTCCAACTCCTGTTCCAAGTTCGATTCCAAGTGTAAAACTGCAAGCGATCTGGGAAAGTTGGACAATCCATCAATATGCCCAAAACTAAACGCCTTTGACAGGCACTGAAAAGTGTCCAACCAAAAGGACCAAAAAAAAGGGGTTAAAAAACAAACGATAGAAACAAAAACATAACCCAAGAGAAGTCCGTGGAAAAGCGCTGTGTCAGGGGCGCGTGTCTGACTTTATGGCTAATTTTCGGGTGTACATTTTTTTGTTCACGAGTCTTGATGAGATCCTGGGGGTTGACTTCGATTCGGGAAGAGGGTCACATAATTAGCAGCCGTAATAGTCGATGTGGCCTAACGTCCTGTTTTTTGCCTCCTGATTTTTTATTTTTTTCTTTCAACTTTTGGGTGTTTTATTTGCATTTTGTTTTCTGTCGTGTGAGAGCGGAGGGCAAAGGCAAACGGCAAATCAAATCATGTGACAAGTTTCTAATGAACCTCAGAAGGTGCCTGCCGCTTGTTCACATTCTGTCCCCCATCCCACTCCATCCCATCTCATCCCGACATTTGTGTGGCCTATAAATGCTAATGAGCCTCAGCCCCTCACATTTTTTGTATTTTATTTTTGTTTTTTTTTTTTTTTTGGCTGCTGCTGCTGCCAGTTTCAATCTACATTTTTTATAGATTTTTACGGGCATTTTTTGGGTAATTTTTTGTGGGTCGTTTGGAGGTGGAAAGTGCCAGAACCACGGGTTGGTCCCAGAGTCCAGATTTGATGCGCCGCTGATGCTCGTTTTTTGGCCGCCGCTCAACATTGTGTTATGGCTGTACCAGTGCCAGTCCCTGGGCTGATGTCCTTGTGCTCATCATCATCGTCCCGAGGGCCTCCTTCCTTCCATTCCACCATCTCGTCTGCTCATCTTCGTGTGCATTTTGTTCCACTTGAGTTTGTTTGTTTAACGACCTTTGAAATTAGGCAAAACTAAGGGCCAAAAGGATGTCCTAGACTGCCTTTGGCTCCTGGGGTTGGACAGCAGCGCCAGTAGCAGATTAGTGAGCGGAGAACAGCAATTTATACAGTTTATATGCAAATGTTTGTCGATCGCCTCCCTCCTCCCGCCTCCCGTCCCCGTCTGACTCAGATTCTGATTTAGATTCAAATTCTGTTGGAGAGTGTGAGTCCCTGTCCCTGTGCACATTTGCTGGCCTAATTAAAATTGGGTTAATGTTTTTAATTAGCCAAGAAAGGATCAACAGCAGAGAGGGATGAATTTGATTCAAAGCGAATCATACATTCTATTAACTTCTCCGCGCCCCGAATAACCCAACAGATTCATTGTACATATGTTTTGGAATGAATTTTTGAAAGATGAGGATATCAATAGCCGAGTCCATTGAGCCCTGTCTGTCTGTCCGCAAAGGAGGAAAATCTGGTGCATCCACAAATCTCAGAGACTACTATTAAGTCTAGAGTCTACCAAATTTGGTATCCACACTCCTGTTCGATCTCACTATTAAACGTATATTTCAAAATTCCGTTCCCCTCATTTTTTTTCCTTTAATTCAAATCAAAATCAAAAATAATAATTAAACAATAAGGATCTAGAATAATAATTACTCATTAAAAATCAAGAATAACAGTTATAATAATAGTTATTCGATAAAAATCAAGAATAACAATTATAATAATAGTTATTATAACAATTATAATAATAGTTATTATAACAATTATAATAATAGTTATTCAATAAAAATCAAGAATAACAATTATAATAATAGTTATTCGATAAAAATCAAAAATAACAATTATAATAATAGTTATTCAATAAAAATCAAGAATAACAATTATAATAATAGTTATTCGATAAAAATCAAAAATAACAATTATAATAATAGTTATTCAATAAAAATCAAGAATAACAATTATAATAATAGTTATTCGATAAAAATCAAAAATAACAATTATAATAACAGTTATTATAACAATTATAATAATAGTTATTCAGTAAAAATCAAGAATAACAATTATAATAATAGTTATTCGATAAAAATCAAAAATAACAATTATAATAATAGTTATTATAACAATTATAATAAGAGTTATTATAACAATTATAATAATAGTTATTCAATAAAAATCAAGAATAACAATTATAATAATAGTTATTCGATAAAAATCAAGAATAACAATTATAATAATAGTTATTCAATAAAAATCAAGAATAACAATTATAATAATAGTTATTCGATAAAAATCAAGAATAACAATTATAATAATAGTTATTATAACAATTATAATAACAGTTATTATAACAATTATAATAATAGTTATTCAATAAAAATCAAGAATAACAATTATAATAATAGTTATTCGATAAAAATCAAAAATAACAATTATAATAATAGTTATTATAACAATTATAATAAGAGTTATTATAACAATTATAATAATAGTTATTCAATAAAAATCAAGAATAACAATTATAATAATAGTTATTCGATAAAAATCAAGAATAACAATTATAATAATAGTTATTCAATAAAAATCAAGAATAACAATTATAATAATAGTTATTCGATAAAAATCAAGAATAACAATTATAATAATAGTTATTCAATAAAAATCAAGAATAACAATTATAATAATAGTTATTCGATAAAAATCAAAAATAACAATTATAATAATAGTTATTATAACAATTATAATAAGAGTTATTATAACAATTATAATAATAGTTATTCAATAAAAATCAAGAATAACAATTATAATAATAGTTATTCGATAAAAATCAAGAATAACAATTATAATAATAGTTATTATAACAATTATAATAATAGTTATTCAATAAAAATCAAGAATAACAATTATAATAATAGTTATTCGATAAAAATCAAAAATAACAATTATAATAATAGTTATTATAACAATTATAATAATAGTTATTCAATAAAAATCAAGAATAACAATTATAATAATAGTTATTCGATAAAAATCAAGAATAACAATTATAATAATAGTTATTCGATAAAAATCAAGAATAACAATTATAATAATAGTTATTATAACAATTATAATAATAGTTATTCAATAAAAATCAAGAATAACAATTATAATAATAGTTATTCGATAAAAATCAAAAATAACAATTATAATAATAGTTATTATAACAATTATAATAATAGTTATTCAATAAAAATCAAGAATAACAATTATAATAATAGTTATTCGATAAAAATCAAAAATAACAATTAGAATAATAGTTATTATAACAATTATAATAAGAGTTATTATAACAATTATAATAATAGTTATTCAATAAAAATCAAGAATAACAATTATAATAATAGTTATTCGATAAAAATCAAGAATAACAATTATAATAATAGTTATTATAACAATTATAATAAGAGTTATTATAACAATTATAATAATAGTTATTCAATAAAAATCAAGAATAACAATTATAATAATAGTTATTCGATAAAAATCAAGAATAACAATTATAATAATAGTTATTATAACAATTATAATAATAGTTATTCAATAAAAATCAAGAATAACAATTATAATAATAGTTATTCGATAAAAATCAAGAATAACAATTATAATAATAGTTATTATAACAATTATAATAATAGTTATTCAGTAAAAATCAAGAATAACAATTATAATAATAGTTATTCGATAAAAATCAAAAATAACAATTATAATAATAGTTATTATAACAATTATAATAAGAGTTATTATAACAATTATAATAAGAGTTATTATAACAATTATAATAATAGTTATTCAATAAAAATCAAGAATAACAATTATAATAATAGTTATTCGATAAAAATCAAGAATAACAATTATAATAATAGTTATTCAATAAAAATCAAGAATAACAATTATAATAATAGTTATTCGATAAAAATCAAAAATAACAATTATAATAATAGTTATTATAACAATTATAATAACAGTTATTATAACAATTATAATAATAGTTATTCAATAAAAATCAAGAATAACAATTATAATAATAGTTATTCGATAAAAATCAAAAATAACAATTATAATAATAGTTATTCGATAAATATCAAGAATAACAATTATTCAATAAAAATCGAGTATAATAGTTAAAATAATAATTATTCAATGAAAATCAACAATAATATTTATACAATATCTGTGATGAAAATGTATGTGTGTAACGTCCAGAAGGATGCGTTTCCGACCCCATTAAGGATATACTTATATTCTATATTATACATATATTCAATAGCAAAGTCCATTGAGCCCTGTCTGTCTGTCCGTCCGTTAGTCCGTCCCTATGAGCAACGACATTTTGTATCCGAACTTCTGTGATATGTCACTATTACACGTATATTTAAAAATTTCACTCCACCCCCTTTCGCCCCCGCAAAGGACGAAAATCTGTTGCAACAATATTGAAGATACGAGAAAATTAAAAACGCACAATCATAGAAAATTACCCTATCTATCAGATTGCCGAATCTGGATCAGATCGGATTGTTATTATAGCCAAAAGTAAGAAATCAATTTTCAGTCGCTACGCAGCGCCCGACGACACGCTCAGACGGATTTTCTGTCTCTATCGCACTCTTTATCGTGTCGTTCAAGGAGGAAAGCCATACAGTCTATGTATCGGGTATAAATGTAGAGTTGCGGTGTCCGCAGCAACTCACAACGTTCCCCCTCGTTCAGAATGAAAAGAAGGAAAGACTTATTGATATAATTCTGGGTTCTGGTTCTGGGACTCTTCCTCAAATCATGTATTCAATACAAAAGATACCCAGAGCCATGGCTAATATAGAAGTACACTTCTCCTTCTTGTTCTTGTTCTTGGGAGCAGAAACCCCTCTTAATAGACCTGATCTAAGTGTCCACCAAATGCCTTAACCATCATCTGGCAGGACGACAAACCTCATATCGATTTCGGGACCCCTCCTCCAACCAGTTTAACCCAAAAACCAAACCCAAAACAAATGCCCATTCATTTCCAGTTCCAGTTTCAGTTCCAGAAGGGAATCTTCGTGGCAAATTAGGAACACAAACCCCCAAATGTTGCTGCACAAAACTATGCCACACGAGGCACAGTGGCAGGGAGCAATGCCCCGCTCACCCCCCCTCTTCCCGCTGATGCTGCTCTAACAAGACGAAAGTCGAGCCGAGAGTCAGAAAGTCAACAAAAACCATAATTCAGATAATTTTATTTATAACACCCTTGAGGAATTATATTTTATTTACTCTTTCAAGTGTGATGATGAGGCCGCTGAGGCAGGGGCAGGGCAGGGGCAGGGAAGGGGCAGACCATTGTTGCTTTGCTGCTTTGTTGCTTGGACCGATGTTACCGATACGGAGATATACCCAAAACAGTTCTTGTCAGGACCGGGACCTGCCCCCTTTTGGTGTTTGTGTGTTTTGGTTCTGTTGCTCTGTTCGCTGAACTCTGTGAAATGTCTGGGTCGTGTCAATCGAGGGGTGGAATCCCATAGACAGGGGACTATAGCTCTGTCTGTCTCTCTGTGTCTGTGCAGCACTCCTTTCTTCGATTTGCTAGCAGATGTGTTTGTAAATTGTCAAAATCTGTGTGCATTTCATATACACACATATACTTATCACATGTATATATGGTATACGAGTATGAAAATCACGTAGCAGCAGCATAAAGGGAGTATTGGGTCCTGAGGGAGGGGTGGAGGGTGGAGGAGAGCGGACCATCCAAGGCGGCGCCACCCGCTGTGCCTGATGATGTTGCGCCTGCGGTTGCGGTCTGCGGTTAGCCCTCGGTTCTTCCCCACCTAATTGGCTAGTCAGCAAAAATTTTTGCAATTAAATTTCACTTAAAACTGCAGCTCGTAAACGGAGCAAACCCACTTGGGGGTAGGGCTGGCAGGGCTGGTTAGTCTGGTAGGGGCTGACGCTCCTCTGCTCCTGGCCCATGTACGGGGTAATTTACTTCCGCAATGAAGCTTTAAACATATCCGAGAGACTGGCCCCAAGAACACGGACCAGACCCACCAGCAACACCCACCACTTCCTAATTGTGAAAACCAATTTGCGCTGCTATAAATTAGAGAGACAAACGACGGGCTCCCCGGCTCTGGCACTGGCACTGGCACTGGCAATGGCAATGGCAGTGGTAGCCATGTCTACGTCTATGGATGCCACTACGTACCACCGTGCCATATGATATGGTGCACCATTAGGCAGTCGGAGGCGTGGCCCTTGGGCCTCAGTTCCTGTTCCTGTTCCTGGGTACCTCGTTCGGTCCGTTTGCATATCTTGGAAATTTGCATAAATAGACTTTAATTGTTTGCAATTATAAAACGAGACCGACACGATGTTCTGCCGCCGCCCCCGACACATGCCCGGCCACACCCCCTTCCTTAGGGGCTCCCTCCACCCGCAGCGAACCAGTCAATTATGCCTGCCCGGTACCGCCTCTGTCCCACGCCCTACGACGTTTCCGATCTAATCTATTTCTACCTTGCCCCCAATTTCAGAATCGCCCCACCATCAGCCGTCCTCCGGCCAGGAGGAGGACGAGACGGCCAGCGAGGAGAGCAGCAATGCACGCCACGATCCGGATCCCGATCCCGATCCCAGTCCGGATGCCGATGGTGATGCCTCAAAGCGGCGACGGTGCCGCACCAACTTCAGCTCATGGCAACTGGAGGAACTGGAGCGAGCCTTCCTCAGCAGCCACTATCCGGACATCTTCATGCGCGAGGCCCTGGCCATGCGACTGGACCTCAAGGAGGGACGGATAGCGGTGAGTAGACGTAGCGACGACGTATCTACATTTTATTCCGAGAGATATGTGTGGGCTTCCTTTCGATTAAGAAGTCCTTTGCATGGCATGCCCATGCGGATATCTGGAATCACTTTTCAGACATGTATATCTTCTTTCTAAGGGAATATGCCGTATTGGGATTCATTCTCCATACGAATATCCGTTTCAGGCCAGGCTCAGTTCTGTTCAGTCGACTATCGATTCGACTTCGTTCCGTATACGTATCGTTGCCTTCGATGGCATTTGCGTGATGGCATTGTAAAACAATTTGGTGGCAACTGGAACTCAATTACTCAATAAAACCAATTACCTGACTATTTTTATTCATTATAATTCATTTTATTTCATTTGCAATTGCGTTTCGTGTCGCTTGTTGTTGTAATGATTTCAATTGGATTCCCAAAGCCCGAGCCAGAAATTTAGCCAGAGCCTAACCCTTGCCTGCCTTTGGATACTCCACACCACACCACTCCACTCCACTCTACTCCACTCCATGGCTGACTTTGCATGTCAGTCGTGTGATTATCGTAGGTCTTTGTCTCTATCTCTTTCTCGACTGTCACTGTCCGTCTCTTTCCGTGTCCCTGTCTCCGTGAGTGGGACATTTGGCTACGCTTTTTGTCTGAAATTGTTTCTTGACATGACATATCAATTTGTCAATGCGAACGACAAGACAAGACAGCGACAGTCAGTCCCAACAGTCAGTCATTCGGTCCGTCCGTTCCTTAGTCCGTCCGTATGTCCCTCTCTCAGGTGGGTAGGAGGATCACATGTACGGGTACGGGGTTCGGGGTGCATATGGTACATGGGTGCACAGTGCAGGGCTCTCGCTAGTTAAAGCTCCGGCCGTGTGCATTGCATGCCGCTGTTCAAAAACAATTTGTTGCACATTAAAAAAGTGCACAATGCATGCAAATGACTTCAAATTGACACACACACACACACAGAGGAACAGACACAGTTACAGAGACAGAGGGGACAGACATTTGAATGGTTGTCACCGCCATGCGACACACACAACGCCCACGGGCTACGGCCCATGGATCAGCCACCAGACCACCCCCCACCCCCCACCCCCACACACACGAGCCCCGTTACGCTTGAGTCCCCCCACAAACTGCATGTCAATTAGCGACGCCATCTTGTTCGACGTTCATGACTCCAACTAACCAAAGCCTCCACCATCAACATCATTTTCTCCAACATCATCATCACATCATCAGCATCATCACCATCGTCATCATCATCATCGGTATTGGCTTAGAACTGTTGTTATGATCAACATATTGCCCTTGGAATGGCTAATCGCCCGATACTGAAATGAAAAACCCCCCTTTAAAAGCGTGGTAATCTACATATAATGACTCTTAGTAGTTATTTATTACCTGATGATTGCTAAGTGCTACTACTATCACCACAGACACCACTCCCCACACTTCACTTCATTCCAGTCTCTCAATTTTAACAAGAGTATCCTTAAATCATATGTAAACTATTTGTGGATGTAAAATCTTACTCGTACAATCCCCACTTGTATTTGTGGATCAATAATACATTCCTTCCCAGTCAGTATGTGTGTTACTCGCTCGCTCCCCTCTTTTAGATATCGCACACTGCACGAGGAAAATTGTGTGAAAGAGGGAAAGAATGAGTAAGCGCGTGGAAGGGGTCTCCATTCCATTTGGCTAAGATTCTGCATTTTTGGTTTTCTTGTATCTCCAAAATTGTGTATGCCACAGGTTTGCGTCCTTTGTGGGGGCGGGTCGAAATGATGTAATAGTGTAATATCACAGGAGTCTGGATACAAAATTTGGTTGCCCTAGCTCTTAGAGTATCTGAGATCTAGGCGTTCTTGGTTCATTCAATCAGATTTCGATCCACACAATTAGTCTTCTTTGGTGGGGATTCTTGGAACTGGAACTAATCCCAATCCGTAACTTTTATTTGCAGGTCTGGTTTCAGAATCGTCGCGCCAAGTGGCGCAAGAAGGAGCACACAAAAAAGGGTCCCGGACGACCGGCGCACAATGCCCAGCCGCAGAGCTGCAGTGGGGCACCCATTCCGCTGTCCGAGCTGAGGGCCAGAGAGCGGTGAGTAGAGGCGCCCCTTGGATCCGCGGCAGTCAGAACAGAACCTGATGCAATCCCTCCTCTCTATCGACCAGGGCGCAGCGGTGCAAGCGAATGGGAAAGTCGATCGAGAGGCAGGCGCGCAAGTTGCGACTGAAAGGAATCGAAGTGAATATGGAGCGTTTGAGGGCCGACTATCTAGCGGCCCACAAGGACGACTGGCAGGAGCTGGAACTGGGCCTGGGGCTGGGGCTGGAGCACGGCTACGATGACGACGAGGCAGAGGATGTTGAGGAGGGGCACGACGACGAGCTGCCCATCGATGTGGTGAGCGTGGGCAACAGTCAGGACAACTCGTACAGCTCCTCGAGGACCTACCAAAGGAGCATCGGAAGCGAGCCCGACGAGCATCGCAGCCGGGTTATGATCAAGCTGGAGCCAACACCAAAGGTGCCCCTCCCCTCCCAGCATAAGGGTCTCTACAACTCCCCCTTCAGCATCGAATCCCTCTTGGGGACATAACGAATGTCGATATCCATCGCAGAGTTCCGAGTAGTAGATGGAGCGAATAGATTTGGATTTGGTGACTAGCTAAAGACTTAAGTATACAATTTCCCCCCATGACAGCCAGCCACTGAGTTTCGTCTTTTATTTGCGGGGGCCACATGGGGTTAAGAATGCGAATGTGAGTGCGAATGGCAGTGTGAATATGCTTGTGAATACGCATATCCGTATGAATTTTAATTTGCAGCAAACTGCCCGCCGGGCCCTGGGCCCTGTCCTGCCACGCCACGTAACAGTCACGCAAAACGAGTGCAAGCTGGAAAGAGACGGGTATACCGGGAGGTTGGCCGCCGAACAAGAAGGAGGACGTTGCAGGAGTGCCAAAAGGCGGCGGCAGTGGTGCATCCATCAAGTTCACACGCGGCACACGCACCGTGGAATGGGCACAGTATGGCGATAGATTTAGGCGATTATCGATGCAATTATCGATTAAACTTCAGACATAGACGTTGTTCGATAAGTTTCCTGTTCGATTATTAATCGAAATGCTGCTTTTGATGTTAAGTATCTGCATTTAGTATAGTATATCCATATACAAGCGAACACTCTACCCTAGTTATATGTTTTTCTATGTAAGTCCAGATATGTTCTTGTTATACATTGATTTCCTTATCATTGAAACCCACGGTGCACCGTGCAACTGTATCACTGAGCGCATCATCAGCATCAGTCTCAGTCCCAGGTCCAAGTCCAGGTCCAGGTCCCGGTCCAGGCCCACTCTGGACTCAAAGCTGGAGTCTCGACCTCGGCCTGGATGGCCAAGAGGCAATTTTGAAAATGCAGTCAGAGAGCAAAGACAGCGACAGGGCCAGAAACAGAAACAGGAACAGAGACACAGACACAGACGCAGACGCAGAGATGGAGACCGAGACGGAGACGGAGGCCGACTCACAAATGTAATACACACATCAGGCAAATAAATTAGAAGGCAACTCCTTCGGCAGAAGCGTCAGGTAAGCCGCGCCCCCCGTTCGCGCTTCAGAGCCGGTGTCAGGGTGCAAGGCACTGCCCGTACAGTCGTACAAAATGGAGCCGAAAACAGGGAAGGTACGGTAGAGAGTCGGAGAGTAATGCAGACAATCCGTCATGCAGGTGTGAATGATTCATTAATTTCTCGCCTTCATACGAATTTTCAGTTAACATGCAAGCGGAACCGAAACGAGCCTCAAAAGAGTTACGCAGCGCAAGGCAGGAGATTGGGAATAGGAATGGGAATGGCTATAGAGGGTATGGGTATGGGTATGGTTATGGACTTGGGTTTGGGGATGGGGATGGGGATGACTTTAACTGGGACGTATGCCTGGCAGCTCTCAGCTTTTAGCTCCCCCATCCCTGGCTGCATCTTGAGCTCCAGCTCCGAGCTTAACGTCTTCATTACGCACGGCCATGGCCCACGTATCCGCTTCCACTCCCTGCCACTGCCACAGCTAGCTCTGCCTCTGTCCTCTGCCCCAGAACCAAAACCAGACCCGGGTCTCCGTCTCTGACTCGGTTGCCAATTTCGTTTTGCATTTTCAATTTTGTGGCATTTCCTTACCTGGATACTGGGACACTGGACCAGCAATGGACCACTGAGCCATCAGCGGGTGGCCGGGCAAGCGCAGCTGGTGAGGATTGTGCTGCAAGTCGTTGAGCGTTAATTAGTTGATGAGCCCCCAAAGATCAAATGCCAATTAACCACCAAAAGTGCGCACACATTACTAACAACTTTATATGGTTAATCGGTTGGGGATGGGGAATCCTTAGACATACCCAAACGGTCCATAGTGCAAGTATCACTTCCTGTTCTTCCATTCAAATCCATTCGATTACCTCAGACCTACGATTGGGTATTTGCCATAGCCGGAGAGCAATACTCTGGAGCACATTTCACACGAATTCCCATAGCGCTCAGTCCTCTGGAGTGTGGACTCTGACTTCGTTTTGGGTCATAAAAATCACTGAATGATCTTTCGCCTGCTGTTTTGCTGTTTTGCTGTTTGTTGTGTTGCCGTTGGATCTTAATACAACAACAATTCATATTTTTTATTACACCTACTTTGGGGCCAAGAGCAGAAGATCGGACGAGCACAAGCCCCCCAAAATGAAGGCGTTAACCAACTTAAATACATTTATTTGGGCCACAAAGCGAGTCGCCTTTGCAGGATTGGGACTGGGACTGGTACTGGCACTGGCACTGGTGGCAGGGCTCGAAGGTTGAGGCTGGAGCTGGGATCCATGTCCAGGAACAAGCGCAGGCGCAGGCGCAGCAGACGTTGCCATATCTGTCCAAAGTAATAATTATGTTTCACGTTGTTATCCTAATTTACGTGCCCCAGAACAGAGCTAAACAGAGTCCGTCCCCGAAACCTGAAGGTGAACCTCAAACTGGAGTCGACTCTGCGTGTCTGTTGGTGCCCCAGGGGCAGGAGGCTGAGAGGCTGAGAAGCCGAGAACTCGGGCCGCTCATCATCGTCGTTCGGCGGCGCATTTCACTGGAAAAATATTAAACACAAAGCGAGATACTGAAAATTGATTTCTCACCTTCGTGCACGTTATGTTATGAAGGTGTCCAGCGTGTCTGTCTCTAGACTCTTTGTGCTTTATAATTAATTAATACATACCTGTACCCTGTACCCTGTACCCTGTAGCCTCTGCCCTTGTGTTACTGTATCCCTGTATCTGTATCTGTACCTGTAGCCTGTCCGAGTAGCCGTAACCTTATAGACGTACATATATTCGGATTCAGATTTGGATGTGGATGTTGCTTGGGTCGTGATTTGCACGCCCGCCGCGCATTTCATTTGACGAGAGACACACCACACACCTCACACCTCACACAAAACAAAAAACATTTCAATAATCATAATCTCTGGGGAAGGGAGAATCCCAGAGAACCTACCAGACAGCCTGTCGCATCTCCATCCTCCTCCTCCTACTCCTACTTCTCCTACCGCTCTGGCACCCAGCTGGTGTGCTCTCCTCACTCGTAAATTAACATTTATCTGTGAATTTATTGCATCATCGAGAAAAGTTTTCAATTCGCTGGAGAAGCTTCAGACGAAGACCCATACCCAAGCCCCAGAGCCAAAGACAGTGGAACGGTACTGAAGAACAGATGATAAAGAGATGGTAAAGTGTTTGCAGCTCTACCAGCCCCAACCCCTTGGGAGCAGCACCTGTTGGTCAATGGGAAATTTATTTGTCATTCCTCTTGCGCCATTTGTCGTGGCTTTTAATTTGCTTTCAAAAAACGCAGCTTAGTTTTCCATTTCGGTTAAGTCTCGAGTCCGATGCGAGCGGCAGCAGCGGCATCAGCATTCCCTTTCCCAACGATTGAGTTACGCCGATGCGGGGATAGGTTGAGGTTGAGGGCAAAGTTGATTGGGTTCTCCAAATGGAAATGAAATGGATTGCAAATCGATCGAGTAATCGTGATGATGCGGATGATCCTTGAAGAAAAGAGCAGTCGTTAAATGTAGTTTAGGAAAGGAAAGATGTGAAATGTAGGATCGATCTCCTGTCCAGAATCGGAAGAGCACATTCTGAAAGATTACCTTATACTTTACCCTGCTCTGAAGGGTATTCAAAATATCGTTTATTTTCTCTGTTTTTTTTCTAAGCTGGTTTTTCTCCATATTGTTTTGGGAGCTCAGGCACACAGGCACAGACTTCGTTGCATGCCCCAGCAGCTCAGCTCAGCACAGCTCCGCTCTGCTCGTGGATGTGACATTTTAAAATGAGCATGGCATATAAAAATTTGTATGATATGATTTTTATAGACTTCAAATCGATTTTTTTATGATCATCGTTGGCTCTTTTTATGCGCTCGCCGCTGCTTTATGTGACAGCAGAGCAGCAGGGGGGCATGGGGCATGGGGCAGGTATGGTGTGGCATGGAATGGGCTTTTCAGATCGGTTTGGGCTGCATTTTTATGTAATTATGTAATTATGTGTTAAGGCAAACAATTTGAGAGAGTCACAAATATTTATATTATGTAGGATTGTGGATTGTGGAGAGCTGTCGATGATGACTATGATGATGATGATGATGATGATGATGATGATGATGATGATGATGATGATGTGGAGAGAAAGACCGTTAGGCCGTATTTCCTTATCGATGCACTGGCATCGAAGATTGAGGCATAATGCCATATGCTGCCACAGCCACTGCCACAGCGACGACGCAGCCATGCAGCCAATATCCGGTGCCTCTTGTGACCACCTGTTGTGCCCCTTTTTCTATGTGCGCAGCATTTTTAATTTAATTTTTTGCATTCTCCTTTATTTGCAAATTTTAAATTATTTCGTGCAGGCTTCAACTTCGAACCTCATCATCCACATCCACATCCTCGTCCTCGTCCTCGCTGGTGATTAATAAAGCCCCAGCCCCAAGTGGTTCCGATGGGCAACATCTGGCAGCAAACAGAAACAGCAACAGCCGCCAATTCCCTTTAACAATCGCTGGGAAGGAGGATCTCCGATACCAGATCCCATAGTGACTTTCCGTTTAGTTAACTTTCCTTTTATTGACAATACGATCCAGAGATCCTTGGTAGACTATATATACACAACTATTTACAAATGGGAGGGGCAGTGGTACTGCCTCTCATGTCTTGAGCACCGTGTTGGCCGTCGCCTCCTGGTGGTAGCTGCGCAGGCGATGGTAGGCGCAGGCCACGCGACATCCCTGGCTGCAGAACACCCGATCCGCACACATCGAGGTGGCCAGGCTAATCTGGGCCACGGCCAGGACGCGGCAGTAGTCGTGGCACATGAAGCAGTCGGGCCTGCCCCGGCACAGGGCAGGTGGGGTTGGGTCCGCCAGGGATTGGCGGTAGCAGAGCTCCCGGCACTGGGCTATCCGCAGCGGGCGTCGCTGCTCCGTCGAGTGTGGTGTGGATGACGATGCAATGGCGGCGCCCAGCGCACTACCAGCGAGGGCAAGCAGAGAGATGATGCAAATGCAGATGCAGTTCCTGGATGTGGTCTTCATGGCGGGGAGTTGTCGTTTCTGGCTTCAATTGGTGGTGGTGCAGCAGCTCTTGGTGTGACAGTTGTCGATCGCTTGACGTTTTCTTGGCTTCTGGTGCAGTCGATCGCATGGGTTCGCCTTATATGTCCCCGTCGACCCTCGGGGGTTTCATTCACAAAATGGTTGGAAAATCCCGGATCGATGACTACCTGATCTCGGATATTACCTAGGCTCTAGGTCGAGGATCGAGATCGGGGTCGGTCTGAAGGTAATTGATAACACGTGTGCAAACAAGACCCACGCGCTCCTTCATGAATGGCGAGCACGAATGGAAATCCCTAGGAATTTCCATCCATTGATAATGGCTTTGGGTAAAAGCTAGTCGTTACCTGTAACCAAATCCCAATCCCCGATCCCTCATGACAGAATATGTGACAGTTTTTATTATTGCGTAATACGTTTTTGTCCCACCTGAACCCACAGTCGTTACTTTATATCCCAAATAAAACTACCTGAACAATGTTTAAATTCATTCATTTGCATCGGGAGAAAATAAAGGTTTTCTATGCAAAACGGACAGGGTGGCGTCATCTAGCCCTCATCTTTCTGCTTAGCGCCATCTACTTTACAGAGTGGTTGGGGATACAAGCCAAATAAAAAAGGGAGCCACAGTATTTATTTATGTATCATCCATGTACCATACATTTGTACCTTTTCAGGCAACATTTCGTGTAAAAGTCAAACTGGCGCTGTATCTGCATCGACGTCAGGTGTCTCTGTTGAAAACTCACCTCTACAGCTCTTCGATTTAAACTGAAAGCCCAACGTCCATTTCGTCCTGTTTTCGTGTTCCATAGTGGCCAATGGGATTTTCCAGCCATGGATGGCACGCAGATAAAAACTGGACTCAGAAAAGTCTTAAAATCAAATTGACATTAACGATTTCAACGATTCCCGATGACTGTTAACGAGATGTCGCATGCGAACTTTGTGGATTAGATCCCAGGGCATCGGCTCTGGAGCAAGGCTCCTGTAGGGTTCCATTATCCAATATCGAAGTATTTATCCAGAAACACGTCCAATTGCAATAACAAATACGATATAGTCAAATATTTTTTTTGTCAAACTTTGGTTATAATTTTATTCAATATCTTAACTTGTTCTTCCTTCACACATCCTCGTTCTTCCTCATTCTGCTCCTGCGGCGCTCCTTCTTCTCCTCTCTTTCATGCGGTTCATCTTTCATTGCTTTCATCATGCGGCCGCCGTGTGGCGGCTCGTTTTTTCACATTTCCAGTTTCTTTTTTTAAACATAGATTGAGAAACTATTCATAATATTTGTATGTGTATCAATATGTATCTGTATATCTGTAGTTTATATATTAAACATGTAGTATAATTTATGTAGCATACACAAAAAAAAAGTTCTAAAAAAATAAACAAAAAGTATCCTTAAGACGAAAACGTTGACGGTATGGTGTGTGGTATCCTCAAGAGACAGTATCTTTGTGTCTTTTGGTGCCACACCGTCTGTATCTGTATCTGTATCTTTACGGCCCCCAGCGTTCGTCATTCCCCGTTCTGGTCCTCCTCCTTCTCATTCTCATTCACTGTGGCTTCTGGTTCTTTGGTGGTGGCGTTTGGTGCTGCTGCGCTTGCTGCTGGGTCTCGTATCGCTGTCGCAGGGCGGTGAGGGCGCTCAGGAGTCGACTATTGGCCGCATCCAGTGCCGCTATCTGCTGGCCCTGTTCCTCGATGACGCGCTGCTTGTGGGACAGCGCCAGCGACATCTTTAGCTGCTCTCGACGCAGCTCCTCCTCCATGGTAATGAGTCTGCAAAATGAAGGAATCCCCCATTAGAATCTCAGCAAGTGAATGAATGCTTCCCCACTGATTCACTCACCGATCGATAATGCTGCGCATGGTGGACTCTGACTGGAGGCTCAGATTGTTGCTGCCATTGCTGCCGGCGGCCCGTTGCAGAAACAGCTCATCGCTGGAGTCTCGCAGCTCTGCCTCGTCCCTGTCGAGGGTATGCCGCAGCGTGTCCAGCTTCTGTTGCAGCAACTGGATCTCGCCGTTCTGATCGTAGACCTTTCCCACTCCCGATTCCGTGGTGGTGCTCGCCCCTCCTCCTCCGCCGCTGCTGCGCAACTGACGCCGTCGCTTCCCCTCCTGCAGTTGACTGCAGTGTCCTGTAGGAGAAAAAAAACGTTAGTACGATGGTTTCTAGAGAAGAACATCCCATTTGCTTACCCTCTGTGTCCGTGCTGCTGTCGGAGAGCGTGCGCGCTGAATCCAGGCTCAGACGTCGCTGGGCCGCCGATGTCGAGGAGCCCACACTGCCGGCCGTGCTTCCAGGATACTGTTGCTTCATCTGATCCTGCAACTGCTGCTGTTGCTGGTGCTGCTGCAGCTGTTGGTGGTGGTGCGGATGGGCATGCGGATGCTGATGGTGTCCGGGTGTGGACATGGCATAGCCAATGCTCACGCCCCCGGCACTGCCATAAACATCCTCGCGCTTCAGTGGCCCCCCGCCGTTGAGTCGCCCGTAAGCTGAGGCTGACCCTTTGCCACCCAGATTGGAGACCGATGCCGATGTCGAGGAGCTGCTGCCGCCGCTGAGGGAGCGCTGGGCCTCCATTTTGGTGGAGCCAGCACCTGCTCCGGCAGCCGCGGCCGCCGCATAGCTAAAGTAGTTCTCCGCCGACAGCTGCTCGTCTGAGGAGCTGGGCGTTAGGGTGGCCGGGTCCAAGGCCCCGCCGCTGTTGAGGAAGGCGGCACGGGCGGCCACCACCCCAGCACCGAGTGGCTTCTTCAGGCGCTGGCCAAACTGTTGCTGCTGCTGCTGCTGTTGCTGCTGTTGAGGAGTGGCTATGGATGCGGTGGTGCCTCCTCTGGGCTGAGGTCCATTCTGCAGCTGATATGAGGGATTCTTGAAGGCCAGCGGCGCATTGTGATGCGGGTGATTCATTGCAGCCTTCAGTTGGCTCTCCACGGGGCTGGAGGACTGCGAGGGCGAGGGATTGGTGGAGATGCTCTGATAGCCAGAGCTGCAGTGGCTGCTCTTCGCCGACAGTTGCTCCTTGATGGAGGAGCCGTTCCCTGGAGCCGGTGCTGCTGCTGCTGCTCCAGCCATGGGCTTTAGGTGTCCTCCCTGCTGGGAATGCTGCGGCTGGTGCTGGTGGTGCTCTGCCACATCATGCTCTTCCGCATACTTGAGGAGATCGTCAAGATCCTCCAGATTCTTGGGCATATTCGAGTTGGGATGGAGGTTCGACTGGTGTTGGAGCTGCTGCTGCTGCTGTTGCTGCTGCTGCTGTCGCGGGTAGCCCGATCCCGATCCGGAGTGATCCGGTATCCCCAGATTCAGCTTATGCTGGTGCATACGTCCCGCACCCCCCGCTGAGACACCACCCAGACCCCCAGCGCTCGTGGACTTCATCATGGGCGTGGGTGACTTGCGGACAAAAGCGCTGCTTGTGTCGAGCCCTGAGATCTGGATCTGGAACTCCCTGTCATGCATATCATCATAGCTGCCCCCGCTCTGATTATTATTGTTCGGATTGGCATTGGCATTGGCATTGCCATTGCCGGGACTACCATTGCCATTGCGCGGCAGTGTCCTGGATCTGGTGGTGGATGAGGGACTCTGACTGTGGCTTCCCTCGTACTCGTTGCCATTCTGATGGCCGTGGCCGTGGATGTGCCCAGAGCCATTAACCACATACTGATAGGTCTGCCCGAGACGTTCCATGCGATCCATACGCTCCATTGTGCTCGAGGCACTCGTCTGCGGTCCGGGCGGGCAGTGGATATGCTGCGAGGGATGATGCAAGTGCTGCTGCTGCTGCTGCTGCTGCTGCTGCGTATGCGAATGCAACAGGTTGCTGCTGCTCCCATTCAACGATGATGAGGCCATCGAGCTCTGTGATTGGGCATGCTGCAGTCCTCCTCCGTACTGCTGCCCCACCCCCACTCCAGCAATGGAGCTCTGCGAATTGGAGAGCAACTGCATCGGATGCTGCTGCTGCTGTTGCTGCTGTTGCTGCTGCTGCTGCTGTTGTTGCAGGAGTATTCCATTGACTGTAGGATCGTTATAGCGAAAGATATTCTTCTCCAGGGAATTGGGGGTCAGGACACCCCGCATGATGCCCCGTTCTGCGGACAGGGGTTTGCTCACAATCGCATGCTGCGGCTGCGCTAGCTGTGTCTGCTGTGGCAGCAGCTCGGCCAGACCGCCCCCGGCCGACGAGGAGGAGGAGGAGGCAGCCATTCCTAATCCCATGCCGCCGGCCGTGGTGCCGGGCTGACGGTTCTCCTGGTTCTCGCTGGTGGCTATCGAGTGCGTGGATGTGGGCAGATATCCGCCTGGTAGGGCCATCCCGAGGTTTCCCTGCTCTCGGGCTTTGGTTATGTCGTCGAGGATGTGCTGCAGGGGATCCAGCTCGTGCTGTCGGGCCTCCGGCAGCTTGGCCAGACTCTCGCTGAGCAGACTGTGGAGGATCGACAGCTGCTTGCCCTGGTCGATGTACCCTGCCCAATCCAGTATCGAGTCGGGGGTCGGGTGCTCTGGTCGCGAGGAGATTATCTCCAGGAACTGCTGCATGCGATCGGCCTCCTGTTCGAGGAAATCGTTCAGAAACTCCATGAAGTTCTCCTTTCCCTGGAAGCGGGTGAAGTTGGCCAGCGTCTGGAGGGTCTTGGCGACCAGCGTCAGGTTGCGGGTGGCCCGCGCCGACGGCAGTTCGCTGGTGATATTGAACAGCGACGGCGACAGTATGGCAGGGCACAGGAAGCGCAGGAAAATGCTGGCCGAGATCAGGTTGTCGGCCATATCCTGGCGGCCCAGCTGCTGCAGACGCTCGCGGAACGTGGCAAAGCAGTTGCGCAGCTGGGCGGGGAAATGCTTGTGCGACTCGTAGATGCATTGCCAGGCATTGCGCACGGCGGCACGCAGGGCCGCCTGCTGGCGCTGCAGGGAGCCCGCCGAAGAGCCGCTCGCCTTGGTGGGGTCCACTTCGCAGTCGCGCTCCGAATGGATCAGCTCGTTAATGGGCGCCGAGAGGGTGTCCTGCAGGTACTGCTCGCCCGTTAGCTTCAGGAATGCCTCCATGCTCTTGGTGGCCAGCGAATTGCCGCGGAACGTGAGCCGCTGGTCCCCCACGCGCAACAGATCGAGGGCCACCACGTCGGTGAGAAAGGCCCCGGCCAGCCCCTGGGCGTGCATCAGCAGGACCAAGGCCTGGCCAATGTCCTCCTTGGCCTTGACCCCAATCACCGGCTCGAGCGTCTCGCAGACGCGCTTATAATTATCCTTCAGATAGGCCAGAAAGTTGCCGTACACATTGATTGGCAGGATGTCGGTGCTCTGGAAACGGCACTTGATGCGCAGCGTAGGGACCTGCTCCTTCTCGCGGTCCTTACCGCTGCTGCCGTTGCCCTCCTTGCCGTTGCCCGAGTGCCGGCCCAGGCTATCGCCGGCCTTGTCGCTGAGTATCGGGTACCAGTGCTCGCAGGGCAGTCGTGAGGTCACCTCATGGACGGGTATCTTCACGGAGCCCACGAACTGATACTTGTCCCGCTTCTTCTTCTTGTCCACCTCCCGGAACACGTTCACGGTGATCACGTTGATCTCCGGTATGTCCGGGAAGTCGAAGTGCTCGCCCCAGAACAACAGGTCCGTCTGCAGCTTGACGCTCGTCCGCCCGTACAGGGTCTTGTCCAGCTGCAGCTCGCAAAAGTACTTCTTCTTGGCGGGCAGATTCTTCGCCTCGTACACCCACATCTTCAGGGAGTTGTCCGTGCGCCGCGTGTGCTCCGCGTTCGGGGCTATCGACTTGCGCAGCGAGTAGATCCACAGGTCACGCTCCTGCCGCGATCCGCACGAGTAGTAGCGTTCGCCGCGCGGTCCGCCGCGCACTTGAAAGCAATGCCTGCGTCCCAGCACCGACTGGTGGACGGGTGCCACGCCCACAGCCCCAGTGCAGGAGAGATCTATGGGTGGAGGTGGTAGACGCTTATCAGTCTCTTCATTCAGGGACTATCATTGTTTGCAGCACTCACCAATCGTGGACATAACCGCATGACTCGACAGCAGACTCTCATGCGAACGCGAGCCTCTCAATCCGCCCGATCCACGCTTTGTGCGCTCCAGTTTCGTCACCGATTTGGTGCGCTTCAAGGGATTGGATCTAAGAACAAAGGATAGTAGTACAAGAGAAGGAGAGAGGCTTCGTTTTGCTTACTTTTTGGTAAAGAAATTTGTAAAACGCGACGTGGCGTTGTGCTCCTGCTGCTGGTGCTGTTTGCTGCCCAGAATGGGCGTTGTAGGCGCTGATCCCCGGCGACAGGCCTTCTCGTAGGAGGTATCTGTAGCAAGCAAAAAAAGAGAAGAGAAGAGGAGCAAAGGATTAGCTTCAAGTGGGCATACATATATCCTTTTGTTGGCGCGGCCGTTGCCGTTTCCGGAACCGAACGGAACGGAACGGAACGGTACCTCCTTCCCTTTTTGGAGGAGTAATACCCTATAATCCCCCCCCCACCCCCCGCGACAGTCCCTTCATGCACTTCTCTGCTCTGCACTGCTGTGTGTTCCCCCATTTTGTTGTTGTTGTTGTTGTTGAAATTCTTTTGGTTTTCGGGTTTTTGTTTTTCGGCCAAAACGGGTTTCAAACACAAAAGAACGAACAGGAGAGCAAGACCCGTCATCAAAGCAGCTGCTGCACACATCACCTGTCCCCTGCAACGCCCCTCTGCCATCAGAGGCGGAGAGGCAGAGAGGCGGAGAGGCAGAGTCCATCAGGTACCGCCGCATATGATTCATCATGTGCCTCATTACGGCTGGGGGTATGAGGGCACCTCTTGCGGCTCAAAACAGGTTCCCAATCTTCTTCTCATTTGTATCTTCCATCTCGGAGCACACATCTTTTTTGTTGTCTGCTGCTGCTGCTGCTGCTGCTGCTGCCGCCGCCCGCACAAATGCGACCTTGTCTCCCAGCGGCAGCGGCAGAGGGCCACCCAAGAGGCAGAGGCTGAGGCTGAGGCTGTGCCTGAGACTGCCTCTAAGCGAGGCTGTGGCTCATTAAAAAGAGCAAACATCGTTCCTCATTCATGCATTGGATACACTTCCATTCCCACTCCATTCGCCAGAGAGATGCAAACAGTCCGATATGTTTCCACTCAAAAGGAGCTTCGTCGGGGTTCGGGTCGGGTCGGGTCGGGTCGGTTGGGGTCGTTCACCGTTTAAGGGAAAAGAAATATAAAGCAATAATCTTCCATATGACATCCCCAAAAGTGGTACAAAATCCCATGTGTCTTGGAGGGAAGAAAGGGGATAGAGAGAGAGAGAGGTGCCATCAAAAACCACTTCTTTACTGCTAAGCCACAGTGGAAGAGAGAAAGATGCTCCAATCGCTGTCCAACGATATCTTGTAGTCCTTGAAATCTAGGCGATGAACGCTACCTTATGTGTCGTGTTGCCCATAGATGCCCCATAGATGGTGAAAAAGAGGCTTGACACAAGCTAAGGCAGTGCCCAGTAAACCACCAAATGCAGCCTTTTCGAGAGTCCCACAAAATGCACGCCAAAGATATCACAAAAGTCTCGCAAGTCTCGTCGCTTTAAGTCGGAACACTCTTACCGCTAAGCCACACTGTAAGAGAGCGAGCGAGAGTATACTCGTTATGTATGTGATTTGTATGTCCCGATATTTCTATAGCTACTATACTTTATCCCTCTACATCAATTCTTTCTTCATCATTGAACCTTTGATTCACAGAAGCTCGCAAATTAAAAGGTCATTGACATTGGTGAAAGGTCTCTCAATCCGAAAAGGTCTTTCCCAATCAAATCTCCTCACTCTTCTGATGCGTAAACCTATCGTAAGCATGACGCCAGCTTTAGGTCTTCCGAGTAAAGGGCAGAGGATAGACTCTATCTTGCACAGTATCTCCCACAGTTCTGGCAACGTTCGGACATTCTATCTGCCTGCACGTGTTTGATAACGCTCTCCACTGATGCTTCCCGGTTGCAGGGTATCGTCAGCTGTTTGCGATGCCACTGATGACATTCGGCTTACTGCTCATTGTTCTGGGGCTACGCTATTGCTCATCGGCAGGTCCACCGTCCCCGATGCATTGTGTTGTGGTTGGGAGAACCGGATGCACTTAACCCAAATAGAGAGACTTCCCTAACGGGGAGTCGCTGCCAGTGGCGCTGGTCGTCTCATCTATATTTTCGCTGAAGTCCTGGGTTTTGGGCTTGAGGCTCAGATTCTGTCGTTGTGCTTTGGCTGATGGTTGCTTCTTTGGCTCTCCCATTCTGAGGTACATCCAGACGGACCTGCTGAGAGGCTCGTGATTATCACAGCACCATCGAGTGTGTCCGGAGATATGTACTTCTAAAGTACAAGTGTAAAAACAATATACATTGCGTGTACATGACGCTGATAAGGAGCTTTTCTTGATGTTGACTGCCTGCCCACCTGCTGGGCAGCTTTCAAGCAAAAAAATTCCATTCCAATCGCGGTTCGAACATCTTCTATTGTACATCCACTGGAATCGAAACCCCCCCTACGCAAGTCGCAATGGATGGCTGTAAACAGCCTTCTTCTATGTTTTTTGGAGCGAAGAAGATCATCAGCGTAGAGATCAACATAGTAGAGATCACTTATATGGTCAGGTGAAGTCACCCCCAGACCCAGACCCAGTTCCAGGGCCCATTACAGGCATACCCCCACTCCATATGTGGGTTATGTGTAATGAATATTATGAAAGATGCTCTTTTGAATACCGTTGACCTCCTCCGGAGTAGGAGATCATCATCGTCGTCATCTCCAAAAAGAAATCTCTGAATATTGGCTCATCGTTTGACTCATCAAAGAGCGCACATTTTTGTGAGGTTGGGTTTTCCTTCATCCACATCCAATTCATCCAATTAAAGCGGATTTCAAAAGTTTGAGGCATGGCAAGTGAAAGCCCGATAAGAAAACAGACCAAAATCAATCAAGTGGGAAAATATCGATGGACGGATCGGATCGGATTGGATACCTTGCGGCGGGGTGGCATCTGCTGCTAAACGTGCGATAAGGTCGCCTCAATTATCACCGCGTTAAACAAAATGTGTGCGTGTGCGTGTGTGTGGATGGTGGAAAGTGTGGAAAATGAAAGGCGACTGTCTGTCGGGGCTGACGGACGATAAGGAGACGACAATCAATAGAGTATACCAAGAAAGTTGGCAAACAAACCATCTGGCGCCCTCGGAAAATATTCGGACTTCCACACAAATCAAAGATCATAAATTTTCCTATCAATTTTTCATTATGTTTGCTCTTCCTTCTTAGTCTTTATTCTCCATTTTGTCTATGTACTTTGCTTCTATTTCTTGTGTGTGTGTGTGTGACGACAACTTTATCGACACAACCAACTCTGGGTGAATGTCGTTACAAAAGCGTTTTTCGTCTTATCAAATTACAAATAAAAAGGCAACGGCAACGGCAACTGCAACTGCAGCTGACCTCGTCACACCCCCCCACCGCCACCCTGCCTTCCCGCACTATCCATGGCACACACTCTTACAGTTCCTGTGTAAGAAGACGCCAGATGGGTTGGAGAGGGGGAGGCGGTACATGCATGCTCCTGCATAACAAGATATATTCCACAGATGGGTAAGGCGGAATCGATACTGGTGCGCCACTCTATCGGACACTGCCTTACCTTACGTGCAAAATATAGCTTGCACAAAAAAAAAAGCCTACATATGGCAGCAGCAACAATTTTAGTTTTTTAAATAAAGCCGCTCGTTTGTTTAGCATTCATTTCCCTCTCTTTTCCATTCCCGCAAAAACGATCACATTTGTTTGCCCGCTCTCACACTCTCACTCTCTCTCTCTCTTCTCGTTCACTGCTCTCGCTGCTGCTGCTGCCCGCTACTCAAAACTGGTTTCTTGTGCGGGTGTCTGTATGCATTTGTACGAGCGTGTGTGTGTGTGTGTGTGTGAATCATAATCAAAAACAGCAACAAAGCCACAAAATTGAAATTGTAGCCAAAGAGAGCGAGTGGCAGAGCAGAGGAGGGGTAAATGGAGTAAAGAGAGGTCGTAAGAGCAATGGAAGCTGAAGAAACACACGCACACACGAGAACACACAACTTTAATAAAACAAAATGAGCTGCAAATTGCAATGCAAATTTTGTTCATTTCGATCAATTGACAATTTTAACGGTATCGAATCGTTGGATGGTCCCTCTGCTGCTCTCTCTCTCTCTCTTCTAATTTGAAATGCAGCTCACTTGGTACGCTTCCAAGTACTACCGTATACATGTGTGTGTGTGTGTGTATGTATGGCAAACTGATTCCAATTCACAATACACATTTCAAGTAGTAAAGTAGAAAACTGCTGCGGCCATTCCTGGAATACAAAATCAAAATGCAAGAGGATGCCCAGACGGACAGAGGGAAAGAGGCGGACAGCAGTCGGTACACTTTCCGATCATTTTCGGTTCAGTTGAGTTCAGTTCTATTTCATTTCAGTTTTCAGTTGACGCCCATTGTGCGACTCAACGCTTGAATGCCGCCGCTTGCTTTTCGTCCCATGGCCATCCAAATTGAGCTACAATTGAGGTAAACAATTGGGCTACGCAAAAGAAGAACAAGAAGAAGGAGAGCAAGAAGTAGAATGTAAAAGGAATGGAACATCGGTTGAGGGAGGAGTACACATAGTTATGTACCCCTCCCCTCCCCGCCCTCCCGCTGCTGCTGCTGGAAAGATGATGATGTTTGATGGAAGACGTCTGCAAAACGACGCAAAAAAAAAAAGAAAAGAAACGAACGAAACAGGAAGGCTTAATAATAAGAGCGGGCCAGTGGAATGCTGGAATGGGGTACGGTATGGGAATTCTCGGGGTGGGGTGTGAGGTGTGTGCTAGGTGCCATCTTATCTTATCGCGACCCCGTGTGTGTGTACATGTGTCGCTGTCCCCCTGCCCTCCACAACACCCCGCCACACACCACTAGCCCCAGCCAGTAGAGCATAAATAGACTGCGAAAGGGATCGTATCGATACGAAAACGGGGGAAACGGATCGTTCCAACCTTTTACCCCGAACCATATTTTTGGGGGTTGTTTTTTTGGATCGATTGTAACAGGAAACACACATACAAAACAAAGGAAGGAAGAACGAAAGAAAGACTCGGACTGGGACTGGGACGGAGACTTGGAAGAAGAAGTGGATGAAGCTTGTTCTTTAAAGACCTACCAGAATGATGTCCCGCATCATCGTCCGCTGTCACTGTCGTATCCTCCTCATCCACTGTTGTCGTTGTGGTGCATCCTTCGCCGGCTGTGACCGAGCTATTCGCTGTGGCATGCATCACCAGATCCTTGACCTTGAAACGCTCACAGATGAGCTCCTCGCAGTGGTCCGTTTGAAAGTAGCTGTTCAGCTCGTCCAGACCCAGGGGGCAGACATCGTAGGGCAGATAAAAGTGCTTGCCCCAGCTGCCGGTGCCAATGCCACTGTCGCCAGCACAGCTGGACGACGCCGACAGCGATCCCTGCTGCGAATACTGGCTGCTCGAGTGCATCATCAGTTGGCTCTGGTGCGCCAGTTCTCCGCCTCCGCCTCCTCCTCCACCTGCCAGTCCCCCTGCCACTCCTCCCCCGATGGTCTTTAGCAGGGAATGGCTGCGCGACACCTTCGTGGAGTGGGCGCGTCGTATAAAGCTGAGCGACTTCTTGGGCGGCGAACAGATCGCTGATGTGCTCACCGGCGGCGGACACGTGCCGGCAGCAGTCGCCTCCGCGGCCGTCAGCCTGGGCGTCGACTTGAGCAGAAAGAGGTTCTTCGGCGGGAAACTGTGCGTGATTATCGATGTGGCCGAGGCGCTGCCCTGCAGCTTGTAGGGAGAGGAGCCACTTTGCTCTGGCAAATGGCTGGCCGTACTCCCGCCGAACAGTTGCCGCTGTTTGGGCAGGTTGTGCGGATGCGGATGTGGCTGCGGATGCGGATACGGCTGGTGCAGAGCGGCTGCCTCGCGAAGTGCTACTGACGGGGATAGGTTCTGGGGTAGGGTCTTCGATTTGGCTCGCAGCGTAATCAGCGTTGTGGTTGTCGTTGTGGTGGAATTGCTGCTCCCGCCAGGTGATGACGCAGTCGCAGTCGCTGTCGCTGTCGCTGTCCCAGCTGTTGTTGCGAGCCCTCTCTCCACACTGGGCAGCGGTACGGCGAGTATATTCGTGCGCGATCGCGACTTCATCAGCTTGATGGGAGTTGAGGTATTGGTCTGCATGCGACTTATCTCTGAGTCATCGTCGTCGTCATTCGCCGAGGTTCCACCGCCTTGGTTTACCGACGACTGACGCGAATGGGCTGGTGATAAGGAGAGGGCCTGCTGCTTGGGCGGCGTGGGATTGGCCATCACAATGTCGTGATCCTCATTAAAGTGGGTCCTGGGAGCAGCGGCAGCTGGGGCGGCGCCAGGAGCACCCCCCTCCGAGTCGCAGTCGCTGCTGCCATTGAGGCTGATCACATTCAACACGATCCCATATCGCTTCAGCTTCGAGGGTGAGGCCGTCGATGATGCCGCGGCCGATGGCAGCGATTTGAGCAACTGTTCGCGATGCATCGCCTCCACCGAGTGCTCCTCGTCCTCATCCGAGTCGGAATACTGGGCGGCATTCTCGCTGCCGCTGATGCTCCAATTGAAGCCGCACGGCGGTGACATCTTGGTGCCCTTCCCTCCGCTCTGGCTAGCACCGCTACCGCTGTGGCTGCGCTCAAAGAGCGCACTCACCTTGGCCACTCCGCTCTTAACGGAGCCGGATTTCCTTAGCCCAAAGTGCTTCGATGAGGAGGACGAGTGCTTTTGGTGGGGATGCTGTGAGGTATGTTCGGGTGTGTTATTGTTGTTGTTGTTGTTATTGCTACTCAGGCTTGAGCTGCTGCTGCTGCCGCCGTAGGGGGAGGAGTCCTTCTCCTTCTCCTTTTGCTTCTGTTTACCCTCTACGTCTTCGTCTTCGATCACCAATGGCACATAGAATGTGGAGCGACGGCGTTGCGTTTTTTCCTCTGGCGTTGCTGTTACGTTTGCGGCGTCGCTGCTTTGTTCTGTGTTTGTTGTTGTTGTAATGCTAGCGTCACTGACGGCCGCCTGAAACATTTTGGTGTGTGCGCCCCGTTTTCAATGGTCTCTGCTGACGCTGACGCTGACACTGCTGCTGCTGCTGCTGTGCGCAGGCGCCTCGCTGATCATTGCACAAACACACACAAACAAGCGCACATGCAATACTCACACACTCGCACACACGCACACAAAAAGGAGACAGAAAGAGAGAGCGTCCGTTCGTTCGTTTATGTGCAGGTATCTTCTCTTCTTCTCCTTTTTCGTCTGCAATTTGCTGACAAGCAATTTCTTGCTCTGTTGCTGATTCTTCTTCTGCTTCTTTTGTTGCTGTTTTTTTTTTTGTATTATTTTTGTTTTGTCGCTTGGTTTATAAAATTATGCGCTCAAGTGCATTTCCGCGTTTGCAGTCAACGTTTTTTTTTTCTTTTTTCTTTCTCTTCTTGGATATCTCTATTTTATGGCTGCAGCCGTCGTCGTTGTTGGTGTTGTTGTTTCTGTTACTCCATCTCTCTCGTTGCCTTTGTTGTTGCCATTTGTGCTTTTGTTTTGTGTCGTTTATCACTGTCGCGCATCACATTGTCGCTTGGTTAACTTTTGATTTGGTTTTTAGTTGCAGCAACTCGAAAAAAAAACAGTACTTCAGTGTGGCACACGCACACACAGACAGAGATGCAAGAAGCGCTGGAATTCCAGCACGCACACACATAGCACACATGCACAGGACACAGTCACGGGCACAACAGATGCTGCGGCATCAACACATATTAAAAGAATGCCCCAAAAGTGTCGGATGTCCAAAAACCAGACAGGCGCAAATCCCAAATCTTAAAATGGCATCAAGAACTACAGAAATTGTTAAAACCACTTAGCAAACAACGTACAACGTACAACGCAAAACAAAATAAATCGGTAATACGCGTGCGCGCACGTACATATAGGCCAATTTTAGAATTATCCTCTTTCTAGGGTATAAAAGAGGTATCAAAAGGCCGCGATGTGAAACGAGCGACAGAGAGCGGCCGAACCTGCCGCGACGTTCAACGGTAATTTGTACATTCCGACACCAAGAGAATTTTAGATCACCATGCGCTCTTTTATTATCTTTTATTTTTCTTCAAATTATCAATGAACATTTTCGAGCAGGATAATTGGATATTTTTGTGTTCCACCAACGGACTTTTCTGAATTCAACACTATCTTCTTTTTACATGTAAAGACCGCGCGCAGCTTTTGCTGTTGTATTCAATCGCGCAGTTAAAAAAAAATTGTTTTGTACGCAAGAACAAACTGCTAGCTGTTTGCTGCTATTTTTTTTCGACACTACTTTTTTCAGATTTTATGGTGTTTGTTTTGTATTGCTTGCTCAATTTATTACATGGTAACTACACATTTGCTACATAATGGAAGGAAAAAGAGGGTGTGTGCCTATTCAAAGTTACGACTCATTTTTGCGTCCCAGGAGGGAGCACTCTCCTGATCAAATATACCGTTTGACCGTCAGAAATATACCAAAATATACCGTCTCATTTTCAAAATATACTTCAAACATACCGATGGAAAAACGATCTTAGCCCACATGAACTCTCTTTATTTAAGAAGTATAATACTAATAATAATAATAAGCACCGAAAGTGCTGCTCGAAAACATGTTACCAGCAAGGCTACAAAAAATGTATGGACAACTGCCAAAACGTACCAGAAAATTCAATGCATGCACGTCTTAGCTCACCCTTTTTCTTACATGCTGTGATCTGCTACCTAATAAAATTGTACCATGCGCTCATGTCGAAACGAAAACGAAGTGCGAGAGCGAAAATTCACCAGAGAGCGAGATCATCAAGAGAGGATTTTGTGTGCCAGAGCGAGTAAGGGAAATATGGGCCATATGGACTTTCCAATGCGCTGCAGAAAAATTTAGGATTGTGTTGTTTTTGAAGTTAGCATAAAACTCTCAAAGCTAGCTGATTTAATTATAATAAGAATGAACGAAAGTAGTCGATTAAATCGTTCTGACAGCAGATCTGCCCTCTCACACCATTCCACCTAAATAATAATTCAAAATAAATAACGCTTATATGGGCATTTGCGATTCTCAGGAAAAATCCCCACATACCTGGTAGCATTCAACCTAGCCAATGGGTAAATCTCATAAGGCTATTAGGGATCGATGACCAAAATCAATATGCCCTTCCATTGGCAGTGGGGGGTAGCGTAGGGCACAAAGTGTACAAGAAACGGATTGGAAAGCCACGCAACTTAAAAGCAACATAAGGGCCAGAGTGGCAATGTGCCTCGTAATTGATCTAATTGAGAGAGAACAGGTTTGTCTGTGTGCTGTGTGTGTGCGTACATATATGTATGTAGGTTCCCACTACTTAGACGGCAGCCCGGGCAACGCATAATATAAGCAAATTAGAGAGTACCCCAGTCCCCACCCCACCCTTCGTAACGCACCGCTCCACTCTACCTTTACCACCATTCCGCCTCTTTCCTCTTCCTCCCGCTTTACACACAGTTCTCCTCTTTCCCATTTCTCCCGCTAGGCACACTATTCTCCTCTTTCCACCCCCGCTTCAAACAGCGGACATGCTCTCTGCGCTGCGGAAGTGCGTGACTAGGGGGTTTTATGCGACACGTTCGCCTCCGCTCCTTTACCATTTTTTACCTATAGGCATTACCTTAACGGAACGGAACTGCGCGACTTGTTTATGAGGCCCGGCATCCACTCACAGTTCCATTTTCGTAACCATTAGCCTAGGGCACAATGAACTGTTATGTCGCACATGGTGCTACGGCACATGGGGGGGAGAAAAGAAAGAGTTTTCAACCCTATATCCCAGGTGATCGTTACGTCTTATATACGTACACATACATATGTATATCTGTCTTTACATATATACTGGTATTTAACTCATTCCTCAAAACATTCTTTTCGTTTGTTACCCTTCCGGGCAGGAAGGCTCTTCCTTCTTCCCCCTTCCTTCTTTCCATCACTATTTCAACGGTTTCTTGTGTAGGCTGGCGCGCCCCGGCTATGTTTGCGGCCAAGCGGAGAACTACTCAAAAAGGTGCGTTGCATACTTTTCGGGTTGTCGGTGTATAATCCATGTAGAAATCAAGTAGAATTGACATTTGAAGATATTCCACATCAAAAAATCGCCAGAAATGTTATCATCTACACTCTATTATCGTTCGATACTATCAATAAATTCAATAAATTGAAGATCGAAATCCCATGAAATATATACATACATTAAATTTCCGAAATTTCTATGATAATAGCCCCAGACAGAAATGTGTCCACTCAGCGCATGCCAGAGATAGTTCCTCCAGTAATTCACACCCGCAGATAATACGCTGGGGTGTCTTCCCATCCCCTTCCCCCCGCGGAGCTGCTCTTGAACGATCACATTACGCTTAGCTGGCAAAACAAAAAACACACGCCCCAGAGCAGCCCCAGAGAGCCCCAGCGCGAGTCGTCTGACGCATTAGTGGGTTTTTAGGTCTCTGAGAATCGGTCTTTTTTTTTAGCGCCACATGTGAATGTCAGCAATCAAAACAATGTCACCCCATTGAGGGGCATAGAGAGACAGATGATCCCCAATCCCCCATGTCCCAAATGGAATCTCCTCGATTCCTTATTTAGGTATATAATTGATTTTCTTGTTACCTTCATTGAGGGATGTATCGTTTAGCGCCGTATCGAAATGTATACGCGGCAGTGTCTTCGATTTGTACTCACCTGCAAATAGTAAAGAAAATTCCAATGGATTAGTGTTTAATGCAAATTAGTGGGCAGCTATAAGATAATAATACATATATTGTACAGTGTGGAACAGTACATTTACAGTTTCATTTACTGCAACGCGAACTTAATTGCTAAACAATTCAAAGCATTTGCATGCCATTTTTTTCTTTCCCATGGTTTTCCATTGTTTCCCATAATTGAGAACACAAAAATAATCTTGTTAAAAAGTTAAATATTTCAATCTATTGCTTAATGAAGCACAATGGTCGATGTGCTGTATACATTTCTCATAGGCAAAAGGACACGTTCGATTCAATTGCCACGAACGCTTCGCGAAGATATCGATACAAAATGATATACATTTTGATTAAAAATCGAAGCTGTTTTCCATACTGTTAAAATTATGGCAATATTTTGGTTTTAAATGGTGCTATTATTCGATGTCAGCTGTTCTTTTGCCATTCACGTGTGAATGTTTCGCCACGAGCGGTTTTTAAATTCTACGTATCACATAATACATTCCACATTAATACGAGTGTTCATCAAAAATAGTCCAATATTGTAGGAAAACAGAACATCAGCTGTTTTTTCTGTTCGATACAAGAATCAACGAATCCTCCATCGAATGCAAATGTGTACATATCGTATAGATATTCGATCTATTCGCTTTTGTGACATCTGACATTTCCAGTTTCGAGGAAGTTCAACAGTGTGTTTGAACGTGTCTCGTACTCGTACTCGTACTCTCGTATCTCGTATCTTTAAAGACAAGACTCGACTCGATTCGACTTGACGACCCATTTACATAGCCCCCCCTCCGACCTTACGAGTGTTGCTGTCGTTTGTTGTTATGAATTCATTTCAATTAATGCAAAATATGAATACTCGTACAGCAGGGAGGCTGAAGCTGAAGCTGAAGCTGATACTGAGGCAGCAGCAGAAGCCGAAGCAGACACATGTGTGGTGCTCATAGAGCAATGGTACGGACTGGTTGGACTGTAAAATGCGCAAATTCAGCGTTAAGGCGTTACATAGCCCCAGATACCCAGCGAGAACCGGGGGGCAAAAGATACAGATACAGAACAATGTAGAGCAAACTCATAAATTGAGCAATTGTTAGTGGTAGATGAATGAATGGATGGATGGATGACCCGGGAGAGGTCTTGTGTCTGGTGTCTGGTGCCTCTGAGGGAATGACTCGAAAGAGGCTCTCGAAATTCCCATGCCTTCCGCGCCACACTTTTCATCTCATTTTTGTTCAATGATTCGTGGCATTATCTGGCATTACACTTCTGGCGGGTCATGTAAATGCTGCAAAGCGGGAAATAACTGAACCTCCAATGATTCTCGATGATGTCACATCACATCCGTCGTCATGAATGATGACTCCCAGAGAGGCACAGACATGGGAAAAGGGGAGATGGGTGGACTTTGAATATACTTACTCCTGCCCGTAGCAGGCTCCAATGTCGTTGCACTGGCTGGCACGGAACAGCGATCCTGTAGCTGCTGCTGCTGCTGCTGCTGCTCCTGTTGTTGCAACATCTGCAGTTGCTGCAGATCGCAGTGCACTTCATGGATGGGCGGTGTGGGTGCATCATCCCGTTCGCCTCGCAAACAGGAGGCCAGGCCACGGCCCCGCGGGATTGTGCTGCGTCGCAGAGCACCCGCTGGCGGTTGTTGCTCGATTGCCACCGCCCGGTGGCACTGGGATTGGGTCTGCTGCTGCAGCTGCAGCTGCAGCTGCTGCAGTGGGACTGTGCTGCGTGGCATGGAGTTAATTTTCGTCGTTTGTTGCATATGCACCACTCCTCCGGTCACTCCTCCTCCGCCTCCTCCTCCATCGTTGACTGTGCGCAAAGCACCGCAGTTCATTCTTGATTTTGGTATTTATTTTGGTATTTGCGTTTGGTATTTTCTTAGTTTTCTTTTTGGGTTGTAGTATTTTTAGTGGATTCTTTTTGCCGTGTAGTATTTTTAGTGGATTCTTGTGGATTTTTTTGTTTTTTTTTGGTTTGCTTTTGGTTTTTGCGGTTTGATGGTTTTTTCTATTTTTGGTTTTTGTGTGGTTTTTGTTTATTTTTGGTTTATTTCCTTAGCCTTGACATGGTATGGTTGTGCCCTGAGAAAAGGATACGGACACAGACACGTTAGGGGTAGAACACGCGCGACACTCTCAAGAGGCGCCACCGAATGAGACCCGAGTTCTGTTCTGGCGGTTGTTTCGCTTGCCTGCTCCGGCAATTAAGATTTATGGTCATGGCGTGTTGGCCCTCACAACAACAAGAACCCAGTGGGCCAGTGCCAGTGGCAGTCTTTAAACCCGCTCTTAGGGGCTGCCTCTTAAGTTTTGTGACTCTGAAAATTGTTCAACTAATTGTTTAACCAAATTGGTTCGCGACTGCGCGACTATCCGATTGCGCACTGCGCACTGCGCACTTTTCTCCACCAATTTCATTTGTTTTCTCTGCTTTGCACTCTCTTTCGTGGCTTAAATGTTCCTTTTAACTTATTCAATTTCATGCTCGTTGCCTTTTGGTTTAATGCCAACGTGAAACGGAATGGAATGGCTTGAAAATGTCCGCTTGTGCGCGCAAATGGAATGGCGCGGAATGGAACACCCACGCCTGAGATCATTCAATGGGGAACGCATTTCTGCGTTCCCTAAACGGTTGCCATTCACACGGACCCCCTGCAGATCTACTCTCAGCTCCTATTGCTCCTCTCTCCACAGCCAGCTCTCTCCCAGTGGGACTCTAAGCCCTGGCTTGCTGTTTTCAAACTCGAAAATCCATTAAAACTAAGCTCACATTGTTTCTATTATATTTTCAATGTACATTTTTCAACGCAGAGAACTAAAAAGATTTATTGGGTCCAATCGCGCTCTTCCACGCGCCAATTGGCTTTGAATACTTTCTCTCGTTTCGTTTTTGCATTTCCCCAATCCGCAGATCACCCCAGCACCCCGCAGATCCCCAAAGCCCCAACCCACAGCTCGATGAAAATGGGGTTTGTTGAATTCTAGGCCTCGTATTTGTATTTTTGTGGTTTTTCTACGACTGGATTTTCCTCTTGCGTGCGTGTATTTTTCTTGTATTTTTTCATCTGCTGGTGCTGCGTGTGGAAAAGAAAACTGGTCACAGTCACACCATCTACCATCTACCATAGAGCGTCTAACGACTCTGCCACACTGCCGCACTGTGTGGCACTGCTGCGTGCTGCGTGCTGCGGTGCTGCTGAACATTAATTTCGCCGCTTGACTTTGCTTAAACATTTCTTATATTATTTTTTACTTTCTCTTGGCTCCAGCAGCAGCAGCAGCAAAACCAGCACAAGTGGAAGCAAAAGTAGCAGCTGTTCTCTCGATTTAATGTGTCCCACACTGTCGCTGTCTCTATCTATTCGTTCGTTACCTTTGACGCTGTCTCTCTCTCTCTCTGCGGCATCAAATCAGTCAACCGCAACGCCTACGGTCGGCACCTGTAAGCCACAAAAAAAGAGCAGGACGGGCCGGTACTCCCTGCACACAACGGACCTCAGAGCAGCGGAAGTGCAAGCCAATGACCAGAATCATTCAGAATTCGATATGGTACGATAGAGAGACAGACAGAGAGGGAGAGAGAGAGAGACCGAGAGTTACCCTGAAGTACTCTTTGAACCCAAAAGTCTCTCCCAGTGAGACTCTTCATCGAAGAAGACACAAAAAAGTGCAAAAGTGATTCCTAAATCATTTACAACAAGAGGGTTTTAATGGTCCCGAAATAAGAGCTATGCAGGGTTGCTATGGAGGGACTTATGGACCATTTACAGGCTCTACTTTTTGCTGATCTCAGGGTCTCTCAGAGACTCAATAAGAAGAATCTTTATCCACCGGTAGTCATGGTAGGGTATTCCCTAGTTGAAATACCAGGACTCTAGGCAGTCTCTGTGGTTTTTATATGGGAAAATACTCCAACTCCAAGACAGTGAGAACAAAGCGGCAACTGCTGCAGCGGATGCGCCTCCATATAGAGGCGTCGGGCGGAATGGGGCAGGGGCCAGGGGGCAGGCAGCATGCAACGCGCTTCATTGCTGAAAAGCTGTCTTCAGGAAACTCTGGTTTTTTTTTTTTGTTTTCATTGTCTGTCTGTGTCTTTCTTTCTTTCTGCTGATTAATGCAACAGCAGCGGAACAACAAAAGGCGTTGGCGTTCGAGGGCGTCCCGCAAAATGAATAATTTGGCAGGAGATGCATTTTTGCACGTCGTCAGGGGGGCATCGATGACGGTGACGACGACAGACAGGCATAGACTTTGCCCAGACTATTGCTGATTATATATGTACATACATATGTGGAGCCTCTGTGGGGCCTCGCAGGGGTTGCACCTGAAGGTGGGGCAGCAGATAAGCCGCACTTCAGACTGTTGTCGGGGGCGCAAGAGCCAGATGGAAGGATGATTGATGGGAATATTCGATGGAAAAACATTTTGCCAGCAATTCCACAATTGATAAATGCTTCGGAAAGGGTTCCCCAATCGAAGGATCACACTTGAAGTGCCGGAATTATGAGGCAGGGTCTCCAAGGGTCTACTCTATAGCTAATGCTTTCCATAGGAATGATATTCCCAAGGGTAAAGGGGTACAAATGTACCTCTATGGGAGCCTAAACCCAAATGAGTCCCCAGAATCTCATTTGGGGTAGATTATTATTATTATTCTTCCGAGAGGAGTTGATGATGAGGCGTTGGAGGAGGAGGGGGCGGCCTAATGCTCGTTGTGTTTATGGTTAATAGGAGTGTACGGGTGTACGGGTGTACGGGTGTACGGGTTTACGGCTATACCATATTATAATGAGTATCGCTTTATAATAAGCACTTTTTTCGACTCTGGCTACGTGGGAAAAAGCCCCATCTATTGTATTGTATTGTATTGTCACATTGGAACAACAGAACAACGGAGACAGAGACAGAGAGACAGACAGAGAGATGGAGAGATCATCGCCAGCAGAGCGCAACAGAGGTGTTCGTTATGCAAGCGGCGGATCCATCGGTCAGAGGAGGGTCCACTGGAGGGTAGCCAGGGTACACCTGGGGGTCTGCTGGACACTGGCCCCGCAGGTCGTTGGCTTTGGGGCTGCCGCACAAAACAGTTGCAAGATCTTAGATTTCTATTATGGCATTTCTTTCATCTTCATCTTCCTTCAATTTTTTCTATTCCCATTCCTCTCCGTCTCTCTCGTCTGTGCGTGTCTCTGGGAGCGACCAGGGAACGGCGGCAAACGAGGGCGAGCATGGAACGTGTAGAATGGGCCGGACAAGGGTACGCGGCGAACAGGGAACGGGGCGAATTGAAGACGAGCCGGCGTAATTGACGTTAGTGATGAGGAGAGGAGATCAAAATGGACCACGATGATTGCGGCGATAATTGCGACACACACACACAGATGAACACGCACTCGAGAATGATAGAAGAGAGAGAGAGCGGGGGACAGGCGAAGGGGAATAGTATGAGAAACGGAGTGTGGCAAGGTACGCAAAGAATCAGAACCTGGCAAATAAAAACAATGCAAAAGGAAACCAACTTTGGGGGCGCCCCGAAGTTTAAACACCCTTAAGGGACCAGACCATCAATAGATCTATGGCTAGGATAGCAATCCGATGATCGAGGGTACAACAATCCAAACAAGATGGAAAATAATAGGACCTTGTATGACCTTGCTTTTGTAGAAAGAGGAGGGCAGGAACACCCCTCTTTCCACCCCATTTGGCGATCAGCTATAAAAACGTCCCATAAGCGAACGGATACATGCCTTCGGTTAGCATTCGACCCGAGCTATGCGGGAATGAAATGGAATAGTTTTCGTTGGGAATGAACCCAACAGATCTCAACGGGTGTCTGGGTCTGGTTTCCACAGTTTGAAAGGAGTATTAACCATCCTTATGATGATGTTGCATCTTAGGATCTGCGTTGAATAACGAAGAGATTGAGAGAGCGTTCTATGTTTCCCAAAAGCTTCGGGGTTACCTATATATCTTTAAAAGTGATCTTGTTGAACAGATTCTGTGGACCAATGGGGTACTGACAAGCCTATTGGCAAAGTTATGGTACACTCCACTTTGGGGGACTCTCTATCTCTGTCTGTCTGTACCTCTGGCTGCCTTGTAAGGTAGATGGGGGGCATTTGTTGGGGCGTGTGTGGTGGGGGCTCTTTTGTTTGCCTTTTGTTTTGGTGATTCATTCAGAACAATGATGATGATTGCAAATTAAACAAAAGCAACAGCACAGCCCCGCTTTAAGTACTATCCATTTCGTGGAGAGCAGATCAAAGGGAGCTGCAGGCTGACAGGGAGGGCTACACACAGAGGGAGGGGTTCATTGGCCCCAGAGTCAAATTAAATTAACAACAACTACAACAAAAAAAGTGAAATTGCGCTGGCTTCTCTCCGTCCGGTTGTCATTTGGGAAGGCACGTTCACGTTTCAGCCATTTTCAAGCGGATATTCGCGGTTTCTCACCAAAACATCACTGGGGCGTGAGGGGGGGTGGGACCCCTAGAGATATGCATCCCTTTATCGGTGGCTTCTCTGAGAATTTAAGTAGGAATTTCCAGCCTCAAAAGGTCCTGAAGCTGGCACGTGGCTCTTTCCTATCGGTCGTTCCTTAAGTCTTCCAAGGACAAAGTTTGGAGATCGCGAAACCTACGGATGGTCCCTCATCTGTTGGGTCTCTGGCGCTCTGGAAGCCCATCTATTGCCCATTTCCCTGATGACTAGAACTTGCGAGTATTTCCCCGTTAGAAGTAGTCATCAGAGCGATCATCATCTGCATGCGACCTGGGGTGGGGGGGAAGGGAATCAGGGGAAGGCGGGAAGCCAAAGCAATTTTCACACGACAAACTATGGAGGGAAGACTGGAAGTGATGTTAGGCCCCCCGTCCCACCTTTGGGCCCCCTTCTGGGCCCTCTTCTGGGCCCTCTTCCTCTTCTGCCGCTTGTTATTCGTGTCAACATGTGTTGCATATTATGTAAATTATTTGCAGGGCAAAAAGAGGAGCCCAGACCCCGGCCCCGGCCTCATTCTCTCTCTCTCTCTCTCTGTCTGTCTGTCGTGGCTCCAAGTAGCGCCCCAGCAGGGCACAACATTGTCTGTCTGTTGGCCATAATGTTGAAATACATAAAGCAATTTTAACTGTTTTAATGGTTTTTTGCCTGTTTTTTGTTTGGTTCCAGCGGGCTCTTAGGAGGAGTAGGGGAGTAGGAGGCCTCATACTGGTACTGAGGCATTTTCTGCTTTTCTTTTTCATGGAAGAACTGTGTGTGAACTTGTTGTTGCTTTTGCTTTTACGTTTACGTTTGTTTATGCGATTCTTTTCTTCCTTCACAATTTTTGCTAAATTTATCCCAGAAAAGCGCTCTGTGATCAGCGGCCGATGATCGAGAGGGGCCGAGGGCGAGGGAAAATATTTGGTTGTGTTTTTGGCGTTGTATTTTTGGAAATGATTTCAAACGCATCCCAAGGTGCGAAATAAACAAATTTCTCGGGCCTCGTGTAAACAAATCACGCAAATTGAGTCGAAAATCCGAAATGCGGAACAACAAAATATAAACAAAATCATTTGGTGTACTGTTTTCGAGACAGAAACAGCAGCAAATAAAATACTCGCAGGAAAAGCCATTGGGTACCCTCAGGAAAAAGCTCTTGGAAGATCTTTGCAGATGCCACATAAAGCACAGAGAAATGGAAGAGCCTAGAGTACGTTCTACAAATGCATTCCATTCCATTTGTTCCACAAAAGTCGTGTGCTTGTGCATCTTTTTGTTGTGCAAAGTCCTGGATTCCAGTGTTCCTTCCCACCTTCTCTAAACAGTTTCAATGCAAGTCTGCAATGTTCTACTGATGATCCTTTGGGCGTACATTTGTTGGTTCGTATTTAAAGGTATCTCTGATCAACAAAGGAACACCCATAGTGGCTACTAGAAGTCAAGGACAGAGCCCTATCCCTGGTCTACCGTACAACATCAATTCTACATAAAAGATACACAAAAGAGGCTTAACGAGGAATGTTTTCTGTATGATGAAACCTTGAAGTGGTCGCCGCCCCCGCCTCTACTAGATAGATCCATCATCACATGGTATCATCGCCAATCATCTGGGGACCAAAAACAGCGATTAGGCTCTACTCCACTCGACTCCACACTCAAGTGATGTCTGTTATACAATCGACTTAATTTGATGTTTAGCTGGAGCAACAGCCACCACACCACACCACACCACACACCATATCATCATCAATTGCCACCATATCCATATCCATCTACTATATACCATATCCCCCACCATATAGATGGCGGGTGGGGCGTGTCGCAGGCCACAGAAAAGAGGGAAACAAAAAAGATGATGATGATTGTTAAGCTACATAAATACTCGTCGTACAATATACAGATACTTATAAGTAGTATATACTTATACGACTATGACGATGACGACATCGCGTACGAATCGGTGTGGCAAGCAGGCAACTCCAACAACAAGTCTCTGCCAGACAAGTGGCTGATACAGATACTCGTACAGATGCAGATACAGATACAGATACAGATACGCAAATGCTCTGGCGTTCTGGCCGCTGACTGACTGACAGATGGATTTATGACATATGAATTACGAACCGAGTGGCGCTGCTAATTGTTGCCTCTGTTGCCTCTGTTGCCGCTGCTGTAGTTGTTTGTGCCCCTCGAATTATTCAATTTTCCAGCATCCAGCGAAAAGCGACTTCAAAGTAACGGAAATGCAAAGAATAATCACAAAAGATTCAAATCCGTTTTCAATAGTTTCCTTCGAATTCTGATTGCCAAATCCCATAATCCCAACTCTTTTGTTTCCTTAAGGAGTGAAAGGATTGTGGGATTCCTCTGGGCTTTCATTCTTGTGGATCTTTGAGAGGGGTTTCAGATGGGAAAGAGGGTGGGTGGGGGCCTTCCAGGGCATTGCAGGGCATTGGAGAAGTCGCTGCAGCCGAAGCTCCCTCCCTCGTCGCTGTCGTCCATGACAGTGCATTTGAATTTGGTTTTAGCCATTCGCGCATATAATTAACAAGCGGGAACAGCAGCCGCGACTGCGGGTGGAACAATAAACTGAGGCTTTAACGTGCAGAAGAGAGAAACAATTGCATTGTCTGGCAATTTCACTCGGCAGGCAACAATCAGAGGCAGATGAGAGATGTATCTTTTTGAGGGCTGGGCTCACAAAAAAAAAAAAGAACAACAACAAACCTCTATTCGAATGTGACATGTGCCAGCAGCAGTAGCAGTTAATGGAAAGGCATTGTTTCGCTTCGTTTCCATGAACTCTACGAAAACAAAAAAACGCACACAAAAACCATACAAAAACCACACAAAAAATGGACAAAAATTGGATATAAAAACGAGAGAAAAACTTGGAAAACGACACACACACACAAAAGGATAATAGCAACATTTTGTACGTAAAATACTTAAGATCGGACAAAAGATCGGATCCCACGATTTGAAATGGGGCTCAAAGACCTATAGATATGGAAAAGTCTTTTCTCCATCCGTTTCTGATGCAACACTGCAATCGGTGAGTGTTTCATTCCACAGTTCCATTTGTCCAACGCTGCGAATGACGCTAAGTGGCTGTTAAAATGTTCTATAAGTGAACGGATACATTTGCTGGTCATTCGGGATGGCAGAGGCATATCGATTGACTAATCCTCGAATGAAAGCAAAGGATCTCCTCCAGAAGTGAGATTTTTGGAAGGAGCAGACTACACGAAGCAACTTTCTAGATATATAAGTTCAGAAAGTACGTGATATGTATGTAAATAGACAAATGGCAACCTATTCAGCGTACTTTGTAATGCCTTACCCTTCCTAAAGACTAAGGCAAGTTCTCTGACTAATCAAGTGTTCAAAATACTCTGCTATCGATAGGACTAGAGAAAATTAGTTGGGCTGTCATTCACCTATCCTGTAGCTTAAGTCTCATAGAAATAGTGTACAAAACTGGGTAGAAACTGAGTAGAAGGGTATCTTGTGCCGCCCACCAATCTCTTGGTCATAGGGTGCTCCTGAAAAGTGCCCCTTTTGGTGTGGGGAAAGTGTAGGGTATCCACATTCAGATCGAAGTCAAGCAGCAGTTAAGCTACACCTCAATATCAGTTGGAATTTCATTTCTGCGAGAGAGGGAAAGAAAGAAAAACGAGGCAGAGGCAGAGTGATCCGAGTGATCGCAACATTGAATTCAAATGCAACTCGAATGCGTTTTAGCCTCAACTATTTTTAGATAAATGTTCACCAACTGTTGTTTTTTTTTGTTTGCAGTTGTTGCTGCATAATCCACACACACACACAGATACACACAGATACAGATACAGATACAGATACGGCTTTCATATAAATAAAATGTGGGTCATGTGCATCAAATTATTTAATTGGTGTCAATTGGCACAGCATTGTTGGATCGTTTCTTTTTCGCTTGTACGCTTTTACGCTTTTTACGCTCATTTTACTTGGATTTTCCTTTCTGCTTTTTGCTTTTCTTTTCAATTGAAACAAAACGGAAATTGTTAATACTAAATGTGCTGTGGTTGTTGGTGTCATTATTGTTGTAATTGTGGTTGTAATTATTGTTATTATTGTCGGGGCAGCCCCATCAGCCTCAGGTGTTTGCAAGACAAAAAAGAAAATACACAAAAAAAAGGGGGGGAAAAAAACACCTCAAAGAGACATCTTGAAAAAATTCAAAAGTATTCCGGTATTCCAGTGGAATATAAAGAATAATTTTTGAAGCTTTTGTTTAATAAATACAACATTAGAAAGGATGATCGTGAAAGTAATCCCATAGGAGATCCATAAAATCAAGATTCTGCGAGTCTTGGCTGGGGCTTTGGGGTGTGTATCGTCCATAAGGAAAAATCGCTTTGAAAAGCCAAAACAATAGGAAATCATTCGAAAATGCTGTCCTTCCTTAATCGAAATATAGCACCAGAAGAGCTTTTCTCCAGCGAGAAGTGCCTTTAGTGGGAAAGAGAAACAAATGGTGGCACACTTTTCATCATTCGTTTCGTGTGTTAATCATGAATCAATCAAATCCATGTGCAATGAGCAACGACACTTGTCACCAAAAAATAAAAAAAAAAACAGCAAAGCGGCACCTCGGGTGCCCCTCCCCATCCCCCTACCCACGTCCGTGTCCCCAATTTCATTCTCAGCAACTAATCCGGATACGATTATGGCCGTAAACGGCTTACAGTAACAGCAGACCAGACACAACAACAACAACAACGTGACTTTCCGGTGCTTGCCCCTTGGCCCGGCCAACAGCCAACAGCCGACACCTCCTCCTACCCCGCCTTTGTGGCATTACTCTTCCGACCGACACACAAGCCCCAAAAACGGTGTCAAGCGCTCATTTCCCTAATTTAGTTTACATTTCTGTTGCCGTTTTTTATTTTGTCTTTCCCTCCATCTCTCTCTCTCTCTCTGCCTCTTTTGGCGGCTTTGTTTCACCCAAAACAAAACAAAAATCAAGTAGAAACCACAGAGGAATTAACCAAGAAAATGTTGGCTTTTTAAGCTTTAGACCCATTGGAAGGAAGGAAGTGGATTCCTCTGATAAATCATTCGTCATTCATCGGCATGACTATCGCAAGTTGGAAGTTCTCCGCCCGCCCCCAATGCCGCGATCTGAAGGGTCTCCAAGCGTATACTATATAACCTTTGTTCTTTTCTAACGATTAGTAATCCTAGAACTGTTTCTTCAGGAATGTGGGATTCCTCTAGAAACTACTCTTTGGGTGGTTAGATATGAGTAATTAGGATCTGCAAATTGTAGAGTGGGGCATTGATTGATCTTGGATAGCACTGAATAGAATTTTAATCGGATACGATCTTTAAGACTGAAGATACGATTTCTTTTTCCGAGTTTTGCGGCCAAAACCGCTCACAGAACGCGCCTGAAACGCGCCTGGCCCTTGCGTTGCGGGCGTTTTGGGCCGCTTGCAAAGAAATGTGGAAAATATGCCGTCCACATTCTCGTTGCTCGTCGCTTTGCCATTGGCTCTTTCCTCGTTTCTGGTGTGCCTTTTGCTTTTTGGTTTTTGCAAAAATTTATAGCCAGATGATGAGCCATGCCAGGCTGTCAGGGGGGGTGCTTGGGGGGTTTGGGGGAGGGGGTGGCACTTGCACTCGCGAATGCCTTTGTAGTTTTTGCGGGGCGATTTTTCTCGTCTTCTCCGATTTTCGGTGCGTCTACGGTTTGTATCGCGCGTGCGATATTTGGCTTGTATTTTTTTTTTTGTATACATCTACATACATATGTATGTATGTGTGTGTATTTTTGTTGTTATTTGTTTTTGTTTGCATTTAAATTTAGAACATTTTTGAATTCGCATCACACGCACGAACACGCACACACGCACATGGCACATACATGCACACACGTACATAGTTCTGCCGGATGGAAACACTATTCATTATTCATTATTCGTTGTTATTCACGAAATTATTCACTTCCAAAAAACAAAAAAATGGTAAAGAGTTATGAAAGGAGACGCCTCACGGGGCGGGTGGGTTGGTGGGGAGGGAGAGGGAGAGTCACTCAGCTGTGAAGCAACAACAACGGTATCCCATGGAAAACGTACCACATCACCGTACCGGAGAGCCGTACGAACCGCCTGCGCCGGAAGCTTAAAGTCGAATGGCGGGCCAGGCGGCGGTAGGCGAAGAAGGCGACAGATGGCAGACGGACAGACGGATAGACGGACAGACGGACAGCCGGACAGACACAGGCCCCCACAAACCCCCAAACGAGCAAAAGAGAGCGCTTGGCGCGATAGAGAGACACAGAGAGAGCGAGAGAGCGGCAGACAACGGCGTGAAACGAAACGAAACGGAAACGAGGCGTAAAGCAAAAACATGCGCAACGGCGCGTAGCTGCAGCAAAAGGTCACTTCGACGCCGCGGCGTCAGCTGGTTTTTCGTTCGACTGCAAGCCGCTCTCTCGTTCTTAGTCTCTCAATGCATTTGCTCTCTCTCTCTCTCTGTCTTTCTCACTCTCTGCAGATGCTGCTGCTATACGATACGATTTACACCGACAGTAGATGATATACTTTATTTGTATTTGTTTTGAATTACATTTGATGCGGCATTGATGAGCAAAGACGATTCGTTTCAGTCGAAAAATTTAGGTAGAAATAGTTGTGTAGAACAGGTGAAAAAACGATGGGGGAATAGCGTAATGTTGAATAAGTATTGCCTTCGATTTATGGTTAAATTCTAAGGTAGAAAGAATTGCATTTCCCTTGATTATTTCATTATTACAGACACGTTTTACAGCCACTGTTTTTTTTAGTATTTACAATATTTACATAGAACTGTGTATAAACAATCAATCTGCAAGCATTTATAGGCAGAATGCAGAATGCGGAACAAAGCCCAATTATCTTTTCCCATCATTGAATGAAAACGATAATCCAAACAAACAAAAAACCATCGGTGGAAAAGGTACGTTGACAGAGCCACCTTTAAGCAGCATTATCAGCTGCTTGGCTCGAAAGCTTCTCTCTGGCTCTCTCGCAATCAATGCCGTCGTTTCTCTCTCCGCAGCAGTAAACAGTTAAGCATCATTGTCAGCTGCTGCGCCTAAAAGCCGCACGCTCTCTCTCTCTCTCTCTCTCGTTCGGCTCTCTCTAGGGCTCCATTGATGAAACGTTGGAACAAGTGAAACAAACACTTCTAGAACTCAACGAAAGAGAGCGAGAGAGAGAGAGAGAGAGCAACGGCCAGCACTGTAACCTTCAGCTGTGGCGCAGAGAACGATAGTGCATTCGACGTTTGTGTCGCCTGGATGGACAGCACAAATCGTACCCCCATCCGACCTCCTCCCTCCTTGCAAACCGACGACACACCAGCAGAAAACTCACTCACGCCAACCCCTACACAGCCCCTCCTGTCCCTGTCAGCTATTGTGCCTAATGCTCCGGCATGCGTGACGACAACGACCGACGATACAAACAAATTTCCTGACTATAGCTTTTCCACCATACGAGCACAAACAGCCACATGCCTCGGATATGATCGAAAAGTATACGAGTATATTACGGACCCAAAAAAATAAATACGGCAACAGCAACAGCGAGAAGGAAAAACTTGTTTGCTCAGGCCGAAGCTGTAGATACACTTTCGGAGGCATAAATATGGAGATCGTTTGAAATTTGATTGCATTTCTGGGACAAAACGAGTCCAGAATCAACTCAAACGGTTCTGTAGCGATAAAGCATATAGAATCGTTTAAATATATTTAGTTAAAAACATGTAATTTTTATTGGCAATGGTCTATCGATATACACAGGTTAAAGTCGAAGAGAGGATCTATCTAAAGTTTGTTCCACACACAGGACGTTATCTTTAAGGTCAGAAGTTGACTCAGAAAGATAACCCACGTTCAGTGTTGAGTAACACCTATCGTCTATCGTTAGATATCGATGATTTTGCATGTCATAGATGACAGGAGGGCTCTTGACAGTTGTGTCATTCCACATTCAGTGTGCTAATTTAATTGTTTGTTCATTAAAAGGAACTAATTCTTCTACCATTAGGCGCAGAACCATCCCCGGTTGCCCACTTTTCACGGTAAGTACTCATTTGCACATAAAGTGGTACCAGCTGCGCCGGGAAATGCCTCGAAAATTAGTGAGCCCTGCCTTGTTATTTTTCGCTTTTATTGGTATTTCATTATTTTGTATTACGGGCTAAAAATCATTATGCCCCAACCGTTCGGCAAGGGTATAGGCGGCAACTGCAATTACCGATGAGCACCGCTCAGTGGGGGGCTTAATGCATTGCTGCCTGCCTGCCGGCCAACTTGCCACCAAATGTTGCATAACTGTAGACCAGTACACACACAGAGACACATAGAGACACATAGAGACACTCACCTAGATCAGCGTAGAGGGTCGTATTGAGCACAATGTCACTGATGCCACTCATTCCGCCCGCACATGTGTCCGAGTCCTCGTTCTCCTCGGCCAATGTGGGCGGTCCGTCCCAGAGAGCTTTCGCCGGACGTCGGACCCGGTCCAGGCGCACACGTGGCGCATCCTCGTAGCAGACGTCACCCAGCTGGAGAGAGAATCAGAGAATCAGTGAACGGTCTTCGAATGGAGTCCGAAATGCTTCGTTTATTTATGGGTTTATTTGATTTGTCGATCTACTCGTACTTCTAGGTTCTCCACTATATACCCACCTCCTTTTTGGGCGTAGCCGGGAATATCTACGGGTTAGTAGCATCCAGTAGGTTGGTTAGCGTGTGTGTGTGCGGGTAAGTTAGAGAGATAGATACAAAAATGGATACAAATACAGATACAGATACAGCGTGATATCGTTACAGTTACTTGTAGCTGTGATAGGATGTGGCGATGTGGTGTTTGTGTGTTATCTAGACATTTGTGTTTTGTTCCCGGCACTTACCGATATCTCCTCGCTGCAGTAGGCCGTGAAGCTCTGGTCATCCTGCTGCAGGACACAGTAGAGCGGGCCCCAGGGCAGGGTCTTGATGAGTCGCGTCAGTTCGCCTTCGGTTTCTGAAAAAAAATAATAAGAAAATTAGTTATTTGTAAACGTACTACAGAATACTCGAATGAAAATGATTTGTTTTCTTTGCGTCTTCTTTATATTTCCTATCGATAAAAATATGTAGCATACTTTTGGGGCTGCAGAGGACAACCTTGTGGTTTGAAATAATTGTAGCATACTTTTCTGCTGCGCGAATCGATTCTACCTTGCACTCTATGATGCATACTCTCAGGCTGTGGCAAAATTAATGCACCGAAAAGCATATTATATATTTTACATTTTAGGCCAAATTAATATTTTATAAAGTAATCAATAATTGTAGAAAATTGATTAATTCATCGCATGTATAAATGCCTTTTAGAGGCTGATCGAATACCAAGAGAGTACTCAAAAGGCATTCGGTATTTTGGGGCATGTCTCCCCCAACAAAGACACGCAAGAAGGAAAAATTTGGGAGGTTCATCGAGTAAATAAAAACATTGCTATTCTTCTCTCTTCTCTAGTTGAAAAAGCATTTCAAACGGGTAGAAAACTTCACTTTTGCCTCGACATATCTCTAGGTATAGCTAATGCATCGACAAGTATTATAAATCCTATGAAAGGTAGTACAATTTTCCTTTCAACGGCCGTGCAGAAGTCGATTAAAAACTATGGAAGCGCTTTGTTTCACATAACCATCAATATTTGTTTGTAGATTACCCAAAAACACGCTCTTAAATGTGTGATATTGCGATACACGTAGGCCCCCCTAGATATCGCATCGTGTGAAAGATCTCCCAGCTGCAGAGCACCTCGATCACACCACCCTCCCGTCTCGGATCCCGTGCGGCGCTTGCATGTTGCTAGATACTATTTATGTATCTGTGGCTGCTGCTGCTGCTGCTGCTGCAACTGCAACTCAAATTCGTTTCTAATGAACAAGTGAATAATACAATAAGGCAGCAATAATACAAATTAAAATAATGCGGAAGAGGCCGCAGGTTTTGGTACGCTTGCAGGTGACTTAGATACATTGCTCGTTGCACAAATTTACCATAAGCGAACGGACACATTTGTATCGAAAGACACGAAGAGCGGTGCGGGATTTTAAGATGAATATAGAACAGGGGAACAGAATGCCAGAATGCAGGGAAATTTGTATACAAAAGTGCAATGTTTTAGGCACTTTTCGCCATACAAAAACAGGTGCATACTAGAGTTCTGCAGGAAAGGCACCGTTTATATGAATCCAAAAGAGTAAAATAGAATGTTCTTGAAAGATTAAAGTGCAGTGCATGCCACGAAATGAAACTATAGCGGATTATGCTAGAGAATGTATGTTTTAAGAGGAATAAACACTTTTGGCACTTAAGAATTCATTCCATTAAACCCTTCCCTAAGCCCCTAGACTACTGGATGTTAAAAGATTCATTCCCATTCCCTTTAATTTCGGCTCAGTTTTAATGTTTTCCTCGAGACTTTAATGGGGGCTTTGTCACCTGAGATATCACACCAAAGAAACTGAAACCATTTGAGATCGATTACTATAGATTCTGTGAATTGGAACAGTAAACATTGGAACACATCCCATAAGAGTGCCCTATCCCATAGAAGGATGTCTCAACATTTGGAAAGAGCTCAGGATTTGTGCTCAAGTTCATTTAAAGCCTACAAATAGAGGGATCTCACCTGGCCGGAAAAATAATAATGGGGCAGGCTCAATGTTCTACATCTGTGGAAGTTGTGGAAGTTCAGATGCTTGGCCAAAAGGCCTCTGCCAATTATCCGAGAGATGGAAAAAGCAGAAGAAACAATGGAAGAAAGAGGAATACGAATAAGAATAAGAGCTCTGTATGTACATTTGTATGCAAGTAGGCGGAAGAGTAACAATGAGAATGTGTAACCATGTTGAACCAACACTCTCCTCGCCTCTCCACTCCCCTCCCTCACACTCCGCGCCGCTCCTCTCTCTCTCCGTCCGCCTCTTTCGTTCGATTCTACCCACCTCCAGCCATTCGGCTGTGGTCGTGTTCTTAGCTCTTCATCGAGGGCTTTCTCCTCTGGCTCTTCGCCGTCTCTGGCGCAGCTCTCCCACTCAATGAATGAGATAACAATGTGGAAGAGGCAGCAACCAAAAACTGTTTTCATTTTACGACATTCTAGCGATGGTGGCGTGACACATCACGTGACTCACGTGACTCACGTGCTGTGCATATGAATATTGGAATTATGTATAGTCCTCTGTGTATTGCTTAAGTGAGAGGCGAATGCAGAACCATTTCGAAGCTAAGACACACTGGGAGACAAAAAGAGACAGAGAGAGGAAGAGAGACGGGTAGGATGCCTGGAAAAATGATGCCTCTCCCAAAAATCTTTGCCCCTTATTCCTCCCCTGGCCCCGAGAGTCGGTCTTCGCTCGTGTCTCGGGCCCGAGAATGCAATAACGAAATACACGTCGTGTGTGGATCAAAAAGGTGTGCCTACCGCTGGCATAGCACTCGGTCTAGTACAAATTTTCCACAATATCCACCGCCTAGGGCTATCCATCATCTCTAGTGGAGCCACACACATCTGATCATGAACTCTCCTCAATTACGCTCTTTGAACTCTCCAGAAACCCCTCATTCCGCCCCCCCCGCTTTAACTCTCCAGAAGCTCTCTTTAACACTCCAGAAAACCCCTCCAGAAACTCCTCTTAACTCTCCAGAACACTCTCTATCCCAGAGTCCGACTTGTTGAAATTCCTCTCATTTGTTTTTGTATACCTTTTTTTTTTTGTTTTCTTTTAAGAAGCGAATTATTTTCACAGATCTACACAGACTAGCGGACCGGCGGCGCCCGTCTGTCCATTTAACATTTAACATAAATATTGTAAGTAATTGTGAAGCCAGCAGAACAGAACAGACAGAGGCGGCAGAAGAGATAGAGACAGAGAGAGAGAGAGAGAGAGAGAGAGAGAGAGAGAGAGGGAGATAGGTACTTGTAGTGGTACTTCGTAATACCGACCGATCGTGGCTCAGCAAATTTTGCGTTAATTTTTTGTTGCCCGCAGACGTTCGTTGGCTCTTCAGTTGTTTGTTTCTTTATTACAAAAGTTCTCTAACCCTACGACAAAGGAAGTTTAAGAACAAAATATATAGAGAAAATTCTTTGTGGAAATCGGGAGTCCTATATAGGAAGGTACAATTGTATATCCCTTACGAAGGAAACACTCCTTTCGTTCTAATTTGTCTGTCTTCGAAGGGTATCTCAAATGTCGTCACGCTTTAGTTTTCTTTTTGATTTTTGCATAAGAATTTCTCGCTTTTTGAGTTCTCGAGTTCAATGCACTTTGCCAGCGTTGTTTTTCTTCTGCTTGTGCTTCTGCTTGTGCATTGGCCCCATGGCAACAGGTGGAGCTGGGAGCCCGGTAGCCCGGTAGCCGCAAGACCGAGACCGAAACCCTCCCCCTGCTGCCACGAGGGGAAATGGCTACCGTGGGGGGAGGCAACATTACCACTGGAAAAATAAATAATGAATCTCCTGAGCAGCGAAGGCCCCCTTCCGATAAGACCCAGAGACGCTTCCGATGATAGTGGCTCTACTCTTCGCTTCGTGTGTGCTTCGTGAGCATTCCAACATTTTATAAACTATCTTTCGATGCGGATCGTAAAGCATTTCTTAAGCGTCCATTGGGGGGCCCCTAGAGATAAGATATACCATACCAGGCACACACACAGTGAGAGAGAGAGAGAGATTCGGATTGGGATCTAGAGATTCATTTCACAGACAGATCTGTTTCATATTGAATCGATCTATAAACTGATGGCTTTTTCCATCCCCAACTGTTTAGAGGACAGACAAGCATGGAACTGTGACTTTTGAGCATAGAATTAACTTTCAAGTAGAACTAGTCTCTAAAAACAACTCGGTTATAAAAGTTATTCAGCATCCAGAGCCATTAGCAGTCGACGCCATTCACAATTCGCGGCGTGACTGGCAACCTTCTGGAACCGTGGAAGTGGAACCCAAAGAAATCTGAGAAGAGACATTTCTCTCCAGAAAATGTTGCATCATTGGTGTCCCTCTCTCATTCCCTTCGAACAGTTCTCTTTGTTCTGTTATCGTCAGAAAATTAATGAATGACTTCATTATGTTACAAATAATTTCATGTACAATCCCCCCCCCCCCCCCCCAGGCCACTCCCCTTTACCATTCCTGTAACCATCTGCATCTGCATCCGCAACGAAAACTCAATTATTAAATGTTAAGGCGCACCAAAAAAAAAAAAAGACATTTTGCCAATTAAAACTAATTTAAAATAATTTATACTATGCGTCATCTGTGTGGCATCAACAAACTCTCTGCGCTGTGTGGGTGTCAAAAGAAGGGAGCCAGCCAATGTCTGGAAATGCTGGCTGTCTGCTGTCGGACTTCCCTTCCCTTCTAAGCATATTCTTCGACTAAACCACAAACAGAAGAACCAATATGTTTTGGGATACCCATTGAATGATGGTAGGGGTATGATCGAGAAGGTGCTTTGCTTGTTTGCTGGGATTGAGGGAACCTTTGGGAAGTGGTTATTCTTGAGAGCTTTCTCAGCTATCAAGGAACTTATCCACTCTATTTATCGGTGATAGATTCTCCAATGGACGTAGATTCCCCTAGGCGAAAGGAACCATTTGCTACGAATCTCCCAAACAGAAAAGATATTGATACAAAAGGCTAGATAGATGGATTTTCCCCTAAGCGAAAGGACACACATCTGAGCACAGAGACTAGGTGTTTCCCACGAGTGCCTGGAACCGTAACGATGGTAAATGTTTCAGTTTTCGATCCATAAAGATACACCATGATTTTTGTATAGATTTCTTATAAGAAAAAAGGGGCATCCTCTAGTCTTAACATTTGTTTGTCCACCCCACATAGGTTGATTGGTTCTATAAGGTTCTTATTTACTTTATTTGGTTTATGTTTCTGTTGCCGCCCTACGCTTCCGCTTGTGGCAGCTGTCCCCCCACAATCATCATCTCCCCACAAGGCAACATGTTGCATTTGTCTTTTCTTTTGTTTGGGGTGGGCGGTGACCCCGCCTGACCCAGATGCATATAAATGTACACAACATAAAAATATCTATTGGAATATATAGAGATTTACTCGGCACGGCACGGCCCGGGCACACGCAATCCTCCAGCACAGCATTTTCATTGCATAAGTCGAACGAATGAACACGCATTTAATTAGGTTTATGGGAATTATGGCAAATATGCGAAACGTTTGAAGCAAAAAAAGTCAACAAACAAGCAAAAACCCCCCCAACAAATGCTCCAAATAGCGCGGCAGCCACCGCCACTCTGCCCCCAGCGGCGGCAAAAGACAAACAATGCAGAATTATAGCATAACTTTGGATTTTCGCATCATGTAATATCTATCGCGACTGTATCTGAATCTGGGTTGTGTGTGTCTCCATCTGTCTGTCTGTCTGCTGCTGCCTTTGTTGATTTGGAAATTCATTATTATTCAAGATTTCTTCTTTTATTATTTATATTTCTTATAACACCACAAACAGATCTTTTTTCATTTTTGATTTATTTTCTCCAAGCGATGACGCTGCCAAATCCAATGGGGGGGGGATCTTTGTTTAGTTTTAGTGGCAGTTTTCCCTTAGTTTTTGGGGTTTTCCTACCTGTCTGCTGCCTTTACACTTCTCGAACTTGTGGGATTCTTTTGATATCCACTTTAAGAGCTGTTTTTGGGGCTATTCTGGCATGACCTATATAACAGAGACCCCATGAAGAGTTTCGGAGTATTTTACTTTGAATTAGTATGGATTTCCCTTTTTTAGATGATAAATGATCAAAAAGTTCGTATACGAGTACTTCAGCTGAATGGCAAATGGCCAATCACGTGTTAACGCATGGAACTATCGTAGCTTGACTCGCTCTTGGCATGTGGACTGTGGAATATCCTGCCAGTTAAGGGAACTGTGGAATGGAATGTCCGGAAAACATCTCAATGTGCTCGAAGAATCCCAGGATTAGAGAACCTTCACAAGAACGTTCCTTGTCTCCGTACGAAAAGACTTACATCGATCATCATCTCATCAAGAGTGTTATAAATATTTTATTGCACTTCTGGTCGTGTTTAAATTTCATTCCCCTCAACGGCTGTGAGATGTCTTTCTTTTGTTTAAAATACCCCACAAATATCTACACATTCTCGTGTTTTTTCGTATAATATTTGGTTTATTTTTGTAAAGAACAACTGTTTTTGATTGAATTTCGTTGAATTTACGGGTCTACCGGGTGTACACGGACTTACGTACGTGTATGTATGTATGATCCATACCCATCTGGTAAATCTGGTTGTAATTTCACATGCGCAAGTGCCTGGGTGCTGGTTGGAACGGGTTTTATTTTGTTTTTTTTTTCTCTTACCGGCTTATCCGTACGGGGTACTGGATGAGAGGGCAGGTTGTGCCAGAGGGGATTCCGGTAACGATTCCGGATTGGATTCTGAGCGGTGGCGGACGCCCAGGCAAACGCTGAGGCGAGAGCTCCCGAGAGTGCGAAAACAAAATAGCGAAAATCGCTACAAACAGTGGGTTAATCTCTGGAATTTTCATGATGGGTATCTTTGTAGTCCTAAGGCTGTAGGTCTACGAATCTCCGAATCCACCAATGCTACGAAAACGGGCTTTTTAAGTTGTTTGTGTTTCTTATTTGTTGGATGACTAAAATTTCCTTTTTTTTCCCACCTGAGAAGCGGCGACGGAGAAGCAATGTGTTAATCTATTCGAGTTCGATTTGTTGTTTTTTTTCTTTTGTTGTTGTTGCTAAAAGTCCAAACGCAAACCCGGCTTTGGGGGGGACTTCCCGTTCCCCACCGCCCGAAAACACTTGAGAGGAAAAAGTGAATTTTTTCATAGAAAGTTGTTAGGCAACATTTTGCAACGAACAAACAAACAACAGACGACAAACGACGAAGACGTTGGATGGTGAACGGGGCAAACGCATTCGATACTTGAAAATAGAAAATTGTAGCCCAGTCGGTGCAGTGCAGAGCCGCACCCAAAGACCGACATCCGATGCCGAAAGCAATCTGAAAGCCAGTTCCACTTCATGTTTCACTTTCTAGACGCCATGCCCCCGGCCATGTCCATCCCAGTGGGTCAATCCAGAGACCCACCGACAGCCGCACAGATCGTAGATGAAACGGAGAGAAGTTTTCCTTTTCCTTTTCGCAATGAAAGTTAGGTGGCTCAATGAACTCTACACTTCTTGTGCTCCCAATCCGTGGCAAGGTGTTCGACACAAAAATCGAACTGGAACATGCACGCACACAGCCACTGCAGTGGCAGTGCGGCAGCAGTGTGTGTGTGTGTGTGTGTGCCACAAAGTGTGTCACGACAACAAACAAACAACAACAACAAAAAATAAAAGCTGGATCGTTAATGACGCCATCTCCATGGTGTTGCCTCCAATCGTTCATCGTTTTGTCGTTCCGTTCCGTTCCTCTGCAACGTCTTGGTCTTTCGATTGAAGTCTCTCGATTTCTCTTGTTCCCTTTCTCTGTGTGTGTGCCTCGTTCTCGTCTCGTGTCTTCCTTTAAACGCTTTCGGCACGACCCATAACCAATTTCCAAACGCCAAACCGAAACCCAAGACAAACGACAAGCAAAAGTTAAGTTGAGTTGAGTTTCGGATGACCAAGTGACATGCAAACCGAAAGAATAATAGAAGCCATTACCCACTGGAGGGATACCCTAATGTGGTGCCATTTATGGATGATCTTTACCTAAAATCCCCTCAAAAGAGATTCCATTATTTTGGAACTGGAACATATTCGAAATTCCCGAAGTCACAGAAGAGAAGGCACATTTGTTGCTGTGACAAATTTCCCCTAAACAAAAGGATACATTCGTTTGGCAATGCAGGGACCTATTTAAATAGATTCCCTATAAAAGCTGCTTGAAAATAGGGGGAAATTCCATAAATATTTTGTATTTACGATAAATATTCCTGTTCCAATTTAAGAAGAAAATTAGCTGTGTTGTTATATATCAACGGAATGGTAAATAGCCAATTACGGGTGAGCGTGGGACCTGTCACATGCACGTGGAATGTACTATGGATTTTTGTAGTTGGACTTTTAGATTTCATAAGAACCAATATGCTGAACAAATGCTATCTAGCAGCGGAAAAAAGCAGGGTATGACGACACACAACATGGAAACATGACAGAAAAATGATGTCAAAGCCAGCGGGCAACACGAAACATCGACGGGCAGGCCACAGAACAAGAAAAACAAAAAAAACATGAATGATATTTGTTCTCCGTGCCTCTGTCTCTGTCTCCATTTGATTGTAGGTGGAAGACAAGACACAAAGCCAAAGCAAATCAGAGCAAGAGTCAGGAGGCGTAAGGGTAAAGGGTAAAGGGTAAAGGTTGGGCCCCCAATGGAATGCCAGATATGACCTTGACACGCACATGAACACACCTTCCTTCCGTCCTTCCTTCCGCTGGCAATAACCGTAACAGAGAATACAGAAAAAACTGAAATGTAATCCAAAAATGGCAATAAAAGAGCTGCCATACCCATGCATGACCGACTGCCTCCGCCTCAGGCTCTGCCCCGCCTTCATGCCCCCTGCTTTTTCTGCCATGTGACGACGGGGAAACCTTGCCACTTATCGCCGGCGATCGTTTGTGTGGGTGAGAACGCGTCGTGCCGTGCCCCCCTTATTCAATGCTAATCCGCATATCTGTTCGTGACAGTTCGAACGGGCCACAAAATGTGTCAAAGTCGAAACGTGGAATGGAAGGAATGGCATTTCTACACACAGGAAGTGTGTCTATTCAGGATTTGACTCAGTAAAACATTTCCGTCTCGGAACTCAGAAAACTCACGTTCAGTGAGCTGATGGCCGTAGCTCTTTGTCCAGGATAGGTCAATCGATAAGAATCGATGACTTTCCGGTGATGATCTGACAGGAGGGCTTTTGACAATGTTCTCATTGCGTCGCTCAACATTCAGTGTGTTCATTTTTCTCAATAGACAAAATATCGATCCTGCGTATCGCTCCCCTTAGCAATTCCTTGAATTTCGTCTAGGACCTAGTCCATAATTTTAGCCAATTTCCTTTGTCAGGAGCTTCTTTACCAAGAAACAGAAATGTCCCAAAATTGCTTTAGTTTTTCCTGTATTTAGGGATAAGCTTTCGTGCGGCACCCACCCACCTTTCTCTCTACTGAAATGTTGTTGAACTCTTTTGTTTCTCTCTTTCGATTCATTTCAGATTTCGATTCAGTCTCCTAGAACCACTTTTGATCCTCATTTTATTCATTCTAAATACTCTATCGACTCTTTTTTTAATACAATTACCATCCAAAAATTACAGATATCTTATTTACCTCGGCGGCTATATGTTTTTGTTACTCTTCCTTAATATTTTGATTATTTTAAGGATTTGCTTGGTCCGATGTAACTACGATCTGATGGTATCTCTAAGATCTAATTCAATCCGAAAAACAAAATAGATAAAATAGAAACCACAATAGAAACAATCTTGTATGGTCAACAGAGAAACGATAATTTGTATTAAAGGGTATTTATTGCATTCCGCCACTGACACTTTTGCCGCCTGCACGGAGACAGACCCTGTCGCCTGCCTGTGGCTGTGCCTGTGTCCGTGTGTCCCTGCCTTTAGCGTGCGGGTGTGTGTTTGTTTTACCTTATACGCATACACAAAAACAATCAAAACAAAGCAAAGGAGCGACAGAGAAAGAGAGAGAAACAGATAGATAACGGAAAAACATGAACCTGCCTGCGCGCCTTTCGACCGCCGCCGCTGCTGCTGCCGCCTGTGAAGGCAAATAAATGCAAGGGTACGGGAAGGGACGGTGTATTGTATTTGGGTTTTTATTTTTTCTTTCCCAGGCACTTTCTTTGGGATTTGCACAGGTGACACGAAGATGTCACCCAACATCCGTATCCGCAACTGTCTGCGGGGGCATCAGCTGTTCCCCTTTCCCCCTCCCTTTCCCGTTTACTACTCACCGCAAACATCCAGCCAGCCTTCGACGCGACTGGGGTAGGCGAGGGCAGAGCCGCGGCTCAGATACGTTCGTCTTCCCATTGTGTGTGTGTGTGTATATATCTGTTCGTGTGAGTGGGTGGGATGCTGTTCTCTCCCGCAGGTGCTCGGCCACTGTCTCTCTCTCTCTTCTCGGGCTCTTCTTATTTCCTCCTTCCAGCAAGTGGTTGCTGTGCTTTGCTCGCTCTCTGTGTCTCTCTGCTGTTTGGGGATGCTGCTGCTATCTCCTTCTTAAGCCCTGACGATGATGATTGGGGATGGATGCTGAGTACACCCGGCTTTTGCTCTCCCGCTCCGTCTCCCACTCTCTCTCACTCTCTGGCTGATAGTGGGAAAATTCTCTCTCATTCACCGTTGGCCTCTTATCGACTCTTTGATTTGGGGATGGGGATGTTTTTCCTTTTTTTTTGTTGTTTTGAGATTTATTTTGGATATTTATTGATTTTGCGGGAATTGAAGCCAGTTTTGTTGTTTATTGTGGCATATTTGTGTGGGTATTGCACTTGCCCCATATAAAACGAAGTGTTTGAACAACCACACACAAAAAAAATAACAACACAACACTATGAAATGATTGTTTCTATCGATGGGCCACTCTTTTCAGCTTCTCTTTTCATATCAATATTTAGCGATTATCTCTGTTTTAGCCTTATTCGTTGGCTGGGGCTCTTAACAGCTGAGATCGGCCCCCGGGGCCATGGAGATCATCCGTGGAGTGGAGCTATGCTTCTCTGCTTTTTGTTTTTGTGGGTATCGTATCTCTTCAGCTTCGGTTTCTGCTTATTTATATACATACACGTACATATGTATAATTTATTGTTTGGTTTAATATTCTCCAATGAAGGCCGGCCGCAACATATTGGAGTTGTTTTTGTCGCGCGCGCTCCACCGAAACCAGAAATCGCTTTCGTCAAAAATACAAATATACATATACACTATATGTATGTATGTGTGTGCATGTGTGTTTGTGTATGCGTTTTATTTTTGTGTATTATTTTTAACAATTTTTTATACACACGACACCGACAAAACGAAGACGAGAAAATCACGACTCCAGCAGGGGACACAAAAGCAACAATTGTATGAGGGCTCCTCCCTCTGTTCGACAGAACTTATTTACACTCCCGAGCAACAACAATATAAAAAAACCACCAACAAAATAATTTCAAATATATACATATACGTGCACTGGCACTGCACTGCACGATTCACGGGACGAGGGAAAACGTTTAAAACAGCGTGCGCGTTCGACGCGCGCAGCAACCGCCAAAATATCGCCAATTCTATAACATCCACATTCAAGGGTATCAAATAGGGTATCACATCGGGAGAAACACGTTAAGACACCCAGTTATTTTTGTGCTGTGGGATTTATCAAATTATCAACGGACTTTTCTGAATTCAGAAAAAAATCGGACACTACTATTTTGTTGCTTCATTGTCCGCGGCGGCCCGATAAAGATTCAAATTCAATTTGCGTTGCGCCAAAAAAAATAAGGTAAAATCCACCCACTTCGCCTAATATACCTTGTCTTCAAAGTATATTGAACTCACACGCGAGGTGAGGTTCGTACGAACCTTGAAATTTGCCTTGCTGGTTTTGCCTGTTGCCCATACCTTTTTTATAGTGCATTCAAAATTACGAATCATTTTTGCGTCGCAGAAGAGAGCACTCTCCTGATCAAATATACGGTCTGACCCTTAGAAATATACCGTTTTATTTTCAACATATACCTTAAATATACAGATGACAAAAAACCAACTTAGCCCACTTAAGCACCCGCTATTTAAGCCGGTGAAAGCCCTGAACTAAGCCAAGGAAAATAATACTTGTTTTAAATTCGTCTTGGAGAGCTATCCTATCCTTCCTTTTCACTTAAACAATTCACGATTTCTTTCACCCTGAAGACAACTGTATCTGATAGATTAATAAGCTGTCCTCTAGATATGCTACTTATAAGAACTGCCTCATATTATATTGTGCCCAAAAATTATATTATATTGGGCCTTTCCTGATCGTGATATTAAAAAAAAAAGTTCACAGAAACAGCAGGTAGTTGCTTTTGTCCACTAAAATAGTATGGTCACTCTATGTGCCCCATAGAATAATTATTGGCAACAGTCTGTAATTTTATAAAAGTTCCGCAAAAGTGGTAAAAATGTTCGCAACATTCAGGGCCAAATTTTCGAGTATTTTACATTTTACATATGCGTTTTGTGAACTTTTTACCAGTTCCTAGAATCCAACTTCAAACTGTCTCAAAATACTCAAGAATACTAAAAATTTGTAATAAAAATGCAAGGTGTGCAACCCAGGCAGAGAAAAGTATTAATGATTAACGCAACTATAACTCTGACTTAAGTGTACCCAGACAATTTTTGTTAGTTACATTCATAGAACGAGCTAAAACCTGATCGTTATCACCTTTTAAGCTGGCGGAGAACCTATTCAACCGCCAATATAAATATGATAAATGTATGGAAATAGACTTTTTCATTGATTCAACTTAGATTACTATAAATTCTAAACGGTATATAGCTTGATTGGTGAACCTCTAGGATCGATTGTTATTATATTTCTTCTAAGTTTTAAAAAACTGACAAGCTTTTCAACCCTTCAGGTGTCTATGAGAACATAAATATGTTGCAAATATGTATTTAGCGTGTAGTTAGCATGTCAAAACATATATGTATACCGCGGGAAAAGGCATGTTATAGAATTGAAGAAATGTTTGTCATCCCAGGCTCTAATAAATGCAGAAACTTGTCGGTCTCTATTTTAAAGTTATTTCAACAAAATTTTGCATTGTATGGCCGTAATGAGACCAAGAATGGGTATCGGGATCGAGATATACATATATGTGAGAGAAAGTCCATTGAGAAAAGTCATTATTACTTAGGTTTCCAAGCTGCTTGGACAACGAAATTAGATTAAAGATATAGGGTATACAAATGCATTTACTCAAAAAACATTTATTATGATATGTAGCAACTTTTTGTTGACATTCTTTGCGTAGAGGATTGGTTCATCAATCGAATAAAATTATGCTTTCGGGACTAATGGTCCTTTTTAGCCAGTAATCATAAGCCGAATATCAAAGTCGAGGAATATGGTTTCTGATCATGGATAAGAACGATTAACCCATTGTAGACCAGTGGGTATTCAAATACTCTCCACTTTCTAGCTTAAAGTGTTGGGTGATAGAGTGGATTTCCAAAAGAGATGACAAAAGGAGTTCATCAGAACCTTTTAAAATAGCTACAAAATGGCGTACAAACGTGCAAATTTGATTGCAGCAATCAACATGCTGCAAATTGTTTTCATCGTGTGTACCTAGCTTTACCGCGCTTCAGGTGAAAGATATCGTGGAGTTTCTTCTAAGTTAAGAGGAAGGATATTATATAATTTTTCATTTTTGTTTATATTTTGTTTTTTGTTTATATATTATATTTTATATTTTCCGCGGTTTAACTCAAGCTGCTAACCGTTTAAATGATGCTTAGGTGGGCGAAGTTAGTTTTTTCATAGGTATATGGTATATTTTTTGAAAATGAGACGGTATATTTCGGAGGATCAGGCGGTATATTTGATCAATAAAGCCGCGGTCACACTGCATCCGAACGTGTGTGTGTTTGTACATGCGAGGTGTGTTGTGTGTGTGTGTGTTCGCGTGGCTGGTGCGCGCTGTAAAAGAGAAAGATTTTCCACTTCTAAGTATTATTGTGGACTTGATGAAAAAATTCGCATTGTAGTGTATTGTCGCGCATCAAAATTAGAAAAAACGCATCGAACCAGCACCGGAGTGTCTCGGCTTCCAGCAATATATAGCGTATATATATATGTATGTCCGCATAAGTTGAGTAAAAACTATTCACGGCAGATAAGCAGAAAAGAGTGAAGTTGAATATAAAGAAGCCGAGCGCCGCACTGCCAACCAGAAATTGTGCAAAATGAGTGGGGATGTGGCTGCCGAAAATGTAAGTAATTTTTTGTATGGTAGGGGGGAAGGTGGCAGATTTCGTGGCATTGTATTTTTATATAATTTACTTGTTAAATGGTGCATCAAGAGTGCAAACGTGTTGAATATTGCAAGAACTCGGGCCAGGCCCAAAAGCCGTGCCTGGGGTCGCCGCATCGGCAAGTGTCTCGGGCCGTTCATCCCACAGCTGAGATAAAAACCCGTGTGCGTACAACACATTGCATTGAAATCGGGGCAAACGCAAACGCAAAAAGCTAAAGCAAAGGCATAAAGGCCTTTTAGTAATTGACGAAAATGGCGACAATGCAAGTAGCGCAGAGCAAGCAGGAAGGCCGCTGTCCCGAGAGAGTGAGTGAGTGAGCGAGTGACCGAGCGAGAGAGAAAGAGAGAGGGAGACATGAAGAAAGCGAAGTCGAAATGTATTTGGCACAGTGTGGCCACACATAAATACCGCTTTTGGTATTTTGGAAATTCAGAACTGGTTGCGAATCGTCCAATGATCTTTACCCCTATCTTTCCACCGAGATAAAACCCTCTTTATCTTTTCGATGTACCCGTTACCCGCTACCCCTCAAAATGACGATTGTCACATCACCCCCGAAAAGTGCCCTGCTATTGCAATTATTAAATAACTTCTGAGGGCTGTCTGCCATGAAAGTGTGGCCACACTACACATAAACTCAAATCACATGTGTTTGTTGTTGTAATAGCATTTCATTTATGTACATATGTAATTGCAAATGTGTCCCAATTTATTTTTTTTTTGCACCTTTATTCATTTTAAAAATTTTCTGATAAGCGTGTGTCTGCATTTGATACACACTATCCTGAACAGGCGGTGGTCCTGGTTCCGGTCCCGGTCCCCCTCTAACCCCCACCCATTCCAATACAATCGCAACAACAACCCTGCAGTGCAGTGAGCATGTGTGTTCCCGTGTGCGTGTGTGTGTGTGCGTAGCCTTGATCTGATGCACAGAGCAGAGCGCCCACGTTGAAAAATTATGCTCCAAAGAGTCAGAAAATGAAACGAAACGAAACGTTTTTCTGTATTCCATTACGCTGCTCATGTACTTGTCCATATATATGTGCATGTTTGTTTGTGTGTGTGTTTGACTGTCTCTGAATGTGTGTGTGCCCATTGTTTGGCATCGTCGTCGTCGTTGTCGCCGCGGTCGGTCGTCTCTTAACCTATTCCAAATGAAAAAAGAGCACCTCAGAGAGCGGCACGAACACACACAGGAGGAACATTTCCTGTCGCCATCGGCCATCGTTTTGGCTCTTTATCTGCTTCTTCTTACCCTTCTTTTCCCACATTGAACATTTTCTTACGCTGCGGTAACAACAACAACAACAGCAACAGCAACAACAAATAACAGCAATCGAAAAACATTAATTTGTTAGGGTTGATTTTTCACCACGTGGTGGCACACGGAGACGGCGGCACACATACACACTAAAAAAAAAATTAAATAAAATAAAATAAAGTCAAAGAGTCGTAGAAAAGGGCAAAGAATTAGCAAAAGAAAACATAAAACATATAATTAAATAAAGAAGTCATCAGTTGATGGTTTATTTGTGAGAGGCACAGCTCCTTCGAAGGCACACACCCCAGCGATATGATGGCCATACAGGTTCTTGATTTTTTTTTTCCCACAGAATTTTCCGTCACCCATACTCAACCATTCGTCTCCCTCTCTCTCCCTTGCAGACTATCCACGTACAAAATGGTGGCGGCGGCGGATGTGAGGTGCAATCGAATGGAGTGACCACCAATGGGCACCACCATCATAATCACCACAACAGCCACCACAGCAGCAGCAGCGGCGGAGGCAGTGGCAGCAGTAGCAAACATAAATCCTCCAGCAAGGACAAGCACCGTGATAAGGACCGCGAACACAAGAGTTCCAGTTCCAGCTCGTCGAAGGATCACAAAAGCAGCAGTCGGTAAGAGGCAACGGGAGTGCATGGACACCCCACCAAGGAATCATACTCAAAAATCTATACCTCTGTCTCCTCCTCTCTCTGTCTCGCTCTCTCTCACTGTTATACAGCGACAAGGATAAGCACAAGAGCAGCAGCAGCAGCAGCTCCTCGTCAAAGCATAGGGACAAGGAGCGCGAGGGTGGCGGCAGCAGCAGCAGCACCAGCAATTCGCACCGCAGCAGCTCATCGTCCAGTCACCGGGACAAAGATGGAAGCAGCAGCAGCAAGCACAAGTCGTCATCATCATCGTCTTCTGGGCACCACAAGAGCTCGTCCCGCGATAAGGAGCGACGGGACAAGGATAAGGACAAGGATCATCGCAGCAGCAGCAGCAGCTCCTCGAGCCGCGACAAGCATCGCGATCGCGATCACAAATCGTCATCTTCGTCGTCAAGCTCCCGTGATAAGGAGCGCAGTCACAAAAGCTCCTCGTCCTCCTCATCGAAGAGCAAACATTCCAGTTCGCGTCACAGCTCCTCCTCACAGTCGAAGGATCCTTCCTATGATGGTGTGTTCGTAAAGCCGGAGCCCGTCTCACAGCCAGCGCATGACCACATCAACCACACAGCAGATCTCTTCCATCTGCAGCACCAGCAACAGCAACAGCAGCAGCAGCAGCAGCTGCTGGATGTCCCCGATTCTGCACTCTGCAATGGCCTTAGCAGCGGCAGCAGCAGCGGCGACCTCGGCGGCCATGTCCCTGGCAGCGGCGTCGGTGGCGGTGTCTATAAAAACGGATACGAGGAGAATGTTATGGTTATCAAAAAGGAGGATGAGAGCTTCAATCTGTCGCAGGCCAGCTCCTGTGACTACTCCATGTCCCAGTTCCGAGCCGATGAGCCACCGTTCACAGTCAAGCATGAGGATAGTACCTACAACGAGGAAGATAGTACCATGAACGATAACGATAATGATAACGATGAGGATGAGGAGATGGCCGTCGACGAAGATGCCGACGATGACGAGGAGGATGTGCCCCTGGCCATGCGCAAGCGCAAGCAGGAGGCACCCGATCACAGCCAGAGCCACAGCCACAGCAGCAGCCACAGGGCCCACCATGATGGTAACGATGACGATGATGACATTCCCCTGCTGGCGCGCAAGAAGGTCAAAAAGGAGCACAAAGAGAAGTCCAACAAAAAGAAGCGTATCAAAGAGGAGGCCGACGACGATTACGGCAGCAGCAAGCACAAAAAAAAGAAAATCAAGAAGGTAAGTCCCTGATCCGACCCACCCAGCCTGGTGCGCTACCGCCCCGCCCCCTTCGGAGCCATGGTGTCTCTCATCCCACACACACATTCCCATTCACAGGAGTCTTCCGAGATCAAGACCGAAGTTGTGTCTCCCACCAAGCGCAAGGGTGCCAAGGAGGAGGAGGAAGAGGTGTGGAGATGGTAAGCTATAAGCTATAAGCAATTTCTTGAGTATCTTTTGTTTTTTGGCCATCTGTGCGTGGATCATCCATCCATCACCCAGCACCCATTTGCATCGTCCGCCCTGGGTCCATCTCTGGTCTGGTCTGCTGCCCACGCAGTCGTTTGAATCGTTGACGTGTGCACGCACACACGCCACACACAACATCCATGTGTCTGCTGTCTGCTGTCTGCTGTGCGCGCACACATGTGCCTGGCCTGCCGACTGCCGCCTGCCGAAGTTTGAATGTCACTGACCTACATTTTGAAAGTCACAAAAGCAGGCAAGAACAACAACACTAAAACACAGTATGTTCCAGAAGTCTGTTTACCTTCGTCTCGGCGTAGTTATACGCTCTTTTGGCTGTGTGTGTGTGTGTGTTCGTGTGACTGCCTGAGCGAGCAATTACTGTATTTTCGTTCGACACTGCCAAACATTCGCTGCGCAACGCGTGCGCCTTGCTATCAGCTGTTCGCTGGCCGTGAGGCCCCCCTCCCCCACAAACACTTCGTAAACCACTTTTGAGGTTATGTCAGCAGCTGCTACTGCCTGCTGCCTTGCTGCTTTGCGTAATGTGAAAAAAAAGAAAAACAAAGCAAAAGCATCAACCGACAGCAAACGACGACAAGCGCTGCGCTAAATGGCAACTGCTCTGTCGCCGCTGTGCCGGTGTCTATGGGGAAAACACAAATCGTATTTTATTTTGCAAGATCAGCGTTTGGCAGTCTCTGTTTGCGCCGCTGCCGCCAAGAGGCGCTTGTCGCGAAAGCGGCAACCAGCGACAGGCGCCCCCACTGGCCAACAGGGAACCATCAAATGGTTATTTACATAGACAAAGCACAGACTCGAGGCAACAATAATCTAATATCGAATCGCACAATGTGTTCCATTCCAGGTGGGAGGAGGAGAAGCGCGAAGATGGCGTCAAATGGTCAACGCTGGAGCATAAGGGACCGGTATTTGCACCGCCGTACGAACGTGTGCCTCGCAATGTGCGCTTCTTCTATGACGGGCGACCGTTGGATCTGTCCGAGGAGACGGAGGAGGCGGCCACCTTCTATGCGAAGATGTTGAATCATGATTACTGCACCAAGGATATATTCAACAATAATTTCTTCAAGGACTTCCGCAAATCGATGACGTCCAAGGAGAAGGAGATAATCAAAGACTTCCGCAAATGTAATTTCCAAGAGATGCACGAATACTTCCAGGCCGAGTCCGAGAAGCGTAAGCAAGCGACCAAGGAGGAGAAGCTGGCCAAAAAGAACGAGAACGAGGCCCTGATCAAGGAGTATGGCTTCTGTATGATCGACGGCCATAAGGAAAAGATCGGTAACTTTCGTTTGGAGCCTCCAGGTCTGTTTCGCGGTCGCGGCGAACATCCAAAGATGGGGATGATCAAGCGCCGCATCGGCGCCTCTGACGTTTCGATCAACTGTGGAAAGGAGTCAAAGGTGCCCCCGCCGCCGCCGGGCTCGCGATGGAAGGAGGTGCGACACGACAATACCGTCACCTGGCTGGCGTCCTGGATCGAGAATGTCCAGGGACAGGTCAAGTACATTATGCTGAATCCGTCGTCAAAGCTGAAGGGCGAAAAGGATCACATCAAATACGAGACGGCGCGCCGATTGGACAAGTCCATTGATAAGATTCGTGCCACCTACCGCGACGAATGGAAATCGAAGGAGATGCGTGTGCGACAGCGGGCCGTGGCCCTGTACTTCATCGACAAGCTGGCGCTGAGAGCGGGCAACGAGAAGGACGAGGATCAGGCGGACACCGTTGGCTGCTGTTCGCTGCGCGTCGAGCACGTTCAGCTGCACAAGGAGCTGAACGACAAGGAGAATGTGGTCGTGTTCGACTTTCCCGGCAAGGATTCCATACGCTATTACAACGAGGTCGAGGTGGAGAAGCGCGTCTTCAAGAACCTCGAGCTCTTCATGGAGCACAAGAAGGAGGGCGACGATCTATTCGATCGCCTCAATACCCAAGTTCTGAACGAGCATCTCAAGGAGCTGATGGACGGTAAGCCCAATGTCTGAAAAGAGCAATCCTTCAACTTCCGTTTTTCCCCTCCCCCCACCCCAACCCCCACACTAATCCTCTGTGTGTGCCTCTCCCTCTCCTCCCATCGAACAGGACTCACGGCCAAGGTGTTCCGCACATATAACGCATCGAAAACGCTCCAAAACCAACTGGATTTGCTCACCGATCCGAGTGCGACGGTGCCAGAGAAACTGCTCACCTACAATCGGGCCAATCGTGCCGTTGCCATTCTGTGTAACCATCAGCGCTCCGTGCCGAAGGGCCATCAAAAGTCCATGGAGAATCTAAAGGAGAAAATACGCGCCAAGCGCGATGCCATCGATGATTGCGAGTCCGAATACCATGTGAGTAGAGTCGCGCGATCGATTTTATATTTGAGAAATGAAAAAAACTTCAACCGTTGGATGTTGTCTAGGATTTGAAAAAGGCTGCCAAGCGCGGCTCGGTCAAGGAGAAGGTGAATGCCGACAAGAAGGGCAAGCAGCTGGAGCGTCTGAAGGACCAGCTTAAGAAATTGGAACTACAAGAGACTGATAGAGACGAGAATAAGACCATTGCCCTGGGCACATCTAAACTAAATTATCTCGATCCACGCATATCGGTGGCTTGGTAAGTGCTGTCTCCCGCTTCGCTCTGTTTGCCCGCCCCCCCCAAAACTAAATAAACTAAATGCCTGCGTTCTTCGTTTCTGCAGGTGTAAAAAGAATGGAGTACCGATCGAGAAGATCTTTAACAAAACGCAAAGAACCAAATTTCTGTGGGCCGTGCACATGGCCGATGAGAATTATCGTTTTTAAATATATACTTCTCCTCCGAATATCCACACATACCCACACCCACACCCACACCACCTACTCACACGCACTACACACACACACATATGCATAGACAGTGCAGGATAAGGATAAATCCCTAGCCAAAACCATGCCCACCAGGGACACCAGGAACACTAGGAACACGCCACAAGGGACAACCGGAACGGACACGGGTGTTTTATGCAAACTGTAATGCATATTGATGGGTATCCTGTCCAGGGGATGTGTTTGGTGTTTCGTCTGTTTGGCCCCCCCAACTCCCCTCCCCTCCCCCATCCCTGGTTATTTTTTTATTTCAAAAAGTGCGCCACTCCGCTGAAGTTTAACTTGCGAATCGTCGTACACTAACTACCCCCCACTACCCCCCACACACACAGACAGACACACGAGCTCACACTTTTATATAGATATACTACATATATATTCTATATATATATGGTATGTGCATGTGGGCGTATTCGATAATCAGAAGAAAAAAAACAACAAAAAACTTAATTTAAAAGCAAACTTTTTGTAAATGGATGTCAACATTCGGTCGTCATCCGGTGTCGTCTGCTGTCTTGTAACAAACAAACAACAAAAAAGAAAGCAAAAGAACATAATTTTTCTATGTTAAGCCTTTAAGAAAAATAAACTTTTTTTTAAAATAGGTCTTCAGCGTACGCATAATTAATATATTATTTAAATTTTATCAATATGCATTAAGTATAATCACATATATGATAAAATGAAACAATTACAAGTTTTTTTTATGTTTACCTATAGTTGATTTTTGTTTAGCAAAAGAAATGTCCTTTTTCACTATTAAATATAAACGATTCGATTACGATTCATACGGACTATGTATTAAGTGCAAAGCGAACAGTTCGACAGAGGGAGAGACAGACAGAGAGAGAGAGAGAGAGAGAGAGAGGGAAAGAGGAGAGCCGTGTAGCCCAAAACATTTTAGCATAGCATAATTTATTCAATTGAAAATGAAACAAAAACTACAAAAAAAAACAAAGAAGTTCTCGTAAGCAAGAAATCCAAGAAAAACAAAAATTGTATCGATAATTGATCAGTTCAACGGTGCGCCAATCATCGTTGATTGATTCGATGGAATGCACCGATTATTTTGTACCTTAATCATTTTAGTAAAAAAAAAAAAAGAAAACAAAAAAAAAACACTGTAATAAACGAAAGAACAATTCTTTTGCAAAACAAAACTTTTTAATAATTTAAGTGAGAACCGAAACTGCTTTACATACACCCCCGCCCCCCCACACACACACACACACAGACACAGATTTATATAAATACAAACATGCATAAACATAAATTTAGACAGGTTTCAAATACTCTTCTGTTTCGAAATCCAACCCAAAATCAACAGAGTTCATATTGTATACTTTATAGATCGTTTTTAGCATGTGCAATTAGACGGAGGAAAATATACTTAGAATATTTGGGGTAAAGTGTGAGAAGTAAATCAAACTTCCAGGGTCAAACAATCATGCCAGGCTCTGACCAGCCCAAAAAGCTTGTTCTTTGTTTTTTGAATTTCATATTGAGAGAACCGCTTAGTCCGGTCCATCCCGGGCATGGCTGTGCCTTGGCAGCGAGAACACACAGACACCTCGTCCCCCCCCATCCATCCATCATATGATTTATGATGACGTTTTGTATGTAGTACTGTACTGTATTTAAAATTACTCAAAACAAAAAAAAACCAAAAGTGAAAAAAGTGGTTAGAAAGCAGGAGTCGGTCGGCACTTGGGCTGCTGTTGAAGTCTTGGAATCGTTCTCCTACTCCTTTTGATTGCTTGTGTGCGAGTCCAGGCCCGCCCCCCCTTTAGCATAAATAAAAAAAAAAGGATTTATATATAGACACACCCACACCACTCACACACACATATGATAATTAGTAATTACACATAAAATCGATAGTTTATATGCGTATACTCGTATATTGACACTAGCAGACACGTGAGAAACGCTTTCAAAAGGCAAAAACAAAGGAAACACCCTAGACCCGCCCCGCCCCGCCCCCCATTTGTCTCGTGTAGCCCCTACCCCCTGCCCCAAAAAAACACATAAACATGGCATATTACAATATTGATATAAGCAAGCAAAAAACAAAAAATGAAAACATAGAAGAAAAAAAAAACAAAACAAACCACAAAACTATTTTAAAATAGAAATGCAAATAAAACAAAACAATTCAACATAAGTTAATGTAATTGTAATGGAATGATGCAAATATACATACGACAACATATATTTAATTTTAAAAATGAATTCCAATATGATTTTTTCACTTTTCGGGAGATGGGGAGACTGACATTGCCTTCTCATTGCGGCTGTCCATGCTTTCGTATGACCTAAATTTGGTGGGAAAGAAGAACCAAGTTCATGCGCAAACCAACACCCAATGTCCTTGTAATTTTATTATTATTCTGTTATGTACATGTTTAGGTACAAAGAATAAAAAGCAGAACGTAACTCCCCAGTTTGAATTCCAATTCAAAATTGTATGGCTAACGGTCGGCAGGTCCGAAATCGATAACAGAGATGCATCTGAGTCGATAGTCATGCTGACTGATCGGCGTTGCCATACATCCCGTTCAAATTTGACTTTTGCGCTAACGAACGCCGTGGAAGAGGCAAAGAAGCGAAAAACTGACGCTCCTCGCACGAAAGAGAAACCAAACTGCAGTTAAACTGTTCAGCAAGTGCAAAATATTTGTAGCTGGAAATAATGGCGGGTGCTGCGAGTCACACACAATTGATAAAAATGCGCGCCAGCGCAGAGGCGGTGGCGTCTCTGGCCGGAAGCAACAAAGGAGCACAAGTGCAACAAGTGGCGTGCAGCAACAACAACAACAGCAGGAACCTATCAGCCATTATGGAAAAACTGCAGGTGGACTATGGCAAATACAAATACACGGTATATCGCTGTGCCAGCAAATTTGTGGCCCTGCAAAAGATCTTTCACAGTGAGTAGCGTAGCAGCACACACACACACAGGATCTCGAATGGATCTTTAACCTTATCTACTCCGCGTGGACAGCCAGCAAAATACCATACAAACTAGTGCTGGCCATATTGGAACGCCATGGCATGCCGGCCAGCAGTGGCAGCAATCTCAATCTGATGGTGCCACCCTTTCAGTTGACCTCGCTGCTGCACGACATCTACTTTGCCTGCGAGAAGCTGGGCCACTTCACCAAGACCAGCAGCTACACCCTGGAGACGGCAACTGCCCTGCTGGCGAACTTCTTCTGGAACATCTACGATCCGTGAGTGGTGCAGGAGGCGGCGTCCGTGATACTCTACTCTACTCTCTACTCGATTGCAGGCAGCGACGACACTCAATCTCTCTGCTGGAGATCAGGGTTACCTTCCTGCTGCTGTGCAAACTCTACAGCAGCGAGCACATGGTCGGCGACTTCTTTGGCCTGCTGGCGGAGAGCAGGTCCCAGAGCGTGTCGCGGTTTGCCTTCGAGCAGCTGCTGAACACGCTGAGCAAATTGCTCAGCTATCTCGGGGAGGCCAAGGCCTATGGTGTGCACAATCTGCCGCTGATGATGGAGCAGTGCTTTGCGCGGTGCCCGCACAATGCCAGTGGATTGGGGGAGCAGCAGTTCCACGGTCTGTGGACTACGACCCAGACACGCTTCCTCATCTACGGCAATCTATTGGCGCTGATTAAGCGCATCGAGGACACCGAGCATTTGATCCACAGCAATCCTTGCGCTGGCTGCCGGCTGGAGCATATCATTGGCATACGTTTCAAGTGCCAGGTGTGCCGCGATCTGTCGCTTTGTTTGCCCTGCTTTGCGGCCGGCTTTGTGGGTGGCCGGCACGAGGCCTCGCATCGCATGTGCGAGGTGTTTGTGGAGGATCAGCCGCCCCAGAGATGGACCCGGTATTTGGCTCGCCTCTGCGGCTGGATTGCCCATCCGCAGAAGACGCAGCGTGACAGAGCCGAAGAAGAGGAGCGACGCGGGTTCTGCAATGCCCAGGAGAGTGCCAGCGGCGGCAGTCTGGGGCAGCCATCCACGGCCCCCGAGCTGGCGCCCATACCCGCGGAGACGCGTAGTTTTCGCTGCAACTCCACCACGAAGCCGCCATTGATGGAGAAGCAGCATCAGCAGCAGCCCCAGCCTCAACAGCAGCAGGAGCTCTGTTCGCTGACGGGCTTGGCTACAACCGCCAGCCAGGCCTCAAATCGAATGCAATCGATTATTGATCGCCTGCAGCTGCAGAATGTGTGAGTCCTGGCATTCCGTCCCTGTGATGGGATCTTTCTAGAATTGTTTTTCGATTGCAGGAAACTGGAAACTCAGCTGCAGCTGGTTTCCACAACCTCCAGTGCCCAGATCTCCGAGTTTCTGAGTGCCCATCAGAGTTTTCTTCTACAGATAATTGAGGATATGCGTCAGCTATCGGTAGGCGTTGTCACATCCCGACACCCTGGCAAACCATTGATTACTCTTATTGCTTCTCTTGCAGAGGGCCTCCACAGCTACATCGCCCACAGGGCCGGCCGTTCCTTTGACCAACTCCACTTTCCTGAACTCGAGCACACCCCAGAGACAACAGATCTTCGATATGTATGCCCCCGTGGGGGCCAATCTCACACATTCCAGTGCGTAGAATGGGTTCTCTCAATCAGTCAGTGTATCCTTCAGCCAATTAATTTCCTTTGCAGTTAACGGAGCCGAACTGAATCGCAGCTATCTGGAGGCCAATAAGTCGGACTACTCCTTGAACGACATTAGTCTGTGGTTCGATCAGCGACGCTCAAGCATACAGAATGGAGGAGCAGCGCCCCTATCGTTGCCCCTGCCGCTGGGCGCTCTACTCGAACAGCATCCGGTTAATGCGGATGGCCGTGACACAGAAATGGCCAACTTCAAGCTGCTGCTGCACAAGGTCAAGGAGATTGTCGAGGACTCCTATAGCGACAATGCCGAACTGTCGGCTGCCACACAGAATCTGGAGAATGTACTCGACAGCATCATCAAGACTGAGGAGCATCAGCGGCGCAGCAGCACATGAAGATACTTTAATTCGCACGATTTATAGTATATATCTATATGTTTATATGTTTGTAAGCAAAACGAATCCATCCTGACAAAGATCTAAAGATCTTTATAGACTATAAGCTACTTATGCAATCCCAGAATCCAATGCTTTAATCTTACGATCACAATACAACCCACATATCCAAAAAAGTCCCATGAATGACCGGGAAAATACCGGCATGATATATCACCTCAAGGAATTCAAATTAGTAGAGATCGACTACTGCAGATTCTGCGAAATGGAGAAGGAAACATCGAAACACATCCTATGTGAGTGCCCTGCACTCTATAGAAAAAGCCTCACTCAAAAGCCTAAACATACGGGCACACAATCCTACTGACCGGTACAAAGGATCTATATACAGATGATGGAAGTGCAACAAGGCCTTGCAATGCAAATAATAATATATATAGTCTATGCCCACCCCAAAATATTATTCGTCCTCTTGCGCTTGAGTCTTTATCACAGATGCCAGCACATCGCTGGCCATTTGCAGCTGATGCAGGTTCGTCAGCTCCTTCAAACAATCTTCTTGCTGCTGTCTGCCATCCTTTTGCGTTAACAATTGCGACCAGGCAAGCAGCTCCTCGCGGAGACTCGCCTCAAAGGCCCCAGCCACATCGTCCGGTGCCGTATTGTATTCGGTCAGCTCCAGAACGGAGAGGTTACAGTGCAGCTGCAGGAGATCGCGCATTAAGCGATGCAGCAGGAGACGGAGACGGGCCTGGGTCTGGGCATAGACATGCCAGTGCTGGCCGGGATCATCGCGGAGCAGCAGCACTCCACACCATTGCGACAGGGGCTGGCTGTTGTAGAAGATGTGCTGGACGGGAGTCAAGGCAGTGCTCGTCGTGGTGGTGGTACAGAAGGCATCAAGCATATCCACATCAGAGCCTGTAACGAAGATCAGAACTAAGTTTAGAACCTTATGTTTATGGAGTGATTTATGGCGTGGCTTACCGCGATCAGACGAGGCTTGATCCGTACTCTGCGTCGTGATTAGCTCAAACGCCAGCTTGGAAATGAGTAGCTGCTCGAATCGAGCACAGTCCTGCACCGCCTGACCCTCGAGAAACTCCAGGCGCAGGGCACAATGTGCCGTCTGTGTCATGATCACGGCCAGAAAGTCCTGATGTAGTGTGGTGGGAGCAAATCGAGGGGCCAGGGCCTCGGGATGATTCAGCAGAGCTACGACATCAATGGTGGCCAAATGCATTTGTCGTATGCTACTCCCTGAGTCCTCCGAGCCATTTCTTATCTCATAGATGGCCAGTAGCTGGAGTTTCTCGGCTTGGAGTAGATCTTCCAGCCGCAGACGCACTAGAAGCACGGCCGTGCAGTCCGGCAGCAGCTGGGAGGCCTTGGCCGCTGGGCGCCAGTTGAGACGACGACTGTGCTGATCCTGGCAGGCCCAGAATTGGGCCAGATCATCGTAGTCTTCCGGTGGCTGGCGATTTGGTTGGAGAGGCAGTTCGTACAGACGATGCTCGAAACTGAGGCTGCCCCCATTGTCAAGATGGAGCAGCGGGCGCAGGCAGTGGACAATGGACAGGCGATTGTTGCCCGCTATGTTGGCCAGGAGGGTGCCGCAGACCACAAAATCGCCACAGACCCTCGTCCAGACATCGCCCAAGCGTCTCAACAGCTGTTTCTCCTCAAGCAGCAGGGAGCGACGGCCGGGCGAACCGAAGGTCTGCAGTTCGAGCGTGCGGGCAAAGTCCAGCTGCGTCTGGACGCGCTGGCTGCAAAGCTCTGCCTGTGCGGTGTGGACTTGCTGCAGCAGCCGCTCAATGTTTTCGTTCGGAAAGGTGTCGGCGGCGATGCTGTTGCGGCTGGAGGACTCCTCTTTGACTTGAGCAGGCTGAAAATCGGTGCGCTGGCGCTTACCATTGGTGAAGCGCAGCTCCACGTAGGCCTGGTACTCGATGGGACCGCTTACCATCCTGAAATTCTCCACGTGATCGTGTTGGGCCACCAGTTCAAAGTTGGCGCCAAGCTCTGGGGGTCGGCGCAGGACCAGCAGCAGCTGCCAGCAGTGAACCAGGATGTAGATCTGCTCTTGCAACCACTCAAACTTGCCGATGCCGAGGGGCAGCTCCTCGCCAGCTGGCAGCATGCTGTGGTTCACTGATGACACGGACTCATTGCCATTGTTGGCCACCGTTTCGGCCTCGCGCCTGAGAAAGCTGCTCATGGGGCCATCGTAGGCCTGGAGTTTGGCGGCCAACTGTTTCAGCCGGCTTTCCTTGAGGTCAATGTGATGCAGAAGCTCCTTCTTGCGAAACTCGTAGAACTTTAGATTGCGGCCAAGCACCAGACTGGACACGGTTCGCCCGTGGCCACGCCCCAGATGCAGATTGGAGCAGAAGGCTATGCTGGAGCGCTGCAACAGCAACTGCGGCACATTCTCCTCTACAAACGGCAGCATTACACAAACAATTGGCAATATTGACAAAAAAAAGGGAAACCGAAAACCTCGGCTGGCGCGCAAATTTCACAGAGTCGATTTTGGAAACTATCGATACCTACTGTTGAAATCATCAGCACAAACATTTTATAATTCAAATTCCATTTAAATGTAACGACACAGTTTAATCTAATCCTTACAAATCAATCTAATTGAAAATAGGCCAACGAAATGAAGTACCTATCGAAATCAATGTGGGCGCATGTAAACCAAGGTTACCTTATCAAGCTATTTAAATCGACGTAAAATAATCTTTAATAATTCAAATTGAATCAATATAGAAAGTGTTATGTCATAAAATGCAGCAATTTCCTTATTTCAAATGGTAGTCGATAATCAGGCGATCGATTCTTCAACAAGTTGTGCCTATCGCGTGGAACAGATGTTTCAATGTAAAAGCAAGAAGAAGACGGACCACAAACAACATTACTTTGCCGCCCGCCAGCCCGAACCGCCCGCGCAAATACCATAGCATTGATTTACTTCGCTAGCCTTGTCCCCGCTGCTGTGTCTTGTGCCTGGTTCTGGTTCTGGTTCTCTTGGCCCGTTGTACAGCTCAGCTCTGTATCTAGCCAATATCCAACTGCAGCTGGCGTTGCCTCATTAAAGTGCATCATAGTTACATATATATCTTTCGTGCTGTGCCTACGTATTAATTGTGTGTTCCATATCACTCTCTTGCGATAGCAATAAAACTGTAAACCGAATGTGTTAGTGTGAGCTGTGATCAAAACATAACATTTGTTTTACAACAACTGAAGCGCGACCAGAGGCAGTCGAAGCAGGAGAGAACACACACACACACCCAAGGGCAGATGTAGGCGCATGCAAGCAGTGCGAATGCGGGGCGGATTGTGAAAGCAAGCGAGATAGAAATAGGCATAATTTATAGCACATATACAGTTAGCAGTACTAAGGAGCGAAAAGTTGTTGGAATCGATAAGAGCCCAATACATATGTACATGTATATTAGAAGGCCTCTCACGCAACCTTAACAATATACAGAGCCCCACAAAGCAATAGCTACCAACAGTATTACATACCACTGCACGCACCCCCACCCCAAAACACACACACGCAGTGAACCAACGCGTCCGCCCACAAGTCGCTGGAATCAGTGCACCGGGCCAGATATCCAGCATCAATTCCAGTTCCAAGCTCTCATACAGCAAGAGAAAAAAAAATGGTAAGAGTCTTTTGCCATGGAGTCGCTTTTACCAAATGCGGCAATGGCCATAACACCCACACACGCGCGCTCACACCAAAAACCAAGCACTCACTCAATAGATATACATAGTATCTACATACATATGTATGTACGAGCCAAGCTCCCAGGCCAAGTCCAAGTCCCCCCGAGTGCCAGCCAGTGTCTGTGCTGAGTTCGTGGTCATCAGGTGCCCCGCTCTAATGTGCCACAAAACGGAGCGAAATTAATTTATAATTTGCGTTAATTTATAATCGTCCCCCACCGCCGTACCGCTCAAACCGCAGCCACAACCCACAAGCAGGCGTAATCAGCCATTATCAAGTGCTGTTTGCAGTGTAGGATACAGTAGACCCAGAGTTCAGTCAAAAGGTGCGAACCGTCGGTGTACAGTGAAAGGTCCCTTGAACGGACCCGCAGGGTTTCAACTATTAAATGGATGCTACCGAGGTCATAGTTTAAGAGTAGAACCTTGAAGGACTGAAAAGCTCTGTCAAAAGATCTCGAAATAGATCTCTATTCAAAAAAATAGTTTATAAATGAACAGATCGAGATGAAATATTGTGAATCTGGGACAAAATCTCTTGTGAAATGTGTGCCAAATTCTAGATCGAAGAGTATATCCCCTGATATAAATGTCACGTACAATATCTCGTATTCATTAAGTAGTGTTCATGCATAGTCGAAATTTACGAATGATTTCCGGACGGGGAGGAGCTCCACACACACACACACCCACACAAACCTAATCCACACAAAATCCCAATACAATCTCTAAATTTATTCGCACAGAGCTCACCGATCGTAACGCGACGTGGGGCGCAGCAGGCAAAGATACAAACCCGCGCCATGGCTATGAAGTCGGGTTCGAATTCGACTGCGGCTGCGGCATCGTCGTCAACGTCGGGGGCGATCAAAAGCAGCAGCGTCGGCGCCGAGCTACCCAAACGGAGCGAAACCCTCTTGGAGGCAAAACGTCGCGCTCGAAACATGCTCAAGAACCAAGGCAATACACCAGCCATGCAGGAAACTGTGACGGATATATTCCAGACAGTGAGTACTCCCTGAATCTGACTCTGAATCCTGAATGCCATGCCAGGCCTTACCTTCACTCATTCCGAAACCCCATTTCAGGCTGTCAAGTCGCGGCCTCTGGTGCGCGGAGAAACGGCTCTGGTCTACCATCAGTCGATGGAGCAGCATTGCTGCCGCTGGGATCCAAAGCACTTGGAGTGTCCCGATCGGTTTAATCGCGTTTTGGATCGGTAAGCTGTCAACTTACCCAAAAACAAAGACGGCCCTAACTTCTGGTTTCGTGTCGCAGCTGCAACGAGCTGAAGCTATTGGATCGCTGCCTGCCAGTGTCCGCCAGGCTGGCCACCAAACAGGAGATACTCCGGCTGCACACGGCCCAGCATTTTGAACTGTTGGAGCAGACGTCCGAGGTGTGCGACGACCAGAGCATGGAGGAGCTTAGCTCTCGCTTTGATTCAATATACATACATCCGGTGAGAGAAATCGATAATTAGGACGGGCTCCCCTTTGTTTCGTATTCCATATTTACATATTCATTTATATTTTTATGCATATATAGGAGCTTCAATTGGATTAGATTAGATGGGGGAATACTATAGAAATTATGGCATATTCATGAGACTCTACAAATGGCCCCGCCTCCTCCGTATACATTCGGAATCAGCGGCCTACTTACTGTCTGAAAAATTGTATAAATTCTGACTAGCTAGTGCTCTAATCTTCGAGCTAAAAGCGTACTTCACGATCGATACGGTCATGTCGTTTTCGGATAAACAATCAACTTTCCCTCCCATCTTTCGGATGCCCAAGTGATTGAAGCCACTGAGCCATGTGATTCCCTATGGCTTCCCTATGGGTTTCAAGCACATTTTTACCATTGAAATTGATGGTGTAGAGTTCCCATAGTATTTACGAAGCTTAGCTTTGAGTAGAGATTTCTCAGCGAACAGAACTCACTTTTCTCCATTATTATTTCGTATTATATATCTATATATAGTATTTGTGGTTTGATTTGTAATAACCTCTCTATAACGTACTGTTCTCCCCACTCTAGTCCACTTTTCAGTGCTCCTTGCTTGCCAGCGGATCCACCATTGATCTGGTGGATTCCATAATTACGGGCAAGGCGCAGAATGGCATGGCCATTATCCGACCGCCAGGGCATCATGCCATGAAGGCCGAATTCAATGGCTATTGTTTCTTCAACAATGTGGCCCTGGCCGCTCAGCATGCCCTCGACGTGCACAAGCTGGAGCGCATTCTGATCCTTGACTACGACGTCCATCATGGTCAGGGCACACAGCGCTTCTTCTACAACGATCCCAGGTGAGAGATGGAGAGTGGAGGATCCTGCAATTACATGCTGATTTTGATCCGTAAAATAGGGTGCTGTATTTCTCCATACATCGCTTCGAGCACGGCGCCTTCTGGCCACATCTGCAGGAGTCCGACTACCATGCCATTGGCGAGGGCCCTGGCCTGGGCTTCAACTTCAATGTGCCGCTCAATGAGACAGGGATGGGCGACGGGGACTACATGGCCATCTTCCAGCAGCTGCTGCTGCCCGTGGCAATGGAGTACCAGCCAGAGCTGATCATCGTCTCGGCCGGCTATGATGCGGCCCTGGGCTGTCCCGAGGGTGAAATGCAGGTGACGCCCGCCTTCTATGCGCATCTGCTCAATCCGCTGCTCCGACTGGCCGACTCCCGTGTGGCCGTCGTGCTCGAAGGAGGCTACTGCCTTGAATCTCTGGCCGAGGGAGCGGCCCTCACGATGCGCACCCTGCTGGGTGATCCCTGCCCAATGCTGGTCGAGCCGCTGCTCCCGCCGAAGCGTTCGATGTCCAAATCCATTCTCAACTGCATATTTGCTCACCGGCCGTACTGGCGTTGCCTGCAGCTGCAGGGTACCTACGATCCATCAGAGCTGAAGACCAAGGATCGGAGTCGGGAGTTGCATGTTGTAGAACGTGCATGGGTTGGCGGACCGCCACCCGTTACCGTTTATCCGACGCGGGACACCTCCGTGCAACACCTTATTCCCGATGCGGTAGTGGCCGATAACACAGCCCGATTGCACCGACTGCGTCTGGAGACGATTCTGACGGTTCCTGCAGTTCGTGTGTGCTACGCTTACAATCCCGAGATGATGGAGCACCGCAACCTGGACGACCTGGGCCATCCGGAACAGCCAAAGCGCATCCAGTTCATACACAAAATGCACCAGGATTATCAGCTGCTCGGCCGCATGAAGCAGCTGTCTGCGCGGGCGGCCACCACCGACGAGATCTGTCTGGCGCACAGTCGCTCCCACGTAAACACAATGCGGCGAGTGCTGGGCCGAGACAAAGAGGATCTCCAGGCGCAGGCAGCGACCTACAATTCGGTGTACTTGCATCCGGCCACGTTTGGTTGCGCCACCCTGGCCGCTGGATCCGTTCTCCAGGCGGTAGACAGTGTGCTCCGCGGGGAGTCCCGCAGTGCGATCTGCAATGTCCGTCCGCCTGGCCACCATGCGGAGCCGGACCAGCCGCACGGTTTCTGCATCTTCAACAATGTTGCCATTGCCGCCCAGTACGCCATCCGGGAGTTTGGCCTGAAGCGAGTGCTAATCCTCGACTGGGATGTCCACCACGGCAATGGCACCCAGCACATCTTCGAGTCAAATCCGAAGGTACTGTACATCAGCGTCCACCGCTACGAGAACGGAACATTCTTCCCCAAGGGCCCCGACGGCAACTACGATGTGGTCGGCAAGCATACGGGAGCCGGCTTTAATGTCAATATACCGTGGAATAAGGTGAGTCTTCTCTCTAGACTCTCCATCTCTCTTATGCCCTCCTTGGCTCATTCATTTGTTTGACTTACAGAAGGGCATGGGGGATCTGGAGTACGCTTTGGCCTTCCAGCAGATCGTAATGCCAATTGCGTACGAGTTCCAGCCGGAACTGGTGCTCGTGTCGGCGGGCTTCGATGCGGCCATCGGGGATCCTCTAGGGGGCTGCAAAGTCTCGCCCGAGGGCTACGGTCTGTTCACCCACTGGCTGTCTGCCCTGGCCGGTGGCCGGATAATTGTGTGCCTCGAAGGAGGCTACAATGTCAACTCCATTTCGTATGCGATGACCATGTGCACAAAGACGCTGTTGGGGGATCCGGTGCCGACGCCACTGCTGGGTGTGGTTGCCCTGACAAGGCCGCCGACAACGGCCTTCCAGAGCTGCCTGGAGACGCTACAGTGCTGCGTGGAGGTGCAGCGTCAGTATTGGAAGTCGCTGGAGTTTGTTGGCTACCGGCTGCCGCATGGCTACCAGATTGGGGAGAACAACAACGAGGATTTTCTTGCCGCTTCCTTGCTGAAGTTGAATATTTCAAGTGACGATGCCCAGGGCGCGGCGGGCGGCCCCACCGACGGCGATCAGGCCGATCCAGGGCAGGAACGGCCCAGCGACAGCAAGCCCAAAGTCAAGGTAAAGCCGCCCAATCATTCAACGGCCGCGCCAGAGGAGGTACGATGAGATTCGAGCACGGATGCAGGACGGAGAAACAAAACTCAGAACTAATCTGCCATCTTTTCCGTCCAATCTCTTTCTTGTTCTTTCTGTGTTTCTCTATCTCCCTCATTGCTGCGCTCTGTTTGTCTCTCTCTCTCTGTCTAACAATCATAAATATGGTGGTGGTCGCGCATGCGCTGGCAGATGTTTGCCATTCCCCCGAGCAAGACTTGTCCGCACATGAGAATGCTACGACCGGAGCTGGTGCCGCAATGTAAGCAACAACTAAATCCCCGCCGTTTCTCCTGCTCCTCGATCCTGGCCCGCTTTTACCAGTATGATTTTGGCCCCGACAAAAACCCAAAGGAAGCATGAAGAAAGGTGTTTTTAGGATCAATTAGCGTCAAATCAAGTCACGAACAAAATTACTGGCTTTATGAGTGAACAAATCGGGAACACAACTACCAAAATTGTTTATATGTATATTATAAATATATACATACATATATTCTTGATTTAAGAAGCTCCCCGGACTCTCGCCTGTTTTATTTAAACTGAGTTCTGGCTAGCCTCTTTTTTGTATACATATATAAATTAACAGAAAATTGTTTAGCTGGCTAGAAAGCTATCAAAACTTTCGTTTTTAATTGTAATTGCGCTCAAGCCCCAAGCAGTTTGTAATTTGTCTTAGTTTTGCATAGTTTTCTTTTTTCGTTCTATTACATACCCCACTTATATTGGCTATTTGGTCCTTCAGGTGTTTTGATGTTTGTGTTGCTTTATCGTTTGCTATTTTGCATCTTGTGATTTTCGTGCGACTTCCTACTTGTATGTGCTCGTTTTAATCGTAATGATTTCTGTACCATTCTACCATCCACAGCAATAAACACGAGGGCGCCGTGCGGCGAGTGCATCTCTAGGTCGGAGAACTGGATGTGTTTGAGCTGTCATTATATTGGCTGTGGACGCTACGTGGGCCGGCACATGCAGAGGCACTGCGAGGCTCTCGAACACACACTGGTGATGCGCTTGCAGGACCATGCCGTGTGGTGCTATGTGTGCGGCGTTTACCTCGATAATCCGCGACTATTCGAATACAAGAATCGGGCGCATCAGGACAAATACGGCAGACCGCTGGCCTGGCGCTATCCCTGTGCGAAGCGTGCCGATGGCTGTTATCCGTTGGATCCCGAATCGGATTCGGAGGAGGAGGCCGATCATATTGCCAACGGGAGCTATCTCCAGGAGGCCCAGTGACCCTTGCTGCTACGCGTCCTGCACGCCCTCACAGATTATATGTGCACGTTGTGCCCACCATTCAGACACATACTCCAGTTCCTGGTCGAGCACATGTGGCCGCTGCTGGAACGCACTTACCTTAAGCTTATACAATTTTTTTTGGGCAATTAAGACAGACACGTACGTACTCGGCCTGTACTCTCTCCCTCGTTCCCCTTTGGATACGAACGAGCGCGTTCACCGCGCGCTTGTTACATAAATTAATTGTTGCATGGGAGCTGTTTGTTGGCGGTTCCCTTTAATGAAAAAACAAAACCCTAAGCGAATAGAAATTGTTAATGTTATGATGAACTAATAATTATATTACATGTGTAATAAAGATGTCCAGTGTTAAGCAACTATAAGCAGAGTTTTGCTTGAGGGACAAACGTTTCCCTTTTCAGCCGGCACAGAGTACTTCCTCTAGGAATAACAACCAAAAACAGATGAATGCCTGGGGCATTGGTATCGGTGGCATCGACTTTTGTTATCCCAAAGAGTCATCGTTTAAGTCCTATGCCACTTTCTTATCCTGTCAGTGTTGGTCAACAGGAACTAGTAGTTTCCCAATACCAACGTAACGTCCAAGCACATAGGCACCAATAATTTCATAGCCATTTGATAACGAGGATCCATAGGAGATTAAGTCTTGAATGTTAACCGATAGTTGGCTTCGTCCCACCATTTCTTTTTCGGAATTGTAAATATCGAGCTTCCCCACTTAAAAACCACGTTCTCCGGGCGAGGTTGCAGTAAAGGAACTGCCTTGTGTCCTTCTGATCCAGTGTTGGATCGTAAATTTCCAGTTTGGACCCATTAATCCAGCAAAGCTTCGACCGATAAACTCTTGGATACAGGAGTTGAAAGCGCATATACAGGAATGGTTGGAATAGTTGCAGTCGTGGACAATGTGGATAGGAGGATGAGGGGATTTTTACTTGGTATTGCTTCTCCTTCAAGGAGAGAGAGTTCATCTAATATTTTCTTCTTCGCACTGTCCACTGTATCCTGCTTCATCTCTGGCAGAGTATTGGAAGTCAGACTGCCGATCGAACACGACTAAATGTTATGTAATTTCATAAGACACTATTTTTAATTGTCAACATAGAAAACAAAATTAAGGACTATTTCTATCGCGTTTGTTTTTTGACTTTGCGTTTGGCGGGGGCGTGGCTTGGGGGCTGTTTGCGCTTGCGCTTGGGCACACTGTCGCTGTCGCTGCTGCTTTGATCAGAATCCTGCTCAACTGCAGGCTTGGGTGCCTTTCCTTTCGCTTCCTTTGATTTCCTAGCCTTGGACTTTGGCGTTGCCTCAATCGCCTCATCGGATGAATCCGCATTCGCATCTTCATCGTACTCGGCACTCACAAACCCTTGTGCTTTTGCAGACTTTTTTGTACCTTTTTTGGGTGTTGGCTCCGGATTGCTGTCGCTATCGCTGTCGGAAAAAGCCTCACTTTCTCCATCGCTGCTATTTTCGTCAAAGTCCATCTCTGCCTTTTTTGGTTTCTTGGCTGCTTTCTGTTGTTTTTTGGCTGCTTTCTTTGATATAGGCGGCGGCTTGGCATCGTCGTCAAATTCGATTGTGACAAAGCCTTTTGGTGTATCAATCTCCAGCGGCGGCTCGACATCACTTGGCTTCGATGTGGGGACTTCTGTAGGGACACCCAGTTTTGGTCGAGTAGCGCCGCTTTCGATAAGCGAGAGATCCACAAGACCCAGGCTGGTGGGACGGCAGCCAATACTTGTGCTGGCAATGAATGTAAGCTCGCGTTTTTCCAGTTGACAGCGCCACACTTTGATTTCGCCAGCACTAAAAGAGGATGCATTACAAGGGCACTTCAAGGGGGATTCATCCACTTACCTGGACACTGTGACCAGTGTGTTGTTTAAGCAAGCCACGGCCTTGACCCGAGCAGCATGAGCAGGCAGTATCTTTGGCTGTGATGGAGGACGGGGGGAATAAAAATCGAAATGAGTTCAAGGAAATACGAGAGAAATCCTCCTTGTTACACTCACCTCAGCCTCCTTATCGTCTGTGAGGGATATCCAAGCAATACTGCCATTCTCCAGACCCGACAGGCATTCTGTTTCGCCCACCCATGCCACACATATCGGTCTGGATGGGGTCTTGGCCCGCCTCGCCACATTGGCCGTCTTTATGTCCCAGATCTCTAGCACCTGATGGCCAGTCAGGGTGAAATGTTCGCCATCCGTAGACCAGGAGAGACAGTCAGGTGCCCCACCCAAGGTGGTCTTGCTCTTCAAGTTGGTTCTATAGACGACGCGTCCTTTGACCAAGTTCCAGGTATTCAGAATGCGATCGCCGCCCAGAGAGAGGCACAATTTGCTGCTGGGATGGCAACTAATGTGTGTAATGGGCGTGCCAGCATGCGCCTTCTTCCAGTCCCCAGCCACAGCCCAACTACCCACGCGAGTGGCCTTCAGTTGTCCATCGGAGCTGCCCGACAAGAGATGCGACATGTCCGGGGCGAAGGACAGCGTGTTTATGGTTCCACTATGCGAGAGCAGGACTTGAGATAGCTTCCGCTGGCGCATGTCGTAGACAAAAATGCGATCGTCGCTCCCACCGCTGGCCACCCAAGGGCCCTGCACCGAAATGCATTTGATGGCGCCGGCATGGGACTTGTCTGCAAACGTTTGCCTCAGCAGCATCTTGCTCTCGTCTTTGACCTCCTCCTCAACTATCTGGTAGCCCAGTAGGTATTCCTCGTAGGTGCCCACAATGATCTCAATGTCTGGGCACATCTCTGCAGTGGAAACTTCTTTCTGTGGCGGCATTTTAAATTTGTTTATACGAGAACCGCAGGAATCTTAGCACGTGTGTGCGTCGGGGTGGCAACCACTAAACGATAACTAGAGGTGGCCGATAGCCGCACAATCGATAGCCGGATAGAAGGTTCTCGTGAATTTATTTTGGCGGACTGAAAGCTATGTTTAATCGTGCTTATAAAAGTTAAACTCCCTTTTAATTGAAACGAATGCAATTAAAATTTGCATGATTAAGAAAAATTTACAGATATGTTATATAGCTTGATTTAATGGCTCGTGTGCCGGATTCGATAGTGTTTTTGCCTGCATTTTAACAGACATCGATACAGACATCGAAACATCGATATATAGTAGATACGTAAGCGAAAGAAAAAAAGGAGAAGACAAACGTCAAAAGTCCCCTTTATAGATTTAAATTTGAACTTATGTATTGAACTACAAATTAGCTCAAAAAAAGCTTTTATTGATTTCAGTATTCAATTGGTGTGCGTGGGTGTGCAGTTTGTATACGGTCACACTGCGGCACACACATACTGGATTCCATCTGCGGTCACACTGATGTGAATTGATGCCGGAATTTGCAAGAAAATTTACCAGAAAATTCAATTAAAACCAGAACGCAAATATCTGAAAGTGCTTCAAGCGTTTGAGTTATAATTGAAGGTCTTTTACCGGAGGACAGGAGTCGAAAGACGTGCCCTAACACACAGAAAGTCGCGCCGCAATGTCCAAGAGCTCTGGGTGAGTGTTTTTTATTGTTGAATATTTTCTTTAATTGTTATAAGCACTATATAAACTGTGGGAAATCTGTGAATAAAATGCTCCTATTATCTACAAAAACAGGCGTGACCGGGAGCGAGAACGCGACCGGGACAGAGATCGCGAGCGGGACCGCGACAGCAAGCATGAGAGCCGCGGCAGTCGGGATAACCATCCACATGAGAGCCGTGGCAGTCGGGACTATGAGATGAGTAAATCTCGTAATGGAGGCGGCAACAGTGCCGGTAGCAGCTCGCGCGGCAGCCGCGATGACCGCAAGCGTGGCAAGGAGCTGTCTAGTAGGGACAAGGACAATGATCGCGGGCGGCGTGATGACAAGCGACGGCGGCGATCCTGGTCGAAGGAGTATGATAAGGATAAGTAAGCTAATGTTGCCAACAAGTGGTTCGATTACATCTGATTCAATCAATTCGAATTCTTTGCAGGCGCCAGGATAAGGAACGCGACAGAGATCGCGAACGTCAGAGGGAGAGGGAAAAGGATCGGGAGCGTGACAAGGATAAGGAACGCGACAGGGAGAAGGATCGGGATCGCGAGCGGGACCGCGAACGTCACAGAGATCGTGAGACAGAACGACGACATCCGGTTGCCGTTGCCCCCCTAGTCATCCGCCTGTCCTCCTCCAGCTCTTCCGATGCGGAGGTGGAAGAGATCGACAAGGAGGAGCAACAGCGTCGCCTAGAGCAAGAGATGATCAAGCGTCGCGAGCGCATCGAGCGTTGGCGGGCCGAACGGAAGCGTGAAAACAAGGCGTCCGCACCAGCCGTTGTGAAAACGGCTAAAAAGTGGAGCCTGGAGGACGAGTCCGAGGAGGACGACAGCAATCACGCACCTCCGCTGGATAGCAGCGCCAAGAAAGACACAGAGGAGCCCGACTCGCCCCCATCCAAGTTTCACAGCATTCGCAAGCGTTTCGATGATGATGTGGTCGAAGCGAAATTCTCGCCCATGAAGCGTCCCACCTTTAGCAAGACCTTCGGTGTGAAGCTCGGCATAGGTTTGTCTCCCACTTCGTCTACGTCCAAATCGAACAAAGTCGATAAGAAGGAGATTCCCGGTGGAGATACCAAATCGAAGATCAAAAAAGAGTCAGAGGCAAGCAAACCAATTGAGCCCAAAGTTGAGCCCAAAAATGAAGAGAACACCCCACCACTACCACCAGTAGGACCACCAGAGCCACCACCACCAGCAACAGCAGCACCAGCACCAGCAGTGGTGGTGCCAGAGGCAGCCGCAGCAGTCGTCAAGCAGGAGCCAGCCGAAGCGAAACAGGAAGAGCCCAAGAAGCAGCCAGAAGAGGAGATTGATCCGTTGGATGCCTACATGCAGGAGGTCAACAAGGAGATGCGACGCGTCAATAACTTTGTGGAGCCGCCCAGCCAAACCCAGGGCGTTGTCATACTCACGGGCGTCGCCAAGAAGAAGTCAACTGAGTCGAAAAAGGGCGAACTGATTGAACAGAATATGGACAGCCTGGAGTACTCGAGTGAGGATGAGCTGGAGGACATACGCGACACGGCCGTCAATCTGGCAATGAAGCATCGCAAGGAGCTGGCTAAGATCGATCACTCGTCGGTGAGCTATGCCCCATTTCGGAAGAACTTTTACGTGGAAGTGCCCGAATTGTCGCGCATGACCCCATCGGACGTGGAGAAGTATCGCACGGAGCTGGAGGGTGTCCAAGTGAAAGGCAAGGGCTGTCCCAAGCCCATTAAGGTGAGTCCGGCAGCAGCATATCCGCAGCATCTATGAACGATCCATTTTATCATCATTGTTTAATCCATAGACATGGGCACAGTGCGGCGTCAGCAAGAAAGAGATGGATGTGCTGCGGAAGCTGGGCTTTGAAAAGCCCACGCCAATCCAGTGCCAGGCCATACCGGCCATCATGTCCGGACGGGATCTGATAGGTATTGCTAAAACTGGCAGTGGCAAGACGTTGGCATTCATTTTACCAATGTTTAGGCACATCCTGGACCAGCCGAACCTCGACGAGGGCGATGGTGCCATCGCTATCATAATGGCACCGACACGCGAACTCTGCATGCAGATCGGCAAGGACATCAGGCGCTTTAGCAAGAGTCTGGGCCTGCGGCCAGTCTGCGTTTACGGCGGCACTGGCATTTCCGAACAGATCGCCGAACTGAAGCGCGGCTCTGAGATAATTGTGTGCACACCAGGACGCATGATCGATATGCTGGCCGCAAACTCGGGCCGTGTCACCAATCTGCGTCGCGTCACGTACGTCGTTTTGGACGAGGCCGACCGCATGTTCGACATGGGCTTCGAGCCGCAGGTGATGCGGATCATTGACAATGTGCGCCCAGATCGGCAGACGGTGATGTTCAGCGCCACATTCCCTCGGCAAATGGAGGCCCTGGCACGTCGCATCCTGAAGAAGCCCATCGAGGTGATTGTAGGCGGCCGATCGGTTGTGTGCAAGGATGTGGAACAGCATGTGGTCATACTTAACGACGAGTCCAAGTTCTTCAAGCTCCTGGAACTGCTGGGCATCTACCAGGAGGCGGGCAGCATCATTGTCTTTGCGGACAAGCAGGAGAATGCCGACATTCTGCTGCGCGATCTCATGAAGGCCTCGTATCCCTGCATGAGTCTCCATGGGGGCATCGATCAGTTTGACCGTGACTCCACCATCATTGACTTTAAGTCCGGTAAGGTGCGACTCCTGATTGCCACCTCGGTGGCAGCACGCGGCCTCGATGTCAAGGATCTCATTCTGGTGGTCAACTACGATGTGCCCAATCACTACGAGGACTATGTCCACAGGTAATTATTCCCTGGTTGTGGCTTCTTTTTTCTCCAATTAATCGTTCCATCGATTGCAGATGTGGTCGGACTGGTCGTGCGGGCAAAAAGGGTAGCGCCTACACGTTCATCACTCCCGAACAGTCGCGCTATGCAGGCGACATTATACGGGCGCTAGATCTCTCTGGTTGCCTGGTGCCCGCTGAACTGCAGACGCTGTGGACCGAATACAAGTCTGCCCAGGAGGCCGAGGGCAAGAAGGTTCACACTGGCGGCGGCTTCAGCGGCAAGGGCTTCAAGTTTGACGAGCAGGAGTTCAATGCCGTCAAGGAGAGCAAGAAGCTGCAGAAGGCCGCCTTGGGTCTGGCCGATTCGGACGACGACGAGGATATCGAGCAAGACATTGACCAGCAGATCGAGCAGATCTTTGCCGCCAAGCGCACCGTCAAAGACACTTCGATTACGGCTGCCACTGCAGCTGCTGCTGCGGCTGCTGCTGCCGCCGCTGCTGTCGGTGGCAATGCGGCCCTGGCCACAGCGGCCGCCCAAGCGGCAGCGGCGGCTACGGCAGCCAATCTGGCAATGGCCTCGGCATCATCGACTACAGGAGCTGGACAACAGGCGACGCCCGGCATTGTTCTGAGTTCCGACAAATTGGAATTGGCAAAGCGTCTGGCATCGAAGATCAACAGCAGCAAGAACCTGGACACGAAGGGCAGCCAGGTGTCGTCAGTGGAGCCCATACTGAAGGGTCACCCCGCAGCGGGTTCCGTGCTGACGGCCCGAACGGTAGCCGAGCAGATGGCCGCCAAGCTGAACAACAAGCTCAACTATCAGCCGAAGGAGGATGAGGAGGCCATTGGCACCTTGATAGCCAATAGCAATTCGTTTACCAAATACGAGGAGGAGCTCGAGATCAATGACTTTCCCCAGCAGGCACGGTGGAAGGTTACCTCCAAGGAGGCGCTCGCCCAAATCTCCGAATACTCGGAGGCGGGCCTAACGGTGCGTGGCACCTATGTGCCCCAGGGCAAGCCGCCGCCCGAGGGCGAGCGCAAGCTCTATCTGGCCATCGAGAGCTGCAGCGAGTTGGCCGTCCAGAAGGCCAAGCGCGAGATCACACGCCTCATCAAGGAGGAGCTGCTCAAACTAAGTTCGTCGCATCACGTCTTCAACAAGGGTCGCTACAAGGTGGTCTAGTCCTAAACCCGCATCTACACTATTCGCATATTCTATGCTCTGCTTGTTCCGTGGAACTAATAAGCAATATACACAAATTGTAGTCTTAAGTGAACAAAATAAAAGGCAACGACCTTAAGAAGACGACCTCTCTTCGACGGGAAACATACATGCATACCTCCCAGAATATTTCCATAAAAACTAGCCTAGAAGGGGGGTACACTAGATCTGTCCTAAAGGTTGTAGAACACAAACCCAAGTATTATTATTGTAAGGCAGCTATTTTTGTGTGCCAAGAAGAAAGATCCTTCGCCCAAGTTCAGAATATTTCTAGATCCCATAGGTGTCGGCGAAACTAGGATCTCACCGCCAGTTAGATCCGCAAGCTAATCCGCAATGCTGTGACTCCTTTGGCAAAATGACAACTTTTTGGGTGTTTTTTTTTTCGTAATTTTTGTTGCTTGTCTTGCTGCATTTTTATTTTATTTACTTATATATCTCCCGCCAGCACTCGAGCGCCTCTCAATCAATTGATTTTCTTGCTACAGTATTTTTCTTGTGTCTAGAAACTACTAAAATTAAATTTAAATGTAGTTATGAGCTTGGGGCTTTTCCGTTATCAATGGTATGTATTATAATTTTTTATAATTATTATTATGCGCTTTTTTTTTTGGTTTCTTTGAAAAAAATTGTAAGATTTCTTTTTTGCTTTTTTGGTTTTTTGGGGTTTTCTTCTTTATGTACTAATTTGTCGGCAAATTGTTGTTTTTTTTTGTTTTTGTTTCGATACAAAACTATTTTATAATTTATTTTGCTTTCTTTTGGTTTTTCTCCATGTTCTTGGGGTTTGGTTTACGTTTCTTACTTTAAAATTATTATTGCATTTTTTGCGCTCTTCATGATTTTGTTTCTTTTTGGTTGCTGTTTTTCTTTTTATGGGTTTTCTTTATTCCGTTTATGGTCTACACATTCAAATCATTCACACGCGCTCTATATATATATATATATATATATATACATACATATATGTATAGTGTATACAGAGACATCCGTATATATATACATGTATGTATATATCATCATTGTTTTTTATCGCATCGCATCTTTTTATATGTACAATTCTATGTTAAAACTATGAAGTGTGCTAAATTATACAAAAAAAATACAACAAAAAAATTGTATGTATAGTATATAATTTTGTCTTTAAAATTCTTTATATATATACTATATATTTATATGTAATTTTATAGTTGTTATAGAGTGATTTATTTATTTAATTTTTGGTTTCCTTCGTCTTTCTCTTGATCCTCGTTTAGTTTTTTTTTTTTTTTAGTTTAGTTTGGCAACATTTTAAATTCGTTGCAATATCTCCAGTTGCTGCTAACATTTCATTTCGTTCTTTGGTTTTTGGTTTTGTTTTTGTTTTTGGTAGGGGCTCTTTTCTTTCCTCCTGGCATTAGTTTACTTATAATTAGACAAATAAAAAAAAAAATTGAATTATGTTTTTCCTTTTTTTTTCTTTGTGGTTTGCCTGTCTCTTGGGTTAATCGTTAACCCCTGCGCTGTGTGTGTGTGTGTGTGTGTGTGTGGAGGAAACAAGGAAACAAAACACGCACTGAAGGAAGCATCTTAAGGGCTGCTCTATACGGAGAGGGGGTGGGTGTTCTCAGTGCAATAAAGACCTGGGGTTTGGATTGGGATGGGCTACTACTGTAAGCTAGCATGCTTTTTGGATCTGTCTGCGATGTTGGTTATATTGCTTCTGCTGCGGTATTTACAATCGAATCAAAGTTCTCTATGTACTTAGGTATTTAAACGTCGTATATATACAGTGGCTAATGCATACATGTGTATATATCTCTCTGGTTGGGGGGTTGGGGGGTGTGTATGTGTGTATTCTTGTAGTTGGTGCTCCTAATGTTGCAGTTGCAGTTGCTGTTTCCGTTTCTGTTGCCGCGTCTCCAGATCATCCAGTTCATCCAGATCGTCCACATCTTCCTTTCTGCGCTCTCCCTTAGATCTATAAGCTTAGATTCTTATTATCGGATCACTTGAAGCAATTTCTTGGCATATCTTCATTTATTCTTTTTGGTCTTTCGTCTGTCTGTGTGTGTGTGTGTGTGCCTGTGTGTGTCTCATCGTCGGTCGTTGGGCAGTAGCAGAGACACCCGGTTGAGGAGGGGTTCAATTGATTTATCATTTCAATTTCGTCATCCTTTGTTTTTCACTTTTGTGTTTGTTCTGCAAAATACACACCAAATTTAAGAAAAAGCGGTTACATTGATTAGTTTTACTTATTTTTCAATCCAATATCTTCTGTTAGCAAAATAAATATCTAAACCACATCTCATATCTAAATATCCACATCCATCATACCATACATACATATTCTTCATAGCATTTTGTAAGGTAAAAACTAATAATAACCTTTTCACAAATATTATCAATAAAATTATAAAATCCCACGAAAATAACAATTGGTGAAAGTTTTATGGGTGTTTTAATAACCAACGATCTATCCATGAAGATGCCATTAATAATTATGAGATTTATTTGAAGCATAGACGAATGGTCTTTTTGATGATATAGTTTTTCTCGAACTCTGGAAAGCATCCATGTTCAATGAAATGTAATTAACTAATTCTCAAGGGATACATATGTTGGAAAATGTCATCATAAGTGCCATCCATGAAGTTGTTACATATGTATTAGGAAAAGGGGTAAAGATAGTTCAGGAAATTCATGGAAAGTCTACAACAATGACACAAATTTAGCTCGAAAATGATATACACAACACTAGTCGAAACGTTTTGAGTCGCGGCACACGTGGTGCGACTCCACAATACCCAGTACTAGACTCCTATGTATCTACATATGCACATGGCTTGTAACTTTATGAAAAGAATTGAATATAGCCCTGTAGTCTGTGAGTATTGGGCATAAAAACTTGGGTATAGATATTTAAATACCCAATGGATACGGTGCAAAGTATCTGAATGCTAAGATCGAGATTTCACTGATCTGCAAATCAAATATGTGTCTATTGGGATAGCGTGGGATACACGTGCAGGTCTTACCTTTTTACTCTTATACAATTTTAATAAATTATTGCATTTGATATGTTGGTCCATTGTTTCATTATTCGTTCCTAAAAAAATTCTTGTATTTCTTGGTTTTTTCTTTTGCTTTTCTTTCTTTCATTCTTTTTTTTAATATTTGCAATTTGTTTGTTAATTTTTTGGGAGTGGGGGTGGGATTGGTTGTGGGGGGCTCAAGGATTGGGGATGTGGTATGATTGTTTTGGGGAAAGATTGGATAAATGTTGATAGTTGTGTATGCTGCTATTTATAAGTATTAGTTTTTGCTGTTGCTGTTGCTTTGGTTGTTGTTGTAGTGGTTTGATTTATGAGAAGTGAAGAAAGAATCGTTTGCTGCTGCTGCTGCTGATCATCGTCATCAATCCATCTCGTTCAACATCATCATCATCCTCACTATCATCGTCATTACCAACATCATCATCACTACGGTTACTGCTTCAAACCCATCATCACATCACATCGCATCGGATCGTTTCGAAATATATAGTATCTGATGAATCCCCCCTAAAGGTAATAGTCGCCCGTCATGGACAGAGACGTTGCTGTTGCTGCCGCTGCTGCTGCTGCTGCTGCTGATGATGATGATGATGATGTTGTTGCCGCTGCTGCTGCTGATGCCGCTGCCGCTGCTGCTGCCGCCGCTGCTGCCGCCGTGTTAACTGCCGCCGCTGCCGTCATAAACGACTATCAGTATCCGAATCCCGCCGAACCGTGGCCAGTCATTGATGGTGTTACACTACTAACTATACCTAATTGTGTGGCTGTATTATTTGATTGTCAGTGTTGTTGAGCGGCAAATTTCATACGTTTTTGTTTTTGGCGTTGATTGCAGAACCAGACACGCACCACGTTTTTCTTCAAGTCCAGCTTTTCTGCGATGGCCGCGATTTTCTCACCGGATGGCCTCGGCTGGACGGCAAAGTAGGCTTCCAGGGAACGCTTTTCAGGTGCCGCAATGGAAGTCCTTTTTCTTGAAAAAAGACTCGATATAGATTACTTTAGAAATGGGGCCCTAGAGTGGGAATGGTCTATGGGGGGAGGATGCAATGCGTTCAATTTTTCTGTTGGTATCGTTGGATCGTGACTGGGCTATCGGTCGTCGATAATCGTCGATAACCATCTAGCAGTTATCGGCGAAATAGTTTATTTTCAAACGATTATCGACAATTTACCTTTGTGTGCAAGTTTTTCGGTCGATAGTTTGTCGGTAATCGCTTATTGCCCATCGATTATCGACCATCGGCTAACGGCTGGCCTAAGGCCACCTTCTACTTTGAATCAGTCTCATCTCTCGGGTCTGTGTCTGCGGGCCAATTACTTCGAGCTTTGATGGGTGTGGGATGAGAGAGTGGCTGGGTCAGGGGTTGGTGGGTCAGTGGAGTGTGGAGGGTGGAGGGTAGGGTGTGGAGGGTTTTGGGTTGTAGGATTGGCTCTGTCAGCGGGAGTCGGGCGTTACCGTGGTAATTAAAACACTTTCTACCTTTTCTTTTCGCCCGCCGGCAGCACACTGGGCGCATCCGGATCGCGTCGTTTGTTTTTCGCCTGCGCCTCGGCCTCCTCCAGCCACGCCTGCAGTATGGGCTTGAGGGCGATCATGTTATTGTGTGAGAGCGTCAGGCTCTCGAACCGACAGATTGTGCTTTGCGACAGCGCACCGACGCCAGGTAACTTGAGATTGGCCAGGGCCTTGCCCACATCGGCTTGCGTGACACCTGGAAATGGAAGCGCCATTTTAAATTAGAGAGTTGAGAATGACCTAGAGAGCTAGGGGGCTAGGGAATAAGGGGAAATGGCATACCTAGCTTAATGCGCCGCTGCTTGAAGCGCTCCGCAAACGCCTCCAGCTCTCGGGGATCGGTGTCGGTGTCGGGATGCAGGCCAGCGGCAGCCACCGCCGCCGTTATTACAGGATGATGTACCGCTGAGTGTCCATGGTGTCCTGCAGACATACATATAAGATCTGCGACTCAAGATGGCTAGGCGGATAAAGGACTTACCCCCCGTGTGGCCACTTAACGTGCCCGGATGGTGGTGGCTCATCATGTGATTCATACTGTGATAGGAACCGTGCAGGTGTTGGTGTGTGGGCGTTAATGGTGACTCCGATATGGGCGCTAACGTGGTCATTTGTCCCGTCGGATCCAGCATATCCAGTTGATCCATTGAATGGTGCATCTGTTGCAAAGAGCAAAACGAATTCTTAATGAGAATTGATAGGGAGAAATCGAAACATAAGGAAATATGAGTAATATGTTCGATAAAAGTTCGATTATTGATATTTGTCAGTCATAAATATAAAGTAAAGTCAATTATATTCTGCTTATGAAATATTTATATTAAGATTCCAGATTAATATTGCAGAGTCATATTCATTAGTTCAATGTTGGCATAAAATATGGTACCAAGCAATCTTCTTATGTTATTGCCCATTATTCCCTCTCAGAAGTGGAGGGCACAAGAGAACACTGACTGTAAATCCCCTTTAATCTGTTGATAATTGAACAAATTTCTCAAAATAAATGGAATTGGATTTCAAAGTTGAGTCCCATTAAACAGAAAAACTCAATCAAAGGACTCTTCTCATTCGAGTCTACTAGAATCTTTATCATCATTATCATTATTACCATTAAAAACGTGGGAGAGATCTGTCCTTGTCCCTCATCAAACGCGCTTAAGCAGATAATTTGTAAACTTTTCCATTCTGAGGGGGATAGGGAATGTATTTAAAGTTGCCTCTAATTAAAGTCCTCTGTTCCCCAAGTCCCCACCTTCCAGCTCCCGGTCCCCGCCTGCGCCGCCACTGTGTCTTGTGGAGGAGGTAACCCTTTGCAGCCAGGACTCGGGCCTGCACTTGTCAAGTCGAAGCCCTGGGTCGGAGAAGGGGGGGAGGTAAGGGACTGGGGCTGTTGTAGACCCTTTGGTGCGTGCGTGTGTGCTTCGAGCTTTAATTGAACGGGAAATCCGGCCCATTCCCCCTCAAAACCCTAACCGAATCTGGGAATGAAACGGAATGAAACAAACGGGAACGAAACGGATGCGCTCTGGGGCTCACAACTCTTTTGTCTAGGCATCAAATATTTATAGAATTGTTCAATTATTAATGCAAATATGAATAGCAACTAAAAAGCTGGAGCACACGACTGTGTGCCCCCCCCTCCCCCCACTCTGCGTCATCCTGTACCTTCCTGCCTGTAGTGTCCCTCCTCTCCGCTCCTTCCCTCCCCCACTTTATCACTATATCTGTCTATGCCTTGCTGCCTCCTGCTGTCTCTTTCTTTGTATAGTTTCGCTCCTTGTTTCTCCCACGATTGTGTTGCTTTGTTAAGCATTTAAACTGATTACAGCTGAAAAGTATGCTACAACAAAACGACAAATAGCCCCCCAGTCCATGTCTGCGGAGGCGCCCGCTCTCTTTCACTCTTTCACTCTGCCGCTCATTCACTCGCTCACTCGTTCACTCTTCCAGTTCCAGTTTCAGGCAGTGCTGCCCATTTTCATTTGAATGGGCTGCAAGAGGGAGCACGAGCTAGGGAGCCAGTGGAAGGAAGGGTCACTCATATTTATTTATCTTTTTGTGAATGTAGCGCAATCGGGCGGGTAAAACTAGAGCTGTTCCCCCTCCGCTCTGGGCTCTGGCTGTCCCCTTCTTCTATGTACAACAAACATACCACGCCCCCGCTTAGAAAATGCTGTACAACAGCCTGGACCTGGACTAGGACCTGGACTAGGACCTGGACCAGGACCTGGACCTGGACCTGGACCTGGGCCTGGGCCATGGGTATGGAAACGGACACGGATGGACGCTGGCGCTGTGCCAATTATGTAAAACTCTAAAATGATAAGCAGTCATCCGGGAAGGTGTGGGTGCGAAGTGGGGGCTCCCCAGTGGGGAGGGGGGCGAGTGGAAGCTTAGGCCTATGCAGAACAATGAGACAGTTGCTCGCTGGGATATATACCCCCCATACTATATGCATATATATGTATGTATTTGTGTATATCTTCAATGTATACGTGTATATGGAACAGCTATGTAGATGCTGGCTGTGCCCTCCCCTTGTGGCACGACGCTACAGGCCGCCGTGGGATGTAGCAAACACAATGGCAAACTCTTCAATTATAAACCAATCCCAAAATTAGTCTGACGGTTATTGGTTTGCACCCTTGGCGCTCTCTCTCTCGCTCTCCTATCTGCCTCTCACTTGCTCTGGCTCAACGGCACCGGCTCTGGCTCTGGCTCTGGCTCTGGCAGTGAATCGGGCTCGGGCTTTGCCTGCTGTTCCTGTCTCTGTCGTCGACGCAGAGAATGCTCAACCACCCTGCGCAGGAGACAGAGAGACAAAGAAAGTGAGAGAGAGCAACGCAGAGAAAGAAAGAGAGAGAACGAGAGAGAGAGAGAGAGTGACAGAGAAGAAGGGAGTGACAGAGAGGAAGAGAGAGGACATTTTGGCAGTGGAGACTTTGGCCATGGACCCGGAATCCGGGAGCCGTCAGCCAGGACCCAGGACCCGGTATCAGCATCGGTAACAGCACAACGGCAACGGGATGTGCTGCATTGTGGTTGGCTGAGGCTTATGCAAAATTCATTTGGGCAGTGCCCCATCGATGTCGATGTCGATGTCGATGCCAGCGTCAGCGTCAGCTTCGAAGGCTACTGCCTCTCCCCTCCCCCTCCCCCTCCCCACCGCTCACACACACCACACACCCCAGGGTTACACCTAGACCAAATCCAGGACCAGAGCCAGAGGCAGGACTAGTACTAATGCGGGCCATTTCATTAGGCGCATAATTTGTACAATAATTAATAAAATTATTTAAAGGCCACAGGGCACTTATCGGTACGAAAAAAAAAACATGATGGATCTCGGTTCTTAAGGATTGTGGCATTACCCCCAAACTCAGAGCTAGATGGCGCCTCGTGGACAACGAACAACAGATGAAATGGCAGGCAAGAGCCTCCTTGCTCTCTAACAATGCCAGAGCGAGACGGCAGGCGCCCTCCCCCACCCCCCCTGCAATCGTATGTATACATATGTGAGTGTGTGGGTGGGTGTGGCAGGCCATTTATATTTTGCCACCGCCTTCTCCATTGTCCTTTTCTCCCATCCTGCCTGCCCCCACCGTGTCCCTTCTATGCAATCAGACAAATCAAATGCAACAATGCTGCAAAGGAAAAATTGAGAATTATAAGAAAACGGAAAAAAAGTTAGCTATAAAAGGAAAATAATAGAAATGAAACAATTGCATTGCCAAATTTGGTCTGCATTGATTTTCCTTCCTTGACAGACACACACACGGGCACACAGGAGTATCTGTGCTGCACTGACTCGTCCATGTGTGTGCATGAGTGTATGCGTGCAAAGACGCCATTTTATGTGTGGAATACCCTATGAACCCAACGGTATAAACACTTCTCATAGCATGTTTGATCTGCAAAAGGGGGGGACTCTTTCCTTGGGTAATTCAAGCGATGGGCTGTCTTCTAAGGCCTATATCTTCTTGGATTTTTTAAACATATCAATTAGAGAACATCTTACAAACGGAACCCGCTAAAGACAGATGATATAATATTCTTGTTTCTAAATATGACACTTCCCAAATGTGAGCCAAGACATATTCAAATAAAGATCAAGAATAAAAGTAATAATGGTAGGGATATAGCTTGTGGTGGAAATACTTTCAGACTGGAGACTATCTTCAAAATTTGCAAAACCAAGGATTGAGGGATGGCATTCTTTCGAGACATTTTCATTGGATAATAAGAATGAGATTAAGATTGATAATCCCTATCATTCAGGAAGTTAGTTAATACCCAGACTTGTTAGTGCATTCACTGGTCGCTGTTTCGTCTAGCCGCCTGCTTTAATGAAGAAATTGTTGCTGGGTATTTTTCTTGGCCGAATTTTTTCTCTTCGAGTTGTGCGCGCTTGTGCTTTATAATTTATTAACAAATCTGCGAGCATCATTTATTTATTTGCCAGTTTGTGGATAAACATGTGACTATGGCCTGGCGTCTCCCTATCCTTCGGCTCGCATTTCTTTCTGCCTTTTCTTCGTTTCTCTCTTTACGGCTTCTGGTGGGTGTCTCTGATTGTTTACGCGCAAATGACCTCATTATATATATAATGTAATTTGCTGTTGTCACTGGATTTTCTTTTTCTTTTTCCTTGTTTTCCCCACTTTTTACCCAGTTTTCTTCCTTCCTTCGGTTTCTTGGGGTTTTCCCTGTTGTTTTTGGCATATTTTGACATAATAAAGCGTTTTTGGCGCAATTTGTTGTTGCCTCTTTCGCTCGTTTTGTATTTGTTTGTTGTCTGTCTGTCTGTTCTCCCTCTCCCTCTTCCACTTCCACTCCCACCCTCACTCCCACCCTCTGCACGTGTGTGTGTGTGCTGTGTTGTTGTTCATTAATTTTTAAGCATTGTTAATATATTATGGCGCTGACTTTTGTCATCAAACACCGACTGATACCACCGAAAATTCTCCTCCTTTCGTAGCATACTTTCCCGCTGTCTGAGGACCTTCGGCATCTGGTTGCAGGATATATCCGTGGCTTAGCCCACATGTGGGGGATTTTGGACCAAAGAAAATTGGGTTGCTCTTGGATTAGCAAGCTGCTGAGGAAGGGCAACTTTAACAATTTTCAATAGTATTTGCAAGCAAACGATTTTCATATTCGAAATCGTTTCAAAAATAGCTACAAGTTAATACTATTTGAAGAAGATTCTATTGTCCTAAGGTTTTCGAGACACTCTGTGATGATGTTAATACTACAATGCATACCCAAGAAAATCTTCAGCATATTAGGTATTTTTTTACGACCGACAAAATATGAATCTATTTACTTTAATCAACATATACAACCTCTGTAGAACTTTAAAATTTGGAACATCTTTTTGCTGTGGTGCTATGTAGAAGTGCGCCAACCCCTTGCTCCTACTTTTTGCGCTTCTCGACGGGCTTCAGGATCTGGAACGAGCACATAAGCGTGTCATCGACGGACATCATGGCGCCGGCATTGTCGAACTCGCCGCAGTAGTTGGGGGCCGAGAAGAGGGTGACAAGCTGGCGTTTGGCAAAGAACTCGTACCCATCCTCGACCACCTGGTGGGCACGGCAGACGAGATCGAGGTCGTGCTTCTGGAGGAATTTGCCAACAACCTCCGCGCCAAAGGTGAAGCTAACCCCGCGATCGTTCTCGCCCCAGCCGACGGTGTCTTTGTCGGGATCGGACCAGAGCAGGTCGCAGAGGAGGCCCTGGTCGGGGACGTCGGTGGGCCGCGGGATGCGGCGAATCTGCTCCATTGCGGTGAGGTCCGGACTGAGGCCGCCGTGGCAGCAGAAGATCTTCTCGTCGACTATGGCCGCCACTGGCAGGCAGTTGAAGCAGTCGGTGAAGGTCTTCCACAGCTTGATGGAGTACCGGCGCTTGCACTCGTCGTAGAAGCCGTAGATACGGTTGATGCTGGCGCACTCGTGGTTACCGCGAAGCAGAAAAAAGTTTTCAGAGTACTTGATTTTGTATGACAACAGCAGGCAAATGGTCTCCAGCGACTGCTTGCCGCGGTCGACGTAGTCACCCAAGAATAGATAGTTGGACTCTGGCGGGAAGCCGCCGTACTCGAACAGCCGCAGCAGGTCATAGTACTGACCGTGGATGTCGCCGCAGATCTTCAGCGGCGCCTCCAGCTCCAAGAGTATGGGCTGCGTCAGCACGGTCTCGCGCATCTTCAGACAGAGGGCGCGTATCTCGCCCTCCGCCAGCTGAACGTTCTTGCCGGGACGAGAGCCGCGCACCTCTAGCAGGCGGGAGATGATACTGTCCAGGTTGAGCACCTCGGACATGGGGGCCTTCGTGGAGTTGGCGGGTCCGCCAGAGTTAGCGGAGCTATCCGGTCGCTTAGACGCCTGAGTAGCCATGGAGGCGGCTGCCTCTTGTGGCTGGGCCGCTTTTGGGCGGACCATTGATAGAAATAAATTGATCGGAGCCCCGATTAAGAGTCTCAAAAGCCTTCTTCCCTTTCCCGTCTTGGTTCCTTCTTTCAATCGCTCTGCGTGACGATGTTTGATACGTCCTGATCCTAATACTTTTATACGTTTATCGCTTGAAACCCCGCTTCAATGAAAATTCATTTATCTGCAGATACTTGGTAGACTTGATCCTTTTGGTAGACTATTCTGGGTCATCCGTTCGTCCAGATTACGTCTTAGTCTGGTTTCTCTCTCCCTGTCACTCGCGTGACGTTCACGTTACTCTTCGGAACCGGAATCGGAAGCGGATCCGGATACGGATACGGATGTATGGGATGTGCAACGGAAGTAGAGTGGACAGGACCGGCCAGAACGTGGTTTAGAATTTTGCCAAGAAAATTTGGATCGAGATTATAATACTAGTGTTTCTTTATTTGTGATGATGAATAGCAGTACTGTTTGGGTTGATTGACATTTGACGTTTGAAGTGTTTTTCAGGTTGCCTTTCCTACCAGTTTCCCCTTCCAATCGTTCCAGTATCTCAATCTCAACATTGATGATGCTGTTGCAAGAAAAGGACATCTACAAAATTAAACGTTGAAGTTCTTTGCCCAATTCTATGTATCTACTAAAGTTCCCAACTAAATTAGTACTGTTGATGAATAATACTTAAAGTTTTGCTTCTTCATCAAGTCCCACCACGGAAGGGTCTGTTTCCAACTATTTGTTTTCATTAGAACTGATTGAGTGGCAAACTTGAAGTGTTTCTCCGAGGGCCCCCCTACACATCGCCCGTTCGCGCTCGCTCTTGGGCTGTGGCCGTGGGTTCTTCCATTTAGTTGTGCCTGTAATTAGCTGCAATTTGTCAGCGTCGCTTGAAAAATTGCAACGCAAACAAGCTGAAGTGGCGAGTGGCGAGTGGCAAGTGGCAAGTGGCTGGAAGGGCGGCTTCGAAAGATGGAGTATCAAATGCAGTGGCCTAATAATGAGGCAACGGTCCGTCCCTCCATCCATCCGGAGCATGGATTGAACTGTTGTTCTGCCTGGGGCTTGCGTTTGGGTTTGGGGCACCGGTAGGATGGTGGTGCACCTGCACAAGAGACTTGGCAAACTCTGTGAGTGACCCACCCCTCGAACAGCTCCAGTCCACTCTACTCCACGCCACTCCATTCCACTCCACTCTGCCGTGCCCCGCTGTGTTCTCCTTTCTGCACCGCAAACAAACAGCAGCAGCATCGTTTATTTTGGGGAAACAAAGGAGACCTCATTTCCTCGATTTGTTTAACCAGAGTACCGAAGGACAACAGCAACAAAGTTTTATAAATGGCTTGGCCTTTGTTGTTCGGCTGTTGCTGTTTGTTGAAATTAATTGGTGTTACACAAATGAGTAATTTTCAATGTACATAAATATTTGCACAAATTGCAATTTGCTGTTCAGCCGTTCACGTTCTCCCCCCAGTCCATCGGTGGTCCCAAGGATGCTGAAGGCGGAAGGCACACAGTCAGTCAGTCGAGCCGACAGGAGCAACTATTGTCTGTGTGTGTGTGTGTGTACGAGTATATATTTCAAGAGCTGTTCAAACACCAATTTTTATTGTCAAGCGTTAATAATTTGAACAATGAATAATATGAACGGTAAGCATCTGTTATTATTCCAAACAAATCAAAACAAGTGCACGCCCGGAACGAGGGCGCATCTCTACTGCTCTCCTGCCATCCTGCCATCCTGCTATCCTGCTCTCATGCGGACGGAGGTCTTATAACCCCGTAACCGTTTGGGCGGGGCGCAGAAGTGCTCTTTCTAACCCTCCCATCCCTTCCCCCGGCCGCACCGGCCACACACAAATCTTCATAAATTGCAACGGCCGGGGCGACAGTTTTGGGAATTGAGACAAAGTGCGAGAAGGACTCGTATGCTGCCGATCTGCCGGGATGGTGGTGCTGGGGAGCAGCAAAAGGGGTCGACAAATGGGAAAATGATACACTTTACTTATTTTCTACTACATACACACACACACACAGGCACAGACACAATCGAGAAACAACAAATTGCCACATAAATGTGGGGTGGTTTGCCACGTAATAGATTTTATTTTACTTTTATATCCGCCAGACACGGGGTGAGTTCCTGGGCAGGCACGGGTGTCGAGGGGTTTATGTCGTGGCCTTACTTACTTTTACTTTTTACCTTTAGCCGCTCTGATCGGCCAGAAATCAAAAGGGGGAGAGCGTACAGGGGAGCGAGATTCCGCAAGGGAGTTCCCAGGACCATCTACACTGCTCGAAATGGGGGTCGCTATCGAACCGTTTCCAAGCACTATCAAAATCAACAATATACGACCGTTGAGGAGCCTTTGAGTGTACGAATTTTTATAGCCATTGCAATAAATGAAAGCCACAAGTTTCAATCCTTTAAAGTTTAACGATCCATCATCAGCGTTTTTATCGCTTCATTGCAATAACTATCGCGAACTGATGACTGATCAAGGGCAATACCATCAATATTCATAATCGAATTGCATTGGAATGCCGATAAAAAATATATTATAATGGCAAACATAAAAGAGACCTTCGTTTTATTACTGAAGACAGTATATATCATATATATCTGCTTTGGATCGGATCGGAATGCAAAAATTCGCATTAAGTTGGATGGGATGAACCTCATTGAAATTTGTCCACCTCTTGAATTTCTTACTAGAAAAATAGGTCCTACTATAGCCGGACGCATCTATAACTGAACAAATGAGGCATTTTGAGGAATTATACACTTCTCATAAAGCGTTTTTCCAACTAGAAGTATAATTTGGTAACTCCTGTGAGTGTAAAGGCTTCGACAGGCGGCTCATAAAGTTGTTCAACCCACAACTTCCACACTCTCTCACACACACTCGAACACACACACACACACACACACACACACTAATAAGTTTCAGGGTTAACGGCAACATATTGTTGCTGGCTCATCATGCGTGCCAGTGGCAGTCAGCAGGACTGAAGCCTGGGCCCAAAATAATGAAGAAGAAGTGGCACGAAAGAAGGAAGGACGAAGAGGAAGGAGGACACAACCAGAAACTACGGAGTTTACCCGCCTCCGGCAACCACCTGCCGCCAACCATCTCCACCCTTCGTCCTCCCGTGCTCCTGTTTCAATTCTGGGGCTTTTTTCCTTCTTTTTTTTCTCGTTTCAATGTTCCTCGTAATTTTTTACACATTGCGGTCCCGGCTTAACTGTGCTACCGGCTGTTTGGGCCTGCTCTACTGGGAGACATATCAATATAACCGGGACACAGACACACACACAGCACACACACACCATCCATCCCCACTCCCCTTGGTCTCACGTCACGCACACGGCTGTGGAACAAGTGCAGCCAGAAGGAGGATGGGGGAAAGTGGCAATCACACGGCTCGGCGCTGGGCTCTCGACCCTCCGATCCGGTGCGTCGCAAGTCTCTGCAATAAAAACAACAAAAAGTACAACGACACGCTGCACACACACACACACAAGGACAGCAAGGACACGGGGGATTTCAAGCAGCGCGGGTGGGAGGGCGAGAAAAGTCTAGGGCCGGGGGGGACACGGTAATAGAAATTACATACAAAGTAGCGAACAAGCTTACTATCCAGCTCGGATTCAGAGCCGGGGATGGCACGGACTTCCACTTCCCCGCCACCACCAGCTTCACCTTCACCTTCGCTTCCTCCTCCCTTTTTTTCGGCGGTGCGACATTAATATGTAGATGCATTAAGTACATTATCCGGGGTTACAACCTCCGGGATAACAGCCACAGCAACAGTAGCAGCCAAAAATGTACCGGCAGAAACAAAGGTAAACGTCGCATGGCCGTGTGGCACAGTGGTCTGTGATCGATTGAATATTGCCTTCGAAGTACAGTGGAAGATGTCATGTGGAGGATGAAATTATCCTAGAATACAGGGGAAAGCCAAGGGGTTCTGTGCATCTCTATGGAAGACAATATTCAGCGGAATATTGTCTGAATGAGGGCACTTATGGAAATTGTATGGAGCTTGGCGACTGGTTCTGTAACTATATGTATGTATAATCTTAAGCTTCTTCTTTAACTGACTATGTGAGAGGATCAAAAATTTCTATGGTTCCGTAGTTTCTGTAAAAATTTAAATAAAAAACAATCGACCACAGTGGGCGAAAAAAGTTGTGTAAAGCCCCATTTAATGCACAATTTCATCCAGGGAAATCCCTTTATTTCTCCACAGATGACTCCGAGCCCATATTTACGGCCAATCCGAAATGTATCAAACCACTGTGAATGGGCGTGTGCATGAGGCAGGATGTCTGGATGTCAGGATGGCAGGGGCGCAAACAAGAGGAGGAAAATATTATGATTTATTTTTATTATAGCGGGTAAAGTGGTCTTTACAAGCATCAAACAGGGGCATACCAATCGCCCACAGACGCGCCGAGTAAAAAGGCAGTTAGTTGGTTTAGCCATAGGTTGAGCAGAGAGTGCCGCAGGGGGGGAGAGCGATGCGAGTGCCACTGCCACTGCCACAGCGACTGCGACTGCGAGTGTTTGTATCTGGTGGGAGTGGGAGTGGGCTGAGGACGGGGAGGAGGAGGAGGAGGGTGGTACAAGTTGTTAAATGGACGGGTGGATTTGCACTTGCCGTGCTGACTGTTATCTTCATTTTTGCTTTCAGTTATATTGCCTGGGAATTCCTGTGGGAGATGCACAGGATGGCAGGACCAGGAGCAGGACCAGGACCAGCACCAGAAGCAGGAGCAGAGCCCGGATGGAACCCTCCTCATTTCGTAGCTAAAACAAATTGTGTGCCGGGCATGGGCATAAAAACAAGCGGATCAAACAGCACAGCACTCGAGGATTCAGGTGGGGTTGGACTCTTACATTGAAAAAGGGACAGGACAGGACAGACAGACAGGAGCCGCAAATCGAAAAAGAGTGTTTCCCCGGATTTGCTCTCCGTTGTTTTGACCGTAGCTCAAGGTTCATTGAAATTGCATTAATGCTCCGTTTGGCTGATAGATGCTACCATGCCACCCCACGGCCCACGGCCCATTGCCCATTGTTCTGTAATGGAAATCTGCGTGTATAATCCTCAGACCCGGCTGATAGAAGGGGCGGGATAAACTAGTTATGGCCATTAATACGATCAATTTGATGCTCACTTCGGTGTAAGTAAATAACAATCTTATTGTAAAACAAGAAGGAAGCAAAACAACAAGAAGCGGAGTACTGTGAGTACTCTTGCAAATTCATAATTTGTAGGGCAGGCATTCCCATTCAAAGACTTCAAAAACTCTTTAGCCTTAGATTGTCATACGATCTTAGCGATGGAAGGATGTTTCCAAAGATTCAAGCAAGAGTTTTGAAAGTGTTGGATTATCTTTCGTATTAACTAATATACGAGATATTCTTCTATATATACATCTTACTTGTTTGAAATTCATCTCTTGTGCGCTTGCCAGCTTGGCAAGTGATGTCATCATACCCTTTGTAAGGGTATAAAAAGATAACATATTCGCTGAAAAGCCATTTGGCGAGACCCCTCCCCTGACACTCCCCTGAAATGCTCATCTTCGTCACAGTTGTAACTGATAATTGTAAGGCTGGGTTGGGCTGGGCTGGGCTGTGCCGCATCTACATCTACATATGTCGGAGAGACTCCTCCGTTCTGGGGTGGATTGTGGGTCAAGTGATGCGTTGATGTGCATTTTAAGCAGGTTAACCTGTTAACTGTCAACCCTTCTCCCTGGGGCTGCTTCCCGGGGGTTTCTGCGGCAGGAAGGAGGTTCCAGTTAGTTTGAGTTCAGCCCGACTGAGCTGATTTGTCAGGTGCGTAAGTTGTGGACAGATGTGGCCAGGGCCAGGGCGAACTTTCTGGCCAGTGAACTTCTTCTATACTATACTCTGCTAAGCGCCTTGTCGATTGTAATCTGCTATTTCGCCAATCAATTGGCGGGCGGTCTGTAGGAGCCGTAAGTCGATTACGGGCCAGAAGCAGTTTACACGAAGTGCAATATTAAAAATGAATGAGCGGAACTGCAGCGACAACGGATGATTGGCTTGGCGAAAGTGCAATTTGCTGTTGGATCGTTCCATTCTTGGGCTGTAATTGTTTAGCTCTATTAGGCGTCAGCCACGTTTCATGTTTCACGTTTCATGCTCCATGTTCCATGTACCACCTGGCGGATGAGTGATGACCATGTCTTGGTGCTGTCCCGTGCCGCCAGGCAGGCCCCTCGCATGGCGTCGTCTCGCTCGCTGTCTGCGTCTTCGATTGTCTCGCACATACTCGTAAAAAACACAGAGCCGCCTAAATAATTGATGAAGAAAAGGAAACTAAATAAATAAGTGAACGAAATAAACGAAATAAACAACGGAACGAAGCGGAGCCGTGCGGAGCAACATAACACGAAACGGGCGGCGGCAAGAAAAGGAAATGAAAGTGGAGCCGGAATGGGGACAGTAAATTGTCACTGGATGACACAAAGCTTTCTGCACAAAGAGCCACAGTCAAAATAATACAATGAAATGAAAAAATACAAAAAATATACACACTATACGGACAGACATGGACAGGGAGATACTCATTGAGAGGAGAGGAGAGGAGGGGAGAGGGCATGGCACGAGAATTGTTGAACTTTCACCTAAGCAACAGCAACAGAAACAACTCCGATTACGATGATGATAGCCAGCCTTGCCACCAAAAAAAGTTAATGCATTAATAATCATAATTTCTTCAATATTTGATGAGCTTATTGCGGTTCCCGCTTTTTATGCTTTGTTCTGTTATTGTTAGGCCAACATTAAATATGGTCACACATTTAATTATGTCAATCAGTCGGGCAATATGGACCTGTGTCCCTAACCAGGCAATTGAGTAGATGACTGAATAAGCGACCTTTCCAATGGGAAATGGAAAAAAGTAAATTGGTTCAGAAATAGAATTGCCCAACCAATAGGGACAGGACAAGTGAGTCGATTATTTTTGGCCAGAAGTCTTCTATAATTTCTTTTAATAACTGTGCTTTTTTTATTCTTCTATTATCCAAGAAAGATACAAAGTGTATACATTTTTTTGCAACCCTATTGCATTTCAAGCGATACATAAATTGCTTAGGTATTGGCGTATGAGGGTGTGGCTATATTCATCGTTTTTGCACACTTTTACTTCGAAAACTTTAAGTGCAGTTTGTGCTAGTGGCTTCATTTTTATGCCCTACTATCAGTTCCAAAAAAAAAGTCTAATCAAATCAAAGAAATTCCCCAAAAATGGGGAAATAAGGAGACCATTTCAAGACCAATAAATTACAATTTATTTTTTTAAATAACGCTTACTGCTAGTCGTTATTGCTGTCGCTCTTTAGCGTAAATTTTGAGAAGCTTCTCACTCTTTGAAGGTCTTTCAAAACACACTAATTAGTCTTTGAAGGTTCCTTGCACATTTTTGAATGCCTAGAAACATTCCCGTACTCCCATTGAGTACATCCATGGGGTTTTTGGGTCTACGCCTGGCGTCCTACCCCAGGCTCGACACCCACTCGACGACACCCCGCCCCGAACCACCCTAGTTATCGGTAAGTTGTTTCTAATGTGCACATAAGACAAATATTTGCTGTTGCCGCCTGTCGCCGCTGGGGCAGAGCGGCCAGGGCAAAGGCAAACCCAATCCAAGCGAACAGGAAGTGAATTTCAGTCGCGTGTGGAGTGGCAGTCCTAAGTTAACGATATTTACAAAACAATATGCCGACCGCACAACGACAGGAAAAATCAAACAGGTGCACTAAATGAATTTCAATATGATAAACCACTTGTGGTTACCCTCCAAGCGGGCGCGAGTCCCGCTCTGGACTCGAAACTGGGATTGGGACTGTATGTATCCCCTTAGGCGATTCGGATCGGTACGGCGGTACGGAAAAGCAGGGCGGTGCGGTGTGGTGCGGTGCGTGCATGGAAAATGATTTGAGGGAAATCGAGCCATATGTTGCAAATACTAATGGAAGGAACGGACTGGCCGTCCAGGGCAGGATATAGCTGGTCCCCGGTCTCGCCGGAAATATGTAAGTGTAATTTAAATTGAATTAAGTGTACTGTGTTGTATATTATTTTTTGGGGTTAGCGAGAGGGATGGTTCTGCGGCCAGGCTGGAGACTTATGGGTGGGGGGGTGGCAACAACCATAGATCGGAGCATAAGTTAGCGCAAGCCGAGTCCTCGGCCTTGGCCGAGCCCCGAAAATCTGTGTGATAAATGCCTGCCAAGTGGCCAGCAGCAGTTCTGCCACCCTCATCCTCAGCCAACCAACTATCCAGCTTATCCCCGCTCATCATCCTCATCCTACCCCTCCTCCGTGGTTGTCTTTGCTCATTTAGCACAGTTGGGATGAAATTGATAATGGATATTTTGGCTGCTGCCTCTAATTGTTACAAATGTACTTACAACCTGACAACAAACCAGCGCTCAACCCCCTGGCGTTGGGCGATGGAGTTTTATGATGGATATGATTATTTTAATTAGCATTATATTTACTCTTATTTACCCTTTGCTTCCTTCGAGCCACTGTCTGTTTTTATTGCGATTGCCTCTCCACATAATTGGCTTTTCATATGCTCGCAAAAGCAAAAGCAGAGCCCAAGCAGAAGGAGTACCAGAAGGATTGGGGCTGTTGCCTCGTAAATTAGTTTAATTTAATGAGTTTTGTAATGTTTGTACCGGCGCTGCAACGCTGGGGGTCTTCTGTCTGCTCTCATAACGATTATGACACATGTTACCAGACTTTCTGACAGCTACCCCCATCCCCTACCGTTCATTGGAGTGAATCTTCTGCCTGAGAGGGGTTGTGCGTTTGAGGTGTTCTATGGGCTAGAGGTGGGGGATAGAGCTTCGCTGGGCTCACTCCTTGACATTGGGTTGAGGGAAGCTGCGGTTCAGATAGGTTTCCAGTTCAAATAAGAACCAATCGGACCAATCGAATCACTGTTTCACCTGATCTGCTGTTCTAAATATAAACATACTTTTTCCTCTAATGGATATTAATACCGTCTAACAAACGTATCATAGGAAGGGAACCAGTGGCCTTCTTGCCAGGCAAAGACTTCTTAGAAGGGGCCTCCAACCTGAAACCGATGACTCAGTGACAGCCAAAAGGTATGGCAGTTCAAATACGGACTTGTAGGGGCCACAGAGCACCTTGCGAGAGATCGTCAGACCAAGAAGATCGACAAAGATGTGAGTCCCAAGGGCGATCAAGGCAGAAAGTAAATTCGTTTGGCTTAGTATGGGTTTCTTTGCTTTTGGCACAACGTTCCCGCGATTGTTGGAATTAAGGAAAGTCTGGTCAACCCCATAAAGTAAATTCTTGATCAGAATCAAAAGTCGAGTCTGTATAGCCATGCTTTAGATCTGAGTACTGGGTGTCTTAATATCGAGACACTTGTGCGTGTCGAGCATTATGTATTATATTATGAATTCCTATTTTGGGTGTTGCTGGTAGGCCCTGATTTCAATCAATTTTTCCGATTTAGTTGTCAAGAGAAATCTGAACCAGAATCATATCACAACAGTTTTTACTGCCGAAACGAATACAACTACTCGTCTGAGGATAAAAAATATGTAAGTATAAAAATATTCTCTATATAGTTTAAAAAAGCAAAAAAAACCCAATAGAGCAGTTGTTTAAATTAAAAGTACTTTTGGCACGAGACGAATATGTCCCCAGTTCCCAACCAGGATGAAGGCTCGCAGTCCTGCCCACAGGTTGACACCTTGGACCAGAAGGAGGAGCCTGACCAGGACTCGATGAAAGTAGTGGAACTAGGCGACGAGCTCGGCCAAGAGGAACCTTTGGATTATAATGATACATCGGTTGAAGAATTGGTCGAGAAGTGGAAGCAGCGCTCCGAGGAGCGCGACTGTCAGTATGCGTCCATCGGTTTGCAGTCCGAGAAGATACTTGCGGAGCTATGCTCCATTTCTGAGCAAATAAAGCAGATCCAAATGAGGTCCAACGAGGAGGCAGCTGATAATCAAGCAGCCGGTGATCAACGCGACGGTAATCAAGGCGAAATCGATCAAGGCAATGGCGATCAAGACAATACTGAGCCACAAGATGACGAGAATAAAGAAAATTCGAATCGAGTCAATGCTGATCAAGGTTATTACCAATGGGATGCCGATCAATTCTTTGTCTACCAAGGGGATGCTGGTCAAGGGAGCGCCGGACAAGGGGATTCTAATCAAGACGATGCTGATACAGCCCCGTCGTCGGTGTCGCCGGCCTATTTTACCTTCTAGGCGCAGTTTACTTTGTTTATTTTTAATTAAATTTGAACTTTTTCGGCCAGCTCGTAGTTTGATTTTTGTCAAAGTATATGCATCCAGGTGTGCTCTGCCAGGTCATTCCCAGGCCCTCCTCTTCGGTGTCAATATTTGATGTGAGATTTGAACGTGTGCTACGGAGGCGGAGGCCACTGTCAGCCTTTTCAGCGGTTGGCGCAATGTGCGAGGTCTCCCATCGCGGCGTTTGTGGTCGGCCTGGTGTCCCGATTCGAGCCCAGTTCGTTTTAGGCTCTTTGATTAGTTCCCTTTGTGGCTTATAGTATATGACTTATGGTATTCCTGTTGAGTCATTGTTTTGCAATTCGGGGGAGGCAGTCATAGGGGATGGGATGAATAGTTTTCAATGCATGACCTGGATCTTCCAAGACGACAGATTCCAAGTAAACTGGATCCCAGAGAAGAAAACTAATTTGTTAATAATTTGTCTGCATCCAGAGATCGAATCGGGGGGTCTAACCAAGAGATGTCTGGGAGGGGCGGGGGTGTGGATACGGTTTCGGTTTCAGTTTGGGTTCATCTTTGGGCGTGGGTGATTGAGTGGCATTTGCTGGCGGCACCTGAGGCCTCGACATCGAAATCGAATAGCAACTCAGCTCAGGTCTCGAATGCGTTGCCTGAAGAGTGTTTGCCGAAAATTAAGGACTGCACGAGTCGGCCACGCTGCACGCGCTGGCAATTGGGAATGGTTATGGGTTGTGTGCCTTTGGGGGGAGTCGGGAGTTGGGAGTTGGGAGTTGGGAGTATGGAACCACATCCACAACCAACCACCGGCGGCAATGGCGCGTGGACAGTGCGCCCTTTCGTCATGCTCGATTGTGCCGAAAACAAGTGGCAACTGCAACAACATGGGGCACAGAACACAAGAACTACTCGTGAAGCTAGAGACCTCAACGGGGAGTCCAAATGGGAAACAGGTTGCTTGTGTAATTTGATTACAATCAACTTCTAATAGAGCACCAACCACCGGCACAGCGACACAGACATAATTCCACTTGTGCCACTGTTCTCTGCCACTGTCTCTCACCCTCCCGTAGCACCTAGCCACCACCATCCATCCATCTATCCGTCCATCCATCCGTACGGGAACTTTCGGAACGCCCAGGACCAGACCACGTAGCCCGCCTCGAGTTGAAGTACAATACAATTAACGACACGAATCATGATGTGCTTACCTGGCAAACGACCGTCACGTGGCACGTTCCCAGAAGGCTTACACGTCACAATTTTAATTTTATTAAAGAAACATTTCAAATTAACCGCACACACATACTCGTACAATCGCATATGTATCTCTATCTGTGTGTGTGTGTATGTATCTATAGGTCGACATGCGTGTGACCGCTGAAAACGGAAATTGAAGTTCTCGACTGTCCCAATGCGACAATCGGCCTCCACCTCCTCCGCCTCCGCCTCCGCCACCAATAAATATCTCCTATACTCCCCCCCAAACGTAGTTCGTCATCATGGAATGACTTTCATAATTTCCAGCCTTCTAGAAATTGGCTAATATCCCATATCCGATACACACGCACACAGATATGCACATACTCATACAATGGCTAAGCCGCACAGGGAGTCAGGAGCCAGGAGCAAGGTGAGTGCAGCCAGCCATTAGAGTCCAACTTCCGGACAGGATTTGGCTCTTTAGTTACTTCGTATAGTAGCAAAATGGACAAACAGCAACAGAGCCAGAAAGCTGAGGTTTTTCGGTGGTGGCCGCATGGGGTAACGAAGGGTGCTGTTAACAGAACCCCCCCACAGTATGATAAGGTCTGCTAATTTGGATAATTAAACCAAAGACTAATACTACTACACATAAGTCTATCCCTCTGTCTGTCCCCCTAATGAATTTATTGTGTTCATGATTTATATGCCCAAAAACACATTTGAACTATGGGTATTTCTGAAACTGGTAGTCAAACGAGTAATCCCAAGAACTGTGGTTCTTAAAAACATTCTTTGATCGTAATTCTCCCCTGGAGCTGACCTACATATGGAGATATCATATGAAAAGTATCGATGTATATTAATTGCTGCAATACTCCACTCATGCAATGCATATTTAGGAAGAGGGATGGTAATAATTACAAGGGACAAGAACTCTTTCTGGCGGCCTACAAATTGTTGGCTCTAGAAGTATAATCATGTCAGGGGACTCACCTGTAATGGACGTTGCGGGGGCCCACTCATTGTGTGGTGATGGTACATCACATCGTGCTTGATTTGGGAGGGCATTTGGCTATGTACATGCTGGGCTTGGTGTTTCTGGATATCGACGGCGGCCAGGGCCTCCGCTCTGCTGAGAATGCCATCGTTGATGCCCGCGAAGATATCACCCTGTGCAGAGAGAGAGAGAGGGAGAGAAAGAGAGAAAAGGAGCGGCAGGAGCCGAGCGATTAGTGCAATGCGATTAAATGAAATCGAACTAAAGGTCTATTCTATGATTATTACACAGACTAAGTACATCTAGGTCCAGGCAAGAACACATCAAAACAATACTGAGAATAAATCACCCGAATTCAAAACGAAAGGCATTGTTCGACATAAGATATACATACAAATAGTAGATAACATACATATGCACGTATATATATATTTATATGTAAAGAAGATATATGTACATACATAGGTAAATAAGTACATAACTAGATCGGAGTCGGCGATATCAAATGGGAGAGGACGAACGTGAATACGAGACATCAAATAGTATCAAAAATAGGATTTGGGAAAGGAAAAGCAATCAAAGCTGGTTTCTCATTTTAATAATGTTTCTATATACGAATGGTTTTTTTTGATTTTTTGATTAAGTTTTTGGTTGTATTTGGTATTTGTTGTGGTTGTAACTTACGTTCTGACGTGCTGACCACGAATTGCATAATAGGGAAGCATCTTCTAATAAACGACTCTGAAAAGACGAGACAAACATCGATAGTATGTGTATAGATTGGTAGACGGATTGATCGATGATCGATTGATAGCTATCGATGGGTACAGCAATGCACAATTGTATGCACAAGTATTCACAAGATTCACAAAGTTCTCAATATGGTTTCGAGTCCTACAGGTTGCCTCCGCGATCAATCAATCCAACGGATTAATCATTTCTTCTTAAGCCAACTGGCCTTAAAGTGTGGCCACATTCGCACACAACCTGTCGCGTTTTTAAGGATTTAACCAGTTTTTGGTCTTATTGATTTTCAGTACCCCGCACAGCTCCCCCAAAAACTCTCTCCCTCCCCGCTGCCCGGCTGGACCGAACTCGAACCGTTGGCTGGTTTCTAAATAAATAATATCAAAAGTTTTTGGTGCTTGTTTTGGTACAAAAACCTTCTTGTTCATCTTCATTTCGTCGCCGTCGGCGTCTTTATTATTCCAGTCATATCGATTTTATACATACGAATATATATGTTTAGATATATATACATGTCTCAGTACATATACATATATATATATATATGCATTGGTGTGTGTACAAACTTCTTGTGTATACGAAACTCGCACGAATTTTTCAGTTAATCAATTATTTAGATGCGCACAAAACTTCAAAACGCCGCACGACGAAAACGAAAGACGTACTCGTAGTACCCGTTACAGTTACAGAGGCACGGGGTCCACAGTAGCCCCGGATGTGGGGGTGAGAGGTGAACGGTGTGGGGGGAGCTGCTTTCGACGGGGAGCGAAGGGTGACGGTTGACGGGTGCCCAGGAGACAGAGCCCACATGGCCAAAAAGGCATCGCTCACGTTTGCCGCACATTTCGAGCCGAAAGGCGTAATTCGATGGGGCCATAGCCATTAGCCAGGCTTCATCATATCCTCTGTCTTTGTCTCTTTCTCTATCTATGCATATCCCAGTCTCTTTCTGGCCAAAGCAGAACCGCAATAGGCAAACGACGGCCATTGTAGAAATCAAAATGTTGTGCATTCTTAATGATGTCTTGGCCTCATACTCAACCCATTCCATTCCCTTCCATCAACAGAGGACGAAGACGACCATGGCCGAGCCAGTGAGACCGCATTGTCGCATAAACTCGGTCGGTGTGGCCATGGCAGCTTGTGGGCGTTGTGCAAATAATGTGACAGCGACAGTCTGTTGGCCCGGTCCGAACCCCTTTTTACATGGAGCGAACGGGGAGGCTTTGAGACAGTTTACGTTTATGCGTGCATCCATTTCAGGGTCTTCGAAAATAGGAGGAGGCTTTTAGTCCATATTAAAGTTTTCTTATCCCTCAAATAGTGTGAAAGCTACCATGGTTCAGCATGAGGAAAATCTCTGACTTACGAATATAGTTCCATTTTGTCACCAAAGAGAGAAGTGTCGGTTGAAGAGATCTTTCAGATACAAAATAAGTTCATATCTGAGAAAACAAAACAAAAACCGATCACAATATTGAAAAAAGGTATATTTATTAAAACCCTACATGAGTCCACAGGGCGCTATCCAGAGATGATAAAGTCAGCCTAGCTGGAGACATATTCCAACTATTCTGGCTATAGAAAGGATCCGATGGTAACCATGTGTTAAATAAGATTTCGGAATTTTGTTGTGCGATGCAGAATACTTATTATAAATCCGACAGATCCATCTTTCTTTGGTCTAAGATAAAGAATATTCGAAAATAATCCTTTAAATATATGTTTTGTTTAATAGCCAGTTACGTTCCATCACTGAAATACCACCGAAAGATATGGATACCGTTTCAGGATTGATATATTTCCCCATTCAAGGCAACATACCGCCTAGGAGAGCTTTCAGTATAAAAGAAGCAAAATACTCTATCTGTGCTCTGTGCCTCTCTCTGTCCCTGTTTGTCTGGCAACAGTTTGTAATAAATTATAACAGTAAATTAATTTATGAATTAATATGCGCAGTCATTCATCAAATTATGCAACACCGGCTCGCACCCCAATACCCTCTCCTACCTCTATCTCTCCGTCTGTTTCGCTCTAGCCACGACCTAGGACATGCCGGAGCCTAGGCTCTGTCTTGACCTGCTCTCCGACATCACAAACGCATACAAGCACACACGAACACACAAACAAATGTAGAGAAAGAGAGACATAGAGAGAGAGAGAGAGTGAGTGAGTGAGAGGTGAGAAGGTGACTGGTGGGGCAGGGAGCAGGGAGCAGGGGACAGAGGGCGGTGTGTAGCCCGCAGTGCAGGTTGACACTTGCACATAAATTCTTTATTAGTGTGAAAAATTAATCAAGTGAACTGTTTTTTTTTTTGCCATCTCTTTCTCGTGAGGCAAACACGTGAGAACCGGCTTTTCTCTCCCTCTCTCTTTGTGGCAGTGGGTTTTTGTTTATATTATGTGTATTATTTGATTTTTTTTTGTGTATCTTTGCTGGCATTTAATATTTATGATGTGTGTAAATAGATACGCATTGCTGCATGTTTAATTTTATCGATTTACGCTGCCAAACACACACTTCCCAACACTGGAGCAATGCCAGCAACCGAATGAATTTAACATTGAAACTGAAATCAAATGAATTGTAACGCTTTAAAGTGTTTTATTTGTGCGCAATGGAACGGGGAAACTGTTGCAGGATATCCCTAAAGGTATGATATGAAATATAATGAAGTGGATGGGCTGAGGTATACTATTGAAGGTGGAATGTGATGAATGGAATGCACAGCACAATGCGACCTGAAGGCATTACCCATTCATGTACTTAAACGGTCCCAAACTTTTTTTCCATTTGTGTTGTCAAAAATATATTTTGTTATAAGTCTTTTATCACTTATTATCATGACAAGAACGAATCTTATCTTATATGTGGAATAATAAATATCATAACAATAACTTTGAAAATTCTATGAAAGATCACTTTAAGACTTGGGAGCTTTACTTCTGTTCTTCGGGGATACTTGCAGTGGTGGAAAATTTAGGCCTGGCTGAAGGAATTTTCAGTTTTGATAATTCATATTAAAAAAAATGGGCGGAGTGTAAAAACTAATATCAGAAATATCCTATAAATGTACTGGGGTAGAGTATGTTCTTTAGCAATACGATTTTTTTCCTTGGAAACGTAGAAATGCGTAACATTTGTGAGTCAGAGAATGTCAATGTTACAGATATTAAAGTTTTAATGGATTTTAAATACTCATCACTTTTCTGGCTAAACGCCTGTAAAATCCTCAAAAGTAAATCTATCCTTGTAATTTATATTTATTATTTATTTTTTAATTATTATGAAAAAAGCAATAATTACAATTGAAAGAGATCGGCTTCTTAAGGAGTTTTTTGTATTTTCCAACAGGTCAATGTTATTTAAATGAACATTTATGTTTAGTATTTTGTCCTATGCCTTTAGCTTTTGTTACTTTCTGATTACTTTCGACTGAATTTAGTATCATGCACTAATACCCTTGGTGCAGACTAATACTTTGCCAATCCATAATCCATAAATTTCATAATATGCATATTTATATCAATAAGATAATTGCTTTTGGTTCACTAAGATATATTTCGTCCTTGCCCGTTATGGCTCCTCTTTAATCTGTCAGCAGCAGAAATCGAAAATGATAATCATCTTTTGCTGCCAAAAGTATACATAGTAGAAATCCGAGAAGTTTATTCAAAATCGGACAAAGCCCTGCTCAGTCCGTAAGCAAAATGACAAATCATATATGTAGCTGACATAGAAGGAATCTACCTGATAGGGTAGGTTTGCTGTTGATTTGCCAATAATTTGACAATTGTTTTACACTGGTTTCGTTTTAATTTCAAGCACATTTGTCGCGGCCATTAAATGCAGTTTATGAATATTTAAATCAAATTAACGCCGCCGCTGTCCATTTAACGCTGCCGGCAAACAATTCAAGAGGCGGACGCCGTCTGTCATCTGACAACGGGCACCAGTCAGGGCCCTCGACCTCATCCTCTTCCATATACCCGCTCTCATCCTCATCCGCAGCACCCTCGGCCTCAGCTTGAGTCACAGTCTCAGCGTCACCCCAGAGAACAGCTCAACCAAATCCCAGTTCCACTCCCAGTCCCAGTCCCACTCCAAGCAGAACCCGCCACCTGCTGCCGCTGACGCTGTCTGTTGTCTGACTCTGTTGTCTGTCCAAGGGATCGGATCGGCGACAAATTTCCATTTAATGGACTGCAAGGCGTTAAGTGTTTTTGTAACCAGCTAAAAAGCGCGTCTGTCCCACTGTCCTGCCAAAGAGGAGGACTCTTTGTTGCTTGCTTGCTCGCCTGCTCGCCTTGATTCCACTTTCAGGCCTAATGCGCTGCCACAGCGGTAGCCAAGGGTAGCATATAAATCCTATAAATCCGCCGCTTTGATCATTCGCCTCGGTCCGCTGCCAGCTTCCAAAAAGCCGAAAAGTGGCTAACTGTAATCAGCCGGGGCTGAGCTGGGCGGGGTGTGGTGCGGTGCGGTGCGGCTCGGCTCTGAAGAGGTCAAAAAAAGAGCAGCACAAGGCGGGGGGAAGTTGGGCAAGTAAATCCGATAAGCAAATGTAGTTGTTGCCTCTTAAAGACAAATACACTTGAAGTGATTTCCTCTCCTGCTGCTCACTCGTTTCCTCTTTTTTTTATACTCCCTGTTTAAAGTGCTTCTCTGTCAGATTAATATGGGAAGAAGGCCAGGGGATACAGGGGTACAAGGGGTGACTGGAGTAGGGGGGGTTGAAAGATATCCCCCCCTGCATTGCCAGTCACCTGTTCATGCCAAGCAATCAACTTTTCCCTGGTCTTCCTCTTTGGGGTCTCGGCAATTTCCCCATTTATAATGTCTGCCACCTTTCTGCCCAACCCTCCTTAACATTTTCACTTTTTTCTTTTCTTTGCATTCCCTTAGCTCATTTGTTTATGCACATTTTGAAACTTGAAAAGGGAAAGGGGTATGATGAGTAGCCCTAAACAATTTCTGAGTTTTTTTATCAAATCTGATTGAAAATGTAGCCTGAATGGCGCTCAGAATCAGAAATACATACTCTAGATGGCAAGACAACCATAGAAGAAGAGAATAGAATAGAAGAGTATAAGGTTAAAATTTCAATTGGTATGTTCCACGCAAACTATCGGGTTATTCTAGAAGGTGTCCTAAAACTCTTTTAAAATTAAAGAATTGAAGAAGAGGAACTATCTTTGATAACCCGGAAAACATTCAATATTCTTTCATGAACTCGGAATACAATATTTTCAAGAATTATTTTCAACTACAGATCTTAGGGCTGATCCCTTTAAAGGTACCTGTTCCTCTGAAAAGTTTTCTTAAATTCCTTTAACATGAAAGAAGAGAGGAAATTAGCTCCCGGTATTGCCTAGCTATATATACATAAATAAATATGTGAGTATCCCATTAACCATCCAGTGTATGCCCCGCTTCGGTGAATCCGGGCGCAACATTTTCTATTTTTTGTTTACCCTCTGTGCTTAAACATTTTTTTTATTTTGTCTCTTTGGTCAGCGTGCACAATAGTAGATAAATAATTAATGAAAATGAATTACAAAACGCTTTTCAAGGTTCCAGCCACCAGTTAGCGCCATTTGTGGGCCGCGTAAGCCCAATAAATCTAGGCTAGGCTCAGACTGGGGCTGAGGCCGCTGGGAAGTCGGTAACTTTTGCGACTCTTATGGAATAATTAAGACAAACGTTGCCTTGTCGCTGGGATCGGTAGTCGTGGTAAAGTGAAAATGGAAAATGGAAAATGCGAGTGAAGTTCACGTCACTTACAATATTGTGTCGCTCGCCGTTTCCGCTTCGTTCCATGCCGTGTTGCTTCCTGATGTCAGTGACCAGACTGGCATCAATAAACCTGTCTGAGTACTGTCAGTAATAACCATTTAATGTCTGCCCGTGTTCCTATTCAATTTTTAACTCAAGCCTCATAAAAGATTCAGAAAGTCAGAGGAACTGCGAGACGTCTGCCAAATCCTCCCAATTATTATTATTCGTTTTTAGTGCATTCAAGCAGGAGGACAATGATATTGTACTCGCATGTAGGTAATACGGTTTTCAATTAGGAATCAAGAAAGTTAATATTCTGATATTTCAGTAGCTACGTACATTAAAACAGCGGCCTACGACATCATTCCGTAGAAAGACTTTAAAGCTTAAACCATCGAAGATAATACTCCCACAGGATGTATGCGTTTTTTAGAGTCTGGAGAAATGTGGCAACTCTTAGGGGCTCAAAATCAATTAGCTAATCAATAAAATTATTTAAGAGAGGACCCAGTAACGGATAGAAAATGTAAATGTACTCAGTGCCTTTCTCTTGGATAGAAAGCTGTTTGGGCAAGATTTATATTGCCCTTAAAGAGCTATCCAAAGACATAGCCAAATTTCAGAGAATTAAAGCAATGACAACAGATCAACAGGATTAATAAAACTCGTAGACTAACGAAAGCATACTTTAATAAGAGTTCTAGTTTGAATTCCTAACTAAACAAAGGCATAGACTCCCTTCAGTTTTGATATTCATTAATGCGTCAATGCTACATTTCATATTAAAAATGGTCCTAATTCAGCATTTGAGTGGATTCAGAATTGGTTTAGTTTAGCTTCTTATTGCACCCTGGATAGATTTAGCTTTAACGCTGCTAAGTCTTTTTAGAGTGATCTTATATACGAATGCATTCTTGTCAGATTCAAGTTGTACTCAATGGGGCTCCTATTGGGTTTAGAATGCTACCTTCAATTGGAAATTCCCAAAGTTTCCTGGAACTGACCTTGAATCGGATAAGATTATTTATATTCGCTTAGAATTTATCACATAAGAGCAGTTTAGGTTAGGGTAAGGCGGTAGCTGTAGAGAGGGACGAACCTCCCACTATTCCTATTCCTATTCTTATTCGTGTGACCCTTCTCACTGCCTAAACCGTGGTCAGCAACTTATTGGGATTTAAGGGCAGTCCCATCCGGTGGTTTGGATGAATTTGGACAAGATCCCTAGTTGGTCTCGGCATAGAAGCACCACTTCGTAAGAAGAATCTGAAACCAAAACGAATGTGGGGCAAATAGCTATTCCAAGTATATATATTTGGACTAAGGTGTGAAAGACTTACTGATGGGTTTTAGAAAATTAGTTAGGTATGCAAATCTAATAAGAAAATGGACCGGGTCAAAGTTTAGATACATACGTACATACATCAAAACATATGTAACACATGTATTTCAACTTGTATTAAAAGGCTCAGACCAGTATGGATTGATCAAATTCACTCATCAATGGATAATAAATAAAATAAAAAGACATTGATCTGTTATAATGCCTTCAGAATATCATAATCAGATTTGTCCTCTTATCAATAGTTAGCAGGTTTGTCTTTAACTCTATCGAAATATCGAAACGTTCTGATCATCGTGGGAAGCTTCTCCGTATATAGTAATGATGGGGGCTTGTGGCGGTGGCGGTGGCTATGGCTATACTTACAGATGGATTTGGCATGCAGCGCCGCATTTGCTCCGAACTTCGATAGGAGGGACTGTAGCGTCCTGGAAAACAACTGGGCGCTGACATTTTCATTTTATCCGTTGTCGAGTACATCGACATTGTCATGCAGCCGCCGACGAAATCCTCCTCCAGCTTGAACGCCCTTGAGGCGTCGAATGTTGTTGGCGAGTAAATCTTGAAGCACTTACTTGGACGATTTTAACGCGTGTCCTGCATGCAGGATCAACTATTTCAAATGCACTTAATCTCTCAACGCGCTCCCTCTCTCGGCGCTCGCTTTTCTCTTTATAATTTGATTATTTTTCTTATACTTATTCTTATTATTTTTCGATTATCTGGATTCTAGATTCAGCACTGCACTCGAGAATTTCGTTTAGCTTTCGTTGGCTTTTATCTTTGGGCGGTAGTTTCTCTGCTTTAGTGTGACGCGGATTGAAACTGAGAAAAAAGCACAAAAACAAAAATGTTGCATACAATGCGTCGTTCCGTTGTCGCTGGAGGACCCACGGGTAGGACACACACGTGTGCCGTCGGTGCCAACAACACGCGCAACGGTAAATTCAGTTAGCGGTTCGGTTCGGAATTTGTTTGTGGGTCTTCACGGAACTGTAATTGGATTACCGCCGCCAGGACAGCCAGGACAGCCAGCGGGTGCAAGGGTGAATCGAATCGAATCGGTTAAGCGGTTGAACGGTCTACGAGTGGACGTCACACACACATGTGGGGAACTGTTTACCGTTTCACGTTTGACGTTTGCCGTTTGACGTTTCACGTTTGACGCTTATCGTTGCCTTACGTTGCGTTGCGTTGCGTTGCGTTTCTTCACGTTTAGCTGTGGGAGCGTTTCGTCCTCCTTTCTCTGCGGTCGCAGAGTACGTAAGCCCAAGCCAAGCTCTGGGCCCCAGAGCCAAGCGGAGCTTCTTCTTTCGTACCGTACCGTTCTCAAAAGCTGTCTTCCGCTTCCGCTTGTTCCAGTCTATGGGTATGTCTCTGTATGTGTCTGTCGGTCGGTCTGTGTCGGTCTGAGGATTGTGTAAAGCCGTCGCTCAGGTGAGCTCTTGGATCTTGGGCTCAGCGCTCAGCGCTCAGCTGTTCGATGGATGCGTTTTTCGTGTCGCGCTTAATGTATCCTGGCCGGGTGTATATCGGGTATATCCTTTTGTTGTCGCTGTTTGTCTCGTTTTCTCGTTGCCGCTACCGCCCGCACTCAGCGCATTCAACGCATTCAACTTTGGTCGAAACTAAACGCAAGCGAACAGATTTCACAACTAGACAAGCGCGCGTGGTGTTGTGATAAAGAATTCTATGATGAGTTTCGCTAACTTCGGAGTTTATTTTCAATGGGGCGGACGACATGTTTTCATTATTTATCAGCGTGGGCGTGGCCCACGCCATCCACCCCTGCAAAATGGCAGCCACGTCCTTTATGTAATGCCAGCCACTCGGCTCCGATTGGTCGCTGTCGCTGTGCTGGCAGCGACGCCGGCAGTTTCGTTCAGCTGGAATTGGACAGAGCCGTTTTGTCTCTACCTGGCGGCCGCGGCAAACTTGACGAAGCCAATACCAGTGTGGCGACATCAGAATGCGGCCAGGCGACTGCGCACTGGGCCACGGGGAGCAGCAGGAGGCCCAGTTCCAGTTCCAGGCCCAAATCCGGACCCAACCACCCCGCAGAAGCACCCCTCCCCTCCTCCGCTCGTCCACGGCCCTGCCGCTTCCTGAGAGCGAGCGAGCGAGTGAGCATCGCAATGCCCCGCGTCCGGCATATGGCACAATTTTTTTTGTATTTTTATTTTACCTTTATTTTTGCTTTATTTTTTGGACAGGCAACGAGGCAGCGAGGTGCTGCGAGGGGCAGGGTGCTAGGGGGAAGGGGAGAGGAGAGGGGCAGCACAGCTCAAACAAAAGGCACAAAACGGCAACACGGCCAACAATGCCAAAACAAAAATGGGCGTACATGTCGATGTGGGTGTGCGAGTGGGCGGGAATACAAGGTGGGAGAAGGTGGGGTCTTGCGTCAGGGATATTTTGCAGGTACTGCCAGCTGCCGAGGGTGGGGTCGAATGGGGGCAGGAGGAGTTGTGTCAGTTTGAAGTGGAATGGATGAGGCCTAGTTGTTGCAGTGTATTGTAACTGTTAAAAGCATGCAAAATACAAAATCTCTTAAAGGGTGTTATCCAATGACTGCACCGAACCGGAACCAACCAAACAGGGTCCCTCGTAGAGTAAGTTCCTCCTTAATCAAACCCCAGAATCATTAAGATCATCTTAGCATTTACAGATTCATATTGCACACCTATCCTACATACACCAATCTACCATACTTTTCCCGTTTCAATCAATTTAATAAACGTACTTTATACGCAATGGATGTGCTGGAGAATCACTGATCTTCACAATATTATACAAGTATTTTTCAGTGTGCGTTTTGGTCAGCAGGTATACTTTTGGTTAAAAGTGACGACTTCCAGGTTCTTCGAGAACCCATCACACTTTGACCAGTTTCAATCTATTGCTTTAAAGATGGATGGAAAGATATTCATAGAATATTTCTTTGGTCTTTAGCCTAGCTGGTACATATATTAGATTTGGGTGAAAGTGGATGTGTATAACGCCCAGATGGAAGCGTTTCCGGCCCCATAAAGTATATATTCTAGATCAGCATCAATAGCCGAGTCGATATAGCCATGTCGGTCTGTCCGACCCTAGATCTCAGAGACTAGAGCAAGCAAATTTTGTATCCAGAAGTCTGGGATAACACACAAAAAATGAAAATCGGTGGCTTACACAATTTTGAATATACAGGGAAACCGAAAACGCAGAATCATAGAAAATTAAAGTATATATTTCACTTGAATGATCAAAATTTTAGTAATTTTTAATTTGGCGCTTGTGTCGCCATCTATGTGTGGCGTATGAGCAAAGTCCTATGCCATGGAGCAGGATGCTTCAAAGCTTTTAAAAGCTTTCAATAACATGACTAAATAGCTTCAGAAAGCACATCGACGTTGAGCTTGATAAAAGCTTTGACTAGCGCCGATTCATTGGGACTTTTCCAAACCCACCACCCCCGAAGAGCAAAGAAAACACATTTCAATTTTGTTTTCTGAGTTCACTTCATGTTCATTGTTTTCATTTCACTTTCTGTTCGTTTTTCGCGATGTTTGTTTGTTTTTTTTTTGTACAATTACCTAATACATTTGAAATCATTCGTACTTCACATGTTATTTGTAGAATCGTGTATAAAACTTTTTACAAGGATAGTCTAATACGGGAGTTCAGCTTGACCAAGAGGACCAGTGGCAATGAGGAACCCGATGTGCACACCGGAGATGAGAATGTAATTACGAACTGGGTGTGGTGATGGGCAATGAAGCACAACATGGCCTATAATGAATTTCATAAATTCGTTCAGGAATCATAATACCTTGTTGCATACGCAAGCCGATCTGATCTATTGATCTTCCGATCCGATCCGATCCGATCTGATCATTTTCTATAGCCTACAAATACTTCATATATTGAACCTAAGCTAATGCATATATCTAAACATTCAACAAAAATTTGAACTAATGCGCTAAGCTGGCAGCAAACGATTGGAAACAATGTTTGAAGGGCTGTGGGGAAGGTTCGATCTTTGGGAAGACTTGCTTGGGGTCGCGGTCGCGTAAGCCTACTTAGTATTCTAGCTATTCCAGATTCCATTGAGATCTATGGTCCTATGTCAAGTGTTATTGTTTTGTGATGTGATGCAGTTGTCTATGCGGTAGGCGGCGTGTGGGTTCTGTGCTCCAATTCCGGTTGGTTTGTGCGTCATTTGGTGGTACGATTTGCATTGCTTTGATTTGCTCATCTCGTTGCACAAAATCTTCTCTTAGAACCATCCTAAAGATGATAATCACATAGCTTTAGTTCTACTCTAGTGCTCCTTACGGCCTAGCAGGCTGTAGACGATGCGTTTCCGGGCCTGAACCTGGGCCCGCATGGCCTCTGTGTAAGGGTCGAAGGAAAGCAGGCGCTTCTTTCGTCTGAATATTCCTTCCTTGCGCAGAATGGCGCATCGCAAGAGCGTCTCGTCGACGGGAAACTGCAGGAAGTCGAGAATGGCCCGCAGCTCGCGCTCCGTGTGGTGCACCAGGTCGTCGTAGAATACAACTTTAATACTGCCCGTAAAATTGCGCGCCCAGCTGAGATTCATTAGCTCCCAGCCCTTGAGCTTATTGCTCACGAACTGCTGCCAATCTGCGAAAGGAAAACGAAGCCAGTTAACAAAGTTTTTCAAGCACTTGGGGATCTATTACGCACATTTACCCTTTGTACGCTTGTAGCGATCGGGCGAGGCGAAGCCGATGTGGCCTCCGCTCTGTCGATTGAATTCGGCTATGATCGCCTTCTCGGGGTCCCGGACCAGGAGGATTGCTTTGGCGAATGGGGCCCAGGACTTGCCGCCCCATTCGTGGGTCTTTACCAATAATACTGAGCTGTTACACACGTTCTCCGCGGGGAAGCCTGTCTTGAGCAGTCCGTAGTCTTTGTAGATACTGCCTGTCAGTATTCCCGTAGCCTGTTGCAGCAGATATCTTAGCCAGGTGTTGCCACTGCCCGGGAAACTGGCCAAGGCCGTCAGCATGGGCGAGGCCTGCAGGCTGGCACTTACATCGCTGGGCAGTGCTGTTGAATGTAAGATTTGCTTGAATATTGCCATCCAGAGGAGGAGTGCTCCTTCGATTAGTACTCACTATAGAAATCGGCCCTGTAGTCTGTGTAGTTTGGAAGATCTCGATTCATGTACTTCAGGTCGCGACACCAGCGAATGGTCATCTTGCGGCTGGGCATGGGAAACCGAGGACTATGAAAGCTGGGAAACTGTTGGCGAAGTATAGCATGAAAGTGAGTAAAGAGTGATCACTGATCAGTAGGTGGAGTGAGGAGTGAGGAGGGGACGCAGACTTACCTCGGCAAAACGTTCGATGCGAGGCCGTTTCGGATGCGATCCGGGTATGTTGTTCATGGAGAGGAATAGGACGCCGCCTATGTAGATGATGATGGTCGCCGAGACACCGAAAAAGCGCCAGCCTTGTAGTGCCATAACGCCGTCTTTGCATTACTGAAAGCGGAACACGGACATGCTGTAGTATATTGGTTTTATTGAATCCGATATGTAAAAATAATTCAAATGACTATGTTCGCATTAATGAAGTCAATTATTCTCTCTCCCATCCCCGGCTTTCTGTGTCCATCCGTCCACCTGTCTGTCTGTCGGTCTGTCTGAGCCAAAGCCCCGAACAGAACGGGAAACAATTTGAATTTCTGCTTCTGTTGATTTTGTTATGACAACGAAACAAATGCGCAAGGACTAGGCCCCATCGACAGCCATTTCCACTCTCGAATTTGTGCGGGACTGGGACTGGGCCTGGGCCTGGGCCTGAGACTGGTGCGGCCTGTCTTGGTAGCCCCGAACAACCAAACACAGCAGTGACAGCAGCGGAAACAGGACCGTACTTGAGCCCCAAATGAAAAGCGGTGGAAAGCCGAGTAGGAAACTTTTCACCCTACAATATTGTCGGCAAAGGCGATTTCAATATACACCTTTGCAATTTAGAAAATTTGGTTTGATATGGGCTCTTCAGAAAAGGCAATCGGGAATCAGGAAAGGGCACTATATGGCCGGATGGGGTCGATTCTTTCCTATCCCTATATGTCCTTCTGCTTGCCATATTATATCAAGTTAAGTGCACTGCAAACAGACCCCTTTTATTCAAAGAAAACAAACATAGATGGCAAAAAGGAATCCGTTAGTCGCATCTATAAGTTTCTGATGATAGTAGTAAGAGATCACGAATTCCTCGATGCCCACCCGACCTTCCCCAATGCAGGGAACAAGGTTGGCATGGCCCCTAATGTAACTACCACCAATGCTTCGGTAGCTCTGCTGATTTTCATTCGTTTTTAATTAAAATACTTCTTCAGAAAACTTCTTACGCAGTTTCGAATTGGAATTTAATATTTTTTTTTAGCGAAAACCAAGAAATTCTAAAAAAATAGCTAATTTCCACAGAAACGTTATCTATGGGCATTAGTAAATTCCATAATCATAATAAAAAGGAAATTTAATATTTACCTATACATACATATACATGTACAAAAATATATTCCCCTAAATTGGGCTCATAATTGTGCAATAAAATTGTAAACGCCGAAATAATTTTCTCATCAATCAATGTCATGAAAGACACACCCAACCGAAATGGGTCAGGATCTGGCCCAATTAATGACCAGACGAAGCTTAAGATGGGACTCAGTTAGGTGTGGTGAAAAGTACTGAATACCCTTTAAGGAAGGGTATAGAGGAGCAGCAAAGAACAAGAAACGAAAAGCCTTGTCATGCCTTGTACGAACAACGAAATTCCTTGAGCTGCATAAAATGCTCACGAAATCCACAAAAAAACACCCATACCCATGACCAGATACACAGATACTCACATACATGCCGCATACACTCAAACACATACACAGAAGACAAGCAGCTAAATGCGAAAATTTATGCAACAGCTGGGCAAAGTGTGCGAGGGGTGCTCCAACCAGCCAACAAGCCAACCAGCCAAACAGCCAAACAGCCAACCAGCCAACCCTTGTCCTTGGCTCGAGAGATCCTTCAAGAGTTGATAAACCATTGCCTCAAATGACTGTGGGCAGAACCCCCTTCCTGCTTATCCCCTTGCCAAGACCCCAGCGGAACCGGAGATGACGATAGAAGATATCGAAGGATAGGTGGAGGTTGCCGCTCACTCCACACACCGCGAAACTTCTCGGGCAACCCACCACCACCCGAAACTAGTTCATGCTGTGGAGAAAAAGGGAGAACAGAATAAAAAGAATGCTGACTACATAATGAAATGAAATGTCGAGGCTGCCGAATGGAAATAGAGAAATATAATAGAAAATGAGATGCGGAAAGGGAGGACTAGGGCTGGCGGTCCCATGGCAGGGGCAAAGACGAACAATAATTTGATTCTTTTAGGGCATAAATCAGACAAAAGCCACGCACATCGCCACAGTCAGCGACAATAGCTCGTGAATCCCTCTTCCAGGTGGGACCCAGCCCTGCCCCAAAATCAGGCCAGAGAACAAAGCCGAACAGAGTAGTGAAGAGATGAGAAGAGCAGAGCAGAGCAGAGCGAACAAATTTTACATAATAATTATAAGTGGGATGGGTAGGGGAGCCAAGCCCCAACCCAAACCCCAATCCCAATCCCACCTATAAATATGCATTTTCCATGCGACCCCTGATCCAAGCCAGATCCGAACAAATGTGCGGAATAATCACTTTCAAAGAGGGGGATTCACTCGCACAATCATCATCGGGGGAGACGCTGACGTCTGACCCAAAAGGGGGGGCTATAAGTGCGAATACGATTTTGAGTGCACAATTTTCGAATGAAATAAACAAAAGAACTATGCAGAGCCGATTTCAGCCAGTATATGAGTAAATGTCTGTTTTCTTTGTGTTTCCTAATGTTCTGGTGTTTTGCTGCTCTGATTTCGTTCTAGACAAAGATTTCCCCCTACTCTGGCCCCCTGAAATAGCCCACACGCATGTCGGGAAAATGTAAACAAATAACTTTCGGGTCTGTTCTCTGGTTCTGCGATTGTGCGGTGATATTTGACTTACCGATACCGATGGTTATTCCTCTGGCCTACCCCTTTCGCTCCTCGGCAAGCGGATGGCCTTAGGCACAGACACAGACACAGACACACACACTCTACACACTACACACCCACCACCCACTGTTTACAGGAGAGCAAACAAAATCCCGCTACATGCCACACACAGTGAATCCACAGCCAGCGTAATCAGAATGGCAATAGGAATTTGAATTGGAATTGAAAATGGAATTGGATTCCGAAATGTAACTTTGCTTTAATTGAGACAATTCTGCGCACAGGTTTCGCGACTGTTGTATAAATATACGACGGGTACATGGCACGGACACAGACAGACACACACCACAAAAAACTAGAGGAAAAAACAACGAAAACAATCACAAAAAAACCAACGAACAAAAGCAAACAAATGTAAACTATTTGTGCTGTTTTTTTGCTGTTATGCCTGGGGCCAGCCGTTGCCGATGCCGTTGCCGTTGCTGTTGCTGTTGTCGTTGCCGCGTCCGTGTCCCGTGTGCTGTGGCGCTCAAGAATTTCTGCTCAGAGCAGCAGAAGCAGTCCGTGGCAGAGAGGCAGCAGCAGAAGCAGCCAGCGACAGCGGCAATGGCAGTGGCAGCATCGCTGGGGGATGATAAAAGCTTGTGCACAGAGCGTTGCCAGACCCTCCCCCGAGTAAGTGTGGCAACACTGTTCGCTGAACCCACCCTCGCCTCGCGCAACTGCTTTTCCAAGTGAAATGCGCAGGTCCTGCTGCCTGAGTTTTCTGTCGCTGCCAACAGAGGGCACCAGGGGTGCCCTGCCACTTACCGTTAACCGGAAGCTTGTATATCGAAAGCGGAGACAGTGTTGCCACGCGTGTCTGCGAAATTGCCCAAGAAAATGGCCGTTCCTTGCCCCACTCAATAAGCAGATAGATTGTGGCTTTCTTTGTAATGTTTTTTGGTTTTTCTCTTTCTTTTATTTAAATACGTTTGTATGTTTGTTCTTTTCTTTCATATTTCACCTTGGTTGCACTGGGTTTTACGAGTACGTCACTTGCATCGGTTTCTCTTGGTTTGATGTTCGTATCTAGGTTCGTATTATTTTAGCAACATCATACCTTATGGTGAGTAAAAGTTGATATGATGTAGATTTGGCACACTAAAAATTAACTCGCAACCGAAGGCAAGTTCGCAGTTCTCTGTCTTTCATCGTACATATGTACATACGCGTATGTATTTCCCATTTGTTCTTCATTTATTTGCGGCTCTTTAACATGTGCTAATTTCTTTGTTTGGTTTAGGTATTCCTTTTAGTTTAGTTTAATTTATCATTTTTCATTTTTGCATATAATTTTCACTATAAGTACATGCTGTTTAGTATCTGTCAACATTGCGAAATTAGCAATTAGGAGGAAAAAAAAAAATATATGTACTCGTATTTATACAATTATGTATGCATTTTTTTACTTTAGACTCGTGTGGGACTCTTTATGCGCTACCTTAAACTAATGTACAAAAATATCGGTAACTTAAAGACGAGCAATTTAAAATTTAAAATCAACAACGACAACAGATCGCGGTATTTTGCGAGTAATTTAATATAATACACAGAGTAATTCATAATTGGTTTCTTTCTTCATCTTCCTCTTCTTCTTCTCCTTCTCCTACTCCTTTATCTCCAATAATCGGGGGCACGTTAAAAACAATTTTTAAAACTGATCCATATACATAATTGACTCACAGTGTTTCGTTGGTTGGCAACAATTGAACTGAGAGTGAGTTGTACGAAAAAAGCTATATCGAAATGGGCCCTGGATGCGGGCGGGGCGGGGCGGTTTGGGTTGGGTCGGCTTGGGTCGAGGGGATAGCTATATGTTGGCTTTGGGGCTATGATCCACGCTAAATGATCCTCTCTGGAAATACCCCTAACTGGATTTCCCCATTCCTCTATAAACATTCTTTATATGGCTTTTATTATAATTAGATTTTGCTAGGTTTTCCCTTTGTGTCTACACATTACGAGTACTTCACGTTTTTATAAAAAAGAGAGAGAAAAAAAAAACGTTTTGTGGTCCCTGGCGTATGTAATTCAATTGAAATGGTTTCTTTTTGCATTTAAACTTGGCATTCAATAACAAAGAAACCCAATAGATACCAATAAAGTAAATCAAAAAATTCGTTTCCTTATAAGGTAAGTTCATCTTCTTTGGCCTTTTGTCCTTGCTTCGATCTTCCCCATCTGCTTCCATCTACGTCCCTCCCTTCTTCCTAAGCCTTCTTGCTACTCCTCCGTCTAGTTGTTTTGTAACTATTTATATTACTTAAGTTTTGTGCTTGTCTTTTTTCGTTTTTTGTCTTATTAGATTTAGTTGGACTGCTTAGCTGGCTGTGATCCATTTTTAGTTGTTCTTGTTCTTTGTTTTGTTTAGTTTTTTTTTGTTATATTGAACCCATTTTTGAGTATTTGTTCCTTGAATTTCAGTTTTGTGTTTGTTTGTGGCTAACTACAGGTAGTAGATAAGTAGATATAGTATCCGTTTAGTTAGTATTTCGTTGAAGTACGCATGTGTATGTGTGGCGTGTATCTGTATGTGTATCTGTGTGTGGGTGTGCCTTAGTGCGCTAATTACAATACGAGACCTATCGATGTTATCGATAGCCTTAGCCATAGCGATTGCGATAGCAGTAAGTTCGGGGATAAGTTTCTGAGTACAGTTACGTCGTCTTTTGCTGCTAAGTAAGTTGTCGCTACGAAACGCTCTATTGGTGCCTGCTGTTAGGGTTAACTTCTCTACTGACTATACTTGCTGGCTACTCTGAATTGAGTGACTGATTTGGCCTGATTCTAGGACCTGCAACTGCAACTGTCTCGGTTCGTTTTCTTTAGTTTAGCATTAGGCTAGAGCAACAAGTAGATCGATGGGTAAACAAATGAAGAAAAAGTTTAACAAAACAAACCTAACTATCTGTTCCTTTGTTTAGATTTTTTAGATTTTCTTTGGTTTGGTTTTCGCTTAAGAGATACATTTAAAGAGCTTTAAGCTTACGGCTTGAGTTTCGGTTTCGATTTCGAAATTGATCTAGAACTGCACTAATCTACTTAAGTGTTAGAGTTGCCTTTCTTATATCGAAATAGTTCTCAATTAGGGATCGTGTATGATGAATCAGATGAGCACGGGATGGCGATGGGGACGGAAACGGGGGACAAAGACAGCAAGCGTGAGATTAGGCAAACGAAACCGAAGGGGAGAGTGTTTTTCTGGGGGTAAAAATCGCATAGTATTGGGACTAGGCATCTAGTCTAAGTTTTAGATAGGTTTGACTAACGCTTAGATAGGCTCAACAGCACAAACTGAGGGTTTTTCAACAAGTAAATCGCTAATCTATGCATATTATAAGCTCTATATATAGATATATATGTATGTATGTTTGTTTTTTATGTGTGTGTTTGTGTGTATGTGTATGCATGTAATGTACGTATGTGTTGTAGGCATGTGTGTGCCTTTTGAAATGGTTGCCCTTTCTATTTCAAAACATTTGTCCGAATCGATTAGTATTTAAAACGTTTCTTAAATAGTTTTCTATATCAGTTATTAAAGCTTTCGGTTTTCATTAGACTAGTTCATATATATATATCAATATATATGTATATATAACTATGTATATTTCTGTGTGTATATATATATATACGTACTTAAAATATATATGTATGTATATGTTCCATAGTCTCTAATAATAAGAGGTATATACATTTTTATAGAGAGAGCCCGTCCCTGCCGCAATGTTCCAGAAACAAAAACTGATCGATCGGTACACCTATGTATACGGTGAAAAAATGGTAAATTCTAATATTGAGATATAGATACAGACACTGAAAAAACATGCTCGTGATGGCATGGACGTTTTTTAGGACGGTTTAATGTGGGAATCATCATCTGGCTCGCACGCACGCACGCAGACACTAATTTCTCAATCATCCATCAATCAAGCACTCAAACACCTATATACATAGTACTTATTAGTACCTTCTTATTAATCTAAGTCCTAGCAAAATGAAGCAAGAATGGCAATAAAATAACGCCTGAAATCGGCAGATCAAAATCCCACTAGAATTGGTTTCTCTGAGAGTTCTCCTAGCATTATCCACTGAGAAATAAGCGGACTGAAATCGTTGAGATATAAATTTCCCAGTGGTTTGTTCTTTTGCCAGGTTTCGTAGTCGGCAATCAAAAATAAACGAAAGCGAAACCATATAGAGCTGATGCTGGAACACGGGTGGAGGAACTCTCTGACTATTTTGTGTGTTGTTGTTGGTTTAGTTGTAGTTTTTACTTTAAATCTACTTGGAAATATATATAGTATATATATATCCTATTTGAATGTTTTACTTTATATATGTATACTATATTTGGGTTTCTTTCTTCTTTAGTTTCCATTTTGGGGGATCGTTAAGGCTAAACATACAATATAGAATATAGATCTATATTTCCTCTTTAGTTTGTATATCGAAGTGTATATATATATATGTATATATATATATATGGGTTTTATATATATATTTAGTTCTTGTACCATTGTAATACTGTCCGAATTGCTTATGGGTTGTCCTCGTCCAGTGTTGTGGCTGCTATGGGATTGGATACGGAAGGTGTTCTCTGGTTAGGGTATGGGGGGATATTTGGTCGCGGTTATAGTTCTCAGAGCTTGTCTTTATCACGATCGATGCTCATTGCTTTGAAGATGCCACGTCCGATGCCGTAACGCAGGTTGAATTGGTCCAGACTGGAAGCCCTCGGCCGCTGGCTGCCACTCTGGATCCCGCTGCCACTCGATGTGGGTCCAGCTCCTGTTGCGGGCGCCTCACCAGCCAAGCCGCTGGTGCCGCTACCAATGGGGCCGCCGGAGCCTCTGGCCAACTGCTCGTCCATGTCCGTCTCGCTGAACTCCGTTTCGGTGTCACTGAACTTGCGGCGCCGACGCAGGAACGTGCTGCAGTGTTTCAGGTCGCCCAGATTGTCGGATAGTGAGTGTCCGCGCTTGCGCTCCTGCCGCTCCATCTCGGCGGCCAGCATTCGCACCTCCCAATCGTTGTTCCCGGTCCCACTGGCGGTAAGCTCTTCATCCGCCTCGGCCTCTGCTTCCGCTTCCGCTTCTTCTTCATCCTCGTCGTCCTCCTCTTCCGCAATGTTCAGCTTACTCGACGAGGAGCTCGAGCTGGAGCTCTCACCAATGTCCAGAATCACGCTATCCGAGAGCCGTGTGAGGTTGCCCGTTACGTCCGAGACCACCATGCCACTGGGTTTGCTACCGTCCGCCCCACTGAACCTGCCATCGCCAGCGGCTCCACTCCACTCGCGATATCCTCTGCTGCTGCTGCGTCCATTCCCCTGCCCCGTATAGAAGCTGGGATGGCTCTGGGCATGCCGTGTGCTCAGCGTGCCCGGCCCGCTGTAGTAGCTGCTGGGACAGTTCAGAGCATTGGCCGAAGCGGCATGATGCCGACTCGGTCCTGGGCCGGGTGATATACTGCGTCGGCCGCCCTGAATCGGAGGCGAAGAGGTAAACACCGTGTCCAGGGAATCCCCGCGCTGTAAGTGGGATGAGAACCGTTTAGATACAATATTCAATGCGAAAGTGCGAGCACTCACCATGAAGAGAAGCTCTGCGGAGGAGCCCGAACTACTGTTCTCCTCTTCCGCCGGCTCATCGTCGTCCACCGAGATCTGCGAGAGCTTCTCCCGCTTCTGCCGGCGGGCTATAGCGAGGACTGAGGATGGAACCGCAGCCGAGGATGAAGCTGTTGAAGAAGACTTCTGCTCGATGGATCGCAGCTTCAGCTGGAGCTGGGCAATGATGGCATCGCGACGGCGCACCTCCCCGGCCATGCTCGAGAACTGCGTCTCGAATTTCGAGTGCATTTCGTTCATGTGCGTCTTGATCACGTGATTGATGCCGCTGAGTATCTGATTGAAGTAGTCCTGCGCTTCTGGAAATCCTTGAAGAGCAAAACATCAAACCGTTATTAGCACCAAAAGACAACAGGATCGGGATAAAGGGGGTACAGTAGTGTCTGGCGAACATGAGTCTTGCTGGGGTCAGAGGACTTTCAAAATAGTATTAGTTATCAGGCTGTGAGTATCAAAGCATTGCGGCACTACATATTGTACTTATGGCTACACATGTGTATATACTTCTCTGAGTTCGGACTTTATCGTAATCGCATCATAATATATACATACGCAGTTGTTAGTTATTTACACGCATTCCAATAAAAGTAACAGTAACAGACGCATTGCGTCTCCGTCGCAATCAACCAAAAGTTCAGCTCAGGTTTCAATATACATATATATGTATATATATGTACATATTTGTTGGGTTGCGTGAAAGGGCTGATTGTTTACAAGGAGCATTAGCTAAGTGTTAGGTTAGGTTATGTTACATGCTTCAGCGAGTGAGAGTACCAATATGGCAGCTTTTTCATTCCATAGCGTTCCCAAAGCGTGCGAGCGTGACTGTACGTTGATCAGCTGAAATATTTGGCTCAGATCTGTGCATAGCTGTATTTCGTGTACTTAACCAAAGTTGCAGAAACTTAAATGTGTTTCAGATCTCTTAAACTATATTTACAACCATTGGTAACTCCTTCAAAATTTGCTGAATGGGAAGCTCTTACACCATCATGTGATGAAAGGGACTTATGCTACATTTACAGAAAGGTTCAATACATATATTCTATAAGTAAATTTTTCAATATAAATTAAGGACATATGCATATATATGTAAAAGGAGAGCAGGCGATTCGTAAATTTAAACTTAAAGATGAAATAAGAGAAAAATTGCACAACTTTACTCCAGGGGTTTAAAATATTCGATATTTACGATTCAGTGATAGTTCTTTAAGCAGGGATCATTAAATTGTTTAAATTATAACAGTGGAATTAATATTCGTTAAGCTTCGCTCAAAATGCGCTTCCTCCATGCAATAATTTTTAATAAATCAGTTAAATGCAACGGCGAGGCGGGGAGGAATATAGATAGATATACTTAAAACAGAGACAGGAGATTGTATGTAGCTTGAAGAAGAGAAGAAGGATAGCAAAGCATAGGAGAGAAGTAGAGCAGGAGAGCTTGTTGTTGTTGAGGTCTCTGTGTGTGCGTTACCACTCCGCAACAGACATGCACAGGTGTGTTTGTGTGTGTAAAGGGGAATAGACGGACAGTACAATATAGAGTTTAGTGGACATAGAGAAAGATAGATAGACAGATAGATAGTTTGCCAAAAGTACAGTTGTGTGTCGGTTGGGGTTGAAAGCGTTGCGTTGGTTGCTCTAGTTCACACATGTCTGCTTGTTGTACGAGTAATTGCTGTTGTTGTAGCTGATGTTGATTTGTGTGGAGGTGGAAAACGGATTAGATCTGAAGCAGATATATTTACCTTCGGGCCTGGGCCCCTGGCTGCCACCAGCCAACGCATTGTTCGTGGTGGAGGTGGTGGTGTTCTGTCTGAGCTGCAAATTCAAATTCAAATCTGTGGATGTTGTGGATTGAGCATGAAATTCGGTATTCTGTGAGAGTATCTGATTCGATTTCGATGACACCGACGACGACGAGCATTCGACGACATATGAGGTCGATGCTGCTGCCGCTGTTGCTGCTGCTCCAGCTGATGATAATGATAAGAGTGATGATGAGGCCGCTGCTCCTAAGGCTGACGACGTTGAGGCGCTGCCAACGCCAGCAACGAGTCCGCCAATGCCGTCGCTATCACTGCCCTCCAATACAGGTGGAGGTGGGAACTGGAGATGAGGTTGCGGCTGCGGCTGAGACTGACTCTGGGGCTGCAGCTCGAACGCGAAACTCTCTTGAGGCGAATTCGTTGGCGTTACCAACGTCAACGTCGGCGACCATATGTGTGTCTCGGAAACCGGAAGTGGAACCGCAACCGGAATCGGAAACGGATACATCGGATTAGAAGAGAAAGCTGCGGTACCCATACCGCTACCGCTACCATTAGACGAATTTTTACCGTTACCGTTAGCGGTACCGTTACCGTTACCGTTACTCGGACTTAACGCGATCGCGTGCTGCGAATGTTGCGAATGGGCCACGCCGGAAGCGCCGCCAAAGGCAGCGAACTGACCTTCCTCTTTGGCACTGGCGGGCGGGCTAGAAAGAGTTGAATGGAACGTTACACTCTTCAAGAGCTTACTGTGCCTAGCCACGTACCCTTCCAAGGTCGGCTCCGCCAGCAGCACTCTCGACGCGTGCGCGTGCGCCGTGGCTGTGACTGTGGCAGTCGCCTCGTCTTGGGCATCACCTCCGCCGATGCCGCCGCCGCTGCCGTTGCCGCTGCCACCGCTTCCGCCATTGGGACCACCGCCCTTCTGCAGCTTCTTGAGTATGCTCTTTAGCTTCCGACGCTCGACGGTTTCATTCGATTCCGGGCTGAGGGGCAGCGGCACGTACTGCATCTGTCCATGCCGGGAGTTGCCGGTGTCCGATGCTGATGCAGAGGCCGATGCCGAGGCGGATGTATTGGTCGATATTGATGTGGAACTGGTGGTGGACTCGTAGGCACTGAGAAACTGTGAGTAGATTCCGGAGGTATCGCTGTAGCAGCGATAGAGCGACTCCGTGATGGGCAGATTCCCTCCCTGGTCGGACTTGGAGCAGTCCAGGCTAAAGCTGCGCGTCTGTAGGGCCTTCTCCAGCTCCGCTAGTTTCTGCCGCTCGTTGAGGATTTTCAGCCGCTTGACAAACGGCAGGCCACTGTACTCCGGCGACAGGTCGAACACGCTCTGGTAGAACTTTCGGCGCGGCTCAGCCAGTTCTCCATCCGGCAGCTGCTGCTCGGGCTTCTGCAGGCGTAGGCACTCCCGCTTGGTGCTCGCCTGGCTGGCCGAAGAGCTGGTGTTGCTGGTAGAGTCATGAGCGTGGCCATGACCATGGGCGTGTCGGGGCGATCTGGAGCTGCTCCTGGCACTGTGGTGACGCGGACGGGACAGGGACTGGGACTGGGCCTGGGCGGTGGCCTCCATCTGCTGCGGAATGTTGCTCAGCGAGTAGTTTTTCAGGGGCGTGGCTAGGTCGTCCGGCGAGCAGTTGGTGAGGCTCGTGTAGCTGGAGGACATGAGCGTCGCTAGCTTCAGTTTGGACCAGGGCTTGGAGATGGGCGTGCCGTCAGTGTCCGTGTCTGATTGCATGGGAGTGTTGAGCTTGTAGGACGGCTTGGTCACCTTCTTCGATATCGTGGCTATGGCCAGGGCTTGGCCAGGTCCTACTCCCCCTCCCAATCCCACACCCCCCGATGCTTTTTCCTCCGCTAAGATCGCTGGTGGTAGGGGCAACGTTGAAGCATGCTTGGCAATCAGAGCCAGCGACTTGGGGGGCTCCTTCTTGGCTATCGCTCCGGTACTGGGACCCGGCGAGGATCCACTTGCCCCGCCGCCCTGTATCTGCTGTATCTTCTGTTTGAAGGAGACCTTCATGATGGGCTTGATCTGGGCGACTGTCAGCAGCTGACTTCCCGAGGGGAGTCCTGTTCCCAATCCTGCTGCGGCTGCTGTCGCTCCTCCGAAGTCAATCTTGCTGCTGATGCTGGGAGGCGTCTTGACCTGACAGGTCAGTAAGGGCAAAGGGGCAGGAATACCAAAAGGCAGGGAAAGAAAAAGAGTTATAAATGTTAGTGAGGGCTCAAAAAGTGGCTAATGGTCTTGGATTGTTTGTCTGAGTTCTGGTTGGGGGTTGGTTTATCGGGATCTATGTTTTGATCAGGGTTTGGTTTTTTTTTAAGCTTTACCATTACGAGGCCGGAATCGCCTCCGGCGTTCGCTTGCGGCTCGTTCTTAATTTTCAACTGCTGCAATCGCTGGATCAGGGGAAAGCCTTCGTTGAACTCTCGTTCGGGCTCTTCCTGTATCGATTCCTGCGGCGATAACGTACACGTTACATGTGAGTGAGGTGGAGATTTCTGTGGTGGTGTGGACTTAACAGCTCGCTCTTCGCGATCCTAGTGCAAGACACATAAAGACACATACAAAACTACTTTTTAGGAGCCGGGGAATTAATTACATACAACACGAATTTTGGGTGATTCTCATAATTGGGCGGGCATTTTGGAAGCTAAACAAAACCAAAATAAAAGAAAAAAACCAGAAAATAATAGCCCTGCAACGCAAAAGCGTGGTGTGTACAAGGAAATTATGAATTATGTGGCATGTCAGTGAGTGTCTTCCTGTATCTGTATCTGTACCTATACCTACACCTGTATCTATTTTTATTTTGTTGTGGCCTGTTAAGTATTCGTGTAATAAGCACAAGCAGGAACGCAACTATGGGTATCATCCAGCCAAAAAAAAGTAATCAGAATGATAATGGTAGAGGACCTACCGATGAGTAATATCATACATACATCTTGTATTACGAAAATAGGTGGGAGCGTTAAATTATTGTTATTATTAAACTCCAATTTAGTTCATTTTATTTCAATAAGATTATATTTGGGATACTAAAAACGTATTTTTACCCCGAACGAGGTCATCCATAGTTTCCAGAACGCTGAAACCTCAGTTTTATTTGTTTTATTCGTTTAAACCTGAAGCTTTGGTTCATTTTCCTTTCCACAACGAAATTGATCAAGCAGTGCGTGACTGAAACCTGAACGTGCGGTTCGCTTTTTCTTGAAACTATCCAACAAGCAGTTTTGCGGCCAAACAGTTTATTTCCGCTTTCACAGGCAAGAGATCAAGCATCGTGACTCTAAAAGCAGTTCATAAAAAAAACCTTAAGCAGTTTATTTCCCCTTCACAAGACTCAGATCAAGCAGTGCGTTGCTGTAAGAAGTTTATGCACTAAACGTGAAGAAGTTCATTTCCCGTTCACAAGAGATATTAAGCAGTGTGTCGCTGAAACAAAATACATTACACAGACCCACTAAAGAAAATAAAGATGTCTGTCCGGAGAAGTTGGATGTCAATCTTCATATATTGGAATTCCGGATGCCAGAATAATAATTGCGGGGTAATATTTTTGGGGAGAACCTCTGTTGTCACTAAATTTGAAAACATTGAAATATAATGCAAACTAATAAATATCCCAATAATGCGGACTGTTCCCCTTAACATCAACTGCATAATGACTCGTTTTATTTCCTGCAATTGTTTCTTAATTGTTTGAAGCTTGGCTTGCATAACGTGCTGCTAATTACAAGAATGAAGATTAAGATAAAGCTAAAACATTGATTTGGGTGGAGTTTGGTTTTGATTTTGAAGGTGCACTAACAACTGCATTACAATGGAACACACATGAATGAGCAACTAGAAGTAATTGAGGAAGCGTCTCAGATACAACTGGATACAACTGGAACTGGTGTGTATCTGTAACTGTATCTGTATCTGCAACGTCTGTAACTGTATCTTTGGGTGTATGTATCTGTGGCTGTTTCTGTGGCTTTGTCTGTGCTGTTTTTCCATTTGTCAAGCTGTTCATTCAATGCGTTTGTTTTATTTGTGAAGAAAAACCATTTAAAGCTTGCTGGATGTGGGTGTGGGATGAGAATGTGTATGTGGATGAGGCATCATGAACCATTGCTGGCTGGGTGGCGAGTGGTGGGTGGTGAGAGAAAAAGTGAGTTGCGTGTGGTGGCTGTTTGGTGGTCAGTGGCATCTGGCGGTGGGAGGTGTGTCCTTACCTGCTTTTCCTTGAGCAGCCGCAAACGCTGCAGCAATGGGAGCCCGGCCCCAATCGGACTGGGGGTCTTGTCGTGCAGCTCGTCCTTGGCATCGGCGGTGTCTGCGTCCTTCTCGTCCGAGCGTACGCGAGACATGCGCTTCAGCATGATCTTGCTGCCGCGGGGCGAGGTGTTGTGCAGCGGTTGCATCTCCAGCGACTCGTCGCTCTTCCGGGAGGTTCTGCCCATGAGAGAGAAATTAGGGAGTAACTTCGTTTGGTGCTGTGGTAAATCCCACCTGGACTTCTTCAGCACATTACGAAAACCCTTCACATCGTGCTTCAGCTTGTCCACAATCTTCTTGGATGCACTGTTCTCGCTGCTATCGCTCTGGTGCACCTGTCCCTGGTGATGGGCCTGATGGTGGTGCGGATGGGCCGCCGCATAGGCCGCGTTCTCCTTTTCGAGCGCCGCCTTCGCGTACTTCTTGTTCACGCAACGCACCTCCATGAGACGCTTGCGTCCGAGAGTCTGGAGGATCTCTTGCGCATCCGGATAGTCCTTCATGGCTGCCAGAACATCCTCGCGAGAAAGCGAAAAGAGCTCCGAGTAGCCCACAGAACGAACGTCCGCAGTGCGCCTTTGGTATAGATGATTCATGAGTCAAAATATCATCAAGGATTCCTCAATTGTACCACTCACTTGTTTAGCCCGTCCAGATTGAGGATGCCGATCTCGCCGAAAAAATCGCCAGCCTTCATTGTTGTCAGCACCTTGCCCGTTTCGCTGAGCACCTCCAGGATTCCATCGGCGATGATAAACATCTCGCGGGCCACCTCACCCTTGCGGCAGATGGAGTCGCCAGGCGTAAAGATGTAAGCCTTCATTTTTAGCACGAGATCGTGCAGAAACTCCGGCTGGCACTCTTGGAATATGGTCACCTTCTTCAGCACACTCAGGTTCACGTGTAAGGCCAATTCGGTTTTCAGTTTGTCGGGCAGCAGGCCCAAAGCTGTGTTGATGTCGCCACCACCCTGTATTCGCCCCCGCGACCAGCTGTAGTCGTACCATCGCAGCACGCGACGCTTCATCCCACCCGGTACCTGAAAGCACACGGATCGATATCAGTAGGAGGGAGGCTCGAAGGGAAGTGTGAACGGAATAATGAAGCTACCTTGTGATGCCTCATGTAGGTCTTGGCCCCATCCAGCAAACGTTCGAACTCCAGACGATTCGCATTCCGATTCGTTATCACATTGCCCACTTGGCCAACAATTGTCGCGAAGATAAAAACACCAATCAAATAACTGACGATCGTAAAAATATATCTGCGAAAGAGAAGATCAGCCGATCAGATATCAATCAGTTAGCATAACGGAATATATATAGGAGAGTATCATATGCGTATAAGAGAGAGAGAGAGAGAAATCGAAAAAAGGATGATGATATTTATTTCACCAAAAAAATGAGGCCCATCTGAACCTTCATAATTTCTCTGTCTCTCATTCATATAATATTCATATACACACTTTATTGGCAAGATCAATCAAAGTTTTCGAAAGCTGAATGCAGTGGAAAATTGTTGTATTTATGTTTGCAAAGTATTTTTCTACATTTTGGCGATGCAAATAAATATCAATGAAATTGTTCTAGGCTGTCGCACGCTTTCGAAAACTTCGATGTCAATGTTTGAAGAGAATGCAACAGATCAGTCAGAATTAGAACTAGAACACCAAGGAAGACGAATCGGTGGACAGCCCCCAAAACAAATTGCATGATATTTGATACGATTTGATTGACTTTGCTTAGAGTATAGATGTGATTTAGATGAATTTTAGTTGATGATCATACCCATAGCTAGAGCCAAACTGAAGCAGGCGTGATTTAATGCCACGTCTAGGTATTGATCTTGGGCCGTCCACCGAAAAGTTCGGTCTGATTTGTACATTCGGTGCATTTAAAGAAAAATTCGAAATGAGAGCAGAACCCGGAAGAACATAACCCAACCCCCGATCAGAATTTATGTCTTTCGACTGGCATGGTATGCCATGGTATACTATTTGATCGCTGCCGTACTCACTCTGCATTCGTCTCGGGCGTCGGCAGGTCCCCGATGGTGGTCAGCGTCAGGGTGGACCAGTAGAGGCTGCCCAGATACTTCCGCGTGAGGGTGGCATAGTCACCCGGCCTATACGGATACACCCAATCACCCTGGAACATATGACGCAAAACCGGACGGTTAATCACTGAGAGGAGCGCGAATGGCAATGCCAATGCCAGGGTCTTGCACTCACCTGGAAACCCTCCGCCTCTGAGAGTAAAAAATAGAAGCAACCGAACCAATGTGCCAATATTAACAGGATATGAATTAGGTTAACAACGCGCCATAAATTTGGCCAAACTGTTCTACTCTCTACGATGTAATAAAATCTCACAGATCGATAAACCTTCAAAAGGAAATGGAAAACAGCAAAATGAGATTAACATGTGCCCCAATGTTTTCGCCTCGGCTCTGTGCGGGTGCGGAACTCACTTTAAAAAAGCGCGTAAAACGCAAAAGCGGATGGGTGCCCATCTTGAGCTGCAGCAGATCCAATGGTATCAGCGCTATCATGTCGAAGATGAAGTCACGCGAGTGAACGTAGTGGCAGGCCAGCTTCCTGTCATCATATACCTGGAAAAGGAAGGGTGCGGTTAGAGGGGTTATTTTTATTAAGGGTCCGGAGTAAAGGTCCGCTCACCATTAGGCCCTGCTCCAGATAGCCTGTGCGTAATTGAACTATTATATCTAAGATAAATACAACATCTGTCATCGAATCGCAGATAAGCCAAAAGGTAGGCACAGCTTGCTGTCCGTCCGAAATTAGAAAGCAGATAATTAGTGAATTAAAAATAGAGAAACAAAAAATCATCCCTTTCGGTTTAAAGTGGTCAAGGGCAATTATTCAAGGCCCCATCCGGGCGGTAGTTGACAATTGCCAGGGGAAAGGCCTGTCCAGGCAACGGTAGCCACAACTGCGGGCCTTTGTGGCCAGGATAAAGGTCAGCTTAAGACCCGACTTTTGTTTGCCATAGTCATAGTCGTAGCCACCTCTAATCTGATGACAAACACCAGCTAACTGGGCCATAAACAAACATTTGCCCAGGCCTGGCTGCGTGTCTTATAATTGAGTCATTACAAGCCAAAGAGCGGGAACAAACAGATAAAAAACGGATAACTTTTCACCACCCCCAGCGCCACTCACACGGTTGGTGAAGTAACTACGGAATACCCTTCGTCCGACATCTTCCATGGACTGCGACCAAGTCCACTGGCTGTGGAAATGTACCCCCCACTCTAGAGGGGGCAGCGACCGGGACAGCGGGGCAACTCGCATTACACAAAACTCTTTAAGCGTAATGACAAAAGGGTGTTGGCTTTCACAAAGGCGAACAAAGGTCTGTCTGGACCACCTTTAGAAGGTTGACTGATGGATCTGAGGGCTGGGGGAGTGGCAAAAAGGGAAGAGTACTGAATGGAGAACTGAATGGGGATTGTAAAGGTAAAGGTATCTGTCTGATGTGACAGATAAGACTCACCTGCAGTTCAGGAAAGCTCTGCCTCACAATTAGGGTCCATAGATTATATAGAACACATACAGTTACCATCATTAGCCAATAGAAGTAAAAATTTTCATCTGGATTAACAACGGATCGTCGTTTCTGCAGATAGCGTCGTCTACGTTTAACACTTTTGTCGACGTCACCAGAGGCACTTTCTGAACCCGTATCTTCAACAGTTTCCTGCAAAGCCCCATGTTTAGTATTTATCCTCCAATTAATGGCATACTCGTAATGTGTGTGTGTGTGCGACCCGCGAGCGGTGTATCTCACCTGTGTTTCGGGTATCTGTCTAGTCGAGAAACGCTTCAAGAAGGAGTCTTCGCGCTTGAGCGGTGGTTTTTTCTGTATCGCCGACGAGATCTGCACGGTGGTGCGTAGCTTCATCCAGCGCTGGTTCGATCGTGTCCTGTTTGGCGTAGGAGTGAGAGAGCATACAATTAGGATCATAAAACGATATCCCCCCTAGGGTTCGCGATAGGGATTGTCTCACACATCGAACTACAGTAGCTAAGAAACGGAAATGAGCTACGAGTACGAGTACCTCTAGGAGGCGAAGGGCGCAACTGAAGGGGCATTCCAACTAAGCGTGCGCTCACGTTACGTTAAGGTGCTGGAAGTGCGAGGAACGCACACATACATATTCATACGCATTCACTTACGGGTACGTAACACGAGACATCAAACACTTACGCTATGCTATTGCTGATGACGGAGTACGGTTACAGATACGGATATGATACAGGTTCGGTTACGGCTACGGCTACGGCTACGGATACTTAGTGGCAAGGCAAACATTCAAACGGTTAGGAGGTGGGAGAACCCAAAAGGCCGTAACGTAAAGGCACGCAACATTAACGTACGGCAAGGGCAACGGCAACGGCAACGGCAATGGTAACGGTAACGATAGCTGTAACGGTAACGCTAACAGTAAGATGAAACGGAAACACAACGAACAAAACACGCAACAAGCAAGGAGAGGGAAAACAGTGGATCAAGTAGGATGTAGGATACAGATGGATGGCGCAGTAGAGGAAGCAGGCATGCAAAAGTTAGAGAATCGCAGATTTGATAGATAAAAGATAAAAGATTAAACATTATAGATTGAATGTCTGTGAGTGCAGATAGCAAAGGCATTCCACGGAAATCAAATCAAACCAGAGGAAATAGCAATCAGAGACGTTATGCAATCCACAGGAAGAAATTAACAAGAAAATTGCAATTGGAAAATATTTCTGAGAAGCAGCAGCGGCAGCGCGAGGCAGAGACAGACAGAGAGCGAAAGACTGAGAGAGAAATGGGGTATAGTGGGGGCTGGGCGGAAGTTGGGAAAAGCTGGGGGAAAGGGAAATTTGAGGCAAGCGGCCAACAACTTTTCGCTCCCGATATAAATAGCACTTATTGTACGAGTACGAATAGCTGTGGGAAAATGTGTGCTGCAAAGCTGTCGGCCAGGTGAATTGTTAGGCAGGCTTCGTGTTCGCAGCACTTTTACCCTTCAGCGGAAATCCAATGAAACTGAAAACTTTATTTCTCAATTAAAAAACTAAAAAGCTGACAAGAAAGGAAGCTAGGCTAGCTACGGCATGCCGAGGCTTCGTATACCCTTGCAAGGTCGGAAAAATCTTTGAACAATGTTCTTTAGCAGGTGCCAGAGGGAATCAACTGGAATGTTTGTAAACGTAAGCCAAGTTACTCCACATTGTTTTTCAAGCTATTAAGTTAACAACATTGAGGACTTGTACAAGAATTACTACAACTTTGAGAGCAACTATGGAATCTGAAAGTACTAGCTATTCTCGAATGATTATTTTGCCCTTAAGATAAACAATTGTCAGTGGCTTTCACTTGTCCACAAGTAGTTCCATTATAGCAGACAGTCAGACAACACACTGATTGCAGAGCCTGCCGTTTGATTGAAAAACTATTCCCTGCAAGGGCATTACTGTGCACTATCTACAGACTCGATCTAGGACTAGCCTACAACTACTTGGGATACTTGGGGGGAATCGGAGCTTTCGGGTAGGGATTGACGGGGTTTGGGTGAGGTTTTACCACTTTAAACTTTTGCTCAAGCCGCTCAAGGTCGCCATTCAATCGTCTGTTCTGCTATTGCATGATGTACACAATTTATTTTTCTATATACGATATACGAGTATATACATGGCCTATGTACATTCAAATTTGATTTCTTGCTGATTGGTTAATTGTTTGTGTTCGCTTAATTTATGCACAGTTTAATATTCTCATTCAGCATAGCAAATGCCAAGCTACGGAATAAATGTATATCGTTTTATGTTTAAGGTTTGCATTGTATTATTTATGGTTTTTTTTTTGGTTTTTGGTTTTTGCATTTGCATTTGGTTTTGGTTTTGGTTAATCGTTGGCTGGTTTTCTACGCTTTTGTTGTACTATTTACAGCGTTGGCTAAGTGATTACGCATACGTCATGTGGTACGATGAGGTACGAGAAAAGAAAGCGATTGGTAGCAATGCAGTTGGCTAAACGAAAGATAAATCAAAGGAAAACTATGATAGCTATAGGTGTGGTTGCCAAGTATCAGTATTTGTGTGTGGTATTTGGTGTGGTTCTTTCTGTGTGTGTTTTGGGTGTTTTCTGTTGTCTTAGGCTTTATACAAGGTGTGGTTCTGGTTCTTGGTCTGGTTCTGGTTCTGGTGCTGGTTGAGAGGAGTTTTCGGCTCTGGAGAAAGGGGTTGGCTCGTCGCTACCAAATGGCGCCCCACCAAAAACCCTACTCTCAATATATGTATATTCTTGTATATATATCTTGGTTTTCTTTTGTTGCCTATTCAAAATGCAAAGCGCGCACATGCCGATCATCATCATCATCATCATAATCATCATCATCAGCAGCATCATTATCATAATCCATAAAGTATAACCAAATGAAAAGAATGAACAAAGCTTAGCTGTGTCTATTCTATATGTGTATGTCTATGTGTGAGTGTGTATATGGCTTCGTTTGTCTATATGTGTGTGTTTTGCATTGGTTTTTGCGTTTGTGTTTGTGTTTGTATGTGTGCAGAGACAAAACCGACAAAAATCATAAGGAACACAAGAAAATAAACTTACCAATCGGAATCTGGATCTGAAGCTCCATCTCCGATACGCGATTTCCTAAACGAGTTTCCAAAGTTTTTCATTTTTGGTTTGTTTCTTCGTATTTTTGGTTTTTGTTTAACATATATTTTTGTTTGTTTTTTTTTATCGTATCATTTTCATTTTTTTATGTTTTGTATTATTTTGTTTGTAATGTTTTGAGGCAAAGTGAGAGAGAATTCAATAGAAATAGATTGGCACAGAGAGACAGACAGATAGATAGATATATATATATATAGATAGAGAGAGTGAATGAGAGAGAGAGAGAGAGACACACACACAGAAAGGGACAGAGAAATATACACCCAAGCCCGCAATCCATTTGGCGGACTTGTTTGACTTGGCCCTTGGCTGATATGCGGGCCCCCAATACAGGGCATCGCAGGAACCATTCCGGAAACCATCCGAGAACACTTCCTTCTATCCCATCCCATCTCATTCCAACCTTTCCCTTCCTTTACCCGCCAGCCAAGCGGAAAAAGGCTTGCTGCACGATAAGATTATACCCCATGTGAGCGGGAGAGTGTGCGTGTGGGTGACCCCATTGTTGTTTTGGGGTCAGCTGAACCATTTGTGGACTTTCGATTTAATATAAATTGGGAATGAGCTTTTCCCAATTTCTCCTATTCGTTTCGTTTCGTTTTCGATTTTGGGTTCGAAAAGGTTAAAGAGGTTCTCGAGGCTCCGTCTTGGTCTTAGTTTCAGTCTCATTCTTAGTCTCAGTCTCAGTCTCTGTCTCCATTCGCCCTATTAAATGGCCTGCTTTATTGCACCACAAATCATCCACAAAATGTTAAAGGACTCTCCCGCATTAGTCCTATTTCGTGTGTGTGTTCATGTGTGCGGTTCAGTAAAATTGTTATTGTTTAATGGCTGCATGATGTCCGAGTTTTGGATGTTTCGTGGGACCCTGAACGGGCCGGGTTCGGGCCTCAGTTTCTAAGCCGGATTTCAATTAACGCCTGGGGGCCAGCTTGGCTGCGCGGTCGTGCGGCTATCAGGCTGCAACCATGACCAGCCAGAATGTTTCCAACAATCGCGTTCGGTTCACCACTTGACTGGCATCAAATGAAACAACAATTGAAAAATTCCGCCGACTCATCTAGCCATCATGAGGGAAATCTCTGAACGCTTCCTGCCCTGCCCGGAGTGGGCATTGACTGGGGACGCCATTTGACTGTGGTCATGGATGCCACAAAACATATGCCACCACATTCCTCTGCCCTGTTCTGGCTGTGATTTGGGCTCTGATTCACTATCTAATTTCACTTAAACTCGCTTTCGGCTGGAGCCTACAGAAAAAGCCCTTTGTGTCCTATACTCCAATATTGCTATTTCTACGGGTATTTGCTGCTCTAAAGTCATGGAATCGGTGTAGTTTTCCTGTAATTATTTAGCTCCCACATGAAACATGGCTTAGGCACAATTAACTTATAAAAGCTTCACCTTTCAGGCGAAGTGAAAATGATCATTACATTTTGTTGGCGTTGGGCTCACTTAAAATATCTTTCAATTTATCAATGTCCAATTATACGTTAACTGGCAGCTAAACAGACAGTTGACTGAACTCAGCTCCCAATTCGGACAGTTTTAATTCCTGAACTTTCAACTGCACATCGACATCGACGCACACATGTAAGTATGTGAAGCCTAGTGACCCGAGTGTATAAATAGTTAGATGCAATGCTTGAACTGTTTGATTGATTTATTCCCCATTAAGAACTCAACACATCTCTATTCGAGATATGTAACTCGTACCTGTGCCACACGGCAGAAGTGAGCAGCATCTCAAGTAGCTTGAAATCAAAACACAATTGCCGACAGACGACAGATCGAACAATGCATTTGATTGCGAATCAAAGTAACTTGTAAAGGAATTACCTAACCACAAGTTCTCTCTTAAGAGAGAGAGAGAGAGAGAGAGCCACATTGGGAGAGGGGAAAGGTCAATGTGGAAATGGGACAATAAGGGGCAATGGGGCAATGGATCCGCCGAGACTGGGGCAGTGAGATGTCATCCAGGCACTGCCCTCTTCCTTTTGTTGAGGCAGGACTCAGTGGCGGATTCAAAGAAGACTGCATAGATTTTGGTCTTCCAAGGGTTCCCCCTTCTCTGGTACGAAGTGTATTTGTGTCTGAGTCAGTGTGTTCCCTTGGCTTCTACATAAATTTGCAATTTTCCAAATTCAAATTCTTTGTAAGTTGTCAGTCAGAAGGCAATTTCCCATTCGGTATGCACAATGCCAGGCGGCAGGCGGCAAGCTGCAAACGGCAAGCGGCATACAACAAGCATTGTGGCGTATGCATAGGCGCATGTTGAATGCTCCTCTCTCTGTACTATGTGTGTGTGTGTCTGTGTGTTGGTGTATTTGTGTCAAAAGTTCGCCTACATTGCAGCCAGCAGGCGGCAGCCAGTAGCAGCCAGCAGCAGCTTAAACATATCGATTCACACATACACACACTCTCTCTTCTCACACAAACAAAAGCCACTTTAACTTTTGCTGTTTGCAGAGATTTTTCAAGCAAAAGTTCTTCTGCTTCTTCAGCCCCTTTACACTGTCATGCCATGTCTGTGCACGTGTGTATCTGTGTGTGCATCTGTATGTAAGTTCTGAATCTGTGTGTGCTTGCCTCAGCTTGGCATCAACTTGTTTAGGTGGGGTAAACTTTTAAGTTTCCCCTTGCCAAAAATGAACCGAAACTAGAACAGAAAGTGGTTAAGTGTACGAGTGGAGTGTTCCCGGCCCTGACACCTTTGCTCCCCTCCAAATAATACAGTGCTACCTCCGCCATATGAGAAATACATGCATACATACATATATTATGCATATGCTTAATATATGCAAATTTGTGTCACGCGCTTTTCAACACTTATCAAACGAGTAAATCCCTGTAGAGCAACGAGAAAGTTTTAAAGTTGCGTGCTGAAATTCCTTTAATCCTGAGCCAAAATCGTTTCTTTTCTCTCTAAATAATACAGTGCTACCGCTTGTACACATACATGGTACAGGACATGTGCATGGTTGATGAACTTATGTAAATTTCTGACAAACGAAACGCTTTTCAACACTGATTAAGCTACAGAGTGTGCGGAGAAAGTTTTCAAGTTTTGGAGTTGAAAATGTAGGTAATTTATATTCTCAGTACCTGCAAATTTTAAATAATACAGTGCCTTCTCTCTTGTAATATGCACTGTGTTGATTAACTTATGTAAATTTCTGAAAAACGTTTTTCAACACTGATTAAACCATTAATTGACAAAATTTTCTTCCCACAAGGAGAGTGTGTGGAGAAAGTTATAGAGCTTAGAGTTCTTTAGAGTTTAAGTTAATACAGAATTGGCTCACCCTGAACTAAAACTACAGAGCTATGTATGTACCTCCCTCATAAAATAAGGTATTATTCATATGGTTAAACATATATCTGTCCAATGCTTTGCAACACCTATGAAAACCCCTTAAAAACCGCTTAAAGGCAGCATCATCTGAAGGGACTTCTATGAAATTGAATGTTTATTGTTGTTTCTTTGACAATACTTAACCATACCGCCCTAGAGCCCTAGAACATTGAGTGGGAGAAATAGAGACACAGAGAAAAATTAACAGATCTAATGATGGACTGAGGGAGAGAGTTAGCGAATGAGCGAGCAGGCGAACGAGCGATTTGGATTAGAGTTGAGTTGAGTTTTGAGTTTTGAGAGAGGTCTGGCATTCGCTTACACATCAATGATATATAAGATATATAGATAGTTACACATAGGTTCATACACTACGATAAGATCGGGTTAGTAATTAGTAACAGAGACAGAGAGAGAGAGAGACAAAGAGTGTGTGTGTATGTGTGAGACAGAGCGATCAATGAGAGTTAGTCGGTTAGTTAGTATCGAGGGTCATATCAAGGACTTTACGATTATTTTCTGTGGAGGGTGAGCAAGAAGGGGGATTATCTCACACACACGTGCGTACGCACGCACGCACGCACGCACACAATGCAAGAGAGTTTACACACACACAAAAACATAGGTTAGATAACGCTAGAAAAACTTGAATCTCCAGTTAAACAGATATTGTAGGTATATACGCATATATGCACGAGTATATGATAGTAGGTTAGTGAGCAACATTCCTCTTAATGCGTCGTAGTGAGCAGTAGTAAGCCATCACGGCCCTGAGGCTCTTCCACTTTGTCGTCTGCTGGCCATTCCCATTGCCAGGGGCGTTGGGGTTGGCCTGGACGCGACACTGCTGGGCCAGCTCCTCGGGATGCTCGCTGATGAAGGAGGAGAGCGTCTTCATTTTGGTGCTGCTGCCGGAGTTGATCAGGCGCTGTGCCACCAATGTGCCGTTGCTCTGGTCGGAGGACGGACTGTTCTGAAGAAGACGCACCTGGCGGCGCTGGCGTGGATGCTGCTGCCGCTGTCCCTGTCCCGGCGTCACTATAAGTCTATCCTTCTCTGTGTATCCTAAACTACTGTGTGCGCAGCCACAAGCCATCTGGGACGAGCTGGCCGATCTAAATCCGTGTGCGATCCAGGCGATGCGATGCAAGAAGTTCTTACACTGATTAACTTTTGCTGTTCGTTGGTGGTGGTGGTGTTGGTGGCAGTGGGGTTTCGGTTTACGAGTACGAGTATCTGTATGCCGTGGTTGGAGTGGAGCTGAGTGGCCGTGTTTAAAGAGATTAACCCCAACTGAGATGGTCCATTAGGGCATGAGTGGCCACAGCAGTAGCCGCAAAGAGTTACTAACTTACTGAATCTCTCCGTGTATGTGTCTCCTGGGACAGTAACTCTTCCTCTTGGCCTTGTTTGACTCTCTCATTCATGTCTCAGTTAATTAATGAAACCATGCACAAGCACACACACCCACACACAGGCCGAGACACGGACATGGGCAATCCCGGCTAATTGTCATTGCTAATTTCCCTTTTGTCACCACAATAAACACAAACAAAAGTTATCCTGTCCCTGTTCCTGTTCCTGTCCACGTTTCTTCCTGTCTGTCTGTCTGTCTGTCTGTGTGTGTGCGTGTGTGTGGGTGTCTTTGCGACAGCTCCATTCAACTGCAAAAACATAAAAAGTTGAGGCCGCAGTCTCAACATATAACACATACAGTGCGTTTGAGCGCTGTAAGGCAACACTGGGTGCCAGTGCACCCTAGATAAATGCCTCAAATATTGCTCAGTTCTTGAATTTACTCGCTTATCGAATAATCTGAGTATTCAAAAAGATATTCGGCTATTAGATACTTGAATTAATTTTTATGTAGGATAATCGTTAAGCTTTAATCAAAATCGGCAGCTTATAAGTTGATGCACTCAATTGTGAAATTTCTCTACATATAAATAGGCCAAAATATTACAAAATCAGCAATCGACCAATGTAATAAATGGAAATCATTAACGCTTTAAAGCTATTGATTAGAATTCAATGACGATGAAAGGGATTACCCAAGAGGCGTATGTATTTAATGATGTTCTCAAATGAAGAGAACTACTTTTTGAAAGAAGATTAAGCTCCAAATACTTTTGAAATTATTCATCAATAGTCGCCCCACTTCATCAGTTAGTCCTTTTACGTTCCAAGTACGTTTTCCTGTCAGCTAAGAAACGCACTGTATCTGTGTATAGCTCTTACTTTGCAGATCCAAGACTTTTGATTAGGTTAACCAGAACTCGAGCTGAAAACTTTTGATGTTACACCCGGTCCCAGGTCCCTGTTCCCCATCCCTTTCTGCTCCTTTAATTTCAGTGTCAACTCCAGCTCCAATCTCAAAAATATTCATGTTATACAAATGTACGAGTGTACGTACGCCCTTGGGTGGGGGGTGGTCCTAGCTAATTACTAATTAGATTTAATTGAATCAAGTTTGTTGTTGTTGTTGATTTTTTTCGGTTAAGAATACGAAATACGAATACGGATACGGCTGTGAATGTGGCTTACGGTTGATCAAATACAAAAAGCTGCCAAGCTGGCAAGTAGTGGCGAGGCGTGGCGAGGCGGGTTGAACGAAGCCCAACAAAGTATGCTACACATTTATCAATTACGCTTACTGCACGTTTCTATGTATATGTAAACGCAATGTCTACATGTGTGTGGGTGTAAATGGATGTCTGTGAGCATGAGTGTGTTCGTGTTTGCCAGATTATGTTCATGTGTTTGTACGGCCGGCGATTTGAATAAATCATCTTTGTTGCTTTTCCTGCCCTTTCCTTCCATCGCCTATGCTTTCAACTTTTATTTTACAGTTATGCACGTGTCAATGTTTACGAGTATGTGTGTGTGTGTGGGTGTTTATTTGTGTGTGTTTGTTTTTTTTGCCCATATGTGGCCTGAACTTACCTCTGACTGGGACTCTTGCTATCCGAGGAATGCGGCGCACTGTGGTTGTCATCGTCATGGGCCATCTTATGGTGTCGCTTGTGATAGCCGCCAGAGCTTTCGCCAGCGGCAGCACCACCGGCAACACCGCTGGCCCCGCCAGCCCCACCGCCAGAGCTACTGGTCCCCGTTGGACTTATGACATCCGTGTCGCTGTTGCAGTCGTGAATCTGGCGTGCCACATCCTTGACGAACTTCCCAGCGCCGTGCTCGTGATCGTGCGTTTCCATCTGCCGAGTAAAGAGGATTATATTCAGGGAATAAGTCGATTATATTAATTGGGTTCATCACATCGATGTGTTTGTCCGATGTGTGTGCAAGTGTGCCATGGTGGCAGGGTAGCAGGGTGCCAGGGTGCCAGTGCCCCAGTGTGCATGTGTGAATGTGTGAATGTGCAATTGAGCGCATCCTTATTGCTTATTATGCAAATTTGCCTGCAAATGGGCCCGGGGCAAGTGTTATGTGCAGACAATTTGACAACAAATGCAATATTCAAGACATAGCAACAGCATCAGAAACTGTTTCAGCATCAGCTTTTAAACATCTACATCTACCCAGTGCTCAGAGCCATTTCCCGCTTGGCCTCGATGGTGCATTCTAAATCGCATGACGATACTTAATAATTTATCTCATTGCTGCCGACACGACAACTTCCTCAATTGAAGCTCCACAGTCGTCTCGACCTTCAGGTGAGCGGTTGTCAGGGTAGGGAAGCAGACAAATTGTGGAGCGGGGGGAATGGCTGGTGACTTGAGAAAAGTTGCAGGCGGGAATTGAAGAGTACTCGCATTCGGCAGATCAGAGCCGGTAGCTATTGGAAGTTATTTGTAGGTACCTGAGAAAATCAGAGTAAAAACCCAGCTCTTGGGATAAAATTGGCCTGAAATCAGTTGGTCATTCATTGCTGATGAATTGTTTATAAGTTTCCCCAAGAGTAGGAAGTGGCTAACATGTGTCCGCTGCAGCTACGACTACAAGTGTTTTCTCAGAATTCCTCTTAAGAAACGGTCAAAATTGGTTCATATATTTCCGTAGCAACCGACTGAGGGTTGGTACTAGAATTGCGATGAGCTAATGTCGTTTATTATCGATTCAAAGCTTGAAGAGATCAAACAGAAATTCCTTGCGGACGTGAGAGTAAAGTAAGAAACCACAAAACCGAATATAAATTCCGGCTTTAATTGGTAAGAAATGTATTTCAGCTTTCGATTCATCAAATTTATTAATTGATTTCATATTGGTGTATTCTCCATAGCTACAGAAAGTCGTCCCCAAAATGAAATAAGCCAATATTAAAGCCATTTATTAAAGCCACAACAGTCCACACTGTCACACAGCGTCTTAGGTGAATGGAATTAGAAGTCTGTTTCGTGTTTCCAGCTACTGGTATCTTTTACCAAAGGCAAAATTTATATCAAATTCCCTATCCAGCGAACACTAACTAGCGATCTGGATTCCAATAAGCATCGGAAATCAAAGGTTGGTCTGTGTAAACAACTTTCCGAACTTTGCGTAACTGTGGCAATGAAATCACAGTGTCCCCCTCTCATAACATTTTTGGCACACTTTGATTGGGTCAGTGTTCGGAGAACTTGTCCTCTAACCCATTACAAATTTACACCCAAGTTCGGGGCATGCCGCCAAAGTACTTGGGTAAGTACCAGCTGCCGCTGCTCATGTGCGGTAAACTTAAGAGCTGAGCTTCGATTCGTCCATTGGGACAGATTGCCAGTGTCCTTGGGGGCTGTCCCTATGTCCGTGTGTGTCCGTTACATAACTGGCGTTAATCCGGCAAAGAGTTTCAATTTGGCATTCGTTCTAAATAGAGAGGGGGAGACCACATAACATATCTATCGGGATTTGTATGCCGCTCCCACCAATTAGCTGACAAATCGGTTCAGTGCCAGATTAAGCTCCACTCAAACCCAGGGACATCCCAATTGTGTGCGGCACGAAACTTGATTGGAATTTATTGTGGTTCACATTCTGGTGCTGAATGCGGGTCTGCGTCTGTGTCTGTGTCTGGCTCGGAGTCGGAGCAGAGCTGAGCTCCCCCAAAAAGGGGATTCCATAAATATTTATGACCGAAAGTTTTATGGGCTAAAAAGTGAATTGTCCGGGGTTCCTGCTCGTGTTGTCCTTTCCCCATGGTCTCCGTTTTAATTAGGCAATGACAAGTCGGATACGATGCGATATGAGGAGCACTTCCAATTTCCTGCACGGCTTATGTGCAGGACAATGCCGATGTGGTCCTGGCTACGGGCACGGGTGTAGCGAGGACCACACAAATTGCAGCCACAATCAAATTTTTTATGACGTAGGCTCGAAGGGTGGTGGGTTTTCTTTATTAACTTTTGAATAATTTACAATTTGGCCTGATGGCGCCCTCGATTCATTCGTGGGACATCCACAGCGAATGGTAAATGCTCTGATTTGCTGCGAGAGTTCCGAGAAAACCCGTTCTGATCTCCTTGAAAAATATTTCACAGGAATTTTATTATTGCACTGGGTGGCTTGAAATCCTCATTACTACGAAAACTGTTGGATCTCTTTGTGAAACTGCATTAAATCTCTGCTTTAATGCACTGGATGCGTAACAAGGGAAAACTACTGCGGCTCTATAAGGTCAGAGGAAAACTAATGTAATTTTTTTAAACACATTTCGATGGAATTCATTGGGCGACTTGGCCAAGAGCAACTGCTCATGAACTTAATTTGACACGGAATGGCATATTTGTGCGACCTTTTTTAACTTTTAACACATCTTTGGATTGCGAAGAACTAATTCCTCTTAATTGAATCAAATAATGGAATTGAAAGCCTAACCCAGACTTTGATCCTGAAAATCAAATCATGAAACACGAACAGAATCGAAATTTATGTAGTTCCATAGAGTGATTCCATCACTTTAAGGTCTTGTACATATTTAAGTTTGAATTGTTTTCAATCGCCGATATCTTAATGAATATGCCCAGCCCCATCGAATACCCTACTGCAGCAATATCAATATCAAAAAATATAGCCACCAAGGACATAACCGTAAAAACCATAATCAAAAATGTTTAAACTTTATGTTTTATGTTTGTCCCGCAGCAAAAATGGTTACAGATGGCAAATGGTAAACAGAATGAGGCATAGACAGGGATAAGGGTCGGGTAGGTCGGCTGTGGCCTAAATGTGCATACTATAGGTAGGTATACTCACCGTATATAGGCCCGTTGCAGTGGCCCCCGACGACGAGGATGATGCTGCTGCTCCAGTGCTGCCGTAGTTGAGCTGTGAGTGATAGCCGCTGGAGAGGATCTTCTTGTGTGCGGATGCATGCGCCCGATACGCGCTCACGCTCAGTTTCATTGTGGCATCAACTCGATGCCCCCCACGCCCCACCTTTTGTGGGCGTTGTCACTTGTAGTCAGATTGGTGTCGCCGTTTGTGTGCGCTGGCCCCTGCGTGGGCGTGGTCGCTTCACTGCTCTAATGCTCCTGGTCCTGCTGATGCTTGTCCTGCTCCTGCTCCCGCTCCTGCTCCTGTTCCTTTTACTGGTTCTGCTGTTGATGTTCCTCCTGATGTTGCTATTGTTGCTGTAGTTGCTTTCAAGTTGCGTTGAATTGGGCCTAATTGAGTGCCCAGAGGCGGCTGACAAGGACGACACCGTTTTTGGTTTTCTGGCTAACAGGAGGGTAGGCGTTTTGGCCAGAGAGCAAAGCACGAATGTGTCGACACCCAGAAACAAAGCAAACTTTTTATTGCCGCCTTTAGTGGTGTTCTTTCTCCTCCTCCTCCTCAACCTCCGCCTTTTCTTTTGCCTTTGCCTCGTGGTGTTGTTGCTATTGTTTGTTTGCCTGTTTGTGATGCGACAGAAAGACAAAGGTCCTGGCAATGGGTGGAATGCAGATGATGGACTATGTGTCACTACTGTGCCCTGGCCAGGTCTTGGCCGGGGCTGGCGCTGGCGCTGTTATGCCCGTTCTGGTCTGCTTTTGGGGCCACTGTTCAGTTTTAGTTGGCCATAAACGTGGCTGCTTCGGCTGCTTCTGGTGGTGGTGGCGGTGCTGCTGCTGCTCCTGGCATTGGGGCATGTAGGTGGCTGCTGCGTTACTTCTCCACTTCCACTTCCACCTCCAGCTCTTCTGTTACAGTTCCTGCTGCTACTCCTCCCACTTCTGTTCCTTGCTGTGTGCGGGGGGTCCTTTTTGCGTGTGGCTGCGCCGCCTCTACCGTTGTCAAGCTCTCTAGAGGATCCTTCGTCGTGTTCTCTTTTAATTGTTTGTAATTTGGTTTTTAGTGCTCTACGGTTCCCTCTGTTGTTGCTGTGACTTTTGTTGCTGTAGTTGGGTGTTGTTGTTGTTGTTGCTATTGTAGTTTTTGTTGCTAAGGCCTCATGTCACTTTAGTTACAAGTATCTGTAGCTGTTGTATCTTACGCTGCTGGTGCTGGTGCTGCTGCTGCTATTGTATCCGTTGTTGCTGTTGTATCTCTCGTTTTTGCCTGCAGCGAAGAAAACATTTAGCTAAGTAAACATTAAAGTGGAAATTAATTAAAATGTCTAACAATTTAGTTACAAGGTTAAAGGCACTCTCACACACAGGCGCGCACACACAGACGGGCACACATTTAATGCTCCGCATTAGTGTTTGCCTGTGCGTGTGCGTGTCGGCAAACTTTCAGCTCATTTGGGCTTTGGATCGGTTTAGTTTTTAACTGAATTCCTCGAGCAAAAGTCGCTTAAAGGGCAGCCACAATCTGCTCCCACCATCACCATCACCATCCGTGTGTCTATTATGAACACTTGCTATGCCCTTGCAAAGGATATTATGATTTCTATGTTTGCAACGAAACGAGATAAGTATTTATAAAAGATAGTATATGCCTAGAGTAATTTGCAATTTTCAAATTCTTATCAAATCTATTGCATAAAAATGATTTAATTCCTAAAAAACTTTTCATTACTTTAAATTGTTATTCAACATTTAAGAGCAATGAAACGAGTGGATGCATACCATCTCTGGAATAGATATTGTACCGCTCTGAAAAAGTAAATAAATTCGAATACTTAAAACCAGAAAACCATGCCCGACCATGCTTTCTATGCTGTCTGCTCACCGAAAGGACTGAGAGAAGCTACCCAAACTCGCTCTCTCTGCTGATCGGGGAGAGAAACAAAAGCAGCTCTCTTTCGAAGACTGTCGTTCGGATATCAGCAGCTGAGCAAAACGAGCCAAGTGGAAGCATTAGGTTTTCGTTGTTGCTTTTTTCCGAGCTCTGCTTACAACGCTCGAACAAACCACTTTAGAGTTCTTAGTCCTTATAGGTCTGATAACTATATCACACAGCTATAACCCATAAGGATATTAATTTTCTTCTTGTGTTTCTTCTTACCTTTCAATCAGTTTTAATGTACTGAATCTGCAAGAGTATCTCAAGCTTCGGTCCTCAAAATCTCACCTTTCTCTCTTGTTTGGATTGCAATTCAAATTAATATTGTTGGAGCTGCGCACACACACAAAAACACACACACACAGGCAGACACACCCCATTTGCAGTTAAATACAAAACTTTTCGCCCAAAGTCATCTACAATAAATAGTCTCGAGAGCTCCATGGAAAGGAGGATTGCGGGGGGGTGGACAGACTAGGTGTGTGCGCCTGTGTGGGATATTCTGGGGGCCAGGGAAAGTTCATTAACTTTGTGGCAATTTTGATTTGGGGCGTAATTTAAGCTTTTGCATGGATAAGTTACTTGACTCCAGAGCACAATGATTGATGGCCGTGATTGAGTGGCTTGCTAATCTATCCGTATCAGGGAACTATCTTAGTCAACCCATGTCTATGTGTCTTTGATGCGGATTAGCCTCTGGTCATTGCCATTTATTAGTTAAACATCAGGAATCAGTGATGAAAGGGGTCATCAATCAATAAAAGCAATTACCAAAGCCTGAACCAGTACATAGTTTTGATTTTCCGAGCTGCTTCAATCATTTGAGCTAATCAAAGTTGATCTTGAATCTAGGACTCAATCATTTATGATTACAATCACTCTCACAGATATCAAACCATCATCTCTCAAACATCATTCGACCACAGATCAATCAACATTACATACGCTATGTTCCTTTCACGCTGAGCGTCAATTCAATGAGATGGCAATCAATCGCGCATCATTGCCAATCAATTTGGCGCTTAGTCGAATTGATTCAATTCTTTCATTCAGCACTCACTTAGCATACACTCGACATTCATTACAGAGACAATCACTTTATGCCCCCCACAGAAGCGGATTTATTACGGTTAACAATGGGCCAAGTATTCTTTATTAAAATACGTCCGGAGGTGTGGGCGGCTGGCCACCCTGTGGTGTGGTTGCCGTGGTTCGGGGATGCTGGCTGGTGACTGGCGGTGCCTCCAATGAATAACAAAAAACAAGACAAAAAAAGTTCATTCCTCAAACGAGGCTGTAAACATGTCGCAAATGTAAATCAAATGTATGACAGACAGAGTCTCGTGGATGGCCCCAAGGATAAGATACTTGTATTGTTCGTAAATGTGTGCAGCTCTTAGGAGGAGCTATGTCTGTACATCTAGTATCTTTCAGAGAAGGATGGATAGAGTTGGAGTACAAAAAGAGGGAGAAGGGCATAAAGTTGGAGCAATTACAGCAGAGAATCCATTGAGCCGAAGGCAAACATTCAATCAAGACTGTAAATTAAATAAACGATGGCCAAAGGAAGGGCTCTGTGCCACACTCTGTCCCGGAATCTGCCCGGAATCTGCCCGGTATCTGCCCGGTATCTGCCCGGAATCTGTTCTCCACCCACTCGGACTCTACTCCCACTTCGACTCCATGAATTGCACCTGTTGGCATCCTATATACTATACCCAACGATGGCACATAAAATGTAATTATAAAGCATTCAAACATCCGCCAAGGAGATATAAACTTTGCCCAGCCAGAGGGGGAACAAAGCGGTTAAATCAAGGGGGCTGAGTGGGTAAAGAGGAGCACAGCACCCAGGACCGAGGTTCTGCTGTGGGACAAGGGGCACACAATGTACGAGATTTAACACTTTGTGCGAACTCTTAACCGGCTTACAGAGCTGAAGAAGCCGCTGCAAGTTTTACGAGCTATTGCCTGGTCAGGCTGCCCATCAACATCCATGTATATGTATATATATCCATACATATATATGTACGTATTAAATACTATATAGGTTTTATTATATACATATATACGCAAGGGTGTATATGTGTATCTGCGCATTTTTCCACATAAAACTCAATGAAGCATCCACTGACAGGCGAGAGATAAAGAAGAAACTGGCAACGCCTGCTGCTGCTGCTGCTTCTGCTTCTGCTTTTGCCTGTGCTGTGCTCCTCTCCGTCGGCCTCCTACTGATTTCAATTTCAAAATGTACGCTCCATTGGACAGTAAGGAACACCCATTCACCCTCCGATAGCCCGATACCCTGATACCACGATACCAAGCCCCCAAGCGTCCAACAAAAAAGTGACATTAAAAAATGGTAGCTACTTATCAGACCCGAGGCCCGACATCCGAACACACCAGACCAGAGAATATTTATCAAAAACCTATCGCGTTGGGCTCACGCATACCGTATGTGAAATTCAAATTTTGAAACAGAATATAAGCAAAAAAAATCCCAACATTCGTGGAATTTTGATTGGTTTTTCGGTTGTTCATGAAACGAAATTTTTCTGAAAAAGACGGTGTGAAAAATGTACATTAAAATGCATGACTTTTTCCATATTTGGACGAGGCAGGGATTTTATATTTGTTTTTTAATGCCAAAGGGAATTAAAATTGTGGAAGGTGGTTAATGATATTCCAAGAAAAAAACATATACAAAAATTTGATCAAATAGCCATTTGTTCAGTTTTCACTAGCAATGTAGCCCTGATATTAAAGTCATCACTGAATGGATTACATCAATCTCCTCATACGAGTATACTAAACAAACTCGTATAGACAAGAACATTAAAAAACTTCTCTCGATCTATAGATAAACAAGCCAACAATTATTGCTTAGATTTTGCTCAATTCTACGAGGCCAGGAGTGCAAAAATGAAACCGGTTCGCTCATTCCTCAAAGTTCCAGACATGAATCAACGGACAAGCGAGGAGGAGGAGGTGTCACAACAGGACGAGCGCACGGCCCGAATGATGGGAGGTGAAATGTCGACTCAAGCCTATCTAGAGGAGCTTAAATGGCCAATGGAGAACCTTTCTATGCAGCAACAGCAGAAGCCTTCCGTTCAGGACCAGACCCAGGCTCGGAAGCGTATGTGCGCGCACAGATCCAGCTGTGGTATGCACCGTAGCTATCATCCAGGCGATTACCTAGCAAAACAGCCACATCAGTGCCAGAAGTATCAGAAGAATATTGATCGGAGTCCAGGCAAGCAACAGCAGCCTTCTCAGGACAGCCCGACAATGACAGCATCTTCAATCAGCTCCAGCTCCAAAGCTATGGACGTCCTATTTCGGCGTCCTTCTCGACGAAATGTTTCCTTTCTGATGGAAAATCCAGAGCCCTCCAATACAGCAGTTGGCCAACCGTCTTCATGCTGGAGCAGTACGGATGAGGCGAATTTCGTTGAAAATATCGATGAACCTGAACAGAATTTTCCTCAATGCAATCAAAGCCAGAAGAGAGCACCGATAAGCAAAACTACAGACGTCCTATCCCCGCGTCCTCATCACTACAGTCCACAAAAGCCAAAGATGCTTTATAAGAACACGGACGTGATAGACTTTGACAACGATTTGAAAGGACTTGATAAAAAATCATCATACAAGTACATGGAATATGCCCCTAAACTGTGTCAGAGTCTACCGCATCAGACGAATCAGAATATTTTTCATAAGCACAAACAGGAGCTTTATCAAATGATGTCACCGTCACGTGAGAAGGTCGGAAAACAGCAAGCTAAGCACATCCAATTGTCGCCTCCTCATCAATACAGTTGTATACTTGAGCCGCATAAGTGGGGCAGAGAGATTGGTGGGGAACTTCTCGCTAAGAACTCGGACATTCTTACATCACCATCCTTGAGCGAGATCTCCGAGAAGAATTGCGAAGATTCCACTGTAAAACGAAAACGATATAACAAATTCGGAAGGTGTAGTGACGAGAACGGCACGAACAGCACCTCCACAAGATCGACCGTGATCACTGTGAAGAGCAGGGACGAGCTGCGTTCCATGGTCCGGGACGAGCTGTGTGCCTTGGTCCAAAACGAGATTGAAATTCATTCGGTGTTCGGTGAACTGTCTGATACTGTGGTCTCTCATTTGAAGGACTATTTGTGCGGGCAGTCAACAACTGACAATGTTCCCCCACCCAAGAGCCAGTATAAGGATAGCCATTGTACAAATGCACCCAAGAATTCAGCCATAGATAATGTCCTGGATACCAAGAAGCAGGAGTCATATCAAACCCAAAAGAAAGCATCGTTCGGCAAAGGCATACCCAAAGATCATACTCAGCGTACGTCTCAGGATCTTATTAAGGAGCAGACACAGAAGTCGTATCGGCGCGCTTCGTATCACAAGAACCAAAAGCAACATTCCTATCGTACCTTCAAGCTGGAGGCCAAACAGAAGCAGCCTCCAAATCAGCAGCTCTCGTACTTTCCTTCATTCGCATGCTTCAGCGATACGCCTGAGGATGATTCCGAAGAGTCTAATTTCGAAGTGGATAAGAAGACACTCAACAAGCTCATGGAAGGTTCCCCAAAGCACAAACTCAAACACACACTGTCCGGTGACGAGAATGATGTGTTTTCCATTTCTAGTAGCAACTCGGTTTCGACTTCGATCAGTGCGAAGAGCGGGAACGAGCTGCGTGCCATGATCTGGGACGAGATGGAATTGCGGTCGGTGGATGTAGAAGAGAATGTGTCCATCTTTTTAGACTTGAGTCAACCCACAGATGACGGAAATCAGGATATGAAGGAAACAATGTCCAAACATCCAAACATCGCTTCCCTCCCGAATTTGGCCATAGATGTTGATGCGCCCACCACTGATTCATTTAAGGGTTCGAAACCATATCACAGATCTGTCTTAGTGAAGCGTTCCAGTGATCAAGCCGATTTTGCACCACAACAGCAGCAGCAGGACGATCGGAATCATCCTCAACAGTCGAAGACGTATCGCAAGAATTATCAGAGCTCCGCCAGCCAGCAGCAGGTGCAAAAGAACAAGGATCGGTATCCAAGACCTTCTCCGACGTCCTTTCAGCATCATTCAGAAGAGCAGTACCCAAAAACTACGTATCATAATTCTCCAAATCAGCATCAAAATCCTCAAGAGCAGCGGCAGCATTCACAACAGCCGTACGATGATCAGACTGAAGAGAATCCTGTCAAGATGATGCAGTACAAACAGCAGACGAAATACCAGAATCATAAAACTACAAAGAAGCATTCGCATGGGAATCGTCACTCGGAAAACCAGACAGAGGATGATCGCCAGAACCCCTCCAAGATGATGCAGCAAAATCTGCAGACAGAATACGAGAAAGCCCCTAAGAAGGAGCCGTATGAGGATCATCCTCAGCAGCCGACTCCTGATCAGTTCAAGCAGAAACCACCGGAGAAGTATCGAGTATCTCCGTACCACAATTCTACAGAGAAGCATTCGCATGGAAGCCCTCAGAATATGCAGCACTATTCAAATGATGAGCAGCCTCTTAAAAATCCTAACAGGTTGATGCAGCAAAATCTGCCGACGGAATACCAGAAAGCCCCTAAGAAGGATCCGTATGAGGATCATCCTCAGCAGCCGACTCCTGATCAGTTCAAGCAGAAACCACCGGAGAAGTATCGAGTATCTCCGTACCACAATTCTACAGAGAAGCATTCGCATGGAAGCTCTCAGAATATGCAGCACTCTTCAAGAAAGGTTTATGATGAGCAGCCTCCTAAAAGTCCTGACAAGATGTCGCAGCAAAATCTGCCGAAGGAATACCAGAAAGCCCCTAAGAAGGATCCGTCTGAGGATCATCCTCAGAAGCCTTGTCAAGATCAGCTCAGCGATACGCCTGAGGATGATTCCGACAACAACTTTATGGAATATTACGGTGAAGGTTCCCCAAAATACAGACCCAAACACACACTGTCCGGTGACGAGCATGATGTGTTTTCCATGGCTAGTAGCAACTCGGTTTCGACTTCGATCACTGCGATGAGCGGAAACGAGCTGCGTGCCATGATCTGGGGCGAGATGGAATTGCAGTCGGTGGATGTAGAAGAGAATGTGCCCATCTTTTTAGACCTGAGTCAACCCAGAGATGACGGAAATCAGGATATGAAGGAAACAATGTCCAAACATCCAAACATCGCTTCCCTCCCGAATTTGGCCATAGATGTTGATGCGCCCACCACTGAATCATTTAAGGGTTCGAAAACAGATGAGCTGCCACAAGTCGAGTGCAAAATGAGTATAGATGATTTAGTGAACTGCAAGGTCATCACTCCCATGATCATGAAGATACACAACAAGTATATGACCTCTATGCAGGATGCGATGCAGCTCATGAAGTATCTGGAGACGGTTCCGCGCCTTGTAGGTCAGATTTACAAGGACAACATCACGTTGGAAAAGGGGAAACTCTAAAAATGTTGAAAGTCACTTTGGATTCAATGATACCTCTTTATATATTTTATAATTATTGTATTAAATAAAACAAATTGCACAAAACCATGTAGAAATCTCTTTAAATGTATACTTATGTCAATCAATATTATAGCTGGAATGAACCAATCCAACTCCCGCTCACTCTCTCTTTCTCTCTCTGTCACAGTATTCCTCGCGCATTGTGCGACCTCTGGCGGTGGGGAGAAAGATATAGCGGCTGGTGTTGGTAGGAAAAGGGTGAGAGACAGACAGATGTAGCGTAATAAGAAACAGCAGCAGAAAAATGGAGACAGATAAAATATTCAAAAATTCGAATCAAATCGGCCATTAGGTGGAAAAGGGACAATCGAAATGCCAATTGAGGGAGATCGCCCCTCCCTACTTTAACGCACAAATAAAGTCGTTCCTGACTGCTGCTTCTCACAACGTTTCCACTCATTTTGAAAATAAGAATAAAAACCCTACCACACAATACTTGACTTTTCTTGTATCATATTCATTTTCATGCTTTCATTTTTAGCAAGCAAAGTAATCTTGCTATTAAAGTCATCCCTGAATGGGTAAAATCTCGTCATACGAGTGTACTGAACAAACATTTGAAAACAAATTGAAACAGCAATAATTTCCGCTCGCTTGATGGATACACAAGATCACAAGTGTTGCTCAAGCGATGGCAAAAGAGAAGAAACAAGTCACAGAATTCGCTACCTATTAGAGGATGAGATGCCGCAACAGAGCAAGAAGAAGCTATGGAAGGAAGTCCGTCAGATTATTTCTCCTACCGATCTAAGAACATTGAAATGGCTTACGGAGAAAACTCCAATCCAGGAGAAGACACAGAAACCATATCACAGATCTGTCTCAGTGCAGCGTTCCAGTGATCAAGCCGATTTTGCACCACAACAGCAGCAGCAGGACGATCGGAATCATCCTCAACAGTCGAAGACGTATCGCAAGAATTATCAGAGCTCCGCCAAGCAGCAGCAGGTGCAAAAGAATAAGGATCGGTATCCAAGACCTTCTCCGACGTCCTTTCAGCATCATTCAGAAGAGCAGTACCCAAAGACTACGTATAATAATTCTCCAAATCAGCATCAAAATCCTTCTCAAGAGCAGCGGCAGCATTCACAACAGCCGTACGATGATCAGACTGAAGAGAATCCTGTCAAGATGATGCAGTACAAACAGCAGACGAAATACCAGAATCATAAAACTACAAAGAAGCATTCGCATGGGAATCGTCACTCGGAAAACCAGACAGAGGATGATCGCCAGAACCCCTCCAAGATGATGCAGCAAAATCTGCAGACAGAATACGAGAAAGCCCCTAAGATGGATCCGTATGAGGATCAGCAGCCGACTCCTGATCAGTTCAAGCAGAAACCACCGGAGCAGTATCGAGTATCTGCGTACCACAAATCTACAGAGAAGCATTCGCATGGAAGCTCTCAGAATATGCAGCACTATTCAAGAAAGGTTTATGATGAGCAGCCTCCTAAAAGTCCTGACAAGATGATGCAGCAAAATCTGCAGACGGAATACCAGAAAGCCCTTAAGAAGGAGCCTTATGAGGATCATCCTCAGCAGCCGACTCCTGATCAGTTCAAGCAGAAACCACCGGAGCAGTATCGAGTATCTCCGTCCCACAAATCTACAGAGAAGCATTCGCATGGAAGCTCTCAGAATATGCAGCACTATTCAAGAAAGGTTTATGATGAGCAGCCTCCTAAAAGTCCTGACAAGATGATGCAGCAAAATCTGCAGACGGAATACCAGAAAGCCCTTAAGAAGGAGCCTTATGAGGATCATCCTCAGCAGCCGACTCCTGATCAGTTCAAGCAGAAACCACCGGAGCAGTATCGAGTATCTCCGTCCCACAAATCTACAGAGAAGCATTCGCATGGAAGCTCTCAGAATATGCAGCACTATTCAAGAAAGGTTTATGATGAGCAGCCTCCTAAAAGTCCTGACAAGATGATGCAGCAAAATCTGCCGACGGAATACCAGAAAGCCCCTAAGAAGGAGCCTTATGAGGATCATCCTCAGCAGCCGACTCCTGATCAGTTCAAGCAGAAACCACCGGAGCAGTATCGAGTATCTGCGTACCACAAATCTACAGAGAAGCATTCGCATGGAAGCTCTCAGAATATGCAGCACTATTCAAGAAAGGTTTATGATGAGCAGCCTCCTAAAAGTCCTGACAAGATGATGCAGCAAAATCTGCCGAAGGAATACCAGAAAGCCCCTAAGAAGGATCCGTATGAGGATCATCCTCAGAAGCCGTGTCAAGATCTGCTCAGCGATGCGCCTGAGGATGATTCCGACAACAACTTTATGGAATATTACGGTGAAGGTTCCCCAAAGTACAGAGCCAAACACACACTGTCCGGTGACGAGCATGATGTGTTTTCCATGGCTAGTAGCAACTCGGTTTCGACTTCGATCAGTGCGATGAGCGGGAACGAGTTGCGTGCCATGATCTGGGACGAGATGGAATTGCAGTCGGTGGATGTAGAAGAGAATGTGCCCATCTTTTTAGAATTGAGTCAACCCAGAGATGACGGAAATCAGGATATGAAGGAAACAATGTCCAAACATCCAAACATCGCTTCCCTCCCGAATTTGGCCATAGATGTTGATGCGCCCACCACTGAATCATTTAAGGGTTCGAAAACAGATGAGCTGCCACAAGTCGAGTGCAAAATGAGTATAGATGATTTAGTGAACTGCAAGGTCATCACTCCCATGATCATGAAGATACACAACAAGTATATGACCTCTATGCAGGATGCGATGCAGCTCATGAAGTATCTGGAGACGGTGCCGCGCCTTGTAGGTCAGATTTACAAGGACAACATCACGTTGGAAAAGAGGAAACTCTAAAAATGTTGAAAGTCACTTCGGATTCAATGATACCTCATTATATATTTTTTAATAATTCCATTAAATAAAACAAATTGCACAAAACCATGTAGAAATCTCTTTAAATTTATACTTATGCCAATTAAAGGAAAATATTGAGCGGTGTGCTGCTCTTCAGTCTTTCTTTTCAAAATATCGCCCCGCTCTCTGCCGCCTCCCTCACACGATGATAATTTACAATATTGATGAAACGACAAAAGCAAAAATACAGAACCATAGAGCATGATCATATCTATTTCAGAATCTGGATGAAATCGAATCAATATTATAGCTAGAATGAACCAATCCATTTGGCTGCTCAACAACCCGGGCACTCTCGCTCACTCTCTCTCTCTCTCTCTCTGTCACAGTATGAGGATCATCCTCAGAAGCCGACTCATGATCAGATCAAGCTGAAACCACCGGACGAGTATCAAGTATCTCCGTACAGCAATTCTACAAAGAAGCGATCGCATGAAAGTCCTCAGAATATGCAGCAGTCATCAACGTTTTTCAATTTACAAACGAATTTCACACCCATGTATCGTTCTTCAAAAACAATACAAATTACTATTTTGGTTTTGTTAAAATTTTTCTTTATGCTCATAGCTACTACGCAAACGCATATATTTTGTTTAGTATCCGCACAAAAACTGCGCACTGTACGGGAATTATAATTATGGAAGGACGTTAATATTATTCCATGAAAAAACCATATACAAAAACTGTGCAAATAAATTGGGTAAAATATAAATATGCAAATTTGCACATCATTCATTATGGGAAAAAGTATGCAAATTTTACAAACGAGCACTACACCGATGAAAATATATATTCATTTTGCAGATGTATACGGGTATATGAATGGATACATTTTTTTTAGTGGAATGTAAAGTTTGCTCAAAAGTAAAAGCCTGCAAGTAATTAAATTAATGGAGACATTGTACATGATTAATACAGATACTACATACGTATGGGGATAGAAAAATACTCATAGATTCGACACCATTACCTGGGTAATTTAGCTTTTGCCTTCTTTATAAATAATTTTATTTTAACCCAACCTGAAATTTGTCTCGGGAATAATTGGTCAGGACAACAACACTTTTGGTTTTCGAGCAAACAGCTGACGCGGCCCGATTCGGTTATCGTTACATAGGATGTTACTCATGTTCGTCCTCTACGATTCTGCGTTTTCAGTTTAGTTTCAGTAGTGTACCTTTGAAATTGTGGATGCCACAGATTTTCGCCCTTTGTGGAGGCGGAAGTTGGCGGGGCAAAGTTTTGAAATATTCTCGTAATAGTGACATATCACAGAAGCTCTTATAGTCTTGGAGCACTAGGCGCTAATAGGGACGGACAGACGGACGGACGGACAGACAGACAAGGCTCAATCGACTCGGCTATTGATGCTGATCAAAAATATATATACTTTATTCCTTCTGGACGTTGCACACATCCACTTTTACCACAAATCTAATATACCCCAATACTCATTTAGTGTAACGCGTATAAAAAGATGGAGAATTCACGTCTGCGAAAATTCAAATAAACGAGGAAAACATAGTATATAGAATAGCTTGGTCCAAATCAGTGGTGGAATCTTCAATGGGAAAAATCTCTGCATTCACTTGACCTAAAAAAAAGTTCGTAATAAAGTTACAACCGCCGCCTTTTTCTAAAGTCGCTAGTCAATTGCGATTTCAGTTGGCAAAGAATCTGGCCCACAGTATTCGAGATTCACCCAGATACTCATACAATTGTCCTTGGCTTTCTGTTGCCTACTCGTTGCGTGTTCCTTTTCGCAGTTTTCTTTTCTTTTTGTTTTGTATGGGAATCCCTTATCAACGATTATGTCAAATGTTTGGCCACTAAGTAGCCAAACTGTTGTCCACTAGGCCCCTCCTTTGTCCTTTTTGCCGCTGCCGCTGTCACTCAGTCTCAGTCGCATTCTCAGTCCATGTCTTTCGCTTCCCCGTTCCCCATTCTGGTGCGGCTTGTGATTGCTTTTCCGTTTGGCGTTGTCTCAAGACCGCAACAAGGAGCAGACAGGCCAGGCCGACAAGCTACAGTAGGTCCGGAGAGGCAACAAAGAAATCCTGTAGTATGTTATGAATATGAAGTTATGTACACAGAGAGGACGCCTCTCTGGCTAAGCCAAATGTTGCCATTGCTCATGCATATAGCCCGACTTAAGTGATTCTGGATGAGGGATGGGCAATGGTGATGGTGATGCCCATGCTGAAGCTGATGGTTGATTTTGGTTGAAACGGGGGCGACTGGGAGCGGAGTAGGTCAAGCAGCTGCTGCTACTGCTGTCCCCCTGGCTGTCTCATGTAAATTTTGTAAACTGAGCCGAAGCATAAATTAGGATGAAACACGATTTGCATGAAAGAGCATCACCATCACCGCAGTGACAAGGATGAGCCTCTCAATAACTACCTCCCAGTGCCTCTGAAGTTTCCTCCCATGGCCTCCACTTTCCCCTCCTTCCGAGTCTCTTTCCTTAGAGATTTCATGCAGAATCAACAGCCGTGGCCATACAAACGCCCTGGGGTCGTTTTTGCAAGATTGCCGACAAGGTGCTACCCTCATTCTATTAGGGATGCTCGTGCTTCGGTACTGTTTGCACAACCTATCGTTTATCTATGCTAAATAGTACAAAATTCGAATTTTCGAAGACAAAAAATAAATAATTTATCGATCTAAAGACTTTCTGCTGAGCTTGCGTCGGTTATTCGACCAGACGCTCAAATGAAGGTATTTTGGCATAAATATGTATGCTGCGTCGGCGAAATTCTTACGGCTATGGGACTTTTTTTCATAAGAAAAAACTATCCCCGAAGATACAAAAGAAGAATATCGGTTTCAAACCCAAAAACATAATCGATTGAAGGAATTTATCCGCTATAATCAATAGAATCGACTGAAAATAGACTTAATCAATGCTATTACCTTCAATAGACTGCAGGGAGAACACCTTGAAACTCTTTTCATACTCTTAAGAGATACACTCATCTAGGCGCATTGCTTATTGTTGAATATTGAAGGGTCTAAGCTTAAGGATCATCGGATTTAAACAACGCTGAAAATGTACAAATCAAAAATAGCAAAAACCACAGAAAATGAAGATTTTGGTTAATGACAAAGAATCGCAGTGCTATGGGCGCTCAAAAGGAGGTTCGATCAAAGTCATGTCACACCTGGTGGATAGCAGAGTATGCTCCTGTTCGTCTCACCCTTCCATGGGAATGGTTGGCCAATACCAGCTCGGGTACCCGAGACGGGGCTACCTTGATAATAAGACAGCATGTGGTAGGGCTTTCGTTATGCGTTTCGACTTTCGCCCGGTGCTGCTCGTTACGTGGATTGCCTCATGCATAAACATGACACTTGGTAGTCAGGGAACCCTCTTTCCAGCCCTATCTTATACCCTATCCGAATCCGAATCCGACCCTATCCCCCAATCGCAGAGTCCCTTTCAAAGATGAAGCAATTTGTGGGACTGTGATTTTGTATCAATTGCCAGGAGTGCTATGGGGGAATTGCTCATTCGCCGCATAAGCCGAGAGCGTAATACATTTTTCGAGGTGCCACATGGCACCTCTTAAACCGATTTATTTATCGCCTGCCTCCACAGCAGCCCATACGCACACATCACACACCCATAATAAAGGTCATATATCAGGTGGCTGGGGGGGGGGACAAGATCTTCCTGTTTGTCTTCGAATCGAATCGGGGATTGCCAGAAAGTGATTTATATAGGCAGAACGAACCCTTTGGAGACGCCAGCCACTACAGCCTAGGGACTACAAACACACACTTGTATGGAAATAATCCAGAGACGTAGAGACCAGCGGAGGGTCGGAAAATTCAATTAAAAGAAAACTGTTTTCCCAGCGAAAGGAATAATGCAATTACACCGAAACACACACGCACCCACAGAGATAGAGACACAGATACTGGCAGGTAGAAGAGCACGAGGAACGGCACATGGGGGCACACAAGAAAAAGCTTATCCTGCAGCCAGTCCAAGCATAAAGCGTAACCAAGGGCAATAAAATTATTAAGCCACACGCAGACGAGGAGAATAAAGTGAACGCTGGGGAAATAAAAGCACACATCTTGGATGTGGAAACCTTTCGGGCTGGGCTGCCTTCTGCATGAAACATGATGCAATGAACGCAATCACAAGGCATTATCATCATCTATACCCCCATGGCATCTTTTTCCCTCTCTCTCTCTCTCTCTCTCTCTCTTTCCATTCCTCTTTTGGCCCCCCCAGGATCCCCTGTCAGGCCAACTTTCTCCATCTGACGCTGAGCGCAAAGTGAAAAATCATTCGCAGAGACGCTGAATTTTTAATGCACTTTGGCTCTCGATTTTTGTGGCCCGCGGCTGCCACAGTGCCTCGGTGCCTGACTGCCTCCACTGGCTCACAGACTCACTGGGATGGATGGGTAGATGGGTGACTGGATGACTGTATGAATGGATGGAAGAGACCCTGGCGATTGTCGCTTCAAGTGTGCCAGTTGCTTACGTAATTGTTTGCCCATGTGGATGCCCCTGTCACTGCCCCTCTCTCTCTCTCTCTCTCCCATTCGCTCTGCGTGTTTGTGTGTTTGCTCTCTTTTTGGCCACCTGATTGCAGATTGCTCCGTTAGTTAGCCAGGCGTATACGCTATGCAGAGCAACTACAGATACAGATACACTTGTTCATAAATTTCTACATTTATTCTTCCTTTGTCCATATTCATTTAAGTCCTTAATCATTTGTTCCATCCGTCATTTACTCGTGTAATCGTCTATTCATTCGTTTATTCTCATCTTTAATAATTTATTCCTCCCTTTACTTATTTTCCCACTTTTTCCTTCTTCCGTTGCTAAATTCATACTTTTTTAAGATATTCCTTTTCTCATTTCTTGCATTATTCCTTCCTAATTTCATCAATTTTTTTGTATAATTTTTTACTTTTTCCGTATTAAGGTCTCATGCTCCGCATGGAACAAATGGTTGAAGTGCAGGGCTTCTATAACGGTGGTAAATCATTTTTCATTCAGCTACTCATACTTGCATTTATCCTTGGACTCGTTTTATTTCTACCTTCAGATGCTTACACGATTCTGTAGTTCTCTCCATCATTAATGGGGTTTCCGATAGAGATTGATCAAAAGAAATTCCCAATGAATTGGTAGAAGCTTTCTTTTTCTGTTCTAAAGCAAATTCAGATCTCTCTCAGATATCTTTTTCACGGATTTGGCCTCCGCTTTGCACGCCCTCATTGATTGCTCTAGAGTTTCACTCACTAATCTATTCATTCCGCCTAATTAGCCCGGCAATTGTATGCAAATCAATCGAAACCACCCTTCGATACACGATAGTGGAAATCGCTACAATTGCTCATCGCTAGAGATTCTCATCTCTGGCCTTTGCGTGGGGCTGGTTGTTGGCTGATTAAAACCGATGCTGGCCAACGCTCCACGCTCCATGCTCTGTATTTTTGCTTGCTTGTCGACGGCTCGGTATTTGCTGTTTATCCCCCGTTTGCCTCAACAATTTTTCAATGTCAGAATTTCTTTTCTGCACTTTGCCTGCTTTGGCACCTTGCCACCTTGCAACCTGCTATGGCTGCTATTTGAAAAATTGAAAAGCGTTTTAATGGAGGCGGCGGCGGTGGCAGTGGCAATGGAAATTAATGGCCAGCTGTTGGTGGCTGCCAGTTGGCGTTGGCTGGCGTTTAATTCTGCTCAATCGCTCACCATATTACGCATACGCCGCGTGTCTAAGGCCAGTGTCGAGTCGGGTAAATGCAATTGTCGAATGCCAATGGAAGCAGCCAAGATGTGCGGGGGCAAATTGGCTGAAATTGACTTTATACGGATACTGCACGAGTAGCAGGCGAATCCCCACTTCGTTGAATGAATGAATGAATGGTTGAAAATAGCACAGAACAATGCCCTCGGACACGACCATTGAACAATGGGTCTCCCATTGGGTCTCCCATTGGTCTCCCTGGAGATTTTCTTTCAATGCCGATAAAAGCTAAAGGCCATAATGGTTATTTACACTTGAGTTTAAAGCAATGTTTCACTATAGTCATTGGTAATTGGTTATACAAGTGTCTTCCAACAACTGTTTCAGCATAAAAATAATTAAAAATCTGCCCAATTAATGGAAATACAACATCAAGAAACAGACGAAGGAAAAACTAAACAGCAAACGAGGCAAAAACCTTACATTTATTTGTAAAAGTTGTCGTCTCCATCGTTTTGGAATTTCAATCCGCAACCACAATATGAAGCAGTTCCTCAACCGAGAGTTTTGGTCAGAGCAACAGTTGCGGTTGAAGCAGGAACCACAGCTGTAGTAGAAATTGCGGACAAGGTGGAGATCCGAGGAGGCAGCTTGACCTGTGGCTGGGACTGAAATGGGAGCTCGACCAGAAGCTGGAACCGATGCTGGAAAATAGTAGCTGAGGCTGAAGCGGAAGCGGAAGCTAGGGTAAGATCTTGGGATGGAGAAAAGGCAAAAAGCTGTCCACTTTCCACTTAACAACACAACATTAGTCAGAATATGATTTGTTGCAGGCACAACTCTTTGCCTAACCCCAACCAATTATCCAGCTTTCCACCCATCACCAGTTTCATTTGCAAATAATTGGCTACCAACTAACCGCAGAGCACTAAGAGTGCAAACATACGAGTGCATCTCTGGCAAAACCTGTCCAGTTATCGCTGCCATTCCATTAAAAAACAAAATCTCACTTGTGAGGTGAAAATGATTGTTTCGGGACTCATTTAAATTTGGTAATCGGATCAGAAATAATGAGGTTCATTCCATTTACTTAGAGGTTTTTGCGCCACTTTCTAGGCTAGGCTAGACCTACCCAAGGTCTAGTTCTAATTCAAATTCCACTGCCAATTTCAGCTTCATTCCCACACCAGTTCCAATCCTATTCCCATATCGAGCTCCTACTTGGGCTCATGTTCCTGCTCTAACCACAACTCTAGTGCTTGAATTCTATTTCCATCTTCTGCTCGTTATACAGCTCCTTCTGTAACGCCATCTCTTATAGCCTTAACGCCTGATCTAGTGACGGCACCCACTTCAATTCCTGCGCAAAGCCCCTTGAAGGAGCATCAGCACACACACTCATTTCCACTTACACACGAACCCTTCACCCGTTGCTCCGAGTCATCTGGCACGCTTCATTGGATTGGCCCCTTAATGCCTTTGCACTTAATTGCACCACACCTTCATTCCACCCACCCCGACACATTGTACATCCATCCATTCAGCCGATCCAAGCACCGGGGCACAGGAGCAGAGGAGAGGGGCGGAAGTCGGGGCGGGGAGCATAATTATTTAACGCTTCGCATCAATCAACTTTTGTCTGGCTGCGAAGTGTAAGCTAATTAGCTTAAATATTTAATTGAGGCAAATAAAATCTGGCCTGGAGTTGCCTGAAAGTATGCAACGGGAATATTTTCGCACCAAGGATATTTTACACACACGCATATACAGATACGGAGAGTCAGAGAGCGGGCCAGGCACGCACACACATAATTGGCATCACACACACAACAGTTGGCATAAAACTCGTTCTCGCTCGCATCTCTGCTATGCGCTTTCCCCCATCTGGGCTGTCAATTCAAATTCAAATGATGAATGCTGAACGCTGAACGCTAAACAGCATGGGGTGGTTAGAGGAGGTTAGAGGTACTGCGAAGCGACGAGCGGCTAGGTCACAGTCAGTCCCCCGCATGTGCGTCAAATTACTTCCGCTGGATTTGAATTTGTTGTTAAGACTGAACGACAGAGCACACAAAAAGCAAGCACACAAAAAACTGTGCCTCCGACACAGTGGATGCCCTTGCAGATCTAATGCAATACTACATATATAATGAACTGATTCTGATCTATTAACCTATGGCCCATGGATAATCTTTAGCAACCACAGTCCTATCGATTTGTGATTTTGATCCTGAAAATGTGAAAACGATGATATGTCTTGATATGGTTCGATTATGCTTCCAAAATAATACTATCTCTTAATTAAAAAATGTTGTTGGAATATCATTTTTTAAGCCCGAAAATATAGTTACAGACTTTTGTTTCACAGCTCTTACTACTTATGAGTAGTGTACAATGCAGAAGACTAATCATGGAGCGACTTACTAAACTATGATAAGTGGAAACAGAATGAATGATTAGTAGAATCATTAGTGAGTGCGTTAGAAAAACTTTCAATTTCCCAGAAGAATAAATAATAAATTCCGCCTACAGCAAGAAGAAAGATCTACAAAAATGTTTATACGAGCAAAATATCGCAATCGAAATTATAAATACCCCTTGTGAGTGTATGAAAAGGTAACTTGTTCGCTGCTCAACAGAACTGAGACGAGCTCAGCTGGCTGAGACTGTTTCCATCAAATGCCACCGACACACAAACACACACACACACGCACACAAGACACTCATACATATATGGACTTTCACTCATACAATTACGCGAATGACAGGAAAAGTGCGCACAATGCGCATGAAAGCGTAAAAAGCAAAGCAGCAGCAGAAAGTGCCACGGCACAGGAAACAGAAATGTGTATGCAATGAGTGGCGGGAAAGGGGACTAGGGTGGGCAGGGCGGTTAGGGCGGTTAGGGTAAGGGCGAAGAGAAATGGAAAAATTATAAAATATACACGCACATGCACACGCACACAGGCACACAATGTCATAGTCATAGGCTCTCTTGGCAGGCAGATGAATGCCAATTAAGCCTACACTTGAACTCAGCTCGTCGAAGGACGAAGGACGCGACGCGACGCGTCCACGAAAAGGGAAAATGCCGCCGCCGCGCCTTCACTGGCAATCAACAAAAGACGCTCGTCCAAATAATAAATGCGTTAAAAAGGGAATATATATGCGTGTGTGCATATTGTATGAGCACGAGAATTCGTGTAAAATAAAAGAGCCCAGTGAAAGCAAGGCCGTGACGGTGACGGAGTAGAAGGTGGGTGCCCCGTGCCTCGTGCCCCGGCCGCATGTGTACCCTCGCATGTCGATTCAAGTCAAGTCCAGGGCGCAAACACAAAGCGGGGGAAATCGTAATAAAAATAATTGACAACTATTTGACATGCCTCATGTCCGCACACACAGTAACGCAAAGGCCATGCAAACAGCATCCTGCCTCAAATGGATGGGAATGGGCCTACGGGAATGGGAATACTAGAGGAGTGCGCTCTCCATCTCCCTCTGTCTTTCATGTGTGCGTGTCCCTGGTGTGCATTAGCTGGGACTTCTTCTAGTCATTTGGCTGCCTTCGAGTTGGGGGTGTCGGCACTTTTTTATGCTATCCTGCAATGTGGAAAAACTTGGGGTAGATGTGGCTCGTAGATCCCATATATACCCGAGTGAATGGCTAATTGATGGGGGACAAGTGCGAGAGGCTTAAGAAGTTGCCTTCTTGAGTGAGTTTAACTTCTGAACGTCTCGGATCAGTCACAATGTGGGTGTGTGCGTGTATATCAACCCTTTCAGAGTGTGTGGTGGAGTATGGGATGGGGCGAAGAGGCTGGGGCATGATTGATGGCATCTGCAGACAGAGCCACATAATCAATTTCTTGGCAGGATATTTGTAATTAAATGAAAATTGCCCTAAAAAACAAAAAAAAATAATGAAGAGAGTACTTTTTCCCATCAAACAGAAACTGATGTTTGATTGATTTGCCTGCTGGTGGAAAAAGGTTATCAAAAAGGATGTCCGTGTTCGTGTTGGTGTAGGTGTGGATGTGTGTAGGGCAATCAAAATGGAAATTAATGGTATGAAGTGTCTGTTACATGCAGACCTCAACGCCATCCCCAAAGGCAGGACAACGCATGAATGAAACACGTTCAAATGAAACACGTTCCGGCTAATAGGCACGTACCACGTGGCAGCTCCAAAGATGCGGCGATAAAGCTCGCTGGCAAATGAGTTAGTTACCTCAAAGCCCGGGTCCGGGTCCGCGTCCGGGTCCGGGGAACGTGTATGCCTGCTCCTGCTTCTGCTTCTGCTGCTCGCTCAAGATGAAGATGCTTCGTTGGAGCTTATTCGAAAGCGTCGCGAATGGGATGACCAAATGAAACAGAGATGTTTAAGGTTCCTGGGTACTTGGGTGCATGGATAATCGAAAGAAAAGGCCCAGGAGAAGGGGATGAATGAACAGAGAAGCTGAAAGTGAAAGTGAATAGGGAACGTCAAGAAGGAGTTGAGGAAAAAGGACAATGTAGTATTCAAAGGATAAGTGCTCTCTAACAGTTCTTTATAGAATTGTATTGGACAAAAGGTTATTCGATCAATTGAGTCTGTAATCGATAAATATTCAATTGATTATACATAACTGTGGTGTTAACGATGGGGCCATCGATTGAGGTTTTAATAAACCAAAACTTTGGTTGATTCTCGGAATTAATTTCATTTGAATTAACGTTAATTGAGGGAGCCATCGATGAAAGTTGATTTTCACATTAAATCAGCTTTAACATGGATCAAATTAACCACAACTTTTAACCATTTAATGGGGACTCTCACCAAAGGCCTTAAACGGAGGCATTCATTAAATTCCCAAATTGAGCTGGATTTATATCGATTGCGAAAATATGGTTTCTGATACATGATGCAATTACTGAATAGGATCAATTATCTAGCACACATTTTCGCATGCAAATTAATTAGTTTAAAGAATGATAACAGTAATCGAATGAGGCTAATAGCCGTATAAATACAGGCATATAATTTGGACTAGAATGCAATTAGCATCCGTCTGCTGCTGGCAGAAATTGACTTTCAATGACAATTGACAAACAAATTGGGTGCCTCGGGATCTTACAGGATGTTTACTCTTAAACTGCCGCCTAATCATACGACCTTTTTGTATTTAAACGATTTGGATGAGTTCCCTCTGGTGATAAAAACAAACAAGCGTTTCCAAACGACTATTTTCAAATCATCGCCATCTCTCTCTCGCTGCCTGCTTCACTGCCTCTCTACTCGTATATCTCTTTACATTCCCAGCAGCATAATAACATTTATAAATAATCTGCTGTAGGAACCTTTTCAACTTGGCATCCATTACGAACACATTTGTCCATTGCTTACACATACTCGTGCTGGTGCTCGCACTCGCACTCGTTCTCAGGCAGACCATAAAATCAAATCAACTGAAAAGTAAAGTAACACACACAAAAAAAAGGGGAGCGAATAGTGAGCAAAAAGAGGGTTAAGAGTGAGAAAATAAAGGAGAAAACTTGGCCAACTAAATGCAATTTATGAAAAAGCACACCATTGGTGTCGTCGGTCTGCCTGTGTGGGTGGCCATAAAGCTGTGCAATCCTTTCCGTTTCCTCTTGCCAGAGCTCTATCTTTCTCTTTTTCCATGTGTGTGTGTGTGTGTTTGTATCTGCTTATGTGTGCGTGCATGAGTGCATTTCATGCGTTGTCAGGCCATCATTGCTCTATGTAATTTCATTAGGGCAGTAGGACAAACTCACACAATCACCGTCCTCACAATCACATTCACATGAGAGAGAGGGAGAGAGAGAGCCTTATGAAAAAAATGCATTCAACACACGGACATAAAGGGGGAAGGACACAAGGACAGACAGAGGGAAGGACACACAGACTGAGAAACCCACAGAGAGAGAGTGAGAGGGAGAGAGATAGAGAAAGAGAACGATTGAGAGCCTGAAGCAGCCTGAGCTGTTAAGCAGCTGAACAGAAATTCAGTTCACTTTCACTTTGCGAGAGCCAACAAGAATTTCTAGGAGAATTTCTAGCTCTCACCTTACCTCTCACCCCAACGCTTTCCCCGTTCCTCTCCCCAAGAATGCACTCTCACTCTCAATGCTCACCCCCTCAAAGCCCTGCTCCTGCCCTCCCTATCCGCTTGAGTGTCTCTTAATCAATAAGAGGGAAATCCCAGCTCTCAGTGGCATAGTTTTGTTCCGATTCTGCTCTGTTCATCTCTGCTCGAAAATCAAAAAAGGCTTTAACAATACTTTTCGTCTTATGCGCGTACCATATTATGTAATTGTAGGACTCACACACACACACAAACATACAGTTGAAGAGAGAGAGCGAGAGAGGAAGAGGGAGTCTGATTCTGTGTGTGAAAGAGAAGCATTTCATTTCTTAGCATTTCCCTTTTGCTTACACATACACATGGGATTTTTGCCTGCTTCTAGGTTTTTATTATTATTGCTATCACACATACACAGAACCACATATAGCGGCAGCACACACAACCACACACCCACACACACACATATAGAGAGAAGCAAACATGTCGTCTGCTTGCCATTGTCTTTCCTTCATAGTCGGCATCTTCGTCTGCTGCTGCTGCTTTTTCTTCTGTTTCTGCTTCTGCTTCGTCTTTGGCATTTTTCTTTTGTGCCAAGTGTCGGTTTCTTTCCCTCCCTCTCCCTCTCCCTCTCCCTCTCTCAATCTTGTTCTTTCCCTTTCTTTGGCTGTTTCTTCCCTGTTTGCTTTCTCTGCTGTTTCCTCCTTGAGCATCTCGTTTCGGTGAGTGTGTGTTACTTTTGCCGCTTTTCTTTCAGTGTTTATTTTGTGAATATTTCGAATGTGACTCTGGCCGAGTGTCATTTTCTTTTCCCCACTTTCTCACTTTCCCACTTTCCCACTCTCTCCCCCCTCTCCACTCTTGTGTTCAGTGCCTTTGTGTGTTTGTGTCATTGCTATTAATTAAACACGTTTATGGCCGGGTCCACAACCAACAGAAAAAATAACCAAAGCGTGGACAGGAATAAGAGCAGCGACAGGAATGGGCAAAGGGAATGGATGGGCAGAGAGGAGTAGAGCGAATGTGGGACAAAAACAGCCGGCAGAGGCAGCAGCAGCATCCATTTTCCACATTAAATTATCGATTATGACATTCATTCACAGCTCTGAACCGAAAATAGCATCAACAGCAAAATCGGCAGCCAATCTGGCTAAAAAGAATCCTCTCTCTGACCCGCTTACCCTCCCGCCCCACGTCCCTGCTCAGGCCCCTGTCAATCCCCTATCGGGCTCCCTGGAAGGCATTGAATTTTCACCCATCAAAGTCACCAACGACCAGCAGCGGCAACCAAACAAACAAGCAAACAATTTCCGAGCACGGTGCTGAGGCAGGAGGCTGCTGCTGGCAGGACACACACTGCGTATGGGCAATATCAGGGTCCAGTCCCGTCAATGGGGCATCCACTGCGTGCGTGCATGTGCAGAGACATCTGCATGTGTGTGTGAATGTCAGTTAGTTGGATGGGGGGGAGGTGGGGGTTAAGAGCGAAGCGGCGAGGGAATCGCGATTTAATATTCGACCCGCGACAAATGGCGCAATGTGGCATGCAGCAAAGTGAATGTTGCAAAATTTTTGCCCAACACTCGCACGCGAAGGCAAATTTGAGTGCGGCAATGAAATTAAACGGGAAATCGCCGTAGATTAATTTAAATAAAACACAATCATGATTCCAACGAAATGAATTGAAGGAGTCGTCCATTTGGGGCCTCCCAAAAGAACACCATATTTGTGCTAGTCATGAGAGGAAATCATGGAACGACTAAAAGCGTTTATGTATGAAAAGATTAGGTTTTGGAGGCAGAAAATGGCAGATGCCTGTCCTAAGAGATAACCCCAGAATAGGGCTGGATTTTATTTTGATGGACAATAGTTTTAATGGGCCAAAATGCTAACCACAGATATACCAGCAAGTTGAATCGTAAACCGATGCCCGATGTCCGATGCTGTGCTGATTGCTGATTAAGAGCTAACCACAGAATAACAATACATTTTGGGACACATATTGATCCTACTTCTTGCCGTGGAAGAAGTACCGAATGCTGAATAGAATGCCATGGGATGGATATATAATTGAAGAGTTATAATTGAAAATGTTCCAGGATTTTTTGGATAAATTTAAAACCAATTGCTCAGCTGCTCGAATTTATTTCCCTTTCAGAAAACAATTTAAGTTTTTCCGTTTTTAATGCAGGAAATATGAGGGAAATCGTTTGAATATGTTGAGCTTTAGCTCTGATGCTTATTACAATGATAATCTCGGTCTATATGTAGATGTAGGAATTGTGAATTTCATTTGATTCCAGTACGAAATACCATAAAGTTTTGATTTTTAGATCATTCGCTTTCTTTCCAACTACCTTTCTTTAAAAATGTTTTAATTCAAAGAATGTTAAGTATAAATAAGATTTGTTATTTATAAAGAAGAAATTACAGATCATCGATAAAAAGAAATTAACAATCAATTCCCATTCAATTTCCTCAAAATATATTCATGGTATTACCCATCCCAAGCAAGCAATTTTCAACTTCTGTCAAAAGATTCCCACACACAAACAAAATATCATTAAGAAATCCCATTGATGAAGGGCAACACACTCTCCCATACACACACACACACACACACACACAAAAAAGGGAAACTTTATTAATAATGGAGCTAATAGAGTTTTGAGGACCCGGTCGCTCCTCCACCCCACCCTTACGGCGGAATCACTACCCCTGCAGCCACCAAATCCAGCTTAAAAAAAAAAAAAAAATTACACCAAAAAAAACATGGAAAACGAAAAGGAAAGCGAAATTCTGGTCAGTGGCTCAAGGAGCTGTAAAAATAACAAGGCGCAGACAAGAGGCGGCTGTGGCAAAGGCAATGGCAGCCAGAGGCCTAACCCCCGGGGGTGGCACACAGACAGACGCTGCGACACACACATACACACACACACACACACGCGTACACTAAAAACGATTGAGTAATTTTTTTCCCTTCAGCCACACAACTTCATTAGGGTCGAACCGAGATGAATATAGCGGGGGGGAAATGGCACCAGGATTTGGGGCTTTCAATTGGGATGAGTCCTTGCTGTGTCACTGTCCAAGTGTCAGAGTCTGTGTGCGTGTGTGTGTGCGTGTGCTCTCTGTTTTGTTATATAAATAAAAATGTTGGAATGCTGAAGAACAGCCAGGCATTGCGGCAATTAAATGTTGGCATTAGTTTTGCGTAATTTGTCAACTAATTGGCACACACACACACACACATAGTCACAGCCCCACGAACACTAGAAAGAGAGTGGGGATGTATTGGTGTGCGTGTGTGAGGGACAAATTGGATTAGGGCTAACACACAAAGCGCACGGCCAAGATGTGGCTGCCACCTTTGCATAATTCACATTTGCCGCTTCACACCACACACAGAGACACCCCACCCCACCCCCTAAAAAGGAGATGTCAAACAGTCGACAAATATACAAAAAAAATCTATATATATAGTATATAATGTACAGTGAAACTCCCCTAGAACGGACAGTTATTTAAGCATCCGGCTAGAGGAATTATGGGAGTACTGGAATTGCATACGGAAATTGAGGGAAATGTTTGTTGTGTCGATGAGGCTATAAAAGCTATCCGCTATAGGGAGTGTCCGCTATAGGGAATTTCACTGTGTATATGTATATATAATATTGTGGATTACATGTGTAGAAAGGAAAAGGATTTGGTCACATTTTACGCACATTTCCAGCAACCCATCAGCATCATCGTTGTAGTCGTTGTTGTTCCTCGCGTTTTGTTGTTCAATGGGGTTTGCTCCTTGTGTTGTTGTTGGTTGTTGTTGTTATTATTGTTGTTGGTTGTTGTTTTTGGTGTTCTGTTCACCTTCAGCTTCTGCTCTTGCTGCTTCTTTTGCTGCTGCACACGCGTTCGAGCCACACAAAAACAAAAATTCCAAAAAAAATTGTATTGTAAAACCCAAGAAATATTCAAAAATCTGTTATAATATTTCTACTTATTTGAATATTTTTACTGCTTCGATTATGGTTAGGTTCTCGCTCGCTCTCAATCTTTTTGTTGGTTGTTTTGACACTTGAGCACTTTCCTCCTCTCTCTCTCTCTCTCTCTCTCTCTCTCTCTATACCACTCTCTTTCTTTCGCTCACTCTCTCAGTGGGTGTTTTGGGGATAACTTTCTTTATTTTCCTGGTTTTGGTTAAATGTTGCAATGAAATCAAAATTTATGGAATCTATGAGAACAACAACGCGGGCCAGCGAGCGAATCGGCACAACGAACGACCGCACGGTGAAGCACACTCACACACACACTCACATCACACACACACATACACACACACACACAGGAAGAAAAAAAAAAGTGAGAACGCGGAGAGATGCTGTGCCTCTGTTTCTCTGGCCGTGCTTGTTCTGCGGCTGTGGCTCGGACTCTTGGCGGCTTCAGTACTTTCTTTCAGTTTCGGTTCGGTTACAACAAACCACTGGCTCAAAGGACAGTTGGAGGAGAGCGCGCGCTGGCTCCGCACCACATGACCGCACTACACGATTGACAGTTTGGCACTGAGGGCCAGCCAGCCAGCCAGCCAGCCAGGAGCAGCTTATCAGCCGAGAGCCCCACAGCCAAACGGCCAAACAGCCGACAGCCGACAGCCGACAACCGAACCCCCACCGAATCCAGCCGAACAGCTGTGCGTGTGGTTGTGTGCGTGTGTGTGTGGGTAGAGGGAGCGTGTCGGCAGCAGGATGTGCGCGACTGTTACAAAAAAAGTTGTAGCCATGCCCAAAGGAAAGCACTGTCGCCTGTCCGCCTCCCCATCCCAGGCCCCACCCCGCTCACACATGTTCATTGAAGAAAGCTCAGCCGCAGCCTCAGTGCGAACCTGAACGAACCCGAACCCCAGCCGAACCGAACCGAAACGAACCGCACCGAGCCTCCCCCCATTGGGAAATGAGGTGGGAGCGTGCAGAGGCTTGATCATGATCAGGGTGAAGGATCTTGAACAAAATATTGTATTGGAAACACATGTACTCCCATTGACTTCCAAGTTTCAGTCATTGATGAAATCTTGTAAGTGGAAAATATCCCAAAAAACTGCCAACAAATGTAGCCCTTAAAAGTGTGCTACGCTTTTCGCTTGCGGCCAAAGTGCCCTTGTAAGTAGGCAACAAAATGTACAAAAACATTTTCGCCATGTTTGTTTGTGCCCGCTAATGGAATGTACATACATTAAATTTTGAAGCTGAAGCTGGAGGATGGGACTGAGATGGAGATTGAGATGGGGAATTAAAGATGACATTCCCAGCTCCATTTGGCAAATGAAACTTGGAACCGGATTTCCAATTAAGACAATAACAGAATCATATTTGAAATGCCCTACAAAAAACTAAAGCGAAAACGCTCAACTGAATGCACGGATGCTCGCTGGCACACGGGCGCTGGTGGAATTGAATAAAAATAAAAATATAACAAAAAATAAGAAAACGAAATTTTTTGCCGCCGCTGGCGATGCACATTTCCCAGCGGGGACAAAGCCAACAGGAGAGAACAGCATCAGAGACAGCGAAGCAGCAGCAGCGAGCAGAGGAACAGAAACTGTGGGGACGAAGGAAGCGCCAAGTGCCATGTGCGGCGCTTCAATGTGATTGTCTCTGTGTGTGTGTGTGTGTGTGTGTGTGTGTGTGCCTCTGTGTGTGAGTGTTTGTACGGCCTTGCGGTGTGTCTATTTATGTGGGTGTGTGTGCTTGGGAAAATAACGTTAAAGACAAGGATGAGAAGAAGCAAAAGAAGAAGACGACGAAGCACGAAGAGCACAAACAGAAACGGCACAAAGCAGCAAACGTGATGAGCGCATGTGTTTTATCTTCAATCTCAGTTGAAATCATCTGGCCGCTGCCGCCATTGCCGCCATTGCCTCCTTTACACCCACAACCGACCCCGTCACCCGCAACCCTGCGGCATTATGAAGGGCAATAGGTTGTATGCGATTTGGTGTACTCGGGTCGGGTTGGGTCGGGTCGCGGCCGGGTTGGGTCTGGGTCTGGGTCGGATTCAGTTTCGGTCTCGGGTCGGCAACCGCCTTCGGGTGTGACTTAGCTCTGACCAAGTCACTAAGCCAGTCAACCCCACACTATCTGGCAGCGTGTGCTCTACCCTCTACCTTCTCGGACGCCATCCATTCCCTTTCGGGAGAGGACGACCGTGTCCGTGTCCAGGGCAGCATTTTCAGCGCTTTGTAACATCAAGAAATTTCTACTTCCGCCAGTGGAAGATTTTAATTAAAAGCAGCAGGAAATGTGACCCAAATAATACTTCCGTATAGTGTGAAAAATTGGCCCCGACTTGGCAAATGCTATTGCCATTGCCATTGCCGTTGCCGTCTCCGTCCGTCTCCGTTTCTGTCTTCCCTTTTTCGCATTTGCTGCCTAATTTGTCCTCGAGACTTCCCCCCTGGCGTGGCGTGGCGAGACGAGCGTGCGAGGCGTTTAGCTGCCGTCGGGATAGGGCATATAATTTAAGTGATTCTTAAGATGCGGATTGGCCAATCGAGTGGGAAACGTTTATCAGTGGAGCGTCTGGGAATTTTGGCTTGATGGAAAGCAGGAAGAATAAGAGGAGAGGTGGAGGACTAGAGGGAGGAGGCTACAGATAGAAAATACCATCAGTACAAAGATAAATTGACCGGAAGTACAAAAGGACTTGTAGGACCCACTTATACTGGCATATCCTTAGGCTTGAGAGTTCCATACCAAGAAGATCCACTTGCTTAAGAGCCCAAATATTTAAGGATTTGAAAACAAATCCAGATCAAATTGAGGATCCCTTCTCTACAGAACAACAGGCACTGACAGATCCTGAAAGATTTTACACCCAAGAAGATCAACTGAGAGAGCTAGTATCTCCTTAAACAAGGTTCCTGAAGATCGGTTGGGTCGATGGGCGGCGTGGACTTCGAAACATTTCCATGAGGAGCGGTTGGGGGTTAATGAAGTAGTGGACAGTCGATTCAAAAGCCATTTGAGTTACGTAGAAGTTGACTGCCTGGTTATTCTTGGCATGGACATAAAATCAATAAGGTTACCTTCTCACACGGCATGTCCTTTGACTTCGCTCTGTGTGCTCTTGGCACGCAAGCAGCGTGAAAATGCAATCAATAGCAAATCGTTGTCAGCAATTAGCGTCCGATACGAGTATAGGCCCAACCCAAGGGCCCAGCCCCAGCCCCAGCCGCCGAGCGCCAGGCGAGCGCAGGTGGGCCTGTGCCTGTCCTATGCCTGTGGCCCACTTTCGAGCAAGTGGATTCAGCTGCAACACGTGAGTGAGTGATGCAGGCTCTCGCCTGAAGTGTGCCAAAATGGATTTGCCACTAACGACGACAACGCTGCATCGGACCAGCAGTAGCATGAGCAGCAGCAGCAGCAGCAGGAGCAGGAGCAGCAGCAGAACTCTTGAGCATATTTGCTCATCATTCTCGCTTTTTACTGCATCCAACCGGCCTTCTATCCTCCCCTACCTGCAGCCATCGCCATCATCCCCGCCTTAAACCTCCAGTGCTATTCATAGACAGTTCTGCGGCTCTCTCGATTGCCAGCAAAATGGCAAACAAATCGTTGCAAATATTCCCTCAACGTGGCGTATGCGCAATTTTTGCCTAAACCGAATGGCAGAGAAGGGGGCGGGACGGATGATGGGCAGGGTCGGGTAGGGTCTATATATGTCTCACACAAATATTTGATAGGCCAAAAGGGAGGAGTGTACACGTGTGTATGTGTGTGTGTGTGGGTGTGTGGATAGAACCATTTGCTGTTGTTGATTCAATTCAGCATTTGCCAAATGAAATTTTCATCTCTCGGTGACAAACGTCTCGGAGCCAGGCACATTTCCATACCTCCCACCACCGCCACCCCCCCATCACACTTATGGGAATATCAATCAGTCGGGAAATCCAAATCAATCAGAGATGGGGTTATAATGTTGGCCTATGAGGTTGTACACTTATGCAGGAGGTTATGGGGGGCTACATAAATTCCCTGGTTCCCCAAACTCGACAGCTGAAACCTATTCCCAGGAGTGTTTAAGTGATCCAAGGGGCCTTACTCGTTTATTTATGCGGATACGGAATGTTCTGCCTCTCAACAGGTCTCCTATATGGATCATTAGAAATTGATTGATTTCCGCTGTGGATTTGCTTATTCAACCCTCTAAGAACTTTAAGAACTTCGCTATTGCTTAGCGAAGGAAGACTGCTCAAGTCAGGAAAACCCAGGGTTCAACTTCTTCAGTTTTCTATAATACTGTCATTTGATCCCCAGAAACCATCCAACAGGCAAAGATGGTCTGTTACGTCTGTTTTACAATGCGAAAAAAACCGCATTCTGAAATTTAATACATTTCGTGCCTTTTTTAGTCGCTGGTTATCTATTCAAAATCCTAAGGAGCCTCAGGATCGGTTTAAAATTTCTGTTGAGATAGAATCTGAAGATCAGATGGAGATGGCTTCAATGGCAAGGTAACCTGCCAAAAAACCCTCGAAGGAAAAATCAAATTGGAGTGATTCTGAGTGGTCCCACTTTATATTCTCGGATCTGCTGATTGCTGTGAAGCATTTTAGATTTTGTAAAATTAATATTTCAAGAAAAGGTTGGCATCTAATGATATCTCTTTGGATTCTTTCAAGACTCTGACCAGAGGAAAACATATTCCAAGGAAGAAAACTAGTCACCAGTAAGAGAATGCTCGGATAAGGGTGGGATTTCATCCATATAGCACACAGAAGCTCTTAAAATATATCCAGAATCTGATTGTTGAGGTACTGAGCTATGCGAAACGTTCGAGTTAGGTTTTAAACGAGAGCCGAGTCAGTTTGAGGGTAGGTTCGAAATTTGCGAAGATTGCGAAATTTACTTTACTGCTTTATTTATCGAATCCCTGAGATCCCTTTTCAGTTTTACCTTTAAGGGAAATATTGTAGCACTGTCATGGTATCCTATTTTTCAGATTATTTCGACGGTGAACTTTCAAAACTATTCTAGAATTGAAGAATGATTTATCCAATAAATGCAAGACTGAATCGGTTTAAAGAGATCTCTGATATCAAATCAATTTAAAGGATACTTTAATAGTTATTTACATAAGATCTCCCAGTCACACTTGAATGGAAGATTTCTATAGCTTAAACTGGAAGATCTTTGAGCGATAGTCGTGAATCTTCGGAAACCTAATCAAAATACCCTAACCAAAGACAGAAACCAAAGATTCGCGAGCGGTACTCAAAAAGAGTATAGGGGAACATAAGATTTGTGCGGAAAATGGATCTTAACAATATGAACTAAATGTAATTTCATATAACTGCTCAAATTTGCTGAAGGATACAAATTCGTTGCTTATTCACACGTCATACGCCGAATCAGGGTATGTATTTGTACATAGGTCTACCCGCTCATTATATTCGTACATTTTACACTAGGCAAATGAGCATATAAAGGATATACAAAATAATAGTTATCCCATATTGGGGGTAAGCGTCTTCAAAAAGTGTCTAAAGTATAGGGTATGTTTCGAAAGCGCTGTGGAAAACGCATACAGGTAGGAAGACCTAGAATGCGTGAGAATACGTGCGCACGCATACAGTCATACAGACGTATACGACCGAGCGCTTGGCTTTTGAGCGTTCTTTTTCGGCTTTTCAATAACATTTTAAGAGCCTCAAAAGCCAAGCCCAAAAAAATTGATGGGCGTTACTCATGTTACTATTATGTTGTATTGCCTTTGCACTAACCCAATTATTATCCACACCAAAAACGCTTCAAGGCCTCCTTACATCTATAGGTATTTATATTTATTTTTTAAATTATCATAATTTTGCTTGAATTTCAAATACACCATCGATAGATCATCGTCGCGTGCGCAATTTTAGAGATAAATACATATATGCCATAACATAACTTTTGTTTTGTTTCGATTTGCAAGCAAACGGAAGGCGGGAGGGGGGGAAATGTAAAACATAAAATAATTGTATCTAGAAAATGGGTGAATCAATATTTTATATGCTCTCTTCATACACATAGATATATATAATATACAACAATTACGATTACAAAAAAACACGACACGACATTACATGTGAGTGTGGAGAACAGAGCGAAGAGCGCCGTGGAGGGGGGCGGAAGGCGTGTGGTGGACGAGTGATCAAAAAATTTGATTTGTAGAGGTGTTGGGGTTTAGGGGGGCGGGGGCGGGGAAGGCGGGGCAGGCGACAAGAGATAAATTTCTATAATGTAAGCGTTAAATATATTATTTATATTATATGTATAATCGTATATATATATATATACATATATATATATATATATAGGTTTTTATATATGTATGCCTTGAATGTATTTGTATGTGTGTTTGTGTCTGTGTGCATGTGTGTGAGGGCGGAGGTGTGACGCGTGGGACTTAAAGAACTAGAAAACATCATCCATCAGCAGCATTATCAATATCCGTGTTTATATCCGTGTCTGGATAAATTATTGCATAAATTAATAATTTCTTAGGAAAAACACACACAAAAACCCTGTACTCAAAGCATTCTTATATACATATAATACCTAGGCGTATATATATGTACTCAGATATTGTATTTGTTTTTAATTTATATGTTATGTTGTTAATTTGAATCGGGTTTTGTCTCTCATCTACTTGCCTTGCCACTAGTGAGGCAAAAGTTTTTTCTCGGCTCCTACTTAGTTCCCAGTTGCTTGTTTGCTTTTTGTTTCATTTCTATAAAGTATTTGTTAGTTAATGGTGTTTTGGTGTTCTATCATATTGTTACAGTAATTATTTGCAATAAAGACGACGGCATTCTAGGAATTATTTATGCACAAAAGCAATTAGTTATTAGTTCAATGCTCCTCTCCTCCAATGCTTGCTTTAGTTTTCTTCTTTATAATGCTTCTTCTGAATTGTTTCTCTCTCTCTCTTTCTGTTTCACGCTCTGTTGCGCCTCCATCTCGTTTCTTTCTGTGCCGATTTTCGAAGCCAACTATCTCTGTGGATGGGTGCTGGAGCTTGCGACTCCATGTGCCAAAATACAATGTGGTTGATTGATTGATTCATTGATTGTCTCTCTGTTTGTTCAGCCTAGTATCTGCTGTTGTTGAACTGCGAACTGATCGCCGTATTGACCGCTGATGAGGCCGCCTCCTGGACATGCTGATTGCGCAGAAACTCCGTGGTAAACTCTGCCTGGGCCTTGGCCATGCTGGCCCCAGTGCTGCGATAGATCGTGTGTATCTTGGTGATCATCAGTATATTGGCCACGGCCACGGCCGTGAAGCAGAATGCAACATTTAGCAGCAATATTCCCACAATTATACCCGCCGCCTTGCCATCAAACTGAGAGATGGCCGTTATAAAGCCGCAATAGCCCATCTTATCAAAGCCAACGGCCTGCACCACCGAATATATTGTTTGGAAGAAGTAAATGAAGAAGAAGACCATGAAATTGAAGCTCGAATCGTTGCGGAAGGCCTTGTACGCGGGCCGAAACCTATCAAGGGAGAGAGAGATACAGATATTTAAAGAGAATTTTACAGAGCATATATCGCACAGCGGCACTTACCAGCAGACATACGAGGCGGGTGTGAATAGAACTGTGTAGAACAGGGCCAGGAACAGAGTGACAAAATCGCCCGAATGGAACAACAAGATGAGACCCCCAATCACATTGGCCACCAGCGTCATGGTATAGACTGCGCGGGGTAGAGAGACAGGGAGGGAATGGGTGGAGGGAACCCGAGATTAGTAAACATTTCAGGTAACCGGCAGAAGGCCTGCACTTTTAAAACGAATCAAATCTATAAATAATAAAACGTACATACATATATGTACGTTCTATTATAGATGACTAATCCCGGTCGGTCGATCGGCTGGCTTATCAGCAGCTAACGAAAAACGCCATATAATACTCACACATCCAAATGTAGTACAAATGCTTCACCAGTCTCTGAAACTCTGGGGGTATCTCAACTTCAAAGTCCTGGTAGAAGCACGGCTTCACACAGAAATTATCCGGCAACGGGGGCCAGTTGTTCAGATGTGGGACATTTCCTTGGAGCTGCTGTTCGCGGCGATCCAACTCGGCAGCCTTGCGGTCCAGCTCTTCCTGCCGTCGCTACGTCGATGCAAAGACAAAGGGAGAGAAGAATTATCAGCATTATGTTTGCAATTCATTGATAATCGTTGTGCCCGGCCCTAAGCAACGCCCACATATGGCAGCCCCAGAAATGCAACCGCAAGCGGAGAATGTCTACAGTGCGTACCCCTAGATTATCTGCGGGAAAAATTACTTTACAAGATCCAAGAACAATTTCGGGACGGATGAGTTTATCACAAAACAAGACGGTAGATAACGACGGATACGTCTTTATCGGGGGTGTTCTGCAATAAAACATTTCCTCGCATAATCCAACAGATAGTGGCCCGTGGCGACCCTCTATGAAGAGCATTCACTGTACATTCCGCATTCGAAACGCGTTCGTAACGCGAAACCGTCTTGTGCCGGTTTTTTTCTTTTAATGTTGTTGTCTTTTCGTCTCTTGTTTCTACTGATCTAGCACGCACGCACACACAGATCTGTTTGCCACACTGGGGCACGCACGTACCTGCAGTTCCTCAGAGGTGATTTGTATGCTAGTGCTTGGCGCCGAGGCGCCCAGCGAACTGGTCTGTGGGGGTGGAACGTTCTGTGAGAGCGGCTGAACGACGGCCGCCGTGTTGGTGGAGTTGATTTGAAGCTGTGGCTTGGCCTGCTCCTCAAAGGGATTGTAGTCCTCCAATGAAACCAAGGCAGCGCCAGCCTGACGTCTTGCCTGCTGTATGGCGGGATCCTACGGGTTATAGGACATATAGGAAAATTAAACATATGCGACGGTGTCGTCGTTGCAGCACTCACACACCCACGCGTGCATGAACTCACTCACTCTGTGACTGTGATTGTGTTTGTGTGGGTGCGTGTGTGTCGGTTGGAATTTTCATTCCGGACTTACCGCAAACGGATTGTCCAGATTGGGCTCGCCAAAGGGATTTTCATCAAGACCGGAGCCGGACATGTTCTTAGCTAAAGATGATTAATTGCTTGCTTCAGCTATGACCAACGAAAACGCACTCGAATTCTCACTTTTCGCTGTGTATATTTTCGCTGCTGCTCGGTCAAAGCTGTGTCATCAATAACTGCAGGTCTATCGATGGTTGCTATCGATGACTTCACTTAGCGATGGTAAGCAAACAATTAAGAGATGATGGCAGTATATGGTGTGATATATTCTCAGTTATTTTATATCTCTTTTTCTATTTAGGTACATTTTAGACAATAAATGCTTATTCCTTTAAATATTTTATTTACTATTCCTAGAATTTACGTTATGTGGATGAATCACATCCGTTCAGGTTCAAATGAACAGGTTCAGGAACCAATTGCGTCAGCTCCGGCTGAACTTCAACTGATTCCGGCACCGGCGCCCATATTGCTGTTTCATTAACCGCTGCCCGCGACTTCAATTCGGTTGTGCATTAATCTGTCTGCTCTGCGCCTGTAGAACCAAATCCTTGCCTAAAAACATGTCGAAGCCTGCCTACAAAGTTGGTGAGTTTAAAAATAAATGCCCGTGGAAGCATTGCTTCTGCTCCCGGCAACAGGCACATCTGTAGAAGTGAGCGCGCGAACCGAAATTCCTTGTCCATGTGCCGCACCGCACCGCACTTTGCACATGTTTCTGAGGTTAAAGAGGAGCGTGGCGAGCTAACAGCCTGTGCACGTTGTTGCCAGGCTACTAACACATCTTCATAAATATTTGCTTATCTTCCCCGTATCTCTGCCATTTTTTACACGACAGCCGATATCAGTCTGGCCGAATGGGGACGCAAGGCGATTATCATTGCGGAGAACGAGATGCCCGGCCTGATGGCCTGCCGCAAGAAGTACGGGCCGTCCAAGATCCTGAAGGGGGCTCGCATCACCGGCTGCCTGCACATGACCGTCCAGACGGCGGTGCTCATCGAGACCCTCGTGGAGCTGGGCGCTGAGGTAAGATCTGCCCCCGTTATCCCCTTTCTTATCTTCGTTTTGTTTACGCACAACAATCGATTGGCCGAAAAACAATAGTTTTAGCTTCTCCGGGGGGGCAAGTTCAAGGCGCAACCCAAAGATAAGCAAGGTCAATGGGGGCCCCGGCTCCCATTGATATGCTGATGCTTCAGTATTGTTATTTCCTCTGACTAGACACTTTAGTACATCCACACTTGGCAACGGCTGCTGTGACACCATCTCTCTCTCTCTTTTCCTCTCTTGTTGCAGGTCCAATGGTCCAGTTGCAACATCTTCAGCACACAGGATAACGCCGCGGCTGCCATTGCTGCCACCGGTGTGCCTGTGTACGCGTGGAAGGGTGAAACGGACGAGGAGTACATGTGGTGCATCGAGCAGACTCTGGTCTTCCCCGATGGCAAGCCCCTAAACATGATCCTGGACGATGGCGGTGATCTGACCAATCTGGTGCACGAGAAGTTCCCCCAGTACCTGAAGGACATCAAGGGTCTCAGCGAGGAGACGACCACGGGTGTCCACAACCTCTACAAGATGTTCAAGGACGGCCGCCTGGGCATCCCGGCTATCAATGTCAACGATTCCGTGACGAAGAGCAAGTTCGACAATCTGTACGGCTGCCGGGAGTCCCTGATCGATGGCATCAAGCGCGCCACAGACGTGATGATCGCCGGCAAGGTGTGCTGCGTCGCTGGCTACGGTGATGTGGGCAAGGGCTGTGCCCAGGCTCTGAAGGGATTCGGTGGACGGGTGATCGTCACCGAAATCGATCCGATCAATGCCCTGCAGGCCGCCATGGAGGGCTACGAGGTGACCACAATGGAGGAGGCCAGCAAGGAGGCATCCATCTTTGTGACCACCACCGGATGCCGCGACATCATCACCTCCGTGCACCTGCTCAACATGCCCGACGATGCCATCGTTTGCAACATCGGCCACTTTGACATCGAGATCGATGTCGACTGGCTGAATGCCAATGCCAAGGAGAAGGTGAACGTGAAGCCCCAGGTCGATCGCTACACCATGCCCAATGGCCGTCACATCATCCTCCTGGCCGAGGGCCGTCTGGTTAACTTGGGCTGTGCCCACGGCCATCCCAGCTTTGTTATGTCTAACTCCTTCACCAACCAAGTGCTCGCCCAGATCGAACTGTGGACCAAGTCCGCCCAGTACAAGGTCGGCGTCCACGTCCTGCCCAAGGTCCTCGACGAGGAAGTGGCCAGTCTGCATCTGGAAAAGCTCGGCGTCAAGCTCACCAAACTGACGGAGAAGCAGTCCAGCTATCTGGGTGTGCCCAAGACGGGACCCTTCAAGCCCGACCACTACCGCTACTGAGTAAACCCAGTGAAGGCACAAATAGTTATCCAATTCTTTTAAACGTTTTATTCTTTTCTTAAATACTGATCCGCCAAAAGCTCCAATAAAAACCCATCTCACGTACACTCTCCAGCGAGAAATCCACCCCAACCAAGTAACTGCTTATTCTCTATCCCCTCTCTAGGCACTTTAGTTTTGTTGATCGCCTTGTGCGCCTACGGGTCAATCGCATCTACCAGATGTCTTCCGCCTAAATTTATTTTCTGTTATCTCTTAGCACGCCTGAGATTCAGTGAGTCAGCTTATTTTTATTTGGAGAAAATCATTTTTGTCAGCATCAGCAGAGCTGAGAGGAGAGAGGGTATTCAAGATAAGAGGTGGCCTGGTCGATAGATTTGGCTCTCGATTGTTAGCCGGTTTTCGGGCTCGGCTTGTCCCGCTCTGGCACGCTCAGATGATCGATCGTACAATCGGACAGCATCTAGTCATCTCTGTCTGGCCGACTGCAAGTGGGGGGTTACAGTTGCAATTGCAGGTGGTAATATGTGTGCTTTTAGTGCGTTTCGCTTTTCCATTAGATTTACTCGCCGCCCAGCTCTCTCCCAGATCCGACCTGACAGACCTGACTTGTAGCGTGCGAAAGATACTTACTTGCATCTATTATATAAAGATGGCCTCACCTGTGCTGAGATGGATGTGGCTGATGCTCGCCCTGGGCCTTTCGCCCATTGCCATGGCCTGGATGGCACACTTTCGGCCATCCAGCCTCACGCTGCGCATGGAGAAGGGCGATCGGGTGTCGCTCACGCTGGAGAACGTGCCGCCGTCAACGTTGCAAAGCCCCCAGCGATATGTCTTCCGCCTGGAGAGTGCCGCCAATGACCTGGCCAGTGTGCCCGAGGAGAACTCCACCATAGCAATGGATCTGTTGAATCCGGACACACGAGACTGGACGGGCGACATCCAGGTGAATGCCCACTTTCTGGGCGAGACCAAGATCACAGTCCGTCTGTTTGACAACTTGTCGAACAGCAGCCAGCTGCCGACGCAGGGCAGCAACGACAGCACGCTAGACGTGAAGGTGCAGCGGCCGAGCCGTGTGGTGGATCATGTCTTCATCGGCTCCATCGTCCTGCTGATGTCGCTGCTGTACATCAACTTTGGGGCCGCCCTCAATCTAGATGTGCTGCGGGGATTGGTGACGCGACCAGTCGGTCCCTGTATCGGATTCGTTATGCAGGTGGTGGCTATGCCGCTGCTAAGCTACGCTCTGGGAGTATTCATATTCCCCGAGGCCCCGGCCATGCAGCTGGGCCTCTTCTTCACCGGAATCTCGCCCAGCGGCGGGGCATCCAATACCTGGTCTGCGGTGCTGGGCGGCAACATTCATCTCTCGGTGCTAATGACAACGGTTAGCAATGTGGCCGCCTTTGTCACGATGCCGCTGTGGATTTTCACACTCGGACAGCTGATCTTTGAGCGGGCCGGGATGCAGGTGCCATACGGAACGATTGCCACCTACTGTGCCTGCCTCATCATACCTCTGCTGATGGGCTTGGCTGTACAGAAGCGTTCGCCACGCCTCACGCGAGTCCTCGTGCGCCTGTTGAAGCCCATCTCTGCCTGCCTCATCCTGTTCATTGTGATATTTGCGATCATCACGAACTTTTATCTATTCTATCTGTTCTCCTGGCAGGTGAGCCGCAATCACAACCCCAACTCCATCGTGATCTGTATAATAGCTCGTTCCTTTTCCAGATTGCTGTGGCCGGCATGGCCCTGCCCGGACTAGGCTACATCTTTGCCTGGCTGGCTGCCAAGCTGCTGCATCAGACCGCCGCCGATGCCCTGACCATTGCCATCGAAACGGGCATACAGAACACTGGCATTGCCATCTTCCTGCTGACCACCACGCTCGAGTCGCCGCAGTCGGATCTCACCACAGTGGTGCCCGTGTCGGTGGCCGTGATGACACCGCTTCCCCTGCTCGGCATTTATCTCTACAATCGCTGCTGTCGCCCCAAGCCGGATGAGGCGGCTGCAGGAGAGTCCCAGCGCATTGTTTGAGGGAAATTCAGCGGCATTTGTGTATCTTTATATTTGTTTCATTCATCCGATTGTACATATCTGTATTATATATATACATATCTTTAACATAGCGGCTTGCAATGGTTTGCCGCCGAAGAGGTAGCTTTATAGGCCAAGCCGATTATTATACTATAGAAAATATCTTAGTGATACGATTATTCCACACTCTTCCACGTATTATTTGATAATAAAGAAACCCTCATAAAAGTATCAAATGTAGGATTATGATGCCTAAAAGCAGAAACATCTATGGACAAGAAGTCGTGGTTGATTTATAAATCGATTTCCCTAAGATGTAATCGACATTTGCTAAAATTTGTATAAAACGGCCTCCACGCAGAGTGTCAGAGGTCATGATGAAGGATTGCCGGAGCCAGCATGCCTTTAGCAGACTCGAAAAATAATTCACTGAAGTTATACCAAATTTTTTTAATGATTCTTCAAGTAAAGATAATCTTTTAACAAATAGAAAATGTGGAAAAAGCCCAAGCAATTGGTGAAAATTGTGTATAAATGCCCAACAACGAATTGCAGAAATAAACGTAATAATCGACGATAGAGTTAGGCGTGCCTCGACACCAAGATACCCGATGATCAGTTTCAAAACGAAGGCAAATGTCAATGATCTTGTGTCTTACGAGCAAACTGACGGCCAACTGTTCAAGCAATGTTGAATATATCTTGGCCCCTTTAATGACCAAAGATGCCTCTATCTGCTTAAGTTGATCGCAGCATTCGTGTCTTGTAAATCTAGGGAAATGTTCATGCGTTGATTCTATTTTTCTTCAAAGATGAATTTTTGTTTATCGTTAGATGATATTAAACGAACATAGAAGAAAAAGGCAAAAAAATGCCAAGCTTTTGGATGGCGATGGTCAAACTGGAAAAAAAACCAAGGCTATAAATCTACTGCATCTCTAATCCCTGATCCAACAGGATAGGAAAGGAATCAAAAAATATCTAGTATAGTCTTCAATGAATCAATCTCCAATAAAGCCAATCATCCAACAAATATAACAAGGGGATCACTCATTCTGCATATGTGTTTCCAATTTAAATGAGAAGTAAAACCATGATAGAGGCACATGGGCATCGACATTAAGATACCAGTACTCGATTCTATTCCATATGCAAAAATACAAATCTAAAAACAGAATTCATATGCGAATACAAATTTTAAAAAATATCCCGCTGTATTGTTTTACTGCGTAAATTATCTACATATCCGTAAGCCACAGATAGTATAAATATAATTCGTTTACATTACATCATTTACATTCATGAACTCCAGAGGCGCGTATCATTGCCCTCCCATGGCCATGGTCAAGATCGAGGGAGCCTCCTCGAGTATCGTCGGCTGGCAGCAGGCGAGCGCCTGCAGTATCTTGAGCAGGCCAAAGACGGTGTTTGGACCGAGATTAAGCTGCCGGAACGCAAAGAGCAAGCGCAAGTAGTTCACCGAACCACCACTGAGATCCACTCCAGTCAGCATATTGGGCATCAGGTTGTAATAGTTGATCAAACAGAAGACGCGCTGCAGATCGGGCCCGCTGATGGTCGCCACATAGCTGGGCTCCAGTCGCTTCTGGCTGAGAAATGCACGCAACGGTATGCATAGTTGGGTGGTGGAGGCCTCCATTTGCTGCTTGAAGATCTCCTGCATCATCTGGATGAGTTCCACGGAGAGTCGGGGATGATCCGACTCCTTGCCACGACGCAGATACGAATCAATCAGCTTCAGCTGCCACACATCAGTGTTGTTGGGCATGGGTTTCGTCACGTGCTGCGAAACAGAAAGAGTGCAGAGAGTCAATAGAGAGCCGACTCTGGGCGTCAGCTTCTGGGGATAACTTACATCGAAGAGGGTAAGGTAGACGGGTAGAAGATGCATACGATCCTTGACCACCGCATTGTAGAACAGCAGAATCAACTGATGACGCTTCACCAGTTCCTCGTGACTGAGCTGCGTGCCTTTGATGTCCAGGCAGCGACTAATGAATGGCTTTACCAGCACCTCCGCCTCGAATCGCTTCAGATCGTTCGTGTCGATCTGCCAGCAGATGCTCTGCTCGAGGGTCAATGTCTGGGCGAGCATGCTCTTCAGCCGGTCCGGGTCCTCCAAATGAGAGAGACAGCCCGTCCGTTTCTTAATGTCAATGGGTGCACTCATCTCCAGGGCCTTCTCCAGCTGATGCCAGTTGCGCGACCTCTCAAAGCACACCGGCCAGTAATTCTCATCGTCTACGACCACCTTCTGCAGCGTGCTCAGCTCTGGCAGGATGCATGGGGCAATGGGGAGGCGTCGCAGCTCACTGGCGCCCACCTCCAGCACCGAAATGTTGCACAGACACAGCTGATGGGTGTCTATGTCCCGCGGGAGAAACAGTCGCGGCTCCACAGCCAGCACGTACATATGTCGCAGGGCCTGAAGATGATAGCTGAAAAGGAACAAAAGGGATTAAGACTGCTCCTTGATAGTCCTCGATCCGCGTCTCACCGATTGTCATTGCTGTGTATGGGGAACTTGGGAAAGAAGGCGCACACCAATGCCGCAATCGATTCCGGGGTCTGGGCAATGGTAAAGCGTCCCGCGCCCAGAAAGAGCAGTCCCAGCGACATATGTATGGCCATATGAGAGCCGTACGTGATGTGCGGATACTGCGGACCCACGCGCGATCTCAAAAACCGTATGATGCGCAGTATCTCACAATTGCCAGAGCCGGCAAATACCAGGGAAATGGCAATCAGCAGCACCATCAGACAACTCTCGACGGTGGTGCGGCCAGCATATTCGCCCATGGGTGTGCCAGGGAAACCCAGGAATTCCTTGATGGCCGCCCGCAGGGTGGCAAAGGCCACCGAATTCTCAGTGCCCGCGTATTTCAGGCCAATACAAAAGGCGGCACCAGCCACAATGTTGCAATATGCCTGACTGCCGAAAGGGAGAGACAAATGTGGGATATAAAAACGGGAAGAGGAACCTCTGATGACTGCTTACGTGATGGCCTCGTAGTCCACATCTCCATCCTCTGCCTGGGGCTCATCATCGCGCATCGGCATCCGCAGATGAACGCGCAGATTCGCAGGGAATTGCGCCTGGAACCATTCGTTGTCCGGTTGTACATTTTCCCATAGAATCAACCCACGGGCAATGGTGCGCAGCAGCAGAAAATCGGGCCTCACCATGTCCAGCAGGTAGCGCGAATCCGGTGGCTGCATCCATTCGGCAATCGCGGTATTCCCCGAGTTGAAGAACATCAGACCCAAGGCCAGAGTGGCGCCCGGGGCCGTCACATCGATATTGACATTCTCGCCCTCGCGCACTTGGAACGAGGCCAGGCGGTACTTCTCCTTTTGGGAGCCCGTGATGGGACGCTTCACCCCACCCATCATATAGTAGTGGAGCGTATCCGGCAGCTGGAGATCCCTGAGACCTGCGGGCGACTCACCCTGCCCGAGGGTTACCAAGCCCAGGGCCAGGCCTGCTGTCATAGCATACGATTCGCGCTCCACACAGTTCTCCATCTCGGGGCCGGGCGGACGGCCAATCTCCTGCAGCAGTACCTCGGCAATGTGCCGCTTGGCCGAGCCCTGATAGAGCATACCAATCCCCATCAGAGCAGCCACCTGTGTGCTCTGCGGAATGTCCAGTTCCATGGCGGTGGCTGGGAGCAGGGCCTCCAGATGAACGCTCAACAGCTTGGTGATCTTTGTGTCCATGGTGCCCCGATGGGCGGCTGAAATGCCCAATAGGAGGCCCACATTGGTCATCTCATCGCACTTCACGAGGTACTTGTAGACGCTCATGAAGGACAGCGTTTTGAGGTGTCCATTGAGGCCGAGGGCCATGAGGAAGCCAGCATGTTCCAGGGCATTATTCGCCTGAGCCTTGGGCTTGTTGTAGACGATCCACGTGGAGTCCACATCCTGCGCCTGGGGTGAGACCTTCAGGCCGGTGGCCACGCCATTGTGAAACGATGGCCACATGCTCATATTTGCGGGGAATTCGATCTGCTGCATCTCGATGGTGGTGCCCTTGTGCGGCTCACGGCCAACCAGACAGAGCTTCGGCATGGGCACGCTGTCGCTGGGCTTCGGCAGCAGGGTGCGCAGCGTGAACATGCCGCGGCCCAGAGGCAGGGTCATGGTGCGGGCGCACAAAGCAAACAATTGCTTTTCCTGCTCCTCGATGAACTCATGATCGCTCGTCCCGGGGGATTGCTGCACCTCGATGGGCACCGGCTCGGAACTGCTGAGCAGGCGACGCACCTCCTCCACCCTCATGTCGTCCGGAAAGCGCAATCTTAGCAGTTTCGTGTCCATATTGTCCATATCATCGTGCCGCAGATTCGCATCTGGCTCTGTGGTCATCCACTCCTGCCCCACACTCATGGCACACCTCGCGGACAGTGAATCCTCCTTGTAGAGACGACCGCAGTGCGGCTGCTCGATGCTCTTCTCCAGGAATGCCAGCGTAAAGTGGGAGGCCAATTCGGGTCGCAGTATCAGATCATAGGCGGACATGCTGCTGCTAATTGGCGGCGCAACGCGTGCCTCCTCCAAGGCATCGGCCACAATCAGATGCACTGCAGCCGGAAATCGCTCAATATCCTGCCGCTTAAAGCGCATGGCCAGCAGCAGTTCCAGCAGCTGATGATACTTGGACACACCACCCGTTATCGTGCGCTTGGGGCGCTTTGGATAGTTCGATTGAACGGCCTCCGGAAGCTCGAGCAGCTGCCACCAGTGCTTGATGCGCTCGGGCCCGTGCAACACCAGCGACAGCAGCTGCAGCATGTTGCGACTGCGCTCATTGATGCACTCGATGAAGCTGTAGGGCAAGACCTCCTCGCGGGCCATCACAATGTGCTCCATCTGGCCGAAGACACTCGGCGTGGGCACTCGCAACAGCTCCTGGTGCTGCATCATGGCCCCGTGCTCGAAACTGAGCAGCGATAGCTTGCTGGTCTTGTGCGTGAGCTCGGGAAAGTCCAGGACATAGTGCAGGACATAGTTATCCAGCTGCATATCGATGGCCATCTGATGTAGGAACTGCAAAACGGAGAGAGAGAGAGATGTTCAAAGACATTCTGTGTGTACCGGCGGTAAGGGAAACAGTACACACCCCTGCCAAATAGGACTCGGCCGCCTGAAAGATCACATCCAACTTGAGATCCTCGTAGAGCAAATGCAGGCTATAGAAGATGGCGGGTATCATCTGAAAGAGCGGGGCGCTCATGTCCACGCTGTAGCTGTGGCCATCGCTGCCGCATGGCGCCAGTGTTGTCTGCAGCAGCAGAAACTCCCAATCCTCGTCGGTGTACTCCTCGCAATCGTTGTACTTTCGCCGCTTCTTTGGCTCATTCTGGAGGCCGGCACTCAAGCAATCGCCGCCAGCTCCTCCGCTCTCCTCTGTCTGTGGTGAATGGGGCACTGGTGTGGCACACCGGCCATAGGTCTCCGACGTTTCCATATCGGGCGCCGCTGTGCACCCCATGAGTGCGAGCAGCGTACTCCGAAAGATCTGCCACTCTTGTTCACTGCTGAGATCACGGGACCCCGGCGGATTGCGGGCACTGTACCAACGGATGATGAAATGCAGAAACTGTGTGGGATTCAGGACCTGCCGCAGCGTGGCAATGCAGCGTGTCACCAGTCGTGTGTCATTCAGCAGCGGCAGGGCGATCCGCAGCATTCGGCCGGTGGCGTAGACAAGGGTCAAACGATTACCCGCCGGATCACGCAGCGCCTTGCAGATATTGTGCGCCTGGCGGGGCGTATAGCAGACGACCTGCGGGGCAATGGGCGACAGCATGTGCAGCTCCTCATCAAAGGAGGCCAGATCTGAGGGTGCCTTGGAGGGCAACAGGCTGCTACGACGAACTTCCTCAAAGGAGCTTCTGCTGGTGGTGGCCTTGGCGCAGCCCCCTCCTCCTGTTGCTGTTGGCACAACCTTGGGCGTGACCATCGATATGCTGGGCACACTGGGGGCAAGCAGCGGTGTGATGTGCACCTTGGAGATGAGCACAGTGCCCGTGTAGAGGATCAGACTGCCACCAGGATCCAGGACAGCAATCATATGCATGCGACTCAAGCCCACAGCATCCTTGGCCGGCAGCGTAGAGGCCATGGTAGAGAGCTGGACGTCGGGGCTGCCATAGCCCGTGATCCTCACCATCTGCAGGCGGCAGGAGCGGGCCAGTAGATAGCACATGTACGTCTGACCCACCAGATCCGTGTGAATAAAGCCGCGCGTGGCCATCTCGCAGAATTCGCGTTGCCTGTGGGAGGCGGAAACCGATTTATTCCACTTAAAGAAAGCCGAACAGGAAACATTAAATCACGTACCTGCCATAGGTATTCTCTGTCCAAATATGCTCCAGACACATCTCCGGCTCGATGGGCTTGGCGGGCTTCACGTGGCTCATCTTGCGCATATCCTTGGCGGACATGGACTGACCGAAGCTGCTCTGCAGCTGACTGAGCGGCGTGCCCAGGGAGGCACGACTGAAAGGCAAGAAACAAAGATATATTAAAATCGAGCTCTCGGATTGGCAGGGGGAACCACTTGCTTGGTCTGGCCGAGGACGCCGCTGAACGACTGCGATTGGCTGAGTCCAAACTTGGAGTGATTGTGCCCCAGTGGGGCGTGTGTATGCGCGCCCCCAGTGGTTGTTGTGGTGGTGTTATTCCTCCCCAGAAACCCAGAGACATTCGGCAGCACTTTCGGCGTGGCTGGAAGAAAGAGATTAAAATCGATTTCTATTCTAATTTGAATAAAAACATGGATTTGGGACTCACTTCCTGTGGCCTTGGGTGTGCTGAAGCTGGTGGCACTTGACGATCGTGGCCCGATCGTTGTATGCCCCAGATCCTGCTGCACAAGATTCACTTCCTCGGGCGTTACCTTTCGCAGGCGCGTAACAAAATGCTTGAAAAACTTTGCGTCGTAGAGCAGCACCAGATCGGAGTCTTCTGTCGTATAGATCACACTGTATTCGGGTTCTATCACATAGCCGGTGGCATTGGTGCATGTTTTGAGGACCACCGGACAGGCCTCGTGCAGCGGATGGGACATGGAGAACAGCCGCGGCATGGGTATCGAGAGATTCGAGATCAGAGCATTGTCTGCGTCCTTTTCCAGCAGCAGGCCGTGCTTCGTCTGCCACAGCTGGGCGACGGGAAACTCGACGCTGGCGAGGAAATCCTCGCCATCATTGCAATAGACTCGCATGGCATCCGAGTCCATCACGCAAATGGCCTTAAGACTGTCGTCGTCCGACTCGATGGTCGCCTTCAGCTGGGCCAGGCGGCCGCGTACGAAGGTGCGATTCAAGAAGCAGGCAAACTTCACCGGAAAGTCGGTGGTGAAGCACATGCGCTTGTAGACGCCATCGTCCGCGTCGCCGAGGCCCTGGGTCCATATGACTGTGTTCTTGTTCACATACAGCTCCTCCTCGTTGTTGACCATGTAGTCGCACATGGGCTCCTCGCGATGCTCCATCTCTGGGTTCAGCAGGTGGCGCGGCAGCGAAGACAATTGGGTGGCAGCTGCCGCCTTGGGACCGCATTTCTTTGCGTGCTCAATCAACTGGGTACGACGATGGGTACGCTCATAGCTGGCCTCGTAGTCGTCGTAGATCTCGCGTATCGACCAGAACTCTTGCGGCTCCTCGGTGACGCCGCCGGCGGAAATGTTCACGTTTTGGAGACGCTGTAGCAGAAAATGCTCGGTGGGCTGGTATTTGGACAGCGGCTGATCCGGTGGACCGGGATGCTCTTCAGCCGCCTGACGACCACGCGGAACGAATTCCCGTGGCGGTTCTGCGACGGCTATCATCTCAGAAAATGCATCCAGATTTGCAAAGTTTACAAAAAAAATCCCGCGAACGAGCGCCGCTTTTCTGCCAATAACAATTTCAATTCGCAATTGGTGTGACCGCACACTTGTGGCGGGTAAAATATGCACTGTCCAGTTATAACTGAATTCGTAACCTATAGATTAGTACTCATTTTAAATGACATACTAGGAAAATCAGGTCCTATTTCAGACACACAAGTGAAGAAAAAAAGGCAACAAATAAATGGCATTTAAATATGATATTTCGGTGCAAATACCTATCGCACCCAATGCATCGCAGCAATCGATAGTTGAACAGCTGATGGTGCTGCCTGCTCGGGCATTGAATTTGTGTAGTCCGGCAGCACTAGTGCTATCGCTGCTATAAGTAAGTTGCAAAACAAAACTAATTTATGAAATTGGATCTAGAATTTATAGAAAATTCGCACTTCCGAAGCATTTAAACGTCGTAAACAAAATCATAGTAAGAATTGCCAACACCGCACTCCCATCTAACAAATGAAAAAGAGTCTGCCTGTCATTTCCATTACGTAATCCAAACATCAGTGCTCCACCACACTCTGACTTCCCTACGCACCATATCCTCATGTCTCATATTGTGTTTGTTTTACAGACTTATGGGCAGTAGTGTTGTCTCGCAATTGGCTCGAAAGTACGCTGCAGTGATTTTCTTTCCCACTGTTGCAGTCGGCTCGATTTACGCAGATTGGTCGCACACCCGCAAGTGGAAGCGCCAGCAACACCAGTTGGCACACAGCGCTCAGCTAAAGAGTCAGAGCTAGGAGGAAGTATTTCGTCAATATCCCGCTAAGATGGTGCTCGGCCTGGACAAACGTGCCCTGTGGGCAGCCGTGCCGTTATTCGGCTTCGCCCTTGGCCACTTTCTGGACAAAAAGGAGACGGAGCGAATGACCATGTTCCGCGACAAGAGCGCTCTGTATGCCCGTCCCGGTGGCAGCGAGAACCAAACGCCATCATGGTGAGGGTGGGCAGCACTTTACTTAGCATAAAATAACATGTTTTTTCACTCTTAACTAATAAACCGTAAAATGGCTATGTGAAAGTTGCTCTGGTGAGTGCGATCTGTAATCTGTATAACCCACAATGCTGTGTATCTGCCCGACCTGTACAAATCTGGCTGCGGTGACGGGGCGAGCCCGAGAATACGGGACCCGAGTGTAGACCTCTCTGCGACTTGATTTATTTATGAAGGATTGCGTCTGCGTCTCGTTTGGACCCATTGTTTGTTTTACACATGAAAACCATAAAAACATCAACACAGGGGCCTAACGATAAGCCAGGGCCCTCTCTGGACCAGGCAGAAGATAACATAACTCGTTTTTCCCTCGAATTTACCTGGCTCTGAGGATCCTCCTATTGCATGTTTATTTACTCAAGTAGAAGAGAGACAACACCATCGACCCGCGATGGATGCTTCTGTGTGTGTGTGTGCGTCTGTTTTTATTTAGAACTGCGCAAAATTCTTGCTTGGAATCCGTCCCGTTATATTGCTAACAGCTCGGCTCGGCATACTCCTCTATACTGTCCACTCAATGAAAATGCATTGGAAATATGTTTATGAAATCTGAGTGGTAACATAATCCAATCTCCGCTTGAGAGGCGCACCGCAGCGCATAGTATAGCCAGACGACAATTGAGAAACCAAATTGAAATGCCAATGCAACAAAACTAATTTATTTTTATGGTCAGGCTCGTCGAGGGTGGGGGAAAAGGCTCGGGTTTGGGCTCAAGAGGCAACAATAGCTGGAATTGCCAGGGCGTGCTGCGTCATGGAAGATTTTGATTGTGTCCAACGGTTCTATTTTGTACACAGGCTCTCCTGAGGTCCCGAAAATTCGCCTCACAAGTGCACGTTGCTCGCACAGCGGGGGGAGAGTGTACGAGTACGATAGGAAAGGCGATTTGCAAAGTGCATATTCTCGTTTGTGTGCGAGAGTGCGACAGCAACAGATTACCATTCTTGGAAACAAACGAGAAATGCAGGAATATCACGGCATCAGTGCTGCCAGCAAGCGACGGCGGGAAAATGTCCTAGTGGTGCAGTAATGCATACATATTCATAATATTTGCATATAGTAGATACATTCAGATAAAAAACCGATTCTTAATATGGATTTTTGGTTACTTTATTTATCTTTCTTCAGAAAATCTGGGTCTGGGAGTGCATTATTTTTGTCTGTGGATAATATGTTTGTTTTAAATGATACTACAATACTATAAGAATGAATAAATAAAGAAAATACATATTTATTCCCATTCTTGTGGTTACCATAGTCGCTAAGCCAGCATCACTCCGCTTATAACTATATTTCTTCGGTATGTTAGCGGAAGGGCTAGATTTAGCGGGAAAATAGCTAAGCGAGCAGTGCCATCGGTCTTTTCTGTATTTTGTTGTTTGCTTTTTCGCAGGTAGCTTGTTTGTGTGGGTGCGTCGGCGCAGCAGCCTTCGCTTCACCCGAAACCCGTATGGAGAGGCAGAGAGGAGGCCAGGCTGGAGTTCAGTTCGTGTTCGGACTTCGACGCGAAAGTACAGATACAGGGCGAGAAATAGTGAGGAGGAGCAGACCCACAAAAAGAACGGAATCACGCGTCGTCCCCCTTCGCTCGCTCGGACCCACACACAGAATGAGCGACAAGCCGCAGAATGTGGCCACCAGATCCGGTGAGGATCCGTCAGACTTTGCCCACAAGACCCTGCAGGACTACGAGGTGCTGGCCGTGATGGGCAACGGCTCGTTCGGCACCTGCTACAAGGTGCGGGACAAAAGCACCGGCGAGCTGTTCGCCTGGAAGGGCATGAACTACGACGAGCTGGACGACGACAAGTGCGATTCGCTCGTCTCGGAGATCAGTATGTTGCGCCAGCTGCAGCATCCGAACATCGTGCAGTACTACCACCATCTGGTGAACCGTGAGGCCAAGTCCATCTATATTGTGATGGAGTGCTGTGCGGGCGGCGACCTCTCCCAGCTCATACAGCGGGCCCGAGCGCAGCGACAGCGCTTTGAGGAGCGCTACATCTGGCGCGTCCTCTTCCAGCTGTGCCGCGCCCTGCAGGTGTGCCACAACAAGATACCCAACGGCACCATCCTGCATAGGGACATCAAGCCGGCGAACATATTCTTGGATGCGGCCGGCAATGCCAAGCTCGGGGATTTCGGTCTGGCGCGTATGCTGCGGCGGGACCAGAGCTTTGCCGCTTCCTTTGTGGGCACGCCACACTACATGAGCCCTGAGCTTGTCAAGGGACGACAGTACGACCGCAAGAGCGATGTCTGGGCCGTGGGCTGCTTGGTCTACGAGATGTGCGCCCTGCGGCCACCCTTCCGGGGGCGCGCCTTCGATCAATTGTCGGAGAAGATTGCTCAGGGCGAGTTCAGCCGAATTCCCGGCGTCTACAGCTCCGATCTGCAGGAGATAATTGCCTTTATGCTGGCCGTGGACCATGAGCAGCGTCCCGGCATCGAGGTAATCATCCGGCATCCGCTTGTCGTGCGCAACATCTCGGAATTGGATGGGGAATTCCCTACTTTGGTGGAGGCTGGCGAGGATTTCAATATGCCTGGCATGGGGCGGCTCTTCGAGGATCTGCCCGAGCTGTCCAGCACCATGTTTACGGAGCAGTACAGCTTCAACGAGGACTACGGACAGCGACGGCTGAGCGTCACTGGGGTCTTCACACCGGATCTGCGCAGCGAGCTCTTCTACTCGGCAAAGCGTCGCATCTTTCCCACCAACAAGGTCCAGCAATCGGATCCAGCGCTCTACGAGAGCATCAGACGCGAAGAGCAAGTGGCGGATCAACCGCAGAAGCGCTTGGAGGAGGGCCAGGGCCAGAGTCCTCGTCTCCTCACGCAAAACATCTTCGATGATGTGCTGCAGACGCGTCTCCATGCCATCCGTGCCCAGGAGTCACTGATGCAGCAGAAACTCCTCGAGCTGCAGGCACGCGAGAACCAGCTGCAGCTGACCGAGAAGCGTGTGCAGGCCCTGCAGCGGGAGCTCCTCGAGAAGCTGGATCAGCAGCCGCCAACAGCCACGTGCTGCAAGTGCAGCCAGACGGACACAGCGATGGCAGCTCCTCCCATTCCACCGCGCAGGCCCCACACGAAAGTGCATCATGATGACACTTACTGCACCATCGAGCTGAACGAGACCTCTCCGACGGTGGCGAAGCTCAACCTGGCCGCCCTGCCTGCGCCCAAGTCCCTGCAGAGTCACGCCAACACTCTGCGCAAGGTCACGTTCCAGTCGCCACAGAAGTTCGTCACGTACGGCATTGAGAATGTACCTCCTCCAAGCAGCGCTGTGCCTGTCCCTGTTCCAGCGACCACTGTCCAGCCCATGCAGATGAGCGTCTCCAGTAATGATTCGGGCGACAGCCAGGCCTCCTCCACTCGCCGCAAGTCCATCCTGGCTTTGTTTGGGCTTAGTCGAGGCTCGAAATCGGTCCCCAAGCCTGTGGCTGTGGCGCCACCAGCCCAGCTGCAGGCGCAGCCGCCGGCCAACAATCGATTCCGGCCACCATTGGCTTTGAAACCACCGGCAGCCCAACAGCCAGCAGGACCAGGACCGGCACCAGCACCATCCGCACCGCTGGCCAACCTCTGGACCAAGGAGCAGAAGAAGCAAGCCTTTGAGCTGCTGGCGGCCATGAATGCTGCCGAAAAGGATGCGGCAGGCGGCAGCAGTGTGGCCGGAGCCGGAGGGAGGCGGCAGCACCTCCGTCAGTCGGTGCGGGAACGGAACTCGACGATGCAGAGGAACCGCATGCGTCGCTCCCTGGTGGTGGCCGGCGGTGGTCCCCAGAAGCTGTCGTCCCGCGAGCAAATGCTGATTTGAGGGCGAGCCAGAGGCGGAAAGGATTGAGGCGGGTGCCAGGAGCGGTTCGGAGCGATTCGCGCCTTGTGATGTGGAATAAGTTCCGTTATGCAAGCATACAACGTACCATTTTTTTTTTCCTATTTTTTGTGTGTTTTTTTCATGAAGGTCTTTCAATCCTATAACGTGTATTATTAGTTGTAAGACCATGGCATTATCTGTGCAATTTTTATTAGAAGTAATCCTCTTTAGCAGTACAATATCTTGTATTGAATAAAAAGAAAATATTTACAAGAAATTCGAAGTTTGATACCAAGTTCCGTTAAATTCAATTAAACCGATTGAAGTGCTGCTGAATGGCCAACGAGGAACAGCTGTTCGCAATCGATAGGTGGTTAAGGGGGCGATCGATAGGCCAGCATCTGTTACGCAAGCGAGCAACAGGTTTGCGATCTGATTCTGATTATATTCCACATCGTGTGATCAGTCGATTCAATTATTAAATTGCTGCCCCGCATCCAATAACGTGATGTCCGCCAATATGTTGCAGGCCACGCGCAACCTCTGCGCCCAGACGCGTCGCGCGTACAGCTCCAAGGTCCAAGATGTGATGGTTGTGGCCGCCGCCCGCACACCGATCGGCAGCTTCCAGAGCCAACTGGCGCCACTCAGCGCCACCCAACTGGGTGCCACCGCCATCGAGGCGGCCATTGAGCGGGCCGGGATCGCAAAGACCGACGTCAACGAAGTGATAATGGGAAATGTGGTGTCCGCAGGACTGGGACAGGCTCCCGCCCGCCAAGCTGCAATTTTCGCCGGCCTGCCGACCAACGTGTGTTGCACCACCGTGAATAAAGTGTGCTCCTCGGGCATGAAGTCGGTCATGCTGGGCGCCCAGTCGTTGATGCTCGGTTACGCCGATGTGGTCATCGCCGGCGGCATGGAGTCCATGTCCAATGTCCCCTTCTATTTGAAGCGCGGCGCCACACCCTACGGCGGCGTCAACCTCATCGACGGCATTGTGTTCGACGGCCTCTGGGATGTGTACAACAAGTTCCACATGGGCAACTGTGCGGAGAACACGGCCAAGAAGATGACCATCTCCCGCGCGGACCAGGATGCTTACGCCATTCAGTCCTACAAGCGTTCGGCCCTAGCCTGGCAGGCCAATGCCTTTGCCGACGAGATCGCCCCCGTCAAGATCCAGCAGAAGCGCAAGCCCGAGGTGATCATCTCCGAGGACGAGGAGTTTAAGCGGATCAACTTCGACAAGTTTGGGCAGCTGGCGACGGTCTTCCAGCGCGAAAACGGCACTGTGACCGCCGGCAACGCCTCCACCTTGAACGATGGCGGTGCCGCTGTCGTTCTGATGTCCGCCGATGCCGTGCAGCGTGCCGGCCTCAAGCCTCTGGCCCGGATTGTAGCCTTCCAGGATGCGGAGACCGATCCAATTGACTTCCCCATCGCCCCGGCCTTTGCAGTGCCCAAGCTGCTGGAGCGCGCTGGCGTGCGCAAGGAGGACGTGGCAATGTGGGAGATTAATGAGGCCTTCTCCCTGGTCCCGCTTGCCAATATAAAGAAAATGGATTTGGATCCCAGCAAGGTGAATGTGCACGGCGGTGCCGTCTCCCTTGGCCATCCCATAGGCATGTCTGGAGCCCGTCTGGTCACCCATCTCGCGCACAGCCTCAAGGCCGGACAGCTGGGATGTGCGTCCATCTGCAATGGCGGTGGTGGTGCCTCCTCCATTCTGCTGGAGAAGCTCTAAGCAGGAGCTCACTTTTTCTGCAGCCTGTAACCCCAGCAACCAGAAATGCATTTATTTTGTAACCAATTGAAATTTATCTGTTAAATGTTATTATACAATATGCTCTCCCTCTCCCTCTCTATGTGTAGCTGTGTCTTTTCTTTCTTCTTCGTCCCTTTCTTGAGCATCAAATGGAATTTTGTGATGTGCATAATAAAATTATGAAAAAAAAATTACTTTATGGCATTACATAAGGCATCCCAAAGAGCTGAAAATATCCCTCACAATATTTATTGGGTATACGAAAATTCATTTAAATATAATAAAAAAAAATAATGCTGAAAAAGCAAAGTAATTTAAATTTGATTGGCATGTCTTCAGGAGCGCTGCCAACTGATTGCAATCATAGCTATCGATTCACGAAAATTACCAGCTCTAGCATGCAATCTAATAATTTTTCCCATCGCTATATAGCATAACGGACATTTATTTGCAGGTTAATGTACTTTTTCGTTCTAAAAAAAAACCAATGTTTTGAAGACATTTGCACCTCCCTTTCAGCTTGCAGTGTGACCCCATCTGACCGATATGAGCTCCCAAAGGAACACGATCAGTGAACAAAAGTAAAGTGCCGCGGCAATTACGTAAATTCCCCAGAGATCCGGCTGCCTGATGCTCCTTTCCCGGTACAAGAATGTGCTGCGAAAGTACTTCTCGCTGGCCAATTGCCCGGCCCAGTAGTGCATGAGGCCGACGGCGCGAATGGACATGACCAGGTGGTCAAACTGCACCACCAGGTGCGAGTGCTTTGGCAGATAGATGGCCAGCTGCTGCTCCAGTACGTACTGCGGTACAATGTAGTAGGCTCCCGCCCTGTGACCACTCTGGGTGAGATGCAGCAATGCGTCCTGCGCCAGGAGTCCGAAGAAATGCGGATGTGTGCCCGCCAAAGTCTGCTCCGAGCACTGGTCCAGCCGACGCAGTATCTCATCGTCCAGCTCAGATGCGACGATCACAGAGCGCTGGCTGATAAACTGCTGTAGGCTAGACACCACGCGGAGGTCCTGCATTGAGATGCGACTCATCACAGCCGTATAGCCGCGCTCCACCAGCTCCATGAGGCTGCGCGGCAGCGTCTGGTGCACATGGTAGCGCACGATCAGAAAGAGCAGGGCCGCGTACATGGCCCGCACGATCAGCGTGAAACACAGCCAGCTGCCGAAGAGCAACTGCAGCGAGGCTTGCTTCAGCGGGGCCACAGGCACGCCCAGGGCAGCAGCGTAGACTGCCAAGAAGAGGGAAACTCGATCCCCGGCCCGCCAGCACAGCAGCAGAAGGATACCAAAGAAGCCGAGGAGGCTGCCCAGCAAAAAGAGCCAGGCAATGGTCTGGAAGGGAAAGAACCAGATCTCCAAGCTGGTCAAATTGTGGGAATTCAGTAGGAGGCAGCTGACCAGCTTGTTGGAGTAGTGCGGAAACACGGCCGTCAGATTGGCGGCATATTGTACCCGCTTCCGCACATAGCCGATGGCCAAATGCGCGATGCGGTCCTGCATCTGTGGAGTACAAGAAAACACTGAAATGGAAGCTGGAGGAGGAGGCAGTGCCTTCTTCTGGCCACTCACCAACTGCTCCAACAGCTGCTGCTCTGTCCAGGTGGTGTGACTCTCCTGCTGTTCCTGCAGTCCCCTGAAGCGTATGCTGAAGTTCATCCGCTTGGCTAGCTCCAGGAGCAGGCGACCCTCCAGACCCCTCAGTTGCTGCCGTCCGTCCACATCGAAGAAGGGCTGGACCCGGCGGGCCAGCACCACCAGCGGACACTGCTGAAGGTTCCGCAGCTTCGATGGAAAGTAGTCGCGATGCTGCCACTCTCCCTCCGAAAATTGGTTGATCTTCGTTGGCATTGTGTCGCCGCACTGGCGGTGGGGCGCATAGGGAAAGTACGTGTGCAGGACTACCTGCCCGCCAGAGCTTTGGGTCATCACGTTGCAGTTGATGAGCTGATTGCGCCAGCAGTAGGCGAACACACCCAGCATGTCCTGCGGAATCAGGGCATCCCGCTGTTGTAGGAATATGAAATAATACTCGCTGGCATCGGACTGTGCGGTGTACGTGTGGATCTCAATGTCGCTGGAAGAAGGACGGAATGAATTAGCGGAGGATTACCGTTCTGGTACCGTTACCGTTACAGCAGTGCGTCCAACGAGTCCACCAGCAGCAGATTGTGCGTACGTGGACCCTCGATGCGTTGCCGGCTCTGGTTGTGATTGTGGTGCACCAGCTGGATGATCATTGTGTCCACGCTCTCGTACAGCAGCTGCATGATGTTCCGATAGAAATTGAGTGGACTAGGCCGGCGGCACGACAGGATAACAATGAAGGCGGGCGCTAGGCGCTGGTAAAAGTCCTCGATGAACACGCGCAATGCGCTCGCCACAAACTGATTGATGGCCGCCGCCTGCGTCTGAGCACCGCTGTACTTCATCGACTCAAAGTGGAGCAGGCTGGTTATGTTCATGTCGCTCCGCCGGGCTGGCTGCTTACTAATATGGATGGCATCGCAGACCAGCTGCTCCAGCGGTTACCCGGCGGAGTGGTCTCTGCTTTGGCCACTTTCTGATGTTTGCCTCTCATTAGTCGTCAACGATGGACAATGGTGTGCGGCGATGGGTCGTTAGAACAAAGTCAAACAAAACTCTGTTGTGAGGTCATGCACGCAGTGCACATCAAACTGGCTCAAACAATTGCCTAAAAATATACAATACTTGTCAAAGACTCCATCGATACGGTGGTGGGTGTTTCGGTTACACTTTCTGAAGGTATTAGAGACAGTAGACAGACTGTAGACAGTCCATAGTTTCTACTTTATAAGCATGGCATATTCCTATTGTATGGTATGTATTACATATAAAATATCCATGGTTTGAGCCTCCGGAAAACGCAGCTTCGTTCAGTAACAAGCTCTCTGTCGAAATCGGGTGCAAAAATGTGTTCACATACTGCATCTTTCAGGTGGAATAAAAGGTAAACTATTTAACGTATGACTCTGTTTTTGGTATCTCTTATTTGGTGTATTCCTTATTATTAATACGCAATAAAGCTTGGTTGGTTGCATACACAGTTCTACAGATGAAACAACTTTTCAAATAGTTTTTGAGTGATTTGATCCCTGAATATCCGTGAGACTTATGTTTTGTACTAGTATAATCTTTGAATATCCCTGTACCTAAGTTTAGAGGCACATAGTGCTACTGCTACATCTTTTACTGAATGAAAACAGGAATATCTTCCTTCTTCAGTACCTTCAAAGGTTAGCATTTCTTCTAAATCTATTCCCTTATGAGATGTAAGCTTTATTCAATAAAGTTCGTGCCGATCACCAGGTCAGGAATCCAAGAAATTTACGAGCCTATGCTCTTATAGTTATCAAATGACTCTGGATATTGCCTCTTTGTTTATTTTATAAAGAACAAAATTTGCAAATGGCGTTGATTTTCGACGAGTTGAGCGTGGCAGCGTGGTTTCTGCAACGAGTGGGATGGCAGATCGAGATTGTGTTGCCAGAAAAGAGCGAGTGATGGTAAATTAAGTGCAGAAAATCAATCCATTTTTATGAAAATAATTATCCAAATAGCTTTAAAAAAAACTAAATCCGAAGACGGTTAACGAAGGAATAATAAATTTATACGCATAGATGTATACATATATTAATTAGAGTAGCTATCGATAAGGTCCATTCGTGACGCCATTTTATGAAGTGCAGGCATCAAAAGTAGTCTAGGCAACCCTGCCACTTGGAAGCCGCTGTCAAACGCTTTCTGACTGTGAACAAAAAAATTACTTTGGAGATTGCATATTGCACAGTTTACGATGAGCGCCTCTGAACCCGTTCCTAACGGCTTAGATGACGCCTTCCGTCTGACCAGCTACCTCGAGCTGAAGGGCTCCGGCTGCCAGGTACCCGAAAGCGTGGTATCGGAAATGTTTAATAGCCCCGCCATCAACGGCACCTCCCAACGTCAGGAAACGCAGCTGCAGCAGATGCTGCGCCAAATGAGCATCGACACCTGTGCTCGTGGTGGAGGACAGCGCCACCACTTGCGCATCGAGTGCCGGTACCCGATCATCGACGATCCTTGCGCCTTGGGGAAGATCATCTGCGCCGAGGCGCTCGGCAATTTCTACGCCCTTGGCATTACAGCTTGTGATAAAATGATGATGATGGCTTGCCAGCCCCCTCAGATGTCCAACAAGGAGTTCACTGCTGTATTCTCGATGATGGAGACAGGCTTCAAGGAGTGCTTCAAGGGCACCTACGGAAAGGAGATGTGGGCCATGTACATGCACACTAGCTGTTTCATGATCGGCGGCTTGGTCTCGGCCTACTGGCCGCAGCACCATCTGGTGGCACGCGGCAATGCTCTGGATGGTGATGTCCTGGTGCTGACCAAACCCCTGGGCACCCAGGTAGCCATCGATGCCTATGACTGTATAGGTCAGCCGGAACGCTGGGAGCGCTACAAGATGTTCGTCTCCGAAGAGGATGTCCGTGGGGCCTATCAGCAGGCCGTCAAGACGATGTGTCGCCTCAATCGCCAGGCCTCGAACCTCATGCACGTGCACAATGCCCATGGGGCCATGGCTGTGTCCGGGTTCGGTATCCTGCATCATGCCAACAAACTGGCTTCGCTCCAAAAGAAGCCAGTGTCGTTTGTCATTGATACTTTGCCGGTGATCAGCAAGATGGCAGCTGCTGCCAAAGCATCGACCGTTGACGATAAGTGCCCCCTGCTGCAGGGTCTTTCTGTTGAGACTTCCGGTGGCCTGCTCATCTGCATGCCCCGTGAGGAGGCCGTTGCTCTTTGCAATTTCATCGGGGCGTATGGTGACGGCCCGGCCTGGATCATCGGCACTGTGCAGAACGGCATCCGGAAAGCCTCCATCATCGAGAATGTTAAAATCATCGAGGTTTCTGAATAGGTAGTGGATTATATTAGCTCTTATAATAAATAAATCGTCCAATAAATTGCTTCCGAAATCGAGTTCTACACTGAAAAGTTACATTACAGCTTCTCGGAGGCGACCCCTTTCTAATGGGCTAGCAATTAGGATAAGGAGCAGAAGGAGAGCTTGGAATGATTAAACAATTGATGTATGTATTGTTCCCATGCCATGCGTTTACTAAAGGGGTGGGAGAGGGAAACCACCATTTTGCAATGAGAGAGCAATTAGAAAAATAGGCAAGCGGAGAGCATGGAATGTGCTAGAAATTACGAGGAAGACATAAAACATGGCGTCAAAGCGCTCTCAGTCGCGCTGAACGTAAAACAAGGCACGAAAGAGAGCGCGTTGCGGTAGCGGACAACCATGTATCTTTTCATTCTGTTCTAGAAGGAGATAGCATGGAATGAGCGAGCACACACACATAAGCCACCGACGCATTGCATTTGTAATGCTCTCGCTCTCGCTCTCTCTCTCTCAGCTTCCACTTCTCGCTTTCCAGAAAAAAAAACATGCGGTTTCCAAGCGGAAATGTTGAAAATCAAGCGGGAAAATTGTCGAGTGAATGTTCAATAAAGTCTAGCAGTGATTAAATATAAAAAAAGTAAAAAAATCAAACAATTTTCGTGCCACTATTTAAGGGTTAGCATTAGCAGAAAACCAACGTGTGCTCGCAAGCTCACAAAAAGTGCTAAAAATATAAAGAGTGTCCAAAAAGCGAACTGAGAGGAATAATTATTTGGTTGTTTTCCATCTTTCTGCCGACAATATTGTGGTGGTGGTGGGTATACCCCCCAAAAATCAAAGCCACGAATAACACACTTATTTGCTTTTAATTAGCTTCACAGATTGGGATCTAAGACAAGATGTAAAGGCCGGCTATGGCAGGGCCCCAAGCCCATGCCGAGGCAGAACGCCGCGTCAGAACTAGAAGGGCGATTGGCGGCGCAACATGAACACCAGCAGCGTGATCTACAGCAGCTACGTGGAGCGTTCGCGCATCGACCTACAGGTGGAGGAGGCCAATTTGTATGTGGCCCGTGCCCTGCGGTATGTCATCGAGAACGTGCTGGCCCAGCTGAGTGCCACGCTGGTGGTGACGATTTCCACGCGTCATGAGGGTACTGCCCGCTGGTTCGAGTATGTGATGAACACACTCGTTTATTCGTGGCGTGTGGCAGCAGTGCAGCTGCTGCGATTCAGCACGGATTTTGAGCGGGTGCGCGTGCCCGGAAGGAAGCGTTTCAATCTGATGTTGGTGGACTCCTACGAGGGGCTGGTGTGAGTGTTGGGGCCTTTGGGGGATGGACTTGCGATGGACCAATCCATTCTCATTTGCGTTTCTTTGCAGTAACTCAAACATTACCGAGGACAATGTGTAATATTCGACGCTTGTCGTGCCGTTTATTTGAATTATGAACGGCTAACTCCCAAAATTACAGCCTAAAACTAGGCAGAAGAAAAAAAAAAATTCGAGTTGCAGAGCTTGTGAGCTTTAACCATACATAGAGTATCAGCTGTTTTGCGACCAAGTGGCAACACTAAGATATGCAATTTTTCTGCTTTGCACTATATTTCATTAAATATTGCTGTGGCTGGATTCTGTATAACAGAAAAAGACCATAGAAGGTGTGGAAAAAACGTGGGTTGCTGTACCTAGTAGTCCCAGTCTCTGTCTTTTTTACCTCGTGGCCGTCAGAGTGACCGGCAGGGAAAAAAGAAGTCTGCTTGAGCGGACCCAGTTCTCTAAACAAGGTCAAGCCCAAAGTCAAAGCCTAGTGCAAGTGCCAAGTGCGGCTCAAAGTGATCGTTGAATTTGAGTGGACGCGCCAGTTATATATCGCCAATACTGGGGCAGCCGTTCGACCATTTGGAAACGAGCGCCCCCAGTGTATCAACATTTTTCGAAACAGTGGTGCAATTCTGTTGAGGTAATTATCCACCCAGCTGCAGCGACCCGTTGAAAAATGTTCTGTTCTTTCCGTGTAGGATTAGCACCACTAGTATCTACGTATTGAAACGCTGGTCTAGAAGATACGGATTGGTTATTCCCGGAGACCTCTTGGCCACGTGCCCGTACCACCGTTCGGTAGCCGAGGGCATGGACTTGCTCCTCAAGTAAACCCGATCGGTGTGCTCTGCAATCTTCGCCTGGACACGTTCGACCCATGGGGATGAGCTGAGTGACTCTTCAAATAAACCAGTCCCCCCCCACGAGCAATCCAGTGGGCGAGGGTACCTAACCTCACGCCGCAGATGGACCGCGGTCATTGACCCCTGGCATCGGAAGCAGCTGATGTTACCTGCGCCCGGTACAATCGTGTGCCACCTTCAGACCTCGAGTAGGAACTCGGTCTCCAGCCGGGAAGCATCGAACCCGCATCGGATTTAGTTATATTCTCTATCTTTCTTTCGAAATTAGACCCGATATGCGAAACCCTGTTTTTTTTTAGCCGCTTTCTGTTTAACAATGTTCTTTTGATACGGCAAAAATGTGCAAAGCCAAGTAAATACGGTATAAACAAAAAGGGAATTCCTGTCCATGGGCTAAGTCGAACTTGAACAAATGAGTAGTGTATTAATACCAATTATTTTTACAGTTTTTGATTTTGGTTGCCACGCATTCATCTCATCATCTATGCAGATACTCATCACAATCACACACATCATCATACTCATCCACCCATCAAATCACCTCATCCAACACACAACGAAAGATCTTTCTGCGTGGGAGTCAAAGTTATTAATCGTTTCGTAAGTGATTATAAAAAAAAAAAAAAAAAAAACAAGTAAGCCATCTGAAAAGAATGAATGTGCGGTAACTATTCGTTGGTCTTCAACCATGATCACGGTTTTACACACGTAGTACTCATGCCTTTAAACGACTTTCCATATACCCGATTTTTGTCTGGTTTTGGCACTGCCCAAGTACCGTAATGACATATGACGTTTCCTTGTTCATATGATGAACACGTACCTATTTCTTGCCTTTATCTATACATACTACTAATCATTTTTATAGATTTAAGAACCTTATACGCTACCTCGCCCCTATGATACTCTTAATACTAGTAATACCCTATAAATGTAAGACGATACCGAATAGCAGGCTTATATTAGGGACTAGATCCTATTAGCGTGAGGTTTTATAGGCATTTAAATGAAGAATTATGGATTGTTTAAATAAAGTAGTTTTGGAAATGAACCGTGGCTAAATAGATTATATCGGAACCATGCAACCTCGAAAAACGGAGATGTGACCCACCGCAGTCTTTGTTGGAGGGATCCTGACGATTAATAGGTGGCCCTGAAGGATCATGGTAGGGTGGGCGTTCTCGCCAATGGGCGATACCGCAGCCGACAAAGATCTGACCGGTGATCTTCTTCGTTCACGTGTACATGCTGATCTGTCCCTTTGACCCCCCTGTATCCCGTTTCCTAGTATCCTTTCCCTACTCGTACGCGATTTTTTTTATAAATTCTTATCTCGACCATTTGCCAGAGCTATAAATGGGTAGTAAAATTTCCTCCATGCCCACACCCCGCCGACCAGAGACAAAAGCCGAAGCCAGCGCGTACTTCCTACTCCCGTTTACTTATCATCAGCTCCTCGACCCTGTACGTTGTATGCTACAGGTAAAGACAAATTTTAAATGGCAATTGGTTCGAAAAGTCTGTCACGATTTTATGGCAGGGTTTCGTAAAGAATTTGTAAAATTTGGCGCCCAACGTGGGGCCCTTCTTCGGCTTGCCCCGACCAAGAAAGTTTTATAAAGTCATCAACACCAATGCGAGCTGCATCTCAATGCAGTGGCACAAGACTTATTCCTTCATCCATTAATTCCCAACAGATATACATGGTCGTGCATTGTCTGGGTGATTGACTTCGAGTAGCTGGATTGCGTAGCAGTTTCTAAAAGACTTTAAAGCCCCGCGCTCGAGGTTAATCAAATTACTAGGCATAGTAACGAACCTGTAGTATCTGGCCGGATAGGCCACTCCGCTAAATAGCGCGTTCTAATGTTTCGGTCGGATTTAGGTTTCAAAGTGGATTAGCTCTACTGCCTACCCACCAAGATGGGAGCGTGTTGTTTGGGGGATGAACTTGTCCATACCGTTGCTGATCATTGTCTGCCGTTTTGGCCTGGATCAGGTTAGTCAGTGGTTTAGAGCTACGGCCTGCCCGCGAACGAAGGCAATAGAATCGGAGATGGTATATTTCCTGGGTCAGCATAACCTTGTCTACTTCTTCAGTTTTTCTATTGTTGTTCCGTTTTTTTTGTTTGACAGACGTAGGTGGAATGGCTCTACTGTATTGTGGTTCTGGACGACCTACAGTTTTTGCGACCTACAGTATAAGTAGAGGGCCATCGGTTTGTCAGGGTTTCGGATTGCTCGGATATCCGTCAGTGGTGTAGAACTACCGAACGGTCCCAGTTCATCCGATGACTCATTGTACTGCTTGTTGATTGTTAATAATATCACCAGAGTCAGTGGGGGACACACTCCTATTAGACGAATGTTGCATGGTTTCCGAATTTTGTGGATACAGAGTAGATATATCGATCGTTAAAAGTTAATAATCGAGAGTAGAAAAGAAAATCATATATTAGTAAAATTAGGATAGGATGTCATTGGATTGGAGTGTTGACGAGATTGATCAAAACGACCATTCCGATATTATCTGTTGTATTTGCGTAAGACAGGTAGAATATCGGACACAGCTTTTAAGAACAAGTTGTAACCACGTATTTCATTTAGTGTGTTTTAATACGAGAAGAGGTGAAAAGACCGTGTGCCCGGCGTGCAACAAGCCCCTACAATCATCTGCTCCTAGCTTAGCTGAGGAATTAGCCGTAGCGCAGGCGTCCGCCTCGAACGTAGAGTCTTCTCAGCTTCGAATGAGAACCAGATCACAGCGTGTGACAGCAGGTCCAGCTGCGAACACTGAAAATTTACCTTCCGTTGGTCCAACTGAAGTCGGTGTACCAATCATGCCAGTTCAGAGTAGCGAGCCAGCGAATGAAGCAAGCCCAGGCTTGGCTCAAATGGCACAGGCGTTGACGGACGCTATGGGTCAAATCGGGTTGTTGTCTCAAGCCATGACTCAAATGACTCAGACTATGGAAATAGGATTCCAACGTTTGGCAAGTCCAACGGTACAGCCGCCGAATGACCAAGCTGCTAGATCTTCACAGCCTAGTGGAGAAAATCAAACCTTCGAACAGTTGTTCCAAATACCAACTCGAGAGTCCGTAGGTGCCCCGATAAATCAGGCTAATGAGTCTAATGTCTCGGTAACCCCATGGGGATCCCAACAGATAGCGGGACTACGACCAGATAGGATTGGACAAATAATCGCAGGATGGAAGGTGCGGTTTTCCGGAAATTCGTCCATGTCGGTGGAAGATTTCATATATCGGATAGAAGCGCTAACCAAGCAGACCTTAGAGGGTAATCTCGATCTAGTGGCCAGAAACGCCATTTATTTATTTGAAGCCAGTGCGAGCGAGTGGTTTTGGCGTTACCATAAAAGCGTACCATCCGTGACCTGGCCGCAGCTAAGTACAGCCTTAAAAACTCGATTTAGAGATGGGCGTACCGATCTGGAAATTCGTACGGCAATAGTGCAACGAAAGCAGAAGCCGCACGAACTATTTGATACATTTTACGAAGCCATTGTAACCTTGTCCGACAAACTAGTCAACCCCATGTCCGAAATGTCGCTGTTGGAAGTGCTAAAGTCGAATCTCTTGGCCGATATCCAACATGAAATTTTATACATTCCCATTCTGTCAGTAGCACAATTGCGCAACATAGTGCGTACTCGCGAACGGTTTTTGCAATCAGTGGCTAAGCCTATGGGCAGCGCTGAGCCGAAGCGTAATCCTATACGACGACAGGTGCATGAAATTGTGGTACAGACAGACAAGGAAGGCGATGAGGTCGATGAAACAGAACAGCTAGATATCGCTGCAGTAACCCTTTCCTGTTGGAACTGTGGTTGTCAGGGGCATCGGTATCAAGACTGCGTAGGTGATCGCACCGTCTTTTGTTACGGCTGTGGCAAACGGGATACGTATAAACCGTCGTGCTCTAGGTGCAACGATCCAAAAAACTCGTCAAGCCGTGCACAATCGACAGGTGCACGCAAACCAAACAGTTCGAAAGCAACGAACACCATTTAATGGACGTTTCGACAGTTCCATTACTCCCTGACTTAAAAAAACTCTCAGACATTCCTTCACCCACTTGTATTTTACCCCCAAGTGAGGACCGAATTCCATTACCGACTCGATCTCGAAAGCGATTGCTCCAATATCGGCAAACTGTCAAAACCGAGCGCTCTAACGTATTGGCGTCAGTCGTTAATACGTCTAAGGACTGGCGACCCTATGCGGAAGTCACCGTACTGGGAAGGACGCTCAGTGGACTGATGGACACCGGTGCATCCATAAGTTGCATAGGTGGGAAGTTTGCGGCCGACCTGGTTCAGAATCCGAACCAGATCAAGCCTGGGAGAGCAGCAGTACGTACGGCGGATGGGCAGAGCCAGCCAATAATTGGCAAGGTCACCACCGAAGTGGGTTTTCAAGGCCAGAAGAAAGTCTTGAAATTGTTTGTAGTCCCATCCTTGGCGCAAGACCTATATCTAGGCATAGACTTCTGGTCTCGTTTTAATTTGTTACCTGCTTTTCTAGCCAATAAATCATCCAGTCCAGAGGTGTCAAGCTTAGCATTTGATAGTACGTTACATGTGTGTTTGTCGAAGCATCAGCAAGCTCAGTTAGCAGAGACGGTCAACTTGTTTCCCTCCTTTGCGAAGCAAGGTCTGGGAAAAACCGGCTGGTTGTCGCACGATATTGAAGTGGGCAGCGCAAAGGCAATAAAGCAACGACATTATGCTGTGTCTCCAGCCGTTGAAAAGCTAATGTACGTAGAGGTAGACCGAATGTTAGCTCTTGGAGTAATCGAAGAATCAGATAGCGCATGGTCGTCACCCGTGGTCCTCGTTCGTAAACCGGGAAAGGTGCGATTATGCATCGACAGTCGGAAACTGAACGAAGTCACTGTTAAGAATGCTTATCCCATGCCATTGATCGATGGCATTCTCAGTCGGCTTCCTCGAGCTGAGTTCATTTCAAGCATCGATTTGAAGGATGCCTATTGGCAAATTCCGCTGGAAGTAAGCGCTCGTGAAAAAACGGCGTTTACCATCCCAGGGCGCCCGTTGTATCAGTACACGGTCATGCCCTTTGGGTTGTGTAATGCACCCCAAACGATGTCCAAGTTGATGGATAAAGTGATACCGCCATCTCTACGAAATGAGATATTTATTTATCTAGACGATTTGTTGGTGATCTCTGAATCCTTTGAGCAGCATATTCAAGTCCTCAATGTCCTGTCTGCCCGATTACGCGAAGCTGGTCTGACCATAAACGTGGAGAAGTCCAAATTTTGCCTAAAGGAGATCAAATACCTAGGACATATTATAGGCAACGGAACGATCCAGACAGATGTTGAGAAGGTCCAAGCGATTCAAGAGTTTCCGGTCCCCCGATCCGTGAAACAAGTCCGTAGGTTCTTAGGTCTCACTGGTTGGTACCACAAATTCATAAAAAATTATGCGGGTATCGCAGCGCCAATCTCAGATACACTTAAGAGCAAGCGAAAATTTGAATGGACCGATGAAGCACAGATCGCGTTCGATGCCTTAAAATCACAGATGTGTAACGCTCCTGTGTTGCACAGTCCCGATTTTACCATTCCTTTTTCAATCCATTGTGATGCGAGTCACACAGGAGTGGGTGGTGTCCTGATGCAATCAGATGAAGATGGCAACGAGGTACCCATCGCTTTTATGTCACGCAAATTGAACCAATGTCAACGTAATTATTCCGTAACCGAAAAAGAGTGTTTGGCAGCGGTCATGTGCGTCAAGAAATTTAGAGCGTATGTAGAAGGGCATCAGTTTTCCATTATTACCGATCATGCCTCATTAAAATGGCTGATGTCACAGGCTGACCTAAACTCGAGACTAGCTCGATGGGCCCTGAAACTGCAAGGCTTCAACTTTAAGATTTTTCATAGAAAGGGTAGTCAGAACATCGTTCCGGATGCCTTATCACGAGTGCATACCGAAGACTTATCGTATATTGGCATTGATAGCCTAGTGGACCTTCAATCGGAAGCGTTTAAATCCACTGACTATCAGGAACTCATTGCGAAAATTCAAGCTAATCCAGATCGTTTACCTGATGTAAAAGTAATGGATAACCTTCTGTATCGTCGAGCTGAACACGCCACTGGTGAGCAAATTAGTGACGACATGTGCTGGAAACTGTGGGTTCCCAGAGCTCTGGTGACAGAAGTGCTTAAACAAGGCCACGAACATCCCTTAGCTTCTCACAGTGGGATCAATAAGACGCTAGAACGAGTTCGACGCTTCTATTATTGGCCAAATTTAGTGGGCGATGTAAAAGCTTTTATCAACCATTGCGAAGTGTGCAAATGTTGTAAGCACCCCAATCGTCCTCTACGCCCTCCAATGGGCAAAGCAGGAGAGACCTTTCGGCTATTTCAGAAACTTTACGTCGATTTTCTAGGTCCGTACCCCCGAAGTCGATCTGGAAATATAGGCATTTTTGTAGTACTCGATCATTTTTCTAAATTTCCTTTCCTAAAAGTGGTAAAGAAATTTACGGCGGATGCCGTAATTCGGTTCATGGAGGAAGACCTGTTTCATTGCTTTGGAGTCCCGGAAGTGATAGTGTCAGATAACGGTGTTCAATTCAAGTCACACAAGTTTAATGATCTGTTAGCGAAATACCAAATTCGACATTCGTACACCGCCGCCTACGCTCCCCAAACCAATGCCTCAGAGCGGGTAAATCGCTCAGTACTCGCTGCTATCAAAGCGTACATTAAGCCCGATCAATCCAATTGGGATGAGCAGATTAGCTTCATTACTTGTGCGTTACGGTCCAGTGTGCATGCAGCCGTCAAAAGTAGCCCATATCGTGTTGCTTTTGGCCAAAACATGATTACTGGCGGTTCCACTTATCAACTCCTACGAAACCTCAGTATGTTGGAGGACCGAACTGTGGTATTTGATCGCGACGATTCCTTCGAGCTAATTCGCAAGACCGCTGCAGAAGCAATGAAACAGCAGCATGTTCGAAACGAAAATATCTATAATCTTCGAAGCCGAGAAGTAAACTTTCAAGTGGGTCAAGAAGTTTATAGACGAAATTTTGATCAGAGTAGTTTTGTGAAAGGCTTTAATGCGAAACTGGCACCTACGTTTCGGAAAGCCCGCATTAAGAAAAGACTCGGGAACAGCTACTATGAGCTGGAAGACTTCCAGGGTCGCTGTATAGGTAAATATCACGCAAAAGATATTAAACAATAAATCGTATCAAGCACTCCAAGTGTGGATCACGCTTTGGTTAGCAAGACCCCAAAGTGTGATTTCAGCGGGGGGGTGTAATATTCGACGCTTGTCGTGCCGTTTATTTGAATTATGAACGGCTAACTCCCAAAATTACAGCCTAAAACTAGGCAGAAGAAAAAAAAAAATTCGAGTTGCAGAGCTTGTGAGCTTTAACCATACATAGAGTATCAGCTGTTTTGCGACCAAGTGGCAACACTAAGATATGCAATTTTTCTGCTTTGCACTATATTTCATTAAATATTGCTGTGGCTGGATTCTGTATAACAGAAAAAGACCATAGAAGGTGTGGAAAAAACGTGGGTTGCTGTACCTAGTAGTCCCAGTCTCTGTCTTTTTTACCTCGTGGCCGTCAGAGTGACCGGCAGGGAAAAAAGAAGTCTGCTTGAGCGGACCCAGTTCTCTAAACAAGGTCAAGCCCAAAGTCAAAGCCTAGTGCAAGTGCCAAGTGCGGCTCAAAGTGATCGTTGAATTTGAGTGGACGCGCCAGTTATATATCGCCAATACTGGGGCAGCCGTTCGACCATTTGGAAACGAGCGCCCCCAGTGTATCAACATTTTTCGAAACAGTGGTGCAATTCTGTTGAGGTAATTATCCACCCAGCTGCAGCGACCCGTTGAAAAATGTTCTGTTCTTTCCGTGTAGGATTAGCACCACTAGTATCTACGTATTGAAACGCTGGTCTAGAAGATACGGATTGGTTATTCCCGGAGACCTCTTGGCCACGTGCCCGTACCACCGTTCGGTAGCCGAGGGCATGGACTTGCTCCTCAAGTAAACCCGATCGGTGTGCTCTGCAATCTTCGCCTGGACACGTTCGACCCATGGGGATGAGCTGAGTGACTCTTCAAATAAACCAGTCCCCCCCCACGAGCAATCCAGTGGGCGAGGGTACCTAACCTCACGCCGCAGATGGACCGCGGTCATTGACCCCTGGCATCGGAAGCAGCTGATGTTACCTGCGCCCGGTACAATCGTGTGCCACCTTCAGACCTCGAGTAGGAACTCGGTCTCCAGCCGGGAAGCATCGAACCCGCATCGGATTTAGTTATATTCTCTATCTTTCTTTCGAAATTAGACCCGATATGCGAAACCCTGTTTTTTTTTAGCCGCTTTCTGTTTAACAATGTTCTTTTGATACGGCAAAAATGTGCAAAGCCAAGTAAATACGGTATAAACAAAAAGGGAATTCCTGTCCATGGGCTAAGTCGAACTTGAACAAATGAGTAGTGTATTAATACCAATTATTTTTACAGTTTTTGATTTTGGTTGCCACGCATTCATCTCATCATCTATGCAGATACTCATCACAATCACACACATCATCATACTCATCCACCCATCAAATCACCTCATCCAACACACAACGAAAGATCTTTCTGCGTGGGAGTCAAAGTTATTAATCGTTTCGTAAGTGATTATAAAAAAAAAAAAAAAAAAAACAAGTAAGCCATCTGAAAAGAATGAATGTGCGGTAACTATTCGTTGGTCTTCAACCATGATCACGGTTTTACACACGTAGTACTCATGCCTTTAAACGACTTTCCATATACCCGATTTTTGTCTGGTTTTGGCACTGCCCAAGTACCGTAATGACATATGACGTTTCCTTGTTCATATGATGAACACGTACCTATTTCTTGCCTTTATCTATACATACTACTAATCATTTTTATAGATTTAAGAACCTTATACGCTACCTCGCCCCTATGATACTCTTAATACTAGTAATACCCTATAAATGTAAGACGATACCGAATAGCAGGCTTATATTAGGGACTAGATCCTATTAGCGTGAGGTTTTATAGGCATTTAAATGAAGAATTATGGATTGTTTAAATAAAGTAGTTTTGGAAATGAACCGTGGCTAAATAGATTATATCGGAACCATGCAACCTCGAAAAACGGAGATGTGACCCACCGCAGTCTTTGTTGGAGGGATCCTGACGATTAATAGGTGGCCCTGAAGGATCATGGTAGGGTGGGCGTTCTCGCCAATGGGCGATACCGCAGCCGACAAAGATCTGACCGGTGATCTTCTTCGTTCACGTGTACATGCTGATCTGTCCCTTTGACCCCCCTGTATCCCGTTTCCTAGTATCCTTTCCCTACTCGTACGCGATTTTTTTTATAAATTCTTATCTCGACCATTTGCCAGAGCTATAAATGGGTAGTAAAATTTCCTCCATGCCCACACCCCGCCGACCAGAGACAAAAGCCGAAGCCAGCGCGTACTTCCTACTCCCGTTTACTTATCATCAGCTCCTCGACCCTGTACGTTGTATGCTACAAATGCGGACTTTGATGATCAGGAGTATTACTTCATCTTCCTGCAGACACGCGATCATCTCATACCCATGGAACTGGGGCTGATCCTGGAACATTGCCTGGCGCATTACTGGCTGCACTGCAACGTGATGATCCAGACAGCCGACGTGGATGTGCTGGTTTACAGCTACTACCCGTACACGTCGGACCACTGCCAGGCGGCGTATCCGGTGCAGGTGAATCACTTTGATGGCCAGCGCATGGTCAACCCGACCATGTTCCCCGAGAAGCTGCACCAGCTTCACGGCTGTCCCATCTCCGTGCTCACCTGGCACCAGCCGCCCTTCGTGGAGCTGAAATGGGACGAGCACAGCAACAGCCTGCGAGCCAGCGGCTTTGAGATCCAGCTGGTTGACCATCTGGCCCGCCTGCTCAACTTTACAGTGGATCTGATCAACCTGACGCTCATCCAGCCGCAGCTCTATCGCCTGGCCAATGGGAGCAGCGAAGGACCCATGGAGTTTGTAAGTAAACCGCTGGGATACCCCCCTTTCCAGTCACTTGAACTCCTCCTCCTTCTGGTGTAGCTCCTCGAGAGGCGGGCCAATCTTAGCCTGGGGTACTTTCGGAAGACGGCACGCCGGAACCAGCTGCTGACCACCGGCATGTCCTACTACTCATCGCCCCTGGTGGCTGTGTTGCAGCGCGAGACCTATCTCATTGGTTCGCTGGCACTGCTCACCTTTCCCTTCGAGTGGACGGTGTGGCTAATCTTGCTCGGGTCCCTGGCTCTGCAGATAGCCATTCGGAGAGCTGGAGTCCCGGTGCTGGAGCTGCTGTTGGGCCAGTCGCTGGCCCGCCTGCCACGCTCCTGGCTGCACAGGCTGGTCTTTGCCCACTGGCTGTACGCCGTGATGCCACTGAGGATCTGCTACCAGTCGCTGCTCTTCCACCTGATCCGGATGCAGCTGTTTGCGGCGCTGCCGGTCTCCCTGGAGCAACTGCTGGCGGAGAACTTTCAGGGCGTGTGCACCGGCAATACGCTGCGAATGCTGCACGAGATGCCGCTGGTGGCGGGCCGGACGGAGAGCTTCTCGGGCCTGGCCACGCCCTACGACCAGGAGGTGCTGGATTCACTGCAGCAGACTGGCGGCCACAAGGTCTTTGCCATAGCAGGGATGGACGTGACTCTGGCGTATCTGCGGTCCAGCAGCCGTCCGGATAGCTACCATGTGGTGGGGCAGCCGGTGAATGTGGAATATGCCGGCCTCTACATGCCCAAGCACTCGTATCTGTACGAGAAGGTGGACCACGCCATCCGGCGGCTGGACGACACCGGATTCATACAGGCTTGGCGACGCGCCGCCTTCGTGGCCCACCGCAGGGAGGAGAAGCTGCCACAGGAACATGATCGACGCCGGTACATCAGTAATTCCCAATTGTCCGGCGTCTACAAGCTGATGACGGTGTTGTATTCCATTTGTGGCTTCGTTTTTGCCGGGGAGCTGCTGCTCCAACGCTGGCGAGACCGTCGGACTGGCCGAAGAACTTAGTTAAGAGCCCAATCGATTGCCCCAAGCACCCCTCCCAATACTCCACTGCGTTCTGTGACCATTAATCATGGGGAAGAAGTTTTCCTTTTCCTGCAATTAAACGGAAAGTCACACAAAAACTTCCTGGGATTTCCTTGGCTGCCCATGGCTCGGACGCCATGTTCGAGGGTCTGTTCATTCGTGAAGCAACCGGAGAATGAACATAACCGGGCTGCTCAGCTCGTACTGCGATCTGTCCGGCGAGCAGGAGAACCAAATCAACGAATTTGTGGCCCGAGCCCTGCTGTACGTTGTCCACCATCATATACTCAGTGTGACGCCCTCCCTGGTGCTGATCCTGTGCTGCCGGAGCGAGCACACCTGCAACTTTTACAACGAAATGATGAGCACCCTCTTCCGCAACTGGGGCCTGGCACCGCTGCAGATTGTCAAGGTGGAGCAGGGGGTGCCCTGGCGTCCTGTTGCGGGGCGCAGGCACTTCAATGTGATATTCACGGACTCGTTTGCGGCCTTCTCGGAAATCCGGATGGAGTACTATGCCCGCGAGTACAACTACAATGAGCACTACTTCATCTTCCTGCAGGCGCGTGACCATCTGCTGCAGGAGGAGATGCGCCAGATCTTTGAGTACTGCTGGCGCTACCACCTCATTCACTGCAGCGTCCAGGTGCAGAAGTCCAATGGGGATGTGCTCATATACAGCTACTATCCGTTCAGTGAGCGCAGCTGCTCGGATATGTCGCCGCAGCTCATCAATCGCTACAATGGCAGCGCTCTCCTCGAGCCGGAGATCTTTCCGCGCAAGCTGCGAAATCTGTTTGGCTGCCCTCTGCGCTGTGCCCTCTGGAATGTGCCACCTTTCGTTGAGGTACACGAGTCGGAGAGCACCGGCGCCAGCGTCAGCGGTGGCTACGAGGGTCGCCTGCTTCTGGCCCTCGCCGAGCGGATGAATTTCTCCATAGCCGTGCGTCAGCTTCAGGCGAAAAGTGTCCGCGATGAGGCCCTGGAGCTGGTGAGTCTTGCTCTCTTGATCAGTTAATCGATTTTGAATAGATTGATTTTCCAGCTGCGGCGTCACGAGGCTGATCTGACGCTGGGCGGTATCCGGCAGACGGTGGACCGCAGCCTGCTGGCCACCTCTACGCACAACTACCACCAGAGCCGCGAGGTGTTCGGCATCCTGGACTCCAGCTTTGAGTTGAGTTCGCTCGACATCCTTTTCTATCCATACCGCCTGCAGATCTGGCTGGCCATTGTCGGGGTCCTGGCCCTGTCGGCGCTCCTGCAGCTGGCCATCGAACGGCTGCTGCGCGAGACGCGGCCCGAGTCCAGGCTCTGGCTGAATCTGGAGCTGATCTTTGTGGGTATGCCGCTGCTGAGGGCGCCACACTCGCACAGCGGACGCCTCTACTGCCTCATGCTGATGCTGTACACACTGATCATTCGGACGGTGTACCAGGGCCTGCTCTATCATTTGATCCGCACCCACCAGCTGAACAGGTGGCCACAGTCCATCGATGCCCTGGTGCAGCAGAACTACACTGTGGTCCTAACGCCGTTGGTGCACGACGTGCTCTCCGAGATACCCAGCGTGCAGCACATGACCTTCCGCATTCTCACAGACGTCGAGGAGACGGTGCCCCTCGAGTACTTGGCGGCCAATCCGCAGGAGCCACGCCTTGTCTCTGCCTCGGCCCTGGAAATGTACATCCACTTCAATCACCTGAGGGCGGAGCGGGCCCAGAGGATGGGCCAGAGGCTGGGGCAGCCCGTGGAGGCCGATCACTTCGAGATCATTGCCGAGGACATTGTGAGCCTGCAGATGACGATGTACCTCAGCAAGCACTCCTTTCTCATCGATCACCTGAACGAGGAGATCATGTGGATGCGATCCGTGGGCCTGGTCTCCGTTTGGGCACGCTGGGAGCTCGTCGGGAGCTACCTTCGCAACGAGCAGGGATTCAAGGAGCTCGGTCTCGTGGAGCTCTACGCCATGTTTCTGCTGGTGCTGGTGGGTCATGTCCTGAGTCTGCTCATCTTCCTCCTAGAGCTACTCTCCCAGCGATTGGTTTCCCTGCAACGGCTGTTCTTGTAGCCCCACTTCCCACTCCCCACTCCCCACTGCGGTGTCCGGCGATTTGTAAACCTCTTACGGGCCGACACATGCCGTTTGCATGTCGCTGACACTAACGGGGTTGGCAGTGGAGGCGGTGGCACCACCACACAAAAACCACGCCCGACCCCTGTCTGAGGCACGGCACAACCTGTCTGTGTCTGTGTGTGTGCTCCGTTGATGGTGTTCATTTATGGTTATGCGCCTCATGCATAATACTGACACCGAAACCTGTCACGCACATGCCCCGATACCGCCACCCACAGCCGTTGGAGGGAGGTGGTGCTCTGATGGTGAGGTGGGTTGGGGTGGGGTGGGGTGGTCTGCCTTGGGAGGCACCACCACGCCCTACCGTGTACGCAGCAATTAGTTTAAGTGATGAACGCTGATTTGTTAATGCATTACAGCTAACAGTCACGGGTTTCCTATTCGTACAATTCATTTCAATCGCTTGGAATCGCTTGTAATCGCTTGGGAGTTTGCGTTTTCCTTATGGTATACAGTGCGCTTCGCATCTAAAGGTCAATCGATAGTATGTAATAACAAATCGCTGAATTCGCTGTCAAAACTTCCCATAAGCGAACGGCAACAGAGACCATTCGACCAAGTCACGTGTGAACGTGGTAGCCGAAGACCCTGAAACATTTGTCCCCGAAAAAGTTATATTTTATTCAAATAAATGAACGAACAATATCAACTGCATCTAGAAGCTAAAACATCCATCTTTGGAGATACACTCGTCATCGTTACCGGAACTGGGCGCTTTTACCAGCGAGAGAACGAACTAGTATAATTTCCTGCCACTCGATCTCGATCCATAGCGTCCATTGATGTTGCTACAATGGCATTCTGTTCACATTCAACATGGATGATCCCTTGTCGAGGTGCCCTTATTCTCAGACACCGAAGACATACTGAGATGCTGATGTTGTGGCAGTTCCTTGAACGTCACCGTCACTCGAGATGTCCTATATCCACCGAAAGATGACGGCAGATAACCTTGCAGCATGCTTCACCATCTGTGGTGGGAGTTTGCACACCCATCGATATCATTTTAACTTACTTTTTGTATGTTTATGACTCAAAAGCTCCGTTGACTCCGTTCCCGCTGGATCAATCAAACCCACTCCTCCAAACAATGGACCCACTATCATTTGGAGCCGTATTTACAGCCGCACTATACTTTCAAAGATATTTGTGATTGATAGGAAAAGGGTCTACTGGGAACCAACCTTCAATCGATTGCGAAATCGAAATTGCAAACAAAAGCCCTTCGATGGTGCGAAAATTCGTTCAGTTTTACCATCGCCATGAAGCTGTCCAGTGCTGGGATTGTGCTCCAAGTCCTGGGGTTTCTTCAGGTGCAGGCTAGTTCGTGGACCGTAGAAGAGCCGTCGCTTCAAGAGCCGTTGGTCGGGAAGATTACCGAGGCGCTGCATCGGATTCGATTGAACACTTGCGTCGCGCACAATATGAGTGTTTTTGTCAGCACCGACTATGAGCATTTGGACGAGAAGGAGGCGAATCTGGTGCGCTTCGTCCTCGACTACAGCCTGAGAAGGGAGGAGATGGTGCCCGTGGTGTTGGCTTCGAAGCTGAGCTCCGAGATGAGTGTACGTGTGCAGCTGCAGCTGCTCTTTGTCCAGAGTCCCGAGCAGGCAATGTGAGTGGCTGACTATCTTTCCAAGAAACCAAAAACATGCAATAATTAAACATGCACTATCAATCGACAGAGCGGCCTGTTCCGCCCTGGAGATCAAGGGCATGTATCTGATTGTGTGGCTCACATCCCAGCCAGAGGCGAGCATACAACGGAGCACCATGTCCTTGATCTTTGGGCACTTTCTGCATCGCCTGTACAACTTGAATGTGCTGCTCCTGCTGGCCCACATGGAGAGATCGACCTTAAAGGCGTATGGCTTTCTGCCGTACACATCCGGCAGCTGTGCCAGCACCGATCCCGTGGAGATGCCCCTTCAGGAGTGGCGACTGCGAGAGATGTTCCCCTTTCGATTGGACAACCTACATGGCTGTCCGCTGAGCGTGATTGTGTGGCCGATAGCGCCCTACATGAAGCTTCGCTGGGAGCGGCGCCGGGTGAAGGATCAGATCGATGGCTTGGATGGTGTGCTGCTTAGGATAATGGCGACCAGTATGAACTTCACCATCCAGCTGATGCCCAACGAACCGGTCGAGCTGATTGGGGGCTCTACCTACTTGAATGGCACCATGACGGGGGCCTATCGTATGCTCCAGAACCGTCGGGCAAATCTCACACTGGGCTGTGCCGCCTGCACCCCGGAACGGCAAATCTACCTCACATCCACGTGGCCGTACACACAGATGCCTTACGTGATTGTGCTGAAGGTGCGCAGTAGCTACAGCAACTACGAGATCATGCTGTTCCCCTTCGAGCGATACACTTGGCTCCTGCTCGGCGGTCTGGCCATTGTGCATCGGTGCCTGAGGCGCTGGGGGAGGATGCCCGCTCCGGCTGTGGCCGGATGGCTCCTCTTTGGCTTCGTTGTGCGCGTCAGCTACGAGGGATCCGTCTTTAACTTTCTGCACAACTCACCGGCCAAGCCCATGCCGCACACCTTTGAGCAGATGGTGGCCGCCGGATTTGTGTTCATCACGGATCATGCCACCTACCGCATGACGCTCAAGCTGCCGGCGTTCAAGGGGCTCGTAAAGGTCACTCCCGGCCAGCCGGTGGACGTGTTCGATGCTCTTCTAAAGGAGCCTCCCTACACAGGGGCTTTCACCAGTATCGCGTTTTTGGCCACCCATCTCACTCATCACAAGGAGCATCGCCACCGATTCATCATCCTCGCCGAGAAGATCCTGGACAACATGCTGTGCATGTACTTTCCCCGCAACTCGTACTTCTCGGGCAAAATCAATCATCTGCTTTTCAGCATGCGCAGCTTTGGTCTGTTCCAGCATCACTCGCAGCGCCTTGCCTGGGCCAACATACCCCTCACAACGGATGGAAAGGGTCCTTCTCGGAAGTTGCATCAATCGTCGGCCGTGGATGTGAGGGCGGGATTTGCCGAGTCCATGGGTTTCATTGGGGCCGCCTTGAATTGTCTGTGCGGTGCCTTGGCTGTGGGCATCTGTGTGTTTGCCTTGGAGCTGCTTAGCCAGAGGCCACACTGGCGAAGATTGGCCTTGATAATGGAGAGGTTTTAAAAGGGTAAGGTTCATTTTAATTTTTTAATACATACTCGTACAATTGTCCAAGGTGCAAAAGTGTGTGCGTGTGCGGGGTCTATGGGGGGAGGGGGGCTATGGCGGGCGAATGTGGATCAGGCTATATAGCGGTTGGCCACATCCAGGACTCTGCGGAAACGCGGATGCCTCAGAGCTAGGCGCTCCAAGACAAAGACTATGCCAGCCAGCAGCTGGAGGGCCAAGAAACAGACAAAGACGCCACCCAACCGCATAATGTTCAGGGGTTGGGGCTCCTGGTTGCGCTGCTTGGCCAATCGCTCGATGCGATCGAGATACATGCGCCGATAGTGGTAGGTAATTCCCGACGACATCATGGCCATTAGCAGGCGATCAATGCGACGCTTCAGATACGAATGCGGACGCATGTAGAAGGTCAGTGGAGCAGTCATGAGGGCATCGGGCAGCACGGTTAGGTGCCGTTGGGTCGTCCCTGATTGATAGTCAAACTCATAGACCGTCGGCAGCAGCAGCGGCACCGCTATGCCCGGATCATCCTCGTCGCGCAGTCGACGGAGCGAGGCCTGGTGGTTCCTCACCAAGCGGATTTTTGAGCCGAGCAGTGAGTCGCGGAAGACTCCCTTCAAGGCCGGTAGCATGCAAAACTCATATCCCTTGGCCACCACCTCGGCCAGCGTCTGCAGTGGTGTGCGCACCTGAGCATCCTGCAGGAGGAGATACAGCTGGCCCGTATAGGCGGCCCGCAGTACCAGAGTCTGGAGCAGCCACATGACCAGCAGGTAGCGTGAAAAGTTACGTCGCGGCGTGCGCAGGGCCAAGCCGCCTAGGAGGGTGTACCACAGGCCCAGGCAGGGCAATCGATTGCTTCTACCGAGGACCAGATCGCGCAGCGCTGGCACTGGCATCATCTGGAGGACGGCAATCAGGGTGAGGCCGACCAGCACACTCACGATCAGACAGGACCAGATGATGTAACGGAATGGCTTCATCAGTCGCTCCAGCGGCGACATTGACGCCCCACCAGGTATGACCAGAACAATTGGAAAGTTCGTATAGGAGACGCTCGGGAGCATTACATCGGCTCGTTCCTTGCTGTACATGAAGCACACGAATGTAATGTTGGCGTCGCCTTCCAACATCTACAAGGAGATGCAAATTAAATGTATTTAAGCTTAAGTGAAATGCAGATTTAATCACCATTTTGAGAATGCCCGTAAAGCTGCCATTGGGCAGAATCTGGCCCCGATCCTTGTCCTGACGCTCAATCAGCTTGATTGTGAAGTTCATGCGCTCTGCAATCGAATTAAAGATCATTCCCTCGATGCCGTGCAGACGCCGCCCGTTGGGAGAATCGGCGTCGTCATCGATTATCACATAGGGCCGGTGCTCAAAGGTCGCTGTGACCAGCTCACAGCCATGCAAGTTCGTCAGTTTTCTGGGAAAGAGCTGCTTCCCGAGTCCAAACTCCGCACTGGAGGGCATGCCCTGAAAGGAGCCATAATAGACGGGCAGCGACGACTGGCATCGGTGTGGTCCGTAGGGATAGTAGGTGTACATCTGGACAGTGCCGCTCCTATTCAAAAACACATTCACATTGAGCACATAGATGTTGAGGAGGCGTCTGAACATGATCTTGATTATCTCCACGGGCTCCATCTCCCTGCCCGTATAGACAATGATGAAGAAGCCGTTTCGCTTGTAGGTGCTGCCCGGCTGGAGTAGATACCGCTCGAGTCGGATGTACGCACGCAGGCTGTCCAAAAACCAAATGGCGCACGGTCGTCCCATCACCCCACTGGGCGGCGGCAACTCCTCGGTGTTGTCCGTCATGTCCATGCGCTCATCCTCGAGGAGAAACTGAATTTTAGCCGCGGTCGATGCTCGACACAGGGTCGCGTCAATCAGATCGTTGTGGTAGTCCCGGCTGGCATAGCTGGTGGCGAACTGGACGAGGGACAGGGCCGTACTAGTCGACTGTCCATAGTGATGGTCAATGGCCCACACGAGGGCGTAGACCAGGCTTATATTGTGGACGGCACACGGCAACATGATTCCCCGGAGGCTCCTTTGCAACTGTTGGATGGCATTTTGTTTTGCAGTTGCATGCTCCGTTTAACGAGGGTCGTTACTGTAATGTTGCGTGCTGGGCTCCCCAATATCTCTGGCATCTGTAAATGCATTATAAATTAGCATTAAATATATAATATTTAGTCAAAGTATATGTTATCACAACTTGGGTTGGTCTTCGTTCATGGCCGTCGTCCCTAAGAACGGGTCGATCTTCGAAGTCCCCTTCCCCGCTACTGTTGCGGGACGTAAACCACATCCATGGTATTTGTAAATGCTTTATAAATGGACATTAAATACATTATTTAAGTTTTGCGTCCGTTTTACCGCGCAGCTTCGGTCAGTGGTGGCAAACGCCTCTTCCTATTTCTAATGGCGGCAGTATTGGAAAACGTTTGGCCTGAGAATGAACCGATTGATCGATGGATCGATAGACGGCTGGTTGAAATATCATCTTGAAATAACGCCGTTACTACCACAACTCCCCCACCCCATCTGCCGTGCCCAACTAACGGAATGCAACGTGTTTCTTTGATTTTTTCATAGTTTTTGCCCATGAGTAATTTCACAATATTATCTGTCAGAGCATGATAAATGTGCATCAGCAGACAGATTCTAAAGGTCGCTGTACTGCGGTGTAGTGTTTCGTGTGAGCATGTGTGTGTGTGTGTGCTTTTTCGCTGACGGCAGACCAAAACCACAGCAGCACCCGCTGCCAAAACAAAAAAAAAACAATCTTTTTCTTTTGTTTCTCATGTCTGGACAAGCAGAAAAGCAGAAACGAGCTGAGCTCAGCCATCTGATCTCCGCCATGGTGACACACATCGATCTGGGCGGCAACGCTGCAAGAATTTCTCGGATCAGAAGAAACACCATGAAGCCATGAAGGGCACACCGCTGCCCACCGCTTGCCAGGGACGGATTTCTTTGGGCCCAGGGTGTAGTAAATATGCATATGTATCTCTATACATCTGGGCGACATGTAAGTTATCATAGAGTGGTTGACCATGTTTTAAGGAATGTCTTATTCGCATTTAAGGTAAGACCTTCCGCGTCACTCCGGCCCTGGACGGCGAAGTATTGTTTACCATGCATCATTTACGCTGATTCCATGGAACTTTCAGCAAGGTTTTTTGCTGCTGCAGCCAGAAGAGCTGCTGTGAAGAGTAGGTGCCACGGATCGGGGTCACACACATACGGAAACGATGTTCTGTCCGCGGGGTGCGTGCAAAATGCAGCAAAGCGGCCACCGACCGGCGGGGCACGAATTCGCCAACGTCAACAGTTTGCCGGCCCACCCCATGGGGGCAAAAAATCTATTTGGGCCAGTGTCGTGACAGCTGCAGTAGTCAGTCGGCGAACAAGCTCCGGCGTATATCGATCGATCTTCTTTCCAAGAGCGATACCTGTCCGAGATGAGATTGCAGTGCCTGTTGCTTCTGGTGCCACTCCTGGCGCTGGTGCTCTGTGGCCAGGTCCTTGGCCAGGAGACGCCATCGCAAGCCACGGTCACAACGAAAGATGCTGCCGAGCAGGAGATCACTGGCAATGGCACAGCCGCCGACACGAGGCCACGCTTTCCCACTGAGGAAACGGTGAGTATTCGAATCGGGAGTGTTTGATCCTAACTGAAGATTGTTTACCCCCCCTCGTCCAGATTCTCGGCCAGATGCCGCCCATCACACCAATCCGCAGCGGAGTGCCCTCCATAGATGCTTTCTACTTGCTCTTCCCCGCCTTGGGCAGCCTCCTGCGCTGGGGAGCGCTCTTTCCGGCTCAATCGGTCCTAGGCGCCGTGCCCGATTCCCTCCAGCCGACGGCGGCGGCATCCAAGGTAGTCCTAGTCCTGGCCGACGATCCCACAGCCAAGACTCGTGTCACCCGCCAGGATACACCACCAGCGCCGAACGCATTCGGCCAGTTGCTGGCCCAAATGCCGAACCCAAACTTTGCCCAAGGCTGGATGAATCCAGCGAACTTCAATCCGGATAGCTTTAACCTCGGACAGATTGCCCCCAATGTGGGCCAGGCTCTTACCACTATGCAGCTGCCACCAATGCCGCAATTCGGATTCGAGAACATCTTGGGTGCAGCTCCTCCACCGCCGCCAGCCGTTGTGCCGCCACCCCCCGCAGAACCTGCCCCGCCAGCAGCCCCAGCCGCCGATGAACCAGCTGCCCCAGTGGCAGCTCCGAATCCCTTCTCGTTTCTGACTCCCAACAACTTTGATGTCAATCAATTGCTGGGTCAGGCCCAGCAGGCCCTGCCACCAATGCCACCGATGCCAGCGATGCCCAGCAACGTGGATTTCTTCAGCAATCTGCGACAGATGTGGCCGGGAGCACCGCCCGCCAGTCCTGGCCCTGCGCCCGGCTCTGATGGCCAGGCCTCGGACATATCCGAGGTGCGAGTTAGGCCCGAGGCGGCCGACTCGCAGGAGAACGCCCTGGATGACAAGGAGCGGGTGCCATTGCTCTGGTTTCGCATGCCCATGAACCGTCAGGGCGATGAAGGCGAGGCCAAGCCGCTGGAGGATCTGCGGGTCGAGGCGAAGCTGAGAGCGTTCGAGCGCCAGGTCATTGCGGAGCTGAAGATGCTCCAACAGATTGAACGCGTGGCCAAGGAGATGCGCTCGAGCGCCACTTCCAGCAGTGGTAGCCCTTATAAAGTCTCCTATCCTCTGAGTCGCACCCCCGTCCACAAAATCACACGGGCGGACATTGAGCGGGCCCTGCGCGATGACTACGTCCGACGTCTGCTCCATAAGGAGGCGCAGCGCAAGTCGCGCGCCAACCACGCCGCCTTCAAGCGCCAGACCATGCCCTCGGAGGCGTCCATGTCCAAGGAGGATATTGTGAAGATCATGGCCTACGCCTACCGCATGGCAACAGAGCAGCAGTCGGCAGCCCAGGAGAAGAGCAAAGAGGACAAGATCTATGCCGCCTACCGAGCCACTGGAGAGGCGCAAGGGAAACCAGAGAATCCGCAAATGATGCAGCATCAGCAGCGACAGATGCAGCAGCAGCAGCCCATGCCTCAGATGCAGCAGAGGCAGTGGGAAGCTGAGCAAAACGAGGCCAAAATTCAACAGAATCCCATGATGATGCAGCAGAGACAGTGGGAAGCCGAGCAAAACGAAGCAAAAATGCAACAGCAGAGGCAGATGATGGCGGAGCAACAACAGCAACAGAACCCCATGATGATGCAGCAGAGGCAGTGGGAAGCCGAGCAAAACGAAGCAAAAATGCAACAGCAGAGGCAGATGATGGCCGAGCAACAGCAGCCCATGACGATGCAACAGAGGCAGTGGGAAGCCGAACAAAACGAGGCCAAACTGCAACAGAACCCCATGATGATGCAGCAGAGGCAGATGATGGCGGAGCATGCCCAAATGCAGCAGCAGCAGATACAGAGGCAGATGATGGCAGAGCATGCGCAAATGCAACAGCAGCCCATGATGATGCAGCAGCGAATGGAGCAGCAGCCGATGATGATGATGCAACAGCCCGTGCGTATGGAGCAGCAGCCCATGATGATGCAGCAGCGACAAATGTCGATGGCGCCTCCGCAAATGCAACAGAATCCCATCATGCAGCAGCAGAGGCAGTGGGAAGCTGAGAAAAACGAGGCCAAAATGCAACAGAATCCCATGATGATGCAGCAGAGGCAGTGGGAAGCTGAGAAAAACGAGGCCAAAATGCAGCAGAATCCCATGATGATGATGCAACAGCAAAGACAGATGACAATGGATCCCATGCAAATGCAGCAGCTGGACATGAGGATGCAGCTCAAGAATGAGGATCCAATGCATGCAGCCCGTCAGTGGGGCGAGCCCCAAGGTGAGGGCCAACAGGAGGGTGCCAACGCAGGAGAAGAAGGTGAATCGCTGCTGGGCGAGGCAGAGCCGCAGATGCCGGAGGTACCTGGCCAGGCACGCCACAAAGGTAATCTCTTTGGCGTATTCCGTAGCCGTGTTCGTGACCGTGACCCAACCTTATCATCTCCAGGAGTCGATGTTCTGGGCCTGGGCGGCAACAAGCGCAAGAAGTCCAAGCATGGCCAAGGATCGCCCACTGTGATCAACTACTATGCCGTACAGCAGCAGCAGCCGCGTCCACAGCCGGTGCCCAGCTATGGTACCAGCTACGGTGGCGGCGGCTACGGATCGAATGCTTATGGAGGCGGCGGCTACTCGAGCTCCGGCTACTCGAGCTCCGGCTATCGGGCTGCCCTGGGCAATGAGGAGGTCGACGAGATGCTGCGACAGCACCAGACGATGGCGAGGGTAAGTTGAAACCTATAGAAGCCACTCCTCCAGCATACACCATACACCACACACCACTAGCACCCACACACCGCCACGAATACACGTAGACACCTCCGTAGTTGCCTTCATTTGAACCATTTCATAAGATTCATTCGCCTTTCTTTTGGTTTGGTCTCTCTCTCCGTGGTCCTCCTCATGTCATTAAACAGGCGACGCATTTCAGACAATAAATCCCGGCAATCCCAACGGAGTGCAGCAGCAGCAGGAGCGAAGCGTTAACCAGACGACCCCACAGACGACGCCACCAGCAACACCGCAACAGCGACTACACAAAAGGTTAGCCATCTTTCACAGATCTTTGGGGAATGTGGCCCACAAGGGTTGCGGCTGTGCCAGCTCCCATTGCCGCTGCGGCAGTGGATGCCAATGCAGCGGCGCTGGAGAAGCAGGTGCTATCCAGGGCTGTCGCTGTCGAGGCGCTCGCCGTCGAAGCGGGCGCCATCGACGCAATGCCGAATACGGTACCCTGGAGACCATCGATGAGAGTTCTTTGAACGCTCTGCGGCGGGAGTACAAGATGGGCCTGAAGGAGATCACTCTCAGTCCGGATGAGGATCCTGCCGAGGCGCTGATGCGCTACAATGCCGCCTCCATACGTGAGGCCCTGGAGAGGGCCAGTCAGGAGCCGTTGGAGATTGGCGGAGATGATTATGCTGAAGGCGTTCAGCAGGAGGAGGAGCTGCAGCAGCAAGACCATCACCAAGACCGGAGCTACATTCCACAGATGTCCACCACAACGGAAACGATAGCCACAGCTTTAGGAGCAAAAGAGGCTCCTAATCCGGAAATGCAACAGGATTCAGCGGTGGCCGCTTCACATCCAGGAAACGAAACACTTGCGAATCATTCCCCAGATCCAGAGGAGGAGACCGAGCATTTGCACAGCATTATTGCAGAGCTGAAGACGGAGCTGGCGCTGCTCACCGATAAGTTTCTGAGGCTGAAGAGCAATGTTGCTTCTTCCAAGGTAGAGAAGAAAGTGGAGCAGGAGAAAAAGGTAGCAAAAGTAGAGAAGCAGCTGGAACAGGAGGGAAGCCCTGAGACCACCACAGCAAGCGTTGTCCAGGCAACCACCACAGAAGCCGCTGATCCCACCACCACTAGCACAGCCAGAGCCAACACCAGCCCCATCCCAAAGCAATTCCCAACCAAACTGAAGCATGCCAATGCCATTGCTAAGACAGATGAGGACCTAGACGGTGTTACTGCCTCCGCCTCAGACCTGGCCATGTCCCATATGGAGTACGAGGATGAGAAGACCTGGCAGCGAATGCTGGCCAACCGCGGCTACGACACCGAATACCTGACAAAGTCTCACGAGCGTCAGTTTGCCGAGGGCCAGGACCTGGAGCTGCCCAAGGGAAACAGCTACGAGCCGAATGGCTCCACTGAAGACGCCTCCTATCCCTATCCCGAGCGGCAGACCGATTCTGAGAACAAGGCCAAGCGCTCTTCTACCCAGTCCTCCAGCAGCGTCAAGCAGCAGGCGGCGCTTCTGAATGCGGCACTCGACGATGATGATTTCGACTACAGTGTCGCCGCCGCCGCCACCACACCCAGCCCATATGCGATGCGGGGGAAGTTTGTGCGCCGCCGGAGCACGGCAAGCAGTGTCAAGCGAGCGGGCAGAGGACACAGCGACAATGGCTGGCAGCGGGCCACGCGACAGGCAAAGCTAACCACCAGATTGAAGCCAGTGACGGAGCCAGTTGGGGGCTCCCGTCATGTGGCCAGGCTCAGCGGCAGTAAACTGGACCAGCTGGTCGACGTTCTAAACGATCTCCTCCAATTGCAGCTTCAGCGCGAAATGCAGACCTCGGGAAGAGAAGTAGGGGGAACAGCAGGCTCCAGTGTCCAGTCCAAGCGACCGAGCAGCAGCGTCTTGAAGCGCAAGCGAGTGCGACGCAGGCAGCAGAAGCCCCCCACCATTATCAGCTCGAGCCCTCCTCCATTATAACCATTATATTAATCGTAACCATTTACCCATAACCATAGTCTACATTAAGGGCCACGCCCAGCCCTGGCATGGGCAAGGTGTTGAGCCATAGATATATAAGCCATCTCCCATAGATCACAATCATTCCAATCACTAATCAATCATGCATCCTTTCTTCATTTTTCATGGCATGCCACACATCGTCCATCTTCAGTCAATCATCAGCATCAACCGCATCTGAATCCGCATCCGCATCCGCATCTGAGACCGAGTCCGATCCAACTCTGGGCTCCAAATACACCTACAGCGAGGGGCTATTGCATCCGTATATGGGTCTTCTGCCAGTGTCCCGACCCGACGATCCCTGGACCCACAAGGCTTACGATCCCCACCATGCCCTGTACACTGGCGGCGGCAGCTATGCGGCCTACCTCAAGGACAGCGATGGGCGGCGTCGCCGGGATACGCACATCATGCCCCAGATTCCGCAGCAGCGAAGCCTACTCACACCCGACATGCTGGAGCGCCTGTTGCGCATCAAAATCGAGTTCCAGCGACGCTTTCCCCATCTTTACAAGACCATGCTCAGCCACCACACCAACCAGACCCGCGTAGAGGTCCAGCCACCGTTACTGGGGAGGAAGACAGCCGCAAAGAAACGCAAACCCAAGTATGAGTCGGAGGAGGGGCCCGTTTACGAGCTGGGGGCCGCCGAGCGGGGACTTTTTGAGGAGGAAGAGGAGGATCAAGCGGAGGCAGAAACTGAGGTGGAGGATATAGAACCGGACCTGGATCTGAAGGAGAGCCAAGAGTCGAGCGATCCCAAAAACAGCAACAACAACACCAACAACAACAACGACGACGACGATGATATGGACAACTCTGGCAGAAATGATCAGGATGACAACGAACTCGATTACTTTAGATTCGATGATGATACGGATAATGTTGATGATTCGTCTTTTGTTATTCCAAAATAAAACAAACCAACATCTTTTAGTGAAAACATTGCGTTTTTAAGCATAGAATTCATTTCTTACAGGAAGAAGGGGAATCTTTAGGTTTCCACTTGGGAGTGTCCCTAATGAGCGAGCAGGAAAATAATTTCTTGAGATCACTCAAGATCCATCGGGGTATTTATTGTACAGCATTTATATAATTTATATGTGTTTTATGATGTCTCACTAGCCTTGGTCATTGCTGTTGTGGAAAATTCTGTGCAGGCTGTAGTTGTACGCAGAGGTGGAAAAAGCATCGGTGCAAACAAGAGATCTGTATGGGCTCGTGTTGGTTCATTTGATGGTCTAGCTGATCCTGCTCCAGTATCTGTTGGTTTTGATTGTTGATTATGCCCCAGATTCCGAGTTCGCTCTAGATCCAGAGCCGCATAGTCTGCAAACGTGGATGAGGCCTTCAATTAAAGTTGGTGGATTTCCTTTGTGCAGAAGAAAGTCTTCAAATTCCTGACTTCAAATCGGACTTCTTTCCAAATTATATTAGGTGTAGAAATGGCGACCAATTGCAGTCCTTATAGCTGCTACGTTAGTTTTTCAACCTGGGGGGGGGACATCGTTTTTGGCTTCCCTATATTCCTTCCCTTTGCTGCTCGATGCGAGCGTTTTCCTCCAACAAAAAGTTCTTAAACTCCTTCAGGCGTCTGATTTCCTGCATACGGAACTCCAGTTTTCCAACGGAATCAGATAGCTGTTCCCCCATCGCGTTCAGCTTTTGGCGCATCTGCAACCAGAGCTATAGAATAAGCACAGTTTAGAGGCTATCCCATGACCACGTACCTTATCTATCAGCGTGCCCTTGTTGACGGACTCCAATAAAAGTTCTACATAGGCTTTTTGGTTTTCGGTATCCTTCAGACGAAGGGTGTTGATTTCTGCGTTGTACCTGCATAGCATCATCTGGTCGCGATTCGTCTGTGCCTTCAACTCGTCCACCAATTGCTGCGATTTGTGCATATCCGACTTCGCAAGTTCCAGATCTGCAAGCACATGCTGCACACTGCGGATGTCAAGTGGAAATATTTATTTGAGTCTGCACCCAAGTTACCCTTTAGTTGGGCGCCTCACCTCATGGCGGACATGGCCGATGTCTTATGCATGTCCATAGCCTGCTGGACTTTAGCTATCAAAAAGTGAATCCACATACCACTTTTTTCCAGGTCATTCACACGTTTTTGCAAATTCTGTATAAGCTCGCTATCCTCCTCCCCCTTTCTCTCGAGAAAAGATATATGATCCTTGCTACTGTTGAGCTCTTTCCGTGTCCGGACAAGCTCAGCACTCAACTCCTCGAACTGGTGGTTACTGTTTAAGGATAGACAACTTAGATACAGTTCATATGAGATATGGTTGATCCACTCACAGAGTCATTTCCTTGTCAGATTCGATGGCGTTGTCCTTATTCATCAGCTGCCTTTCCAATTCGTCTCGTTGTGCCTTGCTGGCGCTCAGCATCTTCTGCAGCTCCTCCAAATTCGAATCATGGTTTTCCTGATCCTCCTTAAGCTTTGCCTTGAGCCGATTCATCTGTTCGTTGTGATTCTCGGTGATCTCCAAGATCCGCGCCTCCATGACCTCCTTCTGTTTCTGCAGCTCGTCTATCTGGCGGTACATATGCAGGTCATGCTCATCCTGTTGGCCTTCAGTTGACCCATAAACCAGATCGATACTCTCAACGATGGTGCACACTTTGCGTTTCTATCGATAAAAGGGAGAGGCCTGAGCCGTGAGTTCTACGAGTGACTGATTGCCGCATTCATACCAGAAGACCCTCTAGGCTGACTTGGAGCTTCTCCTTCTGTTGCGACGCCTCGAGCTCGTCGTTGGCCAACTGGACGCACTCCAGTTGGTCGTAGAGCAACGTGAAGCCCGACTTAACGGCAGCCTGGCAACGATCCTTAAGATCTTGCACACTCTCGGCGGCTACAAAAAAAAAGGCACTGATGTGTTCTGCTGTGCGGCGTGGGAATTGAATCCATGGAGACTCACGCAAATTCAGGGTCAGATCATCATTTTTGACAAGCCACTTGTTGTTCTCGTCGAGCACAAGTGGCATAAATTTGTACGTGCCAATCATCTCGGACTCCTGCGGATCCAATGACTCCAAAGAGCGTATAAAATCCGATTGAAGGGATTTCAGAATCTGGTATTGTTTCTCAATGGGCTTCAGACGATTTTTCTCGATGATTCGCGTGTTGCTTTCACCTTGGACTACAAGAGAGCTAAAAAAAGCACCCGACGGTAATAAGATGAGGGGTTGAACCTACGTGTGCCGACCACGGTAGCGTCTTCCGTCGTTACGAGGCTCGGGGGCTGTGCAGCAGGTGGGCTTGCGTCTATCCTTGGGCTCGGGATCTTGGAGTTGGACTTCCCTGGGTGTGTCTTAGTCTCGTCGTCAGACCCCTGGTCCGTGTCCGAGTCCATTACCGAAATGTGCGGTGAGATACTGCTGCCATTGAACGCTACTGGAGTGCCACCTCCAGAATACCTACCAAGCGACATCGACAGCCTGCGTCGGGGAGGCGAGCCAGATTCTTGACCCGCGACCTGGAGAATATTCCCTTTTAGGTGGCTGAGGATCATCCCCCCCCACCGCCTTCTATTGAAGCAACTTACCCATGAATTATTCACCAAGGTGCGAAGGTTGCTAGCCTTAGTGTCTGTAATGGATTGAAGAGGAGCTTTATTAGTTGGGTTTTACAAATGCTAGCAAGGCTGGAAACTCACGACGAATTTTTGTTGAATTTCGTTGCATTTTAGGCTTCTAAATGGTGATTTAAAAGAAAAACGAGAACAAATTATTAACTTTAAAATTTTTACTGTAGTTTGGAAAGTTCGGAATGTTTGTTGAAGGAAGATTTATATAATGCTATTGACAGCCATAATGTCATAGTGTTGAACAACCTGCTGTGACAGCGAAGGCCTATGTTGCTCTTACTACGATCTGGCTTTTGTTTCAGATTTATTCATGTAGGGTAACCCTTTAGTGGCCAAAATCGACACTCATCATAGGCCTAGTACGAGGTGCATTCCGTTTCGATGAGTTCCATGACTCTCAAGTATCTCTCCTCATCTTCGAAGGCAAGTGGTCTCGGCAAACGTATACATCAGATATCCCACGGCTTACAGCTGGCAGTACTGGGAGATGGCCACAGCTCCATGCACGATAATGCTTCTGATTTCCTAGGTCACCATTGTGGATAGGCATCTAATGAGGTAGGTGTAGGTGTCTCCAGACTGAAGTTATTCTAGACAATAGCCTCCGTAATGGATAGCTGAATAGAACCATTCATATTTTTGGTACTTATAGGTGTGCCCCTGAAACGACTCTCGTTTTGTGCCTTAACCCATCGTTGAGATATCTGTAATTAAGGGAACACGTAACCAACTCAATAAGCGTCGATATACCCAAAGGGAATCCCAGATAATTTGACATGATTAACGAGAGCCATTCCAAAGATTTCCCTTGGGGCCACGAGTTCCAGGCCAGGAACCAGTCGAATCAAAAAAGCACTTGCGAACTGGAGACATTCCCCAAGCAGTCGTCGGCTAGCTATGCGGATCCGCTTGTTACACTGCCTTCTATGGCTGGTCGGCCTGGCTTTTTGGATTGCGGGCACCGCTGCATCAGGATCTGGACTAGCAGAGGCCCTGGCCCAGGCGGTGCACGGCTCGGAGATGGCTGGCAGAAAGACCCTATACATACACCTGCAGACGAGCGTCGAGTCAGCCCGCCCACACCTGGAGGAGCTGCTAACGCAGGTGCTTCAGGAGCTGCCATCCACTACGCTGCCCCGTCGGATATTCTCTCAACAACCCATGGAGTACAAGCCGTATGTGCACGCTGTCCTTCTGCTGGTCAACGATCTGCAGGCCCTCCAGCAGCTCTATGGAAAGCTGCGCGCCACCCAGGACCTCTCGCATACCCTCATCTACATGTCGGGCCCATCGCAGGCCTACGAGGAGGAGGTGCAGGGGGCTCTGCGTCTCCTGTGGCGCCTTAGCGTGCTCAATGTGGGTCTAGTGCTGCGCACTCCCGGCAGTCGGCTCATAATGGTCACCTACTTCCCCTTTAGTCCGGTGCACGGCTGCCAGGTGATCACGGCCAGCATTGTGAATCGCTACCAGGACGAGACCAGGCGCTGGGCCAGCACCGAGTACTTTCCCCCCAAGCTGGCCAACTTCTATGGTTGTGTCCTCACCTGCGCCACCTGGGAGGATATGCCGTACCTGGTGCTGCGGCGAGAGCTTCACGCTGGGGACCAGCCTGGCGGCGTCAATGGATTCGTGGGCATCGAAGGAGCCCTGCTGCAGTTTCTGGCGGATAATCTGAACTTTACTGCAGGCCTCTACTGGATGAACAAGGAGGAGGTGCTGGCCACTTTTAACGAGACCGGCTGGGTGTTCGATGAGGTCGGTCTTCGGTCTTCAGTCTTCAGTCATGTTTCCATTTTATACCCTGAGGCCTAATAGTTATCCCTTGCAGATCTTTGGCCAGCATGCGGACTTCTCATTGGGTGGATTTCACTTCAAGCCAAGCGCCGGCAGCGAGATACCCTACTCGCAGTCCACCTACTACTTCATGAGCCACATAATGCTAGTGACCAATCTGCAGAGCGCCTACTCCGCCTACGAGAAGCTGGCCTTCCCTTTCCATCCGCTTGTGTGGCAGGCCACCGGCCTGGTCCTGGCCCTTGGCTGTCTCCTGCTCCTGGGAATCGAGCGCCGCTGGCAGGTGGTGCTGCCCCAGCACCCCTACTATCAGTTCTTGGTGCTCACCATGGGCGGCAATCTGCCGGACTGGGACATCCCACGGAGGGTGTCCGGTCGTCTCCTGCTGCTGACTTGGATGTTCTCCACCCTGGTCCTGCGGGGCGCCTACCAGTCGGGCATGTACCAGCTGCTACGGCAGGACACGCAGCGGAATCCTCCCCAGACGATTGCCGATGTGCTCGCCCAGCGCTTCACCATACAACTGATGGAGGTGAATGCTGCCCGCATCCTGGACAGCCTGCCGGAGCTGCGGCCCGAGCAGATGGTCTACCTCAGCGGCAGCGAGTTGCAGTCCTTTCTAGCACTGGCCCAGAGCAGCGGCTCCTCCGCCCGCCTGGCCACGCTCACGCCGTACGAGTACTTCGGGTACTTCCGCAAGGTGCATCCGATGAGCCGGCGCCTGCACCTGGTCCGGGAACGCATCTACACCCAGCAGCTGGCCTTCTATGTGCGGCGACACTCGCATCTGGTGGGTGTGCTCAATGGCCAGATCCGGCATGCCCATGCCCATGGATTCCTCGAGCACTGGACGCGCCAATATGTCAGCGCTGTGGATGAGGCGGATGAGAGTGTGGCGAGGATCTCATCCACATCCTACAGCACTCTGGACGGCATCGATGGCGATCCGCTGCTGTCCGACACGGAGGAGGAGCAGTCAATAACGGGCCGTCGCAATGTGCTGTCCATGCGGGAGTTGGCGGCACTCTTCTGGCTAATCCTGTGGGCCAATCTCTTTGCAGTCGTGGTCTTTGCCTTGGAGCTTGTGCTGCACAGTCGTTCCAAGTGGAAAGATCTGAGAAAAGTTTAATACAAATTTAAATCAATGTCAGGAGTCCTTTCGCTGGCTAAGGCAACCTCGTCCTTCTTCTATCATTCGAAAAGAGACCACACACTGTGGTACTTTTGCGCTCCCCGAACGAAGGCAATACACATATAAATAATGCTGGATTTATTTGCGGACCAAACGTTTTAATTAAATTACTTCATAATCCCCCGAACCAGAGGACACTTCTCCACATCCATTGGGTGCAACAAAGGCCCCCCCTTCACGCTCCTGCTCCCGCTCCCCATCCTTTGTCCTGCCCAGCCATCCCATCCCATTCCATCCCATCTCATCTCATCCCATCCAGATGGGCTCCAGGCACGGGACACGGGGTGGATAGTTGGGCAAAGTGTTCGCTGCTCGTATCGTAAAAACGCAAAACGTTTTATCTAAAAGCGATAAATTTTCAAAACCAAAACTTGCGCAAGCGAATCAACCCCCACCGATCTAACGCCCACCCATTCACCAGGCCCCGCAACGGTCTGTGGTGCCACTATAGTGGTGGGGCGCCGCCACTCATACTCATGCCACCTCATGCCTCGTGCCTCATGCCTCTTGCCTCATGCCCCATGCCTCTTGCCTCTCTCCCACCACACACATAGACATCAATTTTGTGTGTGCTTCTTGCTGGCAATCCTTGCAACATTTGCGGCTGCCGTTGTCGCCATCGACTGGTTACATGTAAGTGCTGCCATTGCTGTTGCTGCTGCCCCACTCCGTCCTGTGCCACACTCCGAGCCCACTCTCTGAGCCCATCGCCATCGCCATTGCCAGCTATAGCTCCAGCTCCATTCCAATCTCTTGCTGCTTTGCTTATCGCCTCGCACATTTGAGCTTTTTGAAATTTCTCGCCACAAAAACTGTCTGTAATGGGCACAACGTTGCCCGGCTTCCATGGCTTCCCCGTCTTACCCCGTCTTACCCATCCTGGCCGCGCCAAGTAGTCAACGACATCGTCTTCGTCCTTGTCGTTTGCTGGAAATTCAAGTAAATGTATTGAACTTAAGCTCATTGCCTCCGATGTCGCAGTCAGTGTCTGAAACGATACATCCCTTTCGCCACCCATTCCCATCCGCATTCGTATCCCATCTAGCACCCCCCTCCCCACCCCCCCCCTCCCACCAGTCGCCTTTAATACGCTGCGCTGTTTAGGAGAAAAGCTAAAAAAAAAGACGAAAAACTTTATGCAATTCCTTTTATAAAATGTTTCCTATTTTTGGTTTTTATGCATCATTCATGGTTGGTCCTGGTTGGCCGATGAAAACGAGGACAAACTTTTTGAACAGTTTACAAAAAGTGACCGAGCAAACGAATATATTTCGAAAAGGCTGTAAGCAATCGATAGCATTATCTTTTCCATACCTCTTGCAGCTTTTACTAACGGTTTGACCCCAGGTTTGCAAAGAAAGACACTAAAGAATACTACTCTAAAGCTCAGTAATTACAAGACAGGTACATAAATGGTGAATGTGAAATATTTCCCGTCATTCAATTATTTGTTCATAAATTCAATGAAAAAATAATTATAAATTAAAATATTATACAAAAAATCCACATTTTAATTGGCAGCTGAAAGCCTTGCAAATGAAATGTGGATGAGTGTAGTCTTTTACTGTTCCCTCTCCCATTCCCCTGATATTTGGATTGTAAATGATTTGCACGTAGAGGGCTCGCCCAGAGCTATGGCTTGGGGCTCAGCTCAACTATCAGATCCGTTACCCAGCCGGCAGCGCTCCAGTGGCTTTTTGCAGCTCAGTCAGTGGCGATGGCGTCTCGTCTGGACTACTCTCGGCAATTGCCACTGCCACTGCCACTGCCACAGCCAGTGGCGCACTAACCAGAGGCACTAGCTGTGGCAGTGGCAGTGTGGCAATACTTTGGCTCGTTTGCCAATGAATTTTTATGGCGCGACTTTTACGTCAGCATCAGGCGGGGCGGGGCGGGGCGGTGCGGGGCGGACCAGAGGGCCGAAGTATCTGAAGCTGGTATCTGAATCTGATGGAGCGGAACCCTTCAAGGCGAGACATGGGCGCTCTAAACAAACATATTCATGACAAGATTATGCCGGGTGTTGCAGTGTTGGGGAACGGGATGACCCCGACTACTATTGGACTTAAAAATTAGCATTAAAGGAGCGACCTATTCGGGGGAGTATTCCAGGACCTGTCGCCCAAATGGCCCTGGCTGCAGCCACTGCCAATTTCCGGCCGCGAAATTACATCTAATTAGCTAATCAACACAATTATGGTGCAACCTGGGGCCAGGATGCGTACGGTGCGCACACACAGGCAGTGGCACAGCCACAGAAACAGACACAGACCGGGCTTGGGGCACGCAGGCCAGACCCGAGTTGGATGGTTGTTGTTCACCATTGCAACGAAACGGAAGTTGCCCAGACACAGGCAACAAAACCAAACACCATCATCATCAGCATCATCATCATCATCACCCTCGACAACATCGATGATGGGTAGTCGGTTTAGTCGGGGGCTGGGTGAACAGCCGCCACATCCGCACATCCGCACATCCGCATATCCGCATATCCGCCCTCTGGCTTCAAACTACCGCACTATCGCACAATGTGGCAAATGTTGCCAATGCAACGCGCCTCGTGGCCTCATTACAGCTCGCTGAGGTGCTAAATGGAATCTCTGAAGTGGTCGAGACGAGCTCCACAGAAGCGTACACTTAGTTTCCCCCTTCTGACTGCAATAATTATTGGATATGTTTGATTTTCAATCAAAGCGGAAGCTAAAACATCAGCATTTAATTCTACCAAAACAATGGGAAACATCTGAGGGATGTCTGAGAGTTTCCATTATATTATGCTCTAGGATTACCATGGATTCCGAGCCCATGTAACGCTCATTGCTCCTTCTCCTTATGTAATGGTCCCCAGCTGCATATGTGGTCTTCACCCAATTATCCAGTGCCATTCGTTAGCTCATTAAGGGAGCCGGAGCGCAGCGGTAGTCGTCTCCAGCCATCGTTGCCACGTCCACCGTCCATCGTCCATCGTCCACCGTCCACCGACCATCGTCCATGGTTAATATCCTGTGTCAACTGTTGTCCATTCAATTTGCATTTTTGCAATTATTTCAATTAAATCGACAAAAGAAAACGTCTGGTCCGCAAGGCAAGGCAGTGGCAGGAGCAAGGCGAACCGTGGCAAGGCATGGTCGATGATTGGGTAGCAGACCGTTGGGGAATATAATTTCCTCGCGCCGGATGTCACAATGAATACGCATTAATAAGTGCATACACCCACACACACACACACACACACACAACCTGGTGTATTCATACATATACAGTCATATTATATAACTACCTTATTCATGCGATATGTTTGCATATCCTCTCCCCATGGTCGGACATGTTTACGATTTTCGAACTCCCGTTGAGCCGCAGCGAAACGACACGAACGGAATGGAATGAGCCCCATGCTTGCCACATTCTTTTGTGCCACTGACACTGCTGTCGTTGCTGCTCTTGCTGCTGCTGTTGCTTTGTTGCTGCTGTTGCTGATGTTGCTGCTACTGCTGGAGCTGCGTGCTTTCCGGTGGGTGAATTGATATGGCCTCCCGCTGCCAGACGTCGCCAATCTGTCCTTCTTCTAACCACAACGAGGCATGAATGGCTGGCTAATTTCGTGGAGCTTGCCGCCTGTCTCCTTGGCTCGCTTTTAACAATATTAATATGCAAAATAATATAAATGCAAGCGGCGACAAATGAAGGATAAGCCAGAGGAGACAATGGCAGTGGGATTCCAGGCAAAATAACAAAAAATTATGAAGGAATGAAGCAAACAAATTTCATTGTATGCGAGCGTGACATACTCATACACAGCAGGCAGTCCTCGTTTTCATCGTTGTTGTCTACTTGGTGCTCCCAGTATCCCGGTGTCCTTGTTTCCTGATGTCCTTGTGCCTACCACAAGCATGAAATTGGATTTGCAACCAGTACAAGTGATGTGCCGCCTGCGGTAGTCGCGTATACGTAATATGATTATTACATGCCGTCTTCCGCCACTGCAGCAGCCACCGTCTGACACTTTTTCGTGCTGTGCGTGCCATCAAGATGAAATTATATGATTTGAATAATAATTGAATTAGAAAATCATGGACCAAGTCGGCATCAGAATAGGAATCAGAGTCCCTTTCACAGGATGAGTGTCGCACATGCACATGGATCTCTGCGACTCGAGGCGGCCAGTGTGAACGTGTGCACATGACATGCATTTTTAAATCGGGTGCAGTCTGCAATCGAATTTCATTGACATTATCGTATGATAGCGCTGAAGCACCAGCAGCTTCTGCAATTAGGAACCTTGGACCAAAACTTTAACTTTGAGCAGTGCTCAAGGGAAGTTTGTATATTTTTGGAGTGATGTAATTACCATAGCTAAAAATGAAAGGGCTGCATTACATAGCTCATAGAGCTGATTTCCAAGCTGATCTTGCCCACGCAGCTGCACTTTTATCACGGCTGTATCGTTGAAAACGTGTATCTCTAGATTCCCGTATAGATCTTGCCTAAGTCGGTCGTATTTTTATCTCGGTCCTGCACCAGGGACTCATTTTTGTTGATCACCAGTGATTCGGTTGTTAAAAAGTCTTTAATATAAATATAAAATCTGAACGTAGTAACGGACTCGCGGGAACAATTTGTTCTTGCTCTTATCCAGTCTGCTTTGGATCATCTTTCTTCCTCGTTCACTGACGTCACGCATCATCGGTTGCATCGCCTACACACTATCTGGAAAGCATAAGCGCGTCTGCTGCTCGCTCTCTTGCTCTCCCTCTGTCTGGATTGCCTGCATTCTTCTTTATGGACTGTTCTTTCGGTGTCTGTGCTTTCGTGAGTATACTGTTGGTTCCCTGCATTTCGCTGGATCGTCTCCTCCGTATTGTCGAGCTCGCTCTGCTGCTTGCCCTCCCATATTGCTTGCCCTCTCACTCTGTGCTTTTCGGAGTATTCGTGCAAAAACATGTCTTCGTCTAGCTATTGCAGTATCATAAAAGCTCTCCCTAAAGCTCTAAATAAATAAACGCATTATTCAATTATTTTTTCATTTCTTGTATCAAATCGATTAGTATTGTGTGTTTGAGGTGTTTGTGCGTGTGTGATTAGAATGCGTGTACCGCTTTCTCTACCACAGTATCATGTATGGCATTATTTAACAAACAATATTTAACGCTGCAAAATAATGGGAAATACAAAAATAAATATCTGTTTTTCTATATCTTTTCGACTGGGTCTTGGGCAGCCTTGAAGGTACGTTTTATGACTCGCTGATCAGCCAGGAGTACCTTGACTCTTATCCGCGCAACCAGAAATTTCTCTTCCCGGACCGCATGCTGAGGACGGCAAGGAAGTCCAACTACCATCAACGATCTGGCCACGCCCACCTTGATCCATTATATTTAGCAATTTGTTTGCCTAAAGGCACTTCCCGAAGGAAGTGAAGTGCTTGACATAGCCGCGCACTGTGGGCCAAGCCAGAGATGCTGATTGGATGAGAGCTTAGCGCGTCTTAATGCCATGTGGCCCACTGTTATGACTTGATAAAATGGGCACGACATTTGTCGCCTTCAAATGGTTAACAAGTTTCTGCAAACATCGACAGACATCATTACTTACTGCCAATGCAGCGCAGCTAAGGGCAACGCAGCCGTTGTCGTCATCGTCTCTCTACTCCACGGTCTCCGCTCTCCAGGCTCCACGCTCCACGCTCCACACTTCACTCTGCTGCGGCTCTTCAGATCTTCTCCCCCGTTTTAGTTGTAATCATGTGAATCCGTTTAAACTGTCGAAGTGTATTGTGCGTCATTATTCTCTTTCGTGCCATTAGACTTGAATAGTTTTTCCATACTAAAAAGTAAAAAAAAGCAGCTAAGAACGCCCCACTGGATAGCTCGACCAAAGGATACCCTATACTAAAACATAAAATACCATTTAAAAATGAGAGGAAACAAACGAGCAACGAATTTCTCAAGGAGATTTGCTTGTCTTGTCCTTTAGGAAAATGCTTATACCCTTGTGCTCAACGAATACAGGGTATAGAAGAAGAATCGAAAAAAAACTAAGAAAACGACGAACGCAAATCGCAGCGGCATTGACGTCGACTTGCTGCTTATCATTTGTTCATAGATTGTGTGTGTGTGTGTGTGTGTGTGTGTGTGTGTGTCTGCGTGTGGATGCGTGTACTTGCTCTGCATTTGCTTTTTTCCTGCCAGAGGTGCCTTCACTGCTGCAATGATGATGATGATGGCGACACTCGACTGCATTTCCACTTAAGTGTGCAGTTTTTAGCATCATCATCTTTTTATTCTCTCCCATCCGACATCCTGATCATCAATTTTTTGAAGGGTGTTTGAACCAACACCCCAACCCCAACTGGATTACAGCTGTCGCAAAACTGTCTTGAGTGGCGTTTGGCGGCATTTTTGGTTTAAATCCATTTTGTTTTTTTATTTAATTTCCCGCATACAATTGGAGCCAATTTGGTTTAATTGTTTTTATTAAGAGTTTTGGCCACGGACTGACAACACTGGACACCGTTCCACCCATCGCCGGACACGACACAGTGCCGGACACAGCAACAATGCGTATAAATAAATCACTTAAATTTCATTGAGCCTCGTCTCTCACTTTGCCAGAGAAAATTGCATTTTAAATGCACACAAATTGAAAATTGCAATAATAATACGATATGCATGTGTGTGTGGGTTGAACTTTTGCATTGGTAAAACGTGCCTCATTATAGAGATCAATGGCTGTCCATGCTGGAAGCGCAATTTGAATGTAAATTGTTGCTCTTTTCACGTACACGCGCGCACATATGAAATTAGTGTTTAAGCATTAAAGATTATCTATCGATATCCATTATTCATGTAGAAAAATCTCCATGCTGGATGTCACAATTTATTCATTTCCAGCTTACAGCAGTCGAATTTACAATCGTCTCATTTGGCATTTCACAGCACTGCTCCTTTGCTGCTGATGCTGCGCAACACTAATCGTTTCAATACTAATGCAGCTTGTAGACGTTTAACAGCACTGTAGTAAATCAGCTGACGACTTTGCACTAATTGTCAAATTTTCACTCGCAACCAAAGCAACCCGTTCAATTCAATTCAAGGTAAAGTGAAACAATTGTCATTTCTTTAATTATATTTATTAACATGCTAGAATTGTTTCAAACATTAAAATGTGTGTTCGCCATGCCAAAGGTCTCGCCATTAGCCTCCAGTTATTTAACGAGAAATTGTGAATGTGTAGTGCGTGAATATTTGCGTGTTTGTATGTCACCTCCAGTATGTCACCGCTATAAAGACCTAGGAAAGCTGTGATGGGTAATGGTAAATTAGTTCGCGGTGCATCCACTATTTGCCACGGCTTCAACTTACCCCGTCAAAAGCTGTACGCTGTCCGTCAAGGATGGCTGTGTACCAGAGTAGAGAATTGTTCGCCAGATTAAGTAGTGTCGCCTTGTGATTCGTGGAAGTAGAAATTGTTCCATCCTACGGAGAGCGTCACATCAGTTTACAGGGCTTTCCTAGCTGTATTGTTGCATCATAGTGTCCGTGTATTTGCGTTGGCCGACTAGAAGAAGAACGAAGAGCGTTGAGGAACGAAACCGGCTTGCAACGGAGGCGCTGCTGTTTAACACTCACTATATATATATTAGTCTTAACGAGGTATTATGTGTGCCGATTTGTGTAGAGCTCTTCTGATTTTGTTCACATTTTAAATTTTACTAAAATTTTATTTTTCACACAACAATTTTGTTATTTGTTTAACCGAAACTAAGTTTTTTTTAGGGGATGTTGCCCCTATGGAGCCCGAAACGATACTGAATTTGTTTGATTTTTTCAATAGCTCGTAAACTTTCACTTGCACTACGACTGGTTTTGAACCGAGAATGGCCTACTACAGCCATCCAATTTTTTGACAACGTGTTCTTGGGTGGATTTGAATGTCATGGCTAGATTTCGGCAGCTCTGATACTGTACAGTCTAGTATATTTCCGTTCTGCGACACCTGTTAGCACCGGGCCTAGCAATTCACATTAGGGTAATACAAACATGGGCGAAAGGAAGGCTTTTGTGAATCTGTTTTTAGTGCGAGGCTTAGGATTTGTGCACTTCTTTCAAAACGAATGTAATTAACATAAGAAGAGTCGACACCTAATCTGCTTTGCATGCTTCAGCCAAACGAATAGCTTCCACCATTGATTTTTTACCTTTTGTGTTGTATTTTGCGGTTTTGCTACTTGGACTCTGACTGAGACACGGTCTGGGCCTCCCACTTCTTGATCTCCTGATCAATACGTTCCTTGGCCCGAACGACTTTCGATTGAATGTAGAACGATCCGCCTCCCTTCTTCTGATTGGCATGAAACAAGTACTGGAACTTGTTCTCGACTTCTCCGCGATCCAGCACATCCTTTACGTTCAGAATCAGCTGCGCCTCTTCCAGCGTCATACCCTTGAGCGCAGCATCGGTTTTGGTGGGATTAAAGGTGGCGGACTGCGCTGCATGCACCCGGGCTGCCTCCCTGTAAACTTCGACCTCCTGACGCACCGTCTTCGCGAACGCCTTGCCAATCGACTGGGCCCCCAAGAGAACGATCCTCACCAAGTACCGGGCCATAGCAACTGAATTTAATATCTGGATTTCAGTATCCGAATATATATATAAACATATATATATATACAGAATTTTCTCAGCTGTAGCGACGGCAACCGATAGTGCATTTCCTTTTTTCTAAATACCCGATGTGTCACAGAAGAATCCGTAGTTTTATGAGCCAACGACAGGAGAACAAGTCTAGGTCGACAGAGCTGCTTCTGATCAATTACATGAATATTATAAATAATATTCACGGCCTCACAGGCACTTTTGCTGAATCAAAAACACCCAATTTGTCAAATTTTCCCAACCAAAGCAACCCGTTCAATTCAATTCAAGGTAAAGTGAAACAACTGTCATTTCTTTAATTATATTTATTTACATGCTAGAATTGTTTCAAACATTAAAATGTGTGTTCGCCATGCCAAAGGTCTCGCCATTAGCCTCCAGTTATTTAACGAGAAATTGTGAATGTGTAGTGCGTGAATATTTGCGTGTATGTATGTCACCTCCAGTATGTCACCGCTATAAAGACCTAGGAAAGCTGTGATGGGTAATGGTAAATTAGTTCGCGGTGCATCCACTATTTGCCACGGCTTCAACTTACCCCGTCAAAAGCTGTACGCTGTCCGTCAAGGATGGCTGTGTACCAGAGTAGAGGATTGTTCGCCAGATTAAGTAGTGTCGCCTTGTGATTCGTGGAAGTAGAAATTGTTCCATCCTACGGAGAGCGTCACATCAGTTTACAGGGCTTTCCTAGCTGTATTGTTGCATCATAGTGTCCGTGTATTTGCGTTGGCCGACTAGAAGAAGAACGAAGAGCGTTGAGGAACGAAACCGGCTTGCAACGGAGGCGCTGCTGTTTAACACTCACTATATATATATTAGTCTTAACGAGGTATTATGTGTGCCGATTTGTGTAGAGCTCTTCTGATTTTGTTCACATTTTAAATTTTACTAAAATTTTATTTTTCACACAACAATTTTGTTATTTGTTTAACCGAAACTAAGTTTTTTTTAGGGGATGTTGCCCCTATGGAGCCCGAAACGATACTGAATTTGTTTGATTTTTTCAATAGCTCGTAAACTTTCACTTGCACTACGACTGGTTTTGAACCGAGAATGGCCTACTACAGCCATCCAATTTTTTGACAACGTGTTCTTGGGTGGATTTAAATGTCATGGCTAGATTTCGGCAGCTCTGATACTGTACAGTCTAGTACATTTCCGTTCTGCGACACCTGTTAGCACCGGGCCTAGCAATTCACATTAGGGAAATGGGCGAAAGGAAAGCTTTTGTGCGAGGCTTAGAATTTGCCCACGTTGTCCAAAACCAGCAGAATTGACATAACAAGAGTCGACACCTAATCATATAAATGTTATATCTGAGAAGAGTAGTAACTAACGAACTAATAAATGACTAAAATATAGAAATGTATCCACAATTGTCTCAGCTGTAGCGAAAGACAACCAATAGTGGACCTCCTATTTTTCCTATTTTTTATCCGATGGGTTATAACTCGATTCGTCGCTTTATTAGAATAACATGAATATACTTATTGTATTCACGGTGCTACGTGTAAAGTTAAAAAGGAATTACGTTTGATCTAGTACTTTATTTTGATGTGTCGCGGAGGGGACACTTTTCGCCTACAGGTGAAAAATACCCAAGCTGAAAGATGTTTTCGTTGTTATGTACGCATATTATTGCATATATGGACAGTTTTCGGCTGAGATTGCATTCGGCGAGATTTCTACACATTTAATTGAATAGTTTCACGTTCTCTTCGTCAGACTCATTTTGTATTCTGAATATGCCTAAAAATGGCAGCCAACGATTGTGTCAAAAGCTTGGCACATGGAATGGAATGTAATCAAAACGTTTCCTTGCTCAGATTCTCTCAGCTTCCGCATCCGCTCCAGAGGCGTATCTGCATATGTATGTAAGTGAGTGTGTGTGAAGCTCATAAACAAATTATACGCAAATTGACAGACTTCCGGGCGTAGGGCTGTCAAGCAGTTAAGTCCCTCTTGTTGTTGTTGCTGCTTCTGCTGCTTCCAATCCTTGGGGCACGTACGTTGTGGCAGCTGCTCCTTCCCGAATTCCCACTCTCTCTGGGGGAGATCTGATGCAATGTAACGTGTGCGTTAGGGGTATTAACGTAATTACAATAATGACTTGTTGCCTTGCCGGGGTCGCATCCCAGAGCCCATCCGCCTGTGCCGCTCCGGAACCCTGGCAGTCATAATTTTATGTGTCGCATGGAGAGAAGAAGCGGCAGCGAGCCATCTCTCTGTGTGGCAGTGGAATCATCATTCACTCAACTGTTGCAGCTCTCGGCTTTCTGGCCATTTTCCGTTAAAATTCACCAACTGTAATTGATCGCATTTGCGTTTTGTTGTTTGATTTCATTGTCTTGTGCGTGAACTGGTGTCTGGAGCCGCCCGAAACCCAAACTGAAACCAAAACTGTGGACGCTGCTGCTCCCCATTTTCTAGTTCAGAAGCCGCAGCTTTAGCTGTTGGCTGGGGCTCATTCATTATGCAAACACCTCCACATGGCTATCTAAACGTGGCCATGGCCAGCCTCGTGCTCGCTTCGCTCTGGCAGGACTGGCAGGAGTCCTGCCTTTTGCGATTAGTTGCCATTTAAACTTCTATTACCGCCCCGATCGGTCCACCGATTCCGATTCCGATTCCATTCCGACTTCTATGCCTACATCTACATCTATTCCCATGCCTATTCCCATTCCCATTCCAATTCCCATTCCAACTCTGATTCCATTTGGTTTGGTATTTTTTGTGCTGTTGCCGGGAGGAGTAGGAGTGCGGCCAGCGGATGGAACGCTCGTCAGTTGTGTCCGATGGCTGGCCGCCATAGCATTTTGATTTCCGCACTGCATCCGGCAGTTTTAATCCCCCGACAGGGAGAGCGCCAGCCCACACAGTGTCCTCTCCTCCCTCGAAAATGCAACAAAAAATTTTAGAGTGCAAATGCAACAAGAAGTGCGAATTTTGTCGCACTCAAGTAAACCTCATGGAGGTTTCCCTTACTGAAACTGATTTGGATGGGCAATAAATGGAATATATATATAATATATACGATAATGTTGCACATGCAATTAATGAGAATAAATATAGTACTTCTAGAAGAAACCAACCAATAGATAATAGATGATAATCTCTTTCCAGATAGAGTACAGAGAAGAGTACACTCATCTGTGGAGGGTAGAGGGTAGGGGATGGCGAACAGTTCACTATTTACCACACACGCACATGCAACGTGGGATCTGCTGCAACGTGGCAAGGCTGGCGTCGGTGATGCATGGCCATGGCCATGGCGCTGAAAGTGGTCGGAGCAGGCCTAGTGTCCGTGTCCAGTGTCGCATTCATTGCCATTCATTCGCTGCTGCCGTTCGTGGTTCGCCCCGACCCCCGACCCCCGATCCCCGACCCCTGGCCGCCACTCCCCAGTCCCCAGTCTCCAGCCCCAGTCCGCCACCGGCTATCCACTCCCTGGCCGAATTGCGTACTGTTGTTGCTTGTGGCTAACATGCAAGCTTAGGATTTGGAAAACAATTTCACTGTTAGTGGAATGTCAACGTCAGGTCTCGCTTCTGCCAGTTCCACCGTATCCTTCTCCTCCACCTCCTCCTCCACCTCCTCCTCCTCCTCCTCCTCGTCCTCATGATCTAAAATTGTAGGCGCGATGCGTCGCACACATCACTAATTAGTGATGTGCAATAATCGTGCGTGTGCCTGTGAGGGAGGGCAGTTGTTGGAGTTGGTCGCCAGAGGCCTGCCAGGGGATTCGAAAGCACGGCCATGGCCATGGCTGCGGGACTTCGACGTAGTTGGCTCGGTTCAAAAATTGCAACATTGTTAATCAACTGTGCGTGTCGCATAAGTTGCATTTGCTTTCAGTTGGTTGGACGGGATTGGATTGGATGGAACAGTGGTGCAGAGGGCAGGGGGCAGGAGGCAGGAGGAGCCCATGGTCATGGGTGGTGTGCGAAAGTGCTCTGGAGCTACCATTCACCACAAAATGGCCCATTCATTCGGATGCACCCTTCGGCCGTCGCACCCTTTGGCCAAGTAAGTGAAAAATTGCACTGCGGATGAAGATCATAGCAAAATATGTTGGCATCCATGCTCAAGGTCAATCGGGCCCAATTCTCCTCGGAGGAATTCTCCCGATTTCTATTCTCCCAGATATGTCCCGCAGGAGTGCATTTATTTGGTTAATATAAACGTTCCTTTATCCCTGCACTATGGTTTTCGTTGGTGGTGCTGCTGTGCCCCTTGCCTTGATTTTAACATCAAAAGTTTCTCCATGATATTCCAAAAAATTGCAACCTAATGGGAAATGGGTGAGGATGACCAAGAGGCGGAGATGGGTGCTGGGTGGCGGGCTGCCAATACGTCTGGCTGCAGTAAATTGACCAGAAAAACAGCAAAGGGCATCGGGGTCAGCCTAATTGAAATTTCATGTTGTGAAGCAAGCGAGCGGACGGTTGAGGCCGATTGCGTGGTGGCTAGGAGGGAGTTCGTCGGTGGATTCTCTGGGATTTGTAATCAAGAGAAGAGTAAACGAGTGGGAGAAGGAACACCAAGAGGGAGGAAAAGAGAATTTTAAATTTTCCAAACAGCAAAAAATTAAATAAAAGTTAAATCGACAATTAAGAAATTCAACAAATTAAAAAACAACTGCGACCGATCGACCTATATGTATTATATGTATATTTAGTATAGGTAAACCCTTAAGAAATTATCTTCAGGAATAGTTACTCTTTACTTCTTTAGGTAGTGCTCACAACGTTCCCGATCGTTTTTATTATTAATTATTATTATTTTTTAACCTTCAACTTTACTTTGCACAATCGTCGTCTGTACATATGTATACGTAAGTATGTATGTACATATGTATGCACATATTTATATTTATATTTTTTGTGTTAGTATAAAGCAGTGGATTTTAATGTAGGACTTAAAATTCTAATTTCAGATCCGAGGAATTGAAAAGTTTCAGTATACTTTTTTCGCTCGACAGAAGCACAGCTACCGATATACTTCAAAACTAAATTTGTTTCTCAAAATTGAGTAAGTTTCTTTATACAAATAAAAAGAAAAACACTATTCGAAACATTTTTTCTTCAAATCAACAGAAATATGTCTGGAAATAGTCCTGGATTCGGGATCGAGGGGGATGACTATTTTGTGCTCCCGGATTCCGAAGACGATTTGGCTTTGGCCGTGATCCCTTTGCGGAACAACGGTGCTGGCGATGGGAATTACGTAGAGGATGGCCTTCACTTACGGGATCCTGAGCAGGGACCTCATCGCCTGGTTGCCGGTCGATCCGACATTAATGAAATTCGTGACATGGTGGCCCTAAATGGGCAGGACCACATTGAGTCTGAAGAGGGCCCGCTGCAGAATAACAACAGGAACAACGAACAGGATGGACTCAATGACCCTTTGGAATTTTTCTGCACGGGGGTACTTTGGACTACGCTAATGCACCCGTTCCATCATGCCGGTGTCTTGATGCAACTGGGCTTTGACCCTTTTCCTGGTGAGATTGTCCGGGTGGGATTGCTCGGATCGCGCAGTCTTCTGCCTGATACGCAACACCTCATTGGCTACATCCATCAGAGCGATGGATTCTTCGCCCTCTTTCGGGGTCTGAAGGCGAGCATCGCGGGAAATTTTCTTTCCTACCTGATGGAGTCAGCTATGGTGGCGATGGGTCTGGGAACTCGCAAACTAACCCATAAGACTGGGACTTCTGTGAAGGATGTGTCAAGGAACTTGCTAGTCAGAAGCATCCGATTGACCTTGAATCTGGTCGTCACGCAGCCGTTAACTGTGGTCTCGACTCGCCAGATCGCCCAGTTTATAGGTTGCGAAAATGTCTACAAAACTCTGGCCCAAACCATCTGCAAGATATTCACCGAAGAAGGCGTGGCCGGTTTCTACGCCGGATTTGTGCCCCGCCTGCTGCGCAATATAGGCGTCATGGCAGTCACCACTGTGGCGACGGCTCTCTTCTTCCACTATTGGCCGCAACACTCCAACATTCAGGTACTCAACGAGGTAATAGTCAATGTTTCGTCCTCGTACGCTCTGCACCCGTTGTCAGTGGTGGGCACCTGTATGGATGTTCAAGGGTCCCCCTTGGCTGCTGCAATGCCGTCTCAAATGCCGCACTATGAACACTGGACCAAGTGCTTTTATGATATATATCAAGGTAATGGATTCTACCACCGTGGGGGCGTTCTTTTCTGGCGTACGGTGCCTGTCAAGGGGCTGAATGACTTTATGGGACGCCCGAAATAAGCACAGAGTTGGCTCAGCCCTTTTTTTTCCAGCGTTTTGTTGAACAAAATAAACAATGTTGTTGTTGCAATGATATTTTCCATATAGACTGTAGCTTTTCACTCTCCCTTTATAGCTAAAGGTAGTATTTCATTTGACAGCTGCAACAGCGGATCACTGCTAGCCTTCACGGTATGTTTATACCATCGCAATGGTATCGTAAGAGACGAATAATAGGAGCACCCTATTATAGGTTTTGTTGCCTGCCACAGCAACTGAGATTATTGTGTATGGTATTACTATTAATATAGTCAAACGAGAACAATTCATAAGACTGGACCATGGCCCGATACTTATCGAGGACCGTTCTCTTGGGGGTCCAGTGGATTGGCAAGGCGTTTGTATCGATCAGGAGATCAAGAAGTGGGAGGCCCAGACCGTATCGCAGGCCCAGTCAGGACCTGCATAAATGATTGGGGGTCTACTCTTGTTATGTCAATTCTGCTGGTTTTGGACAACGTGGGCAAAATCAGAGCTGCCGAAATCTAGCCATGACATTCAAATCCACCCAAGAACACGTTGTCAAAAAATTTAATGGCCGTAGTAGGCCATTCTCGGTTCAAAACCAGTCGTAGTGCAAGTGAAAGTTTACGAGCTATTGAAAAAATCAAACAAATTCAGTATCGTTTCGGGCTCTATAGGGGTAACATCCCCTAAAAAAAATTTAGTTTCGGTTATACTAGTTACAAAATTGTTGTGTGAAAAATAAAATTTTAGTCAAATTTAAAATGTGAACAAAATCAGAAGAGCTCTACACAAATCGGCACACATAATACCTCGTTAAGACTAATATATATATAGTGAGTGTTAAACAGCAGCGCCTCCGTTGCAAGCCGGTTTCGTTCCTCAACGCTCTTCGTTCTTCTTCTAGTCGGCCAACGCAAATACACGGACACTTTGATGCAACAATACAGCTAGGAAAGCCCTGTAAACTGATGTGACGCTCTCCGTAGGATGGAACAATTTCTACTTCCACGAATCACAAGGCGACACTACTTAATCTGGCGAACAATCTACTCTGGTACACAGCCATCCTTGACGGACAGCGTACAGCTTTTGACGGGGTAAGTTGAAGCCGTGGCAAATAGTGGATGCACCGCGAACTAATTTACCATTACCCATCACAGCTTTCCTAGGTCTTTATAGCGGTGACATACTGGAGGTGGCATACATACACGCAAATATACACCCAAATATTCACGCACTACACATTCACAATTTCTCGTTAAATAACTGGAGGCTAATGGCGAGACCTTTGGCAAGGCGAACACACATTTTAATGTTTGAAACAATTCTAGCATGTAAATAAATATAATTAAAGAAATGACAGTTGTTTCACTTTACCTTGAATTGAATTGAACGGGTTGCTTTGGTTGGGAAAATTTGACAAATTGGGTGTTTTTGCCTCAGCAAAAGTGCCTGTCATGTAATTGATCAGAAGCAGCTCTGTCGACATAGACTTGTTGTCCTGTCGTTGGCTCATAAAACTACGGAATCTTCTGTGACACATCGGGTATTTAGAAAAAAGGAAATCCACTATCGGTTGCCGTCGCTACAGCTGAGAAAATTCTGTATATATATATATATGTATGTTTATATATTTATTCGGATACTAAAATCCAGATATTAAATTCAGTTGCTATGGCCCGGTACTTGGTGAGGATCGTTCTCTTGGGGGCCCAGTCGATTGGCAAGGCGTTCGCGAAGACGGTGCGTCAGGAGGTCGAAGTTTACAGGGAGGCAGCCCGGGTGCATGCAGCGCAGTCCGCCACCTTTAATCCCACCAAAACCGATGCTGCGCTCAAGGGTATGACGCTGGAAGAGGCGCAGCTGATTCTGAACGTAAAGGATGTGCTGGATCGCGGAGAAGTCGAGAACAAGTTCCAGTACTTGTTTCATGCCAATCAGAAGAAGGCAGGCGGATCGTTCTACATTCAATCGAAGGTCGTTCGGGCCAAGGAACGTATTGATCAGGAGATCAAGAAGTGGGAGGCCCAGACCGTGTCTCAGTCAGAGTCCAAGTAGCAAAACCGCAAAATACAACACAAAAGGTAAAAAATCAATGGTGGAAGCTATTCGTTTGGCTGAAGCATGCAAAGCAGATTAGGTGTCGACTCTTCTTATGTTAATTACATTCGTTTTGAAAGAAGTGCACAAACCCTAAGCCTCGCACTAAAAACAGATTCACAAAAGCTTTCCTTTCGCCCATGTATTTCCGTAATGTCAATTGCCATGACATTCGAATCCACCCAAGAACACGTTGTCAAAAAATTGAATGGCTGTAGTAGGCCATTCTCGGTTCAAAACCAGTCGTAGTGCAAGTGAAAGTTTACGAGCTATTGAAAAAATCAAACAAATTCAGTATCGTTTCGGGCTCCATAGGGGTAACATCCCCTAAAAAAAACTTAGTTTCGGTTAAACAAATAACAAAATTGTTGTGTGAAAAATAAAATTTTAGTAAAATTTAAAATGTGATCAAAAACAGAAGAGCACTACACAAATCGGCACACATAATACCTCGTTAAGACTAATATATATATAGTGAGTGTTAAACAGCAGCGCCTCCGTTGCAAGCCGGTTTCGTTCCTCAACGCTCTTCGTTCTTCTTCTAGTCGGCCAACGCAAATACACGGACACTATGATGCAACAATACAGCTAGGAAAGCCCTGTAAACTGATGTGACGCTCTCCGTAGGATGGAACAATTTCTACTTCCACGAATCACAAGGCGACACTACTTAATCTGGCGAACAATCTACTCTGGTACACAGCCATCCTTGACGGACAGCGTACAGCTTTTGACGGGGTAAGTTGAAGCCGTGGCAAATAGTGGATGCACCGCGAACTAATTTACCATTACCCATCACAGCTTTCCTAGGTCTTTATAGCGGTGACATACATTGGAGGTGACATATGTACATACACGCAAATATTCACGCACTACACATTCACAATTTCTCGTTAAATAACTGGAGGCTAATGGCGAGACCTTTGGCATGGCGAACACACATTTTAATGTTTGAAACAATTCTAGCATGTAAATAAATATAATTAAAGAAATGACAGTTGTTTCACTTTACCTTGAATTGAATTGAATTGAATTGAATTGAACGGGTTGCTTTGGTTGGGAAAATTTGACAAATTGGGTGTTTTTGCCTCAGCAAAAGTGCCTGTCATGTAATTGATCAGAAGCAGCTCTGTCGTCATAGACTTGTTCTCCTGTCGTTGGCTCATAAAACTACGGATTCTTCTGTGACACATCGGGTATTTAGAGAAAAGGAAATCCACTATCGGTTGCCGTCGCTACAGCTGAGAAAATTCTGTATATATATATATGTTTATATATTTATTCGGATACTGAAATCCAGATATTAAATTCAGTTGCTATGGCCCGGTACTTCGTTTGGCTGAAGCATGCAAAGCAGATTAGGTGTCGACTCTTCTTATGTTAATTACATTCGTTTTGAAAGAAGTGCACAAATCCTAAGCCTCGCACTAAAAACAGATTCACAAAAGCTTTCCTTTCGCCCATTCTTTTGCTTTATTCCAATTGTTGAGGCCTGTTGAGGAGGATGGCTTTGACTGGAAGGCTGGCTGCTCGGATCGAGTTGAGTTGTGCCGGAATGGCACATTTCATTGTTGTTTTCACATTCAAAAGCTTGTTGAGCAGCCACTCGACTCCGTATCTTTCCCTCTTTACTGTTGCAGTCTAACCAAATGTCAGCAGAGATTAAGCGGCTAAAATCTAGACAGGGTTCAGATGCCAACTAACCAATGCAATGTAACGAAGCGTAACGAGAGACACAAGAACCGGCAAGGACACGTTGTACAAGATTTTATACACTACCAGGCACACAGACGCACAGACGCACACCCACAAGCATGCAGACAGACAATGAAGCGTAACTGGCAGATGCACGTAATGAAAATATCAAAAATCTAAAACGAAATGTGCCAACAGCCAGGGACTACCGAGTGCTAACGCACGGCCCAGACACAATTCAGTTTTGGTTCATTTGAATGCGACACATTTTTGGGCTACAACTCCGTGAGTAGAGGGTATCAAGAGTCTACCAATGCCCGGTCGGCAAGCCTCTTAGCAGAACTCTTCCTATGATTTTTGCAGGTGCCGTTTCCTAATTCGAATCCAGGGTATATTCTTGGTCATCTGGCATCTGTCTTCTACCCCGAAAATCCTTGCTTAAATGCCAGTTGGGCCAGTTGTTGCTGCTGTAGGTGTAGCTGCTGCGAGTTGGTCAGGTTCATTTAGGCCAGAGAAATCAAGAGTCAAAAGTTAGACTTGGGACCCTCGTGTCGCTTCCTCCTTCGACCACATAACGAAACTATAAACGTTGGGAAATTACTAGTTATTACACGGGCATGTGTGTGTGTGTGTGTGGCTCACATGGATGATGAGGGGAAAATTCGTATCGTCTTAATAACCAAAAAATGCCATCAGGCATCAGCTTTCAGCCATGGCAGTACCAGCAGCAGAGGCAGCAGCAGCATGTCCTCTCCTAGAAATTTCTCCACTGTTCTGTCCTGTCCTGGCATGTCCTGTTCTTGATTCTAGCCTGGTTCCTGCAACATTCACGCATGCCTGCCTAACAGTGGATATACATAGACACAAACATGCATATGGACATGTAGACATGTATTTTATTATACTATATGTATGTATATGAGTGCATCGTAGCAACTGTTGAGCAGAACACGAATCTGTTGTAGTGTCGCCTGAGCAAAATGCAATTAGACTAACGATGCAACACAATTTTGTCTTCAACTTCATAAAGATGTGATGCCAGCGAGGAGAGATGAGTACTTTCGAGAGGGGCTTCGGGAAAGCCAGATGGTCAGCCAGAGAGAACGAGGTGCAGTTTGAACAGTTTCACTGCTCTTGGAGCGATGAGAAAGTGATGATATTTTTCTGAAAATCGCCAATCGTTTTACATTTGTCACAGATACTCGTATGTAGAAAAACTGAAGGATAATGGGGAAAAGCTATATATAATGTTGTGTTTTTTATATTTAGATAGAAGGTTAGCATTTCTTCACCGTCTTTTCCATCCTGCAGACTGTTCTGCCATCGAATTTCCACTGGCTTTGTGCCATACTTCGATGGAAGAGATTATCTTAATGGGGTGTAAAAATGTAGCAAACCTTTTGAGCAGCCTTCGTAAAATTTGCAACACTTTTGTGGTGCAGCTCTCGTCCATCTGTGTGGGTGCGTGGACATTTGTGTGAGTTTGTGAGTAGCGGAAATGTTGAACAAAATCAAGCATTTGCTTGGGAAACTGGGGAGGCTTTGTCCTGCGACTTGGGTTTCGTAAGCTGTCAGTTTTGTGCCCAGCAAATTGCAGTACGTTCGGGCTTAATTACCATTAATATCGAGTCAATTAAGGAGTCAATTATGAATTATTATTGAAATCAGATCGAATGAAAGCAGTACGCATATATGAGTATGTATGCCTGTAGATTTAGGTGTGTATCTGTATCCGTGCATGTGGGTAGATCAATATCAGTATCCGTTTCAAATAATTTACATGTGTTCATGCCCCTTCTAAGAACGCGGTCGACAGCAGACATAACAAAATTGCCACATGTTCACATCTCATATATGTCATAATTAACACAGGCCACTAAATGCATGATTGGTAACATATGAATATTAATTATGCACTCGGTTCCACTCGGCCAAATCGCTGCAAAATCTCTGGTACTGAGACCGTGAAAAAACGTCCGATAAACAACTGAAATGGTTCAAAGAATTCAAAGAAAATATTTTATGAAGAACTTGTTTAAATTATTATGGCAGTGACTTTTATTAGAGACAAGGCTTAAATGTATGTCCCTTTATTTTGTATAGTGCTGGGGGTCTATGTTATATATGGGGTCTTCTCGGTTAACGTGGCAAGTTCACAAAGTCAAAAAATCCCTAAACAAGCCTATAAAAATGGTTGGAAAATATGAGGCAGCAGTCCGAAATGTTTCGCGGGGAAAAATCGAGGTGAATATGCTATTGGGAACATGGTTTCATTTTTTGTGTTTTGGTGGATTGGGCGGATGGTTCTGGTTGAAATATATAACGCATACGCCGCATGGGCTTCCGATTTCCGACAACAACGTCGGCGGTTTCAATTTTATACCGTTAAACCAATTAACAGGTTTTACACAAGCACAAACACAAACATACTCCCTTCCTCACACTCACACCCGTACACACACCCACACACACACACTTAACCCGCACACATTTATGAGGTGTTAATCGACGTCATTCTGATGTAAAGCGCGATGAGAAGCAATATATATTTTATGGGTTGCGTAATTAACAGGCAACAACAATAAACAGCCAGAGGTAGAGACAGCGACAGGTTAATGAGGCTTCATTGATTATGCATTTATGCATATGAGGTGTGTGAGGAACTGGAGCGGGCTTTTCTTTGGGGGAGGAGCAGGTGGCGACGGAGATGGAGGAGAAGGTTTGAGTGCCGGTGAGTGGCAGCTTTCCACATCAAATTAAAATGCTACATATGCTAATGAAATCAACCAAAATTATGAGCAATTATGAATAGCTTAATGGGATTGCCATTGCTTGGCATTGGTTTCGCTCGGATTGGGTTGTTGTGGCATTCTTCCTTTACACATGGCACCTCTCTATTTAGCTTTTAAAGCTACTAGCTTTAAAGTGTATTTTCTTTTATTTTTTGGGAAAGAGACACAGAAGAAACAGGGAGTATGGTGAGAGGGAGAGGTAGAGGTAGAAGCAGCCAGGTGTAAATTATAAAACTGGCAAGATTTTTGTTTGGCATTTCCTTTCCTGATGCGGGAGTTGGAGACGATGATGATGATGACGATGATGGCACTGCTGGCACACAGACTCTTCGTCTGTCGTCATAGCTGGCTGGGCTTGGACTCGAGCGTAATGCCAACAATTACGCAGCTGAATATTTTATGAGCCCAGCAGATTAATATGAATATTTTATTATCATTTTAGATTCCTTATTTCTTTCTCTGGCTCTCACCCACTCTGGGCTGTCTTTCTGTCTGTCTGCCAAAGAACCAGCCAGCAGCCCATGCCAAGGACCAAACCAAGTCAAGTTAGACGGTATGGCCAGAAATATGCTTTGTTTTTTGGCATTTCATTGTGGAGACTTCTGCTGTGCCAGAGAGCCGCTTTCCATGGAAGTGCAGCGTCCCATTCGGACCATTTATGTGACAATTTTATAGAGTTATTTAACCTAATATTTGCTCAAAAGAAAATCAGATTGATTTGAGTGCATTTTGTGTAACTTTCTCCAGGCATTTTCTCAAGTTGAAGTTTGAGTTGAATTTTCAGAGTATTAAATGTTCGTTGGTTTTGGGGTTCCTCTCTTTTGACTCCCCTTCCTGTTTGGTCTGCCGTTTTTTTGCACCTTGGCAGACGAAAATGTTTATGCCTTGCCCCCAAACAGAGAGAGAGAGAGAGAGAGGGAGAGAGCCAGGAAAAAGAATAAATGAAAAGTGTGTGAGAACGGCAAAGGGAAAATGTGGTGAGAACGGAATTTATGACCACGAGCCTTCAAAGGGCCAAGTTGCCTAAATGTTTTTTCTTTCCCCTGCAGCAGCAGCAGCAGCCGCAATCCCAATCCCATTTCCATTCCCACCGCCTTGCGCCTTGTAAAACGAGGCCAAAACAAATTGGGGACGAGGAGTCCCCTTAATTCGCAGTCAAAGCCAAAAAGCCACTTGGAAAACTGTGGGCGAGAGCAAAGCGGCATTTTCTTTCATTTGTTGCGTTTTAAATTTTCATGCGCAGCGAGTGTCGGCAATTACGAAGGCCTAAACTTAACAGATGAAGATACACATGGATGTACATATATGTTTAGTGTGTAGGGCTCCCAATAATATCGTCATCATCAAGTGCCACGCCCACAGCCCCTACGTTTTTTTTGGCGGTGGGGAAAGCGTGTCCAGACAGCTTGCTGTGGAGGAAGGTGCAGGGCATCTCTGATTTATGCAGGCCATAAAATAGCTTGGCGTGAAAAAACGGAGAAAGTCGTGGGAGGCGGAGTACTGGTGCCGCCGTGGCAGGGGTAAGGGGATGTGCCGAAGCCGAAGCCGGAGCAGGCTTAGCCCCGAACTGAAAGGAGATCAACGTGTTTCGGGGTGCAGTCAGGGGTTGTCGGCTCCAGGATGCCTGTCAAGTCGCAGCGAATGCAGCGCAAGATGAAGCGCTTCTGGGGCTGGAAAACCAAGTCCGTAGCGGAACTAGTTCCATTGGTGCATTATAGAATGGTTCATTGGAGGTTCCAGTGGGTCCTGATACGTCGGAGTCCTTTCGGTAAGTGACTGCTATTGACTTCCCCTGTAAATGACCCCCCAAGCTAGGAGAGCAATCCAGCGCATCTCTTGGTTGCTCTTTCCAACGATGAATCATAGCAATTCCCCACAATTCTGAATACAAAACCGTATTTACACACTTCCAGAACATTGCGGTTGGATTTCAATCAGGATTCAAGCACAATACTAGGTGCCGCACAATTTAAAATCGAAATCCGATTCCGTTCCGTAGCTGCAGCCTGCAGCCCTGGACCAAGGATGGTCACGTAGCTAAAATCGAGTCTCAGGAGAGCGCAATCCGGAGGCGTTCGTTCACGTTCATGTTGGTTGGCAGGCGGCATTATAATGCATTTTTTTTCTCCTCTTTTTGCCACTCTGGTCCCTTGCTCTCATTATGTGCTTGCCTTGTAACCCTGACACCGGACTGACTGTCTGAATAGGCAACAGGCAAGCGGCATGTGAAAGTCGGTAGTCGGTAGTCGGTTGTCGGTTGGCTGAGAGGATTGGTAAGGTCTCGTGCGATTTTTCCTTGGCCGCACATGCCTGACTGCACTTCAATCAAAATCAAATATTACACCCGGACTATGGATCATGGAGCATGCATATAGGACTCGTGCAAATGTGCATTTTCTTCTGCCGCTGGCTTTTGTTGTGGACCAGCAGCAGACCCAGACCCAGACCTAGACCCCGACCAGGCAGACCTGGCCATGGCTTGATTACGCACGTTTATTACTGAAGATATAACACGAATCGGAATGGGAATAGCAACAGGAACACGAACGGGCACGGGAAGAGCAATAGGAATCATCATCAGTATGCGTTGTATGGCCTCAAGGTGTACAACATGATTACTTGCAAATCACGAGAATGTGATTGGGCCACACACACTTACAAACGCAGGATGGGGTACGGTCAGGGGGACAGGGGGGACAGGTATCTAGACGAGTTGCATTGCATTATGATATTTTCGATTAGGGAAGATAATTCAGAAAGAGTCTTGGCCGGAATGGCTATGATTACGTGGATTGTACGAGTGTTTGATGGTTTCTGGTTGCTGTTTGCTGGTTGTGTTGATAGGCCGGGGGCGGGTGCAACAAGTTAGTTGTTTGGTTGCACGAGAATGGCTGTCTGTATTATTTATTTCTAATTAAAATTTGAACCGGTCGCGCCGTTTGTTCATGAATATTAATTTGGTTTTTAAGGCCGCCAACAATGGAAAACTAAACATGAATTACAACTAAATATTTATAACTCATTTTCACAGACACACAAACACACACACACACACACATCACACAAACACATATGTAAATAATTGACCAAAAACACATACACGAAGAGTTAAGTAAAATTTAAACTGGTATGTGTGTGTGTGGCGCGTGAAAATACACAAAATTAACTTGTATTTAAAATTTAATTAAAACTTTTGCTGTTATTTACATGTACCGCTGCGGCATAGTCACACCTCCCGCTACCAGCACAACCCCACCCCCTCCATGGCCACTCCATGCGACCGCTCTTTTCAATGGCTTCACTAGCAGAGGGCCCTAAAAAGTAGGCAACTCTTTTTGTATATCAGTTGTGCGACTGCCACTGTCGCCCCGCTGCACCCGCTGTGCGTCGTGGCAGGAGGCAACAGCCAAAACTTTGCCAAAATCCATAATGCATTACATACGCCCGGCCCTGGGCAATGGTTCTGCATAAATATAAACGAGTGTATCCGTACACGAGTATAATTGAAATATCGCGAACAGTTTTTGGTTTATCGCATCGGGAACGACAATACAGCAGAACAACAAAAATAGTTAAACCAGGGTCCCGGCCAGTGGCATGGGGCGGGCACTCGGCCATGGCTAACTGGTTGTTGCGGTTACAACGTTTAGCATAATTAGTCCTTCTGACCGCATTTCGTAAAATGCGGTTCAGGCCTTAATTTTACGCCCAGCTCCAGGAATCACACTCACCCCATGCGCAGCATCCACATAAACAATGGCCGCCCAATCGGCGGCAGTTGAAAAAACGCACTTAAGTGTGGGTGCCATGGAGAACGCTGGCCATCACTCATACACAAATATTATGGGTGCAAAAATCGCGCAATCACGATAGAGCCGAACAAAGGGGCACTAGAGTTAGGGATCTCTTTAGTGCATACATCGCTTTAAAAAAGTTTATCTGGTGCCCAGTGACTAACTTTGTGCTAATGACTGGGTGATAATGAACACTTGTTATATGGCGAAGGATTCTGTGGGGATTCTGCTGATCCCCACACTTTTTTTTGCTAATTCGTACGCCACTTGCTACCCGGCAGCTGCAAACTTCGGGACAACCACTCGACTGACCACCGGCCGACATGACCCTCATCCTGCTAGTCCCTCCCTGCGCTGAATGCGGGGACCAATTTCAATTTATGGTAAATTAATTTGTAATTAATTTTTATGCGAAACGAAACGAATGAATTCCTATTACCTTATGGCGGGGGTGGGCGGAGCGTATCGGACAGGAGCAACAATTCCATTTGTGTTTTTATTTCCATTTTACGCTAGTTTAGTTTCAATTGCGTCCAATTAAACATGCGGCCAGTGGCCCACAACCACAACCACCACCACCACCACCACCACCACCACCCCAATCCACACCAACTAAACCCACTGTTTCCGATTGCCTGGTAACATTCAACATCAAATTTTACATACCCTCCAGCCCCCACCATGCCGCCAAGCGACCTCATCTCCATTCCGATTTAGATTGCCATTGCCATTCCCATTCCCATTTCCATAGTCGGACTCGCATGGAAATCCTGAGCTGTGTGAATCCTCTGCGTGTAGCACGCGTTTTGTGTTTTTCGGAAATTGAAATTGCATATTTAAACAGGCCCATTCCCACTGTGTCCGTGGACCCCACTGTGCCGTCATCGTGGCAGCAAACGGAAATAAAATCATTTCTTCGTTGTTGCCACATTTCTAAGCACTTGACTGCGTAACGCACCCGCTGTTATAATTATTATTGCGCCCTGGCCGAGAGCCTGAACTTCCAATTAATGCTCGGCTCGAATGCATTTTGAACTTTTGTTCACCCCTCAGCCAATGGCAAAGGCTTTGTGTTATGGAAGGATTTATTTCGATGAGCAGATTAACAGAGTATTGCATGAAATACCCTGCAAGTACTGACTGTGTTCCAGAAGCCATACTTCAAATTTCAAAGGTATCTCCAGGACAAACTCTCATCCTTCGCTCGTCGCTTGCTAAGAATTTCAAATTCCATTGGCACTGAATGCTCCTGTGATTAGGTGAAACCGGATATTGAAACAGAACCAGAACCAGAACAAGACCCAGAGGGCAGTTTGATTAGCTTTAAGGAAGTGGAAACCAGATACTTACCCAACAATAACCCAGCACCCCCCCTCTTCAGCCAGAAATGAAAAGATTCATTGTGTTTTCGGTTTTTCTTTTTCTCATATAATACTTTTCGTTTTTCATTTATTAGTTTTGCATTCTTCAGTTTCGTTTTTGGGGGAAACAACATTCCGTTTCGTATCTGTTTCGTTTTGCTTCTCTCAAGCCTTGCTCAATTGTTATTTTCCTGCACTATGCTTGCTAATTCTTGCATTTATAGTTACACATATGTATGTATATATATATGGTTTGTATAGTTTATATATATATATACTATATAGTTCTGCATTTTGTTACGGCAACACAATAGTAACTTACAGTCGTAGCAAAGTGTTTCCGAGTTGAGGAATTTGTTTCTCTGTTTTAGCTTTTATACAAATAGTTAATGTTCTACACATAATTGGGGATTGGGAATTTGGGATTTTGGGGATTGGAGCCTAGTAAGATAGTTACTTAGTTGGTTTTGCTTGGCTGGCCCAAAGGAAATACAATAATTGCACATTAATTGTCTGCTCGACAGCTGCGAATCTGGGAATTGAACGGATCCGATACACGATATTTACTCCTTTATATATACGTATACATAAATACTATATATCGCCGGGTCTTTATATATTACAAACTCAGGTCGTGCTAACTGCTAAACGCTATTCAGTAACTTAGGTTCTACACTAGCCGTAATACTTGTCTCTACAGCACTTTGCAACAACGTTGTTTGCCCAAAACTTTTGCACACTCAGACGTTAAAAAAAAATTACCAAAAAAATTCATTTATTTTATTTGTTTCGGTATTCGCATCTAACTTTACTTGAATTTGATTTTTGTTAGCCACTCTGCTAGTTAATCCATTAATCCATTAGTTAGTTTAGTTAGTTACATAGTTCTAATGCTTGCATTCTAGAATTAGTTATGTTTTGTAGCCCATTCGCTTTGTGTATACTCCATGACTAGATATATGTATGTATGTATGTATGTGTTTTTTGGGGGGTGTGAAGGAGAGAGATGTCCTGCCAGATCATCGTCAAAGCCGTTTATACTGGGTGTTGGTAAATGCTTTTGGTAGGGAGTTTGGTTTTTTTTTTGTTCGTGTTCTGTATGGGAGGGAAAGCGGTCTATAGACTTGTAGTGGCTGCTGGCTTACATATCGTAGTTATATATATATATGTATATATATATATATAGCTATCATATATGGTGTGTGAACGATGTGCCCATCCTTACCGAATTTCCCTTTCAACTTCCTGGCTGCATTGCATTTAGTTTCCTTAGTTCTCCGTCATCCATGTCTGTATAACACATACTACATATGTATATAGTATAGATATATATATATATGTATATAGAGAGAGAGTTGTATATAGGCATTTATATTTATATATATGTTTGCCTGTGAGTATATAATATACCTTTGCTATTTTTATATTTATATGAATATTTACTTTTGTTAATTTCTGTTGCCATTTGTTATACTTTCTCTCCATTCGTTTTTCTCTTTCGTTTTCGTTTTCGTTTTCGATTTGTTTGTTAGTTATTGTCCACCCATCCAGTTTACGGAAATTCTCCTATTTTGTTCATTTTTATATATTGTTTCTCTTATTTGTTACTTGTTGTTGTAGCCATAACAAAAGATGTGTAATACAACACAATTGTAAGTCGCAAATAATTACTGCATTCAGAAATGCATTGAATCGAAAATATTCAAATGAGCTCGGATTAAATCTAAGCCTTTAAGCCTGAACCGAATCGAAAAAATAACCTAACAGATCAAACATATCAATGGTCCAAAGTTTGCTTGATTTCCCTCAAACATCGAAAATTTAATTGTTCTATTACAGGAGATATCACTATTCTTTGGAGGACTTTGGAGGAATTTTAATCCGGGATTCCTCGGCATTAAAGGAATATGAATTTTTACAGCATAATACCCACCGCAATTCTCATTAAATTCCTGCCTGGACAATAATTGATTCACGACTTACGCACAAAACTATGAAATCAAAATATTCTGCATATTTTCTGTGCGTTTGTGTGTGGCTTGTTTTGTTTTATGTGGCATTAGGATTTTGCATTAAAATTCCTCTATTTTTTTGTTCTCTTTTGCATGCAACAATTTCGTACCTGATACTTGCCGAATTCAAAGGATATATTCTAATCTTGCTAATGTGTGGGGAAAAGAAAGAGAAAAATACAAAAAAATTGCTTTGGTTTTGAAAGGCTTTAGAGTAGTAGATCATTTAGGTTCTGGAAGCCAAAGTCTAATTTTCGCCATTGCAAAGAAATGCATGCCATCTGTTTACCCTTTGAGAACCTAAGTACCGGGTATTACATAGTCGAGGCACTTAATTGTAGCGTTCTTACGAGTAGTTGTTATTTTTGCTGCAAGCATTTGTTACCTAAATTCATGTTTAATGTTGTTGCTACTGCTGTGGCGGCGGCTGTTGTTTTGCTATTAATAATAATGCAATAAATAATATACATTTTCGTGCTGTTGCTGCTGCTTTTGTTGTGGGGAATATTGCAGGCCAAACGAATCCCGAGTTTGTGTTAAAAACATGAATATGAAAATTGAATGCGACATAAAAACTGCAAAGTGACCCGCTGACCGCCTCGGTCACTGGCTGCAGTTGGAGCCCTTCCTGCTGTCAATATAGTTGCCATTGCTGTAGCATTATTCACCACATATAATATTAATAATAATAGCAACGATATTAATTGCTTTTCGCAGTCTTCCGCGTACGGTTGTCAACGTATCAAGAGTCCCGTGTCTGGTGACCAGCGATTCGCCCGATAATACATATCCTTATACATCGAGGGGCAAGCATATTGATTCTGTCAGAGAAAATACAACATTTAAGTGGAGGGGGTGCACAAAGAGGGGGAGGCTTGGAATAGAGTAGTGGTAGAATCGCACTCACCTTGTTCCGCTTAAAATCTATGTTCGTTCTTACGGTTCTATGATGTAAACTTTGCACGGGTCGCGCATTATTACCTAGTGGAGCTTTTGGAGTACTCTCGGAGCCTTGCATCAGTCGTCGGAGTTGGTATAACTGAAAGATATACATATATGAGTATGTATATTGTTTCGGCCGTCATAATATCTCATTACTGTACAATCCCCCCCTCATTCTCTCTCGCATCGCACAAGCAACTTAACAAATGACTATATATTTTAATGGTTTTTCTGCGGGTTTTTCGCGGCCAATGTCGTTTCCCACTAATTAAAGTTGAATGAAGTGTCAAATGCTTTGCACAATTTGTCAACCGAAACTCGGATAATTATGTTTGACAACTCTATACTAGTTTGTATGTCTGCAGGCTTACATTCATAGTTTTTATAGAAAGCTTTTGGTGGTTTGTAGGAGCTATTCTGTACCCTCCTGGAACCTTAAACTTTATTTCAAACTTAACGATTCTCCTCTCTCTAGGATTTCTCTTCCGATTATTAAAATACCCCTAAAGGTCCAAGAATTCCCATCGTCAAGTTCATAAAAATCACTCTTTAGTGGACCGTTGACTTGTTTGCGTTTCATTTGATTCCTATTTTGTTTACTCTTCTCGATGCGCTTTTTTTCGACCTTTCCGCAGCCCTTGCCACGCCCTACAATCCCACCATTACACATGCATTTATGCAAATTGATTAAACTAACCAAATATTGTTTTTTAATTATGCACAGAGCGGCATATTGACCGCACTGAAACCGCGATCTGACCAATGCCCAAATTGATGAGCAATTTTATAATTGCATTTATGCGATTTCATTGTACTTCCAATCATTATAAAAAAAAAAACATGAGACGGACAGACAGAGAAAGAGAGACGGAGAGATGGATAAAAAATACCGATTGCACATAAATAAACCAACAATAACAATCATCTCTAATTGCAATTGAATACACACACAAAATGCATTTAATTATTTGCGGTGTTCGACCTAAAGAATTGACTGACACACCATGAAAATAGGATTTGTTTTAACGCAAACTGTACCCCAATCGATCAATATTGCATGTTTAAGCATACAAATTTTGAATGTTTTACTATTTTAGTTACACAACAAACCCACATAGATTTATAGTCAATATCCATGCGATATTCAAAATATTGAAATGATATTTCATTAAGCAAAATTTACATGTCGTTTGCATGGGCTTGGATTTAGCGGGATATAGGCGGACTTTGAACTCACCTCTTGTTTGGTGATATAGATGGGTTTATTAACTATGATCCAGACGGTGCTCTCCCAGCAGCCGGGATGGGTTGTGGAGCCCTCGTAGGTGATGTAGTGATCCGTGTTTGGCAGCAGCGACCTCACCGATATGTGCCGGATGGGCGTCGAGAAGCCTGTTGAAAGGAAGAAGCAGGATGGATCGGTTCTGTGATTGCATAAAACATGAGAAATGCAAAGTTCAAGGTGCAGCCGAAAAGGCGCGACTGGGCTGGTGTAGAGAAAGCTTGAGCTATTTATGCGCATATCGCAAAAAAATATGAAAACACGTCTTCAACTTCGGCATGCCAAAGTCGAATGAATAATTCAGACACGGGAACCCACCCCACCAACACTTGCAACATCCTGGCTCATTCCCGACCCAATCTTCACCCAGTCCACGACCTATTCCCGACCCATTGTCGAGCTAATCCGACTCGCCCTGACCCCACATGACCACTTTAACGTCAGCGCACGGCTTTATTCATACAAATCATTTTGCCAGCCGGAAATGAAGCAAGTCGCGGCTTGTAAGGCCGCAATGTAGCACAACTCAATGTCTGGCAATCGCCGAGGTGGAGTCGGTGTCGGTGTCGGTGTCGAATGGGTACGAGTGTGGGTGGTGTGGGTATTTGCATCAGAAGTGTTAGTTTTACTTTCCCTTGAGCATATACGAGTAGATGTGCTGGGTGCCGTTTGGAAAGTAGCATACCGAATTGTATGAGGAGATTATGTGCGAGGAGATTGATTGAAATTTTCTGGAAAACGATTTCAAAAGAAACTTTCTTTCAAAATGTATTTGCATTCTCTTTCTTACGTGTCTATTCATTAGTATCTAAATGATTGCCCGTCAATGTAGCTCTGATTATATCCTTGTCTAGGTGCATAGCTTTTTAATAGCCCTTCTAAAATGGACATCAATATTTCTCTTTTCATCTATATATCTTTGCTTTGTTCCTTTTCCTGTGAATATATTTTATCTATACCACGGTTGGTCACTCCTATAACCCGTATTTCTGCCTGTTACTGTTGGATCTATCTATCCATATGTATGCTTTTACCTATCTGTATCTTTTCCCTACCATTTCTTTCATCCACCTTTCAGTGCCATAGAGTGTCTACAATTTGTTCAACCTTCAACTATGCAGCAAGCAATTTCTTGTGGATTTCTTCTGGAGCTGCTGTTTCTGTTGTTTCTGTTGTTGTTGTTGGAGAGTGGCCTGGCATATTTCTTGGTTTTGGTTGCTGCTTGGCTTCTCTGGCATTTTACAAATTAAGGCTGGGGCTGGACTGCCATAAAGTTGTACGACCTGTAAAAAGGCTATTAAACTGGCCAAGAAACTGCCAACGAGACGTGCAATGAAGTTGTGGGTCCGTCCAGCCGGTAAGGGGAATTATTAAGTGTCGGTTTAGTGTAATTCGAGGTTTCATTTTCGTCACTTTGTGCAGGGCAGTCTCAATTTCGTACCCCCGCCAGGAGTCATTTTTTATGGCTCGCCTGGACATAATTATGGCCTCGACTGCAGTTGTTGTTGCAATGACATCATAAAAGGGGCAGGGCAGGGCCGGTCAGGGAAGGAGAATGGTATTCGCAAAAGAGAGGAAGAGGCAGAGAGAGCAGAAAGGGAAGCCAGCGGCAGAGCATTGCAACGATATTAACGTTGCAACATTTCCGGGGGCATTTTGCGTGAACGGAAATGAAGGCAAGGAAAAAGTTATGCAAGGTAATGTAAGCTAGAGATGGCAAACATCACGATTTTTATTTACCGACCAGATATCTAGTGCAATATTATGTGTAAAATGCCCATAAAATGGACCAGACAAAGATATAAGACATATTTAATTGCATGCGTTATTATCAATATGTCATCCGATTTTTATATCGATGAGTCGGTAGACCAAGATTAAGTGAGAGTAATGCCAAATCTAAACAAGGGTGAGTTATTAAGTTTTAGCCGAAACCCCTCAACCCCTAGCATTGGGGCCTAGTGGTGGCAAAAAGTTGAGTTCTGTCTGCCTATCGTATACAGTTAGCAGAACAAAAATCAAAGTAAGGCGCGTACAAATTATTGCTGAGGTAACAGGAGCAAATATACATATAAACCTTAAACAAAAATACTTTAAATCACGAGCTCTGAGTTATTTAGTTAGCTCAACTATCGATAGGTAACTCTACTCAGTGTAAGTAGCCAGTCAGTGGCACACTCACCTCGATAGAGCACCTTGTTGAAGGTGCTCGTGATGATGCGAAGCTCCGGATTGGGCGTCTCACCAATCTGCACCATAAGCGACAGTCCCACAATACCCTGCGATTTGTGCTGGGCCTCGGACATGTTGTGGTAGAGCTCCTTGTTGAAGCCATATATTTGAATCTGCAAGGAAAAAGCCAGAATAATTCGTGGTCCATCTCAATCTGTATCTAAAACAGAAACTCACCTCGCCTGGAAAACTGTAGCCTTGGATGAAGTGCTCGGAGCCGCGAGTGTTATCCACGCCGTAATGGATGTAGATCTCCTCGAACTGATAGCGATAGGCCAGAGGGCCGCCGGATATGTTCACATGCTGCTTGGTGTCCTTGTCGACGCGAAAGACGAGCGACTGGCCCGTATTGTGCAGAGTGCCAGAAACCTGTTGACCGATTTAAGGCTGGTGAGAATGCCCAATAGGGGAAATATGCATATGACATGCATATATATACACACCTTGTGCTTGTCGATGTGCAGCGGTCGGAGGTAGGGATCGAACAGCAGCTTGTCAGGCACCACATCGATGGGCGATTGGCGCCGTCCTTTGTTGCACATATTCCACTGTGGATTGATAAGGCCCCAGAAGCTTGGTCCTGCCAGACGAATCAACGAATGAGAGTCGTGTGCGACACACACAGATACACAAAGGAGTACAGTATGCATCAGTTATTGTCCCTACACCCAGTCGCCCTCTTTCGATCCACTCTTTTCTGTCAATCGACCAAATGGAAAACGTGTCTTCGCCTCCTTCCCAATGCAAACAGTAGCGGCCGTGGCAGTGGCTGTGGCAGCTCCAACAGCAACGTCGATGACAATTTCAAATGCCAAATGAAATTTCATAAGCTTCGAGGATGAAACTCCCATTCGGCAGCGCCTCGCAATGCACCTACTGCAGCCCATTTTAAATGGCAATTAAATGCACTGACATTGGGTGCGGGTTTTCCGGGGTGTCCCCAAAAGTTCAATGCCTGATGTGATATGACGGGCTAAAAGCTGCCGAAACTTTTCAAAACAATGCTCGGTTTTTGGGGAGAACCATCACCATGGTCAGCGGGTAGCCTAGTAGGTGTGGCAGGGGATGGCAGTGGATGGTAGTCGTGGTCTATGGGAATTAGACCTTTGTGCCTCATAGAAAATTTAATATTTTCTATACCAGGCGAACACCACACAAATAAATTGAAGCAAACAAATGGTGCGGGAGCAGTTGCTGGTAGTCGACTAGTTGACTATTCTATCTCTTTAGATATCAACGATTAAAAATAGTATTGTTAGGAATAGCCGAACAGAATTTCATGGAATATTCATTATTAATTGGAAGACTTTTTTGAAAGCCGTGAAAAATCTTCAAGAAAAGATCAATTATACTACTACATATTTTTCGCTTTAGTTAAGTGAGATATACGGGCCTGGCAGCCGCCTCAACCCAACCTAACCTAGTCTAAGTCTAAGATATAAGGGAGATATCTGAAACACATATCTTTGATTTGAGTTTAATTTCCTGAAAAGAAGAATCTTCAAACAAAAATATCTGAATTAGATTCTAAGCGAGACTTTTTCTGAAATATGATTAGTGATCATTTTCCTCCAGAATCAGAATGTCCTAGAGTTGAGTGCAATGGTGTGTCCTTGATCGTTATTAAGCTAATGGAATCCATCCGAGTTTTTGGGGACAGCATTTGATGGGCATTCAGGATGTGAATTTCGTTCACTGCAATTCGGTTTCGAGGTTTTCGATCCCTGTGTAGCTGTGTGCGTGCCTGCGTGTGTGTGTGTGGGTGTATCAGTATCTGTGTGAGCCAGTCCGCGCGTGGCTTTGTTATTGTGTGTGTTTCTGCTTGGATGACACGCGGCACACGATGCCCGAGCGATGGAGGCAATAAATGCCAAAGTTTAAAAAGTGTTTCACGATGATGCAGTTGACCCACCCCCTGACACCGCCCCAGACATACCCACCTAGGTCTCTGCCACCCCGCACTTGTCGCTTTTGTGGCCTGTCCCGGCCGCTGTTCATTTTGTGTTTTTGCATTCATTTGTTGCTGATACTCCTGCTCCTGCTTCTGTTGCTGTTGCAGTTGCATGTTGCCTGTTTCTCTCTTTTTTTGCTGCTGTTGATGTTGCATAAATAAAACTGCAACTGAGTTCCTGCCAGGGTGCAGGTTCGTGGCGCATTCGTGAGTGGGCAGACCATTCAGACAGTGACATGCAACAATTACAACTGCAACAACATCCTGCACTCATCTGATCTGGGCTGTTTGCTTGCCTGCGTTTCTATTTTTTTCCTGCCGAACGATTTGAAATGTAATTAAATCAGTCGCAAAACCCCGGTCGCATTGCTGGAGAAAGGGGATGGAGACACGCTTTGAAAGAATTGCCGATTTATGTATGCAAACAAAGCATACGAGTACGAGTATACCCAATATTGCAATAGATCTTATTTGGAGTCGAAACCATGAACCATGAAAACCATGGACCCATGAAACATTATTTCCCCAAAGAGCTCCCATCAAATCCGAATTAATATGTGACTTTACTTACCGGATATACCATCGTATGTCCACCATTCCTCCCAACTGGATAAAACCTCTGAAAGAAAGAAGTGAAAATTTTGGTGAGACAACATTCAAGGTGAATCGTGAATCATGAATCCCGAAACAAAATCCTGTACCCATATGCAAGAATTCGCAAGGATTTGACACACTTGAAGGGAGACCGATCTCCCACGTTGCCACATGCACAAGTCCAAGGCTTAGTGCCTGCAACGACCATTCCATTTCATCTCGATGCGATAGCGTCGTATGGGGAACCACCCGCTGGCAGCTAAAGCTCGGTTTTCCAATGCGCATAATTCGCTGCCAATGTAAACAGCGCATGAAATCAACTAATGTAAGACTTCCCCTGACTCCTCGACCCGATCCCGCTCTCCGTCCCACTCCCACTTGGAGCCAGACTGAGAGTCACCGGGTCCGCGACAGAATCGGAGCCAGAGACAGAGCCGGAGTCAGACAAAACAAACAAGCAGCTTCTTCTTGGGGGGTAAACGATGACTTTAGTTGCCAGCCATCGAGACGCCATCGGTCTGGGTCCTGCTCCTTCTGCTGGCTTCCAATGCGTGTCGCATGACTCACAACGGGCCAAAGCAGGCCAAAAAAAAAAGCCAAGAAGCGCTGAATGAGCTGGGAGGAAGGAGTGCACGAAGGATGAGCTGGGACGGAGGATGCTGCCACGGAGAAGGATGAGCATGACAACAGCGTTGTCGCCAGGCAGTCTGGCGCCAATAAAGTTTACACTCAGTTGCCACATTTCGTTTATGGGCAAGTTCTGCTTCCGCTTTATCAAGCGACAGACAATTTTCGCTATTTTTTTCGACTCTCTTCTCCCGTCGCCTTGTCCCCCTTTGAGCAGTTTGAGCGTATTCAAAATTTATGCTATATGCGTCGTGGCGGGGGCTTTTCGGTGTGTGGGGAAGAGGGCTGCGAGTTGGCGGACGGTTGGGGGCTGGGCTATGGGTTGGCAATAAAGCCCAAAGAAATTGCTGCAACCCAAAGCGGAAGTTCAAAAGGGAGTCGCTGGAACCGTTGCCCGCTTCCTGCCTGCTACCAGCAGCAACATCATCCAACTTCCCTAACTTTGGAGCATTCTGACATTGACAGAGATGGTGTCCTCACTTAAGGGATCTCTAATTTGAGTTTTTGTTTAACAGTCGATCGTTTTTTGGAGTGCCTAAACTTGGTTAAACTTGAAGTCTTGGGAAAAAGCACTAGGAAAATTCTTTGGCTAATATGAAAGGTTTTGGGAGCAGAGTTGTGATCTGCAGAGTTGCTGCAGATAAGATTTTCTTCTAATAAATGTAGAATATTCTGTGAGTCGTTCCAATATTTTTTGTAGAAAGTGTGTCTGGAAATCGTGGCCGGGACTCCGGTCTGACCGAACCTTTGTCTCTGTTGGCTTCTCCTGAATTCCTTTTCGGTTTGTCGTGTTGCTTTTCTTGGCAGAACAATGAACGTCCGTTTTTGCGAGTCGCGACTCGGCGACGTCACTTCATTTTGTTTGTTTGTCGCTCTACGGCTCTACGCCGTTCTTCTTGTTGCTGTTATTATAGTCTGCTTAGTGCTGCAAAGTATGCTATTAAATTGGCCTCCGACCGAGTTGATTCCCAGAAGAAAAGCAGTCGAAAAAAGAAGCGCCAGAGTCAGCATTCCAACCAGATGATCCGCTCTAATCGGTATAAAAGTAAAAGAATGCCTGCCATATCTCAAAAATGAGAACAAAAATGACCCACAGCTAATGCTGATCTGGTTCTTCTTCTCCCTGGTACTTGTTTATACTGGAACTCAGTTTACCCTCGCACCCTTGACGCACCCGGAGTGCATGTTTACCGTAGAAATTGGGGGAGATTTTTGGGGGCCTTGTCGAATGGTTCTGGTTTTGGTTGAAGTTTAAGCTTTTCATCAACACATTGCCCACCGCCTCCTGTTTTCTTTTACCAGAAATGGTAAATTCGTATTTATGCTGCAACAGCAACTTAATTTATGGTTAAAACACTTTTATTTCCATTTTCCCTCCCTCGAACACACAAAATTTCGATATTCGCAATAGAAAAAAGGAAGCGGGGCTAGAGAATGGTGCAGGGGACGCTGAGTGGTTGGGGCATTGGACACGACAGTCAGTCTGTCGCCACAGTTGTGTTTTGACCAATGGTTTATGGGTTTCTGTTGGCCATTCAAATGGAATCTGGCTTTCACCTCTCCCGAGCCCCTTTCTACCCCATCTCTGTCGCTTCTGTAAGCCTCTTCCCTCCCTGTCTATGTGTCTATCCTAGTCTGTCGATTCCCTCGGCCCCGCCTGCATATGGCACACTAGGCCTTTGTGCCAGATCCAGCTTCAGTTGCTTTAATTCTTGGCAAAAGCTGTTTATCAATTGCAGTTGCCAAAAGCCGATAGGGATTGGAAAATATCTGTCTTTAGACCAGTTCGGCTGACTGTCGGTCTAATGAAGTGCTCTGAAAGCAGGGAATCCTCCAGAGAGCAGCCCTATTCGGATTGAAAGGTCATATTTGTACGGAGAGGGTTTTCCTGTTCATTTTGTAGTTAATCATACGAGTAGTTAAATCTTTCGTTAAATCGGGGTAGTTCAAGTGTAAGAGTATCCAAAGAGACGGAAGTTCTGGCCCGGTTTTAGCCTTTTTCACCCCAAATTATTGTCTTTTAGTGACTTTAGCCAGACGATATTGTAATTATAATTTGTACATCGTTTCCATTCTACTTTCTTATCGATAACAAGCGCGTTTAGATGACTAAATTAAGTCAGATTTCCCCATCCATGGGCATTTGGACGCTCGTGTTTGGCTGTTTGTAATTACGGTGAGCGTTAAATCAGAATCAAGTGAGGCCTCCAGGGAGAGGGGTGCGTGGCGGGGTCCCAGCCTTCTGTTTGTTCTGGCCCTGCCCCTGACCCTGCTCTGGTTGCGGCCCAGTTGGCGTGCTTGAAAATGGCGTAAAGATGGAATGTTTGGCTATCAAAAACGGCAGACGACAAGGGGGAATGTTCCCGAATGCTATAGACCAAAGTCACGCACACACGCAATGCCTCAGTGTGTGAGTGTATATCCGTGTGTGTCGTGTGCTGGGCTCATCAAAAGGAAAACACGCCCCAGCAACATTTCAATGTCTAAATGAATTAAAGAAGCCAAACAAAAGGCCACAGCCGAAAGCAGCTAAAAGCAAACGATGCCAAGACAATGATGGGCCAATAGAGACATCGAGGGGGGTGGGTGCGGGGGTCACGGGATAGCCCTTTTATGTGTAAATTATGGGTTCAATATAATATTGACAATGAATCAATAAAGGAAATGTCCTTAAAATTAATAGGCGACATTTTGATATAGAATTACTCGCTATGTCATCGCTTTTAATTAAAATTTCTAGACAAGGGCGCGACACACACACACACACTCACACACGTCTACTTGTGCATTGGCATGTCCTGGATAAATTTATTGCTTCCTGTTAAGCGCCCAACGAAGCGCTGATTAGTATCTGAAGCGCTGCTGCTTCAGTTTATCAAACTGTCGCCTTGGCAGCCCCGAAGATTGACGAGCATAACTCTGGTCTGGCCCCAAACCGAAACCAAAACCCAATCCTTCCCCCCACCCTGCCACCCGACCATGCTTCATCGGGCACTGCTGCTGGCACCCTATGCTTGATATCCTCGCTATCCTCCCAACGCTTCATTGTTCCCCAAAGTTTCCATTGGTTTCAATGGCAAACAAACATTCAATCAGAATGTTCATTAGTTGCTTCAATTTTTAACATGGTTTGGGAGCTCGATTGGAAAACTTACAAAGAGTCCAGCGGCGGTTTGATGGAAAACTGATTAACTGGCTGAAATACTGCACGGGTGAAAGGGAGAATAAAGCAAAAGTGAATAGCTAACATTGAGGAATGAGGTTTATTTGACATCGACCGAAACACACTTCTCCAGCTCTGAGATTTGTCCAGATATTACCCTTCCTTCTTCCTAGGGTGTCCAAGGGATTAATGAATTCTATCATCATTAAACCGACGATATACTCGTACAACTTTACCCAAACAATTCCCAGTTATTAGTTAAACAAGTTACAAAGTTTCCAGGAATGAAAAACATATTAGAACATTCTTGTCTGCAATTTACATTTGCTTTCCCCCTCCGTCTGCCACTCCCTCTCCCTCAGAAACAATTCACACTTAATCGTCGAGCAAATTAACCAGCGGCAACGACAGAACAGAAACAATTTCCACGCCATTAGATGATTTTTCTAAATAGTTGCGAAAACTTTTGCCATCTCTACCCGCAAAGGAATGCCGCATATTTTTTCTTGTTGTTTGTTTGGGAAATACTTTTGTGTTTTTTACTTTGGAGCCCCAAAAAAAAGGAAAATTCCGATTTCATCTTTTGGAGTAAATTAAAAATGGGTCAGCCAGGGCCAGCGATCCAGCGAGAGAGAGAAAGATTACAAAGTGGAGGGAAATAAACGTTCAACTCACGCGATGAGTTAACAGCCAAAGTTGATGTTGGTCTGTGGCCCGATTTCGGGCCATGGTCTGGTCCGGCTAGCGCGTTTAAATTCCTCTGAAAGCAATGATTGAAAAGCCCCGAAAATGCACATTGTATTAAAGATATCCGCTGTCCAGCCAGGGTACCAGAACTTTGAAAGGAAGGCTATCTTGGGGTAGCTTGGGTAGAAGGAAAGCCATTATGCTTTTGTGGGTCAACTTTGGTAGGTTTTTATTTGCAAACTATTGGTGGCACTGATTTACACTTGAGATTTTCGGATAGGTGGTGTCGATTGATAGGAAGATTCCATGGTGAGATGAATTGAGTTAAACATGGATACCTACACTAACCATGAGCTATTTGCATTTGGGGAAACACTCAACTTGAATGGGGCACAAAACATGGATTCTAAACTGTATTGGGTGAGAAATTCTTGCTACCATCCTGCCAAAAATGTGTTCAAAATCATGATTTCCTTCCCATACAAAGAGCTCTCTGCGTATCCTGGCCAAACTTAAATTTCCCGACTTCTAATTGTTAACATATTACGCTAAAGCCCATGTTCAGGAAACGAGCTGGAGACTGGACTCACGGATGGAAGGGGGGTCCGGACTTAAGCCAAATAGAACGCTTGAAAACCATAATTTGACTAAAAACCGTCTAGACATTTGCCGCTTGCCACTATCCAACTATCTTAATTTGTTGGTGCCAACAAACTTTTGCCCACCAATACCAGCAGTTGCACCAACTCCACCTTCGACTCTGCACCAGCAGCACCGCCAGCCCACAGGAAAACCCAAAGAAATGCAGAAAAAGAAGGCGAAGTAGCAGGCCAAAGTCGAGGCTCAAGAGGAAGTTGTGGCCGTCGCTGCCTGGCATATACAATTTCGATAATAAGCAACAGTGCATACTCCCTTGGCTCTCCCTGCCCCCCTCGGCCACCCATTTGGAGTGGGCGTGGCATGACACAAGCACACGTGTGCAGGTTGGGGGCAAGACAAGGGGTACTAATGCGAGTCACGTCAACGCTGCATACGAAATCGTTTTTTGAAAACGTTCCACCAGTTTTGGCCAACTTCATCTATCTTTGAACGGTTCCTCAATTAGTGGCATTGGCCTTAAAAACGAGGCAGTACCAGTTGTGGCAAGCGGCAGGCGACTTTAAGTGCCACTCCGGCAACAGTCGCAGCCATCATCATCATCGAGACGATCGACATCATCATCATCATCAGAAGCGATGTGGTCATTTTATTCATCTTCATTCGATGGCCCTGCGGCTGACATATGTATGTATTGGCGTTTGTAATATGACAGACAAAAGCACAATCAGCTAAGCACTTACTTAGGGCGAATGAGAGAGAGAGAGAGAGAGTATTCCAGCCAGAAAATGGGAAGGAACGAAAGAAAGAAAGAAAGAGGGAGGGAGAAACGAACAGTGGGTGAAATTACCAATCTAGTGGGTAAGGTACTAATGATTTTTATAAATGTTAGTATTAAAAAAAAATTTGTTTGGTATAGTTTTTAGTGCAGACCATAAGCAAAAGACTTTAAATATTTAAATTCACATTAAACGAAACTAACAGATTATGGGTGTCCTGCGGGTGCTGGGAGGGCCTTCCTTCATATATTGTTACTCCACGAAAATCGAGTCACCGCAAGCCGCAATCTTATAATAAGAACTATTCAATAGTACCAAAGACTATACAATATTGTATAGTATTGTATAGTCTTTGATAGTGCACAACTCAGGTAAGACATATAACACTATTTACTGCAAACATATGACTTCCACTTAAAAATCTGCGTAACTGAAAGAGCCCGTGGAAAATTGCAATAAATCTACTGTTTTGAAAATAAAAAACAAGCGAAAACTCCTGGAGGAATTCTAAATGGATAACCAAACAAAGTGAAACTCCACATTTCACAAATGGTGTTTTTTCCTGCTGGACTTGGTCATTTCACCCACTGTAAGATGGTGGAAAATAGCGATGCCATGTCAAAGTGATTTTTCACCTCAAGGGCAAATTTAACACAATAATTTGCACAATTTGTCAAAACAACCCTCTGGCTAAATGGTATCATAAACCACACACACAGTCCTCACACACACACACACAGACACACACACACAATCACACTGCGTAGCCCATATTTTGACCCTGTCTGTCTGTCTGTCTGGCTGTCTCGGTGTATGTATGAGAGTATGAGAGTTGATTGTCCTGCATGCAGTTCTCCTTTGGCTTTGGCTCTTTTTTGTAACGCCCCACAGAATGCTTCCCGCTTTTTTTCGCCCCCCCCCCCTATTTCACTCTATATTTTTAGTGGTTTTTTTCTGGTTGGCTTTCCAGGGAAAAAGAAAATGCTCTTTGGATTATTATTAGGCTGTTGTTAGCTGTAAACATTTGTCCGATTTATTTGGTTAGATTAAAGTAACCTTTTTTTAAAAAGGTTTTGGGAGAGCGGGAGAGAGGTAGAAAAAGGGTTTTTAAAGTTCAGACCAGTTTTTCTAATGACAAGATTTTACATTCTTTCATCACAGAACTTTCAATGAAAGTTAGCGAATTGATCCCAACCCCGCGTTGGAGTATAAAGTGGTTGGAAATGGTTTTGTAGAACCAAAGAATATATCTTTTGCAAGGATACCTTTTTCGATGCTGATGTTCAGCAGGGGTATGTCTAAAAATAGATACATTCGATTCGAATGTCCCTCAAAGAGACGAATTATCCAAATCTTTAACACTCAAGCTTGACAAAATAGATGCATCACAATATATAATCGTAAATGTTTTAGTCGCTTAGGCTAACATTTTACTTGCCATATAATCTCCAATATTTAGAACTTTGATTGATTCAATGATTTAATAATGTTTTATTTGAGATTTAGGGCTGATTCCACTTTGCAACAAGTTTGTGTGCTCAAACCCCGAAAGTGAATTCGATATTCCCTCATGTGCAGAGTATACTTTCATGTTTTCCTATGTACGCCTGGAAATGGTTTGTCGCCATTTCTCTCACACCTTTCCTCCTCTACTCCTTCTACTCCCCTCTGTGAATCACCTCTCGAACCATGTCACCCCCAAGTCGTTTCAGTCATTTTGCAGTTTTTGCACTTTGCAGTTTATGCAATTTCAGTTGATGCCGTAGTCGTGGTCGTTGCTATACCCTTTCAAAAGGGTATTACTTGCCAAGCCTCCATCAGGATTATATTTCTCTTTTCCATCAGTGTACTTGTCAGTTTTCCATTCTTTCCGGGCGATCTTTAGGTCGAAGCACCCAAGATATCTTGTGATTGAGACATTTCATTATCCATCGTACATTGATCGATCTGCCTGGGTATCAAAAGGTTCGGCCATGAAGATAGTTTTTCTTCTGGTTATCGTTGTCGTTGTTGTCTGACCGCACTGCAATTGTTGTTGTTTGTATTTCGCTTATTTTTATTTGCACTTGTTTATGCTGCAATTTTTATAATAAACGGCACTGCACCCTGCGCACCCGCGCACCCTCACGAAAGACCACCTAACAGCTACCTACTACACAGTATCCTGGCGAACCGATCTGTCTGCGGTTTTTCCCACTAATGTCGCTCAGTGTGTACAAACATTATGCATATACATATATGTATATTCGCACCCATATGAGTTTTTATACATGTATGCAGGAGTATGTGAACCGTAAAGATTCATTGTGATGCCGCACACACAATAGGAATCGAATTCTATGCATTCGCAAATTCCAAGTGTTAAATCAACGTGATGAACAAAAGTTATTGAGTATTTGTTTATATTATTTGTGTTCCTTCCACTTTTATTTATACCCCTTGCTGATTTTTCTTCTTATTTGTGCTTCCTGCAAAAATATGTGCTCGTGAATGCCCTGAAAATCCTCTCGACTGGAGCATAATCATCGATGGAAACGCTTGCCGAAGTTTTCTGGGGATTATATGCGGATTGGTGGACTCTGTGCGAGCAGATCATCTGCAGCACATACATATGTCACTGGCTTTGAAGTGGAGCTCTTAAAGCAGGTGGCAGGTGGCAGGGGCAGCGGCAGGGGCAGATGTATGTTGAAACTGTAGATGCAGTAGATAATTGACTCTTGTACGAGTATGTAGCAGCTGTATACTTTAACTTTAACTAACGGAATCTTTCTTTACTTTACTCAACTTTATTTCATGCCAATAATCTTTTACGCATTTCCTATGGAATCTTCTGATAGATATGCTTGAAATGACAAAGTCTTCCCATGAATTGAATGGAAGGAGTGCCTGAAAACTTTTTGGACTGTTTGACATTGTAGTCCGGGCTCCTAAAGACCGTTGAGGTTGAGCTACTTGAGCGTTAATTTGTTTTCCCTTGCAACCTTTCCAGCTCCCGCTGGGATCTAAGCTCTTTTCCCACATTTTTGTGCAAATACATTTATGTTTTCCCTGCTTTTGGGTGTGGATGGAAACAAAATGCATTAACTCAACTGAAGTTGTCCGAGCACATCCTGCCACGTCTGTCTGTCCTTTTGTCCCAACCTTGCCAGTGTTTTCTCAGTCTCCCCTTCCATTCCCGTTTCTCTGCCACTATGCCACTATATGCACTGTATGTGTGGCAAGTGTCGGTGCGTTTTTGTTGCGGTTTGTCTCCATGTGGGGATATGTCCATGTCCCTGTCTATGGTGCCTGCCAAAATCCTTTTAAACTTGCCTCGCAAAACATTTTACATTCGATGACGTTTTCATTGCAAGATGCAACGTCAACAATAAACACACACAGAACCAGAGCCAGAACCAGAATGAGGACCAGAAGCTGGTCCAGAACCTTGAGCAGGGCTAGAACCAGAGGAAGGGTCAAAACCAGAAGCAGATACCCAACCCAAGAAGCACTGTCGAAATCAGATTCAGTCACAGAGAAGGATACACAGAGAAAAAAAGGACTACTTCGAGAGAAAAGTCCACTTAATATAGGTACTTTCAAATAATATTACAATATCCATTGAATATGTGGCGACAGTCCAGATTGTAACTTTCGGGATCTGAAGTAGATCATATTTTTTGCGAGTGTAGGAGGTGAAAGGGCGGAACTAAAATCAAATTTGGAATCAGGGAATCCTTCACCCATCCCAAACAGACACAAAAAAGAATGGAAAAAAGAGACTGAAATAAGAAAGGAGCGCTACAACTTCATTGCATCTGTTTGACTGCCCGAATCGAATGAGTGAGCGAGTGAATGAATGAATGAATGAATGGAGGAACGAAATGTATGGCTTGCTTCGTTACATTTCCCTTTTGGCCATGGTCAGCTCATTGTTGTCGTTGTCGTTGTCGTTGCCACTGCCATTGCCGTTTGCTTTTGCTTTTGCTTTTGGGCATATTTCACTTACCGGAACTACAAAGCAGAACGATTGCTGAGCAAGCGATAAATCCTGCTGAGGAGAAGCAAAATGTGTGCCCGGGCGACGGCATCTCTGTGGATTGCTGGGACTTGCAGCCGGAGGTCGAGGAGCTTCTGGGTGAAAGCTGCAAGCTGCAGGCTGCAGGCTGCTGGCTGCTGGCTGGTGGCTGCTGGCTGGTGGGTTGGATTGCGCACGAGTCTAGAGTTCTGGAGATCTGGCACTTGAGTCTATTGCTGGGCGGGCGGCTTAGAGCGGCGAGTCGCTTTTGGTTTCGGTTTCTGTTTCTTTGGGCCAGCTGCTTGGGTCTGGGGGCGGCAGCATCATCATTGGCCTCATTGTCATTGACTGTTTGGGGCACCGGGCCGCAGTCACGGCCACTGACTCTGGCTGTGCCTCCGCCTCTGCTGACTGCACTGGACCACCTCTTTGCATATGCAAATTTTAATTTCCGCTGCTTTCTTTGATGTGCACACAAGTTGCATGCTTCATTTCCGTCTTTCTTCTCAACTTCTAACTCTCTATCTCTCTCTATGTCTGTCTCTCACTCTCCCTCTGTTGCACTCTTTCTGGCTCTCTTTGTTCTTTTGGCTTTCTTCACACACACTCGAAAAAAATTCGTTATGGAGAAACTGGAGCTGGGAACACTCCTTACAAAACAGGTTGAAATTTCAGTTTCAGTTTCAGTTTCGCTTTCGCTTCCGCTTGGGGTTTCGCGCTTTCAAAAGCACGTTTGGCCACACTGCACTGTCGCTTGGCCGACCAGACGCGTCCGTTTATCTCTGAATCCGAGTTGAAACTGAATTGTCACTGCTATCAGCGCCAAAGGATATGCAACGGACTGTCGGCAGGCGCGCAGCAGCAGCAGCAACAGCAACGGCGGCAGCAGTGGCAGCGGCGGCAACAAGAACAACCACAGCCGCAGCAGCGCTCACAGCGTCGTCGGCAGCAGCAGCTTGACTCAGCAGGACGAGCTTCGTCCTGGCACGAAGCATCCCGAGCAGAGCCGAGCAGCGCCCCACTGGCATCGGCCACACGACTGACTCGCAGTCGAAATAATGGGACCACCAACAAAGTGTGGCTGCGGGGGACTTTTGTTTGGGAAATTTAAAATTTCTGAAGTGCTGGAAAGCGCTGGAAACTGAATCTGAAGAGGACAAGTACATCTTGTTAATTCTTTGTTGGTCATTTAATTATGAATTATGAAATTAATTATGACTCTTTGCTTAAGTCAAGAGCACTAATTCAAGCTCAACTTCTACGGTTAGTTAACAATTTTGAATTCATTTTAAATCCACACAATAGAGGGCCTTAATAATTTTCCCAGTAATTATGAAACTTAAACGATGGACTTTACCATTTAAATCCCATACAAATATAAAGTGCAAATATCTATTGGCTTTAAAATGGATTTAAAGGTATTTATATGGACTGGGCAATGGTAGGGGTAGGGGTAATTGGCTAAATTGAGGCCTTGAACTCCATATATGTATTTTTATAAGGCCAAAACTCAGCCGATGGCATGGCTCTTTTCAACACCCAATAATGTTGAGAGTTTAGTTTCGAGTGGATTGACAGTTTGTTGTTGAAAATATCTTGGCCATTTATACCCTTTAAGGTAAAAAGACTGTCGTGTGGGAGATCAATGGGCACATATGTACCTCTCTGTATAATAATTTGGGGATTATAAAGCATTTAAGTTGTAAAATAAAAGTATGGTGTCAGGGGACTTCTTATTCAATATATTTGTGGAGCTGGACTTCTAATTTTCTAAATTTCGAATACCCTATTCGTACTCTTGGAACCCATTGGAATATCTTGAATATTGAGTTGCCCTAAGCTCTTCCCACACCGGGCTATGGGCTATGGGAACTGTTCTCTATACGGCAGCCCACTCTTATACGAGAACTCTTCTACAACGAAGGAGCAGGCATCTTCGTGTGTGGGCACGAGGAGCTGACGTCGCTGCCGACGCCTGCGCGACTTGGGGAGACGAATTCCGCGGATCCAACGAATTACATCGCTTCCCGTCCACTGCTGCTCCGACTGCCACCGCCTCGTGCTGTGTCTTGCTGCTGTTCCTGCCGCTAGCTGTCTTGCTGGCAATCAGCGAGAAGTTACGTGCGTTTTTTCCTTGGCGGAGCCAGATTCCCTGCTTCTTATCACGGAGGGAGTCTTCGTCCTGCTGCTGCTGCTGCTCTTGCTCCTGCTACTCGGGCTCCTCGGGCTCCTTGGTCTCGCTCGGGAGCTCCTCGTTTCTGCTTGGCAGTCAGCGTTGATATAAATTCTTATTGGCGCATTACAAATTGTCGTCTTGCCCGTGCCCCCCTTCGCTTTTGCTCCCCATGTGGAGGGGTGTCCGTGTCCGCCTCTCTCTCTCTCTTTCTCTCTCTTTCTCTCTCTTTCTCTCTCTTTCTCTCTGTGTGGGAGTTTAGCACATAATGTAATCATCTTACATAACACAAGGCATAAACAGTTTTTCTGTTCGAAGACAACAGCAGAGTTCATCTTTTGTTTGGTCGTAATTAGATTTTCGCCTCATTTGCATACAAATGGGGAATGGAAAGCGAATCCGTGAATGGCAAATCAACCATCCTTCATCCTGCACAACACACGTGCATAAATTAGCTCCAGAACAAAAACAAAAAAATGTTAAGCCTTTGTTCAATTGTACGAGTGGATGGGGGGCGAGAGAAAGAATGAATGCGAATGCGAGAAGGAATGCGGGAACGAATGAAACTGCGGCGTTACACAGTTTTCATTTTAATTTCCCTTCGCATCGCAATGTATCGCATCCCATCGATTTGGCTAATCCATAAAATCGCTTTCACCACTAATTCAATTCGAGTGTCGCGCTGCATTATTGAAAGCATTTCAATCAAAGTCAGTCAGCAGTCGGCAGTCTGCCGTCGGCGGTCGCCAGGCAGTTGGCAGCTGGCAGTCTCAGGGACATGCTTCCCTCGATTCCACTCCATTCGGGGCCATTTCATTCGATTCGATCCGGCTCCCACAACGCGTTGGAAGCCAATCACTTGACATTGCAACTGAATGCGAAGGCAGCCCAGCCCGGGTCCGGGTAGGTGCCCAACTAAAAATAACAATAACTAAGAGTAATCAGAGCTCTCAATCCGGCTATGGGAATACTCTATGTATAACTAAGAAAGTATGTGCACAATGTGTCTGACTGCCTCGACGGGTTCTGGCTCCCCTCCCTGGTTTCCCCTCCCCTCCATATTCATATGACTCATATGACTAAAAAATAGTCAAAATAGATATTGGAAATGGGACATTTTTACTCAATTCATAGCCCATTAGAGACAAATTCTTTTGATAGTTTGACGCAGCTCCTACAAACTAAGGAAGGAAATAATCCATAAGTCCGATTCGAGAATGAGTGTTTTTAAACCTGTTGAATCGTCCCTTAAATTCATCCAACCTTTACCTTTACGAAGATACTGCTAATAGATCTTTCTGTTCTTTAAGGAAAAGCTAAAGAGCTAAAAGTCTTAAGCTATTCAATCTACTTTGTACTGGACAGAGTGTAGGCCATCTTTCGTCATATAGTTGATGTGCAGCAGTCGGATAGTCAGGACAGGGCTGAGTGCACTGTGAATGCATTTCGGATGCTGGCGCTCATGTAATTGGCGGGCATTCGGCATTGATTAAGGCCCGAGCCAAAAAGTATGCAACACACTTTTGTATAGCCTCACACACACACACACGAAGCTTCACACAGAGGCAAACACATTGAATCGCACTCGCAGGCAATGCAATTGAATTCGTGGCAGTTTTAATGTAATTAGTTTTTACACCTTGCAAAACCGAACGCGAGACAGACACAGACACAGAAACCGATCCAAATGTGTGTGTGTGGGTGCTGGCGGTGGGATGGATAAATAGATGGATGGGATGGAAAGGAAAATGGGGAATGGGGAATGGGGAATGGGAAGTGTAATGGCGATGGTGATGGTGATGGTGTGCCTCAGGGTAAGGGTAATGTTCAGGGGCCATGTAAGAGCAGACACTGCGCATTTTCTAATTAAAAACGCCAATGGCAATTGCCATTGGCCTGTGACGCAGCCAGGAGTCGGTGGTACTGCTCCATCTCATCCGTGTGGACCCATTCTGGAGCCGGCTGGAACCGAGGCTAATTGGCAACAAGACAAATCGCTGTGGCAATTTGCCGAGAATTATGCGACAAGATCAATTTGGGCAACCGATTGGATGTGGGATGCTGGCCCCCAAGTCGCGAGGCAGGTTCAAGGTCTGCAATTGTTATAAATTTCTCACTTTCGCCAAACGGGGAAGGGGGGAATGGCGAAAATAATGAAACTCATAAAAGTTTTACGGCATTTTCGGTTTACGCCTTTCGCGCATTATAGCAGGCGTGGGGATGGACCTTGTGGGATGGGTATGATTTGAAATTAATATAACTAAAAGGTTTTACGGCGCCTCATTCAATCGCCCAGCTATATTGGTGTCGGACTGTGTGTGTGTGGGAGTGTGTGTGGTTGTATCTGACGGATACGTCTTGCTCCGGCCCGGTCTGTGGCCGTGTTCTCCCACTACCCACTACCCATTTCTCTATGTTTCTTTTTTGTTTTTATTTTTTTTATTGATTTCCACTGCTTGGCTGCTTCGTTATTTTCTATATGTGTGCATAGTTTTTCTCCTTTTATTCTGCCAATAACTTCGCGGGAAAACTAGGAACTAGCGGATGCCTGCGGTGCGTTCCCTTCCGTTCCAATCGGCTCCGTTCCGTTTCAGAGGCGGAACGGTGGGAGTCGATGCGTTTAGTAGATGTGGCCTTTGACGCTTGGGCTCCCAGCGGCTGTGCATGTGTGTGAGTGTTGAGTGCACACCCATACACCCCCGTACACCCAGATGGAGTATTTGCTTTAACCCTCGGGAAAATTGAGCCAATGGAAAGTGGACAGTGATGCAATCGAACCAACCTCGATGGGTGTGTAAATTAAGCAGGACCTTCAACTGCAGGCGCCTCGAAATCGTTGGAGGGGTCGAATTAGTTTGTGGTACAGAGATCTTTGGCTTCGCTAGAAATAACTATTTACGGAGTCGACTAACCGAAATCATTAGATCGTTATTAGCTTTAAATTGTGTCCGTGGAACAACCCGCTCCAATTAGACACGATGGATCCCAAATGGCTTTACTATTTGACCGCATGACGCAAGGGTTAAGCCATCGCCTTCACACCACTCCAGCATTCAGCCTCATGCTATGAGTACCTTAGCCATTCAGCCATATTTGATGGCAGCCAAAGCATTAAAATTGTTATTTATTTATAAATGCATTCTGCTGATGCTGCGCTGCTCCTCGCCTCCCGATCAGCCCCCACCATTTGGCTTGCTTATCATAAAAAAGCGGAGCGGAAAAACCCCACCAGCTGACTGTAGAAGTGGCCGCAAGCTCCTTGGAGTCAAGTGACCAGCGTGGCCTGTCCACTGCAATATGCATCCCGAAGCAATGGCTAAGCTAAGTTTCTTCTATTTAATTCGGTTTGCACAAATATTTCCGTTTTAGTTTAAAGCGCAATATCCGCTTTCCTTTTCCCATTGCCACGTACTCTATCTCTCTCTCTCTTTCTCTGGGTGCAGACCCGTTCAGACTTATCCTGGCCCTGGCCTTCAGGTGTAAACACTATCTGCATTTTCACGCTCCAAACAGAAATTTATTGCATATGCTGGGAGGGGGTGTGGCAGTGGGGCAAGAGCGAATGAGACGGGGGAGGCCACATCCTATCTATGCGGTCTGTCCGGGCAATCGAAGAGCAACTTTATCGCTGCAATTGCGTCTCATCTTCCACTCGTGTCAGACGGAGAAGCAGCACTCGACTGTTGCTCTCTGAATGTATGAGTGTGTGTCTGTGTGTTTGTGTGTGTGTGTGTGCATTACGCTAAATTACATTTTGAATATTGAATTGACGCTGCTGCTAACCTAACCTTACCTTAACATACTATATACCACCCTGCCCTGCAGAGCCCCACCTCAGCCCATCCTAAGCTGGCTCTGAAATCGAATTCGTTTGTTGCATTCCTTCAATTGAATTTTTGCGGTTCGATTCGGTTCGATTCGTTCTTCGCTGCCATCCAGACGTTCACGTTCACTCAGAGCTGTCTTGTGGTCGTCCTGTACTCCTGCTTCCGCTCTCTTTCTCCGTTTTCTGATTCCTTTCCCTGTCCAGCTTCCTCTTCCCGATAATGCTTTCACTTCCTCTCATTTGCAGGTGACTTAAACAAATTCGCTGCACAACTAGGCAATTTAAGAAGTGGCATCACTTTCATGTCGTTGGCAACGCAAAGTGGGGGTTAGAATTCTAATTTTGGGTTACATTTTGGAACAGATCAATAAGTAAGCAAGTACTACATGACCGATTGAAATGACTGTTTGCAGTACAGCGAGTACTACCCTACCCGTCTTTTAATTTCAGACCTCGAATTGGGATCCAGCGACACAAAGTTCATATACGAGTACCTACAAATAATGAAAATACTAAAATCAAATATTTACTTATTCATTTTCTACTGATAATTACTATCCTGATCTATGAACCTATAAAGAAGCTCTTAAGTGTTATTATCTATCGTACAGAATCTTGCAAATGTATAATTAATTTTCATTATTTTCCAATAAATGTTTTTCACTATCTAAAACGAAATGGTTCTAACATTTGGCCTCATTCAACGCTTTTTGGAACCAAATCTGTTGTTTTACTGAACTGGATCTGTGATTATTGATTTGCACATTGCAAATGGCCTGGAAAATGAAACCAATAAATTTGTCCAATTACCATATTTGGCATCGATATGAATATAATTTGTTGTGCTGCAGTCACTCGTCTGTTCGAGTACGTATGTGTGTTTGTTCAGATAATTGGCAGCAACTAGTGACACTTTCGAAAAGCCGCAAACTAGGCTTTCACTCAGTGCACTCACCGTCACCTGCCTACTTATACCTCTTAGCTCAAACGCTGCCTTGAATTTCCCCCTTTTCGCATATAAATCATGATCTGTGGCTGCCTCTGATTGTTCCCCAATAACAACAAATGCGGAACACAAATCAAAACTCGAGCATTTCCAGCTACTGATTTGGGGTCCATGTCTTTAGTGAGATTAGGAGCAGCATTAGCTGGACTACGTGTATTCGTGTGCGGTGTGGTGTGGTGTGGTGTGTCTATGGGGATGGGGTTGCTGGTTGGGTGGCTGAGCTTCAGGCTGAGTGCTTGGAGAGCCTTTTCTTCTTTCACTCGGGCATTCAGTCACGCACATGGCGCAAAACATTTCACAGACACGCAACACCTGACTACACGTACATATAACTCTGGGCATGTGTGGGTAAGTGTGTGTATGTGTGGGTGGGTGCGTGGGTGAGTGGGTGTGGATATGCATTTGCGGATGTCGCTGGGTTGAGGGCTAAAAGTGAGTGGGTGCTGCTTTAGCCAGCTCTCCAACTTCTTGACTGGTTGGTTGCCTTCGCTTTTTATTACTCAACTTTGGCCGCCATCCAGGAAAGAGTCCTTTGTTTGCTCTACTGTGGCAGTGTGTGCTTTTCTGTGTGTGAGTGAGCTCTGGCAGTGTATGTGCTTGTGTGTTTGCTTGACTTGTAATAAAATGTAATTTTAATGTGTTAATTCAGTTGGCTTTGTCGCAGCATGTCAGAGCGGAATTATCCGGAGGTCAGTTGACTTCTTGGCTTCCATCGAGGACTTCGAACTGTATTTTACCAAAAGAAGAAGCTCAAGAAAGGGAAAAGGAAAAGGAAATGGGAGAAAAGGGAAAGGGAAAGGAAACATTCGCCATTTTCAATTAACAAGTTTTTCTATTCCACCGAGAACAACAACGAGTACAAACTGCTTTTGCAATGTTTAACAACGCTCTGCGTTGCCTAATTGATTTGCAGGTCCTTAAGTCCATGGCCCTGGCCCAGGACCTGGGTCCCACCTGCCCCCTGTGGCCGGGGCAAACGTGGCCCAAACACAAGGCCAGACAATGAGCCATGAATGCAGTTACCTCCCCGTCTGCCCGGCTCGCTCCTTCGTGCTCATTTGTTGCCAATTAGTTGTGGAGCACCGCAGTCAATTGGAAATTTTCTGCAGACAGGAACAGGTAGGAAAACTGTTGACCAGTCGACGCTAGGGGACAGGGGAGGGCAGGGCAAGGCAGGATGACAACAGAAAGTTGGTCAGGAAGGATACTCCTCTGTATCCCCCTGCCCTTGCTGATCCCCGTTGCTGTTGCTGTTTTGGTTATCCATTTATCGATGCGGCAAACTTTCGTAATGACTTTGAAAATAAAAATAGCAGAACAAATGGAAAGAAAGCGGACGAGAAGGGCATCAGACACAGACACAGATGCAGAGAGAGAGAGAGAGAGAGAGTGAGTTCTGAAATTATCTCCCAACTATTGACAATAATGAGCTTTCCTAATGAGTGTAGTGCTGCACGGGAGTGGGGGGAAAATGGAAAAATGGCAAAAGGGAAAGAAAAAGGAAAAGCCGGAGGGTGCGATGTGCAAATGACAAAAGTTTTACCCCGACATTGGAATCCGGGAACATTATATTGTTTGGTGTTAATTAAGTGCTCCCAAAGAGCACCAGAGAGGATGATGAACTGGGCTTGGGGAGCAAATGGTACAACTTTGTTCGAGTATTTTATGTGTCGAAAAGTTACGATCGGCGGTGGATAGCATAGTATCTTATTAGACCAATGCCAAAGGGTGTAGAGAGCTAATGTGTTGCCTACCCTTAGCTCTAGGATGGAGATTAAATGGAAAAGTAATTGGGGGGGAATTGATCTCGACTTTTGGTTTCATCTAAAGCCTTTGATCCTTCAACAAGTATTCTCATTCATTTACCATTTTTATCGCCTTTTCCCCCTGGATATGTTGCTGTCCACAGACTGCAAGGAGTCCGGAAGCCGAAAATCAAAATGAGCAGCAAATCTGCAATAAATTGTGAAAAAAATTAAAGAGCAACAAAAGCTGGAAAAAGCCACACCAACTGAAATACAACAGCTCCAACAAATACACCAGCAACGGTACAACAACAGCAACAGCAATACAGCCACAAGCAAAGCAAAGGCATTAGTTATTTTACAAAAGGACACCAGACACACCTAAGACATAAGCCGCTATCATTCACCCTTAATCCCTTTAAGGACACTTGACGTGTGCACGACCAACACCAACAACACCAACAACACCAACCAAGATTCAACAACAACTACACCAACAACAGGACAAACCGCACACTGGCACACCTTGGACAAAGTCAGAATTGGATCTGCCCCTTACTGCTGGCCGTGAGCTACAGCTCCCCTCCTGTTTCCTCTGCTCCTTGACTGTCACTTCAAGGAAACCTCCACCGCACCACCGCACCACCGCACTACCGCACCTCCGCCATCCGCTAGATCCTCGACCCGTCGTCTACCACCAACTAAAAGTCAGTCAAGTTGACCAGAAGTGTAGGAGTTTATAAAACAAAATGACGACAACGATGATATACAATAGATGATGATGACGCGGAAGGGGAGAAAGCAGCAGATGATGATGATGATACGGAAAGAGAGAGGATGTAGAAGATGATGAGGATGAGGATGAGGAGGATAGTAGACTAGGACGAAACGTTGCGAAACTGGAAGCATAAAGAAAATAGATAGAAAGAACAACAAGAGCGGAAAACGTCAGACGAGGACGAGGACGAGGACGGGCGACCCGCATAGAAAGTGAAATAAAACAAAAATATCCACACAAGAGCTCCACTTCAGGACGAGCTCCACTTCAGTCCGCCACCCTTAGCCACTCCACTCCGCTCAGCACCTGGCCAGGTGTCCCAAGAATGTGTGTGTGTGTGTGTTTACGTGGGTGTGTGCGGAAATCTGAAACCTGAAATCATCCACTTAAAAGCTAAGGGTCGATAAGTTACTGATGCCTGACAGTTTATGGAGACTAAAATTGTGGCGACTGCCTATGCCACTGGATCCTCCTTGCTCCTTACTCTTCTCACTCCATTGTCCAGCCCCTCTCCCAGTCCGCAGCTCCAGCCACTTGAAGTGTGGCCAGACAAGAAGACATTTTATTTATGGTCTGTTGTGGGTTAAGGTTGAGCAGCCTTTCAAGGTGTCGTCTCGTCTCGTTTCGTCCGTTTCGGCTCGTCAAACGTTTTAGAGGTGGTTAATAGAAAGGGAGAGGGTAGGCGGAGAAAGAGTAGAAGAGCAGAAGCTCCAACTGACCCCAACTACCTATTTCCCTTCATCCCTCTTACCATTTTAACCCCCACACCTCAAACTCTTATCAAATGCAATGGCAATGGCAAGAGTTTTCTTTCTCCGAGAGAGATGAATGGGCGGAGAGGAGGGAAAGGGCATTGCTCACGACATTTATTGTGGCATAAATTTGCACTTTGTTGTGGTTTGGCGTCTGGCAATGCTGTCATCATCCCCATTCCAATCATCGTCATTCCCATCATCATCATCTTCATCATCAGCTTCAGCATCATTATGGGCAACCCCATTCCCCCAACTTCATTGTCATCTTGCTGGCGTTTTGTTATTTAGCTGGCAAATTGTTTTATGTTTTGTCTTGTCTGGCAATTTGTGGCTTTCTACTAGCCAAGAGAGACTGAACGGAATAGCAACAGCGCAGAGAAAGAGAGAGAACGATAAGCTAAGAGTGGCCAACTTTAAGTCCAGCTGCAAAGTGCTCTGAAATGGGGGCATCGCATCTGACAATGTTGTTAAAGTTCTTTAAGATTCGATGCCCCTTTGGAGTGTCTCACACCTACTGCACCCCTTCCGATCTCATTTTTCATTCCCCTGCCCTACCCCACTAAGTACTCCACCCAACCCTCTTTTGTCTTCCTCCGAGAAACAGCGTTGCCATACAAAACAATTAAAAAGTTGGCGCCCAAAAGTGCCCAAAATTTGGCGGCTGGCTGAAGATGGAAATTTTGATGACTGAAGAAAACACAGCTTGTGGCACGTACACAGAAGCAGTTGGAAAGAGAAAGAGAGATAGAGATGGAGATGGCGATGGAGAGGGGAACGTGGAACGGGGGGAGACACACGGCAACAGTAGCTCTGGGAAAAGACAATGACACAAATCAAAAAGTTTTCCACATTCACTGTTCTCTTTCTGCTCTCTCTCTCTCTTCCACTAATTGCATGCTAATTGCTACACTCACGCACAAACACACTCTGGAACCAGCACTTGCCACATGGCGTATACGTGATTTATTTGCTCTCAATCTTACTCTCGCCCCTGCCCTTGCCAGTTCCGTTGACATTGGTCCCCCCTGCCATCAGTTGCTTAATCGGTAGTGCCAATATTTATGAAATATTTTTAAACTACGTGGCAGACAAAGTTGAGAATCAATTGCCAGACGACTGCCACGACGACGACAAGGATGCCAATGCCAAGTGACAGCTGGCGGGAGGGTCAAGAGCCGTTTGTTGCCTGAGGAGTGGCTCACATATTTGAAAGCCAATCCGTTTACTCTCATTGACAGATGCGACACATGCGTTGGAGGACCCTCGGTTCCCTTTTTCCCAACGATTCCCACCATCGGGCTCGATGGGGTCATTCAATAAAACAAGTATCGCCATTTGTTGTTTGAACCTCCGCTGCTGCTACTGCTGCCGCCTCATGAACAACCATGTCACCAGGGGGTAAAAGCACTCAAATTAATAAACTCCATAAAATGTGAGGCAGACAGTTATGAAAAAAAGGAAAAACACAGGAAGCCAAAGGGGGAGAATTGTGGGGCGACGAGTGTAATCCAGAAATCGAGCAAGCGTGTTTGCAGCGTTAAGTGACCAGCAACCCCAAGGCCCCATCTATAGTTGCTGCTCTTGCTGCTCCTTCTCCCACGTAAATCAATGTGGAGCCGGACCCAGACTGACAGACACACTGACTGAATGGCTCGAAGGGAGAGACAGGTTAGGGGAGAGGCTGGCCAGCATGGCGAGAGAGAGAGAGAGAGAGAGAGAGAGCGAGCGCTGTTGCTCTTGGCCTTTCAAACGTCACAGGACTCACTCAGTCAAACTTTTGTTTTCAGCTCCAGGGGGCACGTCGATGGGGCCTCATTGGGGACCTGGGTCATGTCAATTGTTCACTCTTCAGCGTCTGCTTTGGACAGGCATTGGAATCCGATTGTTTATGTGTTTTATACGAAAAGCCTCTGGGTGGTACGTGTAACGGGCTGCCATGGCTAGATAATTCATTCGATTTAAGGAACATTTAATTGCATTAACAGCTAACTAATTTACTGCTGGAAACGCAACAAGTTTATGAATTAACCAAATGAAAAACCCAAGCAAGTGTGTGTATTTTTAATGAGAATTGAAGAGATTGCGAGAAGATACTTAGATGCCAGCAGACTGGCTGGCAATTCAATTGCTAACCAGTGGAAAATTGCTAGCATTTACACTGCTGTCTGCTGTCTGCTGTCTTTGTTGTTGGGCAATTTGCCAGAATCAGCGAGCAGAAAGCACAGCAAAACCTATCTCCAGGTGAGAGGAGCATTTACTTAAGGCCAAGTTTGCATTGAATCCAGTCCCCCGCTCCTCATGAGTCTCACCACCCCCCTTACCAGTGCAATGGCTATCAACTGTCTCCACTTTTGGCAGCTGGCAAAAGTTGCCGCCGACACTTTACCTTTTCCTTCCCTCTTTACGTTCTCGTTTTTTTTTTTCCACAGGAGACTCTTGCAGCGGAGACTGCATTTCATTAGCCAACAACAGCAGCAGCGGCTGCCACTTTCTGCATAAGTTAGTAAATATTAAAATTTTTGCTAAGCAACAAAAAAATAGGGAGGAAAAAGGGGATCTCAGAACTGAGAACTGAGAATGAGATGACAAAAGTTGTCTGGTGAAAGTTTGTCGGTCTTGGCCTGTCCTTCCCACTGTATGGGGGGACGGGGTCTGTGTCAGCCGCAGACCGCAATGTGGTAATCCCTTCCCCCTCCCGGCCTGCACCGCCCCGCATAAAGGTGACTTTAATGCTGTCCCATTCAAGCACCATCAAAATGATCCAATTATGGATGGAAATGTTGATCAATTTGTAGCCAACTTTTGGTTGGCGGCCACTCAATCTTGCAGCTGGGTGTGGAATCCATGCATCCCCACACGAATAAATATGTACACACATATTCGAGTATCTGAGAAAGTTGGGCAAAGTTGGAAATGGTTTGGGGACTCGCTCGATAAACTTGTGTGCAACTTTGCACCAATTAAACTTGTTAAAACGCTCGTTTTCGGTTATCCAAAAGCTGACAACTTCACTACACAAAACTCTAATTACATTTTACGAGACTTTACAGAACGTCACGAGACAGAGCAACAGGGGAAGAGACAGAGACAGAGACAGAGACACATATGTATGCAAATCAGCCCTTAGTTGTTCGTAATTAAAAGTTATTTTATTGTGTGTGCACTGTATTGCCGGTGCAAGGGCAAGTACATATGTGTTTGTTGACTGTCGAGTGGGCATTCGGCCAATGTCAGGGGGGAATAATCACGAAAAGGCAAGCAGCTAAACAAGCAGCTTTGGATGTCTCGCAAACAATAGTATCCTCAATCACCCACCTCTTATATGCATATTAAATATGTACAATTAGTTGGGTCGGCTTCAAAGCATACTTTTGGATCCATAAAAGCTTTGTGGAGGGTTAGAAAAGTCAAAAGCAGCGATAAAAGTGATAGAATTTAAGAATTTAAGAATTTTAAAATTTATTCGGGGCTACCAATGAGAGCTATGATAGAGGAAGAGCCATGTCAGGGACGTACATATATCTCAAATATAAGGGTCGAAAAAAGAAGTGCCGAAACTTGGTCAAAGAACACCTTCGGACACCTAAACAATGCCATAGATTCCATTAGAGTGTCTGATCAGATCTCCATCAATTTCCAAATATAGAACTCACCCTTCCACCGATTCTCATCCCTCCTGCGAGCCAAAGGAAGTTTCGTTTGATTTGGTAACCTTTAATCTAAGTCGCATCAACTTTTAATTGGGAAAGTTCCTTGGCATTCGGACCTCTGTCTATTCCCAATTTCGGCAGCTCGGACAGTAATGTTGCTCTTACTTTGTGGTCACCCTGGCTAATGGCTAATAAACATAAAAATATGCCGTCGGCCTAAAAGCGCGCTACATAAAAACCAAATTAATATATCCTTGGAGACCGAAAGTACATTAAAACTGACTCTCCGCCGCGCTCTTGGCCAACTTTCTGTGGCGGCCATCGGGGGGGCGGAGGTGGAGTTGGGTCGGTGCACTCTACTTTGAATTGCTGGACAAGGGCTGGGCCTTCTGTTGGGCCATTCGCTTATCGAAGATGTGAAACTTTATTTATCCCGCCTGTGCCTTTCTCGGGTCGTGGGCAGCGGGCAGCGGGGCAGCGGGATCTTGTTTCCGTGTGGCAGGAACTGCCTGACAAGTCGGCAATTGTTGTGCAATTTTCGGCAGCGGCAGCGGCAGCTGCTAATTCTGTCAGAATCACACAAAGCAATACATCACACATGCTCCTTCAGCACACTGCCACTGCCACTTCCACTACCCCTACCACTTCCAAGGACACCGCCACTCCATTCACCAGCAAATTCATGGCTCTTCTCGGAGATAGATTGCCAGATGGCCCCGTTTTTCAGAGGGGTTCGCTGCTCATGCCCTTCCTTGCCCAGCGAGTCTGTGGGTGTGTGGGTGCGTGGGTGTGTGTGTGTGTGTGTGGCATGCAACCCACGCACATTATTGTGCAACTCCCCTCACCAGTCTTGCTGTTGCTGTTGCTGTTTCTGTTGTGTTGCGCACTTGCCGCAGCTGAGATTGAGTCGAGTTTGGCAGTTGGCCGGGTAGTGGCAGCGGGGACGTTGCACGTTGCATGGCAAATTGCACGGCATTTGACAGCCGCATCCATTCAGCGGCATTTCCGTCTCATTTTTCTTTATTCTCGCTTTAGTTGTTATTGCTCTCTCTTGGCAGATTTGCAGCATGGAGTATGCCCCAGGGGTGTGGCAGGGCCAGCTGCTGCGTCGTGCTGCCTGCCAATCTTCTAAAGGTGCAGTTAGTCGCACAAACTCCTATTTAGGCAGTATCCGATGGCCTACTACATCAAGGGGCAAAATTGGGGTTTTATTTTCACATCAACCCACTCTTATGGCAATTAAAATGCGCTTTAAAGCTATTCAAGTACTTATTTATTTATTTATGTCACTAAGTCAATTCATATTTGCAATCAACTATGTAATGTCCAATCAGCAAGTGATTATTTCATACAGAAAGTCATCAAGTATCGCAATATATTACCCATGAATAAACCTGTACCTTCATCCAATTAAATGACCAATAAATTTACAATTCATTGAACTCGCCAATGGGCTCACAAGTGTCTGTATTTATAAAATTACCAAAGAGCTTTCCAATAAATCAGCACAGCAAAGGATTGCCTTGTTGGATTATTGCCTTGTTATACAGAAATATAACACCAATAAAGAAACATCAAGTCCACCAAAGAATTGAACACAAGCGCACCAAATAATTCACCAACAAATATGGCTTAAATCTATAACCATTTTTGATACGTCGTCGTGCAGCAGCAGAAGCAGCAGCAAGCTTTCCCTTTCTGTTTAATCCTTTTGCTGTGGTACGGCACTGCTTCTTAGCCACAAGCTTTACCTGGCTAATAGTTCGACTTAAGTGAACGGAAAAATCGATAAATAAAACAACCACTGGGCGACTCACACCAACTGCGTAAATTAATTGTTTTGCTGTTCAATTAAGCAAAGATAATTCCCCTAAAAATGCTCTGGCTACATGCAATCACAATTAGCCAGATACTCGTGAGGCAACCTACCTACTCGTATATCGTACAGCCACAGCAATAACCATTCGAACAGCAATATCACAACAACAACCACAACAAAAACAACAACAACAACAACAGGCAGCCCGAGATGCCACAACATTGAATTTTTCGGCTTACTTGCCACTCGAATGCGTCGACATTTTCAACATTGGGCCAACAATAAATATTCGCATACGAAAGGAAACCAAACGAAAATAAAGTTAAATACAATAAAATCCATTTTGGCAAAGTTGCTGATAACATTTTAGACAAATATTCAATAAATATTCGAGTCCGGGCTCAATGAAAAATATGTGCATTGGAATTTAATGCAACATCTGCCTGACAGTGGAGTTAAATCCTTTGAACAGTCGTGAATGACCCTTCTTCTATTCCTCTCCCGTCAGTACGAGTAGCCAATAAAACTGTGCAATACTCCTAGGACTATCTTGTTTTCTCTTTCAACAGATTCACATACGGAAATCCAAGTAGTTCCATTTCGATGTTTAATTTGTACAAGACGCACTACAGTTTTATTCATTTTCAGAGTGGTTTTTCTTGAATGTAGATCTCAGAAACTTGATTACAGGGGGGTTTCCTGCAATGACAAACAAAGAGTGCCGCACAATGCAAGAGAGAGCACCCGAATCCCGTTTAGCACGCCTATTAATGGCTTCTTCAACGCCATCTTTTGCTGCTCTTCCTATGACACTGTGCCCCGTCCTTATTCTTATCCGCATCCTGCTGCTTTAGCATTCCTTCCCTTTCCCGGGGCAGTAAGCGCGCTAAAATGTTTCAATTTAAATTAATTATTGTTTGCACCACAAGTGCCATGGAGCAGAGGCGTGGTTGGTGGCCGATGGGGCGGCACAGAAGGATCTGCAGGCAGCACAACTTTTAATTATGGTTACAAAGATTTTTAGTCCTTGTCGATGGCTGCTGTTGCTGCTGCTGGTGCTGCGAGGACTGTCTGTCTGCCAGACCAAAGCCCCATCTCCCGGCATTCCAATCCAGCCGGCGCCCCAACCCTGTGCGCCATCAACTTTGACCAACATCGATTAAAACGATGAAAACGCGGAAAATTGCGCCAACTAGGAAAACTGCAGCGCCGGCAAATGAAAATGGCAAAAGCAAAAGCAAAGGCAACAAAAAATACAAAAGAAATGTAAAAAAGGAAAAACCAAAGACTGGGCAAACGAAGAAAAAAGAAAAATGCAAGGCACTAGGCAAAAGTTGAACGTTTTTATTACGTCTGAAAAAGTTGTGCAAAAACGCGATTGCCGCCGCTTAAGAGTATCAGGGGTGGGGGGTTGCGGATGCGGATGGGGCAGAGGATGAGTGGGAACTGCGCGCTGAGCGGAGTAAGGAGGGGCAGGCGACGTCATCCTCGAGTTGATTTAGGTTTTTTTTGTTTGTTTGTAATTTTAAAATGCTGTTAACTGGTTTTTTGTTTCTGGTTACTTGGATTCACCCCCAAGCCCCTTTTCTTCCCCCTTTCCAACGCCGCGCCACTCTCGAATTAAGCACAATGGGCGACAAAAAAAGGTGAGCAATGTGGGCAACGGGTGACACATTTCATTGGCTGCTGTTGACAGGTACTGTTTGCTGTAGCACTAAATAGCTGAAATTGGCATATATTCGGCTAAATGTCTGCCTCTATGCAAGGCCTACAGAAAGATCATTGTTACAGAGTAAACATTTCTAGACAGATAGCTGATTATTCCGTCACATAGCAATCCTTAATCAACGACGAAGCTGGTTGCTTGGGCACTTCACTTCCCAATGCTGACTGCTTTGGATCTTCCCAAGTCCGGAGTCGGGGGACAAGGCTAGCTTGAGCAGCTTTTTCATGTATCATTACGCATTTCAAAGCCCAGTGCTGCGGGACTAGGATCTCCTTTCAATTGAACGGAAATCGGTTGGTGTGAAGGTGGGGAGGAGTGGCAGGAAATTTCAACGAGCATTAAACCCTTGTTGCCCATTGTACTGGCACTTCATCTCCCGTTTCCTTTGTTGTTGCTTACTTTCTTTCCGCTTCTCCTTTATTTTGGGGTTTTCCCCCCTTTTCTTTTCGCGAAGAGAATGGTGGACGGCGACGGCGACGGGGGCGGGAACCTGGGAACACCTTCATAACGGCAACGCTGCAAAAATTGTTGGAAATTCAATTTGTGCGAAACTTGAAAATGCCGGAGGCAACGCGAATCACCAAACCTCAATGCCCCCCACTTTTCCCCTGGCCTTGCTCTGCCACAAATCCAAAGTCACATCAGCAGTCACTGCCCCTACCAACGCCTCTCGGACGTCTTGTGTTTATCCATGAAATTTAATTGGCCTCACTTCGAGGGGAAAACAAAGAGGAAACCGACCGACCCGACGAACCCGACGACCCGATCAACACGACCCACCAACCGAGGCTGTGTGGCGACCACCTGCCGGTAGCTCGGCCACTTAAGTTTGTTTAATTAGTGGACTTGGAGGCGAGTATTAAAACCAGTCTGCCTGCCACTTGCCACCTACAAAAAACACACCCCAAAATGCCCAAGAACAGTGACAGCTGCTTTAATGTGCCGAATAGCCGGGGTTGGGGTTGGGGTTGGCGACGGGCTGCAAATCCGCCGCCAGACGTGACGTGACAATAATACCGAAAAATCTGTCAACCTAATGGGAACTCCCCCGGCACTGGCCCCTTTGCCACCAGCCATGCTACTATTTGCCACCTTCCCCCCTCCCTCCTACTGCTGCGCGTAGATGCTTTCCCCTTTGGGCAACTTTCACGGTGTCTGCCTTACATGTGGCTGCATAAATTTTACGCTCATCACCTGTCGCTGCCACAGTCCCGGCCACAGCCCCTCCCTCGCTGCTGACTGTGACCTTGTTGTTGCTGCCACTGCCGCTGCCGAGTTACTTATTTAGCATAGCATACTTTGTGTGTGGGGGCTTTTTGAATATGGCACAAGGCTGCTTGCTGCTTGCCGCTCGCTGCTGATGCTGGTGCTGGTGCCGGTTCACACTTTGGGAGCCCTTGGCTCGTAAACAAATTGAATTGAAGTCATAAAAGTCGTCGCCGAAAGAAGCTACCAGCGAGATGGGGATGGGGGTGGGGATGGGTAAGGAGTAAGGAGGAGCTCTGTGTAGCAGTGGAAAAGCCTTATGCTGAGTGTCAGTGATTGCGATGTTCCACGTGAGTGTGTGAGTGCGTTAGTGTGCGTATGTGTGTGTTTGTGTGTGTCCCTTTCCAGTTTGCTGCTTGTCAGCGCCATTATGTCGCACTTGTTAAATCCGAGAGTGTGCCTCACTCACACAAGCATCTCACAACAACACACGTACATGCAGTGATACACACACACACAAGCACACACAGAGAGAGACACACATGTCGCGGCAGCTTCCCTTTTTTTATGCCTCAATAAAAACACAATACGTTACAATTGAATTGAACTCAATTGAATTTGATTGAAGTTGTAAAGCTCAGACAGGCACTGCAACTGTCTCTGTGTGTGTGTGTGTGTGTGTGTGTGTGTGTGTGTGGGTGAGCGGTATATAGAGAAAGAAAGAGATGCACATAGAGAAATAGAAAGAGAAGGGAAGGTAGTGGTAGTGGTATTGGCGGACGTGGAGGGATAGGGACAAATGCAATAACGTGTAGCCAGTCGAAGAGCCTGCCAAAAGGACTCAGCCTGCCATCAATGAGGTGTCATTGCCGACAACGTCGACGACGAGAACGACGACGAAGCTGAGGCCCAGGACGATGAGGACAATAATGACAACCAAAGCCAACAGCGGCGACAACGATGATGACGACGAAGAGGCTAACGACGATGATGATGATGATAAAGTGTGCCGCCATAAATACATCTGCGGAGTCAAATGTGTCGTCAATGGTGGGGTTAAGAGGCAGTCACCTTTTTAGCCATGGTGGTGGGGCATACACCCATCCATGACATCAGAATCATAGATGGAGTCGCAGTCGCATTCGGAGTATCAACGGTTTCTGTTTGCCTGATATTGGAGTCGAGTCCGACATGTGCAAATACATCATTTTATTCATTTTCATATTTCATAGTCATATTGCCATATATAATGGCACTCTTGCATGTTCGCAAAGGCTTACAGATTGGCTTAGAGGGGTTTTCGGATAGGGCTTATACCTAGCATGTCGCGTATCGAGGCAGTGTCTGGATTCACGTCCTCGTTTTAGGAATCTTATTCGTTTTTCTAACAATAATAAGATGTCTGAATTATGAGGTTGCTCCTCATGCGAAATTGCCTGCTGGAGCTTTCATGTTCTACTATAGGCCGCTAGAGCTAGGGCTCCCCGTATGCTCTTTTGAGTGTACGTTTTCCTAAGTCTTGCTAAATTGTCAGCTTGCTTTGTCACCCTTTTGCCTGTCCCATTCCATACGCAAACGGACTTAATACCGCTCGAATACGTATACTCGCACCGCTTCAGGCTATCGGTATCCCGCTCAAATCCGTTCCAGGTGTGCAAAACTTACGTTCATTTTTTTGTGTGGGGTCCAGCACAATCTGCAGCCTGCAACTGGCAACTTTCCGGCTCTCTAATGCTAATGGACTGACAGGTGGGGGGCGTGGAGAAAAGGGAGAACCCCAGCAAGAAGACACCTTGCGCGCGATAGAAATATAAATAGAACTATAAATAGAGGAAAATAGACGAAATTGAAAATAAATATTAAGTGTGGCATCAGTTTATGGGTGGTCGACAAGACGCGGTCAAGGGTAATGTTCAGAGGAACCCAGAGGAGAGATGGCAAACAAAACAGTGAGCAAAACAATAAACCTGCCAAAAATGTTTAGATTCACTTCCAATATCAAATCGGGATGGTGTGGTGTGTGATAGTGGTGTTCTCTCCGATCTGTTCCTTTCTTCCCTCACTTTATCCTGCGCTCTCTTTATACTTATGCCTTTTCTGGGCAACACACACAAAACACCATCGAAATTTTGACACAAAACGGTCAAGGTCCGATATCACAGGAGTGTGGATACCAAATTTGGTTGCTCTGGCTCTTATAGGTTCTGAGATCCTTGAACTCATATTTTGCAATTGGCAAAACCGACCATGAAACCTGTGTGTTAGAGAGAGACAGAGCGAGAAAGAATGAAATTGTTTTCTTGATTCTGGCTATAATAATTATACGATCTGGTTCAGATTTTGCCCTCTAGAAGATATAGTCGTCGTCTTCTACGATTCTGCGTTTTTAGTTTTCTCGTATCTTCAAAATTGTGGATGCCACAGATTTTCGCCCTTAGTGGTGGCGGAAGTGGGCGGGGAAAAATTTTGAAATATTCTTGTAGCAGTGACATATCACAGAAGTCTGGATCCAAACATCGTTGCTCTAGCTCTTATAGTCTTTGAGCACTAGGCGCTGAAGGGGACGGACAGACGGACGGACGGACAGACAGACATGGCTCAATCGACTCGCCTATTGATGCTGATCAAGAATATATATACTTTATGGGGTCGGAAACGATTCCTTCTGGACGTTACACACATCCACTTTTACCACAAATCTAATATACCCCAATACTCATTTTGAGTATCGGGTATAAAAACTATTGTATTATAATTAATAATATGTAAAATGTTAAATCCTTCCTACATATATATGTATGTATGCCATGTACATTTACATATGTGTAAACTCTAAATAAAAAGGGAAACTCCTGTATATAAAATACATTAAATTGTGTAAATAAAAATGTTGTACAAACACAGCATTAATTTGATATTTAAATATCAAATCGTTTATTGATATCAAATATCGTTTTGATATTTTAATTTGAAATTGCGACGCTTAAAATTGTCAAATAGATATATTCAAAAAAATATTTTTGTCATTTGCGAACATACAATATATGTACATATATCTAATCTGTGCAAAGGTACCAAAATGTATATTTATCATAGTTTTCTGATGGAATAAGTCTTCATCGAAGCCTTTGTTGATTTTGTAATTCTTTTTTATACCCACAGAGCATCAATAGTATTGAAATGGAAATGATTCGGAATATCAAAACAATTTTTCTTAATTTTTAATAATATTTGAAGAATTTTCGAAGAAGAAGAAAATGCAAAACTACGCAGATCGTAATATACACAAAAATTCTTTCAGTGTGGGTTCTCTTTCTGGTTCAGGCGCGGAGTGTGGATTGGTGTTGATAACACTTTCGCTGGAGCTCAGCAAACACCATGGAGCGAGCGAGAGAGATAGGCAGCAGCTGAGTGAGCGAGATGAAAGGCAGACAGACACAGTGTGATACAGCGCTAGACAGAATGAGAGAGTCCAACGTGACGATTGTTAATCCCTGGTGCTTCATTATTTTCTTTCAATATTTTGTTCACTTCTTCTCTACGGACAGACACATACGCTCAGCGCATTTTGCATGGCGGTACATTTTTTAATTTCCGCTTTAAATGAAAACCACTTTCCTGGCAAACGCCAGAGGACAACACAAATACCAACACCAGAGAAAATACCAGAACAAACACGAGTGGGCAGGGCGCCACAAAAACCAAAATTGCCATCAAGGGCCTGTGATGCAACAATTGCACGAGTATTCGACGGACAGCTCCCTGCGGTGGATGCAATGGCCACTCAGGAGAGCACGGAGAGCAATGGAAAGAAATCGCTGAACCTAAGATGGGGTCGGAGCGGAGGAGCCGTGATGCAAATGCAAGGTACCAAAATGTGCATTTGTCTTGGGACCTGCTCTCACAGTTGGTATTTCAATTCGGGGAGTCACATATACCAGTGCAGGTACACCAACAGTGGCACACCAGCACACACCCACTGAGGTACACAGTTGGAACACACTTGAGCACGTAGAGAATGCTAAAGCGAACCGATTTTTGGGGTAGGAGACGCGGGGGATGGCAATCCAAATGGCAGTCCCCAATTCTGGCCCGATCCCCATCTACCAACAACAGCATCAACACGAACAACACCAACACCAACGCCAACAACAGCAACAACAACAACAACAACAGAACTCGATTAGTGCTGCAGTTGCTGTTGACAATGCATTTGCCTTACATGTTTAATGATGTATTTACCTTGGCCAACTAAACTGAACCGCCCCGAACAATGCCATGCCCCCCAAGACCGTACTCATACGACACCCACGCCCACACCCACACCCACAACCAAAACCAAACGCAAACCCACACCCAGACCGAGACCCTCAACCAGATTCCGACCAAACCCATCTCGGACTTCGAGTGCAGCGTTCGATTCTGATTTCCAGCACAATTGAAGTGGGAATGGGGTTGAGCAGGGACCGAGGCTGTGTTCGCCCTGATTGCAACCGTGCAAAGTGCCAACACCTTACTGAACAGTCCCTTAACTGACCTCACTCTCTGCACCCGGTTCCACTGTCAAAGCGATAGCAACAGCCACTGCCACGGCCCACCCCCTGTCCAACCCCTACAGAAGGCCCAGAACCCCACCCCCACCCCCAACACAATCCATTCCTCTTCAAAATTCAACTGCAGTTGACGTGAATTGTTCAGTTTGAAATCTATGATTGCAGCTATAGCTGCTTACAGAGACAGAGACAGAGATAGATAGATAGAGAGTCAGAGCGAGAAAGAGGAAGAATTAGACGGAGATGGCACACATGCAAGGGCGGTAGAGAGTTGGGGGCGTGCCAGAGCGCTAGGAGCAACTGGACATGCATAAATTTCTGACTTGCTGCCAGCCATTTAAGTGGAAAATGGAACATTTCGAAGCCTGCAGCAGTAGCAACAGGAGAAATAGCAGTAGCAGCCATGAGTTCGAAATCAGCAGGAGCTGCATCAACTAAAGACAAAAGGGGCCCGGAGTGAAGGCATCTTTACAAAACCATGCGGCAGGTCCCATGTCCAGGTGGGGGCGGTGGATGAACGAACTGCGGGGATCAAACGCATGATGCACATGGCATATTGATTGTTTATTGCTTATTGAAATTGATTACCATAAATTGATTGTGTGGATGTTTTTCTGAAAGCTAAGTGCGTGTGCACTCAGACGTCCCCTTACCACCACATAAATCTATAAAACAGAGACTCATACGAAGACAATCGCTCCAAGGAGACCAGGAGGAGAGCCAAGTTCCTAAAAGCTCAATTAATAATTAAGTGAAACCACTACAGAACCGTTGATTTTACCAATCGAATTGGTTCGGAATCCTTTCCGGGTGTGAAAAACGCACGTTCATTTTTTCATTCGAGCACAATCTGAAATCTGCAACTAGAACCTTTCCGGATATCTAATGCTAATGGACAGACAGGTGGGGAGCGTGGAGAACAGAGAGAACCCCAGAAAGAAGACACCTTGTGAATATCAAAGAGTGGCGTGGCCATACGGAAAGAAGCATGAACTATACTTACATCAGAGCCCCGAATTCTATGATAATTTACAGGAGTATAAGAAATAATCCTAAGTGCATTGGTACATCGAAGAATGGTCAGTATCGCATAAATCCTATCTATCCGAACTTCTCTATAGAATGTCCCGTCTTTCGTAATTTAGTCCGTAATTAATTAAGGAAGCCGAAAGTGCATACATGTGTGCAACATTAAAAACAATATTTTTAACCAGACCATCGATTTTATTTATTCTCTCATGTAGTTGTCGATTTATTTATTATCATCGATTTTATTTATTCTCTCATGTAGTTGTCAAAATATTCGCTGATCTCACGGAACAGGCGATGGATCTCCTGGCTAACGGCACTGTGATCCATGGCAGTCTCAGCGTTGTGTCCCTGCCGGTTGAGGGCGAGCTTCCTGTTGACGGCATTTGTAAACTCGATAAGGAGGTCCAAATAACCTTCAAGGCGTTGATGGAAGTTCTCCATATTTAGTCCGGCACGCTCCGCATCTGCACGATTTTGCTCCACAGTGGTTCTGACTTGAAACAGGGCCCTATACAGTTCACTATCACTCAACTCATCGTTCTCTACGATTGGTTCTTCGTTCTGGTGGAGGTCCTGGTCGTGGTCGTGGTCCTGGTTCTGGTTCTGGTCCTGGTTTTGGTCCTGGTTTTGGTCCTGGTTTTGGTCCTGGTCCTGGTTTTGGTCCTGGTTTTGGTCCTGGTCCTCCTTGTCCCAGGCCAATGGCTTGTCGTCGCGTATAAATGGTGGCATTTCTCTCAGGGCGTTTGTGCTCCCTAGTAGTTTTAATTCTAAAATTAATATCGGTAGAGCCGTATGAAAAAATGTTAAAAAAAAATAAAAAAATTAAAAAAAAAAAATAAAAAAAAAAAAAAATATTGAAAAACGAGACGTCTACTCACTTGAGAAAACAAATTGTTAATGATAAAAACTCAGTCGGTACTTTCACTGAGAGCTGTATTCCTGAAAGCATGGCCTACCAAGTGCCACTATTTACAGAAGTCTCAGTAGCTTCTTCGAAAGTAGTCCTATCAATCAAAACTATTTGGTAACGAAACGATGTTGCTTGCTTTGCTCGTATAATAAGAATTACCTTTTAAAGATGTTATCGATTCCTTTTAAAAGCCTGAAGATCTGAAGGTCCAAAGATTTTTGGTGTTTTAACATTTAAGCGTTTTCTTTTTACATCACCCTTTCCGGGTGTGAAAAACGCAGGTTCAGTTTTTCATTCGAGCACAATCTGCAATCTGCAACTAGAACCTTTCCGGATATCTAATGCTAATAGACAGACAGGTGCGGAGCGTGGAGAACAGAGAGAAGACACCTTGCGAATATCAAAGAGTGGCGGGGCCATACGGAAGGAAGCATGAACTATACTTGCATCAGAGCCCCGCATTCTATGATAATTTACAGGAGTATAAGAAATAATCCTAAGTGCATTGGTACATCGAAGAATAGTCAGTACTGCCTAAAACCTATCTATCGGAAGTGCTCTATAGAATGACCCGTCTTCCGTAATTTAGTCCGTAATTAATTAAGGAAGCCGAAAGTGCATACATGTGTGCAACATTAAAAACAATATTTTTAACCAGACCATCGATTTTATTTATTCTCTCATGTAGTTGTCAAAATATTCGCTGATCTCACGGAACAGGCGATGGATCTGCTGGCTAACGGCACTGTGATCCATGGCAGTCTCAGCGGTGTGTCCCTGACGGTTGAGGGCGAGCTTCCTGTTGACGGCATTTGTAAACTCGATAAGGAGGTCCGAATAAGCTTCAAGGCGTTGATGGAAGCTCTCCATATTTAGTCCGGCACGCTCCGCATCTGCACGATTTTGCTCCACAGTGGTTCTGACTTGAAACAGGGTCCTATATAGTTCACTATCACTCAACTCATCGTTCTCTACGATTGGTTCTTCGTTCTGGTGGAGGTCCTGGTCGTGGTCGTGGTCCTGGTTCTGGTTCTGGTCCTGGTTTTGGTCCTGGTCCTGGTTTTGGTCCTGGTCCTCCTTGTCCCAGGCCAATGGCTTGTCGTCGCGTATAAATGGTGGCATTTCTCTCAGGGCGTTTGTGCTCCCTAGTAGTTTTAATTCTAAAATTAATATCGGTAGAGCCGTATGAAAAAATGTTAAAAAAAATAAATAAAAAAAATTTTAAAAAAATAAAAATATTGAAAAACGAGACGTCTACTCACTTGAGAAAACAAATTGTTTATGATAAAAACTCAGTCGGTACTTTCACTGAGAGCTGTATTCCTGAAAGCATGGCCTACCAAGTGCCACTATTTACAGAAGTCTTAGTAGCTTCTTTTAAAGTAGTCCTATCAATCAAAACTATTTGGTAACGAAACATTTTAACATTTAAGCGTCTTCCTTTTACATCCATCCATAATTTGCTGCAGCTGCGACTTGAAATCTTCCCATCTTAACCCATTAAAGCTCCACAATAAAAGCATTCTTCGATATTTAATTGTCATTCCGGCCATTTTCCACATCCCTCCTACCATTAACTGTCATACACTACTACTCCAATCCCCCAACCCTGGACTGAGCTAAGTGCGTGTGAATTCAGACGTCCCTTTACCCCCACAAAAATCTATAAAACAGAGCCACCAAGGAGATCGGGAGGCGACCCGAATTTCTAAAAGCTCAAATAAGAATTAAGTGAAACCATTACAGGACCGGTAATTGTACTAATCGAAAACCAATTAACCAATCATAATACTCGTACGATCTATGTACATATGTGTCATATGTAACAGATAAAATTACATATTGCAAATAGATTTATAACAATTGAATGTCCTATTCACAAGCAGAAGTCAGAAGTTAGAAGTACGCAATCCACAATGGATTCCCACTCGTGGCCAAAACAAATTATTGGAAATACAGTGTTTTAGCCGTGCGTTTCAAAGACATTCTTATAGTTTGCATTACAACTGCATTCGTAATTTAGGCAAACCCCGTTTATTTTTAAAGCTATATTGGTCCAAAACCCTCTCCAAAACATGGTTTTCTTTTTAAACAATTTCTGTTTGTTGTTTAAAAAGTACTCCATGCCAGTGTGCGCATGTTTGTTCATGTTTCTGTGTGCTTATGAGTGTGTGTGGAGCACGTTTTTATTTGCGCTCGCACATTTTTCCATCTTTTGCTGCTCCGTAAACAGCAGGGCAAATTCCGCATCTGCCATGTGCCGAGTGCCAAGTGCTGGAGCGCTTCACCAGCAGCCGCTTAAGGCAGCCAACTCACACACACGCACACACCCAATACAAACACACTCTCAAACACTCACTCATACGATCAAACATACGCGCTAACGCCAACACCAACACCAACACCAAGTACACATGGCAGCCATTCTCTAATGCAGTCCACAGAGCCATATGCAAATGCATCTCCCATTGCTGCAATTGAAAACCATCCCCCCCCAAACCACCCCTCTCCCTTTCCACAAATGGAAAACACGGGAAAAGCCAAAAACAAGTTGGCAGGCTCGTGGGGCGAATACTCGACCAAGGGGACTACCCATGGGTTGGGAGAAATACAGCGTATCAGAGAGAGTGATGCTCAGGGGAAGAGTCCGATATTCCTTTTCTGCTGGGTGTGCCACTGGTCCTCAGGAGGACCCCCTTCCCTCCGCTGCACATAAATAGCAAATATTTGGCTTTAAAAAGCAAAGATTTTCGTGCTCAAAGTAAATCTGGAAGGAACTCGAAAGGACATCCTCTAAGAAAACTGCTCAATCTTCATCAGCGTCGTCGACCTACCTCGGCCGTGTAGGCCTCCTCCTTCTCCAGTCTGCGCCCATTTCCGCATCTTCTCGTATATCTAGAGCCATGCCAATGCCGATGTCAATGTGACTGGCCCTCGGCCGCGCACTTCATTTTCCCCAGATTTACTTTTCTATTTGCGGGGACATCGACTTGATTATCATACAACGTCCCCATTGCCGTTTAACGTCTTCATCAATATCTTCAGCACTCGATGCTGTGCTCGGCGACGCCATTAAGCACTCAATCAGTCTTTATCAGGTTTTGACAACGATTAACGCTTCGGGCGCCAAATGCTTTTGATGGATGGCTGACTTGACTTGACGCAGGGTTCCGCTCCCATCCTCAGCAGCCCATAATCCCTATTTAGGCTGCCGGCTCACCTATCTCTCCCAGCCCCGGCAACTGTCAAGCGTCCTACAAAATTGATTTGCAACATGGTGCTCGTACCCTAAGCCTCCCCCAGTTTTGCACTGGTTTGGGAGAACCTCTCAACCTCAACCACATTAGGCTGCTTAGGGTATTTGGTCTCGTCTTAAATTCGTTTGCGGCTTGCACTCGAGCAATCGATTTGCTCCTCATGGCTCATTGACTCGACTCGACTCGACTCGACCCCCAAATCGCACCGCTCGAGCCCTGTGCCGTTCCGTTTTTTTGCGGTCAGAAAGTGACCCAGAGTCAGAGTCCTGCATTGCCCAGGCACGACATCCTTTGTCATGTTGACGCTGTTAAATGTTTATTGCACTGGCACCAGGGCAGGGGTACAAAAAAGGGCAGCCAACGCTAACGCCTGCCTCATCAATTTTGTTCCGAAACATGGGAGAACCCACTGCGATGGAGGAGTGATGGGCTATGAGGCATCAAGAAAAGGATCAATCCATTGAATACGATAGTTTATGGGGAATAAGAAAGGAAACTCAGAACCGGTTCTCCCCATTGAAAAGCAGGGGATCTGAAGAAAAGAAAAACCGTGAAAGAATATCTATAAAGCAGATGAACTGTGTCAATTGGGGGAGTTTATAACAATCCTCGATTTCAGGTTTATATAGAGGAAAGATTTACCGTTGATTTTGATTCATAGCACAGGGAGATTCGATACTATGCCTTCGCGGGCAATCCCTTTCATGTATGAAATAGAGGATATATTACCAATCCTTCGATTGGGTATCCGAGCCATACCCCAAAAAAAATCGACCACCCACTCCAGAACGTGAGTGGATAAAGGGTTTCGATTGCCAACATTCTATTTCATTTGTGCTTTGATTTTCCCCGTTTCTGCTCCGCTGCTTTCTGCTGCCGACTTGATGGCCTTTTGAGGTTGCGAAACGATTTTGCGTGTTTAGTTAACATTAAAACGCAGCCAAATTAATTAATTAAAGCGCTTTTAGCGGCACACACTCTGATAGTCAGAAACACACAGACACAAATAAACGATGAGTGGAAAAAATTCAATAAATTTCAATTAGGAAACAAAGGGCATTGAATTGTTTGGGGGCAAAGAATGCAATTTGCAATGCACAACAAAAATATTCAATTATGATAAGTAAATAATAGAAATGTCACGCCAGCCATTTCCCTCTCTTTCTCTCCTGTGTGTCTCTCTCTCTCTCTCTCGCTCTGTATGTCTGTCTATCAAAGTCCCTGTCTTTGTCGCACTAGTGCGTGCCTATTCATATTTTAATTATCCCAATAAACCGAGCTTCCCCCAAAAATTTAATCCTTTTTCTGTGGCTGAAACTTTTGGGCACCAGGAAAGAAAACATTTTTCGTGCCTTGTCATGGCTTGTGTTTTTAACGACTCCTCGAGCCGGAGAAACAAGAGCAATAAAAATATTCCTTCAGCCAGCGAAGATATTACATCATGGTTGGCTTTTTCCTTTTCCGTAGCCTTTTCCTCGGAATGCGGGGTGGGGAAACTCTCAGAAGTTATTAACATTCTAAAAGGTTTTCCTAGTCGTACGTAGTCGTATATGAGGGAACTTCATCATCTCCATCATCAAAATATCATCGTCTCAGTGCCTATCATTGTGATTATGATCCTGTTTCGTCCTTAAGGTGCGTCCTATTCACACATTCCGCCCTCAAAACGCACACAGATTAACATAAACGAGCACCGCCAGCGATACCAAGTTACTCCGATACAAGAACACAAAGATACAAAAATACACAGATACACAGATACTCCGATATGTGGGTAGCAAATCCCGCTGATGTCATTTCATTAGTTTCATAAATATTTATTCGATTTGTTATCGTTGTAGCTGGCTGCTTGTCGCTTTTATCCATAATTTATCAATGTAAGCTGCAACATTTTCAGCGTCGTCTTGCCGGCGTCCTTGCCTCCAGCGCCACACAAACAGCACTCCACGCCGCCACTCTGCCACTCCTCACCGCACCACCCCTACCCCTACCTCTTCCTCTTCCCCGATGACATTGTCGTTGACAATTTTCTAATCCAATTGATTTGTGCCGGGAGGGGCCACATCCAAGCCCAGCTCCTCATCCTGGCCCTTGCCCCCTCGTAGTCATCCGTGCATAACTTGGACAGCCGTAACGCGCGTTGTTTTTCTTCCTAAATATGTACATATGAATTTGTATATACACTCAGAGAAAACAAAGCCATTTAAATAAATTGTACACCCAATGGATATTCAATACGAATATTGAAATAATTTAATTCCGAATTTTCAATTCCGTTGAATAACAATGTAACATAATTGATTATAAAATAATTTGATATATATATCCAATTCATCAATGGATATTTTTGAAACAATATATCTATTGTTTTCGACGTAGAACAGTTAATATCGACTATTTAAATGGATTTATAAAGATACAATTTCGGTTAAACTTAAAAAACCTCCACAAACGATACTCTTTTTCCACTGTGTATATATTTCTATATGTATATAGAATATTTTTGACATTTTTGCGGTGACAGAGGAGGGAAGGAACGGAGGTAGGTACTCATAGCTGCTTGGGGATTTTATTTATGTGTCGTTATGTATTTTTGTAAATTTGTTATGAATTCTTTTTTGGCTTGTCGCATTAGGAATGCAAAATTGCCTCACATACAGACACACATTCCTCTCTGCCCTCTCGCTGTTTGTTTATGTGTGTGCAATTTCATGTTGCATATTTATTGGCGTGATTGTAGTTCGCATAGCCGGAGGCCATCAACTATCCATCTGCCAAAAAAGAACTCACTCCACCAGAACCAGTCCACTGTTTGTACACACACACACACAAGCTGATTGCTCTGACATTTATTTGGTTTGATATATGTACATACATATCTGTGGAAATTATCCCCAATCCAAGCTTCTCTCCCATTCGTTTGATTTCCACTACAAACATTTGCTAATTACCCAAATATGAACGGAGCACGTGGGTGTCTATTGATAGATGTTGAGGGGATTGCTATCGCATACATATATGTACTATATATCCGTTCAGCCATTAAAATAACATTTAATAATGTTGCTATCGAATTTAGCTGAGTAAAAGAAAATCAAAGGAAGAAGGAAATATTTTAATACCCCAGAATTGTGTCTTTGTAAATCGTGATTTACCATTAAAAAGAACTCTAAATAAAATTGTATGATTCCTTTAGAGAAGAAGTATAGTATGTAAACAGAGACTTCATCTTCGTATGCGTTGAACCAATGCTACAGGCACTGTTTTATCGATTCCAAAGTTGAGTCAAATGATGAATATGTGTATTTTAATTAAGATTCGTTGACTGGAATATCAACTTATAGAAGAAGACAGAGATGGAGCTGGAGGTTGAGGTGGAGGTGGAGAGAAATACAGCAATGGAACACTCAATTTCCATTTAGCATTTCCCAGGCAGCAATGCGAGCACTTGAAGAGCACTTTGCTGCCTGCCATTACATTGTGGTCGGCATGTTATTAGGGAGCGGAGTAGTGGCGGAGAGTGCTGCCTATGTGCAGAGCCCACTGCACCAACTTCAATTCAGTGGCAACAATTGCCTGTAATTATATTCATAGTCACTCCCCCTCCGCTCCCTCCTCCCGCTATCTATACGTGTGTGTGGGTCCGACTTCATTTGATTTGAATAGTTCGAGTAGTGTTCGTAGCTGTAGCTGGTAACTTTGTTCCAATATCCAAAATTATTATTTACGTTTCAATTGAATGACTGATAGATTGACAGGGCCAAGAGCGTGCCGAAGAGGTGGAGCTATGGAGCTGTAGAGCAGTGGAGTTGGCCAACATAATTCAGTTTTAATCTATTAATTAAGCATTTTGATTTCGTCAATTGGTTGGCCGACCATTGGCCTGCCACTGGGCACGCACGCTCATTGCCCACCCAGTCCCCTCGGCCTGGCCATAATGAACATCGAACATCGTACACACGCACAAACAGTCTAAACAAATATTGCGGTCAATTCTTGAGGTTAATTTGTTGATTGAAACCTGCATATACTCGTGGCGTGTGTATAATTTTGCTGAATTATGAATGGTCAACGGTACAACGGGGTCTGTGGGTGAGCGAGCGGGGTCGGGTTAGTCAGTCAGTCAGTCAAATTATCAAGATTGCTCAATTAGTCAATCAATATGGGAGCAAATTGAATATGTGGCATTCACTGATGTCCGCACTAATGACAGTTTGGTGATTTTGATGGCCAATAATGCCCCTGATCGGGGAGTTCAGAAGCGGGCCATAAAGTGCCTGCTGTAGCTGATTGCTGTGGCGCGAATGATATGATACTTGATGTCAGGAATGGGCATCAGACTTACTTCCCTTCTACTTCTATGGTGGCTTTTGGGTGTGCTTCAGGGCTGTGATATGGTATTGAGGTCGTGAAAGAACGAAAGAACAGCTCAACATACTAACATGGAATAGCAGATCTAATACCAAATACCAAAAATCCACCTTCTTTAAAACGGAAAACAAAAAACTTTATTAAATCAACTAGAGCTTACAGATTTGAAACAATCAGCACTGACCAAAGCTAATTGTTATGTCTTGCTGAGCTTTCCATTTTCTTCTGGCACATCCTCTCCCACTTACCCATGATACTTATCCCTAATCCCCAAAAATTCTCAGTAGATTTATCCTCAATCCAGTCGATTCTCCGATTATTGTGTGCCTCCATCAATACCCATCGCCATCCCTTTCCCCATCCTCATCCGCATCCGCATCGCAATCGGAATCCTAGTCCCAACCTCAACGACTCTACCCCACCCCCGAGCAGTAATCAGTAACCCGTAATCATTTCCAATGGTCCATCGTTGTTGGCATTAAAGCGGGCGTTTAACCATCGCTGAGAGTACGAGTATCCCTGTATCCACCTCCTTTGGGCCTTCAGCCCATTGCTGGCCAAAACAAACTGCGCCAGATGCTGGCTTCCCGATGCTCCGATACTTGCTGGGATGCTGGGATGGTGGACGGTCTCCAGCGTTGGCGTTCGGTTGCAGTCACCAGACCCAAGTTCATTATTTGCGCTACGTGACCTGCAGGCAGCATTTGCCAAAACTCCCTACCCCACAGATCCCAGAAGCCAGACTCCATACTCACATTGCCCCGAGACCCCACACTCAACACACAATCCAACAGGAAGGCGGTCCAACTTCATAATTGGGATGTTGTATGTGGCATGGCCATGAGTACGCAGCGGAGTTCCCTCTTATGGAATTTAGAGTATGGAGTGTGGTGTATGGAATGCGGCGTGTGGCGTGTGAAGTACTCGTACTGGCTGCGCTTTTATAGAGATTGCTCCCACACCGCTCAGCGTTGATCCTTGGTCCTGCTCCAGCTGCACTTGGTCACGCCCACTCCCGAAAGACAACGGCGGCTGGAAAAAAGAGAGCGGGAAAAAGTATGAGCAAACCGCAAAGTTTTTAGCGAGCGCATAAATCATCTTCTTTCTTTGTTTTACACTTCGGAAATTGGGCAGAGAAGAAGGAGGCTGGTCATAAAATTGAGACCACAGCAGGTGTGTCCCCTGTCCCCTGTCCCCTGTCCCCTGTCCACCCACTGTATTTCCTCCGTCGTTGTCTCTAGCTGTAAAAAGACTGTACAATCGGTTTAGCCAAAAGCTTCTTACTTAGAATAAACCAAACTATAATAACCTTACTTTGGTTGCAAAGCGGATTTTCCCGACATAAATATGTAATTATGTATGCATCCCAGGTCAATTCTATCGCTTGATTTTATTAAGAAGAATTTCAAAATAGGTAGATGGTAGAATTTCAAGATACGAAAATACGAATACTAAAGCTAAATATAAACATAAAACTCCATCGTGGTGGGTTGGGAGATTCGATCCAGTGTGCCCGTTCTGCCTAGAACTAAACAAATTGTTCACTTGGGTGAATCTAGGTATGCCGTGCTTTAGGTGTCAGTAGAAATCTAGAACAATATTTAATCCTGCTGAGAGGCAAAACATTCGCCAGTATCAAAGTAAGTAAAATTTTTTTAATATTTTTCGATAATCCAACCGAATTGAGTTAGATTGATCTACAAATTGTGACGAACTTTTGTTGACTGAAGATGCCGTCGTTTGATATCCCTGCTGAATGGTTCGAGGACGAGCTGGACTACGACGAAGAGCCGGCATTCCACTTCCCAGTGCCCAATGTGGACGGAGCTGAACTCGAATTCCAGGATGCTCTAGATGCAGCATTGGACGAGGTCATCAACGAAGGGCGCGAAGTCGAGGTCCAATCCGATGAAGGATCGCCAGTGGAGAGCGGCCAGGACATCTTCGAATCGCCGTACACAAGTTCATTCGAGATATCAGATTTTGAGGTCAGCTCCGACAGCTCCGAAGCTGTCGCTGAAGGTCACGTAAATCTGGCAGACATATCTGACCTAATGTTATTGTCATCATCATCATCTGAAACATATTCAAATAACGGAGTCTTCGAAGACATTACCAACATGGAGGCAGATCAGGAATCCATTGTCACCTATGAGACGTCGATTGACGATGCAAAGAAACTGTTGGAAGACATTTTTCGCGCCCAAGACGAGCTGGAAGACAGACTAGAGTCCTTTGGAAAGAAGCTAGATGAACTAAGGGAGGACATCAAAGAAAATATTGCAGACTGTGAAAAATTTAGATCCAGCATCTAGAATTTGTATTTAATTTCCAATTAAAAGACAACTAGCACATTCTGTTGCGATCCATTGATATTGGGTGGACGAGAGCTGGAACGTCTATCAGGGGTTTAAGTTAGCAGAGCAAAACTGGCAGTTGCTACCATTAATAACATATAATTGCAATGTTTTGCTACTGGTACTCTAAAAATAGTTCAGAGCTATTGGAAAGCCAAAAGCTGATTGCCACGACAGGAATGTCAGCGACCGCGACCTGCACTTGTTCATTATGCAGGAAGCTCGACGACTGTGATTGAACCATCAGCGACAACTTAGACTTTGTCTGGCGATGGAGCAGGAGTTAGAGCTGTCGCTTAACTGTCGCCGTGGCATCCGTGATGCCTGAAACAGGCTGCCCCCTTACCTCTCACCCCTCGCCCTCTGTAGGAGCCCGACACGCCCATCCCGCAACTGGTAACCTGTGGCAAAAGCGAAAAGCCAAAAACCAAACATGTAGACACAGTGGCGGCACGAAAAGTAAAAGTTAATACGATATTCATGAGCTGCTAAGCGCAGATGTGACTGGCATTGTGATACAAGCCAGCAAGGCGATTCGGTGGCAGTTACAGATACAAATACAAATACGGTTTCAGTTACAGATACAAATACAGTTATAGCTGTGTATGTGGGGAGAGATAGCTTCACAGGAGGGGAGCCGACTGCTGACTCCTGACTGCTGACTGCTGACTGCCGACCGCCGACTGCCGACTTCCTACCCATTCAGTAGTCGTCGTGCCGCTCTGAGACTGAAGTTTAATTAATTATTTAATTTTAAGCACTTGAGCGCACCGAGAGCGACGATGGAGAGACGATGGCTTGGGATTAACTTAATAATATATGAGCCAGGACTACGAGTACGAATAGTACGAGTATGAGTGTGTGTGTGGCCCTGGCCATGTTCTGTGTCCTCGGCTGAGCTGTGTCCTTGTTGGCCTGACCGCTTGGCCGCTCCAGTTAATGCAGACTAATGAGACATTGTGGAACGAATTAATTTCACGCATGATTAACACATCAAATGCCAGAGTGGGCCGCACTCTCAGACGAACCGGGGCCTAGAACTAGAGGAGCGGGCACCACAGAGTTCGAGGACATTAGTGGCGAAATTTTGGGGCCACACCATGAGTACGAGCATTCAACAAACTTTGCTGTTCTCGCCGTCAGTTGCCACATTAACCCAGTTCCATAGGTGCAGATAACACGGAAGTGTCATCCTCAAATGTCGTCTGCGTGTGCAACGCTGCATAAACATTTTTCGTTCGCCATATAAAAACATGAAAAATCACATAAATATACATATGTACATATGCATGTATAAACTATTTCAAACTTTATATTTATATACGTGACGGGTTCATGCATGTACGTATGTATATTCCAGCAACTAAAGAGTTGTAGTTGCAGTTGCCAGTTTGCGAGCGAGTGTTTTCCATGCCCTCTATGTCATAAAGTGCGAAAAAGTGTGGCATGTCAGTTATGAAGGGAACTTTGATTTCACTGGAATCCGCCGTAATCTCCTCTATGGCATTCTTTTAGTTATTCGTGCACTATAGCCTTTGATGTGGCCCCTGATTCCCTTCAAAAAATGAGTCTGAAAGTCAAAAAAGATATTTAGTGGCTAATTGGAGATAATCTACACTTTTTTGTTTTGTTGGGCGGACATACGGGCACAAAACGTAAAACTGGCAATTAAACGCCGCACTGCTTGCAGGATAATTTAGCGAAAAACGAACCAAACCTTCAGGTTTCAGCTGCAGACTTTTTGACCACTTGCTTGTAAAGTAAAACCTGAAGGTTTAGTTCGATTTTCACAAGAAGGGTATAGGTAGGTTGGAAGGGCCTTACATGTTTCACTTTGCCTTTTGGGTGACGGAGTCACTGTGGGATGACTGACGGACTGGGGCTTGGGGACTAGTGTATCTGGCGCTGGCGCTACGGCTTGACTGTTAAAGGTCGCCAACGAGCATAACCAGGAGGAGCCGCATATGATGAGAGATAAATGCCAAATGCTCTGGCGCGCCCCAGCGCTCAAATCCCGCACAGAGCCGGCTCTGGGCTGCCGTGTGTGAGCGGGTGAGTGTGTGGGTGCCGCATAGTAGCTCTATTTAATTATGTAAGTAGCTTTCGCAGCTTGTTTTCCCGCATGGCTGGTGGACTTTAAATTAGCATACGCAGCAGGGATTAAAGCTCTGGCCAAGACTACGTATCTGGCCATGGCTGTGGCTGTAGCTCTGGCTCCATCTCTATCTCTATCTCAGTCTCTGTGTATCTGTCCCTGTCTGGCCTCAGGGCCCTCATGTTAATAAGAAATCAAATGGCCAATGGCAAATATTCAATAAATTTGGCTTTAGTAGTCACGTGCGGACCAAGTGCGAACACGTACACAGCTCAGTGCAACTGATGCCAGGGCAGGGCAGGAACTGAAGCTGGGACTAGCACTGAAGTCAGGAGAAGACTGGGTCAGATGGCAAGGTTGAGATATCTACGTGGTCCGAGGACTATGGGCCGTGGGGCTTGGGTCTTGGGCCTTAAGCGCTGGGCGTTGGGCCAGGTGCAAAGGTCGTGAAAAGTGTGCGGCACATCAATTGCTGTCTCTGCCAACTGGCCAATAGACAATTCCTGCGCTCTCCTCTGTTCAACTTCATCCTTGGGATTCTCTGCTTGGTTTTTTGGGCAGCACGTGCAGCTCCGTGGAATAGTCCAAGTTGAGGACGATTGAAATTGCTGGTGGCAAGTGGATAAGTGGACATTAATCAAAATAAATATGAGAAACGTGCTGAAATACAAGTACACACACGTGAGGTTCCATCTTCGAGTGGATGATCACTGGGAGGAGCTAATGAAGTCCGCTTTGGGTCTCCTCCAATTAGACCCTCGATGACACCATCGATTGCGGCCAGGGTGAGACCATTGTCACAGTCCTAACGGACTATTCGGACCATTTCCCATTCGATTAGAAACGCATCATTGCACACACGTCGCATTAAAATTCAAAACACATTTCCATCCTCCCCAATGGAAGGAACAAGAGGCAGGAAACACCCACAAGATACATCAAAGTTGGCATCGAATCGCGTCAGGCTGTAACTTTGGGGTTCATGTTTCTCTTGCCCAAGTTCTAAGCAAATTATGCATGAGAAATTCAATTTGCATTTATTTTGCAATAATTTCACATCAACAACAGCACAAACAGCAACTTTTGGCTTATAAAAGAAGGCGGTAATCGAGTCTCGAGGAAATCCAGATGCTCTGACAAACGCTTGGAATACTTGGAATTGGAACCTTTGCGAGCTTTCCCTGAGCTCGTGGACTGATCATAGATCAAGCTGTAGACCCACGATGGTGAGTGTGGTAAGCCAGTTGCTCGATTCTATGCAGATCCAGCTGAACTTTCGCACAAATTCAATGAAAGTACGACTGTACCCAAAGCAGCAGAAGGGCAACAGACAACAGCCTCCCAAAAGAGCTGAGCTCGAGGAATCAAAGAGGGGAAAAAATAAGAAAACTTTTTCAATATTTTACGAATCAGGTGTTTCCTGTCGAAGTTTCCGCTTAAGGACACGCACACGACGCACACAATGGCCCGAAAATGCCACAAGGCAGGTGGCAGGAGGCAGGAGGCAGGAGGACAGAGCAGACGGCACGTAAAAATAAAATTTAATGAAATGTAACTGGATATACCACACGCCTGGCACCAGTCCTTCCCTCCAGCTGGCCGGCATTAGCCGCGGCCCCAGCCTCTGGGCCTCATCCTGAGACCTATCTTCAGACCCACCTCAGCCAGGACCCAGACGGAGAGACAGACAGACAAGCAGACAAACAGGGAAACAGGTAGAATGTCAAAAAGCCTATTTAGCATATATTTACTGGCAGTCAGACGGCAAATGAAAACCAAGAACCCGGTCGAGGACGAAGACGAGGCCGAGGCCGAGGCCGAAACCCCTCGCAGAAAGTTTTTGGCCAAGAACATGCCCAGAAATCCTTTTTACGCTTTCCGTAAGAGCAGAGATCTTTTTGGCCAGGAGCTGCTGTCATTCGAAATATTATAAATCATGTGCTACATTAGCCAAGCATCGGCTCTCGTGGCTTCTGCAAATTGCCTGAAAATTTATAGAACAAACACAAACAGCCCAAAAGGAGAACTCCTTTCTGCCGGCAGCAGCACCAGAAACACCCAGTGGAACGGAAGTTCATTGACGCAGCAAACTCCAAGCCAAAGAAAGTGGAGTGGAGTCATTGTTTTGTGCTATTTGGCATATCCCGAGAAGGGTATATCAGAGTTTTCATTGAGTTGGTCGGGGACATAAAGTGGTGGAGGTGTTGTTCTTCGTGGTTCTTCGCAGCTTCGGTAGTCTCTGAATATTACATAATATTTAAAGGTTTCGGTTTTCAAATATGCTACCATACCATACATATTTATCTAAGATCCATCCAAATGCTTATAATAGTATGTTAGAGCTGTAAGGGATTGTTGTAACCACAATAACAGTTGCTGACAATCATTTGTTAGTTCCAATGAATTAAAAAAGGCTTATTACTGGTATAAATGTAGCCATGATTCTCCATGGATGACAGAAATGTATCCCTAATTCGTCTTAGCCTTCTTGGCTTGCTTTATTTTCCTCCATGACTCTGTGGATGTAGCTGTCGCCGCTTTGAATCACGCATTTGACGCGGTTTCGGTTAGCACCACTTCCAATCCCACAATTCCACAACCCAACAATTCCGTAATCCCCGCTGGTCTGCCCTCGGCTTCCCTTTGGCACTTCTTGCACTCTTGTCACGCCAGGCACGGCCAGCAACTGCAATTCAATTGTTGTTGAACAACGCCTCACCCGGACCCGGACCCGGACCCGCACCAGGTCCGTCCTTTGCCGGGCTCTTTGGACAAATGTTTGAACTTCTTTTCCCCGACAGCAATTTGCGGCGAAAATTGTGATTTGTTGTAGAAAGCGCGCCCGCGCGCGATTTTCATCAGCTGTCGTCGTCATCGCCGTCGCCGTCTTGGTTTTCGTCATCGTTCTGCGTCCTTTGGCAGCTTTGCATTTTGTTCAGATACTTATCACACAGTTTTGGCAAAATGCTGCGCAAAGTTTTGCTTAATAGCCTGGAAGTTTTTAATGAAATGCTTTTGCCTCAGCCACAGTCACAGTCACAGTCATAGCCAGAACCAGTGCCAGAGCCCCAGTCGGAGCCATTCAGCCGTTGCTCTTCGGTTTTGGTTTTGGTTTCAGTTTTCTTTCAATTTTTCTGGTTTACTTTGGCTTGCTTTGGTTTGGTTGGGAGCCAGCTTTAAGATGGAATGACCCTTATCAAGTGGTTCAGGTCAAATCGAGAGAGGCATTCCAGGAGAAGACAAAAAGACAACAAAAAGGTGAAATGTCACACTCACATTTTTGCTTTATTAAAATAATACTCTGCCATAATACAAAAGGGAAAAGGCAGAGGCCACAGCAAAAGCAAAAGGAAATGCCTCCTTTTGATTCCATTCTTTTATTTTACGAGTAATTCCATCTGGTTTCCCCTGTTCACTGACAGCTGTCCAGTCATCTGGACCCCCATCTCGAAACTATTTGGTAGATGAGAAGAGATTATATGTTTACTTGGCAAAGAAAATTAATTTGCTCGAGCATTAGGTTGGATTTTAATAAAGTGGCCCACCGGGCACAAAGGATTCGAATGGGGCGCCCTTTTTATTTCTGCTGGTTTGGTGGTTTGTGGAGGGAACCTTCCGGTGCCTAAACTTAATAAACTGTCCGCTCTGTGGAAACGAGAGACTCTCCTTCTCGTCCTTCGAGTACGAGTGCGAGTATGTGTGCGAGTATCCATGCCCTCGAGCATTTGTCATCCGTGCTAAGTACTCTGGACGTTCATTTTTTATTTGCTGGGCAAACATGACAGCAAACATTAATTTTGCGAGCGCCATGCGGTAATTAAAAGCGAAAGTGTTTGACGCCCTCGAAAAAAAGTCCCCAGAGGGAAGCGATGATGAAAGAGAAAAAGAGACAAAGCCAAGGGCCGAACAATGCTCATTAGAAGGGAACTGGCCCATAGATAAATCAGACTAGAAAATACACTGACAAAGAAAGCGACAAGAGAATGAAATCTTATGACCTGTCTAAAGCGACATGGAACGACAGACAGAACGACTCGTTGCCAGTGTGCCCAGACACTTCTCTGGGACTCTTCCCGCCTTAGATTTCTGATGGCCTCATTAATTATGACCCGGGCCACGGCGCGACTGTGCTCGGGCCACTTGAAGACTGCAATTAAAGACTACGAGTGCCCCGACACGCAAATCAACATAAATTGCAGGCATTGTTAGGTCCATATGGAGGCCATAAAACTTGGGCAAGCAAGGATTGGAAAAGGGAGCTGACAGAATGGATGGCGTGGCGTTTGGCACGCGCCGCACCCAATAAGCAATATAAATCCCTAAAAAGTATATTTGAATCTTCATCTGCAACTGTGGCTGTTGTGTAATCCTCGGGCGTTGCCAATTTGCTGGTTGGACGAATTTTTATGGCCAAACGAAGGGTGCACATTCGATGAAGATGGGTTCGATGGGAGTAAGGGAGTATAAGAGTATGGGAAGTGGGAAATTCATTAATTCCGTCCGTCGACGACTGTTTGGCAAGTTTTCTAATTAAAACAACAAACAAATGGGCAGCAGGGATAACAATACATATGGAAATCAAACAGGGGGGGTATGAAGCTGCAAATCTCTGCCACTAGCCATTCCTCTGTGTGATGGCCGGAAACTGTCTGGCAAGATGCTAATTCGGTTAAAAACTTTTGTCGTCAAGTTTGCAGCAAAACTGACTCTGCACCATCCCGTGCTCCTTGCTCCATGCTCCATGCTCCACATCCCCTTGTTATTCGCTGCGCTCCCCTGTCTCTGTCAGCTATCCGGCCAGAAACTTCGTTGGGAGCTCGTCCTCGCATTGTTCTGCAGTGCATACAAATTGATCCAGAAGTAGGCACCGACACAGACACAGCCACAGCCACAGCCCATGCCATTGCCCACGCCACCGTCGCAAAGCCAGCTCTATCATCATCTTCATGTGATATGCATCTGTTTGGGCAAAAATTGTTTGCCACTTAAATATGCGCGAGGCACGCCACGCCCACTGGACGCACTGGCCCAAACCCAAGGCCCTCACTTAAAGGACATTTTATTTGCAATTTGCAATGCACTCTTTAAAGTGTACTCCAACGAAGGGTAATTCTATATGAAATTCGTTTTGGATGAGACAGTACCTGATGGAAAACTTTCCATTTTCGATGGTATATTTTATCAGTTATCCCTTAACATGCCTTCAAGGAAGCCATCCCTGAAAGGTAATGGATCGAAAAGGTATTTCGAATATTTTACGCCTGAATATCTATCTCTTGCAATTGATGAAGGTACATATTAGATGGCGACTCTTTGGAACTCACGTTAAATAGGATTGGATCGACGGGGAGCACAGTAGTACCACTAGCCATAAGGTTTTGGGATCTGTCTTAGGAAGAATTTATTCGCAAGCATTAAATCAGCAGTGATCAAAGAGAATCCCCCCCATTTCTGTGGATAACGAGTATTTGCATCTAATCTGTTTTCCCATCTAATCTCTTAAACACTTCTCGTCCCCACCGCGACTAAATGGCGCCATGCGTTGGCGAAGGTGGGGGCCCATTCTCACGCCCTTAGCTAAACATTTATTTTGCTAATAATTTATTTATATGCCCTGTCAATATATACATGCTATAAGTACTTGGCCCCGCCACAGTCTACTCCCCTCGGGGCACGCACACAATTTGCTGATACAGGCAGAAAGAAGACAAAACTGTTACGGCAACAACGAATTGATTTGCTCTACGGACGTCAACGCTAGAGACTCCTCTCTACTATGGCTGCTCTGCTGTTCCGGCTCCCCTTCATTTGCAGGGAGAAGACGACGACGACGACGACGACGACGACGACGCGATTATTATGCACCCCTGAAAAAAAATCGAAGTCGATGTCGTTGTCGTTGCCGTACTCGTTCCCGTTGTGGTTGTCGTTGTTAAGTCAGTGACTCATATCATTATGGCGCTCATGTCCCGAGGCGCCACGCGCCTTGTATCACCCACTCCACTGCTGTATTGCTCCACTCCATTCCTTGGGACCTTCGTCTTCATTTTTTATGTCTGTTTGCCCGCAAACCGCACTCGATTTCCACATGAATAGGCAAGGCCAAGACGGGGCCGGCTTAGGATCAAAATGGAAATGAGAAAGACAGACATTAGGACAGAAAGTCGAGAAGAGAGAGAGCGGGTCCTAGAAGAGATGTTGGTCTACCTGTTTTCCTTCCTGGCCATTCATATTCCACCTCTCCTTCTTCTATGTTTGCCTCATTGATTAATGCGTAAATATACGTTCCATGGCTTTGAGTCCTGGTCCTTATCTGCTTTGAACTGAATCGAACACTTCTCGGAGCTTTAAAGGAAGATGGCTTTAAGCAGAGTGCACGGTCAATCTCCTCTGCTGTCATACAAAATATGTTGATAATTATCTTGAAATCACGTGAACACTACGGGAATTGCTGCATGTTAGTGGCAACAAAGTGTTAACATGTACACTGAGCAAAAAATTATGAGATGGCAAGAATTTGCTTCAGGAAGCAAAAAGGTCTTCCGTTCCTTAGGAAGATATATAGAAAAAGGTACTTTAATATTAACAAAGAAATTTGCTCACATTTTTTTTGCGGACACCAATTTTTTCACATTTCTGGAGAATTTTCCATAATTTCCAACACTTTTGTCCTCAGTGCAGACGACACACCTACAAAAATGATGGGTTTTTATGTCCTGGGTGGGTTTAGCGTTCAGCGTTCAGCATTCAGCGCTCTCTGTTCTAATAGAAACCCACACATGACAGCGATTACGTAACGCGACAAGTGCCATCAATCATATTTAGGAGCAGTCAGGACCCAACCAGGATTCGGTCGGGATCCTCCAAGCCACGATAAATGATTGCCATTTGTTGTTCTTGCTGCTCCTTGGGGCAGAATTTAACATTTTTAACTGGCCTAAATCCAGCCACCGAAAATAGTAATTACATTTCAGGGACACCCATACCCCTCTGCGCAAATCCCTTTGCTATGTGCCGCCAAGGCAGGAAAAGACAAAAGAATAATGGGAAATGGGTTGAGCGGAAAATGAAAGATAACTTGAAAACAATTTCTTATGTGGGATTTGCAGGGCCCGGCCCTCGTCCTGAAATTGGAAACGTTGCAAGCTCTTCACAGTGGTCTAGCGGTTTAGGGTTTAGGGCTTACGGGGAGGGAGGAAAACGACTAGATGCTGAGCTGCTGATTGGCCGGCATGCGGCACGCGGAAAGATTCCTGAGCTCCACATATCCGTACCCCCCTAAGCACTCACATAGAGCTCATCTTGATAGTGGCAGCGGATTAAGCAGCAAAAACGCATGAGCCGCCTGTGGGTGGTGTTGTGGCACTGTCATTCGCGTGGCAGTGGCAGGCCATGACGTCAGCGCGGGGCAAGTAACAAAAATAAACCAAAGCGACGGAAGACACAAAGCTGCAACTGAAGCACAAGGATTACGAAAGGATTCGTTTCTAACGAGATTGACAACAAACCGCATTGGCATCCCCCGAATGCCCCCACATGAGAGTGGGTGTATGTTTTTGTTTTGTGTGGGTGCAGCATTTTTATATCAACGCTTTTGAAACTATCCCGAGAATACCCTACAGAGGATAATAGGACTAGTTCGACTATACTATTAAGCATGTACAGATGGGCACAGATTGGGCACAGTTGCTAGGATGCTTTAGAAGATAGGTATTTCTTAGAAAGGCTCTATAGCAGTGCTCGTCCAAACATATGCCTGATGAATTTTCTTCATAAGTAACCCCAACCAAGACAACATAGCATTAATTATGATATTTTCAATTCTACCACAGAGACCTCGAAAGATTCTAGCAAAGATACAGAATATTTGGAGGACAAACTTTTCAGAAATCACTTCTAGAAATGCACATTTTTTGTCGGTTCTATAAGTCTTAGCAGAAACTTTTCCTTATAGTTGGGCAATACTTCCTTTGAGGAATCTATTTGTAATACTTATAGTTAGTTAGGTTTTTAAAATGTATGTACTTTTTTCTTTTGAATGATTGGATTCTTCCACAGATGTAGGCATAATAGAGGTGATGGTAATTTCTCGTCCTGGATCTCATTTCATCCCCAATGGGGGTGTGCTTGTGGCAAGTGGATTCGAGCTTCGTCTTGACTTTGGCTTAGGCCGTTGCCTCTTGTGGTGGCATCCAGCCCCAGCGCCAGCGTGCACCCTCTCGCCATTTCCCCAACTCAATTCTTGCTGGATCTCTCGTCTTGTTCCGCAAACAAAGCAAGTTTTGCCTCATAAAACTAAAACGTTGGATTTAATTTTGCAAAATAAACACAAAAAACTAGAATATACCCATAGAGTGGGGTGTTGTGAGAGTATTGCTGAAGAAGGGCAAGATGGGGCTGAGTAATAAGGAGAAATAGGGAAATGTGTCGCTCCTTGGAGCAGATGGATTGTGGGATATCTTCTTCATATATCTGCGCCGCTTTGGCTGATTGAAGTGGGAAGCTTCTATGTATGCCCATGAATTTTGCGATAAGTAATGCACACAAACAGAAACAATAGCACACACAGATACAAATGCACAGATAGACAAAAACATATATGTATTTCCGAGTACAGCTGGAGATGGGGCTGAAATAAGTGTTGAGAGGAAAACAGAAATAGAAAATCCGAAATGTGAAATGTGAAATGTGAAAATGAAGAGAAATTCATTATTTATTTGGCAGGCAGCAAAATAAAATAGAAAATGCAAATACAACAAATAAAATTGTCGGAAGGACGGCCAGGATGGTGGACTATCAGGGTGGGAGGTGAAATTCTGTGGTGTTCAAAATCGTTTTTTGAGTTTTGCTTTTGCTGTATTTTTTGTTGCTGCTGTGTGGTAAAAAAGTTTTCTAATTAAAACAACAACTGACAACGTAAAATTGTCAACGTATTTGTGTAATACAAACGCACATACACAGATTAACAACTAGCGGGCATACTGTTAGCCGCAGCAAGGGCCGCGGCTCTACTTTGAACCCGGTACTAAGCTTATGATTTTGGTAATTTAGACAATATATTTTATATGTAGTTTGGTATCGCTGTTCGCAAAAGGGACAAATTGATTTTTTTCAAGAAAAAACTTAATTATTTGATTTAATCGATTTCCATTTCGCAAAATTTGTTTCTCCAGATCTCAGAGAGAGAGAGAATAAGTAAGCAATTCATTTGTTTGTTTTGGCTATAATAATGATCCTATCTGATTCATATTCAGCAATCCGCTAGATATGCTCATTGTCTATGATTTTGCTGATATTGCCAGACATGGCTATATCGACTCGGTTATTCATGCTGATAAAGAATATATACACATTATGGGGTCGGAAACACTTGTTACACACATCCATTTTCACCACAGATCTAATATACCCGCATACCCGTACCGGGTACACACACATACACAGGTACAGATGCAGATGCACAGATACAAATATATTTGCTAACTACAAAATGCTTTGTTAAAACAACTTGTACAGAGCCAGGACGGATAGGAAAAATACACTCAAAAAATGTATTGTCTCTGCTAAATACGAGTGCAAGGAAAATTTCTCTAAAAGGGTATTTGTATGAATTTAGACGGTAACCTCTTTATATAATTTTTACGCCGATTTTCTAGATTTTGTGCAGCTGTTTTATTTTTAGTGTACGACGGGTACAACTGTCCTGAGCGTTAGATGTACCGCTAAAGAGTGAGACTGTTGGAGGGATAGATGGGGAGCGGTTCTTATTGTTAGCAGTTGCTAGATTAGTTTGACTTTTTTGATTCCCTCCAATGCACTCCCCTGCCACAACCCATCCTGCTGGCCAAAATGTAAATGTGCAGCGAACCGGACGAGGCAGTGAGAAGCACAACGGAGAGTCGCAAAATTGTCAGTTGATGATGGCTAAAACGGGAATGGTAGCCACAAAAAAAGAGAGCACCGGCAAAAAAATAGGATCCGACAATTGTTTACATGTAAATTACCTAGGAATAACAATCATCAAAATAAACAGAGCCCAAGGCAGGAGAAGCGGGAAATTAAACCAAAGCTTGAGCTGGTCAATGCCGTAATTAGCTGCCTTGAGCTTCCTTCTTGCGGTTGATAAAACGTTACTCCCTATGAACGCTTTAACCCCCATTGAAAGGGGAGCAAAGATTGCAATCACAAAAGATTGTATTCCAGGGGTTTCTATAGACTGCTATCTTCGAAGAGTGTTTGAATTCGCAATTGCACTGAATGTACTTATGATCTGAGCAGGATAGTCTTTTGAGGACTCTCTAGCCAGATACCAAAGAACTTTTTCCCGTAAAAAGGTAATAGGTCTAGCCCGTTTGACGAGGTGGGACTTCCGACGGTGTGTTCCTCCCCCACGTTTGCTACGTCTAAATTAGTTGACTTACCTCTGTCATTAGTGTCGGGGCTTCCCCACACGTTGTGGTGGGCGTTGGCATCCGTACTAATGATGAGTTGGTGGCTTTTGGTGCCGGCTTCTGTCAACAGCCTCGTCGGGTGGTGCGGCCTCACTTTCCAGCATCACTACCGTCAGGTCATCCGTGCTGTAATGACGAGCCCTTGCTCCATGGCAATGAGGAGCTGTGCCCACGCTACCTTGCTTTTATGCAAGTTGAGCTGCAGCACACTCAGCATCATGGGTGGCTGGCTCAGTTGCACCTGACGGGTTGTCTACCAGCGTCAGGTCACCATCATTCTCTTCTTCCCTGGAGCCTTCGAGCGCAAGATCCTAGGCGGCCTCTACGATGGACTTGAGATCTAGGTCCTTCTCCACCACGCCTGCCTCCAGGGTGTGCGCATCTTTGTTTTCGAGGTGGCGCCTTTTAAGATGTAGGTAGACACTGCCTACGCCGCCCACCAAATTCGCGAGCTTGAGATACAGCATGTCCTCTGCCTCTTAGCTGATCTGGATGATCACATGCTGACCCCCCTCCAGTCTACTGTTGGCACGTCTGGGCCCAAATTAGCAAAATGATTCCTCAAATATTCATCCCGTACATGTAAGTTCCATTAGTAGCCAACATCTCAATGAGATCATGCGGGAGGTTCAATATTTCAAGTTTTATATCTATTATCCAATTAGAGATCATTTCGAAAAGCTTGCCGAACTTTCAAATCAAATATAATCTGTGATTTTTCCGGCCAACCCCCCATACTACTTTCCTTGCATTACCCTTGGCTCCTTTTTCCCCCTTAGCAAAAATTCCTTCCAAACCGCACAGGGAAAAGTTTTCATTTTGGCTTCAATCAAATTAATTTGTTTATTAGGAACAGAGCAAATACTCACTCACTCGTCCTGCCTACCAATCACACTCCCACTTGCACTCGCACTTCCCCCGTACAGTAGTGTCTGTCTAGTCGAATGAATCATCATTTTTATTATTACGTATACGCCCCGGTGGCAGAGGCAATGGCATGGTTTCTGGCTCAGCTCCCTGCCACTTTTCCATCATTTGCAGCGCAAATTGCTGTTGTTATTGTGGCGATTGTTCTGCGGCACCAGCACACACACACACACATTTACACACAAAAGAGAGCGAGAGGGAGAAAAAGAGAGTGGTAGGAGAGAGGAAAGGGGCAACAAAAGTTATTATTATTTTAACAATTTTCCAACTCTTTTGCGCTTGAGCGGCGCCATCGAAGGTCGCGTAATTCGAAAGCAATTTGTTGAAATTAAATTTGATTACGTTTATGGGGCGCCAGCTGCCAGCAATTCTGTCCAAAACTTTCGTCAGTTTCGGCCGACCCCGAGCCCCAACAACTCTTTAATCGCTCGGTAATTGCCTCAAATTTTCCGACCAACAGAGGTCGGTTGCCAAGCCCCGATCGAAATGAAAAGCTCCACTCAGACTTTCATTATTCCTATCTCTCTTTCCTGTAACTGTCTGACAGTTGGTCTTGGACTTGGTCTTGGACTTGGTCTTGGACTTTGACTTGGCCTTGCATTTGGTCTGGGACAGGCACATTCACAGGATAATTAAGCATTTCGAGATAAATGTTTTGTCAAACAAAATGAAATAAAGTTTCAACTGTGAACAGCTCTAGGCCAAGCCAAGCCAAATTAATGATTCTTGCCATCCGAGGGAGCAGACTTGGAGACATCAACAACTCAACAACTAATAGATTGCTCTTTCTTTATTTCAATAATTTCTCTGTGAAGGTCAACGCACTCGAACTGTATGCAAAATATATTTAGTTTCTTATTGAGAGAGACTCCAAATTACTGGGAAGTCATGTCGTAGTTCTCATTGATATTGTCTATATAGGGATTGGCTCTATCGCTGGCAAACTCACGCCTCAAGTCCAAATCGGGGACTATTCGTACCTTGGGCATATTTTTGACTAAAGGATGTGGGAAAATCAAGTTAGTATAGTTGCTTTTTAATGATTGAATAAAGCTACCTTGTGGTTCATCGACTTTTCCCTGCTTATGCTCTTTCAGCAAGAGTTCTTGCTTCTCCTTCTTTTTGTCTGAGTTCTGATCCACAGGCGGCTTGGTTGTATTGTTATGTCCTTGTAGATTTTTGATTACTGGGGTACTCTCTGATTTCATCCCTGCATTATCTTTGTCGGCCATGGCAACAACTGCATTGATAGCTACGAAAGGTTTAGTAGCATTAGCACACCTTTTGATCTAACTATCGCCCTAACTGAACCTACGATCCGTAAGCTGTGCAAGCTTATCCATCCACTCAACGCCAACTGCATTCGGTTCTCCATGCAACTGCTTATGATACGCTTCAATCAGGCCCTGGCGATTAATCAAACCTGGAAAACCTAGTATATAAACTAATATATAGACAACAATTCAGAGCTTCCCCCTTAGGGATTGCCTTACCCCAAAGAGTGGCCAGGATCAACGCGAACAGAATGAAGAAGGGGACAAACATACGCGAATCAGGATTCATTCTCGGATGATCTTCGGAAAGCCGGACTTAAAATATATCAATATATTAAAATTCTTATTTTTCTGGATTTTTCTACTGTTGATTCTGAACAAAATAAAACTGATTCTGGGATTGAGTTGAGTTTGAAAGAAAAGCCTAGAGAAAAGTGCTCGTTTTTCTGAAGTACTCGTTTTTCCTTGCTAATCCGTTTCCGCTTAGCCCTAGCCCTCTATCGTTTCCTCAACGCTTTGTAGCGCTTTTGAGCTTTCTCGGCCACAATTTTGCTTTATGCGGCTGACCACCTTTGCCCCCACCCCCGCCCCTCCCCCGCCCACGAGCCCGCTCTGGCGTTGGAACAAGTTGCCAAAAGTTAAAGTTTTTGTGGCTTACAACAACAAGAGTGGATGCCCCATCAAGTGCCACGCCCGCACACAAGTGCCCTGAGTGGGAGTCCCACTTGCGTAAACGTTAACCAAGCAGAGAAAAGGGAACAGACAGAGGAGAAACCAACAAAAATGTTGCTCTCCATGGGGAGGGCTAACTAAACACAAACGGATGTGCAGATATCCCCGAAAATCCAACAACCCCTCGCCCATTTCTCTCTTCAATATTTTAAAACCCAAACAATTTTTACGGCAAATTCATCTCAAAATACAAAATAGAACAACAAAAAATGGACGGAACAAAATTGAAAAATTCAAAATGAAATGTTTGAGGTTTGCCAAAAATATTTCCAGCATTTCAGTGTGTAAATAGTGGAATATTGTTGCAGTTGCTGTTGGTGCACACACACACTGGGACATTCATCCATATATGTACGACTATGTGGGAGAGTGTGCCCAAAACCAGCCTAAATGTCTAAAGTTGTTGCCACTGCCTATCCAGCTCTTGTGCCATTCCCCTCAAAAGGGGGGCGCTACTCTTTATTAAAATGTCAAGTTAAGGGGGCTGGGGCTAAGAGCCCCGGAGAAGCCGAAGGTCTCGGCAATAAAACGGATTCTAGCATTTGTCAGCCCAGGCTGATTGTTGCCGTTGTTGTAGCCATTAAACGCAGTCCTCAGAAGGAGAGATGAGGAGGTGAAAGCAAAACAAAAAGCTGGGCTAGCAAAATGGCAACTGAATACGGATTCGTATTGGGAGCACTCCTCTTTGTCTGCCAGTTAAAAACATCTTAAAAGCTACTTTTAACCACAATTATGTAAATATTAACACAAACAAAACATAAGACAAAAGCACAACAGCCCATAAGGAACCTCACACAGATACTCACTCAGACACCCAGAGGAGACACCGGCAAAGATACAGATACACACGCACCCACATTCAGTGACAGCGACATCTGTGGGTGAATGCCAAACTGTGATTCGGCTGAAATTTACTGGGACAGCCACACCATCAAGTGGAGATCGTTGGACATAGCATCTATAATATGGATAAGGATTAAAGTGTTCGTAATTATCCAAACGTTTTCGTTATTTATCCCAAAGATAATCAGATTTAACAGTGCTCAAACGTTAAATTCCTGGAAAGCTGAAAAAGGTACTGAGAAGTTAAATGACAAACAGTGATTGAAGTCACGCTGTGCGACTCATCACTAAAGCCATAGACTGTCATAGGCAGAACAACAGGCAGCTCCAAGTGCGGAGAAGGATGGCCAGGTAGGAAGTAGGGGCCCCAGAAGCAACCAACGGGCAACACACATGAACCCAGCAAATGTCTAGAGTGTCGACAACAGAACCATTAGCATCTGGATGAGTGCAAATCCGCACTCCCGCCCCCACAAGATGGCCTACCCCAGGCCGCCACTCGCCCAGTCAGGTGTTCAGTTTAATGTCGAAAGTGTGGGCGTATGTGAGTGTGAGTGATTGTATCTTTGTGTGTGCTCAGTGCGTATAAAGGGAGAGTGTGAGAGAGAGAAAGGGAGGTGCAATCCCCAAGACGGAGGGAGACTCCGGCAATGGTAATAAGCAAAGCGGGTCGGGTCAAATGCTGGACAGGCAAACACTGGTGCGGGGTAGCTACGAGAGCATTATTATTGAAAACTGTTAGACTTGACAGAAGGTCACGTTTTGTCAAGCCCAGTCAGTCAGTCAGCCAGTCAGTCTGACAGTCAGTCAGTCACTCAGTCGGTCATTCATTCATTCATTCAGCCAGAGAGTCAATGAAACGAGCAAAAGAAATGCAAAAATGCACAGACGACAATCCGTTTTCATGGCTGATTTAACAAAGTTTGGGATGCTGGAAATGCCACGACAGAGAGGATGAAGATGAGACCCAGACTGGTGTATGTGGTGGAGGAGGTGGGCGACAAACAAGAAAATGGATTTAAGGACCACAAGGCAGACCTTCTAATACCCTAACCAAAGGATGTCCCAAAGAATAATTATCTTGAGCTAACCAAACAATTAATACAGGAATGGCGGATATCCTCATTTAATATTATATCAATGAATATCAGAGACTTGCCAAGGAACAGGAAACAGTAATACCCGATGATTATGAAGATATACAGATTACATTCGTTATATAACATAAGCTGATATCATGAGTCATTGAGTCAATGGACTTCGCCAATCTCGAGAAGAGGGCATCCACACAAGCCAGCGTGACATTGATAAAATGCGAAATTGACTAGAGTCTGTATGGAATCGAGTTCATTGATAAAGAATTCAGCTTTCTCTACGGCCAGCCGGCCAGCATATGGAAAACGTAACTCCGTAAAGGAAACGCGGCAAGGAAGCTGCATCTTCTGCTCACTTGTTGCCAAAAGAAGAATGGAAATTATTTCATTGCAAATATATATGTATACGTACAAGAGCAGGGTCTGTGAGTGAGCAAAGAGAATCGAAACCAAAATCACATTAAGCCACCCAAAGAATTGAGAATTGCAGGGAGAGAGGTAGAAGGGAACCGAGGAAGAGAAGTGCAATGGGAAAGGGCAGGAGATGGAACGGGTTAGGGTAAGCGCTGGCGGATAGCGATAGACAGGATGACGGGGGGAGGTCTGAATGTCTGCCCAGTCCCTGTTCCAAGAGCAGATCCAGTGGCAGTCACACAAATGCCAATCCAGTCACGGGGTCTAAAAATCAAAAATTTGAATTTCGATCACGTCTTCAATTACGTCGAATCGACGTGCATATAAATCAACTCTGTAACAGGCCACACACACATACACTGTCAGATGCCGGGAGGTGGCGGGTCGGGGTGTAGGGTAGAGCGGTGGACTGGCAGTCAGTCGTCAGTCAGTCAAATGTGGTTTTGTTGCTGTGCCCCTCAGTACACTTGCCTCGTTGTTGCGTTGAGTTTTGTAAATCAAGTGGAAATGCCACACAAAAAAAAGATAGGAGAATCGGGAACGGGAATGGGTATGGGAATGGGAACAGGGATAGGAACAGGAACAGGCAGGAAGCGGAGCAGAATGATGATGATGATCCACACGATGATGGTTGGTTGGTTGGTTCGTTGGTTGGTTAGAGTTGGGGGTTGGGGTTGGAGTTGGGCAAAAGCACAACCAAGTCAGAGTCAAGAGCTGGAGTGCTGATGTGGCACAAGTGTGTGGGTGTGTCTGCGTGCGGGGCACTCATGCAAAGTGCAGTTGACATGCGGAAATTGTAGGTGCGCGGCTCCCGGTCACGCCCACCACAGTAGCTCACCCCACTTCAAGAACGGAATATGTCGGATGTACCGAATGAAACTTAGCTTTAACTGAATTAAAAATTGGCCACAAAATGTTGGCCCCAAAAGTTAGACCACCGAAAAGCTGAAAGGAAATAGTCTCTCAGCAGGGGACAGCCTTTCCGAATTATTTTGGATTAAAAATTGAAATTTCTGGCCAAGACATGCAGTCGGGAGCTTGTTGTTCAATTTCCCCCCATCACGCTGATTATCCGTGACAGCTATCGAATCCCTGCCACGCGCACACACGCGCACACACACACACACACACACTCGCAATCCCAAAGAGGAAAAGAGACGGAGATGTACACACTCTCAGCAATGACAACATGTCCTGTTGTTGCTGATGTTTGTCGGGAATTTGATTTGATTTCCACCAGCAACTGCAACAGAATGGGGCACGGAGAATGGGGCATGGCGAAAGGCGTACGGTGGCAACGAAGTTGTCCTCGTCAATGTTGGCACTGCAACCTCCATTTTCATCTATCCCTTAGATCCTGCCGCCCCCCTCATCCTTCTCCTCCTCCTTATACTCCTCCTGCTGCTTCTACTGCTACTCCTCGGTGAAATATCCTGGCCCTGCCATTCGCTTGAAATTACTGACAACTGCTTCAAGCAGCAGCAAAGTTGGATTTGCATGGCCCCCAGCAAGCAGCCTGTCTCTGTGTAAGTGTCTGTCTCTCTGTGTCTGTGTCTGCGTGCGTATCTACACATGTGTGAGTGTCTGCATCTCTGTGTGTGAGAGCTGTCAGTCATTGGCACAAGTGCACATATCAGGGTGATTCACTCCCTTAGAAAGAGCACATTTATCCATATATATTGAAGGTTATGTTGTGCCTGTGGAAAAATACACCGTAAGCTTAATAAATTATATTTAAAATTTAAAAACTCCTTTCAAGTGATTCACCCTAATGTACACACGTAACAAGCCCAACCGAAAAAAAGCAGCATCTTGCTACACATGCATTTGTCTGAGGCACAGCCCATACCTCCTTCCAGCTTCTGCCTTTGATGTCAGCATGGGGCATGGGGCATGGCGGCTGGAGTGGAGTGGAGTGGAGAGAGAGCAGACGACTGTGTGACAGCTTTCTTGAGATGCACTTCACGTGCATTTGACTGCTTAAATAAATTTGGCTCATGGTAATAAATTCACTTAAACTCAAACTGCAGGGAAGTCTTAGTACTAGTAATAGTACAGCAGTCTTCATCCCCCCCTAGCACCACCACATTCACCCACACACCCAGAGAACGAGGGGAAAGGGGGAATGCTGTGGAGGTCTTTATAAGACTTTTTGTTTAGACACTCATAAACATAATTGACGTCATAAAAACAGACAGCAGCAGCAGCAGTAGCAGCAGCAACGACAATGACATAATGTCATGTAAATCTGTGCAGAGATTGCATGTACGGCATGCCCCATGACTCTCCATTCCCCCACTCTCAGCACTCTCTGGACTGCCGCTGTGGTAAGTGAAAATCATTAGTTTCAAGTCCACACAAAAGCTAAGGCATTTGTTTTGTTTGAGCTGCTTTAAAATGAAATGCCTCTCATGTTTTATACGGGCCTGCTCTGCCTTTATGCAATATATATGAGTATGTGCATAAATATATATGTATAGATGTAAGTCTATATATAACCACTTTTGTAGCCCCCTGTAGCCGCCACTTCTTTCTCGTGCAAAGCGGCCTGCATTTTTTGTATAAATTCTAACAAATTGTCTACACTTCCGACCAAACTGCGCTCCCCTGTCCCGCCACATATCCCCCACAAACTTGGCCGGAGCCCCCACTATCCAGCCCATCCCTCACCACTCCATACCTCCATACCATTCCTCTTTCTCCGTATGGCTCCTACTCTGTCTAACCTACGAGTAGTGCCGCTTAGGTCTCCATAAATCAAAAAGTGCTTGGCTACAGTTTTACAGTTTTGTGCAGTTGCTTTGTGTCCTATCTGCCCTACACTGTCCCGTGCCCCGTGCCTCGGGCTCCTGCCCCTGCCCCCACTCCAGCCACATATTCTGCCCCTCTCCTCATGGCTTCTTTTCTTTATATTTTTTATGAACTCCACACACACGCAGCTGCAGGGGTGGGTCGTAATGGTCCACATGCCTGGCATGCCGCACTTTTGTGCGTCGTCAACTCGCAGTTTAACATATTAAAAGTAAAGTGAAGTGGTCACACTGCCAGAAAAATGTTGAACAAAAAGAATATTTAGACACATAGCCAACGAATATGAGGAAAATTTATGATCGGTAAGAAAAGTCCTGCAAAAAACAATTGGCTTTAAATTAGGCATGACTTCAAAATATATCTTGATCTTACTCTTCCTATAAATCGGAATTGATAAAGAAAAGTAAAGTCGTACACGTTTGCGGGATAAATATAACAAGAATTTGAGCTATAAGTGACCGTAGCCCTGATTAATGATTTAAGATACAGGAATAGGAACGAATCAAAAGAATAGTAGTAGAAAAGATCAAATTAAAATCGGTGTGGTGTAGGAAATTATAAAAAATGAAGGTAATCAAATCTAAAAACGAAATATTTCCTGAATCAAAGTGTGCTTCTAAAGATGCAATTGTGCATCTATATTTATGATATGTCCCTAAAAATATTTTACTATAATTGAAGAGGGAAAAAAAGAAGTGCATCTAGAGATGCCAAGGAATTTTCATTGATTCTTTTCTTGTTCGTGTACAGTCCTATACTTTCAGTGCATTCCACATCCGTTTAGCCCCTGAGCAGGCATCACGATGAACAAGGGACGAAAGAGTGAGCTATTCTATTGTCGTTTTGCCTGATCCTATTCATTATTCATCATTGGCAAGTTCTCGTGTGGAATGTCCTTTGTGCTGTGATGGCACCCAGTTCCGGAGCTCCGAAGTCCCGAGCATTCCCACATTCTGCACTTCCTGTTGCACATCCATCCAATAATTAGCGAGGAGACTGTAAGGAGGCAGCGAAGAGGGGCTACATAGGCGACCAGAGCCGAGCCAAAGATGGGCTAGAAAACGAGATGAGATGAACGGGTTTTGGCCTCGTTTAAGCTCCTTTTGAAATATAATACCGTTATTTACACATCACTTCATTGAGCGCGCCATTTTTTAAGCAAACAAGCGAGAGGATAGGAGATGGCAGGAGAAAATGCAGCAGAAAAGGAGAATCTTATCTTCCAGTGAGCGCTCGTCTCAGCTCGTTTATCATGCTCATTAGTCGTTGTCGCGTCCTCGTCCTCGTCGGCATCGGCATCGTCGTCGGCGTCCTCGCTCTCAATGTCGCTGTCTCTGTGGCTGTTGTCCCTTGCCGGAATTATTGAACAGCATTGAAAACATTTTAAGCGATTCCACAAGTCCTCGAACCTCGAAGCTCGCAACACCCCGCCGCACTATGTACTTTTGTCGCACTCCCATAGCAACCCGAGTGGCTCTGGCCCTGGTTCTGGCTCTGAAGATGGCTGCCAAGGGGCTGGCATCTCCCTGCGCTGCTGTGAAGATGCTTTTATGCTTATTAATGGCGCCACATGCAATTTATGTTTGGTAGTTAAAATACTGGCGCAAATTAATGGACGTAGTGTGCATTGTCCCCGAGCCGCATCCGCCCCTCCAATTCCTTTGAAAGGACACGGCTCTGCCTAATTGCAAATGAAACGAATGTTTTGAGATTAAGCGGATAAAATAATGAGCATCGGGTCTTAAGAAAAAGTTGGATTTCCAAAGTATGTTCCATGATTCAAACATCAGCTTTGTCCTAAGGCTAGAATCCCCCATGCTTAAACAGTATAAGGAATAAGCGAATCCTTGAGTCATCGATCACTAAGCTGTGCTTAGGTTCCCCATGATTCCCAGCCATATCTTACAGCTCTCTCGACTGTGGCGTTTAATTGCTTAAGCCATTTCACATACACGTAAGCTCTGCTCTAAGCGTTTCAATAGCTGAATTAGCTGGACCATGTGGGTATAGTCGTATCGATGTATGTATAGTATGTGGATAGGTGGCCGAGTGGCTCAAGCCACACACTTACGCACACAAAGAAAGAGATATGTATGCCACCTGGTGGCCCACAAGGCAGAGCTTCGAGCAGCCACATTATCCCTATCCCTATCCCCATCGCACTGCCACTGCCAGCTCTCCTCCTGCCACTCCTTCACTATTCCCTCCTGTGCGTTGAGTTGCTCCTGCTTCTCGCCGCTGGCACGACGAGCTTCCTAAACTCTCTCTAAACTTTCGCACAAAAGGCCAGCCCTCAATGGGGCCCCCTCTCCTTGCGCTGCCATGCCCCTGTGGAATGCAACTTTTTGACTTTGTGCGCCTTTGCGGCTGTTGTAGCTACGAAAATTTATGGCCAATTCAATAAACGATTTTATTACATGCGCACGTTGTGTTAACAATGTTATTATTATTGGCGCCCGGTTCCGAAAAAGGGTTCCGAACGGCATGGGTATGGCCCCCGGCAATGCAGTGAATCTGGTGGCGCATAAAGCGTAGAGGGCAGGGTATACCGGATAAGGGATAAAGGGTAGTGGGTATCGGATAGCGGGCTATGCTAGTCGGAAACTGGCCGAGTGTGAGCCAATTATTATGAAAATTAATTTATTTTCTATCGGTAATGCGAGTCCAGGACCCAGATGGAGGCCATGGCTTCAGCAGCTACGGCTTCAGTGACTTCAGCAACGTTCTTATCGCAGCCTGGCCAGCAGCCAGGATACCCATTCCACATCCCCATACCTCTCCCTCTCCCTTGACCAAGTTATCCTCAGGAATTGCAGTCCGGACCCGGTTCTGTCGTGCATTTCCAAATGCTTTTACTTTGTGTATTGCGCAGCGATTGTTGTGGCTGCTGTTGGCCCCACTGTGCGACCCCATTGTCTGTCAACGCTTTTTGCGCTTTTGTTTGTCCAATATACAAAAGGACAGCGCTAGCACAGAAACAGAAACAGAAACAGAGACAGAGACGGAGACACCAACACACACACAGATGCTCCTTGGGTGGAGACACCAACACTCAAATGCTCCACGGGTGAATGTGGAACCCTATTTTCTGCCAATGCATTGTCCCTGCCGCTGCTCAGGAGTATGTATGTATGGATGTATGTATGTACTTGCATGTGTGAGAGTGCAAATACAAAGAATTCATAGAAGGCACTCATGTGCAACCCAACAAGGCAACAAAAGTCTCATTACTTTTACTTGGCAAATAATGAAGCTAACAACAAGGCACACACACACACACACACACAAACACGCACACGCGACACCCACACATGCATACATGCTCGTATGCGAGTGCGTGTCTGTGTGTCAATTTGACAATTGACTTTGGCTTTTTGCAGCCAGTTGGCAAATCGTCACTCGTGCCACCCACACCCCCACATATGCACACATACTCGTACAAACATATGTATGTATGATGTCCACTAAAAGCATACAGTTTCACTTTGCGTCAGGAAGAATCAAAGGAAAGAGCCTTCTCTCGCGAGTTCGCTTAATTTTCGATATTCCCACTATAGAAATGGATATAAAAAATGCCAATGATGATATTAAAATATACTTGCCCGGCTTTCAATACTTTTCGAGGGATTTCTTTGTGTTTCCATTAGCTACAGCCGATTATTCAGCACCATCAATAATTATAATTAGAGAAATTATTACTTTTTGATCATAATCCTCTTGCTTAAGGAAAGACAGCCAGTTTTCCAGTGTTCCGATTCCATATACGAGTATTTACTGCTTCAATCATTTTACTGCGGTGAATATTCTTTAAGAGTAAGAAGGAATACGATTGAATTTATTGCGCCCAAGAATTGTATCACTGTAAATAAATCTATATGAACAAAAACTCGAAATTATATTCTCAAGCTTTAATTCTATAGTAACTACACCCAGAGAAAAAGACTCCGAAATTTCAATATTTTCACTAAGATTTAAATATTTATAACATTAATTTGCAGCCGAGAGAGAAAATTTAAGTGTTTGCACTTACATTTTGAAAGTAATATAAAAATATTTCTGTTATATATATTTCATATTTAAATTAAATATATTTCAAATTGAAATTAAATAGTTTCGTATATAAATTTTCCCACAAGTTTAATATATATAATAATATATATTTATTTAAAAAACTTTTTAGTATATTTATTTTTAAATCAAACTAAATTCAGTTTAATTACACCATGTTTGAGTTTAAAAGACGAATTTTCATTTAAAATTTGCGTGCTCTTTATTGTGCCCTTTTTTCTCAGTGTATCTCTAACAAACCTTAGCCACCTTATATCTATGAGGAAACAGACCACGCCGAGGAATCTATTAGTGCCATTCCAACTAAAGATCTTCGCTGACAACACTGCAACCACCCCAAGGGGTCGCCCTGGAAGGGCTTAGCCTCTTCCTGCTTCAACCACTTTGATGAATGAGGTTGAATGAGTAAACTTACTAGTAATAGCTACACGAGACATATGCACAATCATTTTGCCCAATCATGCGGGCACTCAGTTTAATTGATTTTAAAGTTTCAGCAAAAGTTCTGCTAGTTCCCGTGAGGGTGAGGGCGTACGAAATGGATAGCAAGGAAAAACAATGCCCCCGACATTCGTACATTCATACATACATACATACGTACATCCGTATATACTCATGCGTATGCAGCGAACAGATGTGTAACAGGTTGACCCAGCCGGGCAACCATTCCACCATCATCAACGCATCCATCCCACGGAACAGAAATAAAAAAGAAATGAACAGCTTTGAAAGGCGAAGCTTTCAATACCCTTCTTCTATATATCACCTGTATAATTTGTTGATCCTTTCGACTTGCATACTGCCTGAACAGGAAGCACAGAAAGCAGGAAAACTTAATTACAGATTGTGATAAACAATGTATTGTACTTGGCTTCACTTGGATAATTCTGGTCACAATATTCATACCATCATCGGTAAGAGTATACAAGGGAAACCTACCAGAAACCAAAAAAAAATAAAACAAGACAACGCGTCGTAAAGCTCTTGAAACTTTGGCGCAGGAGGAGCCTGAGGGGCCCCTGTTCAGGGTCAGGTTTCGTTCGGTCAGGCGGCTTTCGAGTGTTTTCCACCTGAGCACAAACTTAAGTGGTCAAACTTGATTAAAACCGCACACGCAGGCGGCGAGGGGTAACGCTTCAGCAGAGATGGCCACGGGCAGGACGATGGGAGGTGCTCAGACGTCCAAGCCATGCCCTGATCGGGGGCAAAAGTTTTTGATGCTGCCAAGGACACAGGACAGGGATTAAGTTGCGGTTATGCAGCAGCCATCGACCAAAAGACTTGAGTTTGAGTTCATGTTTCTTTTTCGGCTTCCCTTCCACTGGCAGCAGAATCATTTATTTATCATACATCATTTTGCAAAGGAATGTTTATTCACCAAGTCTCAGCTCCATTCAGTTGCTGCTGCTGCTGTTGCAGATCTCCCTCGAATGGCAAGTCTAGGGCGTACTCCTGTTGCTGCCTCAGCAGCAGAGCCTGATGGATCCCAGGATAGTCCACGAAGTCGGGGGCATACCTTCCGACTGGGTGTTCGGCCTCGGATAGGAAGGCGAGGCCTGCATCATCTAGTTCGTAATCCCTAGGTGGCGGCAGGTAGGCATTAAATGGTACCTGAGTGGCCAGACATGCAGCCACCATCAGGATTGGAGCCAACAATTGCTGCAACATCATCATTGTTATGTTGCAAGGCATTAACTGTGCTGCCAGCTCTCGCAAAAGCAGCTTTTATTGGCAAGATTGCAAGGCCAAGTTTAGCACTTATTGAGATTCTATTAGGCTCTGCTCGAAAATAGCCCTATATATATGATGAATCTTGCATATATGTATATTCGTATAATTAAAGTTCCCAACTCGCTTTGACTTCGCTCTGCAGAACCTTGGCTTCATATCCATATTTTCTCAAATAAAATTCATGCGGCTCTTCATGGCTTACTATTTACCATTGACTGAGCGTCAATTTATGCTGATCCTGATCTTGAGACAAGATCCAACCAATGCGCTAGACTCCTGATGTATCTGGCATTAATTTCAATGGCCAATTCGGCTCTGCACAACCTTGTTCTGAGATTCATATGCCGTAGATTGTTCTTTATTCGAAATTCTTAATTTATGCCATTGCTGATCATCATTTATATTTGAAGTATGCAATACTAGATCCAATACCGTATCTCTTCATTAAGCATCAAATAAGTAAAGCCAATTTATTCAATATTTAGCCTCCAGGGAACACAAATCGCATACCCTACAGAACCTTGGTCTTAAGACCATCACGTAATTAATTCTGTGTCTGATCTTCAGAGGAGACAAACCGAACCTAATGGCTAATGTATAGCCTTTGCATAAATTTCCCACTATTGCGAGTGTCGCAGTAATACTGGTTTCAGTCTGCTCTTATACCGCAACGACTGCCACGGCGACTAAAACAACGACGATGACGATGAAGACGACGACGACGAGGACGAGGCGCCCAACCAGACGGCTGCCGAGTGCCAGCGCATGCGCTCCGGGCAGCGGGCTGTCTGACGAATTACAGCGTTTCCCGCCAAAGACCAGGCAACGCGGGCATCAGGCCATCCGTGCATCTGGCGCACGGCCTTTGTTTACCTTTGTTATCAGCTCTTATCAGCCGCACGGGATGTAGGCCTGGTCGGCATGTCCCGCAGGGCCTGGGGGCGTTCTGGCGGCGTCAAGTGTCCGCCCATTGGCTGGATGTCAGATTGGGGCAGGGACAGGTACATCGCCACTGACGGGGGCAGGGAGAATCGAACACTCTTCAGAGGGCAATTCAATGTAATTAATATGGCCGAATGCAAATCTCTTCATTAGCACAAAAACTTTTGCTTAGCAGACGACAGACAGCAGCCAGAAACACAACTGGACGACAACTACGAGTACAAGTCTGGTATGGCTTAAAAGGCATAATTAAGAGTTAGAACAACGACAATGTAGATGTAGACGACGATGACGATGCTGTTGATGAGGCTAACTGGTAACCAGTAAATGTTGAACAACCAAACAGGAGGAGAGAACTCAACGTGGGTTCGTTCAACGAAAGCGTGATACCCTCTCCTATACTAGACGGGGCAGCAGCAGGGAGCTGATGAATCCCGGGTCTCTCCATTGGATCAATCACCGAATGCACAACACTCTGACCTATTTGCAGCGTATCTTCAGGAAGCCAATGTGGAGATATTACCTAAAGCTCCACGTTGGACAATTCTAACACTAGGTTCTTCGACTGTCTTCCGTACCACGAGTAAGAGGAAGAGTGTTCTCCGACCGGCTATGCACCGGTGGGGGCACTGGCACGGATCTACCTAACGACACACATCATACATTGAATGCTACATGCTGGCAACATTTGTTGCTTGCAGCAGTTTTGGGTGGGGCACACCGAGAATGCTCCTCGGCCATGGCTCCACTCCTTTAACCACTCTTCTGCTGTGGCCCGCAACACTTCCGGCATTTAGGCAAACAAAATATGTAGCAACAAGGGGCATAGCTGCAACAAGCTGGAGCGCATTTGTGTCCCATTTGTGGGGACCTGCCACATGTGTAGGCGGAAAATGCGGCCATGTAGGCTAATGAGTTCGTTCTACGAATATGTCGGACGTGTCTTGTTTTTCTCCATCTTTCCATCTTTTTATTTCCTGGTAACCCTGCCACCCAGTAACCCTCCTCTTTCTCCTGATGTTGTCCCGGTCTTGTTGCTCTTTCTGACGGCTAACGAGGGCCTTCCATTGTCTTCTGGTGGCACAACCAGCACACGGCCCATGCAGACAAAATGCCTGCAGCGGTGTCACAACCTGATGGCATGATGGCAGATGGCGAAAGCTAAATGGAATTCGGTGATGGGTTCGGGCTCTGCTTGGTTTCCCATCATCATGATGATAATGAGCATGTCGGTGACTTGGTCAAAAGTTAATGGGCTGACGGGATGGGGGCAAGGTAAGCCAGACCAAAGCAATCCAACTTCCCAACTTTAAACATTCCGATACATATGGAAGTACTTGTCCAACCAACTCAAGCTCCAGACCCAAGTTCTATTGATCCTTGGACAAAAGCGCTTCTTAGACCAATCCAATCCGCTCCAAGCCTATTCTGGTTGAAGTCCTTAACTTTATTGAACATTCAAGAGGAGTTTAGCATGTTAAACATCCTATCCAAAAGTTTAATTACAATACATCGACCATCGACCCGATGGAAACCGATGGAATCCCAAATTCACCCACCCTCAAACCATATCCAAGCAAACATGTATTAAACATGAAACAATGAGAAAAGGACACAAAGTATGAGCCTGGTTCTAGACCAGGTATCGCCTCAGCCAGGCCACGCGCACACTGAGTAGCTCCAGGAGAAAGGCCAGGACAGCGGCAGTCAGGAGAATCGTGGCGATGAAGTAAAGGCCGCAGAAGACCCCCAGCGGGAGCGGAGAGATCTCGTGGGGTTCCGTTGGTGGCACCCGGTACTGGGGCCGATCAAAGTCGTGGACGATGTAGCCGATAATTCCAGAGGACTGCAGCTGCTTGAGCTTCCGATCGAAGCCAAACTTTAGGAGGGAGTGAACGTGCAGATACATGACGAGCTGGTAGAGGAAGATGTGCTCCCGGACATGGGTCAGATGGCTGGTTTGCCAGTTTATCCTATTGTTATAGCCAATGTTCGCGATCAGGGCGGTGGTGGTCAGGCGTTCGTCCTCGCCGTCCCTCTGAATGCGGTCGAAGCGGTCCTGAGTGCTTTCCGTGAAGAGAACGGTCAGGTTGTGCGGATAGTAGTCGTAGTACTCCTGGCTGATCAGCGTGTAGTTCTCGGCAATCAGCTGGGATATTTTGCTGGGCAACGGCGGGTTGTACGGCGAGCGGAACGAGTCATACAACTTGCCCTGGTAGACGACCCTTAGCACCAGCACCAGGAACAGCCAAATGGAGTACAACATCCGCTGCCTACTGGTCGTAGGCAGCTGGAACGTCTCCAGTGGATTTCCCAGCAGGGTGGTCAGCACGAGCAGTGACTGGACAGCAATATCGGCGCCATTTCGGCGCCTACGCTTCAGCCAAAAAACAAACACAACGAGGCTGCAGCTTACGACCAGAGCCAGCCAGACAGTCGAGGAGAAAGGCACCAGCAGTTGTGCTACGGCCCCTATCTGGGATTTTATATTCACCACAAACACGAGAGAGCTCTGGTGGTAGGCTACGGTCGTTGTGAACTGACTTCTGTTCGCGTGTGAGCCACTCATCGCTCCGATCAGCACCGAGGAGGTGCCGTTATTTAGCTGGTCGAAGCAGCTGCTGCAGCTCCCGTTGCAGGTCCGTTGCTTCTTACACGGCGGCATGAGCTTGATGCTGAAATTGAAGATCTTAGACAGGACCTTGATAATCTCACCATCGATACCGGTTAACCGCCACACCTCTTTCCGCTCCTCGGGGTCATCCATGTCACCCAAGAAGTGGACGAAAGGCGGAAGTGGATACCAACTGACGCTGACGGGGCATCCGCCGAGGCTGCCTAGGACCCGGTCGAAGATTCGGCCCGTCGTGTGACGAAACGATCCGTTTTCGAATCGGTTGAGCAGGTCCAAGCTCAGGGTGAGCTTGCAGTCCCTGCTGTAGAGTCGAAAGCCATATGTGAAAACCACTCCATCGTTCCGCTGGGTCAGAATGATGGCATTCATCGTGTGAAACCGCTTCACAGAGGTTAAAAATATGTCCCGCATCGCCTCCAGTCTCTCCGCCTTCCTGCCGAGGCGCCGCGTCAGCACAATTAGGAAGTTGTACTCCTGCCTTTGTGGCGCTTTTGTAAAATGAACTCTGAGCGATCGAAAGGCCTCCGCCGAGTTGACCAGGATTAGGACATAGGACGCTGGTAGCTTGCTGGGGGTCTCCTGGTACAGCCGTAGCGCCATCGAGGTGCCCGTACGCAGCAGGATCGAGGTGAGCAGCTCCTGCTGCCGGTGGTCTCGATGGACGTGGCCATGGCCATGGTCCTCTGCAATCAGCTCAATCACCCCCAATGTGCTTTGGGTGGAACTCACTTGCTTCTCCAGTATGTCCACAGCAGCCGCCGACAATGGTGTCATCTGGTATAGTTTCACCGGACGCAGAGCGGCCAAAGCCACCACAGGGAGGCCCACTAGGAGCCACAGATGCGACGACATTCGTACCTTGTTGCTCGTTGCGCAACAACTGACGCTCCTCCAGCTCAAGAGCTTTGCTGCAGTCCAATTTTCCTAATGGCAGTCGCTTGTCTTTAGATCTGGAAAAGCTTCACTTTATTATTGCACAATGATGAATTGGAAGATCCATATCGAGCGGGCCAATGACGCTCATTTGAGATACATGCTTATCGTAGCTGGGCATCCTATTAGGTTAATGTTGTAATGTATGTACACATGTATGTGTATTCGATACATATATATCGATAGCAACATACATATATATCGTTTTAATAGCAACAGAAATTGATTAAATTAAAGAGAATTCAAAGTCGCAAGAATATATAAAAAACGTTCAATACTTATTTTGCTCTTTCTTCCCCTTCTTCATTGTCATATATTTTTAAATGTTTTGTGGCTTTTGTTTCTACAAAATATCGATAGTGCTATCGATTTCTTTCCAGCTCAATGTGCAGCATTTTTAAGAGTCGATCAAGTTAATGCGTGAATGCGTGTCACATGTGCAAAATAAAGCGAGGAGGCTATTGAAATGGCTAGTGAAACTCGATCTAGAAGGCAATTATAGAAGAATACCAAACGTGCGGGGACTTTACAAGGTTTATCACAGATATTGTGTTCTTATCAGTCCACAAAATGTGCACAAAAGGTACAGAGTAGCCACAGCAAAAAAAAAGCGCACAAGTTTTTACTTACTTTGTTTACTTTTAATTCTGAGGTCGAGTGGCAACATCTTGGACAAAATGTGTCACACATGCGAGTCTTCCCACTGCACATTGCGCCGGACAACCGATATATTGGCGAAAAATCCGCCAATTCGGGCGGAGGAAAATTACAATTCAATGACTTGGAGTAAGTAGCACGTGTCGTTGGCGAATCCGTACTCTTATTTTGTAATTTCCACTGCAGGGCCTTAAAGGAAGCACACCGAACACTAGAAAAACATCTCCAATTACTGCTGTTGAGGCCTATTGTGAAGGTATATGATCCGGCTAACATCCATGCAAAATGTAAACAGTATGTAATGAAAGGCCTGTATCAAGCATACGCTCGTGGCATATGTGTTATGTTTCAACCGGAAGAAAATTACAATTCTATGACATGGAGTAAGTAACACTTGTCGTTGGCGAATCCGTACTCTTATTTTCTAATTACCACTGCAGGTCCTCAAAGGAAGCACACCGAAAACTAGAAAAACATCTCCAAATGACTGCTGTTCAGGCCTATTGTTAAGGTATCTGATCCAGTAAACATCCATGCAAAATGTAAACAGTATGTAATGAAAGGCCTGTATCAAGCATACGCATACGCTCGATGCGAATGGAAATGATAAAGGAAAAAGAAATCGTTCACGCTTTCCCCCAAAGGAGTTCAAAAAGTAAGGTGTTATGTTTCATATTTAAACTATTTGTATTCTTTTTTCCTTTCGTTTTCTCTATGAAAATGGTGCTGAGGCTTCCTGGACTAATGGAGGTATAGATTTTTGTGCCCATTTTATGTACTGCCAAGAGATGATCGTTCTTCGATACGTCAGAGTCGTAAGTGATACAAATTCGTATAGGAATTGCTTGATTTTAAAAAACTATCTTTAACACAGCTCAAATCCTTCGAATGGGAACCAAATTCCACGAGACTTGGCTTTCAATAAGCCCTCATCCGATTATCCAGTCCGTCTATTTTCTCAACTTAAGAAGTATTGCGCTATGAGAAGGAGCTTTCCCCGCATGGATCAGTATCCGTTTATGTTCGCACACTGCGTACCCCTTACCGAACAGGCTCAACAGCAATCAAGCTGAGCATTCTTCTAGTGGTATTCATCAGGAAAGTGGCCGCAATCCAAGAGATTGTAAACTGCACTACAAGTGCAAACCAAAAGCCAATCCAACTTTTTTGCCACAATCCCTAACCGTTCCCCCATGGGGAAAGTAGTGTAATGGGAGATACCATGGCCCAGTGTGTGGCCCGTTTTTGTTTATCTTTGCGGAGAGTCGCCCACTGGAGATGGGAGTCGAGGGTCCGGGCAGTGACTGGCGGACTGAAAATGCAAAGCAAATGCGGCATATATGTGTATCTGTGGCTGTTAGTCCAAGCGAGAGACAGACGGATGGGGATAGGGAATGTCAGCAGGACAACAGCAGTGGAAGTAGGTGCGGGAGTCGGAGTGGCAACGTGCATCCAGAGTGCCCCCCATCTGCCGCGCATAAAAATTAAAAATTTCATTAAATTCACAAAAATGCTTGAAGTGGAAAAATGTAATATCCTTTGGGCACAAAGGATGTGCATATAAATGCAAATGCGGTGCTGTTAAAAACGGAGCGATATGTCCGAGCCCCAGTTCTGCCACAACCCACACCCAGTCCTCCTCCAACAGCATGCATGAATGCACATTGTGCTCGTAGGCGAGAGCGAGAGCGAGAGACACTACATGTACTTATGTACATACATATATATATGTTCGTATTCCGCTGGCTTATCTCGGTCTCCCTCCCACTGGCCCTGCTCCGTGCTGCGGCCCGGCCAACCTTGTTTGCAATTAGCGAGTGACTAGCATTCGCCTAGTGCAGAGTGGGCAGCCGCAGCCGCAGCCCTAAACGATAAAAGAGGACCACATTGTTGACTAAAGAAAACTCTGGAAATTCTTATGAGTTAGTTCGTAGTCTTCGGCTATGCAGATTTTCTTTTGTATCTTGCTAAAAGCTATTGTACCTATTATTCTTTACAGTATCAATGGAAAAGATGTCGATACAAACTCCATTTCAACGCACCTCAGCCTCGTTCCAAATGACTTAAGCCAAAAACAAATGTACAAGCCAATCGGCTCGTCCTGGCTCATGAGGATAACTTGCCTCCGCTACAGTGGCAACTGGTTCGGTTCGGATCGTTCCTGTGATCGCTGGCCACGATAATCAAATCCGAGTAGTAGATTTCAAAACAGCGATTGGAGTTTTTCTTCACGTAATCCACAAAGTTGCCCCTAAATCAGGTGAATATATGCTTTGAAATCGAAGCTCCTTCAAAGAAGATGTATAAGCACCCATTAATGGAAGAATATTTATGTACAGGTATTCGTACCGCCATTGTCCTCGAGTCAAATTGCCCAAGACGCTGGTATGCCGTGAGTCGGTAAAGTTTCTACCACCGTTCTCTGCTACTTGCTTACTAAGACGTCATCGGATTGGGACAATCCACTCGATGCGGGGACTGGGGAGCAGCCGAAAACATATGCCGAGCGAGCGACAAAAGTTCGAAAATTAAAAGTTTCCGCTGCGGCTCTGCCAGAAAGTATGGAAAAGTCGCAGACCCAGATGGAGCACCGGAGGAGAAGCGGGATATGGATACGGATACAGAGAAGCGACTGCGGCAAACGAACTGCAAATGTGCAGGCGTATTCGTGTGTGGAAAACCGTAATTATGACGCTTGTTAGCAGCTACCCCTTGGATATGGGAAACATTGGGCTGGGTTAGCGACAGCTAGGGATTGGGAGTGTACGGCGTTGTCTTACCGACAGGATCGAAAAGGACTCAGGAGTTCCCATCACATTGTCCGCCGCTTCATTAATCTGCTCGTCGGAGCACTCCGTCATTCCGACAGGATCAAAAAAGTGATCGGGAATTCCCCTATATCGACCGCCGATTTATTCCTCTGTTTCATGTTCTTCGTCATATATCTGGCATATTCCAACACTGGGATAACATTTCGTTAGAAAATTTGTTGTTAAAGCTCAACCTTATGATATTCCCTGAAGGAATTGAAGAGAATTCGCTGTCAGAACTAAAGGGCCTGGCTGGAAATTCACTTTCCAGCTTTGACCGTGGCTTGGTCGGATTCAACAGAATTTGTTACCAAACGGCAATCCACACGGTAGATCCAATTATATTGCCACTGGCGGCAAACAGCACCAATGGTACGGCGCACTTCCTCTGCCTCTGCCTTTGCCCCTAGCCACTCGCTTTCGCCCCATCCGATTCTTAAGTTATGCTAAAGTTCAAGCTTTGTCTGCGCATAAATTAACAAGTGGCTGCGCAATGGGCCAGAGCTCCGACGAGCAGATTCCCATTGCTGAGTCTTGAGTCGGTTTGTTTAGAGATCACAAGGAAAAGCGGGTCTGCAAGTTTAGCGACCAATACAAGGTGTTTAATTATATTTGTTTGTCCAATTATATTGGACCTGGCCATGGGTTTACGTTCCGATCAAGAGTATAGCTTATAGAATCGAGAGCGATTGCTTTTTCTTGCTGCACACACCCTGTACGCCTCGTGTGCGGGGTATAACAATGACAAGGATATGACCGGACTAGGACGGGGACCAGCAGATGTACGGATGAACAGACGCAAATCGTGTAACCCAAGCAGGCAACAAGTTGCAACTTAACGTTGCCCGCATCTTGCCTCGGACCACCTTGCCACTGCCCCCCCAATTTGGCATTCGAAACATGAGCACCCAGCTGCCCCCTCCCCTCTCTGCGCTCTGCTCACTGTGAGTATGTGAGCTGAGAAAATTCTACAAATTCAGCGAAAAGTATTTTTCCACCTTTAAAACGGAAGGGCCAGAGGGTCGCAGGCAGGCAGGGAGTCGGAGCCGGAGCAGGAGCCGGAGCGGGAGCCGAAGGTGAGGCTGGAAAAAAGAGAGAAATGATTTATGAATGTAAAAAGTTTTCGGACCAACTTTGTACGGCCGCACTCCTGTTGTTGTTGGCTCGGGGGACATGGGGATATGGCATCCTCATGTTACGCACACACACAGACACACATGGCTGGCGGATGGGGGGACAGACGGGGCCGTACGCTTAATGGAATTATAAAAATGTTAACTTCAGCAGAAATTCAAACAGCACCGCCCCACCCCAGTCCACCCCCCGCCCAGCCCCGCTCTATTCCCGACATGTGTGGGCGTGTGGGCCTTTAACCTTTCCTTTTTCTACGAGTAGATGTATGTGTGCATTCGGTTATAATTTTGTTTAACATTTGAAGTGGCTTTGTTTGTGCACTTAACAACAAAAAATTTCACCGCAAACGATGGAAAATATTTGGTTAGCCCCAAACCAACCTCACCATCTCCCCCCCCCCCCCCCCCCCTGTCATTGGGTCGGATCTCTAACTATGGGATGATTCGGGTGTAGCTGCTACTATTGATTTGATTCGCTGCCTCTTTGGCGGGAGAGGAAGATTAAAACTAAAGCAAAATTGGCCCAAATAAAGGAGTAAAGGGAGTAAAGATTCAACGTCAGCAGCAGACTGATATAGAAAAATATATTATATAAATGTACACATACTCGTACGTATAGAGATGGCTTGATGAGCACACCCATATGAATGTGGCGGCGGGGCCAATCCAATATACTTTTCAGAGCAAACACGAGCACAACTTGAGGCCGCCAGCAGGCCTGTAGATGGCAGCGGCTGACACTTGAGTCCGGGAACCCGCAGTCCTTCCCACCAAACAGCATCGAAACAAGAAAAATAGTAAACCTCAAAAGCCCGAATATGCACATACCCTTGCAGATTGATCGATTGAGAGCCGATTTCTATGCACGTTTAAAAACCACAACGATTTTCTCATATGCCGATCTTTTCCAGATGATATTCATATGCAGCAAAAAGGAGTGTCAGGCGGATAACTACTAGTTATATATAACAGATCGGAAGGTCTAGATTACCTGGAAAAACTTGATGCCGATAAAGAATACAATATATACTTGATGTTCTTGAAAATGCAAAATCATAATGCCCTCTGGAAGCGTATAAAAAGAGAAAGCAGCACAAGCCAGCCAATTTCAGACCAAGTCCTGGAAATGGACCAACTCCAAGTGCTGTAGGTCCTGCTGCTCCTGCTGCTGCTGGTGCTGCTTTCGTTCTCTCTCCCGATGATGTGTCTTATCTTGTCCTGCAGTGGCTGAGCGATGCCAGCGCATCCTGGAAGCTTTTTATCTTGGCGTCATGTTGATGTTTGTCGGAAACTTGATTATTTTCATCGTTTTTTTCAGAGCCAGCGAATGGGTCTCCATGTGGCTGAAGATGTTTGGATGCTGGCGGCGGTTGAGAGCAAAGAAGCAGTCTGGGATTAGCCCTCCCACAGAAACCCACAAAATGGCAGGGAAAAACACGACAGCCAAACAAAAAAAAACGAAAAAAAAACTTGCACGATATTCTGTGGATAGAAGTTGAAAATAAGGAGTTTCGCAGCAATGTAAATGCAACTTTAACTTCTCATACCCGCAACAAGAGTTCGGGGTTACAGGTTGCTCTGGTTTGACTGTTTCCTGTTGTTTTTGACAAACAAGGAGAGCACACTCGTTCCTCGTAAGTAAAATAGGTTGTAATAAGAGCAGTTAACAACATGAGTGAGGCCAAGGCGAGCGGAACAGGACGAGGCCAAGACACCTGAACGTCACGGCACAAACTCGTGTACAGTGGAGATGCCTTCTAATGGACAGAAGGAGTTGCGTACACCAAGAAAGTAGTAAATCTTAAGAACGAAATGGAAAGTTTAATGGAACGAAAAACTCCCATGTTGAAAAGTTTATTTCAACAATGTATTTGAGAGGATTAAAAAGGTGTGCATGCATCATAAGGGAAAGCATAGAAAAGAGCCCACACTCACTGTACCTATGCCAAAACCGCTACAGGGGTTCTGCCCTGTGCCACAGAGCATGGAAAACGCAGCGGCAGGGACCGAGGGAGCGCTCCTGACAACTGACAACTCCTTTAAAATGTAGTTACTGTTGTTATTATTCAACCTTAATGAACTTAACAAGCTCGCACAACGACGACGACGGCTACGAGGACGAAGACGACATGCTGCCAGGCCGGCAGCAGTCGGACACAGGAATCCCGCCCCCACCTATAGACCACCAAGCCCACCTCCACACAAGCAGCCAGTCAGACAGACAGACAGACAGACGAGCAAGTCAAACATAGAGGGAAAGGCAGAGACAGGGAGAGAGTGGAAGAATGGAAGAGGACGGTAAGTACGTATGTATGTTGCTTTGGGGGCATACGCCCATCGTGTGTACCATGTTCATGTCGCAAGAAATTTTCCAGCTCTCAATGGCGCAGGGTCACGTAACTCAAATAAAGCGCCAAAGCCACCAGCCGCAAAAAAAAATCACAAAAGAACCAAAGGAAAACAACAAAATGAAGCGAAGACAGGGCAGGACAGTGCACGCCGCCAAGGGATTGAGCGGCACAGGCCACCTTTACGCCCTGTCCCATGCACATTGTGCATTTTGGCCCTCGCCAAAGCCGAGGCAAATTAAAAATGTTTCACAAATATTGGGAGAACGAGGCCGGAACACAGAGAGCGGAACGCTGCGGACGGGCTCGCAAGGCAAGAGCTTAAACGGATATGATTATTGTATTTCGTATCGATTGCATCAAATATTGAGGGGCAGCATACTTCAGAATATTCTTTTCAAACATATGAACTTGGGATTTGATAGATTGATGGCCAGCTTGCCCGCTTAATGTTCCGAAGGCTCTGCCATTCTTCACTTATTATTGACCTACGGGTTTCTTTTATATCCGAAAAGACACTAATAAAAAAGAAATAGGCCCCTCCCCTGATTACAATTAGCTGAATTTAATTGCCTATAGAGCGATATAAGGTATTCTGATCATGAAATCTCAGATTACGGTCTACACGTGGCTGAATCGAATACTTGTAAATATTATTCTTCTCCGAATACACCGATTGGATTAGACGCCGCGCTGCAACGAGGTTGGGTGTGCAATACGGTCAGGTGGAAGGTTGAACTAGACGTCCCGTAGAGCCCTCGCATGTGACCTCCACTTCACAACCACCAGCGAAGATATCCCGGCCATCAATTTGCCAAAAGTGCTCGAAGCCAACGCTTCGGGAGTTCCTTAAAGTGAGATCTCTGCCCCTCTCAGGGATCTTCTTGCCACACCAAGTGCAATGCGGGTCGCCTCAGAAGCTTTACGCCTGCGTTGTAGCATCCTAAAATTTTAGTGAAACTTTTACATAGACTATATACGGTAAGTGAATCATTCTCAACGTAATTTGAGGTATTCGGTCTCTTTTTCTGATTTTAAAGATGAACTTGACTGAGAACCATCACTGTCATTTGCAGGATAGAATCGATGCGGACTCGGAAATGTACTTGGACCATTCTTTGACGCTGATTTGAATTTGTGATGTGGAGTAGGACTACTGCGGATACCACGATAAAAAAAGGCGCTTAGAGCTCTACCTCTATGGTGGTGTGGAAAAGACTTTATTACACATCCAAGTATAACCATATACATAAATAAAGAACTATTTGTCTGACAAAACATATGGTAATTTTCGTGTTATTAAAATATCTGAAATAGTAGTGGGCACTGGAAAAGATGGTCGTAGGAATAAATCCTCCGGATCGCTTTCCGGACTATACGCGAAAGAGAGGCATTGCTACAAGGCATTCCCAGTATTTTCGGGCTAGTATAAGAGGTGGTCTTATACGGATTTGGTCGTATAAAAGGTGACGGCCCTCGAATGAATGCCCGCATTCGCTGGCTGGCCCTCAACTCTGCCGGCTGCTTCTGCTGGCCCGGGGAGAATCCTCAAATAATACTCCGACATCGGAGGGAAAGCATTTTGGGAGAGGAAATATGTGGATTCATATGCTTTCGTTGAAAGGAACCAATCTCTCTGAGACAGACACTCACTGCAACGGAAAAGAGGTACAGCTGGATACATGTGCAGACAGCACGGCGCTTTAATATTCATCATAAAACTTATCAAATAGTTTTTGACACTTACCACTACGGGTATAATTGTTTTTAGCCAATAAACGAGCTGCTGGGAGCTAATGGGAGCACTCATACGACTATTCAATACATAACTTGATTATTTATTTACCGAACTTCAGGTGGGGGGCTGCAATGTGGGGCTTGGGCTGGGTCGCGTTGGGCAAGTGGAGAATTGTGGTTTCTGGTTTTAGATTTCAATTCCATTTCCATAGCTTTCAATTGTGCAACACAACTTGCCACAGTTGCATCGAGTTGATGGCCGCCAGCAGTTTTACAGTTATTAAATTTATTTATTGAAAACGCAGCTTTGGCCCCCCGGTGTTCGATTGAGTGTAGGGTTTCATGTTTAGGACATCGATATGCAAATTGATTGACAAAACACTGGCCACCCAGCACTCCATCCGATCTAAGGGAGTTGTATTTTCACGAGGGCCTGCCTCGTTGGGCATTCAATTTGATTCTGCAACTGGCTACTGAAGGAGCGAGCCCTGCGAGTCCTTAGCTATAGATCGAAATCCATGTAGCTTCCAGGCTGAATTGTTGAGGCGTGGCCGGGGCTGCGGTTGGTGCGTCGGTCCATTTGACAAAATTAATTGTGACACGAACAATTACGATGGGGCTGGGCAGAGTACTGGGTGCTGGGTGCTGGGCTGCTTGGAGGACAATAAGGATATACATTTTAATTAAAGCACCTCGAGCAACTAATTACATTGCCAGGACACTCGCCTTGGTATGCAGCTGCTGAGGAACAAAGCCAGCAAATAAGCGTGCCCCTGTGCCCATGTGTGCGTGTGTGTTTGCGGTCTTCTGTGGCAGCCAGAATTTCCCCTCCCCCTTTCTCTCTATCTCTCTCTCTCTATCTCTCTCTGTCTCTTGCTCTTAAAATGTACCCGATTGTCCTATGGTGTTCGTGCGTTTGCGGGACCACTTGGTACATGGGTGCACAAATTAAATGCCGAAATTCTAAGCATACTCTTGAGCGCGACAAGGCCCCAACGGATCAAAGCACGCCAGTGCTTACCTAGCCCATCAAAAATCTATAATTAATATCTATGTGCAGGTGCCAGTGAAAGGTGCCTCTTCTATTAGCGAAAGCCAGCGGCCAGGAATGAGTTGTCAAAGCACAATAGACTTGGATCTGCAAACCATGATAGAAACCAGTTCCTATCATACTATTTAGAGCTTCTCCAATTCAGGATGTATTGCAACAATTTGATGAACAGATGATCCATTCGAATGCGTGTATCCATTGAAAGCCCAAGGGATATTCCGTATGCCCCAATGTCCGATAGCACCCACCGATAGCAACACTTTCGTGTTGAAACCTTTACAGCCTTATCGCACTCCATTGTCACACCAAAAAACGAGTTGGGCAAAAACTTTCATTTACTCTGTTTGTCAGTACATCAGTCTGTCGATTTGTCTGTGTCTATGTGCTTGAGTCAGACGCCGAGGCATCAGAAATGTAGGCGGCTGCGACACACGCCCATAAATAAAATGCAAGACGCCACCGAGCGGCAGTTGGAGGCACAGCGCTGACAGGTTAATGTCAAATCGCGCAGCCCAAAACCAAAAAGCCAAAGCAACAAACCCAAACAAAAGGGTGGCTGGTGGGCTGGATGATGAGTGAAGAGTATGGCAAAAAATCCCCAGTCGTTGTTTCGAATATGGAATACCCCTGCCATACCCCTGCCATGTCCCTGCTTATCATAGGAAGATTTCTAAAAGCCGAAGCGGATACATTTCTGAATTAAACAATTACGATTTATAGTGCTCAATATCAAGAAAGGATTTCAATATGTATGAATGGCTAAAACCTTTAAGTCGATAAATATTTTCTTTGTAGAAATCCTCTTACAGATCGGGGCGGTCAGAAAACTTACTCGAGCACAGTATACCCTTCCATTAGGCGACTTGGTACTGGGTATGACAACAGCTAACGTCGACAAAGCGGCAAAGTTTTTTCGTCAACGCCAGGACGAGGCGGAAACGGAGGACAGCTCTGGCTGGATGGAAAAAGCAACTCTGAAGCTGTCAACTGACAGTTATGAGAAAAAGTAAAGCTGACGAAGACATCAGCGGGGCAAATTTGTTTAGTCTTAGTCTCTGTCTCAGTCTTCGTTTTCCTCGCCCTCGCCCTCGCCCTTAGCTCCGCCCTGCCTTCCGCTGTTCTTCTGCCGTCTGCCCGCCTGCCATTTTGGTAATGATGGCTCAAAGGACGCCCGCTGCGACAATGTGTTTACTCGACTGGGATAGGGGGGGGAGTCGGGTCGGTCCTTCCCGAGAACGCGCCGTTAACAGAGCATATCGTGGCTCTGCTTTCCGCGGGGATTAGGTGAGGGGTAGGGGGGGTGGTACCGTGGGTGATTTTGGGAGGAATCATGGTGGATTCAGAGGGGGAGGTAGGGTGTCAACCGCTAAAAGGGCGTTAAGTGTTTTATTTACCCTCAAAATATAATTTATATTGTTGCTGGATATGTGTGTGTGTGTGCGCTAGAAAGAGACAGAGAGAGAGAGACAGAGAAAGAGATATGCTGAGTGACAGAGTGGTAAGAGGATATCGTAAAAGAGAAGAAGGCCAGATAGAAAGACCCGTGTGGAAGAGGATTTGCTGTGAAGTGATTACAATTTTAAGTACTTTTTGCATTTGTGTGTTTGTTCGTCGCCGTCGCCCTCGCCCATGCCCACGCCCTCTCCCTCCCCTACCCAAACCACTTCTCAGTGTTTCTCTTACTGATTACTTTTCTCATTTTGCAAATTGACTTGATGACATTTTCGGGTAATTTACACAATTCTGATTATCCGTTCATTCCAGAACTGCAACAGCAGCTTCCCTCATCCGGCACGGGGAATCCCCGAGCGGCAATCGGATCGTAATTGATGCCACATCAAGTTTTCAGTAAACGAGGTTGAATTACGCATACAAAATGGATAAAATGTATCTACATGTGTGGTTCTTTTTATATGGAATATTAACAGTGTATAAATATTATGCCCGGCACTCGTATAATCAATAACATTAAGTGATCAACTGGCAGACATGCATATTATCAGGGATACGATACATATGGTTATATAAAATATATAATAAAGTACACCATTATCGATACCAGCCATCAGATCGATTACCATTAGCTCATCCAAAGGTCATATAGGTTTATATAGCCAGCCAAAGAGTACATATGTGTCTGTCAATCTATGTACGAATACTATGTCTACTCGTAAAAACAGCAGATATGAATCGATACCGTCCAGTATCGATGCTTATTGACACATGTGTATAATTGGCTGGATGACATCTCCGGGTCGCTAACATAGCACATGTTCCCACCACACGATGCACGATTCACGGAGGAGTAGACTCTGCGGTGCTCAAGTTGGTAAAACCGGCGGTGTCGGCTGACAAACTCCCCTTAATATAACCAATTATGTCGAAAATAAAACATAACAAAACATCCAGCGAAAATAACTTTTTACACTGCCATCCGCCATCGTCTGCCCCAAAATGTGTCGAGCATTAATTTAATGTTACATTTAACCGTGGCTGCCGCCCTGCCCCCCATTTTTGGGGCTGTCGCGGCATTTGTGGGTCGCGCTTTGGCAAGTAAATTAAAATATTTTAATGAGTACAATTTATCACGCGCCAGCGGGCTGGCAGACCGGTTTAAACCGTTTGCGAGAGTCCCCATTACCCAGTGGCATTGTCCTTCGTTCTGCATCCTTCATTCTTCATGCCGCGTCCTTGGCTGTAGGTGCTAGTTGCCTGTGTGGAGGGTGGGTTGTCGCTGGTGGCTGCTGGGTGCCGAGTGCCGAGTACCGGGTGCCGGGTGCCGGGTGGGGTGGCAACTTGTTGCGACATTTAATTATTGGTGACAGTATAATCAAGTAAACTCGGCAAGAATTTCAATTTCATTTAATGGTTTAACACATTTTGCCAGCTTTCCCTAGGGTTAAGCCTCAAGTGTCATGTAAACGACGTTCAACGGGGAGGAGAAAACGGTTAAAGCCCGCAAAAAAGGGTTTAACCCGACCCAAACACTTCCCCCTATCCTCCATCCTTTGCTTTCTTATCATTGAACAATTAGTAGGGGAAACAACAGAGACGCCAACAACAATACACATAAACATTATGGCACAGACAATTATTAGGGTTTTATGGATTTAAATGGGCTGTGTAATAATGCCCCACCGAAATGATAGCGTGGCATGGTTGGAAAGCAAATGGCAAATGGAAGTCTGTGCTAGGACGAAAAAACTTTTAGAGTCTTCTGCAGTAGAGCAAAGGTCCCCGAGATTTAATATAAAATTAAATATGATGAAAATATATACACTTTTGATGCAATTTAAATATATAATATGTTTGGTTTTCGTGGTTCAGCTGCTCCACACCGGGTTGCACCTGCGCTGTAGATTGAATATGGTCCTATCAAATTACTGTACGACATGATATTAGACACTACTAATACTTGTAGAACCTAGGACTGTGTTAAATTTGCTACGAGAGATTGCATGGTTGACAAACACACAAAATAAGTGTTCGCAGCCGTCTCTGAACACGTATCCCGGCTGTCAGTCGAATAATTAAAGAACCACTTGCGACAAAATGATGTTTTCCAACACAGACAGCAAAACTTAATTATGGCTCCAGAACTAGTTCCAGCACACGTCAGCAAATACTTCATTTTGATGAGCTGTGATTGGAACTATAAAAAGTCAAAGTCATTCGGTTTTTGATACAGCTAGCCGTGACACAGCAGAAATCCAAAGTCAAACTGAAAAGTTCAATTATTTCTAAAACTAAATTTAGTGAGTCAAAACATAATGGGACGTGCTAAGTCAATAAAAAGCCGCTTTCCGCGTATCCCACCGCCACGCGAAATGGCGCTAATAACTGTCGAGGAGATGACCGAGCTTATTCAGACCTTTTCCCAAATACATTTTGAAAAGGAGGAGAATCCCCAACCCTATGTGGAGGTGAACAACGACGACCATAAGTATGGCGAATGGAAGCTGCCCGAGGGGGCAAAGTCCTCGAAGGAGAGGGCCTATGAAATCATGCGGGAGCTTAATAAATGTCCCTATCCGGAGTACATTCAGCCACCGCGCCCGAGGGTGCACTGCAGCCCTTTCCAAGATTTGATGCCCGTTGCGTTCACCAGCGGGAAACGAATCTTCGACGACGTCAAGGAGGAGATCGAAGCTATTACGAATGCGGCGCGGGACCGAGCAGCCGGCATCGAGCCACCCTGCGAGGGAGCCGTAGGCTACGACGACGACTACTACGAGGCCAGCATGATGGTCAAGGTGTACAAAATGGACCACATGTCGAGCCCCAGACCCCCTATCGACTTTCATCCGCTTTGTTTGGCTATCGAAGACACCGAAAAAGATTCTGGGCAGAACCGCATGCCCACCGGCAGGCGCCGTGCTAAGAACCGTCCTCTTTCGATCAAAAGCAAGAGGTTGAAGCGCAAGAAGAAGGGTCGCAGCCGGCGCCACAAGGCACGCAATGTGGACTCGGGTCCGATCCTGATGTCTCGCTACTGCCCCATCGTGGAGGAGCAGGACATTGGGACATATTCAGAATACAACAGTGAATACGAAGAGCTTGATCAACGTTCGGAGGGGTACTTCGTTGAATCCACGTTCAACAGCGGAGAAGCCGATGCACTTTCCGTTCAGACTGCGTTCTTTCTAGGCAACTCTCCTACTCAGCGTTCTTATCCACCTTCCTGGGCCTCTGGTCCATTTTCCGAGGATGAATTCTAACGACTCTATGGACTGGACCTCGGATTCAGCATTTCTCACACTACTACACAAACTCAATCGCCAGCAGCACAGAAAACACCAACACCAAGAATTACACCAGCACCAAGAACTACACCAACACCAAGAACTACACCAACACCAAGAACTACACCAACACCAAGAACTACACCAACACCAAGAACTACACCAACACAAAGAACTACACCAACACAAAGAACTACACCAACACCAAGAACTACACCAACACACTAGAAGAATTGTCCAGAAAGTAGTGCTGTCGCCAACTTCAATGAAATAAAATGCATATTCAATAAATGCACACGAGCCAAGCTCTCATGAAAAAATAATAAAACAATGCATTACCAATTATTTCATATTATTCATTCTAGAAGGAATGAGCATATTCGCGTTTATTAGAGACATGAGATTACCTCACGAAATCGTGGCCTCGCGCGGCCTCTCCCTCTCTCTCTCTCTTCAACGCGTTTTTCTTTTTTTTCAAGAAAATGTTTAACTTTCCCTCTTTTAGCAGCACTCTCATTCATTCATGTTCCATTCTGGCTTCTGCCTTTTGATTCTGCCTTTTGATTCTGCCTTTTGCTTTCAATAAAATTTGATTCCTTTCTTTGGCCTTTTGACGGCTGCTGCCTATAGATTGCCATATGAAAATGCAATTGGCTTTTCTACTGATTTCATTTTCTCGGCAACAACAGTGGGCAACGGCGGCGGTGGGTGTGAAAAAAATGTGTGCAAAATGGTGAAACATAAAATGCGAAATACAAAAGAGGGGAGGGATGCGCGAATGGAAAATGTATTTGAGTTGGGGGAGAAATTGCATTTGGCCCCCAGAGCTTTGAAATGTGGCGCCAACTGCGCTGATTAGATAAGCAACAACACAAAGTGCCCCGCGGGGCCAGAAGCGGAATGCAACAGCAGTAGCTCCATCTCTTGCTGCTCCTGCCCCAACCCCTGCCCCTGCTGCTGCCCCTGCTCCTGCCCGGCCCCCATCCCTATCCCTATGTCTATCTCTCTTTCTCTCTCTCCCTGCTGGCAGTTGACTGCAACTGCAACTTTGGCTTACAAATTGTTTTTTAGTTGGCAGAACTTTTAATTTGGTTATGGTGTGAAAATGTTTGTTTTCTCCATCTTTTTCACACTCTCTCACTCTCACTCTCTCGCTCTCTCTCCACCCCTGTTCCTTTTTTTTAAACCCTAGTTTGATGAAGTTTGTGGTGCAAATTAATTTGCATTTTTACTGGGGATATATATAGCGCTGGTACGTCTATATGTATGTATATGTTGGACATACATATATAAATAACTTTTGTACGACGACTTTTTCAATTAGAGCAGCAAAAATGCTTCCTTTTTCTAGAATTTTTTGTCTTTTTTTGCTGTTGGTTTTGGTTTTGTTGGAGATTTGCGTGACCGTGAGCAATTAGATGGCAATTAATAAGGCCTCGGTTACATGTCCTCGTCAGGGATAAGGACAATACACAATGGGCAATGGACAATGGACAGTGGTCAGGAGACTGGGGACAGTGGACAGGGGACAATGGGACATTAATCAAACAAATCAATTTTCATATCGGATATCGCATAGACGGGGAGAACCAGGCACTCAAGCACTCAACGGCGAGCCGTTCAGACCTGGCCCAATAATGTTGCCTTTCCTTGGCTTTGTGTGTTCATAAATGTAATAAAAAACCTTAAAAGCCTCACACGTCAAACGCAATTCAATTGGACGGGGCTCTGGCTCGCCCACCACTCCTTCAGCCGCTATCCCAACCATAGCCCAGGGACAATTATCAGGGCTATTACGGAGCAGGGATCTGGGATATGGGCTCTGGTATCTGGAGTCCTCTACACTACACTCTCTCTTTCAATTCAATTTGCTTGACGTTTCAAATGGCTTTGACTTTGGCACTTTTTGTTTGAAGGGTCACATGATATGTCGTCTAGTTAGGATCAAGTTTGCCTCTCACTGTTTTTGGTTACTTTTGCAAAAACTTTCGCATTGATAAGCGGGAGAGAGAGAGAGCGAGAGCGAGGGCTAGAGAGATGGTGAGGCATGGAATGGATCTGTGTTACCATTATAGCATTCCCACGCACATGCTGTGCCTTCGCCTCGCCCACTCTCGCCGCCTCTCAGCCTCCCTCTGCGTAATGAAAAGTTTTGGCGTAATGAAATAAGCCAAAGTTTTTGCAGCTTTCAATAATAACTGTAAAAGTAACTAGCCAAAGTTTTTGTTCCCCTGCTCCGCTCCACTCTGCTCTGTCCTTTCCGGCGCTGGCCTGCCCTGTCAGTCCTGCCAATCTTTGCTAACCAACAGGCAAGAAGAAGGACCCAGACCCAGACCCAGACCCAGACCCAGACCCAGAAAATAAGCTTCAAGGGCAGAAGGAGAGGCTGGCAAACTTTTCCGTGAATTTCCCTCTTTTGTGCCTGTTAACGGAGCCATCAATGTCATTATGAAGTGACGACTAATGTATCTATTTGAGTGCACTTTGATATGGCTCTCATGTGACTATCTGAGTATCTGAGCATCTGAGAATCTGAGTGGGTGTATTCTCGTCTGCATCTCTCTCCCCCTATACCTCTACCTTTCTGTGTACCCTACGTTGAGAATGTTTGATTATTTAAAACTGAATTAGTTCATTGGCTTTTCTCCTGCACCCGATTTTCTTGTTCCTTTTGCATCGCCTTTGACTAATTTTCTGGCCCACCTTCTTCTGGTTTCCCTCACCACTTTCAAGGTTGTTGTTGATTATTTTTTACCTTCCTCTTGGCCTTTCAACACTCACTTTGCTTTTCTTTATGATTTCATTTACGTTTACTTTCTCCTTCTGTCGATTTTTCTCTCATTCACTTTCATTTTTCAAGTGACTTTTGATGTCATCGATGATTTCTTTGGTAGGTTTCTTTACCTTAAACGCAGAGACGACATTCGAAACCATCAAAAGTCGAGTCGAGATGTCCCTCAACTAAGACATTATCTGTCTATTTTAACGTAGCACCTATCTGACTCGTAACCGCCAAAATAGGAGAGCGGATGGATGCAACGCAGCTATTCTGCACTTAGAATAGTGTAGTTAATTATTGTATATTGGTACAGCTTCCTACGGGTCGTCGTCTCCTTCTTTTGCGCGGATAAGACCATCCTTCCTGTGCCGTCTAGTGTATTTCAGACATGTTAATAGATTTTTTGGTAGACAACAATCTATTTATTTATATGGTTATGCTTGGAAGTGTAATAAACACTTTTCCGCACCACCATAGAGGTAGAGTTCTAGTTGGCCTACTCCACATCAGAAATTCAAATCAGCGTCAAAGAATGGTCCAAGTACATTTCCGAGTCCGCATCGATTCTATCCTGCAAATGACAGTAATGGTTCTCAGTCAAGATCTTTAAAATCAGAAAGAGAGACCAAATCCCTCAAATTACGTTGAGAATGATTCACTTACCGTATAAAGTCTATGTAAAAGATTCACTAAAATTTTAAGATGCTACAACGCAGGCGTAAAGCGTCTGAGGCGACCCGCATTGCACTTGGTGTGGCAAGAAGATCACTGAGAGGGGCAGAGATCTCACTTCAAAGAACTCCCGAAGCGTTGGCTTTGAGCACTTTTGGCAAATTGATGGCCGGGATATCTTCGCTGGTGGTTGTGAAGTGGAGGTCACATGCGAGGGCTCTGCGGGACGTCTAGTTAAACCTTCCACCTGACCGTATTACACACCCAACCTCGTTGCAGCGCGGCGTCTAATCCAATCGGTCTATACGGAGAAGAATAATATTTCCAAATTATTTTTCGTTTAATTTTGAAGTTTATTTTCTCTTTTTTTATTCAATAACCAAATTTCTTACTTTTTTGTTCTACACACACAAAATTTGTATACTATGTGTTCTCTCGGAGAACTACTCGACGTAACTGAAACATTTCTGGCTGAGCCCCAAAGCCAGAACTTGACAGCCCGAATCTCGAATCGATCTGAGTTGAAAGGCCTTCTTATTGAGAATTGTTTTAGTATGAATTTCGTTTATTTCGTTTGAATAAAACGGCTAGACTTTACAAAACTATCATAGTCAGATCTCTTGAGACTAAAAATGAAAGAAAACAATTTGAGCCTCATACGAATCAGCCAAGTGTACACCCAGCTATTTTTTATGTACATATCTTGATATCTACATATAAACTTATACGTATCTAATGATTTCATAGTGCCTCCAACTCTTCATCTTGGCCTGAATGTTTAACATTAATCTCCACTTTGTAAGTCTATTCTCCTGCCATGATTCATTTCATTACTGTACTGCACAGAGGCGATTTGCCTGCGCGGAAAGCATTGAACAGCCATTGAAAAGGGAACACAGGCCACACAATAACAATTAATCATAATTAAGCCCCAAAATGATACAAATGTGATGGTGGATGAGAGGAGACATGCAGGCACACAGACAAACAGACAGACAGACAGGAGGAGGATGTAAAGCTCCTTGTAAGTCAGAAAACCCCAAACCATATACCCCCAGAGAACTGACCTTTTGACTTTGAACCAGGGGCTGGGTCTCAGCCTGATCCATCCCCCCATGCTGGCCGCAGCGTTAATCAGGCGTTAAATTAAGGCACTCATTAGCACAAATTACAAATTGAGCTGCAGGGAAGAGGACAAAGTGCAGGACCGGGGGCCGGCTGGGGATGCGGGTGGTTCCGTGCTAAGCCAGGTGCTCAGCATAAATCACTTAATAATCAAGTGCAGCCCATTTAATTGGCTTGCCGCTGGACCCCGGGCGATGTCCGCTGTCCACTGTCCGTTATCCACTATCCGCTATCCGTTGTCCTCTGTCCGCTGTCCGTTGTCCGCACAGATGTCCGTGGCCTGCGAGCAATTAATTATTTTATTATGCCGCCTGACAAAAGCTGACTGCTGCCAAACGGCCCTCGGCAGAGTTGTATTTGTCTTCCGCTGGTGTTTCGTCTCTCTTGTTGCCTTTTCATGACTGTACCGTACCCAGAACATACCCTGCAACGTAGGTATCCCAACCTGAATCCATTTTGGGACTTGCGCTTCTGTTTATGCTTTTCAAGCTAGTTCCCTCAGATATAGTTAGGGCGAACTACAAAAAATATAGAATACTGGAATGAAATTTCATATGAACAATCGATCTTAAGACCATTCTTTTGACAATAAACAACGTATTTTGAAGGGTATATAAAGTTACATTTGACATTCCTTACTTGCTGTAGGTCCGTTTTTGTTTATTTGGCGACATTTAATTTAAGTTTTGCAATTTGCATGCGAATTACAGCGAGTCTGATTGAAATGACCCCCGAAAATGCCCCCCAAACATGGCCCCATTAAAATGCCCGTAGAAGCCATTTCATGTGAAAATACGAATGAAAAAAAAAGCGACAGAGCAAAAACAAACAGCTGAAGGCAACAAAATTTGCAAAGTTTTTAATTGCCAGCCAACCGCTGTCAGTGACAACCGCAGCAGGAACAGAAGCGGAAGTGGAAGTGGAAATGGAATTTGAATGGGAACGGAAACCGGAAGCCGGAAGTTTGTTGAATACATACCCCTCAAGGTGCGAAATGGGGAATATCGGAATGCGATTTATCTTTTCTCGGAGGGATAACAGATCAATGAGGTTCACTGGAGCCTGTCCACAATCACCAAACTTTAAGAATGGTTTCATTAAATTTTTTATTCAAAACAAGAATCGAATCGATGTGAATTTTTACTAGAAACGAGTCCCGACACGAGATGGGAACCGATTAAAACCCCTCAACCGAGATTTGAAGTGATTATGATTATGGATAGGATACATTTGCGGCCTTGCAAACCAGATCGCAAGCTTAGGGTATTGGTTAGCCCTTATTATTGCTTATTTTGGACTTGATTTGTTCACATTTTCAGCGACTTTTCGTCAGGGAACTTTAATTATTCAGAGAGAAATTTACCAATCAAAATGAAACAGCAGATCATGGACAGAAAGAGTATCGGAGAGACGTTCTATCTGAGCCTCAGTTTCCATTCGATTCGATTTTGTCATGTTTTGCCGACTGTGCTGCGGAGCGAAGCATTTTGCATTTGAAATGCCAGTCAAGTCAATGCCAGTTGTCAGGGTTAGTTCTCGGTGCCCCTTTAACACCAATTCATCCCCTTCTTCCAGTCTGACCCTTCAATCCTCCATTTGGCGTTGATCAAGTTCAATGTCGAGCTGTCAATGGCTGCAAATGTTCGGCAATAAACTAAAATTACAAAATGGCCCCAAAATATCCGTCTTCGGCTGGTGCTTAAACCCCCTCACTCCCAACACCCTCCTCTGCCTTTTGTTGCAACTCTTCTAGCCACAACTTTAATTCAACATCATCATCATCATCATCATGGAAAAGCGACGACGATGTGCAGATTTGGCCGCAAATAAATCGAAACATTTCGCCTGGCCGCCATAAAACTAGACAAGCCCCAAAATGAAACCCCCTCCCCACCATGGGCGCGATAAGGCTGGCAGCTTCAACTGCAAACCAATCCACTAGCCCCTCTACTACGTATAGATAGAGCCCCCTCCCGGTGTGCTGCTGGCCAATCTCTCAAAGTGCCAGACATGCCAAGAGGACTAAACAATTTTCTGGGCTGGCAATTTTTATGGCCAAACGATAAGTAAAACGATATTGAATGTGTATCCCTTTCTGGGGCTCTGTATTTGTGTGTCCCACTGTCTGGCGGGGACCGAAATAGTGGATGTGGATGGGACAGTGGCAGTGGCAGTGGAGTGGAGCATTGGAGGCCACCGCATTAAATGCCGATAAGCATCGAAGGCATTGTCCTTCCTTCTGCCAATGAAATTCCATTCGATTTCAATCCTACTTCATTCATTCGATTCCCTTTTGGGGTTCTGTCTTTTGTTTAAAGCCATTCTGGGCTCTGCGCCGGGCTTATTAGCACTTCGCTGAGGTCCTAAACCAGAAAACTTTAAGGGGTCTTCAGCATTTCATTCCATTATTTTTGGGGTGAAGAGAATTCCGTGCAAACTGTGGGACAGTGTGTAGGGCTAAGGCGAAATTAGCTGCACGAGTGCAAAGTGCGAAATGTGAAATGTGAAATGTTAAATGGCCGCTGCAAGGCCCAGTGAAAATGACTCTGCTCCGTGCCACCAAGAGCACCCTCTGCCTCATCCAGGCTCCAGGCAATACCAATCCACGACTCCACTCCTCGGTTGAAGGAAGTGCTGCGTTAAAAATTATGTTTCCCACCACCACCACCCAGAAAACAACAAACAAAGAAAAGAAAAACCGGCAACAAAAATGTATACTCGTACATATATAAACATATATATTCATGGCATTTATAAAAGTCATTTGGAGTGGACCCGAGCGGAGGAAGGGCGCATGCAAAGTGCGGCCATTACAAATATTGTGCGCTACGATCTGTGTGGGACATCCCGATGATGATGGGGTTTGCCTGTATCCTACATCAGAGCACCTCTTTTATCTTCCGGAAGGGTTCCGCGTGGAAGTCGAATAATCAATCAGCAATCAAGACTCGGTGTTCCTTTTTCTATAACATTCCATAACAATAATTCTACTTTCTTCCTCAGTAAAAGATCTCCTCTATCGGACAGCTCCCAACGTTTCCCCACTAGTCTCTTGCAGTTTCAATACTATCTGTATCTTATCCTGTCGATTGCAATGCATTCCGCTGCATAAGTTGCTATTTTGCGGGATTGAATCCCATTTCGAGACAATTACCTGGGAGATGCAGTCCATATGCCATTCTTGATGTCGGGGAGAGTGCAAAGAGGGCAAATTGCTTTGACTTTCGCTTGCGCTTTTTGCCACTTTTTGGTGCTTTCCGCCCACTACCTCGCTCCGGCAGCGTTCTCGTTCTCGTCCTCGTCCTTTTTGGCCATTTTGCTGGCAAGTGCAAGAGCAAAATGTTTATAATTAAACTTTAATGTGTATTTAATGAGCTTTGGGGCGTTGGCAGGGGCCAGAGTCAAAGCCAGAACGGTGTGGGCCTTGAAAAAATAACGCAAGTTTAAATGCGAATATGAATATGAAAGTCGTGCAGTGCCGTGCCGTATGCGAGCCTTTGTCTCTGCCATCGTTCCTTTACCGTTCTGTTCCCCCAAAAAACGGGAATGTTTACAAGGCCAAAAAGTTGAGCGGACCAAGATGTGTATGTAGATAGTGAAAGACAGCAGCACCAGCACCGACACAGTCACAGATTCACAGAGTCATAGATACATATAGTGCTACGACTGCAAGTCGAAGGAGAGGCAACTTTATCCCTTGATAATATAAATTTAATCGTTCGCTTAATTGTCTTCATATGAAACCGACTAAATGGTGTTAAAACTTTTGCAAACAAATTGCAACTAGTTGTAGGGAGTCCTGGGGAAGGACCAGCGCCAAGACGAGGACCAGGACGACGACTTGTGAACAAATTTCGTAAACGCCACTCGACGACTCTAGCCGAGTCGAGTCGCTTTGAGCCACTTCAAATTGCAAGTTGCTGCCACTGATACCTACACTCTACGCAAAGTTTAGAAGCCAAAAACTTTGCACACAGATCCCCGTTACCCTGTGAGTGTGCGTGCTGGTTAGGTCCTGGGCTTCGACCTGGGCCCGACCGTTCCTTGGGCCAGCAACTTGCTCACAAATGAAATTTCACTTAAAAATTCATGAAAACCCATTCTGACCAAAAGCCAAGAGGCCGACAAATTGCCTAGTGCTCCACAGAAAGCACAGCAAGGCTTCCCTGGAAGGGCTCTTGCTGGAAGCTGGAAGCCTTAGCCCTTAGTTGTTATTAACTGCATTTCTTGGCCCAATTTAAATGTTCAGAACAATCGAATCCGGAGAGCTTCAGCTATGTCTTCCTTTCAATATGCTATTGTTTCCATTATTTACTTTACTTATTCTTGTGTGCTCAACTAATTATAATTTAAGCTTCAAATAATCCTGTACTGATTTGTTAAGATTTTCATGCCTAGACTGGTAATCAGCTTTGGCTTGAAGTGAAGCTCTTTCCATATACAATTCGATCTTAAGAGAGATCTATAAATTTATACTCAAAATGAATAGTTATGTATGTAAGAATACATTATAAACGGATTGCTGCCAAAGGTTGATTGTCAGAAGATAAACTATGGGAATAAAGTATGCAATCCATCACTGAGCCCTGAGCAAGCTGTGCTGTTACCTCGAAATGTAAAAGGCTCAAGCCTCTTCCCAAACCCTGTTTCCCCAGGCTGCCTAATCCTTTTACTTTCCCTTCCATTCAACTCCTTGGTCCTGGTTAGGACCGACTAAATACCAGTTAGCTTCGGGTTCGCTCAACGCGCCTTCTCCGTTGGATCTCGCTGCCATTTGCACTTGCTATAAATGTGTAAAGTTTGATGATGGCTCAAATAAAAAGAGCCGGTGTGAGATAAACCGAAACGGAATAAGAATGAGCTTAGCTTTAGCTTTCGCTTGAGTTTGAGAGTGGATAAAGAAACAGGTATAGTTATAGATATAGATAATATGCTTAGATATGGAAAATGGAAAAGGAGACAGCAGCACACAACCTGGAGAAAAGTTTCTTTTGTAAAATATCATTTGTTTTATTGCTGCCATTGCTAAAAGTTTTCCAAATTGCATGCAGACACATCCACACAAGCAGACACTCAAATCCATAGCAGATATAGGTAGGTGTGTGTGTCTGTATATTTTGACTGCCTGATAATTCGATTTGTTGGCAGAGAAGAAAATTTCATATAAATCAATAAAGTTATTCAATAAATGTTTGTACCATTCGGTATTTTGACATTTATGGCGACAATCATTATGTGCCCCAAGCCCCGCTCAGGTCATTAAACACATAATCGATACTAATGAAGCCCTTGGATTTACTTGCTGCCAGCAATTATTGTGACTGCAGCAGATAATGCTGCCTCCTGCTGGTGCTGTTTCTGCCTCCTGCATCCGTTTTGTGGCATAATAAATTGCCCCTGTGCGCTTAAATAGCTTCATCAATAAGAAAACCAGGCAGGGCAAGGGAGGCAGAGCTCGACACAGCCTCGACACGGCTTAAATCCCGCTCGCATAAATGTTTTATGCCTTCTTTTTGGCCTGAGATTTGTTTACCACTCCGCTGGCACCGAGCTTTGAGCGATAAACAGAGTTCTGCCCTTCCTTCTGCTTCTACTTGCCTTAATGAGCCTGGGCCAACATTTTATGTAGCATACTTTTTAGCGTTGCTAATGTAATTATCTGATTAGGCTCAGACTCTCCTCACCGCATCAGTGGGATAAAGAGTGGGAAGAGAGCAGAAGAAGAGTGCTAAGTGGTAGTAGAGTTTCTCTTGTAAAATGCAACATAAGTCCCAAAGCTATAACCGAATGTTGGGAAACTTATATCCACAGCCACGAAATACTTGAAAACGGTTGATATTAGTCGCATAGGTTCTGAAACCCCCTTAGTGGATAGTAGATTCAACAATCTAAGGAACTATAGGTGCATAGTTCCACATGAAATGATTCTTGGAAATCCCTCCGTAAAGCTGGCAACTTGTCAGGATTTGAAGTGTAGCCCAACCTGCACTCCCCCACGATCTGGCGACGAAACTGGAGACACCACTGCATGGGAGATATACTTGTAAATGAAATTGCAATTCAATCGAGTGGAATAAACTTATAGCCGCTACGCATTGACTTTATCTACCGACTGTCGATGGCTGGCTCTGTAGTTTCGCAAAATTTATGACTAGCCGAAGTCGGAGTCGGAACAAAGCCCTTGATCAGTGGCTTGGGGACGGTAGATGGTAGATGGTAGACAGACGACTCAATAAAGTCTCAATTGAATTGCTGACAATTGCAATTGCATTTCAATTGCGTTTTCGATTGCCGCGCGGCTTATCAGTGGCTCACATTAAACGCAGAGAAACAAACAAATAAACGGGGAAAAAGAACTCGACGAGAAACACACACAAGAGCCAAGGAAACTTAAGCGAAATGTTAACCGATAATAGCCCACAGGTTGGTAAAGCAGGGGTGTGTTTTATGTGGGGATCCCAGATCCCCGGCTATCAGCGGGCGTGGCAACAACGCCCAAATGTCGCATAAAATAAACATTTTCCAAATTGACACTTTCGATTCAAAACCAAACACTCAATTGCAGCAATGCCAGCGACACCAACAACGACACCAACAGCGACTACGACAACGACTACACCATCATCAACTACAACAACCACAACAGCAACAAGAAAGGAAGGAGAGCGTAGCATCGAGAACCGAGGCTATTGGTACCCTTGAAGTTACATTCTTAGAATAGCTGTATCTTTTCGGCTGAGTTATCTAAGGAAACTTTAATTTACGTTTGCTTGACTTTTTTCTTAAAAGTTCTTCTTTATTTTCCATTAAATGCTTCTGCCAAGGTATATGATATCATGTTCCATTCCACGGGACTTCAACTTGTTGCAGGAAATGCACATACTTGAAAGATTCGGCATAAAAATAGGACATGCCACCAGAGAAGCTCATAGCGAGAAAGATAGATCGATTAATGTAGAACATATACACCTTATAGAATCGCTAACAAGTTCTTGCTTATTCAAACAAACAGCGGTACAAGTCATCATACCGTGTGCAAGGGTAACAGAACAGAGCAGTGAAACAGCAACTATGGTTGATGTTGTCGTTATCAACTAAAATTCCTTGCATCGACGCACAGGACACAGGCACCCACACGGAGAACGAGGTACAGAGAGAGAGTGGAGAGTGGCGAAGATAAGAAGAGGGGTCGGAACGGGGGGGTGAGCAAGTGGAGTGGAGCATACAAAGCCAGCGCCAACACTGCCACAGTCAACGCCATGACCATTATCGGGAACCTCAGCCTCCGTCACCCTTTGCTACCAACTCCAATCCTTCCCCCCCAAACTTCCCCAACTTTCCCAAACCCTTCCTTTTAGCTCCCACTTGCAACTGCCATCGAAGTCCTACTTCCACTCCTGCCTGTCTTTACCGCATCGTCATCGGCATTTATAAACTGCACACAAAACACTGTCCAACTGTCCTGCACAGCCAGAACTTTCAGCTGCTGGACTTTTGCTTCGATTTGCAGCGGGGGAGGGGGATATAGGGGTTGGGGTGTTCGGGGTGTTTGGGGTGTTTGGGTGTTTGGTTGAGGCTGACATGTCGATTCGATTGCTGGTTAACTGGAACTGGAAGCTCTGAAGAACCATAGCTATTATTATTGCTATTGTTGCTTAACTATGGAACAAATTTGAGGGATTTTGTGGACTAAGTCATTACATAATCACTATTATATATTTTCAATTAATTGGGACAGAAGAGATTGAGATATTCGAGAGTAATTTGATTTATATATTTAATGATTGATTTGTAGAATGGGTTATTCAAAACCAACTGACGGACTTACAACAAAAGTCCAACAAAAGCCCAAAAAGAACAACTCCAATCGTTTGATGTTTCATTACCATACAATTTGGTCGCATTCCGTTTTAAGCGCAAACTAATTCGGAATATAAGATTTTGAATATTAAATACCTTCTTTGTTTTGTCACCTAATTCGAAGATGAATCTAGACATAATTAGTCAATCCCGGACTGTCAGGAGCCAATCGCAGCATAATCCCGCTCCAATCTACTATCCTGACTATCAAACTAGTCCTTTGCCGTACATAAATTGCTGCTCGAGGCGATCCGAGCAAATCTAATAAAAGCCATTCTGATGGCATTTTTGTACAACTAACGACCGTTTCAATGCTACTGTAAGTGAAGACGATAATGCTGATGACGACGACGACAACGTGAACGATAATGAAGCCATGCACATGCGGTCCAAGCAGTACACAGCCACACACAGAGGGAGGGGGGCGGGATGGAGGGGTGCCTGGGAGAGTGACAGAGCCACGGCCACAGTCATGGCCACAGCAATACCAATGCCCGGCTGTCGTTGGCCCTCGATGCCGACCTCTCGCTGGGTCCAACCTTTTGGTACTCCTTTCTATACGGCAGCAGAGGGTATTCAGTTTTTGAGCAGAAACAATATCTGTAGTTGATGTAAATCAATCGGATGATTTTTTCACTGAGCAGAACAAAACGGAAATATTAAAGCATTAATATTTGTATATAATACCAGGGGCAAGCCCCCGGCACAGCCGCAACACCCGCCAAAATAAATTTTCAGGCGACGACGACGAAATAGAGTTATATTAATATTCAGTTTCCTACGAATCCAATGCCTATATTATATTAAAAACAAGTGCTATGCAAGGGTATCAAAAGTTTCATCTTCGATGGTTGGGCTAGTCTTTTTCTCTGGTTTTTGCTACTGCTGCTTCTTCCGACTGGCTGTCATCCCTTTTTTTCTCCCACAACACACAGCGATGGGGGGGAATGGAGAAATGGAGAGTGTAAAAAGAGAAATTCCTAAATGAACGATATAAATTGTTGGCAGCCACAAATAATGAAAACACTTTGCGGTCATTTAGCGCTATTTGAAGCTCGCTCTCACACTCTCTCGCACGCCCACCCACCCATACACGCATGCTGTTGACAGTTATCCCTGTCTGGGTGCGGGTGTGTGTGTGTCGGTGAGAGTGCAAGTGTAAGAGAGAAAGAGAGACAGCGAACGAGTGGGCGAAAGAGATGAATGGATAGATAAATGTTGGGTGCCTTCCACAATCCATCCGACCGCCTGTCTATCCGTCTGTGTGTGACATTTTTTCTTGCCCTTCTTCGACCCCGTCCAAAGTCTATTGCAATTTGAAAATGACATACGAAGTCCATTAAGCGCACAAATGTGCAGCGAACGCAACAACATCAACAAATCCATGGAACTCTACTGTCCAGTACCGCTCTGTACTATGTGCTCTGTGCTGGTTTTGGCCTGTCCCTGACTGTCCCCGACAAAGTCCTGTCCCGATCTGACCCCTGCCCCTCCTAATCCCCGCCTGATGAGCGAACGCCTGCTCGTTACATCGTTCCGTAGCCGGTGGTACGGGTCTCAGACTCGATTCAGATTCGGAGTCTGATGCGGACTCAACCGTAGAGCCGGAGTCGGAGTTGCCGGACTGCCAAATCATGTTCATCAATACACGAAGCACAGTGGATAACCAATAAAAAGGCCAGTTTTATATCACACTATACTATTTTAAACTAAATGTAATTTAAAAGCCTTTATATTAAAAAACAGAATAAATACTTGTACGTTTAGGCATCGATCCTACACGTTTTTGTTTGTTTCACTGCACTGTAAAGGTGGCTTCAGTAGATTTTTATCTTATACATTTTAATTTTAGATCAATGCAAGCACAAAAGAATCCAGGCTATCAACTCGACCCTACTTTAAAGACTCAATGGCTCTGTCATCAGAGCCAGTCATCACTGTACCCACACACACACACAATATAGGTACGTTGAGCGATATCATTAAAGCTTGAAACGTTTGTTCCATTGATAATGAACATTGAAAACTTTCAAATGCAGACAATTGAATCTTAATTTTCCGTCACTATGTGCCAGGGAACAGCATCGGGAGGAAGACGAACCCAGACCCCAGTCCGGCAGCCGAATCGATTACCGCATCCTCCATGCATCAATGTTTGAGCACAATAAACATTTATTTATGATGTAGCACATATTTTTATTCCATTTCGATACAGCTTCCACAACTGTCCTTTTTTTTATTCTCTTCTCCCCTCTGTGTGTGTCTCTATTTTTCGTTCATTCACGATTCCAATCGAGGATGTTTAATAATTCTTTTGTTAAGGCGTAGGGATATGCAGATATGGAAAATATGGATTTGGTTTCGATAATTGTATAGATTATACAAGCAAATTCTATCTGGTGTATTGAGGCATTGTATTAGATACAATTTCAATGCTTAAAACTCATCCATCAAGCTAATTCTTAGGGTTTCATGGGACACCTGACCACCTAATCCACGACTCAAATGTGCACAATGAGCATTTATTTATGAACTGGCTGTCCACAGCCACAGATACAGATACAGTAGAGACACCTACAGATACATCCCCGCTGCCACTGCAGCAATTTGCCAATGCAAAACGCATTGTGCAAGTATATACTTAGAAGCCTTCCCCTTTCGGTGCTGCCGTTGCAAGCTCCCCAGCGGAGAAACATGCAAAATAATAATAAATTCTTGGGGCAAACAATGCTGACAGGACATCTCAAATACACTGCTCGTACTCGAAGTTCCATACAACTATAAGATACCCAATGCTTAGAGGATTACATACAATATATGGGAAATGATTGTGTAAATACATTGTCGGATCGCTACGATTATTGACACTATCGGCACTATTCATAAGTGCAAAAAGCTGCGGTGGAAAATGCTTAATATTATACTCTACGATCACAGGGTATAGACCGAAGAAGAGAAAGAACGATGTCAACGGCTACTGATGCTGTTGGTGCTGCTGCTGCCGTTGCTCCTGCTAGTGCTACTGATGCCCTTGACTGCCCCCAGGTGGCACCTGTCGCTGTCAGGTTTATGAAGTAATTGAGGCACAAATGGTAATCGGAGCCGCTGCCAGAGCAGCATCGTCCTGGCCAAACCATGCGTGACACAGGCAGCAGGCAGCAGACAGCAGACAGCCAACAGCCAACATCCAAGACCCGGCAGCCACGCCTCCCGCTCCCAGGGGCCCAGAAGCAGGGGTCTTCTGACTTCCGTTTACCGAATGACAAATAGGCGTATGAGCAATGCAGAGATGGCATCTAGCCCCCCATTCATTATGCATTACACGCCGACTTGCTTGGGAGGATCTTCAGCGATTTTTCCATTAAATTACACCGAGCACTGACAATGGCAGACCTCGGGAATGGTAATGGCAATGGAAGTGGAAGTGGAAATCCGAAAAAGAAAACCATAGTTACGCCACGAAAAATGTTCTCATTCGTGGCTCATAATTGGCCCCCCAATGGCGGCGGGGGGGTTACGGGTTACGGCAGTTGGGAGGGAGTGTTAAAGTGGTAAATATGTCAGCGGCAGTCGAGATATAAATTCTCGTTAAGTAGACGCGCACACGCAATGCCTGGGAAGAGGGGGCTCGCGCTGGATTTGAGGCGAAATTAGGGGTTCCAAGAAGATGAAGATGTGCCAACGGGCAAAGGGGCAAAAGGTGGCATTTGGTCCGGAGTGCAGAGGCTACAGATGGTGGCTGGCGGGGGCATGGTGGCCAAGAAGAAGCACTAGGGAGGCAATAATCGGTTGGTCTAATCTAGCTGCGCTTGAATGATGATGATGTGCCACGCCCCCCCTCCACACACTCACACACACACACACATGAAAGCCTTAATTACAACGTGCCAAGAGTTAAGCCGAAAATTTCAGCTCAGAGGGCAGGGGCATGGGCCAGAAGACTACGAAGAAGAAGACGAATGAATTGTGTGGGGAAGAACATTTTTGGGAAGAACACGTGCGCACATGTGCAACTTCCGTTAAAAATCTATTGCTAACTTTCAACAATTCACAGACACAAACGTGGCCAGACGCACACATAGATACTCCTCCTGGGCCCCCGCCCCCGACCCCGGACCCACACACACACACATATAAGGTGAAGGTGTGCGCTTTGGCTGTTTGTGTAAGTGAGTTAGAGTTTCCTGCAGCTGTCGTGGCAACTTCCGGCTGCTGCAACAACGTTTACGTCGACGCCAAAGTCCATGTCTTTCCCTGCACAACGCCGTACACACCACCCCAAGGCACAGACCCTGCCGCTCCCCCTGCCGTTGCCCCACTGCCTGTGTCCTTCTTCTATCTCTTGCATGACGGCTAAAACACTTATTTGGCTTAAGGCTAAAAACTCAAAGCCAAAAATAGCAATAGCAACAACAACTCAAGAGAAAGCATAAACAAAAAGAAAGCTGCACATATTACAGTGCCGAATCCTTTGATACCCGTTCACCGAACCAAAGATCTTCAATATTCTCAAAATTTGAGTAAATTACAACTTTTAAATGATTGTTTCGAAAAATTCGAAGATTTGTTCTTATTAAAGCGAACATTTTTTAATATTTGGCGCCAACCCTCGGCTCACTCGCTTCGCTCTCTAGCGCCTATGCAAGTAAAATATCTGGCCACGACGACGATCCAAACTTGTAGAGAGATACATACTATATAATACATATTAAATGGAATCGGTTTTCGTCGCCCATCCGATTATACGTATGCATATTCTTCATAGCGCCGGAAATTGTGCAAACTTCTGAAGCATATACTCATAATGCTCCCCTGAAATATTTAAAAGAAGACACCTAATGAAGACCAATGGCTTGCATAAATTTACTAGTTTTTCAGGTGTTCTATTTAGAAGTTAGCTAACAGAAAGAAAAGCCCCTTTCAATGTCTCTTTTTTGGTCTCTACCTCTCTCCCCACATTGCTGTATAGAGCATCATTTTCTTTGTGTTTGCGAACCTGTACCCATCGCTGGCATGGCTGCCCCAGCATTTTCCTCTCGTGCATTTGTAATCAACGGACTGGTAGATAGTCTGTGAAGTAAAGTAAGTAATACGCATGCTGCTCTATGTGTGCTTAAAAAATTGCACAAAGTTCGAGCTCTCTGTGTGCCCCGTGTATAAGTGGGTGGACGAGTGCCGGTGCCAGTGCCGGTGCCAGTGCGATTGCGAGTACGAGTGGGTGGTGTGTATGGTGTGTGCCTGTCTCAGTCATAGAACTGTTGCTGAAGTCACGTAATTCAAATAACTAAAGTTGGCGTAAATATGCCGAGCATACAACAGCGCTCTCTCTCCACTCTCCCGGCACTCGCTTGCAGCAGCATTGGAGTTACGTTGAGTTACTGGCGAAACACAATTGCTTATGCACTTGCTTGTTGTTCTTGTTGTTTTCTTGTACCGACTTAAAGCTCATTAATTTAACTAATTTTTTTCGTACTTAGACATCGACGTCCGTGATGGACACAGAGGAGAAGAACGACCAATTCATTTTGTCCCAGATACTATATATGGCTTGAGCACATTCAGATATTATCTCGGCACTGTTTCAGATGATCGAGGATACAGATTTTTGTGTCCTAGAGACACAGTACCCCTCTATACTATTAAAATGAAAACACTTTGTAGCTTAAGTGTCGCCACAAACTCGTAGGATTAGAGAGGGGAAGGAATAGCTGCTAATTACTTTCCTAAGCCCTTTCTAAGGAGCTGGGGGTTAAGGAGAAACATATTTGAAATGCTTATTGCGCTTTGTACAGTTTGGCAAGCACTTAAGCTGCCCGCTACTGGAAGCCCTTGACGCGCCCTGCTTTATGAGACATTCCCCAGCCCTCGGGCAGGACTTCGCATTGCATGCGATACGCTTACGGAGGGTATATCGATACAAAGAAGACACTATTTACACTATTTAAAAATGATCAGAATTAAGGGTTTTAAGGATTATAATCCCCCTTCTATTTCATACAGGATACAGTATATGCTAAAAGCGCATCGGCACCACAATAGGCCTTTTTGATCCTGCTGAGACTTCTTATCTTCTTGTATAGCACTCAAAGGAGCGACTAGTCTACAAGGGTATCTGAGGACTCGGCCCTCTTGGTTTTTTCTTGTTCTTTAATTAGTTACCCGATTTTTCTGCCCCCTTCCCCGAGATTGCGGCGGCTACTTTATATGTTAATGAGTTTTTCTTGTTCTTCTGACACAGATTTCCCTTGTCTTAGCCATGAGTGAAGCGCCTGCCTCTGCTGCTGCGTCTGGTTGGACCAATTGAATTGGAAAACAGCTTTCGCGGGTTACATAATGCACACACACACACACGCGGAGAGAGACTCGTAAGAGTCCGAGGAAAAGAAGCAGAGGAAATGCTGAAAATTTCACAAAATACTAGTATGAAAGTCGCCTCGCTTCGCCATCCTGCTTATCGCTGAAATGGTTTGGCAGGGCATGCCCCCTGGAGGAGGAAGGCAGCGGTGGGGGGAGCGTAGGGGGTGTATGGCAAAGCGGCCGCTTTTTGCCAAAGTTCAAATTGCATTTGGTGGAACAGCAAACAGGAGAGCGAGGGAGGCGGGAGAGAGCGAGGAAAAAAGACCAAAGACCGAAAAGAAAATGTGGAAAAGCAAAAAGCATTTGATAGACAGAGAAGGGCCGACAGGAAGCGTACACACACACACACACACAGCTGCAATGTGTATGTGTGTGTCGATGTGTGGGGCAGGCAACATTTTCTTATCTAAACAATATTGCGACTGCTGCACTTCCAAAGCGACTGCAACAACATCCACTCTCCTCTGGCTGATTGAACAAAGTTTGCTTGCATACATTTTGTCGTTGGAGTTTTTGTCATATCTACTTACAGGGTATACCAGGGTAGATCTGCGCTGAGGCAGCTGCGGCAGCATTGCCTATCGTCATCGCAAATCGTTTTTTCTGTCGAACTCTTGTCGGCTTGTTGCTGTCACACAGTGTCGTCAAATCTCCATTCCGGGCGCTCCATTCCAATCGGCGATAACATGTTGGGTATCAAATAGTCGGTCGGAATTCCACCTGGCCTCCATGGCTGCTCGCACACTTTCTGACTTGTGCCCTGCAAATGAGAATATGGCAACACAATTTACTTTTTGTGGTTGTTGCTGCTGTTCTTGTCCACAACATGTGCTGCCAATGACTCCATGGACGGAAAATGGAGCCAAAATGTTGGTCAAGTTTGTGGGAAAAGTCTTAAAGGCTACACGAAATGGCCCAAATTACGGTTTATTCAGGAATAACAGTTTTAGGGTAACTGTGCTACGCTACGCAGTACAGTTTGAGCAGCTGCTATAATTACAGCTTTTGTGCCTTCTATAGTAATACAGTTGTAGAAGCTCTTCAACATCACAGTTTGAGGAACATGGGCAAACACAGTTTGGTAGCTGATCGACACAAAAGAGTACGATAGGCCTAAACCAGCTCAGAGATGGATTTCTGGGCCTTCTGGGCAAATTCTTCTTCACTTACCGATCCTTACTTCTTACTTCTTCAACTTCCGACCATCGATCTTGCTACTGATCTCCGTGCTGCAACCTTCAGCTACTCTCTCAAGTTGTTGGATCGGATTGATTCGTTTCGGGTATTCTGTCGCTTTTTTCTTGATATTTTATAAAAGGTCACAATTTCCTGGTGACCTTTGAGCCCGCTGGTCGCTCGCTCATCTCCTTCTGGTAAGTCCATCGAATGTGTTATGGCGTGTAAATTGTTAAACATTAATTATATGGGAAATCTATTGTGTTTTACGATCAGATTTTGATGGTCAATAAGAGATCCATTGCCTATTTAACGCGCATGCTAAACCGTCTAAGAGGACAACAAAAAAATTGTATTTAAATTGTTTATTTTTCTGTCTTTACTAAAACCTATTTTGTTGTTGTTCGTAGTTCATTCTTGTTGTTGCTCTGTATCTTTCTTTATTTTAATGCTTGGGAAGCGGCTATATTACAATGTAACTGAACCATTTCCCATCTTTAACAAATGTAGTAATGGACTTTCTTTTGTAGAGTTTTTTTATTAGTGTTTTTTTGTTTGGTTTTTTTTCCCTCACAACGTTTTGGCGCTAACGTTTCGTCTCTTTCTTCCTTTTCTCTCTTTCTCTTTCTCTGCGTCTGCGTCTGTCTCTTTCTAGGCGCGCCACAAAGGTAAAAGTTGGTTTAACAAAGTTTTTTGTTATTATAACTAATTGTTAATTTATAAATTATAAACTTAAAGCAGTTTCGTTACCAATTTTACAATGTAACATACATTTAATACGCATTTATTATTAACTCTTTTCATTACGGATTTTGAAAACTATTGATGTTCCTGATATTCTCTGTGTGTACGTGAGTGTGTGTTGCGTGTGTGGTCTTGTGGTTGTTCTTGGTTTGCTGGCTGTTTGATTGTTCAAAATAAATGCGTACGTTTCTTCTCCTTTTTCATCTTCTAGGAAGCAACTTAAAATGTACAGCGACAATTCTTTGTTGGATGTGTGCTTTAAAATGTGTGGAAATGTGGAATATTCCTAGATACCTAACTGAAAACTCTCTCTTTTAGAAGAACGAAGCAAACGATGGTAGCGGCGTCGGCGGCGTCAGCGGCGGCTTAATCCCCATAAGCTTAAACAAATTTTTCTGTTCTTCGGTCTTTTGATACATTGCAGATTGTTGCAGACAAAAACGCCGCAAGGTACATTTCGAATTAATCAAAAGAATTGTCTGTGCTGGTGGCGGGTGGGCAATGATGTGCTAAACTTGACTGGATGTGAATGTGAATGTGGTTCGGGGGGCGGGGTCTGTGGCTAAAATTTGGTTAACGGGTGCTGCAGCTACCGGTTAACCGATCATCAGCCCGCAGCCCAGTCTAAAGTTGTTCTTCACATGGTTCATGCGGCCGCTCAATAAGAGCGTGAATGGCAATGGCTGCAGACGCTTCTCCAGCACCCCCGAAATATGCCAGTTGGTGTCAATAGAGCCTACAAGGAAAGGCACCAAACAATTATTGCATGCTGTCCATCCGAATATCGGAAGCATATATTGCAAGACTTACCTCGGAAGACCAAATCAGCCTTGGGCAAATCAATCTGATAGGCTACAGTGGCGACCGACTCTTGCATGCGCAGGCTAGTTTCGACTTCGGCACCAATCTGTAGCTGTTCACTGGCCTTCTGGTAGAAACACAGATGCAATCCACTCAGTCCCAATGTGCCGGACCACGTCGTGTTGCCGCTTGTGTAGCGGCCCAGGGCTGAAACAAGGGCAATCTGGCGTCCGGGCACATTCGGCCCATACTGATAAGCTATCTCGGCGCCCAAGGCAACGGCTGGAGTCACCGACTGCAAATACTGGCCAACGATTACGCCAGAGTTGTTGAAAAGATTTGGATTGGCCACGGTGAGCGAGCCCGTGAAGTCGTTGCCACGATAATCAGTTGTCAACTGTGAGGCCACCATCTTCGAGTCCTGGACCTGCAACATTCCAAATGCATAAGAGACTAATTCTGCCAAATTCCAGCGCATTAACCCACTCTAAAGACTTACCTGCGAGGCAAACTTGCAGCGAACGCGCGGCGAGAACTGGTGAATGACATTGGCATTCAGATTGCCGGATGGATCAATGTCGCCTAGGAGCACTGGGAATGCCTCGGTGGGGCTAAACTGCTTGGTGCCCACGTAGGTGGCGCCGAAGCGGTAGCCGCTCGGCACCGTGTTGCTCATGTTGATGGTGTGCGAGACCTGGAAGTGATTGCTGAGTCCCTTGTTCAGCATGATTTTGGCTCCCTCGAAGGTTACGGCCTGTATATCTGCCGGTGTGGATCGGTCACCACAGGAGAGGAGAAAGGAGAAGGGAATTGGTTAGTTGAATGAACAATGGCCTGATAATGCATAATCAAAGACAACAGCACACACGCACACACACACACATACGCACGCACCGCGGTCCCCCGCTCACATGTTGTAGGTTATGTCATCAGACAGCTGAGGGTTTTTTCTAACCGCCTCGACTTTGGTCTATGAAAATGCGCACATTATGTAGTTGATCGACTGCGATTCGTTTACCTTTGCATTTTTTGTGCAGTTCCTCTACGGTTCCGGGATTCTCCAGAAAAATATCCTTCCCGGCAGTGTCGGTGGGGTCGCTCGATACCGATGTTTGTGTGGGTGAAACCACCGGCTCGGGGAGACTCAGACCGGCAGACACGCTGTTGCTTTTGCCTGAGGATGCCGCTAGCACGTTGCCCATTTTTTTTAATTTTAATTTTAATGCAAAAAAATTGTTAAAAATATTTTTAAGCAACACGCGCGATATGCCAGAAAGTTAGAGATGTTAAATGTTTATATAATATATCGATATATATTATTTGTTGATAATTTTGGTACGTAATTTGTTGCGATATTTCATCGTCTAATATCGATTCGATTCGAATACCATCCCTGTTTTCATCTGCTCATATACGCTGAGAAAACTTTTAAAAATCACGGAAACAGCCGCACATGATAAACCAATAAATCTACTGTTAATCTACTACTGTCCTTGTCTATAAGAAACACCCCCACACCCACACAATCCCCCACTGATAAATGATAAAAAGATGAGCATTGCGAGTGTATATCTTTCTAAGACCCACAACAAGAATCAAATACCCGAAATCAAACCACTATTTCAAATCCAATCAAGTTCAATCCTGATTAATTCATTGAAGTCGCAAGCCACAAGATCCTTTTGATCTTTCAAATTCTCTTCTATGAAAACACTTATCATATGGTGTACATTCCATTCCATTCCATTTGCAAATATAGGTACCCCATACAGATATTTCATCCTGTAAGCTATATAGTGCGTACAATACCGAGTAAAAAGGAGTAAGCCAAGAAATAGAATATTAATAAAAACGTTTATATTTCAAGTTCAAGTATATTATGTATAGCTTTTCTTTCGTATTTCGTGTATATAGAGCCTATGTCTGGTATGATTTTGGAGCACAGAACCTCTGCTATGTATGTGTAAAGCTAAACAGACCCTTTTTCCGAATGACTTGGATCCGATGTTATTGATTGAAGGGCTCACAAAATAGTTATACCAGTACCAGGGGGTCGGGGTTGGTGTCGGGGTCACCCAATTATGCGATTTGCTTAAAAACGAAACTAAAAATAGTTTTGTATTAATGTAACGAATTAGTGATTTGGTTTTTCAGCTAAATTAGATAGTTTTAGGAGTGCCTACGGTTTTGAAGGATGGACAGGGACCATACAAAAGAATTCGACAAAAAAAAAATGTACAAGAGATAGGGAAAAACTATAGAAAACACAAAAAAAAAACATATAGCGCTGGGTAGACAAACAAAACAATCAAAACGGACCCAAAAAACGAATCAACAACAGGAGGACTTCTCCGGCTCGGCCACAACGAGATTGAAGTCGAGACTGTTGGGCGTCGCGAAGCCGGCCTTGATGCCGTCCCAGCCGTCCTCCGCCTTGTACTCGCCGGAGCGGATGCGGGCGTACACCTCCTGGGTGACCATGCGAAAGGCCTCCTCCACATTGGCTCCGGTGCGCGCGGAAGTCTCAACGAAATGCAGGCCATGCTGTTTGGCAAACGTCTGCGCCTCCTCTGTGGACACTTCGCGGTGGCCGCCCGCATTGATGAGGTCCAGCTTGCAGCCAACCAGCGCGAAGACGGGTCGGTGCGGCTCGATGTGGCGCTGGGCCTCCATCATCCACAGGGGTATATGCTCAAAGCTGGCATGATTCGAGATATCATACACGAGCAGAACGCCGACTGAATTGCGATAGTAGGATTTTGTGATGGAGCGGAAGCGCTCCTGTCCGGCAGTGTCCCACAACTGTAGTTTGATTTGTGTCCCATCCTTCATCTCGATGAGGCGGGCAAAGAAGTCCACGCCCACTGTCGGATCCGAGAGCTGCAGAGGAAAAAGGTCAAAAACATTTTTAAACTGCGCGGGCAAACGATTGTGCATGGTATGGCAGCTCTGGTCCTGTACAGCGGTGTTGTTGCCTTTCATTATCAGGCGAGCTCTCACACACACCCACACCCACACGCACACGCATGAGGCAGCATCTGAGCCTGAGAACCAGCCTTTGTCTTTTTTTTGTGAAATAATCATTGAATTATGTAAGAAAACGTATTAAATGCATCTGTTCAACGATCGCACTTGACACACATACGCACACACACACCGTAAACGCACACAAGGGAGACATTGGACATGGGACTGGGACACATCTAGGAATACGAACCTCGGCAAATTTTCCATCTGTAAAGAATTTAAGCAGCGAACTCTTGCCCACTGTACTATCGCCAATGAGTATCAGGCGGAATTGATACTCGAAAATGGGCTCGACCATACTGACTGGTGCAACGGCCCCTTTGGTGTTTTCTAATCTTCGGCTAAGACGCAAATTATATGTCGTCCTTGTTCTTTTGTTGTTCGGTCAGTGGTTGGGCCAGCCCATGCTCTTTGCGAAACTGGATGAACTGCACGGCTACTGGTGCACACTTGTATTATTTATAACTAATTAACGTTTCGGTGCTCAGGTTAGTCGCCAATTATAAATATACTACAAAATATTCAGCTGCCCTGACTTTGTTTTGTTTTTTCTAACAAAAACTGTGACTGTGTGAGTGTGTGATAAAGCGAAGGGTTGCCAGAGTGTGGAAGCCATTTAGAGTGCACTCCAATAAAGGTGCTGTTAAGCGCAATACAAACTACCCACACAATGGCTAATTTACACTTATCTCATGTACTATCTTCCTGACTTATTGTTTTTTGTTTTGTTTTATTGTATAAGAAGATCATATGAAATGATTGACTAAATCACAGATTCTTAATATTGTTAATCGTACTGTTAAAAAACGTGCTGTTAATGCTCACTGGTCAGCTGATATGGTAGCTCCTGCCAACTGTCACACTGACAGTTGCTCGATTTATATTAATTTTACGTTTGTTTTTTGTCCAAATTGCTTGGTTGCCGCAACACAAATGTACAAGTTCGATATTGAAGGAACGGCTGCAGTAACGAAATACAATCGCACAAAAACAGTCGGAAAAAGGCGCCCATAGATAGCCAGCATTTAAGCCAGAAAGTGTGCTGCCGGGTACGGTCCGTACTCCGTATCCGCCGTCTCCTTCTCCGTCTCCGTCTCCGCCTCAACACCACACACACTCAACGTGTGTGCGCTGCGCAAGGTTACCGAACAATATTATTACCGTTTACCGTTAATTATAGCTGCAGCAGTGTATATATTAAAGCATATACACACCTACATATATGTGCCGACACTCGCCTACATAGATGTTTAAGTTTGTGCTAAACGACGCCGCTACCTGTGTGCGCAACAATGTGCGAGACTTCAGCCTCAACGCTCTACGTCTCCTGCCGCACCTGCCTCAGCTGAGTCCCTACGATGTAAGTGGGTGGAAAAGGGAGGCTGTCCATGTCCATGTGTTAAAATTTCGGTGTGCGTGTGTGTGTTTTGTTATTTGCAGGTGAATCTGCAGCTGCGGGAGAACGAATTTGTGTACAACTTCCCCGTGGATGGGATTGTGCGCAGCTACGAGACGAACCAGTTGGGCTCCAATTCCCCATGCGAGGACTCCCGCACCGAGGCCAGTCTGCTTCACAGAAATGGCTTCATTTGCGGCATATTCGATGGCCATGGCGGCGCCGCCTGCGGCCAGGTTGTGTCCAAGCGTCTCCTGCGCTATGTCTCTGCGGCCACGCTGCCCCGCCAGGTGCTCAAGGAGCACATCAAGCAGAACTGCAACAGCCAGTCCTTCCTCAAGTGTCACAACGACAACGTGGACTTCGTCAACGAGATCAAGCCCATCTATGAGCACAGTTTCCAGAAGTACATCAAACAACTCTCCCAGACACCGCAGCGGGACGTGGGCAGTGAACTGGTGCATGCCTTTCTCCAACTGGACGAGGCACTGTCGCACGAGGCGCTGGCCACCATCGATGTGCGCACCATGGGTGTGGCGCTGTCGGGTAAGCCGCCTGCCTGCCGGCTGAGCTTCCTGAAATATTGATAATTGAATTTGATTTTTGTAGGTGCCGTGGCGTGTCTGGTCCATTTGGAGGGACTGCAACTGCATGTGGCCAGCACTGGGGACTGTGGCGCCGTTCTGGGCGTCCTCGATCCCCAGACGAGTCAATGGCAACCAAAGAAACTCAACATCGAACACAATGCTGACAACATGACCGAGGTGAAGCGCATTCTCGACGAGCACCCCAAGGAGGAGCACGACACGGCCATACGTAATGGCCGGCTGCTTAGCCAGCTGGCGCCGCTGCGCGCCTTTGGCGACTATCGCTACAAATGGTCCCTGGATATCATGCAGAAGAAGGTGGTGCCCCTGATCGGGGAGCAGGCGATGGCACCCAACTATTATACGCCGCCGTACCTGACCGCCCGGCCCGATGTTCAACAGCACGAGCTGAGCGTCAACGATAAGTTTCTAGTCATAGCCAGCGATGGCCTGTGGGACTTCCTCTCGCCCAGCGAGGTAGTCAGCCTCGTGGGGGAGCACATCAACTCGAAGAAAATACTGGAGCCAATGCGACTGCCCGAGGGCAATCCCACGCTCCAGCAAATCTCCGATCAGCTGGCCGAACGCAAGTGAGTCCGGTTGCTCCATTTGGTTTTCTAAAATAACTAAATTCGAATCCCTTGATTCGTTCTTTCCTCATTTGCAGAGCTGGTCTTACACGTAAGCCGATCGATCAGAATGCTGCCACACATCTGATCCGGAATGCACTGGGTGCCACCGATTATGGGATTGAGCACTCGAAGATCTCGTATTACCTGTCGCTGCCCAAGGATGTGGTGCGTCTGTATCGCGATGATATCACAATCACTGTCATTTACTTCAACACGGAACACATAGCCCGGCTCCGAGATGCCGGTACTGGGATCAGTGCGCCGGCAGCGTGATCCCCCCGTTACAGACTTGTTTTCTTTCCGCTCCGCTTGTGTGTATGTATATTTATTACCTGTACCGGCCGGTACCCGCCGCCACTATCTCTCTCTGTTTCAGTGGCCCAACTAAAAGCCTAAAGCCCAAAGGCTGAAGCCTATAGCCTATAGCCTATAGCTAATCCCTAGGCTAAGTGTTTGCGTTTAAGTTTGTTTCACACTTCTTTGGACAGTAAATCCTTTCACTCTTAAATCGAGAATCAAATCGGTTTATTTTACAATTACATTCAAATTACAATTGGGTTATATATAACGTTTCTTCTTATGTATATATATATATATATGTATGTATATATATATATTTGGGGTACATAGAGTATGTGTGTTTGTGGGATTTTCTAAAGCTAAAATGAAGAGAAACTAGATAGAACCCTGTGTAGATCCACAGAGCTTAGGCAAAAACTTGCAAACTGGTAAACGATACGATCCTAAGCCTATACACAATGATTAAAACTAAGCAACTACTACTGGAGTACAACTATTAGCAAGAGGGGGGATGGGGGTTGGATGTGGTCATCTATCTGGTTGCTTAGTCTTTGCTATCGTGCTCGGCCGCCTCCTGGCGGCCCACACAATTCAAGAACTCCATCTGTATGTGCGTCACCTGGGTCTTGGAGAAGCACTGCATCTTCTTCTTAAGGAAATCAAAGAACAGATCCAACTCGTCTCGCTTGGCCAGCGCCTGGGCCACATGATAGGCATTACCGTGCTGATCCTCCTCCTTGATCAGAGTGCTGCTGCTGGCCGCACTGATGGCCAACGGTGGGCAGGGTCCGTTTCCAGTCGCATTTCCAGGTCCACCGCCGCCACCACCACCGTTCCCGCCAGCGCCGCCGCCGCCAAGACCGGGTCCCCCGCACGTGAGCGGCGGCAACTGGAGAATGGTGGCTGTGGGCGTGGTAAACGATGTGGTGTTGCACAGCGCCGATGACGCTGCCGGCGAGGTGGTGACCGCTGCGGCATTTAGCGACACAGCCGGTGTGCTGGAAATGGTTACGCTCGTGCTGGTTGCCTCTGTGACATCCACCAAAGAGATTTGCTGTGTGGAAATGGTCTGCTCGTGCCGGCTCGATCCGCCTGTAGCTGCTGCTGTGGTGGTGACCAGCGTGAGATTCTTAAGCTTGCCGTCGGACACAACGGTGCCGCCGCCGAGGACGCTATTGGTGGGCGGCCCATTCACACAGCTGCCTGTATACTGATGATGATGGTGGGATCGGACAGCAACCACGGATTGCTGATGCGGTTGCGGCTCAATGTCCGATATGCAAAAGTCATGGGCATCAATGTAGTGGAAGCTCTTGCTGTGGGTCACATCGTTGCTGCCGTCCACGCCGTCGCTGACGCCCATCTCGCAATCTACATGTGCCCCACTGGCCTCCTCGTACAGGCAAACCTCCTCGTAGTCTACCTCGGTGCCGGTAGCCCCATCTTCGTCCATCTCGTGCTTGACAATATCCACCACATGGCCATGGTGATCCACATCATCGTCGTCGTCCACATCGTCGACAACATCGTCATCGTGGGCGATCTGGGACAGTTCAATGCTGGAAATGCTGCCATCGTGCTGCGACTGATGATGATGGTGATGATGATGCTGCTGCTGGTGATGATGATGCTGGTGATGATGGTGCTCATGATGCTGGGACACTGTGTCGTCCGAGACGCCCTCCTCATAGGCTGTCAGTATGAATGTTTCCGTCTCGTCGCCAACCAATGTGATCTGGGCATCATGATGCGATGACATTCCCGTATCCGACTGACCATCATCGTCTACATCGTCGTCGTCGTCGCCCTGGTCCTTTAGATGCAGCATGGAACCGATGGGCAGCGTTGTGCTTGTGGCACTGCTCGCCTCATAGTTGTTTTGGGTGCGATGCGACTTCAGCTTCGGCTGGTACACGGTCGATAGGAAATCCAACTCCTTGGCATACCGCCACTTGGAGAGACGCCCCTCTATGCACTTGGGTGTACGTAGCCGATACTGATGGTATGTATCCCTAAGGTTCTTCCACTTTCGTCTCACCTCCGGCACAGTGTATTTATCTGGCAGAGCGTACAACGAGAGGGAGGAGCAACAACATAATATAACTCAAAACGTAGGCAACACAGAAATATGAAGCACTGTTTGTACTCACCACCAATCTTTTGGGCCACCTCCTGCCATCCGCTCAAGATGTCCGACCGTCGCCTCTGATTCGGCTGGAGCTTGTAGTTGTAGAGTGCCGGATTCTGACGCACCAGATTGATTAGCGTCAGAATGTCGTCGGTGGGCGCGTTGTCCTTGTGGTATCGTTTCCGCTCTGATGTGGACGACATGTTGTTTTTGTGTGGTCGACTTCTAGTGCTGCCCCCGCTCCAGTAGTCGCATTTACCTTTCCACGCAATCGTTTCGAAGCAAACGGCTTTTTGCTTTTCAGAACTTGCCAGCAATGTTATTGTTTTCCACAGATTGCGGTGTGGTTCCAGACTTTTGTTGGCGAGGTCGCACACTAGCACCAACACTAACGCACACACAAATGGCGCGTAGGTGCGCGCTTGCCACACGGAACACGGCTACGACGTAATCGTAGTGGTAGCCGGAAGTAAACGGAGCCGTCTTCTAGCTATGTCTCCAGCTACGGAAGCTGATGCTGGGGCACATAATAGGTAGATTATCTAAACTCCAAATTGACTGCACTTGATGCTTTTTTACCTCTCTTCTGGCTAATACAGCCTAGTGATGGACTTTATTGGCATTGGCGTACCTGTTACTTATCGCGGATATTTTTACCTCCACAGTCACCGCCTGGAGATAAGCAGATCTTGGCTCTTTGCGGCAGCTCCATGGCAATTTGACTCTCTAAAGACATGCCAGCAAAGAAACATTATTATCATATACAAACAATCACTTTTTTCATTTCATTCCAAATTTAATTGGCAATTGAACTTTAGGACAACGACAGAACGCTAGGGATGGAACCAATTCAGGTAGCGTAGGTGGTACTGGCCACGATAGTTGTTGCCAATCGTATATAAACTAATTTTCATTATTATAAACTACTTTTCTACCATTTTCCCCGAATTGTTTTATGTTATTCAGCAGCAATTTACTGATAAAACTGCAAATTCACGCAATCCACGCAGCCGATACTAATCGAAAACAATCGTTATCCAAAAATGCCTTGGCCGGCTGCCGATAGCACACCCCAATGCTACTCTACAATTGTTTGTTCTAAAAAAAAAAAAAAACTGAATATTAAATTTGCCGCATAGAAAGGTGTTTAATTTATTAGAATGAGCACTCCCGCTAAAAATAACGGCACGGGACTCGAGGACGTTAATATACCGGGTCAGGCGTATTTGCGCGAGGCCCTCACCTCCTGCACGGACCCGCTGAAGGCAATTGAGAGTTTTCAGGTTTGTTTACGTTGCAAAATGAGCGCGAAAAATCGCTGATGCACCTGTCTCGCTTTATTGCAGCTGGAGAATGGGGTGCTGTTGCCGTCGTTACGCCCCATGCTGCCGTTGCTCGACCTCCATGGAGTGCGGCGTTTGGATTTCCACACGTCCCTGATGGAGGAGCTGCGCGACAAGCTGATTGCCCACATCAACGAGCTGGGCCATAAGGAGCCTCGCGAGCGGGACAAGAAGCTGAAGGAGCTACTGGTCAAGAGCTTTCCCGTCGTGCGGGTCAAGTCGCTGCGTCCGGTAGTGATGGCCATCTTAAGGAACACCCAGCACATTGATGACAAGTACCTCAAGATTCTGGTGCGCGATCGGGAGTTGTACGCCGACACAGACACGGAGGTGAAGCGCCAGATCTGGCGGGACAATCAGTCGCTGTTTGGCGACGAGGTCTCGCCCCTGCTCTCGCAGTACATCAGGGAGAAGGAGCACATTCTGTTCGACCACACGAACCTCAATAACTTGTTTTTCCATCCTACGCCCAAGGTTCGCAGGCAGGGCGAGGTGGTGCAGAAGCTGGCCAACATGATCGGAACAAGCGTGAAGCTGTACGACATGGTGCTGCAGTTCCTTCGCACGCTCTTCCTGCGCACCCGCAATGTTCACTATTGCACGCTGCGCGCCGAACTGCTGATGGCCCTGCACGACCTGGAGGTGCAGGAGATCATCTCGATTGATCCATGTCACAAGTTCACGTGGTGCCTGGACGCCTGCATCCGTGAGAAGAATGTGGACATCAAGAGATCGCGCGAGCTGCAGGGATTCCTCGACAACATTAAGCGCGGCCAGGAGCAGGTGCTGGGCGACCTATCGATGACCCTCTGCGATCCCTATGCCATCAACTTTCTGGCCACCTCGGCCATCAAGATCTTGCACCATCTGATCAACAACGAAGGCATGCCACGGGACAATCAAATTCTGATACTCTTACTGCGGATGCTGGCCCTGGGCCTCAGTGCCTGGGTGATGATCGACTCGCAGGACTTTAAGGAGCCAAAGCTGGACTGCCAGGTGGTCACCAAGTTTCTGCCCGCCCTCATGTCGCTCATGGTGGACGATCAGTGCCGCAGCCTGCACGGGAAACTGCCTCCGGACGAGCGCGAGTCGGCATTGACCATCATTGAGCATTCGGGGCCGGCGCCCGATGCCGTTGAGGCGTACATTCAGGAGAGCGCGGTATCCAGCATTCTGGCCATGTACTATACCCTGCACACGGCCCGCCTCAAGGACCGTGTGGGTGTGCTGCGCGTCCTGGCCATACTCTCCGCCTGCAAGGATCATCGCGCCTACGAGGATCCCTTCCTTCACTCCCTGGTGAGCACTCATGGCACTCATCCAACATTACAGTGGAAGAATACTAATCGATCATCGTTCACACGTTTTTGTAGATCGCTCTGCTCATTCCGATGAGCGATGAGTTCTCCACCGAGGACTTTTGCACCACCCTCTTCGATGAGTTCATCTTTGCGGGTCTCACGCGCGAGAATGTCACCTCGCGCCACATGCTGAAGCTGCTGTGGTATGTCCACAACAAATTGCCCTCCTGCCGTTTGGGCACCCTGATGAAGGCCATGCAGCCGACGACGGCCCACAATGAGCATGTGCACAAGCTGTACGAAACGCTGACGGATCGTATTGCGGGCACGCCAGAGACACCGGTGGTGGAGGCACCGCCAGCCGACTTTGATTCGCCATTGAAGTCGGTGCCGACGCCAGGACCGCACTACAATGCGCAATAGCCAGAGGCCACGGTGGTCGCGGTAACAGCGGCTGTCGTCGGATGATGGACAATCAAAGAAGCTCTAAAAAGAGTGATACATTGGATAATTCTAGTGCTAATTCTCATTATACTGAGATGATGATGTGGCTTTTACAGCCCTTGCAGAGAGAAAGAGAGAGGGAGAGGATTAGCCGTAGAATTTGTTGGGGAAGCTCTCTGGGGAAGCACTTGCTGCACTTTCTATATGATAGATCTTATAACCAATTATCAATCATTCAATTCATTAATAGCCACACGTCCGCCATATGTCTGTCTGCTTTTAGAACTAGTGCGGTAGGCTTCAGATTCAGGATCATATCACGCCAATATACAAATAGCAGCTGCCTTAACTTGTTCGTATTTTTGAAAAACACAAAAGCAATCAAACAAATTGTAGTTAAATCTTAGAAACCAATCCAAATTAATGAATATAGAACACAAGACATATAAATATATACATATACATATATGTATAACTAAACGATAGATAGATAGATACGATCTGCAGGGGAGTATTTCCATCTCTTCTGGGACACCGCATGAGCCTCCTTTTCTGTTTTGTTCTTATTCATACGTTTATCATACACAATTTATAGAGCGCATATATAATGAAATCTTTTGGCAATTGGAGGATATATACATATATATATTTATATATAGATATTGGCATTTGATGGGGTCGCACACAAATGGCCAACAATTGTTTCAACTTATTATGTAAACTGTTACGCGAAACGTAATCGATTGATTAATTCATTTTAGCAAACAAATAATATATACTAGAGTACAAATCTATCAAGCTGTTTCGTTTCTTTGAGGAGATTTTTGTTTTATTGGTTGACAAATTTAAAAAATTAATTTTCTTAAAAACACACATACATGACTAATACTCTTCATCTTATGCTATCTATCTAGGCTGGACGACTGTACAATGGGGAATACGCTTAAAAACCACTCACATAATCTTACATAATTTAAACATGTAGTCTCCTGCTCTCCTGTTCCTGCTCTCTTGATCTTAATCTATCTTTCTGTTGATGGAAGTAACAGCTGGTGCAAGCTCCTGCTGTGGCAACTCAGCTTTTTAGATCTTAATCTATCTTTCTGTTGATGGAAGTAACAGCTGGTGCAAGCTCCTGCTGTGGCAACTCAGCTTTTTAGGGTTATAACGGACTGGGGGACTGTGGGGAATCTGTGCCCGATTGTGGGGTGCCCGGCGACACGGTTCCAGACATTGACGGACTGGATGACACAAAGTGCGTCTGCGGCGGACTGGTTGCCAGAGTCTGCGGCAGCACCTGACCAGGCGGCGTGCCGGATGACTCTGTTCCCGAGTGTGCGGTGCCGGGTGACACTGTTCCAGGACTTGGTGATACACTCTGCCCCTGTGACGGACTGGGCGATACATTCTGCAGCTGTAGCGGGCTGGTTGTGACTTGGCCTAGTGAAGCAATTCCCGATTGTAGGGTCGGACTGGGTGACACCGTCTGGGGCACTCGGGGCGGACTGGGGGACACCGTTTGCGGCGGATGTGGCGGGCTAGGTGATGCCGATCGCGGCTGTGGCGGTGCGGGCGTGGCAAAGATATCCTCAATGCGCTGATTCCGACTGAACTTCAAGAGCTCCGTGTACTCGGTATGCAAGCGCCTCCACTGTCCGTGCGACTTCAACGTGTCCAGCACGCACTGAGCCAGCTCATGCTTCGACGCGAACTAGAGCGAGACGGAAGATAAGAAGGTTGTGGGTAGGGGAATGTCGAGGTGGACCCTACCGTCGCTATGCCCGTATCCGAGTTCGAGAGCAGCTCATCGAGGAACGTGCGCAGACGCTTCTCCGATCCATAGGCGGACAACTGGAGGGCCTGCATCGTGTGCCAGTGCTTCAGCTCATCTGTCGATTGCAGGGCCTCGCACAATTTGATCTGATTGTCGATGAACAGGATTTTAGCCGTCTGCTGCCAGCTCTCAAGTTTTCTCCTGAAAGAGGAAGAGAGACATTTACCAATGGAGTGTGATGGATGGCGGAGGCTGATTGGAGAATGCCTTACAGTTCCATGCCGCTGCCAAGCACAAAGTAGTTCTGGCTACTGGCCTGCATGCTGAGCAGCGGAAATTTGCGCGCCACTAGATCCTCATCGCGGGGCAGAGTGCCCCTGATGCCATGGTACATGATCGCATCCTTGGTGGCCAGCACCAGCCACGACTCGAGGCTGGTCGAGTACGAGTACGAGTTGCCGTTGGGGAAGCCAATCAGTGGCATTCCCTGGTCCGTCACCGAGAACTGGACGACCGCTCCGTGCTTGATGAGCAGCTCCTTGCAGCCGGCGGCCAAGCTAATGGTCGCCCCCGCAATATTCCAGATGCGCAACAGGCCGCATTCGGTGAGCACTCCCACCAGACTGTTGTCGGGACTCTGTCGGAATGGTAAAGGTTTAGCTTAAGCCCACGTTCGCTACGGACGGAGCGTGATCTTCACTCTATAATACTCACAAAGGCGCAATGTACAGCCGAGCTGGAGAGGGCAATGGCTGGGAAGACGTGGCAACCCGTTTCCATCGATATCAGACGCATGCTGCCGTCCAGGGAGCAGAGCATGCAATACTTGGCGCAGAGATTCACATTCACCACCGGCGAGCCCACATAGAACTCCCAGAGGAACTCCCCGTCGATGCTGGCAGTCACCTTGGCCAGCATCCCGTGACTCGTCTTCAGGTGCCCATTCTGCACGAGCAGCCTATAATCGAGGGCAGTCTTCACGAACTCACTCTTGGCCGTGGCCGTGATATTGAGTTTCGGACCCATCGTTGTCCCTTGATGCTCGTCCGGGGTCTTGGGCGAGCGTGGAAACTCCGCCTGTTGACTGGGATCGAAGGGCATCGATTGGCGGCGATGCGCCGGCGTCGTCTTGCGTCCCGCCGACACAAGCGGTTCGGGCATTCGTGGCGTGACGGCGCACTCCGTGGGCGTAGTGGCATGCGGTCCCTCTATCGCTGCCGCTGCTGTTGCTGCTGCAGCTGCTGTGGGCGCTCCACTGCTGGAGCCGATTGCTGGTGCCCGTTCTTCCTCGTTTAGCGGTATGAACATGGGCGTAATCCTTCGCTTGCCATCCTTTGTCCGTGTCTCGGTCTGCTTGCTGATGGGTCGCTGAGCGGTGGAGGCCGTTCGTCGCTCCAGGGCGGCATTGGGCAGGGGGAAGTTCAGCGGCGCCGTTTGCATGGCCGACGAATCTGACTGGTAATTACAGCTCTGATCGGATTCCTCCACAATCATCTTGTTGCCGAAGCCTAGACCGGCGCCATACATTTCGCCATACCGCTTCATGAACAGCGCGTCCATCTTCTCCGCGGAGAGCCTTTGGCCAAGCTCTTCGTCGGTGAACTGCAGACAAGCCACCGTACCGTCGCCGCTGCAGGCCATCAGCAGGCACTGGTCGGGTCCCCAGGATAGGTCTAGGATGCTGTCCTCGAACAGTTCGTGGATGAGAACCAGCGGCCGCTGCAGAGCAGTCATCCAGACGGAGAGGGAACGATCCCTGGAGCCGACGGCCAGGCAGCAGTACTGCCGCTGCTTGAGGCCTTCGGACATCGGCCGGATCAGCACAGAGTTGTGGAAGCGTACACAGGTAACGGCCTTGCGATGCCCCACAAAATCCTTGTCACACCGCCAGCCCTCGCGCTCGATGATCTGTGCGGTGGGCACGCCACCGTTCATGGCATGAGCCGAGACCAGATATTGGCCATCCGGCGACCAGGAGAGGCGCAGAATATGCGTCGTGCCGCCGCACTCCTCGAACGGCTCAGTGATGGTCTCCGAGAGCGTCCAGTCCATGGTATTCCACATTTTGATGCTGTGATCGTCGGACTGTGAGGCAAGAAACCTTCCAACGGGATCCCAAGATACCCCCTTAACCAGACCCGTGTGGCCCTTCAGCGTGGTCACCATCGAGGGAAAGGCCTGGGCATCCCAGATGATGACAGTGTTGTCGATGCTGCAACTGGCCAAATAGATGTCATTGGGGGACCAGGCCAGGTCCAGGACGTCGCCAGCATGGCCGCGCAGCGTGTGGAAGCACTTCCACGACTCGTGGTTCTTCTGCATGCCCCCGGTGCCGAACACACCGCTGGATCCAGTGATTTTGCGCCAAATCATGATCAGCTTATCGTCGGAGCCAGAGGCCAGGTACACCCCGTTCTGTGACCATCGCACACAGTTGACGCACGCCAGGTGCTGGTCCATCTGGCATAGCATCTTCGGTATTGTCTCATCGAGCTCATCCTTCTCGCTGAGCACCGGCTTTAGATTCCAGATAACCACTCGACCACAATCGTTGCCCTGCCCGCCGGTGGCGAACTTTGTACAGTCCTGATGGATATCCACCGAGAATATTTGCTTTTCTGCAACACACAAAAGAAAGCAAAGGAAAAGGACTTGCTGCAGCAGTCTCGGCTAAATGGCGGTCCTCCTCACTCCCTCACTCACCATCGTGATGGACCCATGCGGGTTTTAGCAGCTTCATGGAAACACAAAGACTTGTGGACCAAAGGCGAGTATCTTTTATGCGATTGGATCTCGCTAAAATCGCGCTAATATTTCCAGTTTCTTAAACATTTACAGCCGGCCTTATAGTGGGTGGAATGGGACCGCGGATTTATTATCAAACATACGGTCTGACCCTCACAAATATACCGTAAATATACTGAAGAAAATCTGTGTATTCAAGTTCCGTCATATTCCTCGTTTTTGATATTCGGCTGAATATTACCAGGTAACTAGGATCCCCAACTCTGAACGCATTTTTGTATCCGATAATTTAATCAATTTCCTACATGACTGATTAAATTTAAGTTTTCCTCTTTATTGCATTGCTTCTAAAATAATGAAGCACATTTGCTATATCTGAACGACACCTGACAGAGATATTTGTATGTACGTTTCAAAAATTTGTACCCGTTTTTATTTCATATAAGCCCCATTGAAGTGCCTGTGTAAAAAACCGCTGTTATCTACTTTTTGAAATGCCTTTTTGCCGACATTTTTGAAAAAATCTCAAGATTTTGATGGCAAACGATCGATGCTGATAACGAATTAGTATTCGTTTTAGTATTAGTATTTAATTAGCGTTAAATATACGGTCTGACCCTCAGAAATATAGCGAAAATATACCGAGGACAAAAACGAACTTAGCCCACTTAAGCCCCCTTTATTTAAACAGTTCAACAACTTGAGGTATATGACGGAAAATATTGCTTACTGTAAGTTCTTCTTGTAGATCCAAGCCATCTTTCCTCTGAACTTAAAAAAGAAACATGATAGCTTTCACCTGAACTGTGCTAAAATGATCAAATTTTCATTATTTTCGGTGGAATATTAAAGTACCCGCCTTGGTCTACAATGGGTTAATCGTCCCCCGTCTATGATTGGAAACGATATTCCTCGATTTTAATATTCGATTTGATATTACTAGCCAGCTAGGCTAGTATTCATATCTATCTATTCATACCTGAACACGTAATTATCCGAACCATGTCGATACGGGCCTGAGGTGTAATCGCAAGGTTGCAGTGCGATCAAAACCGGTGTAATCCCGGCACACTATCAATTCGAATTGCAATTCAAACGTGACATACAAGTCTGGATACTACACGGGAAACTGAATTTTCTTGCCCTCTAATAGATATAGAACATATTATGAGTATTTATATGTAGTAGATGTACATCTCAAATGATTTGTTTGCTCGTTTTGATTGGGGGAAAATCTAAAGTTAAGCCTGATCTTGCTAAAGCTCTTGTAGTCTCCGAAATCCAAAGGATGAACGAACGACCGAAGCAAACATGTAAACAAATCGAAAATTATGAACAATATATTCGAATATATGTACATATGTATATAGAGGAACAAACGGATGGACATATAAACGGACCGACAGATGATCCAGACTGCCAAAATTACTCAAAGGCGGACAAAGTCTTTTTGATGTCCTAGATAGAGAGGAGTCGTAAATCAGTAAATCCGAAAATCTGAGCTATTTATAGAAAATCAAACCTTTTGTTAAATAATGCCTGTGGTTTTCTGATGATATTTCTAAACACCCATGGAGCTGTAAATTCCTAAGAGTATTGGTAGCTCTGAAAAATGTGCATATAACTAGAATCAGTTCCCACATACCACCTTCTTTCCTTTCTGTTTTCTTTTGTTTTCTTTCCTTTACTTTTGTTTTGCCTATCCGAGATTGGGGGTGGAGTAAAACTAACGAAAGGAAACGAGCTACTAAAGCACGAAACTGGCGCTTAAGCGTCTTGCTGCCATTGGTCGGAGCCAAAGTTCTGGGCGTGGTATGGGCCAAGGGGGATGGATGCTTTGCTTCCATATCTATACGAGTAGAAGCCTCCAAATCAAAATCCAAATAGAACAAATGGCCAAGACATCGTTTCGTTACAGACATGGATTCAGTTCGAAATTGCTTTTGCACAGTTTCTCATTTGCGTAATTGACATGCATGGAATTTTGTCGCAAGTGTTTGTTTATTTGCTCGATTGTTTGCCTGGTGCTTGCCGCATTTGGTAGTAGAAATCTATTACGGAATTCAAAACAACCATTCCCTAACCATTCCCCAACCATCCCAACGATTCAAGTGCAAAATCAGGCAAATCTCAAATCCAAGCAGCAAATTGACTGACTGACTGACAGAAAGACACACAGACACTCAGACTCTCCTCTGCGACTCCACAGCAGCAGCTGTCTCAATAAAGTGAAAAACTGAATAAAAGCAGACAACAGAACAGAAGCCCCTCACCCCCTTCACTCAAGCCCCGCCATACCTGGGACAATTTGCAATCCAACGCATCTGTCGCCGGCAACATGTGGCGTCAATGATGTTCCTGTCTCCATCCCCTTTCGAGGATATATCCCAGCCCATCCAATTCCACTTGACAATTGCCAACAAAGCGCACGTAAAGCGATTACAGTCTGCGTGAGTGCATGGAAATGGATCCTGGTCCTGGTCCTGGTTCTGAGAGTGCTCCTTCTGCAGCTCACAGCTCCTCCACATCTGCTTCTGAGTGTATGTGTGTCTGTCTCTGTGTCTGACGGATATTTGGCAAATCCGACGCCAGCGGCACTTAAGCTGCTCAAATATGTCCCCATTGTGGAGGCACAAGGCTAGATTTACAACTCCAACAAAGTGTCCGTAATATGCAATGGAAGTCCAAATGCTTTATGCTTTTGGATGATTCTAAAAGCAGTTGACCAAATCATCGGAACACAGCAAAATAACATTCAATATTTATATTCAAGGGTGAACTAAGTACTAGGCGGCACTTAATGAACTTCCTTTGGTGACCCCGATCCTCGCTTTTCCCTGGGTTTTCCCAAAACCTAAACAAAGCTACCAACAATCCTTATTTAATTAATCCTAAAACCATATAGAAAAATGTTTCAAATGTAAAAACTAATTCATTAGCCAAAGCTACGTACAAAAGAGAAAAATTAGGAAATTGAAAAAAAAGAGGAAGTGAAAAAAAGCCAGCCCAAAATCAAGACCAGAAAAAACGGCTGCGTTGATTGTCCTTGATGGATGGATGTATGGATGACGGACGGTTGGACGAGCAGGGAGATTGAAACGTTCAACCACAACCACTCATAATGGGAGGGTGGTGCTGCTAAAAGCAAATGACAATCACAACGGAGGAGGAACGTTTCAGGGGCCGGGCCGGGCCGGGAACAACGGCAAACATTTAACAAAAAGACAAGAAACAAAGTTTAAAATCTAAAAATCCACGAAATCTGCTTGCGGTTCAGCGAAGTGCAGATACCCTTTTTGCTTTATTGCCGTTAAGTCCATCAATTGTATTTCAAATCTGTTTTTATATAAAAAGGCATTGCTATAATTTCTACACTTTGGACGGAATATCTTAACAGCAAAAACAACAAAGGACGGTACAGAATCAATCATTCCTACAAACAGAAATAAAATCTATAATTGCAAACCCATAAATTACCTCCGAGAGCGGATATTTTGAAAAGAAAGTGTAGAAACAAGTTAGATTCCCTCGGAATTTTGCGTTTATCGGCCGATAATCTTTAGCTATAGCTTATACTGGTCCAATGATACCTACATACATACATAAAAAGAAAGGCACAAGTGCCGCGACATCAAGATGACCTTTATCTCCATACAAATAAGTCAAAAACGTTTCCTTCTAGCTGTTAAATACGGACATTCCAAGGTAAAGATTCGATTGCATTCGATTCTGGGCATTTCTGAGGGAAATCCCTAATAGAAACCTTTTTGGGGTCTCATTCCTTGAGCTACAGACATAAGACCATGATTATACAACCCTTTTTAAGGGTATACAAAAAAACTGTGAAAGTGCAAAATATAGGGAATGGGGGGGGAAACAGCGACGGCACATTGCAATTTACATGCAAACAAACAAATAAGCCCCGGCCCACCCAGATAACCACCCATCGGAGTGGATTCCTCTCCTTTCCACCCACCAGCGACTGATGTTTCACTGTCTGTCTGCCTATCTCTCTCTCTTTCTGTCTCTTTCTCTGTTCTGTTCTATATCTATATCTCTCTCTGTCGTTCGTTGAACATTTCAATCAACGCTCGAGTGAAATGTGGAAAAAAATAATAATAAAAGCAAGGATAATATGGGAAGCGAGTGGTTGATGGGTGCTGGGGTGTGGGATGTGGTGCAGGGAGGCAGCGCTGGTGGGTGGCATGTCTCACCGCCCAAGCGGAAATGGATGCGCACACAAAAGTGGCACAAATTGTGTGGCATGTGTGGAGACGTTGCGGTGTGTTGCATGTTGTGCGAGTAGAAGAAGGAGATGGCAACGATGTCAGCGAACGCAAAACTATTCAAAAGAGAGAGGGGGAACGAGAGCTAGATGATTATACAACAAGAGAAGGAAAGAGATATGGAGCGATCTTCACCTTAAATATGGAGAGAATAAGAAACTAGGGGGGAAAGTAATAGGAAAGTACAGAGAGACAGAAGCACAGAAAAAGTGAGGGAGAAAGATAAAAGAAATCAAAAACATACATATTAGGGGAAATGCCTGAAATATGGTAGATATATGGATGATAGGAGAGGAAGGTAAGAAAAGCAAAGAGTTTGTAAGGTGTGGAGATGGAAAAGAATATAGAACGATTAAAAGGGAACTATGGATAGAAAGTAGAAGCAAGGTAAAGGAATGCATCTCAGAAGGTTTCGGTGGGAAATGTTATAATTTTATTCCTGAAAATGTTGTTTAGGAAAGGGATACGGATACCCCTCGACTCCCATGGAAATTGTGGATTACGGGACAGCAGCTTGAGGGATTTCCAACGTTGCAACACCCGCAAGTACACGCTGTGCTGAGCGGCACCACCACCGCCCCTGACCAGGGATTGCCATAACAACCGTTAACCGAGATACATTTAAAACCTCGAGCCGTGCGGCAAAAAAACCAGGGAGCAAGAAGAGGAAATGCGACGACCAGAACCAAATCCAAAGTGTAAACATTCACAGCCTCCGTTTGTGTGGGTGGGGCACAGCCACTAGACAATGCTGCACACAACCTAACCACCCACCCACCCGTCCTCCACGATGGGCAATGGGTAACAACAGCTTCCTTCCGGGCTGACGTTTGATGTGCAGTCATTGGAGATGCTCCATGTCCGACCACCAACGTGTGGCCAGAGCTTACAACAAACAAACAAACAAAAAAGCCAGAGAATAACCAACCAAAAATGCGGTATTTATTTCAAACAAGCCCAACACAAAAAAAAGAAGCAAACGAATAATAAAGGCTGGCCTTGGGAGCCGTAGCATTCGATACACTATTGCAGAATCATAGATATACTTAGATATAATAGAATATGATATTTATTCTGTATTTATAGCACAGTTGCATTGCTACTGATGCCACAGATGTTAAGTTTTCATTCAGTTGATAAAAGATCAGCGAGGTATCGTTCGCTTATGGGAAATTTGCACAGCGAATGAATGTATCCCTAGCGTAACAGGGGAATAATTCTCAAAAAATTCATTAATTCATCTCAAAAACATTTCAAGCTATCTTTCGCTTAAATAAAGAATTTTCAAACCAATACCTCATAATTTTTTGGCTTTTATGGTTTCTAAAGCATTCAGATTTAGATCAACTTTTGCTAAAATGCACATAAAATTCGAATGGTATCAAAAATGCTTTTCTTAAAAGACCGCATACCCTCTGCGAAAGGGTATGCTCGTACAAAAAATAAGAGGAAACATGAGCAAAAGAAAAAAAAAACTTTCATGGGATGCGCATCCCGATGCGGCTGCTCCTGCTTCCATTGCCGGTGGCAATCTCCGTGTTGCACACAGCCACACGCTCCCATACACAATTGCAATTGCTTGGCAACAGCTTGGCTCCGGGACGGGATGGAGGGTGCAGAGGTGTCGCTAATGAAGTCGCAAACAGTTGGAAGGAAAAAAAAAAAATTAAGCAAAGAAAACCACGCAACGCTCTACATACTCGCCTCTGCCGCACATCAGCAGTCTCTGCACAACCGCGTGCCTTCATTGTACTAGAAATTATAAGCTTATGCTGTCCTACCACCCCAGACCACTCCCCCCCGGCACCCAATGGAGCTGTCGTTTTAGCAACACGTTGCCCATATCCAAGGTTCTGGCAATCTTTTGTTCTACTCGTAAATGGGACCAAAGCCGGGCACCGGAGACCGGGGCCGAGAGGAATCTATGGGCTAGTAAGAGTAATTGAAAATGGGCAACGTTGCATGTGAGTAAAGGGAAAAGTTGGAAGAATAGTACGAGCAAACCATACATGAATTATCAACCAAGGAGAAGTATCCTGATGTCGCGCAACGTGTGCCGCGAATAAAATTTTCCGCAGATGGAGTTCGCTACACGAATTTTCTAGCAGATATCTAGCATATCTATACCTACACCTTATTTCTGATCAACAGGAACAGACGATAATCCATCGCATCGAAGATCTATATGCCCAGATATTTTGCCAAACGATCTTGCACGGCATTGAAATGCGGCAACATCCATCCAAAAGCCCAAAGAGCTTGCAACACCCTTTCGGTTCTACTAGCTTTTGAAAAACTGTTGCATGGATTTTCTTTCTTTCGGCAAATGCTGCTGCCACAAGGGTGGTTTCCCTTACTCGCACTGACACTCGCCTTCGCATTCAACGCTTTTCATACTGTGCCGACTCTGACTGTGGCTGTGGCTGCTGCTGATGCGCACCACCAATGCCAACAGGCACTGAAGCGCACTCCCACCTAGCTAACGGTTGCTGTTGCTGTTGCTGCCACAAACCACTGCCGCTGCTGCTGCTGTTGCTGTTGCTGCCGCTGCCACAAACCACTGCCGCTGCTGCTGCTGTTGCTGTCGCTGCCACGGCTGCTTCTGCTCCGTTTCATTCCCAACAATTCATAATTTTAAAATCGTACCAAACGCACACGCCTCGTCCTCGTCCTCGGCCTCGTCCTGGTCGCTGCTTCTGGCTCTGCCACTGTCGCTGCCTCGGTCTCAGGACTCGTTGGCTGTGGCTGTGGCTGCTGCTGTTGCTGCCACTGCCAGTGGCATTCATTTCATTTGATTTTTAACTGTCATCGACGGCAGTTCAGCATCTCTCGACCAAACACTACCAGAGTCCTTTCGGCTTGTGATATTTTTTTTGCCTGTGAATGTGTGGAGAAAAATTACTCCCCAAAAATAAAAAAAAAGCAATCGAAGATCCAAAATTCAAGGTGAGATCGCGTTTAACGAGTGTGATGTTTGTTTTGTGCTTGAATCGGAGAGCGAAATTACGAAATGGGGAGTAATCCATACTCTCAGAAGTGCCATATACCACAATAAGGAGAACGTACTTTTACAATCCCAAAAAACCCCAAAAGTGTAGAATTCCCCAAGTCTCTTCCTAGAGGAAAATTCATTGGCTTTTCATTTTTTTAATGAATCCGCGGACAAGACTTTTGAGCATTCAAAAAAACCTTCGGGATCGTGTCTTTTTTAAATGACAATTTACTAAATGGAAACCAAAGATAACACTTTCTAGGGGATTTATTGTTGGGGATTATGATATAGGTGAAAAATAACACGTGTGAATTCTAAGAAGGTTGCAAAAGAACAGAACAGAACAGATTATTCATTTTAGTGTAAAGGTCTTCATAGCACAGGGTGTTCATATCACATCCAACATTTATAGACCCGAAGACCTCTGCTTAAGGAACTTGCTTAGAAATTGAAAATCTCAGCCATCGACATCCTATAAACTTCCATTAAAAAACCAGGAGAAACATAAGTTTTCAGAGGTTTCAAATGAGAGATTTCATATAAAATAAGTTTCTCAGAGATTTAAAATCTTCTCCTCTACTTAAGAGACAACTAATCAATCATTGATTTCCTGAACTACTAGTTCTAAATGAACTACAATATATAATATAACAATATAACATTCCTAGTGAGCTGAAGACTTAAGTTTCATATTTCTTTTGGGTTTTATGGGGTTTCCTTATGATTTGGTTGGAGTTTTTTCGATTTCCTTTTCCCTAGAGATTGATAGAAATAAGCTGTCTCATAGCTAGAGACTTCTTTTCTTGAATGACTTGATTTCTTTTCAGTATTTCTTTTATCAGATTGCAATCTTTTAAACGATATCATTAATCTTTTGAGTTTCTGGTCAGCCTTGCCAGACTTTTAAAACTTGAAATGAAAACAGAACCACTTCAAAATGTTTGCTAATTAAAACTTTGATCAAAGCTCATTCATTGCCTCTTTTCATTTGCTTTTTTCCCATTTATCTGAAATTTCGGATATTTGCAGAGTTGTTAGATGATTAGTTAAAAAAAAGTATCAATTCCTTTCCTTTGAACTCAATGAATATCCACGAATTGGATCATTTGTGAGTGTATAATCCCCTATGTTCTGTTCAACTCCCAGTACCACTTCCAGTCCCATTATCATTCAATGAACCAAAACCAAACCACAGCGCACACACTTCCCCCATTCCCTGTGTCATGCAACCCGATGTGAACTTCAAAATGAAGCTGAAATTATTTAGCCATAACTCAGACACACATCAAGGCCACAGACAGCCCCTGACAGTGCACTCCCCAGGACACGGATCACTCTCCATAGAGAGAACCTGCCGAAAGGGTTCAAATCAAATTCGATTTGGGCAACGATGTGTGGCAACGACCAAAGTTGCAAATGAAATTTTGTCAAATTTTCAGGCGACGCACAGGACACAGGACAGAGGACACAGACACAGGCCAGGGCCTGGGGGAATGGGGGAAATGGGTGAAATGGGAATCCCCTTGTCTGTCTGCATATGGAGTGTAGTCCGTACACACACGCACGCACACATCCTGCAAAGAGCCACAAGTGGCACATTATTTTAATTCGCAGTCAAACGATGTAACGTTAACACCACAACGACATGTCACTGCAAGTTCATGGGTGTCTGGATGGCTGAATGTCCATGTGTGTCCGCACGAGTGTGTGTGTGTGTGCCTGGCAGGGGCGAGCACAGGACAGGATCAGAAATGGAAAGGGGGAATGCAAATGGGGACCAATTGAGCAAGGGTCCAACCCAAAGGCAACTCTTGCACTGCTTTGTTTTTTCTCTCCAAATATTCGAATTATTTTAAAGATGCAAGGTCCTTTTTAAAAGGTGTACCGGAACTAATCAGTATCTTGATGTCGAGAGACGTTTGCCGCGATAGATAACATTTCCACTGGTTTTGGGACCCTTCTCTATGAGAATTGGTGATCTGAACCTGAAAATTAAAATTTAAACCAATATCTTTGATAAATCATCTATTAATTTTCTGAAATACCCAAGAATAATATTTGGAATGATATATTTTTGCGCAACTTCGGTATTCGTTTCAAGGTTTCATGGCAAAAGTCTCGAATCTCTAAGCCACTGTGTCCTTTCGCTTATGGAAACCTTTTAGATGGCCCCGAATTGGGCGCCTTCCATGCTGCGGGGGAAACCTAAGCCTTCGATCGGGGTTGCATGCCAGGTGAGCTTTTACTCAGGGCTGACTGTCGAGAGGGTTGCTGATGGCTCACTCTCTCTCCAACCCCAAGTCACGGCTCTGACGCGACTTATGGCTGTTGGATATGCTGTAATTATGTTATAAGGTTGCCCACAGCCCAAGTGCCAGTTAAGTGTGTGCAAGGGTTGCAACTCCTCCTCCCGGGGGTGGGAGCGACGATTCGCCGCTGCCACTGATGCCACATCAATCAGTTGTGCGCAACCTTGAGTGGGTGACTGTGACTCCCAAGGGCAGTGATGTGGCAGGGTGTGTGCTTGCTTTTAATTGCCGCTGTTTGCCAACGGCAGAAGAAGAAACAACGCACCAAGGAATTATGTATTATGGAAAAGTAAGTTTCCACAGTCATCCCCGCAGACGAAAGACAAACAAAAGTCGGTCCAAAGTCGAAATGCACTTTGCGCATTAATCCTCCAAGTCTCTGCCCGTTCTCGGCTTTAGTTCCATCCTTCGCTCCAGTTCTGTCCACAGTTTCAGTACCAGTCCTCCTCTCCAGTTCCAGTTCCATCCTCAATCTCAGTCTGTGTCCAAGAGTCTCATCCATTCTCCCAGCTTTCTCAGCTGCAAAAAGTTGTTCGAAACTTGGGTCTGGGCCATAAAAGAAAAAAAAAACTTCCCGACAGCTGCTGATTGAATATTAAAATGCTGCCCCAACTCCGCTCCTGGCCGCCAAACCACACCTTCCTCTCCTCCTCATTTAGTGCCTCCTTTGGCTATCCATAAAAAATGGCAATTAAAGCTCTGCTCCGGCATCAATCAGGGCTCTGGCAAATCAACAAATTTTTCGCTTTCGGCAGATGCCCAGCCACGCCCACCCCCAGGCTTCTTGTTACCGCCCACCGCCCCGCTGTGACCATGTACACGCCCCCGCTATGACAACGCCTTAATTAGCATAATCTAATTTCAACTTTGTCGCAAAAATTCCCCTGCTCCAAAAGGGGACGGGCGGCTGCCAAAAAATGCAAATCAAGGCCCCCACCATCAGCGCCCGCCCCATTGTGCCACTCATATATTCCTTTGGATACTGCAAAAGTTTTTCAAACTTTATATATTTTTACAACGAAATGAAAAAACAATAAAAATGAAATTCCTACAAATCCCCGCACAGGAAAAACAGCAAATGAAACGAAGGAAACGCAAACGAAATGAAATGAAAGTCGAAAAAAAAAAGATGAAGTTGGGAAATATATAGTAGACTGGGAATACCCTATACTGAACATTAATTAACTTAGGGACTCTTAAACCAATCGGTAAATATCAGATCTTCGGGTGTTTCAACTTTAAGGACCCACTTCCAACCATTTCTTAAACATCTTAAGGATACCTCCAAAGGAAAGGAATCTCCAGATAAGAACGACAAATTGCACACAATTTTAGACAGTAATTTTTCTTAACCAAAGAACTATAAATCGGTGTAGTTTTAACCAAGTTCTCATAGTGGTAAAGAGTTGTTGTGCCGCGGAAAACAGTAAGGATTTTGGAAGATAATACACCTAAGAATAGTTAAGAGCAAGGCGAATTTGTTTAGTTTCTAATGAAGTTTCGTCTGTTTAATGTAGATGATCAGTCACTTCTGTTTCACAGGGAAGTACGATGCGGAAAAGTGCTATCTCGGACTTAAGAACCAAAAACTGTAGACGTTTTAAGAGGCCCCGGGTTCAGATTATGCTTCTTTGTTTAAAAAGAAGAATATCTTTCGCTCTATACTGGTGTTATGGCAGTAAAGAAATGTTTATAAATGTCATGGCTGCCGATTCGGAAAAGAAGTGCAGACCTTGAGAGTGAAATACTTGGAGCTATTGGCAGAAAAAATTAACTGGTTTTTACCCAGTACATCCTGCTACCTATGGACTAGTTACGATACCCATTTTTGGATAAAATTTCCCTTGGAAAAACTTAAAATTAAAAGTTTCCGAAGTACAATATGCGAATTGGGATTTTCAACTTCTCTTAAAACGAAAAAAAGATAACTCCTGGGGACGATCAATGAAGAGATGAGAGCAGCCTTAGAGCCTTGGAGCACTGATCTAAATTATGGCATCGCCACTTTTAGAAAGAGTTCTTGGCGGAAGATTTCGTATACCAACTCTAGGCCTTCCTCCCCTCACACTTTCCTGATGTTTTAGCCGCATCTACCCCGCTGGATTGCTACAGGGTATCCCTTCATTGGGCGGGTAACAGGCGTCGGCTGTGGCTTGTTAAAAACTTTTTAAATGCGAAAATGAAAGAGCAACAAGGCAAGTGGCATGGATGGTCGGGTGTGGCAGGCAGGCAACCAAGTGTCGTGGAGTGGGTTTTGGGGGTAGGTGTAGCCGGGGGGTGGGGATGAGTGTTCCTGGTTCCTGAATTGACAGCCACAGGATACAAGCCGCCAGCCACACGGCGATGACGATGACGATGGCGATGGCGGCGTCAAGTGCCTCAACAGTTTGGCAACACAACAATTGAGTTTGTCCTTCCATGTTTTGTGGCAGAGAGCGAGAGAGCGATGCTTCCAGGAGGGAAATTAGTCGCAAGGGTGTAGAGGCGTTCGGGGGGAAATTAGTCGTGGGTGTGGCGCTTTCAAAAGGAAGGGGCAGGAATATTTAATTTACTGGAATTCGGCGCAATGTGTGTAAGCTTATTAACAGCTTGAAAACGGGGATACCCAGGGGGGGGGTAGCTTGGAGCTGGGGATCCGCATCCGCATGAGGCAAGGGCACGTTTATCGCTGTTGTTTTTCTATGCAAATTTTCAAATGCTCCCCTTGCACAGATGTTGGCTTAATAAAGTTATAACAAAGGTGTTCCGGCACCCATCCAGGGGACAATGGAAATGATGAACACACGGTACTCCTCAGACTGGTTTGCATCCATCGATGGTTTTCGAATTCAAAACATCACAAACTCTATTCAGTGGCACTTTTTTGACTGCACTCCATAGCTGAGTAATCGCAGATTGTTTATCGATTCCATCTGATAACTATCTCCATCCGATTATTGTATGCCATCGACATTGGTTTTCCCCTTCGACTACTGCTTTCTTTCGAATATGGAGTTCTTAAGATTATGCTCTTAATTTTCGGGGATATTGCTTGGATAGTGCTGTCCAAATTCGACTCAAAAGACATGCCTTATGCTCTTGCCACACACTTTGCCCCCATGATGGAGACCCAAGACATCTCCCAGCTGCATCGGCAGCCAAGACAAACCCCCTCGGAATCCTCATGACGAAGGAAAGCAAACAGTAGATTCCGATTTAATTGTGAGATTAGATAGAACGGGGTGGTGGGGGAGGGGCGTGTTCCGCTGCCAAGACAATGCAAATATCGTACATGTTTCTATATAAATCTTGAGCGACTTCTGCCAGAGACACAGTGCTAACGTCTTTTGTGTGTGCTCTCTCTCTCCCTCTCCGTGTTCTTGCAGGCATGAAGGACAGCAGCAGCAGCAACATCTCCAGCAGCAGCACAGCAGGGATGCCCCAAGCTGTAGCGGCGACATCCAACAGCAGTGCCACGCCCAGTACGCCCAGCACCCCCACAGCCGGACATGCGGCGGCGGAGACAGCAGCGGCAGCAGCAGCGGCTCAAGCAGCAGCCACATCGCAGCAGACGCCGCCACAGCAGCGTGGCAAGAGCAACATCCACGAGCTGCGGAACCAGGACTACGTGAGTCGCCTGATGGCCGCCACGCCGCCGTATCTGTACTCGGCGCCGGTGGGGCCCAATAATTTCTTCTTCAGCGACATGCTGCGGACCCTCGTGCAGGCCCGCAACAATGAGACCGCTCGCGTGTTGCAGTTGCAGCAACAGCAACAGCAGCAGCAGCAGCAACAACAGCAGCAGCAACAGCAGCAGGCGGCCCTGGTGCGGCGTCCCCGGAAGCGATCCTGGTCGCATCGTCCCTACTACGAGCAACTAAGGGAACGACGCGATGCGGAGGAGAAGCAGCAACAGCAACAGCAGCAGCAGCAGCAACAGTTGCAGCATCAGCAACATCAGCAGCAGCACCAGACGGTGGCGGAGAAGCCGCTGGAGCTGACCAACAAGACTATGACGCCCTATGGCTACGCCAAGCTGGAGGGGAAGACCCCAACGGTCGCAGCAGCTGCCCCACCAGCGCCACCATCCGGCGGCACCACCACCAAAGGCGGCCTGGGCGGAGCGGTGGACAGTTCGATGCAGGACAACACACCGCCGGCGGCATCGTTACCGCCACAGGATTTGGTCCTGCCACCGCCACCACCCGTGTGGTATCCCCCGCTGTATGCCCCGTACGGAATCGATCCGCTGCACTTCTTCATCGACCTGCGCGTCTCCGGGCACATCTACGACCGCAAGAAGGAGAATGTCTCGCCATTGTCCAGCAGCAACAATGCGCTGGCCGCCAGCGGCGAGGACTCCTCCCCCGGCTCCAATTCGGGGACAGGCACCGTGACCGGAACGGGTGCCGGCTCTGTTTCCGCTTCCGGCCTGGCCAGCAATCTGCTGAGCAAGCAGCGCCACGGCTCCGCCTTCACCGTGCCCATACCCAAGTCGGCCCAAAACGATGCCATCAACCTGTGCTCCAACGGATCCGGCGGCATGGCAGCCGGTGGTGGGACACCCACTGGGGCTTCAGGCGCCCCGGGCGGAGTCTCCGCCTCTCTGGGGAAATTCGAGCACTACGCCAAGTATTACGATCTCGGGGAAAGCAAGGAGAACCATCCGGCGGCCTCGAGCACGGCGGCCAATCTGTCCGCGGCCGCTGCCGCCGCCGCTGCTGCGGCCAATCTGTCCAAGTCCGGAGCCAGCTACATGCTGCAGCACTTGCCCCGTCTCTACAGCCAGTTTGCGGCGCATCAGGCCCAGGCCCAGGACATGGACGCCAGGTCGGAGTCGGCCTCGGTCACGGCCTCCGTGTCCGCTCCCGATCTCTGCGACGAGGACTCGTTGGGACGTGGCTCGAACGACACCACCGCCGGCCTGGACTCCGGCAATATGCAGGGCAACTGCGACATCGACGTGGAGATTATCGACTCGATCAAGTACCGGACGGATGGAGAAAGCAGTCGCTGTTCGAGCAACGATGAGGCCTCCATCACACAGATTGATTAGAGATCGGTCTGGTATTGCTTCAAGCCAAATGTCGTACAGCTGCTGTGAATGAATAAAGATATTTAATACGAGTAGAAATAACAGTTTATGGACTTTTTTACATAAAATTGGGTGTAGGATAGCCGGAATCTACTACGGAATCGTCATTCATTGGGACGGTCCTCAGTAGAATCCTTGTAGGATGATTTGGCAGCTTTTTTTGATTATTCCGAATTACAGGGCTTTGAACGGCAAATTGCCAGTCACGCGTGAACGTAGATGCAAAAGAAACTTACTGGAAGAGAGAGGCAGAGACGTCTGGAAGCTTTTTTCTTCATTCTTCATTTCGACTTTGAATGATGATCTCGAAAGAGAGCCTTAAAAAGGACAGAGGTTCTTCAGAAGAGTAGCCTCTAAGATATTCAACATATCATATCCCACTCGCTGCCTTCTTGCCTCATTTCACTTCTCTTTTATCCCTCTTACAGTCTCTGTCTCGGTCTCCCTCCATCGGCCCTGAAGAGTATGCAACGGTAAAAGTAATTTCATAAATCATTGGACGCCGTTGTCGACGTTGCTGCTGCCTCAAGGCATTTTTTAAATGTCATCGCGCGAATTGCTGGGCTCCATCTCTCACCCCTCCTCCACCATCTTTCACCATCGTCATTTGCCTTCCCATCCCATCTCATCCGACAACATCGTGCCCCGTCCTCCTGCCACAGCGCAGCGCATTACACGGCTGACTACGCTTTGTGTAAATTAAAACTGCTGCCGGCTGCTGGATGACAACGACAACGAGAAGGCTCCACGCCCACCATATCCTCTCCCTACTCCACCTACCCTGTGGTGCCCCATAATTCTTTTGCATACTATTTACACCCTAGAGAATATACCCTACAGGGTACACTGGTATTCGTTCCAAGGGAAGCATATAGCGTTTGTGTTAATGATTTCTGGATATGGGCGCCTGGAACTTTGAGAAATTAATAGATTCTTTCCTTCTAATACCGTATTCTTTGCTCCAATTTTGAGTGCACTTTCAAAGAATGAGATTTTACAAAAAACTGCATGAATCTGAAAAGCTGTGGTACAATTTTTATAGAAATAAAATAGCAATATGGAATCTACAATCGTCTACGTTTTCTTATAGTATAAATATAATAATTTTTCACTGTTTTAGTGTTTTGCTAATCTGATTATGGGGTATCTTATAGTCGGCATAAACTCCCTTGAGGACTTCTTACATATTTTTGCTGCTCTTCTTTGCAATGATTTTGCATTCCCTCTGCATTGTTTTTTTTGTTTTTTTTGTTTTTTGGCCCCACAGGATATTAATTTTTACACCATTCATTGATTTTGTTTGCTCCCCGGCGCTTAATGAACGCATGCAAGTGGCGCTCGGCCCAAATGAGGGGCGGGGCGGGGCGAGGCGGGGGCGTGTGCCGACTTGTGCGTTTGCCGGGCCGGGGCTCGTTTCCGTTTCCGTCGCTGTCATTTTGTCGTGTGGCTGTGGCTGCTGCATGTCGCCGCTATTTCGCGTGTGTGTTCCGTTTGCTTCTTGTTTTCCATTTTTTATTCCCCCTTTTTGTTTTGTTATCAAACGTATGGATATCCATGAGTTTGCAAATTTTCTGTACACAACCGATCAATGCACTGAGGCAGAAAAACTGCAATGGAAGCCAATCGCAGGAACAGCAACAAAGCAAAATAAAACAGCCGTGCGAGAGGCAAACAAACGTACAGTCTGTACAAAAGTTGTCGATACAAATTTGCATGAACCGGGAGGGGGGTTGGGGGAGAAAACGGAGAAGAATCATCATCATCATTGTGTAATCAAAGTAAGTAGGAGAAGAGCAAAAAGGAGCGAAGGAGCGAAATTGAAATCCAACCTAATTGCAGGAAATTTATAACTCAACTTAACAGCTGACAGATTTTTCCCTTTTTCGCTTCGGGGGGACTACGGGAGTCTGCCTGTTGGGTGGCGGGGGGTGTGGGGTGGGGGCTGTCATGAATACTTGCGCACTTTTGTTATCCTCTCGAATTCATAAATCTTTGCAGACGCTCATAATTCATGCAACAGTCGACAATTGGCAGCGGTTCCCCGTCAAGACGATATCCCTGTCCTCGGGTGGGTGTTGGTCTGGGTGCGGAGATGGCATTACAATGGCAATAAGCTCAACTTGTGGCAAAAACAAATTTCACCAATGACAAGAGACGGGCCGAAGATGCCAGAAAAAGGGAAAAGAAAAACCACGACACAAGAAAACCCCCCTGCTGCCGCCTGATGGGTTGGCTTGCCTTGGATTGGGTTGGGTTTGGGTTTGGGTTGAGTGGTGGACAAACAATGAGTGCAGCTTATCCCCAGGAGGATGGGGGATGGCTCTTCCCCCGGCAAAGTACTTGGGCGTGTTGACAGCTTAAAGCTTTTTTCTTAATTGATAGATTTGTTTGCTCAAGAGGACAAAACCCGAGAAGAAGGACCAAGAAAAGAGTTATGACGACTACCGTACGGTACCTAAATTATATTTGTATCTATGTTTATCATACATTAAACTTATAATATGATATTTATATTATACTAGGGGGCAAGACCCCTGCGCCACCCCTTGCCTCGCTTGCGATGGACCCCTGTAATATCTGTTAGTATCTGTATTTAGATGGCGATTCGACTAATCTAATTCTGAGACCGCATGTATAAACACTTTTACGAGGGCTGTTCAATAAGCCCCTGACCTTTTCCTTTTCCAAATTATTGATTGCTATAGAAGGAAGACGCTTAAATGTTAAAAGGCCAACTATCTTTGGACCTACGTATAGTTATGCCTTGATTTAGTTTTGAATAAGTTCAGGCTTTTCTGATACACTTTTGGAATAAGTTCAGGCTTTTAGAGGGAACGTGGTAGCATCTTTGAAAGGTAATTCTGTGCCTATCATACGATCAAGCAACAACGAAGCAATAGTCCTGATTGATAGGACTACTTACGAAAAGGCTACTAGGAATCCTGTAAATAGTGGCACTTGGCAGGCCATGCTTTTACGAAGTCACCTTTCAGTGGAACTACCGACATGGTTTTTATCACAATAAATTTGTTTTCTGAGGTGAGTACACGTCTCGGATTTCAATATTTTTTCAATATTTTATTTTATTTTATTTTTTTTTTTTTTTTTTTTTTTTTAAATGAAAAATTTTTGTTTACGACTCTACCGATATTACATTTTGAATTATAACTACTAGGGAAAACCAACGCCGCGAGAAAAATGGCACCATTTATACGCGACGACAAGCCATTGGTCTGGAACCAGTGGGCCCAGGACGAGTACCAGGACGAGTTCCTGGACCAGAACCTGGACCTGAACCCGAACGAAGAACCAATCGCAGAGAACGGGAACTTCAATGAATTATTAAAATTATATCTGGACGTGTTAAAAGTCAGAGCCAGTGTGGATCAAAATCGCGTACATCGCCTCCATCAACGCTTTCCCGCTTACTCGAACCTCCTTACCGAGTTTGCAGATGCCGTCTACCATCAGCTAGTTCTCATCAATCAGGCGCAGACCGCGGAGATTCTCGTGGAGCGCAACGACGTGGACCAGCAGATCATTCGACTGGTCCTTGAGATCTGCGAATTTGCTGACAGATTCGTGATATAATAAATAAAATCGATGGTGTCTTTAAAAATAAAAAAATTTGTTTGTTACCTAAAGGTATGTGAGGAAGATTACGGAAGAAAGGACATTTTATAGAGAAGTTGGGATAGATAGGTTTTACGCGATTGGAAGACAGGGCAAGATACACAGAATAGATGAACATCTAACCAAGGGCAGGCGGAAAGAATTCGCTGGGGCCAGGGGTATTCGGAATTAAGATCTAGAAAACTATGTCCTGCATGGTCTGGCACACCCTTGAAGATTCTTGCCCATAGGAGACCAGCTGGCGGTATTCTAATGTCACATTAGTGTTAAATGTTGTCCCTGCCCTAGCTTACAATATTTATTAGATGATTTGGTTTTACAACTTTTGCCACCCAAAATAGACCAACTGGCGCCATCTGTTGTGCTAAGGAAATGAACATGATGACCGTTAAACGGCACAGTGCCGCCATTTGTGACGGCTAGTGCTGCCACATTTTGTAAAGCACTGCCGAAGCGTTGCCACCTCAGCACATCAGCATCGCAGACTATCGGCGCGTTAATTCAAATTTGACCATTCGAAACGTGATATAGGTGAAATTTGTGGCTCAAACAAATTAGCAACTAATCGTAGAAAAGATAGCTCAGTCTTGTCTTAAGTGTTCCAAAAACCATATTGATTGCCCTTGGTATGAATATCATGTGCTCGCGCTCTCTATGGTGTTATGTGCCCCCTCTATTTACAATCGCATTTTTCTGGCCTTATGTTATTCTCATCTCATTGAAATTCATATTAAAAAAATCAAAGCGACGCTGTTTGCAGGGGAATAACGACGTATTTGTTAATACATATTTATGAGAAAATTTTCCAGTTAAAGTTTATTGTAGATTTTTTTGTATTACGCATGAGCGACACGCTAATTGAGTCAGCTCGACATCGTCTTAAACAACATTAAAATAAGAAAAGAATGAAAGAAAGACTAGTTTTGAAGGGGATAGAAGCTGTTAATACTCTGACAAATGCAAACTTATCATTGAATAGCATGATTTCGATAGGATTTCCTACTTTTTCTAAGTACATATAACCATTTCCTTGGAATTTTTATAAGCCCGGCTCATACTTTCATTGCTCGACGGACATCTGATCTATATCATCATACCTCTTCTCCTTGCAAGGGTATGCCAATAATCTTAAATGTTTTTGAGCGAATTTTTCATTGCCTTTACGGTGTGTGTGTTTGAGTGAGTGGAATGGCAATAGCAATAGCAAGCAGAACAAGAGCAAGCGCTTACAAGCGGATTTTTGTCGTTAACTGCGCATTTCGTCCAAAAAACTACAACAATAAGAACAGCAGCGAAACATTCAATGGAAGGGGTTAGGAAAAAAAAGGTGAAAAAAAGCAGAAACAGAGGCAGACGAAGACGAAGACGACGCAAAATCAAAAGACAATGTAAACGAGATCATTTTGCGACGCTGACGCCGCTCTAGTACCCGAGAGCGGGAGGGGTAAGCGAGTGCAAGTAGTGAGAGCGCTGAAAGCGAGAGAAAGAGCGACGCCGCCGCTGTCAAGGTGTATTTATATAAGGTGAGGCCGCATTCCGGTATATTCCTGTTTTTCACGCTGTATAATTTATTTGCCTACCTCTCGCGGATTTTCTGAGGGCACACTTTGGCACGGCCTCACCTTATACAACGTCCACTTTGTCTGACATTTATCAACAGTAAAAACAATCAAACAAACACAAAATACGAAACGAAATGAAGCGTAGCGGAAAAAGAGAAGGGAAGAAAGAGATAGAGAGAGAGAGAGAGAGAGGAGAAGAGCAAAAGTGGGAACGCGTGCATGAAATCGAAAACTTTTTAAATCTATGCAATTTTCCGCCTATTTTTACACCCTCTCGCACAAACAGAGAGACAGAAAGTGAGACGGAGGCAAAGTTACCCCTCCCCCTCACCCACAACGCAATTCCACGACCAATGCAAACAAAATTAAACATGGCCAAACCGCTAAATGCGTCGTTACCCCAATCCCCGTTGCCCGACGACCACTAATTCACCATCCCCCCCTCACACCATCACCGTCACAAGCATCTGCGACGACGACCTCACCTAGACAATAAGGCAGAGCAGCAGCAGCAACAGCAGCAGCGGCAAAAAGCAATGCTGACGCCGACATGCAGTCCGTCCGCTCCTTACAGTGGGATGGGATCGAAAATGTAAATTTATTCATAGTTCTAGCACAGTTAGAGCACCTATTCCCACTGTACATTATCGATGCCATTTCGTGCTCTCAGCGTCGAAAACTTTTTGGGGCCAGTCTCTCCCTCTTACTCCCAGCCAGCCCACTCTCCTCTCACGTTCTATGTGGCTAGCTGCTAAAAATGTATTTGTTAATGTTTTTAGAATTTTTCTTTTTCGTATTTGTATTTATTCTCCTCTCAGCACTGGGCTCTAGATGCGCGATTTGTGCGTGTGTTCATTGAAATTTAATACAGCAGCCGTGATAAAGCAGTGATATCGTAGATGTTGGATCGATAATATGGGGTCGACTGCTATTCTCGGCAGATACATATGTTTCTATATTTTGTATGTGCAATAAAACACTAATCTATGAAGAACAATACAATATTACCGAAACAGAAGTACAGGCCACATCATATCATTATCGACATACCAAATACCTCAGCTGAACTTGATCAGCGCTCTGTGAAGTTCGAATTCATCTTGTTTCGATTGCTAGTGAACGCGTATCGCAACTACGCCGCTCGTTTTTCTGAAATAAACTCCCTTGCAAATCATCTCCGTCCACACTGCATTCGTAGTCACATCAAATCCACAAAACCAAAGTATTGAGCGGATTTCATAATTTCTTTATTAATTTGGCTTTGTTTAAGTTTTTCTTCTGCTTATTCTTATCGATATATCGGCTATCGATATAAGCCAGAGGCAATTTATCATATGGAGCGTACTATTTTTACGCTCCATCTGATAAGCTAGTTGTGCCTATTGTCCCTTAGGCTTGGAATATCTAGAGTCACATAGGCATTCTACTATAATTTCATTACTAAATTACATACTCCTTTTGAACAAGAGCCCCCATTGCTGCATATAATCAGTACCACCATCTGTGACATCCCCAATCCGGTCCCCGCCTTCGATTGACGACAAAGGTCCGTTGATTGTCGCGATGCATTTGCATGCTGTGTATTTCTGATTTTTCCTCCACAGCGCTATAATGGGATGGATGTACATACATACATATGTATATGAAGATGGTTAGATACATATGTATATATATAGTGTTGCAGAGAGTTGTAGCAGGGGCAGGGTTGCAGAGGCACTGTGGGTTGGGATGGATGTATGGTGGCGAGTACATGGCAACAAATATATTTTTTTTTCGTCAACTTTGTTTGCTTCATTGCTCCACTTTTTTTCTTGTGCGACTGTTTAGTGCCTTGGCTTGGCCGCTGCTGTCGCTGTTATTTGATTTTCACATTTTTCTTTATTTTGGTATCACATGATTATACAAACACACATACTCTTACCCGCACACGAACACACACACACACACACACACACCACACAGCAATAGAGGGTAGACACTTATGTTTGTATTAAGGAAAATGTCTTTTCGAAACAGTTTGGTTTTGCTTTTCCTTTCATTCTTATTTTCGTTACGTTTTCGTTTTGAGTGAATGATCTGTTGATCCCCACATTTGTCCCTGTCGTAGTCGACTACTCTGCACGGCAACATAATGACGTCAAAGTTTACCTTCATTCTTTTGTTATCTACAAACATTGGGAATTTTTGGTGCGATCTGGGAGGTACGGACTGATTGATATTCTCTAATCGATGGTAATTAATTAAACAATATCTTCATTCTAGATGTTTATATGTAGAGAGCAAGTGGGCAACAGTGGAGTGAAGATGACCGCCTAGAAAAAATTCAAATGCTCCAGGAAGCTTCCACTTCATTTATCTAAGCCTTCAAATCCGCTCTAAAGTAAACTAATATTTATATCATATTGATACATGATTTTATATCATATTGGTAGTGGACATCTCCCCGTGGCATCCAGTTGTCCCATCATACCCTCAACAAGGGTATGGATACCGAAATATCGTTTCTCAACGCATACAAACGAAGCGTACAATGTACAAGTATTTGCTTTTATGCTTTCATCACGTGTTGACGAAGCGAGAGGGGTGTGCGGATGAGCGTCAAGCGATAGCGTGACAGTTCTAGGCTAACATTTTCGCAGAGTTCAGGCCCACTGTGCGCCTGCCAAAACACTTGTCAGCCGATGCTCTCTCTGTGCAAGCTTTTGCCGCTTTGGTTTTCTCTTGCTCTTCTCTTTTTTTTTTGTATTCTCTGCTCTCCCTCTCTCTTTACTGGCTCTCTGCTCTCTGTCCACACTGTTATGATTTTCTGCACCTGTTTAACTGTTTTTGTTTTCGTTGAGTGAGCGGGTCGGCAGCTCCCGTCGCCCTTCTCCCCCCCCAGAGTTTCTATGGTTCTAACTGGTTTTTCAAAATTCCCTTACATTGCCATATCCATTTCCAATACACCAATCTCGGAGCAATTTCACTTGCCGCCGCCACCACCGTCTCATTGGCAGAGCAATTGGTAATTGGACTTGGAGCGGGTTGTATAACTAAGTATGGCCAGACCTGAGACCAGACGGGCCCGCCGTCAGCGACAGACCGACCGACCGCATGGCAGCCGAAACGTACGAATCGTACGAATCGTACGAACCGGTGCGGTGCCCGAGTTGCCAACACAGTAGCGTCGAAAAAGTAGTGTGTAAACAATTTTGGGGCCGCTCTCTTCGCTTTTATCGCCGGCTATGGAGTTGGTTGTCGCCGCCATGCCAGGGTGTGTTAATATGGGGTGAACTATTCCCGATCTTCAAAAAGCATTTTCTTTTGCGCGCACTGCCTTTCGCATTCCCATAAAGCTCTGAAAGATGCTCCACGAGGAAATAAATAGTCGTATCCAACGTTTTTGATTTACATAGTTAAAGACTTTGGACTTGAAAACACACACTCGTAAGAGTTTTTATTAATACAATAAAGTATTGTACACTATTGTCTCCACCACACCATGCATGGCTCTCTCCCACACTCACACTCTCTCACTTGCTGTTACACTCACACATAAGAGTGTGGTCGCTCTATCCCCCTCTCACGACCGCCTGCAGTTTGTTTATGCGACGCTTGTCCCACATAATTTTTGTTTGTTAGTTTATCTGCTCTTCTTCTTTCACATCTTCTTTGAGCTACTGCGTCGGCGCCGCGTCTCTGCCGGCAGACAACGATTTCGTTCTATTTTCCATCGCACACGTTTTCCGAATCCTCTTCTCACTCACTCACTCTCCTACGGCCTGTATTTTTGGCAGCCACGTTGTTGGAGAGAAAAATCTCTGTGGCTACAACCGGCCGGAAAAACCGGGCAAACAATTCCCATTGGAACGTTTATTTCTTTTTGCCGACAATAACGCTGCGGCCCGTTTGTCGACTCAATTACGTGAGCATTTGGCGCGCTCTCTCTGTCTCTCTACCGATCTCTCGGGATTTTCTGCATGTGTATATGGACGAATTTTATATAAACGAGTGACAAACGATAAGAACTACATATGTATGTATGTACATACATATGTACGTAGCTTGGAGTTTTTTATACTCTTGCTCAGAGAAGTATAATGATTTTGTGTAAATGTTTGCATATATGTATGTATACAAATGCATTCCTGATCACGATGATGAGTCTAAGAACATGTGTACATTTTTTTAAAGCTCACTAAAAAAAAGCTAAATCAGATTTCTTGATTTTGTAAAAAACATAAAAGTAATATGCAAGGGTATTAAAAAATTCGTCCACTAAAGCCTGCGTCCTCTCTTGTTTTGTATTTGATTTTCTGTTGTTTTTTATCATTTGACTTTCTTTTTGTGATTTTGCTTTGGTATTTCTGTTGGTTTTAATGGCCGTCTATTTTGGCCACATTTCTCGTCTCTGCGTTTGCGCCGTAGCCTTATTTCGTTTTGTTCAGCTTTTTGCTGCCATAAGATCGACTCTCCCGCTCTCTCTATCAGTCTTTCGCTCTGTCTCTCACTTTTTCTCTCTAATTAACACGTTCGCATTACAATTTATTTTCATTAATAGTCTGCCACCAAACTAGAACACACACACATACGTAAAAACAAACATATATGGACCATATACGTACGCACGCAAACGTAAAAACAATAACGGCAGTTTTTTTTCTCTTTCTACCCCTTTCCCACTGAATCAAGTAAATGCCGATACATTGTACGACGCGACAGCGCTGTGTTTTGTTATTTGCGCGCGGGTGTTGCGGTACAGCGACGCTGATACGGTACATAGCCCACCTCTGCCATGGCTATCGGCTGCGGTTGTATTGGTGTGATTGACTTTTTCGCCTCTCCTCGCGACACATGTGTGCACCCACACGGACGCGCCGCTCCACAGCGCACAGAACAACGAAGCACATTTATGTAAATGCGAAGAATGAAAGAATTACCTTTTGCCGTGCACAGTGGGTCTCGCCGGCGTCGTTGAGAGCAATGGACAATAGGAACAAAACTCTGTTATCAAACAACATACATATGTTGGTGGTTCTGAGAACTCTTTTCTTCCAGTGGGTCCTAATTAGGCCGAATATCGAAATGCTTATTTTTATATTCGCTAAATATACCAAAAATATATCAATCTAACACTCTCGTCCATTATGATTTTAAATGTTCTTAAATGCTTCACATATACATACATCCAAATAAGTAAGACTATTCAGTGTATTCAAAAAATATAAAAATGTATAAAGGTTCGTTATGCAAGACATCTTCAAAGATTTTCATTTTACACCACCGAGATATCATTTAATACCACTGTCCTCTCCCAACAACGCCGCGTCGAGAGCTAACTGTAAGTATTGTCTGCTTCTTCTTCTTCCAGTTTTTGGCAAAAACAAAAACCATGTGTTTGCCACGCGCTTACGTTACGCTCTCTCTCTCTCTTTCTCTGTCTGTATCGGCGCGCTCTCTTTGGCCACGCACGGTGAGAGCGTAAACAACAGCAACGCAAGCAAGTCACTCTCTTTGCCGCGCTACCATGTGTTTTTTTCTTGCCCATTCGTCTCCAAAAACAAATCAAAAGCCATCATTGCAATAAATTAGTTAATTGAGCTAATGAATATTGGCAGAGCAGAAAAACGATTTGAGGGGAATATGAGTTTCAATCTGGTAACGCACTCGAACGCTGATCAGCGTTGACAGTGCAGCGGAACGTCAGCAGAAGCGGCAGCAAGAACAACACAACAAAAACAAAAACAGAGATGCGTTTTACCCAAGGTATATTAACTAAAAGGTAAGGCCGCGATTGCCTTTCCATCTGATAAGTCTGGAACAAAACTGAAACCCTGGCGGACTGCCCTACCCTTTATTGGTAGGCCTTGTCGTTGCCATTGCATTGGTTTAGGTATCTGCTTCGTGTTGCTGTTGCCGCTGCTACATAGTTGCTGCCGCTGCCACTGCCACAGCCACAGCCATTTACCCTGTAAACTGCGCGGCCGTCTCGTGTTCATTTTGCATTGTGCCGTTCAGCGCAACGGACGTGGTTAGAGCGCGGTGGCCCAAAAACAGACCAAAAAATCCAACCAAGGCAAATAAACAATCACACAAACGTACACGCAACAAACAAAACGCAGTCAATACAAATAACAGTATAACGACGCAGTCAACTAATTTTTTTGCATTGATGTCCGCACCCAAACGCACCGCTGTCATACAACAATAACAACTTGAGTAGGTATCCATATATATGTATCTCTTTCTTGTTTTTAGTATTACGATTTTTTTTTACAAGTGCCAAAAATGTGTAACTGTGACATTTGCAAAAAAGTTACAAAAAAAATAGTGCTGTAATTTGCCAAAAAACAACAACAGAAAAAAACCAGAAGAAAGAAACCGCAAAATTAGCGAAAAGTTTGCTAGTGCCGCCAGCAGATGCATATTGGCGAGGGAGCGCGAGTGTAAAGCGGCCCCAAAAGCTAAGAGAGAAATCAAACGTAAGGCAACCAGCTCCAAATGCAAAGAGAGACAACGGGCCCCAAAGGCAAAAAGTATAGTACGAGGCAGAGCAAGTGCGAAGAGTGTGGGCTACAACGAGACGATGAGTGCAAGAGTGAAAGAGAGTGGGCAGGCAGGCAGGCTGTGCAAGTGCGTGCGCGGCGGCAAAAACAAAATGTGAGTGCAAAATAAACAACAAGAAAATAAGCAAAAACCACAAAAAAAGAGAAAAAAAATTAAGAAAAGAAAAAGACCAACAGTAAAAAAACAGATACAACAACAAACACAAATACAAACAAAACGCAACAGCAAAACAAATCGAAAAAGCTTTAAAATAAAACACACACACATGCAGATAAACTTAAAGAAACAAGAGAACAAAAGAGGAGAGAGAAGGAAGAGAACATGATAACGACAACAACGTGGTGCTGGTTTCACATTCAAAGATTAGAGCATCGAAGTGTATGTACCCTTTAATATCTTCATGGGTTAAAGCGAAAAGTTCCGCCAGTTAAAAGATTAATCTCCATTAACTTCAAAATTAACTTTTTTTCCACAATATCTTGTGTTATTTTTTCGTTGATACATATGTCGATACGTTGATTCCAATACAAAAATATACAATCGTATGTTCAGAAGTTGTCAATGCTGTCTTCTCACGAAATCATTATATCCTCTATGCAAAGGGTATAACTAAATGTTTCAGTCGAAATCGACGAATCGAAAAATATTTTTAGTGTTGCCTATCTGTCCCTCTCTGCCCGTGCGTGTTTGTGTGTGTCACCAGAGTGCGTATGTTGTAGGTATGTGTGCGGGTCCCCCGCGTCTGCCTTGTGGTTTGTTCTTGCTCCTGTGACGCCCCCCGTACTGCATTTGTCGCATTGCCCGCACGAGGTAGAACAATCACCAACAAACAAAAACTAAGCAAAATGCAAACGCCTGATGGTAGGATAGGGGAGGTGCTAAAGAGAACGCAACACGTCACCCGCATGCTCTTGCAGATTTCTAATAATTCTATGACGTACATATTTTCCTTGTGATATACTCGAAAAAATAGCGTCGAAAGAGGGAGAGGGCCGTGTTATAAACATTTATTTGCTGCGCATAATTTCCAATACATTTTTTTTCTTCTGTGGATTGCGAATAAACTTACATACATACATATATGTATGTATATACGGTAAATGTGTGTTTTTGTTGTGTAGCGAGGAGGCGACTTATAATGGTGTGCACAAATATAGGAACCATGCTAAGAAATGTTTTGGTGTTTAAACTTAAACGTCTCGAGTGCCCTTTATCCACATTCGTTTGCTTTTGCGGTCTCTCTGCGGTCCACCAAAAAAAATTAATACTCTTGACAATTTAACACTGGTGTCCATATTCGGATGGCCATGCCTGTATGTTGTTTTATTTTTGTGTTGGCCTGTTACCCCTGCACACACACACATAGACCCACACTCTCTCACGACGGAGAGAGTGAGTGCGTCGTTGGGCAGAGGCACCGTTCTGGCGTCGTGAGAGCTTGTGATCGGTATCATTTTTTGTTGTGTGCCGTCGCTGCCTCCCCCTCTTTCTACCGCAGAGACGCTAATTGTTAGGCTGCTGCCGCTACCTCGGCTGCGGTCCTCGTCTGATAAAGCGACCTCGCCATTGCGCCTGCCTGACTTACTACTTCCCTCTCTTTCTCTTTTTTGTTAGTTTTCTTTTCCTCGTTTTATTGCATTGAAGAAAAGCTGCAGAGCCAGGCGCGCAGTTCAGATCGAAGCTCACGTGAGACTCTGCTACCGCTCTTCTTCAATCTACCTACCACATCACTCTGCTCAGGCATTGTATTTGTGCAATTAGCAGCGTTGGTGGCAGAGCAGCAGCGATTATGCAACGCAATTGAATGCTGAAGGAAACACGAAAAAAAAAAACACAAACAAAATAATGGAATACTGGAAACTTCAAAAAGCTCGTCAAAAGCTATGCATGTGTGCTGCTTGTGTGTGTCTGATGGCAATTTCCGACTTAAAAACCAATTGGAAATTGAAATTCCTTGACAGGGCCAGGCAGGCCCTATATGGTCTGCGGTGTTCGGTGCGGGGTAAGGTGGATTAAAAACTAATTGAATATCGGGTCGGAACATTTTCGACACATTGTGTGCTTGCAGGGGTGGTATGTACATTTATTTAAGAATCACGCAAGCCGGCGTTTGTTCCGTTGAAAGTTCTGGATCTCTCCCGTTCCCACCTCTCACTTTTTTTTTTATTGCTCTCAGTCTCTAGCCTTTCATAGATTTCGATACCCTTGAAGAAGAGCTATGTATTGAAGGACGTTTCTCCAGAATCACATTTGATTAAAGTCGTGAATAGAATAACACAGCCATCGATCTGAAATCTGAAAGGGTATCAGAAAGACCGACCCCCTCAAGGTAGTCTAAATTTTGTGTTAGCTTTGCACCTCGCGAGCACATTGCGTGTGCGTGTGCGCGTGTCGTGCGTCTATGTGTGTGTGTGCTTTTTTTGAGAACAGAACCCAAGCATCGGCATAAGACCTACTGCGACGGCGACGACAACTGAGGCGCTGTTTGTTGATTACATAAAAAATGAAAATAATTATGTACACTTTTGTACATTGTCAGGCACACACACACACAGAGAGAGAGAGAGAGAGATAGTCTCAAACGTGTGCGTGTAACTATAAACAAATACAAATGCAGACACAGATGGGTATGCACTAAGCACTATGCGAACACAAGTCAGTCGACCACTTTGTGTGTGGTTGAGGCGATAAGATACCGCGTATAGCAGCAGCGACAGCAGCAGCACCAGAACCACAAGCACCAGCAGCGAAATAGTGCGCAAAATGCAAACAAAAAACTTAAAAGTAGCAACAGCAGCAGGAGAGGAGACGACGACAGCCGTTGCCCTGCCCCTGCCCCTGCTCAGTACCCGCCGACGACTTTGTTGGTTGTTATACAACAACAGAAAATGGAGCAGAACTCAGCAGAAGGAGAAGAAGAAGAAGCAGTAGATAAAGCAACAGAAAATGCAGTAACAGCTGATCAAAGATGAGCTAACAGTGTGGACGACTAACACTTGCAGTGCAGAGAGAGGCCGGCCTGTTATAGCTGTAACAGAGCAACAGAACGGCAGGATGGGATGAAGCAGTAGAGTTTGTTTACAGTTCCAAAAAAGGGATATGTGATGCCTGTCGTTAACAGTTACACAAATGAAGAGGAAAGAGATAGCAGAATCATAGTAAGTCTCACAGTACAGGCGACTGAAGCTCAAGAGGCAAGATTCTGAATGATATCCCTGGAGAGGCAGGAAAGTGCTGGCAGAGTAACAAGTAAAAAAAAAAAAAAATGTTGCGTTTACAGTGCCATAGCTAGGGCGGTCATGTCTGGTACAGGCGACAACTGTGTCATTGGTGATATGTGTACAGATGTAGAAGCAGCCGACAGTCAGTCCTGTAATCACTGGGCGAACAAATCATAGTAACAACACTGTATGCACGAATGAATACATCTATTGCTAGAGTGTTACGTACGTCAGTTCGTGAGGAGGAGACTCTGACCACTACGTCGCTGTGGATACATATGTATGGGGAGGCGGGCGCCGCTATTCATAAATAGTAATTACAATTGTTCTCACAGCTGTTTTTTTTTTCTGTTTATCAAAATGATATACGAATACATACACAAAGAGCACCCTATTTAAAATGCAAACCTTGATTATTTTCCGTTCAAGCTGTGTCATAACTAGTTGCCAACTATTTCTGTTCTCTCTCTCTCTCTCTGCTCTTCTCTGCTCTTATTTCTGTCAATTATCAATTCATCTATTTAACTAAATGTTTAACAAAAATACACGCACACTCACATGCAGTCAGTCGGGTGCTCTTTGAGTGTGGTGCAGCATTGAACATTTGCGTTTGCTTCCAAAATGTGCTAATTAGTGGGAAACGTTTATCGCATTTCTGTTCATGTATGCATTTTTGGTTGTATGTTTGTGTGTGTGTGTGTGTGTGTGGTTGGTTGTCAATTGGTTTCAGTTGGGTTGATTGAAGGGCAACCCTGGCAAACTTATAAGGCAGCGGGGCAATCAAACGTTTTTTTTTCTTCATTTTCCTTTCTTGGTTTTGTTTGTTGAGAGTTTTCAATCATCACGCACGAATGCACAAATGAATGTAGAAATTAATTTGTGGTTAAATTTATAGATTATCAAGTTGATGGTGACATTTTTGTGTGTTGACAATGCAACTGTTGCGTGGACGAAGAGAGAGAGAGGGAGAGGGAATCTGAGAGAAAGCAGCGAAGGAGAAATCAGAGATTTTGCGGATAGGAAGCCAGGAATTGCTTTCATCCTTTGGTCATGTCATTCCTTCCTTTTCTTGTACTGCTTTTCTGTTTTCTCTCGCACTTCTCCATCACTTTCTCGCGTTCTTCTCGACTCTAATACTGCTGACTCTGCTCTTTCCCTCCTCGATAAACTCCTTCTCCAATCTTGTACTCCTCCTTTTGTTCCTACTCTGTTATTTACTCAGTTTTTCTTTGGTTTTTTTGTTAGCTATGTATATTACGTATACGCAACGATGATCGTTTCTCTCTCTCTTTTTCTCTCTGATTTTCTTATCAGCCCCTGAGACTTAGAACCGAGTAAACAACGCTTTGTGTCCACACTTGTGTGAGTGTGTGTGTGCGTGTGGGTTTTCTTTTTTCCATATTTATTATTCTCATTTATTAATGTTTTTCTGCCTTGTATATGTTTTGCTTTACCCTTTTGTTTTGTTTGGTTTCGTTTTGCGAGGAAAATGTGCTTTGTCTATATTTAGTTGTATTTAATTGCGGTTGACCCAATTTGTTGTTCTTGTAGTAGAGACACGATACCTCGAGAGTCGAGTGTATGCCTTGTGTAATTGCTTATAGTAAAAAATAAAATCAAAAGAAGACTCTACATACTCTATAGAAGGAGAATGCTTGGACGAGAGGCGGGCAGAGCGAGAGACAAACACACGATGTGTTTATTTTGGTTGAATTCAATTGAAATTGAAATTTTAATGATCAGTTTTAGCTTCGAGACGAAATCACTTGGAAAGGTACGAGAGTCGGTTAGGGTATATCGTGTGTGTGGGAGCGCTTTAGATGGGTAGAGAGAGAGATAGAGAAAGAAAGTGCGCCTGGCAACAGGGTTTTTTTTGTGTGTGTGTGGCAGAGCGTAACGCAGTGTGTCAGACAGAGCAGGGCATCGGATAAACTTAAATGCCAAAGCAACAGCATACTAAATGCACATGCAAGCCACATGACATGTACAGATGAAGAACGTACTACAGTTTTGGTCACATGTTGGTGGTAGCACAGTGAAAGAAGCAACGAACCTTATGGCATGCACCGGACTAGGATCGTTTTCCGAGTGGATATAGATTGTATTTGTTGAATGCTTCTGTTTATTCGAGGTTTACTCTGTTTGCCCAAAGATAAGATGAACAAGAGTCGTGCTCTTTTAGTGATTGAAGCCCGTAGTCATAGAAATTGTTCAAATTTCTTCTCGGTTAAGAATCAAAGGGGATTTGAGTTCTATGTTTGACCATCTAATGCAATGGTTATACAGGTTATATCCTTTACGGTTCGCCAAAGATTACTTTGTTTCTCCGCCTCCTCCAGTCTCCTATATCATCTTCTGCTTCTTGCTCCTCTCTTTTCGCTCTTTTTACCGCATCTAAAAAGCCGGCAAACTTCATTTTTACGCTCTTTGCCATGCCTTGCCTTTCTTTGCTGCGCTTTTCTCTTGCTCTCTTTCTGGTAGCTCTCTCACTCTTTGTGCGTGCGGCGGCATGGATGGGCATGGGTGATGAAGTCGTGACAGGGGGGTTAGTAGGGGGGGGAAAAAATGGTATAAATTTATTTTTATTTTTAACAAATACGAGCGACAATGCCGTCGTTGTTCAATTTTCCGCTGCTTTGCTAAAATTAAATATGGTTAAACGGCAACAACTGCATTCCCTCTCTCTCTCTCGCTCTCTCTCTTGCGTGCGTGTGTGTGTGTGTGTGTGTGAATTTCGGCTTCTTGTATTTCCTGCCTGCTCTGCTGCGACCTCCTCACTATACCCCCTCTCGCTCGCTCGCTGAGTGTGTGGCTGTCGCACGTGTCGATGTCGGGGACGGTGTCGCTTGCTTGTTGTTATACCCTTGAAGAGTGTATGATGATTTTTGACTAAATATGTGTGTAAGGAGTCTATTAGGTGTATATGTAGATACATATATTCTTCATGAGAACAAATGGTGGAGCATATCTCTAGCTCTTAAGATGTTTTAACAAATAGTCCCACGTAATGTCTCAGAGTCCATGAAATCTAGCAAATGGCAAGTGGAAAAGGGTATCAAAAGCTTCGGCTAACTGCCGTCTACCATGTTGCTAATGCTTCTGCCTCATTTTGGTTGAGATTTCGATCAAAGCTCCGCCTCCTCCGATGTTGATTTTTAATTAATTTAATTATGCATTAATCAAGCACAGCCCGGTTTAGGTTTTTGTTGCTGTTGTTTTTGATTATGCAAAAAAACGACAAAGTTTTGCCCAGGGAGGAGGGTACGTACTCGAAAATTAAATAATTTCTTTAATGGTTTATCATATTTAGTTGAAATGCAATGATAATCGTAATTGCTGTGCAACTTATTTATTTATAAACATTCTCTATGTTTTTTTTTGTGACTCACTGTGCGGCCAAAGAGAGAGAGAGAGAGCTTTTGATGACTTATTTTGAAGCCTAGCCCAAACAGCTGTTTGTTGTGCCTGCCTCTTTGTTGTAGTCCTTGTTTATGTTTCAGCAGTGCTTAGAGGAGCGAGCAGGGGGGGAAACCAAAGAGAGAGAGAGAGAGTTGTTTATGTTGTGCTACCCAAAAGGTTAGTGAGAGGTACAAAGAGAGAGAGAACGGTTCACTTTTCAATAAATGGCAATGTCATGCGCGAACGCTTCACACACGCTCTCTCTCTCTCTCTCTCTCTTTTGCTCGTATCTCTCTCTCTCTATCCCAGTCTACAAATCTTGTTTACGATGATTTTGCTTTTGCCGGCTCTCTGTCCCCCTCATTCACACACTTACACACACTGTGACAGCGCCCCGTGGTATGTGTTTTTGTCTGTGCTTTCGAGAGTATGAGTGCGACAGACGCGGTATTGGGGGAATTTTTGAAAATTGCGGCCGCACTCGCCGCCGCCTTGCTTCATTCGATTGCTTGCTCGCGTGCCTTACGGTTCGAGATTAACTAAAATAATAAATAAAATACAAAACCCAAAGAAAATGAACACTAAAAGTATATTGTATTTACGGTTTTTCTTTTGAGATTTACTGAGTGTGAATGATGACAAGCTTTATCTTTATGATGAAAATCACAACGAAATGCGGATAATTTTCATCTGGAAAATCTATGTATAAATGTTTTTTTTTTTGACGTGATTGAAAGCGAGATCTAATAAAAACGTGCACATCCCTCGAAACGACAACAGAAACAACAGAATCAGTTGAAAGCAGCGCGTCGTCACAGCAAGCATAAACAGTCGAAAAAAAAAGCAGCAAGCAGTGAACAGCACAACCATAACAAGCAGTAGAACGCCTTGTATGGGTGTAGAAGCAGCAGGAGAAGGAGGAGCAGAAGCAGGAACAGGAGCAGAGGTATGTGGAAGTAAAACAACGGCAATATCAGCAAACAGAAGAACAGAAGAAATGGTGGAGCCAGAGAGAGCAATAGAGAGTAAACGTAGAGGTAGAGGTGTGCGTGTGTGTGTGTGTGTGTGCAAGCAAAGAAGCAACAAAAACAACAAATAAAGAGTGTTGTAAAGAGTGGTGGAGGGGGGGCTGGGGCAAAGGCATATGCAGAGATTAGAATGATTAATTTTGGAAAATTCTTTTTCTCTCCATTTTGAAGTGTTTTTTTAGTTTAGTTTTTTTGCATAATAATACCCGATGCGATACGATTTCATAATCAAGCTACTAAATGGCATGCGGCAAAGCATAAAAAGAACAACAACAATTAATGAGCAAAGAAACAACAAACAACACAGCAACAAACAAAACAAACAGAAAAACAACGAAGCAAAGAAAAACCACGTTGAAATTCTGGACAGCGACGTCAGCGTTAAGCGTTAGCGTCAGCGTCAGCGTCGTACGCTCGCCTCGCCTCGCCCCGCTCTCGCACGCTCGCTTACGCTCTCTCTCTCTCTCCTGCCTGCCAGCCATGTGTGTACTCCAAGCCAAGCAGTTCCATATTCCACATCAACTGTGATGTGTGCAAATAAAAGTACAGTGAAAGCTTGCCAGAACTTTTGCTCTTTGTTGGAATGACTGGTGAGGAGAGGAGCTGTCGAGCGGACGAGTGTCCACTGTGCTTGATGGTGGAATCCTGCTCAAAAGTGATAATAAAATCATAATCATGAATAATTATTTTTAAAGCCACCACTACACGTTGCTGATGACGGTGTGCGGAGGGGGAGGGGAGCAAAGAGTCGGGGGATTTGACTTGTGTGACACACTAAAAGTGCTGCCGCCGCTCTCTTTGCGTTCTCCCGCCCATTCATTCGGTCGCTCTCTACCTATCTCTCTTTGTCTAGCCATGCTTTGTCTCGCTTTAAAATGAACGCGTGAAAAGCAGTTTTGTTTTTCAAAATATATGCAAAGATTGTGGGGAGGGGTGGATGTAGTAGTGGGGTGGGAGAGGAACAGTGGGCAACAATTATAAACGCCAAAAGCGTTTTTCTAGCGGCCTTGTTGCGTTTTTTTTTTCTCTGTGTTTGTACAGACATGCATATATGATTTACTGTATATGTATATAAACATGTATTTGTATTATTTATTTCTTGCTCTCTTTGCGTGTATGGTCATTTTTATTGTACATAGATTTAGTTGTTAAAAATATATACACGTTTTCCAATTATTTTATTTTCTGATCATTTTATGTGTATTTTTTTTTTTTACTGTTTTTTCCCTTTGTTTTATTAGGAAATACATATACGAATATAAGTTTATTCCTTAATTTTTTGAAAGGACAGAGGAATTTGGTATCCTATTTTGGATCGGCGTTTGTTTTTGTTGTTTTTGTCCGTTTCTTCTATGTACGTTCTTTGTAGTTTTTCTTCTTCGCTTTTCGTTGAGGCGTATACGTAATGTGCAGGGCAAAAATAGAGAGAGAGACAGAGTGAGAGCGAAAACAGGCATACGTCAGAGGGCATTACGTATACGCCGCGTGGTTCGTCGCCATCGTATTTTGTACTACCTCGCCACCCCCAACCCCCCTCCGCTTCTTCTTAGCTGTTTCTGTTGTCTTGAGAAAGTTCTTGAATATTTAAGGGTAAAACCAAAGAAAAGTGTCCTTTAAAAAAATGCAATATCTGAGAGAAATTTATAGAAGAACAAAAAGATAAACGAAAAACTGTGTAAAAATATTCCTTCATCTAACAAAACTTATCACGAAATATATGTTTGTGAAATGAATTTCAAAAATATTTGTTTATATTTCATCGAAGCCTTGCATAAAGACAGATACGAAGAGAGAGAGAGTGCCGTAGAGCGAGAGAGAGAGTGAGTGGGAGCGAAAGACAAAGAGAGAGCGCGCGGAGAGAGCATTGATTGCCGCCATAAGTTTTTGCAGTTCTCTCAAAAAATGCTTAAGCAGCTGTTGTTGCTGTTTCTCTTGCCGTTTGATTTTTGTTTCGTTTTTGGTTTTGCTTTTTTGTTTCTGTTCTTTCTCCTTATTGTTGTTGTTGCTGCTGCCGCTTTTGTTGGCTGCTTTGGTTGCTATTTCACTTTTTTTGTTGCATGTTATCTTTTTGATGGCCGGAAGTATGCGAAAGCTTTTCGGCGCTCTCTCACGCCAGCTCTCTCTCTCTCTCTCTCTCTCTCTCTCGCTCAGTCTCTCTTTTGTTGTTACGTGAAATGAAATGTTTGGAAAGCTGTGGCAATAATTTTTGTTTTTGGTTTTATATGTTTGAATATTTATATAGAACAAAGGGAAACACAAAAACAAACAAATGCCAAATGAAATTAAAATATAATTCAAATTCATATCTGCTTTGGCTTTGAATTTGTTTCATTTGTACAAAAGCAGAAAAAACCAGAAAGCCGGCATTAAAAACATCTCTCTCCCTCTCTCTCTCTCTCTCTTTTGCTCTTTTGTTTATTTTGTTGTTTTTAATCATATTTTTTCTCACGCTCCTTTACATTCGCTGTTATTTATTTTATTTAAAGAGGAAGCCACTCATTTAACATTTTCTCTGTATAGATTTTCACATCCATCTCTGTATGTCTCTGTCTCTCACTCCCTCTCTATCTCAATTGGGCGACAATTTTCACAACAACAAAAATCATGCTGGCCGAAGGGTCGAAGGGGAGGGGTCGGGCGAAGAGTAGTGAAGTGAAGTGAAGTTGAAGCGGGGCAGGATGTTCAGTCGCACGATGATTACACGCATTTCTTGTATTTTATACAGTGATATCGCCAGGTATTAGGATAGCACAGGGTATGATATGCGTGGCTACTGCTTGACCACGGGAGAGTGTAAGCAGTGTATAACGAAAGTATTTTGTATACTATTTCTGCAAGATCTCTCGCTCATGACTAGTCGTTATTTCTTGCACTCACTGTGGGTCATTCTTCTCATATCCCTATGTTTTAGTTCTCGTCTGCTATATGGTAAATCCGTTGAAAGGGTATCAATATTACGCTAATTCTTACCATAAGAAGTCATCTGTAAGTATGTCCTTAAGGTCAAAGTTCACTTTCGTCCAGCTCCCACGTCATGTGGCGCCGGGGGGTATCTGCAAGTCGTGCCTCTGTTACTTGCCTGCTTTTTGGTGGCTTACAGCTAAAGTGGCTCTCCCCCTGTTAGAATGCTCATTATATAGCATATACTTGATGCTTGCGTATGTGTATGCATATCTATCTACATGTGTACATACGTATATCCATATCGGTGTTTATATGTATGTATCTATGTGTGTGTGTGTATATCTGGATGAATCATCATTCAACATCATCGTCAGCAACGGCCTCATCCAGTGGCTGGCCGGCTGGTGTTTCATTTGCGATTGTTGTTTATGTTCTTTATTTTTGTTTTTGTTTTTTTTTAGCATGCAGCACACTCGCTCAGGTACAGTTACCACCATGTGCTGCTTGCTGTTGCCTGTTTCTACTGCTTTCTGGCTAATTGGGGGAGAGCTACCGTTAGAAGAGTGCCCCCAAAATGCAAGTGTTGCCTCATTTCCTCTTCCTTCTCCTTGTTTCTCTTCCCCCCCGCTCCCCACACTTGTCCTTCTCTCAGACTCGCATTCATCCTTGCGCGCCCACTTATCCTTGTATGCCATCATTCTATCCACTGAATGGACTGACTGACGTTTGTGGGTGGCGGCGCTCCTCCCGTTGACATTTAAAGCAGCTGCTGAGGGTTCTTCTTTCCACTGCTTCCTCTCCTGCTTGCCCACTGCTTGCCAGCCCAAAGGTCTGCGGGTCACAGAACATTTGACGTTTCTAGAACGAAAATGTGACTAGATGTCGACGGCGTCCCCTAATAATCTCCAAACAGCCAAAACAACAAAAGAGAGAGAGGGAGAGTAAGAGAGAGAGATAAAAGTAAAAAAATAAACAACACCAAATCAGAAGAGAAGAGAACGAGCGGCTCAAAAGGCTCTCTCGCTCGTTCTCTCTTTGGAAAACAAACAAAACAGATGGACAACGGAGCATATGCCAAAGAGAGGGAAAAAGAGAGTTGTGTGTTTCGGAATTTAAGAGAGCGAAGTGTATCTGTGGCGGCATTTGTATCGGAACGTCATGCAAGCGGGTACCACAGTGCTTGTGTTTGTGTGGCTGCCTGTGTGTGTGTCTGTTTGTGTTTGTGTGCCTAACAAATAGTTGAAGTTTTTGTTGTTGTCCATAAGCGGCCATATTTGCTAATTAATTATGTCAAAGGCAGCCATAGCCATAACTTCTCCCCCCCCGGTTCAGCACACAGCACTCTGATCCCATTCCACCTCACGTTTTCACACCACCCCACACACAGACACACTGCTCTTCGCATTGGCCTGCCCTCACAAAAACCACGTTGTTCCAAAGTGCATAAAATATAAGGTGAGGCCTTTTCAGAGAGCGCTCTCGTGAAACTCGCACACTTTTCCTTGTGTAACGTTGCCCCAATACGAAAAGAACGCAGAAGAGAGAACGTGTCAACAAATAGGCAACTCGGAGAACACCTTTCACTCTCTTATTCAACCTGCCCCTCCTTCTATTGTCGTGCAAAAATGTTTCAAATTGTTTATACTTTTTGTATTGGTTTTGCCGCTTGTTTTCTTGTTGTTTTTCCAGCACAGCAGCAGCAGTAGCAGCAACAGCAATGTTGCCAAGACAACGACGAAAACTTTCGAAAATCGGTAAAAGGAAGGCCAGCCTCAGAGGCCGAAGCTTTTGATACACTTGCAGGCTTAATGATTGAAAGTTCTGTATATTTGTTCTGCTTTGCAAAGCCATAAATACTCCGCTCAGCAAAGGGTATGGAAAAATTGCGTCGCAGCGTTGCTTTCAGGGCCTTGTCTATTTATTTGAGACGCCACTGTAAGGTGGGAGAGACGTCGATGCGACGCCAGCTTTGGAGGTCGTCGTCGGTGCCAGTAGCTGAGGCAGCGGTAGCGGCAGAGAAGCTTTTTATTTGTTTTTGTGCTCTTCTTAATGTTGTTTCTCTGTTGCTATTGCTTTGTGCGTTTTGTTCTCATTCTCTTTCTCGTTTGTTGTGGCGCGCTTTATTGTTGTCGCTGCTCTTTGCACATGCAAAACAAAAAGAGGACAGGGAGACGAAGAAGAACAACTAACGGCATGTCAAAGTAAATTTCTTGGCCGGACATTTTTCAATGTGTTTTTTTTTTGTTGTTTTTGTATGTACATACATATGGGCATATACATATCTCGTGTTTGTTGAAAATCAATAAATAATAATACACTTTGTTGGCTGCCACCCCTCACCGTACAACGTGCCGCCGCTTGCCTAACAGCAGAAAAGTTGGCCCAAAAAGGGCAAATGAATATTCAAGTTAATTGCAAACTGCGCTTTAGGGGGGTGAATGAATATTCGATGAATTCAATTTTTGGATGAATAAAGGGTATGAGGTACGTGTAATTTATTGATTGAAGGCGTGAGGGAATGAATTCGAAGGCATTGTTGAGGAATAAGATAAATAATGATAAATTCCTTAAGACCGAGTGGAAGGCATGGTATAGAACGTACTAATGATGAACAAAGGAATAGAATGGCGAAAACCGTCGGTGTTAAATGCGTCGTGTATGAATAAGAGAATGAATGTAGTAGGGATGAATGCATGAATGAAGGAATGATCTTTGGACTCTCTCTCTTTAGTTTTTTTTTGCTGTTTCAGTTAGATTTGTTTTTGCTTCTATTTGCAACTCTTCGAATACAAGCATTGAAAAAAACTATAACCAAAGCAGAAATGCACACACGAAATACGAAACTAAAATGAAAACTGCTGATAAGATAATCCACTAATCACTCACACATGCCAGCAGAGCCAGCAGGCATGGGCAGCAGTCAGAAGGCAGAAGGAGTGACTGAGTCCGAGAGAGCGGGCATGGCAGGTGGAACCCAGCAGTCAGACAGAGCGCGCAATTTGCTGCCTGCGATGCGATGCGACGCGGGGTAGTGGGTGACGTCGCCGACGTTGTTGCTGCCGTCGCGTCATAAAACGGCACAAAAAGCTAACACGCGTAAACAAGCAAAGCAGCAATAAAATGCCAGCAGCAGAAACGAGAGAGAAGCAGCAGCACCAGCAGCAGCAGAGATAGCCAGACGCAGATAGCGAGAGTGGGAGAGCAGCAGAATAGAGAATACAGTCGCGGGCAAAGTAAAAGTAATAGTGAGAATGACAATGATCTTATGCATTTTGGCGTGACTGTAGTTGAAAATACAGTAAGTTTTCGGTGGAGCAATCGACGTGATTGGCAATTTGCCGATCCTATCACAAATCGAATAATCATTTCTACATTTCTATAATAAAATCTGAATCTTGTGGTGTGTCTAAAAATTGTGTGTTTCTTGGAGTACTATTCCTATGCCCGCCGCTGTATGAGAACACTCGCGTAAACTCGTATGCGTGCAGCAATGCGCAGCAAAGTAGGCAATCAATGCTCTGTGAAGGACGTTTGTTGCAACATCCACAAAAACAACAACAATCGATTGTGTCTAGTCATGCTCACGACATCCATTTGCTGACTGGCTTACCCCAAAATGCAGCAACATTGATTGATAATTTCGTCAATCAGTCATTATATCATCAAAATGGCTAAAAATACTTGCTGAAATGTATCTAAGCGAAGTGATTTCTCCAAAGAATTTCAGATTTAACGGTGAGACAATATCTTCCACATACAGATGAGTGAGCACTCACGATCGCTGATGATCTGATCATTTTCGAATTTAAAATTTCAAAAGATATTCTATGAGTCAGTCTATGAGCCTAACTATATTTTCTGAACCCTAAAAACAAATGTGAGACAGAAGATTATATTTATTAAGACCTTGAGAAGGCTTTACAGAGTTAAGAGATTCCTTTAAACTGGGATAACAATTAAAATGGAAAGATTTAGGTGATATGTTCCCATTATTTGTACGATTTTAAGTGATACTCATCGAATCGAATGTGTCCTTTCGCTTATGGGATCAATGTATATATATTTCGGACCATTCTGTAAAAAAATTCTTACGCTTAAGTGTATGCTAGCTCCCCACTAACCTTCTTCTCTACCTCTCTCTTGCAGCATGTCCACAGATAATCCCACACATCTGCTGACCACGCGGGATCTTGGCCAATTGCGGGGCCAATTACAGACGACAGCAGCGCCAGCGACGGCAACAAGTGGCGTACATGGATACCGCAACATAATTCCCCCACCTATCAGCACCTCAGCAACAGCAACAGCACCAGTAGCAGTAGCAATAGCAATAGCATCAACAGCAGCACCAGTATCAACAGCATCTTCCGTAGTAACAGAAGCATCATCATCATCAGCATCATCCGCCACCACGAGCAGCAACAGCAACAGCAACAGCGGCAGCATCCATCACGGAGGTGGCAACATGCAGGCCACCAGCTCAAAATATGTCGTCATTCAACCGAACCACAACGGCGGCTTCACGGCCTACGATAGCAGTGCCACTGCAGCAACCGCGATGTCCACGGGCGGAGGCGGTGGTGCCGGTGGCTCTGGAACGGGTGGAAATATTGTTCTTTTAGCCGCCGAGCCCCTGGAAATGGGTTCGGCAGACGCATTGGCCGCCGCTGCCGCTGCAGGAGCGGACGATGGTGAGCTGCGCTCCTTGTCGTGGCTGAGCGACAGCAATCTGATCAAGGGGATTGTCACGAGCAGCGGCTCCACAACGGCCGCATCGCAGGCGAAACGGGCAGCGGCTGTGGCCCTCAAGGCTCCGGCGGGGGGAGTCTGCCTTGTCGGCGATCTCATTGAGGAGCTGCCGCCAAGCAGCAGCGATATTCCGGAGACGGGAGACCAGCAGGGGACGCCCGGGGGCGTTTACAGCACCACGACAGTGCACAAGGGACCCAGCGGCACCACCACAGTGGTGGAGTACAAGGCCACCAAGACGACGACGACGGCCACACGAACAAGCTACATGCCTGTGGTGGTGACCAGCAGCAGCAACAGCAGCATCACACCATCAGCACAAGCCACCATTTCGCCCGCCAAGCAGCAGCAGCCCCAACAGATCTTTGTGACCAGCAATGGGACGGGTGCAACAACATACAAGACCTCTACCCCTACATCCATGGCCACGGTCTCTGTTTCGTCCGCCCCACCGTGCTCCCCGAATAATAATATCAACCACCACAACACCACCACCCACCATCCGCACAAGAAATATCTGCGGGAGAAGATGAACGTCCATGTGGACCACAGCAGCCATGTGGCCTCCACGGTGACGGTCGTCAGTTCGCCTGCATCCTCCAACAATTCATCGCTCAGCTCCACCTCCGCTTCAACCTCCGCCCTGTCCATGTCGGTCAATGGATCATCGGCCGGCATAAATGGCGCTGGGAATAGTCCAGGGCCCAAGGCCTCCAACAGCTTCACGACCGTTTACGAAACGGTAAAGTTCTCTGGAGCTGGGACAACGCCCTGCAGCATCAGCAACCCCAGCCAAAGCAACAGACAGCACCTGCCCGATCAGACGACGCTGATTACCCCAACGGCATTGATCAGTACTTCGCCCATGACGGGCTATAGTTTTGTGCATCATCTCACCGGAACGCCGCATGTCATGTTAGTATCTCATGGATCTCTGCCTCTAGGGTGGCAATCAATAAAATTAGTCTTTCCTTCTCTCTCTGGTTTTTGGCAGGGCTTCGACGGCACCATCGGAGGCGACTCTGGGAGGAGGCGGCAGCATCTACTACACCAATGCCACGCCAATGCAACAACAGCAGCACCTGCAACAGCAACAGCAGCAGCAGCAGCAGCGTGGCATGCATGTTTCTGTGTCGCCGCCACCGACGGCCGTCAATGCAACAATGGGGGGTCATAATGGATCTAATGGAGCATTGAATCTGCGAAGCCCCAATAGCTACAGCAGCTACGACAATGAGGATTCTCTGAAGGAGTTCGACATGACATTGAACTCCAGGATGCATACCAGCACGCCCCAATATGTGGCAGCGGCAGCCAAGAGCAGCAGCTACAGCAACAACGCCAACAGTTCCTCAAACACCACCAACGGTGGAGGAGGCGGTGGCGGTGGTGCGGGTGGTGGTGGTGGTGCCGGTGCCGGCAACACACCGCAAAAGCAAAAGCATCCCAACAATGTGCCATATGATCCACTAGTGCATACAAACAACAAGCCGCCATATAGCTTTAGGTAAGACCCAAGCCGATCCTCTCTTGGATTCGATCTTAATTTGATTTGTATTTTTCTCTGCAGTTCACTCATCTTTATGGCCATTGAGGGTTCGAACGAGAAGGCGCTGCCTGTAAAAGAGATCTATGCGTGGATTGTCCAGCACTTTCCATACTTCAAGACGGCCCCCAATGGCTGGAAGAACAGTGTGCGGCACAATCTGTCGCTGAACAAGAGTTTCGTCAAAGTGGAGAAAGCCCCCAATATGGGCAAGGGCTCGTTGTGGCGCGTAGAGCCGCAACAGCGTCAAAATCTCATTCAGGCCCTCAATCGGTCAGGCCCATTCTTCCCGAATTCAGCGGTGGACAAGATCAGTACGTCGCTGAAGAGTCCCAATGGGCAAGGGGCGCCCCAATCATCCGGTGGATATGATGGCCTTGATGGAGCGCCTGCCTCCGGCGCCGCTGCCTCCGCCAATGGAATAGGAATGGGCTGTGGCAACTCTGCGGCTCCAGTGACACTGGCCACACCCACAAAAAGCAATGGCCTGGTGCTCGCCAATGGTGGTGCTAGTCAATCGGCCGCCATGCCAAACAGTCCATCATCAAACGCTGGCGGAGGAGGGAGTGCCAGTCATGCGCGAGTCGATCCGAAGCTGTTTCCCTATTTGTCCAAGGCCTTCCGCAAAATCCGCGAAGATGGTGGGCCGCCCACCCAGCAGCTGCTCCTCAGCGATGTCCTCGATGACGATGCTTCCGGCGAATATGCTGGCAACCACAACCACAACAGCGGCAGTGGCAGTGGCAGTGGCAGGTACGTCTATGTGGGAAACGGAGGGGCTACTGCTGGCCTCAATGGAAGTGGAGATGGCATTAACTTTGAGCGACTGGCCCGCGATTGCGGGGCTGACAGCATGGACGATGTGCATGCTGCGGCGGCCATGCTCTTCCTCAAACACGGACCAAAGGCCTTCACTGAGTCTTTTCAAAATGGGTAAGCCCTAAGACGATCACTTAATCCGACAGATCTTGTAATCTCTACCTCTCTCTCTCTATCTCTCAAAGGGCCCCAGTGATTACAAGTTCTCCCAGCGAGGATCACACTTATTCCGCGGGCGGCAATAGCAATGCGGACAGCGGCGCCTCCACCCCACTCACCAATGGCAATGTCCTGGCGGGGCAGACGCCGGCCCAGCTTCAGCTGCAGGCGCAGGCCAATGCCGGCGGTGGATCGGACAGCAATTGCGCCAGCTCCGATGCGGCCTACGACAGCAGCGAGGAGAAGTGAGTCTCCTAATGCGTGGGGTCCTTGAAACTAATCAACCTAATTCTGCTCCCTCTTCTCCACAGCCACAACATTACGCCCGAGGAGTTGGCCGATCAGCAGCGACATCGTGATGGTGTCGACGCATTGCTCTCGTTGTCGCGCTCATCCATCGTTGAGTGCGGGTCGGTGGCCACCACGCACTATCACAGCAACGGAAGCAGCGGAAGCAGTCACGGCTCCCCGCACAAGCGCCCCTCCAGCCACAGTCTCGAGGAGGAGCACGAGCACCTCCTCCTGCAACAGTACCAGCCACTGTTGTCGTCCTCGCCACAGGCTGTCTACACGAATGGCAGCGGCAGCAAGATGGCACTCCTCAGCAGTGCCGCTGCCAATGTGGCGTTGGCCCAACAGCAGCAACAGCAGCAGCAGCACCATCAGATCCATCAAATGCAGCAGCAGCAACAGCATCAGCATCAGCATCAAATACAGCAGCACCAACAGCATACAGAGCTGTACGGCAGCGTGAGTGGCAGCTATTTGGCCGGATTGAATCACTGCCTGCCCGCTGCAACGGGAGCTGGAGGACAGGCGGCCATGTTGCCCCAACATCTCACTGCTACGATGGCAAATGCTGCGGCCAAGAACAAGGTGAAGCCTCTGCGGGGCTTGCGTACAAAGATCAAGCGGAAATCTGCATGGATGCGGTGAATGTGGCGCCAGGCCGGAGGCAGGCGGAGGACCGTCTCCTAGCCTCCACAGCCCCTCGCATGTCCCCTCCATGGCCACGTCTCCTGTGTTGTTGTCTCTTTCTAATTGCAAATTGTTCAAATCAGAGCATTTAGTCGTAAGATTTAGTAGACTCCCTCGCCTGCTCGCCCTTTCTTCTCCTTTATTTTGATTGTGTGTGTTCCTCCTCTAATCCTTGTGTTTGTTATACAAATTAATGACTATTTTTTGATAGGTTTTTAGTTTAGTTTTTAAACGTCTTTTGGACTTGATTCGGGTCCTCGATTGTCGGCCATTTCATCAATATTTGACAATTCTTTTGTACGATTACACACACACACACACGTGTTGTACACATCATCTATATAAAAACAAAAAAATCATAAACTTTAATGAAGTGTAATTAATTTATAGCTTAAATAATTTTAAATATCTTTTGCTTCCCAACTTTGGTTGTTTCATTATTCTTTTTTTTTTAATTTTTTGTTTAGTCTGTTATCCTTTTTAATTGTTCAAAAATGTTTTTACAACAACAAGGAAAAAAATGAAGAAATCGAAAAATGTTAAATTGAAAATCGAAAATTCTTTGAGAAGAATATTATTTTAAGATTTTGCATAGAATGGTGGTGTAGAATGTGGCTCCCAAGCACTTCTTTCATTGTTTAGTTCATAATTTCCAGCGTATCAGAGGGAGAGACAGGGTTTACATATATCAAACGACAGACAGACAAAGGAAACAATCACAAAAATTCATTTAAGTAGGAAAAACCTCAACAAAAGAATGAAATGAGGAATAACAAAACAAAACAAAAAAAAAAAATGGTAAAACAAAGAAACCAAATAATTATTAAATAAAAAAACAAAAAGCAAGAAATTGTAACAAAAAGAAACAGTAAGAAATTGTACAACAAAAGAGAAAGCGAAACATTTCTAAAAAAAAACAAACAAAAAACGAAGGCATAATATTTGGTAAAGGAAAGGAGAAGAAAAGAGAAGAATAAAAGTGTACAAAAAAGATAGCATGAAATTGTAAAATGCAGAAGAAACAAAGCATAAACATTGTAAAACAAGGAACAAGGCAAAAACAAGAAACAAAAATTTTATACAAAGCAAAAAATGATGAAATTTTTTTTTTTCGAATTTGTTGTTTTCTGCTTTAAGCAAGGTGTTTTCGATACAAATAAGAATCACACGCAAACACACACATGCATGTAAAACTACTTATATGATCTATATAAATATATATATATACCGAAGAGAGAGAGAGAAAGCAAGAGAGAGATAGTAGTATATAAGCAGGAAGCCCAGACACACTTAGCGCCTTATGAATCGAGTCCTTAGCAAAAGTTGAATGAGAGATGGTGAGATCTGTTAAGAATTGTTTGAACTGCTTTGTTATACGGATATGCGATCTATATATAGATATATACGATATACTGCTAGAACACACCCAACACGATGACACTCAAGAAAAAATGTTAAATCAAAGATATTTAGATATATGTAAGTTAAAGCCACAAAGCAAATGCGAAACCCTAATTAAGTAAGCCATCCCCCTTCCCCCTCCCCTCTAATGGTTACGTAGTTGAAATGCTAAAAAATTGTTAATCAGACTGTAAGCAGACTTTAGTTGAAATCAGGAACCCTGTGCCCCCTCCAGAGCCTAGAGCGGAATGTGTATATACCCGAAATGCCTCGAAAGAGCTGTTAAAACGATGCTGCAATCTATAAAAAAAAAACAAAATAAAAAAACAAATCCTGTATCTGTGGAATATATATATATATATATGTATATATCTAACGAACAGAGGAGGGACGAGAACTGGACAAAGAACGCCCCAAGTGTATACACTTCATGTACCTTTTTAGCAAAAAAAGCAAAGAACGCATTAAAAAGTTATATAATTAAACTAAAAACTAAAACTAAACTAAATGTTGATGTCAAAGAAACCAATCTGCTAGTTGTTGCAACAAAAAGAAAAACACAAACAAATGAAACAAATGTTAAAAATTTTTTTTTGTTTGCTCAAAAATCTTAATATTACGATTCATTTAATTATTACTATTATTTTTTAGTTTAATGCGAGAATGGCTTTGAAGCGCATGTGGGATAGGGGAACGGTGTGTGTGGAGGAGGAAAAACATCAAAATAATTATATAACTAAGCTTAAGGGCCCGGCCCCCCTCTCCGAGCCCAGCCACGCCACGATCATCCATGCCCCGCGAAAGACAATCGCCGCACGAATTGTTGTCGTTTTTCGCTTAAGTCTAAACAAGTTGAAAGTTCTATGTAGCGATAGGACGGACACACAACCTACACTCTACACATATAAATATCTATATACATACACACACGGCAATAGCAAAGTACATACATACATATATAAATATTGTTATAAACCATTAAGCTTTATTGTTTATACACAAACACACATATATATTATGCATATATATGTATATATATACATACTAAATCAACGGATAAAAAAAGAGAGAGCAGGTGGAGACTATCCGCCTGATCTGATCTGAACCGATCCGATCTGATCCGATACGGTACGATGGTACTATACCCTTCTTCTGCCCGCGATGAGCAAAACTGTTTTGTTAATGTGTTTTTTTTTCTTATATTTTATTATTATGCAACATCATTATTATTATTATTATTACTATTATCATTGAGATATATATATATACATATATGTATATATATATTTGATTTTAAAACTTTTTTTGCATACCAAATACACACAAATCAAAATGTGAAATAATTTCGTTTGTTTCGTTATGTTTTTGTGTATGCCGGAATCGACTGAATCGGGAATCAATATGTGAGGGGAAGTCAGAGTCCGATTAGTATCTATGAGAAGAGAGCAACGGAGTATCGGAGCACCGGGTGTTGAGGCGAAACGTAGCGCGCTTTCCGACTGGCTTTTTAATACTGAAGGGGTTGGGTTCCCTAATAATGGATCGACGGTGATATAGTAAAGCTCTATCTCTCTCTTAAGGAAGACGTCCGGCCATGGTGGTTTCCCTCGATACACTTTCTCATCATGCGCTTTTCCTTCGTTGACGGGTCGTGAACTGTGAATATAGTCCATAGTTGTACATACTTATATTTAGATAACTATTTAGGGGTGATCCGTAGGATCGATAGATGTCGGTTTATGTTTAGCTATTGTAAGTGCCTGCCCTTGGTACCCGCTCCACTGATTGAAGCTTTGATTGAACGCCGCACTGTTGCCAGTTTTCACGGATTTGTTAGTGGAAGTGTTAGCTTGAAGCCAGGACTCCTCGATCCGCAAACCCCGCCTTTGATAGAGCCTTGTTGTATGCCATAAACACACACACACACACACACACGCAAAGTCTACAGGGTATCGCAAGAAACATGTATATCTCGAAGCAATCGAATAGAGAGCCGTCTCTATGTCACTTTTGAAAAACCTTTTTGTGCGATCTGATATCTACTTATATAGCACATACATAAATACAAACATATGTACATACACATATATATCTCTGAAGAATAGGATGATCAATCTGTTTGCCCTCCAAGGTTTCAAATAGCGCCTGTTTTTATGTCTCTAAAACCTCTGTACAAAAAAGAAGAATAACAAACAACAACAACAAAAAAACACAAAAGTATAGAAAAATTAACAAAATATATCGAAAGTTTACGACAACAACAACAAAACAAAAACCCAAACAAAAACCAACAAAATTAAGCAAATTAAATATGAATTATATTTATATATATACAATACATATACATATGTGTAAACGAAAGCAAAGACAAATTGGATGAGAGCTAAATGTTACCCTGTATTTTTTTAGAAATAACATTTTTCTACTTTTTGGATTGATGAAAAACCAAAAACACAAAAAAAAAAAAAACAAACAAGACACAAAAACCAATTGAAATGAAAGCATCCATTTGGTTATCGTTTGTTGCTAAATTATATAAAAAATACCAACCAAAAAAGGTACGAAAAAACCAAATGCTACGCAGATTTGGGACTGACCTTTGGGCCTGCATCACTGTGTATAAGCGAATTGTGTATGTCATACAATAAATAAACTATTCACCACCCATCTGTTGATATCAGCTTACAGCTCTGTCTTGGATAAATACATTTAAGTAGCCAACGAGGCTTAAACCTTTCAGATTTCTCCGTAATACCACATCTTTGGTCTTTCTTCGGTTTGTATGGCTTGCTGGAAGTCGAGTCGGTTAAATATCTGCCAAATCTAGCCAAATATCTGCAGAAGAAACTGGCCGCAGGTTCCACAGAATCTGAACGAAGACATCAAATTAGTGGTGTCGCTTGTACGGCTCCTAGGGATGTGAAGATCCCATCCCATCCCATCGAGCTGACTTGGTGGTAGTTGATTAACAACATATGTAATTATCCATACATTGGGAATACATAGTTCAAATAGTTTGCCGGCTCAGATAGTGTATACTAAATCAACGGATTAAGAACAGAAAGCAGGTTGGGAACTATTCCGCCTGCGACAATGCAGAATTATATACATATATTGTATTATTAAACTAAATTATTCTTATTTTTGTTACTGCGATGATTTCTATCGAGTCCCACGCGACTTGACATCAATAACATACATATGTAGAAACTGTCTTCAGGTCTGAGTTGTTGAAGTTGTTATACTATTCAATACCCAAGGTGGAAGGTGGATCCAAAAGTATCTTTTGTATTTTGTATCCTATATCGTGGTCATAAGGGAGATTGCAATAGTTTTGAAGCTATTTTCGCTTTTATTAGTTGTTTATTTATACTCGTATATCTCAGAACTAGTTTTTTTTAGTATCTATACTGAGAATTTTAATGTTGGGAGTGGTTTGATCTCTTGATCAGTATGGATCAGCGTAGATTACTTCATCACTAAAACTGACGGTCCGCTCAGTGTCGTCGGAGGGCGGTCCCTCGAGGTCTTCGATGGGAAAGAGACCAGAGTGATTACTTGGTGTGGGCCAATCGGCCATGTCGCCAATATCTTCATATTCTTCAGGCGACTGCGAGGTAGACGAATCCTCCGATTCCGATATGTCGTTGGGCAGTCCTGGTTCGCTGCTCCGACAATTGACGTCGAATGGGAAGAGGTGTAGGCCGAGCTGCTTGTAACGCTTCATGCACTCCAAGAAATTCTGCTGGCGAGTTGCCGTCTCAGCCAAGCTCTGCTGGACCGATCGGTGGTCGATGCTGCGCCTCTGGTCCGTGGTGGAGCTGCTGTCCGAGTCTCTGTCTGTACTGCAGCCCGAGTCGTAGGCCTGCTGAGGCTCTTCAATCTCTTCCTCCGAAGCGTTGGAGCTCCCCACGTGAAGCTCCAGCAGATGGCCGCTGGCACGCTCCTGTTCCATGCTGCGATCGAGTAACACTTGCTTCCGCTGCTGATTGAGTTCCAGGTGCAGGGACGAGAGGTCCTCGGTAAGCGAGTCAGTTAGGCAGGTAACCTCCTCGTTGCGAATCAGTCCCCAGCGTAGGGTGCACGGTATGTGGAATGGCATTAAGACGCAGAGCTTGGCCACCAGGCACTTGATCATGCGCATTGTCTGTAAAGGGTGTGTGGTACGGATCAGCTAGGGCTGTAGAGGATTGGAATGGGGATGTGGATGTGCGCAGTGGGCTCACCTCGCTGTAGGTTTTCTCCGAGAGGGGGTGGAATATCAGCTGATTGGTGACCCTACGCAAACATTTGTGTGCCCCAGATAACTCGTGCAGCTCGCTGCGCACCCTCTGCGGAAGATATTGGAGGAAATATAGTATATACAGTTAATGGTAAAGGGCAAGGAATTTGTGAACGAGTGGGCACTTCTTACCATGTTCATATCGCTGCAATTCTCGCCTTCAAGGAGCTGGTCGAGCAGGTCATAAAACTTGCTCTGGGCCGCACTAGCCCGCGAGTACATCACGGCCCGTTGCGTCTTGAACTTCTTGAGGGAGTCTTCAGCGAGCTGATAGAGATCCTTGTCGAGGCGCATATTCTGGTCCAGATAGGCAATGGCCTCGGCAAAGTGGTATCGGTCCAGCGGTTGTCCCAACAGTTCAGCCTGCTCCTCGCTGCCAAAGAGTAGCGGCTCTATATCGCGAAAGCCCGTTCGACGGAACTCCATTAGCCGACGGCTGAGCTGTGCGCAGAAGTCCTCCTCACCCTGTACGGCCTCCACCACTTCCACCAACTCGCCCAGCAGTCGCACCTTGTTCAGTTTGCCCATCAGCCCCACGTGACGAGGCGTTCTCTCACCAGTGGGCTGGGCGTTAAGCTCTGGTACTAATCCTCGCAATTGGCCAGCCAAGGGTGACCTTACCAGCAGATGGGGCAACGAGTGAATGGACTGGAGATTAAGGGATGGCGGCGGCAACCCATCTAAGTTCCCCCTCGGGGGCTCCCCGAGATCACGATTCCGATTCTCATACTGCTCGGCAATGTTGGTGCTGGCCGGTGACGTGTTAAGCGTCAGCACGGAGGTGGTATCCGATAGTGAGTTGCCCGAATTGTCGTCATCCTGAGCCAGGGACTGCCATGTCCTTTCCTGTCCATCGACATCGGCACCTGGGAGGGCATCATTGTAGCGCTCCATTATGTGGCGCAGCTCGTCGCGCACATCTTCAGCGCCATAGTGCTCTGTGAAGTTGTCCTCTATCGCATCTGTGTCCATCAATTCGAGCCAGGGAGACGACCCCTCGTGATCGCCATCTCCGTTTGGTGGCAGCGCGTGACTCCCGTCGTTACTCATTGCGATACAGAGGTGATGTAAGAGATCAGAGACCAAAAATTTAAAAGTTCATTAAGGAATTTTGAGAAAAGTTTTGTCTAAAAGTCGTGAGACTAAATCGATATCGAAAAAAACTAAAGGGAAAAACCAAACAAATCTCTGAAACTGGGAATTTAGAATGGGCGCCTGCTGTGCTATAGCGTCCTTAGTCGCCCGACAATATAGACAAGGTCACATCAATACTCAAGAAGCTGGAGTTAAGGAATAGCCGCCAGGACGTATCAGCTGCAGTCGCATGCGGGAACAGGAGACCCAGAATGGCAGCTACTCCATCCTGTATCCTGTATATATATACGTTGCCCTACGCCGATGCTTTCGTTCAGGGATCTTCGTGGGGGCACTCACAAGGTTCGCGATAGTTCGCGGTTTGAGTTGCTTTCTTACCAAAATCTCCCTCTCTCCACCAATAAGTCAATTCGTCTCTTCTGGGAACGGCTACTATCATCCATTTTTGAAAGCCCTGCGTACGTATGGAAAATTAAATATTTTCAGGTTTTCGTAAAATATTGGCTTACGATTTCAGAAAAATTCGTGCAAATTAAATGTATTACGATGTAGAAAAACAAATGTCCCATTAAATAAATATATAAACTTAAAAAATCTGTAAATATGTTTATATTAGTTTCCCGACCAACCTATTGCAATACCACTACGTCTGAGAATTTTCTCCAAGAGATGTGATTCACTCATGCGATGCAATAAGGAGAAGCTATGTATCATTGATAATAACTGCAAAAAGGTCACTTCAAAAGCTTTATACTGCATCAAAATGGAACTTATCCCAGACATAGAGGGCAAATATCTGGAGTTTCAGAACTTAAGTCCTACGCTTTCTTCGAGAAAATGTACCCCAAGAAGTTCGGGGGTATTGGATGAGCTGAGATCTACCTTAAACACAGATCGAAATACAGCCATAGTAACGAATCTTCATAGACCTCAATTCAGAAACCAATGAACAGTTTTCAATACCTTCAAAACGAATAACGAATCATAACAGTCGGGCTACAGTCAGCTACACACTGAAAAGGATCTAACGATGGGCTAATGTTAGAAGTAATGCGATCGATTTTATGCTATTCCGGAAACATATCGAGTGTTAGGTTCTATTGCTAATTACAGATTTTGCGCTTCAGGATCACGAAGCTGACGACGAGCTCGTCGCTGACACACATCACTGCCGCCGCATTGTTCCACAGTCCACAGTAGTTAGGGGCCGTGAAAATGCTGATGAGGCGTCGGTCGGCAAACATCTCGTAGCCATCCTCGACGACCTCGTGGGCGCGGATCATCAGGTCGAAATTGTAGGCTGCGAGAAACTCCGTTATGATCTTCTCGTCGTAGGTGAAGCTCACGCCGCGGTCGTTGTGGCCCCAACCGAGGCCAGTGCGGTTCAGGTCCGCCCACAGAAGGTCACAGAGCAAGCCCTCATTGGGGATGTCCGTGGGGCGGGGCAGGTTCCGGATCTGGTCCAGGCTCTCGAGTGAAGGGCTCAGGCCGCCGTGGCAGCAGAAGATACGGTTAGCCACGACGGCGGCCGCCGGAAAGCAGTCGAAGCAGTCGGTGAATTCACGCCAGGTTCGTACGTTGTGGCGCCGCTTTATCTCATCGTAGAAGCCATACAGACGCGTAATGCCAGCGCACTCGTGATTGCCGCGCAGCAGGAAAAAGTTTTCCGGATAGCGCACCTTATAGGCCATCAGCAGGCAGATGGTCTCCAGCGACTGCTTGCCCCTGTCCACATAGTCGCCCAGAAACAGATAGTTTGTTTGCGGCGGAAATCCACACGCTTGGAAGACTCGAAGCAGATCTGTGAACTGGCCGTGCACATCGCCGCACACCTTTATGGGAACATCCAGCTCCAGGAGCATCGGCTGATTCAGAAACACTTCGCGCGCCTCCCTGCACAGCGCCACGATCACCTCCTTCGACAGGGTGCAGTTCTCCCCGCCCGTCAATCCGGTTAGTTCCTGGATAATCTGGTCCAATTTTGTCTCGTCCAAGATCATCTTTATACTAGAATTTCCACGAATATTCAAAGTGTAACTCGGTTTTTTGAAACGCTCAATTTGTTAGAGTATACAAAATAAAATAGTCTTTGACATTTTTAGCATAGACTCCCGAGTTATCCGTTGCCAAAGTTCGAAGAAGATCTCAATGACTTGATTTATGGAAATTCATTTTTAGATAGAAGCCCGAATAGTTGATGTCTGCTCTGTCATCTGGCGTATGTAAGCGATACGGCTTTCCGGACTTCCAGTTCTGAAGAGTTTAGGTATAAATTAGTATTTTGATGGGTGTGGATTGGTGTAACACCCATAAGGAAGCGTTTGCGATCCTTATGGTATACATATTTTTTATTAGCATCAAAAATCGATTTGATATGCCTATATCCTACAACGTTACCGCCCGTTATTTTCTAAGAATGTGTGGAAAACATGCAAAGTTTTCCACGAATTTTCCAGCTCCAGCTGCCATTTCATACGATATACTGTTTTATAACAGTTCTGATGATTACTCGCCCTAAGAATTATGAATGAAGAAGCTTTCGGACGAAGCGTACTTAAAGATGGGTGAGGTCCAACCTTGGAACTGTATCGAAATTCCTTCCTGTTCTACGTTCTCCCAGAACTGCATTACCCATTACTAATACTAGCCATTCGATTGGAATACAGTAGATTCGTCTTTATTGAATTTGATTTCTCTGTTCAGTTTTACATGCTATATAAACTAGTTTATTAATCATATTATTAATATTTATATTTGCATTATTTCGTGCGTCTCTTCACCGTCGCCTCCGTCTCTTCCTTTGCCACTTTGTTAATATAATTTTTTTTGATAATTGTTTTTGCAGCAGTGTCGGTTTCTGTTTTCATTTGATTTTATTTGCAAAATGCTCGTTTCACGGAAGTACACGGCCGTATTCGGGAGTACTCGTACTTTCAATGATTCAAATCAAAGATCAATTACGATTTAGCTTAGGTTTAAAAAAAAATATGCCTTTTTTTTTTATTCAATGCTCGTGTGCATTTATACAAGAAATGCTACAAAAAAATGTGTGTGTGTTCGTGTGTGTTTGTATATGTCTCGTTTATGCTTATTTTGGGGTAAATTTTCTTGTTGGATTGCTTAGATCTTAGAAAATGGTATCGAGGTTTGCCAAAAATTGTTTATTCTTAAGTTTAGTTTCTATGTATGTATATATAATATATATATATATATATGTATATATATCTATGTATGGTTTTCTTGCATTTAATTTCGTTTATATGTATGTATATTTTTGATATTTTTGCTGCTTTGGTTTTTGTTTTTTTTGGGCACATTTTGCTAATATTCTTTAGAATCTTAATTGTTGTCAATTTTTATTCTGTCATCATCATCATTTTTTATTGCTCTTTTTTTTTGTTTTTGGGCGGATTTCAAACTGAAAAACGGAGCTGGTTCTCGTTAAGATCATTGTTGGTGGAAAACTTAGGGGTTGCCGGCTTTCGGAGAATCGCTGTGTGTTAACTACGGTTTTATCTTTCAACTATCTTTATATGTCTATAGAGATTTTGCATGTGTATACTATATCGGTTTATCAGTTGGTTAACTTTATCTGGCTATATCAAGACATGGTGCCCCCATGGGTTGGGTTCTGTTTCGCCTTTGCGTTCGGTTTCGTGTCTTGTAAAATAACTCGCATATTAATCGTATTATTAATCGTAATGCTTTAAACATAATATTGATATGGTCTGGTTTTTCTGTTTTCTTCTTAGGCTCTTAGGTTCCTCTCTTTTTCCGGATGGGAAATCTCAGGTTTCACTATGGTTTCTCATATGTACAGCTACAGGGGCTAAACGCGGGGTTGAACGAGGGGGGGATACTTGGCATTGATTAAAAATTGTATATCCGTATCAGTATGTGTGTGTCTATTTTTGTGTGTTTATGTGTGTGTGTGTATATCACCATGGGCTTAAATTCATTCATATTCATATTCATATCCGTATCCATACATATGCAACTCTCCTTAGAACTTTCTACAAAAGTTGAGCTTAAAAAACTGCAATTGCTCACAATTAATTATCTTTTCATTTGGAGTATAAAAAGTAGAGCACATTCTCTCCTGTTCTCGTTCTCGTTCTTGTTGTTGTGTGTTTTTAAATTGGAAGGATATTTTTCATAATTTCATAATTACTAAGATCGATTCGCATATACTCGTACCATTTCATCTCATATCATTTCATAATTATTTTGTATATATTTACAGCTCAAGTTTTGATTTAATCAATTGTGTTTTTATCTTCTTTTCTTGCTTGATCGAGTTTAAAATTAATTACGTATGTTTCTCCCTCTGCTCTGCCTGCCTAAGGATCTATGGATCTATGCAAAAAATTTCATCTGCCTACGTGACTATACCATATACTATATACCATATGTATATGTATTTGTGTGTGTTTGCTTCAATATATTTTGCTTTATTTATGTATTCTGTTGCTTTAATTTACTTGGCTAGCACCGCGTATTATGTATTTATATGTGACTATTTATATATATGTGTGTATGTGTATGCATATGCATAAAAATGCTGTTCATGCATATATTTGTATATATAAACATATGGCTCAGATATGGCTTGTATGGCAAGAGAGCTCTCTTATTTCCAGATCCCTAAAAGTATGCTATATCTGAGCCAATCTTTGCGTGTATGTGTGTGTGTGTGTGTGTGCGTGCGAGTGTGTGTTTGTGTTTGTGTTTGTAAGGGTGGGTTGTGGGCGGGTTCAGGAAGGGATACGAGATTTATAAGAGATTGCGAGTACTTTCGTTCCTCAGCGGCATCCGATTTGCTAAGTGAAATCAAAAGGCCATTGGATTCGGAGCAAGGATTCGTTGGTTTTTCTTGTGGAAAATTTGTGGAAAATAAAAAAAGGATTCTCGATGGGTTTTTTTTTCGTTTAATAAAACATTTTTATTTGATAAAGTTTCGTTCATGTTCATGTATTATTGGTATGTTGTTTGCTTTTGTTTTTTCTTCTTCTCTTCCTTCCTTCGTCTATATATATATATATCATATATATCATATACATATATATATATTATAATAATTACAATAATAATAATAATAATAATAAAAATACAAAGACAAAAAAGTTGTGTACTACGAAATAATTATAACTAAAAGTTGCGAACAATTTCATCGTGTCGTGTGGGTTTTCTGGGGGTGGGGTCTTCTCAGGGGTCCCGGTCCCACCATCATTGTATTCCATATTTTGTATATATATTTTATATATATATTTACTTTCATATATATTGTTTATCATATCCATATTAGGTGTAATTTATCCATTAGCTAAAGCGTATGAAAATGCAAAGTATTTAACACGTTTACTTAAACACAAACAGGAGGAAAGGAAATGTCGATTGGAAAAACTATATATATGTACATATGTCTATATGTATATATATATATATATATATATATATAAATTAAAGAAGATCTCAACAGATTTGCTGACACTTGTCTTTTGCATATTTTTTAAATATTGGCTTAATATTTTTGCTTTACGTTTTTTTTTGTTTTGTTTTATTCTTGAATAAATTTTGTTTGGAGACGCAAATTGTATTTTTTAGGTATCTGAAATGTGTTTGGTATATGTTGGTATTTCGTTTCCTTATTTCCTTCTTCGCCTTCTCCTTCCTTCTTCAACCACTCCATTTACTTTTCATATATATGTATGTAATAATAATAATAATAATAATAATAACGCGGCAAATTTCGGGCCTATGCAAAAATGTTTCTTATTCTTGTGTATTTTTAATTTATTTAGTTTTGCTGTTGCTTTTATTTTAATATTTTCTTTTTGGTTTTGAGAAATTGATTTTTATGCTTAAATATTTAGCCTAGGAAAAAAAAGGTTGCATTAAATATTCTTAAAAATGGTTTGGTTTTTTCTTGTTGTTGTTCGTTTTTAGGAAAACAGATTCATTTTTTTGTGGTTTTTTCTTGCTTTTGGTTTTTATTTTTGAAATTTGTTTAATTTTACGATTACCTTGTAAACTTAGGCTCTAGGCAAAAAAAAAATTGGCTCTCTTACATTAGGGTTTTTAAATGTTTGTTGTTGTTTTTTTTTTGCTTTTTTTTGTTTGCTTTTTTAATGTAATTTCTTTAGTACGATATGCGGTTTGTGTTTTAAAGTTTTTCGTGTTTTGTTTTCGCTTCCATCTCGAAATATATGAGTGTCACAGAAGAAATTGTTGGTATTTATGCTAGGGGTTTAATGCGAATTTAAATTATCGTTAGGCTACGTTGATAAACTCCCCGATTCTCCCTCTACGCATATGATTTTTCATATAATCATATATGTATGTATATACTATATATATATGTATACATATATATATATATTTATGTATATGCATAATTATTTATAGAGTAAGTAGATTATAAATAATAATTTAGTGCATTTTGCGGTTTTACTTTTGCTATAATTATGAATTATTCAATTTGTTATCATTGTGTGTGTGTGTGGGGTGTGTGTGTGTGTGATTTTTACGTAAATTCAAAATTTACAAAATTTATTGTTATATATTTTACGTTTCGCTCTCGCTTCCCCTCTCTTCTCTTTTATTCTTTTGCTCACAATTTTTTTCCCTTCTTCTCAATGAACTTTGATTCAAAAAATATGTATTAAAAAAAAAAAATACAAAATTAAAAGGGAAAGGGGACAAACATTTTCCTCGCGGCATTTTTCTTGCTTTCAACTATCTTTTACTTTGGGTTTTCTTTTCTTATTTTGCTTTCGCTTCTGCTTTATCGTTTTCTCGTTTCTCCTTTCGTTTTGTGTGTTTTGCTTGAGATCAAAAGATAGTTTAACAAGTCGGGACTCAGGGGGTATCGGGAGGATCTGGTGGAGTACGAAGGAAGAACGACATAACGAAATAACGAAAGAAAGATCATGCCTCGCGAGGAGTCTATGTACAGAACGGCTTCTCCGGTTCGTTTAGTCTGTATGTACACTCAACCATTGAATAATGTGCGTAGTCCTAGTCCAATATCATCATCATCATTATTCATAATTCATTATCATAATCGTAATCATATTCATAATCGTAATCGTGTTAATAATAGATCGACAAACAAAATATATGTATAGTTATCCATCCTACCGCCTTCGCTTACAGTCTTCAAGTAGAAACAAATCAAAAAAAATCTTTGCAAGATCTCTTTCGCTATCATTGGATCTTGGCTTTTGGTTAAAGTTCTTGGGCAAGTCAGTGGGGGCCTTGTTTTTGTTTTTTTTTTTGGGTAGATGGGTAGATAGGGGACATGGGGGATTGGGTGCTTTTAATACTTTTGCGCTCCTCGCATAGCGTCTCTAAACTTTTAGCTACAATTATTACAACTCCGGGCAACCAGACCTAAGGCTATCCTATCCTAAGTCCCATAGGTATTGTATTGTATTGTATTGTATTGTATGTAATATGATAAAAAAAAAACAGAAAAAAAATAGAGTTCTCTACGATCTAGGTGCTATGTATCGATATATCTAGACCGCTCGAGGCGAGTCCTGGGTCTAGGCCTACGTCTAGGTCTAAACATCCAAACTTAATCACAAGTAAACGGTCGTCTCCATCGCCATCGCCATCCGCATCTGCCTCCCCATCGTTGATCATTGCACTGTCCTAGTAGTTCCACGCGGCTGCTGGCGCGGCACTGGCTACCGCCTGGGCGGCTGCCACAGCCCCGCTGCCAGCAGCTTCTGTGGCGGTGATACAGGCCGCCGACGACTCCTCGGAGTCTGCCTGGCCTGGGGTGCCGTTGCTGCTCAGGCGGCGCACGCGCACCAGACGCAGCTTCTCCTCGTTGATCACCTTCAGCTTCTTCTCCGCCTCGCTCGCCTCGCAGTCGAGGCCACCATCCAGGTGCTGCTGCAGCTGCTGGTGCTTCTGGTCCTCCTCCTCGTCGTCGTCCTCCTCCTGCTTGATGTGCACCTCGGGCTCCATGAACCGCTGGTCGATCTCCAGCTGAGCGTGCTCGTGCTCCGAGTCGCCGCCGCCAGCCTCCACGGACTTGCCATCGGCCTCGTCCCGACCGTAGTCCGAGGAGCCCTGTTGCATCACACAGACGCCGTTGATGATGCGCTCGCTCTCGCTGCCGGCGCCAGACTGTGCCGCTACTGCGGCCGCTGCTGCTGCCGCTGCCACGGCTGCCGCCGCAAGTCCCGCATTGGGGGTGGTGCTGCCAGCAGGGTTCACCCACTGGGGGGCCGCAGGCTTGCGGCGGGAGCTGCGCACGGCGTTGCTCATGTAGGCGGCTGCCGCCGAGGCGAGGGCGGACTTCTGCAGGATCTTCTCGTACTCGGAGACGGCCTTGTCCTCCGCCTCCTGGCCCTCCAGCGACTCGTTGTCGCTCATGTTGTGGCCGCTGGCGTCCATCTCCAGGTCGTCCTGGTAGTCGTCGCTGCGCTCGCGCTTCAGCGTCGGCATGGACAGGTCCAGGCCGCTCATCTGCTCCTTGAACGCCTGGTTGAGGGCCTGCAGCTGCAGCTCATCTCCGACACCAACGCCAGCCGCACCGACGGCCGCCGCAGCGGCAGCAGCTCCGGCAGCAGCCGCGGCGCCCGGAATCCCCGCCAGACTGCGTCCGAGGATAGCGGCCGCCGCGAAGTACGGTGGGTAGGGGATGGGCGCTCCGCCCAGGCCCATGCGCTCCTTGTGCAGCTCGACGAGCCGCTGCTGGAGGAGGATGCGGAACTGGACGGGATCGAAGGGGGTCGCGTTGGTGTTCTCCCGACTCGGTATGGGGTTGTCCTGGCCGGGCTGGCCGTGGGGCACCTGCTGCTTGAGCCGCATGCGGTGGTTGTGGAACCAGTTGGTGATGGTCCGTGTGGCCAGGCTGAGCTCGTTGGCCAGGAACTCGATGGTGCCCACATTGGGGTACGGGTCGAGGGCGAACGCCAGGCGCAGCGCCTCCTTCTGCTCCTCGGAGAAGAGCACGCGCTGCTTCTTGCTGGGCGGCGCACCGCCCACGGAGCCCACGGAGCCGGGTCCGGGGCTGCTGGTGTAGAAGTCGTTGGTGTCGTTGCTGGAGGTGTCGCTGCTGTTGTCCTGCTGGTTGGGCCCGGTGCTGCGGCGCCGCTTGCTCGCCTCCCGCCGCTCGTTCTTGAGCAGCTGCAGCCGCTCCACATTGTTGGCGTCGCTAAGCCACAGCTGCATCCGGATGAACGGCTCCCGGCCCTTGATCGAGAGCATGTGCCAGGGCTTCGGTTTGCTGAGAAGCTCCGACACGGAGCCCTGCGACAGGCCCAGCACCGCCTCCCCGAAGATCTTCTGCCCGATGTTGTTCGCCAGCAGAGCCTCCTTGATCTTGGTGGTGATGTCGTGCGTGTCCAGGTCCTGGGTGAGGGCGGCCATCTCGTAGACGGTGGGCGACATGTGCTGATGCAGGCTGCGCATGGCGTTGGGCGCATGTGCGCCTCCGTGCACGGGCATCAGCATGGGCTTCTTCTCGCCCACCGGCCCTGAGGGTGGCCCAGCGGGTCCACCGGCATTGCCCTGGCCCCCGGGATTGGAGCCAACGCCGACGGCGGAGGCAGCACCACCCGAGGCTGGCAGGCTGATGGCATGCTGGGGAGGCAGGCCGGGTGACGTGAGCAGCATGTTCTGGTGGTGCAGGGCGGCGGCTGCCTGGGCGGCCGCGGCCGCCTGCTGGTGCTGGTGCTGCTGGTGCGGATGTGGATGGGGGTGCTGGTGGGGATGCTGGTGCTGGCTCTGCTGCTGGGCGGCAACGGCGGCGGCAGCAGCGGCCGCCTGCTGCTGCTGTTGCATTGCCGCGGACATGGCCACGGCCTGCATCTGCTGCATGATGTGCTGGGCCTGGGCGGGCTCCTGCAGCTTCAGCTCGTTCATCATCTTCTGCATGGGCAGGGCGGCGGCCTGCATCTTGCTGGCCAGGCCCTGGGGCATCTGGGGGCTGCCGGAATAGCTACCGGTGCGCATCAGCTTCTCGGGCGCGATCTTGTACTGGCTGGCAACCAGCTTGTGCACGGCATTCTCGTCCTCGAGGAACATCTTCATGCGGATGAACGGCTCGCGTCCCTTCTGGGTGAGCATGTGCCAGGGCTTGGGGCGGGCCAGCAGGTCGGAGACGGAGCCCTGGGACAGGCCCAGCACCGACTCACCGAAGAGGCGCTGCGAGATGCTGTACTGGGAGAGAGCCTCCTTCACGCGCCGCACAATGTCCTCCGTGTTGAGGTTGTTGAACATGTCGAACTGCTGCTGGGTGATGGGCGGTAGCACCGCCTTGGTGGGGCGTTGCGGAGTGCTGTGGTGCGGCGTAACCGGCGGCTGAGTGATCAGCGAATTGGTGATGGACGCCATCCGCTGCAGGGGGCTGGCGGTGGCCGCAAACTCCTCGCCCTGGTTGCTCAGAGCCGGCGGCAGGATCGAGTTGCTCAGCGGACTGGGGGCGGCCGAGTTGCTGGCATGGCTGCCGGCTCCTACGGACCCTGCTCCGGCTCCAACGCCGTCCCTGGCGCTGGAGAGGCTGTTGGCCGAGCCGGGCACGCTGCCGGCACTGCCCGAGGGAGGGGCTGGCGGTGCTGGCGGGGCCGGGGTGTCGGACTTGCGGCCGTGCAGCGACTGCGGATAGTCGCGTGGATCCTCGCGGTCACCGTCCTTGGAGCTGCTGCTGCTGTGCTCCAGCGAGCCGCGCTGTCCGTTCAGCTTGATATCCTTGACGGAGCCCAGCGAGAGGTCCTGGGCGCCATTGAGCACCTGCTGCTGCAGGGCCATCAGACTGGAGAAGTTGGGAAAGCCGGACACCGCCTGGGCTTGGGCCTGGGCCTGGGCCGCCTGCTGCTGCTGCTGCTGGTGCTGCTGCTGCAGCTTAGCGATCTCCCGCTCGAAGGCGTGGCGCATGTTCTCGTCGGGAACTGGGAATGCATTGGCCGCCCCGGGCATGCCGGCGGCCCCTCCAAAGAAGGGCGACAACAGAAAGCTATTTTCGGAGGAGAGACAAAGTGGTCAGAGATTGGTCTCCCCAATTGGTTCGCCATCGGTACTCACCTGGGGAAGGCTGCCTCGCGTGGTGTGCGGGCTATCAGCTCCTGGTAGAGGCGCGCCATCTTGTCCTGGGCGAGATCTTCGTGGCGGAGTCGCTGCTGCTGTTCGCGCTCCCGTTCGCGCTGCTCCCGCTGCTGCTGGTGCTGTTGGTGCTGCTGCTGGGCGGCGGCCACCACAGCGTCCCGCTGCTCGGAGGCCATGTGCTGCTGCTCCCGGTGCTGGTGCTGCTGCTGCTTCAGCTGCTGCTCCACCTTGAAGAAGGGCGATGTGCAGCTCTGGGGCGGCGATTTGCTGTCCTCGTTGCTGTGCGTGTCCTCGCCGGCGTGGCGACGCTGCTGGTCCTGCTGGTCCCGCTGCTGCTGGGCGGCGGTGCTCTTCATCAGGGAGGAGGCCTCGCTCAGGATGTGGGCAATGCGGTCCTCCGACATGGAGTCATCGCCACCGCCGCCGCCAGCGCCACGTCCCGCATACTGGGGCAGGCCCGAATCTGCAACAGCAAGGGAGACACAGAGAGAGAGAGAGAGAAAGAGAGAGAGAGATAGGATTAGAGAGGGCGATCGTAAAGACACTGCTGGGGATATACATCCCATTAAAGGTTGTAAAGTTTATGTGGCCTCCACTTGGGCTTTGAGGGCTCTGCTCATTTATTAAGGTTCGCTCTATTGGCTGTGACAGGACATGGACACAGACCCAGACCCAGACCTCGAACCAGACCCCGACCCCGACCCCGACCACGACTCCGAGTCCAACCGAAAACCAATTAAGCCATAAAGCGTTCAAAAAGCCAAAGCGAATTTGTGGCCATAAAGCGGCGCTGCAGTTGAAAGGGCCACCGCTCCCCATCAAGTGTCCCACCACTGAGAGAAAATCCCCGGGCAACATGCCCATGCACTGACAGAAATTGCAAGCGGTTCGCCATCCCATCACATCCTATGGATGAGGTTGGGGGTGTGGTTGTGGGAGTGTGGGTGCTCAATTATATCCAGCAACAAAAATGCCGAACGATGAATGGTCAACAAAAAAGTATTTGTGCCCGTTCCCCTTTCCTGCCTGCCTTCCTGTTATGCTTCCTCCATCCAGTTCCACCCCCCCCTTTAAATAGTTGTTCGATGCAGGAGAGCATTGCGCTAATTTGGCACGCGCCTGGTCCCCCATCCCCCCACCCACGAGGCCCCCGCCACCCTCTGTGGGAGCTGCTCATCGAAGCGGGAGTTTGGTCACAGGGCCAGCGACCAGCGACCAGAAACCAGGATTTGAATAAACGAAATGAATAAATGAATGAATTCAATTGCAATTGAGAGCGGAGGATGCAAAAAAAAAACAGCAGCAAAAAAATATTTCATGTGCAGCACAAAAAACGATGCACACGAAAACTGAAAAATTGTTTTGCAGAAATTCAATTGAAATGGAGAAGCGTTTTGCTTTTTGGCTTTTTACTTTTCACGTGACACAGCGACAGAGACAGAGAGAGAGAGAGAGAGGTGAGGGGGTGAGAGGTACAGAGAATCGAGTGGTAAATTGCAAAATAATCACACAAGTGGTTCGCCCCGAATACAAGGACCATAGAATTTCCTGTGTGATGTCCTGCGGCATGTTTTGTGGCTGCCACAGCACAAACATCAATCAGCCGCACACGTTCAACGCGAACAAGGGGGCGAGGCGGGGCGGGGCAGCAATGGGGCCATGGGCGACTGTGGACTGCGGACTGCGAAATGAAATAACTGAAAATCGCTTTACAATTGCCAAGCATAATCGATGCCCAAAGGAGCAAACACTTGAATGCCAAATAAAACTGCAAGAATCGCTCCAAAAAGCGGAAACGGAAATCAACACATGAATGACAAATGTGCGCCCTCCCCTGCCACAACAAACAAAGAAACAAAAAACACAGCCCCTCTGGACAGAGCCATTGAAGCGAGAGATTCATATTTTCAGAGAGAGAGAGACAGTGGAAGGGAGTTGTGGTAGCCCTAGCCACAGGACCACAGGACCACCGACCACACAGATAGATGGATAAAGGCGATAAAATGGCCAACTACAATAGATCGGAGCCCTCTTAACGTGGTCCAGTGTCCTGTCCAGAGTGGACTCCTCACACACACTCCTCCAATCGCTGTGAGATTCGTTGCCATGTTCTCTCTCTCTCCATTTTTTTGTGGCGAATAAAAATTGGAAAAATGATTTTTGTGTGAATTTTTTCCTTATGTGACTCCTTGTCGTCGCTTCATTTGGGGATTACAAAGTGTTTTTGTGTTATAAAGTCGAAGATGACATTGATGACACCTGGAATGACCCAGGCCATAGAATACCACGAGTAGATCCGGGCCAGACCCACAGATTGGAACAGGATATAAAAGAATAGACTGAAATGGAAATGAAAGTGCGCCGTCTGGGATGGGTATCGAATGGACAGACACAGACAGCTTAAGCGGTCTTAGTGGAAGACTGTGGCGATGGGGAATGGGGCATGGGGGGGTTGAAATTCCGAGTTCATAGATTAAAGCATTCCCTTTGGAGTGTAGTTTTGGGTAACATAAGCCCCAAAAGGACTACTTTAAGAAACGATTGACTGTGCCTGATCGATCGTTGCTGCTGTATCGCCAAGTGTTTCCTTGGTGACTGCACTTTAATCTATAATTTAAGAGTCTCGTGTGGCGCATTTCCGAGCAGACAAGGCTCTTGCCCCCAGCCTTCATAACGGATTCATCGCCCGCAGTTTTTTGGCCCAACTTTCGCTTCCTCCGCGAATGGCCATCCTTTATGGCCATCATTCAACTTTTTACTCTACAGATTCAGATATTTATATATAGAAATATATATGTAGATATAGATATGGATGGCCACTTTTTTGTCTGCGATTTACATTCATTTTTTTGTTGTTTTGTTTTTTTGTTTGCCCCAATCCCGAATCTTTTTTTGTTTTGTTTTTTTTTTTTGTAATTTATTAGAGAGGAACATGTTGACCAAATTGTCATTCAAAGGGATTTCGGATTTGTGCCGGACGCCAGATATGAGCTATCATATTTGTCTACCTTCGTGAAGAGAATACAGATGTGTTGGTGTTGTGTGCCAGGATATATGTATATACGAATGCGAGTGTATATTATATGGATAAGATATATTTGTATTTGTATATTTTTATATATGACAATCTATCCTAACCCATCTCGGTCTTCTCCCGCTCCAGCAATTTGCCTGATGAATATTTGCCTTTTATAACAAATCAGAGAGGAGGGAAGGAGTCCGCCCAGGCACATGAGTGGATGGATGCTTCAGCTTCAGCTCCAGGAGGTACTCCTCCCACCTCTGCTGTCTTTGGCTTTCTGTCTGTGTGTGTGTGTGTGTGTGTGTGTGGTGGGGGATGGGTGGTTGCCATGTGGGGCTGATTCGTTTGTTTTTTATTCTAATACAATAAATATTTGCCAGCACACAAATATGTAATCATACTTCAACATGTCGCGCCGCACCGAAAGGGTTCGTTTCTCCCATTCCCATTTCCATTCCCATATTCATTCTAGAACCGAGTCAGTGTGTGATGGTGGGACGGGGGAACGGGTGGAATTGAACGGCACATTGAAATTGGCACACGCACGCAATTTGCATTAATTGCAAGAAAAATTTTCTAATTAAAATGCCAGTCATTTGTATTTCTTTTCTCCCCATTCGAATGAGGACTCCTCCACATGCCCACATACCCCTCCGCACGACCCCATGCCCCATGTCCCGCTCCGTTTCCATTCTCTTTCCTTTGTCAGTTATCCATTTGTTGTTGCTTGGTATTAGCAAAAGTGTCAATTAAAACAAAAAAAAAAACACACACAGAGAGAGAACACACATCAGGGAAACGAAGGGCCTAGGAGAAGGATCTTGATGAGGAGTAGCTGGAGGACCAGGATGAATTGGTGGCTTCTTATCCTTCTGGGTGAACAGAGGGCAAACGTAGCATGGAAAATTGAAGAGCTTCGACAGCGTTGGGACTGGGGCAGGCACTGCACGGCAGAGTCTCAGCTGTTATCAAAAAACGTTTCACCTTCGAATTCTCCATCACTCACTCTCTCTGTCTCTCACTCTTTGGCTCTGTCGCACTCGCACAATGTTTGTCTTGCAATTAAGCAGAAAATATGAGAGAAGGATGAAGTGATGGCAGAAGACAGAGAGTGAGAGAGAGAGAGAGGGCGAGGGAGGCCGATGACAGGAGGCAGCAGAAAGGGCAGAAGAAGGAGCTTAAGCGAGAGGGAGAGAGAGAGAGAGAGAGGGGCTAAATGAGACAACAGCTGTGTGTCTGTGTGCAGGTGGTGGAATGAGCGGAATGGCTACAACGCGTGGTTGGAATGCCGGGAATGGAATGGGTATGTGTGCAGCAGCAGCAACTTTGTCTTGCATTTTAATTTGTTTTCGTCATGATTTCGCTTTGTTGTTCCATCTCCATGCTTCCCCACCTCCCCCCTCTCTCCACCTCTCTCTCTCTCTCTCTCTCGCGCTCTATATATTGCACTCTTTCTCTCTCACTTTGGCTCTTGTCAAAGTTCATTACAAAGTAATTAGCTGCCTTATATGCAAAATAAGAAATACAAAAATCAAGAAGCAAAAATAAGTAAAAGAACCGGCAACACGAACACGACATGTGCAACATTAATTTGCGGCAGGCAGGAGCCACCCAAAACTTTCCCCATTTACCTCCCCCTATTTGGGGGAAGGAGGCGTGTCTGGTGCCTCGCTGGTATACATTTTTTATATATTCTGGTTTATAGTATTATTTTTTTTTGGTTCTTTCTGGCAACCCCATCAAATTAGCACCCCTTGATCGGAGGCCATTACTCTTCGATGTTCCCCAGCCCCAGCCGCAGCACAATCCTCCTCTCAGCAGACCCCTATGAAATGCCTGATTGCCCCATTTCGTTCATCACAAAAGATATCAAAGAAATGAAAAATAAAATAAATTTCACAAATTTTGTTTCCCATTTTCTATGCTGTTTTCATTTTAAAAAATACCCCTTGACGGAGAGGGCATAATGATCCTCTCGATCGGCGATATATTCGCCCGTTCTACAGCTGAATCTAAACAGCAGAGGTGAATAAATCATAGATATGTCTACATATATGTTCCAGGGTATCTCATGGTTCTCGCCTGCAAGAATTTCCTTCAGTCTAGCTTTTCGTACGTTTTTGGTAGGTGATCGCCAGATTTATGAAAATTGTTGAGCGAGCTTTATGCTAATTTATGCGTATTGTTTTGTCTGCCCACGCAGGCCATCCACTCCTCTTGCCATGCCGCCATCTCCTCTCTCTGTCCGTCTGTCTGTCTGTTACCGCAATGAGTCGCCACACTTATGCGATGCCACTCAATGAACAATTTTAATGGCCGCATCGGGGCGTGTGAGTGTGTTTGTGTATAAATAAAATCAAATCAAATAAAATACAATAAAGATGAGGCCGAAAAATCGCGTAAAAGCAAAGGAATTGATACGCCCCGTTGGTCACTTAGTCAGACCAGATCGCATGCCTATGTCTCCTCTCTATCGAAGCAGAAGCAGAAGCAGCAGCAGCAGCAGCAGCAGCACGTGAGTGTGTTGGTAATATGCACACAGATACACACTCGTACATATACATATACTCATGCATAGCGCGCTTTATGGCTTGTGACAAATAATTTGTGAAGCGGCCGCAAATAAATGTGTGGCAGGCAGGCAGGCAGGCAGTCGGACCGGCATCTTCTGGCGTTTGGAATGCTTTTGTTTTGTCTCTCACTTTTCCCGTGCCCCGTGCCCCCTGCCACAGGCCCCTACTCTCTCTTGCACTCGGCTCCCTCCCCTTCTTGCGCTTTCTTGCGGCTCTATTTTTGGCCACTCGCACTCTCCGCCGCTTTGGCCTGCGTTGGCCTGGCTAAAACAAATAGACGACAACGGCGATGTCTGCTCAGAAATTATGTGTTAATATGCTAGTATTATTAGCTGCTATAATGGCTGGCTCCCCCCTTCGGCCGTCTCCCGCCTCAGCTGTCCCCTTGCCGCAGCACTCCATGCCGCCGGCACCCCGCCCCCTTCCTGCATTATTCTTTTGTCATTACGTATACGCAGAGTAATTTTCCCTTTTTAACGTTTTTTGTGTGCTGTTTCTGTGTTTGGCTTTGAGCGTTGGCCAGGCTAAATGAGTTTCAATTGAGCACTTAACCCGGTCTTACCTCTACAGTCCCCCGTTTCCCACTTTCCCACCTTCCCCTCTGTCCTCAACCGCTCTATTCCGAAAACTCCCATCCAGTGCCACTCCCAAATCCTCTGACATCGTGTTTATTCGGGCAAAGTCCTGTCAACTGGTTTTTTGTGTACTCTGACTAGAACTTTGCACTGAAGTGCAGGCACAGTGGAATGAGTTGGGTATTAAGTAATCGAATTTATATCGATAAGTGGGCAGAAGATCGCTCTTCTGCAAGGCTACTATCAACAGGGAAAAGGGACGATTAACGATCAATGGTGAAGGTATTCATGAACGATAGTGAAAATCGATTAGTTATCGTTGGCTAATGATGAATACGACGGGAAATCGATTAATTATCGTTGGGGTAATCTGACAAGAGAATGTAAATCGATAGTTTGCTCTTTAAACCCAATCTTGTATCTATATTGGATTCGTTTTTCTATTCCCTTACCATTTGATCGATATGGCAGATATCAGTGCAGTGCACTAGCCCCAACCCCTGCACCGCTCACCACTTCCTTGGCTGTCAGCCCCCTTCCTGTTCTCCAGTTTTACAGTTTAATATGCAACAATTGTCGTTAAATGTTACAAAAACATGAAGAACCTACAGAAAATAGAGGAAAAGCAAACCGAAAACGCAAAAACTTTTGCGTCAACCCATAGCCGGGGCGCTACCCTCTCCTCCATGGCCCTATACACACACACACACACACACACACACAGAGAGAGAACCCTAGACGAATAACCATTCAACCCCTGCCACATAATCCTGCCACTGCCCCATCGCTTGGCAGTGCCTCGCGCCCCATCCTCGACCGACCACAAAGACGACTTCAAACGCTCGGCACGTCAACGTTTTGCATGCCTCGTTGAAGGCAGCGACTGAGGCAGTGGCAGTGGCAGCGGCAGCAACAGAGGCAACAGCAGAGGTAGCGGCAGTTGCAACTTGTTGTTGTTGCTGGTTCGTTATATATATATATATTTATATATATATATAAATACAATACTATATGGGGAGTATATATAGGAATTTTATTTTATGATTTTTTATTTCTGTTGTATTTTGTTTCAAGCCTTTCACAGACCAATTGTCACGGCAGTCGTCTGCTGGCCGTACTCCTCCCTCTTCCATCCCACTAGCCCACCCACTACTCCGCCACGACACCACCCTCTCCCCCCACTCCCCCACGTTTTACCGTTCGCCTCATAACGCGCTTTAAACAATTACAATTCAAAATTCATTGACGCGGATCCTGGGTTAACTTTTGCCACAATGACTTCAAAGTATTGTTAACCAACAGAGTTGACAGAAGGTAGTAGTGGCACAGCGGTGCGGGTGGGGCAGCCACCACCCCCCCGCAGGTGGCAGGTGGCTGCCCCTAGCAGTAGGCAAGGCTAAATGCTGTCTTCTGTCCCTTTTTGTGTGGTGGTGGTGGTGGAATAATCCAAAGAACAGATCTGCTAATAGCTAAACCCCATATTTGCTTATAATTAGCATGGGACTGGAAAAAAGGGGGAAAAAACTGGACTCCCCCCCCACACTCTCTATCAACAGAGTTACAGTTACATTTACATTTACAGTTACAGTTACAGTTATAGGCTACAGTTAGTTTAGCTTCCATGAGTAATCGTCATAAATTAATTGTCAACATTTGCCTGCACTTAGACCCCCCGCCAGCCCACACACCACACGCATATCCCTGTCCACCAGGTGGCCGGGGTGGAACGGGTGGAATGGGCTGCAGCAATGTGTGGAATGAATGGAATGGGTATTTGAACTGGGTACGAGTATGCGTGCCCTGCCACTTTAAAAATACTTTTGCATTGACATACTCGTATTTGTTGGGAAGTGGAAATTGGAATGGGGCTTTGGGGTTTGGGTTTCCATAAAATTGATGACTAATCAATATACGGAAACGAAACAGCGGAGTGGCCAGCAACCAAGGCAACAGATAACAAGAGCAGACGGCGGATGATCATACCATTATGGGGATGGATGGATGGATGGGCAAGGGGAACAATGATATAAAAACGAAATTAAATGAAAAACGAAACGAAATTCCTGTTCATTTTCACGCCTAATGTGCGAATTTGGTGAAATTTATGGCGACAGGCAAATGGCCGCTCGAAATGCACTGAAATGTCTCTCTTCTTGTCTGCAGAGTGTCGTCCGTCTCTCCTGCCTGCCTGCCTGCTTGCCTGCCCCACCCGGTGGCAGTGGCAGCACCCCCTCCCCGTCTTGGCGTTGCCGTTTGCCGCTGCGTCGTCAAGTTTGTCGCTGTGACTGTGACTCTGCGGCTGTGTTCTGTGCTGTTGGCACGTTGATTATACGCAAAAATCAAAAATAATTAAAATTTCACAATTTAATGTTTTGGCCGCGGGCCAAATGAAATGAAAAACGCCATAAGCCACGAACGGAGAGAGAGCGAGCGAGTGAGAAATGGAGACAGGGAGAGATTCAGATTGAGAGACAGATAGAGAGAGAGAGAGAAAGAGAGCCAAAAGAATGAGAGAAGGAAGGAATAATGCTTTGAAGCTGAAGTTAAAGAGATTCATGCGGATGGATGGCACAATGATGGGGAATGGAACAATCCTTGGAGAACTAGTTCAATGATCGCAGCACATGGAGTGGAACGGAACGGAATGGATAACCTTTAAAGTATTTAAATAGCCTTTTGTTTGGAATACCCTTTTACCCCATTCCCATTTCGTTGGAAAAACCTGCTGTCTGGCCTAACTGACGGCTGTCAAACTTCTTAAGCCCCAACTGCAGCTGAAACTGCAACCCGTTGCTGGATAAACATGGTAGGATATAGCTAATCCACTCACCTTTCTTGGGTATCAGCGACTTGAGCAGCATGACGGCGTTATCGTCACAGGCCCAGGCATGCATCTTGCGGTAGCTGTCGCGTCCCTTCTCCGTCAGCTTGTCCCAGGGCTTTGGTTTGCTCAGGAGCTCAGAGACGGTGCCCTGCGACAGGCCCAAGATGTATTTGGCGAACAGCCGCTGGCCTATGTTATGCACGGAGAGCAGCTCCCGTACGCGTCGCGAGATGTGCAGCGTGTCCAGGGCCTGGTTGGCGTACTTGTCCATGTTGTAGCGCAGCATCTCCTGCAGCTTGGCCTCCATGGGATCACCCTTGGGTATCAGTGACTCTCCCAGGCGACCGGCCATCGAGGCGCCGGGCGGCAACTGCATCTCCGCGTCCGCGAACCGATAGTGTCCGCGTGCATCCTGATTGGCGGCCGCCGCGGCGGCAAACTGGAAGGCCGGCAGGCTGGGCAGGAAGCCCGGTCCCAAGGCCGCCGCATGCTGGGCGTGGGCGGCCATGGCCGCTGCCGCCGCCGCTGCATTGGCGTTGGGCGTCAAGCCGTTGTTGTTGTCCTCGGCCACGGCGCCGGCTGCCACGGCTGCGGCATTGGCGGCGGCGGCTGCCTGCAGCAGGGACTTGTTGCCGTTGAGGGTGCTGGCCAGGCTGGCCGCCAGTTGGGCGGTGCTGCTGGGGGTGCTGTTGGCGCTGGAGGAGTTGGAGTCGGCGTGGTGCAGGTGGTGGGCCGCTGCCGGATGCAGCAGCTGCCCGTGCGGATGGCCGTGGGGCAGGCCGTGCGGATTGTGCCCGACCAAATGGTGGCCATGCCCGTGCGAGTGGTGGTGGTTGAGGGCGCCGTCGGTGGTGCTGCCTGGACCCGAATTGCAGCTGCTGCTGTTGCTGCTGCTGTTGGTGCCGCTGCTGTGGTGCTGCGACTGTTGCTGGAGGTGGTGCTGCTGCTGTTGCTGCTGGTGGAGCTGCTGGTGCTGATGGTGCGACTGTGGCTGCTGCTGCTGGTGGTGGTGGTGCGGATGGGATCCGGCATCTAGGCGAGAGGAGGAGGAGAAAGTGGAGTTAACCAATTGACTGAGCAACGCTGTGGACGAGGGTCCGTGCTGCTGTTGTTGGTAGTGTTGTTGTTGTTGTTGCAAGGTTGGCGGTGGCGGCGGCGGTGGCGGCAGCAACTGTGGCTGCTGCCCCGCATTGACATTTTGATAAACTGTTGGCGTTTTGCTCCCTGGCTGTGGCTGTGGCTGTGGCATGGCAACTGTTGGGGCAGGCTTTGGCGGCGGCGGATTGGGGCTCTCGAAGCCGCGTCGCCAGTAGCTGTTGACCAGCTGCTCTTCGAGTGTGGCGGGCGGCTGCAATATCGCCTCATCCTCATCTTCATCTTCATCCTCGTTTTCGTTATCGTTTTCGTTTTGGTTATCATTATCGTTATCGTTCTCATTCTCGTCTTCGAGCTCTTGCTTTGTACGCACTGTGGCCGCCAGCCCATCGTTTGCCCCAGTTGCAGCTTCCATTTCCGTTTCCGTTTCATTTTCATGCGTTACACTTTCGGTTTGGTTTTGGGACGCGGCGGCGGCTCCTGCTGCTCCTGTGGCAGGTGCTGCAGCTGCTGTTGCTGCTGCTGCTCCTGTGGAGGAGGAAGCGGAGGAGGCCTCGTCTGGGGGCGGCGGCATCGCTGCGGGAAACAACAGACAAATTGTGCGATTTGTTGCTGCTGCTTTTTGGTGGCAATATCATAATGAGGGGGGTTTTATTTTTTCATATTATCAACAACATCCATGGAACAAAACGCCAAAAATTAATCAAAATTTGTATATATATTTTTTTCTTTGCTTTTTTCTCATTTTTGATTTGATTTTCAATTCGGTTTTTATCATTTTTCATCACTTTTCAAGTATCGTTCTTTTATCGCCAATTGGTGCAACAAAATAACAAAGAATCGTGTGTATATGATTATATATAGTATTATTTATATATATATATATATGATATATTTAAAGAGAGAGAGAGACAGACAGAGCGTGAGACAGAGAGAGAGAGACAGTGAGAGAGAGAGAGAAGAATGTGTTGTCTGTTTTTTGTTTTGGTTTGCCTTTCGATTCTTTTGGTGGATTTGACTTTCTTTCGTACTGATGGTCGGATCTATCGATAAGCATGCACAACGATAACAATAACGATAGCAACAACAACAACAACAACATCAACGGTAACGATAACGATAACAACATTAAGAAGAACCACATCACATCAATCGCTCGATGCAAATATTTATAGATATTATATTTGTGTTGAAAGGCAAAGAAATAAATGGAAATAAAACAGAAAACTGCAAGAAAAAAAAAGAAAACTGCAACTCCGACTGTGTTTGCTCCCAAGGGCCATAAATGTTGGCGCCAGATCCCACCCCCCAGCTGCCTCTGTCCCCCTGCCCTCTGTCACCTCTTCTGGCGGCTGTTCCTCCTCCTCTTCCTCTTCCTTGGGCCTGCGATAAGGCTGCCTCAAACAAACCATAAAAGAACGACCAACAGTCGGATCAAAATCAAAGCTCGACTGGAGGTCCCATTGATAAGAAGGGCCATTGATCGACAGGCAGACAGAGGGAGAGAGAGAGAGAGAAAGAGAGAGTGGGATAGAGGGAGAGTGGGAGAGAGGAGTGTGGCAGGCAGGCGCTGGAGGCAAACAGCAGCCGTTGCACCGGAAGTACAGTCCCACACAATCACACACGCACACACACACACACACAGAAACCGAAGGAGACATAGATACAGATACATTTACAAAAGAAAAGAAGACAGTTTGAGAACTCACCTTCGCTGATCGCATTGGCAGAGTCACCGCCGCTGCCGCTAGCACTGCCACTGGCACTGGCGGCACCATTCTTGAGGGCCTCGGCGGCCAGGGCCTTGGTCCGCTCCATGAGCAGGGCCTGGAATTTGTTGGGATCGTTGGCACAGGCGGCGGCAGCTGCGGCAGCAGCCGCGGCCGCAATGGCCGACTGGGGACTCAGAACATTCAGATCCAAAGGACTGCTGCGGGAAAGGAAAGCAAACACAGATTGGGATATGAATACACTGCCGGGAATACGGGGCGGATGGAAAAGATGGATGGATGGATGGTTGGATGGTTACTCACTGCTGTTCCTTTTTGATTTTCAGCTCGTTGCTGTCTGCATTGGCTGTGGTTTGGTTTGACATGCGGTCAGCATGATCCTGATTCTCGGCATCCTCGTCCTCCTCGTCATCGTCCTCTTCATCGATCTGCTGCTGGTGGGGAGCCAGCCGCGAGCTGGCGGAGGCTGCCTCCTCGCCCTCGTCATTGTCCACGAGCATGGCCTGGTGGTCGTCCTCCTCTTCCTCCTCCTCATCGTCCTCAGCCTGGGCTGAGGCCTGGGTGGCGTCCAGATCGTTGGCTGCGGCTGCTGCTGCTCCCTTCAATGGAGAGGCGGCGTTCACCTTGTTGTTGTCGCTGCTCTGGCTGTTGTTGTTGTTGTTGGTGGCAGCCGCATTGACGGCGGCAGCCAAGGCGGTGGCCTCGGCCAAGGCCTCATTGATCTGCTGCTTGTCGAGGCGTGCCTCCAGGCGCATGATGTGCTGTCGCTTCACCTCCAGATGCTCCTCCAGACGCTGGATCTGCACCAGATGTGTCTGCTCCAGGGCACGCAGGCGCTGCAGCTCCTCCAGAAGTGCTTTAATCTGGAAAAAGAAAGTTGCACGATTAGTGATGGATCATTTTTTGTTGATGGGTTCAAGGGTTGCTTGTATTTCTAGATTTTATCGAGGGAGCCCATTAATTTCCCTCTCTCTCTCCATTTGGGGTAAAGTTTGAGAGAGTTATAAAATAATTTTTAATAAAATTAACAACAACGTCAATGTCGGTTGGCGGTGATTGCCGGCGACACACAGAAACCCCTCCCCGAAACCCGTAAAACCACCCAACAAACGCCGCCAGGTACAGTCATTCCCTCCCCCCCACTACCCGTTCGCTCTCGCATCCTTTTGTTTTGAAGGAGGAACTTTGTTTGTTTGATGAAAATATGATAATTGGCAAATTTGACAAGGGAATTTTTCTTAAGTGCGTCGAGCGACAACGCACGATGTGTGTGTGTCTGTGTGTGTGTGTTTGTGTCTGTGTGTGTGTGTGTGTGTCGCCTCCACCCATCCTCAGTGTCTTCCGCGTCGTCTTGCTCGGCAAAAGTTGACAAGATAAAGTTTTTCGGCAGCAGTAGCAGCAGCAGCCGTGTGGCATGCAACGAAATTTTTTAATGACAGCCAGGTGGGCGTGGCCGCGTGTATGCTGTGTATTTCTTATTATGTGATTAAAATTAATTTTATGGCGCGGTTTTTAATTGAAGCGTATGCCCGAAAAAAACAGTAGGGTAAACTTTTGCGCGCAACTGTACCGCACATCAGGCATCGAATATCGAAGTCTTTACCGAGGATGGGGATGGGGCTGGGGCTGGGGCGCTGTCGCTGTCCCATATGTTAATCAAATAAGTTAAGGGAATCAACATAATTCTAACAACAAATTTGCGTGTCATTGCGTGATTTGTGTCGAACAGAGGCATAAAACAATAATTTCATCAGCATGGGAACACATACGTGTACATGCCCCAGCCCGCTCCTATCAGGAGGGGGTTATTCGTGTGTCTATTTTATCAATAATTGTGGATGGGCCTGGGACTTAGGCTGGGTCTGGGGCCTGATGATTATTGGCCATAAACAATGGCCTGTTTTGATAGAGGCAATAATACATAATTGGCATTAAAAAAGCATCATGCATGCAGGCATGCGTGTGTGTGTGTTCCATTCCGCATGTTCCTTCAGGCCTTGAATGGGATGGCATGCCGAAAAATGCAAAACAGCCGCCAGGACCCGTTAATTCTATTATCAATCAAAGGACACACACACACACACATGAACACACGTGAAAAGGGTTCGAGTCGAGTGTGTGGCAAGGCAGGCAATGAGCGGACCCCCATGCCACATGCGTGTTCGATTTTTCATTAGCATACGGGACACAAAGACGCGGCAGCAACCCCAAGGGCTGCCCACTGCCTGCCTGCCAGCCCGCCAGCCTGCCTGCCATCGGGTCTGAAGACATGACAAGACGACAAACGACTCAAATTAATTGCATAAAAATCTTTTGGGTGCGGTGAGCCCTCGACGTATCTGACGGGGGTGCTGGGTGATGGGCGCTCGAAGGGGGTGGCTTCTAATTGCCAACTGCTCGACAGACACAACCGCCATGCTCAGGGCTCAGAAAAAAGCAAAACGGAATTTTTCGCAGCTTTTCTTAAATAAACGTAATTAGCGGCAGTTCCTCGCTTGTTCATCCTTTCTTTCTACCCGGGAATAAACGTACATATGTATGTAGTCACATGTGGTGGCAACTGTACCCGCATGGGATCACAAATCATATGGAAAATCAGCTGGAAAGGCCCGCGAAAAGGTCTGGCTGCTGGCATCTCGTGGAAATTGTCATTTCGATTTGTTGTATTTAGACAGAGAATTCTGTCGCTCTCTCGCTCTGGGAGCCAAAGAAATATTAAAACGATAAATCAACTTTTTGGATTTTCAACATGGATTCCCCCCGCCTTCCCCCCTCACCTTTCCCCAGAAAGCAGAAATCATTTTCAACCCTTGAAGAGCAGAAAGTTTTTGCAACTCTGTGGTTGATGAGGCTGCCTGTGGGATGGTCCCAGTCCTGGATACTGGATACTGAATGGGACAGGGATCGGAATGGTGAGTGGAGAGTGGAGCCAGCAATCAAACAAACTATATAACAAATACTCGTGAGGGGTAAACTAGAGGAGGGGGGCAGTGGTGTCTAGGTGGTTGGTTTACCCATCCGTATTGACTGTAAAATTATGAAAATTTACATTTTTCATGGCCCCCGCCCCACGTCGTGAGAAATGTGCTCGGACAAAGGCTGGACAGCCGGCAGAGCAGAGCAGCTAGAGGTGGATCAGAGGTGGAGAGACGGGGTCTGTCATATGGGCTCTCTTGGCACTCTGGCTTAGTTTTTGGGGTAAAAATTGTTGCAGAGAGTGGGGGGGAGGGGGTGATGAGAGAGCGAACATTAGCATCGAGCGAAAAGCAAACGATTTGTAATTAACAAAATTGCCAAGCAGCCAAAACCATCCTCCAACCCTTTCGGCTTTACCCTTTGCATAACAATTGACAAAGCAGTCAATACACAGATACAGATACACACACATACACACACACACTCATATATGGGAGGGGGATGTGGCAGAACAATAACAAACACTCGAAGGCAAAAGACGAGAAACGTCGCACAATTGGCAGCAGTGGCGGTGGCAAGGAGCAGCAGCAGGTGGAGGCAAGCAGGAGAAGCTGGAGAAGAAGGAAGCATAAAATGCCAAAAGGAATTAAGGTTATGCGTCTGTCTCTTTCTCTTTGAGAGTGTGTGTGTGTGTGTGTGTGTGCCACATGAGGCAAAGGGTTTTCCACACAGCGCTTCAAGGATTGGGGTCTCTCTAAAAAAAGGGTTTAATCAGCGAACAGCAGAAGTAGAAGCACCATCACACACACACACACACACACAGATTCACCAATCTACAAATACAAATTAACAATAAGCAATCAAAGACACACACACACAAAGACAGAGAGAGAGAGAGAGAGAGAGAGAATCTCTCGCCTCAGAAGGGGGGTGTCCTTTTTTTCACCAAACAGCAAAAGCATCATCAGACTTTTAGGCCGTCAGCTGCCAGGCAGGCAGGCAGGCAGCAAAAACCGTCAAAGGAATTAAAATTCATTCGGGCATAAAAATTTTAAAATATATATATTGTAGATATACGAGTGTGGCGGGGGGGGAGTGGGTGATGGATAGAGATAGCGCATATAAAAAGGGGTAACTTTTGCCAGCAGAAGGAACAGCAGCAGCAGCGGCAGTGGCAGTGGCAGCAGGTGGGGGGTGGGGCAGTTGTGTTGTTAATTTCCAAAAAGCCAAAAGACAAATGAGTAAAAAGCAACAACAGGGCGGAGGCAGTGAGATGCAGAGGCAGTGCCACCAGCATCGATTGTCTCAATGTCGTCAAATGTTTTTCTTTCCTTATTTTTTCGTTGGCAGAAGTACCCCCTTTTGTAGGGTATGATTACTACTCTTCAGCAAATATTATAACTATTCCTGAAAAACTAGTCGAACAAGCGGAAACTGCAAACGAAAATGCCCGAGAATGCAAAAACAAAATACATGCCGTGTGGTAGAAACCTTGGATCCTCAAGGGTATCCAAAGCTCGATCATCCCTAAAAAGCGAGCACATATCTTTTCCATATTTGGATTTTTTGTTGTTTTTTTTTTTGTCATTGATTTTTGATTGTTTGAAGTGCTGGCCGGACCCCGTCCCACCGTCTCTGGATCCATCTCCTGCCAAGGAGTAGCTCTTGCCAGTCCAGGGATGGGTGGAAGTGGGGTGGATGGAAGCTTTAAAGTCTGCCAAGTGCACCCCAGAGAGCCTTGACGCCGGGGCTTTTGTGTTGGTGGAGCATTGCCCGTCGCCGGGCTGCTGCCGTGGCTCTTGCATTTCTTTTGCATCTGGCAATGCCCAAGTTGGCAATTTGCAACAAAAGATAACAAACAGCAACGAAAGGAACAAAAAATAATAAAAGCAGAAGAGAAGAAACAAAAGACCCCCGAAAGAGGTCACATATGGAGTCCCTGTCAGAGCGGAAAATGATTCATTTGCAGTGATCTTCAGTGAGTGCACTCGTGAGTGTGATCTATGAGTGGCAGTGCAACTTTTACTCCATACACTCACCTATTCAATCACCGATTCATTTATTCACTTAGCCATTCATACATTTATTCATTCGCCCCAACAGCCAGACCGACAGACAGACAGACAGACAATTCATCAGCTTAAAGACCTTAAATCGCAGGTAATTTCCCCCGGAATTTTTGCATTATTTGTCAATTGCCTCAGGGTGGGCGCAAAAATCGTAGTGCGGGCGCTCTGTGGGGGGCAAGGGTGGGGAGTGGGTGGCTGTTCGATAGATGGGGGAGGTGCGGGCTGCGGGTTGCGGGTTGTGGAGTGGTGGCAATGGCAATTTACAACAATTCAAAGGCATAAATCAAACATTTTGCAAGTTGAAGTTGGCACGGAATGGCCCCTCCCAAAACCGAAAAGGGGTGGGAGGGGGAGCCCCAGTCAAGTTCTCCGTTCTTTGGCGATTGCCCCGTTTGTCAGTCAGTCAAACAGCCATTCATTTAGTCAGTCAGTCAGTCATTCATTCATTCATTCAGTTACTTACGCACACACGCACAGGGAATGGTAGAGTTATTGAATTGATTCGGATGTCTGTTTTTCGTGGTGGTGCCCCCTGGGGGCACGCAATTCGTTCGACTCCGTTGTCTTTGTGCGTCTCTCTCTGTCTCACTCTCCCACTCTCTCACTTGCGGACCTCTCTTTCGCTCTTGCAGACGGGGGGCCCTCTGCTGCCGCTTGATGTTGTTGTATTTTTTGGATTATAAAGTTTTGTAATTAAAATTTGACAGCTTTACAATTCCCAGGACCATCCCCCTGCCCCCATCTAGCGCACCACCAACTCATCTTGCCCCACCGCCCCTGCCTCTCCTGCGTCCCGCGCACATTTTCTTATTAGAATTTTACAATTTTCGATTTATGTTTCGATTTTATTGTCTTCCCCCCCACAACCAGCGAAAGGAGCAAGCGTGGAGCGTTGGGGAGTTGCTTTGGGGTTTAACCCTTAAGTGGGGGCTGGCTTCTTCTTCCTTCCATCGCTCACCATCTATTCTTCCATCCGTCCAACCTTCCATCATACATGAATGACGGCACATTTGCGTATATTTTTAATCAAAGCGCCCACCCCTCAACCTCAGCCCGTCCACTCCGCCACCCACTCACTCGCTTACTTTTGTTTCTAATTCGTTAAACTTTTGCTTAATAATTGTCTGGCTGTCCCTCCCATCGCCCCACCCCCCCGGCTCCATGTGAACTTGACTTTTATTCATATTGCCCAAAAAAATATCAAAATTTTGTTTCAATTTTTGGCTGGTTTTTTGGGTTTTGGTGGGGCGGGCTGGGTTTTTTTTTGTCGATAAGCACTCAGCGACGTCCACGACGACCCAAAAAATGTTGGTCCTTGAGTGGGTTGTGCCCCCTGTGGGGAGGTGGGTGGGTGGGGGTGGTAGGTTGTATTCGGGACTCAGTCACATGTCTAATCCTTTTGCTTATTGATATGATATCTACACACGCAAAAAGCACAGGAACAGGAACAGGATAAAAAAAGGTTATAACCCACCGATTTTTATTTTATATATTGCGGACAAGGGTTAAGGGAGAGCGGGGGGGAGTGGGTGGAGGGAGTGCTTTCATAATCAAAAAACGTTAAAATCATAGTCTAGACAATAATTTATGAGCACGGAGCATTGCTCTTGTGTGTGCCCGCATCCTCCTCGACATACAGGACTTCTCCTCCAACAGCAGAGCAGAGCAGAGCAGACATGGACCCTGGACTGTGGATCCTGGATTCCCTGGATCCCCATCCACGCAATGCCAATCAACATCTCTCGAGCAAACATTCGTAAGGCAGCGGAGGCAGTAGTACCGTTCGGATCCTGGTCCTTGGTCGTCCTTCGTCCTGGCTACAGGTCTGTCATTGTTGTGTGCCTTTTGTGTGGTGTTGGTGTTTTTTTTTTGTTGGGTTGTGTGTTGTGTTGGGGGTTTTGTATTTTTGGGGATATAAAAATATGAACGGATGTTCGGGTTTCGGGATGGTATGCCACATCATGTTGAAAGTTGGACAGAGCCAGATGCAGGGGCAGGGGCAGAGGCAGCGACAGAGACAGTGCGGCAGACAAAAGAGAGAGTGCCGCACAACACCTTAATATGCTCCAACCTCCAGCCATTTCGTGGGTTTGTCAGTTTCTAATGGTTTCAACTTCCTTCCGCTTGCAGTTGTCCTTTTTTTTGGATTTTGGTATTTCTGAAATGTGGTGCGGGTTCATTGGTGGGTTAAGCAGGTGTCTGCAAGTGCAACACATAAAGCTACTTAAGCAGTGGGTCAGGGTCTGGGGGCAGAGCGTTACTGACGACAGCTGCAACTCGGAGCAAACAGAATGGAGGCCCCCAAATCGATGTCTCTCTATGTAAGAGCCGCCGAGCAAACAGCAACAGACATTCTGTTCTGGCCCCAAACCAAAGGAAAGTCGCGCACAGGAAGGGCTCTGGGAAGGGGACTCTAATTTGATTTGAACATCAGCGTCAACTTCTAATTGAATTTGGCCCCTCATCGCCATCGCCATCGCCATCGCCATCGTCATCGCTGTGTCTGTGCATCGATTAACTCGACTGCGTCTCGGGCTCTAAGCTCAATCTTCATTTGATGACAATTTCATTTCTATTAAGCGGGCGGAAAATGCCGCTGGATGCATAAAATCCACGACCACGTTCCCTCCGAACGCCATCCGAAAAAAGAAGCCGGAAAAAAAAATACATAGATATGGCAAAAGCTTATTTTAATTGCCTGCCTGGTTGGAGCTCGTACTTCGGAAGGACGGCAGGAAGGAGCGCAGGAAACGAAATGGAACGATGCAATGGAATAGAATAGAGTGAAGGTAATAGGGATGAAATGGAATGGACAGTGGGTCAAGCACTGAACTATCGATGAGTGTGGGAGCTATCAAAAACAAATCGAAAGGTAAGCAACGATAAATGATTAAAGATCGATTAAAAATCGATAAAATGATCAATCAAAGGCGGCAAATTCGATCACTTATCGTTCTATGCGCCCCACTGTGGTGGTCGCATTTTGACCGAGAAAACGGCAATTATTTTGACGACGCTTAATTTGCGTTGAGTTGGAGATTTCTCAACGGATAGCGGATAGCGGCTAGCGGATGGAGGATGCGGATGATGACGATGGCAACGTCGCGGTTAGCTTGCATCAAAATTGAAGCGACAGCATGGCAAACTAATTAAAGTCAAGGCATTTACCCCCGGCCCCCCGCCCATATCCTGGGCATCTCCAGTCGCCCCCCAAATTGAACGATTTTTATGCCTTAGCCTTTTTTTAATTGTTCAATTTGGGTGGTGGGAGGTGTCTGAAGACCTGCGTTTGATGGCCGAAACTTAAATGCAGGACCTTAGGGCGTCAATAATGACATATTTTCCTCATTTTCTGCGAGAGTCTTTTTTTATGAGGGGGTTTTTTTTAATTTGAAATCAATTGTCTAAGTAATTGCTCTCCCTCATTCTTTTGGACTTAATCGCACAGAGAAAAAAGACTTCTTCATCAAGAGATTGTGGTCTCTGTCACACGTACAAATACACGACTGGCTGGAAGGCTGAAGGTTGGGCAAACAACACAAAACGAAAAGCGAAACAAAGGCTAATCAAATAGCGACAGCAGACAGCAAGCAACAGCAGATACTTTGGCTAAACAGCAGATACTTTTAGCCATGACTGTGGGGGAATACGAGGCACGAGTAGGAGTATCTCTAGACTCAATTTAATGGTAAATTAATAAAAAAAAAGAGAAATAAATAAATAAAATGAAATGAAATTTGATTTATTGACAGTCTGGAGAGATGTCTTCTCCTTCTTCTAATTGAAATATTTCGAATTTCCGCTCATGCCTGTAATTGACTTGGAAGTCCGAGACACGACTCCCGAGTCCTGAGTGTCCGGAGGTGCCACAAGATGAAATCGAAATTGACAATTTTCACAGATTTCCACCTACATATACATATGCATAAGTAAACACACACACATACATATATATTCAAGGGAAATTGATGGCTACATGAGATTTTGGGGCCCAAAGACTTGGTAGATTATTCATTTAGCAAGCAGGCAGGCAGGCAGGTCCACTCCACCCCCAGGTGGTGCAGCCTGGCTGTTGCTGTTGCTGTTTCTGTTGCTTATTTGTTGGCCATAAATCAGGCGGTGGGTTTTCCAATTTGGACTTTTTGCCAATTGCATTTCTCTGGTTGTCAGGGATTTAATGGCCTCTAATTAGATAGGAGTCGCTGTCGCAGTCGCTGTCGTCCCAGCCAAGAGCTCATCGAAAACTCATGTTTATCATATTTCTTGTTGCACATTTATGAGGTGGCAAATGGATTTTTAAGCAGTCAGTGGATCTGGCTGCTGTTGTGCCCAGTCATAGCGGGGGCAAAGCGGTTTTTTCTTGTCGTGGGGAAAGTTTTTCAATTCAGCCTCAATCAGCAATTGCTGATCCGCTGATGTCCACTGAGCGACAATACTCGACAATGGCAGCAGCAGCTACTCGTAATTCAAATTGACTACTGAACTAACTCACGCAACACAATGGCAACTCTGGGGCAGGGGGGCAGGGGGACAGCGAGGCGGGGAGGCAGACCGCAAACGAAAATAAGGAAATAATCAATTTAAAAAAATCAAAATCACACATTTACCCACATTTTCAAACAAAAAAAAACACACACACACACACACACACACAAATGCCAGAGAGAGAGGGAGAGAGGGAGAGGAGCAGCAGCATCTCATCCACTAGAGCAGCAGCAGTAATCATTCAACAGAAAGAGAGCCAGATAGTGGCACGGTGGCCTGCAGAAAGGGGGGTGGGGGGAGGGAGCACTCTATATAGAGTGTAATCTACAGTCTCTCGCTCGCTCTGTCTTTCTCTGATCAGAATCCATATGCGATAAATAAATTGAATTTATCCGCAATTGGTCGAAAAAAAGACAGCAGCTGGCCACGAGGCAGGGGGCTGTTGACTTGTGGGGCATACACACACGGAAAGAGGGGATACAGAGGGGGTGGTACGGTGTACAGTGTACGGTGTGCTGTACAATATGATAATGACTGGTTTTTTTTTCACTTTAATCAGAAATTGCTGTGACAGCCAGCAAGCAAATACAAATACAAAATACTAGTAGACGAATGTGAAAACAGAAATCATTGCAGGCAACGACAGAGAGATAGACAGACAGACAGTCGAGAGAGTCCCGAGCGTCCCGAGCCCAGTCCTAAACTAAGCTCAATGTCTCCAGTAATCTATCTGCAAGAGTGTGTATCTGCATCTGTAAATGTATCTGTATCTGTATGCTGATTGATTTGAATTGAATAATTGCAATTGTGTATTCCCGTATTCCCTCTATTTGTATTTGCGCACACACATTACGAGTATCCATACTGTATGTGATGTATTTGCTCTTTGAATTGAAACTAATGACAAGAAAACGGTGCTCTTTTGGGAGGGGGTCATGAATCCGTGATCCCCGAACCTGTAACCTGCTGTAAGGCTCCTCTTGAGCCACTCTTCTTACCCGCTTCATTTCAGCAACATCCGCACACGACTTTGGGCAGCCGTAAACGAAATTGAACTTTTGCTTCGATTGGAAAAAATCATACTAAATTCGAATAATCGCCAATAATTTCGGTTCGGCTTCATTTCAATTCAAGTTCCGGACATTCGACAATCAAACAAAATACAATAAAAACCATCCATAGTCATTCACCAAACAAAAATATGGGAATCAAAACATGAAATCTATTCTATTTTTGCGGTTAATCATAATGAGATTTAAATTAATAGAAATCCAAAATAATTGGGGGGCCTTGCCTCTTGCCTTGGCTTCTAATCAAAGATTATGACGAGAGCGAGAGCGCCAGAGAACTCAATAAAAGAGAGAGAGAGAGAGAGGGAGAAATTTCTCAGGCATAGGGATCGGATCGATGAGATGTTTAAACAGTTGCTGTGTGAAAAAAAAAATGAGACCTGATCTGGTTTTTGGCTTCGCTTGTTTGAGTGGGTTTAATTTTAGACCATTTGCGTTAGACATTTGATGGATATTCCGCTTGATTTGCATTTAAAAATAACATTTCATTCTCCCACCGCATGGAGGGTGTTTGCCTTTTGTCCATTGTCTTTCGGCATGCCGGCATGTCGGCATCTCGGCATTTTGGGCATGGAGCGTGTGTCCAAATATTTAGATCTGTCAACGAAAACCGTGACATATACCGAAGAACTCCTTCACTCCCCAGCTATCGCCGCCCTGTTGCTGGCTGTTGCTGTGGTCTTCGAAATTCCTGCTGTGGGGTTTTGCCTATGACGTAGATTGGCCGAGTAAATAATAACTATCTTTGAAGTACGAGATACTCGCATATGCATTCCCATTCCCATTCTATTTCGATTTTAATTAGTTGAGGAACACCATCCATCCATCCATCCATCCATCAATGCGTGTTATATTAATTTTGATAGCTGCTCATCATTGGTATCGAATCGAATCGAATTGAATCGAGTGTTTCGATGGAGCAGTCGGGGTCGGAGTCGGAGTCACGCGATGATAAGCACAAAATCGAATTTTGTGCATGAGAAATTATGATTATTTCTATTATTATTATGATTACGATTATCTATCTATCTATCTATCTTTAGAGAGGGGTCGGGTCGAACAATTATGCTGGTCCGCTGGACCCATGTCGGGCCATCGATCTGTGTGTGAGATGCGGGACGGAACGGGAAGTGCCTACTCGACCCTTGCGATGCTTATCGCCCGATCGCCTATAGGGTGGGCTGCCCACTTGTCCAAGAGGTTCGTTTCGGAATGGAATGAGAGCACTGTCTACTCCAAGGACTAGCCACTTGCTGAGAATATTTTCTTCCGGCCTATCAATCGTTTCCCAGGGCTCTGGACTTATCAATAAACAGAGGAATGTGCCACAATGGCTCTCCACTTGATGGATGTGTGTATGCTCTGTGGTTCTTTCAATGCTAATCGGATATGAATGAACATCTGTGTGTGTGTGTTTTTTTTTCATCGCGTCTAGTGTTAGGATAAACAACAAAAATCCTAACCACAAAACAAAGTCATAAAAAATGTATTTCGCTGGTGGCTTTTTTTCCCGCTCTTCTGTTGTTGTTGTTTTTTCCCCATTTAGTGCATAAAATAAATACATGTTGAAAATATGTGTCGATAAAGAATTTCTATAAATATATGCAGATAACAGAAAGAAACTGAAATCGAAACTGCGGTTGCAAAATGTTTAATATATTTTTTACTTTGTTTCCCCCTCTAGTTTTTTCTTGTTTTTGTTTCTGTTTTTGTTTTCTGTGTGTGTGATTCCGCATTTTGCTGTTTGTTTTTTGTTTGCCGCGTGATAAAAACAATCATTTTTTTTGGCCCACGAACGTGCCATTGGGGGAAAATTTTGGGTAGACCAAGTCCAGATACGAGCATAATATATGTATTAGCGGACAAATCGAAGCGGAAGTTTAGCCACTCGTATTTTGCTAATTTGTTGTTCTGCTTTTTTAAGCGTTTAATTTTGTTTGTGCATTGTATGTTTTTGCGATGCTTAATTTTAGCCCTGGCCAAATGGAGGCGAGCACTTTGTCTATAAAAATGCACTTCTGCGAAAAAATAAACACATGCCTCATAGCCAAAACAAACGGGAGAACCAGAAGCCAGACCGAGATGCCAGAGATCCCCGTCTACGGCGTAGACTGCAGACGGCGGATCCGGCCAGATGGGATACCCAAGCGAGGGACAGAGACAGAGAGCGAGGCGTGCAGGACGGGAGGGGAGGGGGAAGGGTGTGGCGGTGTGGCACTCTCGTGACTCTAACAACAAACAACTGTTGCAATTCCATTTAACATAATTTCTGTGGCAGCCGCACTGCACCGCTCTGCCGCCGCTCCGCTTCTCATTCCTGTCGATCATCTTTTTTGGACGCTCGAGGACACAGAAAATATTGTCGCATATTTATGAACATGTGTAACAGATAAATCTGAATCCGAATCTGTTGCTTATAGACAGACGACACTCATGGACACACTCACACCCATACACTCACTGATGCACTCACATAAGTGATTTAGTTGTCAGGCGAGTGCATTTATCACAGCTTGCATGTGAATGAGGGAGTGAATGCTGGATGCTGCGACAGTGGTTCGGGGGATTGGACCTAGGACTAGGACTAGGACTGGGACTGGCACTGGGACTAGGGGATGGATGCCCGAGGTGGCACTGGCAGTGCCACTCGCAGGGGTTGGGGTCGGGGCGCCAGTAATCAAACTAATGAGCTTGGGCCCACCAGCAGGCTGGCAGACAGCAGGAGCCAGCGACGGAGCGGCAAAAATAGCTTTTAATGGATTTCAAATAAGAAAACGCGCATAAAACACAAACAAAACGCAGGCTAAAAGCAAAAGCCGCGTCACGAGTGGGTTCGGGCAGGGTTGGGTGTCTGGCCAAGTGAAGTGATAAAACATTAAAGAAATGCTCTGCCGCTGCTGCTGCACATCTTCTTTGGAGGCTTTAGACTCGACTCGACTTTGGGCTTCTTATTTTTCTTCTAATTTCTGTTGCAGCAACACCTAGGGGTTGCTAATGGAAGCTGCTGCTGCTGCAGCCTCTGCCGCTGCCTCTGCCGCTGCTGCACTTAATGGCAAATGATAATGATTGATGCTGAAATGCATCCTCCTTCAGCGCTACCCCAAATCCTCCTTCAAATCCACACAAAAAGCCACACAAAACACTTCAAGTCGCAGCTCTCCTTCAAGGGTGCAGCACGGAGTGAGGATGGGAATGGGAATGTGGATGTGCTCTTTCAAGGCGATAAGCAATCATTCAATGCGGTGTGGCAAGTGCACACCGCGCGGAGACGCGGTGCCACACGTTTTGCATTAGAGAAATTAGAAGGAAAACCGGTTGGGGCCCTGGCTAAGGGTTGGAGATCTGCAAAGGGATGGGCTGCATATCCGGAGAAGGAGAGCTTCATCTTGGTGTTTTGCTTTAAGTTAAAAAATGCAGCGAAAGGATCGTCCGGGAGTGTCCAGGATTGCATGGTATTTCCAGAGTTGCATGCCATGTCCAGGGTTGCATGGCAGAAGTACCGAGATGTCCGCTGATGGAAGGGGACTTCCTTGTGCAGTCAACAGCCATTCCAATGTCCTCCCTTGGGGGACTCCATCTAGCACTCTTCCCCCCCACCCTGTTGCACTCGCTTTCTGTCTGTCCTTCCGCTGCCTCTCTTTTCTCCAGTGTAAACAAAGGCATTCAACAAATTTGTAGGCGTAAAAATTGTCTTGTCAATATTTTAATGATATCACTTTACACCCAACCCACTCCCTGCATTGTCCCTGGTCCTTCATCCTTCGTCCTTGTCCATGTCCTATCCTATCCTCTTCACTCTCTACCCCTATCCGGCACGTCCTTCTCTTAAATCCTGTGAAAAAGTTTCGTTTTGGCTTTTTTTTGTTGGTGTTTTTTGTGTTGGTTTTTGACTCCCAGATCCACACGGACTGCCAGTATTTTCCCCTTGTTTTTTTTTGTTTGTCCTTCCTTTTCCTACTCTCTGCTCTTTCTCTTTCTCTGCTCGGCTCTTCTTGTTCTTGGGCGTGTAAAGAAGAAGTCAAAAGTCCCGTTACTTTCCTCTCTCTCTCTCTCTCCCTGCTTCCCTGTCGCTCATTTGTTTGCCTTGTATTTTGTTTTTTTTCTTCTTATTTTTTTGTGTTTGGGTTTCAGTTTCGGTTTCGGTTTCTGTTTCTCTGTTTCTGTTTTTGGGGGCAACATTTTTACTGTTTGGCTAGAAAATTACAAGAAAAGTGTTCTGCCAAAGGGGAGTGGGAGGGGCGGTCGGTTTCCCTGAAGGGGGTGTTTGCTTATTTGTGCAAGTGTTTTCTCAATTGTGCGTGTTTGTCGGTCAGGGGGTTGGGGGGGAAGCGAGATGGGCAGGAGAGAGGGTCAGTCGTGCGTCGTCGTCTGCGGTTGGAATTTCTTTCCCTTCGTTTACCCCCCGTTCTTTTTGCATCCTTTTCCCCTCCAGGAATTTCCCAGCTGTGGGCGGCAGCGTTTGTCTAATCTTAACGGTTTTACATTTCATTGCGCTGGGTAATTGTCTGCAGGAGGAGGAGCGGTACGACGAAGGAGGGGGGTGGTGCTGCATGGGGCAGACGGACCTCTAGTTTATTAAATTAAAAAGTCACTTAAAGTTGCTCTGCGAGGAGAGTCATGCCAAGGGAAGGACTATGGCTGGAGGTCAAAAAGGATCCAAAGTGCATGTTGATCCCAAAGATGATCCAGAGGATGAAATTGCATCCCAAATCGGTAATTTCCTTTCGCTTATGGGCACTTTAAACTAAACATCTACGACATTCGGAACAGTAAAACTGGAACATTCCACTTTTTGGACTCCATCTCGTGAGTATATTTCGATATGCATCAACAACAGAACAATCTTTTCCTGCAATAAACGTGTCGCGCGTCATGCAGCAGCACCCCTCGGCCGGATCTGCTAGGGCTTTCGCGCGTAACGAGGCATCGGCTTGCCAGAGTAAGCCAGAGGACTGACAACTTGCCGAAAACATCAAAACGGGACTGACAACTTAACGTAAATGCGTTGGAAAAGGGGGGTTTGGGGGTGGTGGGGGGACTACCACTTACCTCTTTGTCTTTGGCAGCAAGTTGCACAGCGGGCTGATTGTTGCTGTTGCTGTTTGTGTTGTTGTTACGCTTCTTGCGCTTCTCGTTGGTGTTGTTGTTGCTGCTTCCCCCATTGTTGTTGTTGTTGTTGTTGTTGCTGGTATTGGTATTGTTATTGGCGCAGTCATCATCCTCGGCACTATGAACCGATGTTGCCACATGTGGATCATCCATATCATCATTGCTATCACGCAGTGCCACACCCGTGCCGACGCTGTTGTTGCTGCTGCTGTTTTTGTTCTTTCGACTACAACTATTATTGCTATCGGTATTGTGATTATTGCTAACATTTAAACTAGCTTCCTCATCATCTCGATCTGGATCGGTGGCAGCCGCAACAGCCGCCACAGCAGACGCCTCCTCCAGATCACCTGCATCGCCGGCCAGATGCCTCTGCCGCTGCTGCTGCTGTTGGTGTGGTTCAGTTCTTGCCGCAGACTCGATGGCCTCCAGGGACTGATGGGGCTCCAGCTCCATGTCATCGTCGTCATCGTCCAAATGCGCTGCATTCGACTGCATGGAGGCGTTCTCCTCCTCATCGTCCTCATCATCATCGTCGTCCTGCTCCTCGTCCTCGTTGTGGTGATGGCTGCCACGGCTCCTGCTGCCACTGCCGCTGCTGTTGGTGGTGTTGCTGCTGCTGCTGGTGGTGGTGGCTGTGTGGGTGGTGGTTGCAGTGGCCTCGGCCACTGTTTGATGATCTGTGGGCCCCACAGCCGACGCTGCGGCTGCTGCCTCCGCAGCTGGGGAATGCAGGGGAGAGTGCTGATGCTGCTGCTGTTGGACAGCCGCCGCCGCTGCTGCTGCTGCTGCGGCAGCTGCCGCCGCCTCCATCATCATTTGCTGGGCGTGATTGAAGAAGAGCTTCGGATTGAGGCAGGCGCCGCCGACACCACCACCGTTCTGCTGCAGGCTGCTCTGCAACTGTTGCTGCTGCTCGGCGCTGAGCAACGGCGGCGAGGGCGACGGCGTATTGGTGTTGGCCAGCAGATTGCCGCCGTTCTGCTGCAGCGTGATGGCCGCTGCAACAATGGAGCTATTCAGCTGATGGCCAGATCCAGATCCTCCTCCTCCGCCTCCGCTGGCCAGTTCCAGATCCGAATCGTCGATCTCCTGAGCTCCTGCTTCCCCTTCTGCTGCTCCTGCGGCGGACGCTCCGCCTGTGTTGTGGCTGTGGTTGTCGCTGTCGCTGTGGATGTTGCCGCTGGCGGGATCCGTGTTGCTGGTGGACAGTTGCTCCTTGAGTGTGTTCACTTCCTTCTCGGCAAGGGTAGCGCGCTGCAAGGAACAGAAAGGGTGGAAGAGGGGGGATGCGGAGATTAGTTATGGAGCTGCCACACATATGTTGTTGCACGAACGTTGGCGAAAAAGTTACACCGTACAACTATCGACCCTCATTAATTTTACTTTTAAAGTCATTACGGGTTAAATTTAGCCAAATTAATACGTTGCAAAAACTTTTGTTGCAAGCCCCAAAAAGCGGCCAAAACACCCACCAATGGACACTCCAACATTACACCAAACACACCCACACATACCCACACACACACACACACACACTCCAAGGACTCAGACGGAAGGAAGGCTTAAAAAACATTCCAGGGGTAATGCCGTCTGCATTAGCAACCCAAAAAAACAAGGAGAAGGAGCTCCACAAAACAGGACTAGCAGGAGGAGAAGGAACAGAAACAGCAGCTCCAGGAATGGGACAAGGAAGGAGAAACAGTCGCAGGAGCTCCAGTAGCCAGTAGCCAGGAGAAGCAACAAATTTATAGTTTATCGTTTCGTATCGATAAGCCTTGAAACTTGAACATTGGACGGGGGATGTCCTGACCTTCAATGCGCCAGGAGGAGGCACCGTAGGCATCGTGGGTTCTGGGGGAGAAGGAGGAGTCCTTCGCCATCAAGGATACTCGGAGAAGGAATCGAAAATGAAAACAAACCAAAAAAAAAAAGCCAAAAAGCACAGAAAAGAAAGGCGGGGGCAATGAAGGTTACAAAAATATGCGGTGTAAACTTTTTTGGCAAATTAGTCTGGGATTCCAGGACCCCCCGCCCGTCCCCACAAGTTTTAAGGCTTCCTCCAGGGCAGAGCCCAAAGCCAGAATCTAAGCCCCACAAATGGCAATGACTTTTACGGCTCTTTGGCTTCGATTTTCATGTTGATTTGTACTTGTTGTTGCTGTTGGGGTATCCCCACATTCGAATGCGGCTTGGGTTGGGGTTCTGTGCAATTTTATTTGTATAAATACCGGAAGCTAACAAAAAACAAACCAACAGAGAGAGAGAGGAGGGGGCGAGCGGGGGGAGGACAGTTTTTGGGGTCTAACAGGGCGTTGCAGGCAATAAAGAACTTTGGAAATTAGTCGATGCCCCCCCCAAAATGCTGCCGCCTCTTGCAACTCTTGCCACTCTGGCACTGCCACTGCCACAGCCGTTCTTTGGCCACAAGTTCTATTCCATATCGATGAAGAAGTTAAGCAGGAAGTCGTTACATAGCAAAGGGTGTAAGGACCCCACTCTTTTCGGGGCTATAAGGATAGTCATTCCCATTCCCTGAAATCAAATAGTTTTGCAGTTCAAGTTGGAAAATATGTATATCTAATGCCGAGTCTTGACTGCTTTTAATCTATAAGTGAAGAACTCTCCTATCCCCACAATATCTTAAGCTTCCCTTCTTTCAATTGCACCCCTCGCTCCCACATGACACATGCGGCACATTGATGGTCGAGATAAACAAGCGAATGCTGCATACATGTCGTGTGCATGACTGAGGCACAAAGCGATTTCTGCACAAGAGAATCGCCAAGAATAAACACCATACATGTCGTGTACACATTTGTTTTCCCTCCATATTTACTAAAAGTCCTGCCCATCGCCTTCCTAGACAATCGATGCATTTGTGGCGGGGTGAGGGATATTTTGCGCTGTCGCTTGATGACAATATCCCTGGGAAAAGCAAATCATTTTTCTTATGCCCCTCCAGGCATGTATTTGTCATCGTCATCATCATTACGGCTGTGGTGGGCCTGTGAGGAGTGGAGTGGTTCTGTGGAGTGCAGATATATATTTATGATATTTAAAAGCTCTTAAGTACAAACAACAGACACAAGCGGTTGCCTCTCCCATGGAAGCTGCTGCAGTTTCGTGTCCTTTCAAATGCCAGACGTTCGAGAACCCAGACAACAAGCAACAGACAGGGAAGAGACAGGACACCAAGGGTCTGGGCCTGGTCCCGGGCCTGGGCCTGGGGTTCCTTCCCGGTGGTTGGAGGACTTCTGGGTTTGTTTGTTGCCATTCCATGAGCTGCTTAAGCTTGAAAATTGTTTTCATAATGGCTGATGATGACTACGACGAAGCGAAGGATACTTTTCCACATTTCTTTTGGGTTGACTTTTTGCCCGTACAGGAATCGATCAATGGCTGTCCAACTGCGTGGGGAGGCCGACACGACGACTCTCAAACTGCGGGTCGCTCCTGCCCTGTTCTGGGCCCCACTGAACTGCAATCCCCGTGGGAATGCCGACACTTGTTCTGGACATTCCTGCTCTTGGAAAATAGTTCGCTCTCCTGTCTGGGAGCCACTCGTCTTTCTTCCTTTTTTTTTTTGCAAATCAATTAATGGAAACTTTGGTGAAAGGTTTGCAGCAAGAGGCAGGAGCTGGCTCTTTTGTGTGCCCCAAATTCGAGAGGTCCGTTGGTCCTGCCACTGCTGTACGGCTTAGCAGCCAGTGCGCCAACCAAATGAGTTAATTAACTAAAATGCGGGTGGCTTTGGCCAAAACCGAACCAAACCGAACCGAACCGTTCCCTTTTTTTTTTGGTTTTTTTTTTTGGGGCCCACTTCAATGGCTCTCGTGCCCCATGGCCCATGCCTCGTATGTGTGGTCAGCTTATGGCAGAAAAGGCTTTTCCCCGTATTGAGCACCCTTTTAGCGTCCACTCCTGGAGCATTTTTTGTTGGGTTTCATTTAATATTTTTTGGCCTGGTTGCCACTTCAAAGGAGCGGCACGGCACACACACACACAAAAATCTCTCGCGCGCACAAACCCAAAAAATGTTAAGTGAAATGTTGGGACCCCATCCCAGCTCCACCAGCCAGCAGCCAGCAGCCAACCGCCATTTGGCATTACTTTAACTGGCAGCAAGAGTTCAAATGCCAGAGATCTTTCGATGGGAATTGTATCAACTATTGGCTCTGGCGGGAGCCTCCCGTTTTGTTGCTGTTGTTTTTTATTTATTTTTTTTGTTCCTGTCGTCGAGCTGTTTGTCGTGTGCTTGGCACATGTCAACTCTTGCGATGCTGCCCCTTTCCACATGTGGAGTTGCAGCATGCGGCATTGTCTCAAGCTGTTTGTCTGAAGTGAGTTTTCTGTCGTGTGTACGTGGCTGCCTCAAGACTCGCGCGCGCAAGAGCTCAGGGGCGATTCCAGGACTCCAGGACTCCAGGAGCAGCAGCTGTCAGGACTTCAGGGGGTAGAGCACTTTTTGTAATTAGTACGAAGGCAATGTTATGAATTGTGTGCTTCAGCTTAAGCTCTCGAGTGCCCCAGCGAGCCTTCTTGTTGCCGCAGGGGCAACCCCTTTTTCAGTTTTGTTTTTTTCCCCGTGCTGCGGCAACATTCGAAGGGGTAACGACGGCAAAGACGATTGCAGCGCATTGTGCGGTTTTTGGACAATAAATCAAAGCAAATCAATGCTGCAACAAATGATGTTGATGCAGCCAGGGGTTGTGTGTTCGATCTGGGAGGTGGTTGGGCTTTCTCCCTTTGAAGCCCAGTGTGGGGGGGCATCCCCTGGCCCCTGCCACTTGAACGCCTGCATGACATGACATAATGGGATATGGCAGGGAGGGGCTGGCTTGGCCCCAATCCGAAGGAGAACGGAGGAAGCATTTTCACAATTACACACACATTAAAGCGGCGGCCCCAAAAGAGTAAGAAAAATGCCGAGAAAGAAAAAACAGATAAGCAAGAAGAGCACAGAATGCGCGAATAAAGGCAGGAGGAGAAAAGTGAAGTGTTGGGGGTGGCAGAAGGGGTTTCAATATGCCCATCTGTGTGCGTGTGTGTAAGAGAAAAATCTGTAGCCTGACATTAGGCGCAGAGACAAAGCCATGGCATGGCATACCGTTTAAGCGGCAGGATGGAGGGCTGTGTGTGTGTGTGTGTGGCAGTAGAGCTTATGCCCCTGACAGCAACAACAAATGCAAAAAGAAAGAGGATATATATCTTTATGTTTGTGAAGGATACACATGATAGGCAAATGACAGCTGGAAGAAGAGCGAGACAGTGGAGAAGGAATGGATACAAAGAGCGAGAGCACAGCCATAAGATGGGAGTAGAAGGGGGGGAACAGATTCAAACAGAATGAAAGAAGAGCATGGAAGGGAGCAATCGCTGTTTTACTTCGAACTTCGATCATTTATCGATTGTCTTGGAGGTAATTAGCGATTATTATGGATAACTATCATTTATCTATCTTTCATTTCCATCTATCTATTAGCTAGATTTCCTGTTTTTGTTAAGCTATCATCGATATTTATCGATTCTGCATCGATAAATCATCAAAACTGATTACCAGACTGATTTCTTTTGTTTTCTACTCGTTTTCCATGGGATTTTGTCTGGAGAAGCACAGGAATGTCCCAGAGCATATGCACTGTGGGATGTACCCTCCAGAATCACTTTAAAAAACCCCATAACAGCACTTGATTAATAATCCCCTCCCCTCCCAATCCCCACGTTGCATATTTACTGGTAAGCTGCTCAACTGTTATCCATTAATTACTGTACCTCCTGCAGCTGCTGCTTCTTCCCCACTAAATACGAATCCTTCGTCGAAAGTGCGCTTCCTGCCCCATGTCTGCCCCCAGTATTATTCCTTGGATTCGGGGCATGCCTTTGCATTTGCTTTACAATTTCAAACATCATTAGCAACGCACACACACACAGAGAGGAGGGACTGGGGGGCAGGCCCCCCACACACAAACGCACACATGCTTATGTACACACACACATTTATATATACATATATATATATCCCTTTTTGCTAATTATTTATTTAAATATTAAACAAAAAATACCCAAAATACACACAGAGAACCCTTCCCCAAAACAAAAACAAAAACAAAAAAAAAACTGCAACAAAAAAGCAGTAAAAAAGAGTGAAAAGAGTGGCATGAAAATCAACACAGAGAGGGGGGGAGGCCAGAGAAAAGACGAAACGAAAATGATGTATTGATGCTGCTGGAAGAGGAGGCAAGAGGCACACACACAGGAGTGTGGAGTGTGTGGCAGGAGTCTGCTGTAGCAAAGCAAAATAAGAAGCAGCTGGAGAAAGGCAGCCAGGCAGGAGGACGAGGAGGCAGCACAAGATAAAGTCAAAGTACAGTTGAGTGCAGGGGAAGGAGTGCGGGGGTGATGGGGATGGCCACAGGACACACAGGCATCCTGACAGACAGACAGACAGACACACATGCAAATACATAACTGTACATTCAACTGTGAACCGTTCGCTCTTTCCCTATCTCCCTCTCCTTTTTTATGTTGCTTCTCTGTTCTTTCTCTGTGTGTGTGTGTGTTGTTGTTTTTTTTTTGGCTCTGGCTAACTAATATTTTCTAATTTAAAATTCTGTTTCTTTTTTTTCAACCCCGCACACAGAAACACAAGCAGCTCCCCCCATCCACCCCCACACACCCCCCCCGTACACACACACACATACATGTGTATGTAAATTTTATAAAATTTTCTATTTACTTATCAAAAATCAGGCAGTGAAACAAAAGAGCGACTGGGTGTGTGATAGAAAGGTGGTGGGGGTGGGGGGATAAGAGATGGGGATCTAAGAGTGTGATAGAAAGGGGTAAGAGAGGGGATTTTAGAGTGTAATAGCGGGGGGGGGGGGGGTGTGTGTGTGTGTGTGCGCGGGGGGACGTGTGTGGGCGTGTGTAACAGAAAACTGCGTGCACGCCCAAATGTATGCTATACAAAATATAAATTAGCTTTGATATGCGAGAAGCTGCTGACGAAGATGAAGCGTCGAATGAGAAATGAATGAGGGGATGAGAGGCGGGGGGACGGGGCTGTAAAAAAGGATTATATACACGCGTGCCTCCCATACATATACATATGTACACATATGGGTGTGCGCGTACGTCTGGTGTGGGGAAAAGATGCTGGAAAAAAGGATTAATGCGTGCGCCAAAAGCACACGAGAAGCAAAAGAAGAAGACACAAAACCCTCTCCCCTGGCGACAGACAGAGAAAGAGACAACTGGTGGGGGGCGAGGGCCAAAGGGGTGGGGGGGTTGGCTTCGATTTTTAATGCGTCATATGACAGGCAAGAGGGAAAGGGTAAGAGTAAGGGGCAGGCAAAGGCAACGGCAACGGCTTTTGGGGGATATACTGTAAAAGTGTCAAAGAAAAATCCATGTCTGTCTCTGGCTTTTTGTGTGTGTGTGTGTGCTCCCCAAAAAAAAACAAACAGCTACACATTCCATATGTGTGTGTTCGTGCATCAAATTAGACGATTTCTAATTGCTACAGGCATTGGTGGCATGGGGCCAACGCCGCTTCGAGCGCTGTCAAAAGTTTTCGACAGTCACGACAGACAGACAGACCGCTGCCCCAAGGGAGGCTTGCCACTTGAGGCACCAATTAAGCTGACAAATAGATTCTGCAGGATCTTTAAGGGAAAGTATAGGCATCAGTGCAGGAAACTATACAAAAATGTATGATAGAGATCCTAGAAGATCCTTTATCGTCATCGATTTCGAAACATTGTATTTGTAAGCTCTGATTTCCCCCATGTCCATCATTAGCAAAGCTCGTATGCCATTTGCCATAATGTTTTTCCTCTGGTTCTGGTCAACCCTTTTTTTTTTGGGAATTCTGTTGTTCTTTCATGCCCCATGCCCCATGCCCCTCCCTCAATGAGTGACCAAAAGTAATAATAATTTTTTGGCTTATCCTTATTATTACATAACGTATGCATACCTTTTTCCCCCCCTCCCTCCGCACTCCTCCCAGAACGAATCGTACATCAAAAATGAACGCACATTCACATGTGGATGACCCTTTTTTCTGTTGTTGGAGGATGATGATGATGGTCTGTGTGTGTGTGTGTGTGTGGGTGGGTGGCATCCATTGTTCTGTCTACCCTTCGGCCCCTCACCCCTCCACCCTTATTTTTTGGTCACTTTGTTTCGTAGGCCTTTTTCGGCTGCTGGCATTTTTCCTGTGTGTTTTCTTTCCCTTTTTTTGTGTTGTTGTTAAGTAAATAATTAAGCATTACACTGACCAAATAGCACTAGGATATCAGCGGGGGAGGGAGGGAGTGGGGCATGTGGCATGCCCCAGACAAATACAAATAAATATAACTCATATATGTGGGTCTCTAGCCCCAAAAAAAGGGAGGATGTGTATGGCGGTCAGGCCATACAAATAATGATTAGAAGAGGTCCAGCCCCAGTCCCTGCCCCTAAAAAGCCTTCCTTCTTTTGTATTTTTTGACATTTTTATGCGGGCACAAAAGCGGAAGGGAGCGGGTGGGGGTGCAGCCACATAAGGGTTGCGTGTGTGTGTGTGTGCTACATAAATTTTGACATTTTAAAATCTAAACGAAATTAATGATTCCTCAGTTTCGCCCATCCCCCCAAAAAAAAGGGAAAACAAGGTACAGTTGTGCCATGAAAAGCCTTATTAAAATATATGAAAATTAGCTGCCTTTCTAGGAGCTGTCTGTCTGTTGTCCTTTATCCATTTTAATCAGACCAAAGCATTAATATAAATGAACGAATTAATGTTTGAATCAATATTGTTCCGCCCCAAAAACGGATCTATCTCTCTTTCTGCTTCTCTATCGAGAAATCTCTTAATTAAACCGAAAATTGTAGCAATTTATTAAACACAAGTTTTCGTCAGCGACCCTTTTTCAATCAAAATTTCCAATCAATGTCAATTCATTATGCTCCCCAGATCCACCATAGCGCTCCCGCTCCTTCTGCAATCAAAAACCAAGGCAACACCAAGGACCCAGTTCCTGGATCCTGGGCTGGAAGGAAGGATGCCAGAGCAACCCCTGAAGACAGTGAAAACTCAGTTGGCATTTTTAATGAAAAGCCATCGTAGAGCCAGCGCAGCTGCCTCCCCCGGCCCCCCGGCCCCCCAATCACCAGCCTCCAGCCCTAGAAAGTTGCCTGTCAAGTTTGCCTAATCAAAATCGACAACATTTTATAGTTTGCCAAGGGTACCACGCGGCATGGGGCGGTTGGCAGAGTGGGTGGATGTTCTGTTCGAGTGATAGATAGCAGGACCGCCTCCCCAGACCCTCACCTGCCTGCCATCCACCCATCCAGCCATCCATTGAAGAGTGTGTGACAAACAAATATTTGAGAACGTAAATCAGAAATCTCTTCTTCGCTTTCATTTGCCCAATCCTTTTGTGGCACATCCCTTTGTGTGAGGGGGGGGGGGGGGGGGGGGGGAGTCCTTTAGCAAAATCGAAAAACATTTCGTGTATTAAAACCGAAACGAATTAATTTAATTAATTACAATCATGTCTTATTAGAGACGTATGAAGACGGCGCGGCACAAACGAGGACCGAAAGACGAAGACGTAGACGGAGACGTTGGTTGTCCTTTGGCTCTGATGGGGCTTGATTGGCCGGAGGGTGGGGGGATTGGGGATTGGGTTGAGAGACAGTTTTGTTGGGAACACAACAGCAGCAGCGCGTGTCAGCTGCCAAAGAGTTGCCACTGCCATTGCCTTTGCCTTTGCCTTTCCCGCTTTGCCTTGGCCTTTGTTTCAAGTGCTCGAGAGTCCTGGCTTAAGCATCGAGAGTCCTGTGGCAGGCAGGCAGTTCTGCGGGGCGGCATTGGGTTGGGTTGGGTGCCCCGAAAATTTTATGCTCACATCATTTATAAATGCCTGATTTGTTATTTACAAAACGAGACAAGTTGCGGCATTTTGGTATTTCGTTGTTTGGGGGGTGGCATTCGCTTTTTGGGGCTTGGGGCAAGCTTGGGTGCATATGTGTGTGTGTGTGTGTGCTGCCACTTAATTTGAATTTGAGTAATTGCCACAGGAGAGAGAGACAGAGAGAGAGAGGCTTCCTTTTGCCATAGAGGAAGGGCGTGAAAAGTCTGGCTTTATTTTCGTGTGCGGCCAACAGTGGGCTACCAGAGGGCCAACCGTGGTAGCTGGGGGTCAAATGGGGCAGTAAGAGATCTCCTGATACTACTGACCGTAGACCCAGCAGATACTCCCTCCACATCGTGCTTCATTCTCGTTCTCTCTTCTGCCGCTGAAATACTAGGAATATCAGCCAGAGAGTGCCCTTTTCAGCACACACAGATCGAAAATGTGCACACAGATGCATATATGGACAGAGATATATACACCCGATATATGGACAGAGACTTCTTTCAACACTTTGTTGCCCATTGTTGCTGCAGCTTCTGTGGCTGTTAATTAATTTCTGTAAAAATATTTATTATTATTAGTCGACCCGCAAATGGCGATGGCAATGCACTCAAGACACACACACACACACAAGAGAGCGACAGAGAGAGAGGGGGGGACAGGGCAGCACTCGATATATATATGCATATAGAAAAATGCATGCCACTGATTCGCACTGTTCCCCGCTCGCTGTGCCCCGTTCCAACGACTTGACTGTCACTAAACGGCTCATCTAACTGCAATGCTTCATAGAAATTTGTTTGTATGCCCGGAGGCACATATCGGGAGAGTACGGGAGCTATAGACAGACGGGGGGGAGAGGGTATACGTGGCTGTGGCTGTGCAACTTATTTTTGCAACAACAATGAACCAGAGCATAGAGAGGGATAGAAGGAGAGCAAGCGAGAGAGAGGCAGAGACCACAAATCACAGAAAATGAAAATCGAAAAGTGCATGGTTTTTGTTTTTTTTGCTCCCTATGTAAAATATCAGAAAAATGAACAGACACAGATGCAGACACACACACACATATGTATGAGCAGATCTAAGCCGTGTGTATATGTATGTATCAAAATACTATATACTTTGTATCCCAAACAACAAATTTACACTCCAACAGACGATGTCGTCGTGCCAGTCACACAGTCAGCCGCAACGGCTGTCTATAATGTGGCAGCCCCCCATCTCTCGCTCTCCCTCTCTCACTCTCTCTGTTACCCCCAACTGCCACATTTGATAGACTACCCCTTCCCCCGCCTCACTATATGGTGCATCTATCTCTCTCTGTCCCATCTCTTGCCTCTTGTGTCGCTGCCACGACTATAAAAATAGGCAAATAATTATTTAAGAATTTCTTGATTAATTGGGAACGTTGTTGCTGTTGTTGTTGTTGTTGTTGCTGGTTGGGGCATGCAAATGTTGCCGCCGTCGTTGGCAAGATATGCAACAACAACAACAACAACGATGTGGCAGCAGCAGCAGCGCCATTTTGGCCAACACTTGATTGCATTTTCAATTGTTCAGCCGCTATGCATTTTTGCCAATAATTTATATAAATGCCACAGACAGCCAGAGAGATGGAGAATGGAATAGAGAAAGTGGTACATAGAGAGAGAACGGGCGGAAGAGATCTGTCTCAAGGAACTTCATTCCCTTAAATATTTATCGATCTAGTTATTGATTCAGCACGGCCTCCATCGATAAGTACATCTACATTCCTTCTATGTATCTTTTCCGAGCAATTAGCATATTTCATATCCATTCTTGTCAGAACACACGCATTCCACAACGTGCAACAAGTCGAGAGGGTGTCACCGCCCCAGCGATTGACAATGTTGCAGGAACACACACAAAAAAGGGCTACCACACAGTTGCCCCCCACCCCACCCCCCTGTATGTTGCATCTTCAACTCTTTCCCTTTACATTTCTACACTTCACTCCCCTCAATCTCTATCACTCTCTTTGCTATCTCTGTCTGTGGATGCCTCTTCGTTTATTTTTATAAACTTTAGTTTCTGGTTTTTTTTTTTGGGCTTTTTGGCGGAGTGGCAGACAGACAGACAGGAGAGACATTCGCATATTCAGATTCATCTTGTCGTTTGCGCATAAATAACTGTCGCCTCCACTCGCACTCGCACTCGTCGCTCCACGCGCCATGCCCCGTGCGGCATGCCCCTCTGTCTGGCATGGCATGCATTATTTCATTAAAGTATTACAATATTAATTCGATTTTCACTAATTGACAACGGCAGACAGCGGAGCAGCAGAGGCAGAAGAGTGGAGAGGACAGTGGAGAAAAGAGTAGAGAAAGATGGAGAAAACGAATGAGAATGAAATGGAATGAAGGGCAGTGCAAATCGAATTGAAGTGCTCTTTGAAGGAACCACCTTTTAGGCCATCGAAATGCTTTACTTTTGAGCTGAACTTTGAGATACATTTAAGCCACTTTCAGATGGCATTTGAGGGATCCACAGCTTTCGTATCTTAAAGCCTCTTTTCCCATGGTCCGCTCTCTCCCTCTCCCTGTGGGTAAAACAACAGAATTACAGGCGGCAAAAAACTGGCAAAAAAGGATGGGATGCCATGCCACATTATGAGTGTAGGTGGGTGTCCTGCTGCTGCCCCCAGTGCGTGTGTGTGCGGCTGTTCATGTTGCAGAGGCACAAAGGGGCAGGGAGTGGAGGGCCTTCGACAAACTGTTGATACCCTCGCTCTTTGCTCTTTTCGCTTGTTGCTGCTGCTGCTGCTGCTGTCACTGTTGTTGGGGGCCTGACCCCAAAGTACAAATCAATTGCATGTGTATGCTGCGGTGACTGTTCGTCGCACACAAGCACAAGCACACACACATCCAGATACAAATACAGCGATGGGGTTGGCCGTTTGGGGGTAAGGGGGTAAGGGGGCTGGCGTCGAGACCAAAAACCAGGCCACGTGCTGTGCTGTGCTGTGCTGTGCGTTTGGTCAATGCCAGCCGGCCGGCCTTGTCTCCCCACTCCCTCTCTGTCTCTCCCTCTCTTTGTGTGCAAAATTGTGTCAATTGCAGTTGCCACTGGGAGATGCCCCATGCTCCACCCCGCCCCCATTTAACGCAATGTCAACAACATGCGCAGGTTGCGCGAATATTGTGGGTGGAGTGGCAGCAACATTTCGGTTTTTGGTTCCTTTCTGTGAGCGGAGCGAAGAGGAGTTTTCAATGTCAAACGGGGGTCAAGAGACAGAAGAGCAGCGCCAGTCGATCAAAAATAGCACTGGCCCAGCCAACGCTGGGGAGCAGTGCAGACAGGTTCAAGGAATGCCCCCTGCTTAACGGTCCACCGTCCCTCCTGCCTCTCGTCACCCTCCTACTCCCTCCGATGAGCCGCAGGCCACAAACTGTGACCTTCATATGGCCATAAACCGAAAGCAAATCAAAATCGAATGCTCCCACGCATTCAATGAGCGAATTGCCTGCCTGCCTCTGCCTCTGCCTTCTGCCTGATGATCCGCAAACAACAAAAAAGAAGTAGAGAGAAAGAGCGCTTCATTAAATTTCCTCCAGACACAAAAATGTGAAATTCGATCGAAAGAATTATGTATGCCAAAAGACCAGAACAAAAATCCCCACCAGGCATCAGTCAAAGCACAAGTTTTATTTTGTTTTCTGTATACCCTTTTCGTGCGAGAGGGTCTTTTGATTTGCCAGAAAAACCCGCAAGTTGAAAGATGGTATCTCGCTCTAAGTTCTCTTAGTTTGCTAGAGATAAGTGAGCAAAAACCTTGAATTTAATGGTACATCGAATACCTCTGGGGATCTGCAAGAGTATCAACTGCTTCGACGATCAGCCCGACCCCGAATACTGAATGTATTTCCACTCTCTCGCGGGGTTTTGTTCTGGGTTTTGCATATCGACAAACGGGCAAACAGGAAATCCATGTTTATGTTTAAATTAATAATAAAACACAGCACACAAAATGTAATATAAGAAAAAAGTTTGGCATTTTTTTTTTTTTTGTTCTGTGGTTCGAGGGGTATCAATGAAATGTGTGGCTCTCCATTGAACGACAAAACTCTGACGATGACGATGATGGTTCCATCACAATGATGATGATGATGATGACGATGATGATCACGATGATGATGATGACGACGATGCTGGCAGGCAGCAAGCGTTATGCGGGACGCTGCTCCGAAAGCATTAATACAATAAATTATATTATGGCCTCTTCCTGTTTGCTCCGATAAAGCGCGACCGAACAGAGAAAAATGTTCGAAATTGAACAATATTTCTGCTTCTTCTGTTGGGGATCGGATCGGGGTCGGGGGTGGGGGCGGGAGCGGGGGCGGTGGATCGAACGGCGGGTGTGCAGTGCCAAAGGGGTTGATAATAATGCGTCGTTGTCGTTGTCGTAGTCGTCGCCGTCGTCGTTGAGGCCTGAAGAGATCTTGAGCGTCTGATTTGTGCAAATAATTGAAATTTGCATATAATGAAGGAGACACTCGTATATAGTATGGGGGCGTTCAATGCCAGAGAGAGGGGAAGAGGGAGATTGGGCGGAGGGGGGTGAGAGGAAAATCTTATTTTTTTGTGAATGAAGCAGGGCTCTCCTCTTTCGCCTGCACAGTAGCCGCAATCAAGTCGTGTGCAACGGTTGGTGCCCCCAAGGATCAGGCGTCGCCTCTATTGTGAAATGGCACATAAATTACATTTAAGGTGAAGCTCACCCGCTCCCGCTCCCGCTCGTACTCCACCTTTTTAGCCTTGAACAAAATACATACAAAGAAAGAAAAAAAAACGAAAAAAAAAGTGTAAAAATCTTTAAACCCAAAAAACGGGTCTGCAAATTGAGGTTCTTCGGCGGCCTGACAATGAGAGGATCATCATGTGGTTGGGTAATGAGCATGATGACGTTGTTGCGCCTACTTTTGTGTGGGCGTTCCGCAGTGTTTCGTTGCTGTCTGCCAAGGGCTGGCCGCCTCTGCTGTTGTGGCTGGGCTGCTGCTGCTAATGGCAGACAGACGAGACAAGTTTTGACATATTTTGTTGCAGGAGAGCATAAAGCGAATGCGAGGCTAAGAGGAGGCTGCTGCCTGGTGGCTGCTGGCTGGAAAGGACAAGCAGCAACAGCCACAGCCACACGACGACAACGACGACGACGACAACATGAATGAAACGCAAATGAATGAAATGTGCGGCAGAAAACTAAAAAAAAAAAAAGAAAAAAAAGGAAAAACCAAACCGATTCTGAATCTGAAAACAGAACCAGGAGGAGCCCAAACCGCCGTGTGTGTGTGTGTGTAGTTATCATTATAGGGCCCCTTGGAGGCCTCACAGCCTTTCGGTCGCGAGTCGCGACAAACATCATTAGTTGCTCTCTACCTTAAAAGTAAGTGGAGCAGAGTGTCTGGCCACAAAAAAAAAAAGTTGTCGTTTTGTTGTCTGTCGTTGATTGAGATTCGGGGGAACGGAAACAACCAAAAAACTTACGAATTTCGAATGAGTGCAAAATTAGTTGAGGGCGTATTGGTTGATTGAAATTACCTGCAATGACAAAGAGAGTAAAGAAAATTGGTTAATTATTTAATTTACAAAAACTACCAAAATACATTGGAATTGAATGGCAAAAATATTACAAAAAAATACAAATACAAATTTATTGGTTATGCAACTTAGTAGAAAAAAATACCAAAATATACTAAACAAATACCTAATCAAAAAATTTTAACAAAATATAGCACAAAATGATTAAAACCCTGTGGTTCAGAAGTCGTCTAAATTGAGTTAAGGCCACCGCAAAATATTGAATAAATAGCAACAGAACAAAAAGTAATAGCTCTCACATTTAAGATGTAAAAGGCAGCACTACTAGATAACTAGGGAATCACATCCATGAGACACACTTCCGCTTTGGCTCGCCCTCGGAAGTACAGTCACCGCAGAGAGGCTGTCCCGGGATATCGAATATCAATGGGAATTCGAAGGGGAAATGCCCGAGCATTGACGCGGGCTTTGGGGGCTCCGTTGCACTTGAACTCTAGATGGAATTTGCGGTCTTCGGTTCGCGGAGCAGCAAGAAAAGAAGTCTGGCAGGGAAAATACGTCGGTAGCCGATATAGCGCGTCAAATAGCAATTAACAACTGATGTAGATAATCACTGGACAAAAAATTCTGAGCGCGAAAATAACTTCAGCCACAGACAAACAAATATATTTCACAAATATATATACACAGATTTATATATATATATATATATATGTCTGTATGTATGTATGTATGTACGTGTATGAGCACACGCAATGGCCGCAGCATTTTGTGATAAACGACAAAATAAAATCAAATCTAAAGCTCCCAAAAAAAAAAGAAGAAACGAATGAAATAAAATAATCGCAAGGCGGCTACTGAAGCTGTGGCCCTCTCTCTCTCTCTTTAAGAGCATGTGTGTGTGTGTGTGTGTGTGTGTGTGTGCTTACGGGTATCTATGTGTGTGTGGAATTAGTTAGAGGAGGGGAAACGAATATTAGATGGAGCCAAAGAAGAAGAGCAGCGGCAGCAGCGGGAGCGGCAGCGGCAGCAGCAACCATTTCTAAACAAATACATCATCATCATCATAATTATAAAATTAAATTCTTGTTGGTGTTTTTATCAATTTCCAACAGCAGCCCCATCCGCCCAAGAGGGGGGCTGTTGGGTGGGGGGGAATCAGGTGTTATAATAGCTATAATACACACGGAAAGACTCTCTTGTGTGTGGCAATCCGGCAATCCGGCAATGTTTAAATATTGCTAAAGATACAGATACAGCCAGAGAGATACACAGAGATACAGGGATACAGATACATTGCAGGAGGCAGATAAAGATAAAGAGTTAGAGTCGAATGTGTGCTTAAGATATCTAGAGAGAGACATATAGCTGCCATATTTATATAGAGACGTAATCAAGTCACTCAAGTGGAGACCCTCGAATGTCGTCTATTGGTCGGCCAGCGAGGCGAGGCGAAGCCCCAACCAACAACCGTCTTTAGATACAGATACAAATACAGCCATCGCTATGGATATTCCATATACTATACACACAGATAAGATCTGCTGCTTATCTCTCCATGATATATGTATATATATGTATGTATATCTCGCTCTCCACCGCCTGCTTAGTGGACAAACAAATAGGTGTATAAATAAAAAATGAATTACAAAAAACGAGCAGAGACACCCACAGATAAGAGCCTCCAAAAGGCAATTCAAGAAGTGGCAGTCATATCTGGCTGACGAGCACGAGATATAGTACGTATATATAGATATAGATATAGCCATGATATCAGTTAATCGGCGTGCCATATACCCGCACACACACATACAGTCTTGCCGAGTGAGAGACAATCGTCATAAATTGTTTAGTTGTTGGCTAAACATGTTGAAAGATTTATAGGCAGGGCTATACGCGATCATATAATGATTTGTAAGAAATCGGCCAGATATATGCACAAGTATACGGCACTGTGGCTCCGTGGCTCCGTGGCTCTACTATGTGGCCCGCTGTGATTAGGCAATGGCGTCGGTTAGCTCTCTCTCTGGCTAGTTAGTTGGGTGTGAAAGCCTTGAGCTACTTTGGTGCGTAGTTTTCTGTGTGTGCTCTGTGTGCCGTGCTCTCGTTTCGTGTAGAGATTGCCCTGGAGCTCGGTGGAGCTTCGGTGGGTGACGGGGCGCTGATGGACAGGTTTTCTTGGCGAAGGTTGCACAAAGATTTTGTAGAGTGGAGAATGGTAAAATGTATCAAATAATCATAGGATTCGATCGGTGGTTATACATTTTTGAAGCCTAACGAAAAACTTTTGATGGGGACAATTGGAGACTTTTAGTGGAGAGTTTGGAGATTCTTGTTTTCAAAGAAAAAACAATAAAATTATGCATTTAACACCTTATATGGGCTCTTAATGTACTTTTTCCTCTGTGGAGAGTTGGAGACTTATTGTGGAGACTTTCAGCACTCACTGAAATTCATAACTCAATGCATTTCTATCACCGGAATACAACTTGAAAGCTCCTAAGCGTGTCCATGCTCCTGTAGAGAGCTTGGACATAAGACCCTCCCCTGTTGCATGCCCCCTTCCAGGGGCCAGTAGCCAGTGGCCAGTGGCCAGTGGCGAGCGCCCAGTATCGAAATGATAACAACAGCAAAGGAAGTGAAGGAATCCGAAATGAAATGAAATGAAATACAGAAAGGAAACGTAGCAAAGCGAAAAAATTCCTATATATCGCATCCTATCTATACATACAATCGGACGGGTGGGGGGTGGGGGGGGTCTATATAAACCTATACACATACCGATAGATAGATATACAATATATATGTGCATATACATACATACATACATATGTATAAAGCAAAATCCCTACAATAAAACGGGGCGGAGCACAAGTGGCACAAAAAGAAATGAAGGAAACGAGAAATGGAAAAGCAGAAAAGAAGAAAAATCTACCAAGTGAAAAGAAATCGGAGATGGCAGGGAGGGAGTCGGTGCTTGCGATGCGATGCGATGCGATGCAGAGTGAATGGAAATGGAAAAGTGGAGTGGAATGGAGTGGAGGAGGAAGGAAGCATCGGCTTCAGCATCAGCAAATCCTGATGCTCCAACAAATGTATCTGTGTATCTGTCCCCCCCCCCCACTCTCCCATTCTGTATGTGTGTATCTGTATCTGTATATCTGTGTATCTGTGGCTGCCTGCTAGCACTCGAATAAAATCGAATAAGCATAAAAACGCATGCCATAACGATATGTCTGCTCCTCTCTCTTTCTCTCTCTCTGTGTGTGGGTGTGGTACATAAGCTGTAGCTGTATCTGTATTTGTAGCTAAAGATGTGTGGCTGTGAATAGTATCTGTGTATCCATAAGATACACATGTCTAAAGAGGGCCTCTGCCTGGATTTGGGTTGGTTGCGCCTCGAACGCATATTCAATAATGACATAAATAACCAACACACACACAGACACACACACACACCCTTGCTCCTTCCTCCTCTCATCGTTGAGTGCGCTGCTTAGCACCTAAAAGCATGCTACTATTTTTCTACAGTCGAGCGCTTACCACTTGCCACACAGAAAGGTAGAGGATAGGGAGAGCAGGAGCAGGAGCAGGAGCAGTGTCTCTGTATGTGTGCACTTGATTACATTTCATCCTCCGTTCTCCGTTCCCCGCACACAGTTTCTTCTCTTTTTTTTCTGCTGCTGCTGCTGCTCTTGAAGCAGCTCTGGGGGAGCGCCTCCCTACACATGTATATAATATATTGACGTGCCGCCACATCCCCTCGAACCCTCAAACCCTCAAACCCTCGAACGCTCGAACCTCCGCCCCAACACCCTGTGCCACATCCCCTTGCCTTGCCCCACGTTTCCTCATCGCTGGTTGGGCGCCTTTGGCATGAAACTTGTCAACCTTCCACACCCAATCCCAATCCCCACAGCCACCCACTGCCACAACCTCGCTCTCCTCCCAATTCAATGCCCCAAAACGCACGACAAAAAAAAAAAAGAAGAACGAAAAGGAAAAAGAAAAGCAACTCTCCACACACACACACACACACACACACACACACACTCACACGCATCCAAAGAGGGTCCTTCGGGGGGTTAGGAGGAGAAAAAAACCAAAGCTTAAGGGCGCTGAGAGAGAGAGAGAGAAAGAGGGAGAGAGAAAGAGAGAGAAAGGACATCCCGACATCGACAGGCGAAACACACGAAGCGAAGAGCTCGAGAACGAAACGAAGCTTCTTTAGGGGGAGGTGCTGCCACATCCTCCCTCCCACCCCACATTCCACCCCGCCCCCCCTCCCCCCATTCCATAGTTGTTGTAGCTGTTGATGGCTTCCCAATCGAAATCGATGTTCGTATGTATTTCGCTCCTTTTTCTCGGTTTCGTTTCGTTTTTCCTTTTTATTTTTTTCCACCCTAAAATATAAATTTCACTCGCTCTTGCTTTTGCTCTCGCTCGCTCTCTCTCTCTTTAAGGGTGGGGAGAGGGTGGTGGTGGGGGGGGGAGTTCGGTTGACAATTCCTTGGGGCAGCTTTAAGGCTTCAACGATGCTCCTCGTCGTCGTCGGCATTGAGTCGAGTGAAAGTGCCTCTGCCCTGGCATCGCCTTGGCTTGTAAATTCTTTTTTCTCACCCGAGCCACCCCGTCTCCCCACCCGAAGGAGGCCACCGCTCTCCCCTCCTCTGTTGCTGCTGCTGCCGCTGCTGCTTCTTCCTCTGTTTTATGGCTGTCTGGTCTGTCTCCCCGTCAAGCCCCCCACTTCATTGGTTTTTTGTGTTGCTTTTTTTCACTCATTTTTTTCTGAACTGAAGCTTCGGTTCTTCGGTTCGGGTGCCACTGGCCAGACAAGGATAGCAACAGACAGACAGAGAGAGCGAGAGAGAGCCACAGCGAGAGAGAGAGAGAGCGAAAGAGAGAGGCGATATTGGTGGGGGAAAAAAAAAATGTATAAAAAAAACCCATACGGGGGGGCAATACCAAATTGGATTGGTTTCGGTTTTGGGTTCGGTTTTTATGGCGGGGTTTTGCTGTTGGTGGGGGGTGGTGGGTTTTTGGGTGATTGGGCGCCCGAGGAGGGTTGAGAGTGAGGCTGGAGAGGATGCAGGATTTTCCTCTCTCCTTTTTCCTTTTCCTTTTGATTTTGGTTATTTTTTTGCGCCCGTACATAAAAATTTGTGCGTCAATTGAATTCGATTGGACGAAAACCCCGAGCGACGAGCACGAGCGCCAGCCCCAAGTATCCATGTATCCGTGTATGTGTGTGTGTGTAGGGAGCATAAGAAAGAATGGAAAAAAAGGCAACGGGCTGCGCTGCCAGCGCCAAACGAGCACGAAAAGCTGTTAACCTTTCGCACATAAACACACACACACACAAAGCTACCCATACGCGCATACACATACATAGATACAGACACACACACACACACACACACAGAGATATAGAGTGCCTGTAACTGTATTTACAGCTGTGCGCTTTATATGGATTGCTTTCAATAATATTGGCAACGCCTTTCGGGCCCCACTTGTGATTGGTTTTTCCACCACACGCACGAAGTACATAGGGCGTCGCAGAGGGGCGAGGCAAAGGCCACAGGCAGCAGCAGCAACGACAGTGGCAGTGGCAGTGGCAGTGGGGAGCTTCCACCACAAGTTGACCTCAAGTAACTCAGCTTCTGGCGGAGATGAGCTGATTCGACTATGTGCTTCGGTTTGGGTTCGGCTTGCAGTTAAGCATTTTGTGCAGAGCAAAGCAATTGATACGCTAGAAGCAGAGATGGCTCTGAACACTAAGGAACTGATTGATTTAATTACTTGAAATGTATTGCCAGCAATTGATACGTTTGTTAATTATGGCTTAAGGTAGAGATTAGCTGGGATACTAGTAGACTCAGCTCTTTAAGGATATAAACCTATGAAAACTGATGAAATTGTAAGCTGGTCACATAATCAGATATATTTGAAAAGAACAATAAGATTATCGCAATAATACTACAGAAACCCTCAAGGAACTCAGTTTTCTGTGGAGTTAAACTGATAAAAACTTATGCATTGCTAAGCGGGGGACTTAATCAGATATATTTGAAAAGAACAATAAGATGGGCTCAATAATACTACAGAAAACCCCAAGGAACTCAGTTTTCTGTGGAGTTAAACTGATAAAAACTTATGCATTGCCAAGCGGGGGACTTAATCAGATATATTTGAAAAGAATAATAAGATGGGCTCAATAATACTACAGAAAACCCCAAGGAACTCAGTTATCTGTGGAGTTAAACTGATAAAAACTTATGCATTGCTAAGCGAGGGACTTAATCAGATATATTTGATAAGTACAAAGAGATTGCCCCACTATAATCATCGAAAGTCTCAAGGAAGTCAGCCAGTTGTAAAGATGAAGCTGGGAAAATCTATGCAATGTTAAGTTGAAGACTTTTTTTGATAAATTTGAGAAATACAAAGAGATTGTCCCACTAGAACTAGAGAAAACCTCAAGGAACTCACTTTCTATGAAAATTATAAGAGCAAAACATAAACCTTCGTTAAATGGTAAACATCTCAAGTAACTCAATGAAGGAAGTACCCATAATCATACCCGAAAAGTACACAAAAATGATATTCAATGATTCGAACCAATAAAAATTCTTTGTGGAAATGAATCACTGCCTGCACTGCTTATCTGCGAGCACGAGTATCTTGTGGAATGAATCAGATATGGATCGAAGAGCGAAGTGAATCACAGAGATCGGCACTCTGCAGCACCACTCGTCCGCACATGAATTGTATATACATAGATATGGCGGTGGAGGGAGACGGGACGCGGGCCAGTGGGAGGCAAGAGCCTTGTCCATTGGCCCCTCCACACACGAGGCACACACTCGCACCAGCCGCTGCCGCTGCCGCCGCCGCCGCCTGTCAATAGACCACACACATAGATACAGACGTGTGCACGAGTGTGTGTGGAAACCAGTCAGGCAGGGCGCACGAATCATCGACCGGGTGGCCGTGTGTGTGTGCGCCAGTCAATAACATCCAATCAGGTTTGTTAAAAATCTATCTATATATGATGTTCATGATGACGGCGACGCAGTCGATGTCCGCACACACACACACACAGTGGCAGACAGGCACACATGCGAGCAAGAGCAAGAGAGAGCGTCAACGAAAGAGAGAGAATGCGAATGCGAGTGCGAGTGCCGACCCCTCCACCAAAAAACGGACTCGAACTCAATGCAGTGTCGAAACCTGCAGCAGCAGCAGCAGTAGCAGAAGCAGCAGCAGCAGCCAGCGTGTGCCGGCCTCTCCCTTCGATACGCTCCGCCCTCCTCCCTCTCCCTCTGGCCGGGCAGACACGACGACCCTGCTCTGCCACTCTACCTCTCTCCCTCTGCTGCTGCTGCTGCTGCTGCTACTGCTGCTGCTGCTGCTCTTTCATTCATTTGGCTCTGGGTTATCGAACACACATTGAACCACTCCGCATATAAGCCTGTGTGCGTGTGTGTGTGTGTCTGTGTGTCTTATCAGCTGCAACGAACGACCCTCTCTCTCTCGAGCAGGCGCTCTCTCTCTTTCACTCAGGCTCTCTCACACTTTCCACTCAATGGCTCGTTTCGTATTGAGCTTTATTTCGAGTGCTTTCGCTCTCTCTCTCTCTGTCTTTCTCTCTGCCAAAAAAAAAACACGCAAATAAATAATTTTTGTTGCAGTTTCTTGGACGAAGACTTGCAGCCAGAACGAGAGAGAGGGAGAGATTAAGAGAGAGAGGTAGAGTGAGAGTGAGAGAGCTCGAGCGCCTGAGTGCCTTTTTTTACTACAGCTGTATTTTTGTTTTGTTTTTGCTGGTGATTGATTTTCCATAAAAGCGCCAACCCCAGGGCAGCGACAGAGCAGCGGCAGCAGCAGCGCTGCTTGAATGGGTGTATGGGTGTATGGGTGTGTTGGTGGATGTGTGTGTTTGAGTGTATCGAACGCACAGCCAATAGCAAAAATTTCCAATTGCGTAGCGATTTTCCAATCAAAATGGCACACAAGGAAAATAGACGGGAAACGACAGGCAGGCGCCCGACGCTGCTGCTGTCCGCGTCGCAGTCAGCAGCGGCAAAAGGGGCGTTCGACAGCGATACGACATATGTGTGTGTGTGTGTGTGTTTGTGTGGGTGTGGGGGTAAGCATCCCTCGCCGACACACACACACATATGGAATGGCAGGAGAAAAAAACGTAGCCCCGAAAAGGCAGTAGGGAGGAGACCGAATCGATGCATACGGACCGATGGTTGCCCCCACCCCCAATCACCAAGGCGGGGGGGATTGCCTCCCCCTTTCCACTGTCCTGGTCCGAAGCGCAGCAAATGCCGGCTCCTTGTGCGCATCTCCTGACATATTTCCAATATCATTGGTCGATAAATACCGAGCAGAACGAATCGAAACGAAACGAAACGTACGAAAATGGGGGACGTATGTACATAGGAGGGTCCTCCCTATCCCACAGACACACAAACACACACACACATATGTACACAAGGACATTCGGCAAAAGGGCGGGGGACAAAAAAAAGCAATAAAATGAAATGAAAAGGACCTAACGTCGTTCGGTTGTTCCTCCTCGTTGTCCTCGTCCTCGTCCTCGTCGTCGTCCTTTTGGCTTACAGTTACTTATATGTATATCGTATGGTATATATCGCTTATTGTTGTTGTAGCCTTTCGATAGTTTTATAGTGGCATGCGGCATGTGTGGCAGCAAAAGCAAAGGAAATAGCTTTGGTCACAGTGACAGATTCTGCTAAAGGATGCGATTCCTTGGGGCTATTCATGGGTTCTAGGACTTCTTTGGTCCGCCGATATCTTTCGATTACCGATTCCGATTGGTCAGGTCTATTGCCTAATGCATATCCCGAAGATTCTTTGAGGTTTGAAGGAACTCGGCCGTTTCTAAGGGCTTCCCTTTTGCCTTGAGCCTTTTCTCAAGTGTCTTCCGATTACCGATTCCGAATCCGATTGGTTTCCGATTGCTGGATGCAGCGAATCCTTTCACACAGACAAATACAAATCCCCTTTAGATCCCCCCTAAGTCCTGCCAATACAAAAAGAAGGGGCGTTGTACGGGAGAGGAGGAATTGCCGCAAGGTCTTCGCTAGGGAGGGAGGGCGGATGGGAGGGGGCGGTTTGAGGGGGAGTCAGTGTCGACGCACTCAGAGCGTCGAACGGACACGGACATGGACACAAACACAGAGACAGAGACACAGAGGCTCCCAGGCTCTGAGAGTCATTGCAGGCGTCGTCCTCGTCCTCGTCCTCGTCGTAATAACGAGCTGGAAAGGAAGCAGCAGGCAGGAGGACGACGAGGAGGAGGAGTAGCAGGATCCTGAGGACAGGGACTCTAAAGCCGAGGACTACAACGATGATGATGACGACGACGAGGACGACTACGACGACGACGACGACAATGTCCTTTCACATTTGTCGTTTTGGTCGAGACGATGGCAGCTTTAGAGCTTCTCCTCCGCTGACTGTCTCTCCGTCTATGTGTGTGTGTGTGTGTGTGCTTGTGTGTGTAACGGAGGGACTGTGTATGTGTGTGGGGCAGAATGAGGTCTGAGGAATAAAAAAGTTTACTTGTCTGCGATGCTGTCTGCCCCGAGAACCCAACGATAACGACGACGACTGCTGCTGCTGGTGCTGCTGCTGGCCCCCAAACTCCTGCCAATTTTTATGCGCTCCCTATATTTTTTATCCCCCTCCACTCCCCTAAGACCCATCCCCTAGACCTGCCCAGCCCCCCTCTAACACTCATTCCAGCTGCTGCTTTATTTCATTTCATCTTCACTTTCGGGTTTCGTTTTCTTTCTTTCTTTTCTGACGTGTATAGATTTTTGTACGGTAGGGATGATTGCCAGCAGCAAACGGGGGGATGGCGGTGGGTGGCTGGGTGGCTGGGTAGTGTGTGGCGGTTCTGTGGGGGAGGAGCCCGTGTGCATTCCGATTCAAGGATATTTCCCGATATGTGTGGGACGAACAGGACACAAAAAAAAAATGGGGAAACTCGAAGCGAAAGAAAAGACAAGAAGAATAAAAGGGGAATGGGTGGGAATGTGGAAGATTTGGGGGGAGGTTCTAGGAGTTCGACTCGACTCTCTTTCTTTCTCTCCTTCTCCCGCTCTCTCTCTCTCTCTCTCTCTCTTTCTCTGTATGTGTGTGTGTGCAGCTCCTGTTCTTGATTGCGCGCGTTAGCAGAAATGAAAATCGGGAGGAAAATATATAGAGGGAAAAAAAAGGAAAAACCAAAAGGAAAGCAAAGAAAAAAAGATGGTGAAAAGAAGAAGAAGCAATCGCGGCATATAAGAAAAAAAAAATAGAATAAAATAAAAAGAAAAATATAAGGGAATTTATTTCTTTTCGAGAGCGCGCGCAGGATTTTTGCCATTTTCTATATAAAACCATCGAAGGAAGCAGGGGCCACGAGGGGGGGGGGGGATACATATGTATGCATGGATTGTAGATTGTAGATATAGATATTTGTATATATGATGGCACTACTATATACAAGGGGCATGGGGAGCTGCTGTGTGTGGCTGTGTACGCTGTACATGGGCAATAAATTGGCCCTCTTTTTGCCAGTCGCTATTTCTGATGATGATTTTCCATGGACGGGGTCCTCCTCTGTGTATGTGTAACGTAACTCGATTACTTGAGTGGCTTTGGCTAAAAAAAACATGACTTACGGCCAAGGACCCTCAGTCCCCGATCAGAGGGGACCACAGAGGCAGATACATGTGTCCTTTCACTTATGGGAACATTTGTATACAGCAAAGCAAAGGTTTTCCTCTGATTGTTGCTGCCTTTCACTTAAGGGAAATTTAAGGAATTATTTTGTTTGAACAAAACCCGTCATCGACAAACCCTGTTTTGTACCACCGAATCCGCCAGTAAATTAACTTTTATTACAGGAATACCCAACATATTTGATACGATTGAACCTTGACTTTTGTATAGGGAATGAACCATATATCAAAATCAAAGAAAATCCACAACCACACATGGCAATCGACGCTGCTTAAAACATCCGGTAGTTAAACAATCTTACAATGAGCTTCAGTCCAAGCTTCAGCCTAAATCTGACTTAAATTATCAGAGAAGGAGAGGGAGAGGTAGAGAGGGAGAGAGAGAGACGGGCGACTCGCGACTCGGACGTTGGGTTTGCGTTTGGGTTTGGGTTTCCTACGGCCAGATAATAATCATTAGTACGATCAATTGCCACAGCCAGAAAAAGTGTTGCGTTTAACTGGTAAATCAGTTTTTGGTCTCCACTGAGCGATCCACTGAGCGAGTCTCTGGAGATGAGCGCCGGACGTTGGCGGCGGAAAGACACTTAATTGAATTCGATTTGACGACTCGAGCGATGACGACCGACTACGAGCCGACTTTGGCATGTCAATGTAGAACAAACGGAAGTCGCGGGGTCCAAAATAAATTGAAAGCAAAGCTGAGTCTGAGGCGGAGGCTGCGACTGAGACTGGAAGCTACACAGCACAGCACACCGAAAAATCAAAGGCAATCAGCAAATGAAACAAAAGTCGAAACACACAGAAGCCAGAGATCTACTATTTTTTATTGTTCTCCAACTCTGCCCCTGCAGTGTTGTGTGGTGTGTGGGATATGCTTGGGGTCTGTTTCCTGTGTGTGTGCCTCTTCCATCATAAAAAATCAAAGTAATAATGCGTGTACTTGCGTTTGCCACTTTATAGATTTATTAGGCGCAGCCAGTCCCTGTTGCCTGTCCTCCTCTCACACTCTCTCTCTATCTGTCTCTCTGTTCTTCCTGTGCCTGTTTTTATGCCGAACGGAAATTCAAATTAAAAACTGAGGGCCATGCAACGGCGATGCCTTTTGCCTTTAATTTGATTTCTCCCTTCGTTTCTGGTCTGGAGATTTGCATACAAGAGATTCACTCTGCTGTGGATCGAAGATTCAACAGCAAGAAAGACAAAAACAAAACAAAAAAAAAACCAAACAGTGTAAATGCGCGGGCGTGCATATAAATCAGAATGTGGACTTATGTTACTTCCACAATGAAATATGGAATTCCCCTAATTAAGGGAGAGAACTGCATCGAGCACCGAGAGAGAACTCTACTTTTGAAACTCCGCTTCGGGGATCTGTCTCTATTTTGGGAGTTTCGGTTTCCTCCCAGGAGTTCCGTCTTTTTTGTTTTTTTTTGTTTGTTTTTGGGGTCCGTGTCCCCGAAAAGGTGTGCTGCTGCCATATATCATATCATATCACATCATATTGTGTTTTAGAGGGAGGCCTGTGTGGTGCAACGAATTCAATGAGATGCGCTCTCGCGTACGAGTTGGGGTTGGGGGGTTGGGGGTTGGGGCATGTGTGGCAGGGGATGTGTTATGTCCAACAGATGTGCGCGTTAAGTGCCACACACACACACACACACAAACAAATGATCAACCCAAATGCCATATGCATACGTAATAAAAAATATGTTTTAAAATTTGTGGCGATTACATCGATTATTTATCGAAATTCGATCGATAACCGTACCGCATTCGATTGATTCGGTGACTTACTTTGCCAGAGTGTTTTTGCACCACCCAATATAGTAATCGATATTTTATCGATGCGAGTTAGAGGTTTTCCTATCGATTTTATTCACATACCTGCAATTAAATAAAAGAGAATAAATCATTATTTATCGATGGAAATTATTTTGTGAAATTTAAGTGGCATGGCCTCCTCCCTCCCACGCAGTGACCACCCGCATGCCTTGCCCCTTGTGGCATTCCATGCACTAACCCCAGAATGCCATTGAGAAAAGGGTTATTTTTCGTGGGCCTGACTTTTGCTTCTGCTTTAAAGGGCGAATCGAGTCGGGGAGTCGTGGAGTCGTGGAGAGTGTTTTTCGGCCTGTCTCTAAAAACTTAAAGCCGCCCAACTGTTGCCACTCCCCCGTGGCTGGCAGGCGAAAAGAGTGAAATGTTCTAATTAAAGCCAACAGTAAAAGGCGCACAAGCACACAGACAGACCAACAGACAGACAGACAGCAAAGGCAGAGGCAGGCTGGCTGGCAGGGAAAATGTGCCAAGAGGCAACGCCAACGACGACGACGACGACGGCAACGACGACGACGACGATGATGACGACGACGACGACGACGACGACGACGACGACGACGACGACGACGACGACGACGACGACGATGATGGCGGCAGTGAAAACTAACCTCAGACAACAAAACAATAACGAAAATTCTAAGCAGAAGCCGACAGCTGGCTGGCTGCCTGGCTGAAAAACTAGCAAAAGAAATTAAATTTAAAGGAAAAGCAGCAAACAAACAAACAAACAAAAAAAATAGAGTCGAAAAGGCTGTAGCCTAGTGTAAGGCGCCTGCTCCCCCCTCAAGAAGTAAATTAAGGTCCCTCCTCGCTCCCTCTTTCTCTAGGAAAAATTAGTAGCAAAAAAGGCAGGAAAACGATGAGGGGGAGGCACTTTCTGCTGGCTTTTGTATTAGTGTTTGTGTGGCTGGTTTTTTGCTGTTGTTATTGCTGCTGCTGTTGCTTGTGTCTTAAGCTTAGGAGCCGCCACGTCCTTGAGCTTCAAATATGCCACAACAGAGGCGGCAGCGGCAGCGGCAGTGGCAGGAGAGAGTCCTGTCTAGGTTGGTGGCAGGGTGGGGAGTGGGGAGAGTGCTGTGTGGAGGCCTATGTCTCCGTTTGAGACAACTTTAAAGCCAAGCAACAGTTAAAGCTCTCTCCAACAGAGAGCAAGAGAGTGGAGTTTTGAATGGTAAATGGGTGGGGGCGAGGGGGCAGGGGGCAGGGGGCACACACAAACACACACACAGTCGCCCCACACTGAAACACTTTTAATTACGCACGTTTTGCGGTGGCGCCACCGAGGGAAAGAGACAGAGACATGCAGAGAAAGCAACATGCAGCATGTGTGTCTGTATGTGTGTGTGTGTGTCTAGGAAATGCCGCAAACGCAACACCCTCCGCCCCCCCGCTGTGGATGCATGGTTGTCCTTGAAAGTTTTTGGCATAGTTTTTGGGGCACTGCCACCAAAAAGCAGTTAATGCCACACACACACACACACACAGCATGCCACTGGTGCCCTCTCTCTCTGCCCCTTTGAGTGGGGGTTAATGACACATCGAAGCCAAAGATTCCGCTGAAAGACACACAAATTAAACACTCGAAAGGAGAGAGAGGAAAGGTCCTGCCACTGCCGGGGCGGGGGGCTTATCATCTTGCCACCGATCTCTGGGATGATGATGATGATATGACAGAAAATTATGACTTCATAAACGGTTAAGAGATCTATCTGAAACCCCCTCGAAAGACGCACAAAAACCCAAACATCAGAATTCAATAGAAATTTACACACACACACACTCGCATGGAGTCCATGCAACAACCCTCATGCCACACATGCCGCACCAAAAATCGTTTGGCAATTAAGCTGGAAAGCAAGGGACTAAACTTTCACCCAACAACAGAAAAAACCAACATTATATCATAATTACAGGAGGGGGGGGAGGCTTATCAGTGCTTGCCAATTATGAGAACGAGCCTGGGAATGGGAATGGGAATGGGAGTGGGGATGGGGATGGGGATGGGTATGGTGGGGTGGTACGTTTTATGACCTCTTAAATATTTATGGGCCCCAGATAGCGAGGGCCAAAATGAGCAAAACTATCAGCCATGCCCCCCACATGCCTCTCAGCAGCCACATGCCACACAGAGGAAGACAAGGTCCAGAGAAACAATAGTATATTTGAAATAAATTTCAACAAATTAACAGTGGCAGTGTGTGGCAGTGGCAGTGGCACACACTAATCCCAAACAATGGGCCCACGCCCACACACATCGGAAAGCATCAGAAAGCAGCCGAAAGAGTATTGGCAATCACAATAAATTGTCACAACTGATATCTTACTCGGCGAGCGAAGGAAATCTTTCGGATATGCTGTATCTATAGATGCTTATTTTATCTATATTATACCTATAGATACATGTGTACATGTATCTGTGTATGCTTTAGCGCAAAAGTTATAAAATTTTATGACAAAAACTTTGCTTTCCTTTGTCTTTTGCGCCTGTGATTTTCGGATTTTCAATACATTTTCATTTCATCTGAAAGCCTCGAAAATTATTGCTTTTTTTCGTTGATTTTTTGCTTTTAAAATTTATATTCTTTGGTCGATCGAAATATTGTGAAATCAAAAAAACAAATAAATTAAAAGGAAAAATATCAAAAAAATAAAATAAAAATTATAATGTGGCGGGGACAGTGGGAAACAGCAATAGGTGGGGAATGGGGGTGGGCAGGGGGAGGCGAAGAACAAAGGCATACAATGCGCTCTAGTTCCCATCGAATCAAATCAGAAAATACACAGGCGAAGAATTAGTTCCCCAACAATGGGGCCCCCGACAGAAAAAAAACAAAAAACAAAAAAAAACTATGCCAAATGGTTAGAGGAGGGGTTTGTTTTCGGTTCGGTTCTGAAAACAGAACTGAAACCGAAACTGAAACTGAAAAAAATTCAAATTCTATCGATGTGTTGTGGATATTTTTATCGAACAACAGACCCGGAGCAGATCACTTCGTCATGTGTCGCATGTGTCTCCCCCCCCCGCCCCGCCCCGTACCGACCCGCACCGCCCCATCTCTCTAGTGGTAGAGGTAGAGCGGGTATATACATACATATATATTTAGTACAATATAATACCTTTTAATTTAATATGCAGCTGACGTGCGCTCTACGATCGGACTCTGTGTGATCAGAGTCGCTTCTTTTGTCTCTCTGTTGCTATCTCTGTCGGGGTTTTTCGGTTGAAAATAAAATAAATCGAAATGACAGATCATTAAAATTTACAACAACACCAGCGACCAGAGACCAGAGACCAGACCATGAGACCAGAGTCAGTCATACCATTCGCTTGTTGTGGACATTATATTCTTCCTCGTTTTTGCTGTTGCTGTCGCTGGCGATGCCGATGCCGATGCCGCCCCAAAACCAAACCCAACCGCCGCACCGCCTCACCGAGTTATATTTGTCGTTGTCGATCAGTTTTTATGTCGTTCGATATGGCAGCAGCGAAAATTGTATCTTTTTATTAGCCTCTTCCACCAATGTTCCCCAGAGAGGGTGCCCCCACGACACAGAGACGACACGGAGACGGAGACGGAGATGAGACGGCGACCGACAACCAACGACCGACGATGGCTGCCAACAAGTGCAATTTGATTTTATGCATATCTATATGTGCATGCGGCATGTCTGTGGCCAACAGACACATTTTTGGGCTGTGGAGAGTTTTGTGGAGACTTTGTAGAGTTACTGCGAATGCATAAAATCAAATGCAGACTCCACTGAGATCATCGTTTTGCCATTTGGCGGAGTCTCCTCCACTTTGGAGAGTTTGTAGACTTTTGTAAAGTGGCTGGAAAATGCATAAAATCAAGTGTGGGGATAATTGAAGAGCTCCAGACAAGTTTTGAACGGTTTATGAACCGTGTAGACTCTGTAGAGTTTCCATATTTTTGACACCCCCTTTATTGCGGTTGACCAGAGTGGAAAATATTTGAAAAATACTCAAGATTTCCAAACACACACACACATTTCCCCCCCACCCCCCGAAAATGCAAAGGCCATAAATTAATAAATGAAGATGTTTTTCCCCTAAAGAGAGAGAGAGAGAGAGAGAGAGATAGAGGAGAAAATACATTAAAAGACAGTTCCCCCAGCATTTCTCCACCATTGAAATGCATAATATTTACGCCCATAATTTTCCCTAATATTTTCAACAGCTGACATCGAAAAACTCATCTCAAGAGATGGGGCGGGGGCTACCCCTGCCCCCTGCCCTCTCCCCTCTCCACCCTTCCGACTTCTGTGTATAATTGACACTCAATTATTTGAAGGCGGGGGTGTGTGGGCATTACGCTGTGGCATTATCCGAGCTACTTAGCAACCGTTCAACTGCCACTTGTTGGAGACCCCCGTCCCAGTCCCGACACCCGCACTCCCGTACGAAACAACGAAAGAACACAAAAAAATAATATAAAAAAAAAAAAATTGAACTATAGCTAATAATACAACACAACGAACACAACACACAAGCGGAGGAGTCCATGCCACTTGAGAGGCAACAAAAGATTTCCGCTGACAAAAACAGAAACAGCAGCACGAAACCGAAATGAAATCTCATTTTGAAAAGAAGAAAAATTGAAGCACGATTGATCACATTGATCGCTCGAGAGACGGTCGGTCGACTGTTGATGGTCTGCCCCCGCCACCGCCCCCGGCCCCGGCCACCACTCTATGCCACTAAACAGGCAGAGTATTTAGTAAAACAGAAGACAGAAGACGAGAGACGTCTCTCGAACAACAGCGAACATTTTCAAGTATCTGTGGGATCTGTCGTCCTCTTCCTCCACTCATGTGGTGTACATTTGCAGCTGATCTATATAATAATTCATATGTTTAAGCATTATTTGGGGAACAACAGAAGCTGGAAGAGAAGATGGAACTTGAAAAAGCATCGTCAGCAGAGAACCTATGAATCGGTGGTAGCAATGAGACAGAGACAGAGCCGGAGGAGGAGGTGGAGAAGAGAAGTTTGAAGTTTGAAGTTTGAACAGAGACTGCAATCGAAAGCTTCAACACAGTAGCGGCAGGAGAGGGTTCTCTCGCTTGATGAGAATTTTTCCCATTTATATGTAGGCGTTTGCTCGTACGTTCATCATACAACCCATATCCCATATCAATCCATCAGATCTCTGAGCAACAGAATCGAACTCTTGAAAACAACGAATTCTGGCTCTGGCTCTGGGTCTGTTCTGGAGTAGGTTCTCGTTTCTTGAGTTCTTTTTTTTTCTATCAATCTTTCAAGTTGCATTTCAATGGAAAGATGAAAACGATACGCGAAGTAGATGATGGACAAAACACAAGTCGAAGAGAAGTTATAGGATTGGAGTAAATATCAACAAATACATATCTAGATGCTTAGAAGATCAATAGCATGATTTGCTGTTTAAATATCCCCTAAGCGAATGGCATACATGCATTTCAAATCTACAGATCTCAAATAGATCTTCAGATCAATGGGTTTATATACATATATGCATATACTTTATATAGATAGAGAAGAGGGGACTGACTGGTAGCCACATGTGCGCATTGTTTGTCACTGTTTTGGGCCGCAGACTTTTGTCAGGCACCGTACGGTAATAATTAAAAACATAAAAAAACGACGAACGAAAGAAGGGAATCGGGAATCGGTTAAGGGAATGGAGGGAGCTGGAGAACGGAAAGACGAGGGGCAAGAGAGTGTGTGTATTTTGCCTACTTAATCATTGTCTGCCGCTGCCGCTGCCGCCTACCGCTGCCTCTGCCTCTGCCTCTGCCTCAGCCTCTGCCTTGTGCGTGCAACATGCAGCGAGCATCTTTGACTCCCGACTCCCAACTCCACTCTGTGTGTGCAACTGCAACCGTTGCTACTTGATTTGATTTACGCCTGCCAATGCTTTATGATTGAGTGGGGCAGACGGGGCAGAAACACACACACACACACACACACACACACACATAGATACATCTACAGATACAAAACGCATCTCGTGAATCGCCACCGCCACCGCCGCGTGGATCTCTCTCGCAGATATATATTTTTTTGTGTGTTGGGTTTTTTTCTCTCCTTTTTTTGACGTCTGTTGCCTTGCAATGAGGCGCATCGTTGATTTGGCTTTGTGGCATGCAACGGGGAAGCAGTGGCAGTGGCAGTGGCAGCGGCAGCGGCAGCATGAAAACTAGAAAATGCAGCGCAAAAAAAGGCCTAAAAAATCGAGAATTTAATCCCAGCTGTCCATAAAAAAAGGGTCGCGCACATCTCCCATCGAATAATTTTCGTTTGATTCGTTTTTTATTTTCTCTTTTTTTGTTTTTTTTGATATCAAAAAATTGGGAATTGTGCTTCAGCTCATTGAATAAATCAAAATCAAACTCATTTGCATATCAACTGATAAATTATAGGCAGGAGCTGGGAAACAGGACCTCGAGAGATGGTCCCGCGAAGCCAATCCCAACCCCCGGTGGCAACCCTTCCCCTTCCAGCGTGACACGATCTGTGTGTGTGGTGCAACCACCAATGCGCGAAGGGTCAAACATCTCCCCTTTCAGAGGGTCAGGGGGAAAAGAAGAGTAGAGTTCTCTTGAAGACAGCAGAACAGACCGGAACCATCGGTTGGATGTGGCACGCAGTAAATTAATCGAACGATAAAGCAAAGGATTACCCAGAGACATGCAAACGAGTTTCTCCTCCTAGAGGGGATTATTACGTGTCCAGCGAGTGGTGGGACACGAGTATCAGGGAAAACAGTGGAGGCCTCCGCAGATCTAGGGAAAATATCCGCTAAATCGCGATTCATTTTGTGTATCTTTGCGTCCTGTGGAAAACTAGTTATTTGCAGACAATTCTCACCAAGTTCTACCCTTAAAATCCGCAAGAAAACTATGAAACATTGGATGACCCCATCATTGACCTCAAAAGGCATGCAATTTAGTGGAAAACCAACAATTGCACGCTCAAAGAAATTTCTGGCGTGTGATCTCTGGCCATCTACATATATCTTTAGGCATAGATACATTCGTATCTGCTAGATATTTTCCTTGGAAAAAAGGAACGCTAGCGAATGTTGATTTTAGTTTGAAAAATCTACGCGTATAAACAGCGAAAACAGAAAAGTTATTTCAATAAAATCAAATTAAACAACAACAAAACGACTCACAAAAAGAGGGGCGTGGCAGTGACAGTGGAGGCGGCGGCGGCACACAGAGAGAGGGTGCACGGTAAAGGAATGATTGCAAATGGTAACAAGCACTCAAAAGTCAAAGCGAATTAAATTCTAAACTAATTTTCATGTCGTGCCAAAAATAATAAAAAATACAACAACAAAAAGGAGAGCAAGAGGCAGGCCCACAGACGGTGACAGAACTGCAACGCGGGGGGGTGGCAAGGTTTTAACGTGTGGGGGCGTGTGTGTTGTCGGCGTTTTCGTTGCAAAAACCAACAACTTAATTAAAGCATCAATAAAAAATTGTAAAAACATTGGAAACACCAAAGCAGCAAAGCACAAAACTCCACAAATTACAACAGAGAACAGAGAGAGAAAGAGAGAAAGAGAGAGAGAGAGAGAGAGTGATCTCTTAATGGATGTTGCCAATAATATCCTTGCCCCTTGCTCCTGCCCCAATGCTGGATCTGCCAATAATGATGATTCCTTTTTAATGTGCACTCCCCAGGCGTTTGGTCATTACTCAAACAAACGAAACTTTGAAGGAGATCTCTACCAGAGATCTCCGAGAATGGGTGATGCACTGGGCACAGACACTCGTTTCTTCTTTTTTGCATTCAACCGTATCGATCACACTACAAAATGTTGCCAATACGTATACAAGAGGAAAGAACAGAACCCCAAACGAAACAGCAACTTCAAAACTCATCATCATCATGCCCCATGCCCCATGCCCCATGCTCCATGCTCCATGCCCCATCTCCCATCCGACATTTCAGAGTCAAGTTCTCGAAAAAGGGGCGTGGACAAAATGATATTTTATTCAATATCCTCCAACATCAGGTTCTCTTAACGATTTGTCCTTTTCAAGCAAAGAAAAACTCTCTGTGCTCCGTGTAGGAAATCAAATTGATGGAGAGACTGGAGGCAGCAGAGACACATAGATCGGAGCCGGAGTACCAGAAACCTGAAATTAAAAACTCATAAGATATCGACTGATATATTGAGCTGCACAAATTACTGACAACTGAAAGATGAAAGACAGCAGCGGCAGCGGCAGCAGCAGCAGCAAACAGAAAAAAACAAAAGAGTTTTTCAAGACAGGTTTGCCATCCATCCCATCCTTCTTCCCTTGCCTTGCCTTCCCTTCCCATCCCATCCCATCCCCTTCCTTTCTTTTGCTTTTTCTGGCTCGATCTTTTCGGTTTAGAGAGCTCCTATATCGTATCGTATCGTATCTGGTATGTGTGCTGCGTACTCGCGTATATGCATATAAAAAGACAATTAGTTGTTATTAAGTTGTACACAAAGCCGTCGAATCTTTTCTTCGTTTCCTCCTTTTGGGTTTTTGGCATCTCCATCCAGAGCCGTGGCTGGTGCTTTTGTGGAACTTTTGTGGAATGAACGGTGGTTCGTCTAGATGCGGAATTAATGATGCAATGACAATTGATGCACACCACGCAATACGCCGCGCATTTAGCATTTATGATATTTATGATATTTATGCTCAATTAGTGTTGTGTCTCTCCGTCCCCGTCTCCCCCTTCCACCAAAATCCACAGCCATTCGCATGTGTGAAGCTTTTTCGGTTGATTTGATGGCCAGAAGACTTGAGCTTCTCATCTAAATCTCTCAGAATGTGCCCGTTTCCCGTTGAATGAGAGAGAAGTTTCAAGAGTACCGAACGGATGGACCACAAGTAAGGAAACCAATTCCGATATGCTAATATTTACATAGATTGAATGGACACGAAGTTTAAAGACATTCCAATGTTCGGTTCCTTAGTTACTTGAGGTTTTTCAAAAAATGAATGCATTCCAATTGAGAAAACTTGTTCTGTTATGCTTCTGTTGGTATTAATTCAATGTGAGTGACGTTTCAACAAAATGCAATTATTAGTTCCTTAGTTACTTGAGGCTTTTCAATTAACGGATACGTCAGGAGTTCTCTAAACTACTTAAATGAGATCATTGTTGCTCAAAATGAAATATTGCAAAGACTGAGTGATTGTGGAATGGTTGGTTCCTTAGTTACTCGAGTCTATTCTATATAAAATAAATTTATCAAAATTGAGCAAAAACCATTTCATATACTAATTTCTCTATAGATGAAATGGGAGAGAAATTTTTGGACCATTTTAATGATTGAAATCAGAGTTACTTGAGGCCTCATTTCATAGATGGATGCACTCCGAAATGGCACTAATTTGATGCCAAATTAACTAATTACGGGCCTAAGCGTTTACAACAGTTTTTGGGGTCAGAGTTTTCATGGACTGGGATTCAGAGTTCCCGAGAATGCATTCGGAATGCAGAGTATCATAGAGGACACGTCTTCCACTTGTCGTAGAAAGAGAGAGAGGGAGAGAGAGAGAAATAGTGAGAGAGCTTCAATTAGCTTCATCAACAAATTCATAATTAATGCCATAAACCGGAAAGAGAAAGAACATCAAATGATCATCATATAAAAATTGATCAACGCACACACAGTACCAGACACAGATACAGATACAGATACAGATACATCTATAGAGAGCCACAGTTCATGAACTCAATTTTTAATAATAATTTTCAAATGATTTTTTATTTGGAATTATTTGTTGCGTGGTTCAGATCGAGGTTCGGGGTTCAGACTACACCCACCACAAGCTTTTAATTGTTCGATTTTCATTTCGTATTCGTATCGCTTGTCGCATCGCATAGATACAATTTGTGTCCATGCATCTGTGTGTGCGTTTGTGTGGGGGATATTTCTGTGTTTCTGTTTCGGTCTTTTTTCGTTGTGTTTTAATTTCCGCGCTGACAAATTAATTTAATTATATTAACATATCTTTCCAGCGATCGAACGATTGAACAGAACTCACAACTATATATATATTTTCTGTTTGTATCTTGTATCTTTTCTGTGTGTGTGGGTGGACGGGGTGGTTGAATGATTTCTACTCGGGGGTTCTCTGACTCATTAGCTAGCTCTCTCGCAGCGCGAGAACGGGGGTAAATTGCACTTAAAACGCTAAAAATTATACACGATACACGCAGCGATCTGTATCTACGTATCTGCTGTATCTGCTGTATCTGCTGTATCTGTGTATCTTTAACCGTGTGTATCTAACGGCTTAAGCCCGCGTGGACATCCCAAGGGTTGGCCTGCCGGGCGCTGCTCATTTCGATTCGATTTTTTCGGCATATGCAAATGCCATCCTGCACATCGGCCATCTTTGAAAATTAAAAACTTTTTATAAACTATCATCAATGCGGCGCGTCCTGTTTGTATCTGTATCTCTCGGATACGGATGGTGTGTGAGTGTGCTGTGGTGTGTGGTGGTGGCTAAACCCTGAACCGGTTTCAAATTTGATTAAAACGGAACCCAAAAAACTTGAATTTCTATCATCATATACTTTTTTTTATACGGTTTCGGTTTCTGTTTCGTTTGCATTTGGCAATTAGTTTTTCTGTTTTTCCCCGCGTTTTCCAGTTTGCGGATCACAGCACAAATCAATGACAAATTTTCAGTCTGCAGTTATCTTTTTTTTTTGTTTTTCATCTGGTAATTGTAGAACCCTCCATCTTTCCGTCATTCTGTCTTGCTGTCTTTCAGGTCTTTGGGTCAAGTTTATAGATTGCATTACGGAAATTAATTTCTGTTCTTCTTTTTCATTTGGGGCTGCCCCACATTCGAAATCCGAAAAATATTAAATGCCAATGCGAGCACATTTTTCGATTTCGATTTGTGTCAATTTTGCAGACAAAATGTAAATAAATAAATACCCACAAAAATACCACACACACACGACAGAAAAAAAAAAGAATGTCTTTGGACAGCTGTCGAATGGAGGGGAGCAGATATTCGTTCTGCTTCTTTTTGTCTTTAATTTACTTAATAAAACTTCTATTTTTGGTTTAGCAAATTACCTTTTTTTGTGTTGTTTGGGTTGTGGTGGGTTGTGGGGATCGAGTTCTAATTTTGTTTTGGCCTCAAATATTGATTCATTGAGCGGCAATCGATCATCAAAAGATCGTTAGAGAAGCGGAGATTGAAAGATGAAGGTGGGAAGAGGGAAGAGGGAGGACGGAGGAGAGAAACTTCTAACGAGTTCTGAGAATGGGGTTTTGGCTTTTTATTTGCAATATGCTCCGCATTGTGAAAAAAATTATTTGCATTTGCCGACGGCAAAACCCACGAAAGATTTTTTTTTCACGGGAAATCCCTTGCTTTTCACTCTGCTTTGGAGGATCAATCGAGTGGAGATGGAGTTCTCTCTTCCAATTAAAAAGTGCCCCTCAAAACCTAATTAACTTGCCACAGCAGCGAGAGAATATTCATTCGTATATCTAAGGAATACTCATTCTATATTCGTATATCTAAGGGAAATATTCATATGTCTGCTCCTGAAGGGGCAGGGCAGGGCAGGCCACTTCTTTTGCCGCCTTATTTGTTCAGACTCTGGCATGAAGCCAGCGAATTTTTCAACAACGTCTGGGCATCCTCCACCCCCCCAATCCGCAATCCTCAATCCACAATCCCCTCCCTAGAGGGTATCCACTGTCTGCCTGACGATCTTGTCTGCTCCACAAACAACACAAAAACAAAAACAAAAAACAAAAATCAAAAAAGGAAGTTATTCATGCAATAAATTGTTCACTAAATTATTTGCTTGTTGCATTTTGCATTTCATTTTTTACACAGAAATCAATAATCGAGGGAACAACAACAAAAAATACATTTACAACACAAATTAGAGGCAGAGGCAGCCAACAAATGCTAGCAACAATAAAACATACATTTGCCACAGACACGCAAACTCAATTAGTGAAAAAGTTAACTTAAGGCCCCCTCTCTGGGTCCCACACTCCGGAGGCCTGGTTTTGTGGGAGAACCTTGCCACACATTTTGCATCTTGCGTTTGCATCAGAGTTTTCTTTTAAATAATTTCATGGATAGATGAACCCCCTAAATATAATTCCAATAATTTGTTGATGGATGAAAATTCCATGGCATCCATTACTTGTGGCTGCAGCTTTCGCTGGAAGCGACTTGTCTGCCAATCGAAAACATCGCATTTCCTTTGAGACATATTTTTTCGTTTTCTTTTGGTTTCTTTTGCGTAGTTTTCCACCCAAATACATTTCCCCAAAAACGAACCAAAACAAAAGCAAAAAGATATACGTAAACATTGAAGCGTTCTTCAAATTTCATTGATGGTACTTTTTTTTTGTTATTTATATTTTTTATATCTTTTCACTTAAGAGAACTTGTTGACACTGTGGATATAATTTCACTTAGGAGAATTTTCGTAGCCTGACTCTTTGGTTATCATTTTCTGTAGTTTCTGTAGTGGGTTTTATGTTGCAACAGAAGTCTAACAAAAACATAGGATTTAATTCTTAAGATTTCATTAATAAGATTTTTTGGTGGGCAGCACTAAAGATTTTTTGGGACAAACCTCCTATCAAAAGATAGCCCTCATAAATAACTATTTCTTCTGCATGGGAAAGCACTTTTCTTCGGGGGATTTGTTTGATGGTTTCTCTTACCTGTTGCCAAAATTGTGCCAATAAATAAATTTGCTCCTTTTTGAAAAACCAATCGTTGATTGATTGAACAGCCGTCAGATCCATATCGGCTGTCCCAGCGGCTTGTGGCAATGTTGGCTGCATTCGTGGGCTTTCCTCCAAAAATTCTATTGTCAATTTTTGTTGATGTCGTTGTTGCAAATGTTGCAGTTGTTGTTGCTGTTTTTGGTGTTGGTGTTGCCAATAAATCTGTGGCTAAGGCCTGGCATTTAAATGCCGCAAATTGTTTTCCCACTTTTTCCACTTGGTTTTTTTCTGTTTTGTTTTGTTTTGTTTTTTGTTTTTGTTGTTAGTTAGTTAGTTAGTTTGATTAAGTTTTAGTCACACATCACATTTGACACCTGATTTGTTGTTGTTGAAATTGTTCTTGTTGCTGTTGTCGTTGGTGTATTGTTGTAATTACTTTTTACGTGCCCAAAAAAATTCATAAAATACATTCGAAAAAACCCAAAGACTTTTTGTTATTTTCCTCTCTTAGTTGTTGCTGCTCAATTACTGTTGTTGTTGTTGTTGATTTTGATTATTTTTCAACAATTTCCAAAGAAAATGCAATTTTTTGTTGTGATAGGAAGAGCTTTGTGTTGCAAGAGATTGTGTGAGAGAGAGAGTGAGTGAATGTGTTAGGGGGAAGATTGTTGATTGATGATTCAATTTCTTGTTGATTATTGAGTTTAGGCCATGGCTGTTGTTGTTGTTTGTTGTTGCTGATCCCAGGCCCAAATGCAGCTGTTGTTGTTGTCGTTGTTGATGTGGATCGTGTTGTTGGTGTTGCTGTTGTTGTGGATCGTGTTGATGTTGTTGATTATTTTGCACATGTTTCAGGTTGTTGCTGTTGCTGATGTCGTTGTTGTTGCAGACACTCGACACTAATACACGCGCACATTCTTCTGATTTTTATTTTTAACCGAAAACAGAAAAATCACTTGAAAAAAATAACAGATTTTCGTATCTTTATTTTGGGGTTTTCCAATTTTGTTGTTGTTGTTGTTTGGGGGATCTATCCTCCTTTTTGGGGTCCGGTTCCGGGTTTTCGTTCTTTTGTTTTCGTTTTGTTGCAGTTGTTGTTGTTGTTGTTGTTTTTATACCGTGTGTGCCGTGCTACCGGAGACCAAAACACATGCCTGCACACCAACACACACACACACCTTGCACACACGCACACACACTGACGCACAGAGCGAATGGTTAGGGGGCGAGGCGGCCGTAGCGCCTTATTATTTTAATATTTGTTGTTGCTTGTTGTGCGGAGCGTAGTACGACACAACTCGACAACTCTACGGTCCACGGTCTACGGGTCTCCGTTCCGTTTTTTCTCAACGGGGTCTCAGTCTCAGTCACACACGCACGGCGCAGGCGACGACCACGGAAAGAATGAAACGGAAAGAATGAACGAAGCAGCGACAACCCTCGAACGGCAAACGAACGGCGGCATGGCGCTGCGTCGCAGCTCACTCACACACACACACACGCACACACAGAGGCACAGACTGGCAGAGCAGAGGCCGACTCTGCTTTCACTCAAGAGAGAGAGAGAGCGAGAGCGAGGGAGCGAGAGTCACTCAATGAGTCTCTGGGCTGGCTGCCTGCTGCTTTTGATTTTTCTTTCAATAGGTTTTTGATTTCTGTGTTGCTGCTACTGCTGCCTGCTGCCTGCTTGCTGTTGTTGTTGTTGGAGCATTTTTCTGCGCCGTCGCTGTCTGCCCCGCCGCGCTGCGCTGCTGCCACGCTGCCACTACCACTGATAACTGCTGTCAGCTGCATGTATTGAAATTCATTCATTCAAAAAAGACCCGTTCTTGGCGCTACTCTCCTCTCGCTCGCTCTCGGAGAGGGGGGCCCTTCTTGAATGTGTGGCGGCAGCGGCAGCGACGCCTCTTCTCTCTGCTCGGGCATTCAATTTGTAGCCACAGCCAGGCCTCTGCCGCTGTCGCTGCCGCTGGCAGAGCAATGCCTTTTTTCTTATTGGGAAAAACTTATAGGGACTTGCGCCCTCCCACTCCCACGCCCACCTCCCCCTTTTGTAGTTCTTGTTTATTGAGCCGCAGATTGAGTGCAACATAGAGAGAGATAGAGGGAGCGCGCTCGCTGAGAGTGAGAGAGTGGGAGAGTGTAAGCGAGAGGGCACGAGATTTGTGGCTGAATTTCGTGAGTGATTTCTTTTTACTGCTTTTTGTTTTGTTTTTGCTTATGAATTACCGTTGTGTTTTTTTTTGTTTACTGCTAAGGGAGGGGGCGTATTGGGTGGAGGGAATATTATTATTGCGTCTGGGATTTCCTCGGATATTTTCTCGATGGCGGAACGACGCGTCGGAGGACAAAGGAATGAAAGCTGTGACGGAGAGTCCTTCGGCGGTCCTTCCTCCTTTACTCCTTTTCGCCGTTCCGTTAGTTCCGTTAGACTAAAGCCCGGGAAATGTAGCTAAACCTGGGAAAATGCGGTACCTTTTTGGTGGAAGCCTTACAGTGTTCCATTTTTAGGAATTTGAAAGGATTAGGAATATGAAATTGGAATTCAAAGCTTATTGAAACTTCAAAGCTTATTCCTGCGATAGTGCATCCATTCCACACTCATACTTAATTCTTCAGATAAATTAGATCAGAGAACTATATGCATATGTTATATAATACCTATTATCCCATTATTGGTACTTTCTGTAACTTTATTCCCAAAAAAAACCCCCAGAAATATCCTGTATTCACACCACTATTACTGTTGTTACTGAGTTTAGTTCAGATTGCGGCGGACAGCAACTAAAATTATAGTTTTTCATTTATTTTGAGCCAAAACGAAAGTTCCTTTCGCGGGGAGAAAAGTGGGAATTCGTTTAATAAAAGAGGCAACTCTTTTTAACACAGAAATATAACAGAAAAAATAATAATAAATGCTTAAAAAGTGTGGAAAATATATTTATGTATTCGAGTCTATTTGAAAGCCAATCAACAATGTTTCCAAAATTCAAATAATCTTAAATAAAAATAAACAATTATAATATCGAGGTTATGGATTAGTCCATTAGATTAGGTGTAAGTTTTCGATTTCTTTGCATTCATCGATAAATTTTAATTTTACCTTGTTTTGATCAAAGATTTGAGCATAAAAATAATAAAAAAGATCAATTTATAATACTGGTAAATCAAAAATCCTAAGGTTTCCTGTAGATCCTGCTGCTTCTGTTACAAATGGATGGAATATAAAAGTTTTAGGGGTTACCAACCCCCTACACGCCACTGCGCTCCGGGTGGGGAAGTGGGGTGGCACATAAAGAAAAGTTTAAATTGTATCGAAGTGCAATACCCACACCCGAAGCCAAAAGCAAAGGCCAAAGGCAACCTTAACCCTATGCATCCGCCACCCCCTCCATCCCCCTACTCAACACCCCACCGAAGAAACAATAGAATGGTGAGGGGCCTATTCGGTGTCGGAGTCGGAGTCCGAGTCAGAGCTGCAGTTTTTGGAAGAGGAGCGGCGGCGCCCGCATCGTGGAGCCGAGAGCAAGGGCAGCCACCCACACGAAGACAGAAGACGATGCTCGGCTCTTGGCGCTGGCGCTGGCTTTGCTGCTGCTGCGCTGCTTCACTGCTCTGCTCCTCCGCTCTGCTATTCGATTTTTTTCTCAGCCAACCATTTGGTGGGCAGCGGCAGAGCTTTCATTCCCTCTCATTTGTGCACATGTGATTGACAATCGATGGAATGGATAGATGGATGGATGGATGGATGGATGGGCGGGTGCAATCTCCCTCGAACAAGTGTCTGATAAGATTACGGGAGAATCACTCAACGATGAACACCACTCAAAGACGAACCGCACTCAAAAGCAAACAGCATTGAAAACCGAACCTCACTCAAAAACTGGAGAGCGCTCTCTCTCTCTCACTATTTCTCTGGCGCGCAACAGAATCGTTTGAGTTTGAGTTTGAATTGCATTTGCAAGCGGTCACAGGGGTCGCACCCGAAACAAGTTCGAAAGAGAGACGCTCTTTCGAACTGGAGTTGAGTGAAAAATCCACTATGGAAATTACATAGAAAAATACATTTTCATACCTGATTGGGGCTTGAGTTTTCCATTCTTGATTTTTAGGAATATGTATTTTGATCTATAATATTGAGATGATTTATTTTGAAATTTCTATCGTTGATGATAATGTTCGATTTTAAACAACCCGATTAAACGGTAACAACAAACTGAACGACAGGTGGATACATGGGTCCATTGTGATAAAACGGAAACATAAACTATAAATAAAAATATATACTAAAGTAAGTACTAAAGTAAAATTGTATACTAAAGTTAATAGAAACAAAAATGTTGGTACATAAGATAATAGGTTGTGATATTATAATAGAAAGTTCGGGAAATTTCTTATACTTATATTTTTCTAAGAATCTTTATTGTTTTTTTTTATTTTAATGTTTGTTCTACTACGATTCAAAAACGGAAAAACAAGAAAAAACAAAACAAAATCTACATCATATTAGTATCAAAGAAAACTCATTTGCGATTAGCAGATTGAAAAAAACCTAACTTCTATGTATTCTTTTTAAATTTATTAGTAATACGATTAATTAAACGATATAGCAGCTTCTGGACACGATTTTTGAAACCGTACTTTTAGCTAGCTTTGGATCAAATTTTATTCCTTGTCGTATGAATACTAAATCCTTGATGTTCTTCGTTCATTGAATGAAATTATTACCAATTAGCAATAAGCTTCAGAGTTCAAAGAATATGCCGATTTCTTCGATACCGAAGAGTTGAATTCCCTCCGATCGTGATTACCGTTAGCCTTCGAATGGTCCAAAGGGCTCACTCACTCACTCTCTCACCCACACCCAGACTCGCACTCACACTCTTTTTCCCTTTCCACTCACCCAACGGCGTTCGGGTCGCTCGCGCTCATTCGTGTGGCTGGCAAGTCGTTTCGCTCAATTCCCGATAATTCCCATAATAAAAACCAAAACCAAATCGCACGACACACACAGACGCAGGTACACATACTAACACACACTTACAAGGCAGCGCCGCCACGACAGACACTAACACCAATTGAGGAGAAAAAGAAACAGAAAAAAAGAAGAAGACGAGGAAGAAAAAAGGCAGAAAAAAAGAAATACCCATTTAGGCCCCGCCCCATTTGATTGGTGAGCAGCAGACGACGACGACGACGACAACGACAACGACATCGTCAATGGACAACACACACGAGGGGCGAGCGACGCGACGCGACGCGACGACACGACATGTGTGTGTGTCGTCGCTGTCGCTGCGCAGGTAGCAGAAGCAGTAGAGTAGAGCCCCAACATCATTCATCGAACGAAGACGAAGCGTCGACGACGCCAACGACGACGCAGCATCGCAACAAATTTGCTGGGACCCCCCACCACCTCCCTTTCTCCTTGGGTTTTTATACTACTTCTAGCTGGTGCGCCCGGCCGGCCCTCTCTTCCCCTCTTCCTCTGCTACTGCTGTTGTTGTAATCAGTTAAGGCAAACGCTCACTCGCTCGCACCAAAACGCCATTGAATTGAGCTTAAGTTCGCTCCATCTCGCTCTGGGCTCTGGGCCCTGGCTCTCGGCCTCTCCCTCTGTCCGTCTGGTTGCATGTGTTGGCTTCTCTTTGGCTTATTTTTTTTGTTGTTTTTTTTTCAAACAGCTTTTGGCTTTGATTTCTTCTGCTTTTAAGTTTTTTTTTTTGCTACTGCTGGCGCTGCTCTGCTGCTGCTGCTGCTGGTCTCTCTTTCGATGCGCGCACGCGCTCGACTGCGACTGCGACTGAGGCTTGAGTTCGTTTTGAGTGCGGCTCTTGATTTCTGCGCTCAGCTTTTCGGTTTTTCTTCTTTCTTTTTTTATACTATACATTTTTGCTTTATTTCTTTTGGCTGCTGCTGCGCTGCCACTGCCACTGCCTCTGCCGCTGCGTTGGGGTCTGGATGCATAGGTGTAAAAGAGTGCGCGCTATGCAGGTGCCGATGCGTGTTCTTGGCTGCTCCTCTTCTCACTCCCTCTCTCGCTCTCTCTCTCACTCTGACGCTCATCTTCTTTCGTTCTCTCTGCTTCTTTCTTTCGTTATCTTTTTTGTTGGAAGCCGATTGAAATTATGATTTTTTGATTACCCTTGGATTGAGAGGGCATGATGGGTTAGACGACAATATGTTTGACCCAAAGCATGTCCATCTCTAGGGAGTACACAGAGACTAGATCCCTTGGCCCCAGAAGTTGTAGGACCAATCCATTGAAATACAATGGAATCCCTTCAAAGAAGATACCAGTCGCAGCACTGCCATTGGAACAATGATTCTTCCTGGGTATCAAAAGTTTCGTTCTCCGAGAGCTGACAAATTTTGTCGAGTTTTTTGATTAGTTGTGCGTGTATGTGTGCGTGTGTGTGCGTGTGTGTGTGGGGGCCTAACTGTTAAAGTGTCATATTAGCGTTCTTTTTGGTTGGCTGATTCGACAGCGCGCCGACACATGTATCCGTATGTGTGAGCATCTGTGTGTGCAGCAAATTGATTTGATTTGTTTTCAAATAGAGGGCTCCAAAGGGGTTCTGTGCGGGATCTGATAGGTAGGTTGGGGCTTTGTAGTGAATCTTTTGAGTTCATTTATCTTTATGGGCATTCTACTTTTCTGGAACTCCGTTGCAAACCTATCATTTTTGAAGCCTCTACTGTATAGGGAGAAATCTGAGAATTTTTATCCAAAAATTGTATCTTCTTTAAATTCAAGGGCTGCCCTTTGACCCCGCGTGCACCTGTCCACCTGCCCTCTAGAAAAAAAAAACACTTTCACTCAAAAAAAATTAAATACAAAAAGTCGTACACACGCCCATTTAATGCGTTAATTACTGTTAATTAGACGTAAACATGAAAAATCGCACAGGAAAAAAAACCCGAAAATTTGCTTTCCCTTTCGAAACCGAAAAAAATCCGCAAAACAGAAAAAAAAACACAACAATAGGAAGAGCGGCGGCAGTGGCAGTGGCAGTGGCAGATTGACAGCAATTACAGTTAGGGCAGACGGCAGGCGGCAGCTACAGGAGCAGCCACAGCCGGCGTTAGCAGCGCCGTTGCGTCGCCGCAGGACATCCACGGAAGCAGCAGCGGCTCTGCCTTTTGACCTTTTTTGCCGAAAATACAGAAGAAAGAACGAGAGAAATGGCAACAACAGCAAAAACAAAACCAAAATCAATTGCATAACACAACACACGCACACACATGCACACGAACACGCACACGACATGCGTGCGAAAAGGAGGAATAGAAGGAGAAGCAACAGTTGATAAAACTGGACCTTTTGTTGTTGTTTTGGGTTTGCTCTCTTTTGCGTTTGCTTTTGTATTTGCATTGTTTTGCAATAAACGCGCGATAATTGCAATTGCACACACACACACACACACATGCAGAAGAGTGCGTGCAAGCACAGGAGAGTGAGAGTGAGAGCAAGGGAGATAGAGGAGAGTCTGTGTGTGCTTGGAAGGGAGAAAAACACAGGAATGCGTGTGCCGGCACTGTGGAGTGAGAGGTAGCGAGTTCCTGCCAAAAGGTGATGCAAAATGCACTGGGTTCGACGGGGAAGACTGATAAGGGTTAGAGGGTTAATGATAGCAGGGGATGTGTGAAGAGCGGTGAAGAGCGCCGGAGAGAAAGAGATACAGTGGCATAGAAAAGGGGAAGAGGAGTGCTATGCTGTGCAGGGACGGGTGTTTAGAGGGGCTTAGAAGCTGTGGCAGAGAGGGGTGAAGTACAGCCTAGAAAGGGCCGTAAGAAGAGGGGGTTTTGAAGAGTGTGGTGTTAGAAAACGTAACGAAGAGTGGGTGTAGTGTGGGAAGACATCTGTAGATAGGGCTTGCAGAGCGGCGGGCTGAAAAGTGTAATATGGGTGGGAGACCATGTTGCATGAGGGGAGTTCTAAAAGTGCGTGCCAAAATAGAAGCACAAAGAAATCAAGCCGCCGAAGCATTTAATACCCTTCTTATGCCACACATAGGATATGTTCATGCGATTTTAATACAAATGGCATCGATAAAAGGGGAGTCCGTCCTTTAATGATGCTTTGTCACCCGTTTATGCCTGGCAAACACTTTTCGATAATCGCCATACCCGCAATAAATATTCCATTGCAAGGGTATATTTTTACACAAAAATTTCGCAACCTTAACCCTTGTGGTGGTGCCACACACGGGGCACACGATGGTAGCGAGGGGTATAGCATCAGCAGCAGAAGCAGCAACAGGCGGCAATTGTTGCACGTTGTAATTGCGTAATAGATAAATGATTCCCCAGAATGTTTTACATCGCCGCAGGTCAAATGAAATGCAAATTTGGGGTATGGGTGCAGGGGGTGGTGCGATATCAACAGGTGTGGAAAGGGGGCTTGGCAAATGTTTCGAAATTGAGGGGAAAATAAAAGTGAACCATTCAAAGTGGATCTAAAATGATTTTGAGTAGGTTTTCTTGGAATTGCATGGTTTTAAAAGATGAAAATTTGAGTGGTTTTGAATTATTTTGGGATTTAATTTGTTATAGAAAACTTATAGATTTCTTTGTATTTCTTTGAGCTTTGTATATCATTTCGAACATTCTTTAACATAAGTCGTTATCAATTTATTATTATTAGAATATTAGAATAGATTTGTTTAGAATTTAGTAAAGTATTGTATGTGAAATTTAGATGTAATTTAACATATAATATAAGTAAAAGATTTCTGGAAATATGTTGAAATATTGTTGAGTTTGGAACATTTTTGAAAATTGTTAAAAATCGTCATGTTGTGAGCATTTTATATTAATTTGTATTCCATGAGTCCATATTGTGTTTCCATACCTAAATTTCGCACTGTGGTCTGTATAATGTTTCCATACTGGCCTCCAGATGGATATTATTTGGAAATACTGGAAAATAATACTGTTTCTTTAAGGTTTTTGCGTGCTAGAAATCAAGGGATACATAGATACAAATTTATGATCAAATATTATGCAGATCCCTTTAGTGCCAGATACTCATATCTACGGATCTTAACAGACAAAGTTCTGATCAAAAGGATACTGTTTTCTTGGCAATTTATATGTCCGATGCCTCGAGAGTCCTTTCAACCCATTTCGATTGATATTAGCGGCGATGGAAATGAAGTTCGAGGAGGGTTGATGGACTCCCTGCGTGGCACTGCCCACTTGCTGCCTGTGTGTGTATCGCTCTCCAGCTGCTCCGCGAGCGGAACAATTCCATTCCATTCCTTGAATGGGTCCTTCGACAATTAAACACCTTTGCTCATTACTCGGACTCACCTTCGCTTCTGAGGACTTGAGAGGGATCTTTTCGATTCGATTCGATGCGATGCGATGCGATGCGACACGACTCAAGGCGATGTTCCTTCGAGAGGGGTTCGCTTCGATCCGAGGCCGAGGGCCGAGGGCCGGGTGTGTGTGTGTGCACCGGGGCTCGTGCTAATTTGCATATTGCAGGAGGAGGAGGAGAAAGGAGAGTAAGAGTGAGAGGAACTGGCTGCCCGTCCCACTTCCTAAGTAGGCGAAGGCAACAATTTTTCCTTTCTTATGGCTATGTTTCTTCGCGTCCAAATTATTATAATCATCGAAGGGCGAACGAAGACGCTGAACGGGGTGGTAAATATCGTTGAGTCTAGGGTGACAGCAGCAGCTGCCTCAAGTTTCGATTACAATGAAAATTGGCAACGTCGCGATCATCGGGGGCCACGATCACGCGGCCAAGATATAAGATATAGATCGCATTTCGCTTTGGTAAACATCATCCTTCAACGCCTGGGTAAGCGCCGTTGCCTTTGCCTTTGCCGTTGCCGTTGCCATTGCCGTTGCCGTTCCATGGATCCGTCTTTAATTGGAATCCGCCAGATGCATTTCAGTTGCACACAAACACACAAATATTTTTGCTCCATCTTTGCCTTTGCTTTTTTTTTTTTTTGAGAGCTTTTCGTTCTAATTACGTCTAATGGACACCGATACCTGGGGATAGATGTGGCTATTGGATATCTGGCCAAACAAAAGATACAGATACAGATGCAGATGCATAGAACCGACGTCAGCTATCCGCTTGGCGGTTGGGGCCGCTTTGGTTTTGGATTACGCTCGCATTTGATCGTGTTTTTGTGGATCTCAAAGAGCGTGATCCACCGCGGATCCATCACAATGGCCTGGCCAAGAGTCGTCGCCAATCTCCTGGATAGCCCCGCTCCCTGCATTTACATTTGCATTTCAATTAAAGGCGGAAAGCGGAGCTGCTTCTGCCGCGATTTGCATAGAAAACGCATAGCTCATCATCAGAGCGGGTGTCGAATGCGGCAGCAGCAACAGCAGCAGCAGCCAGAGCAACGATTTATGACTCTTGCATATGCCACTGGCTCAAAACACCATCAGAGATACAGTTACCATTGGCAGATACACAGAGATACAAATACAAAATACTCATAACGCATTACAGATAACAGTAGCGCGTCCTGCGGGAACATCAACTGCACAAATGTTTGATTTTTCCAACCCACTTCTGACCTTTCCCTAATGAGTGCACAACAACAACCTCTCAACCCTCCACTCCATGCACAGTGGTTGCACGTGTCATGCATGGTAGTGCCACAGAGATTAAATTAGGAAAAAACTTTTACATTTTTCCATTTGATATTAAGTTTTCATGAGCATTCCATATATTTTTTTTGAGGTTAACCATAGTTTTTCAGACTCATTGTTGCAGCTGCAGCAGTAGTACTCGTAGATAAGTTGATGTTTGACATTTAGGACAACAGTTTATAAAACATCAATTAGCTTTTTTTTATTCATAATTCTCAGATATAATTGTGTCCCTCAGATATGAGTGGAAGTTACAGAATTGTAGCTACTGCCTTACATATTTTTATGTGGTTTTTTAGTATTTTAAACGGATGGCACTGTAGCTTTTTAGCAAGATATTTTCGTGTACTACTTTCTTCTTTCCACTCCCATTTTCCGCTGACCCTTGAACCACTGTGCGCGTGGCTGGTGTATCTGTATCTGCGTCCTGGCATCAGTTGAAAATATGCAAATTTCTACTGTTCGAGTGATGATCGTTTGAAGTTTTGTTGCCTTTTTTCTGTTTTTCGGCAAGCTGTCAGCCTTTAGACCCCACCTCTGACCTGTTCGCCCCCCACCCCCCCACCGAACACATGCCCTGCTCTCATTAGAGATATGAGATACACGCTGCTTCCCACAGATTCAGAGAGAGAAAGAGAGATTTCCTTTCTTGGAAAATTACCTACTACTTGCTGCAGCCATATAATTTGTACGAATGTAGGCGTGGTCGGGGCTCGGAGTAAACTGTGTCGTTTGCTACGCATTGACACGCTGCTGCTGGGGAGCTGCTGGGGAGCTGCTGCTGCGGCTGGGGCAGTACGCCAAAAAAGATACAAACGTATCTAATAGATACATGTGAAAATCATGCATTTGACAACGCTGGGAAAGCCAATGAATTGTACTATTAGATGGACTGGCAAACTCTCTGACTAGCTCTGTCTGAGTACAGAGTATCTGTGTGTGTTTGCCTCTGTCAGTCTGCGTGTGCTTGTGTGCATCCATGAGATACAACAAAACTCTAAGCGACAACTGCACGGAAACGTGTTATGACAATGGACAACACTGGGCGATGGAGATGGAGATGGGCTTGAAAGACGGAGGGAGACGGAGACTGGAGACTGGAGGCAGACTATAGTGTGTTCTGGTCTATTAAGCAATGCTGCGACCTGACTCTCGTATCTTAAAGATACAAGTTAACTAATAATTAGCCTGGCTCTGCCAGCAGACCCACCAGCAATTGCAGACTTGAGCTTACGAAATTTGTGGGAATATTTTCTTGTTCGATTGTTCAGTTTATACATACATACATATATGTATATGTGCACACGTTTCAAATTATAGATATACATATGTGAATGACTGTCGACAGTGCGTTTCAGAGATAAATGACTTGGTTCTTTAGCTTCCTTCGATAAATAAATCGTTTTATGGATCCGAAATATTTACCAAAGGATACATTTCAATTGTAGAACCTAGATAAGCCATCGTTGGATCTTTAAAAATTCCTTATTTTAAAAAATTGTATTCGATTAAAGATCGATTAGATCTAATTCGATGACTTTTGAACACAAAATCGTTAGCAAAATTTGATAGCTACATATAACCAATCATTTGGAGATCATTTCTTGATAAAAAAGTGTCTTTTGCAATTCACTATTTGATATAGAAATAACCTTCAACTGATATTTAAGACTGTCATACATTGTGCGTTGTGAAACGCACTGTACCTACTATACCTATAGCTATACCTATACCATTGCCATATGGGTATACTTATACGTTAACTCCTTTACTTATTGTTTCCATTTTTCGTATTTCGTATTTCGCTTTTCGTTTATGGCTGGCTTTGTACTTTGAGTTCGAGTTTTTGAGTTTTATTGCCAGGTTGTGATTATTTTTTGTTCAGTTTCTTTCAACTTTTGGCCCTCTCAGCGCGCCGTTTGGCAATCGCTTGTCTGGGGCCTCAGATGCAATTTTCGGCTGCCATATAATGGACAACAATTTTATTGACATTATTTTAATTAGCAGTTTCAGTTCGAGTTTTGTGTTTGTTCGTATAATTTCTGTTTCTGTTTCACTTTCAGCGAGCTCCAGTTTCAGTTTTCAGTTTTCAGTTTTCGGTTTGCCATTGTTTTGCATCTCGTTCAAATCCAAAGTCACTAATTGAGGTTAATGGGGCTTCTTGAAATCGTTTCAGCTTCCCAGATACACATTTTTCCCATTTTTCAGCCCACCTCTATTATGATTATGGAGAGGAGTATGAGTCGAAACTATAAATTGCCCCGCTTAGACTTTGATACATACGTTCGCACATCTAGCATTTGGTATTGCTTTTGTTTTTATTTCACTTCCCATTTATGGCTTATATAATAATTCAGATTTGATTGTTCGGTTTCTATGTCTCTAAAGTGCCACTTGCCAGCGGATTGTACTTGAGTTGGAGTCGGGAGTGGTATGGGATTAGGTGAGATTCGTTTTTCTACATATTGGAGCTGAGTGATTGGACTTTGGGCTGTCTGTTCGGAAGATGGCAATCGTTTGAGGGTATTGATGAATAAATTAGGGAGTAGAAAAGGTTTTTACTTACTGCCAAGAGAAAGACCAAGCACATCGTACAGTGCCTCGGAGCACGAACCGTTCTTACTTGTGGACCTTGTATTCTACAGAGCTATAGGGCATCTTAACTGCATCGAGACATTGAAGAATACTCGTAATCAGTACCCAAAGAATATCGTTGTACTTACGACTATGTCTCTGCGATGTCACGTCCAATCGGATAAGCCCCATCGAGCGCAAAAATGAGGTACACTTATTATTGAGGAGGCCGAAATGGTATTTCCAAAATATTAATTGTAGCTGATGTTAAATTCGCAGACCTCCCGCACCAGTCGATTGATCTGCGCGGTGAGGGCGCTGTGCTCGATGGCGGTCTCCGCGGTGGCTGGCTCCCGGTTGAGAGCTATCTTCCTGTCGACGGCAGATACGAACTCGAAAAGGAGGCTCGAATAAACGGCATTGCGCTGATGGAAGGCCACAACATTTATTCCGGCACGATCTGCTTCTACAGCATTTCGCTCCACAGCGGCTCTGACTTGTAACAGGGCCACATCCAACGCTTGATCATCACTGGACAATTCATTGTCCTCTTGGATTGGTTCTGCGTTCAGGTTATTGTCCTGGTTCTGCTCCTGGTTCTGCTCCTCCTGGCACCAGACGAATGGCACATCGTCGCGTATAAATGGTGGCATTTCTCTCGGCGCGTTTATATTCCCTAGTAAACTTAATTCTAAATTTAATATCGACACAGCAGTACGAAAAACTTGAAATTTTAAACAAATTATTGAAAAACAAGACGTGTACTCGGCACATGAACAAAATTTACAATGACAAAAACTCTGTTGGAAGTTCAGGGGAAATTACTGAAAGCTGAGTTCGGCAAAGCATGGCCTGCCAAGTGCCACTATTTACAGAATTCCCAGTAACTTTTTTGAAAGTAGTCCTATCAATCAAGACTAGGCATCGAAACGATGTTGCTAAGAATAAGCCAAGAATTACCTTTCAAAAATCTTCCGCTTCCCTCTAGAACCAAAAAAATACTTCAACACTTGAGGCTAACTATAGGTCCAAAGATTTTTGGCGTTTTAACATTTATGTTAAGCGTCTTCCTTCTACAGCAATCCATAGTTTGTTGTTATTGCGATTAAAAATCTTCCCTTCATACACCCATTGACGATCCAAATGGTCCATTTTGTCCAACTTCCACATCCTTCAATCGCCACTTCTTGACCATTTTCGGAACCCCTCTGCCCCACACATATACGCATACGTATACAGCTATAGGGAATACTTGTGCGATCGACGCTAACACTCATCGCGCGTCATGCTGCATCACCCCTCGGTCGAATTGGTTTCGTAATTCCATTTAAGTCATCAACTTCCTGGACTATTTCGCTAAAGAGATCTTTCTTTATATATGTATGTGGCAGATGTCATCAGAGGAATGTTTCAATCCCTCCCTCTTTCCGTACGAATTCCCACGAATGTTTTGCCAAGAAATAAACCGCACTAAAAAAGTAAGAAAATCATTAAAAAAATATTTGCAAGCGTCCCAGACACACCATTTCATTGCACACGAAACCCAACCACGCTCAAAGGCCGATTTCAAGGAGCATCATTAATTTGCATTAATTCCAAATCAAGGAATGTGAGCGAGGCCCTGTCTTTGGGGTCTCTCTTCGAATCGAATTACATGAATCGAGCATATGTGAAAGCAGGAGGAAAAAGTGGAAATGAAAGTGGAAAGGAGAGCACGTCCTGCCTAATGACATTTTTGAGGTTGACAGCAGCAGCAGCAGCCGAAAAAGGGTTTCCTCCGAGTCGCATATGACATTTGTTTATTTGCATCATTTACCTTCGTCTGTTTGGCTGTCCCAAAGACCCAAGCTCCTTCGTAGAACCGTAGCCATGGCCCACAGTTCCTTGATTTGCGAAAGCAAAGACGCTGCTAAGTAGGCTATGGCGCACAAGTAAAGGATTATTAATGATGCCGCTGACAAGTGAAGTGAAGCCAAAGTCAGGAGAGACAAGAGGCGGCCCACCAGAAAACCGCACAACTGCCAGTCGTCCTGGGCCTGTCCTGCATTTCCCGTACGAGTATGTGATTTATTGGCATTTTCAGGCATTTAGCCGGCGAAAACTCTGCTCTTGAGAGGGACAGGAACAGGGACAGGGACATTAGCATAAAAACCAAAGTCATTTCATTTCAAGCCGCACACACACACACACACACAAACAATTTGTAATATTGATTAATGGACGAAACAACAAGTGCGTGAGCCAATCAATGCGTAGGTGACCCCGATTCCCCCTGACTCTCCTAACTCCGTCAGCTCCAATTCCCATCCAAATACATTTCATATATCCCTTCTTAGCCTGTGGGAACTCTCTGGCGAACAATGGCCCATCGCCAAATGCATTTTATTATTGTATCTCATTCGGTTTGTTGCCCCAAATTTGCATAACCATACACGGGGCACCGCGTCGTGAGAAGCGGCATGTCCTTGAGTTCTGTTTCGTGCAACACACACACGTACGCACGCACACACGCAGGCGATATCCCATTATGCAGGAGCAGGCAACGTCTGTCCTTCTATAAGTATAGCTCTCTTCATGGGGACGGGGATGGCGGAGGAGGAGACCAGGGAGGTAGGTAAATCAGGCTAGATACACGCACCGATACCCGGGCAACAAGTGCGTGGAAATAGGCTCCGTATGAGCGCCTCATTCGGTGGATACTCTGAAGTTTTTTGTATTGCTAGAGGAGGTTAGTGGAAGGAGGTACTTCGACGTATTTTATTCTGCTGAAACTTCTATAATATGAAATGCAAGTCGTGGAATGGGATATCGATTCCTCGATTCCTGGTGTGACATAATAATTATAGAAAGTTCATTACTCTCTCTAAAATATATGGTTTTTTAACGAGAACGTTGTTGGAGTAGATCTGACAAACATTCATCTAGGATTTGGATCATCGAAAGATGTTCCTGAGGTACTAAGAGGTCTCAAAACCACTCCGTCAATCTTCAGAGTTGTGAAAATCCTTAGTAGAGTACATTTTGGTTTTTTGAATAATAATTATAGATTCTGGGAGACTTCGAAATTCGGTTTTCGCCATAGGAAAGTGAGGACAGACGAATGAATATACTCGTAGATGGGATTTGGAAGGTGAAATGACTTCCATTTTCTGTGAATATCTTATGGAAAACCAAAACGCAGCGCAACAGGCTGTCGGGATTATCGATAGCATCTGTTTTATCTCCAAACATTCATTAATTTCGATCAACCAGGCCAAACAACCTTTTTAGAGCACAGCTAAACGCTTCTACCCACTTAAGATTGATCTTATTATGGGCATCAGGCCCTTGTATAATCCCCAGATACCCCGCTCATACCCTACCACAGAGAGGGAGTGTTAGAGTGTGGTGGAGAGAGGGTGGTAAGGAGGGTAAGTGGTGGTGCGAGTGGCAGAGGGGGGCGCAAAAACCAACAACGACAGCGGCAACATGCTCATTATTAACTACTAAATAACATTGGCCAACAGGCAGCAGGCAAGCAGGCGGCATGCAGCAGGCGGCAGGCGGCAGTGAGATGCGGCATATGTAAACTTGCCTTTTGCACATTTGTATCTCATAGATACACGAGTACGCAGGCCAAATGCAGCGCACACAGTTTGCACTTCGCCTCCATCCGCCGTTCGCCGTTCTTCGTTCGTTGTTCGTTGTTCGCATAACGGTGCATTTTGCTATGCGGCCCGCGAAAACGGTTGTGCCCCAACAATGGCAAATAGCAGCAACAACAACCAGCAGAGGGGCAACAACCACAGGCGACGACCTTTTCAAGCCTTGGCGTCTGGTTTTTATCAGCGCTTGGCAAATCTGCAACACCCCCTCAGCCCTGCCACAGTCGCCTCCCCCCCCCCCCCTATCGCCACACACCCCTTAGACCCATTGCACTTGCCGTTGGAAATTAATTTTCGTGCAACTGTCGGAGTCGCAGTCGGAATCGTAGTCGGAGTCGGAGTCGGAGTCTAGAACAATAGACAAACATTTGCGACCACAAGAGCTTACGTGAACCCCCGGTTTTATTGGTGGGCGGGGGGTAGGGGAGGAAGGTTACTTGTAGATACACTCAATAAAACTGAATGGCAAAAAATTCACACACGTTGCCACAGAGAGTGCGCGTGCCTGTTGTGCCTTGCCACTCGAGAGTTGGTGTTCTGGGTCCGGGATTGGGATTGGGAGCGGAACTACGAAAGCCATCGACAGCTGATCTTGATCTGTGCCGGGATCTGGATCTGGGCTGGGAATGGGAGTGGGAATGGGAATGCGAATGATTATGGATGGCAGAGCGGAGATGGACGTGGAAGTAGAGCAGCCATAAAACTTGGGCTGGGAGGATCAGCAGATATGATAGGAGACTTGATATGATGCGAGATGAAGGTTCAGATAACATGGAAATAAGCTAAAGATAATCTGAAAAGGCAGAACCATCCATAGTACTTTTTACACATGTTTTTGAGATACAAACGGAACAGCTTTAGATGTTTGGGAGTTTCTTTGAAAGCCACAAAAAGTGGCTCTCAGAAGTGAGAGAATCAGGGGAAGGTGGAGATAGGAAGGTATATACATGCCTATATAAAGATGGAGTTAAGAGTGGAACCGATTCAGATATCATCTTCAGATATAGTTCAGGGATCTCTTAGAACGATCAATGACACAGCTACAGAAATCAAAGCTAATTTCGAAATCAGAAAGAAATCATTTGTATCCCTTAGACCAACTCTAATTACGAAAAAAACCCCTCGAATATTAAACGAACCATTCATGTACACCAAAAGTCACTGACGAAACCCAGATTTATTCGCATGCAATCCCCTTTCGAATTTATTGCGCCACATATTGGGAAAATCATATCACTTTCAGACAATGACAATGCCCCGCGAAACAACTGTTAAACGATGCAAAGTTGATCTCATTACAAGCCAAATGCCGCTGCCGCTGTCGCTGCCGTTCGCTGGGAGAAGGGTTACTTTCACTTTCACCCTTTCGATTAGGATTCGGGGGAAATTTGCAGCACTGTTTTGCCAACTTTCCATTCTTTGGCCTGGCAAATTTTGGCACACACAGAAAAGGTTTAAGCGAATCGATAGGGATTCGGTTATGGATGCGAACTCGTATCAATTACCACAAAATGCCACTCGAAATTGTCGCAAATCGCACAAAGGCGAACAATCAATTTGATTTTGGCAAATTTGCCAAATACCGAAATCCCTTTTGGCCTTCACCTAAAAAACACCGCTCGAACCCTCCCTTGGTTGATGATGAGGAAGCGTTGATCGTGCAGCCTGCTCCTTGGACGATTTGCATAATCATAATCTTGAAGGTTGAGCGACTCCTTTCGGGGGTTGATGCTGATGCGATCTTGAAACCTTTTCCTCCGGAGTTGTGTGGATTTTATGTTGATTTCAATACACTTCCGTGTGGTGCGGTTCGATGCGGATCATTTGCATATCAATGCCAGTCAGCGGATATTATTTATTTTCATTATTTTTCTCGTTCATGATCGAAAATGGAAACGAGAACCGAGAACATTTTGCCAGCCTCCTCTCGTGTCTCCTCTAATGGGTGCAGATGTGACGACGATGCCTTCGGCCAACGCATTTTTTCTCATAATTATAAATGCAGTCGTCTTTCTTCCTTCCGAGGAGCGAACCTCCGTCCAAGTCACTGGCTGCGGCTCAATGTTTCAATAACTCACTGACAGGCCGCCTCGAACGCCTCTAGATGGAAGCTGGATATGAAAATATGGAGTTCTGGTTCTGGTTCTGGGCCACGGCTCTCATCATTTACATAACCGAAATTCCTATTGATTGATCCTTTGCTTCCTTCCTGTCGCTGTCTCTCTCTCAGACTGTGTGTTGGAGTTTGTTTCATATGTTAATTGTACCAGCAGCTGATATTCAAGTTCATTTCGTAGCCCAAACAAAGGCCAAAAGGTCGCTGGGAATCAATGCCACTTGATGGTTACACAAAGTAACTAAAAATATGTGTGAAATATTCTGGTTCTAGAGAGGCTTTCGAGCAAAACTTCAAGATATATGGTTCGAAATGTGGTGCAGGGGACTTTCAGTTGAATTGGATGTTTATTTGCAGAAGATAAAAAGGGGGTTTCTGTTTCTTTTGAAGCAAATTTCTGAATTTTCTCAATCAAACTGAAGGGCAAAGAGCCCGTAATAACGTGTAAGAAAACTTCACTATAGAAACTTCAGAGCTTGGTTTCTAGAGATCCAGAGATCTCTAAAATAATATCTGGATAAGTCGACTGTTGAATTGTGTTTTTCCAGGTACTTTTGTACCAAAGTTAAGGCTAATTAGTTGAGTTCAGTTAGCGACAATCCCGAGTGGACTCCCCCAAGTCGTGAAAACTTTTTTTGAGGGCGAAAAACCCGCCACCAAGCAACTCATTTGACTTGGCCACCACACTTGACCCTCACACGAACATCTCTATAGTATGTGTATGTCTGTATATTCGTGGAACTATACACACCTATGCCCTATGCCTATATAAAATGCTAATTTATAGCCAAAACCGATCTATTAACTTGAATGTCAAAATAAATGCGACTAAGCAACCCCCGAGAGCGGGGACACAGCTCAGTGGACACAGAGCGAGGGCCAGTCGTGGGGACTGGTCGTGGGTCGCGGGTCGTGGGTCGTGGGCCGCGGCTCCGGGACTCGATATGCCACCATTGGGTGTCATTTGATTAGCATAATGCAACTATAAATGTGCCATAGCTTACTGTTTTACCAATACGTATACCCACCCATACATAGTATAATATACCCCATAGGTATAGAGCTATAGCTATAGCTTCGGGGACCGACTCGTTCGAGGCGACCTATCAGGCCTCGCCTCGCCTCAGTTGGCATTCATTCCACTCGCGAGGTGGGGCTGGTGCTGGTGCTGGTACTGGTGTGGCTGTCCACCTTGATATATACATTTAGTTGTGTTAATGTTGACGTTTGGCTATTTGTTTCGGCTGGCCACTGGACGAACGACCGATGGCCAGGTGGAAAAATGGAAATTCGAAATGGAAATGGAAATATGGCCGCTTGAATGTGAGAGAGAAAAGTATAATTTGAATATTTATTACATTATTACCGACTTAACATATGCCTGCCCAGCCCCCGAGGGGGTGGATTTTCATTACGTGACATAGGGCCCCCAACCCCAACCCCAACTCCAACTCCAAAGCCAACTCAACTCCAACTCCAGGTGCCAGTTCCACTTCCCCTTCGACTTCCATTGAGAGCCGTGTGTAATTAAGGGAAAAAGTGGAAACAAGTCGAGAGGCCTATTCTCCTTTGGCATCTCCTACTGCCTCTCCCTCTCTTATCTCTCAGTCATCTCTCTCTCTCCATCTTTTGCTCTTCTTTTTCTCTTGTCATCAGCTTATTTGCTTTGTGCTTCTTCTAGGTAAAATTTATCGCTCTCCTCCCTTTCTCTCTCTGCGTCTGTGTCTCTTTTGGCGTACGTGATCACCCATATAGGTGTAATAATTTTTATTAAGTTCAGTTCCCTCCCGATTCCCCCGTCCCCCGTCCCCCTTCCACATACATACATACAATATATCTCTTATGACTTATGCGTGCGCTGCATTCGGACAGATCTCATGATCACATCCCGAGACCAACGATGGGAATCTTTACGCAGAACTCGACTGATGCCCATCCAGACAGGCGGAGGCGATCCACGCGATCCCCTTCAACTCCACTCCACAGAAAAGCTTTTGCCATCGGGGGCACGTGTCGCTATTCCCTCAGTCCTCGGAATCATCATCGGGTTGGCTATCGATTCTTCGGGGCCTCCATTCGGGGTTAACGATTGTCATTATGGCAGATCGACGTGCGATAATAAAGACAAGCAACAATGCTGGTTTTTTTCGATAAATATGTTTATTTTTTGTTTTTTCGGAGGATGGGGTAACTACTTTAATGGATTTTTATTATACAAAAAAGAAAAAGTATTCAAAATAAACTTTATGTGGTCTAGAAATTTAAACCTACATTTAGCGATTCCAACTTTTTTTTCAATGGATTAGTATAATGGGATATAAAAATAATCAATGAGAGTTTTAATTTTTTTTTTTTATCACTTATATAAAAAAATTTTCTGGTATAACGATCACATTGAGGTCTGAAAAACAGTATATTTATAGATTAAATGGATTTTCGGAACACGTTAGATTCTCTGGCATATTTAAAACTTGTTTTCTTTGAATGAAACAAGCGTCAATCACCTAATCGATTTGCTCATTGTATTAACATTATAAGTCACATTTTTATCAAACGTAAAACTATACAACTTTCGAATATTCTTGAAGATCTCTTATTCAATAAATCTAAGCAAATGAACTCCATTCAAAAATGATTCCCGATCCCTAAATAGCAAAACCAAACCCCAAAAAGACAGCAAAAGGTGAGCCCAACCCCTGGAAAGCCCATTAGGTCTTTGGTATGCCCCGACATGAGTCTCGTAGATGGTGGACATGCCCAAACGCACCGCTATACTTAACCCCATTTAACACCATTCGGGCCACCCCCAAACGCAGTACTTTGGCTGTGGCTGTTATCACCTTTCAATAATAAAATGCACATGACCAATTGGTGGTAAAAGTCAAGTAGAGTCGAGTCGAGTCGAGTCCACGGCGCAGGTAAACAAGAGCTAGGAAAAATGACTTCAATTAACCATTCGACTGACCAGTGACTAACCATTTTTTGGTTAGTCAGGCCACAGGCAGACGGGGGGTGTTCTAGCAGGGGGTGGTGTTGCTGCTCGAAACAGGACACGGCATTGGGACACGCACACACGTAGACTGGGCGGACAGAGGACCAAGGGTTGAAGGGTTGACAGGTCTCCTGTGAAATGTTGGCAGGCGGCGCGAAAGGCAAAAGGCGACCCAAATGATCGAACTGCGGGCGCCACCTACAGGCCAACTTAGGGGACACTAAATGGGTCTTACCTCGGTATAAATCTACCCTCTACCACCCCCTACCACCACCCTGGGAGCCCCGCCTCCCATGTGTATGCTTGGGCCAACCAACGGCTTATCGATTCGCATAAATTAATTTTCATTTAAAACGAATACGAATAAAGTCAACGAAGGCATTGTGGCACTCTTTTCTTTTTTTTTTGTTGCCGTGCTGTTGCTGTTGTTCCTTGTCCTACAAAAGATCAGTGGCGTAGTCCCAAGAGGGATCTAGAGAGCGGCTCTTAACAATCTTGGGAACACTTTTAGGGCCGATCTGGGTCACCAATTCCTGCAATAGTTAGCCTTGGAGACCCATTGGTGACCCCCTCCTTTGTAATCCTTGTTAATGGTGTGTATATTTATGCCCCACACACATGGGATTGCTCGGTTGTATTGCGCCTGCATATAGAGCCAATAGATGACGAAAGTCGATGTGGCCCCGCCACACACATTGCATGCGAGAACTCATTCGTTGCCATTTGGGCTGAAGAGGGCCGAATTTCGGCGACGGCAAACGGGCACAGTGGAGTCGTTTTTGGTATTTTTGGACATATCGAGGGATACTCTTAAGAATATTACGTATTTATTGGAATTGTTTAGCTATAGGTATGTTTTGCGAGCGTCGTAATCGGTATAATGGGTTTGTTGCTACATTTATAGGATCAGTTCAATATGCGATTTTTATCCATAATCGATATACATATACATCATTCATTGATCTCCTTGCCCTGACGTATTTATTGATACATTTCCACGCAAACTTAGCATCAAGCAGTACAATAATCTCTTCTGGATTTGCTTTTACTTCAGCGGCACTCAAAAACCGATCCTTTCCATTTCTGGACCCGTGAAGCGCATACAATTCATATGCAAAGCAACTTCCACACGGGTGCCACCTTCATATAAATATATATTGTGTGTGGTGGTATATGTACATATACATATAAACTTGGCTAAAAGGACTCGAGGGAGATATTAATCTAGTTCTTTTTTTCGTTGGCTCGTTCGGTCCGCATCAGCAAACAGGCAAAGGCAAAGGCAAAGGGAAATGCCAGAGTCAGAGTCAGAGTCAAAGCCAGGCGTTTCATATCGTTTGGTATCGTTTCGTTTCGTTTCGTTCATTATTATTACCAACTATTCGCGGTTGTTGCTGGTGGCTTTAACCTGATACCCGAAACCGAAAACTGAACGGAACCTGCACACACACCCAGAAACATATTTGTAGAATACGTCCATGCATGTGCCAGAGGACGTCGTCATTTTCACAAGTTTTCAGCTGCTTTTCATTTCACATGTTCGTCGCTCGTTTTGCTCCATTTTGGTCGGAGCTCTTAATTTTTATTGTTAACATGCAATTCATTTATTAATAATATTCGTATTCATACGTCGGTGCATGTGATGAAGACCCCACCCCGCCCTGTCCGTTCACCGCGTTCTGCTAAGGTCAGGGGACCAAGGGTCCTTAAATGTCAAAGAGCCAATCTTGATATGTACTGGAATACTTGCTTGCTAATGAAAATGATGGCTTCTTCAAGAAAATATGTCTATACACACGATGTTGGTACCATCCAAAGGACCAAATGGATTGCAGTCCTATCTGGGAATTAACCTTGAAATCTGTTTTTCTCATCTTAAAAAAGAGCAACGTTTGAATTATCCTACACTTTCTTGCCTATCTTAGAGCTTTGCTAGGGATGTAATCTTAAAGTTCTTGAGGAATGATGGGCTATAAAAAAGAACTTTGAGATTGTATTAACATCCTTTTGGTGTTATTTTCTATCCGAGAAATGTTTCCTGCTTTTTCCCACAGCATTTCCTTACTCAGAAATGCCAGCGAATCGACGTAACCATCGTATTTTGGGCACAAATGAAAACCAAACTCGAAACAGTTCAAAATACTAAATGCTGACCAAAAAAAAAACCGCCATATTGTGTGCCATATTAACATTTGGAGACCACCATCCATCTCGCTCACTCTTGTGTGGCTGTGTGTGTGAACCGAAATCATATTTTGTAATAAAGTTGTACACAGGTTTAATTAACTTCACACGGTTGTACGTATAGTAGTACTATATGCAATGGACAGACCCCCGCTCTACGTGCCCACAGCCGATCTCTGGCTGAACGGTGCTTTCTGTCTATAGTGCCATCTCTCTTTTGCCGGACAAGCGGTGAGAGAAGGACAGAGAGCGAATCAGTAGACAGAGATGGAAGAAGCGAAAGAGAGCGAGAGAGATTCATATTTTAACGAGTTTAATTTGAAAAACCTTTAAAAGGTAATTAACGTATATTTTTGGCAGTTTTATGACAATCTTTTGTTGCTGCTTCTGCTGCTGATGTTGTTGCTCAAGTAAGACACACACGCAGATACAGATAGCTTTACAGATACAGATACAAATTATAACCAGATACGGGATTCATATTTGTTTTACTTAGGATGGGGCTGACTGGCGGAGTGTTGGAGTGTTGGAGTGTTGGCCAAGTGCGGAGAGTGTTCAAAAAATTACTTAATTGCTGCCATAAACTGGTGACTTTTTTTCCCAACTCTTATTTGCTTTATTGTCATGACTGGCCCACAGTGAGTGCCGGCAGTAAGCTGACCGCTCGACCAACTCCCCAAAACTTTGAGACAGTCGATCCAACTTTTGTCACCGACTGTACTCGTACATACTGTTGAAACCCCTCAAGTGGCAGTCGACAAGCAGTAGCACTAATACACAGAGTGGCAGCGGTAGCCGGGGCAAACTGGTTGTTAATAATAATATTTTATTGTTATTGCATTACCTGCTAAATGATTAATTCGAAAATGTTGCCACAGCCCCGAACTCGAATCCGAAAGACATTCGAAAAAAGACAAAACAAAAGGCATTGTACGAGCATGTGATTTCGTTTTTTTGGAAAATTCTTCATCTGGTGGTAGAACAGCTTTTCTGCTTGGAGGGAAGTGCGATTTTATTGAAAGTCTCTTTCAAATTCCACACTCCTTTTATTTTATTTTATTTTATGTTATTTTATTTTATTTTTTAATTTCTCTGAAAGCAGTGCTCAGAACTTCCTCTTTCTGTTTCCTTTAATGTTTATTTAATGTTCTTTCGCTTATGTGTTGATTTGAGCTTCTATCTTTCTAGTGGGCCATTCGCAGGGTTCTTCTTTGAGTTTTTCCCAGATATGCTCACAGATCTTTGACTGTACAATACGAATCCATTCTGTACGACTTTCGTAGGCTTTTTTTTCAGTCATATAGCTGTGTATACGTCTGAAATCGTTTGAGCTGAGAATAAAGATTCCAATGATGAAATATGATGAATTCAATAATACTTCCTATTATTATAGTCTTAGTAAGTTTTTTAAATTTGATTGAATGTGTATACAGCAATGCATCAAAATATAACATAACAATTGGATTAATAAAAATCTTTATGTACCAAAACTTAATTTTAACAAACGCACTCAAATTTTGTTCCTGTCTTGTTTTGTGCTTCAAATATTATTTGATATTTAATGTCTTTCGATTTGTGGCTCCACTTTGCCACTTACTGAGTACCACTTCCTTCAATCCAATTAAGTTATATCCCCCCACCAGCCGCTCCATTATTAATTAGTAGCTGCTACTTGGAGATGCATAAGTATGTACATATTTACAGAGCACACATATGCGGGACTTGGGTTTGGCAGCTCCGTTCTGTTTCTGTTTCTGGTTCTGGTCAGTGGATGTTCGGAAATGGCATCATAAATTCAAATTCAAATAAAGTTGAAATTCACATTCACTTACTCATCATTGCCAGAGGACGGATAGTGGAGAGGAGGGACAGCGGAGCGTAGATCACTCACTTAATTGATATTTTTGTGAGTGCACGAGTGTGAGTACTCAAGTCGATTCAGATTCTTATTCTTATTCGTTTTCGTATTCGGATTCAGATTCCATTTCAGATCTGATTCTCTCTGTCTCTCTTTCTGTTCTTTCGTGTGGCTTTTGTTTGGGGGCTTTAATCAGGAAGTTTTTAATTGCGTCGTGAATTTTAACTGGCAGCTAACCATATCAACCCCCCCGCCCATAGACCCCTCCTCTATCAACCCCCATCTCTCTTTCGGAGAGCAATCATCGTGTGGCGTCATTTAATTGAATTATTTCGAACAACAACAGTAATGATGGGGCGGAAGGGGCAGGGTAAAAACGTCGTCAAGAAATCAAAAAGATTTCTGCGTTCTTTTTTTTATTTTTTTTTATTTCTGTTCCTTTTTGAGTTTCCCGTTTTCTCTGTTGTTGTTGCATATAATTAATTTTTAATTTGAGTCGCAGAAAATTGGGTAATAAAAATGGTAAATTGTAGCAAAAAAAAGGCAAAGAGTCAGGCCCCTGGTTAGTCAGGGGTGTGGCAATCAAAGGGGGGGAACGTTTTCGTAACCTTTTATATGATTTGAGGTCATTGGAGGGGTTACAGTGGTCGAAGAGGGAATTCCAAAGGCCAAAGGATCGTAACTCTATTCTAGAATGTTTATAAATTCTAAAGGATTTTTGGGGAATACGATCACAATCGTTTTTTAAGAGTTTGCTCGAAGAGGAATGTTATTTTTAGCAGATTTTCAATAAATTTAAACTTTTTCAGTGGACTAGAAAGGAGTTCCTTAGCGACTTCTGTGAACTACAATCATGGTTAAAGCCTTAATGCTTTCATTCAGGAGAAGGACGCCTCCTGATCCTCTTAATCAACTATCTAATTGCTTGGGAGGAACATAAGATCGGAAAAACATTCTTTATAAGTGACATTTAGCAGGGGATTCGGTTGTTGATACCCCAATTACCCTTTTTAGACTACGCTCGTGGTTATCCCAACCGTGAATCCCCTTTCAATCCCCCTTTCGCTGTTCAATAATTAATTTTAATTTTTTGTGTTTCCTTCAAAAATTTCCTTCAAGTCAATTCGATTTCTTTGGCGTCTTTCATTTTTTTCCGTTTTTTCTTTTGCATTATTAAAAATGTAAACAGCAACTCGTGTACCCCGCCTCCCCACAATGCTTATCCCCTGTTCCTTAACCCCTCCTGGCCGCCAGCTGGCTACCGTTGTCCGGTAATCAAGTGGGAGAGAGAGAGAAAGATAAGAAAAAGTTATTATAATTTCCTTTTCAATTCTAATTCCCTACTGCCATCTCTTTCTTTCCTTCTTTTTTCTGGATTCCTTTCCCCCCCAACCGCGGCCCCCTTTCGACTGGTTTGCTTCTTGGGTAATCGCCTTCGATATGGCTCGACTTTGGCTTCGACTTGGACTTTGACTCCGGTCTTCGACGGAAACGGAAACGTAGCCAAAATGCGACGCCCTGCAGGTCTGGCCCCACCCCCTCCAGCAGCACTGGCCACCCGTTTGCTGTTGTTATTTTTCTGGTGTAACAATAAAATTTCCTTCTCATTTTCCTTTCTTTTTTTTCATACTGGTTGGTTGTATCCTTTACCAGGAAAGTAAATGAAAAGGAATCAAAGGCTGCAATATGCCATCCAGTGCCCCAATCCCCTTAGCCCTACCCCTCCCCCAAACACCGTCTGTTGCTGTAGTTAAAAAAAGTAAAGAAAAGTAAAGAACAAAAATAGAAATGAAAAGGAGAGAAAGAAAGCCACAACCAACACCGGCAACAATTGTTGTTGGGTGTTTTGGGTTATTCTTTTCTTTTTCGCTGGTTTTTTTCTTTCTCCTTCTTCCCTTGTTATTTTCATAAACTTTCAATAATTTTTTACTTTTGCCCATTGGCTGGGGCGATGGGTGCGCTATCATCGAAAGGATAGGGCATATGCCTACAGAAAATACTACAGAGAGGGATAGGTGTACAAGTAGACCGGATAGATTGGTATTCAACGATTCATTGATTGTACTTTATATATATTCCTATATACATTTACCTTCAATCGTCAATAACTTCTTAAATGCATTTTTAATCGATACATTACTTTCATTATATTTATAATCCTAACAATTCCGGGTTCTCTTTCAATTTTGTTAGTTTTCGGATTTAATCTCTTTCATTGCAGGGTACTTTGAAAGTCCAACGATTCAGATATCTTTTGGTGCAAGATGTTCATGAATTTCTGTTTTCTTTTCCTGTGTGGGGTATTTTTTCTCGACTTCTTATTAATTTTGGTGCAATTTTTCTCCCCTTTCGTTGGTTGTCTCCCTCCGTCTCCTCCCCGACACTCCGGGAACCCTTTCCACACCCCTCCAGAGGGCTCTCCTTGTTTATCCTTGCTGGGTGGCCGCCTGCTGCTTATCGTAATTCATTTGGCATTCTTGTTACCCCGACCCCCATCCTGGCTGGTGATTCCCTCGGAGGCGGCGCAACATTAATTTCTATATTGAATCCTTTTTTATAGACTTTCCACCAGACGGACTTGCTCACCCTTCTCCCCGTTTCACCCTGCTTGCCCCTCACCATCGTTGCGTGCTGCGGATCGCGTTTTCCTCGATTTCCATCTATCTTCCGTTTAAATTGTCAGTTAAGCGACTTTCGAAATACAATGCCTCGACAAAAACTAAAACTTTACACGCACGAAGCTCGGGCTGGGGCTGGGGTTGGGGTTGGGGCTGGGATCGGGAATGGATTGGATTGGATTGGATTGAGTTTGGGTTCCCATCGTGGTTAACAATTTGCAATGGGAAAGGGGAAGCACCGGATGTTAATGGCTACATTTCTCTCTGCTTATCTTTCTAATAGTAAATTTATATTTGAATAATTATATGCAAATATGAATGTATAGAGCGGTGCATTGTTAATTGAATCTATGTGAGCACATGAGCATATTCCTACTATACTTATTTTTGAAGTCAGGGTGAGCCGAAGGCCTCGCTTAGGTCTAGCTTTCCGCTTAATTCATTTTAGCTAATTAATTGATTAATGTAAGTTATTTCAACCGATAACATATTCTTATATTCTTACACAAATTCCTATATCTACCTTGACAGGGATCTACTATTAAAATAGTACTTTTCCTGGATCAAAGTATACTGCATCTACATATATATCGTTCAATGTTCAATGTTTGTGTCTAAGTTGGAATGGTGCGATGCTTTTTTTTTTACTGTTTTACTATCTTTTGTTCAATATTTCTTTCAATTTACTAAAAAAATAACCTAAATCTTATGTCTTATCAGATGTATTTCAAAATTTGTATGGCTTTTCTACGATTTAGTCATATTGTGCATCATTTAATTGTATTCTCCTCGTCTTTGTAATTGTTTCCTCCTACCTTTTGGTTGCATTAAAAGTTTATTCTATTTATACGAGAATAAGTAGATCCAAATATGTGTCCTTTAATACGTGTATCTTTGTATACTTACATCAAAGTACACACTTGTCTGTGCATCTTTGAATCTATGTATCAATATGCCTAATTATCTGCTACTCGTGTATCCCACCACACTTCAGATACTCTTCCCATTCCCAGCACTCGCACAAGACCCCATCTGCCCTACGGAAGTTGACATTAGCTGAAATGAACCCGGAGAAAACCGAAACAAAAATACAAAAAAAAAAAAACAAGAAACCGAACCGAAGTCAAACAACACACAGAAAGTGGCAAGAGGAAAGGTCTACACATGGAAATTAAAAAATAAATAAAATAAAATGGAATGGAATGGAATAAAGTGGGGAAAAGATAGAAAAGACATTCACCCAGACACTCAAAAGACGCTAGGGTCGGCCTGTGCCTGTGTCTGTCTGTGCGGCTGCCTTGCTACCTTTTAATTGTGGTAAAAATGGAGTAATGACGGAGTTCGGCTTTCGGAAGTTGGCATTTTGACTTAGTATTATGTACTATTATTGTTATTATTTTAGTCGCTTGGAGCAGCCGTAGACAAACAGAAAGTCGCATTGCATGCCGCTGACATTTTGCTGTGCCCCTCTGCCACTGCCTTTTTTCGGTGGATCTCAAGGGCCGCACACTCGAGTGGCGGGGTGGAAGACGGGGTCACCTCTTTCTACGCAACCACATCCGGCACTCGTCCGTTCACGGGGAAGTGTCCGTCGAGATGAGTGTGTGTAAAATGCGCTCCCACACGTGAGATATAAGATGGAGACTGGAGACTGGCTAGAGAGAGAGAGAGACCTGAGGCAGAGATACAGCAAGGCAGCGAGAAAGTTCAGTGGGTCAAGCCAGATGGGGGGTCGAGGCGAGTTATCACTTCAAAATATTATTTAGAACATTACTCTTTGGTCATTCCCTTCGCACTTTCGAAAGGAGGCGGTGACTGTGGGAATAGCCTGAGCTTCTGTGGGAGCTGTCGAGTGTGAAAGGTGCTGGTAAAAATCTAAAAAAATATATGCAACCACCCACACTCTTTGACGTACCTTTCCCAATTGTTTAGCTAAATGTTGAGCTCGGACATTAATATTAGTTAAAGTCCTATTGCTTCTATATCCATTTTCTTTCTCCTTGAAAGTATTCTGCAGGTATTCATTCTAGATGCTATGTTTGCTTTAATTCTGGAACAATTTAGGATCTTTGCAATGAATCACACAATTTTTACGATTTAGGAATGGATTCAATAATTATCTTTTACAAAATCAAAGGAAAGCATGCCATTTATAAGCAGGATTCCCATTTGAGTTTTAAGAATCGTTTGGTTCTGTGAAAAGCTATTTTTCGTAATAGTTTTTTATTGACTTTCAATACTATTCTACTCCTTTGTGTGAATTTTCCCAATCCAGTAAGCACATCGCCTTAAGCTCTGATTCACTGAACAACTAGCTGAAAACTTTCTCAATTAGAGTGTTAAGAGCTCGTCATTTACTTTCCCATTTCTTTTCGGTTTTTCTGCATTTTTTTGGGTTTTTCTGTTGCCAATTTGTTGTTTATTAAAATTCGCATGTCGTCGAATTTGACATACGCCTGTCAGACCCTGGAAATTACATTTCTTTTTTTCTTGTGGAAATCGGATGTGTTTTTTTTTGTTTGTTGGGCCACAAGAAAATGTATATGTATGTGCAGTTTTTTTTATATATGTATGTTCTTCGGCGGGTCGGGTCGCCGGGGTGTTAGGGCTGGTGCCGGGGTGCAGGGTACTGGCCAAGTCCATCAATCATCAGTCACACATTCAGCCGAGCAGAGCAGAGCAGAGCAGAGCGCACTCAACGTAACATTCAAATCAATCAAAATACGAGGCCAGAGAGCAGCAGTAGGAACAAAAACGACAACGGCGACGACGACTTCTAACGATTTTTGGGTGGGATAGGGGATTGGCAGCACCCCATCCGCCCCCACACCACGCCGCACCACACATCCCCTGTATGCAAAACAAATCTAATTTTTCATCGAATATGTGGAAAATAGTTCATGCAAGCATTTTTCTTTTGCCTTTGTTTCCTTTCGCTGCCTTTCCTTTTGTTTTCCCTGTTGTTGTCCTGCCGCTGATGAAGTTGTTCGAAATAATGAATAATGTGCTGCCGGATCGGGTACGGGGACGGGGACGGGGATGGGACTGGGTCTGGAGCTGGAGCTGATGGTAATGCTCATATGGCGTGCTGCTTCCATATGGCCACAACTCTCGACTCTTCGTTCTGTTCCATAGTTTGATAGATATGATTTCTGTGCAGGATCAGGAGGCATTTGAATCGAATTATCCATCTGTCTAAAGTGTATCGGTCGGAATGAGATTATTTTAAGTTGAGCGTAATTTGTCCCTTCGAGTTTTTCTCTCTCTCTCTCCTCTTGGTGAGTCATTTCATTTCAATGCTAATCGGTAGTTTGGAAAGCAGTTTCCCTTTAAGTTTTTCATTTTCTTATATAAAGATGAAGCCTGTTTGGAGTTTGATGTTTCAGAAGTGCAAGAATGTCTTGCGGTGGTCCCAATAAGACCAAGCTCCTGGCCTCGCCCCGCGAGGAAAATTTGATGGAGAAACTCCCCACAGAAAGGGAATTGTGGAGGACAACAGCCACGTTGACACCATTCTCCAGCAGTACATCGATAGACTGAAACTGGCCAAATTGAGCGCTTAGTTCTCCCGTGACCTAGACGTCGAGTGGCAGGAGATCCAAGACCTGCTGCAGACCTGTGTGGATAGGAAATTCTCCATTTTTGCCGAGCCACTTTTCAAGTCCAAAAACGAGTTTCGGTGCCGATGAAAAGTCAATTTTATATACGTATAGGTTTTTGTTATCAATTATTAATAATTATCCTAATATTGAAAGCCTGGAAACTATCAATTGGACGGCGGGGAGGAGGGCAACCTCCCAGTTCTATTAAGATCTGGCAGCCTTGTGCCGTTCCGATCATCCATTCAGGGATGAATTTCTCCTCCCATTCAAAGCCCCGCTTAAGTAGTCGCTGCAGATTTCATTTGTCTAAAAATACAGAGATGATCGCATATACATAAATTGTAATTGAAATTTTTCTGGTCCCCTGATAAAGAGAATTTTGCAATCGCCTCCAATCTCTGGATGTCTGGGGAATAGAACCGAACCGAACCGAACAGAACAGAACGGAGCGCACTGGCTGTTGATGACTTGATTTGAAATTTGAAATGATATTTTAAGAAACTAATGCCGCCATATCTCGACGATGACAGGCACAACCAGAGGGGCAGAGTGTTGTGTTTTATCCACCCTCGGCTGTGGCACTACCCTCCTCGTCCTCCCTGTTGGATCCACAACACTTCGGGGGCATGTTAAATGTCATTTAATAGTTGACAGTTGCACTTGCTGTTGTTGCTGCTGTTTTTGCTGTTGCTGTTGCTGTTTCTGTTTCTGCTGTTGCTGCTATGATTATTGCAGTTTATTTTTTGTACCGAGTATCTAGCAAAAATTTATGTGTAGGTGGTTTGAAATTTATGTGGTCGTCGTTGTCGCTGGTTGTCGTTGTCGCTGTCGTCGACGCCAAAACAAGTCGCGAGAAATTCTTTTGAATTCGGTTCGTTTTTCTTTAATAAAAGTAAATTTTATTGCTTACACTAAAAATGCATTGCTCTTGCTGTCTGTAGCACTAGCCTCTTGTTGATGCCTGATGCTGATGCTGATGCTAATGCTCTTGCCGATGCAGATACTCGTGCAAATACAGATACATATTCAGATACAGATACAGCTTCAGCTACAGCCACAGCTACAGCTACAGTTGCTGATGCAGATCATTTGCTTATTGAAGACATCCTGTGAGCGACATCCGTTCGTCTCGCCCTGGCGCCCCCAAAAATAAATCCCACAAAAATGTAATCAAAATCTTTACAGAATCGCGAATCTAACGTCGCGAAGAGGAGGTTTTTCTTTTGATGTAGTGCTTGGGGTTTCTGGGGAAAAGGGCTCTCCTTCATATTTCCCAATGTGGATTGAAGAATTGTGTCTGGTGTGGTTTGCCACAGTACGGCAAGAAACTGCCACACCACTGGATGCAACAAGTTGTTCCTGCCAAACGATTTGCCCAACGAAATTGGATCATGAATCGGATTGGCTGGCCGCTTGATCTTGTCTTTGATCTTTGACCTATTGCTGGGGTTTAGAAAGTTGTAGTTTATTTTGGCAAATCATAAAAATGGAGCCACCCTGCTTTCTTGGTCATGGATCACAGCACCGACTGGGCTTCCGAAAAAACACAGAAAACGGGAAAGAGAGCAATCCAAAAACCGAAAAACTGAAAACCGAAAAAAGACGAAGAATTTAAATACGCCAGCGACTTTTTTGTGTGCCGCGGATAAGCCGAATCAGTCAGAGACTCAGTCAGTCAGTCAGTCACTCGTCTGTCAGTCATTCAGCCAAGCGTAGGGCCTTACCTTCCCCCACACCCCGCCGTCATGCCACGCACGGCTCTCCTCAGTGGCACTGGCAGTGGCAGTGGCAGTCTCTGAGTATCTCGGAGTTCAAGTTGTCTTATCTCTAGGCTCTGCTCAAGTGGCTGCTCAAATTCCACCTGCTCCACGTAACTCCACCCTCTCTCCCCCCCTGTATCACATATCTCTGTGCGCCATTTTGGAATTTCGTTTTCTGGACGAATGCCTCTAATATGAGTTAACAGAAAAACAACAGAAACAGAAAAAAAAAACAAGAACATAGAGAGGAAAAATGGAAAGAAATGAAAATATTTTTTACCAAATTTTTATGCTCATTGTTAGTTATGTATTTTTTATTTTGGGGTTTTTGTTTTTGGCTAATTAGCGTAGCCCCTGGGAAACACATGGGGAAATGTGCCGCACCGTTCCCGCCCTGCACCCTGCACCCTGCACCGTAGACCCTAGACCCGCAGCTCGTGAACTGAATTTCTCTTGAAGCGGCAGAGGCAGAGGCAGCATATATAATGCCACATCCAGGTCGGTTATAGCCGCTTGATGTTAATGCTGTTTTGCATAAATTAAATATTATTCGGTTTTGGGCATAGTGCCGCCATTTGCTGGTGGGTGGCTTCTCTTGGCCCACTTGACTGGGCATTGGTAGGGGCTGGGACAGGGCCTGGGCAGGGGCAGGGGCAGGGGAAGGGGCAGGGGCTGATCTGGGCTGACAAGCAGAGCGTCAGGTTGAGAGTCTTGAGTGAATCGTAGGGGATTGCCTGGCATCTGACTTTAAAGGTATACAAAAATACATAGGAGTTTTTTATTCGAGAGATTCTTTTATGCTCTAAAGTCCGAATATATGAAATAATTTGCCAGATAATGAATACTGAACAAGCAGCGATAATGCAATAATTTCGTTGTTGGATTTAAGATTTCAACAATGATTTATTTTGTTGTCAGGAAAAAAGGTTTATAGTCAGTGATCTTCAACGAAATAGTTGATTCTGGCTTTGCAATCTATAGCTGATGTTGCATCTTCCGAAAAATTCTTAAATTTATAAAGATATTCACATGAAGTACACATCCAAAAGGGGATCTCATCTGACAAGAATTCTGTTTACCAAGAATCCGTTTAAGTGTAAAAAGATACCTGCGCCAAAAATCTAGAGCAACGAACCAGAATTTTGGGACAGACTCAGCGGAAATCAGAAGTATTTGAGAGATGCCCACGTGGCCACCTTCCGAATGAAATTCAAGAGGCAACTTTTGTGGCTTTCACTGTGCCAAATGCCTCATGGATTTGAGTGTAGCGTACTCGAAAGATTCAAAAGTTATTAAAGCGTAGACTCGACTCTCGGATGCGTATATTGTTTTAAGCTTTGGCGCTAGATTCACACTATAAAAAAATTAGTTGTGCCCCTTCTTTTGTTGCTACGCTCGCATTTAGCTTATTATTTTTATGATTTTTGGGTTTTGGGTTTTTGGTTTTGTTTTTGCTTTGTTTTGTTTCATTGTTGCCTGGCTATTTGCCGGGTTCAATGACTAATTTATGAAAGTTGGCCTGACTTGACTCTTATGCCTTCTGCCGCCTGCTCCATCAGATTTTTAGCTGGCGGGGAGAACTACTGGTACTCATACGACCGGAAACCAAAGTGGTTCACTCGGTTGGGGTTGGGGTGGGGGTGGGGTAGAATCGCTATGGGTAAATAGCAGGCAAATAGCAGATACTTCCATCGAAATGCGTTCGCTGACGGGGCAAGATGCGGTCAGAACTTTCACCGACAAAGCAGCGCCGAACAGTCGAAGGATGTGCCTTCCAGGAAGAGGAGGATGTGCTCTGCTCTCGTTTTTCTTATTTGCCTGTGAAATATCGCGTTCACTTGTTGCGGTCGTAGGAAGAGGGCAAAAGCAAGGGCAGGGGCAAGGGAGTACCTGTTGAGGTTAACCGACATGCTAAACAGGTACAGCCGTGTGCCGACAAAGGAATCGCATCCAAGGATATCCGGCGGGACCTACACCCAGCCCAATCCACACCACTTCACTCGCCATCCACGGGGCATTCTGGTCACCGAATTAACGCCTCTAATTGAGCCATAATGTCTTCGATATGGCCCAAATCTTTCCGACTGGGGCCTGTTTTGTGCGTGTGTGCGCCAACGTTGAAAGTAAATCAATTTTTATGTCGCACTTTGCAGTTAAACTGGGAATCATCTGGCCCCAGGAACAGGCACAGCCACAGCCACAGACACACACACAGATACAAATGCAAAGATACAAAGATACAAAGCTTCGCGAGCCTCTTGTTACATTAAATATGCATCAAAAATTGATGATGATGCATTTTTAACGATTCGAGAAGATTTTTATGTCGCCAGGAATGCATTTGACAGAGCATCGAGCATCCGCTGATGTATTGCCCCAATACACATGTCCATCATTCCATCACATTCGACATCCCGGCATCGACACCCAGCTCCACCTCCACCAACATCTTCACCTCCATCTCCGCGACATTCATCTCCATTTCCAATCTCCATCTACTCCCTCATGTATGGACTTGTTTGTCGCTTGTCTGCGCCTCAATTTGATTTTAATGGTCTTTTGATAAATTCCGTCCTCCTTCTCTGCGGAAGATCCGTGTGACCTGAGAGAGTATCTATATGCGTGTGTGTGTGCCCTTGCCCCCGGGTAGTACATGTCATCAGCACTGGGCGGCGCCACCGGCGGCTCTCACACGCTGCGCGTTAGCCTGGACAGTTTGTAATTATTTTTGTGGCCAAATTGAATTGAATTAAAGCGAAGAAGTGAAGCGCACACGGAGAGCAATGGAAGAAACCAACAGAGAATGTTTCGCTTGAGAGCGGAATGGGTGGACTTGGGGATACCCTGCGAGAACAAATACTTCTTGGGGGTGGGAATGCAATGGTGAAGGGTAATGGCTGTAGGTTAGTGTGCCGTGCATTGGATGTATCATTCTTCAAAATTGAAGCCCTCTAAGCACCTTCTAGTCTAATATACCCCACTAAGATAATTGAAACTACCCCGCATAATGAAGCCCGAGTCGAGCGCAAATGAACAACGAACTTTTTGGCCACAGTTGAGTGATTCCTGGGTGTCGTCGTCATCATCGTCATCGTCTTTGGTCTTCTTCTGGTGCTGCTGTTGCTGTAGCTGTTGCTACTTCTACTGTACGCTGCTCATCGTCACCAGCCAGTGACGCCGTCTCCCACTTGCACCTGTAGCGGTGTTGCGGTGGTGCCACCACAACCACAACCACCATCGAAGTCGGTGTCGGGAGTCGAAGCCGAGAGTCGCTTGTCGCCCAAGTATCCACAGATACTCGTACAGGGAACGCATCAGCATTCGTGGCCACTGTCACTGTCAAGCGTAATCATAATTTATTGTAATTATTTTGTATTATTTTTTAAAATTGTTTTAATGAGTCGTAGTCGTAGTCGTAGTCGCATCGCATTCGTTGTCGTTGTCGTTGTCGTCTTCGTTGTTGGCTCTGATCGTTTCGGCGTTTTACTTGATTTTCCAACTACGACGCCAACAACAACAACAACAACAACATCTTTGGAGACGCGATGTTCAGTTAATTTTACTCGTACTCGCAGTCACCTCGATCTAGCCGTAATTACATTATAGATATTTCTATGTTATGATTACCGTTGTCTGCCAACAACAACAAAAACAACAGCTACGAGTAAGTGTACGAGTATCTTATGGCATTTTGTTAAACGAATAAATTTCATAATCGGAAGTGTTGGGTGGGCTGAAGTGCTTCGAGTGTTTCGGGGCTCCCATTATCCGGGCACTTTTAATGAGCCTCAATTATTGAAATTTCTCAAATGCAACGGCCCATCATGGGATGGGGATAGGTATGGGGACGGTGACGGTGCGCACTAGGAGAGGTGTTTCGGTTATTTCCTTATACTAGTAGGTTTTGATGGGATTTTTTCCGTATTTGTTGTTCACTGAGGGGCAATCCGTTGCCTGGAATCGGTAAAAGATTGCGCGATTAGTGTGATTGGTTTGAGGTGAGTAACTGTGGGAATTAGTTGGATGCGTTTTAAGGAGTGGATCGAATCTGGATCCCATGTGGATCCTGTTCAAATTGGTTACCATGCTCCAGAAATAGACAATAGATACAATAGATATGTACGTGTACGTGCCACACTGTTTTAATATGTGGATCGTATGTGGAACCTATTGAGAATTTTCATTCATATGATTTTAACGACCCAAAACTAAATCCCACACAAATTCAAACAATGTAAACCGTTAACAGATCACCATACATCACAGATTCATTGTGTGGAATGCATGCGATTCGTATTCCCATGTGTATCCCATTGTGGATGTTGCAACTGCCAGTCAGCGCTCGCTCGGGGATGCTGACGCTGTCGCTGTCGCTCTGAAATGCTGCCTCTGGCACCTGTTGATCTTATGCAAATACCAAATACCAAATAGTTCCACGCTTAACAATACGATCCCTGACAAAGTACACAACACCAGCGATCTGTTGAGCTGTAGAGCCCGGCCACCGACAAATAGGAGTACACATTTCTGTCTTTGATAAGCCAGCTCGCATTGCATTTGGTCGTTTATTGTTCTTGTTCTGTTGCACGAGTACGCGGACGAGTATTGTATCTGGCTCTTTCTCCAAAATTCATTTGTTTGAACTTTATCAGGCTGGGCTTGCGTGCATTGCGGGGGAGTTGTGCGGTGTGCGGTGTGCGGAGTGCGGAGTGCGGTGTTCCAGCGGTTTGTTTGGTGTGCATGTGTATCTGAGCGACGATAAGATACGGATACATCAGCAACGAAAACGAAAACGAATCTCATTCTTTTCCTTTCTCAGTTGTTGTTTTTTTCGAGGGTTCAGCTACAGCTTCGGTTTCATCAGCAGACCACAGCATGCCAAAGCCATGAGGCTAATTTTCTGAGAATAATTTTGTGATTTGAGCGGTACGAGTATGAGTATGAGTAGTTGTTCCCTCAACATGCCTCCAGATGCCCCAAAGGGAAGTTGTCCCCACACAAATAGTAAATAATGGCATTTAACATTCGGAATCACAGAATTTTATTGTTTGCATACCGATAAGGCATCATTCCTCAGGCCCAGAAAAACAAAAAAAAATGAGCAGCAGCAGAAGGAATTTTTCTATCGTCTTGACATGTGGCTGGGTACAGTTACAAGAGTCAATAAGATTAGCACCATCATCATCATCATCGCCAGGTTGTTCATTATTAGAAGTCATCATATATCTTGACGTATGTACATTGAGATGTTTAGTCATATGATTGTACTTAAATAGGTCTGTTCTTAGGCATGAATTTTCACAAAAATAGTTCCATTATAGAATATGGATAGAAACTTCCCTGTTCAATATCCACAAATTGATAGTTCCTGCTGTATGACTTATAGTTGTTCCATGCTCAGAACCATACATTGATTTTACTATTGATTACTATTATTGATGGATAGTTAAACATGATCTTTTAAGCTTAATTATTCAGGTCTTGGATAGTTGATGAAATTGATATTGGAACTGTTATTAATTTAAAGCCATTCCATAGTTGGTTTACTATGCCCTTTCACCCTCGAAACGCACAGCATTCTCATATACTATATGCATATACATAAATATATACATACGTAGGTCTATATGTAGAGCTATATCTATGGCCAGTGCCAACGTCTTGCTGTTCATCATCAAAATCATGATTGTCGCCATCGTCGTCGTGCCCAGCTCATTATTTTTATGACTCTTTGTGCTGGGCCCCATCTTCAGCACTCGGTTCTGGCGCTTCTCTGGGGCTCCTCTGCCATCCGCCATCCGCCATCTACCATCAACCGTCTTCCAACCAACTTCCTTCTATCTGGCATTGCAAAGTGATCTAAATCTATTGACTGAACTCCCAGAGGGACAGAGAGATAGAGAGTGAGACGTGCAGATATACATACACCTGAGAACCGAGCAACAAGCGAGTGGATTGTTATAATTTTTATGATACTCGTACTTTTTGCTGCTGCCGCATTTCTGGCTAACTATTTATGCCACCAGCAAGACCATAAATATGTGCATGTGTGTACCCGTAGATACTCTCTGTTTTTTGTCTTCTCTCTTTTTTATTGTTATTCATGCATAATGCCAAAAAAGATAAATAACAAATAAATTTCTTACTATGTTCTTTAAGCCATCTCTCTGCTAGTATTCTCCTCTCTCTCTACATCTCTTTGTTTCTGTTTCATTCTGTGGTAATTATTAATAAATGCCGCCAGTGCCGCCTGCCCCCTCGTTCCCTGCTCTCTAATAATATTCACGCTTCGCTTAACATTGAAGAAAACTTAAGACCCAGACTAAGACAAGACGCTCTCTGGGTCTTGTAGGGGGATTGGCACTGGCGACGGAGATGGAAACGGAGACCGAGTCTATCGCTGGGGACTGGGCCGTGCCCTTAGCGTTCCAACAGCCAAACAGCCAAACAACCAAACAACCGACAACCAATTGTCTTTTGGCATATTTTCAAGTTGAACGCTCGGCAAGTTTTTTTTCCTTCTACCATTTCTAGAGATTTTCTAGTGCGATTAAGCGAAAAACGAAACGGTCTCATAAAAAATATTCCTCTCTCTCTCTCTCTGTCTCTCTTTCTGGCTTGTTTGTGTATGTGTGTGTGTATGTGCTTTGCAAATACATAGATACTTAAGAATCGGTGGGATGAGGAGAAAATGGTGGCTGTTGGGGCTGTTGGGATCGGCAAGCAAATTGCAGCTTTGTGTCTTGGCAAAGTTCAATGGCAAAAGTGTGAAATTCGATGGCGACCGTGGATGCTATTTCAAGTGGAACGTGGGTGGAAGCTAATTCAAGCATTAATTTATCCAAGTCCATTAGTTTGATGTAATAAAAAAGAGCTCAAAGAGGCCTCTACAGCCTATTTGTCATGTGGAACCTATGTGGAAAGTGAAATCAGAAGCTAGAGATCTTCGCTTTCTGGGATACGGGCTATTTCATAAACGAAAATTCCAAAATTATCCATTAAATATGAAGCACAGTGGCTGTGGAACTCATGTGTAGCCAAAAAAAAATCATAGAAATCGTGAATTTATTCAAACACATCCTGCTACTCATCCAGTGCTGCGGCTGCTGTCAAATTTTCGCAATACTCCCATAACCCATTCGGAGCCATTCACTCGCTCATTCATTCATTCGTTCCACACACATATGTATGTACATATGTGGACGGGTCGAACCCTCGATTGGGATCGGCATTGGCATCGCCCTCGCCCATTGCCATTGCCATCAGAGAACTGCTTTGCATATTGACATCATCATTTTGGCAGAGACGACAAACTGTCAAACAAAACAATTGCTGTCAAATTTACTACAATGAGCGTACGCTGAAAGCCGGCACAGCAACAGCAACAGCAACAACGGGGCAAAAAATGGAGCTGTCAAAGTTTTTATGGCAGGCCAAGAAGCAATTTCAACATATCAATAAATTTTTGACAATTCCCGAAGACACACCGAACCACACAGAGGATGGGAAGGACAGAAACAGAATGAAACGAAACGAAACGAACGAAAGGACAGGAAAGAAATACCAGGGAACACCTTTTCAATAAATTTGCTACAACTGTCAGCGAAACAATGTCATTGTCACGACGCCCTCACCCATACCCATCTCCATCTGCAACTCCTTCTTATTCCACTTCCAATTCCAACTTGAACCTCACCCTTGCCCACTCGGCATTGACTGTCGCGAAGGAAGCGACCTATAAACCTGTCACAGGACCCAGGCGCATTCAATTGGAGGCGAGCAAGGAGCAGGGAAGAACCGGAGAGCCGGAGAACAGGGAACAGGGAACAACAATGACAACGACGACATTATTGTCGCTAAACAAACGATCAAATGGCAATTTAAAAGTTTTTATTTAACACTAAATCACCCACACCACCACCAACATTTCCACTGGCATCGCCACCACCAATGAGCCACCCAACCGCCGCCACCTGACATTCGCTTTCTTTTTCAATTTCGAACCCTTTCGGCTTCTCCAACCCCGTAACCCCAACCCCAACCCATCTCAACCCTTGCGCGATTTTCAATAACTTCTCTAGTGAAAGCAGCGAACAAAAGGCGCAAAACTTTACCGACTTAAATTATGGGCTTGTTCTTGCTGTTGGTAGGAAGAGTACTCCTGCCCCCTGCCCCCTGCACCCTGCCTTCCACAGCTGCCTCTTATTTTTCCTATATTTTTTCCTTCTCGACTTGGGTTGAGTCCTTTTTCTTTTTTTTTTTTTTCTTCGGTTGCCCGCCAAACCCATCGACTGCCTGACTTTTGACTCCCCATGGAATTTAGCGCTGTTGTTTTGTTGTTCTGTCGTTGCATGCATGAAAAAATGTTTGACATAAGCAGGCGCATGCCACGGCTGGAGGGAGGAGAGCGGTGAGTCTTGAATCGTGGGGATATGGTTAAGAACTTCTACGAATATTGGTATTGGCAGACGAGCAGTGCTTTAAGTGGAAATCATTTGACGCGGGGTTAAATGCCAGCTTAAGGGTTTTGATTGCACAACAGCGAGAGAAAGGCAGCTTCTAATTGAAATGGTGACCCCAACAGGGATTTTGGATGTCTTCTACCACATCAGATGGAGGTCCTCAATAGGTTGTTTTAGATACGTATGCTTCCTGACTTTAAGTAAGATCTTGTCATGAGACCATTCTGGTCTTTCCATGGCAATTATCTTAAAAAGGAGTCTCGTCAAAGTGGTGACCACGACAAGCAGCTTCTTGAACGAGTCTTTCGTTTCTACATGAACAGTCTCTTAAAAAAAATTCCATATAAACGATCCATGTCAATAGTACTTTACAATTTATATAGCTCGAATAAATATATAATTATGTGTTAGCAAGAGCCTAGAAGGACATTGCCTAAGCGGAAGGGCCGAAAGGGTTTTTCATAAAAGAACTTTGAAAAAAGTGAATGGACCAGGACGCCTACTTCCAGGGCTGCCTCAATGCCTGGCGTTGGCCGCGCTCCTCAAGACGCTTGTTAAAGAAAGCAATGGTCAGGTTGCGTTTGGCCGGGGTGAGCGTCGTCTTGGAGTTATTGTTGGAGGCCGCTTTTGGACCCAAGCATGCAAGGCTGCCCAGGCTGCTGCCCACGCGTACAAAACGCGAGCGTTGGCGACGAATGCTAGTTTGCGACTTGACCGCCGAGTGGGCTGGAGATCCACCCAAACGTCCAGCAGGGAGCGCGACCGGAGCAGGTGGGCGTTTGCCGAGGCACTTGGCCGGGGAGCTCCGTGGAGATGTGCGCGACTTCCCGACACTTGCCTCCGCTGTGTCCTGTGGCAGCTTGGCAACATTGCGACGTCGCTGGCCGCCGGACTTGATGCGCTCCGGCTCGTCGATAGCCTCCTCTCGCTTCAGATCACGGATGAGGCGCGCCTGCAGCCGATTGTAGCGAGATCGCTTGGTGGTCAACGTCTTGGCCTTGATCAAGGGCTTTGGGGCTGCTCGTATGGTGGCTGCTGGTGACTTCTTCTTGTTCTTCGGTTTAATATTGAAATTAACCTTGGCATTGATGAGTTCCTTGCTCTGGGGTTTCTTCTTGGTTATTGACTTTTTGATAGAGGTACGACTGGCGAGAGGTCTCGCCTTCCTGTTGGGCGATCCTTTGGAGACGCCCCGTGAGAACGGCTTTTTGCGATTTCCCTTGACGCGTTGCTGAGGGGCGCCAGTGCCGGCCCCGCCCTTGAACTGGTACGGCGTGTACCAAGGAAAGACGACGCTCTTGATCTGCTTTGCCACATGGGAGTCCACTTTGCTCTGTCCGTGGATGGCCGCCTCAATCTTTGGCTCCTGTGGCGACTTCTCTATTACAAAGCCTCCGGTCAGGCGAACTAAGCGCTTCGAATGATGCGACTTGGTGCGTCGCACCAGCCAGGGTCTCGAGTAGGTGCGTTTCAGCAATGGAGTCTTCGTGCCGACCTTTGACGTTAACTTGGCCTTTTTCGAGGGGAGCTTGGTCGACGGAATTTCGGACTTCGGCTTCTTCTTGTGGCTTCTGGCTGGGGTCGGGGGCGGATGATGGGAGGCCCCGGCTGGCAGATCGTAGTTCCATGAAACCTTACACCCAGCCTTGCTGTCTTGGGTGTTGGTTCGCTGCGGCGACTTCCTCGATGGGGGAGCCGGTGCTGCCGGCTCGGACTTGACCTCGTCTTTTTCATGAGACCTTGCCGAGAGTGTCCCCTTGACGGAGCGCTTCTTCTTGAAGGCACACGAGGCTCCGCGTGGACGCTTGGAAACCTTCAGTAGGATGTCCCTGCGGTCGACAGGCAAGTGCGAATCATCGATGATGACTCCGTTTAGGCTTCGACTCCCCTCATCGTTCAGATGAAAGACAGATATGGGGCTCTCGAATCGTTTGATCGTGGAGGACCATGCCTTGCGGGGAAGCTGCTTCTTAGAACGCATCGACTTATTGGTCAGCAGCTTATCCAGACGCGTCAGACCCACCCCACACGACTGGGTCCTGCCTGAGGGCCTGTATGGCAGCATCTTTGGCTTCGTCTTCATCTTCTGGGGCATCTCCGTGATGACCCCTGGCTTCGCCTTCTGCTGGACGAGATCGTCAAAAGCCTCTTTGGACTGGGCAATAAGCTCGGTAAAGTTGATGTGATCCGGCCGGGCGAAGTACATGTGCCCCTTGAAGTCGGCTACCTCGCCCAGGCTGTGCCGCTCGGCGATCACTTGCGCCACCACCCGCTTCATGGTGGCCCGATTGAGCTGCTCCAGGTGGTTGGCCACGTTCTTGGCCAGGGCCTTGAGGGCCCCACCTGAGCCGCCGATTTGCGGAGAGCTCCACACTGACTTCTCCACGAGCCGCGGGGCGGCTACCATGCTGAGGTCCTGCTCTGAGAATCTTGTGCCGAATGCATGTTGTACTTTTGCCAAAACATTTTTTGTGTGATTTTGATTTTGGTGCAGCTTTTCCGAACATGACTGGACAGTCATTTTCTTAGATTTTACCAAATTTTTTGTAGTGTTTTTCTTCATTTTCTGCACATTTGTATGTAAATTTTTGTAAATATTAAATGCGGAACAGGATGGGGATAGTTGTACATCCAGCAAAATACGACAACTGTATAATGTTTCTAAGGTCAGTGCCTGCTGAGATATTACTTTTTTCTTTCGAATGGGGGATCATCCTGAGTGATCTGTGAAGGACCATTAGGATGTGCCTATGTAGGTCTTGAGGCAGCTGCCTACGCTCCTGAGCTCTGAGCTCGGAGCTATGCAGCTGCAGCCCCAGTAGCCACGTGCTAAGGGCCTTTCCTTATCAATGGGCCGGGGCAATCAAGCGGCAGGAAAACACCGTCCTCGCGAGGGAGAGCTACCTGCTGAAGAGAAAACCCTCGCACACCGTTCTGACCACAGTGACTCGGACTCGGACTCGGGCTCGAACTCCAGGGGGAAGATGAAAAATTATAAATGATTTCATTAAAGCGAGAGCTGAGGGTCGACCTAGGTCAGGGCCAAAGACGAAGACTGGTGGTGGCGGTGGCGATGGTGCACATGCACCTGCAGTTCATTCGGTTCTTATTCGGTTCTCGAGGGACACCTTGGGCAGGTGAAGTAGGAGAGCTGCTTGCCCCGGTCCCGGGGTTTTTCTAGGGGTGGGAAAAATGATTTACGCAATGAGCGAGACACAGTTTTGATGATCCGCTTCAGTAAAGGTGAATGCGGACAACCCAAAAGGGGAACCCTTTGCGAAGTTCGATATGGAAGGGCTCCCTTTGCCGCTCCCCCTCTCCCTGCCTCTGTCTCTGCCACTGCCTCTGCCTCGGTCATCGCCAGCATATGTACATACCAGCACTGGCCTCTTTCCCCATGCACTCTGGCTCTGTCTCTGGCTCGTTTGGGCCACTTAACCGTAATTAGGGCTTTTCAATATTATTAATGATGATGGTCGCTTGCTGGCCTGGAAATGTGGGAAATGCATTGCGAATTGATGACGATGACTGCGATGACGACGACTACGACGACGACGGCAGACAGGCAAAGGACTGACGGACTGGCGTACGGACATGCGGACAATGAATACAAAAATGCAAACACGCAAACCGAAAGCGCAACAATTTTCGAACTGCAATTTTTGTGCCGCTCTGCTTCGCTCTATTTGACTTTTGCTGTAGCTTTTGTTGCTGTTGTCTGCCGATGTGGTGCTGTCGGTGGTGGCGGCAGTGGCGGCAGTGGTGGTGGTTCCATCCATACGTTTTTAGCGTTATCAGTGCAAAATAATCTTTCAATCAGCCCTCGACGAGTACAAACAACGTCGTCGACATCGTCGCTCTTCTCTGTCGTATGCAAAGGCCAACGAAGCGTAACGCCAATTGTTGCAGTTGCAGTGTTGCAGTTTCAGTCGTTTCTGTGTGTGGCAGGGGAGGTCTGGTGGCACTTGAAGGGCTTGCAATTACAATGAACCCAGAACCTATCGAATGGCCAACTTCAGACCAAACTCCGATCCATCCCATATCCCAGGGGCCGACACCCCACTTGTTGCAGAGTGCGTTGATTCACGCATCCGATTCCCCTACACCGATAAAAGCATGCATATGGCAGGCATAGTCATGAGGGTTTTCCCATAGACAAGATAAATGGAAGGATTTGCACTGACCAAAGCGGAATGTGATTAAGTTTTTATTATTATTGTTATTTTTCAAACATTTTAATGAGATTTGAATGACCATTAATTAATAAACGACGAAACACGTTGAGAATATAGATATAGCATTTGGACAAAGATATAGGGAGTGTGGAATGCTTAAAGGTTAGAGGCAAGGGCAGCTGTTTTAGTTGTTACTCAGTTAGTATATATGTAATCTAATGATTTATGCAACCCATACAATATACACATGCATTGCGCTAATATTTCGCTTTGGGAGAATTTTGAAATACACTTGTAACAGGGAGATACAATATTTGGTGGCTTATTGTTTGTGAAAACTAGGCATCAAACAAAATGGAAAGACGGATAGACAGACAAAGCTATAGCGACTCTTTTATTAGCGCTGATAAGGAATATATGTACATTATGGGGTCGGAAACGCTTCCTTCTTGGTGTTACACACATTCACATCCTCTGCATCAGCCTTCGATAAAAAGATATTCATCATGTCCAGAAAGAGCTCAACCCCAACAATGGCCTAAAATCGCTTTCTGAATTAGTTCATAAAATTTAAAAATGAATTTCCATGAATCAAGTTATTGAGATCTTCTTCGAACTCTGGCTAACTCGGGAGTCTATGCGACAAATGCCAAAGACCATTTTATTTTGTATATCCTTACAAATTGAGCGTTTCAAAAAACCGAGTTACACTTTGAATATTCGTGGAAATTCTAGTATAAAGATGATCTTGGACGAGACAAAATTGGACCAGATCATCCAGGAACTAACCGGATTGACGGGCGGGGAGAACTGCACCCTGTCGAAGAAGGTGATCGTGGCGCTGTGCAGGGAGGCGCGCGAAGTGTTTCTGAATCAGCCGATGCTCCTGGAGCTGGATGTTCCCATAAAGGTGTGCGGCGATGTGCACGGCCAGTTCACAGATCTGCTTCGAGTCTTCAAAGCGTGTGGATTTCCGCCGCAAACGAACTATCTGTTTCTGGGCGACTATGTGGACAGGGGCAAGCAGTCGCTGGAGACCATCTGCCTGCTGATGGCCTATAAGGTGCGCTATCCGGAAAACTTTTTCCTGCTGCGCGGCAATCACGAGTGCGCTGGCATTACGCGTCTGTATGGCTTCTACGATGAGATCAAGCGGCGCCACAACGTACGAACCTGGCGTGAATTCACCGACTGCTTCGACTGCTTTCCGGCGGCCGCCGTCGTGGCTAACCGTATCTTCTGCTGCCACGGCGGCCTGAGCCCTTCACTCGAGAGCCTGGACCAGATCCGGAACCTGCCCCGCCCCACGGACATCCCCAAAGAGGGCTTGCTCTGTGACCTTCTGTGGGCGGACCTGAACCGCACTGGCCTCGGTTGGGGCCACAACGACCGAGGCGTGAGCTTCACCTACGACGAGAAGATCATAACGGACTTTCTCGCAGCCTACAATTTCGACCTGATGATCCGCGCCCACGAGGTCGTCGAGGATGGCTACGAGATGTTTGCCGACCGACGCCTCATCAGCATTTTCACGGCCCCTAACTACTGTGGACTGTGGAACAATGCGGCGGCAGTGATGTGTGTCAGCGCCGAGCTCGTCGTCAGCTTCGTGATCCTGAAGCGCAAAATCTGTAATTAGCAATAGAACATCAATATTTGTATGTACAGCATACTGCATTATGCCTGCTGGTATAGACATAAGTTTAAACATTAGTCGATGATACAAATATCCGCATTTCTGGACAGGCATTATCAGAATTTTAGTATCCACTTTGAACTTGTCAAATGATTACAAAACATTCAAAGTGCTATTATATTAAAAAATTCGCATATTTTACATTTTTTATTGACTTAATTTTAAACGGAATATTTTAGGATATAAAAGATACAATCTCGTAGATCTTTTTACTCGCTTAGTTGTGGTCTGTTGTAGAAGGAGCACGTGATATTTAGAGATCGATTATAAAATAATATATTCTTTAAATTTGTATCTTTTTTGTATAATTTCACTTTGTTAAGATTTAGTTGGTGTATCTAATAGTATCTTATATCTCCAATATAGACAATTTTCCATCGGAATCCATGTTAGAGTCATTTGTTCTGCGTAGCTCCTGTAATTTTTAGGATATTTTTGATCTTACAATTGGTATTTGACGTGTAATAAATATTATATAGATTACGATCATGTTAAAGCATATTAAATAAGATGTAGAATGATCCGTGCACTGTGATTTGAGAGTGCATGGATTTTTGCAATAAATAGGAATATCCAATCTCTATCCTCTCTAGGCACGCCACAGATTTGTACACATTGAGATATACATATGTAGGTACTACAATTATATAATCCGTGGTGGTTCCCATACGAACGCTTCTACTGCTGGTGCCTTATCTCTATCCGTACCCCCCTAGTCGCCACATACCGCACTTTCAACTCATTTCAATTTGCCATTTGCGCCTTGTTTGCCTAGTCGTTCGCGAGCCAAGACAAAAAAATAAAATAAAAAAAAGCGAGAAAAAGAAAGAAGGGGAAGGCATGGAGGGGAATTGCAGCGGCTGGCGAAGAGGAAGCGGCCCAAACAAGCGGCTTCGGCCCGGGAATCATTTAAGCATTGCGGTGTGAAATTTCACACCGATTGCAATAAAAATTCAAGCGACCAACAATAAAACGCGAGAGAGAGAAAGGCCCGTACCCACTGAGACAGAGCCGAAAACCCCCAGACAAAGTCGAGGCCCAGACTCAGGGCCCAGAGCCCAGGGCCCAGGGCCCAACATTGAAACAAAATCAATCAAACAGACGACGGGCTGCGCATGCGCGCACGCCGGATGTGGATGTGTTGGTAGCTGCCGCTGTGGTAGCCACTGCCGCTGCTGTTGTTCCAAACGGCCGAGGGTGGGGGGGTGCTGTATTCCGGGGATGGGGCCCATGTACTGGTGGCGTTAATGGTGTCACTAAGTACGCCGCAAACTGACGGATGGACGGGCGGACGGACGGGCGGAGGCTTCTTTTGATGCCGCTGATCATCGAATGGAACCAATAAAAGTTGCCTTCCCATTGTCTTTATTTGCGCGGGTCGCGCAGCCTGTACTCGTACTCGTATTTGTATTCGTATTCGTACCATTTCCATTTCCCATTTCATTCAATTTGCATTTGTCGGCGCCGAATGTGTGGCCAGCGCATGGTTGAATGGTCTTGCGGGTGCTGCTGATGAATGGGGGAGAGCTGGGCTGGGAGTCCGAGTCCGAGTCGGGTCGGGTCGAGTCGAGTCGGGGGAGTGAACAAAAGAGTCAACCCATAGAGCCGAAACAATTCAATTGTCTGCCTGGTTGGGCATTCGGTGTTGGTTTTCTTGTTTTCGCTGGCTGTCGGTTGCGGTACATTGCATCTCACACATCTCACACATCTCGCACATTAGCGGTGCCAATGCCAACGATGACGATGACGATTGCAATGACGATGAATGGAAGACCGTTCGGCTTCTCTTCTAGCCCTCGAATGATGAATAGATCACTGGAGTCCAATGGAATTCGCGGCATGAACGTGGAAGGGAAGTGTGAATTTGATGGAAATTCAATGAAATTTATTTCGCATTCCTAAATATACATATCTACTCATCTACTCCTTATCAAATATCATTGTTATCTCGATAGGGTCAAAGGCATATTCGGTAAATTAATGTCACTGTGACGCGGATTCAGTGATTTTGTATATGCCTAAATCATAATTGCCATTCCATTCTATTTATGAGTGCATTCCCCCTCCCACTCAAACGCGGCCACTGCATCCAACCTCTGCTCGAGTTCTACACATTGCTAATCATATATCATTCATTTATCTATACGAGTGCGAGTACGAGTATATGAGTATTTCCGACTAACCCTCCCTCACACTCCACAACACTGCACTGTACTCCACTCCACTCCCCCGTCATTGCTTTGCTGTCTGAGTGCTCTCTGCTAATATGCGGGCGCGATCGGAACCGCAACCGAAGCAGCAAGCAGCGACTCGCACCGAAGTCCGAATGTTAATTGCACTCGAACGGAGGGATGGAGGGACGGAGGGACGGAGGGAGGGACCTACATACATACATATAAATATTTTTTCCAATGAAACATTTTTATGTTAATTCGAAAAATTGTTTTACAACCAATTAACTTAGCCAATGCACCAAAAAGATCAACGGACAAGATCGCAGAGCACCACTGAGAAACACCGAGTGGCAGTGTGGCAGAGTGGCAGAGGGTGAGCGTCGATCGCATGCCGCTTGGAATTTCATTATGCGACTGTCAGTTGATGGCCCAAACTAAGACCTGGCACTGGCAATGGCACTGGTACTGCCAGCGGGCAGGCAGGTGCACCTCTAGAGACACACGATTCGTAGAGACAACTTCCTTATAGACAGTGCTGCAATGGTGGTGGTGTTGCTTCTGCTGGCGGTTTCCTCAATTCTGGATGAATGTCCTGTTGCTGCGGGTCAGTGCTGCGCCTCGCTCTAAATCAATCAAGCGCATCCAACAGAACCCAAAGGAAAACACACACAACAAAATAAAACATGTAATATGCTATAGGGGAGAGCGTCGACTAGGGGATACCTGGTACTTGAAATACTCGTTATAAGGCTCGTGAGGCTATCGACTCGTGATGATTCTTAGTAGAATATGACTACGAAAAAGGATACATCACAGGTCATGCTTTCATAAGTCCTAGAACTAGTATATGGGACATAGTAATAAGCTCCACTCTAGTATTGATCTTAATTACATATACAAAGAATATACATAGATTGTTTTAAGGGTCGATCCGACCTACACAGAAACCCGATATACCCATTGTGATCTGCCAAGTACCGGGTATCGGAATACCGACAGTAAAACCATTTCAATTAAAATGCCACTTGGGGTCGAGGATGCCGCGCGCGCTCTTCCTGCTACAGGTGCGAAACACAGGCCACGAACCACGATGCATCCCGCACCCCGCACACCGTTCAGACGGTAACCTGACCTGCGGTTGTGTCATGTAATTAGGAACTTCCACGAGGGGTTATCGGGGTTATCAATCGATCCAATCGATGGACGGATGGATCGATGGATGCAAGCGAATGCAGTTCAAGTGCGGAATGAAGTCATTCCGGCAGCTGCTTCTGTTTACGGTCTCGACTGTTGGGGGTTCTGGCCCGTTTTTGGGTTGTTTTTTGGCCAAGTCATGACATCTCTAAGTGGCTGCTCGTGATATGCACAATACGAAGGAAGGAAACTTTCCCAGGCCATCTATAACAGCAGTCAAGTCAACTGCTGAAGCCAAGATCTTCATTAAGGCCCAGTGCAGGAGTTATCTGGCAAAGGCAATCAGCAGGCCAGATGCGCGCATTCAGAATTCAGAGATGCAAAGATGCTCCGCTCAGAGATGCAATGCAGTCCAGGAACACTCTCGTGTCCTTTGACGCTCCATATCTATCTGATGGACGAGGACTGGTGCCGTGCCAGTGCCCTGGCCAATCCCTGAGAGCGGCAGCAAATAATCTGAAGCGGAGCATCGGAGTCACGTTGCCAGACCCAGAGCCACAGCGAGAGCTAGAGCCAGAGACAGAGCCAAACCAAACCAAGACCCAGCCTAAACTGAAACCGACCACGCACTCTCCTGCTCTCTTCTATGAATCTATGGCAGCTGGGAAGGGGACTTAATTGCGTCGCGTCAACGTATAGGTGAATTATTATATAGAAGCCATAAAAAAATATAGCAAAACTTTGTCCCCATCCCCCCCCATCCCAGGCAGCTGCTGATCGCCGCAATGATAATCGCCCAGTTTCAGTGCCAGTCCCAGAGGCCTCTTACCTCTCTGCCTCTGCCTCTGCGTCTGCCTCAGCCCCCCCAGTCTTAGGCACAGTCTCAACCTCAGCCTCAGTGGCAGCAAAATCAGAGCTCGTTAAAAACGCTCAAGTTGAACCAATCAAAAGACGCGCCGTCGACGACGCCATCGTTGTGGGCCATAAAAAACAAATAAACAACAGCAACAATCACGGACAGGCAGCAAAAAATTATTTAAAAGAAACCAAAAACAAAAACAACAAAGAAAGAAAGACAGTGGCAGTGGCACTGGCAGTGGCAGAGGCGGAGGGAAAGAGAATAGAAAAAAAATATGAACTCGCCAAAGAATTCGAGACGAAATGGAAATATACGTATATTTGTATAAAAATGGGTAACGCATCACAAAAATGGTGAAAATGTGCGAGACTTTTTCCTCTTTTTGTAAGTTTTGTTGTTTGGGAGCAAAAATAAAATATTCCTATTGAAAGTTCATTGTACGGAAGAACAGCCAGAGAGATAGCGACAGCGACAGCGACATTGCTGAAGACGAGTCATTAAAATATGATCTATGATCCATTGTTCTAGAAATTCAGAGGTTCGGAAGATGGCTTAGCCAGAAACGAGGGGAAATGTCGATGGAGAATGGCAGGAAATCTCGGTTTCAGCCTGAAACCCTGAACGCTAATTTGAAACTTTCTTTTAGCAGCGTTTTGCATATCGGTCATCCATAGAAGAAATAATATATTCAGCATATAAAATAGCATAGATGTTATGAAGTATCCAATAATCCATATTATTTATTCCTTCATAATCTACGTCGAAGAATCGCATGCCAAATATCTTGTAATATGGGGCATAGTCCCAATGAATTGTAGCCCCAAAAATGTTGGCATATTATGAATACCAAGGCAAAGTCCACTGGGGAGCTTTCCCCGCATTGTCGTAACGTAACCCTGGCGGTTCCGGTAGCTTTTCTGCGATTTTCTGCCATCATCATACATTTGGCGATGGTGAGCGTGAATAGTTGTTGTTATTTGGCTTGGTGTGCAGTAGAGAAACCTCTTTCCCAGCGTTCTTCCCACAATGGCGAAAATCCAGCGGGCTGCAGGTCTGGATTTCCAATCCATCAGCATGACTCGTTCGCTTTCCGGGGCCCCAAAGTCTTGCGACTCGGTTTAATGTGGCTCAAACTGTGGACCCACCACTATCCACTATCCACTATGCACCATCCACCATCCACCATCCGCCATCCAATTTCCACAATCCACTCTCCACCTGCAACTCTCTTCTGCGGCAGCCCTAAGCGGGGACCATTAAATCAAACCACTCAACCACATCAACACCCGGGCGTGCAGCTTATTAAGCTGAATCATAATGAAATCTATATAGCCATAGACGGGGCTATAGCTGGCCCTGGCCTTGGCTCCAGCTCTAGCTGTTTCCCCGTGTCTTTATCAATTATTTTCGTAGAAGTCTCATCATCCTCATAGATTTTACTCCACCCTGCTCCCTATTCCTTTAGCTTCTGATTCAGATTCTGATTCGGTTTGCCGAACCATTTCCATTGTCCCTCGCCCCTCGCCCCGCGCCCTCGCCATGCATATTTATGGGGTATAGCAACTTTTGCCCATATTTTACACGTTCATAATTTTTACATTGTTCTATCACGCGAATCGCCTCGGATTCTGCTTCGGCTTCGGCTTTGGCATTGGCTTCAAGTACAGCTCCAGGTCTAGCTCCAGCTTCAGCTTCGGTTCTGGGTTTTGGACTGGAGCTGCGACTGGAACTGAAACTGGGGCTGGGGCTGGGGCTGGGTTCTTGGGCTCTCGGGTTCTCGGGTTCCTTGATGTATGGCCTATAAGAGACTCGGTTCGAACTTCCACCATCACCATCGCCATGGCCATGTAATGCATACTCCATTGCTTTCAGTCATTATGCCCCTCTGGGCATAAATCAGAAGTTGCCACCTTTCTCGCACTCCGCGGCCCAGGGCTCCATCTTGGGGCTGTTGGTCGCATGTGCAGCATTTTGAATTATTAGCATTGGACGCTGGTGCTGGCGCTGTTGCTGCCACTGCCACTGGCGCTGTTCTTGTTTGCTTCGGTTCTTTGATTGCCAACTTCTTCAACCTAGCGCCACACACACTCGTCGCGTCGCACCTCCTATATCCCCCCCCCCCCCACCACCACTGGCACAAGTATATACTCGAACACCCATATCCGTGTATATATCATCGCTGTGGCGGTTCCTTCTGCCTTCTGCTGTTGTCGGCCACATAGATTGGCGTTGTTTGGGTTTCTCGCATCGTGTAATGTGTGTGGTAAATAGCGGCAATTGGCACAGCTATTTGCCAGAGTGAGTGCCAGGTGCAAGGGTAGGGCTTTGATTGCTCCGACCAGGGCATTGACTGATTAGATTCATTGGATGGGTGCTGGCGCTTGATCGGTTTACCTTTGGTAAAGGGATTTACATAACAGATAGAAATTATAGAAATATGGCACGGATACACATAAGTCCACTTAAGGGCCATTTAATGGCTGTCTTGATTCGATTGATGCCAGATTCGGTTATATTAGAAATAGTATCACAATTCCAGTCTTTCGATCACCGAATCCGAATATAAAATAAACCAGATTGACAAAGGACTTTCCTTATTGGATCTATTGGATTCTAGACTTGGAATATTTTAATATAGAAAGACCAGAGGAAGATCTACACACCTATAATTCGCACTTTCACGACTCTCGACTTTACTCAATGAATGGCACAAGTTTGAACTCCATTTCTGAACTCAAACGATTCTAAATCTATACCTATTCAATTGCAATTGAAGTTGAAGCCTGTCTTAAGTTACGGTTTGGTTTATATTTTTGGCCATTATCCTACAGTTTCGAAACACCGTGTACTGCTACATTGGATTATATCATCCGAGCGATCAAGTTAACTCTGGCGGGGGGACTACGCAATGCCAATTTCTCATGGCGAACTCAATGCAAATCTCATTGCCCAATGCAGACGCACACAGGCATTCACACTCGTACAGACTGGTACTCATTGAGAGACGGAAATGAAGAGCAGCCTCGGTTCGGCCATTAATTAAACCACTAAATATTACCAACTGAAACTAAACTAAACCGAAGCAACTACCAAAATGGAAACTAACAGCCAAACGGTGGGCCAGAAGCAAAGTTCAACACAAAAGCCAGAGCCGTGACTCAGTTACCAGGAAGATGGCATAGTCAAGAGGGGGGTGGGGAGGGCTGGTGGTCTATAAGGTCTACAGGCGTAATCAGCGCATTGGCCGCAGCATTTTCAAACCGCCGACTGATTTTTGCATAATAAAACACTTAATTTCCATGAGCATTTCCAAAAACAAAAAAAAAACCGAAACAAAACACCAGAAGAAATACCTTCCATTGAGCAAAAATACATAAAGAAGAAGAAGAAATAAATTTAATAGAAAACCCCAAACATCTTCGTATGGGATTTCAAATGGGAAATTTATACAGCGAGTTGTAGAAAATCATTAAACAAATCGCACTTTAATAGGCAGAAGCAGAAGCCCCAGCACCGAGCCAACAATAGAGGCCTAAGGAAATTTACGACCCACAGACTCCCCCCCAAAAAAAAACAAGCGAGGAAAAAAGAAGATCTAACCGAGCTGAACTGAACTCTGGCGAGGAGAGTAGGGGGGCAGAAGGTGGAGCGGGGATGAGCGAAGCATCCAAGCGGTGCAAAATTGAAGTGAAGTGAAGTGCAAAAGACAAACAACAACCACTACCACCACCACCACCACCACCACCACCACCACCACCAGTACAACCACAACAATGACTTGACTTCTCCGGAGTTCAAAATGAGACTCTCCAAATAAAGCCAGACAGAGGCAGAGACACGGCCAAAGATACAAAAACCACAGATACAATGAAGCACCTGCGCGCATGCGCACCCGAAAGCGCAGTCGAAGGCGCTCGCGCACGCGTGGGTGGACAGAGATAGAGAGAAATAGAGAGAGCGAGAGAGGAACGTGTGAAGAGTGAGAGAAAGAGCGTAGCATGAGCGGAGTATGAAAAATAAACCGAGAGAAAAAGAGCGCAAAGAATGAGTGGAGTCGCAGGAGATCGGGCCTCGAGCATCAGGAGAAGAGAGTGTAATAATGAGAAAATTAAGAGAGAAACAAGTTAAGAGCAGAATGAAAAATGAGATGGAGAAATTATAACATTGAGAGAATTCTATTCGGACAGAAAAGACTGAAGATGAAGGGTGAATCAAAAATATCGGCATCAAAGGATTGAGATTAGAAGTGGGTCTCAGAAGACTGTTAGCAATGCTATAGAGAGACCTGTAAGCGAGGCATGAGAAAATTGAGGGAGTAGGGTGTTTCTCATGCACTCAAGAGCTACGCATCGCAGGGGAAAGAGGCACAGAGGCCCAAGAAGCAGCCGCAGCGTCGTCGCCCATTACGTTTCAGTGCGTCCGCTAACCAAGCAGCAAACCCCAAAAAAAGAAACAAACAAAAAAACGAGAAATATCAAGAAATAAGAGTTTTTCGACAAGCCGAATTTTCGAATACCCTGAAAGTTCAATGACCTGAAAAAAAAATCTAGGACTGTTTGCGATCACAGGAAAAATCTGAAGGATGCTGTGGCTTCGTATAGCCTTAGGGGTTTATTGGTAATCCTATTATTGCCTTCAAAAAAACTCATACATATGTATATTCCATGATAATGAAGTGTGTAACGAAGTGTTTTGCTCAGTTCGACTGCACTCAGACCCATGGAAGATTTTATCTATAAAACTATCAGTTATGATTTATAGATAAAATCATAGTAGCACTACGAGTATAAATCTCTTGCAGGAAAATCGGGGTGAATTGAGTTAGTTCTTAGTTCGATTCTGATCAATGTTTTTTGAGACATATTAGTTTACATTTATGGTCAAATTCCAGATTTCTTAAGAGAGTAGTGCAGGCCGAAAAGAGCCTTTCTTCGATCAACAAAACCCCTACTACTTAATGTTCATAAAGCTTTCCCAACACAAACTAATCGTCCAAATAGCAGTACCCTCTGGAAGTATAGTGTGTACTTGTGGAAACAACAACAGTGTCTGATGATATGTATGCGATTTTTATGTGTGAACGTAGACAAGTTCGGTAGTTAAGTAGATGCACAGGCATATATTCGTATATTCCTATACGCGAGGTACACTCTGCCCCGTCAGCCAGTTGGTTGGATAGACCGACGAACTGACGGACAGACAACAATAAAAACAAGCCAAAGAAAAACCCCAAAGTTAACCAACATTAACATTTAATCGAACCTCATGTTCAGTAGAGCATGTCTCCTGTTACATACGAGTTATCATCCGAGGGAGGGAGCTGCTACTGCTGCTGTTGCTGCTGTTGCTGCTGCTGATGATGGTTAGGCCGAGGCGAGGGAGACCCACACACAAAGACAGACCAACCGACCGACTGACAGACAGCCAGACCGACAGATACTGGGAAATGGGAACTACTGAAGCTCTGCAAAAAGACTTTGCCACACTTGAGCTCCAGTTCCAGTGCCAGTTCCACATAGGGCTATATAAACATCGTATATATCAGACACACACACTCTCCTATATATGTAGGTACACCTGTGCACAGGTTGGTTAAAATTCCCGCCGTTGAGGCTACACTGATGATCGCTCAACGTCGTCGTCGTCGTCGTCGTCGTCGTCGTCATCGTCGTTAGCGTTTGCTGTCGCTGTCGCGCTGTCGTCTTTTGTTTTCGCATGAGGTTGCTGCTTTCCTTCCACTCCACTCCACTCCATTTCCATTTTCATTTCCATTTCCACCATTTTGCAGCAGCATTTTAATTTAATTTAAATTCGTATTTTATTTGCTTTTGGGGTTGAACGGCAAACGGGCGACCCACGATCGTGATCGCCGTCGTCTGACGTTTGTGTGTAAAAAATCACATTAAACCTGCCCTCGATGGCGCCTTTTGGGGCTCCCCGATAACGTCCGCAGATCGTTTACCGATAGGCAAAGCAGCCTGGGAGATTTTCTAGCCCTTTCTTCAGGGTTGAGAGATCACCGAGATCGGTCGAAGGAAATAGCAAAGGTCAGTGATCATGCGAGGCACTGCCTAAAATTAGGACCTAAAATTAGAAAGCGAACGTAAAGGGGGGAATCTTGTATATAAGATTGTAATATTTGAATGATGGTAGATGAATGATCTTTAAAGAGTTCTACAGATTGTTCTGAAAATGGTTTTCTTTATTATTTCTCCCAGCACTGGCGCAGTTAATTCTACCAAAAGGCCTTAGGTCAAGCCATACACATAGCGTTGATCCGTTCAACCCTGGGCTAGGGCTTTCCACCTCTCAAGCTGGGAATTGGGAACAGAAAAAAAACAAATTAGTAAGTCCAGCTAGCGTCAAAAGTGAGACGATCTTTGAAACCCAATCCCCCGACTAAGCCCAAGACCGGTAGCACTCATTATAAGGTCATGCTAAACGGTCCCAACACTTGACCAAAGCGACACACACATCCGCAGAGAATCCCCGAGAGACTTTCGGATTCTGGATATGAAAAGCAGACGGAAAAATACGGATAAGTACTGGTATATACTCGTAATCGTATAATGTGCCAGTGAAGGAATGCCGGGCAATCACGATGGGATCTGCGGTTTGTGAGCGGCTTCCGAAATGAGCCAAGCATGCCCCCATACCGGGGCTCCACCTTAGCCCATTAAAGGCGAACGTGCCACAATTATGTGCGTTCACAAATTGCTCAATTGTTTCCCTGACCACCGCCAGAGCCACCGCCAGCATCGGCATCAGCATCAGCACCACCTTCGTGTGCAGCCCATGGTGGACCACCGCAGATAAACGGAAATATTTGCATTTCGCCCTGGCACCGCTTATACAATTTATTTGCAATTTTCAATCAAGTCGTGGCCCGAACAAACAGAACTGAAAACTCAAAAAAAAAAAAATGGGGGAAAAAATGAAGCCAAAATTGATTACTTTGCATCATTGCGGTTACAGAAACTCAGTGATGGCTTACAGTGCGTATCGGTAGCATAATACAGCTGGAAAATGTGGTACCAGCTACTAATATAATAAGAAGCTGAATGAAAGTTTCCTTTGGGTATGCGTTTTGTATGTTCTTTTTATCAATATCATTATCTACAATAAAAGTTAAGGTTATGGAAACATAGATTAAATTAAATTAATTATCGAAATAAGTCATGGATTCTAATATCAATATGTCTACATGTTTGCATGTTAAGGATCAAGAAAACCTTACCTACTAACGCTCATTTTATTTTGAGACTTTTCCTACTAAAACAGTTCCCAAATCGAATAACTAAAGTGTATTTTATTGAAGATGTCCAGGGGTATCCTCTCTCTCTCTGATTATTCTCTCTTTTGTACATTTGTTTATGAAACGGACTGTGGATCGCATAGGGTGGGCCGGCTACGATTCGAACACGTTCCAATATTTTGAGGTTTTCTTTTCGCATTTGTCGGCCCATAATTTATAGCGAAAATTTGATCAATTTGAGTGGCGCTCAACCCGACTCACGGGTGGCATTCGAAGAGTACTTGCATTAGCCCCAATCTACCAACCGTCGCGACTGTTCCTCTGTCATATCTTTCTCCTTCCTTTGGGCTGCTCTCCGGCTCTCGATACGTTTTCACGCATCAACTAAAATTGAACCCATGAAATGCAGGAAGCGCAACGTATTTCGAAGATCTTTGTGTCGGCTTTTAACAAATCTTTACGATATGTCATTAAAAAAAACAACACACAAAAAAGAAATATATATATATGTATATCCCATATATACATATAGAGATGGATAGATGCACGCATTCGAGTACGGGGCACACGGCGGGCAGGCGGCGTTTATCGCTGTCGGCAAATCGGAAGTTTAATGGGTTAATGATGGGCACACAGTGTAGAGGGAGGAGAGAGGTGCATGGAGGGCGATGGATGCCCCTTCCTCCTTGAGTTGGACTAAAACTAAGCACAAAAGCAACAACAACAAGACCAACAAATAAACATATAAAAATGAAAATGAAAAAAAGAGAGAAACAATCATAAAAAATTGCAGCCGACACGACCGCGTTGCACCACCCGGTGGCAGCAGCTTGGACCACCTTGGTGGCCATCCGATTCGAGACTATTTTTGGGGGACGGAGGAGGATCAGCAGCAGAAGCAGCATCAGCATCAGCCGCATCAGGAGAGGGGACCTATAATCATCTCTAGCGCCATCTCCGGGGCGATCTTTATTAGTGATCTGATGAACCTATCATAATCAAATGATAATCTACTGAGCCGATCGCAGCTGATGGTCTTTTATTGTGGTAAACATGATATGATCTTTATCTTAATCTGTTCATCCAAGTTATCGTCAATCAGCGATCTTCAAGGTGAATAGATAATATAGATAGCTGCTTCTGGTATTTTCTGAGATTTTCCAGGGCATTGCATTGATCATCAGATGATCCAAAGATTGGATGATCGTTGACTTGTAGAACAAGATGACAATGAAATGATCTGATGATCCATAGATGATCGATACTATGGATTACACTCACGACTAACAACATAATCACTGACCTCGTATGTTATAATGAACTTATCAACTCATTTATTAGATCCATTGTCGGGATGTTATCCAGACTGATATCAACTGATCATCACATTATGATTATCTTATATGATCCCTCGATCGGTGATATTTTATTTGGTAGAATCTTCCAACATATTTAATCTAATTATTCAATGAATATTACTACTTTTTGTACGACACAGTAATTGATTCAACTCATAATGTAATCAAATGATCGGCATCCGCATCAAAAATGATCGTTTAACAAGTTGAACAAGCATCTCCTTCTGTCGCCTAGCGGAAATTCTCAAAATGTATATAAAAAAAAATAAAACAGGAACGGGCAACATTTTCAATTAAGTTAAATTTCCCTCCGCCTCCAGAGCTATCTCTCTTCAATTGAATTGAAGCATTCACACGCCCTTTTGCCACCCGATCGGACAGCGATCGCATTGACAACAGCAAAAGCAAACTGAAACAACGAGGAGAACAAGAAACAAAAGCTGAATATGAATATGAAAATTGAAATTTAAATTGAAAGCGGAGTTGAGATGCTGATGAGCTGCCGTTGATCATATTAACACCAGCTAGTGGACTGGAACGATGATCATTGGCATTAATGATCGGTCGAGGCGCGAGATGAGAATGAGATCCGATGCGATACGATGGGATGGGATGCGACGAGATTGGGGGAGACGGACTCCAGCGGAGGCTTACCAATTTATTGAAATGTCACTTTCAATTAAAACCAACTGTTGAGCAAACATAATTCATGTGTCGATCATTCCACCCTCCTCCTTCTCGGCCCTGCAGAATATCCGAGAAGATCTTTGCATTAATTGATGATATTAAAATGAAATGTCGGCATTGGCATATTATCGTTCCAGCTGCAGCAGCTCCGACTTGACCCTCGCCTCATGCAACGTCGGAGCCCTGAAGACAATGCCCATCTTGAGCACTCATTAAGCAAAGTATCGCGACCGACCCGTGCCAGTCCCCAGTCCGCAGTCCCTTTCCCTATCTGATATTGACTTATGGCATTTTTATTACGCCTACAGAACAAAACAGGAACCAAGAAGCCCGAACCAAGACCGAACCCCATACAGAAAAGAGAAGCTTTAGCTGCATTCCGAGAATTTTTCATTCTTACGAATGGTGTGGTGTGGCCCTCTGGTGTGGGCCACAAGGAGCCACAAGGACATCATTATCATCATCAATAAAGCATAATTCTTGGCAAACAATTCTATTGAACAAAAAAAAAAACAACCTAGGCAACGTTGTTGCCCACCAAAAGTGCCATTATAAACGCAGACCGGGCCTCAGACCTAGTGCTGGCTCGTGTTACACGGCTCTACCACATCCACATCCACATCAACGTCCAGGTCCCAGATCCCAGTTGCAGTTGCAGTTACCAAAGTCTATGATCAGCGATCGCCGGCTCAGTGGCCGACCGGCAGCCAACACAATAGGGGTCACAATGAATGGCAATTTTTTCAAACTGTCAAAAATTTATAGTTCGAGCTGCCTGTCTGCTCGGCTGAGCAGAGTCCCCTGGAACAGGAGCGGTTCAGCTGAAAAACGGTTTGGAGCCCATGGCAGGGTACGGAAGAGAATAGGGAAAGGCAAGTTATGGAAGTTTCTTTCTGGAATAGACATCTTCTCCAGGGTTTGTCCCACCAAGTGCTTGCTTCCGCCAAGTGAGGTTTTGCTGGTATTGGAATTTATCACTTCCGCCCTACATTTGGCGCTCTAAGCAGACCCCCCTGACGGACCTGGCACCTGGAAGCAATTGTGTTTGTCCGTCTCGATCAGAGTGTGGCCATCAGTAGTCGCCCACCTACTGAGGGCGTTTCTCGCATAGCACAAGCGAATCCGAGCCCGAGCTCAAACCGATGGATCCTCACCCACCGCAGCAGCAGTACCACCGCGACACCACTCCACGCCCTCGCGTTGGCCAGGTCCGGAGCAATAGACAAATTGTGCCCAGAAATAAGAAGAAGGAGAACGAGCAGCAGCATCTTGTGGCCAGATTCGCCCGCTCTGCCTGCCTGCCCGCTGGTCGATTTATAAAGGTGGCTTATTATTGCAATTTAGCCACTGGTTTTGATTTTGCCAGGCATAAAAACACAGCGAGAGGTCTCTCCCCTGAGAGAGTGTGTGTCTGTGGCGAGACAAATGTCATTTGGCAGCATTCGAGCGACTATATAGGCTGTCATGATCATTATCGCAATATATATTCCCTACCAAGAAACGGCACGCACAGATCCACAGAGCCACAGATCAGGTAAGTAATCCACTGCTGGGTCTGGGTCTGGCTCTGGGTCTGGGTCGCTGCCGCCGTGGTTGGTCCCTTCGAGGTCGCGGCTGAGGCCGCCTTCTCCTAGACGACTCTGAGATCCACGTGAATTGTTATGGAAAGTGAGTTATGCGTTCAGCGCGTGCACTGGGCCAATGTCCTGCTGTGTGTGACACCCAACCCTGATCCGAACCGATTCCGATCCCAGCCGATCCCAGCCGATCCCCATTCGATTCGATTCGATTCAATACACTTCACCTGTATATCTGCGACTGACTCGACTTCCAGCACTCATTTGTAATTTATACTTTCAAGCAAAGCAGTCAATAAATGTCATGTTTGTGTTGTTGATTGTCCACACCACACCACACCATGCCACACCACACCATGCCATGGCGTGCCACAACGAGCCGGAGTGGTTCGGAGTGGTTCTGTCGGTCCTCTGCTGCTCCAGTATTCGAAATCGCAGGCATTCCTCTTGTGGCCGTCGGAGGATTTGCATACTCGCACAAGATCAATTGCAGGTGATTTGTTTAGCTGTCGAAATCGTCGTCTTATCGTAACTCATTACGAGATTTATTTTGTTCAACAAATGCAGAAGGTGTGATTTGTCTTTGTACCGATCCTCGTCTCTGCTGTGTCCCCTGCCCCTCGCAATCCCCGCATTTCCCTTGGCCATCGTGCCCACCTTGATCTTGGCATTTATTTTTTATTGAGTGAATCATGCATCTTGCGTTGTCTCTGACTCTGACTCGGACTTGGTCTGGCCTGGTGTCGGCTGAATGGACTTTTAGGCAAAGGTTCAATAAATTCTCCTCGCTCCCAACGCACTTGGCAGCATCATTAACCGTCCACGGGCACTGGGTACTGGGTACTGGGCACTGGGCACAGGCCATCTCCAAGCCGTGGCCGCCCACAAAGGCCGCCCGGCCCGGCCGCATGATGAGCAGCTTCTAAATGCGACCGCATCCGTGGAGTTCCGAGAGTATTGGAGTTGGCTTGGTGTCGGAGTCTGGTCCACAAGCTGGTCCACAAGCGAAGCGATAATGTGATTTATGCTGTCCATTAATCTGGTAATTCATTTAAGCGCAGGAAACTGAGCCGCTATCCTACTGCCAGTCCCCATTCCTCCCTCCACTCATGGCATGCAAAAGAGGAGCCCCAGTCGCAGTGCGAGTCTGGTCCGTAGCCAGGGCACATATTTTATGGCATTGTGCATATGAATCTTGGCTGGTCTGGCGGGCAGGGCTGCCGCTGCCGTGCCTGCTGCCTCGCATCGATTGCAATTCGACTGCTGTTCATCTTACCTGAGAGGAGCACGAGCAGGAGCAGGAGCAGGAGTAGGAGTAGTAGTGGCCCCTCGCTGTCTCCCAGCGGAGAGCCAGGCAGCGATCGCTTGTCGCTTGTATTAATAAAACATTAATTACACACTTGATACTTGCTCAAGTTGAATGCCGATGCCCATGCCCATGCCCATACCCATGCCCATGCCTATACCGATGCCCATTCCTCGATGTTGGGTCTATGAGGTGTCGTTGTAGGTGTTGCTGGGGCTTGGCTGGTGGTCCACACGTTAGAAGTGCCTGATGATGCCGATGATGATGCGCAAAATTGATGTGCCAGCAGCCACCGAATGTTGGCAATTGCTGGAAGAGAGGAGTCGGGGTCACCAGTGTACGATGGTTGGAGGGAAATACCTCTATTCATCTTTGAGAGGTGGTTAAGGCGGAGAGAATGGTTGATGGGGGCCAGCAGAGGTTGACTTGTCCGCAAGGAAAAGGATAAAGATACAAGAAGAGAGTTATGGTGAAGTATTCGCAGGAGTCGGGGTCAACATATATCTATGAAAGGTACTTAAAGATGAGATTTCCTGACATCAACTAACCAGGGGTTTAATTTCAATTCCATTTTCCTGTCCTTCGATTGGTTATATGCAAAGGGATCTGTTCAACTGTTTGAGTATAAATCAATCTTCTAGCTAGCTGAAAGCCTTTGGAATGTATTCTCCGAACTTTGAACCTTGGTATTAACTTTGACATCCTCACTTAGCCCCAATCAGAATTCCAGTCCAATCACTGGCCCTGGCATCCAACAGGCATACCTGCACCGACTCCAGGTCCACGTCCGTGTCCGGGACCCGTCTATGAGCCAAACAAATTGATGAGCATGTCGTCATGCTAATTGTACGTGTGATTATTTTGACAGCAGCCCGGGCTGCCTTCCAGCTTCCAGCTTCCGATGCTCGATGTCGGGCGATAGACCTAATCTGTTGGGGCAGAGTGTCTTGTCGGAGTTGTCGTTGTAGCTGTCGTTGTCAAATTGAAAATGCAATCATGCGTTCAAACGTCAAATTAAACAGTTCGGAACTGATTTTACATCCAGCATGCCATCCAACAGCCAGCATCCAAGGAACATCGAGGAGCATCTCACCAAAATCGTATGAACGAACACCCACTTAACTAATCGCATGATTAATGATGTCAAACTGACACTTGAGGCGGCTGCCCAGCCAGTTGCCAGTCGCAGACGCAGTCCCAGTCCCGGTCCCAGTCCCAGCCAGCACCATCCACGTCTCCTTATCCATTGCCTTACCCCATCTCCAATCACATAGCCATCCTCAGTCATGGGCCCAGTAGGTGCATGTATGGCTGCCAATCGCAACTGCGACGCTTGAATGACAGGTGCTGACAGGTGATAGATTATTGCTGGCGTGGTGCTGCTGCTGATGTTGCTCTCGGGCTGATTCGGGTCCGCCCTTGCGTGATTTATCCAAAAATAATAAAAAAAAAGCAGAGAACACAGAGCAAATTATATGCCCTGCCGGACGTTGCGCCGTTCCTGATTATGCGCCCCAACGACAGCATCGAAGCATCTCAGCAAGGCAGCACCGGAGCACCGAAGCATCCATGCAGGCAATCAGAATCAGCTCCGGGGGTAATTGATCTGTTCGATGCGATGCGATGCGACGGCGACGGCAATGGCGATCGGCATCACTGGGACTCCCCGGCAGTCGAGTGGGAGAGGGTGGCACTTTGAGCATTATTAATGATGGCAACGTGTCCGTTTACCGCTGCTGCCCTATTAGCCGATAACTCAATTCATTTCGACTAATTGAGCGCCTCGGGGGCAAAGGATTAGAGTATAGCACTTCCCCTTCGCTTGTACTTCCGTTCTGGTATGACACCAAATGAAGGATTGCCTTTGGTTTGGTGCAGGTGGGGGAAAAGGATACGTAATCGGGGTTCGTATGAGTAAACAATGATTTAATTGTATAATTCTCTGTTTCCGATTTTGTATGCAGTCTCTTCCACATCGTCGGTGCCCCTTCTGCCAGACTCTCTTGAAGATTTACCTTCATTGGCTCTGCCCCACGATCACGCTCAGGTTGTAGAGCATGCTCTATCAGCATTGATTGCTGATTCAAATGAAGCCCGGCCCCAGTCTAGGGATACCCACCGACCAACTCGATCACACGTACCGACCCTCGGGCGCTGACAATTGATTTGTCACAATTGGATGTGGCCCAGCGATCCACGCTGCCAGCCAGAGAGAGATTTGCCATAGTCAAATCAATCAAAGGCCAAAACTATTATGCTGCAATGATGATTCCCTCGGCGGGGCTCGGGTTCGGCTTTCCTTTGCTCCAAGTGAACTTCAGGGAACACTATACCTGGGGTTAGGGCAGATCAAATCGCTGGCCAGAGCAAACAGCACTGGTCCAAGTGTTGGCCCGATCGTGTCACGTACGTGGAATTGGGTTGGCATCGGTGACGGCGTTCGGCGTTCGGCTTTGGCTTTGGCTTTGGGTTGGACTTGCACTTGGATGGGGCTTAGGCTTTGGCAAGGTGCCGGTGGATGCCGCATCGGACGATGACGACGACGACGACGACGAACGTTTACTAGAACGAATTTCGTTAATTTTTATTGTGATTTCCTAGAACCGAAGTCGACAGTCGAAAGTCTTTGGCCTGGTAAATCACGAAAAAGTGTCGGCGGACACGCGCCTCTAAAAGCCAACGAACGTTCCAATCGAATCGAAATGCAAATTATGCAACGCCGCAACGTCGAATGACTAAACGAGGTGGAGACAGGGACTGGGGACTGGAACATGGACTGCGACTGCGACTGCAATTGAGGACTGCAACCAGGGACCAGGGACAGGGACCAAGAGTGGTGGTGGTATGGCTCTGACCGAGTCCGCTCTGCAGTTAATTTTTAACGACGCAAGATTTGTGCATTCAGGCGCTACAAATTGTTTATTGTTGGTCCCCATGCCCCAAAAATCCGGCCAAGTACAAGAGGCTCTCTACAGCTGGGCCACAGCGGCTCGAGGGATCCGACAGCGACGACGACGACGACAAGTCCATTTCCATCCAAATCGAATTCGCTCTGGTCAGTCGCAGTCGCAGTCGCCGACGTTGTCTTTTATCTTCCTGTCTGTGGGTCTTTGGCATTCAATCACGTGTTTGCACGCTGACGGTGACAGCATTTGGGGATCTGAGATCTCATTCAATCTGCAATTGAAAAACGCAAGCAAGGAGACTTACTCAATGGGAAATGGACTCACAATGAGGAGTTCTAGTAGTTGAGAATCATTTAATGAAAAGCTACACATGGCTTATCTCTCGTTAGGTATTTGAATGGTTTAATAAGCATTATTATAGCATTTTAATCTATAATAATTGGAAATATGTGTTTTATTCAATACAGTTGTTTTTCAGCCCTGTCAACTATCAACGAATTCATAAATAATCACTGAAAAGAAGACGATCCGTTTTACAACGTCTATACGTATGCATGAGGAGGCTAGGTTTTTGGATTTATAATTAGGAAAGGAATAATACCAAGTCAATTTTACTGGAAGTTCAAACAAAATCTGTCAAATCGGAACGGTTAAGAACCTTCCATTCTCCCGACCGGCCACTCCTTTGAGCCTCCTCTCGCCTCTGGGCTGTCCTCTGTCTGGCCTCCCACCGAAGAAGCGTAACCAGCTCGTTGATGTCGGCTGCTTAAGCATGCAAATCACGCTCCAGGGCAGCAGTCGTCGTCTCGTGTTGAGGAACGCGCGTCAGCATCATAAAAATGTCATTCAAGGGGCCCGCGGAATGAACCAGAGCCTGTACCTGTGCCTCTGTGTGCAGATGGAACATTCAGTTTTGATCCACTGTGCAGAGGCAGAGGCAGAGGCGACTGTGTGGCAGAGCAAGCGGCAACAGCGGCAGAAGAAGAATGAACGATTTGTGTGTTTTAGATTGAAATCAAAATAAAGCTCAAAAGCGGCCGACAGGCGATAATCCCCTCCCATCCCCTTCCCACGCGCCGTTGACTACCTTTACTGGCACCAGTCACCTCTTACAATGGCGGCCCCATATACATATACATAGGTAAATATACATATATGATTTGTCAAAACTGTTACGATCGCCAAATTGCAGATAAGTTGAGGGGCCTCTCAGAACGAACCCCTTAACCAGACGCAGATCCAGACCCAGACCCAGACCCTGGCGGCAGGCCGTCTTTTATAATTATAATTTTGTTGTTGTTTCAGTTTCTTCGGTGTCATAAACATATTGAATATCTTGGTATCGCTGAAGCTCGTCAGCGACTTTAGCTTCAACTCCGTTTCGTGTGAATATGAATTAGCTTCATTCCGACTAATTGGCAGTGGCACAGAAGAGTCTCCTTCCCCCGACAATGCGAGTATCCGAAGGCCTCTTATCGGCAGACAAGTCTATTCAGAGGGCCTGCCTCCCCCTGCCACGCCTCCACGCGGGTTGACTCGTGTGTCAATAATGTCAAATGGAATGTCAACAGACACATGGCCACGCGTCAGGCCCCCATGGCCCATCCCAACTATGTGTACGGGCATATTCCACCGACCTCAGGCGATCCGAGCGATCCAGCGATCCAGCGACGCGTCGGCGAGTCTTCAGTTTCAGAGTTCTCTTGAGTTTAGTTTCGGTTCAGATCGGATCGGATCGGCTCGGGTCTCTCTCGCTCGCTCTCTCCTTCTCTCTCTCTCATTAACATAACAAGTAAAGTCAACAATGAAAATTGTTGTCTAAACAAGACGCGAGCGGTCGCAACGTTTCAATAAACGTCTGTCCGTCCGTCCGTTGCAGCAGCGCTGCAGAATTTATTGAGGCTGTGGTAAATATTCGGGGCTCGTTCAAAAGAAATCAAACAAGTAATTTGTTTATTTGGCCAGGGCAATAAAATGAGTAAGCGGCAAGAGAAAGCAGTGCCGCTCTCTGCACGGCAATGCGAGAGAGAGGGAGGGAGAGTACACTGTGGAGACACCGCTCTGTGGATTGGGATCGACAAAAGGCCCGAGGGCAAAGGCGCCCCATCGACTAAGTTGAAAAGGGGAAGGGGGGCCCGAGACCCACTATAGCCTTAAGATCAGTGCGGAATGGAAAGACTGCAGCAGCAAACTCAAGATTTCGCAACGATCATCAACGTTTCTTTTTTACAATCGTAATGCATCTCTCGTAGTTTGTTATCCCTTCTTTATCGTCTTGTATCTTCCTTTATATTTTGCAAACTTCCTTATATTCCTCTCTTAATTTTATTTCTTTGGATCTAAACGATTCATTTTCCCCATTGATTTGCAATAGCTCAATCTCAAAATGTCGTAACCTTCGTGATCGCTGATCGCTCATCCACTAAACACAAGATCATTCATCTGCTGACCTTGGCATCGACATCGACAATCAGCTGAATATTGGCTCTGACTATCTCTGATCTCTGATGCATGTAGATTTTGTGCGGATTTCTGATTGATTTATAACGATTACCATACTAATTGCTTGTTCACGATCACTTTATGGCTTCTATACGTACTGGGGGATCACGAACCGAAACCGAAACCGATTCACAGGCGGCGATCCATGAGAATGAGGAGACCAGACCATCTGAATCGTATTACGAATGACAAACGATTCATTTCATATGCACATGTGTACGAACCAATGCTGAAAGATCAGTCCAAGAGATTTATCTCCTATTTGGGGCCAGGTAGTCGTCCATGGATCACGTCTGCCTTGGTGCAACAGAAAACTTATTAGGAGAATCGTGTATCTGCGCTTCTGCAGGGCGCGATACTGCGATACTTGTAGTTTCATAGAATTTCTATAGAGACAAAAAAGATGGATAGATAGGCCGAAGAGGTGGCCATGTCCGATGCTGACAAATCGCCTGTAATAAGTCAAAATGTGTTGCCACTTCTGCTCACCGTAGGAATCGGAATCACAATCGTAGTCGGAGTCGGGAGTCGGAGTCTTCCCTGAACTGAGAATGTGACCCTTGCTTATTGATGGCCTGACAGTCGGCGTACCTTCCTTTGGTTCGGTTAGGTTCGGTTCGGTACTTTCACTTTCCCCTTGCCCACGTCCAGCATTTCTCCTTTCTAATGAGGATCCTTTACTTTTACCTGCCCTAAACACAACAAATTAGTGGGAAATCTCAGCCAAATCGATTTGATATCGACTTTGCGTTGAATGTTCTTTCTGTTTAGTGCATGGAGTGGACTAACAAATGAGCTACGGGCTCGGAAATTGATCTGGGTCTGAGTCTAGGAGTCTGGTTCATGAGTCAAAGGCGTGCTACCTATGCCCATCCATCCATCGAAATATTGTATCCCCTCCGTTCGAGTACGAGTACGGGTATATCCTCGTTTTGTCTGTGTTGTGGTCGCTTGTTTATCTGACGCTGGTGGTCCCCCGGCTCGCCTTTGCATCAAATTTTGATTTATCTTTCGGATGCACCTTTGTCTTCCTCTCATTCCCATTTGCCTGCTGCTGCTGCTGCCGCTGCTGCTGATGGTGGGTCTAAATATAGGCTGTTGTGGCTGGCGGTGTTCACACCTTCTGGCCACAACAACTAACTAGCAAACAGACAGCGACAAATTCGTTACAAGTCCCACAGTTGGAGGCAGCGCAGGAGTCGGAGTAGGAGGCATCCTTGTGGCTGCTTTGTTTAACAGCAAAATGCAATAATTGTAGAAGTGGGAAAACCACTGTTGTGGTGCGTTGACCGGCTGCTGCTGCACCTTCTCGTATTGACAACAATCCACTTGGTGGATTCTGTCTGCAATGTGTAGACATTCTTATTGTAGAGGGAAAGCTGATCCTATAGCTGGGATCCAGGGAATGTCATCCCCAAAACAGAGATGTTTCCGAGGACATTTCGATACGCCTGAAAGTTGATTCCTTTTTGGTGGTGGCTCCCACTCCATCTCCATCTCAATTTACATGGGCATCTCTTAGCCAATCCTTTGGGGGGTGGCACTGCTCAATCTGAATGCTTTACGCCCCATATGCCACGTGCGTCGTCCTTCTCCGTCGTCGTCGCAAAACACAAAAGTCATTTTAAAATTTAAGAAGACACACACCCGAAACAAATAACAAACACAAAAAAAAAAAAACACCAAGGAGAAAAAGAAAAACCAAGTCAAATTCCTGGTATAAAATTCATTGAAAAATTTTATGCAACATAAATTTTGCGTGCAGGATTTGCCTGGCCATCGACCAGGACCAGGACAACCGCAAGGATATCAGGGGACGGAGAGACTCAATCACATGCAAGTGGACCGGCAGCGGGTGTGTGTATCATTTCAATTTTAAAACCAAACGAGCGTCGACCCGGCGACCCTTCCCCCAGCCCCGGCCACGGACTCAGGCTCAAGCATCGAGCGTGCAAAAACAAAAAGGAAGCAGGATATGGACTAGGACTTACCCGGTATTCAGTTCTTCTAGTGATGACGCCAATATAGCAAGTATCTGACTCCATATCTTTAAATATATAGTTACTATGCAGATACTAAAATGATTCGTACCGAATTTTGTCTTCAAGATCCGAGTCTAAATACTGAAAAACAGATATACGAATCTCTACTGTTCATACTGCTCTATACGAAAACCATAGACCCCTCGTGGTTTACCATTAAAAGGTATCAGAAAAACACACACAAAAACCCGCCCCCAGAAACCGCTTAAGAAGGAATGCCGCCTGCTCACGGCACACGGCAGGACTTTCGACGGCAACGGGACATTGGGTCTCCGTGTCCTTGTGCCTGGCGCCTGGTCCTTGTCCGTTTCTCGGTTTTGGTTTGGTTTTTTTTCTTTGGTCGTTTGTCGGTTTTTATGGCTTTTTGATTTGCCATTTCTGGTAGCAAATGATCAAAAATTGAATGAAATTGTTATTTTCAAGTGGAACATGTCCTTTTTACAACCAAAAGAAAAAACTTTTCAAGATTGAGGGCTTCGACATCGCCGCCCCGTCCGCTCCACCTCTCGCCGGCCGGGTTTTGTTGCGGGTTGTTAGCCTTAATAAGAGGCATCATCTGTCTGTGGAGAGGGCGGAGGAGGAGGAGGAGAAGCGACTTGAGGATGGGTGTCGGTGTGGGATGCCTCTCTCCACGAGACACGACAGATCGTGAGACATTCGGCATTTAAATCTTCATTTCCATATCCATTGTCGTTTCATTTGAAAATTGAAAAATTTCCAAGCGATAAAATTTTATCATACCCATTGCCAAGACACACACACATCCCAAATGTCCCCGAAAGGAGTCACGAGTCCTCCTTCCTCGTGTGCGTTGCGTTCTGCCAGGTGCTGACTGGCTGCTCACTGGATCCTTGGAAATGGCCATGGCAATGACAATGAAATGCTCGAGCTTCAGCTTCAGCGTCAGCCCCGAGACTGGGACCGAAAACAATTAAAATATTTGCTTAAATTACATTTACACATTTACTCTCATATGGCGATGCGATGCGATGCGATGGAGGTGGAGTGGGGGTCTAGACATCAGATGGAGATGGGTCCCGTTCCCATTTCTGTTACCCATCTCTAGTCCCCTGCATTACCATTACCCACCCCACCCAAAAGTGAGGCTGCACAATGTTAATTATGAATTTATGATCCAATATTTATTGGCAATAAGCCCCAGCAGGCACCAAAAGAACTAACTTAACCACTGACCAACCCCCGCACCGGATGTGGATGTGGACGCCACTGATGCGTCGCTAATGAACTTTTGTCATCATCCCAGGCACAAAGCCTTGGCCAGAACCACAATCAGATATACGTAAAACGTACATGCCACACATGGCGACACTCGTGCGGCTTTACGTGCGGCTGGTGGGGGATGTGAAGTGGTGCAAGCTTTCGGGGATTCAATCCGACTTGAACTTGCTACAAATCGACCGACATTTGTTGCCAGTAGGGTTATATACATATATGGTGGTTATACATAAAATAAGAAAAAAAGATGATTAATAAATAAATAAATAATTAGCAATTAATGGCTCCACTAAAACTCTTCCAAGATAACTAAAAGTCCTGATTTCCTAGTTAATTTCATAGTTAGTAGCGGATATATATACGTAATTTGCCGGTGCTTTTTAACTTTCAGACTCCTCTCAAAGGTTTTTCTTTTCTAATATCAAAACGATTCCTATTTTGTATCTAAAAATTGGCTACTAATATGGCAACAATTTTGTTTAAAATTTTGATTACTATTTTGGCTACTCAACTGAATTCTACACTCCGAATCAGGACTACATATAGCGAGAGATTTGAGCAATGGTAAAGAAAATAAAATCGGGCCCGTCATTCATTCCCATGAAAGGATCGTTGGCACCACCGCCATGGCCATGGTCAAGTGGCTGCTGCTCCATGTCCACTTCCGGGATGACCGGCAGGTCCATGTCCACATCCATTTCTGGGAAATTGATGGGGGTATTGGGGGCTGTTGGTGCCGGCTCAGGGGTATTGAGCGATTCCGAGCGATCATCGTCATCGTGCATCATCATATTCGGCTGGGGGGAAAGCAGTTCCTCATCGGTATCCCCAAACAGCATCTGGAAGGTGGCATAGCCGAACTCCTCGTCAGTGAAGGTGCGTGTGGCCACGCTCACGGAGATGGGGCCATGGGGTATCTCGCGTGCACCTTCGTTGCTGTTATCCAACTCGAAGGCGAAATGGGAGACGAGCTCGGAGCCGGCACCAGCCTGAGCGGCCTCCGACGCGATTTCTGTGAAGCAAAAAGAATTTGAGTACCCACGAAATCGAGTATGCTATTATCAAGAATGACAAACGTATACTATTGATTATAGAATGTTCATAAGAGAGCATAAATCAATAAAAATTACCACGAACTTACAGTAGAAGTTTACGTATCGAATTAATTGTTATATTCCGCTGAAAATACGCTATGCGAGTAGTTATAGGCAATCGATTGCCTGGGCTTACTTATCGAGTAGCATCTATTGAGGTTGAACGAATGGGTCGGGTGTCGTGTGTCGGGTCAGGGGCTGATCGAACCACTTGAGGGCGATCCAACCTTTAATGGCTCCCGTTTGAGGTTCGCGCTCCCCGAATCTTTTTATGGCATTCCGGTCGCATTGGCTGTCCGTCCGTCCGTCCGTCTGCTGGTCTGTTGGTCTGTCCGCCATTTGGTGGATTTGTCGAGGATGGTCGGTCTTGTTTGGCCATGTTTTATGTGTTTCGTTTCCATTGAAAACCCCAAAGAGCCGAGAGAAAAAGCAACAGAAATTATTTGTAAACGGCGGCTGTGACAATTTTTGTCTTTGCGGCGCGGTTCCGTGGAAGTTGCTCCGCCAGAGCCACTAAAAACAAACAACAAATACACACCGGCGGAAAAAATTAATTGGAAATTTTTATGTCTCAAACATGTTGTAAGCGCAGAGCGGCAGAGTGTCAGCCGAAACTACAGCAACAGCAACTACAACAGCAAGTTCGAGGTTAATTGTTTGATTTTCTAACAAAAAATATAAATAATTTTTAAGGCCAATCTCATGAGAGAGCGCTACCTGAGAGACAGACCCGAGCTCTGGCCACAGGAAATGTTTGGATTGTTTTCGGGTTTCGGTTTTCGGTTTTCGGTTCTCTGTGGTTTTTTCTGTTTTTCTGTTTCAATCGCTGTTTAGATTTCGTTTTCGGCTTCGGTTTCTGCCTTTGTACCCACTTTGTTCCTCTTTTTTTTTTCCAGCTTATTTATATGAGAGCTTCTGTTACACATTTCTCGAGAGTGAGCTTTCCGTAAAGTGTAAACATAAATTGGCGATTTATGATTGCCGCCATGCGAAAACATTATAGGAGGGACCACGCCCAGCCCTGTAGGGGTGACCCCTTCCATTACAGAGGCCCCCGTGCAAAGATGATCCATGAATAGGGGATTAATACTCAGAGGCGACTTTTATAAGAAATAACCTTGCCGGTGTTAAAAATGTGACCAGTCAAAGATTTCCCATGAACCGGTGACCCATCTAGACCATTCAGAGAGGACCTATTCTAAGGTTACCCATTAATAGGAGGCGACATCCGTCCAATGATGAACCATCCTGAAAAGTGCTCAAAAAGGGATAGAGGGAGCTTTTTCTAAGGATAACCTCATCCTAGGCGACCCATGCAAAGGTTCCCCTTCAGTGACACTGATGACACCAATACAGAGCAGAACTAGCATTGAAGATGTGACACAATAGCGATGACCCATAGATAACTCATTTTTGAGATAATCATTGATGGTTGACCTTTCCATAGGAATGCAAAATATATATGATCCATCCACAGCCGACTTATATAACGATGACCCATGCAAATGCTTCATATTCTGAGGTGACCCATAACACTTCGTGACCGCACTCACCATTTATGTTAGCCATCAGATGCTAAAATCGATCTTCGTTTATATGTCAAAGCTCTTAGCTGGCCACTCCACTTATTTCACTGCACTTAAAGCTGCAATATGTAGCTGCACGATGGATAATGACAGCCGATGCACTAGATTTAATATCTCAGCTATGGATGCCAGTTCCTCTGGGAAGATTACCCAGCTTCGGTTGATCAGTTGTTTGTTTGTTCGATTCCAAACGATGTACTCATAACCGCGCTCATTATCGGCCAATAGATCGATAATTGGAGCTAAAACCGTTAGATTTCGCCCTGGGGAGTCGCTGTTGCAGCCCTGTCGCTGTCCCTGGTTGCTCCAGTTCGATAGCGATAACAGCCGTCATTGATCGGCTGATCGTTCGTCAATCAGAGCCCCACACAGCTGGGCAATTGAGCAGTCAACCATTGTCGTTACAGTGCCACAGACTCGCGAGCTTCGAACAGTAGCAGATGGGAAATACTATGGAAAATGCAAGTGCAGCAAACTCCTACTCCAATTCTAGCTCCAAATTGTGTTTACGTCTGTAGCCAAAGGGGGCGCCCAAGCGAAAATAAATAAAAGAAACGATCACGCCGGTAGACGGGACTTTAAGTGTTCGATTTTGTAGTGAAATTCGGGAATATCGGGCTCCTTCTGGACTTTGGCCGAGTGTTAGAAATTCCATTTGGACTGGCGATGGCGCCACAAGTGACACACCCGTCCCGTCGTTGTTGTCCGTGGGTCTGCGACAAGATCTGTTCCCTGCCTTGTCCGTTGTCTGAAGCAGACGCCACGTGCGCTGCAGAGGGGGTGGTGCAGCGGCAGGAGCAGGTTAGCGACTGGTGGCGTCTACGATTTCCTGTCGCAAGTTAAATGTTTCCCGGGACTCGATTCCCCCCTCCGCTCCCTAGAACCCTACACCAGAAGGCGACGAATACTCGATAGTTGAGCAGACTGATCAAACAGTTTTATCTACTTTGCATAACGCCAATGCGCTGTTAGAGTTTTTCTGGGGTCCATCGATTGTTCCATCAGTTAGAAGTTACATTTTTGGAATGTCAAAGTGAAATTTATACGCTTAATGATTAAATTTTCTCTTTCCTGCAAGCGCGTTTTGAAGGGACACTAATCAAAAGTGAGTATAAATCCTGCAATTGGGCTGACAACTGACTGACAGCCGCCATACGATTCGTAGATTCTTTGCAGATGCCGAGTGACGAGCCTCTAGAGCTGGAGGCCCTAGCCAGCACCCTTCAAGCCAGGTATGTCCAAAGGGTTCACGGGATTGTAGGGCTCGATCGTTTTGTGCGTAGCGCATCGTCTTTTGTGAATGACTGGGACTCGGACGCCGAGTCGGACTTGGTTTTTGGTCAGCCAAAGACCAAGTCGGTTGTTTCGGATTGTTTATTTAACTTGCGCCTCTTCCGGCTGACTGCGTCTCCTCCTTCTCCTTCTCCTTCTGTTGATGCTGCTGATGCTGGCTGGCTTTATGGTTATGGATACAGTAGCCGGCAGTTGCCTCCGAGTCGGACTCGGCCTCGGAGTTGCCACAGGGAGATCGTTCGCAGCGGAGCGGGAGAGAGCGAGAGCGAGAGCAACAGTAGCAATGAATTTGCATGTACTACATGAAAACCGTGATCTCCAATTTGTTGTTGCTGCCTGTTGGCTCTGTTGCCTCCGATTCTGCCCTCCCCCCGCCTCCCGCCATGACGATGCTGACTCCTGCCACAGACTCGCATCAGATGGCATGGCATGGGGATGGGAATGGGAATGGGGATGGAGTTGGGGATGGCTTGGCATGGCGTTGCTTCGAATTGGTTACAGGGCCTGCCGTACTTAGCTACATGCCAAAAAGTTTTGTAACATTATTTTAAGGTGCCTGCCTTCCACCAATTGCTGCTGCCTCCTGGTCGGTGCCTTCGTGGTGCCTTCGTGGAGCCTCCCGTTGCAAAGTTGCAAGTTGTCAAGCTTGCCATGGCAAATTTGCGATCAAGCGACAACAACAGTGACAACAAGAGCCGGTGACGGGACGCCCAGCGTCCCAACGTCCCAACGCCCCGATGTCCCCCATGGCCATTTCTATATGCATCCAAATCCAACACACACTCGCACTGTGTGATCTGTGAGCCAGGCTTCTTGGGTTTCAGCGCTGTACATCACGTCGCCTTGTACGCCACGTACCGTACCTCTACCCAGTGCACACCCCACTCCATGCTCCCCCCCAGCAAGTATTCGCCTGGAGCTTGAGCTGGCCCTGGGCCTGGCTTTGGGTCTCGGCCAGAGTCGCGTCTGAACTTTATTGACCATATTGATTGCTGCTGTATTGATCGCTTGTAGCTGATAACCAACAAATGGTCGGGCCATGGCGCACAGTGGGACGCTGTGACACACCATGCGAGAAATTTGCTCACAGCTCACAGACAGCGCTGCTTGCTTTATGATGATGAGCGGATGAGCAGCTCCGCCAGCGATCTGCTCGGTTTATGCGGAAAGATTTTTGATTCAGGAACTTTGTGGATGGGACTTCTTTACCTGTTATTATTCTAAGAAGAATCCTTTAAAGAACTGATTCACTTAAACAATCTCTGAGCTAACTTTGGCTTCTGATGGGTCGTATTCTGTCGTATTCGGAATTTAATGGACATCTTCATAGACTCCCTTCCTTCTCCATGCATTTTTAAGTTAGCTACATTGCCGGACACAATCGCTTATTATATGTCGAAAGCTCTTTAACTTTATTACCGCATGAACGTAGACCGCGTCTAGCGCTGGCTACCGACCTGGTCCGAAGCCAGCGGGCGGTGCCAGAGCGCGACTCTGCGAATCTCTCAGGCTCTCAGGGACTCCAGGGGTACTCTGTCTCTGGGCACGCTGAATATTCATAATTTCCAGTTGTGGGATTTATCAATTGCACATCTCAGTCATGAAAACGCATAAACATTTCAAAATGCCTGGCGCGGGTCAATAATTTGACATGAACGAAACAATATGCAGACACGTTCCCAGCGGGCAGGGGCAGGGGCAGGGGCAGGAGATGCGAGATGGTAGATGGAAGACAAGGGAATGTCCAGCGGAGTCTGGCATAGCTTTGCTTATTTTTGCTGCCCCATTGATGATGTGTGAATAATTGAAAGCGGCAGCAGTTGCAGGTTGCCTGTTGCAGGTTGCTTGCAGCCTGTTTGCAGTGGCATTTGCTCTGGAGGCGGCAGAGACAGGGAGACTTTCAAGCCTAGTGGCAGAGTTGTCTACCAACAACAGGCAAGCAAACACTACAGCAAACCCTCGAGAGCCATCCCAGAGGGAGAGAAAAAGATACAGAGATCAGAGAGAGAGAGAGAGAGAGAGAGGTAGAAAGGTAGAAAGGCTGCCCCAAGGAGGGCCCTTGCCTTGCCATGGAATTCAATTTCGCTGGCGGCAGAGGGAGTTAGACAAGCGCCCACACACCACACATACATATATTTGCAGTGTTTCTGATTTTCAGATCTTCAGTGTTTTTTTGAGTGCTCAAATACGCAGATACACAGAGATACAGATACAGATACCGCCCACATTTCGATTCCTAGCCCTGGCCTGCCATAAAATCTGAAATTTCTGAATTTTCTTCTTATTTTCTTCGGGGGTTTTCTTTCAGTTCTGCAGGTCTGCAGTTCTGCAATTTTGTAATTAATTTATTACTTCGCTCTGGCATGGGGCACGAAAAATTGTCGCGACTTTGCGATGTGTCAAAACTATTTTTAATTGGTGGCAGCCCCCCGACAGACAGACAGACAGACCAGCCCAGACCAGACCATACCAGACCATACCCTATCCCACTCAATCCCGCAGATGACCCAAGTACTCGTACAAGAAGATCGTAAACTGGGAACGAGATCAAAGCGAGTGAAAGACTGCTAAAGGAGTTCACTTTCTATTTTCTGCGGATTTAATTGATATTTCGCGGCGTTGTGTCTGCTGCACTCCACATGACTAATGTCCTACTCAATAGACACTAAAGATGCATTACCCAGTCCCAAAAGAAAAAGCAAAAGCAAAACCAAAACCGATCCGATACGATCCAAACCGATCTGTCTGCCTGGGGAGGGAGTCGTCCCTGAGCGGGAAGGGTGGTCTCCTCCGGGTCCACAATTGCATTTTAATGCAAATTTGGTGTCAACGCAATATCGACCATGACAGCATCCCAGGCATCAGCATCAGCATCAGCCTCAGCCTCGGCCTCGAGCATCAGCATCACTCGTTGACGCTCACGCACTTTTCTCTTCATCTCCATCTCCATCTCCATCGGCTGCCTCTCTCTGATGGCCTGTTGCCCTCTCTTTCTGGTGTGTAAGTGGCGGCTGCTTGGTGTTAAAGTGACTGATTAAGTTTGTGCTGTGTTGCTGTTGCTTTTGCTGTTGCTTTTGGTGTTGCTGTGGCTCTTGGGCTGTTGTTGCTGCCTGACGCTAAACGAATTATACGCTTACGTAGGTGGCAGACACTCCGGCACACAGTCTGAGGCACAGCCAGAGAGCAGCAGGAGGAGGCACGAGGCACGAGGCAGCGGCAGGCGGCAGGCGGCAGGAGGCACAACCAGCGACCGATGCACTCGCACTCACACACCGCCATAGAAAGCGACAAATGAATTGAGACGCGCCACAAAAGTTATAAATATTGTCGCCTCGTCCCTAGGGGCGTCTCCATCGTCTAGTTGTTGCACCAGGGATCCTTGTGTGGGCGGGTGCGGTACCCTAGATGCGTATGCAAAAATATCAGAAGAACAGCCAGGGGAGGAGAGCATCAGCGTCAGTCGCAGCCGACAGGCGACGAGAAGGTGCTGCTATCGAATGGTGCACATTCGCTTAAGAACTTAACCTTGCCTTGAACCCAAAACTAAATTACATTAATTTTCAAACACAAATTGACTTAAGAATTGGAAATATTTACTGGAAACAGCCACTTCTGTGTCTCACCTCATTTCAGTGATCGGCTGGAAGAGTAGACTCGAATTTGAATATTCTTCAGACCACCTGACAAAAGAATTAGGAACTCCCAATATACAGCCCTATCTTTTATGATCCATGATCACAGGGGGATATTTTTCTAAGAGTTACAGATGCAGATCGAAGTCGTTAATGCCTTGATATCGTAGACAGAAGCCGTATAATTTTGACAGCTAAAGTGGCGTCACCTCTTTCTCTTCCATATCCAATTCCAATCCCATTCTCATTCCCATATTTACCATGACATCTAATAAAGTCGTAAAAAGATCTGCACACACTCGTAAAAGTTTTGGGATTTATGGCCGCCGCCTCACCGGTCGAGGTCAGGCGCATTTAATGGCGCCCCGACTGAGAGAGGCGACGCGAGGCGGCTACTGTCTGGAGGATCATGCCGGATTCCGGATGGGTTATGCCCCGTATCGATTGCGATTGGGATTGTGATGTGCACTTGCATAATTGAAACCTTCTCTTCGGTTTACGACGATCGTAAAGTGATGGGCTACTGGTTCCCATTGCTGTCTGTCTTCTGTCGGTAGCTACCTGTTCGATGAATCCCATTGAGGGAAGTGGGCAGTGTCGATGCTTATCGGTCTATCGGTGAAAGTTTTATGGCTTGTTACGGTCGTAACTGAGTTTGGACTTTACTTTAATGCCCTGCGATGCTATCTAATCTTCAGAGGGGTGGGGATCCGATGAATCTTCCTCTGACCTGTACAGTGTACACTTCCAATGAGTTGGTTTGCAGAGATCTTAATACAAATCCATCGATTGATGGCTTACCACCCAATATATTGATTGAGGGAAAAGGAATGTCAATGAGGAGAGCTCATTCGAGTGCTTGACTTCCTCAATGGGGAGATGAAAGCACACACCATCCCATCTGCGGCTCGACCATTGTCATCGAATGCGAATATCCCGGGCCTGGCTCAAAGCGATTCAATATCTTCCCCATAGTTGGGCCCGTCGCTTCCTATTGCCCAATCTTTTATTGCTTCCTGTCTCGCTTCCTGGGACAACCTGCTGCTCCTTTCTTTGCCTTCTATCGGCCCGTTCTTCCTTTTTCCTTTTCATTTAATTTTTTTGCCTCGAATCGCATTTCAAAAGGCAACTTAATCGAGCAAAATAAACCGTTTTCATATGCTCGAATTGAGGCAAACACGTCGCATTACACGGCGACGCAGAGGAGAGGACGGGGACGAGGACGGGGTAGCTGATTGTTGTCATTGGGTTCGGTTCGGTTCTTTGGGGAATTTCTGGGGCCCTCGGGGGCACGGGGTTCTGCATCTTTGCTCTGCTCTGCTCTGCTCTGTTTTTTGCACGGATTTTCTTGTTCACTTCACGCGCTGTTCGAAATGCGCGAAATCTCTCGAATGCGGGGGGAGTTTGTCAGTCGCTGTCTTTGTCAAAGGATTATCACTTCCTTTTACTGGCGCGAGAAAAAAGAGGCACTGCGTTGCATGTGGGGCAGGGCTCTGCTAATGAGCTGTGCCCGTAGCTGTGTAAAGTGTATCTATGTATCTCTGGCCGCTCTGTTCCTTTTCTATACAGTAAAAGATTCAATAGCGAACGGCTTCATTGTGCTCTCGCCTTTCCGATCTCTACCATCAATGAAGGATTGTATCTATCTTCCACTTTTGACACCAAATCTATGGCCATTCCCTCTTGGAACCCCTCCTTGGTCCTTGCCAGTGAGCTTTCACTGTATAACCCCCACTTTATGGATACATGTGGGGAAATGCTGTTTCGGATTGACAGTGTGCAATATGCGTTGATTTTTTATGGCCTTCAATTTTGAGGCTGATGGTGGGGCTGACTGGCTGGCTGGCTGGCTGAATGCCGCGATGCCGATTCCCCGATGCTGCACAGAGCTGTCCGTGGCGTGCTGTGCCGAGAGGCTGATCTCGAAATGCAGATAATAATTATTTCAATATGTGTGACTGACTTGCTTGAATGACTGACTGCCAGTCCGCACAGACAGAAAATCCAGATGAACGCAGGGCAATGCCAATGCCATCGTCGTCGTCGTCATGATCTTCATTATCATTATGCGAATGGATCAAAACCGCGACGCCGCCAACATTCATGCCCCTGCTGACTCCACTTTTGCTCTTCTGATGTTTGTGTTTCATTTGTACACTTTGCAGAGGGTATAAGGATATTATGCCACATGTTTGTCAGATGGAAAATGAAACATATACCAAGTATTAATTTGCATCCATATATGTATCTAGTACTTTCATTTTGTGTCTGTTCTAATGAAAATTTTAATCAAATAAAGTCTTTTCCTGATGGATATTTAATTAATATATTAACAATGAAGGGAATATGCATAGAGGTGGAAAGAAAAAAACAGTTCTGAAAATAAATTATAGAATATTCAAGATTTAGAGATATTTCAGGGGACATAGGACTCTAGAAGGATCATCGAAAGACAAACAGAATTGAATTTCGATATATCATATATTTGCTATGGCAACAATCGATCTGCGAGGGTATCCGATTCTTCGGTTCTGGAAATTGCCGTTTGCTTCTTTTGCTTTGTTTTTGCATGTGCTCCACTCACTTTCTGGGGTTGTTCTTCCTCTTGTTTCACTTAATCACTTGTAGCGAGGGAGACAGCAACAGAGAGATGGAGTATGAAAGAAAGAGAGAGCGAGACAGAGAGAGTGAGAGAGAGAAGGAGAGCGAGTGAGAGAGACAGTGCGAAAGAGAGGGGGGGATTTTAAGTTGAAAATTGAATTTCTAAGAATTACAAAACAACAACTCCGACAGCAACAGTATGAAACGAAGAGCAATATCAACAACAAAAGTGCCGTTGGCATCGCCCTGCCTCCCTTTTCGTTTTTCCCTTCCCCCGCCATACACGACGTCCACCACCCTCTCCGCCCAGACAGACAGACAGACAATCCATCCCCAATCCATATACCCATCTTCATATCCATATCCATGCACAGCCCCATCCATTTCTTCAACTTCAATCCCCATCCACCATCCATATCCCATATCCCATATCAGAGAAGCGGGCTTCATTTCATTGCATTGCATTAATTTTGCCAATTAAAAAGTAAATAGAGCCTGCATCCTTCAGTCCTCCCCCGTAACCCCTTGGCATCCACCTACAAGTGCCACATGATGGGGCAGTGGCAGGGGCACGGAATCGGGAGAACGCGCATCTTTTTCGGCTGTGGGCGCGCGCAAAAGTTTTCAATACAATTTAATCCAATCTGTACACACACACACACATATGCTGTCTATCTGTGAGCATGCTGATGAATGCCACAGGCAGTGCCACATTCCCATCCCTTGCCCCTGCCACCAGTGGCTTGCCCAAAGTGCCTGGCTCAATTCAATCAGTTTTTCGGGCAGGCCAAAGTGAAGCCCCGTCAAGTCGTTCCCCCTAGCCCCTTGCCACAGGGCCGCACAGTGGGCTGCATGGCGCGGCCATGGCAACAGCGGCGCAGAGTTGGCCCCACTGTGCCGCCAGACAATTAAGTCGACCCGTGGGCAATACGAGGAAAGATGCTGCCGCAACTTTGGCAACGGCCACAGCTCTCAACATCCCATTCCTCTAGCTACTTACACTATGGAAAACACATTTAAGAATTGGTCATAAATAATGGAAATCGGAAGATCAAAATGTACTTATTAATTAATCATATTAAGAGAATCCGAAAGCCTAGAATATGTTTTCAGAAAAAAACAGTAATAATATAGGTCTTGCTTCCATTCGATTCAAGGGATTGTAGTCTAGTTACTAAATCAATATTACCTAAATCGTTACCTAGGTAATCTCGATCACATTTTTGAAGGATCCATCTCTAGGATGTGTTCCATGGGGAACAAACCTTCCTATATTCAAAACCCTTTCGACATGGTTTGAGAGTATCCCCAACTAACTTCCTCTCAGTGTATCTGTGTACCGTTTTACGTTGTCAATACTGTCGACAAGCTCAAACATGGTTGAACCACCTGCCTGGCTGCCCATCCGCCCCCTAAATTGCTTCGCATATGTGAGAGGAGAGGAACTGAAAGACATGCCCATGACGGGGGCCCAAAGTGTTTTTTTGGGGCGTTTTTTTGGGGGGTACACTCGTACTCGCACTCGCACTCATACGTTCTTTTTCTGCTTCCTCAATCTTCTTGGGCATCCAGTCGCAACCGTTTTGTGGCGCAATTGTCTTAACCGTCGACGCGTCGGTTGCGTATCGCATATCGCACCTGATGGGTTGGGTTTTGGGGTCCAACCTGCCATGGCACGGCCTGCTATGCCCCAGCCCGGAGCAATAACGTCGTCGTCGCCGTCGTCCAACCATTCGTATAATTGTCGATGCGTTAAGGTAATTGTACACCTAACCAACTACCAGAGGCAGACGCAGACTTGGAGCAGGGCAGAGCAGAGCAGTGCAAGGCCGACGCCGACCCATCTATGTATCTATGTGTATCTGTATCTTAGAGCATGACACTGTGGCTCTGCCTTCTGTTCAATGCCGTTGTCGTTGTCGTCGATTCACTCACTCGTTTCTAAGTTTGCGTTTGTCGTCATTTGCCATATTGGTGGCACGCTCCGCCGCTTGGCTTTGCCCACATCTCGCCTGGCCCCTTGGCGGGCCAATTTCCACGCCCTTTACACCAACAGCTTTTAAAATTTTCCATTTTCCACTACTCCAACAGTTTGGTTCGGTTCGGTTCTGTTCGGATCGGTTTGGTTTTTGTTTAGTCTGGCTTTGGTGTTTGGTTTTGGTCTGATTTGCTAGATTTGATTTCAGGAAATCCCGGCCGTGTCAGGTCGCCCTGCCACTTGCCGCCCACTTCCCTCCTCGAACGGCATCGAATGAACACTTGAACACATGAACACATGAACATTCAGCTCTGGTTTTGGTTTTGGTTTTGAATTCCGATTTAGATTCAGATTCGCATTTGCCAGTCCTTTGTGCGATTTGTTAGTGCGCTTTGTCTCCGATCCGACTTGGAGGAAGGTCTCGAGTTACAATTGAAAAATTATAGCAATTAAATGGGATCCCTAGCCACTCTGACAATTGACTGACCGACTGAATGACTTAGCAACTGGCCAAGGTCCAGTCGGTTTACCAATGTGAAATGGTCTCGGATTCGGTGCGGCATCCGATAGGATCTGCTTGGATTGTGGATTGCTTGGGGCTAACATTTCTGCACATCACCTGTATAAGGTATCAATATTTATTTGTAACATGATATTCTGGTTGCGGTTTTTGCACTTTTAAACATTTGTATAAAGGGATCGAAATATGTTTATTAAACGCTTTGATAAGACGAAAATGGTGTTCTAAGAATAGGAATGAAATCAGAATTTTGTTTATTGGATCTAGAATGTTCTTTAGATTCCTAACATCTAAGATTACACCATCTATTCCTTATCGCAGCACAAAATTAGTACCAGCACCATAAAATATAAATGCTAGGAAGGATAAACAACATCTTCGCTCCACTGGCCAATATCATTCCCTGAATGATTACCTGGACAACCCCTGGATCGGTGATCCGGTGTCCAGTCTGCTGGCGCTTGTCGGGAGGAGATGCCTGCGTGTTTTTTGGTGGGTTCCTGCATGCGCAGCGACACACATATATCACATCGATGCGGCGTTGGAGTCGGAGGAGGGTTTTCGGCCCGTTTCGTATAATTTTTATATGCAGTCATCAACAGCTCATATATATTTTTATTGCCAACGCGCTCAGCGATATGCATCTGAAGCAGAAACAAGAAACAGATCGGGGAACAGGCGGCCTGGCCTGTTGCGGCAGATGAAGATGATGATGATGCGATGCGGATGATGACTATTTCTGCGTACAGATTTCCAATAAAAATATTTTCGACTTGAGTTCGGTTTGACTGCCTCTCCAGCTCCAGCTCCAGCTCCAGCTCCAGCTCCAGCTCAGTATTTCATCTGCCTGTGGGCCTCTGGTCTGTTGTGTGTGAGCGAGATTTACACGCTGATACAAGAAATACACCAAAAAAATACCCATAAAGGCAGCCAGAGAGGAGATACATTGCCTTCGCTTAGTCACTACCAAAACCAAAGCGATGGATGATCTGTACCCCTCTTTTTCTCTTTCTCCATCTCTTTCTCATTGTGTACTGCTTGTCTCTTTCTGGCATTTTGGGTGTAAAGATTTATTTCTTTATTTTGGCAGCCAGTGGAAGCAGCCTGTACAGCAGCCATCCCCATCTCCGCTTTGTCTCTCGCTTTGGTTTCTGTTTTATTACCAGGAAATTTGTATTTAATACGTTTTTTCCGCGTTTTTGTAGCGTTTTTCGGGTGCGACATTGTCGCTAACCCACTAACCGAAAGGTTCTGGATCCACTGGCCAAGGCCTAAAAGGTGGCGGTTAGTTCGAACTAACTGTCAGTTATCTAAGTCCACCATCGATACATGGAACACAGCCTAGGAATGGTGCTGCTGTTGGTGTGGGGTGTGCCCCCGGGTCGGTATTCAATTTTCAATGGAAGCCACACACAGTCCATCAGTTCGCAGAAGACTCGGGGCGGGCTCGGGAGTCGAAAGCTTCTATCATCCGATTGTATCGGGTTGGATCCAGTGTGAGGTGGTTTTCTGTAAGGAGGTTACAGGATATCTTTTTTGGTAAACCATCGAATGGGACTGAGTAAACATCGATAGGTAGATAGCTAATCGATTAATATCGCATATGAAACTCAGGCTTTATTATGACAGCTCATAAAAACCTTTGCGTTTAGCTTTTCTCGAGCATTCCTTACACATCGAAAGTATTCCGTAAAAATTAATTAAAGTACACAAATTGGGCCGTTATAGGGATAAAGCCTCGCCCTCGCCTTCGACGGACATCGTTCAGCATCCCCGTTCGAGAGTCAAGACCAGTCCACTAGTTCTGTTCAAGGACCTCCAATTCGATCGCCTCAGGCAGGTTCTGGAAACCAGCGGATTCGAGATAGCCGTCAGCGCAAATACTAAGTACTACGGCCCATCCGTTGCCGCCACGCAAACTCATTGACCGACCCATTTGTTCTCCAGGGTTTCCGCAAAGAGGGTCTTCCTGCGAGTCTTTCATCAGCCTTCCATCATGGAAAACGGCCCTTCTTCTCCCCCGCTCCAAGTGGACCAAATCCCACCTCGCACCGAACCCCTGAAGCTCCATAACTCCCGAGAGATCGTCAAGCAAGGGCTCTACCAGCTACGCAAAGTGGATACGGTGCAGGACCTGTCACGTGCTGGCATTGACCCAGCCATGCCCGCTGATCAACCGAGTGGATCCTCGATGTATAAGGATGCTGACGATGTGGGCGAGGTAGCCTCTTCCTCTTCTCTTGGCTCAGCCACTGAGTTCAAAGATTTGGACGACGATGTATCCAAAGACGAGTTTATGGACTGTGAAAACTTCTAGAGAACAGTAACACCAACAGCAGCACCATATCCATACCCATAAAAATAGCAATAGCAATATCCGTCTCATCGATCAGTAGAAATTAATAAAATGCTCAATAAATTCGCTCGAGTCGAAAGCTCATAAAAACGTGTGCAAACAATCGATCAATCACCATTTGACAGGCACGCAAGTCTCCCATGGAAGCTGTATTCGGATTCGGTTGCGGATTTTGATTCAGAGTCAGAGTCAGAGAACCAGAGTCGAGGATGGCTGACAGCCAGTCTGCCGGCTGTTGCTACCAATCTTTGAGTCGAGACTTCAAAACAATTACACAGCAACATTTCAGAGGTCGGAGAGATGCAGATGCAGATACAAATGGTGTATCCGTGCGATGCTCAGACAACTGCCACTGTACAGCGACTGCTGGCTGTTGATTCAAGCGGTTAATCGATAACAAATAAAAACATTTCGACAACTACTTCCAAGGAACAGGAACGGGCATCAGTGCCAACTCAACTCCAGAGCTGAACAGAGTCCCAACTTCAATCCCATGCCTATACCCATGCCCATACCCATACCCATTCTCATTCTCATTCTCCCAACTCCAACGTCTTTGGCTGTCAACAAGTCGACATTGTGTTTATGAGTGGCGTGGTACGCATAAATGCCATGGAAATTTTCTTTTTAATCAATTATGAGTATTAAGCAAAGGGGCCAACCGTCCCGTCCCGTTCCGTCCATATGGGGATCTCGGATCGGATCGGGGCTGTGGGATCTGCTCTTGCGCGAGAGTATCTCCGATCGCCGATCGGGGTGAGACCTCAAACCGCGCGCGCGAGTCTCTGCCTCAAGATAAAAATCGCAAACATTCTTTATTGAATGCTGTAGATGCCAACGCCAGCCTTCTGTCTCCTCCGTCTCATCCGTCCCCTCCGCCGTTTCTCGGTGTAATCTGTGTGTGTGTGTCCCTAAGACCATGTGGAGTGGCACTTGGAGTGCGACTCTCAAGCTGAAGTACGAGTACTAGTAGCAGTGGCAGGCAAACTCCTTCGGGCCTCCTCCACTCCTTCCGATCCGCTGAGAATAGATCTGTGCATGGGATCGAAAGGGATATATATATATATAGATATATATATCGATTATGAAAATAGGCCTGATTCTTCCCGAGAAATAATTATATATAAAAATTAGGTATCCCCATAAATTCTTGCTTCTTCTTCTTAAAAGGAAGTGAATAAGCGAGGATTATTATTTGCGAGTTTGTTTGGAAGGCAAGCTGTCTGTCCCTTAAGCTCTCCTTGTTGTTAATCGATCGATGCAACGCATACGCCTTGCTCTCGCGAGGGTAGCGCACCAGACCCTGGCACCCAGGCCACAATCAAACAAATCATAATCGGTGGCTGGCCAAGCGGTAGACAGTAGACAGTAGCTGCATACGCTTCAAACGGTCGACAGTTTGTCTGTCAAATTGACATTACACGCAGCGACACAGCAGCGCACCAGAAGCCGCTACAGAGGCAAAGTCAAGTGCAGCAGAGGCTGGGGGCATGGGGCAGAGGCTGGAGCAGAGTCAGAGGCAGAGCAGCCAACAAGTTGCATTTACATGACACATTCAGCAGGGCGCAGGCTTCTCTCTGGTGCTGGTGCTGGGGCTGGGGCTGGGACTCCGGGCGTAGGCCGGCTGATGGACCGAGGACCCTGTACCCTGTACCATGGACTGCGGACTGACGACGACTGATGCGCCGACGTCGCCTGTTGGCTTCTGTTTGCGGCGCTGACTCAGCTGAATCCGCAGCAGAGGCCCACGGACTTTGGCTTGGATCTGGGCAGACCCTCATAGGGGACGCTAAACAGGGAGCTGTACGGGTACGGGGAGCAATACTGGTGACTGGTGGCTCAACCTGATGATTTTCTGCATGGCTCGCCTTGGGTTCGTTCTGCCTTGGCAACCTGTTGGCAACTCATTAAATAATGCCGATGACTGGACAAATTTGAGGCTCTTCTTCCAGGCATACACCCATACACCCATATAGTTGTATGCATACTTTTTGCCTCATGCCTTAAATGAAAAGTGATTAAACAAGCCCCTGGCCATGGTCGAGGCCAGTCTCGAAAATTTATAATCCTTGTTGTGCAATGAAATTGCATTTGACTGGGACTGAAGCTGGAGCTGGGGCTGGGAGTGCGGCTGGGCCTGGAGCTGGAGCTGAGACTGAGGCTGATGCCAAACGTTGGCGTTATAATTCTACCATTCCACCCCGGCAGCCACCATCTGCCGACTCCTACTGCAGTGGAGCTTCTGCCGGGACTCTCTTCTGCGCTGTGTGTGCCAAAGTGACACTTGTACAGATTTTCTTAATGCGCCAAAGTGCCACTTGTCGTCTGTTGACGCTCTTCGTCCTCAGGCCGAGCATCAGCCTCAGCCTCGGCATCATCTCCATCTCCATGCCCATCCTCAAGGCATTCCCATCTGCAAGCATCGCTGCAAGCATCCCGGCCAGATCGAAGCTGTTTGTACGTTGTCTTGGCTGCAAAATTTTGTTAAATCAGCGCTAAATGTCCCAAGACCAAGACTCAGGCCAAGACAAGTTGCAGAGAAGCCTCAAAACTTGTCCGTTGACTACAGAGTTCTAATTGCTGGCCAACGCATAATTTGTCACATGCCAAATTAATAAACGACTTGCCCAGATGCACCTTTTGGGATCTGAAGCGTTGGATACCCCCCGGGCTCTCACTCACTCACTCACTCAGTCTAACAGTCCATCAGTCGTTCAGTCATTCAGTCATTCAGTCAGCTGCACAGTAGCAGCTGATTTGGCCTCAAGTTGGCAGAATCGGTCCTTTGATTGAGTGGATGATGTGCGCGCTGAGGGCTTCTGCTGCTGCTGCTGCTGCTGGTGTGTGGGTTGAGGCTCAACGAGTCGGGATGCCTCCAGGAAGTGAGGCTTAACGCCAAGATGTTTCACAGAGAACGCCATACTTTGGAGAGAATTCAATCGATTAAATATGTTAAGAATTCCAAGAAAAAGACCCCCTTTAGTATTGCCCGAATCATCGATGAAATATTGAAGTTATTCTGATTAATAACTTGGCTCGAACAGCAACCGCTTTGTATGCTTCCAGTCGCCGAACATTTAATACAAAGGAGCATTCTTTGCCAGTAGTTCAGACCCCAACCATTCGGCGACTACGAAGACGATGGCGACTCCTCTTAATTGCAGCTACTTGCTATTATTGCTGTTGGTGTGGGTACACTCGTATTCCAGGGTACTCCATGAAGTGATGGGCTGGACAATGGACGGGAAATGGAAAGGTATCTCTTTGAAATGTACACTTAAAGTGTTCCCTAACTTCCCTGCACTAACCAAGACTGTATTATGCCCTTTGCAACACTGCCTGGCTTGAGAGTATGTTATTGAAAATAAATCGGATCAGAAATCACTGAGAATCCACTAGTTGACACCCTTTTTTAGGCCCCTTTTAGTGGTGTTCTTGCATTTGTTGTAATGATGGGTAGAGCCGCCGGGCAGTATTTATTTTCCTGTGGTTTTTGCCGCTACATGGCGTTGCTTTTGCTGGTGTTCCCTCTCTGGTTGAGGCTGCCACTTAATTTATTTGTCACCGAACCGAAGCGCAAATGAAGTTCGAAAAAAACAACGACATGCAAAGGCAACTGAAGCAACAACGACCACGGAATCGTTTGAAATTACACAAGAAGCAAGAAAAAGAAGCAGCCGAAGGCAGCAAAAAAGCTGAAGAAATAATTACAAATTAAAATGAAACACGGAATGGGACACATGAGGAAGAGCTCTGGGGATGCGCCAGTGGCATCGGCAATGGCATCGGCACCGGCATCGGAGGAGGGTCCAAAGTTTTACCCAAGCTTATAAATAGCCGCGTTGACGACGCTGGCCACGCATGCGCAAAGATTTGTCATAATTGATAAACGACAACAGCGGCCACATTCGAGACTCCTCCATATCTGACGAGTGAACTCGGGGCGGTGTCTTCGATGCCTCGCCAGGGGTGGACCAGGGCGTCCAGTGTCGCCGCCGCCGCCGCCGCCAGTGGCAGTGACAGTGATCACGCCTGGCCGAGCACACAAATCGAAGCGTTGTCAAACAGAGAAGACATACGCTGGGGGTACAAGTATAACGATATGTGGGTTCCTTGAACTTCTGTTGGAAGAGTCTAAAATCGAAAGTCAAAGATAAGTTATCGGAAATATATCTTACGATTAGCAGGAGTTCTACAATCCAAAGTGGACGATGAGCAATCGATTTCCTATAGATCTAAAGAAATCTCTCTGATATGTATAGACTATGGAGAGATTCTGGAGGAGAGTTAGGACCTACAACCTCTTTAGTTGTGATTAGCAAATAATCTTTAAAAGTTTGCATTAATATTACTATTATAGATATACATATACATATACAAAGATACATCTTTGCAGTCTCTATAAGAACATCATTACTTAGCACCATCAAACCGATCGATTTTGAGACTGGATTTGCTTTAGGAAGAGTCGATTAATGTTCGATTGTTCGACAGCTCCGTGGAGATCATAAGATATTGACTCGCATAAAAATCCAAATGAAATCATATGGAATCTTTTTATGGATCGATTAAGCGAGTATCCCAACTGCAGTCAAGGCTTCGAACTTCAAATAGAAACTTCAGAGAGATTGATAGTTCTGTAAATATATAAACAAAAAAACTTTTCTAATGATTGTTTGATGTACCTTATAGACCAATAAATTTAAGCAGTGTCAGCTGTTTAAGAAATACCAGTAAGGCACTTTATCGTCGTACAAAGATTCCTTTGGGATATGTAGAACATTCACTACAATCCTAACCAATCCGCAACACAGTCTTCGGCTAACAGAATCAATCGATCTTCACATGGCACCACAAATCCAGGGATCTATGTATACACCTCCAGCAAACGGCAGTCCCTGCAGCATCTCGATGTGATGCACAGGTGACGATGACGATGACAACTTCAGTCCTAACTGCACCTTCGACAGCGACAACGGCGACTGCGATTGCGACTGCGACAACGATGACGCCAAATTGGCAACGAGTTTTTGTGGTTTGTTTTTTCACTTTGTGTTCGTTTTGTACGAGTATCTTGTTTTTTTTTCTCGACGAACGTGAGAACCAATTGCTATGTATGGTCATTACAAGCCGTCCAGTCTGGATGGATCGCTCGAACAGAGAACTGAGATCTCTGAGAGGGCAGAACGGGGAATTCAGAGTGTTCGGAGTGTTTGGTGTTGGTTAGAGCGAGAGATAACCCATAAATATTTTAATGATGATTACATTTTAAAAACGAGTGAACAGGCGAACGAGCGGCACGAAATCGAATGAGAAATCACAGGGCCGATCAAGCACAAGCTCCAGCTCCAGCCTCGTACTGAGGTGCTCCTCTGGCTCTGGGTGCTCTGGTAGTTCTTGGTCCGTGGATCTGCACCTGGGGATCTGGGGATGATGAGCTACTATGCCAGTGCCGGGCGACACTGACGACATTTTTGGAATTACATTGACAGGCCAAGTTGAGACTAAAAGCGATAATTATTGCCGCAACGCTCTCGCCGGATCGCTCGCTCCCTGTCCTGTAAGTGTTGGCGATTGTGTCTTCAGAGCGGGAAAACACGGCCCCAGAGGCTGGTGGCTGGAGTCGCTCGAAGAAAATAAGGAGATCGCAGCTGTTACCACTGATCGACGGCGTCTTGCCAATGTAATTTCAATAATTTTATCTGAGGCCGCGCGCGTCTGCCGTGATTCGATTGGGTAACCGGTGAGCGCTGAGCGGTGACAGATCAAAGCCGGCTTCCTCATGGCTCGGTCTCCCAGCTCTGGCTCTGGCTCTGACTCGGACTCTCTGCGTCGGCAAAGATCACTGATCGCCAGCAATGGGTGGAGTAGAGTGGGGTGGACTCGGTTCGGTTCGGTTTGGTTCGGTTTGGTTCAGATTGGCATTGGCATTGGCATTGGCATTGCTCCTGCTCCAGATGTTTAGCTGCACTTTGGCGGCTCCCAGGCAGCCCAGACCCTGCACCTTTCCATGTCTCTGTCGCTGTTGCTGTCGCGATCGCAATCACACAAAGCCAACACTCGAAGCGCAATCATCAACATCAGAGCGAGCGTCATCAGCCGACCGATCCACTGCACTGCCAATTACTCGCCAGCATTGTTGACATGCCTTTTGCCATTTGCATCGTTTTCGTATTGATTTGTTTAAGTCCAGGCCCTGTCCAGTCTCCACTCCTTTCCAATCCCTCCAATCAGCACACCACAATTTTCGGCATCTCAGTCCCAACCCCATCCCCATCCACAGGACACAGACCTGTAGATCTTTAGCGATCCCAGCCCAGATCCCAGATCCCAGGTCGCAGTCCCCTGCATTTTTCTCCCACGGACGGCAGCGTGTGAATGGGCCTTTCAGCGGGTTCAATGTGCCGATCAAAAATATGTCAAAAATCTATCGAACTCTCGCTTTTCGAGAACGTGCATCGAACTGCTGTCCGGCCCTCCCCTCCCCGATCTGGGTACCCCAGTCAGCCGTTGGACAGGGTGCATGCCTGGGCGATTTGTAGGTCAGTTATCGACCCAGTTTACGTGAGTCCGAGCGAGGGACCTGGGCGACCAGAAGACCCTTTCTGTGTAGGGGAGAATGCGTTGGGATCTCCCTGATTACTGACTGACTGACTGACTGGCTGACTCATCTAGATAGCTTTCTTGGGTGTGAAATTCTTTTTGAATCCACTGAGTCAGCTTTAGATCTTTTATTTAAAATGATTAAGCCCTAATCTATAAGCTTAACTTGTGTAAAGAACTTCTGTTTTAACTGGCGCGAAACTTCTGCGATGAAATATACCATGAGAAAGCCAAACAGAAGCATTTTAGTGAAGTTTGGCGTAGGTTTAGTACCTTAACGATGTCTGTACTTTTTCCCCAATTTCCTCTTTAACATTTTAGACTTGAGGGTTTCATGGCTTTCCTGCAAGTATATATATTTTAATGGCAAATTTAGAAATTTATGAAGCATGTTCAGCTATTGTACTAAGTTATTGATTACATTGAACGAAGGCTCGTTGACGTATACTCAATGGATTATCTGCCATGATATCCTCATATATCAAAGATCATTCCACCTTTTAAGGGCCATACACAAAATCGAACCAAAACAGAAAGCTATATCTCTCAATCAGTAGATCCACTTTCGGGGCAATTTAAATTCGATTGAAATCGCAACGAGGTGAACATGTTAATCGAAGTGCCAGCCGCCACGCCTGTTACCGATTCACTGGCAGAGCAGCATTTTCCCACACCAATTGGCAACCATCGGGGACCGGGAATCGGCGGACTCCCCTACCCGCTACTATTAGGCCCGGGCGCAGTCGCATTTCATTTTGGATTCCAGAAGCGTTTCGGTTCAAACATAAAATAAATAAAAATCAGTACAATTCGAAGAGCTGTTGTCGCCTTTGAGCTTTTGCGACAATCACTCACGTTGCCGCTGGCCGCTGGTTCCGTCTCCGTCTTCGTCTTCGTCTCTGGGCATGACTCTGCCTCTGGGTCTGCTTTGAATTTGCCTCTGAATCTGAATCTGACTTTGACTCTTCCCTCTGCCTGCACCTTCCCGTTCCATCGGAGTTCCATCGTTCAATCATCGGCAATCGTCTTTGAGGCCCTGATTCGTTCGTTAAACGTTCTGCGTATTGAAATGAAATTTGTGTCGCTCAACACGATGACTTATTCAATTATTCGATTCGATAACACGTGATTGAATTATAGAAATAACATTGGGTCGGGCCAGGCCGGGTCGGGGCTCCCCTTCGCTCCTTCCCGACATGCTCCCACTGTAAGCCGGCACTTTGTTGGCCTGGTTGCTGCTTATGTTTGCCTGGTTTTCACCTTCATTTTGTTTTGGATATTGACACGAGTTATCAGACAGTAAAAGATTGTAAACCAAAATTGTAAATTGTAAAAGATTTGGTTCCTTCCTTTAAAGCTCTAATACAATTCTCCGCAGAATGGTGGAGGAGCAGACCATAGTCGTTGACGATGACATCACCAACGTGAACAGGGAAAGCAGTGATGACCAGTTTCTGATCAATCGCAGCCGCCGCAATGCCGTTCACTTTTCCAGCGTCGGGGAGTTCCTCTCCAGCCTCAACATCACAGACACAGGCCTGACTTCGCTCAAGGGTCTTCACTCCCTCAGTCTGGAGCACTATAAGAAATGTATGCTGGCTCCCGAGGAGAGCGACAGGGAAATTCATTCCTCGGGTAGCATGATTGAAAATGAGATTGGCCAGCCCCCAGCCGATCGTATATAAGGTCGTGAGATGGTCCAATGTTGAGGGATGTAACCCAAACAAGATACAGAATTAAAAGCCATTTCGAAAAGATCCCCCCTCACGTCACAAACACTTCGATCTTAGACCTTGTAAATTAAATGTATAACCGTCTAAAAAATGTGTTTGAACAAGTGGGAGACAGTCTCTGGCTTATTGAGACCCCCTTCAGATTCAGATTCCTCCTTCCATCCAGAAAAATTCCCCGACTTGACAGCTCGATTTGCATAATTGTGGCGGGGCCACGGGCATACACAGCGCATACAAATTGATTATTGAACCGAATTCCTGATATATTTTTTATGGTTTGATTTATGATTGCCATACAGTTGTCAGTCAGTCATAGCCCCCGCCAAAGTCTGCGCTGTGAAGACGGGTGGGGAGGGTTCTTTAACGACTGGGCATCAAAAATGCTAATTGAGCTGTTTATCGATTTGTCAACAGCAATAACCCACAAAAGCCAGCCACAGCCACAGCCACAGCCACACTTGAACAATGGTCACATCAGTGGCGACAATTCCGCTTCATTGCTGTTTGACTGCTCGTCTTTTCTGGGGCTCCTCTCCTCTCCACTCCACTCCTGTCCTCTTACTCTTCACGCTCTCCATTGAGTTTTATTGACTATTAAAATTGTGTCAAAATGTGTTTGAAATTTTTTATTGTTAATTATACGCGGCGGGCGTAATGTGGAATCAATAAACAATATCGGGACATTGCAATCGAGAATTCTGGCACAACACAAACACGCGGTGACCCCGACACCCTGAACCATACTGAGAATTCCCTGTCCATAAAAAAAAATGAACTAATTAAAGAACCAGAAAAGCGTGAAGCCCGAAATGAAATCAAATCAAAATCGAATTCGAAAACTTTCAAATGAATAGACAGGCAGATCGGACACGCCGCCAGGTCTCCGGATCGGACCCCGTCCAGGGTCCAAGCGAAGGCCAACAAGAGACAGGCTGCTGGGCCACAGCCTGGCTTTGAGATTGAGTTTGAGTAATGAGGCCTGGAGCTTGGAACTTGGCGCTGGTCCGCCAACCGCCGACCGCCGACCGCCCTGGCTGGCTGACTGAATGACTGACTGACTGTCAGACGAGCTGACTGAGAGCCCAGAGATCCGCAGAGATCGCCGAGGGAGGGAACCCTGACTGACATTTGATTATTGGCTTCCAATTTGTTGCAGATTTTTTTGTTTTATTTTCCGTTCAAGCGCAAATTGCGTGCCATGCCGCTCCGACAGATCGAGGGACTGAGGCTCGCAATCACGGTTCGTAAATTTTGCAAAAAACCAAAAGCGAGAGAGAAACAGATACAGATACAGGGAGGAGGGGTCTGAATGAGCAGCGAACAGAAGTCAAATTGTGGCCAACATGGAAATTAATGGAGCAATGGAGCGGCAGCGATCGAAGAGCAACAGCAGCAGCAGCAGCAGCAGCCGTGATCTCCTTCTCCATCTGCAACTCCATTTCGTGGCTGCTGCTGCTTCCAAATCGGCGGCAGGAAAGGAGTTATTAAGACAGAGAGGGATGGATAGAGGGAACCCGGCCAGGCCCGGCATTGCTCTGCTTTTTTTCAGTTTAATGAAGGCAGTTCGATCGATTTGGCTGGCTACGAGTCGTGGCTGCGCCGTGCCATGCCACCGCCTGTCAAGGCAGCTACAAGCTGCCCCAGCAGACCATGCCCCATGCCCCATACCCCGGCGCCTAAGCTTCAGTTCCAGTTTCAGTTGCAGCATCGCTTTTTCGAGATGGTATCGATGGGGCTGTTTGGCGATTGTTTCGGCGATGCAACTATCGCAACTATTGGCTATATATATATAGCTAAAAATCGAGGAATATTCGTGTTGTGGAGTTGTGCGATTTGCCTGAATATATATTTGGATTAAAAGGGAAAAATTCCAAGCAGAATATCCCATATTCGAGTATAAGATGTTTCACTTCAATTTGTTTCAATTATGTTCTGTTTCCAGAGTTCCTCTGACTAGAAGGCACCCATATTCCACATTCCTATGTAATGGTCTATGTTCCTCTACCATCCAATTGGAGGACATTGCTCGTTGCTCGTGGTCTGACTCGTGTCACGCTCCCGTCACTATGAAAGACAGCCTCATCGACCAGTCCTCGGCACAATTTCAGTTTGCTGCTGTTTTTGTTGGCCAGGCCAACGATGCCCCCATCACCATCACCATCGCCGTGCTCATCCCCGTCCCCTTCCCGTACTCTGGACTCTGGCAGCATTTTCGATCTGTCTGTCAGTCAGCTGCCATTTTTGCTTGGCTCGGGCAGCCAGCCCAGCCAACCAAGTCGGCGAACCAATTGATTGACATTGCCCACAACGCCCTTTTGCTTTTGCCTTGGCTTTGGCTTTGGCCATGGCTATGGCTATGGCTTGAAGCAGCAGCCAACTTGGGGCGGTCCGAAAAGCGGTCCGGGTCCCGAAAGAGCCAGCGATAGTGGTCAAGTGGCAACGTTTTGAGCACAACTGTACCGGAAATGTGGGAAAATGTGAACCATTCATGAATGGTTTGCTTCTGGTGAATTATGCCCCAACCAACTACAAATTATACAACAATAATTAATTAAGCCAAGAAGTCCACAAACCAGTCAACACGAAGACGGGGACATGGACATGGAGACAGTCAGACGGCCAGTGTGGACGGACTCTGTGTAAAGTGTTAACCAGTTAGCCAAAGCCAAAGCCAAAGCCGAAGTTCATTCAAGAAAAACTGACAATAACAAAAAACAGTTACTACACACAGAAAGAGACGCGTCGGAGGGGCACGGAGGAGCACAGAGGGGCAGATGGAGCAAGAGTCGTTGAGCGGTCAAAGCCGTGTAATTATGAAATTCAAAGAAATGAAGCATTAAAATGAACAATCTCGAAACAAACAAGAAATATGATATATGGCCCTATGCCAGGCCGAAAAACTGTTCATGACTAAATTAGCATGGCTGAAACCACTGGAACGACTGGAACCACCGCCCATTGATAAAGAGAGACCACTCTACTGTATTCCACTTCCACTCCACCATTTGAGCCTTTCCCATTGACAACTTGGGAGAGATACATATATGTACATACATACTCCAAGAGAGGGTCTGAAATGGTTGACAAATTAATACAGAGCTCGTCTTTTGGCTCTGGCTCAGGCTCAGGCGTTTGATGTCGACCGACGCGCTGGGCCGACTTGAATTTCTAATTGGGAAGTGCTATAAAAAACACAGCTCCAACTCCATAGTTTGATTACTCCAACTTCAGCTTCTCCGAGTACTCGACTAAAAACTACGAATTGTCCATTGGCTGGATTATTTTCTCACCATTTGTTCGCTTCTCGCTTTATGATTATTTTTACAACTATTATTATTATTATTTAAGTTGTTTGTCGCTGGTTTTACAATTTCCAACGAATGGCCCCGACAGACCGACCAAAATTTCATACTCCGAAATGAATTTATAGTCATTAAACTGTGAGCTATGTCTTTATAAGTCCATGTTAGTCGACTGCTACACTGGATACAGGGGTAAGGAGTGACCAAGGGAGGACCGAGGGGTATTTCAATTCAGGGAAATCGAAATCAGTTTGCTTACGGAACCCCAGCTGTGGCTTGGAATCGAGTCCAGAAATATTCCAAGAATTTATCATAGATTTCTGTTTCAGCATCGAAAATACTGTAATATTTCCTTACTCCATTATAGATTTACCCCTTGAATAATTTCAAGGGGGCGATCTTTCCATTTACAGTTTTGTTTCCAAGTCTTCAACTTCTCTGATGCTTTTTTCCTTTAATTCTATGCCTCTAAGACTCGAATTTTAAATATATATAATTTTTGGGGTCGGAAAAACTTTCTTCTGGGCGTTAGACATGTCCACTTTCCGCACAAATCTAATACACCCCAATACTAATTTTGAGTATAGCGAATAAAATGTTGACATCGGTGGGCTTGCCTCCTAGTCATTCGTTATCCTTCTTTGTTCTATCGATCCCCCCATCTATCCAAGCGATCTCGAATATCATATTTTACCATTGCACCGATTCGAATGACAACTTTCCCACTCGGATCTGCAGCGGCTCAGATCGGTTCCAGCCAATCTGCGGCTGACAGACAGAGAGCTTTAACAATTAGCACAACTCCTGACACTATGCTGGATCTCTGCAGTTCTTCAGCTTTTCAGTTCTCGTCGCTTCAATTGAGCAGTCGCAAAAGATTTTCCATTTCCCATTTTCCCAGGCATCCATTGCCAGACGTGTACACATTTCTAATTAAATTTTCAAAGTTTTTTTTCATTCTGAGCAATTTTTGATTGACATTTTACATTAAATGCTCCTCTGGCCACGGCGCAACGGAGCTGGGATGTGGGGATGTGGCCACAGCAATAGCAAAAGAGCAGAGCAACAGAACAGCAGAAGAGGAACGTTGAAATTGATCAATTTCACATAATTTCAAGGCAAGTCGGACGCGGTAATGCAAATCCGACAGATGCGACTACGATTCCAGCCTCAGCATCAGCATCAGATCCGACTGGGAATGGGAGTGGGAATGTTAGAAGTGCTTAGATCGCTCAACCATTGCTGGGGGGGAGGGGTGGGGGATAGAGTATGGCTTTTTGGGAGGAGGATGGATTCCTGGTGCCGCAGATGGACCAGCTTATGATTGACAACGGCTGAATTGAGCCGCTCTGTAAGTCCACGCATCCAGAACCGAACGAACCGAAAACCAAACCGTGCAGGTCCTAACCGATCCTGCCCCCGTTCGGCCTCGGAGTCCCCTGACAGGTTGACGGGCTTTGGGCGCTTTAAACGTTTCGGTTGCCTCCCTCGTCGCTGATCTCACCATCACCTCTGCTTTTAGCCTTTTAATTGCTGGCCGTTTGCTGGACTTCTTCAGCCTCTTTCACAATTCTCATTGATCTTTTCTCGAATGTGCGCAACTGTCGGATTTTGTGAGCTGTCAGTGGCTCGACTCGACTCGACTCTGGCCGTGCCTCGTGCCCCATGCCCCGCTCTGGATGCTGATGTGTGTCTGTGTCTGTGTCTGTCTGTAGCGTGGCATATCTTTGATTTGCTAATTAACGGTTTGTCGGTTTAGTTTGACAGTTGAACATGAGTTCTTGACATTGCCCTCTTTCTCCCTGACTTTGGCGAAAAGGCGATACACAGATTGTGGTGGCTGTTGACTGGTAGCATAGGTAGCTCCATTGATCTGCAATCTAAGGGCAGAGATGGCCAATCCCATATTCTCTGGAATATTTTTCCAATCGTATCTTATTCTGAGGAGAATAAACACGACTTCACGTTATGGTTACCTCAGGACTTAACTATTATTTGATTCCTTTTTCGCACATTTCATTGTAGCATTCCCTACCTACTATCCACTATCCACAATTACAAATCGCTGTCGTAGGCCCAAAATTGATGGTCAGCTTGGATCCTCGACACAAAGCAACATTGTTAACACCTTGGCAATGTCCGAATCCGAGTGTGCTGTTAATATTAATGATGATGTGGTGTTGATGTTAAGTGCAGTTTAATAAATGAATTGTCTCCCATCCTTTGCAAAGAAGATGCAGAAGATGCCTGTCCGTTGACCGGAGTCCACTATCCGCTCTACGCGGTCCGTTTCCCGTTGGCCCAGAGGCAGCAGCGTGTAATCCATCACCAGATTCCCAGTGCAACGTTTCGCTTTTTTTTCGTTAGCAACTTCCTGCATTTGCATGTGCAACGACGAGTGCATCAATGCATTCCAAGTATCCGATGCTATGAGCTCTCTTTTCTGTCTCTCTATACCTGTCTCTATCTATCTTCCCCCTTAACTACTTCATTTCTGGGCAACCCGACCCTGGGGCCAGCTCTGCTCAGCGTTTCGGACTTGGTCTAGACTGTAGACTCTGGGCGTGAGTGCATTTCCTTGGTGCTCGTCCCAGTGTGCCTGAGAGATCATTTGTCTACTGGCTCTGGCTCTGGCTCTGACTCTGCCCTTGCCCCTTGGTTTGAGGCACACCTCATCGCTGAGGCAAGCCTATTTCTTACAACTTCTTCAAACAACTGAAACAACTGCAAGAACTGCTACAACTGACGTATCATAAACAACAACAGGAATAACATCTCGTTCTCCGTTGCTCTTGCACTTGGCTGCGACTGCGACTGCGACTGTAACTGCGACTGTGACGGTCCCGGTGATGGTGACTGTGACGGTGACGGTGACGGGTACTGGTGGGGAAACCTTTGTGGCCAAGTGTTTTGGAATCTTTTGCCGGTTGCTGCTTCTTGGCTAACGTCTCTCTAACAAGGCAAAGAAAAATGGGCCCAACGCCAACTTTTGGCTAAAGCGCAAACACATTAAAAATTGCTCCTTCTTCTCCTCTCCATCTTCCACAAACTGGCCAACATTGTTGTTTCTGTTGTTTCTGCTATTGGTGTTTGGCAAAAATACTCTAACTCCAGCTGAATCGTGCTTGGGTATAAGGGCATACAGAGCTTCCACGTGGCTACAAAGGGTTTGAACATATAGCCTTAAAATGATTGCTACTTGGTGTCTGGCAGAACACCTAATATATGTTTTGGTAATGAAAGCATTTCGATACTTTCTTCTCTAAATGGCCAATGCACCTGCTTAAAACTTTCACTTATATGAGCGGCATTACTTTGGATATTTGGGGATTCCTGTATCCGTTTTAATCTCAGTGCCAAGGAGCTTCGATTCGATTTTGGCGACCAGTCGCAAAGCGCTCTTAAAGGGTATTTGGAAAGCTGTTTGGCCCTAGCTCTCCATGGCCCATGCCCATGTCCATTGCCATTGCAATTGCCTGAGGCCTCAAATGCACTTTGCGAAAAAAGCATTTCCTCCAAACTTGTCTCGATTTTTGCTTGCCCCGCAGCGGCTTTAGTGCGAAATAGCTCTGCGGCAGCGTTAGCGTTAGCGTTAGCAACTGGGGTAGGGGCACGGGCGAGGGGCACGGGGCACGGGGTACGGGGCAGCAACAATTTGCAGCCTGGCTGTGCGATTTATCTTTGGGCTGGCAAGTTAATGTGGCAATTGTATGCTAAGCAGCAGCAGCAGCAGCAACTGCAACATGGAGCTGGGTCTGGACAGGAGGGTTGGGGTAATATGTGGCACAGGGGCTGAGGTGGCAAAGGGGGCGTGGTGGTGCTCCGACAACGGTTTTCATGAATGAATTAGGCGGCGGCCAAAGTTTGGGCACCGCGGCGAAAGGGCAACAACTCAATTTACAGTTGTTATATTTTTCAGCCGGAATGCCATTGCCCACGGGTCGGCCATTTTTTCTTAGGAACCAGTGGACCAGTGGTCCCTGCCCGTACCCCTCCTCGGAGCTCATCGGAATTCCTGGGACATCTCATGGGTGTGATTTTAATTTCATACACAAATGAACGCAGATCAGGGCCCCCTCCGAGATACACAGAGAGATACGAGTGCGAGTGCGAGTACTCGTATAATTTGACTCGAGCAGCGAGCAGCAGGAAAATAGCAATAACTCCCACGAAGATTAATAACAGAAAAGTGGGCAGGGACACACACACACACACACACACTCTCGTAAATAAAATAAGGAAAAAGAAATACAAAATGCACAAAAAATGAACAATAAGAGGGGCAGGGGGGAAAGCGAGGGGAAAAGCGAGCTGGAAAATGAAATTTATGCATAATGCCGAAAAGCGAGCAGGCGAATGGCCCATCAAAAGCGGCAAATAAAAGCGGGAAAGGAATGGAAAAAACTGAAGAGGAATACAAAAATGCCAAACTAGGAAGAGCAATTGGTGGAATTGATGCGCGCCCTGGGGGCGTTGTGGGTGGGGGTGGGGGTGGGGGGTGTGGGTGAGCTGGGTGGCGTAGATGTAGACGTTCCCAAGAAAATTAAAACGAATCATATATGCCCTGAGTCCCAAAGGTTGATGGATGGATAGATGGATGCTGGATGGCTGCTAGATACCTGGATAGGCGCGTAACGGAAGCATATTTCAGAAGTTCTACGAGCGGAAAGTTTCCCATATTATATTGAAGTTCTAGAAGTCGGATTAGAAAAGTTACCCAAGCTCAAGAAGACTTTCTTTGCCTAACTTGTTCTTTTTCAATAATTAAATATTATAAACGTTGTCATATTAGAGTTGTCTGATGGGTGTTTATGAGTGGTATATTTCTACAGTTTGTGCTTTACCTACATTGATTTGAATAGGGCTTGAAAGGCTTTTGGCTGCACATATATTTTGGAAAGATGAAAGTCATATCCACCAAGCATCTCATCTAATCCGATGTACCCACCGAATTTACAATATTGTACTGTCAAATGGGGCACATCCATGCTCGTACATCAAGGATCAATGGCACGTACCAGCACTAAAGTTATTAAAGCCATAAGATACACAGCCAGGCGGACGGGCGCCCGCAATCCAATCCAAAGCCTCACCAGGCGTGCGTCCATATGCAGAAAAAATTCATACATATCTATGTATATGTATATGTATAATATATATATGAATATACGACGAGTATATGTGTAGCTACTTCTATGTCCTGTGTGTGTTTATATATGAGAGCGATACATTGACGCACCCCTCAGACTCCACCTCCGACTCCGACTCCGAATGCGACTCAGGAAGGCAACACGACTTTAAACCCATCAAACCATTAACAACAACAGCAACAATGGGGCAGAGACAACTCCAGCTACAACCCCTGCTGCTGCTCCTGCTGCTACTGTTGTCGCACCCCCACCCACCCCGTTCCATTCGCCATGTGAGTAAAAATTTGCGTATGAGTCAACAGCAGCGACGTTTATCTTTCAACCACCACCCATCAGAGGCCGCCCCCATGGGCAGGGGCATGGGCACACAGGTATGCGCCCCACACCGAGAGCCCACTTGATATGTATCGTCGACGTCTACAGTTATAAAATATATATGAGAAACGCTTTGCTCAAGAAAAATCGACATGGCAAACGTGTCGGAAACGTGTCACAAATTTGTCCGCCAAGCGCCAAGTACCGGGCGCCGCGTTCGCCTACTTTTCACAGGATTACGTAGAGGTCCGTACGTATCTGAGTTGGGCAGGCAATTCAGGATCAGGACCTCCCCAGCCACAGCCCTCTGATACTAGCAGATTGCATTGGCTTAGTTCTAAAATAGTGCCGGTCTATATGGTGGTACTTTCGGAGTTGACTTTTGGGGCTTAAATTATGTATATTTTGTTGACTGGGAGTAGTGACAGTGTGTGCTGTGAGGTGTGCATTCGCTGTTTAAAGTAATCGAAGTAGTTCCGGTTTTTCCGGAGTATATACAAGTGTTGTAGTTTTCCATTGAATTCCTACTGATTTCCGATCTAACACAAACTTTCGATGTATCGAATCCGAATGGTCGTTGATTCTCCACCTTGGAGAATGTGGCCACGGCGAACGTTCACCAGCGGAGAACGGAAATCGGTTTGAAGTTCCGGGTCGGGAATCGGGAACCGGGAGTGGGAGTGGAAGTGGGAGGCCGCATAACGATGAGAGCTGGTGCTCTCCGCACATTAACGCCCGTAACGTAATTAAACAAAAATAATGGTCTCAATAATCAAGTGAATGCCGTAAAAGCTTCCGCCCCCTCCAGCACCCCTTCCGCACTAGCACCACACTTCTACCCCTTTTTGGTGTTTGCCTATGGTTTGGCATTTTATTTTTTTCGTAGTCACTAATTATTTTCTGCGGCTGGTTCCCTTCGGGGTTTCTGACTCCTGACTCCTGATTCCTGATGCTGCTGGCACTAACACAACTGTTGCAAAAGATGGCAAGTCCAGGAGCAGGAGGAGGAGGATAAGGTGGAGAATGGTGCTACATCCCCCGATTCGGGCACGCCCTTCCCAAGGAGATTTACACACATGGAGATTTATGGGACGACCCGTTCTCCGGCCGGAGCCCGGCTGTATCAAAAATCAATTAATGACAATAATTTTAAAATTAAAACAATTCTGCGTGCCGCCAACATGTGTGAAATTTAATGACTTTGAAGATATTTATGGAAATAGACGAGTCCGTACCAAGAATCCGGCTCCAGCTCCAGCTCGGTCTCCGGCTCCGGCTAGGTCTACGGGCCTCTGTGCGGACCGCATTTGAAGTTGCTTTGTTGTGTTGGGTTTTTTGCCAGTGCCTTTTACCATTTCGTTTGCAATTATCGAGTATATTGCTGCGCATCCGTCCGTCCCTGGGTTCGTGTTCGTCCCGTTCCCCAGGCCCCGCAATCATTTGAAATGTGGACCGGAGTGGGCTTGGAGTGCTGGAGGATGCCTTTTTGTTGTAATTAGATGAGCAGCTGAGGCGGGCAGCAGCACAAGGGTTTAATTACATTTTGAATAGAAAATTTATGGAACAAGTTTTTCGGTTTTCGGTTTTCGTTTACGGTTTTCGGTTCGGTTCGGTTCGGCTCAGTTCTGTTTTGGCTTGGCTTGGCTTGGTTCGAGTTACCATTTCGCCAAGGGCTTGCCATTGTCGGCATGTGTGCCATGTCGTCCGATTGTCTCCCGCTCCTGTCCCCAACCTCATCCTTATCTGTGTCGCCGCCATCTACGCATCCAACCTCTCTCCCTTTTGTCATTATAATTTTCTCTTTTCTGGGTTCTGCTTTGGATATAATAGTTGGGTTGCCATTGCTCCCGGGCAGGCAGCAGGATGAAAGGAGCTTTGGCTGGGTAAATCTGAGATAACACAAAGGAAACTATCGATAATTAGTGTGCACGTAAATCGTTTATGGTGGGTGGAAATACTTGTGTCATTTTCTGACGAATTTCTATTCAAATGGGAGTTATACAAATCGCGATGGAAACGCTCTTAAAACAGCAGTTAACTGAAGAGTTATTGGTGATGGTGTTGTCTGACGATGATGGGGTCAGTTTTGGGGAATATGCGCTCGTTCCATTTTGTTTACACGTTTTGGTGTAAGAATCTTATATTTGATTGCCTGCGGAATTCAGCAAAATTCAAATTCAATTGCCACATCTTTGATCGGTTTACTCCCTTCCATCCTTGCCTTTCATCGGGTGGCAGATGCACCCGAAAGTAGGCATCATACGCACACACACACGAGTGGTACACACACACACTTACAGAGAGGGCGACGCGACACCCACAGAGACAGCTGTTGCAAATTGTCGATTCTGAAATTTTGCGCCGCAGGCGAATGGCCAAAAATTCGACTTCCGCTGCCAGTTTCGGTTTCATTTTCAGCTCCAGAGCCCAGCCTCGTACTCGGACCTACTCCTGGTCGTGGCTCTGGTCCTGGCCCAGCCGGCTGGCTGCCTCGTTGAAAAATGTTAATTGATTTATGTTTATATTTGTGCAACATGTTGATGCCCCAGCCACAGCCAAAGCCGCATCCACATCCACATTCATCCAGCTGCAGTGCGCGGAAAACGCTCGCGGTTGTCATTTTGCTGTCGATGAGTGGGTGCGAGTGCGATGATTGGATGAAGTTAGGGAGGGATTGAGTTCCCCCGACAGACAAACCAAAACACAAACAACTGAGACACGTTAATTGAACAACATTCGACGGACCGAGGCAGAGCCAAAACTGAGACTCCTCTCCTCTCATCTCATCTCAACCCCGAACCGAAACCAAAACCAAACCGAAACTCAATTTGAGGCAAATTTCAACGTTAGCGGCGTATTTGCTTGTAATTACATCTATCAAAAATATATACATATGTACCATGTACAGTGTACACGGGATATGGCGATAAACTTTTGTCTTGTGCCACGCCTAGGGGCGACACGCCCTCGCATGCCATCGAACGAGCGAGGGCAGTCATGGAGAGATGTGGTGGCCTGCCGCCTGAGGCTCTTTCAATATGCAACCTTGTTTATTTGTTTGGAGAGCACGGAAAATTATGAAAAAATCAAATTATGGACACAAACATGCTGGAAAATTGGGGCAGAGAAAGGTGGAAAAACCAATGCAATTCAGCTCAGATCAGAATCGGATGTAATCAGTAGTAGATCCAATCAGATCAGATCAGATTGCCGCATTGCCCAGTCCCAAAGCACGAGTGGCACGGCAAGTGCTAGTCAAACTCAATTTAACTGGCAATTAATGCATGCTTCCCCATCCAGAGGGCAGCGAGAGCCCATCCAAAAGCCCGTTCGGAGCCCAGTCCAGCCATTCGATCCATTGCCGAAAGTGGCAATCAGCAAAAACAACACCAATAAAGCCGCCACAGCAGCAGCATCAGCGACAACATGTTGCCACATGCCATGCCTCCATTTCGGCAAGAGGACAAGGACAAGGACGAGGCATGGGGGTGGGGGTTGGGGCGATGGGGATAGGTGGAGAGAATGCCATGTCGACACCTATTACCATTCATTGACTTTTGCCATGTCCCTGGGGTGTCATCTATGCAGGTTGCTCTGGTTTATCCTTCCTGTTCCTGTGTTTGTCTGCGTTTGGAAGAGAGGCCCACGCTTTTGATTGCATTTGCAGCCAAACCCAACGACCGTTTGCTAATGTCCTTCGATAAAGCCGGCAAAATCAACACCAGCCGCCCAGCCGCCCAGCCACCCAGCCGCCAAGGATACACACACACACAAACACACACCCACAGATACAAACGTACATTGTACGAGTGTGTGTTTTTGGATGGGTATAGGATATGGGCAATGGATATGGATATGGATATGGGCAATGCTGATGCTGATGCTGCTGGCCGTGTGCCTCCGTTTTCATTTGGTGTTTGATTGGATTTTCAATTATTCATTATTATTGGTTGCAATGTACCTGCCGGGCACTGTAGGCTAGCCAGGACTGGCACTGCCACTGGCAGTCGCCCCATCCCCATTCTGACAGGCAAAGTGTCTCTGCATTGATTGCGTTTCATCAGCGATGTCAGTTACGTTGGCCGTTCGGTTCGGCCCCAGTTTTCCAACTCATCAAATTCCAATTGCATCATTAAACGGAATTTTTGATGCGCCACCACACCCCCATCCACATACCCATCCACTATCCACCACTTTTTGTCCCACTCATTTGCATGGCATTCGTTTGATTGAGTTCGCCCCCAGTCCCAGTGCAGGTGGATTTCTGGCTTAGGTTTCTTGGGGACTGATTTCGATTGATGGTTGCATTTTCCCCTTTTTCAAACGGTATTTCCAGGCTCAATCGATCTGGTACTCCGTCGCTCTCCAAAGCTTTCCAAATCGTGCTTCAAGGCTGGAGACCAGGGTTCATTGGATTTGAGCCGCGTATAGATCTCTCGTATGTCAGCAAAAATCGCTAAAAATTCCATTCAGCTCCAGTGCCAGCCCGTCCCCAAAAACGATTAAGTGCCTGATTAAATGGATATCCATACTCTCCCCAGGGTACGATGACTTTTGGCAGAACCTTTTGTGATTCTAATAAATCTGGAATATTTTTTTTTATGCCAGCTCATTTAGTTGCCTTCCAACTGCATATCTAGTATTTTTACCGATTATATTATTGGAACGATTATATGCATTTCCATTGAAACAATTGTAAAGTCATCGATGAATATTCCAAGTAACGATGTGACCGTGATGGAAATTCTATTCGCTGTTAAGAACAAAATATCAAAGAGTATTAACGGTTCGTTTTGAGTTTTTAAAATTATCTTGTATACCCTGCGCTTGCAAAATCCAAGGGGTATACCCAGAACTATGAACCCAAGGGGCCTTTGAAAAAACTGTCATCATTCGAATTGGTTTATTACTTTCGACGAAGACGGAACTGTGTTCAGCTGTGCTATTAATTTGATTCAAAAATTACAAAATAAAAGGTAAACAAGAGAAAAAATATACGTGCAAAAAGGCTACGGTTGGCTTTTTTGAGCGATACCAAATGGTGGAATATGTAAATGAGAAGTGACTGTCCGTCCATAATTGTATTTGGTGGACATGGCACGATTTTCTCGGTGTAAAAACTAATCAAACATTTCCACTCTTCCCACGCCGTTCGCAGAAAATGAATGAGGCGCAGAGCTCGAGCCTTAAGGGCTTTCTAGCCCGGCTCGAAAGCCTTGGATGTGACGTGCCTATTCCGCCCCGGCATGAGCCCAAGATCGCGCCGGTGAATGGGATCGTACAGCCGGATGTCATGCCGCCGCCCAACCGGATTGGAAGGACCACCAATCTGACGAAGAAATTCAGGACCGTGCTGGATTTGATGATACGCTCAAAGTCCTCTTACCAATTCCGCCATCCCGTGAACGCCGTGAAGCTTCACGTGTTTAACTACCACAATCTGATCACTCGTCCGATGGACTTATACACCATCAAGAAGAGGCTGGAGAACTGCTATTACTTCAGGGCCGCGGAGGTTCTAGAGGATATTTTACTGATATTCAGCAATTGCAGGAGTTTCAACAGTCCTCAATCACCCGTCTTCCACGATGCCCTAGCTCTGTGCGACCTCCTCTGCGCCCGCATGGCGAAGCTCCAAGGGGAAATTCAGCACGAGGTTGTGGAGGCTCCGAAAATAAGGTTCAGGGCTAGCCAGAGCTCAAAGTTCGTTCCCTTGCCGGTGATCAAAGCTCCGGCCCTCCTTGAACTTCCGGCTCTCAGTCGTGGTCGTGGCTGCCCTGAATTCGCAGCTTTCGCCCCCAGGGTCAGAAGGTTTCTTTTCAACGAACATAAGGATTTCCCAAGGTCGTACAATAATGCAGGGAATATTATATATGACGCCACTCTTGTCGACTACGAGATCGAGCGTTCGTATGGCTTGAGATTGCTTAAGTTTCTGCGTCACAAACGTCGTCAGCGGGTCTGTTGGGCATTCAACGATTCGAGAGTGTGGGTGAAATACGCCGAAAATCCGCAATACGATCACAGCGATGACCCTCTTGATTGGGACATATTGCAGATGTTGTTGGTGGGGAATCAGTTCGTGAGCTTTGGCTGGTTGCAGGCCATGATACGCAAGATGCTGGAGAACGCAATGTCCTGCTTCACCGCCAATCCGTCGGTCCGTATGTCAGCGATAAGGACCCAAGCCCTTGTCAATAAGTTAAGGCCCAAATATCTAAATCGTATTGCGCGAGCAAAGGCGAGGGCACTTAATGTGGTTCGCTGGAAAGTTGAGGTCCTGAGTCGGCTTTCATAATTGTCCATTAGATCAAAAGCAGCAAGCAGTAAGAAAAACAAAAACAATTTTATGTACTTTTTGGATGAAATTTGTATTGTATCGGTCAGAAATAAACGTCATCTTTTAGTCGAAACAATCGATGTTCTTGATGGTCTTTGGCTTGCTTCGGCTTCGGTTCCCGTTGCGACCCCCGTGAACGTTTGAGGTGGACAATTATCTGCATTGCTGTCGGAGAGAACAGAAACCAGATCGAGCCATAAAGATAGGGCCACAAGCCCCCCGTCCACAGGCACCGACCAAGTCGAACAAGCGAAGCGCAGCCCCAGCCACGCCACCGACAAAGTGTTTCCGACTTTTTCGTAGATTTTTGCTGCCAGATTTTTATTGGCATTCGACTTCGCTCGAAACGGGGACCGGCACCAGCACCGGCCCCGGCACCGAGACGGGGACTGGGATGGGGACGGAGTTACCAATTTGATTTTTACGAGCCAGCTCGGGCGATATAATTTTGCATCGGTTATTTCGGATACGTATTCGCAGCAGCTACTTGTCTTGTGTCTGCCCGCCGCTAGTGTGTTCCGCCCTGATCCTATCAACATGGAGCTCCATGGAGCTCCATGGAGCGGTCAGTGTGCGCGACAATAAATTAAGTCAAGTGTAGCATTTAATTGATTTTAATCATAGATTAAATATCGTTAAAACAACAGCAGAAGCAGAAGATGGTGCTGGAGTTGCAGCGGGGGCGGGGGCTGGGGCCAAAGAACAACACACAAAAGGCCGCGCTGACCAATAAAGTCAACAATCAAATCAAACAGCTCGCCCTCAGCAAGACCAACCCCAAAGGGTCTGCAGCACTAGACATGGGATCTGGTGATGGGGTCTCGGGTCTCAGGTCTGGAGGCAGGACAAACAAACCAATTTGTAGCACAATAAGTTGTCGTTACCATCAACCGATGGTTGTTCTTGTTCTCCTCTCCGTTGTTGTAATCGTTGTTTACCAATATGTAATCCTTAGAAACAACAAGAGACGGACTCCGTATCCGACCCCGGCCCCGACTCCGGTTGCGGCTCCAAGTCCCCCCTGTCCGTGCTGGTGTCCTCTGGTCTTTGCTTGCTTTGAATTTCAATTACCCTTGAATGAATGGGATGAGGATGAGGGCTGCGATGTGCCGGATTTTCGGCTATTTTACATCAGCCATCAGGGCATTGGCTTTAAGCTCATGTCCGCATCCATATCCGAATCCAGCGCATATGCATATCCGGGTGGACAGTCCGTGTCGCGGCTTTAAGGCACGAGGGAAGGGCATCAAAAACACCAAAAGGGAATGGAAAGACAATCCATCGATAGTTTATAAGTTTAGTAAGGTTAGATGGTTAGACCTGCAATAAAGAGTAAAGTTATTTAAGAGATTCCAAATCGACACCACAATTTGAAACTTTTTCAGGGTGTGAGGTATCCATGTGTCTTCCCAAGACTGACAGGAAGATCCTAGATAATAACCGTCACTCTCAAGTTATAGAATATCACATTTAATTTAAAAGAATATATTTTTAAATGGATTTTTTGTGAATTTCGAGAGGTTTTTCTTTCCTTGTACTCTTCTTATCTCCTACCATAACCCTTGACAGACTTATGCTCCTGCAACGCACTGTCCACCTCTAAAGTTATATATAGTCATGATGCTGTAGGCAAGTGGCAGGGGGAAGGGGGGACCTGGTGAATGATTCTAGAAAAGATGTTAGGGGAGGGTAGGGGAAAGTCAGGGCAGTGGAAGAAAATATTCGCGTTGCTAACGAATCAAATAAATTTGTTGGTCAATTAAAAAACTGCAAAACGCGCAGAATTTCCACATGTGTGGAAGCAACAACTGCACTGCCCCACCCCCTGGGCAGAGGGCACCTCCTACCGACCTCCCCTTCGGCTTCCCCTTGGGTAGGTAGGGATGCTGCTGATTTTTCCTCTAATGGCTGCCAGCGCCAAATGAAAAGCTTCGTGTGAAGCTTCCACAAAAAAATTGCATTGCAAACCAATTTTTTTTCTCGCCTGGACCCCCCCCATCCCCCCATTTCTCTACATGATTCTCTTGTTCCTCTTTTCGCGCTTTTCGGTACAGCTTCTCTTCTCCCATGATTCCCTGCATGATTCCGACTAGCTTTTGACCGAAAATTTCATCTTTTTTTTTCGGTACACAATTTTGTAGAATTTTTCGAGGATTTTTTTCGTTAGCGTTTTATTTTTCTTTCTTTTTTTTTTGTTAAACTTTGGCCGTAAACTAACTTTGTCGGGTGGGGCTTGATAGTGTCTAGGGAGAATTGATGTTGCACCAGGGGTGGTGGCCAAAGAGGGTGTTGGATGGGCGGGGCAGGAACAGGGGGGTTTCGGTGCTAGCCACGTTAGTTATTAGTCGGCGGGAGCACGGGTCGAGTGAACATGGGAGCGGCGATAAATGTCTAGTTCTGCACTCGAAAAAAAACAGCAGAAGCCAGCAGAAACGGAGCAAGTGGAAAGCATTGATAAATGCACATAGGGATTTTCCCTATTACAGAGGGAAAACATAGTACATGGTACCTACAGAAGGCAGATCATCCATAGCTGTACGTTCCCTAGATGATCAGCACCAATATCCAGGTCTGACGACACTCCACTTTCGACAACATTGGTGGGGTTTTATAAAGTCCTCTATAATGCCATCTTTTTATACTGTTTAAAAAAATACTGTCTATAAAATACCATGTAGTTCTTCTTTCGGTGCGTGTGGGTGCTTTCCTATGCTCTTATTATTTGGAGGATTTTCGATTCGTTTGAATATCTGTCTGGCCAAACCAAACCATATATCACAGACCATACAATTCTTCATCGAGAAGATGAAGCTTAAATCCCCAAAGTCCCTCTTTCTCTTTCAGCTTCTTTCTCTCTCTGCCCCTTCTCGTTCACGCTATCTCCTCTTCCCTTCTCAGTCAGCGATGGCGGGGCGAAAATTGACATCGGCTGGCTGGGCCGCCGGAAATGAAAACTAAATAAAAATGGAGCGCAATTTACGGTTAGTTTGGAAGCAGAGCGAATGCGAAACAGAGACGTCAGAGGTTGAGGAGTACAGGAGAGCCCTACACCTCGATGAAAGTCAGAGCCACCGACTGCCAATTTCATGCTACGCTTTCTTTTTGTTTCCCTGCATCGTCCTGCCTTTCTTTTTTTTGCCATTCCTTTGTGTTGCGCTCATTCTCAACCCGTTGTGTGCTTGATTAAATTACCAGCAACAATGGAAAAAGGAGAAAGAAAGACCCAAAGAGAGACAAAGCGAGAGTGTCGCTGGGGAACCGCCTTCGGGCAGCTACTGCGCCTGTCCGCAGACCCTCCCAAATCGATAACCAATAACCAATTCCCAATACCCAATAGCCAGTAACGATGAATGTGTATGTGAATTGTAGGCGTTCCAGTCAGGGTCAGGACGAGTCCATCTCCGATCCGCAGTGCTCTAAGGCCGAGCCGATCGCTGTCCCCGGTAAAGCTCGCACGCCGGATCATAATCTCGAGGAGAAGCCGATAGGCGGGGAGCTGATTGGCGGAAAGCTTATAGCTGAGCCGGAGGATAGCCAAGGGCTGTCGCAGGATGTCGGACCTGAGAGGGATGAACTGGACCTGGCCTTGGAAGTGGATATGGACTTGGAATTGGACATGGAACTGGAGCCGGAGCTAATGGCCCTTGCCGAGAACCTAGATCCCTTGAGCCAACCGGAAAGCCTCTCCTCGTTCTCGTCGTCTGACATCTCCAGTCGCTGGTCCTCGTCCACCGTATCGCCCGTACCCGTCAAGTTCACTCCTCCACCGAAACTCATGGCGAAGCCCGTGTTATCGGGATCGGGCTACGACATGCCCTTTCCCTACCCCGACCAGGTGGCATTGTGTCCTCATCAACGTTTCCAATGTACGTGAATCCACAAACAGATAACGACTCCCTACTTAATCCTCTCGATTTTCGCAGATATCTTCAGCCTGGTGGACAGCATGAACTTGCAGCTGGAGAAAAAGCGAAGAAAGTCTCCGGATCCATTGAAAAATGCTGGCAAGAAGGGCTCCACTGGAGCAGTGCCCAAGACAAAGTGCAAGAACAAGGAAAATTTTAAAAATATGTCCGAGCCCATCAATAATAACCCTAGTAGCCCCGAAAAAGCACTCCCAATCAGCCAGGCAAAGCCAAAAAAGCTCTACATTATGAATTTCCAAGCAAACCCTATAAATCTATCATCGAACACCAACTACCAATACAGTACGTATCACTCTGAGCTCGGACAAGTCCGCCTTCGAAAAGAAACATCATAATCTGTAAGACATACTCGTATTTCTGGCATTTTAGTAAAGGAAAATAAGTCGAAGCCACAAAACGTAAAGCGTAGACAGGACCAGGACCACGAACAGTTTGTCGACTTGGATACAGATTGCGAGTTCGGCATGGAACACCTCGAGCAATATCGAGCCAAGGCCTCACGTCGTGACTCTGAGGGCAATCGCAACGATTCCCCTTCAGAGACAATCGCACGCAAATCTCGCATCGACATCCCCGAGAAGCGCTCATCAGAGACAAACACCAGAGCCAGTGGCGATCGCAGACTTTCGCTTGGGTCATGCGACAATGGCGAAGGTAACTGCATCCTCCGTTTCTTCTATAATATGCCCAAATGTTGCACACTACGTATCATATACATATACAAACATATGTTTTCTTCAAGAACATTCTATTCGCCTTCTCTCTTCAGAAAACGGCAACACAGCTGTCGACACTCTCGAACAGCGCTCTTCAGAGAAGCGGAGCAGCGACTACTTTCTACTTGGATCACCCGATAGTGGCGAGGGTATGTGCTTCCTCTCACAATAATCTTTAAAATGGTTTTTATAGCCGGTACTAGAAGAGTATACATAGGTGGATATTAGATTTCTGGTGAAAGTGGATGTGTGCAGCACCCAGAAGAAATCGTTTTTCTCAATCAACATCAATATCCGAGTCGATATAGCCCTGTCGATTTGTCCATCATGTTTGACGCCTAGACGAATATTTGTGAAAATTGTGAAATACGATTCAACATTTATACCATTTAGTCAGTACCAAGTCGGAAGCCTAGAAAATATGGTCACTCTCTCTGAATCTGATTAAAAACCGAGTATTTCTGTATGCACATAAACATTAACCTGAATTCTTTCGATCTGTTCATTATATATCACATGTACCATGCGCTAGTTTGGTTACACTCACAATATTATTTGTCAACACTTTCGATCGCCCATCGTTTTCTTTTCATCCCACAAACATTATTGCACGATAGACATGGCACTTAAGTTCTACCCCGGATAATTCCCGGGTAAAAGTTACCCAAACATAACACGTTATGTATCTTTTGGCATGCAGAAAAGGCATGGGACTCGGACGGGGCCCCTCTCATAGAGAACTATTCTTCAGAGACGAACGACAAGTTGACAGGATCAGGATCAGGCGATGTTCGCATTCGGGCCGGTAAGTGTTTCCATGATTTCTCTGATTTTCAATTGGTTAAAAAGTAAACTATTACAAATACAAATTACGTATCAATTTGGTGCATTCTTTATCCTTTCAGAGTCGCGTGCGATTGACGGCGACAATCACGATCAGGGCTCTTCAGGGCTCCATAGTTCAAAGAGCGACGACTGTTTGCTTGGATCGTATACCCGCAAAGGTAGGGCCTACATGGTTTCTCTTAAAAGAATGTTAATAATGACAAAACAATTTACTTCCAGGTTCCAGCTCCTCAGGCGAGGGGATACCATCCACAGAACCATTGCCATACGATTTGCGCATAAATCGCAACCGTCCCGCAACCATGAACAAGATCCAACCATTTTCTGAGGACTCGCACCTGGCTTCATCTGATTCTGATGTTAACACTGCCTCGTCCTCGATATCAGAATCGGATTCCGACTCCCCGTCCAGCAACATCTTGGATATGCCACGCCAGTCTTTTGCGGAGTGTAAAAGGCGCGCTGGACACTCTGCGGAATCTCCAGAATCATCATCCTCTGCCTCTCTCTCTTTCACAGGTTCTCCTCTGACCTCGTTGACCGCCATCGGCGACCTCCAAAAGTCGCGCCAAACATCACACCCATCAGGTAGGTCTATGCGTCTGGGCTTAAGGGTGAATTTGTCAGCGAGAAAAGTGAGGAATGAAATTTGTAAGAACGAGCCCACTTGAAGGATAAGTTAGAAAAGAAGCGGATCAGGGCCCTTGTGATGGGGAGAGGGATCACCCACAAAGTGAAAACCAAAAATCATGTCCTCTACGGCAGACACTGCTCCGACCCCTCCCACGACCACTATAGCACTATGCGGACTATTTGAGCGCTCTTATGGATATTAAGATTGGGCCGACATATGGTCAGAGCGCGATAAAGAATACTGGCTTGCTTTCTGACTTACCAGGGTCCCTTGGTTTCGCGTTTAGTCTCGCGAAGGTTTTACATTAAGGGAGCGGAGCAGGATTCACGCCACAATTGAGGTCGTCCCAATCTGATGGCTCCATTGTAGGCATCGACGCGGCGATGAGCTTTTACTCAGGTCCTTCTATTGGGCGAACAATGGCGGACTTTCCCAGCCTGAGCGTGGTGGAGGTGCTCGAAGGCCGTAGGGCTAGGATCGAATATATCTAAGCTACCATTTACTACTGCTGCTATAAAACGGATCTCTAATCGAACCCTTTCACATTTCTTTCCAGGCTCCCGCTAAGCATTCCTGGAGTGAAATCACAGAGTCGTATTTCAGAGAGCAACGACTCCAATATCATGCGTCTTATTTAAAATTTACATACATTTGTGCGTGTCCCTGTGTGGTCACTAATTCAATTAAATTATATATATTAATCAGATGAATAAATTGAGCATCGTCAAATTATGAACTTATTAAAACGGTGTTCCATGCCTTGCAAGATTGCTATATGGTTCCTTTAAATATGGTTCTGTAAGGGGCTCTTTGGCTCCAAAGTGGGTATACATCTTCGTTCTTGTTCCCTGTTCAAATCAATTTGTATCTCTGAGTTCTTGTTCTCCCACTGCCAAAGGAACGATAAAAAAATAAGAAGATGTAAAGAAAAACCAAAAAAAATAGAAAGTCAGTCAAAGATAAAGATAGAGAGGGAGGCATCAAATCAAAAAACAATTACGCGGCAAATGACATTATCAAATGTCAAATGTCATGTTCGGAAAGGGCCATGCCATGCCATGCCAAGCCATCCCATCTCCTTCCCCCTCCACGAGCTGTACGAGTATCTCCGTGGAATCTCCATCTCCCAGCGAATGCAAAGCAGCTGGCGGCGCATCAAATTTGTTCGAGGCAATTTTTCAATTCATTGAAGTGGAATTCATAGGAAGCCCTCCACTCTCCTGCCCGCCGCAGACGCCCGCGACTTTTAGTCGCTCGCCAGCGCAACTAAGCGCCACTTGACTTCTGCCCCACCACAGCCAACCCCCTCGTTGACCCTGGATCCACCCACCCTCCGCGAGCCCCAACCACAGCCACGGCAACCAACGCCCAACGCCCAACCCACAACCCTCCCCCAGGAGCAGGCCAAGCACCGGCACCCCTGTCCTTCTTCGGTCTCACGCTCTCTGTCTCTCTCTTAAGTTTTAGGGTCGAGTATCTGAAATCAAAATCTAGATTTTTGATTCTTTTATACACGCGTATTACTTGTGCCATCCCCTACCCCCCTCTGCCAAGGCTGGGCGCGGGGGTGGGGCTTGTTTGTTTGTTTGTTGGTTTCTTTCATTCTGTTGAAATTGGCTTTAAGCCCGTTGCCTGTAAATAAATCTACGGCGCTTTTGAATTTCCTTTGGATACCCTCTGCCTCTGCGAGCGTGCACAAAAGGGAGGCTTCTCCGACCCCTCAGCTCATACGAGTATACTTCCAATAAAGTCTCTGCATTCATTCTGAGTTTCTGACTTTGCCAGTTGGAATCACTATAATCCTTGGCCTTTTCATATATTAACCAAACTCAGAATCTATCTGTAGTATCCTGTGTTTATGTAGTGCACGGCCAAGTTGGGAACCGTCGATCTATCCACAAGGGTATCCAAAGCTTCGGTTTCCAAAACGAGCCTTCCATTTCTCTTATTATTTTTGTATATTAACTTTTATTTTTATATTATTGGTTGGGTCCCCTCTTCGAGAGAAGTCTCTAAGAGAGAGAAATGTAAGTCATAAGGTGACCGGCGGCAGATGATGGTACTTGTATCCCGAAGACCACCTGAGGAGGGATTCCATATGCACTCCGTCCCGGACTGACTTCCATATTGATGGGGGGACATCAGTCTCGTGGAGGTTGAAAAATTGCCCTGACAATGACCCTGGGCCATTGCGCCTAATGAAAGTCAACACGCAGGGTAATGATAATGGTCTTCCCCCCCGCCCAGTGGGTGGTTTCCGTGGCCTGTCATCAATTGCACTGACATCCGAACGGTCGGGTGGGTGGTAGGTCAATTTTTAATGCGTCGATTACACTTGGCATTTATCGATAGCTTCTCTGCAGCGGTCTGAGCTTCGCGCATCCCAATTTCGAACAGAAAACTATTAGTGCCTCGGGGGACGGGGCAACAACACCCCACATATGTCACAACCCCACAAGCAAATGTTTGGAGGGCGAACCGAGTGATGGAACAAAAAAATGAAAAATGATCTAGTGCCCCGAAACGCAGAAGCGCACGGAGGACAGTCAGCCCTTGTAGGTGTGGCGACATTCGTCCAATTGCCATAATTTATCTGTCACATGTCGAATGTGTGTCAACGTCAACGTCCTCACGGAGAGTAGCATGAGAGTAGCACCACCTCCCGAGCCACCTCCTTTAATCATCATCATCATCATGTGTTACTCTGTTTTGGGCCTGTGCCCACCCACTGGGCGCGGGGATCTATGTCGGTCAGTTGTCATTAATATTTATTATGTCACATGCATGCCAGACCCCGAAACCGAGCCCGAACCCAAAGCATTGACTGGACTCCAGCCACAGCCTCAGCTACTGCTTCAGCTCCAGTTTCATCTCCATCTCTATCTCTCTTTCTCTAGGAGTATGTTCGTACGTGCCGGAGCAGCCGAAGAAGAACTTTCGGGTCGAATGTTTTTAATATTTTAATAAGCCACATGAATACGGCAAACAGGACAACATCATCAGCCTCTGGGCACAGGCTTGGGTGCCTTGGGTCCCCAGTCCCACCTCATTGGGAATTTTGAAACTAAAACTATGGCTAGAAATTTTCGATGCGGGATGGGGTGGATCCTGTAAGCCCTGAAGGATCCCCCTGCTTGGCCTGAGTGGGAAACGGCGCATCATTAAAGGGCCAATGCCTGTGCAGAAGGACTTTTTGGGGTACCTTTCTTACATTTGCTTTTAGCTTGAATTGCGATTTTCGGTAATCATTTAGATCCAAACTTCAGAATACTTTCTGTACTGGAAGGACTAGAATCATATTTCTTTCGATTGGGCTGATTTGGAATCTAAGCTTTTTTTCTTTTCGTCTATTACAATCCATCCCAGAGGTTCCTTCCTTGAATCATTACTCTCTGTACGTAGTCCTGCCTTTGATCTCCGGCACCTGAACCTGAACGGCAGCATGAACCATCGCCGTCCGACCACAGCCCACCGCCCATCGACTGGCACAATGGTCTCATTAGTCGTTTAATGGAATATGTAATGTCCCTAGGCCACGGTTGATAAAGTGACGAGTGGCCAGTGGGCAGTGGGGTTGTGGCTCCATGGGCAGTGCTGGTTCGATGGTGGTTGATGGTTGTCTCTCGCACAAAAACTAACAAACTAATCCAATATTTTTATTACGAAATGCCATTAAGGGTCATTGAATATTGTGGCATAATAAATAAATGGACACCCACCCACACACACATGCAACCCGTCAGGGACTGCAATACATACGCGTACATATGTGCCTGTCGTGGACGTGGTCCTCCGTCTGCCTGGGCCTGGGCCTGGGCATAATCCCAGCTATCAACGGCATCATTATTCAAAGACGGATTTAGCGCGACGATACACCAAGGATACATGTGCTAAGGGAAGCGGATCGACGAGGATATGGGATGTGGGGTGTGGGCTATGTTCTGGAAAGAGAGGACTCTGACACACATAGATCAAAGCGTCTTAAGCGGAACCCAGCTCCCAGGCCCGACCGTGGAGTTGACTACTCAAAAAGCGATTTTTTCCTTCTCTCTCCTGTGGCTCCAAAGCCATTTCCATTAGGAAGAAATCCCAGAGTGTGAGTGGGGATTGTGTGAGAGAAAAGTATCTAGCAATTGAAAATATCCAAGGCAATGGCAGAACCTTTCCATAGCGCGTCCAAGGCTGCCTGCTCCCCGCTAATAAGCCAGTTCACACCCAAACACCTGGCACCCTTACACTTACCACCTACCCCCTATCGTATGCCTCCCCCCGTACTCCTCATGGACATCCCTGGTTAGCCACTCAAGGACCCACGCGGGCAACGTGCGCTTAATTAGTCCGTTTTGTTTAAAACGATTCTGATGACGATGGCGATGGCGATGGCGCTGATGATGATTCTCATGTTCCCTTCGAGGGTCAGCCTTGTCATGCATATTCCCATATACTTGTACTGTATGTATACACATAAATGTACCTATTGACACTGAGGGAAATCATCCAAGTGAGGTGTGAAGTATCTTGTACTGACGATGATTCTGTGGCAAATGTAGCCCCTTGCTTGAAAAATAACTGTCCAGCCTAAAATCCTCAATCTGAAATAGTAAAACCTTTTCCAGGACCTCTTTTAATTCTGGTTTTTGGATGGCCTCCCTTTTGATCAGGAATATCCCTTTGAAAGATGATCAAATGCCAATTATATTGTGCATTTTTCAATACCCATCGTTACAGAGTGCACGAAAACTCTATTCAGTTTGTCATTTCTTTCTCTCAGTGTATGCAGATACATTTTTTTTTCGCCACGCTTACTTCCTGCAGGAGCGAAACGGAGCTCCTTGTTTGCCAGCAATTCAATTTGCTGCTGGCTCGGACTTTTTTTCCACTCATTTTTTGTTCGCCCATGCACCGTGCCACACCCAACCCTTGTGCAACCCAATCCACCAATCCTCCCCCCCTCCCATCTGGTGCTGGTTGGGGCTTCTCATTCATCGCACATGTGTAACGCGGCTTTGTTCAACATTAAATGGAGGTTAATACCTGGCAGCACGTCCAGCCACAGCCACAGCCCCAGCGAGGGGGCCGGTCAAGTGCAGCATCAGTGAAGGGTTCACCGTTCCAGCGCTCATCCATTGGGAGCGCAATGCTTGGGGCAGCAACAGAGGGAGACAGGGCTAATTTTACTGCCACCACATTTGATTGTTTGGCTGCCGTCGATGTCCATTGCCCCTGGACCTAACACGGCCCTGGCCCTGGCCCTGGCTCTGGCCCTGGCCTGTCTCGCGTTTCGATTGTTGTTGCAAATGGGCGAGTGATTTTACGGTTAATTGATTTTAAAGCGATTTCGCTTAAATGTTATCTCTGCAGGATCCAATTGTTGTTATTTCTGGGGAGTGGCTTCGCATTGGGATTTCGCATTCCCCATTCTCCGCTGCATAAATACATATGTACTCGTATGATTAAATTTGATGATTTTCTTTGTTCTCCGTGAAAAGTGCACCTCTGGCTGCCCTGCCATTGGAGTTAATTCCTGATTCCTGGCGAGATGTACGTCAGCTGCTGTTTATATCGCCAATATTACAAAACTTGGGCAGCCACCCCACGTGACAGACTTCAACTTCAGCCCCAAAACATAGGCACTCTGAACGAAAGCCCCGTGTAAGGATTGCACTCGTGTGTTCATTAAAACAATAAAACGAACCAGAACACATACGACTACAAAAGCAACTACAATAGTTACAGATACAGATCCGAAGGCCTAATTATGATTTCACCAACTGACAGAGCGGTCAAAACAGCCTTGGGAGGCCATTATCGAGGGGTGGCTGTCCGCCTGTCCATCTATCTGTGCGTAACGCTACTGTAATTACACAACGTTTTTACCGGGGGTTCTGCCAGTTCTCTCTTTGGGCTATTTGCTCATTGGTTTTACGAGCGTGCTGCACTTTGGCGGCCCTCATCAACATCAGCCACCTCCCCCCCGTCAGACATGGAGAGCTATCCGACAATAACCGAACAACCGAAGCTGTTACTGTAGCTGGAGTCTGTATTTGTATCTGTATCTGTATCTGTATCTGGAGGCTGTGCCACCTGTCCTAAGTGTATGTGTTTGTAGCTCCAAACCCAATCCCAGTCCCAGTCCCAGTCCCTGGAATGTTATTAGCAGCTTGCGTGCAAAAACATTTATGAAATTCTCAACCCCAGAGAGGGCACATTTCTGACCACTCTATGTCCTGTGTCTTGTTCGGTCCTGTTCTTGCCTGTCCGCCCTGACACTCTCTGTCTTTATGTGACGACGCAGAATGATACGAAAACGTTTCGTCATAAACTTCAATAATCGTAAATATAGATTTCTCTCCTGTCTCTATGCGTGCCCCATCATTCCATTCCCTGGGCTTCTCTCGCATGTGGAAATTAATAGTTTTAGGCTTTCGCTGACGTGCGGCGGAGCATCGCATCGCATTTCATTTTCATGTCGGTTGGTCAGTTATATTGCCCTCCTGCCTGCCCCTGACCACTGCCCCTGCCCCTGCCCCCTCGTGCCATCTGAAATCCCCATTTCCCTTTTGCCATTTCCCTGTGTTCACGTCCACCCCCGTAACGATTGTGGGTAATGCACATTTATGTCCCGGCCACTGGCTAACAGTTTTATCGTTTCGTCAATGTCATAAATTCTGATCTAGTAGCTGAAATTGAACTTAATGCGACATGGACACACCAGAGGAAAAAGGCAAAGATGAAGACGAAGACTAAGAAGCCTTCGACGAAGACGAAGACGTAGAAGCAGACGTAGCCCTCGACACAGACCCAGACACGAGCCAACCACGTCCTGTCTGGCCTGCAAGTTATTGAGCTCCCAGTGAAAGTGGGCCAAAAGTACAGTTGTGATTGGCTGCAACTAAGCTGGAAATCGCTGTCGAAAGGAAACTTGAATTTGAGGAATTCATGAGAAGGCACAGAGCGAGAGCCTAGACACTCCTAGTCAAACCTATCACCTATCTTCCATTGGAAATATCATATTTAATTTATTGAGAATCGAGAATCGGACATCTCGATTAATAACCTCAATGGTGACATATTTGGGGAGTTCAAAGTGGTCTAAAAGGGTACTTGAAAGGCAAGAGACGAGCCTGAAGTGGAGATCCACAGAAACTTATCCGAATATTGAGTGAAAGATCAGTAATCCACTTTCCAATAGAGTTCCAAGAGAGTCCAATAGGTCTCAAGACTTCCATGAGCAATCCATAGGTCTCACTCCTTCAGCAGGGACCCCGGCAGGCCGCGACCGCTAACCCCCCGATAGCATTCTTCATTTTCAGTCATCGCCAATAATTACCGATTTCTTTGCGGCGATAAGTAGTCGCTGGCTGGTGGCTGGTCGTGGGCTCGCCGACAAATGATATATGCCCAGACATATCGATAATCTCTGCTCGATAAATTATAATGTGCTTTGTTTTCAGTCTGTCTCCCACTCACCCCACTCACTCTCTTTTAATGGGCCACGCCACCCACCTCCTGCCAGTGTCCTGCTCAACTTTCGATTGGGAATCCAATGCCCGCCCACTGATTCCAGCTTTGTGGTTCCTGATTCCTGGTTGCTGGTTGGGCTTATTATTTATGTGGCAATTAGCAGTGCATGCTTTTAGGCGCTGGACGAAGGCGAACGATTTTAATGACCATTTGAAGCGCATTTCGTTGTTGGCACTTTATTTTTGTTTTTATTTATTTTCGTATATGTACCACTGCGAATCCCCTGCGAAACAGAAGGAATTGGGGTTGTATATGGGGCTGGGGCTGTGGCTATGGCTATGGCTGGTCAATGCCTGGCCAATGCTTATCAAGATGTTCGGTCGCCAGTTCTAATTGATAGGGTGGGCACGCCTACCACCCAGCGTTCGATATTCGCGTGCTCATAATTTGAGGCGGGTACCACTGAAAGTGGGAGAGTGCCTGAAGAGGTGGGGCCCAGGCCCAGTACAGTAACAAAGCCCAAAAACCCAGGAAAAATCCACAAACACATTGTGTGCTAAATTACTAAATCAAAGGGTGGTCCGTGGGTTCGGCCCTGGTGGGGATTTGCACAATTTCTTGGTACTTGTCGGCTTGCCGGTTTTCTGGTTGGCGGTTGGCGTGTCGATCGCTCATAATTCGCCGGCCGACATGCAAGTAAACAAAATCGAAAATTCAGCACGAACATTATCGATAAAATTGCCATTAAAGCGGCTCCGACTCCAAATAGCGGACTCCGACAAGCGTGGGGACCTTATCGATAGTTTGCATCGCTTTCCGTCGCGTCGCGTCGCTTAAAACGGAAGTCGATTTGGATGATGAATGAAGCCCGATGAGACGGGCTAGATAAACCCAAAGGCACCACTTGCCACCCCCCCGACTAATACTCCACTAAGGGCTAACACAATACTTAGTTGAGGGAGTGAAAAGTTTTGGTTTGGTTATGTATTGGTAGGAGTAGCACTGGAATGGGTAGAGTGATACTTGTATCAGATACTTGTTTTGGTTTTCCAAAAAGAGTCGAAAGATATGTCGGTTAAGGACGCCAAGGGGGTCTGTATTACAGACACTAGAGAAAAATACACTGTTGTTGAGGAAAATATGAAAATATTATGTGAATAAAAAAGAATAGTTGAGTACTCCAAGAAAAAGATTATATAAAAGATATTTCTACGAAAAATATGTTTTACTAGGCGGCAAGCACTGTGCACTCTCGCTTTTATAGTGCGGTGGAAGCTGGAAGATGATATTATGAGAGAACGATCACAATAAAGGTCGTCACAATATCGATTGAAAACTGGTAGGATATTTCTTAGTACACGTTCTCGGTGGAACCAATTTGAAAGACAACCAGAAGGAAGATGATCCACCAAAAGGGTAGGACTTATATCATTCCTGCGTTGGCCTTGTTTTAGGACTGGCTTTTTTACTCCCATTTGAATGGCCCTTCCCCCTCGCGCATACACTCGTTTCCATTCTATAACCCATTGCAAATAATACAATTAAGTGAATTTACGTGCGCCACGCAATCTGCATACATAAACTCGGCTAGAGGAGTCCAATGCTCCCGCTCCTGCCGCTCAAGGACTGGGGCAGTGCCTGAAAGTATGCAAGAATTCATAAAACTTCGAGCCGGATAAAGAAATCAAATGAGTCAGTCCGAGTGTTGAGTGCGGGGGGTGGCCAGAGAAAGCAGTTCAATCATGCAAAGTGCCAGTGCCGAGCAAGTAAAAAAGCGGAACGCCACTAGCGGGAAAGAGAAAAACAGAGGACAAAAGAGCGAGAGAGAGAGAGAGAGAGGGATGCGAATGGATAGAGCATGACGAAAATGTTGAGAAAATGAAGTAATTTGCATGCATGCCAATTGTTATTGCATATTTTTTCGAGGCGCACGCGCTAATATCGAAATTGACGAAAAAATTCCCCAAAAACCGAAACTCCCCCCACCAATCGAACTACCCTTTTTCATTGTGGAGAATCTCCCCTCTCAACAAAAGACATTTATGCCACATAAAAAACTATAAACGTCTATAAAGAATACACAAAAAAAGAAAAAAAACTGGGACTGGAAGTGGAACGCGTAGAGAGATATACAGCAGCGAGAGGGCAATAAAAATGAATTGGCGACAATGCCGGATATATGAGAATATGCTATCTATAGACTGAGTCCGGGGCACGAGCCGTAGCCGGGGCCGGAAGTAGCCGAAAAAGAGTGAGAGATTTAACAGCATTTTGCGGCTTTTCTTGGATTCAGGGGAGGAGTCGCATTGGAAAGGGTTTAACATTCGGCAATCTCCCCCAGATTAATCTCTCATCTATGCCGAATGAAGTCTTCCCATCCCCATGGGGAGATGATCTCAGTGGGGGAGAATGGGGAGAGCTTGAAGATTAGTTATGGCAATGCCTCCAATTGGCAGGTGCTCTAAAGATAAAGGTAGGCTTACAACAAGGACCTGTTGCCGAATGAAATGGCACCCAGATGAAGTCATACCTTCCGATTGCCATCTCCAATGCCAAGTACCGATCTTTTTTCGGGTGATAACAGGTATAGCCGAATGGAACTAATTTTAGGGGTAATCGCATTATGGAACAACACGCCCAAAAGGTGCAGTCAATGTCAGTTGGCCTTTTGGCTTTGACATTTGATGAATTACACGCATACCAGCATAGCACCTCAACAGCACCATCAACTACACATCTAATTAGACTGGGGACACAGTTTTATTGCACACTCACCGGCCAAAGGGAGAGAGAGAGTCCCCCCTCTGCGACTGGCGACTGGGGGGATGGGGTGTGTGTGCCTTTCAAGGTGTGTCCCGACGATTTTTCACACCATTTGAGGTTGACGCTGTACATAGTGGCTGGTGCTACTGTTTTTTGCTGTTGCTGTTGCTGCCGCTTCTAATTAATTAATTAGCTTGATGACAAAATAAACTTTCTGCTGCTGCTTCTGCTTCTGCTGCCTCTGCTGATGAGCGTAATGGCATGATAGCATTGAAAGAGAAACAGGAAACAGCAACAAAAGCAGTGGAAAATGTAAATTACAAAAAAATGGAAAGCGGAAAATCAATAGTTCACCCATCCTTCAGCTTCGCCAATATCTTTGGCCATGAAACAATCCCCATTCCCATTCCCATTCCCATTTCCATTTCCTTTCACATACTCGTACACAGGAAAGCTCTCGAAGCCGTTTATCATTTGCGGCTCATAACTTTGTGCAATATGCAGAAGGCGATCCCAACCCCCTGCGCCACCACCCCCGCCCCCTGTGGCGAAGGCGGCATGTGAAAATGCAAAGCTGTCAATGAGTTATGTTTGGCGCTATCATAAAATTTGACAGGCCGCCCCAGTCCTCAGTCACGGAGCCTCATCGAATCGCTCTCTGGTGGTCTGGTGGAGTATGCAAATGTTGCCAGCTGGAAGCAGAACGAAGGGATGCTGTGTCGGAAGCGGAAGCGCACATTTAAGAAAGTCGATGGAAAGGATTGCTCTGCCAGTCTCTCCCTTCCAGACTGTGTGTCTGTGTCTGGGTTGATTGTCTATCAAGTGAAAGTGTTGGCGGTTGTGTGGCATGGTGGGGTGGAGAGGGGACACTGCCATATTGAAAATCAATGACGTCATGTGGCGCAGTCGTCTGGCCCCGCAGTGAGGGGGTTAGATGTTCTCAGACATGCCAATAATTTACGGCACATAAAAGAAAATAGATCTGCCTTGGGAAGTGCAACTGCAATTGCCATTGCCACTGCAACAGCAACAGGTGTGCCACGTTCAAGTCCACGCCCAGTGGAAACCCGGAAAGTATGCAACAATAAAATGTAATGCACTTTGCATGTGTGTGTCTCCATCTCACTCCATCCCACTTTCTCTCTCTCGCACTCACACTCTCTCTGTCTGTGTCTGTGTGTGTGTCTATGGCATGTGGAATATTCAACAATTTTCGCACTTATTTTTGAGTATTATCGAAAAAGTTTTCCCATCATCGAAACGTAAACGGCAATTGGCCAAACAACGCACGTCCTTGCCTCCGCACGCCACTACGTGTCCTAGCCCCCCGGACACCGAATGCCAGTCCGAATGCGAGCATGACTACGAAATATTCATTATGAGTACTCACACTCACATTCGAATAGTTTTTGGCACATAGACAAAAGTTTATTGGCAATTTTTGGCCATTTTCTGTAGCTTTTCTGAAAACGCTGAAACGTGAGCGCGATTTGCACGCGTTTCGAGTGCGTTTCGTGTGTGGTCTAGAATTGGCCTGAATAATTGTTAACTTGTTAATTAAATACATACCAAAAAATTTTGTGGAGTGGAGAGAATCCATTATTGTGTAGTTCTGGGTCAAAAATTTCGGATCATTTCTGCAGCGTTTTAGGTCATAGGTTATTTCATTTATTGCCCCTGAATTATACCATAATTTTCTTTAAAAAGCTGCAGATATTGTTTTAACAAAATGTTTCGAATTTCATTAAGTATTCATATTGCTCTTGGTAGGGTGTTTGTTTTCCCAAATGTGTTTTAGAGATTTTGGCTGCAGAGTATTTTTATAATGTTCTCTAATGCCATACCCACCTGCCATCCGCCCAATCACTCAGCCAACTGTTCTTTTTGTTGGGACTTCCCCCGTTCCGATTAAGCCCTTTCCAATTTCTCTTTACCCGAGTCGGTTTAACGCTTAAATTAGCCCAAAAATTAAAGAAAAAAACGGTAGAAAAAAATAGAAAACGTTAGGGATCAGAGGATATCCACCCTGCACCCGCCATCCCTTCCAAGGGGAGCTAACTATGAAAACATTTCAAGCATTTTTCCGTTGTTGTTCGTTCTTGACAGCCGCAAAACTGAGGATGAAAATGGTACAGAAATTACCAGAAAAAATATTCATTTCGCTTTTCATTTTTTTGTTTTTTGTTCTTTCATTTTTCTCCCGCTTTTCTAATAATTTGTTCGCTTCTTCGGGGTCTTCTTCTTCTTTTGTTAATTTATAAAAAATCGCTTGAGGCTGACTGCCCAGCGGGGGGGCAGGCGGTTGGTATGATGCAGATGGTAGAAGGTGAGGCTAAGTGTCGCCTGCCGGATGGTCTCCAGGAGGGAGTGAAGGTGCGATGCTTGATGCTTGGCGGTGGTGGTGGCAGTGGCAGTGGCCGTGGTAGTGGTGTCCGCGACGGTGGTGGCGGTAGCGCCAGTGGGGGTGGAACGAGGCAAAACTTCAAACGAGATAAATACAATTTCCATTAGGCCTCGCGAAAAATCCCCTTGAACCACATCCACATTCATATCATACTTCTTCCCCGAAATGTATGTACATATATCTGTGAAAGTTTTTTTTATATTTTTGTCAGTTATTTCTCTGTTTTTCCCATCCCCCTCTTGAGGTTTTTTCGTATTGATTTTAGGGCTTTTCACAGTTTTTTTCCCCGAAATTTGTTCGTTTGCTTCGGTTTGGGTTTGGGCTTGGGCTTGGGTTTTGGACTTCTTCTTCGGTCTGTTTTACGTTAATTTTTTAATTGTAAATATTGCCTAGGGTCGAATTTTTCATCTGTTCCCTGCGTTGTCCCTGTTTATCCCCCGGTGGAAAGTTCTCTTCAGTCTGCCTTAAGGTTCATAATTTCACCCCTACCCCGAACGTTCACTTCCCCAGCCACCCCCACCCCGCTGTTTACATAATTTGTACGTTACAACGCGCCCACGGAACATTTTTTGGGCTACTTTCGCTCGAATTTTTTAATAGATTGCCGCCTTTTTTCCCCGCCTCCCCCCTCCGTCGCTCTGCGGTAGGAAATGTGCGCAGTTGTTCTGATGAGTGGGCGGTGGGGCAAGGTGGGTGTGGATGGGGCATGTTCAATTAAATTTTACACTTAGCAAGTGAGGGATTGTGGCGGGGTGAATGTGGATGTGAATGTGACTGTGAATGTGAATGTCGCTGGCTCACGCCCCGGCAATGACCATCAAAAAGGAGCTTCGTCCGATTTTTCTCGATTATTTTTATGTTGATTGCCGTTTTTATTGCCCAGCAGCTAATTGCAAACTATTGGGGCACACACACACTCGCGCACACACGAAGAGGGAGAGAAAGATATAGATACAGAGAAGGAGCGAGACTTCCACTTATGGACCACATTATGATACAATAAAGTAGGGTTATGGGGGGGGCGCCTATCTAACGTAGTTGCCCGCCCTGTGCCCTGTGCCCTGTCTCCTACACCCTGGTCTTGGTTTGGGTATTAGAAATTATGACAACCCTGGCAATTTGCGCCGCCCACAGGCCCAAACGATTGCAAACGCATCAGACGCTGAACATCAGAACATGGGGCCCCGGCGAAAGAAATGCCGTAAATCCTGGAATTTATAGGAAGCGACCGAGAGCACCATCGGGGGTGTTCCAGTTATAGTTGTGTCTCTCCACATAAATAATCATAAAATACAAAATTAAAGACCAAAACGGTGGATGGGGAGGCAAGGAGGCGGGAAGTTGGTGGGTTTGAAGTTGATTGTGGTTTTGTGGTTCAATCTTTGAGAGCTCCTAAAAGGAATCGTCTTGCCATTCATTCGTTGATTTTATTGGAAAGCCTCTACATCCTTCAGTAGACTATTTTTTTCTTTCTGAGATACATTTGAAATCTCTACAGTTTTCACATCTTCAGACATAAATATCTATTTCATTTATTTAAAAGCTCATTGACCACATCTCTCCTCTTTGGGCTCTGGAGCTTGATCTAGATTTTCGACCTTATCTATTTTTGATCTGTCATGATTTTCTAAGGGCAGCCTTGCATATGTATCATTCAACCCTAGAGTTATATGGTCTTTGGTCCTTTCTTTCTATATTTTTTAATTGGAAGTACATATATTCCTCTTTCAATTTCTAGCTTCTTGCGTCTTTCCCGATTCCTGCTGAAAGATTTTCGTTGAATTTGATTTGGCACTTTGACAGTTCTCAGCCATCGATATGGCTGCTTCGCGGGCAGCACATTCACATCCCTTCCGAGTAGGACACACATGTGAAGGTCACGACATGGGAGCAAAAGGCGCGCATCTTGTAGGGTGGATGAGGTCTCGTTCTCGTCGTCGTCGTCGTCGTCATCGGCCGTTTTCGCTTTTTGGCTAATGAAAAAGAAATAAAAGTGTCGAGTGCATTATTGCCAGTTGGCCATACACACACTTACATACTCACGCACACACATATGTGTCTATGCTAACGCAGAGATCTACACATACACACAGCTCATATCATTTTCTCTGGTAATTGTAGAAACATTTTTAGTACTAGACGCCACCGCCTCCACGTGGTCGAACCCTGCGTGCTACGTGCCCGTGCCCCTCTCCCACTCCGCACTTCTCCACCCCCTTCCCCGTTTGGCTCACTCCCCCTGTCCGCTGGCTATTATTTTGCACTTACTATAACATGCACATAAATATTTTTGCCTGGACCCCACTTTTCCGTATACGTGTTGCGAGTCTTCTTTCTTTCTTCGTCTGTGTGCGGATGTGTGTGTGGCTATTTTATTGATACTAACACACACACACACACATGTGGACACTAAAGGGCATGTCCTGTGTGCTTTTCTTCGGCCTGTTTTTATTGTCGCCTTTGCCGAATCTCTGTCAAAAAGCAATAATCATCAATTCTGATTTTTTTTCCCTTTTTGTTGGGCAAAGGCATTGTCGTCGTCGACTTCTGTTGGCGTCTCGATTTGATTTCAAATTGATTATTATTTATGCCATTCGATGTCGGACCGGGCCATTTCCCTCTTGTCTGCGCCCTTACCAGGGCTAATTGCCATTGCCTGGCCTCCTTGCGGACGAGGCAGGCATTGGGGCTGATGTTGAGGCGCCCTGAGTTGATGTTGGGCTTTGAACCTAGAGTCTATTCAGGCGGGAATTTTATCAATCAAGAGGTAGCACCTTTGAGGCAGCATAAGTAGTAATTCCTGGAGCTAAGTTAGAGGATCAATTATATATTTTTGTTTGTATGTTGTTTAATGGTGAAAAAGTGAATAAAATTGTAGTGCAAAATAGAGTTCTCCTACCCGAGTGGGCAATGCGGTCAGTGCGGTTATTAAAGTAACAATTTCGTCTGGTAGTTGCGTATCCCTTTTGGAATTTCGTTGTGGAACCCTCGTTCCCGTGCCCTCGCAGCCCGCTACTCTCCTCAGCTACTCAGGCTCCCATCGGAAGCCAAGAACTGAAACTGAAACTGGTTCGGTCCACTGCTGCCCACCTACGTGGAATCCAGTCCGTTTGTCCGTTTCCAGTCCCTGCTCGTGTTTGCCGTCGTGTCCGTCCGTCTGGTTAAATTACTTAATTTTAATTTCTCGTAGGCGCTGCTTAATCAGCAACTATTAATGCTGCACTCTGCTTATTTACGAGCTCCAAATGACTTCCATTGAGCGCCGTCCGCCGGCCGTCGGCCGCGTGGGCAGCTCCACTGCCAGCTCCTCCTGCTGCTGCACCTCTGTCATGTCAGTGGAGCATGGCTAAGCATGGTGGAGAGGGGCCTTAAGAATGCGGATGATGCTCGTGTAGGTAGGGGCAAAGAGTAATAAAATATTTTTCACAAATGGCATTCAATTATTGTGAAAGAGCGGTTACGAAAAGGTGACTTGAAGGCCAATATGAAAATGGGTTAAACAGTAGAAAATTAGTATTGAATACACACAAGAGTGTTTCTTTTGAAATCGAATAATTCTTTATCTGGGAGCGTAATCTCACATACAACAAATATATGATATTTGGCTATAATTTATGGCTTACTTAAACACTCCATCGAACATTCAGTCGATTACTATCAACCTGCCCTTTCATCTGCCGCTTATCATTTCACTCTCCTCCCTTTGATTGTTTTACCCACAGTTTGTCACACTTAATTAAAGAAAATTTTAAGCACTTTAGATGTCAATTTGTGTCCACTTTTCGTAGCGCCGAATACGATGACAGTTTGCAGTTAGCCCTGTCCCGTCTTTGTCCCCTTTCTTACCTCCATTTGGTCCCAGATCCAAGTTCGAGTCCTGTACTCGCTGTTGCGTCAAAAGGCAGGCGAAAAGGGGAAAAAATGAGTGAGCCAAAGAGGAAGAAACGGTTTAATTAAGTTGAAACCCTTTCGTGCGTGCCAGGGCCAGTGCCAGTTGGCAGATGCCAACCCAGAACCCAGAGCCCAGTGACCAGACCCAGACCCAGACCCAGACTCAGACCCCCTAAGCGATTCCAGTCCCCGGTCCAAGTAGCTCAAGTGGCCAGCAAGTCGACGACAGCTACAGCGATGAGGACTTGGTCCGTCATCTCGTATCCACAGCTGCGGGTGACTCCAACTCCAACTCCAACCGCGTCCACGATTTCGAATGCTCGGATCTCGGATTCGGCTCGGGGGACTCGTGGGCGTGTTAATTTCCAAGGTGTTTGCTATTCCAAGCTGTTTCCGTTCTAATATAAAAAATCAGCGTAATTAAAAATCAAATGATTTTTCCCTTGGCCCCCATTCCACTCTCTCCTCTCCAACCGACGACAGAGAAATATCTTCATTAATTTTGCTCTTTTGCTGTGGGACAGCACCCTCATCCTCAGCCCCAGCCTCAGCCTCAGCCGCGGCCTGAAGTCCCAATTCATTCAATGCTGCACAATTTTTAACTCATTAATTGGTGTGGGCAACCCTTTTTTTTATTCCACCCTGGACGTGAAAAATCTGGCCGAAAATGTCCTGAAAACGGATCCAAGTGATTTATTTGTTTAATCCCTTTCATTTTCGACCGATTTCTTTTTATTTATTTTCTTTTTTCCCCCATTCGGCGCTTTCGCTTTCTTGGCTCTCTCCAGGGCCACGAGCCACGGGCCATGGGCCACTTGAAATGTTGCTGATTAGAGAAACGAAAGAATCGGCATTGAAAATGGCAACAAAGAAGGGGGTACTCCCTGGGAGGAGGTAAGGGATTAAGGGATGCTTGGGGGGCAGTCAAGTGTTGAGAGAACCATCTGCAATTGAAACATTTTCATATCCTGTACGGGATGCGAGCTACGATCCATCCCGTCCACCTCCCAGAGATCTGTTTTTGAGAGCCCCATATTCATTCCCTTTTTGATCTTGTGTTAATTGATTCGTTATCGATTCACACTCCTCGTGACCTGTCGATATGGGTTGAACGACAAAAAAAGAAGAAAGAAAGAGGCACGAGGAGCTGCGGTAAGATCTCGCAGATCGACAGACATTGAGCGACCAATGCGACTGGCAACTTGTTTAGCTGATTTTAATCCGCATTCGATACGGTAACAATTTTTACTTCATCACTCTCGCGGCAAACTGTATCTGCAACTGCATCTCCATCTCCATCTGCAAGAGCCGCACCAATCAAGGAGCGGTTGCGGGGCCAGAGACGAGCTTCTGACATTCGCATAACTTCCGATTTAATCCCAGCGCGTGAATGTCGTTGTCGTTGTCGTCGATCCTCATGTCCCAATCCCAGACGCAGTCGCAATCGCAGTAGCAGTCGCTGTTCCAGCCGCTCCATCTGCTGAGTTATGCGCTTCTGTGCGTTGTCGTATTTTGTAAGCTTTTACGCGCCGGCTACCACAGCCACAGCTACAGCCACAGCCCCATCCCCAGGCGCAGACCATCCGAACAGATCCAATCCGATCCGATCCACAGACTGAGTCAGAGAGCGTCGTCGTCGTCGTTGAAGCGATAAAAGATCAATTTAGTTGCGCCACAGTCGCCCTGTCCGGTGTCCGCTGTCCGTTGTCCGTTGTCTGCTGTCCGCTGATTTAAATCCGATCATTGCGCGACGATTTGATGCGAACTGAAACATGCACAAGGAATTTGCAATTATCGAACATCAAAGGCAGACTTCTCACTGCCTCTGCCTTCACCACTTCGCTTCTCCGCAGATCATCGTACAAATTTGATCGTGCTATGGGAACCCCTAACTGATTATTAGGTGTGAGGCGGCATTAGAGGATTCTCTGGTCAAGTACTCCTCGCTGTGCTCCACCGCTACTTCGCTCCTCCGCTGATTGCCTTGGCCATCAGAGACGACCATCATTGACGGCTGGCTTCCGAGGCAACAACGTAATCAGCGCGAGTTCGTTAAACGATTTTAAATCAGACTCGAGACAAACACTGTGATAAAACAGGCTTAGAGACTGTCGGCGGGCAGTTGGGGGCTGTAGAGGAGGATACCATGTCTAAAGGCAGTAGGTTGTCTAAAGGCTAAAGGGGGTTCGGGTTCGGGTTTGCGTTTGGCGGGAGGAGGGCGGTTTGGTTTAAGCGCTCTGCTCGAAAAATCAAATAGCAAAGAACTACAAATTACATGCCAAAATGCACTTCAATACAAAGCACTTGGGTAAACACACTGAGAAGCAGCAGACACTCAGCAGCAGCAGGATGGAGAGACGACACACAGGGAGCAGGGTACACCTGTGGACCGTACCATCCCGTACCGTACCGGTGATCCTGTGTGTGTCTTTGTGTGTGTGTGTCGGTGTGTCGGTGTGTCGCTGTGCCCCCCGCCCCACATCGACGATGTAAACCTTAAGGTATTTTGCGATAATTGCACTTTGCTGTTGCCCTTGTCTGCCCCGGCCTCCCTGCTGCTTCCTGGTGCGGACTTGCCAAAAAGAGTTGCCGAGTGGTTCCTCCACCCAGAATCCTGAATCCTGCTGTACCTCCCAGCACGCCCATTCCGCCCCTTTGCTTCTTTGCAGTGGCATTGTCGTTGTCTGTGCGTGGCGCAAGACAAACAACAGACAACTGTTCCATGTGTGACTGTGACTGCGACTGCGACTGTGTTGTTGTCTGGCACATGTCTTCGCCAGGCCTGCCTCTGCCCCTGCCCCTGCTCGAAACCCTGCCCAACTGCTACTCTTACACATATTCTTGTATTCCCTGCTCTGCCCTGAAACTTTGCCACTACTTTCAGCTATTAATAAAGTGAAACTAGACTGGAGACCCGGCCAGAGCCAGTGCCGGTGTCTGCCGCGGGGTACCTGCGTTTCCATATCAACTATATTGGGCAGACGCGACGCTTGACGCCTGTAGCCGGGCCCAACTGTACCTGCTACTTAATTAATTCAAATCTTGCTAATTGCATTTTATTTGCTTTTGCTGTGCAGATTTTAAGTTTTTAATTGCAAATCTCTACCCTTCTCCCGCATCCGATCCCCATGCCATTCAGAGGGAAGAAAAAGTCGGCTGAGAGTCAGAGGCTGAGCACTATTCTATATAGATATTGATATTGATATTCCATGATATGGTGGTAGCTGTGTGGCCACAAACGACTTGTATGAATACCTATAAGTGATATGTATAATATTTGAAACCAGTCACCATCACCGTTCCCATCCCCAGACAGGAGGCGCCTCCTCCAGTAATGCTAGAGGCACAAAAGACCAAACATCGGGACAGCGATCGGATCAAAGATATTTCTTATTGGATATATAGATGGGTTCTGGTTGCTTTTCAGAGCTAAGAGAATACATTTCTTTAGCTTGCAGATTCAGAACCAAAAACGAAACGCTCTTGCACCCCGTGTGGATGGGCATGGAAGACAGAAGTGGGAGAGTCGCCCAAGCCCTCAACACGTTCTTGCCATCATCATGTTCAATGGTTGCTCAATAGACTCTCTCCATCTCGGGTGCTGTGGTCCGGGTCTGTCCTCTCCTCATCTCTTTAGTCCATGCCAGCTGTCGCTGCGGTTGGCCGCCTAATGGCCGCTACTGGGGGGGCGTGCCGTCTGATCCCGGGTCGGTCTGTTTCTGTTCCAACTATAGTCATATGGTGGAGACCCTCACAGATACACAGATACAGAAACTCGGTGCTCGTGCTCGTGCTCGTACATCCCCATGACTTTGGATTTCATTAAACGCAAATTTATGCCATTACTTGAATGTCAAATATTGCAAATGTCAAACGATGAGGCGGCCATGGAATAGCCATGCTATACTAATACCATACCCCATGGCTGTGGCTGTGGCTATGGCTGTGGGACGCTATAGTCCCGTCAGACAATAGTGTCCTTCCTTGGGGGCCATCGACGAGCCCTGCCAGTGCCGCTGCCACTGGCACTGCCACTGCCACACTGCCACTGCCACTGCCACTGTCTCTGTTGGTTTTTATGCGTTGTTCGTTTTGTAATTAAGCGACGCACTTGGTTGGATTTGGGTTGTGTTGTGCTCTGTCCCGCAGAATGGGGACTGGGGATGGGGGATGTGTATTGGTCTGCTTTAAATGAGGGAAAATATATTTAAGTTAAATGTTTCGTTAGATGCTAACCAATTTGTTAGAGTTTCCCCCCGCTTATGGCCATCTCTGATGAACTGCCAGGACGAAGTTATTCCCCCGCCGTCCCCATCCCCCTCCCCATTTCCGGCTAACTCCAGTTCCATACCAGTGGCATATCGAAAGATCTGTCAAAGGCTATGAATATATTTGGCTTGCTGGTCAATCCCCTTTCTGGAGGATTCTGGATGGACAATTTTGTCGATGCATTGACCCGACATGTAGTTTGTGGTTAAAGTTGGCGTTTGACATTTATGCCGGATGTCAAGCAGTCCGAGTCCCGGTGCCGGCTCCGGTCTTGGGTCCAAGAAAAAGATCCAAACTGCCACTTCGGCTTGGCCTTTTGTCAGAGTCCATGGCCCACGGCTGGGGTCAGGGAGGGAGTCCCATTGGAGGTCCCATTGTCATCATCAGCAGTGTCGTGGCCATTTGTGCTTGTTATTGTCACTTGGTCGGCCCCCACTTCCCACTCCCCAGCATTGTCTCTCCTTTGGGGCGAACTTTGGTCGGGTACAACTATCGATACCACTGGGGTCTGGGCCTAACCTTTTTGGGGTTTTGTTGTTCCTTGTTTGCTGCCGGTTTCGTTATAGTTTCGCTTTATATTCAATCGAGTCGCAAATGCACCCCGGAGGGCGTTTTCATTTCCACTTTCCACTCTCCCTTCCACTGCCATTTGAATGGCTATTCGGTCATTTGTGTATTTGACATTTGGCTCAAGTGTTGCTGACTTTTCGGTCAGTTCTTCTTCTGCTGCTGGATGGCGATGGCCGGCCCATTCGTTCTTTCTTCCTCTACCATTTCCTGCCATCTGACACTGACTCTGACCCCGGGCCATTGTTGTTCGTCCAACTGTTTTTTGTGTTGTTGTGCCTTTCTTCCAAATGTGTTGTTTCTGCTTGTTTTGGCTCTTAATTAAACTTTGGTCAACTGGTTGCGACTGTGAATGCTCAATGGATTGGGGATTGGTTGGGAGCTGGTCAAAGCTGGTAAATGCTCAATGGATTGGCTGGGAATTGCAATAACGAGTGTTTGATAGTGGTGGGGCACCTCTCGCTCCTTCTCGTTCCTACTCGTTCCTACTAACTCCTTGGTCACTGTCTCCTTCTCTTCTCGAACATTCTCTGAATGCCATTTTTTGCGGCTAGAACCTTTTTACGATGCTCCCCAAAAGAGCATCACGTAGCGAATCACTTAACTTGATTCCCTGACCATCCCCCGTCTCCCATCCGCCCCATCCTCATCTCGAATCCCGAATCCTGAATCCCGAACGCCGAGTCCCTGATGATGCCTGATGGCACAATGGGGAATCCACACAACAAAAGAACTCAGACTGAAGATAATTCTCAGTTATTTGAAGCAAACACGCAAATGCGTTCGAATCAATTGTCCGATTGTTCAGATTGTTCAGATTGTCTAACCAGTCCCCCGTCCCCCTATGCCACTGTTCCCCTGTTCCATGGCCGCACAAAAAATGCGATCAAATTGAAATGAAAAGCTCAGCGTGCAACGCATCGCAAATGAGTGGCAGGGATGGGAGGTACATAGGCATGATGCCTCCTGCTTGGAGTTTGGTGGTTGGGCGTTGGGTGCGTGCCGTGTGCGGTTTGAACGTTTCACTTTCACTGCAACTTTCACCCGTAAAGTGGCGTTGGGCGTGGCAGGGAAAGGGGAAGAGGAAGAGGAAAGAGGCTGGTCAACTGGCGGCACGTGTCCTAATTTTTTCGGATTTTTCCCGCTGTTGTTTGTCCGCCTATAAATATTTTGTGGCAAGCGGGCTGTGGGGGATTGCAGGGCCAGGAGCTCTCAATGAGCTTGCTTTTTTAGACCGTACGGCCAGCGGCAGCTCAGCATCCCGGCGATGTCATTTGTAAATGGCATGTTATCAATTTTCGAGATGATTGAATCAAGTGATTTGTGTGCGTGTCAAACGGGAGTTGTCCGGGAAGGACTCCGGGACAGGGCATGGGCGATGGGGACGGAAAGGAATAGAGTTCGGGGGTAGGAATGGGGGAATGGATAGTTGGGCAGGATGTTTCCTTAAACACGTGGCAGGGGGGAACTGGCTTTGAAGTTGCCTTCGTCGGACTTTGTTTGTTGGTCTTTTGGATTCCCGTAAGAAGCAAGAAGGAATCTTTCTTAGTCTGTTTGCCTGTCTGGTCCCTGGTCCCTGGTCCCTGGTCCCCGGTCCCCGGACCCCGAACCCCGGATGCTGGTTTGCTTATTAAGAGATTATCAATTTCTTTTGATGCGATGCGCTTGTGTGCCATATAAATATGGTCAATGATGTTGGTAATGAGAAAATTGAGATGATGTCTCATGGATGCTTATATTCGGCAGACAGAAAACTAATGGTGGCACGGGAGCGGGTCAACATGTACATCCATCACGTACAAGAGAGGGAGAGAGATAGAGGGGGGGGCGACACTACATTGCCTTGCAACAGATGCGACTCTCAGCAGAACATGCTCCGCCGGTTGTCTCATTGGGAATGCACAAAGGCAAAGTTGTCCAGCACCTCAACTCTTCTTCTATCTCTTTCTCCGGCTCTATTTCTCCTTCTTTCTCTCACTCTTCCTTCTTCTATGCCCTTTCTGCATTAAGAAATTAAAATCTGCCCTAGAAAAATGCATGTAGAACTGTTTGGGCGCCCTCGCCCATTGCACATGTGATGCCGGGGCTTCATCGGCAGGGTCCTGCTTCTGGTCCTGGTCTTCGCGGCCTCCTGGGTCCTACCATCCCACCCGTGTGTCTCCTGCGCCTTCCTCTGCCAGCACTCGCGAGTGTTTTGTTATTTTTGCGGAAGTTTTGTAATTGCGGAAACGGCAACTGCTTCAGTCTCGGTCTCCTGCTTCTGCTTCTGCCCCCAGTTGCAGCTTCACCACCAGCACCAGTCCTTGCCACAGTTTCTGACTCCTGCTGCAAGACAATGACTCCGCGAGCATATGTGGCTGTGTGTCTGGGTGTGGGTTTACTTCTGTGGAGGATGCTGCTCAAGTGTTCGATACGCGGCTCGTCGACATCTCCTTCCCCTTTGGGGCGTGTGGCATGTGGCACAAGGAGAGCGGCTGGGCGCGCTGTTAGGTAAACTTGGCAAAACTTGAAGTTACGGACGCGTAAATTGAAAATACACACGAGACCCCCAGCGCCCCGCCATTTCCCAGCTGCCGCCGTTTCGCTCAGTGTAGTGCAGCGCAGAGCGGCCGCCACATTATTGAAACTATAAATTTCTAAAAGCAATCTTTTGCGGGCAGACAACAGCAATGGAGGCACCAGCCTCTGTATTTGTATTTGCATTTGTATTTGTGCTGTAGCTATACGCCCGTGTCCGTCCGCCAGAGCGCGCCTGTCCGTCTGTGTGGGCCGGCGGCTGTTAACGCTGCCACCACGTCGATGTTGTGGTCGAAAAGTTTTCTCATTTCGCATGTGCACGCGCGTGTACTTTGCCCCAGACTCCAGTTGCCTCCGCACCAGAAATTAGGCAACACAATTGAACACTTGCCCTGTTTTAGAGAAAGGAAGAGAGGGAGACAGAGAGAGTGAGAAGGAGAGTGTGAGGGAATCTTGAAATCAATAGGTTTTCCGCCTGGGAATAGTTTAAGGCTAATGATTGATACTCGATTGGTGACCCCTACTAGCTTGCATCAAATATCAAAATAGCTATATATATAAAAGTGGATTAAAAAATTTCTATAGTACTTCATCACTATTGAACGGCAGGAAGGAAAATTCAGTTCGATTGGCCTTTGCGATGACAATCAATAAATGGCAAGACCAATCGTTGGAAATCTTTGGGATTACGGCTCTGGAGTTTATCTGTTCGGACGAGGCAACATTCGTCGGGTCCGACATTCTACAGCTCCTTAGTTCTGTAAAACTAAATGGTTACACCTGCCAAAGGGGATTGTCTTGTTAGAAATTGCCAAGCAGATAGAGGTAAAGCGTAGTAAAGGGTTAGGCTCGAATAAGCTCCCAACAAAATGAAGAATTTCTGAGCACTCCCTCTTTGTCCTATAACACCGAGTAGCCGTTGAATATATATTCTTCATTCTCCACATCGTTTAAGTACCATAAATCTCTGAATTCTCCTTTTGGGAACGCCTTCTCTGGGGTACAGTCGTCCCGTCCATAAAAATTTGTCAGCATTTGGGCGATTTGCATATCAATTGCCAAGAAGAAAATACATTACAAATTAGACACTAATAGAGAAAATCAAGTTAAGGACGACATCAACTTATCTCCGGCTGGACCCTGAACACTGGACCCCGGACCCCGGTCCCAGCCTCCGTTGCGCCCATTTGCATGCTTCATTAGCGTGGCCCATGCCCCATGGTCCGCTCCGAATTAAAAGTAATGTTAATTGCGCTTAGTCCACGGCGACTGGCGTTCATCCATAATCAATTTTAGCCGCCGGCCCAAAGGAGGAGAAGGAGGCACGAACAAAATAAGAAAGAAACGCACAAAATATGACATAAAAATTTTTCATTTCCTTCAGAGAGGCACAGAAAAAAAGAAAAGTACAAATAGACAGAGAGAGATAGAGTGGGAGAGAGATAGAAAAACGCGCGACGCCAGACACATTTTCTGGTGATATTCCCAGCGGACAAGTCCCCAGGCGTCGAACTTTGGCAATGAAGTAGAAAATGAAGTAGCGCAACGCCCACTCAGGGCAGACCCCAGTGGGTCTGTGAATGTATTCATCAATGCAACACATTTGCATATTTCGAGCGTAAAAATTAATCACTAATTTTAATACGCAACGAGGCGGTCCGGCACTGACGTCGCGCCGCGGCGTTGCAGAAGATCCACCAGGCTCGCGCGGGCGGGGCTCAGCCGAGGCCAAAAAAAAAAAAACCAGCAAGAGAAAAACCGAAACCGAAAGAAAACCTCAGGAGCGGCCCCCTTAAACTTGTTAAGTGGGCAACACTAATGTAGCAATTTTGAAATTGATGAAAAAAGCCTGATGGGAACCCTGCGAGAAGGATGGGGATGCGACCCCATGCCGCGCAAATGTAAGGTAAACAAATTGCGCGATGAGGCGTTGTCATTTATAAGAAAAAGAGAGATCCGGGAGACCATAACGAAGCCCAGAACGAAGACGTCGACGAGGACGAGGAAGAACGACTGGAAACGAAAATGAACGAGCGGCCAGCCAAAGATATTTCCTGTTTCCTTTTCTTGGCTGGGAAAATCATAATAATAAAAAAATAAATAAATGGAAAATGAGAAAAACCAGCACCCACATAAAAGTGACCAGCAGAGGGATGAGAGAGAGAGAGAGGGAGAGAAATTGCCGGGGGATGCGGGGATATTAAATGGGAAACGAAAAAAATGTCTATCGAAACGCTGGCCGCGTTTTACCTGCAGCGTTTTGATAGCCGGATCCCTGTGCTAGAGCCACAGCCCGAGTCGCACCGAGACGCACCGAGACGCACCTCCATTAAAACTAATGGGAAATTTGCTATAATTTGATTTCGGAGTAGCTCACGGACCCCGAATGGGCCTCATTCTGAACCTTAGCCAGAGATTGAAGGTGTCCCATCAGAGTACAGAGCTGTGGGGGAAATGGGAATAGATGGGCTAAAGGAGAAAGGGAAATCAGTTTGGTAATTAGTCAAAGGAAATCAATTGGATGGAACTTTTAGATCTTTCCAATATATGATTTTACAAGAATTCTCTGATTACATTCCCGTCTGCTCCTCATAGACCCTAAACGATGGATGGATGGATTCTCGTACTCTTACCCAGGTAAGTGGATGCTCTGAAAGTGATTTGAATATTCAAGTAGATGAATGGGCGGGACGGGAGGTATGGGGCAACAGACAAAGGACATACATGCCTTCAGCATATACATAGTACACATGCCATTATCACACGAACACACACACAAAGGGCCAGAGAAGGGAAGACAGGGAGAGTGAATGGTATGCTGTGTGGATATTTATTATGTTATCGAAATAAATCACAAATAAACATGAATAAACAAACCAAAACCAAAGAAATGCCTAAGTAGATTTGTCAAAAAGTAGTCGGCAAAAGAGCATCCGTACACACGGACACGCACACACTCAGACGTGCTTCAGATGCGCCGTAAAGTATGCAAAAATGTTACACAAATGAAAATAACTTGAGCAAAAGTTGATGTCCTACCACAGCCATCCAGCATTCAGCATCCAGCATCCCAGCATACAGCATCCTCTATCGCCCCTGCCAGGCACTGACAAGAATTTATGGGCCCGATGTGCTCTGCTCTTTTCCATACCATTTCCATGTGCTCTACAAAATGTCAATGCTGTGTCGCCTCGTACTCATGCTCCCTCCACCAGCATTTGTTCTGTTCTGTTCTTTTCTTTTCGAAGGAATTTCTGCTCTTTTCCCCGCCTCTTTCATCAGTCTCGTATATTTACTCGCATATATATTTGGTCACATATCAAAATAAGTCTGATGATCCAATAAAGTGCTTATAGCGCGACGGTGGCTTAAAGGGCTACCCTGCCCATGCCCCGGCCCCTACCCTGCTCTGGCATCTCTGCTAGCCCTTCCCCTTCTGCTGGCTGTCACATTAGTGACGCGCCGTAGCCCAATATTTTACATAGCATACTTTTGCGGGCCGATGGCGAGGCTTGTAATGAAAATAAATGCGTTACATTTCAATACTTTCACGAGTGTGTGCCTGCCCGAATCCCGTCGAATCCCGGCATCCATATTCGCACATGCAATTTTTGATTTATGTCCCTGTTTCGCTGTGTTCGTGTGTGCTGTGCGTGTGTGTGTTTTTGACATTTGTTCAGGACACGTGAAAATATTTCGAGTGCCGCCGAAACCGAAACCAAAAATGAAACTACTTCAGACAGTCAGTGGATGAATGCGTAACCGAATCGGAATCCGAAACCCATTTCCTCCCTCTCAAGGACTGCTATCTATTCCTGCACTCATACCCACACACACACACACGCATACATACGTATTTGAAGAAGGCAAAAAGAAATGATTTATTTGTGGCATTTCTGGGACTTTCACAGACTTATTCTTCGACTGCTCCTGCTCCTGCTGCTGCTCCTAATACATTTTTCTCTTTTCGGCATATTTGGCGCTCCATGCATGACAAATTGTTAGGAAAACGCAGCAGCAGCATCCACCATCCCACTCTCCCACCCCCCACGTGTGGCCTGCTCTTCAGCCTGCTGCTTATCATCGAAATGTACTCAAGAAAATTCCACAAATAACGCGATGCCAGCTCCACTTGCACCAACTGCGTGGGCTTGCTTCCGCTCACTCGAGGGGTGGTGCACAGTGGGGTGGGGCTGGGGTTAAGCAGAAGGTAATCGGTGGGGAGGGGGAGAATGGGACCCTGCATGCATGAACAGTTCATTGAGTTGACATTGAGTGCTTGTGATTTATGTTGAATTTTTTCCCACTTCCACTGTCAAGAGCAGCCAAGGATCAAGGGAGCGAGCGGACGAGGATTGGCCTCGGAGTGTGGCACTCAGGGCTTAGCAGTAGGACGGAGGTGCAACATTGTGCGGGAGTGGGTTAGCGGACTGTTGTGTGGTTTGGCGATGCACAAAGGAAGTGTTATAGAGGAAGCCTTCATTATCTTCAGAATAGAATTAGATATAAACTGCCAGAGGTAGATCGCGCCTGAGCTACAGCTCCGAACCACCCTCTGTCTCCTCCTGCTCTCCTGCCACACCACTCCATACTCTAGTCCGTTTTAGCCATCTATTTTGCAAGCCAAATTGCGTTTGCGTCATCATCAGTCGTCAGTCAAGACCAAGACCATGGCGCTCCCGCTGCCGCTGCCTCACCGACCATCTCTCCGTTCAAAAACCATCTACGTTCCAATGCTCGTCTGACTGACGACTGAGTTGCCATATATTCAAACTAAATGTGTCACGTCCAAACAACAAAAATTTCATTTATATTCGCATATACCAACAAAAAAAACAATCGCACACAAAAATTTAAACAGAAAAAAAGGAAGGAATGCGAGCGACTGTGGTCGACCCTTAAGATACCCTTGCAGATTCATCGCTTTCAAATATATAAAGCAGTTTGAAGGCCTAGATATGAATACAAAAATTTAGTTTTGATCTTCCGTTTTTGTCAGTCAGGATTTTGAAAAATGAAGACTTCCACTGATTGAACTGCATCCACTGTAGTCATCTATTGATACACAATACCCTTCTCTGTAAGGGCATTTTAAAGAAAAAACTCGTAGTGGAAGAGGAAGCTGTCCAGAAGATGAAGAAAAAAATGGCAAGAAGCAAAAGAAAATGGTAGGAAAAAAAGGCAGGCAGAAGTAGAAGCGGGAAACGTTATAAACTTTAAGCGAATGGAATGGGCCTGAGGTCGGACTTGGTGGGGGGATTGAGATTCTGGGTGGTGTGAGAAATCCGCTTTGGTTTATTTGAAATGTGAAGCAATTTGGGGCAAATGCATGTGACGATGGCAGCACACCCCCGAGCCTCTCCCCCCACCTATTGGCGGGGCAGTGTGCGAAATGGTTACAAATTATGTGCAGCATAAGTTGAGGCGCTGCCGCCGCTGCTACCTCAGTCTCCTTTTTTTTTGCACTCCCCTTTACTCCTTCGCTGTGTGGGGCGTTTTAAGCAGCCACTTCCTGCCACGCCCCATCGCCAGCAGCGGCGGCAACAAATCAACGGAAGCGGAAGTGGCAATGGAAATGGAAATGCGACAGCGACAGCGAATGAAGCGAAGCCGCAAAAGGTGTGAAAAATGCAAGACAGAGAGGAAAGCAGATGAAAAATCACAAAAATGTTAGCGTTAGTCACAAACAGAATTGTGCAGAGGAAGAGGAAGAGGCGGGGGCGGAGGATAAGGTGTTGCGACTATGTGGAGTCCTTGCGGTTGTCCATCAGTCGAGATCGGAAGCAATGAAAGTGGAGGTATGTAACTTTCGAGAATCGGAATTGGGAGCAGATGAATGAAGTGTTATATGTGATGTAGGAAACCATAAGAAAAGGCTTGAAATGAATGCAACACTCTCCATTTGTACCCACTGCACATGCAACTTTTAGCCTTTACCCCTTCCCATTCCTTTTGACTTTCCGCGCTTCCTCCTACAAATCTCTGCACTGGAAGTTTCTTTTTTGATTTATGCTAATTTAAATGCGCTCCATATACATATATTTTTTCGCTTTTGTCACCATTTTGTAGTCGACGCCCTTATTCCAAAGCTCGCGTTGCTACTGGCACCCAGGAGTGTGAAAACACACGCAATTTCTTCCACATAATGAGATATCCTTTAAAAGAGCAAACTTATTGTATTCTTAAGCAGATTTCTTGATCTGTTCCTTCTTGTTATAATAATAATGGTCCAAACTCTTTTTGAATATAGGGTATATGTTAATTAGAAGGAACAGGGATCGTATAGTTCCTGATCTTGAATGGAAAGCGTAGCTTCAGATCCCTCGGACATGGAAACCCTCTAGAAGCTAGATCAACAGGTACTTCTAGGCGAAAATTATGATTTCCGTAAAGTAAATTCGAGAATATTCCCCCACAATCATCTCCTGGTGACGTTTGATGCACACATCCACGACTAATCGTAGTTAATCTTTATCAGCTAAGATCCAGACAGCGGGGCAGCCTTTCTGGGACCATAGTTAAAGTCAATCTGTACAAACTTTCGAATGGTAAACCCTATGTACACATGGTGTACGTCCGATGGGGAACGGAACACTTACCGGCATCCCGGAGGGCAGTGCACAGTCCATAGCCCTAAGCCAATAAGCCAGCCACTTTGCCAGAGAGTTATCCAAGGCGCCCAGCGGGAGGACAACGGTGGAGAGAATTGGGCTCTGGTTTGGGTTTGGGTTTGGGAAAGGGAAAGGATCCGTCAAACGGAAATCAGATATGTGTCTGCTGCTGTTCTTCGGGTGTTGGCATTTCTTTCACGAAAGCACAGTCCGTCAAAACTAATGTCGAGCGGCTCTGAGACCTCCCCTCTACGCAAATACGGTAGTGGGATTCTCCGCAGCCCCGAGGGGCCAAGCGACTGTCTCACTGTTTCCTTTTCGGGGTAGACCGCAATAGGTCTCCCAACTCGACCTTTAAGTGTGTCATTTTATGGGCAACCCTCGGGTGTGCCCCAACCCTCACCCCTCCCGCTACCGACGCCGTACAACCCTTTCGCACCCACACACTTTCTCGGTTATGCAAAAATGTAAAATTTTTATTGTTCGTGTTTTTCTTTTATTGCCAGCGGGCGGGCGTTCGCCGGCGCATCTTCATCCGTTGATCTGTCGCACCCCACACCGCACTTTTCTTTCTTTCCGACTTTTTCTCTCCCTTTCGTTTTCTCTGCGGCTATCTCCTTCTCTGTCCGTCTCCCTCCACGTTTTTGAGTCTGACTTTTCGACTTTTCCCACATGTCGTATCAGCGGCTTTTCTCGCGTGGCTTTTACCCAATGCCTCGTCCCCGTCCGGTCCGTCTCATCCACTGTCCTGCCGCTTCGTTGTCCTGCCCCCCCGTTTTCCGTCCATCCCCACTACGAGGACCTTCCTCGCTTCGTTTTTCCCCTTTTTTTTTAAACTTCGTTTTCGGGCGATTTTAGCAGTGCGCGATTTTCAACGCATTGCCCGCAGGGGATGTCTCCCGCCCCTCGACTCCTCCACATGGGTTCCATATTATTTCGCATTTAAAAATAGATTTGCATTTGTATAAGTGTGCATATATGTATATGTGTATATTTGTGTGTATGCATGTGTTTGTGTTTGGCGTGCCCAATTGATTTATGGTTTTTTTAAATAAGCAAAAAAAGTCTTCCCGAAAAGGTTGCGCCACGGGGGCAGTGGAAAGGTGCTGCAACAGATACTAGAAGAGCAACAGAGATGGATAGAAACTGATAGAGAGGGTGGCAAGAGGGTGGCCGTGTTAAGAGTGTGGGGTGGAAAGGGGTAAGCTCTTCGCTTGTTGTTGTTTACTCTTTTGCGGTTATTTTGCGGCTTTTCTTTTTGGCGCGTTTTTTACCCTCGCCATCGAATCGCGTCCGTGTCTAGGACCGTGTCCGTGTCCGCGTCCGCGACCGCATACACATCCGTACGCCTGTCCATGGCGGCTTATTGACTTTTTAACTGATCCTTCGGGTGTAATTGTAGTTATTGTTGGCATTTTTCCCTCACAAGAACATGCCCGAGGATGCGTGGGTCGTCTGTGCAGAGAGGCCAGATCTGGCACTGTGAGAGATATTACGATTCCAAAAGATTTCTAGCTTTGTAGAATGTCAAGATATCTTGATTTGGTCAGATAGTCCGATAGAGTCAACATATGGTTGATTCTTTGAGCTCTAAGTAAGAGACAGAGAACCAAGTATCTTAATATTTATCAGCTCTGAAGTCCTAAAGCTCAAATAAGGCCAACTAATGTCAGTCCCTTTAAAACGAAGCATCTTTCAGTAAATTAATTATCTACTACAATCAATCTGAAACATTTCACATGAAAATGTGAGCGACTTGGAACGTACATGTATATCGTTTCCATGTTTTCCGATAACTAATATGATTACCAATATTAGATTTCGATATCAATCAATTCAGTACGAACACAAAGGTATCCTGTTTGAAAAGAGAAATTGAAAAGATAGTTGGCTTTTGTCGAAAATTTCTAATGTCCGTCAACTTGAGTCTCCAAATCTTTTAAGCATTTTATTAGTTTCGGAAATTACAAATTACAAAGCAACACAAATCTTTCACAGATTTTTCAAAAATGTTGCCTGGGTGGAAGAGATTTTATGTCGTGGCCCTGAGCATGACCAACCTGTTGTTCCTGATACTCACCCAGCCGGTAGCGGACAAATTTAAGCGCCATCCCGAGAAAGTCGATAAAAATGACTCGTACGTCATAATGGTGGTCCAAACAATCCAAGTGTTTTTGTATATAGCAGCACAAATACTGCTAGCTCGGCACATCGTTGTGAGTAGTCGAATTTTGTCCTTAATCAATGGGAAACATCGTTCAACCTGATGTGTGCGTCTGCCTGCAGGAATTCTTGATTTTGACTCTTTTTTTACTGTGGAACTGTACCATCCAGATTATTCTGAGCAGTGGATATCTGATATTTACCATACTCTATGGCCATGCCGACCCACTAGTCATGAGCCTGGCTATCTTAGATATAAGTACGTATACAGCGATCCTCGATGTCCACCTAACCAATGTGACTTCTTTAGCATTTTTAGTGGTCGGCTTAGTGTTCTGGAACGTGGCCGAAGAGTATTTACAGATGGGTATTCAAGAAGACTTTATAGATCAATGAATTAAATTCAATATTTCATGTGAAACGCGAGAACTCTATAAATACTTACTATGCTTCTTCGTCAATTCAAATTTTGTAACATTCATGCATGTCTTCTGACACTTTTGAAATCAATGACCCAATCGTCCAATAAAAGTTTGATACATAAACAAACATGTAAATTGAAATATCTTTTCCTTTTGAATTCAAGCCTCTTTCCTGGCCCACTCTCCTTCTGCAAGAGCCCCTTCTGCCCAAGGATATTGTCACTAAGAAAGGAAAGGCAGCCAATGAGAGGATGAGCAACAGAATGAAGAGAAAACAAACAACAATACACAAATAAATTGATGTCATTTTCGTTTTCGTTACGTCTCAAATGGAATTAGTGGCACGCTAAAAAAAGACTAGCAAAGGGAAGGCGCACAGAAGGGGAACCATTCTGTGGAGTCGCAGTCGCAGACGAGAGACTGAAGAAGGACAAATCCAAACGAGACCCCTGCCAAAGCTCCATTTTATCAAGAGCAGCAGAAAGAAGGAATAAAAAATACCAACGGAGGAGGCAAGGAAAAGCAGTGGCAGAGGCAGTGGAAAACAGACGGCAGGAGATGGCAATGAAAACGCAGATAAACATATTCGCGAATTTGTTATTATCAGAAAAATATTGCGCAAATAAAGCCAGGGACAGGGGGTGGATGGGGATTGTGATTGCTACAGCGGCTTAAACGAAACGAACGTATGCAAAATATTTGTGAGCCCCGTGAGGTGGTTGGGTTGGGTTTTGGGGGGGGCGGGTATATGGGGCGTTAATTCCCCAGTGACTGCATGTGACGCGCTTTGCATGCGGTTTGAGCGCGTTGTATGTTTGAGAGGGGGGGTGTATGTGTCACTGAAGGAGGAGGGTCGTTCGGGTGGGGATGATGTGGGAAGGTGGCAGAGCATTGTGATGGCTAGGGGTTGGGCAGGGTGTCGCAAATTAGTTAAAAAGCCAAACCCAGACAATCAAAGATCAAAACTTTTTGATAGGCAAATGCCTCTCAATGGGAATACGCGTATATTTGTGTGTGTGTGTGCGTGTGTGTGTGAGGGAGTATCATGTGTGCCATGTGTGTGGGTTGATACTTTTATTACGGTTGTTGTTTCCTCTTAAGACCCGTTACTGTCAGAAGTCAAATGGCAGGCGACTTGTGTGGTTTGAGTTTGATTCCAAACGGAATTGATCGCTTTATCTGTCGTTCTGTATCTGTATTTGTTAGAAGGCATAAAATGGGGGTAAATGCTATGCTAAAAGTCCTTAATGGGATGCTGAGGCTGTCTGAAGGAAGGGAAGGGAAAGGAATGAGAAGTTCAGATTTCTCTTCAAGCCATGAAGGATAATAGATTGTAGCTTGGATGAAAGAAAAAATTAACCCAAAATTGAAGGGAAATATATTAATGGGAACTTAAACTTAATACAATGAACCATCGAATAACCTGGCAAATCTATATTATTGAGGAATTTATATAAAATAATGCGGACGAAAGCCGACAAATATACGTATGAATAATGCGAAAAATAAACTGAAGAATATGCAGCATCTTAATAGATTTTCAAGCTCTATTTCGGAGCAAAGTGGAGGACGCAGTAGGACTCATGGGAAAATTGCTCAAAGGATAGTTTGGCGGAAAGTATAAACCACAAGGATAGAGAAAACATAAGTGGCAGCCTCCATATCACCCACGAACCAACAACCGAATACGAGTACTCCACAGAGCAGCACTTTCAATTAGGGAAAATTCTTAATTGCCGAACGATCCATTTCACAGCCACACCTCCCCCCCACCATCCCCTGTCAAAGCAGACACGCCACTCCCCCTCCCCATCCGTACCGCCGCATGGGCGGAGGCGCGTGTTGTTTGTCAAAAATATTTAACGCGTAAGTGGAAAATTGTAAAAACAACGAAAATGAGCAACAAAATTTCGATGGGGCAGAAAAAAAAGAAAAAACGCTCGAAAAAAATGTAAAAATTATCAAAAGAAAATGAAAATTTGTATACAAACCACCCAGGAACATTGATAACGCCTGTATAAACCACCCACCCACCGACCAACCACCCGGTGAAGTGAAACACCGACACCCCCTCCCTCTTCCCACCCCCCCTACCGCTCAATGGTAGAGCCTTCACCTTTACCAGCGAAACGTGCAAATGGACTTTTGGGTGCGTTGACTGACTGACTTAACCACCCCCCTCCCCCCGTCAATGCTCCACAGACAACATGCCTGATGCCTCACCCCGAGTGCCGTCCCTCCGCAGGCCCATCGTCATCACTCAAATGCAAAATGGCGATTATTCATAAATCATTAAACACCATTTGGCAGGCGCTGCACAGGGGGTTGGGGGTGTCCTAAGCTACAGGGGGCGAGCTTGGAGGGGGAAGGACCACTGCTGCCTTAAACATTTTTATCGCTTTTCCAACAAACTGGCAAAGAAAAATTCCTAATGAGCCAAAAGCAAAAGCCAAAAAAATGGTCAAAAAAAAGTTAAAAAACTTCGGAAAAAATCAAAGGCCGTTTCCTGTCGGGGAGTGCCATGAAGATGGGTAGTTACAAGGGGGGTGAGCGATGCGCGGGGGTTGGTTCGGGAGAATTTCGCGGGCTTTTTAACAGGGCGCCCAGGCATAAGACACCAAAACGGGGTCCGTGGAACGGGGGTGACCGTGGACCGAGGCCCAGTCAAGACATTAAAAATTTTGTTTGATACTTTGGTCGTTGCTTCACTCTACCACCCACCCACTCACACTCCTCTCCACCCCGCCGTACTCCTTCTTCTGCTGCACCGCGTATGCCACCACTTACATCACTTCAAGTTCTCTGTGTTCCCCGACCACCGCACGGCCGCTGTTCTGGTCGTTTGATTTCCGCTTCCGTTTGCCGTTGAGATTAAAAAACATTTTCGTGCGTTTTTTCCCTCATTTCCCTGATGTTTTTTAGCCACGACGCCGGCCAGCGTGGCTCTTGCCTCCTTTTGCCTTGTCTCGTTTACGTATCGTTGGACTACGACCACGGATACGGATACGACCGCGGATACGGCTATGGCTATGGCTTGGCTACGGTTGCGTCTCTATCTGTGAGATACATTAAATTAAAAATTCATCTTTAATCAAAAATTATTGTTGGCATGCACAAGACAAAGTAGCGACAGCGACAGCGACGGCGCCTAGGTGGGCTCGCAGCTCATCTACAGGGATAGATTGGGATTGGGCTCTGGGCTTGGACTCTGGGCTCGGAATTGGCGTTGGGTTTGGGTAAGCACTGGGCAAACATAGTTGACAATATATCAAATTTGTTGGCATCTCCGCGGAGGAAGGTGGAGTCGCCGGCCGGGAGACGCCATATTGTAATTGCTCTCGTTGCTTTGGTTTGGTATTTGGGTTCTCCTGGGAATGGGAATAGGTATGGGAAAGTAGGAGAGTACTGTCCGTACTGAGTACGGAAAGATCTAGCAAAACAATCGATATGTGATTCCTGACTTATTGTACAATTCGGTAAATTCGTAGGCAGACTAGGCAATACACCCCCTTAAGCTGAGCCATTGTATAATTTTCCCCTCTCAAGTAAGTAATCAGCAGAGAGCCGCTGAAACCTGAAGGTTTGGTTCTTTTTTCCTACAGGCAGTGCGTCATCTAATCCTGAACGTTTGATGCACTTTCGCTTCGCAGGCATTTGATAAAGCAGTGAGGTTCTGAAACCTGAAGGTTTGGTTCACTTTCGCTTCACAAGCAAGTGATCAAGCAGTGCGGCTCTGAAACCTGAACGTTTGGTTGACTTTCGCTTCGCAGGCAAGTGATCAAGCAGTGCGGCTCTGAAACCTGAACATTTGGTTCACTTTCGCTTCGGAAGGAAGTTATCAAGCAGTGAGGTTCTGAAACCTTAAAGCTCGGATCGTTTTATTATAAAAGATATTTGACTTTAAATATTCTTATATGAAATACTCGTATACCCATAAAAAGATGAACACTGGAATCGTTAGTAGGTCCATCAGCCCATATTTCTAAATTGAAGGCCTTTTATTTATATTATAACTGTATTAACCTTAGGAGAATATACACATGCACATACATGTATGTATGTATGTACATTTTATCGATTGAATTCTGGGGAAATTTCAAAGTTAATACCAAGATTCTGTCACAAGGATTACCTCGCAAGACTTGGTTAATTGCGTAGTCTCCGTTTCCCACTCCGTTAAGGCTTCAGTCCACAATTTCAACTTAATTAAATGCGTTTTTAATACTTTTGGCTTGCCGGCAAACAGACAGAGATGGCGAGGACGGTAAGACATAGGCATCGGCAGCCACTGCCGCACATTTACATTAATGTTCATATGTGTGTTGTTTGGCCAAGGAAAAAGAAGCCAACAAACTTTTCCCAAACGCTTTTCCCAGGCAGTGGAAAAGCGAAGAGACATGTGTGTGGGACCAAAAATAAAGTTGATTAAAATTTGAAAGATTTTTGACAGTTATTATGCGCCAGCGGCTGGGTAAACGGAGCCAAACTTCTGCCATGTGTCAATATTGAAAGTTAGACTTGGCTCTGGCTCCCGCCACCACCACCCGTTGATACCACGAAGGTATCAGGATTTTAAAATGATGCATACACGACAGAATGGGTGGTATTTTGCTTATCTTCTATTCACAGGTCATTTTTTTACCGAGTTTCTATGGAAAAACTCTTTTCATTTATTCCTCATGGCTTTAAAATAAATTTAAAATACAATTTTGAACAAAAAAACGATCGATTTGTAAAGGCAGCTTAGACTTTTTTCTCCCTTCCTTCTAGTGGATCTTCCTCTAGCTCTGTTTGGACTTCATCCAGTTCCAAATTATAGCCAATGTTCGCTATAGTCCGTTCCGACTGTATGGGATCGTTTGTGGGCCATAAAAACCGCACACACGGCACTGGCGGCGGAAAACTGCAGATGAAGTAGCTTCGCTCGATATAAAATTACATTTTATAGCGTTGAGTATGCTGTGGTGGATGGTGGATGGAGACGAAGATGGCAAGTGAGATGCGAATTGTGAGTGGGAGGGGGAATGGGGGCTGGTTTAAGCCACAGCAAGGACACATACCGACTAATAAGGCTGGTTCAATTTAATGAGCAGACGTCGCAACTTTCCGCTACGTTGGACGCGTTAAACTAATCAACGCAGCACCACCCTGTCACCCCCCCGGACAGCTTCAACAGTTGTTTGTTTGTCTGCTCAATTGCTTGTTAACATTTTGCGCAATTTGGGAAGGTCGGCAGAGGCAGGCAGCGGCAGGGGCATTGGTAGAGGGGCCCCACCACGCGGTAGTGGGGGAGTGCTGCAGCCTAAACTACCTGCAAACATGAAAAAAAACAAAAAAAAAACCAGAAACCAATTGAGCGTGCCCTCTACTTGTATGTGTGTGTGCGCCAGTACACTGGGACAAATATTTGCTACAATCGAGTTATTATTCTGGAAGAGAGTGATTTCAAAACCAAGAAGCTAAGCAAAAGGACTTCAGAAAGAATAGGGGTATTTTCATTTCGATAAACATCTTTGAGACTGAAGATTGGTCGTTTTTTGTGGTGAATATTCGCTTTACGTTAATTAGGGAAGCGTCAAATGATATCTGAGCTATCAGAAATATTCAGCTATTTACGGATTTATAATCAAGTATGAATAATCCCCAATATAGGTAATTGCTGAAGAGCTGCAAGAATCTCAAACTCAAGAATATATTTCCCATTATTAACATCACATTGTTGAAAATAAAAGCAAGAATCAGAGGTATAGTAATTTTCAAAGTTTCAAATCAAAAAATTCAATCATCTACAAACTGTTTTCATTCCACATTCTATATAAATACTTTTTCCGTTCAGTGTAGCCGCATGTTGTGTGTGTGGGTGTGTGTGTGTGGCTCCTGTTGATGGCCGCTGGCCTGTAGAAAGTCATAAAATTTTATAGTTCTGTGGAGCGGGAGGTAGTGGACAGTCAGTCAGGCGGTGTCGATGACTGGGTCCGAATAGGAATTGGTTTCAGAGTGGGGGTGGCACTGGAAGTGGTACGGGTGGAGCTTGGGGGTTGGGGTCACTGCGGTTCGACCATGTGTTATGACTGTGAACTAATCGCCACAGCGTTTTCGGTTCGCCTTGGGCCAGTTAATGAAATGGCCGGTCCAAATGAATGCCGGACTGCTGCGAGGGTGGGACTAGAATTGAAACCAAGACAGAAAGACAGACGGAAACACGGAACTGGATATAAAGACGAGACGGAGTCTGACCTGGCCTGGGGCCAGCAGGCAATTAAAAGCCAGAAGAGTGGCGGGGTCACTGAAATGAAGATGTCTTTAAGACATTTACCAAAAGGTCAACCAATTGTCCAGCCCAGGGAGTACCATTCAAGCATGGGAGTTCCAGAAGCATTCCATAAGAGCCCCATCAAATCATGCTGCATGCGCTTAAATAGTATCTATTGATTTGACAGGGGATCCACAAGAATCAGTTAACTAAGGGACTGTCTAATTATATTTTTCAGAATTCAATCTAGAATGTCTGAGCTAGAACGAGTTTCCATCATCAAAAAGCAGATAAATACACGCCTCAGGACGACAGTGGAAACGCAGAATCAGACGATGTACAATGGTGCCACTCGAAAATTTCAGTCAAAGTCGCCGCCAAGATGGCTTATTTCCAGGGCTCTAGGTGACGTCCTGTAGAAGTTCCATATGTACAAAACCTAGGGCCTCGAAACAGCAGAAGATTGGAGATTATAGGTAACAAATTTTTCAATTGTTCATTAATATCTTTATTCGGCCACTCCCGTTGCTCGTTGAAAGCTTGAAACAAAGTGAGGCCTACTTTTTACTTCATTTGTGCTCCCAGGGATTGTCCACTGGAAAGGGCCTTCGCGTTTCCGAGTTGTTCCACATAATGCAGGACACTGAAATGGCACAGGGACATTAGAAGGACATCAGGTGGACATAAGGGATCAGTGGCTACATACAAAAATCCATAAATACTGCGAGAATTCCCTCTGGAAAAGTGTTCCAGTTCATAACGAACACGGTGAATATCAAATTCATGTTGTCGTTAAGCATTTCGTAGAAAAACGTAAACGTTAACTCCATAAACGCGACTGTTATGTTCACCTCCTGCAAGTGGATTCCCAGCTAAAGGGCATTGAGTGTTATTAAAATATTTTAGCAACTCACCAACTCAGCAAATGGAGAAAGAATTTCCTGAATAATACGCAAAACATTCATTTTGGACGATTGTTAAAATATGACTGACTGAGACAGCGTTAGAGATGATAGTATGATTGGTGATTGCTGGCATGGCGAATGGATGTATTATCGTATACACGGTCACTAGAAAAGTATTATAAGCAACCAAATCTAATGCCCCATATCCTAAGACGCTATATTCCACTATTCCACTAGGTTTCCACTCATTCTCTACACCCGTTGTTGAACACAAAATTACAATCAATCAATAGATTTCACTACACAGAAACGTGTACCTCCAATCAATATGTGCCTGATTAATACGAATTTATGGCTGCACTTTGATCTGATGGCCTGCCCCATCTTTGCCAGTCAATGAACATAATTGGGCTGCACTCCAGCTCCTGCCCTTTGCAGGCCCTCATTTTTGGCCATATTACATTACACACAATCAAATGAAATCAAATCACACAAATCAGGCCAAATCGCTGTCGCAATTTGCCGTTGGCAACGGGGACTCGGACCCGGATCCGAGACCCGCCCAACTCATACATACATATGTAGATGGAGAAGTCTGTTATTGGTATAACAACCCCATACACTCGTAAGCCACATGTCCCATATACACTGAGATCTAACAAATCTTGGGCATAAGCCATAACTCACGCTTATGATTTTTAAGGGGACATCAAAGACCCAGCCCGAACCCCTTTTTGTGGATCCCCAGAAGAACACTATAACCAATAAACATTGTAGCACAATTGCTTGTTTTTGCAGCTAATAAAATCATAAAAAATAAGTAAATAGCCGGGCATAAGTGGCCATGGATGTGGTCGTGGGCGGGGAAGGAACCAGAGACCAAGAGCCTGGGTCCAGGGGAGGGTTAACAAGAAATGACAAGTAGATTTTTTATCACTGGCCTGAAAAGGCGCCTGGATAGATAGCCCCAGGATGGATGTATGGATGAATGGTTTTCTTTCCCTTCCATCAGGAGATGGGGTTGGATTTCAGATTGGGTTTGGGCTTGGGTTTGGATGAACGGCACCACAATGCATGCAAATTGTAACAAGGATAATGCCAAACTCTCAAAAGACCACCGCAAACAAGACGGCGTCGACGAGGACGAGAATGAAAACGAGAATGTGGGTGAGGATGAGGACGGAGGACGGAGGACGACAACAAAGTAGCACGCGCCATCCCCCAAAAGTACGAGGAGGCGGGCGACGCACACGCTTTAGTGCCACTTGACAAATTGGTCAAGTGATTTTGCAGAAAAAATGGACCATGAGGGCGACGGGGAGGCTTCAACAGCTGGATACTGGATAGGCGTATAGGCCATGCGGTCTACCAGGAGGAGGGCATCAGGTCAAGCGCTGAAAAAACCAACCTCGGGCCATAAGCAATCCCAGGTTTGGCAGAGAGTTTCTTCAAAAGGAGAGCAGAATCAAACAGATTCGATGCTTTGTTGAACGATGTGCAACACGTTTTTGCTGTTTGTGGATCAGTGGAGAAATGTTATTTGAAAGATTTCGAGCTTTGCAGCGAAACTCTGGTCACTCTTCTGAAAAGCCCAACGCTTACCAGACTAATAATAAGGGGATATACAAGATATTGATTCCTTAGTGATATGCTTAAGAAAGTTCTGCAAAAGTGCAACCTCAATGAAAGTTCAGATGATCATTAACTCTCAGTTAATGAAGACTTACACGCGAATTTATGAATCCTTTGTTACCAAAAACACTGAAAATGACGGCATAGATCCCTGTAGATCGATTGGGTTTCAGCCGATGCCCAAGCGTGATTCACATTTGGCATGTGCCTCCCCAAAGACGCCGACCAATGATTTAAGCCTGGCCCAATTCCATCAGGCAACTCTTTTGGCTGTTTTTTATTGCCGCCTCATCGTCTCCCCCTTTGAGATTCGGATGTGAATGGGGACGCGGATGAGGATGTTAAGCTCATCAAATCGAGCGATTGACAAATTGCTTGTCTACGTGTGTGTTCCTCGGCGGCAATGGCAATGCCATTTCGGGGGTAGGGCTTGTGTGCGGACTGACAACTCAATGCGTGGTCTGGTCCTGTCGCGTGTGAGGGGGTTGAAGTGGAATGGCAGTATTTGCTTTGGTTTTTGCAAAGCGTATTGTTGCCAATTCCTTGGGCAGAATATATGGCTTGTAATTGTCTGTTTGATGGACCAAACAATTTTGATTGAATTCAATTACATCGCCAACCCCTTTTTTCGTTGCTTTTGTTGCTGTTCGCGGCTTGTTCGACTGCTCCTTTTGGCTGTGGATTGTGGATTGTTGGTTTTAGTGATTTGCAATAATTCGGATGGGCCGCCCGGGCTTGTTCGCATATATGTGAAATATGCCGTTGTCATGGTGTGTTTATTCAGTGCGGATGTCCTTCGGCCAGATCCAACCCACACGCACCCACTTGCAAGGAAAAGGCAGAGCCCGTATGTGCCGCCGTTTACTTCCTTTGCCCTTTTTTCTTTCGACCCTTAAGTCGAAAGGGTTTTCGGTTTCAGTTTCTGTTTCTGTTTCGGTTTCGGTTTCAGTGTCGCTTTCCCTTTCGGCTTCTTTGTTTGGCCTCTGCTTTCCCTCCCTCTGGGTATGTCTTGCTTGCTTTCTTGCTAGCCAAGTAGATTAAGTGATTTCCAAGTCATGTCCTTTTTTTCCTGGGCTTGTGGGCGGGCACCCTGATGGACTGCTGCCAAGTGAAAGTCACGTCATGTGTTTGTGCTTGTGTGTGGAATCCTCTGTTTATATTACAAGGGTTATTGAGCAAATCACCAGGAGACAGGGACACAAAAGGACGGGGAGCATGGGGGCATGGGCAATAAAATCTAGTTTGTTGGCATAATTTGTTTGATTTTTATTAGATAGAAAATATGCGAGAGCACTAACCGGACCTTGGATACAAAGCACTCCCCTCCTGTCCGGCGGCGCTCCCTCCTCCATCCCTCCCCCATCCTTCCTCCTCTTACACCATTTCCAGCTCAGTTTTTTCCCATTTTGTTTGTGCCAAGTCATATTAGTGGCTCGAACGCTGTTTGGGCCGACACGTTTTCGTTATTAATTTTTATTACGAGTCCGAATAAATTGCATTACCTCTCAGCACACACACACTCACTCACACATTTAGCAAATTGAATTTATTTTTAGGAAAAAAACAAAAACCCTTTTTAGTCTTTTAGTCTTTCAGTGACCAAAACCGGAAGAGGCACCCATCCAATCCATCCCTCAAGCCACCAGGCACCACAAAAAATTCCCAAAAATTACTGGAATCAGGCAAAGCACTAACAAGGCCATTAATGAAACCTTAGGGCAGTGGCAGGAGCAGTGGTGAGGAGTTTGGGCGGCGGTGGTGGCATCGCCTGTGATGTCTTTCGAACGAAATATTGAGCCAGTCTCAGCGGACCCCTCACGAAGAAGACGCATAAATATCAGAATGCTCATAAATTTCGCCAAGTGCCATTAATTTCTTGACATTCTATATGCATATGTACCCTCAGACAGGAGCATAGTCATTGTTCGCCCGAGAGCCCCACGCCCCCCACCCATTCCCCATTCTTCAGTCGAAAACAATGATTTACTTGGGAGCAAAGTTTCGCCCGGGCATACATTTTTAATATCAAACAATTTGTAATAAATAAATGGCAATGGCATAAATGTCAGTTCCGACGAGATGCCAACAAGAGGGAGATACATTCAGCTCTCTTCTGCTTTCTTCATCCACTTTTCCCGGGTACAGTACAGTTATGCAAAGGAGAAAAACCTTTCGTATTTAAAGTCTCAAAGATTATTTGATACCTTTCTATTTGAATTAGCACTCCGTCTTCTAGCCATCATCTTTCATGTTATTGGCTCAGGCTCCCATTTTCGTTCTCCCCCCATTTTCTGAGTTTAGTTGCGTTCAGCGAGAAGCGCATAGAAAGGCGTTGCGCTGTAAGATTTAGCCATATTGTTATTTTAATTTCGAAAATTGCAACAATCACAATGCAACGGCTCTAACAATAACATATACACACACACACAGGCACTCATACAGACACACACATATGCATATGCATAACAGCTACTGCATATGTATGGGGCACTAAGATAGCGAGCGGGAGAGTGCGAGGAGGAGGTTGTTACAAAGGGTGAGCCAGAGCGCTGAATGTATATTTGTCTACATGACAAGTAGGCAATATTTGCATACTCAATTGCATTGTAAATTTTTCTATGCAGCAGCACCCACACACACACACACATAACAGCTACACGCACACGCTCATACGGCGCGGCGCGGTGCAGGAGAGAAAAAAGTCGCGCCTAAGTGTATGCAATGCAAAAAGAATCAGAAACAGAGAAACAGCAACACGAGACAACGAGAATTGTGAGCAGAAAAAATGCTGAACAAAGCAATCAGAGCAGGTGTATCTGTATCTGTGTATCTCTGCATCTGTGCATTTGTATCTATGTGTGCGTAAATGTGTGTGTGTGTGTGTGTGTGTGTGTTGAGCTGTTGATGATGACTCTGACGACAAAGATCCTGACGACAACGACAACGACGACGACGACGACGACGACGTATGTACAGTTTTCATTTGAATGACAAAAAGTCAGGTGGGCCACCCACTCGAGCTCCGCTTTCCTGCTACGAGTGTGTGTGTGTGTTGTGTGAGTGTGAGCTGGGTGTGTGGGCGTGTGGGCGTGGCTATGTATATAAATACACAATATGCGGTGCACTGGTGCACTTTCCTACCTACCTCCATCCTCCATCCCGTCCACTGCCACTGCCCCACCAAACACTTAACATATTCTAATTATTCATGCTTATTTTATATTGTGTATGGGCGCTGCTTTGTCATGGGTTTGCTAGCTGCTGGCGGCTCAGGCGAAGGGGAGAGCGAGTGGTGGGGCTGGGCTGTCTTATTAAAAATTACAAATAGTCAACGCTTAATTATGTCTCTGCGTGTGTGTATGTCTGAGCAGCAGTGTGTGTGTGTGTGTGTGTAGCCTACTTTCGGGTGCTACCAATAAATAGTGGCCGCCTAAGACACAAAGAAGGCAGGCAGGTAGACACACGGACAGACAGTCGCAAGGAAGCCAAGGATCCAAGGAGGCCAAAAGGATGCCAGAGACTGCGCTTCACTTGCAGTCACAATAAACAGCCACACACAAAGATACGCACATACACTGGATACTGCAACAACAGTGAGTGAAGCATTTTGCACCAATTTTTGTGACGATGTCAGAACAGAGCACAAACAAACAGCGAGGAAGGCATAGGCAGTACCACCTAGTGGCCACCCCAACACACACACACTTACGCAACATCACGCTCATACAGTTATACAAAGACACACACCAATACACAGATGCAGAGAGAGAGAGAAAAACAGAGAGGCAAACTAATGTTGATGACAATGTTATGGGCGTCATGACAGCCATAAGCGCACTCGACAGCCCCGGACTGGGCGTGACACCTGCACAGCAGCGCTGATGATGCAAGACGAACCCCCCAAACACCACCATCCCTACGTCCTAACACCTCCAGCAGCAGCCTCCGCCCCTCTATTCGTTCAGAGGGCGCGCGAGGGCAGGCGACAAAATTATTATTCTACAAAAAAATAATACGGAAAGTCTAACGAATTCGAACGGAAAAAAGGCCACAAGATGTGGATGAAAATAGGGTGGCAACGAAAAGACTGTTAACAATTGGGAAACTCAATGGGATAGAAATCAGAAAGAGTCTAAGATCTTTGTCGTTTAACCACAAAGATCGGTGGAAAGTCCTCCCCTCCGGTAACTGTCTGTCACTTGCAGATGAGGAGTCCACCTGGCGATGCCCTCAAAAATATGCAACGCCAAATGCAGGCTCCTGAACACGAAAACACACATACACCCAAAGGTTGGTAAGGGGGGGGGGGGCTGTGCCCAGCCATGGCTATGTGATATCAAGCATTGAAGTAGCGTTAGCATCTCCGCCTCCTACCGGCCTTGCATCTCCATCTCCATCTCGGTCTCAACTTCAGCATCAGTCTCTGCTCGTTGACGTATGTTTGCTGATGGGTGGTGCTGTGGTGGTGCCTTGCATTTCTCTCTCTCTCTCTATTTATATGTGTGTGTGTGCAAGAGATTTGCAAACTAAAGCCTCATCACAATGTCCTCAAAATTCAAATAGCAACAACAGCAACAACTGTAGTTGGTCCCCGCCGAGCAGAGGTGCCTCCCAATCCTCACAGTGGACCCTTAGGCCCACACAAGCTCAATCCGAGGCACACGCTGAGGCGCAGGCTGTGGCACAGGCTGGGGCATAGACTGGGGCACAGTCATTGGGTGAGGCTGAGGCACGGGACTCGGCAATTGTCACACGACGCTACTTTTGCAAATTATTTTTTTCACTCTTGTGTGTGCGTATGTGACGTCTGTGCCTGTGTCTGTGTGTGTATCTGTGTCTGCTGTTTATGAATTGCAAATAACCCAACCCCCAGCCCCTTTGGCCCTGCTTTGGCCCTAGCCCGAGATATTTCTTAACAAGCGGCACCTGTGAGCGCCGGCCGGCCCCTAAAAAACCCCCACCTTCCTTCGAAGCAACCCCTCAAACCTTGTGTGTGTTGCACGAACCTCCCCATATGGCTCCTCCCCTGCGTGTGTGTGTGGGTGTGTGTGTGTGTAAGTGGAATATGTTTTATTTAGCATTTTTAAGTGTTTGCTGGTTCTGTCCCCAGTAAGCGTCTCCACCATAGACATTCTGATTGTTTGGACCGACATCCTCCCAGTCTTCCTGCTGCGGCCCACACCCTTTTTGCTCCTTTCTCCTTTGGTCCTTGCGCTGAAGCTGATGCTTGAAGCAAAATAATAATTATTGTTATAGAAAGGACAAAGTATAATTTCAGATATGTGTAGTAGCGCCCAAGCGGGCTGGAGGAGCAGGCAGGAGGTCGGAGGAACAAGAGATCGCCAAGTGGGTCTTACTGCCAACACGAGAGGGAGTGAGATGGGGTCTAGAGAAGACCCGAGCGCGTTGCACTCTTGTGCCCAAGACAAACAGAAATAGAAATTAATGAGTTGATACTCGTGGAAGGTGCAGCAACACGGTGGCAGAAACAACAAATGAGATGACATTTCGAGGAAGCTGACGATAGTAGGAGGGAGAATCCAAGAAACGAAGAAACCAAGAGAGCTCACTGCTCCTCACCCATTAAACTCTCTATTGGGTCCCAGTCCCAGTCCATGTCCATACCCAACCCCTCGACTAATTAAATCCTGTGGCAGAACTCTGAGCTCCTTGGGCCGTGCCTTGACAAATGGACAAGCTGTCAGAAGTGACGTTTGGCTGTCAAAATATCAGCCACGTCAGCGGGTCCAATCACCCGGGGGAGGGGCACGAGAAGTGGTGCCCCGAACTGTGCCAAATGAGAGGCTGCCGTAGAGCTGCTACCTTTATATAAGAAGAGACAATGCTTAGATTAAAATATTCCCGATGTTTGGGATGCATGTGTGAGGTTGTGCGGTACCGCCGGGCTGCCAGGGTTCCACCAGGGTTGCCAGGCTCAAGTGTCAAGCTGTCAAAGTCGCCATTTTTCACACACAAATACACAGTGGCACACACACACGGCCAGTGGAGCGGGAACCTGAGGTGGGGATAGGGGTGGGGGTGGGTGTGGGTGTCTGGGTTGTGGCAATGGTACTGCAGCCTGTTGTCAAATATTGAAAAATGCTTCCGCCTGCCTGGATGGGCTTACGGCATGCCACATGTGTGTCTGCCCCTGCCCCTCACTCTCTCTGTCTCTCTCTCTCTCTAGCAGCCGTATCTTTGTGCCACACTTAATCCTTCATGGGCTTTCATATCATCATTTTGGCCAAATCATAAAAATGATGACAACGTCGCTGGATGAGTTTTAGTTATCAAATAGTAGCCCATCCGCATCCGTCCGTCAACCCTTGGTCGCCATCTTTTGGCTAATAAGCGTATACCTGCCTCCATCTCCACCCCAAAATAGAACCCAACCCATCGACATCCCAGGGCATCCCATTCGCATTCGCATCCCATTCCACTCCACCCGTCCATGCCTTGCACAGCTGCAGCTACTTTAAATTCCATGTGTGACATTTGATCATTTGTCATTGGACTTGAGCTTGAGACAGAGACTCGGAATCAGAGTCAGAGAAATGAACGACAGAGGCCGTTTCTCTCTGTTTGTTTTGGGTGGGATTTGGTGGTGGCTGGATTTCGGGTTTCGCTCATTACTAATGATGATGATGACCAATGCCCAAAAAAGGTCTTTGTGGAAGGTCCTGCCACCCAGCTGATATGTCACTTAATGGCCTGCCTCCTCTACCCCATCTGTGGCTGTTCTGCCCATGCCACTGATACGGCCACGGGTCGATTCTACGAGTACGAAGACCAAGGTCTGAAGGCTCTGAAAGAGGTCCACAGTGAGGCGTATTTGATGGTCTTAGCCCGAATGAATCCTACTTTGATAGGGGGTATTCCTTTTGGTGATAGCCCTGTTTTGTGTTGATATAATATTTTGAATAATATTCGAAGTTAAAACTAATATTGACTTCGTATGTATAGATCTGAAGCCACATTTTTGTGCTCGTTTCGAAGATGCTTTTTCCTTTATGTATTAGATGCAAGTCTAAAGCATCGAAAATGAGAATATTCCACGACCAGATATCTCAGTGATTAGGGTGCATCCTTCAATGCCTCCTCCTCCGCCTTTCCTGCGGAACCAAAAATTGGGAAGATCCATTTTCTATGGGATCTCTTAAATTTAATACGATCCAAACATGGGCTCAATCAACTGCTTCCTTACGAGATTCTTTCGCCTTTATTTCGTGCTGATAAAACCTAAAGTTTACTCTCCTTTGAATTAAGTTTCAATTAGCTGTGGGCTTGGGGTTTGCAGAGAGAGATCCCATCTATGCTTTCGCCCCTGACTGCCACCATTTGCACTCGTAGAACCCGCGGGGGCTGTACTTCCTCGCTCCGTGAGCGCAACGCTTAAAACCATTTACAGTTGTAAATTAAATTTCCAACTCAAACAAATCAGCCAAAATACCTTTCAATATCTTCGCCCAGGGCTCTTTTCTGTCCCGTTGTTGTCGTCGAAGGTAAGCACTCCACGGGCTGCACCCGCACCCGCACCCCACCGCCACCTGATTCCAACTTCTCAGTGAAATGCCCCGCGGGTACCGAGGAAACGTATAATATATATATGTATACATATATCCATTGAGTCGACGACTGGGGTAACATTTTTTAAGCTTGGTAATAAATTTTTAATAAGCTTGCTTGTTGTTTTGCCTCGCCGCCGTGCCAAAGATATTTTTTAATAAATCGTTTTCGAGTACATTGGGAAATGCTAAGACGCCTGCCACTCCCCCAAGCCAATCCATGCGGGCATATGAAATATACATACGACAGATAGACGACTGAATGAATAAGCGAATGAATGAATGAATGAATGGGAGGAAGCAGCGAGTGAATGGACGGATGGCTGGATGGATGGATGGATGTCGGTAATGGTAACCCCCGGTGACTCTGGTGACTCTGCCGTGTGTCTAAGGGTGTCTTCCGATTGTCGTCAACGTTGTCGCTGTCGTTGTCGTTGTTGCCGTAGCTGTCTTTTCCCCTGATCTCAGCCAAACCAAAACCAATCCAACCCCAGACCCCAGACCCCAGACCCAAGCCCGTCTCATTTTCATTGACTTGCGTTTTGTCTTTGCCCCGCGTTGCGCACATTAACAGAGCGAACAGCATTTTTACATCAATGATATTGAAATGATATGAAATACCTGACGGATGGACGGACGGGGTCGGGGCGGGGGCGCATTTTTCAATTTTAAATATTGACAAACGACCACTGGAGTGGGGGCCTCGGTCTCCTGCCCGGCGGCTGGCTTTGGGTAATTTGACAAGTTGTCGAAGCTTTAGCAATGTCACGACCAGGGTGCAAGTCAACAAGGAGTCTTCCTCTGGTCGGGGTTTGATGTGCTGCTGACTGATGCTTGGGAGCGTGGAAAGGAGGTTGATGCCTTACTTAGGTAACGCCGAATGCCGAACGCCGCAGATTTTTAGGACTGTTTCAAGCCAAACAGTCAGAAGCAGAGTCCAAGCCGTGGTCCGAGCCAAAGACGGAGGCCACAGCCAGCGCCAGAGCCAGAGCCAGAGGCATCATGTTGCTGGGCGTCAGAACGAGGCTATTTGATGCACTTTGATAGGAGTCATGTCACCCAGATGTTTGGATTGGATGGATGAGAGCTGGAGCTCCTCCCTTTTCACAAATACGAATGTCAACATTCCAATTACGCGAACATTTTCCGCACACCAATAATATGCCCTGACAGCTGGACAGGCGGCGGAGATGGCCTCCGGAAAGGGACGGTAGAGATGGGTGGGATATAGAAATGGGGGCCCAGAAGGAGGACTCAGCGACAACAATGGGACAACAACTGGGAAAGGTGAGCGCCTGGGCACCAAGCCCCAACAATGCCAGGCTCCATGGACGATCCACGGACCCAAAACAGAAGATACCAACGCAAATAGGAACGAGAATGGAGCATGGAGGATGGAGGATTCGGATTCAGATGAGAACGAGAACGACGATGACGTTGATAATGGCGTAAAATGGTTGAAGGCAGACACGGACGGACACACAGAGAACAACAACAACGGAAAAATACAAGTCGAAAGTAGTAGAAATGTATGTGGAATGTGGGGCTAGGCGAAGGAGACGGAGACGGAGAAGGAGAAGGAGAAGGCGACTCCCTTCTACATGAGAGCGGAATAAAAAACGACAGACCAGGTAGCAGAGCAGCCGGAACAGAACAGCAGTCCGGGAACGAACAAACAAATTGGATGCGAATGCAAATAAACGAAAATTATAAATAACAGCAGCAGCAGCATCAGCATCCAGCTAGAGGAACGAGCAATGGAAGCTACAAGAATGGGGATTGGACTGTGGACTGTGGACTATACTGGAGGATGAGCTGGAGCTGGAGGATGGCCAGAAGAATGGTATAGAATGAGGGAATAGCTATGTCAGCCTCCACTCGGCAGCCGAAAGATGATGAGCCGCAATAACAGGCAGAGGGGCGATGCGCAGGACCAGGGCCCCGGCAGATGATGGCTCTGTTCAGGGCCGGACCCTGAAAGTCCGCATAGAAATGTGGCTGAAGAAGGCAGTGGAAATGATAGTAAAAATAAAAAAAAAGAAGAAGTCAAGTGCAATGTGTAGACAGAGCCGAGCAGCCGGGGAGCTGATGACTTGCAATGAATAGAAATTGCCAAAGCAAATGGCCCCAAACACAATGCAATGTGGCACGACTTCAACAGCTCCCGGGGAGAGTCCACAGTAAATATTGTGCGCCCTTCTTTTCTGGTTCGGAGAGTACCATAAGAGAATCATCAATCGAACTCATTGAACCACTTCTGCACCAATCTCCATTGAAAGAATCACTTGAGATGCTCTCAAAGAACTGGGGAGCTCATCGATTCCATCGAAACACTCCGGCACCAATTCCCATTCAAAGGCCATCCAACGAGCACCCTTTGCGAAGCCCCCAAACTCCCATTAGGCAACCCCTGGGAGGGCTCCTGCAAGGGCGTGAAGCATTCAACCTGCTCGTGGATCAGGCAGGGTTGAGAGATCAGGATTATACCCTTAGTACATTGTGTTAGCTGTTGGCTCTTTTTTGGCTGGGATTGGGATTGGCCCAAGTTCTCTTTGGAGTTTGGATCGGGGACTGGGTCTGGGTCTGTGGATTCTGTGGGCCAACGCTTGGTTGCCTAGAGACAAAGCCCAAATGCAAATGCAAATGAAATGGGAACTGAACTCCAAGGCGAGGATGGTGTGCGAATTGATTAAAATTCGATTGTTTCTTTTATTTCCTTCGGACTGTCAGGGGTTGGTTCTGCCTCTGCTGCTGGCTCCGGCTCCGGCTCTGACTCTGGCTCTGAGAAGGTTGTGGCTGCTGTCAAAGGGTTGCTCCGATGCCGTTTCCGTTTCCCAGTTCTGGCTCCGGCTCTGGCTCTTGTTCTTGTTGTTGCTATTTATTGGCCGTGCCTGCCTCGGCATTTATTACACGGCGCTGCGAGTTTTAATTATGCCGCGCTGCCTCCTGCCTTCTTCCTCCTGCCTGGGCCCCGGAGCGTTGCCTAATCAGCGGCGGCACATCAGGCAGCCCCCTCACCTAATCATCTTCCACCCCTTTCTCGACGATAGAGTGTGTGTTCTCTATGTGTGTGTGTATGTGTGTGTGTATGTGGGGGTTTTTTTCCACCTTTTCTGTTGTCGTCTCGTTGTTGTCCTTGTCGTCGTTGCCTTTCGATTTTTAATTTTTTAATTCGTTATCCTTGCGCCTGCCTCCACCTCTGCTTTCTGTTCTGCTTGTACCCTCCTCTTGGACAGGGTATGATGACACTACCAGAGGTTTGCCATGTAGAAAATAAGGCATTTACGAGCCTATATCGTAGCAGCAAAGCAAGTCCTTGGGTATACAAATATCGGCCTGTAACTGAGTAAAGATATATTTTAGCAGGAAACGTTTAGATCGTACGGATACATATATTCGATATTTGGTATTGGGGGGGACTAGTTAAAGGGTATCTAAAGCTTCGAAGCCACCAACAAAGTCTTACCCTCTCGCTTGGTTTTTTTTCTGCCCTTGCCTGCTTAATGGCAGAGCGCGTGTGTCGTCCTTGTGGGCGCATCCTGTAGCCGAGGCGGTATCCAGGCGAGCGGCAGGCGGCGGCAGTGGCAGGCAAAGCAAGGGTTAGGCATTAAACGCTAAATCAGATAATGTTAGACAATTGAGCAGCGACGTCGCCCGCCCGAGCTGACATTAAAACAAAAGTCGCGCCGTGGCTTCGGCTTCGGCTGCGGATGAGGACTCGACTTGGTCGCATGCAAATCAACCTGGGAAAGAAGTCGGAGTGGGAGTTGGGGACTGGTCTGGAAAAAAGGGTTAACTTTTCATAAAATACTGCATATATTGACTCAAGTCATGTACACCACAGCGGGCCGGGACAACAGGACAACGGGGCTACAAGGACTCGACAAACTTCGATTACAAAAATTCGCATTATCCGATTAAGCGGCGGGAAAGGACACGGACACGGACATGGACACGACAGAAGAGGACGGAGAGCACCGAGAGAACAGAGTGCAGAACGAGGAAGAAAAGAACTGAAAAGAAAATTTTAATTTTAAATTATTACCATTGCCCTGTCGTTGGGAGGGGGTCCGGGCGCGGGGGTTGGGGTCTGGGCTATGTTTTGGCTTTTGGGTTAGAAGGCGTTGCCCCTTACGCCCATCCCATTTGACCCTGGGCCTCGTCGCGACCGCACCGCTTTTTCCGGAAAGTATGCAGCATAAAAATAAAAAAAGAAAAGGGATTGAAAAACCTCAAGCCACCTGACCAAAATAATGAGAAAAACGCGTCGAGTAAATAAAAACGCGTGAGACACAACCGGAAGCGGACGGCGACGTCGGCGGTAACGGTGACCCTTTTTTCCGCCTCTTTGTCTATTTTCTTGTTGTTGTTTGCCAGTCGGCATCCGAACCCCTGAACACTGCTGATACCTTGGAAATTAACGCGAGTAACTGTGTGGAAAATATGCCATGTCCGTGTCCGTGTCCGCTTCGTTTTCCGCGGGTTGCATGATTGTCTTAACTAGCCCTCCATTGATGGAAGCGTTCGATTAGATTAGCCGACTACAGTAGAGATCCCCGGAAAAGTGGGGGAGGAGATTTAGATGTATCAAAATGTCACCTCCCAGACGAGAGAAAGAAAGAACTTTTAAAAGTGGTGACCCCGACTTGTGGAAAGAAGTGAATGGTGAGCACTAAGCGTTACCTGTGACGACTTGCCTCTGATATCTGATGCTCTGCCTGTTTAAGTCTCAGTTTGGATCTGAATAGGCATTCAGTTCTGATCAAATTTCCAGTTAAGAGACTCGAAAATTCCTCAATCTGTAATCTTATATTCCTGTGATGCTGCGATTGCTCTCTGAGGAATGCCTATCGACCCTTTCCAGCACCAGCTTACAGCTAACCCCTTTCGAGTTTTCGGACTTTTAATAGAGTTTTCGAACTTTGAGCTAAGCCAACGAATGAGTTTACTTTGGACTCAGCCATCCTTTTGACTGACTTACGCTTGGCTTTCTTCCTTAACATTAACATCTACATATTCCATCTACGACTGTGGTATCTCCTTCTTTCTCTTCGGACTGTCGTGCTCCGGCTTATTTCCTTCTACATGTCCTTTTCCTAGGTTACCTTTGTTCTTTTCTGGTTCCATTCTACTTCACTGCCTACAGATTTTTGCTGCTGCCTCGTCTTCCTTTCTCCATCACCAGATACATACATATGTATTCTTCTATTTCTTCAGATTCTCCTACTCCTTCGTGTTCCTTTCTTATTCCCTTCTCAACTACTGCTGGATTCTTGTTCGTTTTTTGGGTTGGGTCGGTGTTCACTTTTGGTTTTGTGCATTTTTAATTATTGGCTTTTTTCTGAGACGCTTTAATTGTATTTGCTTAGCATTTTGGCCAAAGTGCACACACACACACACACACACACATACACAGTGGAAAGCCCGCCTTTCGCCTGACTACGCCCCTGCCACTGGCTCTGTTCGCATTTAAATTGCATGGAATTTGCAAACTGAAATTAAAATAGTTAATGATTTTTTGGTCAGGCGACTTAAGTGGCGACTCAATTGGTCACCAGGAGGAGGGGTGCGGAGTGGAGTGGAGTGGAGCAGGAGTCCTGTCCCAGGACCCTTGCCTGAGTAATTGAAAAAGCATCGTCAGTGCGGTGGTGATGGTGTAGACGGAGGCGATGGCGGAGGCCATCTAGGGGGTTCGCCAAAAGACAAATAGAGAGCGAACAAGTGTAGTGCAAACTTTTGCGGCGACAACCCTGGTCCAGAGGCAACTCTGCCCTACCACCACACACTACCAACACCCCAGAGTTTCCCCACAACCAAACCCCCACCCCCACCCCCTTGGCATTGCATGTAAATGTTGTAAAAGTTTTTACGATTTGCCAAACTATAAAAAGGGAAAGGCGGTGGCGCGTGAGTCGGTGGGGCGGACTCTCGGTCTGTTGGTCCACTTGGATATACTTGCAATATAATAAACTAAGTAATTACATATGTGTGCGTGTGTGGGCAGGGCGTGGGGCGTGGGCAGCGGCTGGGGGAAGAACTATTTGAATTCGCCCATAAAACAGGGACGAGTGCAAAAAGTGCGCCCAAATTACCTTGACATGTGAGCTGGTGGTCCCCCCGATGACGTTCCCCAGTTGCCCTTCACTTTTTATGACAATTTCACTTTCAACAGAGCCCCCCACCATCAACAGAAGCGGGGGAGGTCCTTGCGTGTGTGACCATTTTATAGGCATTTGTCATTAGGACCCCACCCCACACCCCGCAGCAATGCCGGTGGGTCGTCAAGGCGGTGCCGTTTACAGCCCAGCGCTGAATGACACTAAAACGTAGCCACAGTGGTATCCATAAACTTCCATAATCGTAAATATAGATTTGTGGTACACGTCGACCACCCACTCCCCCCCCAGATACACTTATGCTCTCGTAGTCCACTGCGTTCTACATTGAAACTAAATTAAATTTTCCATTCGGAAACGATCGAGATTTAATAGTAAGAGAATACAGTAAAAAGACGTAAGAAAACAGAGACAATCAGAGGGAAACAGAACGAGAATGGTTGGCATTTGATATCGAGGAACTGATTTCTGGAAATGATGTTGTTCCCAAATGCCTGTTGCACTTTGCCTTTAAATGAAGGACAGATACAGATACAGACAGAAAGCAATAGAGAGGAGAAAAAGGACACAAAGGACTAAAGACTTTGTCTCTGGCATATTTTTCGTCTAATGACACTTTTAACAGCTGTTGGATTTCCCTGGAAAATGCGACTTGCTCTCTGCCACTCAGCGCAAGATGTAGAGAGATATGGAGACGGAGAGTTAAAGCACGAGTTGGGAGAAGGAGAAAGTGAAAATGGGGGCAGGATTAGAGACCTCCTTCCCTTCCACTCGCCCCGCCCCTCCTCCTCATCCTCCTCGCACATATTTGAAGACATAAATAAATGTCAAAAAATGCAGATTACTTATTAACCCCTGTGGCGTGCCACAAAAACTCTGCTCCTGCTCCTGAGTCTGCCTGTGCCTTAGCCGCGATATTATTCATTAATACAAAACTCTGGGAAGAACACCACCACCCCTCCAATCCACCCATTTAAACATCCACCCACCCCCCTGGCTGGTGGCGATGGCCCCCACGCGGCGCTTTTGCCACCTTTGGAACGAACGAACGAACAAACGGCCCAATGGATGGAGAAAATTATTAGCTCTTTGGTAATATTTTCTTGCATAAATTTTTGAATAATTTTGTTTTTTTTCGCGCTCACTCTCTCTCTCTTTCTCTCTCTTGCTCCCTCATTCTCTTTCACTCTGCTGTGGTTGTATCTGTGTGGCATCTTTGGGTAACGCTTTATTTTCAATTTAACCCTCATTTTTGTACGTATAGCTGCCTCCCATTGCCACCCACTCTGCCGTCCTCACACCGCCCACTCTCCTTGTGGATTTCACCTTTTTTGTGTATGTGGGTCCGCTCGGCTCTCCGTTCCGCACTGTCTTTCGCGTGTGGCATAAAAATTGAATCCTAATCCATGAATATAGATGATTATTATATGCCCCGCAGTTGGCCCCGCTCTCCACGAACCAACCAAACAGCGGGATGGCAGCCATTAGAATACTGCTGCTGCTGCTGCTGCTTTTCCTTTAGGTCTGGTCTGGTCTCGTTTGGTTTGGTCTGTTGGATATCTCTCCTTCTCGCTGTGGTGTTTGGAAAATTTCCTTTGTTTTGCATTTTGCATCAATCCACAGAACCACTCCGTCGAACCACTGGTCCTCCACCTCCACCTCCGCCTCCGCCCCATTTGCCCGTGCAACTACCGAGCCCCGAAATGAGAACGCCGCCAAAGTTGTCGTAAAATTTTGTTATGACTTTTTTCTTATTGCCGAACGCATTCGAAATGTTGCTCTAGGGGGTGGGATGGGGATGCTGATGGGTGGGGGATTCTTAAGATACTTCCTGCTGGTATTTAAAGTTGTAAAAATTGATGGGATCTTGGCCTCCGGATGTTGCCTACAATATTTCAGTTGGACTTTCCTTTTTTTCGGTCAGAAATTTTCATTCTTCTGCTTCTTTGGGAACGGGCTCTGATCCGAGGGGGGTCTAGGGAGAGAAAACAAAAAAACATGATTTTTTTTCAGCTATGGCTCCTAAATGTATGCTGCAAACATTGATTGTAGGGAAATATTTCCTCTCTTTCAGAGAGCCCTAGAATATTTATTAGCCTCATGGAAATATAATTCGATTTTCCATTATAAAACTGGGACACAACCCCTTGTGTTTTGGTACAACATTTCCTCTGTGTTCTAGTGTGTTTATTCTACCACGCAAGATGCCTAGAAGATGGTAGGTATTGGAACCGAAATCCAAGTTCCATATCGACGATAAATGCAGGAAGGTAGAGGGTGGTATTACCACAGGAAAAATGATACAAGTGCACCCAGTATACTCCTTCCAGCATATAGTATTCCATTCCGAATTTACCCACCGATCCGTTCACTGCAAGCATAAATAAATAAATTATTAGAAAATTAACAATTTTTGCAATTAAAACTACAAAACTAATTTACAAATGCATTGCATTTCGGTCGCATCGGGGTGTGGGGTGCGGGGTGCGTGGTGTTGCACGGAGGCTGAGGTGAGCTTAACGAGCAAATAATAATGACCGCGGCATTTGTAATAACAATAATGAAAAGCCATTTGGCCATTTGGTCATTTAGCCATTTTGGCAGGGACTACCGGACCATTGGCTGGGACTGGGACTGGGACTGGGACTGACACTGGCCTGGATGGTTGGTTCGCTGGTTCGCTGTTTCACTGTTTTGCTGCGAACCAAACAACAACATGGCTATAACAATTAATTAACAAATAAAATGTCAATTAATTTTACAAACACAGCGGCAGCGTATGCCGCCCGCCCGTACACCAATGCGAAAAAATAAATGTGTATAAATACAAAACCATATATATAACAATAAAATTTACAACGAATGCGAATCACACACAAACACACACAGTCCCATACAGAAAATAAACCATCCGCCCCAGAGAGCCAGGTTCCGCAAGCAGCGCGAATTTTCTCATTTATTTATGATTTCAATTTCAATATTAAAGGTGTGTGTGCGTGGGTCGTCCGTGGGTCGTGTGGTCCGCGGATTGGGGCTGAAATTTAAATAAGTTGGCTGGCGGTGAAAGCATTTTTTGGTATTTTAAATATTTAATTGAATGATAAATAAATGCAAGCCTTTGACCCCCTCCATGCAGCGACAGCAACGACAAAGCGAGATCCGCAATTGATGCGCACAATCAGCAGAAAGATATACACTCGCGGAAGAGTTCAGGGGAGAAATCCATTGCGGGGAGAGGAGCAGAACTGAAGTGAATCTAGAGAAGAAAGGCCAGAGCTGTGAACAAATAAATGGAATGCAGGTAGAGGTGGAAAATGCCCATGAACCAATGGCTGCGGCGCAGGCATATAAATATTTATGCACCACTCTATCGATGGCTCCATCGATGGGTACATCCAGTTATGGACCGATATGACATTGCTGTTTCTCATCTAGGTTCCAGAAGACCCTGTTAGTAATCGTTATCTTCAGGATATTACAATGCATATATACTACTATATCAGAAACTGACTGAAAGATAAACGTATAACTCCCCGTTCGTTTCGGGGATTGAATAAGTGGGCACTTGAGTGCCACTTGAGCTTTGCAGGGTATGCTGCTGTCGCCTCCTTAGGTGGATAGGTCACACAGGCGTTCACTCGAACACGGACCATTTACCATTCGCCGCCATTTTGTTTGGCCGCAGACGCAAAATGCAATTTAATTATTACATTTGGACTTTTTGTCCTCTGCTCTGCCACGTCCGTCCTGTCCCACTTCGGTTTGGTGTGGTTTTTGGTGCCTGGTGGCTAGCGGCTGGTAGCGACTCTTCTCCACATATTTATTTACTTATTTATTTAAACATTTATTTATCGTATTTACTTGCGTTTCATTTGCCATTCATTCCCCAGAGTGAGCAAAGGCACGAATGACGAAGGATTGTGGCGCTAGCGATGGCGATGGCAAGGGCCTATTTCCGTTTGCAATCATTGGAACGGAACTTTCCATTCGGACGAAATTTACATTTCAACTTCATCTGCATCTTCATTCCTTTGTGTATCTGTTTGCGTCTGTTGCATATTTTCTTTTATTGCTTTTATTATATTCGCCTTTTGACTATTTCCCGACGCCGCCCCACAGCTCCATGGGCGCCGCAGAACTAATCAAACTTTATCTTTTTTAATATCTACTAGTGGGTGCTTTAGGTCGCTCCGAGGAGAGGTGGATTCCACTATGATAATTTACAGGAAGAGCTAAGCAAATATGTATGCTAGATGAGCTGTGAGGAGTGCAAGGACATGAATTTCAAGGGAGTCTTTCGATGGAAAATAGTCTCCAATTACGACTGTGAGACACGGTACCATGATCAGCAATCATTCCGTCATCCGTTCATCTGTCAGTCGGGTCTCTCACATTATTCGTTCGATTCGATTCATATACTGAAAAATATACAAATTTCAAATATGTCAAGTGCATTCCAAAAGCTATCAAAGGTCTTGGCATTCTGCCTCGCCAACCTCCTATTTGGTTGGTACCTCTGGCCGATGGTTTTGTCAGACATCCCCGTTTGGACAAACAACGAAATCTACCTCAATTTGCTCGTTTACCTGCACCAGCTAACAGTTTTTTGGTACGGCCTTCTGGTACTCTCCGAATGTGCCTTGGTAAGTCGTATCGTGTTGTATGGGATATCCAACCAACCAGGGATCTACTTGCAGGAAGACTTGGTTTTGATAACGCTCATCATTTTGACAGATATTGTTCACATTTCGCTGAGCGGCGCCTTTCTGGTGCACTCTGCCATTGGCGGTGGTGGCGATTTTCGACTCAGTATCGTCGCTCTCTTGGATATGTGTATGTATCTTCTGAATTCCTTGTAAATTCACTGAAATTCTTATTAATTTCTTTCACCAGCTCTCAGCTTCTTCTGCTCGATTCGCTGGCCGTTTGTTGTTGCATAATTGATCAATGAATTTTATGCAACGATGGCAATAAATTAATAAGTTTATATAGTTTTTTGAACCGTACAAGGGGGTCGGCTGAATGCACTGCCAGGCGACTCTGGGGCTGTGGTTTCACCTCAGGCGGTTTTACCTCCTCAGCGGTACCAAAACCTTTACATAACATCAAGTGCAGTTCACACATTTCTACTGCAGAGTCGCCTTTTGTCCCTCGGACATCCTTCTGACCCAATTAATAGCTTAATTCCAATCCGCACTTCATCTGCAGTCATCTAACCTCAAAGAGAAGTTCCTCAGCCGAAGGGTGGTATGTGGTCTTATTTTAAGTTCCAACCACAACAAATGTGCATACATATGACCCCAGCCTGGATTCAGCCTGGATCCAAAGTGCAAGTGATGCCTCATCTTTTCAGCAGGATTACACATAAACATATATTCTAGATTGAGCAAAAAAATACAAAATACACAAAAAGGATACACTTAGCAATAGGAAGTTTCGCATGGAACGTGTCGTGCCGGGTGTGGACTGGGATTGGGACTGGGACTGGGCGTAAGGTCGGAACGCTCCTCATCCCGATGAAGCGGTTGTCGAGGGCGGGGGTCCACAGCGTCCGCCCGGTCCGCCTGGCGGGCGTCCCGATGGCGGGGGTCCAGATGGCGGCGGGCCACTGGGTGGCGGTCCGCAGGGGCCACCCTGGGGATAAGCACTCTTAAAGAAAGCAAAAATATGAAAAGGAAGAGTTAGCGTTAGGCGAGTAGAGGGGTGGCTTGCGAGCACTCACCACAAGCGAACCGCACAGCAGCATCAGCAGCAGGCTGATAAGGTAATGACAGTTGAAATGCATCTTTCTGTTTGAGTGTCCGTTCTTGCCGTGGATCCACTGATGGCCAGACTGGCGGCGGACAGAGGCTTTTATAGCAACACCGATCGACCAGCGGAGCGTGTCTAATTGCCATCACCCATCAGCAGCCTCGCTCTAGGCCCAAAATAATGAGACTACTATTTTTAACTTTGGTGTGAAATTGGGGAAGCTGTTGCGTGTGTGGCAATTGTTGAACTGAAACTGTTGAGGCAATTATAACGTGGAAAAACAATCAGCAAATCTGTGTATATTAAATCATTATTGTTCAATTGGTGAATGATTCCGGCATATGACATTTGGGTCAATTAAAAACAAGTGAAAAGACCAGAGCAGCCATTGCTCCCTTCGGTGCATTTCATGAAACGTTTATAGCTACGCTGAAAAAGCCGCTGCCACATGGCGTATGAGTAATAATCATCAAGAAAATGTAAGAAAATACTGCGGATGCGTAACTTTCGCTCATACCACACAAATTACCAGCCTTATCAACTGCCGGAAAAATTGTTGAGCAAGCAACGATGTCGAAACCCGTAGCCGTAGCCTGAGTTAAAACTGATGATGAAGTTGAAGCTGGAGAAACCTCTGCTGGAATTTCACACCTTACTGCCTTCCATCTGGCGGGGTCCTAAAACAATTAGCGATTGTTTCGCGCAGCCCCACCCATACGCCTACCCACATACCGAGACCCATGCCCAGCGCCGACTGAAATTCAAGCCCCTAGCGATGACTTCGTGGGCGGTAATTGGTGGTGCTTGTTCCAATGGTTTGTGTCCTCGCTAGCCGCTGCCGTTTTTTCGGCAGCGTCTGGCGGGCGAATGCATTTTGGCTCGGATTGCATATTCATGGTGCCTTCATGTTGTTGGTCTGCCATGTTCATGTTCATGTTCCAGCTCTGGCTCCGTCTCCGTCTCTGACTCCGAGTGAGTCTCGTTGTCAGTCCCGGGCTCGGGCTCAGGCTCGGGCTCCGGCTCCGGCTCGACTTGGCTGGGGTTAAGCCCACCTAGACCAGGTTGCTTGTTGGCTTCTTGGTTGGCCATAAAACCAAAATAATAGCCGCATAACATTTTATCTACCGCAGTAATAAATATTCAGTTAATTATAGAGAGCCAGAGCAAGAGCGAGCCAGCGAGAGCAGTCTTATATGCAAATGTTTCTCGTAATAAAACACCGAAAACTTGTACCAAAAGAGAAACAGAGTTAGGCATCATCTAATACCCCCAGCAGAGAGAAAGATAAGGATAGAATAATGTATTAGAATTTATTTCAGAACCACATCGTTCCTTATCTCGGCTATGAATGCCAATGCACCGCTATCATAGTGGCGATAAGAACGATGAGAAGAATGACGATTATGTAGAATAACAAGCACATGGCTGCGATACTTCAGATGCTTGAGGACAAATAATTCGACTGTCAGGAGTACAGAACGATGGTTCATCAACCGAAAATTTACGCTGCAGATCCAGTAAAAAATTCCCAGAGTTTGTTGAATGTTTGGAGATGTGAGAGCTGCCAAAGAATATGTGATACTGACATTTAGAACTCGGCCTACAAGGAAAACGTTCCTTATTTTGCTGATATTATTGTATAAAAATACAGAGGAGCCCTCAACATAAAACTGTTCAAATCAATAAGTTAGAAAATCAATTTTCAAAGGAAGCAATGAATCCGTCAAGCCCAACAGAGTAAGTGCGAGAATCGATTGGCGCCTCACCTCGATACTAATCGACTATTGTCTATTTTCAGACCTGCTATAGGCCTGCAGTCCCAGTGCACCGAATATTCTACGTCCAGCTCCACGCCACGTGACTATGTCGGCGACTGGGCTATGAAAAGGGATAGCTGGTTCCAAGCCCGTAATAGGAATAGACCATCGTGTCCCATTTATGTACGATTGGTGCCCCTCAAAAAGCGCAGCAAGGCCCAGAAGGCTCTTGGGATGGAATCCACTTTTAAAGCTACACTGTCGGAAATTGCACAGGCCATTGCCAGTGTAAATTATGAAAAAGTTAGGTGAGTCTCGTCGCATCTTGGTAGATAGAAAGCCAGACTTGTTTAATCGACCTGAACCATACGCAGACTATTTCATGCAGTTTGGTGTCGAATACATATTGATTTTGGGGGTGCTGGTCAACTTGGCAGTCATTTACTTTAATATGGAGGTACCAATAAAAAGAGCCCACATTCCTGTTTAGATCATAGACCCAAATCTTCTCTACGGTATCCATGCGCTTGTAGCGTAACGCGACTCATTGGGGACTTACCGAAAGACGGCGCAACCCTCTAAATGATCCACCGCCAAGGCCACCGCCACCGCAGAGGAGGACCCACAACAAAGGGCGTTGTGGGGGCCACTCGTGGGCGACCCTTTTGGTGGGAGGCATAACCGTTAACATTTGTGTTAGCGGCACTTGCAAATGGCTCCTCCCACTCCCCCACTCCGAAACCAGCACTCCCCCCACTCCATCATCGCCTCTCAGTTCCTCCTCAGTCCCATTGTGTGGAGCTTTGTTCTGTTGCTGCTGCTGCTGTCGATGTTTTCTGTACTTGGCGGTTATACTCGTAATAATTAAAATGATCAAAATAATTTCAGCTGAAAGCATCGATGAAGGGCTAAAATGCTCAATAAATGGCAGCACCACCCCACCAGAATCAGCAGCAGCACCACCACCGACACAACCCGACACGAACCCGCTCCTTTGTTGACAGAACAGTAACTCAGGGGCTTGTTGCCCCACAAGCTAGCTGCCACTGCCCCTTCCATTGCTCCACCGTCTACCCCTTGGGGGGCAATTAAAATACACAAAAAAGTGAACCAAGAAAAAGTTGCCAAAAAGTTTTCCCATCGATGACTTGCTGGCAAAAGACAAAGGGGACAGCCGCTGAATCGTGGCAGTGCGGAAAGGTGGCAGGAGGTTGCCATGTGATATCGATGGTTGACACCAGGGGAAGAGCTAGGGGCTGAGTGGCGGAGGGGGAGGGGAAGCAGCAGTTGGCAATGCGTAAAAGTGTTAACCAAAAGCAGTTAAAATTACAAAAGGCAGAGTGCCATGGCAATGGCAACAGGCCACCAAATGGCACACCCGACTCTGCCCCACCCCCCCCAATCTTCTCTCAGCGTGAGTGGGGGTTAACTGTGGCTGTGGGTGTTGGGGGCTGGAGTACGATGTCGTTGGCTCTTTGAAAAATTAACACCTAATATCCGCAAAATCGCATCAAAGTATTGTTCAAGTCTCCCCCGGTCCACGGTCCACGGTCCCAGCGTTCGCCTGATTCGCTTCAAGGCGGGCGGGCGTCTGCTTTTGTTACGAAAACTTTGCAATTTCTTAAAAGTGTCGCTCAACGATGGCAGCATGGCACTCCACCCCAATTTCTGCCACCCCGCAGCTGTTTTTAGTTGTAGGCGTTATTAGCAACACTTAAGATGTAGCCACCAATTGGGTTCCTTGGACTGGGTGGGGGTCCTGGAGTGCCCGTGCCTGCCTGCCGGAGTCGGGCATTTTTCCATCACCTACTCGCGGGCCTGGCCCCCGGCCGAAATTTGAGACAAAGGGAATTGCTTTAAGGAGGTTGATGTGGGAATGAGACCTCAGCGCCTGTGGGGGTGTGGCAGCTAAGTAATGTTGCCATATTTCAGCCTTTGTTTCTGTTGTTGTGTAAATTGACACCACGGCAATGAGTTAATAAGGCGATCAGACAGACGAAAAGTGTTGCCTGGAAAATGGATGGCTCATCCCCTACTCCCATTACTCCTCCTTCCTCCTCTCTCACTCTCTCTATTATCAACCCCAAAATTAAATTAGGTGTTTTTTTTTTGTGTTTTGATAATATTTCTTTTACTTTGACTCATTCCCCCATTCAGGTGATTTGCACATGGCCACATATGCGTATGGGAGTTCTCCGGAGGTATGAGAGGTTTTTCTGTATGCGGCAAGGGCCGCGGCTTTACTTTTATACGTGGTACGCAGTCATTTAAATTGTTTCTTTCTTATTTCATTGTAATTTGCAAGGATAACCATATTCATGGGAATACTTCTGCTGTATTTATTGTAGTGAAGATACTACTGTACCCTAAAGAAGGGAATGGCATATTGGAGTAGGCCACATGTTGGTTGTTTCAAGAACTCTTTCTTTGGAATAACTGGGTTAGAAAATAAATTAGATCAAGCTAATCTTCTCTTCCATTGTTTCACTTGTATACATCTTACTTTTATATTGATATCTTTTCTCATGGGGTTTCTATGTATTTATTTTCTCATTTTCCATCATTGTAGCATACATTCTTCGAGTGACTTTCCGCCACCTTGCCATTCAGCCTCATATACCTCCCTCCTGTTCTGTCGCTCAGGGTGCGGAGCCATCGAACAACAATCTGGCCCAAAGAGCAATAAAACCAGTTTTGCTTCCATATCTTGTGTGCACATAGATACTTCTCGTATAGAGATACACATGCTCGTAAGTGTATGTGTTCGCAGATGCGAGTATGTGTATTTTTATACATATTTTTAATTATTTTCATTTCATGTCTTTTAATTAACATGCCTAATAAAACACATGCCCAAAAAACGAAGAGCCCGAAGAGCGACCAATGCCTCTGATGCCTGATGCCTGATGCCTGATGCCTATGGGGATGCGTTGCGATGGGTGGGTTGCCGGCTTCCAAAGCATAAAAAGATATTGCCAGTCAGTCAGTCATTCAGTCAGTCAGCCAGTCTGATGTATGCAAATAACATCCCTAACACACACACACACACATACTGCCGGGCGGTGAGCGGCGGTGGCGGCGGCGGCGCTCGTAAGGAAAAGTTGGAAAGCCTTTGAATTGCTTTGCCTGACTGCCTAAAAATCCCCAAATATAAATAATTAAAAAGAAAATGTTGCTGGCAAATCAAGCGAGCATAATTACGGGACCTGCATTTCCCTTTCCTCTCCGCCCCTCACACAACCCTCACCCTCACAACAGTCAGAGTCGAAGTCGGAGTCGGGTGGAGGTGGAGAGAACTCTTTTGCGGTCTCTGGTTTTTTGTTTGTTCCAAATGCATAATGTTGATTATGGCAATAATTTTATGAATTTATGCAAACATTCCTCTCCCCTCTGTCTCTCGTCTCCCCTCTCCACTCCGACAGTGCCAAGGTGGGCCATGCGATAAGAGGATGGTAGGGGGAGTGCCTTTGGCCGGAACTCGGAAGTCGGAGGTCGGCCTGTGCTCGTCCTGCTGCTGCTCAAGATGGAGCCTAGTCTGGGGAATACATACGTATGTATTGAATATACATGTGACAGGAATTGGTGGAAAATTTCTAACGGGTATGCATGAAGATTGTTTTTGGGTTGATTGAAAAATGGTTATGTTTCAAATCAAATGAGGTTTCAAAGTCCTTTTTACTAAACATACTTTACACCATTACTATGAGTCTCCAAAGGGTTCTTGAATTCTTCCTTCCGTCCCATCCTTCAATCGAATCTGCTTAAGTTTCGTGTTGCCTTCCGCTTGGGCGCAGTACCCAACCCCCTCCCCGTTACCTCATTTAATTTACCGTTCAATTCCACATTCGTTTCGGTATTGAATTTTTAATCACGCACACGCCTGACCCCAAAAGCGCACGGGGAGGCCCACCTATTCAATATGCAGGCAAAGCGGCTGAGACTCGAAAACTATGCACCACACATTCAAACACACAGAGCCACTCAAACGGGTCAACTCAATTTGGCAAGCGCCACCCTACCCCACCCCACCCCACCCCACAGCACTTGGCCATCCAGCCACCCTGCCTCCACCCACCATGGGGCTTCATCCATGTCCAATGCCTAAAGTGTAGCTCATTAAATAATATCCTTTTTGGCGACGACCAAACTGTGCTTCTGGGTGTGTGTGTGTATGTGTGTGTGTGTGGGAAGGGGTGGGTGGTTGGCTCCAGGGTGGGGCTTTTACTTTTTTATATCGTTTGGTTGGTCGCCGGTGGTTAGGGGATGCCCGGGCCACTGCCACTGTCCAGCGACGCTTATCAAAATGTTGCCGCTTGCCTGTCGAATGAACGGGTTTGGGTCCGGTCTGGGAATGGGTCAGGTACCCGGGTCTGGGTTCGACTTTTGGGACACGGGCCAAACAGAGGACAGGGAAAGAGTTAAGGGAAGTTCATGGAGAGAATGAGAAAGAGAAGGGTTGAGAAAGAGCGAGAGATGGTCCCGTTAGTCGATGTATTTGGCCTCTGAACCGTGGGCCCTGTTGGTCAGCACACGTCCAGACCGTTGTCCCACCTCCTCGTCCCCCAGCATCGATCTCTTTCGCTCCAACTTGCCGCCAACCTTCTTCCTCTTTCCATCTCTCTCTGGTATGCTCTTTCTCCCTTTCTTCCGTTTCGGTTAAACTCTCTCGCCCACTGTCTTGCTGTCCCTTTCATGCAGGGGACAATTTTTGAAAACGCTTTTAAATATTAAAATCCATGACGATTTCCAACGAACATTTTTGCCATATAATTTTGTAGTTGGCCCAGGACGATATTTGGGTTTTGTTTGGCTGGGGGGGTTGGGGCTGCCTTTTTGGGGAATGTGTTTTCGGGTGGATAGGGGAGTGAGAGTTGGCTATGGCTGTGGCAATGGCAATGGTTATGGCCAAGAGGGGTGGGGGGTTTCTTTGGGACCGGTTCTCTTTTGGGTGGCTTTTGGATGCCCGTTGCGCATATTGAATTTATTTAATTAAGGGTTCCATCTAGCACACGCACACACACACACACACACACACATACTCGTAGTGGACTCTCTCTCTCTCCGCCCGATACCCTCTCCCATACCCCGTAGCCATCTCTTTCGATGACTTCATTTTTCGGTAAAGTATGCAATGCTTTCTCTTATTTCTCCCACACCGTTTCGCTCCGTTCCGTTCCGCTCCTTGTGTATTTCACAATAATTTGCACGAGTGGACACTCGCCCAGAGAGCCCCACCACCGCATCAAGGTCCAGCCGCACCGCTTTGTAGCCCCCCCCCCCCCGCCTTTCTGCCACTATACACCGCTCTTTTTGGCGTGTACGTGTCCATAACTGTGCATAGTTTTGCAGCTCGATGCTCGGTTCTCAGTTCTCAGCTCTCACTCGAGTTATCCAGTTCTCTGTGCGGTTCGGTTCCGATGGTATCCAACTGGGAACTGGGAGCTGGGAGCTTGGTGCTGGGTCCTGGGACCCACTACAACGATGGGAACTCGACCGAAACTGAACAGCAAACTGGACTGCTGGCAGCTTCCGCCTCGCTTCGTTGGGGGAGCTGGACTCTCTGTCTGTCTGTATGTCACAATTTCGAATGCTTCCCCTGCCATTCGCATTTTTTGTTGCTCTCTTTTTTTGGTTGTTAATTATGAAATGAAATAAAAGTGTTTGTTGCTGCCTCAAGGAGCCTTAAAAGGCTGCAGCCAGCACGGCGGTAGGGTGCGGAGAAGCTGGGAGATCAACCGCAGCAACCGAATCAAGTCGAGAAATCAACTCGACAACAGGCCAGCCGGCATGCAGCCCCAGGGCAGGGGAAGAGAGGAAGAGGTGCCCAGGCTGTGTCCAGGTTGCGCCACTCAATCGTTGACACTGCGGCAAGTGCAAACAAAAGAAGATACCTCAACGGAATCCCAACGAATTTTTGGTACTCTTTGAGTCCCAGAGGATGTTTTTTGTGATGGCTGAAGGTGTTTCCACTGATTCAATCTTACATTTTGAACGGTAAACAGACTGCAGAGTGTTAAGAAACAACTCAGAATGCAACAGACAACAAACAACTTCCAAAAGCAGTCTCCCGCCCCTCCAGAGAGGGTATGCCAAGGCCAGTGGACAGTCAGAAGTCAGAAGCGTGGATGAACCTACGATTTTGGTTCGTTGACTCGACTGGACGCGAGCTGTGATAATAATGATAAACATCATGCCGGTTGGTCCGGTCCAGGACTCCTCCCTGGTCACTCCTGTGGGTCCGGGGCAGGCGTGAGCCTGTTGTTGTTTGCCACACACACACACACACAAACATACACACGCACAAGGGGCTTGGCGTGCAGAGAAAGGGGAAGGGAACGCACTTTCGCTGCGACGCGGCAACGTCAAAAAGTTTGTTTTGACAAACGATGTCGCTGACATTTTGCGCCGCGCGGCGCTGTGTGTTGTGCCCCCAGCCGAAGGGGGAACCCGAGCCCGAAGCCAATCCATTCATACACTCCATCAGGCCAGTGGCGCCCCACCCCCCATTCCGTCCGGTGTCTGTGTCCTTGTCCAGATGTGTGCCAATCTCCAGTTGACCGTTTTCTAATGAACTTTGGCCCCGGCGCTAATTAGAGAACAGACTGCAGGCAGTGGCCATATCCCATCGATGTAAAGGATGGGCGAATGGAAAGGGAATGAATCCACTCCGCACTCTGCACTCTGGCACCACGCACCACTCAAAGCTTTCCCCGTCTGCGGCTGAGTGGAAACCATTTTCGAACAAGGGGAAATGTTGGGTATTTCGAAAACACTCAAAGGCAGCGGCTGGAAGCACCACTCGCACTCAATGAGGGGTAGCACTGGCTGAGCGCGAGAGAGAGCCAAGGCAAGCCACTGAGTGAGAGCGGGGAAATTGGTGAATGAATAAGAGAGAGCGAGTGGAATACCTGAGTGACTCTTTAAGAGAGTGAGTGATGGCATGAGTGAGCGAATTAAAGATTGAGTGAATGAGTAAGTGAAAAGATTGAAAAAGTGAGCAAAGAAAATTCTCTTCATTCGCTTGCTCATCTTCCTTCAATCATCATCAATCATCACACATTCCCAATGGCAAGGGAACAGGTTCCTTCTCGGCGATCTGTGGCTTCTCCCCCCATTACTCTTTGACCCTGGACAAGTGGCGCTTATCGATGTGATGCCGAAAGTGCGTACAGGTATGCCTTCTGCCTGACCAGGGGCTCGTGGCTTCTCCATTGTATGCAAATGAACCCCAGAGATGCAGATCTCCAGACAAAGAGCAGCATCAGCAGCAGCAACAGTAGCAGCAGACGATGCAGCACTTGGTGCGTGCCCCGAACAAAAAAGTTGTAAACGATTATCAATTTGTCATAAATGGCAAATTATGTTTCTGTCCGCTGATAGATGTGGCTAGAGAGAATGAGAGAGAGCGAGAGACCATGGAGACCATGGAGACCATAGAGACCAGGCCAGGCCAGACCCGGCCAGACCCCACCAAAAAAAGCACCTTAGCATCTGCGATAGGCAAAAACGAAACAAAACAAAGGCAGGCCCAAAAATGGGTCATCCTTGGGGCTGGGAGAGGGCGAAGGGGCAGCAGCAGGGTAATCATCGCTTGTAGATGACAATCGCATTTGATTTAAATACAACTTTGGTTAATTTATGTTGTCCACTGTCAACGCACCGTTTTACTTCCTGTCGCCGCCGCAAACTCTCCATTCATTTGTTGCACATGCCCCAATATGGCTGGGCACACGAATGCCTGACTGCGAGGTCAGCCGAAGGTTAGATCCAGCCACGAATGCACTACTGCATACACTCTAAGAGTGGCCTGGTTATTTGATAAAGTCCAATTTATTGACCCACAATTCACAGGCAGAAACAGAAGAAAACAAACTATGAAGTACTAGAGACTTTTGCAACACTCTCATCTGCCAAAGAAGGCGTTTATCAACACTTACTCTCTATCGAGAAACAGCACTGTAACGTTTCGAGACCACATATTCTCCTGCCTGGAGGAACTCTAAAATTTACATCGAGTTGGAAAAGAGTAAGATAGTTCCCTTACTCTGTAAAGGAACAAATTAAACGTCCATGGATATGCAAAGGCAAAGCTATCCTCCACTACAGGATAAGCGCATCCTTCTTCGCAATAAATGGGCACCCCAGCCGTTAGGCATATGGTTGACATGGTTGACATTAAGCACTTTGGTGGCGAAGCTCCAAAAATATGCACATACCCATCCCCATCCCCCACCACATTCTCGGTCTCTGAAATTTGTTATTTTCATTTGTACAGCTAATTACTTTCAAGTCGATGATGGAAAGTCCACGCGCATCCTGTGACAAGGAGGCAAGCGGCCAAGTGTCAAGAGCCCTTGATTTTCCCAGAATTTCGGCTATTTTTCCTGATACTCAAATACAATAATAAAACTGATTAACAAATAAGACTATGTTCGAATTAATTGCATTGAGATTCAACATGGAAATATGAATGTTTTGGATTTAGATTCAAGGAAAATGGGGCATAGCTTCAGGTTAAGTCGATAGAGGACCAGTCTCGCGTTCTGTTCTGCTCGAGACAACTCTTCATCGAGGTCGATCATTTGCTGCCTTCCATGCCGTGAAGGATTCTTCATTGAACGACTGTAGTTTCGAATTGACGGAAAGTCTGGAAAGTTAGGGCCACTAGTCCAATCTCTACATTCTGCTCATATAAAATGAGGAAACATGATATTTCACAGGGTTAAAAGTTTAAAAAGAAAATGAGTCATTGATTTCAGCTAATGGAAATGCTGACCATACTCAGGCGACGATAAGCATGATGACTGATTTCCCAATTCCGTAGAACTCAAAGAATGACTCCAATGCTATGCAAAACTACTCTAGGCCCGAGGGCCGATGACTGAAATCCCGCACCAGACAATCCCAGATGCAGTCGCGTTCACGTTAATTAAGCAATGCCATCGCTGAGAGCAAAACTAAAATGGTTTTGGGCTTGGGCTCGGTGGGGATGGGGGGTCTGGTTGGGTCGCGAGCTCCAAATAAACAGCCGCAAATATGTCGAAAACAATAAATTGCAAAAGGAACTTAGACAAACACTCGCATTCGCACTCGCACCCGCAGTCCGGGAATATATTCGGGCGCACTCAGATGAAAGGGTCGCCGTCACCGTCGCCGTCGCCCGTCTGGCAGTCGGATCGGCTGGCGTCTGATTTGGATGCGGACGCTGATTCTTTCGGGGGCGGCTATAGGAAAAGGAGCCAAATATTTGCCGCGACGCGACGCGACGCGCTCTACTATATATTATTATCCTTTTATTATCAATGAAAATACAAAAACATACATATAGATATATAGAGAGGCAAACATGTGCTTGCGTTTATGTGTGTGTGTGTGTGTGTGTGTGGGAGACACTAAAATAAACAAAAAACTAGCCGCATTTGGTGGCAGACTGCGATGATTATTTCCGCCCAAAACTTGCCTCAAAAAGGGATCCCAAAAATGGGAGGAGAGGACTATTGAAATAACGTGAGGCATAAGAGCCGCGTCCCGACCAGCCACTGCTGCACTGAGAGAAATGCAGCTCCAACATTCGAAAAACACGAAACCTTAATATTACATTTTTAAGACGGGTCTTAATAAGAAACACAAGCTTTCAGTTTATTATTTATTCTATTAATATCTTTCAAAATATGAAAGTTCTATCGAAGTTCTTCTCAAGGAATTCCTCTAGGACACGGAGTGGTTGGCGAAATTTAGTACTTTTTCCACTTGAACACTTGGAGAACGAAAAGCTTCAGATATTCAGGAAAGAACCTTTAATTTTGAAGATAAGGCGTGCCAAAGAGATGCGTTTCTTTGGTCAAGCATATTTTATTAATTGTAGGAAGCTTATACTAGAAAAGAGCAGAAATTATGAATACTCCAGCGGAATCCATGGAAAATGAGATTATTTCTATTTAAACAATATTTTGAAAACGAGTTTGTGGATTTTCTCTCAGTGTAGCTCCTTTCCCTCTGCGCAGGCTCTTCTCACTGGCAGCTCTTCAATTAATCGCACCTTTTCCGCACACAGACGCGTCCGTAACCCACTGTACCCCCCTCCCTCACCACACTTCCATCGCCCACACCGACCAAATCAAAACTGATGAAAACTACACGAAAAATACCCCCCTTCTCGTCAAGTCGCACAGTTGATTTCATAGGCAAATGTATTTATTGAAGCATAATTTTCTATTTGTTGTTTTGTGGGTAGATCCCCACCTCCGCCCCACCCCCGCGCATCACCCCACAGGAAAGGATGGAAAGGATAGGGTTAAAAACTATCAAATGCATTTGACAGCTGCTTTTAATTTTTGCCAGCAGAAAACACATCGTCGTTGCTGTTGCCTTCGTCTTCTGTTATTTGTTTTGTGAGAATTTCCATGGGCTTTTGTGCGAATTGCCAAACGGATTGAATGTCGAATGGGGGGTGACAGTGAAAGGGAGGGGTAGAGGGCTGGCGAAGGATTTCTCGTGAGAGAAACGGAGCTAAAGTATGGGATTTATTGCTTTAAAGTTGGGGACTCTGATGTTGGGACTTTGGAATTTTATTGAGAACAGAAATTGGATCAGAAATCTGGCATTGGAACAGAACATTGTGTTAAATGGGATCCTAGAGGCAATTTAGAAGGCAGAGACTTTGAAGAGATCACTGAAGAACAGTTACCTCTGAAGAAAGAGCTGTAATCACAGTCCCCAACCTGATTGAGACCCAAAGCATATTCATCGCTAGACACAAATGATAACAGTACAATTCTTGAGAAGTCCAAAGTATTCCCACGACACTTTTTAAGCTCCCATAATTCCCAATCAATGCCAGAACCAACCAACTGCGAAGCCGATCCATAGGTCTGGCCATAGTCCATAGTTCCTTTCCACCAAGGCAGGGCCTGCTGGAGAATGCACTTGTCATATGTATATCTCAAGTGCCACTCACTTATAGACAGTCGCCGTTTCTGCAGCTGCTCTTTAAGACCGTGTAATCCCATGCCTACTCGGCTCTCGCAATACATTTGCGGTTTGTGCCACCGCCACCGCCGGGAAGTACAAAAATAAGGCGGGACGAGACAGAAGCCTAAAGGTATGCAGTGCACGTTTGACAGACGGACAGACGGACAGAGTCAGAAACGTTTGACAAAAAAGCGCAGCAAAGGATGCCACAAGGAGTGTGGAAGGTGGGTGGGGCTGGGGCCGGGGAAGGTGCCACCGCAAGGATGCACACGTAGAACGCAGCTCATTGTCGGCTCGACGTGTGCTGTCCTACCGGAGAATTTTTCGGACCGGCCACTTCAACCAGAAAACGAACGCACAAAAAACCAAGGGAAAACGGAGGGAAAACTGGGGGAAAAAAGAACAGGAGAACGGGAAAGCGGAAAAAAGGTGTCCTGCACAAGGACATGCTAATGTTATTTTTATATTACCGAGGCAGCTACTTACCAAACAGTAGCAGGGACCCATCCGAACCGAACCCGTGCCCGTTCCCGTTCCCGTACCCGGACCAAAGACCCCTCGGCCGTCTTTGTTTTTGGCCATGCATGTGTTTAATTTTAATGAAATTAACGCGTGTAATGCCAGCCACGCCCCCGATGCCACTGTAGGACACTGTAGAGCACTGTGGGACAGAACCATGAACCATCCTAATCTGCTACTAGACAGACCTATGCTTTTGATGTATGTCATTCACGGGAGTAGGAGTGCGTGTGCGAGTGGGTGCGGGTGCGGGGAACAAACGTGTTAAATGTTAATTAAAAACCAGCGACAGAAACAGAAGCAGAACAGACATAGGTACAGAGAACAGAGAGCACACAAAAAAAAAAGAATCCTAGAATGGAATGGAAACATTTTTTGTGTTCCGGGGGCTTAGAAGATTTCGGCCAAGACGAGGCTTAGTGCAAGTTGTGCATTCATAAACACTCCTAATTAAGAGAGGAGCTGGTCCCGGGTCCAACCAAGTCTTGGGCTAATTGGCCGCTGTTCTTTTTGCCAGACATTCAAACAGGCAAACAAATAAGCAGGCAGCACTGGAAAAATGCAAAAAAAAAAGCAGCAGCCAAACAAAGAAACAGGTTAACAAGCCTCTCCACACGCACCAACCGCAGCTGACTCCAGATCCGGATCCGGATCAGATGCCTCCACCTCGGGGTCTGCCGTCTGCCTCTGGACAAATATACTCGTAAATGTCATCTTAAATATAATTTTCGCGTATTTTTCTTTTCCAACGTGCTGTTTGTCCAGCCCCCCCAACCATCTCTGGCGGCAAGAAAAGATTTGCAAGCGGTCGCACATGTGAATGGGTCCTGGTTGGTCCTGTGCAGTCCCTTCCGGCTGGCTCCTTCCGGAGCTAGGTCTTTTGCTGCCCCAGCATTTTGCAGTTGCATAATTTCGAGGCGTGCTGCATCTGTCGGAACTTGTCACTTAGCAAGCTCGATGCAGGGTGCAGCGGATACAGCCAGGACGACAATCGGAATGCGCTACAGTCCTTGAAAAAATGGGTATACATTTATAAAGATGAAAAGTTTAACGTGATAGAAACTGAAATCGAAATAACGTGAAATAATATTCTCTTTTTGGAAACATGTAATTTCTTCTTCAATTAAGGTATATGTCTTTAAAATGGGAGATAGTGTGTATATCATATCTCCTAAAAATTTGTATTCATTTCAAGATAAGTTTACTTCCTTGGAGCTCAATATCGGGGGGCAGGATACCCATAGCATATATTCCCTGAAAACCCTTACAAGAGCTTTAAAACGGACAACTTTCTTTTTCTCGTTTTATTACGTGGCCTTTGGCTATATGCCGATTATAAAGTATAGTATAGCTAATCGATCCACGAATTGGATAGTCGAAAAGATAACACCTTCTTCTCTGCCTTCCTCCTTGCAGTGCCAGTCGGAAGGACATATAGTGCACCCTACACAAACACAAACGCACAAAACACACCACAGGACTGCCATATGGTCGGTGGGCGAGGGAATTTGGCAAAGGCGAAAGCAGTGAAGTGGCAAGGGGTACTTGCCACAACGCGCATTTGTTGGCGGCTGGAGATAAACGCATAAATGACGAGATGAAATCTTTTTTTCCCTGCCACACAACCAAAGCATTTCTTTAACCTGCACTGCCTTCGGCCCAGCCCGCCTACCGTGGCTCGCGAATGTTAAAAAGCATTTTTTGTTAAGCCTTTTCCCGAAAAAAACGACTCCAAAAAAAGACTAGACGAGGTATCCGAATGCTCGGGTACCCTTGAAGAACCAAATAGAGATTGTTGATATTTTGATTTTATGCAGAAGCTACGTCATATAATCATACAATGAATTCGTGGTGTTGCAAAACTCTTCTCTTAATCGTTGTACCCTCTGCTAGGGTATGGGTAGGGGAAAAGCCCTCTCCCAGGACAGGACCCCGGCCAGAGTTACTTTTTTCTGTGTGTGTGTGTGAAAAAATTATAAGAATTTTCACTCAAGTTGCTTACTTCATCTCGCCCATTTATGTGGGGGTGTGGGGGAGTTTTTTTTCACATTCGCGCGGAGGAGATCTGCATGCTTTTGGTGGCAGCTTTTTTCGGCTTTGTGCCCGTATTTATTTCGCTAAGAATGTGTAAATTTCTACTTTATGCTAAGGCTGCGGCCGCGACTTCTTAGCATATTTGTCCATTCTCCTTTTCTTTTATTTTTTTTCTTCTTTTTTTGGGGACTGACGGCTCTGTTCACTGTGTACAAAAAGTGTTGCCAGCTGCAAGAGAAATGCCTTTGAAGCAACGAAGAAGGATCTTAAAGCCAGCCAGAGGCCAGAAGCCAGAAGTTAAAGCGACCGAGTGACAAATTTTATTTCTTTTCCCTCACATGGAGATGGAGGGGAAGGAGCCAGAGACACGGCCAACTCCAGGGCCAGAGCCAGAGCCAGAGCCAGAGCCTGAGACTGAGCCATTAATCGCATTGGTGTTTATTTAGCTTGTAATTACATTCATTTATTTACTTATTGACTGTGTCTGCCGGCCAGGACTCCCCAAATAACTAACAATATTCGGGCCGCGCCCCATCTTCGGAGCCATCTCCCCTGCCCACAGTCTGACCTTCAGTAAGCCACAAGGCGGGCAGGGGCAGGGCCAACCCCCATTAAAAGCCAATATCTTTGAGCCTTGCCAGCAGCAGCCGTATACCGTGGCCCAAATAGGAAAAAATGTCTTTGAATGACTGACAATCAATTTCGCTTGGCTTGGCCGTTTGGTCCTGGATCCGTGTCTCTCCTTCCTGGGCCCCTTGGCTCTCTGGCTCCCTGGCTCCCAGGCTGCCTGGCTGCCTGGCTCGTGTCGCCTTAACGAACGTTGAAAATTACTTTGACATAAGTTAATTAATCTTTGGCGCGCAAAGTTCGTGTTTGAAATATTGCATAGCTGTGCCAGAGGAGGGGAGACAAAGGCCCAGGCAATGATAACCAGAAAGTAGAGCCAGACCGAGGGCCAGGACGCAGCGAGGACCAGGCAGATGGCAGGCTGAGAAACTGCCCGGCTGAATGAAATATTTGTCAATGAGTATTGCTAATTTACAAGTTTGATTTGTTCAGTGTGCAGTCCCAAGTTCCTCCCCCAAGACGGCCACAGCCACAGCCACATCCAGGGCCACTACCACTTCCTGCCAGGACACTGCTTGACAGTCGCTCAACGAGTTTCGGTGGCTTTTGAGAAATTGCCTGAGCATTCCGTTGGCCAGCCGTACATAAATAAAATTCAACGGCCCAACCTCTTTCGGTTCCTTCTTCCGTTTGGGGCGAAACTACTTGAAGATGCACCCCCCCGGACTCTGCCGTTTGGCTCTTTACCTGGCTTTTGCCGGGGTTTTGGCCAGGCCAAGGTGTTGTAAGTGGCTCGGCAAATGCCGCAGTCTAGGCTCCGATTTGGTTTTGCTCAAGTGAAGAAATTCCAAGTGGATTCTTCATGTGATTGACTGGTTCTCAAAGAGGATTCTATGCCAATTTTGGCTCGTTTATTGAAGACAAAGTAAACGTTTCTAAAAAATAATAGTACAATTGTAGATAATAGAACTTGTTTATTAAAAATTGCAGTCACTTTCAGAAAATTTTCATCTATTATATCTCTTCAGAGTATTGAATTTTAAGCCCTTTTGAGCAATAATTTCTGATTCGAAACTCTAATATCTCGAATATCACTAAAGGTTCCATCTCCGGATGGATGGAATCTAAACTCTCTGAAGATATTCAGGTATTTTTTTCAATTGTAGCTCGTTTCTCTTCTTGTACATCCTAGGCAATCCCAATTACCATCGCCATGAGAAGCAGCCACTGTACTGTCCCATTTTACCCTCTTTACCTGACCCTCTTTAATGTCCACAGAATCAATGAGCCTTGCCATATGTGTAATCCTCTGCTACTTCCCTCTTCCCTTAGTGGATCACCTCACCGGACAATGTCCAAATGTCCAGCCCCAGCCCCAGTCCCAGCATCAGCCCTACTCATGGCTCTGCCCAATCCCATTTGCCATCTCCGATGTCCGAGTCCTCCGAGTCCTTTGCAGTCATTTCTCATACAATTGCCACTGTCATTTCGGAGCAACTTGTAATGGACTTTAATCAATTAATTTGAAAACGCTTTTCATTTGGCAATCGGTGAACGGGGGGAGCACAGAGCCAGAGGACGACACGGAGACAATGGCAAAAGTAAAGTGTCTGCCTGGTGGCTGGCCACTTTCTTTTGCAGAACCCAAAAAAAGGAGAGATGCCGGCTGGCTGGCTGGCTGGCTGGCTGGCTGACTGACTGTGGGGGGAAACGGAAGTACATGGCCAACCAATGCCAAAAATGTAGATGGCAAAGAAAAAGAATAAATAAACAACCGAACCCGGCTCGGGATGGTGGTATGTGGAAGGGGATGGCAGAGCCGGTCCCGGACAACAAACGCACTTAAAACACAATGATGCTCATTGTGTCTGACAGGCCGACGGCAGACGAGCGGACGGACTCATGCAGGCTCCAGATCTAGCTCCTGGCTGCAGCTCCTTCTCCTGCTACTGGTTGCTGCTCCTGATGCTGGTGCTGTTGCAGATGCTGATCCACCTAAGACGACGACGACGACTGCTACGACTACTACGACTACTGCGACGACTACGACGATGTGGCGTCGTCTGGATTGTGGGTACTGGTTCTGGTTTTGGTTCTGGTTCTGGTTCTCTCTCCTGCCTTCTGTCCTTCTGGTGGACTCTTTGATTACGCATTGGCTTTGCCAGCGAGGACGACGGCTGTCCCTTTTGCAGCTGGCCGGGGCTTAGTGGCAGAGTCTTTCCTTTCCTGGCCGTGCCCATACCGTTGGGGTATCCTCGTGGGGTATTTCCATTCAGTGTCGTTTTGGCACTTCAGTTTGATTCCGTTGCGTTGTTGTTGCGTTTTGTGTCGTTTGTTGCCTTTGAGTTTGCCTTTTTGTGTCCTTTGTCGCCTGTCGCTTGGCCATTGTCCTGCCTTTGTTGTTCTGTTTTGGTCACGCACTTTTGCCATCCATCGGAGAGAAGGAGAAGAGGAGCCCAGTGAAGAATCTGGGACTTTAGAAGGAATGGGAGGCTCGCGACTCTTGAGAGCATCATTGGGTAGTACTCCATTGTAGGCAAATTAGTGTCGATGAGGTTGAAGGATTTGCTTTGCCCAGAGGAAGGTTAAGAGTCAGCCCTTTTTGGCTTTTATCCTGCGGCTCCCCCATACTCATACTCCTCCACTCTCCTCCAGGCTGCCTTCACCTCATTTTTATATACTCTTTTTAATCTATGGGCTTTATAAACTTCACAAACTATTCCTTTTGCAAATTTCCAATGCTTTGCTGTAATTTTCTTTACTCTTCTTTTCCTTTCTTACGTTTCCATTGATCGTTTTAATTTCCATATACATAGGGCATCTCCCCATTCTGTTATTTTTTCAAATTTCTTCAAAAGATCTTTCCCTTAAAGGCTCTTGCTAGAGTTCACCCCTTGAGAAAAGCTCTCCTCTGACCATTCGTAACCCTATTTGGAGCTCATTTCTTGGTTCCTTCTTTCGGAATTCTACAGCTCTCTTCCAACCTCTCATTTTGGACTCTATCAGTCAAGAGGCGGGGGCTTGACTCGGTCTCTCTCTCTCTCTGCTGTGCACTACACTCCATTTTGGTTGCTAGCTTATTTCCGTTTCCGTTTCGCTGCACTTTTCCTACACTCTCAGTTGACGTCTCTCTCTCTCTCCGCTCTCCACTCTCCACTATCTGTCCTCTGTTCTCCATTCTGCACTCTCCCGCTCCGCTCCGCTTCAACCAATTTCCCAGGCACAGTGACACTGAAAGGCGACATCGGCTCTGGACGCTGCAAATGGCAAGAAATCAACGTCAGTTCATGGGGAATGAAGGGGATTGGGGAGTTTGAATGGGGCAGATGGAGGACGTGGAGAAGGAGGAGAAGACGAAGAAGAAACCGAAACGAAAGGCAGCTAAAAAAGAATTAAATCAAGAACTCATTAAGGCGCCGGATGCAATCACACTTTGCACCATTCAGAGCGCCACTCTATCTCCATCTCTCTCTATCTCTCTCTTTCTATCTGGCACTATCTGCTTTCTCTCTCTCACACACACACACACACCCACACCCACACAAACACACACACACATACGAGCAGGGAGAGAGTAAGCGAGAAGAATGTCGCTAACGCTGTCGCCGTCTCCGTTTGCCGCAAAAGTGCGCACAATTATTCATTAACTTTGCACCGGAAAAGCAGAGAAATTAAAAACTGCCAACGCCAGGATAAATAGGGACAAAGTGCAGAAATTAAAAATATGAGAAATACTACAGTAGACAGGGACAGAGACACTGACAGAGACAGAGACATAGCACCAGAGAAAGGGAGCAAAAAAATACACACACTGGGCACAAAAACAAAAAAATGAGTTGGATAAGTAAGAAGTCCGCGACAGGGCCCCAGCGCCAGCCGCTACCTCTGCCCCTGCCCCTGCCCCATCTCCTGTCCCCACCCACAGCTTCGAGGGGTTCTCGTTAAGCAGAGAGTGGGGTGGGGGTGTGGTGGCTTGGGGTGGCGCAGGTCACAACTAATAAAACAAAAGTCAAAAGTCCTTAAGCGCAATGAAGAAGCTAAAAATGCAACGCGGCAGCGCCAGCGTCAGCATCAGCTTAAACTACAACACAAAAAAAATCAAGGCAGAGAGAGGGAAAGAGAATGCCAGAGAGAGAGAGAGAGAAAAAGGGGAACAGGCAGTCGTGGGCGAGAGATGTGAAGAACGCTGGCGGAAAAGGGTTAAGGCTGATGAGCTGACGACCAACTCGCTTTTCCTCCTCCTGCCAGGCAGGTCCTGCCACCAGTCTTCGTCCACCAGTAATGAGGCGCTCGACGCTGCGGGCAACCATAAAAATCTCAGGCCGTGCCCCAAAACCTCACCCACCCTCCTTTGTGGAAGGCCCCGGCATCGCCGGCATCCCCGGCATCCCGCCCCTGCCATTTGGCTGCCGTGCAGCAGCATTTGGCGCAGTGGCGCCTGAAAGCATGCAGCACTTATTGTTTTATTCGCTGCCGTGGACCCTTGATGAAGTGCGGGGCCGAGTACGCTTTGAGGAGGTGGCAACGGTGGCAATGGTGGCAATGGTGGCAGTGGGTGGGTCGGCCACCATATCCGCTCCACGTCACTTGTGATAATTGCGTGCAACCGGTCGCGCCTTGTGATTGTGACATCGCCTTCCGTGCCTCGCCCTTTTCCTCCTTTTGCATTTCTAAGAAAAGCAAAAATCTGGTAGCCCTGCCACGCATTCCTCTATCCCTGCCACTTCTAGCCGCTGCACATCCCCGCAAATTTCCACATTTGAAACCTTTGTGCATATCATGGACCGGATCAGCACCAGGCAGGACCACAAAAAAATATATACTGCGAAAAAACGAAAAGAAAAATCCCCGCAAAAAAAGGGAGAAGAAAAACTCGCGAAAAAAAGAGCGAGAGGAAAGGGGGGAAGGGGATTTTTAGACGCAGAAACAGAGAGCAAATGCGAAATAAAAATTCATAATTACGTTTACGCCGGTAATTAAAAATTATTGTAATACACGCAATGCCCAGCAGTTGGTCTCAACAGCAGCCCAGCAGCCCAGCAGCAGCAGAATGGTGGACACTTCTGGTCGGGTCCGTCCCGGTCTGGCCACGCCCCCATCTCCCATCTCCACCATCTTCATCTGCATTTGCATCTCCCTGGTCAGCGGGTGGTTGTCCTCAGGAGGAAGAGGCGGAGGAGTCATGTGCGATGGCCGGCTGAACAAATCACGGACGTGGTCGCAGTCGTGCTGGCAGAGGATGTGTCTCTGGAAGCCAACTGGCGGTAATTACATGATAAGATTTAAAAAGGGAAAAACTATTTAAGTGGTTACCAAACGGAACTGCAGATGAATTCCAGAAAAGCTAAGAGAAAGTTAAGGGGACAGCAGCAGTACTAGGCTTTGACCACGATTGAAGGTCGACGATGACCAAGCTACTTACAATCGAGGAGTGCTCTATTGTGGCAGAAGTTTGTCCAGATAAAGGGTTTACAAAGGAGTATACATAGCACTAGGATTACAAATTTAATATAGAAAAAAAAGGTGTGGTATGATTGAAATATATTTAAAGACAATAAAGATATTTAGGAGGTGCCTCATGGGGTACCAAATCGTTAGAAAAGGGATACACATACTTGCTCCTATTACATCAGGAGATGCTCCTAATTTTCCCCATTTCACTCAGAGAAATCTGAATGATTGATGAGCCTTATTCTATGAGGTGGCTTAAATGGTTACTATAGATCGCAATGCAATTTTGGATATTTCCATCAAATGAAATGATTTACTGCAATTAATGCTACGATTCCGACGACTTTGTGTTCGTTTGTTTGTGAAATTATTATTTGACACTCTCGTTCAGTGCTTTGAGATTTTAAGCCCCGGCATCAATACAATTAAAATGTTGAATCAAATTAATGAAATCATTTGCCATTGATGGCACAAACGATTGCACAATATGCGCTCGATGCCCATTTTTTCGGCGGTGTGGGGCAGCATCAAAGTGAAACCTCAAAAGGCGCCTCCGCACCACCTTCTACCACCACCACACCGTCATTTCAGCACCACTTAAATTACGCACACATCGTTAAACGCGCGTTTGCAAATTGAACAATATTTGAAAAATTACACACAAAAAATGAAGCATAGCAGCCCTCCCCCTCCCACCACGTGAAAGGCCCAGAGCATATGAAGTGCAAAGGAAAAAAAATTGAAAATTTTTTCCATTCTACTTCCTTTTATTTTTATTAATGTTGCGGCAGCCGCCAATGGCAAAAGCCGCGCAGCAGCTCGTTAGCAACTTAAGTTGAGCTGTTGACGACGACGAACGGTGGGGGGGGGGGAAGGTGGATAATGGTGGATCTGAAGCTGATTCTGATGCCCACGGATGAAGACGGAGACGCCAAACAAAAGGCAAACGGCAAACGTCAATGCGCCGCCGAATTGGCAACATATTTGCGAACAGTCGCGAAAAGCGCGAGGGCCTCATCATCAGCCTCCAACCCCAAGCATAAGCGAGCAAGGGCAGCCTGCGGCATATGCCACTGCAGAGGGCAGAGCAGAGGGCAGAGCAGAGCAGAACAGAGCAGGTCACGGCACCGACGTGTGGATACCCTGGCCATGGATTAAATACAAGAAACGGCAAGGTGTCGTCAGACTCCGCTTAGCCGAGCAACCGTCCTGCTCCATGCCCCATGCCCCATGCCTCATCTCAAGGGTATTTTTTCGCTACAAAAACACAAAAAAATAAAGAAGAGATGAGATGAGGAAAACCAAAGCAGCGACATTGACGACGGCACGCCAAAGCCAAGGCTAAAGCCGAAGGCTCACCCACAGAACTTCCCCCCACTTCCCCACGCAAATTCTCCCCCACAGCCTGCCAACAGGCGGATCGCGAGCCACACTGCGTGTTTGATTACCACGCGCGGTTACACGCAAAACAACGCAATTTTCGGCATGCATGCCGCCGCACCACCACCCATCCACCCATTCACCTAAGACACCACCCCACCAAGGCCGCAGAGGAGAAGGACGGAGGACAGGCCTGGCCCTGGGCCTGGGCCTGGGCCTGGGTTTGGGTCTGGGGTGCGGATTGGGCAATGTTCAATACGGGGGTCGCGCTCGCTTACAAGAAAAATCGCACAAAATCCCACTTGACAGGCGTAGTTAGCGGGCATCATGCAAATATCAGTCATGTTGCCAACCGGGCTGGCCCCGTGCGAGGGTCGTATGAGAAGTACGAAAGAGCAGAGTGTGGAAGGAAAAAAGTCCTTCGAACCGCCCTCGCCTCAAATGTGGCCTCTTTAAATTTCTTGTGATATATTGAACATCGGCGACCCCCAACTTCGATCCGCGACCCGCGACTCGCGACTGGCAACTGGCGACTGGCGACTGGCGGGCCCGTAGCCTGTGCTGCCACTGCGGTTAATGGCTTATTTAAAATTGTGGAGCGGAGCGGCAGAGTTTTTTTGAAAAATTGGCAAACTGCTGGCGAAATTGATACGCGGCAATCAGTGCGATGGGGAGGAAGGAGGAATGGGAGTGGATGGAACCAAGGACGCGGCTTTAAATCATAATCAGTAAAATGGAAAAAATATAAATAATGAAAATTACAGCAGAGCAGCGCGGAGCCAAATTGAAAGTAGAGCTGTCTGAGGGTTGGCAAAAAAAAAAAACATACCAAAAACAGCACAGAACGGGAATAGATGGAAAAGGGAAAATTTGCATAACTCGACAGAGGTGGTGGCAGGGATGATAAGAGGGGGAATGAAAATGGTGGAGGGGGCGAGCACCCGACGTTGTTTTGAATCAACAGGATGATTACGCCGAGAGCTGAGAGCCGAGAACCGAGTACCGGCCACAAAAAATAAAACTCAAATGAAATTAATCTAATAAGGCAACATTGTCCTTGTTGTAATACCCTTTCCGAGGGTATTATGAACTATATTAGATGCTTAAAAAACAGAGTGGGAAGTGGTTCAGAGCCCGTACAGCAAGAGCATTGGAATTCGTGGTCAAAAGGGACAAAAGACAGGCTTGATTTTACAACTATATCACTAAGACAAAGCTTATCGAAATCTAAGGACATCTCATATACTCGTATGTGTGTATAAACGATGTACCCGCAAGAGCATCCAAGGTTGGTCTTCCTCTCCAGCTGCTGTCTTTGTGGTTGTTGTGGGTGTGTCGATGGGGCGATGGCAACAGAGTTCAAACTTTGTTGCCTTGTTGTTGCTGTTTTTGAAGCAAGTCAATTTTACAAACCATTGATGCAGAAGATCAAACTTCCGCCAAATGTTGTTAATGAAATATTAATGCGAAAAGGATATGCAATTGACAATTGTCTCTGGGCCCAGGGCCCTGGGACCCCTCTCGCACTTAGTCCTGGCTTAAAACACAAAGCTGCTCATTTGCATAGAGCCCTTGGCGGAGGCAGTAGAGTGGGCGAATGGGCGAATGGGCTGGGCTGCCTCTAAATTAAATTACAATTTCAGACTCGGCGGATAATATGAAAAAATCACAGCCATTAATCATGACAGGGGGCTCCTTCCGCCGTTCGACTGCAGCCCCGATTGACATTTTCCATTTGCTGGAAGAGGAAGCAGCATCTTATGCAAATTTTCAACTCTCCACCACTGTCCCTGCAACACCCCAATTGGCTGCAGTTAAAAGCATTGATAAATCATAACCACAAAACTCTAAGGCGCAGATTTATTTCCGCAAGGGAACCCGGAATGAAGAGGAAATAAAGCGACAATGATTTCTATAAAAAACACCAACAAACGTAGTGAGACTTAAATTTATTTGTTTATATACCCTAGTGCTATAAGATTTACTTATATTTGGGGTATAAGTCATTAGGGTATTATAATCTTCTAATATTCAGACATTGTACATTGATCTTTAATACTAAACATTTGTTAGATCCTCATTTCGTTTGGTATACGAGTATGTATGAAATCAAACAATTGTAAATGTTAATGGAAACATTTTTGTTTTGTTTATGTGAGGTTTCGTTATATATATAGTTTAGGAACACAATAAGTAGTTAAATGAATGTTTCATACCTTTTAAATTGTGAATACCATAGGACATGGAACACATCCTTGGGTCTTCCTGGTCTTAAGCTCGAAGAGATTCAATTAATGCTTTAAGGTTGAAAGCTTTTCCATCTACAAGTATTTTCCCGTTTACGATGTACCCTGTGTAACCCATGTGGAGCGAGGTATAACAAGGGAATTAGTCAAAGTACTCGGACGGGACGGACTGCGTAGACAACAGCTCTATATCTGCTATATTTTCCATATCTTTCGATCAATCCGCTGCCGAGCAGACAATGCCTTGCAGCGCCCTTCGGTATGCAACAGTTTTGCGCCTCACGCACACAGCCACGCTGCGAGAACCAAACACTCTTGTGGCGCAGGGATTGATTGCAGGGCCACAGTGAGGACGAGGGCCAGGACCTGGGGTCTGGAGTCTGGAGTCTGGTGCCTGGAGTGCAGGAGTGCGAGAGCAGAGTGTGATCTAAGCAAACTGTCAATATTTGATGTATGTTAACACCCTGTAGCCCGCCAGGGCAGAGGCCATATGTCAACACACTCAAACATAGAGTCAGAGGAAAGAGAAGGGAAGGGATTCTGGCATATTTTTGGCTATGACTGGTTCCTGGGGACGGGTGCCTCTGCCTCGTTGTGTGTGGCCTGTGGCCCATATGCACCATTTGGCAGCTGGCTGCCAAAATGCCAGCCACAAACATGCGCGCCAGAGGAGCCACAACCCAGGAAAAGGAGCAGGGGCGGGAGCACAGGCAGGAGCTCTGGTCCTGGAGCCAGACGTCTGTCATGTTGTCTGGCTGTTGGCAACATTTTACTGTTATTCAATATGTCAAAATCGTGTCGATAGCGTTCAAACAAGCCGGTCTAACACACACACACACACTGAGCCGCACTCCAACACACACTTGGTGGCAAACACACACACACACACATAGAGAGAGCAGAGTGGCAGCAGGAGCTACAGAATGTGGCAGGCTGACGACGATGCCGCCATTTGTGGCTGCTGCATGCGGTTGATGGGTTTGACGCTTGATGGTTAAATGTCGGGCTTTGGAGGTCTGCTCCTCCTCTCCTCCCCACAGACATGATCTGAGGCTGAGGCTGAGGCTGCTTCTGCAAACGTTTAAAGAGCCACAGTCGCATACGCACATGCACAGAGACAGACAGACAGAAAGGGGGAGACTTAATTAATCAATTTCAAATCAATTACCACAAATTTGTTACCAATATGCAAAGACATGAATCACGGACCCCAGACCTCAGACCACCGGGCCATCCCCCCCACCCCAGACATGCCGCAAGATAAGGACATCTCTCAGACTCCTGGAACGGGCAGAGGCAGAGTCTGGCCGGGCATAAACAAATCTTGGCTGTCAAAAGTGCTCAAAGCCATTGTGCTAATCTCAGAGGAGCACAGACAGAAAAGCAGAGAGACAGGGAAGCAGAGAGACAGAGGATGCTGGGTGCTGGATGCAAGGCAACAATGGCAGTGGCAGTGCCACTGCAATAACAGCAGAAACAACAACTCTAACGGCATTCAATAAATCACTAAACACTTGAATGACGCTGCCAATGCAACTTGCAACACATTGCATAGAGCCAGAGTCCCCGAAAACTGAGGCTTAACATGCAAAACATCACCCACCCACACATCTCCCACAAAGAGTGGGAGAGAGAGAGAGAGAGAGAGTGGCAAACGGAAACGGACGCAAGGCTGCAAAAGGCAATGGTAATGCAAGTGGGCAATGTGCAATGGGCTATGGCAGTGCCTTGGCCCCTTTGGCAGGCAGCCTCATAATTCAAAATTGAAATTGCAACAATCAATTGCAACAACATGCAACAAATCGTTTGTAGCCTGGTAGGCTAATCACTGCACGTACAGCCGTACAAAGGGGATGCCCTCCCCGTCCCTCTTTTTGCTGACATATAAATCTCAGTTGGAGTCGCAGTTGGCAAAGACGATGCCCGGTCGGAAGGGGGCGGAAGATGTGGCAAGGGGAAAGTTCAATTGTTCCACTGCACTCGAGGCAGGTCTCAACTTCTGATAGGGAATGCCTCAGGACGATGGAGATGATGATGAAGGAGCCATTCCATTCCATTCCATTCATTCTGGGGCTGTTCGGTCTGTCCGACACTTGCTGATGCCCTACACCTATTGATGATGATGATTATGCTGTAATTGATGTTGTAGTACCTATGGAAATGTTTCTCATTTTGAATGATAATAGCCTGTAATGCTTGCTTGTACATGCTTGGCATTGATTGAAAGGAGAAACTCAAAAACTTATTGACTGAGATAATTGATGGTTCAATCAAGTTTTAGTGGATTCAAGGTAATGAAATAGCCGAAGCTAAAGAACAGCCAATGAATGTGACCAGTATGAATATAAAACTAGGAGTTTTTCCAAAAAGCTCTGATTAATAGGCATGATTGATAGAAGAGCTCCCTACCCACCAGCCACTCATCCTCACTCATTCGAACACCAGGGCAGAGGCCAACAAATAAAATGCTGGGAATTTATTTAGTTTTATTTCGTATTTACGTAAAATATTCCACTGGCAGCGTGCCCTCTACTTAGGACCGGTTCACGTACACTCCACTCGGGGTGTGCAATTAATTCCCAGCTCTGGACCCATTTACATGACAAAGTTCAAAGAATCTTCCCGTTCCTCTGGCAATGCACTAAGAGGTTTTCTGTCTCCAAGGTGAGCCCCAAAGCCGAGCCCCGAGCCCCGAAGCGGAGCAAAGGTGCCGGGCCAATGAGCCGTAGGGTGTAATTAGTCCCGGCCTCGAGACTCTCGGCTCTTGGCTGCTAATCTGTGATTTTCCAAATTGTTTCACAAGTGTCATAAATCAATGAAATACCAATAAGTCGTCGTCGTCGTTGTCGTTGTCCTGCTGCTGCTGCTGCTGCTATTCCTCGTTCTATTGCTGCTGCTTCTGCTGCTGCCGTTTGCAATTGTTGGAAAATGCAAATTTCGCAAAAGGATATGCCCATGCATAAATGTGGAGGACCGGAGGACAGCCGGGGACCAGGGAGCGAAACAGGTCAGGTCAGGAAGGAGTCACAGCCGACATCAGGCAGAAGCCAGACACGAAGCAAACATATTTCATGCAGTCTCAATTGGAATTCTAAATCAATCAGATTGAGACGGGGCCAGCAACTCAGCTTGCCAATGCACTGGATACACTCAGAGAAAAGAGCAAGAGCAGCTACCATCTTCTTCACTGCACAATAAGCATAGCACAGGGCGGGGTATACTACTTTCCCCACAAGTATAAAGATCTTAGGCCCACATATGAATATGAATGGATATGCAACTATTCAACAGTCAGATAGTCTAAATAATATCTATCATCGCTAAAAGAACATTATACTCGCAGTAAATTTGCATACATAATTTATCTCACGATATAACATTCTTTTTATGTATTTCGATGAAGGAAGGTACCCAGTGCATGTCCCAATAAATATTTGCACAGATATTCCGGTGTGATCCAAGATGGTCGAAAGACCTTTGGGCTATCTGGGGACATCTCCTCTTTCTGCAAAGCTCCTCTCGCATTCTCTCAGTGCCCCAAAAGTTGGTGCGTCTGTGCATTAAGTAAGACACAAATCATAATCGTATGCGTGGGCATGGGGGCTGGGGGCCGGGGGCTGAGGGCAATGGCAACTGGACATGGATCTGTGCCGAGGTCCACAGGGCAGGCAGGCAGGCAGGCCTCGTCCTGGTAGGAAATGCAAAATTTCAAATATGAATTGAACTGATATATTAATGGCCACTTGAGTTGCACTCTCCGCTGAGCCAGGACCTGGGGACGTTTGTCAGCAAAAGTAACTGCAACTTCCTGGGGCAGGAGTTGCCAACGGGGCAGAAGGTAGGAGGCCAAGGAAGGGAGGGAAGGGGCGACCGGGTCGGTGTTGGCATTTATAAATCAAAATTTTGGGCCAACAAACTGAACACAGACGCACTCGCACTAACACAGAGGGAGGACATCTCTAGGCCTGTTTCTGTTTCTGATTCTGAGAGTATCTGTGAGGATTGTGTAATTGCCAGGACCTGGACTGCATCCTGCCGGGAAGATGGGCGTAGGATGTGGCTTGAGGTGGGTCCCTGTGTGTGGGCCACAATTGCAGCAACTTATCTCTCGCCTGCCCATATAAATAATGACAAGCACGACGACAAATAATAATGCACATATACACACACAGGGAGAGAGAGAGAGAGAGAGAGAGAGACACAGACACTCGCACAGGACACAGGACATGGCAGGACAATAGGCCTGAAAGAATTGTGGAAGCGGGACGAGAAGTGGTGACTGGGTGACCGATGTGTGTGTGCATAATATGAAAATTTATGTGCGGAAAGGATTGAAAATAAATTTATGAATTATATTGGTTAGAAAATTGCATCTACTCAAGGATATCCTTAATGTCTCTAGGATGTGCATGCCTCTGCCTTGTACGATGCACGAGCCACTGTCGCCGGATGCTCGCCCAAACCTATCTGTTACATTCAACAATGTATCCTGATTCAATTTATTGTTTGTTTGATTTGCATTGTCTGTGCCCCTTAGACAATTGCCAGTCGCCAGATACTATCCCGCACTGCACTGCAATTTGTGTGGTGGCCATATACAATATATGGCTATCATGGCTATCGGAACTCTCTTTCTCTTTCTCTCCCTATTCTTTGTTGTTAGAGCCATTTAATCAGCGATAACAGCTGCAATTTGCGCCCAAAGTGCTTTTCGAATCATCCCCAAATAACAAAAATATTAAAAATATGTAGGTATGAGAGTACAGAGAATGGAACAAAGATTTTTCTCGCTGCCTGTCGGAGAGCTTATCATAAAAATCCAATAAAAGTGGGCCATGGATTCCCCCTCGTTTCTCAAGCTTTTTATGTTTCACCCCTCGTGTTTTGTTTGTTCTGTTTGGAGTTCGAGTTCAAGTTCTTACCTGCTGCTGCTTGCGGTGTCATATAATGTAGTTTATGACTGCTGTGCCTCCCTGCCAAATCTGTCAAAGTTCAGTTACATGATTTCATCCATCCACCTTCTTGGGGAATTGGGATGACTGATCCACGGAAAAAGGAACGGAACTGGCAATAAAAGTTTCCCGACACGTTTATGCTTATCTCGAACGTAATCGCAATCCCAATCCCAATCCAAGGACCAGCCAAGCACCAGACATGTCCTGGCAGTTCATCAAATGTCTGACGACAAGTCACGACTGGCTTATGGCTTTCAGAGACATCAATTGTGGGACACTTTTCATTAGTTTGGCATTACTATACGTTATTGATAGGGACGTGTGCCTGAGTGCCTGGCTAATGCGGTTTCCCTGTCATGGTGGCCATCGATGGCTGGCTTATAGCGATATATAAATGACTACAACATGTATTCATATAAATGTATGCATATTTATTTAAGGTTCTAGTCTTGTGGGTGAAAATACAATTTTCGGAGAAAGTACTCTTCGCTGCCCCCGATATCAGCATTATCCCAAGGAACGTCTTAAGATAAATAACCTCAAATTTATTATTTTCAAGGATTATTTTCTCTTCTCCAGGAAGAGAACCCGAACTTCATCCCAGGTCCCTGCTAGGCTCCTACTACCCTCAGTGCCCCAGGTCGAGTCGAGGCCTTGACCAAATCTTCGAACTTAGATTTGTATAAAAGCTAAATACTTTGAAGGCGATTCGATTATTTCTCAACAAAGAAAGGCTGTATTGGTCGCTGTGCTTAAAAATCGGAATGATAAACTGAGTACCATATATACTAACATTTAACATAATAAACATTAAAAGGTGACTAAAAATAGCCATTCCCAGAACCAAGAGCTAAGAACCTCGACCACGACCCAGACCGAGACCCATTCCCACGTCGGTTTAGAGCCAGTTTTTCAGAGCGAGGGTCTCGGCTTCAGTGCACATGATAATTGCGGTTCACAATTGAAATAATATTATTACATAATCAACACCTCAATTAGGTTTTTAATGTGTCATTTGAATTGCAAGTGCAATTACGGTGGGTGTGACATAGAGATCGGTCGGCCCATAAAAGCGGCAGCCTCGAAGCCAATGCCATCCATTGAACCGCCTGAGCTCCATCAAGATGCGTCTCTATCTGCTGTTTGCCTTCGTCCTAAGCTGCTGTCTGCTGGTGAATAAAAGCCATAAGTAGTTCCAGTACCTAGCTAATACCGACTTTTCACTCTCTTTCAGCATCTGTCGGCAGCCGGAGTGAGCCATGGCCTGGGCCAGGGACTACTGGGTGTGGGCCACCATCGCAACTCGACGGGCTCCCCGCCACCACGTGGTGCTCCGCCGCCACCACCACCCAGCACCACAGCCTCCTCGGGGTAGCAGAACCATGGATACGGAGATTGGATCGACCCCTAATATGACCCCGTACCTTTGTTGTATAAGCACATTAGTTTCAGAATAAACAGAGCATTGTCACACAGCAAAAATCAATAGTTTGATTTGATATTATTATAGCAAGCTTTCCTTTCTCCCAAGTCACAGGAACGGATGATAAAGCCCAGACACCCAAACCCAAATATGTTTATGTCAAATTTTGTTGGGTGTTACTTATCCGCTATAACGCCCACAATTATTTACGTATGGGCACATAATGACGTTGATACTGTTATTATTTTAATATATATTTTAATAAAATATCTCTCTATTATATACAAATTTGTTGGGTCGTCGCCGATGTCTGAAATTTTACTCATATCATGCACATGTGCTTGCCCTCTAGTAATAATAATAATAATAATACCTTTAAATACCTTTTGGGTACATGAAACAATGTTTATAGGTCGCGACTTTATAAAAGCATCTTTGGCTCTTTCAATTACCCTCGTGAATACTTGGAAACGCTTTTCCAGTACATTAAGGCCTCGAAACGCATCGATCTGTCAAGAGGATTTTTTCACAAGATCTCTATATAAAAGCTCGCGTAGATGAATGAATTAATTCACCGCAAACCTGATAGAACTAGTGTACTCTATACGATTATCATCGGAATAATGCGAATAAAGCTAGTAGGAATTAACGAAATTACCTTTATCTGAATAGAACGGATCAGGGAGAGGAGAACAGAGCAGAGCAGAACGAAGCGCAGCACGTGACCCATGACTGAGGTGAGGTGAGGCTGCAATTTGTAATCACATTTGTTGATACAGCATACCCGATTGTTTATTGTTTCAGTCAATTGAACGGAAGCCCCTGTCCATCTCATATTTAGCTGGCCAAGATGGGACATATTCTCTATAAAGCAATCGACGGAGCGAGAGCCGCCATCAGTTTTCCACTCATACTGAAGAGATGAGGACGATAAAGTGCCGCTTCGTGGTGCTCCTGTTGGCCCTGCTTTGCCTCGCCTGCGTTGGACTTGGAGTTGGAGCAGCACCCATTGGCGAGCATGTGGATCATGCTGGCTGCATTCGGATAACGATAGTCAAGCGGCCACTGGCGACGACCCCGACAACCACAACGACGACGACCACCACCACCACCACCACAACGACAACGGCGGCCACCACAGTAGCCACTGGCTGAAGATGCAGATGCGATGGAATTCGAATTAGATTTCTGTATTCGAATGAAATAAAAGCCCAAGCGAAAGGCGGAATCATGTTAATAGCATACTCTCGGGCAGCCACTCGAAATGTAATTTCAAAAGCACTCCAGCCCCAGCCTCCATTCTCCATTCTCCGTCTTCCAGCCCCCAGCCCCCATCCTCCATATCCTCCCCAAGGTAATGGGCCAAAGGCAGACCGCACAATGCACAAACGAAGCTGCCGAATATAATTAAATATTTTATCGCACAAAAAGTGCCAAAAATGAAACGACAACAAGAAAATGAGCAGCCGGCATGCGTTTGGCCGGCTACCAGGGTCTGGTACGGGTACTGGGCCTGGGCCTGGGCCTGGTTGGTCCTCGGCCTGGACCATTGTGGAAGTGTGTGTGGAGAGGCCAGGTAGAGCCCCGCTTTCCTTCTAATTCTGTAAGCTGACATTGTTTTGGCAGTCGGGAAAAGATTGTATGAGGATAAGGGTAAGGGCAAGGTGGGGCCGAGTGAGTGTGGAACCTATGTTTCCCCACAAACAATAAACCCGCAGATCCCCTCTTCCTCTACCTTTCGGGCAGTGCATTTCTTGGGTCCTTTCAGATGGAATCTTTCGGTTGCCGGCAACTACTACAGCAACAACTACAGCACCCCCACCCGTCGCCCATTGTTCTCTACTCCATTTTGTTGTTCCGACAATTTCCATATGAATTTTAATTATAATTTTTCTATGCTCATTTTCATGAAAACAATCAAAAATGACTTTTGTGCCTGCTCTCCAAAAAAAAACTACACTTCAGTGGCAGTGGCAGTGGCAGGGCAGTGGCAGGGCAGGGAAATGGGGCAGGGACCCGTTGCAAATTGTCACTGGCATTTATATGGCTGGAGGCCCAGTCGCCAGTGCCAGCTGCCAGGCAGGGGATCGGAGGTGGCGAACTACATGTCAAGTGGCTTTGTTCGCAGAAATGTCCCAAAGGTACAGCTGTGGATGGAATGCTCTAACAGAAAGATGGGAGGAGTGGAATGGATACTGTCATTTTCAGATACTCGTAATCCTAGATCAGAAATGGAATCAAATGGAACATTTTCGCAGGTCGATCAAAGATCGGAAAAAGGCATAGAGACAGATTACAAAAGAAAAGAAACTATACCGGAACCCAAAAGAAATCCAGAAAAAAGAATTTCACAGATCATTGAATGTATAGATACAGAAGGAAAATATTAGCAAGGAATCAAGAAAATAAAGAACAATAGATTAAAGAAATATGAATTTAAAATAAAAGTTCCCTCTTAAATATATAATTTGTCTCCGATCAGCAAAAAATAAAGAAGATCATTGAATAAACCCATTAGAACCCATTCTTAGAGAGGAACAGCCAGATATTCTTTCTTAAAAGAAAGGAATTTCCAGAAGGAAACATGCCGAAGATGCCAATATCGAAGAATAAAAGAGATCAAAGTTTCACTATAAAAAACCGATTGAAAACGTTTATAAAATAAAACTCTCAAGGCACAATGAATTTTCCTAGTTAAGTGCAGATCTCTTTAGAGCAGATCCTTTTCTGAAAAATATACGGCACCAAATCAGAGATAAACTCCAGGCCGAGGGCATTTACAGAACACATATGCTCTATTCCGAGAGAGAGAGCGAGACAGAGAGAGAGAGAGAGAGAGAGGGAGAGAGAGAGAGAGTAAGTGAGTAAAGGGAGTGGGCAAATTATATTCCAGCATAAAAAGTAACACAAAAGCAACACGGCGACATAAACAAGTTAACAGAGCGAGGAGTTGTTTGCCCTTTGTGGCTGTCGCTGTTGGCCAGGACCTGCTGCAGTAGTTGTTGCTGGTAGTGGCAGCTCGGCAGCTCGGCTCGGATGGCACGTTAGCGCTGCTAACATCCGTTTCCTGCCCTGGCCAAAAAACAATCCACCCATATGACAACTGTCGCTGTCCCTGTCCCAGTCCCAGTCCCATGCCCAGTCCCTACTCATGCTCCTGTCACTGGCCATGCATACAACATAGTTTTTGAAAATGCCGCGAGGTGGTGCACACCTGTGCCGCATGCAGAACATCTCCCCTCCCCACCCCACCACGCTTTGACGAGATTTGCACCTGTCCAAAGGCCCAGGTCGGAGGCTGTCATTATGCATTCTGATGACATTTTGCCGTTGTCTTTTGTGCAAAATTATTTTTGCAGTCGGCTAATTAAGAGGACTGCAGAGAGCTGAAGAACCAAGCGGATTTGGATTGAAGAGACGCCCCTTAGCCCATTGGTTGTCTTCCTCATCGATCCCGGGTTGGGTCCTGGTTGGGACAGAAACTAATTTTGCAAACATTTGTCAGCTCATTAACAATTCAATTTGCTGCATAAACGACCTAAACATACAAATACCAGGACCAGGACCAGGTCCACGAACGGCGACCTAAGGCGTAGGATAGTTTTACCACACATGCAAACGCAGTAAATACTCAATTAATGGCAGAAGTAAAACTAACGTGGAACCTTTTTGGGGTAGCCCCCCATCCACCCCAGAGACAGAGAGAGAGAAAGAGTGACCCCCAGCCCGGAGAGTAACGCAAAACTCAATCGCTCGTGCCTGGCACTTGAAAGCGGGTTCCCCCTTTTTGTTTTTTTCCTTTTCGCTTTCTATTTGGGTAGCCAGCTCTTTGATTTCTCGGGTCGGATAGTGGTTTGGGTCTGAGTCTGGGTCGGTGTCCAGCTCCGGCTCTGGCTCCGGGTTCATCTCCAGGAATGGTACCATAACTGCGGGCATTTTTCTAATTATGTACAGAGGATAGCAAAGCACAACTGCTTTGAACCCATTTCTCCGGTACAAAGCCCAAATAATTATGAATTGTGTTTTATTTTAAATATTTGCTAAGCTACCGAAGGAACATTCATCCACCCGCTGGTCAGCCACCATCCATCCATCCATCCACCCATTCACCCATTCACCATTCGCTTCACGTTGCCGTCTCCTGTATGGCCTTGTGCTTGAGTCCGAGTCCATCTGGCGTCCTGGAGGGGATCTGTGACTGCTTGTGGCGACGTCGCTCCAGCCAGCGGCGGACGAAGGGCGTAAGCAGCCGCGCGTCCACGGCGTCCAGGTCCGTTTCCCGCAGCAGCAGACTGGTGACGAGGGCCACCACGATAGTCAACAGTGCCCCAAAGAGGGTGAAGTAGAGATACGAGATGCGATACAGTTGGAAGGGCCCACTGGAGGCCTCATGACTGCAGAAATAACAAAGAAACGATCCATTAAATTAAAAGTGAGGGAATCTGTAAAAAAGGAGACCCCACCTGAAGGCACCGTCGAGCGGCAGACTGGCAAAATTGCGCGGCTCGCCGGCAAAGGTGTAGTTGCAGCCCATCGTGGAGTAGGGCTTCCGCTGGTACACAAGATTCCCCGTGACCAGCTCTCGTTGGGCGCTCACACACATCCAGGCCATGACCACCAGCGAACTGAATCCTCCAAGTAGGGCTCCCTTGGAGTTCACCCAAGGCAGCATGACGCCGGCCGTGAAGATACCCAGGAGCGGGCCATTGGCCACCGAGGAGAGTGTGATGGTCAGCTGCAAGACAGCGCCCAGCTTCTCCACTACTAAGACCAACGCCACGAAGACGATGCCGAAGACGACGACGACGCTGCGCATCACGAAGGCCGTCTGTCCCTCAGTGAGAGGCTGACTCCTGAAGGTCTTCACGAAGTCCTCCAGAACGACGGCTGAGAGGGAGTTGAGTCCCGTAGAGAGCGAGGAGAGGGCCGCACTAAAAACCCCGGCCACAAATACACCGGGCAGACCCGGATACGAACCCAGGGTCTCCATTACAAGCAAAGGCAGGAGCTGGTCGTTGCGCTTGGCCAACTTCGTCTCCAGGGGATCGCACTGGGCGTAGGTGGCGTAGATCAAGAGACCCGTGTAGCCGCAGATCATGAGGAAGGCCAGCACCCCGGCAATGAAGGTCCAGATGGCGATGCGGGCATCTTTAAGGGTTGGCAGCGAGAGGTAGCGCTGGATCATGTTCTGGCTGATCGCGTTCGACTTGAGCCAATGGGCTACGCCGCCGAGGACCAGGGAGTAGAAGGTATACCGCTCGGTGATGTCCGGCGTGAAGTTGGGCCTCTCTAGGCGCGCCGTCTCCTGGGCCCTCTGCCAGACGACGCTCGGTCCCCCGATGTCCAGGGTGCCTTTGATGAGCACCAGAGCCATAGCGCCGAACATGATGATGGTTTGAATGACATCCGTCCAGACAACGGCCTTAAGGCCTCCGATGCAGGTGTAAAAGATGCAGACCACACAGACAATGGGCGTTACTATGTGGATGTTCACCCCGGTGGCCTGGTTGAAGGCTATAGCCGGGACATAGATCACAATCGGCAGCCAAAGGAGCTAAAGGGGATATCTCATAAGAAACCGCAACAATGCAGCACTGCAGCACAGCAATGATCACTCACCGAAGCAACAATGAACATGACGGAGCCAAAGAGACGTAGACTCCGATTGTAGCGCTGTTCCAGGTACTGCAAAGAGACCGTCAACCGTCAGTCGGGCCACGTCCTGTCGGAAGATGGAGGGAGGAGGAGCTTACCTTATACGTGGATATCAGATTGAGTTCATGGAAGACCGGCAGGAATAAGTAGTACATGCAGAAACCCATCAGCACCAGTGAGCCCATGATGTACATGTACTGGGCACCATACAGATACACCTCCGTGGGAGTGCCCAGCAGAGTGATGCCGGAGATGAAGCTGGGGGTAAAGATTGCAACAACAGCTCGGCATGAGAAGGTATCCGTATAACGTTTCCCAATTGCCTTGACCTTCACAATAGTACTGTCGCCTGTCGTCGATCTCTGTCATCTCAGGGGAGATCAAAGTGCGTTTTATACAATTCAATTAGCACCAATGTCGTCTTCGTCGCTTAAATTGTCCGGAATCTTAGTCGCAGTCTCAGTCTCAGTCGCAGTCTCAGTCTCAGTCGCGCAGGCAATTGAGCGTCATCAATTTGAATGCCCTGCATGCGGGTTAGTTGGTTCGTTAGCGACGTTAGGCAATCCACGGAGCCCAGCTTTTGCGGGCCAATTATTAATTATGAAGCATTCCGATTTAGTGCGTTGATAGGAGAACGAGTTTGCTAAAAATAAACCCCAGCGGACGGCCGCTACAGGCAGAAACTAGGGCAGACTACGACCTACAATGGGGGATCGGGAACGGCATGGTCTTAATGGGGATGTTCGCCAAATCACTGGGAGCTAAATGGTGAAGGCCTATCTGCGTTTTGGATTCATTTTATACTTGTATCAGGAACGACTTAATATGATCTATCGATCCTTTTTAAGGTACTTTCTGAATGAGTATGTATATTGAAATTGTCAGCCTCTATTTTTATAAGCAATTTGAGCTTATTCTATCTTGAAACTCAGACTTTTAAATGATGTCAGATTGACCATAAGCTATCCGACGAAAACTTGACATCCCAAATTCATACCCACCTCGATATCAGAGACATGGTGATGGGAAATATCTTCATCTGCCTGCCGCCCACTAGATAGGAGGCTGCACTGTTGGCCGCCTCCTCGGCGCCACCGTGGGCCCGCTGCTTGCGGGACTCTCGACGCAGCTGCAGGCAGAAGTATACCCCAATCACGGCGCAGATGGCCAGCATCATACAAAAGACCAGATAGTCCGGCCAGCCGAAGCTCTGTAGGCTGGCGCGCAGCTCCTCCACATGCATTTTGGCAAAGAACCTCACACAGCTATTGGACACTCGAACAAAAACAGGGCACTACCGATCAGTCGATAAATGGACGCGAATTTCTTGAAGGTGTACCGCACTGACCGCACCGCTCTGTGGTACGCATCAGAGGTGACTGCCGCACACCGAAGGAAGGCGGCTCTGTAGAGCCGCGTCTGGTTACACTTTGATTTAGATTTGTTTTATCATCCGTCCATCCATCCAACCATGTATGCCCCCCTTCCTGTTGGGCTCCAACTGCAGCACTCGTAGTTGTTGTTGCCACACACCAACTAAAGTATTATTATTAGTATTAATGATATTATGACACACTCAGCACTCGACAAACGACACTCGACAGTTGACACTCGGAGCCACCGCTGTGACAGCCACAGCCACTGCCATAGCCATAGCCAAAGCCATTGCTGATCCAACAGCTGACGGCAGACGGCAGACGGACAGCTGATCTACGCCTCAGCGTCAGTCCTATCCCAGTCCCAGCGCCTATTTCCTAGCTAATTGAGTCAGTGGTCCGCAAATTGAGTCGCCATCGGGCACTTAAGCCAACGCGTTGTCTTTGCCTTGGCGCTCAACTTGGAGGCAACTTTGTGGATCGAGAGATTGGAAATGGGTAATGCGAGTGGGAACTGCGGAATGGGGTGCGACTGCGTAAATTAACTTGATTAGATTTAGCTGGCAATTTGCACCCGCCGCTGTCTCTGTTGGGATTGAAATCGCTATGTAGGCCGCGGCACCTCAATTTGCCAGAATTTACAAGATTTTGGTGGAACTATGGGGAGGGAATCATTGGAGAAGATTTGGATACAGCACAGCTATCATTGCTGTTTTATTAAGTAGAACAAAAAAAAAATAATAATAAAGGATATGAAGGATAAACTGCAGAGCTGCTAAACGCCGTTTAGTAGATTGAGCTGAGTGGAGGCCATGGCCATCGTCCTAAGACCGACTGTCTTCGGGCCAGCCACTGTTGCCTGCCTCCCTGCCAGCCAGGACATCGCCAACGCTACGCTCAAGCAAGCCTGGACATGGAGGAGAGTATTTGACTTGGTGTGCATCTATCAGAAGTCAGTGGCCGGACTCACCTGCTCCTGCTCCTCCTGCACTCATGGTCAGTATCGAGCTGGTCAGCTCCTTGATGGTGCGCTCCAGTTCTCCGAGCTTGGCCAAATCATCGCCGGAGGGAGCCGCCCAGCAGTTCTGGGTCAAGCACAAAAATAGAGCGAGGCACACAAAAGCACAGATTGGATGGGCCATAGCGTGGACTACGGTTATACTGTTATGTGGTGGCCATACACGATGTTTGGCCTTTTTATATGTCCGCTCCCATCTAGATCGGGAATCCCTTCATGGATCATTACTTGTTCTAAACGATTCGCTGTCCACGCTTCAACGATTGGCAAATGAACTGAGACTGGAAATCCCACTAAGATTCCTATCTGGCGGTCATGGGCTGATCATGGTAAAAAATATCACACATCGAAGCAACTTTCAGTTCAGTTTTTACGATTTCTGAAATTCTTTCGTACCGGAAATCGACGGAGTCACAAAAAACATTCTTAGCCAAAAGGGTTTCAATAAGTCTTAGGCATCGAAGATCATGTGTGTTCAGACTCCACGAGAAAATTAACATAAATGACTTTGATTTTCGATTCTAGATTAAATATTCCAAGTAATCGAAATGCTGCTACCATTAGAGGCAGGGTTGCCTTACGTTTCCAAATGAAAGTTCGGTTACACTACGCGATCATTGATCGATGGCAGCCCGAAAGTATGCAACGCTGAAATGCGATTGGCGAGAAACGATCTGTGATTCGTTTGATGGGGGTTGCATGGGGGATGCATCTACATATTTCCCTCTATTTTGCCACTGCACTTTGACGTCCCCTATCGTACCCATTTTTTCCATCTGCGCGTTGGCAGATGGAAATTCTGATGCTGCTGATGCAGGCGGCAGCTTCAGTTTCAGCTTCAGCTGTGGCAAAAAGCGTCTGCACTTTTGTGCCAATCGAAGCATAAAATGAGCAGCAAGTGCCACTACACAGCTGGAGACACATAACCGTACACCCGTACACCCGTACTGATGTACAGAAAATGTACACCCGAGCACCTATGTATGTACTACACACACACACACACAGAAGCAAATCAGAATCAAAAATTGTATGCGTTTGCACCTTGAACATGCGTCGCAGAGTACGAGTACACACCAGGTGAAATTTTATTCACGCCACTCACCAAATGAATACTATAAATACTCACTCTCTGCGCTACATCCATTCGGTTGGGGCTTGGTCCATATCTAACAACGGGGACACAGCTCTTGACTCCAAATTAATCAGACGGGAATTTCAATAAAGAATGGTTGACCAATCAGTGATTTGTGTAAAGATGGATTCTACAGATGTGTAGGCTTAGATTCCCCAAGAGAGTCTCCTATATAATAGAACATCCTGGCGGAATTCCGTCCTCATTTTGACAGTTACACAATAGGAAGGCCAGCGAGTGCAGATTTTGATTTCAAAGTATACAAAATATCCGTGATGCTTGTGATTAGATGTGTAGGGTCTCTGTGGATTCGTCTATTACTGAGAGTACGAGCACGAGTATGTATGCGAGCGGGGGTGTATATATCTTTTTGATTTCGCTGACTGATTTTTCTCGCATTTCTTGTTTATTTTTATGCTTTTTTCACTGCAGCGTCAACGGCGAATTAATTAATTCCAGTGGAGCGGTTTTTCAAGAAAAAGCCCTTTTTGCCATTAGCGGGGGTGCATGCCACATAACCTGCCAACTACGCTCTACCCGCTACCCTCTCACTCTCTTTGGGTTGGCCCACTCAAAACGGTTTCGCAGGTGTTGTAATATTATTTGGAATTATGCTGGAATTTCATGTTTTTCTTTACGTTTTCCCTACATGTTTTTCAGCCCACTGCCGCTGTTGCGGCTGCTGCTGGGAAATGCCATGAAAATTATTTGCTTTTTTGCTTTTTAATTTTGTTTCAAGTTGCATATGTCTCTCGCCCTACACCTGTGTGTGTGGCTCGTTGTTTATAGCTAACTTTACAGTTGAGAAAGCATTTGCTAAGTGGTTTTAATTAGTTGCCTCCGACTTGCTTTCGCCCGCGACCAGCGACCATGGTTTTGAGGTATGCGCCTCAGCCAAAACACTCAATCCAATATTACGAATACGAATACGAGTATTAGTATATCCCAAGGACAAAGAGCATCTGATGCATATGCTACAAGAGTAGTAAGTGAATTCGGTTCTCATTTTAATGATTTGAAAATCTTCGAAGCCCCTGGCCCAAAACTGAATTATTTCCATATAACACTCCCTGATGGTGGAACACTCATTATACACGTATGCAAATGCCCACTCAACCCTCTATCAAGACCCCACCGCAGCCCACTGTCATTCACACTTCGGTCATCATCAGGGGGCCAGGCTTGAGCACCCATTTACAATATTTATCAAGTGCGCGAACACACCCAAAACCTGGACGGGGAGCGCGATTAGGACGTACTAGGACTCAGACTCGGACAGGGGGCATCATATATTAGGGGCTTTGGCTCTGGTCATCATCGTCAGCAGCAGGCCTATGCGTGGCCTCTAATTACATCGCATTGTCATAACAAAATTGAGCGCATTTGACACGCAATTGCCCCACAGTTGGCGGTACGGGGACGATGGCGATGGCGATGGCGATGACGATGACATGTGAGAAATGCCATAGAAAGCAGAAGTCAGTGGCTAAGGAGGAGCTCCGCTTCGCTTCTGTGTCCGGGACGGGACTGTTGCATCAGCCCAACTAGATAAGAATTAATTGTTCAATGGCACGCATTGCACTAAATATTTGAATATGTCCAAGCAGGTAACCTCCCCCTGCCCCCGACCAGTGACTTCTGACTTAAACACACCCCCTTGCCGCCTGTCTGTCCGACTCTTCTCGCTAATCGGATAAAATTCATAATTATTGTTATTACTGTCATTTTTCTAATGACCCGGCTGTTGCGTGTACTTTTCTATTAAGATGAGCTATCAAACGCACTTTGACTGCACGGCGCTCATTCGCTCGATTCATTTCGCTTGTGTGCTCGCTTTTTCGGTGGTTTCGGTTTTCCAGAGGGCTAATGTCGGACCATCCCTCGCGCATCGCATCATCGATGTCCACGCAACGCACGCGTAAATTATGTAATTAAAATTCCACACCTTAATTCGGGCAATTTATTACACGAGCTTTTGACTAATTGGATAACGATCTTTAACTGTGGCCACTAAATACATACATACTCGTATTCCAGTTGCGGATGGACGTGGTACGTGGTACGTGGCACGATGTACTCATGAGTTCATAAGCGATGCAGTGCCCGATAAGGCTGCGATTAATTGAATTTTTACCGAAACTCAGACATGGCCACTCTGCAAAGGTGTGTGGAATCCTCGGGAGTGATTAAGCATATGAAATTAGTGGGCTTTCGGGGGATGGCTATGATCGATGGTCAAGCACACACAGGAGGAAGCTATTTTCCGGAGCATTTGCATAATATGACTCAATCTTTGTGATGAGAGAGGGATCGAAGGAGAAGACGGGAGAGCTTCTAGAGTCATGGGAAGTGCATCAAATTGTTGATCTAACAGATAATTTACTCAGAGTTCACAGCCCAATTATTGACAGAAGACCCAGAATACTTTCTTTGTCGATCCCAAAAAAAATAACAATAATGCAACTGCATTGCTAGGGAATATATTTGAATAATTGGCATGCCAGGGTGCAAGAAACGAGGATAAGAATAGTTTGGATAAAATATAAAGAGTTCCAAGGAGGTTCCGTAATCTACCTAGTGCTGATCTCAAGCTTCATGAGTGTAGAGTTTAAAGGGTTCAAGAACGCGATGAGAGCGAATGACTGGTGGAGAAACGGTTTCTGCTGCTGGAGCGATTTCGGTTCCAGCCGTAGCTGTGCCGTTTCCTTCATTTTCCAGCTGAGATGATTCAGATTCTGAGGCTTTGCAGTACTTGCAGAGTAACCAAATGGGACTCGGGAACGCGCAGAATTTGGATTGGGCGGCTTGAACAAGCTTCGTGAAGGCCTCGATGCCCTGTCAGAGAAGTGCATTAGATGGGATTAAATTCAGGCTACTTCAGGACACTTTTTACCTGGTTAATCTCTGCACAGTTGTTCTTAATGGAACCGGATTCGCACATAGCCTTTGCCGAATCGAACATTAGATCGCATGGCTAAACGATCGAAAGGAAAATGTGAGTTGGTCCGAGACGATTCTGAGTCAGTACTTACTCCCCCAATCGCCGTAGAGGGCTGGGTACTGTAGAGCGCCAGGAGAAGGCCCACGACAGCAAATGAATGCTTCATCTTGGTGTGGATTAGGGCTTGCTTGAAACTGATGTTGAAGTAACCTGAGCTGGCCCTTTTTATGGGGACTACCCATATCAGGACCTCGTGCTGGAAAGATTTCAGACTGCAGTCGTGCATTCAATACGAATCGTGACTTTTGACGGGCTGCTATCTTTATGAGACTCAAAAGAACTTCTTGCGCATATTCAGTCCACTCCATTTCCGTTTGCAACTCATGAATGTTTGTGTTTCAGAAAGAGAATGGCACTCATTCATCACGGGAATGGCCCAACATTTCCGACACCTTCTTCCTTGTGGCGTTCTGGTCAATAAATTGCACAGCCATTGATGGAAATTAAACACACACAAATCAAATAAATGAAAATTATAAACAATTGCTTTGGCGCAGTCGAAGTGGTTACGGCCAACACTGGAAAAAATAACCCAGTACCCCAGGTAGAAATTTTTTCAATCCGAAGAAATGTGCGATAACTTCATTTGGAATTCATTTGGAAAATATGGAATCGGTTTTGGTCCTCTCCTTTCGAGTCGTTTTGGAATTTTGCTCTTGCCTTTGCAACCATTAAGTAACTTCAGATCCAGATCATACTTTCGATTTTTGATCTTATGTGTCGCGAGTATCCAACGTTTGCTCACTGTGCAAAACAGTTGCCATCATTAAAGCGAGCAATCGGATGAGTCAACCGTTTGGAGAGGTGGCCAGAGCTTAGGCAAACTATGGGCTCTGCTGGGTGGGCGGTGAGGGGGTTGGGCTATGGGGTTTGAATGGGGAATGACGCGGTACTCTAAAAATAAAACGCTGCCCGACCGCTTGGCAGGGTCAACGAAGCTTTTCGGTATGCGGCACACGTGGAGCCGATTGGAAATCCGATTGGAAGTCGGATTGGATGTCGGTGTCGTGTGGTCAGTCGAGTTTCGTTAGTCAATGGAAAATGTTGTGAGGCATTCGCCAAATATCGACTATGACCTTCCGTTGCACCCTGTTGCCCCTACTGCTGCTGCTGGCACTGGCCCTGGCGCTCCTCAGTAGCCCCTCACTCAACCGCACGGTGAGTCTTGACATAATCCGCAGCAAATCAATGAATACAACATCCAAGTGAGGTTCCCCAGGCTATGGCGCTCGAGTTCATGGATGACGGCGCATTTGCGAACGACGAGGGGCACCCAGTGGATGAGGAATCCTCCGCAGAAGCACCAGCCGTATCGACAGGCTATACCCGGGACACGATTGCGCATTTCAATCCGCGCAAGTCAGATGCCGGCTTCCGTCAGCTCTGGGAGCGCATTCCCCTGCAGAAAGTGGACGTGATCAAGCGACGATAGGAGATAGGGAGGTGTGTAAGCCCAACCCAAATCGTGACCAAATAATCTATATTATACTCGTATACATATGAAAACTTACTGGAATACGTTGTCCGACGAGCCAATGTGCTCAGAATGGAATAAACTATGCTATCTATAGAGCATATTCTGGCACCGGCTTGTTTCTTTATTTATTATCTACATATATGACTTGTGTAATGTTTGAAGACAATTATGGAACGAATCGTGTCAGCAAATCCTATTAAGATGAGACAAGCGTCGATCAGAAACGAACTGAAAAGGGCTGAAAAACAAATAGACGATAAAGCTAATCGGATGGATATTGGGGATCACCGATTACATACACATTGCTGATGGAATTGTGGTTTCAGCACCTGCGTCACGGTTGCAGAGTACTCGACGGTTCACGAAGACACACATGGAAAACGACATTGCCATGACCAGCAACAGAAGAAGCATTAGGTCCTGCAAGAAAATCCACAGTTGGAAGGTGTTTTCTAGTGATCCAAAACAGGCCAACTTACCAATAAATTTGTATCTTCGAAGGGATGCGAGACTTCAAGAAATGGAAACATTTTGAACATTATTGTGGGGCGCAGAACGGAGAGAGCTCCACAGCACCCTAATACAATCATTGAAATTCCTTTTGCAGAGATATCTTTAAATACCATCCGGCACTATGGGACTTCTAGAAGTCTCAATATTATCTGCTCATAATAGGATCTGTCCAACAGGCTCACGTCAATGAAAGACGTTAAAATTCCTGTAAGGGTATCCCATACATATTCATCTATGGGTCAGAACTTCCTTCCCATTGGTCAACTCTGAGCCCAGCCCCACTCCCACCCTGCTCACAGCCAAGGCAACCTTCAGCCCAAGTAGTTCTTGGGAAAGTAATAAAAAAGCGAGCGAAAGCAGAAGCGTGGCTGGAAAAAGCGGCCGTCGCAAGGAAAACTTTTTTATTTGCATTTTGTTTTAGGCAGAAGAGGGGAGGAGGGAAAAAAGTGAGACCAGCTCTGTTTCAGTTTCTGCTACTGTGTATATTTTTTTTTCGTATTTTTAGTGAGTGTGTGCGTGGTTTTCCCTTTTTTTTGTTTTTCGGTTGTTTCTTCTTTGTTTTGTAGAAAAATGCACAAGTTTTATGCTTCCATAAAAGTTTTTGTGGGGAAAACTTTGCACTTGTCTTGTAGCTGGAAGCCGCCGAAAGGGTTTTACAATGATGCGCTATACGAGTACGTCCGTCCACCTCCTCGGTGGTGCTGGTGATGCTGCTGGTGGTGGTGCCCCCAACTGTCCTCAGCCGCTGTCCAAGTGGGCGTGTCATGCACTTAATATTTGAGGCATATCATTAGGCGAACAATATCCCGAAAACTGAATCGTGGGCTTGCCTCTGGGTTGCTTCGTGAGGGTGGCAGGAACAGTGTCTATAAGTTGAAAGTTTTAGGCAGAGCTCCGTCTTGAGAGTGTGGCGCACACACTCACTTAACCCATCTCGGATTCGGACTACGCATTCACTTAACCCCAGAAGAACCACAGTCCACAGCCCCCAGTCCCCAGTCAGAGCCCCAACCACGAAACTAGATCTGGACATGAACCTGCACCAGAATGGCTCCCATGCATTATCATTAAAATAAATTATTAGAGTTCGGTCAGAGAGGGGGATCGGATCGGGCTGCTGCCGGTTGCGGGAACTACGAGTAAAACGCATTTTGCACGTTTTGTGTGCGAGAATTTTTTACACGATTTTTATAACTTTTTTTCGACTGCCGCTAAGTACACAAAAGCATTTGCCGAAGGACTCCAGGGGAGTCGAGAATGGGGGTGAATGGGGGCCTCGAGAATGTCGAGGGTCAAGCAGTGGTGGGCGGTTAAAGATAAAAAGTCAAGTTGGATGCGTTTAGAGTTAGAACATAACATTAAGTTAACCAACCGCACACAACTGAGGCAACTAAATAGAGAAGAATAGACCGTATGTTACCCTCTACTGGGGAAATGGTGCATATCTTATGTACATATAGGTATGTTGCATGCCATATAGAAGTTATATTCTTTCTGGAATAGATTGAGCGAAGATTCCGCTAGTAGAAAGCAATTTTATACTGAAATATATGCTAAATCATAATCAATAACTAGTGTAGCTGGAGCAACATGACCTTCAGGCTTAATAATCAAGTATTTTGTTCCATATTTGTGGATCTCTTGCAATTTACGCACACTATAATTTCTAAGATTTAGGTACAAGGTATACGTATACGCAATCTCCTGACTGTTGCAGACTCTCGCAGAATGGTAACTCTTCAAGTAAGATATATCTTTGCATACTTTTAGGCTGCAATAGCTCCCAAGACCTACATTCTTAATTCATTGCTATAAATGCTCCTTAGGATCGTAAGCGCGTTCTTTTCCGGGTAACATATTCTCGCAGAAATGGCACTTCACTTTCAGAGTACCATCTTAAGGGTATCATAAGAGAGAGACAGAAACAACGAGCAAGAAATAACTTTGCATACTTTTAGGCAGCTCATGTTAAATACTAATGCAGGTCCCCGTCCCTTTGGCACCCCATCGCATAGACGAAGCACCATCAAAAGACAATGAAAGAGCTGTGGTGGAGCTGGAGGAGGAGGAGTGGCGTACGGACCACGTAATTTCTCAAGTAACCCAACCACGTAAAGCATAAAATATTTGCCTTTGAGGCGGCCATCCTGCTGTCCAGCGACCAGGGACCATAAGAAAAGTATGTCTAAGAAAGTTGCCTCGCCAGTTTAGCAGTACCACAAAACACAAGAGTTGCCAGCCGCTCATTTGAATACACCGCCCCCGTGCTCGGTGCTAGGTGCTCGGTGGTCGGTGCTTGGTGCTGGGTGCTCGGTGCTCGGTGCTCGGACAGGCAAACAACTTTGACCACGCATTAGTCGAAAGATGCACTCGTACTCGTAAGATGCAGCCTGAAATGGAGGTGGAGGTGCGGCACCAGTGGGGTAGGTGACGATGCTGCTCCTCGGATCCCCTGGTCAGACCCAGTCCTGACAAGAGTCAGTCAGTTGACTGGCCACATGCTTCATGCTGCCAGGCACATGCAATTTGTAAGCCAAAGCGCATAATTTACAACGGACATGGACATTGCATCCCAGCTCAGACCTGACCACGTCTACACTGTCTTGAGACACGGGTCTCGTTCCTAGAGCGGTTAGAGGCAGAAGCTGCCGCTGTCAGTGATAGGGGGCCAGGAGGACAATGGATGGCATATTTGTTTAGGTCAAAACTATAGAAATCCACCACCACCAAATGGAATTAAAATAAAGCGGGATCAAAATTTACCATGGATACATAATCTGGAGAAATCAATCAAACAATAACACTATGTATTTTGGACCCTGCACACGAATCCAGATTCGCTCTTAAAATGCGGGAAAAAGATCCTACCAGTCTAGAAAAAATCTACTTGCACAAGTATTTGTTTCAAAGATTTACAGATTTAAGCTATCATAGTGCCCTTTGAATATATGTATGTGTTTATAGTTAACATTCAAAGTTTCGAATCATTCTAAAACTAACTGTCGCCAGCAGAACAGCTCGGAGACGTGACAAAAATATTTATATTTTTTATAAAAAAGGATATCCGAAAAAAGATCGAGGCCGCTTGGAAGTAAAAGTCAAATCATCAATAAACATATATATTTTTCTACCGGACAGCATAGTAAGTAAAGAAAAATGAATAACAGTCGGACATTTTACACAGTAAAACCTCCAACAATAGACAAATAATAAATTAGAGGACTGGATTCTAAACCAGGCAAAAAGTAACTGAAAATCACCAATCAAAGCAAGTTTGAAATAAATGAACGACCACCAGGAATAATCAGGCAACATTTTTGTTTTTCCAAAAAGAACTCATTGATAATAATAAGGTAAGCAGAATCACCATTGAATAACCATTGACATAATGTTCTCTTTCTAAATATTTAAATAGATGCTGCGACTTCCAGCTGTTTGTGTTCAGCAGCTGCGCTTCAACCAACTTATTACCGATCCCATGCCGCAGAGCTCTTTGCCCGTGTCGCCCAAGGACATACGTCCTCGTGGGCCAGTTGTCGAGACGTATGAGGGCAAGCAAGAAAACCCAGACGATGCCGTGCTGCCGATGCCTCCTCACAAACTCCCCCTGGACCTAATGGGGGATTTGGCTAAGCTTGGGCAAAACATGCTGAATCTGAAGGAGATAATACAGGAAAAGAAGGTCGATTTCAAAGAGGCACTGATCATGGGAAAGGATAACTTCAAAGAAGAGTGTCAGAAGCTAAAAGAATCTATAACTAAGCAAAAGGAGAGTGAGATTCTCAAATTGCAGAATGGCATTAAGAAAGCCACTGATTTATTGAAACGTCGTTTCTAATCAATTTGTTTCCCCACACAATCTACACAACAAATTATGTTCTTGCTTATTGCAGCCAATCGGATTGCCACCAAACCAAATAAAATTCAAAAATAGGGTAAAAGTTAAATAAATTGCGTTAGTTTTTTTGGGTGGTCTGACAGGAAATGATGCTTTGACAATTTCTTCGATTCCTCAAATGTATGAGGTGGGCCGCATTGCTCTGGCTCTGTGGAGGGTCCGTCAAACCGGTCGTGGTAGCCCCTAACGGAGGACCAGCCACATTGATTTCAGATTTCATTGATTGCAGAAGATTCAGAAGGTTCTGACTGGAACTGAGGCAGAAGATCTTCTGTAGAAACGCTGGTGTGTTCGCAATCCACCCCTCAGGAGCTCCTAGAAGTTTCTTTGGGCTCTAAGACCTAGAATTGCTGCCAAAGCCTTTGGAGCCTCTTCCATGGGCACTTCTCCACCGAATGACTCCGCTGGAAGGGTCCGCGTGTGGCTTAAGTGTCCCAGCCGAATGGCAAGGCAGAGGAGTGGCGACTCAAGTGGTTATGGTCATGCAGTTCGCTGTGGGACAAGGTAGGGCAGGGGGCAAGGCGAGGGCAAGCGGTGTCCGCAAGAAAATAACTTGTAGCAAATTAAGTTTGTTAGTAATTAGAACACCACTAAGGACACCTGAGCACAGCTCCAGGGCCAGGGCGCAGGACAACACACAACAATTAAACTTCTGGCTTCTGCCTCTGATTCCACCTCCTTTTCCGGCGGAGTTCTCTTCTCTGCAGCCTGTCCTGACCCTCTGCCTTCGCTCAGGTATCTTCCACCGGCTCGGCAGCAAAGTAACAAAAGTTCCAAGTCGCCTTGTCGAAAATTCCTCAAGTCGAAAGTTGGCAACTTTGATGTCCGAGCAGGAGCCGCTCTCTCCCGACTGTCTCCCGCCTGCACTCGACATACAGCAACTGTGCATCGGAGGTGGACCCGGGCCGTCGAGTGCATGCCTGCGTCCCTGCCCCGAAACACTTGAGCAATGTGGCCAAGTATCCAAAGTTTTGCTTCTTAAAAAGCAGAAGTTGACGCACGTTTCCTCCCATCCCATCTCCCAACCAAAAGGGACAGCCCCAGGATCAGGAACACAGAAGGCCCTACTACCACATCTGTCGCAAAACATTATATTCGCATATTATTTTGAGAACGACCCAATCAAATGAAAACTAAACCTAACAACTCGATAATCGTAGCCAGTGGAAGCGTGGGCCTGGCTGCCTGCAGGCCTTGCATGTCGACAACCGCCTCGAGGCTCGGCAAGATCTAGCGGAATATGATGGGCCTTAGCTCCGTGCAGTATTACCTATTTATTTATTCTTATTCGCCAACGGAATCAAAAATTCTTATCTGGCTACACTAACTTATTTCTAACTTAAGACGGGTCCCTTCCCCTGGCAAAAGCCCAACGGCATCCCAGCTGGCATAAATAAACATCTGAGCCGCAATGGTCCTTCGATCCTCGAGAGAGGAGAGATGCGCTGCCCATTCTCATTGCTCTGTGTTTGCCATTCAGAATGGTGTCTTCTGGCAATCAGCACTTTCGGGTGAACGGAATATTCAATATTTGGATCGTACTCGAATAAGTACAGTTGCGTTGGACTTTCGTTTGAAGCGAAACGTCAGCTACCGGAGTCCCAGAGTTCCCGTAAAAAGCTCAGCGACAATAAATACCTCAAGAATAGCCCCTGCCACCAAGTGTGTATGCTTAAAGTTTGTGGGATGCCAATCATTATAAGCCGTCTTAAAGACCCAAGAACTGAAAACAATTTCGCACAGACAAACTGTGAATGGAAGGCCACACTTTCACTTTATTAACACCAAATTAATTTTGTCTCAAAACGCACCCAGACCCACTCCACCCACACCCACACCCACACCCACACACATACAGAGACAGACCCAGACACAGACAAACAGACAGAGAGAGCTGTACACATGAATACATCTCGTACACACTTGAGTGCAGCGATTGAATTTTAAACAAGAACGACAAATGCCAGCAATCAAGTCAAGTCATGCCCGACAGAAGGCGAAAATGAACTTCCTTGGCCGGAAGATGAAGGAAGATGGAGGAGACAGAAACAGAAGCAGGGGCGGGGGCGGGAAGTGGTATGGCATGCCGCATGAGGCGCAAGACGAAGGCATCGTAACTATAATCAATATGCAGCAGTCAATAAAAGCGAGCAAAGGAGCAACAATTACAGACCCTCAATGGGTCTGGGGGCTGGGAACTGTGGTCCGGGGGACTGGGATATGGGGTATGGGCTCTCGGGCGCCTCATAGTTTTGCAGTGCGTCGGTTAAATGATGTGTAATCGTCTTATGTGCACTTGAATGCCTTTTGGCTTCTAATATGGCAAGGACCCTTGGACTAAGCAGCCAAGGGAAGGAGCAGGAGGAACCAGAGAGAGCAGACCAAGGACAGAGGGCCGACAAGCGGACAAGGGCGATGAGTGGCCCGGACAAAGGCCGGACCCGGCCCAAGATCCACTGCACACACAAAAGAAAACTTTGCCATAGGCTGACCTCAAAATGCACAACGACACGAAGGACACATAGGGCTACGGACCAAGTAGCCGTCCGGCCCGCACGGGCTGAGCAAACTTTAATTTACAATCAATTCAGGCGTGAATAATAAACCACAAGAAACCAAACAGGGCTCGAACGGGTTGGCTGTTGGGAGGGGGGGGGCCAAGGAGCGCTACGCACAAGTGAAAGTGTTGCCGGGACTCTCGAGTGTGTGTCCGCGTGTGTCCGGGTGTCCTGTGTGTCCTGGGTGTCCTGGGTGTGTTCGCATGTGTCTGCTCAAATTTAGTTACAACACAACACCAAAAGTTTAGCAAGTTTCCGACCAGACCAACCCACGAGGCAGGCAAACAAACAAAACCCAGGACTCCCATTGAGGCTTTGGGTGCCCCAATCTTTACCAGAAACCGCAACACTTCCGCTTACGCCTGCCCCAGTCCCTGCCTCAATCCCCACCTCAGTTCCTGGCCCCAAGGGGCTTCAAGTGTCCTGTGCGGCTGCTGCTTTTGTGGAAGTCTCTCTGGAAGAGAGACGGAGAGACGGAGCGACGGAGCGACGGAGCGACGGAGCCCTTGGCTATCAATATTGTTTTCCTATTAAATTGATCATTGGTCAGGCAACAATTGTGGCTGCTCCAAAAGGACACTAAGCGGTGTCCATTGTGTTCTTTGTCCCTGTAGAGAGGGAGAGAGAGGGCTGTAGACTTTGGACAATATGTAGTGCTGGTTTCCTTGGCATGGAATCAATTGCAGATGTATTGAATGCATCCCCCTGCATTCCATTAAACGGCATTCTGTGGCAACAACTGCCAATGTCAATCAATTGTGTGAAGGAGTCGGGTGGGCAAACAAAAACAGTTGCCTACTTGCAGCCACTGTGGCATCAGAGACATCAGCCAGGCAAACAGATAGACAAATATACAGCCAGGCATCGAGGCAGGCCCGAATGGCAGACAGTCAATCAGTCAGTTCCCTGGCTGACTGCCTCTGCCTCGCTGATGTCTAGTGCCCCACAAGCCCCACCATCCGCTTGTCGCTCTATTTGCTCCAACACCCACTGCAAATTAAATTCATTAGTCAACTTCCGGCAGCACACATACTCGCAGGGGGAGAGGCTGGAGTGAGAGGATGTGTTGCCATGTGCTGCTGCTGCTGCTGCTGTCAATTCAGACGGATTTGAAGTCAACTCAATTTGAAATCAATAGTGTGTGAATAATCCTTTCACACCAACGCTCCCACACACCCATCTAGTTGGAGCTGGAATATCATCTAATAGGTCCTCATCCCACACCCATTACCATGCCCCATGGAGCACTGCATCTGTTGCAGGGATTGTCTAGCCTTCGTGTTGGCTCTGGATGCTCTGAATGCTCTGGATGCTCTGGCTGGTTGGCTGGTTGGCTGGGTACTTGAAAACATTTTTGCATTGATTGCACTTCATATCGCTCATTCACTCATTCACTCAGTCAGTCATTCGTTCAAGCAGGCCCCTTATTCATATCCCGACCATTCTGGCTGCCATTCACATATGTTTCAGCATTCAGCATCGTTTTTGGTTTTTGGTTTTGGGTGTTTGGGGGTAGACATGGCAACCAAAAAAGGCAAGCCATTAAGCGATGACGATGGCGATGACGACGATGAAAATATTTAAGCAATTCAATGGCATTTTGACAGCAGCAGCAGCAGCAGCAGCAGCAGCAGTCGCCTCCGTGTTCCTATGCCACATGCCACAGCACGGCACACTTCATCCACGTCGAGTGGCAAGCAATGAGCTATGCATGCAATTCGAGTGCCACATCTGCAACTGCAACGGCAACTGCAGCTGCATGGGGGATACCCAGCAGCCAAAAAATTGCACAATTCCATCCAGAGCCCGGGATGGGGCAGAGGTGTAGATATCATCTGCATACTTACCTCATTCCCGTCCCGCCACTCCTGCCACTTGGTATCTGTTTGTGTCCGTAATTGTGCATAATTGAGTTGAGCCCCAGACCCGTGCCCGTGCCCATGCCCCGCTTCTGGAGAATTGCATAGGAGACGGAGCTAGCCATGAGGAGTGCAGTGCAATGGATAGGATGAGGGCGATGGGGAGTGTGGCGCCAGCTAAATGATTATGGAAGTATAGATGGGATACAGAGGATTATCTCTCTATCAGAGAGATGTATTTACAGGCATTCTTAGACTCAGGAGTACCAGATTTAATTCTAAACCAGAGATTAACGGTCATAGTTTGGCCTCAACCTTAGAGATCTCTGAACTGAAACTGTTTTTACTGTTCTGTCATAACAGCTTTTTTTTGAACTAAGCAAGCCCTGCCCCCGCCCCCGACTCAAAAACAGTCAAAGAAAATGTCATAAGGTATTCGTTTGTCGTTTTGTACATAATTTCAGATAGTTTTTTTAATAGGATTTCTTTTATCTCGGACGAGACACCAACAAAAGATCACGCAAGAATAATAAACCCATAGCTTGATGTTAAAAAAACTCAATTGGTTCGTAATTATCTCTGGGCCGTACTCATCTTCGAATTGTGAGGGTAAAGCTCTCCTTCCTTGTGCCCTACAGAATATGGACAGACTTGTGCGACTGAATGCAGGAATCCAGCGAATGGAGACACAGCTGCTGACCTTCGTGCAGATGATGATCGGCAAGGCGGCCAGCGGCGGCGGCCACCTGATCAAGATCGTCGTGGGGGGGAGTGGACTAGTGATCAGGATCGTGATCTCAGGCAGTGGCAAAATGCTCGATGTCGTCGCCACAAGGAGTGCCCGCGTGGTTTGCCGGGCACGCCTCAGCTTCGCCGAACTTGTGGGCATTGCAGTCGTCAGAGGCGGAAACCTATTTGACGTCTGCTGCTGCCGCGGCGCAGAGCTCTTCGAGCAGGCCTGCATCAGTGGCGACGAGCTTATCGCCAGGATCACAAGCATCGGAGCCATGCTGTCGGCCGATGGCGAAGATCTACTGGAGCAGGCCTTCGTATGCGGCACTCACGTCTACGAGAATGCATATACAAACGGCGGTCGGATGATCAACCAGGCCACCACCACGGTTGGCACCACCGGATCACGGCTTGCCCACGTGCTCTCCACGGGTGGCTTTCGCCTGGTCAGCCGAGTCACCAATGGCGGTGTCTACTTGGCTCAACGCGCCGCCACATTCGGCGGCAGGCAGTGCATGAACCCTCTCAGACCCTTATTCCGTGGTTATGGGCGTCTGCGAGAGCTGGTCGAGGAATACGAACAAGAAATCATTGATGCCGGGAAGCCGGAGACAAAAGACATTCATGGCTGGAAGATGTACGGGCCGAAGGAGCTGCGGCTGCTGAGTGTGGCAAGCGGCATACCGAAGAAGCATGCAGCGTGGCCAAGGTTGGGGCAGTGCGGGGAGGATGCCTGGTTCGCGACCAGCACCAGCCGCGGCGAGACACTGGGCGTGGCCAAGGCCAACGGAGTCAAGAGCGGGCGGATCTGTAACCTCTCTCCCGGAGACTTTAGCTACTCCTTGATGCGCTCCTGCGAGCGTCTGGCCCAGAGGCCCAGCCACGATCCTCGTCGCCTGGACGTGCTCCTGCACCGGGCCCATCGCGATGTGCTGGATGTGCGCCATCCTGTCCTGGCCAGCTGCAACACTTGCATGCTCAGCCTGGACCGCCGCACCGGCACCGTCTACGCGACAAACGTCGGTGGTTGCGGCTTCCTGGTGGTGCGAAATGGACAAATAGCTGCTCGCTCGAGGAAACATCTTCAGGCCTTTAGCACCCAGCTCCAGGGGGTTGGCGCCTACATCTATGGAGATCCCTACCAGGCGCCGATTCAGGAGCTCTGCGTCGAGGCGGGCGACATGCTGCTCCTGGGCACCGACGGGTTCTTCAACAATGTGGACGATGAGCGCGTGCTGTCCCTGATCACCGAACTCGACGGCGGCACAGACCCCCGTCGAATGCACCTGTATGCGGAAACCCTGGCACTGATGGCACGCGCCACCGCCTGCAGCAACGTTCGTGCGGCAGCTGGCCGCAACTTGAACATGGATGACATCACCATCGTCCTGGCGGTGGTCAATTAGTTGTCCAGTTCATGGAAAAAGGTATAGCGACTGCTCTCAAGGAATCCGGCTACCGACACCACCATCCAAAGATGCAACACCACTGGCAGCAGTCACTGGCGAATGAGCCACAGAGGGGGGGATGCACATCCCCCGAACCTGTGAACAATTGCCAGTGAGTGCTGTCCAACAGAGAAAGGAAGAGGTTACCATCATCCCACAACAGCCCAACAGCCCAACAGCAGTCGCCCGATTGGAATTCTTTTTACACATCAAAAACTAAATGAACTGCTAAATTTCCCCGTGTACGTGTTAAAGTTCAACAAGTGTTTTATTGGAATTTTTATAGTGGAAAAACCTAAGACAATTTTTCTAAAAGTAAACATAGAGTCTCGCATACCGATCGGGATTCTGTAGATCTACGGAGAAAGCTATTCACTATCCCAATTCCGTGCTTATTTACTGGGCTTTCAGGGAAAGTGGCAATGATTGGTTTTATTTATTTATTTTATAAGATGCATTAAATCTTATGTTTTAAATAGGTTTGACTCATTTTGTGGGCCTCTTCAAAGCCTAGTTTCGTCCCAAATTCATTCTCGTTAAACGATTATCCGATAAGACAATTTCTAGAAAAAACAAACAGCTTTTGACAGCTGTTGACATAACAGTGATGAACTCTGTTAAACAACAAGGCGTATTTCCCAAAGTGCTATGGTTTTCCTGTTCTACGTGGCACCGTTCAGTAACACAAAGATCAGGCACTCTCCTTAGGTAAATTTATTTAATTATTATTAGCCATGTTATCTGCGACTCGAGCCCTTGTGTCTCCAAACTCTCCATACCCTCCATACTCTCCTATCCTTGGCCCCATCTGCATCTCCTGCCTCAGCGCTTGCCCCCCGGGGTCGTGTGTTGTCATCGGCTTAATTGAAAAATGTTGTCCCTGCTGTATGTCAACATTTTGATTTCCAATATGTCGTCGTCGTCGTTGGTGCTGGATGTCCATGTTCTCCCTGAGCCAGAACACATCGGTGGCATTATAAATGGCCACGGCCACGGCCGAGGAGAAGAGTGCAAAATTTTTGGCTAAAAAATTTCACACGTCGCCCGCGACAGATGTCGTCCTCCCGTTCCAACACCAGCTCCACATCCACATCCACCACATCCAGCTGCAGTGTCGAGGCGAGGTCGCTTTAACCACTTCCGTACAGCCGTCAAATCCAGAGGTAGCCACTCCCCGGTCCGCCCACCTAAAGCATTTACCGTTAGCATATCAATAACACACACAAACACACAGGCACACACACAAGAGGGCGATCTGGCGGCAGTCATAAAATATGGCAACGGGCGTCCGTCAACCTGCACGTGAATGAGAACGTGACACCAACGACGCCTGCTGACGACGACTTCTCCAGCTCCAGTTCCAGCTCCACCTCCACTTCGTCCATTGGTCCCCCTGCTGGTCCTGGTCCTGGTCCTGTTCCTGCTCCACTCGTGCACCATTTGTTGTAGCCAGCCGCGAGCCGTTTGATTTCACATTTCATGCAAATTTTTGGTGGGCAGACGTGGGCACACCAGCCAGGATCCAGTGCTCACAGGAGACACGGCTAACCTGAACCTGGCAATGGGAAAACGCAGGACGCTGTCGCATCATCGGAAATGAATCATTTGCTTCGTTTGTTGGCATCCGGTTGGCGCTTATTTCCGTTGCGTCTGTCCCTGCGTTTTCCCACCTCTGCCGTTTTCCCCTTTCCCGTGTTGCTTTTTTGGCCTAAAACCTGGGCCCCGGTCGGACGACATGTGTGCGCGGCACGCTTCCGTTACACAACACGGACCCGGACCAGGGCCAAACCTTTCCCCGGGTATTGTTTCTTTGGTAATACTCTATGGAAATACTTTTGAGGTGCAGTCTTTGGGAAAGCCGCCTTAGGGCTAGACTAGACTCTTTTGCTGATTCTTTTCCGTGGCTCGGCTCTTGTTGTTCTTGTTGGGGTAGGGTCTTTGGGAGTCGGCACTGGATGGATGGCTGCTCCATGGATGGTTGGTGTTTCTTTTCAACTTTGACACCTGCCATAGTGGGGGTTGGCGTATGGTCTTTTCGGGCCATCGGAAGTTCCACTGCGGGGAATAGTGTTAATCCATGAGTAGATCTTGTGCCTGCCCGCATGTTGTAACCGATGGCGATGGCGATGGCGACAACCCATTACCCCCATTCGGGAAACAGCCCAGATCCAACCCCAACACGGCTCCAGTCCCATTCCAATTGCCAGTGTCCATCCGATGATATCCATCCGTTGTCCAGGCGTCTGTTCGTCTGTTCTGTCCACACTCATTTGAGTCCCGCATAAATCAATTGCACTTGTCATCAACTCAATTAATTTTTGGCAAACAAAGTGCAGTAAATCAATTGCTTTGGCAGCTGGGCCAACGGGTCATGGCAGGGCCACATCCACATATCCACATCCATGTCCGAGTCCGCGTCCGTGTCCATGTCTATGGCTATCATTCCCCCCATATTTGGTCTCCCATTTTACGTAATGCTTTTTTTCGCTTGGTTGTGTTTGCTTTTGTTGGTTTTTGCTTTCTTTCTGCGTTTGTCATTGGGATTTTTTGTCAGTGTGGTTGCTTTTTTGCAGCCTTCCAGCCTGCATTCGATGTGGCTGGTCTGGACCGAGGACCGAGGACTGGGGCAGGGGGCAGGGCTCCCGCCAGACAAAAGTCGAGTGCGGACTGTCCATTTTATGAGCCGCTACGGTCCCGTGGCCGTTTCCGTGGCCCCATGCACGCTGACACTGTATCAAATGGGGTTAAAAAGTGATTAAAGTAGGTTTGGCAAATGTCAACAATGTTTATACCATTCACATGGCCATTGGCATTGGCATGGTATCGTGGCATCGTGGTCATACTCCTCTGATCCGAGTGCAAGTGCGGGTGCGGGTTCAGGGGCTTAGGCGTGTAACTGTCGGCGGAGTGCTCTTGACGTTTCGGTATGTCCCCCGTCCCCCCGAACCAATGGATGTTTGTTGGTCGCTTGCTTCGCGATTCGATTTGCAATTTTTTACATGCCATCCAGCACCCATTGATGGCAGGATCCCATCCACATGGATCCATGGATGGTCGGCGTTAAATTATGCAACTGTTTTTTTTTCTTCTTTCGGAGCTGAGACTGGGGTTGGGGCTAGAGCTCTTTCGGTAAATTGAATTTATGCATTTGCTTTGCCTGGCACTCAGATTAAGGTTTCCCGGGGGGTGGGATTACTCCCAAACAGAAGTCTCTCTCTGTCTCTCTCTCTCTCTGTTTCGGTTTGTATCTTTTACTTTCCACTCACTCAAACCCGCAAAAAATAATCTTTTGGATTGCATCCCAAACTATTTACTTTGCCCATGCTCTCGTTCTCTCTCTGGACGAGACTCCATCTCGAAGCTTTTCGGTCATATGTCATGCTTGGGCAGGCGATTTATTCTCAACGAAATACTCTTAAAAATGTTGCGTACATAAAATGCAAAATGCACTCGGGGATTGGGGATCGGGGATCGGGGACTCGGGACTGAAGACTTGGCTCTGAGGAGAACTAAAGCCAAACAGACAGCAGGGCAAACAAGTCACTGGGTTCTCTGAGAGAGGGGGGTGTAATGGTGCAGGGATAAATTACACACCCACATATATAAATTACCTTTTGATAAATCTCAGTCGTCGTTGGGCCCCGGCACCAAATGCAAAACTACGAAACAGAAATACAAACAGAAGCAGAAACTCAAAATGAAACAGAACCAAACAAAACATATAGAAAAATGTACAGTTGACCCTGGTCGATGGGGAATGCGAATGTGGGACTGGGGGTCCGGAGGCTGCACAGTTGAGAAATCTTTTCGAACGTAAATCAATCCGTGCAGCTACATCATCGTCCGACTGCGTCGGAGTCCGAGTCGTAGTCGTAGTCCGAGTCGTCGTCTGTCTCTGTGGCCATGACGATGCTTTCCGGCCCACAGCTCGATCCGAGTGCGAGTAGTCCAAGTCCTAGAAGGACCTCTGCTCACACACACGCGCACAGACACATCTGTATCCATCTGGAGTGCACCAATTGCTTTTCTTGATTGTTTTGTGGGCTGGGCCCCGGGTTCGGAGTCTGAGCTGGAGACGGATTCGGGGCAGTGCCACATATCGAAATGCAAATTCCTCTTGCAGTTAGAATATCCTAGATGGTGGGGGGCAGGAGGGTCCGAGCGTAGGGATTGTGGCTCATGGATGGTGTTGCATGGTGGTATGCGAGGGAAGGGTCTAACAAAACAAAACTCCACAAAAACGATAACGACACTCATCATCAAGCAAAGTCGGATTTGGCTCGCACTCCGATGCTCCTTGCTCCTTCTCTTGCTCGGATCGGAGCCACCCTGTTCCACTGTCCCTCCCAATGTCCTTTAGGGGCCCAGCACCCCTCTTTCCCATGCATTTCAGAAACGCAACAGTAAACGCAATTTTTGGTCATACCCACAATTCGTTTACTTTCTACGGGATGCTGATGCTGGTGCCCAGTGAATGTCCCAGTAGTCCTTCTCCTGGTCCTAGTCGTAGTCAGCCTCCTCAGACGTTGTCGTTGTCGTTGTCGCCGTCGTCGTCGCCTGCTGCTGCTGCTGCTGCTGTGTGCATTTTCCGTTTTCGTTTACGCATCGTTTGAAATTTCTATGAATTGTAGATGCAATCGTCCAGGCCGCCTGGGCTAAGACTCATGTGTTACATGTGTGGCACAGTGATTCCCATTCCCATTCCCAATCCCCATTCTCCCTCCTCGCCCTCGCCATCACCGTCGCCCTCACCCTCACCCTCGGCCTCGGTCATGGTTCACGAACCCAACCGACCCCAAAAGTCAGTGGAGTGCATTTCACTTGCAGTGCATTTGGTAAGCTCACGACGAAGGCAAAGTTGACGATTCTGTTCCGTTCCGTTCTCTACGGCTCCGGGCTCCGGCTGTCGGCTCTGGGTTTAGCGGCCGGCTTGGGCTTGGGCTTGGGCTTGGGTTTGGGGTCTGGGCAATGCAAATTGAAAACTCCATGTCCCCGCCGCCAGCAGAAGAAGATGAAAGCTTGGAAAAGAAATGTACAGTTGCCCCCGTTGGACCCGGACACGGATCGGAGTGCGTAAGGATTATAATAGAAGCCTGGGAATGGGATGGAGGACTCGGACTAAAACTCGGACCCGGACTCGGACTCGGACCCGGACCCGGACCGGTAGCGGGGCCAATCTTTCATGACGAAACAAATATCCTCATAATTCAACAGGAAAATTGCCCCGCAGTTGGCAGCAGCAGAAGCAGGAGCACCCCTGGAGTGGGGAATGGAGTAGGTCTGAGGAGGGTAACAAGTCGGGGAACTAGGCCTCGGCCTATGGGGTTTTTCTGCGGTATCGTTTGTTACGCCTGTGGTAAAGAGGAAGAGGGGCATAGAGAGAGGGACAGGGCTGGAAACTGGTGGGGGTAGACCTTTTGTTGGTTTTTGGTGATTTGCTTTGTCAGTGACAAAAATAATAACAGCCAGCCGTAGGCCGAGCCAAAGCTCTTACTCTTGTCCACCGTCACCGGTTCAAGTCCTCGTCCTGGTTCTCCTTCTGGTTCTGTTTCTGATTCTGGCCCTGATTTTAGCCCTGGCTCTCTGGCTATGACTCCCATATGTCAAGTGCCGGCTTCGGTTTCCCAGCATGTGTGAGCGGGCCGGGCCCTTTTGGCCATTTTTAATTACCACAATTTGAATTTCTTAAATAACTATTTGGATAACAATCAGTCGACTGTCCGCTTGCTCCTCTCCCTCTCTTTCTCTCGGGAACATCAAAGGACCTACCCGGACAGTCCTAATGGATGGTCGGACACCTGCCCAGACTAAGTCCCCATGATAAACTATTCCTGAACAAGTCCTATACGCTCTTTGCTGTCTCTCTACTGTTATCGTTGTCTCTGCCGATGAGGCCTAAACAAACGTTTTCACCGTCTGACTGTCCGACTGTCTGTCTGCCAAGTCGCTTCTCATAAATAATCAACCAATTATTTTGCTGTCAATTTCAACACGGCCGCCGAAAACGCAATGCCAACGCCTAAACGGGAGAACGACCAGAGACCAGAGCCCAGGACCAGAACCAGAACCAAGGAAGAGCCAGAACATGCAACCCGCTGAGTCGTTGTCGTTGTCCTTCGGACACGCTACACGGCACAATGGGGCAATAAATTGGCTTCTGGCGAGACCGCGCCAAGAAATCCATGCACAAAAGACGCCGCACAGAAGTCTCCAAGTCTTCTGGGGCCCCGGCTATAGTCTGTTGATTTTTGTCGAACGGCAGGGCACACTGAACAAAATCATATATCTGGGAAATACAGTGAAAAATACGGCCATAGTAAGATGTCTGCCCAGAAAGATACCTTTTGGATTGTCCTGGGATCCGCCAGCGGAAGTGCACTTTTTTCCACAGTGCAGAATATGGAACTACATATATCTCGAATTTGAGTATGGCGCACTTAAAGCCTTTTGTGCTTGGCCCGGGCTGCGATTCGATTTCACGGCCGTATATCATTGCGATTTCAGTAACAGTCGTTCCCCTCCTCCCCGTCACTCTGTATATATTTGCTCGCTTCTTTCCTTCGGGAAGGCAGCGCACGCACCAGGCGGAAGTCCTTTAGCAGATTATCTGCGCAGGCAGTAGAGAGGAGAGTCCACAGTCCAGAGTCCTGCATAGATTTGTAATTGAAGGGCGGGTTCGCTGTTGCCCGAAAAAAGGAGGAAAAAACCACTTGACTCTGCCTCCGACTATGCGCTTGTCTGGCTGATTGCATTTCTCTGTGCGAACGGAACGGAACGGAAGGCGGAAGGGGCCATTAAGTGATGCCAATGATTAACAACGGAAGTATAGATTTGGAGAGACTCGAAAGTGAAGGGAGTGGAGTTGAGTTGAGTTGAGCTGAGTGGAGGGGAGTTGGGTGGAGTGGAGGCATGCCAAATCGATTGCCCGGCGGATTCCTTAATGGCATTTGTCCATAAATCACACAGTTGCCAAATTGTCTAGCGCTAGCTTAAAGCTTCGCCTTAAATCCACGCAACTTAGTGAGCTTTTCACACAGACACGTCTCACACATGCAGAGCAGAGCAGCCCGCTTAGTGCCGATCAATGGGAGCTTGTAAAGCTCACCAATACAGAGGCAGCGACAGCACTGCGGGCATGAAATGAAACAATAAACGTAAATAACTTTCAATTGAATAGTTTTGTGGTGGCAAATTTACGTTCGCCCAAGTTTGGCGTAAGTTTTGGCCATAAAACCGAGAAGAACGTCGCCTCCAAACGACAATGGTCCGCCCGCCATTAGCAGCATCGTTCCATCGCATCGCATCCTCTCCCCCTCTACAGAATATATACTACAACATTTTCTGAAATGTCCTTCATATGGGTTACGTTACGGGTTTGTCCCTGCCTCTGACCTACCATGTTTGATTGTAATTTTGTAATTTTCCCAGTTTATTATCTGTCAACATTATCGCACGCACACAAAGCCCCACACACACGCACCCGTAGTGGACCCATGAAACGGAGCGGGCATTACATTCTTTGCCGTCGCCATCGCTCTTATCTTGTCTCGCATAAAACGCCAGTTCCCGTTCTCCAGCGACAATACAATACAATGCCAGACAGTAGTCACAAAAGCCAGTCACATCTACACCAAAATAAACTCATCGAATTTCTCTTGTTAATTGAAATAAAACTATTTCCACTCCAGCTTCCCTTGCCCCCTTCCCTCATTTACCATTCACCCATTCTGCTCCCATCCTAAAAGATTGTGTGTTGCAAAGCAAAAAAGAGGCATACAAGGATGCTCCCAGATACAAATACTTCAAGTGGATCTTAACTGATGTTACTTGCTAGGGAGGAGGGTTTATTAAAAGGAGTATTTCAGATGCTGTTATTGTTTAGAGAAGCTAGAGAAATCATGAATATTTCTATATTCTTTAAGATAAGTACAGTACAGTCCTCCACCATGCGAATATACATATCTATACCCATCTTGACCTTCAATAATTGATCACGAATCAATTCGTAGAGATTGAAATGAATCCATCTTTAAGCTAAGTTTTCCTCTATTCAAAACTGATTGAAAAATCGAACGTTAAGCACGTATCGAAACCACGTTTCAAACACACATCCCATAGCTCGCAGTAAAGTGAAATCCCAAGCGCTCGTCTCGAAACCCTGTTGCCCGCACAGTTCTGCCAAAAGTTAGTGCCAAGTTTTGGTCCTACTAAGTAAAAGCCACTTAAAATCCGAAAGAGGAAAGTAAGCGAGTGCAGAGACAGAACCAGAACCAGAGACAGAGTCGGAGAAAGAGATAGAGATGGAGATGGAGACTGTGGGAAAGACTGAGAGCCACACACCAAACTCATAAAAATGCTTTGTGGTTGCGAAATTTCTTTTCTTTTCTCTCCCACTTTTGTTGTAATTTTTTATCGTATAACTCCCGTGGATGGGGCTCTTTTTGTCCTCTGCCCCCAGACTGCCTTAGCTTCTGGGGTTTTTCTTTTGTTTTTTTTGCTTTCATTTGGTTTGTGTGTGTGTAAACTTTACAAAGCATTAACACCTCATAGATGGAACGACGACACGAAGGAAGGCCAGGCTCCAGACACAAAGCGGAGGGTGGCCAAGGCGGGGTTAAGAGCACAAAAAAATCAAGTTAAAAGCCACAAAACTCTAAACTCAAATATCGTATGTCACGTCAGAGAAACGAGCGGAACCACAAACGGAAACGGAAACGAGAGAGAGCCAGGGACAAAGAGAGCAGGGCACGTGGACAAAGAAGAAGTTTCCGAGAGAGACGACTGTAAATTTGATTAAGTTTGAGAGCTGTTTCTATCAGATTTCAATATTCAATGTCCACTTCCAATTCTCTGCCTTTCCTCCCTGCAACGTCTATGCTCGCCGCATCCTGTAACTCAAAGCCCCATCAAACCATCAAACTTCATTCGATTCAATTAAGCAGGCAACTTTCTGCCTCCAATTTCAACTTCGCTCTAATTGTTTCAAATTATCAATTCAAATCACGTTAAGACCCCTCCTTGGATGAAAAAATTGCCAGAGTTGGAACAAAAAAAATTATCATGCAGCACGCTTAAATGGCTTTTCAATTAGATTATGTCATTGAAGTGACTGCCAGCCATGACCAGAGACAGAGACCGACTCCTCCCCCATATTCCTGGATCCCTGTCCGCCTTCTCCTGCTCCCACTCCGCCTCCTCCCTTCACATTTAACGTATCAATTTCCGTTAAGGAATTTGTACAAAAACAAAAAAAGAAGAAAAACTGGAAGAAAACCCTCCCAGAAACAACAGCAAACAACTTGGGTTCATTAATTTTGTGTGAGGCGCAACAATTAGCACGCAACCGAATCGACAAGGAGGGGAGCAGGTGGGGTGGCAACAAGCAACCAACAACCAAAAAAGAATACAATATTAAACAATATGCTTGCCCCATGGCCACCACCACCACCACCACCCCATCCTGGGGCATAAACGTGACGCTGCTAATTAAGTTGACGCATTTGCTGCCTCGCTGGCTCCAGCACCCAGTCCTCCAGTTCCTCCTCGAGCTCTTCCAGTTCCAGCTTTTTTGTCTAGTGCCTGGTGTTGACGGAGATGGTGTGGTTGTTGGTGATGGTGATGGTGATGGTGCGGCTGAGGCCGAAGCTGAGGCTGAGGGAGGTGCAGAGACTGCCAGGATGCTGGTGAGGTTGAGGGTGGTGCAGAGGTGGTGCCGTCTTGTGGTGAGCTTAAGAAATTTGCATGCTTGATTTGGTGCTCAGTTCAGGGTGGAGAGGAGAGTGGGCCATAAACAGGGCGGGGCGACATTGATGAAGCTACAAGAAAAGAGGGGGCAATGGTGGAGGCATGAGAGGTGTTAGGGGAGCCCAAGGCGCCTACATCACAGGGGAACAGCGAGCAACAAGTCAACAATTTGGTGGAAAACGGCTAAAAAGAAGCAGAAGTGGAATCAACGAATCGTAGACCAAGAAGTTGGCCAGAGGACCACATTATCATCTTCTTCTTGGACATATCCGATCTTTCGGCCCATGGGTCGGATGCGGAGCTCGAAGCTATCGGAGCGGGAACCGCGATATACAACTGACTTACAACTGGAGTTCTAGTTCTTTCTTTCCTCTTGTTACCTTTTCTATCATCAATCAATTTCTATCAACAAATTTTATCGACAGAATCCGAACGAGGAAATCAGTTGTGTCGCATCTGCCAGCTCGCATCGTGGATACAGAGACTGGACGCACCGATTTGATCAGATACATCAGATACAGATACAGAAAAACTTAGAAAAACTTTCCTAGAGAATCGATTTGGGAACTGTGTGGCCGTGTATCCTCCGTCATCCTCCGATGAAAACCTATTTGCCACGGTCAAAAATGCTGCAAAGTCTAGGGAAAAAACCGTGGATCTAGGACAAAATCTACGCACATCATTAAAAACACTGAACTCTTGGAGTACATTTCTCTCAGAGTAAATATCCAACTTTCGAAACAAATTAAAATCACGAGTGCTCTTATTACAATAATAAATCAACATTCCAAATGAACAAGATGAAAGTCAAAGGTCGCAGTGTACTTGAACGCCTCTTCCGAACTTTGCGCTGTAATTTCATAATTTCCCCGCTCAAATCTCATCACAAGACGACCCTACAGAACTGAAAATAAAAAAAAATAAAAAATAACTGGTGGCAGACCACAAAATATCCAACAAAATCAACAAGAACAACAATGGAGCACTCAAATCTCTGGCTGCTTGAGAAAATTTATTGAAAATGCGTGCAGAAATCTCAGTCTCAGTCTCTGTCTCTGGGGCTTTTCTCTTTTCTAAGCCTTCTCGTTCTCTTTCCGTGCTGCTGGTGTTGTGGAAAAGTCAAGTGGCGACACAAGACGAGTTCGGATGGTGTTTTTGTGTGCTGGCTGCCGCTGCCGATCGCCTTTTATTGCTGCACATCAAACGGAAATACAGTGAAAAGGGGACAGGACAGCGGGCTGGTGGGTTTTTGTGGCAGCAACAAAGGGTCCGTGCCCCACCGCACCGCACCGCACCCACTTGTGGGCGTGTACGGGCAGAAGTGCTCGAGTGTTGGCTTTGATTTCTTTTCGCATATAATTAGTTTAGTCAAAAGTTCACTCTCTTACGCGCCAGTGCTGTATTGTGTGGTACGTGCACCTTCTCTCTGCCGCACCGCACCCCCTTCATAGCCCAGCATCTTTTTCGTGTCCAGAAATGTGTTGCACACAAGGTGGTGCAACACACACACACACATCAGAAAAGTCTCTCCTGAGTTGAATGCAGACTCAGTGAAATCTTGCATAATGTTCCAACCGCTGCCCTCTGGCCACGCCCTTTCCCCTGCACCTTCCCTTTCCACTGGCATCCGACACCTCGTTTGTTTTTTCAACTGTCATTTTGACAGCTGCTTTAGCTCCTGTTACCTGCAAGCAGTGCAAGTTCGTGTTCATCTACTCCCACTCCTGCTCCAGCTCCTGTTTCTCCTAGTTGTTCTTTTTCTTCGCTCAACTCTCAACTTTTTTTGTTGCCATCTTGAGCGACTACATGCAGCTAGACAAGCCGAGCATGAGGACCTGGAATCATCTGCTAAGCCCCAAAGGCATTAAGCTAGCCAGCTATCCAAAGGATCCAAGGGGTCTGAGGTCTCTGGTCCCTCTATACTTGCACATGCAGCTGTCAAAGCCCAGCCGCCAACATGCAGCTACCAAAACTTTGGCAACATTACAGCAACATTTTGGAGCTGGAGAAGCAATGAAGGTGCCGAAAGATGGAGAGAGTAAGACTTGTGGACTACGATGTGGTATGGATATTATATTAGATTAAATCTCAAATCGACCTAGACTGTACGTTCAACCAACTATTGCTCCTCCAGGTATCAAATCATTATTCAGCTATAACCAATAGCTTTTCCTTATGGTTTATTCTAATTCATTAGATAATCTTAGCTAAAGATAACTACTATTAAAGATACTGGAAAAAAATGACAATTATCAGTCATCTATCAAACCTTCTCCAAGCATGCCCTCGCCATCGACTGCTTAGCCCTATCCTGCTATCTGCTTCTACAAGTCATAAATATTTGATAAATACCCATAAAAGTGCATAAAAAAGTTTTGGCCAACCAACAAGAACCGAGAAAACTTAAAAATTTCATCGACAACAAGTGGAGCAACACAACTTCAAAGCCAAAAGCCTAGGGAAGGCAAGGAAATTCGGGGCAGGTGAATGGATGCAAGGAAGGAAGGAAGGAGGGATGGTCGGAAGTGGCTCAACAATTTTCAACACGTTTGCGGGGCCTTCACACACACAGACACACAGGGAAAATCATAAAATTTTAACGAACCTATTGAAAGTTTACACATTGCTGCTTGATTTCACCCTCATCCCAACCAAACCGAACCCCAAGCCCAAGCCCAAGCCCAGGCCCAGGCCCAGTCCCACCGCACCAAGGACATGCGACCAGGAGGCCAAAGGAAAGTGTGAAAAGCACCATCGAACGGCAAAGATTTTCACACTTAGACATTAAGAAAATTTATGAACAAACACACTCGCTCGCATTCGCACGGAAGGGGACGGAACGCACATGTTTCATGCATGGCGCCGAAAAGTGTGCTACAGGAAAATTAAACGTACCTATGTAAACACGACCAGCAAAAGGTATCCTCTCGAAGAAAGTGTGTGCGAGTGTGTGTTGGGGGAGTTTCGAGGAAGAGCCGGCCGGAAGTTATGTTCAAACTTAATTTAAGGTTCAATAGCGTAACCAAAGAAAACCGCACAAAACTTTGGCTGCAAGACGCCGACGAAGTCAGCGACGACGATGAACGAGTTCCGTGCTACATAAAATCTTGTGGTTTATTAGATTTTAATAATTCACACGATTCACAGCTAAAAGTGAGCCGGCCGCGTGTGTGTGTGTGTTTTTGTGTGTGTGTGTGTGTGTGTGTGCTTGTGTGTTTTTGCGAGAGCCAGTGTGGAAGACACATGACAGTCTTGAGAGCGAGAGAGAGAGCTCTGCATTGGAAGTCAGCAAAAAACTAACTTTTATCTACCGTTAGCCTCAACTTTGTTTCCTCCTTGCAAAAAGGCACCCGAAGGTATGTTTGTCTTAACAGCAAACAACGGCAACAACACCAACAACATCAACGACAACGACAAATTTGTGGCATATCAGCGGTGTGTCGTGTGGGTTGTGTTGTGTTTCCGACCTGAGGTGGAGATGGGGACTGCGAAACTGCATGTGTGGGTGTGTGTGTGCGAAGGAAATGCCACTAAAGGGAATTGATTTGCTCGAGACTTGGGTAAAGATTGCAAAACAAGTTGGCAGGGATCAGGAATATGGAACATTCACCAGAACCGTAGAGAAGACGTCTTTAATGATATTAATTTGCCATCAGTTCAAAGTAGAGGAAGCAGCTCTAAGAAACCTGTCCCGACTTCAATTAAAATCAACAACGAGTATTCAACCTAATCAGAACTAAATTTCCTGCTCGGTAACATGAACTTGAAACTTGTATGCGCACATCCCCTGTGCCCTTACAGGTCGGACATTCCTGCCAGGGACATTTCTTTGCCCTGGCCGAATCGAAGGATTAACCCTCGAAGGAACTGTGGGAAAACATATGACTTAACCTCATGCTATGTGGCTATGCGACCATTTGGCCATGGCCATGCCTGGCATTCCTTCGGCTTTATCTAGCCTCTCCATTCGACTCCATTTACCTGCTTTGTTATGGAGCATGCAACATTGGGGCATGAGGCATGGGGCGCAACTTGCAAAGTTTTACTCTTCTCTTAACAGTTCTTTGCCACACTCGGCGGCATGCATCGCTCATGGCATTAACAGGAGCTGGAGCAGGAGCAGGAGCCGGAACGAGGTTGGACGGGGCCAAGTCAAGTGGCCGTGCCGTAACATCAACAACAACCGTAACCAGGCGAGGCAAGCTTGCAGCTTCCGGCGGGCACCAAGTCCGGGCGGGGTACAGCTCCCAGGAATGCAACTTCTAGCAGAAGATGATGTCGACGGCAAAGAGTGGGGAGTAGGGAGTAGGGAAATAAGGAGCAGAGCACGCCCAAAGACGAGCAGCAGAATAAATCAGTGAAAAATGTGCAACTTATGATCAAGTGTTCCCACAAGAATTGCAAACTTTGCAGGCCAATGAAGATTTTTTCGCCCTGGAACTCCAGTTTTCAACCCGTCGCTGCGTCGCTGCGTCGCTGCTCTTTGTTGTCTGTTGTCTCCGCTGCATGGAGCGGACGGAGGATTCCATGTCGAAGACATCATCGAAGTTATGTGCAGACCTCGCCCCCAAAAGGTTGTGCCGGAGAAACTTTACATAGTTGACAGCATTGACCTTTTTTGCCGGCAGTTGGTCTTCTTTGTTGGTCGGAGGTCCCGCTCCCGGGGCTATAAATAGTTCATAAACTATGCTGGGAATACCGAAGGACGCTGGCCAGGTGAAGGACTTCGCCTGCGAGGCTACTCGAAAGCAGCCCAGCGCTAGGACAAAGTAAATCACAGCGTGGTTGATAATTCCATTTCACACCAATTAATTTCAATCCGCAATCATCGGTCACAAAAACACATAAAAGTAACGAAAAACAAACAAGAATCGAAATTGGCCAGGGGAATGAGATCTTACCCAGATCTTGAACCAGCGTCAAAATCAATTTGAATTCCAAATTAACAAAAAGCTAAGCCTCCGCGGAGTGGCGGAACGTTGGGGAGGATAGCTCGGGGGAGGACTGCACAAGATTTGCGACTCTGCCCGGTCCAGGTCCGTGGCAAGGACTACCCCATTGTACGAGTGCTTTCTATACAAATGCAATGGCATCAAATGTCGTCTACAAGCTATCCCTCTTCCCGTACCACTACCCCAGCTCTTCATCTAGTTGTCGGCCAAACAAAAACTGGGACCATTGCATACTCGTACTTTCTGGCCATTCCCCACTGAAAGTCGGGTGGCATTCGGAATACAAATTGAATTTTCCATTTAAAGACAATGGGTTGGCAAATTTTTATGCGCTTAATAGAGCCACACAACATCCAGAGAATGGGAAGAGATTGGAATGGGAGGACACCATTGTCGTCATTTGTTATTTTGTCAAAAAAGGAAAATACTATTCCCAGCAGGGAATTCGGATTGCTCGGATACGCTGGTTTCTGGGCGCGGGGTAGCCAAACATCCTATAAATTGGAAAGACATTGAAAAGTGCATTAAACGAACCAAATCGAACGATTCGTTGCTTTATTGATACTCGTTTCTCAGGATATTAATCAGCTCGTCGGGGGGGCTCCGTATTCTCCGTATTCTCCGTTTGCTCCGCATTCTCCTGTTGGCCAAGATCATCTACTGTATCGGAGACCTCTTGAATATCGGTGGGGAGCTCCGCTTGCTGAACAGGCAATTGCTGCATACGACCTCTCGGCGCCAGCAGACGCTCCAAGTCGGCTAAGAGTGCATCCAATTCCATTTCTATTTCAGTAACACGTTGGATCATTTCCTGGATCTCCTCGTAAGGGTCCGATGAAACAAACCATGGTGCGTTATTTTCGCGTATAAATGGTGGCATTTCTCTAAGCGTATTTGTAGATTTCGAAATTTACTTTTAGCGCAAATTTCTTTTATCGAAACAAACCAAAACTTGACAGAATCAATTCTGATGCCTATGTTCTAATGTATTTGAGTTACTTTTTGCAACAGAATACAAATGTCATTATTCCATTCCAAATGCTTCTGGAATCAAGGCTCGAAAACTGTCCAACACACATAAGAATGTTATAGCAACACTTTAATATTTTGAAAAGGCTCTAAAGGAAGGAAAACAAAACACTTTCCTCCACCTCTCGCTATCCCCATTTTATCCCCATTACCATTCCATATCCATACTCAAGGGCTGACCCAGGGGGAGTCAGCTGGCCCCCATTCTACAAGCTTAGCAAAAAAAAACTTAGCAAAAAACATTTACCACCAATAGTAAATGTTTTTTGCTAATTAATTGATTTGATATGATTTTCCGAATCAATCCTTCTGAAAACATTTAACAGTATCATCTTACGCGTAAAAATCACGCGTGCAAAAAATAAGACCCCCCTTTGCGAAATCCTGGGCACGTCCTTGTCCATATTCATAGTATTAGTATTCCAATCAAAGCCACGAACTGAACGGATCTGCCTTGGTCCTTGGTCTGGATCAGGGCTCTGGGGTTCTATCTTTCAATTTAACAGAAATTAATTTATTACATCAATATTTATGTTTCACTTAAATTATAATGCGTGAATGCAGTCAGCCCTCTGTCTAAACTTTTACATTTCCACAGAATGTGTTTTTTTGTTCCGTTGTGTTTTTTTTCTCTCTCTCTCTCTCTCTCTCTCTGCTTCTCCGCTCCTTGGAGTTGGTTTTGTTCCGCCGCAAAGCAAACAATAAGGAGGGGTCCGGATCCCCGCTGCCCCCCCATCTGAATGTACAGTGGACCCGGTCTCTCGCATGGCCTGGCGATGGCTATGGTCCGGAGGGGGTAGAGGCTTCAGGAGAATCGCAATCAGCCATAATAAATATTAAAAAATAGCGCATAAAGTCAAACATTGGGGTATACCGACCCCGACCACCACTCTGCTGAATGGTGGTGTGGATGGAGCGGATGGTCGATGGAAACTTTTCTAATAAAATAGTGAATGCTGTACCCTCGCGGAGGCAATTGCAATTGTGCAATTGCATAACTTTTCCCGCTTCGGTTCGGATTCGGCTATCAGAAAGTGTTTCAACCAATATTGACAGACGAAGATGGGGCCTCGAGGGCGGCAGAATGGCCATAATTAACAGTTAATATTGCAGTAGCGGCAAACAAAGTTTGTTTCGGTTGTTTCTATTTCGGCTATTTGACTAGAACTCTCTGCCCTCCCTCCCTGGTAACGGCTGGTAAGAGCTGGTAAGGGCTGCCATCTGCCGTTTAATAAGCGCACAGTTTGTGTTTGTGTTTTCCAACACTGTAAACACTGACAGCAGCAGCAGTCGTGCCGCGCCGCTCCTCACATATGAGCGAGTTCTCCTACTCCCACTCCACTCGTGCAGGCAGTCAAAACTCAAACAGAGAGAGAGAGAGAGAGAGAGAGAGACCGAGAGAGCACTTGAGCTCTACCCTCCTTTGGCCTTTTTTCCGCTGGCACGCTTTTTGCTCATTTTTTGGCGTCAATGAACAGTTTTAACATATTAGCAAAGTTTCTTAAAGTACACAAAAATATGTTTGATGTGAGAAACGAATGGTGGAATGGAGTGGGAATGGAATGGGGGTGCGAGAGCGAACGGAAACGGGAACGGGAACGAAGGAAGAAACGACAACAAGTGCAAAGGCAAACGAAACGCTGCGAGTACTCGTACTCGCATGTAAGAAGCCAGAGCGAGGGCTTCCAAGTGGCATAATACTCGTATGTAGCTCTTGCGAGTGGCGTGGCTTTAAGAGACGAAAACCAAGACCACGAACATTGCAACCATTTACAGACCTACAAGTAATCTTGAATGCATCGAAACATTGCACTATTATCGTAGTCAGTACTGTTTTACCTATGCACATGGAAGTGTGGCAGTATACCAGTGTACCGTAATACCATTGTTATACTTACTTATGCCTCATATAACCCATGACCTGTCTACCAATCATATGAACCTATCTAGCCCAATAAATAAGTCTATATTCATATAGTAGGCCGAAATTATATTAACCGAAAAATATGTTTTATCAATCCAAAAATGCTCGCTAATAAATAATCGAGCTCAGTCATCCTCTCAAGTATGTGTCGTAAAATTCGCTGATCTCCCGGACCAGTCGATTGAGCTGCGCGTTAATGGCTAAATGCGCCATGGCAGTCGCCGCGGTGTTTGGCTGCTGGCTAAGAGACAGCTTCATGTCGACCGTAGTTCTAAACTCCCTCAGGAGGCTAAAATAGGCGTTGAAGCGTTGTTGGAGGGTCCCCGGGCCTTGTGCATCCCCATCCACAGAATCTCTGACCTCTTGCAGAACCGCATCCAGGCGAAGAGTCAAAACATTTGCTTCCAGCATTGGTGGTTCTTCGTTCGGGATCGGGTCCTGGACCTGCTGTTCCTCCTGGTCCTCCGGGTACCAGACCAATGGCACGTCGTCGCGTACAAATGGTGGCATTTCTCTCGGTGCGTTTATACTCCAAGTTAACTTAATTCAAAAATTTTATGCCAACAATGCCGTATGAAAAAAATTTTAATTTTCAAATTTTTTTGAAAAACGAGACGTGCTCTTTCCACATGAACGAAATGTGGAATGATTAAAACTTTGTTGGAACCTCAGCTGGAAGCCGAGTTCGTAAAATCATGGCCTACCAAGTGACATTATTTACAGACTTTTCAAGACTCGTAGGGAACTGAACAATGTTGCTTCACTTACTCGTATTCTAAGCTTAGAATTACCCTTGAACACACCTGAAGTTATCCCAAATAATACCTCACCACTCAAGGTATACGTCCAAAGGTTGTTGGTCTTCCTTCTACAGCACTGCATAGTTGCTTCCTATTGGGACTGAAAATCTTCCCATTAAATTCCCGTTAAAGCTGTAGTGGGAACCAATTGGCTTGCCCGTTCCGCTAGCGAATAGTTCCACTTACAAATCAACCCAATAAAAACAATTTTCGATATTAAATTATCATTTCGCCCAACTTCCACTTCCCCTCCTTCGTGGATTAACTTCACTACTACTCTAATCTCCGCCCCTGCACCATATTCCGAACCCCTCTGCACCACACACACACACACACGCATACGCATACAACTACAGTGAATACTCGTACAACAAAAGGATGTCGTGTCGTGCCGCGTCGCTTAATCATGTCAATGATTTATAACGCTTTCAAGGACCGAACCAAACTCAAACTTGTCGACGCCAACTCCCCATCTCATTCTTTCGGTATATCTCTCTCTTTCTCTCTATTTGTCTGTCTCTCCGGCTAAGCCTAAGGTGTGCGGTGCTGAGAGAGGGAATGACTTGCCAGACAAAAGCATAGTAACTAGCTTAGGCAGGGGGAGGGGGGAACATAAGTTTTGCAGCTACTTGTATGCCGAACGATGGGGGGAAATATATCTCACGAAAAATGATTTGGCTCATTATCAACAGGAGTGCAGAGGGAAAGAAAATGCTCTATGCTCGATATTGCGACTAAAAAATACCCTCTAATTGGGAAGTACTCCTTAAAATGAATCCAAGCTAAATGAAAATCCCTTATGGGGCTAAGCCTCCAGCGCACTCGATTCGCTCGTGCGCCCACCCCAGCTAACTCGCTTCTCTCGTGAGCAAAATGTACCGAGGCCACAAAAATAAACTGGAGTTTCAAACTAAAAATGTTCGATATGGGGGGCAGGCATCCCCTCTTACTCCAGTTATCATTTGGCGTAAATATCATATACTCTGGTACTCCGTTAATACAGGGTACACTTATATATATTTATATATATAAATAAGAAGAGAAAGAGATAAAGAGATAGAGAAAGGGGGGGACAAATATACACAGAAAGAAGCAGAGATACCGCGCAGGAGTGAGAGCCATCGAACAAACGCATAAATCAACAACAAAAACAGAAAAAATGATTTATAATTCGCTTACTTCTCCTTCTTCAGCTGTCCTTATCCCTCTAACTATCCGCCTGGATGTTGGAGGAGGGCGGAGAGTGTTGTATGATTGCTTCTAATAAGTAAAGTGGTATAATGACAAGGATGTCGGAAGGGGGCAGCACCGTAATCATTCCCCGGATCCATACGAATACGTGTACGAGCACTTCATACGATACAAAGGTGTCCTGTGTGCATGCCCACCAATAATAAAGTAATCAAAGTGATATGGTGTTGATGCCACAGCCAGCCATGAGGGGCATGATGCCATAGGGTTGGGCTGTTCGTCGTTTGGGATGGATGAAAGGAGGCCAGCACAGTATGCTGTTATTGTTGCCACATGTCCTTCCTTGAGATTATGGCATTAAGACATGGGGCAATCGAATTATGGTCCTGGCCTGCAAATGAAATTGAATAACGAACGGTTTCAGCTAGAAAGAGAATGGTGGGTGGCAAAAGGAAGCGAATTTTGGATGCCAGTAAGAACGGGCTGTCGGGAGGGGAACAGCTTCGAGAATCGAGAACAAATGATATGGGAGGAGTTTACATATAATAATATATATAAGAAAGCCAAAGGAAGGAGGCCGCCAAAGAGAGAGCACCGAAATGTAACTCAAATATGCCGATCGTAGCAATATCTTGACCCTGAGAATTCCGTAAAAACCAAAGACACTCGCTCAGGTATAAACAAATTCGTTCCATTCATTCATATTCTCCACTCCTTGTAGAATCATTGTCTTTGAGTGATTCCGGGAGGTTTCTTCAACATGTGTTTGCTGTCTGCTCTGCTAAACCAGAAAACCCCATAAATAGTTGCTTAATTACCTTCTCAAGTGCCAAGTGCACTCACCTGCTGTCCCTTCTGCTCTCTCCCCCGTAACGGAGCACAAAAAACTTCCACAGAAGAAACACCGAGCACACACATACACACACACAAAAAAGAGGAGGAAGCGGAAGTAGAGTTGCAGAAGACAAAGTATAAAACATATGCCCAAACACCGATTGCAATTAATCTTGTGCATGTTGCGGTGCCACTCCCGCTCCTGCTCGACTCCACTGTTCCTCTGGAGGTAAACTGTATTGGGAAACAACAAACAGAACAGAAACAGGGGGGGTTTTTTTTCGCTTGCCAGGGTTGCCACCTACAGCGGCAGAGACAGCGGCAGAGGCGCGATATCGTTGTGTTGCGTTGGAGTGGGTGTGGGTGTGCTGATCCTTTGTTGGCAAAGCAAACTTTGCCGAAATCTTTGAGGGGCCTCCTCTAGAATCTTGTGTGTGTGCTCTAGTGTTTGTTTATATGTGTGTGTGTGTGGGTGCTATAGACATTTGTGAGGTATCCCTTAAATACCAATTTATGGCACAAGCAGATAAAGTCCCAAATCTGCACTTAATCTTTTGCATTGTTTAATTTCGACTCATTGAGTTAGGCCATCCCCCCACGCTCCGACACTCTATGAATGTGCTTGTGTGTTCGTGGGCTTGTGGGCGTGTCTGTATGAATGGGCATTGTTCAAAGGCTCTCGCGCGCTTCTGGCCAGCAATTGCTGTGGGTGGGGTGGTGGGGAGGGGAGGGGCAGGCGCACTTAAGTTGCCTGGGAAATAAATCGTAGTCGACGTCTACAATGTGCCATGGACTAAAGGGGGGGGGAGTGGTTGGTATTTTCACGATGGAGAGTGTGGAATATTCGATGCTTCATTGCATCCACAGCAACAGGCGCAACAGTCAACGTCGTCATCGTCCTTCTCATCCTCAATTTTGTGGTTGTGGCACTGGCAGTGGGGAGGCGGGTGGTGCTTGGTTTTTGGGTTTTGGGTCTTGGTCTAAAGCAAGTTGTTTGCTAGTTAAAACTTGCAACTTGCGCGTTATTTCCTGCCACACACACACCGACACACACACACACATACATAGACGCAAACATAGAGTGGAAGCCCCCTTCCTGCAACCGCAGTGCCCTGCGTACTTAAGGTGTGAACGCAAAAGCTTGACTCATAAAATATTGAAAAAGCCGCAAAAACTTTGCACCAAAAAAGCTCCAGCTCCATAAACACACGCACACATAGTAGATGGCGCAAAGGAGCATCTGAAGGAGGGAGGCGTCTCCGAATGGTGGAAGAAATTTGCGGCAGGATGTCGGAACCCCAAATTGAACGGTTAAGTGGCAAGCAGCAAAAGTTTTTTCACCTGACTTGACTTTACCGCCCTTACCCTTACTTTGCTTGAACCGATTACAGAGCACGGATCCTGTGGGATAATATGGCTATTATGTTGATTCAACCATGTAAAGAGGTTCTATTAGCACATATTCTAGTACCCTAAAAGTTGTTAAAAATAGGAATCGAAAGACACTACTCAAAAATTGAATCTTTATCTGCATTTCAAATTCGAAACTTTTGAAACCCCTTTTTCCCCAGTAGCCTCAGACTTTATACAGACTTCACTTGGGAAATTCCTTGTCGATTGTTGTATTACTTTCTGTTTGGGGCATTACTGGGTCGTCCAGCCATGTCGAGCGATGCCATGGCTTTCCTGGCATTCAGCATGCACTGCTTCAAGATCATCATCATCTACTGCGTCTGTGTGAACATGCTGGAGCATTTTCTGCAGCGTCTCAACCAGCAATGAGAAGGAACACACCATGCCAAAAAATATAGTCTGAGACAGAGTCAGGGCAAAGAAACTCCCTTTCTAGCTCCGTTCTGTCCTTTGTGTTTCGGTCTTCTGCTTTCCATCCATTCGGCTTTTCCAAAAGTCGGAGTCAAGATGGCCAAATTATTTGCATTCAAGCTGAAAATCGATGCGATTTACGCAAATTACATACAATTTTTAATAGGTTTTTCATCAGGCATAAATTACGAGTACATCGAGCGAGAAGCATGAAACGGAAACGGAAAATGGAATACGGAAATTTAAATTACCTGCAACGTAATTACACAAAAGAATATGCCAATAAAAATGACTTATGTATCAATTTCCTTTACGACACGGAGTCCCAGACAGAATGGAATCGGCACGGCCCTTCTGGAGGAGGAGCGGGAGAGGCAGGGGGATGAGGATGAGGCTGGTTCTGGGGGCTTCTCCGCATGATGATGATGATGATGATAATAATAAAAGGCAACGTAGCACAAAGCGAACAATTTTCAATTTTATTTTTATTGCCTTATTGTGTATCAAATATTTACAATTATTTGCCCCGGAGCCCATGAAAATGAGCAGACAGACACGGCCCCCGCACGTCGTGGTCGATGCCACTGCCACGGGACATGGGACACGGGCGGGAAGCACTTTCGCTGGGTGTATGCAGCGCTGATAAATTCAAATAAATTCCGCGTGCCATGCGCTGCAGTGTAACCAAGGTGAAAATGATGAGAGTCCTCCCTAACCCACACCCCCCACTCGTCACCCCACTCGTCCCCCATTTGACGTGGCGTGGAGCGAACCAAACTACAGACGGGGAAAGTTTTTCGATCGAAAAGCGCGAAGGAAATTGCATGGCTGCCTTCTCCATTGCTCCCTCTCTGTCGTGGCATTAAAATTTTATTTTAATGTCATCGAGACGTTGATTTACAGCCTCTGTGTGCCTCTCTTTCAATCTCCTCCGTCTGTCTCTTTCTGTCTGTGTGTGCGGCAGGCAAAATATAATTTTAATAATATTTTATTGCTTCGAAAAGTGGTAATAGCGCGTAAAATGCCAAGGCACAGCCAGAAGGCAGTGGAGACAGACCAGTAGAAGTCTATCGTGTCGCACCACTCAATCCGCAACTGTAGTGGCATTCCAATTGAGTGCCACCAATCCAGAACGGGGATGTACAAAGAGCAACACATGCTCATGCTCCGATGCTGCCAAGCCATTGATACATTCAATTCGAACATAAGAAATTATTTGGAATTCTTAGTAAATTTCCTGTTAAGCTTTTAATATTAATTTTCGGCAAAAAGATAGCCTGAAAAGTGGGAAACCATCTAATGCCCAGGCCCTTGCCAGGGGCCAAGCCATTCCGAATTGGGACAGGCAGCTGCAGACAGGTGGGGGTTCTATCAATTGGAAACACATTTGCAGTTAGCTTGCCGTCTTTCCACCGGCTCACTGCCTGTCTGTCCTGCTGTCTATCTGCTTCATTTAGCAACAATTATAATGGTTTCCACTTCTGGCATTACTTTTTACGGCTGTCTTCTGTCTGTTTCTGCTGCCGCTGCTTGCTGCCTGCTGCCTGCTGCCATTCGAGGCAGGAATCTGTTCTCGGGACCATCGAAGAGCTAGTAGTAAAACTTAATGAAATGAAACCCTACAAATGGAACAGAAAGTAAGGTAAATGGAGGAGACGAGAGAGGCAATGCCATGGCCAGTGACATCGGAGATTGGCTTTCCACTTGCCGGAAAAATTATCCCAGATTCGCCTGGCATTTTTCGGCTTTTCCCGAATCTATTTTAAGTAATATTTATGCGCGGCTCTTTCCATTTTTTTTTTGTTTGCTCCTCACCAATTAATTTTTATTTATGTCTCTCTCTTGTTTTTTTTTTTTTTTTTTTTTTTTGGTTCATTGTTGGTTTGCTTTTCCCTTATCAAACAAACAGTTGGCAAAATGATAAATGCCCTTCAGCTAACCCCCTCTCCATGCGCCCACCATCAGCGAGCATTTGGTAATTTAATATTTTTCATTTTTTCCAAAGTTTTCTGTATGGGGGAAATGATATTTCACCGCAGAGTGTGGGTGGGAAGCTTCTAAAAAATGACAATTTTTAATTATCAAATGCGTTTAATGATAAAAATTGTCTAAGCGGGTGATATGGGGGTGTGGCTGGCCACTTTCCCAGCCCCCTTCCCGGTCTCTGGTCTTGGCTTTTAATTTATGATTTATTTGTGTGGGTGGCGGCGCCCATAATAATTAATATTGCACACAAGAAAGTGGCAGAAAAAATACTACCACAAACCTAAGACTGGAAGGAGCTGTAGCTGTCGCTGGGGCTGGAGCTGGAGGCAACAACATGAGCACAGGCGTCGAAAGCAATCCCCCAGAGGGGGATTCTCATAAATCTTGGAGGAGAGCGAGACCGGCCCAGTGGCGGACGGGGACGGGACGACAGTAAGTGCAATGTCATTGAGGCGCGAATAGAAAGGGGAATACCCGTGCCCATACGTACGAGCATAAGAAAAGAAAAGGCCCACACTCCCGGAGACACCCCCCCTGTGTGTGTGATTCGTAGCCCTGCGCCATCTTGAGCCCAGCGCAAAGAAGAAAAAATTAAAAGTATTTCTCGAATTATTGTTAATGATGATTAAAAATATGTGTACCTGCGCCCAAGGTAAGAAGACACACACACACACACGCGTACCACAAAGCAAAGAGCTAAGAAATAATGGGGATGAAGCATGGTACATGGCATAATGTGGCATGGAATGGTATACGTACTCATACGTGAGTATGTACACATGTCCCCAAAGAGAACCAGAGTGGATTCGAGTTCACTTGACTTTGACTTTACGTGCAGCTCAAACTTCAAATCGTTGGAGTCGAAAGGTGCTTCTTCCTATGCCGAACGGTGTAGCCAAGGACTAAGTTCATAGCATAACATCATCATACATTATCCGAATAAGTGATTCAGTTTGACCATTATCTCTAAGCTTAATCGGAAATGCAAGAGCTGTGCAATGGCTATATTTGCAAGTCCCAGCCCCTTGCTATATGTCTAGAATACTCTCCAAATTTGAGATCTCCACTCTCCAATCGAAATGGGCTATACGCACAATTGTGGGGAGAGAATCAGGAGACAGGAACTGGGGAAAAAGAGCACAGGGTTGACTGCGGCGTGTGGCGGCACTCGATAACATAATTATCTGTCATAATCAGTAGGCGTTGAAATGTGCAATTCAAAGTGCAATTTAATGCGCGCCAGCAGCTAAAAACAACAGATATAGATACAGCCATGGCTTTACAGATACAAATACAGATACAGATACAGATACGAATGCGGAGATCCCAGCAGAGGGAGATGCACAAAAGCGCAAGGGCGTAGCTGCAGCGGCCACGGTTTCCAGGGGGAGGCGAGTGCATCAGAGTGGGTGGATGAATCAGAGGCATAGTCAAACAACACTTTAGAAGGGGGTACAGCTTATATTCATGGCCCAATGCTGAGCTAACATTGAATAACATGAAAATAATATTTGAATTACACAAAAGTTGATTTATTGGTATATTAAATATAATTAAATAATCAATTGCATTGATTCACCCCAGCGAAAAGGTGGATGCATAAAACTATATAAAAAGAGAGTTCATGTACTCAATTCATTGAGTACATCCCAGCTAACATTAGAGGGTCTTGCGATCCCCCACATAAAGTAATGGGCCCCCTTTGCCTTAAGCCCCTGCCCATAGGTGGTGGCAATCGTCTAAAGCATTTCGGTGATTGTGTGTCAGTTGGAGTTTTGGAAAATTTGCATCGGATTATTGCAATAAACATAATTATGCGCGCTGCATATGATTTTTCAATTAAACACATGCAACCCGCTGCTGCTGCACGAAGGGGGGCGTCGCACACTGGGAGGGCTGCTGCGACAACGATGCACGTAAAAGGGTTAACGAGTAGGTCTTTTGGGGGGCGTACTCGTACGCGTACCGGGGGGATACGGGGATAACATGACCAACCAATTGCCGCTCGTTGCGGGTGTTTGTAATGCATATTTGTTAATTAAGTGTCGCATGTGTATGTCCCCCTCTCTCCCTCTCTCTCTCTATGCCACCGCGAGACGCCTCTGTCTGCCTCTGCCTGCCAGCGTGTGTGCAATGGTAACGGTGCTTAAGTGGAATCAATGGATCGTAATGCAGAGATAATCATTTTTAGCAAAAAACCTTCGCGCGGAAGAGGAGAACGGGTGGAGAGTGGAGGGATATCATTAAATTCGCTGGAAGGACCGACCGATGACGATGATGATGGGCGTTGCCAACGTGCGGCCCTGCCAACCTGCTTTGTCAATGACAAATGCCACAAACAGCAGGATGCTAGGATAGCAGGCTGGTTGGCATTCCTAGAGTGGGGAGTGGGACAAATTGCAATTAGATGAGGTGTTGGAGCAGAAATTTTGTGGCTCGATTTTATTTGTCCCTGTCATTTCAAGCATACGAGTGCTGCACTTGACTGTCGAAACCCCCTGTCGTACCCTCGAGCCACCAATGCAGCTGCTGGAGTCGGGTAATTGTCTTTGAAAGCGATATCATTATATTTTGCGGTCCGTGATTAATAAACATACAAAAAAAACGTATACTATTCATAATGAACATTACGAACTAAGGGTACAGCATGGAAGAACGCTTGTCGTGTCGAATGGATCCACCCAAAAACCCGAAAAAACCACACACAAAAAAAAAGTAAAGAACGAAAGGGCGTGTCGGATCAGGTCAGCGTAACAATGGCTATGAGGCCGGCCACGCCGAGATCCTTGTCCAGAAGGGTCAGCTCGAGTAAGTAGTCCCCCTTGGGGGCATCATCGGGCAGGAACTCGGTCTCCAGCTCGTAGTTGTCGATCTTGTACTGGCCCTTTGGGAAGGGACAGTCACCCTGCTCGGGCATGTTGGAGGACTTTTGCAGATACGGATAGGTGTCCTCGTCCTCGTTGATGAACTGGCAGAAGGGCTTCTTCACGTTCATCACCAGGGGACCCTTCTGGCCGGCATTCGAGTCGTAGACGAACACCCGCAGCATTATCTGGGTGGAATTTTCAGGAGGATGATTTCAAGATGAGCGACTATTTCGGAGACTATTCGGATAACACCACTCCACTCACCCCTTGCTCGTCGCCCATGTTCAGCTTGAACTCAAAGTCGCCGGCGAGGGCGAACTTGTTGCGTGACACCTTCTTCATGCGCAGCGTGCCCCAGTCGACCCATTTGCCATCGGTCTCGTAGTCCTTGTTCTGATCAAACGAGTTGAGTTCGACGTTGTAGGGCTTTTCAGCGCGGCAAACGTGGATCGCCAGGAGCAGCGCGAACGGCCACAGACTGCAGAAGCGCTTCATTTTTCTCGTACCACTGATCCACTAAGCTCCAGCACATCGCTCCTATATACATATCAGTGGGTATATTGGGGCCCCCTCATACGCTATCTCTCACGCCAGATCGCTGTTCGAACATGCCAATGGATCGAAATTAGTTTTCATGTTTGTTCCGTTCCCACATAGTGTTCACAATGTCAGACATGCAGTGTGCAGCGATTCAGGGACAAAGTTATCGTTAAATTGAAGGTGGTTCTAGCTATCAAACATTCGATGATGATCATAATAAGTCATGGATTAATGATGGATTTTACTTCAGGCTTTGTTCACCGTTAGATGCCCTCTCTCTCTACAATCACAAATCTCTAAGTTCTTTAAGTTCATGCAAAGTTTCCCTTAGTTCTGGAGAACAATTTGCTTCACTCATACTAGTTCCTCCCATCCATTACAATTCGTATTCTAATCTCATTTCTGTTCAATTTGATTCAAAATTCCCCTCCATCACCCCCCTGCTCCAACCGCACAATCAATCCCTATTTTGCTCCCCTATTCCGTCCGCTGGCATCTTAACTTTTCTGTTGAAATTCTGCAAATATTTTATGCCAACTAATCTCTTAACACTCTATTGAGACATGTAAACTTTTAATAGCATTTGCTGTACTCTGCCAAAGTCTGTTCGAATGGATGGTAGAGAAGAGATTGGGGAAATTCGGTGGGTTGGTGCGGTCTGGTCTGGGCCCTTGTTTTATAGCCTGCAGCAGTTTTCGTGTTTGAACATCAAAAGTAATAAATTCATCGAACCATCGCCATCGCCGGGCCAGAAATGTGCCTCGCCGACGCGGCCGTCTTCTAAGGAGTGTCGGGCAGGGCGGCAGGTGGCGGTTTGATTTTGTTGTTTTAGGTCGCGTCTCTGGCGCTACTTTCAGGTTTCACCGTTGCCGTTGCCGTTGCTGTTGCTCAATAACTTCCTGCCCGGAGTACTGTACTTGCAGAGCAGAGGAGAATGGAGGCGCTCCCATTGCCTCTCGCCGGGCCCGGCATCGGCCTGGCCGTTAATTTCCATCGTTCTGCCTCGTTGTTTGCTGTTGTTTCTGTCTTCAGTTTGTTGCTGCAAAGTTATTTAAGTAACTGTCTTGACTTGTTTCTTGTCCCTGCATTGATTGCCCCTCAGTCCACAGTCCTCAGTCCCCAGTCCTTAGTTGGAGTTTTTGGGTTCGGTTTTGGTTGGATTGGAGTCGAGTAGAGTCCCCCATAAATTCCGTTTGGCCCGAAACAGAAGTTAAATGTCTCTGAAAGTTTTGTGCAAGTATTTCCAGGCTTATGTTATTTATGGGTTTCTAATCGAAACGCTGCTCTGTGGCCAGTTGGCACTAGTTGGCCGCACAGCGGAACTATTTCAGTGCGAACATTAGTGGTGGAAACTGGCTAATTATACTTGCTACCCAAGGAATGCAGTGGCCACAACCCAACATGCCTTTCAGGGATGGTCCATAAGGTTGTGACGCTCCTAAAATTTCTCAGTTATTCCACCATCCATCTAGGATGCTTCTATGCGATATTTAGCCGATGGTTTACAAATGCAACCCTAAAAAATAATGAATGGCAATCGAAAACAGTTCTCGCCTAGCAGCAGCTCTAGTATTCTTCTGCAACCAAGCCGCACCGAAGTTCCGACTTGCTGATGCATATGGATATATATTCAATGGGTAGGCTCAAACTAATCCAAAATGATTGACTATGGAATGAGAATGCTGTGAATATTCCTCAAGGAAACTTCATCGAAACTTTTCATACGACATTGAGCCACAATTTCCACTTGATTTTGTATTTATCTACAAAATGAATATATTTAATTAAAGCAATAATTACTCGCATATACGCGGACAGTGCCTACTGGTAGGACCACCTAACAATTTGCCCTCAAATGAGAGTCACGTGACAAAATACACGGGACATCATTTAAAAGAAGAAAAAAAAAAACAAAAACCGAAAGGAAAAGCAAAAAAAAAAACAAAACAGAAAAAGAGTCCCAGGCGACGTTGTGTCTTTATGAAGACACCCCTTTAGAGGGAGGGCAGAGCTGAAAGAATTGCAGCGAAATTAAAATAAAATAAAATTTACGTTGAATTAAAAAGAAGGCAGCCAAAGCAACAAGAGACAACAGCAATAGCTGCAGAGTCCTGAAGAATGTTGAGTATTATCAGAGAGTATCGACTATTTGATGACGTGCCGATTTAAGCGGCGTGGATCTGGAGAGATAGGGATCCTAAGCAGCAGAATCGAAGCTACCTGCAAAGCTGGATCTATGGTATTATGTTCCTCTGTTGTTGTACTCAGAAATATATTGTTAAAATTTGAATAATCATTAAAAGCGCAAGAGGCATGCTGCATGAATATATCAATGTATGTCCTATCACTGCATCTATTCATCATTTTAATGGATATACCTTGTCTATTCTCTATTCCTCTGAGCCATTAACAAACCTCCACCAGCCAGCCTAATCTACCCCATTCGCTAAATCAACGCTTACAGGGTAGCTGATAAGCGGAAAACGTGCAAAGAGTGGCAGGAGTGGGCAAGAGCAGGACGAGTCGTGACTTCATTTGCTTGACACTTGGCTGTGGAAAGTAGCAGAGGAGCAGCGCGGGACTGTGGCGTCAAGTGTGTGCCACAAAGGAACGGCAATAAGAGAGACAGCAGCAGTAGAAGAGAGGGCGAAAGCCAGAGAGGGGGAGAGAGAGAGAGAGGGAAACCAGGGTAGGTGGGTGCGAAAAGAAAAGGCTGCAAACGATTCCTAATTGAAAACTATTAAATTCTTCTTTTTTTTCCTTGGTTTTTCCCTCTGCTACTTAATTTCTTCCTGCCACCCAACCTTACCCCCTCTCTTACACTCCCTGCCGGTCCAAATTGGAACTTGAATTTCATTCCGAATGACATTCGCTCCATCACGCGTCAACTGCAGCCCAGCTCTGGCACGTAGCCTGGCGACGGCGACGGCTACGGCTACGGCTACGGTCTGGGTTCCGGCCAGAGAGCAGAAAAAAAAAAAGAAAGAAAGAAAAGCGGACATTTTCATTTGAGCATATTTAATTAGATGCAATTATTTATGGTATTAAATAGATGAGGCAGTAAATGTGCTGTACAGCCCTCTTACCAGGCTATCTGGAAAACGGGCGGAAAAAAATGAAGAAAATTGAAATAAAATGCTAAAGAATTGCGTCGTTGTCTGTCGCCAAAGCAGAGTGAAAAAAAAAAGCCGAAGTGAAAAGAAAAATATTCAATTCTTGGCTCTCTCAAAAAGGCAGAATTCTGCAGCGAATGCCACGACACCACCCCCTCTTCCAGCCCACTCCAGTGGCAGAGTCCGCACCATTTACCAACCAACCATAACAATGGGAGTCCCCCCGACCATCAGCACCGGGACGAGGATGGGATGGATGCCCGGACGAAGGAGTGCATTTAAATGGCAGGAAATTTGAAAAAAATTGAAATTTAAGTCTTTGATATATTGAAGCCGATTTATTAGCCGCCCCCTTTATTCGCCCCTCCTCACAGTCCACAGCCCACAGCCACACCCATTGTTAGTCATTTTCCTTTGGTGTTACGAAAAAAATCCCTAAGATACGAGCATCTCCTTCCTCTCCATCCGCTGCTCAATCAGTGTCTGACCAAAGCAGAGCCGAACAGAAGCCTCTCATCTGAAAGTTGGTTAAGAAAAAACACTCGTAGGAGAAAGAGAGGAGAATGTGCTCCCAGGTATCCCAACGATCAAAGCAGTATCGAAATAGTAACTATCGTTCCCAACAGAGGATGGTGCAGTCTCAGACCAATGGTGAGTGGTCCAGAAAAGAAAAATCAAACCAGTCGAAACTTTTTCTTTTTTGTAGAGGCTCGACATTAAGATAGTTGTTACACAGAGAGCTAAGGAAGACAGAAAGAGGATCCTTTAAGAACATTGCGGATATGAACACTAAGCCACGTTGGTAGAGAGTTTGCTTGGTTTCTATGGCTTCTAATTACATCTTAGTAACAGTTTATTATTCAAATAAGTATATAAAGCGAACCTTTAGAGGTTTAAAAGCCCTGAGGGCACTACTTAGGCAGCTCTTAAGTAGCTCCCATTACAGGGAGAAAGGTAAAGGTTCGGAGGTCCCTCAGCCCCATCAGCACACATAGCCACAAATCCACACCTATGGCATTCAACCCCACCGTTTGACACTTATTGGACTTAATAGCGCGTGACCATGGACAGTCAACCCCATTCGCACCTTGTCCACGGACACGAACAAGACAAATCACACAAATTGACAAACGTTTAACATAATTTACACAGCAAAGCCGAAACGACTTACACTTGACCACACTTCGCCCAGTCCTCAGTCACCAGTCCCCACTGCCCCCACCATTTCTTCGGTCCCTCGCTCGTTCGAGCGACTCGTGTCCAATATTGACCCTTTCGCCTGTCCAAAACCCTTGTCAACGTTGCGTATCCGAAACTATTAAAAAGATCAGCCAAACACTTGACTGCCTTCATGGTCAGCGTCGGACAGAGGCGGTAAGACATATATGGGGGAGGAATAAAGTGGGAAAAAAATGAAATAAAATTGAAGAGGATGTCCCACCGTTCTAGGGTTTTTTGCCATTTTTCACACGCTGCTTCCCAGTCCCATGTACGGGTCTGGGCTAAACAGGACATATGTTCATGGTCAAATCGATTAAATAAATCATTAGCATCTTTTGTAGCCAGTTTTCGTGCTCCGCGTGTCCTTCTCCGGGTACTTTGTGTGTGTGTGTGGCCCTTTTGTAACGCGTGTCGCTGCTCTTCTCGTATCATGTGTTGGTGCAAATTGTTTTTTAATACAAGAAAAAGTCTGGCTCCCCCAATATCCTGGCTCTGCTACCAGTGTGAAAGTGAGAACTTTTCTTTATTTCTTTTTTTTTGGGGGGGTTCCGTTGTAGTTTGACATTTAATTTGTTGCGCTTCTGTGGGGCAGAAACAGTTTCAAAGAAAGAAGGCTAATTTATTACAGAACACTCGACATGGAGAGTGAGAAAGTGGAAGTAGAAGAAGAAGAAAAAGGGAAGACGCTATAAGAGATAGTGGGAACTCTATGGGGGATCTTGGACAGGCCGAATGTTTAGTTTAGTTTAGTTTTAGGCAATTTCAAATCTAAGGCAATAAAAAAGCACTGCATTCATTTCATTGGTAAGGGGAAAAAAATGTTTCACATACTTTTGATGGTTAAAATATATTTATTCAATAGCTTCAGGCTTATTTTTCTTCGGAATTTCTTCGTTCTGGGGCTGGCAACCCTGGCTTCCACAAAAACTGTCCCTTTTCTCAGGGGCTGCCCACTCCTTGCCTTTGTCCTCTTTCATTTGGCATTTTTTTGTATGCGTCTGGATTGAAATGGGGTTGGAGTCGCTTCTGGTGTTTATTTTCTATAAATATAAATTAAATGGGTGGCGTGCGACTGTCCAATAAATTTTAGCTATTTTTATGTTTCGAGACACCTTTTACGGTTCGGTTTCGGTTTTCTATTTCTTTCCATTCTTGTTTCTTTATTCCTTGTTTTTCAAGTGGCATTGTGGTCTGGCTGGACCTTTTGTATGGCATCCAGCTTCAACTCCGGCTACGGCCACGGCCACGGCTACAGCTTCGCAGTCAATGTCGAACCCTTTTCATTGTGAAAGGCGTGGCGTGGAAAAATTGTTGCCCAAGTCGAGCCATATCAAGTGACAATAGTTAGTTTTATTCACGATCCTTTTTTGTTGGGTAATAAAAGACAATTTGTTTTATGAATGAATGAAGCAACAGGCAAACGGGAAGCAGGGGTCCCAGGTATACTCCTATCCAACACTGGCTGCCAGTGTGTGCACACTCGTTCAATTCGCCAAAGTTCACTGCCCCATGCAAATTTATACAAATATTTTGTATGAGTATATGTATATATATATATATATATTTACGTGTATATATATGTGTATATATAGATATTATAACTCTGGCTTTTGTTTTAGTCGAACTCGGGGCCACAAAACCTTTTGTAAAGCGCACAGAACGGAACAGGAGAGAGCGGAGCAGAAGAAGATACAAAAAAAAAACGCAAACAATTTCTTGTAATTAAAATCCATGGCCTTTTCAGTCCCAGCCCACTTAGGCGGTGGATGGGTGGATTGGTGGATTGGTGGGGGGCCTTGGCTTCTCCGAGTGATTCAGTCAGGTGCTCAGCTGCGCCAATCAGTCACAGACCAGTCAACCACCGCTCGGTGGCATGGTGGCAAGGTGGCATGGGGGCTCTGTGGGGTCCGGCTGTACTTGTCACTGCAGGTGGAGAGGAGAATAAGACATGGGCATGGGAGTCGAATGGAAGCCCAAAGGCAGACACAGACCGACCTCTGCCAAGAGATTCTTCTCACATTCTCAGTGCTCCGCTCGGCTCTGGCCTAGCCATTATTTTTTCTCTTTTTTGTTCAAGAATTACTGATTATTAATTCATTTTGAACCGGTGAGGCATTCATATTTCTGCAGGAAAGAGTGGGTCGTCCTTCGACACGCACAGGGGGCTGGGATGCAGGACCGAGCCCCATCATCCCTTTGGTCCTTCACGTTGTCTGTCAATGTTTTGCTTTCATTTTACGTTTCTTTTTTTGTAATTTTTCCATTTTTTGTCATTCTTTGACTGTCATATATTTGAACAGCTTGCTGGCTTGATGGCTCGCCGGCTTGCTGTCCTGCTTGCCAGGACCCGCCTGGCGCTGCATTCATTGTTAAATCATTGAGTTTTTACTGCAGTTTGGCGAACGGGATTCGACGCTGCCAACCATATCAACCTCAATTTCAGCTTTCTGTTGTGCTCTTCAAGCACTCTGCTTCTGATGCTGCTGCTGCTACTGCTGCTGCTGCTGCTGGTCCCGTCCCGGACTGTCCGTGTAAATAAAGTCAGCGCGGTAAGAAAACAAAATGTGAACTGTGACTGGGCCTGCACCTGCACCAGCAGCAGCACCTGGACACCGACACAGACTCGCACACGAGGTAAAGGTAGAGTAGAGAACATCTGCTCTAAAATGCAAGCAGTGTCCTGGTCCTGGACCTGGTGCTGGTGCTGGTCTGGCCTGGGCTTTGGCTTGGGCCTGGCTTGTTAGTCTGATTGGGTGGCTGATTGGTTGGAACTGCTCTCACTGAATCTCGGCTGAGCAGCGACGTTGGCGTCATCGTCATCGTTGTCGTCGTTGTCGTTGTCGTTGTCGCCAGTGACAGTTGTCCCGAGAACCAGGACCGGTTCCAACAATGAAGCGGAAACAATGTTTACAATTTTCTTTCTTTTTTATACCGCTTCCAACAGACAGAATACTCGTACATTTTTTTCTCTCTGTGCTGGTATTTTCTCTTCTTCTCGGTTCATATTTTGTGTTTGCCTTGTTATGCTTTGTGTGTTGTATACATATTGTACCTCCTGTACCTATACTGCGGGCCGGGCATCTGCCATGTTTGACTGTATTTAGCCAGCGGTCATAAAGTTAATTTGTACAAATGTTGCAAATAATTCAAACAGTTTGCTTTCCCTTCTCGGTCTCCCTGTCGCTCTTTCTCTATGTGTTTCTCTTTTGCTAGCTATATATGTATTTTATATTGCCATGACCCAACACTTGAAGAGATTTTCGACTAGCTTGGGGTAACACTGGCAGCCATACTAATATGGTTTTAAGGGATACGCATACACTGATCAAATCAAATACGACATGGCCACACTGTTCGAGTCTCCTCCAATTCAATCTGCCATTCTTTGTCCTCCTTGAGCACTCTCTGTCTCTGGGAGAGCGCCTTCCCAAATTCCCAATGGCCAGCGATCATTGTTGTCATCTGCTATCTGCCTTTTGCCGCAATGACACTCGTCCTGATACCCGGGACATCGGGCCAACCAAACAGCCATTAGCAGGTGCCACATAAAATTTCTAATTAACCAAAAAGCCTATTAGCAACGACACAACGAACACTATTTTATTATTAGCCAAAAGCAGATGCAGCCGCAGCCGCCAGTACAATACGAGCCACAAATGGCAGACAGCAGAGCACAGCAGAGAGCAAAAAAGTACCCGAGAACATTCAACACCTTTTAAGGTGGGTCCTAAATGAAAGCGTCGTTCTTGGCTGCCTTCCAGCTCCACCTCCTTCCGCCACTTCCGAAGCGGGAAAACATAATTTTACTTATTACAATTTTATATACTTATGGAGGATGCGATGCCATGCGATACATATACGATGCGATGCGATGCGATGCGATGCCGTCCCGCAGCAAAACATATTCCCAAAAATTACCAATTTTGTTGCTTACGATTATTACCTTGGCAATGGGGCTGCTGGCTGCCACGTTCCACGTTCCACTTGCCGTGTTAGGCCCGGCTTTGCGGCACTCTGGAGATGACTTAACACGTAGCACATCATTAAAAATTTTGTGCCATTAATGCATAACACACACACACACAAACTGAGGGAGGAGTGGGTTACTACACGTAGCATGATCAAATTGCCAATATGTCACACACACACACACACACCCCCGCATCTACCCGCTCGGAGACGCCACAGCCAGTGGAAGGAAGGGTTGGACGAGAGATGGAAACTAATACGAGTAAGTACGAGGAACCAGGCAGCACCATCATCTTATTTACGTCTTTTTAACACCTTTTTGCAGCCACCCGTTGCCCCACCCGTCCGCTGTGGCAGGGACTGTATCCCGTTGAACAATTAACAAAAGGTAATGTAAAATTATAATTATCACACAAAAGCACATTTGTTAATTTAAGCTAAAACAAACACGGCCAGGCCAGAAGGAGAAAGAGAAGGAGAGAGAGGCCGACGACGAGGACGAGGACGAGGCAGAGACCTGGGAAATGGAGGAGGATGGCCTCGTTTCGGTACATCTTCCAAGACATTGTCAACGTTGTGCCGTCTATGGGTCTGTGGGTGGTTCGAGTGGTTCGGGTGGCTTTGTTGGGTGGTGGTGGAACGACCGATGCGTAACAATGAAAAGTCCCCAATGTAATAAATATAAAAACAGCCGAAAAATATGCTATAAAATTATTTGCCATCCAAGATGCCAGCGCCGCAAAGACCCAACGAGAGAGAGAAACTTCATTTTCCTGGGCCAAAGCCGCAGCGGAAAAACCCATTGATACTCTCTATCTCCCTCTCCATGTTTCTCATCTGGTTTGGCTGTCGTTGATTTTTGGTCCTTTTTTTGCGGCCCATAAATTTAATGGCTCTCCCTAACGCCCCCCACACACACACACACACACACACGCAGACACAAACATGCGCGAGCTCTGAAACCCTTTTTCGGCAACATCCTACGCGTACGAGTATTTGTGTTTGAGCTTCAGCTCATTAATGCTTGGGCTTGATAATGTATTATCATTTCTGGTGCGTCGCTTTTAGCAGTGGGGGGAATTTTAGTGTGCCAGGGATAGTACTCTCATCAGTCTATACCGTCTTTGGAATGGTTCGAAATCGATGGGTTACACTTACCGATTATCGTATATCGATCACTATAATCTGGTGGCTGGAACACCTAGAGTTTTCACAAAACCAACTGGATCTTTTGGCAATATTGTCTGCCTTTAACTGCATTGCAGATGTTTTTTAATCGATCCAAGTCGATCCAGTCCAAGAGTTTTCTGCATATGATATCTATTTGTTTTGTAGTTAAGAAATCGGATCGTGTTATATGTATGGACTTATGGACTCTTAAGGGGCTAAGCTGTTGCCTACTTTAAGGGACTGGCGGTATGGTATTCCTCAGTCGAGCAGGGATCCTTATAATCGTAATTCCTATTCAGTCAGGCCTCACACACACAAACACATGCATACATACATACACGAAGTGAGTGTTAATAATTTTTTTGCAGGTTTTTTCCCCGTTTATTTTGACTGTGGCCCTTAATTTATGGTCTGCTACATTGTAGCAAACACATTGGCATTTTAATGGACCTTTATGGGGCGATAGAGGAAGGTAGTTGGGGGCATGGGCAGGCGCCCGGAGATGGCATGAGTGTTGGAGAGGGGAGCAGCAGTTAGACGGGTTTGTGTAGATGCAAAAACACATTAAAATTATTGAAGCCGACAAAGGGCCATTAATTCGTTGCGCTTAGCTCGCAATAGCGGAGCACATAATTGTTTATTAATGAAGTTTAAGTATTTTTATTGGCACATTTGCGTAGACTCCTGAGGAGGAGCGCAGAAGGAAGAGAATAGAATGAAGTAAGATCTAGGGATTGAGGCAGAAGTTGGGGAGCTAAAGAAGAGTTAAATATATACATACATATGTATGTGATTGTTCACTTCTTTCAGATTCTATTGGGTTTGTCTTGGTGCAAATCTTGGTATAGAAAATCTATACGAAATAACTTTTAAAATGCAATAAAAAATAGAAAATAACATAGCTGGGAAATCATTAACATATATGTATGTTCAACATACAAATATGCCTTCAAATAAATCAATTTCAATAAAAAAAAATCTTTTTAAAGTAATGATAGCCTTTTTTTAGTCTAAAGACACAGTCTATATATATGTACATACAGGTGAATCCCTCAATGATCGTTCCTTAAAATGTATACCAAGATAGTCAACAAATCTATATATTTTGGTGAATTCTATATATTTTTTTATTTGTGGGAGGAAAGGGAAAACTGTTCCCGACTAGTCGGAACTTCGAATAAAGCATTTTGGAACTATTTTGTATTTATTGTTCAAGTCATTTTCTGTGGATAGGACAAGTTTAAATCGATATTTCCAAGCTATTTGAAATTAGAGGTTCCAATGGCTCCCATTGATATTTACTGCCTCTAAGAGATCACCAAGATGGGGCCCAAATATGACGAAACCTAAAATATAACCCTTACACACGCACACAGATGCTGACCGTCGACACTCCTACCACCTCTTCTACCCATGCACACACACACACACACACACAGACACGCTAACGTACACGCACGCATTTACTCCACCACGTGGCCCCACACACGCATCAAAGGGTTGGTCGTTGAGTGCAGTGCTCGGTTTAACCCCCACATGGAGACGCAGGCGCGAGCTCCTCCGCATCGAAAGCTATTGAATACGCATCAGATATCAATAGCTGCCCCCAACCCCCCCACACACACACACACATACATATATATAAAAGAAGAGGGTGAGAGAGACAGAGAGAGAGAGAGAGACAAAAGCAATGAGGTCCCTTTCTGGCTTCGATTTCGGGGCCACAAGTCCGAAGACAACCAATCGTGCGACAGCTGCAGGCAGCTGATTGGACGCATTTCCCTTCTGGCCAAACACCACACCAAAAAAAAATAAAAAAAAATAAACGAAAACGAAAACTGAAAAGAAAATGTAATGGAATACCCAAAGACAGAAAAAGATGGAGCATAAAAAAATGGTCAGTCAGAATGGGTCTGGTTGGGGATGGAGAGGCGGATGGGCATGGGGGAGATTGGGTTTGAGCGTTTGAAGAAACAGCATGGAGAAATGTGAAAAATTACATAATATGCGCTGAAAAATGTGCGTACATTTTTTCTATTCAAAGCTGACCAAGCTCCACTTCTCCCGCCCCTCTCCACACTCCGCTTGTACACTATACTTATATGTACCCGCATATACTCGTACTCGTATATCTATATATATACTCGTACATATGTATGTATGTATATTTCTTGTTGTATGCAAAACTTTTGCGTTTTACAATTCATTGCATATTCAATTTGCTCGTTTGGGTTTGAGTTTTTTTGGGTTCTCGGTTCTATGTTCTGTGTTCTCCGGATCCTGGGTTTTGGGTCCGGAACGGGGATGATGGCAGATGAACGAACATCAGCATCAACGAGACGACGCCACAAGGGCGTCCAAAGCAAACAGCAAAGGTCCAAAGCATATTAATAAGGATTTCATTAGTTTTATATGCTTCAGTCTACAATCTGTTTATTTTTTTTTTTTTTTTTTTTGAACAGAGACAGAGACACAAACACCAACACATGCCCACTAATGGGTCGATACTCCTGTTTCCTTTTTTTATTTATTCTCCAAAGGGGCAGCAGCGGATGGTCTCGGGCTCTCCCTAATAAATGGCTAAACGTTTGGACAAATGTCTGTTATTTTATATTATCGTTGTTGTTTGATATGAAAAGTTACCCGGGAGCGTTGGCGGGTCTACTGGGAGACTTCACCGAACTTCGCCGGCCATTCCAGAGGTCAGTTGGGTAATCTCCATACCGAGCAGGCAGGGGCTGATGATCATCTACCAGCGCTGCCTCCCTTTTCTCGTTATCTATGGGAACTCAGAAATTGTGCAGACCAATACCACTCAAGTGGGGAAGTACTGTGAGCTCTAAGCGACTTTACAGCACATTTATTTGAATTGGGTACTATTTATGTATATGTTTGGCAACACAGTTTGCCAACACTGTTTGGCAACACTGCTATTAAGTCAACACTGAAATGTTTATCTTCAGCCTATTACTGAACTGGTATCCAATGGAGCTTCAAACAATGTTACCTGGTCCACCAATGGTACAGTCAAATGGTACGTCAACCCCTGCTACATCCTCCACCCCCCCTACTATTACCATTCCCCATCCACTTCCCATTCGGTTGCGAATACGAGCTGGAGGCTCATTTGTGTGCGAAGGCTTTTTGTCTCTATTAAATTAATCGACGGCCATTTTTCCAACTTAACAAACGCAGAAATAAAAAGTATAAGCGATAAAACATTTGCTGGCCACTGACACCCGCACGACACCCCTCTTCATCCCACCCCACCCACTGGCCTATTCCACTTTTCATTCCTTCCGTCCGTTGTGGCTGTTACTGTTGCTGTTGCCGTTCCTGTTTCACTTTTCACTTTTAAGTAGCACTATTTTTTAAGGATTCTGTTTTGGGCGAAGGCTGCCTCCGTCAGTCGGTCCGTCAGTCAGTCGGTCTGGCAGTCAGTCAGTGGGTCCCCGCCCGGCATCTAAAACAATTCCCAGTTTTTTGTGCATTTTTTCATGCTTATCAAAAAAAAAACAAAAACGCACACGAGGAGGGTTGCCTGGTTGGTTGGGAAATGGATATTTCCTTCACTTTTTTTTTCACCCCCACCCTTACCATTCTACGGGTTGCGGTTGTCCCCCCGGTGCCCCGGTGCCCTGATCCCTGTGACATTTATGTTTCATTTGGCATTTTTGATGCGTTTTCCTTTTAATTTTTTCCCCCCGCTTTGTAAATTCTCTCAAGCGACAGCGGTAGCGCATTTAGTGTGACATCTCAATCAATCAGCGGCCTTCGGCCTGGGCGATTTGATTAAACAGATTTATGGTTCGTACGAGTATTGGGGTACGGTGCGGTACGTCACGAATGAGCAGGGTAGCAGGATGTTCGCTGGGATCCTCTCAACGGCCTTTTTTTTCCTTTCTCTCGCTATCTTTTCGTAAGAGCTATCCGAAAATAGATGAATCGATTGAAAGTCTTTGGTATCCAAGTATTTGACTTTCGGGAAAGATGTTTGTAGTTCCGTGAAATGTTTCTTCAAATCAGTGAAATCGTGAGAGAACGAGGCGGCACCCGACATTAATAAACACATCAACACAAAGAGCCAAAGTTTTACAAGCTCCCGGCAGAGCCTCCTGCCCCAACTCCAAGCCCCTTACGAAAGTCTTCCCCAATCTCATCCGAGTGTATGCGAGTATGTACATATGATGGCTGGCGCCTTTGTTGTGTGCCACTGACGTCTTCAGCAGCGGAAGTCAAAAAGAAAGAAAAAAGTACTTTTAATTGCCTCAGATAAGAATTACACATAACTTGCTCCCATCCCAAGGTCCCCGTAGCCTCCTGCCTCCAGTTTCGGGGAGGCGGCAATTTTACAATTCAGCGCACATTTTGATGAGCTTCATAATTTTTTGCTGCTCATTGATGTTCTCACTCATACCACCACATTGAATGGCATAATGTTGGGATGCCCTTCTTTGAGTAGAGCCTAGATGATCGAAACAAAGGGAGGATCCCAGGACGAAGGCACAGAAAACAAGTCTACATATATAGAGTCGAAGAGAGAAGGAATGAAGGAAGAACAATAAATCGAAGGGCAAGAAAGAGAATTCTACAGATCGGAGAGTAAGGAACATTTCATCGAGTTAAAAGTTATATTTAAATGATAGAAGGATTCATTCAAGGGTGTATTTGGAAAATGATGAACGCGAAATAAATGGACCATTAACGAATGATTATAGATGACTGCAGAAATCCTAAAAGAATCCTTTCTATGAGAATCAAGAGAAAAGCAATCAAATAACAAATTAAATAGAGTTCCTTTGCACAAGTTTAGGGTATTCCCGTGCCCATAGACTCCCAAGAAGTGCGTTCTTTACCCCGTCACATTTCACGCACTTGATGCCCTTTCGCTGGCGCTCTTTCCATTCATTTCACATATATGTCACACAATTATCAGAGCTGTATCTATGCATCAGTGCCTGCCGCCTGACTGCCACACAGCCTACACGGCGGAGACGTTTTGTTTGCACGAATTACATGCATTTTACGCAACATAAACGAGATTAGTGCTCCGCTCACATTTTAGCCGAACTTCTGCCGGTTCTGACACAAACCCCAACCCTAGACCATGCCCCATCCACCGTCAGCCCCACACCTAGACAGGGGAATCTTGGCTAAGATACGAGTCAACTCTTTGGACCTAGAGAGAAAGGAATACAACACAAAATAAGTATTAAAAGGTGAATTCAAAGGCGAAGCTATAGATACCCTTGAAGATCCATCGGACTATGAATGCCGACTTGAAAGAGACAAAATATCTTTCGATATCATTTTCTGAATTAAGCAGAGGACCATTCAGAATACAATTTCATTATAGTAAGTTATCTCGAATAAAAGTTTCCAATTCCAATTGCATTTCTCTAAGAGTGTTCCTGTGACATCTTCAAGTCCGATCTACCTTGACAGAACCTTTAGAATATTAAAGAGGATACCCTTCTGAAATGTATTTCAAAGGTCTGCTCAAAATCCCCATACCCCTTTAAAGAGTACACCCGTAAAAAGAAGCCGGGAGGTGGGACAGCGCCAATTGCTTTTGTTTTTTACTTGCCTTGAACTTTTTCCACCCCACTCCCTTGCACATACAACCCTTCCTTCCATTCCCCTAACCGTGTGATGTGTAATTGTTGTGGGAGGCAGAGCAGTGCAGGGGACACGAGGCAGGGGGCAGGGCAAGGTTATGGGAGTACCCATGTGCATGTGTGTGTGTGTGAGCGAGAGTTTGCATTGTTAACAAGCACAGAAATTATTCTCATCTTTCTGTTAGACACAAGAATTTCTATAGACAATGTCGACGTTTTTTCAAGTGTCCTACGCTCCTAAGCTCCGTGTATTCCTCCAAATTTACACACATATCGGAGCACATATGTATGTAATCGTATGTATGCATTCTTATATCTATATTTTTATGACTTTTGTTGATCTTCTGGAGCGAGTGCTGGAAAGGGTGTGAGACGGTTGTGCGAATGTTTCGCTTGTTTATGTTCAACAATCTCTATCAGAAGTTCTATAAACAGATGCATCTTATTGTTCCGACTGTGAAAAGTTGTCGGCAGACCTCTGAGAGTTGGAGAAAATCTTCCTCCTTCCTGGCCATCAAATATATTTCTTCTTCTTTTTGCGCTTAAGTGCAATAGGGCATATTTTTATGGAACAGGCTACTCGTCCTTCGTGAAGAGTTACATATGTATATGCCATTCCAATGGTGAGAGGACTAAGGATATTTTTGTGATAGTTTTGATATACTGAGGAGTTTGTTGATTTCCGCCATTACATAGCAATAAACTTTTCAAACTAAAACTTGATTTCTCATACCTTTGACCGGAACAAGCAATTTGCGAAAATTTCTTTTGCAAATCTTAAAAATCTAATGGCTTTCACATGCTTATAGCCACGCCAGAGTTTCGTGACGAGGATGGAGGAGGACAACAGCTGGAGCCCAGGGTGAAGCCAAGGGCAAGTGGAAAATCTCGAATCAAAATGACATTAAAGAGCTGTACCGCTTGACTATAACGATAGAGTGGAAGTAAATATTGTCATTACTCAAGCTTAAAATTAAAATTACCCACCTGAATGGTTCCACAGCGGGGCTGATGGGTGCGGGGATAATGGGGCACCACCGGAGAGGAGTTTGCGAAATGATAAACTACATAAACGGCTGAGAGCTGAGGGCAACACAGCAACAGACTAACGAAAATTTCAAATGCAAAACTTTATTTTTTCCTCCTTCTGCTTTCGGTTTTTTGCACAAGTGCTTCCCCCACCCTCAACCATTTTCCAGCCCCCTTCCCCACACTCGGACCTCCAGTCAAAGTGCCGCAACAGCAAAGAGCAAAGTAATTTTCATAACGACAACAGCAAAGTCGCCGAACTTGGCAAAAGGTGCGCCACGCCACCCAGAAAGCCTGATGAGCTGCAACCCATAGCCGCCCCTCCACCACCTCCACCACCTGCACCACCCCCGTCACCCACTGAAAGCACCCCCTTCCCCATTGCTTGGAATATGCCACGTTAAGCACATCTGTTTTTTATTGCTTTTAATTTGCCATTAATAAACCATTCCAAGGCGACCGTCGGTCGCACAAAAATGCTAATTTATATATAGATAGATGTACTCGTTTATATAGTAATAAGTAATACATATTCTGTATTGTATGTATGTAAGTATATATAGGTATATTTGAGCAATCCAATTTGAATTTTCCCTCCTGCAGGCATTAACTCTGCCCATTTAGGTTGCGAAGGCTAATGCCTCCATAAGTCAATGAGTTTTTGGCATTTTTATGGCTTATGAACAGACACCCAAAAGGGCAGAAGCAAGTGGCAGGTGGCAGCCGTGGGAACAGAACTCCCACTCAAGTTGATAAAAGTTTCCGAGACCAAAACTTTGGGATAGAAAACTCCACAGTTCTTAATAATCAGGAACCATAATACCCTTCCAATTCCCATTATAATGTTCCAAAGGAATTACTAGAGAACTTGGTAGGTACTTTTTTTTTAAACTTATCATTCAATAGAGGTCATAACACATTTAACGAATATTTTTTTAAAAGTCCACCAATCAAAGTAAAACTTCCACAGATCTTTTCACTTAAAATACAGCTTTTCCTTTGCTATAAAAGTAAAATAAATCCATTGAAATGCGATGGTTACACTGCCTCGGGCTTCTCACCGAAAGAAGATTACATCGGAGAAGAAGGAACATCGGCAAATTAGCATAACCTCGACCAAAAATGACCAATGGTTCCACTTTCGAAGATGTCCAGACGTCAGCAGACTCCTGAATCTCTGTAAAAACGTATAGGAGTTAAAGGAGTTACTGAGAAGACCGTGAAGTGCCATATGAAGCTTATATGACTCTATGACGAGACCGTGAAGCTTTACGTTGCCAAGATTGATAGGTGCATCATAGCATCATCATATATAATTTCAACCGGAAAGCAAACGAAAATCAGAAACTTAACATACGCCTCTGCAAGTATCGGCGGGCACCTCTAACATCGTCTGTTATGTCAACAGCCTGTGGCCAGACTGCTTCCAGTGGCCTGTTAGGCGGAACAGTATGCTGTTAACGCGGGTTCTGCTGTTAACTGAGGAAGTCGCTTTCTGATTTTTCTGTTCGCCTGGTAATAAAATATCGAAAAATATCGTTTTGGCATCGTGTCGTCACGGAATTTCCTTTTTCGATGCCGTTGGTGCTTTTAATGTGGGTTTTAATGGAAATGATACTTCATTTTTTTTTAGAACGTATTTGGACCACACATCTGAGGCCAGCACCGCCATTATTTTGTAATTCCATTACTGCCGCTAGGGCTGCTAGGAAAGATAGTGTATTCCTATGCATTATTTCACAAATATATTAACGCAATGCCTTTTATACTGAAAATCATATAGGGAGGAGTTTTTATGCCCTATACTCAAAATGAGTATTGGGGTATATTAGATTTGTGGTCAAAGTGGATGTGTATAACGTCAAGAAGGAAGCGTTTCCGACCCCATTAAATATATATATTCTTTATCAGCATCAATAGCCGACTAAGACGACCTCTAACCTAGAAACATGGACAGATAATTGAACCAAATAGTATCCCCCACCAAATTCTTCGACCTTGATAGCACGCATTTTTATACCCGATACTCAAATAAGAGCTAGAGCAACCAAATTTGGTACCCAAACTCCTGTTAGATCTATCTGTCACAAGTTTATTTCAAAATTTCTCCATTTTGCTTAAGGCATGCTTTCCAGTGGCGTCTTCTGGTGTGAAGATTGTAAACTAATCTCAATTACCGGTTACACAAACGTCTCCGCTGTAGTGGGTTGAAGATATACATATGTATGTAGTTCCATGTAGAACAAACAAAAAAGGTTCAAAAAGGTACATGTGCTCTCAAAAATATTAATTTATTGTTTATATGTTGCAAATCATAGGACTTGAGAGATAGAACTAAAAATTCATCCGAGAGCACATTGGAAAAGTGCCCTGCTTCGTTTCGTTTAGTTTTGTGTATGTGTTGTTGCATTAATTTTTTTTTGTATTTAAAATTGTGTGAAGATTGATTACTTCTAGCATTGTATCAGAATTCAGTTTTTCTAAAAGCTCGTCATTAAACTTCGTCATCCCGAACTTGCAGGATTTTAAAATCCTCTAGATTCTCTTGTGGAATGAGTCGCATTTTCATATCGGTGGCCAAATGGAGAACCGCATTAAGGGCCACCGATGGGGACAGAAAATCTTTGCTTTCGTCACTCAGCACATCAGGCAACGATCGGTAAACCTCCTGGAAGCTTGCGGTACCCTTGGCGTAGCTTTCTTCTTTTGGCACTGGGAGGGAGGGTATCGATGCCTCATTGCCAGAACTGAATTGTTTCTGGATCAAATATTGGCAGCTGTTCTTGAGATTCTTCATGTCGATCACCTTGGCACGCTTCGCAAATGGCCCAATCACATTGCTGACCTGAAAAATAAGTGATATTTTAGATACCCTTAGGAATGGTATATCCCTCAAAGACCCACCTGCCTTGGTGCACCCTTAAATTCGGTTGATATCTCCATGATTGTATCCTCACCCTCATGCATGCTTTGGCTTTGATTGGGAATATCCCCACATAAATCCTTATTCATCATGTCCATGGGATCTTCAATGCCCGCTGCCAACATTCGGTTCATGACAGGATCATCTGTGGTGAAATTTTCATTGTCAAAGAGCTCTCTATCGGCACCACCGTGGTGTAAGCCCCTATCCATATCCACATCATTGCCCAGACTCTCAACCAGATCGGCATCACCAAATTGCTGGCTAACTTGGTAATCCGCTTCATTGTTGGATTTCGTGGGCATCCGCTTTCGGGCTTCGCATTTCTTTTGATAGTTGACCTTTTGCTGCTTTATGTTGGCATCAAGAGGCTGGAAGAGCTCCTCTTTGCATTGTCCATAGTGGAACTCCTTCATGCGTAGCTTGGCGGCAGCGGCAGCGGCAGCGGCAGCGGTTTTGGTTTTCTTTGGTTTGCCAACAGTCACAGCATCCTTTGGGCCAATTGTCTGGGCCAGAGTGGTGCGCGGACGAGGGATCCTGAATTTCCAATGCGCAGGAGCTTCACAAAGCTGTGAGATCTGATCCATGGGTCTGTATGAATACTCCAGCCTAGTGACACCATCCACTGGCCTCAGATCGTCAATGAATTCGGCGGTTTTCTTTAAACGGCGGCAATTGGTGATGACCGTCTGCTCTTCAGCGGTGAGCTCCTGCAAATCATTCGAGTGTTTATCTAAGATAATGGGAGGACCGGCTTCAATATCCGGCATGGGTTCACACTCGGCATTCATGTCAAAGGCCACCTCTGAAATAGATCCCGACTGTGGCTTGGGATTGGGTTCATTGGGATTGGTTATCACATAACCCGTGTGGAGTGGCCGCAGTTTTAGATCATCCATACGGTTGTACAGTTCGGGCAGCCAATCCGCATTGCACAACTCTTCAGCGGTCCACTCCTTGGCGCCAGCACTCAGCGTTTCGCTGTCCATGAGCTCATCCGTCTCCTCGGTGTCATCAAACATTTTGGAAGTCGGGCGTAGCCGCATCTCAGAGTCCACGCTGGGCAGAATGTTGTGCATCATTCGATGGGCTGCATCGAGGGAGCCCACCGTCGAATTGAGCTTTGCAAATATAGGGTCCTGCATGGGCACCATATCCAAAGGCGCATTCAACATTTCCTTGTTCTTTGCCAACGTTGATAACTTCCTTTTCTGGCGCTTGCGCTTAGGTGCCGCCTGCTGCTGTTGACTAGGAGCTCCATCGCCGCCTTCGCCATCAACTGGAGGTCCGTCAGGTAAGCCCGTCAAGGTGCGAGCATTCAAACCCGCCGATATACGACGTGCATCGATGTTGATGGAGTCTACACGCAGGCTGTAGACCTTGCCCGAGACCTGCAGCAAAGAGCCAGCCATCTGTAAAAGTAGAAAAGTAGGTTAGGAGCTCTCCATATTTTTCGGAGGGGTACGCACGTTGAAGCTGCGTAGCTTTTTGTGATGGTTATCCATTAGATTGGCCAGTGTATCAATCAACGATATATCCCAGGCATTGGCTGTGCTCAGCTTATTGCAGTTGTACAGATCCAAGGAAGAGCGTACCGTCTCGTTCTCCTCAATGGACTCGAGAATTGAACTCTTGCGCTTGTTTGCAGATCGACGCACTGGACTCTCCGAGCGTGGCGGCGTCATTACAATGCTGGGGTGTGCGTAACAAACAAATTTTCACCGGATTTTTACTAATTTCGTTTGATTGGGCTGCGTTGGTAATCTGCGAAAGCTGGATAACCACACTTACACGCGCAGGGCTGAAAGCGCAATATAAATAAACGAAAATTAAAGTTTAAAAATTCCACAATGCCGGCTTGAACGCTAGAATGTTCAGGTTCAATGATTTTAACAAATATATGAATACACAAATTATTTGTACTGTCAAAAAATTGTCAAAATGGCAATGATAGTATCGATAACTGTGCAAGGTATTGATATTTTTATTTGTTACATCCCTGATTGGCGGCAAAAAAGCTAAAATATGAAGAAAAAGAAAAGATGAAACGCATTTGCGTATATACTCAAAATGAGTATAGGGGTATATTAGATTTTTGGTCCAAGTGATTGTGTAGAACGTCAAGAAGAAAGCGTTTCCGACCCCATTAAATATACATATTCTTTATCAGCATCAATAGCCGACTAAGACGACCTCTAACCTAGAAACATGGACAGATAATTGAACCAAATAGTATCCCCCTCCAAATTCTTCGACCTGGATAACACGCATTTTCATACCCGATACTCAAAATGAGTATATGGGTATATGAGATCTGTGGTGAAAGTGGATGTGTGTAACGTCCAGAATGAAGCGTTTCGGACCCCATAAAGTACCCCGAGTCGATAGAGCCATGCCTGTCTGTCCGTTCTATGAGCGCCTAGACCTCAGAGACCATAAGAGCTAGAGCAACCAAATTTGGTATCCACACTCCTGTTAGATATATCTGTTGCTTAGGGCATGCATTCCAGTGGCGTCTTCTGGTGTGATTGTAAACTAATCTCAATTACCGGTTAAAATAAATAATTATCAAGTAATACACAAACGTCTCCGCTGTAGTGGGTTGAAGATATACATATGTAGTTCCATGTAGAACAAACAAAAAAGGTTCAAAAAGGTACAAGTGCTCTCAAAAATATTAATTTATTGTTTATATGTTGCAAATCATGGGACTTGAGAGATAGAACTAAAAATTCATCCGAGAACACATTGGAAAAGAGCCCTGCTTCGTTTCGTTTAGTTTTTTGTATGTGTTGTTGCATTAATTTGTATTTAAAATTGTGTGAAGATTGATTACTTCTAGCATTGTATCAGAATTCAGTTTTTCTAAAAGCTCGTCATTAAACTTCGTCATCCCGAACTTGCAGGATTTTAAAATCCTCTAGATTCTCTTGTGGAATGAGTCGCATTTTCATATCGGTGGCCAAATGGAGAACCGCATTAAGGGCCACCGATGGGGACAGAAAATCTTTGCTTTCGTCACTCAGCACATCAGGCAACGATCGGTAAACCTCCTGGAAGCTTGCGGTACCCTTGGCGTAGCTTTCTTCTTTTGGCACTGGGAGGGAGGGTATCGATGCCTCATTGCCAGAACTGAATTGTTTCTGGATCAAATATTGGCAGCTGTTCTTGAGATTCTTCATGTCGATCACCTTGGCACGCTTCGCAAATGGCCCAATCACATTGCTGACCTGAAAAATAAGTGATATTTTAGATACCCTTAGGAATGGTATATCCCTCAAAGACCCACCTGCCTTGGTGCACCCTTAAATTCGGTTGATATCTCCATGATTGTATCCTCACCCTCATGCATGCTTTGGCTTTGATTGGGAATATCCCCACATAAATCCTTATTCATCATGTCCATGGGATCTTCAATGCCCGCTGCCAACATTCGGTTCATGACAGGATCATCTGTGGTGAAATTTTCATTGTCAAAGAGCTCTCTATCGGCACCACCGTGGTGTAAGCCCCTATCCATATCCACATCATTGCCCAGACTCTCAACCAGATCGGCATCACCAAATTGCTGGCTAACTTGGTAATCCGCTTCATTGTTGGATTTCGTGGGCATCCGCTTTCGGGCTTCGCATTTCTTTTGATAGTTGACCTTTTGCTGCTTTATGTTGGCATCAAGAGGCTGGAAGAGCTCCTCTTTGCATTGTCCATAGTGGAACTCCTTCATGCGTAGCTTGGCGGCAGCGGCAGCGGCAGCGGCAGCGGTTTTGGTTTTCTTTGGTTTGCCAACAGTCACAGCATCCTTTGGGCCAATTGTCTGGGCCAGAGTGGTGCGCGGACGAGGGATCCTGAATTTCCAATGCGCAGGAGCTTCACAAAGCTGTGAGATCTGATCCATGGGTCTGTATGAATACTCCAGCCTAGTGACACCATCCACTGGCCTCAGATCGTCAATGAATTCGGCGGTTTTCTTTAAACGGCGGCAATTGGTGATGACCGTCTGCTCTTCAGCGGTGAGCTCCTGCAAATCATTCGAGTGTTTATCTAAGATAATGGGAGGACCGGCTTCAATATCCGGCATGGGTTCACACTCGGCATTCATGTCAAAGGCCACCTCTGAAATAGATCCCGACTGTGGCTTGGGATTGGGTTCATTGGGATTGGTTATCACATAACCCGTGTGGAGTGGCCGCAGTTTTAGATCATCCATACGGTTGTACAGTTCGGGCAGCCAATCCGCATTGCACAACTCTTCAGCGGTCCACTCCTTGGCGCCAGCACTCAGCGTTTCGCTGTCCATGAGCTCATCCGTCTCCTCGGTGTCATCAAACATTTTGGAAGTCGGGCGTAGCCGCATCTCAGAGTCCACGCTGGGCAGAATGTTGTGCATCATTCGATGGGCTGCATCGAGGGAGCCCACCGTCGAATTGAGCTTTGCAAATATAGGGTCCTGCATGGGCACCATATCCAAAGGCGCATTCAACATTTCCTTGTTCTTTGCCAACGTTGATAACTTCCTTTTCTGGCGCTTGCGCTTAGGTGCCGCCTGCTGCTGTTGACTAGGAGCTCCATCGCCGCCTTCGCCATCAACTGGAGGTCCGTCAGGTAAGCCCGTCAAGGTGCGAGCATTCAAACCCGCCGATATACGACGTGCATCGATGTTGATGGAGTCTACACGCAGGCTGTAGACCTTGCCCGAGACCTGCAGCAAAGAGCCAGCCATCTGTAAAAGTAGAAAAGTAGGTTAGGAGCTCTCCATATTTTTCGGAGGGGTACGCACGTTGAAGCTGCGTAGCTTTTTGTGATGGTTATCCATTAGATTGGCCAGTGTATCAATCAACGATATATCCCAGGCATTGGCTGTGCTCAGCTTATTGCAGTTGTACAGATCCAAGGAAGAGCGTACCGTCTCGTTCTCCTCAATGGACTCGAGAATTGAACTCTTGCGCTTGTTTGCAGATCGACGCACTGGACTCTCCGAGCGTGGCGGCGTCATTACAATGCTGGGGTGTGCGTAACAAACAAATTTTCACCGGATTTTTACTAATTTCGTTTGATTGGGCTGCGTTGGTAATCTGCGAAAGCTGGATAACCACACTTACACGCGCAGGGCTGAAAGCGCAATATAAATAAACGAAAATTAAAGTTTAAAAATTCCACAATGCCGGCTTAAACGCTAGAATGTTCAGGTTCAATGATTTTAACAAATATATGAATACACAAATTATTTGTACTGTCAAAAAATTGTCAAAATGGCAACGATAGCTTCGATAACTGTGCAAGGTATATAATATTTTTATTTATTACATCCCTGGTTGCGTGATTGGCGGCAAAAAAGCTAAAATATGAAGAAGAAGAAAAGATGAAACGTATTTCCGATGTGGGTGATAGGGAAAATAAGAAAATATGAAAAGTGTCCAAGCAAAAAATTTTACTTTTTAATTTTTTTCAGAGGTAATTCTTCTTTTTCACATGACTTAAGTGTCTTACATCTGGTTAGAATGATTGCAGTAAATTTTCAATTGTGAAAATCTGATAAATGTATCTTTAAATCGGATCCAAACATTTTGTAGCTTCAGCTTACCGCCTTGTAATATTAAACTTAAAACTGCTAAACTGATTGTTTTTGTATGCATTTTTATATTAAAATGTTGAAAAATCGAAGAAAAATAGTTTCTTGTGTTTGGCAATGCCCAATAAATCCATATGTTCTTAATTAGTTTTGATATATAGAAACAGGTAAATATAAATAATAACTCTATAAGATGGCTAATGGAGAACTACCAAGTATCCCATTTAATGCATTCCTCAGACAATTCTATGGGAATGCCAACGATTTCAGCTGCACAACAGAATAAGCAACTGAATAGACGAAAGTTTCCCAAAATCCTTTCAAGTCCAACCCCCAAAACTAGCCACCTGCAGGGTCCCAGCCTGAACCATTCCCTGAACCATCGAGACAAAGCATTGCCTTCGGGGCTGTCTGTCCGAAGGCGCGGGAGTAACATCAAAGATGCTGTCGAGCAGCCTAAACAACAGGACCTTAGACGATGGACATGGCTCTTGAGAGCCCGCCTTATTCGCTGGCCAAGTCCCTTTACCTTGGCCAAAGCATTGCGAAATTAGCCAAGAGTAATCCTTTAAGTTTAGTGCCCAAAAATTGCACACAATTGTCGCAGTGGCAGAGGCTGTGGCTGTGGCAGTCCAACGAACCTCCTCCAACATTGTCAGCCAACGTTGATGACATTGTGTAAAATTTTGTAGCTGTCGTCGACATTGCCGTTCCCCTTCCCGTTGTCGTTGCTCGTCCTGGTCGCGGCATCCTCCAGCCAGCCGACTGGCTATAAAACTTTTATAGTAAAAAGTAAATGCCACAAATGAGCAATCGAAAATTTCGCATTATAATGCAAACTGTGTGCATTTTTCGGGGTTATTGTAGTCGACTCTCGGGCGCAAAAGACAAACGCATACCAAGGCACAGTCGTCGTCGTAGTCGTAGTCGCAGTCGTCATGGCCGCCTCGCTACAGATCCAGTGGCAGCTTCAACTTCAGCTCTCTCCTCTCTTGCCTCTATTAATAATAATAGAATTTTTGGAAAATTTCCCTCCTCCAGAGAGAGAGAGAGAGAGAGGAGGAAGAGGAGTGATGGGAAAAGGAAAAGGAAACTGCCTTTCGGCTCGCGATTTTTGCATTTGACAACGAAAACGAAATGAACGAGTTGGGTCACCATTCCATTCCTTTCCATTCTTCACCTAACCAAACCCCAACGTTCCCTTACATTCCCTTTGGACTGTATTGCATAATTCAGAGGAGAGCTGTCTGCTCTTACCTCTTCCCTATGCAGTCGACTCTGGGCGACTCTGTCCTGCCTGACAATAATGCTAATAATGATAATGATTATAATGCATGAACAAAATATTCCTGTAGATGCCTTTGTCTATTGAACCAGCCTTGGAGCTCCATGGAGCTCTACTCGACTCGACTCGACTCCAACGACTCGACGCTGTCTGTTGTTTGGCATCTAATGAACTTCTTTATGGCTGCATCGTTCGCATAGCTAATTCAAAGAGTATTCCTGCTCTAGGGAGTACATTTCATAGAGAGAAATTTAAAGGCAATTCTGTGGAAAATGTTGGAAATATTATATGGAGTTTTTAATCTACTTGCAGCTTTTGTATCTTAAGGAACTTGACCTAATTGTAATGACTATTCTATAGTAATGGGGGGACCACTATCAATTAGTAATCTCTACAGATCGCCCTCGACTCTTTCTCTACCCATATTCTCCTACTAAAAGAAGATTTTCTATAGGTGACTAAATATTCTCTGGGATAATCTGCACCTGCCAGGAGATCCAATCATCCCCCTAATGCCTTCACCCCCTGCCCAACCAGGTGGATTACCTACGAAAGAGCAGAAACGGCGATGGGAAGAGCCACATCGTCAGCATCATCTTTGGCATCATCGTCATCAGGCACGTCCGCGCCAGTACGTCCGCCCATTCGGTTATATTAAAACCATTTTTCGCTTATTACCAAAAAATTTAAATATTTTGAAAATAATAAACTGCGGGTGAGTTACTAAGTGGCAGCAGCGACGCCCACAAAAAAGCAAACAACGTTCCACAGAATAGAACAGAGCCCAGGCCAGGGGATTGGGTTGATGCTAATGCTGATGCTGATGCTGAGGTGGTTCGGTATCGTCATCAGCATTTGGTATCATCAAAACGATGGCAAGCATGAGCTGGCCCACCTTTAACCCCAACCACGGCCATTACTAATCCTCCCACCCAACGGAACAGAACAGAACAGAACAGAAGAGAAGCGAACCCGAAATCCAAGTAACTCCGGAGTAACTCCACCCACAGTCAGACATCGGCCACTCCGGCCCGCTGTGCGCTATCAGCGCGCCTCGTGTTGATTGTCGCGCATTGCCATCAATGTCCTCCCACTTAACCATCCGCCACCCATCAGCCACCCCTTTCGCAGCCCCTCGCTTAATAAGCATCACACGTTCGTGATGATGGTGATGATGATTACGATGTTGGTGACCATGGGCTCAGATGAAAAGGGGTTATTCCTTCCAACTTTACGAAACTGTTTGATATGAAGCTCGAATCGATCTTTGCTTAGAAATGTATGTATTTTTTAAATCAATTAAATGATTTTCAAATCAAATTTGCAACTTTATAATCATCATCAAAGTACTTTTCAGCATGTCTGGCTTGATTTCATTTTATGAGTTCCCCAAGAGCTTCTCCTTTCAAGACTACGCCCCTAGAAGAAATGATGCTGTAGATGCCCATGCCCATGGCCCATGCTGGTGTTGGCGTTGGCCTCATAGTGTCATATTTTTATGATTTTTATGTTAATTCATAACCAGCGACAACGTCGCGGTTACCACCACTCACCATTCTACCCTGGACCATCCTCAAGCATCAGCTACCAGCCTCCTTCTTCTATTTTGCCAAATGCTTTTTAATCCTTTTAATGAAAATTAGTTCCTCTCAATAACATTTAATATATTTTCCTTTGCTTTTGGGGTTTTCCCCTCCTCTTGTCTCCTCTGTCTATATATCTCTTGGTGTCCCATCCACTCGGAGTTCTGTTGTTTTCACAGGCATTATCATAATTTCTGTTTGCAACCCTAAATCAACACTTGCCAGCTCCTGCTCCAGCTCCAGCTCCTGCTTTAGCTCCAGCTCCAGCTCCTGCTCTGACTCGATAAAGGGTTACTGGTCCTGTCCATTTGGCGGTTGAGTGGATGGGGAGGCCCAAGACCCGTGGTTGCTGCGACAGTCAGACAGAGAGAGACAGAGGGCTTGGCATATATCACAAGGTGCTTTCCCCTTCACCACCGCCACTACCATGCCACTACATCCACTTCTTGTCTTTGTCTTTGACCTTTTGCGTTTGATTTTCTATGCAGCGTTAAATGGCATCCGCGTCCTCGTCGTCGTCCTCGTCGTGTCTCCTTCTTGGAGGAAAATTGAAAACCCAAAAGCAGTAAAAATTAATGGCCGTAGCGAAGGTGTTGCCATCCATATTCTACCCTCCTCTCCTGCTTTCTTCGTGCTTTCTTATTGATAACACGAGCACTCGCAACCGTACATATACGCGGTGTCGAGTCAGTGGCCCTTAGATATTCAGGGAAAGGAATGTTATATATTTGATACGGATATTCCAGATGTAGCGCGAGTGCAGCGCCAGTGTCTAGCGTCTTTTTAATTGATTTGCTTCCATCAAAATAATAATTTTCCGATAAAAAAGTCAATTGTTTTAAGATGCATTCAAGATTTAATTTTTCCTAGTGTTTTTTTAATTTATGTGGGCCTACTCTTCCTTTTCAGACGGGGTTTTGTTCTCAAAGGCCTTGGGAAGGGACTTGAAGGCCTCGGAGGCCTGGCGTACCACTTGGGCTGTGGCCGACATAGGAGCCGGGCTAGGGATAAAGCGCAGCTTCTGCACGGCATGGGTTAGGTCGTGGTTCAGCATATGCTTTGACTTCTCGTCCGGGCTGCGCATAAAGCTCTGCTTAAGGATATTGTTCTCGGTGTTGGCAAAATCCGGCTTGTAGGACGAAGCGCTGCGGGGCTTCAACCAGTTGGTCTCTGGGTGGCGTGGATCGCGCCACATGTTCTGCTCACGGATCGTGTTGCGGTAGCGGGCGTATTCTCGGTAGTCCGTTGTCTTCTGCTCATCTGTTGCAGTCGCCATTTCGGTGTGTGGCCTTCCGCGGGCAGCGTCACGGGACTTGTTAGCGTCACTTATGTTCCTGCCCCGGAAGAGCTCTGAGCCGCTGCCAGTCAAGCGATTCTTCAGAGTATTACGATTGGTCTCCTTGTCAAAGTGGTTGACGCTTTGGATGACGCTGTGGCTTACACTTCGTCGAATTTTGAGCACCGGGGCGACACAGGCATCCTCCGAAAAGATGCTGGCTGAGCTCATGGACGACTTCACAGCAGGACGGAACAATGCACTGACACGTTTCATGATTGAAGAGTAGATTGACTGGTGGAAAGATCTTCTTACTATTCATTTTCCATTACAAATTTCACATCCACCCACCTTTTATTGAATAACCGACCGGGAAATATAAACGAAGAGGATATCGTCCTGATGTTGATGAATGGTAATGGTAAACGGGAAGAAAATTTAAAAAAATATTGAAAATTTGGAAGTTTATGAATTTTGATTTGATTTTTTAGAGATTTACTGTCTGAGCTCTAGAAATAAAATGATTCTGAATATGGTTGAAAATAATATCTGACAGTCCAAGGCCTTCGAACGGATACTATTCACAATAAAAATAATTTCTAGTTACCTTTTTCTGATTCACTACTTTTCGAAAAAGAATTATTGGCCGAGCATTGGAATTATATTGAATTTTGAATTTAGTTTGTGTACTGCTGATGTTCACTGTTTGAATGCTCGAAAGAAACTAAATAAAGTCTATAGATTCTATAGACATCTATAGATTTTTGACATTCAAATATCAAGTGCCTACTGGGGTCCTATAAAAAATGTCTGCGATAACAGCATGAAGAAGGAAAATGATCAGAGCGACAAGATCTCTAAAAAGGCTAGTGGCGGGGATATCAGGACAATCCAAGACAAAAGGGGCTACCAAAACTGGACGTCGTAAAGAGGATAGCGGGAACTATTTGAACAGGATATAGGCGGATCAAGGACTTTGATTCGATGAAGGCACATTTTTTGAATAATTATCTATTAGTTACCTGGCTATATTTCTAAACTTAAATCATGGAAGTTACATTTAAATTGTAGCCCAATTTATACTTACCTTTTGGCATTAATTTTTCTCATCTTTGGCTAGATATTGAGCCTTAAAATCAGCAGAATGTCTTTAACGACGAAATTGTCGACTCCCAAATAAAGGACTACTCCTATGTCTATGCCCAACCGATCGTTCTTTTACTCCGAGCTGTGCCATTATTATCCATTTGCAGAACAATTTGGAATACTTCAAACATGGTCTCAAAGCTGGCATAAATGCTTAGGCATTCCACATAGGTACATACATATGTATATTTATACGAGTAATATACGAGTATGAAAGAGTAATTATAGGCACGGCATCTTGCAGCATTTGCACATCCGCCCTGAGCTGAGCCCTGAAGACCGAACGAATCCGACTGGAAGCCAACACAGGCCCCGTCCATTAACTGCCTGAGGTGGCACTTCGGAGCCACCGACGACTTAAACGTTGACACTTGAACTCTTTTTGATTTCGCCCGAGCAAAGGGTGTAGGCCTGCACAATGCCACAATTATGTTAAATATCGACAAGTGGCCATCCAGAGCCAGCTTTTGTTGTGCGGCACCGGCAAAACCAGAGAGAGAAATATTAAACACTCGAAGAGGAGGCCACGGGAGGCCGACAATCGAAATGCATTCCCTCGCAACAAAAGGAGAAGTAAGTGACAAAATGGTGGGAGAAAGCACACTGGAAAAAGAAAATAAGTATTTAAGATCGATCGTGTGTTAAGCCAAAAACAGCACCAGCTAATACGCAACTTACTTACTTATTGTTTACTTACAACAATACTTTTGTTCCATGTCCAAGTCAAAGCAACGCCAGATTCGGCTAGGTGTGGATGCGCCGTTGGAGGCATTCAAGGTAATCCTCGGCTATCTGTATTCGGGCAAGATGCCCATATCCTCACTGGACGTGGATGCCATCTGCGAAGTGCGCTCTTGGCCAATATGTATTGCTTAGTGGAAGCCGAGTCGGCCCTAGACAAACATCTGCAGGATAATCTGGCCGTCAGCACCGTGTACTGTAAAAAATACTTGACGCCATCGAGGAAAAGATCGTGCAGCTCAAAGCAATTATAAAGAACTACTGTATTCGCTAAAAGATTGAGTTGAGAACTGTGTGGCAGTGGCTCAGTTGACTCTAAGTGAGGGTATGCTCGCTGAGTTCTAGCGACTTGTTCCTCTAACTTTCATTTATTACTTTCTTATATATGTATATAAAATATATAATTTTTCTCTAGAACCCGAACTGCAATTGAATATCAATCCTGTTAAGGCAGATCCCAAGTTCGAGGACGTAGAGTGGCTTAGAGGATTCAACTTCCGTTGAAAGGGAAGGTTCTAGACCGCCGCAAGATATCCGAGGGCGGCCCTAGGTTATTTGGTGGTATTTGGGATCTTTTTGGACACTCTAAGCTTTAGGGCCTGGGACCTGGCAAATTCTTGGTTGCTCGCATCGCTTGAGCTGTTCCAGCGAAACTGTGGCAAAGCAGCGAGCACTTAGTTTTCCCTTCGTCGTTTCATCACTCACATCCATTGCATATTTGACAAATTTTCGAATATACATGTACACAAGCGCATATGCAGGCGAATAAAAGCAATATACTGGTGTTAGAAATATAAAAAGATGAAACACTGACGACTCATATGATCAGAGGCGAGACGATCACGGCAACGGTACGATTCTCTGGTACGAGTACCATTCCAGTCGCCATTCCAAATGCCGTACTTCGAGGGCGTTCAATCGAAAATGTGGCTGCTGGGTGTTGGCTGTTGGTAGGTGAAGGGGATAACTTAATTATGCAATCTAAATGCATTGAATCACCTCAACCAAATGACAATAATCATGATGACAGAGTGGTGCCCCTGCTATACGCCCCAAAAATGTTAACTCATTTGTTGTCCGCTTTCTTTTGGCCCTGACAGCAGGCAAACCGCACAGAAGCTTCCTCATCCTCTACCTCTTCTTCCTCCAGTGCAGGTGCCCAACAAAGGGGGTGCTCGGAGTGGGCGTGTCTGTGTGCCCATCTTCCATTTTTGGTTGGAACGACAAATCTTTGCAATTTATTTACGTGCCATTTCGTAGCGAACATTTTCGTTAGATTTTCCCCATTCTCATTCTCCCCGTCGACTGCCTGGCGGAATTCCAAGACAACTTCAGTCTCAAGTCCGACTATAGCTCCAACCCAAAACTCCCACTCCCAGTCCTGTTCCCTCTACTGGTGCTGCTCCGCTTTTTGGCGTCGACAAAAGTCATGACGCGCTGATGACGTTGCCAGTGGAAGGATTTAATGGCACATTAAGAATTTTATTACCGCACAACAACAGCAACAGCAACAGTAACAGCAGCGGTAGCAGGCGAAGGTACTTGGTAAAGGGAAGGGCGTACAGCGGAGATGTTGGGTGGGTGGAGAGGGACAGTAGGAAAATTCATCGCACCTTGGCAGAAAAATTTTTCGCGCGCGTACACACAAAATTTTTGACAGCCATCGTCGGCATTGCCACGAAAATCTTTCGGTGTCAACAGAAAATTTTAATTTTCAGTTTCCAGTCTATTTTCATGTACACCCTTCAGAATGCTTTTCAGAGGAAGATCATATATAGTATCCACATATAGAGTATGTATCTGAAACGATACGGTTATCTCGTAATGTTCTTTAACATAGAGATATTTGGCTATAGCTAAGCACCGACTCTTGTTTTTCAATCTGTTCGAACCTAAAGTGTATCTAATGCTTCGAGTATCAAATGCCTTCACAGCAATCCTTCTTTTCCCGTTTCTTTTCTCTTTTTTGGCTGGTAATTTATTTTTGTATTTGGCAAAAGGTTGGGCCGCTGCTGAGGGGAGGTGGAGGTGCCACATCTTCAGTTCTTCAGCCAGAACTTTCGCTCTCACAGTGTCGTTCAGCTCCGGCTAGGACGATTGTCATTATTACAAGTTTTGCATAAATGAATGAATGAATGACATTTATGTATTTCATTTAGCCAGAGCCAAGGACTCGGCTTAAGCTGGCGTAGGAAAGGGGGGAGGCAGTAGCAGGGGCAGAGGCAAAGACAGAGACAGGGGCAAAGGACTGGTGGATCCAAAGGACAGACTATAGCCATTTGGTTGACTGAAATGATGCGCGAGTTTTTCAAATCTTTATGTCCTTTGTTTGATCAACTTTCGGGCAACGACTCTTGCCCAGACGGCAAGGGGCTGAGGGGGCCGGGGCCCAGGTGTATGGCAGTTAACTCCACGTGCCATTAACCCATTATGTGTCAGCGAAAATTTCAATCCAGCCACAATTTCATCTTGACATTTGTGCATAATTGAATTAATTCCGAAATGGAATTCAGACATTTTCAGAAGGATTGCTGGAGGGAGGGGAATGGACGGCGTCGTGGCTTTGAAAGGATTTTGGATAAACCTGAAGATTCTTAATTAAAAAAGCTTAAAGTTCAATTTCAACAACAAGTCAGGAGCACGATGGAATTGAAAGAACTGATGAGAGGACAGAAGTTACCGCTAGAGTATCCAAACAGAATGGTCGGATGGGGGAAAGAGTATATAGGACTAGTAGTAGGACTTTAGGAACAGGTTTGAATCTGAATCCTTGCCGATGAGCAAGCCTTTCAATTGTTCTGGTGGCATCTCAATTTCTGGTATTTGTACTTTTCTGATGTGCAAAACATACCATCTGACTCATATTTGATTTCGGTGACATCCATTGTCCATAGCATCAATATACACTTTCGGATGAGCGGATAAACCATACCTGTTTCGTAATCGAATGCGATACGAAGGAACGAAGAGGATGTAAATGCTGGTCGACGTTCCAATTGTCGTTGTTGTTTTCGATCATTTCGTGTCTCTAGTACTTGAGTCACGCAATTGCGACATGCTCACACGCACATTTTCGTTCGTCTGTGCTCATTGCCTTTTTCAAGCTTTTCAATGTATACCTGTCTTACTGAACAGAACCGTTTAATAATAATTGAGGACCTAATGGGCGCACGGATTGCTACCGCAATTTAAGAAAATCTCAATCAACATTGATTGATCCTTACTTTTGACAATTTACTTGGATTTAATTTGTCTTGATTTATTGCTATTAATTTGATGTAAGCTCATTTTCCGCTAGCGCTTTTTTCCTAATTTTCCCCATTTTTTATTAATTACCATTTGAATTCAATCGAGCAAACCGAATGCAGATTCCAAAGTTTCACTCGATTACCTCGCGCTACCTTTACAAATTTTGAAGGCACTCGTATATAGAGAACATTAGCCAGCAGATGCTTCTTTCGGAGTAGTCTTGATTACTGCCCCAACTTCGCATCTACCGAGTACCTTTTCCCCAGTAGCGTAGCCAATTAACGCCGATCCGTGCAACATCTGGAATTGAATGGGAGGGGCAATAGAAGTCCTCTTCTCTCCTTTTTTTCTTATTTATATGCAATTTAGCTATCTTCTCCGTGTTGTTTGTGCAACCCTTTGAGCACTGCCACCCTACCCTTCGCTCTACTTAATTTGAATGCATTTAAAAATGTTAAAATATGGGAATTACCATGGAAAAAAGCGTGGAAATGTGGGGGAAAAACAAGCAGAATTTATCTGCAGAGACACGCACTTTGAACGTTAAGCAGGAAGCAAGTTCGGCCTCGGCTCAGAGCAGGCTCGGCACACAAAGGATTTGTACGTGTTCCCACTTGATGAGGCTGCCCCGAGCAGATCCGTTTACCAGCCCAGTCTCGGTCCTTGCCTTCTAACCACCGACCCACTGCTCACCAAATACGAGTACGAATACGCGAAAAAATTCCACAGACACACGATGTCACAAAAAAAAAATTAAATTAATTCTGTTCGTAAGCCGAAGGTAGAAATACCCTTGAAGATATTTTGTTCTTATATCTGAAATATACATAAATATATGATGGAGAAAAGATATGGTGCTCTCACTTGATTCAAATGCTTTCAAAATATTTGTGTACAAATGATAAGAATAAATAGCCCATTCAATATCGCCTCTGTATAGAAATTGGATAATATGGAAATAAATGAATTATTCTCATAAAAAATCGAAGAAAGACCGATATCCATCAATTCTGAAGGTGAAGCTTATAAAAATGTATCTGAACAATTTACGATTTAAATTCTGTATATATAAAAATGCAAGTGCATCTGAAAGTTGCTTCAAAGAGAGGCTAAAGAGTTTTCCTGGAGTCAGTATTTAATATTAGAAATATAGATACATATATGTATACTGGAAAAGGTGGCAAAAGGTGGAACTGTAGTATTTTTTGATGGGACTTCGTTGCAAGCTTCTCGCCAAAGGTATAATAACCTTTCCAAAAGGTATGCATCACGGAAAGTAACAAAAAGAATTGGACAAGGCAAGCGAGATGGAAATAGGCATTATAATACTCGTAAAAAGGAAATGAAGTACACCCAGAAAACAGCAATGGAGGAGGGGCGGATAGATAGGTGGGAAATGAGTAGGCAAGGGCGCATTACACGCCACACACCCCCTCCCCTTGATACCCCCCACTCCGCTGGGGCTCACGTTACGCTGAAAAAGAGATAATTTTATTTCATTAATCCTTTTTTGGGACAAATTCTCTGTCGTTTTTTTTTCAGCCATGTTCTTGTTCAGCTTCTGCCATTGCCATTGCCGCTGCTTTCGCTTCTGTTTTTTTTTTTTTTTTTGTTCGTCCACAGATTCGGCTACGTCCGGCTTTGGGGCGTGGCTCAAGCGTAATATTAGCTTAAAATTGTGTAAATAAAAATTACATTCGTAAGAAGGTTGGCCCTCATCCCCCATCCTCCGCGCCAGCGGCAGTTAGCGGATGGAGAAATGAGATACAGAAACAACGATACAGCAGCTGCTGTCAGCCCCCAACCCCATCTCTATCCATATCCAAAGAACGGACCCGTATCCCAAATCCGAACCCCAGACCAGAGCCCCGGCCGCATGAATCAGTGACCGCAAGTTCTGGACTCCATCCGGCGGATTTGCTGTATTGGTGTGTTGCTGATGCTAAATGTGGGCTTTCCTTCTGTCATCAGCATTTTTTGGTACAGTTGTGCACGTTCCAGACGAAATTGTACTTAAAGGAAAAGGAAAAGCAGAAGAAAGCAATACTAGATGTTACTAAAAGCTGTATTCTGAATATACAAATTAATAGATATAGTTGGAAAAATGTAAAGACATATTCATCTTTATTGAAAGAAGTGAAACACAAAGGATTGATCAAATATTTATGAATTGATTATTAGAATTAATTTAAAGATTATAATTTAAATACAAAATGTAAGACTCAAATAGATTAAGTGGTAGATTCAATGTATTTTCAGTGGAAGTGAGTTTATGATCAATAGAAACTAAATCCTTGCATGAAGAGGCAACCGAATCGATTCAGTGTGATTCGAAGATCGATTCGTTCGGTCAGTTCGAATCAGCTTTCCCATTGCATCGAATCAGCCGTCCCAAACAGACTAAACTATCACTCTCCATTTGATATTCTGGTAGAGAGAAGGAATGAAGGATTCGTAGTGATCAAAGGACTAAAGAGGAATGAGTATAGCTGTGATTTTATGAATACAGTGTGTTCATGCTACAACATTTTCGCTACTGCTCACAAAAACAGGATATGAACATATTTCTATTACGAATTCCCATTCCCTAATAGAAGGCCACTCTTCTGGTAATCTGTCTCATATCCATTTATATTGCAGAGACTTTCTGAACTTACCATCTCTGAAGGCCACTCTTCTGGTAATCTGTCTCATCTCCATTTATGTTGCAGAGACTTTCTGAACTTACCATCCCTGCCCCCATAATCGTGATCAATATTAACACCTTGGCGAGTCATTTGTCTGGCAATTTACAACACTTTTTCGGCCAATATAATTTGCGCTTAATGGCCTCCCAGGCCATGGGCAGCACCGGGATAAAACCCTTTGGCACGCATAATTCAAATGGCAGAAAGTTGTTCTATCTCTAGTCCTTGCTCCTTGCTCCTTGCTACTCCTCTGTATCTCGGTATCTCTCTCTCTCGCTCTCTCTGCTCTATACTGCTCTATGAGTATGCCCATTACCGTCGCCGTCTCTCTCATTCGCAAATTAATGTTACATTTTATTTGAAGAAGAAAATATAAATATTTCGCTGCGTTACAAATAAATTCCCGGCTACTCCTCTTGGAAAAATTATAAACAGGCCGCATGGCGGCCCGGCCCTGGTGCCCTGCTGGATGCTGGATGCTGGATTCTCGCTGCTGGGTGTTGGCTGCTGTCCCTGCCGCCTGTTACGACTCCTGGTTGGGTATATAACTCCGCTCATTAGTTGCCCTACACGCAATTAAGCACAAATGGCTTTTGAGGCGGCAACCAGAGTAGCACACGCACACACGTATTCGAAGTCGCAGTCGTAGTCACTGCCGCAGCCGCACTCGGAGTCGGAGTAACAGTCAGAGTGGCAGTGCCTATGGGATGTGTCGCTATGACAACTCGGTTTAGCCAGCACCCAGTACTGGGTAGCCCAGCACCCTGAGCCCAGAGTACTCCTGCTCTTACTCCTGCATTCAGAGCCAGAGCCTCAGTTAACAATAAATCCTTGAGCAAAAGTTATACGCAGCGGAAACATTGTCATTGCCATTGCGTTGTCCTTGCCAGCGCAGTGAAAACTTTGACTTTTCATATTTCTTTGGCTCCAGAGGGGGCTGACAGAAGAACTCCAGTTCCACCTCCAAAAAAAGTGCGACTGTGCACTGTGCATCAGTAATGATCGAATGGTTACTCAGATATAAACTTAATTACAAGCTAAAGATCATCAGATACATCTTTGCAATAATATGTAGATTACTGTTCCCACTTCTAAAACATTTTACTTAATCGGAAGATCACCCGAAAGCACCGAAGCAGATCCCATCAACCGATGATTTGGTTACCTTACGCCTTTTCTCTACATTTTCAGTGGGATCACCACTTGTTCAGATTACAACGCTATCCTGCTGCCTGGGCCACAAATCCACATTAAAATTTGTCGTTCGTAACTTTGGCGGATGGGCGCATCCGTTGTTGCGTCTGGGACTAGCCTCCGCCGATTCCAAGCTCCTGCCACTGCCACCGAACTCTCCTCAATCTCCTTTTACATTCTGGCAAAGCCAAAAAATTTATTACACGTGAAATTTCACCTGCGCAAGTCTCCGCGTTCCCCATTTTAACGCTTAAATAAACTTTTTCGCCCCTCCTCAGGGTGGTGGATTCCTGTCCCTCCACGCCTTTTTATTTTTGGCATAAATATACATAAGCACGAATGCTGGAGAGGACGAGGGCCGGCTGGTACAGACTGGGACAGACACAAAAAGGATTCATAAATTTCGTAATTGTGAAGTGTGCATTTTAATGTGCTCGCAAATGAGTTGAAGACAAATTTTTGAATTATTTTCGAAATTTTTTTGATTTATTGAAATTGCCTCGGAACCAGCGCGTCGCACCACCTTACCATCCGCCCCTCGCTAGCTCACACTGCTTGGTAGCCCAATCTGCAAAGCAGTTTTGCAGGGAAATTTAAACTGCTTTGCAGTTATAATTAGGATCCTCAAATGCTTTACTGCTTGCCACGTAATTTGATGTATTCACTGAATGAATTTCTACGAAGAAAATTCCACTGAATTTCCAAACTTAATCACAATTTTCCAACTGTTGCATCAGGCAGTTGGAACGTTCAGGCCCCTAAGTTTTATACCATGGCACTTCATGGCGCTTCACCATGGCTTGTATAACGGCTCTGAGAGGGAAAGTAACTAGATAAAACATAGTACGAGTACTAGAGATACGAAAAATAAGTTTTGTTAACTGTTTGTAAACTGTGGGTATATTGACTTCGATGGGGCTCTGACCCAAGTAGACTCTCCTTTTAAAGAATCTTTCTTTCTTTACAAATATAATTATTTTAATTGCATTCGCCACATTTATCCCTTTCCATTGGCTTTGAACCTCTTTACATACTCTTTTCAGGTTACTCATACTCTGTCACAGGGTATACCCTAGTCGAGGGATTGCCCAGTCAGCGGCAATTGGCAGTGGTAAAAATTCAGCCATGTGCATGATTCGTTTCTGCCTTTGTCAGGTTCGTCAGTGAGCAACACTACAGTATGCTCGTACCAAAGCAGAGCTACGAGTAGGTGGGGAAAGCAGGGGTAAGCAGAGCTAGAGCGAACCGAACAGAACAGGCAGTTTACTGCACCTGCCCAACCAAGCAGTGGGACAGCCAAGCTTTCGGACAGACAGACAGGCGGCAGTCAGTCCTTTCAGTTACTCACTCCCGCACTCTCTCAATCTGTCTGTCCGTTGAGTCAGTTGTTTGATTTTACAGTTGTAGTCCAATTACGATTTTGAGCGCATACCAACCGCACAGATTTCTGCCTGTAGCTATATATGTATATATGTATGTCGGTGTGTACGGGAAACTGTCTGTTGGCGTCGTCGTCATACTCCTTCCGAACAGTTTCCACGCGATTTTTGGTCAGCTTACCACGTTGATGGTCTCTGTCTGAGGTCTGGGTCCCTGGACTCCTCGACTCCTGGCTACTAGCAGAGAGCCTCCTGGTGCTACGCTCTAAATTACATTTTAGCAAGTTAATTGAAATGGAAATTAGTTGAAATTGTAAAACGAATTGAATTGTATGTGATTAGCTGCAGCATTTTCGAATTGGTTAAACAGGGGCACCAGCAGCAGCAGCAACAGGAGGCAGCAGCAACAGTCATCAACGGTATGGGTTGATTTCCACCTGGCAGGAGTCGCAGCCAAGACGGTGCCCAGGCACCCACAGAGGAGTGCAGCAAATTGGTATTCGTCCTCCCCCCAATGTCTAATTGAAGTCCACAACATTAATTGTTCATTTCGGGAAGGGAATGGGTTTCAGATTGTATTAGGCAGTAGATTCTAAAGGCCAGTAGGAGTACGACAAGCAGATCTCCAAAATTAACGTTTTGAATCAATTTAAAAGGTCTTTTGGGCTCAAACAGTAGCCTAAGCAAGTCCACCATTTAAAGCTACTCATAACAAAGAGGATTCCAAGAAGTATGCTTTGATTGATTGAACGACTGACAAAGTGGTCTTTTAGTTGATTGAAGGATTCTGCGCATGCGCACGCGTTGCTATTTCTTTCGAGGAGTGGAAAAAAGCATCCACAAAGCTCAGACTTCATATGTATGAAGTTGGGGTTCTCAAATGCCACTCGATTCACTTTTCAAGCATCTTTAAAATGTTTTTTTTTTGATTAGAGGAAATGGTCACCGAAGATCCTAGGCTATACACCATTAACCGATGACCTATCCGCCATACACAGTCTGCTATATCCTGGCTTTCATGCTGCCCCGTTCCTCTATTTATTCCATATCTTTTTCTTCTTCTGCACTTCCGTTGTCACTGCGCTCCCCAGACCGCAGACAGACGTCGTGAGCCCTCCCGTATATTTAACCATAAGTAATATTAATACCCATTTTTGCTATCCGAAAAAAAGGCAGTACTATGCTTTATGTTTGTGTGTGTGTGTGTGTGTGTGTGTGGGTGTGGGCGGACCAGTGACGGACGGAAGGGTTGGGTGTGTGTAAAATTATTATCCTTCACGCTTAATATGCACAAGCGGAAGCCGCCATGGAGAGATGACGATGGCCATGCCAGGGCCAGCAGCCAGCAGCCAGCGGCCAGCGGCCATTTAGCGTACGCATCTGTGTATGTGTCCGCGAGCGTGTACTCGTATCCATGGGTTCTAGTCCGTATGTATGTCCGCGTTTTTTTACACTCGTATCATCGCCGTAACCGTCCGTCGTCCTAGTCGTCGTCTACTTATGTGCCACATGCCTCGCTCTGCTTCCTACGTGAGCTGGCCGTCCGTCCCGTGGAGCGCGTGTCCTTACAAAATTAGTGCTCTTTTACATTCATATGTGCAGGGATATACACGTATGTATGTATATGCATACGAGTCCTGATATATACCATTTTTTTCACAATACATTATTTTTGGTTGTACATTTTGCATCCCACAAGCAGCTGGCACGAGAGCAATCGCAACTCTGATATATAATATTATATGTAATTTTTTCTTCTGGTTTTTTGTGCAACTGTTTGTGCCACTTTGGCGGAAGTATCGCGGCGACATCAGCACGAATAGAGCCCCAAGCCCTCTCTCCTGCAGGAGGCAACTCCCACTCCCCCAACGCCCCCCACAGGACACTCTCGAGCATTATGCGTTTTTTGTGTGTGCTTAGCAAAGCATAGCATAGAAAAATGAGCGTATAAAAAATTGAAACCATTTTCTCATATTAAATGTATGCCGACCACGAAGGCGGAGAAAGGGGAGGCGTGGCACAAAGGCAACAGCAGTTAATAATGAGTGTGCGAGCGAGAGAGAGAAGAACGAGAGAAAAAGAGACCCCTTCTATTAGTCAGTGATGCCAAAACACTGCTGCTCTACACTCTAGCAAGCAGTCAAGAGCAGTGAAAGCCGATCAAGCAGTCAAAAACTATTCACACGCGTTAAGCAGTTACCGACCAAGCCAACGGCGACCTAATTTCGATTATTTTTTGCTGCAGATCAAAAGGGGATATAGATATCATTTTTGTGCAATTTATTGGATATCTAACACAATATTTTTTGTTTTTGTTATATTTCTTTCATGGAAACTGATTAAAGCAGCTTTTTGGCCAGTGTTTCCAACTATTAACCTGATTTCTGTCAATTCCTTCCACTTTTACTTGATTTTCTGATATGATTAATTTATAAATTTCAAAAGAGAGAGGCTACGTTTTTGAACTCAACATTTCATATGAATAAAATCATTATAGTTCAAGTCGTAGACGAGTAAACAACATTTCTGATAAACAGTGAAAAGAGTTGGATTCAAAAACAATGTAAGTGTTTGAATAATAAAGAATATGTTATAGTTTTTAAGTGCATTAACACTCGCATTACGATTGAAAACTCATATGTACATGAGCACAACGACACGATCCTCTAGAAGCTTTATCCTTATAGAGCTCTGAAAAGTTCATGCAGCTGCCCCAAACATTCTATGGCTTCTTTCTCTCTCTCTGTCTTTGTGTTGTACATATCCGCTTCCTGTTGTAGACAGCGTAACGCTGATCTCTTCGTTGTATTCCGGTATCCAAGGCCCGTGCTGTGACTGGGACTGTACGTGTCGCCTTGTCACTGAGACACTGAGACTCCACGTCGTCGTCGTCGCTGTAGTCGTGGTCTTGGTCGTGGTTGTAGTAGTCTCTGCTGATTATTATTCCGCTGACCGTTTCGTATTTATTTGAAAGGCATTTGCCGGCTGCCACCAACACATGCACACATGCTTGGCATATGTACGCGTTGTCCGGGGGTTTTTTTTCCGGATCCCGGCATAGGAGTGGGTCAGGGAGCGAAAAACACAACGACATATTCGTCCTGCATAAATGATGTAATTACAGCGCAAGATTTTTGCTATGAGCAATTTTTATTTTAATTTCTTCTCCCGCTTCTTTCTTGTGTCCCCGCATTTATTCACATTTTTTTGCTCCCATCTGCGATTTATACATATGTATGTGTATATGCTCTGATATATACATGTATGTATATATGTATCTGAGTCCTGGCCATACGAGTACAAGTCTGAAAGCTTGTGAAATATTTTGCATGCTTTTATCATAATTTTAATTAAATGCGCAAATTACTATAAAATTTATATACGCTGTGAATTTTTTCCTTTGGCCTTAAACTAAAAAAAAAAACAATATAGGGTTGGGTATATCCCTTTCCGGAACATGAGATTGATATGGTGGATGGTGGGTGGTGGATGGCGGGCAAACGGTTTGCGGGTTCCATTTATATACGAATGGGGTTCATGGTTTTCCTGGGTTACTTATGCATCCTCAGACATATAGCAGTACTCATATTTGGAATCCTCCTCCAGTTTCGATTCGGCATTGAAAACGAAATATTTGAAGGTTTTTTCCCAACTCAATATCATGGAAATCTAACTAACTAAAAGCTCTAGTCGGGACATCTAAGAAGCCATCACTATTCAGAAAAGTACTTTTTGTAGTGCAGAATGCTTATCACAAAAGGATGCTCTTTGGGTTCCTAGCTTTTTTTCTCCCCAATTTCTCCCAGCTCTATTTGTACGCACCCTTCTTAATCATCGACTGACCTCCAGTCCTCTTGAAATATAAACAAACGGCGTTTTCAGCGCCTTTTCTCATTTCGAAAACCCTTTTTTGTGCATTTGAATTTGGCAAATGTATTCCAATGTTGATATTTTACCGTCCTAGCCGAGACCCAACCCCAGCTGATACCACTCCAGCGCCAAAACGAGACCCTCAACCACCTGACGAGCGGGGGGTTCTAGTGCACTTCTAACATGGGGCAAAAAGTGCGTCCTGGCGAAAGGATCGCTGGGACTGGGACTGGGGCTGGCGAGCGATATGTTGACACAGCCAACGCCGCAAAAACATTGGCGGGCGTGTTAAATGAAATGAAAAGCCAAACGCGCGACCGCGAAAATCAAACAACAATAAAAAATACCGTAGAGAGGGGAAGCCCGAGCCGGGCAACCGCAGAAAGGTGGCCGGCCACACTGGACCAGGCAAAATGCGATGGCAGCGAAAAAAATAACCCCGGCCCCCCCTCCCCCCTTTCACACACATAACATCTACTCCCATGCAGTGACAACAACGGGGTTGGAGTGTCGATATTCTATGGACTATAGAAGACGCGCTACTCATTGACATGTCTCCAGTTCGATAGCTTATGTGGCCTGAAACATAAAGAAAACAGCATCTATTTAAATCAAACTCTTATATTTTGGCCAGACATCCTCTTGGAAATGGAAGCGCACTTCTTGCCCAAAAATATTTCGCTTGGAGAATGGAAAAATCTTGATTCTGACTGTTCCATGTTTTAGAATGTAGTAACTTCTTTCTATTACAACCGATCGAGGGCACCGTTCATTCTATGGTCGCCCTTTCCCAACTTTAACCAAAGCTACACAAAGCTAGTATACCCTCTGCCTAAAATCCTCTGAGTATTAGGTATCGCAAAGAGTAAAAAAAATAGTAGTTAAACCCAATTTGTAATTTGTTTGGCAAATCGCGCGAATGGCGGTGAAGGACAACAACAAGAACGTCGAAAGCAACAGCAACAAAGATAGAGAGAGCGAGAGGTGCAAAAACAACAGAAACAGGAAGCCACAAAGCTAAAAACAGTAAACGGTACCCGGGAAAACGGGTAAACGGTAAACCAACTTCCGCCGGAATCCTTTCCCACACAAGTTTTCTGTGTGTGTCGGTGTGTGCTGTCGCGATGAGAAACGTGCTGATGCATAATCATTGGGGCCATTATCATTTATTTCACTCAAAGGTGTCGTTGCTGCTGCTCCCTCCCTGCCCCACCCCCCACCCCCTCCACGGATGCGGATACCTGCAACAATCAAAAGCACACGCACCAGGAGAAAAAGGCGCGAGCAAGCTTAGCTAATGCCACAGAAACTTTTGGGGCTCCACTGCACGATCGAACCAGCGAAAAGGCCACGAAACGTCACAAAACTTGGCCAAAAATGAACGTAACGAAACCTTCTATAAGACCAGAGGAGAATATCTTTTTGATTGGTGATTGTCTTATGTCAAAGATCTAGAAGAATAACAGCCTTCAAAGTTGTAAACACTTGAACCACAGAACAACAATCAAAAATGCATCAAATCGTCAAGTGTAAAGCGACACCAAAATCCACCAACGATTAGCAAATACCCCCGACAACAAGAGAAACAACAGCAGCAACGATTTTACTACCGCATCGCATCCACAGCAAACAGCGGACAAACAGCGTCCTCCTGCGTTCTGGAAATGTATGAACCCAAAAACCACGGTAACCCACTCACCGAGGCCCAGACCCATACCAGGACCCCACACAAATCTCATCCGTCCCACTGGGGCAGGCTCTCATGTACGGATGCTGCTCGCGATTTTCGCCTATTTGTTTAGGTCAAAACTATAAAAATCCAACAAACTATACTGAAATGAAATCAGAATAGAGCGAGACAAACATTTGCCATGCATACATCAGCTGAGGAAGAGTGAGCGGGAAATAATCAACAAAACAATAATTAAGTACAATCTCCCGCACACATATTGTTAGAGTACAAAATCAGATATTAATTTATTGATATTGTGAGAGCGGACTATGCGGAGAGACCTCTGACCTCTTACCCCTGACCAGAGCATTTAATAAGCATTTATTGGTAAATTCTTCCCGTAAAAAGGCTTATTTATGCTCCCCCAGTCCCCAAGGGCTTGTTATTCATAATTATCCGAACAAACAGCGAACAAGATCTTTTACTGATTCTACGACGAAGTTTTCAAAGTCTTCAGATGATTCGCAACACTTGAGGGTAAAACATTCTACCAGTCTAGAAAACAATCTACATACACAACTATTCGGTTCATAGATTTTCAGATTTAAGCCATCATAGTGCCCATTGAATATATGTATTTACAGTCAACATTCAATATTTTGAATCTCACAAAATCATTCTAAAACTAACTGTCGTCAGCAGAACAGCTCGGAGACGGAACAAAAATATTTATATTTTTTAAAAAAGGAATATCCGAAAAAAGATCCAAGCCGCTTGGAAGTAAAAGTCAAATCATCAATAAACATATATATTTTTCTACCGGATAGCATAGTAAGTAAAGAAAAATGAATAACAGTCTGACATTTTACATAGTAAAACTTCCAACAATAGATAAATAATAAATAGAGGACTGGATTCTAAACCAGGCAAAAAGTAAGTATAATTACCATAGCCTAACGCCTCTTACAGTGATCTCCGTATTCACAGTACTATAGCCCAACCTCTCTTACAGTAATCGCAGTAATCAAGTAGAGATGAATCATAGGAAGTGCTGAAAATCATCAATCAAAGCAAGCTTGAAATAAATGAAAGATATATGTCAATGTGCTAGTTTCTAAAAAGTCTCCAAAAATCATTCACGGCTGGACTTCAAACCAATAACATCTAACCCGGAAACATTTTTGTTTATCTTAAAGAAACCCATTGATAGTAACAAGGTAAGAACAATAACCATTGCATAACCATTGATTAGCTTGACATACCGCTCTCCTTCCTAATATTTAACTAGATGCTGCGACTTCCAGCTGTCTGTGTTCAGCAGCTGCGCTTTAACCAGCTTATTGCCGATCCCATGCCACAGAGCTCTTTGCCCATGCCGCAGAGCTCTTTGCCCGTGTCGCCCAAGGACATACGTCCTCGTGGGCCAGTTGTCGAGACGTATGAGGGCAAGCAAGAAAACCCAGACGATGCCGTGCTGCCGATGCCTCCTCACAAACTCCCCCTGGACATATTGGGGGATTTGGCTAAGCTTGGGAAAAACATGCTGAATCTGAAGGAGATACTACAGGAAAAGAAGTTCGATTTCAAAGGGGCACTGATGATTGGAATGGATAACTTCAACGGACAGTTGCAGAAGCAAAAGGAAACTATAACTAAGACAACGGAGAGTGGGATTTTCAAGATGCAAAATGGCATTAAGCAAGCCATTGATTTATTGAAGCGTCGTTTCTAATCAATTTGTTTGTTAATGTTTATTTTCTAAAATGTTTTCCATAAATTTCTTATTATATTTGAACAGTTAACAAAAAGTGTACTCATATTTTCGATTCCTCCAAAAAAATACATGTTAGAGTGAACAATGCTATTTTCAGCACACATTAATGTAACTAAATGTTAAGTTCCTTGAGGTAAATCCTTCACAACAGCAACGGACCTAACCGACCTCACCGTAGGACTCCTTAGGTTACATCACTACATTTCACAATACATTAATTAATTAAGAAACAGAACACTGTACGCGGTTCGACAGATATGACGATATCTAATTTGGGAGATTTGTAGGAACATTTTAAAAGATGATTTATAGATCAGCAGAGTGTGGGCTTGGGCACTTCTAGAAATGCTAGATCTCTTACAACCGTTAAGAAAGTAAAAAAGTAAAGTAAGAAAGTAAACGCGTTGATGCTACTTTGGGAAAGATATTGGCTATAACATTCACTATTGACGGTAAGAAATTGAGAACGAACGTAAGCATATTGAGCCAGTTTTCCCTGCCCTAAGGAATCTGTGTTTTCCAGCCCCAGCACCGATGCCTTGAGCTGCACAGCAGATTGGAGCAGCAGCCGAGACTCGACCGTAGTGTTACATTTACCAAGGATTTGGACACCCCAGAAGGACACACTGCTCGCGAAGCGAACAATTTAAATGTATTCGGGACATCTGGCCAGGCCCAAATCACAAAAGGTCGCCACAACAAACTGTCGCTGGAAGGAAGAACAACGGCGTTGCCCGAAAAAAAATGGAAATTCCAGCATTAAAATAAGTTTTTAAAACTAAGCAGCGCGGCTTATGTCACAGAGACCAGGGTATCCATGGTGCAGCAACGCAGAGAGGGAAAAGCACAACCCAACCACACGACAGACAACATTTAGAATATAAATTTAGTTAAACAAATCTCGGACGAGGCTGTCCCAAAGGTATGACCACGATGAGCGTTAGAGCGGGTTGCCAGGGCTGCCACCGCCATGTGTGCAGCAATGGAACCTGGATACACTGCACTCAAATGGAAGAGTCGCTGAAAAGGCTAGAAGCCAAGATATATTCGAGATTTATCCTACATTTTCCAGATGTATGAGTTAGTTGTTTACTTCACCGATAAAATCATATTGTTCGACACATTCACCTGCATATCTGCATAGATTCCTATCGCTTAGGTCCCCATAGAATGGGAATTCTTTGTCGCCGGGCCGTAGGGCAACAAAAGAACCGACCTCTAGACCTCCAGACCCCCAAAGTGCATTTCGCTTTGGTTTAGGGTTACGACCAGACCTCTTCTTCTCCACAATTTCCACAGCTGCATTTTCTTGTTTTGCTTCTTTATCTTTTTTCCATGTACAAGTATGTACATATGTAGGCTTCTTCTCGTTCTCCTGATCCTGCTGCTGGCCCCTCAACTCCATTCCCATTTCGCTGAAAAATGTCAAAATATAATTTTTGCGTGGATTTTCGCCAACCCAACAATAATAATCACAAAAAAAAAAAAAACACGAAAGGAAGACTCGTTTCGGGGACCGAAGCCTTAGATGCTCTAACAGATTCTTTGTTCAAATAAATATATGGTTTTTTAGGATTTGTTTATACCGAAAATAAATGCAACAATATTTCAGAAAAAGCTCTTCTGTGGAAAGAACCAAGCGGACATCAATGAAAACATTTTTCTAGTGCTCAGAAATGCATTATACTTAAAGGATCGAAAGGATGCAAAAAGGAATCAAAACTTACATTACCCTCTGCAAGGGCAACAAAAAGACACGGGGTAAGACGAAGAGAAGGAGTATGCCCCTCCTCAAAAAAAAAAGAAGCATTATATTATTTTTGCAACTGCTGCCTGCTTCTTATCTCAGCCGCTGCGTCGTCGGTGGCACGTTAATGTGGCCTATGTGACAGAAGATGGAATGGCACGGCTGTGAGGCAAGGGCAGGGGCCTAGAAGGGGTAGCTCTGTGGGGAGAGCTGGGAGCATTGCATGTCCTACTGTGAGACATAATTTTTAATAATCTACAACACAGTCCCGGCCAAGGGCGGGATGGGGCATGGTGCCCGAAAATACGCGCATGCAAATGGCTTAATTTAATATATAATTATACCCTGTAAGGGCACAAAATCCTACAAAATGGACGGCATACATCAGCTATATGTTCAGGGAGGATCATTGCATCCACAGATAGGTGTATTCAGATCTATTTTTTCTTCTAGATCTACATATATGTATATAAAAGCAATCGCAACAGGCAAATACATGTAAATGTTTCGATCTACTAGTATATATGCATGTATTTATAAAGAACTGCATCATTCATTAATTCCATTTCATTCCATTTCGATATATTTTCTGAGAGTATGCCCCATTCGACTAGCGGTTATAGCTCTACACCCACTCGAAAAGTGATTTTCTTGGTTTTGGTTGTTTCTCCTTGTTGCTGCTGCCACGTTTTTTATCGTGACTCCAAGATTGGCCAAAAGGTGTTAGGCATAAGATACCAGAGAGAGCGGCGCGGGAGGCCGGGCAGCTACGAGTATGGGGAGTATGTATGGGGAAAATAGTCTTGTCTAAGCCCCAGATTGATGCCGCCTTGCCGCAAACCCAATCCCAGAGCTGTAATTAAATTATCATGCCAACAGCATAAAATCCAACCCACACACATCCCACTCTGCACACGTGGATAGGATATCTGTGCTTGTGCCTCTGTCTGTGTGGTGCAGGTGCTGGGACGGGAACGGGGACGAGGACGGGGGTGCGGCAGCATGAGGCATTGTAATTCAAACAGGAGCCACAAACGCAACGGGTTAACATTAGCGCACTTTTATGGCCTCCCCAGGATAAGTGCGAGTATGTATTTACGTACATATGTAGTATGTGTATTCCACCGACCCATACCTTCCAGCGAGGCAGTGTCTCTGTTTTCTATGATTAGCTGGAAAATTTATGCCACCTGCAAAAGCCATTTTGCGGCAAGCAGTTAGAAAAGCAACAGCAGCGGCAGCAGCAAGAACAAATACAACATTTGCAGCTCCTACGGGGAAAAGCCGCCAGTATTTAACAAATTTTAGTATAACCAAACATATTATTTCCCTGGAAGCACTGATTGAAGAAAATTCACTAGAAAAAAAGGTGTTTCTTACAGCAGGACAATGTCTGAGAAACTGTTGCATCGTAACGGTGCAAAATAGGCGACTATTATATGCTGTTTATTTTCCAACAATTCTAAATAAAATAAATAAAACCACATCAAAAACCAGTCATCAAGGGCACACCCATTCGGATAGTGTAATTTTGTGTCGAGATATAAGTTTACACTTTTCGAATTTACTTCTGTCAAATGGAATAGAAAGTTGCTCTTACTTCTGTGGGCTCCACAAAGAACCAGAACAAGACATTCCTTAGCTTAAGTGTCTGAACCAGTTTTCGGAATACTGGGGCACACACTGGTCTAAAACGATATCGACTGATTTCTGCTGATATAACGACGGTCCTCTGTTGCTCTTCCTCTCTGCTGTACTCTCCCTCTGCTGTTGCAGCTTATCAGCTGTTCGCCGTCACTAACCGCTGTTCTTTCAATGGGCTAATTGGCCCACTCTTTCTTGCATCTATAGGCTAATAGGAGCCTCACATCAAGCCTCATCTAATCAAGTCTGGGCGTCCACTCTCCGCATCCACCATGCCAATGTAGGGAACATGTCGGGTTGTGAAGTAGATATACATATACCCAATATATACATCGAAAGATGATAGCTCCCACTCGATCCCAATGGGTCAGGTAGCAAAAACCTCCAAGGCGCAGTTCCTCCAGCACCATCTCAGCTCGATAATGATCCCATCCCTGGGGGATGGCATACTGATCACATCCTTGGTGCACCGATCATATTCTTATTCTTTGGGGGAAAAATGGCGGCTCGACGATCTCAGATAAACCCACTACACGTAACGCTCATCGACAGACACAAGCGGGAGCCGTACGATCGACAAGTTTGTATACCCGATACTGTGAGGAAAGTGAATGTGTGTAACGCCCAGAAGGAAGCGTGTCCGAACCCATAAAGATCAGCATCAATAGCCGAGTCGATTGTCTGGCAAGGGTTTCCCTGCCAAATCTGCTGGATCAGTTCCCTTTGGGTGATTTAATCGGGTGAAACCAATGTTGTGTAGAAAAACTTGGATTCAATTAATTATGGATGTTTGCCAATGGTATACGAAGTTCTCTAGACGACATAGCCGCCTCTGACTGGCGGAGGGGCTCTCATTTAAATGAAAGCCGAGAGTCCAGAGAGACAGAGTGAAATGCCTGGGCTCCTCCTTCTTGGGGAGCATCTGTTGACCAAATGTGGACTTAGGACGTTATTTTAATTTTTAAAAACTGCTTTTAAAACGCGATAAAATATGTTGAAATGACGAGCACAAAGAAAGAAAAAAATTAAGCGAAGGAAAGGAGTGAAGAGTAACGACTGATAGTGAGAGAGAGAGGGGACGGCAGCATGTTACATACATACATATGTACTTAACCATTTACATGTGTATGCGTATGTGATATATTTTATTCATAATAAAAAAACATACGAACAAATCCCAGAGTGAAAAAAACCCCAGAAAGATGGGTGAAACCCACGGCCCCAAAGCGGACAACCGAAGGCGAAGTGCAGCCACACTGCCAGGAAAAAAAGAGCTATGTGTGTGTAAAGCGTGCATTTACATAATGAAAGATGTAGCGATGTGTGTGTGTGTGTGTGCGGTGGGTTGATTGGGGTAGTCGAGGGGGACAGGGCAAAGGGATTAGCAGTGGGCGAAAGAGCTGAGAAAAAAAATTAAATTATAAAATATTGAAGCAAGTAAGAAATGCGCAAAAGGGGCCGGGGCCGGGGCCGGGCCGGGCCGGGGACAGCCGGACAGTCAAGCAGTGCAGCAAAAGAGTGGACGAACAGCCGCGGGGCACTGCCACTGCTTGAGTGCGGTATGGCCACACTAACACACACGCACACAGAATTAATGTCCTTTTAGATACAAATGCAATTTATAAGCAGAACTCGTATGTGGTGCGGGGATGAGGGTGGAGTCGCCCCAAAAAATGCTTTCACATGGCTTCACATCACCCGCTCCCCTCCACCCACTCAACTGCCACTTTTTTTGCCAACATAATTTTGAATAGCATTAAAATTATTAGCTACAAATAAATATAAAAAAAAATGAAGTAAGAGCAGAGACCAGAGGAAAAAAGAGCGGGAGTCGAGGAAGAGAGACTGGGAAGCCAGAGAGAAAAAAACGCGTGAGAGAAGGACTAGAAGTAGAGGAAAGAAATGGTCATCGTCATCCCATACCGAAACGGACTGGAGCCGGTCCCACTCTCCCATCTTGCAACAAATGCGCATAATGAGCTCTGGTCAGCCGGCCTAGACGTGGAACGTGGGTGGTTGCCACCGAGATTTACGCGCGACAACTTTTTCTTGGCCATATTTATACCCGGTACTCGAAGCGTACATGGGGTATATTCGATTTTTGGTGATATTGGATGTGTTTAACACCCAGAAGGAAGCGTTTCCGACCCCATAAAGTATAATATACTTGCTCAGGATCAATAGCCGAGTCGATATACCCATGGTTGTCTGTCCGTCCATCTTGTTTGACGACTAGTTCTCAGAGACTAGTAGAGTCGCGGCCTTTGCCGCTCGCGTTCTATTTTTTTTTTGGAATGGAACTTTGAGAACTTTGAGAATCAACACACATAAAGTATTGAGACTTTGACAAGAGGTTCTTATAAATATCACTGTGAGTGTACGAATGTACCATATCATTTTGTATCGCTTTATTCTACCAAATACGAGTATACGACTGAAAGTGCAGTCGATTGCCTGCCAGCTGCGTCCTAGCTGGTGTACTACGTAGACCACTTGGGGTCTCCTTCGCTGTCAATATGAGTCGTATCTGCATCTATTTGATCAGCTTTCTTACATGTTTTCTTTGGGTAATCTTTCCATATCTTTCGGTTTGGTACTTTCTGTCCGTTCAATCTCCTTGCAATCTCTCCACTTGTACTCCTAAAACTTAGTTTAGGAACGAGCGGTTCGATCAGGTTGCACTAGAGTTTCCTTACGTACAGATACATTCACTTATATTTATGTATATTCAATCAATATATGGAAGTAGCTGTGATTATAAAACAATCATCCAAGAAAAGCCCTAGACTTCATATTCATAGATGCTGTTTTAATACTTCCTCAAAATATCAAAAAATGCAACGTTACACCATTAATTTCTGATTAGAAATCACCAATCACATAGCTATTATTGATTCGAAATAACTCTACATTTTCATGTATTCCCCTAAGCAAAATTTATATGATTACTTTTCAAACTTAACTTTTTGCCTGAATATTATTATTTGCTATAAAAAACACAACAAAAATCTAGAAATCTACATTGTTTGCTTTTAAATAAATGGTTCTCCTATTTTCCATTTATATTTATTTCCAAATCAACCGTTGAATCACTAAATCCGGGGTCCTAAATCCACAATTAATCTGCTTCAAAAGGAAAAATTTGCTACAATCAGTATATGATCACATATGACAAGAGTATCCTTTGTTTCGGCAGCTGTTTCCCTCAATTTCTTTCACTGGATTTTCCTGCTTTTATCCGCCATCGGATATCGGCAGTAAATCCTCTTCGCAGGCGCGTTTACAAAATAATGTGGCCGCCGCAGGTCGTCTGCTGGGGGCTGCTTTTTAGTACATTTCACATCTCGCGCTGACCGCTAAGTGCGGCAGATGAAGCGGAAGTACACTTTCGTTGTTGGGATTACGATTACAAATTAAAATCAGTTTTATTCTTGTTACATATCATGTTTGCTGTTGGTTTTGTATATCAGTTATTAAACGTAACTCTTAACTAGGCAAAAAAATAATAGATATCATATACGAATAGTTTTAGGGGGGGATAGCGATAATCAGAGGGAGGACTGGGGAGGTGTGTTCACACGATGGCAGTTGCTCTGCTGCCAGCATTTGCTTGGGCCGTCGCTTGCGCCGTTTGCGAGCCTTGCGGCGCACCCGATCAAATTTACGTATGCGTTCGACAATGAAGTGCTTTAGGTCATCGCCCTCGTACTTGCGGCACGATACCGTGAATAGTATTAGCGAATTAAGGTAGAAAAAAAATCTTATATCATAGTCTTCCACTGAATTCTTATTTCCTGTCCCACCATTACTCTCCCTTTCGCGCTCCTGCTCCCTCCTCTGATAATAGTTGCTGTAGTTGTGTTTTCGCACTTTGGGACTGGGCGTTGGATCCTCATCGCTCTCCGATTGCCGACGATAGCGCTTGCCTGTGTGGTTCCACTCTTGCCGTAAATAGTCGTAAATGCTCATGTTCCTTATAATGATCGTATTGTTGTTGTTGCTGTTGTTGTTTCGATTGTTGCTGTTTGTATGAGGCGCCACATGCTGTAGATAGGGCCAACTGCCGCGTGCCACCTGCACGCGTGTTGGCAACGACTGATGGCTAGTTGTCGTTGTCTTTGTTGTTGTTGTTGTTGTTTGGGGCAGCATTGGCTCATTGTTGCATCGTGCATCGTGAACATGATGTTGTCTCACATTTTGTTGTTGTTCATGTGAGTATTCTACAGCAGTGACTGCAACACGTCAATGATCAGCAACCAGCGGTCCCCAGAACATCTTCGATATCTTTGTATCGTCCTCGGTTAGGAAGAACTGACGGCCCAAGTGCACAAACTCCTTGAGCGACAATTGGCCATCGCCGTTCTTGTCTATCACAGCAAAGGAAACGGCAGCATCGTCTTCGGTCAGTCCCAGACAGCGGAAGAAGAGCTTGTATTGTTCGAGATCCAGATGGCCAGTGTGATCAAAGTCCACAGCCTATTAAAATGCAAAATACAAATATGTTATAAAGACGAATAAATATATATGAAATACTGAGTGCTCACCTTAAACAAGTAGGGCAGAAAGCGTCCAATGCGCTTGGCCATCTTCTTGTCGTTGAGACGATGATGCAAATCGGCCAGAAACTGTTCAGCAGTGACCAGATTGTATGGGGTTATCTCCCCGAACTGCTCCTCCCAGGTCTGCTTGATCACGTCATTGAATTCGGCAGCCACCTCGGGCGTCAGGTGTCCCAGATCGTTGAATCGTTTGGCCAGCAAACTGAAATCATCATACGAGATGACGCCGTCATGGTTCACGTCCATGATGCGATGTAGAGTGCGCATTTTGCGGCGCCAGAAGGCGGAATCACCCTGAAAAAATAGAAAAAGAGACACCAAAATCATTAAAACTGTCTACAAAACTGCTTAAATGTTGCGCTTTTATAATCCAAGACGCTCTTTCATTGTCGTATCGACTACACCAAAAATATTAAGATCGTCCAAAGATAATATGCTACATCGAACATAAGAAATTAATTGAAAAACTCTTTTAAGTCATTTAGATACTGCTCGACAGCTGATATTAACTATTTTAATGAAGAAAGCTCTACACAGCTTAAATAAAGTAACAGTTTTCCTGAGATGAACTGCTTAATATTATGTACTGAACAGCTTTCAACCTGTGCAAATATGGCGAACTGCTTGGTCTAACGGTAAAGCTATCTAGGAACTACTGCTTCAAATTGCTTGAGGGTTGTTACTGCACCAACAGCTTTTTCTGCACTGCTTCATCACCACTTGTTTGCTGAATCGGAGTCGGAACTTTTCAGCAGTTCAAGCCTTGAGCTTTAAGCGTAAATTTGGTTTCAGGTTACGCTTCCATCAAGCTTAAAGCTTACTCGTTGCAAAGCTTTGATCGTAGGAAATTTGAACCGTTGGCAAGTGGTGTCATGGTGTTGCCTCTGCGAAGCAGTTGGCCATAACAGAACGCGCACTCTGTAAACTCTGTTACACTATTGGCCAACTTCTGTTACGGCAGCAGGTTCAAAAAACGACATTGAGCCGCCAAATCCGAGTGGACTGGAAAGTATCTCAAGCAACAGCTTACGAAACACGTTTCTTGCATACCTAGGCACATCGTGGAATTTTCTCAGCCACGTGGACCGTGCTGCAGGGGTCTATTTTATATGCTTTGATGTGTTTTTTGTGTGTGTTTGTGTCTGCAGTTCACTCACCCGCTCGCTTCTCTTGGAGCTTGTCTTCTGGCGGCGCTGCTCAAACTCATCATCCGAGTCTGCATCGCTGTCGCTCTCCTCCTCGCGGCGTAGACGGGCCGCTCCGGCGGATTTCTTTGAATATTTGCGCACGGCCTGGACCACGGCTGTTGGCATTTGATGCCATAGCAGCGGGTGGGCTCCATTTCCACCAGTTACGAGTAGAAGGCGCTGAAAAACAATTTTGATGGGAGAGAAGATTAATTAGTTTACAGTTTTAAGGGAATTGTTTTCAGATTCCATAGGAAGTTTCAAATTTTAATAATTGGGATTGGGATTCTATTTCTTGTATTTCTACTCCAATTTCTATTCAACCTCTGACATCTTCTTTAGATCCTTCATTAATTTTTGCTTTTCCCAAAATCGGTTGACTATTTACTGTTACATTCAGAGTTGGATGTTGCACAATATTATGCTTAAAATGTTGTTGTTTTTGTGTTTTGTTTTCAACCTCATGCTCAGGTTGATGTTGTTGCTTTTTGTTGTTTCTATGGTTTTTGTAGTGCCCTTCAGCGTATAAACAAACATTATTCTCTTGATTACAATTCTTGCTCTCTCTTCGTCTCCTCTAGATTTTTTTCGAGTGGAGCGAGTGGGGGGCTATTGTTAAGGTCAGTTCTGTTCGCCTGAAAAACAATTCTGAACCAGTTTTATATTCATTATTTGCAAGGGATCTCGCAAGAGCGAGAGAGAGCGAGAAGATTTGTCAGTTACAGAGCGAAGGTCTTTAAGGTACTGGTGGGAAAAAGATTTTTTAACCGAAACCTGTATAGTTAAAGAGCCGCTATGAAACGTGAAACCAGAAAACAAATCCTCTAGTTGTGGAAAATTTTCCCAGCGTTATAATGAGATATCCCAGACCGCATTCAGAGGAAATGTTCATCATCTATCGCTGACAGCTTCTGTCAGTGCCATTAGATAACGAGAACTCTCTTTTTTAATTACAACCAAAAGTCTTGTAAACGTTTTGAATGTCTCTCGATAAGAAGAATGGGCCCCCAAGACCCAAACACACACAGCACACAATTCAAATACAGATGTTGGCGGCCCCCAGATGATATCATTATCACGAATGAACCATCGTATGTTCATGCGTGTGTGTCGATCGGTGGAACCTCTTTTTGGGGCCCAGTGGTAGTTCCAGTGGTTTCGCTCGGTTAAACGAACTTTGGCCAACGAAAACAATACGTTTTTTGGTTGTAAACAAGTTTTTTTCTCATTCGAAGTCTGGCCAATAAGCCAAAAGCGATTTTTGTTATAATAAATGCAAAAACGGGCCTCTTTTTATTCGAATTTCAGTCTGATATTTGAGTCTGGGACTGAGACTGAAAACAAGAAAAGCACGTTTCAAAAATAACCCAATACAAAAAAAGATCAAATTGATTTATGCCGAAATAACAGTGGGATAAGAAATATATGTACAAAGCAGTAGAAGCATCCGGCAAAGTCGAGCAACAGGTCAGTGTTAATCAACAGGAAAGCAGAATCGCCTCAAAACTATACTAAAATCTCTTCCTTGTGAATCTTTCTTCATTCAGAGGAAACAGAAAGAAAAGAAAAACTTATTGGACAACATTACATGATGATGGTCTGGCTTGGATTAATGCTGATCAACAGTACATACAGATGTACATATATTATTTTGTTTTATTAGACGTACTAAAAAATTTACAAATTTGAAGGGGAGAATTAAGCCAGAAGCGAAAGTTAATGGATATCTTATTCATGTAAATCAATAGAGGCTCTAAAACTGCTTCTAAGGGAAAACAACATTTATGTTAAGCTATCGACCTGTTAAAAAACACTGTTACTTAACACAATACGCTATTGCCGCTCTCATTAAAGCGAATAGAAACCAAAGAAAACGAATTCCTGAAGGTATAATTTCCCAGCTAAAGCTACTAGTTCACATTCCGTAAACAAACAGTATTACGAGTTTCTTTCTCCCATTTGACCCAAAAACAAAACATTCTGCTAACACATCTGTTAACTAACATTTCTTCGGGACTAAATTGTGGCTTTCAAACTGCGCACTCTATCTCTCTCCCGCTCAGCTGTTTCGAATTGCAAAGGGGTGTGTGTATTTACGAGAAGTGGGAGTGGAAGCAAGGTAAAAGGGCAGCAAGGAAGGAAGAGGAAATATCTTTTTTCCTTTTGTTATTCCTCTGCTACTACGCTTTGGCGCTTTGCGCATGTTTATGCTGCAAAATTCTGCGCAGTTTTCCTTTTCAAGTTTTCAGAGAGGGTGTTCTTGGGATGATGGAAGCTTCTGGCCTTTTTCTGGCACAACAGTTTGTTGTTGTTTTTGGAGTGAAAGAATTGCTTCTTTCAGCACCTCTTCAACGCCACAATGGGGTGGGGGAAGGGGATCGGCCTAGGAATGATCATCACTCATTCATTCATTAAACTGTGCTACAGTTTTATGAAATTTGTGCGGCAGAGGAGTAAACTGTCTTTTGAGTTGCAGTTTGAGAAGTGCTTCTGCTCTGTGTACGTGCGTGTAATCCACAGTTTCAGACGCACTGGCCTCGTTTTTGGAGAGCTAACTTCCCTTCCTCCTCCCACTCTACCACCATTTTTGGATCTCTTTTATAATTAAATTAACATCGAAACAGAAACACACACACACATGTGCACTTACATGGCAATCGCTGTGTGTGGGTGAGGGCGGCAGGGAGGCGGCGGTCAGTTGCTGCTGGAGTGCACCGACCGTTGCGGCCATATTTCGTTCCAGAATTTCCCTCGAAGTGCGCAAAATGTTGCGGCTAACAATGGAAAAGGCCATTTTTTGTTTTATCTTCTGTTTCTTCTTCTGTTTGACTGCTTTTTTTGCTGTTTTTATACGCTGTTTATCTGCATGCAGTTTTATACGCACTGAATCAAGAAAATGTGCAACGTTGCTTTGATTTTGTTTGTTTTTATTGTTTTACTGTTCATTTAACAACCGGTTTATGAAGGGATAAATAACTTCACTTAAAAACATGTAAAAAAATGTTTATGGTAAGTTCGTTTTTGCGTATTACACTTTTCTTTCTTCCACTCTTTGAACTGTTTCCTTGGAATTCTTTTTCTTCTTCTTCTTTCACTTCTTCGACTTCAACTTCTTTTACGGAGAGAAAACAACCGTTTGCTGAGGCGTTCGAAAATGTTTTGACGCAGCTCGATGCGGTATGAAACGAAGTCAACGTCGACGCACAGTGGGTCATTAACTTAAAACATATTGCAAAAACATAACTTTTGAACTAAGCTAGTTATCATCATGAAACTTTCTCAATTCTTCAAAATTATTATTTTTTAACTAAATTCGCGACATTGGTGCAACTTTTAACAGCAATTATATGTCAGAATATGTATGTTTTTTTTTGGCTTGATCATTTCCCAATTGAAGAGTAACAAAAGTTTTTCATAGCTTGATCAATTCCCAATGGAAAAACCAACTGAATGTTGCAAAGTTCCACAATGACAAATTTAATTTTTGCAACGAGTTTTCGGAAAACGAGCCACTGTGCGACGCTTGTAACGATAGAGCACTGTTGCTCTGTGTATGTGTGTACGTGCATGTGAGTGAGTGAGAAGGAGACAGGGAGTATGCTAGCATAGAAGGGTGTGCGGGGAGCACAGCTGCTGCTAGTTCGATGTTGCGAAGCATACCATACATACATACAAGAAAACAGACACATGGGCATCAATGGACATTGACAGTGACATGGTGCAAGGGAGAGGGGGGGTATGTAAGCCGGTTAAAGAAGCGCTACCAACAGATGTTAGCGATGCTGCCCTTTCAGTCCCTGTAAAACGGTACAGTGGCAGCAAGAGAAACTGCATTATGTAAACACAAACAAACACACACACGCACGCACAATGGGCAGAGCCGACTAATTTACCATTGATAAGGTAAACGAAAAACAAAAAATATAATAAAATTCGTATTTAGGTCGCAGCGTGTGACAAAATGTCAGCAGCAGAGCTACCCTCTGTAGACGTTTGTCCCCCTTCCAAGCCCTGCACACGCATAGCAGCGACGCCAGCAGAGGCGACGTACTTTTTCTGTTCTACTTCATTGCCTCACGCATGTGTTTACCCACTCACACACCCACATTTTACATGCGTTACATATGTATGTATATATGTGTGTCTGTTATTGTACATATGTATAGTGTTCTTGATCAAACAAAGCGCCCCTGTCTATAGCCCCTCCGCACCCTGCACCTATGCCAAGTGGACTTGGCTCCCAAAAATGAACAGAAGCGAAAATGAAAAGGAATATAAAGATCAATGCTGAGAAAATGGAGCGGCACTGCTCTAACAAAACTGCAACGGGTTGGCCCCCCACCAACAGCGCAGCGTCAACGATGCGCCACTTTTTTGTTTTTTTTTTTTTTTTTTAATAGAGAAGAGTGCACTGCACTCTGTGGAGGCTTAGGCGCTGAAGCACGAAACATGTGTTCGGTGGGAAGTTTCCAGAAAGGTTTATGCGCCGACATAACGTGTTCTTGGCTTGCAGCTTCAACATATCGTAGAATGTCCAGAATTTTCTGTGTAGGAATTTGGTAAGGAAACTTTTTCGGTCGAGAAGCTTCCAGTAAGGTTTCTCAGAACAAACTTGTTCCGGCAAAGTCGTGACCAATGGTTCCGAAAGAAACTACGTAGTAAATGATATTCTAAATGTTCTAAAAAGCTACACCCCCAAAAACTGCGGAATACCCTCCTAGCAAACTGCACGTTCATGATGCATCTACACGCATAAACGAAAACAGTTGTCGGGTGGAGGACGTGTACAAGAACAACGGTGCGCCCCAAGCTTTGGGGACGACTGATAAAACGTCACGTAACAAACTTGGCGCCGGGCCTAGCAACAAACAGGGTTGACTGCAACTGCAACAGTCTGTGTCTCTGTCTCTGTCTCTTTCTGTTTTCGTATGTGCATGTTACAAATGCATAAATTGTACTTTGTTTGGGACTGCAGCTGGACCTGCGCCCCTGCAAAAGCGCATTGAACCCTCCACACCTCGTGGACAGGAGCCACACGACTCTGCAGCCAGCCGACGTCACAGCAAACATGATCCACATGACAATCAAAGGCATGCCAAAAAAGTGTAAAGAACGACAATTAAAATGCGTAATAAACGAAAAACCGTGAATGTAATGCTGGCTTGGGTCTGGGGTCTAGGTTTGAGAATTAATTGGGGGCTGATGTCTAGGCCTCAGAAATACTTCGGTAGTGTGGTCTGGGGCGTGTGCCGGGCTAATCAGTATGTGGATCTTGTTGTCTTCCCCTACCCATACATACATACGTACATATGTTTTATGTACAATGTAAAGCGTGAGTGGAGCGAATCCAAAAAGGGAGACCTTGCTCAGCTCCAACGGCGCGGCTGCTGCAGAATTCGCGTTTTCGTTTCTAGTTTCTAGTCGGCTTTTTTCTCTTCGTCGCTTCTCTTTTCAAGGTCCACACACACGCACACTCGCACAATTTTAGTGCCATTCGAGATTTCCGCAACGCCATTTAAATTTGTGTTTTTGTTATTTTGTTTTGTTCCTCTTGATTTTTATTTTGGCGTACGTGTTGCCCCCCATCTTCGGCTCAGAGGCAACAGATGTGCATGTGGATGCTGTTTAAGCGCACGATCCACTCCGTTTTTGATCCACTGCAGCGCAGCCGAAGAGTAGCGTGCGCCGGCGGTAGTTCTTGTTGCTTTTGTTGAGTTTTTGTATGCGGATTTTGGCACGTCGACACACCGGCGACAGAGGCAGCAGCATAGGCAGCGACTGCGGCAGAGAACTCTGCGTGTCACCGAGTAAAGGCGTAGCGTCGTGGCGTGGCGTGAGGGCTTCTTTTGTCCCCCCCTCCACTTACCGCCCTTTACATAAAATGACAGAAAATTTAATTGCGTCGTTCGTGTGAGCGAGTGAGTGTGAGAGAGAGGGATAGAGGCAGCGTGTCCGTGTGCGCTTTCCAGTTGCCTGCACCGGCCGCACAACAGAGAAGCAGAGCCTACGTGCCTGCTTGCATCGCATCCTTTTGATACCCTGCATTGAGAGGGGTTCGAGGGTATGTTCTGTGAAATTTAGATTCATTTAACTCGGCTGTGCGGGTTGGACTCAAACCTCTTGTTTTTCTCCGTGAGAGACCTAATGGAAGTTGGAAAATAAGGCTGTGAAATCTTTCTAAATATAGTATCACTGAAAAATGTCTACATTGCAATGCATTGAGAACATTGATACATTCATTAAACAAGAGAAAATATTTTGTTTCTTATAATTCAAAGTTATTTATGTAACTCATTAATTCTCATCTCTCATTCTCAACAGGGTATATTATCGCCGTTATGTGGACTAGAGCTCTTTCACTTGTTGCGCTCTTCTTTTCGGGCAGCACTCGAAAATGCTTGAAATTCGAAATTCTAGAACCGCATAAAGGTTAACGGGGTGACAGGGGGCCCCTCTTGTAAATTGAATTACAGCTGACGGTCGCCTTATCAGCGACCTGTTTATGCCGCTCCTCGTCTGGGTCTTGATAAAACCCATCCACCAAAAACAACAACAACCACACACACACACATGACTTTCTGACCATCGGAGGATTTTGTAACCGAGATAAAAGCGAATGAAAATGAGTTTCAGTTTAAAGATTAGGACCCCCAACCCCCACCGAAAAAAAAGGTAAATAAGAAGTAAATGAAAAACGTAAACAGATTTGGAAACGGCTTTTCAACATTTTTCGGGTAAATAAAATGCGTAAATAGTATTAATATTGATTTGGCCACATGGCCACAGTTTGAGAGGATCTATGCGAGTCTGTTAGTTAACAGAGGCTCTGTTAACGGCGATGATATATTATTTGAATCCATCTTCAATTCATTTTGTAATCGACCTTCGACAACAAAGCACCATTCCAAGAAGGAGAGAAAAACAGAAAACCAATCAAAACAGAAACATGTGAAAAATCTAAACAAATATTCGAAAACTCTTTGGGGCAGACACAACACACACACACACACGCACGTTTATATTTTGTGTGTAATCCACACCGTGGCAAATGTTTCCCCCACTTTAACCCTGATGCTGCTGAAGTGCTAAGTGGAAAGGCGGCAGCAAACAACATTCTCAGCGTAATTATACCCTAAAGACGGGTATAGATCTATATACATATATATTTCCCCATAAAATACCCTATTATTCTTGAAATATACAAAAGCAAGACTTATTTTGTTGTAAAGATAGCCAAGATAAATGTTAGAAACCTAAGAATATCCTCATTGACTACATATTTATATATGTTTGTACATAGCTGACATAGAAATAGTAGATTTTAAGAAAAATCTCAACCCCAACCTGCCATCGTAACGATCGAGGTTCTAAGAGTATCAATAGCTTCGACTCCCAAGAAGCTAGCTTCTTTTTGGTTATTGTAAATTTTGGTTGTCGTGCTATTTTTAGCCGGTAAATAGATTTGGACTCTATCTGTAGCCCATCGGAAGGGAAAAGGGTACCGAGTACTTTTGTGTAACGACGACGTTGCCACCGGCACGTTAGCACAATTTTGTGCGTAAACAAAATTGTAAAATAAAACAAAGCCCACAGTAAACAACAACAACGAGCGCCATTCACATCAACAAAGTTATCATTAACCATGGAACCACTTACCAAAATCGACTTGATGGATGGCTAGGGCGATGCGGGGCTACGTGAGAACCCTCTAGAACCCTCTCTATAGAATCAAAATTGCATGAAATATAGTTTAAAATTGACTTTGAATTGGCGCTAATCGCAGGGCTGTCATTACAATGCTAGTCTATCGATAATTGCTATCGTTACTGCCATTTGTCCGCTTACCCACACTGGTTTAGGCGGGGGTTTTTCTAAATTGTTTACCGTTGAATCATTTGGCTATTGGGCCTGCACTATGGCATTCCGACATGCTCTACTGATAACCCACTCACATAATGGGCCCTATAAAGCCACCACCCATCGACAGGGCCTCGCCACAAACCGAAAAAAATGCAGCTCCGATGCATTGCCATGGCCTGTCTCGCGATGTGCGCCTGCCTCGTGCAGTCCCAGGACTACTGCCGGGCGGAGCTCTGCCCCGTAAACACCACGCACATTGGCTGCCGCAACCGTGGGGTAAGTCCATCGACCAAAAACCACAAGGATTCACTATTGATAGCTCCTTTTCTACCACAGAACTTTTCCCGTTCGTGTCCCCCCGACGCCGCACGACTGGACATCCATGAGGCGGCCCGTAAGCAGGTGGTGCATGCGCACAACACCCTGCGCCAGAAGTGGGCCAGCGGGGGCGGCGACACTGTCTCGAGGTCCGCCTGCCGCATGGCCACCATTTCGTGGGACCAGGAGCTGGCCCGCCTGGCCGAACTCAATACCAGGCAGTGCCTCTTGGAGCACGACAAGTGCCACAACACGTTGAAGTACCGCAATTCCGGACAGAATCTCTATATGGCGGGATTCGCTGGGATCATTCCTAGCTCCGTGGAGAGGATACTCAAGCGAGCCATGGACGATTGGGCAGCCGAGGGTAGTGACATCACAAGAGAGCAGCTGCAAGCCTTCCACCTAAGCGGAGCGTACGTCTAAGAATTGTTTACCTTTGATGGACAAATGTATGATCTTTTGACAACACTCTTCCCTCAGGGATATAACCCACTTTGCGGTGATGGTCAGTGAGGCGAACGTGGCCGTGGGCTGTGCCGTGACGCGGTTCAAGCAACAAAACTTCCACCATTTCCTGGTTGCCTGCAACTATGGCACGGGCAACGAACTGAATAAGCCCGTGTACTCCTCCTGCTCGGTGGCAGGCAGCGGCTGCCAGACCAAGGCCAATCCCCAGTACCCCGCTCTTTGCTCACAGGATGAGCAGATACAGTTCTAAGGACTCCTTTTCAAATGCTTATTTATTCAACAGATAAATCACAAATAATTTGTTTATGTTTGTCACGTCGCGCAGTAGGCATTTCTGTACATGTGTTTGATGTTTTTGGTGTAAATTGGTGTTCGTTGAACGCAAATCAAGTCTAGTAATTAAGGCGAGTGGCGAAAGGTGCCCACTACTTGTCGACGACCACCTTTACGATGCAGGGACACTTGAAGGTCGGCAATTGTTTCTCGCAATATGTCTCGATGGTCTCCACCTCGAGGGCGGCATCGGGCGAGACAGCGCAAACGGCAAAGAGTCGATGGCCCCACACCATATTGGGGATGGCCAGTACGGACACGTCGTTGATTTTCGGATGCGAGAGCAGCACCTTCTTCACCTCGGAGGCGTTCACCTTGAGACCGCCGAGTGTTATCATATCACACGCCTGGCTAATGAAGTAAAAGTTGTCGTTGTAATAGGTGCATATGTCGCCGGTGGGTATGAATTTCTCCTCCTCTCCCGCGACCGTGAAGGCGATCTCCAGCTCTCCATTGGCGGCCGTTTTGGTGGGATCAAAGGGATCTGCAGGAGTGTTAGGGGCCCCACTCACGGCCTTCCCCATTTTCATGGGCCCACCGACATGGTTGTGGCACTTAATGATCTCCTTGCCCGTTGGACTGACCAGCCGGGCAGTGACCCCCAGGAGAGGGGAGCCCAGGGTGCCCGGCTTGTAGTTGGGTGGAAAAGATCTGGGTGGTGGCTTGGGCAGACGTTTTTGGGGAACCAATTTGGGCTGCACCTTTGGCCCCTCCTCGATGGCGTGGCCCAGGACGAAGCCCGTCTCCAGCATGCCGTAGTACTCCAGAATGTGATGCCCGGTGATTTCGCGCCAGCCATTGAACACCGAATCCGGCAAGATGGCAAAGGCCGTGGCCATTAGACGCATCTTCTCGCTGCAGTGATTCCTTATGTACTCGACCATGAGCGAGTCTTTGATGAACATTTTGTTGTATTCGGCAATCATTTGCTTGTACACGACGGGCATGGCCAAGAAGCAGGTGCAGCGCTTCTTGGTCGACATTTTGACGCCCAGCAGGTCGTCCCAGACGCTGCTGGCGTTGAAGCCCTGCTGGAGTACGACATTGCCGCCGACTTGAAGCACCGCCGCAATGGCCATGTGCTGGCGCAACATTGGCAGAACGGGCAGCAAGGTGTCGTTGGGCCCCAGGCGCCAGGTGTCGATCAGGCAACGGATCTGGGCATCGACATTGCGATGGGTGAGCATCACCGGCTTGCAAGTGTCGGTCGCATCGGATGTGTAGAGCATCATGGCCATGCTCTTCTCGTAAAATTCATTGGGCAGCATGGCCTCGGGCATCAGCACGCCCGGCTTTTCGGTGTTCACCAGCTGCTTGGCGTATACCGACGTGGAGGAGATGTCCTTCACTGGCGGCACAAAGTCATGGTCCAGCGTAATGGTGGCTGTCTTCAGGGTCTGCGACAGTTGCTGGATAACGCTCTCGTTTTCAGGAGAGCCAATCAACAGATTTGCCTTACAGTCGATAGCCTGGAGACGCACCAGTTCCAGGCCCGAACTGGCACGCAGTGGCACTGCCACCTGGCCGGACATCCAGCAGCCCCACAGCATCACAATCCACATGGCATTACTGTCGCAGAAGAATGCAACTGATGACGAAGTGCCGCTGCCTGGAAGGAAGGAAAAAGAGATTGCGCTGTGAGAGATCCACTCTATAGTCGGTCGGCACTGGGTTCTATATCTACCGCATATGGCTGAGATTTCTTTTGATAGACGCTTGGCGGAAATGTATAGCTGGAGGTACGAAAATTCACCAACGCTATCTCTGATCGCCAGATCGTCCGGATACAGCATGGCCTTCTTGTACACCGGCATCAGCATTTTGTTGCGCTCCTCCGCGTAGTAGCTGTGCCGCAACCTCTCAACGTAGTCGTCCTGCGCGACCGGAGGGCGACATGTGCTGGATTACCAACTGGGTATATCGATCGATGAGAGCCTCACTCACCTTGTAGACCAGATCTAAGCAGAAAGTACGAGCCGGCATTGGGCGCCACTGGGCCATACGCTGGAAGCCACGCAACACTTGGGACAACATTTCTACTGCTGTTCTTTGGCACTATACGATACTCTCTTTGTACACAACACGACGATTACACACGATTTTCTCACTTCACTCGAGTTTCAAAAGTTGCAAACTTTTGCGGATATTTCTCTGTTATTTGTACTGTTCTATGTGTTCAACCGCTTCAACAAAAAGGCACAGAATAAACCGATTCTGTTACTGAATTTAATTTGTAATTCGTCGGAGTGTTTATTTTTGAGAAACGTTACTCTACTCGGCTCGGGTATGAATGAGCATTTCTGGAAATCTGATGTACAAATGGTATGGTATATATTCCATGGCATACTACATAGTTTTCTTTTGAGGACATATTAGGCTTATGGTTGATGCGGATGCGTGTAACACCCAGAAGGCGTTTCCATTCCCATAAAGTATATATGTCCATTCCTGATAAGCATCAATAGACCAGTCGACATAGCCATGTCTGTCTGCATTTACTTAAAAAATATATTGAATGAGATAAATTATTTATAAGCTCAAATATTTACTAACCGAGTAGAGCCGCGGCCCTTCGATTCGATTTCTAGATTTAGTTTGTTCTTTATTTACACAATAATAGTTTGCAGACACAAAAAATAATAATTACAATAATCATAATCGTAAACATAATGTGAAAAAAAAATAATTATGGTTTCTTTTCAAGTAAAATGCTTTTTTTTGTCACAACTTTCGTTTGGTTTGTTTTCTTATTTTGTGACCGCGGCATAATACGATAAGAAAAAAGAAAAATAAATGTCGTTTACAACGATCCTGCTAAGATGGCGCCTGGTTTGAGAACTCGAATGTTGCGAGGAGTTGCGTGGGGTGGGGGGGGGGAGGAATGTGGGGGCTGGGCTGGGTGGTGACAGGAGTGAAGTGGAGGTGTATGGGCAGTGTGGCAAGGATGAGAAGAGACAGTCCCTGCCTCAAACTACGACTGTCGTCACTAAGGGGTGCTGTGAGAAAAATATTTACAGTGCATTTTTGATTGATAAAAAACAAAAACAAACAAAAAACGATAACCCTGAAAGTCTCAATAGGTTTTGGGCTTCGATCTCAGATTTTTCTATGGCATACATATGTCTGGAGACACCAAAACCCATCTGATGGCAGCTTTATGTTATGTTTTAGGAATTTTATAATACTTAAGTATATCGAATGCTTTGTTTAAGTAATCGTGAAAACAAACTTGATATATGACGGATTTTAATTCTATGGCAGCTATGTATATGATGCAGTCAGCCGATCTGATACTGTTCCGATCGGTTCCGATTTACAACTAAATACCAAAATAGATTCAAGGATATTTTCCCAAATGTTAACCTTAATATAAGACTATCCCTGTGTTCCACTAGGGCACAACGCATGTCATCGAATGACACTGATTCGTTGCACAAAATTTCGCATAAGCGAAAGGATACGCGAACAGGGACCATTTGCGATTTCATTTGTAGATCCATAAGTAGATTGTTTAACATTACGCAAGTGTTTGAGTTTTAGATAAATATATATTCAACCGGTGGTTGGAATATAAATATATTCTACGCTTGGAAACAGGAAACATCCTCTGTAAATGTGAATGTACTGCTCCTAATGGAACTGATGGCTTTAACTGGAATTGTTTATGTATCTAGTGCTCGATTCAGTTCAATGGGTGTCCTTTCCCTAACGATCATCCACTGTAATAATGATTCTCATGCCTGCGAGTCGAGTTTGAGTTTGGTTGAAAAAATGCTACGTAAAATCAGAGTCAAGTGGCGGGCAGTGCTTTCAGAGCTGGGAGTTATTAAAAAAATACAATCACAGATTATAAATTTAACAAAAAAAAAACAGGAAACGAGAAACAATAATACGACATTCGTTCTATCTAGAGGATATACTTTAGGTTAAGGAATGCCTCCAACAGTTCGAGGAGATCGAGAGACACGAAATGAACTGTTCTGTGGGCCCACAAAAGGAAAAGGAAACATTGAAACTTGAGTGTAAACGGGCCAAGATCTCTCTCGATCGATGAGATACGAAACCTGCAGATTCTATGTGAATGCCCTGCACTCTATGGAAGGAGATCTCTACATTTGAGGGAGGTGGTGGCAGCAACAGGTGACAGGGAGATAGGGTGCATCCTTCTGACCGGTACAAACGATTGCGTACACGGATAGGCCTGTTGGAGCACTTCGTTGGGCTTGGATTAACCCTGGAGATTTTCAAGGGGGAGCGTATGTAGATATGTATACGCAGAGATTCGGGGGATGTGGATTATTTGGAGTCCCTGCTGCTCTGAAGCACGATTGGGCCGGATGGGGGGTTGGGGAGATAAAACGGAAACCGAATTTTGCTTGCCACACTCAGATAAACTCTCCACACTTCACACTCTTTTCGGTTTGCTGACAATCGTATAGTTCAGACCATTATAGCTGCGATGATCTAGAGCAGATTCGTTGTTGCTTTTGTTCGTTGTTGCGTTGCTGTTGTTGTTGCTAGAGATTCCAATGTTGTTGTTGTTGTTGCTATTGTTATTATTGGCACTCGTTGATTTGCGTAAAACGCCATACCCCAAATGGCTGTCGTCGGCCTTGCGAAAGCTCTCGGTATCGGGACTAGCGATCAATTCGTATTCATTTGGCGGCGGCGGACTGCAGCGCACTCGATTACCGGGCAGCGTCACATTCACGATGGTCTTGTAGCCGCTGGATGTCTTATTGTTGGGCGAAAGGAAGTCCAGCCGATCGTAGTTTGAGTCCGACGAGGACATCAGCACACCCACGGAATTGTTGGACGTCACTGCCAGGGTGGGGGACGTTACGCCCTCGCCAATGTCGATGTCGATGATCTTGGGGGTGTTGCTGACACTGGACTGGGACGCTAGATCCTTGCGCGTGGATCCGGATCGCGAGCGGACAAAATCCGATGTGTCGCAGAGTATTGGGGGTATGCGCTCGCAGTGCCGAACGTCGCCGACTCCGCGTGTGCGCCACGCCTCCGTAATGTTCTCGATGCACTCGTAATCGCGCTCCAGCAGCGGCTTGGTGCTCTCGTTGCGCAGCGGCAGGTCCGGCGGGGTGCTGGAGATGCTGGAGGTGCTGCCAGAGCGCGATGTGGTGGTCTCCGGCGAGGGCGGCTTGAGGATGACCATTGAGGAGCCACTACCGCCGCCATTCTTACTGTTGGCATCCGAGGGCGAGGATGTCGTTATGGCAACAGGTTCATATTTCACAATATTCTTGTATTTATCACAATGGTTTTGGCTGCCAGGACCGCTGGCAGGCACCAAGCCACCCAGCTTGCGCGGCGGCTTGTTCGGAATGTGCTTGCTGCTGCTGCTGCTGCAGCTGTTGGGCGGCACTGAGAGGGTGACCGAGGTGACGACGCCACCGCCAGCACCGCCCGCTGCCGCCGCACCTCCACTGCCGTTGCTCGCCGCAAAGTTATTCAGCGAATCATTGGAGCTAATGAATCCCCGCAACGATATGCAGCTCTGTGTGGAGTTTATCTCGAATTCGCCAGCGTGCGGATTGCTCGATGGCGATGGCGGCAACGGGCTCCGAGAGCCCGGCTCCATGCCAGCGGCGGCACTAAACTGATTCTCACCGCACTCGATCGTGCTGAGGCTGTCGCCGCTGATCAGCTTCTTCATCGATTTCATCTTGGCGGACATGCAGCGAAATACCTCCTGCGGATTGGTGTGATCCAGCGTGAAGACCCCCTCGCCGGTGGTGCACTTGCGGCCCGCCTCGAAGGTGAACTTTCCATCGCGGTAGCCATACTTTCGTATGAATCGATAAGGCCACATGGCAATCGTTACGTTCAGATCCTCCGATTTCAGTTGCAGCTCCGTCGGCGTCATCTGGAGCATGTACGTCTTCGGTTCGATGCTGCAGCGTATGGAGGCCTCCGAGGGTATCAGCGTAATCATGAACAGGCCATCCTGCAAGAGAAACGGAAGCACAAAACGAATCAGAACCAGAATCGAGAAGTAGGCGAGTAGGCCTAGTAGTCTCTTCAACCGTATGCTCCTGGAGGTGATTAGTAAGTTATTTCTCGAAATGGAGCCCCCAGCGGAGTACCACAACTCCACGAAAGTGATCTGTGGCCATGACTTTGGTATACACCATCGCTGGCCCTTTGAGGGTCTGGCAATTCTCGTTGCTGGGACTATCTGCTCCACAAAAGGTGCTCTGCGGTTGCTCCACCGGCCGCGTGGCACTGTCTACAGCGTCCACTGGCGTCCAACAGTTCGAGACGTTCCAGAATATCGAATGGAAAGGCTTCACTGAGCTATGGCATGAGACGAACCATAAACATATGAATAAAGTCTTATTTGCAGTCAAAATTCGGCACAGCAATGTCTGGGGGCGCACGGGAAGGACCGGACAGCACCACACCCCAATGATCCACAGCCATGATCGATGATACCAGCATTGCCTGCTGTCCGCCCAAACTCTCAGATACACTTTTTCCCTATCACACCAGGCCATACAAGATACGTACAAATGAGCTGCAATACAGGTCGTTATCCTCCTCGATGGCCCCGCCATGGACGGCATGACCTCCAGCTGCCGTGTCACAGAAGGCGACCGTCTGGAGGGCTGTGATCCAATCCTTTAGCTCCTCATCGCTGTTGGTGTTGACGGTGAGTGTGCCATTGTGCTTGACAATGTGAATGAGCTTGTCCGGCGGTGGGTCCTGTGTGATCTTTACACAATTCTCGAGCGTGAATATCTTGGGATTCTTATCGTCCTTGTTCTCGCACATCTCCAGGCGGGCAATCCCATGTCGACTGGCCTTGAACAGCAGGCAATATCGACTGCATGGTTTCTGCAAATCAATAACAAAAAAGGATCAATAGGAGTTTTAGAAAGAAGTTTTAGAAGCACAAAAGGTACTCTCTTGCTTGGGACCTATAGGATCCATGTTATGCGCTTTAGGGCATGCAGGATCACGCTATTATTCATGTTTTGGATAGATTTTGGGGGGTATTGTGCGCCCGAAGGATTCCACTTATATTGATTCAAATCCAATCTTCTGGGGAAGGTGCTGCGTGCTGCAGGACATTCAGAGTCCAACTTTCTGTACCTCCACCTCAAGGTCGCAGGTACAACAGACAACTATTGAAGCCAGGCTTAAAGGTCAATCTAGACCTTAATTCCGAGTGAGTTCTTAGGGCATCTGGGGAGATTCTCTTGGGGGGCTTACATAACTCCTCAGGCGGCATCACACACGCATACAATCATAGGAAACATTAAAACATACACATGTATGGTACATGGAGCTCTACCAATTTATTGCGTGCTCAAGAATTTCCTGTCCACAAACATTAAGCCACACGAATACCACGAAACCTGGATGAATCGACGACCAGCTGTGGGGCACCAGCGTCCGAGTGTGTTTGTATGTTGAGTGTGTGCGTGCGTGCGAGTGTGTGTACGCAAATCAGCGACACTTATGTTGGTGGCATGTGTGCACATACGTCCCGCTCCCTCTGCCGCTGCCAGGCTTCATTTGTATGCAACAAGTACGAGGTGGTACGTCCATCCATGCACACTGACAGATGGATGGTATATACACACTAACACACACACACATACAAGCGGGAAAACTCCACACACATTCGATGGTGTGTGTTTGTGTGTCCTGTCTCTTCCTCTCTTTATCGAAATGCGCATTTGGCAAAAAGATTCAAATTCAAATTTAAATTTGAATTGCAAAAATATCGAAATATGTATATATTCAATTCGTGTGCATAATGTATGTGATGGGATGGATGGATGGGATGTGCGGGAGAAAAAAGAATTGCAGAATAGGGGCAGGAAGGAGTGCTACACACAGGTTTCATACCTTTTTTGAGATGCGATTTAGCGAAAATCCAGTTTGTGTTGGAACATTAAGATATCCAGCCAAAACAGGTATTTCAACATCCATTCTGTGTTGCGTCCGTTCCACACCGCGCCGCGCCGCCACAGCACCACACCGTCGTTGTCGTCGTCCCACTGTTGTCGTCTTCTACCGATCTATCCACACAATGCGCCTCGGATATTCCTCTACTGGATCACTGGATCGTTGTGTTTGCGTTAGTTCTCATCCAAATCGGGCAATTCGCAATAGAATTGAGTTTGTGCTGGCATATGCAACGAGATTCCACTTCATATTTACATTTCACGGTAATACAATTACAAAAACACACACAACCGCAGCTAAAATGTAAAACGAGCAGTCGATCGCACTTATCGATGAGATATACGGTCTTACCCTTAGAAATATACCGAAAATACCTAACATAATTAGTTTTCATGATTTCATCATATTCCTCGGTTTTGATATTCGGTTGAATATTACTAGTTAGGCTAGGGAATGCAGCACTAGACACTTTTTTGTTTGATTGTTTATAAAATAAGGCTTAAACATAAAAGGTCAACAACAATTTACATAGCGACTAGAATCTAACTACACATTTGCTACATATTAATTACATTTCTATGTAATTATCAAAAGCGACACCTGAAGGGGAAATGTGTACGTTTGTTGGCAAGCCCCATAGAAGCGGCAGTGTAAAAAATCCACTTTTTGAACTGCTGGTTTTTAAATTTCAAACCCGGTTTAAAGAGAGCGAAAAATAGAGTATTAACCGATTTGAAGAAAGCAGTTTGGCCATCGATAATATCGACTGGATAGTCCCTAGAGCTGCGCGCCAAAACTCGAATTGTTTGACAGTGAATGAGTGACAACGATATGAATGCAATCCAGTGGAATTAGAGATGCACCGAAGTACAATTGAGAGTTTCTATACCCTATGCTCTTTAATATACTTTTTAAAATGAAATTTAAGATTCAAGATATCAAGATATATATAAAAGTATATCATATACCGTAAATGGTCACCCTGGTTGCTGCAATTGATCGACATCGATATGTAGTTGGGATGGTTATGAACATCATTCGCTAAATGGCTTGCTATTATAGTATGTATAGTAGAATAAATGCAATTGGATAATTTAAATTTTTTAGTTGAGATAAAATTTGTATTAAAAAGATAGTTTTTTTAAACAGCACTAACGCGTTAGTGGACGATATATCGATACCGCCAGCAGTGCCATATCGATGTACTGATGCCATCTCTATTATCAGGGTGACCGCTTACGGTATATTTTAAAAATGATGCGGTATGTTTCGGTATATTTCTGAGGGTCGGACGGTATATTTGATCGATAAATCCGCGGTCATACTGGTTCGAGGCCAAAAACAAAAAAATTATAATAATTAAAAGTTTAAGCAAAAGATAGCCATGGCCCACGACCGCGAGGTGTTGCGCATGATATGGGAGGGTCAAATTGGCATCTGCTTCCAGGCGGACCGCGACGAGATAGTGGGCATCAAGCCAGAGCCCTTCTACCTGATGGTCTCCCGCCTCAGCTACTTGCCGCTGGTCACCGATAAGGTAACACACAGCGTTCGCTCATCCAATTGCCATTCCAATTGCCACTAAAAACCCTTGCCCTAACAGGTGCGAAAGTACTTCACCCGCTACATTGCCGCCGAGCATCAGGATGGTGCTGTCTGGTTCGACTACAATGGCATACCGCTGCGACTGCACTATCCAACTGGTGGGCAGGACAGAGGACAGACTCTTGGCCCAAACTCCTATTGCAAACTAATGCTGTTCTGTATGTCCTAGGTGTGCTCTACGATCTGCTGCATCCAGAGGAGGACTGCACGCCCTGGGGTCTGACAATACACTTTTCCAAATTCCCGGAGGAGACGCTGGTCAAAATGAATTCAAAGTATACGCGAAAGCTTTTGCCACAGCGCCATGGCCACTAACCATTTCCGTATATATTATGTCTTGCAGGGAGCTGTTGGAATCGCACTACATGTCCTGCTTGAAGGAGGCCGATGTGCTGAAACATCGCGGTCTGGTCATCTCGGCCATGCAAAAGAAAGACCACAATCAGCTTTGGCTGGGCCTTATCAATGATAAGTTCGATCAGTTTTGGGCCGTCAACAGACGACTCATGGAGCCGTACGGCGACCAGGAGTCCTTCAAAAACATTCCCGTTCGCCTCTACAACGATGATGTGAGTGAGAAGGGAGGAAGGAATTGGACCTACCCTTGAGTTTAAGTTCAGTTTAGTTCAGTCCAGTTGCATTCAATTCAATTGTGTGTGTTTTACCATCCATTTCGATTTCATGGACTGATGGATTCCGCTTGGTCATTAATAGGATTTCACGTACACGCAAAAACTGATCTCGCCCATAAGCGAAAGTGGACAAAAGAAGAGCCTCGCCGACCTGATGGCCGAATTATCAACACCTGAACGCAAAGCGGGTGAGTCCAGTCTGCACACTAGGATTTTCCGGCTATCAATTACCACAGGCACTCTAAATGCAAGAGGCGATGGAGCATCTCGTCTCAGCATCTCTTTCGGTCTCTCCTGCATCTCCTATATCTGTTTATCTGTGTATCTGTGCAGCATTCATCTATTGTCAGAAGCAGACCTAGCGTCTCTTAGAAATTAAGGAAAAGGTGCCAGTCAGTCTGGCCCGGCCAAGTGCATGTCTGTCTGACTTATTTATTTTTCTATTGAATAACACAAACGAGCCGTACCGTATCGTACCGTGTCTTGCCGCACCGCACCGCACCGCACCGCACCGTCTGTGCCTCTCAGTCGCCGACTGCGATCCGCCCTGCAGCACACTGCAGCAATCATTCTTCAATTCATCAATGTCTCAGCGAAACAAAAACAAAAAAAAAAACGAAGTGTATTCTCCTCTCTTTTTGTATATGGAACAATGCCCCCGGGGGTATACAGAATAGACATGGGCTATAGCTATTGCCTGCATTCCAGGCAGGTTTCCTCAAATTCCCCTTTGGGCAAAACTATTCGGCCAAGTGTTCGGCTGGGCTGGTTTTCGGGCGACCATTCAGCCTGCAGACAAAACGAATGAAAAATCTATTCAGTACAATGAAAAGTGCGTGTGGATTTTCTAGCGTCAGCGTCAGCAGCAGCATAGAGCACGTTGCATCGCTGTTGGGTTCCAGCCAGCCAGCCAGCGAGGCAGCAGCAGCCTGGCCTGACCTGCGGCGCCGCGGCGACAATAGCATGATCAAGAGCGAGATGGCATACACATAGCGAGGGAGAGAGATGGAAAGGTGTATGTTCCTCCTACTCTTACTCCTACTCCTACTCCTACTCCCACTCCTCTTCCTCCTCCTGCCACTGCCATTGCCACTGCGCTGGCTGGCAGTGGCTTAGGTGCAATAATAGCATTGGGAATTCCGAAAGACAGACAAAAGGCGGAACTAAATACCTGCGGCTGGGATTTAAGAATTATATACGTATTTTTGTGAAGATTTTTCAGGAACCACTTGGTCAAGAAGATCTCTCTCGCCCTCGCCCTCGGCCTCGTCCTCGGCCGCGCTCTCTCCCTATCTCACTCTGTCGCTCTATTCATTGACAATCGGCCGGCTAAGATCCTTGGTTCTTTTTCGAGTCCATATGTTTCGGGCAGGTTGGGTATTTCCCCAGATGTCTGCGACGACGATCCAGCGCTGAGTGCAGCCGAGTAGAGTGCACCTCTCAGTGCAGCACCCTCCTGTGTTCGTTTCGGCCAAGGTGTGAAATTTTTATTTGCATGCTTATGGCCTTCTCTCGATCCAAGGAATTTCCACATTTGAAAGGTGAGAGGGTCTTCTTCGAGAACTCTAAACAAATGGCACAGAAAGCGAGGGATAGAGCGAGAGCAAGTACATAGTTTCAAACATCGATCAACACGTATTTTCCCAAAGGTCATCCATCCATCCACATGTTGCACACACTATCTCCCTCTCCCTCTCTCTCTCTCTCCCGTTGCCTGTGTCCTTGATGCAGACACACACACACACACACAGCTCCTCAACACGCCTGGCTTAAGTGTGGGCCAATGCAACACCAAAACGTATCCTTATACCTATACGCATTCCTTTGGCCATTCCTATACCAATCTCAGACCCAATCATGGGATCGGGGATCAGCATCATTTATTGCGTGCATCGACGGGGATTTGGGTTAAAAAGTTAAGCCCAGGTCAATCTTTATAGAAGCATTTTGGGGCTTACGTAGAGGCGGAAACACTTAGAGGGATACTTTCTGCACTATATTTTTGGTCAAAATTTCAATCCCTTTGGTTTTTGAGGCAATGATCCTTTAATTGTAATAAAAGGTTCTGTGAAAGGGTATTTAAATAATGCTGGGTTTGTTTTTTAAAAGCTTTCGTGAAGGAATACAGGCATAGGGTATACAGTGGGAACCTAATGGTGTATGTTATATCAAAACTATATTTCTGGGTTAAAAATTATAGTTTTTACAATTTGAAGGGCTGATGTCCATAAGAATGAGTATCTAGTGGTATCTGGCATCATATGTATCTCTCTATATATCTTCTCAAAATACTAATACTGGATATATAACGTTTATTCATGATATTCCGTTCTTTATTAGTCATTCTTTTAATGATATTTAATGATACTAGGATCTGTAAAGTCTGTCAGTGGGTTATTTCCCATTTATCTGGATGCAAACAAGACAAATTATTCCAAAACTTCAAAAGATTCGAATTTTATTTTATTTGCTTCGATCCTTTTAAGGTATGAAAGGTGTATAAAGATGAAATGATGTCCACACAGAAAAATTTGAATTCACTTAATAAATATACAAATCTTAACCTCTCAAATTTTGGAAAGTTTTTCAGCTTTTTAATCACTGTTTCTAAATAATATATTTCATCATAGAGTAAGAATCGTAGCAGAGTTCTAAAAGATTATATTCTAAGGATATTTGACTTCGCAAGTTCCGTCGATTTTCATTTATTGAAACCTTTTTTCGTATTCACTGTCTTCAAAAATATATTTCAGAAAATAGGAACACATGCAACTATAGGATTAGATATATGTATTATTTCCATTACCATAAACTGCAGTTAGAGTAGTATTCCTCATATCATCCAAGGATATTGATTTATTGATATTGGCAGGCATCCTTAATCTGTTGTTCTTGCTGCTTATAAGAATATCATCTTTAAAATATCTTAGTTTTTTTTTTGCGAAACTCCCTAATTTCTCGATTTGTTGGTAAAACTTTCAGGGCTTTTAGGTCCATATTTGTTGTGTAATATGGTGTGTCAGATCTTTAATTGGTAGACCTTGAAACAAATGTAATTCATAACCAATTCCCAGATCTAAGATTCTCATCTGCAGGATCAATTATTTGCAGTCCCAATTTGAGTACAAATAAAATGGAATATTCAGTATATTCCATATCTTCCCCATGCCACCCCATCCCCTCTTTCTAGATATTTTTCTCCCTTCTATCGAACATCTTTTGCATTCACGGATACACAAATCCGAACTCAAATCAAACAGAAATGCATTCAAAACATGATCAATTTGTTGCTGCCTGGGGTGCCTCGAGGCCCGTGGATTGTATGGCGGTGGTGGGAGGGAGGGGGGCGGTGTGTCGGGGATTGGAGATGGTAACGATTGCACGTATTTGTAGTGCGTGCATTTTCATAGAAAATTGTATTTAAATTGAAATGAAATTCAAATATACAATGCACTCCCCGACACCGGTACCGGGATCGTCGGACGCTTTGGTCGGTTCGGGCGGCGGTGTTCGGGAACGTGGAAGGTTCAAAGTAGATACGATTCCAAGAAATCAAAAAACGAAAAAGAATCAAAAAAACAAAATCTACAAAAGCAACAACATGATGATGATGATGACGCCGACGCCGAGCCCTGGCAGTGGCAGAGGTAGGCAGCGACAGCGGCAGCGGCAGAGAATCTAAGACGCGTCAAAAATAAAAGAAACGCATTTCTTTTGGCTTTTGCCTTTGCCTTCTCTTTCCTTCACTGTTCTCCATTCTACATTCTCCCTTGCTTCCCCCATTCCTCTAACTTCTCGCCATCGCTGGCTTCTACTCCTGCCGCTGCCGCTGCCACTGCCACTGCCGCTGCCGCTGCTGCTGGTTCGTGCGTCTGAGGAGGCGCTTTCATGATTTGCCGCCGGCTGCGCACTGCGCTTGGCAGCAGCGGATCTCTCCCGCTCTCTCTCTCTCTCTCTTCTCACTGCTGTTCACCGGAAAGCAGCAACAACAGCAACACATTTTTGTTTTTTTTTGTTTTGTTGTTTTTTTTTTTTTGGTGGCGTTGGCGTGCCGACAGCGACGCCAACTGCACGCCAAATGTGCATGAGCCTGTGCATCTGTGTGCAAAAGTGTATTTCAAGAGAAGGTGAGGCGCTCCCCAAGAGTCCGCTCACGAGATTTGCATGCACACAGCCAGAGAGTAAGAGAGAGAGAGAGAGGGAGTAACAAATTATGCCACTCGATGAGCGGGAATACCTCACCTGCTATTATTCATACTCCCCTTAGTGTGTGTGTGTGTGTGTGTGTGTGTGCAGGGTGTTTGAATTTGTGTGGGGTGCTGCTCTTTCGAATGTGTGAAAAGGAAGTTCTGAGATATCACCTCCGCTTATTTGTATTTACACCTTCGCCATCACCTCGCCTCGTCTCACCTCCACCCCCAAACTCCACACCTCATCTCCTGCCCCCACCTCCCGCTGCTGCTGCTGCTGCTACCCTCCTTATCCTCCTCATCCTCCTCATCCTACTTGTGTGTGCAGGCAGTGCGCGAGAACTCCAGTGAAACGGCGGCGCACGGAAATCGCACCTCAATGTTTATCACTCTCTGCCTCAGCCTCTGCCTCAGCCTCAGCCTCAGCCTGTGCCTGGCTCTCTTGCATCTCTTTATGGCAACTGTTGGTCGGTCTCGTCCCCTTACCCCCTACCATTCTCTCGTGCTGGCTCTCTCGTTTGCACTCCTCACTTATTGCATTTGCTTAGTCCCATTTCGACACATTTTCGTTTGCATTTCGTCAATCAGACAAACACAATGGCAACCTGCAAGCGGGAAGGAGACAGCGCAGAACAGCGCCTGCCCTGCCATCTCTTTTGTGCATATCCATGTGTCCGTGTGTGCGTGTGTGTGTTGTGTGACAATTGCCCATGCCACGCCTTAGTTTTTGGGTGGGCTAATATGCAGCAGCAGCAGCTGTGTGTACACAACCCCTGTAGGTGGGCATCAGGTGGGTGAGGGCGCGCCACCGATTAATTCCATTTCAATCAAAGTCATTCAATCGGACGTTGAGAGAACAGAACTTTTGGGAACCCTTAATCGTTGCCTGGAAGCCATATTGCATTTGATAGATGGTTTACAGAAGAACAATCCATCCTAATCCCATTTGAATCCCATATTTCTGCGCTATTCAGATGAGTATTTATCAAAAATGTATTACCTCGAAGATTGTGAATTCGAGAATGGCAGGATAGACGGCGGACATGGCTATATCCTTTGTGGAATCGGATATACCTTCCTCTCTGGTTTTACAGATCTCTTGAAAACTTAATTTCCTAATGGAATACCGATGGAGGACATTCATCCCCAGATTGTAAAGTTGGATCATTGGATTTCCAAGCTTTTACTCCTATTTACACTTAAAATTTGAGAATGATTCAAAGTATTTTTAGCCTCTTCTTAAGACGTCTTCCAGTAATCGGAGATCATTATGTCTCTTTCTGTCTGGAGCTTCCTTAAGTTGCATACAACTCTGTTTTGGTGCACATTCCATCACTTCTCGCTTCTCTCACTCTTCTCGGATTGCAACAATGTTTTGTTTTGTCTGGTGGATCCGGATCGGATCGGATCGTCAAGTGCTATCTATGTGTATAAGTGTGTGTGTGTGTGTGTGTGTCCCTCGTTTTCCCGCCCCCCAACCTGCAGCGTCAGCGAGTTTTTATTCTCATTACTCTCGCTGCGCGGAGACCCCCAGTTGACATTGTTGCTGTATGAAAATAAACCGAAATTATAATTGAAATTAATACCAGCTAAACCCCCCACCTACTACCCGTTCCCCTGCGAATACGGCTTGCATAAGAAACCAAAGAAGAAAAAAAAAACAACAACAAAAACGGAGTCAACGCTGTGGTCAAGTGCATCGACAATTGGATACCCGGTACTGGAGGCGATTTACTGGATAGGATGCTATGGGGTTCCATTCTCTTTCATGATTGATTGACCGATTTCATTATGTAATTCTATGAATTTTTGTTCCACCAATAACACACAGCTCTCTGTTCATTCTGTTCATCCTAGAGTTATTTGGTATTTATATTGATTTGCAGGTGTTTTTTGTGTGCACTTCCCTATCTTTTTTTTTGCTTTCTTTGGCACAGACCTTTGCGCGAATACAACATACCCTCCTACCGAGTATTGTGCATAAAAATTGATTAGCGGTTTGGCTCCTCTGTTTCTCACTGGCACTTTTTAATGGCGTCACTGAACCGCAAGTTTCTTTTCTCAGAGAGAGAGGGAGGGGGTAGAACAGCGGCAGCGGGTACGGTGGGAGTGGGAGTGGGAGTGGTAGTGTGGAGATTAGATGACACGCGAAACGTTTGGAATTGAAACGAACGGTTGATCGGGTGTTTCGCGGGGCACATTTTACGGCTCTACGGAACACAATCTATTAAATGATTATGATGATTGGGCGCTCTCCTTATCGGAGTAATTCAACATTCAACAGTTTCGGCTGCGTTTATGGTTTATTTTTAGGCATGAGCTATGAGCTCCCCCTAGGCACCTCTCTCTCTCCCGCTCCCCCCACACCGTTGGGCTGTTGACGATAATAAAAATGGGATCAATAAATTTTCAGACGGTTTGGCGCCACTCTCCCTCGGTCCCTCTTTGGGGTCCGGCCCTCTCGAAATTTCTCGGTTGTGTTGGCTGTCGCCAAGATCCAAAAAGAAAAACATCTATATCTATATAAGTACTCATGTCTATGGGGTTTTGTCTCCCGTCGGTGATCTTTAGTTTAATAGTTTATATCGTTCAGGTTGGCTTCTTTCGAATGATTTATGATCTCTGGGGAATGGGGTTGTCTTCACCGAGCATTTGATGGCTTCTTCTTTGGTTTTGGACAATAGGAACGATCTGAAGTGGTTTTAGAACAAAGATTCAAAGATTTAAAATAAATATCCCTCTAAGTACACCTCCCTTGGGGCTTGTCTGCTGTCCAAGGTACTGGTTCAACTATTCCTTTGACAATATTTATGATTTCTTAAAGATGAGATTGCCTTTCAAATTCATATATTAAGTCTCAATGGCACTGATTCATTGAATAGATTTTCTATGAATTCCATGACCCATACTCGAAGCATCATTTAAATCATTCGCTTCCATTCAAACGACGAAACAATTCGGAATATCAACGATCGTTTTCATCCATTAAAGCTTATTTTACTGCGAATACAAATTAAATCTCAATATTTACGTATACATATTTAAATCCTTTGATCTACAACCCATGAAGAGTGCTTCCTTCTAGTATTCAAACCTATAGATCCCAACATGGTGGATACCCTGTGAATCCCACGATCATAACCAATACTCCGCCCATCTACTGATTTGATTTGTTTCCCATATGTCCACTTGAACGCGATTTGATTCCGTTTATTTATACTACTCGTATTTTTTGGGTAGCGCCATCATTCGCTTGGTCATTAAACTCGTGACTTGGTCACAGCCAGAGCCAGAGCCACAGCCCCTGGCCCTGCCACCGCTACTGAATCTTAATCTGTAGCGGTGGCAGAATCGGAATAATATGGAATGGTGAACACGAACGAATACGAATACGAATACGAGTACCAGTACGAGTACGATAGTACATACATATATTGTATCATATCGTATGCGTATGCGTATGCGCCCTACTTGAACTCGCCCCGTTGCACAAATCTTATCTCCGGCCAACACTCATTCGCCTCCCACTGTATGTAATCAGCCATTATCATTATCAGAGTAGAAATACTCACCACAAACCTGCTCTCTATACGTATACGATACTCCTATATTTAAACATATATTATATGGCCTACGACTTGGACTTGCTCGCCGTATAAGCAAGCATACATGTGTGTGCACCTACTAGTAAGTACCTACTAGAAAAAGTAGAAAAAACTTTCGATGGGTGGTGTGGGAGGACGTGACGGGACGGGACGCACTCTGCGCAACTTGCAGGCAATTGAGAATCGGCTATCGCTTCAAATCGAGAATCGACAATCGCCGATCGGCAATCTATAATTACAGTTCATATGCTATAATTAAAAATGACGAAATTTCTCTTGAACTGTTCAGCCAAACTCTTGGCGACTGCCGTTAACACTTGTCGATAACGCAGCAAACTTTGATTTCCATGCGAAACTAATTTGAAGAACTCTCAACTCTCTTAACTCAGAATGAACTGTAGCTCCCTGGGACTCGAATCTTGGCCTAATCTTTATGGATTACCGTTTGTCAATCATGATCGGGAGGCAGAGGGAGAGAATCGAGTGAAGGGTGCAAATCAAGGGTGAGGGTGAGGAATAACCCATCGTTATCAGGTCTCGTTGAAGTAATCGCTGTCTGATCTCATTCATTATAATATATGTGCATGTAATAGGCTGCATTTATTAAGACTACGATCAGCGCTACCCTGTCTCTCTCATTAATGAAAATACTGATTGCAAATCACTTATATAATTAATTCCTATGCCTAGGGTAGTAAGCCTTTGTCTAGAGGCCCGACACTGCCTCACCCGTTTGGCACTATCGATTGACAGTATCCGTCGGTATCTTAAAAGGAATATTATTATGCTTTTATATGTAGATCAAATATAAATTAAGAAATGTCATTGAAGATCGGTTCAGTTTTATAGAGAAGAAGCTTTCTTTTGGAAGGTTTTATGTGGAGGCACCCGTGCCTCGTCATCAAGATACCTGGTATTCAGATTCTATATATAAATGTTTATGCTAATCCAAGGAGCGAGAGAGACTGAAATGTTTTCTTTGAAAGGGATCATAATAAAGAGTATCCAAAATCGAGTGTGGCTTCCTCCTATATGTACATATATTTCCTGTTCGTGTCCCAATACATATGTATATTCATCTATATTATTGTATATTTTCAGTTGGATTTCGCACCCATGGAATCGATCTGCACGAGGAGACACAGGTGCAATGGATGTCCGAGCACCTGAGCTATCCAGACAATTTTCTGCATTTATCTGTGGACTACAAGGATGTCTAGCCATAACTTTTCCTCTTTGTGTGTGTGTGTGTGTATATATATACTCGAACTCGTATTGTCCCAGTCCATATATTTATGTATATTTATGGTGTTTTTTTTTCACCCATATTCGATTCCAGCGTTCCCAGGGCGATCCAATGCGATCGATTTATATAGTAATTTGTACACATATACACATATGTATACACCTCCATGTATGTATAGTTTTCTAAGCAAAAAGTGTGTAATATTTATGACCCTAGCATTTAATGAAAGCCACAAACAATAAGCAACCGAAAACCAAAACGATTACTGCAACTACATATAGTCACGGATGGATGGATGGATGGATGGATCGGGCCACTGGAGAAGATCTAGCATTCATCGTTCATCGATCATTTTCTATTAGATATCTATAAGCCGCCGGAAACTGGTCAAGCCCTTGCACTAACAAGCGAACAAACAGAAAGTTTTCAGCTATCAATTTCGATTTATCCGTTTGTCAAGATAGTGACTGACGGAACGGGACAGAATTGGGTCTGGAATGGCTTCTACTCGGTCTCGGTCTGGGCTTTTGGGCGGACCTTGCACAATATTTTAGCCAAGGCCCAAAATCGATGATCTTGTTTTGTTGCCACTCCACGAACTTATTTGAAGAGCATCGATTTGACACTGTCAGTAGAGTGGAGGAACCGTACCATGGGCTGCCTGATCTATAATTAGTTAACGCTTTTGCTCGCACTCGAGAATGATTTATTCGATTGTTATTTGTATCGTTTGTCTGGGCCCAAAAATAAACTGCAAATCTGATAAAAAGCAAAGCCAAATTTAAAGTCAATTTTCATATGAATTATTAGTTCAAATCGGTGGGAGTGGGAGGGGGGTTAGAGACTGTTGCTGGGTAGTTACCCTTATCGATGGAGCTGATGGATCCGCTAGACTGTGGCCAGAACATTGATGGATCCCTTGGACGATAGCTCTTTCAAAGAAGGCTTCGAGTATCGATGGAAATCTGATTGATTTTATTGCTGATCTTCGCTCTGTTTGAATCTATCAATATACTCTGTAGGGTATGAGAGTTTCTACTCGCAATAAGCAGAAGTTTTTCATACCACGATAGATATGGGAAACAATCGTCTAGAAGGTATTTTGCCCTATACCAACAGCAACCTTTAGAACCTCTGGTTAACCAGAATTTCACAATCTCTTAACAAGAATCTGCGCGAAATGTAGGAATTCATATAACAGATTATGTCACGATCGTCTGTGAAATCGCTCGACAATGGTTCCCCTGGTTACAACATCACATCACATCACATCAAAGAACCAGAACCTGCTTGATCAATAACAAACAATATAAAACATATAGGTACTACTCGTATGTACATATAGCTATGTATATAGAAATAGACGATCGCCATCTGCAATGCACTCGAGACTGGGACTCAGGTGTCACGTCCCACGTACCATATCCCACGTCCCCTCTCTGCGTTACTTTGTAAACTTTGGCTGCATGCCCCCTGTGGATGCTGATGCTGATGCGGCGGTTGACGTTGATGCAAGTCAAAATATATATTTCTGTGGGGTACATCCGAGCAATCGAAAATTGTCACGTGGCTTGGATCTACAACAACAACAACAACAACAGGTACAGTAGCCGTACAACAAAAATATAAAAAAAACGTCGAGAAAAAGTTGACACGGCAACGCGGAACGAGGAGAGCAAAACCGAAACGAAAATAAACGAAATTTTGCAATTTTCTGCGGTTACTCCCCCACTCGAAAACCGTTCACCGTTTACCATTCCTTTAATTTGTTCCACTCCCTCCGTTCCCCTGCTACGGTATTTTCACGTGTGGCTTTTTTATCTGTCTCTGTTACATTTCCCCGTGCTTCTCGTTCCTTTTAATTTCACGCCCACCTCTGTACTTCCTCTCGTTCGCCTTCCCCGTGCCTCCTGTTCGTTGTCTCCGTGCCCCTACTCAGTTCGTTCCGTCTGTTCCTTTTCCATTTGTCCGTCACCGGTCATATTTTTAACTTCCTATTTGTCTCCTTGTAGGCTCCTTATGTTTCTCCTCCTTGAGTGTTCCACTTCTATATATTCCACATCTTCCTGTTCATCTTCTCTCTGTGAAACACCTTACAGTTCCTCGTCGCACTGCTTTACTCTTCACTTTCGCTTCCCTCATGTTTCACTCCCTTCAATTGCTCACTTTTGATTTTGTACCCTTTACTCCGTCCGTTCCACTTTTCCCCATTCCCCTCCACCATTTTGTTTATCCGCCAACCGTGTTCCTCCACATCTCAACGTTTCTGTTTCCCACCCATTCTAAGATCATTGACTACGTGGGAACGATCACCTGAACGAAAAAATCACATGCAGATCCGATACGGTACGATCCGAATCCCGATATCCGTCCCGCTGCTATACCTTTTCCCTACGTAGGGGTATCCCTCCCGCACGTGTGTCCCGCCGGCCGTCCGTCCATCTGTTGGTCGCAAAATGTCGCAAAAATTCTTTGGCAACGATCGCTTTGACTGTGGATACTCTATGCTCGGGGATTTAGTTGGCTTTTTTTTGTTGTTGCTTTCATCCCAAGAAATCGTACAATGCAAAAAGAGGAAAAACGTCGCGTAAAAAACAATGAGTATGCCTCTCGATCGCTTGCGGCGGCGGTGGTGCGCTGGTGTGCTGGTGTGCTGGTGGCTCTCGTGGTGCTGATGCTGATTTGTGGTGGTGTCTCGGGGCTCGTGATTGGCGCACACATTGGCAAACGAGAGCACTTTATTTTTAAACGTTTTAAAAATACGATCATTATAGAATTTGCGGCTTAGTCATACCCCGCTGCGGCAGCATAGCCAAAATGTGCCAAGCGATTTGACCAGAACCAAGTCGTGTTGGGACGGAACGGAACCGAACGGATCACTACGATGGGGATGGGGGGATGGTTAGGGTGGATAGGGGTGTGGGTGAAAGTCTCTCAAAAGCCTTAAAGCTCTGGCCTATGAGTATGCGTTGTCACAATGCAAAAGAATATTCGAAATTGAAAACATTTGTGTGCCGAGAAAGATCAAACAGCGTTGGGTTCTTTGAATGCGCGCCTAACCTCACTTAATCATCATACAAATGATGATCCAAATAATCCAAACACTTGACATTAAGGCATCCATCAAGTACAGGATCTGTCCATCGGATCTGGCTAGTAATTTCTCTAGAGCACTCACCTATATGATATGGTTTTGTTGGAGGTACAGATAGTCTCATAATGACTTATACAACGGATGCACAAATCCAACCGCACTGCTTTCTACTAAGTGAATTTCTAAAACTATAGAAAACTATATGAAATAAATGATAACACAATTATCAACTAGACAATCAGTCAAGTCCAAAAAAAAGTGGTAAATTAAGGGGATTATCTTTGCCAATGAATGGGGATATGAAGGGGTTGATCCCACAAACATATCATTAGGACTGTGGTCTCAATTAATTAAACCTTTTTTAATATTTGTTCACTACCTTTGGAACATATGAACATTTTCTAGATTTTTAGACTTCAGAATTTTAATATGTTTCAAGTATATTTAGGACACCCAAAACTGATGCATTTTGATTTAATACTTCAGCTGAATACCATTTTTTTGCAATAAATGATTGAAATTTATGTGAACTACTTTAAAGTAACTATTTTTATGATATCACTATTTTTTCACAATTTATATTATTAGAATTAACGTGACACATTAATTTTGAGGCTCGTTTTGATAAAGTTTCTACAACAAAAAGCCCAATCGAAAGACATTGGTCTTATTGAAATTCGTTAAGTAAAATTGGAAGGGTCTGAAAGGGTCTGGGTGTAGAACCTGAGTACAGAACTGCTCAAATAAATAAAGCATCTATTAGTAAAAGTATAAGAATATTAAATCGTCTGTAATGGTTTAGTTTCCTGTAACTAAAGGTGACAAAAGAGGATTGTATGGATCAGACGCACAATTTGAACTAAAGGAGAAATAGTTTTCGTAGAAAAATCCCCATTCCAATAAAGCAGGGATATACCTACAAAAAGGATTACTAACAGCTTGGACATCTGAAGAATCGACCAATCCATCGATTATAGAAAGAGAGTTCCCATCAATGGAGGAACTCTGCGAACTCTACATTAGTGTTCTTCTTCTGAACCTTCAGTTGTAAATTCTGCATTTTATGCGGATTTTGGTTGCATATTTCCAGGCCACGCCCATAGATATCGCCCCGCTTCGATGATCCAATGAAAAAACCAGTTCAATTTTTTTTTTTGTAAGTTTTTTTTTCAATTTCAGTTGTTAATTTTTAATCAATTCATTTTTAATTATTTTGTTGGTAGTTTTTCTGGCTCTTTCTCCTGTTTGTTGCTGCTGCTGTTTGTGGTCACAAATGTTACAATTATTGTTATTGTTGCTGTTGCTCTCATGTCAAATGTTATATATAAAAATACTGATTTTTATATATATTGTATGTATATATATCTAGGCATTTAAATAGGTTTCATTTCCTTAAAAAGATATCCCTTTGTTGCACGCAAAAAAACATTTCCATCTTAATTTTTGTTTCTTCTGTCGTTGTATATAAATATATTGTATATATGTATATGGTATATAATTATTGTTAACTTTAAAATTTAATTCCGTAACTATTCATATAATGTATGTATATATCTCTAATGTTCTGGCTCTCTTTTTTGTCGTGTGTTTTGGGGTGTAAATATATATTTATATATATTAATCCGTGTAGACATATATGTATATATATATATATATATATGTATGTATGTATCTCTATAATTCGTTAAGCTTCAGTTTTCAACAGTTTCGTTTTATGTATTGTTTTTATTAAATTTTGTATTTTTGTTTTGTATATCACAAGAATTTTCAATTTTCCATTTTCCAAAAGAAAAAAACAAAACCCTTACACATAAGAGCTCCGTACGCGTGCGTGTGTGTGTGTGTAAAAGTGTGTGTGTGTGTGTGTATTTTTGTTGGTTTTAAAGCTTTACTCTTAACAATTTTTTTTTGTTTGCTCAGTTTTTCCAGTTGCAGTGTCACAATATTCCCTCCCTCTCGTTTCCCCCTTTTCATTCTTTTGAAATTCTTGGGGCGAAAAAATTAATATGTTCCGCCGCGCCCTTTCCGTCGTCTGTTACCCGATTTTGTACACAATATAATTAATTATTTACACTTTCCGACGCTTGCAAAAAGGGTCCAAAATTTGACATTAAATTAAATTTATAAAATTATGAAAAAAAAAATATATACTCGTATGCGTATTATAGACCATTGTTCAATGTTTAATGACAAAAAAAATTATCCGTCTTCCTTAAACTTAATTTGTTCTTAGAATTAGAGAAAAAAAAATGTATTTATTATATCCTTAGAGATTAGGTGGGGGGCTCTGATATGCTTGGAAGATATATGATATATATTTTAGGGCGAAGGATGTGAATGTCCCCCCTTTTTTGAAATCCTTAGCAAATAACCGAAGAACGACGTACGCTTAAACACATAAAGAAAGTGTATAATATATGGTAATTATTTAACGCTAGGAAGGCCAGGCCCAGTGACTGCCATAACTTGTTGGTGGGATCTCAGCTCCGCACGCCCGCTGCTCCGCCATCTGTTGCTGCTCCAACTGTTGCTGCTCCATCGCTTATGCCACCAATGTCAAATTTGTCGCCGATGAGGCTGCCGTGTTGGAGGCTGGCCCGGTCCCAGGCATTGGGCATTGCAGCACTTGCACCGCCGGGTGATGGCTGCTGGCGGCCATGGCAGCGGCCAATGCATCCTGATCCAGCCACCGCTGCAGGTTCGCCTGCTGCTGCTGCTGGATGTACATCAGGTTGTCGTTGGAGACGGCGGCGTGGAGCTGCAGATTGAGACTGAAATTGCTGGCACTGCCTGTGGTGCCGCCGCAATTCCTGCTGCTGCTGCTGGCACTGTCGCTGTAGGTGGAGGAGCTGCTCTCGTAGCCGGACACGGGGGAGCCCTTGGGACAGCAGAAGCCGGTGGGTGAGAGGGCTGGTGCCGAGAACGGGCTGAGCACACTCTGGATGGGCGTGGATGTCTTGCTGTCGCTCCTGCCCTGAAACTGGTGCTGAGGACTCCCGCCGAGGTTGCTGCCGGGAAATGTCTGCAGCTGGTAGGAGACTGGGGACCCGCTACCGCTGCCATTCGACGCTGCCTGCAGGTGCATGACCAGCGGCGACTGAAAGCTGCTGCCGGAGAGCGAGCTCCGAGCGTGGGGGGAGGGCGAGAAGCAGGCCGGATACGGATGGTTGCTCCAGATAATGGGATCCCGCTGCTCGCCGACCTTCTTGTTCTTCTTGAGGCGACGCTGCTGCTTCTTGCCATTCAGATCCTCGTGCTGGTCCTCATCGGCATCGCCCTCGACCGCCTCATCATCGTCGTCCTCGACAATGCGCTCATCTTCCTCCTCGTGGGCATCCACCTCGTCAGCCTCCGAATCCCCAGCGCCGGCGGCGGCTTCGTCGTCGTCGTCCAGGAGATACGGCTTGAAGAGTTTGACCTGCTTGGAGGGCAGCTTGCGCTCGTACTCCGCTTCCGCCTCGACCTCCACGTCGACGTCGACATCCTCGCTCTCCTGCTCCTGCTCCTGCTCGTGCTCCGGCTCCGGTTCGCTCTTGATCGTCTCCAGCTTGCTGATCTTGTCGGGCTGCACGGGCGTGCAGTTCACCTTGCGCTTCCTGAAGGTCAGATCCACCCCGGCAGCATTGCGCGGCCGAAGGTGCTCCAGCTCCATTTCCTTCTCGAGCTTTTGCTGGCGGCGCGCGGAGCTGCCCAGCGACAGGTCCATGGGCGCCGGTGTGGGGGCTGCCTCCAGGCGACTCTGCACGAGCTGGTGGTCCGCTGGCGATGGCTGGGCCTGGGCAGCCAGGGCATGGTGGTGGTGCGGCAGGTAAGTGTGGTAGGCGGCATAGGGATGGGCATGGGGATGCACATGCGGATGGGCATGTGGATGCGGATGTGGGTGTGGGTGTGGAATGTGGCTGGCAGCCGGGGAGACCGCGATTGGCACTTGCGTTGGCACTTGGACATTGGCAGCGTTAGGACTGTGGTTGCTGCTGCTGCTGCTCTGGGTATATGGCAATGGGTTGGCACTGATGGCTGATGGCGTTGGCGTCGCTGTGGAGGCACTGCCGCTACCGCCGCTGCTGCTGCTGCTGTTGGCCATGGCTACTGCGGCCACAACGGCCACGATTTTGGCCGCCACCAGGACACCACCGGATGTGGTGGAGCCTTGGCTGGAGCTGCCATTGCTGGTGGCACTGCCATTGCTTAGGCTGCTGCTGCTGTTGGCGACTGCTGGAAGCTGCTGTGGCTGCGACTGCTGTTGTTGTTGCTGCTGTTGCTGCTGCTGCTGTTGTTGTTGCTGGTGGGGATGCACTGCTGCCACTGGCACGGCCACGGGCACCGCCACAGGCACATGCAGATGTGGATGAGCAGCCAGCGGATGCGCATGGGGATGCGGATGCTGGTGCTGGTGCTGGTGCGGATGGTGGGCGGCAGCGAATCCATTGGCCAGCAGATGATGGGCATGGTGTGCCGCTGCAGCCGCCGCTGCGACATGATGCTGTAGATGATGATGATGGTGGTGCATCTGGTGGACCAGCGGATGGTCCAACGGGTGGAACTGATGCGTCTTCACCTGTCCAGGTGTGGGGGACACCGACTGGTGTTGATGGCTCTGCTGCTGGTGCTGGTGCTGGTGCTGGTGCTGTTGCTGCTGCTGTTGCTGCTGCTGGTGCTGATTGTTGGCCACCGAGGAGCGGAGATTGGGTTCACATTGCAGCCACTTTTGGATCTGGCGGCGATGGATGTTGTACTTGCGGGCGGTAGCCCGCTGGTTGCCCTTGCAGTCATTGTCATTGCGATACGATTCCAGGACCTGCAGCTTAAAGTGGGGCGTGAAGATGCGTCGAGAGCCCATTTTGGGGCTGCCCGAGGAGCTGTTGTTGTTCGGTTCGGACTGATCCTTCTGCTGGGACTGCGACTGCGACTGCGACTGCGAGTGTCGCTTTTGCACTCCTACTCCCGATGATCCATTGATGATCGAACTTTGTTCGCTGGTATCCATTTTGGTTCGATGTTGGGTGCTCCGGTCGTGTAAAACGGTTTCTATCAAAAATATAGATATCTCTTTCTCTCTCTCTCTCTCTATCTCTCTATCTCTTTCCAGTTACTTTGTATATGGGTTTGATTGTATCAAAAGGCTTTGTTGGTGTTGGTATTGGAGCTGTTGCTTTTGTTGCTGTTGCTTTTGTTGCTGTTGCTGTTGTGGTTGTTGTAGCCAATGCTGCTACATGCGTGCGACGCCTGCGCTTTCATAACTCGCGATCCGGCAGCCCTGGTTTCTGGTCTGGCCTGAGGCGCCCACGGTGACTGCGACAAATACAACGACAGCGATGACGATGACGACGACGACGTTCACGTTGACAGCGACGTCCGTCCGCTCTCTCGCACACACAGGTTAGCCCACAGAGTGTGTAAGCCAACAACAACACGCGGGAAAAAGTTCCGTAAAAAAACACACAGTAAAAAAATAATAGTTATATTGATTTCACACAAAAAACTATATACGTTTTTAGCCTTTGGTCGCGTTCAACAGTTTTGTTAGATAGTGTTTAGTTGTGTTTTTTGTTTTTTTGTTTTATAGTTATATAGTTATTTTATAATTTATTTTTTTGCTTTTTGCTGCTGCGTGCTGCTCGAACGACGATGGCGCTGTTTCTGAGTTTGGATTTCAGTTTTGAGCTGTTTCGCTGCTGTTCTTTTTGAATGCTGCTCGAGTGCTGCTGCTGCTATATGGCTATGGCTATGGCTGCTACTGCTACTGCCACTACTACTGCTGTTGCTGTTGCTGCTGCTGCTGCTGCTGCTGCGCTTTCATAACTCGCGATCCGCACGGCAAGGAATCCAAAACACAATTGTTCTGCCCTCAGCGTTCTACTTCAAAGATACGTTCTAGACTGGCTCGGCTCGACGGCAGTTCGCTGCTGTGTATGTCGGCGGATGCCTCTGCCGGCGTTGCGCTGCTGCTGCTGCTGCTACGGCGGCGGCGGCGGCTGGCTCTTGCTGTTCACTCACACTCGCGCACACAGGCGGCCGGGGCACCAGAATGAAACCAAATGAAACGGGCAAACGATGCGATACGAGACGGCACGACACTACACGAAACGAAACTCACGACGCTCAGTCTGGGTCTGCTGCCTGCCTTTTGCATGTGGGTGCGTGTGTGTGTGTGTGTGTGTGTGTATCTGAGTGTCGTTGTATCTGCGTTCTAATAGCTCATCAACAGCACCTGTGTGTGCGTGTGTGTGTGTGAGTGAGAACGAGTCGTCGTGAGTGAGAACGAGTGTCAGCAGACACTTGGCGGCGGCGGTGGCCCATAGGGTCGCCTCTCCTCTCTCACGGCGGAGGAGCCAGAGCCCAGAGCCAGTTCCAATATGCTTCAGCAATAACAACAATGCAAGACCACGGCGCTGAGCGTTGCAGACAAACTGACGACAATCGTCGGCGAGGTGTCTGCGCCACTGTATGAGTGTGTATCGGTGTGCACTCGTGTGCATTTGTGTAAGAGAGACCCGCACCAATACCCGTTCTTGTCGGCGCGACCGCGCGGCGCTTTTGTGAGCGCGCTGCTGGTTGCGCCCCGTTCGGAACGGACAGAAGGGGACGGAACCAGCTCTACCCCGTCCCCAAGCCCGACGTCTCCCCCCCCCCCCCCCTCCCACCATGCTTAGCCCCCCTGGCGACGCAGTCGTCGCCTCACTGACTGACCCGACAAGCGCACCGTGAAGCAAATTACATGCGCAGAGGAGTTAGGCAAGGGCATTGAATTGCCAGCAACAGATAAGAGTAGGAATACCGGGTTCTGGATGCAGATGTATACAAAAAAATATTTTGTTAAGTTAATATATAAATTCCATCTATTTTCTATATATTCTATTCTTTTTTCCTTTATTTTAAAATATCCTCAAAATGTTTTGTTTTTTTTTTTTGAAAACACCATTTTTATTTGATATTCGCCCCACTGTGCTGCGACGACAGCGCCCCACGTTTGTGGGACTGCGGTTGCTGGTGCTGTTTCTAGCTCTGCCAGGCACATCTACCTACATACATACATATGGATGTGCATGTGTAGTCACATGTCTATGTGTGCGCCAGAGTCGTGGCTGCCAGACATTCTGGCACTGGCACTGGCATTAGGGCCCCGCCGAGTGCCGAGTGCTCGGTCCCGTCCTGCCTAGCCCGGCGCACCCCCCCCTCCACCATTAACAACAACAACAGCCCACACGGCGACAACGACTGACGCGGCGACAGAGCGACGCAACAGATCGTCAAATGAACTTGTTGAGCATTACCGGTCCAAAGGGGGGTGGGGGTGCGCATGTCACTCGTGTGCGCGCTCTCTCTCTCTCCGCTCTCTTGCTCTCACTGAGAATCAACTGTTGAATGCAGCAAACAGCGTTGCATTTTTTATATGTACAGCAGTTTTTGTTGGCGGCAGTGTGCATGCATATTCACATACATATTTACATACATACATATACAGCGATAGCTTATTTCTGTCGACGTTGCCGCCGCCGCCACCCTGTCTAAGCTCAAAGACAAAAAAAGGGCATAGCCACGCAGCAGCCATGCAATAAATGCAGCAGCAACCAAAACGATGAGAAGTCCCGCACTTGTTGCGAATGACAAACGAAAAAGGTCTCCTCGGCCTCTGCTGCTTCTTCTCCTTCTTTCACAGAAATCTGCGCGTCGCTGCCGTCGTCGTCGTCGTCGTCAACTGGAATTCATGAATGAAACACATATGCAGAGATCTCTTTTCCTGTCTCTCTCTCTCTCCCTGGGTGTGTGTGTGTGTGTGGTGTGTGCGGAGGCTGTCACTGAGGCTGCCTGACAGTGGGCCGATTTTGGTTGCGTGTGTATGCAAATTCATAAATCCAACAAAAATTATGGCATAAAAAAAGAGTGTTTTCAACATCATTTTGCGCGTGCGATATCCCGAAGGGGGAGCGAGCGAGATGGATGGATGCCAATGATAGCATTGACTCCCCTCATCCCCCGTCTGACCGATGGATGGCTGCGGTCGGTCCGCTGATAGATCTCAGCCTCATTCCCCATCACTCACCAAGAGCAGAACATTACACTGTCCAACATGGATGAGAGTCGCTATGACGAGATGTTTTCTGCATCTCAACCCATATTCCACTGTGCCTGAACTCCCACTCTCTAATCCCCATTCGACTGCTCCTACACTCGCAATCCCAATCCCATTGCTCGTGGAGTTCTAACCCCACTGTTTGTGCACTCTCCGCCCAAATCTGCCTGCACCACCCATCCCATCCCTGCTTCAACCCCTGCAGCCCACTGTGCCTTAACCCCTTCCTCAACAACCGCAGGGCCACGAAGACGACGCATTGTCTGGAATGAAATGGAATGGCGGCTCTGGTGCGCTGGAAGGGAGTGGGACAGAATGGTGTGGAATTGGAGCCTGTGACAGTGGAGCGCCTGGAAAAGGAGAATACTTTTTAAATGCATTTCCCAGTAAAACAAAAAACAACAACAAAAAATCAACCGAAAATATGCCGAAAACAAAATTAAAGATACAACAAAAACTTCAAAAGCAACAACAACAACAAAAGGTGTTCGTGTGTCTGTGTGTGTGTGTGTTGAAAATGAAAATCAAAAGAATTCCACTTTTTTTTAGACCCCGTCGGCTTCTAAATCGATTTATCAAAAACAAAACAAAAAACCTAAGAAGAAGAAGCAGAATCAGAATAAGAAGAAGTGGAGGTAAAAAAAAAGGCGGAAAAGACGAAGGAAAAGAGATAAAAATTGAATATAAAAAAAGGTAACGTACAAATCGAAGAGCCCATACACACAATAGATGCACACACACACACACACACACACTCAGACACCCACGGGGGCACACACTTGGATGGGGAGACCGACAGACGAACGGACGGACGAACGGACGGACGGAACGACAGGCCCATGAATTGATTAAAAAGTTGAAAACAAAAAAATAACAAAAAAGAAGGCTTATGCCGATGATCGAAACTAGATACCCTTGCAGATCGATCGCATCGACTGAATCTCTCTATGATATAATGGATCCGATCGGTACTATTTTAGCTGTTTTATTCTTTCGAAACGTACAAGTACATATTTTCCCGGTAATATGTACCCTTTATCCCTTCCTTGCGTTACAAATACCTAATCAAAGTGTTAATACCCTCTTTGGAAAAGGGTATACAAAAACTAAAGTGGGAAACGGGTAGGGAAAGGGGAAAGGGAAAAGGGGAAAGGGCGCGGCAGTCAGCAACGAAGACGAAGGCACAGCCAAACGACGTGCTGGGGCACTTATGATCTCTGATCGGGCGAGACTATAGGGCTCCGACGGGGTAGCGTTGGACGAGTGGAGCAGGGGAGTTGGAGAGGGGGACAGCTCTCAAGCGAACGAGGGCCTCAGGTTGGGGCCTGACCAACGCTGCCGCCGTGCTGTCTGCGTTTGAATAAGCCCACACAAACACACAGACACACACGCGAGCGCAGCGCGCAATAGAGGGAGAGCCAGAGAGAGAAAGAGATCGCGAGAGCGAGAGAAAGAGAGAGAGTGAGGGATCAGAGGAGCCAGATGAGAGTGTGGTGGACCAGGAGAAACGGAGAGTGGGAGATCAGGAGGCCGTGGAAGGGAACAGAAAGAGCCACAAACTGATGAAACAGGAGAGCGGACAGGCAGCGCAAAATGAAGTATACCCAGCGTTGTGGATACACCAGCGTTAAGGATACTCCCCAGGACTCCATCAGCACTTACGAAATAAAATGAAATTGTCAACAGGAAATTCTTTACCTATGATCAAGCACGCCCGCCCCACACTCACCTAACCAATGACTAAGCGAAGAGCACTCTACTCGTAACTAGAAACAACAACAAAAACTAGAAGAAAATGCCAGGCTCCGTTGACCGAATCTTCACATACCCTTGCAGATTGTTGTAGTATTATATAACCATTCGGTCATATTTGGTTGAGTTACAGGCATACAAATGAACATAGATATTGTACTATATATACTATATACTGAATCGATCTTGGGGACTCTCGTAATTTCTGCATTTCGGCTTTCAATGATCCAGAATAGAGGTACATATATGCACGATTTATAGAGTTTACAACTCTTATCTGTGCACCATAATTATACATACGTACATGTACCCTCAGTAAGGGTATAGAACTACATAGTCCCCGCTTCCAATAGTGCGATGCGATCCGGGGTCTTATCAGGCGATAACATCAAACAAAGGCAATTCAAGTGCTAAATTCTATTTGTTGGCGGCCCAATAAAAAATCGATTTTGTAAACAGTTTTCTTTTACGAGTACATGTATGTATTTTCTTTGTTTTTTCCTGTTTTTAATTTTTTTCAAGAATTACAAAGTGCAACAAACGTGGAAGATAGATGAATAAGTACCAGCGGAATCCAATCCCACAATCGTACGAGTGCGAGTGCGAGTGCGAGTATCTGTGCCTCATATCTGGCACTATCTGTCAGGGCCTTTGTTCTGGGGGGGAACCGAACACGAAGTGCCGCCTCACCCGTTTATCGGTGGCATATATTTCAAGCTCCAATCTGTAGCGCTACTGCTGGACTATCCATTGACTGAATAGTGATATCTTGTTGATATTTGACCCCCTTTCCCTGTGAAAATCCGCGGTTTAATCACGTTTCGGATACGTTTCATTTTTAAGGCTATCGATTATGTAAAAACAGCTATCGGGCTCTTGGTGTCGATCGGTTTTCGATTCTTGTCACCGATAAAAAGCGCTTAATTTTTGGGTTGGATATTTTCAAGGTTCCGGATGGGGCTTACTGGGAATGTGGTGCGCTCTGCCATATTCATTTTCAGTTCTCATTCTCACTGTTTTGCCCTCTTCTTGTACTTCGTTCCCCACAATCATAACGATTCACAATGCCAGCATTAAGGATCGGTCGCTGCACGACGACGCTCCCTGGTCCCCCGTCCAATTCCAGGTAACTACGATTCCGCAGCGGACTCAGGCGCCTAATGGATAGTTCTTCTTGGAAAAGAAAGCGGCCTGCCAAAGCTCAAAGCCAGCCACAAAAAGCCAACGTCATGGGTACGGACAACGTTGTCGTTGTCGTTCCAGGCACCTTGGTCGACGCTCCCCTCCCTTCCTACCTTCCCCCAACCCCCATTCCTCTTGACAGCCTGTTGCCTGCCCCTGCATCTGCCCCTTGTCATAGTAGCCTGTTGCCTGCCCCTATGGGCCAGACATTGGGCCGCCGTTGTCGTCGTTGTCGTTGTTTTTGCTGTTGCTGCACTGAAAAAGCTGAAAGATAGTTTCGTATCTACGGGTCGGATTGTGTGTATTATTTCTTATAAATTAAATTTTGTATATCGTTTTGATGCTTAGTGGATGACCATTCTAAGATCGAATCAATTATTTTTTATGCACATTTATATAATGATATAACTAAATCTAGATGGCTTTAAACAATCTCATAATCTCCTTCTACATATGTAATATAATAGTAAAATATTCCAGAGCTAATTTTAAAGCATTCATCCCACAAAAATCTCAATCAGCTGAGGAAGGGACCACATGGAAGCTCTGCTCCAATCCATATTTCTTATGGGATCAATAGAATCCAGTTCTAAACTATAAGGATCTTGGAGGAGGTTCTCCAAAAGGCCTCGAAGATTGCACTAAAGGTAAATATATTTTATTTCTCATTTGATTGAATCTATAAAATGGTACAAGTTACGATTGAGAGAATTGCATTTTCTTTCAGTGTATCGGAAGGCGCATTTTTATGCGCGCTGACCAAAAGGAACATATATATGTATGTGTGTGTGTGTGTGTGCGAGTGTAGGAGCAGAAGGAGATGAAGATGGAGAAGGAGGTGCTCTGTGGCGGTGGCTGGAGTTAGGGGCCCAGGGCTGCGGCAGGCAGTACTCATACACATGCGAAAGGCGATGCGCGAAGGCAAAACTTTTATTAACTTTTCCAAGAAATGGAATTTCTTGGATCCTTGTGGTGTGCCCTCCTCTGCCTGTTGCTGTTGCCTGTTTTCGCTTCGCTTGGCCTGACTTTTAATGCTGCTGCGCCTCTGCCTCTGCCTCCGCCCTTCCTCTGCAACGCCACAGCTTCACATACACACACATGTACTGCCATGAGCTTCAGGTGTTCTCTCCTGTTTCTTTTGTGCCTTTGCCTTTGCTTTTGCTCTTGCTTTTGCCTTTGCCTTTGCCTTGGACCAGCGCTAGTTAGCCGCAGTCGCAGTCGTTTTCGTTGTTTCTGTTGCTGTTGCTGTTGCCGTTGCCATGGCTGTCGACGTCTCTGCTGTGGTTGCGGTTGCAGTTTCGCGGCATTCTTTCGCTGGCCAAAGGGTGGAGCTGTGTGTGTGTGCGGGGTGCAGTGTGGGGTCGAGAGGAGGGTCCGTCGTCAATTTGAGTCAATTTCTGTTTTGCAGTCGAACGTGAACGAAGCGCATAAATAACGTAAAACAAAACAAGAAGAAGAAGATGTAGAAGAATCAGAAAGGCAGAAGCAGAATTCGAGGCACAAGAAGAAGCAGAACCAGAAGAAACAGGAATGAAATTCTATCTTCGGGTTTCGAAGTTTCTGCTACCCTAACCTCAGTGCTCCACATTATGAGGTCTGACTCCATTTAACAGAAAAAACTGCGGAACATCATATTCAATCAAGTTCATCAATCTTTTTCATATACATAAACTGTTGCTCCTGTATCTCATCCTTACAATGATCTCGTGTATCTTTAGAATTGTAGGGGAATTTATATTTACGGCTTTGCGAAATTCTGTTGGTCTAAGCTCCAACTTTTTACAAAGCAACAAGCTTGAATAGCCTTTTTCATTGTACAAATAGCCCTATAGAATAAATATTGAAAATACATATATTTAGAAATAATGTATAAAAAGAACTCTTAAAACTATAGACATTGGAGGATGATAAGAAAATTAGATTGATAATGGTCCTCCCTTCTTTGCATTGCAAACATTTGGTCGAAATCATCATGTCCACGGAAATGGGTACTAGAAGAATCAGCAGTAGCAGAAGAGGGAGCCAAGGCAGAAGAAGCAGGCGCTGCCTGGTCTGCCTGGGGCCTGCGCCTTCCTTCATATTGGGAGCCCTCCAATACCACTACCAACACACTCGCACTCACACACACACACAAATGCACATGCACATGAGACAGAACCACAGAAAACGCAGCGGATATAAAGGACAGAGACACCAGCGGACGCCTACGTGCTTTGGCAGCGGCAACAAAAACGATGCAGCTGTGCACAGCAGGAACACGGGGGATCAGAAGGGGGGAAAGAGGAGCGACGCGACTGTAGCAGCGGGGCAATCGAAGACGCTGGCGCACTCTGGCAGACATACTGGCAGGCGGCTCTTCCTCTTCTCCTTCCCCTTCATCATCCAACCCACAAAAGCAGCATAAAGCGAGCGCCACACTGTACACTGCACATGTGTGTGTGAGTGAATGAGCGCGCGCGTGAGTGTCAATGTGGGGAGAGAGATAGAGTGAGAGAGGAGCCAGTGCTTAGTGTCTCTCTTCCTCTTCTGCTCACGTTGCTGCTGCCACTGCTACTGCTGTTTCCCCCCTCCACAGACACTGCTGCTACTCCGGCTGCTGATGTGTGTATATGTGTGAGGCATTTGTATTTTTAGTACAAGATTGTTGTTTAAACAAACAGGTTTTTTTTACACCGCAGCACATACATAACTCGTCTGTCGAGCTGACCGAACCGAGCCGAACCGAACCGCACCGCTCCTCCCTGTCATGCCCCCTGCCCTTCCTTCTGCCTATCAAGCAGCGCCACATTGTATGCCGGCTTTGGCTGTCGGCTCGACACCGACACCGACGCCTCCGCTTGCAGTAGGCTGCGCTGCGCTGCGCTGTTGTCGATTTTCAATTGGAAAGATGTCGAACGTCGGCAGACAGAGCGGCAGTCCGTCCCGTCGGTCAGGCCGAAGGGTGAGTGATCGGTGGAGGGAGACAAGAGCGAAGAACAGCGGAGCTTAGCTAATTTTCCATGGCCCAGCCCTGGCGCCAGCACAGTCGTGTCTATATTGGTTAGAGTGCAGCCCTGGCAATGCGACGATCTGCTTGGATCTCCTCTGTCCTCCTCTGCTTTTGCTTTGCTTTACCTCTGCTCTTGCTCTGCTCTACCTCTGCTATGATTTGCTTTACATCTGCTCCGCTCTTCTCTTCGCTGCTGTGGCTGCGCTGCCATCGGTTCTTCGGCTCGGTTCGGACCAACAGGTTGAGGTTGGTTGGGCCACAGGAAACAGCTACCCTCCGCTGCCCCTCCTGATCGAGGCACGCCGCCAAAAAAAGCATCATCGCTCATCTCTGCGCTGGGAAAAGGGGAAAGGGACAAGGGAATTGCGATAAGCATTGGTACGGGCGAGGAAGGGAATTACGATGAGCAAAGGTGTGGGCGCGGGCGGGTGGAGGCCCATCCGGGGCGATGATGCTATGCGCATTTCTTGTTAAGAAAAAAACGCGCACCTTTTGGTGTGAAATTCCACTGTAAATAACTGAGTGATCGTTTGTTGGGTGGGGGTTTTGGGGTTGAGGTAGAGAATGCAGCAGCCATATTGAAGTTGTGCGCAGAGCTTTTGTTCAGAGAGCTTTCAATGGCTTCCAGGCAGGATCGTTCGATTGGGCAAGGAAAGCTGCGATGTTAAATGAGCTTTTGCCACGTTCACACTGACGGGAATGACGCATGAAAGCTACGCGATGCTGTGCCCGGCGCCTCAACGTCTGCGTTGGCGGCAAAGGCAGCAGCGCTGTTTAGGCATCTGCTCCCACTGTACCGCACAGTGGCGGCACATCGGCAAGGTGTACCTCTGAAGCTAATGTTATTTAATTTATTTTCGTATTCACACATTATTGTTGTTGCTGTAGCTGTGACAGCGACAGCGACAGCGACAAGTGACGAATGGTTCGTCCAAGAGCGAGTGAGATGGCTATGGGGGCAGACATGGGGCAGCAAGCGCCAAAAAGCAGTTTCCGCAGTGTGCATGTGTGTGTGGTCGAGAGAGAGAGAGAGAATGAACGTGTCGGAGAATGAATGCTAGAACTCGTTCGCTGTTCTGCCAGGCACGTAGGTTGTTGCTGTCGGGAGAGGGGGAGTCGGAGGTAGCGTTCATCCAGCTTGAAGTTCATTTGCAGTCGTCGCTCTGTCTGCCGCTCGTTCGTTCGCTCGTTCGTTTCTGTCTCTGCGAGAGTGAGTGTGAGTGTGTGTGTTCCACAGAAAGAGAGACAGAGATAAAGAGAGCACGCCATAGACAGGTACCCCACCAACATAGTGAGAGCGACTGAAGTTCGGCAACGCCGCACTGTGATCGCTACCAGACAGAATGTCGCCAGTTCATGCTACGCTGCCAGACATACTGTCGTCTTTGTTGTTGCTGCCGCTGCCATTGCTGCTGCTGTTGCTGCGGCCGCCGTTGTTGTTGCTGCTGCTGTTGCTGTCGTCTTTTCACACGCTGCGCCCCGCCAACGCCAAAGCCGACCCGACCCGACTCGACTCGACCATTACCCATTGCGATCGCTCTTCATTCCCTCTCCCTCACCCTGCCGCTGACAACCCTTTTATTGCAGTGGTACTCCCCCCGCCCCTTTTTGCTGTGATTTCTTTTTCGTTGCTTTTGTTTTTGCAAGCATGTGCACTCCCTCCTACTCGCCCCCTCAAGCAACGCATACACACACACACACACTTATACATAGAGGCGTGTGCAGTACGGTTGTGTGTTTGCGTGTGTGTATGGGTGCTTGTCTATGTGGAGAACGCGACCTCGACTTTGGCAACTGATCGATCGACTGCCCCACGTAACCGGCCAACAACAACTAACTAACGCTCTGGTCTCCCCCTCCCCCTGCTCCACATCTACCCTTCTATCCGCTGCCCCTTGCCCACTGCTCGAAGGGGCGGCTATCGCTTGCCTCTTGCGGAATGCGACTCGGCTCGGTAATTTTCCATCGGGCTATAGCCTATACAACGGTGTGTGAATGTATCCTATGGATATGGGATGCAACATATTGATCTATGGATATAGCCATAGCCATTCCTCGGCATGCTCATACAAGAAAGCTAAGGCGAGAGCAATGGGAAGTTGGAAATATTCAGAACACACGTACGGGTACATCCATGTTTACCATCAGATATTGATACGGATCCTTTGTTTCTACTTTAGAGATCTATGGATATATGATTTCTGAATAGTTTGTAGAGATTTTAGTGGTTATAATACTCAAAATGTCATATATGTACATATATTCATGGACACTTCACAGAAACCTGGATTGGGAATAGAAAATGGATATGATAAATCTTGGGAAAGGGCCCATAGTTATTTCTCATGCAATCAGTGCTGGTATCCCTGAATCTCATGCTAACCCAATTAATGATTGAAGGCGCGCCTAGGTGAAAAAAGAAAGCTCTGGTCAAAAATGTAGTATCACTCATTAATGAGAGATCTCTAATTATACATCTAACATAAACACGTATATATGTATGGGATTTGAACCTCCTCCAGTCTGAATCTCATTCCAGCAGTCCCTCAACCAACCCTCTCGCCCATGTTTCCTTTTTATTTTCACATCTACGCTGATGGATTCTAAAGGTTACTGACTAACTAACTAAGTAGCTAAACTAACCTCGTCTCTAAATTAAGAAGTCGTGCGTGTGGAGCAGCACCATATTATAAGAAGCTTTATCCGGACTGGAACTGGACTATTTTATATGCAATTTGGACGAACTTCCTTAAAAAGGGATGTTCCTTCCTGGAGAAATAAATTCCTCGGAGCGAGATCTTCCTCGGAGCGAGATCTTTCCTTGGAAAGTACATTTCTAGGAGATAGATAATTTTTGAATAGACATCTTCCCTAATAAACAGCATTTATTATTGTAGAAAAGCGCTCTCTTTCCGTATACTCCCTTGAATATAAACATAATCACTTATCAAAGACAGGCGTCTCTTTAGAACTCCGCTTGTGTAAGATATGTATACCTGAACTGTCTCTGAATTCTATACCAATTTATGTAATTTATGGACTTTTTTTGAGTTCTCAATTCCCATTTCCAAGAATGATTTCTTCAGGATTCCAAATTTCTAGAAACTTTCTGCAGAAACTTGATGCTGGGTGGCGGTGGTTTCCCTTCTGTACTCGCGTACATAAAGCCTCGTGGCCATATAAGGCCATATTGTTTTTCAATGCTTTTGGGGGCCCCTCCTCACATACATAGTTGTGCTCGTACACATTTTTCATATAAAATGCACACATTGTATGCACTCTTTGTGTGTGTGTGTGGTTTTGGCCACATTTGCAACGAGATTCTGTCCAGTCAACATAAATTTAGAGCCCAAATGCTCGAATGTTTGGCTGTTCATGTGGATGTGCATGTGCGCCCTCAACAGTTCTTTCACTTTCATTTGCTTTTCCATTTCCCCATTCATTCCAATTTCCATACCCCGTTTCGGAACCCCCATCCGCTTTCAAATTCCACTTCGATAAGCAATAATTTCTGCCAGTTTCAGCGCGATGGCCGAATTTTTTTTCTTCGTGGAGACGCGCGTGTGGGTGGATGGCCAACGGTAGATCGTTGGGCAAGAGTTCTCTGATCTATTCTACTTAAGACTTAAGCTTTTGCACAATTTTCGGGTGTTTTTTTTTTGTGCAAACCTTTTTGATTTCGTCGAACACCCTATGGAGTGGGTAATTCGAATGGGTTCTGAAGTATGCCCATAACGATACAGACCTTATTATGAAATTTGTTCAGATCATAGCTTGGTAAGAGCTCAATGTACTATATAGCTAAAGGTACAATATATACATTCAGTATGCACATTTTTGAATTGATATTTCATTGAAAGAAGTCTGAATAATATGAAAAGGTAAGTAATTCCGTAATATTTCATTGATATACCTATACAAATTATTGGAATATAGAGGATTCATCTCTGAAATGGTCAAGAGTTAATTAATAATCGTTTCGAAATTAAATTTTCAATGCCCACATCGCTGGTTTCTGGAGAATCCTCGAAACCAGATTATAATTTGGTCTAAATAATGATGGAATTGCCCTGGAAGTAATGGAAATCCTAAAGAAATAAATGATATTGCGAAATCAAGACCATTTTCTGTCTCAAAGTCGTTGTTTGTGTTATGAAAACTGTTCAAAACCAAGACATAATCCGTATTCCCACTTAAACCCATTAGGAAAATTCGTTCTTCAGTAAAATTTAATGGGCTAAAATTTGTAAATATCTTGAGAGGGTATTTAAAAGTACTTCTTTGTTATCATAATATGGCATTGGTATTTCTGGAGGTATTTTATTATCTAGAGCGTCAATCGAAATATTAAAAAATCGTAAAGAAATATCTCGACAAATGGGTGGCATCTATATATCCGAGATAGATAATCCTCGGAGATTGTGCATCAAAATTGTGCAATTAGCTGTGAAAAACCAAGGCTCATGGAGACTGAAAGAAAAGCATGTGATTAACCATCGATGATTAGAGACGATCATTAGATGATTAGGGACGATCATTAGATGTTTTCACTATAAAACTCTGCATGATTCATAGCTTCATAGATTCGAAGATTCAGAGTGATATCTTTAAAAATAAATGCTTACCAAATTAAAAAGATCAGCAGATATGTTAATGATATTTTAAAAGTTAATACCTCGATAGATCACATAAATATAAAATGTTGAGTTAAATAATTGCTGATTTTCCAATGCAAAACATTTCTTAGAATTATTAAACTACCTACCTCTTGTGGCAATCTTTTTTACCTTAAAAATTCGATAATAAATCTATATTTTTTTACCGCTTTGAAAGTCTGAAAGGAAAAATCGAACGCAATCGCAGCATAGGGAAGAATGACATCAGAAAATCATATCCTAACCCCATCTGGGAGTTTGATTAGTAATCTCTGATATTGCGAATCTCTGAGAACTCATAACTGAAAGATCAGGAACAATGCCACTTGATATTTTTCTTTGTTGGAGGTTTTCCCGACAAGTGGCTCCTCTCCATCGACCTGCCTGGTTTGGTCCTCCGGGTTCTCGTACACGTTCTCTTGTTTTTTCTTCTTCCAGGGAATGGAATGTGAACCTGTCCAGGTCCGGGATGAGGGTCGCTCGCACCATGTGTTGCCGTTTTGGCCCAGCTTTAAAATGGGGCTTTCCCGCCAGTCGCAAACACACATGTGGTGTGCCTCTAACTTTGGCTTAGGTCTGCGCCTTGCCTCGACCTGAGGAACGCGTAGAGGATAGCCTCTGCTCGCCTCAGGATCGGATAGGATCGTATAGGATCGGTGTGCGAGAGTCAGTTCAATAACTTGACACGCCACATCATCGGGTGCAGGCCGTCGCATTTGTTTTGGATTTCCCGTCGGATTAAGCAACTTAGTGCACAATCCACAGCGCTGGCCTGCGTCCGTCCACTGTTTCCTTCAGTTCCGAGTGGCAGTGGAACGGTCAGCATGAGGGTCAGGTCAGGTCAGGTCTGTCCCGCTGTCCGGCTAATTGTAATCGTGGGAAAAACCAATCAGACGCAATACTCTCCGCCTGCGAGCCAGGGCCAGCCATCGTTCCAGGCCACTTTATTAGGGGACAATATTAGCGTAATCCACATTTAGGGTTTGTGTTAAGGGCCGTAAAGAACTTGGCTTGCATTTACGGCCGCACCATAAACCTTCATCCTTCTTCATCGAGGACTCTCGCCTCTGATCGACGACGTACCTGTTCGGCATTTTATCGACATCTTGAGTTTGGAATTAATGCGATCTTAGCTTTGATTCGATCGCAAGAAACGCACATCCTTGCATACGAATCGATAATCTTCGGGACATTTATCATAGCTGCCTAATGATCATACGGGATTTTGGGATCACAATGATGAATGGATCCATATCCGGTAGCTGTCAAATTGTCGAATTACGCATATCCTCAGCGATATTTTGGTGATTCAGATGGAGGAGCCCATAGCCATCGTCACCATCACCGGCACCGTCATCGCCACCGCAGGTGGCCATAATTTAGTCAGCGGCATGGCATATCTTTCGTTTAAAAAGTTAAATGAGTTGTAGACCTCATTAGATACGCACCCTTCGTACCCGCAGCAGTAGCCGTACCCCCGATACAATCTATCCATCCGTCTATCTATGAGCATTCTCTATATCTGGGGATTGAGTACGCGTGCGGCATGAGCAATCGGATGGTTATGCGGCTGCACAGTAGCCGGAGACATCGCCAACACCTGTCCATAAATCGCTCAGCTATTGTCTGTCCCATACCCAAATCCATTGGCATAGTAGAAGGTGTCTATCACACGGGGGACAACGTACACAAAATACTAATTATGAAATCTATGAGACCCGAACGCCGTTTGGCCGTAAATCAAATTCCGAATCCGAATCCAAATCCGAATGGAAGCCGGGTTCGGGTCCCATTTCGAAGGCGTTACATCGAAACCATTTTCGAGTATGGTTCGAGTACGGCCCAAAAGAACTCCCATAGCGGGAAGAAGAGAGAGATTAGTGATAAGCATCTGACGTGTGGCGCGATCGGTTGCATACCAAAGCACCAGGCCAGACGATACTTTGGAATGATTTGTGTCCCAGAGTCCCATGTCAGCGGGTTTACGTATTAGACAGGACATGTCTCTAACATAGGGGAGGAGGCCTTCCCTGATCTGTCGATGGATTAATGGCATAAGATCGGTGATAAGATTGCTTGGGGATATCTGTGTGAAGAGTGTAAGCCAGAGTTGTATATTTACTTGTTTTGGTATTATTGTGTTCTTAGAGATCCAGGACTCAAAAGATATACATAGTTTAAATTACCAGCTACTAGAGGACTTTAAGTCATTAATTCTGATTTTCTTTGAAAGCTAGTTTATTCTCTAACCTGTCCAGTAGGCACGCTACGGGTTTCCGTTAAGCGTGTCACTCGTCATACGGCCACATTGGTCCGTAAAGAAAATTGATTTTGTTAAACCTTGAATCATTCAGATTGTAATTTTCGTAGTATTTTTTAGATGGAACGATTGTTGAACCATATGAACCTCCAATCATATGGGGGTAACACCAAATGTCTTGAGTTAAATCTTACAGAGATCTTACCCTCAATCCTAGTCCCTATTCACTTGATAAGAGTTTAAAGATGGTAAGCAATAGCCGATCAACGCAAAAGTTATAGACCACAACTGTTTTCTGGCTAAATGTTCTCATTTTCCTTTCCCTTAATGATACAGAATCATGATAAGGATCCTTGATAAAAGTTTTTTAAGATATATGCTCCAGATCCCTGGCACTCACACTGTTTCCACCGAGTATATTGCTCTTGTTATCCATCCCCCTCTAAGTAATATACGTCCCCTCCAATATCACACTTTCCCAATGCCTACTGTACGTAGGATACCCCACTGGACGCTGGTTTGGTTACTGGTTCTGCTCTAATGTTGGGGTTGGGGTTCGGGTTTCGGTAAACTGTCTATGTAAATCCAATATTTGAAGTCAGATAACGAAAAAATTACAATCTACATATGGGTATGGCGAGCATAGTCATATTCTGGTTTGTTCAGATCTGTTCTGTCCAGGGGTTTGAGGTGGAAATGTTCTTCAGTGCGAGAGTTGTCGTTGTACTTCAAATGCGTGGGGGGGGGGGGGGGGAGGTGAGTGCATGGCTTGTATGTACAGAAGGGGTGTACTACGTCCTACGTCTCCGTCCCACGTCCAACGTCCCACAATCTGTGTGTGTTCTTGTAATGCGAGCATGCGAGTATTTTGGCTTCGTTTTGAATGCAGTTGCAGCTTTGGGCATTTCATTGAAAGTAAATATTTATGTAAATGCATACGAGTATGTACATACATACATATGTACATAGTATATACAAATACGAGTGCGATTGTGTTTGTATGCCAAGTCTTCCAAGTCTTGGAAGTCTCTGGTGCTTTTGCTGTCCCTATCGGTTTGCCCTGTTTTGTTTATGCCTTCGCGGTATGTTGCTGAAGTACAGTGGAGCTTCTGTGAATGAATTCTGATTGCCTTTGTATAAAGATACTTTGCCAGAGTGAATACCTCATACTTGCAGCGCATTGAAGGTGTCATTTCAGATCCTAAAAGGTGCGATCGATGTAGCTATAGCCATCGATTGAACGATCAAACTTTCCAGTGAACTTATGTGTATGATTCAGAATCGTATCAGTAGTTTGAGGGTTGTGGATGTACATTTGCTGTATAGAAGAGAGAGCGCCTAGTCTTCAATTTATAACTATTGATTAATCAAAATTTGATAATTCTGCAAGAATTTGTTTACTGAAATTTGTAGTACTCGAAATCCATTTCTTCGAGAAAATCGTTAATTTTACGATGCTTTTTTGATGATCATGTCAAAAGTTTTCAATTCGAGGTCCCGTATAACCAGTAGAAACCAAAAAGTAGTAGTCCCTAGAATCCGCGAACGCTTTAACCAAGGAAAGTGAATTATATTCCGATGTACGGTTGATGTACATTCCTACGTACAAACATATGAGGTGGAAGAAAGCCCCCAGCTTAAATCAGAACCATCACCCTTCGCCCAAACGACTACTTTTTACGTGTACATTAAACGTACATCAAATAAGGATGACGGTCAAGGGTTAAGGGTGAGCTTTGTCACTGTATTACCAGTGACAGTGATCACTGTAGTACGAGTATGTGCATGTGGCGTGGCTTTGGGATACCTACAATGCACGCGCACACATTGGCACACAAAAATCTATGTACAGCATTGAGAATCCATATCAGCACGGCCATAGACATACGCACATACGAATGTATATATCTATGTATGAATGTACATACATACATATGTACGAATGCATGCATGCAGCAGGAGGAACAATAACAAAATACAGCAGCAGCAAAAGTTTGTACGTACATTCGTACATACAGACATACATACATATGTACATACATACATCCATACATACAGTCACCATATAAAGGCAAACAAACGTGCGATGGTGAGGTGCGGTGCGGTGCGCCTGAGGCAGACCACTTGGCAGCGACAGCGACAGCGGCAGAGTCAGGCCAGACAGTCTGTCGCCAGAAAAATCCAAACTCACACAAACACAGGCGCATACACAGAGGGCGAGCGAGCGAGCGAGTGAGCGAGAGAGCACAGCGGTCGAAACGAGGGCATCAGCGGGAGGCATGGAGTGTGGCGAGGTGCGGTGGAATGGGCTGGCCAGCGCAGCAGCGGCGGCAGCAGAAAACGTCTACGTTGGCGTCAAAGCTGGCGTTGTCGGCGTCGCACTGCGCTCTCTGTGGACCCCAGGGGTTAGGGGCCCTGTTGCGGGGGCGGGAGCGGGGGGGCCTGGTATCTTAGGTTGAGAAATCGTTCGGAAAAAAGCGAAGCGCAAAGCAAAAGCAAAATTCCATTTAGATTATATGCTGCTGCGGCCGCTTCTGCTACGCTGCTTCTTCTTTCCTTTTGGTGGTGTTGGCACTTTTGACGAACGCGTCGGCGGTGCGACGGTGCGACGGTGCGACGGTTGGGAGGTGTTACAATACAGACACACAAGTACCACGTGTGCATGTGTGAGTGCATCGCCGCCACCGCTCACGCTGACGACGACGGCGACAGACTTGAGCGTGTGCATTGCCAGACCGTCCGGCGCGCCACAGCCGCCACATAACGTCATCGCCAGTTGGGACAGGGGCAGAGGCGGAGGCGGAGGCGTAGGCATTGGCAGAGGCAGAGGCAGAGGCGTAGTAGATGCAAGCAAATGCAGTTCAACAAGAAGGGTGTCGCCGGTTGATTCTGATCATGAATACGTATGTATACATATGTATGCATTTTAAGAACTGAAGGGATCGAAAATACAAGCCCCCTTTGCTAGAGAAACTAACCCCGCCAGTGACAATGACTTCGATTGGAGTACGAATTTTATCGCCCACGATTTCGGTGGTTTTTATTCTACTGTTTGCTTTCGATACCCTGTCATGCACTCACACACACACACGTATACAAGAGGTACTTGAGTTCTATGGATGCACCTCTCCTCCTCCTCCATTTCTTCCCCAGCCCGCAATCGAAAAATGTCGCTTTTCCAAACACTTTTGGAACATTTTTTGGGAGTACTCGTACTTCTATGAACTTAATTTGTAAGGCCAACAATCAAATCAATACATTATATCGATGATCATTAATTCATTCATTCAACCACAAAATCCTGTCCTATCTGCAGAGTCCTGGATACGGATAATGAGAGTACTATAGAATTAGTTTAAAATGTGTGTTCTTAGAGATCCTCAAAATTCCAATCTTAAAGTTGATTTGAAACTGGGAATCGGAATCCTATTGGAAGGCTGAATGAATTTTGATTTGGGGCTGCAACCTGATCCTTAGCAAAACTAAGCTCTGCCCTGTTCATGCCACATTCCTTCCCCACGAAGCAGAAGGATTATCAATCAAATTCCCCAAACCCTTCCTCTCTCTCTATCTCTCGGTCTCTCTGTCTCCTCCTCTTTTCCTTCCAAGATGTGTCAAATTCCATCATTTTCAGGAGCGGATATGTCCAGACAGTGGGTTGGAGCTTGTGTTTGGGGATAAATCAAGTCTCTGGGTTGGATATGGCATCGTATACCTCTCGTCAGTGTGCGGCTGCAGCAGTCAAACTGTACTAAAGATAGAACTGAACACGTTCTTACTGCCGCACACACAGATACACACTCACACAGAGGAACGCACACAGGAACAGACACAGACAGAGAGAGAGAGAGAGAAAGAGAGAGGGACAGTGGCAAAGACCATACAGGAAACGCGGACACCAACGGACAGTGGAACCAAAGGCACAGACAGACGGACAAACGGACGAGCGGACGGACAGACGGCGGGCGGACATGGCATAAGTGCATGCGGCCTCTGAAACTTAACACTCTTCTGGCTCTGGCTCTGTCTCTGTCTCTGTCTCTGGCTGTGAATATTAAAATACCCACTTAAGGCGCAACAACAGCCGAAGGAACAGAAACAGCAACAGCCCACAGCAAGAAGAAGTAACTAGAATTATACTAAGTAGTCGTCTGTCTACCGTACCCACACATATGGAGACCAAATCGAAATGATCAGACTTTGGCGCCCTTAAGTCTGGGTTGGAAATGGGATAGGGCTCTTGAACCCAGTAGAAGCAAGAGAAGCAAGACCAGATCCTATAGCTGCAACCACTCGACTGGCGCTCACCCGAGACACTCAAGTGGCCTGCCGGTTAGGGAAGGGAAGAAAGGGAAGCTTGTGTTGGGACTCGGGTAATCTTCATGGACATTAACTAATTGCCAGCCACAATTGGGATGGGCCTCGTTTCAAGTGCATCCGGCTGCTGTTGCTGCAGTGGATATTGCAGGGGAATATGCTCATACAAATTATATACATATGGGAAAATGGACATATATTTAAATTATTGTCATGCAAATATAAAGGATCCATTGAGTGCGTTTTAATTTCGTATTCGTATATTTCGTATATTTGGTAACATATTGGGCGAGGTTTGTGGAAATAAGATAATACTCATTCTAAACTTTAAAATTTAACGAATCAAATTCAAATTCTAGTTGCAGCGCGCCAAGAGTGTGACCACCCACCACAGGCTCATACGCAGAGCTGCATTCAACTATCAGCCATCGGAGTTGGCGATACTTTATGGTTGAGGTAGCAAAAGGTAGGGACTATGCAACATTTTCTTATAATGTTTACTTGTTACATATATTACAATCAATAATTGTAGACAAATGCAAATAAATAAAAAATGTATTTCATCAATCTATTAAGTCTAATTTTTGAAAATATCCTTGTCCCTCCTCGTTGGCGCGCAGCTCTAGCGATTATCCAGTCGATAGTATCGATAAGCCCAAAAAGCAGTTGGGCAGTTGAATCGGTTAGAATCGGTATACTCCATTGTAACACACTCATGTCTGATGCTATAACCTTTTTTGATTAAACCTTTTTTTATAAACAATACTATAAAAGAAACTCTTATTTCTGCCGATTAACTCAACTTGGTCTCCTGTTTAAATTAAGTGGGCTAAATTCGTTTTTATCGGTATATCTAAAAAATGAGGATAGAATATCCATGGCAAGAATATCCGTGCAAGTCTCGACGGGCATTGATGACTGGATGAGAATTTGGTCGAATACTTTGGTCCAGTCACCCATCGTTTTCCCCTTTTGTTCCACTTACTCATAATCCGCTAGCACAGAGAAAGGGTTCAAATGCCTCGAACAGCTTCTCCCTTCCGAAAGAACCCGAAAGAATCGCCTATTGGCGGGCATGAGGAGATCATGGACGTCCAGACGCCAAACGTCCAGCAGCAACAGGTCATGCTCGACCGAAAGAGAGCTCACAGAGGTCAAAAGAATCTTTCGTCAGAGCAGAAGCAGCGCGAAAACGAGCGGCAATAGGTTAAAGCCAAAAACGCGAATAGATGGATCAAGGCATCTGACACAAACGCGATGTACGTGATCAAAGACTTCTCATCAGGTTCACCGGTGTCCCTCTGGGAAAGACCATTAGGTGTTAGCTGCAGATCAAAGATTGTCTCTCGAGTGATGAAACGAACCTTGCGAACATGGGATGACTTCTTTTTCAACGCTGGAGCCCTTTCATGGAGATTCGCTTGTGGCGTGTAACCTGCTAGTAAATTCTAGCCACTCGAGGAGCTGCTGCTTCAGAGGATCTCAGCCTCCATTAGTTTGCCGCACAAGTTACTGCTTTTAGCAATAAAGTTTTTTCTACTTCGTACACAAAAAAAAAAGAAACAAATCCCGCTTATTTAATTACTTTAACTTTGAGTGTAAAACGAACGGAAAAGCCTTTTTACTGGATTTTTGAATTCGCCAATTGAGCAAAAAACAGCTGAGAAAAACATTTTATCGATTTCAGATTTCAGTATTTCATTGCATGGTGTGATTATTTGTATACGGTCACACTGCTGCTCACACATACTAGATAATACTGGAGACAACAGAAGTTTGGTTTTATTAAATAGGAGAGAATGTCTCGAATTTAAACAAAACTAGATAGCTTAATGTGATCATATGCAATGGATATGTTTCTCCACAATAGTTAAAACTTAATCCAGCAGCCACGGGGCAGCCGAAGCAGCAGGATCTGAAGCAACAAAAGCAACAGCAGCAACACCACAAAGAAAGGAAAACATCCACACACACACACATATCCACCGACTCTTGCATGTACACACACACCCACACAGCGCGGAAGAGCAAAGGAAAAACAAACACAAGCACATAGAACAGAGCTTTTCCAGAAATTGGGTCGCGTTTTTGTGTTGTTGTTTTTGGCAAATGTTATGGCAACTCTCGATGCGTGTATATGTGTTGGTGAGTATTCGCTCACCCCTGCGTGCAGCCAGGGGTTAATTGTCCACTAATTAATGCAGTTTTCGCCCCCTCTCTAATCGACTGTTGTTGCTGCTGCAGTTTGAGCGTTGCCCCGCCGGAGCAAAGAGCGCACAGTAGGAGCGACCCCAGGAGCAGAGCAAACCCCAGCCATTCCACCAAAAGGAGACCACCCAGTAGACCTTAGCCGCAGCCACAGCCTCACAGTCGATCCATCCAGCCACGTCCAGCCATGAGTGTCGTGGGCAAGCAATTGAATCCAGTGCAATCTTCCTCCGCCAGCACCGCCTCTGCTTCTGCGTCTGCCAGCACTGCTGCGGCGGCCGCCTCCGTCTCCGCCCCGGGCAGCGGTGATGGCAACGGCAGCAGCGGGGGGCCGATGGGAGCTGGAGCTGCTGCTAATGCTGGCGGAGTCGGTGCCGAGGGCAAGCGCAAGGAGGAGTCCAACGTCAGTCCCGAAGAGGTGCTGCACCTCACCAAGATCACGGACGACTACCTCTGCTCGGCCAATGCCAATGTGTTCGAAATAGACTTTACACGCTTCAAAATCCGCGATCTGGAGAGCGGTGCCGTGCTCTTTGAGATCGCCAAGCCACCCAGCGAGCAATTTCCGGACGGTCTGTCCGTGGAGGAGACAATGCTGGCCGCCGCCGAGGAGCTATCGCTTGACGACACTGCCGACCCCAATGCCGGACGCTATGTACGCTATCAGTTTACTCCGGCATTTCTCAACCTAAAAACTGTGGGCGCCACGTAAGTGTCTCCCCATATACATATATATGTATGTACATATAGGTCTCTATCATGGCTGCTAACCTTTGTTCCTTCCCCAGGGTGGAGTTCACTGTGGGCAGTCAGCCAGTGAACAATTTTCGAATGATAGAGCGCCACTTCTTCCGTGATCGCCTGCTGAAAACCTTTGACTTTGAGTTTGGCTACTGCATTCCGTATTCGAAGAACACTTGCGAGCACATCTACGAGTTTCCTAATCTTCCACCCGACCTAGGTAGGCAGTGGGGCGCCACTTTACATACATAAGTGCAGGCGCAGCAATGGGCTGCTGCCAAAAAAAAAGGGAAAAAGAGCTGAAATCTCTCCCTTCTCTCTGTGTTTGTGGGTCAAGGCTACAACATAGTGGAAGGCCCGACCTTTAGGGCGTGGAACTGCACTACTAACTCTCTCTCTCTCTCTCTCTCTTTCTCTACCTGTGATTGCAGTTGCTGAAATGATATCGAGCCCCTTTGAGACGCGCTCGGACAGCTTTTACTTTGTGGAGAATCGTCTTGTCATGCACAACAAGGCCGACTACGCCTACGATGGCGGCATTATCGTCTAAACAAACTACAAACCAAAAGCCACAAGCAAAACAAAAGCACAAAATACAAAAAAAATGAACAAAGAGAGAGAACTAGAGCAAAACTAATAACTAAACAAACAAAGCAAAATGAAGAACTAAGAAAAGCTGTGAGACAAAATCAATGACTTTCTCTCACACACAAAACACCTCTCATGTACACATACCACACACACACACACACACACCCGAACACACATCAAATTGAAGACATTATCAAAACCATTTTAGCCTTAGCACAAAAGTTTATACCCACCATTCCTGTTTGATGTTTGATGTATTGTATACACTCCACCACTCCAAGAACACACATCACACGACACCCACAGCCACACCATCTCGCACGCAGAACTGTGTTCATTTATGGATAATTTGTAACCTTTTGACTATATTATTTGTAAGTGCAATGTGATTTCCCCCTAATTTACATGTATTTATTCTTAGTTTGTAAGTAAAAACCACATACAAAAACAAAACAAAACAAAACCCACATATACACACGTATACACGTATATATTATATGCTTACACAAACACGGATAAACCCAAAAACAACAAGAGCAAAAAAAGAAATTCGAACACTTGCCTTGCTGTCAATTTTTTTGTATGCAGCATACGGGATACGGATTCTATCCAAGCTTCTTCATGGCATTCGTTTCGTGTCTGTGTAATGTATATTTTTTAACAACAAGAAAAAACGAAAACAAACAAACAAAAACATACAATCGAACTATACTTATGGAGAAAACGGAAAATCTGATCTGAAAATCATACGCCGAACAAGGATGAGAAATTAAATTACATTTTAAATGTAACAAAAAATAACCAGAAATTGAATGGAATTCTTTGATTAGTTAAGGGAACAGCTGTTCTGTGAAATAAGCTATTCATCCATCATGATTACGATTAGGAAGCATTTAGCTGAGGCTCTGATGCTATCAAAAAATTGTCAAACGATGCGACCTTCAGTCCGGCTGGACTTTGTCCCATCCAACTCTGCACTCAAAATTCCTTCTTAGATTCCTCTCTAATTAGAATTGAATTCTAATTATGTGTCATAAAGCTGATGCAAATAGTTTTTGAATAAGGTAAGGTATGGTGGGATTCGACAGAAGGAAGCGGATCCGAAGGCAAAAAGCTCAACAAAGTCTGGATGAGCTCCGAAAATAAGAGTCAGATCCTGGTATTTCAAAAAATATATGCGTATCCTAGAAATCTGATCTACATCTAACGAAAATAATGGCAATTGGACCTTAATAGAGATCAGGAATACTGCTGTATGCCGTTCTCTGTTTTTCTCTCATGATAGATATGCTGCTTATAAGATAATTAGTATCTGACAGGCGGAGGTATCTTATGTTCGGAGCATCCCAACAGGATGTTAAGTGCATTGATCATGCGCACCGTGTTGCAATGTACTGCTATCTCGTTCTATTTTATGCTGTTGTCCTCCTATGTTGAGCTCCTGTAAAACGATCGGAGATTTTCAAGAAGAAAACATTGTGTGCTTTGGTGTCTCTTTCTTATAAACTGCTTTGTACAATTTGAATCGCTAGAGAATCTCATGAGGCACTCAAAGGCCTGTTGAGAAATTCGGTGACAATTGATATGAACTGCTGCGGCTGTTCGAAGTGCACTAGATGGTGGGCATTCAGCCAATGGATTTCGGCATTGGGGAACATTTCCAGAATCTGCGGCCAGTCCTCGCGTCTGTTAAGGTAGGATGGAGGAGATAGATTAAGGAACAGTCGTAGAACATGGGCACAGCCGAACAAGCTTACTTCATGTATGGCGACTGAGTGCCGCAAATAAAGGTGGTTGGCCCCCGATACGGTGGCAGGGACGCAAAGTGTGATCGGTAGTCGTGAAAGCGTGGCAGGAATTCGTTCAGCAGCTTCGCATTGCAGGCCCACGAGAACCTGAAGGTAGGACAACGAAAGATGAAGATATTATATAGCTGCGGTGGACGCATTACTTACGCTCCAGTTTGGGGATCCTTCCTCAGATTTAGCATGATAAACTGCACAGTTTCACTCGAGTCGGTGGCCTTCAGCAGCTGCTGCTGGGCCAGCTTTCGTCCCTCGGACAAGGGCAGATCCGGCGAGAGGGAGAGATTAATCATGGCATCGAATATGCGCTGCATTTCGCCAGTGGAGCGGGGCACACGAATGGGAGAAATGTCAACGACAATTAGACGTTCCGTCATTTCCGGCTGCATTGGGTGTAGCGAAGAGTTCTTTTTAGTGGCTTCGTCTGGCGGGCATGCCGCGCACATACATACATACATGTGGGCAAAGAGCATCATTGAGCGACCGCCCATGCTGTGGCCCATCAGGCAGGCTTTTGTATAGGATCGCATCTCCAGGAAGCGGCGCACATCGTTCGACATTGACGGCGAGTTGTGGGTGGTTGTGTGAGGGCTTTCGCCATGATTCCGGGCATCCACTGTGTAGATCTGTACATGGAAGATTCACGTTTTCAGTTGATACAACACGCATTGGTGGGTGGTGTTAGGTGTCGTGCGTGCTCCACTAACCTTCCTGTTGGTCCGCTGGGCCAGGGCTTTGCTGATACCACGCCAATTCTGCTTGGAGCCGAACAGGCCGTGCATTGTGATGAGCGGTGCCTGGCTGGAGTCGCTGGTTTGGCCCTCAAACAGCTCGAAGCTCATGTCGATGGGACTGGATGCGTAGAGCCGCTGTGTCGCTCCGCAGAGTGGTGCTGTGGCCCAGGCAGTTGTTGGTGGGCATTTTGCGTTAAATCTGCAAATTTGCAGGAAACGTAACGTTTTCGCCAGCAGCATCGCTATTTGTGGAGGAGGAGGGGGGGACACTAGTGTTTGCAGGCCATAGCAAAATGAAAATACCAGAGGCTTAGATAAATTTATGATTGCATAATCCAACCATCATTGAAAAATCAAAATGTATTAGATTTACAGTGAATTTCTGTCTGTGAAGATCTTTTTTTGGCAAATTAATTGCCAAATATTTAATTCATTTGGAAAATAGTGCTGTTAGGCGCAAAAAGTCTGGCAGGGTGGCAGTACCAGTCGATAGATTTGCTCTCTGTTTTGTGGTGGTTTCATCGCAACGTTGCGTCGCATTACGTTTTATACCGTTGGGAGCATTCCATACTCTAGCGAAAAGTATATCATAGAATTGAGAAATGGTTTGTCATACCAGGCTCTAATAAATGCAACGATAGTTTGCTCAACTTTTTATTAAATCTTCTGCTTACAAAGACCAAGAATAGGCATTGGGATCTAGTTATATAAGTTATATATATTGGAAAACAGAATTTTAATATTTACCAAAAGAAATAGGGTATACGACCACCGGATGACAAACAACAATGACATAACATGTCATTCCCACTTACGTTTTATTCTTTAATGTTTTTGCTTAAACCCTAGTTTAGACACAATTACAGAAAAAGGATTACCTAAAATTAGCCAGCCATTTAGAAAATCAATGGCATAAAATTATGTGGGCAGAGCTGGGAGTCTAGCCAGCTATTACACAACGGAATACGTTTTATATTTTTGACCTTTTTTTGCTAAAAAATTAAATTTAAATTTATTTAAAACAAGCCAGTCAAGTAGAAAATCTAATCATTAATCGGATACATTTATTTGGGCAGGGCTGAAGGTTATATCTAGCTTGTAATATTCGACAAAATATAAAAAAACGAGGAATATGTATGATGGAACTTAAATAATTCGTCGCTATATTAAGGGAATATTTTTAAATGGGACGATATATTTTGGTATATTTCCGGTATATTTCCGGACGAAATATTTTTATCGAATTATAAGCGGTCACACTGGTAATGCGGCCATATTTTCGGTAATGCGGCTTTGGTGACGAAGAAATTGGAATAACATATTCTCGGCTGCCCGTAAGAACACCAAGACAACGTGCTAACTAATTCAGGTAAAAGTGATAATAAAGCTGCAGCAATATCTTAAAATTGCGCAAGGACAGTGGGTAGAAAGCCCATTGCCAATCGCCCCCGACATCCGACACACAGCACAGCCATAGGACAGCCAGAAGCAGCGCACACATTGAAGGCGAAAGCGACGCGCAGACAGGCAGAAGACAGTCTGGCAGTCGGGGCAGACAGATTGAAGAAATCGACGAAAACGATTGATTCCCTGTGGCGGTGCTGAAAGAGGCGCCGATCTGGTGGCACTCTCGCGTGTCCGTGCCCGCGACCGCACTTCTCATCCCATTCGTCCCCATCCATAGGTAAGCAGCAACAACAATATTGTACATATTGCAACGAAAAGCAACCAACAAATTCATTTCTTTTCAAGTATTCTATTTTTCCCACCCAAAAAAAAAAATAATAATCAAATAAAACTCAAGTCAACTGCGTATGTGAAAAGTGGTTTATGCAAAAATAGCAAAATAAAGAGTATATTTGAGCAAAAGTAAAATATTAAGTGCAAAGTAAACACTTAATGGACCCCTTTCTTTTGAGCAGACTCTTCTCTGTCTGTTCGTCGGTCGCGAAAAGTGCGAAAAAAGTCCGGCAGTTAAGTTAAACTCTCTATCTCTCTCACACCTTATCCCTCTGTGTTAACAGTAACAGTGTCTGTGTCTCGTAGTGTCTCTCCCACATGCCATAATGTATATGTATGGGAGAGTGTGAGTCGAGTGTCGAGTCGAGTGTATGTGTGTGTGTACTTTCATTGGAGCGGGAAGAGAGCAAAAGGCTGTATTTTTCTGACTTTATTGAAAGTAAAGTATTCCGTTACCCGTTGTTTCCCCCCGTAGCCGTACGGGTCGCTGCTGCTTTGCCCTTGCTCTCTCTCTCACTCAAATATCCGTCTCAATGTTCCGTATCTCACGTTCGCGAAAAGTCTCGAGAAAAACGAAGAACAAACGAAAGAAGCGGCACACAGAACACACATACACATCAACAAATTAATATCAAAATGAAAATGAAAGAAAAGATAAACATAAACCAAATTAAAAGCGAAATGAAGGTAAGAATTCAACAAAAACGTAAAACAAAAACAAAAAAAAAACCAAAAAACCAAAAATATTACGAAAAACTCTATATCCCTCTTTACCCCCAAGAAATAAAAACCACTCACCACAACCATCGCCACCACCAGCACCACATTCGACAGCAACCGATCCACCAAGCACATTCTTGGGAGTCGATATTCATTAAGTAATCGAGAGCGCATCGATATTTGTTGGGTGGTGTCTGTTGAACGGTGGTGACCCTGACCTTGGCCTCGTCCTTGGCTGCTTTGGTCGCCCTCATCATTGTCGTTTCCGTTAGAATGGTGGATATCTGTAGCCTGAATAAATCGATATCGCATCCCTAGGGGATTACTGTCAGTTCTTCCGAGTCGTAAACCCTGTTCTACGTCGCTTCTGGGCAACCAACAAATCATCGATTACGATAGCTAGCAGCAAGGACTTTTAAATAACAAGATATTGCATCGGGAACAAATTCAATTTTAGTTTTCTTCCTTGTCTTTCGTCTCGGACTGCGGAACGCTGCCTCCTTGATTCTGTTCTTGTCTGTTCAGTCCAATGCCCTTGGCAGGTGAGTCGGTCCCAAAATCCTTCAACAAATGCACAGTCCTTGGTTGCAATTTGTTATTCTATTATTGAGCACTCCGATTTCCACCATTCGCTTGTGCATCAGTTTGCAGTGTCATGCCCAAGCAATGTATTTTGCTTTTACTTTCTTGGGACCGCGCATTCTTGCGCATCGCCAAAGACGGTGTACTGTGTACGGGTGGCCACGAAAAATCCATAGAACGCTTTAGAACAGCTTTTTGGGAGCTGATGCAGAATCTTGGCATTGCTCCCAGTCTTTGCTCGCAGACCATTGTCTTCCTTCCATTATGCTCCATTTTGTGCGTCGGCCCATAGTCCGACGGTTGGCTTATCGACTTGACGATTAAGGTTATCGATCATATATACATGGATAAACTGTGTACGAAAGTTTTCCCGATTGACCTCTAGTAACCCCCTTCTCGTCTCTGCACCTCCAGGAACACAGCGAACGGAGCTGCTGCTGCCCCACAAGGGATAAGGCTTGCCCATGCACACCATGGAGTCGGATGACTCACGAGCCAGCACGAACCCGTCCAACTCAAGCGAGTCCCGCTCGAACTCACCCGTAAAGGATACGGGCGGCGGTGCGGACGAGGACGCGTCTAGCCATGCGGCGGATATGACATCCATCGCCGTTGCAGCCGCCGCCACCGCTGCTGCAATGAAAAGATCCCGGCGGGCGGACTCCACCAGCAGCTCCTCGTCCAACTCCAGTTCCAGCTCGAACCGCAGCCAAAGGTCAAAGTTGCAGAACAAGAGCTCAAGCAGCAGTTCGGGTAGCGTCAGTGATAGCAGCAGTAGCAGCAGTTCCGGCAGCGAGGACGAAGCCGACCCAGAACCAGATCGGGGGGTGATCGAGCGGCCGCGTGACCGAGAGGAGACCACCAACACCGACTCGAGACCCGACTCGCGGCCCGACTCAGTGCCACCGACGGCGGGGGGCAGTGTTGGATCACCGAATGCCGCCACCAAATCACCACAGAACTCGCTTCTCTCCTCGGTTAGAAGCCGCAGCAATAGTCCGCAGCTGTACAACCAGGCGGCTGTGGATCTCAACATTAGCCACGAGGATTTGAGCGATGTGAGTGAAATTGACACAGACGAGAAGCGGGCGTCGTCGAAGAACTCACTCCATCCCGATGTAGATGATGATGACGGGGCCATTTCCAATGACACACTGCCAGGTCTCGGCGATGATGAGGAGGATGGCGCAGCCGGTGGAAAACTGAACGGCAAGGCTCCACGTATAAACAGTCCACAGGAGAGACGAGGATCACCTACAGAATCAAATGTGAGATGGATTTACCGCTCTGCCCCTTTTTCCTGGTCTAATCTTTTGACTTTTTCTTCCAGACTGAGGACAGCACTAATGGCAGGGAGGCTCTGCCAATGACGGTTCTGCAGGAGGATGATCTTGTCAAGACACACGATGACGATGCTCTCGATTTTGAGGCGGAGGAGGGCGAGTGTCCGGACATAGCCAGAGACAGGGACCAGGGCAATGCCGATGCAAAAGCCAATCAAACAAACACTACAGTAAAGGGCGCCTCATCGTCACCCACGTCCACATCCAATCGACACTCGGACGATGACGATGGCGAAGTGGAAGGCGGCGAGAAGGATATCGACGAAGGCGGCGTTTTTGGCGATGACGATAAAAATGGCGCACTGGAGGTTGAAAGCGCCGCAGAAATTGCAGCTGCTGCCAAAAAGAAAAAGGACGAGGAGGAGCTGGAGGAGGGCGAGGTGTCCGATGAGGATGAGAAGCGGCCCGAAGAAACAGAACCGAAGCCCATCTGTAGATTTTATACGCGCGGCCAGTGTACCTGGGGCATGAGCTGTCGCTTCCTGCATCCAGGGGTCACCGACAAGGGAAATTACACAATGTTCGAGGGTCTCGTTCGATCCGTGCCCATGCAGGGCGGCAGCGGAGGTGGTGGCGGCGGGGGTGGCGTTGGTAGCGTTAGTGCTGGCGGTGGCGGAGGCGGCGGCGGTGGTAGCGGTGTCTCTGCCCCGCGACCAGTCAGTGCATATGCCCCACACCCCGCATCGCCGGCCGACTATCATGACTATCGGAATGAGAGGCCGCCGTTGCATCATCGACCGCCGCCGGTGCATCATGCGCCGAGCATGTATGGAAACCATCACGAGGCGAGGCCTGTCCTGTTGCCGGATGGGCCCGTGGTGGTGGAGAACGCCTGGGAGCGGGGACTGCGCACGGCCAAGGAGATGATGCGGAAGGCGAACAAACGGAAGGAGCAGGATATGGACTTTGAGGACAAGAAAATGAACCTAACCCTCTCGCCCGACGAGCTTGAGAAGGATCCGTACTACCTTAAGGAACGGGGGAACAACAGCAGCCCGTCCGGCTCACAGTCACCAGCACCGGTGCGTGAGCAGCAACTTGCACTTCCACTACCCATGCATCTACCAGCATCATCTACTGGCAGTCATGCTAATTCCCGCGCTCTCTTCCCCTTGCAGTACCCAATGTACGGTCCGCCGGCGCCGGAGCGTTACGGCCGGCCACAGTATATGGCGATGCCGTATGAGGATGTGGATGCGTATGGCAGGATGACCAGATATCGGGAGCTACCACCACACCGAATGCCACACTACGAGGATGATCGACGTCTGCGTCCCGCACGGGAGGTGATCGTCCAGCGTGTGGAGTCCGCGAGTGGCAGGGGCGATGAGTGGAGCGATCCCTGGATGAGATCCAAATCGATGGGACGTGGCTCGTACGAGCGGGACGATCGTCGCAGACGTGACCGCCGGAGCTACACATCCAACACATCATATTCCAGTTCAAACAGTTCTCAGAGCGACTCCAGCACGGATTCGTCTCGCTCCAGCAGTGCCTCGGACCACAAGCGACGCGGCGGCGCCGGCTACGGCGCCGGTGGTGGCGGTGGCGGTGGCTCGCACAAGGTGCCTGCCTCTGCCAGGCGGCCACCGGCAGGACGAGCGGTGCGTTCGCCCAGCCAGATACCGCGTCGACGACGAAACTCGACAAGTAAGTGGGGAATATCCTTTGGATATCCTTGGGTATCATTATTCGAATGCTAATCTCTATTTCCATCCACAGAGGTAAGCCCCTCACCCTCCTACAAGAGAGGCGCTGGCCTGGAAAAGCGCAACAGTCCCGCCTCGAAGCGGAAGAAGGTCTCTTCGCCTTCGTCCAAGAAGTTCGACAAAAGGAGGCGAGGTCACAGCTCCACCTCATCTGAATCAGGTAATAGCAATTGCTATATCTATATCTATATCTTTATCTATAAAGGATAGACTTATTCGGGTATATATGATTCCTTTTGGGCTATAGATTCATCGGATACCTCCTATTCAGATTCAGAATCGGGATCTTCATCGTCGACCACATCGTTGGAGTCACCGCAGAAGAGAATACGAGCCACGGACAAGGCGCTTAATGAGCGTAAATTAATTAAAAAGCGTAAGTCTCCACCACTTTCATGTTCCTCAAAGTAAAATGAAGAATTTGCATCATGTTTTTTCTCATTTTCATTTAAATAGCCGCTGAACAAGCGACCAAAAAGCGTTCGCCGATTTCCATTGAGATTAAGAAGCCATCGACCATGGTGGGGGTATCCGCGCTGGCATCGCCAATACACTCAGGCGAACCGGACAAGCATGGTCATTCACCCATCAAGGATAAGATCAAGGAAAAGGATAAGGATAAGGACAAGGACACGGATAAGGATGGCGGCGGCAAGCATTCAAGAAGGGAAGAGCTGCTTAAGCAGCTGCGTGCCGTCGAGGATGCGATTGCCAAGAAGCGATCAAAGCTCACCTGATTGCCACCGGCACCGGCACCGGCAGCACCACCACCTATCCTCCTCATTGCTCTTATCGTAGTAGTCATTGTTGCCCCCCACTTATACTTTCAACACGAAGCCCAAACCCAAACCCAAACCCTTACCAATTCCCTTACGCAAGTCGAATCGCTTGCAATCTTCAGCAGGAGCCCCTGTAACCACAACGGAGGCGGCCACATCCCGCTATTATGATCATGAAAAACCTGTTGTTTATTTACAAGTTATACTACTTAGATGTAACGCTACATTCGCATCGTATTCTTTCGATATCATGGCTAGCCTTGGCTCCTTGGAGCCCAGTTGAGCGCAATTCAAATTACAATACACATTTCAGTGCATTTAGTCTTAACACACCTCCCCTTTTTTTTTGTTTCAATCCGCATTGACTACCACCAAGAAATGATGGAACATTTAATTAACTGTTTATAATAGGTCCAGAATAAAATCTAACACTAATAATGTTCTTCAATGTTCTCTCGGAGTATGTTATGTTTTTTTCTTTCAATTGTGGCAATCCTTTGCTACAACTTTGGGAAGATCTGCAGCTCTTTCGTCGGAGACAGGATTCCTGGGAGTTACTAAAATGAGCTTACGAATGATGATGATTAGCTGTTCACACATGGAGATTTATTTCGGGATGAAAATAATGAACCTTTCTTGAAGAGTAAGAGATACGATAGTAGGAGTCTTGAAATGCTGAGAGTAGCAGACATGTGTCCAGAATTTGGCAGAAAACTAAATTCTGACTGCGAGTAAATTCCGGCTTAAAGGAGCATGGTTAAGGCACTTCCGTTTCCAATTCAAAACAGAATTTTTGTGCCCCAAAATCAGCAATTGGAGAATCTGAAGATGGAGACAGAATTCTTGGATCAGGTATACAACTTGGAGGAGAAATATCGGCTCTTCGTGATTCTGCTATTCTGTCTGGCATGAACTGACCACACGATGAACCAGCTATGCGAAACTAACTGATGTATCCATCAAATACGATGGAGTCCCATTTTTGATAAGAATGAGTATTTTTCGAACACCATCGTTTCAAAGCATTACATACTGAAGTTCACTGTCGACCTAGATATTCATTTGAAAGTTCCAAAATTTACAAATGCTCGGGAGGCAACGATACCTGGAAGAATAAAGTGAACCTAACGATCATTAGAAGACGTAGAACGCTTCATGGTCAGATAGGTTCCAATCAATTCCTTTTTCAATTTCAATCCAACATCTCAGCAAATACGGCCAAACGATTTTACAATTGGTGACTTTTTGCGGGCCAGAATTATTCCAAAGGCGGTGATTTTTACTGGTATCAAGAAACAGTTCGCCAAAGACTGCCCCAAACAGTAGGTACATATATCCCCTATCCCACACCGCACACAGCCATCACCGCCAAAAAGCTCGTATCAGTGCCGCGACAATTGAAACATAATGAGATTCTAAAATTGTAGATGTATTAGACAGTACTCAGTCCTTAGTTGGTCCTTGATTGGCCCTTGGTTCCTGGTTGGCCAAACAAATATGAAAGAAAGTTTCATCAACGAGCGTCAGTGAGGACGAAGTGCTATCAATCGGATCGAATATCGAATGTTTCTCCTCATTATGATAATCAGCTAGAAGTTGGTTTGCCGAAGATCTTTAGTGGCAGTCCTGAGCTTATTTCTAAAGTGTTCTTAACATTTCTTCATCATCTACAGATGTCATTTGTTGGTTCCGTACGTTCTACATTCTTCTTGTCTTCAAATTCTTTATTGGCTTCGTGTTCTGTACCCCAGCTTGAATCATATTTCTTGGTAACGTTGTGCGCCGCGGCTCTACATATATACCCAGTCTATATCCAAATTCAGAATGTGTGTTGCTATCTCGCTCCCCTGCGCCAAAGGGTGCACACTGCACGAGGAAGAGTGTGTGAGAAGGAGTACGTGCGCTGCATACCTACTGTACTTTGATTTGTTTCTTCTGGCTATAAAACTGATCTGATCTAAACCAAACCGATCGGCAATCTGGTAGATATACATATATACTCCATGGGGTCGGAAACGCATCCATCTTGGTGTTAAACACATTAACTTTCACCACAACTCTAAAATACCCGTATACTCTTTGAGTATACAAAAAAACTCATTATAACTTTAAAAAGAAAACTTACTTCTTGATGCTTGAAGAGGCTTTAAATCACCTAAAGGTTCGTTCTTTTGTTGGTTGAACTTTAAATTCCAACAAACGATAATCATACGATTAGGACAGACATCTTTAAGGTATCCCTATACATCATATTCATGAACCATCTTGTAGCCATCTAGCGTCGTTTTCCGCCAAATTCTTATTGGACTCGAATTAAACACTTTCTGTTCAGGGTCTCCCTGGCCACCTAGCGGCGAGTGGCGTTTATTTTTATTAAATGAATATGTCATTTATTATTATAAATCATTTTTATCTTAACTATGATATAATATTGTTGTAGATAATTAAAAAACCTATCATTGTATTCGCGAGTGGGTGAAACACAGAGGGAAATGGAACGTGAAATATTTCTGTTTTTCTGCGGATGAAATCTGCAGCAGCTGCATGGCATTTTCTTGGCCATTAGCTTACCAATGGCCGAGATATTTCCCCCCTCCTAGAAATGAACGAGTATGCGTGTGTGTAATGCTTGGTAATTTTACACCCGTATATATCTGTGTATGTGCTTGGGTGGGAGTGTGTGTGTGTGCTTGGGCAAAAACCTATTTAGATGACGAATCACAGAAATTTGGCCTCATCAATGTCCTGCCCCGCGAATCACAACTCATATGGCTCGTGGTGCGTGCGTGTGTCTTTGAGTGTATTACATTTCAGGGTTTCATTTTTTATACTTTTTTTTTCTTTTTGTGCTTACCCTTACAGAGGGTAATACGATTATGGCCAATCGGTTGTGGTCTGTATAGTCTGTTCTCAGCTTTCTTCTCCCAGTGTTGTGTAATACTTTGGACAGAGCCTGCTTTGTAGCCTCGGTAAGAGAGGGCGTACTAACAATGATAATTCCAGATGGGAGACCTCGAATGCCAGGGAAGATTCTTCGAAATATAATTGATAAGAATTAATAAAGTTTGATAGTTGTTTCCATGAAAATTATAGGGAATTGTACAGCTCTACAGGATTACCAAGCAAAAATCTATTATGAAACTGGTAGAAATACTGATAGACTCTTTTATTTGAGAGATGACAGAGCACAATGGCATTGGATGCAACGGATGTAAAACTATATGGTCCTATAGATCCTATCGAAACGATGTACCAGGGTCAGGGTATGTAAAGCTTCGGCTGGGCAAGTTGGTTTTTTTTTTTGCAATTTCGTGTTCTTTTCCCCGTCATCGTGGTTCATTTTTGGCAATCACAGGCGGCCGCAAAAGCTGTCAGGAGATATTGTCATCATCCAGCGACCAAGGCGCACACACACACACACACACACACACTTCCTCTGAGGGGGAGGAGATGTGGGTGGTTGACTGGAAAGCCACCCACCTGGTCTCACGTCTTCTCATGTGCGTGAAACGACAATACATGTGTCCGTAATCGACTTCGTACTTCGCTTGCCACTGCCACTGCCTTTGCCACTGCCTCTGCCACTGCCTCTGCCTCTGCCACACACTCACTCTTCGTCCGATTGCCATTCTACCCAGACCGCATGCCCCTACCCTTTAAGCAATCCTCTTCCTCTCCTGCATATATGTATATCCATCTTGGGGCCTGAGCCTAGGAAATAGTGTAATAAAGGACAGCTGAAGCTCAATCTGAGCCTGAAGTCAAGGCCTGGCCTGCTCTGGTTTGGTCTGGTCTGGTCCTTGGGATTAGCGAATTCCGTTGCCATTTTTTTCACACACCGCAAACAGAGTTGGACACCTCCCAACCACCCATCTACCCGCACCACCACCACCACCCACATGTGTATGTGGGGCAAAAGAAAGAAAAAAAACAATCACGAACAGATTTATCGCGTTCATATTCTGCCTGATGCGATATGTGGCCGAGAGGGTGGTCTGAGGGGCAGAGCGCGAATGAGGGCGGGGGAGTGGCTTTGGGAGAGGGGGAGAAAAAATGAGTCCAACTCCCCCACATAGCGCCACTCCGCCCAACCTGCCCACCCACCCAGTGGGTGAAGACCACAAAATGGGATTACATTACTCAAAGAAATTTATTTTGACAGAACTAATATTTTGTCCCAGAGATCAGCCCTGGCCTGGTGCCTGGTGCCTTGTGCCTGGTCCCTGGGCCTGATGTGGCCGCCTGCTCTGGACTGGTTCGAGCTCTGATTGCGTCCTTAGAGTAGAAGGCGGGGCGAATGCGATGGTTAGGCCAACAGTTGGGGTTGCGGTTTGGAGCAGAGGCTGCTAAGGGGGGGCGCTGGACTTATGTGATCTGTGGGAATGTGTTGTTGGAAGAATATCAATAATTCTAAAGATCTTTAGTGGGGGTTTTCAGAACTTCATTTGAAAATCGATGGCACCTGTCTTTGTTACACAGCATCAGAGTCTTTTTCGGACTTTATAGACTGAAATGTGTCCATTCTCTTGTGGGGAATTTATACAGCGAATAAACTTTGAGGATTTTGAAGATCTTCTCATAGTGATAATTCATAGTGAATGCAAAGTTTTGTTCAGTTTTTTTACTATACTTCGCATATAACTTCTTTTAATCTTTATCTCTAAATATTTATTCAAGTATCCCATTAACCCAGCAGAGAACAGGAGAGAAAGATATGAGTGATCCGGTAATTTCTGTTTGTTTCAAGTAAAGAAGATCGATGGACGTGCAAGGAATATTTACAAATAGTATTATTTTTCGCGGTTTTACTGAAAAACACCTGTTGTAATAATGGGTTTATAGTGGTGCAAAAATGAAAAATAATAATAATCAAAAACAAAATTTGTACTATAACTCTTCTCTACTTCATTTTTGCCCCTGCGAATCATCTCTGGTTAGAGCTTCAGTTCGAAGTTATAGTCGGAAGATCCAGTCAATATTTTGATACAATTCTTTGCGGTTTCACTTGGTTTTCTTGGGCTAGATTAGCCAGGGGACTGGGCCATTGTGGATGGGGTAGATCAAAATGGCAGCCAATTTCCAAGTCCTGACTCGATAAACGCCAAAACGAAGTTGGGTTTTGCTGCGGGAGGCTTATTTGCATGGATACCCCAGAAAATATATGCACACTGGTATTTATATACATATGTATATATGTTATATATGTCTCTGGGCATATCCTTTGGCGTTGTCCTGTCCGTTTCGCAGACCACTTTTACTTTATTTTTTTGTTTGCTTTTTGCATTGCGACTGCGTGTGGTCCATGTGTGCGTGTGTTCCACATGTGTGTGTGTGTTTGTTTGCAGGACTTTCCTTGCTTAATTTTTCCAACAGTAGAAACTTTTCTTTGATGCAATATGTACAAACGACCCCGGGACCAGCTAACGGCCACCAAAAAGGACCAAATGCGAATAGATGTTGTCCCCCAGAATCGCCCCATCTCCATCACCGCCCCACTCTATATGTGTGTGCCCCAACGTGCCCAAGACCCGCCTCCCGCCTCCCGCCACCCGCCACCCCCCTCGTCATTGGAGTCCACGACTCGACGACGACTCTGCTCGACCCTCACGTACGAACTTTGGCCATAACAACAACTGTGGCCATTACGATGCTGTGGCACACACATGTAGCGGCGGTGGCGGCGGCGGGTCTCTTGGTCCTTTTGGACATTCCGTGCAGAGGCTCAACCGTTAGCAACCGCCTGCTACCTTGCTCGACCAACCCGCCAACCCGCCAACCCACCAACTCACCAGCAGAGCAACCACCACCACAATCGCTGGCAGCAGAAGCAGCAGCAGCCGCCATCAAAAAAGGCTTTCAATGGTAGACGAGGGCCGGCCCACCCCACCCACTGCCTCCCCCCTCCAGCCTCTGCTCGACCAGGTCCGTGTCCTCTCGTCCTGTTGTCCGTTCCGTTGCCATGTCGGACAGCAATGGCGATATTTGCTTTCCTTTGGCAGTGCTTTCCGCTATGGAACAAAATGAAACAAGTGGAAAATGCTGTATGGGATGTAACGACCAAAGGATGCTCCTTACCAAATGATGTTTTTTATAAGGATATAGGATTCATAGGGATATTCAAGGCAATTTCACTGAGATACTTTGTTCCGATGGTGTGCTGTTCCTAAATGGATTTTATGCAGTATTTTTCTAAGGAAGAAGGGGCTGAAAGTTAATGCTGATCTGCACCTAAAACCTCCGATGTATTCTCCTATGCTGTATATTTCAATGACTCCAAGACTTTTAAGCTCGGAAGCCCATCCTGTAAAACACAATATACTCTTTGGTTATTTTTTTTTTAAGTACAGGGTAGACTCGAAATGAAAGGCAGGGAAAACATTGTGTGGGTGGGGGGAGGAAAGGGAACGACGACCGACGGTCGACAGTCAACGGTGGACCGTTCTCCCTGCCTCCACCCTCTCCTCCTTGAATGTGTGTCCGTGGTAGGTGAAAGGGGGGTGGGTGGATGGAAGGATGGGCGAGAGATGTGTCCTGTCCGCGCGCGCTGCATATGCGGGGTGGATTTTTCGCCATTATTGTAACAATTTTGATCAATGGCCCTATTTTTTGGGGGACGTTGTCCGCCAACCCAGAGCTAGATGCAGGACCAAAATCATTTGAGGATTCGCATGGTGTTTCCATTGGATTTGCTTCGTTTTTGGTTTCGGGTCCTGGGTTTGTCCTTCAACTCGTTCGTGGGTCTCTGGCTCCTTACTTCTCGGTGTGGAATATCGACTGTGTCAATTCTTTTGCTAGTATACTTAATGTTTTTTTTCCCACTAATTTAATCACTAAATAAAAGTCAACTAAATGCTGTTTCTTATAGGATTTTCTTTCTAATTTCTCCACTGAAATCAATGTAAAAAAAGTAAGCATTTCGGATGGTTGAATGAATTTTCATGGGCCAATTAATTTTCATTTTCCAAGGAAAATGTAGAATATATTTCTGATATTAATATATACATATATTTACATATATCTACATATTTACATATATATGGGAATACACAAAAACCCCAAGAGAGAGCAGTATATTATACCTTATTGACATTGTAGAGAGCTCCTATGGTAGTATTATGCTACTCGTTTAAGATTTTACAGAGTATTATCTAGTCGAATGCTTGAAAGTACGAATCCTTCTAGGGCCAACTTCTTCTTTCCATTTTTTTTCATACTTATTTTATTTTTTAATATTTATTTTTGCTGCGTCTGCTACTTTTTAGTCTCTTTTCTCCGCTTCTCTGGCCTACGAAGTGGGAGTGGGTGGTGGAAGAACGACGCGTGACTGTTATTATTTGTGCTTTGGCCTTATGACCACACTCGCACATGGAGACCAGACCTCTCACCATTGCCCGCCCCCAAAAGGCCACCACCCCCCATATGCCACATGTACCCCTCTCCGCCCCGGGCGGGTGGCACATATGTGCGACCACAGGCCATGACAACATTTCGGGCTAATCGAAGTTAACCCTTGGCTGGCAGTGTCCCTGGGCCTCATCCTCTTGGCTTTGGCAATTTTTTATGCATGGCTCCCGTTTGCCATTCAATTCGTTTCGATTCCTTTTCGATATCTCCTTTGTTGTTGTTGCTACCCATTAAATTTACGACACAAAACGTAGTCGAGCAAACAGACAAACAAACAAACAAACAAACAGACGGACGGACGGACGGACGGACAGAAAAACAAATCGCCGCGTAGGCAAACAAACCAACCGAAAGGGCAAACATTTTTATAAAGTCGCCAACGATGCCAATGAGTGGAGCAGAAGAAACGTGAATAAAGGAGGCGCCCACCCACACCCTCACGGCCCCCCCTCAAAGGCGGCAAGAAAATAAAAGAGTTGCTGGGGGGTGTTCGATGGAGCAGCTCTAAAATGGAGGCAACTGGAACTGGGACTGGGCCACATGTTTGTGGACATTTATGCAAACTTTTCTATACTTATTTTCACTTGGTGGATGTGGATGTGGATGTCTGGGGGTCTGGGTCCAGTTTGGTATACTTTTTCTATTTGAGAAAGAAGAGTCTGTTTGTGTGAGTTTTTTTTTGGGGGGGTCTGAGGGGGTGCGAGGACTGTGTCTATTTGGTGACTTTTACTCAAATTTGATTTGGATTCGATTTTGGGATTATTGTGGAGAGTGTGAGAAGGGTAATCATGGGGAGGGACAAGCTATGGTTGGCAGAAAAGTAGATATAATACATAAAGAAATGTATATTTGTATCTATAATGAAAGATATATACCAAAAAAGAGATATATACAGAAAGAATGAAAGCTACATAACGAATGATAAATATGGGACTATATGGAACTGTGCGATTTATGGAAAAGGTAAATTAATCTTTTATCTTTTTAAATTCACCATTTATCTTGAGTTGTACAACAAATAGATTGTGCCCAAAGGTAGACTTCCCAGCGTGCAAAATATTTGGGTTTCTTCCACAGATCACATGATACAAATATTAACGAGTGAGAACGTTGTGACCAGCGGCAAGGAACGCGGCTCTACTTTTATACCCACTGCTCGGCCAGTGCATATGTAAGCTTTGATTTATATAACTAATGAGTATAATGTTCAATGGTTTTGGTGGTGTCTAAGTTTCTGGTAGTTGCACTTTTCCTGATGCACAATAACTTTAGGCACATGACAATGGGGACATTCTTTGTCCAAAGCACCAATCAGCACTTTCGAATGAGCGAAATATTCAATATTTCAATATTGTTCATAGACAAATACTGAAATCTCGATTTAAAACTGGTGGCTAGTGGTAGGAAGGTACAAACATCAATCATTAATCGCGTGACGTGAGATTTGTATCCACATCCACATGTCTCCCACATGTCTTATATATCCCTAAACTCTTCGAGTAATGATTGCTAGAATAAAGTTAAAGGGTATTCCAGACCGTGCGTATATAGTGCATAATAGCTTAGGCTTTATTAACATCATTTCACAGGATATAGTTAAGATTAAGGCACTTATAAACCCAAAGAGTGGACTGTCGAGTGGTCGGTGGAGACGATATGTGTAGAGTGTGGGGTGGTGATGAGAGTGGGCAGCAGGTGGGGCAGCAGATGGGGCAGCAGGTGGGACAGCAGGTGGGGCAGCAGATGGGGCAGCAGCAGAAGAATGTTCGAAAGCATAGTATTAAACATATATAGGTCTAAAGACGTGTAAGGTTTTGATTTGTATCATCCGATATGTTTCGTTTGGTGCTTGGAGTGTGGATTTTTGTGTGTGGGTGTGTACGGAATGGATGGCTGCATTTAGTCATCCAGATCAATGTCATCGTCATCGGAACCGTTGCCTCCACGTATTGTCTTTTGAGGCTGACTGCTGCGCGGCTTGCGTTTAACATCGGGCGGCTGCATCAGATCGCCACTGTACTCGATGACCCCGGAGCGGGCTATGCGCCACTCGAGGATCTCGGTGGAGAAATCGTCGCAGTTGCCCAGGTCGGAAAATCCGACAACATAGTCCTTCGTCTTGCTGTCCCTCACGAGTGCAATCGTGGGTATCACCATGATGCGCAGGCGCTGCGTCAGGTATGAGGACTTCTCGGCGTTTATCTTGCAGAACTTGGCCTCCACGTGCTTAGCGGCCAGGATCTTCAAGTGCATGTCCACAATGCGGCAGCGCACGGTGCTGTCTCTGTAGAAGTGGCACACGAAATTTGATGAATTTTTGGACACTTCAAAGAACTCCTTCTCGCCAGCCAGCTCCGTGTAGACGCCGTGGCCCTGTGGAAAGAGGCGAACAATCGGATCGGTTAGCTCCACCGGTGCCGTGCCAGCGCGGCATGAGCCACTCACATTTTTGAGCCACTCCTGTTTCTTGCTGTTCAGGTCCTTCAATTCACGCAGGCGCTGCTCGCGCAACGCCTTCAGGTCGTCAGAGTCCAGGTTATCCAAGCGGACTATCTGCTCGTCTAGCTGCTGCTCAACCGTCTTGGCCGCATTGACCAATTGATTTTCCAATGATTTGTCCATGGCTGTATGGTGTATCTAGCCGTCCAGATAGGAAAAACTTTCGAAATTCGTAATTCAGAAATCAGATTTTAATGATTTAAAGATGATACAAGCGTAGGGTTTTCGACTCAATACACATGAAACTGTTACGACCTAATAATGAACGAATACTTGATAGAAACAAAAGACAGTTTATGGTATACCGAAAAGCTATACAGAAATTTATGAAGTTAAAAGAAATGATAATGCTGCCGATTTCTAATTCAGGAGTGCTCTTCTATGGGAACATATGTACATTTCCGTATTCGTCTTTTACCTCTTAATTCTTTATCTACCAACCAGCACGATAATGCAGGTACTACCCCTACCTTAAGCCGCCTCATCAATGAACAGATCACCAAGGAACAGATGTTGCTAGCCGGCATATCGTCGCCCAATGAAATTCGTATATAAAATTACCAAAAAAAAACAAATGAAAACAAATAAAAATTGCCCAACAAGGTGCAAATTAAATGAATTCAAATAACGACTGTGGTTGGCGACACCGACTGAAGGGATACACGTATATAACACCGGTACCAGTGCCCGTATAGGGGGTACAGGGAGTCCGAAGTAGAGCAAAAGGAACGCCGGTTCAGTACACATATTGGATAGGGAAAAACACGCAGATGTCTTTAAAAGCGACTTTTTCATATCACACACATAAATACTCGCGAGTGCACACCCATACAGATGAATAGGCCGCCCAAGCGAGTCCTGCTCGTCGCTGTCCTATCTGTCCATTCGGAGGTAATATCTGGTTGGAAGTATATTCGCTAGAAGATGCGGTTTGGCTTACAACATGTTAGGATATGATATGTGAAGGAATAATGTGATCCATGGAAGCTTTTTTAGCGGTCTCTGCTGCCATTCTCTACAACTAAATATATATGGTAAATATGAGGCAGCGCCCCACAATCATTATGCATATCTGTCTGGCCACTTGGACCACTTGTTAGTGCAGTCATATCACTTCTATTATAATATAAAATATAGTTATATTCATATAACTAATAAACCTTATATATATATTGCTAAATCATCCTAAACTTGGGATTCCTTTACTAAGCGATCACTACTATCCATTTGTTAAGGCTATCTTTATATTTTTGTTCCTACGGCATTCTTAGCTATCCTTCTATACAAGGCTCATATATATCACTTCACAACTTTGGAGGAATCGCTGCCGTATTTACCACAATAATATTATCATCTATAGAGTCTTCAGTGCTTCTTATTCCAATATAATTTCAGGGTATCTAACCCTTCGTTCTGGCTGAAGTTGAGGATGGGTCGCTTCTTGTTTTTGAATAAATGAAAAATTTGTAAACGTTCGCGATCTCATATGACGAAACGGGACATGCAAACTACAAAGGAAACAGCAACAACAGCAGTGTGGCAGGAACATGAGGGCCATTTCCACTACACCACGTGCGTGTCTCTGCCTCTGCCGCTCCCTCTATCTGTGTGTGTGTGTGTGTGCCACCAGATTGCCGCAAGGTAAAAAAAGTGCACACAAAATCAACGCGACGCGCCTGGCCCTCTCATCGTATCTCCTATGTCCTGTGCGTCCTGTATCTGAAACCGAGCCCAAGCCCAAGCCCAAGTCCATGTCCTGTGTGTCCTCTATATGTGCGTACGAGTATTTCATTCTTCTGCTCCTTTTTTACATTTTTTCATTTTTTGCATATCACAGAGGGGTTGGGGTGCGCGGTGCGCGGTGCGGCATCATCGAGGGGTTGGAATCATCATTTGAATAATTCGACATTTGCGGCGGCCGTCGAGTCCTGGCCTAGTCCCCGTGTCCCCGTGTCCCCGAGTTCCGCTTCCACCTTTGATTTCCACCTTTCCACGCGCCACAGCCGCGCATCGAATGACGAAAATTTCGTAATAAATAAATAATCCTTTTCCCTGTGTGCGTGTGTGTGTGTGTGTGTGTGGAAAAACTATGCCACGAAGCAAACATCAAGCGGCGCGGGGAAAATTTGCTCGCAATTTGAAATTATGGATGAAAAGAAATGAGGCCATGCAAATGTATGTAGATACAATATGGGTATTAAGGGGTTGCCTTGTGTCTGGGGTTGGGGACGGGATGGGTATTGGGATTGGGATTGAGAAGAGTAGGGTAGGCGCCGGGGGTGAAGGTGATCCATGGGCCAATATACATATGTGTGTGCCGCTCGGTTTAAGCCGAAACCAAAATCGAAAGCGAAATTTATCCAAAAGGCAACGGCAACACCTGGCCACCATCGGCAATCGATATCGCGTGTCCTCGTCGTCGTATTGCCGGCTTTTGTGGACAGTTGCTATCGGACGAGGTTCGTCTTTGGCCAAGGACTGGAGGTGGGGAGTGGTGGGGGGAGTGGGCATCAACAGCAAGGCTGTGGAGGGCTGAAGTTCCGCTGTAATCTGCTCTACTTGAGAGCAAAACGAGATGCAAACAGGTTGAGGAGCCCCAAACTTTTTCAACCTTTCACATCAGATTCTGATGATCCTTTCAATATTATAATCAAAGCTGGACGGAGCTTAAAAATTTTAATCGCTTACTTCTACGCTATTCAAATCATATGAAAGGTCAAAAAAATAGTCTCACTATTTATATCGGCCTCAAAAGGTTTTTTACTCTTCCTCTCGTGGACTTTCTCTCAGTGTAATCAACATTAGCATCGTTAAATATGTGTATTTGATAATATTTTTTTTAAAAATTCATTTCCATTCCGCCCATTGGCGTCCCTTCGTTTCAACCCTTGTGCAAAAAAAGAAAAACCAAAATCAGAGACAATTTGCCTGTTGTGCCATTTTTTAATTTTTCGCATTTTTTTTGTCATTGTCCGCCTGCCATCCTGCGCCCCAGGACAACCCTCTAAGCCCTTAACCCTTTTCCCACCCATTTTCCACGTCCCAGAACCACACACACACACACACACACAGACACACCCCACCCCACACGCAAAACCAATTGCAAATGCAATTGCAGTTTCGTCAATGTGCCGGAAAATGCACAGCAGCAGCCCAAAAACCCAAAATCCCGAAATTCGAAATCCCAAATCCATCATGAGGTGTGCGTACAGTCATCATATCCTTCCACTCTCTCAGCTCTGCTGCTGTTTTGTGTCCTTATCCGATCCGATTTCGCTCAACTCATTAACCACTTGACTAATTGCTGATTTTCCTGCTCCGAATCCGGATCCGGCTGCGGCTATTGCTACGTCTGCGTCTGCGTCTGCGTCTCCTTCTCCTGCTCCTGTCTGGAGGATAACTCAAATGTAATTTCCTGTATTTTCCCCTTTTTTTTGCCCTGCACTTTTGACCCAAAAGATAGACAGAAAGACACACCGAGAGAGAGAGAGAGAGAGATCACAATGGGATAATTGCGAATCGGGTATTGGCGCCTTATCGCATTACACGGGCTCCTCACTCAATTGTCCTCAGAGTCCAATGTTGTGGCATTAATCGCTCCCTTCACACCTTAACAATACCGCAAAAAGTTGCCCAGCATCCCAGCAACAAAAACATCCTCATATTCACACGCACTTTGAACCCTGATCCACTCTGAACAGAAGAGAAACCAGTAGTAAGGACAGTAGATGGATAGGAATAGGATGGTCCCTCTCGGTCCAGGGGCCAGCATCCCCTAACCTTTCGCACCAACAGTTTTTGGTGTAAAAAACCAAGTTTTTGACATTAAACTGCAAACATGATGTTGTTATATAATACACATAATTGCTCGACTCAAATGCGGTGGAATGAGAGCAGCAACAGCATCATTCATTGGCTTATTGCGGGGCCCAAAAGTCAAGGACCCTTGAAATTATCTGAAAAATCCCTTTTTTCCCTCCTGCTCCTGTGCCTGGATTCTGGATTCTGGGGTCCTGTGTCTGACACACAGAGGGAGAGAGTGAGTAAGAGAGAGAGAGCGCGAGAGCATCGTTTCAGTGTTTTCATTTATTATTTTTCCACCAATTTTTTGTCCTTTTTTTTTGGGTGTTTTGTTGCTCATAAATTGCCGCTAAATGGGTAGATGAACGGCGCCGGGGGGATGCTGCTGGCTGGGCCTGTCATTGGTTTGTTTAGGGTTTGATGTGTCAATATTTGACAGATCAAATTGATATTTATACGTTTATGGTATAATACTCGCACTCGCACTCGCACGGACTTGACTCCCTCTCCCTATCCGTTTCGAATGGTGTGTTTTGGCAGCGACTACTTAGAGCTGACTAATTGGTTGATTAATGAATTGGCTCGAATTATAGGCGCTTATTACGTGCCGAGTGGACAATGGGGGTCACTCCGGGTCTGGGGGTCAATCCACATCCCAATAGCCATTGATTAGTGAGGGAGGTTAATGACCGACTCCATCGATGACCGATCTATGTGGGCCTATTGATTGACTCTGAATTTGGAGAGTTGGAAGACCCAGATGCGGTCTTATAGTCTTATAGGTAACCCCGAATGGTATACCATGAAATTGCATTCTTAATCCATCGATGGCTATGGGGTTTTGTCTATTGATTGTCTATGAAGTTTGAGAGTCTGGTGACCCAAATCGGTGTGGGTGACTTCGAATGGTATACCATGGAATAGGATTAACAATGGGTGGCTAATAGTTATATTTTCCACAATGTTTTACTACATTTAAAAAAAAAATAAGAACTAATTTCCAACTTAAGTAATGATCTTTGAAATATGTTTAATGCTGAAGTTCGGCGCCTTTGAGAACTTTATGAAATTTTGCTTGCAATAACTTGCAATGCATTTTTCAGATCTCAGTGATTTTCCGATTTCAATACTATCATATACTCTTGAGAAGTTCACGCAATCCTTTCGAGAGCTAAGCCCATAGTTTTTTTGGTCCGATTGTGGATCAATCATCTCGTTAGGGGATTGCGCCTGCTAGGGCATTGTCTGCTCGAGGGCTTTTATCCTGCATTCCTGCCTTCGGCGGAGGCACAGCTGGCGGAGGACCACAGGCAAAGGACCCCTCGCTGAGGGATGACGCCTCTGTCGTGGTCTGCAGCCTCCGTTATCCTTCAAGGATCTCCCTCTCTGTTCTTTTTGCTGGAAAAGAAGGCGCCCGCTCCGCACCGCACCGCTCCGGCCTGGCAACTGTTACCTTTCCCTCCTTTCCGAACGGTACCTAATCATTATAAATTATGGATGTGGCCTCGAAAGGGGTTAACAACTTTCTCACGATCTATAAAAAATGAAAAGGGAAAATGAAAATCCATTAAAATGTTTCCTCTCGGATCGTCTCCGAATGGGATGCGATGCTTTTTTAGGGTGGGGTCTAGCGCGAATGTCTTGTGCAATAATTCTTTTGATACGTCTTCGATCCTCCCTCCCCTCTTTCCTGCTTCCTTTTTGGCCGATGTAACGGATTTTATCTTTGCCCCTTTTCTCAAGACGCAATCGAAGGATCGACATGTCGGAACCCATTTAACTGGCGTTCGACAAATGGCAAAAAAGTGTTTTTCCCGTGTCTGTCACTAGGATTTATGATCAAATTCAAGAGTGGGTTCGCTGTCGGTTCGTCCTTAGAGTTGGAAGACAGATCCGATCCACCCTGGAGTCATCAAGTTCGGTATGTTTTCACATTCGAATCCAGAGCACTTGTACCATTCCCCACAAATCAGAATGTTTTTTCGGTTTGATTTCCACACCCATTCCTCGACGCCGCGACGTCGTCGTTTGCTCGGCAACTTTTCCTATTTACAGTTGTTTGTTTATCGTATTTATTCTCTCTATTATTAGGTACAATTATTATTATTATTGGCATATGTGTTGTCTGGCTATATGTCTCCCTGACTGTCTGGCTGTCTGTCTGCCTGTGAGTGCAGCATCGGAAAAGTGTACAATTTCATTTATGGTCTGGGTCCTGTCCCTTTCGTCCTACGTTGACACCCACCCGCCCACAATGTCCTTGTCCTTGCAGTCGTTTGCCAGAATTTAGCCGCCAATGTAACAAACGCAATGGAGAAAATGGAGGAAAAAATAAAGAGAAGGGCAATGGGCGATGGGCGATGGGAAACAGCAGCGGGAAAAAGCCGGAGAAAAGTTCCAAATGAAGACGGACCTGGATCTGAAGGAGAGCGAACCATGTAATGTGGATAACATTTCAGGAGGAGGCAGGACATCACCATCAGCAACAACAACAATACTTGCAGGAGCAAAAAGGAGCATCGGGAGCAGCGTGAGCAGCAGAGGCAGAAGCAAGAACGGGACTTGGCGATGAAGTTGCTACGGAAATTCGTTATTGTGTTACCACAGGCGATGTGTCTGTGTCCCAGTGTTGTCGCATCCCCATGCCCCCCATGCGGCATCCCCATCCACATCCACAGTCCGTTTCAGTTCTAATAACAACGACGCACAGTGGGCCGAAAAAAGAGAGAAGGGGGTACAAACCAGTGCCCAGTGACCTGTGTGCATAACCAAGATTTTAACCTGTAATTAGATAACGATTAGAAATATCAAAGTTGATTTTACTTAGGCCTTTGTGATGATATTTCTTAGATTAATCAATTCTGATGAATAAACGATTATATATCGATTAGATCTTGATGATATGTAGCTAATTTGTTGCATTTTCTTATGCTTCTGACGCTGCTCCTTGCCGGATCATCTTCTGCGAGTAGGAGAAGCCATACGAAATTCAATTATTTATCAATAAATTATCGATCATGGAAAGTTATTTTGTGAAACTAAGGTCCTTACGCTGCTCTTTGGTGACTTTGCTCTTGTGAGTAGAAGAACCCAAATAAAACTCCGTTCAGATCAAAGCCACTGTGCAGCGGCAGAGACGCGAGCGCCTACGCTGTCGCTGACGCTGGCGCCGGCAGAGAGAAGAGCAGCGCAAAACGCGCGACGCCGTCCACCTTTTTGCCTGGAATAAGAAGGAGCGACCTTTTGCATACACGACAATATTTTAATATGCAAAATTTCAAATACTACTTACACACACACACACACAGAAAGAGAAAGACGCACACAGATACAGATACACGTATGCATACGCAGGACATGGCCATAAGCACACACACAAACACACAACGAAGGCCCTCGCATGGGGACGCAGACATCCTTGCTTGGTGATTCCTTTGGTCATATGCCCGACAGAGGACAAACGATGGCAAGGACCTGCCCGGACCGCCCGGTAGACAGGGTTACTGAGGATGGAGATGCCAAGGAGCGAACGACAGAGAGATACAGAGGGAGAGGGAGAGAGAGAGAGAGGGAGGGAGGAGGGCGATTGGGGGAAGGGGGCACTGGGTGGTTGGGTGTTCGTGGACCCATGGCCGCCCGCTAGGCAGTTGGCAGTGCCCGGCGCGCGTGGGCGTTCTCTGGTCGCCAGAGAGTATCCAATTCGAAAAATTTTGCAAACCAACCAAGCGGAATTGGCAAGGACGACAACGACTCAGGACGCAGGACGCAGGACTCAAAGTCGGAGTCAGAGTCGGGCTGCTGCTTGCCTTTTTTCATTTCCTCTTCCGTTGGGCGGTGTCCACCGAAGCGCATCATCAACAAGGCAACAGCTCTGAGAGCCCGAGCACACATATGAGCAGGAGGCAGGAGGCAGGAGGAGAAGCGCAAAACGACCCCGGGGGCCCACAGGAGAGCACCGGTCCGACCCGGGCCCACTGCAGGTGGTACACGGACCCGTCCATCCGTTTGCCCGTTCGGCTGTTGCCGGGGGGATTCTCGTTTGGTGGCATATTGAAACGTTGTGCAGACTCTCTCTTTCTATTTGCATTTGGGTCGAAAACCGAACCCAACCGAAACCCAACCCATCCCCCAATACGCTCTTGACCAGCTACAGCTCTTCTTCTGTGGGCTATATGTATATACTACGTAACAACCATCCATCCATCCATACGTCAGGCAGTCAATCAGAAGCAGTGGCAGTAGCAGCAGCAGATCCTGATTTACGCAGGTAAAGTTGACTCCATTTGAGGCTGTCGTATTTGCATTGTTGTGGCCAGGACAGGCCGATGATGTGGGACACAGAACGGGTGTGTCCTGTCCGTGCGTGTGGCGTGTGGCAGGGGGCCATAAACCATATACCATACCATACCGTACATATATTTACATAGGCATCGACCTGTGGTGGATGGGAATCGACAGCTCTGGCCCACTCCCCCCCTCATTCGACAGTCGATAATGTGTTTGCCTGGACAAATATAGTGCGAGCATGCTGCGCAGTTGGTCAATGGATGGAATGGGATGTGGAGAGTCCTCTCTATATATATCTACTCCGAATCGAACCCTTTGCGTGCGCTCCAATGAGGGCCACTAATTGGGGCGGGTCTGGCAAATCGATTGCATATTGTTCTACGCAGCCAGGTGGGAGCTCTGGGGAGGAGAACTACAAAGGCGGAAGGCGATTGGGGAATGGCGAAAGGAAATCGCCAGCTTGCAGTTGCCGGCTCATGTGGAGCTGCCGGCGTCCTGCCAAGGCTCTTGTCGCAGGACTTTGCGGGCTGTTGGCGCAGTTTCAGATCCGCTACCAAATGATATGATGCGTGCTCTACCGAATACATATATACCATACACCTATACACATATGTGTATATGAATATATATGTGCGTATCTATGGGCGTGTGTTCAGGTTGTTTTTTGGAGCGTGCTCGTGTTGTTGTTTTGACAACATGCGAGACAAAAGCGGACCGTCGACCGTGGGGAGTTTTTGGAATATTTAACAGGAAGAAACCAATAAAACCTAATGATATGAAAAAATGCAATTTTCTGAAACTCGAACGCTCCAACAAACACACACACACAAACACATATGGGTATACACACAGATATTGGCGTACAATGGGGCAGTGCTACGTCCTGTCGCGCTTTAAGCTCCGTTCACACTAGCGGCACATCCAGCAAAGAGGGAAAGGAAGTAGGGAATGTTCACAGTTACTTAAACTGTTACTTCTACTTATACTGCTACTTATACTTCTGCTGTCACAAACACTACTCTTTCTTCTACTATCACTTCCATTAGTAATTCCAAAGTCACTGCTTTATGCCGCTGTTATTTCATCCTGGTCATACTGTGACTACTACTTCTATTGTCACTGCTTTTGGTCACTGCTGCTCCTACACAGTGCCACTTACTAGTGTGAACAGGGCTTAGCTTTGATTTTCCGCTTCAAAAATCACAAACATCCAGAGCAGCGCTCATCTTGGTCCAAGTCGTTGCTTCCACTTCTACATCTTGCTTATCCCTCCTCCATATCATTCTCCTGCTCCATCTTCTGCTCCTCCTTTAGGTCCTTCCACGATTGTCCCCGCTGTCATATGTGAAGTTCTGTTGGCGTTTGTGGATTTTATATTACCGACTCGACTCGCTTCTCCCCCTTCCAGGAAAAACAACAACAAAGTGGAACTGAGAAAATTTGAAACGCGAACTTGGCTTCAAAAGGAAATGTCTCTGGCGAAGAGTCGGTGAGTCCGTGAGTCGGAGAAAGAGAAAAAATGAAATGATAGACAACGGGAAAACATAAACATGGCATCCAACACTTGTCCACTGGCCTGGCAAATGGATTGAGAAGCAGTACCACGCGGAGGAGCTAAAGGAGGAGCACATGACAGGGCTCTTCTCCGATTCCACACAACACACTCCCCCTTCGGGGGGGTCGCAGACCATACATAAATGACAATGTATTACCGCTAAACGGGGACATCAGAAGGGCCAGGGTTGCCAGGGTGGCCAGTGTCGGACGGGAGGGTATGGAAGGGCGGACCGGATTGCCAATGGCCAAGAGTCGGGCATGTAAACCATTTTCCAAAGTACTTAGTCAGCATCTTTTACCCCTTTGACTCGATTTCCCACTCTCTCTCTCTCTTAGGACTCACTCTCTCTTCCACTCATGTCCTGTGATGTTCCGGTCCGGGGTGACCGTTCGTCACACTCACACACACATACACACACAGTGGTAGGGGGGGCACCCACGCATGGCATGGCCCGCCTGAGATACCAAGGGTTATGTTATGTCCTGTCACTGGCTACATCCACGCGATAAGCCCCAGTCCCCAGCTCTTGGTCTTGCCTCTGACTCCCACTGCTGCCCCCTGGGCACCCGCGTCATGCCCCAACTCCTGGAAAACATTTTTTAACATTTATTTATTTCCATTTTTTTTTAACACATATTAAGCCGCAAAAATATGGCCCGGTCCGTGCCGGGTCCCTGCCTGAGTCTGGGTCTTCTTCGTGTATGTTTTTTTTTTGGTGGTGTTCTAGAATTTGCCAAGACGCAAAAGGACATTGGCAGTCGGGGGTGGGACATAGTGAGGGGGTTAGAGTCGTCGCTGGTCTTCTAATTCAGTCGATAGCCATTCATTGGAAACGCTTGATTGATGCTCTGCCCTTGTCTGCTGCTCGATGATAAGCGACGAAAGGCGAGAGACGAAGACTACGGGCATGCGATGACTGTTAACCCCCTGAAGCCCCAGAAGCTCGTCCACATTCCAACCCCCTAACGTCCACCCATAGAAAAGGCTGATTTTCACAATTGCCAGGCGATTCAATTTTTCACTTTGCATATTTCTCTGGCTAGTGGGGCGGGAGGAGAATGTTTTTGCAATTGATATTCAAACTAGAACGGATGGAAATATGTATAGTAAAGAGCAATTTAGTTAGCCCTACCAATGGGAAGCCATGACAATCGAGTGTCATCGAAGGCCTATCAAAAGTAATGTTGGATTCAAATTAGATTTCCCAGGAGATGTGAAAATGGGTCAGAAACAAAGAAATACTTTTAAATATGGTTTTATGGTAGTGCATAAACTAGAACGAGAGATCTAATACTCAATACTTGGACTCAAAATTGCTTAGATGCCCAATTTTAAAGACCAAACAGTCTTTGACTGACTTCTCACTAGGGTTTCTATATCTGTATAGCAGGGACATTGATAATTGTATTACAAAAATAATAACCTAATAGTTCGCAATCCGGCTTGTCCCCTAGTCTAGCCAAAAATCCCTCTAATGAACCCCATCGATTGACCATTCAAAGAGTATTCAAATTATATTAAATAATTTTTAATTTGAACAAATTATTTAATCAATAATCATAGGTATATGTAATGATACCTTTTTGGTAGGGATAATTTGGTATTTTACTTAGTTCTCATTTAATTTTTTGCGCAGAAGCTTGGGGTTTACGAACTCCTGCTCTTCGCCATAGGGACGGGATTTCCGATAGGAAGGCTTCAATTCGGCTCGCCCCATCTTAGAGGTTATTTCCCGATATAAGGCGGCTATATCTCGTTGTGAGGCGCCTGCATCTCGATGTGTGGAGGCTGTATTTTTCCGCTGTGTGCGATTCAATCGATCACGATATGTGGCGGCTGCATCACGAGATTTAGCGGCTGCATCAGCATCACGATGTGTGGAGGCCGTATCCTGAAGTGCAAAGGTCACTTCCCGATGTGTGGGCTGAGTGCAAGTCGTTTGGGACTTGATTTTGCCCGTCTTGGTAGCCACATGAGTCGCAGAAGGGAGCAGGGGGTGCTCCTGAATCTTATGGCGCTTGCGCTTTTCGCTTGGCCTTGGGGGCTCGGATGACATGGAGCACATGGGCACTGCCAAACTGGATGACTTCTTGGTGAGGGCAAGGCCGGTCATGCTGCAGCAGCCGCCGGGGCTGGTGTTCTGGCTTGAGGCAATTCCCCGACGCTCCAGCAGCTCGACGAGCTTGTCTTCGATCATCTGGTTGATATTCAGCTCTGCCATCACCTCGCTGAGGACCTCCTTGACGGCGTTGCGAATGGGAACGGTAGGCTCGGGATTCGGGCGCAACTTCTCCAGCACATCTTCGGTGATCAGGGCAAAGCGCAGCTTGGTTCCTTTTGGCATCGTGCGGTTTTTAAATAAGAGACCTTTCAAATTTGTGTGGACTATTGAATTTTGTTTAGTACTGTACAATTTTGATGCTTAAAGCTTCCAATTTCAATTGAAACTCCAGAGGCTACTAGTACTAGGGATTCCCCTTCTGCTTTCATTCTTTCTGATTTTCATTGCTCCGATTGTTCTCGAGAGCACTTCGTTGTGGAATGGAATGTGTGCCTTTGTTTTGGTGACATGTGACAGGTCGTACTTCCCATTATTGGCACATTGTGCTTTGTCATGGAACTCTCATGGCTTTCTGGGGGTAAAACAAAGCCAAAGGACCCGCTTCTGTCCAAAGCTCCCTCTCTGCCTGCACTCTGCTCAATTAATAAAGATGAATAAGTCAGTTAGTTCGCAGTGTGACATGCTCACCTTGATGTGCCCTACCCTATGCGACCGCGACCCTATGCGATCCGAGCCAACCCTCGGGTGGAACGACGAACCAAGTCGCTTGCATTTCCTCTACTCAGAGTGCTCTCGGTGACATTTTCGGGTCATTGTTTCGACGGCACTTCAGGAAACCAAAGGAAACGACGAGCAAAACGATCATGGCCAGCGTCTTCGTCTTCGGGAACCTTTTCTGATGGTGACCCAGACCCATCAGGCGACACTCAACCCCTTGGCAGATGTCAGGCCTCAGGCCTCAGGCTGAGGCTCGAATGAAAAATGATAATAATTTCCATTGAGGCAATTATAATCGTTATGTATGTATGTACGATAGTTGTGTGTACCTGAATGCGGGATGGTTTTCGGGTCTGGCTCTATCTGTGGGATTAACTCGATTTACGAAAGGGTTACGCATGCATCCCGCTTCGATCTTGGATGTCCCAATAACAGAATAACTGAATTCCCATTTCCATTCCCATAGCCATAGCCATAGCCAGGTAGCTACCGTCTCTCGTCTCCTGTCTCCTGTCTCCTGTGTGAGTTATGCGCAATGAATCCGCACAAAAGCGCGCTCCTTTGCCTACCTAATGCGCCGCGTAGGGGTAGGACGGTAAACGGGACAGAACGGGATGGGATGGGTCTGGGAGCGGGTTAGGGGTAGAAGAAGTGCTTACAAATTACGCAAATCTGGCGCGTCACGTTCTCCAACCAACACCAACCAGCACACACACTAAGATCGACAGCCACCAAGATCGGACGTAGCCCATTGCAATTATCACTCTATCGCCTATCGCTCTTAGTGCGCGTCGAAGTCTTATCGGACAGATCGGCATTGCGCTTTTACCAGTGGCCCTAGTAGGGATGGGGGTTTGGTTTTCCGAACGGATTGAGCAACTGATCGGACGCAATGATCAAGTCAAGTGCCCTTCACGAAGTGCCATCAATTAGGTAAATCGCATTGTTCGCTTGATCTTTTCGCCGCCAGCTCGAGATCACTTCAGTGAAGAGCCCTGATCGGAGATAGCCACGACAGAGAGAGAGAGACTGTAGGGCTTTTCGCTATCCACATGGGGGGCCGATTAGCCCTGATCAAAATGTCAGACAAATTATGGTTCATTTGCCATTTTCTGCCCCATCAAGTGGCCCAAAGACATCCGCAGGTGACGCCGATCAACCTTTCAAAATGCAGTTTGTAGGGGCAAGATTCATTCAGAGATTGAATAAGGATAGCAGGTCTTCAATATCTTTTTTATTTGATCTTCTTCAAAACGTGCACGGATGACCACGATCTGCCGTTGAATAACATATAACCTTTTTAGTGAAAAGATTCACTCAGTGGCTGGTTTCAGGCAATTAATGTGACAGGACGTAAAGCTTTAGATTGATAAAATCATCAGAGGAAGGAAAATGGTGACACCGAACCTCGCTTTCGGCATAAAAGTTTGAGTGGTGACATTTGTACCCAGCGGGTGGGGCATGGGGGTATACAGATCGCTGTAGATTGATAAACTAATCAGTGTTGGCAAAAGTACGGTATGAGCCTGAAAACTGAAGGGACTTTTGCTCAACTTGAAGACAACCTTTGGTAACCCCGAACCGCATACAGCCCTGAAGTTTGAGTGGTGACATTTGCTCAGTGGCTGCTTGGGGGCAATTCATGTATACAGTTCCAAAGATGGAAATTAGCCAACGGATGGAGTGGAAAGTGTGGAAGCCAAGCAGCTCCCCCGTTCAACTCTGAGAGCTTGGAATTTTCAATTGTCTTCCCTTTACCCAAACCTTTTGGTTTGTATGTTTTTCCATCCAGTTCTGTTTGATATCACAGGCGAGAGGCATTTATACATAAATGTGTTTGTGGAACGGTGTGTGGTGTGGGTTGGCCAAGCTAAGTCCACGGTCCATGGTCCAGGCAGTCTCAGTTCCAATCCCAGTCATAGGGTTGAATGGTAATGGCCGCGATAGCCGGAGCTTTTGGTCTCTGTGCTCGCCATTAGGGGTGGACTGGTACGATTCGATTCAATCGTTATCCAAAAGTATGGCTGGGCAGCCGACGAGCCAACGGGGGAGCGAGCGAGAGGCAGACAAGGTGAAATATGTACAATTTCAATCCACTTCCCGGGCGCAGAGCGGCCCACTACACAACTGGCAGCCACTTCAGACCCAGTGGCCGTTCATCACCGGGCCACTAACACTAACGACAAGGCAATACAATGTCCTGGTCCTGGTCCTGGTCCTTGTCCAGAGTCGTAAAGAGTGTGAGAAGGAATGAGGCGAATAGAGAGAGTGAGAGAGAGGGCCCACGTCCGGAGTCCAGTTCTCACTTCGAGTTTTGGTTTCGGTTTCGGCGTTTTGAGGGGGGTTCCGTAACAGCTTCCCTCCGACAAAGGGGTCAATATGGGGCTTTCCCTCGGTGGATACCACCATCCACACCCACACCCACTCTTCACACCCCCTTTTGGCCTGGTCAACCCCTCATCCACTTCTTGTTTGCCCCGTGCCACGGCACGGACTGAGTTCGCATTCAACCCCCTTGAACAGATTGACTTTTATGTTGATAACTCCGATGTCGCTATGTTTGCATCGTTCTGTTCCTGCTTCCTGCTGCCCCTTTCACGTTCCCTTTCCATTCGATGATTTTCCTCCCCCTCCTGGTGGCCATTCGCCTCCTCCACCTACTTTCACCCATCTGTTTTGTGTGTACAAGTTGTCCAGTCCACTACAAAAACTCTCTCGCTCCTCTCTCTTGTTCTCTATTATTCAATGTCTCACCCCTCAAGTGGCCATTTTGGATTTTTGGACGTTTCCCTTCACCTCCCCGCGGACTACACCCACTTGCTCTGGACAGTACTTGCCTTTGTCCATCTTCTCTATACACTACTGCTCCCAGAAGGTGGAGAGCCGTCTCTTGAGAGTAATCTCCCGTGCAGCCTCCTCTGGACAGTATTCCGTTTCTCTGAAACTTTTCCTGGCCAGGTCTCCTACTTTTCCACCTCTTGGTTGCCAAAGAATTGATTTAAGCATGGCAGCAGCCATGGAAGGGATTTATGTCCGCTGACCAGCTGAGCAGTACTTGCACTCCCAGTGGCTGTTGAACCATGTGAATCCATTCCAATCCATTCACACAGCAATTCCTTGGATGCGTATGTGCTGTATGTTATGGTTGCCGACAAATCCGTAAATTAGTTGCGTCCTTCAATAATATGGGTCTAAGCCCCAGTACAATGGTCCAATCCTTTTGGCCGAGAGCTCCTCACATACTCGTACGTACAACTCTATTGCCCGGACCCTTGGTCGAGAGCCTTATCCTTTTGACTTGACGATGTTTTTATGATGCCTGCTCCCACTCCCGTTCCCCGAACAGGAGCTGGGACCAAGGATGAAACTCGTGCTCCTTGTTCGCCTGGCCGTATTAAGACAAAAGGTTAAATTTAAATTTGAAATTACGACCAGGGTACGAGTATGGGCGAAGGGGAAGGCGAGGCCAAGGCACGGCTCGAGCGAGCATCACGTCCCACATTCACGGCCTGCGTGCTCCATGCGCCCTGGCCATACATTGCAATATGGCTCTAACCTCCAGGAGCCGCCATCCTTCCCCCGCCTTCCATTCCTCCCAGAGAACATCCATCCATCCCGGAATTCTGGACGAAGACCGTTGCCGAAGCCGAGCGCCTTCAAGTTTTTGCCACTGAAGCATATTGTTCTCTTGGAATTGGATTGTTGGGTTAGGTGTAAGGTGTAGCAGATGGTGTGGATTTTCCCCTGACCAAATGTGTGTGCTCTCCCTGTCCCTGTTCCTGTCCCTGTATCTTTCGCTTTCTCTGTTTCTGTTTCCATCTCTGTCTGTGCTGCTGGTCGAAATCGAGGCAAAGAGTTGGCTGGTAACCCGAAGACCCCACCGCCAGCTCCAGCGCCAGAGCCACCGCCACACAGTGGGTGGTAAGTTGCCGAGTGGTTCGAATGAAAGAAACTTCTCCCGGAGAAATGGGCAGGGTGCGGGTGTGGACTGGGGTAAAGGCTAGGTGGATTCGTCGTATGCTAATGGACATTCGAGATTTTGGTTTTGGGTATTTTAAGCAGTTCAACGCCAGTGTTCAGGTCTCTTCAGACGCTGTTTAGTCGGGTTTCGGGTTCTCCTCTCTGTGTCTCTCCTTAGACGAGAGACTGAGACCCAGCTTGGGGAAAAGCCGATAAGTACGCTTTATGCCCTTAGAATGCTACGTGTGGGGCTTGGGATTGGGCTTGGGCGATGTTACGATGGTCCTGGTCTCTCGGACTCTGGGCTCATGATACTCATTTTGTGATTGTGTGATGATGGATGGGACATGTGCCAGAGGTTTGGGGAATCGGGGAGGAATGCCGATAGCTGTCGAAGTTGGGCCGGGCTGAATGGCTCGATGAATGGGCGAAGAATGGATGGGCTGCTGTGTGTGGTTGTGGGTGTGGGTGTGGGTGTGGGTGTGGGTGTGGGTGTGCGGAGGCCGCAGGGCAGCCAAGGGCCAGTTGCATTTGTCCTTGTGCTATTGAGCGGGAGCTGGCTCTCCTCTTCTCTCCTCTCCTGTTGTTCGCTCAAGTGTGCCGGAAAAAGGATTCGAACGATTTAGCATTCGAAATAAGTTGTCCCGGATCCCGTGTCCTATGCCCCATGTCCTGCGTTCTGTGTTCTGTGTCCTGTGTCCCGTGTCCTGTGTGGGTCCTGTGGCTGTGTCTGGCATCTGTTTGTTTGCATTACTCTTACCTGATATCCACGCCCACTCCCCCATCCAAGGTGGCCATTAGATATATAAAATATGCATGCAGGATAAACATAATTCGGGGCATGCGAGTAAATACTTTTGTCAAGATTTGACCATGATTGAGTGAGTGTTTGCTTGCTGACTTCGTTGGGCATGTGGGTTCTATTTGGGTTCCTTGGAGTTCGTTGGGGTTCCCTGGGGGTCCCCTGGTGCCACACAAAGGTTAACTAGCCATAATTTATACGGTCGATTGAATTTCGCATATTTCTTTTGCGTTTGCCAAAGTGTGGGCTCAACTATTTGAACAGAAATGATTTAATTTAATACAATAGGAATCCTGTTGGTGAAGAATGGATAAATTGAAGAGATGTTTGTAATATTAGTAGGCTCTATAATCTGGATGAATAATGGAATTCTAAAATCATCGCTTCATTCAAATAAACAGTCTCGTAGATAAGGTAAATGTCCGTCTCAGCCAGAGTTCAGTCCACAAAAAAAACCGTGCCTAAAAATTTTCGGAGGCAAGTCTTCCCGATAGATAGTACATATCCAAGTACCATCGAACATGGTACCTAGGGATCAAAGGTTTCAAAGTAACATGCATGATTTCCCACTATGGGTATATCCTGTAAAGATAGTTGCATCTAATGGGTTGGCATTGCTTTGACAACTGTTCTATTAGAGGTTGGTTGCATGTCGGAACTTTGGATGAAGAAAATTAATCTCCCACTTTCCCTCTGGGGAGAACCTAAACGCTCGCATTTCGCAGACAATTTCCCAAGTAATTGGGCCACAAAAAGGCCCCGCGACGCTGTCAGCGATTTGAATATGAATACGAATATGAATATGAAGGCTATAGGAGAAATAAAGAATAAATAAAGAGCACAACACAACCGAAATAATGGCTGTGTCATTTCCCTATTTTCGAGTGCTATTATTAGCCATTTGAAATATCATACCATCATGCGGGATGCGGCCTCGGGGAGGGGGGGAGGTGGTGCCATCACAGGAAGTGGGGACGAACGCCCAGGACCATGTGTGCTGTTGGTTTTTTCTGTCCTGGCGCGATATCCATTAGCTAATATTAAAATCATTCTTTTTTGAGCTCGACTCAGACTGAATGGCGCTGGCAGCGCACAGAGTCCCCGCCACAGGACTCCCACATTCCTGCCCCTGCCACAAAAGACAGGGCAACAGACAATTTCACACACACACACACATACGCACAATCAACAATCACGCACTCACCCACGGACGCAGAGAGAGAGAAACAGCCGGACGGATGGGCTGGAGGATGTACGGAGGAGATGAATGGGCCTGGCCCGGGATGGCCTGTCCGGGATCCAGGAGCAGGAGCTGGAGCAGGAGCAGGAGCTAGAGATGGAGCTGTAGATGGGGCAATGGGCATAAATGTACCGAGTTGGTCGTCGCATTGTTTAATGAAAGTTCTTTCCCAAAAACTTTCTACGGCTTTTCCCAATGTAACGCAAGCCGCTTACGGGAACGTGTGTGCTTTGCCCTTCTCCTTCTCCTTTCTCTGCCTTTGCGGAAGTGTGTCTGTGTGGGTGTGCGTGTATGTGCCCTGGGACATTGGCCGCACGTATGCAAATGTGGCTGCGGCCTGTGATATCTGGTATGAGCCGGCGGTAGGCTGAGGGGCAGGGTGGGGGTGCGACGTGCGATGTCAGACGGCAGTTGACAGCATGTTTATTTGTTTGCCTCAGCCTCTGTTTCCGCCACCACCTATGATCTGGCCATTGTGCCACATGTGGCAAGGACCACTCCATGGAAAAGTCCAGAGAGTGTCCAGAAGCTTCAATGGCTTCCCTTGCCAGCTGACTTAATCGAGTGTGAGCGATGCTCTGGATAAGTGAATGCATTCACTAGACGTGTGAATAGTTTCTCTGAGCAGTTGAAAATTATTCAGTATGCAAATTCCTCCGTAGAATTATGCGGAAACCCGAGAGCTATAGGTCCCATTAGTTGTGGGAATGTTTCGGCAAGCAGGTGAAAGAATTTGAGAATCAACTAAAAGAAATTATTCAGATATCTCACAATACATAGATAAGAAGGAGACCCAAGGAGATAGAAGAATCTTTGTATAGAGGAATGTATTTCGTAGTATTCTTTTGTGCACATTCCTTATATGCATTTACCAAGAATATTGTATAAGTTCTGAATGATTCAATTGATAGACAAATGTATTTCTATAAAGAACACATATTTTAATAGCTAGACAAATGTATTACCTCCTTGAAGGACTGATTAAACGGGTATATAAATGCATATTTTCCTCCTACAATTAATAGCAATATAAAATCCACATTCAAAGGATAGTTAGATTGGAAAACGTAAATGCATATTCAAAGAATTTTCGAAGGTATCGTAAAGTGATTCCATATGAGTAGGTCAAAGTATTTAAAACTGCACATATTACCTTTACAGCTGACACAAAGGATGGAAAAATCTATGAATAATTCAGAGAATATGACTGCATTGAATCTCAGATTCCACACGAAACGATTCTAGCATAGGTACATACTCGTATCTCCTCTTGCACTCCTCTCGTGACGTACGAGTATCTGTGGGAGTTTATAGATAGAATGCAAATGAATGCCCCTCATTCGCAGTTGAAATACCAACAATTCCCGAGACTCTCTTTTGTTGACCTGGCGGCGTACAGGGATATAAGGACTACACAGCCATCTCCTGGCGCTACCCCAACCGCCTGCACATGTCCACTCGTTGGTCCGACAAAACGCTGACGACGGGACATGCGCATCCTGCACTTCACTCTCATATGTGAGCGGCGGTGGGAGTATGTGTCTGGAATGCGTCTCCATCTGTGAGTGTCTGTCTGTCTGACTGGGTAGGTATGTGTGTGTGGCTTGTTGTTGGTAGCCAGGACTTTTGGTCCATTTAACATGTCTCATAATAATTGTGATTGGAGTTTATTTCGCATTCATTTGAATAAGAATTAGCATCGTTTCGTATTTGAATATCCAACAAGAATAGTAGTGAATAGCATGAGTGTTTCTTCTGTTCGTGTGTGGGGGTTGGGTTGGGGTGGGGATTGGGGGTGGTGGCGGTGGTGGGTCATCGTTGAATGGACTGGAATAGAATAGAATTTTGCCAATTTAGCTAAAAGGGAGAATCTTGTTGCGATGCTATCTGTCGACCATTGGACACTCACACTCATACACACATGCGCAGACAGACATCCTGGCATCAGGACATCCTAGGTGTCTGTGTGTGTGTGTGTGTGTGTGGCAGCTGGTCACGTGAGTCCCTGAGTCTTGAATCCTGAATCCTGACTTGGGTGGTTGACACTCGTTAAGACGCAGAAAAACTATGAAACATTTTTTACTGTCAGTGGCCCCGTGGCCCCGTGGCCCCCCGGCTCTGCAGTACAGTAACCCAACAGATTTCCACTCGAAAGTTTCCTCAAATTGAAAGGACACGAAACGAAACGAAACGATAGGAGAGGAAACCAAAAGGAAAGGCAAGGGATTGGTTTGAGACAGCTCTTTCCGCACTCTTCGTCTTGGAGTTGGAGAGAATTTACTGTTATTAATTAGTGCAAAACGGCCCTTGGGGGCCCCTTGGGTTGCCCATCTTTTAGTTCAGGGTTCGGTGGTTCGAGCCAGCCCTATCCCTGTCATGTGGCTTTCCTGATTAAGGATATGCGCTGGCGGTAAAGGAGGTAAAATGATTTTGCGGAATGTCTGGCTGGCCAAAGGGGACATGAGTTGATTCATCCGTGAATATTATCCACTTTAGAACGATTGTATTCAGCAATTGCTTGAGTGATGTATGAAGAGCGTAAATCAGGCGAAATTGAATTGAATTTTCATTTATTTTTAATGGTATTTTTATAAATATGTTAGGTACATCAATTAATTATTGTTTTTAGACAAGACATGGGTATACAGATATATATCTTTAAACGATAGACTATCTTTTATAATATGGCGATATGATTTTGATTATGGATATCTATTGTACTCCCGAAAGTCTTTTACGGAGCTTAAAATATGAGAATGAAGAGTTCCAGGAATGGAAATTGAATTATATATCTCTGTTGGATTCTCAGGGATCTTCTCGGGATCTTCTCGGGATCTTCTCGGGATCTTCTCAGGGAGCTTCTCGGGATCTTCCATTGGGAGCCTCTACTTTTCTGCTTATATTCAAGGCTCTCTCTTTATCCCACTCCAACACTCGGTTCTTTGCCCCCCTGTTGATTCTATTTCGTTTGTGTTGCGGTGAATTGTATCAACAAATAGACAGAAATTGTTTTAAAAAATTGCCCATCGCCCACTGACAGGAAACTGTATAAAGGACACACAGGCCAAATGGCAAATAGAGCGCATAAATATAATCAGAGGACTTTCGATTTTTAGGGACTGCTTCTGGTGTTGCTTTGTGTGTTGTGTGTGTGTGGCGGACAACGGGATATCATTCCGCAGATACATGCCCTTTCACACTGCATCCTGCATCCCTGCAGCCCACCCCACCCCACTCCATACATCCATCCCCTTGACTCTCCATCCACTCTGCGTGTCCAGGTTCTACGTTCCATCATTGGCAACACATTAGATCATAAATAAAATTAGAGCGCGCCGCTTCAGAGGCGACTCCTGTCCATTAGGAGCGCATCGATATCAGATACGCCTGGTGTCTGTCTATCTTTCTCTGTGTGCCTGTGTGTGTGTTTCTGTGTGTGTATCTGTGTGAATGGGTTGTGTAATATTGATTAAATTGGTGAAACAGTTTTTTTTTTTTAAATTACTGTAAAATTTCGCACACTCACCGAAAGGCACGGAGCCACAGACACAGACCCCGGCAGAGACCTCTGGAGTGGTGGCTGGGCCATACACCCATCCCGTCCCGTCCCATGCCATTCCGTCCCGTCCCATATATGATATCCCATGTCCGTGTCACCCTTTCGGCCATTATCCGTTCGATTGCTTGCTTCTGCTGCTGCTAATAATATTGACACAAAGGATACTTTCTGGTCGCGCACTCCACACAAAAGGTATGACAGGGAAAAAATGGGAAAACTGCTACAAAAAGGAGCAGGAGGAGGAGGAGGAGGACGGACTGCAGCAGCAGCAGCAGCAGAGGAGGAACGGCTTTGATCGGTGAAGTCAATTGTAACACATCGAATTGTTCGCATTGATAGATTTTGATTTATTTGCAGTTATTTATAGGCCTTCAACTCTTTCTCTTTCTCTCTCTCTTTCTCTATTCTTGATTCGCGTGAGTGTGTGTTTTTGGGATGACTCGTCGGCTCATTGGACCCGTGAGTGACTGAGTGAGTGAATGAGAGGTGAGTGGAACTTCAGTTGCGACATAAGATTATCCGTTCTTATCCTCGATTTTTGGTTTTTACCCTTTTAGTCACATTGGGCATCACAGGATTCGCACAGGCACAGCCACATGCACATTCGCAGATACACAGCAACACAGGCAGAGAAAGAGGGAGAGAGAGAGAGAGAGAGAGAGACTCTTACACCCAGCATGAACGTGCAGAAAGGATACAGGACTCACCAAGGTGGTCCACCGTCCCGATGCTACGTGATGCACATGGTCCACATGACATCTGCATATTTCTCTTATATCTTCCTCTCTTCTGTCTTTTTTTTTCGCTTTCTATATTTTTCTTCAACTGCAACTCATTCCAGGCACATGACTCGCAGCGTACGAGGGTTTTCCAAACAGTTTTATAGGTAAGAAAATCTTTGACTGAGAGAGTTGATCATCATTGAATTAAATGTGATGATGTGGAAAGGCGATTAGCAATCCATTACTGAGACATACTAAGCATGTCCTTCGAAGATTTTCAATGAATCATGACCCTACACTGAATAATAATTAAGTTCTATAAAACATTCTTCAAGTATTCCTTAAGTTGGTCAATGTTCAAAGTGTTTTATATGAACAGTATTCCTTCTCCCTTCATAAGAAGTAATGAACTATTATTATTCAATTGAACCATGTTCATGGTGATTCATGTCCCAAAATTACTATTAGAATTTATTATATACCATTACAATTAAAAATTACTCAACAATTCTTTGATTCAACATTTTTATTTATCAGTAATCATAATGAATACAATTTAAGTTGAACATTCCCAAAGTATTCTTTCAGCTGTCTTGATTTGTTTTTCATTCATATTTTGGATTTTGTTCTTTAAATCAAAAGTAGGTATGCTTAAGCATAATCCTTGATATCCTTCCTAATCCCTACCCATGAATATCTTCTTGGGAATTCTTGAGACTTCTCTCGGTCGGCCTCTGCGTTGTGCTCACTAATTGAAAATGCTCATGCAGCGCACCGCTCAGCGCGGTATCTGTGAGATGCTTTTTCTGCACTCGTATCTCTTGCATCTTTGTAGCTGTGGCTTTTCATCCTTCAGCCCCCCGTCCCCACCTCACCCCCTTCTTCGGGGCTGGCTTTTACGACTGACTGCTGGGCATGCAATGGAAAGGAGTGGCATGGGCGATGGGTCGTCGTCTGTCCAGCCTCGAAATGGGTTGCTCCTCCGCCAACTCGGAGTTATCTCCACACATCATTCCCAGCTTCATCTCTTTCTCTCCACCTCGCTCTCTCCCCCCTTTTCCTCCTTTGTGTGTGTGTGTGTGTGTGTGTGCTTATTGCATATCCTTAAGGTAATCACATTCACAATATAATAAAACCATGTGGTGGCGTTTCTTTTGCGTTCCAGCCGATCCCTCGGTTCGCCCTTCAGTCACTCTGCACCTTGTGCCGGATCCCGTGGAGTCCCTTTTGGTCTGCAGCGCATTTGAATGGGTTGTCCTGGCCGAAACGGCAGCAGGACTCTCGTGATGTTTTTTTTTGTTTTGTTTGTGTGTGTGTGCTGCTTCTCTCTGCGGTGGTGTTCTCTGCTCCTTGGACCATCTTTTTCTTTTCGTTTCGTTTATTTTTTGAAAAACTTTGTTGGTATCCAGCTACAAGTCCCTTGGGCAGCATTTACCACCCCATTCACAGGCGGTCCTCGAAGACAACCCACGCACACACACACACACACACACACCTCGTTTGAAATTCTTATTCTCCAAAATGGACATATGGCCACTGGCCCACACTCACTCCCCCATAGGAGTGGGCCTTCGCCTTCACCTCCGCCTTATCCTCAGGACCAGCTCATCCTCATCCCCATCCCCATCCCCCAACCCGTCCTGCACCCACATCTATCAGTATATCTCTGTGTATTTGTGTGTGGGTTTTAAAACCTTAAACAATTTTGGCAACGGCTTGCGAATAGACTGTAAATTGGGAAATTAATGGCCCCGTTACAGCTCGTGTATTGTTTTTTAAAGGGTTCTTCCTTTTTTTCCCCCTTCTAATGGGTGTGAGGTGTGGGGACTGGGGAGTGAGGTGGGTGGGAGCAGGCCAATGGCTTATTGCGGCTTTCTTTCAGATCCAATGATATACACATATCGTTTCTTAGTGAATCCTTCTTCTAGCAAGCATCCAAGAATTCAGAAAGTATGAATAGGTATTCCATAAACGGAAATAAGAGATTAAAGTGGAAGAAGAGCCAATGGAAGAGGACTGGCTTCCGCGAGATAGAGAGAATGATTGCCATCCAGGAAGCCAGGAGTCAGGTGTTGTTTGGCCAATAAAGGATGGGCTATTCTATTGAACAACATTTATAATCTATCTTTCTACAATAATAATTAGAGGAAAACATTGTATATTACATACATTATACTCGCATAGGAACTTTTTAGCCTGGTTCTAATAATATTTATAATCCAATTGGTTTTATTTTTCTCGGATAAGCATATAGGTATATATAGTGGAGGAATATCTTTAAAATATCAGAAAGGCAGAAGGACTTTTAGTTATGTCCAGAAAAGTCCTCACAGAAGAAAAAAGTAAAAGAAAACTGGCAGAGGGAGGGAGAGGAAGATATATACATAGTTAGAAAGGGGGGAGCCATTGGGGAGACATGGACGAAAGCATATGCAAACGCGGGGGGGAAAAAACAGCAAACATAAAACAACAAAATAAAAATACACAACTGAAAACAAAAATTTGAAATAATAACCCAAAGGAAAACAACATTTGCAGATATTTTCCCGCTTTTTCCCCCTCTTCATTGTGGTGATATTGGGCTGGGAAAACTGTATGAGGGGCCGGACAGGACCGTGCAGGACAGGACAGGACACGCACACAAACAAACAAACCAACCGACAAGCAAACAAATAAACGAACGTAGATATATCCCCCAGTTCGGTCCCCAGTCCCCAGTGCTGTCCCCAGGACCCCAATACCCAGTCCCCGAGCCCGAGCCCGAGTCCAGCCCCAATCCCATAACATCGGCAACATACAAGGCCATAAACTCACCCACACACAAACACATATACATTATATATATATATATATACATATATATATAGATCGAGTCGGGTGATACATATTCAGATGCAAAAGAACGGACGATGGGCCCTTGGACCTTCCTTTTGGGGGGTGGAACTGCCAAACTGTGAACCGAATGGATGGGGACTGAGGACAGGACAGAGGACAGCCCCGGCACAGTACAGGACGATGCAGGACCTTTTATATTTACATGTCTTAAAATTTTAAAAAGGACTCTGCCACACACACACACTCTCATAGAGGGGAACTGTCAGTGGTGTGGCCTTGGCATCTGTTTTGCAAGCACCGGAAAAAATTGGCTATATTTTGGTTTATTTCTCACATTGAAAATAAGAGTGAACCTTCCACCAAAACCTTTTTGGTTGCTAAAAGTTTGAACACTCGGGTCTATCACTTAAGATCTACATATAACTTCTATGATAGCTATAACTTCTATATAGTTCCGACCCATACACTGAGTGCAGAACTAAGATAGTTCAAAGTAATAGGTAATAATATTTAATATTGAGGGACTACTCTTCATAGAAAAAGACGAAAGATCGGTTGTTCCTGCTGATCAAGAATGTGCCCTACAATATATCTTATGGCATTTTCGCCTTTTCCTTGGTGTTTCAATCAATCTATCAATACCATAGCTATATTTTTCCGAGTGTAGTATGAGAACGAGTACGAGTATTCGTGCGGGTTGCCTTTTTCGGGTGTAGTTTTGACAACCAAATTGTTGCCGTTGTTTTTTGGGGGGCCGGGGGGTTGTGGGCCATTGTGTATGCATGTGTTTTGTGGTCCTTTTGGGTGCCACGGTCCAAGGAGTCAGGGGACACAACAAGGAGAGAGCGAGCGAGCAAGTGAGAGCGTCCCAGGGTTCGCCTTGGTTCCGTTTCATTAGTTGGACTCTCGCTTTGGTACAAGTTCACCTTTTCATCCCAGCAGCTGGCCTCGCAGGGAGCTCACAAACATTAGGACACTCACTCACACATATGCAAAAGGATCCACTCACACATGGAGACGGATCCTTGGACCCTGCTTGCGGCTCCGCCGAATGCCGAATTGGATTTATACGTGTATAATAAAAGTACTTGACGGGAGGGCCAAAACACTAAATGACTATAAAAAGCACTTTGAAGAGGGTCAAATGGAGATAAATTTGTATACACACACACCCAGACATACATATGAGCGTGTGTGTGTGTGTGTGTGGCGGTAAAGGACATGCGACTTGCGGAAAGGATATTTGCTTGTATCTAATGTGTTTTTATTCTTGAGCTCGTTTTCGTCTTACATTTTTACGATTCGGCCGGTCACTTCGGACGGTTGGACGAGGGATAAGCAAACAAGCACACACACACACACACACACACACACACAAACACTACCAGTATCCAAATGTCCTGTCCTTTATGGGGAGAGGGTTGTTCTGTCACTGTGTGTGTGTGTGTTTGGTTTTTTTTTTGTTTTGTTTAGGGGGTGGGCAGGCCGTCAAACATGGGGTATTTTATGGCCACTGTTAAAGCTTTTTGCGGCAACAAGCATTTCTTTTTTTTTCGCCTTTTGATGTCACATGTCGGACCGACGACGACCAATCCTATAGACCCCCATCCCCACCCCCGTCCCCACCATCCATTCCATCATTCACTTATTTGAATAGTAGTCCCTGCCCCACCGTCCATTTCCAATTTGGGTTCATTTCACCATGTGGGGGAGATATGGCAGGACAGGCGGGGTTCTCGTTCTCCCGGCCATTGAATGCCCTCACCCAATGCCCAAGCCCCCAACCGGTTAATGGGGATATTGGGCTCATTTGGAGATTCATTGAAATGGGATATACATGTATGTATCCGACTTTTGTGAGGGGTATATTCATGGAGGCAATAGAATATGTAGAATATAGAATATATTAAAAGGGAGGTTATTTTGCGAGGTACATACATATGTGTTTCAGACAGAACGAGGGATATCGAGCATATAGAATATGTTTATCGATGTTATGTTTTATTGTATTTCAATGTACACACACCTTTCGGTAGGCGTTGAATATATATAAATTATTCTTCATCAGCAGTTGAAAATACACATAGAGTGTAATTCTTTTAGTAATGTTTTTACTGCTTTGCGACTGATACTAATACTTTTAGTTAAATGAAAAACGTATGAAAGGCCAGAGACAAGGATCCCGAATAGTTACAATGAAATTTAAATATTTATGCCAATATATTTGCCCCGAGAGTGGAATTATTAATATGGCAGAGTTTTCTTTTACATTTTGACATTAATAGGAAAATATTTGATCTAATTAAACTTCATATTTAATTTACTACAAATTTATTATAAAATAGTTAATTTAAAGTGCTTTCTATATATAGATTTGGCCATATAAAAGAGATTGAGTAAAAACATTTTGTTTAAATAAAAGTGAATTCTATTTTATTCCACTACGTTTGTATTTAAAAACCGAATATTTAATTTGAAGATGGCTATATTTGCCTATTGCATAGCTTTGTCTATTATTTTGTATAAGAATATTCTCAAATGTTAAATAAAATCCGATCAGCGATTCCAAGTGGAATCAATACTACGAGTATAGTATACCCTTCCACTGCATTAGTTTTGTGTTAAAGTATTTATCGACAGTCCCCAAAGGACACTCCCAGATGACCCAACGATTTGGGGAAACCAATTGATTCCCCTCCACCTCGAATCCATCAGCCAAATAACTTTCTCTCCAAACTCTCTCTCCAAGCCGAGTCCTGTCCAAAATCCTTCATGGGCATTCAGTGCTGAGGTCTCTGGAGCACTCCGCTCGAGAGTGCGAATGAAATTCGATACTTTTTACTATTGGCCATTGGGCACTGGGCTTTTTGCATCGATTTCTAATTGCGATCTGTCAATTATTTGCGAGAGTTATGGCCCAGAAAAGTTTCGGGCCCGAACTCCCGCCGGGAATTGGCAATTGGGAATTGGGCGGACGTCAACTGGCCCATCTGCCAAATGGGCAGCGTGGAAAATTTGCAACTTTTATGCTTTTTTATGGCTTATAAAAAAGCAATAACAACACTGACAGCAATCCATTGAGACGGTGTCCGGGTGTGGCCATGGCTTACGGCTCTGAAACCCGATACGTTTTCCCCCCCCCCACCATCGCCCGTTTTCCACCTCCTTGTCGCTACGTTGTGAAAATTTCTCTCTCGTTTTTCCCCGTTTGTTACTGTTCTTTTGACGTTGGCTTTGACGGACGAACATGATTAATTTTGGCGTTGATTTGGAGAGCACTGTCAGATGTCCTTGAAGGAGAAATGTGATCAATCATTTGAATTTTCCGTCGGCTACTTTTCCGCCGCTAATGAAAAGCCTAATTGGGGTTTCGCCATTTGGCCTTCTGTCCAGACGAGTCGAAAGTGCGACCACATCTCGCCTCCTGCCCGCTGACCAATGGTCAGGTCGACGTGTGTGTCTCAAGGACCCTCGCGGAACCCGTTTAATTTCCATCTTGAGGCCACGGGGTTGATGCCCGTCTTGTCCGTGGCCTGAGCCCTGCACTTGGGTCAGATGTTGCAAGATCACGTACGTGATCACCTCTACCTCTGCTGGTCATCTTGATTAGCGCTGAGACAGAGTTCAATTCGATTAGGGTGGAGTCGATGACCAGGACCAGATGACCAAGGAAGGGAGTGAGATCTTGGTGGTTGCAAGGACGTACCCGTAACATACTCGTATTTTCTCCGATTGATTCTTGCTTTTATATTTGGATATTTTAAAAAACTCTTGCGATCGCTTCGCTCAATCGCAACCCTCACCGCGCAGCGGAATGTCTACAACTGAGGTTGTTCCTCGAATTCCCTGGCGATCGACTATCAGCTATCCCTTTTGACAGTCCCGTCCCGAAAATTGTTGCCAGTCACCTTGCCAGGGGTCAGGCGGTAGTCAACTCCCCTATTTGATCAGAATTTCGCTTAGCCAATCGCGCATAGTCCTGCCAGAGCTAAGGGTAGCTCACGATCCTTGACGCTGATGAACCCCCTAGTGAGCAAATGCGTGAGCGAGATGACTATAGAGACAACGAGTATAGTTACCAAAGGACCGTCGAGGGGTTGCAGCGAGAGAGCAGCCAATAGATCTTGCATTTTTGGGAGAAATTTCGTTTGCTTCGAGCATTTACATAATCGGCTTATGTTTCACCAACTGCCGGAACTCTTCACCTAACAAAAGATGATCGCATGTGCAACATCTGGGCTGAATTCAACGATTCAAATTTACATTCTGAATAGTTACAAAAACTTACAAAGAGTTTGGTGTTCTCTAATCGATTGGTAGGGGTCTTTGAAATTGAAACCTTGTTAAAATTGGGAAATACTTGCACTTTGATGACCCTTTTGAGGGCTATCTGAGAGGTCTTAGAAAGCCATTGCTTGATGTGGATTCTGTACTAGTTGGAAGGTAATATTGCCTTTCCCCAACGAACCATATATAGGGAACGAACATAACGAATATATTGTCATTCTTGAATGTGATATCCTTGTTTTAACAAAATTCCATAGCCTATTTCTTGGGGTGGACAGCATTCCCCGTTGAATGGAATGCCATATTAATGGGACTGAAACCTGAAATCATGTCTAGCATTCATGATATTTGAATATCCTTGAGCGTGGCATCAAAGTGATGTGATGTGTGGGATGGATGCAGGGTAAGGGTATGGGAATCAGAGAGGAAATGGCAAATGTTGTCTAGACCTAAAACAATGAATGCTGAATATCTGTTTGTGATTTGTTTGGAATACTTTTTCCAGCCCACTCTTTCCCCGTCCACACACACACACATCCGCCGCCTTGGAGTTCTTATTTAAATATTTTTCAAGTAGTCTCAAATTAATTTACACCCATGCAGCAACACACAGACATACAGGACACGCGGCACACACACATACACACATGCATGCTGTGAGTGCCATCAAGTGACAATTAGAAGGCAAAAAACCCAGCACACATACTCGTTCAGGAAGAAGGACTGTCCTCGCACAAAGACACGAACAGGACGGGACGACAAAGTCGAGGCTCTTTCCCTTTCCATTTCCCCACCACACACACAGCACACACCGCACACACAGGCGAGTGTCTCATAGGACACACACATCCTTGCGTATAGAGACACATGCACGACTACAGGATGGCTGCTGGGGAAAACAAAAGGTTAAATTCGCTTTCAAATGGTCAGAATCTTTTAATGAGTATGAGTCTGGGCCCTTGGGTGGCTTCTGGCTCCTGATGATGGCGGACAGGCAGGCGCACTGAGTGGGTGACCAACACAAAGGCAACGACTTTTCTCTCTCTCTCTCTTTCTCGCTCGATGTGTGTGTGTGTGTGGGCTTTCCGAAATAGTGTGTCCGTGTAAGTTGTCCTGAAAAGGGTTATTGCTGGCGGCAAGTAAACACCACCGGCTATTCCACAGGCGGACACACGGACACACAGAGTGCGGACCATCGAGCCGTAAATCCACCCGCTGCCGCCATTGTGCCTGTCTCTGTCCCCGTCCTTCTCTATCTGTTGCTTTCTCCCTCGCTCTCTGTCTGGGTCCTGTGCGTTGTGGGCTTTCACCCACGAAGCTGAACGGCAATTGTTGAATGACTTTCAAGATGTCCGTTGGAACCGGGATTACCAATAATTAGCAATGGACTTAACTAATTTGGGATGTATTGTACTCGCACGCATCCCATTTGAGGGCTTACGGGTGCAATTGTTCCGATTGGGTTGATCTACTTAGAGTCTCTCTGAATCCCTGAGAACTATATTACGCATCTTGTTTTATAAGGAAAGGTTTTTATAAAATATCTTTAAAGATATCCAATGGTTGATCGAAGTTTGAGCGATATTTTTTTAGGATTCGGCTGGCAATGATTTGTATGACCTTTCCCAATATTTTGCAAAGCCGAAGCGATTAAATATCATCAAATTAGATCAATAATCAATCATATTATCGGCCTTAGCTACATATTAACGTTGTTTGGCACAATATAAAAAAAAAATATCTCAGTTATTGAAAAAATATTAAAAACATTTATGTTTTTTTTCTTTTTACTGTACAATTTTCATTGAATATGTATACAGTAATGTATTAAAACATAACAAAACATTACGATTTAAAAAAATTAATAATAATATATTTAATTTTTTTCATATTTTACGTAAATTGGACGATTGGTCGTTTATATTATTGACTGCATCAAAGGAAAACGCTACATTTTGTTTTGTTCTATCTCCAACAGTTCTACATTTAAAAAAAACTTTTTCGCTTCATTCGTCCATCTGTAGTCTATACCTGCATCGAAAAAAAGGATCTGCGTAGACTTTCAGGCGGAAATCTTCAGGAATGATAGTATTTTAGCTTGAACAACATCGGATTGATAGAGCAGATTGCATCCGCTCAAGAATAGGTATTTATCTATTCTGTAGTCTAAGAAAAGCTTTTTTTCATTGTTGGAAGTTCTGGAAACCATTATACATACGATTAAAACCATTTTCAAAGGTACTCAAAGCAATAGACCTTCAATTTTAATTGGATAACTAAACCTTTACATCAAATTCAAATTGATCTTGGATGGCTACTCTTAGTTAGTTATGTTGCGTTTCGGGAAGATTCTAATTTTGAAGTTTTCGCTGAAAGTTTCCAAATAAATCTTCACTGGCCATGGATCCTGCTGCTGCTCCTTTCAAGGTACATACTCGTAAATGGTATTCCAATATCATTCGGACCCTGGAAAAGGTCCGCTTACTGCAATTGGAATCGTTACGCAGTTACGCCGGGGGTTGGTGCCTCAACTCTATAATGAGAGCAAGGAACGCACGCGTGCCTCAAAATATTTACACACAATGGGCCAAGGAAGCGGCAGGGCAACAGGACAGTGGATGGTGGATTCCAGGGGGATGTGGGCTGTTGGCTGTGGGCTGGCCGTTGGTCGGCTGGCCGGTCATCCAGAATGTTGGCCTTTGGTAATTTGTTGAGCTTCAGCTTTAAATTCAGGACATTTGATGCTTTTCCGTTTGTCGCATTTGCAACCCTCAAAGCAAACTTGTTTCTCCTGGGACTTTCGAGTGGGACGGGGACAGTGACTGGAAGGAAGGGAGTGCTGTCATGGCGGACCAGGCCCACGAACCAAGGATCAGAGCCAGGAAACGACCAGGACCAGGACCAGGACCAGGACACCAGGCAGGCGGTGATTGTTTTAAAACATTTCACGTTTCGATCGGCCGTCTTCAGCTGCCAAAACGGGAACTGAGAGAGGGATCCGAATGGGAATACGAATGGAAACAGGAACCAGCCATGGCTGCTTGCTAGATAGAGGACGATGCAGAGGCACAGGCAGAGGCAGACGCAGAGGCAGGCACGCACGCAGAGATTAAAGGTTACCACTCGCGACCTTGTCGTAGCCCAGAGTCCTGAAACAGGAGGCAGCAAGCAGCAAGCAGCTTGTGGCATGTACGTGCTCGTTGTCGGTGCTTCTAAGCCGGGGCCAACCCATTTGAGTGAGTCGTAAATCAAAATGAGCTGCATAAATGCCTACAAAATGTTTCAATGTTTTCGATTATGCCACCGCATCCCGATAAACATTTCGATAACGCCATAACCTCTGCTCTGCCATGGGCCATGGCCGAGCGATTTGGATCATATAGTTTTACATTAGGGGAACACATCAATAGGGAACACAGCAAATAGTTTTCATTTGCGAAACATTAAGGCGCAATCTTTATGTTATATTTTATAATCTCTGAAGATGTACACAATCTATTTTTTATTGATAGATCAGTTGCTTAGAGATTAATATATGCTGCATTTTATTTTGAATTTTTACTTTGAAGATATGTACATCACTGAAGAAAGCGTCACGCAACGTAAGGCAACGTTTGTTTTCACGTTTGGTTTCGAAATATCTGTGGCTTGGGATTGACCCTGTTCCTGTTCCTCGGTTTATAGAATAAATTTCCATATATGTTTGTAAATAGAAGTTGAACATTAATATGTACAAAAAATACATACGATGTATCGTACAATGTACTTCAAGCATCTACTTACTTATCTTTTAAAGCTGGGATTCAACTTGAGAGTTATTATATCTTAAGATTGAGTTGCTACAATATTACCATAACGGGTCATTCAGGGCAGTGTTTGACGCTGTTTAAGCGAAGTCCGAAGGAGTTTATGCATCGTTTCGTGACCATGGATCCACTGGTACCCACTAGAGACCAAGGAACAGTCGAAACAGGGAACTTTACCCGGCGAATGTGCTCCGAAGAAGGCGAAGACTATCTTATCGGCCGGAAAGGCCACCATTACCACCATCGGTGGCCACCAGCGTTTTCTGGGATTCACAAGTTGCGATATATATCAAATGCATGGAGAAGGACAAAACGATCACAGAGCTCTACTATACCGAATTATTGGGACGATGCGACTCCGAGTTGCAGAAAAAACGGCCCCATTTGGCGAAGAAAAAAGTGGCCAAATTGGTTGAATTACACTACGAACTGCTGAAAAATCCACTGAATTCTCCAGAGTTGCAATTGTGTGACTTTTGTTTATTTTCAAAACTTGAAAAAGTAGGCTAAGAAAATATCAAACCACCCTCGTACATAAATGTATGTTTCAAAAACCGTCAAAAAGTACACAGTGGAATAGAATTAAGTGTCCATCATTTGATGTTTCTGTTTCGGGTTGGATTGCCTTCAGAGTGCACAAGTAAGTACTTACCTAAATACATCATAGGCACAACAAACGAATAGGAATTCAAGGGACTGCTTTCTTATCTTTTGATATTGGGTTTTAGTGGCGGCGAATTTATATTTACTTTTTGGTATACGATGCACTAGTATATATTTTAGTACGCTACTTTTTCTTGCCGTTTTATTTGAGACCACAGATATTTACTACTAGCATGTACATCAGTGGTACATCAATACACATCAACATTGAAAAACTTCTCTGCTTTCAGTGGCCCTTTGACTGTGAATTTTCTGGCTTTCTCTGCGATTTGTTTGTTGATTTTTGCAACTTTTCGGAAAATATCCAAAGGCTCGTCTCCATTTTCTACACACATAAGCCTCTATGTAAAAATATGCATACATATGTATGTTTGCATGGGCGGGTATCTGTGTGTGTGTGTGTATGAGCGTGTGTGCTTGTGCCAAGGGGCGCATTGCCAACCTAGTCAAATAAAACACTTTCTAAAATTTGACTTGGGCAGAAACCGCATTCATTACTCTTAGCCGAAGTGGCAAGTGGAAAGGCAAGCCGGCAAGGATGCCCCACAGTCAGGAATTTACCGTTTTTAATCTCATTTCAAAAGTCCCTGCCACACACACACACACACACACACACACACACACACAAGGGCACAATCTGAGGCGAGGGGCTGGGGTGTTGGAATATGTGTAAATATGAGCATTGGTCCAAGTCGGCTAGTGCGGGAAATGGCTGATGGAAAAATAAGTTCTGGTCGAGGAGTAGGGCTTTCCTTGTGGTGTTGGTGGAGTCTGGCTGGGACTGGGGCTGGGCCTGTGGGGGGGGGGGGGGGGGGGGGGGCCCGCCATGAGGGAGAGATTGAAAATGATGGTCCGACAGATTTTGAAAATTACCAGCTACGGAGGCCAGAGGGCAGCCGGCAGCAGGCGGCAGTCGACAGCTGTAGACAGGAGAGCCGTCAGGCAAGTTGTGCCTGCTGCCTCAGGGTAGTAAACGAAGCGAAAGGACAGGGCAGGACAGGACAGGACATCTCCACATCCATATCCGCATCCGCATCCACATCCACATCCACATCCACATCCAAGTGGCAGGAGCAGGAAAGGCGGCGGTGACGGCGGCGGCGGGGCTGGTGCCGGTTTTAGTGGGGAAGGCGACCGCAGGACCTGAGCCTTGAGCCGGGTAAATATTTGTGGTTACCGAAAGGATACTTTTAGCTATGCGTAAATTCAAAAAGGCAAATTGGCAACTTCGGAGCTGCCCCAATCTGTGTGAGGGGGTGTGTGTGCATGTTCCTTGCGTGGATGCGTGTGTGTGTGTGTGTGTGAAGATACAATATCTTCTGGCAGTGCGATTGCGTGGGGCATACAAACAAACACTAGGCAGGCCAGAGACACATGGGGCATGCCCCCTGGGCAGCCAAAAAACCAAAACCAAACCGAACCGAACCGAAAACGAAGCAGATTGAAATGGTTTCCCGACAAACCCCCTGCCCCACCCCGCCCCAACCAACCAACTTGAGCCCTGAACCCTGCGCCGTTTGCGTTGCTGATTTCATTAAGACGGTGACCAAATAAAATTTATTAATCCTAAGGCTAATAAATAGTGCGACATTAGCAAAAAGGCATCCAACCGCAGCAGCAGCAGACCCGGCCAACCGGTCCATGTAGGTCCCGAAGGTCCTGCCTTTGCCTCCTGCCTACTGCCTACTGCCTACTGCTTTGTGGGTCCGGTGTCTGTGTCCTGTGTCCTGCGTCCTGCGTTGTGGTCCAGGCAGCAGGGGTTGCTGCCGCCTTATTTGCCTGGGCTTTTGCTGGAGAATTTAGCAGATTTTTGATGCTGTTTTTTGGTGTTCTACAAGCATTCGTCCAGGATCAGAGAGAGGGGTCGTGTCGGGTCAGTGTGGTCAAAGATCAAGCCAATTAACCCCACTGATCTCGGTCGGAAGCTGCAGATCTCCCTCCCAAAATTTGACAAAAAACAGGATCTCTTTTTTAACATCATTTTCAAGAGGTCTTTTTGGCTCGTTGACCCCTTCGTTTCAGGGGCAGGACGCAGCATCCACCATTCCCATTGGCAAACCCATCCCAGGGGGTTAGTCGAGTGTGGAATTTAATTAGTGTTCAAGTGCTCTGAAACGGGGTCTGAGGGGGCGGGGGCTAATGGCTAATGAGTTCTCTCCTCTGCTCACACAGGTGAGCCTGGGCCTGGGCCTGGGCCTGTGGCCCCCGGACGTGCCACAATGCAAATCGCAGCTCCACTCTTTCGCTATCCATAAAAATTTCAACATGTGCTATGGTAAGCGAGTGCCATAGGCACGAACCATCTAAATTCTGTCTAAATTCTCACTAATCCTGCAATTAGCGTTTAATTAAGGCGCACGACAATTGCAATGCCCTAACCCTTTTTGCCTGTGTGACGCGGAGGCTGTGATTAATCCCCTCAAATGTTATCTCTTCGGGTATTTTGTTTAAATTTTGTGCTGGTATCTCTTCTGTTGAGTGTCTCCTTCCATCCTTCCAAGTAATCGTGCAACAAAGTGCAGCCAGCAGCAGCAGCAACAGCAACAGAGAAGGCAACAATCCAAAAGTCCAGCAGGCGGCAAAACTCTTCCAGGTGTACGAGTATGTGTGTGTGTGTGTATGATAGAGAGAGAGAGAGAGAGAGAGAGAGATGGAGGTGACATCCCTTCCCTCCTCCCGTTTGAGGCAGGTGGACAAATGGATTTTCCAAATAAGCGAAGCGATGCAACAGCAGGAGGGGAATGGTGGGGGGAGCCAACTCCGGGATTGCATTCGTATTCGCGTTTTGTTTGAAACTCCAAAGAACAACAGCAACACACCTATAAAGGGGGTGTAATGAATAGGGGGAGGGGGAGGTGTGGGGTGCGGGGTGTAAAGAGAAAGAAAGCGGAAGGTGGCTGTGGGTTGGGGTCTGGGGCTTGGTGTTTGGGGTTGGGGTTGGGGCGAAAAAGAATGCAAACAACCGAGTGAAAAGTTAGAGAAGTCATTGAATGTCAGCCATGCAGCAAGTGAACAGAGCGGGGTAGTGGAGGTGGAGTGGCATGGAGTGGAGCAGAGCAGAGGCAGCGGCAGAAGCAGACCACTGGCAGAGGGGCGAAAAGTTGCACTCTCCACTGGCCAGGGTTGCCGTTGCCGCCGTGGCATAGGGGCAGAGGGCAGGGGGGGGGGGACGGTCGGGCAGAAATTCACACAGGAAAACACACGAACACACACACACATCCCACCGGCTTAATGATTCTTTTATTCATTATTTCTCTTTTTTGCAACTCCACCTTTCTCTATCTCTGTCACTCTCTGGCTCTGTCTCCCTCTCTCGTTCTCTGTGTGGTGTGTGGACAGTGATGCAAAGTTAGCCACTGCTGCAAGGAGGGTGGGGGAATGCCCTGGGGAAAGGGCTTTGGGCATTGCCAGGGGACGGCCTGGAGCTCCGCTTTGGGGCTCTTATTAACGAACCAGCGAGTGCGCGAACGAGCGTGCGATGTGTCCTGCCGTGTGTCCATGTGTGTCCTGTGTTTCCTGTGTGTCCTGTGTGTGAGCATGTGAGCGGGCAAAGACAATGCGAGGACAGAGAGTGCACTTGCACTCCACACACCCATACATACACACACACACAACACACACAGACAGCAAGACAAAATTTGCCCGCACCGAAAAGGATGCATTGAAAGGGACCTCGACCATCCGCTTTCTCATTCGCTCGTCCTCCCCCTATCCCTCTTCCTCCCCCTTTCTCTCCATGCTCCCTCGCTCTCCACCGCTCCCTCTCATTCGCTCTTTATAACGCCACAAAGGTTCATGGACAGTATGAGAGTCCTTAGCTGGCACAAAAGAAAGGCTTAAGTTTCCATTTGGTCTCTAGAGCACGATATCCAGCATCAGGACACGCACACACACACACACGCATCCTCATGTGTGTGTGTGTGTGCACATATGTACAGTTGTACATAATGGCCATGTGTGTGTCTGTGTGTCCTGCATGTTTTGGTGGAGCTATTACGTGGCCCGGTGGCGGGAGGGACTGAAAGCGGAATGAGGGGATGCCGGGGCCCATTGCCCATTGCCCGAACAGTGGCCGTACTTAGAGCTGGCCCGGCCCGGCCTGGAGACGTAGCCGTAGAGTCAGGTCCGGGCCTCTGTCCGGGCTTGGGCTCGGATCCGGGTTGCTCCTCGTCGCCTCGCCTCGACTCGACTCGTCTCGCCTCTTCTCTTCTCGCTGGGGTTTTGGTTTTCAGTTGCCTTTTGCTTGTGGTGGCAATGCGCGTGCATCCTTTACGGTTTGTCTATACCCTGCACTCGCGCCAATGCGTAACTGAGGGGCATATTGATTCTTATGGGGGGTACGTGACAGAAACACTCACGATAAGTTATGGAGGAATTTCCGAGTATGTGTAGTAATTAATTTGTGGACATGATTCCAGCGAATAGCCTGAGAGGGCGAATCATATCATATTAAAACTCTGTACTTTTCTTTTCCCTGGTCGTCTTCCGAACACTTTGCAGGTATCTTACATCCTCAAAGGATAGTTGTGCACTCAACTTTAGAATGATCTATCCGATCAGAAAAGAGCATAGAAAGATTTCAAAAAGTATTCTATATTAATCATTTAATCCTCGAAAGTAGCTCAACTTCAATGAAAGGGATGTCGCTTACACCTCTAGTTGGATGTAGATTTATAGGGCATTCCATAGTCTGCAATTTCCTTTCAATTAAATGGCGAATATGAATGTGCTCTGCCTTTGGAGTCGTAGACATTTGTTCTTTGACTTTCTCTGCTTTCCGGGATGGACACCCACTCATTCCCCCACGTCTCCACGTTTCCCCTCTCGAGGCACTGCCAAACCAAGATTCCTCATTCGCGTCTGTGCAGAACTTTGCGGTATCGTTCCAATGGCATTGGGAAGCCAAAGCCAGAGTCAGCGGCAGAGTCAGAGTCAGCGGCAGAAATGGAGACTTGTAGACCGTTGTCGAAGACGAAGACTGACTTGTCTCTGCCTCTTGGGCTGTTTTATTGTTTTGTTAACTAACAAAAAAACAAAAAAGAGCGTAAATGATGAAAACAATGCGAAGGAAGCGTGAAATGTTAACTTTTTTGCAGTACTTGCCTGCTCGTCAGAGCCGAAGCTCTCGGCCAAAGGATCTCCTCAGAGGATCTCCTTGGTTGAGCTCAGAGCAACGGGGTATTCATTCAAAGTATTTCTTCCCCCAGTGGACGTGGACGGCGACGCCATGTTTGTTCAACTGTACGCTTATTCTTGGTCTCGGTCCCCGGGTGGGTGTCCCTGCTAGTGCCAGTGGCAGTGGCAGTGGTCGCACACAGACGCCATTCCCTGGCAAGGGTTTCAATTAAAACATCACCCGCCCCGCCCGCCACTTTGGAATTATTCAAGTGGTCAGATGGTGTTGTTCATTATTTCTGTAGTTGTTGTTTTTGTAATTGTGCACACTCGATGGGGTTGAAACGAGCAAGGAAGCACACACATACATACATATACCCGTATATAGCCGTGGAGAGAAAGAGAAAGCGAGAAAGAGCTCTCTACGTCCTGTGCGTTCCGTGCGTTCTGTGGGTCCGGATACCCAGACTCTCAGACTCCGGTCCTGGGCAGAAGATATCCTCGCACTCGTATACGTACATACATGGCTGGCTACATCCGCTCGCTCGCATTCACATTGGTGGCTGGCTGCAGGAGTGCTTCAATTCGAACATAATAAATTAATTTATCATCAGAAAAGAATCCCTGCGAGCTAACAGTAAAAGTTTCACCCTTACGCCATGCGGACACACACACATACACACGCACACACATGCAGAGAGGGACGCATGTGTGCGTTACCCGTTATATATCACACACACACAAACACACTTACACACACGTACTTGAATTATACGTTGCAGGAACAAATGTCGCCCATCGCCTACACACATCCTCCGACCAGCCATCAACCACCCAGCCTCCTCACAGCCCCCTCGAACCACGAACCTCCAGCAGCCAGGACCAAGCCACAGACCGAATCGCAGTCCTTGTTTGGGGATGAGGTTTGAGGTCTGAGGAGGCAGGACGCAGGACGCAGGGCCCATGCAAATGGAGAATGAAAAATGCGCACCAAGTGGGGTCCGGGTCCGCATTTGGTAAAGGAACTGTTATTAATTGCCCACCTTCAGTCGCTACACAACACTGTTGCTCAGGCCAATACTCTGCTCAACACTGCGCCGAGGTAAAAGTCCCATAAACAAATTAGCTAATGTTGCGCGTGGAAGACTTGATACCAGTTTAAGACAATCATTTCACACAAGAAACTACAAAACCTTGGCTTCCATTTGTGATTATTATATATTTATATAATATCATTTATAATTACTCAATGGACGCTTAAATCTTGTATATGTATGTACTTCAATGTCATACAAAAAGTCTAATACTTTAGAGATTTTGGTCTTCTACTAAACCTTCAATGAGAATCAATGACAAATAATGAAGAATACAATTTGATTGAGAAAATATAGTGCCTTTTGGTAAAATGCTGATAACAAAGTACTGTAAATATAGCGAACATAATATCAGTATTTCACAGGAGAACAGTAGACTTTTAAGTTTAACAGCTCGCTGGAAGAATCAGCTGGGCAAATTGTGATATATCAGATTCTCCTTGAAACTTTTTACCATGTCAGCAAAATTAAGCATTACAATTCGTGATTGCCTAGTAAATTCTGCCTGAAACGCAAAATCGGCTCATACTTTTCTGAAGAGCTAGTATTTCGCATAGGGCGGGAAATATAACAATATAATCCAATATCATCCTTTGAACTGTACTTGTGTTCCTTATTCTGACTTGTAATGGATGGAGAGACAGTATATTTTTCCAGAAAACTGTGGAAACCAGAGGTATTTTCGTATTTCAATATGCAGAATATTTTTTCATCTTTCCCACAGACAGGCCAATGGCTAATCCCTGTTAAATAACTGGCTGCAATTGCTTTCGGCATAGTACTTTTGGTTCATCTAGTTTGTAATTTTTACGGTAAGAGAGCCGCTACTCGTAATAATTTCTTGTGCATCAAAAAGCATATTTTCATAAAGGTATGCCAATATCGCCAAAGAGAATTTCTCAGAATTTCGAGCTGATTTTCTTAAGCGATTATCCTTATGCTGAAGTGTGCAGCGACAGCAAAGCATATACTATGTGAATATGTTTTTATATCATCCGAAGTCAAGGTGTTTATACAGACAAGAGACGTGCCAGTGGATACTTTAATAAGGTGGGAAACGTTTTGTTCTGCAGATTTACGATGGTTTACGTATGCCTGTCACATACGCTTCCCCGAGTACAGTATACCTTTGCTCCGTGCCAGTGTACCGTGCATGGAAACTATTATTTGCAGACCCCCCACACACATATCCATTGAGGAGTCTCCCACATCAGTTTTGGTCACCTCCCTCCACCCACCACCTATTCCTCATGTGAGAAGTTCGCTGCTTGGCTCGATGTCCGTTTGCAACCACCAGCCGAGGCAGCCGAACATGTTCGACAGCGAACCAATGTTGAGTGTGTGTGTTCGAGCGAGCTCGCACTGCCCACTGGGCTTGTGGGTGGGTGGCGGTGCTGTGGCTTGGCCTCTGCTCTGTCTGCTGCTGTCGCGGGCTGCGCTGCCGGCGTCGCATGTGTGAGGTTCGTTTCGGCTCTGCTCGCAGTCGTGCGATGGATGCCAATTGAAGTTTCCGCACACATGAGAATTGTGGGGGCGGCCAGCGGCGTGGGGATTGGTCAGTGGCTGGTCGAGTGGCCGGCGTGGGTCAGTGGGGGACAGACGGTGGCCAATGGCGTTAAGATTGGGTCACTCAACCTCAACTTTCTCTTTGTCTCTCGCTATTGCTCTCTTTCGCGTGAAGGGCTGTTTTCGGCGGACCCTCATGTGTGTGCGTGTGCTAGGAGAGCGAACGGTAGCGACACCTGGTGGTTACCGTCTGCTCCCCGAGGTATGCAAGAGTTTTCGATCGATCGTTAACGATCATTGCTTGGCTGGGCTGCCTACTTTTAGGGGCGCTCTTCTACCATAAACTTTATGGCTCCTGGAAAAAAGTCCGTACCAAAGAAAAATAACAGGACACCGTCTCGCTTACAGTTTTTGCAATTGTATTTTTTGTTCTTTTTCGTATTTTTGTAACACAGACAACTATTTTTTATTAATTAATTCTTAAATTTGTTTGTTTTTTCCTTTTCGTATCCATTATTGTTACGTTCAAAAAATTACACACATTTGAAAAATATTTTTTTTTCGTTTTTTGTCGGATTTGTTTTTGTTTATAAATTTGACTCCTCGGCATTCGTACTGCTATTGTTCGGCCAAACTGACAACAACAATAATCCCGTGCTGTTGCTCGGGTTTTTCTTTATATTTTTTTCATTTTGTTTTTTCGCTTTTTCTGTTTTTTGTCGCTTACGTGGTTTTTTCGTTTATTTAGTATAAAGTGTTTTTTGTTTTTGGTTTTTGCATTTTGTTTGTTTGGTTTTTATAGCTACAATTAATTCTCTAAGATTTAATGATAGTTTTTTAGTTTGCTTGCTGGCTATGTTTCGTTTCGTTTCGGTTCATTTCGTTTCGTTTCGGTATCGGTTTCCGTTTCATCTTCATCGCGTCTCACTGTTTTCTCTGCTTGTTTTCGTTTCGTTTTTCTGTGTGTGGAAATCAAATCAAAGTAGAAATTATAAAAAGGATCCATTCGCTTCCTGTTCGGGAAGGGGTGTAGAAAGGGGTCCGAGGGTGGTTCAAATAAAACATAATTTGTATGGTTTTTAATAGTTTTTCATGGGTTTTTGTTTTTATTCAGTTTTCGCTTCATATACGTTTTATATATACATATATCTATAGGTGTACTCGTATATCGGGGTATACTCTTGTCGGTTCTCTCTGAAACACAATGCATTAAACCTGGTTCCTTAAATTTAGCTCTTCATCATTTAGTCATCAAATTCCATAAATTGTGCACGATAAACTTCGCTGAGAATTAGAAATAGCAATGCAACAAATCCCCGAGCTATTGCAGGGCCTGGCCTTCAGGGTCCTTCAGGGAGGGACTCCTACTATTGCCCCTGCAATAGCAGGGGGATTTCCTTTTTTGTATGGAGTTAACTGGGGAATGGGGCGGGGGAGGGGGTAAGGGAAAGGACAAACAAGGTTTAAACTAATGTCATTTGTTGTTGCCTTTGAATTTTGCTCACAAACATTTCTTTCTACTAAAAAACAATCAATTAAATATTAATCAAAATTTGGATCTCAATCTTTTTTCTTTTTGTTTTTGGTTCAATCAAATAACGAAAATCAACAGCAAAAAAACAATTCATAAAAAAATCTCTCTCTCGTCCTCTACTGTCCGTCCGTATTCTCTGAGTGTGTGTGTGTGTGTGTCTCCGTTTCCGTCTTCGTCTCCGTCTCTCTTCTGTCCGTCTCTTTCCGGTTCCGGTTGACCTTGTCTTTAACAGCAAGAAAACGCATCTCATCTTTCGTCTCGTTCCTCAGTTCTTCAGTCTTCTAAATCTAGTTGTTGTTTGTTTGTTGTTGCTTCGGTATTTTCTCGTTAATTGCTTTCCTCTCTTTTTTTGTTTTTTTTTTTTGTGTGTTTTTTTGTCTTTTGCTTTCACTTGAAGTTTTACGTACAAATTTGCGGTCGCCTTTCAATCATTCACATTTCTAATTTGCATTTCGCCTCAATTTCAGATGGGGGTTTCTTCTTAATTTTCTTTTCTTTTCTTTATGATTTTCTTATGCTAAAATTGTTTAAAAAAAATTTGTGTTTTACATTTATATTTATTTATGTATGTAAAAAAATTTGATTATTTTTCGTTTTTTGTTTTCTTTAAATTACATTTAATAATAGAATTTATTTCTAGGCGCAAAAAAAGAATAATCGAAAATTAAGTAAACTAGTGGGACGATGGGGCAGGGGGCAGGGACAGGGTGTACTTCTGGCCAACGAAAATCGAATAAAACGAATAAACGATAATCGAGTGTCAGAAGTGTGGTAGGGGTGGGGGAGGGGGTTCTAAGAGTTTTTACAAGTGCTCGCCCCTTGCGGGACTCTAGGGCTCTAGATTTACTACAAAAAATGTACATCGATGGAAAAATATCCTTAATTTTTTCATACACTCACACACGCATACCGCATATCGCATATGCGATCTCCTATATATAGTTTTATATATTATATATAATATTCATATTTAGTTAAGTTTTAGAGTATAATTTTTGCTTATTTTTGTGGCTCGCTGGGAGCTTGAATTTTTGTCGTGGTTGGTTTTTCTTTTATCGCTTTTGTCCCCCTCTTTAGTTTTCAGTTTTTTCTGTTTTTAAATGTAGTTGTAGTTGTGTTTTTTTTTTTGTAGGGTTTTTGATTCGTTTTTGGTTTTTCTTTCTATTTTCTTCCCCATTTTTCATATACAAATCCCTTAGCTTAGGCCTAAAAATACACTGGAAAATGTGTGTCCACACGATTACTGGCTAGGCGATTACTCTCTTTCTCTCGATCGATAAGTTTCGATTACCCATCGTCATCGATACATATAAATATACAATAATCTAAGGATCTATTTTTAAATTACAAGCACAAAAAAATTGGGTGATAAAAAAAATATGTATATATGTATATATAAATGGTTTCACTTTCGTTTCGTTTCGATTTGTTTTAGGGGTTGGAAAAAAAAATTGGAATCTTTAAAATTATATTACATAACGGTTATTGCTTTGGTATTAAATGCCTCTGGTCGTGTATTTTTTTTTAGTCGCCTTCAAGGAGCTTGGCTGAGTGCAGCTGGCGGTGTCGGTCTCGGTCTCGGGGGTGCATGGGAGCGGTTGCATGGGAGCAATCTTTTTGTAAAAGTTGCAGGGTATCCGTGGGGGCTGCTGCTGCTGCTGCTGGCGGTACATAACCGTAACTTGATGTCAACTTAGGAGAAGAGGAGGGGGGGAAGGTGTTCTATGTACAAGGGGCTGTGCTGTGGACATCTTTAAAAGATGCGCGACATGATGCGACTGCGACTGCTGCTGCTGGCCAATTGGTGGAGCGTTGGCGGCGGTGCCGTTACCAGCGGCCCCTGCAGCTGCAGGTGCGAGTGCGGATGGGGATGCGAGAGCGCTGGATGGGGATGCTGATGCGAATGCGGATGCTGATGCGGATGGAGATGTGCCGCAGCATGGTGTGGCAGTTGTGGCAAATGCGGGTGTTGGTGCGGGTGTGGCGGGGGTGGCGCGCTGCTCCAGCTGCTAAAAAGTCATGCCTCCTCCTTCAGCGAAATGGGGTGAGCGGTGAGGCTGGAGGACGCATTCGAGTCGTTGTCCCCGCTCACGCTGCCCGGCAGCGAGAGGTTGTGGCCCCCAACGGAGACTCCGAACTGTGGCGGATACCCGACCACGCCCATGGGGCATGACGGCGACAGCTGCGACTGCACGGGCATCTGCTGCTGCGACTGCTGTTGCTGCGACTGCTGGTGCTGCTGCTGCTGTTGGGCGGCCTGGGCATGCTGGGCGGCTGCCTGGAGCTGCTGGGCGGCGGCTTGAGCGGCCTGGGCAGCGGCCACGGCATTGGCGGCGGCTGCCGCCTTGCCCTGGTTCACGACACACTTCCGCATGTGCTTCTCGAGGGTGGAGGGGACGCTGAAGGGCATGTCGCAGAAGCGGCAGCGGTAGACGTCTTTGCCGGTGCGTCCGTGCGTCTTCATGTGGCGGGTGAGCTTCGAGCTCTGGGCGCAGGCGTAGGAGCAGAGCTCACACTTGTACGGCTTCTCGCCCGTGTGGCTGCGGCGGTGCACCGTCAGGTTGGAGCAGTTCTTGAACACCTTGCCGCAGAACTCGCACGTGTCGTTGCGCTGGCGGCTCTCCTTCTTCAGCAGCGGACCCTGGATGAGGGCGTTCGCGCCGCCCAGGCCGAGGGGCTTCAGCTTGAGGTTCTCGAAGAGCGCCTCGTTGCGGTGCAGGGCGGACATGCCCCACCAGTCGCCGCCGTCCATCTTCATGCGCTTGCTCAGCTCGAAGGGATTGGGGAAGGGATTGAAGAGCGGCACCTGGCCGGGCCCATCCTGCGGCTGCTGGAACATGTTGCAGTTCTTGGCGAACTCGTCCCGCAGCCGGAGCGCGGCCACGGGCAGGCCGTTCATCTTGTCAGCGCCACCCACTCCTCCCGCTCCCGAGGCGGAGCCAGGTCCGGAGCCACCACCACGGTTGTTGTTGTCCACAGCGGCAGCTGCGGCGGCTGCAGCGGCGGCAGCGGCCACGGAGGCGGCCTCCTTGCGGCCGGACTCCTGCAGCGCCTGCTTGTAGGCCTCGCTGTATTGGGCGATGTTCGAGAGTCCGAACTTGTCCATCAGCTCCCCGACCAGGGAGGTGGCCCCGGAGCTGGTCGTCTTGGGGCTCTGGCTCTTGCCGTCGATGCGGTTGCTCACGCTGAGATCCTCGGCCTTGTAGTCCATGTCCTCACAGTCATCCAGCTCGTCCTCGTCCTCATCGTCGCCCTCGCCATCGGCATCGGGATCGACATCGCCATCGGGATCGTTGTCCCCGTCGGCATCGCCCATCTCCTCCTCGGACTCATCCGGATTGGGATCTTCGTCGTTGTCCGCCTCGTTCGTCTCCAGCGAATCGGCATTGCTGCCATCGTCGGGCCCATCCTGTCCGTCCTGGTCATCGCCCGGACTGCGGTGCACCCGCATGTGCTTCATCAGCTTCTGGATGTGCGAGCACTCAAAGTCGCAGGCAGTGCACTTGTACGGCTTCTCGCCCGTGTGCGTCCTCTGGTGGATGATCAGGTTGTTCTCGAAGCGGAACTTCTTGTCGCAGTAGCTGCACGCAAAGCAGCTGGCCTGCTCCGCTCCGCCTACTCCTGCTCCTCCTCCCTGGCCGAGATTGAGGCCCAGACTCAGGCCGCCCAATCCTCCGGCTCCGGCTCCGACTCCGGAGCTGCTGCCCTTCGATGGTGGCGTGCTGGCCGACCGCGGGGTGCTGGCGAGGGCCAGGCAGAGGCTGCCGTTCTCGGAGCCCGCATCTCCGCTCTTCTCGGGGGGAGTCAGCGAGTGGGGCCGCTGGTGGTGGTGGTGCTGGGGGATCTGGGAGGGCGAGGGGCTCGCGAAATGCGGCGATTGCTTCTGTCGAGGACTCGGCGAGCTCGAGTTAACAATGCTGCCAGCTCCAGGGCTTGTTGTGCCCGCAAGCTGACGCAATCGCTGCGAGTAAAAATCCATCTGCTGCGGTTCCAGCTTCAGGGAGCCACTGCCTCCTCCCACCAGACCAGGCGTGGAGGCGCCTCCCACCTGCTGCTGCTGCTGCTGTTGCTGCTGTTGTTGCTGTTGCTGCTGCTGCTGTTGCTGCTGCTGCTGCTGGGAGCTGAGCGACGGTGGTGGCAGGGCGGCGGGCGGCACGGAGCCGCGCTGACTGCCGCTGCTGGAGCTCGAGGGCGGACGCGGCTCGCCACTGGCGACGGTAGGAACATTGGCGGACACATTCAACTGCTGTCCTCCCACCTGCCCGTTGGCATTGAACTGCGCCTGGGCGGCGGCGGCGGCTGCTGCCAGATTGAAGCCGTGATGCCGGAACTGTTCGCTCACCAGCTGCTCCATGCGGTAGTGGTCGGCGGGCGAGGGGCGGCCGTGGCCGAACAGTGGCGCCACGCTAGGAACTACATTTCCCTGGGCCAGCGCCGGCGGCAGGGGCATGCGCAGCAGCTGGAAGGGATTGGCATGCATCGCTTCGGGCGGCGCCAGCAGCGGATGATGCCGCATTCCGGCGGCCATTGCCGAAGCGAGGTTCTCGCGCTGCTGCTGCTGCACGCGCTGTTGCTGCTGTTGCGCCGCCTGTTGCTGCTGTTGCTGCTGCTGCTGTTGATGCAACTGCAACTGCTGCTGTTGTTGCTGGGGGGACGAGGCGCTGATGCTCACGCCGGCACTGCCGCTGGCGTGACTGCTGTTGCTGCCGCTGCCGCTGCCGATGCTCGTGTTGGCCAGCGACGCGGAGGATGTGGAACTGACGGAGGTGGACAGGGAGACAGAGGCGACTCCCGCTCCAGCGGGGCTGCTGCGCTTTATCGCCGCCTCAGCGGGCTGTGGACTAGCGCCAGCCGCAACGGCGGCAGCGGCTGCTGCAGCGGCTGCGGCGGCAGCCAAGGCGCTGTTATTGAGGGCGGCGGGCGTGGCCACGGTGAGGGTAGCGCCTCCAGTGGCCTCCACATAGATCTTGACGCCGTGCGAGTGCTGGACGTGCTGGATGAGGCGCCACGCGGATGTGTAGCGGGTCTTGCAAGTGGAGCATGTGTAATTGCTGGGCTCTGCAACGACATAAAGAGAGAGAGAGAGGAGGTCCTGTGATTAGTGGCAGAGTCTAGACCACAAATATTTCAAATATTAATTATAAATAGGGTGTGTGAGGGAGCGAGGGGGCGCGGGGCAAGGGGCAAGGGGCGCGGGGCACGTTTATTGCGTGTGGCATGTGCCAAATGTGTTGCCCAGGCAGCGGCAGTGGCAACGGAGATTGCCAATATTGCCTAGGATATTGCCGCACACACATACACACACATGGGGCACGTCCTGTATGTCCTGCGTGTAGTTTTCGCTGCGGTTTTGTCGCGACATTTGTTAATTTGCCATGGAACATGGGGCACGGGGCACGGGGCACGAGGCACCACCGCAAAACGGGAAATCGGAAATCGGAAAACGCTCACCCACCACCCCAGCATGTGTGGCATGTGGGATGTGGCATGTCCTGCCAGGACACACGCAACAGATGCGCCAGCGGGCAAAATGAAAATTTATGAAAAATGTGAAAATTTCTAATAAATAAAAATGGAAAACCGAAAAATATAAAAAAATATAAAAAGCGAAAGGCACTTCCTAATCGAAGGCGGAAACCACATGTCGCCAGGACATCACACCGAGGAGAGGACACACTGGCGGTGGACAAGGTGTTAATGCCCAACTATTACCGGGTCCGGGGGACGGGGGAATGGCGAATGGAGAATGGGGAATGGGGAAGGGAGGAACAACAACTACCCCCGACGGACGCGACGACGCTCTCTGCATTTAAATGACGCTTTAAAACGGTTTGCCTCCCGTCCCTTCGTCCTGCGTCCCTTTCAAAAATGAGAATTTTCCCAAAAAAAAATATAAAAAAATAAAAATTGAAAGGAAGACGAAGAGGAAGAGGAGCAAATGCAGGAGCAGGGGGAGGGGGAGGGGGATGAGTAGGAAAACGCCTGTCGCGCACGAGACACTGCCGCGGGGTTAAGCAGGACACGCATTCTCCACACTTTTCCTTTTTTTTTACTCCTGTATTTTTATGACGTTACGCGCGGCAGGACGAAGAGGACGAAGAGGAGGAGGTGGAGGCAGCTTCCTCTGTCAAAGGTGAGGCATGTTGAACATGATTTTGCCGCGACCCTTTTTTTGTCCCTCTGTAGGGGATCAGGGATCACGGGGATCAGAGGGGATCGGATCGGATCGCCTGGCCCCGCATGCCGCAAGCCTCGTACCGCATGCCGCACGTAGCGTAGCAGGAAATGCAAATGAATCTGACAGACAATTCATCGCTCGGTTTTCATCCCTTTTGTCAAGGGTTGCGCATGATCAGCAGCACACGTTCGCTTCCGAGCGTATATAACCATCATCATTATCATTATCGGCATAAAAAAAGAGGTAAAAGTTGTCGAAAAACATCGGGCATTTGATCCCCGATCCTCGATGCGATCCCTTCTTTTTTTTGTTGCTTTGCTTTGCCGTAGACCCGCGCAAAGCACGCGCCAAAAGGATGCGCCCTGGAAGGTGGAAGGTGATGTCCTTTGTTCGGAGAGTATGAGTGCCACGTTCTGATTCTGTCAGCTGCTCATCTCCCGCTCCCCGCTCCCTGCTCCACGCTCCTGTGTCTCCTCCTCCTGCTGGAGTGTGGAGGCGACTCAGCTCAAGTGACCGAAAGACGGGACGCCCGTAAGGCGGAAGCTGGTGGCAAACAAAGCCATCAAGTTGCCACAGGAAATGGCAAATTGACCGCCCGCCCGCCTGCCTGCCCGCCTGCCCGCCCGCCTGCTTGCTGCACCCGCTCCACGTTGCGTATGAGAGATGCGGAGGAGCAGCGGGGGGTGGCCAAAAAACAGCAAACAGCTCAAGAAAAAAGGGTTCCCTGTAATGGGATAATTGTTGCAGCTTTGCCAACTGTCAGCATCCCGGGGGCCATGGCGTCCTCGAACGCATTTGCATGGCCCTTGCTGGGCGAGTCGACCTTTTGCTTAAGCCCTTGGCTGTATCCTTTTCCGCTTTTTTCTCTCTGCCACACACACAAAAGGAGCCGGCAGCTCTAATCCTTTGCGGCCAAGGGAAGCAGCCAGCCAACCATCCAGCAAGGACGTGAAATTGCATGAGCTGTGCGCATTAGCCATTGATTCGGAAAGGAAAGGAAAGGCAAGGCGAGGAATGGAATGGAATGGAAAGGTACTACCGCGAGACTATGAGAGTGGTGTCGGGGGATGCCCCCGTGTATCCCATATCCCATATCCCATATACCGGGTCTCGCGTGTGTCCCGTGTGTCCTGGGGTCAGTCGTTTTTTAAGGACACTGGCTTAGTGCCAGCATGAGTCAATAATTGAATGGCCTGATGCTGATGCTCGATGTTCTGTGTGGTTTAAGCCGCATGCTATATCTATCTGACCCTTAACCCTTCGGCGACCTTCACTCAACCTCCTCCTGAGGCTGATGCTGAGGGGGAGGAGTGCTGATGGTGTTTCATTGTCATTGCGGTCGCCACATGCTGTGTGCCACCAAATTGATAATTAACACTCATACTGCCACTCACTGTGGCACTCGCACTCGCACAATCGCTCTGTGATTCGCTGACAGGTGAACAGCGTGGACCGTGGATTGTGGACCGTGAACCGCGGAGCGCCATGGAGCGGTGGCAAAAAGAAAACAAGACATGTTGCAACATTTGCAACGAATATCCATTTTGTTGACAGTTTGTTCGTTTTCGTTTTATTCATTCGAGTTTGAGTTCTTTTTTTTTTTGGTTTTTTTCTTGTTTCGTCCATGGATCAGATCAGACGGACAGATGGATGGATGGATGGTTGGATGGATGGTTGGTTGCCATGGCATGCCCCTTGGCCTCTCTCTTTCTCTTCACGTTTATAATTACCAAATGGCCAACAATGAATGGATGGCCCTGCCACTCCACTCCACTCAGTTTGGGGGGCAGGAGGCAAAGGAGTTGGGTTGGACAGCCAACACAGCGAAAAGAAAGAAAAGAGCGACAAACAAAAATAAAAGACAGATAGACAGACAGACACAGAGAGAGAGAGAGAGAGAACGTAGTGGGGAAAACAATGCGTAATTAACGCGGGGATCCCCAGTCGTATCTCTCCACATCCGCGCTTCTATCTCGGTATCTCGGTATCTGTGTATCTGTGTATCTGTGGCTGCATCTGTATCTGTGGATGTGCGTTGAAAGGCTGTCAGTTGTCGTCGTTTGGCATTGTCGGAGTCAAACAACTTTGTTGTATTGTCACTGACTTTTGTGTTGTGTTTTTTTCTGTTTTTCTGTTCGTGTTCATGTCACAAGCGCAGAAAAGTTCAAGGGTTAAACTGTATGTGTCGTCGTGTATCTGCGTATCTGTATCTGTGTATCTGCGCGCATCTCCTATGTGAAGCTGAGGGAGGCGAGCCTTCTTTCGGCTTTGACCGATGACCACTGCCGCGTGACCGTTTACCTGTGATCTATGCTCTGACCTTTGACCTACGAAGCACATACAGAGAGAGATCATGGCACGTGTCCAGCTGAAAAAGCTGACCCCTTGCCTTCGCTGATTCTCTGATTCAGCGATTCCTCTACTCTTTTGTGCGTATGTCAAGTCCAGTGCCAGCTTTTGCCCGCTTCTCTCCGCAGTGCCATGTCCTTTGTCCAGTCAAGTGGCTTCCCCCTGGCCCCGTGGCACATTCCTTCGCCTCCTTTGGCTGCTGTCAGGATGTGCTTCTGAGGCGGCATTCAAATTACCCTCGAGGCCCATCCTCGGTACGCAGAGAGGCTTTGTTCCGTCCGTCCTTAACCCTCTGCTCTGTCCCCCCCCCCGCTCACTCCCAATCTCCAATGCTGCTGCTGCTGCTGCTTTTTTCTGTCGCATTTTTATTGCTGTCTTTGGCTTTTCATCATCATTTGCATTGAAATGTCAAAGTCAAAGGGCAAGGGAATGGAATGGTCTGGTATGGAATGGAAGTTCAACTGCGAATGGAAGATGGCAAAAGCGGGGGTTGGGTATGGGACTGGGACTGGGAATGGAAGCTTCGATTGTCCCCGTGTCCGAGTGTCCCTGCCTCTCTCCTGCCGCTGCTGCTGCTGCACTCTCCGTGGCTATCAGAGTGTTGCTGCTGCGCTTTGATGTCCGTCCAGCCAGTGTCCGCATCCGCACTGCTTTTTTTTCCTCGGACGTACTGCAGCTGCAGCTTATCGCTGAGGGCCCGCGGCCCGATCAGCATTGCGACTTATCCACTGCTGCTGCTGCCGCTGCTGCTGCTGCTGGGCCGTGCCTCCCTTTGTGTGTGGCCACCACACATCAAACACATTTTTTGCCCGGCACAAAAATTGTTCCGCATCTCTACTCGCTGCTCGCTGCTTGTGCCCCTGGTCAAAACTCTCTCCCAAAGAGGACACTGGGCTGGGTGGCACTTTGTGAATTTTAATTTTGCCACCCAAATATGCGACAAGAATGGGGTGGAATGGGTGGGGAGGCAGAGACTCTGTGGCATGGGCATGGGGCACTCACCTGTGTGGACTGTGTTGGCCTCGGCATCGACCAGCTCCATTTTGGGCCGCTTGGCCAGGGGCTGGCAATCGGCCACGGACTGCTCCTGCTCCTGCTCCTGGTGCGACTCGGCGAGATGGGGCATATCCTCGTCGCCGGCGTAGGGCTCCTGCTTGACCTTGGGGGTGTGTGGATGCTGCTCCTCGTCGAGCAGATCGCAGCTGATGTCGCCGGCCGCCTGGCGCTCAATGGCCGCCGGACTGCCGCGCACGGATGCCACGGCATTCGAGTCCAAGGTGGTGGCTGCCGCCTCGCTGTCCTTGGGCGTTGTGTTGTCGTTCTCTGCACGAAATCGAAACGAAAGAAGAAGGAGGGGCTTGAGTACTCGAAGCGACCCAGAAGGACTCTCCACCGATGACTCACCGTCAACGAGACGCTTGGGCGTGCTGCTGGCGCCATCGGCCAGCAGATCCGCAGGACTTGGTGGCGGGGTGTGTATGCGGGAGCCGCTGGCCGTGCTGCTGGCCGCCGCCGCCGCTGCCGCTGCTGCTGCTGCTGCGGCGACTGCAACGGCCGCTGCTGTGGCAGAGGCGCCACCAGCACTGGTGACCACAACGGATGGGGCGGACTTGCGGCCTGTGATGGGTATGGCCGAGATCGAGGGCCGGCGATTGACGAGGCTCAGGGGGCGGCCCTCCTCCGCGTCGCGGTCCATCTGGGGACCCTGCGTGGAGCACTGGCCATAGTTCTCCTTGTTGCACTGCAGCACCTTGTGCTGGATGAACTTGACAATGTCCGAGAGGGCGAATGCCTTCTGGCAGGCGCCGCACGTGAGGATGTCCTGTGCGGCAACCGCATCGTTCTCTGTGGAGTCAGAATCTGCAAGTAGGGAGAGGAGCAGGACACGTTTGGATGTGAGAAGCGGTTCGGTTTAATGGCCTCTTGTAGCATTTAAGTTCATAAATATTCCCCCCTTTCCCCCTTCCCCGCGTACACCCGCCAATTGGCGACCCGTTTTATGGCCATCCAATGGTGGCCATCAATTCTGGCTTAATTCCAGAACGAAGAAAAAAAGATGGAAAGGGAAGGGCAGCCAGCCCCAGAAGGAAGCCATTCCGCGCCCAGGAATGTGGCATGTGGAATTGAATTGAATTTACTGTATCCCGGCAGGATTAGGAGTGGGAGTATCTCTAATTTAGTTCCCTTCCTTTGCTTCTTCTTCAACTGCGACTTGCCTCTTAATTCTGTCACTTTTATGGGGCACGCCACCAATTGGCTGTCGATTGGCGTTGCATAATTTGTAGCGGAACGGGGGGGGGACTGGGGAGCACAGCCAGACTTTGGATATCAAAAAACCAAAAATTCTGGGCATTTTATTCTATAACAAACCCATCGAAAGATCGGGAAACTCTTGGAGTATCAAACGAACAAAGACATTTATTTTAGAGTCCTTTTCCAGGCTTATTTATCGCCTGATAACTGATGGCGATATCGATATGTAGCTGTCCCTTAATTAATTGTATCGCATCACAAATTGCAAAAATCGCAAACCATGGCAACCCTCCATCTCCTTCTCCTTCTCCTGGCTTTTGGCACAACTCTCTATATTTACATATGGACAGGGGACAGGGGGCAGGCAGACTCTCTGCGGCAGATAAGCAGATACCAGGAGGAGTGGGAGTGCCATTGGGTGTGGGGGAGTGGCATCTACATATATGCACTTTAATTTATTTGCCTCTGAGCTGTGTGTCGCACGCCTTCTGCCTAAATGCCAGAAACAACAATAAAAATGCTGAACGGAAGGGAACGGAGGGGAACCCTCGGCCAACCAACTTCAGCTGATTTCAGGCCGCATTATTTGCATACACATGTGTGGCAGTGGCAGGAGCGGAGGGGGCAGTGGCAGTGGTGCAGTGGCAGTGGTGCTTTTTGGTGGTGGGATTGATTGTACATAGTTTCTTTTGTACGACGAGTATGCCCATAAATTCCAGTGGCTCAACTAAAATTGCTTCTCCTGCAATTAATTCGAGGCGCAATGAACTGATTGTTGCCACTGCCACTGCCCCTGCTACTGCCACTGCGGCTGTTGTCATGGCTTATCTGCCCCAGAAATTAGCAACACCAGCAACAACAGAAACTCTCGTATATCCTGGGGCGGTCCTGCAAACTTTTGTGTGTGTTTCCCGATTCCTTTTCATCGATGGAACTTGATTGACCGGACTAACTTCTGGGAGACCCACAACCCAACCCAACCCAACCCAACCCAAATAGAGGGCTGCCCCAGGGGCAATCGTCCTGTTTTTCTTCAAATCGAAATCTCATACAAGTTTTCCTGTGAGTTGTAAAGAATAAGAGTCACATATTTTTATTGATTCTATAGTAGATATACTATATATATATGTATTTTATTTTGTATGTCATAAACTATGGCTATGATTATAATGATCCTTAATCTATGGCGCAGGACTATCGATATCGCACTCGCAATTACCGCATGTCCTCCCGCTACTCCTCCTGCCTGTGTCTGCCAATCAATTAGGAAATATATCTATGAATTATTGACTCCCTGTCGCGCTTGCCACTTGCCACCACCCTCTTGCCTCTTGCCTCCTGCCTTCTGCCGCATCCCTTGTCCATTTTTTATGTCCAGTTTGAAGCAATTTGCGGTTTGGCCCCTGGTTCCCTGTTCCCAAAAAAAACCTAATGCGCCCTAAGCATTTGATCATCTCTGAGGGAACTTTTTTCCACTCCCATTGTCCGTGACCGCACATCCGCACTCCTCCTCTCTGGCTTTTCCTAACTGACTTTTCCTTCCCCATACTCGCATGAAGATATATTTTTTTATCAATTGATTGTTCGTCCTCTGCTTTAGCCGGGACGGGGGGCGGGTAGGGGTGACACACATATGACATGATGTTGTTTTCGGTAATTTTTCCTGATTGCCTGGGTGGCCCCTTGCCCCTTGTTACAATTTTCGCTTCATTTCGATTTGATTCGGTTTTGGGTTTCCCTTTTCCTTTTTTTTCGGTGTTTTTCTTTGGGTTTCAGTAAAAAAATATGCTATTTTTTTTTGTATCTCTGATGATGATTATTATTGTATTTATTGATTGGCGATCATTGGCGTGAAATCGATGCGCCTTGCAATTGGCCCAAACACAGGGGCAGAGGCAGAGGCAGTGACCGAAACCGAGACGGAGAGACCCTGTTTCTGCTACCTGGTTTTTACCTGCTGGCGCGGCTGCTGCTGCTGCTGCTGCACGTAGGCGTGGCCAGAGACAGGGGCAGTGACATAGAGGCAGGGGCGTTGCCTGCTATTTGCCTAAGCGATTAGATTAGATGTTTGTCCAGAGATTAGCCGGCAAGTAGGGGTTAAGGGGAGTCCATGAGGAGTCCATGAAAGAACAAAGACGGAAAAATACTTATTGACAGCCGCAACAGCAGCAGCAGCATGCAATATTGCGCCGCCAGCTGAAGAGGGTAGACCGATACAGCAGCTGCCTCTGCTGGCCAGAAAAGGTGAAAGGGTGGTGGTGGTGGTGGTGGTGGCGGTGGCGGTGGTGGTGCTATTTGTGGAGCTGTCAAATGTCAGACAGCGGTGCTGACAGTCCGCCTGACACAAGTGTCAACAGCACCAGGGTTGCCACGTACATGTGCGAGTGTTCTCTAAGCCGTGGCCAAAAGTCATAAATTGCATTATCTTTTGGCGTTGAGCAAAAACCCTTTTCGCTTCTCTCTATTCGCTATTCTCTTCCCGAAGCGAAACCTTTGACCAGATTGAATTGAGAGACGCATCAAATATATTTCCATCAGAGTGGCATAGCTGGTGCCCCCTGGTGCCTGGTGCCCGGCGCATAAGGATACAATATATATTGTATTTATTGATGCTGTGTGATGTCATACGCATACTCCTTCCTGTCCTCATTTCAGGATATGCGTAATTAATTCATCCACCCTCTCAGATATCCCACACATCCCAGATCCCCTTTTGGGTGGATATAAATTGAAGTGCCGTCGATTTGTTAGCCGCGTCTCGGCTTAAGCGAAATATTTACGAGCTGCTACCATTTCTTGCTGCGGTGCAGGGCGGCGCGGAGCGGGGCGGCCATTCACTGCACTGGCACTAGGTCCTGGCCAAGGACCAGCAGCCCTCAAAGTAGGACAATTAAGAATTAACATATTAATAGAAGTTTTGCGCAAATTATCAGCGACAAGAAAATATGAATCCCCACCAGAGACGACACTCCCTGCTCCTTGGATGCTGGGCTCCTTGGCTGCTTGGCTGCTTGACTGCTTGGCTCCTTGTGTGTATTTTTGTTATTTATAACATTTTCATGTTATTGACTGCCCCGCGGATTCCGGAGAAGGGAGGGTGTGTAGTTGGAGGCGTGGCAAACAGAAAACAATACGTTGATTGTGCTAATTTATGCCCCCATCCGTGGCACACACAGACACACACACACACACAGTCCATTCTGGCAGCAAGACAGAGTCGAAGGATTCGGTTTTATGGCCAAAAGGTTACGTGGGGGGGCCATAGAAGAGGCTGGTGGTTGGGGGAGGTGGATTCTAGTGTGTATATCCCCATAAAAACCAGGCAGAGAGCGCCACATGGTCGTCCTTTCGTCGTCCTCGTCGGCTGTTTTTAGGTGCTCCTGTCGCAAGGAAGCCCAAATGAAAAATGGCGTCACGGCCACAGGGAAAAACTGGACCAACTATCGAGGTAGGAGGGCGAAGGGATACCGAAAGCAGAGGAATCGTATCTCAAGCTTTGCTCAAGGGTCAATTCGAAGCCGTTGAAGAGAAGCGCGGGCTCTTTAAACACACGACTGTTGTGGCACTTGAGAAAAGAGAGAGATACAGATACAGATGCAGATAGAAAGTAATCTAGTAATTGGGGAAAAAGTACATTTGTACAGGTATCTTTAGGATAAACACCTTTCAACCTTCAATCACAACAGCAATTCGCAAAAGTGGCAGCAAAGAATCGATCTCCGAGTGGAAGGGGGGGGGCTACGGGGAGGAACCAATTATAAAATGACGCCAAGTGCTCCACTTCGTTGTCTTTTGGGTTAAATAAAAATACAACAAAAGGCCGTCAGAAATGCTGTGTAAATATTCGAAAAATGGTGCCTGTGACTGGTGTTATTTTTTGCTGGCCAACTCATTTAAAAAACAAAAAAAAAAACAAAAAAAGGTTAAACAAATTCGAAAATTCTGTACGTTTCTCTGTCGTTATATATTTTGTTGCACGAACGACAGATAACAACACACAGTGTCTGCGGGGGCGTTTGCATATGTGTGTGTGTGTGTGTGTGTGTGTCCATTACCCATACAAATAAGCAATAAGTATGTATTTTTTTTATATTTTTCGGTTTTTTGACAGTGACAAAGCGACGTCAGCAGCAGCAGCAGCGCCTCGGCGCGGGGCAGCTGGTAAAAAAAAACACTAAAGTAAAGTCGACTTAATTTGTTTAAACAAATTACACACACACACACACATACATGTATGTATGTATGTATTATCAGTGGAATGGAAAGGTGTTTAGCAGCTGAAACTATAACAAACACAGCGGCGACTCCCACTCCCACTCCCAGTCCCAGTCGGAGTCGGAGTCCCACTCCTACACAGAGTACTACTTCCACTTCCCATATATGTAGCCATATCCCGCCACAATGATTCCTGTTGTATGGGTTTCTCTCTCTCTCTCTCTCGAGTCTCGATTCTCCATTCTCCTCTGGGGGTCTCTCTCTCTCTCTCTCGGTTCTCTTATCAACAGCAAAAGGCCCTTCGCAAAGTGTTTTAGCATACAAAAATTTGGTTTTATTTGCCCACTGTCCGCCCCGAGCGGAACCGCTCCTCGCAGCTGGAACTCTGGGGCTCCAGAGCTGCAGTGGAGCTGCGGTGGAGCTGCGGTGGAGCGGTCTGCTGTGCGGCTCTGGAGGGTGGCAAAAGAAGCGGTTAGCCAAAAGCCAGAGCGCCGACTGCTGATAACACCCGCATATTGTATGTGCGTTTGCCCCCCGATTGAGGACAGTACGGACAGAGCACACGGGTAAGGTAACGCGTATCTGGACAAACAAACAAGCAAACAAATGAACAGCCAACGGACCCGGACCCCGACCCGTACCCATACCCGTACCCGTACCCGGACCCGTTCTCGTGGCTATGGGCATTGGGCTATGCTATGCCGCCAGGTTGAGTGAATGAGCCATATGCAAATATGGGCGGCAGCGGTCGCGGCCTGGAATCAGGCATTAACATATAGTATATCCATGTGTCTGTGTCTGTGTCTGTCTGTGCGTGGGTGTGTGTGGGGGGCAAAGCTGGACACACATGGCCGACTGATAAGCCAAAAGGAAATGGGTACAAGGCGAAAGACATGACAAAAAAACGTAAAGCCCAAAAAGAAACCCAAAACCAAAGAAAATTTCTATGAAATTAAGAATAAAATATGCCCCAAAAGGCAAGGCTAGCAAAAGGTGTTTAAGGGCAATTGAACAATATTATTAACATTATTTATTTATTGGAAAAGACTAAGAAATTAAGGAGATTGTTGTAGATGGTTTTTTGCTACTTTTCTATCTATCAAGGCATGGATTTCAAGATCCAAGAATTCAAATGGGAAGTAGTCCAATACTCCGCAAAGTTTGCTGTTTCCTCTTCCCCTGGACATCTATAGAGTTCTACTAAGCCAAGCTTAAGACTGTACCTCTCGGATAGATTGGCAGGGTGCACTCCTATTTGATGTTGGCTGAGTCTGTGTCGGTATCTGGGAGTTCTCCTCCACTCCGGAGTGTGTTCTGTAGGTGGACAAGGGTCCACCAAAAGGCCCGCCGCTCTGTTTGCCCAATGCCAGTGGAGAGAATGTTCCCATTGTTGTGGTACTTTCATTTTTGATAAGACATGTGGTTTGTGTAAGTATTACTTTTCGTTTTTGTCGCTAAAATATTTGTATTTATATTTGTATTGTGAGGCAAGGTGCTCAGAGTGGAGTGGAGGAGGAGTGGCGGAGTGTTCTGTGGTGTGGTGTGGTGTGTGTGTGTTTTATTTCCCGAAAGTCAACGACAGCACAACAGCCACGGACATATGTAAATAGCTGCGATCTATATAGGTAGGCAGGTAGGGGGTACGGTAGTAGGGGCACCCGTACCCCTCGCTGTACAATAAGTAGGTCTACGTACTCCCCATCGGCTATGGCTATGGCTATGGCTATGGCTATGGCTATGGCTATGTGGTTGTGGGTGCGGGCGTTGGCTTATTGCTGTGGCTGTTGTTCCCAGTAGAAGTCCGCTTATCAAAAATTGTCCGCACATTTGCCTGTTGTATCTATTTGGGGAAGCACTGAGGCAGAGGCAGCGACAGAGGCAGAGCCAGAGACGGAGACGGCGACGGAGCAACGGCAAATGATTAAAGAGCGACCTATTCGAAAGAACAGAACAGAACAGGAAGAAGAACACACGGAGTGTGTGTGTGGAATTCCAAGAAATTCTGCGGTTATCTTTGGGGCAAGATACATGCGTTGTGTTTTTTTTTGGTCGCTTATTGGGAAATGTTCTCGGACCGATATGATGGTATCGGCTACATCCCACCTCCTCCCCCATCCCCATCCCCAAACAAACCCAATTGCAAGCCAATTTTGCAGTGGAGATCGCAGCCCCCAGAGAGGTATTATTTGGACACTTACGACTCAGCGAACGGAATCCATGATCCTCACTGATCGACAGCATTTTGTTGTACATTTTGTTGGGCGGCTCCTTCTGCTCCACAAATCAAAAAAATACGAAGAAGAAGGATTTCCGTTTTGTCTTTTGTTTTGGTTTTCTCTTCTCGGATTTCTTTTCGTTTTTTAACACATCACAAATTGTTTTTGTTTTGTTTTTGGTTTGATTTCAAAACAAAATAGTTATGTTTAATAATAATAAAAAAAAAGTTAAAGTTGGGGAGGCACTGGGGGGAAGGACACACACGATCGTAGGTAATCCAATTGTCCTGCGTGTGGTGGCTTGTGGGGGCTTTAAGCGAATGTTCGTTCACGTTCACGACACGAATCGGTTAACGGTTCAGGCGGTTCAAGCGGTTCAAGCGGTTCAATCGGTTAACGGTTACGTTTTTATGCCACAGGATCTCTCTGTTTTTTCGAAGGAAGCGCATTTGGAAGGGCAGAGCGCGTGTGTTGTTGACCCCTCAGAGGCTTCACGTGGACTGACAATTCGATGTCTTCCTGTGACGGTCGTCCACACGGTCGAGTCGAGGTCGGTCGCAGTCTCAGTCCCTCAGTCTCTCAGTCTCTCAGTCGTCCCCGGGGCACGGTCCTTCCTCTCCCCACACCCCTCCAGTGCGTGTCTGTGTGAGAGGCTGTGCGGTCGACGCTGACGCTGACAGAGGCAGCGGCGGCAGCGTCAGTAGCAGCAGCATACGTTTTTTTATGCCCCGTAGTCCGGGGCCAGCAGCAGAGGAGAGTACCAAAAAAAAAAAACGTGTGGTAGCCACCACTACACACACGCACACACATGCAGAGGGGTTGCTGCTGCCACTGCCACCGCTGCTGCTGCTGCTTCTGCCTCTCTTTCTCTCTCTCTCTCTTGCTGCCGTGTGTGCGTGTTGCGAGTGGACCTCAAGGCAACAGGGGGATGAAAACATCTTTGGACCGACGACCGACTGGCCGTCGCTGTCAGCGTCAGCGCCAGCAGCGACTTCGACTTCAGACGTCAGCCTCAGCGTCGCTGCCCTGCGTTGGCGCTCTCTCTCTCTGTCTTACGCTCACTCTCTCTGCCCCCCTGCTCCCCCCCTCCGGCGATGTCTTGCTCTACATATGAGTGTCCGTCCGCTGCTAATCGCTGCCCCGAAAATTGAGTTGTTGCCGCAGCCACCAGCCATCAGCCGATGGACGGGGGGGGCAGAAGAGGGTTAGAAAACTGTCCCACAGAGAGAAAGGGAGATAGTGAGGGAGAGAGGGCAAGAGTTTCACTGAAGGAAAGGAGTGGGAGAGACAGAGGGGGAGGGAGAACGAGTTAAGAGACCAATATACGATGACCAATGGCAATCGACGGGCACTGGCCATCCAAAGGGCAGTTTTTTCATCCATTGGGGATGGTCAGTGGCCCGACAGTAGATGGGGAGATCCTTCAACATACGCTGGACAGGTTATAAAGCCCCCAAAAGAATCACTTGGATGATAAGTAGATTTCCAGAGTATTCCCATGTACGAGATCTAAGGAGATCTCTAAGTGAAACTATGTAAATCCACAGATAGATATAAACAGCTATGTAGATGAGAATTTAATTGACAGATCATCCATGTAATACCAGTAGAAATCAGGGTCACATATTATTCATTAAAGATAGCTTTTGTTTGGTTAAAATTTCAAGAAATATAAGAATCCTTAGGGACAGTTTATCAACTAATTCATGAATGAAGATTCTTTCTAGCTTAATGATCTCCGTAACTATCGCATATATTCTAGAATTAGTTGTTGGATCCCTCTAAGTGTCCCATTTATAAAAAAATATCACCATTTGGAGAGCTTTCATATCTTAAAAACATAATATAGCATTAGCTTTTAATGGTCTTGTATGGATGGTATCTAGGGGTAGAACCAAATCGTATCTTAGATCAAATTAATGTTTTTGGACACAAAGGATTAAGGAATCAGTCCGATTTCTAAGATTTTTCGTTAAATAATCTTCCCCCACTTTCTATATCATCCTTTAATCATCTTTGGGATATCTTTTTCCCATTCAAGATCATATCATAGCCTCGAAGATCATCAGAGATTTCCATCTTACATAGTTCTGTGAGCTATTTATGGAGACAATGCTCCACACAGATCCTGCTCTCTCTCTCGCTCTCTCTGTCGCTCTGCGGCTCTCTTTCCGTCGCCCTTTGCCAAGCGTTGGGATGTGCGCAGTGGCAGCCTCCCCTGGACCCCGGGGATCTTTTGTGTTGAATGCCGCATCGCGCATCGCATCGCATCGCATCGCATCGCGGAAGCTGCGCAATAAGTGTGGTGACCAGCCGTTCTCCCATTCTCAGTTCTCAGTCCCCTTTCCCCTCTCCAGATCTCCTCCTGCTTCTCATTCCTTGCTCTCTTTAAACAACATTTTCTAAGAATAGATGATGGCCAGAGGGGGGGGAGGCACTACGAGAGAGAGAGAGAGAGAGAGAGCCCATGTGGAATGGACAGGCGGAGGTGCCGTAATATTTTCATCTCCTGATTCTGAGGCTCCTCCTTTTCCATCTCTTTTTCTATAAAACTTAATTTTGTACTGCTTTTCTTTCAGATTTCTTTAATAATTATTGGATATTATGCTTCTCTTCTTAGATCTGATTATAGTCCCCAAACTTAGTTCCTTTTTCGAGGATGCCTTCCTCTCTTACTCCTTCTCATAGTCCTAGAAAATTCCTATACTTCTGGCATCCCTCAGCTCCACATCGTCCTTCTGCTCTTCTACTGCCACTCCTTCCCCTCTTCTTCTAGGAACTCAAGCCCAGCTTTTCATTCTTTCCTTCTCCGTCCACTGCTCTTTCTCCACCCCTTTCTTCGTCTACTTATTTCTTCTTCTTCCTTGTCCTTCCCCTTCAGTGCCTAATCCTTTCCCTTGTCAGGGGGTAAACGGTTTTTTTCCCTGTCCGTCTGTGTGTTGTTTTTTTTTTGTATGTCGATCGAGTTTTTTGCGCGCGCATTCGCTTTACCCTCGGGAGGCGACGGCGGCGCCTGCGCAGATGCGAAGCGTGTAAAAGGATGCTGCTAATGTCCTGGCACTCCCTGCCGCGAAGAAGAAGAAGAAGAAGGAGGCGGAGAACCTCGAATCGCATAGCATCGCATCGCGTCTCGGCTTTTGTGCCGTTTAATCAAACGCAATTCATCTCAGGAGCGGCGGCAGGAGGAACGCCGGGAGCCGTAGGGAGGAACGGAACCCCGGATGGCTAGGAGCGGGGGGTTGGTGCGGGTTCGTGACAGGACAGCAGCCCGCTTCCTATCGTCCTGTCGCTTGTCGCCTTGCAATTATTTTTTATGCAATTTTTACCGATCGGCCGGCTTTCCTTAAAGTTTCCTTTTTATTTTCGCCTCCTTTTCCTATATTTCCTTTTGTTCTCGCGTTTTTTTTTTCTTGGGTGTGTGATTTTTTGTTTGTTTTTTGCAACCCCCGAAGGAGGCCTCGAAGGATCGTAGGGGACGTCAGGACGACTTCCTTCTGGGTGTGTGTGTGTGTGCGAATTGTGCGCCCAGGTAGCCCTCGTACTCGTCCTCGGGCTCGCCCTCGGACCAAGTCCTGTCCCCCGTGTGTGTGTGTGTGTAACGGCATTTTTTTTCTATGCAAATTTGTGTTGTCCTTTCCGTGATATTAATTTTTTATGCCCCTCGTGCGTCGCTGTGGCAGTGGCAGTGGCAGTCCCGGTTCCGCATCCCCCCACCCCAAAGACGCATTTTTTCTTATTGTTTTTTTGTTTTTTTTTTTGTGTGTGTCCCTGGGAGGAAGGACCCGTTTTTTGTGTGTCAGTCGGCATTTGGGTTCCTTTTGGGTGGTGGCCAAAAGATTTTCCCAAGATATGAGGCCGCGGGGATGGGGTGCGCGATGTGTCACATGTGTGAGGCAGGCAAAGGAGGGTCCTGGACCGGAATGGGACTTTGGGAGTGGGAAAGCTGCTGTGCCGGCTGCTCCTGCTGCTGCTGCTGCTGCTGCTCTCGTCCTTTCGCATTGATTACCGTCGCTTTTTTAATTCAATTCAAACAATGATTCAAAAAGGAAGATGGGAAGACAGGACTCATAGCCTCACAGCCTCACAGCCACCCCTGATAGACCCAGGACCTAAGACGGGCAATTGTCGTCCCCCCCCTCTGGCATACGTTTTTTTGTCTCTTGTTTTTCTGTTTTTTTTTTTCGTATTTAAATTTTTTTTCTGTAAGTTGATCGCTGGATAATTTCCCTGTGATATTCAGGTTCATTTTTTTCTTTGCCCAAGTTTTGGTTTAAATGAGCAAATCCTCAACGTTTCTTTTGCCGAAAATGCATTCGTTTTTAACGGAAAATTTATGAGGACGAGCAGAAAAAGGGTTGCCCCCGGTTCACCCATTGCTCCTTTCGGTTTTTTCATTCGCTTTTTCTGCTTTCTGGTTTGTTGCGTGTTGCAGATAGACATCCTGCGGTGGCCTTCGCCGCGCAGCGATCTTTTTGTGGAAAAAAGGAGTGGCATTTTTTTGTCTTTGAGTGCAAAATAAAAAAACTACAGAATGGCGTATGGAAATTTGATCTAAGGTTTAAGCTGGGGGGTTTGTGTAACGGTTTTTGGCAGTGAAACCTCATGAAAAGGGTGCAGTGGGTCTCGAAAAGCTTGTTGTTACCAAGAATAGCAGATGCTTGAGAGTAGAGTCTTCCAAAAGACTTTTTGGGAAAGAAACTAGCAGATCGGTTATAGATTTAAATGTTTTCGGGACCTGGAAATGGTATATCATTCAGTGTATCGGTTTTTGAATTGGTTTTAGGAGGAACAGCGAGTGGAATAAGCATTTACTGTAACTATTAGTGGCCAAGATATCCCTAATATACCTTTACCTCTACAGGACATAAAGATACTCCCTACATATCTCCATGGAGAAGAGATCTCCTTATGCCATAGACTCTCCTCAGCTCCCCGCCTACGAACTGCACTCTGAAACTGCATTTACGATCTTCAATCAGTGTTCTATCTGCCACTGCCATCAGAGAGAGAGAGAGAGAGATGGACTCTCTCTTGACCCACAACCTGCCATGGCAGGGCCTTATTCCTAGGACTCTATTGTTGTTGTGATTGGATTTGTCATCTTCACGCTTCTTGTCGGTCGAAATCAATCAGAGACCAGGCCAGAGACACCTTCGAGGGGCAAGGGCTGAGGCGGCGTGGCAGGAGTGGGAGGAGACTTTGCTAATTCCCGAAAATAAAGTGAAACACGTCATACAACGACCGAAGCACACACACACACGAAAACAGATCGTACAGATCGTACAGATCATGCATAATAGCCCAGGGACAGAGCAGAAGAAAAGAAGAAACTGAAATTATTATTATTATTATTTTTTTTTTGACAATTATTGTTCAAGGTGCTCCTTTCACCGCACCTCAACCTCTGGCTCGACAAACGACGACGACGACGATGATGATGATGAAATGTTGTCTTTGGACGTGGACACAGGTCGGTCCCAAAAGGCCGGACAAAACGTGGGACGACACACACACATGAATCGGGCAGAAAATCAGATACAAAACACGCAGCAGCAGCAGCAGCAGCAGCAGCAGCAGCGATACAGATACAAAGGCTATCCTAAAGATGCGACCAGAAAGATACAAGAAAAAAAAGAAACACACACACACACATGCACACATCTGTGGGGCACTAAATAGCTGCACGTTGGACACTGCCACAGTGCGTCTTGGACATGCCAAACGATCGACAAGCGAGCGACAGAGGTCGGTTGGTCGGTCTCTGGGGAGCAGAGAGCTCTAGCCAGCTCTCTACGCAGATTGTGCAACACAACAACGTCAGTGCGGGAACAAAGCACCTTCTGGCGAGGCAAGGCGACTCGACTCCAAAGCCAAAGCCAAAGCCATAGCCAACGCCAACGCAAAACGAAACTTTCTTCACTTTTGCGGCTTTTGTTGGCCCAGGAGCGGAGCGGAGCGGAGCGGAGTGGAGCGAAGCGAAGCGTATGACGACAATTACTCAAGTGACATCTCCATCGCATCATCTCCCATATCCCATCTGGCATCAGTGGGGGGATCTCGGACCTTGCTGCGGACGTGCCCATGCCTCTCGGCCACGGCTGCGCTCGGTCGTTGTGTGCCCCATTTCGGATTTACGGCTTGGGGCGTCGCAGTCGTAGTCGCAGCTTCAGCCTCAATGCGGTTGTTCCCGTGCGGTACGTGTTTGGCATATTGAATGGCTATCCATACGCCCGTCCGTCCGTCCGTCCGTCCGTCCATCCGTCCGTCTCCGTTCGCTTGTCATCTCTTAGCCTCAAAGGCGGAGAGAAATCATGGGGCTTGTCTTGGGAGCAGGCATGGAAATAGAATCTCAAATTTCGACTAATATTCGCAGATACATACGCCTTCTATTGGACAATCATGTAAACCAAAGCAATCAAACTTTGTCAATCTTAGGGCTAGTCATTCGCAGCATCTGTGGCAGTCGTGGGGCATTCTTCTTGCTCGCATCCCGACATGCCACATCTAATGGGCGTGTCATTGTCTAGTCCACCCACAATACCGAGGGGCAATGGCAATACCAATCGTTTGGCCCTAATGATTTATCCGCAATAAAATCGAAGGGACAACGAGGCAGCAATTGCCAGGGGATGGACACACGCACAGATGATGCCGTGCCACAAACTGTGTGTCAACCTGGCGGCACTATGCTGGCCACTGACCAGGCCCGGACGCTGACAATAGCAGCAACGCCCACGGTAGCAGCGGCCTCTCGTTTGTCCTCCACCAGTCACAACAGAAAAACAACAACAGCAGCAGCAGCAGCAACAAAAACAAACAACAGGACACGGGCGGCAGCCTCTCTGGTGCATCCTCGTAATCATAAATAAATTGCATTTGTGGCAGGGGCACAGCCATCATCATCAAAAGTGCGGAAGCCGACGGGGCAGAGGAGTGCCAGTGCGGCCCTAAAGGCGAATGATGCGACAAGTGGCGCCTCGAGAGCCTCGAGAATCGCAGCTAGAAATATATTTTATAAATAGAGCACAAAAACAGATCGATAGCAAAGTGAATCGCCTCCCATTTCGATGGGGATTCCAGCACGAAAGCCCTTCTGGAAACTTGAGGAAATATGGAATCCCTAGGCTCTACATTCCCCCCAAAAAGCTCCACAATTTAGAAGCCCTATCTGCTGCATCTAAATCAAAGGACTATCTCCAATCTCGGCCATCGGAATCCTCCCCCAGAGACTGACATCCCCTGATCCGTAATCATTAATCAAATTATTGGCAATCGAATATCGATCGAGTGTTGTGCATCGGTTGCATATCGAATTGCCTCTGGCATCTGATGCATTATTATGCCATGCAGCGACATGCAACATGCGGGTGCATGCACCAAAAGGGTTAAACCCGAACCCGAACCCGAACCACTCAAAAATTATTTAGCTAATTTTTATTTTTACAATTTAATTTGTTTGAATTTCCACATGTCCCGCATATCAAGAAATTTATTACGGCCGCTTGCCTCTGCCTCTGCCCCTGCCTCTGATGCCGCTGCGCATGCGGCTCTCGTGCCTCTCTATTTGCCAGTTGGGGCGTGGCAGCAGAGCGGCCTCTGGGCGGTATCTCTTTGGGGGTCTTACCTCTGGCTGAATGATTCAAGGTAAAGCCCGAGCACGGGCCCGAGCCCGAAGTGGGTCAGGGAGCAGACGATGGTTTGGTCATGCGTCAGTGAGGCGTTGCTTCCGGCCCGGCTCTACCTTTGCCACTGGCTTTGCCTTTTTGCCTCATATTTCACGGCTGAGTAGCAGCGTGTCCCCCCCTCTCGCACCGCGAAGAGGCACACAAATCCCGAGTATGGGAGGCAGTAGGCAGAAGGAGGCAGCGGAGGGCTTGTCTAAATTTGGCATTAATTGCTTGGAAAATGTCGCTCCAAAGAGGAGCCACCACCGCTCTCCTCTTGGTGCTCGTGCAGCGCCAACTTGGAATTGGAACTTGCAACTGCAACGTAGTCTCCGTCTCTGCGTCTCTGCGCCTCTCCGTCGTCGTCTTGAGGACAATAAAAGTTCGTGAGAACTTGATGCTTATCGAACACTGAACTTGCAGACAATGCCAGCCCAATGAAATGGCGAGTGGGCAGCGACAGTGGGGCTGCGACTGCACAATCCACAGAGAGCGGGAGAGGGAGAGATGTGGGTGGGGGCATGCAACAGCAGAGGACAGAGGGAGCTGCAAAAGGTTTAAGCCATTTCCCCGCTGCTTTGATTAGCCTGGAAAATGGAAAATGGATCAAAATCAGAGTGCAACGAAATGAAATTTCCCACGAAAGCAGCGACGCATCCTCTCTCCACAGCTGCCACGTAAATGCTGTCTGCCTTGCCCCTTTCAGCCTCAACGGCTCTGTGTGTCCTTTCTACTTTTTGCACACCTCTTTGCCCGCAGGACTCTCTCGCGCTCGCTCTCTCTCAGATCGTTCGCCTTGCCGTCACATTCGCACATTTTTCTGCGACAGTCCTTAATCCTTTTTCTCACGCACCAAAAAACATTCAATAAAAAGAGAGCGAGAACGAGAGAGTTCTCAAGGATCCTTCCATCGATCGATGACACGTTGCAAATATTGGACAGGGCAGGGCAGGACAGGGCAGGACAGGGCAGGACACACAGCAGCGACTCATTGTCCTGGCGATTTTCGCCACAACGGAACGAACCCTCAGACGAAAGAACCCTGCCCCAGAATCCAGGTAGCAGTTGCTGCCACATCTGCATCCTCATGCCTCAACAATGGCAACGCAGTAAAATCCGAATCATGATCAATTCAATTATTGGTAGTCCCCGATCGAAGGAATCGGAGGAGCCTCCGTCACCTGCTCGTCCGTCCTTTCCTCACTTTTCCCATGACAAAATATTTCGCGGATAGCTCTCTCTCCCTCTCACCATTTCTCTCTGTTTGAGAGAGAGAGAGAGGGAGGGAGAAAGAGAGCTCCCATTGTCTGCGGGGCTAATCAAGTGGCTGCGGGACCAGACCAAGGGGCGATCTTTTCGCATTTTCCTCCTCAGGGGCGCTGCATTGTGCCTGCATTCTGCTGCAAATGCATCTCTCTTTCTTTTTCAGCTGAAACATGAAGCGGCCAACAAGTGTCCTGAGTCCTGAGGCAGGACACAGGATGGCCGGTCGGTCGTCCTGCCACATATATGCATGTACATATGCGCTTAGTGTAATGGGATAAGCTGCTCCCTCACAAGTGCGCGACGATAATGAAATTGTATACTTGTTCCTGCCTCAAACAGAGGCACAACAGCTACAGCAGAAACCAAATGGTATTCCGCCTGTGGGAAATTGTGGGAAAATCTTTCGATAATCCCTGCGCTGATGAATTGTTCGATCGATTCGCAGGTGCATGCCCCCATTGTTCTATCGAATGCGAGAAACGAGAGCTCTCCCTCCGCCTCTGCCTCCAGCTCCTCTTCCTCCTCCGCTCAAAAGATCCCAGAGATTCTGGTCGCGCTTTGCACAGTTTCCAGAGCGGAGGGATCTATCAGAGATCGAATATGTTGCAGGAATTGCATTAAAGCTCAAGGAATGATCAAATGATCATCATTATATTTCCTTAGAGAGTGTCGCTTTGTGGCTCAAGAAACCAACATCTTTCAAAAGGTGATCTTGAATGATCAGAAATCGTAGAGAATCCTAGAGAGTCAATGGATCGTTTCTAGTAAGCCCTGAAGCGTTTAGCGATCACTTCCATTGGATGTCAAGTTCTTTCAGAGACGATTCCTCGATCGGCGATGATCAGATGTTATCCTTGAGGTTCACTCTCAAGCAACCCCTTCCCGTCCTTGCCCCCGTGTGTGGTTCATTCATTACTCACTGGCTGCGATTGGGAGGGCGGCTCCTCTTGGGGCACTTGTGGCACTTGTGGAACCAGTGATCATTAGACGTGGGAATTCTGGGCGGACGCACAATGTGGTGCCCGTTGCGGTGGTGGTGCCGTTACCGTTAGAAGACTCACCTGCAACGAGAAGAGAAGAGCGAATCGAGCGCATAAATTATTAATTAAGAATGGGATAAAAAAAAAAGAAAACGAGCACCAGGCACCAGATTCTAGATTCCAGTGCAAATAAATTAGCAAAGCAAAGGAGGTAGTGGGAGTGGGAGTGGGCCTCTGAGAACGCCACCGCCGCTGCAGCCGCCACGTGTGGCACACGCAAGAACCGTTCCACCAGGCAGCAACAGCAGCAGCAACAGCAACAGCACCAGTGACCAGTAATGACCCCCAAGGAAAGGGCCGCCACCGCCACCATTCATGTGAATGCGGAATGAGGAATTTTTCACACTGCACTTGAGTCGGTGATCGGATGGTGGTGGTGGTGCCACCGCTGCTGCTGCACGTCTCTAGGAAAACAAAAGAAGTTCGCATAACTGGAATTAAAGCAGCGCCCATCCACAGGTAACAGTAACAGCAGCAACAAACGGCAGAAAAGGTAGCCAAAGGCCACAGATATAGATACCCTACATGGGATAGAGATAGGTGCAAATGTCCCATAAGCGAAAGGACTGCATATTTTTTGCAAATTCGAAACAAAATCGTTTGACCAAAGTGTGTCCTTTTACTTAGGGGACATTTGCATCCCATGAAGGTATTTTTGGTGGAAAAGATATCTTTTTATTCTATATGGAATGTATCTAGGCTTTGATTTAAATCTTTACAAGCATTTCAGACATTCTTTGGGTATCTACATATCTCATATGAAACATATAGAAACGGTCAGAGGTTAAGAACAAATCATACTACCCTCTCTTGAAAGGGCATGCACGACAGTAACTGAGTAGCACGACGACCGGCTCGTGGGTAGCGCGAGTGCTAAATGGGCCACAGAGTGAAGGGAGAGTGGCGGAGTGCAGTGTGGTGTGTGGTGTGTGGAGAGACATGTAGTGTAGTGTGGGGCTCCACATGCAATCGAATCTGTTGGAGTGGACACCATACACTCCCCCACAGTCCATGCCTGCACCACCTCGTGCCTTCTCCTCCTCGTGTCACCTACTCCAAAAGCCTCAGCCCCAAAGTCAGTCACCCCGAAAACAGTCACTCCCGAGGGGGCAGGGGGGGAGACGGCGCAGCGGAGGAATGGAGAGCTGCTCCTCTCATCAGCGGAGACAATGGTGGGAATATTCTCATATTAAGAAATCGCGCGATCTTCAGCGCCAGATGTGTCCGTGTCCGTGTGTCCGTGTGTCTTGCTGCGAGTGTTTGTATTTAGTGCAACGGCGCAGGTCAGCCCAAACGGTGCCAGCCCCACCGCCCCACCGCCGCACCGCCCCACCAGTGGCAACAACAGCAAATGTTCATGGCAAATTCGCAACGTGTCGTGGTCGTGCCACCGTTGTCATGTCCGAGAGTGTAACAAAGACCTCGACTGAGAATACCCCCAATGCCATTGCCTCCCCCTACCCCTCATGGCCCCAATACTGTCGTTCCTTCCGCTGCTACCACACCAGACTCCCCCGTCGCCGGGTTGCAACGCCCCCGCCAAGTAGCGCGAATAAACATTCATGCAACAGCAGCGGCAGCGGCAGTGGCAGTGGCAGCAACAACAACAGCAACAATAATTGCATTACACATAAAAATAAATTGTAATGAACTTAGGGAAGAGCGAGAGACGACACTCTGCCACGGATAGGGGGGGGGAGGCAGGCAACAACAGAAGAAGGAGGCAGAGGCAGCACCAGAGGGAGGCTGCAACAGAGGCAACACTGGAAGCAGCAACAGCAGCAGCAGAAGAGACAGCGGCCAATGTGAAAATCGATGCGGAAGCATGCAACAAACAGCGGCAGCGGCAGCGACAGCGGAGGCACCCACCAGAAAGGGCAACAACAGCTATAACAAATTTCACCTCAGCTTTGTTTTTGGGTCTAGGAATTTTCCACCAATTCGTCCAAACTGAAATTTGTTGTAACCCGCGAGTATTTTCCCTGGCTCTTCCTACCCCCCTCCTCCCCACCCCCCTTTTCTACCCAGCAATAAATATATTTAAATACGAATGCAACATGCAACATTGAAGCGGGTCAAAACGCGCCAAGAATCTCCATTGATGCACACCCAAGTGACAGATCGTTTCTCAAGAGGCTTTTAATTTCTAAAAAGCACATTTATTCAAGGGAAAGGGATCGATTAGCAATAGAACAGAGACTAAAGAAGTAGATTAAGTTTTGAAACTTAACATAACGCTGTAAAACATTTCCCATAAACGAAAGGATACTATTTATTCGAAAATGCGACAGAACTAACGAGAAAGTCTTCTAGATCCTATAATATGAGTGAGGCAAAGCGAATTTTTAATAGAAAAATATTTTGAAAGAAACTAGGAGTAGAATGGTAGTATATATAGTAGAAGTAGTGGTAGAAAAATATATGATAGGATACATCCTGTTTGAAATAATGAAATATACACAATTCATGGATGAAAACCATCGTGAAAGGAAATTCTACAACAAACAAAAATACGAAATATTTTCTTCTAGGACAACCCAAAGACTACCCGAAACTCAGCTTTTCTATATTTTATGTTTTCTCTATGGTAAAAGGGAAAGCAGGAAGGGGTTCTTAGGAGTCTTGGGGCGACGGACAAGCCCTGGACTGCTAAGCTGCACTGGAAAACAGAAAGAGTTACAAAATCAATGCTCCTTCACAGAACTAACTCCATTGGAAGGACTTGTGGAATACATAAAGTTGTCAAAAGGGAAGTCCTGGCACACACACACACACACAGACCATGTGGCATGCCTCCCATTCGTAGAAGTAATCGTATGTGGCATGGGTTCTGTGTCTGTGTGTGTGTGTGTGTGTGTGTTTGAGTCAATTAATTAGCCATGATTCTCACGACCTCAAATTAAGAGGAAAGCCCATAACAAATAGGAAACTCCAAGCAGCAGCAACAGAAGCAGCAACAGCAACAGCAACGGCAACGGCAGCATGCAACAAGAGCAACATTCAGAGAGGGGACGGCCTGAGGGGCGACAATGGACAACGACGGACAATACAATGGGCCCTAAGCCCCGCGGGACGGAGAGAGGTTAAAGAGTTAGCATCTTGCAGCCAGTTCGAGTTGCAAGTTGCAAGTAGCTAGCGCCAAGCGCCATGTGGAATGGGAGGAAGCTGCCACTGCGACTGCCTGTGCCACCGGGGGGGGGGATTTGGATTTGGGATTTGGGGTTTTTTGGGGAATGTCAAGCGGCTTTTGTAGGCGGCAGTGGGAGTACGGGAGTACCTGGAGATCTGATTTAAGCCCGAAATTAGGAATAATGGCTATGGCCTGCACATGACATCCCCCCCCACTGAAAGAGTGCAAGGTGGAGAGGGGAGAGGGAGCAAGGGAGGGGTAGCCACTCTGTGAAAGAGAGGGCAGAGTGTAGTCCGTAGTCCAGAGTCCGAGTGGAGCGTTGACAGGCAGCAAATGCGAACAAGACAGCATCGCTACCCACAGCAGACAGGCGGCGGCGCATAGATGGGACTGAGGCAGGAACTGCTGCCGGGAGGCAGGTTGCACTGGGGGCACAGTGAAATTATCTCACGGATAATCCGAACAACACGTTCAACCTTTTCTTCTCTCTCTCTCTCTCTCTCTGTCTCTTGGCTTTTCTCTCTCTTTTTCTTTTGATTTTCTTTTATTGTGGAGCTCCGCCGTTTCTTGAGCGGATTCCCCAAAGCGGAGGGCAGGGCCGGGAGGGGGGGGGCACTATTCCGAGTGTAGGCGCTGGGTCTCACCCTTTTTGGGGGTACTGCGGGGGCGCCTCCAAGCCGTTGAAACAATGGCAAAAATCCACCTGACTGCGGGCTGGAATCATTCTCTCTCTCGCTCTCTCTCTCTCTGAGGCTGTGTGCAGCATGCAGCAGAATCTGGAGACTGAGCTGCAGCGGCATCTGAATCTGCAATAAAACTGTAGCCAAAATGTTGAAGCTGAAGCTGGAAAGTGTTTCAGATACATGCCTCGTCTTCGTCTTTGGCTCTGGCTCTGGCTCTATCTCTGGCTCTGTCTCTGCCCCTGTGGTTTGTCGCTGCTTGGAAAACTGTTGCGGAAAAGTTATTTGCTGTTTGCTTAGCAGAGAGGCAGCAGCAGCAGCACCAAGAGAAAGGGTAACAGATTCCCACACTCCCAGCCGGACGGAAGCGGGGGCGGCAGGAGGGCTGCCACACCGCAACGGTACTCCGGGGCCTGGCCCAGAGTGTTGACAACGAAACAGAGACCATTGTGCCATGAATGGAGGGGCATGAGGCATGAGGCATGAGGCATGCATCTGTGTATCTGTGCATCGGTGTATCTGCGTATCTGTGTGTGTGTGCGTGCGACTGATTGATGAATGTCAGCGCCCGAAAGTGTTTTGTGTGTGCGTCACAGAGAGAGAGATAGAGATGGAGAGAGCGCGAGCAGGTGGGGGTAGGTGTCATGGGAAGCCCTGAGAGCCAGTGGCATTGAAGGTCACCCTTTGGAGATCTTTGATTTTCCCCTCCAGGCACTCCATCAGAATGTGGCACAAACCCTGAGAGGACCGAGAGAGGGCTCCGTTTGTGCCGCCACTTGAAGGCCTTCAAATGTTGCAAGCAAACAAAAGCCAACGTGCAACGTTCAACGTTCATCGTGCAACCTGCAGACACTAACTGTACCATGCAGCGGCGGAGTAACCTACAAATAAAAAGTCCACAAATCGACAGAAAACATCCAAAAGTTGAAAGTTGAAGTCGCGTCTGAAGTATCTGCCAGATACGTAGTCGTACTTGAAAAGATGCTCGCAGTCGGCAGTCGGCAGGCGGCAGGCGGCATGCCCCAGAGGCAGACACACTCCGCGTGATCGACCGTGTGTCGAAGGCGGCCGACTGTCCCGACAGATGGACATACGAGGTGCCGGGGCCTGGGCATCGCCATCCATATGGATGAGCTCTGTTTGTATTACGTTTGAAAGTCATGTTGCAGAGATACCCACCAAAAAAAAAAATATATCTGCATATCTGCAACGGGGCACCTGTGCTGCTGCTGCTTGCCACCCGCTGCTGCTGCTGCCATCGCTTGCCATCGCTTACCATCGCTTACCATCGCTTACCATCGCTTACCATCGCTTGGCTTCGTTGTCGTCACTTGCATATCAATGTGGCCAAAAAATATAAAATGTGACGTCTCTCGAAGGTGCACGATCAGAGCCAGAGCCATAGCCTTCTGCCTTCTGCCTGCCATACAAGTGATGCACACTCTCCTCCATTTGGCTTGCCCCATGGCCGAAAACACACGGCCTAGTGCGTCCCTAAGTCCCCATCCCCAATACCAAGGCCCCCTTCTGTCCTCCAGTGACGCAATCGAAGGCAAGACTACATTATAGAATAAACAAAACAGCGACCGACCTGCAAATGCAACAACTGCAGCAGCAGCAGCAGCAGCAGCGGCAGCATCGCTTAGCGTAACATTGAAAGTGCAACATCGTGTTGGTTTCGTTTGCTCTAATACCCTGTAAGTGCAGCGAAGAAGGGTGGATGTGTTCAGACAGTAGACACATATGTTTGATGCTGAAGAGCAAAAGGACCTTAATGATACCCACTGCAGGTGGAGAGGGAGAAATAGTTGGGTATAAGACCACAAATTCAAAGCTATAGGGCTACCATAAATGTACCTTTCACTCACCGGAATACCCAAAATCAACTAAATCCAACAGTTACTAAAGTCAGGACACGAGAAGGATGATTTATTGAGGCATCATTACTCATACTTTTCCCAAAAATGACTTCCAGTCAGGCAAGTCTTTGGCAACAGGGTATTCCCGTAGTCGTTGTATCATTCCTTGGCTGTCTTTGCGACGACGGCGTTTGCCGTCTGCGGTCGGGCAATTGAATTCATTGAATGCCCAGTCGTTTGGGCCCCAGATACGAGTACGACGATGCCTGCTGCCTGCTGGCTGCTGACTGCCGCCTGATTTGCTCTTCTGGCTTAAAATCAACCACAGGCAGCAGCAGCAATAACAGCCACAACAGTCAGCGACAAAAGCATTCGACAAGCCGAAGAAGACTGGGCCCTGGTCGCGGTTGCTTTTGCAATTTGTATTAAGGATGATTCCCAGCCAAATGGGGCACACGGGGCAGGGGCAGGGGCTGGGGCAGGGCTAGGGGTATGGGCAAGGGTCGGGGCAGATGAGAGACACGTCTGCGGTCTGTGCGAACATCGCGCATTTAACTAAAGCTCCTCTTGGCCTCTCTGCGCCACAGCACACAGAATACAAACCAATCCAATTTTCGGCTGCGCATTGACAACATTTGCATTTACACGCACTTGCCACAAGTCGGACATGCCACAAGCTCCACACTGACGAACTCCCACTCGCATACACACAATAACAGCCCCCCAACCTCACAGACCCCTTCCTCTATGGGTATCAATCGGATTTGAGGCGTGAAAGAGAGTCCGGGGACAATGGGGCAGGGCATGGTGCATGAGGCATGTGTAATGGAAACAGACTACGTATAAATTGTGTGTGTGGCAGCTTTGCTGATTATGTTTTCGACTGCTTATATGACGGAATCGATAAGCAACTAAAGTTTGTGGACTATCAATTGCTCTCGATTGATTTATCGATTATTCTAGATGTGGAAAATCATTCTCAAAGTTATATTAAACATAAACTCCTTGAAGTTATCGATTATCATGCATTTATTGATGTTAAACATTTTAAATGTATCGCTTTACACAGCTATAATCTAAAATTCTACTGTTTCCCTAGATAAATATCGATTTTTCGTGTTAATCTTGATTTTTCGATTATTTATCGAATTGAATACTTCAGTTTTTAATCGAAATAGAGTTGTTATTATGATAATCATTAGCAAAAGGCGTAATCAATTGAGTTATCGATAAAAAAAACCGATAGATGATGGAGATTAAAGCCGATCTATCGATAAATAAGTCGGAGTTTGCTTCTTCCGGTAAACTCCTGGGAGTCCTCCTTGCCCAAAATTGTCTCAATCAATTCCCATCTACAGTCTCAGCCCGTCTCAAGCCCCATGGCGCTCGCACCTCCAATACACTCTTAACCCATGGCAGCCCCATCGACAGCTTCCAATAGACTCACTCCAAAGAGCCCCAAAACGGAAGGAAGTAAGTGAGATGACGACTTCTCGCACTCTCGCCCTCCGCGCCACGCACTGACACCTTCCCCAATCAACTCATCTCGGGGAGGGGGGGGGGGGGGGGACAGCGGCAGGGGCCGGGCGCATGTGGCAAGTCTATGAGGTGGCGGCATGCGGCATGCAGGTGGATTTCAGTGCAGCTGCGATTTGTTTCACTTAGTTTTGCCGTCATCGTTGGCCCGTCAGCCTCTCCCATCCTCCATGGAACATTGGGTTGGAAATTTGCGTACGGCGTCGCTGGGATTTTGGGATTGTGTAAGACATGCACGCAACATTACCGCGGCGGTGGCGCCCCAAACTGCGCGCCCTCCGCCCCATTCCCCCCTGCAGAGCAGTATGTGAATAGATGTCGTGTAAGTCAGTCAATGACAAGAACAACAAACAGCAACAGCCAACAGACAAGAGACAAGAGACACACACACACACACACACACACAGATTGGATGTCAGTTTGGATTTTTCGGGCTGCTGCTGATGCAAGTTGAATGCCATTCAACCATCCATCCATCAATGCAGCAAAGTCCTGCGCATCCATCCATCGCAGCGCATCGTATCGGTGGGGCCGCAGTCAAGGCCACTAATTAGGTGAAACATTGCTCCACTCTGCCGCACTCTGCCGCACTCGGCCTCACTCTGCACCCCCCGCGCTGCTAATTAAGCGACCAACAACGAGAGACTCCAATTCGCAGAAGCCCAGAACGAACATACTCGTACACGAAATGAAAATTCTGCGTTTGCTGCTGCACGAAAATTCCAATCGGTTTCCCAGCCACAAAATACAGCCACTGACATCCACCGCTCGGACATTGACAATGCGCCCTCAGAGGTTTTTTGACATCGACTGCCGCGGACTGCCGGTTCGGCAGTAGGCAAACTATTGAGATGTCATCTGGATTCAAACACACCGACCGACGACCGACCGACCGACGACCGACCATGCCACAGAGAGTCACTTAGACCAGGCTAACGAGCAGACGGAGCAGGGGGCAGGGGGCAGCCAGGCGGCTAGGAAGCCAGAAGCGGTGGGATCTACTGGCCATGGCTCACCTTTGCTACTAGCATAATTAGAGGACCATCCCATCCCATCCCAGACCCGAACCTCAACCTCAACCTCAACCTGAAACTGAACTTCAATCTGAAACAAGTTGCGATTACACGCGTTGGCCATGTAATGGGGCCATGTTCGGATGTTGGGCTTGTTCTTCTTTGGGGCCCTCTCTGATCTCTGATTGAAATGCCAAAAACAACTGACGGCGATTATCCACGGACCCACGGACCCTGGGAGCGCATCAGGCTCCAGGCTCCAGGCTCCCGTACCTACCCGAGCCGCAGACCACGCCACAGATCATAGCAGAAGAAGAGTCTTCTTTCGGCCATAACTCACCTGCAAAGAAAAGAGAAGAATAATGGTATTTATTAAATGGTTATTCAAATAATATCACTATGTCATATTCGTCGAGTGACGTTGGTTCGCTGTACAAATTTCCCATAAGAGAATAGACACAAGACCTTCGAGCAGAGGCACTAACAGACCAGATTTTAGGATTAAATACTTTACAGATTCTATAAAAAAACTAAATAATACTAACGATTAATAACTAATGTAACTTTTGCTACGAGAATGATGTTCTTCAGAGACTGAAGGTGTCTTTTTTGTGTGTTTTTTTTGGGCCCATGCTAAAGATTCTCCCACGCATTCAGATGCCCAGATCTCAGTGGATCCGAGATATTCCAATCTGAACAGACCAATTGAAACCACGGCCTTTGGTCTCTTGTCTATTGTCGTCTCTGGGGTTCTATTCCGATCTGTTTCTCTGTTGCTCTAGTGCTCTCTGTGGTTCTTGTGGTTCCTGTTTGGCTCTGGGCTGTTTGTTTGTGTTGCAATAAAATGAAACGTAAATGAAATCTATTGTATTCTATATGAATAATGAGACAATTTTAATAATTTATAGACAACTTTCGGTTAACCGCAGAGGAAGAGCAAGAGACAAAGTCCCAGACTCCACAGACTCGCCATCTCCATCTCCATCTCCATCTGTATCTGCAATGGAGAGACAATGGAGGAGCCACACCACACCACAGCACACCACAAAAAGTTCGATGATCCTATGGAAAGGGCCCAGTCGAGAAGTCGGATATGGATATATGGTTTCTCTCTCTCTCAATCGTTGGGTGTTGTGTCTGTCCCCTGGAACCGTCGTTAGCCATGATAACAAATCGCGATTGGCATCGCTTCCGATCTATCCCCGACCAGCATCCAGACAAAGGTGAGAAAACTCCGGGCCCTACCGACAATTCATTCACTCAGTCATTCATTCAGGCACTCATTCATTGACCGCAAGAGCCACAAGCTTAGGCCCAGGGCCAGGCCCAGGCCTAGGCCCAGGCGACCCAATCGCTTGTAATTGTATCTGTCGCAGCAATAAGTCAAAGTTGTCGCGAGGCCTTGGTGGCTGCCACAGGAGCGGAGGAACGGAGGAGCAGGAGTGGAGTGGCATGGGGAATGGGGCAACGTGTGGCGTGGACCCGTGGTCCATGGTTCGTGGTCGCCGCCTGGCTGCGTCTCAGTTACACGTCTCCTGGGTTACATGATCTCATGGCTTCCAGCCATTTGCCTTCTGCTGTTATTGTTTTATGGCTTGGCTATTAGCCAGCGGGAAGGGCTAATCTCTGCCAGCTTCTGGTGCGCTGGTCAGGAGCGGCGGCTACTCGGGTTCGGGGCAATTAAATGGCTTCGCCCCCAAGGGGCACGATCCCCAACACGAGCACAGGTGGGGCAGGGAGAGCGGGAGATGACATTTATTTATAGAAGTGCATTGCGGTTGCACTCATTCGGAATTTCATAATGGAAATGGGAATGGAAATGCAATTGCAATTGCAGAATGGTGTTGCAGTCCAATGATTGATTCACTCTCGAGAGTGAGTGGAGTGAATCGATCGAAGACTATTCCAAATCAGATGCTTCAGTGGCAGCAAATAAGGCACACTCGTAGTAAATGCAGTATAAATTGCCCCTAAGTGAACGGATACATTCGTTTAAAGCCGTGTAATTGCCACATTCTGTGGGTATCCACATAAGGGTTTACTTTCCTTGCAGGAACTCCCAAAATGGGGGCGGAGTCCCAGGCATACACACATCCCCCAGATGCCCGTGCGACGGTCATTCGTGGGCCATTCGTCCAGTCTTCATTCCATTTCCGGTGTCCGTTTCGGGCACCCATGCCTCCCCTTCTCGCTGGAATCCTTGATTTCTCCCTCTCTTTGGGCTGCCACCGCCACCGGGGGTGTACATGTACATACATCCCCCTTTTGGGCCCAAAATCAATAGCGCCCCAATCGTCGGGTTACGTTCCAGTGGGTGGGGTCTCTCATGTGTTCGGGCCCCGACGGACTCGGACTCGAAGTTGGACTCGTCCTTGGGTCCTCGGACAGTCGGATGCGACACCTAAACGATGTGCTATACCGATGACAGAGAGGAGCAGATGCAGGAGCTGAATAGGGAAGCAAAATGGAGGAGCTGAAGTGGGGCTGAAACCGAGAGCCCGCCAGAGACACATGGACAAACAGACCAAATGTGGAGCCGATGACGTTGATAGTCCACGTAGCACACACACACACACACAGAGAGAGAGAGATAGCGATAGAGGGAGAGGATACATGGATGGATACATATGTGCCGGTCGGCTGTGGCAAGGAGTCTGCTGGTTGCAACAGCGAATGCTAAGCTTGCTTTCTCCTCTCTGCACTCTGCCCCCCCCCTCTCTTCCGACTCTCTCTTCGTCCCGGGGCAACAATAAAAACTTGAATTTTGTTGATTTTATTTGCTTGGAAGGAGTTTTTGGTATCCTGGCCTGTGGCATGGCCATGGCTCCTCTATGCTGCCTGCTGCCTGCTTCTGTGGCAACTGTCTCTCCTCTTCGGCAATCGCCCCAACTTGAACTTTATGCCGTTGCGGCTGAGTGATTCGTGTTGGAGTCGCCTCCTCTGCTCTCCCCACCCCCCACATAGAAGTGGACCTTGGACGATGTCTGCCGGAATCGGAGTCGGAGCTGCCACAGAAGGAGTCGTCGCTCCAGCTGCAGATGACTAGATAGCACGCGTCGTTTTTGCCACTTATTGGACAGTCTCCAGCAGGAGCTTCCCAGCATCCCAGCATCCCATGGACGACAGGACCAAGGACCCCCGTCTCTTATGTATTTTGCTGGCCATGTCCTGGGCTCCTCCAGACTCGAACGCTGCCTTTCTGCTTCTGCCTGGGTGTGTGTGTGTGCGTGGCATGTAGCATGTAGCCAGACTATGACTGCAATTTGGAGAACTTAACCGCAACTGGCAGCAGCTGGAGGAAGGGCGGTGGGGCTGTGGGCTGTGGGGGCAAGCAGGACACAGAGGGAGCACCGCAGGGCAGGACACAAATTGCGAACAAATGAAAGTAGCGAAAATGTTCGACTCCGCAGCTTCGGTCCAGCTCTGGAGCTCTGTCTGTCTGCGGCTCTGACTCCTTCTTTGGCTCCTTCCTCCTCCTTCTCCTGCTTTGTGTCCTTCTCCCCCTCCCTTGTAATGTTGTACATGTGTTTGGGGGTCTGTCTTCTGTCATGTGTCCTCCACTCTTTCCTTTCCTCTCCGTTTCTTCTGCTTCTTCTGTTCTTAGCCATCGTTTTTGTCGGCCAGTTTAACTGGAGGTCAAGTGAGTGGAGGAATACCCACCCATTGGATCCGGGCTCCGCACAAAAACTGCTGACGCACACACCCGCTCCTGGGTGGAGGTCCTGGTCATTGCCTCTCTCTCTCCCTCTCTATCTCTCTGTCGGCGAGTCCTGGTCCTGCCTTTCTGATAGGTTGATATAATTGAAAAGCGTAGAAAGTTTCTGCCAGAAATCAATAGAAGACTTTTCCATGGATGTCTCGCTCTTTCGCTCCATATATGCCTTGTGGGCTATTAGTCCTGCCATCCATTGGCTCCAGGCCACACACTCCCTGCCCCATTCGAGCCCCACCCTTTTGGGGCAGCTACTGCCACACAGCTGCCATATTCAAATATGCGGTTTGGCACTCTTCAATCCTACAACAAATCGTTCAGCGGGCCAGCAGCAGCAGCAGCAGCCCAAACACCAACAACAGGGGGGCCATAAATCACATACGCACTCATGCACTCATTCACTCTAACACTCACACACGCACTCATTCATATGCACTCACACACACACTCGCATTCATTTTACTCTGTGCAGAAGGGTATCATGATTTGACGAAAGGAATATCCCGGAATCTCCAAAGAACGGAATGTCACTACTCCTATCTTTCACAGTGTGGCTTAGCAGTCTGTATCTGTATCTCTCGCAGTGTGGCTTAGCACTAACTCTCTCTATCTCTCTCCCAGTGTGTAGCCCCAGTAGCTGTCACGGTTACAATCTATCCTAAGGGTTTGACAACCAAATCGGAGGACTATATCCCATTGCTGTCATACGAAAGATACACATTCTAGGGTATCCATTGGTTCGTCATTGGCGGCCACTTTGGAGGGCACTTTCCTTCCTTTTCTCGTTCACATTTGAGTTTGAATACCGCTCGGGCCTTGCATTTTCTTACACACAATTGTCTCTTTTCTTTGGGGCCTCGCACAATGCACACAAGGGGTGTTCGTTCTCCCAGGGGGTGGGAACTGGGGACTGGGGACTGGGGGGCACCAGGCTTTTGTGAATTGGTGTCCAAGCGTTTTATGTTTCAATTATGCGCAACTTGGGCCCAACAATGGCGACTGTGTTCCTCCTCCCGTCCCCGTCCCCGTGTCCGTCCCCGTCCCCTGTGTTCGTCGAAATGATGATGCAAAGTGACTCTGGGTCCCGGACAAGGAGCAAAAGGATCTCCATGCGGCCTGCTCCATCACCATCTCCCAGCTGTTCCATTCTTCCTTCTGCTGTGTGTGTTTGTTGATGCATAAATTCCTGCAGCATATGTATGCAACACGCACAGGAAGTGCCTGTATGTACATACATATGTATGTATGTGCATGTGTGTGTTTGCAACGGTAATTTTCATGCATTGTAAGGACTTTGCACTTTTGACTTCACTTCGGGGTCCAGCACTCCTTTTGGACTCCAGCCAGAAGGAGCAGCCCGGAACTCTTGGCAGCGGAGTCCCAGGATTTCCAGAATTCGGGATTCAATTAGGCTTCAGATCCGCCGGAATCTGGGAGTCCGTGCTTCAGCTATCCCTCGTATCCCTCTTGTTATTCGTTTTGAGGGGTGGACAACCCCTTTATTTTTGTCAAGGGGACGGACGACCAATGCAGTGGCCCCGTCTCCCGCTGTGACTACCAGAGCTTCTCAAAAGATTCTTGAGGAATGTTTTATTTTTTTTTCATACTTTTTTGTCGTTTTTTTTTTATTCATGGCGATTGCAAAATGGCGTCGCCTCTGCATTGATGCTGTTGCTGTTGCTGTTGCGCCGGCGCAGACGCAACAATGCGACGGCGGCGTCTTGGCCGAGCCCAGAGCGAGATGGAGCGACCGGAGACCGTTGGGCTTGGCTTTTACCGTTCCGTTCCGTTCCGCTCTGCTCTGTTGTCCGCTTTTTGTATTGTGCTTTCGACTTGATATCAAGGTCTGGCCAATCAAAAAGTCCAACGCACACAAGCCGAGCGGGAGAGCAAAGCGAGACAGAGAGAGAGAGAGCGAGGTAGAGAGAGAGAGAGAGACAGAGAGACAGCTGACGTAGCACAGTACAGTCCAAGGGACAGGGGAGCCTACCCACCGATCGACAGACAGACAGAGGGACAGACAGAGACAGGTGTGAAGCAGAAAGTCAAAAGCAATAACAAAATCGTAACACGGCGGCAGATAAACCACACGAAGCAATCATGGAAGGGGGCCATGTGCTGTACGGTGGGGGGTGGGGAGGAAGAGCAACGAAAAACCTGCTCAATGCCGCCTCTTGCTTGCTTGCTCTCTCACTCTGTCGCCAGCCGATCGCCACCGAAGCTACGAAGCCGTGAAGCCACGAGATAGATACGAAGATGATGACGCTCGCTATCCAGGGGCCAAACGAAGCAACAAAAAAACGAAAACGAAGCGTAACGAAAGCCGAACCAAACCGAAGCGACTGGGCAGAGTTGGGTGTCGGTCGTCGCGTGTCTGTGTGGCTGTGTGTGTGGGTAGGGCAGACAGAGCAGACCAAAGCTGGGCAGAGGCTTAGGCAGAGGGGACCGATCACGGAGCCCCCTCCACCCCCACTGACAATAGTCGGCATGGCATGAATCTCTTCTACCCGTGACTGATTCCAGTGTCATCGACTGAAGAGGGGCTTTCCGAACAGCGAGGGGAGGAGAGCCCCTGGCGAGAGGGCGGCAGCCAACGGCGAGCCACAGCCCAAAGCCCCACAAAAGTAAATAAGTTATCAGTGGAATTGTAACTGGAAACTCTCCCTCTCTCTCTATCGCACAAGAAAAGCAACAAAAAATGAATGAATAAATAAAAGGGGAGGCGTCAACAACGCCAACAAAAGCAACAGCAACCACACACAATAAGAAACGGTGAAGTGTGTGTCGGTGGAAGGACGGGGGGGGAGGAGGAGTAGAATAAGGTGGAAAGAGGTGCAGGCCAGAGGAGCAGAAGGAGATGCAGATGGAGAAGGCGAGGGCGAGGGCGAGGAAGACCAGGCAAACGGTGACAAAGATCTGAGACGCAGAGCGCGTCTTGGGAGACTCTGGAGACTGCTGAAGAGAGCCAATTTACGCACACACACACCCATCAGAGGGGAGCCAGGGTGTGTGTGTGTGTGCGTGTGTGTGTGAGACGCATGTGAATTAAGCGCAGCGAATGGCGATTGGCGATTGGTGAGCGAGCGCGTGCCCCCCATTTAAAATGATTCCAATGCGAATCCGTGGGATGGGATGGGCAATAAAATCAGACAATTACACGACGTACATATACGGGGCTATGTGTACATAAATAAAGGAGGAGAACAAAGAGGGAGCAAGAAGAAGAGGTACGAAACCGTCAAGAAGAATGTCTAGAAGAAAGGTGATTGTAGAAGCAAAAAGAAGAAGAGTAGAAATCGCACCCACGAATACACTCACTTTAGAGTGGTCTAACTAATGACTAAATGAATGCACCCATGAAGAATAAGAGAAATCACTCTGGCCACTCACTCAGGAATCGAATGATATACATATGTATGTATGTATGTACATGTGTCCTCATCTTGCACTCCAATCACTCCTCCTTGCACCCACTTCTTCCCCAGTCTACTCCTGAGGCTCGAACAGAGAGGAAGGCTCCTCCGAAGCCAACGCAGGGCCTTCATCCGCGACTCCATATCCATCTCAAGTTCCATCTCCGTCTGGCTCCACCAGGCTCCACTTTAAGGTGTGCAATGGCAATGTGACAATGGCATCTTAATGATAATAATTATGCTGATAAGATGCGTGGGGCACAGAGGCAGAGGTAGAGGCACAGAGAGAGGCGCACACAGGATGAGGGAGGGGGCGGGGGGCACGGGGGCCATGCCATGGGCCGATATAAATCGCTGGCAAACGGAAATGGGGAGTGCCATGGACCCGAGGCCCATCCACATGCATTTGAAGGTGGGGTCCCCCTGCCCATGCCAGCCCCTCCCTCTCCGCTCGATGCGTCCCCTGGGCGCAGCTCCAAGAAGACCTCAATCCGAGAAGCGTAGCTGTTCGTTTCGGGCCATGATTGATTTATTTATTTGAGTCACAGAGCAACGCACGCGTCGCGTCGCGTCTTTGGACTGGGATTCGCATCTTGGCTTCGTTTTAAAATCAGTAATCATTGAATTAAATTATGCCACAGCTCAAAAATGAAGGAAAAAAAATAACCGGGGAAGAGAAGAGACAAAAAGAAACCAAAAGATATCCAAACAGAACCGCATCCATCTCCACCACATAGCCATCCATCCGTCCAAGCAGCCGTCGGCCGCACCCACACCCACAAACAGACAGCAGCAATCATTGAGGAGGAGTTGGTCACATGCCACAGCAACAAATATTGTGGCAACAACAGCAATAATTGCGGCAACAACAACTGCAGCTCATTGGCTGTGAAGTTTTTATTGAATTCGCTGCCAAAAACACCCACATGGGTGTCCCAAGAAATCCAAAAGAGAAGAATCCATCCACAAGATCCACACGAAATCAAAGACCAAACAAATATCTCTAAGATCACAAAAAAAAAACTGTAACCGATATACGGGAATCGGAAACAGTGCGTATCGAATGTGTAAAACAATCTGGCATTGAACTTGTTCAATCGTTGTTATCGATAGACGATACATTATATGAGTAGACTATATCGATTATTTATGGACGATAACGATTATAGATGGCTGATATGGATTAACTATAGATTATACCGATTATCGATTATACATTTTATCGATTTCCGATAACTTATTTGGAACAGCGGTAGCCGATATCTGTATACCAATGCCTTTATATTTATTTGTCCGTTGATAATCGATAATAGTCGATGGCTGAAAGATTAATTTATTGTTTAAATTAGTAATTTAACATTTTTCGATTCCAAAAGCTTATCACCCGATATCCCGTTTATCTGCAATTGAAACTACTGGCCTACAACGTACTGTACAGACAGTGCCGGACCCAAGACCCACCTCTTCTTCTCTCTGGGTGTGGACTCACGTTTGGGGTCCACCACCGCAGCCGATTGCGTGGGCTGTGCATCATTTTCAATCTGTGGCCCAAAGACCCGGGGACCTCAGGCCCAAGCCACCGATGAGCTATTTATAAACGCAATGAATGAGCAAACGAATCAATGAATGAGTGAGTTCGAGTCGAGTCGAAGGCAGCGAAATAATAATTGCTTGGCTCAATTAAAAAAAGGCGAAACAAACCTCAGAGTAGGAGGTGGACGAGGAGGTGGAGGTGGAGGAGGAGGAGGAGAGACCCCATGTAGACCAAAACGACAAAAGGTTTACGTCCCATCATCATCATCATCATCATTCGGAGGGAAAGACTCTTCTTCAGAGATGCTTCTTTTCCACTTCTTTTGGGGCCCACAGAGACGGACGCTGGTTCCATCTTCCACTTCTTTTCGTTGGGGGCTCTGTGGCATGACACTTGCGTAGGCGCTGGCCAAGCCCTTTCGGATGGGTCCTAATGAATGACTTCTCTCTCTCTCTCTGGGTCTGAAACTAATCACATTGATTCCCCCTCAAACGATGCCCCTTCCCCCGTGAAACCTTGCCTCCTCCTCCGCCTCTTCCATCTCGTCTCTTTATGAAGAGTTATTTGATCTTGGCCTAATTTATGCAAAATAATTATGATTTTTTTCCGTAATTTCGGTTGGGTTTTTTGATTCGAGGATCTCTGCGCGTTTCCGGCCTTTGAGCGAGTGTCGGATTCGCTTTCGGCACGTGCTCCGCGAATCGGGGGTTAAAAGAGTGCAGAATTAGGGGAAAAAATGAAGTGAGAAGCGCTGGAAATAAATGCGGAAAATGCCATTGAAATGTGAGTTCGCGCCTAGGAAAATGGGGAGGCGCCTGCGCAGGGGAAGGGCACTGGCAGGATGCCTGCCCTACACCCACCCCATCCAGTCATCAGATGTTGCCTCCCCGAAGCATTTTGCGGTTTGTTTTGCTCGCCAGCTACGTGGCAAAGGAAAGGAGAGGAGACGACGGAAAAGTAACAGCCGGCAATGAAGGAATACAAAATTGTGTTTGCTTACAGACAGCAAGAGAGAGGGTGGAGAGAGTGCCATCCACTGGGAGCTATGACAAAGGTGCCAAGTTCTAGACACTGCAGCACATCTACCCAGCACCACCCCACCACCCCACCACCCCACCGCCCATATTGAAAGTGAAAAGTTTGCCAAAGTGCGGGGCAAACGAACGGAAAAGCGACGCGGGTGGTGGTCCTGGTCGCCTCCTCATCATAAAACAACACCCAAAAAAAGAGGAAATTATCAAAAAAAAAGCAGCGAAAAGAAAAGGAAAACCGCGAGAAAATCAAACGAAAAGGAAATTCAGCAAAGGAAAGCCTGATAAAAACAAAAGGAACAGAAAATTAAGCAAATTCTGAGAAAGGGAAAAGCGGCAAAGAAAGCCCCGATGAAAACAGAAGCAAAATAAAACACAAGCAAAGGAAAACAGAGAAAATACGCGTATACCAAGACAGAAAAAAGAACATAAAAAACTGAGAAGCAGTAAAGGAAAATGGGCGAAAAGCTGAAAAGGACACGAAAACGGACAAGCATACTGAAAAGAATATGCGTAGCAAAACAAAGGGCGTTAAAAAAAGATGGAAGGCGGGTGGAGAAGGGGGTGGTCTGGGTAAGAGATTCATTAACTTGTTGGCCTCTGTGGGTGGCGCGGCGTGGCACTCACTCCCGGGGACATTTCCCCCACTCTGCTTGGTAAGTCGTTCGTCGAAGGACATTTTTGTAAGAGATTTAAACTGCTTTACGATTGAAATTCCTACTTTATTCTGCTGCTTTACTGCCATATCAGACTGCCTAACGCTGCTCCTATTCCATTCCATTCCTTAAACACATGTATACGCTACTCGGATCTGCATTCGATTGCACTGCTTGACTGTTGGATGGTACAGCTTGCTATTGCTTCACTTTCTTGACCAGTGTCCGGTCCGCTTTACCATTATTTTATTGTACTTTACTTTTCATTGGATTACTGATTCATCATTCTTATGCTTAACTCTTTATTCTACATACACTTTCATACACTTTTCAATTCCATTCCGTTCCACTGCTTAAGAGCTTCTCTGTTTCACACTTTATTCCATGCCAATGGATAACTTTAGCTCTAACTCTATTCCACTCATTCCATTCCACTATTCCGCATTCCTCTGTTCCACCGAAAGCCTAGCTGTTCCACTTGCCATTCCATTCCATAGCTTAAGCTTGACTTCCATTTCTCAATCGTTTCGGACCCAAGGTTTCGCTTAGGTTAAACGCGCATTGCGTATACGCCACGTTTCAGGGGCAGAAGGAGCACTGGACACTGGCCAGTGTCTCGCCCACTCCCCCGCAGCTCCTTTTATTACTCATTCGTTGTATTCACTCCTAGCACCTATTCTTTGTACTCATTCTTAGGCACTCACTCAATTCCTTTGGCATTCACATAGATATTATTGTGCCCATTGTGCCGCTCCCTGACTTTTGTCCCCACTGCAAAACTTCTTCTTGGGATTCTCAAAAATCTTCTCCTGAAAATGTGCAACAAGAAAAGGAGTTGGCAAAGAAAAGCGGGAAAGGGGGAACGGGGAAGGAGCGGGAAAGGAGCGTGGAAGCGTAGAATAGAACTGAAAACAAAGCAAAACAAAAGCCAAAAAGCGAATTGCGAAGACAAAAGCAAGTGCAAAACAATTCCAGAAAATATTATGAAACTCCATCCACAAACAAACAAAACGTGGCGAAGGTCCTGGAGGACCCCAAAAAGCGGTTGCACCTCGGAGTGGAGCGCGAGACGAGGCGGAGACGAAGAAGTAGACGATTCTGCCGCGTCAGTTGGAGACAGTTTTTGGACTCCCGGATGATGCCTCTGCCTCTGGGTCTGGCTCTGGCTCTGGCTCTGGCTCCCCCCCAAGTCCTGGGACACCCAGCGATGGACTCCAGCGACTCCCAGAGTCCGCCGCAGCGGAAGTAACTTGCTGCGCCGCTGTTGCGGCTGATTATGCTGCCAGTGGCAGTGTGGCAGGAACAGAGACGCGGCTGCTCTTCCTTCTGTCTGGACTCCCGGCTGCTGCTCGCATATGAGTCCCTGGCTGGCTGGCGCTGGCGTCTCTCCCGCAGCGACCAGAGCGCTCTCGCTCCAGCTCTCCCTCTCTCTCCCCTGGCCTGGCGGAGGCAGAGACCCGTTTCAATTTGTAGAGTGCCCCATGCCCCACCATTCTGTGGAACAGTTTAATTATACATAAATACAAGAGTTGGCATTCAGCCCAGTCCCAGACCCAGTCCCAGTCCCTGGCATCCACACCCCCCTTTTTTTATGTGGGAAGGGGAGGCATCCCAAAAACTGTGGCCGCAGCTGGACAAAAGTTTGACGTCCACATGACGACACGTTGACACTGCGGGTGCACAGGCAGTGGCAGGAGAAGGCACTGCTACTGCTACTGCTGCTGCCGCTGCCACTGTTATTTGTTATAACAATTGCAAATGCCAAAAGCCCAAAAGCAGGAACAAGGAGCACCAGGAGCACCCATCGGTGGTCGGTGGTTGTCATGGCGCCGCCCGAAACAGCGGCAGGATAACAAAAAAAACAGCGGCAGGCAACGGCAGGGGCAGCGCTCTGGTCGCCTGGTCTGTCGGTCGCTTTCGCCCATTTAATGGACACTGTTTGGTCGATAATCAAATTAAAAGAAACGAAGCGAAAAGCCAGGAAAAAAACAACACCAAATGCAAGGCACAGCCAGGCGCCAGGACTATGACGAGGACGAGGACACGGCACTCGACCATGAGATGCCCAACCTCCAGCCCTGCAGAGGGGAGGGAATCGCAGTCGGAATCGGAATCGGTCATCGAATCGCTGGGGGTCAGGTGGGTTGCTGCAGGTGCAGCCCTGCCATTCTTCCAGCTGCAAAAAGGAACGGAACGGACGCGTGCCGCTCGATTGGTGATGACCAGGAGGCCAGTACCCCCGATTGCCTGGCCAGGACGCCTGTGCGTTGAAGCCGAACGGCAGCAAAAGTACTTTGACTGTCGGCGCGTGCCACGAGTCATGAGTACACCCAGTCATGGATTCATTTAAAGCATTGAATAGGTGCCAAAAACACCAAAAAAGCGATTGATTCATGATTGTTCAGACTTTTTTCGTGAAGAATTGGCCGTTCGCTTATGGGAAACTTTATTGGAATTTTGGGACACAAATATAATGAATTATGGAATTTAGAATGAATAATATATTGATTTGTGCTTGTGGAGCTAAGTCGATTGATTTCGACTGATGGTGTGAGTGCTTTGAGTGCCTATCGATGATTCGTGGCAATGAAAGATACACAACCAATCGAAATGCAATCGAATGGTCGCACTTATCGAAACGTAATCGATAGCTTCTGCAACTGAAAGTTCGCTTCAATCGAAATATTCCATTCCTTCAGGCTCCCACCCCCAATGAACGTGCATATCTCCGCCACTCAGCTCTCTCGCTACACCTTTCACCCACTCCCCTTTTTTTGGGGCACTTCTCAATCACTTGTCGTACATGAACCATTGCATGAACCAAAGACTTGTTCTCGGAAATTACTCATCAGTGAAGCACCCATCCCATACATGCCTATGCCCCAGCACCTGTGATAAGCGAGAGACCACGACCACGACCACCCATCCCCCCACCGCAACACCTGTGATAAGAGACAGAGAGGCAGTATGCCCATTGGGTTGACGGGCATGACGAAATGTTGTAAAATGTTCATCTGCCTCCAAAAGATCCCACAAAAAAGATTCCCAGACCCAAAAAAAAAACCAAGAACAAGAGAATCGAAAATCAAAATTGAAATTGTAGCAATTAATTATGATAGGACCCCGCCCCACCCCGCCACAGGGGTGTGGGGGGTTAGTTCGAACAACAGCAATTTTCGGGGACAGCAGAATGCGGAGATATCGATAAGGGGGGACAGCAGTCTTGTCAGAACCAAGCCTCAGGTCGGTCCAAGCGATCGTCAGCAGCCGCTCTACTTTTTATCAAGAAAAAGCGCAACACCAAAGGTGGCACGGGGGGCCTCGGCTCTGGGGCGTGGTGCTGCCTTTTGTTGACTTTGATTTGTAAGACAAATAAACCATCTACAACAACAAAAAACCGAAACAAACAACTTTGCGAGCAATTAAAATTGTTTTAAAAAAAGAACTTTAAAAACTTTTGTGGGAGTGAGAAGGGGGTTCGTGACTCTCTCTCTCCATCTCCCTCTCTCCCCCGCTCTTTTCGACTGACCGAAGTGCGTCATTGTCCACTCCCGCTATCTAGATATCTAGCCGATAACACTGCTTGCTCTCCACGGCCCCCACACTGACCCCCGCTTGCGCGGTCTCTGGCAAAAAAAAGTGTGTGGAAAATCTGTGCAAAAATGAAACCACCAAAAGCAGGGCGAAACAATCCACAATATTTTTTATGGTGGGGGGGCCACAATCCATATTATGACAATGATATGGGGGGATACACCCATGGGCAGGCGTTGCTCGACGAAGCGGCCGTACCGCTGCTTTATGGGTTTACTGCCACCTTGATTTCCCTTTGAACGAGCGACGGAGCGCCCCAAAAACGAGCCGAAAAACCCTCGACCATTGGGATAGGGCATTCGTGGAACCGAAAATTGAAAGGGTATGTCTGACTGGCGACTGACTTTACAACACCACGCCAGTGCCACAAAAATCAGCACAAAAAAGCGAAACCAAAATCTGAAAAATCATGGCGGGACACACCTAAAACGAACGGGTAGACGGACGTACTGGGGCTCTGATTTAACGCATTGCGATATCGCCTAGCGATAACTCCGACTAGATACAAACAGACGGGGGGAGAGGAAGACGTGCCATATGGGCCAGGTGGGGAGCGTACACTGATACTCATGACCAAGTTTTGTTGGGTCCACATGAACTTGGGGATAATCTGTTATTGACAAAGTGTCAAAGGATCTAAACCAAAAAAGTCATTCATCAAAAAGGTATGAAAATTTATCGATTATCCAGAAAGGTCACTAGTAAGCATGTGAAATGATTTGATGATACAAATTGGGTAAGATATTGAAAATAGAGCTTCATAAGGAAATGAAGGAGAGTCCAAGTAAACGAACAGAATCCCAATAAGGAATGTATAGATACATTTATAAGATACAAAATCTATGTCAAAAAGTGAATGGAATTCAAATAAATGCCAAACTATGACAGGTGGTGACCCCGACTCTTAATAGATGCAGGTGTTCCATGGGTCAGTTGTTCCCCAATCCACATGATGTACATATATTACTGCACTTTGCAAGCAAAAGATGACCCTGACATGAACTACAAATCATAGAACTCTGGCTACTTTTTCTGGGGAAGAGCTTTCTCATGCTTGCATCGTATACCCAACCAGGAACACATCGCGTCCAATTGGAATGAGAATCGTAAACAATAGATCATATACATAATAGAAGCACATTCCACTAAGAATATGGTGGTGTTCCCATCCGTTGAAAGCTGCCCTGCTCCACTTACCTTGTGCAATTCGGACCGCTGGCATTTTAATTCTCATTTTTCTTTCCAATTTCCAAAGATTTCCTTTTCCAGGCTTCGGACACACCTACACACACACACAGGGGTGCCCCCCGCTACCAGTTGTGGCAACGGTGGGTGGTATGTAACGGTCCTATGAGGTATCAATCCTAGAACTAGATTCCCGTTTTTCGATTGACCGGATACGTGTGTAGGTTTTTTGTTTGTTTTGTTTTTCGTTGTAGATTTTTTTGCTTATTCCTTGTTCTAGGTTCCGTTACGTTTACGTTATTATTGCACCCGGTTTCCTTTAGCGTTTCCTTTAATTATCACACCAAAAAAAGGACACACACTCACACATACAGTGGACACACGCGCGCGTTAAATGCAGTTGGAATATCCTTTCTGGGCTACTCCTTGGATGACTGCGATGCCATCAAGGCTCGATCTGTGACCCTGGCTTGGATGATGGCAAAGAAAGGGTCACTCTTTCTTGCTGCTGCTGCTTCGGCTTCTTCTTCCTTCCTGCTTCCTGCTTCCGCTTTTCTTCGTATTAGGAACCGTTTATGTTCTTATTTGCCTACTCCTCTCCTCGACGGTGGTGATGCTTCACAGGCGATTCTACTGCTGCTGTTTGTATTTTTTCAGTTAGAAGTTTTTTTTGGTGGCGGCCTCTGAAAACAGTTGTTCGTTTCGTTCGTTTTATTTTTGCATTTGCCACCCATATTGTCTGTCGGTGTGTCCCGTCTCTCGTCTCTCAGATATCGCTCCCCCCCCGACAATAGGAGCTGGGAAACAGCTTTATCATTTCTCCAATTGGAGTATCTTTTATCCTCTTGTGTGTTTTTTTGTTTTGCGTTTGTTTTTGTTTTTGTTTTCGTTTGTTTTGATTTCTTTTTGTTTTTACACTTGCTCACACTTGAAAAAAATTGCACTTCTTTTGTGGTTGTTGTTGTTGTTGTTTGGTTGCTGTAGTTGTTTGGTTGTTGTGTTGGGTATTACTTTTAGAGGATGATATTACATTTAGAGAGAGGTTAGAAAAGTAGTTAATATTAGTTATTGTTTATTAATTGTTGCTGCTTGTCGGGTTGCTGCGGCGGAGCTCCAGTAACGGCTGCTGCTGCTGTTTGTGGCGCGACGGATGGCGGGAGCTTTTTTTGTCGTCGTCCGGTTTTTGTGTGGTGCTAACGGTAACGGCGGAAGTGAAGTACGCGACTGCTTTGCGACTGCTAGCGGCGAGCGCTTCTTCGCTGCGGCTGCGACTGTGGCGCTGTTCAGCCTCTGCTTTTGCTTCTGCTGCCACGGCAATGTGCCGTTGTGTTCTCTGTGTATGACTGTGTATGGCTGTATGTGTGCATCTGTGTTGTCCAACCAACAAAGCACAAAGCCCAACAGCACACAACCGACAACCGTCGTCGAACTCCAACAACACTCCAGCAACAATACCAACAACACCAGCCACGGCGACAGCGAACGAGTGGCGGCGAACACGAACCTGGTCGTTGCAGACCGAAAAGCTTGACACGACGACTGGCTGTGGCTGGTCGGTCTACCGTGCGTGTGTGAGGGTGAGCAAGAGCGAGACCGAGAGCGAGAGCAGTGGCTCTGCTGCTGCTGCTGCTGCTATTGCTGTTGCTGTTGCTGCTGTGAAATGGTATGTGTGTGTTTATGTGAGAGAGAGTTCGACTAAGCTCGAGCTAGTTAGAGGCAAAGGCGAACATGTCCGAACGCGTCGATGTCCTGCGAGCGACTGCGGACGCACACGTTCAGATAATTCAATTTTATTTAGGGTTTTGCACTTTAATGCCAATCTGAAAATTTGATTTTGGCTAAGCGATGCCGGCGTGGCGCAGCGTCAACGCCGACGCTGGGCCCGGCTGCCTGATGCTGCCGCCAACGCAGCAAGCTTTACCGTTGCGCCAGCCATCCAGCCCTTTGATGGTGGTTGTTGTTTTTGTTTGGTGGTGGGTTGGGGTTGGGGTTGGGTGGGCTGCTCTGCTTCTGCCGCTGCTGTCGCTACAGCGTTTACTTATTTGGCTTGCGCTGCCACTCGTTGGTCCGTTGGCCGTCACACATGTGTGTGCGTATGTGGGGGTGGGTGGACAGCCAGGCAGTGCGAGCGAACAGGCATGCGAGTGAGTGAGCCAGGTTCGACGCAGCGCGGGCAGCGAAGTCGCCGCTGATAACACACAACACAACACACACATATGCTTTGGAGAAGGGGTAACTATTTGGTTGGGTGGGGGGTGGCTATACATGTGCATGTGACCACGGGGCTGGGGTTGTTGGGTGTATGTGTGTGTATGGGTGGAATGGACAAGACTGGCCAGCAGTTTGATTGTCCAGCAGTTTGATTGCAACCCCTGTGAATGCGGCTGCGTCGACTGCAGCGTCAACGGTAACGGCAACAGCGGCAGCGGCAGCGGCGACAGCGACCGGCGTTTTATGAATGAATGAAGCAACAACAAAACTACAACAAAGCAACATTTAAAGCGCGCGCGCACCTTTCCGCGCGCCCAAAAATTAACAGCAGCCGCAACAGGATTCCGCAGAGATTTAGATTCAGATTCAGCTTTGCCTGGCCGCACACTCACTCGAGAGTAAAAGGAAAGAGGCCTCTAAAGACGCGAAGTTTTCCCGGCTTTTCGCGCCGTTTGAGATTCGCGCGGTTTTCCGTCGGGGAGCTGCTTCGTTTTGTGGGGCACGTCCTCGCCACGCGGCTGCTCGGTTGCATCTAGTCATTTGGGGGGAAGCAGCTCCAGCCAGAACCGAACGCCAACCGAATCCAACACCGAACCGAACTGCCGGCAACGTGGTTTGGTTTCAGGGGGCTTGGGGGTGGGTGGGCTTTGCTGGCGATCGCAGCAGTAGATGGTGGAGGAGGGATGGGGAGGGAGGGTGCAGATCGGCGGTGAATGAATCAATGAATGATCTGGCATTCACTCGGGGCAACCAAACACCTTCGCCCCCCCCCACCCCTTATCAGGTCGGGTCAAGATATATCCGAAGTCTGGAAGAGAGTAAGCGAGAGAGGGATGGAGATAGAGATGGAGTTAGCTGTTGGTTCGCTGCGAGCCGCAACATCGAACAGGTTGCAAGGTGGCCCCCAAACTGGACGCTGCGCTGACGTCGGCGTCGCTGCAGCCATTAATGTCAGGCTCTTTTTTGATATGGGAATCCAGCGCACACTCATATGTGTATGGGCGAGTGGGGGAGTATGGGGGAGGAGTGTGTGTGTGAGTCTGTGCTCTCGCTGAGGGGCCAAAAGTGAATGCGAGCTTTTGTTTTACTGTTAATTGTGAATAGTGACTATCTGTGTGTGTGTGTGTATGTGAGTGGTCTCTGTGGGTGGAAGAGTGGGAGTGGGACTGGGTCTGGGAGGGTGCAGTGGGGATGGTAGGGGTGGTAGGTGTACACATGTAATTGAGTGCGTACGAGTGTGTCCAGAGGCCCCATTCCGTACACACGCATGATGGGTTCGAGGAGAGGGCTGGGGCGGAAAGGAGAGTCATGTCCACATCTATAGCATATATATCGGCGCTTATGTGCACCCACACATGCATGTGCACACACACAGCCACAAACACACACGACATTCACACACGAGCGTCGCACACGCGCGTTCGTCATCGATTGGCCGTCGGTGCTCTCGCATATTTGTTTGACAATCGCCGCCCCCTTTCGGCCCACACAGCCTCCTAAATCCCCCCCAACCCCTCATCACCGCCCATCCCTCCCCACCTGCTGCTGTCGCTGCTGCGGCTGCCGGCGACGCTGCTGCCTCTCACGCCGTACAGGTAGCCGACCGTCCGACCGACCGACCGAGAGAGAGACTCGATGCTGCTCTGCCAGCGTAGGCAGCGAGTTGACTGAGCGAGAGCACAGCAGCGGCAGAAAAGCCCAGCGAGAGAGAGAGAGAGCCTTTAGCGAGGGTGAGGTTTCATGCCAAGACCGAGACCGAGACCGAGCCCGAGCCCTGGTCCGAGAGAGAGAGCGCGAGAGAAAACAATGTGTGCCACGACGATATGCCGCCAAGGTGATGGCTGGTGGGGGCTGAAGGGATTGTCATGGGGACTGCCTGGCAGAGGGACGGAGGGCTTCTTCTGGGCAGTCGGATGGGGTTAAGTGCGGCGGCAGAGCCATGGCTCTTATCAGTCGCCTCGCCAGCGCTGGGCCAGCCGGCACGGCGCGAGGACGCACGGAGCTCGGATTAAGTCCGGAGTCGGAGAGGGGCTTCCCCAAAAATATTAACCATGAATGGGATTGGGTATATCTAAAGCCATCCAATGTTATCTATAAATAATTAAAAAGTATAACTTAAGCTTTTCTGGAAACAAGTTTTGACATGGAAATCTGTATATATGCAAGTCGTATTTTTCGGTCGTTTCGTTAAGGGAGTATCTTAATGTTTATCAGTTCAAAATAGACTTTGAATCTTTTGGAAAGTTTCAACAAAAATCGGCCTATCTTTCGGCTCAAACAAAGCGCTTCATCGATACAAATAGGTACGGAATACAAAATACATATTTTGCGCAATCTTTCCTATGGTTTTCAGAACATTAAAGCTCAAGAGCGTGACGGGCTCTAACTGTGAGAGCCATAAGCTAAGAAAGTATTTAATTTCGATTTCAGTTTATCTGGGGAAGAATGGATTGTAACAGATCGATATCACATACTTTCAGTTATTTAACCTGTAAGCCAATCATTGGTTTAACTTTGTGTTCGTGGAACTACACTACTTGGTGTACAAATGTCCCATAGGCGATCAGACTCACTCGCTACGAATAGCATGAAGCAAAGACGATTCTAATATCCCATTAGAAGCACTATAAACCGGACAGCGGATAGCAAAGTCGCTTATCGATTACATTCGGTAAGCGGTGCTCTTTACTTTTAGTTGTTATATCATTATAATATTCCCAAGTGGAAGCTATGACCATATCTTCCCTATATGTATGCTAAGATCGAGTTAAATGTAGTGTTTGATCATCAAATAATATTATGTGGTTCCTCCAGTGTCCTGAGTTAGGTTACGTATACGATTCGGCGCGATCAAAGGGTAGCAATTACCATCGCGATACCAAATCCGAATGCGAATCCAAGTGCGAAAGACATTCGGAGTGCCTCAATTGCAGTACGCAATCAACGGCCTCACACATCCACCGATTCACACATTCAAGAATTCACGAGTGCGAATACGATTGCGAGTACATCCATTAAACATTCATCTCATTCGAAGGCAGTTATACACGAGTTCGTCTAAAGGTACCTACCGACGGACGGACGGACTGACGGACGGACTGACGGATGGATGGATGGATAATGTATGCATATGGAGGCAGGGCTCTGTGTAGCGTCGGCTATCGACATCGGCATCGATGGACGGCCTCTGCTCTAACCGATTCATTGTCGATTGCCGTCGTTGCCGTTGTCGTCGGCGAGATGTGAGAAATATTGTTTCCATTTTGTTTCTTGTGTTTATTTCTTGACAAAAAACCGAAAAAAAAACCACGAAAAAAACAAAAAACTAAAAAAAGCCAAAATAAAACAAAAACCGCGAGCAACAATAACGAAAATTACAGAATTGCCGACAATTACCGCCTTGAGGGGCGGCGGGCAAGTCGCATGTGACATATGTGCCACAGAAAGGGGCAGAAAGGCAGCATCGGGGCAGAGCAGAGCAGAGCAGACTAAGGTAAATTCCAAAAAGAGAGGAAGCGGCGCAAGATGCTTGAGATTTAGAGTGCACTCCGGCGCGGTGCAGTGGCACAAAACTGCAGCGCATGGAAGTGCAACCACTGCCATTGCCGCTGCAACTGCAACTGCAACTGCATCATTATGCCAGCTGAGGTTGAGGAGCTGAGATCCTGCGGCGGATCCATGTCCAGCCACCAGAAGTGTCGACAAATTGGCTTTCCTCGACCCCCATCCGTAATCTGCCGAACATCGACGTGGCCAAAGACTGAGCTCTAGTTCTTGGCCAACGGGCAGGAGCAGTCAGGCAGACAGGCGGCAGGCCAGCAGATCAGCAGACTCATGGCTTCCATTCCATCCATCCATTAGCATTAAGGCCGCCGCCGCTGCTGCTGCCGCTGCCGCTGCGTGGCCTGGCCTGGCCAAAATGATTGCCGGTTGGCTAAGTGGCCATCGAGCCATCCAACGATCGCAGCTCAATCGTTTGGCCAACGGCTGGCCATTATCACGGCTACCGGTTCTGTGGTTCTTTGGGGTCTGAGTCTGGTTCTGGGTCCAGTCTTGCACAATCTCTATTAACCCCATAGATATACCCGAGCCACCCATCCCCCATTCCTTGTGCCTCCGCTGTCCGTGCCAGGCTTCTGTGGGGCACCGCCAGCTATTAATTGTCGCGTGAACAGCTTTGTTAGATCGATTTGGGGGTCACATACACACTGTCCCGCTGTGTCAACCATTGGCTCATCCATCGGTTACTCAACCCAGCAACAGCAACACCAAAGGCAAAGGCAGAAGCAGCGACGCCACCCGCCAGCTGCCACCTGCCACCTGCACCACCCGTGGCACCGATTCTCAATGCCAGCGGCTGGCCGTTGATCGATTAAACGAGCCACTGACAGGCAGAGGTAGGACAGGGCAGAATTCGGGGCACCAGCAGCAGAAAGGACTAAGGATTATGCCGCAAACCAAATGAGTTAATGTCACACCAGAATATATGTACAGCCAACAAGAATCATCGCTGGAATCATCGCTTGGATGTGGAGTGGAGCTTTGTTTTGGGGGTCCGTTACGTTCCCGTTGACAAATTGTTGATTGACGCAATCCACGGAGGCCGCAATCGCAGGCCCAGGGGCCGCGTAGCCATGGCTAACGTTTGGCAGGTCGCCGGGTCGGCCGGGTTGGCCGGGTTGGCCGGGCGGCTTTGTGGTTTCGGTTATGGGCTGGCTGTATGTTTGGTCGCTGGGTCTCGGTCTCTGGGCCGGTCTCCGGCTGCTTCTTGTTGTTTCCGAGGACTAAACAAAGTTTATCGATTTAACAAGCAGCGGGAACCACCAGCGGAGCGGGCGGGCGTACAGAGTGCCAGAGTGCCACATTTTGATATAGTCTTCTTCTGCTCTCTGGTCCCTGACTCTTGCTGGTGTCCCCTGTCCTCGTCCCTGTCCCTGTCCCTGTCCTAGTCCCCCAGCCCATTGTTTAGATGACCCAACAAACTCGAGCGTTGGCCAGGCCCAAAAGGGGCCAGGCCCGCGTGTCCTGGCCACCCAAGTGATCGATTATACATTCGATGGCCATGAAGGAGCGCTAACAACAAAACCGCTGCATGTCCTCATTGCCTTGCGGTGGTTGCTCTTGCGGACCCTCCGACTCGGTGGAAGAAGGATTTAGGTGATGGAATCGCAAATAGAATCACTAAAGGAATGGAGGCCTAGATGGGGTTTCTTGTCTGTGATCCAGAGAACTACCTTTTTTATACTTCCTGGATGTGACAGAGATCTTAGGGATAAAATAAATGGAATTCAATAAGATCTTTGGAGCTGTATATTCCTTGATCCTCCAGGATCGCACTATCGTCAGGAGCTCATTGTAGATCTCTAACAATTACCATCTCTTCCATTAACTCAATATTTTCTCAATGTAGCTCTTGGATATGAAAGATAATTTCAATTATTTGTCAGAGTTTTTGGCCTTCTTTAGTGTGTGATCCTTGAGCAATACCATTCAGGATCACTCGTATCGCTGAATCTTTTCAATGGTTTTGCCGTTTCGTAGCTGCCGTTTAAAATTCTCCCAGCCTAAGGACCCTCCCTCCTTACCCCCTTCAAGGCATCGGCAAACATCTAAGTAGATCTGAGGAAACATTGCCAGAGCTAATATTAATTGAATACCGAGCACAAGTGCATCGAGCACTTGAAGGCACTCCACCTACATGAATTCCGATGGGCAGTGTCCCCAGCAGTAATCGGAGACGAAACCGCTTCAGGATTTCCCAGAGAGAGATCGATTTTTCCAACTGTTTTTCTTTGGGAACTCTTTTTGGCGATCGACATTCCGCTTCGGTTTTCAATGTTTCAGTGCACTGCGGTTAACCCGGAGAGAGGTCCACTTCAGAGTCTGTATTCTGATTCACATAAGCCTCTACTACCCCTACCCCTACCCCTACCCTACTCACCCCCTACTACTAGCACAGATTCCGTTACTCAAGTGCGTGTGGTGTCATCTCTTTTGCTCTCTTTCGAGAGATCTGAATGTGATGCGATCATCTTGAGGCGGCCCTGCGCTCGACAATGTACACTGTCCAACTGTGACAATTTTTCAGCTCTCTCGCGGGGCATGGGTGGGGGGCGTTGGCGGGGGAAACGGTAGCATTTTTAGCCATAAATAAGGCCAGTGACAACTGAAGCGACAACAACCACACAGTACACAGTGGATGGATATATGCGAGCGAGAGATGTCTTGAAATTTCAGTAAAATGGGGAACAAAATAAGATGGGAATGAAAATATTTTGGAATTAATGGAATCTCAAGTGTGTCCACAAATGGAAGAACATTGACAAAAAGGCAAAAGACATGACATGATGGGGTCGGTGTCGGCCTCGGCCTCGGTCCCGGTCCCGGTCTCGCTCTCGGTCCGCCGTGGAGAGGAGAGGAGAGCACAGATCAGAGCAGTTCGGATTGGGAATGGATTGTGGATTGTTGGAGTGGAGTGTCATGGAGTACAGCCCCACGGACAGTCGGTCGGTCCGTTCTGGCTGGCTGGCATCGCCTCATGGACAAACATATGGCAGACACATGGTGCGCCCCTCAGAATAGCCGAGACCCAACTCAGAGACAGAGACCAAGACCCGGACCCAGACCCAGGAGTAGAGACAGAGACAGCAGCACATGGAGAAGGAGACTAGCTCTCTCTCTCTCTCGCTCTCACTCTCTCTCTCTGAAGATCACAATCGTCAGCACATCGCGGGCGTAATGTTATTTTAAGTCTCTGCAATGTGGAGATCACACAGGGGACAGGCCTCAAGATGGAACACACTGGCAGTCGCCAGCCGCCACTGCCAGTGCCAGTGCCAGTGGCAGTGGCAGTCTTGGCATCGTTTTCGGTTTTGGTTTCATTTGACCAGCCCCCAACGCGCGTACGCATACACGAAGACAGGGAGACAGGGAGAGAAAAACCGCCTTCGTAGCAGGGGGTGAACTTGAAAATCTCATCTCTAATGTGTGAGAGGAGATATTTATACATTTTCACATTTATTATTTGTACGATTTTCCAGTAGAGGACACAAAACTGGCGTTCTTCACTCAGGGACATGCCATCCCTTTGTGGTATCCTACCGATGGAATGTCAGTGGAATATACTTCTTACGATACCTAGAATCATTATAGTTGGGGTCTGATTGAGTTGTTTTATGCTTTCATAGGACTAAGACTTGCAATTATATGGAATACTAGAGGGCAAGCCACCTGAACACCTCGCTTCGTTCGCTAGTCCTTAAATTATATGCTATCCGCGCGGAAACAGATAGATCCTTTCCCATTTCCATCGTCCCAAAGAACTCTGGGCGGGTAGGTGATTCCTAAAATCTTTGTGTTAAGAGTATGTTTGGATTAAGCAAACATTTCTGGAAGCTAAAAGTACGTTAAAAGGTTTCATGGGCTACCATTTGGAACCCCACTCCTGATGTAGGATCTCCCCCCAGAGGTAGCCAGCGGAAAAGTCAACTTTTCCCGTGGGTTTTCTTTCCTTTTTGCGTGCCCTGGGAATGGCAGAGTGAAGCTGGCAGACAGACGCAGAGTCACGATGCCCCAACCAAAGGGGGAGCGGCACAGGGCCCAAGCTCTAGTCGGGTCTCTCCTTCGGGCCTATGGGCCTTCGGTCTGCTTTGGTTTTGGTTTTGTCTTGGGCTCATAGCTCTCTTAGCCCTGGTCCCTGGTCCCTGGTCTGGTTTCTTGTGGTTCGCATATGCCGTAAGCGGGTTTATCTTAATTGCAATATCTCTCTCGCGGGATGGGATATCTCTCGATGGCAATCTTCTGTGTGTTTTTGGCGCATCATAGTGCACAATGCGAAACTTATCTGCCGGCTGGGCAGAGAGCTATAGGTACTGCATATCTCTCTATCTGTCGCTTGATGATGATTCAGGGGCCTGCGACTGGTACAGGATGGGATGGGGTGTGTCATTGCCCCAGCGATACTTACGATAGATGCGAGTATGACAAATGAGAGAGGATCACCACACTGAGAGAACAGAGAAATCTGGCAGCAGCTGGATAGGGATACGGATACGGATAGGTATAGGGATAGGGGCAAGGGTATGCATGAGTTCACCTCATGATCGCGGGGTGCCCCCCCGATTCTCTTCTCCCTCCCTCTCTCTCTCTGGAGTACTTATTACATCTCCAAAGTCTTTTGTTTTGCGCGCTGTTTGTGTGTGGTGCGGTGTGGTGTGGTGTTTGCTCTTTAGCTTAAGCGATGACAACCCACGCAGTCTGCTCTATGAATTCGAATGACTGTGGCCCCGGCCACAAAATCATCCACATAATGAATGAATTGCTCTGTGCCTCGTTCTGCCTCGGTCTGCGACTGAGTCTGGCCCTGGGTTTGCGACTGGTGCCTGGTGCTTGGTGCTTGGGTCTGGCCAAAATGACAAATGGGACTGGCAAAAAAATGCTGTTAAGGTGGCGCATGACACCACCAGTCGAAGGCCTACTGGGCCAGGTCCAATCCAAGTATTTAGTCGCAAAAGTTGATTAAATATAGCCATCGTACGGTGCCAATAGACAGCTCCTTCCTCTCTGTAATATGTAATTTTTGGGGGACTTCCTGCTAGTCCTACACTCTCGCATCCACCTTCCACGCAGCAGCAGCAGCAGCACCACCACCACCAGCCATGCCACAGATCGTCGTGGTCGTGGTCGTGGCCGTGCCCCTTATTGGTGGTGCTCCACATCAATGAATATCAAATGAGCTGCGGCTACAGCTGGGGCGTACCTGGCGTTATGTTATGTCTTGCTCCCCATTCGATGCCCCCGATAGCCATGATATCCATGATATCATTGCTGCTGCATCTCCATCTCCCGTCTGCTGTGCCACACGCACTGATAGAGACAGCAACAGCAACAGTCGGGAGAAAGAGCAGAGAGCGTAGGCCGGGACAATTTTGTACTTGTAAGCGATCGCACTTTGTGTGTCTTTTTTGCTTTTGTTTTTGCTTTTTTGGGTGTGCACACGCGCCCATGCCTCATGGGATACTGGGATAAGCATAGGCTGTGCTGTGCTGTGCCCCATCGTCCCAACGTCCCAGTCTCAATCCCAATCCCAGTTCCAGTTCCAGACAAAGTCTGCCCATGCCCATGTTGGGCAATTGACGGGGCATGCCGGCCACGCCCAACTTTCCTGGTCATCAATGGCACACAAGACGACAACAACGACGACAACGACTTGGATGATGATGTTGTTGTTTGGGCTTGGGCCTGGGCCGAGATTTAGCTGGAACTGAGCCTCAGTTCTGGCTTGGCTTCGTTCTTCAGCCATCTGATGTACAATATTGTCATGCCCCAGCGACTACAACGACGACGCGACGTTGAGAACTAATCATATGGCACCAATATGCGTATGAGTGTACGAGTATGTTGCTGATTGAGCGATGTGGAGCTTCAGTTTTCTTTCGCTTCGATCAAACTTACCTTTTGGCGTTGGGCCCTGGGTTTCAGCTGCCTTTCCTTTTTGGGCAATTTCCCGCTTGAGCGGACAACGGACAGCGGACAGCGGATGGCGGACAGCGCGAAATTGAAAGTGAATCTGTGGCATCTGATGCATTTCAGCTGGACATCCAGAAAGTCAGAGAGGTAGGGCTCTCGCTCAGTGAGTCGACACTTTGCATTGAGATTTTGAATTAGTCATGCACACGGACATTGCCTAATCAATGGGCAATGGATTGCCCAATGTGTGGCAGCTGTGAGACGGTGAGATGGCGAGCAGATCCTAGGACAGCGAGCGAGGCGAGCGATCTGTCTGGTCTGTCTGTCCGTCCGCCTGTCTGTCGATCGATCGATCCATCCGATCCAGCGATGACTTGCTCTGACAGCCAATGCGGAGGTGTGGGCACAGAGCACAGAGCACACAGAGCACTGCCAGTTGGTGGCCTCGACCCATGGGCTCATTATTTAAACGACGCTGCTTTGGCTGTTAAAAGTCATCAATAAAGAAACCGTAGGGGCTAGCCAAAGAGATGACCACCAGGGCCACTCTGTGGGGATTGGGGACTTGGGGACTGTCGACTGTAGACACTGGGGACTGGGGACTGTGGACTGGGCTTGGCAATTGCCGCATGCAAATGTGAGTGGGTGGGCAGTGATCTTCTCAGATCTCTTGGGGATCTCTCTCCCTCTCTGTCTCTCTCTATCTCTCTCTCTGTCTCTCGCTGGCCAAACCGCACCCACAACCACACCACAACCCGAAGGCGGATGGGAGCAGTCACAGTCTCAATCTCAATCTGAGAGACAGAGTCACTGGAGCTCCAGCCTCAGCTTCAGCTTGAAAGGAAGATACAGATTGTCGCCGAGATTTCATTGTAAGAGATTTAACATCTCCCGGCTACCGAGAGGCGTAATGAAGTTCCTTCTCATCCTCTCATCCGCTAGCTAATGGACTCCTGATGTCCATTGCCCCATTGCCCCAGAAAAGAAGTTCTAACTCAATTTGGGTCGAGGCCCAGAGCCGTGGTGAGGAATGCCTTGATATCAAAAACCCCCCGCCCCCCTACCAAAAAAACCCTGTGCCGATAACCACACAAAAATTTCAAAAACAAAACTTGGCATTTTTTGCTGGTGCTGGCCATTTGTGCGGGTCGTCGCTTGCTGTACCTGACGACTGCTGGGGGCTTCGGCTTCGGCTGCGACGTGCCCCTGCCCCTGCCCCCCACATGATTGCCACTGCCCGGGTGTGCCTTTTCCATGTGGTTCACACTCGAGTGCCCACAATTAAAATACAGCATGTCCAACTGATAAGCCTTCCTGCGCAGTCTTTTCTTTTCCTTTGCTTTCCACTGCTTTTCCAGGGGGGAAAGACCTCCCCCACTCGGCGGGGGTCTTGGGTTCGTCAAGGGAAAAGCACAACACAAGCATAAATAAAAATCACCTAAGATCCACAGGCTTTTGGAGACGAATCAATTTATACCCTTCGATATATGCGCGTATACCCTCTTTGTGGGGAGAATCCTTTTGTGGGTCCATCTTTCTTATGATTCTGTTCCGAAGTTAGTTCAATTATCCTTGGAAATAAACTAGTTTCAGGCACCGATATATACCCCTTGCATCTAAAGACAATGTTCAGTCAAAAAAAAGGGATTCCAATCAAGAATACAGATACTTTTTCTACTCTGCAAAATCCTAATACCCTCAGAAAGGGCATGGAAAAAAAGAATTGAAAAGTTTGCGCTCGAACGCAAGGAAATTTAAAGGAGGACACGCACCACACATGACCAGGACACATCTCACCCTCCCTCCTGCCCGCCGCCCATTTCAGCAGCCACTCAACTCCTGCCATGTGCCCCTTCCACTGGCCAAGGCCCACATTCAAAGAGTCTTTGAAAAGTTATGTGAACGCAAACAAAACTTTTAATTTGGCCAGTTTGAAAAGGTGAAAAGAAAATTCGTTGGCAGCAGCAGCAGCAGGAGAAATGGGGAGGAGGCCGTAAAGGCAGGCCGATAAGGCTGACCCCCGCCCGAGCGAGAGTGAGGGAGGGGTGGAGAGAACTTAGCCCCTGGCCCCGTATGAAATATTTATGCCGGACTCTCGGATGTGGCATCATCCAAGCGAAGGGCTGGATGGAAAAGGAGGAAATGTTGAAAAATCTCCACATCATCCTGGATCCCTGGGATGGACCTCAATCAGAGCTCTTTTTGTTTTTGCAGATCGATCAAGCGCCTTCGATTGTCTGCCTGCCTGCTCGAGTTGTGTGGGCAGCAGAACATTGCAGCAGCAGCCACTGTGCAACATACGACGAGTACACATATGTACGTACAGAGCGCGCTCTACATGCCACATAATGGGGCAACGTAGCTGCTGCCGCTGTCGCCTGTCTCTGGATGTGTGCCAAAGTGCAGTCGGAGAGCCAGAGCGGAAGTCATGACTAGCCAAACACGAAGCGATGAGATGAGGATGAGGATGAGCATGAACCAGGAGCTATAGCCTCTACGCTAGACGCTAGAGGTAGGGGAGGGGCTGCCCCAGGGGCACGGACAGCGACAGCTACAGATACAGCTACAGGGACAGGGACAGGGGCCATGGATCCGCGACTTCTATGACTGCGATGACGATGAGCACAACTGAAATAAGAAAGTTCGTACATTATTTCGGGCAGACACCGAAAATTGCGCGACCGTATAATTTGTGCGCGTGAAAGTGAGAAAGGTCCCAATTACTTTGATGCCAGAGTTGGGCTTTTGCCGGTGGTTACAGTGTCTACAGTGCGGTACGGTGGTACAGTGGAGCACCCACTGACTGACTGCTCTGCTCTCTGCTCTCTGCACTCTGGTCTACCAAAAAAAGAGCCACATTGAAATTTGTCATAACCACGATTACGATTGCCCCAGGACTGGATTGGCACTGCTGCACCACCAGCACTAGCAGCACCACTGGTACTCTTTTGAGTCTGGTGTGAGCTGACGCTGACGGTGACACGAGCATGCTGTACCACCACCGCGTGGCACATTCGCATTTCGAGCTTGTGTCCTAATCGTGCCGTAGATAGATTCGTGAGTTTAGCATACATATGTCGGATGTAATTCATTTGACAATTCCGCAGACTTTATGTGCCGCTGCCCCACTGCCCCCCCACCACCAGCCCCGTGCTACCGTTTCGATGGGGCACCACTGACACCTCCGCAACAGCAGTAGTAGGGAAAAATAAAGGTTTTCCTCCTTCGGATGGCGAGAGAGAATGAAAATGATGTCTCTTGCCTGGGAGCAGGAGTGGGCGGCGGACAACGGCAAGGCTAACGAGACAAGGCTGCAATTAATTCATATCGATATATTCACTCATTATCGATATGTCGAGTGGTAGAACGCTGCTTGACTGCGGACGGTGACCCTCTTTTCTTTTATCCCATTCTGTACCTCAAGGGTGGACAAGGTATCCATCTTTTAGCTATAGAATATCCAAAACAGGTCGTTCACCGTAAAACCCAGACCAGCGACCGATCGATCCCTCGATTAGTCGCTGACTACATCGATGGACGAATGGATGAGGATCCGGATCCCCTGCCAAGGCTCTTTCTGTCGCTGGGCCGTTATTAATATTGCCGAGCATTTGATTGTGGCCTCGTCGTGGCGGCTCTTGAATGGCCAACTGGAGCTGGAGCTGCTGTTGCTCCTGCTGTGGTTTTCGTGATTTATTTTTTAAGCAAATTGTCGCCAGCAAAGCAGCTAGCGAGAAGGCTGGCAAAACTGTCGCCAAATGGCTGCTGCCATGTAACGGGGCCACCACGGGACTAGCACTTGGGTTGAGGCAGGCGGCATGGGCAGGCGGCATGCGGCATGCGGCATGCGGCATGGGGGTGGGTGTTGCTTGAAGAGGGGGGAATCGTGCATGGCCAGGCAGGCAGAGGCATTCGGTGGTACCCATCTGTACGAGTATCTATGGAAGATTACCACCTCCCTGGACGGAGCAACGGCTGCTTCTCCTCCTATAACCAGTACAAGTATGAGTATATCTCCTTCTCCTTCTCCTGCCGTTGAGCAAATGTCGCATGTGATTTCCCAAACTGTTTCCACGCTCGCTGCCCACCAAAGGCAAACACAAATGTTTGCTTAAGCGGGGACTGGGGGGTACTGGGGGTACTGGGGGCTTGAGGACAGCCGCTGATTATCATCAAAAGATCGGAACTGAGCAAAAAGACAAACGAAGACGCTTCTCGTGTGAGTGGCTTCCTACCAAGTGCCCAAGCACCGTGGTGCACAGAAAGAAACAAAAGCTCAATATGAGGCCAATATGGTAAGCCACCAAGCCGAATTTTTTGTATCCCAATATATTGCGGCAACTTCTTCTCTTTTCTCCTGAGAAACCTGCTCTTCTTTGGTTATCTTGAGGTCGCAGCACGTGTGCCTTTATTGGTACGTTTGTTTTTTCCAGTGTGCTTTCGTTGCATGGCTGACTGTCGCCTCTCCATATGGGCCCCCTCTTTGGGTGCTCTTTTTGGAGAGCTGGAGAAAAGCAGAGCGTTCTGCCCAATACCCACACCGCAGAGAGACGATGTGCCTCTCCGTGTGGCAAATTAAAGTCCAAGTGCGAGTCAAATTATTTCTTTACAAGTGAGTTACTGTTTTCATTGCGGCTCTTAATGTAACTAACTGTTTAGAAATATTTATTATTACTCGTATTATTGCTCTTGCTCTTGCTTTGTGTCTGCCACTGGCATTGGCACTAGCACTGCTGCTGCTGCCGCCGCTGCCTGCCACTATTTGTTGTAGGTGACGTTGCCTCGTTTAATGGGAATGATGTTGACGTTGCCTCGACGCAACGCTGATGATGATGACGACGAAGACGACGATTATTAAAAATCACTCTTAGCCAGGCTAAGCGCATCTAACCGCTAACCGGCAAGAGCTCTCCAGATGCCCATGGCCCGATAAAGTAAGGTACAATTTTTATTTTTTTTTACTTCAGATTAATGATAGAAGGAGTACGAAACGCAAAGCGGTGCGGTGCTCTGTATCCCATAGACCGCAAAGCAAAGCCCAAAGGGAAAGCGGCCAAGGGAATTATCTGCGAGTATGTAGATCAAAAAGTCAGTCTCGACAATCATCTTTCAAATGGCCATTTCCATACAATGACTACAGACCCCATAGACCCACTGATATAGGCTTAGACTAGGAACTAGGGCTACTTCAGATTCAAGGATTGGTTAGGACACCAAGGGCTCTTTTGGCGGATATATTCCTTAGTTCCAATCTTTATAGTGCACTCTCTAAAGATATCATGATTTTAGAGTTGGTTTACTGGGAGGACTGTGGATAAATCTATCTCCAAGTTGGAAGACTGGGACATCTAGAAGCGTTTGGAGGCACAATAAGTGCAGAAGGATCCATTCCACTTCAATCTGGTGCGAATTTGGATAAGGAATACCTGTAGACAACCAAAAACTCCATATAGTACTAGTAGCTTTGTAAATAATTTCAACTTTAAGTTGGAAAAAGGGTCCCTGATCGCAGTGCAGACATATTGTGATTACTTCCAATAAAATGGTTTGTCACCTGCGTATTACCCTCTGTCTTAGAAAATACCCCCCGCAGAATCAGGTCAACTTAAAGATAGAAAAGGTTCGGTCTTTGAGGGCAAGGGTCCCTCACTCAATGGAATAGTGTCTCCCAATCTGTTGATCTGGTGAGTGAACCATCTAATTTGGATTTCCAAGAGTCCCAGTGGCCAGAGCGGGGGCTAATTGCCAGTGCAATGACTTCCGCGACTCCACACGAATGCAACTCACTTTACACACACGAAATTGTCATATGCTCGTGGAAACGGACAGGGAGGGACAGTTGGACGGAGAGGCGCAGCGGCAAGCGTCCAAAAAGGCAAATACTCGTACACATGTGTAGATACCGAGACAAAGATAACGCGAGTGGAAGTGGGGGGGGCAGGGATAGAGTCAAGGGGACGGGAGACGGGGGACTGGGGTGTCTTGGCCGGGTCGGAACTGAGACTGGTCGCCGGTCGACAGTCGACGGTTTCGGGCTGGCTGCCCCTTGTCGCTTTCGCGGCTCAGTTAATGTTAATGTTAATGTGCTCCAAAGTATTCTTGGCTATCTGTTGCTCTTGTGCGTGCAATTGTGACCAGTGGGTTAAACCAATTTCACGCCGGTAAAGCGCCAAGAGCGTTGCAACCCCATCTATAGAGACTATACAGAGACAGCGACGACAGAGGCGACAGAGACTGGTGTCATCTACCTTAGAGTACGAGTACGAGTACGAGTACGAGTACAGGCCACAAGGAGGATTGGGGTGTACGAGTATGGGTGAATCTGTGTTCTGGCTAAATGTGCATGACGTACACTTTTTGGACGCGACTACGAATGTCGCCAACGAATGGCGCACATTGATCTCTGGCGGCCTGGAACTGGAACTGGAGCTGGAAGTTGAAGTTTGACTCCAAAAAGACGTCCAAAGAACACATCGGCCAGACCAGGGCGCTCTTCCATTCAGTCAGTGGAGCGAGAAGGAGCCGGGGCTCGGGGGCCATTATCAACTGGCGCTGGTCGCTGCTGGCGGCTCCACTAAGTATTGTCAATGCCTCGATGGTATGGTATATGGCATATGGTCTATGGTAAATGGTGTAGTATGGGGCTGGCAGACAACACGGAGAGAACGCATATTAGGCCATTAAATGAAGAGCGGCGATAAGAAAGTTCAGCGGAACTGAAGCGAGCAATTTCAGGCTTAGTTTAGTTTTAGTTTAGTTTCGTTTGTACTTGAAGCAGAGCAGAAGAGCCACAGAGACATAGAGAGTGAGAACGAGAGAGAAGAGAGAGAGGAGAGAGAGATAGAGTGTGCCAGAGTGGGGGCAACGTGTGTCCACTATAGAAATATCACGATTTGGCCTAACATGCATACACACATGTCGATATATGTGGCTGCAACATAAAGCACTCTCGGCGTGCTCAGCTCTAAAAAACATAATTTTAGCCAGGGGTTAGACCGGAGTAACCACAGAGCAGAGGAGGAACCATAGACCAGCGCCAGAGCCAGAGCCAGAGCAGACCAGGAAAGACCAGGCCTACGACCAGAGACCAGGGACCAGAGCCAGCGAACGACTTAAACCATTTTATTGATTAATGAACCATAATTAGAGACATTTACAATGAGCCACAATAATTCTTCATTACCCAAAACCCAAGCGGGATCGAACCATGCGCCACACGCTTCATACTCCATCCTCCATTGAACAGTGGGCACCCACTATGCACTACTGCCCCGGGTTCGGGTCCAAGTCAATCTAGCATCCAGCCACTACTGTGGAGGCTTGAGGCGACACCGCTACGCAGTTGCAGGTTACAGTTGCTGCCAGTTCCAGTCTCCAGTCGCCTGCCTCCTCCTGCTTGCATCTTCCACCCGCACCGCCATTCGCACCACCACCACCTCCTGCTGCTGCTGCACCACCTTCATCCCCCATCTTCCATCCTTCGTCTGCAGCTCCATCTCCATCTGCATTTGCAGCCTTCGCTTGATCGTGGCTCACGCGCACAACTCATTCAATTTCAGCACAGACACGATTCCAGCAGATCGCCTGGCTACACTCCATCCTCAGCTCCATCTCCATCGCCATCTCCATCTGGGATCTGCTCGGATCAGCTCCACTTCAATGAATGAATTTGGCGTCTGCGCATTGCCAGCATTCGCATTCCCGATTCCCATTCTGCGTTGCCCTCTCTCTCCCGATTTCCAGCTTGGGGATATCGGGAGGCGCGCTTGGAACGTGTCAATCGAACACGACAAACAGGACGGACACAGACGGACGAAGACCCCAGACAGGAGAGCTTGGACGCACTACCCAAGGAGAGGGGGCAACACCACTCTAATCACTTCCGACTACGAGTCCATAAATCCACCTCTGCAGCTCCTCCTCCTTTACTGGGCTTTGCTCCACCTGTGCCTCCTCCGCTGGAAAGGCCTTTCCCAGCCAAACGAGACGCCAAGTGGTCAGCGGAGGGGCTTCAAATTGAGTGGGGCATGTGGTTAGTCAATTGAAAGCGATGCGAGGTGAGTGATTAATCGCTAAATGTAGGCGATTTAATGTGACAAATGTGGGAACAACGGGAAGGAGGGCAATAAATCTCTACCAATAACTATCGATTCAGCTAAAGCTTATCGATAAATATGTATATTAGTGATGAATGCAACATAATTAATGGGAATACTATGATTGTAATCACATTAGGGTTAGTTTGGCTCATTTGTTTCAATAAAACATTAAATGCTCCACAAATAGTTATCGGATTTTACTATCGGAAATCTAACACAATGTTCAAGCACATATCTGTCAATTATCGCAATAAAATGTGTCTAAGGGATTGAGCTTACGAATAATGAGTGTCTGGAATCCGATTTTAATCGATAGTCGATAATTTGCGATAATCCTGTAATTATCATGGAATATTTACGCCAATCGGTATTTAATCGGTAATTAATAATTTTCGATTACTCTGTATTCTTTAGAAGCACCAATATGGTGCACTGATTATGGCAGACCGATAATAACTTAATTAAACTGCCGATGGGACACGCTTTAGCGATACTTTGCTGCCCTTCTTTCCCGCCTTTCTCTCTGGCTCTCGACAGTCCACACGCCCATCTCTTTTCAATTATTTATATACGATTTGGTTTTAGTGTAGGCCGACGATCGATTAGCGATCAGCAGAGACATCGCCACCGTTGGCTGGTCTCCGAGATGGCCGCTCGATAACCGCAGCCGAAGATGCAGTGGCAGTTGCAGTTGCAGTTGCAGTTGCAGTGAGAGCCTCTTGCCACGGAGGAGACCGACCAATTTACTATGCATATTTATTTGGGAAAATAAGTAATCAATGGCGGGAGTGGGAATGGGAATGGAAATGGGAATACGCTTAGAAATGGAAATGGAAATGGGCACAGGAAACCGATAGTTGGTAGCTGAAACACGACACCCAAGCCCCCAACCCAATCGAACTTCGGTTCTCCCTCTCAGCTTTGCCACTCAACAAATGTATAAATAAATAAAAGCTGATTTATGTAATTTCACAAATTGCGAGCAGTTTCTGCCAAAGCCCGGCCACTGCCACAGCCACAGCAACAGCCGCAGCCTCCGCCTTAGCCTCAGCTACCAGTTCGAGGCCCTGCTCCCATGATCCAAATCAATGGCAATTATTAGGCGGCCAGTAATCGTGTTGGACTGACCAAGACAGCGACTGAGACGGAGAGACTGAGAGACTGAGAGACTGAGACTATGGCAGACCTGACCCCCGACTAAGGACGGCCAGCAGGCAAATGGCTTTAAGGCAGCCACAGAGCCACAGCAGTCGGAGCGCGCTCGCTCAGTGGCCAAAACAAAGAGACGACCCAGGCCCACGATGATGATGATGGCGCGGTGCGAAATTTAAATTTTCGCTCGAAACGCTTCTGGGGACATTGTCGCGGTTGCCCCAAAAGAAAGACAGAGAGGAGGAGCGACCGGGAGAGGGAGGATAGGGAGTGGGGCAGAGCGAGCCGAGCCGAGTCGAGCCGAGCACTTGCTCCAAAGCCAAGCAAAGCAAAGCAAAGCCCAAGCGTCGGCGCAGACGTGGGAACTTACTTAGTTGTAGACCAAGTCCAAGCTTGCCTCTTGGCAACTGCAACTGCAATCGCCGACCGCTGCCCTGCCGCCTGCTGCATGCCGCTTGCTGCATGCTGCCCCAACACTGAAAGAAAATTAGGTAACATTATTCCCTTATTTATGCATATTTTGTTCTTAGATTTAATGTGGCACAGCATCCTGTGGCATTATATTGTGTAAAATGTAGATACTCTTACAATATTTTAAGATACATCGAAGGTCGAGCTTTGCACATGAAATAGCCCCCAAAATATTCATTTCGGAGCTCTCAAGACCAACGTATACTAAGACTATTCGTGGTTTCTTGCTTTATATTTGGGTTTTCTTTATTTTCTGTCAGTGTAGTGCCTGCCCCGTGGGCTGCGCTGCACTCAACAGGCTTGCCACAGAATATCGCGCACGAATTGAGGGGCAAAACAATGAAGGCGAACCGCTAGCTGAAAACTGCCGCCACTGCCGCTGCTGCTGCTGCTGCTGCTTCTGCTGCCGTTGAGGTTGCTCCCAGTGCTGACTGCTGCCTGCTGCCTGCTGCCCACTCCCAGTTTCCGCCAGCCACTAGCCCCATGCCCCATGCCACATCCATCCAGCAGTATCCACTATCCACTAGCTAAAAGCCATAGCCGGAGCTCAGTGCCAGTGCCAGTAATGCTGTTGGCCAGCCAACAATGGTTCGCAGCTATATGGCTCTTCTGTGTGGGGATCGATTAAATTGGTCGCTAAAGGTCGAAATTAAATCACGAAATAATTGTTACACCAAATAAGTTCTTGCAAGTCTTCTTCCTATGCTGATGCTGATGCTGCTGCTGCCTGTTGCCTGTTGCCTGTTGCCTGCTGCCTGCCTTCTTCATCGTGCTGGCACTGAACTGGCCTCTTGATCTATCTTCGCCTTGATGACCGTATCCCCCGTGTCTAGGTCTCAGTCTTAGTCTCAGTCTTAGTCTTAGTAAATTCCCATTATGAGACAGTGATGCTCGAATTGCTGGACCCCGGTACAATGCCCTTATCGAGTCGCAAGTTGCAAGTTGCCAACCGGCAGCAGGGGCATCGGAGGAGCTGGCAACAGTAAAGGAGGAGGCAATGCAGCCCCAGGCAATTACCTCGTGTCACAATAAATTGTTTCGTTTTTGTTTCTGTGTGTTTTCGGAGGGGCCCAATCCGAAAGAAGACCGGTCACAAATCTTCCTCTTGTTTGACTTGCCGTGTAATATGTAAATTGAAAATGCTAAACGCCAGACACTAAAAACCTAAGCACAGTCCCCGTCCCAGTCATACTTACGAGCAGATACAGATACGCGATACGTCGATACGCGATGGCCGGTACAATCCGATACAAATGCATTAACAATATCGGACGGGGCCGAGCCACTGCCCCCATCTGCTCCGTCTCCAGCCCCCACCTTCAGTCCCATCTCCAGCCCCATCTCCATCTACGTGAGGCCGTGCGAATCTCGATTAAATTAGTTCAACGGCCAGGCCGAAAGCGGATCGGATTCGGATTCGGTTTGCGATCAGAGTCGCAGTCTGAGTCGGTCAGTGGCTACTGGAATTTGGTAGGTGGCACAGTGCTGTCCGTGTGGCAAAGTAAGAGACGTCATTGCGTGTTTTGCTTAACCCTTTCTGGCATTTACGGTGTGTAAGCCACCAACACACTTTACGGTGGGCAACAGCCGATGGGTATCTGGGATGCTAATACGCAGAATTCTATTAAAGTTGAATCCCATTTTGGATGCCATGAATGTATCGAATGCTCGACTAAACAATCGTTTGGTGGAGCACTCGTCTTTTGCTGTTAATTGATCAATCTGTGGCGGACCACAGTCGGACTCCACTAAGTGGAACCCTTCTCTTTGCCTTTCTCTTCGCTAATTGAAAACGAAACAGAAAATACCAGGTCAAATCTGTGGATATATGTACCCAAAAACATCCCTCCTCGAGGGGAGGATACACCGCTTGAGATCCTTGGGGATCGCAGAGAGAAATAAAGAGAGAGAGAGACTGACAAACGATTGCTGGCCGTACAAATTGAGTTATTGTAATTGCACAAAACGTTCAAATCCATCTTCGGTCTCTCTACGGTTGCTCTCTCTCTCTATGTGATGCTGCTACCAATGCGAGTGGTGGGCACTCTCCATTTGGTGGGTGGTGTGGGGGTGGACGGGAATTCAGTGCCACGACTTCTTGAGTGGCATGTGAACGAGCGCCTCGCTGTGTTGTTGCTGTTGTGGCAGTGGCTGCTGTCTTGCGAAAAGCGACCATTCCATGCATCGGTAGGGATGCAGATGCAGATGGAGATGGAGATGGAGCTGGAGCTGATCAGAGCAGCGGTCGGAGCGGACATCAGTTAGTGGGTGAATGATGCACCGAATCAAGGTGCAAAGCAACCGAAAGTCGAAGCAGCAGCCCGTTCAGGTCCCCAGCTGAATGAGTGATTGTATGCGAGTCGAGCTGGGGTCAGGTGATGGACGACTCCAACTCCAACTTCAGCTTCAGCTTCAACTCCAACTTCGACGATGAAGGCAGTGGCAGCGTGCAATAGTTTGCCATCTCCACATGTTTGTAAATTACACACGATCATTAAAAGATTGTATTCATGTCGAGATATTTCGCGCACTGCTTCGATACCCTGTAAACGGAGGTAGTAGCTCACGAGGGTTGGCTTGGGCCAAAGGGGAGGTTGGATGCTGCTCTGTGGTCGGGTGTATCCATTCACAGTACAACTATCATCATTGGTAAGAGTTTATGACACTTGAATCCGTCTATACATACGATCTATTATCAGTTTTAGAGGCCTCTTTCGTTCCTTTTCGATTGAGTAGCACATACAATCCCAGGGTACCTCCTCGGTCAATACCCGTTTTATCGGCAATGTTCTCACTTGTTGCGGGTTTTGGGTTGCATGTCGGTCGGGCATGAAGCGGCATCGCCTGTCATATGCGGCAGGCCAGGCTTTTGGCTTTGGCTTTGGCTTTGGCTACGACTCTGACTCCGACTTGGGCTTTAATGGAGCAGCACAAGCTGTGGCTGTGGCTGTGTGGCTGTGGCAGGCAAAGCAATTGCAACGGCGGCCACATTAGCGCCACGAGGAAGCAATGACAGGGTGCAGGGAATCCCCTTTCGGAGGTGGGGGGGGGAGCTCGACATACCCCAAAACGTACACTCCACAGCAAAGAGGCAACAAGGTTGTTTGTCCGACATGATGATGAGTGTTTTAGGCGGCTGTAGCTGTTGCTGTAGCCGGAGTCGGAGTCGGGACAGGGGACGAGCTACGATATAATCATGACTGCCCAAGATGTAACCGAACTTTCGGCTTAACGTGGCCGAAAGTCTGTCTTGGCCTCAAGAGTGGAGAGCGAGCGCATGTAAATGAGCATCCAGCCAACGAGCTGTAAGCCGATGCCTATGCCGATGCCGATGCCTGATGCCGATGCCTGATGATGAGGCTGATGCTGATGCTGATGCTGGAACTGATGCTGGAGCTGAAGTTGAGTTTGAAGTTGCAACTGTCGAATATTCGATGATGATCGCTGATGCTGCAGATGATGATCATGACGACTATGATGATGATTGTTGGCTGGCGACGTTATTGTGCCAAGGTAAGAGATCGTTGCCAAATTGTTTTCAAACGAAAATTCTTAAAATAGAAGGTAAAGGCAGCGGCAAGCCACAAGCCGCAAGCCGCAAGCGGTCGAAGGATTTTTTATGCCAGTCACTGCCGAAAAAATCACATGCAGCAAGCAGCCAAAAACAAATCGACAAACCTCTCGCCAGAGACGTAGACGTAGACCAGACCCAGACTCCGGGCCAACAAAATCAGTTTCACAATCACAAACTCCAGCTCCAGCCTCAGTTCCAGCCTCAGCTCCAGCTCCAGCTCCAATACTGCACGAGCATTGAGCGGTGAGCAAAAGGTGAGCTGATGCTGCAGATGATGCTGCTGCTGATGCTGGGTGAAGAATCCTTTGAATTGTCAAAATATTGTATGCCAGAGATTCACTCACGAGTTTCCCAGCCTCACAGCCACCCAGCAACCCAGTCTCCCTCCGCTCAGAGTGGAGCCCCCTGATGGGTCTGTGGCTCTTCAGCTAGATAAATACCAAATGGATGTCCAGCCGAGCAATTGACACATTTGGCCACAGCCAGAAAGGCAGCAGCAACCAGAAATACAGACAGACAGACAGCACAGCACAGCAAAGCACAGCCAGAAAGAGCTGCGAAATGTACAAGAAGTATCTGCATCTGCAACTTGTATCTGTGTATCTGTGCCTGTTAATGCCGCCTCTCTCAATTTGTCTTCCAAGTGCGAACTTGACTCGGACTGCCTGCCGCTGGAGCGTGGGCATATAGCATACAGCTCGTACTCGTACTCGTACTCGTACAGCAGAAGGCATACGGAATTGTGGGAGCGATTGGACGACTCATCTGGCCCGGGGGCAAAATCAGTTGGAAGAGGCGCAGCTTGGGCCTGTTGTTGTAGCCAGACCAGCCACACCAGACACGCCAGGCAAGCCCACAAAATGTTCATAATTTTTAAGTTGTCAACGGGAGCGGCTTCTGCACTCAACGCCATAGAGCCACAGAGCCAAAGCCACAGCTAGAGCTATGCAATAGCCATTGCCAGCCAATAAAAGCAATTGTGCCATTTGCTAGCTAATGTCTGGCCAAGTCCATGTTAAGAGACGCTCCTCAGTCAGTCAGAGAGTCAGCCAGAGAGTCAGTCAGTCAGTCAGTCAGTCAGTCAGACGGCTGGTGGCTGTCCAAGCCTCTCGTCTGGCTGTGTGGGTAAATGCCATCATGTGCATCAGGGAGGCTAGAGGGAGACTCCAAGAGCAAGAGACCAAAGAGTCATCGTCAGCATTTCCTACTGCATCACGTTTTCGCCGGCTAGCCAGCAAAAGATTTTGACTTTTGATTGCCGGGAGAGGCCGGGAGAAAAGCGCCTGCCAAGCCAGCAGCAGAAGCAGCAGCAGCAGCCAGCGCGAAGAAGAGCCAGGCAAATTTTCAGTCAACCCCAAAAACAAAAGCAAAAGCAAAAGGAAAAAAGCCTGACCGAAACGAACCAACAGCTAAACCAAAACCAAAACCAAAAACCGAAGTAAGCCCGGGGACTGGTCATAGAACGATTCCAATTTCAATTCCAATTCCAATTCATGACCGCTGGTCATGCCTCAGCCACTTGGGTGCTTGTCCACTCCATCTCCATCCACAATGGCCTCGTACCGCGTACCGCGTACCGTATCCCGACCTGGCCAAAAAAGGGACAACCTGCCGCCCAGCTGCCCTCGTCCCGAATTGGCTTGGTCCAGTCTCTGCTGGTCGCTGGTCTCTGCTCCCAGACTTGGTCTATTTGGAACACCATAAAGTTCAAGCAATTTGAACTTTATTCCCTCTTTTCGTCTTTGGTTTTCTCATGGCAGGGCAGCAGCAGTACAGAGTACGAGTAACAGGCAGCTAACTGGCGAGTCGTGAAATTCACAGCAGTCACATTATGTGTTCCAGCTCCAAAAAAGGGGGCCAGGGATGCAGCCAGAGAATGGACGGACACCGAACAGACACAGACAGTGTTGTCCAATTCAAACAGAAAGCTTCACAGCTGCAAAACAATTTCTCACCCAGATCAATAATTACCAGAGCTTCCAAAATCAGGAAAACATACTCGAATATGTTCTGGTGATCGTGTCATGGCCAAGTTAGCATGTAAATGACACAACATGATCCTCATTCTCCTCCTCCGAGGATCATGTTCAAAGACAATACATTGGAATCTCAATTAGTCGATGGCCCAAAAGGAAAGTCCCTTAGGTAGCCTTAGATCTTGCAGTTTAAGCAAATAGATTACTAAAAGAGAGGGATAGAGGCAGGGGAAGGAGCTCATAATCCCATCGAAACGATCTCACATATCTAATGGATTTTGCACACATTGCAATCTGGTCCGAAGATGTCCCCAGATCCTATCTCATCCAACTAGTGCACAGCATGTGTGTGTCGATCGAGAACAAACAGAATACGAGGATCACCGAGGATCTACGAGGATCACTTTGGCAAATAATATTACGTCCTCCTGCTGCTGCTGCTGCTGGTCTGGTCCCCAATTAAAATCAATCACATTTTCGTTGGGCAACGGACCGGAGGATCTGCACCATAAGAAGATAAGCCATTGAAAAACGATCGTCATCAGATCAGAGCATCTTCATGTGGGCACTGCTCGCCCCTCTCCTTTTTTTCTTCTCCTACTCCTACTCCTCCTTTTTATTTTCCTTTTCTTTTTTGCTATTATTTTTTGAGGGGCCTAAAGAAAGGACGGCGTGCGAAAATGTATACAACCTTCAACCATGGAGCAGTTTTGTGGAGAGAGTGAGGGATCTAGGAAACCCTAGATCATTGTATAATATTTGTAAAAAACGAAAGAAAGAAACGTAAAAAAGAAAGAACAAAAAGAGAAGAATAGAGAAACCGCTAGGCATTTGTTCTTCAAGTATGCAAGATCGTCCCACGTCCGGCGCGGGTCCGTTCTTCGATCCGCTGGGGATCCGCCGCGCAGGATGTTGGTACCGCTATAAAAACGATCCAACCGTCTTAAGTTTCCTTTTCTATCCGCCATTCGACATTCGCTGTTCGCCGTTCGTCTTCGCCATTCGCCTATTGAGGCCAATGAAAGATACCCTACCCCCGCGATCTGATCCCCACTGAAGCACTGAGATCCTTTTTCTGCTGTTTTCAATCACAGAATAACTGTAAATGGAAGGGACTAGGGGTGAGAGTGGAGGGGTCAGAGTGGTCATGGGAGAGGCAGAAGAGACCTGTAGGAAGTTCGAGGACATAACGCATCTCAGCGGAGAGACCTGCCGATCCTGGAGGATGTGTTTAAGAGAGGTTTTGGAAAGTTTTCAGATTTTTGATTTCATTCTTTAAATATCCTGATTTCCTAGAGCGGGAAATCCTTAAGCTCCCCATGGAACTCCCATCAATCCGTGGGTCTGCCCCATTGAGCGCTTGACCCTTGCGTGGGAATTATTATAATTATCAACAAACGCTCTTTGGCCAAAATAACAGACACCTGATGCACCACTGATTGGGAGGAAACGCCATGCGGCTGGAATGCCAATGAAGGACTGGGACGGGGACGGGGACGGGGACGTGCAGCATATGTGTTACAAATTTCCAATTGCAACGCTAGCGGATGGGGGGGAAATTATGGACAGGTCCATGCGGCGATTTCCGGTGATTCCCACAGTCCGTCGCGGCCACTGCGGAATGATCGTGCACATGCGCACCCGCACCCGCATCACAAGTGCCATGGTGCAGGATCTCCAGAACACCGGCCGTATCTCCATCTCTGTCTCAGTACCGTTGTCGGGCATGCTGATCGCGTTCGTATTCGTATTCGTATTCGTATTGCTGCATCTGTATCTGTCTTTGATCTATTATTCTATTTTCAGCGTGTTTACAAACACATCACAGCTCAGCAGCAGCGCCAGGACCCAAGAACCAGAACCCGAGCCCGAGCCCGAGACCGAGCTTGAACCCAAATCTGAATCCGAAACAGACGGTTTTCTACCTGTGCGAATGCCTGTGCCTCAATTGTAGAGGGTTTGAGGCCCATCTGGTACCGTTAAGCGTGCAGAGCGGTCAAAGGGCATGGGCATCATTGACGGGGCCTGAGATTGTTCCTGGGACGTGGGACCAGGACGCAGCAGGACATCGCAGGTTGGTCGGTCTTCTCATCATTGCACTTGGCAGGCGATTCATTTTTCGTGTCGACTGCGGTCAGTACACTCACTTCCTGCTCCTCCCAGGACATTGGCCCTAATCTCCTGTCCCTCTCCATCTTTCGACCGTTTCGGGGAGCGACGAATGCTGTTCAATGAAGAGCGTTGATGAGCGAAAATTGCTTAGCTCACGGCTCTTCCGCACCATGTCGGAAGGGCCGAGGGTTCCCTTCTAATTACTGACGGCAAAATCAAAAAAAAACCCAAAATAGAAAACGAAGTAGAGAAGGGAACGGGAAGGGCAGAATAAAACCACAGCGACCAAGTGTCCAACAATTGATCCTTTTGCGGATCTACACCTTAATTGCTGTTTCGGACCGAATGTGAGGAAAAACAATGCCAGGGGAAATGCCAAACACAAGCCGAAAGCCGAAAACTCAAAACTCAAACCCAAATAGCAGAAGAAACTAATGAAATAGCTGTGGAGTCAAACGATTTGGTCATTCCGAATCAATTGACTGGATAGAACACCACAAAAAGTCGGCGAAATTTCATTGAACGGAAAGAGTTGATGGGATTTGCTTGAACAAAAGAGATAGCGGGGGAAATGGCGGAAAGTAAACTAATGAAGGTTTTCCGATAGACATTGAAAGAAGATTATGGTTATTAAGATGCCTTAAAGAACTATTTAATGAATATTAGTTGCCAAGGAGGGAAAACCAGAAAAGTTCTCAAAGGACTAACAAAAAATAATGAGAGGCCTAGTCCTTACTTAATTGAACCTTTAAATCACTAAATAAATATTCATTAAAAAAAAACGTTGTGCTAAAGTGGATACTTTGATTTTTTTTGAAAATATTAAAAAATCTTAAAGAAGCCCTCTTTTTTAATTGTAATTACTGTTTTGTTTAATTTCTATATATTTGAGAAATACAAAACAAAAATGCAAAAGCATTAATTCATTTTTGAAGATTTTACAGGCGTTTATCTGATCTGATCTGATTTTAAGGATAGTATTAAACGCATTCCTGAAGCATTCATTGCTTCTTTGGCAGAATTCTGGTGAGCTTTCACTTTCAGCATGGATCCGAGTTGGCCCAATAATACAACAATTATTCAAGTAGTTCTACCTTTGACCTTTTATGACATTACAATATGCTACAGTATGCTGGCTGGTCAACATAATATTATATTTCCCTGGCAACCCAAAAAATGATGCATAAATATGAAAATCGAATCACACAGACCGTGAGTCTCTCGTTTTTTATGATGCGTTGTGACCTGTGAACCCAATCTGAATCAGGGGAAAGGAAAGCTGTGAACCCTGAACAAAAAACCAAGGAATGGGGTGCGAAATTATTTTGGAATTGACAATACGGATGTGGATGCAGATGGGATGGGATGGGATGGGATGGGACGGGATCAGATAGAGTGGCGGGTCATTCGAGGTCTGGCCATGGAGTTACCCTGAAGATGCGGCCGCTGGTTGGTGACCCGAGTGCCTACCCTACCCTATCCCTCTCTCCCGCGGAATGCACCCTTACCCGTACCCTTATGGCGTGCGTATGCAAAGGACGCATGTAAATTAATAAATTATAGTCAACTAATGAAAGGAGCGAAACGGAAGATGGGAAGTGCACTCACTCTCGTTCTCTCCTGTTTGCATAAAAAATAGCTGCTGCTGCTGCTGCTGCCCCTGTGCGACCGGAATGGCCATGTCAAATGCCTATAAAAAATTGTCTACGACCTTTGTCTACCGTCCTCCCGTTCATAGTTTTTTCTATTAGTTCCGGTTTATTAGGGGTAAACTCTTTTTTTGGCAGCCCTTTCACCATTTGGCAGGACATTGCACCACTTGGGACGAGGATGAATATTTAAAAACTATACGAAAGAATGAAAAAGTTAGAATGGAATGGGAAAAGGGAAAGGGAAAGAGGTAGGAATCAATGCCGAATGGTCCCAGGGCATCGTCCCGTCATCGTATGGGTTATTCAATATTCGCGGGTACAGGAAGTGGCGCATATCGTATGGGTACGAGCACGAGTACGAGTACGAGTATGATATGGATTTCTGCATCTGCATCCATGGCTCGAAGCGATTCTGTTGCTGCGGCTGTCGTGGGAATTGAAAAGCGCCGAAATAAATCAAAGTGCAGTAGCAGCAGCGGCAGCGCCAGCCCAATACAGAGACAGATACGGATACATGAGCCGCAGATACATTTACAGATGCAGATACAGAGCTGCATCTCTCGCCGGCATCATTAGCAAGCGGATGCAGGCCTCACTGCTCCACTCGAGAAATGTAAACCAAACGAAAGTCGGAGTCGGAGTCGAAGTCGGAGACGGAGTCAGAGTCGGATAAGGGAGCCAACGCACCCAAATGGACACACATGTGTCACATGGTCCAACTGTGTAGTGGAGTGGAGTGGGGTGGAAATGGATGTCCATGACCTCCCCCAGAGCCCTGAAAATACTCTGTGCAATACCATCCCCATCCCCATTCTTATTCCCTTTCCGATCCCCATTTCCTTTTGCAGCATATCCTGCTTTGAAAGGATCTTCCCCCTCCCTCTTTCACTAGGTCAATGTCTTCATAATTTCCCAGAAATCTCAGGGGGAGGATAAGGAACCAAGTGATATATGTACATATTTATGAAGAGACATATGATTCTCGAACATGAATAAAAACGCATAAATTAATGGGGTTTTTTTTGTTGGATATTGGATAATGTACCATATGAATACTCGTAGTTAAGGAGTCTCAAATCGAACAAATTTTCTTGGGATGCAATATTTTCATTCTTCGAATAATCTAAAGAAAACTTGCCTTTACAGAATCTCCTTCATGCTTCCATATATAGTATATCCTATAATAGCACTACAACAATTCCTCGAGCTATTTAAAAGCTCACGTAGCACAGCTGCCATAAGAACGATAGCTCGCTGTTGGATTGACATTTCATCGGAATTTCCAGGTAAATTCGCCTTCTTTTTATCTCATGTGTCACCACATGATATGTCCCTGGACAATCAATTGCCAATGTTGTTTGATTATCTAAACCCAGCCTTCGACTGCTTCCCGTTTTTATTGCATGTGTGGTTCGGAGTATCTGTAACGGATTATGAGCACCACAACTGGGAAATGGGAAATGGGGAAAAGCGGAATGCAAAGTACAGTAACACAAATCGGAATGGACACTAAAAATAGACACCCTCCGCGACGAAGACGACGGCTGTGGCGCATCAATATCAGGGATACTGGGACCTATGGCTGAGGATGCGACTGCGGCTGAATCTGAGTCTGGGGATGCGGCTATCTTTTGCCAGGGGCGAGTCTGGCTGCTGTGCCTAAAGGCTGGGCTAAATGAAACACACATTCGATATGACGTCAAGTAAACAGAGGAACAGCGCAGCGGCAATGTCAATGTCAAACGCACTCGCTCTCTGCCTTACACAATGCCATTGACGTCGATGGCAATAGCGATGGCGATGGCGCTGGCGATGTGCAATGTCGAGGCCGCCGAGGCCTCTACTCTGTTGAAGGCGTGCACATGTGCGTGGCCATGCAACGTACAGATAGAGGATGTGCTGTGATGTGGACACCGCCGGCAGGAGTTGCGGGTACATCTCCATCTCCATCTCCCCCTCAGACGTAAGACTATTGCTCTGACGTGCACGACCCCTGCTACTAGATGTATTTGTATTCTGACTCTTTAGTTGTCGCCTCAGTGGCATCCTCACGGTCATCAGCAGCAGCTCCAGCGGTGGTAGCCGCAGAGACTGCAACAGAGGTCGCATCATTTTCATCTCCAGCGTCCACGCATCTGTGCTGGTTGGGGAGGTGGGGCACAGTCCGACGGATGCGCATGTTTATTTTAGTCACTCCATCTTCGAGTGAGAGACAGTGTTTATACGTATGTGTGTGTCTGTGTAGCATCCCACTGCAGTCATAAGAATCTATCTATTTTGGTCCAAAAATGTTTCGAGGGTCGCCTCGATCTCCCTGCTCCCCTTCTCCATTCTATTCCACTCCCAATGCCAAAGTCAAGTTCAACGGCGATCGCTTCACTACAGTTTCCGATTATAGATCTATCCATAAATCGTGGCTAGATGGGACTCGAATGGGGCATACTTTTATCCTTTATCCTGAAAGAATCAGCCCGAGTTGGTGGTTTTAGAAGCAGGGAGTTTTCTTTAAGTTAGGTCTATCTTGCTATCGATGTTTGATCCATCCACACTTCTATGTAACAAGTACAGTGGAGTACATCAATTTAAGCTCTGGAAAACGTTTGCCAAGTTCCGCGACATGACAGACATGACACACAAATATTACGAAATACACCTCATTTCCTTCCGAATATCCGTATGCATATTCATATTTTTTGTGGTTGGTCATTCCGCTGCTGCCTTCATCTGACTTTTGGGTAAAACCATACCCACACACACGCAGACACACACAGGCAAACATCAAGGATGTGAGAACAAAGGACGAGGAACGAACCGTCAAATTGTTTTATTGGCATCTGACGCATTTTGGTGCGGCGATAAAATCAATTTGCCGCCCGCTAAGTCCCTCTCCTTCCCCTCATTCGTATTCCCATCCTGTGTCCGATGGTCCGAGGGTTTGATCTACAATGGTCTATGGTCTGTTCTGGTCCGGCACTGACCCCAGAGCATGAGGGGCGTGAGGTATTTGCGTATGCAAAATTGACGCCGCATGCAACGTTGCACGCACGATTTGTCTAATCCATATTCAAATTCCAGTGGCAATCCCCCTGTTCAGCGGACCCTCAAACGGCAGCCGGCCGCTGTCCATTGAATCGAACACTCTGTTTGCGGTTGAGATTTATTTTTATTGAATTGCTGCATCCAGCCATCAGGAAAAAACGTAACAAAATAACAAAAATTAGCCCAAAGACTTCGAGGGCTGCAAATGGTTTTCGGCTCTGGTTTTTGTGTGTTTTGTTTGTGTTTGAAGAACGTTGTCTGGGGCACGACCCAAGGGCGGGCGATGCTGGTCGGATGCTCTTCAAAAATATCAGTTTATCTTCCATCAGTGTATTCGGTTGAGTTTTTGAAAGAGCGGTAGCTGGTAGTTCCATAGGGGGGTATCATCAACATTATCATTACATTTAGCATCCCCCAATCCTCAGTCTATATCTTGGAATTAGTAAAACACGAATGAATAATAAATAATTGTACTTTTTGCATCTAAAATTAATGGAGCTTCAGACCTTAGCTTGCAGAAGGACTGACGGAAGGACAGAGTGAAAGGGTTCTCCAGGACTCAGGATTCCAGGATTCAGAGACATTCCTGACCTTCTCGAATTTCTGGTCTTTTCTATAGCCCAGTACTCAGATAGACAAAATATCAATATCATTGAAACAAAATTTAAGGTCTTCAAGAACTCATCAATACTCGTATTCTCTCCCTGTGGAAGATTTATTCAGATTCAGATAATACTAGACTATTTTTATTAATAAATTTCTTCCAATTGGTCATCGACCGACAATTTCAATGTCTTCCAGCTATAAGATAAAGTGGTGGAAATATGCACCTTCTTTATATTTGGGGTGAAGTCATGTCATTCTGCTTCATAGCTTAAAACCTTAGGGAACAGGGGGATAAATGAATGGCTGGACATGGTTTTTTTTAGCCTCCTTCTCAGCTGCTAATGCAGAGCCATTATTGCAAATTTCTGGCTGACACAGCTGCCTTTTGGCACTACTTCGGCAGCAAACTCCATGACTAGATCCAATCCAACCCATTCCCCCTGCTGGAAAGAGTCTTTTGTTGTTGGGTGGCCAGGACCAGCACCAGAGCCAGAGCCAGGAGCAGAACCCAGACCATGCCCAGAACAGGATTCATTGTCCGCTGATGCTGTGGCTGTGGCTGAGCCTGCAGGAGGCTGCCCAAGTCCAAGACCAAGAGAGCTGTCAGGGATCGTGGGTCTGCGGCGAACGTGCAGAATGCGGAAAAAACGAACGATGTCGGGGCTACGAGTATATAGGGATAGGAATAGGGATAGGGATATCCCTATATCCCGATTTAATATTAAACATGCTGGCTCTTCTCGTTGTTTTCTCTCTTCTGCTGCCTTTGCTTTTTGCGCCATCCATTCATTTTTTACGAGTATTTGCGTCGGGACAATGCCAGGCGAAAGGTCAGCGTTCGGTTCGGTTTTTTCTCCTCCTGCGTCCTTTTTGCTTTCGATGTGCCTCATGTGTGTGTTTGCTCCTTTGTTTTGGAGATTTTTTGCGGTTTTTATGTAATCTCACGTTTGACGTATTGGTTTCAATGGCCCTGATCCGTCTGCCAGCATTGGGTGGTCCCCGCTCGTCGCGTCGGCTGCTCCTTCTGCAACACGTTCCTTCTCCAGCCGTCCAGCCCTCCAGCCATCGCATCGCATAGCATGGCCCTCATCTGTCCATCACATCGGAATCAATCAGCTCATGCATTTGCCCTTTTGTCTGGATACGAAAACATTCGACATGGCCGCACCACGCCGCTAATTAACGCAATCCCCAACCCAACACAGAATCACAGAATCTCACAGAGAACCACGCAACCACACGACCATCGCCATCACCATCGGTGATGTGACACGGACGTTTTGTTGATATCGACATCGACATGGCAGTCAGTCGCACAATCAGGCCCATTGTCTCTGCCGTATGCAAATTGCCCGGGCAGCAGGGCCCAAATCATAAAACAATTGTCGGAGTCAGAGGCAGCGCACTTGTCAGGCGATTCGATGCGGATGATGACTCTGCCATCCCATTGTCCATTGTCCATGGCGGTCTTCAGAGTCCTCCCCTCTCGATGGTGAGAAAACTCTGTGGGATATTCGGGGAAACTCTCTTGTCATAACTGGTGAAATATGAAAACCATTGATGGTTCCTAAGCCCACGAACTGTATAGATTCAAGTGGTATGTGCATTCTATACATATCCCATGTAAAAACTGAACTAATCAACCTAAATGTAGGCATATGTCATTGTATTCTTAGTTCAATCAAAATACTAGTAGAATGTTATCTTGGTACTCTACTCAATGAGTTGTACTTTCTTAGTACAGGAATGGAGACCTTCAATTGTGTATCATATTAATTCTATTCAGCTTGATTTGCCAGTATACTCCATTCTGTTCTTCAGTAGCCCCAATGTACTCGTATCGATCTGGTTCCGTTGTAAGCCGTTACTCTCATCAGGATGATGCGCCTCTTGAAGGCATAAATTACGATCCCGCATTGACAACCCTTTGCAAAGGGTGCACGTGCAGAGGGTGGTGTCTCTGGGCTTGGTTATTGTTGCAATGTTCGTTGCCGCGTTGAAAGACACTTGAAATGGTGCGGCAAGATGTGATGTGTGCGTAAGAGATGCCCGGCTAGCGCCGACATTCTGCGCAACTGCAGCGGCAGGATGTTTACCATTCTCAATTGAAATCTCAAGTTTCCCCACCTCCAAGGTCAAAGCGGGGGTAGCTGCCCTCTCTCTTGGTTCCCTCTGGGTCCCTATGTGAGTGGCAGGCACACATGTGCCGTGAGATTCCGTTCTATAAACACACGCTCCACCGCCACTCTATTGCCCTGCTCAGAGCCACTACTCCAGGCTCCAGACTCCAGACTCCAGACTTGAGCATTTTATTTATGACATCTTGAGACCCGCGACAACGAGGAACAGGGATCTCAGATTCCTTGACGTTACATACTCACAGCTCAGTTGTGTTTAGAGAACCCACCAAATCCTAAAAAAACAGAGGTACAGTTGAGTGCTGTGTCCCAAGAAATTGTTTATAAGAGAAAAACGAAAAGACAAAGAATGGAGGGCATTCTGTGGTGTATCGTGTAAGAAGAGACTGAAATTGAAAAATTGTTCATTGATTTACAGTTCCATACAGTTCCACACAGTTTCAATATACAGAGAAAGGCGGTTCAAAAGCAATTCAGGAGCCATATCATGATACCCTGAAGTCCTGGGATAATTAGTTATTTGTACCGCATTTAATTGAAGATCGCACCTCTGGACGACCTCTGGTCCCTGAAAATTGACCCTTGCACTCTCATTTCCATATATCTCAAAAAAATTCAAAGGAAATCCACACACGAACACTTCTAGAGTTCCTTGACCAATTCGACCCCTTTCTTTGCCGTCCCTTTGGCATCCTTCAACCATCCCTTTGTATGCATGTACACACATTATGATTTACATATGTGTGAGGAGCTCTGGTTGTTTGCGTGTGTGTGTTTTTGTCGTCCATAGAAACCACCCTTATTGGCAACGCAACCAATTCAAGGCTTCCAATTGGCATTTACGTTTGCGCGTGTCCAATAAGCAGACTGGCGCCATCTGTGTGCGAACCGTCGAAGCTAGCCCGGTCACCAGGTGGCGCACACGTGCAACAGACCAAAAGTTGCAGATTAACTATATGGGCTGTATGAATATAAGCGATACAAGATCCAATTTGAAGGAACAATTAATAGACAAAAAATATGACATTGCCTACCCGAAATGTTTCACTTAAAAAATTGGAAAAAGAGAACTAGTTCCGGGCTCAGCTCAATGATCGAGCACCTAAAAGTATGCAGCACACGATCGTTGCTATAAAAACTGATATTTTGCTCTTCTGCCATAAAAAGATAGTACAGTCGCAAACCTAATCAAAGTAGGCGATCGATTTTTTGGGTGGACATAAAAGACCCAACAAATGCGAGGCATCTCTTCTCTTCGTGCTGATGGGGTGGAGGCCAGTTTGCTGTTTCTGTCAGAGACGACCATCCCCTAAACGAGAGTCCAAACGGCACATGTACGTACATAAGCCCACACATATGTATGTATATATGTATGATGGGGGTACGGTAGTCGTATATAAGAGTGTGATACACACACAGACACCCACCCATAGGCCGGGAGAAAAGCGAAACACTTACACACAGATGAAGGGGGAGCCACCCTCGGTCGCCTTTTACATATGGCCAAAAGTTGACGGCCCGGGTCCGGGGCTGGGTCCGGGTTGGTTTGGTCTCGGTTTTTGGCAATGCCCAGGACAAAGACCAGGAGCAAAACAACTTAAACCGAAACTGAGACGTCTCTGGGATAATTTTTGCAAGCGTTGGATTTTGTTGGGTGTATGGGGTGGTGGGTGGGTGGTGAGGTGGCAGATTCCTTGGGGGGTGGTGGCACTGGCAATGGCGAGGGCGATGGTGGTGGTCGAGAGCTGGTCACACGGGCCAGTGGTGGGTTTGTTATTCATTTCGCGAATGTTTTTGCTGGCGATGCCCCGTAATGGCAGTTGAAATGGCAGCCGAACTACCACCCTTTAGCCCTGCCTCCCCCTTACCACATGCCCAACTCCAGGCCAAGAATCGCCAGGATGCCCGGGACCATCTCCTGCATCCCATCTGGCTCCTGCACCGCCATCGAGCAACAATGTTCGCGAAAAAAGGAAATTTTATGTGTGCACCATAAAGGCATTAGCATTATCGCTCGTTATGTCCTATCGCCCCCTCCCCACCGTCCAATGCTCCCATCCCTTTCCCCCCAGAGGACGAGCGGCATATGCAAATGAGCGAAACCGAATGAAGGCAGCTCGCAAAAGCCATCAATATCCCGCCACCAGGCTGCGGAGAGCGCAAATTCGAATCCAATAAAGTTAGGGAAACGAATCTGGACTAACGAGCGAATTGCCGAGACTCAGCTGCCACGCACGCTTGGGCCAGTCCAAGGGTTAAGCCTCAGTGAACAACAACAAGACCGGCAGAGGGTTAAGAACCCAAGCTAAGAAACCTTTAAGGAATAGTCATTTTGGCTGAAGGAAGAGTCAAACATACATGAAGAATCAAGCATAATTACTGCTAGATAATGAACTCTTTCAATGATCACACAAATTTTAAATAAACAAAATTTCGAATAGCCTTAAAAACAAAATTTCCATTGACGAAATCATTAGTGAAACTGTCCATAAAAGTACAACAGAAGTAGATCCTTAAGGTGTCTAGATAACCAGTAAGCAGCATTGTTTTATTTTTGTTTGTTAGATTTGTTTTTCTAGTTCTTCGAGCTATTGTAATGACATGATAACAATACTTAATTAAGGATGAATATTAAAAATGATGATTATCTTCGGTAAAAAAAAACAAAGAAAAAGCCTCTGTATTCTATCTATTCTTATTGTGAGAGCATCTGCCCTTCGACTCATGGCCCAGAGTGACTTCGATGGTCGCTAATGCTGGCCAAACCTCCCTTTTAGCCATTCCCTCCACCTCTTGGTCCCCAGCATTGGAAACACTCTGTCTCTGTCTCTCCAGGGTCCAGGACGAACAGTGGAACGTGTGCTCCAAACTCCAACCAAGCGCAATGGAGCCGAAGTCTCTTTCTCTTTCTGTGTATGTGTGATGTATGTGGGATATACGTATATATATCCATACATACACGTATACGTATACGTATTTCGGTGTTCAGTGTTCGGTGTTCGGCGGGACTCATACATAGATTTTATGTACTGGCAAGTTGCCAAAGCGCATTAATCTAAAGACCACATCCGGGCACACACAAAGGCGGAGGCAGAGCCAGGAGCTGGGAGCAGTGGCAGACGACGAAGACCAAGATGAACCAAGAACCAACGACAAGGACGACAGCGAAGGCGAAGGAGGAGTTGAGTATAGGAGGACTACGTTCTCCGTTCTCCGTTCTCCGTTCTCCATCCTCAGCTGCTTATCCCGTGACTGCGAGTGTCCCTATGCCATTGCTTATGCTTATGTCCTTCGCATATTTGTCATTTGGATGGGGACGAGGGGCAGAAGCTGCGATGCTGGGATGTTGGGATGTTGGATGCTGGAGAGCATTTTGCAAAATTTCCCGATTTCGCACAAAATCCAGCCAACGGTCTTCCACCCATGCACACAAACACACACACACACAAACATACAAACACAGAGGACAGAGGACGAATGCCCGCATACTTTTGAATGGCGTGTGTATCTGTGTGTACTCGTACTCGCAGTCGTAGTCGTGTATTTCTGCAAATGTTCGACGGTGGCTTGTCCACGCCCCTGACGATGTGTTTGAGAATGTTTTGCATATCAAAAATATAAATCACTTGGCATCAGACCAAAGCCAACTGAAGGGAAACCCAGCCGGGAAGCCGGACCAGGGACCCGGTCCCCGGCACCCGGACATGCTTCTCCTTCCAGCTGATTTCATACGGAGAGGCAATGGCAAATGCAAAGGCAACCCAACCATCCCATTCCCATTCCATCCATCCATCCACTTGTTTGCCCAGCAGCCACTTCACTCCCAAGGGGCAGGGCAGGGCACGGCAGGGCAGGGGATTGGGTGCCACAGGCAGCATCCATCGAATGAGAATTTACCGTGAACTGCAAACTTTTTGCGAATGCTAAAAATTTACCCAGATTATTTTTGCCAGGCCACAGAGAGCGCCCCCTCGGCCAGAGCCACAGCCACAGCGACAAAGCTACAGCCAGAAGGGGGCTGGCAAAAGCAACCACCTCACCCACCCACCGACTTACTATATTCCCCGTCCCCCCACTCGCCCTCGGTTAGGCGCCTGTTTGAACACTTTTTGCCTCGAATGTTTCGGTTGGCAATTCGAATTCCGAAGCAGTACAGTTGAGTATGGAAAATGGAATTTTCCTTGTATACACACACACATTGACGCAGAGGACATGTGTGTGTGTGTGTGTGCATATATGAGCCACCATTGTGTATTGTACATGCGCACACACACACTCATGGGCCGCCCACCCATCCACCCATTCACACACATGAACCACATCGATACATACAGAGAGAGATGGCGGGTGGGGGATGGGGAGGAGTGGAATTCGAATTGCTTTTGTACGTGTAGTATCTCGTATTGTTTGTACGGCAGCTGAAGAGGTCAACAAATTGAAGTGGAAGATCATGAATGTCCTTTAGATTATCATATCTTATAGATAGCTGAGGAAAAACAGTCCCAATTCGAGAGATCCTTCAAACAAATGAGACGAATAGAAGATACTGGTCTCAAGTGAAAAATGACAATGGTTTCAAAAATTTGAAAGATGGAATCGAAGAGAGAGGAGAATGATAGCAGAGGTTAGAGTACCCACAACCACCATATCGTGTGAGTATCATAATTACATGGATACAATATGTGGGCGAAAAGTAGATTAAGAACACAGTGATAGAGATAGGATATCCCTAGGATAAGATAAGGAATCAATCATGTACCAAATCATATGAGAAAACCACACTTTGAAGCATTAGAAATGCATACGATAAAATAAACGTTACCAAACAGATCCCAAACTCCAGAGCTGAATTAGAAAATGAAGCAGCCAGAAGAGAGGCCAGGAGGAGTGCTTAGGTGACTGCTTACGTAAATCTATTGACTTTCAATTTGATCAATTTAATTTCAAATAAATAATACAATCCCATCTGCAAATAAACAAAAATAATACCTATTATTTTGTGCAGAACACTCATTAAAATCGAAGAAACAGGAGAAGCAGGAGAAGTGCTGATGAAGGCATTCGTAATCCGATGGATGACTACCATTTTGTGCCGAAAAATAGGGAAACACCCGAACATTTCAAACAAAATTCAATGACTTTCCACCCCGAAAACACGGCTGACCACACCCACCCCATGTGCTCCTGCTCCTGCTCCTGACAGCGGACACGAGCCTAATCACCCAATATCCAGTCATACATATGTACATACGAGGATGTATCTGTGTATGTGTGCAGACTTGTATGTGGGTAGTTCTTTGGGTTCGAATTTGACCAATGTGCTGGCTGCTGGCGCTGCAGGCAGGATGCAGCCTACAGGATGTGCCTGTCTGGGCGATGGCGTCGGCTCGGCCGGATTTTTGGGGAGGAAACTGCAGAAATTCGCTGATGCTGCGGCAAATGTGATGTCAGCATGGGAAATTCTCACTTATTTCATCCGTTTTCAAAGCTCTCTGAGGCTGAATGAAATCCGGATAAAGCTTCTGGGGAAATGCACACATGGACCAGTGTATCTTCAAATTTATTTAAATATTATACTCTCAGAATCCAAACAAGTTTCGAAGAACTTCGAGGCATATTATGGAATGAATACAGCGAACATTCATTGGCAGAAATTTCAATTTTCTATTGCAGAAAAGTCTCTTATAGAGTTAAAGATTTCTTACAAATTGGTGATTGACCCATTAACCAGATGCTTTGCTCTTCCCCTCTCTCTTTGTCTCTTTGGGAAGTAATTAAGTTCATCAAACGCTTAACCTTTGACCCCGAAATGTGAGTAGCCACCTCGCAGCGCGGAGGGGAGCGAAGCCCCAAAAACCCGCGAATAAAGAGACTGGCAGTCAAAGGAATTTCTGGCGGAGAAAGCTGATAAATTATGCAGTGACCAGAGAGGGGGCTCTAGTGGTGGGACGGGGTGGACGGGGCTATTGGGGCTCTGTTCTGTTCTGCAATTTCCCGAGTTCATTTTCCTTACACCCAACTCCACCCCCCCCCTGCAACCCCAACAGCACTTTCACTTCGTCTTGGCATCGCTATCAGAGCTGCCAACTTGTTGCTCTCTCCTTTTCCCCAGTCCTGTTTCTTTGCTTGTTCTTTCTCAGCCCCTCTTTCATTTCTTCAATGTCCTTTGTCCTCTCCTCCTTCCTTCGCCCCCGTTCCTGTACGTCTTCCTTGTTTTGGGTATTCGTCTCATTCTATTTGGTTTTTTTTTTAACTGTTTCCCATCCCATTTCGAATTATTTACTTTAATGGCACCGCGAACAAAGTCGTGAAGGAATGGGAGGATGGGAGACAGTGAAGGTTTGTACGGTAACGAGAGACACACGGATCCAGTACATCCACCAAATAAAGATTTGACAGAGAGAGTAAAGGCTGGGTCCATGGATCGCCCGTTCTCCTCCAAAGATGGTAGATGTAAGAGACTTTTGAATCTGTACGAGATATGGTATAAGAAATGGATTTTTCTGAATTATTTGCAGTGGTAGATCCAATGAAATGTTTCCGTTTATATATAGTATACGTAATGGTAGATTTTAATATCGTCAAAGAGTAGATTTCCGCCACAAATTGGGTCGGAAAAGTTTTAGATGCATGAAGATGTCCCTCGAATGAGGGACTGGCATAAGATAAGCCCCTGATAAATGTCGTTAAGCAGACTGCAAACCCCTCGACCCCACGCCCAGTTCCTCTTCATTCCAAGTCGTGGAAATAAAAAAACTTTTTCATTACATTTCCTATTTCCGCATTAAAGAGCGATAAACAGGGAAGGAGAGAACGAATTAAACTCTAAAGCGCGACGACCTTGAAAAATTCCCAACAAAAGCTGTGAGACGCGGGCCAAAACAAAAATAATAATCGTAATAATAATAAAAATGGCTGAAAAGAGCCAGCAAAATAAATCAGTCTGCCAGTTCTTGGTCCTGGTCCCATCCGCCCCCATACATCCACTCCGCAACACCCATCCCATCCCATCCACTCCCTCCCCTCCTTTTCAGCTTAGCGTAATTTCTAACAGCAACAAGCAGAAAGAGAGTAAGAGAAAGAAAATAAGAAAAAAAAACAAAACGAAGTAAAGGAAAAAACACAAAAAAAATATGAATCAACTGTTGGCGGGGGCGTCGAAGTAATTGATACTCTTTAAGATCTATCGTATGGAAAATCGTATTCGATATATAGTTACACGATTTGGAACAAGTTTAGCATGAAGTATCTTTAGAAAGAATTGGCTTACACATTTATGATTGAGGAATCCGAGACCGATCTGAGCATTTAATGTAGAAAGTTCCCTGAAAATTGGTTAGTGTGGTTTCACGCCGATAGTTCCGATTCGGCTCCGATTTCTATACATAAAAATGTAACCGTATGGGATCGCCCTTGCTGCCTTTACTGGCTTCGTGGCAAACATCGAGCACAAATCGTTATACCCTCTGCAGAGGGTATAAAAAACCTCTGCAGACGCTGTCTGCCTGGCAGGGGTACCAAGTGGGGCAGGGGGAGGGCGGGTAGCACTGGGTGGGGTGGTGCGGGGGGGCTCGGCTCAATGTCGTCAATTAGAGACTCATTACGGTCCCATTGCAGACGGCGGGCAGACTTAATTTTTTTCCTTCTCCGCCTCTCTTTCTCTCACTCTCTCTCTCTCGCTCGTCCTGCATTCTTTTATTGTTTCCTCTTTGTGCTTTTGTTGCTTTCTCTTCGTCTCCTTACATGCGCCTTTCTTTTATTTTTAGAATAAGATGCGGAGTGTAAAAAAATGGTTTCATTCATGAAAAAGAAAGCATCCAGGAACTTGGACAACTTTTGGTGTTTCCCCAAGTGGTTTTTTTTTCCTCATTTATGCCGCCGTATAGTTACGTAAGCGTCTAAATTGAGGGGGCGAGTGGGTGGAGAGAGTGAGGGAAGGCCGACTACCTACAGTGGCGTGAAAGTAGAGCAGAACTACTTGTGGGTATCCATTTGGAACTGGAAAAAGAGAGATGCGATGAATATACCCTCCAGAGATGTCAGAGAGAACTTCTTTCCTCTTTCCGCCATCGTCTGCATCTAAAAGATCAACAGATCATTCATTGTCTAAATTACGAAAAATGGTCCTTCTCTGAATATATTTAGTATCTTTCATATAATCCAATGCCTCATACAACCGATTCCCACTTTGTGTGAGAAACCTCTCCTCGGTCCCCTTGAGAATCAGCTTTCTAAACATTTTCAATTAACGATTCCAGGTCCCCCAGCCATCGAATGAGAGAAGGATGTTTTTTTAATGAACGCAATTAAATTTATCTGTTGAATATCGCTTTCCTGCCACGGTGCAAGGCCGTTGCTTCTGCCGGGTGCCGGGTGCCGGTTGCCGGTTGCCGGTGCCGTCGCGGCCTCAGACTGTAAATAGATGGAAAATTGTGGCATTTAAAATTAAAATTCAAATTGAGACTTGACTTGGCAAGGACGTGCCAGACACCCCGCCACGCCCCACGCCCCACACCCCACACACACACCCTCTCTCGCTTTGGCTGTACCTCCCTGTGCCTCTCCAGCCGTTTTCTATTTGCATTTCGCTTTTCTTTTACACAATTTTTTTTTCTGTTACGAGTTTTTGTGTCGCGCTTTTTTCGAGGTGGTAACGAGGGGGTGGCCATGGAGCATGGTGTAAAAGAGAGCAACTTGTTGCGGGAGCCAGCAACTGTTGCTGTTGCTGGCAGAAAAACTTTCGGTGACCTTCAATTGAGGGACTGGGACGGACAGTACCACACAGCCGGCCAGGCCAAGAGCCAGGGGCCAGAGAGCAGGCTGCCGCTGCATACAAAAAGGCACCGAGATTCCCCGCAGCCCACTTTCCCGAATTCCCCGCGAATAATTTATGCCAAGCACCGTGTTCGGAGGACACTTGAGACGCGCCGGGTGACCAGCCGAGTCGGGGTCGCAAAAATGTTAAATAGTTGTCCCCCATACCCAAGACTAGGGATAGGGACAGGGATGGATGGATGGATGGATGGAAGGATGGAATATGTAATTGCGATTTCGGCTGCTTCTCGGCTATTGATTCAGAGAGCAGCAAATGGCGTGAAGACCACTTGAATAATTTAAATTTTCATTCTGAAGCAATCCTCAATGACGATGTGAACGAGAATGTGCACGCGGATGCGAATGCGGATGCTGATTGGCGGTGGTGGTGGTGGTGGTGCCGGTGGTGCCTATCAGTCGAGCAGCCCAGCAGGCCACTGCATTTAGCCGTTCAGCTGTTGCTCGAGAGCGCCTTCCACTCCCCATGAGAGTCCACTATCGATGATCCTGGCAGGCGACAGTGTGTGAAGAAGTTCCTCATTCGACTTGCCCTCAAGTGGCAGAACTGACGGAACTCCTCATCATTATCATCAGCGCCATCGCCATCGCCATCATCATCTACATCGCGATAAGCAACCGCTTCCGGGTTCCGGGTTCCTGGTTTGTGCCTGGAATCGAATACATTATCTGCAAATTGGTTGTCACCGGGAGTCAAACTCAAGCTCCTGGGTTAACGAACTCCACGGAACAGAACGGAGTTGGGTGTGATATAAATGTATTCGTGAGGAAAGATAGCGAAGGCCTAGAATTAGCTGGAATATGTAGGTGATATGTTGCTCCAATTTTTAAAGAGGTTTACCCCACTTATTCCTCCATAGACTGTTTATATGATTTCTCTGAATATGTAGATCTTACATTCAGAGAGAAGGGCGGGCAATCTTCTCTGGTAGTCGGCATTTTTTCAGTAAAACAAACCTGCATCTACCTTCGCCTAATGATTATCTGAAGCCCTACTCAAATAAATGCTGCAGATGGAATACACTTCTCACAGATTCCCCAAAGCACTCTCATTGCATTTAACTGGAGCTTAAGACAGTCTGCTAATAGAAAAATAACTATGGAGTCCCAAGGACTCGCACTTCTCGAACTAGTTGAAGTGCAAGCTAATCGATTCTTTGCTCAATTTAATTTCCTTACTAGCTCTTTTTGGTACTAAGGAAAAATGTTTCTGCATTGAAGTGTTTCTCCGAAGAACTTCAAAGTTTCTTTATGATGCTCCTACGAAAGTCCTTCAGATTTAGATTCCCTTCACAGGCAGGCAGCACACACATGTTTCCCGCTTAATTTTTGTTTCGATTCAGTTTTGATTAGATAAGGATGAGACGTGCCCCTGATATGGGATATGGGATACGCGGAGCAGAGGTAATAATTTCTATGCTGTTTATGCAGCATGTGTCATGTTACACACTCTCTCGCACCAGACATTCCCTTCCCTTCCCTTCCCATGGCAGGGGGGATGGGGAAACCTCATCGCTGCCAATTTGCATGGGTAATAATTTTCCGGCGGCAGACACCGGGGAACTGTCGCGAACCGTTACATTTCGGTCGCCGCTGCCGCTGCTGCTGCCGCTGCCGCTGTCGCTGCCACTGCCTCTGCCGTCGCCTGTCAATCGCTCTCAAAGGGAAATTTATACCTTTTTCGAATTTTAATTAAATGGTCGACATCTCTCGTCTCGTCTCTCCGCCTCGCTCGTCTCTTCTCTTACGCTCTTACGCTGTGTCGTCTGTTTTCTGTTTTCTGTTTGCATATTGCGATTTTCCTCCTCGTGCACTCGCTTCAGGGGGAAAAGGGCTGCACTTGGATGGTGGGGGTAGGGCATGGGTAGTGGTAGGGGTAGGGGTACAGGGATACGGGGTAGGGCGAATGTAAATGTGAGCTGCCTTCCTTCTAATTGCGGCTCACACATTCGCGCAGAAGGGGGAAATCCAGAAGGGTTTTCCACACACGGAGACGACACACATCTTTGGTCGTAATCCTTTGGGCGATGCGATGCATTCGAGATAATTGACGGCGAGAAAAATTTACATGCACTTCCCGATTCCGATTCAGATTTGGTTTCTGCTTCCGAATCCCATCCCTCTCTGGGTTCTGGGGCAGGCACCCCTTTGACAGCCTCGCCGTGTGGTTTTTCTTCTCCTTTTCTCTTTTTCTTTTTTTTGCATTGAGCATGTAATTTGATTACGAACCCGAGAAGAAGACGATGCCGATACGCTGAGGCAGGTGAGGCCGTACATTTCCCAGGATCGGAGCTGGAACAGCACCCCTTTCGGAGGCCATTCGGGGCATGCAAAGTATTGCCGATTCCCGATCCCCGATTGTGTGCAAATTATGCAGTTTGCCAAATGAGAAGAAGGACAGCGGTAGGGGCAGGGGTAGGGACAAGGATAATTTGCAAATTTATTTCTTCGCACGATCAGCAATCCGGGGCTTAGGATGGGGTTAAAGATTCCAACAGCACATTGAACGAAAGAAGCTTACGCCAAGTGATTGACAGCAAAGGATCCTTGTACGGGACATCTATGCGAAAAGCACTATGGGTTCCTTATGGCTTTCCCCTTAGTATTTTGGGAACTCTTTCAAAGGAGAATTATACATCGCACTATAACTCCTTTCCATATCATTTTTAGCACATCATTGAAAAAATATTATTGCACATATTTTGAAAATGTTTTGTGGATAAATATAAATAATAAGCATACCTATTATTAAGGAATTTTAAATAATATTTCTCCACACAAAAAATTGTATACAAATTTCCTAATCGGAATATAAAATGTTCCCCTTCCCTACGCTAAATATACATATAAAACTCCGCCTTTAAACAAATATTCTCTTCGATAAACCCCCATCGATTATCCCCGCCAGCGATTGTCCCACATTTGGTGGTCCGTTGCCGGAGCAAACGCAGCTGAGATTCATGTTAATTATATTGATTACTCGTACAATCAATCTGCAAATTGCCGAACGCAATCAATTTAAAGTTGAAAAACTGTTTGCCCGCCAGCAAATGGAATGGGCCCCCGACCAAGCAACGCCCGTAGCTCAAAGTATCCCCAGGACTTTCGATGCCTGTCGAAGCATCTCTGAGTCCGACTGTAATTGAAAACTGTACCTTCTCGCACATACATAGAGAGGGAGAGGGAGAGTAGAGGACAGAGTGAGAGAGAAGCAGAGCTTATACATCACACGTCAGCGAAAAGTATTGGGTTTTAACATGCCCAACCCAACCCCCATGGGTCCCTAGGGCCTCTGTGCAGGCGGCTGTGGGCGATTGCATGTACACACCAGCACAAATACACCCACACACTGGCACCCGCACTGGCATGTATGTATCCATGTACATCATTTGTTGAGCAAGCAAATTGCACTTCATTTGCTCAAAGTTGGCGCCATTAACATATTGAAATCGATTTGGCCAGCACGGGACAGAGCGAAGGAGTCAGAGCAGAAGAGAAAGAGTGAGGCAAGTCGAAAGGACTGTAGGGAGAGAGTGAGAGAGGGAGCCTGTGCATATGTGGACTTAATTACGAACCAACTCTGAGCACACACACATGTGCTGTATGGCCCTTTGGTCAGAACGCCCTTTTCTGTATGCTACGAAATGCCTGCATAGGCACCCACACACAAGCACAGAGACTCAAACTCCCACACACACATATGCTCACATATTGGCAAGATGGCCGCTCGGCTCGGGGACGATGTGAGCGGTGAGAGTGAGTTCTCCTCTTCATTTGCCAGCATCAAAACTAATTTATGCGAACACTGTTGGTTGCCAGGGGATGAGGATAGGGGGTGCCCACTGATTGTCTGTATATGTATATATATATATATATACACACACGTCTATGTATGTATATGCATGCACAGAAAGAGAGGCTTAATCACGTAGTTGCTTAGCCTGGGACTTCCCATATAGGATGCCTCCTTATATACAGACACACTCCCACTGCCACACATACAGATATATACATATTGTGTGTGTGTGTGTGCGATGGTCGGCCATTAAGGCAACGCATCAATTTTCCCTAAACGAAATAGGCAAAAAGCCGAACAGCCACCTCCTCCTCCTCCTCCACCTCCACCACCTCCCCATTCTCCAGCAGCAAACATGAGGGCGACTAAGTGGCCAAACAACGACAGCGACGTCAGCGACTGCCGAAGCAGCGCAGTTAGCGGCGGACAGCGATGGCAACAGCGACGTTGGCGCACCCTTTTAACCAAAAAACCTGCGCGCAGCAGCATTTGGTCCGCGTGGGGGTGACGGCTCGGGTGGGGTTGGAGGTAGGTCATTGAGTGGTTGTGGACCGCTCTGCTGTGTGTGGGGCAGAGATTCTATCCCCGGCATCTATCCCCAGGAGTGACAGCACACACACACACATGCATGTGAGGGGGAGTACATATACGTACATGTATGCAGGTCCTGCTCGCACGTGTGTGCGGGGGGCGAAGGAGAGAGCAATAGAGTGAGTGAGAGAGTTCGTTTTTAAGGGAAGCAAAATGTATTGCTCATCGAAGGCTATCGAATGTGGTCGTCGTCGTCGTCGTCGGCGTCGTAGTCGTAGTCGTCGCCGTGGCGGCTTCGTTGTCGTCCTTTTCGTCCTTTCACGCTGTCGTCTTTCGCTGCCGCTGCCGCTGTTGCTGTCGCTGTCGCTGCCACCGCTTGAACAATGGCTCTCTGCGCCTGATGGTGCCGCTGCTGCAGCTGGACGAACATGTTGCGTCGCGTTTTGTGTGGTGTCCATTTCCGTGTGTGTGCTCGCGAGCACACACTCGCACTCACACTCACACACACACACACACACGCAAATGTCCTGTCGTGTGTTGTCTCCCACATGCGCGCGGCATCGTTGTTGCTGTCTGTCTCCCTGTCGCCCATTCTCCCACCCCCATCCCCCAACCCCCACTGTCTGTCAGTCTGTCTCGGCCAGTCGCTTCGTGTTTTATTGCTCGCGACCTGCGTACACGAAGATGGCGACTCTTATACACACACACAGGCACATGTACCACCACCCACAACACACACACACACATGCATATGGGACCATCGAATATTGGTCCGCTACCCCAAAACCCAAGCCCCAAAACCTAACACATACACACATATGGTGGGGGGGGGAGCTCGTACATATACATACATATGCATCCCATACGAGTACATCCCCTCGCACGCATTTTCCCCTCACCGCAAACGGTACATGTGTGTGTATTTGTAGAGTTGTGCTTTCTGCTTTCTGTATTCGTTTTTTTTGCACATTTTGAACTTTCGCTTGCTCCATCTCGCTCGCCATCATCGTATCTTTAATTGAAGGACTTTTGCGCAGCTCACACACGCACACATACACACATATGACTCCCATCCGTTCTCCATCTCACTCACTCACTCCCGCACTAAACTCATTCGCTGGCTCGCTCTGGCCTTAGTCCTGGTCCTCATCCTGGCCCTCGTTCTCGTTCTGGTCCCTGGTCCCTGGTCCATGGCAGTGGCTATGTGAAGAATGAAGCAAATGAATATCTTATGCTTATAATGGTCGCCCAGGCGACAACGTCAGATACACGGAAAGAAAAGAACGCTCAAAATCAAAAAAAAATATGGTTTAGCAAAATTGAATCTGTACATCAGGAAACTTTCATAGGACCGACAGCTTAAAGAAAAGTTGTTCTTTCATATATTTTTGGATCACTATATCATATGGCTCCCATTGGGAAACGATGATATACCAGCTAATTGGAAGGATCTATAGTTTCGATGTCTATACATCCAAATAGCTTAGAAAAATTGTATATAAATTGGGTTTAACACATAGAATCGATCGATCTGCAGGGCTTCAAGGTTTCAACATCGTTTGGACTCCAAGAAAGATCAGCTCTTAATTGGCTATAATCATATAATATGAATTTACAAAACTTGGTAAAAATACTCCAATGGCCAGTGGAAATATTAAGAAAACTGGGCTGATATTTTCAAGCATTTAAACCTGGTTCTTAGCTCAATAGCTTATATATGACAAACAATTGACATGCAATTGTTCTGAGTGCTGTATGGATTGGGCGTGGGTGGTTGTGACCTCCTGAGGAGGTGAGTGGTAAAGAGAATAAAGCTAAGAGGGAGAAGAGGAATCGAGTGGAGCATGTGGAGCAGCTGTGGGAGCAGCACTGGCGAGTAGCCCTTTGACTACACCCCACCTCTCTCCCTCTCTCTCTCTCTCTCTCTCTCTCTCCCTCTCCCTCTCTCTCTCCGCCCACATATATTGTCTTGTCCTTCTCTATGTATGTCCTGCGGCTGAGCTTGTGTGTGTGTATTCGTATGTGTGAGAGTTGGAAATGGAAATGGAGAGCACTTTGAAGCATATGCACATTTCGTGCTATCGGCAGCGGCCAACAACATCAGAGAGAGACACACACACACACACACACATGTACATACGAATGCGGGAGAGGAGTACAGGGGGGTGGCTTTTGGGGTGGGGTGGTAAGGGGTGGACCGTACTCTGAGCTGGGCAGAACTGAAGCTTATGTAAGCCAATACATACACAATGCGCGATATTTATGTGAATACTGCCACATACGAGCGTGTGTGTGTGTGTGTGAGTATGTTTGGGTGTATGATTCCGACTACATGGATGCATGTGTGTGTGGGCGATTCATTCGCTATACATACATATGCATGAGCATAAGTTTTGAATAGATTCACATATCGTGGAATACGAGTACTCGCACTCGTTCATATTCTACGAGCATTGGGCTACGTTTTAAAATCGAAAGATACTAAATATCATTAAAAAACTATATTCTATACATGTATCTGATCATTTGCAAAATCAATGTTGCGATATTGTGGCCTACTCCATTGAGTTTCAGAGATGTATAAATATTTGGTCGAACGGCACACATTCTATGGGGTGTTTGCTCAAAAAGTATTTACCTTTTCAATCGAATACGAATATACATAGTTTAGAAGGATGGATACACAAAAACACTTACTAAATTGTCCAAAAATATGATTCCAGACCAAAAAGTATCGAAAGGTAAAATACTGACTCTGTCAAAAGTTGTGGAGCATTAAGCAATATCATTTTTGTAATTTCATATAAATTCAAGAAATAATTCTGTAATAAGGAGATTAATTCCTGACCTAGTTGGCTATAGTTAATTTGTATAAGGACTTGGTTCTTTTATTGTTACTACAATATGGAAAAAAGAGGAAACCAACATATATGCATAATCGTATAAGAATCTGTTCAATGAGCACAAAGAGTAGTCACTGCCACCCATCGATGGCATATCTGAGGCCGCGATAAATTAGCCGATGGAGTCGTGTCTTATCGCCGGCATCGCAGCAGCAGTCGAGAGGGCACTTCACACCTTCAACAAGGGAAAAACAACGACCTGGAATCTCAAAATTGCCAAAATAAATCTGAAACTCCTCTCCTCTACCCGAATCTCCCAAGCCTCAAAATCCGAGCCTTCGAACCTAGCCAGCCTTGAACTCCGGTCGCGTGAACCTTAAAGTCTGGTCGCGGGACACGAAACCAAATGGAAAATTGGATTGCGAATGGGTATTTGGGTATTTACGTATTGGGTTATTTTGGGGGCGGGGTAACAGAGGCAAGAGGGGCAACAGGGGTAAGGGCTATATAATTCATATGTATGCAAAGTAGGTAGCAACCGGATGTGCAATTTGAATGCCAAATCCCGATGCGAGAGCATTGTAATTTGAATATTCAAATTTTCCGATTACAGATTTGCCATTTGCCAAAAAATAAATATATATGTCGAGCGCGAATCAATTATTTGCGAAAATGATGGAAACTCGAATGCAGGCAATGCATCTGCACGGGGGCAAAAATATATAGAGAGGGGTTACCCTTACCCCTTACCCCTTACCCCGATCACGATCCAGGGTTCTGCATCCGCATCGGCATCGGCATCGGCGTCGTGTATTGTGTGCAATGTTGCAAAAGGATAACAGCAACTGCGAATTTGCATATTTATTGATTTGAATAGTGCGCCTTGGAAAGGGGAAGCATAGTAGACCCGGAAGAGTCTGGGGCAAGGATAGAGGCGAGACGGGGCGAGCCAGTCTCTGGGACAGGGTCGAAAAGGTTTAATGACAAGGCATTTTGCCGCACCCGTGTCCCTGTGCGTGCATGTGTGTGTGTGTGCGAGAGAGTGTGACAACTTCCTGGGACCTGAATCCTGGCCTCTCGGCTCTGGGCCGCCAGAGAAATGCAAATTATAGTGCCAGCGATCTGCTCTGCCTTCTGGCTCCCGCTTCTTCCTGCAACTCTGCATCATTATAATCTTTTATTCTTACTCTTTTTTCTGTTTTCAGTTTTCAATGCATTCCCGGGGTGGGACATGGGCCGATGGGCAGCGAAACGGTTTAATCCCAATAGAAAAACGAAATGAAAACAAAAAAACCTAATATGCAAATTTGCATAAGTTTCCATTCCGCTATTGATATTGAAAAACTGCGAATTCGCTCAGAACAGATGTCCTGCGTATGGGATGCGTGCGTGCCAGCAAAATGGAACTGAAACTGAAACTGGAACACTTGGTGAACCTAATGCGGATCCCTCTGTTGAAGGGAATCCTGCAAAGAGGTTACACTCAGGAGGCACCGCCGCACAGTTGTGAACAGAGACCAAAGGATAACGCATCTTCCGAGACGGAATAGGCGGATATTAACTACTAGCAAGGGTAAGGAAGATAGATATCTATAGCAAGTTAAGTAGTTTGCGAGTCAATAGATTGAAAGAGTGAAATCTGATGTACTCATAGAATTTTTCTGTGATTCCAAAGATCTAAGGAAACTATAAGTTCTATCAAACATATTATAATACGCTGTTTTTATACACGAAATCTTTTTCGTGAAATTAGAGACCTCTGGCAGAGGGGAGCGAGTTGTAATGGCTGGTGTTGGTGTGAGTAGCGGGAAAGTGAGAGAAAGTTGTATGCAACCAGTAGTAGAAATATGTAAATAGATAAAATATTTTTAAATGTATAATGAAATAGGTCATTAGGTGGAAAGAGGATAAACAAGTGAGGGTCTCTCCATGTTTTTCCCATCTCTCATGAAAAGTGGAGCAAAATTGATAGAGATCTTAAAAAACTTCATTTTGGGACATAAATCTATGGTGTTTTCTTTAATCATATAATGCAAAAACACCAGTGGAATCCTGACTGATATTCTGATATAATCTTATATACGAAACGAATACAAAACCAACGAAAATCACGTGTATTTCTAAGAGAAAATCCAATTCTAAATGTCTAATTAAAAAATATACGATTTCTGGCTAGCAAAAAGATTATAACCATATAAACCAAGTAGAGTAAAAGCTCCTACAATATCCTTATATCCAATGTGAACTTGAGTATAAAAACGTTTGTATTTGGTGGTATCTGTATCTCAGAATTCAGAACCAGAAACTGAAAACGAACTCTGCCCTTAAATACGCGCAAACTTCGTTATCCGGTGAGAGAATCGAGCTCTAACCCTATCATTCACACAATGGCTGTCAAGCGTCAAGAATGCCCAGACGTCATGGGGCATGCAGCGATCGCTGCGACTCAGGAGTCAGAGCTCGCTGCGAACGTCTTCAGGCTCCAAGGCAGAAAAGGGTTTGAGCAACGGTGAGGGCCGCGAAAGGGTGCTGGACGGAGTGGTGCGTCAAGGACGACGACGACGAGAACGAGGACTCGGTCTGAATTAATGTGTGAATCATGTGACGGGGCAGGCCAGCCTGGCAGCCAGGTTGCAGGCAGCGGGGCAGCGTGGCAACGCTTGATTGACACGTTGACAGTCGGCTGCTCGGACGTTCGCGGACGAGAAAAAAGCACAGCCGGTCCCGGCCGACGATCCGAATCCCGTTGCGTCAGCGATCCTTCGCTCCGATTGTTTTCCAACGCCCTAGCTCTCTGTTTTTCCCCCCTGCTGCTGAATTGTTTTAATGTTAAAATAGTCAGCGACGAATTACGAATATGTCTCCGCGAACGAGTTCGAGGTCCTGCTGCGATCGCATCAGCTAAACGCAAAACGCAAAACATTTCCGAATATGTCAAGAAAGGATCGCAGGCCGTGAACTTATTGTGGTTTTCAAATGCCTTGGTTGCTTGTGTTCTAAAAGGGAATCCAGAATGGAAAATATAACCAAAAATTGTCAGATATACGAATATGAAAACTATATACCGATTGGGTTCTACAAAGGTTCTACTGGTTACCTTTGGCGGTAGTCGAAAATGTCGAATCTATAGAGATCTCTGTAGTTATTTTCCTTCGTTCATTCCTTTCGAGATTTGGCCAATATCAATCCATTATGTCATCGAATTGAACTCTGAAACGATCATTTAAAGCCAGAATCGCGGAGAAAGAGTCAGAATCAAGGATTTGCAGCTGGCAATCGTTGCCGCCGCGAACTTGTCCGTCGTTGTTTTAATAAATTAAATTCCGGAAAATCCACAGGAAGTCTGTCTGTGCATTTTTGCTTTCTATGTCTCCCCGTTTGCTGACACTGCAGCCCCCAGTGGTAGCCCCAGTGGCAGTGGCAGCCATTCATTCTATCACTTCCTGGCTGCAGCAGCAACAGAGCCAGCGCATGCCGACACGGACTTAATTTCATTTAAGGACTCGCCCACTCGAGGATTCTGCAGAGGACGAGGAGGAGGAGGCGGAGGCGGAGGCGTAGCCGGAGGAACGGCCAGGAGCGGAAGCCGGGCATAAAATAAATGTAATAAAAGAGAAATACAAATGCCCCAGAAGCAGAGGAAGAACCCCCTTCATCCACCCTCAATAAGTGTCGCCTCTCTAAACACTGAACTAGACTCCAATCCAGCAATCCAATAATCCAATAGGAGAACTCACTTGAACACGTGCCCGGGCATCAAAAAGGTCCTGGCCATGGTCATGTGTGACCGACCATGCGCCAAGTGGTCACGAAGGTCACTGCCCAGGCGATTTCTGGGTTAATTTTATGAAAAATGAAAAATTAATTGAGAAATAATGTTGACAAGCGCTGACCACCACCAGAGTAAGCAACAGAAAAGGGAGACCCGCCAGAGACCCCCTGCCTGCAGTGTCAATGGGCCGTCTAATCCCAATTTCGATGCCATGGGAATGCCATGAGTCTTCGTTCGTCGTTCGCTTTATCGAACGGAAACGGGAACGGGAACGAGAACGAGAACGTCTTCGCCACGTGCTGCTGCTGACCGTTGGTCAAAAGTTAAGTCGGCGGCCAAGGCGATTCGCCATTTTGTTGGCTCGTAAGCGAGAGGTGTACACGCCTCAGTCGGGGCCGACAACATGGTCAACTCGACTGGCAACAAACGAAAGGTCAGCCATCATCATTATCACGCTTATAAACAGGCCCAGGCAGGGGTCCAGTCCTCTAGTCCTCTAGGTCTCTAGCAACCCCTTGGAAGCATCGTTTCAGCTGCCTGGCTGCCAGTACGCCTTGAGGTATCCTGGGGGTTGACATCCCCCGATGAGCAAATCAGGGCGAGCAATTGGTATGCAAATTGAAGTAAACTTTTTTCGATCGTTGTGCGTTTAATGAATTTGTACCGGTTCTGATGTACCGATGACCGGGAAGGTAAAGGTAAATGGGAGTTGGTGGAGGGCGATGGTCGCCGGTCGCCGGTTGCCGGTTGCCGGTCGTCAAGTTCAGCTCATCTCATTTCCGGGGTGAACGAGCGCATGACCAGTGGTCAACTTGATTAGTGACCAGGCCCCGAGGTCGAGTCAGGGCGAGTCGCATCGAGTCAGGACTACGGGGCTACGGTGCTCATCCTCCCTTCGCTCGCCTCGCACGCACATTATGAAGCGTGCTAGAGCATGGGAGTGATCTCTTTGGTAAAAACATTGCATTTTTCACATTAAACAGAACATAAATCACAGAATTAATGGTGGAACATCCCCCTGCTACAGCAACAAACAGGGAATACGGGTAAGGACATATGGGTAGAGGTCCCGAGTGGGCTGGGCACACGATCAAAACATGGTTGCCATAATATGCTGAAAATATTTGACTTACTGCTTACATCCTTATGCGGAATGAATTATTATTGAATTGGTCATCATCATTGGGCAGGACATGGCAGGACATGGCAGGGCCGGCAGGGCTGAGACCGAGACTGAGGTAGGGGAGGACTCTTGGGCATTTCGATTGCTTGTTGTCACTAAACATTGTGGGCCCCCTTGCTTGTCATATATCATTGGATTTAAATGAAAACTTCAAGAGATTCAGGCAGTTGATGATAGAAATAGCAAGGGGAATGGGAAATAAGTCCAGAAGTATCCTCTTAAGGAGGATTTGTATTTTCTAAGAGACGTTTTAGATGTTTGATGTTTCAATCAACGAATTATTCCTACTATCATCACTGGAGTGAATTATATCGCCGTACTATTTCCAATCTTTCATTTAACCAGATAAAAGATACTCCCATTTACCATTTTTTCGGAAAAGCTATTTATGCTGTCCCCATTTTGATATACTGCTGATTTACTGATTCTTCTATGATACTCGTATAGAAATGCTGTTAAAATTTTCAGCTGCTTAAATTTGCGCATCAATCAATCCCATTTCTATTTATTCGCTTGCGCAAACTGAAGCTTATCCTCGGATAAATTGGGGATCTCTGGTAGGTCCCTGTCTAGACCATATAGAGCAGCGCTCGGAGCTATGGCCTGAGCCATCCATCCATCCATCCATCCATCCATCCATCCATCGTTGTCGACTCGACCGCATTATTCTCACATTCGCATTCGCCTGGGCCCGAGTGGGAGTGGTGTCCCACACTCGTACGGCGGACCTGCATGCTGCATTCTGCATTGCTCCCATGACAAATGCTGTTGACATTTGAACTAAAACCGTTTTCTTATAATATGGCAAATAATAATCCCTAGCCAGATGCTTAACGTAGCTGGAGGAGAAAACACGGAAACTATGCCACTGACAGGGCTTATACGTACTTTCCGCCTCAGATGGTTCAACTGCTTGCGGCAGGGGCCTCCCCTCCTTGCACCGCATGCCACCTCCTTCCGAGCGAAAGCTGAGCTCTTTTTATTTACCAAAGCGAATGGCAAACAAGGAGCAGGGGCAGCGACACACAGACACACACACAAAATGTAATCCCAACGAAAAGTAAATTGTATTTCAGAGCAGACTTGTTGATGTACGAATGTACATGCATATGTACGCATACACTTGCGTGTAGGCTGGGGCTGGGGCTGGGGCTGGGTCTGGGGCTGGGCACCCTACATCGGCCACAGGGTACATTGGTTGGCTGACCAGAAGAATCTCTCGATAAAATCAAGTCCTTCTGAGATTCAGCATCCCTTTCAGGTAGCAATCTTCAACCACTTTGGTCGAAGAGAAGGGTATTCCTTGCCACAAATGCCCAACCCCAAGCCCGCTTAAGCCACTGAAACTTTCTTAGGAAATGGGGGGAAGGGTGGTGCACCTAAAACTAAGTCCTCATCACGGATATGAGCAAGACAATGACAAAGAAAGACTGAATTAGATGGGAATTACTTCTAAGCAAAGACAGGAGCAGCAATAGCAAGTGCATGCCAAGCCATCTCTTCAGATTTTGCATTTTCCAGAGCAATAAACCATCAGACATCTAAGGACAAAAGAATATCATCTATGATGGCACACGCTCTAATCAATAGGGATAGATAGGGAAATCTATTAGAAAACATCCAAGAAGTAAAAACGAAGTATAGTCTCCAGTACATCATATTATACAAAAAAGAGGGCTTAAAGAATCATCTAAAAATGCTCTCCGAACAATCTTAGATGGTAAAACTTCGTTCCCATATTGGAGGATCCTGTCATATAAAGATTTCCCTTTTCCAAACATAAGCGAAAAGGGGGCTGGCTCTGTAAATGTAAATGGGGACAAGGAACCATTTTTCAAGTGTCTACACTGAGGAAAAATTGTTGTTACAACGAAAATTTAGCTGGAAAAGCGAAAGAAGTCTTTATTTCCACTTGAAGGAAAAATTCCACCTTTAATCAGGATTGCGTAATATCATTTCAGTAAATTTCAATCGTATTCTGAAGATTGTAAAAGCATATTCGGAAACGCCGGCAATTCCCCTTAGTGTAGTGGAAAATCCCAACCCCGCCCCCACTTTTACGGTTCTGCCGCTTGTCGCGCTCTCCATGGTCTCATCAGGACTAATGGAACATTTGCCGTGGCAAAGGCAGCAGCACTCCGTCCGGCAGTTTGTCCGTTTTCGCCGTCTCCGCTGCTACTCAAACCACTCGCGACAGGACTCCCAGACCCCAAACCCAGCCCCAGCCCCAACCCCAACCTCACAGTGGTTCTTCCGTTCACTTGATGTTTTCAGGAGCGGAGCTCACAAAGTCGATAAATATGTATACACATGTATACATATAGGTACATACATATATGCACATCTATACGCTGGATTCGTGTGTGGGCGAGTCGCGAGTTGAGTTGCTTGATTCGCTGTGGCAACCAAAGGCTGAGCAGCTCCTGTTGCCGCCTCCCACCTCCCGGCTCCCTGCCACAGCTCCGCTTCCTGCTACAGCTGCACATGTCAGACTCGAACTTTTAACAGAAAGACTGTGTCGTCTGCTTCCGCCTGTGCCTTACTTCCCCGTCCCTGTACCCCTCCCTCCCATTCCACTTCCTCCGGCTCTCGGTATCTTCCTGCTCTTGCACTATCCGTTTGCCTAACGACCCACCAATGCTGTCCGCCTGCCCCATCACCATGACCCGCATCGACTCCATCCTCTATTTTCTCCAGCCGAGTGTTCCCCATTCCAGCGAATTTCAAACCTTTGACAGTCACCGATTTCTCGCTGCATCCAATAACAATGTGTTCGAGTGGTTCTTCTTCTTTGGTTGAGTTCATTTTTATTTCGCATGGGGCTTGACATCTACATATATCAGTCAGGGTTTATTAGGGACACCAACAAAAAGGAGAAGAGCTACAGAGCTGTAGTCGTTTTTAATCGCAAGAACTCGGAATCATCATACACACAAAAGCAGATTGAATCTAGCTTCGATGGCAATATGGTCTGAGAGACCGAAATAGAGAAGAATGTAACCTCTACTAGCGGACAGTCGACGCTGTCCTTTAGCTTGGTCTGCCTCGACTCACTGATTTTTACTCGATGCTATAGAAAGGTTCTACAAGTCTCACTGTACCTCAAAATTAGGCACTAAAAAAGTGAAACCTATTGAGCAAAAATAGGAAAAGCTGAGGAAAGCTGGTGAATATGCGAAACTCCTAGAATGGTAGCCACAACCTAAGGGATTCCAGCGTACGGGAGCAAGGAACACGCCGAAGCGAAACGAAACAGATCTCAAAGACATAATATGAGAGTTTTGAAAATGTTAGTTAGAAATTTCGTTTTATTTTAGTTTTACCCAGAAGCCAACTTGCCTGTATGTACTAGTATATAGACCGGGGAAGGGGGTTTGGAGTGGCGATGGTGTGGCCTGTGTGTCGCACACACATGCAAAGCTTAAAAAGGATTTTAGATCCTATTTTGCCATAGCTGAAACCGTACAGGGACGTCAGTCGGTTTGCCACCGCACAAATTTCCAAACTTTTCCCACATACACACACAAACACACACACACGAAGCGAGCCAGAGGCGTACACAGCGAAATTTTCATTTGTGTGCGCATGTGTATGTCTTTGTGATTGGAATTAAACTTTTGCAGAGCTACACACGCACACATGTGCACTCGAAAAAAAGGTACACCGACTAGATATTGTAATAGTAATCTGAAGTGTGTCCGTATAAACGAATTTCCCAAGTGATTTTTACTTTGCTGAAGCCCACATTTGAGAGGACTACCCAGAGACTTGTCTGCATGTTTTCTCCGAGTGTACTTTGTACTCTCACACACACGCATCTAGCTACGAGTCGCACTGCAGACAACAAAAGGTCTAATGGTAGAGGATGGGGAGCTGTGTGTTTGTGTGAAAGGACATAGACTTGGATGGACGTCGGAAAGGAACTTGCTCGTGGCTCCTCCATATATGGGAGTCACCCCACATCCACGTCCCCATCCAGTTGCACTCAACCCTTTCTGCTTCTACTTTTCGGGAAGTTTTGCCTCAAAGCTTTGTTGTCTTTAGCTCAGAGAGTGGGAGGGACTGAAAGGAGAGAAATGAACACATGTACATATATACACACATGCCATATACATACATACATACAAATGTATGTATATGTGAATGGGAAAACTTGAAGATTTTCCATGAAAAAAGGAGCTGTTGTGACAGCTTGTGGTCTTCTAGCGACATTTGAACATCCATTTTATTTATTTCGCAACGTTAATTTCTCCAGAGTTGAAGGCCCCACACCAGGGCCTGAATTTCAACCCGTTCACTTATATACATAAACCCAACCCTCCCCATTCGAAATTTCATTTCATTTCGTGCCCTAAAATAGCTATATTCCCAATCGTATCCCCCTTTCACAGAAGGGTCCAGTACTACCAAATTGTGGGCTATTTCTATTTCCTTTTTGGATGGTCGGAGGAAATCAATAATCCCAGCGCACCTGATTCAATGCCGCAAAAGTCTCGCTTTGGTCATTTCGACCATAACTGTACATTAACCCCCATCACAACCCCCTCACACACACACACACACACACACACACACACACAGACAGACACTGTGACAGAAGATGTCCGCAGACATCCACGAAGTTCAGAAGGAGGACCACCAGCACCAGGAGATGGTAAATGAAGCAACTCAGACGCATAAACAACTCCAGACGAGAGGAATCAGTGGACTATTTTCGGACGGTAATGGCTTAAAGGGGGTTGGAGATGAAGCTGGAGGGTTAAGGATGGACGGGATGGGATGGGGGCAGAGGCTTGGGGCTCATATTTTACCCTTACCGTAGGACCAAGGACATGGCCATCGATAGACTTCTGGGGTTCCAGGCTGTGGCTGTGGCTGTGGCTGGAGCTGGGGGAAGGTGGGGGTGGAGCTGGGAGATAAGTAATAAATATTTTACGTCAGCCAGGAGTCCGGACTGCTTTGCCCCAAAGAATCTTTACCAGCAATTTTCCCCTCCCTCACCGTCAACGATTTTTCGTCCTCGTCACCGACCTTCCACCACGACCGACCCCCCTCCACTTCCTATAAACAAAGTTCGGCGTGTCCGAAGTTTTTGTGTGACGCGACCACGAAAAGCGGTAACAATAAATACAAGCCCTGTCATCCTTTACCCAGCTCCTCCTCCAGTCCAGTCCAGGCTGTCTGCTCCTGGTTGTGGTCGTGGTCGTGGTCCTGCGCATGGACAGTGCTAAAATTCGCCAAGTTAGCCCTCGGACTTTGGACCAAAAATAGCGACTGAGAAACCCAAACGCAGATTACGCCGCGGGAGGATGGGAGGTTGGGAGATTGGGGGCGACTGGGTCTCGAATTCGCCCTTGAATCATTTCAATTTGAAGTAAATTGACATTACATTGCTACGGGTAGCAGGCCCCTCAGCCTGGGGCCAAAACTGAAACGAGGCGGGCGGATTGCTTTGGGCTGGGGGCTGGGGGATGGAAGATGGCTTGGCGAAACTCAATAACTATCAAGGTTCCAGCAGTAGGAGGGCAGGGCAAATGGCGAATCGAAGGCGAAAGCGAAGGCTCTCGGCCACGGGCCAGCCACGCGTTGACGACTGACAGCCAGTCCCCTGGAAACAGACTCGGAATTGGTCAGGAGGGTTGTCCATGCAGTGCGGATAAGGCAAAGCCCACTGGATAGATGGATGGATGTGGATGTGGATGTGGATGGTGGAGTACACTTCTTGGGGTGGCCAGACGCGACAACGACGCCATGCAGCAAACAAACAATCCCAAGCACAGACAGACTCACACCCACAAAGGCAATACCAAAGGCAGAACCAGAGCCAAAAGCATTTTGATTCAGCTCCAGTCCAGACACGCACACACCTACACTCTACAGAGCGAGAGCGAGAAGGAGAGGTAGAGGTTGGGGGATGGGGATGGGGAGCGAGCAAACGAATGCTTATTCAAAATGGCTGCCCAGACTAAAGACCTTTGTCCAGCAAAAGATTGTGATATTTGGGAGGGGCAGACATACAACTGGACAAAGAACGCCATACCTGGAAGATTGGCAAAGATTCAAGGGAAAATGTGGAATACTAAATAAAGAGGGAGAGGCGCTACATAAGCCATGTAGGAATTCGCTATAAGGATAGCCATCCTATATAGCCTTTGAGAAGCACAGGACTCTAATGCTTTTATCCCTTAACCAATTTCTATCACTTTCAGGTTGGACAAAAACTATCTGCTATCTGTATATGTATCATATCCGTCATATATGAGTAAATGTATGGCTCGAAAAATTCAGCACATTCCCCTTCCGCCTAAAGACTAACTGGCAATTTTTACCAGGCAATATACGGGCTTAATTTTCCTTTTCGTAAGATCTCCAAGTAAGAGCCACCAGAGATGCAGCTTAAAAGGTGCATTACCATTCTTGAGATATTAATCATCAAACATCCAATTAATGCTAGCTCTATTTTACTTCAGGAAACATTCAGTATTCCAAGTGGGACCTTTGGAAGCATACTTCTGGAGCACTGTTTGTAAGTCCTTTGCCCCTAATCTCTCGTTTGGCTAACACAACGGATACAGTAAGACGGAATCCATGTTTTTGGCTTAGACCAGACCTTGCTCCTTGAACATTACCCCATCCGCATTCCCATCCCCGTCTACCGAAAGAAAGGGTTGCACAGCAATCTTTGGTTTCTTGATTAAAAAAGTAATTAGAAAACTAAATGAAAGTTTTACGCAATGAGAAAGCGTGTATGGTAGATGAAGGGAAGAGGGGAGGGAGAAGAGAAGAGCGTGGAGCTGTGAGTTTTTGGGAAATTGGGTAAATAATGTAAACTGAAAATGACTGTACATAGTTATTCACACCCGCACACATGCACGCACTCTCATATGTGAATGTGAGTGTGGGCGAGCCATTGTTCTTGAAGCCCATCCTCGTCCTCGGAGGTGGAGGAGCAGCAGGACCATCGCGCCATCACTTCCATGCATCACCATCACCATCACCCCTTTCGTTTTTGGTGAGGAATGTGTCCTGTAGGGTTCACTACATAACCAAATGAACACCCACCCACAAACACACTCACACAGGCACACACACACAGATACGTGAAGAAGAGTGTGTTAGTGTGTGTTTGTATTCCTCTTGTATAATGGCGCGGGGGTTGGGCTCGTTTCTCGGCTTTTTGGGTTCGAGTTTGGGTTGGTCACATATGAATCCCGTGTGTGGTGCACGGTGGGTGGGTTGTGGATGTGGATGTGGTTCACATGCCAGTGGGTAGGGTGGTGGGTATGTGTGTGGCACATACATATTCGCACGCTGCTGCCACTGCCACTGCCACTGCCGCTTTCTGGCGCAATAAATGTTTTCGAATGTCATTTGCTGCAAAGATGGCGACCATTAATATGGAACGAAAGGATTTGTTTTAATTTTGTTGCCCGTAGCGAAACGAGTCTTACATACATATGGGCGATGGGTGTTGTGTGTGCGGGGGGGGCGGGTTGGGACTCCAGTAGGTTGTTGAACAATAGTTGTTGTTGCTCCGTGAGTGTGTCGGATGGAGGGGTACTCAAGTTGCAAACAATTTGGTGGCAACGTCTCTGCCATATGTGAAAATTACAAGCTCCAGAACAGGAGCCTGAGAAGCGAAAAACAGAGGCACACAGCCATCAACGGCCACAATTCATTTACACACACAGACTCTCGCATGATGTATGCCCGGAATATATTGTATATAGAATATACAGATATATATTTACTGATATATATGTGGGCTTACATATGTAAGTAGGTGGCGTTCGCTGGGTGCCTTAGATTGAGTAATTAAATGGCAAAAATTTTGAATTGCATCGCCCACATCCCATCAAAGTTAATTCCCACAATGGTCGGGATTGGTAACATTCTATATAAAGATTCTAGGGAATAGAGAGAGCGCACGGGATTGGATTCGGATAGGGAATAGCGAACAGGAAAAGGGGAAGAGAGAGGGAAGGCTATAAACCAACTATATTTCCATCGATGCAAGGCGTGGCTTCCACTCCCAAAATAAAACATTCGAAGGATATTTGGGGCTTCTATTTGGGGTTCGAAGACGAAGACTCCCTATGAATATTCGTCTGAAGCTGTCTGAGAATCGTTTTATAAAACAAAACAGGATAGAGTATGGTCACAGTCACAGAATGCATGCATTATTATTACTCCATCTACAAATGTCTGTCACTCTTAAGATCTCATGTTCTGATCAATTCCTGAACATCATCCTCCACGGCACAACTGGATCCATGTATACTATATTCAGCAAAATCTGAGAAATGTTTAATTTAATTTTTTGATTTATTAACTCAATTTTCATTTGAATATATTCCCCATGCCAGATCACAAAATGGCTTAAAATTTGTTCTCTATGCGAGAATATCATTTAGACATTTTCCAACACATCCATTGAGTATTCAAATAGCAATGCTACATTTCCGGATATCATTATCCGCTGCATTGATGGGAAATCTTCACCAGTGAACAGTGCTATAATTTTGAACCTTTTCCTAGTGCTCCAGCTGTCGGAATTGTACTAAAATAATAGGGAATTTATCATGCAATTATGATTAGTTAGTCTGTAAAGGAAATACCATTGAGCTTGTAGCAATTTCATGACATTATTTATTTATTATATGCTGGCAAACACTTAAGTTATTCATATCCAAAGGATATAACATTCTAAGAATCGTATTTATGAAAATTCCATGGAATCCGTACACAGCACATACTCCTACTCGTCCTCCTACCGGGGCTCGTATGTATTCGAAATATTAATGGATCTTCTTCACATTTTCCATAAGAAGGGGAGACAAGTGGAGCTCTAGAGTGTCCTGGGGATGTTTCTTTTCGGGCTTAAGATGTGGACGTTACCCCGGCAATGGCCTATGCCTCCAGCCTCCCCTTTGGTGCGTGCCTGCTGTCCCAGAACGGATATTTGCGTTGTCATATCAAAGTCCCATATGCCCCGTAAACGGCGTCGCAAAGTGTCATCAAGGCCTAGGGGCGAATCGGTTGATGCCATCAAATATAGCCATGCCCAAAACACACACACACACACACAGTGTGCTGTTGGCTCCATCCACGGATGTGGTGTACATAGAGAGACGAACGGACAGACGGACGGACGGACGCATAAAGGCAAAGGAATAAACGAGATGTGATAATAAAATACAAAACCAATAAAGGAAAGAGCTCTTTTCACTTCACTTGCTTACCAAGAGTCGTTCGGGCACATCAACAGCCCAGCCCCTTGCCCCAAGGAGCACAGCACAGCACAGCACCCATCCGCACACCACCAGCACCCCATATACACCCATCATCCTGCCCCCCCTGACAGTTGGGTGCAAAGACTTCCGCCGCATGTCAAAAATTGAGAAAAGCCTACGGTTATTTCAATGAATTCATGGCTGTCGAACCATGGCCAGGAGCTCGAAAGAAGAAAGCCCTGCTATCCTCTAATACCGGGTCAGGGGAGAATGGTGGGGGGGTGGGGATGGCAGGCAGTGGATCATCATTTTTTATTTTCCGCCTGAGCCCCGGCCCTGTGCCGAACAGCAGAGCAACCGAATGTGGAGAAGTAAGTACCCAACTCGGCCAAATGCCAATGATGGTTGCCCTTGCCACCCACAGCCCACCATTTTCTCCTTCTCCATCCACGACCACCTCTCTGCCACTTTCTACATCTATCTCCCTTAAGTGTGTGTATGTGTGTGTGTGTGCGTGTGTTACTTTTATTTTCGCTATCAGCCATTTAACAACATCAACAGAACCCACCCACAAGCACACACACACACACACACACTCTCTCCCATCGCATTATTTTCCTCAGTCGCAAAAGATACATATTCATATGTCACCTCCGCCTCCACGCTCAACGCTCCACACTCAACCCTCAAGCATCCAAGCATCCGTTCGTCCGTCTGTCGTTCCGCTGGGTTGTCCGTCCGTCAACTGTCAAGCTTAGTGATGCCTGCCAGGCTGTCAGGGATATACACAACATTTTGTTTGTTTTTTTTTAATAACCAGATCCACGGATGTCTAAAGCAAGTGAGTCTAAAAGTAAATTGCTTCAGTTTCTTTTGGTATGCAAAGAATATATAGAAATTGCATCGAGAAACGCGGCAGCTATTGATTACCCTATAAGCCAGAAAGAGACTTTGACCTCCAATACATAATTCGCCAAAAGAAAGCGATCCCATGAATCAAATTCAAATTCCTTTTTTAGAGCCATTTAGATATTCTTTTAAATCTCAAAAATATACCTACCTGGTATATAAAGTGAGTTGAATATATTTCATTCATATATTATACATTTCTTAAGTCTCTCACAAAGGTGGTCAAGTCTTCAAGCTAGGCTATTCTTTCACGAGAGTCTTGGGATTTAAATATTATATCAGGTTAGTTGTAATACAACTCGTATAGGCGTCGAAGAGTAACATTTGGAATCTTTAAAATTGGCAGTGGTGTTCGATATATTGCGAGGACTACTGTTGGGTGCATACTCCATCGCTTACCATGGTAGCCACTTACCCACCTGTCTACCAGGTGTGGGCCCAGTGCCAAATTTCCAGTCCCCTAACTCGAATTCCCCCCCAAAAATTGGCACAACTGGTGGCTCAGGCCATTGGCACCCACTATACCTACCTCCACTTCCCCTCACTCCCCGCCCCCCCACACCCTATGAAGCGTTTGTCAGTTGCCGTTTGACCTGCGCCTCTTGCTCTCCTCCGCTATGGTTTCCCTTCCTTCTTTTTATCTGAAAGGGTGTTTACCTTTAACGCGTTGTGTACATGGATATGTCGGGTATCGGGTGTCGGATGCCGCAGTGGGTGGTTTGAGCTGTTTTCTGGGCGGGTGGGTCGGTGGGCTGCTCTGTCCGCTGCTGGCTGTTGCCTGGGCAGCATCTTTGGTAGATTTTTGAATATATTATATATGCAAAGTATTCGTGAATTGGTTTTTTCGCTTATCCAACTGCCAATTTTCTATATTGTATGTGTAAGTGTTTGTGTATCTGTGTGTGTGTATGTGTGTGTTTGAGCCGCCTGTCGGAGTTATCTTATGGCAATTTCGCAAAGAGGGCGCCCCGGCAGTCAACTCACGGCCCATTTTGCACATCTTCCACCACACCACACCAATCCACATGCCACACGCCACACCACCTTTAACTCCCACTTTAGCCTTCAGCCATCAGCCATCAGCTACCCACCCACCCACTCAACCATCCACCCACCCATGAAGAACCCCTCTCCGTACCCCTCTTTTCACGTCAATATCGCCTGTTATTTAAAATGGGTTTCGTTTCTCAATGTTTCTGTTGCTGTTGTTGTTTCTTGCGTTATTGTTATGCTTACGCTTTGCAAAAAAAAAAAAAAAATTTAACGACAAAGGGGCAAGGGGCATGGGGCATGACGGGGGAGAGGTGAGGTGGAACGCTCTAATCCCAAAAAAGAGAAAAGGGACTTGGTGCGGAAGCCAAAGATAACATTTTTGCACAATTCTCTGGTGTCATTTCCATGCACATGCCAATTGATGTGTTTTTACTTTCGCCATCCCACCAGCCACCCTCTCCACCTCCATCTCTCATCCCCACCCTCTCTCGCACAGCCTTGGCAACCGCCAACAAACAGCAGGGCAGAAGCAGAAGACCAGGCTGAAGAGCAGAAGCTTAAGATTAGGACCAGCCAGCGATTCCAAAAAAACGAAGTTCGAATACCCTCCAAAGGAAAATCCAGGCCAGAGATGGAGTAGGAGATACACAAGGCCCCCAAGTACATTCCCACTGATGATTGATTACTGAAATTTTATTGAAAATATTAATAAGTATCATTAAACTCTTTCTTGAACAATTTCTAATTGAAACATCATTCAATATCATTATTTATCGATCATGTTGATCAACATTTATGGGTGTTTTTGGTGTCAAACTGAATGCCGAAAGGCGTGTACCCCTGCAGCCTTCAGGCAAAGATTTACCTTTGCTGTCGATGTTGTAGCTTCGGGCTGCCGAACCAACCAAATCGTCAGCATCAGCATCATCATCATCTCCTTCAGCATCGGCAACAAACAAATCCTAGCCAACAGCAGCCGCACCCCACCCACACTGGCAGGGAGACACACATACAATTACAATTACAATCTGAACCACATTTATGCGTCCATTGCGGATTACTTTTCTTCTTGATAAAAAAAATCCCAGGAAGATGGGAGAAGCAGCTGCAGAAGCCCGGTAAATACAGTAAATATGTACAGAAAATCGATTACTCAATAACCCATGGCTGATGGGTCAAGTGCGAGAGAGGTTCAACCCATTTGGGAGCCATCCTCGTGCGAGGGCAATCCTAATCGAATCCATCGATAACTTACCATCGACCACTTCACATATGCAACTCTGGGAACACAAGCGCCAAAGATAGACGCTTGTGAGTAAATGAAAACTCAATTGATGTATGATACTTTTCAAGTGTGCGACTGCTTTGCCAGCGACTCCTCTGGCTCTCCTGGCTGTAGCCACTCTCGAGTCACGTTCAGATTTATTACCTTTAACATTTTTGTGCGCTAACAAGTTTATTCTGGCCAAGAGAAGAGAAGAGCTTGCTGCAGACGGGGCTGTGGTGTTGTGTGCTCTATGGTGTGTGGTTGCGATGGGACCCCTGTTGATGTGTGCATACAAAGCGAGTGCATAAATGCTAACGAACTAACTAACCCACGGACTCCCCCGTCCCCCTGAGGAAATCTCTGTGTATGTATATGTATATATATATGTGTATGTGTGCTATTTGTGTGTGTGTGCATACTTATAAGCGTCGTCCTCAATCACATGTCAAGCAACACGCTTTGCGGTGTTTCATTTTTGTGCTGGGGCCTCCAAAGAGAGACAGAGACTGTCATGGGGACAGTCAGCGGGCAAATACTCGTACATATGAGATACACACAGAGAGGAAAAAAAAGAAGAGAAGAGAGGAGAGGAGAGAACAAAGAGTAAGAGGGGCGTAGAGGGGTTGAACAGTACTCGTATGTAATAGCAATCCTTATATGCCACGGCTTATGTGCACATACATACATATATAAACCATATATGCATGTATGTATGTATATCCTACTGCTCTTTTGTCCTAGTTGGGTCCTCGCTAACCACAGCCATCTAACCATCCAACCATCCAGCTACCACTCACCCAAGCAAGGCCCAGTCCCTGTCCCCGTCCCTGTCCCTGTCCCTGCCTCCCAGCATCAGACCCAATCCGAGACCCAGTCCCATGGCGCCAGAGCGACTCGAACGGAGGACAGTGCTGAGCATTCCTGTCGCTTCCACTCATGTAAGCAAAAATACTCGTAAGAGGAGAGAAAACAAAAAAGAAAACGACGTCCGCCGGCAAGGCCCAGGACCAGACACACACAGATGCCATTTGCAGCACCTGGATGGACTGGCGGCTGCCATTTCTTGCAAAAATATATCCATGCCGAACCGAAGCCCCAAGCCCATTGGCAGGCGGCAGGTGGCAGTCGACACTACCCTCCTCCTGCATTGGAGATGGGAGCGTGAGAAGGTGGATGGACATTTCTTGAGTGCTTTCGTGAGTGTCCTCTGAATGTCCCATCGTCCTAAACACACACACACACACATGGAATACAGATCCTATCATACATGTAGTATCGCCCTTCCCCCCACCCCACCGTCCAGCCCACACCCCTCGAGGCTTTCCTTTTCTTCCACATCAATTCGTGAGTGGATCCGTGCTTTCATTCGCCTGCTCTTGGCCATCGAACACGAGCACTGTCCTCTATGTGTCCTACCATCACACATGCCACTAGCTATACCACCACCCACCACCACCACCCCTTTTTAGTGGATGGGTGCACGAGTATGTGGCAAGTGGGAGGGTGGCGGGTGGGGAGGGCGTGGGGTTGGACTGCTTTGAGTGCCAGACAGCGCGACCGGCAACAACAATGAGTGGAGATCTTTGCTAGGGAATGGGAATAATGGGGGCTTGGGCTGCGATGTGCGGTGCAGTATGTGAGTGGGTGGGAAGGCGGGGGTGGCGGCGGTGGTGAGCAAATTGAGTGGGCGAGGAATTAAAATTTCAACATGACTGCCGCCATGATGCTTCGCTGGCCACACACACACTTTCTCACAGGGAAAGAGAGAACATACACATGTGTAGCATCTCATATGCGAGGGCGGGGGTTGACAGTGGTGGCGCGGGGTGGGTTTTTGGCATTTGCTGTCACACACACACAGGCACACATATACCCACCCACCCACACACAAGGGGGAACATGCATACACACATATATGGGGGGATTATGTGCGTGTGTGAATGGGTCTACTTTCACAGTAAGTATCCAGTGAACCGTTAGGACGCTGGCTTCTGCCGGCAGCCATGATGTCTTTTGTGGCCATCAGGGATGTTCTGTGTGTGTGCTCCACCGCTGCCCTCGCACCAACCCCCCTCCCCAACCGTCGAACCACACACAATCTCCAACCATTAGTTGTCTCCAGCTCTCCTTCGGGTTGGGGTGGGGGAGGGTGCTCGCTGGATGGTGCGATAGGTGTGGGTGGTTTGCCCACGTCGATAGGTGGAATGTGTTTGTGTTTCCCTCCCGTCAGTGGTTCCCCCTGGGGGCCACAAATGTCTGTGTGTGTGTGTGTGTGTGTGTTTATGTCGATATGCCAAAAATGTAACTTTAAATTGATTGCATTTCTTTGTAGCTGCCACTGTTTCCTCGCACACTCCACTCGTCCTGCTCGATGATGATGATGATGATGCGTGGCCAAGTTCATTTTATTTATTACCGCCGCGCCTCGACTGAGCAAACATTCACCAAATTCCTCCTCAAAGGATATCCCCCTCCCCGCCATACGAGCCTGTACATCCATATACAACGCTCTCGGTTTGTGCGGTTCTGGCGAGGCCATTCCTGGAGCCCTGAAACCAAACTATTCGCACGCTTTGTGTTGGATCAAACACATTCCATGCAGGAGCTTTTGGGGCAAATCGCATCTGAAGGATATGGCATAGAGGAATTCCTTCTCCTCAGCCCCAAAAACGAGGTACAACTATGCACAACGAAATATTATAGACTCTAAGGGGAGGAGTAATATAATGTATCAGAAATACCTTTGCGGAAAACTCACTGGCTTAATCTTTACTTCCAAATAATTTCCAAAAAAGAGATTTTTGCTGGAAATGAACTAAAAAGTACTTAATATTCATCGTTAATTCGAAATCTAAAGGGATCCCTAGTATTGCAATTTCTTATTCAGATAAAATATTGTTTTCCAAAATCTTTGATTGGAACGAAAATCGATGGTGAAACATCGTATTTCTGAAAAGCCTTCTAATACTTCTAAAGAATAGAAAACTACTATGAACCTCATGTGACTTGAAATATAAATTTGTATCTTCCATCTCTACTATATATCCTTGAGATTTGCCATTCGCTGCTCGAAAAGAGTTCCGCTTCTCAAATTATTATTCATAAATGGTAATCAGCATTTATTGTATGCCCAGTGACTCGCCATAAAACTAAATATAATCCACATAATGTATTACCCTATTATCCCTGTGATTCAGCAATTTAAGACGCATATATTAATCAACTATAGAAAATTATGGATACAAATATTTAAAAAATAAATAAATATTAGAATAACAATTTAATTATGTATTTTTAATATTTGTTGAATTTGATTCAATCCCAGAACTTGTCATTTTACAAACTTGTATACTTAAAATTTGTGGAATGCTGTCTCAGGGATATTCTAGTAATATCAGGATACCTACTATATAGTCCTAATGATGATGCGAATGGTATGAGAATAGTCCAAACTAATCCGTTGTGGGCCCAAAACTCAATGCAAATTACATTTTCGGCTGCATCTCCCGCTGAGATTGAGTGAAAGCCGCTGCATTCTCTCAATGCCTCTCTCCACTCCACTCCACTTTATGTCTGTCTGTGGCACAGACACGTGCAACGGTAGCCGCCGTGCCTTCCAATTAATTATACGTGCGCAAATACCTTAATCCGCAGATTCGCAATCAAAATTCGAGCGTCGAGCCGATGCTGCTGCCACTGCTGCCACTGTGCCCTGGAAAAAGATACAAAAGCCAACATTAATATGCAAACAACACACACACACACACACACACACAGAGAAAGAGAGAGCGACACACAGGGAGATACACACACATACAATATAGAAGAGGGCAAGGGGAGCAGATACATGAGGGTCTCATCAGTTGGTCTGTGGTTGAGGGAAGGGTTAGGATCGAGGGTCATGCTCAGCAAGGGTCTCCGGTCCCATCTCCTTGGTGTCTGCAATCTGCAGTCGAGCCTAACAAGGGATATCCCCTGATTTGGTCCTCTTCATTTGCGGTGGATTGGCCCAACAGTCCAACCCTTTGCAACCTCATACTCATACTCATACTCATAGTATGCCTGTCGAGGAGCGGCCTAATGATTGATTTGCTTGCATATGAAAACAGATTTTCGTTATAATGGGTTTCTCAGCGGAATATGGAGTTGAAAAAGTGCGAGACAGTGTAGGAAATAGAGATCTGTGGATAGTTATATGAAAGGATCTCCCTATATTTATAGATTTCTTATGTATATAACGAATGAGGAACTTAAAGCTTCTTATAGCGGGATTCCTCAGGGGATTGATAGAGTTACGAACGGATGTAAACCATAACAAGTCCCATCGATAAGAACAGCTAATTAAATGGGCTTAAACTCAGAAGAATGTTTCAAACTATTCGATTTTTGACTGGATTACAGATTGGAAAATTTCGAATATATAATGGACAAATTATACATCATGAAACCATAAGAAATTTCTGACTTTGAGAGGTAAATTTCACTAAAGAAAGAAGAAAATGGATCTCTTTCAACAAAATAGCAACTTCATAAGGAACAAATCTATTCAATATTTCGTTTCGCCCTCGTTTTGTTTTGCTTTTCCACTTAACGCTTTGATAAATCAATTAAAGAAACTATTGAATAAAATCGGAGTAACAGGTGCTAAAATTTTGTATCTAAGATGCAGAACCTTCCGTTGGAAGTGGCTCATCCGAATGCACATTCAGCTTTCGATCGCAGATTCGGATTCACAACGACAGTGACATATGCATGTATGGATATGTATGGGTGCACACATGGATAGATAGATATATCTATAGATAGATAGATATGGAGAGACAGTGGCAGGTACAGATACACGATAACAAAGTGTGCAGAGCCAATTTCGATACGCAATCAATAATTCTAATCAAGTGCGATTGGCAATAGTTGCCGCTGCCGCTGCATAAAACTTGTGTGGCAGGCAGCTTCCTTTGTTGCCCCGTGACTTTCCTCGCGAATCGCGACGTAGGGGCCCATAAATATCTATCAACTCTGCTTCTCCGGGTATCTGTGTCTCTGTGCGACATGACCGTAAAAAACATCGTTTGTCCATGGGGGTGCCACCTTTCCGCGCGCCGTGCCACTCGGCGGTGGAAAAAGGGTAACAGCAAACGCCATCAAACTGCCATCGTTTCGGTATGTAAATCAACTTTCATTGTTCGACAGAATCACATTTGAATGCTTACAAAATAATAAATTATCAAACAAAAAAAAACGCAGCATAAGGGCAGAGGCAGAGAAAAAAAAATTGCAATTGCAAAAAAAAAAAAAAGATATTGTGTTACCCCTAACCCCTGAGCACCCAGGAGGACACCACACTAACACCAACCCAACCCAACCCCCCAGCGAAGGCAGCCCAGCAGCCCAAAGTCGCGAACCGTACGGAACGGAAAACCCGAATCGAAGGACCATCCATCCCATGGCAGGAGCAATCAGAAATACGCATCCTGACATTTGCATGCTGCGCGGCCTTGTCAGGGGAAGGGGAAGGGGTACCACAGAAAGGTCAGGGGAAGGGGTCGTCAAAGGGGTAGGGTAGGGTAGGGTAGGGTAGGGTGTCGGTCTCGGCGTCGGGGTAAATGCCTAATGGAAATTTGACACACAAATCTCATATAAAACAAAAAAACCAAAAGAGTGAAGAAGAGTGAAATGCAAAATGCGCATTTGTATCTTTTGTGCCCGATGTATCTTCCTATCTATCTATCCATCCGTCGATGCTGTCTATCCGCGATCCGCCCGTTCGACGTTCGACGTTCAACGTTCGACGTTCGAGGGGATTGCGGCCAGGGCAACGCATAAATCGCAATGTTGCCAAAATGGGATAACAACCTCGGATAAACATGACACCCAACTGTCAATAGATATTTCGCGGTTGTTTCCATTATGTTGCACACGCGCGCTCAGGATGTATCTGAGAATGGAAATGGGAATGGAAATGAGAATGAGAATGGGAGATGGGTATGGAGATGGGTGGCATGTGTATGTGTGGCACAAATGGATGAGCATGCAGCTATTTGATTTATGTCAAAATTCAAACGAGCTACTCCTTTCAGTAGCAACCCCATTCCCCATCCCCATCCATCCATAACCATCCGTGTTATTTTGTTCTCGGATCCGTTCGGTGCGTTCGGTTCATCGATGCTTTTTTCCTGTCTTCTGCTGGATGCTGTCGCTGGAGGAGGATGTTCGCGGCGCACAGATTCTTATCATTAATCAGGGGCTTCGTCAATAAATGTCAGCCTTGTGAAATTTCAATTTCACACCGAAACAACCTCGACATTTACCAATTGACGAAATTGCCAATTGTCAGTGTGCTATCTGTATCTGGGCTATCGCATGGATCCTATCGCGCGACGAAGCGGGAAGAATCGCATTCGCGGATTGACATCTTTATTGGGCCATCGGATTGTAACGGTAATGGTATTTCCTATCCAGTAAGTCTTTTGCTAGAATTGCTACTTGAAGATCTTTATTCGTATTTAGATTATCCATTGAATACTGGGAATATATAGTATGCTTTTCCCTTTATTCCTCTTTTCCAAAGGAAAATTCTGATCTTAAATTTGGACAAGTAATAGCTAAAATATTCCCAATGGAATGAATGCTTTTCCACCTTTCGATATAATACAAATTACAAAAATATTTGTATATAAATTGAGGAATGATGAGGAATCTTTTGATCAGATGTTTATAGGATCTTTCATATACCAGAGAATCATTTTACTCCTTAAATGAATTCAGTAATTAACAAACCTGTGGATACTAGAATGATTTTGACACTATTGTATCTGTGTTAAAAAAGAAACCAATCGATTGCTCTATAATATTTAATTACAATTTGGATAAAAGCATTGATTGTGGGGGATAACGGAACAGGTAAATCCTTGAATGAGTTCATTCAGCTTTTATTTGCTATTCCTATGGCAAGCTGTTTTTCTAATTAATCATTTCAAAGCATATCTAAAATGAATGAATGCCACACCCTTTTGAACCAATACCAAGAAGCCAAGAGCCAGCTCACATGCTCACACACATGAGGGAGTGGAGTCCTGGGCGGCCACATTATTGAACACATACGAGACAAGACGAAGCCCAACAATCGCCCCAACCGCCACACTCCACCCTCCACGGAAGCTGCAAGCACGGAGGCTGCTAGCCACAATTGCGAAACTGGTAAGGAACGGGGACTGTGGACTGGGGTTGGGGCTTTGCAATTAGGAGGAGCCACGAAGTCCTTACCTCGTCCTCGTCCTCGTCTTGGCATCGTCCTAGCATCGTCCTCGCATCGGTCGTCGTCTAAGCAATGTACGATGTTCCGAGAAGAACATGGGCCATCGCTATATACTCTCCTCGTACAGCTCGCACTTAACCATAAACTTTGGTCGCCGGCAACGCAGCTTCCAGTTAAATTACCACACATGCCACGCCCTCGCCACCCGCAACCGCCCACTGCCCAATACATGTGCAGAAGTGTGTGTGTGTGTGTGCCGCCAATTAAAAGCGGCATTAGAGCAGAGCAAGAGCTAGAGACGGGGCAAGTGCCCCGTGAAGATCCACCGAAAATTCCCAAGAACACAAGTGCGATTCGGAGCGGGATTTGAGCTTGGGGTCTGGGCTGTGGGCTGTGGGCTGTGGGGCGTGGGGCTTGGATGGCATGTACAGAATCTTCAAACCATAAATTTTGCTGAACCGAGAACTTCAACACAACACAAAAGTTCCAACAGCAAAGGAGCAGGAGGAACGATGAGGCAGAGGGCATGGTTTATCCACATCCGGCAGCATTCGCTAATGAATGCCCCAAATGGGTGGCACGGGGTGGCAAGGTTGCCTGGCATACCAGGTGGCCTTCCCAAACTAGTATTTGAACATATCCCCCAGCTTGAGGGCAAAACAGTCACGATGCGTCCAATCGAAGGCAAGTTCTGAGCACGCCCCAAACGAGGGGGCTGGGGTTCAGGGACTCATCCATAGATGAATAGATGGGGATAATACTCATATGCCTGGGTACATATTTATGGTGCAGTTGTAATTCAAACAATTGGATAGGTGGACTTACATATATTGTAGAGCAGGATTGGTGAGAAATTACACGAGTAGTATGCTGGAATCATCAAAGAACAAAATTAAGTAAGGCATAAATGAGTGGAAAATGTATGTGGAGAATGCAAGGAATCCTTTGAAAACCTTTAGAGAATGGATGGAAAATCTATAGAGAAAGGTCATCGAGAATCTAAATAGAACAAAGAGGTAAAAGCACTGAAATATATGAACAATTTATAACTATTTTTCGAGCATATGTAGATATAAGATGACAGACTTAAAAGTGTGGAAATTCACTGAGAGGATTTAGAATTTAGGAATCCAAAGATCTAAAGAAAAGCCATAAATCACAAATACGATATCGATAGACAATGGAAAGTTATCAACGGATTGTAGAGACCCAATAGATAATACATGGAAAACAATAGAGTTAAGTTAATTTGAGTTATTTCAAATATATGTCGCACATATTGGATATTTTCCTTTCAAGCTTTTAGCACCACCAGCATAATCCCTAAACGAAATACTTGTCAAAGCTACATCATGACAAACATCCAAAGAATGCAATCAATTAAATTTTTAAGGAGTTATTATAGGCGATTCCCCAATGATTTTTGCTAACCCCCCGAGGAGTCAGATTATAAACAGTTCCAACCAAAAGAGATTTCCATATACTCGCTTATATGTAGGGATATGTATGTGTATATGTGATGTACGAATCTCCACCTGTCCTGCTGTCGAATGATTGATATGGCCACTGTCCGACTGCGGTTCGGGGGGAGGTTACTGGATGGAATGTACACTGTTTTGCAGCAGCAACCCTAATCCGTATACACAGATACATTAGCCCATATATGTGTGTGCATATATTTATGTATATAAGGGATGCCAACCCCCCTCGCAGACACACACACACATACAGGGCACTCCCACGAAAGCTTGAAATTGAAAAGATAAACTTTTGCAGGCCAAAAACAACTGACAGAAGAACCCAACTGAACGGAACTGAATGGAGAAGAACGTCGCGGCACGGCACGGCACGGCACTGCATGGCACGTAACCCCAAACCAAAGGACACACCTGCTCCACAGCACCCCACCTCCCCCTTCGACTGGCACTTCTGGTGTGCTGCTGTACATAAGACACACACACACACACACACACACACACACACATATGTATGTATGAATGAGAGGAGAGGAGAAGCCATGTATCCATCCATGAGCACTCGTATGTATTGATGTTGGCAATCGGTTCGGCTGGGCTCTGCGCGTGTGTTCCACTTGGGTTTTCGCAATGCCACTGATAACAATTCCACACACACACACACACACACACACACAGACTGGCACAGAAGTCGGTATGTGTGTGGCACATGATAAATGACAATGGGGCAGGGACAGACAGAGACAGCAAGCGTAAAAGGGAGTGAGAGAGGGAGATAGATAGAGAACGAAGAGTTGTCGGCCCCAACTACCCGACAGCTAAATCAACAGAGAAATCAACCCCCAACCAGAGCCACGACTAGGACCAGGACGAGGACCAGGACCAGGACCAAGACCAGGACCAAACATTAATAAAACTTTGGTTGCCTGCGTCCCATGTTCTGCTCCTGCTCCTGCTCCTCCTCCACCTTCAACCCCCTTCACAGACACTAAACTGATACTCAATTATCCACACCCACCCACACATCCCTACACCCACACCCACAGCCACACGTCGAAAGAGAGCAAGCGAGAGAGTATGTACTGTCTCATATGTATTGCGTGTGTGAGTGTGTGTTCGTGTGTATCCTAGCAGCCATTGCCATTGCCATCGCACATCCTTAGGCTGGTCCTCGCCCCAATGGCCAGCCAACTTCTGAAGGCTCTCGCCTGCATTTGGGGACCAGCCTAAATAATCTGTGGCTGCCACAGAGCCACGTTAGACGCTGATTTTTGAGAGTTGCCCCACTTAGGACCCATGTGTGCACCTCCATATGTGTGTGGGTGGGTGGGGTGGCTGGGTGGTGGGTTTATCCATATTTGGCTGCGCATGTTCCAAGTGTCTTGCGGGGGAAGGGCGTTGGGGGGACATACGTGACCAATGGAGTAATCCTCGACCAAATGCGCCAGCAATCCACGACGAACTTCACTCCTTATAAAAAGGGAATACAAATGCAAATTTTGGAGGTAAAAAATCAAAAGAACTGTATGGAAAAGTTTGGGATAAGATAAAAGAAGTATGGGATATAGATCAAACTGAATTTTAGAGAAAATTTAAGAGGCTAATAGCATATAATGGGATATATATTATAGGTTAATAGAATTTCATACGAATAATTTTAGTTAAGCAATAAAGGATAGATGGGGACAAGGAATCGGTCCACCAAGGAAATATAGTATAGAAAGAATGGATAGAATAGAATGCATAGATACCGAGGGGGAACGTTGTGAGTCGCTGCTAGGGCCGCTTCTTTCTGGGCGTTACAGTACCGGGTATAAACATGGGAAAAGATGGGAGATAGCTTATGATAGGATGGTATACAAAAGAGTATGGTAGGATAGAATATGAGGGAATAAACTAAAGTTGAATCGTCATTAATACTACTATGGGATTGGAGTCCATAATATGGAAGACTTTACATAGTTTTTAAATGAAAACAAAACAGCATCTTTTTTTTGAGTGTGCTATGTATCATCCAATGTCTTTATTCGTGGGGTCCATATACTTATTGGCCAAAAAGAGGATCCTCTGTGGATGATTCCTCGCGTGCTGCTTGGAACTCCTGCAGCGTCAGCCAGACGAGTCCCTTCTGCCTGTTGGGTGTCCCAGAAAAGGCTGAAAGGAATACGAGAAGAGGCAATGAAAACTATATAATAATCCAGAAATAAAACAATGAACTAATGCGATATTGATTGTAGATAGATATTGCATAAAAACGAATAATTTCAAAGTAGGAAATACAAGTTAAAGACATTTGTTTTCATCTAATTTCCTCTAAAACCCTCGTTGCTTGGGAAACGTATTCCCATGGGGCTGATTCTTCATAGATTCATGGCATAGTTAGAAGCACAGAATTCCTGTTTATGGAAACTCATTGAAAGTATTCCTTGGCATCAGTAAAAGACCGACCACATGCTCTTCTGTGGCTCGAGAGGCATGGCCTCCATCTCGTTATCAATTATGCAACATGCACAGACTCAGTTCCGACTGTATTCGCGGCATTGCCGGCATTCGGTGTCCGTCCTGTCAGGGTTACGGGTTACGGGTTAGGGGTTCCAGGGGTTACAGGTTCCTGGTTCCAGGGTCTCGTCTTATTTCTTAAATCTCGCTCGCTGAGGCGCTTGCGGCGTGAGCTAAAACATCTGCCCCTGTTTCGGTTGCCTGCCCCCCGGCCTCGGGTCTGTTTTCGGGGTCAGAGTTCGCTTGCCAGCCGTATATGCAAATTGGATGGGCGCGCTTATATTTATGAAAAATATGATGCGTACATTCGTTGTGTGTTTGTGTGTCTGCGAGTGAGTGAGTGAGTGAGTGCGTTGCTAAAAACTGGTGGCCAAGAGCAGGCCTATATACGCGTACTCGTACACTCCATAATTGCGGCCAAAAAAATTGTACGTAGAGCAGGGGGGGAGGTAGCGCGGCGGTAGGGGAGAGCCCAGAGCACGGTGGGTCTGGTCGCTGGCACATGAGCCGCTTTCGGATCAGCTCTCGTCTCGACGAACATTATTCCAGGCAAACTGCAAACAATAACAATCATGCATAAAATATAAAATATACAAAAGGAAACAGGCAAAAGGAAAAGAAAGAAGGAAGGAACAGATTGCCATCGCGCATACGCTGCGTTGGTTGTTGCTTGGAAAATTGAAAAGCGCTCGCAGATAGACAGCATAGACACGGCACACACACAAAGGGATGGCTTAGGACTTGGCTCTCGCCATATATTGGCGACGAGTGCGTGACACGGCACTCGGTGCACGAACACCGTCTGAGGAATCATACAAGAGGTTGCTTAGGCTCTGGTGAAAGATGAATGCTTCCAAAAGATCTCCAAAAGACCTCGTAAAATACCATCTTTAACGATTAATTTCGCCTATCATCTTCGAGAATGATGTGAGCCTGGAGGCCCGTCCTTTCCTTAAAAGAAACCTATTCCCATCCACTAGGGTTCTAGCCAGTCCTGCACTTGTTCTCATTACTACCTTTCAACCAAATTCAATACGCATACGAGTATATGGTATGGTAGGCCTTAAAGAGGGAGTTCTAGAAAAGTGCTCGTGAAATCACGAGCCATCGACTCACATCTCAGGCACATCCCTCAGATTTTCTGGGTATACAATGTGGATTTATATGTATTTTGCATACGCATACCTTTGCACACAAACAAACACTATTATCTAAGGCCATTATGCCCAGATTGATGTGCGTTCGAAGGCATTGGCTGGAGCTGGAGCTGGAGTTGGGGTTGGGGTTGGGGGCCACTTGGTCGTCAGGTTAGGCCCCAAAGAATGGGGTATATGCCCGGCAGGCTGGCAGACAGAGCCAGAGCATATTGCATGCTTCGCTGACCCGATAAAATGTCTTCCAGCCACCCACCGAAACCCATAAGACATCAGCAGCCGTTCCATCCGACCATCCGACCATCCTTCCATCAGCGTTCGAACTCCAGCTCTCGCATCGAGTGCCTGGTCCTCGAGTGCCTTTGATTTTTCTATTACGCTTTGGCTTTGGCAAATTGTGTGCTGCCTGACTTGGTGCTTCACCTGGAACAACACCAACAAACAACAATCGTTATAATAAATGCAAAATACAATCAGCAAAAGGCAAAAGCAAAGGCAAAGGACAAATCCGCGGGCCGCAGATTTGGATACTCTTGCGGATCGATCGCTTTCCTGGGTAGCAAATGATTTCTAGCTCTCAGATAAAAAGCTGCAGTATTCTCTAGAATATCTTTTCAGTAAAGGGATAGAAGAAGCTCCCCGATGTTTTGGTGCTCCTTTTCTGAAGTACAAACATCTTGACGAAATAGCAGCCTTGTACCTCTGAAAGGGTACATTCACGTTCAAATCTAAATCAAATATCTAAAGGGGGTAGAGACACTTTGATTTGCTTCCCATCCTTGAAGAAATGTTGTTTGCCAAATTAATTAACCAAAAATTTGACCTCGACACTCGGACATCCCCATCGCAGAGCAGAGCAGATTCTCTGTTTGTGTCTATGTCTGTGTCTGTCTGTCTTTCTGTCAGTCTGTCAGTTCTGTTCGGTTGTTCAGTGTTCAGGTCTGTTCGGAATTCAATCCACTTTCAACCCTTTGATGGACCGATTCGAGTACTGGGCGTGACAACAGGCTGGCCGGCGACCCGGTTGCGACCCCCCTGCTCATATATAAATCAGGCTGGAAATTGTGCTGGGCGAAGGCGAACGACCCTCTTCAAAATATTTAATACCACAAGTGACCCCTGTCCACCGCTGGCGTCCAGCAGCACGACCATTTCGTCAAAATCAAAATCAAAACTTGCAACATCAACGGGGAGGAATCCCGAGCAGCCAAACAGCCAAACCCGAACGAACCAATGTCCGAGTTCGCGCTAGAAGCCGAACCCAGGGAGAGGTCGAGGCCCAGGATAAGCCGGCAAATCGGGTTGACAACTTCCCCAGATGTCCGTGTGTGTACGGATGGACGGCTGTACGAATGCTTGGGTGTGTTTGCTTAGGGATAGCCTCCATTGCTGCTGGATGGCAAAGGTTACGCGTGCGTCCAGTTCGTGCCCATCGCGAAAACCGCAGCGGAGCGGGGCAAACCACTCTCTTCGTGGGTCAGAGAGCTGTCGGCGCATGAGCCACCAAATGGGCGCGCCCAAAAGTCCACAATTTGAGTATGATTTATGGGCGACCAAGTGGTCAGAGGGAATGATTAATCGATGCCACAAGTCCAGGCCAAGTCAAACTTCAACGAGGAGTATCAACAGGAAAATGCCTCGAGAATATGATCAAAGCGATATAGAATTATATCCAAGATGTTTCCTGTTTCCAAGGAAAATGCTAATTACAATCTAGATAACCTCAAGAAAACAGAATATTTAACATTTTTGGAAACACTTTCAAACCGTTGCTAGAAGATATTTCAGAGAATAATTTGCAAAGGGTTTCCTCCAATGATTTTCAATATATTTTCACGAAAATTCTCCAAAAAAGTTACGAGGATTTCATATGTATTATGAGAAATTTAATTATGAAAAACATCAAAATGATATTACAAATTTATATTTTATAATAAGACCTAGAATATGTTTTAAAAACGTTACAAAAAATATCAAAGAATAAGTCTTAAGTGCCTAAAAATATGGCGACGAAATTTATTAAGATCAACAAGAAGAGTTTTCTGAACCTTTATCAGTTTTCAGAAAAATAAATATATTGATCAAAGCAAAGAAATTTTAAAAGCAAGGAAAAGTTCCTTTGAATCGAACAGGAGTAGACAGAAACATAAGCGATATGAATATATCAATATAAGGACTAAAGTAGCTGTTTACTAATCAATTTTTCACAATACAAATATTTTGAAATCGTGGAAACCTTAATCCCTAACAAATTGCGGGTAAAAATCAATCCTGCCGACGGCTTTACAGCATTCAATTCTCGCGGCAGCAAATCATAATTTAAGGGGATTTTTCATCTGATAAATATAAACTTTACAAGGTTTTACTGTTGAGTAATATGGATGGTCTGTAAGCAACCTAATGCCCAGCCCTCATATGAACTTTAATGAATTCTCTCGCTCGTTCTACCCGAGCAAACACAATAATTTCAATGTTCACCTTAAAGAGTTCCCCCTTCGCAGGCCAAAGGACCCTGAAATGCTTTAGCAGATGCAGCCTGTGAATTTCCCTTTTGTTGCTGTTTACCCTACTACTCCTTGAATATTAAATGAAAAGCGCGAGAGAAAAATGAAAACGCGAGAAAAATACGAGTATATGTGACAAGTGCAAGGTAAAAGTATACGCATCTATACGTATGAGTATGTATGTGTGTGGGTGTATATGCGTCTGAGTATATAAGTGCATGTGTGTATCTATATATGTGTAGGTGCGACCTGGTAGCAACGACCTTTGCACACACAAAGACACATATGAATACTCTCCTATTTATTTTTTGAATATTTTATAAACATTATGCAAGTGCTTCTAAATATATATAAAATATACAAATATATGTATATATTACATGGGTTATATGGAAAATGGTAGGCCAAAAATTATATCATCTTTAAAATAAAGCACTATAAAGTCTTTTTCTCAATTTCAATTGCTCAGAACTATTTTTGAAAATTGAATTTGTCTAAACACTGATCTTTTTATCATCGGATATTGTATAGAATTTCGCAATTTGGACTTTAACATGGAATGCTCTATGATTGGGCCTTAGATGTTCTATCGCATGCTTTAGTACTGGAAAAATGTACTTTAACTGATTTTAAAACCTACAAAATCTCACAATTCACGAAAGACCTATCCACATTCGACATTCAGACTTATTTATATTCTTCCGAATTTTAAGAGTGTTATGAAACTTTGGTATCGTATGATACATTATCATATCTATGGGGTATCTATGGTTACAATATTTTCTTCGCATATTTTATATTTGTTGTGACCGGTTTGTGCTGTTTGTCTAAATTGCAAGGCCCTTCCATTAACGAGTTGATTACGATTTCCATTCCACGCACCAAAACACCAACCCATCCCTGAAACCCAGGGCGAGCTGGAAAACCAGTTTATTCCAATCCGATCCAATCCAATACTTCAATTGCAATCTCTTTTACCCCGACCGAAGGATCTCAGGGCCAACAGTTTTTGGTTAAACATTTCACGGGGCATGCAACAGTTAAAAAGCTTTATACAAGTATGCAGAAAAGAAGGAAAAAACAAAATAAAGGGAACCCAGCATGCTGGATGGGCATGGTGGGCGTGATGGGGGGCATCTGTCTGGGGCAGGTGCAAAATGCAGTGGCAAGTGTAAATGAGGCAAATTTCAAAGTCAAGTTTACACGCAGCAAATGCCTTTGTGCATCAACGCGCTCTGCCGCCACCTCGGGGCCCTGGGCCTCGTCCTTCTGCTGCTGGTGGCTGCAGCTTCTTCTCCTTCACCTTCTCCTTCTGCCCCTAGACCTGGCTCACGTTTTGGTCCAGGGCCAGAGCTTCTGTCTCGCTGGCTGAACACCTTTCTCAGTGTGCTCCTTCTCTCTTGCTTTCCCTCTTTCACTCTTTCTCTCTGTTGCATGCACCAGTTGTGACTGCATAAGAAATGCTCGCCTTTCACTACACCAAACGCCATTTTTCTAGGTTCTAGAGAAGTCAACATGGGGCCAATATTGTATTGGATTGGGTTCTACAGATGCTAGTCTTTCAATCAGTAATGTTAAGGTCTAACGATTCATTTTAATTGTTCTTAATTTTAAAAAGAAAAAATGGATTTTCTGCATTCAATGGGCATATATTTAGAGCTGATAAAAGAACATATGCTTTATACCATTTAAATTTTAGGTATGTGCCCTTTCTAGCTTCCTACGCGTATATGCATGTCCAGCACTGTACAGACGCCTGGAAATTCGATGCACTCTACTTTTTTTCGACAGCGACTTCTCCCGTGCCTTTCATTGCACACCACCGCCCCCGTCGCCACAGTGAGGCCCATCTACGAGTTTATATGCACATATATAGGCAGGGGAAGAGGGCGAAAAAAATGAGCATTTATAAAAAAGCAGGAACAAATTCAGTCTCCGGCAAGTCAATGCCTAAACACCCTTTCTATTTGAATATTTTTAAGCCAAAAACTTCCTATTTTAATGGATTTCTCTACAGATATGGCACTACTATATTACTAGCTATTTTTCAGCTTTGTTTTAAGCCCTAGGCTATCCTAGTGATTCAATAGGAATGGTTCTTAAACTTGAACTGTCGCCATAAAAAATATCATATGCGTCTATTCCATTGAAGCACCTTCAAAGAGCTAAGAAGTTTATTCGCGGTACAAATTTCCCATAACCGAAAGGATACATGTGAGTGATACGAACGGAGACCATTTGTCTTGAATCATAAACCTTCCAATGCCAAAAAGATATCGATGTGTGGGAACTCAAATTCTAATTTTCAATTTCAAGTTTTGGGTGGCTAATCCTTAGGGTTACAGAATGGAAATCATCTCATTCAAACGCGTGGAAGTGCCTAATGGACATCCTAGATTCAGCAAGATCATCCCGATCTAAAACTCATATTTATAATTCAATTCAGAAGTCCTCTCTCTCATAGTTCCCGTTCGAAGGGTATTTTTACAAGAGCAAAAATAAAAATTCAAGAATTGTTCTAAATCTGATGCAAAGAAGGAAAAGTGAAAGTGTAAAGAGCAGAAAGCAAAGAGGGAAAACAAAGAGTGAAAGATGGGGTGGTGGAGAGGTTTGGGCGGGGAGACTTCTCAGGGCTGGGGATAGCCTGACGACAAGTCGGGGAATTGGATTATGAGTTTGACAAGCGGCAAGGAGCAGGACACAAGAAAGGACATAGAATAAATGATGGTAAGGTTCTGAGAAAATGGGTGGGGGGGGGCAAGCACTGCATACATAAATACTCGCTTGTACATATGTATTGTATTATATTTACATGTATGTACTTTTACATCTCCCACATATGCATGTGTGCATCTACATATGTATGTATGTGTGTATGTATGTATGTGTCTCCCCTCTCCTCTTTTGCCAGTGATGTGGCAAGTGATGTAAAAGCACCAAAACTTTTATTTGCCTTTCGTAATTAGTTGGGAGTCGTGTCCTGGCGAAGGATCTACGAACGGGTGAAAAAGGGATACGTACATAGATACATACGTGTAAATGCTGGCACACACGCACACATTCATTGTAGCGTTCGTCTGCGCGTGTGCGTGCGTATATGTATAACACACACACACAGTCTCACGCATGGAGTCCTGCGGGTCCTGCAAAATACATAAACGGCCACACGTCGCACACATGCTGCTCTCTTTCGCTCCCTCTTTCTAGCTATCCTCCTCTCTCTCGCTGGCATATCCTTTTCTGGCGCACACACATACGTGAATAACCGTTATCCACATGTGTACGCTCTTGTGTGTGTGCCACGTATCACACATGCATATAAACGCGCGTATGAATATGTGTGTATAGGGGTGAAACGACATCCGTGAGAGGATAAACTCAGGACATCATAATGGGCGTGGCCTAAACTCCCACAGAGTGCAAAAGAGAGAGGGAGAGAGAGAGTTGATTGCATTTCCAAAAGAGGAACAACAAAAGGCTATGGGAATGCGTGTGTGATGATTGTTAATGCCTTCACCTACAACGCGCGCTGCTTTTACCAGAACTATTAATAACTCCACTGGTCGCTACTCTGTTTTTTGTTCAGGGGGCATTATGTAAGGGATCTATATAGAAATCAAATAATACCTGAAATAAATTTCAAAAAGCTCTCACATGCAAAACACGCGCCAAAAAGAAAAGCTTTTACCCTTGAAAAGAATTGAAAAAGCTTCAGCAGGTTCCCGCAAAAGTCGCCAGGTGGGGTCTGCTATCGAAATCACCACTGCTGCACCAGATCAGTGCTACCATTTTGGCTTCTTTTAGCCAATATCTGGCATTTTTTTTAGTACTTCCAGCAAATTCTGGCTATCGTGACCACTGGATCTGAGATTATTCCACGCTGAGTTTTTGTAAAAGATTTACTATTAGCTTATTTTATTTAGTATTAGAAATCATTTTTACTTAAACTATAATCAAATTTGTTTATATATCCATTAGCTTGGATCTTATATATTTAAGAGTTTACAAGTCAGTTAGACTTACAGTTCTCTTCATTCTACTTTCTACATTCTACTTCATTACATTAATAAATGTTAAAGGTGCGTGAAAAACAAACTATTAGAGCCCATTGCTTAATTTGCGAATCGAATTCTCTCCCTCTCGTGTTCTAGTGCCTTCGAGTATGAGCCCTCGAGTTGAATGAGTATTCAGTAAAATTAATGAATATATTGAATGCCATCTTACGAAAGTGTTTAATATATAAATAAAAACACCAACGGCACAAATTTTATATATATTTGTTACATTTCTAGCTTATTAGCCACTTTTAACAGTACGGGCTGCAGCTGATTTCGCATAGCCGATGTAGAGAACAGGGTGATCATTCACGGTATTTTTGGTATATACTTTTTGGTATATTTTGACGTCGAAATTGAGTTGCAGCACTAATACAGTATGGTTGTGATCAATACGTATCAATTTCTCTTTGGACTGTTGAACTGTTTAAATAGACGGCTGACAAGGGGGCTTAAGGCTAAGTTCGGCTTCATCATCCGTATACGTTAAAAATGAGACGGTATATTGTGGTATATTTCTGAGGATCAGACGCTCATGATACAACGAAAAAATGAGTCGTAATTTTAAATGGCCTATAGAAAGGGGTATGACAACAGACCAAAACAAGGCAAGGAAAATTGAAAGGTTCGTAAACACTTCACCTCGCGTGTGAGGACAATATACCTTGTCCCAAGGGATGTATTTTACCTTGCATGCGGTTGCATTTTCTGGGCCTTTTCACCTCTTGTCCGTACCCTCATTTTCCTTCCATTATGTAGTAAACGTGTAGCAACCGCGTAGTAACCGTGTAGAGTTTATTATTGACTATAGTTTTTTTTGTTTTTTGTTTTGCTTTTTAGATAAATTAATATAAATTAAAGTCTGCCCACACCGTAGCCCACGGAGTGTTTTGTATGCCAAATATATAGGCATATACATAAACAAACAACGAAAAAGAAAAACGAAAAATTCCAATTCATGAAAACACAATTGATCTGCTATCAATTAATACCTGCGGAATTTATAAGGAAACACCAGAATAAAGTTGATAGTGGAGTGCACAAAATCATATAAGGAGGAAGCCATATGCAACGGATGACATTTTCTGCTCTAAAAAGATAATCTGCATACGGAATTGTGTGGTGTTCTGCCGTGTGGCTGGCAGGAGGAGGAGAAGGCAGAAACTAGTTTTGGATAACGGCAGCGGGGGGTGGGGGCAACGGCAACGACAGCGACAGCGGCCCCAGAGGTGGCAGACATAAGCAGAACCAGAGCGCGGCAGCGGCTGGGGCAACGATAACAAGAACGACGCGAAAGGTAGTTAACGACTTGACAAGGGGAGCCGCCGCCGCAACAACAACGAGCAACAACAAACAAGAACAAGAACAAGAATAACAAAAACAACGTTTCGTGGCAGCCGAAAAGAGAAGGAAGAGAGGGAGAGAGAGAGACGGCTGCAATGGTCAGGAGCTGAGAAACAAGAAACCGAGAACCGTGAGAGAGGAACAGGTTCTCTGCATCAGCATAAGCAACAGAAGCAGCAGCAGCAGAATTAGGATCTGCATAAGGGGAAACCAGAGATAACATCGATTTGCAGTGGGACAGACAGACGCACGAAACACGATGCCACTGCTCCTCCAACTGTTGATGATGCTCCTCCTGCTATTCCCGATTCCAAATGCCAGGGCCGTACTCTTCGCCAGCAACAGCTCCACCTCCAGTGCCAGTGCCAGTTCCAGCTCCCCGCCAGAGATGCCACCCCCCACATTCCGGCAGTGCGAAACCATACGAATTGAGATGTGCCGTGGGATCGGCTACAATGAAACCTCCATGCCCAATCTTGTGGGTCACGAGCTGCAGACGGATGTGGAGTACACGCTGCAGACGTTCGCGCCGCTGATCGAGTACGACTGCAGCTCCCAGCTGAAGCTATTCCTGTGCGCCGCCTACGTGCCCATGTGCACCCCCAAGGCGCCGGTGCACGCGATCGGACCATGTCAGAGTCTGTGCGAGTCGGTGAGGATTCGCTGCCATCCCGTGCTGCAGGGATTCGGCTTCCCCTGGCCGAAGGCCCTCGACTGTGATCGTTTTCCCAGGGAGAACAACCACGAGACCATGTGCATGGAGGGGCCGGGCGAGATGCATTTGCCCATGCAGGAGCATGAGCTCTACGGCCCGGTGGCTGGCGGTGGCAGCATCGGCGCTGGCGGAGTGGGAATGGGAGGCGGCAAGCTGCCACTGGACTGTTCGGGATTGGGCAAATCCCATCTGTATGTGAAGCTGCCGCGTTCCGGTCGCTGTGCGCCACTCTGCGAGGCGGATATCCTGTTCACACCCAGCGAGAAGCATATCTCCGAGATCTGGGTCTCCACCTGGGCCTATGCCGCTCTCGGCCTGGCATTTGTGGCCACCCTGTGCCTTCTGGTCGGCGACGACAGCAAGCTGGCCAGCGCCAAGTGGTCGCGCCTGCTCACACCTTCGATCTGGTGCCACAACATGGTCACCATCGGCTGGACCGTACGCTTTATCGTTGGTCGCACGGGCACCGCCTGCGGCACTGATCCCCAGGCGCCCAACGAGTCCCTCCTCAGCGTCGATGGCCTGTCCAATGCGGCCTGTGCGAGTGTCTTCCTGCTGCGCTACTACTTCGGAATGGCTGCCTGTGCCTGGTAAGGATTTCTCCCGTAATTTCCGACTAATCCCCGATTCAATCCCCTGTGATCTCCGCTTGCAGGTGGGCCATCCTCTGTCTGGGCTGGCATCGAGATATACGCCGCCACAGTCCCGATTCCAAGGGGCACGTGGCCATACCGTCCACCTACGGCGGCAGTCCCGTCAGCCAGGCGGCTCAAAGAATGGCTGCCAAGGCGAGTGCCCATCAGAATCTTGCCCAGAATAATTTTGTTTGCTTCGTGGCCTGGGGTCTGCCGGCCTTCCAAACGGCCGCCGTCATAGTGTTCCGTTATGTGGATGCCGACGAATTGCTGGGTAAGATTGAGATGCAGGCGATACTGAAGACGAAGATTGAATCTAATGTGTGATGCCTGGGTTCCATTCCTTTGCAGGCGCCTGCTTTGTGGGCAACCAGTCGGACAGGGCCCTGCAGGTGCTGGTGGCGACGCCCGTCTTTATCTACTGGATCTTTGGCTCGATGAATCTGATATCCGGCTACCTGGTGCACTGCCGCAACAAGGAGATCCTGCGCAACACCAACTCCCTGAGCCTCCAGCAGCAGCTGCAGCAGTTGAGTGCCCACAGCAGTTCGGGTATCGGGATCTTCCTGTTCATCTACGGGCTGGCCAGTGCCCTGCTGCTGCTAGCGGTCATTTATGAGTTTGCCAACATCGACATTTGGCTGAGTTCGGGGGAGACGAGCACACCGCTGTGGCCCTTCCTGGTGCGCGCCTTCATGGAGCTGATGCTGGGCATTTGCTGCTTTGCCTGGGTCCTCGGTCCCAGCATATCCACCATGTACAAGCGCCAGATATCAATGCGTCCGCAGAAGCAGTCGGCCGCTGCGGCGGCTGCAGCCCAACACCAGCAGCAGCTGCAGATGCACCATTTGGATGGGCAGAGCAGCTCCCGGGGATCGCATGCCGCCTGCAGCAGCACCGTTGTCTCCTATCATTCGGTGCGGCCCTCGCACCAGTCGATGGCCAGTGCCCCGCTGCCCAGTCCCTACAAGCACAAGTCCCCCCCACCAGGAGCTGGCTCCATTTCGCTCAATCAAATATCAAACTACTCCCTAGGCCGCAGCAGCAGTTCGCACCATCATCACCACCACCACCACCAGCCGCAGCAGCACCATCATCGTCACAGTCCCCAGCAACTGCAGCCGCACCATCATCATCATCATCACCAGCAGAAGCAGCAGCAGCAGCAGCACTCTTCCTCCTCCCATCGTCTGTATTATCCAGCGGGTAGCCAGAAGTACAGCCACCACAGCAACTACTATCCCCAAATGCATCGCTATGGGGATGAGACGCTGCTCTGAGATTCCGCATCTAGAAAGGGTTTCAACTAAATTATGATTTGGATATATCAATGGTTATATCAATGCCCCCCACCCATTTAATGGATCCCACTGATTCTGCCTCGTGGATTATTCGTTGAGTGCTAGTCAAAATCAATGCGTTTCGCCTTATCGCAATCCCTATTTGTTGTATGTACTGTGTATATGTCCCTTAATGACGATCCTTTATTCCTGTTCCTGTTCCTATTCCTTCCCTTGGCGTTGTACTTAATTCTTAACCATTCTTGCCGTTCTTTTGTTTTGTTTTTTTTTTCGTGGAGAAACAACGCAGCAACCAAATACTGTGATACGCATGTTCATGTCCTCAAAAGCAGAGGCCCCGAGACTTTGCTGTGTCCTCCTCCTCCCTCCCTCCTTCTCCCTCTCCCTCTCTGGCTCGAGCCACGCCACAAATCGAACCGAACACCGAACGAACCGAAAGTGTACTTAATGGGAACGCAATCGTATTAATGTGTAATGCTAGCATTAATTCCTAAACTGTATTCAGTGTGCCATTAGCTTTAAGGGGAATACAATACAAATATACATATATATTCGATATATTCGTATACTAACGATGGTTTTTTTTCGTAGTAATTATACTTCTTTTATTATATGTAACTTATTTGCTAGCGAATAAAGTGTGTCGAAAAGTTGAATATCATCGCGTTTTGGTTTTACCATTTTGTAAAAAGGAGTATCAAAATCTCTCTCTCTCTCTCTTTCTCTCTGAACCCTTTTCCACCTGATGAGCGAGCGAGCGAGCACCTACTATTGCCGGCCCTGCTGCTCGGGCTGGGGGACATCTGATGTCGGCGCCCCCCCGCTGCGTGCCGGGGCACACAGCACGATGGTCTCGTTGCGATTCATGTTGTGGTGATTGTTGTTCTGCGAGCGCTGGGGCTGCCAATTGTTGTCAAGGTCCTCGTCGAGTTGTATTTTGGCCCTTTGGTAGTTCTCCATTTCGGTGGCATACTTGGCGCTGGTGATGCCCAGCAAGGAGGCCAGGCCACCGCCCACATAGTCGATGCCGGCTAAGAATTTATTTCCCACGCGGCTGGCCTTGTAGCGTAGGCGCGGCCCCAACGCCATTTCGCGCTGCAAAGGCAACAAACACACATGAGAAATGAGTCACGTTAGTCGCAGGGTGGCAACATATAGAGGATTAGAGCAATAGAATGACGCACCTCGTCCAACTGGACATTGTAGCACTTATCGGGGACGTCGGCCTCTGTCTCACTATCGCTGGATGAGGAGAGCTCCTCCATGACTCCGTCACTGAAGTACAGCATGCGTCGATTCGATTGCAGTTCAAGGGCGGAGACATTATCGGTCTCGCTGATGCCGCCACCACCGCCACCGCCGCCGCCGCCGCTTCCGGCGCTGAAGCCATTTGCTGAAGCCACCGACATGCTAATAGTTAATCCTTATTCTAGTCCCAAAGTCACTTAAAACAGTTGATGATGATAGTGATGAATACTTAGTGCTTTGAATGTCGCGCACGGAGTGAGTTTTTGTGTGTGATGTCCGTTTGGATTTGAACACGGGGCGACAGCCGCTGTTTTTGGTCATGAAAACACGTTAAAGTCGCTTCACCAAATACAGCGAGGGGGGAAATGATGTCCTTGGGTTCGGGGCCGGCGACTCACAATCGCCTTGCATCGCGTGCCATGGAACATTCTCAGTGGTTTGCAAATCAATAAAATAAATGCCGCTCTCTACTGCTTCTGCTTCTGCTTGTTCTTCCCTGCTGGTGGCTGGCCTCCCCCTACCCCTTGCACACAAACAAATCAACAGTAAGGCAGTGTGACCAGGGGCTGTGAAGCGTTAAAATACCGCTTGACCAGCGCGTACAATAAACATAGTCTCAGCTAGAAATCTCCCACAAATACAATGAATAACAACAATTTCGTATACAACTCGTGGGCCAAAAAATAAGCATGCAACCAGTATCCAAACATTCTATATTTCGCAATTAGTTAATTTGATTTTCTGATAGCAGCGAACCCATCCATTTTGTTTTTCATACTGCGTCGAGGCAATGCTGCGCCCTGGTCACACCAAGCAGCTGATTTCTGTCTTCTTCTTCACCCCCCATTTTAGTCTACAAAAAAAAAACAATTGCTTCCGTTGTGGGGCAGCAAAGTTGCGTCCAATTATGGAGTCGCCTACATTTTATCAAGTAGCCAAGGGTAACGTATTCAAACTGAATCCCATCCAGTGCCGTCATTTAAGGTCTGCCTCATTAGATTTTCAGGTCACAGGCATCTCAAGGAGTGGACGCGTACGCAAAAAGTCGTCGAAACTGTTAGACTTCGAATCACCGGAGGAGGTTGAGAAGAAGGCAAGACGCGGCCAAGGAAGGCCGCCAGCCCGGTATCCAGGTCGAGGGCGCCCACCGAACGCCCTGAGGGAACGCGAGGCAGAACTGGAGCGGGCACTCGAGAGTGAAATGCTCTTTGATGATCACAATCTATCCGAGACAGAATTACACATACCCGCCCCGACAATGGGCATCGTGCTGATGAATTCCGACGACGAGCTGGACAACCTGGTGCAGGATCTGGTCGACGGCGTCGAAGCTGAGGCCAGCAATAACGATTCCACCATGCGCCAGAGTCTCTACATGCGCGAGAAGACAAACAATCGCAAGATACTCAAGGCTGGCAAAGTGGTCACCGGGAAGCCGTATCGCAAGGACAAGGGAAAGACGCGTTACACAGCCTACAGCCTGTGGGCGCGGGAGATTCGCAAGCGGGACTTCCAGGATCTGGGTAAGTGCTCAAACCCTTATTGGGGGGCATTGAAGTAAATAAATCCTCTGAATCAAACTTTTGTATGTGTCCCTTAGACTTTTCCAATGCCGCCAGACGACTCAGCGAGCTGTGGGCGAATGTTTCGAATAGGGAGAAGATTGCCTGGCGACGAAAGGCAAAGGTCCAGTCCACAAAGGCCCGGGCACGCGAGAAGAACGGTCTTCCGCCCCTGCCCACAGCCAACAATGGGAGCACTGTCGCCCCAGAGGCGCCAGCTCCCGAGGGGAACTTCGTAAACCGTGCAACGACAAGCCGCACCAGGAAACTGGCCGCCGATCGACTGGAGTCGGCGACTACTGCGCCATCAACTCCGACATCGACAGCGACAGTGACTAGTGGACCGCGGCGCAACACAACCCGCAGCTGCAGAGGCCGTCTGCCATCGGCTACCATAAGATCTTTGCCAGGGAAAAAGCCACCGGCATTGCTGAACTCGCCGTCGGACACAGAGCTGTCGCCGGGAACGGGCACGGGGAGCCAGCGCGAGTATCAGCTGCCGTCAGAGAAATCCAATATCGGGGCCATCGACGCGGCGGCCCACTTAAAGCTGCTCGGCGAGAGCCTCACGGTGATCGGGGAGCGTCTCAAGAAGCACAACGGACATGTGGCCCTCTCGGGCAGCCTCTCCGTGCTGCTGGACAGCCTGCTCTGCTCCATGGGACCGCTTCTCTGCATGACCACGCAGATACCGGGCCTGGAGAACAAGCCTCAGCTGCGTAACAATCTGGCCAACACGCTGGACAACATTGCATACGTGATGCCAGGACTCTGAATCCAACACAAAAGCACACACACACACACACACACAATACACACAGTACACTTCCAGCCAACCAATCTTCCACATGGCCAACAGAGCGACAAGAATGGAAGCGGGGAGATCTGTATCATCATGGACTGAGCTTCGCGGGAGTGGCAAACGGCAAAGTGTATACATATTTATGTAAATTAAGTATTAGGTGATTATTTTAGGCTACAACGATTAATGTGGAATATGTCATGGAATTCTCTCCTCCTTCGCTTCTCTTCTCCTCCTAATGCCCCTTGCTACGCGAAGGGAATATTCCAGATTAAATCCAATCCCAACTAAAAATGTAGTGGAAAACTTTCCCAAACATTTGATACTCGATAGAACATCTCATAGAACAGAGAGAGTGTATCTAAGTTATATTTGATTGCTTCTTCAGATTCGGTGTGCTAAGCAGATTGGACTGCGATCCTTGATAACCTCAATAAATCAATTTGTCCTAATTTGAGGAACGAATGGCTTAACATTTAATGATCTAATACAGCGGGCACCTTTTTTTCTAGCTGGTATCGGCCTTCGGAAGAAATGTGAACACCGCTGGTACACATTCTAGAGTATAAACATACATATGTACCTATATTTATTGCATAAAAAACGAGTTGTGTCGAATTTGAAAATATAAAATATAATTTCAAAGTATAGATGAAACAATAGAGTGCAACATAATTTTCGACTACTTTCATCTCATACAGATGCATATACTCATAACCTGGGGATCATCTTCCCATAGAAACCTCTGTGGATCTCAACACTTTGGGATCAGCAGGCGACCGACCGACATGCTCTTGTTTTACCTCGTTATTTCACACACCCAGAATCAGTATTCCAGAATAGAATAGTCTTAGATATGAAAGACTTCAATAAAATAGTAAGGGAAAGGAATCGCTCCACCTAGGAGATACATATGTATATCCATAGTTAGAATGGATAGAATTCAATTGATAGCTGGGAAGTCATAAAAGAGAATATTTTAGGATAATATGGGAAAACTTTTAATAGTTTTTTTTTATGAAAACACAATGGAATATAATAGCTAATAATATATATTCTGTAGACACAAAACAGCATCAATGTGTCAGCCTATGCCTTTAACCTACAGGCCCATAATCTTATGTCCAAATATCCCCTCATATACACCCCAAGCCCCAACTCCAATGACATTTCCCAACTCCTGAAACAAATACCCCAATCCAATCAAACAGACACTCACTTCCATTAATCCTTCACCACAAAAACCTAAATAGCCGTAATAGAGGACATACGACGCATAATATAATGTATATAATGTATATATAATATATAATATTCCCTACTCCCTCGCCCCCCAAAGATCGTCAATATTTAATATTTAACATTTAATAAGAATCGAAAACTGCTTTTTGACGGATGGTGGATGATGCTGGATGTATCCGGGTTTCACCTATATCAAAAAATCACACCATTCTCCTGCGATGAATCTTGTATATCTCATGGTACATTTTGTCAATTTCGTCAATCTATTAAATTTCATATTCAAAGGTATATTTAAGAAGAAAGGGTACAGAAACTTCCATACGCAGGTTTTTTTAATTTTTGCTCAAAAATCGTACTTACGTGTATCATTTATTCCAATACATTTTATTTAAATTCTTTTCGTTCGTTCACTTTCAAACAATTTGTATTTGGCGCGCCACTCGTATCCAGTCGATAACCGAACTTGAATCAGTTCTCTGTGAACCGGTTGACAACAATGAGCCCCATTCCATACACAATATTGAGGGCAACACTTATTTTCATACCCTAGGGAAAAGGATATTATAGAATTGCGGAAATGTTTGTCGTTCCAGGCTCTAATTAATGCAGAAACTAGTCAGTCTCTGTTTTAAAGCTATAACAACGATATTTTAAAGATATACAGATTCTTACAGAGACCAAGAATATCTATCGGGATGCATGCATATGCATGAATATGTCTAAAACATATCAATTTAAGAAAAGGTCTTTATTAATTACGTTTTATCTTCATATTACATTAACGAAATAGGGTATACAAAGGCCTATACTACGGCTAACTCGCAGCCTGTTTTCAAATACCAGCGACTGTTTTTTGTTGAACTATTTTGTTTAAACCTTGTTTTGTCAAAATATAGAAAAACCAAGTATTTAGAATAAGCCAGTTATGTAGAAAATTGACTCAACAATCGTATAAAACTATATGGGCATGGCTAAATATTCTATCTAGCTAGTAATATTAAACGGAATATCAAAATTGAACAATATGAACGACCATCCTCTTTCGCTTTTTCTTACCATTTTCGATATAACCTTTTTTACGCAAAATGCAATAAAAGCCAGTATTTAAAATAAGCGCATCAATTAGAAAATATGTTAATTAATTGGATAAAACTATGTGGGCATGGCTAAATGTTCTATCTAGCTAATAATATTCGAAGGAATATCAAACTCGAGGAATATGATTAATAGAACTTCAATAAGTCAGTATATTTATGGTATATTTTGGTATATTGCTGATGGTCGGACGGTATAGGCCGCGGTCACACTGGAGTGAAAATTGATAAGATTGGCTCGAAATAATTTGATTGCTATCACATTAAGCAACCCCGAAGCCGTGGCCATCGAAACCACACCCAGAGCCTGCCGCGGACGAGTTCACAAAGATTCCCTGCTTCACGATGAGCCACCAGCCGGCGAGCAAAAGAAAGAAGCTCGTCGAACTGCCACTGTGCTGCGGCTGGCGGGACTGCCAGGAGATCTGCAATGGCGAATGGAACCTGAACACCCACATAGCCGAGCACCTACAGACTTATGCTGCCGAGCAGAACGATGATCATGCCTGCAGATGGAACGATTGCATCTTCCGGACGAACTGTCCCGTGGAGTTCGAGCGTCACGCGTACTATCACGGCTACTACAGCCAACTGCTGCTCCAGGGCAAGCTCGAGTGCGACCAGCATCCAGAGATACCCACCTGCTGTGGCCCCGCCCGCATGGAGGACAAGCTGCCAGATCTCAAGCAGAACTTCCACTGCGGCTGGATGGATTGCAAGCGCGAGTTCATCTCGATTGTGGAATTCCAGGACCACATCGTCAAGCACGCCCTCTTCGAGTACGACATCCAAAAGACGCCCGACGATGAGCGGCCCAAGACGCAGTGCAACTGGAATCTCTGCCACAAGCAGATGGACAACAAGTATCGCCTCATCGAGCACATCAGCACCCATTCGAACAAAAAGCTCGTGGCCTGTTTTCACTGCGGCGAGGTTTTTCGCACCAAGACTACGCTTTTCGATCACTTGCGTCGCCAGCCGGATAACAACAGTGAGTCCCGCCCCCGATTCCAATCTTCTGCATCGCTGTACCGCTGTCAAGCCATTGCTAATCCAGTTCTTTCCTTCTGCCTTCCAGCAAACAGTTTTCAGTGCGCCCAGTGCTTCAAGTTCTTCGCAACACAGAAGCTGCTCCGGAGCCATGTGCTGCGGCACATCAATGGCTTCAAGTGCACCATGTGCGACATGACGTGCAGCTCGGCCAGCGGCCTGACCACTCACATCCGGTACCGTCACCTAAAGGACAAGCCCCTGAAGTGTAACGAGTGCGAGAAGCGATGCGTGCGGGAGTCGGATCTGGTCAAGCATGTGGAGATCGTACACAACAAGACGGTGCACCAGTGCGAGCACCCAGACTGCCAGTACTCGGTTCGGACATACGCACAGATGCGGAGGGTAAGCAAATGCACGCGTTTTTCGTGGCTTCCCCTCATTCTCACGATCTGTCTCGCTCTTCCATTTGCAGCACTTCCTGGAGGTGCATGGCAACAATCCCATTCTGTATGCCTGCCATTGCTGCGAACGGTTCTTCAAGAGCGGCAAATCGCTGTCAACGCATTTAATGCAGAAGCACGGCTTCCTTCTGCCATCAGGCCACAAGCGCTTCACATATCGCGTGGACGAGAACGGCTTCTATCGGCTGGAGACTACGCGCCTCGAGAGTATGGAGGTTACCGAACAGATCCTCTCACCGCAGTCGCATTTCGGCATCCATGATGGGAAGCCGTCGACGGGCAGCTGCTACGAGATTGTGGACCCAACGAACACCGAGTTCGGTCGCATCATTGTTTCCAACGATCCGGACGAAGCCCAACTAGTGGGCGAGGTGATCATATCGCTCCCGACCCTCACTGACGAGCTTTGAGGCTCCAAACACTCCACAAAACAATTTGAAAAACTCATCATGCTATGCAAGGGCTGTTCTCATCTCCATTGTCATACCCATAGATTACTAAGGATGCTATTTCTACTCATGCCACTCCCTGCACGTTTTTAGTCCTAAGTTCAATGTCAAGTGTCCCCTCCAAGTGTTCAGAGAAATCCAATCTCTGATTTGTATTAACCGTCTTTCTGATCTCGTGCCCTGGCACAAAACCACAAACTCAAATCAATGTAGATCCTAGCCACAGATATTCCAGCAAAGGATGAATGTCCTTGCTGGTCTCCCATTATGCCATTTCCATTGCTAGAGGAGTCTGTGCGTCTGCATGCCTGTGCTTATTCTGATTAAGATTCCCAGCTTAACTCACATTTCAATCGATTCAGTGTACATTTAACTTTTATTCTGAACCATTTACGAATGTCTTCAGTGGCGTTGCTTTACGTCTTTACGGATTAAGCTATGCATAAAAAACCAATAAAATTATATCAAGCCAAGGATAAAACAAGGCCAAATACAGTCAATACTGCGGGGTGTGCTCTTTGTTTTCTTCTTTTGTTTAAGCAGAAAGTGTCGGGGAAATAGATTAGTGTTTTCCTGTTCAAAAAACGCATAAATAAACCCATATTTTGCCTGATGCACAACTTTTGAGACTTGCGGGAAGCGGTTGCTTCCAACTAGGGGGAGAGCGGAATACCTAGAAAGCCTAGTCCCACCAATAGCAGGCAGGTCTCTTTCGGCTGAGGTTCTCTCATCGCACAACAGGCAGACTTTAGTCCCAACATTGGTTTTGTTCTTTTTCTGGCACCTTTTTCTACTTTTTTTTTTGGTTGAAAGTACCTTTGTGAGGTTATGTGAAATCACTTGAAAAAAATTAAACACATCGTTTTGTTTTACGGTTTTTATATGGGTTTTTTTAATATTGGGAACCTCTTAGACGATTCCATCTTCAAATAGAATATTGTAGGTTTGCTCATGTCACGAAAACAAAAAAAAACACATCGCGGGACGCGTTCCTTTGGAGTTTACTTGGCATGGGTCTGAGCCTTCCTAAGCTGGGTGAGGATGTTGGACAGCTCCTCACGCTTCCTCTTGGCACGGATGTGTGTGCCCAGACGGCGCTTCAAGAACTTCAGAGCGCGCTTGTCCTTGGACACCTTCAGCAACTCCATGGTACGCTTCTCGTAGGGGGCATGGCCCACCACTTCGCGGACCAGGTCGCGCATGAACTTGGTGTGACGGGTTTGGATCTGTAACCGATGGACGGGGGGAAACGGAATATTAGTCAATGTAAACAAATGGCGGGCATAAACAATAGGTGGCAGTGCCGGGGAATACGTACGTTCTTCAAGCGAGATCCACGCAGACCCTTCACCTTCTTGTCTCCGGTGTACTTGACATTCTTGACTTTGGTGGTCTTGTGGCCTTTGTTCAAGCCAATGCACAGCTCGTAGCGGACAGCCATCTTCACTGAAACAAACAAAACACAAATTAAAAAAACATTCTTTTCCAGCTTTGTTTTAATTGATTCGAGCAAAATAGTCAGTTGATTAACTGTGTTTACATATTAACTTGGCACTGTAATTACAATTTGCACAAACAATTCGCGGATGCCTACTATTTTTGTAGAATAATACACATATCGACCTACCTCAGTTGCTGTCAAAAGGTGGAAAGAGGGAAAAAGTTAACCGGATGCAATATTGCTACTGACGCTAGTGCTGCCATACTTTTTCGCGACTGTCAAAAGAAATGAATTCGATATTTTCTAAGTTGTCGCTGTTTTCGGCGGGAGATTTAATTTTTTATTGAATTTAAGACATAAAGTCCCGTAAGTATTTACGAGTCCAGCTCTTATGTTCTATTATTATGTCCTTGTCAATGGCAAACATATGTGTGTTGAAATTAAGCTATAATTCAATTTGGAGAAACTGTGACAAGGAACCAATATCTATCTATCGTTAACATATTTTAAATACATACTTTTGCGAGCACTAGTTTCCACCGTGGTGGCATCCTCTTCTCCAGAGATGTATTTTAACCGATAGCCGATATGCACGTCTATCGATGCCACTGCAACCCTTGTTTTCCATGTGTTGCCATTCAGCTTGATTACCAAACTCACACGCGTTTTGGAAATTTGTGAAAACAATTGAAGTGCAATTTACCAGAGGACTTTTAAATAAAATTTTTTTCATTCAACCTGTGCATTTGAGAAGTGAACAATTTTCTGTTTTAGACAAGCCGCAGGGCTCTTCGGCTTGTGTTTGCGTAGATGGCAACACTGTATACGCCGGCCATGTTATGATATGTAAAAGGTGTACGTCGACACGTGTTTAGTTCGTGCAGCTTCTGTGTGTGCTGAAAAAGAACAGTGAAAATAACAAGAGAAAAACGTATAAAATACGCGAAAAGCCAACCAAACCACTGACAGATAAAAAAATATATTTTACCACAACGGTTACAAAAGGTAAGACCCAATTTTGAGCATGCGGAACATAACCTCGTACAAAAGTGTTGCCAAAACAGAGACACACATGCAAAAAGAGTCGCTGGGGAACGAAACCGAAAGAAAAATGGTGTCATGTTGCTTCGTGCCATCCTCCGCACGCATAAATCCGTTCTATTAATGCGTAGTGGTACAAAGTATTCCAGATATGCTCTTTTTTTCTGATGCATTTTTGTTTGAGTGCAATCTTAGGCATATCTCAATGGAGATCCTGCTTGGCAGAGTCGTGGCTGTGGCTGTTATATATATGTGTGTGTGTATGTGTCTGTGTTGGTAGTGGTGCTCCGGCGAAATGTGGGTGTGCGATGATAGTGCCGGAAAATTGAAACAACAGTTAAAGTCAATTTCATGGGGCTGCTTGGGGCCCAGTTAAGTATTGTCGTCCAACGATTACACAATGGATAGCTAGTATTCTGCCCATACATATCTACATACTATTCGGCATACATAAGTCAGAATGTATATGCATGTGTGTAGGTGTGAACTAATGTTCGAGCGAGAAATATGTATGTGCGTGTGTGAGTCATTCCAAATGATGTGTGTGTAGGAAATGCCTTTGTTAGTTTTCCTTAGCCGCTTTCACCGCCTCCCCCCATCAACCGTTTGATAACAACAAGGCAGGAGCGGGGTGATGATGCCACACCCCCAATCTTTGGCGCTGCAATGTCAAAATATAACTCGATTATACAACCCCACCGTCGATAGGCGAGAAGGAGCAACAGTGCCTACAGTTCGCTTGCTCTCTCTCTCTCTTTACCCTCCTTTTCGGTACAACCTGAACCATATGATCGGAAACCACGTTGCCAAGATTATAACGGCGTGTGTGTGTATGTGTTGCACCTGGTTGTTGTTTTGGTGCGTGCGTTCCTATGCTCTGCCGAGATGGGTGTGTGTGTGTGTGTGTTCGTATATTAATAGTCTTCGCATGTTGGCCCGCTCATTCGCTTATCCGCTCTCCTTTTAAAGTTGCGCGAGGTTCGGCTTGATAAGAATGAGGAAGGGAATTTCAATGTGCTCAATCTGTTTGTGGCCTCCTGAAGCTGGTTTCTTTTGGCCATTTCATGGAAATCAAAGTTCGGAAGAGCTTGGATCCACAAGCGTGGATGTGGATGCCATGCAAGTTCAAAGTCACAAAGCACTAACGACGAAGCCAGCAAAACATGTTTGTTTGCATGCCACACACCACACACGCACACAAGCATACCCCTCACGCACACACAGAAATGGAACGGCATTCGCACAGACACAAACATGCATATACATATCGGTATGTTTAGATGTGTGCCATATGCAAATCAGTGTGTGTGTGTAAACTTTTGATTATTCGAAAAAATTCCCGTCACCCGGTTTATTACAATTGGGAAATGCTCAGCTGTCATGCCCTTCCATAGGCATTTTATGGCCCCACTCTGCTCTGCTCTGCTCAGCTCAGCGCCGCCCGTCTGCTTCTCTACTGCCCCCCGCTCTCTCCCGCTCGCGCTCTGGCGCTTGATATGGCGCTGGTTTGTTGTTTGGCGTTTAATTTGCGATTGGGCGATTAGCCTTATCAGCTGTCTACACTGTGTTGCCGAGGACCTTTGGGCCTACACGCACACAAACACATAGTCAGACCCAAACACTGTGACGAAACGTGGGCATGCTTGACACAGTGCGACGGACGCAGCGCATTGGAATCAAATGAATTATATGTTTTCTTGAACTAAAATTAATGCATTCGAGGCACAGTACAACATACATTCAAGGAAACCTGTTTTTTCATATAAATTTGATATGTTATTAGCTCAGAACGAAAGCAGACATTTGTTTGGGGGCGCCTTCGACCCAAAATGTTTGCCATTCAAACAATCAAAAATATCTCCCATGTATTAACACTCAACTTCAATTTGTCCCACTGTACCGCACTCATTAGAAACCGTTGACAAAATTTGAATGTGAGAGGATTTATTTTTTGGCTCAAATGAGCAAATCATTCTCTCCCTCTTTCTTTGAGAGTGTGTGGGTGGGAAGGGGCGCTAAAAAAAACTCTTGTGGCCACGCATCCGTCGGCAGCTTTGGATGCACAGCGAGGAGTGTGAGGGGAGGGAGAAAGTGGGGACGCAAGTGGAAAGACAAACCCCATCCGAAATGCCAATTAGATGGCGGGTAAGATAGTTTCCCTTCGTATATCGAGCAGTCGATATCATAATCTCTCCCCAAACGTAACGCGTTCGAAACGAAACAAATCGCCGGCATTTCGAACTCGAATTCGCACGACAAACGATCGAAAATAGTAAACGGCATATTAAACCGGAGCATAAAGAGTAGAGGAATATACAAAAATACCAAAGGAAAAATCAAAACTCCAAACCAAAACGAATTTTCTTGTAACCAAAACGATTAACGAAATCCCCCAACCCCACAAGTCGACCAAACGCCACCCGCCACGCCACCCTTCATTCGAAGCCAACGGAGCAGCAGCCGATAGCAGCGATAGTGTGTGATATCAATACGAGCCGTTGTTCGATTCAGCCATTGATCGGTTTTGGTAATTGCTCAATCGATACGTTTTTTTGTTTTTTGAATGGCCAATGGGCTGAGGGGCGGTGGTTTGCCCAGCCACCGCATAACGTTTTTTCTTCGTTGTTTTTCTTTTTTTTTTTTAAGTTTTTGTTTTGTAATGATTTCATAACATTTGCCGTAAACGTAACGGCTTGTTCTTTTCGTTTCGTGTCGTTTCGTCGTCTTGCCTTTCGTTTCTCTTTGGCTCTTTTTTATTGTTTCTTGTTCGTTCTTGCGCATGCGCTCTGACGCTCTCACGATCTTTTGGGCCCCTCTCGCTCTCTCCCCCATCCACCCTATATGCCAAGTGTGTGTGCGTGTGTGTGTGTGTGGTAGGGTCTTCCGCGTGGCATTCAAATTTGCTTCGCACCTATCTCGCTCTCTCTCACTCTTTCTCTGTGTGTTTCTCCCTCTTTTGTTATAGTATTTGCTCGGCGCGTCGCTCGAAATTGTTGTCTATAATTATGTATTTTATTTGTTGCTATAAATACACGCAAAAGTTCACAAAGGAAAAAGCCAAAAACACACACATGGACTGCAGGTCTCGTGATGCTCGAAAAACACGAAAGAACCTTTTTGTTTTTAGATTTATCTACAGCCAAAATAAGTACATAGGAAAGGATAGCCGATAGCTGCTCTTACAAACCCTAGGCGACTTATCGTTTCTGCAGAGACCTAAACGATATAAGCAGAGAATTTTAATTCACTTTTTGCCGATTATATGTCTTGGATGCACCCACCTCCCTGCTATCAACCTTATCTTGGCGGTGCGTAATTATATAATAACCGCAGAACTTAAATATCGATAAATCGATCATCGACTAATCGGTTTCTTCACTGATTGGCAAGCACTTGCAAACGATACAAGCTATGATAACTAAATAACCTCTATAAGAGGTGATATCCCCACTCTATCCATTGCCGGATTCCATATCTTTTATTCCATATAAATGCTGATTCCACCTTTGGGGAACTAAGAAACTTCTAATGAAAGAACACTCAAAGCCATGGGATGCATAAATAAAATATACAAAAAATTCAGAAAATTCAACGGAACTTTTCAATGCTCTATAAGTCATCCATTTTGTAGATGTTATATGTAAATATAGCCATTGTTCATTTAGTTTCGTTCAAGCACACAACACAGCAAAACATTTTTAATAAAATTACACGCAGATAAAGCACGGGTTGGTTCAATTTGTTGAAAGCACCGACTGAAACCGCATCATTACCTCTTTGCAGAGCCTTCAATATTCAGCGAAAATGGTATCCGGTCGTCCACTACTCTACTTGTCACTGCCCGGTGTAGCATTTATCCTGGGCGTGTTTTGGTTCCGACGTAGAAATAAAAATCGTTTAGACAAGCCCGACGACGAGGACAACAGCACCAAGGAGTCGTCGGGTGGCGTCGTCTCCCATGTGGAGGCGCGCACTGCAAACGGTGGGCTACAGAATGGCAAGCTCCCGACGAGCTTTCTGCAGCAGCAGGCAACCAAATCGATGAATATCAACGGCACAGATGCCACAGAAAATGGCAACGGGAGCGGCAGCGGCAGCGACGAAAAGGATAGTCCCAACACAATGCTGTACGGAAAGTCTGCTCCCATCAAGATACAGAGCAATGGACGGACTCCGCCGGGTGTGCAACAGCAGATCGACTCAGAGATGCTCAAGTCAAAGATACAGGATGCCGAGCACAAAAAGCTCTGCTCGATTGATGAAGACTTTGAGAATCTGTCGTCGCCGCGCGATCTCCCCGATTCGGTCAGCACACGAGTTTTATTCCACAATCGCAAGACCAACAGCAAGGTCGTCGAGCCGGTGGTAATCAAGGCCACACGCACCCCAAAGATATCGCCAGAGAACTCGTTCCTTGAGGCCACATACACGAAGGAGTGCGAGCAGAACAACAATTGCCAGCCAGGTGTCAGCAAGAAGGTGGCGGTGGTGGAGGAGAAACCCAAGCCCAAGCCCAAGCCCAATCCGAGTCCCAATCCCAAGGAGGCTGCTGTTGTTGGCCACCACGACTGTGATATACAGACAGACATCAAGGAGACAGATAATAATGGCAACCAGAAGCGCAATGTGGATGCGGCCAGTCCCTCGCTCAGCATTTGCAGCGTTCAGTCCGGGGACTCTGGCAAGGGCTCTAGTCTGCCCCGCTCGGAGGCGACACGTGTCAAGGTCAGCTACGAGTTTGTCTTCCCCGTCAGCCTGATTGGCCAGCTGTACGGCCGCAAGCGCGCCTTCATCAACCAGATCAAGGCCAAGACCCAGGCGAATGTGCTGCTCAGCAAGAACCCATGCACAAATAAGCTGCGCATTTGCGTTGTCGAAGGCACGGAGAGCGAGATCGATGCCGCCCTGGCCATGATCCGTCAGCGTCTGCCGGTCAAGCGGTATCCCAACTTTACAATGCAACGCATCCACTTTGCGCTTCCACAAACCATAGTTCCTCTATCGCCACAAAGCCTCTCCAATCTACAAGTGAGTAATGTCTGCTTTTATCCACTCTCCAAACTCGTTTCTAATCTCCTTTCGCTTTCGCTTGTGCTATCGCTTGCAGCTTAAACTCTTTGAGGGCATCAACAATGATGTGGTGGTCAGTGCCGTGCTCTCGGGATCGCATCTGTTTGTCAATCATCCGCTGCATCCCTCGCATCCAGCACTGCCAATGCTGCAGAAGCAGTTGTTCGACAGTTACTCTGAAATGGAGGCGCCTCTGCTTCCGGGCATTGAGATCAGTGCCGTTTGCGTGCTGCCTGTCAACGGGATCTGGTATCGCGTACAAATCGTCGATCTCGATGAGGACGATGAAGAGCGTTGTGTGGTTAAATTCCTTGACTTCGGTGGCTACATGAACGTGAACCTCTCCGTGCTCCGTCAGATTCGCACTGATTTCATGGTGGTACCCTTCCAGGCGACAGAATGCATCCTGTCCAACATTGAGCCCATTAGTAAGTCCCGGCCCCCAGCAAGCGGCATAAACTATCATATATCATATATTTTAATTATATTTCTCCTCCCCACAGACGGTACCTGGTCACTGGAGGCGAACGATGTCCTCAGCAAACTAACCAAAGGCATTGTCTTGCAAGCACAAGTCGCCGGCTACAATAGTCACAACATACCAGAAATCTTTTTATTTGCTTCCCTAGGCCCCAATGTGAGTACTGCTTTCCGGAGCACGCGCGTATCTATCGGACATCAGTCAGAGAGAGATGGCGCGCATCAGAGTAGAAATCCAAAGAGAACTTAAGATCTTTTAGCTTCCAAAGGCAGTTCCATACGTTCATGAATCCGGGTTTCACTGGTTCCGTTCCACGTTCACGTGTGACTGGCATTAAGCCATTCAGTTCATTCATAAGAAATTGTAGATTCCTGTAGATTCTTTCTTTTATACCATAATATTGGAATAATTCCCATCTCAATTCATCTCAAAACAAAACCTTGCGTAATTTTAAACGAAATTTCAAACATTTTTGAACATTTCTATCGACATTCTTTTGTGATTTTCATCTAAAGGACAACAAAACGCTTTTTTCTCCACTTTTCCAGAATGTAATCTTTCTCAATAAGGAACTAGTCGCCAGAAATCTCGCGAAATGGGTGGAGATGCGTGACTAACCAAGAGCCCTACCGAAGAACAACTAACGCTAGTACCAACAACTGCGCCTATCTGCAAAACACAAACAACAGAAACACTTTAAGAGCAAAGCAAAAAGAGTCAATACCCAGTCCAAAAGCAAAAATCAAGCGCTGGGAGGAGTCTTCTGGCGACGACGGAGGCGGCCAAAACGAAGGCAGGATATTGCTAAGAATTTGCTAAGGATTGCGGATGAACTGCAGGCAGAGATGCAGATGCCGCCGCCACAAGTGTGCGCCGCAGACCCTCCATTAAACAAAACAAAAAACGTTAGTTAAGATTTGTAGACTGCGACTGAGCCTAGAAAGAGAGCCCTCTCTAATCATACATAAACCCCATATACACCCCACACATAACCCCTCCCACAAACGCATACACACACACACAAACACACACACGCATATATGTATAAGACACCTCACTAACACACTTACACACATATACATACACTCATGCATGTGTAATTATATATGAACATATATGTATGTATATGTGAGAGGCACACACCGTTTGTCTGCCGCCACATTGTGTTTTTGACTGCCGCCGCCTGCCTCGCATACCAAACACACCACCCAACACAACAAACAAGCAAAAAATGCACACCAAATCGCGGTAAACATAACTGCTGTAGGATTTATGCAGAGAAGGGGAAGGGAGTACAATCAATCAAATCAGGCACCAAAATACATCAATGAATCAGTCAGCAGAGTGACAGAAAGGCAGAGGGGCAGAGGCAGCTGTGAAAGCAGACGAACCGCTTAAGATATTACCATACTCAGTTGTAAGTAGGTCTACTATTTAGTGTAAATAGTTCTTTTTATAAATTTAATAACGAAATGCAGAAAACACACAAAAATACACAAAAACAAACAACAAAGAAACTAAACCCTAAAATCAATATCAAATCAAGCGTTCGTCGTTCATCCGAGGGTCAGAAAAACGAGCTGCAAATCAGATATAGGAGATATTTGTAATTGTACATACGGATAAGCATAGGAAAGAATGAAAGTATGTAGTATATAGTATATTATATATTAAAATTGATTGTATATCTAGTATCATCTCCGGTTTTTGATCGTTCCGATACGTTTTTATATGTGTATGAATTATGTTGTTTTTATTCATATATATTTAAACAAAAAGTCGAACCATAAAGAGTACAATATTAATTTGAAGGAATAAATTACAAACATCCCCCGAGCAAACAATAGAGAGAGAGAGAGTTAAGGAGAGATAGAGAGAATGCTCAAGTCGAATGCGAAATACTTAATCTGCTGTGACCCCCTCCCGATCCGCCTCCTCTCCCCACACCCCACAACAAGCGCCGCAAAATGCCTAAAGAAACAGATAACAAATTATGAGCGAGAAGATCGTAACTCGTTAACAGAATCAATATATTTATATGCGTGTGTGCCATTGTTAGTCAACAAATTAAAACAAAAAACAAACAGAAACTAAAACTAAAACACAAAACTAGATCAGAAAGAATTATAGTCGACGAAAGCGACGAGCTGTGGACAGGGAGAAAGGAGAGTTGTTCCTCCCACTCCCCGCCCCGCCTCGCCCAGCATGTGCAAAAATAATGTAAATACAATCACAAAGAAAAGCAATTTAGTAAAAAAGCCAATTATGCAATGCAAAGACAAGAGAGACAAACGCGTAAGCAAAAGCGAAAGCAAAAAGCAATAATTGTTGATAAAAAAAACAAAAACAAAATGCAAATAGTGCTGCCACAAAAGAGAACTAAACTAAGAAAAAAAGAGTGAAACCTCAAATGCCTTTCTTTCTGAAATTCATTTTGCGAATGCAAGAAAGATTCAAAACAAAGCAAAAGAAAACAAAGAAACAAACTATTCATAGAATGACTTGACAAGGATTAAAATGTAAAACAAAATCGCTTAAAATGTTACAAATTCTGAGTGTTTTTTAGACCAGAGACAGAAGAAGCTTTAGGAAGTCTTATTCCCAGTACAGCACAACACACACGATCCCCCCAAAACCATCTTCACCCCCACCCCAAAAACCCAACCTAAAACGATCCCCCAGTACACAAAATTAATAATATAACACCAAACACACACAACCCACAAAACAAAGCAAAACAAAACAAAACAAAACAAAACCCATGTTACATATTTATTTTGGATGCGATAAAGAGAAAACATAAATTTTAATGTATACAATGAAATAGTGAAGAGAGAGGAGAGAAACAAATCAATATATAGAATACAAAATATATTTAAAACAACAAAACAACAAAAAGAAAAATGCTTAATAGTCGTCGTCATGGTTCTCATTATCGTCATCGTCATCGTAATGGCCAAAAAGGGCAGAAATAAATAATTTAGTTAATAAAACGTACAAGTGATGATCGTATATATATATATATATATATGTATATCTATATCTATATCCTGCTGTATCTATATATCTGTATCCACATTTATATATCGGGATTCTTACGATTCTGTGCGGCGATTTTAAAGACTTGGCGTGTTATTCTTCTTCTACGATAGTTTATACAACAATTACTATTACTATGATTATTGCTCTATCATTATCATTATCGTAATGACTTATTTTTATTATTATTATTATTATTATACAATTTTTTTCCTGTTTGTTTTTAGATCTTTCGTGTGTAATTAATTAACATTAATTTGCTAATTTAAAATAATTCATTCGTACTGTTCGTTCGTCCCCCCTTTGTTGAGCGCCTCTCCCCCCTCCCCATGTGCTACTGTGGAAAAATTATTCTGTTTTCCACAGAATTTCAATTTTCACTCCAAATTCAATTCAAATTACAGACATTCTTTTTGTCATTTCTTCTTCGATTACAAGCGTAGATTTTGTCACTTGTACAATTTTTGATAAACTCATTAAATGATGTACTGTACTGATTGATAAACTGATAAACTGACATAGCGATAGAGCATCGTGATTGAAGAGCACACACACCAGCGAATACCCGAAGCTAACCTTATTTTTGGATAGAGTCGTATTCGTCCCCCCCCCTAACGATCGACGTGTGTGTGCGGCTCGACTTCCCCTATTTATATCCGGTTATACCCTTTTTTTTCTTATCTAGTAATGCTGAGAGGAGGAGCGACGAGAGATACGAATAAGAATTAATTTATAGACGCATTCAAGTGAGAATAATTTACAAATCTAGTTATTAACTAAATATAATGCAAGTACATTAAATAAAATATTATTGAAAAGTAATCAAGTCGTGTGTTGTGGATTGGTTTTTGGAATGGGCTCTGATTGATAAGGGAGATGGAGATCGATTGAGGATACACATCCAATTCTTAAGGCGTTAAAAAAAGGTTCCCTTAAAGGATTTTCATTGATGTGTCTAGTTCAATTGATAGACTACCAATATGCATGTGTACATATCTACCAGATTATATTGTAAAAAAAAACTTGTAGCCCTATCGATTTGCCCTATTGGGGAAATCAGAAATAAATTGTAAAAGATAAGTCGTCAGCCTTTTTTCAATGGATGCCATTGTCCGATATCTTATCCACGTTAAAAGCGATGCCAATTACGATATGTTTATGATATTATTATCTGGTCACATACATACTCGTATTGTACGTACGAGTTTATAAAGATTATACCGGATCCGTTGCGAACGGATTCACCAGTTCCATGGAAAAACTTAAATAAAAACTCATACAATCTACGTATGTACATCTATATCTGATAGCCGTGTACCGATATCGAAATTGCCTAAGAACGGATGAATGATTGTACTTGCAATTTTGGTATCTTGGAGAGCTCTGGGCGTCATAGCAGCAAAAGTCCATGAACAAGAAAATGCGCATTCCCCTCGATGGCACGATGGATCGATGGATCGCCACGCAATAAACTAGAGGACCGCTGATCAGGCGCACTGGATCGTAAAAGTTTGTGGCCCGAACATTCATTGACCAATGAATCGAATTCAACTGAATTTATTATCGATTACTTGTAGGCCAGCAGTCCAATTAGTGATGTCTGGAGTTCTTTTGACATTTTATTTTCTAGTGGTCATCGGGTAATGGTACTGGTACTGGTACTGGAGAACCTACTTAATCTCTATTGGTACGCGAATATCGTTTGTCATGCTCTTGGGTTTCGGGTCTGGATCGGGAAGTTAGTTTTACTGCGTTTACGTCTGCGTCTTTTGGGGAGGTATTTACTGCAGTGCCTTTGAACGGTTTTTAATTGAACCTCTTACCTTTTTCGGTTTTTATCGAAGTTTTGGATGTTTCATTCGTGGCGTCCCACAGTGAGCACTGGCTATGGTATTTGCTTGGGAAAACTCGTATCATTTCCGGAACAGATCTACCCCAAACACACACATCCCACATCCCCACACATCTCTACTCCATGGAACGTTAGCACGCGACAATCGGGTCGGCCCGAAGAGTATCTATGTATCTGTAACTGAAGCCACCACGAGCACACGATCACAAAGTATTTCCCCCGCCATGTGCTCACGGGAATGGGAATGCAAATGGTGGTGTGAGTGAGTGAGGTATCTGTGTGAATAATTTCACGCTTTTTACCTGTTGGCGCTGCTGCTGCCCGCCTGGGCTTTGAGCGCCGCTGCCTGTCGAAACGCTGCTTGTACTTTGGCAGTTCTTAAAGCGGCAAGCGCTCGGAGCATTCTCAGTTCTAGCCGTGGCATTCGCGGCACCACAACCACAATCACAACCACTCCATCCAAAGCCAGTGACCATAACAACACAACCAGAACCAGAGCCAAGGGCTGAGAACGGTTGGCCCATGAAATGTGTTTAATTACCAATTGCAATTAACAGTTTCAAGTGCAGAGAGAACGTCATAAGAACGATTAGGTGTTTAAACGTTGGCCATATCCACCACAAAGCGGAGTTTCAAAATGGAACTGAAAGGTGTTCATCAGCAGAATGGTACCAGCAATGGCACAGGTGCTGCAGGAACAGAAGGAGAATCGCCCCCACCAGCACCTGCTCCAGCAACAGCAGAAGCAGCCGCATCATTAGAAACCACAACAGAAGTAAGTGAAGAACCATCCCCCCCCACCCTTGTGCAACACTCCATAGAACAATCACGGGGCAAAGAGCTAATGAAATTAGTTTCAAGTGCAGTGCCGGGGCACCACTCGAGTGTGGAGTGGCGGGCATAAGTGGATGGCCGCCATATGGCGACAGATTACAGAATCGTAAGCCATAGTTGAGTGGGAAAGTATGTGACCGACCCAACGGCCGTTGGCCAAAGGATGGGATGCGAATAAGGATAAGCACTGTAGAGGGTTACGGCTGTTATGCTGTTCGGATTGGTGGTTCCTTTAGTCATGTTCCACCGGGGCTCCACCGTTGTTTTGTTTTTATGGCTTTATGGTCATTATGATCATTAAGTCAGTCAGTCTTTAATTGCAGGGCTAATCGACCGACAAACGAAAATGCGATTTACAATCCACCGCCCAACGCACACGCAGGCAGCGCAGAGAGCTGAGGAGAGCTGGGGAGAGGAAGGGGCAGCTAAGGAGAGCAGGGAAAGACTTTGTCTGGCGGATATTAAATGCATATCTTATACGGTTTATTACAGCACAGCCGTACATAAGAATACCCGTATAGTACCTGTAGAGAATGCCCCAGAAACCATAATTCCCTGAAACCGAAACGAACGAACCGAACCGAAACTTATCTTAGACAGCCTTCAACTGCGCGGCCGGCACTACTCTAACAGCACACTTTCCAGATACAATAATATATGATAGTACTACTCGTACTATTGTACATATTATTACTATATGTTTAAGTGCGCATATCGTCGGTATATCGCAGGGGCGGAAACCCGTTTCCACACGAAAGATGACTGCAATGACAGAACAGAACAGATCAGATCAGAACAGTACAGTACCGAACCAAACTGAGCCCCTAGCTGGAACCGACTTGTGACGGCGCTGGTGCTAAACCAATGGTTGGCTAAAACGGGCAAATAGGGGAACAGCCCAGTGGAAGGTATTCTGTGGTATTACCCAATACCGCAGCTGAATGCTAAATATGTGGCTAGAAGAGTTTCAAGTTCTGTAAAGTGGGGGAATTTTCTTTCATTTAAATATTGAATAATGTGTGGTTTCCACAAAACCCCATTCCACCCATCAGGTACCTTAAAAATCTTTAATCATGGATACATATGTATGTATGTAGACTTCGATTCCATTAGATAACAAATCTTAAGTTCAACAGCCTTTCAAAATCTACGGTCTTAAAAAACACAATATATTTTGTAAGGTATTCGTAACATTGCAAAATGAGTTCAAGATTGTAACACCTTTGGCGGAGATAAAGTGGATAGGCAAACAGATGGTCTTTGGGTTCGACTCTACAGTTTCTACAGCCTTATAATGATGCAGTTTTCGTTTTCATTTATCTCCGTAATTGCCGCCGTGCCTTTCCCGCCCGCCGCCCATTGTCTCCCCCCCCCGGCTCGTACGGTGTGTCTCTCTGAGTTATTATTTTATTTAAACAGCCGTTTTTCTGTACGAATAGCAAATATATGTAAGGCGGCACAACAGTTCTCTGTCGAACCCCCGTTTTGGGGGCCGTAAAAAACATTTAACGACACCAACGGAACCCCCCAGCTGGTGCTGCTGTGCAAATGTATTGCTGAAAATAGATTTCCATCATATTAGTACAAAAAATATGTACTCGTAACAATTATAACTAATGATACCCATTACACGAGAGTGCTTTAAAATCATATGAAAGGTGCGTTTCATAGATGTACCCTATTGGCCCCATAGCTTTCAGCCGTATTCTCGTGCTCTCGTTCTCGTTCTCGCTCTCGTTCTCGTTCTCGATCTCTCTGTCTCTGCACTTGTGTCAATGAATATTATAATTGCTTTAGAGACACCGACTCAGAGAGTGAGTCATTAACTAGAATCCAATTGTCTGTCCAGTCAACGTGTGAACTTTTTGCTGGGAAAGCTGCTCGGGCAAACTCGATCTGTCCAATGCCCTATCGTGTTGGACGATGGATCTCAATGTCGGGGTATATTCCCGATTAGTGCATTAGCAGAATGTAAATGGAAATTATGATGAATATAAATACCATTTAAGCACTTTATTGACGGGGGTTTTTCTGGACGGCCGGGGAATTAGGCAAATCTTTTCTTCCCAAAACAGTTGGCGGGGGCTGGCATTATGCAGTGCCTATTTGTTAATTGATATTTATAGAACAAAATGCATTCAGATTCAAACCTAATTGCTTTAAAGGCCCTTATGACTATTGGTTAAGCCCCCGTTCCCATTCCCATTCCCTTTCGCTTTGCTGATTCATGAAACAAAACTAGCTGCTTCCATTCATTTAAATGAAAGGGAGTGGACAGTTTCTACAACGGAACTAATGATATGTAGCATGAGTAAATGGACAAAACGACTGAAGGAAACATTCGCGGCAAGATTGGAGGGCTGTACACACAATGATTTCAACTAAGATCTAGATTCTATAATGATTCATGATACGAAAATATACCTACCTTTCCAGCTATATTTCCACAAACAGATTTCACTAAAATAGTAGGAATATTTCTGGAACTACTTGTATCATAGCTCCTTGGACTATCGTGGGCTTGGATCTTTTCAGGAAATACTTTGATATTAGTTCTTAATAAATTTAAGGAATCTTTTATGAGTGCAGGGAGAGAAAATCGTGGCTAGTAGTATCGATCGCTTTAGAATACGAGTGCCCCTCCTCCAATCTTATCACGATAAACGGAAACAAATATAAATATGTCACAATGAATGATACATAATTATATATGGTGTATAGCATTATCTGTCTGTAGTTAAGAGCGTGTACAAGCTTAGATACATATTTGACTGCGGCTTATCTGGGAGTTCAGATTTGGAAATACCAACTTTGTTGGGATACTGCTGATACGCGTTCGTGGGCAGGGCTGTGTGTGTTGCCAGATCATACATATTTACCCGAGTCAAAAATGCACCGCTAATGAGTGTCTAAATATTTAGTCATGTGTCTGGAATTTTTCGTAAACGTATAACTCATGTATGGCGGGACTCTGACAACCAATCTTGGATCTCTTTTGCAGAAGGTGGATGCGGAGCAGCAGAAGACCGAGCGCACCAATTGGGGCAATGGCCTGGAGTTCCTCATGTCCTGCATATCGGTGTCCGTGGGGCTGGGCAATGTCTGGCGATTCCCCTTCACGGCGTACGAGAATGGTGGCGGTGCCTTTCTTATACCCTACATCATTGTGCTCTTCCTGATTGGTAATAGAAACGAGACACGTATGAGTCCTGATCGTTCATTTGATCCTTCATTTGTTTGCAGGCAAGCCCATGTACTATCTGGAAATGATCATGGGACAGTTCACCAGCCAGGGCACTGTGAAGATCTGGTCTGTGGTCCCGGGCTTTGTTGGCGTGGGCTACGGCCAGGCCTTTGCCACCATCTGCATCATCACTTACTACTCCTCGCTGCTGGCCCTGACGCTCTTTTATCTCTTTGTGTCCTTCCAATCGGTGCTGCCCTGGTCCTACTGCTGGGAAGAGTGGATGAACTGTGTCGACTCGCGGCCGCAGGAGGACACGGATGCTCTGCTCTTGAGCAGCAGCAACGTCACCAACGTCACCGCACTGACGGACACAGTGAAGCTTCAGAGCAGCTCCGAGCTCTACTTTCTGTAAGTTCTCCTTGGGTGACGAACAAACCTCTCTTTGAATGCAGTCTCTATGTTTCTCTGTGTCTCGACAGGAATGTGGTGATTAAGGAGAAGATGGACATATCCGACGGTATTGGTGACCCCGACTGGAAGCTGACGCTGGCTCTGTTCGTCTCCTGGGTGGTCATCTTCCTTGTGATAATGCGCGGTGTTAAGAGCTCCGGCAAAGCGGCCTACTTCCTGGCCCTTTTCCCCTACGTGGTGCTATTCATCCTGCTGGTCAGGGCCGTCACCTTAGAAGGTGCACGGGATGGCATTATCTTCTTCCTGGAGCCGCAATGGGGGGAGCTCCTGAATCCCACAGTGTGGAAGAATGCCGTCGTCCAGTGCTTCTTCTCGCTGGCCGTCGGCTCGGGGCCGATCATCATGTTTGCCTCCTACAATCGCTTCGATCATGGCATCTACAGGTGAGTAGTGCCCACGATCTATGGAGTCAGATAATTTTTTAACATTTTCTCGATCGATGGCAGGGATGCGATGATTGTGACCACCCTGGACACGCTGACGAGTTTGCTGGGCGGCATTACAATCTTTGCGATTCTCGGCAATCTGGCCCACAATCTGCAGATCGAGAACATCCGTGACGTGGTGCGCAGTGGCACTGGACTGGCATTCATCTCGTATCCGGATGCCATCTCCAAGTTCCAGGCGGTGCCGCAGCTCTTCTCGGTGCTCTTTTTCTTCATGCTGTTTGTCCTGGGCATCGGATCGATTGTGGCCCTGCAGAGCACCATTGTGACGATCCTTTGCGATCAGTTCAAGAGCTGGAAGTACTGGAAAGTGGCGCTGGCCACCTCCATATGCGGCTTCCTGATGGGCCTGGTCTATGTGACACCAGTAAGTGACTGACCATTCAGCTTTCTGAATAATGGTATTTTTTCTAAGTCTGTGTTTCTACTCGTATCCTTCAACAGGGTGGACAGTGGATCCTCACGCTGGTTGACTTCTACGGCGGCACCTATGTGGTCTTCATTTTAGCCATTTTCGAGCTGGCAGGCATTGTCTGGATCTATGGTATGCAGAACTTTTGCGACGATGTCGAGTTCATGTGCAACCGAAGGGTGTCCCTATACTGGCGAGTTTGCTGGTCCTTCTTCACGCCCGTCATGATGATCGTCATCTTCATCTACTCCATGGTCACCATCGAGCCCATTACCTACAGCGAACAGTTCTTCCCGGAGGCGGGAAATGGTGAGTACTCTTTGGGATAGTCTTGGTTTCTCTAGTATATTATCCAAGACTTTTAATCTCTTTAGTGGCTGGCTGGCTGCTGTTTGGCATCGGAGCCGCACAGTTCCCACTCTGGTGGATGTGGTACATCTCCCATCACAGGGAGGGCAGCTTGGGCCAAGTGAGTATTTGGATATCATCCATCTTGAACAGGTCTTAATCGATTCCCTATTACAGTCCTTTGTGGCCTCGTTGCGGCCCAGCGATAAGTGGGGTCCGGCCAATCCCGAAACGAAACGTCAATGGGTGATCTTCAAGAACGAGAAGGCCGCCCAGCGAGCCACCAAGAAGCAGTCCTCCAAGATGGGCGCCTTCTGGCAGAAGCTGGGCCACTTCTGTGGTAGCAATACCTAGGGTATAGATATCCGCAATAGATCTTCGATTTCTGAGATTAGGTTTATCGTGTAGTATCCGTGTGTTAGTTGTATGCCATTTTCAGCCTCTATGAAGCCATCACAAATGCCGACACAAAGCCACCGGCAGACCCTTCAACCAAATATACTTAAATGTGTGAAGTGGAGTGATCCCTTGCTAGCATCATTTACATGTACATATATAATATATTAATAAATTTCCCGTTTTTTTTTTGTTTTTGTTGTCCTATGTATAAATCGAATCGTATCAGATAATAAACTATGATACTCGTCATACTTCCAAATTTGCATTTTATTACCCCTTTGAAAAAATAAATAAAAATTACCTGTTTTCCTCTGAGCGGACTCGTGATTTTGGCGAAGACTCCGATGACTTACTGGTAGAGAAACCTCTCCAGTACTCCTCTCCAGTCCAAAACGCAAAAAAGTTACACAAATTGCTTGATTTTATATTTTTAATTTATTTTTATTCAGTTTTTGTTGGTTTTTCTTTCATACAAAGCCCTTTATTATTGTTAAAATTTCAATTGTTCTCTTTTTTGGTTTTAAATTAATAATTTACAATTTTATGGGGGGGGAGGGGGGGGGGGTCTGGTTCTTCTTTCTATCCCTACTTCTCCCACAGATCTTACCTCATTCTCATTCTCCTTATAGATCCTTGTTCTTATATTCTCGATCTTCTTCGGGAAGGGGCAGAAGTGTACATTATAACAGTACATCAATTGATTTTATGTAATATGGTAAATTTGCTATAAATAGTGGGAATTCTTACAAGGTAAATGCTTAATGAGCAAAAAAAAAAAAACAATTATAATCGTCATCAGATCCGATCAGTTTATGCTACATACATAATACATATGATATATATATGCTATATATATATATATATATATATGTATACAAAATAACAAATCGTAAGTCTAATAAACATTCTTAAAATTCATATCTCAAATACAAATACAATATTTGCATTAGGTTTGGTTTCTGTTCATGTTTTTGTTTTTTGTGTGGTATTCCTATGTAATTGTGTTTCGATTTTTGTTTGTTTTGGGTTTGGGTTTGGGTTTGGTGTTTGGGGCTTGGAGGTTTTCCTTAGCTTTAGATTCTTGACTTTACCAAACATTACGCGGGTTCTATGAACTGCCTTTTTCTAGTGTTCTGCTTTTCTTTTGTCGATTTCTTGTGTGACTAGGTTTTCGAATCGCCTCTCATCCTCATCCTCAACTTCATCATCTGTTTGCTATGTTAATGCTATTTTGTGTGTGTGGTTTCTGTATTTCTGTTTTCTTGTTTATTTTTTAGATTTTCATTTTGTTTTTCAATCGTAAAATACTAATTTAGCAAATGTAGGCACCCTAAATATTAAAGCTTTTGCAAAACACGGTTCCTCGATGAGATATATAACAATATAATTTGTTTGGTTTCTGTTTCGGGTATCGGTTTAGTTTTTTACATTTAAATTTAAATATACAATACAATTAATTCAAAATAAACTATTTTTTCATTGGGGTTTTTTGTTTTTGGTTTTTTGTGGTTTTTAAATCTTCCTACGCATTTCTTTTAGAAATCAAATCTTTTCCCTTTCAACTATACTAATTTAATTAAGTTTAATTTAGATTTACTTAGTTCTAGTTTAAGGTTTAGCTTTAGTTGACGTTAGTTTTAGCTTTAGTTGCATTTACTTTAGTTTCGGTTTCTTTTTTATCTCTGTTCTGTTTTTTTTTTTCGTTTGTTTAAATCATGCAATGCATTCTAGTTTAGGTTTTCATTTCCTTTAGATTTTCTTTTTTGTTTTTTAATAAAAAATTGTTTCACTTTTCGCCTACATCTTCGCGTTCATCTCTACATCCTCTACATCATCCTCATGCTCTTTATTGTTTAGTTTAACATAATAATTGTTCTTTTTCGGTTTTCATTTCATTTTTTTTTTCCTTTTAGTTTGTCGTTTAATAAATTGGTCTTTGCTTCGGCTTTCGATTTAGCTACTGAATACATTACTATAATACATATAAAGTCAAATATGATCTTATTTGTTGTGTCGTCGCGGGTTCCTCTCGGGGTATATACTCTCTAGACCGTCTGTACATGTATATAAGTATGTGTATGTATATATATTCATGTGTGTGTGTGTGTATGTGTGTGTTTATTGTATATGTAAATGTATTTGTAACCTTATATATTTTTTGCATACCATACCTCATTCTACATACAATAGTAGTTGAAAGAGTGGGAACAGGTGAGGGACTGGAATCTGGGGATGGTGGCAGGGGACCCTCTATATACATACATATGTATACTATTGATCTGAGCGTGTAAATGTACCCAAAAGATTGTTATTTCAGTTTGGGATTCTGGTATTCCTGGTATTCGATGTACGATTGAGAGAACTTGTATCCAGTTTTCGGTACGATTCGGTTCGGTTCGGTTCGGTTCTAGGATCAGGCGTGTGCAACACTTTGTGATTTTCGCAGTACCCCACGAGCTCTACGATTCGCTGAAGAAAATAATATATACATACACAAGATTTATTCATCATGTATGCATATGCAATTAGAAATCGTATTAGAAAAATATGAAAAACCAACACACAAAGTACACAACACACAGGCCACGGGCCACAGGACAGGGGACTGGACAAACGACAGCAACAGCAACAGGGGCGACTGGACAAGCACATAGATATACGAGTGCTACACCCGAAAGGAACAACATTTAGCCAAACACATGGTGTGGTGCTCATTCATGATCGAGTATGTGGTGTGTCCTGTGTCTGCAACTGCAACTGCCACTGAATTCCAGCTCAAAAGCGTCTATAAATTGTGTTTTTTTATAAAGTGATTCTGTTGAATGTTCCATTGGTGTTATTGTTGAGTGTTTTTTTTTTTTGTAGGTTCTGTTTTTAGGCAGAGATTCCTATTAGTTGTTTGATTTTGCTTTTCTTGGTTTTGGTATTTTGTATAATAAAGACCTGTCTTTGAAATTTCGGTCCCTCATATCAAAGTTTTTTGGTTTTGGTTTTGTTTCGTTTTTAAGTTTTAATTTGTTTAATATTTTTGTGGGGCTTAGGAAACCAGTTCAAGGGGGAATTTGATCTTGTACCAATTATTCGATTCAATTCGATTTGATTCGATTTGATATATCGCCTATCGACACATACATATATCGATATTTGTTCGTTTAAAGTTGTTGTTGTTGTTGTTGTAGAGTTGAAACCCAAATATGCATCAATACATAACGTTAAAGCTGGGCGTGGGCGTATTCCATGCCAATGTCTGTGTCAGTGTCAGTGTCAGTGTCTGTGTGGTAGTATGTGTTCTGAGTGAGGTGTTTGCTCTGTTGTTATGTTCTGTACTGTACTGTTCTTGTTCTGATCTTTTCCGATCGGTTCGGATCTGTATTCATTTGTGATCTGTTCTTGTTCTGTGTCGAGTGTAGATCTTTGTTATTTATTTTGTGATAAAGCTATTTTGACAGCAGTCTTGAACGTTCATTTCAATTTAAATATTCAATATTATAAATAGGTATACACACATTTTTGTTAAGGGTTCGTTTAGTTCGTTTGTTTAGTTTGTCTTCTCCTTTTTGAAACTCCTCTGGGGGATTCTCTTCTCAGGGTCCTTAGGAAGTTCTCCTCCTGGTTCTATCTATCTCTCGGGGATATATTTTTGTATATTACTCGTAAGTTACACCTATCAGACAGTTGAGAAACTTTTGGTTTTCTTTGCTTTATGAAGGGGGTGGTGTCTAAATCCTAGATCCTGGAAATTCCAAATCAAAGATCGTCTCGGGGGCTGTCGCGGGGCTGTGGCTGTTGTGGGGATGTTGGTCGTGGAGGCGGAATGTCTTTGAAGGGAAACTCCGATACGTTAATTGGCTTAAGGGATCTACAGCACCTATGGCTATATATATAGTCTATAGATTTAACAGATATTTTGATCCTTTCTGGCCCTTTCTGGTTCTTCACGGGTTCTATTCGGTTCTAGAGGATGTGGCATGGACAGGGACAGTGGCTAGGAACGGGGTCTGGGACTGGGGCACTATCTGGGGAATTCAGTTGTATGTATATCTTGTTTGCTCCTCCTTGTTGTTTGTTGAGTCCTTACAAAGCATTTTTTGAAGTTATGCATTTAGCTAGTTTTTACCTTATTCTCTCTAAATTTCGACTAACTTCGATGCTTTCCGTTAATACTTTTAATAGTATGTATGTATATGTATATATATAGTATATATAATTCCTTTTAGAATCTTTAGAAAATCTTTACGTAGCTCGGCCACTTCTGCTATTAAGACTACTCGTACACTATATCTTTTGTTTGGGGGGGTTCCTCCTACACCTCAGACACCTCCTACACCTCATTCAGCTCCTACCTCATACCTCCTACCTCTCTGTTTCCGATCTACTCTGCTCTCTAGTCTGTTTCTATTCTGGAGCCTAGAGTCTGTTCTGTTTACCAGCTAGGGTTTTTCTTGTAAATTAATGTGAATTTCTAAATGTAATATGTTACAAAAGTTCAATTAAAATTGTTCTCTTCTCTTTTATCTTTATATCGATTTGGTTACTTTACTTTTACTTTTACATTTAATTTACTTTACTTTTAATTTAGTTTTAGTTCTGCTTTTGTTTTTGTTTTGTTTTTGTTTTGGTTTCCTTTTAGTCTATGCTACTATCAACGTCTTCTCGTCACGTAAGTAACTCCCTCGAAAGCTAGTCAGGTTCCTAATTGAGTTCATAATTTCTTTTGGTAGAAAAGAAAAAGGCAAAAAACAACGAACAACTCGAAATAATATACTCGTATATATATATGTATATGTATATACCGATATATATAGATATATATGTAGAAAAAGAAGACAACAACAAACGTGTTTCCATTAAATTGGTTTTGTTTTGTTTCGTTAGTTTAATTAAAGCCAGACGCTAGTAGATGTACAATAGTATGTACTACTTTTTTGTGGGTTGTTCCTCACTTCTTCGTTCTTCGTTCATCGTTCATCGTTACTCGTTACTCGCTACTCGTTCTTCGTTCGTTTTTGGTTACTGTTTTAACGCGCTTTCTAGTAGATAGTTCTTATAACATCTGACGTTTTACAGCTATACATATAGTGGGTTCTTCTTGTTGTTGTATACATATATAATTGTTCTAGTTGTCGCTGTTCATATTTCCATTAACATTCTGCTTTACATTTTACACACACAAAACTGCGTACAGAAGGGAGGACATGTTCTGGATAGGCATTGACTTGTGGGGGTAGGGTAGGCAGAGGATGGTTGTAAGGAAAGTGCTGCACTAAAGATTTTACTGGAAGTGCTGCTGGGAGGTAAAGGAGTGTTCCAGGGACTGTATTTAAGTAGGTTCTTTGAGCGCTCGAGTTGCTGGGGGATTGTATTATGATCTGCGGATGATAAAGCACGCTTCGCCACAGTACAGATTCCGATCACATCCCATCCGGAACATCACCTCCCTCTCGAACACACACACAAACACAAACACACATACACACACACACACACTTATGCAATGCATTACCAGGGCATACATACTTATATACTTGTATATAATTTTAGTAGTTTGCAAAACACAGGCTGCCTCACGGGACACCCCAAAGGTGAAAATTACAAATATTTCTATTGCCTAAAACTTAGGAAAAAAATGTTACACCATTGTATATATATATATATACTATATGTATGTAAATGTATATGTTTTTTGTTTTCAGGGCTATATATATCCATAAGAGTGTGTGTGTACATCAACAGACATATGCATGTAAGTATATAACATATAGTTATGTATGTATTGTATGTATGTATGTATATGCTAGCGTTTTACCTTTTGAGTTTTGTGTTTTGTTTGTTTCTCATTCCGAAGAGGCTTTATGTACAAAAGGCCGACTTTCGAAATTCGACTTGTAGAATTACTAATATTACTATTACCACTATTATTTACTATTTACTATTATTACCTAGCACTATTACTACTATTATTGCATACACGTTCTCTCTTTCTAGTAAACTTATTCTCAGTGATCTTTGTTGAGGCGGCGGCTGTGCCACTCGTCGTCGTCATCGTCATCGTCATCGGCATCGGCATCGATGTCGCCAGTGCTGCAGTCAGTGGGTCCGTTATCGTTATCGATTTCACAATTCCACTGCCATCGCTAGCGTCGGTTTGCTTTGGCCTTGTGGCAGCTTTGCCGCTGAATGCCGGCGCTGAGCTCGATGATGGTACAGTCATCGTACACATCGCTATGGCATTTTGGTCCGGTGAACTGTTGCTGTTCGTGTTCGTATTAGTCGGCGATTCAACATCCTCTGGTATGACCGGTGGTATTGTCTCACCTACACGATGCAACAGGTATTCCAGCGACTGTGATATTCCCCGATATTGCAGCTGTGCGTGTGACTGTGTTTCGGACTGTGACTGCGACTGCGACTGCCACTGCGATTGGGACTGTGATAACGACGGCGAATGCAAACGTTGCCTCAGCGTAATCTCAGCGCCCAGTGGCGGCGACGACGACATGGCTTTTGGTTTTGACATGGACATTGGCGTTGACGTAGTTTTGGGGGATGGGGGCTTTAATGGTAGCATCTCGATGTTAATCACGGAACTGGAGCGCTCTCTTCTCTCTGATATTCAACTGCCGTATTTGTTGGAAGATGCGTAGCTATTAACTGCAGATCCATTTGATGGCATGTGAGTATCAGGCACTAAATGTGGTGTTCTACTAGATATAGGTGGCAAAATAGGGCTTGTTGGCCAATGGTAAGTAGCAGCGGCGTTATTGGATGAGGGAACACTTCTATGCAAAAAGCATTATTCGATTGTTAATTGTCGTTGTTGTTATCAAAGTACGCTTTCGAAAAACAAATTTAACTTTGGCGATTCTGTATGGGTGTGTATCTGTATCGTTGGATCGGTGTATCAGTGTATCGGTGTGTGTATGCATGAGAAATCAATGAAAGATCAATGACAATGGATAGAAAGATATATTTTTATGATATGCGATAAAGCCATGAGATTGAATAGTCCTAAGTTTTTAGAATATGTACAAAAGAAATCCCTGAGTAGCTGTCCGTTTATCGATAAGAGAGCGATAGCATCGATATAATATCGATAGGAATGCAAAAGAGCGCTGCCACCTCTATATTATGGCACCTTTTTTGCCATACTCCATCGTCCCTCAGTCGAAGCGTCACAGTCGTAAATCATATGAATCTTGCATAGAAGATGGAGAAGGAGGATGGTTGGTTTTTTCGGGGGGAGGAATCATAGAGTTTCGGGGATGTAATTTGGAGGATTCAAGTGTGCAAGTGGACATCAAGGAAATATATGTGTATAATATATATTTACAAATGAGCACTAGATGATGGCATGAGGCGCTTCCCCGCACAATTCACAGACAACGAAAACAAATTGAAATGACAGGCACAAGTTTCGCTATAATGATAGACATGTCCATGTGGGTGGGGATGTGGATTGGTGGATTGGTGGATGGCGATGGAGATGGGAATGGGAGTGGGGATGAAGAGATGAATGGATGAGTGGATGAGGATAATGGACATGACAAAGACACAAAGAAAGATAGAGACGGAGAAAGAGTGGAGCAAAGAACTCACCTTGAGTGGGGGAACAGCATGGGGGCTGCATTGAACATCGATTGGGGCGTTGGCTGTTGGATGGGGGCTGCAGCAGTGTCTGGGTGTAAAAAGTTCCGTCGTTGCTCGATGCGCTCTTGGTGCTGGGTAAGACAACGAGACAATAGGTCCGGAAGGCTTTCCATGTGCTCCTGTGGAAGGGATAATAGCATACATACATATATACTCGTGTCGTAGAGTGTGCATATAGAACATATGGTATGGTTGTGTGAAGTGCAATCAGTGGCATTCAATCAATTGTGTAATGGGGTTTTCAATTCGATTGTTTGTCATACTTGTAGGTTCTGCATTTTGTCCTCTAGATTTGTTAGGCGTTCCTCGATGGCATCCTGGCGGCTAGACATGTCCGATATTATCTCGTAGACGGTATTTTGTGTCTGTGAATGTGAAATGCATTGGTATCGTGTATTGGTATCGGTATCGGTTTCGGTATCGGGCATATACATATGTGCATATCTAAATGCACATACTAAATACGAGTCTACACACATACTCGTATGTGTTCTATAAGGTTATACATATATGTTTGGTTGCTAGCTACCTTGGCCATATCGGTTATTGTGTTGGCATTATCCATTAGTTTGCGCTGATCCATTTTAACTTTTCGCAACCTGCATTGCATTGGAAGAGTCATCAACATTATAGAGATTACATTATTTCAGTACATTCAAAGAGTGGTCTCCCCAACACATAAGCACTAAAATCTCAATCTATTTGCAGTAAATTTGAAGTTAGCTTTTTTAGTAGGAGTGGAGGCTGCTTCTTGGTCTTACTTTGCAATCCCTTTTCCAACCTTACAACGATTCAACCTTATAGCCTTACAATTTCGATATGCACAAACACACACACGATCCTGTTTTTGGAATCGGCGATGGGATCGTTCTGTTCCGGCCTGCCGAAATATCAGCTTTAGAGCTCTTATACATACATATATTCGAATCGGACAACAATTACAGCACGTTTCAGAACTTTTCAGATAGTCGTCTATAGAATATATGATTAGTCATGGAAATATATAAAAACAACGAATAACAAAAATTAAAGAAGCACATAGTTTTTGCTTAAAAGAGCCAAAATTAGTAATAATGGGGATTACAGACGGCAATCTTACAGTTCTGAAACGCACTGCATAATAAAGTTCACTGAAAAAGGTTTATGTTTTTTTTTTATTTATCTTTTGTTTTTCTTTTGTGTGTAAAATTTGATGTGCCGTTGTGGGTGGATATTTGATTAGATTATAGAAAAAACAAAATCCGTACATATTTTTTTTTTGTGGCGCTAAAATTGCAGAAAATCGTATCGTGAAAATATCATCATATCTCTTGAGCCCTTAGTCATCGCAAGGATCGCAGTCACAACGAGTCACAAATGTTGTTGTATGATTCGGAAAAGTAGAACTGGGGGATCATAAATGGGGATAGTGGAGAACAGAGAGTCTGGGAGGACAGAGTACAGAGTGTGTTCATATGGGATGTTGCTCACTATGCTGTTGCTGCTGCTAGATGGATGCTGGATGCTGGAGGAGGAGCTGTACAGATGGCTGTGCAACGTGTGGCACTGTTGGCACTTGGGCAGAAGCTTGATGATATTGCGATAGTTTTTGATACGAGATTCTAGAATATTAACGCTGCATGCTAGATTATGTGGCTAGTCTCGGTTATTGCATAACGTAAAAACAGGGCTTTACAACCTATTTACAGGCTAGTAAAACGAGTTCAATCTTATTGGTTTTCATTTACTTTTAGATTTTTGTTGTAATTGGTAGTTAACTGTTTTAGTACATTGATTAATTCTTTGATTTGTTTTGGTTATTCGTTATATACAAATTACAGACTCTGATGGAGGCTTTCCGCGAACCGTCAAAGCTTGCCTACAGTTTTGATGAGTATATGAAATAGGTTTCGAACAGAGTATGAATCTACTTATTTATGCATGAAGTATCACAGAGAACGTGGTCTGGGGACTTGGGCTTGGAGTGGGGACTGGGACTAAGGGGGGAATCGGATCGGGGACTGGTACTGGTACTGGTACTGGCACTGGTAATGGTACTGGGATTGGATTGATCTGACAAACATATTACATATAGCAGGACTAATGAGAGGTATGCCAAAAGATTGACGGGACAAGAAGAGAGACATAAGGAGACATAAAGAGAGAGAGAGAGAGAGAGAGAGAGAGACAGAGAGAGAGGGAGAGGGAGCGACACAGAAAGAGAGTGACAGAGACAAACAAAAACAAACAAGGACGAGTCACAAATTGCTTCGATGATCGATCGTTTCGTTTCGTTCCTCCCCAACACTGAAAACGGATATATGTACTCTTGATCTCTCGATAGTATCTTTTGGATATACATATGTACTCTATATTAGTACTCGATATTCGATTTAGTTAATCTCTTTAAGCTTTAATCTTTAATCTTTAGTGGCAGTCTGACATTTAGTTTGATAGTTAGATTTTTTGTTGGTAGGTTGTTTTTGGTTGGTTGATAGATCTCTAAAAATACTCACGCATATATAGCTAGAAGGAACTTTCTTTGGTGGGTTCTTACACGGCCGGGATTAACCCGTTTTACTAGTCTTGTATGTTTGTAAATGAGCCAAGTTTCACGAAGAACATTCGCCGCAGCATTTTTCAGCTAAATTTTGGTTCAAAGAAGAAATGTATACAAAGGAAATTAGAATGAATCGTTTGAATATATGTTACATATGGTGATAGTAGTATCTGGAATGGATCAACCCAGAGTCAGTCCGTCTTGTCGTTATCGTTGTCTTGTCTCCGTCTCATTTCAGTTCTGTTTGGGTTCGTTTTGGGTTTCGGTTGGGTTCCGTTTACTGTTGGGGTTGAATTGGGTTGAATTCCAAATTGAAGGACGATCTATACCCTTTTGGTTAATTGCGTGTCCATCATGAAGTTGTGCACATGCTTCTCGGCACGGGTCAGCTCCAGTTTACGGGATACGACGGCCACGAGCAGCGCCGTGCAGCCAGCACCCTGTAAGAACGATGCACAATATGTTGAGATTTGATTGTGATTGTCTCTGAGTCAAAGGTGAGTTTTGGTCGTCCACTCCACTGACATTGACACCCAACTCAGTCGCCGTAGTGCGTGTGTGGGATGGATGAATGTGGCATGGTTCGGTGTGTTGTGTTGTGGTGTGGCATGGCAGCATGGTGTACGAGTATATTCTGTGTGTGTATTTGGGGCACTCGTCTGAGTTGGATGTCAGCCAATCTCTGATGTCAGTTTGTTATTTCATTCAGTTTTTCTTGTTTCATTGTTTATACATTCAAATGAATTTGTTTATCGAGTTATAGTCCAGAACTTGTTGTTGTTGCTCGCAAAATACACACAGATTTTTATGGATGTTACAACATGTAGGTTATGTTTCTGTTTCTGTTTGTTTCTTTTTTGCTTTGCTTTTCCTTTCTTTTCTTTTCACTTCTCCTCGGTTTTCATCAATCAATTTGTATGTTATATCGGGTTTCTCTCGATGACTGAATGACTGCATGAATCAATGAATACATCTGATCTGTCTTTGGATGAATAGTGAGTGCGAATGTTCCTTCGACTAAGTTAATGTGCGATCGGCAAATGACAAATGCATATACATATATGTATGTATTCTTTTGTTAGAATTTAGAGATACAGAGATGTTAAATATTAAATGCTAAATGTTTGGGCTTGGGCTTTGGGGTTAGTTTCAAGTATTATATGTAGGTACTATTCGGAGTGGAATGGTATGGTGTTGAAGTTAAATAAATACGATATTTGGTTGGATTTGATTGGCACATGTCTATATGTAGTATTACAACAGTTAGAGGTGTCTGGCAGAGAGAGATACATACACACAAACGTACGTAACGATTAGCTAGAGAACAAAGTCGAAACCATAAATCACAATTCATAGTCAAGTTAGGAGTTGAAATACATAATTTGGTTTATTTATCATTTAATTTATTGTATCATAGCTTTTACTGCGACTACGACATGATCAAATATGTCTAAGAAAAAAGCAGAAAGACAGACTGGTAGAAATATAGTTGAATATATACGTAGAAATATAGTAGATGGAGATAGAGAGAGATAGTAAGCCACACAAAAGCATAATTCGATAGAAGTACAGACAGTGAGAGCGAGAGAGAGAGAGAGAGAGAGATAAGGCGAAAGATTATACAGACATATTTAATAGTGGAATAGTGGAAAAGTTGAAAAGGCGTGTAATAATTATTATAGTAGGCAGATGGTGCCCTAAGCGCATGGCTATACGTATATCCACCACGAACAGAGTCGCAGAGTTCCATTTCTGTTCTGTTCTTTTCTGTTGATCGGCCTTTGCCCATCTCTAATGGCAATCGTGAGCTGCCTTTCGATAGCTGTTGTGTGCGACTCGGCGGCAATTGGCAATTCTATTGGCTCTTCTGTTCTTCTGATCTAAAGCTAGTCTTAGAGGTGCCCGAATCCAGGGACAATCGTGTAACTAAAATTCTTTTTCTGGTGATTCCACTACTAATTGACGTATATATGTATGTACATTTTCCTAGGAACAGAACACGATTCTAGTGTTTAAAGTTTTTTTGATTAGGAGTGGTGGCGACTGGCTTTTTGTGGTGGAGCGGGTGGGCGGGCAACATTCGTATGCAGTTTATGTAATTATTTACAAGTGATTTTTATCGGTAGATTGAAACCGATAGGTACTATTTGAAAATAGTTGATTGATCGATAAATGATAGTACTTTGTTCTTGATTTTTTTTGGTTTTTTTTTTTTTGTTATGTTGTGTGCAATTGTTGGTAATAGTTTTGTTGTAGTTGTAGTTGTTTGTTAAAAACTCACCATTATTCCTGTACTGACAGCGATACCACGTCCACAGTACGTATTCGGAACAATATCACCGAAACCAACACTCAAAAATGTTATTGCTATCAGCCACATTGCATTCAAAAGATTCGCATGTTCTTCATCATGAAATCTGTTCCATAAACGAGTACGCGACAATATATATATATATATATTTTGGTTTCGGGTTTGTCGTAAATATATACACAAGTATATATATTTGTTTAATATTGGCATAGGGCATATGGTATATGGGTTTTTTTTTTTGGTTCGCATATAGAGCGCAGTGATCAGTTGAAGTTTCGTTTCAGGGGGGTCAAATTGCATAGACGCGTTTGTTTTGTTTTTTTTTTTATTTTAAATGAGAGGGAAAGAGAGATAGAGAAAAATATCGTATTGTTGGCTTAATGTACAAATAAACTTTAAGAATTCGTTGAAAATAAATTTGGCTCAAGTAAATTCAAGATACATATTCATCAAACAGAACGAAAGGCATACATACGTACAGAAAAAAATCAAATCATAACCAAAAGCACGGAAAAGAAAACGAAACGGAACGGAAAATATATGAAAGCAACGGAAAAAAAACGCAAAAACATAAAGAAAATCAAACAAAGTTAGTAGTTGAAAAGGATGGAACGTTGGAACGGGCATTCTGCAGAATTGGAAACAGGTGGAACACGTGGAAGAAATGGACGAGGCACACAGGTACAGTAGTGGTCAAAAGAACGTTGGTTTTGGTTTTGAGGTTATGGACAGGCGACGCAACCGTTTGTTGTCTTTCTTGGTGGATAGCGGAAGAAGTATAGTATGTACACACTGGGTGGAGGAGGTGGTGGTTCTTCTGGATGTACAAGCAAAAGGTGAGAGCTGTGATCTGTGATCAGATGTGTGTTTGCTGTTGTCGTTTGCTGTTGATGGGGAAGTAGAACGAACGATTGTAGTAGTGGGACCATCTAGGATTTGGTGCACAAAACAAACAACAAAAGAAAGCGCGCACACACACTCACACATTCAGTTTCGCACACACGCCACAGGCATACACTTGGAAGACATTAATAGAATTTGCCGGAGCTGTCAACAAAGATTTGTTTGTTGGATTTCTGCTGTCGTTCCGCTTCAGTCTCAGGAAACAAAAAGAGACAGACAGAGAGTGGGAGAGAGAGAGAGAGGGAGTCCTGTTTTTGTTTCTGTCCTGCCTCCTTGCGGAAGGATAGTGGGGGAAATGGCGGAAATGGAAATAAAAGTTTCGCTCTTTAAAGCAGAAATAGTGACAAATACACACAAACATATAGTACAAATGGTGGGTGGCTCTTTGCTCTGTTGAGTGAACGTATGTGTGTGTGCTCTTATGTACAGATATTCGAGTGTATATATGTATATATTTATACTTATATAATGTATGCATATGCTTATATTACAGCGACTCAAACACACACTCACACTCACACACGGAGTGGGTGGAGATTTTGGTGATGATTTACAACAGTGTAAAATGCACATGTAGATATACATACACTCATGTAGATGTATGTATCATGTATGTATTCATGTAGTAGATATGTATATATGCATGTCATGTCATGTATGTAGATATGTTAATATTTATTTATCGCTGAAATGAACTGTCCTGCAAAAAAAGAATACAGAAACAACTGAAATCCCCACCAGACACAAGCACACACAGAGCATTAGAGAGAGAGAGAGAGAGAGGGAGAGTCGCCCCCTCTTTTTTGGCGACGATTTGGGCAGACAGAACGGCATCATCTCAATATGTACAGATGGATATATGGTTATGGCCATGGGTGTAGGAGTACTACCACGAGTGCCTCCCATCAAAATGGATTTTGATATAGGAATTTGAATTTATACACATGTATATAGTATTTTCTCTGTCTGTGTGTGATTGTGTGTCTGTGTGCTGGGGCGTGGGCGGGTGGGGGAGATGGATAGCTGTGGTGGTGGTGGTATGAACTCAAACCAGCCCGAAGAAAAGCCAGGTCAGGTCAGGCGTCGGATTGGGTTGGATCGGATCGGATCGGGTCAGAGTACACACCCACATACGACGCTGCATGCGTGATTTGACAGGTACAATTACTATAATATATACTATATATTCGAGCTGTCTGTTTTCTTCTTTAGCCTCGCTACATGAACTTGGGGGCGGTAGGCGCCTCAAAGGCGGCACTTCCTCTTCGAGGAAAAATGTTTAAAAGGAAAGATGCGATACGATTACATACATACTGTACACATGTACATATGTGCACACATATTGGTTCTTGGCTTTTGCTTTTGCTGTTGCTATTGTTGTTGTTGTTGTTGTTGTTGATGATGATGTATGTTCTTGTTGTTTGTTTGTTGTAAGAGTAATAGTTGTTGTTTCTAGTAGTTCTGTTGTAGTTTATTGTTTATAGTATTTCTTATTATGGTATTTATTTATTGCTTGTTTTTGTTTTTTTTCTTTTTGCAACTGTTCTGTTCTATTTTTTTTTTTCTTTTCTTTCGTTAGGGTATCATAAATGGAGTTTTTGACTAGTTTTTTGTTTGGTACTTTTCTGGGTATTTTTGATAGTTTTGGGGTATTTTTGGGGATCTTTTTGTAGGAAATACTTACCACCATGCCGCAGGTGAGGGTGATACCGCGTCCACAGTATGTGTTTGGCACAATGTCGCCGTAGCCGACACACAGAAATGTGATGGCCGTGAGCCACATGGAGTTTAGCAAATTCGCGTGCTCCTCATCGTGGAACCTTCCGCATGGTACAGAAAGTATTTCAAATACATATGTCGAATGTCGGTGGTATTTTTTGATTTTTGGTTCGATATTTTAGTAATTGTTTGCGGTTTTCAATCAGAAGTTGTTTATATTTTATAATACATTGGTGTTTGATGGGGGGCAACAAATTAAAGTTTTTCATTTATGATACGTATGTTTTTTTTTATATTTATTTGGTATTTTGCAGTATTTTGTGATCGGTTTACGTTTTTCAGTAAATATTTTTGATACATTTTTGATATTTCAGAGGCGTAAAGCGTTTTGGTTGCGGTATTTTTTCGGTAGTTGTTGCAGTATTTGTTGGTATTCGATTTCAATATATATTTTTTTTGGTTGTTGGTTGGTATTTTTGCAATTTGTGGATACAGAAGTAGGGTGAGAAGTGGAGTAAACAAATAAACAGATGTGAAATTATGTGAACATTTTTTGGATTAAATTTTCAATTGTTTTTTTTTTTGGTTTGTTTTTTGTTTTTGTTTTGCTTTAAAAGAATACAATTTTGGTATTTTTTGTTCGTTTTGATTATTTTTAGAAAATTTCCAAGTATTAAAGAATACGCATAAGTACAAAGGAAATTAAACAACAGAATAGTTAAAAACAATCAAGAGGAACATAAAACAAGAAACAAGAAGAATAAAGAAAGAAAGAGAGTAATTAAACGTAAAAAAAAGAAAATTAAATTAAAGGAAATTAATTTTGTTTTTTCCTTTCGGTTTGTTGTTTTCTTTGGGCAACGAATTAAAAATCCTCAAATAGATTTGAAGAGCAACATAGAAGATAGATAGATTGATAGAGATAGATATAAGGAAGACATGGAGGATTGGGGGATACGAATAGTTGGAAATATACAATGACACGAATAATATTTAATAATTATAGTTTGTATAGTTTCGAATCGGCTCAAATATCTCTTCCTCCTTCTCCTCCTCCTCCTCTTCCTGCTGCTGCTGCTGGGGCATGAGACTTGTTGTTTTTTGTTTTTTTTTTTGCAGGTCTGGTAGAGCGGTTAAGCGGGGAGTTTTGGGTATTGGAAATGAGGGTTTTGAACGGTTACTCTGTATATATTGTATGACATGCAGGATGACTGGAAAAGGGCCATCGGAGAGCTGTCTGCCCCGCACTCCCCACTTGGGGGCCCCATCACTCCGCTGGCTGCCATCCACTCTCTGCTGGCACCGCGAATCTGAGGTGTTTCTGAGGCGTGTGTTTTTGCAATGTGAAAAATCATATGAATGCCAAAAGCTTTCTCTGCCTGTGTGTGTTATCGTGTATCCCTTACTGTTGTGGGATCCTTTTCGAATGCCTGGCTGCCCTATGCTGACTTGCGCGCTGGATTCCGACTGGATGCATGCGTATGGTGCTAAGGATCTCCGATAATACGCACGTACATACATACACACAGGACATAGCAAGGATACACATATACATACACATATATGGATGGATCACATACACAGATATACATACATATCCACTTACAATGAAATAAATAAGAATTTACGCAAATAGACGACAAGTTTTACTTTGTATAATTCTTGAATAAAATACACGACTCTCTTCAAGACTTCGGATACGAAAAAAGGAAACGATACTAAAGAATTACTACCAAATTTTCTACGTTAAACGAAAACATTGAGATATTTTATAGAGACTATTATATGAATGTTGTACGAAACTAATCAAATAAAGAAACACAAGATGAAAGCAATGCCAATTCGGTTTCAAATATTTAGGATCAAAATCGGATTCATAGATAGATATATATATATGTATGTATATATATGTATGTGTCTGTGTTTGGTTGTGTTTTCTTATTTTTTGGATGGGAAAAGGAAGTGGTATTCGCGGAGATAAAGATAGGTGTACTTCGAAAATTGCTTCTCTTTCATTTCGCTACCAATTTTTGTTGTATTTTTATTGTTGTTCATATATATGTATGTTTTCTTGGGCTGTTGTCATTTAAAAATCAATGTTCAGAAAGCCAAAAGCAAAAAAATGGAAAAAATTATAAAAAAAAACATGGTAATCGAAAGAAATCGAAGGAATTTGAATCATGTTTAAGAATCTATCATATATGCGGTAGGAGTAGAAGAAGTCGAAGTAGAAGAAGTCTTAGAGAAAGTAGCAGGAAGAAGAGGCGGGAGAATCTGTTTGAACTGTAGTTTAATATGTTTCCGTTTCTGTTTCTGTCTCTGTTCTGTATGGTTTATAGCTGTCTCTGTTTTCTGTGTGGCTGTGAAGTTGCTTTCCCGATTTCCACGCACACATATGCACTTTGTACATACATATGTTGTATGGGACATGTACATGAGTACATCAAATATGGTATGACATCAAACGACAACAGCAACAACAACTTGATCTGATGTACATATGTATGTATATGTATGATGTACCTGATGATGTACATGAACATATAGAGAAAGTCCCAAGTATAATGAATGGGCTTACATTTTATATAAAGGATACACGAATATATGTATGTATGTATAGATAGTATATACGCATGTTACGCATACGCATATACGAGTACGATATGATCTACAGCAAATGCAGGCGCAGTTCAATCCACAAGTTGAAGCTTAATCGAATAATCGAATAATTGAATAAATAAATATGCGATGTAAGAATCTATATTTGTTTTTTTTTTTTTTGTTATTTTGGTTTTTTCTTAGTTTTTCATTGTTTTCTCCCATGAACTGAAGAGCAGGTACACAAAACATAAGGAGCACCGTAAATCCACAATAAAATTAGGAAATGAAAACAAGTTAGGAATCTCAATAGAACAACAAAAAGATCAATAAGAGAGTGAGAGAGCGATGTAGAGAGCGAAAGACTGGATGTTTTGAAATATGGGAAATAGTACGGGACAAATGCAAAGGCATATCCCAGTGCAGTACAGATCGAGAGAGAGAGAGAGAGAGAGACATAGAGAAAGAAATAGAGAAAGTACAGCTGTGTGCGCCATTATTACGTCGTGGTGGGAGTGGAGAGTGGAGCAAGGGTTCAGGTAAATGAACGTGGGAATAGTGGAATGCTGTTAAATATTTTCAATTAGAAAGAAGTCAAAACTACGCAAAGAGGAGCAGAGAGAAAGAGATCAAAGAGAGAGAGAGAGAGAGCGAGCGAGCATACACTTTCATTCACGCAACAAAAACATAAAGAACAACAAAATGTAAAGATTTTGAAAACAAATTGCAAAAATTTCAAATGACAAACTGTACAAAAGTGGGTTAGAAGTATATTCATGTAGGCATGACAATCAAATCACTACTAAGAGGTCTCCACCCGATGCATTCTGCAATTCTACACAGTCTGTTGTTGGTTTGTGTTTCTGTTCCGCAGTTCTTCTGTTTCGGCGTCGAACCCCAACCCCCATCCGCCATCCGCCAAGCGATAAGTGCAAGAGTGTACACATATATGTATATGAATGTATCGATAAATTGTATGCTGTCAATTTTGCAGGCACGCACAACATAACAAAGAGAAAAATGCGGGGAGAGAGTGGATGAAATTGGCAAAAATATGTGCTAGCAAGAAAACAAATTAACGGAACATCGTCCTTCGTAAAGGCTTTTGAATACCCTTTCACAGCACATGATTGCTCAAATGTATGATGATTTTACGACAGTATTACAGGACAACATCCTTTATAAGAAACATAGAAGAAGTTCCCAAAGAAGCTCCTATGATAATCCATTCCGTGCTGAATATATTCAGGGTTCCAGCTCCACTGTTTGAGCTGGTTCCAAAATGTCAAGAATGGGACATGCCTTTGGCTACGGAGAAATTTCAGTCGACCCTCTGGTGCAAGGGTATTACAAAACATTCGGGAGAATCACTTTCGGAAGGGGCCTGGTGGCCAGTGGTGATGGTAGTGGTGGTGTTGGTGGTGCTGCTGTTGGTGGCACAGCCAGACGGAAGGATGGGGAAGTGGTGAATGGCAAATGGCGAATGGAGGAGGAAGTGGAAGTGCGGAAAAACAAGCGAACTCGAATGCCAAATGTAAATAAATTGAAACGCATGCAAGCATTATCCATTTGGTTTGGTCGCTACGTGACACTGACAATTGCATTTCGATTCGATTGTATTGTATATACCGTTACAACAGATGCTACAGAGTTGCATTCGCATTCGAACTCGGTTCTTGGGGTACAGTGTTTGGTGTTTGTTGTTTGGTGTTGTGTGTGTGTGTGTGTGTGGGGGGGGCGACTACGAGTGCATGTAATATCTGAATCATGTATGAAACAAGCAAAAAATATTTGGGGGATTCACTCGTGTACTGTTTGTGTGTGGTTGTGTTGCAAGCTGGGGCTGTGCTCAAGTCCCCCAAATCCCCTTCCTCCCTTACCCCACAATGGGAGTTAATATTTCACTGATTCGATTCGAAAAGTTCAACGTTCAACGAATAGTTCTTGCTTCAACTTTAAACTTTAAACTTTAAACACATTTTTGTACAGTAAAAAACTTGTGAAAGAGATTTGAGTTTGGAGTTTGAGTTTTGGAGTTTGGAGTTTGTTTTGAGTTGTTTTTTGTTTGGAGAAGACATTACGCAATGCTTAGCACATACATTTATGTACATACATACATCGATATTAAATACATACGTATAATAATTATGTCAAAGTATTAGTGGCAAACACATTGAATCAGAACGTTAAACGGAAATGGTATTCAGAGTAACTCAAAAACGGAGAACAGATAATGGATAACGGATAACGGATTACGGATAACGTTTAATAGGAAAAAGAAAACGGAAAAACTTAGAAAACGTAACACCGAAAACCGAAAACCAATCAACCATTAAGATCACAAATTAAAACGAAAGTTCAACTCAAAAATTGAGATACAATCCAAAATAAAATACAAAATAACATAAAAGAAATCAAATTCAAATTCAGAACAAGTAAATATATATCATATCATGTATAAAGTATATATATATTTGGTTTTTATATGTATATGTATAGAAAGACAGAATATGACCATTACCTTTCGCATTGACGTAGCGTCCACGAAGCGATGATCCACAGGGAGACCATGAAGACCAATAGAACCGTTCCCGGGCATATTGTCATTAGAGTTTTTAAAACGAATCTACAAGAGTCGAAGGATCATCAAAAAAGAGTTTATATTAAATTGCATTGATATATTTGTTATGATTGCCCAACTCGCTTTCTCGTGAGATTTAAAGACACTGCGAGATCCAGTCGTTTATTGTGATGGACAGACAGGCAGATGGGCAGATATACCCATCCATAGACCAAAGTAAAGGCAGACAGACAGAAAGACGGACAGACAGACGGACAGACAGGGCAGAGCTAGAGACCTAATTTCAAAACAGACAAAGCCGTAAAGATGGATGGACAGCTAGACCCCAGAGCACACACACAGAGATATGTGTGGACAGCCAGAGCAAGGGGCAGCCAGATAAATGAACAGGTGGATGGAACTGTCGGACGGATGGACGGATGGACGGACACACACACACAATGAAGGTCAGACGAACAAACGGACGGAAAGGTTAACAGACAGTTGGATGGACGGAGGCTGGAGATAATTGAACAGACAAATAGAATACCAGCTGAGAGACAGGTGCTCAACGAGTTAGAAAGCAAGCGGACATGGAGTATAGTTTTAGATAAATAAGTGCTCGTATCCTTGTATATTGTTGTACGGATATTGATCATTTTCTGTGACTATTGGCTACGACTGATGGTGTCTAAGGAACGTCTAACGAAGGGTAACTTTCGAGAAACTACATATAATGAAATGGTTAATCTTCCTTTGGCCCAGATATTTGATTCCGCAGTGTTACAGCCATTTTGTTTACCTTTTTTATTGGGTTCTCATCCCTACTTTACAGTATTTTCCATTAGCGACCTGCGAGTATATACTCCACGAGGTCGATTGAATAATTGAATAGACTTATGTATGTATGTATGTACATTGTACATACAAACGTGCAGGGGTGGATGGGTTGGATGGGGTTGTGGCATACCTTGTGTTAAAGTTAATCCTATTGAGAGCGCCGATGCTCCGTGATGATGCGTCTGTGAATAGCTTTGAATGCAGCAGCATTACGCGGCATATTAAATATAATCGAAGGAACATAGGTAATGATAAAGCTACGTCATATGGCACCATTTCGGTGCCAATTGTTTTATTCTTATTGGCCAATTTCGTCGTCCACTGGAAATAGTATTCGCCAGGAATTGGATGTATAGCGCATATAAAAAGTTCTAACCCTATTTGACTAATTCGTTGCCATGTCATTGCGATCCTCCAATCGTCGGCGCAGTTATCTATCATGAATAACTGAGACCGATGGCAATTTCATTCGCGATTCATTTGCGATTTGATTTGATTCGATTCGATTCGATTGGGTTTTGTATGTAATTCAATTAGATTTGAGTGCATTTTGGATTGCATTTCGTATCGCATATATAGTCATTATTATCATCGTGTGTGCCGAAACGAACCGAAGGCAAAAAGTACAGATATGTAGAGAAACAAGAAGGACGAGAAAGAAAAGAGAACAAGTATATGATTTATTAATTATAATTGGATATTTATTGATTGGGTTCGATAGTTTTTTTGCGACTAAACAAAATGAATTACACTCAAATATACGAGCATGAATTATTTGACAAGTACAACGTCCATGAGGTGTGTGTGTGTTGAGTGGTGGGTGTGTGGTGCATCTGAGTGGGTGTGTGTGTGTGGGTCAATGGTAGTTGTCGTGGTGGTGGTGGTGGTGGTGTTACTGGTGCAGTTGTGGTTGTACGTAGCTGGGAAGCAAAACCCTGAGTCAAGTTCAAGTTTTGTAAGCGGTTATAAGAAGCTTCTCCGAAATTCCGTAATTCCGTGATTCCATGTCTCTCATGTGTGCGGCATATCCAGGCATTGCTTTTATCCATATTTTTGTGTATCTAGTAGTTGTGTGTGTGTGTGTGTGGGGGGTAAATGTGTGTGTCTATGTGTAAGATGCAAGTACTTACTAGAAAGCAGCGTGCGTGTTCACGTGTAATTAGCACATTTCACTCGATATCATTCTTGATTTTCTCTTTATTTATTTATTTTGTTTTTTTTTCTTTTTCTTTTTCTTTTCTGTTTTACCTTTTCATTACGATTTCGCTTTCGATTTCGATTTGGATTTGCTTTCGTATGTTTCTGTTTTGATTTTCGCTATCAAATCAAATTGGTATCGGAAACCAATCATTTCCTAAAGACTCAACACAAGGGGCCGCTACCAAGGGCAAGGGCCAGGGCCAGGGACGCTTTCTGATTGCCATGTACGAGTACGAGTACTCCTTCAAGGACTCACTCTCATTATAGGTAAGTATTCGAGACACGAGCAGGAGCAGTGCAGTTGGGACAACACAGAGCTCAATTACACAGCTATACAATATATACATATATATAGATATATATATATATATATGTACGTACGTATGTATGAACGAGTATAGTAGATTAAAATCGAATGTACAACATCTAGGTCTATCAGTGGCACAACAGTCAGTGCATTTTGATTTTGAGTTCGAGTTATAATTGGTGTGTGGTTATTGTATTCTGATTGCATATGAAGCATTCGCAAGTTAAGCCGACTGATTGGATACGCGCATACTCAGATACTCGGATACTCGGACACACGGCAATTGATAGAATTGAATCGAATCGATAGTCGAGTTCACGGTCATCGCCCATCGATCTGCTGCTATCTTAGAGCTCCACTAGGTCTAAACAACACTTCAACACGGCAAAATAGTCACAAAGTCCTGTGTTGAATTCTTCTTCCAAGCTTCTCAAACTTTTGGGTGATGAATGGAATTGGGGATTGATGCTTGATAGATACACATATCGATTGGATTGGATTGATTGCAAAATTCAGTATCGTATCGACTTAGCAATGGGAATGCTCATATGTATGTATGTATGTGTGTTGTATGCTGCTATGTTGATATGTTGTATGCATTGTGGGATTATGTATGCAAACCGATTGGTTAAACAGAAAACAGGAACTAGAAACACATTAAACAGAATCAACTTTTATATTTTGAAATCCGCGAAAGACAGACTCTAGAGAGGATAATTTTACGATATAGAACACATATTTTTGCATGAAAAAACCTAACAAAAACTAAATTTATAAATTCATTCTAGACGGATGCAGAAATAAAAATGCGTTCGATAATTGCTGCATAAATAATGAGTATTTGAAATGTTCAAATTATATAGAAAGAGTCCCTGCCTAAGGCTAACCAATCGGCCTGCATGTGTGCAGCACTCTGGGGCTTCACACAATGCCAACGGGAGAGGTTGTTGCGAGAGACGGTGGTTCGGTGGTTGAGTGAGTTTCAGGGGTGCAATTTAAGCCACAATTTGTTCATATCAGCCAAGCAGTTGCCTTGAACAGCGTGTTTGTTGTATTATCTGTATCTGTATCTGTATCTGTTTCGGTAGCTGTATCTGTATCTGTAGCTGTTGTGGCTTATAGTATTTGACGGGGAAACGTAACATAAAAATTGAAATCAAAAATTGAGTAGAGTCTTGAGTAAGTATTTTATATACACTGTACACTGTACACTATACAAACGATTTTTTGTTACGCGATTTCAACTAAACATCGATTTTGCAGCCGCTTGCTTTTGTCTTCCGTTTGGCACTACTCGTACGTACACGTACACGTCCACAGAGAGATACATATGCATACATATATACAGATAGATATACATATATACGAGTACGTCTGCTCTAAGTACGATCTATGGTTTTTGTTGCTACTCTAGGCATATGTTCTGTTGGTTTTTGGTATTTGGTTGCTTCCGTATATGGTACATTACACTATGCATGGTAATTGTTTTTATTTTGGTATTTTTTTGGTATTTTGTTTGTTTGGATTTACTCACAAATATTGAAGTATGTATGGTAGATATTATAATAAGTATTACTTACTGAATTCTGCAAAGCATAATGGAAGGTAATTACATATTAAATTTTTACTTGTAAACATCAACATTAATTTTTTAAGGGGGGTTTATATATATAAACATTTAATCGGAGTTATATATTTTTGTAGAGAGAGAGAACAAATTGTGTGAAGAATACGAATTATGAGATTGGGCGGGGGGGGTTTCTTGTTTTTTTTTTATATATAAATTGAGGGTATATATATATTAACTGATTGACTGACTGGTTGGTTGGTTGGTTGGTTGGTTGGTTGACTGATTGACTGACAAACTGATCGTTGATCGATGATTGAACAATTGATTCGAATGACCTGACTTTTGATTGATTGAATCATGGACATGGAAATGGTTGGATGCGTTGTGAGAGTTGTTGAGGTTGTTGTTGTTGAGTTTTGTTGGTTTTCTGTTTTTGTTTTGATTTTGCTGATTCGATTTCGATTCGATTGCGAGATTGATTTTCGGACTACCGATAGCGATATGCATGTGTAGATATCGATATCGACATCAATTACCAATCCAATTCGATAACTGAACACAGGACTTTGCCCCCACAGAGAGTCACAGTTATTCCGATTTTATTTATAATTTTCCATTTTTTCATGTTTTATTTTCACATTTTTTAGAATTCGATTCCAACACAAGCTAACAAATGCTTAGAGGGTTATCTTCTTCCACTTCTCTTCGGCTCTCATTGAGATCTCATTGAGTCTTTATCGGTAGTACTGTATGTATGCTAGTAGATAATAATTGTTGTAGTTGTAGTAAGTATATAAGTATATATATATATATATTTATGTTTCGGTTCATGTTCAGAGATAGTCAATAGAGTTACGTACTAGCCAAATTTGTATATGCTCCCATGCTTTCTACGAAAAATTTCAACTAGGTTCCAACAAGGAAGAACAAAGAATTCCCATACCGATTTCTACAATATTCATGTGAGATTTCATTCAGATTGAGGAAAAATCGGTAGGGGAATTATAAATATAATAATATATGCATATGTTGATAATTAACTCATGCTACGCTAAATATTTAATTGTTAACACATTTCTAGAATAAAATTTATTGGTTTTTGGTTTTTATTTGTTTTTTTTTGTTTTTGTTTTTTTTGCGGTTAGTTAGTTTTTGAACGAAACGAGAAAAATGTAACACAAAACCAATAAGTAATTAATTAATTAGAACAAGAGGAAGTAGAAGTGGAAATTGTTTATATTATGAGTATATATAGTATATATATATATAAATATATATATATATAGATATGATCATATATCATCATTGGTTATTATAGTTTTAAGACCAAAAATGAAACAAATTATGGTGCTGTACATGCAACTGGTACTGGAAGCGCATATTGGAGGTAAACGAGTACGAGAACGAACGATTTTTTGAATGGAATGCTGGAATATGCTGGGGCCAGAAGTTTTTTGTATCGATCGCAAAACGAAACGAATGAAATGGAACGCTATGTTAACGGAACGGAACGGACCATTTAATGACGGACAAAAATCGCGATCAAGTATCGATTTAATTAACGCTTTGGATTTTAGATCAGAGATATTTCTCAATTGAAGGAATCGTTCCCAAAAGCCCCTACTATAGATCGGACCACAGGAAAACATACGAGAGATTGAGTTTAAAATTTCATTCGACTTAGCTTGGAATTCGATTTCGCTGGTACTCGATAATCGATAGATTAAATATTAAAGATTAAAGCGCATGGGTGGACCAAAAAAGAAGAAGGAAATTGTGGAACTGTGGTGAAAAGAGTGGTGTGGTGGTTAAGGTGAGTTTTTTTTCTTTTTTTTTTTTGGGTGAATGAATAATGGTTAACTGTATGTACAATGTTTCTGCTTCCTGCGCGGATCTTCTGGTTTCTGGCGTTGGAATGGGGTACCGGTTGGGTGGTTGGTTGTTCGCTGAGCGAAACAGTGGAACGGGCGACAGGAAGGAGGTAAGGTGTGGGGATTCTCGAAAAACAAAAGGAAGTCCGAATATGATTGAAAAATGGCCAGCGAAATGATATAATGAAGCGAGAGATAAACGAAATTTTTTGGCGGGTGGGTTGAAGGAGGGGAATTGAAAGAAAGAGTGTAGGGTTGTAGGGGGGGGTGGTGAGAGGTTGAGAGGGGGTTGTGGACGGGTTGTGTGTGTGGAAGATGTTAAAAATGGGTAAACGGAAACGGAAACGCAGTTTTCTTTCTCACTCGTTCTTCTCACTCTTCTCTCAATCTCGCACTCGCACTCGCACTAGCGCTCTCTCTCACTCGCACTCCACTTCTCTTCTGGATGTTCTCTAACGGTACATGCATGCAGGAGTAAATATCTCTCTCTCGCTCTCGCCCATTCACTTGCCCAAAATATGCGGGAGGAGGGAAAGGTAACACACAAATGGGAAACGGGCAGCGGGCAACGGGAAACGGAAACGGAGGGAAACAGGGCGAAACGGAAATCAAAAACCAGAGACAAGAAAATGTTTGAAAACAGCAAACAAACAATCGAACAAACAAACAAACGAACGAACAGGCGAACAAACAAACGAAACCAAGATGAGATGGTGAGACAGTAGGAACGGGGAACATTGGAATGGAGCGGGGCTGGGGAACAGCATGGTATGGAGGCGGGCGGATTCCGGGTATCGGTTATACATATATAGAGATGACAGTGACAGTGAGAGCGAGAGTGACGGCACGGCAACGTTAAAAACAGTTAACGATGACGACGACCATCAGCAAGAACACATCAAATAACATCTGGAAAAGATAATACAATGTTTCACTCACTCTCACCTGCACTTCCAAAGCATGGTAAGCTACTATAAGTCCTAAAAGAATCACAGTCGAAACAGATATTAAGGTTTTTAACGCTGTCGAGTAGAACGATGCCTGCAAAGACAAACAAACAAATAAAAACAAAATCAAATTATATATTTGTGATATTTTGTGGTGGGATGATCATCGGACAGTATCTGGTTGCTATTTACCTTTGTGTAGACACCGGCACTGCTCAGCTCGTTCTCAATCACCATCACGATGATGCCGAACATGCCCATCACCAGGGCATAGTCACTGATGCGCTTGCGCTTCTCAAAGAGGGCTTTCCTCTTGCCCAGGCGATAGCCCACATTGGGTTTGTGTTTGGCCGAGTTTGTTGATGGCTTCCTGGACGTATTGCCGCCAGTAAGAGCACGTTCTTCCATATACCTAAGAATGGAAATCGGGTGGGAAAAGTGCCATGAGTTCTGGGTTCCAGTCTCCAATATATAAGCGCACACTCGCCAACCCCCACTCCCATCCATTTATTCATTCATTCGACTATCAATAGATCGATTGCTAGGACTATTAGGGGACTATCCGTAAGGTGTTTCCACAAAGAACTAATGATATTCCGCCTTCCCTTTCGTCTATAGGTCTAGCGATTGATGGTTTTCTAGGGATACTTATAGGAAAGTGTTATGGATAGTCCATTCTACGACTACGTGAGTCCGTTGGCAGTCCATTGCTATCTGATTGCTTCTTGTATTCCAACACATTTCACTTTGTCTCATTTTGATTGCTTCCTCCTGTCTCCCCCTGGACACGAACGAAAATCAAAAGCACCACAAAGCCCATCTTCAATATTATTCCATTCGGTTCTACATCCTTTAATTGTTCCCTTGCCACTTTAGCCGCCTTTATCGTGTTCCATTTCTCCATTCCAATCGGTTGCCAAGGCTACGTCTTAGCATCCTAATGAATCCTTACATCTCGTACGCTGAATTGATGTTCGAGTGGCATTTGCATATGCCTGAACCCCACAGATCGCTGACTAATGCTTAAGTGGCTCGCTCCACGGACCACTTTGTTGGGAGATACTCGTATCCTTGTATATGGGAGGAGGAGGCGCTGTGACCGGATGACCGGCTAGAGGCCTGGAGGGGTGGGGGGCTAAGTCAACCCAACTCAATCGAAATGCGCACCGCTGGAACTCTGGTCTGCACCTCAATAAATCCTGAATGCTATCCTGAATGACAGATTTGTGTGTTTTCGCTGTGGCTGTGGCTGTGGCTCCGACTGTGGCTATGGCTATGGCTACCGCTGGGGCTCCGGCTCTGGCTCTTTTCTAAATGTGTCATATCAATTTGTATCTTATGGATACACTGACACACACGGGCACAGTGGCACACGTAAGCACATACTCGTAATCATACTCGTTCTCGTACATATGGATGAGCAAAAGATGGCCAATAAAAATTTTGCTGACAAATGAAAACGCACACACACACACAGATAAACAGAAGCACGGCGGCCAAGAGTATGAGATGGCACAGGGGTGGACAGTGGAGGCTGTCCTCGTTCTCGAATCCCATAGCCATTGCCATAGTCCGTAGTCGGCCTCCTGCTATCCATTCTCCCCTCTCCTGCCACCATTTGTCTCTCTATAAACTGCTGAACTGTGCCAAATTGCCAACGTGATTGCTTGGGAAAATATCTTTCCGTCCACGACATTCATAGAGATTTATGGGAAACAGTGGACGTCGGACGCCGGACGCCGGAACAGTGGGGGGATTCGTAAGAGAAATTGACTTTAGAGTGTTCAAAATTGAAACGGAATTCTCCTGCTAAAACTTCTCCCTTCCTGTCCGCTTTTTCTTTTTAATAACCTTGCCAAGGGGATTATTATTATTATTATTATCTCTCCCGGAAGCCAACGTTTCCTCGAGACCCTACCAAAGTACTTATTGACTTGGAAAAGTATACACAAGCGAAGGCCTATACCAACGTGTGTGTAACAGACGAGTAGCTGCAGCGAGTAATCAGTGTTCGGATAATGTACACGACCTTTGAGGGTACAGCGACACGGTACATGATCGATCGAAACGAGTTCGAATCACGTTCAAGACAGAATATATGGAAAGCGTAAGGATATGTAAGATTCGTGTGTGTATTTTTCATATACCCTTTTATGCTGTGTCCGTATCGGTACTTATAGCTCCAATGGAAAATATTTTGAGTTTTAATCCGTTGAGGGTCAAGCATTCAGTAGCATTTCGCTTTATCTGTTTGGGAGATTCGGCGTTTTTTGTTTCGGTCTGCATGGAGGTCTGCATGAATGTATTCATCATAATCCCCCTGTACTTTTCAAAATGAATGCGAATGAAAGAATGAATGTGTGGGCTCATTCAGCTTGTAGCCATGCAGACCTCTAGCGTCGATCTAGCGTTCGTCGAGGATTGTGGATGGTGGATGGGTTGGGTTTTTGATTATGAGTGCAGGCTTATAGGTGTATACATACTCTAGGTACTCTAGGATCTGCGATGGGGTTTCTGGATCGGGCTATACATACATTTCATACCTAGGGTAGTCTGAGTGGATACCCACTAGTGCCTCGGCCGCTTCTTCGTTGCATCCAGATGAGATCTGTTCCCGGTTCGCAATGGAAGGTGTTTTCATCGAGCCAGGAATTGAGAGTGTCGACGCCGGTTTGCGGAGCTAAAAAATTGATTCAATTTAATTATAATTAAGCTCATAATATCTGAATAATACTATAAATATGATTTGTGTGTTGCTTTCTGGGTATCTGGTAATCTGTGGGTGCGACTAGCATCGGTGTGAAAGATCTACATAGATGGCAAATTATATAGACACATAAATATATACAAATAGTATACATTACCATTGTGGACTAGATATTTTGTGCACTACAGAATGTGGGATACTTTAAGAAGAACTCTTCTCTCAAGCTTAAACGCAAATCCAATAAAGGATTACCTTTGAGGGTATAAGAAGTTTCACAAGAAGTTTATTTTCCCCCCATCTTCTCGAATACCTTTTCCCGCTTTTCCTTTTCCTTTCCCTTTCCCTCAATTTTCCAGTTGAATTACAAAATTTCACTTATGAATATCTTCCATTTGGTGGTGCCCATTTCCCTGCTGTGTTTTTCCGCATTCTTTCAACCGAATGACGACATCTCCCTCTCGCTCTCACTCCTTCTCTGTGCTTCTGTGTGTGGACTTTCTCTGGTTTCATCTTGATTCTTGGTTTTGGGTGTAAATCCAATTATTTTGGTCTAACCAAAACAGCGAAAAAAAAATTCAAGGAACAAAAATGGTAAACGAAACAGAAAATAACAGCAAAATCCACTATGCATCTGTCTTTGCCGCTCTCTCACTCTATCTCCATCTCTTTCTCAAGTGAAAAAAGGAAGAATTTTTGCGTGAAAATAAAACTAGAGTCCCACTACCACAGCCCTCTTTATCTATGATGGCAGGCCAAAGTAAAAGCTAAATAAAATCAGTGAAAAAAGAAAGGGAGAGACGGAAAGCCAGTGAAAGGGTGCGAGAGAGAAGGAAAGACATGGAACTGCGTGTGTGTACAATTTTGGTCTTCATATTTAAATGAAAACTAAAAGATAAGTAATCCCCTTTTCCACTTTTCCCCACTTTTGCCTTCCAATATGGGTGCGGTTTTGCATAAGCTGTAGGAATGGGCGCCAAGAGAGAACGAGAGAGAGGGACAGAGAGACAGAGGGAGGGTGAAAGTAGTAAAAGTCGTAAACTAGAGAGAAGACAGACATAGAGACTGCCTAAAATTCCGCTTGGAAATACCATTTTTTTTGCTTTCCTTACTTTTTCATTGCTTTTCATACGCGTCCCCTCCCAGGACTCGTCCTCGCAGCACTGCCCCAACTAGGACTCGTTGCTAAATCCAAATATTTGTTTATAAAGAGCAGCTCAATCCTCCAGCTCCACCGCCACCCCCTTTCGGCACATCCTAGGAGCAGCAGCACCGACTACTACGTGACTGGGCGCCAGAGCAGGGGCTTAACTTTTTTTTCCTTCACTTTGGCTGGGGTTCCCCGCCCGTCACGATACCCATCTTCTGTCGCTGGTGTTTTTGTATTTTAATTTTCATTGTTGTTCTTCCAGCAATTTCTCTATTTTGTTTTTTACAAATTAAACTTTATTTCTCATTTAGTTGCGGGAGCAAATTTACTTTGGCTGCTGCTGGAAGGGCAGTGCACTTCAAGAGAAAGATACACAAATGGAAATACTTCGGGTAAGCCCACACTTTGCCGCAAAGCCACACTGGGAGAGGAAGGGATTCTGCGATAGGGTAGACGAGATATTTCTCTAAGATTATGCCACAGAATGATGTTGTTTCAGATGGTGGAAGGTAGGTAGCCCCCGCTTCAGAAATGGACACTATGAGTGTCCCGACTTGGATTATAACATCAATTTCTATATTTCTCCAAGTGTACAGACTCACACATGTGTATCTTTCTGTTCATTTGCAAGTGCAGATTGTGTTGTCTGTCTCTCAACGAATGTCTCCCTCTCTGATTCTGTCTCGAAGGGGAAGCCATAATCAGTTTTGGCTTTCGCTGTTTGTCAGTTGACATTTCCTTGGGCCACCGTTGGCCTGTGCCACTCCCCTGTAATGAATGCTTTCCTCCAGCATTTCTCTGTGTGTCTGTCTCTCTATTTGTCCCTCTCTGTGTCTGTGTCTGTATCTGTATGCGTGTGTGGTGTCTCTCTGTGTGGGTGAATTGGTTTATGCTAAGTAGATTTGCTTGAACGTGACTCCTGCTCTGCTCCGCTCCGCTCCTCCATTTCTCTGCTCCTGTCTGTAGTTTGTAACTGTTTGTAAGCCCGATGAGTGGGGATGATGCTGATGCCGACTGACGACTTGACAGGGGATTTCCGGCGGTTTGTTAGCTCAACACCGAAGCGATCATGTGCATAAATTGACAAATTCATTAAGCTTCGGGAGCGGTTGAGGGGGGGATAAGTGTGGATAAGCCTTCCCTTGGGTGCATTTCCCCAACCATTTCACAGCCATTGAAATGCAATCACACACATGGAATAAAAACACGAAATGATGAGAGCTCCCAAAAGCATAGCACACTTTTTGGGGCAAACAGATTTAGAGATTAGGCAAAATATTCCTTTAAAGTCGCCTAAGGAGTCGCTGAAACAGTGTCTTAAATGATTTGAATCAGAGTATTTTGGTGGCCAAAACATAAATTTGGCTTCATTAAAATGTATTTTTCAGGTTGAGAGATACAAAAGAAAACATGGATGCAGAGATAGAAGGAGATAAGGAGTCTCCGGAAGTACTGAAAGCGAAAAGAAAAACTTATACCCCTTCAAATGTTATCAATAATCATTAGGAAAAAGTACTGCTGAGTTACGCTGGGAGAGAGAATCTCAAGGGACACAAAAACAAGCAATAAAGCGTAGAGTCGCCGACAAAATGGGAGCATCCTTGTGGTGGAGTTTTGTTACTTATTTCTTATTGATTTGCAATCAAAAAAAAAATGAGTGAAAACATTATCTAAGAGCCCGCGACGCAGAAAAAACAAGCAGAAATGATGAGAAGCAAAAAATTATAGCATACTTTTCAGGGCCACAAATCAGTGAAAAAGCGAAAGAGCCAGAAGGATAAAGAGAGCGAGAGAGAATCGAGGGGGGAGCTCAAGAGGGAGTCCCAATTGTTTGTTATTGTTTGCTCGTTGCGTGGCCTTTCATTCTCCCCTGCTCTCACCATTCCCCCGGAGTCCACACACGCACAATTTTTGGGGCCACACGCAACGCCGGAAACTGAGGAGTGGAAGCGAAGGGTAGGGAGTGTGCGGGTCGGGCTGGCGGTTTGGGGGCGAACACACGAGACCAACGTCAACAGCAACATCAACGCCTACTTGTCAGCAGTAAAGGGTGTGGAGTGTGGGTGTGTGCCAGTGAAGTGGGTTGATGGGGCGGCATGCCCCCAGAGAGAAAGGGAGGGAGAGACAGAGGGGGTTGGGAAGTGGGAGGGGAGGTCCGTCCTGTCTACATATGCAAAAAGGAAAATCTATTTTTCGGCAGATGCGTGTCGGCTGTGTCGGCTGTGTTGGCGGCGGTCTGTGTCTGTGCCGTGGGCCATGTGGCTGCATGCCACAATGGAGCGGCAGACCGAGGCGAAACGAAACAAAACAAATTGCGCATATTTCTAGGACATCTAATGTCAATGATGCTAATTGGATTTCTTAATTAAGTTGGAGGGCGGCACAAGCGGCACAGTTACAAAAAACGACAGAAAAAAGAAGAGCGGAGAGCAAAATGGGAGTCGGAGTGGGTGTGGGAGAAAACGGAGGCACTTGCCAGAAGATTAACTGAAATCGTTTTTGGCTTTTAGGATACTTTTCCCCCATTTAAAAAACTCCAAAGCAAGAATTAATAATTTTCTTTTAATTAAAATTTCATCAAGGCTCACAAGAGTTCCACTTTCCCTCACTTTCTCTCCCCCCCCCCTTTCACTAAAAAGTTGAAGTATGTAAAACTCATGGAACTACATTCAAATACAACCGAAAGCATTTGATATATTACAGCTTTGTGGAACTTTAATTACAAGTTTTCCTAATAAATATTTTAATTTATAAAATACAAAAAAAAATTGGACGGAAATAATGTTTTGTGTGCAACAGAACAAATCTAAAAAGTATAATAGCTTGAACGGCAATCAAAAGGAAAGAAAATCCCTGAAAAGGCAAAACTTAGAAGGCAATAAATACCATCAACGCATTGAAGAGTGCTATAAATATGTGAATGCCGTCGATGTAACCCCAAGAAATGCAGTAAACATTTATCAAGAATTTTCATTCGCAAATCAATGATTTTCTTATAGGTCAATGAATATTGCAGGCATTTCCTAAGAAAGAAAAAACACGCCACAGAAATGTGGGGCAAATAAATTTTCTTATGAAGAAAATTACATGCAAAAGCTGCAAATGTGAAATGTAATCTATGGGTACTGACGTTTACAGTTAGGAGAATCCCATAAGGAGGATATGATTAACCAAAAGAGTACCCTCTTTAGCCAAGAAGGTTGCCCATATATCTGGAGAATCCTTCCTCTCGTTTTAAACTCTCAGAATAGGCATTTCAGACGAGAATTCAGTAGATTTCTTAAGGGTTTTTCCTCACCGTCAGTGGAACGATTTTCGATGCCATTAGGGGCTATTTGTGGGTGCATTTCCACCCATCACTTTATGACGAGGACTAGCATAAAATGTAATATTTTATGCATACAATATTCAGCCAACGAAAATATTTGTATGGTGTACAGAAAAACTATAATTGTCAAGTGTTTAAGGCTCACGTTTAACCCATGTAGTATGTACTTATTCAAATCCATACGACTTACACACGAACAGAGAAACTAGCAAAACCATGTGTGTGTGTATGTGTGCCACGCCCCAAAATTGTTTCTCACCTGCGTTCTCACCTTTAAACGAAAATTAACATACTCATTGCCCCCGTCCCGACGACAACGACACACACAGAGAGTTTTATGAGCTTCGCATCGACACGCATACTCCACTCACCAACACATAAACGTATAGAAAAATACACACGCAGATACATACACACACACACGCTCGCTCACCGATAAAGTGGTAAAGTGAAAGGAAATTGGTGGAAATTATCGAGTTTCCTATACAAAACGCGGCCAGCACGCAAAAACGAAGCAAATAATGAAACGAATCAAAAGAAGAAACACACAAAAACTAGACGACGGCAAAAGGAAACTTGGAAAATTGGTCTGAAATGGAAATGTGGGGGGAAACGAATGCGAGAAACGGAGTGGGGAGAAACGCCTAACGAAACCGATTAGGCACCGCCCCACCCCCCCAACTCGACAGGGCTGTACACATCCTGACAGGGTATCAGAGGAGTGTCCCCAATTTTGGGCTGGACTTGAAATACACCCACAAGCTACAAAAACTGTATACATATATGGAAAGGTCTCAGTGCTAGATAACATTTTTTAACATTTCTGATCAAAATTTCATTTAAGATAAACCGGAATACTGCAACCTGTATTTGTGCAATAAATCTCTAAAATGTACTAACATTTTATGATGATTGAAGTGGAATCGTCCATATAAGTATCTCCTTCGCATAGAATTGCTTGTGGCAAAAATTACGAGGACTTTGCAAGAAAGAAGCAATCATTTTCTAACCGATAAACCAACAAAGTGTCCGATAATGTACTGTGACATACTTTGAGGCAACTGTACCAAACTTCAATCAAAGATTATCCATGTGTATCAGATAGTCCATGATATCAATATGTTTTATTCGAAGTCCTACCGCCTTTTGTCATTGCACCTTCTTCTATTACAGTTTTGTTGCAGATTAAAGAGTATATAAAACTTCGGTTTCCGTCTTGCTTTGTTTTTTGTTTGGTTTTGGTTTCCTTTTCCGTTGTGTGGTTGCCTAATAAATTTAACGTAATTCACAATACATTAAGGTTACATTTGGTTTGCATCAACCCCATACACTCTCGTCACTCTCACTTCCACTCCCGCTCTCTCTCTTTCTAACTTTCTCTGTTACTTTCTCTTTATCCCTCTCTCTCTCTCTCTCTGCCTGTGCTTCTGTCGGTGGCTGTCTGCGCCTGCGACTGTTGTGTGTCGAGTGCAGGAAATATATAATGAAGTGTTCGCTTTGTTGGAGCTTAATTAGGCGGATAAGTAATATTTTTGCTTTTACCTCAAGAAAACCTACAACGAGCCCCCAGTTTTTCCCTCTTTTTTTCCATGTGTGTGTGTGTGTGTGTGTGTGTTAGGGAAGTCTGTGAAACTTTGGAATTACGCAATTAGTTCACCCTGAGTGCACAATTCGGTCACAAATTTACTAGTAGCTTCATCGTTAAGGGGTCTTGACAGGCGTTCGTCCTGCCTTTCATCACTAATCAAATCGGTTCCATTCTTTCGGTTTCGGTTTCGTTACTTTTCTTAGCGTTTCGTTATTTTCTTTGAATAAAAATGAGAGATCTGCTGGAAAAGATTGATTGCCGGAACAGGCCTAACACATCTATAACAAGCACCCCCTCCCCCTTCCAACCGCAAAACGTGTGGCACGTGGCATGGGTGGCCCATAGTGGATGTGGAATAGTGGTTTGGGACGTTTGGAGCGTGCCAAAGCGGCGCATTCATTTAATATAATAATGATAAGGCCCCCAATGACAGGGGGACATTCCTCAAGCAACCCTCCAGAGCCCAAAGTCGTATCTATGTGGCGGCTATATGGCCATAATGTCAATGGGCGGGGCGTGTCACACTGCCACACTGGGGGCAGACGATGCCAGCAGTAGTGCGGTGCGGTGCGGTGCCGCTGTTGAGGGCCGAGTGTTGAGGTGTTTGGTTGGGCTGCTTTGCATGTTGCAGGTTCTTATGATCGAAAATCAATATATATCTAACCCTATTGTAGCGTTAACCTCCGCGCCGTACAGACATTACAATACTCGTGCATTGCAAAAAGCCACAAGACGAGCGCCCAAGAAGGTGACTCAGTGGCTCAGTGGAGGGAAAGCGCACCAAAAAGAACAATTAGGAAAGATGTGCCCTGGTATTGCGACTACCGGAATACCCTCTAAGCTGATTCAAACGGTGGAAGTGATCTTAGAATCGTTTTGATAGTGCGCTTCTATTGAGAAAGTTGCATCTTACGTTTACACGTGACTGGCAATTTGCCATTCAATTGGCAAATATAGATATATCCCTTATGTACATATGTAAATATATTCCGATATAAAATCCAAAAACGTAAGAAGTTTTAAACCAATTTGAAACATTTTTGTAAATTGCAGTAGGAGCCGGACGCAACGAGAATAGTATTTTGTTTTCATTTCTTTAGTATTTAATTAATATTCTCGAATTTATTTCGGTATTTAGAGAATAATTTATTTTAATTGTAAGTATATTTAAGTATTTATTTTAGTATTTAATTAGCATTCTCGAATATTTTTTTTGTATTTAGAGAAGAATTTTATTTTAATTTTAATTATATTGAAGTATTTTGTATTTAAATTATTTTTTGTATTTTTATTTAATTAAATATATATTGTATATATATTCTTATATTGAATGATCTCTGTTTGTGTCAGCCGAAGACTCACATGGAAGGGATGTATCCTATCACTTATGGGATATTTGCACACGTGCCTTACGTTCGAGGAAAAGATATGACATTAGCTGTTATAGTGATCCGATCTTGGTGAATTTTAGTAAAAAGCTATATTTGCAAGCTACCAAAATGAGGTCCAATATTCCTCCAATTTGGAAAGTCACACGAAAACTATAAAACTACTGTAGGCGGCGCCTTCTGCATTCTGAATAAAATATACCCTCATCGAGGTCTGCGGAAGTATCAATAAACACAAACACCGAAATGATGAGTTAAAAATGAGTTTTCCAAATAATTTTCATGTTCTTGTTTTCTGTTGACGCTTTTGGGAATTGTTATACAGCACATATGTTCAACGTATTCAAAAGTATAACCACACAAGGAACCAAAGAGCCAAATGGCAAAAAGTCAAATATTTGCCATAGCAAAAGGTAAACAAAGGTGGCAACAAGGATCCAAAACAGAGAGAGAGAGAGAGAGAGAGGGGGTGGCGCCCCCAGGACTCCATCAAGAATTCGGGTTGTTGTTGGGGAGGTGGGTCCTAACCAAATAATTAATAAACAAACGATACCAAATAGACAGAGCCACAGGCAGCGGACGAATGGCGGATGGCCTTGACTCGAATGCTTGCCACCGGAGTTTTTGGATGAGCCACCACTGCCACCACGTGGCAGGTGCCCCCATTAAGGGTGCCCCCTCGTGAAGGTTAGACATCTAGTCGCAATGGCCTGTTAGGGTCGCATGCCTGCTCAATTAACCAGCGAGGAATACGAGAGTGGCAACAATCAGACAGACAGAGGGAGACACATACGTATACACAGCCGGCGGTGGCAGTTGCACAAAAAGAGGATTGGGAATGGGGACTATCTCTGACTATCCACCGAATTGAGCTAATGCCAGCGCGTAGCAATTAGGTTTAATTTCGAATGATTTGCTTCCGTAATAATGACAAACAACCAACGCGAGGTACGAGTGCATGAGGGGTAACAACATTCGATTTGATTCGAATCGAACTTTGATTTCCAGCTTGATTCTCCCGATTGTATCGAGTTTCTCTCGCTGTTTCTCGTTGCAGGGGCAATAGGAAATGGGACTCTCGTTACAGTACAAGACGTAACAGAATAGAGAACAGGACGTGGCAGAACAAAACAGAACAATGCGTCTGTCATGGCCACGTGCTTTGGGGAATTTCTGCAAATGCTGCTGCTTCCTTCCTTCCTTGCTTTGGACGCTTTTGGCTTTCTCTCTCTCTCTCATAACATTCTTTTTCCCTTTTCTTTTCCACAATGGCGAAGGTTTAGACTCTTTTTTATTTTCCCCACCCACACGCTTGTGCACTGAGCGAAAAATCTTAGTTTGGAGTCGAGTATGGGGTGCACAATGAAGATTTTAGCTCCATCTTCTACCAAAAGATTCTTTCTTTTGTGGTACATGTCTTGAAATATTATCGAATCTTCTGTGATCTATTCACAATCTATTCCCCTTTCAAAAAACTTTCTAAAAATGAAGAACAGTCGAATAGTCAACAGTGTTGTTCTGTCAGTGTTGTACACACTTGGGGAAAACGTGTGCGTTCATATGCATATGAGTGTGTCCCATAAGGTAAGGGATATCAAAAAACATTTAACAGCCAAAGGAGGGGGGAAATGGAGAGAAAGCCCTGGCATCCACATCCATTCCTCCTGTGGGGCACGTGTCCTGCCCCAACGATTTGTGTATGTGTCCTGGAAATGTAATCCCTTGAAGGAATTCCCTTCGAAAGAGAGTGAGAGAGAGAGAGACGATCCGGAACTTTCGTTCGAGGCTGATTTGTTTATGCGTGAGGGCCGCCATATCGCAAAACTTCTACCGAAATAGAAACTTAATATCCCACAAAAAAATCACAAAAACCTCTGCCACAAAGCGAATTTGTTAATTGAAAATTTCCTCCTCTGCACATACACACACAAACACCTTCCGACCTCCCTCCTTGCTTTGTTCACAATGAAATACAAAAATAAAGTAAAGACAAAGAGAAAGAGGAAGAAGCAAATATAAGCACAGAAGAGATAAACAAAGTTCTCCCTCGGACCAAATCCCCATCTCAAAAGCGAGTTTAAGGTCTTAAGGCGGGCCTGATTGAGCAACTTAATAATTCAGAATTATTCCGGGTGCCCCCGTCCCCGGCGCACACTGCTCACAAAACACAGAGGAGCCCAGAGGTACACACACCCCCACCATCGAGCACCATAGGAGATCTTTCTTCCTTTTCTGTTTGGGGATTTGCATCTTTAAAGCTGGAAAAATATTCATCTGGAGGGGCATTTCTCAATGCCCATCCCATGCGGCGTATGCGTTATATCTGCCGCTCCGCTCGGTGCGAACAAAATATCCGTATAAAGGCAACAACAGACAGATTTTCTGTGTGTCTGCCACGCCCACTCCTCTAATATAGCCTTCAACACAACAATATAAAGAAGGAATGTTAAGGGGGGGGTTAAGGGAGGCGGAGCAGGAAACTGAAAGTGGAATCTGTAAGTCGCACACATGACGTATACGCAATGTGCGACTCAGATTTTGTTTTATGTTTTTTCACCCGTTTCTTCTTTTGATGCCACTTTTTTCGTTTCTTCTTTTTTCACTCACTTTTACTGCCTTTTGGTTTGCTTTTCTCTCGTGATTCTCTGATTCGCCTTTTGGCTTTCTTCATCTTTCACTCTGCGTCTTCTTTTAGTTTCTTCTACTCTCACTCTAATTCTCCCCTTGCTTTCTGGTTTCCCTTCTTCATTACTCCTTTTTTGCTCTTTCTTGCTCTCTTTCTAAGCTTTCCTTTCTGAAGATTTCTTCCTTTCATTTGCTTCGCCTTAAGATTTCTTCTTTCACTTCTGTCCCATTCATCCTGCCCTTCTTTTTCTCGTTCTCGTTCTTGTTCTCTTCTCATTCTTTTGTTTTCTCTGCTTTCTTGTAGATTATTTTTTGTGGAGTTTTTCACGTTTCGCTGCTCATTTCTTTTCTGCTTTTTGTCGATGCTCTTATCTCGGCGTCTGCCTCGTGCCTGGTGCCTCGTGCTTCTTCTGTTTCATTCTTGTTTCTGTCGCTTGTTGTTACATCCAAAGCCTTACATAACGCAACACCCCACCAACACCCAGCACCGCCCAACCCCATCCCCATTCCCATCCCCACCCAGCACACTCCCAAAGCAAGCTCCCAAACCATTTTGCGGTTTATCAAACGAAGCGAAAGTTGCATAAGATTGCCAGAGTTTTTTTTCGACACACAACAAAAAAATGTGCTACACGTTTCGTTTCGTTTCTTTTCGCTTGGCCAAAAACTGTCAGCCGGCTAAAGGATAAGGCTAACGCAGGGACACACGAACGCAGTCCACAGGACGAAACACGGGACACCGACATGTGACAACTGTAAAAAGCCAGGACGGGGCCAGGACGAAAGCGGCGGAGGAATGGCTGAATGGAAGAGGCAGAGGAAATGTCAATCAACAAGCCGGAACTGAAACTTAATGCAACCGGCTTGGAATTTCTCACAAAAACAAGAGACAAACACAGAGCGAGAGCCAGCGAAAGAGAGATAGGTAGAAATGGCAGTGAAATGGCAGAGAAACATGAGAGACAGATTTGAACGCAAGAGAAGAAACAGTGCGGTGTGGTGTGGGTGTGTGGGTGACAATGGGACACATACAAAATGTGGCCATGTTCTGCCGGTTAAATGGTTTGACTTGAGGCTTGAGCTTTGGGCTTCAGGCTTGAGAGTCTCCAAGGGCTATTCCTAGGCCTCGACTCGACTCCTAATTCAAGCGGCCCCCAAACAACAGCCAAGGGGAGGGAGGCGGGAATTTGGCCGAATGTGTCGTAACTTGGGGGGCCGTGCTGGTGGAGGCGCCAGCGCCCCCAACTTGAGACAATGTCTAATTATATTATTATTATCTTTGTTACTTTTACTTTTCGTTGCTCACTTGCTGAAAGCTTAAGTCGGAATCCCCTTTCTCTCTCTCCCAGTGTGGCCTAGCCGTTATGGCTGGGTCTCTAATAAATTTCTCAGGGTCTAGATGCACATACTATGTGGAATAGGTATGTTTATTGGTTGGAATAATGACAGTACACATGAAGTACACGGTCCTTTTGCCCATCATGAAATATTCAAGCGGCAAGAAAAACTTCGAATCGCTCATTTAGCACAAAGTTTTCCTTCCTATATACATATATATGCGCCTCTATTATTCACGTGTGGAATAATCATAAATTTTTTCGCTTCCTCATCAACTTTTTCAAGCTTTTTCTCGATCAACATAAAGTGGGAGGCATCCCATAGGCGCACACACACACATACGTATTTTCATTCCATCAATCGAAAGGAACCCAAAGACAGCAAAATTTTAAACGATTTTTAAGTTTTTTCCAACTCTTTTCATGGTTTTGTTCCCCATTTTTCAGCTTTACTTTTCCCTATTTTTTGCTATCGGAAATTCACCTTTTGTTCCCTATTATGTGAGAAAACTCATAATCATTTAATTGATATTAAAAAGTATCAAGAAAAATCGTATAAAGATATGAATTTTTCACGATTTTATTTCAAGTTCTTAAAAATGGTATAGGGGAGGGAGGATCTTGTAAGATGATTTATTTCAAGAGCTACATATTGAGGTATTAATAGATTTAAGAAAAGAAACTAAAAATATTCATTTGAGCTGAATCTATGGGGCTTTAAGTTAATAATAGAATAAAATATTAATCATGGCAACAATGTTGTCTTCCCTTTATCCCAATGGATTCTCTCTCTATTGGTCACTTGACGGACAGATCCCTGACAGATACTCTCAGTACTATATCTGGGGATAAACATATTTCCCTCATCAGAAAGGTCAGAGTTCGTGAGATACTATTTTGGGACAGCTTTATTCCCAAATAACTTGAACCTTCATCTGAAAACGTAAACTATGGAGTATCTATGCTCCCTTTTGAAGGAACTGGTTATCCTTAATTTTTGAAGACTTTCTGGATCAAAATGTACCTCTTTTGTCTCTCCCAGAGTGGCTTGGCAGGACATATGTACACATCCCTGGAAGAGTGAGTGAACTTCATGGGTTTTTTTTTTGGGGGGGATTCAGCTTTTCAACAGAAATTCCTTTTATCTCATAGATAATAAAGATTTTTCTCGTATCGAATTATGTCTCAAAGAATGTACCCTCCTTTTACGTGGCACAGAGTTCTACAATCATTTCCGTTGAACGGAGATTGTTTTGTGGAGCGGACAAGTGTAGTGAAACCTTGAATTATCCTCCCATAAATTCTAGTAAATATATTGCCCAAAAGTTTCACATCGACTTTCTCTTCCTTTCCCCAAAAAGTTTTCCCCACACTTTTCCCACCATCGGTTACAATTTGGTTTTCATCTTTATCTTCATCTTAAGATTGGTTTTTAGTTAGATATATGGGTAAAAGATATACTACAAATGTATACGTATGTATGGATAATATTGAAATATCGTACTTCTTCCGTTTTGGTCGGTTGTTCTGGTTATTCGGTTTCTCTTGGATTGTGGTTTTGGTTTTGCTCGTTCTGCTCTACGGAGGAGTATCTGTATCTTTTTTTCTGTATGCCTTAGATATTTGACGGCTGCTTCTGCTGCTGGAGGTGATGGCGGAAACGGAGATGTAGCCTGTAGGCTGGAGGCTTGAGGCTGGAGGCTGACAGGTACTGGATGGTGGCGGAGCAGAGGCGTAGAGGTGGCGGCGGCGGCGGTTGCGTAGGCAGCGTCTCTTGCTCCTCTGTCCGTTTTGTGGCTCCCCGTTTACTTTGGCTCTTCTTTTCCTTTAAATTTGTCTGTTTCTTTCTGCTGTTCTTCTACTTTTACATCAATTTTTTGCCTTCTTCTTTCTGCTGGTCTTTCTGTTTTCTGTTTCTGTTATTGCACCGCTATTCTGTTTGAGCTGTTTTCGGTTTGTTTTATTGTTTCTTTTGATGCTTCTGCTCCTACTTCTTTTGATTTTTGTTGACTATTTTTTTTGACTATTTTCTTGACTGTTTCTTCTTTAGTTTCTTTTGCTGTTTCCTCTATTTTTCTTTTGCTGCTTTTACTACATTTCTTTTTTTTTTTGTCTGTTTCCTAGCTGTTTGTTGGGAGTTTTTGTTGTTTGTTGGAGTTGCAGTTAAAGTTCGTTTTGTTTTTTGCTATTATTGTTGCTGTGTTTTAGTTACTATTTACTTGGTTTGGTTTTTAATTTTCTGTTGCTGTTGCTGTTGTTGTTCTTTTATTTGTTGCTGTTGCTCGTCTGTTTGTTGTTTCTTTTGTTGCCGTTATCGTATTGTTGTTGCGGCTTTCATTTTGTTTAATGCTTTGCTGCCTGCCACTAGAGTGTGCCACTGGAGTGTGTGTGTGGGTGTGTTGGATGTGTGTGTGTGTGTGTGATTTTACCGGTTTGACGTTTGACGGACGAACAACGTGGTTGTAATTGTAGGCTGATGGATGTTCAATTTGTTGTTGTTGTGGTTGTTGTTGATGTTATTGTTGCGTTTACGCACACACATACATACAAACGACACCACATACAGATAGATAATACGCACGCACACATACACGCACGCACTTAAAAAAAATTAGTACTTGTTTTTTTTTGGGGGGGGTTATTTGTGTTTTTTTTTTTAATTGTAATTTTTGTAATTGCTATTATCGTAATTGTTGTTGTTGGTTGGTTCGGTTTCGTGCTGGCTAAAGGTTATCGATGTTGTTGTTGTCGCTGTTGTAATTGTGGTTGTTGCGTTTTTGGTTGTTGCTGCAGTTGTTGTTGTTTATGTATATAGGGTATTTGATGGTTGAGCTTTTCTGCGCTCTCTACGTCAGCCATGGGTGTAAACACAATACAGACTGAACGGAACGGAATCTTCAAATGCCGACGATGGCGACGACGCCAGGCGATAGCAATGGCGGCAGCGGCAAAATGGCAGCAGAAGCAGCGACAGCGACGGCGGCATCGGAAAACGAGCAACGAGCAACGACCAAACGACCGACGAAGAGGTTCGAATTAACTCAACCACAAACCGAGTGGCGAGCAGCGGAGGCGGCAAAAGCCGGCAGAAGAGCAGCCAGGAGCAAAGCAGTAGAATAGAAGAAGAGCAGAGCAGTCGGAGCATAGCAGAGGAGTACGTACAAGCAGTAGAAGCAGAGACAGTAGCAGCAGAGGAGTACCAAGCAGTAGAAGCAGAATAGCTCAGTACAAGCAGTAGGAAAACCAACAACAGCAAACACACAGTGGAGGCAGAGTCAGCAGCAGCAGCAGAGGCCGACACTAACAGCCGCCCAAGCGCCCGACCGACCCCCACAAGCCGAGCGATACTGAGAGCCGAAACACCCGATCTCTGGTTCTGCTCTGCTATTGCTCTGCCGCTGCCGCTGCCGAGACACAGCACATGCAAAAAAGGGCCCTAAAGCAGTACCCGGATACGGTACCAGGCAGACGGACGGACTCCACGGCCCCCGGTTCCCATAACCAAAGCCATAGTTGGATAAATAACTGTAAAAACGAAACGAAATAAAACGAACAAGTGAGCAACGACAATGGCAGCGACAGTGGCAGTGGCAGGCGGGTGGGTGGCATCTGCTGGCAGACCCAGATTTTGCCCTTCCTGTCAAGCTGTCTTCATCAGCTGCTGTTGCGGCTTTCCCTCTGCTGCTTCTGCCTGCCTGTGGGATATTTCTGCTACTGCTGCTGCTGCTGCCGTTGCTGCATTTTGCAATTGCAATTTTCGGTTGGCACATAATGAATTGGCATTGTCATGTGTGTTTAATTTGGCGGCAGAAGGCGGCATAGCTAAGGAGAAAGAACGTAGTGGCGGGGACGAAGGCAGAGAGAGCAAAAGAGAGCGCACGTCGGTCGTCGGCGGCGCTGTTCGACTCTCTCTCTTTTGACTGATTTCCAATCCACTCAACTTTGTTTTGCGCGCGCTCGCTCTCTCTCACTCTCGTTCTCTTCGACCCCTCTACGCGTGTGTGCTGGTATGGCCATCTCGCTTGCACACACCTACACTCCCATAGTAGGGTACACGCACAAAGCAGCGACAGAGGCAGAGGCGACGGCAGTGCAGTAGCAGAGAAGAACCGTTGTTCTTCGGCTTGCGTTCTGTCATTTTTTTTGGCTGCTTGGTGGGAAGCTTCTTCTGGATGAACTTTGAGCTTTAGTTGGGGCTTTGGCTTGTGATAACGGAAGGAAAAGGAAAAGCATAATGTCCACTTGGCACGCGATATGAAAATCAAAATTGAACTTTTACAAGTTAATCCTTTTGCGGTTACACACAGGCAGATACATATATATGTATATATATATATACAAGGTTTTATAGAGAGGTATGTACATATGTATATGTTATATGTAGTATAAAGAAAATTATTGAGAATTCGAAAATTCCCTTTTTGGAAATCAGAAAAAATTGTTTGGCCAAAACCAAAGGACAGACAACGAGAGAAAGAGAGAGAGAGAGCGACTTTTGTCCATGGCCTTCGGTTGGTCCTGCGCATTACGGAACTCCACTCCGATTTGCGTAAGGTGATGGTTCCCGTTGTACCCCCGCTTCTTGCAGCAGCATCAGGAGCAGCAGCAGGGGGATGGGGAATGGGTTTTTGCCCCAAATGGATGCTCAATTCTAACATCTCCCACTTCTACGCGATTTTCATTGTCATCGGCAATTGTCGGTTTGCCTGTCGTCCCCCCTCCCCGTTGTCTTAGTCACGTTGTTCAGCCATATTTTGTGCATACAAGGATATATGTATGTACTTCCCCACACACACTCGTACACCCTCACATCCGCCCACGCAAACAAAGGACTCTCACACACGCACCCACACACACACACACACACGCACACAGAGATGCATTCCTTTGCGCTGATGAACTGACAAATGGATTGCCCGCCTAGCACCCAGAAGAAGAAGTTGATGGCCCCCCATATTCCCACTGTACGCCCCAAAACTCCCTTGCCGACATCCACACATGGCAACCAGGTTTTTAGGAGAACTTGAACAACTTTTTCCAGGTATCATCTTCTTTGGGGGGATCTAAGCGAAATGTTGCAAAAACGAAAAGTTTCTGAAAGTTTACTATTGCGGCACACGTTCCCCGACATCAAGATACCCACTACTCTGTCTTTTACATGAATATGTAGCGCATATGACAAATGGTATTTTTCAATGGTTTCCATAAAGCGTCATAAGCGGCTTTGTCGCTCATGAATTGCCTTGCAGAATCCTGGACTAAGAATTGCATTTGTGATTCAAATAATAGCTTCAAAACTAGAGGAATAGCTTCATGCTCTCCATACGGGTCGTATACTTGATAAATGCATTCAAATTTATGTATGTCTATTCCTCCTTGTTCCTTCTACGTGTTCATGCAATATTCCTAGGAGCTCCTAGGCCACGTCCAGCTGAAGTTTCAATAGATAAAACTAACTGTTGGGCAGAAGGACATTGCCCCTTTGGGCAGCAAAATTGTTGAACCGGAAATCAATCAATGCACTTATTCTTAGACGGAGGACATCTGCTGGCAATTAAAGGGAGCCACCAGTGGTTTTTCCCAGGACCCTAAATAGCAGTTCAGGAGTGCATGGGCCGGCACATGCCACAAACACGGGTTTACGGAGTGCACATGCCACAGACACGAGTGTGTGTCTCCCCAATTGTCTCAAGCGCCCATCACTCTCGCGACGGTGACATTAACGTGAGCGTATGAGACATCGCACCTAAGCACCCGCTTACCCTTACACAAGTCTCCCATCCCGTCCGTGTCCCTGCCACTTCACGTTGCACAATCGTGTTGCGTCAGTGGCAGGGACCGGGGCCCCCCCACCGGCGACCCAGATATCAAATGGAAATGGAAATGTCAACGCAAACGACAGATAGTCAAAATGTTGTCATGTCGGATTTTGAATAATTCATTGAAATGAAAACTTTATGCATTTGTCAGCCATTTGCCATTTCCCTGGCATCCTCTGTCCGAAACCCCCAAAAACCCCCTAAGCCCCACCTTTAAAACACCCCACCACCAATCACCATTTTTTCTCCCTTTTAGGTAAGTTTTCAATATTGGTTTTCGATTGATTGGGGTGGGGGGTGGCGAGTGGTGCGGAATATGACAGTGCATTTTCCATCTTGGTTTTTTTTGGGAGTGGGTGGGGCTTAGGACCATGGAATGACGTGCGAAGGCTTGACGAAAGACGCAAAAGACAGTGACTTGACGTCTAAAAAAAAAGGAAAATAGTCCTTTGAAAGAAAGAACGAGTCTCAATGGGAGAGAGCTGTTGCTGGAGCGGGGCATAAACATAGAAAAAGGGAAGTGCACATTCTAAGCACAGAATGAAAGAGAACCTATGAATATCCAATGAGATTTTATTCCTTGAAATGAAAATACGAGTCTCACTGGGAGAGACCTTAGCAAATTCCGGGCACAGGAGTAGCACTCGAAGAATTGCTTTTGTGAGAACCCCCTGAGATACAACATTCAATGATCTTGTTATGCGGCAATAGGCACAGCCAAAAACACAATCAAAATATCTTCAATATAGAAATGACAGACACTCAAAGAACATATTAACGATCAACTTGGATCAAAGCAATATTACATTCGAGTACACAGTACCGCAAAAATCGCATTTATGGAATCCCAAAGCACACACACACACACATACAGACAGATGTACAATTAATGGAACCTCAAAGCAGTCTATACTGCGTCTACGTATACGTAATAATAGCCACAAAGATCGGACATCTGTTGGACTGAGAAAGTGTTCCCCGCATCTAAATCCGAATCCGAGTCCCATTCCGATTATACAGCCCCTTGCGGCATGGCCAGTGACTCAGAATTCCGTTGCGGAGCGACCTTTCGGTTTTGTGTCTCGGGGACAGTGCCTCTTGTCATATTTTATTGATAGACACTTGGGGGCAAACAACAACCGAGCACTTGCACACAAACAGATACAGATACTCGCGTGTATTACGAGATATATACCTATACCATATAGATATTGTATGTATGTGGCACATCCGTCCTAACAGGCAGACATTGTAAATGCAGAGAAAACTGCAGTCCCCGTCCATTATCATTAAATTTTAAAAACATACTCGACTTTTTCATGCCGCATAATGCCTGTTGCCAGCCGCCTGCCGTCCGGCCATAAGTTATTGGAGGACTATTGAGGCCACACCACCTGGCAGACACTTTTCACACACAGGTGCCCCACCGATTGTTCTTGCCACACAATGGGTGAATGGGGGTCTTAACATTTGAAAGTCCTTACTCGAAATGCAGACATATGGAAGAAGAGTAGCGCGGCTCCCTTAGGGTTGGTGGCTCGTGTAAGCAAACGCCTTAAATATTTTAGATGACACCACGTAATACCCATTGGGGTAGCGGACCAATAGATAAACAACAGACCCAAGTGCATACGTTTCCTAGTATATAGTATAATTAAATATTAATCATCATCTAAATACGTTATGCCACACACTGGCAAAGGCAAAGCCAAAGACACATGTCGTGGATGGATGCATCGATAATTTATATCCGCTGTTGTCTCCGATCTCAGCGAACCCAAAGAGCAGTGTAGACGAAAAGTATGGGTCGCTGGTCTCTCTGTGCAGTTGTGTTCCTTTCTTTCCATAAGCCATTAATTACGTGTCGATGGGTTTCGCCTCGATTCGATTGTTTAAACTATTGTTTAAACCAGCGGAATTGGCCTCTCAATCTATAAGACCATTTATTATGTCTGATGTAACTAGCAATTTAAGCCGAATAACCGATGAAGTCCCATGAGTTATTTGCCACTGATTGGGGCGGAACCGAAATTATAGACTTTGCTATCGCATTCGGGTAGGTATCTCTACGTATATCTCGAGCGGAACTCTTTCTCTTTCTTGATTCTGACCCTGAATACGTATCTCTGGGTCTCTGGGTGTGTAAACAATATCGGAAAACACTTTTCTGCAAGAGTTTTTTCCATCTCGATTCACTATTTCCATTTCATTTCCCATTTACCCATTTGATGATGATGATCCCCCGATCGTAATCGAAATCGAAATCGTTTTCCCGTATAAACAATATATCAAAGAACGTATGTGTTGTTTGTGTTGCGCTTCCCCACCACATGTACTACAACCGATGGATACGCTGCTTCGAACACTCGAACAAATTTCTGTCTTTATGGGCATTTCCATTATTCCCAGGTACGCGGTACCCGGTACCCGGTACCCGGTACACCGAAATACCGATTCCGATTCAGATTCCAATTCAGACGCTGATGGAATATATGATCTCCTCTCTCTCTCTCTCTCTCTGTGCCTCCTGCCTCTCACTCAACCTTCTTTGTCGTCGCCTCCTTCTTTGTGCCTACGTCTATGCCTGGGGGTCGCCGCCTCTGGATCTGGCTCTACTGTGTGATGTGTATATTTCCCACATTTGTTTTGTGTTATTGCTTTCATAGCCCCCTCCCCCCGACCCCCAGTATCCCCAGTATCGTTTGCATCCCCAATATTCCAGGGTATTTGTTACACTTGTTGTCGCTTATTGGCGAATGTGTATGCATCATTCCACAATTGTTGTCTTAAGATAGATGATTGATCACCACAGAAAGATGATTTTGTTGCTATGATTTTTCTTCTAGATAAATTTTCTTCATAGTTTTCGCACTGTGCATAATATTACCGAGTATTACAATCGATTGAATTCTGTGATCGCATCTCTTGTCGAATACTTCTTCAGAAAAAATAGTTGCGATGGAACTTTTATTGATCTTTTGAGTATATTTATGGATCAAATAAATTTCTGAAAAATCACTGAGGGGGCAATGATTAAAACAAACTTACATATGTTACAAGAGAAAAAGTTTCGGAGTCCAATATTATGGGAACATTTAGAATGAAATAAGATAGGATAGTACTCATACACTATATGAGCGGACTCTACAAAGGATTCGAGCTCGAAGATTAACTTATCTTTTTCACCCCAAAAAATCTGAATTTCTTGTCCAGGGTTTATCCCACCATATACCCTATTCGTTGGTGTATAATCTTAGCCTGGCTCTACCAAAACCTTGAAGATCTGCTGGAGCGTGTTAAAGTTTCAATGACATATTCTTCCAATCAACATCAATATCGAACCATTCCGTATTCCTTATATTCCTATATAAACTTTTCGGGCTAGAAACTTATTCGATCTCCTACTCTTGTCACTGATATCTCATTTCGTTTTCCAGAACTTCTAAGATCTTGACCCCGAATTCATTCCACTCGAATGTTTGTCCAAGCAGGGTATCAATATTTCGTTGCTCGCCTTCATCGGTCGCCTTCGATCACTATCGCCGGGCACAGGCACTGGCGCTGGTGTCCATGCCTATTTGTGTTTTCCTGTGTTTTTGTGTTCTGCAGATGCTTTTGGTTGAAAATAACTTCGAATGGCTCATAGAGAGAGGCGGCAACAGAGATAGCCAGAGAGTGAGAGCATGGTCGCGCGATTTATTTATTTTTATAGTTTGGACGAACGGCGGACTTCTGGCTAGGCGGCAGCGCCGCCGAGTGGGCAAAGCGGCGGGCACGTGGAAGCCGCCAACGAAATGGCAAATGGAAATGGTCGAAAGTTATGGCAATGGTAATGGCGATGGGAGGGGGTGGATATGGGGTGGTGGGAGGTGGGTGTCCCACCGCGGATAAGGATGATACGTCATTACTTTGGTCGGCCGCTGTGGTGGCACTTACCAGAATGGGTCGCTCATTGGCGTAGGACAGTTTTCGCGTGTTTCGTAGGGTCTCCAGCCAGAGAGAGTTTCGGCGTGCCGTGCTTGTGGCGCCACCGCTGCCGCCTCCCCCAACGCTGCCCGTGCGCGTCATAGCCGCGGCTGCGTCTGCGTTGGGGTGTCCGTCTGCTGCTGGCAGCGACGACGACAGTAACGGTTGTGCTGTGGCAGCGGGTACCAGTCGCTGCGATGGTGGCGGCAGCGTCGACGTCAACGATAGTGACGGTGAGGGTGACGCCGACGCTGACGGCGAGGGCGATTGCGATGGCGAGGCAGATGGGGTTGCCGATGGCGATGGCGATATCGATGGCATCAATTGAGATGCTGATGACGCTGGCAGCGTGGCCAGCGGCAGTGGCAGCGACGGTGGCGGCATGGCGGCAAGTGTGGGATTGCCGGCGGTCAGGCATTTCTGGTATAGAGCGCCCGGATTGCACTCGTTCTCCATGCAGGAGGCCGGCGACATGCTCTGGACCTGGGGGCCCCCGCACAAATTTGCACAATTCCCCTTATTTGTTTAATATTAAATATCCTTTGTGTGCTCACTCTCTCACTCACTCACACTCTCTCACGCGCACGCTTTGGACCCAAAGTCACAAAAAGCAAAAACATTGCCAGCAGCGGCAGGGGCAACGACTGCCTGGGGCCCTGGAACCCTGGAGCCAAGAGCCTGAAGAGAGGTCAAACTGTTTCCACAGACAAAAAAAGTGCAGTTTCCGTTTCACTTGCAGAAAATGCAATCGCGACGGGAGCGCACGCGACCAAGAACCGCAGCAGAGCACTTTCCAATGGGCTTTGGATTGAGATTCGGATGGAAATTGTGATTTTGATTTCGATTTTGATTTGGTGTTCCAGCCAAATCGGTATTTTGGCTGCGTAAATGTCCAGAATGTAAACAAGCACACCCAATCGGCATTTATTATAAACTTTTTGTACTTTCATTCGCGAGAGACAGCGGCCTGGGACGGTGGAGCACTTTAACAGCGAAACAGCGGAGCAGCGAAACAGCGATCCCTTCCGACGCAGCGCAACGACGACGTACAAATGGTTGGCCCACCAAAAAATTATATTTATATTCCCATCTTTTCTTTCTGCTTCTTTGTCTGCCTTGTCGTCTTCCATTCTGTTCCGCCAATATAAAGGAACAGAACAGCCGATTTGGGGAGCACGCGTCGCTGCTCGTGGATCGTAAATGGGGTGGATCACGATTGGGAAGGTGGATGCCGAGTGGACAGAAGGCAGAAGCTGGACGGAGAGGGCGGCTATGGGCAGCAGAACCAACAGGTGGAGAGAGCAAAGCCGGGTGAGAGGGGATAAGGACTGCACCAAGGTGCATTTATATATAGGATATACTCAGTATATTTGAGGTTACTTCTATTAATTATGTTATGAGGAAGGAACTGCAACAAAATTTCGGCAATGAGGCAATGAGGTGTGAGGGCAATGCCTAACCCTACATTAACACACCTTGATCAGCAGGCGAAGAGAGTGATGCTGGTGGAGAAGACAGCAGCACGTGGAATGATCGGAAGAGGGCAGCAGCAGGAGGAATCTCAGAAGAGGGAAGCAGGAGAAAGAGAGAGAGAACGACGGAAGAAGATGGAAAACAGGGGCAGAAGAGATGGCAGAAAACATTAACAGGTGGAGAGAGTAAAAAAGGCAGCAACGGAACAGAGGGGGAGCGTCAAGAACAAGCCGATTAGTGCTGCGCTGAGAGAGACATCCGTTAGTTGGTGGTTTCTATGGAACGGGCGAATGAATGGAACACCTGATCGCGTCGACGTCATGAAAATGAATATATTGCAGCCCATAAAACGTTTCCCCAATGGTCACGCTACCCCAAGCGAGGACCGACCCGCTGAATACCCTTTACACATATACATATACCCGTATATAGATTGCTGTGGATGGAGCTTTTCGATAAGAATACATAGTATAAACAGTACATTCAATCAGATCTACAGTAAGTGCTGCCATCTCAAACGGAATTGGTGCAAATTAAAACATTTTTCAACTACCTCTTACCTGGTCGAGTCGATCAATAATACATACATATAGTTTATATAGGATATGTGTGCGATCTACAAAAATACAGAACTACAGCAAAGCTTTGTTTTGCGAAAGCTTTTGTTGAAACGACTGTGTGCGGATGAGGAAGTGGAAGCCAAAGCTTAATGGATGCTAAGATTGATGTGAAAGTGGAATGTGAATAGAACGGTGGGATGGTGGGAAAAGGGATGCAGATAGGGAATGCCAAAAGTGGAATCTAAAGGTCGAATATGGGGTGAGACAACTGATGGATGGGCACGTGGAATGCGACAAATACAGGATGCGGAAGTGGAGACCAAAGTGGAATGCGGCAGTGGATTGCAACTATGGGATGCGGAAGTTCAGGCTGCAAAAATGCTCAACAATCATTAAAACGGTTCTCAAACGGTTTTTTCCATTCTCATTTTTTGCTTTTTTTTTGTTTTTGGTGGTTTTTTCTAGAGGTTTGAATGGACATCGAGGCAGTGCAGACTAGGAAGAAACTTATACCAAAACGCAAACCGGATTGGACAAAAGGCATTTAGCATTTAGCAACAATCTACATGACCGGCAAGGGCTCAAGGCGGGGTGGTGCCATTGGAAATAACTTGGAACTTTTGGAACTACTCGTACGAACTGGTTCACATGAATTTTGGTTTTTGTTTGTTTTGTTTTGTTTTTCATGTTTCATTCTAAACATTTACGAGTATATGTACATACACATAAAACAAAATTGTTAGTTTTGGAAAATGGGTTTTTTTCGGTGTATATTTCTTTTGTAATTGGTTTCTGTTGTTGTCGTTTTTTTTTTACTGTTTGTTAAATACCATTTTGGAGCTTTGGAGCGTTTCGCTAGTGGCCTCGGTGAAGGCCCTTCGAAGTCTCAACTTTCGGCTTTCGGACAAGGTGCGAGGCATTAGAAGAACGCCCTGGAGAGAATTGTGAGAGTGGTTGCGATAGGCGATTAATACAGATTAGTTAGTTAGTTGCTAAGTTAGTTAAGTTACTGGAGCGAGAGAGAGCTAAAGATTCCGTGGGAGGGGGCGTCTAGGGAGCGGGAAACAGACGTAGGGATGGATTTAAGCAGTTTCCATACATATCTATCATAGATCATAGTAGAGACATAAGTGAGTTGCGATTCCTACAGATACAGTGCGTTCAGAAACTGATTGGTAAAAGATTATGTATCGAAAAATTATCGGTTAGGTTATCGATACGTTTTTTTATCGAATTCTTTTAGTTGTTAAATTTGTTCTGAAACGCACTGTAGTATGCATATACATAAGTATTATAAAAGTTGGATAAGATAATATTTCTATCGCAACTACATAGATAATAGCAACTTATACGATATTTAATACGATTAATAACTATAACTATTAGAATGATATTTCATGAAAGATCATATGGGATATATTAAGGCGTAAACACGAAAAGATACTTATGTGAATGGGGGAAAGAAAGAGTTAGCGTTCCTGGGGGACTACCCCCCCATCCAGGTGGAACATTAAGATACATACGTCCATACATATGCATATAGGTGGAAAAGTTCCATGAACTTCCATTTTATGTTGCATAATTAAGTGGGAGAAGCTTTGCAACAAACAAAAAACAGGAACAAGAACAAAAAATAGAGAAAAAACATAAGACAATCGAAAACTTGAAATACGTTAGAGCTTTTACCAGAAGTGCAGCACGAAAGGGGTGGTGGTGGGGTTCCAAAAGCTTCTTTAGCTTGAGGAAGAAATGCCAAAGCTTCGGGCAGCCATTCAGTGATTGGTAGTTGGGGCGACTGCCGAGGGAAATAGAAGCACATACAATTTTTATTGTCTTTTTTATTCACGTTAAATGTGCCTTGAAAGCTTTCGACCGGCGAAACGTTAAGTGGCGGTCCATACCCCTCTCCTCTGTCTATTTCACTATGGGACTGCCGTTAGTTTTAAAAAAAAATAAAGCTTTGCTACCCAAAAAGCTCCACGCGATACTAGCGGGAGTCTACTCCTACGATTCCCTCCAGCTTTCCCGAAAGACACAACCCTCAAACGCAATTATCTCTAAAGGGTGGGCGGGGCAGATGGGGGAATGGGGGCGTGAGGGTCAGAAAAATAGGAAAAACGCGACAGCAAATGTCAAAGAGTGAAAAAATTCATCAATCATTGCCGTAAGGTCACTTCCAGCATGAAGAAAGCGATATTTTTTTTCCTTATACCCCAGATATCTATCTATAGATATACTCGTATTTCATTTTTTTCGAATATTTTTGGGGAGCACCAAAAGAAAAGTTCAGACGACGCCGTATATTAATATTAATTATAATTATATCTGCCTTTCGTGGGAGACAGCGAAAGATATTGATAAATGTGTGCGGGTGCTTTGGGGGGCAATCGTTTGGCATTTCGTGTGAGAATTAGGCACGCCTCCAATCCTCTTTTTGGGGCACTTAACACAGTCCCATAATCAATTTCCCCATCAGCAGCAGCAGCAGCAGATACTGGTGAAAATGATTCAATTAAACTTTCTGCTTGTTTTTCTCTTGCTTCTTGATTAAGCTTTTTCGTACTGCTTCTTTCTATTTCGGTGGGAAAAACCACTTTAATGCCCACCTACCAAGACGCAAATGGCACATCTTCATCCCCATCTCATGATCTCCACTATTCGGCCCCATCCTCAGGCCCATCTTCTACCACATCTCCACTATTCAGCTCATTCCTCACTTCTCGATCAAATAGCGTGTAAACAAAATTTTTAATTGTGCCCCAAAAAATGCCAGAGAGAGGGAGGGAAACACCCATGGAAAGAAACAAAAATCGAGCGGGGGCACTTTTGAGGGAGAATGGAAAATGCACAAATGAACAAAATAATTGTTCAGCCAACGCCGCGTATGAGCAATATTGATTTTCACTAATTGGATTTCCGCGCGGGAAAGCGTTAGACCGTGGGATGAGGCGGTCACAGAGGGGTACGGGGGGCTGCGACAAAAACCATAAAAACTGAAAAAAGAGAAAATCAAGAAACAACAAAGTAAGCAAATCGCTTTATGAATATTATAAAACAATAGAGAAATTAAATACGGAAATATTTGAGTATCGAAATTCTTCATGAAAATGTGTGAGGGACTCTACAAGTAATACGATAGAAAAAGAGTGATCTACAAGAGGGGATATTCAGAATATACTTTGATTAAAATTAGATTACAGATTAACATTACTGAGTAAAAGTTATTAAAAGGTTGATTATATAATAGCTCAAGTTCTTTGGGTCGTAAGACGCGTAGTTGTGCGACCAGTGTGACCAGAGCTGTCTAAATTATGGGTTGAGCAATACGATCGTCAACCTAAGTGCAAGATCATCTGTGATGGTCACTCGACAAACACATCTACCATATTCATATTTTCCGGTGATAGTAGCTCTACTGGCTTAGTTGGTCACTCTTAACCTTAAGTCTGGCTACACTCTTTAATAATAATATTCGAAGTAGTAGGGCCACACTGTACTATTACTTGAAGGCCGCAATTCATTGTGTAAACTGTAAAGCGATCAGTGATAACTTATTGTCAGAATGGCTTGAAGCAAACTCCTCTGGTCACACTTATCTGCTGGATGATGAACACCAGCCTGGCCACACTGTTTATATATCATGGACTCTGTACAGAAATGCAAAGATTTGAGAACACAGAACATCGAGTGCGAACAGTGTCTACATCGAACATCGAATATGTACATATATATACTTTATAATATGTACTAGTATATATACTGTATAAAAAGACTTGTGGATCGAATATATCGATGTCGTATGGGTATACTCGAACAGGACCACTACCGATTGCAGGTGCTGCATGGAGAGGAACGCTGCGGAAATATATATGGAATATGGATGCTCTCACCTGCTTGAAGGGTCGCATTCCACCGTTGATCCGCAGGGAGTCGGCAGCAATGCCGGCGATGCCATCTTGTGTGCTCTCCCGCAACTGTTTCAGCGACACATTGGGCACCGTGTGCGAGTGGGCATGCCCCACGCAAGTTGCGTGAGTGCCACAACATATGGCCGTGGTGCTGGACTCCGGCTGTGAGCTCTGCCTAATGATGCGCGACCCGTTCGTCGGGGACGACGTTATAAGCACCGGGGGCACCTGCTGCTGGTGATGCTGATACAGCTGTAGCTGTTGCTGTTGCTGATGCTGGATCTGGAGCTGTTGGTGCAGCTGAAAGTGTTGCTGCTGGTGCGAAGGATGCTGCTGCGACTGTAGCTGTTGATGCTGCTGCTGGAGGGCAGAGTTTGATATGCAAATGGCCATCGAGCTGGTGAGATTTCCGCCGCTCTTCACGCTGTCCCGCGATGCGGAACGGTCGATCATGTGTCCGGTGGACATGGGCGTTGTGGAAGCACGGCGACTGCAATTGCGGCATGCTCGGCAACGACTCGGCGCACTTGGCGGTATGCTGGACGCCAGATTTTGATATGATGAGGTCCCCAGATTGGGATGACTCCCAGGACTGGGGCTTGGACCCAGACTACTGCCAGCTTCGTTGGGCTTTAGGCTTAAATTCATAATTGATATGGTCGGTTGTTGCTGCTGCTCCAGCTTGGTCGTCGATGTATTATTGGTCTGAGTTTGCTGTGGATCTTGGTCCTCTTCTTCGTAAACCTCAATGTCTGGCACCATGGTTGTTGTGGCAGGCACCGCGGCAGTACCAGTGCCACTGGCTCTTAGTCCCTGTTCAATGTCCTCGTCATGCTGCATCATCCCGCCGCGCATACTCTCCTCAGAGCCCATACGCGACTGCTGCTGCTGCGACTGTTGTGGACTTGTCAGATATGTGGAGGTGCGATCCTGCCGCATCAGAGTCGGCTTGCCTCCCGATCCCCCGGAGGCCATATTGCCGGCCGATCCCGTTCCCGATCCCGAGGCGGATGGCAATGTGGTAACCACTGTGGTGGCGACTGTTGGTCCATTGGCTGAGCTGCTGTTCTTCACCTGACGCAGCAGGGCGGTTCGACCGCCGCCGCCCCCACCCTTGGGGGTGCCGCTGCTCACCAGCAGAGAGTCCGTCTCCTCGGAGCTCACGTATCCCGAGTTTGCGTTGTCGTTAAGCTTTTGAATTGACATCTGGAAAGAGGACAAGAATACTCAGAGATACAGCAATAATAAATAAGAAAGATCAAGAAAACGAGTAGTGCTTGTAGAGCTTTCAAGACAGATCTTAAAAATATATATATGCAGGCAGAAGGCTTCCTAGTGACAACAGCTGGAGCCTATTTTTGTGCCATGAGAGCGGTGCTGATTGTTTAGGATTAAAAATATTTCGCAATCAAGGAACCTGTGCACCCAGAAAGCTCCCCCTGATCCATCCACAAGAATGACTAGTAGAACTCAGAACGTAGGACTCTGGTACAGAGGAATACCATAGCTTGGTCACAAAGATGTACATTACAGAGATCTTTTCCTGGTCCCATCTGCCATTGAGAGGTGCACTCGGCCCCTGTGAAAGAGGTATAGCCGTAGCTTCAAACTTCCTCTTGGATATATACAAAGTTACAAAAAAAAACTCTGAAAGTCCACAAAAAGAATGGGAAGAAAACTAAACCCCAAAGGCTGTACAGTGGCTGAAAGAAGTAAGTGGACACAGAAAAGAGGAGGGCTATAATCTGGCCAAGAATTAGAAAAAGTCGAGAACCAAAAGGAGGTAAACAAAAAAAAAGCTACCGCAAAGCTCTGTAGAAGAAGAACTATTCGAATGAAGTTGGAAGCCCTGGGGCACACATCCTGGACGAAAAGCAGATGCCATCCATGAGCTGATAAGCCGGGAAAAGCTTCAAAGCCATGCCATGCATGCCACACAAAAGCTCAATGACCGCAAGAACGAGTGTAGTGTACCCCAAAAAGAGGCAACAAAACAACAACAACAACAACAAAAAAACTAATTTGAAACTGGACTCGAAAATGTTGGTAATGAAAATCAATAATTCAACTATAAATACTGCCAGGGAAAAAGTGTAAATTATGCAGGACGAAAGTTATGCAGGAGGACCCGCAGATGAAGAAGGATTTTGTTTTGTGTTTTTGGGGAGTTCCCCCCTCCCCCTCACACTGGCGCGGGAAAGGACAGCCCAGAGACTGAAAGACTGAAACTGAGACTGAGAATGTGAAATGCTGAAACACCTGCAGAGTAATGAGTTCTCCCCGATTATATATGTACGTACATACATATGTATGTATAAGAAATAATATATATGTATAAGTCCATTATACGTTTGCATGTCGAGCGTGCCGCTAATAATAGTTGGGGGCCCCCAGACCCCCAAACCCCCAGACCCCCAGTGCCCAGACCAGAGACCCATTGAGGGCGCTACCCATAGACTAGAGTCCACGTCCATGCCACAGATACCTACTACATATGTATGCACGAGTTTGTATGTATGTATGTACGAATGCCTCCGCCGTACATGGTAGTGGAGATGGAGATGGGAACGTGTTCATTTCTCTCTGGCTGCAAATTGGGTTAAAATCATTTTTGGTGTCGGAATGCAATCGCATTGTTGTCTAGGCCGAAAAATGAAATTCAATTGTTTATGGGCCAGCCCTTGATGGGATTTTCTATAAATATCGCTCGCTTATTGATTGATTTCTCAGTCAGCCCGACAGTAATTTCTCCAAAACAAAAATATGAACGAAAATAAGGGGGAGAAAAACCCGCTGAATCACCTTTGGGCCGATAGAAAAAAAAAGATTGCCAAAGTCCATTCATGGATTGAAACTGGAATAATTGATAAACAACTTTTTATTTTCATTTTCGCTGCGATGATTTGGCGTGATGAAATTTTAATCGCACCATTAAGATGATTGTTTTATCGTGGGCGCTATGGTGTTCAGTGCTACAGTGCGATTCGGCCCCATTATTGGCATCATTTGGATCGAGGAGCGATCGTTTGTATAAAGATCATTACATAAACTATCGGAGATCCATCAGTTTGTTTTCTATGAACCCTGAAATTGGGCATAAAAAGTGATTGATTTTTGTGGCTTCTGTGATTGATGATGCGCTGAAGTAAATAAATCTTATCGACACGTTTTATTAAACACGATCATATACACGATTCATTAAACTCATTTTATAAGCTCATTCTTAAGTTTATAATATTCAATAACACGATCAACTTCGTTTCGGGACTACCTTTGGTTGCATTCGATTAATATATGAATTATTTAAATGAATAAATCCATATAAGCATATTGAAATCCCATGTGATTGAAAAGCCTTTTAACCATATTCTCCATTCTCTAGGACTTTACACTTAGCGATAAATTCTCATTAGAATCAATCAATCGATAAACGATTAAAATTCGGGATATATTTCTTTACGCTCGGTCTACACTTTTCCATATCTGGCAATCTTCAATACGAATACCTTTAGATATTTTGGGACTTGATCGATAATAAACAAAAAAGGCATTTTCGCAAGCCCACTGAAGACATCCTGTTAAGGACAAAGCGATTTAAATCACTAAAATTATGGGACACCAGCTCGCACATCTTTCATTCGATAAATCACCACATACTCGTATATCCCTGCAATATCGAAGCCAATCAATCAATGCCGTAATTCTGTGTAAACCGCACTGTTCACACCTCTTCAAAAATGCAACTCGGGAAGCAGGAAAGGGGAGGGGAGGTACGTACAGAGGACATTCTTTGTGCCCGGAGCCGGGACCGAAACGTAACGAAATGGGGAATAAGTTATATGCACCAGCCGGCACCAGGTGACCCAGATGTCATTCAGGCACTCAGGCGCTAAAACATGGCCCTCAACACACAGCACAGTATGGCCAATAACAATAAAGGCAACACCAGAGCCAGAGCCAGTGCCAGTGCCAGTGCCAGAGCCAGAGCCAGTGGCGTCGCCATTCGGCGGCTCGTGTCCGTGTCCGTGTCCGCACACAGAAGCTGAAGAAAATTCTATTGTGTAATGGTCGTCGTCGCTTCAGGTTCTGGCCATTCAAACCTGACAGCGTTGTTTAATGGGCAGTTCCTCAGTTCCCTCAGAACCCAGAGAACCCCTTCCTTCAATGCTACGGACAGGTCGCAACCGTTCGCATGTACAGATAAAAATTTATTGCACAACTCAAAATCAGAGGCCAGGCGGAGGGGACACTGGACGGGCGTCCCGTGCCTTTGTGCGGGAAGACCCTCTACATAAATTTCATTCCAAAAAAAAAAGAAGAAAGGAAAAAGGAAGGTTCACGGAGGAAGAGAAAAACAACAACTGTGGGGCAGAGAGGCAAAGAAAATCGTTAACTTGGGGCCCCCCAGAAGTGCCCCCAGAGCCACAGTTTTATCCTGTACACAAAGCTCGGGCACAAAACATTATTCCGCTTCCCGACTCCCAGCTGAATCCCAGAGTCAACCATACACCCCTCCCCTCCCCACCCCAGTCCACCTCTACCTCCACTCGAGTCGAGTCGACTCGACGACTCACCTCAGTGACGACCTCGTTGCATTCGTCAGAAGCGCTGTTAGCACATTTTCTAAAAAGGATGCGATAACACGGCCCTCGGCGAAAAGCTGGGAGAAAGTTGAGGGGTCACACAGTCTAATTGTACGGAAGCCCCAACCCGACGAACCGACAATTGCCAGCGGCTCACAAAAGGGCAAAAAGGGCCCGCACACAGAGAAGTAGAAAATGAGAAGCTAATGCCCCAGCAGTCCTAAGAAAACTGACCTTTCAATAAAGGCAAATCTGAATGGGAAACACATCTCATAGATTAGCGAATTTCATTCGCAGATTCTCAAGTTCTCATTACGCGGCACTTTGCGGGTTATTCCTTAAATGGGATTCACTGGGAGAGGGAATGAGAGAGAGAGGGCTATAATAATGATCCAATCGACCCGATCACTAATAAAGAAAACCGTCAGGACATTTATCTTTTAATAGAAGAAGAACTAAGACATCTTTCGTGATTATTTTCCCTCGTCTCTAGGACTAAGAGTGATTCCATTTTCCATAAGATTGGAGATCCCCTTGGATATAGAACTAAGGCATTAACATTTCGAAAATTGATTGAATGGTAATTTAAGATTCTGTCAACCGAACTGCCTCCAAATGCTCCATTTGGAGATCTAGTTCCAAGCCTCAGACAACCCCAAGCACACTTTCTAAGGACAGAAGTTCTGCCCGAAACTCCTGTCTAGCTGTCCATCGTAGTGACGGAGTGAGGGCTAAGAAGCATTTGGCAAATAAAAGAACTGAAACCGAAACAATCCTGACATTTTCGATATGGGTCTGACTTATCCACGAAGCCGCCGATGCCCTCCTCCATCCTGGCAGAACTGTCCAAAGGAACATGCGAAAGCAACAATAGATGATAGACAGCCGGCAGTCGGCAGTCAGTAGTCAGAGCGGAAAGTGAAAGTTATGCCAAACAAAGTTAATGAAGCCATCAACAGGGAACGGTACAGAGCAGAACCCTACTTAGAATCGTCCGTACAGGTACTGGCGGTACTGCTGCACCAGAAATACTCTACATAATACATATAGTCTAATGTTGGGGAAAGTCTTGCGTAATTCATTTGTGCTCCCGAAGCCCCGTGGCAAGAAAATTGTTTTGACAAGAATTGACATTTGCCAGTGTGTGTACCAGCGGCAGTGCCGTGCCGTGCCGTGTGTTGTCGGCACCTGTCAAGATACTGATGGCCACAGTGATACACAGTGATATACATACGATTTGTATACCACGTATACCACGTGTCCCTCCTGGACAGTGTAAATATATACTATATAGTCATCAAGTACACACAGAAAAATATACATAAAATCGCCAAAAATCATACATTAAAAAAAATTTATTCCACCCTACAAACCAACCCATTACTGCTATGCCACACTGGAAGAGGGTACAGATATACATGCATATCTATCCGACCATACCTCTCTCTCTATCTCTCTTTCCCCATGGAAATTTTAGATGGTAAATTTAGAAAATGATTACCTAAAAATCCATTGAAATATCAATCGTATCATTCAAAATGTTGCCTCCATTCTAGTGATACCCATTATTTTTTCAAGTGTACACGCATAAATACCCCTAGGGGTAGCTGGGGCAAATATCTTTGGGGCATCTTGTGTAAAAACAATTACACATGCATGAAACATTTTTAATGGCCTGGCCTGGCCAGAGTAGAGTCGCGCAGGCAGGAGGGCTGGGGCTGGGCTGGGCTCCCCCGAAAATACTATGCTGAGTCACAAAACGATTCCCCACATTCTTTTTTTTTCTAATTGAGTGAGCGAGTATATGCTTACTTCTTATGTCTATATTGAGGAGTACGAGTCGCGAGTACCAGTCCCGAGTATATAGACACATTAACAATATGTTGTGCAAACAGTGAAATTCGGTGCTCCTCTGCGTTCGAGTCGAAGCCGTTAATATCATGAGCTCTCGCCAACAGCCCCCCAACCCCTAAACTGCCAGCTTTTGAAAAGGGTATTAGCCGGAAAAGAGAGAAGGGGGGGCGGGACGGGGGCCCCATGGACAGATGGGGAAATTGAATAAGCCGTGCGGAGTGTGGGGCATGGAATGGAGAGCGGAGTGAAGTGAAGCGTTGGCAATATGGATATTCAGGTTCATTGCTTTGACATTGATGAGACAGGACAAGGCTACCCCCACACACAATGTCACACTGCCCCACTGGCACAACCCAGAGGCAAGCGGCATGCGGCTGGCGGTAGGCGGCATGCGGCAAAGCGGCAAGGACGGTGTGGGGCACACACGTAGCAGTTACGGACAGGCCACGGACGGACAGAGGGACAGCCACGGATAGAGGGGACTGCCGTTGATGGACTTATGTAAATTGACTATGCAAACTGTATAAATATTTGATCAATTTCCATGTCGCTTCGCGTATTGTGAGCCGCAAGAATGAATGTATTTTTAAGTAGATGCAACCACCGCACACACACCCATGCCCCACGCTCCATGCCACATGCCCCCCACACACAGATACAAACGAAATCAATCAACAGTAAATGGACGCGTCAAAAATCAGCAAATGTGAAATATTCCACCCCATCATCAGCCGCGAGCCCAGGCGCAAAACCAAGTCAAGTCTCCGCTCCAAAATGAAAGGTTATGCGGGTCCTCGGGGCTCCTCCACTCGATATCGGCCCTCCATCCCTCCATGCCTCCATGCCTCCCTCCCCAGCCACCTTTCGACGACGAGAGAGAGTCAATGAAGCGAAAAGCAGAAGGAAGCCCCCACGGCAATCGATGAATACATTTTGGTTATTCACTGAAATCGCTCAAAACAATTATCGATATGAATAAAAGACTCTCTCAAATTATATTCCATGGACATATGTACATGCATAGATGGGCAATGAATGCTGAAATCTTTTATGGAAAATGTATGAAAATAAATATAAAAATCCATGTTGTGTTTTGTTTTTTATCGATTTATGTATACAAGCACTTTTCGATAAATTTTATATATCATCGACATTTTTATCGATATGCTTGTAGACGGGGGGCCGGTCATAAAAGCAAAAAGGCAATCGTAAAAGAATCCATTTTAATAAAATCGTGACATGTTTGAGTGTTTCTTTTATCGCCCTCCACGACAAAGTCATCCTAAAATTCACTGCGTAAATATAATACGAGTCATCCTTCATATCTGATGGATTCTTGTTTTTTTCTAAACATTTTTCCCGCAAGAGATTTAAGGAAATTAAATCGAAATGCTAGATAATATCTATCTGAACTTTTTAATAATATGTATATGAATATTATTGGATAAATTTAGATATAAATCGATTATAATTTTATAAACCTATCGATAAATCTATCCATACAATTTAACGGATAAAAAATGGGAAAATGGACCCCTCTTAAGTATGAATTAGCATTAATCGGCTTTATTAAAATCAGTAAACATATTTCATCGATAGTTGATAATACTTTGTGGACTATTTATCGATAATTTCTTAAGGATTGTGAAATTCAAATAGTTTGACGAGTTTCCATAACAAATTCTGCATATGCAGATACTTATATATGTAGATAGATATACTATATACGTTCATATGCAAATTAAAAAGATAGCAAAGTAATTGGAGAAATCAAAGGGGACGATGATGACGCGACAGCGACGACCATAGAGCGAGAGAGAGAGAGCGAAACACACATGGACACACTCCCACACAATCATCTCCAGCGTGAGTGAGTGAATCGTAATGAGTTTTGAAATGCACACCGTCGGAGTGCCGTCGGTCATTACCGGATGACTGGAATGGAGACGCATTCAACCAAGGATATATGTATATGTGTAGTATATACCCCATCCCTTTTTCCGCTGTTTCCCCGTTTCTCCCGGCGCTATGCCCGCTCCTATGTCTGTCATTATCTCAGAGTCGGAGATGGAGAGGAATATTGAACGAAAGAGATGGTTCGGTTAATTGGAGCGCATGATTGATTACAGTTTCCATTAATTACGCTCACTTTGCTCGCTTTTCTGGTCATTAACCATTAACCAGAGGATTCGCAGCCCCGGGGCCTGGGGTTAGGAGCAGGCCCCCTGCTCGGGCTCGGGCTTTGGCCTGATGACATTTAAAATTCAAAAGATTAACCAAATAAATCAAGATTCGATCAGGGCACCGACCGAAATTGATTCAGTTTTAAGAGCGACCCTCCATTAGCGGGAAAACGAGAAACTACTTAAGAATTCAGGCCCCAAATACAACAGAAAAGAAATACATCAAGGGACGACAGATATGGGGATGTTCCTGAGAATAAAGATATTTCTGGGAAATGAGACTGGGACTGGGACTGCGACTGGGACTGCGACTGGGACTGGGAGTGCGACTCGGATCTATTTATGGCAAATTCCTGCGCCGCAGACATATTTCACATTGAACAAACGATCGCTCTCTCACATACAAGTGCGTTTTGGGGATGGGATATATCTGGGGATTTTGAATGGGCTATGCGTATGGTGCGGAACAAAATGGAACATTGGGTAGCACTGCGGAACGGGAGGGAACGGAACGGAGCGGAGCGGAACGCAACGAGACAGAACACCGATGTCGTGAGTGAAAGCGAAAGCACAAAAATGAAAGAAACATAAAGGCGACACCATTTTTGGACCGCAAAAACCGAGAACCAAACAAAACAAATTTTCGTTAAGAAAAAAGTGTGTGAAAATTCTGTCGAAAAGTTTTGGCATTTTCTTTTCGCTTATTTAATTTGCGTTCATTTGATGTATTTTTGGGGTAATAGGTTTTTGGGGAATATAAACCTGATTGACATTCTATTTACAATAGTAGCAATTTCTGAGTGGAAATATATGTACACAGGTATATACTCGTATATTTATGCCTCATCCTGCAATAAAATGTCTGGCGGAATGGGCCTTTGCCAAGTTTTTACAACTGACTTTTAATGGGTATTTAACGATGATTTCAACAACAGAAGAATAATTGTACTTATACTCGTATAATGGGTTCCGAAAACTTATGGAAGAACACCTTGATGACAAGGCCAAGAAAACTATATGGATGGTCTTGAAAAGTTTATTCTATTCTTCTAGCAATTAAAATACACCTCTCATTTCAACATTAATTGGCCATTGGACCACCAAATGTATTTATTCCCGAACAAAAGCGTTTCCGTAAAGCATTTATTTTCTATAACTAAACCTTTTTTCGTTCCCTTTCGTGTGTACTAAAGCCCACCCCACAATTAAATCAATTACTAAAACATGTTTTATACAATTAATGGCCATAACTTTGTTACGCTTAACTAATAGAATCAGGTGTAATTACAGCTCCCAATCGATGGAGGCCTCCGCTGCGTATACGTAACGTTCATTCGATTACCCATACGAATAACGAATAACGTATTCAATAAGCAATTTCCGTTCTCCGAACGGTCCTTATTGAAGGGTCTTTGAGAAAAGTTTAAGAAGTTTTCGCTATTGCATGTTTAAAGTTTTTGAAGCTGTCTTAAAGCCGTGCAACCCACTCAATCATTGGCGATGTCTGTGGCATGCTTCTTGTGCTTCGACCACAAACTCAATTTGACTGTTCATGAATTTTCCATGAAGATTCCAGCACCAGGAGCAGCAGCAGCAGGAGGAGCAATCACTCATTGTTTCACTGTGGTTTGGGTCTGGGTTTGGGACTGGGTCTGTGTCTGGGACTGGCACTGTGACTGATGCTTGTTGGAATCTCAAATTGCATTTTCGAGCATAGCCCAATCCATTGTGTGAATTTGCATGACCGCAAGAGCAGGGCCCAGGCTGGAACATGCCACATGCCCCACACAGAGGCAGCCTGCCGAACATGTCATTCCACGGCTGGGCATGGCACAGGGCCTTTTCGCCGGGTGCTCTCTGCATTGCTCTGCCTCTCTGATTGCACAGCACTCGAAAGCTCCTGTTACTGCGCCCCGCTGCTCCTTTCCCCTCCCTCCACTGCTGATTCTTCCAACTGGAGGACCGCTCTTGTTCGCTGCAGCCAGCGGCGGCGGCCTGCGGTTTGTCCCTAATCTGCATATCGCCCTTCTGGCAGCTGGCAGATTCGTACTGCGGCGAGTTGGAGGACCGTTCACCGCACACATAACTCATTTGGAATTCACGCCTGCAACGATTTCGACGCTTGCAACGCTTGAAACGCTTGCAAGGCACTCCTCCTCTCGCTCAACCACTTAAACAATCAACTCTACCGCTTGGACAATCATCCACTCTCCCATCTCCAGCTCACAGTGATTCTCCCGCTTGGACATTCGTCTCCCGTTTGCAGCTCCTCCTCCTCCTCCCCCATGGATGCACCTACTTTCTCCCGCTGTGCTGTCTCTCTCTCTCTCTCTTGCTCTGCACTTGGCTTACAATTATTGCTGCTTGAGTCAGTGTTGCATGGTGTTGGTGGAAGGGGGTATATTTATACAGGGTGTGCGTGCGTGTGTGTGTGTGTGCATACAGGGTGTGCTTTTTTGGTATACCCACTGTGATAGTTTGCGCCGCCTTTTTGCAATATTCGTTGTTTCTGTGGGAGGTTCTGGGGCTGCAGCTGCTCCTTTTACTGCTCCTGCTCCCGTTCCCGCTCCCGTTGTGGCTCCTTCAGTTAATGGCTTCCACTGCTGCAGCTGCTGCTGCCACTGGTGGTGCTGCCACTGGTGCTGCTGCTGCTGCTTTTCTCTTGATAAAATCGGCAATATTTTTGGCACGCGCGTGTCACTGTGCAAGGAGTACAACGAGTAGTATATGGATACAACACAAATGCTGCTGCAGTCCGTCCATATTGCCATTTATGCATATGTATATGTATATATGTATATGTGTATATGTGGGTGTTTGTGGGTGGTTTCAGTGTTTGTGTGAGAAAACGTCAAAGAGCGTTCCAGCAGCCGTCACCGTCAGTGTTGTTGGAGTGGCTTATGTTGGTGGATTGGTGAACTCCATTCGCTGTTGTTGAACTTTTTGCAACTGTTGTTGAAGTTTTTTCTTCTGTTCCTGCAGTTGCTCTTGCTCGTGTGTATATTTTGCCCTTAGCTCTATAATTCGGTCCCCCTTTTGTTGTAGTATTGCCTTCTGGTACTTCAATGTTTCCGTATGTCTTGCCAGATATTCTTGATGGTCTTCAAGTTCTTTATCTTTTTTCGGAAGTTTCTTCTGCTGCTGTTGAAGTTTTTCCTCCAGTTGTTGTAGAGTTGCTGCCTCTGGTTGCTTCTGTTGTTGGTTTTGTTTTTGTTGCTGTGGCTGTTCCTGTTGTTGTTGTTGTTGTTGTGGCTGCTGTTGTTGTTGTTGCTGCTGCTGTTGATGTTGTTGATTTTCGTGTTGCCGAGTGGACATTTTCATACGAGTTTCCATTTGCGGCCGCAATGGGCCACTACTTTTCTTGCACTTGTTTTATTTTAAACAAGAATATATGTACATTTATGAACTATAGAATAACAGCAAAAAAAAATTTATTTATATAGATATATGCATACGAGTATATATGTATATTTATATACGTATACGCGACACCCACGACGAGGCGCATTCAACTCCGTGTTGCAAGTATCCGCTGTTTCTCCTCCACCTCCACCTCTGCCTGTGACTGCCCCTTCCACCTACAGTTTTATTCTGTTGGTTTTTATTATAATTTATCTCTTTCTTTCTTTCTATTTTTACGGGCTGCCGCCACTGCGGCCACTGACTGCACAACTTGCAACAATATTGTCGCCTGCGATTCGATTTCGAATTCGAGTGCAAATTTCGAATACCGTGTGGAATGCCCCACAGTCCGGGATGCTGTCCGGAAGAGAGAGTGAGAGTGAGAGGGCGGGGGGGAGGCAGGAGTGACTGACTGACTGACTTGCACTCTCAGTGGGCCCGCAGGCAGAGCCATGTAATGGCTAAGTGCTGATTCGAATTACCCATCCCGTCCAGTCCCGTTCGTCGCTCATTGACCCTTTCTCTTTGTCCAATTCCCGCTGGCACTCTCTAGCCATCCCTGTCTTTTTTGAGCACTATCTCCCTTTGTTTTACTCTCTTGTACACCCTCCGGCGGCTCTCGCTGGCTAACTGTAAATGCAGTTGGTGTCTGTCAAGATATCCAACTGTAAATTACCCCGTAACAGTAAATGGACTCTTGCACTCCCACTGACTCCCACCGACACCACGATCAATGTACCCTGTGGATGCAAGGTGCATCGGAGTCGCACAAAAATCACTCACTTTCTCTTTCTCAATCGCTCCTTTTCACTTGAATTGAAATATACAGCTATGGTGTTGAGGGCTCTGTCCCTCTTCTCCGATCAGCCTATCTCTCCATCACTCCATCACTCTCTCTGTATCTCCCTCTCTCTGTCTACATATGTATTTCTAGCTCCCTCTGTTAACTGTGACTCCTGTATGATGCTGCATTTCATGCAAATCCCGTTATTATTATTATTGCACCTTACACGCTTATACGCTGCTATGCATGTCTGTGTGTCTGTGTGGGTGTATGCTTGTGTGTTTGCGACTCTTTTGCGTGGGCTTGTGTGTGCGGGTGTCGAATTGTGTGTGTGTGTTTGTGACTGAAACAAAGTTCGAGTGCGACTGCTGCGCGACGACGGGGGCCGCGTTGAACTTTTGAACACACAGACACGGACAGAGGGCGTCCGTCCGTCTTGCTTTCACGTTGATGTTTCCGTTAGTGTTGTTTGTGCGATACTGACTCAATTTGTTGCTCGGCACCGTGTATATACGACATCGACGTCGACGCTGACGCTGACGTTCCTGCTCGGTCGGTCGGTGGGTCGTCGTTGTTGTCGTCGTCGCGGCGTTCGGTCGGCTGTTGGTCGGTCTCGGTCTCGGTCTCGGGCCCTCTCTCGCTTGTGGGCGTGGAGGGAGTCCCGTTTAGTGCGGCCAGAAGCGTCGGCCACACGGGCGGGACAGGCACTGGGCCAGGAGTCGGTCGAGTTATAAACGGGGCTCGGGGGTTTGGGTCGAGTTCGGGTTCGGGTTCTGATGGGGGTCGAGTCGAGTGTCGTTCTTGCGCCAACGTTTATGCTGCTTCCTTTGGAGCCCCATCCCCTTTTCCAGCGGTGTGGCCGCGATGGGAGCTCTTCTTTCTCATAGAATCCACTGGCAGCATACACCCCCCTCGAGCATAGACCACAACGCCTCTGTCACACTTCTTATAGAGTGCTGAAAAAGCATATAACGGCGCTATGCCGAATGAATGCAGATTGCTGGCAATCGGTAGTCGGAATCGGAATCGGAATCGGAGTTGGGAATCTCGACTTGCAATCGGGAGTTGCGAATCGTTATCGAGATTCGGAGTCGGGAGTCGCAACTCGGAAACGAGAGGCGAAATGAGGTGCTAGAATGGGAATCGCTATTCCAAATTGGAGTAGTCGGAATCGGAGTCGTTTATCGGGAGTTGTAATCGTAGGAATCGAAATTGAGAAACATTATCAGAGTTAAAGCCAAAGCTAGAGTTGGAGAGTTTTCTAAGGCCCTCCTCCTGGTGTAGATCAACGGATAGAGAGCCCTTGAGAGTTTCAAAGTTGATTGGATCATCTTAGAGAAGACATAAGGCGAACCAAAGGATAGACACTTCTTTCGGAGAACTCACGAATTTGTTTAACTATTTGGAACTATTTTTTTTAATTCTATCAAGAAACCCCTGCTTTTAGAAAATTTTACGACTCTGGACTTGCGAATAATGATCTGTCAGATCGTTTAAATATTCAATAAACCAATTTATGCTTTATTATATAAGGGGTTGGGTTTTCATTTCATGATTCATATTTTCAACAGAAGAGCCCCTGAAGAATTTCGTTAAATTCTACAATTGACTTTTTGTATATCTCATCAAAAGACCAAGAAGCTCCTTTTAAGCTTTTTTCCACTCAAAATGGAGAAATTTCTGAACCTTTTTGAAAGGGGCAAAGTGCTCGGACTTTTGGAGGGTCTCCGCAGTTCCGTTGCGTCACCGATGTGGCGTTCGTTTCTTGCCACCTTTAATATATGGAGCGGCGGCGGCGTGGTGCAGTGTTGAGGTAGCCGCTCAGTGGTAATGGTAAATTTATGGTTCTGTGGGCGGGAACAGATGGCGGAATGGCGGAATGGCCGGGGACTTGGCGCTAGGGGCGGGCGGCGAGGGGCGGGGGGCTAGGGAGCAGTATGCTCCTGGCGCTTGACGCTTGGCGCTAACGGTGGTTGTTGATGCTTGTTTTTGTAATTCCCATTCACATTGTAATTACCTCGTTTTTATGTCCACTCAGAGGGTATTATGGCACTTCGAGGCAGATGGTGGCAGCAGATCTGCTGACTCTGAATAAATCTTGGGCCGAACCAACTGCCTGTCCTCACAGAACATTCCCAGTCAAACAGAAGACAAATCGAATGACTATATCCATACCCATATCTTTCAGGAAAACTATCTGGGTAGAACCAACTCTTTGTGTGGGAAACACTTCAGTCCTTGAAGATAATTCAGTCTAACCCAGACAAAAGGCAAAATGATCTGTTGTGTGGCTGAGGCTATAGATTTCCCAGGGTATTGACACCTTCGAAACCTCTACCGAGAACAGAAGTTCTTTCGGTGTTTTTTTTTTTACTGTTTTGTTTGGTCTTTTTGTTTTGTTGTATGCGTTTTTGGTTACAGCTCGAAACTGGCACGAGTCTCGACTTTTATCGCACAATACACACATGCCACTCACGCAGAGGGACAGACAGAGAGAGAGCGACTGAGAGAGAGAGAGAGAGAGAAAGAGAGTGATATAGAGAAAGAGACAGACAGATGGAACATTGATTTGGCATTTGTTTTTGCAGCTCCGGTTTTGACTTAATGCCCTCCGTCCCGTACCTCCGATTATTATTGCAGAAAACCCAACATAAACTAAAAAGCTTTTTGCCACCGAAGCTTAGGAAGGGCAGTGTCCGTAAGACTAGGGCTCTAGTGGGGCTCTGGTGGCTATATCCTCGGGTTTACCATGGATTCCGACCGACCGAACAACAGAGACGAACGAATAAAAAGCTGACAGTATTTCCCCAAAAAATTCATTTCATTTTGAGGTTATATCATGCATATATGTACATATGTATGCCCTTACCTGTCCAAAAAGAACAACACACACACACGCACCTGAGCGGGGGGGTGTCTGTGTGTGTGTATTGATTTGTGTGTGAGGACAACAGGGGATTCCCCCAACCACCAACCTGTCGCTGCTAAGCAGCCCTCCCCTTGCTACATCCCGCCATTAAAATGGGAAAATTGCTGTACATAATTTATGAAAAACCTTTTCACTAAATAGTTTGTTTCCCTTTGCTACCCCCAAAAAAAAAAAAACAGCAACAAAACAAAGTTATTCAAGCGAAATAACTTTCTCCCTAAACGAAGAAGCAAAAAAAAAACCAGAGAAAATATTTCCAAAAATATCCCAAAGCCCCTGAAGCAGAAGTGGAAGTTGAAGCAGGAGATGGAATCAATAGGGCTTATGGGAGGAGCACCCACACTCATACAAAGTATTTATATCTCAGGGAGAGACATCTTTCATCTTCGAACATCTGCCAGGTGGTTTACCGATAAAAAAAAAACAAAAAAAAAACATGGAACACATGAACTATTTAACTACCGAAAAGTAAAGAAAATCATACATATTCATAGTCTCTTATTTTCCAGCTCTTGCTTCATTAGGGACTCATTTCTTTATCAACGGAATTCTGGATTCATTTCTTATAGATGTTGAATGAATCATCTGCCATCTTTTTCGTATGTCCTTAATAAAGGAATTCTTGATACAGTGATACAAAAGATGCTACTCTCTCGTACATTTGGAAATCAAATCTTGTGTCATACGAAATATCGGTATTCGTGACAGAAAACAGATCCCAGACCCACGGACCTCTCCGCCAAGACGGAGCTTGTATACTTTCCCACCAAAACAAATAAAACGATAGACGACGCGTCAGGAGGCCAAAGAGAAGCTCGATTATTGGGGCCAGGCGCGATTACGTACAATCCGAAAATTGGAGCACATTAATCAAGCCAATTAATACTCGAAAAAAACCAAACCTGAAAACAAAAAGACTCGAAAACCCTCCGTAAAAAAGGTCAACCAAAGACTCGTGAGGCGCCAGCAACGGCAGCAGCAGCAGGGGGGGAGGACTGGAATGGGTGTAAGATAGGTAAGATAGGTATGTAACCCCCTGGCTTTAACCCTACTAATTTTCAAAATGGAAATGCTTACGAGTTGGAGAGGCGGGAACCTAGGCGAAAATGATTAACGAACGAAGCTTGCGACAGACAGGATATAATAATTTATTGATACCAAGCACACACACACACACACACACACACATATACGACATAAGGATACATCCATGGAATAAACACACGCGTGTCGTATCCTCCTCTACACCTTGGACATTCGCTGGTTCATTCTCCTGGTCAAGGCTCTGGGCTCTGGGCTCTGGGTTTCACCTTACAAGCTCCTATCCATGGACTTGACAACTAGTTTGCTGGCTTCCTGTTTTGTCCGACCTCCGCACGAGGGCCCCTCTGGAGCACACACACACCTACCTACATACATACGGACATACAAACATACCTGCTGAAGCGACCACGAACCAATCCACCCACAGAGTTGGTAAATCGGTGACCTACAAAACAGCTAATCGTTTCTAACGGCCAAAAAGTTGCTCCTGTTCGTTTTTGTTGGCTCGGGATTTGGGGAGTACCCTGAGAGGCCCGAAAGACACGCACGTGTTATGGAGATACGTAGCCAAGGACTATCACTAGGAATGGGGACGGACACCCCATTCCATTCCATTCCATTCTATTCCATTCCGTTCCCCGCAGTGAACGAACGCCTCTTTTGTGTTTTGCTTTTTCAATAAACAGTGTTTAATTTTAGTTGCAGTTTCTTATGCACATTCTTATACACAACATGTAGTAGTAGTAGTAGTAGTAGTCAAAGGATGAACTTAATTATTAGGCTTGAATCTTGAACATAGAGTTAGGTTACAGTACAATCTAGGTTTGAGACTCCATCGATCTTAAGTCAATTAAGGGTTGATGTCTACCCCCCATAGGGCCTTTGCCATAGCATACTTTCCAGAGCAATGCGATCCAAGGTTTCAGCTTCAATGAGGCTCCGGGTAATGCATAAACTTATACTTAGTTTTTCTAATAGAAACAAAAAGAGATCTCGAGAAGGATCTCAAGAGCAGAAGATTCTAAATCCATTGTTATTAAGTTTTTATAGTAGGAAATGGAAAATGAAAAAGATTGGCATTAAAGTTAAAGAACAACTGAGCGGAAATGTGTTTTGAAAACATATTTCAGTATATTTTACAAAAAGATATTGGTATTGAATGTTTCATTATGTGGAAACGGAATGGAAAAGACTTTGCTTAAAATAAAGTCATTAAGACTGGAAAAATATGGACTCGTACCTTATAAAGAAATCTGGAGTCGAATGGGAAAAGTTTGAAAGTATATTTCGTTATACATTTGAAATTTAAAAGAGATTCGAGTGAACAACATTATCCACTATGAAGAAAATGGAAATGAACAATTTTAAGTATAGTTTCGAAAGAAAATAACGATTTGAAGATAACAGTCTAAAAGTTTAAAGCTTAAAGTTTGAAGAAAACGTTTTTGGAACATATTACATTATACTTTCTAAAGAATATAGTATTTGTATAATGATAGTGGTGCGGAATGAAAAGGTAACAGTTTTATGTTTCAATCAATTCGAGTGAAGAAGAGTTTTTGGGAATATGTTTCATTAGAGTACGTGTACGAGTACGATTATAAAGATGAAGATTCATAGTGGTCCGTTGCCGGTGGTTTTCGTATGAGTATAAGACACAATTCATTGCATTCTGAGGATGAGAGATCGTTCAGAGATAAGGTATAGACATGGATAGATTACAATACGAGCTTAGTTTCCGTTATCTGGTTGTTTTTTTTGGCACGCCCCAAGGCCCTCGTTTTGGATCTCGTACAATCAGTGCGGATGGGAACTACAGACCGACCGAAAGACAGACAGACAGAAAGATATATCCATTTATTATAAACCTGAACAACAGGTGGAACGGAAGGTACACACGCACGCATACACGCACACACACACACAAACACACACATACATGGAACTGTATTGGCTAAACGATAGTCGTATATCTCTATATATGGGATGGATCCCCCTCGGGTCCGGTCACCAAGTTTTTTTAGACATCGACGACCATTTTCTTATGGATATCGGTGTTGCCCACCACCGAGCAGAACTCATCGAAGGATATCTTCCCGTCCTCGTCTTTGTCGGCAAAGCAGATGGTCTTGTCGACGATCTGCTGCAGCTGTGTATCCTTCAGATTGTTGCCGACCATCATCTTGAGCACCTGGAAGAGCTCACCATTGGAGATGTACCCATCGTTGTCCATGTCATAGATGCGGAAGGCGAAGCGCAGCTTAGAGAGCTTGTCGCCGCGCACGCTGAACTGGGAGACGCCCTGGATGAACTCCTTGAAGTCCACCTCGCCGTTGCCATCCGCATCGAAGATGTCGATTACGCGCTGCACCAGCGGATTCTGCTGCAGCTCCGGCAGAGACATGAACTCGTCGATGCTGAGGGCGCCCGAGTTGTCCAGATCTAGCTTCCGAAAACGCTTGCCCAATCGCCGGATCTCGTCCGCATCGAAGTTGGAGCACATGTCCATCGGCAGGGAGGTCTCGTTACCCATATTTGGCCTTGTTTCTGATCCTTAAACGGATTCCGTTTGATCTAATAAAAACTGAGCACTGAGTAAATACCACTGAGTAAAAACTGAGTATACCACATCTTGTGGGTGGGACATGGGACATACCTGTGGGCTTCTGTATTTTGGTGAGTCCTTCCTCTCGCTCTCGCTCTCTCTGTCAATCGGTTGTATTCCTCAGGTGGAGGTCCTGCTCTCTGCATGAAATGAAAAGAGAAGAGAATGTGTAGCAACACTTTTATTTTGGGGCCTCAATCATATCGATTTTCCACTAGGAAAATCTCATCCTGACGCCTGCACTTTTTCGCTTTCTTTGATTTCAGGCTGTGTTCTCCGGTGAACTGATGGCTAATCAGTGGTTGAGGATTCACCCAAGCTGTCACCCAGGCTTGGATTTGGAATATTTTAACGTTTACCAATGGGAAAATTACCATAAACCAACAGTCCAGCGATTTGTTAACTCTAAATCTCTCTACAGCAAAAACACGACTGATTCCGGGAGGGTTTTTCCTCCATTCGTTGTGTAGCCATGGCATAACAATATTAGGTATGGCTAACAACCCAGGGAGCTGTCTTATTTCAAGGTACTTAAGTGTTTATTTTGCCAATTTCGAACGTTTATAGGTATGTTCCACAGTTCTTTAGTTCTACAGATATTTTCTTCTTTATTTGCATATATAATTATAAACATTCCATAGGCCAACGGACACATTCGATAACAACTCGCGGTTGATTCTGTATTTTTGACTTAAAAATGGAAATTCCAGTTACAGATAGCAGCTTATTTAATAGGCGCAGATATCAAAAATTTCTTATTTATGCAAATGTTCATATTTTTGATGATACGTTTCTAGTAGGACAGCTAACTTTAAAAAATGCTCCTTCAAGGATATAAGGACACCAAAATTGAGTGATTCAATAAGATTTTAAGGAGAATTTCGCCGTCATGTGAGAACATCGAAGGGAACTGTAACTGTGAGGAGAGAGTATTGGTAGCTTCCCCATACCTTAATATAGATATACCCTGGTAACGATAAAAGGCACAGACAGGCGCAAGAACTCTTTTTGGTCTCAATGCAACTGCAGTGTGCCAGAGCGAGACGGCGGTGGCACGAGTTTAGGAGAGAGCACAAGAATGTCCGGGCAGCAGACTGTTGCTTCTCGCACCTGAAATGCATTTATTTTGTGGCATACATTTGGGAGTACAGATCAATCTACGCATCGCAATAAACATTTGTGAATACATTTTGAAAACGTTTAAGAAACATAACTGTCAGGTATTTTCATACGCGTTAGGTAATTTTATCCGATAAATATGTTATCGATGCCAGAGCGCGTTGGACTGTATATTCAAAAAAAAATTCAACAAAATTTCGCGTAGGCGTATTATTTTGTAGGGCTTTACCGAATACATAACATATAAGTACTTTAAGCGTACAAGGTAAACAGCCAGTGGAAAACTTAATACCTAGGCTTACACAAAATTTAAATTAAACAAAAAAAAGGTGACTACAGAGCATTGACCTGCTTCTTTTTCTCTTCCAGATAGTCCTCCTCATCCGTGCTAACAACATATACATCTCGTGACTTGGGTTTAACCTGCTGCTTGCCCTGCTCGGCCTTTTTAAGGATATTTTCTGCAAAAGGAAAGAGTTGTAAATCGATTCTCAAGATCCAGGCAGAAGCAGAGACAGACACTCACCATGTGCAACGCGCTCCAGTTCATCTTCAGTGTCGATACCGGAAGAGATATCGTGGGTGACATTGGTATTCTTCTCCTGGTTATGATCTGCATCATCTATTTCCACCATCACGGGAACAGACATTTCGATATCGCCAGACAGCTGCGGCTCTGGCCGGGCTTTTGGCTTCAGTGATTCGTCGTGCAGCTCCTCATCGCTCTCTGGCCGGCCCACCTCGTCTGTGTCCAAGGCATATCGACGCCATGGCAAGTACTTCTTATGTGCATGACACTTCTCGATCCAGCTGCGGGTCACGATCTTGCCCTTTCCTTTGACCTCCCTATATTTGGGAGTGTTCTTAAAGGCGCAGCTGCAAGGAATGAAAGCCACAATTAAAGGCCGAACGGCTACGAATGTAGAAGATGAGACTTACATCAGATGAGTGCATCCGGACTCCCAGTCTGCCTTATACCTGGCCCCCATGGCCGTTGCCTTTGAGCGAAGGTCCGCGCGATCTGGATTCTATACGGGAAATAGGGCCTTAGTTATGCGATCGATTGTATACTTCTGTGTATGACTGTGTCTTGCCTGTATCCCGCTGATGACCAGGACCACGCCGCGCAATAGCTGATTAAAGGGTCGATACTGGATGGTGCTTTCTTTTATCTTCAACTTTTTGGCTGGCGTGGCAGCGCCTCGAGTGGGCGATGAGTGGCGCTTATGAGCCGACGGTCTGGGACTCTCCTTTGATCTGCCGCTATCCCTATCCCTGGACTTGTGGCTCTCCCTTTGGTTGTCGCTCTCCCTTGGTTTGTGGCTTTCCCTTGATCTCTCCTTGGGAATATCCTTGGGCTTGGGGCTGTCCACTTTTGGTGGCGCCTTGTCTATGGAATGACGCTTGGACTTGTCTTTCTTCCGCTCCTTCTCCTGTTTCTCCTGCTCCACGCGTCGCCTGTCCTTGTCAGCCTCAAGGTGCTTGCTCCAGCGCTGCTTCCTCGGATTCGTATCATCGGCATTATCGTCATCGTCGTCATCCCCGAATAAAAGTGAAGCCCGATTCCGATCCAGAGGCTTTGCATCCGTCTTACCCTCGCCAGCAGGAGAGGCAGAACGTGACTCTGAAGCCGGCACTGGCGCTGGTGCTGGTGAGGGAGCCGGCGACACTGAAAGACTCGATGGTTTTGTGTTGCTCAGCCGTCGCATTACTGCAGGGGCGTCTCGAATGGCTGCTGCTGTGCTGGCCGGAGCAGCTAATCCCTGAGACTCCTTCCAGCGCTTGAAGCGCATTAATGGTGTGTCCGTATCGGAGTCTGGCGATTCCTCGCGCATTTTGAATGCCCCGAATTGCATTATCCGCTCGGGTATCAGCGATTTGGCTTTGGACGCAGCTGCTGTGGTACTTGTGGCAGCCGCTTGGGCCGTCACGTGAACCTTGACGAAGGACAGACCGTACTGCACGTGCTTGTTGAATGGCTGAGTGCAGACGATTTTCAGAAGCTTCCATTTCTCGGGCAGTGCGGTGGAGTCAAGGGCTGAGCTGCTGAAGCAGCGCACACGATTTTGGTTGCTGGAGTTCTTGCTCTCGATGGGTGTCATGAAGGAGCTGGAGAGGAGAAGTTCCTTGAAGTCGTCCGCCTTGCAGCCCGTCCGGCTGACGAGTACCTCAATGAAGGCGGCGTGCTCATTGCCAAGGTCGATGCCGGTGACCTGCTGCGGCTCGGCAAACTCCAGTATCACATAGGCGGACTTCTCGCCGACCGCTTGCGTCTTCCATTTCTTGCCGGCGTTTTCCTTCAGCAGATTCTCGGCCACATGCACCTGTAGGATATAGCAACATGTGATTTAGCTAGCGGAGAAGGGATTTCGTCTTGACATCTTACCGGATCCTCGCTGCTGACTTCTCGCACGGATTTCAAAATCGCGATCGGCATTTCGCAATGTTTTTTCTGGGACCGATTCGCGCCAAACGAGATGCCCGAATATATCCGATTAATCAATCAATTTTCTACTTGACCGGCTTGTTTTAAATACTTGTCTTGTTTTCCTGCTACGGCGATTGCTTGGATTATTTTTGGCTCAATTTTGGCTCCTCAACAACAATGTAGCGTCTTATAAGATGAACAAACAAACTTTGCCCACTTAAGCCCCCTATATTTAAATAGTTCAACTACTTGAGGTACATAGCGGAAAATATTAACAATTGTAAATTTTTCTTGTAGATCCCTGCCATCTTTCCTCTGGACTTAAAAACAACCACGATATCTTTCACCTGAACTGGGCTAAAATGATTCAATTTTCATTATTTTCGGTGGAAAATTAAAAAACCCCCCTGGCTTACAGTGGGTTAATCATTTTCCGTCAAGGATTGGAAACCATTTTCCTCGATTTTGATATTCCCTAGAATATTGCTAGATAGATAGGTCTATCAGCCCTGCCCACATAATTTTTGTCCAATTAATAAACCTCTTTTCTACTTGACTGGTTTATTTTAAATACTTGCTTTTATTGAATTACCGTACCTGTTTATGAAATCGAAATTGTTTTTGGGCGCGAATAAAATCTGTGTAATAATTTTCGGCGCCGGGAAAAGAACTACACGGTAACTACATATTTGCTACACGTTCCTACACATTTCCTACATAATGGAAGGAAAAAGAGGGTATGGAGAAGCGAAGTTCGTACGAACCTAGCAATTTTCCTTGGCTGTTTTTGCCTGTTTTCCATACCCCTTTCTTTATCCCGATTAAAATTACGACTCATTTGTTCGTGGCACTATGAGCGTCTGATCCTCAGCATTATACCGTCTAATTTTAAAAATATACTAAATATATTCGCCCAAAACAAGATCGAACAGTTGCCAGCAGATGTTTTCGATGCTTTTCGATGTTCCTGCGTCGCAGTGGCAACGCCAGGAGAAAGTGGCAATTAAAAACAAATAAATAACAAGTGAAAGTGCATGCAATTTTAATTAAAAGCAACAAAATATTTAAGGCCAGCAGTCAACAGTTATCATTCTGTGATAATAAAGATGATGGGTTAAGCGAACCTATTCAGTTCGTTCACTGCAGTTCTTTTTTGCTCGTTCGTTCATGAACGACCCAACAACAATTGCCTATCAACAAAATAATGGACGTTAATGCCAGGCCGAAAGAGAAGCCACAGTCTGGTGGCGCTGCTCCAGCCCCACTGCCAGCCAGGGCGGCTGCAATGCCGCCAAGAAAACTGAACGAGACGCTGGCCGATGCGGAGACGGATGCGGAGATCTCCAATGTCAATGCCAATGCTAATATCGACGACTGGATACACTTCTCGCAGTGGATGCACTGCTTCTGTGTGGTCACCTTCGACCTCAACCTGGGCCAGGCCCTGGAGTATGTCTATCCACCAGAGTTCATGCCCAGCGACCAGGAGGTGAGCAACATTTGCTACATGGCTTTCCCCGACTCCAACTCGGGCTGCATGGGCGACACCAAGTTCCACATGCGACTGCGTGCCATCTCCAAGCAGCAGCAACAGCACCAGCAGAAGCCCCTGCCCACCTACAATGGAGACTGTGCGCCGGCCCTGCGCCAGGATAGCTCCCACTACTGGGGCTTCGTCTACTTCCGCCAAAAGCGTGATGCGAACCTGCCGCGCGGCTACTTCCAGAAGAGCTTCATCATTATCACACGCCTGCCCTTCTTCAATCTCTACTACGATATACTGGCGCAGCTGGCGCCCAAATACTTTGACGAGGGCACCGACGTCCTACGGCAGGCCTGCGAGCAGATCAACAGCCACTGGCCCGGACTGCGCGTGGGCCAGACCCTCCACCTGCCACTGCTCGGGTGCAACTATCAGATCTGCATTCCGCGTGCGACCAGCAGTCGCAAATCACCCACCGAATCCTCCTCATCCTCATCCAACGAGCTGTCCGACCCGCAGACACTGGCCAGCAGCAAGGTGCTGGCGTCGGTCAACGAAATCGAACTCTTCCGCTCCCTCAGCTTTGTGATGGAACAGCTGTACACGCTCTGGGAACTAGTCATCACCGCCGAGCCCATTGTGGTGGTGGCCACCTCTCCAGCCGACTGCTCGCACATGGTCCAAGCGCTGGTGGCGCTCATCGCACCGCTGGAATACTGCGCCGAGGCGCGGCCCTACTTCACAATTCACGACAGCGAATTCCGGGAGTTCACCCAGGAGTGTTCCAGCAAAGCGGGACTGCCCGCCTGCATTCTGGGCGTCACGAATCCGTTCTTTATCAAGCTGCTCAAGGATTGGCCGCACATGCTCAGACTGGTGGACAACCAGGTAAGCTATACGGCGCTAAAGCTTCCTCTATCTACATATGCACTTATCTGCCTCTATATTTGCCTCTCTTCCGCTTTTGTATTGCGCAGAAGAACATGCAGCAGCAGCAGCAACTGCTGATGGGCCAGAAGATGGGCTCACACCGCAATGCCACCTCCTTCTCCAGTGGCTCCTCTGCCGATCACCTGTCCAGCAGATCATCAATGAAGACCACTCCGGCTCTGAATGGCGGTGGCAGCTCCAATGGAACGGATGGGAGCTCGGCGTCGGGGCTGCACACCAAGTACAAGCCGTATCTGAAAAAGGACAAGGCGCTGATCAAGAAGGTGCTTCTGGGGCTAAAGACCAAGCGGCCAGAGCATGTGCAGACGGCGCTGATTCGGCGACATTTGCTGGAGCTGACGCAGAGCTTCATGATACCGCTGGAGCGATACATGGCCTCGCTGATGCCGCTGCAGAAGGACATCAGTCCGTTTAAGTCGGCGCCCAATGCGAGCAGCTTCAAGCTGGACGACTTCCTGGCCACTCTGGAGACGGCCGGGCCGCAGCTAACGTCGCCCCTCAAGGGCGACTGGAAGGGCCTGTACAGGCGCTTCTTTCGCTCGCCCAACTTCCGCGGATGGTACGAGTCGCGGCATCGCGAGCTTCAGCTCACCCTCCAGGATCTACAGCTGCAGGCCCTCTCCGAGGCGAATCTGGAGCACTGGGCCCACGACAAACAGGAGGTGGAGATCATCGATATGATACTCAAGCTCAAGCAAAAACTGAATCTCTACAGCGACAAGTCGCATGGCCTGGAGGGTCTAGCCTGGCTCAGCGCCCACAACAGCAGCAATGCCAGCCATCGGATGAGCACACAGCAGCAGATCCAGGCGCAGATCGAGTGCATGAAGGGTCTGCTGCCGCCCGATCTCAAGAATGTGGTGAATCTTTGATCGTTCCTGCAGATCCTTAGCTAAATCAATGGCGCTTCCTACTATACACTACCCCTCAATCCCTCTTCATTAATTGTATGCGAGTGAGTGCCGCCTGCCTGCCTGCCTGCGTGTGTGTGTGTGGCGCGTGTGATGTTGTGTGTTGTAATCCATTAGATGGAGTCCATCAGGGCTTGGGGTAGGTACTGAGCGACGCCTCTTCATAGTTGTATATACGTTTTAACTGTCTAAAATCGGATTTGATCTATTATTGCTATATCCGTGTCTGTTTTAAGTGTAAAATAAACCTCAAACTGAATTCACAAATCGCTTATAATCGTTATATGTATATTCAAGGACACCAATAATCGAAAAGCAAGACACAAGAGTCCCCCGTTTACACCGCGACAAAGAAAAGAGTGTGCCAATTTGTTTGCTGATAAGCGTCTACCAGTCGGTTTCGCGTTACATGCCAAATCGGAGAACGAAACGAGCACTTTCCAGCAGAAATAATTAATTATGGTTCTCCTCTAATGATTTCTGATATGATATGTGGAGGTCGAACTATTATTTCCCCACGTTGGCTTTTCCGAATTTTATTTTTGTGCCCTGATATGCACCTGCAGCAGAGGCAAGGATAGAGGCGGCTCCTTAGGGGCTGCATTCGGGCGGGAGGGCTAACGGGAGTACTCCTTATCGATGCCGAGACACATCTGATAATCGATCAACTGAAGCTTGTGCATGACGCTGCTCCTGCCGCGGACAAAAGCGGCAGTCGGGTGGCTGCTTCATCTCCACGTTCTCGTACTCGGCCAGGCACGTGTTCCCTAGGCAATCGTGCTGCCCGTCGAGATCGGCAAGGCGCTTGTTGCTTGGTTTTGATTTCGTCGTTAAAAGCGATCGATTTCCCAGCCATAACCAGGGATGTACTGGGGCAGAGGACCTCCTTCCAGACTAGGGGGCCATGGGGCAATGAGTGGTTCCAAGATTTTATTATCATATAAATTATACAGAAAACAAAAAATATAACTTAACCAATATTTATGAGGATTATGTGTGGTTGAAGAGAAACGAGGAAACGTCAAGGGATGAGGGCGGATTTCGGAGCGATGGAATGGTTTTTTGTGTTTAGATAAGAAAGACAATTTCGTCGGCCACCATGATCTGGTTGTCGTCGGTCATGCGGTGGATAGCGGCCTCGATCTCGCCGCTGGCAAATGGCTCCGCGTTGTTCTCATTGATGGCCGTTGTGATGCGGCCGAGGGGCAGGCTCTGCTCGCGGGCCTCGCGGAACAGACGCTGCAGGCCGTTCTTGAAGGCCCCTAGACGGGCATCGCTGATGTTAGCCGGCGTGGGCGTGGCGCCGACCGACTGCTCCTCACTGCTGGCCAACAGGCTGGCGTTGGTGGTGCTGCTGCTGGTTTCACCGCTGCGTACGGCTGGTAGAGAGCGACGGGTCTCACGACGTGTCAGATCGCCGGCATCCGGCTGTGGTGTCTCGATATCCTCCTCGTCGCTATCGACCACAAAATTGGAGTCGGCCTCGGTGCGGGTGCGCTTGTTGCGACGCGTGGGCGAACGTTCCCTGGCGACATCGTCCCCGTCATCGGAGGCGCCGCTATAGCGGCGACGCTTGTTGCCGCGCTCTTTCTCCAGGACCTTCTTGAAGTAGGCAAACTGCACCAGTTCAATGGCCGACAGGGCATCGTCCATGGTCACAGTCTTGGACATGCGGGCGCGTGCATGGGCCGTGGACAGACGAATCAGCGTCTCCAAAGTACGGGCCGTGATGGGCTGGGTGCGTGCCACATCGCTGTCGACGGCCTCCTGGGAGCGGAGGCGCGAGTACTCATTGGCAATGGCCTCGCACGCCTGCTCGCTCAGCTTCGGCTTCATGCACTTGGCCACATGGATGTACTTGCGCATGAACTCCACGGAGAGGATCTTCTCCTGGCGCTGGCGCGACTTGCCGTGCAGCAGGGCATCGTATTTCTCATAGACCTCGGTGTCCTTTTTCTCCTCGTTGCTGGAGACAAAGGAGAGCGAGTCCGCATAGGAGCTGCCCATGGAAAGGGGTTCGCCGTCGGCCTCTTTGGGATTGCGATAGCGATGCATGCGCACCACATGGTCAGAGATCAGTTGGTCCACATCGCTGTCGATCACGTCCAGCATCACGAAGAGCAGATCGAAACGCGACAGCAGCGAATCCTGCAGCCCAATATTCTCCATGGGCGTCTTATACTGATCGTACTGCAAAAACAGAGTAGGGGGGATCGATTATACAAAATGGTAGATGGTAGATGGTGGATGGAGTAGGGCCAGAATATTCTTACCCTTCCGTACACGGGATTGGCAGCTGCCAGGACAGAGCAGCGGGCGTTGAGGGAGGCATGGATACCCGCCTTGGAGATGGTGACGCGACCCTGTTCCATCACTTCGTGTATGGCCGTGCGATCGATGTCGCTCATCTTGTCGAACTCATCGATGCAGACGACACCGCGATCGGCCAGGACCATGGCGCCAGCCTCTAGGCGACGCTCGCCCGTCTCCTGATCGGTGGTAACGGCCGCCGTCAGACCCACGCCACTGGAGCCCCGTCCAGTGGTGGGTATGGCACGCGGTGCCGTATTGAGCACATAGCGGAGCAGCTGAGACTTGGCCACCGAGGGATCGCCGATGAGCAGCACATTAATGTCGCCACGCAGCCTGGTGCCGTTGGGCAGGAGCTTCTCGACGCCCCCGAGCAGGAGGCAGAGAATCGCCTTCTTCACATAGACATGGCCGTGGATCGAGGGGGCCAGACTCTTGCTAAGCAGCTCGAAAATGTCGTTGTTCTTGGCCAGCTTCTTGCAGACCATAATGTCTTCGCGCGAGATGTCCAGGTTGTTCTCCTTGCTCAGCAGCGAGATGTTGTTGGCCAGCAGCACCGTGCGGAAGGTGCCCGATGTGTAGCCGCCGCGCTTGCTTGGCAGACAGCGATAGCTGCCCACGATCTGGACTCGGTCGCCGGGCTTGCAGCGATCTACGAGATCATCGTCGCAGACAATGTCAACGGAGCGGGGTAGCTGGCCGGCCGGCGCCTTCTCGGGCATCTCCTGTATGGTGAGCGTCTGGTGGTCCTTGTAGACGGACAGTCCGAACTCTGTCTCGAGGAGATTGCCATCGTCGTCCTTGGTGGGATAGGCGGCGCCCGAGGGCACGGCCTCGAAGGAGGTGAGGTCTGTGTACTTGCGCTCCAGCACTTTGCGCGTCGTGGGACAGTAGTGGACGCTGCGCACCACCTTGGGCCGGATCAGGGAGACCTTTGTGACGATGCCCTCCACGCAGACCATGTTGCCCAGGTAAATGGAGGTGAGGGAGCGCGGCGTCACATGCCGATTGCCAAAGCAGCCCTCGAAGCCCACAAAGAAGTCTTCGTGCAGCTTGGCATAGCTGGGGTCCACCGTGGAGGCGTACTCCTTGAGGGCACGACCGAAGGCCAGCTGCTCGTCGGATGCGTTACTAAGTAGGCCCATGGCTCGCTGCGGATTCTTGCGCTTCAGATCGTTGATGTTCACCACAAGACGCTTGCTTTTTTCGGCAATCATATCCTTCACATGGCCGGAATAGATTCCCTGGTCCTCTTCATCGTCCAGAAAGTCCAAATACTCGCGCTGTATGTCCCTAATAAACTGCTCACTATCGTGGGACATTGTTCTGTTTCACTTGAACTTCAACTCTCGATCGATCAGCAATCAAACACCAAATTCTCCTTACTCTCGGCGAGACGCTTGAAAACAAACACAACTTGTGGTGCTAAATGCGCCGTATGCAAACTTTTTGGCGGGAAGTAGTGTGTAGTGTGACCGCGGTCTCAGAAACCTCAGAAATATACCGAAATATACCGTCTCATTTTAAAAATATACCGTAGGTATTTATTTCTTTACAAAGTAACTACATGCCAACTACACATTTGCTACGTACAAACTACACTTTTATGTAATTGACAAAAGCGACACCTAGAGGGGAAATCTGTATGTTTCAAATATTTTTTTCCGTTTTTCTTTCATATAAGCACCATGGTAGCGCCAGTGTGAAAAACCTTCGCTATTTATTTTTTGACATCAAACGATTCAAATTTCGATGCTAATTATTATTCGATGTTACCTGGGACATGGTTCTAAATTGCATTTCTACACGATTTCTGCAGTGGTGCATTGGACAAGAGGGTGAGTCCATAATGTGTCTTAAATGGACTGGAAAATAATAGAAAATACTATGTAAGTACATATGAGTATGACCACAGGCGCATCTTAGAAAAACACTGCTGTGGTGAATAACGATATTTTGAAATTAGCCACTTATTAGTATGACCTTTCAGTGCAAGTGACTGAAATGCCACAAGGGGGTGGTCGACGCGGTTGTGCGGCGCTGACAAGGCCTTCCATTGAGTGATTATCGCAGCCGGTTTTGATCAAAATAAGAACAAACCCAAAGCAATTCGTATTAAATATGACCCAGGTTCAATGCGCCAACAATGAGAACCGGTCGCAGCGCGTTGCCGCCGTTCATTATCACCCAAAAGCGAAACCGATCCCAAAGCCCCCAGATGGTGTGTCACAAAGTCAAGCTCATTTGGCGATAATAATGATACAGGAATTGCAGCAACAATTTTTAAATACGCGCCAACCATTTCAAGTGGCGATTCAGCGCGCGTGCCTGGAGAGTAAGTGGAGGAAGTTGTCCGGCAGGTTTGCGGCTGCCGACACTCGAATAGATATCCGATCCGATCCGATCAGATCCCCCAAAGTGCAGTACACGTCTGGCCGCGAGCACGAAAGGAAGATACCCCATCATGAGCCTGTATCCAATGCTGCTACTGCCGCTGCTGCTGCTCCCATTTGCGGCAGGTAATAGAGAAAAGAAATCTGCAGAGAGCTGGATCTGTGGAGATAATTTGGTATGTACTTTGATTCTAGCGGCCACGCCCACAGCTGCCATCAGTCCGCTGTCGCAGCGTGGGATCATCTTTCCCAAGGAGTCCTTTGACGAGTGCTTCCTGGACGATGCCAAGCAAATGGCTGGCACCTGCAAGCTAATGCAGGACTGCCCCCCGGCCCTGCGGCGTTGGCTCGAAAAGCGGGAATCTCCCAAGACCTGCTATTTTGTTAAATTCGATCACTACATTTGCTGTGAGCCGGATAAACAGCCACTGATCTCCGTCACAAGCACAACAACAACAGAGCGACCCACACTTCCCCCGTTGCCGTCACTCAAGAAGCGCCCTAGCGTGCTGGGTGAGTACGAAATCCCCTACTCCTCTCATCTCTAAGCCATGACTAACCCTTGGGAATCGGGTTTCCCCCCTCACTCTCTCTTTCTATCTGTGACAGCGTGCTATGACTACAATAATGTGAAGCAGCTGAACGAGCGCGACATCACCTTCGTGGTGTCGGTGGTGGGGGGAAAACCGACGGCCTACCGGGAGTACCCCTTCATGGCGGCACTCGGCTGGCGGTCCAATTTCGATGAGCGGATCTACTATCGCTGCGGCGGAGCCCTGATCTCACCCACATTTGTACTCACGGCGGCCCATTGCATTGACTTTGGCGGGTAAGATCATACAGGCATCCAGGCAAGATCTGCGAAATATAAGCCTTATTGTTTTCATCTACCTTCCGCAGAGCGCTGCCCAGTCAGGTGCGTTTGGGTGGCGATAATCTAACCCTGGCCACAGGCGAGGATTTCAACATCAAGCGCGCCATCATTCATCCGGAGTACAACGCCAGTACGGCCTACAATGACATTGCTCTGCTGGAGCTGGAGCTGAATGCAGAGTTGCGGGCGCCTTCCCTGCGTCCCACCTGTCTGTGGGACCAGCAGGAGCTGGCCGACACAGAGCTGATGGCCATTGGCTATGGCCAGACGCGTTTTGCTGGCCTCTCCTCGTCCCAGCTGCTGAAGGTGCCCCTCCAGTGGGTGGGCAACGAGCAGTGCCAGATCCACTATCCACCCGAGACCCTCTCGCTGGGCGTGGTGGCCACGCAGCTGTGCGCTGGCGATGCCACTCGCCAGCGGGATACGTGCCAAGGCGACTCTGGTGGCCCGCTGATCATGCAGAACGGACCCCTCGGCTATGTGGTGGGCATCACATCGCTCGGCCAGGGCTGTGCCAGTGGCCCGCCCTCGGTGTACACCCGCGTCTCCAGCTATGTGTCCTGGATCGAGGCGATTGTCTGGCCCGGTGGCTACCAGGAGCAGATCCCACTCCCGCCTGCTCCCGAATTCGATCTGAGGGGACCAATCTGAAAAGGAATCAATTATTTATCTATTATTTCATAATTTAAACAAATAAAAGAAATATTTATATAGCAGCCAGCACTCTAGAAGCAGAACTCAATTGATCTAACGTCTTCGACGTTTTGTGGAAGGTACGAGCCGCCGCGCCGTCGAAAGCTGGCGCTGGTGATAAGGGCCTATCGGTCGATCGGTCTACCGTTTGTGTTCTGTTCGATCTGTTTTCCCGGATGTATTTCCAGCTGTTTTAACGGCTTTCGGCAAAACAGTTGCGCTGGCCGATTGGTCGGATTGGTATACCTTATAAAGCCCCTAGAGCGTTGGTCAGCAAGTATTCGTGCCTCGAACATAGCCAGCTAAAGATGCCTCGCTCTCAATGGAATCCCTGTGGTGGTGTGGTGATGCTGCTCCTGGCAGGCGGCTGGAGCCTGGCCTGGGCCTACCTGCCCGACGTGAATATCTTCACCAACTACCGCACGGAGGTGTACAATGGTAAGAGGTGGCAGGGAATGAGATCCTAAAGTATCCATCCCCAACCATTCATCGTATTCGTAGGCATTCCCTCGGAGATCGATACCACGCCGTTTGTACGGATTGCGGACAACTACTACTATATCGAGCCGATGAACAAGGTCAATTGGTTTCAGGCGGCAGGGGCCTGTCGCATGATGAACGCCCATTTGGCGTCCATCGAGGATAAGCCGGAGATGGAGTCGTTGATCAAGTACATGAAGGCCAAGGGGTTCAAGAACAACGACTACTTTTGGATATCGGGCAACGATCTGGGCACTGAGGGTGCCTTCTACTGGCTGTCCAATGGCCGGCCCATGACCTATGCCCCCTGGAACGGGCCCAAGCAAATGCCGGACAACTACGGAGGCAACGAGAATTGCGTCCACATGTTCGCCACCCGCGAAATGATCAACGACGCCAACTGCAAGATCCAGATGCTGTACATCTGCGAGTCCAGCGAGCCGAAGACCTTTAAATTTACCTACATCAAATGGTAGAAATATTCAAGAAAGTATTCGAGGCATCACATAGTTTTAGCCGGCTTTTTATTATCCGCTTTTTATCATTTATCGTAATCGTAATCGTAATTGTATCGACTATCGCTCTCATTATCATTTTCTCATTGTTTTCTGATCATTCCGCATCCGTTTCTGTTTTTGTTTCTGTTTCTGTTTCTCTTGTTTCTTTTTTGTCGTTTTTTGTTCCACTAATTATACAATCAGTTACGTTATTTATGCATACTAAACATTACGATTTTCGACTTAAGATCTATTAAATTTTCTACTGAATATGTTGTATACATACACATAACATACACATATATGTAGGTTTCAATTTTGCAATCATTTCTTAACATTATATTTAGTTATACGTACGAACGTACGTTATGTTGTATATCCTAGTATCGCCACAACGAAAAAAATGTTCAAGAGTTCATTTTTTGTTTGTTCAACAACAACGGCACACGTGTTCTCTTACTGAGGATGCATATGTGTGTGGTATGCATTATGTTTGGAAAGGAGAATAAAGAGAGAAGAGAGAGGTGGAAACCAAGCGTTAAACCCAGAGTCTGGAATGGAATTCAATTGAGAGACTAGAGAAATGAGAGACGCTTTCGAGTGTGCGCGTGTGTAAGTGTTTTGGTTAGATAAAGAGCTTACGTGTCTAGGGTTGAAACAGCGATTCGGATATTGGAAAATCTACGACATAACCTCAACATTAATATTGATGCACTATTAGGCATGTTAGGTGTGTGTGTGTGTGTCTGTATATGTAGAGTCTGTGGGTGTATGTGTGTAGTCTCGCATATGCATGTATGTGGTGTATTCTGTGGTGCATATTCTAAGTAGCTATCCGTTTAAGAATCCTTAGAATTACTCCATATTCTAGACATTTTGCCCAACTTGCTTTACACACACACATACATATACATTTACATATACATACATATATAAATTCACAAGTCATGAATATTGCATATTTATCTTTAGTTAATAGTAGTAACTACATACATACATATAAATATTCAACAGACGAGTGCATAAATTTAATAATTCTTAAACATTTACTTAGCTCCCTCCCTCTCACTCGCTCACTCATTATCTATCGTTCGTTCGTACTTTCTATCTTGTTCTCCTGCCTTTGCCGTTTCACCGTTACATTTTCTGTTATGTCTGCCTGTCCCGTCCTGTCAGTCTGTCTATGTGTGTATGGGCGAATGCAGCAGTAGGCGTGTGTGTATGTGTAGGTGGGCTTCAAAGCTCAATATCTCTCTCTCTCTCTCTCTCTCTATGTCTGTCTGTCAGCAAGCTGCGCAAGCTCATTGATCGTCAGCGTGTTCTGGGTATGGAGAGGAGAGGCGAGGCGACGGTTATTTGCGACATTAGCCAACACTGGACAACAGTCAACACAACATCGATAACCATCGGGCACGATGACCTATTATTTGGATAACGGAACTCCCCTTGCGGTAAATTATCTTCTCGAAGATGAAATTGAAATTAGAATTATAAGAAAAGAATCAGTCGCGAAAAGGCAAAGAAATGATCAGATTCAACTTCAAAGACATTAATCACACAGCTTAGTTTAAGCACCAAACTTTCAAATAGTCCCAACATCTTAGCATCTCATCTCAAAATCCTCATTTCAGTTTTCGAAAGATGAACAAAATCATCAAGTTTCTTAACTAAGCTCATGACGTAACCAATAGACTCATTAGTCATATAATGCTGGGGAAGCACCACATTTTCATGCTTTTCTTGATATACCACTGATCCTTTTCTTATAATTCTAATTTCAATTTCATCTCCGAGAAGATAATTTACCGCAAGGGGTACCGCATCGTTTTCCGAATAATAGGTTATCGGGCGCGAAGAAACATTTAAATTCTCATTCGCGTAACAAACGATATTCTGCGCTTTTCTCGTAGATTTTTACATATCGGGTACAGTTTTAGATATTGTTTTTTTTTTGTAGTTTTTCTCTTACAGATGGAAAGAAGAACAGCCAAAAATGTTATACATGTACAAAGTCTCTAAATGTTCATCTCTTCACTCGTTACTCTTCGCTTTAGTTTTAAAAACCTTTCTCAAAATGGCAGTGCGTATAGAGAGGGGATGATCGGGGACGTTTAAGCCCAAGCCAGTGGCGGAGGTGGGGGAAGAGCAAGAACTAAATATAAGATTTAAAAAAAAAAAACGTAGAATTTACAATATAACAAATGGCAGGAATCTCTATGCGTAATGCACATTTGCAATAATAAATATAATAAATAATTATACACAAATTTTTTCGTTTCTTTTGTGGGTTTTGTTTGTTCTTTTTTTTTTGTCGTTTTTTGGGTTCTTTTTTGTTCGAGTTTTTTGTGTTTTTTTTTTGTTTTGTTTGTTTGTTGTTAGTTTTGTTTTAAAACACACTTGCATTTGTTTCTTCCAGTGTTTAGGGCGAGGGGCAATGTGTGTTCGTACAGGCTACAAATATGCTTAATATCCTTAGAACATACCATAATAATTATAAAAACTAGCAATCAGCATTAGCATAATAATAATAATAATCATAAAAACATTTACAAGTTGTGTTGTGTGTAGTTAAAGGTAAGCCTTCGATCGAAATCATCAAAAAACAAGTTTTGAAGTAATACAGTAATCTAAGAGTTGTGGGGTGTAGGGTGTGGGTTGTGGGGGGGGTTGTACAGATTTTAAATTTACGAATTAGGCTTAAGGTTTAAGATTTAAGGTTTAGGTTTAGCTTTAGACAGTTTCTTTTTACACCCGACACTCGACGAGTCAAGGGTAATATTAGTTGTTTTTACTTTTATTTGTACAGGTTTGCACTTAATAATAATTAGCATGATATCCGGCAGGCGGAGGATGGGTGGGGGGAGGGCTTTGTTTTTGGGTTAGATCTTATCTGGCTGCAGAGCATTCTCAGGCTTACAAAAGATATAGAATATCGTTTAAAAATTGTATGCACTTGGGAGAGTGTGTGTTTGGGTGTGTGCGTGTGTGTGTAGGAGGGGGGAAAGAGAAGGGAATTCTAGACATTTATAATCTATATTATTCATATGCGTGTATAATGTAAATATATTTATATTATATATGTAAAAAAAAATTAATTAATGAAAACGGCCTAAAGTTTGCTTTATATATAAGATATATTACTATATATATAGATACACGATGTATATATATATTCACATTGATGGATATACAGGCTAATTTCATAATTCAGTTTCGCTTTTTCCTTTATCTTAGCATTCTACATCTACGGCGTGTATCCTCTACACTCTTAACACATATCTCCGTCTCTTTATATATTAATTGGTTTTGTTGTGGGTGTGTGGGGGGGGGGGGGGATTTTTTTTGTTGCCTTTCAGCTTTCATAATATTTTAGAAACAAAATGAAATACATTTAGCGCAATGAGTAGGCAAAAGTTGTTGGGGTTTTTCTTTTGTTTTGTTCTTTTTACTTAAGTCTAGTTCTAGTTTTTAGTAGGAGAAGACCCACAAGCGAGACAGCAGTAAGGATATACACTTTTAGGAGAGTGCAGGAGGCGGAGAGGGACATCGGTTCTATGGATTTGACAGACTTTTTTCCTTGCCTTGAGAGTGTATATATATATGCATATATTATTACTTTTTAATTCGAAAAATGCAGAACATTTGAAGTACGAGTACGCGTGAGAAAGGAGGAATATACGACGAATATTGAATACACTCAATAAATATATTAACGCTAACTCTCTCTCTCTTTCTCTCTCTTCTATCCTTCTCTAAAACTATCTATCGTTCTATCGTTCTCTCATTGCTTACTATTCTATTTCTGTCTCTCTCTCTGCTGTGCTGTGCTTTGCTTTGCTTTGCTTTGCTCTGCTTTGCTTTGCGGTTTGTCCTGCTGCTGTCAGTATCTGTCTCTGTCGTATGGGTGTCCATGTGGGTATGTGTGTGTATGTGTGTGTGTGTGTGTGTGTGCCTATGGTGTGTGGGGGTGGGGGGTGCCTCCCTACATTTCGGCCTATCGCGACTTTTGTGGACGATTCTTTCCGGATCTAGTTGACGAGGACGAACTGCTGCTGGCCACCGATGACTCGGAGGATATGGAAATGATTGATATAGCAGACAAGGAGTTCACTAAAGTGCCACGCAGCGGTGGCAATCTGTTGCTATTATTGCTTGCTACAACCGCTGGCTTTTGATAGCGATTCACAGATTGTCGCAAATGCTGCGGACGCTGCTGTTGCTGTTGCACATGCTGCTGCTGCTGCTGTTGCTGGCTCTGGTGCTGCTGTTGCTGCTGCAGTTGCTGGCTCTGATGATGATGATGACGTTGCTGCTGCTGCTGATGATGGCTATTGTTGTTGCTGTGATGCTGATACGTGGCTTTGTTTAATGTCGTCTGCTGCTGCTGCTGCTGTTGTTGTTGTTGCTGCTGCTGCTGCATCGGTGGCGGGACATAAAACTGCTGGCGATAGTAGCTGTTGTTGTTGTTGTTGTTATTGCTGTTGCGCTGATTGTTGTAGTGCCGCCCGCCTCCTCCTCCATTTGGTGGTGTCGTGGACAGAGATACTCCTGCTATGGCATCATTGCTTCCCGTCGAATGGCGATCATCCTCCTCCTCCTGTTGCTGCTGCTGCTGCTGTTGATGGTGGTGGTGGTGGTGCTGCTGCTGCTGGTGGTTGGACGACACATTGATGTCTGATGGCTGTTGTAGTTGTGATGAAGAGGTTATACATGTATGCTGGTGGCTGCTGATCATGCTGGCCGCAGTTGCTGCCGCTGCTGTACCACCAATACCAATCCCCACTCCACCACGCAATTGGCGCAGGTGATTCTGATTCTGATTTTGATTTGGATTCGGATTCTGAATTAGACAATGACTCTGATGTTGGATTGGATGGCCGGCACCGGCGGCAGCGGCGGCAATTGCGGCCAGCATGTTCGCATAGCCGGCAACCTGATGCTGCGGCTGCTGCTGCTGCTGCGGCGGCGGCGGCTGCTGTTTGAATTGGACAGTGAACTGCTGCGGCTGCTGCTGCTGCTGCGGCGGCTGCTGCATGAGGAGGCCGGCGACAACCATTCATCATGTATTTAGGCGTGTGGGTGTGTGCATTACCGACGAGCCCGCTGAGGAGCTATTGTTGTTGTTGTTCCCGTTTCCGTTTCCATTGCCATTCCCGCTGTTTCGGCTCCCATTTCCATTCCCGCTCCAGCTCATGTTGGTGCTGCTACTGCTGGTCGTGGTGCTGTGGCTCCTGCTGGCTGCTGCTGCCACCACAATCGGCAACGTCATACCGACGGCGGACACTGGCATCGGCATGGGCATGGCCAGCGTAATGGGCACCACGGTGGCGGCACTCCGGCCATTGGGCGGGGGGGATGAGCTTATGTCGATTATCTCCATGGGCACAACCGTGGAACCAGCTGCTGCTGTGCTCGGTGCTGTTGCCGTTCCTGTTCCCGTTGTTGGCGACACTTCCACAATCTCACAGTCTTTGCTATCCTCGGAATCATCACCCGACGAGGTGCTGCCCCGCCGATGCCGCACCTGCTGCTGCTGATGCTGCTGCTGTTGGTGCTGCTGCTGCTGCTGGTGCTGCTGCTGTTGCGTCGGCGGCTGCGATTGCTGGTGCTGTTGCTGGTGCTGATGCTGCTGCTGGGTGGCGGGCACCGCCACAGCCACCGCTGTCGTCGTCGTCGTCGTATATGGCTGGCCGAGATGGGCGTGCGCATGCCCATGCCCCGCATGGCCGTGGGCTTGGACCTGCACCGGATGATAGATCTGTTGGACCACAGTGCCGGAGGGCATAATCACATATTTGGTTCCATTTGGGGTATAGCCGGGCGGCATCGGGGAAATGCGATCCACTAGCAGCAGATGTTCGAAATTCTCGCGTATCCATTCGCGATAATCGATGACATCGTCGGTTATGTGGATAATGCGACCTATGGGAGCAAACCAAAGGGAAACGATCGATTAAGAGGACACGTCCGTCTGCAAGTGTCGAAGGACTGACTCACCCAGCACTGAATCAGTACGCGGATCGATGCCCAGGAGATTGAGTGGGCTGACGGCGAGCGCGAGGACACGGTAGGCGCACTTGAACGCCTGCTGGACATGGAACACCCCATAGCTGCTGCGTCCAATGTCATTGCCGGGCGTCAGCGGATCCTCGATACAGAGCAGCGACGGTCGATGGCCATCGACCATGTCGCGCTGCAGCTCATCCTTGGCCATATAGCGTCCCCCATTCTTGATCGAGATTCCAATACGCATGTAATTGAAACGCCTGCCGTAGAGTTCGAAGAACTCGAGCAGCAGTACGCCCAAATTGGTGGTGTCATGGTAGATGCCACGCGGATGCAGCTGCAGGAAGCTGATGCACATGAGGATCAGCGAATAGGATGAGATGCCGCCGGTGAACACCTCGTTGAGATCACGCAGCAGCAGGAACTGCTTGAGCACCAGAACCAGCTTCCCCAGCACTGGATAGTCGCGCTTGAACTTCTTGATAAGCTCCGCGGACTGGACGCCCGATTGCATATTGAACGATATGTCGACCTTCACCTGAGTCTCGCGGTCCGTCAGCTTGATGATCGGCACCGATGCCTTATCCAAAACACGTACCGTGCAGGCCTCGGCAATGCCGCGATTCACCAGCTCATATTCCAGCGTTCTCAATGGTAATTTCTCCCACAAACCTGCAAGCAAAGATCAGAAGATCAGATAGATACAGCTATACAAGGGATGGCCACAAACTCACCCAAGACAACGAGATCAATATCAGAGGTGGGCAAAAAGAGTCCAGTGCGAAATGAGCCAAATATCTCGACCACCGCCTGTGGCCAAATGGTATGGACCACGTTCTCGATCCGCTTCACAACCTCATTCCGTATGGCGTGCTCACAGGGCGTGGGCAATACATACTGATAGAAATGCTCAATCTCTTCGTGCAGCCCCACCACACCCTCGCCATAGGGATAGTCTGGCTTGCGCCAGGGTTCACCCTTGTATTTTGCTATCATTGCCATATGATTGTTCATATAATAGTGAGTGACGCCTACTTTGTTGTTCTCCGGCCGTTTCTTACGAGACGGATTATAATAAATGATGTTTGTGCGGTTACTTTGGTTTGTCGTATCATTCATTACGGCTGCAACCGTTCCACCTGCTGCTGCTGCTGCTGCTGCTGCTGCAGTTGTTGCCGCTGCCGTTGCCGTTGCTGTTGCTGCTGCGGTAGTGGTCGTCGTTGTTGCAGGAGTGCTTGTACTCGTAGTGCTAATGCTGCTGGTGGTTGCAACTGTTGCTTCCGCTGCTCCTGCTGCTGATCCTATAATGCTGTTTGTTGAGGTAACAACCGCTTCGTTGCTGGCACTGATGTTGCTCGAGCTACTGCTGCTCGAGCTACTGCTAGAGCTGCTGCTGCTGCTCGAGCTGCTATTGGAGTTGTTGTCTTCAGCCGCTGCGGGGCTGCTGTTGTTGCTGTTGCTGTTGCCGTTGATTTGAGGCAGGATTTCAAGTGAATCCGCACGAAAGTTGAGCACGCGACTCAGCGTGCTGCTGCTGCTGGCGGCGGCGGCGGGTCGCGACAGAAAAGGCTTGCCGTTGCCGTTGCTGTTGCAGTTGCTGTCGTTGGTGCTATTCGTGGCCGTTGTTATTGTTGTGGTGTTGGTGGTGTTTGTGGTGGTGGTGGTGTTGGTGCTGCTGATGCTGCTTTTGGTGCCTCCTAGGTTGCTGCTGCCTCCTCCTCCTCCTCCGTTGTTGGTCGCCAGCTGTAGCTGCTGATCAAGCAATGCTCCCATTTCCTGGGCATTCGTCTCCCAAATCTTTAACCATGTGCGCAGCGATGGTCCCTCCTGTTCCTTCTGAAACCAGCCAACAAATGGATCCATTCAAATTCAGATGCACACGATTGTTGTTGGCTGGGATTTTGTTTTTGGTGGAAACCGAGGGGAGCGACCGCTCGCTCGCTCGCTCTGTCTCTCTATCTCTCTCTCTCTTTTTACTGAAGGACCTACCGAGCTGATATCTGGGATGGGATGGAATGGGGATGGCGCAAAATCCTAGTGCACAAAAATTGAGTGTGTTTTTTCAGCAATATGAGAGTTTTTGCTCTCTTCCTTCCGTCCTTCCTTCCTGACCGACTCTGCGGATGGTCCTTTTCGTCTGAAGGCGGATCTGGAGAATATCAGTTTTCCATTTGGAAACTTCTGGAAATCACGCTCCCGGCAATTATCTGCAGTGAAGAAAAGAAAGGAAAAAAGAAACAAAAGGTATATGAGATTTTTTGTTACTCTACAAATTTCCGCCAAAGGTTTTCCCGTTTCCTGGTTGCAAAAAAAGGTCACAGGACAGCCACTGGAGCGTTGCCACCTGTTATGCGCATAACTGTGCTTCGGGTTCTTGTTTGCAGAGTGTGTGTGCGCCGTGTTGTGTGTGTGTTTTTTGCGACAGCTGACAGAGATGAGCAACTACTGATAATTCTACCGCCAAAGTGACAGTTCCGAAACGGTTGTTGTGTTTTAACAATTGGAAATCCATTGTTGTGTGCACTGAGTGGACAACAGCTTTTCCAAAACCATGATGATTGCATGCGCCTGCCTGCCAGACAGACAAATGGAAAGCGCTAATGGCCACAGGCATTGCTTCGAATGATGCGCTCTTTTCTACAAATAGAAAACGGCGCGGCGGCACCCACCCCCGTCCTCTCTATTCGGCGTCATCACTGGTTGCTGCAGCGAAATGCAGCTGAAGCGTTCATCACCAGGCGCCAGGCGAAAAAATTGTTTTTCAGAGCGCAAAAACATACACACCATCTCTCTTTCTCTCTCCCTCTCCGAATGTCCAAGCCCACACACACACAAACACACTCTACTCGCATGGACCATAGGAAAAACAGACAAAAAAAAAATACTACAAAATGGGCCATCAACAGCAGCAGCACTCAAATAATACAATAAGTCGCTAGAGCGATAACAATTTGGGTAAAGCCAGTCATAGAGCAATTGCTCACGAGACTCTCAAGAAAAAAAAAAAAAACTATTATATCGATGGATGTACACACAGACACACACACACACACCCCACACACAAAAAGCACAACTACTGTATGAATGTGTGTATTGGTGTTTTCTCGTGCAAGGGCGTACAGGTGGCCGTTGTATGACTGCTAAAAGGTGGTTCTCTCCCGATAGAGGGGGGAAGCGCATGCCACCACACATATGCATATGTAGAGAAAAGCGGCTTCGATTATGCAAAAAATACAAATGGAAAAAAGCCCCGCTAATTATGTTAAAGCCTATGAACGGTACACACAAAAGCCACACATCAAAACACACACATTTTAAAACATGTCTTGCATTAATTTTCACTGGGAATCCATGTGCGCAACAAATTTTCATTTATGGTAAAACTTTGATTTTTTAAATCGTGGATGCACCGTAAACGACCAGTTCAGGCCAACACACATACACACACAATTCTGACAAATTAACACTTTCTTGCTGCTGGTCAGATCCAGTGTTGACTAAGTTGTTGAAGCGAGATAACACACACCAGAAGCAGCAGCGGCAACAGCATAGCATGGATAGAGCGAGATGGATGCATGCTTTTGCGCCCCGGGAAATGCGGGCGTAAATTTTATGCAGCAGCATTCCTCCCCTCCCCCGAATTGTAGTTCAAATTATTTAACATTTAAATTATTGCAGCCAAATGCTCGTGTGATGGCCACATGCTCTCTTATCGATGTGTAGGTGGTAGGTGGCGCTGCCACTGAATATGAATTTTTGTTATACAGCACTAGCACTGCCAACTACAGCTAAGCGGTCCAATGTAAACATTTAATTTATGCAATTGTATTTTTAGCACAAATCAAGAAAAACCAATTAGAATACATATTATTTTATTATTTCAAACACCCAAACACGGAAATCACCCAAGAGTAGAAGCAAAAAACGCATAAAAAGCTGAATACACCTCTGCCCAGCGCTCCCTCTCGCGTAATTCCGTTGGAATTTTTCACACACATTTTTTTCTGCTTTACCTTGACGGGTTCTATTCTGTTCTCTTTTTCTCTTTCGCTGCGATTGCGTTGGATTTCAAGTTTAGCACATACACACACACACACACATACGTACACGCACTCGAGTATGCATACACATGTTCGTCAAAAACGAAGTTTTCAAATGCAATTTTTTTCTCCACATTTAATGAGAAATAGAATCACAATCCGCCCCAAAAATGAAGGGAAAATTACAGTTGTAGCTGCTGCCACTGCTACTCCTTCTACTAATACGACCTCTCGCTATTTCCTTTCTCTATCGGCTAACAATGTCTCAGTCACTGGCTGCGTTTTTATCAATCTGCTGTTCAGTTTTCGCTATATATCCTTATAAGCGCACTCACAATTTCTGGTTCTCGCTCACTTTCGTTGCTTCTGCGAATCGAATCGAATCGAACCGAAGACGACGACGACTGTGTGCCTCCCCGCTTGTCCGACCCGGGGGCAGTGGGTTGCTATGCCTTTTTATGCACACACCGCACTCCGAGGTACACACAAACACACACACGATCACACACAAGAGCGCACGCACGCACTCACACGCACAGTGAGTTTTTTCGAGAAACGTTTGCTCGTTTCAGTCAGTAGACTGTTACAGCTGCCAACGTCACTGTTGAATTTTCAAAACTTTTATTAGTTTTTCATGCGTGTTTTAAGCGTTTTCCATGGTTTTCCTTTCCCATTACAATAAAAAAACCACAGCAAATACGAACACGCGACGGCAGCAGTGTGACCGCGGATTTACTGTTAAAATATACGGCCTGACCCTCAGAAATATACCAAAATATACCGTATATATACTGACGAATTCAAGTTCTTTATGCATATTCTTCGATTTTGACATTCCGCGGAATATTACTGGCTAGATAGAACCCTCAGCCCTGCCTAAATAATTTTATACAATTAATTAACTTATTTTCGACTTGACTGATTTATTAAATACTTGACTTTGATTGTTTTTGCCTTAATTTTGGTTCCTCAACTAGAATATAGCGTCCGGTATGATGAAAAACCGAACTTAGCCCACTTAAGCCCCCTATATTTAAATAGTTCAACAACTTGAGGTAAGTCGCGGAAAATATTAACGACTGTAAATTCTTCTTGTAGATCCATGCCATCCTCTCAACTTAAAAAAACATCTCGATATCTTTCACCTGAACTGCGCTAAAATTAGTCAATTTTCATTATAGTCGGTGGAAAATTGAAATAACCCCTTGGCTTATAATAGGTTAAACGTTCTCCGTCAAGGATTGACAACCATATTGCTTAATTTTGATATTCGGTCAAATATTATTAGCTAGATAGAACATTTAGCCATACGCACATAGTTTTATCCAATTAATGAAGCTATTTTCTAATTGACTGGTTTATTGTAAACACTTGACTTTGTTGGATTTAGTCCACAAAAAAGTTTTAGCAAAAATGGGGAAACAAACAAAATCGAAAGAGGATAGTCTTTCCTATTGTTCATTTTTGATATTCCGTCGAATATTATTAGCTAGATAAAACATTTTGCCATGCCCACATAATTTTATACGATTTATGAATCAATTTTGTACTTAACTGGTTTATTCTTAATACTTGTTATTATTGAATCTTGCCTAAAAAAAGGTTTAAGCGAAATAGGTGAAAAGAAAAAAACAAAGAATAGTCGTTCATATTGCTCAGTTTAGAGATTCCGTTAAATAATTCTGGCTAACTGAAATCCCTAGTTCTGCCCACATAATTTTAGGCCATTGATGAATACATTTTCTTCAAGATTTTCTTCTTCAAACAACATAGTTCAAAAAGTTCAAGTAAATATATATCTCCTTATATGTACCTATTCTTGGTCGCTCTAGGAAGAGCATGAGCCGCAAAATATCGTTGAAATAGCTTTAAAACAGAGACAAAATTGTTTTTTGCCTGGGATGACAAAAATGTTCTCAATTCTATAATATCCTTTCCCTAGTGTTTTTCACATGTTGCAGCTACATGGAACGCAATTTTTGCTTTCGGCCAATGAAAATCGTCAAAAATTAATTCCCGTTTTAACCGATTCGTATTTGGCGGTTTATTAAAAAAAACTAAGTTTATATGCTCCACCTACTGAATATGAACATCACGAATATTTCCCGATGGGTTTACCTGGTTGGTAAATGCAGTTCCAATCATCACCAATGTCCGATCAAGGTACAGTAATTAAAGTACATAATTCTTGAATAGACTCATTGTTGCAACCGATTCAGTACCCGATTCAAACAGAACGAATAAATACCCTGAACCGATTTGAAGAGAGCAAAAAGAGCCAATAACCGTTTCGAAGAAGCCGGTCGGCCATCGATAATATCGACTGGATGCAAGTGGTGCGCGCCAAAGAGAAATTGCTTGGAAGGGAAAGAGTGGCAAATATATGAATGCTTTAATAAATTGATGAATACAATATAAAATTATAAACCCGTATACTGTAAATAAACCGTTGTAAACTTACTGTAAAATTTACCAAACTGCGAAAATATTCAACCGAATTTTCTAGTATTTTTAAAACGCGTTATTGACTCACCTCGCTGTGCTATTTCAATCATGTAGAAATCGTGTAGAAATGCCCCTTAGAGTCATGTCCCAGGCCATATCGAATACTAATTCGTGATCGGCATCGAACTCCTGAACTTAGTTAAAAAACGTAAAAACGGCATGTACAAAAGTGGATAACGGCGGTTTTCAACTGGCGCTTCCATAGAGCTTATATGAAAAAGGCCGGCCGAAATATGTTCAACGTACACATTTCCCCTTCAGGTGGCGCCTTTGATAATTACATACAAAATGTGTTTACTATGTAGAAAATGTGTAGTAAGCGTGTAGCTACCATGGAGGCAAATTAGTTCTGTGGATATTGTTGACCTTTTTTGTTTAAACCTTATTCTATTAACAATCGAATAAGATGAGAATTTAATATAAGCCCTCAGGGCTGAGGGTCCTAGCTAGCTAACTAACCGAGAAATGTGATGGAATATGATTACAAATAATTCGTCAGTATACTTACGGTTTTTTTTTGCAGCTTGTGATGTATTTTCGGTATATTTGTGAGTGTCAGACCATATCTTATCGACAAATCCGCGGGCACACTGAGCCCATTCGTGCTGCTGTTGTGTGTGTGCGTTCGTGTGCGCGACGAAAAAAATATAAAATCGTAACGAGCAGAGGAAAAAACGTGTGAAAAATATATTAAAAGGTACCGCCAGATGAGGAATATTTGGCGAATAGTTTAAGACAGTAAACCCATGGCCTGCTGTCTGGCTATATTTTGTTTAGATATTGTTGTTGTGTAGGCATTTCAAGGACCTTCTTTGCCTACTTCTCCTCCTCCGGCTGGCTCCCCTTTTTAGTCTGTTATGCTATATACAGTGTGTTTCGGTGTGTGCGCGCTTCTGTCGCGTGTGCCTTCTGACCACGACCACCTGGGCGGTAGTCAAGTGGAAATTTTGCGTTCAAGGACAACGCTAGTGACACCCTCTCCATCTCACCCTTGTCTAGTCCATAGGCTCCTTGCATCCACTGCAGAAGGGGCTCTTAAGGAGCAACCAAATGGTCTTTTTCCCTGTTCTAGTTATTGTGAAGAGAGTGAAGGAGAAGGACGGCGACAATTGGCCTGGTATTTGGACAGTTACATTTCGAGGGGTTCCCCTCTTTGAAACAGTGAGGTAGTGAAACGTTTAAATAGAGAGCATATGGATAGATTATTCTAAAATAGAATTATATTCTCATATTTTGAAAAGAAATTCAATTTTCATACAAATAGTCTAGTACATAGGTACATATGTATGTGTTTTCGCATGTGTTAAAATGTGTGTGTGCTTTGCCGTTGCTTTTTTTGTTCTCTTATTTTGTGCCTCCGCGTTTGGTTGAGCTTGCGCACACCAATACAAATGTACATGCATATGCCGCTCTTTCGGTCGCGTGCTCTTCTCTTCCCCTAAACACATGGGTCCCCAGCCAGGCCCCAGCATTGCACTCAAAAATAACTGTTCGCAATTGTGAGAGCGAGAGAGTAAAACAAGCGTTTAGAAGGAAAAAAATGTACGTAAAAGAAGCGAACAAAATGAGAAAAAAATCAGCTGCGACGTAGATCTCACACAAAAAACCGTTAGGTGGGATGATGTGCGGACGGGAGTGGGGGATCAGGCATGGCACCCATTGCAATAGTGAAATAAATCCGGTAAATGGATAAAACAAAAAAACCGTCACATTTCACTACCACGTGTGTGCTCGGTGTCTGTGCTTGACATGTGTACTTACATACATAGATATGTGCGTGTGCAACTGTTTTCTGCAGCTGATTTATTTCAATGTGTGTGTGTGTGTGTGTGCGTTTGTCGTGTAAGCGGTTGTACAAGGGGCACGAACAGCTAATCAAAACTTAAATCTGTCACACATCCGCTGCCCAAAAAAATAATTCAAACTGTAAAACGGTGCTAGTAATTGAGTTTGTAAGTGTGTTTGTTTGCCAGAGCCTATGCATGTACTTTATTCAATTGCACACGCAATTTTCCCCTGGTCAAGGACTCTTTTTTTTTTTAACCCGAAAAGGTAGTTCCATTTATATGCAAATGACATTGGAAGCCAGGAGACGGCTAAGAACAAACTGGAATATTCCACAAATTGTTTTCCATCCACACCCCCCCTCTCCCAATCAAATGCCCTGTCAATTCAATTTCGTTTGGCAACTAATTAACTTATTGGACCAATTAGCCAAAAACTGGTTTTGAGTCCGTTACGTGCCTTTGCCTCTACCCCTCCAGCTAGCCTTATTCGGGAGGTGATTATAGGTGGGAGGGGGGTATAGCTGAAACGGCGGCACTGCTGCTGCTTTCAGGTACCGTTCGACGCAGACGCAGGCGCCTGCGTGTTCCCCTCCTCCCCCCAACTGATGAAAAAAAATGGCCAAAGGCTAAAGAGCAAAGAAGAGCTCAGCTGCTTACGATTCGCGCGCGTGTTTGTTTGTGTGTGTGCGTGCTAGTACATAGCTATACATATAAAAGCAGAAATCGTAACGTAAACGTAACGTAAACTAGAACTCCCTCCCTTGCACTTCTCTTTACTCCACAGCACTCCATCTCGCTCTCAGCTTTCGCATGAAACGTGTATCCTATGGAAAATGAGTAGGAGAGGGGGTGGTGCTGGAGTCGGCTCTGGATTAAAGAAACTTAAATGGTGTGCGGCATGATCTGTCACCGTTTCTTGTTTATTCACAATACGAAATGTACAATTTAATGTTTTCTTTCCTATGAATGAGGGCTTAGGGTTTCGCGATTTCCAGCGAAATGTGCCGCCGCCTCTCAAACGGGATCGGATACCAATTGGATTTATATTTCTGATTATCCTCAAGCCGTAAAATATGCAGCATAGTGCGTGTGTATGTATATGCGCTCTTGCATAAGAGCGTCAGGCGTTGTCTCTGCAAGTAGTAGTGTCCTACGTTAGTGCGAGAGTGAGAGAGTGGGGCGTGGGAATGGTGCTGCTGGATACGACGGCCTCCCTCCCCCCCTCCCCCCACTGTTTAAAGACGTACTGACTAAACGAGACATCATAAATTCGAAATTTTGAACCTTTCGGCACACAAATCTACACACATACGAGTATTCACTCAACTTAGAACGCATATGTATATGTATGTATGTACATATGTGTCAAATCAAAACCTATAATGAAGTTTTCCTCAGGCCTCCTTTGTTTCTCAGTTTTTCTCGGTTTTTTTTTCAGTTTAGGCAGGCCGTTCCATTTGGTTGTCTAGTTTCGTTTTGTTTGATTTCAATTTTATTCATTATTCCGTTTGTGCCGGTTGTGTTCGTTTGTTTCCTGCTAATTTTTTTTCGTTCGTTTGCTTGTTAATTTTTATTTTGTTTTTCGTTTTTTTTGTGACTGCTAATCGAATTTATCGCATTGTTTAGGGCCTAGGGTACCGTAGCCAGTTATTCGAAACGCAATCGAAATTGCTGCATAAATTTATTGACAAAAATTATCAAATTGCAGCGCGGCGCTGTCGTCCATTATCTTTCTTCTTCGTCAGTGTTCGTTATCGTCGTAGTCTCGTCGTCCTTTTTTTTCGTACTCGTCGTCGTTCCGAACGAAGAAAGAAGAACTGCATCAACCAGAACAAGATCGCAGGCAGCAAACACCCACGCGATTCAAATGCTTTAACCGTTGACCTCAAAGGATCAAGAAAGACGACAGGGCAACGAGCCACACACACACAAAACAGGAGGAGGAGTCTCGTCGCCGAGGATGTCCACAAATTGGCAATAAATTATTTACGTGTGCTTGTATGGTATGTATTGCATGAGATCCCTCAATACGAATAAGTTTGTGCAACAAAACAACAACACTTAACACGTAATCGAAGAACAAATAACAGTAATAATTCGTGCCGGCTTTTCGAACTGTGTGCGTGCGCTTGCGTGTGTGTGTGTGTGTGTGTTTGCATGCGTGCAAATGGATAACCGAGAGACGCCAACTCACATTACTCTCTCTCTGTCTCTCTCTCTCCCCCTCTCTCGGAATCACTCCCACTCAATAGCGCTACTCTGACGACTCAATCTCGCAGCCGTCGTCTCTCTCTCACTCCAACTACTCTTTGGCTGTGCCTGCGTCTTCGCCGCTGCTCGTTCTGGTGTTCGTGTGACAACAACACTTCGTTTCGTTCGTGACTATTGTGTGTGAGATTGTGTTTGTGAGAGTACCGTTTTCTGGATCATTTCAATTCCGAGGCTTGGCATGGCCGCTCGTGGAGAGATCAAGAATATCAGGGACGAGAGCCAGCAACAGCACCAGAATCAACAGTAAATATTAAGCTCAAGTATTTAAAAAACGAAAAACGTCGAAGAACTGCGTAGAAGAAGTGCAACTCTTATACAACAACAAAAAAACAGAAACAACAAAACAAAGCCAAAGCCAAAGTTTAAGGATTTATACAACTAAACAAAAAAAAAGAAGGAAAGAGAAGTTAAGGTTCCACAACATAGGAGTGGAAAAGCCCCTCTAAGAATAAGAACACACACAACAATCTCTTCTTTACGCAATCATACAACCATCCACTACAACCTCCACCACCACCACCACCACCACACCCCAGAAAGGAAGAAACCACAAAAGAAAGAACACAACAACATCCAACCACAGAGTGGGTGGAAAAGGAAGAAAACGTCAATATCTATATATATATATATACATATATATTCGATTATATAAAACATACACACAACACCACGCCGACAAATAAGCAAAACAAAAGAAACAAACAGAACCTGTTGCTGGCAACAATGACTACCCTAGAGGAGCATATCGTCTTGGCCCCCGTGGAGGCGGTGGAGTCGTCTCACGTGTCGCTGTGCGACGAGGTAACCAATCTATCGGTCCTTGACACGGACACAGATGTGAGCAACACGAGCAGCAGCTTGAGCAGTTCCAGCAGCTCGAGCAGCTCTAGCTCGGGCACGGACACGGACACCGGCAAGGGCAGCAGCACCGTGGGCAGCCTCGATGTGACCAGCGTTAGTTCGTCGAGCATCGGGTCGGCGGGTTCGATCACATCGCCGGCCCCATCAACGGCCAATTCGAATATATCGTCGGGCCTGGGCCTGGGCCTGGGTCTGGTGGTGGACATAGATAGCGCGGCGAGCAGTCAGGAGCTGAGCAGCCATGGCGTCACCGAGCTAGACTCGCTGGAGGACTCGTGCGGCAGCCTCATCAAGGATGGGGATAAGCTCTGCAAATTGTGCAGGTGAGTCTCGGGCGCTTTCAATCCATTCTATATGTATGTGTTTCTCTATATATTTTCTATATTTTCCTTGGCAGCTCTCGGCTGGTTATGCCTCGCATCTTGACCTGCCTGCATGTCTTTTGCGAGGATTGTCTACAGGCCCTGGTGGCCACAGATTCGGTGTCGGCCAGTTCGCCCAATAGCTGTTCCTCATCGTCCTTTGACGGCAGCGAGCATCAGCACCGTTTGCCCACGCTGTTGGAGTGTCCCGTCTGCAAGGACGTCACCCGTCTGGGCCCCAAGGGGGTCAAGGGACTCACATGCGATTACATTGTGACCAATATACTGGATCTATCGAACCTCGAATCGGAGCAGATACCCTGCACCTCGTGCAAAAGCAAGGAAGAGGCCATATCCCGGTGCAATGATTGTGCCAACTTCTTGTGCAACGGCTGCGACAATGCCCACAAGTATATGCGTTGCTTTGAGAACCATCAGGTGGTGCGCATCGAGGATCTACAGAAGAACGTCCAGGACAAGCTGTTCATCCACAAGCCCGTTTTCTGCAGCCAGCATGTTAGCGAGAATCTCAAATACTATTGCTTCACGTGCCAGGTGCCCACCTGCAATGATTGCCTGCTCGGCGATCACAAGGGCAGCGATCATCACTACGAGACGGCCGTCGTTGCCGAGCAGGCGGTGCGCGCCGATCTGGATGACATCATTACCTCGACTCTAAAGAAGGCCGACTACTGCAATGATGCCACCGGGAATCTGAGCAGCGCCCTCACCGAACTACAAGCCCAAAACGACATGGTCCATCAGCAGATCGAGGATAGCTACAAGATGTACAAGCGCATGCTCGAGAAGATCAGAGACGACCTGATCAACGAACTGGGGCGTCTGCACTCCGATCGCGAGCTCAAGATCATGGATCTCATGCAGAGTCTGGAGAACAATTCCGGCCGTTTGCAGCAGGCAGCACAGTTTGGCCAGCGGGCCATTGACAAGGGCAATGCCGTGGAGTTTCTGCTTCTCAAGCCCCTCATCACAGCCCAGTGCAAGAAGCTGATGGAGCAGACACCCAAATGCGACATCAACTACCAGATACAGTTTGAGACAAAGCCGGAACGGTTCGAGCAGTTCGCCCGCAATATGTTTGGTAAATTTGAGACCGAATCCAGCTGCAGTCCGGTGGATACGCCCAAGCCATTGTCTCCGTTGACATCGTCGCACCATCAGCACCAGCAGCACTCGCAGCACTCGCAGCAGCAGCAGCAACAGCAACAGCAACAGATGCAGTCGCAGATGCCATTGCAATCACAGCATCATTCTACGCCTCTGATTGTGGGCCATGGCCATGGCCAAGGTGGAAGCTCCTCCACGCGCGGCAGCTCCTCCGTACAGGGACGCCTCAGTTCGGCTGTGTTCAGTCCCAATTCGTTGCCATCCTCGCTGCAGAGCTCCTTCGATGGGGATAACTCGGCCATGACTAGCTTCTCGCTGATGAGCACTCTGCCACCGGACTCGCCCTCGCAGCTGCAACAGGCGCCCCAGTTGCCGCCGCTACCACAAATGCCCCAGATGCCACAGCTGCCTCAGATGGCGCAGCAACAGGCACAACAGCAGCAGGCACAGCAGCAGCAGCAGCAACAACAGACCCAGCAGCAGGCCCAGCAGCAGCTACAGCAGAAGCAGCACCAACATCAACAACACTCGCAGCAGGCACAGCAGCAACAGTCGCAGCAACACCAACAGCAGCAACAACAAGTAGTACTCCACCAACCGCAGACTCAACAGCAGGCCATGCCACCGCAAATTGCCCAACTGGTGACGCCCCAAGGCATTGTGCAAGTGCAGCAGCAGCAGCAGCAGGCTCCTCATGTCAATCTGAATGCCGGACCCGGACCCAACATGGCCGCACTTAATGGCATGGCCGGAGGCGGCGGTGGTGGCCCACCCTCGTCCTTCAGCATGCTGGAATACAATATCTCAAGGCTGGCCAGTCTTAACGAAACAATGTCCGATTCCCTGACCGAGGCATTGGCCGTGGGCGGTGCTACTGCCGTACCGAATGTGGCTCAAGTAACCGCTGGCCCAGCCGTGCCCGGCGGCGCCGGGGCTCCGCACCACCAACAGCAGCAGCAGCAGCAGCAGCAGCAGCAGCAGCAACAGCAGCAGCAGCAGCAACAACAGCAGGCTGTTATGCCTGCCTCTGCGGTGACGCCCAGTCAACCAATCACTTTGGCGGACATTCTGTCCGGCGATCAGCGGGCGCTCAACAATCTTCAGGCCCTGGCCAAATTGGGACTCAATAATAATGGTGAGTGGATTCGATTCGAATGGTGTTTCCGTTTTTATATTGTACCTTAAGTATTTTTTTAAACCATTGCAAAGTCTCGAGGAAATTCAAAAGAAAAGAGCTGAAAGCGAGTATTTGATATGAATTCCGTCCGTTGTGTGTTTTGGAAAATGGTTATTCATTTTTCATTGCTTTCAAACTGTAGTCCTTATAAAGATCCTTCATTCGGACAGATGTAGGAGTGGCCAGATGGACATGGGTCCGGCTCCATGGTCTTGGTCAGAAATGATAGTTTCATAGCACTCAGCTTCTAAAGTCGCATGGCAGACCTTACGCTCCTTACGCTCATAACAGGCAGCTTTCTTAGCTTCACAGCACAGCTTTTCTAGTCTCATAGCAGGCAGTTTTCGTAGTTTAATGGCAGAAAGACCTAGTAGGCCTAGTTCCATAGAAATGCATATTTTATAGTTGCGTAGCAGCCAGCTTTCTTAGTTTAATAGCAACCATGTTTTATAGTTTGATAGCAGGCAGATTTTGTAGTCTCAGCCTTGGGGGTTTCTTTCGGCAAAACTTTGTCGCAGCAGCTAAGCAGTTTCATGGAAGCTACCTTTCGTACTTTTGTAGAACCAATGATTATTGCAGTCAGCTTTCAGATGTGACAGCAGGACTCCGCTTTCATAGCAGCCAGCCTTTTAAGATTCACAGTAACACGATTCCATAGCAGATACCTGTCAACATCGATTCTTTGGTGTTTGACGACTAATAATTTTTAGGTTAGGTTAGGTTTAGGGTTTATTGGGTTAAATATATTCATGATAAAGAATTGATCTTCCAGACCTTGCAATGGACCTTACTTTTATTTTTCTTATAGCACCTTCAGTTCTTATGCTTTTGAGTTTATTTTTCTTTCCTTTCCTTCCACAAACACACGACACGCTCCCCCCTACACCCACTACCACTGCCCTTCAACCCACACACGCCACACGCCAACCACACACCAAACACCAAACACAAACCCACTGCGACACTGCACACAGATGATCTGTTGTCGAGCGAAAGCTCATCGGGAATTGATTTTTTATCAGATTTCTGCCTGCCAGCTGCCACCTCGCCCAGCCTCCAGGCCCTCAATCCGATTGTCGGCGGCGTCGAGGATATCGGCCTCAACAATTTCCATGCCGTTGCCCCGCCGGGCACCACCAGTGTGGTGACAGGCCGCAACAAGGCCACACCCATGCAGATTAGATGCAAATTCGGTTCCCTGGGCACCGCCAAGGGGCAGTTTAATTCCCCACATGGCTTCTGCCTTGGCGTCGATGAGGAGATCATCGTTGCGGATACAAACAATCACCGGATCGAGGTCTTTGACAAGATGGGTGCCCTCAAGTTCCAATTTGGGGTAGCCGGCAAGGAGGAGGGTCAACTCTGGTATCCCCGGAAAGTGGCTGTCATGCATAATAATGGAAAATTTGTGGTTTGCGATCGCGGCAACGAGCGCTCCCGCATGCAGATATTTTCAAAATGTGGCCATTTTATGCGCAAAATTGCCATTAGGTAAGGGCCTACACATATTTCTTTATAGTATTTGTGTAAAATACATAATTAATATGTGTTAATCCCTAACAGATATATTGATATTGTTGCCGGACTGGCCGTCACCGCAAAGGGTCACATTGTGGCCGTAGATAGTGTCTCCCCCACCGTCTTTGTTATATCTGAGGAGGGGGAGCTGGTGCGCTGGTTTGACTGCAGTGACTATATGCGTGAGCCCTCTGATATTGCCATACGAGGTGAGTGTCCGTCCCCATTTTATATTTATGTATTTTGCAATGAAATATGAATCCATTTTTCTCTTTTAGACAATGACTTTTACGTTTGCGATTTCAAGGGTCATTGCGTGGCCGTTTTCCAAGACGACGGTACATTCCTATATCGTATTGGCAACGAGAAGGTCACCTGCTTCCCCAACGGCATTGATATATCGAATGCCGGTGATGTCCTCATCGGAGACTCGCATGGAAATCGCTTCCATGTGGCCTGCTATTCGCGCGAGGGCGTCCTCCAATCGGAGTTTGAGTGTCCCCATGTCAAGGTTTGTTGTGTACCCACCACCTGCACTCACAATCACAATCAGACCAAACTAAACAAGAGCACATCTGAACTCTCACAAGATACACACTGTTCCAATTCTAATTTACATGTAAGCTTTTTTATTTTCCCTCATTATTCATGTGTGTTTGAGTCAGTCCCATTTCTGGTATGAATTCTGTACAGTACGGTAACGATTTGATTGAACGATCTGATTATTGTGTGAAATTTGCATAGAAATTCTACCATCAAATATTATCGTATTCATTCCTTTGAAAGAAAACATTTAGTTGTAGCACAAGTAATGTATGAAGTTATGTAAGCTATTATAGAAGTAAGAGTATTATTGTGTTCTGAATGTAAAAATCTGTATATACCATTAGTTCCACTGCTCTTCTGTGATTCACCGACTCGTTGTTGATTTTCTGTCCTTGAGCTGTACTATATTGCTTCCCAAAGTCGTATGACATCTACTAGATTGCCCATAATACTGGCCATTTTCAATCTCACATGACGTGGCACTACTGCAACTACTACTAAAACTACTACTAATACTAGAACTAATACTACTAATACTACTAACTGATGACATGGATATTAAAATGAGAATTTTTCACAGGTTTCACGCTGCTGCGGCCTGAAAATCACATCCGAGGGATATGTGGTCACTCTGGCCAAGAACAATCACCACGTTCTCGTGCTGAATACGCTCTATGTTCACTGATTGCAAATTAAAGCCCGCAACAATCGTCCGTCAGTCGACTTGATCAAATACAATTACAAATACTCGTCAGGGAAGATATACGGCTGTCGTCGTCACCTGATGCCCGGCCATACACACAATGCTATCTGTCATATATTGGCCAGAAAGCAACAGAAATACGAAAACAGGATGAACAACGCCAATGCCAATGCCAACGCCAACGGAAATGCCAATGCCAACACAAGCGGCAGTGGCACCCAAAACAGTCAACAACAACAACACCAACAACAACACCAACAGCTGCAGCCGCCACCGCAGCAGCCACCACCGCCGGCGCCGCTGCAGCCGCATTCGGTCATGGATCATCTACCAAACAGTCGCAATCCGATCGAAACCAACAGCTACATCTTCAACCACAACTACAACAGCATCAATTGCGACAAAATCAACGTCAATGTCAATGTCACTAGCAACGTTAACGCCAACACCAACACCAATACCAACACAAACAATTGCCAGCAATGAAGTGTATATAATCGAAAATGTATATGTCATATGATATATACATATATTAAAGTTGGAAAAATACAAGGACATATAAAAAAATAAAACAAAAACAAAATCTCGAAAACCAAAAATCCTTTTAAATAATAATGAAACAAAACAAAGCGCATAACAACGGCGACAAAACAACAACAAAATGAAATGATAAAACAAAATGCAACAAATACTATTTTTGATCTCTAATTTAAAAAAACAAAACAAAACAAAAAACAATTAGCGCTACTATTAAAAACAAAACAAAACAAAACCAAACATCCAACAAATCTAACAAACGAAAAACCAACAACAAATATTTTACTTAGTCTAAACAAAAAAAAACCTAAACAAAAAAAAAACAACTAAAACAACCAAAATGAAGATCAGATATTTTCAAAATGTTTTTTAAAAACTTTTTTTAATCTGTTTTTCATTATCATACTTTTTGTCATAAGGTTCTGTTCTTGTTAAAATTGTCATAAAATACACTATCACACATACACGAACACACACACACAAACACACAAAAACACACACAAACACTACTATACATGTTACTTATTATCTATATAGACATACATATATATTGTTATATCGACCGATTAGCTTTTTTGTGCATATACCCTTCCAGAATCTTTTTGTATAAACCAAACGAAACAAAACACGCATATATACAATACATATGTGTATATATATGTATATGCCTAAATATATACGTATATATATATATGTATATATAAAGTTCTACACCTATGTATATCTAGCAAAATGTGCAACTTTTTGTGCACATCTTTTTTTTGCTAAAATGTAAAAATGAAACGAAAAAAGAGAGAGAGAGAGAGACGAGGGACGAACGAAGAGCGAAGATAGAAGAGAGAAGAGAGAGGAAAGGAAAGGAAAGGAGAAGTGTAGAAACAGGATTAAACAATTTGTTGAGGGCGTCATCAGAGCGAAGAGTGAAGAGTGAAGAGAGAAGAGAGAGGAGAGAAGAGCGAAGAGAGAAGAGAGTGGAGAAGTGTAGAAACAGGATTAAACAATTTGTTGAGGGCGTCATCAGAGGTCGCGTACAGGCAATAATTATAGAGGATGGGATGAATGGACGGTATGACGGAGGAGAAGATGAAATCTAAGTAGTTTTCATTTGATTTCGTGAAAAAACAAACTGAAACCAAACAACTAACAAACAAAAAACACATGAAATTTAAACAAAACAAAATGAAATTGTTTAGGTTTTTCCTTACGCTGCTTATATAAGGTGATATCTATTTATATATAAATATATATATATATATGAATATATGAAAAACAAAAACTACAAAATTATATATATACATATATATATATATCTTAAACATATATGTGAAATCCTATGACTATATGACTTTGCCATATATATACAAAAAAAAACCAGAAGAGAGAAAGAGAGAGAGGGAGAGGGAGGGAGTGGGAAGGAGGAGACGTTAGCGATAAATAGAGAAAAAGAACACAACACAGTACACCACAAACAAACAAGAAACAAGAAACAGAGGCAAATATAATGAATGGGGAATGAAAATGTGTCGGGGCAATATACATATATCTAAAACTCGTATAACTAACTTAATAGCAGGAAAAGGATCAGGCAGGCATGCGCGCTGAACCCATGAAAAAAAACCACACATTCTTGATAGGTTGGTTCGTGACGTTTATGCGTGCTGCGTTCTGCCACTACAAAAACCAAGCAACCAACCAACCAACCAACAACCAACTCAACATACAAATTAATCTGTAAGCTAACAAACCAAACAAAACCAAAACCAAGCAAAATTCGCGCATATGGCCAACAAATACAATGTAAAACAGAAACAAACGAAAGAACAGACAGAACAGACAGAGCAGAAGTGAAAAGCGTAAAAAAAACCTACAAAGCAAACAAAACTTATTTTTTAAGTTCTTATATACATTGTTAACAAAAAAAGAAAAAACAAAACAAAACGATATTCCTTTTGCTTATATACAAAAAAAAAACGCTTGTGCATGGTATCCACAGGCACACCACACCATACCACACAGACATAAACACACACACAGAACCATATATATACATCTGGAGATCTATAGATCTAGAGATCTAGGGAAACATTTAGGATGATATACTATGTATGGATACATGCAACATTTCTTTCCCGTTGTAATACAATATAAGGCTGGTTTACTCCCAAGACATTATTATTTTACAAAAAAAAAACAAAAAAAACAAAAACAAAAAACTAAAAAAACAAAAGAAAACAAAAAAAGCACAGATATATATCTACCATATATCGTAAGATTTATAATATGATTTATTAATTTTGCGTTCTCTTATACGAATAAGTACAATAGTTGTGAACTCTTTTTGTGTTTTTTTTTTTTTTTAGTTCTGTGTAACATTATTATTATTATCTATATTTAAAGCGTTGAAGTAACGAAACGAGTAATGCAATTCAAAAGGCAATTTATTTCGATGGAAGTTGAGCGAGAAAGCAAAGCGAAGCAAGCAACTTATTTTTTATAGGCTGTTACCACATTTATTATATACACACCACCCCCCCCCAAAATCGCCCAAAAAAAAAAGAAAAAACAAAGCACACTCACTCAACAAAGGAAAAAGAAAAAAAACAACAAACCTATACATATTAATACAACGAAACGAATCTATTTGTATTTTAAACACTTTCGTTTTGTCATTATGTGGCTTTATTTCCGCGATTCCTTTTCGATGTTTTAAACAGCAAACAAAAAAAACTTTCATTTAATTGTAATTCCCGCGAAAGCGTGAACAACTGTTTTAATTCTTGTCATTTTTTAATTCCTAAACTATAGTTTTAGTCTGTATACACAAACACAAAAACCTATACTATACCATATACCATATACCATATACCTATACCTATACATATTTTAAATATTAAGTTGTGTTAAAAAACGAATACACTAATTATTTGAATAACGTATCATACATGAAAACATACTAATTTGTAATTTAAATGATTTGTGTTTTTTTTTTTTTAAGTTTTTCTGTTGTTACGTGTGAGGCTACGCATATAATTTAGACTTAAGCAATAACTAGACGAACAATTTGTGAAACGATTCTTATTATGTTAATCATTGAAATTATAAAACAAAACACAAAAGCTGTTGATGGATGGATAGATGGATAGAGTAGAGACCCGGGTCTAAAGAGATAGAAAGCGAGAGTGAGATCGTAAGAGGGAGGGTTAAAATGAAAAATGCAATTTTTTGTGAAACAATTTGGCTGTTGAAACACTAATTTTTAATTTAATTATTTTTTATGATTTTTCGTTTATTAAATTAAGAACCAAATGTTATATAAACCAAGTACAATACCAACATAAAGTCGTTTTTTTGTTGTAATTTGAATTTAACAGACTCCTCTTTAGTTTTTAAATTCTTCCTCCAATTATTCACTTGTTTTCCCTCCCGAATTCCTTTACCCTGTGTCCCTTTTTCCTTTCCTGCTGTATTCTTTGATTTGTATTTCTGCATTAACTTTAATTGCAAAAGTATTAAGACGAAAGGTTTTCGGAAACACTCAAATGCAATGCAAATTATATACCAAAATGTTTGTTTTCTTCTTTGCCGTTCTTAATATTGATTTTATTTTGTACTAATTTTATTCATTTTAGTCAACAAAGGAAAACTCAAAAACTGTTATACAAAAACCAATTTACATTTGTTTCTAGTTTTTATGGAAAGCCTTCAAATGAAATTGTAATTCCACACGCTTTTATTTTATAAAACAACAAAACTACAAAACATGTATTTCTCAAGTTTTTTTTTTCGATTTATTTTCTCTTTGTTAAAAAACATACACACACACACACAGACAGAATGGAAAATATCAAGCATTGCTTTAATGGAAATTTCAAATTTTACAATTTTAGTTTAAAAGAAATGATATTACTGAATTTTTAAGCGATGCTTTTTTTTTGAAACTTTTTCCACACCAAAAAACTACAAAACCACAAAGCAAAAAAACAACCAAACAACAAATTTATTTCCTATGGCATACAAATTTTTAAGTAAAAATAAACAAAAAATGTGCTTAAGTTTAAATCAAATTTACAATTTAGTTGAGATTATGCAACTTGACGACGGGGGAACCATTTACACCCACATATTATGTGTAAATTAAACTATATAATTTCTAGCGAAAATATATATATATATTTTTAGTGCTTGTGCGGCATAAAGGGGACACTTTGTGTAGACGGAGATGCAGGTGTGTGGATGTGGCACGGGGGTGGGGCCGCACGAATGTAACCAGAATCAGAGCCAGAGCCAGAGCCAGAACTAGTCAACGATTTTTGGAGGGTTTTGGTAAGGGGATGTCGACGACAGCTATCGAAAGACCGTAACGAAATGTAAACCAAACGAAACACTTGTGACGTTATGCAAACCTAACGAAACTCTCTAACGTACTGTAAAACTTACCAACACTCTTTAACGTATTATAAAGCTAGAAAACGATTTTGAATACGGCTTAAGCCAAGTTAATTAGACGTAATCCGTAAAAGCTTATGAAACGTAACAAGATTAACGCCGAGAGGGAACAGACGAACTACTGCTCTCCGGATAACCATCCATCCATCCCTCCCACACTTTCCGAACCGAACACCCGTGACCGACCACTGACAAACACACCACTCCTCAAGTGTTCTTTTTGCCCCTGGGCGCCCTAAAGCTCTAAACTTAACGAAGGATGAGTGAATATCCAAAGAAATCGGGCGAACGAAAAGGAGATAAACTATGAAGAGATATTTTCTTAGTTGCTTACTGTGTATATTGTGACAAAGTGAAAGCTTTCCACCTTAACTCTTTACATCTACATTATCTACATATATACTAAATATATATACATGCCTATATATTATATATTTATATTGTCTATATATACATTAAATCTTCTGTTTCGTATTCCTTGTACTTTAGCACCTTTTTTTTGTTCAATTTTACTTTGATGTACTCGAACAGAAACTCCAAATTAATTTCGTAAGCTTATTAGAAAATATTCAAATGTACTCTTAATCCATACACACACACACATACACATGAAACACAGACACAGACACACATATTTCTCAAAAACTTGATATACAATATAGCTATGTTAATTCCTACCTATAAAAATATACATACGAGTATGTAGTCAATAATTTGGCAAAAAGAAGGAAGGAAACCTTTTATAAAGATGCTGCCAAAGATTTTTTATACAATCGAAAAGAAATTGTTTCGAGCAAACCAATTAAGAATTATTACCGTGTAAATTATGAACTATTGTCACCTCTATTATTATTATTATTATTATGATTATGTTAATTATTATTATTATTATTATTATTAGTGTGAAGCGTATTAATTTTGTTTTATTTAACTTTTTTTTTCTGTTTGTATGTGGTTGAAAATAAATGGAAATGGATAACGAACGAAAGTCGATAGCAAAAAAAAAAAGGCCGAAAAATGTGAAATATTTTTGAGAATTTTGCTCAGTAGAATTGCAAATGACAAAGAAATGTAACCAATTGATAGCAGCGCTAATGCTAGAACTTACTAGAACACTAACTAACGATTAAAGATCAATGATAAACGATTATTAATACGATTAACGACGAACGACGAACGATAAACGATGAACGATGAATGGGTGGGCTGGGGGTTTGCGCAAGACATTTCTTACAGAATTTGTTGAATAATTTGTTCCTCAATGCGACGCTTATGAAATGCAAAACAATTTTCTTGTTGAGAAGAGGAGAGTGCAGAGTGCAGAGTGCAGATATAGGACATAGAACACTATACATATACGAGATATACATATTGAATGTGAATATATTTGGAGGGAGTTACTCATGGATGGAGGCCCTTCGCTTCGATTGGGTTATCTCTCTTTGGGCTCAGGCAATCAGTCAGTCAAGGGTCTAGTTAACTACTAATACATACACTTACACACACACACACACACACACACACACACACACACACACACACACATACACCATCAAAGGCCTCTACCAACACCCCCACCATCACCCACCACCCACCACCCCTCAAACCCAAGCCCTTCTTCTCATAGTTTTTTGTCCCGCTCCCTTAAAAGCCTTGTCTTGTATCATATTTGCATTTAGTTAAATTTTTAAACAAAAATAAAGTAATATAACAAAAACAAAAACAAAAAAAAACGCTTTATACATCAAATTATTTTAATATAAATGTATAAAAAAAGCATATATCTATATATATATACATATATATATATATATATACATATACAAGCAGACATATACAAAACAAACCACAAATATATTATGTATTTTATTTTATTTAAATGAAATGAAAGAAACCAAACAACATTTTTAAATGTATTAGCCATGATCGGAAGCGTTGAAGCTCCAACTCTACTCTAAAAAAAAAATGCAAAAAAAATACAAAAAAAGAAAAAAAAAACAGAGTATAAAAACTCAACTTATTTAGAGACAGTCCCCCACTAAAACGGCGTTGTCTGAATAATTAAGAAATCGGAAAACAAAACAAACAAATTTACTAAATCGATATATATACACATGGCATTAGCATACATATACATACTTATATACATGAATACATATACTTACATATATGTAAAACAATAATTGATAGAAACCAACAGCAACAAGAAAAACAAAAGCAGAATGAAGAAAAACCAACAGAAATACAATCTAGTGTACGTCAATTTTTTGATGATATTTTTCGCCTTATTATAGACAAAAAAAAAACAAAAACAAAAACAAATTAAAACAGCAGACGGAAAACCAGATTCGGAGTAAAACTAGTTGAAATCAAATAGTTGAAGAAATTGAATGAGGAACATAACAGAACAAACACACAGATAAAAAAAAGAAGAAAAACCAACCAAAAGAGCGAAATGTTAAAACGAATGAAAAGTGAGGATGCATTTTGGGACTTAGTATTTGCAGGCAGGAAAGGAAAGGAAAGAGACAATTTGATAAAGGAATGATAAAAAACCCATTTAACGACAAGCAATCAATTACTGAACAAAGCTAATGAATATATATTGTATACCTAGATCATTAATTACACATTAAGCGGTGGAAACTGAAAAAAAATAGGAAAAAAATATGTAATCAAAAGCAAGTTTACAATACACCACACCCGATAAAACTAACAAACATTATCAAAACTCAAAGCAAGCAAATCAATTACAAAAACCAAACAAACAAGAACTAAACTAAGGCCAGAACACCAAGAACTATTTGAAGATGAAATTAGGCTTAACTAAAGCAAAATTGTATGATCGAAACACCAAGTGAGCAAAACCATTTGTCAAGTTACAATTTAAAGAAAAGTAAAACCAAAAAAAACGAATAAAAAAAACACAAAGTAATAGAGAATCTAATGAACTAATGAACTACAAATAGTAACGCAAATATCTTTAAAGTTCGATTCCCCTAATGAACGAAAGTATGAAATCAGCAATATACTCGTATGATTTGCCTTCAATGATGAATTAATAAACTAAAGAAGTTCCTCAGGTCAACACCACATAGAAATATTCAATTTGAATAATTCAGAAATCAATGTATTTAGTTTTTAACTATAATTTGCCTTATTTTAACATTTGTGTGTAATCACAACAGAAAAGAAAAGAAGAGAAATGAACGAATGTGAATTATATTGAGAGTTGTGTTCAGCTTTTGTGAATTTCTTGTGCGTATGATCAAGTATGATATTAATATAGATGTATAGGTAAATCAATATAGGGAAACCAGGGATTAAAATGTAGTAGTAATTAACGAATTAACAAATGTTTTTGTATCCTACATTGATCATTGTTTGTTCTCTGTTCTCTTTTTATGCTATGATATGACGAAATATACGAGTATGCAGCAATTTTTTTGTTGAAATATTCACACATGATTTTATTTTTGATTTTCAATTACACTTGATACGTTTTGTTCAATTCAATTTATTTAGGTTTAATTCAGCTGAATGTTGCCGTTCTACTCACTTCTGTACTCAAATCAAAACTACGCTTCAATCAACGCTTTTAGCTTGAGATCCAATCACCGCCCTAAAGTAAAGTAAACAAAAACAAAACAAAAATGATTGAAAACAAATTTGAGAGATAAACAACAACAACAACAAGAACAACAAATTAATGTGAGAAACTCCCTCGGAAGAGTTTTTGTGTTAAAATTTGCGTACATATCAGTGAAAATTATTTACACTAACAAAAAAATATTTAGATAACAAAAACAAAAAAAAAAAAAAAACCAAAATCAAAACAAAACCGAAATGAAATGAAACTCTGTTTGTTGGCATAGTGTTTACACTGTGCTGATATATGTAGTACTTATACACCATATAGGGATTGGTTTTCTCGAACTGTTTTTAAATTTATGTATGGTTTTTTTTTATTCGATTGATTGTTGCTCACTTTTCCGTTCTTTTTTTCGGTGTACGTGTGCTTATGCAGAATTTTTGGACATATATTTTTAAGTGTATATGTGTAATAGAGGAAACCATACAGTAAACTAATAACTATAGTGCCACGATTCATGATAGAGAACAACATAGAGAGACCCCCCAACAAAGAGAAGGGAGGGAGGGGGTAAATGTAGTGAGTCCTTTTTTGACAAACCAAACAAATTGAATAAATCTTAAAGAAAACCAAATATACATATACATAAAGTATAGACATACAATATATACATACATATTTACTAGAATATAGCAATGCAAGGATCAGAAGTAGCAACAAAAGATAGTAACAAAATTTGCAATACAAAGTAAAAGAAAGCAAACAAAGCAAAACGAAACAAAGCAAAACAAAACAAGAAAACAAAAACAGAATACAAGTTTTTTCGTGCTTAGGCCAGATCGATCGATCGACGGGTATACTTATGTACTATATGTAATGGGAGACGACAAAAAACATATGAAAACAGAAGCAATAAGAAAGCTTTTATTTTTCTAGAATTTTCATACAACCGAAACAACAAAACAAACAGATACTAAAGCAACAAAACAAAACAACAAATGAGACACCAACTTCCTAATTTCTCTCAGTGTATTACCAAAAGCGAAAACAGCAACATAAAACATACAACTAGTAGCATATACAAAACCTATATATATATACATATATATACTTATATATATATGTGTATATATGCATACATACTATAAAAGATAAAAACGTGTATAAAAAGACACACAAATATATGTATTATGATATACAAAAAATGTCTACAACTATAGAGCAATAATTATATAGCAAGGATCCGCAAACTAACAATTTCAAAAAACAAAAACATTGTTTCTGGGGCTTGTTCACCGAAAACCAAAAAAACCAAAATATAGAATCTTTTTATGTGTAAAACAAGAGCGTAGAAAATATTATTACAAATAAAACAAAATTTACACAAGCGAAAAAATAAAAACGTATGCATATAAATCGATAATAAATACAAGAAAAATGGTAAAAAAAAATAATGAAATACATATATCTAAATTAAGATTTGACCAAAAAAAAAACAAATAGAAACCGTATAAAAATGTGCGAGCCTTGGCAAATTTTTAAATTATAGTATTTATAGTAGATAACATATGTAAGTGGATATATGTACTATTAGGGGAACGAACACAGATACAGATACAGAAACAGAAGCACTCTTCCGAAAACGTTTGCGAAAGATGTCGAGCCAACAGCTAAAGAATTTTGTCAAGTAATTTAACGATGTTTCAACACACACACACAAACACACCGGGAGCAGTCCTGTTTCGAGTATTTTCACATTATTCATAGACTACCACATAGAGAACAAAACGAAAAACGAAAAATGAAAAATGGAAAAATAATCAACAATTTGAAATATAAGAAGATACCGAGACGAAGAGAAGCAGAGCAGAGATAAACCCAATAAGATAAATGAACAAATTCCCTGTGTTGTCAAAAGGCTTTAAATAAAAATAGGTTACCCAAAAAGAATACGATTTGTAATTTAGCATAAAACCATATTAAACAATATGAAACAAAAAACAGATGTATTTTATAGACCGCAAATAACATTTTTTGTGGTATCGCATCACGTCGGATGGGGCAGGAAAAACCAAAAAAAAAAAAAAACAAAAAACAAAAAAAAAAATAAGGAAGAAAACAAACACAGTCAACCAAGACAGCAACAATATTTTTGGGCACCAAATATACAGTCAACTAATTGTATTGCATTATGATAAATATACATACATAATATATATACTATATTATAGTAGATATCGGATGGGGATGATGGGGTTTACATGCATGTGTGTGTGTGTACGACAGCAAATCCAAACAAAACATATTAAAATTAGAGTGTTTTATGAATTATATACACCATATATATATATATACATGATGTATACATGATATATATATATATACAGACATATACATGTGTACTCTAGCCTAAACGATAAGATGTTGAATGAATTTTATGTGAGTTATTTTTGATGTTGTATAGTTAAAGCAAAAAACCAATTAACAAACCAAAACAATCTCCCATTAAGCAACCAAAAAACAAAACAAAAACAAATTGTTGGGCATTTTAATTAAACAAAACAAAAACGAAGAAAATTCAAAGTGCAATACAATAAAACAAAAAACTATTAAGAAAAAAAAGGATGGCACAAAAGACATTTTTTCGAATGGTACATACATATACGTATACCGATATATATATATATGTGTAAATGTGTACACCCGAAACTAATATATAGTGTATACATGTACTGTATATGTATTTGTATATTCATATATATGTAAATGTTTCAACTTTAAACCAACAACATCAAGTCTTGAGAGAATTATGAGTTGTCTTTGAAAACAAAACAAAAAAACTATAAAAAAGCTGCCTCAAAACGAGATTAAAATAAAGAATATTGAACTAGAATTGATCAAGAAATATGATACGTATATACATATATATAAATTTACTTGAACAAAAAGGAGTTTTACCATATGAAAAATGACACCAAAAATAATTATTTAACAAAATTTACATACGATTTTTTTTGGGCATCATTTAGTTAATAGTACAAGGGTTAAGGGCGACACCAATATAAAAAATATATATAATATAAATATATATATATGTAAATGTTCCTGTAGAACCAAGCTAACTGTTCTTCTACCTACATTTAACCCTTGTGTGTGGAACATTTCGATCATTTGATGCTTAGCTCTGATTTGTGTTAGATAAAAACTTTATACATACATTATAAATGATCCAAAATGAAAAAAAAACTATTTACATACATATATGTACGTGTAATAACTACAGAACTACAGAAACCAACTTATACCATTTTTGCTGACTGTACTCGTTAGGCTTTTTACACCTTTTACCATTTTACTCGCAAAAGGCAGACTATTTAAACGAAACGATAAGTAAACTTTTGCATGCCACCACACCCACTCAACTCTTAGGCCTACATCCATGTATACATCGATACGAATATATATATATCGCCCTAGTACATATACACATATGAACAGTTCTTCTGGCGCCACCCTACTATATACGAGTATGCCTTGAACCCAGACGAATCGAATGCAGGCGAACCGAGAAACTAGTTTCAATTGTCCATCTTCTAGGTCTTTTTGTCCACCCACTCCATTTGTATCTCTAAACTTAGACTTGGATAGGAACAAGTATTTTTAGCCACCAAAGGCCCCCCCCCCCGTCCCCACTCCCCACTCCCCACTCACTACACCCTGTCCCCTGCCTGTGATAGTGTTAAATCGACAAATATTATTTGTTTTTAATCATTTTTGATTGATTTTTGGAACATTTTTCATGCATAATTTTTTGTGTGTGTGCGTGTGTGGGTTTTTTTTTGTGTTTGGTTGCTTTTGATGTGCTTTATATGTATGTGTATAAATAATTTATAAAAACAAATATACAAATGAAAGATAGTATACAAATTTTAAACATTTAACGAACTAAAAACCCAAAAAAGACAATATTTATTTATTGAGCAAAACGACGGAGATAGCAAAGGAACATATCTTTCTTTTGATTTGAACAAATTGAAAAATGATTTAAAAAAAAGAGTTATTTTTTTTAGTGCGCCACAGTCCGGTCCGGATTTAAACGCTTTCTTTACAAAAGTTAGAAACGAAGGAGGAAAAAATTGGTTGAAAGACCCACAAAGTAGGCATTATACGATTTTGTACCACGAATGATTTTCAGCTGAGACCCCAAAAAGAGAGGAAGGTAACACACACACACACACACACGTGCATACACTGAGCAAAACTTTTGAACCAATTATACAATAAAGAAGAAATCGACAAAAGAATTAAGCACAAGTGACGAAAACGAAAAGAATAGCATTCTAAATGGTAACTGTACCTTTAAGCCAAAACTCAAACTTACATTTTGGACTCTCTCACTTTTCCAGCAATCTTCATCGAACGTCAATCGATATCGATTACCGCCTCTCTATCCCTTCTGCCCCTGCAGAGCTGACAATATTTTTATTGAATATTGCGTGTGTGAAAATTACTCTTACTCGTATTCCAATTCAATTCTAGCATTGAGCAATCCCCCTAGAGAAATCCTAATTTTGTAATTTTTTTGCAAAAATGGTTTCATTTAACAATTATATGTATATCTACACACCATTTTACGGCAAAAAATCTCTACAGATATTTTTGTATATAGTTATACCAAAAGTGAAGGCAACACATAAAATGGTAAATCCCCTCCCAAGAAACAAAAAAAAAAAACGAAGAACCACATTTTGGTCCGAATTTTTTCAGGCAGCAAAACAAAAACCATTGAGAAATGAATTGTATTATCAAGAAATGATGAATATATAAATATGTATACATATAGAGTGCGTGTAATAACTAGAATCACATAATTCCATCCACTTTTGATATTTTAACAAATGATAACAAAAAAACAAAAACAAAACAAAATTGAAAACGAAATCGAAAAACAAAACCTATTTATTAACTTAACGAACCATCTTAAGTGTTTGAATGTTGTCTTATAAATATAATATTAAATTATATATATATACATATGAAAAATATATTATACACGTATACACATGTATGTATATGTATGTATATGGATATATATACTTAAGGGAGGTGTCATTCCTACAAAACAAACACAATAAATACGAAATACGAAACGAAGGAGTAGATCTAGTTAGATTCAGAACAGAAGCAGTGGGCAAGCAGTGGGCAAGCAGTGGGCAAGCAGTTTGGAAAGTGGGTAAGACATTTATTTCGTTGTGCTTTTTACACGAAAATGTTGGAATGTTGGAAAATCGTTTCCAAAGGGTTCAATCGAGTTTTCTTATGCCTGGTACAAAAGTTTCTATACACGAGTAGAGCTGTGCTTTGGGGCAGGTCCAACCTCCTAGGCCTACTATCCTCTACTACTCTCTACCAAAAAAAAAAAACAAAAAACTTAAAGCACACACATCTGAAGTATCGGGTATGGAAGTTGAACTCCTCTCCCCAATCTTTCGACACTTGGACACTCACAAATTATTTATATATGTATACGTATATATATACCATATATATACATATATATAGTGGCACCAAACAACAAATATATAAGCATCTATATTGTCTTATTGTACGAGTAGCAAACAGTTATTGATATTTACACATCATACAACAAAAATGGATTACAAAAATTGGATAAAAAAGTAAAAAAGAAAAAAATACAAAAAAAAACTATATACATATATATATATATATATATATATATATAAATGTAAGAGTGCTTTAAATTATATTCAGAAATATATATACATATATACACTTATATATTTACTAAATAAACGAGAAACCGAAATCAGTTAGGAACCTTTTTCTATAGAATGTTATGTCTTCCCTTTGAATCAATTACAAAACCGCAACAGCAAAAGCAAAAGCAAAAGCAAACAGCAACAAAATGATTGAAACAAATGATTGAAACCGCTTGCTAAACCAAATGACCAAAAAACCAAATGAGCAACAATTGACGAAGAGAACAAATCAAAGCTTGAAACCGACAAAAAACAAAAACAAAACAAAGATAATTATAGTTAACTTTTAGCACTGCAGCAGCCAAACAACAACAAACAACAAACAAACAAAAAAAAAAACAAAAGCCCCATTGACAAACTACAATAAGAAGAGGAAGTTGCACTACAGAAAGATCTCCTCCACACAGAAAATAACACACAGAACAACCTGTTTCAGCCATCCACAAATTTACCTAATATGTACTTCGAACTATGTAAACTAGAACTAACGAAACACTAAACACTAACAATGCAATGCAATAAAATACAATGCAATACCTATATGGATATATGGATATATGGACGGACCTTATGTATACTATTGTTTGCAGCGAATTCAACTCGACTCAGACCATTACCTATAAGCATGACAACTAACATAACATATACTCGTACTATTGTTCCATCATCTGTTGATCGATTGATTGTTTTACCCTATGATTTACTCAAGAACTCAAAGAAAACGAGCAAAATTGGGTGCAGCCATATCTGCCATATACACACATACATACATACATACACACATGCATATATCTTTATAACGAATGACGTAAGAAATTCCACAAATATTATATATATACATACATACCTTTAATGTGTAAAACAAGAGTGGAAAACGAATGAAAAAGAAAAGAAAACAAAAATCGCAGACTACTCAGTGCAACAGATAAGACTAGAAATTGATTACCTGAACCTTGAGAACAAAAGCTTGAGTTTTCTTTTACTTTATTGTACACAGAGACAAACGAAAACCAAAAAAAAAAAAATGAAAAAAAATACTACTAAAAGAAAAACAAACGAAGAAGGAAAACCAAAATATTATACACAAAACCACGTGCAATAAGAGAACAATTTAAATGAAAAGAAACATATATGCTTTTTGCCTATGAAAACAACCACAAAACCAACAAGCAACAAATTGAATCAGTCAACAGAAAGTTATTACTAGTCATCTATTACTATACATCCGTACATACTATGCTACATCCATTCCATGAAACAATAAAACACGAACTTCCATTTTTATTTAGGGAATGCGGCAAAGGATTGATCGAAACTGATCGATTCGATGCGAGAATAGCTCCCGGCCTCGCCTACAATCTCAATCACATTTCTTCAGCAGCTTTTTATGGATCATAGTCCGACTTAGTCTACTTTCTTACCCTCCAATCTTCGTTAAATGGTTGTGAAAAATAAAAACAAATAGATAACAGTTTAGACCACTTTCTTGCATTATTTAGTGTCTGTTTTTCCTCCCATAATGATCCAGCAATCATTATTTCTGTCGCGAAAAGAATTGTAATTAAAAACTCCATTCGTGTGCCCTCCTTCAATGTTTTTTATATTGATCAATCATACACACAGCTAACCATTTACTAATATGTGCAAGTGCGAGTATATAACGATTACGATTATATATTTATTGAACAATTGAATCGTAGTGCTAAAAAATGTAAACGGAGCAACGGGGCGGATGATGCAACTCGAATATGTCTTAGATCTTTGCTCATTGGGTTCTTAGTGCGTAAGCGTAGCAGGCAGAAACAAATTTAAACAAAATATTTAACATAATATATATATAGCTAATTGTGTGTATTTACATATTAAAGTTTACAACAAACAACAACAAAAATCAGCAAACAAATCGATGCAAATCGAAAAAAAAAGCGAAAGAGCCAGAGAGCGAGAAGTTATGTCCTGTAGAATTTTTGAAAGCGTTTTCGTATTTAAACCAAACCACAAACTATGGCCTAAACATAAAGTTAGAACAATATATACTATACTATATATATATATATATATATATACATAGATGTATACATATACATGCGTATGAGTAATATTCAAATTTATGTCTAAAGCAAGCAACCAACAACAACAATTACAAGTGTCTGTATTTTTTTTTTTGTCTAAAACCATTGCAATCAGGTACTGAAATCAAAATTTTTGTAAAATATATATATTAAAAAAAGGAAAGAAAAGAAAAAAAAAAATTGATGTCTTGAAAGCGGGAAAAGAAACTCAAAAAAATGTTGGAAAAGGCTAATTACTAATCAAAGAAATCAAACGATAAATTGATAAAATGGTATGGAACGCGGGGAGGGTATGTAATTTTTTTGAGTGTGTTTTTCTGCTGTGAAGAAGATTTCTGTAGCGAACCAAAAACCAAAAAACAAAAAGAAAAAAACAAATGGTTCCCCCGATTGTCTTTTTTCCTTGAGAAAAAAAAAAACACGTATACACATACTCTCACACAGATATATAGTATATATATAGGTGTATACACATACATATACATATGGCTATATACCAGTCTAGCTGTAACTATTAAGCTAAGTAGATGCGAAACCGAAATCGGAGAAGTCAGTGCGGAAGTCGGTTGGGAATGAATACGAGTAATCGAAAGGTAAATATATATACATACATATATATGTATACATATATATATCAAATTGTCCAGACGTTCAACGAAACCAAATGCAATATTTAATTATACAACAAAGCAAAACTAACATACATACATAAATATATACATATATACACATATATATATTTTACAATTTATTTATATACATACACATGTATACATCATATATACATATATGTATATATATATATACAGATACATATGTGTGTGTATACATATATACATACATATGTATATGTACATATATGCCCCATAATTTTTCGCATATGAAGCCTATGTACTACTGAATTGTTTGTTAAACATTTTTTGAAACATTTTCTTTACCAAAAATGAAGGAAAGCAAAAACCAAGCTCACACAGAAAAAAAGTTACGCCAAAAAAAAACAAAAACCAACAAACAAACCATTTATATACATTTATCAAGGAACAAAAAACAAAAACAAAAAAACGATATATACAACAAAAAAAAAAACAAAGAATTAAAAACATAACATTTAGTGATTAGTGTAAGCAAAGACCAAAATGATTAATAATTTTTCGAGAATAAAAATAATATTGGCTAGGAGATGAGACGAGAACATCAAACACTAAAACTAAAGTAAACTAGACAACAACAAAATAGCCTTACCGAAGACACCAACACCAGCAACAACAACAACAACAACAACAACAACAACAACAGAAACAAACAACAAAATTATAACAAATTTTCAATTAAACAATGAAAAATTTGATATATTATTTTGTTATTTCCTTTTCGTTGTTTTTCAATGTTCAAATATGAATGGAAAAGACGGTATATGAAAATGACAACCAGCAACGAGTAACGGGAATATTTTTACAAAAACAAACTTAGAAAAAAAACAGAAGAAAAATGCATAACGCTTCCGACAATAAGCTTTGGCCACACTATTCTAATAATATTATTGAAATGCGGGAAAAGAATTGAATTGAAATGGAAATGGAGACGGAAATGGAAATGGGACAATGGAAAATTGGATTGTATAATGCATGAATTTTCAACGCTAACCGCAACGGAATTACAGCAAGTGTATGAGGAATATTTGCCCAATTTAATCTATATATGTAGCTACAGATATATAGACACATATTTAGTATATATGTTTACCTATGTACTTATGTAGTAGCCTGGTTCTACTGTATATTTTTAAACGGAGTTGTATTGCAGAATCATCAAAGCAAATGTATTTTCATGACACGCATTTGAAGCGAACATATCAAAGCCGAAGCCGAAGAATACCGAAAAAAGTTACGAAATTTATATAGAAATTACCGAATTCGATGTTATCAGCAAACAAAAAAAAAAGCCAAAAAAAACAAAAAAAAAAACAAACACCACAATTGACAATTGAAACGAGTTGAATGTTTAGCTTTTAAAAATCATAATACGAATATAATTAAATATTTGGAAGCTAGCAGGATATACATATAAAAGATTTGTGTATCAAAATTGTGTATGTAATTTCAAAGACATGAAAGAAAACGGAACTTCTTAATCTGTTTCATCATTTATAATTGACAAAATATTTACAAGCGCATTTAGATCGCTGAATGTGAAGAAATATGCAATTAAAAACCAAATACCAAATAGGGAAAACATAAATTTGGGGGAGAAGAAAACACACACACACACACTCGAAACTGAATCTAAATTAAGTATGAATATTTTTTGCTGTGTCTTAGTCCATGTGTCGTAACGAATTTATTGAACTAAATATTATATATTATAAAAATGTAACAAAACAAATCAAATCAAATGAAAGCCAACAAAGATAAAAACAAAAAGAAAGTTCTTTAAAGTTTTTGTTTCAAAATGAATGAAAAGCAGGCAAAACGAACATTTCTACAAAAAAATTAAGCACAAATTTTTTCAGAAAAAATTACTACAACAAAAAATTGCCTTTTACTTGTATCTTATTTTCTACTATAAAAAAAAAACAAAAACCAAATCGAATATTAATTATATACAACACGCTGAATTCATTTAAAAAACGTTTTTCAAACAAAAATGCGCCTAAAAACATCTGTGACTAATAAAAACAAAACAAAAACTATGATAAAATATATATATAAAAACAAAAAAAATTTAATAAAAATTACCAAGAAAAATGGGAAACCGAAAAAGATAAAACTCCAATAAAATTACTTTAGATTAGGTACCAAAAAACAAAAAAACAAAAAAATGTGCTTGTGTATGGTACAAGAAATTTGTTGAGGATGCACACACACACACACACAAAGAGATCCAACCTATACATAGCTACAGTTGAACTAATTATTGATAAAGGTACATACACTATACATATGTACAGGTGACACCCACACACACAGACACTCAGACACACAGAAATATGCAAACCTAGTTGTATTTGTATGAGAGCATCATACAGTTGAGTAGACAACAATTTATACATTAGAATTTATGTAACAAGCTACTTTTACTTATACAATACATACATCCGTATATACATATATACAGATTACGATATAAAAATATACAAAAATATATATATACTTATATATATATAGAGGGATATTTGAAACCAGAACACAGCAATTTACTTATATAACAAAAGACCCCAAAAGAAAAGACAAAAAAAAACCCAACCAAGTAAATGTTTCTTTCCAAAACCAAGAAAAACCAAGTCAAATATTTGGTAATAATAAGAAAAAACAATTATGAAAAGGCAAGGAAAATGAATGAAAAGAATTATGCAAAGAATAAGAAAACCCATGAAATACAATATATACATATACACTTATTTAAAATATTTAACAAGAAAAGAAAAACAAACGATTTATATATATATGCATACATATATAAATACATACCACTAAATAGTTTAAATGTTTATTTATTGTATTTGAACAAGATGAACGATATTGAAACCAAATTTAAATAAAAATAATACATTTAAAAAACCTAAAACCCACATAATAGTTTTGTATTTCATTCTGAGGCCGCCCTGTAACTAGTATCCCGAAAAGCTTTGTCCATTCCATTCCGTACTGTACCGTGGGGCAAAGCTTGGGATTCCCAAACTAAAATATTGATAATGGATTGTATAGTTGAAGATTAGCTATGGGTATACCACACATTTTTTAATGGATTGCGCGCAAGTTCAGTGACGGGCACTTTCTTATATAAAAGCTTTACTAGTTCAGTCTTTGGTTCATTCAGAGCTGATTGATGGACTCTCTTCTTTCAACTGCCCAAGAGGGGCTACTCTGGGGTTTCCCATATTGATACATATCTGATAGATAATCACTCATAGAAAATGTACAACTCTTCTTTGCTTTTGTAATACCCTATTCAAGGGCAGAACACTTGTGTGCTTATAATGCATTCATTTATTGGTACTTTCAGTTGCCGAAAGCTCAGTGAATTATGGTATCGATGCAGGTATCGATGTTGGCATTGATCTCGGCGAACCCGAAAATAGCATTCTCGGTGGCTGCCGAGGTGCAGCTCTGGGCATCGGTGCCGACTGCAGGAACAGTGCGACGCAGGGCGATCAGGTGACGAATCGACTTCTGGGCATTCACGGCGTAGATGCAACCGTTGATATACAGACGAGTCTTGCACATTTTCCTCACCCAGCTGAGCTTGGCGCTGCGGCAGGACTGCAGCTGTTGGACCAGGGAATAGCCACCGAAGGTCAGCTGCACGACGGCCTTCTTCGTGTCGAGGATCAGATTGACAGAGGTGACAGTGGCATCGCGACCACAGCTCAGAAAGCCCATTGTGGCCGACTCCAGGGTGTTGACCACGTGTACGGCCTCGTTGGACACACACTCCTCGCTCTCGTGGGCCCGGTTGTTGATGTCTTCCGCTGCCTGCTCCAGCTGCTTGAACGGCGACAGGAAGATCTTCAGCAGCTGATGCTCCACCATCTTGACGATGCCCTTGGCCAAGTATTCGGCCTCTGAGATGGCGGCATGCACCATTTTGTCCACCAAACCAAACTGATCGATCTCCACATCGTCGGGCAAATCTAGTTCCTTGGCAAAGTCAATGGCGAAGTCCATGCTAAAGTCCATATCCATGTCCATGTTGACGTCCATGTCCACGTCCATGTCGACGTCCAAGCCCGCTTCCAAACCGACATTGAGGATCTCCTCAAGGTTTAGGGCTGAGACCTGTACAGAGAGAGGGATTTAAGTAGATATTAAAGTACCCCAGGAAATTAATTGTATTATGATATATAAAGATTCCTATTAAGGAAAAGCTGTCTTCAAGTAAGACTTCTTAATATCTGGTATTGTAGCAATAAGATACCTATTGAAACTTATCTTGCAGATACGAGGCAGACCGATAGATATATAGGTCGGAATAGTTTTCCAGAAATTATTCCCCATTTACTTACAGCAGTTGCCAGGGCCAAGGCCGAAAACAGCACCAAAATAATCCCCTTCATGGCTGATCGAATTTTGTTGGATTCGCGCTGTCGCTGTTCTGTTTTATATATGCCTAGTACCAGTACCAGAACGAACTCCCCGTGCCCAGATAGGCATATCTGAAAGCCAAGCTAATTAAAATATATTCAAGAGCTTTTTTATCTGTCCAATGTTTGGGGGCTACTCAATCCAATTGAAACATTTCCCTTTATTTGGCTTTTGTCATTGTTTGTGCTCATTTGGCTATTTTAATTTGCACGAGTCCCGGTCAAGACCCTCTTTAGTGGGTCTACTATTTCTTCGATTGCTCAGAGAAGCACGGCGAGAAAGAGAGTGTGTTTTTGATAAGCTCTCAAGTAATATTTTCCTTTTGCTTTTGGGCGATATGAACATCTATTACTGGATTTGCCACTTCAAGTCGTTATAATCGGCAAAATCTAAATAAGGCCGTAATTATAGAAGATATTGTCATATAATTTATAGCCCTCGATTGAAAGTCAGCATTAATTTGGAATTCGATCAACAGAAGGAACGTGGAAATTCAATCGATCCAATCTTAGGCATCACTCCAGACATCAGACCCACGCTCCACGGTGTTATTGAACCTTTTTTGCACTCGATTGTTGTATTGTATTCCCATTGTATGGGGTGTATACATATAAGGGATGATTGTTAACAGCTTGATGCATCAGCCAAGCACTTTTGAATGGGTTTATCTCTCAGTTTGGACTTGTATCTTTCCTGTGATCGGAATACATTTCATATTATTGACCCACTTCTGTCTGTCTAGGTATTTCCTTTCTATAGACTCTTGGGGTCTTTTTTATGGTAAGGTATAGCAGATATTTAGCTGAGATAGTTAGCTGATATATATCATCTATAGATTATGGTAGGGCCAAAGACATTATAACTAGTTAGATGGCCCATACATTTTGTGTTAAATGACTTTTTCAGGGTTTGTTTTAAAAGTATTTTCCTTCTCAATCGCCGGAATTTCCATGTATATATCTTAAGCACAATTTACGTAGATATCTTTGATCTGGGGCTCACTTTTGATGACCAATGATAATATAAATAGTAAGTTAAGCCCTTACAATGTTTTGGTACACGATTTTTTCAGGGTGCCTTTTGAAAAAGTTTTAGGACAAAAGTTGTGGGTTTCCTTCTCCATCGCCATTGATATATCTTGAGCAAAATTGATGTACATCACATATACGGGTTTCCTATGGGGCTTTTCTTGGTCTGATCTTCAAATAAAGAAGCTTTAGAATCCCATTAAGCTATGGTATTTAGGATCTGGGGTTTCCTTTGATGAAACGCATTAAAGATTGTTGGATTTCTATCGGATTAATGAAGGTCATAAGACCTATTTGCCTTGGCTCAATGTAAGACAATTTCGTTCCTTATCATGATATTGTATTGCTATTTTGGGATCTATAATGTTTTGCTTTTTATTAGCTGCAGTCGATCGCAATCAAAATCCAAATACGTGAACGATCCACTACTCGTTCCGACTCGAATGTAAAGTTCACCAATCAATCAATTGTTTGATTGATTTACAATCCCAGCCAAACCGAATCCCATTTATTGACGGCCAATTTAGATTAAGGCTCAGACTGAAAATATCTCTCTGGTTTTGGGGGTATAAATATAGGGGGGCAGTGCACAGAAGCCACAATCCAAGGAAATCCAAGGAACAGCAATCATGAAGTCAATCGTAGCCGTCGTTCTAGCCGTGTGCGTGGCGAGTGCTTGGGCTCAGCCCCTGGCTATCCCTAGCCAGCTGGACGCCCAGGTCCGCAGCGTTGGGGATGAGATGGCCGAGATCGGAAAGAGTACCGGCGAGGCCCTGGTGCACCAGTACGAGGAGATTGTTCTGGAGCCGCAGCACGAGCTCGAGGAGGCCGTCGAGCAGCTGGAAGCCCGTCGCGCCGAGAGTCCCGAGTGTGTGGCAGCCGAGGATGAGGAGATTGCCCGTATCCTGGATGAGGCCCATGAGGAGATGCACAGCTGCGGCGTTGTTGCTGCCCATACCTCCGCCGAGATCGCCACCGATGTGAGCGCGGCCTCCCAGCAGCTAGCCTTTGGCAGCTACAACCTGGGACGCACCTACAACAAGTGCCAGAACTATAAGAACTCTGTCCTGAGGCAGTCCTGCATGGCCAAGTTCTACGTGCAGGCCTCCATTTTCCTGATCAGCGCCCGCTCCTCCATCAAGACCATCAAGCAGTCGACCAACGAGCGCATCCCCGCCGTCTTCGCCGAGGGCAATGTCTGCACCCACGACGCCTCCGCACAGGCCATCCTTGGCCTCGAGGAGGTCAACAGTCATATCGATGCTTGCGCCACCCGTCGTCATCGTTGATTCTAGTCTCGGGATCTTTTGTGCAATAACAAAACAAATGTTGGAATACGTATTCTAAAATTGTCTATTATATTCGAAGCGGTTCCGGCAACAGTGGGTGGCAAAAAATGGTAGAGATATTCCTGCAAGGAATGTCTTTCCCTGAAAGCTGTCGAGTGATGTATGCTTGTAAGGCTGATGTCTTTTCCATGAATATGGCGTACTCGTATATACGGGAAGAATTGATTGATTTGATTTACCTTCCATGGAATCCATTTACATATATTCCATTCCATATATATATTCCTTCCATGTAGTCCATTTACATATATTCGGAAATCGACAGAGATTTCGTGGTGGGAACTCCCAAGATCTGGAAAAGAGAACGGGAATGTCAATAGAATGGCTTGGAAGCTAGTCCATCGTACATGTATAAAGAAAATTATATTAAAAATATGTTAGGTTAGGTTCAGGCGGTAGCCTGGGAGAGTGATGAAACCCTCCCAAGCTCACTTGGACCCATAGAAGGTCCGTTGTGGTGAAAACTTTAAAAATATGTTAATACCAAAATAAATTAAACTTTGAAGATAATGATCTGAGCTCTGCCTCTGAGAAGCCAGTGGTGGATGGTGGGTTCATTTCACTTAAAGAAAACCCCTTTTAAAAAATATATTTCAATATAGGTAGGAGGAGTGTTTCCCACTCTAAAAAAACCGGTCTGGGCCGAGAATCCTCAGACTCCTCGGCCCATCAGGAGAACACGCTCTCCCATAATTGTGAGATTATTCGATCGTAGGCTATTCAAGCTCTAGAAGTACTATTCTTCCTTTCACACAACGGACCTGCATATGTACTATGTAAATGTTGAAGTCAATCGTTGATTTGTAGTTTGAGTAGCCAGATTATGAGGTTTCAAGTCATCAAAGTTGAATGGAAAGTAATTATAATTCTCAGTTGTCTTGCCCCTTGACAGGCATCAAAGCGGAGCTGCCGCCGCTGGAGGCTGGACGGGTCTGGGGGCACGGCAAGGGCCTCAGATTTATTATTTATAAAAGTTAAGTTAAGCAAATTCGGCTGCCGCCGCTTCACAAGAGGTTGGGTGGGTGTGATGGCGGTGATGGCTGTGTTGGAAAATGTTTAATCAAAGATACAAATAAATTATTTATATGGCCGACAAGCGAATTAGTTGTGTGTCTGTCTGTGTGTCTCTGTGGGTACTCTGGGTATCTGTGTGCCTGGTGGCTAACCTTGGAACGGTTTTCTTTTAATTACACTCTACTAACATTTGATAATTATTGGACTATGACTCCGAATTGCCATTCGAGCGAGTCAGCCACTCTCGCACTCGTATTTCTCTACCTCTCCCCATCTGGCCTTGCGTTTTTGGTCTCTATTCGTGTTTGCATTGAACTTAAAACGATCAAAATTTAGAAACTAGAAACGAACGCGTCGAGATCAGCTCCGGCTATGCCCCAAGCCGAGAGTGGGCGCAAAGCCGCAACGCCTCTGAATCCATTCAAACCGCGACGCGAATCGATCATTGGCTGTCATGCATCCAAGACTTGTCAACGGGGCCGAGGGGCACTCCATAAACAGTCAATTTTCAATACGTTAATTTAATCATTTTTTTTTTAGGAATTTGTTGGCCTCAATTATCCGCAAATTCGATGGTTAAAATATTCGTATGGATTGAGCCAGAAGTTCTTCCTAGGGTTTGATACATCCCTGATGAACCTAGTCCAAACTATGCTTATCCTTATCGTATAGGGATAAACACTTAAGTATAGTCGACTAATAGGGCCTCTTAAGTTGCAACGATAAAACCAAACAATAAAAACGAAAATACAATTTTTAGAGCGTTTTTAGTCGCTACTTTGCCGCCAATTGAGCTGTTTGCTAGCGTTTCAAGGGCGATTTTCGTCGTGTGTCGGCACGCACTTGTTTTCTGCGTTGCATTCGCCTGCATTTGAGTGCGGCTGTGTGTGTGTGTGTGTGTGTGTGTGTTAGCCACTTATTACCAATGCCATGCTGATGGCTGGCCTGCTATACGCTTGAGCATTTCCACTTTTGCATGACAATTTCCATTTGCATTTGCATTTGAATTCGAATTTCCATTTCGCTTTTCATATGAGCTCACGTTGCCTGCCGACCTTCAGCTACAAAGTTCAAGCATCAAGTTCAAGTGACGTCAGAGAGCCAAGAACAAGCCAATGGGTCCAACAAAGTCTGTGGGCTAATTTATTATGATTCTTTTTCTGTACAGAGAGAAAATCCCGAAGCCCAGAAGAATACAAAACCAGAACCAGTTATGGCTATAAACAGCAATCTGCGGCCGACTCGCGAGACCTGAGACTCCGAGACTCCGAGACCTGAGAGACTTGGTCGACTATCAATAGTCAAAGCCGGTAACGAAGTCGGGCTCTGTCTGTCAGTCTCGAGCTGAGCACCTGACGAGGTGGTTCATTGAAGTCCATAAAGTATCAACGTTTTTGTTAGATCAAGCGCGACTCTAGAAACAGTCTCATCTTGTATTTATTTATTTTTTTTTCCTGTTTGAGTTCGCGAGTTTATCAAGAGAAGAAATGACAATTTATGGACTTTTAGTGCAAATCATTATCGTTTGTAACTAGCTGGCAGGCTGAAAATATCCCCGGAGCAGATCCAGCAGCAATGGCACCGCCCCAAGAACAGCCTGAGGATGATTTCAGCACCAAGGTGAGTCACAATGCCTCAGTTCTGTACAGAAGCTGATATGGGATCCTCGAGGATAGTTATGGAATTTTGTTGTGAATCCCAGGCTAGAGTCTTATCTTGAATTTCAAGTATTTTAAAATACTTTGGTAATTATTTAGCTATCGCCCCTTTTATGTCCTGGTTTCTTAATGTTTTAGAAAGTAATACAAATCCGTTTGGATTATCCCATAGCTGCCTCAGATATGATTCATTAACAATTACGTTTTATGAAGAATAAATGGAATATTTAATGTAGAGGAGGAGCCATAAACCTTTAAAGCATTGCGATGACACATCAGAAGGTAATGGAGATGGGTAGACTATGCATATAAGCAATGTTTAAAGATTTGAAAGGTATTTCATATTGAATTCCCCCCCGAACTGCATCCGCAGATGATTCCTTAGAACCCCCGAGTTTCTTTAACCATTTCTTGGTATTCTTTTTGTCCAGGGTAGCCCCCATTCCACACTTTTCTTACCTACAGTGGGCTTCGTCTATTTAGCGCAAATTCGCTAATCGAAGCATGCAGAGCATTCTGTTCAGAGCAAAACAAACAACAGATAAATAAACTAAATGAAGTTAGCATTGATTTGCCCGCTTTGCTAATTAGATGCTGGGGCTGGAAGTGTGGCTGGGGCACGGTCAAGGCTGTCATGAGGCCATAGACAACATATTTCATCTTGGATTTGAAAACAAAAGAATTATAAATCAAACAAATACTCGACTCGTGTGGTTAATGCGGAAGCAGAAGCAGAAGCTGCTTCAAAAAACCAGTCGCCAAAAGGGTTTTGGCCCCAATTTTCTCGTTTGACTTCGATTACAGCATCCGATATCCGTTCCCATAATTGTACATATGTGTCCATGCAAATATAAGTATATGTTTCGGCTGGAGTACGATCGGTGTAATTAAACTGTGAATGCATTTCGGGCGTCAAACGATAGTTAGTCAAGGTGAATGCCCCTCTCCACTCACTCGCGGTGGGGGGAAGGCTGATTGATCAGTCGCGAACTGAATTTTAAATGAAAATCTTGGCCAGCAAATTGTTGGGGGTATGGCTGCTGTATGATATCTAGAACCATAATTGGAGTATAAACACCTCTGGTTAGTTTAAGGTTTTTCTTGGGGTTAATTGGGTTCTTTGAATAAGCGATTGTCCAGCGATTGTCCCAGATCTTTTGGCTTCGCCCAAAACTTTGGTCCACATCTGGCAACTGATGTGGCAATCTTTGGCCAACTGTGGCCCAAAACTTTTTGACCAGACCAGAAATTATGCCGACCATATGCAGGAGCGGAGCCTAAGGGGCCAGCCCGCCTCTGGCATAAATAATAAGCCATTGTTTTTGGGCTGGCTTGCTGCCACAAGCCACAAAGACAGGCTGCTTAGCCTCAGTTGCCTCTTAAATGTATCCACCAGATACGATTACTCGTACTTACGTGGTTTGGACACGTTAACTGGTTAAAGAACATCATGACAAAGCTCTATCGACTCCCTGCCAGAGCCACAACAGCGAGTATCTGCTGGTACTCGTATCGGTGCCTTTGCGCTCTAGTATCTTAATTATTATTGCGCCCAGCGTTGTGGAACGATGACGATGACGATGGGGGATGGGAAAAGAAATCTGGAAAATTGCTAGTCAGAATAACAGCAAAAGCCGTCAAGCTTTAAGAACCCAGAAGCCAAAAAGTATCTCAAAGATACTACGAAAACTTCCGCATACTTTTTGCGCCCCAACTGAATTTGAAACCTTTCAACAGAAAAACAACAAACAATAAAATATGCCCACTCATCAGGCCAAACAAATTAATAACTATTGAAATTATCGTACAAAAAGGAAGCCAAGCAAAGAGCTCTTAACGCTCAATTTGGTGCTCCACGGATCCACAGATCGTGACGTGTTCGTCGAGACTTGTGCTTGGCACTCGTGTTGTCGGTCGGTCACACTGAATGCCATTGGAGGTCAAGTTCAGGGAACACCAGTTAATGGTTGTCTTCTTTGTTGCTGTCTCTTCTTCTGCTGTACTGTACTTTACTCATGCCTTATGACGATCCAATGAGGTAGGTCTCGCTACTCGTCTCGTCTCGTCTCGTCTCTTATGTTTAACGATGCCTCGAGTCGATCTTGAAGTTGGAGGTGTCAAATGGTTTTGCTTAATTGCAAATTGGTTTGCTTGGGGATAGATGATGCTTCGAAGTCTTGGAGATTTTGTATTTTGGGCTTCAAATTATGTTTTACCTAGAGTATTTCTTTAGAAAATGTTCCCCCAAGGAGTTGAGAAAAATTAAATTATTTTCCTTGGGATCCCAAAGAGAAAAAATCATTTAGCTGAAGGTAAAACTGTTCCCCAATTTAGAGTATACTCTATTCGAATTGCTTTCAGTTATTTCTGCTAATTATTCCATGCACCAATTAGTTTTAGACGACCGATTGTTTTTTCTTCTTCATTTTTTGTGCTGCTCTTTTTTAGTATATTATTTCTTAGGTTTTTTTTTTTTGTTTCTTTAAGGTTGGTGGCTGAAAGGTCAGCCAAAAAATGAAAATAAATTTATTTGATTTATGATAATTAGCTGTGCTGTGTGCGCTTTACCTTCTTGCAGATACCTTCGATAATTGGATTCCTGAACCTGGACTGACTGGCAACACGAAATGGACCCCCAAGCCCCCCACCACACTCCATTGGACGAAAGTGCTGACCCAGAGAGAGGCCAAGGCTGAAGAGCTCTGCAGTGACTGATGAGAAATATAGATATATAAGTTTGAGCCGAAAACCGATCAAATAAACCGACAATGTGAATCATATCCAGAAATACAAGGGTTTACTTGTACTTGAGTACTTGATGGGGGAATCTCGTAGTACCATCTGACAGGCTGTTAAAACAAGCAGAAAAGTTGACAAAAAATTAATTAAAATGTATAGTAACAAGAACGATCGACTGACAGGGTTTGGAGGGGTCTTTGGCAGCCAAGTCTACCGATCTGAAGGGCTTTTGCTCAACAAAACCAAAGGAAATTTGCGACTTTTAAATTCTTTCTTTTTTACATTTCAACTACATGTCTCCGTGGCGATTTTACATTTCTTACATGCATTCTACATATCCAAAAAGTGTTGCATACTCTTAGGCTGAGGCCAATCAAATTGCTCTGCTGATGAGTTTCATGATGTCCAATGTGAGAAAGAAAGGAGAAAAAAGCATTAGAAAATGCCATCTTACTTTGTGCCTTTCAGTTATTAATGGAGCTGCCAGGTCCCAATGAAGCGGATTGTTTTATAGGGTACGAAAACCTTTTTTCTTGATCCAAATGCCAGCAATGTTGGCCACATAATGTTTGCTGCCAGCTCTCGTCCTCGTACTGCCCTACAGGTATACGTATTAATACACTGTGGCAATGTCCAAAAGAAAGCTAGCCTTGAAAAAAAAAAGAAAAATAACAGACTATTAATCGATAGGAACACGGCATGCAACTCTGATTCAAGAGAATGACATTCGTCTATGAAACACAGAAGGCACTGAAGAAAATGTCAATAAGCGACAATTCATGCTGTAAATTTGCAACCATAATCGGTGTGCCAGCGAGTCCCTGCAACGCCTGGAAAATAATTATCAAGACCGAGCGGTGCCGCCAAGTGGCAGATGCAAAGTGAATGACAAAGCTGGTGCGCACACCAAGAATTGGAAGCGGTCCTCGAGGAACTCTTCCCCGAGGCAGAAGAAATGTATTCGGCGGTGAAGCCCTTGTCAAAATATCTGCAATTCAAGTCGATCCGCATCTACGATGCCGTCTTCACAATCCACTCCAAGTGCACGGTTGTCATCCTAATAACCTGCTCCTTGCTGCTGTCCGCGCGTCAGTACTTCGGGGATCCCATACAATGCCTCAGCGAGGAGAGAAACATTGAGTACGTGCAGTCCTACTGCTGGACCATGGGCACCTACATCCTCAAGCTGGACAATGCATCAAGCGGCACACAAGCACCCAAGCAATCGCCGGCTCCCAGCAATTCGTACGCCAAGTGGCGGGCCAAGCATCCCAGATCCCGCACGGACCTGCGCCCCTTGGGGGACGACGACGAGGCCTATGCCAGGGCCGCTTTCATAGCCGAGGGTGTGGGCCCCGAGTGGAGTGGCGTGTCGGAGCGCGAGTACCTCCGCTACTACCAGTGGGTCATCATTCTGCTGCTCTTCCAGTCGCTCATCTTCTACTTTCCCTCGTGCCTGTGGAAGGTGTGGGAGGGCCAGCGGCTGAAGCAGCTCTGCTCGCAGGTGGGCGGTGCCCTGCTCTCCGATGAGACCTACAACACCAGGCGCCGGCTATTGGTCAAGTACTTCAGCACCGACCACGAGGATCTGCACTTCTGCTACATGGCCAAGTATGTCTTCTGCGAGGTCCTCAACTGTCTGATCAGTGTGAGTAGTGATCTTTTGGCTGCACCGGGCAACCTGCAACCTGCAACACATTCAACAACAACCACCTCCCAACCTGCAACAGGTCGTGAACATCATTTTTCTGGATGTTTTTCTCAATGGCTTTTGGGCAAAGTATCTGAAGGCCATGGCCACCCTTCCCTTTTACGATTGGGATCACTGGAATCGAGTTTCCTCGACAGTTTTCCCAAAAATCTCCAAATGCGAGGTGCTCAAGTATGGGCCCAGTGGGACGGTCAAAGTCATGGACAATCTGTGCATCCTGCCCCTCAACATACTGAACGAGAAGATCTTCGTATTCCTCTGGTGCTGGTTCCTCCTGATAGCCATCATATCCGGCGTGAATATCCTCTTCCGGCTGGCCATGTTGTCCATCAAGAGTCTGCGCGAGAAGATGATCCGCAGCCAGCTGTCCTTCATGACCAAACGACATGTGCAGCGGGCCCTGCGCGACCTCACCATCGGGGATTGGTTTCTCCTGATGAAGGTCAGTGTGAACGTGAATCCAGTTCTCTTCGGCGATCTCATGCAGGAGCTGTGCGAGCTGCGCACCTCCTCCTCGCTCAGCATCCTGCAGGAGGCATAATATAATGCCTTCTCTAGGCAGCGTCCTACCTAATTGTAATTTTCTATTTGTGGATACACATACTCAGACGTATATTTATGTACCGTTTCTAAACCACGTATTAATTTAATATATTTAATATATTTTCTCGAAGATACTCGATGTTGTTTAATGCACAATTATAGACGCCAAACACTAGACAAAAGATATGGTATGGAAATGGTAAGCAGTCCTTGGTGAAGCTTAGTCCAACTTCGATGCCTTCAAGCCGGGGACCTCACAGGTGGCACGGTAGATGTACAGTCCCAGTGCCATGTGTAGGGACACCACGGCGCCGACCGACGAGAAAATGTCAACCTTCAGCTTGCTCATCTCGAAGAAGCCATCCAGAACGACGACCCTCAACAGAAAGAATGTGACCACAGGCAGGCACACGGTCAGCATGCAGTAGAAGAGCACTGTTTTGAAAGAACTATAGTCCTGGGAGTCCTTGGACTGCTGGCTGGCCTGTTTCGAGGGGGCCGCAGGGCACCCAATGCCCCCAATGCCGGCGCTGCTTTTCTTATTTTTGTTCGTCATTTTTCGAAATATTCTCAACTTGATTCGATTGAAAATTCTGATATTTGTGACTATATTTATTTTACTTTTGCCTGTCATACATTTTTTGTGAGTGCCGAACTCTACGATCAGCTCTGGCATATAATATTCATAGAAGGGCCTAAAGAGTTGAAAATCCTATCTAAAACTCAGAAAAATGTTACAGAAATAAACAAAGATTCATCACCGATTCCCATATATGTACATATGTGCATACATACGAGTATGTAAATGATCGTTTGATTTATGTACCTTTCACACAAGTCAACCTGTTATACCATCTATACCTTCTGCTTCAGCGTCTTTGGAGCGTTTCTCTGGCGTGTTATGCACTTCCAAAAGGGTAATATGATTTTCAGAAGATACAAAGAAGGAGGCAGAAACAATATTGTTCCTAGGAGTGTACAAATATTGTATAGTTTGGAAGGAAATTGGATGATAGTTCAGAACTATATAATGGATTCCAACTGTATCCAAATAGGATTTATGTACATGTATGTATGTAATACCACCCCATAGATATGATATGATCGATCTGAAAGGGTATATACGAGTTTCGTTAGCCGAATAGCAACAGCCTTCGGTTTCTTGCTTATTTTGCAAGTGGCTTCTGGAGTCATGCGACATGCGAAATGATTGTTTTTTTCTGGGCTTGGATTATTTCTTTTGTTGGCTTTGGCTGCTTCTGGCATTTAATGTGCATTGTTTATAACTAGTTGCTGCTATAATTTCGTCATTTATATTTTGTTGAGACGATCCCCCTCCGGCCAGCCCCCCCGGCACCGCTGCTCCACTAATCAGCGTTTCGGCATTGTTTTGCGCGCGTTAACAACGCAACTCGCTCGCGTTTTTGGCCGCCTTTGCTATGAAATTTACTCACCAACACTCGCAATCACACACACACACACACACACACGCACGCAATCACTCACTAACTCCCGAACACACTCATGTGAATAAATGTAAATATTATTCAAAACTCATTCGTGTGGCATTTTATAGGCACCCTGCACATTGTCTTTGTCGGGCATATCAGCACACGCACACGACTTTGATATGATCTCGCTGAAGGCCAGGACGGGGTAGTAGGCAGTCGCCACGCTCTCCTCGCTCACTCGCTCTCTCTCTCGCTTTGGGGTCTCTCCCTTTCCGCTTGTCATTTCGCTGTTGGCGTTTGCGGGGGCTGACGCTGTCGACGCTAATGCTGACGCTATACCGCTGAAGCTCCTCATCAAAAGGTATATTCAAAAGAAGGTGACCTGCCTAAACAGTAGGTATGCATTGAGCTGGTAGCTGTCTTACCTTCCCACTTAATATACCTTGGATCGTCGGCTTGGGGGCTGGGCTAGCGGCAGAGACAGAGTCAGAGACAGAGACGTTTGGGGCCAGCGGGCAGAGGTGCGGCCGGTGTTTCTTCAGCTTTGGGTTACATCTATTCGTATTCCTCCTATTCCTATTTTTGTATTGTTTTCTACTTTTGTTGTTTTGTTTTGTTTTGTTTTGGGTTTTTCGGTTTTGATTTTGGACTCTTTTTCTTTTTTGTTGTGCTGTTTTTTGGATTTTATTTTATTTTTTTTTTTGAATTTTGTATGCCACTTGGCCAGTTAGTTGGTTTAGTCGTGTGTCAACCGGGAAACCGTCGCGTCGCATTGCGTTGAGTAGATTTTGAGTTCGGTTCGGTTCGGTTCGGTGGGGCCTTCGTTGACTTGTTGTGCGTTGCGTCAAGCCTTTGTTGTACCCGGTAATCGGCGATTACAGAGGCTACATACACACAAGCATATAACGTATTAGAGTATTGTGTAGGTGTAACTGTAACCCCATCAACAATATACTATACATTGTACAAGATCGACCGCAAGGCATGCCCTTCTGTAGATCCGATCATCTGTAAATGTGACCAAACTTTTAGCACAATTATCCATCGATCTATGGAAAATCATCTTGTTTGGATATGGGAATATGCTTTATTGTGGAACTCGAACTAGATAAACCCCGAGTTTCGGGCAAACCCCAGTCGGAATATTGATAATTGAGTTGTTTGTTTTTGTTGTCGCCTCGGATTTTGTTATTCGATTTGCAAACGCAACGGCATTTAATTATGGCGCGTACGTGACGATTGCCATTTCGCAATTGCAATGAGCGCATCTGCCAGCTCCAATGCTCAGTAGTACGAGTGGCACTAGCACCGGCAGTGGCATCAGTAGCACCACCGACAACACCAGAAATAAGGGACTAAATATGTAGCCAGTAATTGTTGTACCACTATCAGTTGCAGTGGCAGTCAGCCAGTGAGTAATACGCCAGTAATTGGGGCTCCCACCCAGCCGACGGCCGCCTGCAGAATGGCAAACATCAAACCCACCTACGTATGCATACACACAAGTGTATATATGTATATGGAATGGTACGGTACTATCGTACATATGGGAAATACTTCACACACTCTCAACCGATATGACGGTGGCAACAACCGTAGGCATTGATAACCAGCACCACCACCCCGCAAAGTGTAAAACATTAACCATGGTAGCACAGTGGCTACCAGTCGATGGGCAATTGCATCATCTGCATACGAGTATACGCTAACAAAGTGGTTATTTTTATTTCGGCGAAAGTCTGTCTCTGTGATTGATAAAGGTTTTGCTGGCGATCGGATCTGCGACAATAGACTCCCGAAAGTCTCCCCGCCTTTTGTTCAATTTTCGTCACTATTGTTCTCTCACTCATGCTAATTGTGCCGCCATCTAGACATTCGGGTATTGTGATGGCCATCTGGTTTCAGGTTTTCAATAAATTTACATTGTCAACCGATTTGAATGCGGGCCATCATCGGAAGAAAGCTCTACACAGGGAGAGATACAGAAAAAAGAGGGAGAGTTTTCTGCCAAGAGTGGGCCAATCAAAATGCTAAACCTACATGTTTATGTTATTCAGATTTTAAAGACATGGGACTATAATTATAGCCAACGTTGGTGGGAGGGGACCCGTGGCGAGTGGCATGCTTATCCTGAAAATGGACAAGCCCAGTCGGTTGAATATGTACAGATTTTGAAAACACAAGACTATAATTATAGTCACAATTTAATGATACTAAATCTAGGAAATACCTAAAACTTCACATATGTAGTTCTAGACCAGCTGTATCTGATTTCGAAATTTTATTCGCTAAGATTTTCGGTGATTCCGATATTCCAACGAGCCAAGTTCTAAAGATGGACCAATATGGTTAGCTTGTTAGAAATTTGATTGAGTCGAGTCTCCTAGGCCTCCTGGCATTTCAGCAAAAGCTAAACCAATATCAAACCCAAAAAACTATTTCCGAAACTATCAAGCTATCCTAACTCCGAAATGAGCTGGCGAACAGTAATGTTCCCCTAAACAAATGGCCCCACGCACACTGTGCGCCTAGAAGCGCTCTACAAGAGCAGAAGCAACAACAACAAGTCATAAACAAAAAGTAAATAGAAAAAATACAGTACTATAACAAGAAAACCGATTACGACAGCGACGCGACGCGGTCGACGCCGACGACGGTGTCGGTGTCGGTGTCGGTGCTGGCGCTTAGTAGAGCTCCGCGGGGCAGAGCGTTTTAGTTGGTCGTCGTCGTCGTCGTGTGCTCGATAGAAGGTCCGAGTAGGGGTACGATCCGTGTCCGTATCCGATTTTGTGTATAATTATGCTTCTTGCTTTCTGTGCTATTGATTTGTGCCCGAACTAAACTAGACCGGAGGGCTCCACGCCCCCGCCCCTGCCCCAGCCCCTGCCCATGCGCCTGCATCACCCACGCAGAGCAGTCGGGGTCTTGAGAGGCTTATCAGCGATAAGAAGTCTGATTGGAAGGTGTTGCTCGTGTCAGACGTTGTCTTTACTTGGCTTTCGTTTCTTTTTCGTTTGCCAGACATCCAAAAAGAGTACTGATCCATAAATGCGAGAAGAAGAGAGAACCGCGCCACAGTTTTTATTCGTTTTCGGTTTATATACTCATAATCGTGGTATTCTTCAATCATGGCCGGCGATGCAGAACCAAAGAGGGGCTATCGCACCATCTTTCGGAGCATATCGCAGGTGTTCTATGCCAACGCCAAGAATACATCCAGTAACAACATAAACTACAACAACACCAACAATTCAAACAACAACGAGAGATTGCAAATGGACAACAACAATAGCCTCACAGCGACCTTAACTAATGTTACAAAATCGCCATCGATATCGATATCGACATCGACATCCACAACATCCACCACACCATCGATAACACTAACAACGGAAAATATCGCAGGGAAGTGCATCGAGTGTCAGGACCAGAGCGCAGCCAGGCTGAGGGCCAGCTCCATGCTGGATCTCAGCTCCAACAGCCGCCAGTCCACAATGAGGGTAAGTCCCAATTAGTTATTTTGGCCTTCAAATGTTTTTACTTGTCCGATCCATCAATCAAACCATCAGATCCATCAATCAAATGGTTAGGGTCGATACTCAGTCAGTATATGCCAGTGTTGCCATCTCGCTTACCTATGCCAGATGGTGCACACTGCACCAGGAAGAGTCTGTGCGTAGCCACTGCAATTTCCTTCAGTCTCTTAAAGTGAGCCTATCTAAACCGGCAATCTACTCTATTTCTAGATCATTTTCTAGGACAGGTTCTAGACTTTGTCGTATCCTCCTTTTTGGGTACGGGAGGCGGCTTGGCAAAATTTTGTAACAAACTTAATTCAGTGTGATATTACAGGATCCTTCTCACAAGATTTATTTGATCTAGGTCCTTTTTTCTCTCAGAACTATGCGTTAAACAAGACGGACGCAGAAACAGACGGATCAATAATATACATATATGTACTTTGTGGGGTCGGAAACGTTTCCTTCTGGGTATAACACACATCCACTTTGACCACAAATCTAATATACTCCTATAAGCTTTTTGAGTATCGAGTATAATGAGATGATTTGATGATGTTTTTGTAGGAGAGATCTTCCCCTGTTGCTGCTCTGCCATATGCATGGTCGAGTGCCGCTTGCGTTCGTATGAAACATACTTATAAGGACACAATAATAGGTATTAAACTGGTCTGTATAGATTTATGTTTCAAACTTGCGCATCAAATTTACGATCGTGTGCCAATTGCGAGTCTTTTGATGTGAATTTACAGAGCAATATAGTTGCTATTTTCAGCTTTGGGAAAAAACTTCTTTAAACAGTGGCGTAATACTCCAACAATTCTGTAGAACACCCAGAGCAGAGCCAAAGACCTATGCACGAGATTATTTGTAATAAAATAATTTTGATTTACTTGGGATTGCAAAAGCGGTTCCATTAGAGCCACTCTCCTTGTGATGTGCACTGTTACAACATCTGAAATGCATTGCACATGATTTTTGCTCGTGTTCTCTTTTGACATTGCGTGTTTTGCATTCTGCTTTGTGCCTATTTCCTACTCACAGTCTTCGGCTTGGTCTTCGTCGTCGCCTCTGTCTTGGGCTTCTCGTTCGACTTCTTTTTGATGAGACTAATCGCTGCCAAAGCTGCGCACGCGTTTAAGGAAGAGCAGAAGCAGAAGCCGAGACAAAGGAAAACAGAAACAAATTGCACTGCGAAAGTGCGCTGTGGAGAGTGGCGGAATGGCTGGGAAAGATAGAGAGCAGGAGAGTTTATCATTTGGTTCGTTGACTGACGGGGTAAAGCAATTTCGTCATCAGTCAATACTGGCAACGGCCTAGAGATGGGCATGAGGCGTGCTTTTTTGGTGGGCTAGTATTCGATTATTTTTGCATTTGATGCATTTATCACAACTAACAAAAAAAAGAGCAGAAAAGGTACATAAATTGCTTAAAAGAAACGCTTTTAACGAATTGAATCATTAGATGGGACATTTTTGTGAAGACACTGCTGGATATATGGGAGGAGAGCAACGATGGTATTCATGGTGTGAGGAAGAACTCCCAAGGAACTAAAAAGAATTTGCTGAAAACAAAAATAAATATGTGCAACAAATCAGGGCCAGTTCTTTATAGAGTTTGTTGGAGTTCTTTCTGATCAAACAAACAAATAAGCTATACTATAGAAAGAATTTTCCACTATTCCTTTGCTGGAATATGCGTTTTCGTGCTTCGGGAAAAATCGTCCCGTGACCATCTCTAATGCACACACACACACACACACACACATGTGCATATGGAGATACATTGTGGATCGAGATTATTTATCCATTTCATTTTCTCGCTCGGATTTGCCCCCACACTTCTTCTGGTGGCATCCAAAAACAACAACGAAATTTCTCTTTTAATTTTATTTGTTTTGTTTTTCTGCTTTTGTTAATGCAGCGTCTGATTGACACTTGAGCTGACATTCTCATTTGAATTCGTTTTCGTATTCGTATTCGTATTCCGCTTCCAATTCAAATTCCAATTTCATCCAGTGCACATCCCATGTGTCACATTTGTTTCTCACATTTGTCCAAATCTTTCGCTTTTTATCTCCCGTTCTTAACCATTTGATCTTATCTTAAATGAGTCTACGAGTGGCAGTTGAATGTTTCAGTGGCGGGTTTTCATTAGATTTCAGCTATGGGATGCACAATAGTTAGAAAATGGATTTTGATTGGATTTTGTTTTGGCAGCCACAAAAATCGTTCTCTTCATTGATGGAAATATGTAAAGATTTTAAGGAAGGGACACGGGATGATATGCTACTAATTGATAGTCGTAGAACCCATTAGTATTATTTCATTTGCATCGTTTAATCTCCACAAATTGTTTAATTTATCATAAGTAGATGGAACCAGTTTCATTATGTACTAATTCCCCCGTATTTAATTTCATCCATCAATAGTGTTAAACATCGTATGAGTCACACACAACAATCGGGCCAATAAAAAAAGTAAATTAATTTTGGTTCTTTTTTTCCACTATCTCCCTTCCTCTGGCTTTATTTTAATTCGAGGCGTTGACAAAAGCCGTAAATGAAGCTGCTGGTCACCCATTCCCCGCTTTGATATCACTTCTTCACCCTCTATGACTTTCTGTCCCACTCGATCTATCTGTTTGCTGCTGTCGCGCTCAATAAAATTCATTAAAAATAAAAGGGGATTGCAGGCTGCTTATGGCGATACATTTGATACTCTAACAAATATATTACTATTCGTATGCCAGATAGGAGTTCTCTTAATTTAAGTTGTTTTTTAACCGATAGCTGCCATGGACAAAATTATATTGAACAATATAGAAGAAAAATATATGGAAATATAGATATTTTCGTTTTCATTTCTGTACAGCTAATAGTTGATATATGACTGAAGTCAGGTTATGGCTCCTTAAAGCAAAAGCACCGAAAAGTTAGCTTTTGCTTTCCTTCACTCGTTCGTTTTGCTCTTGTTACTCGCTGATCTGTTTATCTCGCTCTCATTTTCAGCGTGGCTTTTGCACATGGGTTTTTCATGTATTAATTATATTTCTTATGTCCCTAATAGAGTGAATGGGATAGACTAATAGGCAAAATGGCCGATCAGTAGCCGACCCAAAACGCAGACTCCGCATCGATAGAATTATGACGTGTTTGAGCCCAAATGCAGACATGGGAATATTTTTACCAATATTGATTCTTTTAAACTGATTTATGTAACATTGGGAACCAGTCTCCATGATTGGTTCTATTATTTGCAGAAAATACTAATATTTTCTCACGAAAACGTGTTTTTAAAACGATTTTTCTTATGGAACTAGATCCGATCCTGCCACGTACTAGCACCCCAAATGTGCTGGGCCTTAGCCAGATTGTAATACCCTTTGGAAGCGTACAAAAAGGAGAAGAACGTGGCAGAACAGCAATAATAATGAGAGGAAGGGAATAGCTCACCAACACATATAGAACCATCAGGCAGCGTCGCCGTCGCAGTCGCAGTCGCAGTGGAGTTTGCTGTCTCTGCTGATGACGACTGCGCTGCCAACTCATTACCGAGACAAAAACATAATGCTGCCCGCCGCCACAGACGCGAGTCTGGGCCTTGGGCCTGGGGCCTGGGGCCCTGGACACGGGACAGGGATATGGACATGGGCCATGAGCCACCCTTTCGGCAGAGACCCGCAGAAAAACACAACCATAAACAGACAAAAAGAAGAAACGACGGAAATTGAAAGCGAAAAAAGTATGTTCTTAAGAAAACATCCCCCCAAGCGTAGCGTTAGCTAAATACCCTATACCCTATAAATACCGAAACTATGACCATTTATGTGGTGTTAAGGAATGGTTGATGGTGCAATTGCAATGAAGAATTTTGGGATAATTATAAATAAAACTAAAGAGTAAAGAACATCTGCAGCTTTTGTACAAAAATATTAAAAGTTTTTCTCTTTAATAAGTTTTGAAAGAGTTTTGTGTTTGAGATACAAATTATCTTAGACTTTTGGACACAAAAATAAAAATCCCTTGGATTATTTTTTATAGTATATTATCAAAAATACATATGTACGTACTGTTCCCCATTGCCTCTTCCAGGGTAATCGAAACGAACACCCGAAGTATATTGGCCACACGCTGAATGCATTTCCTTTCTTTCAGTGTGTGGCTGCCGCTAGCTCTGTACTGTACTGTGTATCTGGTGGATACATTCGATGCTGACAGCAGCGGCGGGCCAACAACAACAATTGTGTTCATTGTGCTTAATTAATTTAGTTCAAAGATCAAGCGACCATAATGCTGAGCACCGAATGCACTGCGATTCTTCTGGGAGCTCCGGGCTCTCCCTAGATATGCAACACACGCTCCCTTTTTTTTTTTTGCCTGATATTTTCTCGTACTCTGATCTATTCGGTTCTGTTCTGTTTATTTCCACTGCCCCGTTCAGAGTCTATATGGGACTCCACACATCTGTGTTTGTTTTGCCCAGCCTCAGGGCATTCCTCAAATATCGGACACTTGCTGGCATCAGGAAAATGCTATCATACATATATGTATGCAGATCTGCATGCATTTATGGGGCGGGGGCTTGGTTCAGGTTCAAAGTACGGATACGGTTCTCATTTCCATATATCGTATTGCAAAACAAAGTTTACAATCGGCTTATGCAATTGTTAAAGTATATACTATATATGTATATACATGATATACCATCGTGTAATACATATTTAACATTCATCATGATGGTAGTTCTCTCCGAAAACCCCAGCCCAGCCCCTTAGGGGTCTGGATTCGATATGCTTAATTAGGCAATGGGCGTTGGGTATAAAAAGCGTCTTTTGTCGCTGCCACGCCCCACCCCCAACTCTGACACACACACACACACACAGTCGCACAATTACTGATACAGATAAATACAGAGATACGGAACACAGAGGCACACATGTTGCCCCATGTTCCATTACACACATGTGGCTCTGGGTCTTGCCTCCCCATATTTGATCTCTGGCCAGCACTGCACTGCAAAACAGGGGTCCCTACGAAATGTCGATATAAATATAAAGAAATGGGTATTGAATAGCACTTAAATCATTCAAAGAACAAAACTTTTCTCATATAAAACAGAAACTAATATTTTGCATATTTATGCTGAAAGATTTCAATTAAATCTAGGGACTATATCTTCCCATGTATTTGGAATTCATTTTATATATCTACAGCATTTTATGGGTCTAAGAATTATCCAAAAAGGAATTTTGTGGTATCCAAAACATGAATAAATTCAGTGGATAAGAAAAAACCCTTCAGATTAGTCTCTCATCTTAAGCTTAAACTTTTCCCTATTGCAAGGTTCAGCCGAATCACTCATGTGTCCGTTCGCTTATGGGAAATTTGTATGCAGCGAATCAACGAAGATTGTGCCCTAGACCAAATTTATCTTCCCTTCTATTCCATTTCGTGTTGGATAGTGTGGATCGCTCGCGTTCTGTGGGTGACCGGGGGTCGGCATCGTTGACGTTGACGTTGGCGTCGGCGTCGGGGACTGTGTGTGCGACAGCGACTGCGACGTCAGCGTCTCGACCGCCACCCAAGAAAAAATGCTCAACGGCATCTTGAGTTCAATTTCAGTTGAAATTCTGTTAAATTCGCGAACGCGTCGCGAGCCTGGAGCTCTCCCAACCGATCCGACTCGATCCCGAACCAAGCCGAACCGTATGGCTCTCTATCACCCACAATATTACCATAGACCGACACCCCACACACAGCCCCCCTACAGTACTAGAACGCGTAATACTCTAGTATGTACCCCACCGCGGATGTGTGCTAAGTCGAGCTTATCAGCGGCCGGGAATTTTTGTTTTTTGTGTTTCGTATTTCCATTCGGTGCAGCGATTTTTTGAGAATGAAACGAAAACCTCAATGTGATATTTGTGTGCGGAAATCGCAAATGTGACTGTAAATCGCTTGATTGATCAAGTATGCACAGACATACTATATCCCATAGATGGAGAGAGTGAAGGAGAGAGAGAGAGAGAGAGATAAGAATAGTGCGATAACTAGAACAGAGAGTGTGGAAGATTCATGAAGCCAAACCCTGTTTTATAATATACATACGAGTATACTCGCCTTTTCAATTACATTTGTAAACATTCATCATCATTCATTCATTTGTCACACACTCTACCACTCGAACCGATGATTCATTGGGCCATTGGCAAATCCATAGAATTTCCATGCCCCGCTGTGGCGCCACATACATAAGTCTGGACCTTTGTTGTTGTCTGGGTGTCTTGGAGCGGGGTCAAGCCTCTGTTGACCTGCTGCCTAAAAGTATGCTAGTCGTAGTGTCCCATGGATCTGATAATAGTGCGATCCGTAATCCACAGATACAGATATGTACATCCAACGGTGTGGATGAGTGGCGCTTGGCTGCTGCTTTGGGGGCTTTTCATAATCGAAAGTCATTGTCGTTGGGGCTTGAAAATTTCGACAAATTCTTCAAATACGCTCTGCGGTTTCTATTAATCTCCTCTATAATATATGGACACTTAATCTCAGTCAAAATAATAATTCAACAACATTAGATTGAATTTCTAGTAAAATAGTTTAAATTATGATATATTTCTATTGAAATAATACCAATAAGTAGGCGTCAGATATTATAAGATATAGTTGTCTGATCATTGATCTGCGAACTTAGGAAATACTATATGTAGAGTTTTTTTAAAATAATTTTATGTCAAAGATGCTAGAGATTTAGGACACAAGACCTCAAAAAACTTGGGAGCAAGAAAAAGTTAAGATGAAAGAGGCGAAACGGACACATTCTCTAAATGCATCGTTGTGATACTTAAACTAGATGGAATTCATACTCCTCAGAAGGGGGGAGGGGAGTAAATACCTGAAAAACATATGCATGAAAGCAGACTTTTAGATATACATTTTATCGTATTAGATTTCAAGTAAATTTGCAAATCCAGTTGGCAGAAAAATCAAGAATTCATTTAATATTCCTTCTACAATGAGCTGAATGATAAAGAAGCAATTGGCCCTGTGATGTGGGAGATCCGACCGCAAATTATCAGCTCGACTCTGGATCCTTGGTGCTGGCTACTTGTTCCACGGGAGGACGAAATCAGAAATTAAATAAATTCTTGATATAGTTCATGTATTAATCTAGACTGCGAGTGGTAAAATAACTTGGATTATAATTAATCGGCAGGCTCCGTCGTTGACTCGTAAATATCCAACATCGGATACCATAGGGAAAGCCTTGTCCAGCCCCCAATGTGAGATTATGTATAGGAAAAACTCTACCATACCAAAAAACAAATCCTAATTCCCGGTGCTCATAATAGCACCATGTGCCGAGCCAGTGCAACCCTGTTGAACACAGTTGATCCAAATCAAATACTTTCACGCAAACCCTTTATTCCCGATGTAGAATATTGAAAGATTATAAGATGAAATATGATGAATTTTCTATATGGGAATTAATTTGAATAAAAATTCCATTCGTTTTCCCTTTTCATACGAAGAGCTGATCATGATTAATGGTAAAAATCCTAGATCAAAGAATGACTAATAGCCGGGGGGGAGATCCCAAAGATAAGGAACGATTCCGCCCCTTCCCCAGCAAGAGATAAGCAGATTTGTTGGGGCATCGTTCTCTCGTCAGTTGCTTTTGGCCGGCTTTCGTTTTGTTCGTTTTTTGGTCGGACAGCTGTTCCAACAGGTTGCATTCCGCATTCCATTAGCTATCGCTCGGCGCCGGCACCTGTGAGGCGTAGGTGAGAGAGGAGACGGTAGCGGGGTGTTACAAAATTCTCGGTGAGCGTTAACCAGTTTTCTCCCGGGAGTTCTCTTCGCTCTCTGTGGCTGTCGGCGGGGATACAAGGAAAGACGACACGCCCCTGACCGACAGCTACGGCGGCAGCGACATGCTTTGCTGGATCGTTGTTTTCGTGTGACTCATCATCCCCACAATCATCATCATCATCATCATGATCATTATTATTACAATCATCATCACGGTTGTTATGTCAGCGTTAATAGCCAGAGCCCCTTCAATCGTAAAGCCGAAGAGCTCAAAGGAAAACAAAAACAAAGCACACCCAAAAAGAAACAACAACAACGAAAGAACAAAACGAAGAAAACAGTGTTAGTGTTAACTCTTCAGCGGTGCCAGTTTGGCAAGCTCTGAATATTCTTAAATGTTCTTTACCACCAATACTGGTGTACATTCCTAAAAAAAAATTATACAAATTATAAAATATATTTACATATATCTACAGACTTGTTCCGCGTTGCCCCATATAAGGGTTAAGTTAGGTAGGGCCAAAGTGAAGACAGCGACAGAAAAAATATTCAAATAACAATTACGCAGAGAACAGTTAGTCTTAACCCTTCAGAAGGGCCAGCAGCTATGCTTGATCGAACAACGCTTTACTTTAAATAAGTCCTGATACAATATTTCGATTAGGCCTCACCATCTAAGGGTTAAGTACAAGGCGAGCCAGAGTTGAAGCAGAAGTGCAGCGACTTTGTGTGTGTGTGTGTGCGTTTGCGTTTGCCGTTGAGATAATGAAAGTCAAAGCAAAGGAGTAGGAGAGATAGATAGAGAGGCCGCCTGCATTTAACTGTTTGAATTGCTTCCATTTAAATTAAACCGCTTTTGTTTCACTGCCCTCTCATTCTCTCTCTCTCTTCCTCTCTCATCTATAATGAATTATGACGCAGCAGCAGCAGCAGAAAATTACAATAACAATGCGATAAGCGTGTGCGCGGTGTGTGTTCATGTGTTCGTTCGTGTGTGTGTGTGAGTGTTGTGAAAGAGAGTGAGTGCAACGAGAATAAGAGAAATGCCACAGCAAGTGAGTGAAATCCAACGGAACGCGGACATCAACGATAATCTCCGGCGGCCGCTAAGGAATGGTGAAGAAGGGGGGTCGCATATCTATGAGAATCTCCCCTCACCCGCCACACCCCTGGAGCCACTGGGCCTCCCGTTGTCCGAACTCCGCAAATACTTTCACCGCGAAGCCATCTATGAGAATCTCTGCCGCGGCTGCGGCTATGGCGTCTTTGGCGCCCAAGGTCACTACTGCCATTTCTGTCAGTGTATTGTGAGCGGCGGTGTGCCACCATCCATTCTTCCCACCCCACCATCGCCCAGCGAGGGGAATATCTACGAGAACATCTGCGATCTCTGTCGGGGGATCTACAGCGATGAGGGGGAGTGCCACTGCCAGGCGGAAATTTCCACCACGCCCACTGCCACCCCGGAGCCAAAGACAAAGCCACCCACACCGCCCACAACGGTGGTGAAGAGCAAATCGAGGACTCTGCTCAACTACTCGAAGTCGAGTGCTGCGACCTTGACCCGTCTCTTCGGCTCACTCAAGCAGCTGAATCGGTCCGGGTCGCTGCAAAGGAAGATCTTCCAAAGAGAGCCAAGAACGGGTCCGGGCTCCCTGGAGATCATCCACAATGTGGGAGAGGTGTTTCGCACTCAGGAGACCTTCGACATGCAGCGAATCTGCGAGCTGAAGAGCCAGCTGCAGAGCAGCCAGAGCGATCAGCATATCTACGGACGGGTACGCGAGCCGGACAGAGAGGCAGCGGCGGCAGCGGCAGCGGCGGCGGCGGCGGCTACGCTTGCGCAGGAGAAGGAGCAGCGCAAGAAGCCGCGCGTGTCACGCATTCGCCTGCTCCAGGCGGAGGAGGAGGAGGCATCGCTGTTTCTCAACGAGAGCATCTGTGACTGGATGGCCACGTTGCGGCATCAGGTGCACAACTACGAGGACGGGGAGGGCATGTGCCAGCAGCCAAAGAGTGTGCCGCCCTCCTACGAGCGGGAGAGAGAGCGTGAGAGAGAGCGTGAGCGAGAGATGGAAGCGGAAAAGGTGACCCTGAGAAGGGTGGGTGAAAAGCAGAGCGGACTCACCAAAGCTGTGCTCGAGCAGCGGCTCGTGGATGACTTCAAGCGAAAGCTCAAGCTCAAGAGAGCGGAGTCCCCCCCGCCCACTGAACCACTCGTGCAGCAGCAGAGAGAGCAGGCAGCAGACAGCCTGGACCGGGAGGAGATTAAGGATCAGCGACGCTGCGGAATCAATGAGCATCTGAATGCCGATTTTGTCAATGAATTTTTGAGTGGCCTAGAGGGAGAACCAGTACAAGAGAGCCGCCGCAGTCGGCTAAGAGAGCCCCTCCCGTTGGCGACGGTGATGATCCCAGCATTAAACGGCCGTATCTCGCTCTGGCAGCTTATGCAGAGCGCAGCTTTGCATGCCAGCCTGCATGCATGTGTGCGTGGCTTCATATGCTTCTATGACAAATCATTGAGCCGCATGCTCAGAGAGCAGAAGCAAGAGAGTCAGATCATTAAAATTGAGCGCTGGCTGAGAGCGCAGCGGCGACGTGAGTCAGCTGCGCCGGCGTTGGCGGCTCCACGAACGGCTCCAAGGCGAACGCTTTCATTTCTTCCCGCGACGCTGGCGAGTGACGACGTTAGTGGTGCTGCGATGGTCGCTAGGCCTCCTCCTCCCCTCGCGATCGAAAACAGAAACAGACCCAGTGATCCGCAAGAGAGTGAAGCGAGAGCGAGTGTGAGTGTCGGTGAGAGCGTAAGCGAGCAGCGATCGGAAACCGTTCGTGATAACCAAAACAATAGCACAAACGCCTCGGCCGTTGACAGCGACGTTGGCAGCAACGGCAACGGCGACAGCGCTGTGATGGCAGCGCCCAAGCCATGCGGCGACACTGAGCAGCGGCTCAATAACAACAGTAGCAGCAGCGACAATGAGAGCAGCAGCGGGAGCAGCGGCAGCGGCAGCAAAGAGCACGGCATTGCCAGAAAGCACCAGCAGCAGCAACAAATTACTCAGGTCAACACTCATTAAAGCAACAATAAAGCGAAATTGTTTCTTTTTTCCATCCTACCCCGCCCCACACCCCCCGTTATCCACTAGTGATGTTGCGGTTCACTGCAGTTCGAAATTGACTCCGAAAGGCCTAACGGTGGGGAGACGCCAATGCTCTCGTTTTTCCCAATTGGAAAATTGGATACAAAAACAAAACGAAAATGAGAGAGATAAAAATGTGTTTGAAAAGCAAACAAATTTGTAATATAAACAATTTGCAATAATGAGATAACCATAAAAGAATTAATTAGTTAATTAAAACTTTATACATGTAGACAAATTTTTTTTTCCGGTGATTGTGCAGAGTGTTGCCAGATGACAAAAAATAAACAAAATAGTGGAAGGACGAGAGTGTTGCCCATCATCGCGATAATGAAAGAGAAACAACAAAGCAATTTACAAATAAAAAACACGATTTCAATCACGATTTCAATGGGATAGAGAACATTTATATGGAAAAATTATGCTTATCGGTATTTATAATTGATTAATTAATTAATCACTGACATAGAATGTGATTTAGCTATTAATATTCTCTATTAATTCTTTGAAATACCATTGAAAAGTGCTTCATAAAAGCCAACCCACATATGTACATACGAGTATAAATGTTCTTTATCGGTCGTTTCTTGAGTCAATTTCGAATGCCCAACGATAAGGCCCTGGAGATTTGTTTTGAGAATCAACGAATATTTGTATTTTTTATAGAATTGTGTGATTAAGGTGCGTCGTCCGGCTCCGAAAGTACCCGTAAGGAATCCAAACACAACTCTGAGTAATCCCCAAAAGGAGAGCAACAACAACAGCAGCCAGGTCGGGGACGGCGAGGGCAAACGTCTCTCCGAAGGAAGTTACGGGGAAGAGGAGTCTATTTATCAACCCATTTGGCAGTTCAAGACCCTGGAGCCGCCTGTTGAAGATCCTGAAAACGAAGAGGAGACTGCTGTTGGGGCGCCAGCGGCGGCCGTAGCCCCAGAACTTGCAGAAGTAGATGACGAAGAAGACGAGGATGATGACGATGACGATGATGATGACGATGACGATGAAGATGGCGAAGAGGAGGAGGAGGAAGAGCTGGAGGTAGAGGATGACTTCGATGATGACGCAGACGCTGATGCCGATGCCGATGTGATGGCTATCCAGGCAGCAGCGGTCTTTGCAGCCGGAGTCCGATACAAGCTCTCAACATCGACGCTGACTAAGCGCTCAAAAATGATGCTGCCAACGCCACTGCCGTCGCCGACAGCATCGATGGACCAGGGCGCCTGGGAGACGGATGCGGAGTTTATGTTCTCGCGGGACACCAAAGAGGCTGTTGCTGGAGGGGCTGCGGTCCCCGAGGAGGAGAACACCCAGGAGGACGAGGAGGAGGACCCCGAATACCAGCTGGAAATGGAAGATACCCTGGAGACGCTGAGTCTCGGGAGTACAGTCACGAATAGCACGGCCACCATGGGGTCCCTGAGCAGCACGGGCAGCGCCACTCGCCTGCCACCCTCGTCATCACAAAAGGTTTCACTGGTGCATCCAGTGCTGCGAAACATTTGCATATTCCATAGCATACGGGAACCAAAGAAATATAGCGCCATCTTCTATGACTATCAGCGCTCCCAAGTCCATCAGCGATTCATGACACGCATCCGACGACCAGCGCCACCGCCACCGGCACCGGCACCGCCAATGTCAGCAGCAAGAGCAGCACCACAGATTATGACGATGCCACTGCCACTGCCAGTGCCGCTGCCAACCATCAATGATGACAGCGGCTGCAGCTGTGACGCGGCAGAGGACGGAGAGGTGGTCCATTCTCAATCGAAATTCGTTGCCATTCCGACACCCCTCAAAGAGGACTGGGCCCTGGCCTGCCTGGCCGCAGCGGCCGTCACCAAGCGAGGCGCTGGACCCCGTTCCGCTCGCAAGCTCCGGGTCCGTTCCAATGTCCGGCTCCTGCTTACGGATTCGGTGCTGGCCTGGCGGGCGAGCCTTCAAGATATCAACTGTTGCGAGGACGAGGAAGATATGGTGAGTATATGTAGTAGGGAAAGGGAACTCGAACTCGAACGGGCACGGGCATGGTCCATGTCCATGGGAACCACTCTCTGAATTTACTATGGAAATTCGTTGTACTTCTTTGTGTGCTGTGGCTGTGGGGGTTTCCCATTGTTTCCACACTTGTCACTTGTCACATCAATTAAACGTGGGGCAAATGTATCTCTGCATCTGTATATCTGTGGCGCATAGATAGATGGCGGAGCGACGCGACGCAACGGTGCATTTCGATTGTTTTGCCCACCGATCTATGGGAGGCCCAGGCCCCTTGAAGCAGGCACCCAACGATGTTCCCGTTCGGAGGGAGCAGCGGTCGGGTATACTCTTATCCCTGGGGAGCAGTGTTGGAAAATAAGTACAAAGAAATTAAAGCGAAAACTGTACTTGTATTGCTGTACGCTTGAAAAGTGCTTACAATCTCAGGGTAACAGGGACGGATAAGTGCGAAAAAATTCCTCCGAAACTGTACTTTCTCATTATTTTCAAGTAAATCAACACTGGAAACCACTTGAGACGCATATACCAACACTTTTCACAATAGAAAGAGTTAAAAGTGTTCGTAGAAGATTCGCTAATTCAAATTATTTATAGAATTAGTTTCAGCTTTTTATTTAGTGTCCATCTTTTGGACACTATTTAAAGATAGACTTGGGGGAATTTTGTTCAAAGTTATCAGATTTGCGTGACAATATATATCCCCCATATGAAATAAGAGACAAGAGTGTGACGCCCATGCTTTTTGGCTGTCCTCATTTAGGCAATATATCAATCTTTTACCGTTTTCCTTCTAGAGTCTATGGAATATAGAAACAAAGATACATTATAAATATATATAATATTATATTATTTTTGGATATCTTTGCTTTCACATCATTTTGAGTACCTCAAATACAGCATATACTCTGCACTAGTCCTTTGTTTTAAGAGTTTTAAGCCCATTTAACTATCCAAGAATATTCCAACTTGAACTCCATCTATCTCCTACCCATCAAAGAGAAATTTCGACCGAATCGAATCGAATGTGTCCTTTCGCTTGTGGGCAATTTGCACAGACAACGACGAAGGTGTTAGAGCATTCTGTAGTCGGCTCCACCGCCAGCCCCCATTTAATTTTTCGTGTCACACCCTTTCCATTCGGCTTTTGATTGCACTTTGTTTATAACAACGCGTTTCGCATGTGTAAGAGTGTGTGTTTGCGTGTGTGTGTGTGTGTGTGCCCGCTTTCTGCATAATATATTTTTATTTATTTGCCTCTCACGTTTGTTGTTTTCATTTTGCTGTTTGCTGCTGCATTTGCAGTCGCGTCGCCGTTGCATGCGAATTTCCATGGAAATTCACGGAGGGGGAGTGTCGAGTCGCTCCCCCCCCAGATCTCTGCGGGCTCTTCCCAACCCCAAAAAAAAGGTTGATTCACATTTCAGATTTTGTGCTGCCCCAAACGACAATTATTTATTTATTTGGTTTTATTTATGTTGTTTTTTTGCAAACACATGTATATTCGGACATAAGTATCTTTGTATCTGTGTGTGTAGGCTTGTATCTATAGTCAAATTTTTTGATTTTTGTTATAAACTTTTGGCAGAACCGGTTCTACACTTTTGAGACATTTCTTCGTTGGCCTTGAATACTCTTTCAAAACGCGCGCTTAAGCGGAGTGTTTCAGTCCCTCTACCGCTAAGGGTCGTAAACAAATGTCTCCTAAGCGAAAGGACTCATTCAACTGGAACGCCACGCAGATCATTCGAACGCGAGCGTTTCTGTAAGGGTATCTAAAGTTTCGGGGATCTCTGGTTTTCGTTTTTCGATAATTTCCTGTCCAGCCTCAGAGTCGAGCTCTCCGTTCGTCGCTTTTATCAGCATTTAATTTGTTGGGGGTTAATCATTAGTCAAATATCTTGCTGTAACTTGGGGGCCCTTCATCGTTTTGTTGGTTTTTTTTACCCCCCGACGACGAACCTCTGAAATAATTTTACTGCTTGGATTGTAAAAATGCATAACGGGGCTTGAGTGTTCCCTGAATAAGTATTTTTATAGCATTTTATGCAGAAATGAAGATTATATTCGGATACAGATATGACGAGGCGATTGTGTGTACATATTTCCCCCCTCAAGAGATTTCTTCTTCATTTCCTATCATATCTTTTTTGTTGGGATAATTATCATCTAATCGTTGAATCATTGGGTCATTTATCTTTTTATCTCTTGGTTATAAATTGATTTTTTCGATGGTTTTTGGAATGCGTTTAGACTTGAACCTTCGTGAACTTTGTAGAACCTAATGCTTAATCAAATATTGAATGTAAATCGGTTATAATTTGGGGCTATGATCGACTTGTGAACTTTTTATATATCTGGGATGCATTTTTAATGATGATTTAAACGGTTCAGAGGTGTTTATGAATCGGTAATCGGTTTTTGAATTGGTTATGAACGAACTGGTTTAGATTTTTATCCAAAGAGAGGGTGGATAGGGTTTTCTGGGGATGATCTGAGTAGGCTGGTCTTTCGGGGACTCTCCAGGCAGATGCCAAGGTACTCTTACGTTCCGTTACCCCCCTCGTTGGGTAGTGAAGAGCCTTCCAGTTGTCCGTTGCCACCTCTGGGTTCTGGCGTTGTAGTAGCTTCCGGTCCCCCTCGCTCTTGGCATGGAAGGGATTAGATCCACCTCCAGCTTGGCCCCTTCCCACGTCGCTTACAATTGGCAGACCCTACGCGTCAGTCACCTGAGTGTGGGGTCATCGTTGCACTTCAGGATTTTGACACCGTTTAGCTAGACGTTGCCGCTCTATCCAACCCTCCTCTATCCGCTAGCTTGGCCTTCTCCTCCTGGGAGATGTCCGAATTGCCTTGGAGGCCGGCTCTGATCTTAAAGGCCTTCATACCCTCTCTGGAACGCTTCGGCTCTTACCACGACAGAAGGGTGACAGAGAGGATTGCTCCTTCCACCGACGTTTGGCCCGGGTTTGATCCTCCTCCGTGCAGGGGGCAGCTAGAGGATTTTCGCCAGACAAAGACAAAAAATGAAAGAAAGAAAGAAACTGAAAACTGAAAAGGTCAACTGCGCCTTTGTTTGGTTTTTGGTTTTTATTTGTTTATTTTCTGTGTGTTTCGGTTCGCTTCGGTTGCGGGCTCTCAGTTCGGGTTTTGCTCAGTGAATCACACGCATGTCGGGCGAATGGCGATATATAGACACAGATACAGATACAGATACTTTGGCTGTTGGTATCTGCGGGCGGGGGCGGGGGCGGTGGCGGTGGCGGGGAGCACAACTCGTGCAAATTGCGGGGCAGCTCGCCGTAAAGCAAAGCAAACATGTGTCTGAATGTGGCCTGCCGCACTTCGAGGTCGTATCAATTAAGTATTTTTTTTTGTTGGCCTTCTTTTTTTTTCCTGCTCGATATTATTGTTTATACACTGGCAGTGCCCTCTCCACGAACACAAGAGCCATCATTGCCCCGAGATTTATACTTCCGACAAAATCGAATGCGAACAATCGATCCTCTTCGATTAGCCTTTTCGCCTTTTCTCATAGATAAATTTCTATTCAAAAATCTGGTCAGCACCTTGGTGGCGCCTCCCCCGAAAACTTTTGCTTTGTTTTGTTTATGTTTGCAGAAATGGAAAAACTGAGAAAAACATAAACGAAAAATGAACCAAAGCTACGGGCACCAATAAAGCAGAAAATACCACAGAGAGAGGGTGAAAAAAAACCAGCAAAACAAAAAACAAATTAGCCAAAAACAAATTGAGTCTAATCTTTGAAAGCGGCGTGCCTCAGCTCTAATTTGTTGAAATTATCAAGCGATAATTGGCGGTGGGGGATGGTGGCCCCAAAGGGGAGCGGGGGCTCCGCTGATCGGTGTGCGGTGGCGGGGGACGGGTGTACAGTTGTTGGGCATTGGATATAGTAAACATGAACCCGTGTAATGGTTCTGGCAGAGCCAGGCCTTGCTCCCGAATTCTGCAAAAGAGAATACCCGATACTCTAACCGAGTTTACCTGAAAATGGACTGTCCGAAAGCAAAATTTGACCTCCGCAGGTCCCACGTTAAAGCGTGTTTGGGGGTTTTTTTTTCAGAGAAATAAATAAGGCAAATTTTTAAAACTTAAGGATTTCCATAAGGTATTCCATATAAAATATACATTTTTTTAAGAGATACAGAAATATTATGGATAAAATGTTTCCCTCGATTCGTAGATTTCTAGAATCAACTTTTTAAATTCCCAATTTATTCAATTCATTCAGATCAATGGTAATATTAGAGTTTTTGAATTAATTTTTTAAAATTTTTTATTTGCCTCTTTGGCTTTACAGTACTTATTGAAATTTTGTATTTATGGCTTAAATTGGAAATTGGAAAATAAATAAATTCTAAAAGACTCCAAAGGTTTCTTTGTTTATACCCTCTTCAGTGTAAGTGTTGGTCAGTTTTTGTGTCAGTCGGAAAGTGTAAGATTTACTGGCCTTAGGCACTTATCGTCAAAAAGGGGGCGGGGCATGTTTTCCTAAACGTATCCAAGATATGATATCTACCTTGCAGTTATTGTAAGTACATCCTGTGCTAGATACTTTGTAGAAAGCTGTGGACAGCAATTGATATGGGCATAGGTCGCTATAAATTAAGTGTATACGATTTTGAATAAAGTCTTTGGGATATCTATCCCGTACATTGAGAGGATAACTCTTCGTAGACTCATTTTAGACGCGTTCTCGTGTCGGAAAGTGTATGAATACTTCGTTATATATATTATTTTGATCGTAGTTCTATAGATCCCCAAAGAGCCCTTATATCATCGATAACAATTGAGGGCCAACTGTTTTAGCCCCCAGACGGCGTTCGGCTTTCTGTGTAATTCGAATTTTTAAACAAATATTTTCCAGTGAATCGAATCGCCTAAAATGTGCACAGCTTTCTTTACAATTCCAGCGAAAAGCTAATCTCTTAGAAGAAAGTTTGTTGAATTTATGGCGCTAACAGAATTCAGGGGAAGTCCAGGTGCAACTTATCGCCCTGTGGCATATAGAATAACTCTCCGCTGGGGAGGGCACCTGTTGGTGCCGTCTCGATACACAGTCCGGGGAGACTTATGAGGCCTTAATGCAGCATATCTCGAAAACAGAACTCCATTCGTATCGCTGCATTTAAGACCGTTGCACGTTGCATGTTGAACGTTGAAAACTGCCGTTGCCGTTGCTGTTGCTGTTTCTGTTTTCATTTCTTGTACAAATCGAAATCGAATTTTCTTATCAATATCGTTGCGGTGTGGTGTATTCCGCTTTCCGTTCGGGAAACAAGAGATAGCGTCCGTTCAGACAAAAAAAACAGAAAGAGCGTATCGGCGATAAGAAATGACGGGCAAAGGCAAAGGCAAAGGCAGATCGAAGAGAAGGCAAACAACGGTGAGCGATGGGCTGGAAGAACAAGACACTTTCACAAAGAAAAGAACAATACGTTTCCGAAAGAGTGAAAATAATATAGGGATTCCCACTGAGGAGATACCCTTCATTAAGTGCGAGGGAGCGTGGTCCCTGAGGGAAGTGCTCAAACAACACAGTCTCTTGTCAGTTTATATCACTTATAAGGCTTCTACCGATAAGAGTCGTTTCCTTATTGGATTTTCGAATCAGGGAATTAATTTTATCTTTCCATCCATGGTCGATTATACCCTTCCACCTCTCTACTTTTAGAGGGTATGAACAGAAACAAGACAAGAACTAGACGACGACAACGCCATCGATTTCGGCACGAAATGTTGCAATTAATTGTGCAGACGTTAGCACGAATCGTGCATCCGACCCACAATCTTCACCCACTTCCTCCCCCTACTCCCCCCCCCCCCCCCCCCCCCCCCCCCCCTTGAGCAGCGTTGAACTTCACATATTAATGCATTGCGTGCTATCTCTCTATCATTGCAGATTGTGCCAGTGACTGATATATTGCGGGCACAGCAGATCCAGGAAGACAGCGAGGTGCAGCAGACCCAGCAGGCGGTGACATTGCAGCGCTTCAAGAGCGCCTCCATTGGGGATCTGGTGGATCTGCCCGGCGAGGATGACAAGAAGTCCATCAAGAATCGCATGCGCATGAAATGTACGTCCCAGCGGTAACGAAACGGGTCACGAAATTGTACTACAAATGGGTATAGTGCAGAAGCTATAGGCCAACAAAAGCAAGATCAAAAAGCCCTAGCAGTCATGCACACGCATTGTATGTTGTTTTTCCTGCTGAAGTCGGAGCACCAATGTGCGGCGTCTTGCAGGATCATTTTTTAAAGGAATTTTGAATCTTCTCTACAGTAATTATGTACAGATTGTATATGCTTTGAGGCTTTAAAGGTTTATAAAATAGGTAAAATCGTAGAACAAAACTGGTATAAATCGGTAGTAGGACGATCTGTTGTCTGTTGATAGCCCGTGAATCAGTTCTAACTATATTTTTCTTGGAAAAAGTTCCAGATTTAAGCATAGTTTTATTCCTGTTCAATTAAGAACAAATTGGTTGAGCTTTTAGACATTGCATTAGTTTATTATTGAACAAATCTTTGGAACGTTTAAAGTTGATTAGAAATCATTTCGATAATCTATTTTTGTGAGTGTCCCTCCATTGAGTATTCTGCTTTATGCTGATCTCATTTTTAAAAGTCCTCAAAGTGCTTGAAAATCGGTTATGGCTGTTTCTTTTTTGTTGTTTTTTTGTTCTGGGTTTTTCCAGCGAACCGGTTAACAGTGGGGCGCCCCACTGTCTGTTGCTTTTGCATCATTGCTCTCAGAGAGCTCTCAGCTTGTGCGCAAAGGTGGCCTTAAAAGGCCGCCGCACAGAGTACAACATCTACGAGTATGGATCGACATGAATGGGAATGGGCATGCGAGATCTCGAAGAGACTCTGTGGGGCTCTCTTGGTTGGATTTTTAGTTAATGAAAGCTGGGGTTTCACTTTTGAGCGATGTGGGGGGATTTTCTGTGCGCTGTTTGTTGGATAATGCAAATGAGTCGCATCGCATCGCATCGGTGGGTGGTTTTGATCGAAATGAATCACAATCTGTCTGTGAGAGCGAGAGAGGAATGCGCCAGTGGATGGCTGGAAAGATTGTGAGATATGCGAGGGGCGTAGGTGATAAATATTTGTACGGATTGGGCAGTGGAAGGCAGTGAGGGTCCAGGCATCGCACAGAGAGAATGTCATCGAAGTATTTATCCGTTTGCAGGCCTCTCGTCGATAGGCGACTGTCCGAATGTATGTGCTCCCAACAGCCGAAACTGTACTTGCAAATGATTCCATGATTGTTTTTGTTCTCTTCTCTTTTCATGCTGCTGGATCTCCAGTTGCCGTCAACAGCAATGTGTTTCGCATGTAAGTAGAGTGGCTGTTGTTATCTAAATCCTCTTAAAGCATATTTGTTCTTTTAGCAATCGGTCGCCAAAGAGCGAGAAAAAGTCGCGCACACGACGCGGCCAGGTCAACAGCCTGTATCTGGACGAACAGTCGAAGTATCCGCTCTTTGGGGCACCTCTCAACGCCCTGGAGCTGAACATGACCGATCATCCGAATGTGCCGCGCTTTGTCGTCGACGTTTGTGCCTATATCGAGCGTCCGGACTGCGTCGAACAGGACGGCCTCTATCGGGCGTCCGGCAACAAGGTGCTGGTCGATGAGCTGAAGAAGAAGCTGACGCACCTGTACGATCCACGCTTCCTGCACACCGACGACATCCACACGCTGACCAGCCTGCACAAGCAGTTCTTCCGCGAGCTCTCGGCTCCGCTCATCACCCAGGAGGCCTACGAGCGTCTGGGTCGCAGTCTGAGCGACGAGGCGGCCATCGAGCGGATGCGTTTGGCCTTCGACGAGATGCCCGAACCGAATCGATCCACACTCAGATTCCTCATCAAGCATTTGACCAGGTTCGAGCGATACATAGATGCTCCTGCACTTCTATTCCGATAATAACTGCCTGATCTGTTTGCTATTTTTCAGAGTGGCTGCTGCCAGCGCTTCGAATCGCATGCCCTCCACCAATTTGGCCATCGTTTGGGGCCCCTGCCTGCTCAGTGCCAATCAGATCCAGCTGGACATCGGACGCATGAACATGCTGGCCAAGGTGCTGATCGAGAACTACGACCGGATCTTCCAGCCGGACAACGAGCGTCTCGTCTGCTAGGACTGCCCTCCCTCCCCCCCCTCACAAAAAATGTTGAAGTGCCTCAAGCATCACACACAAACACAACCATCACACACACATCTACTGGCAGAGATTTTCTGTGAGATTTTCTCTGACTTTTTCCCCAGATTTGGCATATATTTTTGTTAATTTCAAACCCTTTTTTTTATGTGTCTGTCTAAGCTTTTGTTTCCAGCTTTAATTCTATGTTTCATTATTATTATTATTTTTTTTTTTTGCTAACTTTAATACTTTTGTAATACGCTATTTATTTGATTATTTGGAAATGCGAGCAGCGTCAAACACGAGCAGAAACCCATCAAGAAAATACTTACCAAAAAGACAGTAGACTAAGTTAAAGCTAAACCATAATAAATACATATACTATTAACGACGCGAAGCTCTGGACGTGGCTATGGCCAATCCCAAAATACAAAAGTATCCACGCGTTTTTTTTTTGTTTGTTGACAATATCATGAAGGAGATGTGATATTCGGGAGCCCCCATTTAGATATATGCATGTATACTTATAGGACATACCATACACCCATACATAGAAACAGATACGACAACTGTATCTGGCAGATAGCCTATCCATAACACTCTTTTTTGTATAGCGCAGTGGATGAAAGCCAAAAATTGTATGTTTTGCTATCTCAATAAATACGAAAAGATACATATATGTATTTAAAATGAAATGAGAGACGAAAATTGTGATTCGGATCACAAGATTCGAACTGATTTGGATCCTTAAAGGGGACTTGGCTTTAAGAAATCTACGAAAAGATATACATATGTATGTGGTTTTGTTCGCCAAAGGGAGTTATAGTCTGCTATTTTTATATATCTATCTGGATACATTTTGTACAAATGTATGTATTTGACCCTCAAGAGGGAATCTACTCTATGTTAACCCTCTTTCAATTTAAATACTCTTTATAACTCACTATTTTCCACACAATTTGAACTCCCATTTAAAGCAAATAATTCCAAAATGTCTGGTAGTAATTGGTTCGTTCTTTTAGAAGTATCTGTCATGCCATCTATGAGAAATATATACCATATATGCATACCTATGCCATCTTAAAGCAATAACAGTCCCTCCTTTCGGATTTGATAAACCATAAGGCATAAGCACCGACGACATCCGTTGCCAAAGAGCTGTGGCAGATTGCTGATTGATGAGTATTACGGAAAGATCTGGCGTGCTGCATACAGCAGTTGGATGATGTCAGCGGGCTGGAGAGATGCGACTACGCCTATCTGATGCTACAGTGGCCGTATTTAGCGCTAGACAGCGGAACGGCCACGTCATAACTCTAAATTGGTCGTTTGAGTACAAAGAAACCAGAAACCAACCACAAAACTCTCACGTGGGAGGAATAAACGATTGATACAAGCTCGGCCTTACGTATTACTAGATATTATAGACCTATGGAGTCGGATGTGCTGTTATTTGAAGGAGTCCGATCTAGCCAGATTAATCAGCCATGTTCTTGCTTCGGCCATCATTAAATAGTCCCATTAGGTCCCTTGATCAACATCTTCTTCGGCCTCATATTCTCGATTACCTCTTCTACAACCTCGAGAGACATGGTAGGCTGTCTTCTGGTCACCATGATAGCTCCACGCCTGCCGTCTTTCGTCTAAACATCCTTATATTCTTTAGCTTGGCCCTGCTGGATCATAATGTATCGATAGCATGTATCGGTACTGCGAATGCCATTCGCTTATGGACAATTTGTAGTAATACCTACAGTAGGCACTGAGACAATGGCAGGGCAAAATGGGTGTCTCTGGAATGCGTTTGTGAGCCGCTTTTAACTCCCATTCTGCATATATATCGATGGATAGATCCGTTGTAGGGGCTGTTAGGACACTGTTGTGGGAAACTCTTTCGTGAGCTGATATTTAAACGATGTTTTAGCAGCTCGAACTGGACACTATCGATCAGCATCGCTTCAGAGCAAAGGCAAGGAGTTCGAGATGCTATACAAGATATGTATATCTTTGGCTATATGACATTATACTGTCCGAAAAGAGAGCCGATAGCATCGGCTATCTATCGAAGAACTGAAGCACTATTTGTGACAAAATAATCAATAATCAACTGATTCATCAAAATACATTTTTATTTTTATTTAAAATTGGTTTTAAATTACCAAAGTTCCTGATTAATAGGAAAATGCAGATCGAAAGCGAGTCAATATAATTTGAAAGCACTCACAAAGTCAGCTCTTGTTGCATTTAAATGGTGGATGGTGCGCAGTCCGCAAGAACAAATCCTGAAATACAAATGGGCAACAACGAAGCAAAGGATAATCCAAGTACTGAAATAAATGCCAGAACAACTAACCCAAGGTGGGGCTCTTGGGGGGGGGAGGGGATGGTATGCATTTGAATAACTCCCATGACAGATATAGAAGATGCAATTTGAGCATAATTGAAATGCAAATCGTACAAGTGGACCATTGCAGACCGTATCGGATGGGGTGAGGCAATGCGGATGTGTGATAGTAGTAATGATTTCCAGCAGGCAGTTGCTTCCACCGCAAATTTCAATTTTCTGAGCAAATCATACGTAAACTTTTCCGAAGGATGGTCCCTGTAATCAGTGAAGCATTTGACTTGGCCTTTCATCATCCAGTCTACCGTCCCATGCCATGTACCATCCCATTCGGGTCGGACGTGAACTCCTTGGCGACACTGTGGCTGCCACAGAAACTTTTTGCCGGCCAATCACCAAGAATCGCTCGGCCCCTTTTGCCCCCCCCTCCCCCGAATGGGGTGGTTGAAACTCGTTACTTGTAAATAAATAAAAGGCGAAATTACAAAATTATTTTGACCACAAATGCTGGGAAAATGCTGTCCCGGAAAAGTGGGCGTTGCGCAAAGTGCCGACGTCAGTTGGAAAATCTTTTGGCCAAAATGTTGATGACAACCCAAATATGGCTACTAATGCAATTATGGTGGAGCATGGGTGCGGTACTTCTGTCTATTAAAGGGTCTGGCATGGTCCTGCAATGAGATGCGGGCCCTGATGAGGGAAGCGATTTAATTGACAATGCAAATTGAATCAACATTTGTAAGTTCCTAATCGAATTAGCCAACAAAATGGCTCTCGGTTCGTTCTCTTCTTCAATGGCTTTTGTTGAGGCAGTTCTGCTACACCAAAACAGCAGCAGAAGCAGAAGCTGAAACAGGAGCAGAAACAGAAGCTCTTTGGCCATAATTCAATTTTTGATTTACCAATGACTCGGTCCCCAGGCCCGCCCCCAGAAGAGTTGAGTGGCAGGTTAGGGGATTGAGTTTTGAGGTTTTGGCTTCATTTGCAGGCCACTCCTTTGGCTATCCTAGCTCTTTTTTTTCACTGGCACACTGCTCAGCAAATAAACTGTGCGTTTTCATTGCGGCAGTTGACTGCAGTCGGCTTGACCACACACACTCTTTCACAGAGAGCTCTTGCTGCAGCACGGAATGGATTTTGGAGACCTGCCCCGAGTGGACCTAACCACTGAAACGTGACTTAACTGATAAAATGTTGCAAGTGATGGCTAACCGAATAATTTAACGCCAAAACGAAGCTGCAATGCTCTCTCTCTCTCTCCCTCTCCACTCAAGTATTTTGCAGATTTTGTTGCCTACTTTCGGGGTTGCTTAATAATAGGAAAGGAAACTCTCGAGCTCTAGTGATTTGGGTTTCTTTTAGGCATTTTTTTTTTGAATTCTTATGGGGAAACTCCTCAATTAAACAGTACCGGCTCGTGGGTACTACTCGTTGCGGTCAGAGTATGCGAAGGCCTGCTGCAGACAGTAATCATTTCGCTTAGGCCAGAAACGGTTGGCCTTTGGGCGACTGTTGAGTGAGATGCCACCTGTTGGTGAATTGAGGGCAAAACACCCGAATCTCCTGCCTGGCCCATCCACGCGCCCATCACGGCCCTTGCCTCTGAAGCCTTCGTCAGACAATCCCCGACATTAAGACGCTGGCAATGTGTAATAACTGGCAGCTTGAGATGAAGGACAAGAGCCAAAGCCAGAGCCACGACTAGGGCTGAAGATGGAGATTGAAAAGCAGCCTGGGCGTGAGAGTGGGCACGGGAGTGGCACTGGAGTGGGGGGTGACAGGCTGTGCTGCTGAGCTAGCAGAGGAGCATCAGCATCAGATTCAGCAGTGGCTAAGAATGTGACAATGCTGAGCCCATTTGACATGAGCATGATATAATAAAAACCGCAAACAAGTAATGCCTACGTCCCGTCTCCATCTCCGTCGCTTTTTTTTTTTGCTCGGCATCCACTGAGGTCCAAGGCGCAGATAACAACGACTGCGAGAGCCGGGACGGGTGGGTGAAAGGAGCTGATGACTATTCAAGTGCTGTTGTCAGGTCATCCAGTGGCACATCCTGAGCCAGAAGCGGGGCCAGTGGCATGAAGCATGCCGTTATCCTTTTGCGTGATTAAGCCACAAGTGCGTGACATTTTAATGCGACATTTATGCTCCGGACAAGAGATTATTATTGAAAATGCGCGCCCAGTCTCGCGTGACACCATCAACAAGGATAACAGGAGGAGCAGTGCCATCCAGCGGCAAGGATAACAACACAAGTTGCTTAACGCCACCCCCCCCCGCCCAGAGCTTATATATACTCGTATATTTATTTTCCCATTTGACACCCAAGTGACAACTTTTGTTCAGTTCGGCCACTCCCCAAGCAGCCTCCATGTGCCATCATAATCTGCTGACATGGCTGATCTCTGGCCCAGGCTTTCCCAGGAGCTGATGAAGATGAAATGAAGTTCGTGGAAAACCTCAAATATTTAATTAAAAGAAACCGCAACACGGTGCACAATTGACAAATGTCGGCGGTGGCCTGGCGGTTCCTCTGCTTATAATTGATGCACCCCCAATTGAAGTAATGGATACCTTAAGTAGACTTGCAACACTCACACAGACAATACAAGTAATCATTTAAGCTATATTACACTCGAAGGAGCAAATGTACATATATTGTACAAAGGAATAGAGAGAGAGTGTAATCGATACTGTGAAGAAGAGTTCCTCAGAGCAGCCAAATCGATTCTTGATGTTTTGTGGGTCCTTGGCTTCGAGTGCAGGGCTTTGCCGGGGGTGGGGCACATGCACTTGTACAAAGGAAGCGGAAGCTGCTCGGTAGCTTGGGTAATCGATATGTTTCAGAGTGCTTGTTATCGAAGAATGGATGGTAATAGCTTTCAAGATGAGTGAAAACAGCAACATGGACAGTTGATAAACAAAGTATGTGTCTTAAGACAAAAGCCAATACTCTTATAAGATATTTGTGATGTAAAAGCCAAGGTATATTTTTAATATACCATGATTGAGAGGATAAGTACTGGCTTTTCCCATATATATCTCTCTAGTTGCTTTCATCTTATCGTATCGCTCATGTCCTCGTCGTTTCATTCGAAACAAATGTGTTCGTCGTAGTCGAATAGGACGTCGAATAGGACGTAGTCTTTCGCTGAAAAACCTCAAAGAATCACTCGGATAGAAGCCAAATTTGTCCTTTTGTTGCCAAGGATTATGGCTGGATGTGTTTCTACCTAGTATCCTTGCTGGTAATTGGAACAGTACAATAATTAATACATCAAATGATTTGTGTTTTTCGCTTGTCAATTTAATTATATTGCTTAATTAAATAATTACTTTTGTGCTGAATGACCAAATGCACGGCCCTGTCATCCACAGATACATTCAATGGTTAATTTGACAATCACATAAAATATTTGAAAGCCTTTTTTTTTAAAAGGCATTGACTGGTATTTTGCAGATTTATTAATTAAAGGCCCTAATACAAGCCTCGAAGATTACTTGAAAAAAATGTAGAAAAAAGTGAGCGGGAACGTTGCATATTTTATATGATTTTTGGTATCGCTGTTAGCAAAACGATCGAGTTTCGAACTGCTTGGTGGATTTTGATATCTTGGATTTACTTTAGATTTTTTGGCACGCGTGCACACTGCACGAGGAGGAGTGTGTGAGAGAGAGATGGAGAGTGCCTAGGCGCGTGGACAGGGGTAGGACTTCTGGCTATCAGAATGATCCGATCCGATCCAGATTCGGTGATCTGCTAGATATGATTATTCTCTATGCTCTTCGAGTACCGGGTATACAAAAGTTGGTGCATTCATTTGGGCTATTTCCGATTTCCATTGTGCGTGCTATGGAAAATTCCCGCCCAGTGTGTTTTGTCCGCGGCGTCTCCACTCTGAGTCCCTGCACAGAATCTTCCACATGAAAGGCCCCTTTGTCGGACGGCGGACTCCTTGCCAACCTCGAAATGCTGTTGAAAACCCTTTCTGGTAACTTAAGCTTCAATTTCGACTCTATTAGGGAACTTACCCGTACTCCGAATCCATGTTCCGAGTGTGTATGCTCTTTTGCTGGTGCAGTCGGTAGGCGGCCTGGCATGCCGATGGGGCCGGGACCTGCCTTATGGCATCGCATTTTACCTTGACGGGAGCACTGGGACTGCCGCCTGTTTCTAACCAAGATGGGCCACTGGCCCCTACTGCCACTGCCACTGCCACTGCCACTGCCACGGTCTGTAAGCTACTTGAAGGAAATGTGTTGCATAGTTTAAGGATGCTGCACAAAGAGCAGCAGCAGCAGCAACAGCAGCAGACGCCAGGAGCCAGGAGCTAGGAGCCAGGACCTGGAGTAGCAGCAACGGGACTATCAACTATAGTCGAGGAAATTACTTTTAACATTTCGAATGCCGTCTCCGGGAAAGCTGGCCCCCGCACCCTGCACCCCGCACCACACTCCCGCCGGGGCAGCCGCCGAGCAGACAGCAGCACAAAGTGTGTATTTATATTTAAAAAAAAAAGGAGAAAACGAATGAAATAAAGTTAAAAAGAACGCGAGTAGATGGAGGTTGGAAGAGTAAAGCAAATGAAAAACAGGAAAATTATTTGATTTTTATGCATTTCACTTAAGCAACAAAAAGGGGCTCCACAGCTCCATCGCCAGCTCCAGCGCCAGCGACGAAGATGAAGACAGAAGACAGAAGTAGCAGCAGCAGCCCGATGGAGGAGCTCAAGAAGCGTGGAGCATGGCAAGTGCAGGGGCAGGAACAGCAAGGACACCAAGAAAAAACCCCTCTAGAGCTGGAACTGGAGCTGTAGCTGGAGCTGGAGGGGACATGCATGCATTATAGATGAACTTGCCGGCGAACGAAATAAAGCAAATAAATGCAATCAGGAATAATAATTCCAGGGGCCAAGACAGCCGTCGGAACGGGATAACTTGATTTCCCATTACATGCCGTGGGAAATCCCCCCCTTGTCCCCCCTGTCCCGTCGCCGTTCCCGGGCAATCCCCCCGGAACGCATAAACAACGATTTCCATGGATCGAAACTCCATGGGTTTTTTTTTTTGTTTTTTTTTGTGAGGGAGAGGCCAGGTCATGCACTTGGCTCGTAAATAAAGCCAAAAGCCTATCTTCAGGGCTCTGCCCACAACAAGGTGGAGCCGTAGAGCCGAAAAGGAAAAACCGATGAAAAAGAGGCGCCACAAGGACTACACTTTGTGTTTTTCACTTGGAAAAACTTAATTATGCATGGTTAACACGAAAACTCAATAAATTTTCAAATAAATTCACATGCGGCAGAGGGCGCCAGAACAAAAAAAAAAAGTAACAACCACAGGAAAATGGGGGAAATCTCCGTCTCACCGTGTATGTAAATTTTATTTGCCAAAGGATTTTTCACCAAGTTTCCTGCCACACAGCCGACTCTCTGTTGCATTTAGATTTATTTGCAACGTGTGTGTTATGTAAAACCTATTAGGCAGCGGGTGGGTCCAGGGGGGGGGGGGGGGGGGCGCAGTGGGAGGGCCAGCCCCAACTGTTGCGCCAATCGGGTGGCAAATGAAGCGAGTGGGAGGGAGTCGGCGGCGGAGGCGGAGGCGAATTCGAAGGAGAGCCCTGCCACCTTTACGCTCCAAACTAATCGCCTGTTGAAAATGCCTCTCGCACTGCCGCCCAGAATTTATTGAGTTCTCATATTGAGCAATGCTATAAAAATAATGAAGCAAAGCCATGGGACCTGGGCACAGGGAGGTTGTGTATGGAAAAGCCTCTGGTTGATGCGGTACATCCAGCATCGAAGCATTTCCCTTTGAAGATGGGAACGATTTCAGGCAGAGGCACAGCAAATGGTGGCATTTCAGGAATCAAAAGATCAGAAATCAAGAATTAACATAAAGCAGGAGATGGCAGATCCTTCAAGATATGTATGAACCACCTCCAAACGGATTATCCCAAATTGAGAGAAAGTTAATTGGTGACCCCCCAAAAGAACTTACCTTCTTGGTGACCCCGCTCTTAAGGTGCACAGACAGTGGCACAGATCGGAACCACTAGAACCGAATGCAGTACAGGGCACACTCGCTGTCGTCGACAGCCGGCTTACCCGAAGCCCACGGAGCTTAGCGTGTGTCCTGGACAGGACACCCAAGGGAGAAGTTCAACAACGATATGGGAGGGAGGCGGAGAGGATGCTGTGAATACTTTGGAAAAAGTGGCAGGAGAAGCAAAAAGTGAAATGAAGCCGAAAGGCAAATAGAGCATAAATTACGCAAATCCAACACGACACTTTACAGCGTCGACTCTGGGTGGCACTGGTACTGGCAGAGCGGCAGAGTGGCACTGTGGAAGTGGAAGTGGGGGTGTGGCAGCCAACTCGCCCACAGCATGCGTATGTGTGTGTGGGTGTGTGCGCATGAGGCATGCAGCATGCAGTATGAGGACAACAACAGGAAGAGCAACAAATAAGTTAAGTCAAAGTCGAAAAAGCAAACAAACATGACAAAACGAGAGAGATGGCAGTCGCAGTAGAGTTGCACACACACGAGCCAGCCATCTCGCTTGCACGCTGCAACAGCAACAGCAGCAGCAGCAAAAGTGTGGCATGCAATCAGGCGCCAAATGCTCAAGTGTCTCATTGTCAGCATGTTGCATGCAGCAGCAGCAGCAGTAGCAGCGGCAGTGCGGGGCATGCCCGTACGGGGCGAGGCCAATGGAAAATAAAGTAAAATGAACAGCAACAGCAGCAGCAGCAGCTCCTGTGGAAACAGCAACAAGAAAGGACGAATCATTTGATGCTCTTTCAGGTGGTTATAGTCATCCGATACTAAGGAAAAGTAAATCGGACTACAAGTATACTTGTTTTCCGAAAGATCCTCTCCAGTCCAAGCCCATCGACGATGATCCAATCTTCCTGTTTGCCTTCTTTCCGGGCATTGCAAACCTCTTGTCGCGCTCACACATGCTGCACTTTGCAAGGGTGCCAAAAAATGTTAAAGCAAGTAAATAAACATTGTATGCCATTATCAGGCACTGTCAGAGACAACAACAACAGCAACAGGAGGAGCAGCAGGAGCAGCAGGAGCAGCAGGAGCAGGAGCTGCAGCAACAATCAACAGCACCAGGCAACATAATTTGCAGTTGCAACTGAGAACTTTTCAATGGTTTGAAGCTGAAAAAGCTGACAGGCCCCGAACCTTGCCTTTCCTACCAAAAAAAAAAAAAAAACACAAAAAAAAAACAGAACCAAAAATAACTAAAGAGAAGGGCAAACAAGAAGGCACCAGTGCATGTCCTGGACAGTGGCACAAGTCCGATTTGGCTTTGGTTTGAAAATAGGCTTCAGAATGGTCCATTTGTCAGGGTTTTTATATCCTCAGGGTATCGTTTGCATTAAACGGTTTTTGCTCCTATTATTCAATCCTGGAATCTATTAATTTGTGCCATTTCGTTATAGAACTCTTGACCTGACTCTTTCAGATACTCCCCACATATTTTGTAAGGCATAAAGACATAAATCAGTTAAAAGAATACACTTTGAATAGGGCCTTAGATAGGTATTCATCTCATGGAATAGTTTTATGCTTTAGCATTACAAGAAGTAAAGCAAAACTCACCAGTCCATGGATCTATTAACGAATTCTGAGAATCTGGTTCAATTATGTATAAATGCTTTCAGCCAAATTGATATCCCTTCGAGGTAAAGAATTAATTTATTCGAATGCAGAATATACGAATTTTCAACAAAAAAGTCTTCCACACACGCTCTACGTCAAAAGTCAATCAATTTTCCAATCGATGGTCCACTGTGCTCGTGATGGTCTGCTCTGTAGCTGCCGGCAAAGTAAAGTCCATTGCCAGGCATAAAGCCCGGATATGCCGGCGAACCTGAAACTGTGTCTGTGTGTGTGTGTGTGTGTGCCTGTTTTGAATGCATGTGTTAGTGTGTGTGTGTGTGTGTGGGCGTATATATGTATATGGGTTTTTGTATGCAACTGCATGGTTGAACAGTCAATGGCGGTGTAGCCCCAAAAGGCCGGAAGTGCAGTCGAGCAACAACGATTGCCAACGGACTGTACGTGTATGTGTATGTGTATGTGCATGTGTTTGTGCTGGTGTGTGTGTGGCTAAACAAAAGTGGCACAACGAGCCAAAGTTGGGGCTTAAAACAACAGCGAAAAAAAAAGAAGCAAACGACCCCAACGAAACGAAAAGAAAAGCCAACAACACAAGTTGACATAGAAATTGTACAAACTGAAAATGATTTGTGTGCCCCACACTCTCGACCCAACACACAGCCACACAGCCACACAAGCACAAAGCCAAAGCCAAAGCCAAAGATCTATAAACATGGATAGCTGGTTGCACGAGTACGTGTGGATATAGTGCATCAAGGAACAGGTAAGTCCTGTCTCAACCACTGCTTCGGACAGACAACCAACCATACAGTGTTTTCCAACCTCATTATCTGTTTGATTATTTCTACTTACGTCATAAATACTTCATTCCTTGTACAGTCCTTGTGTGTGTACAACTGCTGCTTAAAAGTCTCTAGCGAGTAGTTCTTAAACAGTTATAAACTATCAATGCCATAGAGGGAACCTTCCAGATTTACCCTACGAAAAGATTTTTTCGTTTAAGTTATCATTAGGCCAAAGTATTCAAAGTAATCTTTCTACAAATATAAAACCGTTTAGGACAAGGCCATGTTTGAGCTTTCAAATAGAATCTTTGCTCTTTAAGCAACCCACTATGGAAGTGAATGGCCCCTGGTCCTGTGCCTTGTCCTGGTCCTGTGTCTGTGCCTGGTCTTGGTGCCTCCAACCAATGATGCACAAGTGAGGGAGACACAGAGGAGGAGGAAGGGAGGAACCAACCGAGTTGGCAGTACCAACATCAGACAGTCGAAATTGCAAATTATGTTTTCGGTAGTCGTCGGCGCCAGCACTGGGTGGAGGGGGCGGAGGTGCAGGAGGGACCGACGCCCCGGGATGGCAGCGGTCTGTCTACGCTTTCAGCCGCGCTCTAATTATGCAAACTACCTGCTGTTACTCAATTAATCTTGATTACGTTTGTGTTATCCAAATACAATTATTTTGGTATTAATTACAGTGGCCAGCCGGCAGTGGATCCCGGGTAGCACTCGCTTCTCACTCTTCACTCCCCCCCCCCCCCCCCCCCCCCCCCCCCCATCGCCATGCAGACGGAGGACCACTTTTACGACCGGAAATTGTCTGGCTCGCAGGACGAAACAATGCCGGAACATCGGCCCTGCGCCTCCCCTCGCCCACGGCCACCCTCCCCACACACACAGACACACACACAATGTCCTGGCTGGTATGGCTGGCATGACTTGGCCCTGCCCCAAAACGCATTAGAGCCAAGTGTTTTGTGGGTGGGCAGCATAGCATTACCAATTCCCATTTCTATTCGTATTCGTACTCGTACTCCAATTCCAATGCCCATTTGACGCGATTCTGGACCGGCTTGCCAAGAAGGCCAAGAAGAACTTATTAGCCCAGAAAATGTTGCTTGGAGATGTCTGTGTGTGTTGACCTTAATTAGCATCCCACGAGAATGAGAGTCAAGTGATCAGAAAAAGGCAAGGTATACGCTATTATTGTCTTCTTGATAGCTAAAAGACAGGACATCGGTGGATGTTAGTATGAAACTCTTCAAGATGTGGTAAGATAGCCCCTATCAGTCAGTACGGTAGCCCCAGTACAACCCTTATCAGCTAATATGGACCCCCTAGATAGGGCCACATGAAAAGTATGTATGGCGCATCAGGAGAAAAGAGTCGTGCTCGAAAAAGTCAAGCATCCAAAAGTATTTCTACTTCACTCTCACAAAGATAAGAGCTAAAAAACAGACCGTTTTACTACGAGAACCTTTTTGTGTAAAGTTGATAGTTGCACTTGTTCAATAGATTCAAATGAAGGAGGAACTGAGAGAGGAAGTGAGGAAGTTTTCATTAAATTTTGTGTAATTGGTAATATTTTAACGAGTATCATTTTGTGAAGAGGCCCACAAAATGGGTCCAACCTATTCCAACCAAACAAGTCAAACGGAAAGACAAACATGTCTATACCGACTCGGCTATTGATGCTATACTTTGTGGGGCCGGAAACGCTTCCTTCTGGGCGTTTCACACATTCACTTTCTCCAAAAATCTATTATAACCCCATACTCTTTGAGTACCATATCTATCAGATTACTGGATCAGATCGGATTATTTTTATAGCCAAAAGAAACAAATCGATTTGCAGTAGCCCGACGATATGTTCAGACACGTTTTCTGTCTCTCTCGCACGCACTCTTTGTCGTGTCGTGCAATGTTAGCGGCGTCTGCCGGAGGAGAGCCATGCTGACGAAGTATCGGGTATAAATGTAGAGTTGCGGTCTCCGCAGCAACTCACAGGGTTACCCCTCGCTATTCCCAGAAAGTATGTACAATGGTGCTCATACATTTAAGCCACACGAACTACAGCGAATTTAAAAGAAAGAATGAAAGAAAATCACCCCTCAAAAGTGCGCACGTCTTGGAGATTCAATACCAAAGCGTTGCTCCACTTTTCTTAAGCAGAAATGTCATCCCACTCAATATTAAAGTAAGTTTATTAAAACTACTAGGAATACTGGGCAAATTGTAACTTTTGTAACCATTTTTTCCGGGTGGCTTAAGTATATGAGCAGGAAATTTTGGAGATGGTTGCGGATTTTGTAATTATTTCGCTGAATATAAATTTACATAAAATGGTTATTGCTGTTTTAGAACACTGACATATAGAACTAATTGGAGACCAGATGTAAAATAAAAACTTTTCTTGATTTTCATTTAAATTCTTGGTGTAGTTCTTGTGGCTGTGAGTGTATGAGTGTATGAGCAGCACTGTAGTAGGAGTTTACACCGTAATCTGCGAGTATGGGGTATTCATAAGAGCTTGGTTTGTGTTGGAATCGGAATTAGGTAAACATATTGTCGTAGTCGGGTATGACAAGGTCTTCGGGCCTGATTTTCTGTGGCAGTCGTTCTTCGGGCTTCTGCTTGCCCACCAGCTGGAAATCGTAGTTGAAGAAGTCAAAGACATAGAGCTGTTCGGGGTTCACATAGTGAAAGGCCACTGGATATTCGGAGAGGCAGTCCATGCACTGTCGTGTAGAGAGGATAGAGAATGCTGTAGAGGCTCCGTTGGAGGATATTAGGTATAGTCCATGCACCCTTACCGATCGAACCGAGTAGTAGGCGTACTTGTACAGCCAGAAGTCCAATCCCGAGTTGCCCGAAAGGAGCATGTCGAAGGGCAGTAGGGGGTAAAATCGGTTGCGCAACTTCGAGTCCCGCGAGTCGCCAGCTTTCACATCCAAGTTGAGCAGACAGCGGCCCATCTCCACGTCCTCGGCACTATTGTCCTCCTGCCGGCACTTTGTGCTGTCGTTCAATCCCTCAGCGAAAATACGCAGTGCCTCCCGGCTCAGAACATAGCCACTGCCACCAGACATGTAAGACTATCGATTCGCTAAGGTAAATAGTTATAGATTAGGGTTCACAAATCATTTACCTCGTTCTTGTTGTGCGCTCCGATCATCTTGAAGTTGTAGCCAAAATATATGGCCTGGTCGGGGGAGTACGGATAGAGCATATAGCGGAGATTCTCCACGAACACGTAGCTATAAAAAGTTACTCAAATCCAATAATTATTTTAGACTGGCGCTACGCTTCCGTTCCCAACCTACGTGTCATCGTCGGCCTTCATGAACCAGTCTGCCTCGTCCCGCATGTGCTGGTAGATGTGGGTGAAGGCCTCCTTCGTCTTGCCCCAGAGCACCTCGTACTTGTCGGACTTGTTCAGCACAATGGTGGGCAGCTCGTCGTCCGACTCCGAGGTCATGAAGTAGATCTTGTTGCACCGTTTGCCCCAGGTCCGCATCACGTGCACCGCCCTCGATTTGTGGTACTTGGGCGTGGTCAGCACCCAGCAGAGGACTCGCACCTCGCGCCGCAGCTGCTGGGCCAGTGTCTCGTTGCTGAGCTGCCGCGGACTGTGCCCATCGGGATCGCGGGCTCCAGCCGTCATCACGTCCCAGTAGGCATAGAGTGCGATCACGGAGCTGCCGGCCACCAGGACCAGCAACAGCACCTGGCAGGATGACAGACGGCGGTGACCGACTCGCGATCCTCCCACTACGCCGCCGCCGGCACTACCCGGATAGAGCGTGGTATCGCTGAGCCGATGACGCTGCTCCAATGTGATGTAGTGCCCACCCATTTCTACACTGACAGCCAATTTGCCGGCGATACCTCAAGAGCTAGCGACTCTTATCAGGAAGTACTTTACAACTGCGGTAAGACTGTGATAAGGCACTGATTGGAACTCAAGAACAACTTTACCTCTAGAGTATTTCCAACAATTCCCCCATGAAGCTTGTCCCATTAGAGTAATAAGATAGCAGCATATGGAAATACATCTGCTCGAAGTTCTCCAGGAAGTATCTACCTTAAAGAGTGGGGAATTCCGCCTTCATTTAAGATTTATCGATTCGGCTGGTATCAATTTATGGAGTTTAGCAAACCACATTTTCGTAATGAAGTACGAGTACGAGTCATATTCTTTGGGTACTGCTCAGCTTTAAGTCAAACAACAATTAGCCCCCGAGAACTAATTGTTAAACGTACAAAGTTGATGGCATTTCCATGGAAAACAGCATTTGATATTCCAAGAAATTTATTTAAATTTCCCACAGCTTTGTTCATTAATCAAAACACTTTGGCCAACAGCAACAGCAACAGCCACCACTCGCAACCAGCAGCCCAGCAGCAGGGGAAAACGAGAAGTAGTATAATAAAATACAAAAAAAAAAAAAAAAAAATGGAGAAACGCAAAACGCAAACCCCGAAAACAGTTGAAGTTGAGAGAATCTTTCAATTAATCATGAGCGACATGTGGTCGTCGGTGGGCGGGTGGGACCGCTGGGCCCGGGATTCGGAGACCACCAAGAGCGCGAGAAAAATTATATAGCGCATACGCCCTGTTGGACCCTAGTCTCAGGTCCCAGGTCCCAGGTCCCACGGTACCGTGACGTCCGCTGGCACTCGGATGCTCGCGTGCAAACAAATGGCTGCCATAATAGCGACGAGGCGGCATCCTGGTGGCATCCTGGACGCATCCTGGCCAGAGCTTCGCTCTCCATTGCCCAGCCCCCAAACACTCGACACGCCGTTCGGTTCGGTTCGGTTCAACGTTTTGGCCAAAACAAATTCCCATTAATAAAATAAAATGCACCCAGAAGGCGGAAAGAAAGGGGGAATATTCTGCTCGCTAAAATAAAACAACACGAAAGACTAAGAATAAAAACTATTTGGCATTGTGGGCGTGGGCGTGGGCTGGCTCTGTAATTTCATCCCACTGTCCATGCAAATAAAAATTGTTCCAATAAGCGAGTAACATTTCCCGTTTCCTGCACTTCTTTGTCCTTGTCCCGCCGCCTGTCAAAATTAGTTTTCGGGGCAGTGCAAACATTTCAGCAAAATGCAAATATGTGAACTTGACGGCTCCGGCTCCGGCAATGACTCCAGCTCCGGCTCGGTCTCGGGCTCCCTCCCTCTGATGAGGTGGATATCTGATCTGCTGACCTTCGATGACCCACTGGTGGGGTATGGTCCTCTCTCTTCATGACGTATTCATCTATTCATTCTTTTCTGACTCGAAGCCTGTTTTTTTCTTTTGCAAAATTTCAAAAATTGTACGTAACACCCTTCTAACACCTTTATTTTCGTACGTTTTTTACCATTTCTATTGGTGTTTCCTGTGATTTCCATGCGCCCTGCACTACTATTCCCGCAATCAACAGATTCCTTCCATCTGGCATCCCGATTGTTCCTTCCCTCTGACTCCCAAAGGCTCAATGTAATAAAAAACCAGCCAACCAGCACCAGCAGGCGGTAGGCGGTAGGCGGGGGGCGAGGGGTCAGAGGTTCGGTCGGTCGGTCGGTCAACTGCAAACTGCAAAACTGTAAAAATCATAAAAATAAACCCAAAGTCAAATGTATAACTGCAGATTTTTTGTAATAATGTTAGCTTTTGGATTTTACAAGCGCGCGCCAAGGCAAACGCCATTTGTCTCCCAGTCTGACTGTACTTCTCTCCAACTATCTCTCTCATTCTCTCTCTACTTCACCCTCTGTATGCAAATGTGAGTGTGTGTATTTCGACTGCAATTGTTTGCCCTAGAGATGAGAGCGTGAGAGCGTGGGAATTCCAAAAAATATTATCACAGCTCTTGCCTTCAATAACTAAGTTCTCCATGCCATAAGCTATACAAAACGTAACCTCAAATCTCATATACAGAACGAGGAACAAACTATCATGGTAGCTATATCACCTAGTCTCTCGAAGCGATACAAATCGAATAGGAATCGCTATATGACTTTAGAAGAAATGAAAGCAAAATCATCAAAATACTTGCACCACTCGATATCGATATCGATAGAACACGATCGATCGCCCACGGTTCGCTCTCTTTCATTCTCATTCCCTTTTGTTCCATCACTTGTTCCTTCCATTTTCTGCTCCTCTTTTACACACACACACACACACATAGTGAGACATCAAACGTGCAAACATTTGCCATATTTTTGTAATCAAAGTAAACAATCCACTTAACCCAACACGGACACGGACACAGACCCGTACCCCGTACCCCGTTCTCCGTTCTCCGTACCACGTGCCACATACCCCACGGACACGGGCAAGGACATGCAAAAGCGGCGACTGCCAGCTGGCTCTACCGCCTGTTGGCCAAATGAAACGTCTTTGGCAATTCTGCTTCGATTTTTGTTTTTTTTTTGTTTTTGTTGAACGGGGGCATGGGGGACCCCCACGGCCAACGACACTGCAAACATTCTGGCAGTGCAAGCCAGCACCAATACTCATTCCATCCAACGAGTCACCCATCTGTCCTGTCCGCTCATCCATCTATCCCCGCAACTGCATCCGTTTGTTGCTATTGTCACTACTCCCCCAGATGCCCCCGGATGGAGCAGGAGGACTTCGGTTTTCGGATCCAGTTCCAGGCAACCGGCAAACGTGATGCCTTTCGATGTCTTGGCTCGTTTTTTATGCAAACAGCATTTGAATTTGAAATGAAAACGCTGACGGGCGCCTGCCAATGCCCCCGCCCAGGCACATGGAACTGTTGCTACGGATATTCCTGCCTGGACCACAGGACCTGTCTTCAGTGCTCTTGCGGTCCTTCACTGCAGGAGGTTTTCGCAGGAGCCATTGCATACTTTTCAGCGTCATGCGGTTACTTTTAGCACACTGATATGACAACAGACACACAGCCAGAGAGCCAGAGAGCCAGAGACATAGCCATACACACACACACAGCACTCATGGGGCGCACGGGATTTTGTGTCCATTGGCATTTTGCTGGTAAACATACTCGTACATGGGAGAGGGGGAGTGTAGGGGTGTAGGGGTGTAGGGGCGGTTCGGCAAATAGTTTTTACTGCACACAATGACAAAAAGGCCATAAAAAGCAATGCCGCCAACTTTGTTATTACATTTTTATACAAACCACACACATAGACAGACACACACACACACACGGGCGCACACACAGACACACAGTGGCTCATATGCATGTGTGCATACATGCGCACAGTTTTTATTGGCATAAAGAAGCAAGCGGAACACCTGTTCCATGGAATAGCTCCTCCTCCCTGATATCCCCGACATCCTGCTGTCGCGGATTCATTTGCATTTGCATTATTTCTGTGTTTGCTCAGTCAACCCACCCATCAACCCTGTGCCATCCTGCCATCATGCCATCCTGCCACTCAGCCGGACCTGACTTTTATGATTTTTGGTTAGTTTTTGCTGCATTACAAAATGTGTTGAGATGGTATGATTTCGATTTTAATTTCAGGAGTTCCAGCACGCAAAAAAGCAGTAGCCGGTGGATACAGATATGCATAGATGTGGATGAGATTGCTGATGTTGATTCTGTGAACTGTTGTACGTATACTAAACATTTACAGATTGACATCCTTCTCTGCAGAGAACCCTTGACATTATCGTATTGTGATATCTGATGACGTCCCAGAACGATGACGTTCAATACATTGAGTGCCAATCGCCAATTGAAGCGATACCAGGCAAAGCCAGGTACAACCACAATGCAACCAATTCATGGGTTCAAGGTTAAGCGAAAGAACCTAATCTCCCAATTGATTTGGTATCTGCATTCCAGTTTTCAACGTAGACAACGACACCCCGAATCACTAAAAGCTCGTTCTCTCTGCCAAATCAAATGGCGAGTGAGCGAGAAAGAAAACTCGAAATTTTCGGATCTGTTATCGCTTGATCGCTTTTATTGCCGATCAAAATCTCAAACTCCAAGATGTACTCGAAGAGTTCAGGGATATATTAGTTTTGTGATTGATGTGGAGAGTGACCATGTCTACCAAATTGCTCATCGGATCGTTAGTATAGCTAGGAGGGCCTCACTCACTCTCTCTCTCTCTCTCCTTCTCACACACACTCCTCCTCCTGCAGTGTACGCCTCCTGGCCAAGGCGATTTAGCGGAGGGGAGCGAGATATAAAGGCTGGTAACTGCCATTAGGTGAAAGGACGATAAACGGAGTGACATTAGAACATAACTCTCGGTGCCTCTATACTTTTCTCGCCTCTCAAGACAATACAACAAGCATCTACGGCGCGAAAAGGTGCCATATTTATACAAAAACAAATTATGGAAAGTTGCCTAGTAGGATACAGATATACTTTTGTGGATGAAAGTAAGTTTCAATATATTTTAGATGAAGTAAGAGCTCTCTCGCATTGCAACTAAAAATGTATGGTTTGGTATACTTTATTACTAAAACTAAAAATAATACAGCTTCAGAAATTACAATTAATTAATTAATGACTGCCTAAAGGCGTCGGGGCACACTTTTCACCGCATTATGTACGAGTATGGCCCTTAGCAGTTTGTTGTTGGATAGCTAATGGGTTACATACGACGTATGGTAGTGAAGTGTAAGATAATGTAATGCTGAAACTACTGCCACGAGTATAGCTGTGATGAATACTTGGAATTCATGCAGAGCTCTGGTAAAAATACATATTATTTAAGGTCGGAAATGCTTTCGTCCGCCTGCATGTGTTCTACTGCGATAGGACTAATGAAATATGCTCTCAAGCATGTTCAATTTGTCCATTTAAATGCCTGTGAGAGTACAATGCCTCCTATTAAATATCTATAATAAATACACATCTCGGAAAAGTCCATCCACAAGAGGGGCTGTGCTGTGTGGAGAGGGTCTCCTCAAAATTCCGATTGACAATCACAATTCATTTGCTTTGTCAATTTGTTGGGTCTAGAATATTGGCAGCTCGAATGACATTTCCATTTCCAATAAGTGGCTCTCATTTAGTGATTTCTTCTCTCTTTGTGGTTTTTTCCGACTGTCTCTTGGCTCTTCTACTGTCAGAGTAGTAGTATCTATGTTTGTTTTATTCTCGGGCAGAGTTTTGGAAAATTCCAAAATTTAATTGTGAAATTCCATAGTTAATATTTCAGTGTGCTCTCATCTTTTGGTAGTTTCCACTATTCTCTGTGTGGTTTTTTTGCTGTTCGGGATTTTCTTTATCCAATGGTGGCTCCTCTGTTGCCTTAGCCGGGGGCTGGGATTGGTTCAAGGGGGTGGAGGGGGGATCGCCCGCCTGCCTGCATAATTTTGCATCATTCCGGCTTGGGTTTGTCACACAGCCAAATCGAAATGTTATTTATATGCCGTACGTGTGCCGCCTTCGAGCAGTTCCGGGCTCTCGTCCCTGGGCTTCTCAGCTTCTGGTTCTCCCTGGTTTCGGTTTTGGGTTTTGGTTTCTGTTTCAGTTGATGACGACAAATGCGAGTGGAACGACGACAACGTGCACGGCTTATCGCTGCCATGGCAGAGCGAACGGGGGAGGGGGTCTGTGGGGTGGTGGCTGGGGGCTGGGGACGTGGGTCGTCCTGCGGTAAGTCTTTTGTTTGTGATAAGATTTTTACGTGTCTACAAATTGGCCAGCGGCTGCTGTGGCATCGCCTCTCCCTCAACGGCTGAACGGTCGTTCCTTAAAGGTGACCCAAAGCCCCTTAAAGAAATCCAACTTTCTTATTCCTTTGTCTCTCGAAATTAATTACCAGCATCAGGCAGTGCCACACTATCATTATGCACATGAGTGCCCCTGATCGCATTCGATTCAAGCTCTGTTTACCGTCTGGCTGTCGCCTGATAAGCCCAGAACAGAGCAGAACAGAGTAGAACATACCCAAGCAAAACGCAACGATGACTCCAATTACCGAGCAGATTCAGCCCCAACACCCGGGCCGAAACTGATGGAGACCTGACAGTCAGCAGGAGGCCGAGTCCCTGGCAAGACCTTGGCCCTCAAAATATTGCCTGATGCCTCGACTGTGAACAGTGAATACTGAACCGTGCACTTGCTTGTGACAATGCCGTGAGAGCCACCCACGTATGGCCAGAGCAATTTGCCTGCCGTAGGCTTAAGCTCGGCTGTCGCTTGATGATTAGAGACGATGCAGCACTACCAACGCCAGGAATAGCATCAGCATCAGCATCAGCACCAGCACCATGACTAGGACCAGTTCCAGGCTTCAGTTTGAGCTCTGGCTTCTGGGGGTAACTGCATCCGCATTGTCTGGCAGCGGATGCAATAAAAAGTGCCAAGTTATTGATGCACAAACCTGCCAAGTGGCAAGTGGCAAGTGGCAAGTGCCAACTGCCGCCGCCCCGACCAACGCCTGTCAGAGAGCGGGCGTTTTTGGCACCTGACACTGCCGCAGAGTGGTGCAACTTGCCACCTGTGCCGCCTGCAGCCTGCAGCAAGCTGCAGCCGCCTCACTTATGCCGAGTTGAAGTTTTCTTTACTTTTCATACCCCGCACGCGTACATTGCAAGAGGTGTGTCTGTTCTGTGCTTCTCCGGGGATATGTAACCGGCATTTTGCGCCGGAAACTGGATTCAAGGCTCTTCCATTCCCTGATTGGATGACTATTAGAGATGGAATGCATTTCTTGTTGAGGGTAGTGCAACAGTGCTCTTATTTTCCGGTTAAGATTCATTCGAAACATCTGACTAGCGGGTATTCAATGTGTCGGCATGTCGGCCATCCAACTGCCACCTCACTTGCTCTCCATTGTATTCTTTTCTTGCCGCAATGTTTGAGCTTTGAGTGCATAATAAATATGCAAACTTTGTGGCTAGGACGGGGGGCTGCCAGGATCCATGGGCAGAGAGTGGGGGCTTGTCCTGGTGTCTGTGAGAATGGGTGTGTGTCCTGGGCTAATCAATGCGCAAAATCAAAAGTAAACATCGGCTAAGAGCTTCTGGTGGCTGGTGGCCACGTGGCTGCCACTTGACTTTTGCCAAGTACCAATGCTCCTTTGGTCACAATGGCAACCGACTGCTCGGGGCAGGGGCTCAGCGAGGGAGGATAAGGGAGGGAGGGCTGGACAGAACTATGGGATTGCCACAGCCACAGCCACAGCCATTGCCATTCGCATTTCTATTTCTATTTCTATTCCTGTTTCTATTTCTATTTCTATTTTCCAGCTTGCACTTCATCGTCAACGGGCCATCAATGGCAACGTGTCGCATTACTCAACATCGCTACGTGACTTAAATGCCATGGCGCTGCCATCCGCTTCAACGGACTGCCATTTTGTGGCGGCCCTCCTGCTGCTGCTGCTGCCTGCCTGCCCCACTGCTGGCTTCGTTGCTTCTTTGTCTGACTGTCTGTCATGGCCAAGACATAAAACCCGCGCCACATTACGTAATGAATGGAAAAGGCCAACACTTGAAGCGTTTCAAGCTGCTCAACTTGGTTATGCAAACAACAAGAACAAGAACACGAACACGAACAAGAACAAGAAAAAATAAGAAATAGAAGGATGATGATTATGAAAGCTGGAAGCTGGAAGCTGTAGCTGAATCTGAAAGGTGGCAGACAGAGGGGCTGCGGGCTGCGGGCTGGGGGCTGGGGGGCTACGAGTGCGAGCAGCATGAGTGCACAGAGTGCACGGAGATGGGCACGTGACAAAGAAAGGAGCTGCCTCCTCCGCTCCCTTTATCCGGCTCAAAAAGAAACAATAAAATAAAAACTAATCGTAATCAAATTCCAATTATGAGGCCAGATCTGAGAGATGGCCGCGTGAGTGGAATGCCGATATCTCTCCACACAGAACGGACGATGGGATGGTGATGCCAGCGTGGCACCATCTCGTGGCACCACTATCTCGAGTCTTCGATAGTTTCAGCACAGACTCACGGTACCACCTCTTTTGGGGACTATCTCGCTGCAGCGCTGGCTGGCTTGCCCTGCTTTGTCACTTTGTCTGCACAACTTTCACGCAATTTTCATTGCTCACTTTTCGGCTTGACAAACGCAGCTGTTGCTCCAGCAGAAGCACGAGGACGAGGACGAGGATGAGCGTCAGGCAGAGGGGTGAGAGTACGTTTGCTTGGTTTGCTCTAAAGCTAATCGCGTTTATCACGATTGTCGTGTCACGCGCGCGTCATTTGACCCACACACACACGCACACACTCCACTCCCCTTGGAAGGAAGGATGGCTCACGTTCTGCTGCTCATCCTGTCCGACTCCTCGCCAGTGCCTTCTGGGCCCCGAAGTCTGGCTTTGGTTCTGGTTCAAGTTCCAGTTGTTGACCATGTGTGACTTTGGCTAACGGCTTCGTGCCACGTTCATTGTCATTGTCAACATCTTGTGGCCAACGGGGACACGTAGTAGAGAGAACTTCCCCCCATTCCCTCTCCATTGACACCCATCTCTTTGGGGAGGGGGGGCGGACTATTCTGACACTATTCCACTCCACACTGCTCCCCTCCGACACGGTCCACTACTCGTTTTTCCGTGCCATCGTGACCGCACTCTCTAACCGCAATTTGCATTGGCCGCTGTCAAACGCAGCCAGGCAACTGCCAATTTATGAACGGGCCGGCCAACAACGGGCAACGGCAACCCTTGACCCTTGCCCTTATCCTTACCCGTCCCGTGCCGTCGTTTGTTATGCAATAATTTATACATTTTTTAAGCACAATAAAAATTGAATTAAATATAAATCAAAAAACTCTCGCTCGCTCGCTGCAAACAAAAACCGGGAGACCGACCAAAAGAAATCAGAAATGGTAAAAACAACAATGATTGGAGGATGGGGTTTCTGTCCCGACTGGTGGATACCCCATGCCTCAGAGAGATTGAGTCTAAAGGATCCAAAGGGGACCCATTCAAAGAGCACTCTTGTGGAATTAGAGAAGGAATATATGGAATATATGATCTCTCTAGCGATATCCATTTTAATTATGATTTCCACGATCATTTGGTGGATCTATAGCTGCAGCCCGATGTATCTTTGTCTTTAGAGATACACATGAAATCTTGTGAGGGGATCCGAACCCCTTTGTAAACTACAGCTTCACGGAAACAATATACTCTGGTGCTTAACTGTTAATGGGAGTCCACGGCCGAGAGAGGGGGAGGGGAGTGAGCGGGGATCCCCCATCAACGGGGGCCATGGAAAGTTTTTAACTTTTCGCAACCGCAGAAATTGCCACATGGTTTTGCACACGGTTGCCACATGGTTGTATGTGTCTCTAGTGTGTGTGTGTGTGTGGGTGAGATGGAGATGCCGTTGACCATGCCACGCCTTCCGTTTTGGCGGGTGCGACTCTTCAAATTGGCCACAAAACCAAAAAAGTGCCAAAAACGTTTGGCAGACAAAAACAACGAGACCGAAAATGCAACGAAATTGTTGCCACTCGTTGAACAGGCGCCACGCCCCACTGACTCCGTCTCCGTATCCATCTCCGCCCACAGCCCATACCCCTTGCCACACCCTCTGCCCCCTGCCATGGCCCCGCTGCCACGCTGCCACACTGCAACCGTCGCACTTGTCTGCCCTGGACCTTTTTTTTATTGAACTCGTAGGCGACAGGCGACAAAAAACTACCAAGGCAATTGCTTTTTGTCTCTTTTGTGTGCACTTCACCAACACCAGTCCTCCTCCCCTCTAGGAGGGTGTTCTGGGAATAGATTTCGTTGGGATTTCGGTTCGATAAATGTTCAATTCCCAGCAATACATGGGAAGCATACAGAAAGAGTGGACATACACAAAGATATGTATGTCTCAATTGAAGCCAGTGGACAGCCAACTAAGGATCGTTACCTTTGGACATTAAGGGACAACAGTGTGTCCAAATTCAATTTAGAAATTATTTGTAATATGTGTAGATATTTTTTAGTATTTCCTTCCATGACAAAGGCTTTCAGAGATGGACGCACACCTCCCAGCCAGGACCAGAGTGATGGCAACATATCTACCAACATGGCCATGGCATTGAGATTCCATGGCAGGTCTTCTGTTGTGTCCAGTCCATCCTTCCGGTGAAAGCGTGTTCCGACAGGTGGAGACTTGATGCCTCGCTCAAATCATAAAATGGACATTTTGCAAATCTCTCCCCCAAGCAGACGAGGCGATCACGAATGGCTCTTGTGCAGAAAGGAATTCAGAAATCTTCTGAACTGAAATTGGAGGAATTAGCGAACAAAATGATGCAACTATAAGTCCGCCAATTAATGCCAAACTCCAATGTCCTCTGGTGCTTTTTATGGCCAAGAATACGAAGACCCAGAGCATCCTTTCTAACCTTCTCCGCAGAAGCATGCCTATAGATCCATATATGTTCGAAGGACAACAAGGACTTGTACTAAAGGTATGTTCAGGTATTTTCAATGGTTGGCCAGATATCCTATGTCCTTATTGATACCATAATCTATAGAAAGCCATGGCGAATCCGTATCGGGAACACACGTTTAGCTCTGATTCGTGTGTGTATCCGTATCCGTATCTGTAGCCGTATCTGTATTCGTGTGCTCGCTTGCACCGGCTGCATTGCAAATGCGTTTCAATGAGCAGCAGCTGGCGCAGGAGCAGAAGCAGAAGCAGAAGCAGTGGCTGGAGCAGCCGTTGCCGTCATCTACCGCCCAGGGCCATGTCCTGGCTGTGGATCCATGGGGCCTGCGGTGAGGAGACAGAGAGAGGGAGAGAGCTTTTGTATAAAAGTATACATATATCCATTGCGTGTTTTTGTCGCGTTTTTTCAAGCGTGCTGTAATTTTTTGTATGTCCCCTCGCCGATACCCAGTGAATCTCTATCCATCCCCGCTTCTATGGAGATGCGGATGGGTATGGGAATGGAGCGTGTGTGGCTAGACGCATAAATATTCTGATTTGGCAAAAATTATATGCCCGTACGTGCTGCAGCCCTGGCATAAGGCAGAAGGCGGCAAACGGCAAGCGGCAGGCAGAGGATGGATGAAAGGCCGCACAGAAGGCCCAATAATGTTTTGAATCGGTTTTTTGCCGAGTTTCGTTGGAGTTGTTGCTAGGAAACTCCGGGAACTGCCAGGAACTGGCTGGAACTGTGAGGACTCCCTGGACTCTCAGGACTCTCAGGACTGTACACCCAACTTGAGGCTGAAGTTCGCCCCGCTGCGCTGCTTTATGACAGCGCATAATTTACAAATGGGCCAAAAGCCTGTTGCATAAATTTAACAAAACAGCAAGTCGCCATTCGCTCTTCAAGTGGGTCGGGGCCGGGCCGGGCCGGGCGCCCGTGCCCTGCTACAAAGTCCAGTCCTTGAAAAAAGCGCCAGTTCCCTTTAAGGCTGGTTTCGAGGGGGCAGGGATTCATTTGCATGTTGCGCCCCCTGCTCCTTGCTCCCTGCTGCCTGCTTCTCCTAGAGAATGGGATCCTACCCACTGTTCGCCACTGTTTCCTGCTCCATGGTCTTTGGTCCTTGGTCCTTGGTCCTCGGTCGTTGGTTTGCTGGTGTCCTCGTTGTCGTCTTATCGCTGCCCTCATTGCTTCTGTCGGCTTGTCGTCTTGTCCTCTTTCCTATTTTGGTCGACTGGTCGAGGGCCCAGTGCCCAGGGATACGATGAGAGAGTGTGAGGGCCACGGAGCCTGGCAGTAGATTGGGTCGAATGGGTTCCGTGGGCGCCTTTATCTTGAGCCAGGCCTCGGGTTGCCTTTCCAACTTCTGGCTGGCTGGTTGGCTGGCATACAATGGGATGATATATGGGTTGCCGCGGAATCCGCGAAGCGTTTCACTCGCAATAAAAATGTGCCAGTCGGCTATCGGGGAGTGTCATCGATTATATACGGCCATCGTTTACGACTTCAAACCTCATCGATTGTTAATTATGCCACAATTTAAGAAAGGGACTGTTTTTGGATATGATTACAGGCAAAGAGGGGATCTTTGTTATAGCACTTGAATGGAAATACTATTTTTATAGGGAAACTTTCCTATTATTGATGGCTTTTTACATTCAAATTGGTATTCAATTCCTATTTTTCGATATTAATCGTTAACTCCAGCATCGTAGCCTCAGATTCCCCTTAGCCCTCAGTGAACTTCAATCGTTTCTCAGTTGACTTTTCGCATCTGTCCAGCATCCCAAAATGGAAATTTTCGTAATCTTTAATATTTGAGTGTCCCGGGTCCGTGGTCCCTCCTGCCACGTTGATGCTGCCACTTGCGGCTCCTGCATTATTAATAATTTTTTAGATCTTCAAAGTTTCGCAAAAGATTTTCTATTTCGCTGGGCCCGGCCCCCATTCCCCGGCCCCCCCCTCTGCCACGCTTTGCTGTGATTTATTTGGCTCGATGATTTATGTCGGTCGAGCGGGTCGCCCTCGCCGCCGCCTGGCTGCCCCGCCCCACCAAATGACTCGCCCTTTTTTAGTCTTGGCCCCTCCCTGGGTCCCCTTTGGGATTCCAGCCGCTCTCTGAAGGGTCAGCACCACGAGGGGTTGCTAATAACCTCTGCCACTCGCTAAACATTCACAACCCTATAGCTGATGCCGATGTTATCTTTCGGCATCTTAGTCCGTGCCAGCAATTGTCTCTGTCGGGTTCTGTATTCAGTGCAGGGAACACTTTTTGAAAGGACTATCTCCAAGAGGAAAGTCGTGGGAGCTAGGCAGAGTCGGGAACCTATTCGGAGTAAGAATCCGATCTAGAATCACTTTTATGCTGAGGAAAATGCCATAAAGAAGATCAATGTTGTATATTCTTTATTGTATCAAAACTTCTCTCCCCAGAAAGCTTTCACTGTACTTAAACGGAAATTTATTCCACCGCCCTCCACCCCGATTTCTTGCTGGGTTTTTTTAATGGGTTAAATAACCTTTTACAAGGAATCTCAATGCAATGCCAGGTCGTTGGCTCTCAACAAAGGAGACAACAACAAGAGGCGAGACGCGGAGACAGCCACTTGCACGCGTGTCAGCGTCAGTTACCAGCCCCCCAGCCCCCACCATCTCGCCACTCCCACACACACACACACACACACGCCCTTCTATTCCTTCTTTGGCAATGTCTGTGCTTCCGCCATTGTCGCGCTTATCAACAGCATAATTTGTCTTGGCGTGTGGCGCAGTCACTCCATGCCACACTGAGAGAAATCAGGTTTCTTCTTTTGGGATCTCTTTCAATTTTGTACAAATTTTACACAAGTGAGTGGACACAATCGTACACAATCGATGCGATATCTTTTGAATCATCATCAAGCGGGGAGAATACGTATCATATCTCCCTATCTTTTCCTATTTTTCTCACAGTATGGCCAAACGCACATATCTTTCCTGTGTCGGCTTCCACTTCCACTCTCACACGCTACTTGTGTTGTCATCTCCTTCTGGCTCGTCTTACACAAAATTGTTGTTTTTCTCACGCTTCTCCAGCTCCCCTCGGCCCCTTCCCGTTCGAAAGCTGGAGAAACAGCGCTTTCCCCAGACGCCTGCTCCTGGCTCCAGCAACGATGTCATGTCTATGGCTTTGGCTTCGGCTCCAGCCATGACTCTGGCTTTTGGCTACCACTCGGAATACTCGGGGATCTCCACGCTCCATATTACATACGCAAATTGGCAGCTTGCTGGTTTTTGTTAGTTTCTGTTTGGGCAAAGCAATTGCGACTTCTTTCTTGACACTTTTGATGGGTTTATGTGGTGTGTAGAACGGGGCTATACACATATTTGTCTACCCGCCTGTGTATCCGCACTCGCATTTGTATACACCCCACTTATAAGCATAATCTAAACAAATTGATCGAGTTGTCGCGATTCGAGCGGGGGGCCAAGGAAACTTGTAAGGAAAGCGAACTAAAGTTTTTGAGTGGATTGCTGATGGGATGGTGCGATGGTAGGGGTAGTTGGTAGCACTTAAATCAGGACTGCTTCAGCGATAGGGGTATGCTATGGGAGTTTCGGTGGCTGCTCAAGTGTTGGTTAACAGCTATGCTCTTTGACTACAGTGTTGGCCAAGTGTTGAGCGATGAAAAGTTATCTTTAAATTAATGCTGGAACTTCATTGAGGCTGCCAGCAGTCCTAGGACCTTTACCCTAGCATAAATTCTAAGCACTCAAGTTGGTTAGTGCTTATCTTAAGTGCTGTGAGGTTACCGATGCTTTAATGCCGAAGTTTTAAATACTTTAGTGTTGGTAAAGACATTAAATGTGCCATAGCCATGCTTGCACTCAACTGTTGACTTGCCAAGGAGCGTCTTAACTGTTTTGTCCGAGCAGCCCTGGTTGACAGTCTCAGTCTCTAATTAAGTGTTGGATAATTCGCTCAAGTGTTGCACAGTCGCTACCGTGTTGGTCAATACCCGAAATAAGAAAATTTCAATTTAAAAATCAACTCATTTCCCCCCGCATAATCACAAATTTGTACCCACTTAGTTTTATTGAAGGAGCCCCCTACCCACCCCCCAGGGGGGAGATGGTCTGCCCTTTGCCCCACATTTTTCACCCTCTCCCACCCCCCTACTCTCTAGCGCTCTCTATCTGTCTTGGTCCTTTTGTTCGAATTGACTTTGTTGTTTGGTTGTTTAAGCAATGAGTGCCCGTCCCTAAGCCGGAGTTCGCTCTACAGAGCCAGTGATATCTTCTATCTGTGCCACGTAGTGGCAGTAGACACAAACATACAACTTTCCCTGTCACCCTGTCGCCCTGTACCCCTTCCGCTTATCCAGAGCCCCTCATACCCACCCCATCCCACCCCACCCCACCGTGGAACGTGTAATTTCCTTTCAAGTTTGGTGTTGGGCTGGCAATTTGGTTGATTGCTTAATCGCATCACGATGCGACGTCGTTGTCGTTGGTGAAATCAGCTCCATGCCATTTGCCAGTGAGTGAGAGAGATAGAGGGAGGCGTGGCAGGTCTCTCTCTCGCTCTCTCTCTCTCTAACAATTTCAGCCATGCCCAACGCCCGTGCCTAACCCCATCCGCCCACAGAGTGAGAGACACGACACACAAACAAAAACACATCTATACAAAAGATGTCGCGTATAATTTAATGACTTTGTATGCCTTGAATTTTAATGACAACAACGGAACAGAGCAGAACAGGAGTTGCCACTGATTCCCACCCCTGCACCGCACCCCCCTATAGCCGCGCTGCTCGTCCTGCCTGCAAAGGATAATGGATCAAGTGGAGGCGGCAGTCGGAATGCGGCAAGCAGGCAAACAAGCAACACCACAAATTGCAACAGAGCAAAGAAGCAGCTCAAGTTGAAGATGAAGACCAGGACGACAACGAGAGCCAGTAGAAAGACTAGGACAAAGAGGACTCACTAAAGGATGAACGTTGGGCGGGGCAGGGCTCAGAGGAGCTCTCCTTGGATGTGGGGGCTTGGGGATGCTGGAAATAGGAGGCAGGCAAACATTTGTCCCATGCATGCGGCACTGGCACTGGCACTGGCACTGGCTCCCAGTTATGTAGACAACGGGATTTGTTTTGTTTGCAGCAGCGATCAGGGCCAAGCATCGCATCCTTGGCCACGACCAAGCCCCTCTCCTGGCCCTAACCCATGCCCCTCCCTCTCCCTCTCTCTCTCTCTCTCCCCTATGGCCAACATTCGCGAGTGGCGGGGCATTACTTTAGTGGCAAAGATTTATGGCTTTATTTGTTCATTGCCTCTCCCTCTCCCTAACCCTCTCCAGCTGCTTGTCGTTTCTGTTAGTGTTATTTTTTATGTGGACATCGCGACGCGCCTCAAAAAGCGGCCAGCCCTGGACATGGGGCAGAGTAATGGGGGGCATGGTGTAAGCCAGCTCTCAAGTTGGTTCAACTAGGATACGGTTCCGGTCGAATGGAATTGCCAATGCCCTGCAATCGATTGTGGAAGGAGACTGAAGGAAGGAAGTGCCTATGAATGGCAGGAATGGACCAACAAGAAGTGAGAAAAAAAAAAGGAATATATTCTTCGGAAAACGATAGCAAAAGATCCGAACATTTGAAGCAGGGCAAACGATCGCAAAATAATAGAATTTTGAAATTAATGATTAGGCGAAATATAGATAAAAGAATATAATAATGACCAGGAAATATTCTGAAAAATAACATAAAGAATTCTTCATATTTTTGCGGAATTAAAAATAATATACTTAATATGGGACAGAAGACAAATCGAAAGATTCTTTTGCGAAATATCGATGGAAAAGAGGTTAAATGCTTTATGATTGATCGTTATCGAAATACGAGTTTTCTTCCATTTCAGAGCAAACCAAAACTAGTCCCCAAAAAACAACCATTAAATTATGCATGACTTTATTTCAGAAAAAAAAAGTCCTGCCCCTGCTGCTGCCAATAAAAAAATATTCATTCCAAGAAGTCAAAGTCCAAGTCGAAGAACTGCTCCCAATTATATTCAGCAATCAGCAAGTTGTTGCCACACAATGAACGACTTTGATACACACTACAGACATTTGCATATTCAGCTGTGCCTCAATGGCCAATAACCGAGTGTAGCTCATTCTTTGTGTCGTTGGTAATGGATGGAGCATACATATCTCATTCCACACAGATACACAAACACATATAGATGGTATAGAATGGTATACGTACCTTCTTTTTGGTATTCTTTCGCTGGGCATTCTCTTGTTGTTCTATTCGGTTCAGTTTTTTTTCTTTTCTTGTGTGCTTTGACTTTTAGCTCGGCACTCGCTTCCTGTTTATTGACTTGTCTCTCAATTAAGTTAGAAACACCCACCGACCGCACACTAACAAGGCCCACACATACAAGGGAAGGGGAGTGGAGGGGAGTGAAGTGGAGTGACATTGCGTAGCCGTGTCCTTTTCCTGCTCGTTGTTCCTGTGCTGTTTTTTTTTCTCTTGCCTCTGCTTCTGGCTTTTCCTTCTTGCGTTTCCAATCTCAATTAATTTGCTCATAAATTTGTTGCCAACTTGCCCCAGTCCCCTGTCCTTGGAGCAAGTGAACTTCAATGATGGTCCGACCGCCTTGAGAGTTGTCGCTGTTCGTTGTCCTTGTTGGTTTTGCTTTATGTCCTGGCAACTTATTATACTCCGCACATGCACATGGGCAGGGTATACTCGTTTAGGTATTCGTGCAAAGGATCACCAGTTGGAATCGATCTATAGATGTCCATCTGAGACTGAGACGATTCCAGGCACTCCCATGCTTGTAGTTCTATCCCTCATTCCGAAAGAGTTCTTTGTTCATCTGAAAACTGGTCATTCCCTAGTCGTAATGGTCTGACTCCTCTTTTTTCCCAACTTTTTGTCCCTCTGCTTTCTTTGTCCTGGTTTTTTTTTTATTGTAATGCCATCTTATCGCCAGGGCTCTGCCTCAGCTTCTTCTTGATGTATTTGCCTTGCTTTTGGGGCTTTCCCCATCTCCATCTCTCCGTGCTCACTCTCTCCATCTCCCTCTGCCGGCCTTGTTTTTTAGCCTTTCCTTTATGTATTTTAATTTATGCTCGGCTTTTCCCTTTTTTTTTATACCCAAACCAACGTTGATTTCTATCTATTGAGATTGAGACAACATTCCACTTAAGCAGAACAAGAAAACAGCAGAAGGAGCAGCAGCAGGCGCAGGAGCTGGGGAGAGGGTACGCTTTGCGGGGGATTGGGGACAGGGAATGGGGAAAAATGTCGTTTTTATGGCGCTTAATTAACTTGGATACCATTTTCTAATTGCTTTTGCTGTCTGATTGACTTTTGTTTATTTATTGTGATTAGAAAATTGCTTTAAGAAAAAGACCGCAAAAACGAAAAGGTTTTCCATCTTTCCCAATTTATTTATTCCCTATATATATACTGTCTCTCTGTCCCTGTCTCTTTCCTTTTCCTCTGTGGATTATAAGTCAAGGAGAAGAAGTGGTTGGATAAGAAGGCTGACTTTGAACAGCGCTAATGATCACACAACCCACACCATTCCCACGGCATGCTCCCACTCCCCACTCCCCTCCCCCCCACCCACTCCCACCACATCTAGGACTAAAAGGAAATGTGTTTCTACCCCCCCACAATTTTTCTTTTCTCCTTGTTGTTTTTTGGTTTTTGTCTGTTTTTTTTTTTTGGCTTCTTTGTTTCTGTGGCTCCTTTTACTTTCCACTGACTTTGAAATGCGCAGATTTATTGCGACAATTTGTTTAATGACAGGCATTTATTTTGATGGCGCCCCCGAAAAACCCCTGTATGTGGGCGGTTGGGCGGTGGGCGGTTGGGCGGAGTGCGTGCGGTGATGGGGCAAAGGGTTCGCCCATAGACATCTAATGAGTGCTGCGCTGTCCTGCCCCTTCCACCCACACCCACACACATACAGCCATCCCTTTCCATCCTCTTGCCCCCGTTTGGTTGCCACTGACAATTTAATTATTTTAAGCCCCGCATTCCTCCTTGCCTCGCGCCCGGATGAAGACATCTTCGGTGGCAAAGTTTCCTCTCCTCCGGATGAGTCACTTTCCTGGGCTGCAAGCGGAGCGGAGTGCTGAGGAGAGGTTCTATTCTTGGCACTCAAATGAAGACATCTTCAACAGCTGCTGGGTATCGTATCCGGGTATCATTAGGAGGTAAAACTACAACATTTTTCCCCGCCTCGAGGAGATTGATTCTGGAGTTCAACGGATACGCTCGAAGGTACTCAGAACAGCATTTTATATAGATAAAAGTAGGTCGATTTCTGAGAAGCAGAGCTCAAAGAGTAGGCCTTGATAAAAGAGGATATATGTGTAGGTGGAGACCTATTTTATACATTGTGGGAGTCCAATCTTGTGGCTTTTGTAAATGATTTAAACAATCCAATATGAAATAAAGTGCACGATTTATTGGGAATTCGGTCTTCACTTGGTGTAATACTCGATTTTCACCATTAACTCATCGGCCTCCTCGGCGGAATTGACGAGCAGTAGAATCGGCGCCACGTTGCTGTCCTCCGGCATGGGCAGGCCCGTGATCATTAGAGTTTTTGAGCTCATACGCTGGCAGGGCAGGCTGTGGCCCTGGCCGACTATAAGATTGATCAGCACCTGGCCAATATTGCTTTCGGCCCGAACAATCAGCTGCGCCTTCGCGTAGTCCTTCACGGGCTTCAAGTGCAAGATGCCCACGCCGCGATCGGCGTACTCTGCGTCCTTCATTACAAACACCTGGCAGCGTTTCGAGTATACAGCCTCCTCGTCCGCAGGCTTCGGTGGCTGGTCGTGGACCACTTTATCCTGCTCTTCTGTGTTGTCAAAGGAGAAGCGAGTGGATCCCGGGGCGAATGGGAAGCTAGTCGAGGACTTGGCATCTCCCCCGGCGCCAGCTGCAGCTGCAATCACAGCTATTAGGTGCTCGTCATATTTACGGAATACCGGAGTCAGCTCGCAGTGGGGACTCTTGTCCAGGCTCTCTTTCACGAACTCCAGCAGGGCACGGTTCAAATCGGCCATATTCTCACGGTACTCCGCGGACTCTGTATCAGGAAATGGAATTGTACGTGGACTGTCCGGACTTGACGATGGCAATGTCATGATCCTGTTTCCGTTGAAAAAACCATCTAGGTACTGCAATAAATACATCTCAAGAAACACTTTCGTCGCGGTACTCACATGAAGGTGGATCAGCAAGGGCCTCGTATGTGGTAGGGTTTAAGGAAAGGTTTCTCCTTGAGTTCAAGTGAAAATTTAAAAATGTAACTAATTTTACTAATAACTGAATACCTAAGCAATTGATTGAGAATTCAAAGGCAAATGATATTCCCAGCCAGATTTCACAAAAGAGTACTATTTCGGAACTAATTAGCTTTCTCCCTCGCTCTCTCTCTCTAAATATTTTTTTGAGAAGCATACTCCAGAGATTTCACTACCTTTATTAAAAATTTATTAAGTAATATCCTATTTACACTAGGAATATGGTGTTGCTCACATAGGAAAATCGTAGGGGCAAAAAGCTGAGGTCTGTTAGCGTTTTACCCCTGTGTGAGCCATCAACAGATAAATAACTGTTGCTTACCGTGAAATATGGATAGAATATAACTAGCAAATATGTGTATCTTTCTTCGTAATCCATCTGAGGATTCTCATCAATAAGGAGAGGACGAGAGAGATCAGCCTCTATCGCTTAATTGCACGGCTTTCGTTCTTTCCTTGCCCTTCATCGCCAGAAGGCACCCCGAACCCCGAACTTATATCCCATACACTCCATATATGTACATATATATACTTTGGGTATCGCCAAATTAGCCGGCTATCATTTGCACTGCCATCGCCTGTCAGGGTCTCAGAGTTGGGGGGCCCTTTTTTGCTCCTTCTTTTGAGCTGCTTAGTGGAAGGGGATGGGGTTTTTTTTTCGCTTATTTGTAAACGATCAATCATGCAGTGCAAATGTGATGACACCGGGGGGTGGCTGGTTGGCGGGTGCCCTGAAGCATCTTTATGCTCTTCACATCTAACCCGCAGCGACAATTTATGCAGGGTAGTGGGGGAGAGGGAGCTCCAGCGAAGCGAAAGCGCCATATATGCCGCATATAATGATATAAACGCAGACACATACATATATATGTATACCATACCATGTGTAGTATATTTTTTACACAACGAAGAACTGAATGTAATAACGAGCAGGAGCAAGGAGAGGGAGGAGTAGGAGGAGGAGCTGTGGCAGGACAACCGAACAACCGAACAACGCCGATAGTTGTGGCACATATGAAGACAAGGGTCTGTCAAATACAAGTTTCTGGCGTGGCCCAAAGCACCCCCCCACACACACACACACACACACACACACACAATCCTGAAGTGCAGGCGACAAAAAAAACCAACAGAAAAGTAAGGAAGGGGAAAGAAAAAACCTTCGATGTGCAGGCAAGAAAAATTGAAGATGTTTTTAAAGCCAACACACACACAAACACATACGCAAACACACGGAGACAGCGATACCGAATACAACAATATTTCCAGCCAGCCAGGAGGGCTGTGGTAACGGGTCAAGGGGTGGCAACAATATAAGCAGGGTTTCCCCCAGACTCACACCCACACACACACACTTACAGCACTTCTGCCTCAAATTGACAGTACACAAAACTGTCAAAAGCAGCCACAAGAACGAGGCAACTCGGTGAAATATATGCGCGTGCTATATGGTTAAGATACTTTTTTGTTGCTGTTGCTACCTTCACCACACCCCACCCCCCTCAGCCTTTGCCGAGCTGCTCTAAAGCAGGAAACTTAAAGAAGAAATCTTCCTAAAGAAGGTGGGAAAGTAGAAAGGGAGAAACACATTGAATACCCCCTGGAAGATCGATCGTCGTTATGGTACGTAATACTCTGAACCTGGATATCAAATGGAGAGAGAAAGTATAGTCGAGTGTCTGCCGCAATTCCTTGGAACTCCCCTACCCCATAAACTACCACTTGAGCAGAGCGGAAGACAAACATTTACATTAGCTCCAGGAGCTGGGCGGAAACTTGTTGGAGCACAATCCGCCTCCTGCTTCTCCTCCTCCAACCCTTGCAAGCACAGACAACGAATAAATGAAGTTACTAACACACACTCAGAGACACCCACACATAGCCACTTTTTTGGCAAACAAATGCGAAAACAACGACAAACTACGCAAAAAAGTATGCTATACAAATAAGCGATGCTCGCTTTCTGCCCGCCTGCCGCCTCTCTCTGTGTCTGCGTGGGTGTGTGTGTGTGTGTGTGTGTGGTTGAGTTTATACATATATTATAGCTAGAAGAAGAGATGGGGGGAGCTACTGCGTTTTAGAACGCCACATTAACTACACAAGATTGGGCCAGGCCTGGCTTGGCCTGGCCAAAACAGAACGGAACGGGTAGGGGCCGTGGCTGGTTACTCAGCAAGGGCCAGCCAGATAGTGGAAGCAGAAGAGTGGCAGGCAGAAAGACAAGTGGTAAAAACTCACAGGGAAACAACAAAATGGTCGTCATCGTCAACGTCGTCGCTTGTCGTAAGCAAAACAAGCTGCAAAAATACAAAAAAAAAAATAAATGAAAAAAAAAAAAATAGAAATGAGGAAGGCACACAAAAAATACAGCAAGGACAAAAGACACGGACACGGAGAATCCGGATTGCCGAGCAACGACTTACAAATGATCTAACAAACGGGAAAATCAGTGCTGGATAACGGCAGAGAAACGTGAGGAAGAAGCAAGATGTTGTAGAGGAAATGAAAGCAACCCTGGAGAGTGGAATGCACAAGTGTTGGAAAAGAAAAGTTGGCTTGGAATAAATGAACAAAAGGGTAGGTGGGAAACAAAAATACAATCAGGCCTTCCTTGAGTTATTTGTATATGGATAAATCATAGAACTGGATATCTTAGTTGATAAGTAAGTGTTGAAAGAAAAGAGTAGTAATTCCAAACTGCATCAGATTCATTCTACCAAAAAGACGCACAGTAAGTATTCCACCAGTTTCTTGGGTTTTCTTTGGGGACCCTTCTCAGCGAGCTATAATCACCTGTACTTTATCTGAACCTTATTGAGCAGAGCTCAAGAGAGCCATGGGAACAGGGGCCAACAGATTTGGCAGTGTGAGTCCTAAATGGTTCACGTCAGTGACAGTGCCAGTGGCAGAGACCAGGCCAAGTCGAGCAGCGAACGCTCCCTGGCATCGCTTTCCAGTGCCCTGTGCCCTGCGTGTGTGTGTGTGTTTGTGTGCCCCGGGGTCCGGGGGCATGCCAGATCCTGGCAAGGCAAATGTTTATGTTGCCATAGACGCTTGTTGTCTGGCTCCGGCTTTGGCTCATGACCAGCTCTCATGCCCTCCTTCTGTGCAGCGCATTTTTATGCCGGCATTTAGCAATTTTCTGTGCTTTTCCTCCTCTCGTTACTCTCACTGCTGCTGCTTCTGCTGCTTCGGCTGCTGTTGCTTCCTTTCGCTTTTCTTTGGCTGCATGAAAATTCAAATTCTTATAGCACCCACACCCCTGTGGATGTAGTATTTGTACGCTGCCATTTGCCGGGTTTGCCCATTTTTGTCAACGTAATGATGCGTTATGCTCAGACAGCTTAGCCCTTGCCTCAGCCATCCCTGGGATGCGCTTTTTCCATGGGAATGGGATTGGGAACGGGAATGGGAACGGGAATGCGAGTGGGTGTTGTTGGGGTGTAGTTGGTGGATTCTAGATTGTAGATTGCGGGGTGTGTCAAGCGGTTTTCCGAGTTTGCTTTTAATTTCCGTTTGATTTGTGCCACGCCCACGTGCCAGTGGGGCAGTGGCGAAACTTTGAGGGCGTTAATTAGAGCAGGCGAAACTTTCCCCTTGCGCAGGAGACACGAGACACGAGACAGGAGTCGGAAGAGTGTCGGCCTGTGTGTCGATCTCCCATGTGTGTTTCCTTGTGTTGGCACAAGGGCTTTAGCCAAATTTTAAAACAATTTCATTTAGTTGCGGCTAAAAGAAAAACAAAGAGAGAGATAGAGAGAGAGAACAATTGAAAAATAAACCAAAAGTTGTGCCATAATTTCTATTGGGCCAGAAAGTTTTCCGGCCAAAGCAAATGCAAACTTTCGGCCAGATCTAATGGAGCCATGAGCTCTGTCTATATTCCCATTCTGCCCCTGCCCCACTCCCATCTCTCCGACTTTGATTGCTGCCCCATAAAGTTGCATATTTGTGCGAGTATCTGTCTCTGTATCTGTTTCTGTTGCCGGCTGCCTGCTGCTGTTTTGATTTATTAATTACAATTTATATTGTCGCAGCCGGCAAGGACAAACATGGCCATGACACTCGACAAGGACTCGACTCGACAGGACCCAGCCGCAGAACAGCCAACCATAAGAAATGCCCTCAGCCTGGCTCAGGATACGTTTACATCCACATAGGACGGGTACTCGTAGGCTTAGCCGCGAGAGCAGGACAGTATCTGAATCCGAGCCAGCAACGAGAGGGCTCTGGCCATGGCCAGCTCATGGGATAATCAGATTGTTTGCCGGCTCATCAGGCCCGTATTTGGGGCTATCGGTCCTGCAAATATGCATAAACCAAATGGGAATAGGAATTCATCAGGAATTGGAATAGAATGCTCTCAATGAAAGGACTTGCTTTCGGGTATTTGATATGAAAATTACACTAAATTGTTTACTGCGGAGAGTCCGTTTTGAGTCCTTCAATGGCATGGTTCTACCACAAGCATTTTGTCAATTAAAACTGTATAGAGAAAAACAAATTTGCGTTACGAGTCTTCTGTGGCCCTGGGTTTGATCCCGGTCCTTGATTAAGTGCGATCCAAGCGAAGGGAATCAATGTCCGTTCTGCCATGGATGGTTTTGCATCCTTTTTCCATTCTCCAGCTTCAGCTTTTTGGAGCTGTCATATTTAATGTTGTCTTAAGCCCAGGACCATCCACCAAGGCTTTGATTTGTTTGAGTCGTCCACAGAGTCCACAAAGAATGGAGCAACGCCAGAGAAAAAGAGCGGCAGAAGCGCTCCCTCCCCTCAGCTTTCCCCTCGTTTTTTTGTTCGCTCTGCCTTTGACCAAACAAACTCATTTTGGGGCTTTCGGGTTTTTAATATGCTCAAGGATTTATTTCGCCGGCCTCTGTTCTGGCTGCCTCTCATGGCTTCCCCCTCCTTACCTTTGCCCCGTGCCACACGGCTTTTGCTTAGTTAAAACCGCTGGCCGACGCTGGTCAAACTTTTCCCACCATCTCTCAACAATGCCACATTGATCATCGCCTGTGGAGGGAATTTTTTCCTTTGCGACATACACAGGGTAAGAATACGCTTACAAAGGGTATGCTGTGTTTGCTGATGTGTATGTAGCAGATGGAAGGATAGAAGTGTCTCGCTCTCATTCTGGAGGGTCGAGCCATGCATCTGCAACCTGAATTCTGAGCATAAATCTTAGAGACACTAAGAGCTAGAGCTAGTGGAGGAAAATCCCATCATATCCAGATGGATATGGAGCTTTTCTGTAATACCTTTTAAATGCAACTCATTGATATTATCAGCTACCAGCATAAAGAGCAAATTCCAAACTAAATTTTTGATTCAATGTCTTTCTTTTTGTGATTTTCCATCCAATTCCTTTCATTAGGATTACATTAAAAAAGAGTCTTTTCCCGATTACAAGGTATCTTGGGTTCGTATTTTCGAGTATAGCTCTTCGGGCGTATGTTTTTTCAGGCTGGTTTTTTTCTGCCTCTGCGAAGATAAATTGCCCGAGGGACATTTTTAATTTAGTGGCGTTGCGGCTTAAGCAAATAGAGAGCGGTGGAGAGCGGTAGAGGGGGAGTTGCCTTGTCCTTGTTTGCTTCTAATTATTAATCAGATTTATTCTCTAGGCCTGGCCTCAATTTACCCACCGTATTCCCCGTGGCAGCCCCGTGGCGCCCGCGGCAGCCACCCGCGGCCCCAATAATGAGGCAGAGTGGCATTGAGTGGGAATGGCATTTGGCTTTAAGCAATCAGGCTCTCCTCCATCGTTTTTTGGGCATTTATTCGATGGTGTGCCAGTGCCAGTGCCAGTCCAGCGTTCAGCGTTCAGTGGCACTTCATCACAATTGTGTGGGCCACCTGCATTACGTATACGTGCCGATGTCCAGCTGTGTGTGCCAGTGTCCGTGTCCGTGTCCGTGTCCGTGTCCGTGTTTGTACAAATGTGTGTTAACCTCGCTCAATTGATTGGGAGCTGAGAGTCAGTCAATTTGCAGCGCGTTTGCATTTCAATTTGTTTTGAAAGGGCCGCTTAATTGCTCGAACAAGTGCGGAAAAGGGGAATGCACGGAATCGGAGGATTAGGGATGGGGGGTTGGCCGGTTGGCGGGTTGGCGGGTTGGGATTGCGAATTTGGACCAGTACCTCGCTGGGGACTAGCGATAGCCATAGTGATAGTTGGAATATTTATGATACTCCCAGCTGGGCCTTGGGCATTGGGCTATGGCGGTCGGAGGGCGAGAGCAAGGCCTCAATGACCATTTATAAATCCCCAAATAGTAGGAATATCTAGTCACCCGATTGCCCCCGTCAGAGCCTACTTTATTTAAGCATTTAGAAGAATTTCCCTGAATGCTTTTGAGTTTTTCAGAATATTTTTGTTTTCAAGTTGTCAAGTCGTCATTTGAAAATCTGAATTCACTTCGATCACAATGAATCAGAATAATAAAGGGCTCTCGCAAAAGTACCCCCCCCACCAAGGCCATCAGGCGTTCATCAAAAAACTGGCCAAGAAGCAAAAGTACTTCGATTCGGCCGACTATCAAATGGCCCTCCAGAGCCCGGACCAGGGGCAAGCCGTGGGAGACGGCTCGCGGATCACAGGCGCTCTGGTGGTCACACTGGAGGCCATTTCAGCAAGAAAGTCGCAGCTGCCAGGGTCCCCACTGGTAGAGTCATTGTCCGACTCAAAAGTGTCTTCGGCTTCAGCCAAGCTGGAGTCCCTGGAAGTGGGGAAACCCGAATCACACTGACTTCCCCATCTGAGCAGCAGCCCGAAAGGATGGCGTAGATGCTGGATCCTTTTGTTCCAAATGTTCTATACACACCTTCACACTGGAACCAATGCAAGACAGAAAGCCAGCAACAGTCTGGAACACAGCCAAGGAACGCAGGGATTTCCCCGATCTCCGTAATATTTGGTAAGCATTAACGATGCCTGCATTGAGACTTTTTTAATGGTTGCACCTCCCCGATATCTTCCACCTAGTTCAAGCCTAGTTCACCTACACGTACAAGAGACTTCAAGAAACCACAGCCAAAGGAAACAAGTATCTTCTAAGATTGATCCAAGATATCTCGGGCTTTTGTTCTGGGAGCATTCGCCGCCGATGGATGTCTTGGATGTCTGGGATCTCTACTCCGCAATTATAGGAAAAACATCTGCCAGGACAATTCACTCGTCAAATTCATTATACAAATGTACAACTTTCGGGACGGAGGCGGAAGATGGCTGCAATAAATAATACCGTATGGGGAAATCTACGTTCATTTTTCAAAAAACATTGCCGCAGGCCCAGCAGCAGCAGCAGCAGAGCTGTGGGTGGGCAGCAAGGGGTGGGCAGGGTATTAACAACGTCAGCGTCGCTGTCGCTGTCGCTGTCTCTGCCGCTGTCTCTGTCGCTCTGTAGTCATCATCATTGTCATTGACGACGACAAATGTTGCCGTCTTTTAGGCGTTGACATTTGATAAATTAAACATTTTTGTACAGTCGCCAAGCTTAGAAGCCGAGCGTGGTGTGGGATGGGGCGAGGGGCCGGGGGGGCCGGGGGGATGGCAGGAAACTTATTTTCTTTCAGCTGTGAATATATTTTTTTGTTGTCACTTTGTTAAATACATTTTGGCTTTATTTGGTGCTCCCCAGCCCCTTGTTCCTCTCTTGTTCCTTGCTTGTTCCCCTCTGGTTCCCCTCTTGTTCCCCCTTGTTCAGCGTGTATTTTGAGTGTTGCGCAAATTAGAAAACACTTTTGACATTTGCTTTGCCTTTTGCTTCTGCTGCTGCTGCTGCTGCCTGTGCCGGATGCCCTCGGGGCTCCCTTCCTCCTATCCTCTCCATGTGCCGCTGTCATTGTGTTAATTGAGCAGTCGCGCCCACGGCCAAACAGCTGACAGATGGATGGATCCTGGATCCTGGATACTGGATACTGGACTGGTTTTCGGTAGCCGAGTAAACGCTTTGCTACGTGCTTTTTGGCTTTGACAGTTGGAGCAGAGAAAGTGTTATTGAAATGCTGCTGAAATGCCAAACGCGTTTTCCTCCTGGAGGGGACTTCAAAGCAGAGTTAGGGATGCGTTTGGCGGCTGATTTTTCTGCATTTACCTAATTGAATTAGAGAAAGGAACTGTTGTTCAATGAGAGCAGATTCCCGAATGTGGTCTCTATACGCATGGCCTTCGCCTGCCCATCCATTCCCTGAAGCGATCTGCAAGCTTGTGAGCTCAAGGAACCATCTGCAGGACACTTCTGGGTAATGCCTACCCCTGCCCCTCGAGTCATAAAAAATATGGCAGCATAAAAGTACAAAATGTATCTGCTAGCATCTGTTGTAGTGTCGCCTTTGCCTATCCATTGGATGGGATATTTATTTGTGTTCGCTTCGCAGCTATTTGTCGATGCTCTTCACTGCTTTTTGTTTTTACAGCGCCCGTAAAAATGACCACAAATGGTGACCTTCTCCAGGCCCGAGCACTTTGCGCCCGAGCCACCCCACCACCCCATCACTGAAGCATCTGTGGACCACCTATGGACGCCACTCCAAGGCTGCTTGGCCGGGGCCAAGGCGTCGCAACCTTTCGCCGAAAGTTTCGTTCAATGTCCGTTCAATTACACGCACGATTTCCGCTTCCTGCGGCGACGGCAGCAACAACAAAATGGAATAACGAAAGAAAAACTTTGCACCCAATACTTTTCGCTCCCCATCCCCCACACCCCCATTCGTTTGGCGTTTTTTTTTTGTCGTTTTCGGTTTGCGTTTATTTGACAAATATAAAACACATTTTCACCCCAGATGACGACGCCGTCATCATTGTCCTCGTCCTCGTCGTCGTCATCCAGGAGCAAAGTCCAGACGAGCATTAATAAAAATAATATTTTCGCTGGGGGTAAAAAACAAGCTGGGGCCATTGCAAAATCGTTGAGCTCAGCAGGGTTCTCAGTCCTCGAGCGGGGGTCCTTGGTCCAAGTTTTGTTTGCCACTTGGCAAATATTTGCTTGTCGTTTTGGCCAAAGCGCGCGCGGGCAAAACACTTTGGCAATGGCCGAAAACCAGGGAGGCCAGAGACCAGACCCAGAACCCTTACGGGGCGCCTCCACACCCTTCCCATTTCCCTTTTCTTTTGGCCTCCCTTTCCTCGTAATTTGTGCTCGCCTTTTGCTTCTTGGTGGAGTGTTGCATGTGTCAAAAAACTTTGCAAACTTCATTATGGTTATTTGCTCGACGCGAAACGTGGCAACCCTGGATGGCCACACACACACACACACACACATGCAAATTGCAGGGGAAGCGTGCGGTTTTTTTTTGTTTTGCCCAAAAGTCCAAGTTATTACCGTTAATTTTGTTTGCGCCAAAGTTTCGCCTGCACTGCCGTCTCTTCACCCTTCTGCCTCCATCTCTGTCTCCCTCTCTCTCTGTCTCCCTCTCTCTCTCTAGTTCTCTGTGTGACTGAGTGACGCAGTGAAAGGGAAGGGCGACTTTGCTCCTTAGACATTTCCTCTTCTAGGCGAGGACTTCCGCCAAAATGATAAATTATTTTGTTTACTTGCCATTCGGCAATCATTTCCGCTCCCCACCCCTCAATAATATCTCACCCCTCCTCGCCAGGAAGTGGGGCTGATTCGGGATAAGACCCGTCTATCGATGGCCAATCGATTTCATTTATCGTTTTTCAAAAATTTCATTTATTCGCATTCAAATTTGCTCCTTTTTTGCGACCTTCGTGGAACGATTGAATAATCGAATTTATTCGAATGGAAATTCTGGCACATTTTATTTGATTCACTAGCTTAAACACACAACGTATTCGTATTCGTATTCATATTCATTTATTTGCATTGATGAATATTCACGTTCAAGTTTGGGTATTTTTTACCCTGTCGAAAACATGCTTTCGTTGCTGCCACGAGTCCAACTTTGTAATTATTCAATTATTATGTTTTTGCATTGGTTTTCCATGAACATGTGGCATGTGGCATGGGGCATGCGGTATGGGGGCTTGAGCTACAATGTTTTTGCCACAGTTTGATGGAATTGCAAAATCAAGTCGAAAAATACATGGCCACCTTTTGAGAATATTGACCAATATAGTACTTATAAATAAAATATTGAAACATGCCTTTACATGGGGATTTCGGACCTCATCTCATTGCTAGATGTATGTCCTATTCTCTGTCTGTTTTGCTCTGATGATGTCCATTTTATTTGTAGCTTGTTGTTGCTGTGTTTCTGTGGCACTCAAAATTCATATTTCCTTTTGTCTATTTTGTTCCAATTTCTATCCCGTTTCCTTGTTTATTCCGTTTCTGGATTGCCATCCGTCTGCTGCTGCCTGCCGCCTTCTTCTAACCCAATTCCCAACTTGTTTCCTCAGCCCAGACACAAACCAAATAAACCCCCTCATTCCTCCCCGCCGCCCGTTCCCAAAAACAAAACAAAAAATAGAAAAAGGAATCGCACCAAATTGCAAACGGAAAAGTGAATTACTTTGTTGTTGTTCCTTTGCTTGTTTCCATATAGACAGAGACAGAGAGAGCGACAGTGAGGGGGATAGCAGATAGCGACAGCGAGTACGAGTTTAGGGGTAGTGGAGTGGAGTGGAGTGGGTTAGATGGCTGATTATTCAAGTTTTAATGATGTTACGCATCAGGAGAGCATCAGGGAGAGGAGTGGAGTGCTGAGAAGAGGAGCCACAGGACTACGACTCCACCAAGCAGCAGTTGAAGAGGCAGCAGCAGCCGGGGCAAATGGGGGAACAGAGGAAGAGGAGTCCCACAGCCAACAGCCCACAGATATAGCCAAATAGTTTTTACGCGTTCTCAAGAAGCTTTTAACGTTTTAATGGATAGGCGGCATTCTGATGGGATAGGGAATGGGGCTGGAACAGGGGCTGGGGGATGGCTGTCCTTTTACGAGCGAAAAGTGCTGAGCTGGTTGGCCATTTCCCTGGCACTACCAGGGCCCAGAGCCGAGAGCCCAGAATCATTTCTGTTGACATGAAACTGTCCTCTCCTCCTCGCAGTCTCGTCTCCGTCCTCCCCGCCCCAGTATCTGGTCTGCCCAACGATTTCCATTTATTCAAACCTTGGTTAGCCCCTGCCTGGTTGTTGCTGACTGTGGCCGTATGCTTGTGGTAAATGCCAACAGTTTTTTGTGTAATTGTCAAAAGCAACAACAAAGCCAGCAACAAACCAAAGACAACAGAAGAAAGACCAGCCCCCACACAGGAGATACCCTTGCAGATACATTGCTGCTATAAAAGATACATTGGCCTGGAGTTGGAGAAAAAAGGATCTGAAGATCGTACACAGTATGGACCATTTTTTGTCTGAGTTTGTAGTAACGATGGAATGATTCTAGTTCCTATTGATCTTGAAAGTCGTTGAAAGCTGAGGGTCATAGATCCTCTCTCTCTCTCTCTCTTGCGTGGCTGATCCTTTGACATCGAAGTCGTTGTGCTCTTCTGGAAGAGTGCCCCCAACATGAGGAGCAGAGCCACCAAGTCCAGCGACAATGAGAAATAACGTAAACAAGTAAATGAGCATGAGAAAATTTTTGCGCAAATGTCAGCACTTTCTCTAAGCGGTGGAGAGCCACGGACAGGGACGGACAGAGAGAGAGCGAGAGATGAAGAGAAAAAGATTATTTTATCGCCTGGCCCCGCCATTGCCCATGCCCGCGCCTTCTCCCTCTCCCCCACAACCAACCCCAACCCCAACCCCTCTGGCCACTTGCGTTTATTGAGTTAACTAAACAGCAACAAGAAGGATAACACACAGGCCAGGAGAGAGGGTGAGGGAGAGAGAGAGAGAGAGAGGCCAGGCCCAACTTTGCTGCGTAACGCTATTTCCGCACAAGGATTAAGCATTTGGCCAGCGGCAGGCAGGCGGTGGGGCAGATACAGAGCTACAGAGCTACAGATGCTCCTGGATTATCGCCTCTGTCTCTGTCTCCGCCTCCGCCTCCTCCTCCTCCTCTGCAGAACAGTAGCACAGAACCCACAACAGAACAACATCAGAAAACAGCAAGAACAATCGGTAATGGGTAAGCAGGTGAGGGTGAGCTGGGGGGGGGAGCTGTGCTACACAGAGAGTGTTGAGTCGACCCGTGGGTTACTTCCTACGGAGAATGTTAGATGATGAGTGGATGGAACAGACTAAAGTCTTCCTTCCTTGTTCTATTCCTCGATTACAGCTCTACTCCTTCAGCAATCCGCCTTCCGAGTATTCCATGGCCATAGTTTGTTCCTCAGTTCATGAAATAAAAGCGTAATTCCTGTCACGGGGTGCCCTTATCACGGTCAAGTCGAGCAGTCCCCGTTCTGGCAGTGGATGGACATCAGCCGGCAGGGGATATCAGAAGCCACAATAAAAATGCAAAGGTGCGACGGTTGTGGCTGCTGCGGTTTTCCCATCCCATCCCCAATCCATTCCGTATCCCTCCCCAGGGTTTGCCGGACTCATCAAATGCTTTGGGGGGCGGATTGGGAGGGGCTGGGGGGAGCTGGTGGTGGCCAGTATCCGATGGCCAGGAGCCTGTGTGGACTCTGCGCTCCTAGATTATTCATCTTAGATAAAAGGAAAGTTTCGAGCGTTCCGTTCCCGAAACAACAACGACAACCGCTGACTGCACAGCTTAACGGGTTCCTTTATGCACCTGTGGTTGTTTTTCTTTGAATACCCTAGAAGAGGGTCCATCTGATCCTCCGAGAAGCTCCTCCATCCGCCAGAAGCTTGGCCATGAGACTCATTTAAGCTTCAGTTTCAAATCCACTCTTACTTCACGTGATCCGAACTATAAGTGTGCTTCCTCGAATCAAGGATGTTTCGGATGGTACCGGGCTGCAGGATGCCTGGTAAATTTCACTGAAAACTGTTTACTTTGAATATTTCTTATATTTTCTCACTAACCGTCTTCTTGGTAACTCAAACACAACCATTCTGCTGCCTGTAAAGAAGTCTTCCAACAGCACAAGAAGAAGAACGAGGACAAGGAGGCTCTTGAAGCAGCCCAAAAAAGTCATCTCTACTCTGATCAAATCGCGCTTAGCCCTTAAGCTGGGCTGGAAGGATCTGTACATGGTGATCGCAGGCATTGTTAAGCACCGCCAGAAGTCTTTGGAAATAACCACATCATCTGTAAAATAACACAATATATCAGAATAACAAGTTCGCAAACAAATGTCATGTCAACTGTCAGGGGTTTAATCATAGAACTCGGCTGACGAGGATCCAATCCAATCCAGGCTCCCGAACTCTCCGATTGGTTTATCTGCAGGGTATTTGCCAGATTCGTCCTTCATTCTTCTATATAGAAGGATTTGTTACTGTTTGTGTTGCATTTTCACTGTTGCTCTTCTGCTTCTGCCTTTTCTGATGCACAAAAGCTGCTTACAGTTTGACAACAACTGGCTGATGACTGCACATACCAAGAGAGAGAGAGAGAGAGGGAGAGAAAGAGGGAAAGATGAAAAGAGACAGCACATACAGCATTGTCTACTTAGTTAAGTTGTTATTTTTATTATAGACCGCCCCTGGCAAATGCTTGGGAAGGCGTGGCACATGCTATTATGACAACATAGGTTCTGTTGGCATCATCAGCAGCATCAGAAGATACGAGTAGAAGCCGAAGCAGAAGCAGAAGCATTCCCAGCATTTACAGCGCACACCGTCGTCTGATGATAATGCCCCAAAGCGTGCCACTCACGGGGGCGGTGGCACAGCACAGGTGGCTGGGTGGATGGCACGGTAGGTTGGCAGGCTGGCAGCCAGGCAGCCAGGCAGGAGGTGATGGCAGCTGAAAAGTTGCTGCAGGGCAAACAGAGGTAGAGTGGAGACTGAAGAAGCATTTGCAGTTCCTTGCCTTCCTCGTTTTCATTGAAGGGGAGTGACAGAGAGCGGAACAGCAGGGGTCGGGGGCTAGGGGCTAGGGGTTAGGGGTTAGGGGTCATGGGGCCTAAGTGGCAAGTAACAGTTGGCCAGGGGCTGTGCAGAAGAGAGCAGCGAAAGATAAGCACAAAGCCCCCGATACACAAGCGGCAGCAGGCATCAGGCATCAGGCAGCAAGCGACTGGATGCCAAACACTCATCAAGTGTAATGAGTCCTGGGAATGAGTAATTGAGTGCTCTGATTGATCGAATCAGTGGGAGTGGCTGCTACCCGCTGCCCCTGTCCCCCTCTACACCTAACCAGATCTGATTAGCCCTGGTGTGTGTGTGCATGTGCATGTGCATGGGGAGCCATTCACTCACCCAGTCATTCATTCATTCATTCATTCAGTCGCTGATGAGGCATTCAAACGGATGTTGCTTCATTTGAGAGGGCTGCCAGTGGATAAATCACTGAATGCATTCATTAAACGCCATACAATGGCCGGGTGTTGTGTAAAATATACATAATCAGGGGAATGCATGCACATTTACGCGAGTGTTGCTGAACAGATCCTTCGAACATTTGTATAATTTCAAGAATCACTCAACATTCTATGACTGGACTTTTTGTCAGCACAGATGGAACGATTGTGGGGCCATTATTCAGCCACTTAGTGATTCATTTGCTTCTCAAACTCAGTGGACCAGTCGCTTGCCCCACTCTGTCCCCAGCCATTCTTTGTTCATCTTCCCCCCCCCCTGATCATTCATTGATCCACTTATTCATTCACCCACTCATCTGGCGGTCCAAGCCGTCTGCTAGCTAGCTCATTCACTCCTGCGAAATGCGAATGTGAATGCCTCCTAGGCTGTTGCTCGTCAACCGTTGTCAATGTCCTCCGCCTCCGCCCCCATTGTCCTGCCCTCTTCAGCTGTCATTGCTTTTGTGTGAGCGGCGGGGGGAGGGTGGGCAATGAAAATACCTGCAAGGAAATTATACGAAAACTGAACAAGCCAAAAACAACGGAAGGTTGTTATTTTAGAGTTCAAGTTAAAGTTAAGCAGCGCCTGCAGCACTCGGCGCTCAGCGTTCAGCCAGGACTGCCAGGCACCGGCATGGATCCTGTCTGTCTGGCTGTGCACATCCTTGCTGTTGGGGGCAGCCCAGCGGAGCGGCGGGTGGAGCGGATAGAGAGGATAGAGGATTGGGTAGATGCGACAGCAATGAAGTGCACTCGGGATGTGAATGGGTATGAGAGTGTTTTTCGCTGTGTTTGTGTGTGTGTCTGTGTGTGTGTGTGCCTGCTGCCTTGCCTCTTCATTGCTGCTGCTGGTGCTGCTGCTTCCCTTTCTGCGATATCCTTGCCACGTCCTATCTAGTTGACTCTATTCTCGTTACTCGTATCTTTGTAGAACAATTTTGCCTCAATGCAAGCGGCAAAATGGTTGAATGAACGAATGCATGAATGAATGAATGAATGAATGAATGAATGGGCATATCCTCTCCCTGCCGCCCCCGTACCGTTCCTTCTACTCACGTTTCTCCGGGTATTTCCTATCTGGTTGCCCATTCGAATGGCGCTGAAAAGTTTCTCTCACTTTGACTTAAGTGACGCCCTGCTCCAGCACCAGCACCGGCTCCTGCCCTTATCCTTGCTGGCTCCTTCCTTCTGCCATTCTGCCATTCGCCCAACAATTGCCGAGTGCACAAGTGAACAACTCAAGTGTTTGGGATGCTCTTGCTCCTGCTCCTGCTCCTGCTCCCGCTCCTGCTCCTGCTCCCGATCCTGCTCCTTCTCTCCTCGCTGCTGCTGTCGTTGTTCTTCTCGCTGTTGTCGTTGCTGTCGTTTGTTGCTGGTGCAATTAGTGCAGAACGCACTATTACTGCTCCTATTATTATTATCATTATGAATTTTAAGCAATCAACTGCAAGAGAACGAGAACGAGAACGAGCATTCCGAACTTAAAGTTGTCGACACGAAACTTCTCAATGAATGCTCTTTCGCTCGATGAATACTCTGTGAATGGTGAATGGCAGCGGAATGGCAGCTCGAGTTGAAGTGGGAAGTGGAAAGTATGTACCTTCTAATGGTTGGAGGCTATGGTGTGGTCCCATGTAAACAGGAGACCATGAAAAGCCATGGAAATTGAATTGTTGCTTTTCATTTCATTTTCCGTGTGCTTTTTCCGGCTCCGTATTTATTCTCTTGTTTTCCTATGATAATTGTGATGTTTATTTATGAGAAAGTCGAGTGGAAAATGCCGCCCAGCCGCTGTTTTAGGCGAAAACTCTCTCTCTTCTGAATTGTTTTTCGCTAACTTAAAAACGTGGGGCGCGTGGGGCGGGGGGCGGGGGGATACGTATTAGGGGGGTTGGTGGGCAGAGAAATTTGTCTGTTATTTTTAAGAAGGCTTTTTTTCCATGTTTTTTTTTTGTACATTTCTAGAGAATAACTAAGGGGATGCCAGGGTTCGCCTGGGAGTCTCCTTAGGTAGGCTTCTCCTAAAGAAAGTTCAGAGTTTCAGCACAAGTTTTTAAAGACAAATTGATTGAATTCATCATTCATTCTTCAGCCAGAAGATCAGCTGTTTCCCCTGTAGCCACTCGCTCGAATCCTAAGGCTCAATCCTAAAGGAATCAGGCTATTAAACATTACTTATCAATCCATTGTTATTCTTTCATCCACCATCTCCATCTCCACCTCCGTGCCCATGTTCTTCATCTACATTTTCATCTGCATGCCGTATGGTTCATTCCGCATTCAGCCTTGCTCCAATTTCTTATCTTTTAATTAGACTGGTCAGAATGTCGAGATTTACTGCTGGACATTTGCTGGGATGCTGCAGCGATGGGATGCTGGTGCGATGGGAAATTGTCTCAATATTATGTAAACTTGGGTCTAAGACTCGTTTTGTTTCGTTTCGCTTTAGTGTGAGTCCAATAACGGGTTTCAGCTGACATTTCCCTCTGGCAGTGGCTGTCAGTGGCTGCGGCTCTCTGGTGCTCGGATGCTCCGATGCTCTGGTTCCTTGGTTCCTTTCTCTCTCTCTCTCTGTCTCTGTTTCTTATTTACAGCGCAATCAAATTTAACTGTTTAAACAAGCGATGAAAAGATTCTGCTCTGCTCATAGATACACACACACACACACACACACATGTGAGAGCCTGCTGCAGTCATTGTCATTGCCAGAGAGAGAGCAGGCAGTAGGAGCTGCTGGTGGGTGGCAGTGGAAAATGCAAAACAATTTCAGGCGAATTAGCGTAATTGTCTCGCCGCTGCTGTCGCTCCTTCCACTCGTCCTCGTCGCGTACTACTTCTGAGACAATGGATCCGCAGCTCCGAAGGAGAAGGAGCTCCAAAGCCAAGAAAGGAGCACAGCATTCATGCTACTTAATCCTCTAATTTGTGTGTCTGTGTGGCTCTCTTTCTCTCCATCTCCCCTTCTCTGTGCGCGCCACGCCCCCTTTATTCGTTGTGTGCCCAAAAACCAAAGCAAAGTTTGCCTTCATTTATATGCAAAAATGTAAACCAAAAAATCAGCGAGAATGTTAAATCCAACAAAATGCATTTAACACATAAAAATTTGCATAGAAAGTGGCTTTGGTATGCCCCCCCCCCCTCTCACAGCCCTCGCCGTGCCGCATTTTGGGTGGCACACGTATCCCACATAACGAAGACCCCAAACCTCAGGGCCTGAAACCACTCCAACATCCAATACCACACTATCTCTAGTGCGAGACGCCAGAACAATTGAAGTTAATTTTATTTTTATTTTTATTTCCGCTCCTTTACATTATTTTTATTGTGATGTGATGTGATGAGCCGTCGGCTGTGCTCTGTGTATGTGGGATTGTGTGGCTAGCAGGCCCAATACCAGTGCCGTCCTTATTTAACCAGCTAATTTGCCTACGGTAGGGCCTTTCCACCAAAGTGTCTTTCAAGCAATGACAGCACAACGCAGGAGCTCCCATTTAGCGCAGTACAAACTTCTCATAGGCGAACGGATGCACGTAACTAACGTCCACTGCGTGGGCAATCATCCTGAAAACTACAAGAAGTGTTAATTGATCGTTAAATATTTAAGGAGATTTCAATATCTGAGGTTATGCTGAGAGGGCAGCAGCAGGAGAGACTGGTAGGTACCATTAAGGAACCATGAGCCGAACCATGGAAAGAATGGTGGATGTGCAGCAACAGGTCTTGGGGATGCCACGGAAAATTCCTCGGCCTTCTCACCTGTAGATAAAACACGGTTTTTGAAACCCGAAAATCGCCCTTTAGGGTCGTGGAAGCCCTACATATGAATGTCCTTCACGATAAGCAGAGCCGCTCTTTGCCCCTCCTCTCAGCCAAGGCGTCCTGCGATTTCCACGAGTTGCACAACGCTTTACGTTTTCACTTTTGGGGTTGGGGTCTCTGTCTCTTCTTCTCTTACGCTTGGCCATTTCTTATTATGTATTTGTAACCAATTGGTTGCCCAATCTCTCGCCCCCACATTCACGCTCAGTCAATTTTTTGCTGCTGCTAGTGGTCCTGTATCCTTTGTGTGGTTGTTGTTTTTGCATGTGTTGAGATTCTCATGGAAATTTGCATACAAATTGCGTCTGGCGCGTAGGACGCAGCTTGGGACGCTGGAACGCTGGGTCGTAGGACGAGGGCGATGGCCGTGCGCGGTGGGCGGTGGGCGATGGTTGGTGTGCATGTGTACATGTGTACGTATGGATAGGACAGAACCAGCTGGCCCGACATGCGTTTGGGGTTAACGAAGGGTTAACACAACACAAAAAATAACAGCAGCAACAGCAGCCACAGCAGCAGCCGCACCTGACAACTGTCAAATTTTGTGGGCTACCATCTACCATCGATAAATGAAATAGCAAAAACGTATGTCCCGAGTGATCCGATCAGCCTAAAGACTACACGCAATACAGATTATTTGTTTTTTATACAGGAAGACATCTAATTCATCAAGGAAGAGCTTTAAGCCAGTCAATCCCCTGGAACGAAATTTCCCCTTTTATTCCATTTCAGAACTCCACAAAAGACCCTCAAAATCAAATAACGATTAAAGAATAAAGTATTTTTATTATCGAATTGCAAATCTAATTAATATTTTACATCAGGTATATTGTTCAGCAGATTGGGAAATGGATGGATATTACTTCTTGGACTTTTTAATGTGCTGTTTTGAGGTCTGAGGTTTGACCAAATCTGCACGCGAACCGGCCACAAATAACTGACCTTGGCTCGTTCCTCTCTGCACCTCGCTGTTTTGAGATGTTGCTGGACTTTCAAGGGAAATCGCTGCATATTTATCTGGAGCTGGGGCAGCCGCAGCCATGTAGAGACGGTGCTCCTCCAATGCCAACTCGGCCCTGAAGGATAGGAGCAGTGTATTAGGTTGGAATTCTATTCCGTGTTCTATGGACGCTTACTCCTCCTTGGCTCTCTCCACCTGACGCTCGTACTCGTCCTTCGGTTTGAGGAAGCAGACCATGTCTAGAGGAATGTTGCCATACCGCTTGCGTGCGATTTCCCGCTGATTTTCAATCTTATTTTTGAAATGATACCACCGCAGTGTCTCCTGGTTGAGGAGCTCTTGCTTGAGGTTTTCCTTACTGCAAGCAAAAGTTGAGAAATCAGAGGGTATTGAGGTGACTGACGGAATCTCGATAGATACATCTGTACGTACGTCCTTTCGGCTTTTTGACGATTGAGCTTGATCTGCTCGAATTCCTCGTGAATGCGTTGCCGAAATGATTCCCGATCATTTATTATGTTCTGCAAAGACTTGGACATCTTGATAGGGTGTGGAGCCTCGGCTGGGGACAATCAAAAGACAATCAAATAGTACAGATGGATGGACTGAAAGCACAGAAAGCCTTCTTTCCGCTCACCCAAATGACTGCAATTTAAATTTACTTTCACTTCCAAATTGTATAAAATTTAGCTTTCACTCGTTGCACAATCGAAAAATCGGAGTGATGGTTTTAAAGGTTATTCGAATTTTTTGATTTGCCAGGAGCTGTGCATGTGATGACGAAAAATATAAAACTAAAACTGCAAACGTATTCGATAGGAATGCTCTAAAAGTAAGTGCGGAGTAGGCTGGAACCTTAACATCGAAACACGCAATGAAACGGAACAGACGAACGAACTAAGGAACGAACGAGTAGAACGGGAAACAGCGAGAACTAACGAGATATGCCTGAGGAACTTAACATTGAGGATGTCGTGTGGACCATCAAGAACGGGGCCCACGAGGAGGTGGCGCCTCTTTTCGTGAACAACTACTTCGACGTCAACGAGCAGATGGGAATGCGTTACCCCATGCATTACGCCGCCGACTTTGGCCACCTGAAGCTGTTGCAGCTCTTCATTCGCATGGGGGCCGTGGTGGACCAGAAGGACAAGTACGGGATCACACCGCTGCTGGCCGCCATCTGGGAGGGGCACACCAGCTGCGTGGAGTATCTGCTCCAGATGGGCGCCAAGCCCAACGAGCTGACGCCCACCGGCGAGAGCTACATGGAGGTCGCCGAGATCGAAGAGATCAAGGAGTTGTTAAATCACTCGACAAAGGTTCGCAAGGCCGAAAAACCCGCCACAGCCCTTTTCTTTTTAAATTATGTTTTTCTCCCATAGTTCTAGAAGATTCTCGAAGGACTGTACCACAGAGATACAGAGTTCGGCAAAGTTCGCTTTCCCTACCTATGAAATTGAACAGTTTCTAATATTGTAAAATTGATTGTAAAGAACATTTCGAAAAAGTTGTCACAACTGGTAAGCCTCTGGCATTTGTTTCAGTGACAGTTCCACTCCCAGTCCCAGTAGGCCCGACATTAGGATCGATTTATCATCGTTATCCTTATGTTTGGTATTTAATATGCAAATCAGCCTCTCGCATGAACGCCCAAACATATGCAACAAGACACAATCCCGACCAAATGCGATAAATATGTTGATGCGGTCGTGTTTTTCATGGCCCATACCCCGGCCCAGGCCCAGCCCCAGCCCCAGCCCCAGCCCCAGCCCCCGCCCTCGGCAGCTTGGGGCCTCATTGGGAGGGAGGCTGTGATGCTGCCCTCCACTGGCTGGTTTTGTGTGCTTTTTCCTGCATTCTTCATTAAAAATAATGAAAATTGAATTTAATTCGCTTGTCAGGCCTAATTATAATTATGTTAATGGCGCATGTTTTCCACAACATTTACACAATGCTTATCCAAATCGTCAGCGAATATGCCCCGACTATGCCCCATGTACATGCAACCATTCGCTGCTCAGCGCGACAGCGAATGTTTTTCATTTCAACCGATATTTGGATCGGGTTAAATTAGTTGGAACTAATTGGCAGTGTTTAGCCTTCAGCTAGAACTCTGTTCTTGTTGTTCCAATACCACAGCATTGTTTCAGGCACATAATTAGTACAACTCTTGGTGTTTTCTACCATACAATACTGGAGACGATGATGCTCAAGTCCCAAGAAACAAATAGATCCTACAATTGATATGAGTAGAGACAAAGACGCCTAAGAGTCACCGCCTAAGAGCTACCGCCTAGTTGCCATAGACCGAACGAGTCCCCGTTGTCCGAAGCCTAATAAAAGGCACTTAAATGAACATATAGTATTCTCGAAAAGTTCTACAAAACGGCTATTAAATTAGTTCTTTAATGGACAGTGGAATAGTTTACAGTAGGTTTGAAAGAACCAAAGAACCAATAGAACCAATCATTGGCCATTTGACATTCCCTGAAGGAGCTGCTACTTGGTCTTGTCTTGAAGAATGGATTCCTTCCTTGTATATAGTCTTTCATCTTCTACTGATATATTTATCATATGTATGTATGCTTAAGCCATTCGTTTGCATTCAGTCAATGATCCCTTAAACCGACACTGCCCTGAATAAATTATGCTCTTCTTATAGAAAAAAATTAGTGAATGATTGTTCTTGTAGTCCATTCAAAACGCGTTTTATTACTGAACTACTGCTTTTTCTTTTTCTATTTTTTGAACTAGTTTCCATTATTGACTTTGTCTTTGTCTTTTGTTTAGTCAGAGAACCAATGATTTGAGGACTGGAGGGAATAGTTTTTTTTTTGCCTGCCTCTATTACCATATCTTCCTCTCTGTTTGGGTTTCTCTTCATTTTTTTCTGCCATTACCAAAGCCACTCGCTTGTCGCTAATTTTTTCACTTTAGTTTGCCCAACGATATGGAAACAATCGCTGAGCTTTAACCAGACCAAGCCGACATCCAGGCGGCAGTAGGCACACAGGCACACAGCTCGCAGGAGGAGGGCCTGTGAGGTGGAGGCAGAAGAGCGGCTGGGAGTGGGAGTAGGAATGGGAATAGGAGTAGCATTTCGGTTCGGTTTTTGGCAAAGTTGGTTACAGCGATTGAATTTAATTAGCTTATCATGAAAGCGTATTCCCCATAAATTTATCAAAATTGCTTTACACAGCAGCCCGGGCATATCTTTGCCGGGAAGGGGGTTTTCTGGTGGCACGAGGCATGAGGCAGGAGGCACGAGTCGGTAGACAGTAGGCAGGGGACAGGGTGTTGTCGGGTGGCGGGGCGTCGCACAAATTGCATTACGACCCGCCCATTAAACTGATAAAAACGGGAACCGAGAGCCGAGTGGCGGCTGGAGAGCGACACTTTAAAGTTGATGGTTCGAGAGAATCTAAAATCAAATTTATTAACGCACATTACAACGCGCACACTTCATAGCACACAATGGGAGTGACGGGTGAGGGCAGTGGCTCAGCCCGATTAGGGGGTGGTGCTGCTCGAGTGGGTGCGTTTTTGAGGTGGTGGGGGTTTCACAAATAATACGAGTACTCGTACAAAAGCCTTGCCTAGTCCTTTGTTTGCATCCTATGAATGGGAAATGCATAATCTATTCCTATTCTCCAGGGTACTGTTAAGTTCAGTGTTGGACAGCGCCTTGAAGAATTGATTAAACATTAAAGAATGACTGATTTTAGTCAAAATTAACTATGTTAGATATTAGATATGCTTTTTTGGGGAGGTGTTTTATTTTGCGGTTTCCCCCCTAACACTAAAAAAGTGTAGAAAAGTATCACAATGAAAGTTTTATTAGTATAAAAAGAGAAAGGTCAGTGATGGATAGAGGGGGTTTCCAATATTTGTAGCATTACAGCATACAGATGAAATTAATACTTTCAGGAACTTTGCGAGTGCCAGTGCTGGAAAGCAGTCTGTAAAACAAATGGAAAGAGTAAAAAGTGGAACACTGCTCATTCCCCTCATTGAAAGTTCATTATTTTCTAATCAAAGCAAAAAGTAATAATTACATTTGGGTAAATCCCTGTTTCCCTTCTGAGGAATAAAGTGTGACCCTCCCAACCGTAATAAATATCTATAAATACATATCTCCTTTGACAGTTCATTGACTTCTTCAAACATATAACATTAAGCAAACATGTATCCAATTATATCTATCTCTGACCTTGGATCCCACTGGATGATAATAATTAGCAGTCTATCCATATCTACATCTATACCATCATTCCCAGCCATTAGTGATTGATTAATGTGCCGTGAAAGAGGCGTAGGTGACACCCCATACGGACTACACGCTCTCCTACGCGTTTCGTGCTTACTTTTTGTGGAGACACGACCCCATAATCAGCTTTAAGCTGTGGTTCGATCAACTCTTGGGTGGCACACAGCCAGCCAGCCATCGGCTTATCGATGGGGCGACGGACAGACCGACGCGTACCCCGGCGTTGCTCACTTTGATAGCTGGCGAACTGTGTTAATTGATAAGCAATCGCTAATCGGCTGGGAGTACGTATAATAGGCACTACTACTACCAGTACGAGTCGAGTGCTCCTAAACCGAAATAAAAGCAAAAGCAACAGCCACACCCCTCACCCCTTAACCCCTTAACCCTCTCGGTCTGTGTGTCTCTTTGTGGTATGCCTATCGCCTATCTCTGGTGTGCCCTGCACAGGCGTTCGCTTGTAGTGTCAACGCGATTATGATGATTATGTCGCTTCATGTGATATAGTCTGAGAGGTAGTGCGGCTTGCACCAGGGGTAGACAGCAAGAGAGAGAGAGGATTAGTTGGGTGGGGGGAGGCGGGGAGGCATGCAGCATAATCATCATCATCATCCTCCCCATCCGGCCAGCAATTGGAGGCATTTGTGCGTGAAATTACATTGAAAATTTAATTGTGCACACACACAAAGCACACAAAGTGCCGGTCGGTCGGTCGGTCGGTCGGTCGGCGGAGTGCATTAGATACGCAAAATTTGCTCATAAATTAAAATGCAACACTGCTGCTGCACCGCAATCACTGTGCAACGCAGCAGCACAGCAACACAGTGTCGTGGCGGCCAGCCCCATTGAAAGCCCCATGTCAGTGGCGGCGGGATGCGGATAAGAAATGCGATTATCATTTGAAATGGGAGATGGCCGCAGCACTGACCGCACCCAATCGCATTCCCAATCCCAATCCCAATGTCAGGGATGAGAGTATATTGATCTGGCACTTTCGCCTTGGCCCCAGGGGTTAGCCTCTCCTCAAAGGGAAGTTCGTCTTCGACGTGGAGTCGGATGTGAGTCGGAGTTGGAGTCGTGCCATGACTTGGCCAGGTCCCGACCCAGAGAGCCCACACCTCAATCAACTGAATCTGGGGCAAACGAAATTGAGAATTTAAGAGAAATCGGCTGAGGGGTGCGGATTGCGGGCTGCGGGCTGCAATGGGTTGCAAAGGGTTGTAAATAAAATATTATCAACCATAACCAGGACAGCAGAGTGCTGGCTGGCAAACTTTCAGCACGCAATCATTAGTTGATTGTCTATCGATCTGGTTTCGGGGCTTCGGGGACTACGAGTGCTAGTCTCCTCCTTCACACACGTGGCACACGTTGCAAGTTGCCACACGAATCTCTCTCCTGTTGCGGCCAGCTCGAAAAGTGGGCAAAAGTGCGGTGCAGCTGCTCCTCCTCCTCCTCCGCTCCGCTCCGCTCCCTGCACTCCACCACTTCCAGTCAGTTGATGCAGTTTTCCTGTGCGAAAATTAACAAACAAACAAACACACACACACACACATATGGGAAAGCGAGTGTGGCAAATGAAAATGCGCGCGCGAGAATTCAATTTGTGGAAAAGAAAATGGTGTTGGATCAGTGACTGGTTGGAGGGTGGCGTGCCGCCATGTTGTTGGGTTAGGCTATGGTTTAGCCTGCTGCCTGTTTACTTGAGGTTTTCCACCCGCCCAATACCCCATCGGCGCAGGAGGGCCAGCCGGAAGGAAATGCAAGCGAACATACGAGGAGCTCGCAAGGCAAATACTCGTACTTGTACTCGTACTCGCACTCGCACACCCCCATTGCTACCTTTGGGGATGAGTTGAGGTTGGGACTCGAGGTCTGGTTAGGCCTTGTGCCACATGCAGAGCCGAGTGTCTTGGGTTAGACCAAAAATTGGCACAAACGGAACTCGATTGGGTTCGCTGCTGGCAACAGACTTGTCACCAATCAAGGTGCTGCCACTTGCCGCCAGAAGACACGGGCCCACAGTACGTTTCGGACGTGTAAGTCTGAGGGAAAGGCCCAACATACATATAGGGTTTAGTCCCGCTTGATTGGCGGAAGATGGGTATGATATAACCCTAGATGAAATACCCCCTTATTGTGAGAGGAAAAGAGATTGATTGGGACTCCATTGGGAATTGTATTCTATGGCATTCTGTGGCATATTCTTTTACTGTTTCATGGTAGGTATATTCCAAGCATCTTCATTTGTCTTACAGTGTTCCAAGACCCACTCTCTGAGCAGCTTGGAATGAAGGGAATGTCCTTCCCAGTACTGTGAAAACCCTCAACTGCTGCAATGTTACGTCTGTCTGAAGTTTAATTGAAGAATGTAAATAGATATGGAGTCTGGAATCTTTCACGACTTTCCTCAGCGATTATCGAGGCAACCCCTTGGCATTTTCTTAGTCGTGGTTGTCCTTATCATTGTCCTTGTCCTTGGCAACGCCTGCCACCAACTGCGGACGGGGTGGCGGTGGCATATTCAACAGATTCGGTACAACACATGCGAGTATGCACCTGCACCCATGCCCATGCCCATATCCATATCCATATACTTATACCCACAGATGCCACCCCTTCATGCAATCCACGCCATAGATCCATAGGTAGTTTTGCCCTGCGAGCTGCTGCTGGAATACAAATGATGGCAATCTGTTTGGCTGTTGGATGGGTTCTTCTTCGATGCGGGGGGAATGGGTTGTGGTTCAAAACATTTCGCTTGCAAGTTGGGTTGTGGGTGGATGTGGGTGCCCGTTGCCGTTGCCGTTGCCCGCCTTGTATGGCCAAATATTTCTATTATTAATGTCTGTTTATCTGCATGCGACGATGTCGTGTACGTACCTCTTCATACTTCTCCCTGCCCCTGCCTCTTCGATCTCTGGGTTGTCTGGTGGCTGTCTTTGTTTACGCTGCTTTATGAGCTTCGATTAATTTTGCGCGTAAATAGCACCCGAGAAGCAGAAGCAGAATCAGAATCAGGGGGTTCGTTCCTCTGGCAATTTGTTGGTATCTCTGCTCTTTCAGCTATATTTATACATAGTTTATTAGTTGTTGTTTTCTCTCGTGAAAATATAAACAACAAATGCACGAAACATTGCCAATGATAATGATAATGATGATGATGATGTGTGGGTTGTTGGCCCAAACAAGAGATACGGAAATGTTTTTGCTGAAAAAATTTGCCCATTCAGTCACGGAGAATCATTATGAATCGCTCTGCATTATGAATAGAGTGCACTCCGGTGGATGGGATGGGTTAAAGAGCTGACAGATTACCTTTTATATTCGGCAAAACGTGGAAATTCGAGTGGAATATTTCAGGCAACGGTGGGGTTTTCGCTTAACTCCAATCTGCCACAGATAATGTACTCGCATCATAATTACCGCCAACTCATTTGACATATGACAGAGAGAGAACCCAACCCTATAGTATTCGTACTTTACCTTTTGTTATGACACGATGACACCATCCCCAGTCATTAGTTTTTCCTCATTTGGGAGGGGTGTGGGAGTACTTCGCCTTTAATGACACACGTTGCACTCAACTCACAGTTTATTGAGGAAAGTCTCAGCGATTAGAGTCGGGGGACTGTAAATCTCCGCCTCCACCTCGCCACCTGTCCACCTGCCACCCCCTTGGCAGCACGGGAAACGAGTTTTGTTTTGTTTTGTCGTAGATATTGTGTTTAATTAGTATATGGCTAAGCTTCTTTTTATTTTGTTTATTTTTGGCCAGTCAGCGATAACATTCCGGTATTAATATTGTTATTATTATTGAACGAGTAGGTAAACGTGTGCCTGCACTAGTCGGCAGATCGTGGGGCGATCCACGCCCACCTCTGCGGCTGTGCCAATGCTAATGTCAATATATGTACATCATATCGTATCATCCTATGGATTGTGGGTCCGAGGGGTGGGACCGTGCGAGTTGTTTGCCGAGTGACGCACTGCATGGGCCAGAGATTAAGAGATCTTGATAAACAAAACTGAACAAACAGAAACATTGCGAATATATTCGTATAAAAATATCACACATATACATATGCGAACACGCGAAAGCTCTTTGCCGCCCAAGTGCGAAAAATTCTTATCTAACGATCGATAATGAAGGAGAGGTCGAGGCGGTGAAGCAAGTGCATTACTATCGTACACACACAGGAACAAACATATGTACACACAGCAGATATGTGGGATGTGTGTTCGGATTTAGATGGAACACATTGGTCCGTCGTTGTTTAGGGGTAGAGCTTTTTGTGGCTTCTGCTGCGGAGGTCGGTCGACGTGACCAACGGCACATAGAACACGGCGAAAGCTTGTGGGACTGGGACTGCGTCCGGGGTTTTGGAGTAATTTCCCGATGCGGCCACTGCGGCCCCGCAATCTCTATATAAAGCCCCATGCAGGGCGTGCGTTCCGCGCATATTGCAAATATCTCGGCTCCAGGTTCGGTCGCTCTCAGTCGCTCCCAGTATTAGTTGTCGCTTCTCACACAACACAGCACAGCATGTGGTCGAAGATTGCCATTAGTGGAGCCCTGCTCGTGATGGGTGGCGCTCTGGCCGCCAGCGTGGTGGACAATTTCGCTTATGTGGATCGCTCCCTGGAGGTGGCCATGCCCAAGGCAAAGCGTCATGCGGCGCAGGAGTAATCTGAACTCTAGAACGGAATGGAACGGACCGGAGCGGAGGAAGTGCCTGCCCTGCCCTGCCCTAAAATTTGGAGTTTTGAGTGGATCTCAATCCAAGCTACAAGCAACAGCCGACGGTTCAATGAACCAGAACCTCTCGCTAGTTGTACTCGGAATATGAGCACTACTACTCCTGCTTGTGTCCTGCCTATATACTCCTACCATATTCCATGGTAGAGCCACAAGCCGGAACTAGTTCTTGGAACTCCTCCTCCTCCTTCGTCCAGTGCCCCACGAACAACATCAGTGTGTGTGTGTTTATTTTTTTGTTCCCACAATTAAGATACATATGTTTTACTCTTTGTTTGTTTTTCGTATTATTAATGTAGATTTTAAGTATTTTTCAAAATAAGTAACAATTAAAAACCCAATGCCAAGCCAAATTTGAAGTCTGTTTTTGTTTGTGTGATACATCTTTAGGGACTGATGCTTTCAGTCTTGACCTTCTGCTGCTTCGAGCAAAATACCCATGTTCTGATCCTTGGGATCCTCTTCAGCCAGTAAAGTTTCCAAATCCGTGTTGAGTGCGTCTTCTTCTTCATCAGTGATCCGTGGACGTGCCTCTGTTTCTTCAGCACCTAACTTTGGTATGGCGTCCAATGGCTCTTGCTTTGATTTAGCTGTTCGCATACGTTTAGGACAGTCGAGGAGTGGGAGAGGGTTTTCGGACGGTACTAAGGTTCGCTTAGGAGGGCGGCCTCTGGGGCGCTTTACTGTCGTTTGCATTGCAAATGGCTCGATATAGAGTACCTTAGCCTCTCCATTCCAAGGTACCGAAGAATTCTCGAGGTTGTCGATACGCACATGGAGATCGCTGCCATCGGTGGTGGTGAACAGCAGCTCCTGGGGATGTTCGTTGGGCGCACTGCAGGATCCCACACTGCCAGGATCGAACAAGTCCACAAATTGAAATTCCACGTTCGGCACCTGCACCAAAACGGGATCTGGCTTCGGTTTTCTGGTATACTTTCTCCCTTTATAAGTCCCTGGTGCCTTTGCCTTGATTTTGGGTCCCTTTTTAGGACGAGGCTTAATTGTGGCAGCCGCTGAAGAAGGCAGCTCAGTGCGAACAGTGTTCGAATTATTCAATTTGGGGAATTTGGCGAGCAAACGACTGGACAAATCGAACTTGGAGGGAAAACGTAAAGTTCTCGGTCCCTTCTTCATTTTATCGTCGGCAGCTGTCTCAGGCGCTACGAAGGTCCAAACTTGGGGAGACATTCCGTAGCTGTTGTCCGTTAGTGTGGGACATTCGTTGGGATCGAAGGAGTCCATGTTCTGAGGCCAATTATGCGATCTGGCGAGCATCTGAGTATCTGGGGACTGATTCATGTCCGGGAACCCAATAATCTGTGGTGTCTTCTCCTCTTCAATGGGGTGCATCTGTGTCTCTGGGGGATTGATATTATCCATGTTCTCCCACAATGGGGTGTACGGAATGGCAAATGTACTTGGTGATAGCTTCTCATTCTTGGGTTCTGGGATGGTCCCCAGTACAGGCCATGACAACGGCAATTCAGATAAAAAAGGATCTCTGGATATAATGATTGGATCAAAGTTGTTCGTGCTCTCCCTAAATACGGTAATGGGGACAACATTGGAATCTGGTGACTGATCCTTGTCCGGAAAGCCAATAGCCGGTGATGTCTTCTCCTCTGTTATGGGGTGCATCAAAGGTTGGATCCGTTTTTCGGGTAAATCAGGATTTGTGGGATCATAATGATCAATGATCTCACATAATATGGTATCCGGACGTACAACGTTGCGATCTGAGGACTGTTCTCCGTACGGAAACGCAAATGGAGTCGGTGATGTCTTCTCCTCTTTTATGGGGTGCATCCATATTTCAAATACAACAGGCTCTATGGGATCGAAATTGTTCGTGCCTGCCCAAAAAGAGCTGTCGGGGTGTACAACATTGGAATCTATGGACTGATCCATGTCCGGAAACACAAGAAGCGGTGAGACATTCTCCTCTCTTATGGCGTGCATCAAAGGTTGGATCCGTTTTTTCGGGTAAAGTAGGCTCTCTGGGATCACAATTATCAATTCTCTCCCAAAATGGGGTCTCCGGGCGTACAACGTTGCGATTTGAGGACTGTTCTCCGTACGGAAACGCAAATGGAGTCGGTGATGTCTTCTCCTCTTTTATGGGGTGCATCCATATTTCAAATACATCAGGCTCTATGGGATCAAAATTGTTCGTGCCTGCCCAAAAAGAGCTGTCGGGGTGTACAACATTGGAATCTATGGACTGATCCATGTCCGGAAACACAAGAAGCGGTGAGACATTCTCCTCTCTTATGGCGTGCATCAAAGGTTGGATCCGTTTTTCGGGTAAAGTAGGCTCTCTGGGATCACAATTATCAATTCTCTCCCAAAATGGGGTATCCGGGCGTACAACGTTGCGATCTGAGGACTGTTCTCCGTACGGAAACGCAAATGGAGTCGGTGATGTCTTCTCCTCTTTTATGGGGTGCATCCATATTTCAAATACATCAGGCTCTATGGGATCAAAATTGTTCGTGCCTGCCCAAAAAGAGCTGTCGGGGTGTACAACATTGGTATCTATGGACTGATCCATGTCCGGAAACACAAGAAGCGGTGAGACATTCTCCTCTCTTATGGCGTGCATCAAAGGTTGGATCCGTTTTTCGGGTAAATCAGGATTTGTGGGATCACAATGATCAATGCTCTCCCAAAATGGGGTCTCCGGGCGTACAACGTTGCGATCTGAGGACTGTTCTCCGTACGGAAACGCAAATGGAGTCGGTGATGTCTTCTCCTCTTTTATGGGGTGCATCCATATTTCAAATACAACAGGCTCTATGGGATCGAAATTGTTCGTGCCTGCCCAAAAAGAGCTGTCGGGGTGTACAACATTGGAATCTATGGACTGATCCATGTCCGGAAACACAAGAAGCGGTGAGACATTCTCCTCTCTTATGGCGTGCATCAAAGGTTGGATCCGTTTTTCGGGTAAAGTAGGCTCTCTGGGATCACAATTATCAATTCTCTCCCAAAATGGGGTCTCCGGGCGTACAACGTTGCGATCTGAGGACTGTTCTCCGTACGGAAACGCAAATGGAGTCGGTGATGTCTTCTCCTCTTTTATGGGGTGCATCCATATTTCAAATACAACAGGCTCTATGGGATCGAAATTGTTCGTGCCTGCCCAAAAAGAGCTGTCGGGGTGTACAACATTGGAATCTATGGACTGATCCATGTCCGGAAACACAAGAAGCGGTGAGACATTCTCCTCTCTTATGGCGTGCATCAAAGGTTGGATCCGTTTTTCGGGTAAAGTAGGCTCTCTGGGATCACAATTATCAATTCTCTCCCAAAATGGGGTCTCCGGGCGTACAACGTTGCGATCTGAGGACTGTTCTCCGTACGGAAACGCAAATGGAGTCGGTGATGTCTTCTCCCCTTTTATGGGGTGCATCCATATTTCAAATACATCAGGCTCTATGGGATCAAAATTGTTCGTGCCTGCCCAAAAAGAGCTGTCGGGGTGTACAACATTGGAATCTATGGACTGATCCATGTCCGGAAACACAAGAAGCGGTGAGACATTCTCCTCTCTTATGGCGTGCATCAAAGGTTGGATCCGTTTTTCGGGTAAAGTAGGCTCTCTGGGATCACAATTATCAATTCTCTCCCAAAATGGGGTATCCGGGCGTACAACGTTGCGATCTGAGGACTGTTCTCCGTACGGAAACGCAAATGGAGTCGGTGATGTCTTCTCCTCTTTTATGGGGTGCATCCATATTTCAAATACAACAGGCTCTATGGGATCGAAATTGTTCGTGCCTGCCCAAAAAGAGCTGTCGGGGTGTACAACATTGGAATCTATGGACTGATCCATGTCCGGAAACACAAGAAGCGGTGAGACATTCTCCTCTCTTATGGCGTGCATCAAAGGTTGGATCCGTTTTTCGGGTAAATCAGGATTTGTGGGATCACAATGATCAATGCTCTCCCATAATGGGGTATCCGGACGTACAACGTTGCGATCTGAGGACTGTTCTCCGTACGGAAACGCAAATGGAGTCGGTGATGTCTTTTCCTCTTTTATGGGGTGCATCCATATTTCAAATACATCAGGCTCTATGGGATCAAAATTGTTCGTGCCTGCCCAAAAAGAGCTGTCGGGGTGTACAACATTGGAATCTATGGACTGATCCATGTCCGGAAACACAAGAAGCGGTGAGACATTCTCCTCTCTTATGGCGTGCATCAAAGGTTGGATCCGTTTTTCGGGTAAATCAGGATTTGTGGGATCACAATGATCAATGCTCTCCCATAATGGGGTATCCGGACGTACAACGTTGCGATCTGAGGACTGTTCTCCGTACGGAAACGCAAATGGAGTCGGTGATGTCTTCTCCTCTTTTATGGGGTGCATCCATATTTCAAATACATCAGGCTCTATGGGATCAAAATTGTTCGTGCCCGCCCAAAAAGAGCTGTCGGTGTGTACATTAGAATCTATGAACTGATCCATGTCCGGAAACACAAGAATCGGTGAGATGTTCTCTCCTTTTATGGGGTATGGGAATATGTACTTGTCAGAAAACTCAAGATACGGTGAGACATTCTCCTCTTTGATGGGGTGCATCACAGGTTGAATCCGTTTTTCGGGTAAAGTAGGCTCTCTGGGATCACAATGATGCATTCTCTCCCAAAATGGGGTCTCCGGGCGTACAACGTTGCGATCTGAGGACTGTTCTCCGTACGGAAACGCAAATGGAGTCGGTGATGTCTTCTCCTCTTTTATGGGGTGCATCCATATTTCAAATACATCAGGCTCTATGGGATCAAAATTGTTCGTGCCCGCCCAAAAAGAGCTGTCGGGGTGTACATTAGAATCTATGGACTGATCCATGTCCGGAAACACAAGAAGTGGTGAGACGTTCTCCTCTTTTATGGGGTATGGGAATATGTCCATGTCCGAAAACACATGAAACGGTGAGACATTATCCTCTTTTATGGGGTGCATCACAGGTTGGATCCGTTTTTCGGGTAAAGCAGGCTCTGTGGGATCACAATGATCAATGCTCTCCCAAAATGAGGTCTCCGGGCGTACAAACGCGAATGGAGTCGGTGATTTCTTCTTCTTTTTTATGCGGTCAATGTTCTCTAGAAATAGAGCTTTGGGATGTGGAAACTTGGGATTTGTGGTTAGGAAAAGAGGTTCTGTTACATTCCCCTTTGCGGCCGTTATATTCCGTACGATTGTATTCTTTATTTGGAGGATTTTTACTTGTGATTTTGCTTTTGATCCGAAATGTTTCTTGTAATGTTTATTGCACTTCGAAAGAGATTTTTGTATTCCTTTCTTCTTTGGGGGCCCCGCTGGTTTGGGGATTTTGATCGCGGAAATGCACAATAGCGATTTCCGAGTTCCCATGCGGAAAAACTTGGAAGGCCGCTGACGTAGACGGACCTCGTCCTCGGCTGTCCGCGCGAAGGGGTCCCTGCGATCGAACACGAAGCCACCCGGTTTTTGGTCTGTATTGTGTTCATCCTTTGACTTGTGCTTTTTCGAAGGGACCTTGCCTTTTCCCCGCTTTGCCTTCCTTTTCGATAACATATTTTTCTTGTGATATGATTTTTTTTTCGCTTTTTGTACCTCTTTATTGTCTATCTGTGTGGGATCCGTTGCTGACTGGATCTGTGTCTCCATCTTTCTTTTCAATAGTTTTTCCATAATTTCTTTCAATTTGTGTATAGTTTTCTGAATCGTCTTTTTGGAATCCGTTACTGGCTTGATGGCTTTCTGTTTCTTATCATTCCGTTGATATTCTTTATCCAACTTGGGTCTCTTCGCACTGAAACTGTCTTCGCCCCAAGTCGACTGACGTTTGGATTTTTTGAATTTTCTGTGCATATTTTTCATTGGTTTCTCTGGTTTGTGGACTTTACAACGTAGGATTGCTCGAGTCAACGCTGATGGAGGAAAAGGGAAAAAGATGATGGTTACAAGAGAATCTCATAGCCGATATCCCCGCAAGAGTCGAGGAACCCCCCATTCCCATTCTCCCATATAAACATATTAATTTGAATTTGGTTCAGGCCTCATTTGCCTTTATTTCTGCTGACTCTTCAACTGCCCCCATAGCCCCACTACTCTCCCCTCTCCGTAAACCACACACACAATCCACCCCCCCCACACTGCCACACTGTCAGAGCCCGCAATCTGTGGGCGCCGCACAAAAAATGACTGGCAAGCCGCAAATACTTTGTCAGGATCAAGTTGACAGTCGTCCCCTCTGCTGTCCTTTCCCTCCCTCTGATGTGGTCCTGTCCGGTACGGTCCTGTGTTCCACCGAGGCCGAGAGCGAGACCAAGCGGGCCTATATCCCACAAACCAGCTTTCCCCTTCTCTCCGACCCGGTCCCGGTCTTCACGCATTTGACACTTTTTTGTCTTTGGTCTTTTGTACGAGCCGAGAGCCGGCTGAGTGTCGCCATATGCCGGAGTCGGCCCCTGTCCCCCCTCATCGTGTCGCTGTGTGTGTGTGTGTGTGTCTGTGCGTGTGTTGAGGCATTTGGCAGAACAGATTGTTCAAGATTTGATTTCGGGGCAGCTTTTCCACCAGTCTTAGTCTCTCTTTCTGCTCTCCCTGGAACAATCGTTAATCTAATGAAAGATGACATTCTCTGTGTGTGTGTGTGTGTGGGGGGGAAGGGAAAGCATTTGAGCAGGCTTTGGCATGTTACCACATCCATATCCACATCCACTTCCTCATCATTCCAGGCTTGGGGCCTTGATGGGGCTAGTTACTGGCAAAGAGAGTGGGAGAGCCCCTACCTCTGACCACCTGCGATCACAGTTCAATCTCCTCTCGTTCTGCGTTCGCGAGACTCCAAGACTGTCGTACTCAGAGTTGGCCAATAAAATTTGATTAGACCAAGCCCAGAGGCTGGGGGGGAATATGAAAATTTACGCCAGCCAAGAGAAGAGACCCGTGCCTATCCCCAACCCTAAGGCCAACCATAACCCTTACCCACTCAATGCCTGGACCAGGCCAGAGACATGTGTATTGTGTATTCATGGGGGCCGGGCCGGGCCAGGGCCAGGACCCGTGCCAGCCAGCACCAGCCAGCGAGGACCTCAGACAGGACAACTTAATTTACATTATAAACTTTGAATATTTTATTGTTTGGCCAGGCTAAGGACACAGCTGGCTTTGGCCGTGGCTCCAGCTCTAAGGCTCTATGGCTCTATGGCTCTCGGCTCCTTCTTCCCTGTCGCATTTATTGACACTTTCCCGAAGGGTGGAGAGAGGGGCGAGGGGCGAGGGGCATGCAGGGCGGCTGTGGTCAGCAAAATGATGACAGAAAGGAGGGACGCATGGGTTGGGCGGAAGGTTACTCTGATTTAATGGCAGCATAAACATTTCTGGCCAAGATTATAAGGGAGCCACCGCCATCGCCTCCTTCCCTCTGTGGCACTGCCGTCGCTAGGCTACATCGTCCTTTCACTCCTACATTTTCTACTCCAATTTTCAATCCTATTCGCATTTCCATTCCCTTTCGCCATCCTCATTAGCATAGATGGCTGGCTGCTTGTTAAGCTTTTAAGCATCAGGTTACTAAATAATTAAACAATTTCCCGTTGCCAGCTCGTAAACCAAATCAACCGCAGATTGCGAGTGGAGTGGAGAGCCCCAGGAGCCTACCCTGGTGCCCCCTGGGGCCGGCACAAAAGAGGCACTGCCTACAGGTGGCTACCATCGAAGTATTGAATTTCACGATTGCTGCCGACAAGTACATAACCATTGAAAATTGTCCAATTTTTATGATAACAGACTCGATTAGAGAAGGAGAACTTTCGAATTTAGTTCCCATCTGGATGGAAATGATGGATATTGAGAGGAGATGGCAAATGGCACTAGATGCACTCGAGATACACGTCGCTTCCCAAGCTCAAGCCCAAGCCGATTTCCTCAGAAATCACTAATGAATGTATCAACACAGTGGAATACTTATACACCATATATGATGGCTCGTTGGCACTCTAACCCCTAACCCCTGAGCGGTGGAATGACCTGGACACACATATTGCTGCAGCTGGCTATATGCTGGTTGGTGACCGCATATCCTTTGAAAATGATATGCGTCTTCAAGGTTGATTCTCAGGCAAGTTAAACCTGGATATAATTGGGCTGGATAATGATTCACGCTTGAATTTCCACGAAGTTCCCTTTGGGATTGCCTCCTGCCAATTCAGGCAGAATGAATTATGAATTAAAGTCTTAGAATATAGACTAAAACCTTGACAAAACAATGGGGGATACGAGTAGGGTAGGATTTTCTTAGATAAAAAGACAGATCCCAGAGATACTCTAAGTTCTATCCGACATTCTGCACTTTCGTTTTCCCAACCACTCCCATAGCGAACCACTTATTTCTGGCTTTTCTATTGAAAACTCATGTTTATGGTCTTGGAACGTTTTCCCTGATGAAAGTTTCTCCGAAGCTGCTAATAAGCTACGTGGTTCAGCATCAGCACCACCCTTTTAGGTGCAGATACAGGTACTGCTGCTGCTGCCGCCGGATGTGCGGGGGGAGGAGGAGGAGTGCCACGGCTTTTGGGCTAATAAAAATACGAGACAATTTAAGCCGCTGCCTTTCCGTGTGCTCTTTGTTGTTGGCTGTTGGCTGCTGCTGCTGATGCGCCCCCTCCCCCAGGGGGAAGGGTCGAAGAAGAACTAAGCCACATATGTATGAATAAACCCCACTAATCCACAGCCCACCACCTCGCAGGAGCAGGATGTCAGAGGGGGGAAGAGAAATTAATAATTTATAAATGTTTGCTGGCGCCAAAGATTAAGCAAAGGATTTTCAACGCCTTTTTTCTTCGCAGGAAAAAGGGGAATAGGGAAACCCCCAATCTTAGAGGGGTGGGTGGAGGCAGTGGGGGGAAAACTCATTTAAAGAAATGCTCCGCTTATCGGGTGGCTGCCATCGAAATTAGCCAAAGCCAAAAGTGCTAAGAAGGACACGAATGGGGTCGCGGGCGAGGCGGGGGCGCGGGTGGGGGGTCCAGAGGACAAAGCGTATGCAAGGAATGCAATAAATTATAATGCAAATCCGCGCTTGAGATCAAAACAACCACAAAACGGGGCATTAAATGCTCGCCACTTGACTGCGCCCCCCTTATTTTTTATGGCTACACATATATACACTTTTTCTCCGTGCTCTCTGCTCCATCCTTCATTCTTTTTTCTTGCTCCTTGTTGTTCCTCCATTTAAAATGATAAAAATCGCAAGCAATTTTTTTCGCGCCCGCCACTCAGGACCAGAATCCGGAGAGGACCACTACGATGGGAAGGCCCGGACCAGAGCAAGGGATGGCATTGTCGAGGGTGGATGGTATGGGAGGACTGGATGGTGCGGGGTGTGGGGTGTGGGGGCCGTGACGAAAACACCGAAATTCGAACAAACTTGAAATGATTTTCACTCACCAATCAAACGGCAGTTGGAAACTCCAATGATTCATACGAGTAGAGTCGTTGCTGGCCGCCCGATCCTCAAAATATCAACCATAAATCAACACGGATATAAATAAATGGATCAAATAAATGTAGTATCAGTTTGACATCAACTTGTATTTAAGGCCGTGCCTACTGTTTCGATGCTGGAATATAACAAATATTTGTGCGAAATATCAAGTAGGCTATCGTATAATGTCACAAATATTTATGTTAATGGAATCAGAACTCAAGGTACACCATATATTTGGTTCCCCAATCGATGAGGGGTAGGGCGAATGGGTCAAGCGCGGGGAATGTGCTGTGGGTGGCAGCTACTCACCAATCAATCGATGCACTGTTGCTGCATTCACAATGAGGCACTTAAATGTGCACTGTTGCATGCACAATGTGGCACTTGTACACTATTTCTGATGCACTTCACTCGGTATCTGCGACTTCCCTATTCCGCGCTGCCCATTCTGCAATGCACTGGGTTCTAGTCGAATAACTCAAAAAATAATTTTTCACCGATTATTTCACAAATAAAAATCTCGGCACAAAATATATTTTCGTTTATTTTTTAAGCCGGAGATGTTATTACTACGATTCGAAAGTGGAGAATGAGAAAAAGGGGCCCTAGCTCTTATAGTTTGAATATACCGATTGACATTTATTTTTCAGTGCCTATTTCCTACTGAAAAATTGGAGAAAATCAAGTATAGATTAAAATAGAGAAGTGTTGACAGTTCCCAGTTGAGGAGCAGGAAAAAAAAGCAAGGCACATTAGACTTAACACGAAATAGAATTTCTTATGAAATTCTTATGGCTGATGAATCGAAGGCTCTTGGGGAATGCTTGGAGTATCTTCAGACACAATTAGTGTTTCGCAACGTAAGAAAAAGGCGAAAAACTCAGTGAAACCCTGCTGTCTTTCATTGAGAAGTACTCATTGGACCTCTGGCGGAGCTTAAGACTCCACCTGAGGCTCATTATCCATCTGAATAGCCACCTGCCCTGCTGCTTAGCTGCCTGGTGAAAAGGAAAGCTCAGCTCCAGTCGGTCCCTGCGTTCATTCATTCACATTTTCCCACATGTCCCACACCCACTCCCTGCCGCCTCCGCAGTGGCTTTTCGATGTACAAAATTATAAGCATATGTAAATGGTAAATATATCTCCCCCGAGGTCTCAACCCCTCATCCCCCGCCCACCCTTTAGCCGTCTCCGTCTCCACTCCCATCCACTCGTTTGATCTGCCACATAATGTTTCAAAATTCCTTCTTTTTAAAGCAAAGCAAAAAAAAAAAGGAAATAAGAAAAGTTTAAATACGAAATGCTGACAAATGCGTTTCGATTTCCATCCGCAAATGGGAGGAGGCGTGGTCAGGGCGGGTGCGGGGGTTGCGGGGTTGGGATTGGGATTGGGTTTTCCATATCTCAAAGTTGGGAAATTAAATTAAATTTCTTTATTGGCACTTTTTTCTGCATTCGTTTCATTTCGTTTGCCACGCATATGCATATGCAAAAAAAAAGAAAAAAACGAAACGCCCCAATGGGCTGTCTCTTCACAGGGTGGTGGTGGGTGTCTGTGTGGGTGGGTGGGTGGGTGAGTGGTTGGACAGCCAAAGCAATCAGCAGCAATAAATGATAAGCTTCGAGGCAACAAAGCCTGAGGCAAGAGACGCACGAGCACAAAGCAAAACATAATGGTGGGGTGCGGGGGGTGGTGCGTGTGGGGCTGAAGGCCAAGCAAAAAACGTCTCAAATGCTCGAAGAAAAGAAAGGAAAATGTCACATACAAGGCACCGGCCAGGACCTCGGACCCCGGATTCCCGCATCCCCGAAACCCCGGCTGCAGCAGCACCCACATTGAGGGATGGAATAGGCTTGGATTGGACTTGGGTCTGGTCTGGTCTGGTCTGGTCTGGTCTGGTCCGGCCTGTCTGGTCAGGGAATGGGGGAAGGGCATCATGGAGTGGAAGTGGGAGTCGGCGCTTGTCTGGGGCTACTTTGCAACAGATTTGCCGCTAACGAAGCGCACGATTTCCAATAATGTGCAGAATGTGTCTGCGAGATGCGGATGCGATTCAGTGCTACCCAGCAGGACATTTCCCTTGGAGGTGGCCTAGGCAAATGGGCATTTAATGGACACACGTGGGCAGATTTTCATTCAGAAGAACAATATTAAGTTTCTTTCCCTTGGAGACTGTCCCTTTCGAAGCTCCTCTGAATCATTAGCCAACACCGCTTCCAGTGATAGTCTAGATGTGATTCAAGGCTTTCCTTTCCAGACATCTTCCAGGCAGGAGCCGAAACAGGGTATCCGCAAAGTGCACCTTTGGCAGTGGACACACACATGGCGATACAATCAAGTGGGATTGTGGGCGTGTGTGAGTGTCACTCATAAAACGTACACCGAATGGACACCCACCCATAGACACCCACCCATACACACTCATATGTAGACATGGGCCACGGCCATGGCCACGGAAAGATGCGACTTGTTAGCCGGACTTTGCCATAATGAGTTCCCTTGTGGCCAGGCCGGGCCATATCGCCTTTTTATAGAGCCGCCCAGGAGGCTGGGGTGTGGGGTATTGGCAAGGGGTGGGCGGGGGGTGCGTCAAGGTGAAAGCCACTTAAAGCCAAGGGCATGGCTCAACAATTTCCAGTTATCGTGTGACAGTAATGAAGTGACAGACAGGCAACACGAGTTGAAGAAGTCGCTGACGCCGACGCCGACGCTGACGACGACGTCGATGACAACTCGACCGCAAAGCCTGAAGTGTGAAGTCGGTGGATAGTGGGGGTATAGGAGACTCACAGATACACAGATACGGAGAGGGACTTCGCGAAAGATACATGTCTCGCTTAAAGCAATTTAAAGGGCCGAAAACTTCAGCCCCTTTCTGTATCTGTACCTCTCGCTCTCTCGCCGCGGTCTTCGGACAGAAGCCACATAAATTATTAATTGCGGAATAATTGCAAAATTGTGTTTGGCCAAGTTAATTTATGCAATAAAACTTCACCGCAGGCCGCGCCACCGACGGACCACCGACGGACCACCGACACCAACCGACCAGCAACTGATGTGAGCAAGGGGGTCCGCGAGTGGGGTGTCCTTCAGTCCCTGTTATGGACTTCGGTTTAAAGTCGTTCTCTCACTCAATTTGCCACTCTTCATTCCGTGTAATTCCTTTGCTCATTTAGAGCAAGTGCCGACCGGCCTTTTTTTTTCGTCTCGTTTCGTTCCGTTTCGTTTCTGGCCACCCAGCTAATGAGCCACTGATGGTCATGGGCCAGAGAACCCTCCGCTGTCCGCTGTCCGCCGTTCGCCGTCGGCTGTCCCATCCCCGCTTTTCAGGCCAGGGCCAGAGCAATTACTTAATCATTTGCCTAACGACCAAAAGGCAGGCGAAAGGCAACAACAAAAATTAGCAAAAATTAAGTGAAAGTTGAAATGAATTGGGGGCTAAAGAAGGACTTCCATGGCTTCCATGTGGACGGGCCCTCGTACTCGTACTTGGACTCTTGAGTGGCGGTACGCCAAAGGAATCAACCGTGCCGCAAGCACAAGGTTTAAGTGGTTGCAAATATCTGTACTATGGGTGTTGTTTTTCTAATTTGAAATAAAATACTTGAAAGTAATTAAAAAATATAAAAGAGCATTTGGAAATCCATAACAGCCAATCAAAAGTACAAGTACTTTCCATTAATATATTTTAGTGCGATCCAAACCAACTCAAACTAATACAGAACAGACCCACAAGGATATAAAAGTATCTCAACATTTGAACAAATGGATCTTAAGCATCTTAAAGATACAACAAGATCCCATATGAAGATCCCAAAGATCAACATTCAAAAATGTTTAAAGAATCATAAAAATGTATATTAAATATGTTAATTTATGTCTTGTATGCAAAAGTATCTTGATTATGCAAAAAGATTTCCAACTTGGAAAAGTTTCTCAACTTTTACTTCCATAATGAAAAACAGATATTTGAATTATGCAAAAGTATCTGAAACATTGAACAGCATGACAGAGATGCCAGAATGGCCCCCAATTAAACAGATTGAACTATCTTTATCTGTATGCTAATGTATCTGCTTACATTCAAAGGTTTCTGAAATACGCAAAATTGATTCAACGATTCAGAAAGTATCTGCAGAGCAAGTATCCCAAATATATCTCTCGAAAGTATCATCATTTCGCAAACCTATTCCAGAGCTACCTGAAAGATATGAAAGAAACTACTTCATTGACTGGAGATTATCGGCACAGAAACCCAGAAGCCCATTAGATGGAATTTTACACCATTTTCACTCCGATTTCCATCCATTTTCAACCGCTTATGTTGGAGTTTTGTTCTGTGCCTCTTGCCAGATCTGATTTTCATCTCAGGCGTTCAACTTCCCGAATCCCCTACCCTCCCATCGCAGTCGCAGACCCAGTTTCAAAAGAAAGAATCAAACGTGGGTTGGTGGGAGCTGCCGGAGAGCTGCGAGCGGAAGAGGGAGGAAAAATCAACATAAACATTTTTGATATTTCAAATATTTTTCATTTAAAATTCCTTGGACGAGGCCATGAGGTCGTTGGGGCAGCAGCAGCAGCAGCGGCAGATACAACAGGATTGAGATACTCTTGGGCCTTGTCCTGGCTTGTTATTATTATTGCTCTCCGGCTCCATCTTTTCTCTGCTTCTCCCGCAACCCTCCACTTCAGCAGATACTTTTGTATCTGTGTATCCAAGTATCCAAGTAGATAGGTGTGTGCGTGTGTGTGTGTGTTTGTGAGTGGCTTTTGGCCTGCATGTGCATACATCTGCATCTGCGAGATACGAGCGACCGAGTGTGTGCGCGTGTGTATGTGTATCTTATGGATTTTTGCTTGGGCCCAGGCCCAGGCCCAGGCCCAAGCCGAGGCCCAGGCAAGCATATAAATCTATTATCCTTTAATTTAGCCCCAGAAATAATGAAGCATGTAAGATTCCTTTGCGTATGTGTGTGTGCGTGCGTGCCACGCCTTCTGCCCCCTCTGACACACATAAATTCAATCAACGGCAATTTGCTGGCAAAGTTGCAAAGGCGTCGACGTCGACGTCCACAAATGTGCAATTTATTTATTGTTGCCACAGCCGCTGCCTAGCTCTAGCCGCCTCCTGTTTCAATTGTTTCAATACCCCGCAAAAGAGTGGGCCCCAAGATATAGGGCATTACTGGATGAATTGTAAGCGATTCAAGACAGAAAACTGTGCAGAGAAGGCACAGGCATCTCCATTAAAGATTTAAGTCCCTCAAGTCCTTCTCCTTTAAAGGTGACCAGAATGGAGAGATAGATTCGTATTCATTTGATGAGTATTTGCAATGGCAATTGGGTCCTTGAAAGTTCTGATACAATCAGATACAGATTAATCATCTTTTACTGGTGTCTATAGACACTACTTAAACAGCATTCGCAGAGTTCAAAGTATTTGATCCAGAAAAGCCACAGATAGTACACAGATCAGTTGAGGTATCCCCCAGTCTTTATCTTCCCTTCGAGCTCTCTTACTTCTTGTTGTTATATCCGCAAATTGAATTTTCGTCTTGCATTTGTGCGATTTTGGGCAATTCATTAAAATTTCCTCCATCGCATGGAGGCAGAATTCGAGGCTGAATTGGAGGCAGCTGCAGCTGCAACTAGCGCCCGCTGCAAGGCAAATGGAAATGCAAATTCCTCAACCAAAAACCGAAAAAAGCGACGGAGAAAAGGAGCTGGCAGCAGCAGCGACTAAGACACAAAGCAAAGACAAAGCCAAAGCGTAAAATTGGCAATACAAGAGAAGGCCAAAGGCGTAACATACCCTCCTTTTGCAAAGAACAGTCTTTGCCACCGCCACGCCACCAAAGGAGGAAGCCAAGTGGCAACATCTGGCCTGGCATCTGCCCTAATTAGGTAATATGAGAGCGTAGCTTTCTGCTGGTTGGGCCAGGGGGGGCATGCAACTTATCGTTGAACGAACAATTTACACCGAAAGTGTTCTGTGAGGAGAGGAAACTCCAGAGACCCCCAAACCAAATGCAACGGTGAAACGAATTACGCTGGAATCCGATCTATCCGATCTGGTGATGGTAATGATTCAGCCAGCGATAACACCCGAAGCCAAGCAGCAATGCATTCCGATAGTCCGATATATTTCGGTAAACCGATTCATGCCTGAAACACCTATAGCCGCCAACCGGAAGAGGAGCTATCGGCTGAATCGGTTGACTTTGGTCGGGTGCTAATCGCATCAAATGGAAATTATCCAGCCAGCGATTGATTTACGGCCAGGGCCCGGACTCTGGCTCTGGCCCTGGTCAGCTTTTTTAAGCTGCTCCAATCTTGGGGATATTCGCAATCAATTCCGATTCAACTGCCCCGCCAATCCCCTGCAAATCCCCCTCCCATTCCCTCTTCCATTCCCTGCCCAGCATATTTCCGTTTTCGTTGGAGCCTCGTTGCAGTTTGCGTTTGGTGCTTTGGGGCCCTTTCTCTCTCTCTCTTTCTCCGTCTCTCCGTCTCTCTGTCAATGGCTGAGAGCCGCATGCCGCCCACTCAATTGAGTTATGATTTATAAGCCGGCAACAGGTGAGGGCAGGCTGGTTAGGTGCCAGAGATGCCAGAGGATGCTGGCCAAACTGGACACGTTCCACATCCGGTACGGACTGCTCCTGCCCCTGTCCCTGCCCCTGCTCCTGCTCCTGCTCTTGCCACACCATTGAATCCATCCCTCCGTGCTGCTTCAGGCGTAAACTTTTCGCGCCTTTCGCGTTCGCATTCGCATTTGCGTCCGCCTCATAAACTGGACCGTTGACGTCACATTTGGCATGCAGGACACGAGACCTGCCACGCCTCATGCCTCATGCCCCACTCCCCTCCAGCCACGCCTAAGCCCCTAGCTGACATGGTTTACAGAGGAGGAGCCAGTGCCAGTGCCAGTGCCAGAGCTGGAGCCCGGTGCGGTTGCGGGTGCGGATTGGAGCTGTTGGATTGTAGGGATCTGGCAGCGAGGCAGTCGGACTGCCAACTGATTAAAATGCGTTGCAGGACCATAAAAACCGTGGACCGTCGACTGCGTGTCGTCGGCTCTGCCAGCGTCGCTGCATTTGCATTTATATTGTTTTGACCCGAGCATTATTATCATTTCTTTTCTGGGGCTTTTGCCCGGCCCTTCCGCACCCGCTGCCGGCAGACGCTGCACTCTGCCCCCTTCATTATTTGCCATCGCGACGGACACGTAGCCATTCTGCGCGCTGATCCTTGATTATGCCTCCAGCATAAAGCCAACTTTTGTCGCCTCCCTGCCGCACCGGCCCCCTCGGTTGGGATGCACAGCTCTTTCTGCTTCGTTCGCAGTGTTTTATGGCACTTCTTAAAACCCATTCACTGGGCAAAACTTCGAGACATTTTCCAAAGCAACGCGGCCGTGGACAGGGTGTCCTAATAAGCCAGAAGGATACCATCGGGGTATGGCTTAAGGACGGTTGATGAAAGGAGCACCACAGTGGAAATCCCACCAAGAGAAGAAACGGTCGTAAAGGAAGGAAGGCCAAGGAGAGAGAAGGCACTGCTGATAATCAGAACTTAAGATCCATTGAATGGCGAGAGACTTTGGAGGTACTACTAACAATCCAGCCTCTTTTCGTGTCTGGAAGAATCATCCTTCAGCCAGAATATAGGAGACTCTTGCCCGTCAGTCTCCCAGGGGGTCTGGGCTGAGATCTCCAGGGTTTCGCTGCCTTTCACCGGGATCTCCGGGGTCTCGCCCCCCCACCTCCAAGGACCTTGACAGGACCGCCGGCCCACATACCAATTGCAGGATTTCGATGGGCGGTGGGCGGTGGGCGTAATCAGTGGCCCGCATCGAAATGGCGCCCACAGAACAACAGAGGAGCAGAGGAACAACAACGGAATTCGGTAAAAGACAAGAAAAAAATGGGAAACGGACGTGGACGCTGACTGATTAGAAAAATTTTGTAAGACATAAGAAGCGGGCGAGGCCGATGAACAAGCGGAGAAAAACTGAAATAAAATAAAATAAAAATCAAGCAAAATAAAAGAAATGAAACGAAACGAAACGAAACATTCGGGGAAAATAAAGGCAAAGTTCCAAGGGCTGGACAGGGCAGGGAAGGGCAGGGCAGGGCATTCGGCTGGGGACTGCGCGGACTGCGGGGGCGAAGTGAAATGAATAAAAAAGAAATTCATCAAATTTTGGCAGCGTAGAAAAAAAGCGACAACCGCCCACTCCCCGCCACCCCCCATCCACTTGCCGGATCGGATCGGGTGGGCGGGGGCCCGGACAGGAAGCGGCTTGTCAGCACGCGCAGCTCCAAAAAAATATTGTTGAAAACAGTTAGCGAAACAATTTAATGATGAATGATGGTCAATAGCAAATTTCTTGCATTGTGTGCCCTCCAAAGGGGGCCGGGTGGCAGGGGGAGGCTCCGCCGAGGCATGTGCTCATGGTTGACCAGGCTCCCACAGCTCCTCCAGCTCCCCCACCTCTCCCGCAGCTGTGTGTTCGTTCGACTCCCAATTGAATGGGAATTTATTAAAAATGTGTAGAAAAAACAGAAATGGAAATTTGGCTACAAACTTCAGTCGAAGTCTGAGATACTCTTTGTCCGGGAAGAAGGAGGATTAGACTGCGTCCATAGAGAGATTATTGAAGGGCTGCCATAGAGATGTCGTTTGGAACCTCTTCTTGGTCTTTGATAAGAGACTGATTGGCGCAAGACAAAATGGAAATTTCTGCCCCACATTCAATGGTTTTTTTCATGGGATATCGTGACATGGATTATTCTGTGGCAAAAGATGGAAAGGAAATACGTATTCCTCGGTCCGGGAAAGTCTGAATAATTGCCACATTCAATCAATTTATATGGTAGCAGATTTGTTGCCCGATTTTCGTAGAAGTCTGCGGTAGATTTTGAGGCTTTTCTATGGCCCTGCCCCGCCCTGGCTCGCACTCGGAGGAGCATCCATGCGGAGCACCCAGCACCGATGGAGAACCATCATTATGCGAGACTTAAATTGGCATTTATCACATTGACAAACTCTCCTGCTCAACTGTCTCCTGTCTCCTGTATCCAATCTCCACAATCTCCGCTCTCCCGACCATCCCTAGGCATCGTCAGCCATTCGTCATTCGTTCATTTGGCAATCAGAAATGAATTTTTTCAGCTCTGTTCTCTGTTCTCTGCTCCTTTCTTTTTCCATTCCCATGCCCATGCCCATGCCCAATCGGTGTATGTTTTGTTTTGCAGCCCTGTCTTCGATTCTGTCAATTGGCATTTGTCAAATGACTTTGGCCCTGCTCCGGAGAACAGTTGCAATAGGCAATGCCATTCGCTCCTTTCGCTTTTCGTCTTCGTCACGTCAGGATAAGCAGCAGCAGCAGGAGCAGCAGGAGCATCGAAGGACGGGGACAAGGGAGGACGACCTGCTTGACGAGCTGCCAAATCTTTTGGCATATCATTTGAATTTGTGCGATTTTGGGTTACTGCCATTGCCATTGCCATTGGCATTGCCATTTCCTGCTGGTCATTTATCTGGGCCTAATGCGCTCCATGACATGCCGAAGCATTAGCAGGCGACCATCTCCCAGCTCCCAGCTCCCATCTCCCAGGTCCATGATTAACAGGTTTCTCCATTGTGGAGGCACTTAAGCGGCCAGCAGCCTGGAGTGGATGAGGATGTGGGATGTGGATGCCATAAACTCTTGGCCAGAGCCAATTAAGAGCCAAACAATTGTGAGGAGAAACCATTCGATACTGACTACGGGATGCCATATACACACACTCGATACGGATACGGGAATGGGGATGGGAATGGGGATGGCTCGGAATGGGGCGGAGAATGGAGAAATGGGGAATGGAGAAATGGTGAATGGTGAATGGAGAGTGGGGAATGCGAGACGATGCCTTGGCCTTCCAAATGGCCTTGGCCAGCCTTCGGGGCGTATAATTTTATTGTGATGAACTGATAATGTGACATTATTGTAACTCATTTGTCAACAAATTACATCCTACATCCGCTTGAGGTGGGCGTGGGCGTGGTCCGTGTCTGGGCCTATGTATCAATCAGTGTGCACAAGGATGTGCCCCCCACCCAGACCCCAGTGCCCGGACCCATTCTCTCTCCTTCGGGACACACATATACATAGCAAATGAACGAATCGTCGTGCATTCGAAAAGATCAAAAGTGTCAATAAAACAAAAGCAGACAAACAAAACCGAGACCCCCCACCCCCCCCAAAAGGGCGACAAAACCAACAAATGGGAGGTGGAATACGAGGAATACGAGTGGAAGAGGAAATCGAAACAACAGCAGCGGCAAAGCCAAATGACAAAAGTGGCAAACGTGGCATAAATTACAGAGGCACCCGCACCCCTGCATCACCCCTGCACCACCCACTGCAGAACCCACTGAGAGAAGGGCTAGTTAGGACACCACCACCCCCCCGAAATCGAGGGAAAAATAGAAGCGAAAGCACAGAAATCTCCACTTAACAAGTGGTCTCCAATGATGCGCGACAGAGAACTTCACATGGAATCCGGGAACACTGGAACACTCGTGGCAGCAGAGAAGGCCGGGGAGGGGCAGAGGGGGGGCGGCATGTGGCAGCAGGACACTGCAGTAACCGTCCCACATTTGACAAAGTAAATCAAGGAAAATTAAATGAATTATTGCCGCAATAAATGTGGGCGGATGGCAATATAAATTGTGAATGCTGCCTGCGCTCGGGTGTCGCCACTTCAAATGGAACAAACAGCCCCAGAGATAGAGATGGGTCACGGCAGGGAGGCAGGGAGGTAGGGAGCAGCACGAAGATAACAGCTTGAACTTTTGTGCGCAGATATATTCGCTAGAATCTCTAACAGATCCATCTGGAGTCTTCTTTATTGTATTCCATATATGTACGCCGTATATGGCTGGCAACTGATTGATTGGTTATACGCCCTGGTGTATTAGGTGCTTGAACGGATCGAAGTTCCCGAAGAGGGTCCTTAATGAAACTATCGTACCGTTTCGTGTCCTTCAACCCTGTTTTCCAAGCGCCTTTCTATGCGCTTCTCATGGAAGCTGCACCCAGTGCCTGGGATTTGGAATGGGAATACGAGTGTGTATCATAATCGATGGCAGGCCCCAGGGAGATAGTCATATTGACCCTTCCAGCTCCAAGTAGGCTGCAAAGGATGAGGATGTCCTCTCCTCAGAGCCATTGCCTTTGGCTTTTTTCCATCGTATTTCATATATTTTCTAGGTTTTCTAGGTTTTTTTGGACTTTGATTTATTTCAATTGCTTATAATTTCGTACACGAGTCTCATTCTCTATCATTCTTTCTTTTGTTTGTGGACTGCTCGTTCTCAGTGGGCGATTGGGTGGTTGGGTGGTTGGTAGGGTCTTGCTTAAGTAGAAATAAATAAAAATAGATTAATAGCTGCTCGGTGTAGTCGAGAGACAATAAATTTCACTGCCAACTAATGCGACATAAGAAAAGGATCAACTATTTACGTCGTCGTCCTCAACCCCACCCCCGCCCCCACAGCCCATTTCAATTGTTTCAACAGACAGAAGCTGATTGCAACGGTTATGGTTCATTTAGCTTTTTGCCAGCTTTGAGCTCTGACACGATTTGTTCATCGTTTCGCCAGCTCCAGCTCCAGCTCCTGGTGCTCCCTTGGAACAGTCAACAAAGCATTGGGCCACCTTAACGAAATACAACAGCAGCAACAACAACAGCAACAACAGCAACAGGAAGAGGAACAGGAACGGGAACAACAACAAAAGCTTTTAAGGCCGCATACATTTTTAATGAAACGAAATGCGGCCATTAAACATTCCTGAGACTGGTTCTGAGACAGCCCTGTCAAGGCATCTCTCTCTCTCTCTCTGTCTCTCAGTTGTTGCATCTCTGTTGCTCTTTCGTGTTCCACTCTCAGTCTCCGTTTCGGTCTGTTCCTCAGTTCTGGACTTCCTTTTCCTGTTCGACGATGCGCCCATGGCCAATGTCCCACCTCCCAGGCATCCAGGCTCTCTCTTCTTCCCTCTCTCCCTCTCCCTTTGCCATTGCCTGCCTTTAGCAACAATTTAAACTTTTATTAATTTTACATACCCCTCACATACACACACACACTTGCACACGGGTGTACCCTACAGCCCCCAGCCCCCAGCCACCAGCCACCATCCCCTTCCCCTTTTCCCATTGTTGTTGTGGGTTATTAAAAAAACAAGCTGCCTGAAAATCTTTTCTTAAATTAATATTTCTTTGTACGACAACAACAAAATAAAGAAAAAACGAAAGCTGAAACTGAAAAAATGAAGAAAAAGGAAGCACAGCGTCGACTTCCTGTCGTCCTTTTCCCTGGGACGCAGTTCAGCTTTGATGCGATTTTCCATTTATTTTCACCACCTCAAAGAGGATGAATGAATGGAGTGGAAAGCGGTTGAGCGGGTGAGCGGGTGAGCGGGTGACCGTGGAATGCGGGTGAAAAAAAAAAAGGAAAACATATTCCCGACGTTGACTAAATAACGCTCGTCCAACATCGGAGATGCTTCAGTTTTTATACCCGATACTCAAAATAGGTATAGGTGTAAGTATATTAGATTTGTGGTGAAAATGGATGTTTCCGACCCCATAAGGTACATATATTCTTGATCACCATCAATAGCAAAGTCCATTGAGCCCTGCCTGTCTGTCCGTCAGTCCGTCCCTATGAGCAACGACATTTTGTATCCGAACTTCATCTTCGAACCCGCAAAGGACGAAAATCTGTGGCAACAATATAGAAGATACTAGAAAATAAGATACGCACAATCCTAGAAAACTAGCATATCTATCAGATTGCCGAATCTGGATCGGATCGGATTATTATTATAGCCAAAAGTAAGAAATCAGTCGCTACATAAGAAATCAGCGCCCGACGTCACGCTCAGACTGATTTTCTGTCTCTCTCGCACGCACTCTTTGTCGTGTCGTGCAATGTTAGCGGCGTCTGCCGGAGGAGAGCCATACTGACTTAATACGGGAATAAATGTAGAGTTGCGGTCTCCGCAGCAACTTACAAGGTCCCCCCCTCGTTATTACTATTATTTGGTGGTGATAAATGGTTATCTGTTCTGCAAGGATTTTACATTCATTTCACTTGTTTCGTTAGCTTGAAGATAATACAAAGAAATACTCATACTTTGTAGAGCAAATGTTAGTTTAGTACCATTTTCATGCGCGATATCGAACAGGAAAATACCTCAACCTTCCGACTTATTCATTTGTCCTGAATCATTCCATCTAAATTCCAGCCCTTAACCTTTTTCGCTTCGCCATTCTTTGGTGGTGTAATTCTTGTTAAATTTTTCCATATTTTGCCTCATTTAATAATATACCGCTTCACCGATCGACCCCCCCAGAAATAATTCAGAGAGAATAGTTTACTTGCGGAGGTCTTTGGATTGCTTCTAATTGAAAAACTCGCTCTTAATTAACATCAAGTGGAGCCTCTTCATCATTCTTTTTGCATACCTGACTACGGCGCATTCGCATCCCCCATCCCCCCTGCTGCATTATATTCTGCATGTTGCGATAATTTGCTCCACCGACTGGCCCACACCCTGCTACAACTCCGACTCTCGCCCTGCCCTGCCCTGTTATGCCGTGGTCTCCCGCGCTGCTGTTCCAGCTAAAAAGAAAACTATTTGTTATCCCGTTGTAATTTGCATTGGCGCACCCAAAAACGACAGTCAGCGGGCGAGAGAGTCCCAGGCGCGTCCCAGTCGCGTCCCAGTCCTGGACGTGCGACACTGACAGGCGGTGGCTGGGGGACACTTTGACACGTGGACAATGTCTCCATTCCATCCCCCCACCCTTCCACCATCCTCCCACCATCTACCACCCTGATGACCTGTGTTTTTGTGTGTCTTGTGCCACTTTTCCTTCTTCACTTTTGCCATCAACGTTTTTCGTTTCCACTTTTCTTTTCTTTTCAGTGCTTTTTTTCTTCTTTTTTTTGCATTTTAATTGATTTCGCTTAAGTCTCATAATCGTGACACTTTGGCGCCTTTTAATTTGATTTTATTGGCCTTCAGCATGCCAGGCCCGAGGGGCCGGCGCAGGGGTGGACATGGGAAAAGCGGCGGATCCGGTCCGGGTCGGGTCGTGGCTGGGGGTTGAACGAGTTGACCCGCGTCAATTGGCGGCGTTTTATGACGGCGACCTCGGCGAACTTTATTATTTTGTAAAATAAAAATAAAAAATACAACAAGAACATTGGGCGAAAAAAACCAGGGAAAACCCCGGGAAAACCCGTGAAGAAAAGGGAAACGCGGCATTGTTCGCATTCCTCTCCGGGTGATATTTTATGCCGTTTTGCGTTTTGTTCTTGTTTTTTGTTTGTTCTTGTTTTTGTTTGCCTTAGCGCCGCCTACATTCTCGTTTTAATTTGCGTAATTGAGTGGCTCGTTTTAATTTTCATTTCCCCTTTCCCTTACTTTCCTTTCCTTTTTTCCTTTTTTTCCCCCTTTTTTTCTTGCTCGCTGATAAGTCCTCCAGGGTAGGAAAGGGCATGTGGCAGAGAGTCTTTCGAATAGCTTTCTCTTGCAGTAAACAGCCAACTGAAAGGATGGCCTACACGCAGAGGAGTATGCCGTCCAAAAGGGATATCCTTCGGGTCGAGAGTTGCCGCTCTCAAAGCTCGTTCAATTCCTTCTCGAATCATGGTCTGCGTATGCGGTTCAAAAGGAGCAGAAAGGAGTAAAAGGAGCAGCAGTGGTATGAGGACCAGGACCACGACCAGGACCAGGACCAGGACTATTGGGTAGCAGCACAAAAGGGGAGCTTATTAAGTTGTTGCCTTTGCCTTAATGAAAATGACAAACTGCCAAATGACGAAAGCCATCCGAGAATGGGTGCTGTCCCGGATTCCGTCTCGGATTCTATTTCAGTATCTGTCCTCAGTCTCCTCCCCGGTTCGCCGGTCACTTCAAAAGGTGGAAAGGGGAGGGTTGCTACGGTGGCGGGGGTGGGGAGGGAGGATAAATCAATTCTGGTAAAGCCTTCGACTGGGAAACATTTGACAAAAGTTGCCCACAAACAGTCAAGGACAAATTACATTTAATTTAATTTCGAGCTCCATCCTACATCCCCCCCCCCCCCCCCCGCCCGATCGACCAGCTCCAGTCTCAGTTTCAGTTTCAGTTTGCAGTTCTTGGGCGAGCTATCGACCGAGTCCTCCATCTACCTGACACTCTCGATTCCTCCGATGGCTCTGGGGGCGGCCCATTGAAGCATTTAGCCATCCATCAGTCGGCTGGCTGTGTCCTGTGATGTCCTGTCGTGTCCTACAAGCGGCCACGGCCCACATAACTGATGATGAAGTTGCTCACTCAAGCGCCAACAGCCACGCCCCATGAAAATTCATTCGCTCAGTCAATCCCATTGATTCCATTCCAATCCAGCCACCCCTCCCCCCCGCCCCCTCCGCCACACATTGTGGGCATGGAGAAGATCCAAGCTGGCAGGACATTTAATTTATTAAAGAATTTGTAAAGCAATAAGTTTGTATCCCATTGCCCATCCGGTGTTCAATGCTGTCTCCTATCCCATCCAATCCCATTCCATCCTGTCCACACTCCTGTCGTCTGTCCTGTCCCTAGATCCATTCCGTCTCGTAGTTCCTTTCCGTGGCGTTCTATTCCAACGCAGGACACCCAGGAGTCGATAATCGTTTTCATTAAGCCGAACGACAGGGGGCGACACGGCGGCTTAATTGCTCCATCTGCCCCACCGCTCCACCATCGCACCATCCGCCCATCACTCAAATGGACAGTCGCACTAAGCGACACTTTTTAATTAAAACGTAAAAACGAGTGGCTGGGGCGGGTAATGGCAAATCTTCCCCAGACTTTGGCCTCGTCCTTTGGCTTTGGCTCGAGGACTCTGATGAGCAAGCTGAACTCCAGACGAGACGCGACGAGATGAGACTTGGGACTCAAGACCACAAAAATTCAATCAAATCGCAGCGCATTTGCTTGAACATCTTCCGTTCCCCCACTCCACCTCCACCACCAAGAAGTCTCCCCTCCTGGCGGCCCCCTTGTAGCCCCCTGGCACGAGTAGCATCTCCTTCCTGGAGAGAGCATCATTAACCGGAACGTAAGGAGAGAGATTCGCTTACGTTGCATGGGGGAGTGCGGGGGGTGGGGGGTAGAGGCTCCATGGATGAGATTCGACTTGTGTCCTTCTCCTGACTTTGGCTTTGGTTAAAGTTTTCCCTTTTCCCCTGTCACTGCCACTGGCATTAGCGTAAGCCAGCACGTAAGGCAAGCCACGTTACGTAATTAGTTGACGTAAGGTCTGATGTACACTGAAGGAAACGGGAAGTACAAACTATCTCCAAGAAGAATTCGAGATAGAAGAAGAAGACTCTCGAGTCCAGTGACTGCACAACTGTAGAGCAGCAGCAGCTTCCTTTTGCATTCAACGAGAAATCGTTAATAAAAGGACACCTCATTTAGGTAATCCCCAATCAAATTTCATTCAATATTTCATATTCAATGCACCTCTAGATTCCAATGCTGCTTCAGTGTATCTTAGATACCCCGGAAAGAGGATGCTCACTTATCAAAAGCTTATTCAATTAAAAACCCTCGTACTGCATCCATTGCTTCCATTATGAGGTTGCATAAGATATGTTCTGTTGTTCCCTCCCACATACCACATGCCACATGCCACATCCCACCTACCATTTGCTCTGCTCTGCTTTGCATCTTCGGTCCACAACAATCCAATCAAATGGCAGCGCATCAGCGGAGCATAAACAGCAACAGTCGGCATCCCCTTTCCCCCTATCCCCCGTTCCCGGTGGAAAACCACTTGCTATCCAATCTCTTGGCCAGGGATCATTAGGCAACATTCAGCAAAGGGGTTGAGCACTGCATCTTCTACGGAACGGTGTGGGTTTCAGCTGTGGAAGGGGTGTTCGGGAGGGGGGGGAGGGTTCATGGGTATCGTATCATCGCATCACCTTCATGTTGCGGCTGCTCATTTGCGTAATGCACAAATTTAATTTACCAAAACGCGGCAGAGAAAAAGATGCTGTTTTGCCAGTGGCCGCCGTCCACCCTTCTACCCTGCTACCACTTTTCTCCCCTTCTTAACCTTATTTCTTGCCTTTAAACCCTCTTCTTCTCTCCTCTTCTGCTCTTCTGCTTGCGCTCTCCCGCTGAACTTTCTCCACGGAACATCAACGACGGAACGCGCTTACCCGCAACGCATTCTGTGCGGTCCGGAGTGCCCGCTGACCTCTGTTCTCCCCTCTCCCTGTTCATTCCCCTTTCAGGCCCCTCTCACCCCCCCAGTTGGCCACACAATTTAAGGGGGAAAAGCTTACGTTAATTGTGTGTATCCTCCTCCAGCAGCGTGGCAAGTGGCTGCGCCTGGGCTTGGGCCTCGTCTTGGCTCCTCCTCAGCGATGGCGGAGGGCGGAGGGAGGAGGCCTTGGCGAACCCGAAACGGGGGGAAAGACTGGAAGACAGGAAGGACTGCCAGGGCGCTGCCAGGGCGCTCATTTTAATCAATTTTTAATTTAAATTTAATAGAGTAACACGCTTGGTGGGATGGTTAAGAAGAGCGTGGGGGGCATGGAGCGTTCGCCGTTCGGCGTGCGGCGTGTGGCATTGGGCGCTCTGTGTGGCAAATTGACTGGGTCTCCATGTTGCCAGGTCATAAGGGAGGACGACGATTGGGGCTGGCACAGGGTGCAGCCGCTCCACGCCGCTTCTGTCGCAGCACATTGGTGTCATTTTACACGCATTCCTAGGTAAATAATCTTCAGAGCGTCACTAATGCGATGACTTTGTGGCGCCCCTCGCCCAGCTGAACCCCAGCAGAGAGAGAGAGGGAGAGAGAAAGAGTGTATATTGAGTGGATTGGGGATTGGGGGTTGGGGAGGGGTGCGGCAATGTAAATTTGCGCGTCATTTCAGTCGGCGAACTCTCACTGAAAGCCACAGGCCCCACAGTCCACAGAGCTGTAGCTGTAGCTGTTTCCAATGTGGGTTAAGGTGTCACAGAGCACGAAACGATATTTAAAGGATTAAGTGATTTCCCTGAAAATTAACACAATCGTGGGGGTGAGGGGTGGTGGTGGTGTGGGCTTCCAAGGTGAGCATCGATTCGGCCTTCGGGTTGCCACAGCGTTTACGGGTGGCGATTTCTCGGGTGGGTTGCGGCTCGGTGGCAAATTGCGTGTTATTTTGACCATTATGTTTCCCTGGCAAGGAGGAGGCAAGGCAACGCAAGGCAACGCAAGGCAAGGGCTGGGACCTGGCATGGGGCTTAATGTAATTCAATTTATGGGCTCGCACAGACCCTCGCCCCCTTGCCCACTGCTGCAGTACGCCGTACCCGAAGCCGGACTCTGGACGCTGGCCCGTGGCCTGTCAATTGGTTATTTATGCGAGCTTTTTAGATTTTGGCGGTTAATTAAAGCACATTATGCCTTAATTGCTAGATTAAAATGCCTTTTTGCCAGAGAGAGATGCGAGATGGAGAGATGGAGTGGCGTGTGGCGTGTGGTGCGTGGTTCGTGGTGTGCGGGGCGTGGGTCAGGTCCCGACCTTTTCTCGCTTTTGTTAGTTGCTTTTTAATGACTCGAAATTAGTTGCAAATTGGAGGAAAGTCCAGGCCCAGGACCAGGCCCAGGAAAAGGTCGGGATACACAAACTCTCTCTCGCTCTCTCCCTCTCAGGCAGTCTGTTCTATTGTGTATTTTTTGGGCACATGTGGGAGATGAGTAGGGCGTTGTATTCCCACTTGATTACCCCAAACAATGCATTCCCTGAGGTGGGACTCCGACTCGGACTTTGAGTGCCCAATGCAGCTGTCATTTGTCAGGCCACCTTTTGATGGAATGGAATGGAAATGGAAATCGAAATGGAAGTGCCCACCAGGGGTAGGTATTGGCAGTGGGATGTACGCCTAAAACTGCATTTGTCCACTTTGATTGTCATAATTGCATTTCTTTGTGTTCGTGTGTCAGTGGGTGTCCTGCCTGGCAGTGTGTACGTGACAATGGCAGAAAGTCAGACAGGATGGCAGACAGCAGCAGCAGATGAAGGCCCTGCCCCGCTGGCTCTCTCCTGTCAGAACAGGCAACAGCCGAGAGCCGAGAGCCGAGAGCCAAGAGCCGGCGTATAATGATATTAGTCCCCGACTAATGTATGCAAGCTCCTCTAATAAGCGCACTGCACATTATTAGTTATTAATTAGTCAGGTGAATTGGCCCTCACGAGGGTCCTCGTCCCCTCTCTTCACTCTCCTGTAATGCATGCAGGTCCTATGGCGTGTGTGTGTGTGTGTGTTTGTGGAGGGAGCCCTGTCAGGGCTTGCCCCGTGGGAAAGTGTGCCCAGGCTTTTGCTGCAAAAGCCAACCGCATTGAACTATGACTACAATGCCCGGCAGCAGTGAGTGGGGCCTTCCCCTGTTTTTAATTTTTCTTTTTTTTGGGGGGGCCCTGTTTGCTGGCTGGGCTGCCGCTCGTTCGTACAACATGCTGAATACTGAATATTGAATTATTAGAAATGAGCTAATTGAAAAACTCAGTTCGCACACACGTTGGGACACACCTAACGACGTAATTCATCACGTAACGTGTGATGTAAATTGACAGGTAACACGTCGAGGGGCTGGCTGCCACCAGCACCCACCATCGACCATCGAGCAAGCTGCGAAATGCGAGATATGTGCGAAATCCATTCACCGAAAAGGGTTAGAAAAGGGTTGGAAATTAGCAGGGGGAGGGGGGAAGAGAGTGGGCTGCTGGGCGAAAATATACAACAGTTTTGTATACGTCCAGAAATTATATAGGTATTGGCTGGTGAGGATAAAGGACCTTCAAAGAGACTCATCCAAGGCAAAAGGAATTCTGTGATTCCCAATATCGGAATACCCCAAAGAGCTGGATGGGCAATCATTTATTTTGGGAAAAAGACTCCATACAGTAGATGCTATCAAATTAGAAATACTTCGGATTATCCCTGCAGTTCTCGTAGGAGATATAAGTAAAATTCTTGCATTTGCGATGTTTGGCAGAGCCTGCAATCACATTGTGCACATCCGACAGCCAAAGGTTGGGTGTCTGGCGCGATTTGATCAGAGTGGAGATGACTTTCTTCTTGCGGGCAGGCTTGAAGGGCAGCCAAAACTTAATGTCGGTCTTCTTGGCCTCATCGCGCAGCTTGGCCGTGAGATCCTTGTAGCTGAGGACCGCGCTTGTTGTCTGGACTTGGGTCTTAATCATCTTCTTGAGCGTATCGAAAGTTTGACAGCAACAGCGACAGAGACAATAATAAACTTGACCAGTATTTGCCTTGCGATTCGTTGCCTTGGCCACCAAAAGGAGGCCATGAATCTCATCAGGAGTCTCGGCTGGTGGGGGTAGCCCAGTTGACGAAATACCAATTTGAATCTTCATTGGAGTCTTGGTTGCCGACTCTTCTGCTGGTTCTGTCTTGCCGTCTTGGTCCTGACCGTCCATGGCCTGGCGATCTTCATTTACCGCGTTCTGAATGTCCTGCATGGCCTGTGAATACATTTTCAGTAGCAGTCTTTTTTTCCAAAGAGCCGCATCAATCATCTGCGGTGTACCTACGGGCTTTGTGTCCGTGGAAATCGGAATTTCGAAACCTAAAGAAACCTAAGGTTTGAAATGTATTCAAAATACAAATGTTTCTACTGAGACTTGCCCTGTGTTTCCTTGTCGGGCTTGCCCTGGATAGTCTTGTCCTTTGAATTTATATCCATCGGCACTGATGAACTCTCGATTTGAGCCTGAAGAGTGGCCGTCTTGCCTGCGCCCTGGCCTGGGCCAATATTCAGTACGTCCTGGATACATTCGTGTTGATCATTGTCTCCCTTCTGTTCAATCTCTTGATTATTGCTTTTGACCAGCTTGGCCTGCTGCATCGCCTTGGCCATCTTTTTGGGACAAGGCGATGGGGGGTGTGAGGAATTATCCTGTGGAATAGCCACCGGATTTGTGTCCGCCGAGCTCATTCCACTGAAAGCCAAACGAATGGTTGGTAAGTGAATATAAATATAATATTTTGTAGCAAAACGTACACTGTGATTGGAGAAATTTGAGCTCGACAAATTTGGTTTATGAATTTTCAACAAATACTTTAAAGAGTTATTTTACGATGTGAGCGATATGAAAAATTCAATAGAACTGAGGAATGAACACGACCGACGAGTGGATTGTGACACCGGAACTTCTGCCTACTTGATTCAATGATTAAAGGACTTGTTTGCCAGCTGGCAATAGTCAGATATGCATTTAGCATAAAGAGTGCGCTGAAATACGTAACCAACAACACGTTGTTAACGGTTTTAACGTGATCTAATCATCCCTGGGGCACACGGGCATTTACGGGTGGCCCCTCTCATTGTTTCTCTCACTTCTCAATCTCTCAAAAGCTCTCTCTCTCTCTCTCTCTCTCTCTCTCTCTCTCCTCCTTCCGGTTGTTATGCAAGGCAATCAAGGAAATCCCTTGCCCTCTCTCGTCAGGTGCAATTTTGTTATTCCGCTTTCAGCTGATTACGTAACGTAAGCCGTGTCGTAAACTATTTCCCATCTTACTTTGTTTCCGCTCCACAGTGGGAGGTGCGGTGCGATTGTAAGGGCGGACGAGGACGAGTGGCTTACGTTTGCCTCCAGTACCAGTACAGTGGAACCTCTCCTGCCAGACAGCCACTGTCTGGAAGGCTAACCAGGCATCTCCAAGACTCCGCAGAGAGATCTCACTGTGGGGCTATGTACACTCGTATCTGGAAAGTTCTTTACGAATTCTATGCCAAAGTTATAATGACCTTTTGGTGTCCAGCCAGCCGGAGTCTGGGTTCAAACAGAGCTGGGGTCGAAGAAGCGACAGAAGCGACAGAGGCGACAGCGGGAGAGCGGGCGAGCGCAGTCCCCAGCCGAAATCCATTTTCTAAACCAATCCGAAAACCCAATCCCCATCCCCATCCCAATTCCATTCTCGATTCCATTCGGAATCGCTGCTGCAGCTTAGCGCGTAATTTTCTATGAATGCAACCGCCAAGCGGCGCTGGACCACAGGCGGTCCACAAAACGAGACGAGACCGTGCCACATGTATGGTAAATTAACACCCCCACCACCCTCTCTCTGGGGCAGCAGGAGCAGGAACACCCCCCTTGGTGGTGGTGGTGGTGGTGCACCCAACAAAAGTCAGGCCATGGCCGACCATTGCCGAGCTGCAACTGTCGCATATTGAAACGTTAATCGCATTGCTTCTTGCAGGGCTGCAGGATGGACAGCACAGACTACGGGTCCGGGTCCGGGTCCGGGTCCGGCTCGGGCTTGGACTTTTGGGTTGAGTGTTGGCGAGAGGGGAGGATGTGGATGGGTGGTGCTGGAGGAGCAAAGGCCGTCATATTTAGTTTTCCTTGACGCTCACAGCTCACAGCTCACACAGCTGGATGTCCTTATAGCAATCCTCCTCGGCTTTGCCTCCTCCTTCCCTGGAATGGTGCTCGTTCTCGTCCTCGTCATCGGTCTGGTCTGCTCCATTCCGTTCCGTACCATCCCCGCCCCAAAAGCAACGTTTGCGATGATTACTTTTGGTGGTTGTTGACTGTGGCGAGTAGCGTCCACCCACATGCCACACCCCCTTCCGGAGACCGTTCCTGCTTTTTGCAACGCCCCTTTGTTGTTCGCCGTGTGGTCAATGACATTTGCTTGGGAGTAGCATCAGAAGCAGCAGAAGCAGCAGCAGCGAAGAAGCAGCGAAAAATCAATGCAACAGCGACACTGCCCCCAGCCCTAACCCCATCCCCATCCGCATCCGCATCTCCATCTCCACCTGCACCTCCCTACGTCCCTTCCTCTCTGGCTCCCTTACTCTCTTCTTCACTGTGATTGCCAGCATCTGCTGCAGAAGAAACAGGAAAAAGAAGAGCGTTTTTCCACCTGCCAGGCAAATAATTGTTGGCTGGAGGCCGAAGCTGAAGCCCCACTTGAGCTAGAAAACATATTTTACAATTATCATAAATTTCGTTGGCGTACTTTTTTAGCACGGACAATTTATAGGCGTAGTTGTTTCGATAATTGGATGGTGTTTTTTCGGAAGGAGAGAACAAGAACAAGGACAAGGACTGTAACAGACCCAAAGAAGGGATGGATGCCGAACACTAGAGACGGGATGGAATGATTTTGTATATAAACATCGATTGGCAAACTATTGTAAGGCCATCTTCTGCCTTAAGTACCCTTCTGCCCTCGGGCCCAAGGAAGCGATGCTGAACGATGTATGGATTTTACGCTGGAATATAATTTAAGCACCAATTGGCCTCTTTATTGATCTGTTTTTGTAGACATCTTTCTGCAAATGTCAGAGGATTCCATCCAGTATTCATATTCGTTGACTGCCAATTCTGAAATGGGCAACGAAACTTCTTTTGGGTCGCCAGTTCTTGTCCAGATCTCTGAAGCTATGTTATATCTTCTTCAGCATACAATCAAATCCACATCAAATAGAGTAATTGCTTTGGAAGGAGCTTTGACACAGCTGTAAAGTGTTTTTGGAACTTATGTCACATGTAAATTCCCCATCAAATTCCATCTTAATAGAGCCAACCTCTCTTGACTGAATGCCCCACTGAATATCCCTTTCAATACCTCTCGTGGCCCTACCCTCGTGCTCCTTTTCATTAGCACCCGGAAGGAAAAAGAGCTTACCGGAGGGCATACTCGATCGAAAGTGCCTACATTTGGGGATGCATATGTATAATCCGCACAAGTGCTATTCATTTGATAGCTGTCAAGCCCCAGGCATTGGTGTTCCTGCGGAATTTGACAATTGGAAACCACTTGGAGCTCATATCCCATGAAAATTCCCTGTTACATTCCAACCAAATCGAACACGCTGCTGCTGCTGCTGATGCCACAAGCAAATCAAATTCCAGGCATTGGCCAAAGGCTTTCTCGCACTTGTCTCCCGTTGAGGAGTGAGAGCTGAGAGCTGAGAAATGCGGGATTGCGGTAGCAACAAGTTCTCCAATTAACCGCATGCCTCGCATTCTTACCTGAGCTACGGCCGTGCTCTGACGGCAATGGCTGCTGGCAGGCAAATCGTGGCGCGTTAATTGCCTTTCATAATTGACCAAAAAGGACTCCCAAGGAGCAAGGGGCAAGGCAGAGAAATAGAGTGCGAGAGAGCGAGAGAGAGAGACGAAACCGCAGTCGTTTCCCATTGCTGACCGCAGTCGAAGAGCTATGGGGCCATCTGCCACCCAATGGCAGTGCCGTGCCAATTGCAGCACTGCTGATAATTCTTGCGGACATTTTTCGCATTGCCTGGTAACAGGACACATGAGAGAGGAGCGTGGGGGCAGGAGAGAGGAGAAAAGAGAAAGGGGAGAGGAGTCAGAGCCGTAGCCAGAGCCAGGCACTGGCCAAGATGACAACATCGATGTTGATGCATCCAATTAGGCGAGCAATTACCAAGGACCAACAGCCCAAAGGAGACACACACACACACACACACAGAAAGGAGAGAGTGGAGAGAGAGAGGAGAGAGTGTGCCTGCAAGTCATACTCGAATTGGTCTCTGGTCTTTGGTATCCCATCTCTGGTCTCCGCTTTGGTCTCCGCTCTGGCCTCCCTTCCTGGCCGGGGGCATCAGGTGACTGTCAAGTGGATGGACTGGGAGGCGACGGAGCGAGGGATCTCGTCTTTCGCTAATGAGGGGACATGTTCGCTGGTGGCATACCCTAACCCTTACCACGGAGAGTGTCGGTCCAGCAGTCTGGTCGGAGGCCTTTGGGATCAGCAGAGAGCCTCTCTTCCGAGATAAAGAGAGAGTCCAGTCCGAACTTTTTCCTCCATTCCAATCCATTTACTGTTCCAGAAAGTTTCTTTTATTCGTGGTAATTAGCTTTCACGGCCCACCACTCCTCTGCCATCGTCATAGCCATGGCCATCGTCCTGCCTCCTGCCTCCTGCGTCCCGCGTCCTCCGGCCCGCGCTCTGCCTTCTGTCATTTAAAGCGATATTTATCATCGTTGTCTACTTTTAGGCTCATTTGCATTTGCATTTGACAGAGTGTCCGGACTGCGGACTCCGGACTGCGGACTACGGACTACGGACTACGGACTCTGGAGAGCGGCGAGCGGGACAGGACAGTCAAGACTGGTTGGCCGCACTGGGTCGAGCGAGGCGTGTCGCCCGTCCGATAAGTTGGCCCTGTTTTTATGGCTTCCAAAGCGTCGGGTGCCGGTCCTCGGTCGCCGGTCGCCGGGTGGAAAGTTGTTTGTGGCCCTTGGCGCTTTTCATTTCATTTCATCAATTAACCAGAAGGCAGCAAAAATGTGTGTGTTTTGCCCTCTAATTAGCATCCACATAAACAGAGCACAAATCCTATTAGCACCCGCATTCACTTCCTGCCCCGCTGTACGCCGTACGCTGTCCCTGCCCCTCTGCACACTGCGCACCTCACCTCCCCCTTCTACCACATGGAGTGTTGTAAAAAACCATAAATACTTTGGGCAAAAGGACATCGAGTGGCCAGGACATCGTAGCTCATTAGCAACTGGAGCTGGAGCTGGGGCTGGAGCTGGCGGTGTAGGTGGGCATTAAAAATTAGAACATATTCCGTTGTGGGTCTTGGGTAAAGGATCCCTGGAGAACATCCTTTGCTCATCCAGAAGTATTTAAGCGGATACTTTATGGAGCTGCAGGAAATGCAACTAAATTCTCAAAATTGCGTCTAACATTCTTACAGAACAATGTTTCCTAAGGGTTCTACACAGTCTTCTGAACTGCTTGATTTTTATAAATATTTGGTCACAGAATATGAGTAGAACCTTTTACTTGAGATTGCCAAAATAATACTCCGAATTTTTCGCACTTCAAGACAAGTCCTGCTTGACAAGACAAATCATTTTACGTAACCGTTTGAAATGGTTCCTTTGCTTATTTTGTATACTATTTTGAAGAGATAATTCCTCGAACTGAGTTCCAGACTGATCGGGAACTATGACTATAGAGAAAGGAGGCTGGTGGCTTCTTCTTTTTGAGACATATTCCCTAGGCATTGAGGGGTTAAGGCCTAGTACTCTTAGTCCTCTTATTCGCAATCAATAGGTTACAAAAAATAACGTACATATTTTCTGATTAGCAGTCAGCTCTGATAGGTAGCAATATATGAAAGTATAGACAGTAATTCTTATTTACTTTAAGACTCAAGCATTTTCATTTTCTTTAACCCCAAAATTCATGGCGATGCCAGCTGATTTCTTACGAAATTAAGTTGGTTGCGCTTCTGCATTTCGTGAAATGAGGGGTGGCAACTCTTTCCTTGCATTAAAAGTGTCTAAAATTTGGTAAATGCGTAATCTAGTTTTCTGCCAAAACTTATTCAACATAATCCACTCACAAAAAGGTATTGAACATATCGCACACGTCTTGCTGCTCTTATATCATAAGCCGAAATACTTTTCAGAGAAAAAGAATTCAGCAATACAAAGAAAAGATGTTTCAGCAAAATCAAGTAAAGGACTGGCAAGTAACACGACGCAGAATTACCGCGTAAGTATACAACTTTGACTCGATTACAGCCAATGCAAGCCCGTGTTCAATTGCTGCCTTTCCTCTCAGTGTTAACCTTGGCAATACCGGAATCGCAGAGCAATTGGAGGCTTTCAAGAAACACACCGCCGAGGTGGAAAAGGCGAATGGCCAATGTAGTAAGAAATTTATCCGACTAAAGAACAAGGATCGCTTGGAGGACGTGGCTATGATCCACATCGAGAGTAGTCGTTCCACCATTGTGAACGTGGATGGGGTGCGCTTCCTGTGCCACGACGCCGTTCTTTCGTTTTTTTCGAAACGTTTGACGGAGCAAATGCGGAAGGGATGCCTGTACTTCGAGACCCCAGAGCTGGCATCTCGTGCATTCGATAAAATATACCGCTGGATGCATGGGGAGTGCAGCGTTGTGCAGAGCTTCGATCTTGCTGTACTCAGAGGGGCTCGATTCCTGGCCATTCCCGAATTGCTCGAGCAGATGTGGAAGATGCTGGAGAAAAAGAACCTGACTGAGTACGATGCATTCGAGATGCTCTGCAAGTCACGCAAAGTGCACGAGATCGAGGAGCTGCATGGAATGATGGTGGATCGCATTACCAAGTCCACGCTGGTCATCTTCTCCTCCAAGCAGTTCCTGCGCCTGAGTGAGACTCAAGTGTCGCTCCTGCTGAAGTCGGATCGTTTGGCAGTCAACTCCGAAATTGAAGTGAGTGTCCCATTTGTACAACATTCCACATTTGATTCATTGCATTATCCAAATAGGTTCTGTACAGTGGCTTGTGCTGGCTGCGATACAAGTGGCCCATGCGTCGTGGCAGCGTTGGCAAGGTCCTCAATAGCGTCCGCTATGGGTTTCTCTCCGTACTCATGCTGCAGAAGGTCTCGCTGACGGATCGCCCTCAGACCGGTCCGTTCGCAGATATCCTGGATGTGTTCCTAAAGCTACCCGAGTCCAAGAAGATCCTAGATGATGCCCTGATCTACAGCAGCCTTCTAGCAACCACTGTAATGGAGCCGCACTGTCTGAAGGATAGGCTTGCCACCACCGGGATACAGCTTCTTCCCTCTCGCCGCTGGATGATCGACACGCGCTGCGAATACCATCGCCCTGTCTCCGCGACCATACCGAACATGTCCTTTGTGTCGTGGAAGGAGTTTAAAAACTACATGTTTATGCTGCAGACTGAGAAGACCAATATCGAAGACTTTCGTTGCGTGGATGAGCTGGAGCGCCATATCTGTCCGGGTTCGGAAAGCGATCTGTCGGTTGCAGAGCTGGAGCCCTATGGCTCCACATCTTCGCAGACTTCGCTGCTGTCGGAGGACACTGACCATGAATCAACCACCCTTGTGGCAAGCAGCTTCAATGACTCATCATCAGCATCGGAGAGCGTCCTGACCTCCACCGAGGATACGGAAGGGTCCTCCTCGGATGAGTAGGATGCTGGTCGCATAGCACTGACGGGCCCTCGGCGGGAGACTTGCCCAGGGGCACAACCAAAAGGAACATAGTCCTTAAATATTTTTAAATACCTATTTGTTATAGTTCCCAAATATCATCATATTTACCATCTGTCGTCCGTTTGTCCACTTTGACATGAAAATTCAAATTCAATTGCTAATAAAGCGTCAAATAATCAATGGGATAATGGTATTCCAAGGGCCTTTGATTCGATTGAATATGCTTGTACAAAATACATGCCTGGCCACTTGAATAGGACTCCCCATTTAGTCAGCTAGTACATTATTTATTTACCTGCACTTTTTGCGATGTACGACGTACGTGCCTCCCAGGTGCATACATTACCGACATCGTCTTCCCGGCCGGGACCCTCTCTGGCCACAAGCTGCTATGCCGCGATCCCCTCCTCTTATCACGCCAGGTAGAGTTAATAAGTTATTATTTATTCATTTACTTTATTTAACTCTTCCTTTCATTTAAGCAGGTCTCTCCTCCGGTGGCCAGGAACTCCTCTTGCGTGCCCGCAGACACCGATATGCCCATCATCGTTTACCAGAGGCTTCAGCCTTCTCGTCTTCCGGTTCATACGAGCGAGTATGCGTTCGATGAGGGCTGTCCACTTAAGGCGCCTGGCCGGTTGATATCGCGGATTCACCGCCGGCTCCGGTGCCGTGCGCCCCTCGTGATATGGTTCCTGTCGCCACAGCATCGGCCTTTGGCGTGGGCCACCTTTGGGTCCGCCACTGCCATGGCCCTCTTCCTTGTGTATCACGCGGTTTTCTCTGCCGTTCCAGTCCGCCCGCTGTCGGCACCTCTTCCGCAGGTAATGCATCCTTCGACCTGGCCATCGACAACAAGGACTTTGACTATGGCAACCAAAGGAGCGGCTACGCGGGCTACCAGACTCTAGATAGATCTCGTTGTTGTTAGGTTTAGGATAGATTTATTTATACTAAGCTATGTTTCCATGAATAAAACTATTGAAAAATCATCCTTGCAAAGAATCTTGGGGATATGACTGGCTGGGGTGGTTTGAGTCCTTACCAAAAGGATCAGGGATATTTGTCCAATTACAGGAACCTATGGAACGATGGAACGAAAATATCCTTACGCTCAGAACCGATATTTTTAGATTTTCGATCATTCAAGGGGTGCCGAGGACAAGACAGAACCTGTTGGGATACGATTCTGTCTGGCCTCGGATTGCTTGAATAGGCTCCCGTCTGGAGGGGGACATCGGATTTGACTCGGTGTGAAGTCCTCTGTGAAGGAAGAAATATTTAAAAATATATCCAAAATTATATACTGATTCACTTACGCTTCTCGAGGCTAAAGCCCACGGTTTTATCCATTCGATTGGCTCCTGCCTTCAGGATCATGAAAAGGCATGGCACGGTGCTCAGATCGACCGTTGTACCGACCGTTCTTTAATGACTGGCAGACCCACAAGGGATGCTTTGTAATTTGTATATTTTACTATCGCCAAATGTTCAGTAAAATTCCATAAATTCGCCCAACAACGAAAGATACTGCAAATTATTGAATTCTTCCCAGAGAAATGCTGTTTTATTCCGCCGTTTAAGGCTCGTGCTCGTCTTTGTAGAAGCATTCTTTTCGATGACAATGGCACTTTTGCTCAATAATTGCTGCATAACTCAGCTCTGTGTGGCTTTGAGACTCGCCTCCCTCCCACGCCTGTTGCCATTGCGATTCCTCTGCCCTTAAGTGGTTGAAGTAGGGGGGCGGCCGGAGCCGGGGCCAGGGCCGGGGACGGGGCCGGGGCCTTTGTCAATGTGGAGTTCATTTGCGAGTTCCTCTCTGGCTTTATCTGCACTCCAGGCCGGGTGTCCATTAAGCCCATGGCCTCTTCAACCAGTCCCCGAATGCTGATCCCTGCTCCAGTTCTCTGCTCGCAGCTCCCAGCTCCCGGTTTCATTTCCACTTTCACATCCCACATCCCACATTCAGTTCCAGTTACGCATCCCGGCCACAATCCACAATCCACTGGCCCCATGTTTGTTCTGCCTTGAGCTGTCCCTGTCCCTGTTCCTGTTCCTGTCCCTGTCCCTGCCCTCCATCCATTCTCATCTCCATCCACTCCATATCCGTAGCACCTGGCGACTACCCGGGCTGCCCCCCGTGTGTGCGTATCTAAATGTATCCATATGCCCGAGATACGGGATACCAAAGCCAATTACCTGACGCTCCTCTCCGGCGCCTCTGCCGCCCGTCTGCCCCAGCAATCGGGCAGCACTCGGGCAGCAGTCGGGCAGCACTCGGGCACTCGGGGACGGTAGAAGTCTCCTGTCTGGGCCTGCGGCTGCTCGGGGAAATACAAAACTGGCTGTCTCCGTGGGCCATGCGACAAATACAAATTTGACTTTTATGCTTTTGAGAATTGCCTGTGACACAGATACAGATACGCACACGGACGGGGGGAACAGGGGGAACAGTGGGACAGAGGCCACAGATAGAGATACAAATACAAACACAGACACAGATGCAGAACACAAACACGCACACCCTCGACAGTTATGCAATTACAACAGGTACAAAAAAAACACAAAAAAACACAACAAAAAAAAAAAGAAAAAAAAGGAAACCAACGAGGCACTTGATGCGACGCATTCTGCCTGCCCCCCAATGATGATGATGATGATCATCATCATCATGACCACTGCCTCCGCTGCCTCCACTGCCGCCGCTGCTGCTGATGATGATGATAGAGTGTAGCAATACACTGAGGGAAAACTTCATCTGTCCGTGGGGAGACACGACTCTCGCTGTCCAGTAAAACTGAAATGGACCCCCGACAAACACGCAGCAGCAACAGCAACAGCACCATGTGGATGGGAGGCAAATTGTTTGCCGGGTAATGCGAGAACTTTTTCGAGGGGTAAATAAGTGGATGGCCCTCGGCTGGGAGCAGCGGCAGCAGCAGCAGAGCCACCCACTCGGCTGTGTGTGGGGTAGGGGCATGCGTTCGGCTCTGATGTTGGTCAAAAGCAGAGAATTAAAATTCAAATTCCAATTCATCAAGATAATCGCATTTCAGAACTTTTATTTGCCCAAAAGCGCGCACAGAAGTCACATGTGTGTGGGGTAGATGGATCAAGTGCGTCCATGTCCATGTCCCTGCGCCTCCCCCTCTGTGGCACACACACACACACACACATACTCTGTGTGTGTGTGTGTGCGTGTATGCTTAATTGTGCTGGTGTTCGGTTTTGTTTGTGTAGTCCTGGCAGCGGATGTTGTAAATATTTGCAAATAGCCGTCACAGTTCCCAAACCGAAGCCCGCTCCCACAGTTGCCAGTAGCCCCTGACCCGTGACCCCACCACTCAACCCGACCTGACCCTTTGCACCAGGCACCAGTCCGAGTCGGAGTCCCAGTCCCAACATCCAGCTCTAGTGCCCCTCTCGCCGCTCACTTTCAGCGGTCAGCGTTGGAGTGCAAAAAAGGGGGTTTTTAGGGCCAATTATTATTAATTGCTTTACAGATACAGAACAACCGACTCGCCAAACCCCAGCGAAAAACAACAACAACAAAATCAACAACAGCGGGGAAAAAGGACGAGAATCAGAAACAGAGAATCGTTGCAGGCGCCGAGGCCTGGGATACCTCTGGAGACCGATCGTTTAGAGAACAGATACTCCAGATATTCTCCATTCTAGATGCGGACAGATAGGGGCTTACAGGGGCTTGAAGTCTGTCAATCGAAGCCAAGTTTTCTGGCCTTTCTTGAAGAATGTAGAGAGATCTCAGTGTCATCTCCATTGTGGCATCTATTCGGCAATCAATCTGCCTTAAAGACACTGCCAAACTGCGTTTTCTGCTTGTAATACCCACATCCAGCAGGGCAGGGGTACTCGTATAAATTAGATGGACGGCCTTAAAGTGTTGCAGAGCCAGATCCGCTGCCACAGGCGTACTCGTAGCACACTTACCAGCTGGAGTGCAAAAGCTGCCTGCCGGGTAGAGTCGGGTCGAAGGAAGGAACTGGGGATGTGTGGCAGTGTATAGGGGAGGGGAAAGAGTGGCACACAAAAAACGGCAATAATAATAACAATAAACCAGAGCCAGTAATAGGGATAATGCCGCAGAGTCGCAGCCAAGTGCAAGCTGTTGCATAATACGACTGACTTTCGCCTGAGACGACGACGACGACTACGACGACGGACTGGCCTGGGGCCTGTCTTGGCCAGGACTCGACTGAGTGATGGCCCCGGCACTTGCCAATTGCCAAGCGGATTTTCCAGCTGAGAGCTTCGCAGCGGCAGGCAGCTCTGCAGCAGATCTGCAACCGACGGGAAAGAGTATTGTGCAACGCAACGAAGAACTCGGAGTCGGAGTCAGAGTCGGAGACGGAGTCGTAGCCGGAGTCCAGCAGAGAAGAAGTGTCCATTCAAGCGTTCAAATTTTTAATCATAATATTTTAAACAATATAATTGCAAAACTAACAAAAGATGCCATAAGCATAAGCAAATGTGCAAAGGAGCATCAGCGGCAGTGGCAGTGGCAGCGAAATGATGATGCACAAATTGCCAATAATTCGGCATTCGAATTTGTGAAAATTGTGCAGCTGATTGAGTCGATTGTTCAATTGGATTTTTCGATTATAAACGCAGACCAGAGGAATTCCCAGAGCCAGAGCCAGAGCCAGAGGTAAATGCAAAATATGTAATGTTCAATTTGAGGGAATACTGCCGAAACTGCCTCCACTTTCGATTGAAATAAGGGGCTTTTTAGCATTCTGCTAAGTACACTTCAAAGTTCTTTTGTTCTATTGTTGGTAGCTCATGCATTTCCATGCATCCCAAAAATATCTACCTATTTTCCTGCCTATTTTCAAAAGGTTTCCCAAATATTCGGCGGTAGCTTAATTAAGCTACAAATTTCTTTAAGCTCTTGGAAACATAAGTACAAGCACAGCGAACAATGGATCCATTCAGGTAGCGTTATCCTTACTGAACAATGAGCTCTGACCATCTCTAGTCTCTAGTCATAGGAACCACCGATTAAGTCAAATATTTCAGGAGAAAGTGGGCCCTGCACCAGGCTACGCATAGAGCCCTGTGATTTCTGTAATCTAAGCCCTTGCAAAAGGTTTTCAGATACTAAGGAGTCATATGAGTGCATCCAAATGTACAGTTCTACCCAAATATGTAAGCATTTTGTTGTTTTAAGCTGCGTGCCTTAGTCCATGGAGCCATCGAGTCCATCGAGTGGGCGTCCTGCCGGGAAAAGTATTCAGGAATGGCTTGGAGCCAGAACCAGAGCAGCCCTTTCTCTTTGTATCCAATTGAATCTCTAAAAGATCGCCCCGATGGCGAGCTAACAAGTCATTTCCATCGAAGCTCAAGCAAAACGACTTCCAAGCAACGTAGACAGGAAACTAAGGCCTCCTTTTGGGTGTTGGACACATCCACTTTCACCGCAAAACTAATATCTATGTATATAGGAGCCATTTGAGCCACAAACTCTTTTTTGACCATCTCCAACGAGATATGCAACACGAAACAAGGAACCAGACCACACAACCATTCTGGTCAACAGCTTTATATTTAAAGTACAATTTTAGGTGTGTACAGAGTACAAAAGGTGCTCAAAAGTTTCCAAATCAAAGAAGTCTTGTGTCCGATTAAGTGCTTGGATCGTTGTTGGATAGATGAGCTGCTCTGTGCTAGTCCGCACGCTGTTAACGCAGTAGATATTCCAGAGTGGCACCAAATAGAAGGTCAAAATGGCATGGCCGTATTCCCAGCGAGCACGGGTCAAAAAGAGGATATCGGCAAGAAGCACACTTTCGGACAAAAGCTCCCATCGATAGAGGAGCTCCGGCTTGTCCTGCACAAGAAGAGAGAAACCGTGGCGTACTCAGGGCTGGCAGAGGTGGCCGGATGTGGTGGGATCTTCAATGCTCACCCCAACAAGACCATATAGAAGATAGTTCCATGCTACAAACATGACCAACTCCTTAGCGGCCCAGCACAAATGTAGCATATTCTGGCTCGGGGTAATCCAATTTGTCTGGGGCCAGGAGATCGCCGACAGCTGCGGAATGGTTAATACAAACTTAATCTGCATCAAGGTGTGTACCTGCAAACGAGATCCCCAATCAGCTTAGAGTTTATCAAACCATTGGCTGATTGCTTTACTCACCCAGTTCGAGGTGGCGACTGCGAGGACATACAAAAACAGTATCAGCGGCAATTGTCCTTCCAAGGCAGCTTTGACGCCGTGCCATGTCGGTAATGTAAGCTGCCAAATCGTATAATGGTCGCCCATCGGGCGAAATAATCCCCAATCGAAATATTTACGCCATAAAATATAAAATTGCTCGACGAGTTCGCCTTCGTTTTGTTTCATGATTGAGTGTAATTTTATGTGCAATTCTCAATAGAACTTTCGATTTCAAAATAAAACAAAAATATATAGCTTGGGTTGCTTCTATTGGAATTATAGCAAACTGAACTAAAATATGGCACAACACATTATTGAGTTATTTCAGCCTGCTTGCACCGATTTGAATTTGAAATTTTTTCATGCTGTACCAGCAGCCCCGTAAAGGTTCGAGTCGAATGCTTGCCCCATGTCATGTACAGTCGAATTTCCACATAGCGAATCTCAAGAGGAATTCGTAATATGGAATTCGTTTTTTGAAATAAATTCTACACTTAGAAAACTTTGTTGTAGCAGAGAAGTTCAAGGACTATGCCATCTGCGACTGCGATTACAAATTCCTATACCTAATGCCTTCGCTTTGTCAAGTATGTGGAGATAGCCGGCTTGCAACAGTGGGATCATACGAATGATGTATAGCTTCAGTCCGCTGGCAGTGCACTTTCAGTTCCAAACCAAACCCTCAACCATCCTATCCCCCGTGAACCTCGTTCTCCAGTATGTTCTATTGTGATCAGGCCACTATGGACATTCAGCTTCATATTACTCTCTTTCAAACTATTCGGGTGTACTGCAGTGAAAGTCAAGCCTTATCGCCATTTTCATTCTCATTCCTTCACCGGCCATTTCCAAGTGAGTTGCATGTATAGCAATTGGGTAGCCGGAAAATATGCTATGCTATATATTTTCATTTATACCAGAGCCAGCCGAAAAGTATGCCTCAAATAAATGAACAGCCTGAGTTACATTGCCGGCCGCCTCAACAGTTTCATAGCAGCTAGCTTTGTTAGCCACCCTACCCTTCGAAGTTCGAACCAAACGGCTCGACATGTTCAGGCAGCATGTTCGAGCGGCAGCAGGTTGGAATCCACGCTAGCTAGCATCCACATTGTGGATGGCAAATTCAAAGGAAAACGAAGTTCGTTTCTTTTTTTTGTGTTTGCATTAAATCTTTATTTAATATTTTTGTGTTTTCGGTTTTTCAGTTTTATTTTTGTTGCTTTTCTTGGATTTCCGTTCGTTTAAATAGATTCGTAGATTTAAAACGTTTTCCGGTTCGGGGGTTTTTCCATCGTAATTATTCGTAATAGGCATAACGTTACTTACAGTTTTCGCTTAAATTAATATAATAATTCATAATAATAATAATTATAATAATCATCAGAATAAAGTGTAAACTTTTCCTCTACTTTTTACTCTCTTTCTTTGCTTCTTTCTTTTCTTTTCTTTTCTTTTCTTTTCTTTTCTCTTCTATTCTTTTCTTTTCTCCTCGTTCTAAATGTGTGTTTCAATGTGGTTTTTCGGTTCGGTTTTCCATAGTTTTTATTTGTATTTTCATCTTTAGGGAGCCGCGTCGATGCGTTCGTTCTTTTGTTTATACGACGAGTATGTTTTCATAGTTTTTATAAAATATCACATTTTAAGCTTTTTTTAAAGCAGGAAAACGAAAAGTTCTTAACCAAAGAGGCTGTTGGCAAAGCATAGCATATACTGGGGGATTAGTGGGGGATGCAAGCAAAGCAAATGTTTGGCGACGGAGGGAGAGAGACCCGAATAACGCAAGCAGCTGGATCCGTGGCGCCTCCCCATTACCATTACCATTATCATTATATTTATCATATTTGTTTATCTATTTTTCTTCTTGGTTTCACATACATATATAATCTGACCTGTTTGTGCTAAAACATTTGCATTATTTTTACGATTTTTCCAATATTTTACGATCATCTCTTACGTAGTTCTTTCAATTCATTTCAATTCATTTCATTCGTTTTCTTTACTGGTTCAATATTTATTTAGACATTTAAAACTCTGCAAAGTGCAGTTTGGAATTTTAAAATTGTAGTTTCCATCTATGTATATGCATATGTATGTGTGTGTGTTTTGCGTGTGTGTGCGTGTGTCGTTCTGGCGAGAAGAGAGTGCCCCCCTCTCGGATCTCCGCTGTTTCCCTATTGGGTTCATGGTTCCCCATTTTGCTATAATTTCACATAAAATTTGCTTTACTTTGTGCTTCATCGCTCATTCATCTTCTGTATTTGCTTCTACTACATTCTTATTGTAATTCTTGAAGGGAAATATAGACTGTGGCAATGAAAATTGTGGCAGAGAGGAGACAGAGGATAGACAGCCCAAGTCAGGCTCGAAATTTGAGCGACATCCCAACGAGCGTGACCGTTTCACAGACACAAACGAGTGGGAACGCAAACCAGCGAGTGCGCCGACGAAGCGGCGAGTGATTGAAGGTGATTGAAAGTTTCTGGAAATGGATAGGAATACAAGTAGTTCCCTAAACGAAATACATAGGCAAATACGTAGGTAGGTAGCCCTATCTATTGGCATGTTTGTGTGTATATACATATATATCCCATTTATCGTACGCACACAGATGTATGTATATGTAGGCATGTCTATTCATATGTTACATACATATATGCATTTTCTTAAGACACATTTTTCGATAAGTAAGTGGAACAACATCCAACGCCAACGGTTTTTTTTTGTATTTTCTTCGGTTTTCGGTTTTCGATTTCTGTTTTGCTTTCGGTATCTTTTTTCTATTTCCTTTTCAACTACTTTCACATAAATACACATTTATATTTTTTCCATTTTCTTACGATTTTCTTTTTGTATTTTCATATGCATTTTCTGCTTTTTCGTAATCGAATCAAGACGATCTTTAATGACAAATATTTTGTGGTTTCTTTCTTTGACTCTAAGCTTAGTTCTCTTTAGTTTTGCTTGTGCTTCAATTAAATTGTTTATGTGTCAAATGTATTTACAATTCGTTCAACACTCAGATCTTAAAAGTACATACCACAAAAAAAAAACACCTGTTATTAAATATTCTTCTGTTTTATTAATTATAATATTATCATAGTTTATAATCCACAATTTTTACTCTATGTACAAGCATTGCTAGCGTATAAATAATAATAAAAAAAATAAAAAAATCGATTCGTATATATAGTTAAATGTATATATTTTCTGTATAGTATGGTTTATATGTGTATATATATATACTCTTATATATATATATGCTTAAATGATCATGTTTTTAGACAACTTTTTGTGGTGCAATCTTCTAGATCTAGTTTCCACATTCATTTCAAAAAAATTCTCTCCTCATTCGCTCTTCTCGTATTTTTAGTTGGATGCGATTTAAAAAAAAAATTGGCTTTTAATATATATATATATATATATTGTATATATGTACATGAATAAATCTATATATATATATATATATATATGTATGTGTGTGTGTGTTTTTGTGTGCATGGGTATATATATATAATCTATGTAGATACATTTATAGCGGTGCCAGATCTTCCAGATGGTTAATAATACATATATTTTGAATATATATATTGATCAATTCTGTGCTTAATAACGATTAAAGTTCTAAAATGTTCATCAGCCCTAGCCCTAGCCCCACATATCCAGGAAAAAACATCGATATACATCTATTCAACATACAACATCGTTATCGTAATCGGCTATCGTTATTATCGCTTATCGTTAATCGCTTGCAATCGGGGAGGGGGCAGTTTTCTGTTCTTTCCTTTCCATTTCTTTCTGTACGCAAAGCGTTTCCATTCTGTAGTTACTTTTGTTTTATAGGTACCTTGCGTTCCATTCATTCATTCATTCGCTCATTCATTCCATTCCATTCCAATCCCCTCCCACCTCCCGAGTCCCCCCCCCAACCCCTTACAACATGTCTGTAAGTGAGTCACTTTGCTGATCCTGGAATATCGGGCGGCAACACTCCTCGACGGCATCGTATTTGTAGTAGCGTCGACGACTCCTCTGGCCGACAGTGTGACCGTAGTAACGTTGCTTCTGATTTCTGGCATATCTCTGATACTCTACTAGCTCCTGACCACCCTCCGGATCCTCGGGATCACCCGCCTCCACCTCTGTAGCGTCCGCCTCGTTTTCGACAAGCTCGAAAGGGTATTTGGGATCTTTGTGTAGGGCATAGCGACTACCGGCCAGCTGCAATGACGATGTGGACGATGACGTTGACGCTGACGATGTCAACGGCTGATGCTGATGTTGGCCGCTGCTTCTGCTTCTGCTTCGGCTTCGGCTGCTGCTGCTAATGCTGTTGCTGTTGCTGTTGTTGCTGCTGCTGCTGCTGGGTTGGTGGTAATAGTGGATGGCATGGCATGAGGCAGTCTTTGAATTGTATTCCTGCAAAGCGAACAGAAGACAGTGAAACGAATATCATTAGCAAAATCCATAGGATATACAAATAGTAGTTTTAATTTTAAAGAAATTATAAGATCCATCCATCTTCCATCGGTAGATATGCGACTGTTCTTCTGTTGTATGGTTCAACCAGTCCTGGGTCCTTCTGGGGTCCTTCGGTCAAGTCAAGCAATTGACTTTTGGCAGCTTCTTCTTTTATTTTGCCCCTGCCCCTGCCCCCTGCCACTGCTGCTGACACCAACTGGAATATTGTCTGCTTTGAAATTTGTTGCACAAATTGTGGCAACAAATTTTGTGTGTTGCTGCCGCTTTTGGCGCACTGCCTCGACATCTGTGTCCATGCGGCCATGTGGGTGTATGTGTGTGTGTGTGTGTGTAAATAACCAACATAATGGCAGAAAGGTCGCATTCTCATAAAGTTGGCGCTGACTTCCAGTTGGTATCCTCTGCTCCTGCCTTCCTGCCTGCCTGCCTGCCGCACCCTTCCTGTTCTTCCTCGCATATTATCAATAAATTGCATCTGACTGCCGGAGCAGCAGACAACAAAACGGTAGCCCCGTGGCCCACCCTCACACCGTACCACACACCACCACCTGCCTAACCCGTTATTAAGTGAGCCTCGTTGTATAGCGCAACACTGAGAGAAATTCTGTTCCCTTTTCCCCAAAGCCCCCAGCTCTAAGAGATTATCCAGCTGAAAAATACATGTCGTGTGCATGACGAGAAGATTTTCGTAGGATTTCTGTCCCACAAGATCCACAAAAGTAACCAAAAACAAAAGTATCTGTATCTGTGGGTTTGAAGACACACTTTCCTTGCGGTTTGAAGGCCATTCGCCCTCAGTTTCCTTCCTGTTTTCATACATCTATTTGCTCAGTGTTGGCGGATGATGGGTTTTTTGGGTGGCTGGGTGCTGTCGTACCGCACCTTGGTCTAATTTATTTATTGTTGCATGCATGTACTTTTATTGGGTGCCCATCTGGGGTGGAGAACGGGGAGGGGTGTGCACCCTCCCCAACTGTTGACCGCAATATTGCTGCTGGGAAGCCCTACCCTCTGCCTCTGCCGCTGCCTTTGCCACTGCCTGGACTTTAACAATTATGTTTTTTGGGGGTTCGGTCAAAGTCAACACCGGAAAATGGCTGACAATTTGATGCACTTGTCGCCCCCCAAAAGTGGGTGGCAAAAACGTATGGGGGGATGGCTGGAATTTTAAGCCTCAGCTAAAAGGCAGACACGAGGAGTTTTAAAAGCGGCTTAAAGGCACGGCCCAAATGTATTTTGGAATAGCCCGTGAAACATTCAGAGAGCACTAATATACACCACCCCCGCCACCCCTGCCACCCCTGCCACCCCTGCCACGCAACAGTTGTACCCTTTTTGCCTTTTTCCATTTTCATATACTTCGTTTATGTATTTTTTGTTGTTGTTGCAAGTTTATTGATGTCGACGTGAGTTTTTCATGCCTCGGCAGACAGGAGGCGAGGCCGGGCAGGGTGGGTGGGGGGGGGGGGGGGGGGGGATGTGGAGGCAGGGGGTCAGTCTCGTCTGCAACGTGACAAAACCCATTATAGATGCGACCGCAAAGATAACACTCGATGGCTTTCTGGCTCGGACTCTGACCAGGCAAAGGTCCAGGGTAGTGCCCCCCCCCCCAAAAGAAGAGAGAGAGAGGGCCACAGAGAGGAAGCAAAGGTGAGAGTTGGTTCTTTTTTGAGGGCACATAAATTTCATTTTGCAAACCATCAAAAAGTTAAGTCAACGATAAATTGAATGGCTGCATGATTGACTGAATGAATGAATGAAAGAATGAAGGGGACAAAGAGCAGCCGACAGGGGGGCACAGTGGGGGGGGTGAGGTGTGTAAGGGGCACAGTCTGCTGCTGCTGCTGTTGCGGCTGTCAGTTGCTTTTCGGTCATTGTGTGCCTCGTTGCGTTTGCACAGACATCAAAATCCACATAAAAAGAAAGAGACAGAGAGCAACAGAGAGAGACAGAGAGACAGAGAGAGAGAGAAAGAGATAAATGCATATGCAGGGGGTCTGTCTCTTTGTGTAAAAACCTTCAATATAAATATAAAAACCATCAACACAGCCACACAACAATGCCAAAAAGTCAAAAAGCCGTCAAAAAGCGTTATTCCACCAGCGGGGAGCGGGGGGAGCACAGGGGGCTGGGGGCAGGGGTTGCCACCTTTCATATAAAAAGCGTTCTTTACTCTCCTTTCTGTCTGTCTCTTTTGCAGCAAGGCGTGGCATGGACATGTGACATGTGTGCCCCTCCTCCAACCCCCCCACCACCCACACCTCTCTGTGACAATGTCATGGCAACACCTACCCCCAGCAAAGGGGAGCCCCGACAATAGTGCGGAAATATTAAATCTGCGCTTCACGAAAAAAAAAAACCAGAAATAAAAACTCGAGGAAGTGAAAATATTTCGAAAATATCCAACACCTGTGGGTTGTGGAGCAGGGCAGGGGGGGCGGCACTGGTTGGGGGAGGGGATAATGGGCGTGTTTCAATTTTTATATAAACTGCAATAAACATGAATTGGGTCGTAAGCAGCAGAAGCATTCAGGCGGCAGTCCCCGCCCTACCCCCAGACAGGCATCCAGGAAGACCAGAGTTAATACTGATTATGTCCTTGTTGGATGTTGGATGGATGTCAGCGGGTAGGTGGAGTGGTGGCACAACATCTGCTATGGATATAATGGATCATTTTCAGCGAGAGAGGAAACAGGAGTTTTACAGCTGGTATTATGCGGCCAAAAGGATGAAGGCAAAAACGTTAGATTTAGCGACTAAAGATAGGGCCTAATCAAGTGGCTTGGGCAGTGTTTAATCGAAATTTCGATGAGGTTTTGGTACAGCCCTGCTTGGTTGGCGCTCAGGCATTGTATGGGTCTCAATTATGCCGCTGTTTGCTAAGGAAATTGGCTCAAAGGTCACACTCTAGAAGCCAAGCCAAGGGCCAAAGGCTGACCAAAGTACACGCATACTCGTACTTTATCAGAGATTAGTTAAGGTCGTAGGGCATTAGGTCAGCCACCTCCTGCCTCCCCTGCTGTCATAAATGCCTTGCAACAAGAAATCGTTGCCTACTTTCCAGCGACCGGCGCTGTGGCAAAAGTATTGCCTGCTTTTTGGGGCGCCCTTAAAGGTTGTGTGTGTTTTGTTCCAAGGCGTTTTGGGGGCGGGGGCGGGGGCGGGCGCGGGGTCTGGTTGTTGTGCAGTGAAATTTCTGACAGGTCATAAATTGGCACAATGGGTGGGCCGGGCGGTGCTGTGGGTCCAAAAAACCACCCACCTTCGGTGGAATGCAATCCGTGGCTCTGCTGGTGGGCCCCAGCCCCAGCCCAAGCCCAAGCCCAAGTCAAACAACATTCCAGCGTATGTACACGCATGCATACCCGCCTGTATATGTATATTCCGATGACCATGGAGGGACTACCGTTGTTGTGGCTGTCGGCTGGCTCTTCAACAACGGAAAAACCAAAACAGAAAGCCCAAAAACCCGAAACCGTAACGAAAACGCATTCCCCCCACCGCCCCCTTCCCCCACTTAAATAAAAGCGCCTGCACAAATAAAGGTGTGAAGCACCAACAGAGCGACAACACGCTGCCGCCTCCTCCTCCTTTCCCACACCGTATACGAGGCGTATATGTATATATTTTTTGTACAGTTAATGAAGCGACCCAAGGACCAAACGACAGCGACAAGCGAATGGCCGAAACCAAAGTATGATAAAACAACGGCAATGCGAAAACAAGAAAGGAACAACTGCCTGGGCCAAGGGTTCGAAGGCGAGAGTACCCTTTCGCGTTCGTATAGCTCTGGCGATCTATCTTCAAGGGAAGGGCATCATACCCCAATCCTCGCGAAAAGGGTATCGCAAAAAACAACCGCACAGGGCGCACACCTCTTGGCTCGTTTGTTTATTAGCCACGTCCATGGGGTCCTCACAGCAGCAACAAAATGGCCGCCGCCGACGCGCTTAATTGTGCGGCCAGCAACCGGAAACGGAAACTGATTGTGCGGTCTGGCAGGGCGCCCACTCCTCATTCGGGGGCTCTTCCCTCTTCCCTCTTGCGATTTTCTACAAATCTCATTCACATTAGGAGCGAGCGCGGCCTGGCCGCGATTTTGCTGGCGTTTTTAGTCGCGCTGGCGCTGGCGGCTTTCCAATCAACGCATTTGACATTTCGCTCACTCGTGCCCCGTGCCCCGTGCCCCCTGCAGCACTGCTTGCCACACATTGATTAAGCAAAGGGAAAAGGGAAAGAGCGGGGAGCGGTGAGGGGCAGTGGAAGGAAGGCCTACGTCAATCGGTTTGTTTGTTTGCCAAAAAAGAACAAAAATTGACTTTGAGATTCTATTTCTTCTCCCTCCCTCCCTCTCCCTCTCCCTCCCTCTCGTATGTGTTTGCTGTTTTGTTTTTTAGTTCGTTTTGTGCCCTGATTGATGGGCTTAGATAAGGTGGAAGGGGGGGCTGGTGGTGGAGGGGTAGGGACTGTCGTTTGCATTTAACAGTTGATATCCCTCCTCCTCTTCCAGCGCCAGCGCCTGCGGCAGAAAGGACAACGAAATCGCGTTCAATTGAAGCTGCTCCACATCTCTTTCTCTCTTTCTCTCAGTTTTTTTCTCTCCCGTAATTGATGTGTCTGCGTTGCGTTTTGCCCCCGCCCCCGCCCCCTTGCCCAGCTGCCATTTTTTTCCCCATTTCTCATTCCACTAGAGAAGAGAGCGACAGCATGGGAGATTGGTCCAAGAGCTGCACATCTCTATTATAACTTTCTCTTTGGCAAAACGTCCCAGCGCCAAGGATAGTGGTTTTCGGACAAGCGAAAGAAGATCCCAGAGAAGATAATCCCAAAACAAAAGTATTTTTCCCCGCTGAGGGCGCCAAATATTGTTCCGGAAAAACTATGAGAATGTTTCACGTTTGCTCTACGTTTATTTTTTTTTTTTTTTTGCTGAAAATGTGAGAAATAGTTTAAGAAAGAGATTCAGCAAGTGTTTTAGCTGAATTTTGAGATCCGTAACAAGAATTGTGGAATCTTATCATGGATTTTAAATGTGAAAATTTAACCATGATTTCCATGGAGATATCTAAAGGCCTTCTTATATTTATAATCGTACATTTGGCATTGTGTTCAATCGAAGTAATTTCAAAATAGTTTTATGGTTTGATATAGGAATACCCCCTACAATATACAAGGGAGCACCAATAAAATACATGAATATATTAAAAGTAGTAGAAAATGTCAAAAAATTAATAGAAACTTCTATAACATACCAAAAAATACTAGAAAATATAAAAAATACCATCGGTTATATAAAAATACTAAAAACTACCAGATAAATAGTGATAAGATCAACTAAATACTAGAATATACCAAATAAATGATTCAAATAACAACAACAAAAATACCACAAAAAACCAAGTAAATATTAAATTCGAAAAATACTGAAAAATACCATCGAATATATAAAAATACTAAAAAGAAGCAAATAAATACTCATCAAATATATACAAGAATACATCCAATAAATACTTTAAATACCACAAAATAATAAGTAAATATTGGAACCGAAAAATACTAGAAAATATAAGAAATACGCTGAAATATATACAAATGCTAAAAACTACCAAATAAATGCTGATAGGATCAACTAAATACATAAATATATCAAATAAATGATTGAAATACCAGCAAAAAAAATACCACAAAATACTAAGTAAATATTAAATCCGAAAAAATACTACAAAATACCATAGAACACATACATAAACCAGCAAAACTAGCAAATAAATACTGATCATATTTCAAACAGAACATATCAAATAAATACTTTAAATAGCACAAAAAAATAAGTAAATATTTGATCCGAAAATTACTATAATATATACAAATGCAAAAACTACCAAATAAATACTAATTAGATCAACTATATACGATAAAATATTAAATAAATACTCGCAAGACCAAAGAAATACCACAAAATAGAAAATGCAACCACAAATCTACATATTCCAACTACCTTAAAAATGTTGAAATAAATAACCACAAGACCTACGACAAATATCCAATAAAAATCAATCAAAAGTCAATCGTCTGGTTATTTCCAAAATCAAAGAACAAAAGACTCTCAAATTATGCGACTCTCAACACATTCACGTTTTCAATGTCAAATTAAAGAGGATTCCTTGCCACTTTCTCCACTTTCCAATTATTCAAATGAGTGACACAATGAGGCTGTGATTCGTTTGCTTTCGCGCAAAACCATTTGGAAAGCATATCTCAGGGGTCGTACTATTATCAATTGCTCTTCACGCACGTTTGGCAGTTAATGCAGTCATCAGGGTCCCAAAATCCAGAGCCCAGATCCCAGATCCCAGAGCCCAGAGCCCAGAACCCAGAACCCAATCCCACAAACTCAACCCCTCTATCCATACCGAGGGCATCATCCCACGCACCAGCTGCGTGCTGCGTGCTGCGGAGAAGACTCAACCGAACCGAACCGAACCGAACCTCAAGTCGATAATTTAATGGTCTCTGCCATTTAATCTGCATTGAATTTATTATCTTGGAAAAAATTAATCTTGATATGTGGCCGGCTTATGTCGAGACGATGAACGCGAGACTGCGACTCCGACTGCGACTGGGACTGCGATGACGAAAATAGCTAAAAAGCCGCGACAAGCACGCGCCACACCCCAGACTCCCATTCCTCCATTCCTCCCAATCCCCTCTCCCCTCTCCCCTCTTGCCCCATTCTCAATGAGTAATTCTCCCCCGTGAATATCTCATAAAAATTTGCAATTGTGCGGGTGTGCCTGCCACTGCCTTTCGCTTCTACTTGTGCTGGCTGGAGTGTCTCTAAATCTTTAAAGAATTATTTACTACAGTTTTCTTCTTAGACGACGAGGACTTTGGCCGAACAAGGGGAGTCCACAGCCACAGCCAGAGCCAACGCCAGAGCCCGGAATGGTGGGTGATTTTGGTTTAGACAACCCCCAAAAAAGTAACAGGAAGGGCGGGGGCGGTGGCGGGGGGGGATACACACACATACATATACTCGCACTCCTGACTCCTGTGTGTGTGTACAAAAGGGAATCCAGACAATGTCACCACCAGCTACCGTTGAGCCACCCTCAGAGCTGTGTTATTGCTTAACGCTTGCCATTGTCCTCCGGTCCTCCGGCTCTCCGTCTCTCCTCCTTTCGGCTACGTTACGTTACGCCATTCCGTTCGTGTGTCCATCCGTCCACCCAGTCGCTTGCCTTATCCATTCCCTTGGACTATGGCCTGGCGCCTTGCCAGCCTTGCCGCCAGACCCCATGCCCCATGCCCCCTGCCGCATGCCGCATGCCCAGGCCCAGACTCGTACTCGTACTCGTACGATACCAGGCCTTGTCCTTGCAAATTTATTGTGTTACCCACGCGACTGCGACTGCGACGGCGACTTTGGCGCCAGCGGGTTAAGGTTTTCGCTTTTCTTCCACTTTGATACACTCGCAAAAATACATGCGGCCGAAACCCTTTGCATTGTAGTTGAGTATTGGCGGTTGGGTGGACGTTGGACGGATGGGTTGGGTGGGTTGTAAGCCATTTTTGTAATATTCGGTGGATTAAACAGTTCTTAAAAAAGGGCAATGAATAGCCACATGGGTATAATACCGAAAAATACACTAAAAATACTACAAAAAATATGATGTATACCCATAAAAATACCAGAAAAATACAAGTCGAATACACATTTTGGAAAATCCTACTGATATCACTAAATACCATAAAAATACTATAAAAAATACTCAAAATACCAAAAATTACTGAAATCAAGGAGAAACCAATAAGTAAATAAATACTAGATAATAGACTAAGATACAAAAAATACCAAAAATACAACTGAAATACTGAAAAATACAAGAAATCAATGAAAAAAAAATCTATAAAGGATACAACAAATCCCAAAAAAAAACTCAAAAAAATCACAAAAAAATTCGAATAATACTAAGGAAAATACCAAGCCAAAAAAGTACAAATAGACCAGTCGAAAAATCATTAAAAATGCAGTGATGAAAATATGTTACAAATGAAACGATTTCTGTGAAAAATCATAGTTGAGAAACTGGCAAAAAAAAGATACCGAAAACGAGGGGAAAATCATAAGAACAGAATCGCCGAACATGAATAAAACTATCAAATGGTGGGCTTCTAGTCTTTAAACTCCAACTGGAACTTTCTCTGTCGGTGTAGTTTCTGGACCCCCCACCCCCCCTCTGCCCAAGCCAGCGCTATAAAAATTTCTATGCTAGAAAGCCTTCCTTCTTGGTGGGGGCGATAGTGGGCCGCCTTCATCATTCAATTTTTAATCAGTCCAAGGAAATCTGGCTCTAGGAATGGAGAAAAGAAAAAAAATCAGAGCCCTGGAATGACGGTGGGGGGGAGGGGGGACCTTCTCCATTCAAAAGAGCGAAACTTCAGACAAATTTCGCTTTGCCCCCGAGGATCCGCTGTGACCCCACCTCTCAGCGAAGGGCTGATGCCTTCCTGCCTTCTTCTACTCTTCTTTCCCCTTCCTTTGGGGGGGGAGGGGGCCTCCGGGGGCTGTTTAAATAGAAATGTTGTTCATTTGAGAACGTCGACGTGCGGAGTATTTTGGCTGCTGTTGCTGTTGCCGTTGCCGTTGCTCTTCTTTTATTATGGCTAAGTGAATGTTTATGCCCGATTTCCCTGCATACTCGTATGTGGGGCTCCCTCTCTCCCGCTCTCTGGGCACACACCCTTCTTCTTTTTTCTTGTTGGCCTTATCTTCATTACTTATATGCGGCATTGTCCAGCTCTGGAATCCCTAAATCGCCCGACATCGTTCTGTTCGTGGTCCTGGGGCGCATTCGCATTCCCATATCCCACATACATTTTCATATTTGGCCAAAAGCAGCAGCAGACGTTTCCCCATTTTGATGTGGCTCTGATTTCATTTCGGAGTTCCTTTTCCTCTTCCTTTCTTCTTCCTTTGGGTCCGTCCTTCTCCATTTCCCTTCCGCTTTGCCCCCTTTTGTACCATTCTTTTTCTCTCTCTCTTCCCTTTATTAGCCGCTGCCGCAAGTTTAAAATGTTTTATTATTGTTGGCTACATTTAAACGATTCGAAAGGGACGGACTCCCCCAGGAAGTGGGGCACGGGGCAAGGGGCACGGGGCATGGGGCACTGACTGACTGACTGTCAAATCGAGTGTGCACAAATCGTTTCAAGATAGAGTTTCGGTCACCCAACCAACACATATGAGAGAAAGGGGGAAGGAATCCTATTCCGTTGCCGATTCCCCAGATGATGATGATGACGATGACGATGTGATGTCTGGCAGGAGCGCAAGTACTCCAAATATGTGCACTCCTCTCTGTGAATGGACGAAATTGAATGCCATCGATGAAGGAACTGAATAGGAACGAACAGGAATGAATAGGAATGATTGGTCGGGTTCGGCAGGAGTAAGTTCAAGGTAAATGCAAAAGGAATGTCCCTCTGGCCGGGAGGCGAAATGCAAATAATATATAACACACATAGTATATAAAATATAACCCAGGCCGAAAGGCAATGCCCACATTTGGAAAAAACGTTTAGTTCTGTATCGTCCATAGAGAAAAATCAACAAAAATGTTGGCTTAAAGAGATTTTCCGAGATTTTCCATGGCATTTGTCGTTTTGCATTTCTGTTAATAGTCCCCAGAAGCCCCAAAGAGGCCCAAAGTTAGTGGGAAATCTTTAAATGAATTCAAGGTGAGTGCTGCCTTTGAATGGTACACAAAACTGAATGAATTTATGAGCATGAATGAATCTGAAAACTAAACCAATCCCATAAATAACTTAAGAATTCCCCCCCACCAGCCGCCCAGCCCCCTCGAGTGTGGAGAGCGGTGTTCCCCGGGCCACTTGGTCACTCAATGGACCATTCACACATGCACATTCGCGCATTCAAAAACGGGCCGCATTGAATGGACGGCTGAGTTTTCCCCCTTTCAGTGCTCTCATGAATATCATCGCCCGCCCGGATCCCTTTCTCCAGGGACTCTCTCTCTTTCGGCACTGGGCTCTGCCCTGCCCTGCCACCGTTTACTTCACATGCTACTTAACACCCGAGGCAAATTAGCTGCGCCTCAGCGCAGCTTCGAATATAAATCAACACATCGGACAACAAACGCAGCACAGAGCAGAGGCTGTCGCTATGGAGCAACGAAGCTGTTGATACCCTGACACTTATTTTTCCCCTTTGAATCGGTGGAAAAATGTTCCCCTAAGCGAAAGGACAGGAGTGACAAGAACAGGAGGGCGACTTGAGACATGGCGGGATGAAATACCAGCTAAATACTGAAGAATATCACAAAAAATACTGAAGAGCTACTAAAAATATTTTAATACATACAAAATTAATAAAAAATACCAAATAAATAATGAAAATAACAATAAAATGCTGACAAAAATAATGTAAAATACTAAACGAAAATATGGGAAAAATTAATAAATTTATACTAAAAAAAATACTGAAAAATACTAAAAAATACAACAAATACTAAAAAATACCAAATAAAATACAACACATACTAAACAGTACAACAAAAAACTTTTAAAAAAATCCCAAATAAATACCGAACTCCCAACAAAACAGTAATTAACTATCCATGATTTTCCAAAGATTTCTTATACAAATTTTTACAAACTCCACAAAAAATACCACAGGATATTCCCACTGCTTTCCAGCAAATAATATGATATGGAGATCCGATTCAGGGAGACTCGATTCAGGTGGTATCTGGTATATTTCCGTAATTTCAAACATCAGACAGCAGACCTCTGGCAATACCCGTGATACCCTCTCTCGCATTATAGCGTATATTAATGCGGGAGTAGGAACAACAACATTGTTGTGTATTCTGGCCAGGCCGTGGCATTTTCGAGTATTTTTCGCAACAGATTTTTTATGGTTCCCGAAACTTGCGCTCAGCGCACCCTGCGGACATTGCACACACGCGCAGCGATGCTGTGCTTCAGGGGCTGAAGTGTGGTTGCCCTCCACCCTCCCTCTGTGGTGTGTGTTCCGTTCCCACCCCCCTTGTAGACGGTTGCCTGTCGAATTGCATCGAGAATCCCATGCCATCGCCATTCCAGGTTTCCTTCTCTCCTCTCCTCTCCTCTCTCGCCGCACGCACAATTGTGCAAATTGACAGATTTATAACAAAATGCAATGAATAACGATATTATTCACACACCCCGTGAATGGGTAGGGGGAGGTTCGAGGGAGTATCTTGGGTTTTGTCTCGCCTTTCGACAGGCGCCTTAATGGTCGTCGTCTGTTCTGCTGATGCTGCTGCTGCTGCATCTTGTGCCCTCATTCCATCCCATCCCAGGCCATCCACTGCTTTTGGTAATCCCCGTGACCATTGCTATAAAAATGGGGGCATATGTAGCCGAGTGTCTGATGAGCGATCTCCGGATTACCCCAGTTCTTTCGGTTATAAATTAATTTTTCTTTATTTTTCGGAAGATGAAGCCTGAAACCCAAAGCCCGAAGTCTGAGGCTCAGGGGCTGCCGCTGCCGCCGCTGCTGGGAATCTATGGAGTTCAATCAGTTTTAATTGATTCATTTTTGGAGTGGATGGAGAGGGAGGATTGAGCGGATAGAGATGGTAGATGGCATTATAAGAGAGGGTGAAATCCTCCCACATAATGATGATGTTTTTTTGGGCTGTGTGTGGATTGCTGTTGGGCCTCTCTCTCTCTCGTTGCAAGTTAATAAATTTATTATCTTGGGAATGTGGATTTGCTGCCGCTGCCACTGCTGCCCATCTCTTTCTATCTGAAACTTCCTCTCTCTCTCTCTCTCTCTCTCTCTGTGCCACTTCCTGAATGAGTCCAACGGAAGTGCCTCATTGCTTTTGAAACGGAGCCCTGGCAATGGCCCTGACTCCCGGACGACTCGACTCTCTTTCGTTCTCGAAAAACAGGCCGCAAATTTATTATGATTAAAGTTGAAAAGTTGAAATTGATGCCGCCCGGAAAAACCAGTGCTCTATATAGATTGCCGAGCCCCCTCGCCCCCTCGCCCGAGGGTGGGGCTGGGTGTGGGAATATTCCACGTTTGATGATGATGGCTGATGGGTAGATAATCATGGAATATGATCTTAAATGACAAAACGGTGTCCCCACACAAACCATTGAATATTTCACACACACAGAGAAAGGATTCGCAGCACAAGAGGATGATGGGGCAGTGGGATCATGTATCATATCGGAGTTCTCCATGCTGCAGAGGATATCAGGTTTATACGGGGAATACCTCAAGGAACACGTAAATATTCTATGATTCCATAGGGAAGAAGATTTCTAATGAATATTGTACTAATTCCAGTGTAAGAATTATGGCTTTACTTCCCAGAAAATAAATTTTATTTAACAATATTTTAGGCCTTCAAAAAAGTATCATTCCAGCAGCAGGACTCCTACCGAAATTCTGTGATTCTGCGCCACACAAAAAAAAACATATATTTACGACCCATCAAGCACACTTTTTATATCCGATACTCAAAAGGCGCGAAGGATTTGTGTGTAACATCCAGAAGGAAGCGTTTCCGACCCCATGAAGTATATATATTCTTGATCAGCATCCATAGCCGAGTCGTTTGAGCCATGTCTGTCTGTACGCCTCGAACTCAGAGACTATAAGAGCTAGAGCAAGGACAACGAGTGGTCTTTGATAGGCCTCGGGCCCGACGACACGTTCTGCACTCTTCGTCGTTCAATGTTAGCGCCGTCTGCCGGAGGAGAGCCACAGCGACTCTCTTTAGGAAAGATACCCTAACAAGTAAACCTATATCTAGCCTTGGGAATAGGTTCTATGGGATGCGTAGATCGAGATGTGACTCACCATGACAATAGTCCATTTCTTGCATATGTGACGCAGCGCCTTTTTGTAGCATCACGGTTTCATGGTCCAGAAATTCTTCTTGGGTTTCGCTCCGGTGGACAGTGCCACATTGCTGCTGCTGCTGAGGCTGTAGCTGCCTGCCCCGGACATGGCCACCGCTGTGGACACTCCGCCACCCATTCCCATGCCGGAGCCGGATCCGGAGGCAATCGATCGGCCCGAGGCACGCTGTTGATCGGCCGAACAGCGTCGCGGATAATGGAAGGGCGACAGGGAGCCCAGGCTGGTCTCCTGAACACCGGCGGCAGCAGCCACAGTGGGTCCTGCCATGGCAGCAGCAGTTCCTGAGCCCACCATCATTCCCATGCCGGCGATGCCTTGATCCTCGCCACAGCTGGCCATGCTGCTCTTCGAGGTAGATGTCCCGGAGGCCGTCGATGAGCGGCAGCTGCGAATATTGTGGGGCAATGTGTTGTTGTTGTTGCTGTTGCTGTTGTTGTTGTTCAGGGGATGCTGCTGCTGCTGGTGCTGCTGCTGCTGTTGCTGATGGTGGAGCGTGGGATTCAGATTCAGATTCAAGTTCAGATTGAGATTGTGGCCAGTGGGCGTGGCTGACTTGTAGTAGCGCAGACTCTCATTGTAGCTGGCGCCGCTGCTGCTGCCACTGCCACTGAATCCGCTGTCCAGATCCCCCTCATCGAACTCCGGATTGATGCAGCTGCTGCTCGTATGTCCATGCTGGTGATGCTGCTGCTGCTGGTGCTGCTGCTGGTGATGCTGCTGGTGATGATGGTGATGATCCTTCAGCTCCATGCTGTTCAGAGTGCTCGACAGATTCTCGAGGCTGGCATGCGAGGCCGAACTGGCGCTGGCGCTGGCCGCCGAACCGCCCAGCAATCCCCCACGGCGTGGCCTCTGGGCGGTCTTCGATTGGCTGCTGCTGCTGCTGTTGGCCACCAGAGAGGATGGTGGCGCCGCCGCTGCCCCCGCCCCCGCCGCCGCTGCCGCAGAGGAGGAGGAGCAGGCCACTGCCTGTCCCAAGCCACTGCTGCCGGAGGATGCAGCGGAGCTCATGGGCCCCATTCCCATCCCAATCCCCATGCCCATGCCCATTCCCATGTCATCGACGTTGACGGCTATCGCATGGCTGGGACTAATATCTGGGGGCGTTGGGGGCATGATGAGGGCCTCCAGGGAGAGATTTAGCTCGTCGAGCACACGGAAATGATTGTGCTGGACGCGGCGCTGCTCCTCCTTGACGTTCCCCACGCTGGACGAGGCGATGCGGTTGTCGGACAGGACCTTGCGGATCTTCTGCTCGCTCACCTCCTCGTACAGATTCTCGGTGGTGCCGTAGCGGGTGGTGTACGTGTGCCTGTCCCGATCCTCGGCGCTCGGCGACGACGACGTCGACTGTCCCCCCCCGTTGTGTGACGATGATTTCGAGCGGAAGCTCTTGGCCAACAGAGCGCGTATGGAGTTCCTCGGCGGGCTCTTCGACGGCGCCTGCATCTGCATCTGTCCCTGGGCCTGGGCCTGGACATGGGCATGGGCCAGGGCCTGGGCCTGGGCCTGTGCGGATCCCTGGGCGGGCACATTCGTGTGGCACTTGGCCGCCCCTGGTTCGTAATAGGCGTACGAGTAGACATGATTAAACGGTGCCGCCGCAGCAGCTGCTCCAGCGGCGCCACCACTGGCCCCAGCCGCAGCACCACCAGACCCGCCGCCACCGCCACCGCCCCCATTGAAGGCCACATGCAGCGAGGGGGTGGAGGACATGCCGCCACCAGAGGCGCCGCCGCCATGCGACGGCGTGGCACTGCTGCTGCTGGGCGTCATAACGCCGGCGGCAAAGCCATAGTCCAGCGATGAGGTGGACGACGAGGACTGTGTGTTGGTTGTGGGCTCAAAGCGTTCCATTGTGGCGGCAATGTTCTTGCGGGACCATTTCACCTAGAGAGAGAGAGAGGGAGAGGAGATCGGTTGAGTATATAGAAAGATATAGGATTGTGTCCTTTCACTTAGGGGAACATTTGTCCCGTTTTTCACCTCTATTCCCATAAGTGAAATGCTCTCTATAGAAAAAGGATACCTTTCGCTTAGGGGAACAATGGAGATCAATGGAAAGTCCCCTAAGTGAAAGGCTTTACCTCCAAAAGACTGTATCGTTCCCCCAAGCGAAGGGCTCTCGCCACGTATCCTCACCTGCTGTTCTACGTCCATTTTGTGGTTGCTCCGGCGACTGTGTCCGCGTCGTCGACGCTCCGTAAAGGCCTCGCCGTGGCTGCTGCCCAACAGCAGCTGTTCCCCGCCATTCTGCTGTGAGGACGATGACGAGGACGACGGCGCCGCTGGCATGCAGAACTCGATGCTGTCCATGTCGTCGGGATACATCAGATGGGAGCCCACATGATGATGGTGGCCCAGTGTGGCGGCCGTGCCATGGCCCATGCTCAGGCCGCCGCCATGGCCGTGATTGTGGCCGCCGTGGCCGCCATGATTGAGGGTCATCTGATGCGCCGCCGTGGCCGAGGTGGAGCGCTGGCTAGGATGCCGCATCGAGCCGCCAATGCCACCGATGCCACCGCCACCGCCGCCGCCGCCAGGGGCATTGTGTACGGCCGCGGCTGTCGTCTGATGCTGATGCGAGTGTGCATGCGGATGCGGATGCGGATAGTCGCCAGGTGGCGGCGGCGCAAAGCTGGCAAACTGTGGCGATGCGCAGCGATTCTGGAATTTGGATGCTGCAGATGCGGCACTGCTGCTGGCACTGGCCGGATACATGATGAGTCTTCACTGGGATCTTCGATCTGGAATCGCTCTCGTTCTCTCTCTCTCTCTCTCTGTCGCTCTCTGTGTCCTTCCTCTCGCTCTGGGGAGATTTCTCTCTGTATTTGGGTTTGGGTTTTCCTTCTAGTAGTGGGGCATCATCTGTGGAAGAGGTAGAGTGAAAACATGGCCATTAATCAGAGTTGCAAATGGAAGCATCCGAATGCGCATGCGGGCATGGGGCATGGGGCATGGGGCAGCGATGCGGTGCATGACTGACATGCCATGCCAAAATCCCACAAATAAAAGCTGGAATTATGAGCTTTACCAGAGCTATCCCACACCCCTATCCCTGCCTCCTGCCCCCCACACCACAGTCAATTCCAATTTATTTATGCGAAAACATTGTTGCCACAATAAGTGGCAGAGGAAGCCGGGATGGACCCACAGCAACAGCACGCATGTAAAACATTTGGCGCTGGCATGCCACCAGAGTTCCAGTTGCCGAATGCCGGTCTATGCCACATGCCCCATCAGTTGTTGCTCTCTCCACGAAATGCCATAAAACAGCATTAAAGCTATTAACAGTCAAAGGAGAGGCGGCGGCAAAGCCAGAAGGAAGCCCAAGCGTGGGAGGAGGACCAAGAAGCACCAACAAAAATGTTTAGTGACGAGTGCCTGCTGCCCCTTGGTGGCTGCCAGTGCCACTGCCACTGCCGCTGCCACAGGGGGAAACATAAATCAATCAGTGGGAGAGTCAGATCCCTTTATGAGTCGCCCTCTACCCGGGCCCTCTCCTTGGCCCTGGCCCCCAGCGTGTGTCCAAGATAATCCTAGAAGGCAGACAGACAGACAGAACGACTGGCAGAAACCTGTATATGCTACATGCTACATGCTACATGTGGCTTGCCGCAAGTACAGAGCCACCGAAAGACCAAAAAAAAACCGAGTCTTCCTCTCTGCCTCTCTCTCTCTCTGTCTCTTGCGGCTATTATCGGTTATTAGAACGCCTTCAAGGGAAACACAGAAATTAAAGAAAATATAAGCCTCCCCGAAATGGTATTTTTTTTTATGATGAACTCGGAACATTTCGAGGGCTTAAGGGCCGTAAAAGATCTCTTCAGCGAATCTCAATGATTCATCAAGGCTTGCCTCAGAGAAACGTTAGCGCGAATGGGCCTGAAAGGCAGTAATTGGCCAGGCATACAGTGGAGCTCAGTGCTGATGGCCCTTGGGTGTTCAGAGGGGGTTCAGAGAAAGTGTTTGATAGCTGGTTACCCATAATCGAACGGCCACATTCGTTTCCCATGAGGGATTCAGAGCTCCTTAAATGCAATGAAATATTACATAAATACTGAATAAATAATGCACAAATATCTGTATACAAATAAAATACTAGAAGAGAAGAATTTTGATAGTATGTACTTTAAAAAAAACTATACATATGTTGATTGAAATATATTGACAACGTTCTGAAAAAATACCTAAAAATACTAAATACATATGTACACATATATAAAAAAATACTACCTCAAACAAATACTGAAACACTAAAATACTATGTTGACTGAAATATATGTACAAGAAAGTTCTGAATGAATACCTAAAAATACTAAAAACATATATTTAAAAAAAACTACCCAAAAAAAATACTGTAAAACTATGTTAACTGAAATATATGTATGTATGTTTAAGAAATTTCTGAATAAATACCACAAAATACTAAAAACATATATTTTAAAAAAAACAACAACAAAAAAATACAGAAATATTATGTTTACTGAAATATATGTACAAGAAAGTTCTCAATAAATACCTACAAATACTAAATAAAAATATTTTAAAAAATACCAAAAAAATATTGAAAAATACCGTATACTAGGTATATACAAAATACTAAACAGATACAATAAGAAAAGCAGTACAAGAAAATACCTAAAAAATACTGAATATACTAAACCAAAATCTAGTGCGGTCAAGGATTTTTCAAAATATTTCTATAAGCAAGTTTGACTTTTAGACGAAAATATAAAGAAAACCGTACGATATACAATGGGAAAGCCGCATCTGATATGCGCCTCGTATTACAGCCTTCACATTCGACTGCATCCATCCCGGCCATTGCCCCACGTGCCATCCTACAGGGTATACAAATATCCAAATGAATTTCCCCGCCCCGCTCCTTTCCATCACTCTGGTCAGTCTCTAGTCTCGCTTTTCCTCTGATTGATATATCAAATTGATAGCCATCCGCCGGCTGCCATATAGTCAAATGTTTAGATGGGTTGTTCCTCCACTGCCACTGCCACCTCCACCTCCTCCTGTTGCTGCTGCTGTTGCAATACCCAATTTCCATTGCCCCGCAGATACTTCTGCCACGTGCTACCTCTCTCCATCACCCCCCGACGCCCTCTATCTGGTCTATCGCCATCTCTGTTCAAACTCTTAACAAAACTCGGAAATGTTTGTGCCTCTGCGTATTTGGTTTTCCTTTCCTTTTTTTGTGTTTCTACTTTTTGTTTGGATTTCTGTTTTCTGTTTTCTGTTCCGTTCTGTTCTGTTTTCTCTCTTGCTCTCTCTCGCTGTTTTTTCTCATTTTTCTCTGGGATTTTTCTAGTATTTTTTGTTGTTAGTTTTTGTTACGTTTTTTTTTTTTTTGTTTGTTTTGTTTTTGGGCAATTGCATTTTGCATGCAAATTCTAACGAGTTGTTTGTGGTCTTGTCGAGGCGTTGCCAACAATAAAAAATGGCCAACAGAAACAGCAGAAATGGCAGAAACGGCAGAAACAACACTGATAACAGAGAACAACAATGGCAACAATATGCCGTTTATTTGCTGCATTTGTGCAACATTTTGATACGAGTATTCGCACTGATTGAGTTGCTTTTGTCGTTTCTGCCCAAAAACCAAAGGCAAAACTCCGCAAACACCACACCAATATCGCAATTGATATGCATTTTTCAATTAAGATTTCTGGCCAGAGATTCTCATAAAACATTTGCCCGTGAATCTCTGCTCTGGCACTGCCATTTTCAAATGATTGCTGGTATTTTGTGGGTATTTTTTGGCTGGGAAATGCAATTGAAATTGCAATTAAAAGCAAAGTAAATCTTAAAGCTTACACAAAATATATGTTTAGTATTTTTTTAAGTATTTTCCACTACTTATTTGGCATGTTTTCAGTTATTTTCAACAATTTGATTATAAATTTATGGAATGACATTTTGAAAGTATTTTTTCGGTATTTATTTTATATATGGATATTTATTTATAAATAATATATATGTATATTTATATTTATGTATATGTTTTATTTAATTTATAAACATATATTTTTTTAATATATTTATTTTATATTTTTAGCTAATTACTATACAAATTTACTGAGTATTTAGTTAGATATTGGTATTTTTTATTTTTTTTTGCAAATTTTCCTGAGAATTTTTGTATGACTCTATAATTTGTTGAATTTATATTTTTTAAAACTTTAAATACAATTAGCCCTTTGGATAGACATTTGATGGCATGTCTTGAGTCCTTGAGCCCTTCAAAGCTCAATTTCCCGTTGAAGATTAAATATATCAAATACGTATTTATGTGGATAGTATCTATGACTCTCTTCTACTCTCCACTCCCACTCCATGAGTACCATATAAAATACCGATCGATGTTCGAACCTTCCCCCTGGTTTTGCCTTGGCCAAAAACCACTCGCCTAATGCAATTCTCGAATGCAAAAGCCATAAAAATATCTATTTTAATCGAACACTTTGTAGAGAACTCTCTTTACTTTTTTTTTCTTCTTCCTATATTATTTTTCCCTTAGTCGCTCTTTGGCTCCCTGTCGCCCCTCTACAACTCGTTCTGTGTGTGTGTGTGCCACCCCCCTCCCGACTCCTCTGCTCTTCAGGTGGGGACGATGCTGCACGAGATGCTGCACCGTTTGGCAAAAGCAATTTAAAGTCTTCTGAATCTTGGGTTCATCCTCTTCCGTCCATCGTCCTCGGGGGGCAGCAGCAGCAGCAGCAGCAGCTGCAAGAATGAGAGGAGTTCCGAGCAGCAAAGCATTGAATGTATCTTATGGATACATCCCCAGCAGCCCCAATCCACGTTCTGTATTTGAATGCCTCAGCTGCCTGCTGGCAATTCGATTTCATGCTGCAATTTAATTTGCTTCACTTTGGCCCCGACAGCAGCAGGCAGCAGGCAGCACAGTTTTCGATTTGAAAAGCAAAAGTATCTCAAGGCAAGAGGTTCTTTCTGCTACACTCCTGCCTCGCCTCGCCTCGCCCCACCCCCTCCTCCGCCTCCTCCGCCACGCAGCACTTGGCAAAAGGGCAACAGGTTCGGGGGCTCATGGACTCATTAGGCAGTCATCGAGTGCGCTCTCGGCACACAAAAAAGGAGACCTCATGAGCCCCCACCATGGTGCTGTCCTGGCCCATCCCGTCCCGTCGCCAGTTGGTTTGTCATTAACACATTTTGTGCATGTTGTGCATCATTAGAGGAGGCACATGAAAGGATAAGGATGGCCACACACCCAAGCACGGCCCTCGTACACTGCCAGAAATGAGGGCGGGGTTTTTGCGGGGTCTGTCTTGCCAGTGGAAGTCCGGGGTAAATCGATGAATCGATTACAAGGAGACGAGTCGATTTGTTCCCTTTCCATTGACTGTTCCCTAAACGACTGTTCCTACCGCTGGCTAACTGTTCCCCAGTCTCCGACATCCTTGAGTCTCTTAATGGAGGGAAATCCTCCTTCTTGAAGGGTCGCTCTTTTGGGTACCAAAAATCGCTCTGTGATTGCGGTGCAACTGATCTCAGTTACTGTTCTCACTTACTGTTCCTACTTGCTGTTCTCACCCACTGTTCTTACTGTTCCTACTTACGGTTCTCATGTACTGCTCTCACTTACTGTTCTCTCTCAGTGTTCTTACTTACTGCTCTCACTTACTGTTCCCCCTTAGTGTTCTCATGTCCCGTTGTCACTTACTCTTCTCTTCTCACTCACTCTCTCTCTCTCTCTCTTACTAGCTGTTCACACTCTGCAATACTATTCCCACCTTTAAAAATCCTTATAATTTCCCACCATACTCCATTAATTTTGCTTTTGATGAAAGGAGTAACTGTTCCCATATACTGTTCTCACTTACAAAATCTGTTCCCACCTTTAAATATCCTACTAATTTCCACACCATACCTTATTACTTTTGGAGTAACTGTTCTCACTTACAAAACCAATATAAATACATAAAACTGTTCCCACTCATGCCTCCTGCCTACTGCTACTACAAGATGTTCCCAACATTCACTTAGCTCTATGTTCCAACTGTTCTCATTAGCTGTTCCCACTTGATAATCCCTTTTCCAATTGCTCCCACTAGAATTTTTATCACTTACTGTTCCCACACACCTGTCTCATAAACTGTTCCCACCCAAAACTCTTCCCACTAAAACTGTTCCCACTTCTAAATTTCAAACATACATAACTCCAATTCGATTTCTATCAGTGCAGTCATTTCACATGTTTCATTATTTGAGCAATGCCTCTGACACGTGGCGTCTGCAGTCAGGCCACCACACCGCTGTACGCCTCTCCTCCCACTCTCCCTCCTCCTCCTCCTCCTCGTCCTACTCCTAATCCTCTAGCCACACCCATTCAGAGCCCTTGCCACGACGCACACCTCATGCTTCGCCCATCGCCCTAACCAAAATTATTCATTGATGTCAATGCCAAAGAGGAGATTTTCCCAGGCAGCCTCCATCGTCAGGAGGGGTCTGTGCCTTGAGCTGCTGATGCTGCTGCTGCTGATGGTCCGTCCTTCTCCTGGTTTTCCTGCTTGCCATGCATATGAAAATTGGCCAATTTGGCGAAGCGTTTGGCTTCACTTTGTTGCTCCTAGAATCCAGCAACAGGATGAGGCACAGGGTCCCGAGAGAGCGTGTGCTCCCCTCATCTCGGAAAGGAGCAGAGCCGCAGAGCCACAGAGTGGCGGATTGGCGGATTGGCAGAATGGCGGACTGGCGAGTGAAACGAGAAACTACATTTGGCTTCTGTTTCCCTTGGACTTTGGGACTCTTGGCGCTGGTGGCGTTGGTGGCGTCCTCCACGTAATGACTTTAATTAACATACATACACGAAACTTTTGGCAGTGGGGGGCGGCGGGCAGCCGGCAGCCAGCAGCTCGTGCCACAAGCGCTCAAGTGGAAGCTTTTGTTTTTTCTTGGCCAGAAAGGGGAGCTGCGGCAACAGAAACAAAAACAGAAACCGAAATGAACCGAACACACAAAATGTGGGCCACAACTTGGTGGCGAATGTTGCAGCTGCAACAGCAACAAAAACACCGCGCAGTGGCAGTGTCTAAAAACAACAACAACAATGGGAAGCTTAATGAAAGGGAAATGCATTCTACCAGCTGTTTTTCTTTCAACTTCTTCGGTATTCAAATATTTGATCAAATGAATGAGAAAATTTCATTGGAAAACTAAGGAAAATATGCGAGAGGAATGAGGATGCGCCCACAAAGAAAGGGCAGACAATTATTGGGTCACGTGGAGCGTACGAATAGATGAGAACAAGAGCCTTAGCTTGTGGATATCCTGCAGATTGGGTGACGAATGGGATTACGTAGGGGAAAAGGTTCAAGTTCCGGGGTTCCGGGGCGAGCTATTGCTTCTGAAGAATGGATTAATGGAAGAGTTAAGCTTAGTAATATGTACATATATTGAATGTAGGAAATATCTGGTCTAAGCAGTGCCTTAGGGAACATCAGAACCCTGTCATCATCACAGCAAACGAATCTTTCATTTTATTCATGGTTTCAGCCGTTTCGCAATGATATTTGAGGGAAGGTAAGCCTTATGTAGGGATGCCGCAAAGGCAACTGATGCTGAGGAAATAATTATTCGCTGTAAAAATCCCATAAATCCATGAAATACTAAACAAATACTTAGAACTGAAGAGTCTTTAAAAATATACTGCGAAAATTCCAAATAAATACTGAAAATTACTAGAAGAATATTCAGGAAATATACTGAAAATTGCTACATAAATACTAACAAAAATTTAGTCTTACTACACTAAAAACACGCTTCATTAAATTACAAATTTAAATGGAAAAACTACTAAATTAATACTGAAAAAATACCAAAATTTATATGAAATTAATGCTAATTTAATTCTGAAAAATACTAAATAATTTCAGAAAAATACTAAATTAATTCTGAAATAATTCTAAATTATTTTAAAAAAAAACTTAATTAATTCTGAAAAATACTAAATTAGCTCGGAAAAATATACTAAATTAATTCTGGAATACATACTAAATTACTCCGAAAAATACTAGAAAAAATTGAAAACAATTCTAAATTATTTCATAAAAAATATTAAATTAATTCCGCAAAAATACTAAATAAGCTCTGAAAAATACTAAATCAATTCTGAAAAACTACTACATTTTCTCTGAAAAAAGACACTAAGTAAATATACTACAAAAAAGTACTACATAGCTACTAAAAAATACCAAATAAAATGTTTGTTTAAAATACTATAAAAATGTCATAGAAAATAACTAATAAAAATACAAACTAAAAACAAAAAAAAAGGAAAAACCAAATAAAATACTAGATATTTATAGGAATAGGAAATTTTCGGATACGAAGTCACACGTGTATCACCATGTGGGATGGCACCACAATCTGAAGCACATTCAGTCATAGAACATCTTAAAAGTGAATCAACTTCATTAGCCTCATGTGAATGTGCTGCCAATGGAAGTGTGGCATCAAGACCATCTTCGGAGTGTATCCATAGCTCGGTTTATATCTGTCTATCCATACACATTATCTCCTTTAATCGAACTCAAGAACAACTGCCTTTTTCTGTACTGCACTGTTCCACTGTACTCTTCCCAATCGGTTCATCAAACAGAACCTTTTTTCCGAATGTATCGCGCAAATGGAAACTTATTGGAATTTCGAAAATGATAGCGTTGACATCCATTCCCCTTCTCCCTTCCTCTCTCTCTCTCTCTGTTTCCCTCTCTGACTGTCATCGCAGCCTAAAAGCAGAAGAGGGCCAAGATTTTGTGTGTGCTTTTTATTTCACTTTTATTGTGTTTTATGTCGCAACACACACGACAGACAGAGAGACAGCCAGTGAGACACAGAAAAAAGTCAACCAGAAATCGGCTTAACAGAAGGGAAACCCGAAAACCGAAAACCGAATGAAGAAAAGAAACGGAATTTTGAAGAGGCAACACAATCCTCAAGAGATGCGTATCTTGCGGTGCCCCCAAAAGTCCCCCGCCCCCCCCCCCCCCATCGGTTATCATCTCCATGTTAGTGGAGGCTTAAGCCATGAAGATTTTCATTTTCTATTTCATAAAGTGGACCATGGAATGGGTATGGGCGAATGCCGGAATGGTGGAATGGTGGAATGGTGGAATGGCCTTTGAATGTGGAGATTTGTGTGCCTAACTGTCTCTCGCCCCATCCACTTTTTCGATACCTTTGATATGCATCTATCTCCATCTATTCGGGTCTGTCTATGGGTTCTGTGTGGCTTTTTATTGACATTTTGTTTGGGATTTGATTAAAGGAAAGAGATGCCCCTGCCTCTGTCCCTGCCTTTGCCCCTGCCCCTTCTTTCCATCCATTTCTCACTCATTTTGGTGTGCATTTTGTTTATGATTTGTCAAGATCTTAAGTCCATGAAAAATGTGTGCTGGCGATAAGAAGTTTTTCCAGTAGGACAGAAGGAAGAGCAGGAGGAGGAGCAGGAGGAGCAGCAGGAGGAGCAGCAGGAGGAGGAGCAGGAGTAGTGCTAATAAATTCACCTTTTACCGCAAAATATTGCCCAACATTTGCAAAAGACAAACAGCTCAAAAAGCAAGAGAGACGAAGGCCTCCACCTCCGCCTCCACCTCCACCTCCACCTCCGCCTCTAGCCCATAAATCTCCTGCGAGAGGAATCCCTAGCCTGGCCTGGCCTGGCCTGGCCTGACTGGCTGGCGGCTTGGGTGTTGATTTTTGTCAACCTAATACAAAAAGCAAACAAAATTTGTGTTGGCATTTGGTTAGATTTGCCAGAGGAGCGTCGACAGGGGGGTGGGAGCGGCACAAGATGGGATGGAGAGGGTGGCGAATCGTGGCGAGTCCCTGGGCTTCGGGTTCAAGTGCGCGGGGCAAGTGGAGAGGCATTAAAGTGGGCACTGGGGATTAGACGTTGATGAAGGAGGCACGGAAATCAAATATTCGACGAGTTCCTGGGTTCACGGGGCGTATGAAATATTGAGACGATTATCAGGTGGAAAGTTCCCTCCGCTGACCTCACCTAACCGCACTGGACTTGGGAGAGTCCACCTACACCTACCCATCCACCTTCAGGGTATCTTTAATAGTTTAACTGATGTGTTTGAAGGGATGCCTCCTGCATTCCTGCAGAACTTCTCGATCAATATTTGTATTTTTGGAAATTTAAAGGATTTTCGAAGTAAAATAAGAGATTCAGGCGTTCAGGATGACAAATAGATTTCCTTGCCCTCTCTCGGTGTAGTATTTTTTTGGTATTTTTTTAGTATTTCACTGCAAAAAAAAGACCGAGTAAAGTAATGCTATCACCATATTTTTGAGAATATTTTAAGTACTTTTTAAGGTTTATTCCAAATTTTTTTTTCTTGTATTTTTTTATTTTTATTTTTTTTTTATTTATTTTTTTTACTATTTTAATAGAATTTTTGAGTATTTTCAATGTTTAAGTTTGGTATTTTGTGGTATTTACTTTAGCTTTAAAGCTTTTAAATTTGGTATTATTTATCAGTGTGTATTTGGTATGTTTTAAAATAGTATTTTTGTATTTCTTTCAATAATTTCCCCCAACGAATGGTTTATGAAAAATACGAATGTATCCGTTCGCTTAGTGGAACAATTTTACAGGGAACAAAAATGCATCTTTTAAGCAGAGTTCAAGCGGAACAGGGATCAGCGGTAGAAGACCCTAACATACGTCTGGTGTACACAGCATATCAGAAGTGTTGTGAAATACTTCTGGATATTTCACGCCCCAGATAGAAGCTGCAGCGAGTCCAGGGTCAGGCGTTACCCAGGCGTAAGCTCATATTTTCTTCGAAAAAGATTTCCAGAAAGAAAGCTTTTTGACTGCTAACCTCTATCCATCTTCCATGTGTATAGGACATTCTATATCTCTTGCTCTCTTCGGAGTAAGCCCCGTCGCTTGCACTTACCAAATTCTTGGAGAATATTTCCACTTTCGTTCCACTGAGGCTGCCAGATGTTGCTGCTGCTGCTGCAATGAGAACGAAATGGTACAAGATATTAGAACAGAGTCACAATTTAATTAGCAGGCGTATACTTTTGCAACAAACTGTGTAACCAACCAAACAACAGGGCAAAAAAAAAAAAAGTCTACAAAAATATACTCGGAGAAATGGTCTCCTCTGCGGCAGTGTTTCGAGGGCATGTGACTTATGAATGTCAGACAAAATGAAATTTTATCTCTCTGGATGGGAGCCCCCTCCCCCCCCCCCCCCCCCCCCCCCATCCATCCATCTGCTGTTTGTAACATTTTGCTTTAGCATTCTCATCATTTCAAAGTCAAATGCTGGATAAATAAAACTGCTTTTTTCCCCCGTATGTAGTTTTTCTCTTACTTTTGTGCTTTTGTTTTCTTTGTTTTTTATTCTGTTCAAAGCTTTTTCTCGGAATTCATAATTGAATGTTTTTTTTTTTGTTCATCCTTCTCCTAAAACATCGTTCATCGTTCGGTTCCACTTTCTGTGTGTTTTTCTCGGAGGATGATATGGGATTTGCAATTGAATTAAATTCTGATGCCATTTGTCTATGGTTTTCCGTCGTTCGTTCGCCTTTCGGTTCGCCTCTCGATGGTATTTTGTCGGATCCTCTGGTTCTTTGATTGAAATTCTTGTGATTGCTTGGGTTAATTGTTCGATTCGAGGTCCCTGATTGATCTGTGCTTTGATTGCTGAATGAATGAATGGCTTGATGGTTCGTTTTGGTTTTCAAACTCAAGTGGAATGGATTTTTATTCATAAAAAGCACGAAGAAAGCGTCAAATCATCTCTCTCCCAGTGTGGCTTAGCATTTGAGGAAGATGCAGGTGGTTGTTGGCAAAATCTACCAACTTTTTTTTTCATAAATACTAAAAACATACCAAAAAAATACTACACCGAGAGTGGGCAAGGAAATCTTCTGTTGAATGTAGGACCTCTGAACCCCTGAATCTCTTATTTGACTTAATTTTTTTAAATTTTATTTTTAATATTTTGTAATAGTATTTTTGAGTATTTTCAATGTTATAGTTTGGTATTTTGTGGTATTTTCTTTAGTTTCTATATTCGGTACTATTTATCAGTATGTAATTGGTATGTTTTAAAATAGTATTTTTAGTAATTTTTTATTTTTTATTAAGATATTTAATTATTTATTTATTTAAAAATTAATTAGAGCATTAATTAATAAAATAAAAAATGTACTGCTTAAAAAAAAATTTCCTGCAGAATTCTTTTGCCAAAAAATCAGTATTTTTAGCCTATTTTCTGGCAACTTCAATAAGGATCACTTTCTTTTCAAAGAAATCAGCTCTAAAAAAAAGGTAGGAATTCATTTTTTTCAATTGTGACCCATTGTTAGACCCACAAATTATTCCCAGAATAGTTTTTGGCTTTTATTCTGCGAGAGCTTAGGCCTGTCCTTCGTCTCTTAGACGTTAATCAACCAGAAGCCGCAGCACTTTTTCGCTGCAGAAAAACTCCGTGGAATCCTAATCGTAATCGTGAATTTTTTCAACTACGAAAACCCACAATGAGAACAATGGAAAAAGAGCGAAAAAAAAGAGGAGGAAAACAGTTCTTTAAGCTGCCCAAAAGGGAGAAAGAATTGAGAGAGACCCGAATATGGATTGAAACCTTAAGAGTGGGAAAGCCCAAGGAAAAGTCCAGTGTGCGGTCGTCTATGGCTTTCCACTGACAAAGCCCCACAAATGTCATTGCAAAAATGTTTTAATTGAGCACCAAGGATGGGACATCCATCCATCCATCCTGACTAATGGAGGACTTTTTGAAACATAAGCAAGGAGAAAAGGAAAACCCAAAATCAGGAAAAAGAAAGTAGACAAAAAAAAAGACCCCCCCGAAAGGGGATGCTGGCGGGGGGCTGGCTGGGGGCTGGGCAATACAAATAAAATAGAATTTTAAACCGCAAGAAAACGTGCGTTATTCATTTTTGAATTTATAACACAATTGGGGGGAATGTGAATGCGAATGCGAATGAATGTCAAAAGAGGAAGTCCAATTGGTGGCTGAAGAGCAGAGGACTCGAAAGAGTGGATTGTCGTGTGGGTGGGGCTGTGGGCGTCCCCCCCCCCCCTCCGTCTAGTAAAGGAGTGAAAATGCGCAGTGAAAATAAATTCTTGCTGGCATCTGCTGTTGCTTCTGATACACTTTATAGAAAGGGGATTGGAGGAGAGACCTACGCCCCACTTGAGAAGGAATAAAGAGATATTTTCAGCTCCATAGATGATATATCTGGGATCGAGAGGAGGCCACTCGATGCTCCAACAATCGGCTATATACCGCCTCTCATCGTCTGCAATAATCTAAGACTTTCAGGAGATCGAAAAGGGTATCCCAAAGCTTTGGTTTCTCCATTTCTCCATTTCTATTGCTGTTTCGTTTCATTTTATTTTTGGGTTGTTGTTGCCGTGTGCGACACATAAAAATAGAAATAAATAAGGATGTGTTTGGGGTTAGAGCAGGAAGGAAGGAAGGAAGGATGGCTGCTGAGCAGGAGACGGCACCGGGGCAGGAGCAGAGGCAGGGGCAGGGGCAGAGGCAGGGGGGGCATGCCAAAGTCAAAGGAAATCGTGTCGTGGCAAATGTGACACACACCTTCTCAACCATCTCCAAGCGCGACTCGCAAATGACTCCAGTTCTCGCGGCGAAATTGACAAAAAAAAATATATAAAATATAATAATAATATGTAAAAAAGAAAGCCAAGGAAAGTGGCAACAGAATGTAACCTGTGCGAAATAACAATAATGATCATCATCATCATCATCGGCATCGTCCTCGTCCTCCTCCTCGCCCTCGCAATGTTGCAAAGGGTGGTGGGGGGGAAGGGGGGTGTGCCACCAGTTTCTGAATTTCTTGACATTTTTAAAGTCAGCTTCAAGTTCGTTTCGTTTGGGCATCCCATGGGGGAATGTGCTGATATTTCTACAGAAATTGAATTCTTTCTCCATTTTTTTTTCCTGTCGGTAACAAGTTCACGGTTGATGGAGGTACATACCATACTATGTGGGTCTTTAAGGCGAATGTTCGGGCAAAGGAATAGGACTTTAACGTAACACCCCTTTCCCCCAGGCACATTCGACGAAGGAAAAGTATGATACGTTGATTCGAATCCAACGAAGAGCAGATTTCAGAATTTTCATGCGGTATTCGGGACTTTAAGCCATATAATACTACAAAATACCAAACAAAATACTATAAATAATACACAAATACTGATAAGTACCTAAAACAAAAAAAGATACTCAAATATACTATAATATTTAAATAAATGTAAAACAAATACTATGAAAAATACTAAAAATTCTATTTTAAATCTATACTAAATACTAAAAAAAATAATTGAAGAAAATATTGAAAAAAAACCAAACAAAATACTGTAAAAAAATTTTGAAAAATACTTAACAATTAAAATAAAAATACTGAGGAGTGCCTTAAAAAATACAACAAAAAAAGATAAAAAACGTTAAAAAATAATACTATGAAAAATACTGAAAATACTATGCTGTTTTTCGTTACTGGGGATTGTTTACGATGAAATGATAAACACATAGGTACTAAAAAATACTGAAAAATACTAAACAAGCTAATGAATAGATACTTAACAAAAAACTAAAAAAAATTATAGCACAAAAAAGTAAAAAAAAATCGAAAGCCAAAAAATGCCTTTCAGATGTTGAACCCTGACTACAAAATACCCCTCGAACAGTGAAATGGAACTTTGGAATACGCAAGATTCATACATGAAATCCCTGGCACAAACATGTGTATATTTTGCAACAAAAAACTTGAGCGAACAACAAACTTACTTTCCCTTTTTGCCTTTTTGCCGCTAAGAATTCGTGGGGGTATTGCAGTTCTTCGTTAAAGTTTGTTCTGCTGGGATGGCTGAGATACTGGCCCCTAAGCCGGCTGTACTACCAATCAATAGTCAATTGTTAATCAATGATCTGAATACAGAATTAATCGTCAAAGGAACCGCGCTCGCCTTTGGGCACTGAAGACCCACTTCGATGGGTTGATTCGAGTGTCCCCGGGAAGACCCGCAGCTGGGGTTCCCATCGGAGCCCCGTTGCAACCCCTTTTCTTATGCTCTTTCCTGTTCTGCTCTGCCATGAGTCATGAGACATGGCCTTGTGTTTGCATACAGATAAACCCATGCCACACCACGGCACACACTCGACGAGGACGACGAGGGGGGGAATTTTTTCATATGCCTGCGATTACAATATATATGAGGCATGCCTCAAGAAGCAGCGTCTTTCCAGTACAATCAACCGAAGGGGCTGGGCGAGGCGGGGCGACCTTGTACGTACAAATTATTGAATGTGCCTGTGTGGCAAGGAGTGTGCAAATATGTGTGAAATTTATTTGCCACACAACTCGCCCCAAGGGAAGAGGAGTGCTGCCTACCCGTATCCGTATCGCCGTATGTGTGTGTGTGTGTGTGCAACCCTTTTCCTGAGGGTTTCTCTTTTTTTTCCAGGGGTTGTGCACCTTTTTGGTTGTTTAAAAATCACTTGATTGCACAAATGCTCATTGAGCTAATTTAAAAAAAAATAAGAGGAGGAGAGAAGAAGGCCAAAGGGCAGGGCAACTTGAGCCCACGGTTACATTTGATGGGATTCCGATTTCCATATGGAAGCCCTACCTGACACTGCTCCCTCTCTCGCTCTCTCTCTCTCTCGCTTTGAAGGAGTCGTCCTTAACTAACTTAACTAAATTATTAGCTTCCCGCACTCCTCTTGGGGCTTCGGGGCTAATGCTCAGCAATGTGGAAAAATGTGTTATGTCCTTAAAAACAAAAGGGCAAACGACGCTGCCTGATGGTTGATCAAATTACCAGACCCCCACCCCTCCCCCCCCCTCGAATACGGTACGGTTCTACCGCTTTGATGCACTTGAGCCGTGCTCCCCCCGCCCCCACCGACTGTCCGAACTGTCCTGCTCTGTCGTGTCGGGAGAGTAGTCAAAGAAGCAGTCAAGTCCAGCAGTCAAGGAGGTGTCCAGAAGTAGAGACGGAGTCCAGGACCAACTCGAAGTATTGTCCCCTCGTTTTGGGGTAGTGGACAGCGGCTCTGGGGGCGCCTTTTGTTGTGCTGCCCTTTTCCTGGGGGGTCACTTTAATTAATTACATGAAATGAGTTCTTTTCTTGTTGCGGTGCCAGTTCGGGTGCGGGTGCGGGTGCTGTTGGAAGGTCAAAGGGCTGTCAGCCATAGGCCAAATTACACGGTGAGAAATTTTAGACACAAAGGGCAACAAAAACAACAGCAACCATTGAAATTGATGCCAAACAGGAAAAGGAGTGAAGAGAGAGACAGGAAATGAAGGGAACTCAACCGAAATATAATCCAACAGTTGAGAACTTTCGAATTTTGTTTGCGCTAATTTTAGATATTTTCCAAGCATTTCTGGCGACACTTTATGGGGCGAAAATCTAAATGCGTCCAGGATATATGTATGTACAAGACAGATGCAGGTCCTCTCTTGACCAAATAACATCTTTAATTAAGTAGTGAAGAAATACAAGAAGAAAAGTATTGGGAAAATACTAAACTATATGCTGGAAAATACTAAAAAAAATACTGAAAAAAGCAAATTAATACACTGAAAACACACACAAGAATATATTAGTAAATATACTAAACGATATGCTGAAGACTACCAAACGATATACTGAAATATACTAAACGATATACTGAAAAATGCCAAACACCATGCTGGAAAGGACGAGACAATATACTAAAAATTACTAAACAAAATACTGAAAAATGCAAAACAATACACTGAAAACACAAGAGAATATACTAAATAATACACTGGAAAATACAAAAAGAAAATACAACAAAATAAACTAAACGATATACTGAAATATACTAAGCGATATACTGAAAAATACCAAGCAATATACTGGAAAATACCACAAAATATATTGAGAAAGACTAAAAATTATACTGAAAAATGCAAAATAATACACTGAAACACACACAATACATTGAAAAATATTAAGCAACATACTGAAAAATACAAAAAAAAAATTACTAACCAATGTAAAAATATAGCTAAAAATACTAGCAAAAATGTAGTAAAAATTGCAAAACATTATACTGGAAAATACCAAACAATGTACTGAAAAGAAGTACTGAAAATACGAAACAGAATAATTAAAATATTAAAAAAGTCTTAGCAAAATCATAAAAAAATGAATGCAAAATTCTACACAAAAAAAGTACAATGGAAAAAAAAAGAAAAGATACAGAGGCGTCGAGATGTGCTCCCTCTGCCTCAAGGCAAACATCCAGCCAGTCGATACACCGTGTGTGTGTGTATGTGTGTGTGTGTGTGTGGGTGAACTCAAAAACTCCGAACTAGCTCCCTTTTGCAGAGCTGTCGAAAACAAATCCATTTAGTGGACCATCTTCTGGTCTGATTCGCACTTGAAATGAGTTTTTTTTTTCCGAAAACTTCAGAGCCATTTCGCACTTCTTTGCGCCCTTTGAACTCATTCTCTCTCTCTCTCTCTCGCTCTCTCGGTCTCTGTCTCTCTGTCAAGCTTGGACGTTCCATTACCAATTCCATTTAGCCAATGAAAACAACAAGAAAAACTACGCAAAAGTCAACCAACAAAAAAGAAGAAAATAAAAATACTCTCTCTCTCTCTATCTCTCTCTGGTGGGTTGTGGGGGGGCGGGGGCATGTTTGGCAATTAAATCATTTTGACCATAAATCGAATTTCGCAACAGAGTCAGTCCGTGTCCCCGTGTCCTCCTCTCCTCAGTGTTAATCCAATTAACTTGGCCTGCATCAAACACATTCCTTTGCAACAGCAAAAGGAAGGAAAACGGAGGATGTCGAGGATGTGGCAGTGGCGGTGGGACTTCGTGAATAAAGAAATGAAAACAGTTTCAAAGAAAACTCGACTCAAACTTCAAGTTTTATAGTTTCTCCCCCCCCCCCACTGCCCCCTCAACTGCCGCCTCCCACAGCATATATCCTTTTGGCTCCTTCGTATAACTTATACCTTATATCCTCACTCTATAAAGCCCCGTTTATCCCCTCCCCCAAATATCTCCGCCTCGCTCTATCTCTCTCTCTCTCTCGCTCTTTCTCTCTCTCGCTCTCTCTTCTCGGCTACAAATTTCATGCGAAACTTCTCGGCTCTCTGAAAACTTTTCACAGGCATTTCATTGGAATAACTTCCACCGTACCGCCCCACCCCCACCCCCACCCCACCCCTCACTGTACCCCCCAAGGAGTTCCCCCCAACCACCCCGCCCACCCCACACCTCTATAAGGTGGGGTACTGCTTGTCCTGACAAATGTTTTCATTGATTTTTACGAGCAGCGAAAGAATAAAAATAAATTCCTCCCGTTTGTACCGTTATTTTATTTGGCGCCCGAAAAAAAAATCAAAAAACAACAAAAATCAAGAGCCCCCACATAGAAAAACGAGTGGTTTTATTTTTTTACAACAAAAAAATCTCAAATTTTTTGTTTATTTTTTTCGTTTGTTTTGCGTGTTTCCGACACTATTTCAAATATGCAGGAGGGGGGGCGGAGTGGGGCACAGGGGGGCGGAGGGGGCGTCAGTTTTATGATGCCCCACACACTGGCTGGTCGGGGGTGGGGGGTGGGGGAGTGGGTGCTACCGTTAACGATCCTCCTCTCCTGATGTCTATCCACGTGATGTGCGTGTCCTGCTTCATGTGTCGTAAACGCATCATAAACACAGCTGCCACTCTGCCACGGACAGGGGGGGAGGGGGCACACACACACAGATAAGGGGCCGATGGGGGCATCATCATACTCTCTTTTTTTTTGGGTGTGTGTGGGTCGGGGAGGACTTTAAAGAAAGCGGTGGCACGAATGAGAGCACCATATGCTGCCACCGATCTTTAATCAACAGGTGGGGGGGGGGGGGGGGGGGCCATCGACCATCGACCTTCGACCATGGTCTTGTCCGCTCAGCGAAATCCATTCAAGTGGGAATTTTTCAGAATTTTTGAAGAATTTTTTAAGAATTTATTGAGCCAAAAGACGCTGTTCCCCTAAGCGAAAGGCCACAACAGAAGAGCATTCCCCAACGAGGGATTGTGGCTTATTTTCGATGATATTTCGCCCTTGGCAAGCCTCTGCCAGGCCCTCATCGAAGACACTGTGGAAATTCCAACCGATTGCCACTCCATGGATCCTCCTTCCATGGATCTTTCAGGTGAAAATCCCTCCCATCTAAAGGGAATTGCAATCTGGGTAATCATCTTAGAATCGTTTTAAATCATGGGCCAAATCGTTGGCTCTCTTCTTAAGCAACCCCAGCCTTCTCTATATATCATTTTCTGGGCTTATCACTTCGTAAATCCCATAAAAATTTCAATCATCATAAAAAAAAACTAAAAAAAAAAACAAAGCGTTTGATTTGAAATTGTTTTGATTGTTGGAAAACTCAAAATAGGGAAATTATTATCAACCGAAAGAACAGAAATATGGATTATCTGCCACAAAAATATACTTTCCACTGGGATGTTGCATCCACGATGACGACGCTGCTGCTGCAGGGCTGTGGCAAAGGTTTGATTAGCCTCGAATTCTCGCCCCCCCACTCCCTTTTTTTGATGTGTTTTATGGGGATTTTTACGAGTCATAAAATGCATTTCAACAACAGCTTGAACGGATCCCAGAGACAAGACATTCGAGTGGTGGCATTAATGTATTATAGTATTATTAATACTCCCCCCTCTCCACCTCTATCGCCTCTCCCTCCCTCCTTCGCTCTCCCTGTGAACTTTTAAACCCTTGAGTTATGCGGGGCATGGAAGATGGGTGCCTCGGGAGTTCATTGTTGGGTCGAGCAACTCGAGAGTCGAGCCCAATAAAATGTAATTAATTTGCCAAAAACTTTTCCCTTCACAAAAGCCAAAAGCCAATAAACCAAAAGTCGAAGACGGAGATGCAGCAGGAGGATGGGGACGGGGATGGGGATGGGGATGGGGATGCCAGGATTTGCATGAGCCAAAAAATCGGGTAAGAAAAGAAGGCCCGTCCCGTCCCGGCCCAGAAGCAGGGCAAACAAGAGAAAGGCCAACAGCTGCTCGACATAAAACTTATAGAAGCTGGCGAAACTCCTCCGAAAACCCAGAGACGGGGGGAGGGAAGGACACAGGGAAAGCGGGGGGGACACAGGGACAGCGGAGGGGCGGGGATGGGGGTAAGGCAGCAAGGCACTGCCATTGCTGCATTAAAAAGTTAATAAAAGTGGAGCATGCCACAAGTCGTGCCGCAATTTGCGGCAGCTGCAGCGGCTCCATGCCAGAAAGGATATGGATATGAATATGAGTAATCCTAGTGCCACACACAGCAGCAGAAGGAGGAGGTGGAGGAGCAGGGGGAGCAGCAGGGGGAGGAGGGGTAGGAGGGAGAACAGCAAAAGGAAAAGTCCTTGTGGATGGAACAAAACTTGTTGCTCTTCAGGTGGCATAAGCTGCGACTTTTGCACTTGCACTTGCCGCATTTGCTGTGGCAACTTCCTGCCACTGGTGGCACTGCCACTGCCACTGCCACTGCCACTGCCACTGCTTTCCTGCCACCAAAAGTAGCAAACAATTAAAATCTCCTCCAATGAGGATGTGTGTGCGTTCCAGCAGGATGTTCTCGGAAATGCCATATGGGGAACTTGCCACGTGGACAACTTGAGTGGATTTCAACGCTTGGAACGTGTGGAATTGAAGCAGGTACTGTTATTTAGAGCTGCATTTTCTTCGGGCTTCGTTTGCCCGGGGAAATCCCTTGGGAAAACCATTGGAAATGTTCCAAACTCTGACCTAGGCCCACAATTAGTTCCATTTTGTTCCACAAAACGTTGGAATAGTTCGCCAATGCAAAGGAGAGCGTTTTGCTTTGTTTTTGGAACCAAGGAATGGAACATTTACAGGAACTGGAACAAATGGAACCAAAATGGAACCAAGCTGGAACCAGTGGAACTATAGGAACACATTGGCTTAAAATATTGGCACGTGAAAGTGGAATGTGTTTCTCGTTGAAGGAGTTTCCACTTTTCAGAACAGACACAAACCGCAAGCCATAAATAAACTTCTGTCAAAATTTAAACCACAAGAATATCTGAATTATAGGAAGTATATATATACGGAAGTATATGTGTTCGTGTGTGTGTGTGTGTGTGTGTGTGTGTGTGTGTGTGTGTGTGTGGATGTTGCAACTAAATGCAACTCTCTGCTGGCAAGTGGCAAGAGCTCACTTCCACTTGCGGTTTCAAGGGTTACTCAACGCATGAAAGAGGACCCAAGGACCCCGAAAGACCCCTCCCTAAGACCCCGTAGAGTCGGCATCGGTGAAGGGTAGGAGGCAGGGTAGGGTAGGGCAGGCTAGGAGGCAGGGTAGGGCAGGGTAGGAGGCTGGGGCTGATGGCAAGCCTTTGGCTGTTGCCAAGGAGAAGAAGCTGCTTCTGGAGGCTGCCTTTCTCGTTGCACTTTAAGTAATGTGGCCAATTGAAAATGTCGAACAAGTGCCGCACACACACACACACATGGACACACACACACACACACACATGGACACATGTACACACACAAAATGCCAGCAGCAACGTGGAGCTAATTAAGAACGCATTAAAACGATTTGTGTGCAACGTAACACAGGAAGCAAAGCAAAGCAAATCAAAGCAAAACCAAAGCAAAGGAAAGGGGGGGCGAGGGGGCATCCCCCTCCAAGCCCCAATGGGGGGGGGCACAGATTAAGCGGCATAAGCGGCTGCCATATGGCGTTCTCTCCGTTCGAGGGGAGGATTATGCCAGAGCGAGAGAACGCCATTATGAAAGACAATTAACAAAACATTGAATTCGGTTGCGTGACCTCCAACCCTCCACCCCCCCGTGACGGAGAAAATCGCATAGAAGAGCGGACCCTAAGCTGATTAACGGATGGATCTACCCAACCGAAAAACATTCACATTTAACGAAAGCCAAACCCAAAGGCCACGACCAAATAATATGGCATGGAATGCCCTGCGATGCGATATATTTGTAGGATGAGTAGGAGATAGGCGATAGGAGACCAGCATCCAGGAGCCTTGAGATCCAGGGGGGATAGGATGATTTCAACCCGAAAGATCCTTCGAACTGCAACAAATTGAGGGCTTCGATGGGGCATGGCCTCTGTTTCCATAGTTTCCCTAGAAATACCCCTTTTCTAGACCCTCAATCTCTCACAACTCTCCAATTGCATGTGTCCTTTCGCTTAGGGGAACATTGCCAAAGCCTTGCAATGTCATTCGAAGGTGCTGCTGCTGGCTTCCAACGGAAACAAACTGGCAAACTGGCTATCTGGCAGATTGCCTCGTGTCGTCCTTGAAGGAGGGAGCCACTCCCCTCCCCCCCCCCCTTCCCCCTACCACCAAACGAGCAAACAATGCGAAACTTTGTGCCAGGCCATTAGAAATGTCCAACAACAAGTGGCCATCACACAAAGAAGGAGAAAAACTACTTGGCAGGGGGGCAGTAGAGGGCGGGGAGGGGAGCGAGGGGGGGCTAGAACTTAAAAGCAACTTTCCGTGCGAGTGTGTGCACAAATATTTTCAATTACAAATTGTATTTTTCCGTTTAGATAAGCAAAATTTATGGCAGGACTTGCTCCTGCTTCCTTTTTTTTTTGGGAGGGGGTGGGGGCTGGGGGAGCAAACACTTTTTCGCTTGGTCGGCGACGCAGTTGTAAACAACGAGCAAATACAACGAAGAAAATCACCGTAGAGCCAGCCGTGGCATCCGTGGCAGCCCCAAAGGAAGGCAGCAGAGACCAAAAGACGCCAAAAAGGAAAAGGAAAGAAAAACTAAAAGGAAAGGCAAAGAAAAAGGCAAAGAAAGCCAGGCGAAATGGCGTACAGATTTACAGAGTATTTTCATTTTACGTGCTTCTCGGTGGCGCCGCCAAATGTCACGTACGCAGACACCAGGCGGCGGCTGCGGCGGCGACGGCGACGGCGGCGGCGGCCAGGAAGGATGCAGGGCAGAGCAGGGCAGGGCAAGGCAAGAGGCATTCCCACTTCTTTTGCTCATATGTGTGGCTGTCACATGAATGCAATTGCCAACTTAATACCGAAGGCAAATGCAACAAACTGGACAGCCAGACAGCGCCCCTTCCTGCCAGGGTTGTCATCTCTTCCTATGTCTCTCTCTTGTTCGTTTCAATAGAATTAGATTGCAACTCTGTTGGCCTTAATGTGCGGAAGAAGGTGTGTGCGTCTGTGTGGGTATTATCGATATTTAAGTTATTTTCTCACATTTACATCTTGCCCCAGCACGTTGCACAGACACAGGAAATCACAAGAGAGGGAGTGGAGGAGGCCTGAAGAAATCGCATCGGAAATGGCTTCGAATCAGGGCAAAAACCCCGTGAAGGAATGCCCCCCAAAAAAGCCACTCTTTTATGTTCCATTGCCACTGTTCCACTGTAGAATGTGGGTTTCCACAAGTGAAAGGTCACCTTTACTTGGATGCCAGCAGCGATGCGGCAATTTTGAATGAAATGCAAGGAGGTTATGGTGGAATCTAGGCGGAGTCCACTTTTTAGCAAAGGTGGCGGCTCTTAAACGAAAGCGGCAGCTCTAAAACTTTTAAACGAAGGCAACTACTCTACAAAACAATTCAGAAGAGACCAAGGCAACTCTACAAATAAACTTTCAGGCCAAGATGGCAACTCTACAGCTACTTTTAAACTATTCAGCGACTGTGCAAACCCTACAGCTCATCAACAAAGGTGACAACTCTACAACTTTGCAACGCAGTTGAAAGGTTAAAGGTGCAAACTCTGAAAATCCATCACTAAGCAAAGAAAGCAACCCTACAGCTATTTAGGTGAAGGTGGCAACCCTAAAAACCCAAAGGAAGAGGCATCTGTAGAATTTTTATAAAGAGCTGGCTACTCTACAAGTGCCACTCTTAAGCGAAGCTGGCAACTCTACAAATTCCACTACTAGGCAAAGCTGGCAACTCTACAAACTCCACTCTTCAGCGAAGCTGGCAATCCTACAAACTAGACACTTAAGCGAAGCTGGCAACCCTACAAACTCGACACTTAAGCGTAGCTGGCAACCCTACAAACAGTACTCTTAAGCGTAACTGGCAACCCTTTTGTCCGCAATGCCGAGCAGCTTCCCTTTCACGGCGTAGCCGAGCAGCTATTCCCATCGTTCCATTTGCATCTTTGGCATCAACTTCTTGGCAATATTTAATGAGGAATGCTGCCATAAATACCAAACGAAAGAGGAAGGAGATGGAGAAGGAGGAGTCTTGAGGCTTAAGCCCAAGAATCGGGCGCTAATAGTCGTCGTGTCTGGGGTGGGGGCGGCGGCGACGGCGGCATCCAAACGTTTGGTGGAGCGTGTGAAGCCATCAAAAATAGAATTGACACGTTCTGTGTTGCCTGCTGCCTGCTGCCTGCCACACTGCTGTATGCCTCTTTTCTACTGCCAGATGCACGCAATGCGACAACAACAAGAGCATGCCGCATGCCCCATGCCCCCGTAATGCCTGCCTGCCCGACTTCGTTTCTTTCCTTCCTTCTTTGACCCCCACTTCGCCGTCGTCTTATCATAATGATGACGTTTACATTTCAATTAACGGAGAACAACATAATTGCAGCAGTCAAATTATATAATTATACACAAACAGCAACGAGAGGCACAAGACGGTGGGGCAGACGAAACGGGGGCAGGGGCAGCGGCAGGGGCAGGGGCAGAGGGGGGAGCACGAAAAGAGGGATCGTATCCCAGGGAAATGCAATGCATTATGCTTATGGGGCGGGCAGCTGCAACACAGCGCAGGTGTTGCCCCATGTGTCAAAAAATAATCATTTCGAAATCACTTCAGACAGAAAAGGCACCAGGCACCAGGCACAGGGCAGAGGGAGAGGCAGGGGCAGAGGGAGAGGCACAGGGCAGAGGTGGAGGGAAAATCAGTTAAAGATGAAAAATGCGTTCGCAAAGAGAGCGGAAGGGCGGCAGTGCGGCAGGGCGGCAGGGCGGCAGGGCGGTGGAGCTGTGCAACGAGAGCCCTGTCAAGTGTTCCTGGTGGTGGCATGCCCCATGTCTCCTGGTGCCGCACGCTGTCTTATAATTTCATTTCAACATTCAATTCAATGAAATGACGGACGGACTTCAAGCGGTTTCGAAGCTGTCAGAGGCCCACAGCTGCATTTCGTGATCCACACTGAGCGAAAAATCAAATAATCTTCCATCATCCTCATCTTTTTTTGGAGTGCATAATGAAGAGATGTCAATCAATATAAGATATCGAGGATATACAGATGTTCTTTAAAGGTATTCATATGATGAATCGTACTTTGGATGTTTCAATGGTATGTATATTTAATTTCATTAAATATATTTTTAATTTTTAATCACGAGCCAAATATTACCATTTATACAAATTGTTGAATATTTGTGGAATACTTTTTAATATTTTTAAACTTTTTTTATATTTTTAGACCTTTTAAAATATTTTTTAACATTTTTTTTTTACTTTTTTAATATTTTTAACCTTTTTTTAATTTTTAACATTGTTAAATATTTGTTTGAAATTTGTCCATTCTTGTTAATTTTTTTTAAATTTTTAATATGTTTAAACATTTATAGTTGTTAAAGTTTTTTACATTTTTAAACTTCTTTTTAATTATAAAATATTTTTTAACATTTAAAAAATTTTTTTGTAATGATTTTAACGTTAATAAACATTTTTATACCCGATACTCAAAATGAGTATTGGGGTATATTAGATTTGTGGTAAAAGTGGATGTGTGTAACGTCCAGAAGGAATCGTTTCCGACCCCATAAAGTATATATATTCTTGATCAGCATCAATAGCCGAGTCGATTGAGCCATGTCTGTCTGTCCGTCTGTCCGTCCGTCCGTCTGTCCGTCTGTCCGTCTGTCCGTCTGTCCGTCTGTCCGTCTGTCCGTCTGTCCGTCCCCTTCAGCGCCTAATGCTCAAAGACTATAAGAGCTAGAGCAACGATGTTTTGGATCCAGACTTCTGTGATATGTCACTGCTCCAAAAATATTTCAAAACTTTGCCCCGCCCACTTCCGCCCCCACAAAGGGCGAAAATCTGTGGCATCCACAATTTCGACGATATGAGAAAACTAAAAACGCAGAATCGTAGAAGATGACTATATCTTCTAGAGTGCAAAATCTGAACCAGATCGTATAATTATTACAGCCAGAATCACGAAAACAATTTCACTCTTTCTCGCTCTGTCTCACTCTAACACACAGGTTTCATGGTCGGTTTTGCCAATTGCAAAATATGAGTTCAAGGATCTCAGAACCTATAAAAGCCAGAACAACCAAATTTGGTATCCACACTCCTGTGATATCGGACCTTGACCGTTTCCTGTCCAAATTTCGCCACACCTCCTTCCGCCCCCGCAAAGGACGAAAATCTGAGGCAACCACAAATCTCAGAGACTATTAAGGCTAGAGTAACCAAATTTGGTACACACACTCCTTTAAGATGTCACTATAAAACGTATATCTCAGAATTTCGCCCCACCCCCATCCGCCCCCACAAAGGACGAAAATCTGTTGCATCCACAATATTGCAGATTTGAGAAAACTAAAAACGCAGAATCATAGATAACGACCATATCTATCAGATTGCTGAATCTGGATCAGATCAGATCATTTTTATAGCCAAAAGGAACAAATCAATTTGCATTGGCTACGCAGCGCCCGACGTCACGCTCAGACTGATTTTCTGTCTCTCTCGCACGCACTCTTTGTCGTGTCGCTTAATATTAGCGGCGTCTGCCGGAGGAGAGCCATACTGACTTAGTATCGGGTATAACCGTAGAGTTGCGGTGTCCGCAGCAACTCACAACGTTCCCCCTCGTTTTTTTTTAATTTTGTAACATTTTTTAATATTTTTAAAAGTTTAAAAGTGTTTTAAAATATTTTTTTTAAATTTTTCCATTTTGTTAGATTTTTTATTTTTTTTAATTTTTTTTAATATTTTTATATTTTTTAATGTTTTTAACATTTAACATTATTTTTATAATTTTTTAATAATTTTTAACATTTTTTACGAGTCACATATAATTGGTATGCCTGGCATGCATTGGTTTCCATTTTTAAATGGCATTCGCTCAGTCTTCTTTATCAAGAACTCCCCATAAATGCATCTGAAAGATATACAGCGACATATGGAGCATGTTTTAGGGCCTCCAAAGATCTATCACCACTTTTTTTAGTTTTTTGTTAGCCTTAAGACTGACAGATAGCAATGTCTTTCTTTGTAACGTTTTTGTCGATGCACAAATCTCTTTACTGAGGGATCCATTCCACCAAACCTCCTCAAATATATACTTTGAAAGCCTAAAAAATATTCTGTTGATTGAAATATAATGCAGCGACTGCCGTAGTTGCTCTTTTTTTTGCTCAGTGCATCGCACACGCACCGTTTGAATCATAAATGTCCAGCGATCGACTGACATTTGGCGGCGGCTTGTGGCGGCTATGAAAAGTGAGATTTTTAATTATTGTTTCCTCGTCAGAAAAAAAAGAGTCATGAAGGAGAGTGGTTCGAAACTGAATCCGAAGCGAATTCCCACAATGTAAATATAACCTGAGAGAACTTGACACCAGCCCAGAAAGAGACAGAGGGAGAGGGAGAGGGAGAGGCAGAGGGGGAGATGGGGCTCTCGATGGACGCATACACATACACACGCATAAATACATAATAATAATAATAATAATCTCTGCTCTGTTTGGTAATTTATTAACAGTTTCTGCCCCTGCTCTGCCCTCCTCGCCGGGTTGGCGGTTTCGCTTTCAGCGTTTTATTTCAATGCGATTGAAAGCCCTGTTGTGTGGCACCTGCCACGGGCGGGGGCAAAAAAAAAAAATCAAAAGCAAAGAAAAGAAGAGAGATAGAGATAGAGATAGAGAGAGGAAAAGCCATTTGCCAGACTGCTGCCACACGCTTCCACTCTCTGGGTTTTTGATGATGCAGCCAGGGCAGCGCATTAAACAAATAACGCCCTGGCGATATTTCATTAAAAAACTTAACGGCTCTGACAGCACGACGCGAGTGGAGCAGAGTGGAGCGGAGTGGAGTGGAGCGGAGCTCTTTGTCATAAAGTGGGGCCCATTGGCTAATGCCCCTTTGGCGTGGCAGCCATTTGATGGACCAACACAAGATGCATTTTAGCCAGAGAGGGAAAGAGAGAGAGAGGGGGAGAGAGGGGGAGAGAGAGGGGGAGAGAGAGGGGTAGAGACTGAGTGTGGCAGAGTGGCGTAAACACAGGATGGCTAAAGTGGCACAACTAATGCGATCCTAAATACCCTTCGAGGCGATTTCCAATGGCAATTGGCAATCAACCATCAACCCGCCATCACAGCAGGAAAGGAGGCAAGGAGTAGCGAAATTAAGTGGAGATTTCAAGGATTAAATGCCGATACAAAAATGCATGAAATATTCCACATTTACGCGTACATATACTATGTATATTTTCATTTATTTATTAGTTGTTTCATATTTATTATTTGTTTTTTTTTTTATTTATTGTATTTATTTATTTATTATTTGTTTTATTCATTTATTTGTTATTTTTTTTATTTTTTTTTATTCGTTTCATATTTAGTATTTGTTTTTTATTTATTTATTAATTGATTTTTTTGATTTATTTATTATTTGGTTTATATTTATTATTTGTCTTATATTTATTTATTTATTTTTTATTTGTTATTTTTTCATTTTAAATATTTTTTTATTTATTTATTATTTTTTTTATTTAACTATTATTGTTATAATAAATAATTAGTTTTCTTTATATTTATTATTGATTTTTTATTTATTTATTTTATTATTTATTCACCAGTTGAACAATCAGCTAGCAGTCGATTAATTGATTAATTGTGATTTAAATCACAGCTAAATTTTTTATTAAATTTAAAGTTATTTTGTCGCTAAAAAAAAGTTTACACAAGAAACGGAAACTTAAGGAAATATTCTATTTATGGCAGAGGTGAAAGGTGATTGTATCCATTCACCAAATAAAGCCTTTTATTACTGGGCAATTTGTTTTGTATCTGTCGCATTTATTTTTTATTCGTGGTTATTTATATTAGGAAATTAATTTGGGCACTTATGGTAATTTTATTTTTTTCCTTGTTATTCCTTTTAGATTAAAAAATAACCACACCAAGGATATTTTATTTCTTTACTTTTTATTTTATGAAAAATAAAAAATATACATTTACCAAATGTTATTCTTTTAATTCTTTTTGTCTTTAAATTCTTCAATTTACATAATTACAATAAAACCTTCCTTTGAACCGTACTGTAAAATACATATTGTATTTTTGGTAATTTTCCAAATTTATTTCCCTCAAAAATATTTTCTTTTCATTGAAAAAAAATGCCATCTCCTTGCACAAATCCTTTAATTTCCATAATTTTGTGTCTTTTGATTTGAGAACAAATGCCAAATCCTTGCACAAATCCCTTAATTTCCGTAATTTTGTGTCTTAAGAAACACACTAAAAAAAAAACACTTGTCTTGCCACAAAAGAAATGGATTTTCAATAATTGGAAGACCTCCTTTTGTTTTGTGTTTAAATCGATAATCCTGTATTTTGTTTGGCTTTCGCTTTGGGTTCATGATTTCCACGGTTTTCATGATTTTCCTTTGTGCTGTGTGTGTTCTGTTTAATTAGTTTGAAGAGCGGAAAAACAAGAAATGAGCCAAATGAAAAATGTATGAAAATAATCATTTTTATTCACATTTTTCGCCCCATTTGATAGTGAAATTATTGTTCGTTGGATACTCAGTATGGGTGATGGGGCAGGGGCAGGATCAAGCCGGGACTGCGTGCCGTTCACTTATGGGCACTTTATTCCGCAGGGTATCAACAGTTTCGAGCTCTCCAAAGCCACAGCATTTCCCCATGATATTCGTTGCTTTTTTTAAATTTTGGTTTATATTTTTTTTTAGTTTTAATTTTGTTTTTTTCTTTTTTGTTGCTATTGTTTTTATTGTTTAAGTTGAAAATATTCCGGTGTCAAATTGTAGTTTTGTGTTTGTGTTCGTGCCGAAGTGTGGGCGTTTTTGGTAATAGAATTTACGGTAAATTAAATTAGCCTGATTGCCGTATGCATTTTTAATGACATCACCTCAATACGGAGCCTCGTTTATATGCCCCTTCCCCAGTGTGTGTGTGTGTGTGTGTGTGTGTGTTTGTTTGTGTTTGTGCAATGATAAATTAATAAAATAAATGTTTATTACTTTTATTGCGGTTCGCCGGCGGCGGCCACTCTTGACCCCTGGCCCTTTTTCGGTATGGAAGGAAAAACGTAATGAAAATGCCACGGAAATTTCAATAAAAACTTTTTATGTTCTAATTATAGGCCAACGAAAGACACAGAGAGAGAGAGAGAGAGACGATGGCTAATAAAAATTAACGCCCTGTTCTGTACCTTTCGACTCTGTTTGTTTGCTTTTGGGCCATAATTTTTCTATTAGACAAATATGGGGGAGAGAGAGAGAGGTGAAGGAGAAAGAGAAAGAGAGAGCAAGAGATAGAGCCCGCAGAAGATGGAGAATGTTTGTCATGTGAGAGTGTAATAAATTTTATTAAAAACATACACAAAACAAAACGCATAAACGCGAAGGAGAAGACGGACAGACAGACAGTCTCAAGGTAGTCCAAGGCGAGAGGGGAAGAGGGGAGGAGGGCGGAGGGGAGGGCTGAGGGATCCCCGGTGGGTCTGGGTCTGGGTCTGGGTCTGGCACACATTTTTGGGTCATCATACGTGACCGGACGGACGGTCGGCATTGGAATGCCGGCATCCAACGACGGGACGCGCCCTGGCTCCACGCCGCGCCGTTCACCGGCCCCCAAAATTTTGTTGGTGTTCCCCTTTTCTCTTTGTGGCTTTGGCCACAAGAAAAAACAATAATAATAATGCTGATGTCCAGCTGAGACAACACATAAAACCGAAAATAAACAGCGCTGTGGGGAAAGAGAGGGAGAGGGAGGGAGAGAGAGAGAGATACAAAGTGCAGCTAGAGAGAGAAACACAACATTTCTCAAGGGAATTGTAGTCAAAAGATCAGGATTAAGCGGGAGGGAGAGAGGGAGAGAGAGAGAGAGAGGGAGTGAGAGACTGAGAGAGAGAGAGAGATACAGAGATAGGGAGTGAGAGAGGGAATACCAGAAGTTGCTAGAAGAAGAGTTGCCAGTGAGGAGGCCCGAGAATTCAAAAACAAAATGCATGTCGTGTGTCGTTTTTTCTGCCGTTGCTGCTGAAGTACTCCCAAGCTCAAAAAGCATGCCCACCGCTGGTTTGAAGTGAACTACGATATTTCAATCAACGATCTTCAAATTAACGGTATTCCCATTTACGAAATTCACATTTACGATATTTCGATATACAATATTTCCATTAATGATATTCCCCTTTACGATATTCCCATTTATGATATTCACATTTACGATATTCCCATTTACAATATTCCCAATTACGATATTCCTATTAACGATATTCCAATTTACAATATTCAGAAGTGTTAGATTACACCAAAAGTACATTTACGATATTCTTGGAATATTCAAGGCGACAAATGAAGGAACTACGATATTCCCACACATATGTACATATATGTATGTACGTTATTCGAATGCACGACGATATTGGATACTAGAGTCCACCAATCGCAATGTTACGATATCAAAGCCAACAAATCACAAATATTACGATATGGGTGTCGTGTTTAAAGGAAATCAACGACATTCAAGAACACGACACTCAAATAAAACGATATTGGGACTCAAGTTTTAGAAGAAAACGATATTGTCACGATATTCCAGGGGCAACCACCCAATGAATAGTCACGACATTCGTGTAAATACATTGAGAGTATACGATATTGGGGTTTTTTGTGCATTCCAGTCTAACAGATGGCCAGCCTTTGTGCCGATGTCCATCTGTAGGCCTCAGTTCTGGCCATATCCATGGTGTCCTTTCCTTCTGGTTGGATACTCCTTTATTTTTTGGGTATGGAAATCTCATATATGCTGCGGGTTAAGCCACTGCGTGAGAGGGTAGAGACAGATTTCTCGAAAAAGTACCCACACCAGCGGCCACCTCTTGCCGGCTTGTGGCATGCGGCGGAGGTACACGGGAAAAAAAAACCCCCCTGTTAAGTGTGGCCAAATTAATGGACATTGAATGAAGTTGACCGGCCTGTCATAAAGCGTTCCATAATTACTTTTCACACCAGGCGGCAAACGTGAACCCGAACCCCAACCCCAACCCGAACCCGAACCCCAACCCGAACCCCAACGAATGACTAACGATGAGAAAAAAATAAAGCAATGGAATGGGGGGAGGGGGGATGGGGGAAACAAGCCCATATTTATCCACGACAAACAACAGTCGGCAGAACAGAGTGGGGGGGAAAAAAACAGGAAAAAAAACGCCAAGTATTACAAATAAACAATCATAAATTTCAATAAATTTCTATAAATTCTAAATGAAAGAAAGAGTTGTTGTTGTTGCTGTTGTTGTTGTTGTTGTTGGTGTGTGCTGTTTGATGTCTGCTTATGGTCTTAGAGCAGGAGACAGCCAGTCGTGTTGCATGCCGCATGCCGTATGTCGCACGACATTCATTCGTTTTATTTATGGCACAAAATGACAATAAAATTTAATAACTTTGACACAATTTAATTAATTTCGATTTTTCGAAAAATAAACGACACAAAAAAATGTTTACATTTCAAAGGGCAAGAGTTCTATATACTATATATATATCTATATGCATATGCAAAAAGCTAAATTGAATTAAAATTCAACGAGTGGGCAATTTACAAAATTAGTTTTTGGGGAAATGCAAACAGCAGCGCGAGGGGGTGGGGACGGGGCAGAGGGATGGCATTGATTCTACCATCCGAACCGAACAAATTGAAAGGTTTTCCCAAAACCCATCAAATCGAGAATTAGTTTTGATTTACCCTCGAATCGTATCGGTTCGAATTTTAACTTTTGAGCAGGATTCTTTGGGATTTTCATCATCAATCAAGTCTTTGCTCTGTTGTTCATTGATGGGGAGTACTCGATCTCATTTCGATCTGTAATCTTCCTGAAACGTCCACATCTGCTCTAGAAGAATTTACCGATTTCAAAACGTTTCGTTAAGGCTGGAAAAAAACATATTTCACTACCATTTCATAGCCGATTCACTACCGCTTCAGAGCCGCTTGGTTGACGTTCGAATACCTTTTTAAGACCGGGTTTTTTTGACTCTTTTCATAGCCGATTAATAAGCGTTTAGTTTCCATTTAATTTTTTCATTTCATTTCGTTACGTTACCGTTTCATCAGCTGTTTTATAACCGTTTCATCAGCTATTTTTTAACCCTTTCATCAGCTGTTTTTAAACCGATTCATCAGCTGATTTTTAAGCGTTTCATCAGCTGTTTTTTAACCCTTTCATTAGCTTTTTTAGTACCGTTTCATCTCCTGTTTTATAGCCGTTTCATCGACTGTCTTTTAACCCTTTCATCAGCTGTTGTTTAACCCTTTCATCAGCTGTTTCTTAACCGTTTCATCAGCTGATTTTTAACCGTTTCATCACCTGTTTTTTAACCCTTTCATCAGCATTTTTTTAACCCTTTCATTAGCTGTTTTATAACCTTTTCATCAGCTGTTTTTTAACCCTTTCATCAGCAGTTTTTTAACCCTTTCATCACCAGTTTTTTAACCGTTTCATCGGCTCTTTTTTAACCCTTTCATCAGCTGTTTCTTAACCGTTTCATCGGCTGTTTTATAACCGTTTCATCAGCTGATTTGTAAGCGTTTCATCAGCTGTTTTTTAACCCTTTCATCAGCAGTTTTATAACCGTTTGATATCCATTGAATAAAAGTCATTTTACTGAGAATTCATAAATAATTTATGCCCTCAAAGACTATTTAAAATAGGTTTGAAATAATGCAAAAATATGTTTGGTTTTTAAAAAGACTTTAGATCAGAAAAATTCCAATATTATGCGATATAATTCGATATTTTATGTATCGTTTGTAATGGAAGGAACGATTCGCCTTAAAAAACTAGACCCTTAAGACGATAATATCCTATACTTTTCTATTTAGAGGAAATCCAAGTGTTTGTTGTTGGATTTTCGCAAGAATTACACAATCGAAGCCCCCATTCGAATAACCTTGGGATAAAGAGAGAGCGAAAGAGAGAGAGAGAGATCCAACCTGCAATCCGTGACACGTGAAATCTCTCACAATTTACAGAGTTATTATAGTATTTTCTACATGACACTGTGTGTGTGTGTGTGTGTGTGTGTGTTTGTCCTGTCTGTTAGCCAGCGAAAAAACCGCAATTGAAATGCAAAATATGGAGACCTCTGCTCCTTCTGAACAAAAAACATGCGAATAAATATAAATATTTTGAGGGGGAAAAAGTCAAAATTCAATGATGGACAAAATGTAAAGCGTATGGAAATTAATTTTTGAATGCAGTCTGGAAATGAAAGGTCCACCGCCTACCCACCAAAAAAAAAAGAGTGTATCGCCTTTTAAATTGTGACAGCATAAAATAATTGTTAAAGGCCCAAAATGGCAATAAAAATCAATACAGAAAATGGGGACAGGGGACAGGCAGGGGGGATGGCCAAGGGGGAGGTGTCAAGAGTCAGAGTCAAAGCAATTTGCAATGCACCAAAAGTCCAAAAACCGAAAACCAAAAGCCTCGCAGCAGCAGCAGCAGATTTCCCCCGTGTGCGTGTGCCTGTGTGCGTGTGTGTGTGTGTGGAAAATTTATTGATTTCCATATATTTATTTGTGTAAAATGCCATAAATTACAATTATTTAACAGGGCCGTAAAGTCAACGCTTCCCGGTCCTATCTGTGGGGGGGGGGGGGGGGGGGGGAGGGGTCTGGCGCCTCGTTGGGTCAGTAGTGCACAGCTCTGTCTCTCTCTCTCTCTCTCCCTCGCTCTGTCCCTGGCTGTTGCCTCTTGCATAATTTGTTAGCCAAATTGCAACTCAACAAGCCAGGTACGACGACGAGGATAGTCCAGGATACCAGGACCCTGAGACCCTGGACAAACACAAACACATAGAGAGGCCTGCCGCCTGCCGCTTGCCACTTGCCGCCTGCCGCCTGCCGGTAAGGCTCATCAAATATGCAAAATTCTGCAAGTCCTTGCAACAATCACAATTAGGGATGAGGCGCCACAATTGTCGGAGGCACAACACTGCTAATGAAAACAGTGACTGGCGAAGGAAAACAGTGACTGACGCACGAGGCGCGCATGCTGGGCCGCGAAATGAAAGGAAAACAAAAGATACAAGATACAAATCGGATAAATGTTTAAACAAAATGTTGAATAATAGTAGAATTCCAGAAACTTTCAAAAACTCGAAAAACTCGAGAAAAACTTTCGAAAAACTATCGAAAACTCTCGAAAAACAAAAAAAAAATACAAAAAAGTTCAACATTTTTTTTTTTTTATTTGAAATTCAATTTACGTTATGTGTTGAGCACATGAAACCGATGCTAAACGGTTATGAACCAGCTATGAACCGGTAATGAACCAGTTATGAACCAGCTACGAGCCGGTAAGGAACTAGTAATGCACCAGTAATGAACCAGTTATGAACTGGTAAGGAATTGGTTATGAACCGGCAAGGAACCATTTATGAATCAGTTAAGAACCAGTTATCCACCAGCTATAGAACAGTTATGAACCAGGTATAAACCAGCTATGAACCAGCTACGAACCAGCTTTGGACCAGTTAGGAACCGGTTATTAGCCAGTTGTGAACCAGTTACGAGCCGGTAATGAACCGGTAAGGAACCAGGTTCAAACCAGCTTTGATTCAGTTATGAAGCGGTAAAGAATCGGATATGAACAAGCTTTAAATCGGTTATGAATCAGTTATGGACCACTTATGAACCGGTAATGATCCAGTTATGAACCGTTTATGAATCGGTTATGAATCAGTTATGGACCACTTATGAACCACTTATGAAACGGTAATGATCCAGTTATGAACCGTTTATGAATCGGTTTTGAACCGGTTATGAACCAGTTTTGGACCAGTTATCCACCAGCTATGGACCAGTAATGAACCGGTTATGAACCGGTTATAAATCACCCCTTAAAATTGTCTGAAATCGTTTGTGAAACGGTTATCTCTCACTTTCCACGAAGTCATGAATATTTTCTGCACAATTTTTGCCTGGCATTCCATCGTTCCTTCACGAAATTACTACAGAAATTCACAGACAGTGTGCCTGTATGCCTGTGTGTGTGTGTGTGTGTGTGTGTGGACATCTCTGGTCATCGCTTGAGGGCCATAAACCGTTTGCTGTGGCTCCCCTCGCCGTGCCCCGCCAGGTACCTGCCTGCCTGCCTGCCCTGTCCTGCCCTGATCAATCGCTTGGTCATTTGTTGGCTGCAAGTATCTGTATCTGCATCTGTATCTGTATCTGTATCTGTGTGTGTGTGTGTGTGTTTGCAGGTGTGCCTTGCCTGTGTTTGTGGAGACTATTATGTCCGAAGCTTATTAACTGCGGGTCTCCGAAAATGCAATGCAAATAAGCAAATGTGTAATCAAAAGAACGATTTTCATATTTAAGATGGCAATTGGTTGAGAGGCTCAGTGGATGGCCAGGGGGTGGTGGGGTGGGGGGCGGTGGCACTACAGAATTGGCCATGCACTTAATTTGGCAATTGTCTATTTGCAGGTCACACGGAAGGAGAGACAGCGACAGAGACAGAGAGAGAGAGACAGAGACCTCTCATGGAAAGGGAGGAGTTGTTTCTTACATCCACAGAAGCCTCTCCTCTCTCCCACTCTCTCCCTTTCTCTCCCTTTCTCTTTGTGCGTATGCGCCTGTCTTTGTCATTAATATTAATTTCGTGTTTAATTTATTGTAATTTACGTGCATTTGATAAATCGTGTTATTATAATCAGTTGACTGGAAACGTGAACCGGGAGGCCCGGCCCCCACAGGGAGTCCTTCTGGCCCTCACTGCGCCCTGGCAGTGGGCGGTGGGAGAGCCTCGTACCTAAATGCCAATGACAGCTGTCCGAACAGACCTTTGGGTGGGAAGGCGCAAGCGGGTGGGTTGGCACTTACCTTTCATTCAGCAGGAATCGGCACCGACTGGCTCAAAAAACTTTAAAAAACCCTGAAACGAGAACGGGGTGGAGCGTAATCAATAAGGTGGAATAATCAAAGTCCTCAATAGGTTATGAATAGATTGGCTGCTTAGGGGTATTCAAGTAATTCCCGCAAGACCCACAATTACGGGCTACTGCTGCGGGGAGGGGGGGGATATATAGGCAGGACTATTTGGTAAGGGGAAGTCGACTGGTTACTCGGTCAATCAGTCTTTGAATCGCTTATGAGGCAACAAATCGAATGTTCCACAGCACAAAAATTCAAATTTAAATCTTAAAGACACTTTTCCAGAGCGGTACTGAAACGGTTATGCATCGGGAACGAAGTAGTCATGAAACGGCAAGAAAAAGGGTTATGAAACGGCAACCAAACGGTTATGGAATGGGAATGAAACCGCAACGAAACGTTAATGAAACGGGAAAGAAACGTTAATGAAATGGGAACGAAATGGTCATAAGACGGCAACAAAACGGTCATGAAACAGGAATAAAACGGTCATGAAACGGTAACGAAACGGTCATGAAACGTGAACGAAACGGTCATGAAACGGTAACGAAATGTTAATGAAACGAGAACGAAACGGTTATGAAAAAGTGACAAAACGATAATCAAACGGGAACGAAATGATCATGAAACGGCAACAAAAAGGGTTATGAAACGGCATGCAAACGGTTATGGAACGGGAAAAAACTGTTCGTAAAATGGAAACGAAATGGTCATGGAACGGGAACAAAACGCTCATGAAACGGGACCCAAAGGTTAATGAAACGGGAACGAAATGGTTATGAAACAGCAACGAATTGTCATGAATCTATAACAAAAAGGTTATGAAACGGCAGTGAAACGATCATGAAACGGGAACGAAATGGTCATGGAACGGGAACGCAACAGCTATGTAACAGAAATGAAGCGGTCATGAAACGGGAACGAAATGGTCATAAGACGGCAACGAAACGCTCATAAAAACGAACGGCAACGAATGAGGTGTGATACGGGAACGAAACATTAATGAAACGGAAACGAAACGGCTATGAAACGGGGCCAAAACGCTCATGAAACGGGAACGAAATGGAAAAACGATGATTAGAGGCTTTTAGGACTCATTTAAGCCAAGTTCTGGGGAACCTACTTCTAGAAAACCCTTCAAAGAAGATCTAACACTTGTTTATTCCATCCAAAAGTCCCTGCAATGCATTCCAATGGCCAGAGCCAACTAATATTTATGAGAGCCCCTCAAGGGGAGGGGGAGGGGCGGGGGGGGGCGGACCACAGACCCAGGGTTGTGTCTGGGTTAATAAGCATTTCGCCTTGTGCTTCTCTCATGCGAGAAATTCGAGAAATGCGAGAAATGCTTGAGGACAAGTGTCGCATAGTTTTCTCCTTTGTGTTTTTATGGGTTTGGAATGCATTTTTATAACAAAATAATTATATTTATTCCACATGGGAGAGACAGAGACCAAGGGGGGGAAGGGGGGACGGGGGGACATTGCAACACAAAGCGCATTCAAGTCGAAGTAATGCAAAAAGCGGAGAGGAATCCCCCAAATCCCTCCCCCGACAATCCTCAATCCTCCTGCCAATACAGATTTCCATTTATGCCACCCCCCCCCCCTTCACCTCCCCGTCCCACACCTTTTCTGAACATAACGGCGACATCCATTACACGCAACAACAAAAGGCAAAATGGCGTCTGGGGCGACAATGTGTTGCTGCATGCGTGTGTCCTGTGTTGTCGTTGGAAATTATTTTTATTATTTTACACAATTTTTATATGGAAAAAGCCAAAGAATGGAACAGGGCAATGAGCAGAAAAGGGAGAGGAGAGAGGAGAGCCCTGGCCATGGATCGAATCCAAACGAAGCGAAAACAACAGACTACAAAAAAATAAAAAAAAAGAATGAACTTTTTTTTTTTTTTTTTTTTTTTTTTGTTGTGTACAACACAAGGCACATAAATATTTAGTATATTGTTGTATTTAATGAGATTTTTGAACTTTTCCATAAGCGCCTTAAGCGTTTTCCAGCTCTCTGTCACTCTCTCTCTCTCTCTGTCTCTCTGTCTCTCTCTTTGTGGGTGGAAAACACTTTACAGAAGCCACAAAATGTGGAATGAAAAAAATAGCCAACAGAACAAGAAAAACCAAACGGACAAGTTTTCCCAGCGACAAATGGGAAAATTCAAAAGAGGACTAAAGGAAGAGGCAGGCTCCAGCTCCAGTGAATGTGGGGGAAAAAACACCAGAAGATACTGAAAGACACCTTATATAATACTTAATATCAAATATATATAAAATATAAAATAAATACGCAAGAAAATATTAAATTAATACTAAACAAATTTTATACTGGAAAAATTCTTTTAAAAATACTATGCATACCAAAAATATTGCATTAATTTAAAAAAAAGGTAAAAAAAAAATACCAAATGATACTGAAAGAACCTTATATAATACTAAATATATACTGTATAACATTAAAAAAAATACTACATACTCAATACTGCGTACTCAAAAAGTATTAAATTAAATACTAAACCAATCTTTATACAAATATACTACAAATTTAAAAAATACTGGGGAAAATCTTTAAAAAATAATATACAAAAATTAATGCATCATTTTAAAAAATCCACACAAAAAAATATTAAGTAATACTAAAAAAAATACTACAAATATAAGAAATACTAACACTTAAAAAAGACTTTAAATAAAAATACTAAAATATACAGCAACAAACATACTAATCATATACATTTGTAATATAAAAGTAGAAAAAAAAATAATAAAAAGTTTTCAAAATAAACAAAAAAAATTATAGAAATATATGGAAAAATGCAACAAACCCCTTTAGACACCCTCCCTTTCTACCTACCTGTATATATAGATATCTTCCCTTATTACACACAAAAAAACTAATTAAACCTCAATTTCCCGAGCAACAATTGACTCAACTGATTTCCCCCCCTAAACATCTTCATCTGGCACATAAAACATATCGAAAACTCCCCATTTACCATCTAAATGTTGTACCATATCACACGTTATGCCATCGAACAGCCGAACATCTACCGCCAACAAAAAACATCTTGATCTCTCATTAAAATATCTCAATTTTCTGGCATCTTTTTGATATCCCACGATCTAAATGACTTCTAATTGCATTATAAAGACAAAAAATTCCATTCCCCTAATCGTGGAATCAATTTATTGTCATCACATTTAAGAGCCCATTAGTTAGATGACCGATAAGATCTCTCAGATCTCGGAACCCTAAATCTCGAATGCATTTGTCATTCAAAAAACGAATCAGAGCAGATCGAAAGACCAGTTTCGAGACCTCCTCCGCTCATGTGTGTGTGTGTGTGTGGGGAAAACCGGTGGCAAAGCCCAAACCCAAAGCCAAAGCCTCCAACGCATTCATTAGTTCTCATTAGAGAGACACAACAAAAACAAAATAGAAGAAAGAAATATCAAATCCAAAACCGTATTCAAATGATAAACAAAACATTTTTCAAGACGCCATGGGGGGGATTACCGGTTCTCTAATGAACCTCCAACTCCATTAATGGAATGCAGAAAAAGAAAAGCATCGAAAGAAAAGGTTTTTCTGCCGGTGGGTGGTCGAAAAACTATCCACAGTTCCAGGGGATCCTTTTGTTTATGGGAAATTGCCACACAATTCTTTGGAGAGGTCTCTGAAAATGAATGTATCCTTTCACTTATGGGAAATTTGCTTGAAAGCTTGTGTATTGGACAATAAAATGTACAAAATGTGTTTGGAATTGGACTATTTTTCCGTAAATCTGGTGAGAAACACCATTCCGTCTCTCGTTTTTGGGGTTGAACTATGGAGACCCTAACATATATTTTCCCTTAGAGTTTTCATGGAAATACCAATCCGAATACGCCCTTACAAACAGACAATTAAAGGCCTACAAAATGCACAACTTTCACGTTTAACATCACGCTTTATTAATGATGCAATTGAACAGGCAAGGAGGAGCCAAGGAGGGAAAAGCATAGGAAAACTGTTTAGAGCAGCAGGGAAAATCCAATGACATAAGCGTTTAAATATGAGAGCATGAGAGCACCATAAAAACGAGAGCGTGGCAGACACAAAATGCAGGCTGTGCCGCGGCTCCAGAGAGGGTCTGAGAGGGTAGGATATACAATATACTCGACTCGTCGCTGTACGCGTATGTGGGGCACAAAAGCAAACATGTGACATATGCGGCAATTAATGCCGTTAATTATTTAAGTTAACACCCAAAAGCGACATGCACAAGTCAAATAAATAAACACGCAGCAGGGAGCCGCCAAGAGCCACCAAAAAGCCAGAAAAGCCTGAAACCCAGAGACCAGAAAAGCGCCAAGAGCCAAGCACCGAAAAAAATATATAAACCCCCCACGCGTTCCCCTCCCCCCCTCGTCGACAAACCCCTAAAAAGAACCCATAAAATGTGAGGGGCTTCCACTTTTCTCCATCCACAAAAACGCCCCAACAATTAAGGACAATGCGTACTAATTTCAAACGAAAACTTCACCACCAAAAAAGGGAAGGCATGGGGGAACAAATTTCAGAGAAACCAAAAAACCAAAAAAAAAAAAAAACAATATTTATTTAATCGAAATAAAGGAGAGATCGAAACGAATCTTAGATGCCCTCTAGGCGAAGAAGTCGAAACAGATGTAAATCCTAATCGAAAGAGAACAATTTTGGAAGGTTTTTTTTCGGGCTATATCCCATCGGCCCATCTCATCGAATGATGCTTTTATTCCCCTAAGCGAAAGGACACATTCGTTAAGATCTAAATGGAAAAACGAAACCATTTTCCAAAAGGAATACGCTACTTAATTACTGAAAAATACAAACAAGCATATATAAAAAATAAAGAACAAAATACATTTTTTTAAACAAAATAGATTTTTTAAAAATCAAAATAAATTAAACAATATTAATAATAAAATTTAAAAAAATTATAAGTTAAATTAAAACAAAAATTTTTTAAATAAAATATAAAATTAAAAAAAAATATAAAATTAAAAAAAAATATATGAATTAAAAAATAAACTCAAATTAAAAATAACAACAACAAAATTTTTTTGTAATAAAATTTATATAAAAAAGACGACAAAAAAAATTTAAATAATATATGTATGTATATATAAAAAAATAACAAAACAGAAATTGTAAAAAAACAATCTTCAAAATAAAGGAAACAAAAAATTGTAAAAAACAATAAAATAAATTTAAGAATAAAACAAATAAAAATTGTAAAAAATAATACAAAAAAAATTAAAATATAATAAGAAAATTAAATTAAAATAAAATAAGAAAATTAAATTAAAAAGTAAAAAATAATTTCAAAAAAATTAATATCAATTTTTTTAAATTATTCAAGATTACAAAAAGCCCTGCAAAACACACAATCTAAATAAAACGAGAATACTGAAAAATTATATAGTAAAATAAATTTAAAATTCCATTAAAATTCAAAATTCAAATAAACAGTTATGGGCAGGTCCAAGCAGGTCCAGGCCTACAGATATCATAATTATTTTCGAGTCATAATAAGTGCGATTATGGTAAAGCTTTCAATCCATTGTATATTCCACCCGAATCGATTTCAAGCAGTTTAATCCCATTTATCATCAAATAATGATCGAGGCAAAGATCCCACGAAATAAAATATCCAAAAAAAAAAAGAAGAGGCAATCGGGGTGGGGTGGGGGGTAGGGAGGTATTAATAATGATTTTGATTTATAAACTGCCGCAAAGGGGGGTGGCTATGCGTGCCACAAGCCAACGGCAGGAGGGGGAGGACTGTTGCCACATAAATAATTTACACACACCCCACCGCATACCCCTCCCCAACCAAATCATCGTCCTGCTGACATAATTTTGTGTCCTTCCCCGAATTAGGGAGCAGAGGTGGATAGTGGGGTCTGCCGCATGTGGCATGGGGCAGGGGCAGTGCGTGGGTGTTGCAAATGCATAAGCAAACACACACAGAGAGAGATAGAGGAGAAACTTTAGCAATTTTGTGCAACTTTTTGCTGGCTTCCACATAACAACAAATTTCCTTCCTTTGTTGGAATTTTTTCCAAGGAAATTATGTGTTGTTTTTTTTTTTTTAGAAAAACAGGAAACGACAGTGGATGGGTGGGTGCTGCAGGGGAACTAAATTTGAGCTTAGGTCAAATCAAGTTGAACTTTTTTCGAATCGAATTTTGCGTAAATATTTTGTTTAAGGTTTCTGCCCTCAAGGAAGGTTTCCCACCAAGGATGTATCTCCGATCTGGGAAGCCTTTTGCCCCCAGCTTAGAGAGGGAGAGGGAGTGGCTGTGGCTGTGGCCTCCTCTCAATTAAAGCCACGTTTTTCTTTATTTTTTTTGGGTAAATGTTTGCCACTTAACGGGCGCATAAAACGCCAATAAGGCCCTGGCTGGGGCTGGGACAGGGGCAGGGGCGCAATGACGATGAGCATATGATTTTCAATTTTTGCCACAAATTCAGACAGACAGAGGAGGACAGGGTAGGGTAAGAGAGAGGGCCACAGGGAAGGAGGACAGGGAAGGGGGAAAGAGAGGCCCACAGACAAGGCCGAAACTTTTTCCCAGTCTCCCTCTCTAACTTTGGGGCATGCCACGGTAGTCCTAAAACCCTCCTCGTGCCTCTGCTCCTGCTCCTGCTCCTGGTCCTCATTCACAGTCAACCGTTAAGCGCCATTAGGCGGCTGTGCAGACATTAAAAACAGCTGCCATCCGCGTCTACATTCGAGGGCCACACTCTCGAAGGATACCCTTGACTGGGGTCTGATGGAATTGTAAAACGGCAAAGAATTACCTGCGAATTTCCTGAGTTTTCCGATTGAAACTTTGCCCAAAACCTTTCCTTTATGGAACGTTCAACAATCGTTTTATTTACACAAGAAAATCGTTCAAAACTTTGCCACTTCTCTTTAGAAAATCACATAAAATCTTCCCTATATCTAAAGATACATCCACTATATAGTCCCACACAAAATCGTATACCCTCTAGGCCTATTCTAGGGTATCAAAACAGTTGCTATCCCACACTCGAAATCCTTGTTGTTGCTTTTGCTGTTGAGGCAGTTTTTTTTTTGTTGTTGTGCGGCATGTGCTTGAGAGGGGATCTATTGCAGTAGGCGGGGCAGGGGGGGTGGACGGAGGGAGGATACCAAAAATTGCCTGTTTATATTCGCAGCGACAGCAAATTTTATTATTATTTTTGTTCTTGACAACGACAACAGGACGGGAACAGAAACAGAAACAGAAACGGAACGAAACCGAGCAGGGGACAAGCAAAAGGACATGGAACATGTCCAGGATATGCCCCCCATGGAGGGGGTGTATTAGTCAAATGGAAATGCTCTTTGGGAAAACTCCAAGAATGTCATTAAACTCAATATTTTGTATATTGTTACGCAACATCAATAGAAAATTATATATATTTTTTTGAGAATTTATTTAATGTATTTTTTGTGGCATTTTTTCTTTAGTAATATTTTTTGAAGGTATTATTTTTTTTAAGTTTTTTGCAGTAAAAGTTTTTTAGGATTTTTAGTATTTATTTTATTTATAATTTTTAAGTATATTTTCAGTATTTTTTATATTGTTGTACTAGTTTTATAATTTTTTGTTTTTTTTTTTGTTTTTGGTATTTTATTGATTTTTGCGAAATTTCTAAGAAAGTCATTAAACTCAATATTTTGAGTATTTTTACGCAGGAAATTGTATTTTTTTAACATAAATTATTTTTTAGAGTTTTAATGGTTTTTGTATTTTTTGTAGCATTTTTTAGTAATATTTGGAAATTTTCAATTGGAATTTATTCTGTAGCATTAATTATTTTTTATAGAATTTATTAAATATTTTTTAGTATTTTTTTTGTCAAATTTTCTTAAGTAATATTTGAAATTTTTAAATTTTGTTCAAAGTTTTTTGCATTAATAGTTTTATAGTATTTTTTAGTATTTTTCAGTATTTTAATAGTATTTTTCTAGTATATATGTATATGTTGTATTTTTATTATTACTTTTGGTTTTTGGTATTTTTTGTATGGTCTTTTGGGTACTTTTTTAGTATTTAATGTCCAGCTGTAACGTCATATACCTCCAGACACAATCCATTTCCCCCCAAAAGACAAGAGAGGGTATCATTTATTTGATTTTTGTTTAGCCCACAAATTTATGCCCGAAACAAAAATTCCATTTCCCGTATATATTTATTTATATTTTTGTTTTGTTTTTTTGTGCAAATTTTGCAAATTTTCTAGAGGGGGAATGCGAGTCAGGAATCAGAATCGAAATCCAAATCAAAATCAAAGTGGTTGCTGCTGCTGTTGTTGAATGTTGTATTTGCCGCATAGACAGAAATTCCCAATGCCCCCCCCCCCTACTATGGGGGCATGGGGCATGGGGCAGGGAGTTGCGCCGACGCATAGCGCTTAGAAGTTTTTCCATTTTTTTTTTCCGTCTTTCGACAGCGCGCCTCCAATTAAAGAATAATTCATTTCAATTGAAGTCAATCAAAAGAAATTATTTCACGCTTAATCAATTAGAGAGGAACGGAACGAAACGGAACGAAGCGAGGGATACATTTGATGGGGAATCCAGACGAGACGACACCCCAAACAAAGACCCAAAAGAAACAGAAAGAATTCCATGTACAGAGATTCATTTTTCATTTGCTTTAATCAGAATACATAGCGATCCTCCTCATCATTATGATATATGGGTGCTTGAGCCCGGTCTTATATATCTTTTTGGGGAGCGACCGCCAAGCAAATTGATTCCCAGTGGGGTGGAGTGGGGTGGGGTGTTGAAAGTGTCCCTCAGTGCCCCGGAAAGTGGCACTTGAAAGACGCTTAAGCTTCGCTTTCGATGGCTTATGAATGGCAGCCACAGAAGTGGATCATGCGGCATAATGAGGCTAGGATTTATGGATCGCAACCGAAAGTGGCACACTTGAAGGCACTTTGGAGGGGCCAAAAGATGATGGCATTATCAATCGAAGCACAACAAATGCAATGCAAAATGCCACAGAAAATCCCCATAATAGCATCGATAAAAGATACATTTTCCATTCCTTTTGTTGGGGGTGGGGTGCTAAAAGTAACTAAAATATATACTAGAATCAGCCGCAAAACATCTTAAAAAGTATTTATAGCTGGGAGAACTTATGGAGGGTGCAGGGGGAGTGCAGGGGGAGTGCAGAGCGGCATGTCGTAAACAATTTTTTCGCTTACGCAACGCCCACCCAAGTGGCGACACCAGACAGGCAGAAGGAGGCAGCTAGAGCTAGGGTTGGGGCAGAGACCGAGGGGCAGGGGGCAGGGGGGCAGGGGGGCGTCACATTAATTTGTCATTTTGCGAGTGTGTTGACGACGGGGGCACAAATGTATAAAGAGTCGGCGGCAACTGCGACTGCGAGTGCGAATGAAGAAGGCAACGGCAAAGGCAAAGGCAAAGGCGTGGTAAATAGAAGCCACATCAAGTGGCATGCCACACACACGCACACACACACACACACACAGTCCTACATGGCAGGCGAGGAAACGCTGCAGAAAAGTTGCACTTTTCCCATTTTTTTTTGTTCTTTTCTTTTTTTTATTCCTATTAAAATTCTTCGTTTTTCCCCCGCTTTCTTCTGTTGCGGAATTTGACTTTGGGGGCAAAAGAAGGAAGGAGTTGCACACACACACACACACGCACACACACACACACAGACACAGACAAAAAGTGTCACAAAACTTTTATGGTGGCCCTGACACGTTGGCGGTTGTCCCTGCCCCTGCCCCTGCCCCTGGGCCTGCAACCTTCTGCCCATCCCTCGTCCTCCCCCTCCTCCTCCTCCGGTGGTTGCCACTGCCACCGCCGGTTGCCGCTGCCACTGCCGCTGACTTCTTCCGTTGCTGCTACTTCATTTGCCTGTGCGCTCATTAAAAAAGTTGCGACACATACAAATGCATACACTGAGAGAAACAGTGCAAATGTTCCCCTCAGCAAACGGAAACGGACCGAGGATGGTGCGTAACAAACAAATTAATAAAAAAAAAAATTAATACAAAAAAATACAAAATAATAAAAAACAAAACACAAAATAAAAAAGTTTTAATACAAAAAAAAACACAAAATACCGAAAATCATTAAAAAATAAAATAGTTGTAAAAAATGAACAAATAAAAAATGAATAAAAACAAAGACACTACAAAGAATACATGAATATACCAAAAATACTAAAACTATAGCAACAAATTATATCTGTAAGCAGTAAAATACCAAATATTATAAAAATAATATACTTAGCAAAAAAAAAAAAACTAAAAGGCTGTAAAAAATTACCATAAAACTACTACTAAATACTATAAATAATATTTAATACCGAAAACACACAAAAAAAAATGCAAAAAATACACTTAAAAAATCAAAAGAAATTAATATTAAAAATATATTTTTTTAAATATTATAACCAATATTTAATACTGAAAAAACTAGAACCAAATACAAAAAAATACACTAAAAAATATAACAAAAATATTGAAAAAAAGTATAAAAAGTATATATGTATGTATGTATGTATGTTTTAATAGTTGAATTGTTTAGAATTGCAATTCTTACCCATCGAAATTCTTGAAAAGTAAAATTCACTTTTGAATGATGCCAAATTCTTACCTAAAATGAAAGAGAGAGAAAGAGAGATTAAAATTGAGAAATAAAGCAAAATTTATAGGAAATATTTTATTGGTAATAAGTGCTGGTGACTTTTTCTCTCTGTGTAGCCGCTCCCTTCCGCTGCTGACACTGCCACTGTCGCTGCCACTGTCGCATTCTCTCTGCTAACCAATTCCCTAGACCAAGTCAACACGTTTGCCTGCATGTCAAGTGCCAGTCACTCTTTTGGATGCCCCCCGCCTCTCGATCCTTAGCCACCCCCCCCCCCCTTCTTCCACCCTTTGCTATTTTTTTGTTGTTGTTTCTGTTTTTGGGGAAAATGAATGTCAAGAACGAGTGAAAATTTGCGCTTAAATGCAGTTGAAATAAAAACGAAGGAAGGAAAAACTATGGAAGAAGGCCAGCGACCTGTCGCCATTTTTGCATATTTTTTGGAGGGGGCGGTGGGGGGAGGAGTCTATGTAAAAGTACAAATTTTTGTCAGTCTACGTCTGCACCTCAGTCCCTCTAGGTTTTCGTTCCCCTTTGCCCTCCTTCAAGTGTTCCCTTCGTCCCTTTCCGGCATTGCCCTTTCAGGGCCCTGTATCCCCGCATCCCCGTATCCATGGATCTACTCTGCCCCTGCTGTCTGTTTTTCGCTGCTGTTTTGCTGTTTGGTCATTACACACATGAGACACATCAGACACATGAGGCACATGAGGCACATGAGGGGCCCGGCCCCCGATGATGGCTGCAAAAGGCTTAGGGAAGTCACTGAAGCGAACAAGAGGGAAAAATGCATATGGCAGTGGCAGTGGCAGTGGCAGCAATAGGGGTGCCATGGTGCAGGGTGCAGGGTGCAGGGGTGAATGCACCTGCCTCATACGGAGGGGGAAAAAAAGACGTCCGAAAAAGGTATGATAAATATTTCTATCATATCTATTTTTCTGTACAAATTCTCCACAAACGAAAGGAAATGTTTGTCTAAAAAACCATTAAAAAGCCATACTTGCTAAAAAAAAATGCTTATGAAGTGCTAAAAAACAATAATTTAAAAAAAAATACAAGGGGTATTGAAATATTTTTTAAAAATAAATTCTCAAAAAATATATAACAACAAAATTTAAATACTTAAAGTACTTTTAAAAATAATAAAATATTAAAAACAAAAATGAAACAAAAGTAAAATAAAGTATATTAAAAATAAATAGAAACAATAAAAGTACAAAAGCTAATAAAATAATTTAGAAACAAATGCACAAAAAATATATAACAAATATGTTAGGTAATTTGTAAGTAATTTAAAAATAAAATTAAAAATTTTTCCAAAAAATTAAAATTTAAAAGTGAAATAATTACATAAAAAAAAAATAATACAAAAGCTAATTAAATAATGTAGAAAATAATTATCAAAAAAAAATATTAAAAAAATTTTAAATACTACAAGTACTTGTGAAAATATAATAACAAATTAAATAAAACAAACTAAAACTTAAAAGTAGAATAAATTACATTAAAAAAAATAATAAATTTAATGATGCAAAAACTAATTAAATAATTTAGAAATAAATTCCCAAAAAATAAATTACAACAAATATTTACATACTAAAAAATACTTTTAAAAACAATAGAACTTAAAAATAAAATAAATTAGGAACAAAAAACACAAAATTTTGAAATAAATGAACTCTAGAAAATGGTGTAAAAAATGTGGACTAAAATTCAAACACAAATTACGATATTTTGGGTTCGAAGTCCAGGGCTTTTTGGGGCATTTAGGGGGTTTGGGGGGGCATGGCAATGACAGATGTAATCATAAACAGAGAAAAAGAGGTTTTTTTGTGCCTCCCAAGAGATGAATCTCTGTTTGGGACTCTTGGGGCCTGCCGGCAACAGAACGTAGCGAAGGGACGATGAGTCGCGATGGAGGCGCAACCATTTGGCAGTCTGAATGTCGCCAGTGGCCCTATAAATAGTCCAGATAACACTAAACCAGGCAATCAGCTTAAGGCGAACCTCTTATCTTAATGTGTCGTCGTCGTCGTCGTCGTCGCTGGCCCGTCGCTCGTTTCGCTCCCGCTCGAGAGACAGAGACAGAGAGAGAGAGACAGAGAGAGAGGGGAGACATTTTTGCTAATTAAGCTGTGGACTTGGATGGGGGTATGCATGTAGCTCCTTCTGAACCATTAAAAATGTCTCTCAGACATTAGCATTTTTATATAGACAGAGAGAGAGAGAGGCACCGAGGAGACCCCGAAGAGGAGGTCGAGGGGTAAAGGAACGTTACGTTTATCTCTGGTCAGAGTTTATGTCTGGCAGCGGTCACTACTTAGTCTGATTATTGTTATTATGGCGTCGTAGTTTTCATAAATTCCCAGCAAGTTATTTTCCCATAAATTTCTACCTCTTGCGCTATATCGTTCCGTACCTCTGGACTATCGACTGTGGGCTCTGGTCTCTGGTCTCGGGTCTCTGGACTCCTCTCCTTGGGCCGAGGCGACAGGAGTCGACCAGGTAAATGACGACGACAGCGAATGACAGACGCGAGAGGCGGCGGGCATGAGGTCTGCGGACGGTTCTACGTTGAGGAGAGGAGGTGAGACAGGTGGTCTGCCACTGCCACTGGCACTGGCACTGCCACTGGGTTCTCGACTCTCGGTTGGTGGGTTCGGGAGAGGGGGGGTTCTTTGGCTGCCTCCTGTCAAGACCTAGACAACTAACGAACCAAGGAAATAACAACTAAAAAGACGGTGACTATGGCAAATCTCTTGGCAGGACAACAACAACAACAAACTGGTGCTTCGAATCACCGAAACAACAAATACCCTGTAGAGACTTGGATGCCTTTCGATTTCTATGAAAATGGGTAAATAGTTGGCGAAACATATCATCTATGGGAATCCAAAGTTTCATTGAAATATCTATGGAAATCTGTAACTTATAGACCCAAGACCGCATTGATTTACGAACCCTTCTTTGCCGGACCTTTCAGACGAATATCTACCCCAATTAATATCACTTAGGGCTCTAGTATAAACTCTATTATAGTTCCATTGTGGAATGATTGATACCCCCCTCTCTCGCGGAGTAAGGGTATCCCCGCTCTAACAAACGATGCGAACCAAACGAATGTCTCCCGACATGTGTGCAATGTGCACTGGGCGCTGTGCAATGTCCTTTGGGTATACAATTTAAATTGGCATTCCACATGACAATATATGTGTATGAATACGAGTGAGAGGCAGGAGCCCAGGTTGGACAGTGGAGGACAGGTGGTCGGTGGAGGAGAAACTTTTACCAATCAGAGAGTTGATAATATCTTTCTCCGCAAAGTGTTCAATTATCGCTTAAATGCCAGGCAATCGGCCATCGGCAATCGGAAACGAAAGCAACTGAATTAATAATCCACTAAATCGAAGAAACGAAGAAGTTCCGTGGACGTAATTGTTATTTTATCAATTGGTTTCGAGAATGTCAAGTTGTTTTCATCAGTTGAAAGCATTTAAAAGCAAAATTCTATCATGATTGATTTTTTAAATATTTTTCTAGACATGTTTGTATTAGTGGGTATTTGCTAGGTATTTTCTGGTATTATTTTAGTGTGTTTCCAGTAATTTCCTAGTATTATTCAAGTATTTTGGTTGTTGCTATTTTCTAGTATTTTTTCTGGTATAATTATAGTCCTTGTCTAGTATCATTCCAGTCAGATTTAAGAAAACTGAAGTATTTTTCTGGTATTAATCTAGTATTTTTCTAGTATTAATCTAGTATTTTTCTTGTTTTAATCATGTATTTTTCTAGTATTAAAATATTATTTTTCCAGTATTAATATAGTAATCTAGTATTTTTCTAGTATTAATATAGTATTTTTCTAGTATTAATATAGTATTTTTCTAGTATTAATATAGTATTTGTATAGTATTTAACTAGTATTGTTCTTTTTTAGTAGTCTGTGTCTGTGTTCCCATTTATTACTCTCTCAAACAGTGGAAGTTTTAACTAGTATTTTGCAAGTATATTTGCTAGTTACTCTTTTGGCGGAAAACTGGTTTCCAGATATCATCTTTATGTCGCTAAAATCATCATCAGACGATCATCAGACCATCAGACCGTCAGAGCACTTTCTGGAGTCCCTCTTTCTCTGCCTCTGCCTCTACCTCTGCCCCTTGCCCTTCCTTCTCCTTCGCTTGGGTTAGGTCTGTTCCTCTTTTCTCCTTCTTATCGGATGGTTCGCTCCATCGCCATCGTTGCATCGGCTTCCAAGGGGTGTAAATAAAACGTTGCAACTTGTGCAACGCTTCGGTTGCGTTTTTGTTGCCTGTTCCGCTGTCTGTCTTTCTGTCTGTCTGGCTGGCTGCTCCTGACTCTGCCTTTTAGGCGTTTCGTTTCGTTGTTTACTATCAACTTTAGCACCTCACCTCCATCGTTCCTCCGCTCCTTCGTCCCTGCTTCTCGGTGCCTTATCGGTGGTGTTGTGTTGTGTTTTGTTGTGTTTGCTACATAAATGCTTCCACCTTCGAAAGGAGTGCATCCGACCTATCAATTGCATTATCAAGGGTGCTGCCAAAAGGTTCAAGACAGAGAGAGATTGAGACATGATTTATTCTCCCTTCTTCCCTTTGTATTCACCTTTTTCCCCCTTCGAATAGCTTATAATCTCAGCTCTCAAATAGGTCTAACAGTCGTCTAAGATGATCAAAAAATGCTCACATATTCCCCATCAATAAACCTCCACTCAAGGGTATCCTCCTCCGTCTTGGGTCTTGTCTTTCTTTCTTTTTCGAGTTGCTTCAAAAAGAAGAGCAAACGCATTGGATCGGATCAGTGATCAGTGATCAGTGATCACTTTATAAGTAAAATACTACATATATCATCATTTAAAGCAATGCAACGAGGATCGGAGATCGGAGGAGACGGAGAACATGTCTCGTTTTTACCGTTTTCGGTGTGTCGCTTGGGGAATGCCAAAAATGTTGTGGAAATGGAAATGGAGATGGAGGAGAGACCCTGTAGCCCCCTGTAGCCCCCCGCCAGAGCCCGGAGAGCATTTTGTAGAGTTTTGTTCTGGTCATTTATATTGTGGAATCCCCACTCCTGCCCCTGCCGCTGCCGCGTCCGCTGCCCCTGTATGTGTGCATGTGTCAAGTGGACTTGTTTAATAATTTATGATGAGGCCAAAAACGTAGATCGTGCGTTGCGCATTGCTGGCCATTAATCATGGCCAAAAGGCAGCCAGCGAGACAGAGACAGAGACAGAGCGACGGGAAGGAGGCATGTGGCAGATAAAACGAAGAAGAAGAAGAGGAAAGGCACTGGCCACTGCCGCTGCTGTTGCCTGTAGTAAAAGTTCAATTACCCGCCAAATCAAAATTCAATCTGCTTGGCGAATAAAAAAAAAAATGAAAAAAAGAAGATGAAGAAGAAAAACCAACAAAACTCTGGAGATGGAGGAGAGAAGAAGGTACATACGAGTGCATATTGACAGCCGGACGGACAGCCGGACGGACTGCCGATGGACTGCCCGACTGCTGCCGGCTGCTGCAATGTGGTAAAAATCAAAAATTCCAAACGCATACACGCAGACAACCATGAAGTGAAGTGAAGTGAAGTGGAGAGACGGCCCTGGCCCGGCCAAAAGCGATGGCCATGTCATGGCGGGTGGATGGATACCACGACCGACTGATGGACACACGAGAGAAAGAGCCACAGTAAAGACAGAAGGAAGAGCCAGGAGAGAGCCAGAGGAGCGGCAGCCACTTAGCCACGCCACAGATCGGATGACAGCCAGCCCAAGACGAGAGGAGGCGGCAGGGGCAGCAGACAAAAAAGAAACCCAAACCGTAACCCCTACGAAAAGGCAAATGCAACAGCGAAAGGTGGAACGGCACGCACTAAAAAACGTTGAGGGAATACCCTTTTCCATCCAAAAAAAAAGATAACAAAAACAGGCAAATCATTATTTTAATGCTTGCAAAAAATGATTGTACAAGACACATTTTGGAGCACATTTTGGAGCACATTTTGGGGCACATTATCTTTGATTAAAGCCAAGGGAATTTTGTGGGAATTTATCAAAATTGTTTACATGAAACAGATTTAAGAGGTTATGACCTAATAAGATATCAGTTTTCATGTGAAAATAATGGCTTGGAATGGTGGTAATACCCTGTAGAGAACATATCATGCCATGTCTTCGTGGTACCAAGCATTTTTTTAAGTCTATTTCTAGTATTTCTGGTATATTTTGTTCTTTGAAAAACTATTTTGGAAATATTCATCTGGTATAATTATACTATTCTTGGTTTTACGATTATTTCAGTATTTTTCGGTATTATTTTAGTATTTTTCGGTATTATTCTAGTATTTTTAGTACTGTAGAATTATTTTTACGATTTTTCTACGACCATTCTAGTATTTTGTATGGTATTCTGCCAGTATATTTATAGTATTTTTTTGGTCTTATAATAGCTAAAGTTATTTGTCCAGTATTTTTTTGTACTTTCTAGTCATATTTTCTAGTATTTTTTTTCTATATTTTCTAGTATTTATTCAATATTTTCTCGTAATTTGTTTCTATATTTTCAAGTATTTTTTTCTGTATTTTCTTGGATATTTTTTCTATATTTTTTAGTATTTTTTCTATATTATCTAGTAAATTTTGTTTGTTGTATTTTTTCTATATTTTCTAGTAATTTTTTTTTTCTATATTTTCTAGTAATTTTTTTTTCCATATTTTCTAGTATTTTTTCTATATTTTCAAGTATTTATTTAAGTATAATTCAGTTTTTTTCACACTGTCATGTCAACTCATTTATCTGGAATTTTTAATTGAATTTTCCAGTATTTTTTGGTATAACTCAGGGAAGTATTCTTGTTTAGTATTTTGAACTGTAATACTCTAGTATTTTTCTGCCATTATCCAATAAAGCGACCCACAAAAGGCCTTCGAAAAAAACCACCTCTCCCCTACGCTCTTCCAATCGCTCCCCTCGCCGCATTGATTTCCCAGATAGGCAGCTTCAAACGGTGGAAAATCTTTGCCCTTCGCAAAGTCTATGGCAAAGCTGATGGATATGCCCACGGGGCACGACAGCAGCAGCGGCGGCATCCCGAGCTGGAACAAGTAACGCGGGTTTTCCATGGACATGGACATGGGGCATGGGGCATGCTCTGGCATTTTAGCTTGCTCCTAGTCGCACACACACACACACACATGTCTGCCGCCTGCCGCTTGCCGCCTGCCGCCTGCCGCTTGGCCCGTGGTGGTTTCACGTAGTAGGTGCAAGCATAAGCGCTACTAATCTGCTACTCAGTGGCGTATCAAGCTAAAGGCAGCAGTAGCAGCAGCAGCAGCAGAAGCTGAGGCAGCAGCAGTTGAGGCATGCCACCAAACAAAACCAACAGACAGACAGACAGAGACAGACAGACAAACAAACAGATGGGAGAGCCAGAGCCAGAGCCAGAGCCAGAGGCAGAGACGGGCAGGGGATAGTCCCCGTGTGAGTGATCAGACAGCCGCAGATTACGTATACGCCGCGGCGTCTCGCTCTGAGGCTGAGGCAGAGGCAGAGGCAAGGCGGAAAGGGGCACCAAGGGCGCTTAACTTTTTGACTTTTGGCTGCGGCTTCTGTGGCAGAATGCTGATGCCTGATGCTGGATGCTGGATGCTGGAAGCTGATTCCTGATGCCGCCGTGACGACTCCTCTACTCTCCTCTCCTCTGCTCTCCTGATGCTGATGCAGCAACAAAAAAAAAGGAGAAAAAACTTCATCTGCTGCTGCCTCTCTTTGCTACTGGAATCTGCTTAAAAAGTCCGCTCAGGTTTTGTCTGTTGTCTGTGCCGCAGTCTCCTTCGCAGTCTCCATCGCAGTCGGAGCCTTCATTTGTTATTCAAAAGTTTCTTGGTTTTTGCACTTCTTATTCTTCGTTTCGTTTCGTTTCCTTATTTATTTATTTTATTTGCCTGATTTCATTTCATTTTTGTTTCATTTCATTTGGCTTCATTCCTCACGTACGCGACGCGTCTCCTGTTCTTGTGGAATGTTCTGCCGGCCGGAGGGGGCAAGTGCCTCCCAATTTTGGTCACAAAACATTCCATCCATCAAACGAATGCCCAGGAATGCCCAGGCATAAAAACAGGATTCTCTCTCCCTCTGAGGAATGTTCAAGGAAACAAATTAACCCAAAAATTATGTTCCAATAATATTCGGAATATGATAAATGTCATATCAATACAGAAATGCAGTCAGAAATGATATAACATTTCAATCGGTATGCGTTCAATCTGTCATCACACAAGAGAGGATTTCCAAATGAAATATACCTAAAAAAAAAAAAACACACCCTAAAATACCGTAAGAGATACCTATAGGAATCAGAGGAGAGTTGCGGTACAGAAGAAGGTGGAATGTTGGGGCTTTACCCATTTTCGTAATGGTATTTTGTTTAGATATTCATTTTAATATAATTTATTGTAATTTTTTCGTGGGATTATTTTAGTACTTTTTTTGTATTTATCTTGTATTTTTTTTTAATATTATGCTACTTTACATCACTTTACATTTTAGTATTTTTTAACTATTATTTACGTATTTTTTCAAATTTACTTTAGCATTTTTTCAATATAATTATTAGTATTTTTGCAATATTATTTCAGTATTTTTTTCAATATTACTTTAGTATTTTTGCAATTTTATTTAAGTATTTTTTCAATGTTATTTCAGTTTTCATTGAATATTATTTTATAATTTTTGCAATATTATTTTATTATATTTCAAATATTATTTTAATATTTTTTCAATATTATTTTGGTATTTTTTTAATATTATTTAAGTATTTATTCAATATTATTTTTTATTATGTCAAAATTATTTTATTATTTTTTCAATATTATTTTATTACTAATTATGATTCTGATTATTTCCTTGTATACTATATAGTATTTTTATGGTATTATTCTAAATTTTGTTGTATACTTTTTTTGTTTTATTTATATGATATTTTTTATGGCAGTATTAAATGTTTCTCCTCTAGTTGTTTAGTATTTTATAGTATTTTAGTAAACATTTTGTTTATAAAATTATATGAGTATTTTTCTGGTATTTTTCTGTATTTTTCTAGTACTTTTTGGATATTGTAGAGTATTTTGGGTAATATTTGATCGTCAAATGTCCCCTGACTCTCGTGGCGTCATTCCTTACGAGTGTTTCCTTCTTTCACTCATCATTCGACGAATATGTACCTCCCGGAAGAATGGTGGCATGAATGGGGTTATCCCTTTGGTCGCTACGCATACAATATTTTTAATAAATCGAGGCCTCGTTTGTATAATTTTAATCACCAGAAACAGCAAATGACAGTGGGAGAGCCTGGGCGTGGGCGTGGGCGTCCGCTCGCCCAGAAATAATAATAATAAATAAGCGTATAATAATTGAAAATACAATTAGCATAATTGCTGGCCCAGGCGAAGGCAAAAGCAAAAGCAAACGCAAAAAAACAAAACAAAAAAACAACAAAAAAAGAGTATAATTAACATAATTAGTGTTTACACATATTTAGCATCCAGGCAGACATCAACGAGGGCCCCGATGAGGGGTTCTTTTTTTCTTGTTTTATTTAATTTCACTTAATATTTAGCTTTATATATTCCACTTCCACTGTTATCGTTCCACGGAAGGAGCGCCGCGATACTTTGCGGAAACACCACGAAATATCTGCGGAAAATATGTGCGTTTTCGATCAAGACAAATCCGAAAACGTTTTTCTTTTTTTTTTATTTCCCATACATTTTCATTGTTTATCTGCCGTTTTTGGTATAAATAAAAACAATAAGTGCAATATCTGATATACATACTCGTATGTTGGTCATAAATTTTTGTGTGTAGCAAAAACACACACACACACACACAAAATGCTCTTGTATGGCCATAAATTTCACTGGCCGGTTTTGGCCTTTTTTGGCTTTTGTTTATGGCCAAAATGCTTATCAAACAATTTCCGCAACAAGCGAACAATCAAGCAAATGTATGCGAAATTCATTCATAGAATCGCGTTTAATTTTTTTTTTGTTTTTTTCGGTCAAACTTTTTCATCATTTTCATATATTTCGTGTGTGTGTATGTGTGTTTTTTAATCCCCAAAAGTTTAATTTTAATACCAATATTCCGGTCAATGGATGCGGTGTTTTGCTTGACAGAAGGGTTTATCTGCTCTATACGTATGTGCATATATTTGACTGAAAAAGGCCTCGAATTTACCTATAAAATAAGAGTACTTTGTTGTCTATATTTTATCAGCGAAAACGGACCACATTGGTGCAGCAGAGTGCTCGAATCTAGAGATATACAAGAAATAATTTCAGGAAAAATACTAGAAAATACCAGAAAAAAATTTTAAATAATAAATATAATAATGAAATAGTACCAGGGAACTACAAAGTAAAAAAACTACTAAAATGACACCAAAATAGTACTAGAATTATAATTTAATAATAAACGCTAAAAAAAAAAGGAAAAACTAAAAAAAAAAAATAGAAAAAAACCAAAAAAATACTACAAACAAATCTACAAAAAAAAAACAAAAATATACTTGAAAAATACCTCAAATAATCCTTGAAAAAATACTAAAATAAAACTATAATACCATTCAAATGAGAATGAAAAGAAAAAAACATAAAATAATAATAAAAATAAAAATAGCAATAAAATAATTGTTGGATGTGATAATAAATACATATATATGTATATATACACAAATATCTATACTTATGTATAATAAAAAAAATCCTACAAAAAAATTAAAAAAAAAATCCTTGAAGGAATACTAAAAGAAAACTAAAATAATACCTTTAAAATGAGAATGAAAAGAAAAAAAATAAATAAAAGAATTGTTGGATGTGATAATAAATCTAATAACTAAATAAGGAATATCCCTGATACAAAAATACCACATATATATGAACACCGTATGATTTGAAGATCTTTACCATAAAATGAATAATCTGTTCTGTTATGTAGCAGAGCTTTCTTACAATCCACACGTTCTATTCTTTCCACCTATATCGTTATCGCAATAGATAGCAAAATATTAAGATATATTTTTAAAATCGTGTAAAAAACCACAACAGTTTCTTGAGTCCAAAATTAATATCAATGGGGTATATATTTATACATATTTTATCCTATATTTTATTACACATTTTATACGTGGAAAAATGTAAAAAAAAATATTTATGAGTATTATTCTTTCCTCCCTGGAGCCCGGTGTTTCGGCAGATCTGAATACTTTCAAGAGTGTCCCGAAAAGATAAAAAATTAGTGCTGCCTGAAGATGAATTTTATTGCCAGTATGCCTGTATTTTTATTTTTATTTTCCTTATTTTTTTGTTGTAATTTTTCCCAACCGAAATTAAATTGATTTTGTTTCCCAAATCCCCACCGCGCCCCTCCGTCGCTCCACCACCGATGGCTTACAATGCCAGAAGTCTGGACATATAATTACACGCCCACCCACACACACACACACACACACACACACACACACTCGCCCACTCATTCACACAGAGACGCGGAGGACGGGGACATAATGTATTCACACATACTCGTATATATTAAATAATTATGTTCATAATTAAAAACCCAGAGAATGGTGGGGAAGCCCTGATGGCTGACTGCCTGCATCTGAACCATAAGCGACGTCCGATTTCCGACATCCGACCTCCAACCTCCGACCTCCAAATGCGCCAATCCGATCCATCCCCAACGAAATTCCATTTTCAACCTGAAACTTTATCCCTCCCCCCCCGTAATTTTTGTATTTTATTTTTTTAATATTTAACTTTTTTTCCATTATAATCATTTGGCGAGATTAAAAGTCTATTAACTTATGGCTGATGCAAACACAAAATATAAATAAAAATACAAAAATAAAACACACTGCAAAAGTGGTGTCTAAAGTGCTGGGAAAGTGCTGGGGAAAGTGCTGGGGAAATGCACGCCAGATTGTTGAGCGAAAAATGTGCAAAAATTATGCAAAACAAAAACAAAACAAAAAAAATAAGAAGAGTTCATATTTTTTCCACATTCACGAATAAGATTTTTGCTGGGTATTTTTTTTTTTGTAGTTTTTGTTTGGTGAAAAAAATTATGGTATTATTACGTATTTGCTGGCTAGTTTTTTGCTTAAATATTTTACACATAATTGCGGTTTATTATCGATATGAAAAATCATGTTTTATGCATATGTGTATGTGTTTTTTTTTTCTGTGTATGCCTCTGCTAATTGGCCTCTCAAAGAAAAAAAAAAGACCCCATAGAAAAAATGTACATTTTCTATTAACTAAAAAATGGGAGAGGAAATCAAACATTTTTTTAGAATTTCGATGAACAAATATTAAAGATTATTCACTTGTAAACGGTGAAAGTTGTTACAAATTCTTTAAGCGAAAAATAAATAAATAATAAAGCAAATAAATAAATAGTAAAAATTAAATAATAATTAAATAAATATAATAATAAATAAATAAATAATAATAAATAAATAGTACAAATTAAATAAAAAAATAATAATAAATGAATAAATAAAAAAAATAAATAAATAAAAATAATAAATTATTAATAATAAAAATAAATAAATAAATAATAATAAATAAATAATAATTAAATAAATAATAATAAATAAATAAATAATAATAAATAAATAAAAAATAATAATAAAACCTTTTGGTTCTTAAAGTGGCGATAGACAGGGCGAGGAAACCCTCGATTGGGCTTGGATTTTATACGAAATTCGATATTTTTGGGTATTTTCTAGGTTTTCCCATAAATCCTATAACCTCTGGCATTTGTTATAGTATTTTTTGTCATTGTGTTCTTTAAAAACTCAAAGATCTACCGCCTTTCTTTCCTACATGGCTCTGCAAACGATGAAATCTGTTGCAAGACGCGTGTCTCCCTCTCTCTCTCTCTCTGTAGCTCATTTTTCCCACACTCTTTCTGTCACTCTTAAGGCTTTATTTTCTCCCGTTTTGGGCTCGCTCGGGTTTATTAGCGCCACCTGCCATTTGCCCCTGCCCCTGCCCGTGCCCCTGCCCCTTCCCCTCCCTCTGCCCCCGCCCCTGCCACTCTTTTGGTTTAAACGACACCATCTGTTGCCGATCCAATGCCATATATGCATGTATCTGAGGGGGTTTATATAAAGAACAGAAGTTCATAATTACACCCCCCCAGCCCGGCCTTCCCCTTTTCCCCAACAGAGGCACCTCTCATTGGTGCCAGAGCCTCCCCCTCCGCCCGTCCTTTCGGTATTTCTTTTTTCCTTCCAGTTGCGTATACAAAAAACTGACGCCTTCGCCTGGCATTTGTTTAATTAAAGTGATGACCTCTCTCCCGACCCCCCCCCCCCCCCCTCTCCACCGCTCGTGATCCATGGTCCCTTGCGGCCATTCGGTTGCTGCCTCTGAGTGCAAAAACAAAAAAAAAAAAAAGGGAAAATCAGAAGCCGCTGGCATTATTTAAAATGCAACGCAATGCGGCGCTCGAAATGCAATCAATGTGAATTAAATTCCCCAACTGGGACCCTGCCACAAAGAGCACAGAGATGGCATTGGGATTGGGGGGAGGGGGAGAGGGTCGGGGGTCGGGGGTCAGCCCAGGGATTGGGGTCAGCAGCAGCAGCGCAGCATTCGGCCGCAAATATTTTATCCCCAAACTCGGAAGCAGAAAAAAAATATATATATATATGCATAAAAGAGGGAAAAATCTGGTCAAAAATTTAATTGAGCGTAAAATATTTTCCAGGAACGGAATCGGGAGTGGAGACAGGAGACAGCACACAGGACAGGTGGTGCCACCCACCCCCCCCCCCCCCCCCCCCCCCCCCAAAGCCACAGCCACAGCCAAGGTGTTGCCTGCCAAACAATGTCTCTCTCTCTGTCCCTCTCTCTCTCTCTCTATCTCTCTCTCTCTGTCTTTTTGTCACTCTCTGTCAATGCCGAATCTCTTCAAATTTGTGTCTTTGTTTTTGTCATAAATAATTTATAAATCAACACCGAAAATTCAAACAAAAAATACCAAAAATTCTCTTTTACAAATGAATTTTCCTGGGATCTCCTGGCACTTAATGAAAATCCAACATTTAAGGCCTGTCTGACAGCCGACAGACAGAAGGACAACAGAAGAATTAAATGTTTTTGCTTTGACAATTTTGAGGCATATTCAGGAAGATTCTATATATATAAATAAAATATAAAAAAAAGTAACTATAAATATATAAATTTTAAAAAATATATATATAACAAAAATATACAAAATAAATAAAATAAGTATCCAAAATATCTAAAAAATATATGCAAAATATAAACAATATATTTAAAAATATATTAAAAAACTATATAAAAAATATATTTAAAAAAAAAATTAATTAAAATTAAAAAACTATCAATAAAAAAATCGATAAAAAAAATCAATACAAAAATAATGTATGCAACAAATATATAACTTAATATATTGAAAAAAATGCATGTATATTAAAAAAAAATTTATAAAAAATATATACAAAAATAAATATTAATAATTGTATTATATTTATGCCATTTGTATTATATTCTGCTTTATTGCTTAAATTGTTGTATGAAAAGTTGTGCAGCTAAACGGTTAATTATTGCCATTTCCCCCCTTCTAGACCATCCTTTTCCTAGATCCCCGCCCCCTTCAGCACTTCACCACTGAAGTAAAATATTTTATTAATTGCTTTCTCTTATTCTTGTGATTTTTAAGCGGTTTTTATGTTTGTTGTGATTAATTGTAATTGTATTCCTTCTTTTTTTTTCTTGGAATATGCTTAGCGATTTTTTCTATATTTTATTGTTGCATTTTCTCTACGTATTTGTTGTTGTAATGATTTTGAATACTTCCTTTTTGATTTCCTCTTTTTTTATATATTTTTTCAGTTTTTTTTTCATATTTTTCGGAATTTTTTCGCTGTGATTTTGTGGGTATATTTTTCCATTTTTTTTCATTTTTATGCTGTGATTTTGTATATTATTTTTCTCTGCATTCTTTTCCCCATTTTTGTTGTAATTTGTATATTTTTCTCCTCGGTTTTTTGCTGTTGTTGTTGTTGTTTCTTTTGCTCCTCTCCTTTTTGTATTGTATTTTGTTTTGTTTTGTTTTGTTGGTCACGCAATTAATTTCTGCACGCAAAGTTTTTTTCCCCCCGCCTGTTTTGTTGAGTGAAACAATAGCCTTGAACACTGACCCCCCCCACAGCCACCGCCCCTCGATAAGGTCTAGGCATTGTCTTGGACCTCCCCCAGCCGCTCCTTGAACCCTTAAGACCTGCCCCCACCCCCCACTCCTCGGCTTCTAGGGCCATGCGATCGTTATTATTAGAAAAGTTTTATGCACAATATATCTCTCTCTCTCGCTCTCTCTCCCCGTCTCTCTCTTTTGATTGTTGTTACTTTTTTTTGGTTTGTACTTCTCCCTCTCCCTCTTCGCCTCCTCCTTCTTCTGGTGCCTCTTCTTTGTCCGATTCCCTGTTTTCTCACCTTCTTAGCCCTCCTTTGCTTTGCCCAACCGGCCATCGGGCCATCATCATACATCGTTTATGTTACGTGACTTGCTTCCAAGATGAATGCAAAATAACAGACATTCCCCCCCCCCCCCCCTCCCCCTTGAAGACAGGAAAGACGGGAAACACATGAACATGAACACGGACAAGGCCTCCCCTGTACACTGGAAGAAACCCACTTCGATTCCAAGTCCAGAGATCTTTGACAAGGAGATGTTTTAAGAACATTTCATTGGGTTTAAATTTAATGGCAAATTTAATGGTCCTGTTGGACGTAACCCTTTAAGGGTTATCCCTATCAAATGTCTACAGGAGATTTCAAACCTCTAGAAATTTGAAACTTTTTAAAGGAAATTCACATTTTTTGAAAGAACTTCACGATTTTTGAGGGAAATTTGCAGTATTTTTTCAGAAATTTGTATGTAAAGTCACCAAATATAAAATATATTTCGGTTCAGTGGAGAAATAATTTGATCTTAAGCGACATTTTGCACAATAAAATCCATTGTTTTGGATTTGAGGAGTTTAAATCCAATAGACCACCTTTTCTTTCATAAAAAATCCAAAATTCCCATAAAGAAAAGACAAATAAAACCCCCTTTTTGATGCCAGATTTGAAAATTCGCAGACTTTTGAAATGAAACATTTTTGGAATATATAGCCGTAGATTTTGCTGCGTGTTGGATGAGCAAGTGTGCGACAGCTGGAAAAACAGCGGAAAAATCAACAGAAAAAGAAAAACAAAAGAGAGAGAGAGAGGGAGAGAGAGAGAGAGAAGAGTGGGTGTCCAAGAGGTGGCTTTGATAATGAGACGAAATTAAACGATGAAAACAGCCTATGAAAGGAAGGAAAAGCAGGGAAACGCAGGAAAACGCAGGCAGGCAGGCAGTCAGTCAGTCAGTGTGTGATTCCAACATATTTTTCCACATCCCAGACGCGTTTTCTTCTGCCTCCGTCGACGTCGCCGTCGCCGTCGCCGCCTCTGGCTTCTCCTTCTGCCTCCGTCGACGACGCTGGCCTCTGCCTCCGTCGACTTCCCTGGCTTCTGCCTTCGCCGTGTTAATCATTTTATCGATTCCTGGCTTATTTTTTTGTACCCTCTTTGGCTTTAATGCATATTAAACAGATGTTAAAATTTACACTTCAATTACAACAATTTGAGCGTAAAAATACAAAACGAATGGAAAAAAACGATACGGAAAAAGGATGTTCTACCAAAAACAAGAAAATAAAAAAGAAAAAGAAAGGACTATCGTTGGAATACCCTTCACACTTGCATTTTTTGTTTTCTTGCCTTTCTTCAAATCAATAGAAGAAAAATCACGAAATTAAATGCAATTTTTCGAGTTCTGTTGGGAATATCTTTAAAAATCTTCGGTATAAAACCATTTTTCCCTATTAACCTTTTGCTTCTGCCATTATTTGAGTATTTTTTTCTTGTATTTTGAAGTAATTTTTCTTGTTTTATTTCATTATTTTTCTAGTACTTTTCAAGAATTTTTTTTTACTATTATTCTAATATTTTTTTAATCTTTTTCTAGAATTATTGTAGCATTTTTCTAGTACTATTTAAGTATTTGTCTAGTATTATTTTAATATTTTTCTAGAATTATTTTACTACTTTTATAGTATTATTTTAGTATTTTTCTGGGAATATGCTGGTACTCTTTTAGTATTTTTCTAGGATTATTTTAGTATTTTTCTATTGGTACTTTAGTATTTTTCTTGTATTATTTTAAGTACCTATCTGGTATAAATTTAGTATTTTTCTAGTATTATTTAAGTATTTTTCTAGTATTATTTAAGTATTTTTCTATTTTTATTATTTCAAGTATTTTTGATTATTATTTGACTAATTTTCGAATATTTTCAAATTAATTTTTTTAGTATTATTTAAGAATTTTTGTAGGCGCTTTTCTATTATTATACCAATATTCTATTTTATTTTATTGTATTCTGGTGTCATTTCGCTTAGGGAAACATTTGTTCCACAGTTTTCGAGGCGCTATAAAAGTGAAAGTAATAGATACAGATTGTAGGGAAATGGAAAACTGCGAAAACCTTTGAACGGGCATCCCCTCCAACCTTTTCCCTTTGTGTTTTTTTTCGCATAGCTTTGTTTCTCGGGTTTTCCTTTTCCCTGGTCCCCTGTTCATCCTTGTTTTCCTATTTTCTCCGTTGATCCTTTTTCCTGTTTTTCCGACTGCTCTCTTTTTTTGGCCCGATTCTTGACTTAATATGTTTTTGTTTTTATTTCGTTTCAGTTTTATTTAATTTCAATATGTTGTGCGTGAGTGTGTGTGTGTGTTTTCCCTCCCCCTCCCCCTTCCCCACTGTTTTCTTGTTTTCTTTTGTTTTCTTTTTATTTTCCCTTCTGTTTTCGGTACGGACCTTCACCTTTTGCGGAAATATGTACTTATTATTGCTTTCTTGTGTGTTCTTTTTGTTGTCTTTGCCTCCTTCGAGTGGCAGCATCATTTACACATGGCAGACCGTCCTGCATACTCATTATGGACACCCCTGAAAGGGCGGGAGAAGATACAAGGAAGCAGTTCCTCGTGGAGCATCGATACACTCTATATTTCCAAAGATATTCCCAGCAAATTTTTGGGATAAAGCCCAATCGAATATCAGCAAAATTAAGAATAAAATATTATACAATTTTCATGGAAAGATTTCATAAAGGTATTCCATAAAAGGTATGGAAAATCATTGGATTCGAAGACTTTTATTTTATTTTATTTATTTAATATATATATATTTATTTTTTTTTATATTTAAGGAATTAAATTTTAAATTTCACTTTTAAAAAAATTTAAAAAATTTCCCAAAAAAAACGAATGCCCCATATACCCTCAAAAAAAAAGGGCATCAAAAGGATCTTTTCCTTTCCGTGTGGCTCTGTTTTTGTTGCGGCTTAAATTACAAGTAATTGAACCTCAAGATGCTGCCCCTGCCCCATGCAACATGTGTGCGTTGCGGCATCATCGGGGGGTAAAAACTACAGAGAATAAAAATCGTAAAACGAAAAACACAAAACACACAAGGAGTCGAGGGTGGGGGAGGGGGAGACGGAGGTGTAACAGCAGGCGGGCACCAGAGGCGGGGCGTGGCGGGGCGGTGCGGCACGCACAGGATGCACATCATATCCAAAAGATAGTCCGAACCGAGAGGAATAGGAGACGCCGGCCAGATATCATGAGAAAAATACACAAGTAGCAAAAGGATGGATGGGTGATGCCTCCTGCAGGGGGCGTGGCAAATCGCAACATCCCAATGTGTGGCAGGAGGCACTTGAAAAAGGAAGGAAAGGGAAAAGGAACAGGAAAAATGCGAAACACTCGATCCATCAAACGATCGGAACGGGACTTCTCGGGTTCCTCCCCCTCTCCCCCTCCCTCTCCTGTCCCTTCCTTCAACCAAAACAAAGGCAACGCCCTCCACGCCGCTCTCAAGGATGCCACAAGAGGATCGTGGAAAAAAGGTGCTTCCTTTGCACGAAATTCAATTGAAAATATTTTGAAAAATAATTGCAAGTATTTTAGGCCAGATTTGAGGGACTTTGTACAAGGATATCCTTGCAGAACCTTCCATCGGGCTTCATCGGCCTTTTGGTGCTGGAAATTCTCTGCAAAAATATCCCTACAAAATGTTGAACCTTTGGCAAATCCCAAAATAAGGCAAACTAAAATCCACAATGCCACAAAATCCCATAAAGAAATTTGAAAATACTTTCAATAAATCTTTATTAATTTCTACTCGAAAAATGATGCAACACAGAGAGGACTCCTGCTAGCCGCCTGCCACCTGCCACCTGCCTCCTCCTGGCACAAAGCCGTAATGAAGTGCTTGTTGCAACAACTTTTCACCCATCAGAAAATGAAAGAAAATCAAACCAGGGCCATATATTCTCCTTGGGAAAATTGGCAAGCGCTAAACAGATTTTTCCACACACACAGAGAGAAGGAGAAATGAAAATTCAAAAATACAAAAATGGAAAAATGGAAAAATGAAAAATGGAATCTTCTACTGCTGGCTGCTTGCTGTTTGGAGCCTTTGATGTGTGGAGCCCGCCCGACCACACAGAACGCACCGATGAGAAGAAAAAAAGGGGAAATATTTGACAATCTTCCACCGGAAATGGGCAGCAAATCGAAGAGAAAATAAATTCGAATCTGTAACTGTTTCCAGTTCTGGTTTTCTCGATTGAAATTGTTGCCGGCAGAGTGGGCAGGGCAGGGCAGGGAAGGGGAGGGGGAGGGGCTTTTGCATAAACGAAAAACTTACTTCTTCCACAGATTTTTCAAAGTAAATATGCAAAATATTTCCTAGTATCACATTAATGCATCAGAGAGAGGTAGAGAGAGAGACGGAGAGCACTGGGTGTGGACTGGGACTGGGCCTGGGACTGGGATTGGAGCCAACGTCACTCAGACGTCGTCATCGTCGTCGTTGAGGCCAAAATGTGGGCGAGAGATAGCCCAGGAAGCGGCTACGAACATTACAAAAAAAAGAAACCAGCAAGAACAGCACAAAAAACGACACAAATCCAAGAAAAGAAAATCTAAGGCCAAGGAAAACGAAGCAAGAGTTACACTAAAAAATATAGAAGAATCAAAGAATCGAAGAAAAATCATTAGATTTTTATGAAAATGGTCAAATAGCTGGAGAAACATTATATCTTTAAGGCTATAAAGTGGCATTTGTTTGTCTTGAGAAACACAAGAGTTATGGTAAAATATATATACAATTTCACATAATAATAATAGATTTAAACAAATAAAAGGTGTACTCTCCCAATGGCGCCAATTGTGGCAATTTACATCAAAATAAAGAAGAAAAAAATATAAGAAAAATAAATAAATAAAATTAATAATAAATTTAAAAAAATAAAATAAATAATAAATAAAAATAAATTTAAAAATAGTAAAAAATACAAATTTAAAAAAATAAATACAAAAAATTAGTAAATAAAAAATGAATACAAATATTAATAAAGTAAATAAGCAAAATTAATAAAATAAATAAATTTAAAAAAAAAACAAATTTAATAAAATAAATAAAAAAAAAAACAATTTTAATAAAATAAAATAAATAAAAATAAAGAAATAAAACAAAATAAAAACAAATAAATAAAATAAAAATAAAGAAACTATATATCATAATTATAATTTTATACAGAACAAAAACATTTCCATAATTTCTTCTAAAATATCATTTATCGTGATAAATAAAAGAGTTAAAATCTATGAAAATATACAATTTTCGGCGATATCGTAAAACAAACAAAATTCTAAGAATTTCTTGGGTTATAGGCTATATATAGGCGATATTCAATTATAGTTATTTGATATGATATAATATTCATATGTACAAAATTTAATAGAATCTATTCTTCAGGATTTTTTTGTTTGTTTGTATCTTTTATAAATGCATTAAAATTTAAATATTTTTTAGTCCAAAATGATATACAGTCCTTTCGATTGTCTATCCTTTCGCTTATGCCAAATTTGTACAAAAAATCAAACGAAGAATTCAACGTCGGTCTGGGGAAAGTGTATTTCCGTATGAAAAGAGCGATTTCTTGGGAGTCAAAAGCTATGCGAAAAACGTGCAACAAAACTATGCATTTGTCTCGCTCCAACTTTAGTACCGGGGCTCCCCACTCGCTCTTCCCTTCCTTTTGGGGCCAGGCTTAAATGTTGGCGGCATGTCATGGAAATAACATTAAAAACACATTAAAACCGCGAGGTTTCTGGGCAACAAACCAACAAACAAAAGCTAAACGATGTGAGAAGGAAGCCAGACAGCGGGGCAGAGAGAGAGAGGGAGAGGTAGACCAAGACCCGGCCCCAGCGACACGCACAGACATGCACAGCCATGCACAGACGTGTGTGTGCATGGGTGTAAAGCAGCGACAAAGATGCGTTTCTGCTGCCGCCGCCGCTGCCGCCGCTGCTGTCTTTTTCATTCTCCTTCATTTTCTCGTTCTTCTTTCTCGTTTGGACACTGATGATAGCAGCCAGTCCCTGCCCTGCCTCTGCCGAAGCCGATGCCTCAGCCGCTGCTGGCTGCTGCTTTTGGCACTCAACAAACAAAAACAAAGAAGAAAAAAAGTAAACGCTGAAGTGCGAAAAAGAAAAAGTGCAGGCACCATGGAAAGGATAGTGTAACGGAGACTGCGATTAGGTGGAAGCTAATTTACAGAGGTGCAGGGGCAGGGGGAGGGGGAGGGTTCATTTGATTAGCTTCCACTTTAAAGGTGGAACTTAAGACTCCACACCTATTGAGTGGATGCCATTGAAGGGGACGGCTCTGTCGCCCGTCAAAATGTGCCCCTAAGCGAAAGGACACAATCATATGTCTTGTGCGTATGTTCCCCTAAGCAAAAGGACTCGCCATAAACAGATTGGCATTATTTAAAGCTAAAATTGGGATAATAAAACAAAATTTATGACTAATTAAATGCGTAAGATTTTGAAAATTTCCTAAAAAACAATTATTATAGGTAAAACTTTTTGGAATTTGTTACTCTTTCAAAAACAGCGAGCCATTTACAGGTATTTATGAAACACAAATCGTGACCTCAAACGTGACTTTTCAAAGGACTTTTGCTCCACCAATTGATAGATCGCTTCATTTCCTATTTTCTGCATATTTTTAATATGAAAATTTCAAATTTCCTACCTTACATTGAAGTTTTTTCTTACCTGAAAAGAGAGCCAAAAAAAAAAAAGAATAAAATATTAATAAATCAAATAAAAATATAGTCCAATATATACAGAAGGGGATAAAGAGTGGGGGGGCTGTAGTTCCTATCAAAACTGCTTCCGTTTCAGTGGCGCTGCTAATCGTCAATTTTCGTTACGAAAAAGCAATTAAAATCGAGAGGAGAGGAGAGACCCGACCCGAAATGGTGGTAGAGCTCCACAATTAATTCAGACATCCCGAATCTATAGTTGGATGTTAACTATATGTTTGCTCCGTTTGTGTGTGTGTGTGTGTGTGTGTTACGCCTCATTAACCATCCGCCCCACCCCCCCTTTGTAGGGGGTAGGGGGAAAACCGCCGCATAAACAAATTGTAAATTTCCAACACGTAATATTAACGAATTTCTCGTTAAAAGGGGCCACATCATCATCAGAAATTAACAATTTTGTTTGCCAATCCACACACATCAATGAATTATCATTAACGAGAAAACCAAACCCCACGGATGGCTGGATAGATGGATGGATGGATGGATTGTGGGGCTTAAAAAAAAAAAATCAGTACATAATTGAGGTTAACCCAACAATGCTCTTTCCGGGCCGTAGCGAAGAATGAGAGAACCTTTTGGGAGTGGAGCTCACACAAATTACAAAATTCATTTTCAAAATGGATTTTCTTTGAAGATTGAGCGCATCCACCAGAGGCTCTACCAATACTCCTGGCATTGTGACATTTTCTGATGAAAATCGAAATACGAAATGGAAATATTAAATAAAAGGGTAAATTTACATTATTTATTTATTTTTTTTTTTATTTGCATAATTTAATTTGATTTTTCCCCCTGACCACCCACCGCACACACGACATTTTGCCATTAATTTGATTTCTTTTAATACCCTGTAAACACAGCAGCACAATGGGGTATGCTGTGTGCAGGGAAAGGACAGCGGGAAGGACTTTGCATCTTTGGGCTGGTTTTTACTTCATTTAGATCCGATAATAAATATATTCCCAGTGTGCCTCGACAAAAACGTTGGTGCTTGGGGTTTTTTTAGGCTCTGGAATGCACTATTTCCGCCTCCTTGATCTGGCGGAAACGACCTTTGTACGCCCCAGTAGGCAGCCTTCTATTTGTGGCATGACCTTTCCACATTGTCTGTCGCAAAATGGCTGTGATCTAGCGATGAAATCAAGCTGCAGATACCCTCCCAAAGCCATATTCTGAGCTCTTAACCCTAGAAACCACTCTTAAACCCATCAAATATGCATTTAATTAAAGTTTGAAAAATATTTAATATTACAAAATTAATTCCATTTAATCGAACAAAGGCCTGGCTTTCTGTTAGCCCCTAAATACACTCTCTGGTGCCCACCTTAACCCCTCTAAGCCCTGCACGGACACCTCTTAACCCCACAACACCTCTCCCTAGAGCCCCTCTTAGCGCCTCTTATCAAAGTTTCAACAAAAATATGCAATAAATATCAAGAAATATTGAAACGATTGGTGGCGAAATTTCTCACCCCTCAACCGTAACCCCTTCCCCCCCCCCTGGCAAACAACCAAGCCCCTGGCCCGTGTCTGCGGTTCTCGTAATCAATTTGCTTTGAACTTCAGAGCCAGGAATGGAAAGGGGAAAGGGGCAAGGGGAATGACGATGACTCGCCAGAAGAACAACAAATGCCACAGCCATGGCCCATATGAATATACAACAAAAACATATAGAAGATATCCGTGGAGCTCGTTGCCATTCCCCTCCAGTATCTGCCACCCCATATCATATTTTTCGTATATGTACATTGTTTGGGCGACTTATGATTGATGATTGCCATTGATTGATGCATGACGCGCTTTCCACGCCTTGGCTTCGCCTCCTCCCCTCCTCCCCCCGCCCTCTCTGTCATCGTTTGGTGCCGTTTAATTGAATTTTCCTTCGCCTTCCACCCACGCATAACCGAAAAAAAATAAAAAAATAAAAAGAAAGGAAAGGAAAATATGCTGAAAGCGAACTTTTGCATGTGCTCCACCCCCGCAAAAACTATCCCAGACCCGAGAAAAGTTTTATGCGAAAGCCACAAGGAATGCGCCACATAATCGTCATCGCAGCGTCAACAGCATTTTATTGCAACATCATTGAAGGAGTGGGTGGGGGGGACCAGAGGAGCCCCAGCACCGAGCAACGAAGTGGAAAGGAGACGAGACCGCCTTTCAATACTTTCGAAATGGGATCATTTCATTCTTGATTTTCATCATTGAAACGTTAATAAATGTGCCACAAAATCAGATGATTTCTATGGGGCATAGAGGTTTCTGTGGCAAGAAATTTAAATACATATATAATAAACACATACAGTCATTAAATCTTCCATTTTCTTCACGATTTTCTTCTGCATCTTATTGTATCATCCATTTTCTCCACTACACTTCATTTTTATAATTTTCCTGTTTTTTTTTTTTGGTAATTTTTCCCATAATTTTCGTAATTTTCAGTCATCAAACGCAGACGACGAAAAAAAAATCCTTGAAAACTACCTTCAATGTCTGTTTTTTATGATGATATAGTACGTGGCTCCCCCTCTACAAGGTTTTAATCAAATTTAAAAAAATAGATTTATACTTGTTTATAATTGTCATCATTTGTTGAGACTCCACTGCTCTTGTTTCTGTTTCCTCTGCTGTTTTTTTTTTCGGGGAATGCTCTTTATTTTGATCACTCCACTCCTCTCCCATCATCATAATTGGCTTGGGGATGGGGATACCCCTTAAATGGGGGTATAATGATTTCCAAGATATGTTGGCTATTGACCAAAAAGGAAGCATTCATCCTTAAACATGAATGGATTTTATTTTTGGTATTTTCTAGTATTTATTTAAACAGTTTTTGGTATTTCGTATTGGTATTTTTTACAGTTTTCTAGTATTTATTAAGTATTTTTCTAATAATTATGTAGATTTTTTCTTTAGCATTTTAAGTATTTATTTAACAAATCCTTAGTATTTTTCTAGTAATTTTGTAGGGTATTTACTTAAACATTTAGCACTATTTAGATAGTATTTTTACAATTATTCAGAAATCCTTTTAGTAATTGCATTATTTTTAGAATATTTGTAAAAAATTTTGTAGTATTTTTTCAGTATTTTAACTTTTGAATTTTTTTTAGTATTTTATCGTCTGAAGTATTTTTTTTAGTATTTTGTTGACTGAAGTATTTTTTAGTATTTTACCGTCTGAAGTGTTTTTTTTAGTATTTTGTTGTTTGAAGTGTTTTTTAGTATTTTATCTTCTTAAGTATTTTTTAGGCTTTTATCGTCTGAAGTATTTTTTTTAGTATTTTCTCTTGTGAAGTATTTTTCAAGTTTTTTTTGTGTACTATTTCTGTATTATTTGATCGTATAAATTGACCCGGTCTACTGTTCATGCCATTCGCAGCGAATATGTGTGTCCTTTCACTTAGGGCAACACTTGTGTACAGCTCAAACGTTCTACAAGTCGGAATAAACATGATTGGCTCCCCATATTCCTATGGTATTTATGGAGTGGTTTGTTAAGGTTTTCGCCTAAAGATTTTCCCATAAACTCCTTCCCTGTTTCCTTCATGCTCTTACACATTTTGGAGGCCCCAAACAGGGTATCGTTAGCTTCGTTTTGGCTTTGGTTAAACATTAATTTCTCGTGTTTTTTTCCCCCAAATGGGGCGTTGTGGCTGACGACTAATGCGGCACCTTGAAATGGTTTTTATGGTCATGGCGTGCGTTTGGCCATTTCAATTAAACGTCTCATGATGATGATGATGATTATAGAGTGGGCCACGGGGGGGTAGTAGCAGTGCGGGGCAGGGGCTAGGGATAGGCTCTAAGTAGGCGTCCGCTAGGGAGGGGTCTAGCATTTTCTAGTATTTTTTTTCTCTTTTTTTGGCATAATCACAGCTACTTTGTCACCCGTACCTCTCTCTCTCTCTTACTATCCCACTCTCCTTCCGCTCTCTGGACTTTCCTTTTTTGGTGGAGGGGGGGGGGGGCTCTGCCGCCGCCTCCTTAATGCAACTGCCACACGCAAGTGCCGCATAAAAACAAAATGTTTTGCGGGGGGTCGTCTTTCTCCCACCCTACCCCTCTCTCTCTCTCTCTCTCTGTCTCTCTCCCCTTCCTCTCACCTTCTTTCTGTTCCTGTTTAGGAAGTCTCTGGCTCGTTCTCCCTTTTCTTTCTATTTAGCCGGAAATGAAGATGATGCAGCACTAAAACTATGAAATAAATAAACTATTGTACAGGCCACACACCCAAATGGCAGAAAGCGGCAGGCGGCAGGGGGCAGGGGGGGCAGGCAGAAGACAGAGTAACAGGAAGAGGCAGGGGCAGCAGGAGAAGGGCCAAGGGCGAAGGGTGGGCATTTTCCGCAAAAGAAAATGAACGAAAATCTCAACTCAATTCAACAATTTGGCAAATGCAGAAATCTTTAAAAATAAATATCCACAAATGATGAGGGGGGACGCGGCAGAAGGCCGTACAAGGGCCACAAAGGAGGCAGGAAACACACAGATACACTTCTGGGAAAGGGAGTACAGAAAAAATGGGAAAAACTCTGCTCGCACCCGTAGTACCCTTAGTATTTCCCTCAACCATCGATAGCTGCCGATAGTCGGTAATTATTGATGTCAAAAAATCGATAAACGCCGAAATGAATCTTTGATAATTATCGCATAACATCGATGCACAGTAAGACGCAATAGCAATAGTTATCGATAACGATAAATTGATAATTATCCTTTCATATCGATACTCAATAAGTATCGATCGCAATAGTTATCGACAACTATAAATCGATAATTATCGATGATTTCTAAAATTTTACTCCTTTTTGAAAAATAATCAAGCTACTGCTATAGGAATCGATATTTTGCGCTGTTTATACACGCACGAAACGCACTGTATTTTTCTATGTATATTTTATATTTTTTCGCTCCTTTTTTTTAGGAAGAAAAACATTTTCAAATGCTTCAATTTTTGGCTAATTAGCTCAAGAGCTCTACAAATTCCATTGCAAAAGTTTTTATTAAGCCTTTCCCTCGCAGCATTTTCCCTTTTCGTGCACTCAACCTCCCCGCCCCGCCCCACCCCACCCTGCCCCCCGCTATGCCACAACAAAAAGACAAACAAAAACACGACTTTCAACAATTGTTGCGTTTTTCTGTTGGATTTTTATTGTTTAAAAAGTCACACAAAAACTTCAATTAAATAATTTATTTTATGAAATGAATTATTTATGGCTGGAAAAACCAAAAGCACAAAGACCAAAAATACCCTTAAAGATAATATAATTGGCGGGGACAAAGAAGAACTGAGGGAAATTGAAATAACAAATTAAGACGGAAGGGAACAAAAATGTAGAAAGAATTCCAAAGAAAATATAAATAAAATCTATGGCGATGGTGGAACGATGGCTCTGCACTTGCATCGATAGTAGGATGGGTATATCGATTACATTTTATATAATTGTGTGACCATAAAAGACTTTTACGTAAAAGCTTAGGCATGGTTTATCGAGAATTGATCGATTATGGAGAATTTATCGATAAATTAACGAATATCGAGAATTCATCGACTGTCGAGAATTTATCTTTTATCGAGAATTTACCACTTATCTAGAACTTATCGAATATCGATAATTTATCACTTATGAAGAATGCATCGATTATCGAAAATTTATCTTTGATCGATAATTTACCGAATATCGAGAATCAATCGGTTATCGAGAATTTGTCGTCTATCGAGAACTGATTGATTATCAAGAATTCATCAAGTATCGAGAGCTTATCGATTATCGAAAATTTACCAATTTATCGATTATGAAGAATTCATCAATTATATATTTTAGTTTTTAAATTTTAAACTTTATAGTTTAGAAATCGATATTTATATTGATAACGATAACTAAAAGCGAATATCGATTAATCGATAAATCTCGATTTCGATGAAATCATCATTAGTTCTGTGCCAATTGTCCCCAGCACATATTACGACTCATTTATCAAAGCCAACAGACTCGCCTGTAATTAAGTAAGGCCCCCCCCCCCCCCCGCTCCTCTCCACTCCACACTAACGCCTGCCCCTGCCACTCCTACCACACACCTGCCACACACTTGCCACTTGCCACGAGGCATATTCCATCATGGAAACCAAAAGTCGAAAAGTGAAAAAAATTAAGTCAACTTCCGCACACCGAAAATTGATGAGGTGCGGCACTTGAAGCGATGCGACGAGACGAGACGAGACGCCTCCACCATGGGTGTCGCAGCACTCCCCACTCGCCTGTCTCTCTTTAGCTCTCTCTTTCTTACCACCACGTAGACTCTCTCTCTCTCTCTCTCTCCCGCTATGCCTCCTTCTGTTCTTCCGCCAAGACACCTTTCACCTTCCATTCATTTTTACCCCAAAGAATATTTCAACAGAGACAAACTCGAATTTCAGAGCCCCTACAAATTACCAAAAAACTATCAAATATATATTTAATAAATATGAAAAAAACCTGTGAAGTATTTAGATGGAAAAAATATGATAAAAAGATATTCGGTGGAGAAAGAAAATCAGTTTTTGCCATTTCCATATTTTTCACCACCAAAAAACATTCTTCTTTGGGAGCACTTCTGTCCTGCAATCAATCTTCCATTCAAAAGGAATTTAATTTATGTTTTTTCAACGTTTTCTTGGGGGTTCGTGTCGAATATTGCCCTGCTGCTACCCTCTGATTAGCGTTTATAATTAATTAGCACCTGGCCGCTTCGTTACGTTTTTTGGGGAAGGAGGAGGAGTGGCAGGAGGAGGCCAAGAAATAGAAACACAGACACAGGCGGAGAAGAGGCAAAAGAGTGGAGCGGAGCAGGGGAGATGGGGGGTAGGCAATCCACGAGAGTCATTCGTGTAGGTCGTGTAGGCGAGAGGCTGCCTTAATGATCCACATGGCTCCACCATTCGCCCCCCTCCCCCCCCCCCCCCCTCCCTGGCCCCCCCACACACGCACTCTTAATGGCACCCTCATTTTTGTGGACCGCAAGTGTCATCCCGAAATTAATTGCTAAACAAATGTCTAATCTTTGCCATTTAAAAAGCGCATAAATCAAGCGCAAATCAAACACTACACAAGAAACACACAGATACAAAGATACAAAGATACACAGATGCACAGATACACAAAAAGACAGGCACAGATACAAAGATACAAAGAGACAGCCACCAACTTCAGAGGCACATAACACATGACAGTTTTCTGTTTTTTCGATGTCTTTTCCAGTCTTTTTATTTTTGGGCGAATGGCAAGTGACTCAATTGGGGGCAAGTGGCAAATGGAAATTAAAATGAAACACAAGACAGAGACGGAGAGAAGAGAAAGGCGGTGGGGAGGGGGAGTGGAAGAAGCAGGAGAAACGTAGAAATGGAGAGGGGGAAAGGGCAGAGAGTAAAGTCAGAGCGAGATCAAAGTGGTCAAAATTTTAATTTAATATTATTATAAATTTCATTTTAAAAACAATCTAGCGAAAAAATGTATAAACAAAACTTGAATAAAATCTATAACAAAAAAAAAATATTTAAATAATAAAATATTTGAATTATGAAGTTCATATAAAATATTTTAAAATAAATAAAAACATGTATTTATATATTTAAATAAATTATTTATTACGTAATAAAATAACTGAATTGTGAAATTCATAGAAAATATTTTAAAATCAATAAATTATTTATTTAAATATACAAATAGTTTATTTATATTTAATTAATAATTTATTACATAAACAAATTATTCAATTATGAAATTCATATAAAATATTTTAAAATAAATAAAATATTTTAAAATAAATAAAATATTTTAAAATAAATAAAATATTTTAAAATAAATAAAATATTTATTACGAAATTCCTATACAAATATATTTATATTAAAATAAATACAAAATTTACTTAAATAAAAATAAATGAAATTGTAGACTATATATATTTGTTATTAATAATGAAATTTAGATAAATTAATTAAGCTTCGATTAATTAGATATTTATTATTAAATCGACTTATCACAGCTATCTTTGTATGTTTCTAATCTTTTGTGATTTTATCGTTAAGATCTAGATCAAAAAAACACTATACAAAGATCTATTTCTTTCAAATGAGATAATAAATCACAAAAAATAAAAGCCCAAAAACAAAAGAATATTAAATGCTTTCAAAACTCCTATTTAAATACATTAGTGCTTTATTTTGTAAACAAATTTAAATATGTATATCGTTGAAATATACTCTATGTCCTTAAAGATGTGTGTGTGTGTGTGTTTGTTTGTGTTTAAACCTCAAATAAAAAGTTTCGAAATGAAATCTCTGTGCGTTGTCCGGTGCCGTGCCATTAAACAGAAGTCCTGGAGAGTCCTGCTGCCGGAGAGGGGGTTGCTGGAGTCCACTGGGGAAAAACTCATTTCCTATGCTACTTCTGGCCCAGTGTCCCTTTGTACTGTCCGCCCTTCGGCTCTCCCCGCCCCCCTCTTTGTGGGTCTACTCCGCTGGTGCCTCGCCTGCCCCCTCCTTTTGGGGCACTCCTCGGCGGGCCTTTGCCTTGGACTCTCTCGCTTTGGTGTCCTTTTTGGCGTGTGGGAGGACTATCATACATTTATGATTTAGTTTCTGCCTCTCCCCGGCCCCCTCCCTCCCTCTCTCTCTCCTCCGTTTATCAAGAAGTCTGTTTCGCTCTTCGTTTCGGTTGCAGTTTTATTGCCAACTCTGTTGCACACCACCCCGCCCCCTACCGCCCCCCTACCGCCCCTCTCTAATCCTCACTTTTCCCTCCAGTGAAACTTCCTTTTCCTTTCTTTTTTTCTCTCTTTTTTTGCACTCCTCTTTCACACTCTCTCTCTCTCCAGTGGAAAATGTAAATTTTGATGTCACTGGGAAATTCTGCCGCTTTCCTCCACACCCCCCCTATAGAGTGGGGGGGGGGGGGGGAGGGAGGGGGCACTGTCCAGCAGTCTCTCTCTTTTTTTTATTTATTTTTTGCTCCCCGAATGCACTTTCTCTTCTACAATTTCATGCTTGACTCTTCTTTCTCCCTTCCTCCTTCCGCCTCCACTGTCCTCCTGCCACGCCTCTTACCCTGTTTCCATCTACGCCTGCTTTTTTCTTTTGGCATTTCATCATCGTTGACTTGTTCGACACTTTTTCGTCCGACTTTTACTCTATTTCCGTGAAGGGTATTCCCGTTTCACACAACCACCACAAATGTTCCCCTAAGCGAAAGGCACCATAGTTTCTAAGGCAATCTTTTATCTCTATCATGTACAACCGATTCGCAGCTATACTTATAGTTTATCCATATATTTTTTATATTTATTTTACTATATATTAAACTACTATTTTTACAGGTTTTTTTTATTTTATTTAAATTTTGTAACTAATATTTGCAATACAAATTTTTTTGCAATTTTTGTAATTTATTTTTAAAATTGATTTTAATTGATTATTATATTTTTGTAGGGTTTTATTGTATTTGTAATTTATATTTTAATTAAAATTTTTTTTATTTTAAATTTATATCTTACTTTTAATTTGTATTATATTTTGTTGTGTTTTTATTTGAATTTGTATGATTTTTTTGTTTTTTTTTTTTAATTAGTATGATTTATTCATAATTTTTTTTTATAATATTTTTTTTTTAAATTGTTTTTTGATTATATTTTTGTTGGGTTTTATGTTTTTTAATTGATTTTTATGTTATTTTTGGTGTTTTATTTATTTATTTATTAATTTTTCTTTTTTTCTGGTTTTTTTTTTAATTTGTTCTATTTTTTATTTTTTGTACAAGTTGTTGGAAAATGAATCTTCCAGTGTATCTCAAATTTCTTATTTAAGATACATTTTCCTTATGCATTTTTCAGCTTTTTCCATCTTGTCTTTTTCCCTCCCGCATTTCCATACTTCCTTTGGTTTTTTCTCCAAAAAAAGAGGAGGTATTGAAAAATATTTATTTGGACAGTTTTTTATTGGATTTCTGAAGAAGTTTCAGCTTTGCTTCTTGCTGCTGCTTCCAGGTGGCAAGGCTGCTTCTTGTTTATTTGCTGCAGCACTTCTGCCGCTGCCTCTGCCTCTGCCATGCCACCTTGCAACACTCTTCAGTGCCTGCCTCCAGTGTAAATTTGCATGCAGTTGGGTCACAAATTTTAACACTTTTTGTATGCTGTAAATTTGATGCAGTTCTTTCCACTCTTTATAAAAGCGCCAGTACAGTGCGTTTCGCAACTTTAGACGTGAAAAGCCCACCACTTGCGTATAGTCGACTTTTAAGAGACAGTTTTTGGGCGTTTTTATCGTTTAAGATCTTAAGGAAAAGCTACTGAAAATGAAGCGGCAACCAACTTAAAGGAGGAATCTCAAGGGGAAACATTATTTTCTTTAAGAAATTATATATTTCCACATTTTACCAAACGAAACTTATCGAAAACCATTAGCTATGGCCATCAATCGATAGAAAACACCAAGAGATAAACAAAATGTTGAGGGATGCTCCTTTTCCTTGGAATACGATTGTTTTTTCATCGCTTCGAATGAGGTTTTTTTTTTTTATAAAATATTTTCATAATAATTTGCACTCCATATTGAGTATTAGAAAAGAAAATGTTCATTTTGCTTTATGTTTTATTTTTAAAAGAAATTTTTTTATTTAAAAAAAATGTGTCTTATAAAAAAAAAAATTTAATTCAATTAACGAAAATTTAATAAATGTTCCTTTGTATGGAAATAAAAAAAAAAAAATTTTTAATTTAAAAAAATGAAATAAAAAAAAAATAAAACAAAAATTGTTTAAAAACTAAAAAAAAAAATTGTAAAAATTTGAAAAAAATGTAATTCTATAAATAAAAATTGAATCACAATTTTTGTATTTTTTTTTTTAAGAAAATTTTTTTTCCAATTAAAAAACCTTCTAACAATTATTTGCTCCAAAAAATAAAACAAAATTAAAATTTTCTTCAAAAGCATGGCATATATTTCTTATAATTTCGAAACGTTCTGTAAATTCGGTAAATATTTCTGTTGCCACATCTGGTGTGGGTGGAGGGGGAGGGAGGGAGGGTATCCATCCAATGGGCGGCATGGGCGGGTCGCGGCACTGTGTTGGGCCACAATTAAACTTTACGACTCTGCAATTTTCATGGAATTTTTTCTTGACGCTTCTTCGACAACCCCACCGTCGTTTTTTTTCGTTTTTATTTATTTATTTTTTTTTTGTTGACGGGGCAAAAGTTTTGTAAAAATTTAAAGCGTTTGTTCGGGTTATATGGTATATTTTTATTTTTATTATCTAAGAACATGCGGGAGTTCTCTTTTGAAACCTCGAGAACCTGAAGAAGTTATCAATAAAATTAACACTCCATAAAGGAGACAAGAGGAGGGACGGGGTACGATTGTGGAATGTGGAATGTCCCTTAACGAGAGATTAGAGCTGTGGAGTTTTTGTGGTGTGTTTATCAATTTAAGAACCGGTTAAGTACAATATTTACTTTTATTGAAGATATTTATAAATATAGGAGTGGCTGAATCGGTTTTAAACCGCTTCAAGGACGGTTTCTAAACAGTTATAAGAGGGTTTTGAACCGCTTAAGGGACGTTTTTGAAACGGTTTATGTAAAATTCCATATTTTCCCTTTGAAATCAACTTTTATTGAACACCGAAAGAAGTGATGAATCGGCTATGAAAGGGTAAAGTAAAATTAAATTTAATACCCCTTCTTTTGAAAACTAAATCTCCCTCCTTTGGGAATAACAGCTCCAGAAATAACCCCATTTCTTGGACACCTATGGCATATGGAACACCTTCAAGTCTAGTCCAGTGTCCTTTCACTTATGGGAACATTTCTACAAGGAAAGGAGAGCACATCCGCCTCTTGTGGCGCGTACTCCGTGCCTGCCTCCAGCTAAGGGCAATCCGAAATGATTGAATCATTGGCCAGCATCCGTTTCCTGGCTTCCCCGCCTTCCCCCTCCTCTCGTCTGGAGACAATACTCCTTTTTGGGGTCTTTGGCTTTTCGACACTAGTTTTCCACCCTCCCCCTCCCCTCCATCCACCATTCGAGGAAGCTTAATTAGCCCGAAAAGGGAATTTGCCCATGAAATGCGCGAAAGGTGAAAGGAGTCCGCTCTTGCTCTCAGGATTCCAACTCCTTTTCATTGATATTTGATTACAGGGAGCCCTTTGTGTCGTGTGTTTTTTTTTTTTTGTTCTACCTTCACTTCCCCTCTCTTTGGCTTTCTTTTCTTTTCGTTTCTTTCCTTCCTTCTTCTTTTGGCGGCTGGTTGACATTTGATGTTTTTTTTTTCGGGTTTCTTGTGCCCCACGGGAGGTAATGCACGCGGTTTCTGCCTCAAATTTCAATCGAGGCATCGAGGCATCGAGCCACTTAAGCGGTTGAGTGGTAGAGCGGCGCGGTGCGGGGCGCTAGAGCGGTTACTGTCATTCGATATTTTTGCCTAAAACGGGGTTTCAGGTAGTCGCCCGAGAGTCCCGGTCCCTCGTCAGAGGAGGCAAGAAAAACAAAAACAGCCGCATGGACAAAATTAGATGTACAAATTGTTAATGAAGCCTTGGCCATGCCACAAGGATGCACCAAGGAAGGAGTAGATGATGTGAAGCTGATAAAGGATACCTATTTCGGGTAAAATGTGAGAAAAATTATACATCTTTCGGGGGGGAGTGGAAAAAATACACATTTTGGTTCGAATCAGTCTAAAAGATACGAATTTTGGGAAGATGAAGTGCAAAAGATACTTGTTTTCCGAAGATGAAGTGCAAGAGATACATTTTTTGGGAGGATGCAGTGCAAAATATACATATTTGGGGAGGATGCAGCACAAAAGATACATTTTTGGGTAGGATGATGTGCAAAAGATGAATATTTTGGTAGTAGAGTAAAAAAGATACATATTTTGGGAGGATGCAGCATAAAAGATACATTTTTTGGGAGAATGAAGTACAAAAGATGCCAATTTTGGGAAGATAGAGTGCAAAAGATACTTATTTTCGGTAGAGGAAGTCCAAAAGATACTACTTTGGGGGGAATGAAATGCAAAAGATACATCTTTGAGGAGGATGCAGTGCAAAAGATACATCTTCGGGGAGGATACAGTGTAAAAGATGCATATTTTGGTAGTAGAGTGAAAAAGATACATTTTTTGGGAGCATGGAGCGAAAAGATACATTTTTTGGGAGGATGAAGTGCAAAAGATACATCTTTGAAGAGGATAGAGTGAAAAGGATACCAATTTTGGGAGGATGTAGTGCAAAAGATACATACATATTTTGTAGGCGCGCAAAAAATACATGTTTTTTTTCGAATCAGTAAAAAAGATACATATTTTTATAGGATTGAAGTCCATAAGATACATCTTTGGGAAGGATAGAGTTGAAAAGATACATCTTATGGGAGAATAGAGTCAAAAAGATATATCTTTGAGGAGGATAAAGTGTAAAAGATACCAATTTTGTGAGGAAAAACAGCAAAAGATACTTATTTTCGGAGGACGATACATCTTTTGGCAGGATAAAGGCCATAAGATACATCTTTGGGTAGTATAAAGCGTAAAAGATACATCTTTTGGTAGGATAAAGGCTAAAAGATACATCTTTTGGCAGGATAAGGGCTAAAAGATACATCTTTTGTTAAGAACCAATGAAAAGATACATCTTTTGGTAAGCGAGAACCAAAAAGCTGCATCTTTTCATTAATAAAGTGACCAAAAGATACATTACATTTGTCGCAGCAGAATGAGATGCTCTCTCGCTCTCTCTCTCTCTCATTCTGTTTTGTCTTGTCTCTCGAGCCTCCGCCCCAAGGCGGAAATGAAACGCCAAGTGCCCCCCGGACGCAACACGGGCTGAACCTCTGGTCTGCATCTGCCAGTCACTGTATCTTTGTATCTTTGTATCTCCAGTCACTGTATCGCTGCATCTGCAGCTCCCCTAGTTGCTCCCTTTAATACTTAATCCCCCATCCTTGATTTTCCCCCCGTCTTCTTCTTCTTCTTTTTTTTTATATACTCTAATTTTTTGTTGTATTTTTTTGCGGGTGCAACACACTTTCGAGTACTCGAGAAGTGAGTCAGTGCCATGCCACAGAAGGCGGCATGGCCTGGAGTTTCCTTCCTTCTGCTGTTGTTCCCCTTTTTTCCCCTATTTTTCTCCCTTTCCCCTCTTTCCCCGCTTTCCCTCTTTCCCGCTTTCCCTCTTGCTGTTTTTTGTGTTTTTTTTTTTTTGTTATTTGTTTTGTAGGGTAGCTCCGTGTCGGGCAATAACCCCTTTTTTCGGCTCTGAGGGGGAAAACCGCGCAAAAATGTAGCACCAACACCGCCCGCCCCCCACCGCCCCCACACGGCACTCCTCGAGCAGCACCAGAGGAAAGTCATGAGGCACGAGGGTGATGGGAACATTTTGTTTGTATTGAAGATCGAATGCTCTTTTGTGGGTTTCGAAACGGGCTGGAAACGGGCTTGGAGACGGGCTTGGAAACGTGGCTGGAACGGGGCTTGGAACGGGCTGGAAACGGGCTTTAAGCAGGCTGGAAACGGACTGGAAACGGGGTGGAAATGGGCTTAGAAACGGGCTTGAAAGGGGCTTGGAATGGTCTTGAAACGTGGCTGGAAACGGGCTTGAAATGGGCTTTAAATGAGTTTGAAACGTGGCTGGAAACGGTCTGGAAACGGGTTTGGAACGGGCTGGAAACGAGCTTGGAAACGGGCTTGGAAACGGGCTTGGAACGGGCTTGGAAACGGGCTTGGAACGTGGCTGGAAACGGACTTGAAACGGGCTGGAAACGGGCTTGGAACGGGCTTGAAATGGGCTTGAAACGGGCTTGGAACGGGCTGGAAAGGGGCTTGGAATGGGCTTGAAACGTGGCTGGAAACGGTCTGGAAACGGGTTGGAACGAGCTGGAAATGGGCTTGAAAGGGGCATGGAAACGGGCTTGATAGGGGCTTCAAACGTGCTTCAAACATTTCGGTTATGAATCATCTATGAATCGTTTGTGAATCGGTTATTGAACGGCTTTGAAGATCTTAATCAATAACTCCGTCTACATTTAATTCGATCACCTTTGAAACATCTTTGAAGTAGAGATGGAATCGGTTAATAAACGGCCCTGAAACGGCTCTGAAACGGCCCTGAAACCGTCGTGAATCTCGGTTATAAAACGGTTATAAGTGACAGTCGTTTGGGGCTGTTGGAAATAATGAAATTCTGCAAGCTTTTCCATATCCATCTCGATGATGAATCGGTTATGAACCGTAAACAAAAAACAAAAAGAGAAAGGGAGAGAGAGGGAGAGGGAGAGTGAACCCTGGGCAGCCGTCGAAAGTAACGCTGCCGAAAACTGCTCCCCAGCCGGCGGTTGAAAAAGTCATAAAGCAGTCGCTGCCATCCCTCACGCGCTTAAAAGGGGGGCGGGGCGGGGTGGGGCCGCCCTAACTAGGGCCAACAACCGCAGTGGGGTGCTCTCTCCCTCTCTCTCCCTCTCGCTGCCCCTACTTTCAACTCAGTTTTGTCGTAACTCTCAACGAAACTCTCTGGCACACTCTCTCCCCGTTTTTCACTGGCAGTTTTCCCCCAGTGCTTTTTTTTGGTAGTTTTTTCCCGGCCTGGCTTTGATTGAGAGGAGAGTGCAGGAGAGGACCGCCAAATGGAGGGGGGGGAAAACTGTGACTCGCAGTGTGACTGCGGCTCAAGTCATTAGGCCATGCCCTCCGCCCTCCGCCCCCCTGCCTGCGCCTGGGGCTGGGGGCTACTGCCTTTTGTTTGACATTTTCCGCGCTGGGGTCCTTCGAGCTGTGCAAAAACCAAAAGTCATTGTATCTTTGCCTGACCGAAAAACGGAAAAAGGGGCGGCCCCAGCGGGGCGTGGTGAAATGGATGTATCCCCTCACTTAGGGGCACACTTTTACGGGCACCGTGGGGCAACAAGTGCCTTTTGGGGCCTGCCATCGCCCTTGCTGCCCCACAGGGCCATCCATGGACAAATCAATCAAATCACACGTGCAAATCGATCAAAGATTAGATGAACCGGTTATGAACTGGTTCCGAACCGCTTATGAACTGGCTACAAACGCTATAGATTTGATGGCCAAAATTCGATTCGCCCGCCTGCATCTCTCGTCGTGAATGAATCATCCCCTGGAAATTCATGAATGATTAACTTCATTCGTTATCTTAATGTTTTTTAATATTTTTTTTTTGTTTAATTTTTTTCATGTTCTATTTTTTGTATTTTTTATATAAATTTTTGTTATATTTTATATTAATTTTTTTATATTTTATATTAATTTTTTTATATTTAATTTAATTTTTTTATATTTATTTTTTTATATTTTATATTCATTTTTTTATATTTTATATTCATTTTTTTATATTTTATATTCATTTTTTTATATTTTATATTCATTTTTTTATATTTTATATTCATTTTTTTATATTTTATATTCATTTTTTGATGTTTTTATTTTTTTTACTTAATATTTTTTTAATTTTTTTGTTTCATTTTTATGTTTAATCTTTTTCTTTGATTTCTTAAAAATTAAATTTTTTGCCACCGAAAAAAAAATCTGCTTGATCCAATTAGTGCGTTTTTGTCCCGTTTTCCCGCCCCTTGAAGATTCCCCCTCCCGCCTACCGTCTCCCGCTTCCGATTACCATTTTTGTGCTCTGCAGATCCCCCCCTCCCCCCCTTGGCGTTGTCGTCGCTGCACTTCATTTTCATAATTAAAAAACTTTACCTACGGAAAATCTCATGTGCGTGTGCCCCATGCAACGCCGGCCCACCACCACCCCCCCGCCCTCTACCACGCCACTTCCCCTTTTTCGGGTTGATACGCACATTGGATCCCCTCCCCCTTTTGGGTGCGGGGAAACGTTTTTGTAATTAATTTATGCAAATAATCAGAGACGCCGCCGCTTAGGGTTGGGGTTGGGGATGGTGGGGGCTGAAGGGGGCTGAAGGGGTGGCCAATTGCAGTAGCTCCCCCGACAGCAACCCCTCAGCCCTCGCAGCACCCCCTCAAAGCGTATTAAAATGAATGACCCTCGCCATACGAGGTACTCCTTGTCCCCTTTCCCTTTGCCATGAAGGAGACCCCCCCCCCCCCCTCCACCACCAGTCTCTGGCTCCCCCTTGAGCGCCTGGACTAAGTAGACGCTACGCCCCTCCCTTTCCAGATATTTTTTGCCGTTTTTTAGAGCACTTTTGGCATTTTTTTCGATTTTCTTACCAAATATTTGTATTTTCCTTATTTCTTATTTATTTATTTATTTTTACTATTATTTATTATTATTTTATTTTGTACTTTATTATGTTATTAAGTATTTTATTTTTTATATATTTTTTTAGTTCCGATTTTATTAATTATTTTATTTTTTATATATTTTTTTAAATTTATTATTTTATTAATTATTTTATTTATTATTTGTTTTTTCTTTATTATTTTTTTTATTTATTATTTTATTAATTATTTTATTTATTATTTTTTTTTTATTAACTATTTTATTTTATATTTTATAATTTTATTTTATTATGTTATAATTTTATTATTTTGTTTATTATTTTTATTATTATTATTTTATTTTGTATTTTTATTTAATATTAATTTATTATGTTATTATTATTAGTTTATTCATGAAACGGTTGTTCAAAGAATAAGAATACAAGTGAATAGCGAATGAATAATTGCGAATACTAAATGAATAAACCCGAAAACCATCTAAATACCAAAAGAACAAAAGCGAGAAAACGTAATTAAGGGACAAAAACAAGTGTGAATACAAGTGAATAACTATGAATACTTGGTACTAAGCTAGCGGCATTCATTGGGGGCATTCAAAGGCTTTCCGTGTCGTTTGAGTGTATTAGAAAAACATTAAAAATATTTCCTAAAAATGTGATTTATGTCCTGCTCGATATTCCACGAATTCCACGAATTCCTGCACTCATTTCCAGTCCGTTTCAGACCATGAAATACGATCCTTGCGGACAGTTCCACGAAAATTAATTTCGCTAAAAAGCGAATAAAGGGCAGGCAGGGGGGGTCCGGGAAGGGGTTCGCCTTCTTTAACGTCCCATTAAAATTGTTGGGCCCAAAGTTCGTTTCGTTTTTGGCCCCAAAAACACCTGAGAAAAAAAAGCACTTAAAATTCCACAATCCTCTCCTCCCCGCACCCCCCTCCCCGCCCCCCTCTAACGACCGTTGGACGCCGGCAAACGCTTAACGCATGCGCAACAAAAGGCTGCCCCCCACCACGCCCCCACCGCCCGTTCCCTTCTGCTTTTGTTTGAGGGATCGATCGCGGAATCGCAATGCTGTGGGGTCGCTGCTACCCTGTAGAGGGACCCCATCAAAAGGGGGACTCCTTGCAAATGGTAGGCTGCCCCTTTGCAGGGTATCACAGTCTTCGTTGCCTCTGAAATGTGTGCTCCTGGAGGGTAATTAACTGTTAAACGAGTCTTTGCGGTCTGTCAGTGGGTGTGGCCGGGGCGAGGGGGGCCTGGGTGTGGGTGTATTCTGAATGTTGTGAGTGTTAGTCACTCGACAGACACGATACGAGGGTCTTACGAAATGTGTCATTAAAATCAAATTTGATTTTTGACTGCTGCAGGGTGCCTGCCTCTCACTCTCTTGCTCTTGCTCTCTCTGTCTCTCTCTCTCTTTCTCTTACTACTACTCTTTCTTCTTTTGTCTATTCCATCCTTTTCCCATCAAAAATTCAGCGAAATTCCATCGAAGCGTTTTCCGCGCGTTTTGCAAGCGGTTTTTCCTGCACCAAGAGTTTGTTTTTTTTTGCGCTGTTTTTGCCGCTTTCTTTCGTTTTGCCTCCTCTGTTTTTTCGCTTTTTTTTAAAACTCTTTTGTATCTTTTTTTGATACTTCGAAAATCTTTTTATGGCTTGCAAGCGTTTTGCCAGCGTTTTTGCCAGCGTCTTTTGCGCGATTTTTCTCGCTTTCTTCCGTTTTGCCTCCTCTGTTTTTTTTCGCTTTTTTTAACTCTTTCGTATCTTCATTTTTTCATTCATTTCTTCCTAAAATTTGCGTTTTTTGCAGCGTCTGTTGCGCGGTTTTTCTCGCACCGGCTTCTAATCCTCTTTCTTTGCCGATTTCCTTCGTTTATCCGTGGTCTTCTCTTCTGCTCCTCTTTGTTTGCTGTTTTTCTTTCTTAGGGAAACCGGAAATTTTCCATCATTAGGTGGGAAATTTGATTTTCACTTCGTTTTCAAATGCTTTTTCTTGGAATATTTTTGGTAGTATTTTCTGCCTGTGACCTTTTATCTAAAGCGGAAATCCCCAGCCTTCTGCCAGGAGTCTGACTTTTGTTGTGGCCACAGAAGGGTGCAAGGAGGCAGTGGGAGGCGGCAGGGGGCAATGGGCGGCGGCTGAGGGGCAGGATGGATGGCTTTCCATGAAAATTCGAGGGTATTAAATGCTTCCAGCTGGCAGACAGGCATCGCGGAAGGAACTCCAAGAACCCAAGCTTTTTTTCCACCAAAAAATACACCTAGAAATTGGAGAAAATAGGTTCCAGGAAGGGGTGAGGGGGGGGGGGGGGGGACTGAAAGCAAACGAAGAAAAATGATAAAGCAACAGACGCGCGCCCCAAACCGGGAGCCAGGAGGCAGGAACCAGGAACAGTCGTCGTCGTCGTCGTCTCCCCCGATAAAAATTTCGTTTTGGGCGCCAAAAAGAAAAACAGGAAGCAATGGTGTGGGGGGGGGGAGGGATTTTTCACAGTGCATTTGTGGGTGTGGGGGGGGAAAGGGGGGACAAATGATAAATGAATTTGTGATAAATGAAGCAAAAATGTGGCCAAAAACGTTGCACAAAATATTCTTTATAAAGGGGACTAAAAGGAGTGCCAAGAAGGGGCCAAAGGGGAGCCCAAGGGGGAGCCAAAGGGGAGCCAAAGGGGAGCCAAAGGGGAGCCAAAGGGGGAGCCAACGTGGAGCCAAAGGGAAGCCCAAGGGGGATTCTCTGTGCCAGAGAGGGATTCTCTGTGGCGGCGGCGGGGTTTAGAAGGTGAAATCTATATCGAATTATGGCATGGCGGTGAGGGGAGGGGGGGGGGGGGGGGGGGGGGGGGGAGGGAACACTTGGCCGGTTAACGTATCATTCATTCGTTTGGACAATGGAGAAGATTCGGACTAGGACACTCGGAGGCAGCAGACATTGGCTTTGCGGGGCAAAGGGAGGGCGAAGGAGCTGGGAGGAAGGAGAAGGAGCTGGGAGGAAGAGGAAGCGGTGCCATGGGATCCCAGAGGAGTAGTCTTAGGAGTGGAATGTGCTCTACAGGGGCACATCCAAGGGGCATCCATGGGGCATCCATGGGGCCTCCATTGTGCACCCCACCGCCCCCCCTGCACAGGCAGCACCACTCCCCTGCCCCTCCCCTGTCCCCCCCCCCCCTCGCATAATCATCCATCAGCCATCCATCGATTGTTTTGTCCAGACTTTGGCTTTCGTCGTCGCCTTCGCGCATAAATGATGATGCTGCTCATTTCTGGTTCTCTCTCTCCCTCTCCCTCCCTCTCTCTCTCTCTCTCTCATTCTCCGCCTTATCGATACGATACGGATACGGATACGAATGGTGTGTGGGCCGGCGTTGTTTTGTTGTTGAAATGCTGCCGCCGCCGCCGCCTAAGTCGCTGATAAATGAGTTTTTTTTTGTTTTTTTTTTTGGACGTGGGAAAATAATTCATTGATTTACATGTGGCACCCATGGATACACTCACTGACCACTGACACTCATAGAAATGAGTGCGGGTGGGGGCGGTTGTTCGACCGTCTAGACATTCGTCTTTGGGGATTCTCGGATTCTCCGATTCTCATGGATCAAGTGGCGCGCTAAAAATCTTTTCCCAAGAAAATTGCAAGCACAAAAATAAACATTTTGTGCCAAAAGGAAAAACGAAGTCCATTCTGGGTTTGGGCTTAAACGTGAATCAAATAAATCAACGAAAAACTTGAATCAAGAAGAAAACACAAGAAGAGAAATGTTGAACAAATCCGTGGAGAAAGGGGGGACAAAGGTTGAAAGTTCATAGGAAAATATGCGCGAAAAAATCATACAAAAATCGGGGTAGAAAAAGCTAAAAATCTTAAAAATTATGTATAAAAAAAACTACACTTAAAAAGTAAAAAAAAAAATCTACAAAAAATTAAGGTATAAATAGAGGACAATTCTGAAAAACTAAGGAATGAAGAGTCAAAAGGAAGCTACAAGAAAAAGGCAAATCAAAAATTGAGGCATACAAAATTAAATAAAAAGTCTTAAAAATTAGTGAATAAAAACTTTTTGTTAAAAAAACAAATCAAAAAAATTAAGGTATAAAGAGTAAAACAGCTACTAAAATTAAGGTACAATAAGTTAAAAAAAATTACAGATTTTAAGGTATGAAAGGTTTTTAAAAAAAAACTGCAAAAATTAAGGTACAAATTATTTTAAAAATCTACAAAAATTAAAGGAGAAAAGGCGAAAAATATAAAAAATTATGCTATAAAAGTAAACAAAAAAAACCTACTAAAGTCAAGGTATAAAAAAACATCTAACAAATTTAAGGTAGAAAAACCGAAAAATATTAAAAATTTAGTTCTATAAATAATAAAAAAAAACCTGCAAAAATTAAGTTATAAAAAGCTAACATAAATACCTACAAAAATTTTGACCATAAAAAGTTTGAAAAAAATTACAAAAATGAATTCATTAAAATAAACAAAAATTAAGGTATACAAAATAAAAATAATCTTCAAAAACTAAGTAACATAAAGTTTAAAAATCTAAAAAAAATTTGTGTATAAATAGTACAAAAAAAAATTTTAATTAAAATTAAAAAAAAATTAAAAAACTAAGCTATAAAAAGAAAACAAAAACCTACAAAAATTACATTTGAAATAGACCGAACAAATCCACAGAATCTTGCCCACAAAAGTGTAAGAAAAAGCCAAAAATATTCAAGAATTTGGAGCACATTCATGAGTGTAATTTGTGTTTGGATACTTTGAATCGGTTCACGAATCAGTGAATCACTTTTTGAATCGCTTCCTTTTTTCCTATGGGCCAATCCTTTTGATTATTTTGATTTTTGCTTGCTTTTCTGTGTGCCACATTTAATTGATGGCCAAAAATGTGCCACTCCCCCAAAGCCGGCAACCGCCCACGCAGATATATATTCATTTCCCCAAATAATGGCCACCAAAAACTGTCATTAGACACGGCGCATAAACAGCGCCAGAAAACACACACAAAAACAACAAAAAAAAAGAGGGAGGGGGAGGGAGGGTGGTGGAGGGGGGAAGGGGGAGAAGAATTAAAGTGTATGGCAAACAGAGCGCAACGCATCCGATGATGGCATTGCAGTGGAATGGAATGGAATGGAATGGAATAATAATAATACTCATATTCGATCCTTGAGATTTTTGTGCTTTTTTTTGGGGTACAACTTCTTATACTCCTACTCCTCTTAGTACTCTCCTTCCTACTCCTCTTAGTACTCCCCTTCCTACTCCTTTTAGTACTCCTCTTCCTACTCCTCTTAGTACTCTCCTTCCTTCTCCTCTTAGTACTCTCCTTCCTACTCCTCTTAGTACTCCTCTTCCTACTCCTTTTAGTACTCTCCTTCCTACTCCTTTTAGTACTCTCCTTCCTACTCCTCTTAGTACTCTCCTTCCTACTCCTTTTAGTACTCTCCTTCCTACTCCTCTTAGTACTCTCCTTCCTACTCCTCTTCCCACTCCTCTTCCTACTCCTCTTAGTACTCCTCTTCCCACTCCCCTTCCCACTCCTCTTCCCACTCCTCTTCCTACTCCTATTCCTTAGCTGCTACTCCTATTTCTAGTCCTCCCACTCCTGCTCCTGCTCCCCACTTGAGGCGCTTCTCGTAGTAGTTTTACGAGTGGAAGACACACACACACATATTCATAAATTGGATATTCATTGGCATGGGAGGCACAGCACTCATGCACTTGTACTCCTCCTCCTCCTCCTCCTTCTCCTCTTTTGCCTTTCTGTTTGTTCATAATTTGTTCCTGGAGAGAAGAGGAGGAGGAGGAGTAGGATGAGGAGTAGGAGTAGGAGTAGGAGTAGCGCCCAAGGTGCTTGTAAAAGGTGTCTATTAGGCATTTACCCTCCAATTTAATTGATTTTAAAGCCAAAAAAACAGTGTGTTTCGACGGGGGTGATACCTCGCAATGATATTTATTTATTCCCATTTTCTACCTTGCCCTGGAAACATCATACCCTAAAGGGTCTAAAGGGTAGCCCCTCAAAAAACGGACAAAATTCAAATCACGAAAGTGTTAAAAAAACAAAAAAGAAAAAGAGGGCCAGGGACAAGGGACACCCAGGAATTGGTAAGGGGCATGGGATGCCGATCCTCTCTCTCTCTCTCCCTCTCTCTCTCTCCCACAGTTCGAAACAGGTTTCTTTGGGCGAAAGAATTCTCTTTCGAATCGCGTTTTTCTCTCCCTCTCTCTCTTTCTGGCTAAGCAAACCTGTTCTGCTTTCTGAGCCTCTTCTTCAATAATAAAATACTAATTTATTTACTAGTTTTTTCTTCTCTTTTTTTTTGTGGGCACAAAAATATACTCCAAAAACCATGGCGACAAAATACAACAACAAAAAGCAAAAAAAAAACTAGTGAGAATTTTTGCTGTGTAGCAGGGAGGAGGGGGGGAGGGGTGCTGCTAATGAGGGGCAGGCAGAGGTGCGTCGTAGGAGGGAGGCCAAGGAGAAGAAGTAGGAGGAAGTACAACAAACAAAACGAAAAAAAAGCAGAAAAAAAGGTTTCAAAGAACAACAATAAACGAGGCGGTGGAACAAAACAACAACAACAAACAAACTCCGTGTGTGGCTAATCAGAATCAAATTGATTTAAATTTCAATGGTTCTTCGATGCCATCGAGGGGGGGAAGGAGGAGGAGGGAGAGCCATTCTAGGTAGAGCATTGGGCGGCAGCACCTCTGTCTGGGCAAGGGGAAGGAGAAAAGGCAATCGTCGGCCGTTTGAGCAGGTGAAGCGCGAGTGCGAGAGCGAGAAAGGGATGGGAGGCAGAAGAGATGACTATTTGCCGTCGGAAAAAAGGTTGGAGAGGGGCGGGGTGCGTGCGTGCGTGCGTGCGAGAAAAAAAACACACCGCGCGATAAGCAGATCGTAGCCGAGGGTCGGGCCGGTTCGGTTCGGTTCGGTTCGATGCGGTCGGCTCGATCTCCCGCGGCCACTCGTCGGGCGTCGAGGGAGAGCGCAACGCAGCTTCCACTTTGGAATGTGGAACATAGGCATACAATAGCCTAGCATAGCTAGTGCTCGTGGCGTGGATGCCATTGAAGGCATAAGTTCCACATATGTTCCACATTCCTTTTTAATGCAATTTGGGTTTTGAATAATATTTTAAAATAATGCAAATTTTTTATAGATTATAGATTAAATATTTTTCAACTTTCAACCAACTTCCAGCAGTCATTCGGATGATAATTGTTCGGCATTTTCCCTGGTTTCACGCTAAAGGGTTTTCCCCCTAACAAGAGGAAAAACCAACATCTATGTGTTTTTCCACAGGTAAATGCTAATTGAAGGAAAAGCAACGGGGGGAAAATACTAGATAAAAAGGTACGAAATTCAAACAACAACAAAAACAGGGAAAAAAAAGGAAAACCGAAAAAGTGGACGTGGTGGAGTTTTCCAAAGCACAAGTTTTTCCAACTGGAAAATTGCAAGAAAGGTGAATCCTTGCAGAAAACTAAAGAAAAACCAGAGCAAAAACCATCCAAAAACTGTGGAAAACTCCCGAAAAACTAAAGGAAAACCCCCCAAAAAAGCCAAAGAACAATAGAAAATAGTAGAGAGGGGGAGAAAGTATCTTAAAGATACAGAAAAGCCAAACAAAAGCAAAGGGAAAATATAACGGGCAGAGAGAGAGAGAGGGGGGGGGGGGGAGGATAAGACAGACGGTGGATAGGCTTCGGATGTATCTGTAACTGTGGGGCGGCAGTGGGTGGGATTCCAAAAGTATCTACAAGTCGAAAGCGTAAACTTTGGCGCTCACTTTTGACAGCAGCAGCAGAAGTAGCGGCGTCTGCCCCCCCCCCCAAGATACAGATACTTTTCAAAGAGAGCAAGAGAGAAATATTTAAGGGTGCTGTTTCGGGGCGGGGGTGGGTGGCAGTTGTCGTCAGACTCCTCTGGAGGCAACAGGTGGGCCCGGCCTTCCACTTACCTTGAAATCTGTTTTTCTTGTGCCTTTCGCTTCCGCGCTGCGGCTCCTCTTTCGGTGCACCTTTGGCTCTTGCTTCTGCTTCTGCTTCTGCTTTCGCTTCTGCTTCCGCTTATCTTCCTTTCGCTTCTCCTTTGCTAACGCTTCAATCTTCTTTAGAGACCTGGCTGCATCCAACAGATGCGCATCCTTTCAAATGGATATTTTCGTATCTGCACCTCGAAAGTTTTGCCTGAAAAAAGAAACGCCGCGCGGATTTTAGTAAATTTTGTATACAAAATAAAAATATATAAAAAATATACATATATGAACAAAAAATTAAATACAAATAAATTAAATTAAATTAAAAGAAAAAACAATAATATAAAAATAATTTAAAAAAAAATTAATAATATGAAAAAAATAAGAATAAAAAAAAATGAAAACTAAATTTTAAACATAAATAAAAATAATAAATACAAATAATAAAATAATTAATAAAAATAATACAAATAATACAAAATTCAATAAAAATAATAAATAAAAATAATACAAAAATAAATAAAAGTAATACAAAAATAAATAAAAATAATACAAAAATAAATAAAAATAATACAAAAATAAATAAAAATAATACAAAAATAAATAAAAATAATACAAAAATAAATACAAATAATATACAACAAATACCACCAAAAATACAAGCCAATTATTTTCATTTATTCAAGAAAATTTGTTGTAAAAATTCGATTAAACAAAAAACAAGAGCTTTCCTTTGAGGTTTTTCATTTCTTGGCGTTTAACCATTTTTCTTTAATTTAAAAATGAAAAAAAATAGTTTCAAAAGGAGATTTTTGAATACAAAAAAAAAAGAAGCAGAAGAAAAACAATTTTCATGTGAATTGCTTTCATCTGTGCATATATTCATGCATTAGATCTGTGTATGGATTCAGCATAAAATGTTACCATATAATACCTATAATAATTATTATATAAATATTAAAAAAAAATTATATTTTTATATCATTTAAAAAGAGATTCTTTGCTGGCTAGTGGCTCAAAAACAGTCTTAAATTTGTTTAAAATTAACAGTCCTCTTTTTTACAGAAAAAAACCACAAATATACACCCCCAGAAACCTAAAAAAAAAACCATAAACCTCAGATCTCAGTTCTCATATATGTACAAATATCTTCAACCCGATTTAGTCCATTGCTGGTTAGCACCTCCCCAGACCAAGGCGTGGTGAAACCCAATTCTTGGCTCCTCTTTGAAGCTCTCTTTCTACTGATTCACTCTATGATTCAGCCACCGCAAATGAATATTCATCATAGAACCTTTGGAAATAAACACTCATCCGATTGCCAAACCAGTCCTCAGTCCTCGGTCCTCGGTCCTCATTTCTACATTCGAATCTCCTTTCCATTTCCATTTCAGACTCTTGGACAAAGATTTATAGATTTATTTCTCCCTTTTGAGTGGTTTTTTTATTCCCAAGAAATATCCATGCCGTTTTAGGGGAAAAAAAGGAGAACTATCTCTTGTTTTTGGGCTAGAATAATTCGTTCTGGACTAAAATTTCCACAAATATAGGGGAAACAGCAACAAAGAACTGATGGCACCAATTGATACCCCAGCCCCTTCGAAGCGCCTTTATTTGGTGAAATTTTCTTCAATTTTTTAAAATCTCTCCATCGGTTTAGGCTTAAAATTTATATAATTTATTATATAATTTATATAATTTATATAAAATTATACAAAATTTAGAATTTATTATTTTTTTTGAGTTTTTAACTTTTTGTCACTCAAAAATTACTTTTAGTATATTTTATTATTTTCCTTAATTTTCCACATTTTTGTATGACTTCAAAACCCTCATTTAGTCGCGTATACCCTCACCCGCTGTAAGTGCTACCCTGTAAACAAAGAAAAACTGCGCAAAAGATACTCAATCGAATTAAAATGCATTCGAGTAGCAATGACACTGACACCTCCGTCCCCTCCCTCCGCTCCCTCCCCTTCTTACCCTCCTTCTGCTCCTCCTTTTTGCCCAAGCAAAAGGCAAACAAACAAAAAATATAAGAAGGCAAAAGATACTCCGCCGCCCGAAAGATGCAGATACGAAAACGGCGGCCAACTTTCAACTTAAACTGTGGCAAAAGTTATTGCAACTTTTCGGCCGCCCCGCAGGAGGAGGAGAAGGGCATCAGAGAGAGGGAGAGGGAGGGCGAGAGGGAGGCAAAGAAGGGCAGTAAAGATGGGATACATTTCTCTGGCATTTCCAGGGTATATCATTTGATCTTGAGCTTTGGATTCGCCATTTCCCTTTTACCCATTCACACTTGTTTTTCTTGAATTTTCGCAACATTTTATGGGGTATTTTTTAGTCGATAAGACGGGAAAGGACCTCAATTTTTGGTTCAATGCGTAACCAAATGGGGATTGGGGGAGAAAGATGAGTAGATGCTGCAGAAAGGTGAAAGAAAAAGACTGCAGGAAAGGATCCATGAAGTGAAGGAAAGGATTGGCTGAGGAGGGTCTTTCTTTAAAGAGGTTTCAAATCATCGACACCAGAAAGTATTTCTTTCTTTCTTTGTTTCTGCCTCCAGAAATCGCAATAATTGGCCTTTTCTGATCCCCCCAGCCAGGGGCTCCCTTCCACCCCCCCCCCCTCAAGTAGATCCCATATATACCCCCCCTTTGTACGTCCTTTACCTTCTTCAAGGATTCCCTGCTCTTCCCTCAACTTTTGACTGTTTTATCCGCAACAACATCATTCCCCCCCCCCCCCTCTTCCCACTCCCCTCTTCCCACCAAAGATGCTTTTTAAATGATTAAACGCCGAGAATTACCACAAATTTCTGCCAAGTCTCTTATTTTTGGTGTTTTTTTGTTTTTGGTCTCAGGGCCAAGTTTTTGCTGCTGTTTTTTTTTTTTTTGTTTTCTCTGTCGCTTCTTTTCTTCGTCTGTTTTTTTTTTCTGCTGAGATTTCAGATTTCGTATGGAATGACATTACGCCCTGTCATGGTGGGTGGGGGGAGGGAGGCAGGGCAAACTGGGCCGCCAAATGTCACGCAGAGGCAGCAACAACCCCCCTCCACCCCCCCCCCTTCCAGCGCCCAATAAATATTCAAACATTTTAGCCATCGATTTGTGATTTTGATTTGATTCATTTTTAAGGGGCAGGTCAGAGGGCCATAAGAAGGGGAAGAGAAAAGAAAAGATGAGAGAACTTTTTTATATGATTTTTATTATTTATTTGATTGACTTTTTTTTTTGGTGCCTAGAATGAAGTATTTTTTGTTTGCTTTTTTTTTTAAGAAATATTTTAAAGTCTTAGAATTAGTTGGAAGGTAATTTTTTTTAATGCTTTTTTTTGGTTCCTAGAAAGAAAGATTTTATTCAAAAAATTTTGAATTAACTTTGAAGACATCTTTTTTTATTTTTTAACATTTTTTTAATGCCTTTTTTGGTGTCTAGAATTTAAAATTTGTTTCTTTTTTGTTTTTTGAAGAAATTTTTGAAAATAACTAACAATTATTGAGTTTGACCTTTTTAAAAATTCTTAAAACTTTATTCCTGAATTTTAATAATTTTCCCCCATTTGCTTTAAAAAAAAAATAGTTTTACTTAGGGAAAATGGCGGAGGGAAAGCCTCTCATCAGCATTCAAAAATATTCCAAAAGGTAAGACCCCGAGACGTGGAAGAACGCAAGTTTTCCACCTTTTAATTTCCTTGGATTTTTCCCACAACTATTTTGCTTTGTTTTCGCACTTGTCGCCTGCCACAAAACGTTGCATAAATAGAAACCCCCCCTCACCCCCCACGCCAAGACACCGCAAAAAGAAAAGCAATAAAAACTAATAAAGAATACAAATTAAAATAACAATAAAGCAAAAAAGGAGAGAACCTGAGGGGTTTTTTGCCTCAGAGAAAATTCAGTGCGAGGCAGAAAGGGGGAAAATTGAGGCAGAAATAAATTGAATCCGGAATTCAAAGATACATTTCACGCCTAACCAACAGTTAAGCTTCCAGTTAAGAGGCAATTTATTAAGACAACAAAATATATTCCAATAGAATATAATTCTATTTAAATATATGTTTAATTGATTTCCTCGCTTTCTCCTTTCCTGCGCTTTATATTCGTTGTATATTTTCTCCCACTAATTCCCTTGTTTTCCCTTCTTTCCAATTAAACAAAGAATGTAAATTAAATAAAATTAAGAGTTAGGACCTCAAAACCATGCACATTTGTTCCCAAAAATAACTCTATTTTCTTTGCACATTTGTCTATTATTTTTATTTATTTATATCCCAATGACCTTCTGCATCTTTTGAATGTTATTTTTTAGAGCTTTCTCACTTATTCGATGATTATTTATTTTTATTATTTTCTTATTAATATTTTACTATTATTATTTCATTATTATGATTTTTTATTTTTTTCTATCATAATTATTTTGTTATTATTATTTTATTAATATTATTTTATTATTCATATTTTACTATTATTATTTTATTATTCATATTTTACTATTATTATTTTATTATTATTATTTTTTTATTATTATTTTTTTATTATAATTTTTTTATCATAATTATTTTATTATTATTTTTTATTGATTTTATTTTATTATAATTACTTTTTATTTTATTTTTTTATTACAATTAGTTTGCTATTTTATTCTAATTTTTTTATTATTAGTATTTCATTATTATTATTTCATTATTACATATATAATATATTATTATTTTATTATTATTCATTTTTTATTTTTGTATCATAATTATTTCATTATTATTATTATTTTATTATCGCTATTTTATTGCTATTTTATTATTATTTTATTATTATTATAAATATTTTACTATTATTATTATTATTTTATTATTATTAATTTGTTATTTATTTCTATATTTGCCTAGATTTTTCCATTCAGAGGAAATCATTTTTAGTTATTTTTCTTGGGGATCCAAAATGCAAGTATTTTCAGTTCATCTGCCAATTGGGAGAAGGGATGGGGGGGGAGGGAAATCAAGCAGGGGAATTATTGCTAATTATGACGGAAAATTATGGCAGGGATTTATCAATTGAGAGTACGAATATTATGGGATCGAAAAGATGTTTTTGTTGGGTTTTTTTCCCCCCCGCAATTAACCCCGTAATCTCTTTTTATTCGCACTTTTTCACACTCTTTACTCCTCCATTCTGGTGCCTCCTTTTGTCGGCCTTTATTTCTCTCTTGATCCCCCTTTTATCCCCATTTATTTCGTGTATTTTTCCACTCTACCTTTTTAATTGATTGGAAAAAAAAAAACGTCAAGAAAGCGAGAACTTTGGAGATATTATATTTCCGAAATGATTTTTAAATCGAAATACGAGAGGCAGAGGCAGAGGCAGCGGCAGAGAACTCGTATTTCTCGATTCAAGGCGTTTGATAAGCGTTTAAAAAATACTACAAAAAAAAATACAATACGAATACAGGAAAATTCTGGCTAAATGGCTGGCCTCCCGCCCTTACCCCCCCCCCCCTCCCCCCTTTACAGGCACTCATTTTTTCTCCACAAATTAATTCTCGACAATCGTTTTGTCATGGCTCTGTTTTTTTTTCTTCTCACATGACAATTGTCGTCTCTCCCTACTCTTTCTCTCCCTCCCTTCCCTTCTCTTTCTCTTTTTTGTTTTATGCACATTCACGGTCAAAACCACTTGACCTCCCACACACCCCCCCCCCCCCTTCCCATCAGAGAAGGAGGGGGGGCGTAAGACTTGTCATCAACTTTTTCTCTGAAAACAAAAAAAAACTAAAGAAAATTACTCTGGAAAAACAGAGCCACAAATGTCACAGGGAAATCAGCTTTCTGGATGAAATAATTTTCCATTTTTGAGAGACAGGCCTGAGAGTGAGACTTCGGCTTCTCTTCGCTTTTCGACGGCGTGAGAATATTTCGGGGGAAGAATTCTCTGAGGGGCCAAAAAAAAAAGCTTTCCAGAGGCCTCGTTTTTTTCCTCTGGCGGAAGGAAATTCAAAAGTTTTCTGCAATCTATCCATCAAGTTTTTCCTTCTAACCTTTCAGAACTCTTTCCATATCCATCTCCGAATTTCCATATCTTTATGCATATTTTATTCTTTTGCATTTCTTCTATCAAATTTCTCCCACTTTATCGCCATTTCCTCGTCTTTATCTTGATTCTCTTTTCTTTCGAATATATTTTATATATTTCTACAATTTTATTATCAGCAGTGTCTTTTATTTATCTAATTTTTTTAACTGTTTCCTGCTATTCGTACTTTATATTTGTTTATTTTCTACATTTAAACATCTCTCTCTCTCTCTCTTCCTCCTTCTGCTTCGCATCATTTCATGGCATATCTTTCCATCTCTAAGATTTGCTCTCTCTCTCTGTCTGCCTCTCTTTCTCAAACTGATTTCCAATTTCTTCCGGGAATCCACAATCCACATTCTTCTTCCCACAGATCCCTCTGCTCCTCTCCTCTCGCCCTACAATTCCCACAGCTTCTGCTCTGCTCTGCTCTTCTTTTTTTTTTGTGGTTCTACCGTTTTGTTTATTCCGTTTATATCTCCTTTGTTTTTGTTTTTATTGTTTTTACGGCATTCTTTGGGAACCTTTTTCCCCGTTCCGTTTCCTACCGAGTGAGAGAGAGAGGGAGAGAGAGGGAGGGAGGGAGAGTGAACATCTTCATAATTACGGTTAATGTGCATGTTTAGTATCTTTTTTTTCAACTAAAATTTATGCGTTTTATAAATTATTGCAACAATGGCTCTTAAAGAGAGAGAGAGAGAGATGTGACTCGCCTGGTTCCCTTTTTCCCTAAAGGCAATTCCCCCTTTTCTTCAGTGCGAAATTTCGTCCTTCTTTGGCACAAAAAATAAATGGATATTTTTTAGATTTCCGCTTAATTGGCATTCGAATTGGCGTTTGTGGCTCATTATCCTCTACTCTTTGCCCCCTCTGGCTGGCTCTCTTATGCAACACATTGACTGGCACTTAACCTGCCACATGCCCCTGCCTCCCCCCCGCCACCACCATCATTTAAATGTCAGGCACTTGGCGCGCTAGAAACTAAAACTAAAACTAAAATCATTTGCCTCACAGCTAAAGCGGGACAGAGAGGCAGAGAGAGAGAGAGAGAGAGAACACTGCCAAACAGGACAGAGGCTTGCGGGATACCCTATGAAAAAACACAGCAATTTCAATTTGAATACACATGACGGCAGAGGCCTATGAGAAAATGTATGGACCACACTCCAAAGAATATAAACATTTGAAATACATTATTTTGTGCTGATCAAAATCGTAGTGCCCTTCGCCTACGAAACAAAAGGCTACCGTACCCTAACGGAGTGCAAAGAGAGGGAGAGGGAGAGCCAGCCGCAGCGGCTTGATCTGCACAACACAAATGCGCACATAAACACACACAAGCACACACACACACACAGGCATAGAGCAGGTAGCAGCAGCGGCAGCGGCCAGGCAGATCTGCATCTGTTTCTCTCTCGCTCGCTCGCACGCTGGCGCAAAATGCAAGTGAATGGCACAACACACACACAAACGGCACAGCACAACACAAAAGCAATATTACGGTTACTGTTTCGTTCTCCTTCTATGTGTACTTCTTCACATGTTTTGTATTCTCCTACCTTTTCTTCCTTCCTCGAAATTTCGGTAAATTTTGCAACTTTTTTGTTTTGTTTCTCGTATTTCTTGCACACTTTTTCTACTCTTTCGCTTCTACTCTTTCTTGCACTTTGAATATTTTTCCTTTTTGCTTTGATCTTGGCTTTGGATTTTTGCTCTCTTTATTCTCAGATTTCTCTTTGGGACACTTTAACACTTTTTTTGTTGGAGATTTTTTTTCGCAGGAGCACAAGAAAAAAATAAATGCTAGATTTTGTTGTTGTTTTCGCGGCGTTTCGGATTTCGGAGCGATCGAATCGAATGGGAATGAGAGTGGTGTGACTGAGAGAGGAGTCTATCTTCCTTCCCGACAAAAACGCACAATCGTTTCGAATTATTATTTATTTTATTTGGGTTTTCGACAAAAAAATACAGACAATTTTCAAAGGAAGTCGCGGCTGAACCGGTTTTTGGATAATTTCTCCTTTACACACACCACACCACACACACGCGCGCACACGCACACGTACACGTACACGGCTAAGAGGCAGCAACAGCACGAGAAATTCATCCGACGACGAGTTTTCTGAATTCAGAAAAAATTTCGACACTACGTTGTTACCTTTTCCGCGGCCGAAAAATTTTTGTGAGATTGTGAGACACATTGGGGCGGCAATTCAAATACGCCCGCCCTCAGATGTTGCTGGCGCTCCGACACATGTTGCTCGGCACGAAACGTGTGTTGCCGGGGAGAAGATGGGTATGGCTAGCGGCGAAGCGGACAAGAAAATACGAACGCCTGCTAGGGTGTTCGCACCCTATTTGTCGACATAACGTGTTTGTTTACAGGGCTTGTAAACAGTCACGGCATATTGTTGATCAAACACGTGGAGGTGGGGCTTGTGGGCCTGTGTAATGTTGCTGGGACTGTTTTACCCTGCGTTCCGTACCTTTCCAAGGCACAGAAGTTCGAGTCGAGGCTCACACTTGCGTACCAAGTATGAGTATAAGCGTTAAATATGCGGTTTTGCATACCCTATTTTTGATGGTTAAAGTGGAAATTATTTTTTCTAAGCTGCTTCGGAAGAAATGGCATTGAAATCCAAATTTGATAATGATTTTTCCTGAACGACCTTTTTTTGACATAATTAATGTGAGAATAGCAATGCTATTTATGTGTAACTTTGGACCCCAAATGTGAGGGGTAAGCAAATGTAGCAAATCTCAAACGAAAGTTCGTCGTTGAAAAGTTCGACTGTATCATATTTCCAGGGTATGCAAATATTGTTCATTGGCCAATAAACTTTGGAACAGGGTGTGCTGCCACATCATGGTAGCGTCCAGCAACATTTAGCATGTTGCCAAGCACCACCTCGTTGTCATAATACACCATTCACACAAGAACGTGCAACATGGTTCGGAACGATGTTGCTATAAGTTCGAGTTGCGTGTTGTGTGCGAATTGGACTATGTTTGATTCTGTTTGATGACAAATCTTTGAATTCAATGAAAGAAAACAATGTTCAATTAACATAACACGATGATGAAAATGACCAAATATGAGAGAAGTATGCAAGCGCGCTGCTTGGGTTCGATGTTGCCTGCGGTTCGAGTTGCGGTTGCGTTGTGTGGAATGTGTTTGAATGTGGCACGAAATGCAGGGGAAAAACGAAAGACTTTAATTGTATTTTATTTGAAGGGAAAAAGCGTAAGGCGCTATTGGGAAAACACGAAAAACAAGCTGCTGCTGCTGCTCTTTTTGAACCGGTTCAACAGGATGCAAGGAAGTGGAACAACAACAAAAGAAATGATTGCAAGCAAAAAGGAGTTGCTTGCTCAGAAGAGTTCTCTCGCCCGCTCTCTCTATCTTTCTCTCTCTCTTTGGAAAACCAACCTGACAACAATTTTTAGGCTCCTCTCTTCCCCCGCTCTCAGACGTACTCACTCTCTATCACTCTCTTTCTTTAGTTTTTGTAACGATAAATGGCAAGCAACAACAACAACAACCAAAACATCGAACCTGCTGAGAACCGGTTGAGGTTCGCTTCGGCCGAAGGAATGCACGAGCAAAAGAGCGAGACAACAACAAATGCAAGCAGTCAGCAAAATGCAATGCAATGGGAAGCAAAAATAGCAAATAGAAACACCAGCAACAACAACAACAAAGGGAAATATCAAAGTGGTTTTTGTTTTTGGTCAGTCACCCCCCGCTCTCCCCTCTCCCCTGGGGCAGAGCAAGAGAATGACATAAATCTGCGTGGAACAAAAGACTCGAGCAACGAACGTGTTGCAACCGATGCTGGAAATGGGCTGGTGCGCGGGAGGGGGGGGTAGACCACTGCAACTGGATTACTGTTACACCAAAGCCAATCGGTTGGGGGTGAGGGGTTGGGTGTGGGAGTGGGAGTGGGAGCGAGAGGTATGAATGATCCAATCGGTTTGATGGGCGGGGAAGAGAGTAGGAGTGGGAGTGGGTGGTGCTGGGTCGAACATCGAGCACCCATCCAGAGCATTCTTACCGACGGTCAATTTTGCCATTCACCCGGTGGTACATTTTGCCATTCACCCGGTGGTAGATTTAGCCATTCACCCGGAAAAGTTTATTTTTGTTTATTTTTGCAACTAGATGTTGAGCCTGCACTTTGCAGCTGATTAAGACGCCAATCCACCTCTTCTGAGAGAGCCCTGGCAACCCTGAACCCTAAATACACGCCAATCACAATCAAATTCAAATGAAACGTCGATTTTAGCCAATGGTTTTTGCCGCACAAATCCCCCATGAACTCTGATCTTTATTGTTTCTAGAGTTCGAGTGTGTGCCGACGTCGTTTTGTTTGCGCATTGTGTGGGGCCGCGATCTCTGGCCGCAAGTTCTGTCGTTTAGCTGCTTTTTCGCTTTTCTTTGGCCACTTAGAAGCCGGCAAAACAAAACACTCGAAACCCGAAACTCGAACCATGAAAAATATGACCCAAAAAAGCGCAAGACACAGCCAAAGCCACAGAAAATGAACAAAAAACAACCGCAAAATAAATAAGACGAAAATTATGCAAAGCGCAGACAAATGCGCAAATTTGAAAAATGCCACAGCAAATGGCAGCTGCGCTTCGAGGCGCCCCCATTCTCCCCCCCTCCCCCCCTCCGACCAAAAAAGTGCGGGTGTTACGCGGGAAACCAAAAGAACTTGCATTTGAGATGGTTTTCTTTTTCTTTTGGGATGGAGAATCGGTGATACTCTAATGATTCACATGATCCATTCATCATTCTCTCACTGTAAAGCCACCCTTTACCGCTAAGCCACACTGGGAGTGAGAGAGAGATGGCCTAGTACTGCTTGGCCACGCTGGGAGAGAGAGAGAGCGAGACTGGTAGTGCTTAGCCACACTGGGAGTGAGAGAGGGAGAGACTGGTACTGCTTAGCCACACTGGGAGAGAGAGAGGGATGGCCCAGTACTGCTTAGCCACACTGGGAGAGAGAGAGGGAGAGACTGGTACTGCTTAGCCACACTGGGAGAGAGAGAGAGCGAGACTGGTAGTGCTTAGCCACACTGGGAGTGAGAGAGGGAGAGACTGGTACTGCTTAGCCACACTGGGAGAGAGAGAGAGATGGCCTAGTACCGCTTAGCCACACTGGGAGAGAGAGAGGGAGAGACTGGTACTGCTTAGCCACACTGGGAGAGAGAGAGAGATGGCCTAGTACTGTTTAGCCACACTGGGAGAGAGAGATGGAGAGAGCGAGACTGGTACTGCTTAGCCACACTGGGAGAGAGAGAGAGAGTGTCCACTGGGAGAGAATACACACAAATTTTGTACTGCTAAGCCACACTGGAAAACACAGAGAGGCAGAGCTTTTCCTTTCCATGGGCTGGTGAGATACCTCCTAAAATAGGTCCCTCTTTTACCTCAAATTTTTCCGAATTCCTCCGTGGTTTCCCCCTAGCGGATAGACCCCATCTTTTGCAGATCTGTTAGTCCAAAAAAAAACAAACTGAAATTTTAAGTTACTGAGCAACGGCGGCGCTTGACTTCTGCTAATGGGTCCCCCATTCGTTGAGTTTTTTTCTTTATTTTGGACTGGGTTTTGGGCTAGCTTTTGGCTGGGGGTCTGGTGCGGGGGCGGGCCGACAAAAAAGGGCGTTGCTGCTGCCGCCGCTGCCGATGCCGCTGTTGAACAAATATTACTCATGGGCCCCAGAGTGCCTGTGACTGTGCCTCTGCCTCTGCCTCGGCCTGTGCCTGTGCCGTGCCGCTCTTGGCCCGGCCTGGCCCGATCATGTTGAACAGCATAGCTAACACCCAAGAACAACGTGACGAACAACGAAACAACAAGCGAACGGGCTACGGCTACGGCTACGGCAAATGGAGGCCCCAAAGTTGATTTCAAGTTTTGGCTCAGAGCCGCTGACTGATTGTCAGGGCACGATAATGAAATAACAATTTTTGGTATACGCTACCCAACCGGGTAGTGTGGCTTTTGTTGGCCAGTTGCGCCACGAATGGTGTCCATTCGTTTATGGGAATATTTGTGCAGCGTACAAAGACAATTTCCTTAACAGAATATCGGAATGGCTCTGGAACGAAGGACACTTTTCCGTTCAACTGAAACAAATAGTAATTGATTTTCTATCCCATACATTATTTGTTGATTCTAAACTTGTTCTAAAACAGAAATAGGCCACATATGACTAATTTTAAGCATATTTCGAACTATTTTTAACATGTTTTTGGATAGAAAATCTTTAAACTTGTATCTTTTTTATAATAACGATAACATTTTTGGCATTTATTTGGGTTTTTGGGTTGTTTTTTTTGGTATGTATTTCTTGTTTTTATTTGGTATTTAGGTGACATTTTTTTTTGTAGTATTTTCGTGTATTTTCGGTAGTTCATATTATTTACAATAGTAATATGTAATTTTTTTGGTATTTAATTATTATTAAGTATTTTTGAAAATTTATTCATAATTTTTCTAGTATTTATTTAGTATTTTTTATATTTTTCATTGTTTTTCAAGTATTAACTTAGTATTTTCCTGGAATTCATTTAGTTTTTTGGTATTTTTTTAGTATTTTTAGGTATTTTATCGTAAAAAGCACCAATTTACTTCTGTCGAATAGTCTTGCTTACTTTTCTATGGCAACGAATGTCTCCTTTCGCTTAGGGGAACATTTTTACAGAAAACAGAACAGGGTTTTAGCGGTATTTATTCCGGAATTGAATGTGAATTCACTATAGCTTATAGCTATATACTAAAAATAGTTGTTTTTAAGGCTAGTATTTTACCATAATTCTTGATTATTTCATTGAATTATAGTAGAATATATGTGTTCAACCGAAAGATGCCACATTGCTTTAATATGCGACTAAATATATGTTCAAATCATACAAATCTATGCTCTGCAAAGGTATTTTGGGTGTAGTCCAAAGGGTGTACACGATGCTTCTGTCGCCAAAGAAGTCGGGCCCTTTTTTATGATTTTTTAATGGCCGTGACTCTGTCTCTCTCTCTCTCTCCCTCTATATCTCTCTATCTGTCTGTGACTCTGTATGATATGTGAGTACGAGTACGGGTTGGAGTATATGTGGCATAGTTTCTTGAACGAAAGAGCAAAACGTGCAGCAACGCAATGGGCATTCCTCATGTTTCTTTGTTTTTGTTTTTGTTTTTTCTTTGTCAACTTTGTTGTTGGGGGGCTTTGGGCTTTGGGCTTTGGGCTGTGGCTCCTCTTTAGAATGCAAGAGTGCGCGCCTGCGCCCCCAGACTATGGCGAATGTGGTATCATAATCATATTATTTATGATTTTATTTGTTTTGTATGTGCCACACAGCAAAGAGGCACACCGCACCGATGCCCCGGCAAATGTGGCAATGTAATTGCCGTTTTGTGGTCTCCACACTGGCTGTTGGCTGCTTTGCTGTGCTGCTCAGGCATCTTTTGTGTGCCACTCACTTCACTTCGGGCCACATCAACTTCAACTTCAAAATGGACTGGGGACTGGCCACAAAAGAGCAGCAATTCACTCCGTGGAGCTCCAACAGCCAACAGTCGAGGGATCGCTGGTTGAGAGCATGTGTTTTTGCCATTTTCAAGGGCACTCAGTGTCTCCCACTGAACGGTGGACGGGGCATGTGGGGGGGGCATGGTGAGGCATGGGGAGGCATGACTGTCCAACCCGTTGAAATGCTTATCGATCGCTCGGACAAGGAGGCCTATGAATCATTTGTCAATTGTTCCACAAACCAAAAATGCAAATTGCTTTGGCTCTCCCTCTCCCTCTGCCTCTCTTTCTGTGAATAAGCCTGTGAATGAGTGTGCACAAGTGTGAATAAGCATGTGAATATACCAGCCAATTGAATCGAACAGAAACCTATTCAAATCTGCAGGTAATCTATCTTTAGATGCCTGAAACAAGACTTTAACCCAGCAGATCCAACGATCGTATGATATACCCAATACATTTGTGCATAATTTTGGTGAAATATCTATGAAAAAGGTGTTTAAAGGCTGTACTGCAGCAATATTTGTTCCCATAAGTGAAAGGACTCAAGCCACATTCGGGAATAGTGGAATCTCTAGTGATTCTGGGATCATCCTACCAAGAATATACGTACTCCAGGCATAAATGAAATCGATCCTGAGCGCCAGGCCCAGTTGTTCCTGCCTTGCCAGCTCCAGACGGTGTCAAGCCTCCAGTTCCAGGCGCAGAAATGGTGAATGAGCCACACGATCTCCAAGGGAAAGAAGGGAATCAGTTGCATGGAACAGAGATCCATCACTTTTCACGAAAACATAAAGAAATTAGATCTTAGGAAACAAGTTTTAGACTAAAAAGCTCTGCAATATCCCATTTGTAAATTATTCTGCAATTTTTCTAGAACTATCATAAATTTTTCTTCTAAAAACTTGTTTCTTTTTTCGTATCCTTTTACTAAGACTTTAAGTATTTTTTTTGGTATTTTCTGGAATAAATTCTCTATTGGTGAGTGTGGGGGAGGGGGTCAAAAGCGCTTTCCTCGATCTGAGGGTAATTTAATTTATGGCAAGATCTTTGGGAAAATTATGGGAAATATGCACCACAACGGAATGGAAGAAAAGAATGAAGCAAAGGCAGGGGAAGGGAAGGGAAGGGAGGGACAAACGCGGTGAAATCGAATGCTTGAGAGCTATGCAAATATGCCTGGGCCGATAACGGAGCCTTGAGGTTGCACCATCATGGGAGAACACTTTTCTCTCTCTCCCCCTCTCTCCCTCTTGGCCAGAATTCATTTCCATGGGTCTACAGACATAGATTGAAGGCCGCCGAGCAATGCATGGAGATAGCTTCGACTTCGACTTCGACTTCGACTTCGACTTGGACTTGGCCTGAAGTCCAGGCCGTGGTCAATGCTTGTTGCTGATGGCATCATGCTGTTCACAGCGAGCCACAACAACAACAGCGAAACAAACAAATATTTTCGGATGCAAAGCATTCGAGAGGGGGGCGGGGCGGGGATATTGGTCCACTCCATTGGCCCTGACCATTGCACAGTGGGCGCCTCCGCTGAAGCCTCAAATTAAAAATACATTTCCCAAAAACTGCAAGGCAAAAAAAAACAACCAACTCAAATTACAAATTTAATTGTCTTGATAAATGTTTTAGTCGCCGAAAAAAAAGGCATTCCATTCGGTTGGAATTTCGAGTAAATATACTCATAACAAAAAAACAAAACAAGTTTTGATATGAAAGGTGGAATTAAATTCATTTGGAAATAAATACTCGTAATTAATAAGGGTAGAGCAAATTTAGGACTTTATTTGAGCAGTAATTAGCAAAGGCACAAATATACTACCAATTAAATATAATAATCACAAAGAAGGCTGCTCTGTGCGCGATGAAAACTATAAATTGGAGAACTCAATTAGGTACAATTATGTACTATAATATATACAGCTTTTGTATGGAATGTTTTTGAAACTCAATTAGCGAGGATACGGCACTTTTTTGTTACTTTTTTTGCTTGCCACAGAAATGATTATGAAAGGTGGAAAATAATTATAATTAAATATTCAAACAAATGGGTGGTAATTTCTTAATTAATTTTGCTTAATTTCAAGCACTGAAATATACCAAAAAAAATACTGAAATATTGCTCACTTCCAGTGAGACCCCACCTCTTGAGGGCTTCAAAAGAATTGAAGTCGAAAAAATTATACAATATTTCCAAGGAAAATACTGGCAGTCCATTAATTTGGGTCTTAGCCAAGCGACGTGCCCGAAGATCTTTCAAATGCCAAAACTATTCAGGGCACGTACAAAATACTAAACTAAAATACTAGAAACAATGATGCTACCACTGTGTTGCAGCACTGCCACGTATGTCCCCTGCCTTGCCCCCGCTGCGGTGGTTCGTTCGTGTAATGCGATTCAATCAATCCGTTCATCGCAATGTTCTCGAGCTTTGGAGTTTTTTTCGGAGTCTACGGTGATCGGTATCGTGGCTGCTGTGATCTTGGCCTCGTTGGCCACCAGCCACCAGCCAGCTAGTCGTTCCCTCTCCCCCAAAAAGGCCAGCAAGTTCCACTTCTTAGTACTTCTGCTACCTGCTTGAAAGAGTGATTCGTTTCTTGTATTATTTCACAAAAATATTAACTTAGTTCTGGGTACGGACTCTCACTTACCTGAGGATCGCCGCGACTCACTTGGGGCTGAGTCACGCCCCCTAAAGCTACCATATGATTATCGGTTAAATTGTATAATTTACTCCATTAAAGTGAGTGGCAGAGACAGAGACAGGTACAGGGACAGAGAGAGGTAGAGGGAGAGGCTGTTTCCCCCCCACCTGTTTTGGGTTTTTTTGCTCATTCAAAGTCGCCGAACAAGTGCTCCAAATTTGCTTTCCGATTCGGTTTAGTGAATGGAACACATAAAACACAGGTAAAATGTATCCCCCCTTCCCCCCAAAAAAGTTTTTGGTGGGGTGCGAACGTGTAAACACGAAGCAAAGCAAAAACCTCTGAAAATGGAAAACACAAATCGTGAAAAATCATATAGAGAGGGAGAGATCGTTGGAATAATAATTTTTTGGGTTAGTACAATATTTACACAAATGTGAACGTTTCCTTGATCAATAAACGATCATCCACCTGTCTCTTTGAGGGATAGAAAGGAAAAGAGGAGGCCCTAGAAGGGTAACCTTACATCTCGGGCTTTGCAAAGATCTCTCTTGGAAGATCACTTTGCCACTGGAAGCATTAGTCAGAGATAGCTCCTTAATCGAAAGATATAAAAGTATTCCAATCCGCTTCATTGGTATTCAGTATTTAGTATTGTATGGTTTTTTGTAGTATTTATTGCAGTTTATTACATCAGATCTAAAAAATATAGTTTGGCAAAGCTTAAAGGGTTTTGGTATTGTATTTTTTTAGTATTTATTTGGAAAAATTTTGCTAGCTTTAGTATTTTTGTGTCATATTGGGTGTTTTTTGGTATTTGTAGTGTACATATATAGCATATTTTGTTGTACTAAGTGGTTATGTTGGTATTTTAGAGGTATTTCCAGTGTTTTATTAGTATATACACAGAGCGTATTTTAATTTAGGAAGTATTTCATGTTATATTTTTGTATTTTATGGATATTTAGTGCTTGTGTTGGTATTTTCAGTATTTTTTTAGTATACTTAATGGTATTTGTTAGTATTTTTAGTATTTTTAACAATATTTTAATTTTTTAGTTTATATAATTGTTTAAGTTAATCTTGTCAGTACTATTATGGTATATTTGGAGATATTGGTTAGTATATTCGGTACTCTAGTGCCATTTGTTGGTATTTTCAGTGATATTTCGCCCCCACTCCCCTTCCCGCTGTAATTCCCAATGGGAAAACCCGATCTCCATGCGCCTCGATGTAGCATATAAATCAAAAGGCAAACAATTATGAATTCTTTGACTCGTTTCCCAGACAATACTCGTACTATGTGGTGCCCACCGCCTCCCCCCCCTACGCGATATCCCCTCCTTTAGCCAACGATTATGTCTTGGCTTAATTGCTGTCGGAGTCGGAGTCGGAGTCACAGTGGCAGTGGCAGTGGCAGTTGCAGTTGCAGTTCCAATTGCCTGCCCATAGTTGGGTGTTGGACATACACACACGCGCACGCCATGTGGACATTGTGTGGTGTGCTGTGCTGTGGTGTGGCGTGGCGTGGTGTGGTGTGTGGATTGTGTCGCAGTCTGAAGTTGTCTAAAATTTGACAGTTGTATGAGATTTATGACGCCGCACACTCGATCATATTTGACTTAATTGACAGCGGCAGCCACGACAAACTGCCATCGGCATCTGTCAAGAGTCACAGCAGCAGCAGCAGCAGCAGCAGCCAGCAGCAGCAGCAGAGGAGAATGCAACAGAGTAGAGGCAGCAGCAACGATAAGACTGACTGCCTGTTACATGATACGCTTTACAACGATGGGCTTTGAGCACATGGAACCTTTCACCGATGCATTTCCCCAGCGACAAATCCCGATCAACGTAAACGTACCATCGATGGGAAAAGATGTCGCCAACAAAAACCGAATGATAATAGCGCTGCAATGAATGTGAATGGCAAAATTGAGCCACTGGAACCCAGCGTCGCGTCGGTGGAAGAGCATCTCAACAGCGGAGTGTGCAGCAGGAACAGAGTACAAGCTTGGTGGAGTGTGGGAGCGGAGAGAGCAGGTGTTACAACGTCGCTTTGCTCTAATTTTGGAAAATGCTCTTTAATTGTGACCTCAAAAAGGTGTAAGATGTCACAGAGTGCGCGTCCCGCCCTCTCACGCTGCAAAGAAATCAATTAGAAGGCAGCAGCAGCAGCAGAATTAGCAAAGGAGGGCGCAAAGCTGAGAAGTAGAATGCAGCGCAGTCGGCAGCATAGGAAAGGGAGAGCAACAACAGCGGCATAAGTGGAATAGATAGCAGTCGGCAGCATTGGAGAAGTGGAGTGAATAGCAGCGCAGTCGGCAGCATAAGAGAAGGAGAGTACCAGCGGCAGCGGCATAACTGGAGTAGATAGCAGCGCAGTCAGCAGCATAGGAGAAGGAGAGCCGCATCAGCAGCGGCATAAGTGGAGTAGATAGCAGCGCAGTCAGCAGCATAGGAGAAGGAGAGCAGCAGCAGCAGCGTCAGCAGCAGAGTGCAAGAGTCTGAAAGAGAGTGGGAGAGCAAGCGGCAGCCTTTAATTTGTTGTCGTTTGGCTCTCATTAATGTTGTTGTTTAATTGTAGCCCAAACAAAAAGAAAAACCGTGTAAATGAACACATCTCTACCTTCTGCTCGCCCCACACACGTTTCTTTTTTTTCTCTTCAGACCTCTCACGCATCATAGAAATCAATTACAACGAAATCTGATTTCTTGATGTTGTTCTGCTTATCTTTTTGGGTCTCTTCTGTCGCTGTGTCGTCGCTGCCGCTGTCCAAGGTATATCAAATGAAAGTGTAGGCTTTGGTGGCTGTCACAAGGGGAGCCATGGAGAGCTGCCTAACCTGCTAATCAATATACCTTGGCCACTGCTATCCGCTATCCTCTGTCCCTGTCCTCTGCCGCTTTCTGTGCATGGACACGGGACATCTGTAAACGGAAGAGAGTGGTAGAGGGCGACGGGGGAATGGGTGCGCTAGGGTTACTGCACTTTGGGCTAAGTGCGTCCGCGGGCTGCCGCAGCGATGACGGCGACTGCGACTGCGACTGCGAGACAGCATCGAGCAATAAAAATAATAAGTGGAAGCGAGAGGGGATGAGCGCAGATCGCTGGCAAAAGCCAAAGTAACGGTTCCATCTGGCCCTGTCCCTGTCGCACATGCCATAAATTGGACACATTGTTGATAAAGCGCAACTTTATATGTTTTATATGAAGCTCTCCATCTCTTTCTCTGTCACTCTCGGACTCAGCCAGACGACGATACCATCATCATCATCATCATCATCATCATCGTCGTCAGGGCCCATCATCTCTCTCTCTCTCTCTTTCTCCGCAGCGCCCATCAATGGCTTTCATCATCCAACATTGTTATCAGCATCGTTGGCTATAACAACAGGAACAACAAGAACAAGAACAAGACCAACAACAAGCAGCACTTGTCGTGCCACACACCACATCCCAACTGCCCCCCTCCGCCACCACTCTCCTGTTTTAACTGGGCCCTGAACCCATACCCATACCCATGCCCAAGCCCATCCGCCCTGGCACCCGGCTCTGAAATTACGTTGGAAAAATAGCGAAATAAAAACCAAAAAAAAAAATCAACAAAAATAGAAAGAAAGACCAGCTGCGGGAGGCCGAAGATTTAGATACCCTAAGAGGATGCATCCCCTAGTCTCAGAATAGGATCTTCTATAATACAGTAGAGCTCACAGGTTCAAGTAATCCTACGTAAAGCCCTCGCCAGTTATGATTCTCAATTAGAAAGGCCAGTCTGAACCCTGTATACCCCTAAGAAGTGTATGATAATATTTCATTTAAGGAACTTTTTTTCCAAAGTAAAGTCAGGAGTCTTTCGATTAGGTTTAAACTGAATAAAAATCTATAAAACCAGGCGAAAACTGAACTTTAACCTCTATTGTGTACAGTATCTTTGGAACCAAACTATTTTCATTCTCAAAGATATGTCTTATCGAAATATATAAATATATTGTTGTCTGAGATAATTTGTACATCCCTATAGAGAGATACTATTGCTGCTGATCCATCATAAGCCTCTTAGACCTGCAAACATTTGGTCCAAATCATTATACCCACTGCCAAGGGTATATAAAAAAAAAAAAGGAGGTGATGAGACAGTGACAAGAGCAGAGACGAATAAATGCTGATAATGTTGAATGTGGCGCATAAATGACGCTCAAATGACACACTCACACACGACACCACACCACACCATGCCACGCCACGCCACACACATTGGGGCAGAGATATAGCCAAAGCTATAGCCATACTTAGATACAGATACTCGAAAGCGACTTCAAGTCCACATTTAATGAACTCTAGACGAAAAATCTCAGCCAAAAAAAGATGCTGACAAAGGATAAAGCCTGGGATGGCAGAGACACTCTTCAGAGGAGACACTATGAATTCCATCGATGGAATTTGTAGGAATACCAAGTGCATAAAGAAATAAAGAATACTCGTATACATATATTGAAATTCAAACCAAACAAAAAGGGAAAAGTATTCTTTTAATTCAAATAAAAATATACAAAAAATCGTTTTGCAGTTATGGAATTTGATTTGGAAAGAATTAGAGAATTATTTCCATATTGACAAGTTGATGAATGAACAGTGAAATATCAGAACAACTAGAAGATTCTCAATAGACTGTGGGGGAAAATAAAACCATCAAGAAAGATGAACCTTCGAGTAATCGCCCGATGATCGCCTTCGATCACAGAGGATGAAGGTATAACATGGTTCTAAAAGATGATGAGACTTTGGTCTATGATAAACCAAAGTCTCATCATCTTCTCATATTTATTTTTCTGTCTATCTTTTGATTTCTTAGCCTCCCAGCCTCAAGGACTTGTTGCTCTTCCGTTAAGCATATATTATTTTGTAGGCCTACAATCTTAGGCTACAATTTTGTAAATAGACAAAGAAAACTTCTACTATTTCATATAGAATTTTTTAGAAGGTGTCTTTAAAGAAAGTATCAACAATTTTTCCACATAAAATGTATTATTATTGATTACAGATTATGTCTACAGAACGTATTCCTACATCACCTGCCAATAGATTTTCTAGAGTATCGAAACTCTTGTTATATTTTTTGATGGATTTTTTTCCCGTATTACAAACCACTTTTTCAGTTGGACTTTTGTATGTTTTTGCATGTGATTTAGCTTAATAAATGTTTATTTGCATATTCTTTTGGCATTAAGCCCTTTATATTTTGGCATTTATTTAATTGGTATATTTATCACTCGCAAACACACAAACACACACACACTGAATACAAATTGTTATGGCCCAAATATTTTGTGAATTAATATTTGCGTAAATTCTGTGTTTTTTTTCCACTCAGTTTTCGTTTGGCCACACATTTTTACGGCACGTTTTCTGGAAGGTTGTTTTTTGTTTGTTTTTTGAAACTTATTTATTGTTTGTTTTTGATATTTATTTGGTTTTTTATTTATTTTTTATTGTGTGTGTGTGCGGCTTCCTTCTGTTTCTGTCTGCAGGCGTTTTGTCGGTTGATAGATTGCAGCTGGTCGTCGAGGATATATCTGGTTGGCTCCAAATGTTCAACGTATACCCTGTACCGAAATCGAGCGGAAGAGCAGCAGCGGGGTGTATGCGATGTGGGGATGCTTTGTGCAATATCCCAGAAGCATCTCAGAAGCATATCCCATTAGGGGTTTGAGGTGCTTCACACGCATGAAATATATTTTTTGAGATGCAAGAAATTTTAACAGAGGACATCTTATAGGGTGAGAAAAAATAACTATTGTTTGGAATATTAAGCCCATAAAAAAACTTTGAATTAATGCCATACAAACCCTTACGATAAAAGCTCAAAAAGAATCACTAAACATTTGATGGACTAACCTTCATTAATAGAAAAATTAATGATCTAAACGAATGGTATAGACAGAAAATATGCCTGTATCTGGAAGTACTTCATTGAGCAGTTTTTGGAAATCAGTTGGGTAATAATTACAATCATATTGAAGGAAAGATGTAGTCTTTTTATTTTATAGATAAATCATATATGTATTTCTGGAGCGTGGAGACTAGGGACTAGGGAGACTATTACGGAATAATTACCAGATGTATGTACCCCTCTAAGAAAAACAATAGCCTTGTGCTCCTATAAGCCATTGGGTCGAGCACGCCCTGGCTCATTCTGGCTTGCCGTTTTTTTTTATGCGTTTCTGCCAATTTTTCATACATGTGCATGGCCCCGTCTGTCCCTCTGGCTGTCTGTCTGTCTGGCTGAGAAAATTGCCCAGCTAATGGCTATTAAGGCCCAGACTCCGAAAACTGCGAAACTCCAACTGGAGCTGCAACTCGACTCCACTGCGAGCGCTGTCCCGTGTCCACTGAAATGCGTTCCCGAAATTGCATTTGTCGCTCGTTGGGTTTCTTGTTCCATTTACAGTTTACATTTTTGTTTCGGGTTGAAGGGTTTTTTTTTGCTCCATTCCCTTCTCCTCCTTTGTTTTTTATTTTTTCTTAGCTAATTTATTATTGAGAGCGCGGCAGGCAGACCAGCGTGCTCTCGTTCTCGTTGCGCTCGCTCTCTTTATCCGCCAACATCTGATCCTTTTTTTTTTTTTTTTTTTGGGTCGGCTCATCTGTCAAAGGAGCTGTCAAATTATTAAGCGTTACCCGGGACATGTGAAATATGCTCTGAACTTTGGCCAAAATGGAATCACCCACAAAGAAATTGTATAAATATATGTGTGGTGCGGCAGTAAATGCACTCCGAGAAAACAGTTGGGACTTGGGAATTGGGAAAATTAACATTAATCCAAATCAGTCCCTAATCATTAGCAGCTAGGGGCGCGGCTCTACATTTATACCCCTCCGCCAGAGGGCGCACACTGCATCTGGAAGAGTGTGCGAAAGAGAGGGAAATTTTCATTGGTTTCTTCTGGCTTTAATAATGTTCCGATCTGGTTCGGATTCAGCAATCTGCTGGCTATGGTTCTTCTCTCGTTTTTCAAAGTTTTTTTTGCTTTTAAAATATGGCGAGTGTCCCTACATTTTATTCGCATTGGAAAACCAATCGTTAACATAATTCTGGAGTTATTCCTTGGGCTTCTTACACAGCATATGTATAATGTTTTTCTACAAAGAAAACCACTTTGAAATGAATCAAAAATGTTTATTATAATCTTCCTAGCAATAAGTGAAATTTTTGTTTCTTCCTTTTTTTCCAGTGTAGAAACCCAGTCAAAGCTCTCAAGATTGATCACCATTTGTAGTACCCTCTACCCCCTGCCCTCCCGCTCTCCACTTCATCCCCTTTTCCGGCACCTCCTCCCTCCACCTTCCTCCTCAATGCTTTATCACTCCCCTTCGCTTCTCTAGTTTTTTCTGTGTGTTGTTGCACTCTTTCAAGACCGCGATGCATTTTCAGGGGCAGCTTGATGATTCGTCACTCTTTTGGCTAGAAATAGAGCTGGACAGAGTGAGTGAGAGAGAGAGAGAGAGAGAGAGGTAAGCACTTGACCAGGCTCTAACCGTTACCCCCTCCTCCTGCACCTTTTCTTCCCCCATCCTCTGGCTTCACACTCCGCATCGCAAGTAATTCATCAGCCACTCATTCTCATTGTTTCCTCGCCCATTTCTCTTGCTACACCCCCGACCTCTCGACCTACCGACCCCCCACCCGCCTGTGCGTATTGCCCGCTGACGCATGACACCCCTACACCTACCTGTGCCCCCACCCACGCACACCTCCCGCTCTCTCTCTCTCTCTCTCTCTCCCGCGGACTGTGAACGACGGATGTGAACGCGGAACACGCACTTGGCGTCGATTTGCTTAATTGGTAAGAGCGTAAGAAGGCATTTGCCTGGAAGGTCTACCCACCTCGTAAAGGCCCAAAACATTGCATTACGCGTTTTGAGGTAGCTCTGCTATGGTCAGACGTTTGTGGAACATTAAGGTATAATTATCCATGCAGACAATGAAAGGATTTCCGACCATCATATAATTATTATAGAAATAGTCTTTAGTTCGATGAAAAGAAACGAGGAACAGACGTGACCCATTTGGGGTATATCTTCTGTACGAATTTCCAATAAGCAAACGGCTCTCTTCTATTTTTAGCGCTGTGTTCTTTTTCTTCTTCTGTGACTGTGTCACCTTCCAGCAAGGAAGTTGATTAGCTGTGGGAATATCCCATAAGCGAACGACTTTCTTTTGAGGTCTTTCTGTATAAATTGTCTCTAAATCTTTTACCTCCTCCTTTTTTTGCAGAGGGTTCTTCTTTTCCATTTCAATTTGTCGTTTATTGGTTCTTTTTCCTTTAGAAAGGACTTCGATTCTCTGTACAACTGTTTCCATAAGCGACTGGCTTTTTTTTACCCTTTCGATTTCGTCTTTTATTGGATCTTTTTCTTTTAGAAAGGACTTCGATTCTCTGTGCGATTGTTCCCATAAGCGACTGGCTTTCTTTTTACACCTTTCGTTAGCTGTTTTTATTTTATTGGAACCATGTCTTCCCTATGTCCTCGCATTTCTCTCTCTTTTCTTATATGCCGTCTATGTTTTTTTCCTTCTTTCTATTTTTTTGTTGCATTCCCAGTTCTTACCCCCAAAAGAGTATACATCGGTCAGTGTGTATCTGCTTTCTGTGCAGATATCCATCTCTTCCTCTCTCTATTGTACGTTCTTCTTTCATTCTCCATTCTCCCCTCTGCACACTCTGCACCCAGAGACTCTGTCTCTTATCAGACTCCCGTTGACTACTGTCGTCAATCAAACTTTGGTGACTTGCCAGACGACGACGAAGGTCTCTAGTATACCTCTATATCAACCTCACCCTCACCCTCTCTATCTCCCTCTCTCCCTCTGTGTTTCTTCTTCTCTTTCGCACATGTTTTTCATGGTCGAGATAGGTGCGTGTGAAGTTTTTAATTTTCAACATTAATTTAAAGACAATTCTTTATGTTCCTCTAACATTTCGCACGCGCAGGCGCAAAAGGCGTCGAAGCGTGTCCAAGTTTTAGTTTTTGTTTCATTTTGTTAGACAACAAACAAATTAATGAGAAATGCAGAAATCCACACAAACAAAAGTCTGTGCAGAAATCAACAAAGTGTCGGGTCGCGCCGGCGCAGTCGCAGTGCCCCATAATGGGGCAGCAGCTGTCCTTTGAGTGTCAGCAGGGCTGATCTTGCACTGAACCCGCGAGGGCGTGGCAGCTCCACAGGTAGAAGGCTCCACAGCTCCAATTGGAGATCCCGATGTGGCCATGTGGCTGCCCTTTTTTGTAGCCTTGGGGGCACGTGGCCATCAGAAGTGAGGTCAATGCCTGATGATTGTTTAGGCTCCGTCTTTTTTGAAAGGCTCTTTGTTTTGTGGGGCCTCCTTGCCCACCAAGAAGAGCCGGCCAAAACATGATCAGCTTAAAGCTTAAACTTTGGCTGCAAGTTTCAGAATGAAATTCAAAACTCTTTTCAACATACTGTTGCTCGGCCCTTGCCGCGCTGGAGCTGGAGCCATAAGCCATATTTGGGCTTACATACGCTTCCCTTTTTCGCATACCCTATATCCTGGCATGGATTGAGAGTATCATCGAAGTGGAAAGGATACTCGTATCAATCGGAAGTTCGCCAAGAAGTCTTGCGACCGAGCGGTGCTGCTGCAGGACGCGTGGCCCTCATTTATAGCCAACTTGAATAAGATATCTTATGGTTCTAATATTGCATTCGATCAATTGTTGGTAAAACCTCTTATGACATATGTGATTCGGATCTTTGACCAGTCACTTGTAAGCGCAGAATGCCACAGAGAAGCCACCAGAGTTGCCAGAGTTGCCAGACATCTTTTCCCTGTCTCATAAGAGCCTCCAAAATGCCAGACTTCTTTGCTTTGTAAAATATACTTTCATTTTATTGTTGTCCAGTGTATCTAAAGCGTCGCTTTGTGGCGCTTAAGTTAACCTCAATATTTGGTGAGCTTCTCATGTTTCGCTCTTTTGTTGCCTGAGCCCCACCACCCCCCCACCCCCCACCCCCTCACCACTTCAATGCCCCCTGCCTCTTCCGCCTTGCCGCCTTGTCCGGCACGGTGCTATCTTTCTGTAGATTTATTGTGTGAATTGGCATTGACAAAGTGCATTTGATTGGTTCTTTTCTCTCTCTCTCTCCCTGCGATGCGATGCGATGCAATGCGTTGCGTGTGTTTCGTCTTCTTGTCCATGCCCCGTGCCCCATGCCCCATGCCCATCCCCCTTCACACTCACTCACTCATTCTCCACCGTCTGTCGTTTTTAATGTGTTTTGATAACAATTCCATTAAAAGTGAAGAAGTTTATAATAATAATTTTCGAGCAGCCATGAGGCTGGACTGCCTGTTGCTATACCCTTCTTGGCCTTGAGGGTATTATCATTTTCCCGAGACGAAATTCATCTATAGAAAGAAGTATTCATAGCACTCATAAAACGCAAAGATCGGAATGCAATCAAAGCCAACTAAAGGAACTCTAAAAGATGAATAATGTATGGGTTTTAGAGATGATTTCAAAACAAATCGTATAACCTACTATACATCCACAGGGTCTAGCCACATTTGTGGTGTTCTCTGATGGTTTCGTAGTAGTTTTGACTGGTTTCCATATGATTTATACCCTGGGAAGTCATAGTATTTTCATGTACGAGGAGAGCTGTTAAATGCAATTAAGAAATAACATTCAATAGGTATTCCTCTCCTAGATTCCTCTCAAGGAAACATCAGATTATAGATATATACCCCAATATACCCCCCCCAAGGAAGGAAGGAAATCAAAGGGACATCCGCTTGATACAGATATCTATCTGTATATTTATATAATAATAAAAAGAAGGTATGTATGTAATATATATAGTTCGGAACAATAATAATATCTACCACTGGCCCTTAGCCTTAGTCATGACTCTCTCTCTCTCCCTTTCTCTCTCTCCCAGTGTGGCTGTGCTTCCTCTTCGATGAAGCGTATTCTGGTATTCACACTGGTGCCCAACAGACACGAGTGCCTTGCCTGCTCTTTCTGATTCAATTGATTGTTGTCAGTCCATCACACATGGCATTGGCCAGATAGACGGCATATCTCTGCATATAAATGTATGGCATGGATCTGCACAGAGTGCACAGAATATGGAAAGGGAATGGGAATGGGAATGGGCTGACGGTGACCCAATATGCCATGTGCTTTATTGCAATCAATTTGCTCTTGTTTGTCAATTAGTTGGGAGGCGGCGGTGTGAGTGTGAGTGGTGTTGTTGTTTCATTGTTTTTGATGTTATTGGTGTTGCATTTGTTGTTTGTGCCCCTGCCACGTCCATGGCTGCCACTGGCTGGCTGGCTGGCTTGCTGGCTGGCTGGCTGGTGTTGCATTTGAAGCCAAACAGCCAAAGTTTTAATTGGCTGCATTATTTATTGTTTTTCACTTCGTCGAGCAACCACAAAATATCCTCCTCCATCACTGAACTCTGCCCCCAATTTGAATGAACAATTATTGTTGCACTCTCAAAATGCATTTCATTTAATATTTGCTCAACTTTTGGGCCGATGTGTGCGCCCTGCTCCCAGAGCAAGCCCCAAGTCTCATTAATAATTTTTTGGCTTAAAACCCAAAAAAACACATCTATGAAACAATAAACTAAACAATAAACTCGTAAAAGTGTATTGAAATTTCTAATTTGTGTAACTTTTCACTTCAATTCAATTATGATGGAAACACTTCAAATGGAATGGAAATGGTATTGTTTTTCAGATACAAGAGTTCTATAAACAAATTAGGAATTTCCATTGCAGGCATACCAGTTAAAATGCTACTCAATGCTAAAAAAATCAAGCTTAAAGAGCTGTGCAACACTGCTTTTGTTTTGGGATCAGCCGCAGAAAGCTTCACGCTCTGCCGCAGCCAACTTCACTCTCAGCCGCGGCCAACTTCACGATCAGCCGCGGCCAACTTCACGCTCAGCTGATACTCCGTCTATTAAAGTACATAAAATAGACATTAAGGCGCCTCATCTATAAAATACGTATATCAATTACTGAACACAGCAGCAACAATCCTTCCATTTACTTCTTTCTTTTCTTACATTCTGTTGCAGTGTATAAATATATAACATATTTTTCCCAATTAAACTACTCTTTAACTCTACCAATGGCTTAGAAAGAAACAAGTTATACACCCAGATAGGATCTTTTTGCGCATATAATGCCTAAAATATATTGTTCTTCGAGGAAGGACAATAGTATCCAAATAGTATTAATAGGAATATCACAAATTAGGGCAATCATTTTGCAATAATTAAAAATTAGTTTACGAATATATTTACAAATAAAAGCTAGAGTTATCTAAAGATCTAAATTAAATTCGAAGTTTATTGGTAGCCTTAAATTTTATAGATTTTCCTTGAAATTTATTGATTTGTTTCCTTCAACCGATTTGGTCTTGGAAACCTCCACCTCTTCGTCTGCCTCTAATCTTCAGGTGAGGAGGCCGCCACCATTTGGCGAAACTGATCCATGGAGTGCCCATCGCCATCGGCCCGAACATCAATAGCCAATCTCCTGGCTCGCTGGAAGAAAGGAGGTGGACGTTGGCAGTCCAATGAATGCGTGGATCCTTTCTGCAGTCAGTGGGCCCTGGAGGATCGTCTGGCTCCACGAAAAGCATCCATGAGCAGCGGCAGTCCCAAGCTTCTTCTTTTCTTTGAGAACTTTCCTATGATTTCCACACACACTTGCATGTATATCAGGAACCCGCTGTTGTCCTTCAATTTTGCGTTGCCTCAAACCTCTCCACACATCTGCAGGTGCACAAACAGTGCGATGCCCATTCCCGGCAGCAACAGCAGCAGCCATGACAAAACCATCTATTAGGACACCCCGGACCCAGCTGCTGAGCCATCCACTATTTGTAGAGCTTAAGGACGATACAACTCAAAGTGGCATGGAGGAGTGGGCCAGGGCCACAAAGGGTTGCGTTCGACGCTCATGTGGAGCAGTAGTGTGTGCTGTGTGCTTATAATTATTTAACTCTTTTGCATGGTACCCCTGACGCCCTTCCCCGCCCACCCCCCGCACCACTCGTAACGCTTAGCCTCTGCCGCTGCCATCCCCCTGCCCAAACATGTAGCTAGCGCCAGATGAAGATTAATTGTAACACAGGAAACATTCATAACATTTTTCAAGCTTAATCTTGTAGCGCAATTCCATCCGGGGATCCATCCACAGGGCAGCGAGAGGGAGACAGAGAGAGGGAGAGGGTAGGTAGCACGTGGAGTAAAACTAACTTATTAATAATAATAATTGTTTCGTGTGCATAGAGTCCTCATCTATTTACCCATGCCCCCATACCCCCTGCCTCTTCCTTTCCCCCGCCCTTGAACATGTGTCACAAAAGGAAGATCCCTGCCAGGGCAACAGAATGCTTGTGTGTTTTTGAAAAATGATTTTTAGCGGCTTATGTCGGGGGGGTATGGATATGGGTATGGGTATATGGGCCTGGGAACACCAAAAACTAGTTTAACCATATTTAACCCCTCCCCCACCACTCTTAGGTAACCTCTATAACGCTGCTGGACAACGCCTTTTGCCATTTGACCAGAGAGCAAGAGAGAGAGGATGAGAGACACACAGTGCAGATCGAGTCGAAGATGGTATACACTATTCAAGGTATAGGTATACATACATAGGTATCTATTTTATTTGATATTTTTTTGAAGATTTAACCCTTTGTTTATTGGTGCTTTTTTCTAGTATCTGATCTAATACCTGATCTATGGCTACCCTATAAAAACCCTTCAAAAACTCAGCAATATTTCCATTTAATATATGACCTAGTCAGGTTTTGATTTAAACATTAACCTATTAAAAAAGCCCACATTTAATCTGAATATAAAACACTTTCAAATAAATATTATATTGTATTAAATTTGCGGCCATATATGTTTTTTATATAGTATAGTTAGATTAAATAATATTATGAAATAATGAAAATATTCAAAAACAAATTACACGAAACAATTTTTTTTAGCAAACTAAATTTTTTCTTCTTTTTGCATTTATAAAATGAGTTTTTTAAGACACTTTAATTTTAGATCAAGAAATACAGTTCCACTTTTTTCACCTAGAATTCTTAGGGGCAGGGCAGGGGGGATTAACATAATAACCTCATTAAAAACATGAATTAATTATACAAATTATTATATTTAAAAATGAAATATATTTAATATAAATAAAATAAAATACTTAAATCAAATCTTTTTATGGTAATATTAATATATTTTTAAAATTTCCATTCTCTTTAAACATATTGAAAACCAAGGGAAAATATTCCAATATAATGGCCTTTTTCCCTGATTTGACTTTTTCTTTAACTTTTAAGTATCATAATATCATTTATGCACTCTCTTATATGGCAAATCCTACACGGATTGTGGGATCTCAAATGGCAGGCCATAGTGTTTATACTTTAAAAATCGTCGTCGTGGTCGTCGTCGTCGTCGTGTGGCGTTTGTTTCCATTTGTTGTTCAACGACTTTTTACAACTGCTACCTGTTTAGGGTTTTTCGTTGTTGTTTTTGTTGTTGTTGCCTGAGATGGAATTCCATTTCGGGATCACTTAAGTGGCACCCGCTGATCCCTCGCTGAACCCGCGCGTGAACCCCAAGAGCGGAGACATTAATTTTATTGTTTTGACTGTGTGCGCCACCACACCAACGATCAGAATCTTTTTTCGTAGCATCTTGTTGTTGTTGTTAGAAACCATCTTGTGGTGGCTTGAGCTCTGTTTAGAGTTGTGTTCAGTCCAGTTATTGATAGTTCCGAATTAGGGTCAACTATGCGGTTAGCAGGGCGCTCTGTCCATCTGCAGGTAGCAGGCAGGTAGGTTTATCATCTGTTTTAATTACAATTACCACTCCTGGAGTGGTTCTGGAGCAGAGAAGGGCAGAGCAGAGCACTAGATAACCGAACGGGGGGGCAGCGGGACTCTCTCTAAAGGCCGCTGCAGGTGTTTCCAGGCAGTTAGCAGGCGGAGTAAATGGTCGGCCCCCCACAATCTCTACAATCTCCAAAGAGTTGCTTCCAGAGGTGGGAAATGGGAAGGCAAATCAAATTCAATATTTTCTCACTTTGCCAGACGCTGAGATGTATCTTCCGCTGATGGAATGGGTTTAATATGTACCATATATGTATCTTTAGATTTTAGTAATTTCAATACTTGTACTATGATAAATCATAGATGCAGGTATCCTAGGAATTTCCCCTGTTCCATTTCAAGACCCCTAGTCCCCTAGATGAATTTTGGAATTCAAGATACTTTGTTGGAATGCTTTTAGAACCCATACGCTATAAGATACATATATGCAATATATCCAATCCAAAAAGATATCAGAATTCGAGTTTAGATTTCAAAATTAAAACGTAATGATCATACAGATTCCTATGTAATGTTTAGTCTCAAGATCTACATATCAGCTATCTGTGGAGACTCTTTTTTGAATTGGTCTCTTAAGGAACAAATAAAAGATATAGTTACAACAGATATATATTCAGAGATCCCTCTTATATACTCCTCAAAGATCGAAAGAGAAAAAATCACAAGTGAATACAAATCTTAAGCCTTTTCAAAAGATTCCCAGATCATAAATTTTTGGTTTTTTTTTTTATTTTATTTTTCTTTTGTTTTTTTTGTTTGTTGTATTATTAATCACTTCTTAGACATTAGTTTTAAGTTTTTAGTTGATTCTCGTTTGGTTTTGCTCATCATTATACATGTACTAGAAAATATGAGTGGTTTTTTTGTTGTTTTTTGGTTTTATTTCACACTTGGTGTATATGTATATATAGTGTATATATATGGTATAGGTGTATATAACGCATGCGTTTGTATATCCATTACACGAGTTATATATCAGTATCTGGTTTCGATTCTATACATTGTTTCTTGATCTATAGTTTTTCAGCTCTTCTTAAACATAGTACATCTATGTGTTATATGTGGGGTTTTTGGGGTTTTTGTTTGGTTGTGGGCAGGGGGTTCTGTTCTGTACGGTATGGGGATCAAACGAAGAAACTCTAACAAAGACGAACCATACAAAAAGATACGTTTTATATATAAATATATACATATATATGTACGTATATATGGGTGTAAGGAATACATGTATATAAATCTGTATGTCTAGGGTATAGGCAAAAGGTATATAGGTTCAATGCATATATCGCATATAGAAGTGTATATATATATATCGATTTTTTTTTATCGCCAATTTACGAGTATTGTTTTTGTTGTTGTTGTTTGTTTTCGATCGTGTCTCTCTAACAATCTAGGTCTCTAAGTGTCTGTCTGTGAATGGATATAACTTGATTCCCGTATATAGTATATATATGCCAGATTTGTTTTTGTTTTTATCCGGGGGCAATGAGTACATATGTGTGTATGAAGAAGACCAAGTTACCATTAATAAGTCATTTGCTTTTTGGGCCTTTTAAATTAATTTGTTTTTTTTTCTGTTTAGAACAACGATTTTCAACATTTTCAATATTAGTTTTTTCTTTTCATTTCGGTTTTTTATTTGTATTTATTTTTTGGTTAGTTTGCTGGATTTTGGATTTGGAAGAGTTCCAGCTCCACAACGTATCCCCCCCCCCCCATTCGTACACCCCTCCAACAAAAGCCACAGCAGCTTTCAGCATTTGTTGTTGCCTCTCATATACGTTCTCTTTGGTTGCGATTGCTTTTCCTTTTTGTCACACAGATTATTGTTGATGCCATTAATAGGGATAGAGATTCTTGCGTTTCAGCTCCATGTCGAGGTCGGCCAACTGCTGCAGGAAGCCATCATTGGGCCGAATGTCGCGACGCATTCGAACGGTGCGTATCGCATCCACCGCCGACATCTTGCGGCAGATCATCAGGTAGGCCAGCACACAGGTGGCCGAGCGGGACATCCCCACCAGGCAGTGTACCAGGATTTTGCCTATCAAAAAAACCCATTAATTAATCATTGATTAAATATATATTCAGAAGTAGAGTGGGATGGCAAATGCACAACTATTTCAGTTTTCTTTACAGATCTTTCGTTTTCGCGGATCGAATCGGTTGGGATCAGCTGTTCGCAGCTGTTTTTCTTTAATTCCAATATAGCAGAGTATTTCAAATGCCTTTTGTAAACTAAAAGCAAGCTCTTTAGACATCTTTTGACCAAAGATCTATGGAGAATGTATGGTGCTACCTTTTTATATGGTTTCTTCTAGCACCGACCAACCGAGATGCGCTGCTGTACATTGCATACCCATCTCTAGCATCGTCAGTACTCACCTCCGCTGCTGATGGCGCTGTCTATGAATTTGGAAGCCACATAGAAGTAACGCGAGATGTCTGTCGTGGGGGCATCGATCATCGGGAATCCCATGTACCTAAAAACACAGTCCTTATGGTTCCGTCTGTGGTACACACAACACACACACCACACATACACCCCCCCAGACAACACAAAACAGCAACAACAAAGATATGAGGCCAAAATCAAAATGAGATGGCAAATGGAGATACATGGATGGACGGAAGGATTGATATTCGAGAGCGGAGAAGAAAGAAAAGAATACATTTTTGAGATGTGTGAAGAAAGTGAAGAAAGTCAAATCAAAAACGATTAAAACAAAATCAAAAAAAAAGAAACCAAACAAAATATGAACAAATTTTGGATTGGAAAACGTGGTTCCATTGTTCATGTTGTTGCCTTTTGTTGGATAGGGTGGAAGAGGCTTCACAGCTCACCTAATGCTGGGCATATCCCGGTAGTAGCTGTGTCCTGTGTCCACCTGGCCATAGCGACAGCCCTCGGCGGCATTCAGGACATGCGTGATGCCCATCATTCTCAGATACGTCTTGTTCTTGGCCGCCGCCCTGTGCAAAGAATAAAGAAAAGGCCTCCAGTTATTGGTGGACAGCCACAGGAAGAGTGCACTCCAAGACTTACGCATCGCCAATGTAGATGCCCGGATAGACCTCATCGCAGTCGACATCGTGGATGGCGCACTCGGCCCGCCTCAGGCCGGGCAATGCCCGTGTGGGTGCCATTGAGTAGTGCAGGACTCGCTGCAGCTGTCGGCCTGTGGTCTGTTCGGAGGTCTCCAAGCGGCTGGGCGACTGCAAAGATGCAAAGACCCGCAACACAGTGGACATTAATATCAATCAGGAAACGATTTGGGCTCTTCATGCTTCAAGATTAACAATTAACAGGTTTCATTTAAGCTTCGTTTTAGTACAAATGATAAGCATAGCACCTAGTCCTTTCTTCTATGGGAAATTTTATTTAAATATCCCGTATTGGAACAGGGAACTAACAATCATAATTTCTTTGCATACTTGAACCAACTCAGAAGCTGGACTCGCAAAAATTGTGAGCAAATAGAGCAATGCGAAAGAAAGTGTGACCTAGGCCAGGAATGCAGAAGAAAGTGTGACCAAATCGAAGGAAGGCAGAAGAAAGTGTGACCAAATCCAGGAATGCAGAAGAAAGTGCGACCAAATTCAGGAATGCAGAAGAAAGCGTCACCAAATCCTCGAAAGTAGGAGACAAAAGCACCAAAATCACTAGAAATGCTGAAGAAAGTGTGACCAAATCCAGGAATGCAGAAGAAGGTATGACCAAATCCAGGAATGCAGAAGAAGGTATGACCAAATCCAGGAATGCAGAAGAAGGTATGACCAAATCCAGGAATGCAGAAGAAAGTCTCACTAAATTGAGGCGATTGAGAAGAAAGCATCACAAATCCTCGAAAATAAGAGAACAAAGTGTGACCAAATCCAGGAATGCAGAAGAAAGAATGACCAAATCCTGGAATTAAGAAGAAAGTGTCACCAAATCCTCGAAAGAAGAAACAAATCCAGCAAAAGACATCAGAAATGCGGAAGAAATTGTGACCAAATCCAGGAATGCTGAAGAAATGACACCAAATCCTCGAAAGTAGGAGAAAAAAGCACCAAAATCACCAGAAATGCTGAAGAAAGTGTGACCAAATCCAGGAATGCTGAAGAAAGTGTGACCAAATCGTAGCAATGCAGAATAAAGCATCACCAAATCCTCGAAAGTAGGAGAAACAACCACCAAATATCACCAGAAATTCTGCAGAAAGTGTAACCAATCCAGGAATGAAGAAAAAAGTGTGACCAAGGCCATGGAAATGACAAAACACACAAAAGTTTCACCCACGCAGTCTTCATTTAGAAACAATCGTAACGTTTTTGTCGAGGCACAACGACTCGGGGCACTCTCTTTTCTGTACGATTGAAGGCTTTAGTAGCAGGAGCGACCTCTTCTCTTCAGTGGAAAACAGTCCTTAAACAAACGGCTCTGCTCCGACCATGAAGAAAGCTCTACCAAAAGTAAACAGAGCTTTTCTTCTTCAGACCTTCAGACCTACGGCCCTGCTCCAGACCTCAACTTCAGTGCTACTAGTCAGTGCTGGCATCCAGTGTAATTAGATTTTGTGGACATTTTGGCAGGATTATAACTTTTGTCCCCACCAACACCCCAACAGCCGCCTGCCCATGACATCACAATCCCAGCGACAATTGCCAAAACGAAAAGCGGAAAAAAAGAAATACCAGTAAAATGCTTGGCCAGCAGATTTATGGCAAAGGCGAAGGTCGCAATTTCGGGTTGACAAATCAGACGCGGGGGCCAGGGGCAGAGGGCGAGGTCAGGGGCTTTTACTTGCTGTGTTGTTTGGCATTTCCCAGGGTCATGCCGTGAAAGTGAAAACTTGTGCACCGTAATTCCCCCAGAATGCGAATGCCTAGACAAATACGAGAGTATTTCTTTCAATCACTTTCAGATTTGATTTAATTTTCTCTCTCGTTTTGGCTGTTTGTTGTCGTTCCCGGCTATCGACTGTCTCCCAATTGTCATAATACAATCATATGGGCCCCCACGTTTCGTGAAAACTTTTCCTTTCTCTGGCGGCATGCGACCCTGAAAAAACAAAAAACCCCCCGAAACAAGAAACGAAAATCGTATATAGGAATTTAAGGCATCTGTCGCCAGCAAAAGTTCTTTAACATTTTGCCCGTCTGATCTATTGTGACGGATCTATCTGTCGTCTGTATATGCTGTATATTTTTCTATATATTCAGGGGGTTTGTGGGTTAATTGTTCTAAATCCGTTGTCAACCGAGAACAAAAAGGAAGAGAAAATGCGTGTGTTGAGTATTATTTATAGCCTTCAGTTTCAGCCCCGATCGGCGCATATATAGACTAAGGAACTATCGTAAGTGTTAGTACAGCTCTGAAAATCCAAGAACTCTAAGCAGATTTTAGCTATTTTGTTTGTTAGGATCAAAATGCAGCACAGACAACATATATCACACAAGGTACAATACAATCGGTCGATATCGATATCGATAACGATACCCTTCATGCACAACAAACCTGATAATAGTGTGGACTATATCTATCGCCGATACTGCTGCTGTATCTGTCCGTGGAAAGCTGAAAACAAATCGATATTCAAACAACAAGAAATTTAATATTATGAAAATAAGAAAAACTTAAAAATAACTATACAAATAAATCGAATTTTGAATGATCTAGTAATAATGGAACACCAGTCCTGGAAAACCATATTCTACAAGCAAAATTTATATTTAAGAATCAATTGATCAAATGATAAGTTCCGTTCAAGGCCAAGGCAACTATTTTGATCGCAAGTAATCTAATATCGAAAATATCTACTGAAAATCACATAAAGATCTATGTATAGATCGACAAGCCATAGACTATCGTTCAGGTAGAAACGGAAATAGAGAATATATAGAGAATAGAATAGTAAAAGCTTTTGCTGGGGCGGCAGGTGAGACATCGCCCCCAAGTTCTGTGTCTGTGTCTCTTGGCGGCAAGGCGACGACGCCTTGACCTTGTCCCCCATTGGTTTGCTTTGCTCTTTTGATGTCTATCTATATGGTGGCAGTACGAGTGCGAGTATGTACCCCCCAGCAGATAGATTTCTCTCCCAAAAATCACACACGACACACACACATCTCTCTGTCAGTGGCTTTCTCTGGATCTATAAATACCGCAGAGAATAAATTACTCTGAGAACAGAAAAGCACACACAAATGAGAAAATTATTCAAGAAAATGTATTGGAAATACTTGAAGCCCACAAAATATTTGTTGTTGTTTTTTTTTGTATGACTCATCAAGTCCCCTCCCCTCTCCAATGGGAAACCACAACCCGCATGACAAGACAATTAGCTGGACACGACAGATATCCCCATACAAAAAGCTTTAATCTGAAAAAAACTGGGGACAAAAAAACCAAATTAAGTAGGGAGTAAGGGAAAGGAAACATGATTGAATATTTGGTCATCATCGGAGAGCATCGTAATCGCCAGCATATATATAATATATACATACCATAGAACGATATCTCTATAGCCCCATTCCCAATGGATGACTCGAGTGTATGACTGACTGACTGACTGATTCGTGTGCTAGAGCAAAATGCCAATGTAAACGGTTCTCGTGTATCTTATTATAGAAGCCACAGCAAAAACAACATTCAGCGCCGACTCTCACCTGAAAGGTATGCCATACACACGCCAAAAAAAAAAAAAATCCACACTAATGCTCTCTCAATGAGAAATAATTGCACAGAGTCCAAGTCTTTTTGAGGAGACTGCTTTCCTCAGAGATTCAATGGTTATCTCAGTATTGTTTTCATATTCAACAAAATACCACCAGATCAGATTGGATTGGTTTATTATAGCCAGAAAGTACACTTGTAATGGCGGGGGTTACTCGACCCCCAGCCCAGCGCTTATTCTCTCTCTTCCACACGCCTTTCCTCGTGCAGTGTGCATGCTCTGGCGGAGGAGAGCGAGACAAAAGGGCTGGTGTTGGTGTGAGAATGGAGAAAAAACCATAGATGTAAACAACAAAATGTAGAGAAAAATGGAAAAAGCTAAAATCGAATATACAAAAATCTTCCAAACGGTTCGACCGATGTTTAAGAAATTCAGTTTAGTCAAATAATTAGCTCGTCCCCAAACGACAAATAAAATATGTTGTATAAATTACATAAATCATACAAATCACAAGAAAATAAAGAATGATAAAGACAACCGTGAAGATTTCCAGAAAAGAAAGATCTGCGACAAGAAGTCCTACATTAATAGCCACTCAAAAGTTTGTATATCTTTTATATCGAAACACTCAAATTGTAGCCCTAAGTTGTAGGGGTTCCAAAGGGTGGGTGCCCTCCAAGGTGCCCGTCCAAGGCTTAACCCATATCTAAACGATTTGCCATACGATTTGTTACACGACCCCACCACACCCTCCATTCAGTAATGCGATTGCGGTTGTCTAGTCTTCCGTTCCACCACTGGTTTTCCATCCTCTACCGTGACACAGTTCTTCTGCTGTTGGTTTTTCATTTTATTTGTTTTTTTTTGCATTTAGTTTGTGGCACTTCCTGCCACTTCCTGACAGCGAAAGCGAAAGCGAAACAGCCAGCCCCTCCCAGAGGTCAAGCATTGGGCCCAGTCGCAATCAGTGAGCGGATGGCCGAATGGTTGGATGGTTGGATGGTGTAACCTGCAACACGTAACCTGCGCTGTGCTGCAACATGTGGAGCGGATGTGGGTCAGGCGATTGTGGGTTGTGCGGCTGATTGGATCGCTGTGTGTGTGTGCCCAGTAGGTGGTCGAGGACATCAGCTATAATCAAAATCAGATTATGACATCATCAAGATGACTGCATTATGGATATTCTCTCTATGCCCTCTGGTTGAACTGGTTCTCTGTGTGGCCTGTCTTTAAGGACAAATCTGCCTGGGGATACACTATATTTCAACTGTTTAAAGAAATTTCCATCGATGCTAGAGCAGACCATGATTTTCGGATCATTTTTCTGTCTGCAAGAAGTAGAATATGCCGTCCAAACATTATATTACATCAGATGGTTGTATTTTCCTTTATAATATTTAAGGCAATCCAAATCTATATTCGTTCGGCACAATTTTTGAGATTTTAACTTAAAAATTTCCGAAATTTCTTGTGGCGAGTACTCTTTTCGCTTAGGGGAACATTTCCACATCATAAAAATCCCTTTCCAGAAGTTCTAAGTAGTTTCATGTGGAGTATTCAAAGGTTATCTTACAAAAACCACTTCCAAAAAATGTATAATGAACATTTAAATCGTATATTCGTTGGAGCATCTGTGAAATTTGTATCGCAATTTACTTGCCTTTGGCATTGAAGAAACAAACAACAAAAATTCAACCAAAAATAGAAAAATATAAAAAAAAAGACAGAAAAAAAAAGTTGTTCAAGTGTGAAAATTCACAGCGTCCAAGTGTTGGAAAATCAAAAACAAAATAGCAAGAGCAACAATTAATGTATGAACCAAATGAAAATTAACAAATTTACGAGCACACATTTTTGGCATTGATAAATCTGACAAATCCATATATATCTGTCTGTCTCTGCAGAACATATCTATAAGATATAAGCAACGTTTTTTTTTTTTGTATGTGTTTTTTTTTTTTTTTGGGTCACTCGACAAATGCAAATTGCATTGACATGCAAGCGGAGGCATGGGCTCCTGCAGATTTTTATTGATTAAACAGTCAACGAACACAACCCTTTGCCTACAAAAAAGTACATCAAATTCCGAGACAATTATTAAAAAGAAAAAAAAAACAAAAACAACAGAGAAAGAGAGGGAGAGAAAAAGAGCGAGAGACATTCCTGAGGCGATTTCCCAATGTGGGGGGAAAAAAAAAACAACTTTGGCAACGGCAAACGGAATGAAAAATTCGGATTCCCTCGTCTTTTAATTCATTTGCAAAAATTGCAAAAATGGCAAAAACAAAGTTTTCAATTTAATGCGCAATTCCTGTGCTTCTTAATTGGCCTTTTAAGGTGTGCAAAATGCAATGACTGATGTTACTTCGTACTCGGGATGAATGCTCATCAGAACCCTCATCATCATCATCATCATCAGTCGAACGACCGAACGAACGACAATTTATGCAAATGAAATGCAAATCAGGCGATGGGAACTGAAGGTTATGAATAGGGCGCACATCCACATCCACCTCCACATCCACTGCTTTAAGGTAATGGAGCTCCCACAGCTGGTAATGTGAGAAGATACTCATTAAAAATGGCTCACTCACACAAATCAGAAAAGGCAATATTACAAGTATTTGTCTAAGGATAGTCTTTACACTTTTCTATGAAGAGAAATTTATAGATATATATTGTAAGCCACTGCCACATCTATCTTTGTTGATCTCTACACTTTCTTCCCTGGATCCATGGTTACCCCTTCAGCCAGTGTTCTTCCCTTCATCGTCTAATGCTCAGAAAGATCTTACTAGATTTGACCTTGAAACTGAATACTCACTCGTACTTTCCCACTGTGTTAATACACTTTTGGGTCGAGTTATTCCGCTCGAACCAAATGGGGAAACGCTTTCAAGTGGCCGCCAGGCAGCCAGCCATCGGCTGCGTCTGTCTTCAAGCCAGAGCCACCGTTTAGAATCGCGCTCATTGCCTTTCGCTTTTTTGCTCAATCAGGCGCAACAGCTGCCACAGCGACACGCCCACAGCTATAGCCACAGATACAATATCTATGTATCTACGAGCACAGTGTAGAGTACGTATATTGTTGAGGAAACTGAAAATGTGTACAATGCTCTATCGATTGTTCAATTAGCGCTCTCGATGGGCTTGACACTGAGCCAAAACAGTGAAATAGCAGCAGCAAAAAAAAAACACACACACATTGATGACATTGACATTTTAGCTAAGCTTTTTGGTTCATACAATATATGTATATATATGGTGTACTTTACAATCGACATTACACGGAAGCACCCCCCGACCGGCAATTAATTTGAGGCAAGGCAAGGCAGGGCGAGACGGGGCGGGGCGGAGGAAGGAGAGCATCAAATTAATACGCTTCACTGAATGGCTGTGCCTTTGTGTTTGGGCTTAGGTCTGGGTTTAATTAATTTTGTATTATTCTTTTATTTTTGCATAAGACTTTGAGATTTTAAATGGGAGATGTGGCACCTGGAATCGAAATATTCGCGTGGCCCACGCGGCGTATGAGTAATACGCTTTTGGGGACAGCCCATTGATCCGCTCTTTGACGTCAATCGAATCCCGTGCAGCGTCCCCCCATAAATTTGGCGCCTAATTAAAATGTTTACTTTGATATCCATTATATGTTTTGTATGAATGAAGAAGAGATGCAATTTTTGTTTTAAAGGAGGATTTTTGAGACCCATAAAGTATCGGAAGTCATTGAAATATATTCCACACAAAAGGCAAAACCATTTCCCACAAAACGCCAAAAACTGACCACAAAACGGAAATCCTATTAGGCAGAATTTTATGCAGAAATTTGTGTATTAATTTATATTATTTTTATATGAAAAACCACCTCCAATAGATAAGAAAAAGTCGACGACGGAATACTATAAGGAATCCATTAGATCTTTGAATGATAAAGCACCCTTTATGTGGAAAGTATACCATTTATTATCTTCCAAATATCAGGCTTGTCCCCTTATAAAAACCTCATTCGATCCTTCCATTTCTTCTCGCCTTCTTATGGTCTTTGATCTATGGATCAAAGCTAATCAAGGCCTTAAATAAGACATTTAATTATTTCAGTAACCAATTGAAGAACATTTTATGCACTCTTTGTGCAACCTGCAGCTTGGGGGTGCCCGTCCCTTTTGGCCGGAAATTGGGGCGACGCCCGAATGCAAAGTTAATGCCAAGAAGATAATCTCCGGATAAATTCGAAAAGACACACAGGTATGTTGTTATTTAACGACCCACATGTTGGTGGGTTAGTGGGTTGATGGTTGGATGGTTTGATGGGCTGGTGCTTTTTGGAGGCCGGGCCTCTGCCTGCCACGCCTTGAAAAGGCACTTGAACTTTGCATTTGCATTCGGAGGCCTTCAATGGGGTAGAGGGAGGTGGGCTTGGGAAAGGTTGATGGTGGATGGTGGATGGTTTGGCATGCCAAGGCCTCTCTCTCTCTCTGTCCCTATCTCTCGCTGTCCCTATCTCTCGCTGTCCCCACAGAAAATAGTACAAATTCTATTTTCCCCATTGTTTCTTTTTTTCGGTGGTTTATAGGTGAAGTGGGGGGTTGGCAGGCAAATTGGGTCAGCAGAGCAAACTACACACAACCACAGAGCGACACACAGAGACAGAGACAGAGGGACAAAGAGAGAATCAGAGAGAGAGAGAGAGCGACAAAAGGAAGGTAAGTCAAGGTCATTCCGTTGGTCCACATCATCCCTCCATCACTTCAACATCATCAACAGCATCGTCCTTGTCATCAGCTGTTTTTGACAGATGCCCGGAAAATGAAGCCCGTGCCGTCGAAAAGTCTGCCTATCCTTCCGCTCCTTCACTCCCCCACTCCCCCACTCCTCCACTCACTCATCCTTTGACAGTGCTCCGCCGCTCAGTCTGGTCTTCGCTGAGAACTCTACCATACCCACTCACTCGGGGGACACTTTAGCCTTCGTTCTGACTCTCAACTACTGCCTCCCTTACAAGGTTTATTAATACAAGGTGAGGCTGTATGAAATGCGCGATGCCCTTGATTTAAGGACATTTTTGGAAGGTCATTCAGAGGAGATATATGTATTTTCTTGCAAGGCGAAAGAAGATCGAAATTTTGGGCTAAAACTTAGAAGCTTATGGGAAGAAGTTCTTTCAGAGAGCGTATATCGTGCCCTTTTCTATGCATTTATGGCTAGGGGTCCACTACCTACCTAACTCTATTATATCTCTCGCCTAGAATGTAAATATGAATATCACGGATCGAAAAACATGTGTGCACGAGCATGTATATTGTTTTCTTTGGAATTTGGCAAAAGCCTCACCTTAAATGAAATGCCCCTTGATCCTACTCGCTTGTTAGGGAAACGCTTCTAGTCTTGGCTACTCTTCCCGCTGTCCCGCTCTCCCACTCGTTTGTGTACTCTCCCCATACACTCCTGTGTTCCCGCTCTGTCCCTCTCCCACAGTTATGCTACCATTGCAGCGTTTGCTCTCCTGCTCTCCCACTGATTTGTTACACTTCTTAGAGCATTATTGCCCCTAGGACTTCTGGGTTTCTAGGTGCCCAGCGCATTCATTTGTTGGTCTTTCCCCCATTCCGTTATGATTGCTCTTTCTCCCACTTTTTTTTAGCTTTTTTTTGTTGTTGCTTAGTTACTCCTTTGCGTGGGAAGGGGAGCCGAGCCGCCTTTTTGCCGCTCTTACCGTTATGCTCTATCCCTTTCCTCTTTCCACTTACCGCATATCTCCATGACATCTTTGTTGAGTGTGTGGTGGGTGGGTGGTTGGGTGGTGTGTGGTGTGTGTGTGTGGGTGGTGTGTCCTGCTATCCAGCTACTGCTCCTCTAGTGTGCGCCCAGCCCTCCTCTTGCCTCGTGCCTCTTGCCTCGTGCCTTGTGCCTCTCTTCCTGTTCCTTGTTCCTGTCACCGTTCCACTCGCTTCGTCTCGGGGGCAGGGGCGGGCGTCGGATGTGTGTGTGTCGTGTGTGCGGCGGGGATTTGGCGTCTCGCGCGTTGCCTTTTGGTTGGAAAGTTAATTCGTTTAAATAATAGGATCAAAGAGCAAACAAACAACAACAACAGTAGTCAAATGACGTCGCCGAAGGGGATTTCGAGAAAGGGGAGGAGAAGGACAAAGGAGGAGGAGTAGAAGACGAAGAAGAGGCTCGCCAACAACAACATCACTCTCTCACAATCACACGCAAAAAAAAAATGTATATTGTATATCTATATATAAGAGAAGCACAGCAACAAAATCTTACTTTTTTTTTTTGCAAAATAAATCAATTTGTTGAAATTTTGTAAAAAAAATTTTTAATTAAATTATTTAAATATTTAATTTATATTTGATTGCGATTTGATTTTGGACTTTTTGATTTTTCAGTTTTGACTGCTGCTTTTTTTTTTGTTTGCTGGCGTTCTGGCGACGGAAACTTTTTTGCGACTGATTCGCGATGCCGCTTTGGGGTTGTTTTGTAGGCGTCCGAAAGCTCTTTTCGCCTGCCATAGGGGACTGTGACGTAGGCGGCAAAAGCTCACGCTCACGCTCAGACTTTGGCCGGAAAGGTACATTCCCCACACAGGTAAGGCCGAGAGTCACGGTCTGCAGCATCCGCTCAGAGGTACCCTATCGCCTTACCTTTCGCTATTCAAAGCGCTTTCTGCCTCTCTTGGAGGCGCGCACGTGGCGAGCGCTGGTTTCTCTGTGGGGGGAATGTGGGTGTTGCCGCACACACACACACACACACACACACTGGCACACAGTGCCACCCACTTACGCATGTGTAAATATTTGTATATTTACATTCGTATTTGCTACTCATTCATTTACATATTCAATCGTTTAAGCCAAAATAGAGAGAGCAGCGACCAAAACAGCTAAAGCTTTTGCGAAAAAGTTCTAGGAAGCCCAGCAAGCGATTATCGGCGAATCACACGTACCCTTCTTTGTTGAATAGGCCCCATGGAGGCAGCGGTGTGGCTACCAATAAGTTCCCAACAAATTTCCCTCTTTGAAAACCAATTCAAAGAAAGGTACCGCCAATACCAATACTAGATATCCAATACTCATAGAGACACAAGCAACGCTGAGGCTCTATGTGGGTCGAAAAAATCGTTCCGGAGGTTTACTGAGGGTCTTAAGGCTATATATACTATAAAAGTTTTATTACTAAAACCTTCACTACGTAAAATAAAGAGCATTCAAATTGTGTATCAATCTACAAGAAAGAACCTAAGCAGATTGAGGGAAATTCTTGATCAAAGTATTAACAAAATAGCCATAATTTCAGGCACTCCCTAAAAATATTGTGCTGTGGCATAGGACCAACCAAGGGATAAAGTATAATCCCACATGGATCCACGACTAATAAAATTCCATAAAATTCCCATGATCAGTGAAGAAGAAGATCCTAAATGGTTGTTAAATGTACCAGAAGCTATAGCTATTGTCATAGAAACAGACCTACCCCATCAAGAACCTTGAACATCACATGATTCATAGACTCTTAGAAAAAAAATGCTCTTTCTTTGTCCATGAATTCTATTTGCTCTCACACCCACACAATTTATGACTGTGGGATGCGAAAATAGAATACTAGATATTCTAGATATATTTCCAAAGATCCAAAGAGAGATACAATGTAAGATTACGGAGCTTATCTCTTTTGGCTCACAAGTGATTCACGTTCAAAGTCATTCATTCAACCCACTATCCATGAGATTCCCCCCAACCTATGAATATCTTGAGTATGGCTAATTTTTAGGCCATTTATAGCCCATTGTTCCATATCTAGAATTGCATTTTATCGCCTAATGTACATTGCAGGAGTCTTGCAATCCCCACTTTCCCATTAAGATTTCTTAGTGATTTTCATTTCCATTATAATCTTTAATATTTGAAGTACCATTGGTTATCATTTAAGCTGTTAACGATGCCATTAATACAATTGATTGTGACTGTTCGAATTATTAGTGTAAGATATTATCTGTGTTACAATTATCTGTGTTGTATAAAAGCTGTAAGCCATTGTTGAGCTTGTAGGCATTCCTAAACAGTGTTGGATATCGTAATGATAAAATATTTCGTGATTTCAGTAATTGATTTCGGTATAACGTTAAATGCTTTCTGTTGACATTCATAATTGATTTCAGCATAACGTTAAATACTTTCTATTGTCATTCAGAAAGAGTATTGTATATCGTTAAACAGTGTTGGATATCGTAATGATAAAATATTTCGTGATTTCAGTTATTGATTTCGGCATAACGTTAAATACTTTCTATTGTCATTCAGAAAGAGTATTGTATATCGTGCTGTAGGCCATTGTTGAAATTGTAGGCATTCTTAAACAGTGTTGGATATCGTAATGATAAAATATTACGTGATTTCAGTAATTGATTTCGGTATAACGTTAAATACTTTCTATTGTCATTCAGAAAGAGTATTGTATATCGTGCTGTAGGCCATTGTTGAGATTGTAGGCATTCTTAAACAGTGTTGGATATCGTAAAGATAAAATATTTCGTGATTTCAGTAATTGATTTCGTCATAACGTTAAATTCCTTGTGTTGACATTCATAACTGATTTCAGCATAACGTTATATACAGTGTATAAAGTGTTGGAAATCGTGATTATGAAGTATTTCAGTAATCGATTTCGTCGTAACGTTAAATTCTTTGTGTTGACATTCATAACTGATTTCGGCATAACGTTATATACAGTGTTGGAAATCGTGATTATGAAGTATTTCATTAATCAATTTCTGCATAACGTTAAATTCTTTCTGTTAAGTATCGTGAGTATTAAGTGTTTTATCATTCAGTAAAGAGTTTTGTCACACTCATACAAAATGTCAAGCTAGGACTGTACCTTGTTAAGTTCTTTGGGATATCGTCATTTAATGTGATGCCATGGGCCATGAACATGACCCATGGCCAGTGTGGTTTACTGTGAGTATTGAGTGTTGTAAGCATTCATAAACAGTGTTGGGTATCGCTCACGACTAAATGTTGTAAGGAACCATTAATAAGTGTAGGACATCGTTAACAGTGTAACCAATTACTTGCCGGTGAATAGAGCATCGGTCTGTAGCTCCGGCTTGTTCTTCTTTTTGGCCCCCGACAGCAACTGCTTCAACTGGATGATGGCTCTGGCCGGATTGAGGTTCTTCGGACAGGTGTTGGTGCAGTTGAGGATGGTGTGGCAGCGATAGAGCTTCCAGGGGTCCTGCAGGAAGCACAGCCGCTGCTCGGTGGCCTCGTCACGGGAATCGATGACCCAGCGAAAGGCCTGCATGAGGACGGCCGGCCCCAGATACTTGTCGCTATTCCACCAATAGGATGGGCACGAGGTCTGGCAGCAGGCGCACAGGATGCACTCGTACAGGCCATCCAGTTTGTTGCGGTCCTCCAGGGACTGCAGATACTGCGCCTTGCCCATCTCGTTCTGGATGTTATTGCGCTGCAGCCAGGGCTGGATGGAGCGGTACTGGTCGTAGAACTGAGTCAGGTCCGGCACCAGATCGCGCACCACATACAGATGCGGCAGCGGATAGATCCGGCACGATCCACTCGTGCTCTGGTTGATTGGCGTGACACAGGCCAGGGTGTTTGTGCCATCGATGTTCATGGCGCACGAGCCACAGATGCCCTCACGGCAGGATCGGCGGAAGGTCAACGTCTGGTCGACCTCGTTCTTGATCTTGATCAAAGCATCCAGCACCATGGCGCCGCACTGCGACAAGTCGATGGCGTACGTCTGCATCTTAGGCTGCTCCCCGGGCTGCCAGCGGTAGATCTCAAAGTTCTTGATACGTTTCTCCTTGGGCTTGGGCGGTGCCGGTGGTCCGGCCTCCTTCTTCTTCTCTGCCACGGCTGGTGGCGGCTTTAGGGGCTCCTTCGGTGGAGCTGGCCCCTTGGGTGGTGGCTTCTTATCGCCTCCGGCCGCTGCTGTTGCCACCGTAGGGGGGCCTTCAGTTGACGGTACCATGGCCGGTGGTGGCGGCTGCGGCGGTAACGGCGGCGGTGCTGGTGTCTGTCCTTTGGTGAGAATCGCCTGCCCGGCCCTCACATACTCCTGCTCATCGTCCAACACCCGAATCGATGGCTCGGGGCAAATAATGGACCTCACCAATTGGATTTTTGACCGAAACTTTAGCACATTCGTCGTTCTGCGCACTAAAAACATCTGAAAAACCCCGAATATTTAGCACACATTTTTTTTTTTTTCTATTTCGATTTTTTTTTTTACCGTTTTGTTTGTTTTTGAGCACACACACGAACTGCTTGTTCCGCTTTGAGGTTCAGGAATATACTGAGATTTTGAATGGGTAGAGCTATAAAAACAAGTAACTATCAAGCAAGGCCTACTACAAGGTGAATAAAAGAATATAAAATGGAAAATATACACTTTGAGTTGAAATGGGTAGAATTAAAAGAAAGTATTGGATCCATAATGATAATGATATGATGGCATCTTGTTAATGGACCTTCATTTCTTAAAGAGCACTGTCCCGTGTGAGATATCACCTCAAGAAATAGATTTAGAGAATTATCTGTGGATTCTGTGAAGTGATCTGTGAATATAAAAGGAGATTTCAACATTTTGGGGCAGAAACAGGTCCTTGCTGGCCTAAACATACTGGAATCTTCCACATTATACTACATATACATATATGAACATATTTTTGGTCAAAGAGCATTAGGACCTTGGATACTTCCCGGACTTGGGGACTTCCCGGAGAAGGCAGGACAGGTCTTCCCCATAGGATATCAACAGGCAAGGTAGAATGTCCTATGAATATATTTAGATCCTACTTATAAACATATATGTTGAAAATCTTATTCGAATTGCAACACTTGAACTATGTGTAATCCCCATTTGCAAACGAATTTCTGGCATTCCCCACCGAAAAATTCTTCTTAAGAAAAGCATCAAGAATCAACAGCAAATCAATGTTTTGTCTGCTATTTCTGCACTTGTTGCAATTAAGTGGGGAACATGCTGTACGGAGTGGCAAATGTTAATGTTCGTGTCTGCACCACAGACGAGACCCAAGACAACAAATAAACTTCAACAGATCTCTCTCTCTGTCTCTCTCTCTCTCGAAGCACAGAGGAGAGGCGATCAAGTGGATGGGAGCTCCAGCTGGAATGGAAACCAACTGTGAAAACGGTCTCCAGAATCAGAATCAGAAGCAGAAGGGCACAAGAGTCTATAAATATGCCAAACGCAAATTCTGTTTCAAGGCAGTGCGGGAATGTTATGGATGTTTTCTTTAAATATAACAAGAACAAGAAAAAAACATACCCCTCCCTCCCCCCACCCTAGCCAAAGAAACTTGTCAGCAATCAGCCTTCGTCGGGATCTAAGCGAAAACTGTAAGAAGGAGAGGAATGGGGGGGCATTGGATCTAAAAAAGATCCAAACTTGCCAAAAAAGAAACAAATCCAGCTAAACTTTGGCATTACCTCTCCGGCCTGCTGTGGGGTATACATAGTTGTTTTCATTTCGATTTCGAACAACACTCCATCGACATGACGTGGACGTGGACGTGACAGCCACAAATCAGATGAAAGCCTCAGCAGCAAGCCTTCAAGAGATTAACCAAAGCAGCGACAATGACGACCAGCATCTTATTCTTATTCTTGTTTCCCCAGATGCCTCTGCCCATTCCTAGCCATGCCATTCCATTCTTTTGGTGTGGAGCATGGAGCATGGAGCAGCCCAACAAAAATAGCTGCAAAGAAGGAGCCAAAGAGACAATTAAAAGGCAATTCCAGCAATGCGCCTGTTTGCACCTGCCGTCCAGATATCACAGGCGACAAACGACATTGTCAACAATGAAAGAGAGAGAGAGACAGCCAGAGAGAGAGAGTGAGAGCCATGCATGAGCATGGATGATGATAACACTGAACCGCAAGGTTTAGGTACCACTTATAGTGTATTCCATGGACCTTTCAAGCCCATTTCAATAGGTTTTCACATCAAAGATTTGTCAATTGATTGTATGGATAATTTAGTTTCATTGACATTCCTTTCAATTTTCCATCCCCGATTGGAAGGAACCTTTTCACATGGCAAGGTCTATATTTTCCCGTAAGTTATATGGTATTTTATAAGTTTCCTACATACATCGAGGAATTCATGGCCTGGCAGTAAGCGTGGCCCACAAATCTGAACCATCGGCATAGTTTTGACAATTTATCGAGCGCCCAATCGATAACCAGCCGCAAAATATCGATTTGTTTCAAGTACAGCCAAATGAATGGATGTTCTTTGCTGTTTAGTGTTATTAAAAATAAATTCATCAGCCAAAGACAGACAGACGCACACGCGCGCTCTCAGAAAATAGTTGCAGCAAATTATGTTATGGCTGCAGCACATTGCCAAGGTGTCGACGCTGCTGTTGACAATGTGGAGCAGCGGTTGGCTCCAGCTCCAGATCCAGATCCAGTGCTGGCTGCAACAATTTGAGTGAGCTCTTAAGCCGCCGCTGACGTCTGGACAGGTGCCACCAGTTCAAGCACAGGCAGGCAGGCAGGCAGGCAGGCACACAGGCAGGCAGGCAGGCATTTGTTGCTGGCACATTTCGTCATAGACGCGTGCTGGAATTAGCTTGGATTGTATGTGGATCCCTTGAAGACACGGTATGCCAGAGTAGAGAGGGGAGGGGGAGGGAGGGACAACCTATGATCCAGACAATCAACGATCCAACAATCCCGGGGCGACAACTGTCCTTCCTGTTTTGCAGCCAGTAGTTAATTTGATTGCCACCAATCTGGGTGTGCAGCCGTGCAGCAGATATAAAGTCGCCAAGATTTATGGGTTTTAAATTTTCATTCATGTTGGGATCTGTACGAATGAGTATCTGTCCGACTGATTGCAACTCTCCATCCAGAGTCCAGAGGCCCCAACAGCGGATGTACAAATCAATTGTCATTGTGATTGGGTACAGGGGTAATGCAGCGGGCCAGTGGAATATACTCGAATGCAATCAAAATGCAATTGGAAATTGGAAATTGCATTTTGATCCAACAATTATGTTGACTTCTCCGTTGTCTCTCTATCGTTTTATTGGTTCATCGATAGGTTTTTGGGTATTTTTTGTTGATTAAGATTACCTGAATCAATCAGATCGAACGCCTTTCTTAGCGGATACCCATATATCATCCAAAAAGTATTCTCTGTCTACCAGATGCATCAACATTCCCATCAACCACTACGCCTCTGCATATCTCGGAGGAGTCTGCCCGATTTCCAATGGAAGTTCCACATTTGTTTATTATAAACATTTTTCTCATAAGTAAACGTTTTTTATTCGAATTTTCTGTTGTTAACAGAAGAATTTCCTAAAACTCGAAATGCGTATAGTTTTTATTGATTTAATTATTTGTTTATGACTCTATATGACTATAGCTCTGAATTCAAAATGTCCTATCGTTATATTGATTACCATGCTATTTAAAGGTTTTAGTAAGGTCCGAACCATTGGAAAAACTATCTCTGATTTTTAGGGATTTCTGTCTAAGATAATTGTATCTTTATATTCAAATACACAGACCTTTTGGAATACATGGATGCACTTACATACATGTAAATATAATCTTACCTATTTTATGAGCAATATTTATACATAAATATTTTATTTTATTATATTCCTTATTGCACTAAGCAAAAGTTTCCTAAATCGTTAATTAACGAATGCATTTAGAGACAATTGGGTTATAGATAATGTTATAGATAATGTTTTTTTCTTTAATATTTATATTGACTTGATGAATTTTCCCAATATATTGCCACAATTCAACATCCAAACGCTTCATGTCTCAATAAGAGTTTCGAAATAAATAAAAAGCAACAGACATTGAATATTTTAATGTATTTAAATAATTAACGGTTGCCGCCAAATAGTTGCGAAAAAGTGGCATCTCTGGCAACACATAAATAGAACCAACTCTGTGCTGCATCTTGTCCCACGGGGCTTTCCAAAATGTGGAATTTTCCAATTCAAGTTGTGTTTGTGGTAGCTTACTAACGTTTCTTTAATAGCTTTAAGGTATATTTCGTTCAAAATGTCTTTATTCAGCAATAAGCTGTGTGTGGCGGCGGGTGCTGCCACATCGCTGTAAATAAATAGCGCTCACCGTCTTCGTTGCTGTTTACGTAACCACTTACGTTTTTTACCGTTTGGGCAACATTCTGCATACCCTGGGAAAAGGATATTATAGAATTGAGAAAATGTTTGTCTTCCCAGGCTCCATAGGATACAAGTTACTAATCATATGCATGAATATGTCTAAAACATATAAATTAGAGAATATTTCTTTATAATTACGTTTCAAAAACAGTTTGGAAAACAAGATCTTCATATAAAATTAACGAAATAGGGTATAAAAATGCCTATACACGCATCAAATACCAGCAACATTGCGACTGTTTTTTTTGTTGAACTATTTTGTTGAATCCTTGTTTTAGCCAAAATATAATAAAAGCAAAGAATAAAAACTAGCCAATCTTGTAAAACATTTATTCATCAACGGCCAAAAATTACGTGGGTAGAAATAAAGGTTTTAGTTAGCCAGAATTATTCAACGGAATATAAAAATTGAACAATATTTCGATTTTTTGTGTGGCCTATTTCGCTAAATCCTTGTTTTGTTTGACCATTTTCGCTAAAGCCTATTAATACACAAAATGCAATAAAAACAAGTCGGCAAAATAAGCCAGTTAAGTAGAAAATTGATTCATTAATCGGATAAAATTATGTGGGCATAGATAAACCCCCCGGTTGACAACATTTAAATCCTTGTCGCTCACATTCAAAAAAGTTCGATTTGGCGGGCACCACTCGGTATATTTTGTATTTCCTGTAGAAACTGGTTTTCGCCGCGCTCCCATGTGGTGTTTTTTAGTGCTAAATGGTATTTTTGTCATCAATTAATTTAATTTTCAATGTTATATAGAAATCCAATAAATGCAAGTATTTCGAATAGGCCAATCATGTATAGAATTGATTTATCAATCGTACAAAATTAAGTGGGCATGGCTAAATATTCCATATAGATAGTATTATTCAACGGAACAAAGAATATGAGGAATTGGTCGTTTTTTTTAATTCGCCGCAGTTCGCCGCAGTTCGCCGCAATTTCGCTTTAGCAGCAATGAGTCTCGTTCCATACACAATGTTGCACATTCCATACACACTGTTGCGGCAACATTTACTTGAAAACCGTATTTTAGTCAAAATAAAATACATTAAGGTAATTAAAAGAAGCAATCTTGTAGAAAATGCATTTATCTATGCGATAAAGCTAAGTGGGCATCTAAAGCTTGAAATATAGGCAATACCCGATTCGCCGCAGTTTCGCTGTTGCAACAATGAGTCCCATTCCATACACAAACATGTTGCTAATTCCATGCACACATACCCTGGGGGTAATGGATGTTATAGAATTGTGAATACGTTTGTCTTCCAAGGCTCAGGATCGAGATAAATATATACAGGATACTAATAATGTACTTGAATATGTCTAAAGAATATCAATTTGATTGAAGGTCTTTGTAAATTACGTTTGATCTACATATAAAATTACCGAAATAGGGTGCACAAAGGCCTATACACGCATCATGTCTTCAAATACCAGCAACATTGCGACTGATTTTTTGTTGAACTACTTTGTTTGAACCTTGTTTTAGTCAAAATACAACAAAAGCAAGGACTAAAAACTAACCAATGGTGTAGAAAATTGATTCGTTAATCGGTTAAAATTAGGTGGGCATGGCTAAATGTTCCATATAGATAGTAATATTCCACGGAAGATCAAAAACGAGGAACATGTAAAAAAGGACTCTAATTCGTCAGTATATTTGCGGTATATTTTGTAAACGAGATAGTATGTTTCGGTATATTTCTGAGGACCCATCAGTCCGCGGTCACACTGCCTTTAGAGCAAAAAAATAAAAAAAATAAAAAAAATAATTGCAACAAAGTAGTATAATATAAATAAATAACAATTTTAGAGCGGGAAAAAGCGTTAAGCGAATTTCAAAAGCAAAACTCCGCGAAGCATAAGTTGCAGGCGCTGGTGAGTGATTGGATTTGCGGCCGGCGGCCTCCAGCAGGAATCGTTTTGAAACAGAGAACCCACGCTTAGGGATCATATTATATGGAGAAGAAGACCAAGGACACTCTGAGGAGATACAAAAAGTCCTCTCGCCACAATGCCACGCACACAAGCAGCGAGAGCAGCAGCACGGAATCGGAGAGCGGCAGCAGTTCGTTCAGCAGCACCGACAGCGAGACGGGGCATGCCGCCAGCAGCCATGGGGCTGTCCATCATGGTCATCCACATGGGCATCATCCACGCTCCGCGGAGCGTCATCATCGCAAGAAGAAAAGCAGCAGGCGGGCGGCCAGTTCCTCGGGCGATGAGCAGCACCAGCGTCGGAAGCGGGACAAGCGCGATCATGTCCAGAAGAAGCTGGTGGCCAAGCGGAATCACATCAAGCGAAAGTTGAAGGAGGCGCGGCTCAAGAAGCGTGCCGCCGCCGCCCTGAGCGGCCATGTCCATAGGTCGCTGTCGCCGGCCACGCGCTCGAAGCTCAAGAAACTGGCGGAAAGGAAGCGTTTGCGTGCCGCCAGCAAGGAGCAGCGGGAGCGTGAGAAACTGCGGGCTGTGCAGCGGGATCGGGAACGGGATCATCATCGGCTGGGCAGCAGTCGATCGCCTCCGAGTTCTTCCACGACGACCACAACCAAGATCCGCATCCATCAGGATGTGGTGGGCAAGCGCCAGAAGAGTCCTGGCCTGGGGCCCAATGGTCCGGGCGGCAGTGGCGGCAGCGGCGGTCATCCCGGTCCCGGGTCGTCGCGCATGCACCACCAGCTGATGTCGCGCGAGAAGATCATCATTCAGACGCGGGCCCGCGGACGCACTGCCTCCCTGGAGCGTGAGCGAGAGCGCGAGCGTGAAAGAGAGCGGGAACGCGAGAGAGAGCGTCATGATCTGTCGCTGCGCGAAAGGGATCGTCGGGATCGGGACAGGGAGCGAGAGCGAGCCGAGCGAGAGGCGGCCCGGGATAAGGAGCGCGCCGAGGCTCTGGCCCGTTGCCAGGAGCGCCAGCGGGAAAGAGAGCGTCTCGCACGCGAGAAACTGCGCCGCCAGGAGGAGGATGACGGCAAGCGGGGAGGCGGCGGCAGTGGTGGTGGTGGAATCAGTGGACGCGACCTGGACCTGCAGGCCTATGCCAGCCGGGAGCGTTCCCTCGATGCTGTGGAGCGAGAGCGAGGCGGCGGTCGCCATATTCGGGACAAGCGGGAGCTGGATCCGTACGATCGCGAACAGGAGTACATGGAGGAGCGGCATGGTCATGGCCTGATCGATGAGATGCGTCGCTATCGTCGCCGCGAGCTGAGTCCCCTGGCGGAGCACTATGTGCCCCGCCTGCGGGATCCGCGCGATCTCTACTCCGAGGAGGAGCGCGAAAGGTAAGAAGGCCATTCTTCTGTCTGTCATTCCTTAATCTCTTTCATCTCCAGGGCCTACAAGCGGGCATTCATGGATGCGCGGTTCTCATCGCGCGAACGCGAGGCCTGGATCGAGGCCCGAGAGCTGAGAGAGCGCGAGCTCCAGGGACGCGACTATCGGGAGCTGGTGGAGCCCGATGAGGTACTCTATCCGGACGAGCGGGAGCGTGTAATCCGCGATCGAGAGCGGGAACGTGAGCGGGAACGCAATCTCGAGAGGGAGCGCAACCTGGGGCCACCACGCGGCGAGTACCGGCCGGAGTGGGAGCGCGAATGGGATGACGATGGCAACAGTGCCGGCGGCGGCGGTAGTGGCACTCCCGGCCGTCCCAGCGGCTTCGTCGGCGGCCCCAAGCGCGGCAAGCCGTTGCCACATCCAGGCGCTGTTCCCCAACAGGCGCCGCAGCAGCATCATTCCGCCTCCGAGCCCGACTGGGATGCGGATGAAAGGGAGCGCGAGCGGGAACGAGATCGAGAGAGAGAGCGCGAGCGCGAGCGGGATCGTGAACGTGAACGGGATCCCCGTGATGACAGGCCGGACAATGGCAGCGGTGGGGCAGGTGGTGGCGGTGTGGTCATCATCAAAAACGAGCCCGCCTGGCTGGAGCACGATCAGCGGGAGAAGCCACGCTCCTGGCAGCAGCAGCAGTCCAACTCTGGCGGCGATTGGCGCGACAACGATGAGCCCTTTGGACGTAACAGTGGTGGTGGTGGTGGCGGCGGCGGCTCTAACGATGCTCCACCGCCAGCCAACCATCCGCATCCCCCGTCACCCCACCATCATGTGCATCCGCGGGGCGAACGCGGCTCCGGACGGGGCTTTCGACGCGGCGGCCATGGCCATGGGGATCATGGAGAGTCTCGTGGTGGTCCCGGCTACAGGTCGCATCCACCACCGCTGATGACGCTGCCCGTGCAGCCACCGGGCGGCTATCATGGAGGTGGCGGTGGTGGTGGTGGATCGCGCGGTTTTCCCCACAAACGGATGCAGTATGGCGGCGGCGGACCCGGCTGTGAGCGCGGCGCCCCACCCGGCTCATCGTCGTTCCTCAAGAAGCACATCCATGTGCCGCTCGTGTCGCCCACACACCCCACACCGCTGCTCCAATGCCAGTTGTCGGCACCGGGGGGCAAGCCGCCGGTGGGCAATGCCGCTGCCGCACAGGCCAGCGCTGTGGCGGCCGCCACAACAGCGGTCGCAGCGGCCAAGGCAGCCGCCCAGAGTGCCGCCAATGCCACCACCAATCCGGGCATTCTGGCCCAAGTGAGCGGCAAACTGGGCAGCGGCACAACGACCCACATCAAGCAGGAGGATGCCTCCGAGGACTCGGTGATGAGCACACCCAGTGTGGGCACCCAGGACTCAGAGTCGCCCAGTGGTTCAGCGATTGGCAGCGAGATGGTGGGGTGCAGCATCATCAAGCAGGAGCCGCGGCCGATCACACGAGAGCCAGAGGCGGAGGAGCTGAGCGAGATCAGCGACAGCGACGATGACATTCTCAACACAACGGAGATCAGCCTGGGGAGCAGTTCGGCACCTCTTGTGCGACCCAAGGACGAGCCGCAGCTGGACGCTGATCCATTGGCTGGCACACAGGAGCTCTCCACGGACACACTCTCGCCAAGCACAGCGGAGGAGATCAAGAGCGAGAGTCCCTCCGCAGCGACGACAGCGGGTACGGGCATGGCAACAATGAATGGGGGCACTATCAGTGGCAATATCAAGGTGGAGGAGGTCGATGAGGTGCTGGACTTTGAGGAGATATCCGACGGTGAACTGGAGGAGGATGCCCGTCACAAAGGTGAGGATAGCCCCCCTTCCCCAAAGAAGGAGCCCTTGACTAATTTCTGAATCTCTGTGTAATCTCAGGCATTGGCGATGCCCTAGGCGTGGACTGGCAGGGCCTGATAGCCGAGACCAGGCAGCAGGCAGAGGAGCAATCGGCCCAGCAGCAGGGCGTGGACAGAGGGACATCGGCCAAGCAGCGGTGGCAGCCGCATCGTTTGATTCTTGACATGGGCATATCGTTTGGAATGGCCGGCGAGCAGTATGCCCGTCGCATCATGGAGGACGCCCGACAGCAGCTCATCCAGGAGAAGGAACAGCTCAGGCTGGCCGAGGAACAGGCCCTGCTGCAGCAGCAGCTGGCGGAGGAGCAGGCAGCCGATCCGGAGGATCTGCCCATTATCAAAAAGGAGGAGCCTGCCCTTAAGCGCGCCTCGCCGCTGCACGACTACCGCGACATTCTGGCCACCGATCAACTGGCGCCCATGGCCTGCGTTCAGCAGGGTCTACGCGGCCTTGCCGCCGAGCGCCAGCGTCTGATGGGCAATGTCTGCGGCCCGGGGAGTCGGGCGCTCTGCGCTCGCCAGGACCTACGCCTGCGACGGCAGCTGTGCGGCCTGCCCGCCCGCGAGTGCGAGTTTCCGCGCAATATGCCCGTGGTGGGCGAGGAGCTGCGCCATTTGGCCATGCAAATGTTCCAGCGCAGCCTCGACGTTAAATGAGATACGATGCCCAGGGAGTGTCGCCGCGCCAGGCCACAGGCCACACCCACCTACCGACTGGATGTGAAAATCTATGCGGGGGACCAGCGCGAGCAGCAGCAGCAGCTGCACCGGAAACGCAAGTGGAAATGGACCAGGCAGGACGAGGACTAAACCGAGGGAAAGCTTACAAAACTGTTCGATATCGTGAACCCTATTCTATTATTCTATTTTAGTTGTAATTACAATTACATTGCTCTTGCTCTACTTATATTTATCAAAAGGAATATTTCTATTCTATTGTGGCTGCAATAATCTAATTGTGATTAAACAATGAATGAAATTTTGCCTAGATAAACTACGAGTAAATGGTAATAAAAACCGTCTACGGTCGGTCCTCTACCATAGACTATGAAACGGATTAATCTTTGTATTATTATAGATTTATTTCATAATTTTTGAATGGAGCTTTGAAAATATAAATCAAAGAACTTTAGATTGCAGTCCCAATTGCTCTCGTAAACTCTTTACGAGTATTCCTTCTATATTTCTATTGTATCTGGAAGTGTTTCAGCTTTTGAATATACTCGTACAGTGCCGCTCAACGCAATACCCCATGTATTCAATAGATTTATAGATCAATTGGTAAAAATGTGAAAGGAGACAACACCAGCAGACAGGCAACCAGCTCTGCTACTATTCATCGGGCCAAGATCTCACGTTGCGAATTATATAGTTGCCTGGCTATCAGACCGAGAGATGCGCCGAGGCATCAATCCCAGAGATGATCCCAGAGCAGATGATTAGCTTGAATGTTGAGATGGCAAGTGGGCGTGAAAATACTCGTACAATAAATTATGAAATTTAACAAGCAATCTTAACAAAATCGTGCCACAGTATGTGATGTGAACGAATGGATTTTAAAAGCAGGTTTGAATCCGGATCTGTGCCGATGAGCAAGCCCCTCAATGGTTCTGATGGTGTTTCAATTTCTGGTAGTTTCCTAATGCCTAACCCATACCATCTGATTCATTTCGGGTACTTGAATTTGAGCGCATTAGAATGGTGGCATTCCTTGTCCATTACACCAATCAGCACTTTCGGATGAGCGGAATACGCTACCTGTGGCTCGTACTCAAATGCGAGAGGAAGGAACGAGTCTGATATAAATGCTCGATGGACTTCTCTGAGAGTTGTCCATTACGTTCCGGCTTTGTTCATAAAAAAATAACTAAATCCCGAACTCCCATTCCTATGGTTTATATACAATACATTCTGAATGAATTTTGTGAATTTTCTGCAGTTTTTTAAAAGAAGAACTTGACTCTCGAGGCGGCGCAACAGTACTACAGATATAAGAAAGTCTTGGACTGCATAGCGTCGGTTCATAGCAGCCTACAAATTTGGTAATTATGTTCTAGAATAAATAAATAAGAAATAAATGACTGTAAAGCCAGATCCATAAAAGGAAACTTTTCAGGGAGCCCTAATTTACCGGGACTCTCTTCTATAAAATTCGAATGCCTTTTGCAGAAGATCAACTTAGTTTTTGTAGTAAAAGATAGATGCACCTGTAGAGCTTGTGGATAGTATATAAAATGGTTTTTCAAACGTTTTTTTAAGCCTCAACGGAGCTCAATTAATTTTAAAAATAAGCACCATTTTAATTGGAAATATATTTGACAACATACAATGTATGTAGTCCCCGGTTTGATATTAAGTTCGTTAATTTTTAGTGCCAACTTCCTAAACCCTAAACCCCAACTCCCGAAACCCTGAATGCCTCTCTAGGTTATCTAATTTCCTATTAAATTCGTTTGATTTAAATAAAAAAAAAACAATTAATAAACACATTTTTAAGATCCCACACACTAGTATGTCTCTCTGGTTTACCCCATTAAATCCGTGTATTTTCTCACTTTAAAATATTGTAGATATTTTTTTTTAAATGTTAGAACCCAGAACTCTATACTCTATCTCTGCTCTCCCCTTAGTTTTCTATTCTCTAAAAATAAATCACAATTTGAGGTGCGATTTTTTCAGTTGTTTGTTTATTTTAAGTTTGAATTATTATTTTTGTTAATTTCTATTTAGTGTTTCTGTGTTTTTTGTTTTTTTTTTATATTTATTTTTGAAATATTCTGTTCTTTGATCTTTCTCTTACGTCTCTCTCTCTCTCTTTCGCTTTCCAGCTCTCTCTCTCTTTCACATTGATGTTAGTAGTTTTGTGTGAGTTGTTTTCGTTTAATTTTATTAAATTGTTTAACACTACAAGTAATTTGTTTAAAAGGCCAAAGAACAAATATGTTTTTTGTTACTCTACGACATAGCTTCTTTTCTCTTACTTTTACGCTCTGTGTGTGCTCCTTACGCTCCTCTCTCTCTCTCTCTATCTCTCTCTCTTTCACTCCTGACTTCCTCCTGTACCTTTTGTCTAATTCTCAATTTAATTATGAGCTCTTTCTCTCTCTCTCATTCATTCTATTCTCTGTGTGTTTACGTCTTACTTAATTCCATACAATTTTTGTGGTTGCCTGTAATTCTTTTTTGTTTTTTTAAGTTTCCATTTTTGAAACGTACAGTATTTTGTTTTTTGCTTGTTTTGAATATATTTTTAGTTTTTGTGGATTTTTATACATCGATAATTTTTTGTTTTTTTCCATTTTTTTTCTTTGTTTTTTATATTATTTTTTGTTAATAATATTTTTGCATGCAGCTATGCATAAGGGTGTTTGTGTGTGTGTGTGTGTGTGTGTGTGTGTGTGGAGGTAGGGAGAATCAACGCTTGGCATTCTCCTATCCATTTTCTTCATTTCCATTTATTGTTCTCCTCCAAAAATGCTCTCTTCCAGAGTGCATTTCTCAATGTTTCTCCTTTGCTTTTATTTTATTTTTTTTTTTTCTTTTATTACTTTTAAACACTTTTCAATAAATACACATACCACAAATCGTTCGACAAGAGTTTCATAATTCAAAATATTTGTGTGCATTTGTCTGTGGCCTGTTCCCCCCTTTCAGGCAAATTTATATACTTTTCTCTTATTTGTTTATATGCTTTAGTTTGCTGTCTCAGACTACTCCACAGGCTTTTGCTGCTGCTTTCGCTTTTTTTCTTTATTTTTTTGCTGTCGCCGCTTTCCACCTGCTGCGACGCCTTCGGCTGCAACGGCTGCGACTGCTGCTGGCTGCTGGCGATGTCAATTCAATGATGGTGTATGGCAGGGATCATGCCAATTGATCTCGATATTCGGCCACTTGGTCTGGAGGCAAGTCACCATCGGATTCGAGGCACACATCGACTTCAGATCCCCCTCTAGTAGAATGGCCGAACCGCAATAGTACCGCACCTGAAAAAAAAGCCAAGATTATTGAAATTTAAGCATTACAACGATTCAAAAAGCCTGCCTCAAGCGCGGAAGAACCTCGAAAAACAATCTATCTATGTGTATGCCCTGCCCTCTATAGCAGGAGATAAGATCTCAACACTCGGGGGGGAGAAGCAAGACCCACCAAGGCCTAAACATACAGGATAGATCTTCCACTTAGAAGATCAGTACCAAATATCAATATATACTTGATTTTATGCCATCATTATAATACACTTTTTGGCTTACCTTAGCCCTTATAACATTAGAGTCTTTAATTCTTTAGCTAGAACCCTATTTCTCAGTCGAAAAATTGGAATATGCAGGAAATATATATAGTTGGAACCCTTAAAACAGGGAACAGGGGTCTTTCCAAAGCTCTATTAGCCCAGAGAACCCACGAAAACAATTCCAAACATAGGTAAGTCTATTGGAACCCTAATATAAAGCCTGAGTGCCTATAGATCCATCAGAACCTATGATTTTTATCGCCGTCAGAACCCCTCAGACACCTATTAAGAACCGATCATATAATACCTGGTTCCCTAATTAATAATTATATGTTTCTTATGTCCAAGACTGGCCAAAAAACATCCTAATACAACATAACTTGACCTTCTGTTTGTCCTGACAGCAAACCGAGTTTTTCTGGTAGACAGGGGGCTCTTTATTGTAATTCTAATAAAGAAACTAACCCTAAAGAATGCAGCTAATAATCGAATTTAAATACTTTGTAGCTTAAGTTCGCCGTCTGGCAAATATTAAGCTTTCAAATGCAAAATTGTTGTGTAAAATTCAGGAAAAGTCGAATTCAATTAGGTTCTTGTTGTTTTTAAATTTTATTAATATGTGCTTAGGTCTATCAGTCGTCGTTTAAGGTGTCCTTCATAGAAATCTATGGATAACCGGCTAAGCTGCAGCCGTTTGAGCAAACCTCCCCAAAATCATAGACAAAAAATTCAGCCCCCAGTCTATCAGAGAAGTCGACTATTGATTGACCAAGTGTTATGGGATATATAGATGTTGAGAATTTACATATTAACCGACCTTGTTGTTTTCATTGGAGCCTGGTATGCCGTTGTAGTGCATTAGCTCAAACGTATCGGGTGCGGAATGTCGCTCGCATGGAAAGAATTCCTCCATGAAAGCATTCAGCAGTATGATGCCCAAATTCTCTGGATCCAAACGTTTCATCATGAGATTAACACTGTACGATGGCGGGGGGCGGTGGGCGGTGGGGGGGTTACAAGATACAACAAGAACAAGAAAACAGAGCGCACAAAAATGATAAATGAGAGAGACATTTCAATGGGGTAGGGAGGGAGGTAAATACTTACTATCCCTGTTCACTGACAAGATTCAATTGGGCCAATACTTCACGTAGAAGGGACGAGGCTATGAAATTGTTACCCTCCGGATCGAACGACTTGAATATGCGACGACCGTGCTCTGAGGGCGTCTCCGGGGAGACGAGCTTCTTCTCGTGGCTGAAAAGCACTGCGAAAGAGACCGGAAAATAATCAAAAGAATCAATTCCTCAGGGAAGGTTGCTTTCTCTTTTTGTCGTACCAGTTAAATGCGTGTCTGAACCCATCACCCAGACGGGATATCTGGGATTCTTGTAGAACGAACCCACTGTGCAGTAGCGCATCTGCTCCATTGTCGTTATGTATCCAATATCGCTCTGTTCGCAGATTCCCCTCAACTTTAAGCCGCCAACATCCTGTTCATGGTCCCACACATAGCCCACGGCACGACCCGTGAGCATTAGATTAATCATGGACTGGCCGCCATAGCCAAAGGTTCTGTGTATGATCGGCTCCGAGGTGTCGGATATGTCGGCGGCGACCAGCTCAATGCCCTTGGTAAGGAACACCGAATACATGAAGAGCATCACGCCATAGGTGTCCGTCAGTTGGTTGTAATGATCACCGAAGTATCGCGACACTGTCGGGCCATCGAGAAAGTGTAGCGTATAGAGACGTGAATGGAACTCGTCGGGGGTGAGGTCACGGTCCGGATGATGGTGGGACGACGAGGCCTGTCCAGCTTTATTGTCTTTCCCTGTTAGATGCTCCACCGTTTCAGGTGTTGCCTCTTCGGCCTCCTCATTCACTTCATTCGCATTAGGTCCTGCGCCACCTTCTGCTCCCTCTCCACCGGCTGCTGCTGATGCTCCCGATGTGGCGGCTCTCTCTTTGGTTGTCTGGTTGTCACTGTTGGTGCGATGCCGATGCAGCTGGACAAGACGATAGCGTGGGGCACGGCAATTCCGTAAAATATTGCACAGGGCCTGTATGAGTAGACGCTTGCACTCCGCTGGAGTTATCTTTGGGAGACGAGGGAATGGAAGGATGAATGGATTCAATGAAAATTAAAAAGAGCAAGAGTATTATGTGTATCACTTACCTCCGACAATCGAAACTCGTGAGTGTCCATGGTAATTATCTTAAGCAAATACGCCTGAACGGGCGCTATCACAGCACAAGGGCCGCCCTGTTTTTGCACCAATGCCGACGGCTCATAATCACTAAACTCAAATCCTAAAAAGAACAACAAATAATACATGAAAAAAAAGGGCGCGCAAAAGAATTTTGGATATTTTTTTTTTATTTTTTGTGGTTTGCATTTGATGGGCGTTGGGTTGCTGCAGCCTGTGCGTGTGCGTGCATTTGCGTGTGTGTGTGTGGGTGGGTGTTTTTCTGTTTTGGGTGGTGGGTGGTGGGTTGTGGGTGGTGCATGATTACCTTGAGACCAACGCTTGAATACATCTTCGCGCACATTATCGCCCCACAACAACTGCTTTATCTCGCGCAGTTCGCGCATATCATTTGCATTCAACTGCGGCATCGGCGGCAACTGCTGCTGCTGCTGCTGCTGTTGCTGTGGTTTTTGTTTTGGGGTCTGCGGCCCGCCGCCAGGAGAGGACGACGCCTGCTGCTGCTGCTGACGTTGGGCGGCCGATATTGTGGGCGGCCCAGGACTTATAGTGGGACGTTGCTCCTGCCGCTGCTGTCCAGCAGCAGTTGCAGTGTCGTTCTGCTCCAAGATTGCCGAGGCCAACGTCATCGATGTTGACTCCGATGCACTTTTTTGCGAGGCAGATTTCTCGCTGGGCTCCCCTACGGTTTCCTCGTTCATATCGTTTTTCTGTTTTGTGTGTGGATTGTGTGTGCTGCTGCTGCTGATGCGCTTTTGCTGCACTCGGGGCCTGGCGACTCTTTCGAAGGGGAAAACACACACACACGAAAATTGTCTTTCGTATGTATCGAAATGCAGTTAATGCCACTATTTTGTTGGCATCTCTGCCTTTTTATTTTCGTTTTTCCTTGGGGGCGCTGTGTGGGCTGCAAATGCAACAGTGTAGGGGCTGTGTGCCCAGAAACCGAAAACTGTGAAAATACCTTGCGGAACTCACCCCGTCCCAAAAATACTCACTTAAAATAAAATTACTTGTGTTGAAACTGTGCCGAATGTGTAGTGTAAGGGCGATATGTGTTTTGAAGAGATTAGTATGAGTTGATTTGATTGAGACGGGGAATTTGTCGGCATACTATGTTCAAATAAATTTCAGTTCAGGGCTGGCCAAAAATACCAGTTTCCATTTGGTGCAGCCCTGGCGATGCAGTTTCCCTCCACATCTTTCGTTTTTTGTTTGTTTTGCGATTTATCTGTACTAGTTTCGACGTTAAACTGCTTATTGGATGAGTGGCAAGCCGCTTAAGCCCAAGCCACCGGGTGGAGAGCCCGGGGGTGCCCAGGGAGTGCCGCCGCAGAAGCAGACCAAAGACCGGCTGTACCACTGCGGCTCCTGTTTGGCCAGCTTTCGCTGGTACCCAAAGACCAAGCAACACGAGCAGCATTGTGCGGGTCGCTTGTGGCGCCTCCACATCTGTAAGCACTGCCTGACCCTCTTCGGGGACGAGAAGGTGCTGGAGCGGCACCTGGCGCGAAAGCATGCCGACGGGCGATTTCTGTGCCTGCAGTGCGGCAAGCGCTACTCCTCGACGACGTTCCTCTACCGGCACGTAGTGTCCTGGCACGGCCTGCATTCGCTCTTCTACTGCGCTATGTGCGCGAATAGCCGCAACGACGTGAAGACTTTTAGCAGCATGGATGCGCTGCAGGCACATGCCGAGCTGGCGCACGATCTGGCGCCAAGGGAAACCCACAGCGAGGTGGGCGATACCGAGGAGCTGGAAATGCTGGAGGAGAACATCGACGATATACTGCCGGGCGTGGACTGGGATGACGATGTCACCTTTGGCTGGCCCATGGACCTCGACAAGGAGGCCTGCATAGCCGATCACAAGCCCAGCAGCTATGTGTGTCCCATCTGTGGAAACGGCTTCCCCGGCAGCATGAGCCTGATCCGCCACCTCGCGGACACACACCAGAAGAGCTCACTCGAGTGCTGCTTCTGTGGCAAGTTGCACACGACCCGAGGGGCATTGCGAGGACATCTCGAACGCATGCATGTCCTGATCCGCCGCCATGTGTGCCATATCTGCCAGGCGGACTTCACCACAGTCGATCACCTCAAAAAGCATGTGCAGAGCAGTCACATCAAAGATCGTCCCCATCTATGTCCCGCCTGCGGTAAGGGCTACAATCGGCTCTGTGATCTCAACAAACATGTGTGCTCCACCCAGGAGCACGGACGGGAGCCACACATTTGCCAGTTGTGCAATTATGCCTTCCGTCGGATCGTCGATCTAAAGCAGCATGTCATCAAGAAGCATGCATAAAGGTATGTGTCTTACTCCAAGGAGAAAGAAATGTAGGCTACAATAGACCATGTATTATATTTGTCGGTTATACGTTCAAATCTAAATCCATAGTCAGTTTTCAGTTCGATATTCTCAGAATTATAGTGAGACAACTGTGGGGGCAGACTCTCGCGATATCTGATATCTATAAGAATACCAAAATCTCGTTGAGATGGCTTAAAAATTTGAAGACTAGTTTTGCATAAGTTTTTAAATCAGTTATTGCATTCAACAAACCTCCCCCACCCCCTCCCCCTTGGAGGGAAGCTTATAAAACGCACGCAAGTTAAAATCCACACCTTTTACCTTATATACCTTGAAGTATCGGCTTGAAAAGGCCGATTTTGTCTTCAAGGTATATTGTTCGTCAAAACACGCCGAGGTGAGGTTCGCACGGGTCTTCTAATTTCCCTTCCCCTTTTTTTCCTGTTGCGCAGACTCCGCGCTGATCGAGCACCAAAAGAGAGAGAGAGAGCGTAACAGTTGAAGTAACAGTAACAGTATCAGTAACAGTGGCCGTGTCTCAAGAGAGCGAGAGATCGTCTCTCTTGCTCTTTGGTGTGAGCGTTTGGTTTGCGCGGGAATGGAAATGAGCGATTTTCCACACAAAATGCATTCACGAACAACCAACCAACTCCGTCTTTTTGTTACAAGGCTTTTTGAACTTTTAACATGATTTTTGAATATGACCCGAAAGAGAGCAAATACACCACTTCGTATAACAGTAACTGTAACAGTGACCAGTGACGGTAGCAGCGACAGTAACAGTAACAGTAACAGTGGGTGAGAACAAGTGTCATGTTGTGGTCGGGGGCGCCTATCGCGGGGTTTTTCGAATACCCGACAAAAACAACACAAAATAAAAACTTGGCCCACACCGATATGTCATTTTGAACGGAACGAACTTGCTGGCATCTGGATCGCATATACCGTCTACTCCACTCCACTCCCCTCCGCCGTGTCTTTGTCGTCGTTATTATCACAAATCACAAATAAATAGGTGCTTGTTTTTTTTTTCGAGTGTGTTTTTGTGTTTCAACTGTTTTTCCGCCTGTTGACAATATTCGTAGTGCACTTTTTTTGAGTGATTTTCTTGTTGTTGCAGTAAGTAAAAGCTACTGAAAACATGTTTGTTGCATTTTTCCCCAAAAAGGAATTATAAAGTCTTACAATTAGTAAAAAATAAAAGTGCATAAATCTGTACAAAATAAGAAATAACAACTACTTCTTAGAAAAGACTAAAGATACTGAAAAATGTGCCAAAAAATAATTATAATAATTTACATACGTTTGCAGATCGATTGTGGACAATTATATATCATTCCATAGATCCATTCTGAGCTATATATATAAGAACAGATCTGTGTATGCTCTCTGTATTACGTATAAAAATGTATGAAGCTTTATGATAAAGATAACGCCCCAAACCTGCAACAAAAAGCGATCTAAGTGCTTTAAGATTTCTTAAAAAATTAAATAAAATAAAGAGAATATTCAGAAGCGTGACAAAGTACAAGTTCCATCAAAATAAGCCCAAACAAATTGGTCAGAATATAATAACCATTAAAAAAACTTCAAAAAGCATTCTTTAAACAACTTCAAATGAATCGAAATAATTGAACAAATTGTGCTAAAACATTATACAACATTTTGCGAGCGCATGTCAAAACAAAACCAAACAATAAGAATAATAATAATAAATTCAAATCGAAATGAAACGACGACCCTCAAGTCGCTGTTAACATTTAAACTGAAACAACTTTTGTTGTTGGTTGTGGCAAATGTTTTCCACATTTCTTGTTATTGTTGTTGTTTTTTTTGAAGCTGCCAGAGAGGGAGCCGAGCCGGGCCTTAAAAAAGCTTTTATCATATCGGATCTGTGTTCGTGTTTTTTGGCATCTAAAAACAGCTTTTGGCTGAAACGAGAACGGATTTCGCTGTGTTGTGGCTTTAAATGCAAACAAATACTAAGTACAAAAAATAATTAGCGTTATTTGTTTCTATTTCTGTGATGTGAGTGGTGCGGAAAACCCCCATGAAAATTGTTCCGCTTGAGTTGTTCTTTCCAACGTCAACGCATTTGAAAACCTGGCTTGAATGGAAATCACACTGAATGTGAATCGAAACTAAAGGAAACTGGAACAAAAGATTCCAATGAATGGGTAACCCAAAAAGGGATGCCGATGGGCCTTTAGATCTCATAGATCATTGATTCACTGACTCACTAGAAGCTCCCAGGCTAGAACTCCATTGACCATTGACCTATGCTACTCAAACAATCGTTTATATGATCTATGATTAATCGAAAGATTAACCATTTAATTGTTAGTTGAAAAGGTGAAGAAAATGAACGATCCGCAATACGCATGCGCATGCGATATGTTTCTTTCTAATTACCAACCAAACTCCATATAATATCTCACATCTAAAGTTGAAAGTTGAGAATCGTTTAATCTTAAATTCACATTCCAGACAGCTCTTCTAGACCCTCACTTTAAGGGGGAGTCGGGCCGGGCCGGGCCGGTTGTTTCAAATCCATAATTTATCTTGTAGAAACCGTCAACCTCCTGTCCCTTGCTCGCTTCTCTGTTGTTTTGTTGGAGCTCTCCCCCAGCGGCCGAGGAATTATCATTTATTCCCATATTGCAATTGATTTGCCTGCGAGAGCCCTACGCCCCAGACTCCAGAATGGATCTTGCAACTAAACCTCTCCCCTGAGACGGGGTCTGCCTCCTTATTTCGTACCCTCTGCGTGGGCCCCTCCTTATCATTAATGCCAGAGTGTGCCCCCCTCATGTCTCAGTGTGTCTGTCTTCTCTCTGTGGAATGTTGTTGTTTGGGGCAATTACAAGTTGGCACTCCTTGGAGTCCCACAGAATGGGGACCGGACCGGACCGCCCATGTTGGCACTCGAACTCGTGCGTCGGTATTTGGTGGCACAGTGAAAGCTCTCTTAACTGTCACACGTACATATTTAGTAGACATTGATTCACTGCCAAAATGTTCCCCTAAACGAACGGATACGAGAAGAGAGGTGGGCGATGAGACTTGAAAAAAACATCGATGTGGCGTATAAATCGATCATATTTTACAGCATTACCTTTTCAGTTTATTGCTGTTTTCAAAGCTTTTCCATCGCGAAACGAATTTTACACAATTTTCTGGAAGCTTGGCAAAGCAAAGCTTATAAAAGGGTATAAAATGTATGGTGAAAAATATAGGTACACTCCCTAAAAGTTTTTATGATTATAATATTTAGTTACAAAACCTTAGACAGATCTCAAAATCTTATTAAATAATTATAAATGTTTCATGAATGAGAAATCGTTGTAACGGCGCGACAGCTCATCGGTTGGGAATCACCCAAAACCACAAAACCACATCTCCTTAGACCCAATTTACAAGTATTTTTCATTGAAGAATATACATGTTAAATGGATGTTTCTATCCACTACAGCATTCACTGTAAATCCTTTCGATTTCGCACATATCTCACATAATTTCTCGATGTTTCTATCCATCTCTCTCTCTCCCTCTGCCTCTCTTTCTTGTGATATCGTTCAGTCTCCCTTTCGGTGAATACCTGTGCAATGACGCACCAGTGGGGCGATGCTCCAAAAGAAAATACCCGCTAAAACACCTGCAAAAGCAACAGAGCAAGAAAACAACAACAACACACATTCCAACGAACGCAAAACGCATTTTATAATTAAAAAACGTGCTTAATTTTGTAATCGGTTGATTGTGCAGTCAATGTCTCCGCCGCCTCACACCACCTCCGATCGACGACAGGGGGGGCTCTTAGGGGGGGGTCTTACTCTCTCCATCTCCATCAGCACCGCTCTGTTCTCTCGCTTGTTGTTCGCCACTCGGCACAGCGGAATATCAACAGCTGATAAGAGACGCCAACGCAAGCGTTTGCCAAGATATTTCCCTCACATTCGATAGAGTTATAAACAGATCTTTTATCATGATATCATCCTCATTCGTAAGGAACATAAGGGATAGTAGTTGAATGGCGTGACATGACTTCATAGATTTATCGCTGAGGCAAGCTTTTTTCCCCCCTTTTCAATCAGGTTAAGGTCTGCCTTCCAATTGGGGCATTAAACGGAAATTTTTGATAGTTAAACCTTTTGAAAGATTCTCTTGCCTATAATTTAATTGAATTTACTTTAATTTAAAGCAGCTTTACGCCTTAATAATGGTAGCGGCTAACATTTAGAGACATATAAATGTTATTCGCAGCAATTCCTATTCAATTTCACTTCGAATCGGATCAACTTCAATGTACAGTTGAACTTCCATAAGTCTAACCACTATTAGGGGCTGAAGATTCGATTTTTGGTATTTGTTTGGTATTTTCAAGAAAAAGAGATTCCAGTTGATTCAAAGCTTCAAATAGATCAATTCCAAATTCAATTAAAAGTTTTAAAGACGTATTCTACATCATCCTTAAAGGGCTGATGAATAATTTCCTCAACCGAAATTTCATCGCTAAATCGGTTGCACTAATTCAGAGTTACACTGTTTAAAATAAGGTCTTCCTCTGTAGTTCCTACAGATGTTACTGCGATCCTAGTGTGATGTTAAAACCCCACTGTCCACCTCAATATAATCCTGAAGAGTAGCTCCGGGAGTTATTTTATTTACTCTTAACTTTAGATTAGAGTAAATTCAATTAAAATAAAAGCAAGAGTATACGAGGAACACGACTTAAATTAAATTCAAAGAACACAAAGCTGGGGTAAATGATAGGTAAATGTTTACGTTTGTATTGACACTGGATATCAAATATTTTTGTCTGGGTTATGTGATTATTTGAACAGCTGTTTTTTGATTCAACAGGTGTTTTAAAGTAGTATAATGAGCAAATATGCGAGGGAACGATAGAATAACAATGTGATCAACTATCAACATTTACATTCATAGGCGGATGGCATTCGCAACGAATGTGGCCGCTCACTTATGGGAAACAGAGGTATGAGACTTGGTGACCCATATGCAGCTCGAATCGAATGCCTTGAAATTATTAAACGAAATTAAGTTTAGAACGTGACGGCTTGTTAAGAAACGTAAACCGAAAATTTTCAACTAGAAACGTGATATTTTCGTGTAATAAAAATTAATTGCGCACACATCAGCTGTTTTCTCGCAGAGTAGCGATATTCTACGCAATTAATTGTAATAAAATGTTCCTTAAAATGTATTCTGGAACAACAACCTTTCAGGGTTTCACTCCTTTGAAAGATTACCGTTATTATCACTTCCTACCCATTAAAGAGCGCAGAAGAGAAGAATTGAAATTAAATGAAACGGAGAATGAGAATGAGAAAAAAGGAATGTCATAATGAATCACACAGGTGTGCGTGTGCGTGTGTATGAGAGAGCGAGTGAGCAATACACGGCAACAAAAGCTACAAAAAAAGCTGCAGCAGCTTTGGCGTTGGCTTACGGCTCTCCCATATCAATCGGTATTTGATTAACGGGTTCTGTTTCGCTTCCCGTTCCCCCGCAAGAAAGGAAAGGGGGAAGTGAAGAGTAGAAGACAAGAAAACAATGGAAACTGCAGCAGCAGCAGCAGCAGCCCGGGCTGTGATATCAGTAGAGAGTGCGTGCGTGTGTGTGCGTGTCTGTTTATGTCTCATGATTGCACAAAACAAATAAACAGTTAAGGGAGTGACTCCACCTCCATGCACCTCCCGTACCACCTGTACCAGCAGGTACTTCTACATATATGTAAAACATAGAGCAAGTCTTTAGCTCTCTACAACTCCCCTCTCTCTCTCTCTCTCTCTCTCTCGCTCTCTTTTTCTGTGAAACTCCTGCTTTTGCGGGCACCGTAACAATGCGAGCTTCAACGCTATTTTTAGTGATCGCAGAAGCTTGCATTCGCGCTTTTGCACTCTCACTCTCACTCGCTCTTGCTCATTGGGTTATTTATCTCCTTTCCTGTGCTGCTGTTTGTGGCCTCTCTTTGGTCTGTACTTGATTTATCCCCTTCAACGTCTACTTCTACTTCTTCTTGTTCGTAATAAACACCCGGTACGGTGGGGGACAACTGCTACCCTATATGTTATAGGGTAACCAGTCGATCTTGCCTGTATGAACAGTTGATAATTTATCATAAATTAAATTTTAAAGATATAAAGCTATCTAAAGACGACTGATATTCTGCGAAAAATCATCATGGTTGAATAAATATTACAGCTAGAATAATTACCTCTTTTTGGAGCTGAAACAGCCATTTGTTTCATGTGAAATTCTTGTCAGAACTTTACCAATTCCTTAATTATGCCATTATTTTGCACAGCATTTTCTGAGTAGCAAGTATCCTATAGTCCGCATATCGAATATTCCATTCCGATCTGTTGTTCTTTTTTTTTTGCTTCATAGGGGAGCCAATTTGTCTCGCTGGCATTCTGTTGCTGTTTTGTTTTGCATTTTTATGAATGAATGGCAAATCACTGACTCTTTCTATTTAATATGTACATATGTATGTATGTACATATATTGTGTCGTACGTATTTTTGTTAGGCTGATAAACCGCCTTGAGCCAACCAAAACAAATACCAACAACATATCATTATCGGGGGGTATGCACACTCGTCGTACGAGAGTTTTATTATGTTATCGACAGCAGAGCTGAAAGGGAAACGCGAACGCGAACGCGAACTGACCTATAATAAGAATTTTCATATTTGAGCAGCCCACAGAGGACAGAAGGGGAGGCTCCAAAGCAGCGGTGGGGGCTGGCGCGCAGGGCCTTCCATTGCAATCATGGCATAAAAGGGAGAGAGAGGAGAGAATACATAATAATAATAATAAAATGCAATTTCACGAAAACACAAAACCAAAGAAATAACAGAACCGCAGCATTGAATACTCTTTAAGATCCGATGGTTCTTGCTTTCTATAACCGATAAATATAAAACCGATCTTCAATACGATCTCACTTTTCTGTCAGAGTAACGAGATAGTTATAAGCAGAGGCTAGTATTTTATGATCTCCTGTTAAAGAAATTTGTACTACCCGCATGTAGGGTAACCACAAAAAACGGGTACGATTGCCAGTGTATCTGATGGATTAAAGATTACTACCTCTATACCAAGGAAAGGAAATATTTAATTCCAATCACACTTGGGGCTCGCCCATGAAGGTCCCAAAAAGACAGACAGGAAATCGAATGGGATATTTCCTCCTTCCACCTGTTGAAAATCCTGTTTGCTTAATGGCTACAATTTTCTTTCTCTGATTTATGACTCAAGAAAAGGCTCTGCTGTGTAATAAAAGAAGCAAACAAATAAACGGCTCGGACCGGCCCGTCGAACAATCGTGGTTCATTCATAGCCAAAATGCGTTGCATTGTTCCGCCAATGGTGGGCTGTACAAATAGGAATGGAATGGGTATATTGGTTGTCGAGGAGTTAGGCATTTGGTAATTACACCCCCTAAAAGATTTCTCTATTCTAAAATGGATTTTGAAGCTAACAGATACACTCATGCGTATATCTTTTTGTGATCTCATTATTAAAAATCCTAAAATAGGTAATTTGAAACGAATGTATCCATTCGCTTAGGGGAACAGCGCACGGGAACGTGAGAGGTGACGCATATGCACCTAAGCGGAAAAGGGCTATAAGTAGAGCTGTAAATAGTTTCCTACCATAAAATGAGTGCACTCGTAGATGTTAGTAATTCCTCAAGAATTAAATATATATACATATATATGACTAAGAGGTATCCCATGGGTTTATTACCACACACACTCTTTAGGTATGAGTATTTCTTTATGGCCTCCATTCATTCATTCCTCATGCAATCATTCCGGATGATTGTCTGATTGATATGCCTGACGCATACTCACACTTGTGGCTCTGTCTCGGTCTTTGTTTTTTTTTGTGTGCTTATGATAAGAGTTTTTTTTTTACCAATGTCAAGTTAGCCATAAAAAAGGTTTTTCGTTGGACAACATCGACAAGAAGCGGATTCAGAAGGTGACCCCAATTCGAACGGTAAATTTGTCCACCCACGTGCACGACTTTCCTCTTCCAAAAAAAATAAATATACAAATAAAGAGTTGACATTGTAAATTAGGCAGCAAGACAAAAGAAAAGTAAATTAACCACCGAACAAATAACAACAGACAGATCTCCGGTGACGTCTTCTCGCCCTGTCCAGCCATCATCGTCGCGCTGTAAATCAGATCATAAATCATGCTTGCCACAAAGCCAGACAAATAGCCAGACAAATGAGATGCGATGCGGCATAAGCACAAGGTGTATTTACACAGAAGATGAGGCAGTGCCAGAGTGGATCGTTATATATTTTTGGAGAGCCGAGAATACCAGTTGGTATACATTAAAATGGGTTCTTCAAAATAGCCAGCCATATAAGCATTAATTAATTTGAAGAAAATTAATTAATTTATATAGATATTAATATTATGTTAGACAATTGTGTTTCTTGTAAGAAACAAATATAATAAATAAAAAAAATATGTAAGATGTCAGGGCCGCACCTTACATGAATATACCTTTAGCAGAAGTCCCTGCAAGAGCGGTACCAGCTAAATTCTCTTTTCTCACTCTCATTCCAGTAAAATAACAGCAGCAACAACACAACCTTTAACAGAAGACGAAACGAAGCTTTAACAGAAGCAGCAACACCAACTGTTAACCGAAGACCAGAGCACCTGCTCTCGCTCGCCCTCCCACACACACTTAGCCATGCCACAAACCAAATCTCCAACAGCGCATCGCCTACCTCTACAGCTGTCGCTGCTGCTGTTAATCGTCAGCGGTGCTGCTGGCGTCTCCGTTGCGTCCTCGGCCAATCTGCAGCCCTCGCCACGCTTTTTCTATGCTGCGACGGCGGCGGCCACCCCACCATCAGATGCCGCCTCACAGACAAAGGTGCGTCTGCTGCGGCAGACAAACGGCGCAGCAGTACCCGACGATGAGGGAAGCTGTTGCCAGGGGGCAGCCGCCGATGCTGGAACACCTGTAACGGTGAGTGCTTACACACATGCAGGTACGGGGGGATATCTTAACAGAGATCTTAGAGCGGTGTTTAACAGACCAAGAGAGGGGATATTTTAACAGCTGTAGGAAGGGAATTTCGAAGAGCGATCGGAAAAAGGAAAAAAGGATATTGGAATGGTGATGAGAAATGAAATCAGATCACAGATCGGATAAAGAGAAGCAACAGTGGATGGTATATTTTAACTGTTGAATAACTCTCGTTAGGTGGGGGGTGGATGGGGGATATGCAGTGGCGCCACAGCTTTTATGGTGGCGCCACAGAGTCGCCTAGAGACATTGCACATTTGGGTCAGCCTCCAGCGATCATCGCATTTGTTTGCAGCTTGATAAGCCACAACCCCAACTCGGACCCCAATACAATCCCATCATCCCCCACCCCCACCTAAATCCCCCATTTCCATGGACAGTGGCGCCGTTGCAGTCGCCTGTCATCGTCTCAGCCTCTCTGGTTTCTGGGTGTTGTTTCTGGAATTCTGTTCGGCTTCTGCTTCTGGTGGCATTGATAGCGATCGCCTTGATTCCAAAACAAATAATTCGCATTACGTCTCTCCCATACCGATACCCGCTCCCGTCCCCATTCCCATTCCCACATCGTCTGTCGCCAGAGCTTTTGTTTGCGTCAATTCAAAGATAAACAGAAGCAGCCGGGCTCCACCTTCCAGTGGAGCTCCCTTTTTTAGCAGCTCCTCCCCTCCGCCTACGCCCACACCTGCTCTGTGGGTCTTTCGGTTTCCCCTTTCGGCAGAAGCGGATAACAGAGCAGGGTTTTTCGTCATTATTGACTGGGTAAACATCTGGATCAATTTCTAAATACACAAATAATATACTGATCCAATAGAAACCCGCGAATCATTTCCTGGAACCTTGGAAGATTATTCTGTGATTCATTTTCGATCTGTTTGCAGAAACAGAAGTTCCTCTTGAGATTATTCTGATGTCGCCGCGATTTCCTCGCGATCATATCATTTTTGCTGTCGTGTCTGTTGCCCTTGAACTTTCTCTGTGATTGCCGCTGCTTCCACAATTAACACAAGAAAGTGAATAAACGGCAACCCGTTCCGGGGCGCTAATGAATCATGGCCAAGCGAATCGTGGCGCCGCTACCGACGTTCGAGATGACGATGCCGTGCCAATTGGTCAAAGCACCTGGCACGTGGCGGTCCCCCCTTCCCCCCTTCTATGGGGTGACGCACGAGAGCACCGTAGCACCAGATATAAAAACAAATATCAGTCCGAGCTTCAAGCTATTTGTTCCCTGGAGATAGCAACATTTCTATGCAGTTGTCGTCTGTCATTTTTTTAATGGCACACGCAGACGTACACACATCTGTATCTGCGTCAATTCAGGGGGAATCGAAAGAGAGGGAGATGGAGCAGAGCGGAGGGAGCAGCAGGCTAGACGCGGATAGGAGAGCAGGTGACTAATGATCGCTGGAGCGATCTCTTGTACGTGTTGTCACAGTTTTTTTAATAATAAAATAATAGTTACAATGCCAGTTGCCACCTTTTTTGTTTAATTTGTAGGAAAAAACGTTTGATAATTGTTCAAATTCTGCTTTAGACTCTGTTTTCTACACTGAGAGAAAAATGGCATATTTTAATTATAGAATTTTCTGTCCTTTAAACATAAATGTATAAAAAAAAGTCACTTTAAAATAAATATAATGTTTTTAAGTTGTTATAAATAAATATAATCTAAATACCATTAATTCCAATTCTATTTTCAATAGTTGCCATTGGAACTTGCAACGGACTTGAGCAATATCACCGCCGACTACGATGTCTCTGGCGAAATGTCCTCCAAGGGTGAGTGGAATACCATTTAAGTGCCTCTACTATTCCCAATCTGTAGATTAACGGCTCTCTCTTTCTGGTCTTTTGCAGAAAACTTCAAACGCAGCGTCACCAGATGTAAGATCATTGTTGATTTATGAAGATTATAAGGAAAAGATTTACTAGAATTTATAGAATATTTAAATTCAATTTGTTTTTCATAAGCAGCACGTTCAAAAAGCTATTGTGTTATTTGGTTGCATAATATTGGAATAATTACCAACTAAATTTATTTGAAAACGTAATTGGAATATATGTACGCACATTAAATCGCGTATAAAATACCATAATCACTTGAACCTGTTCGCTTAGGGAAACATTTGTACACCGAATCAGTAGTTATACAGTGTCAGTACACTGTTTATATCCAATACCCATATCTGTATGTGATAGGGGGTCGCCCAATAATGTCATTTAATTTGGCGACCCCTTGCGAACATTACAATCGGAATCATTCGGTTTTTCGTCTCGTGAGCTGTATACTAGGGTGTTGTAAAGTCAACCCGTTGATAGCCCACCTCTCAGGGCAATATACGAGTATATATGTACTTTATATAGTTTATAGTTTCCTGAATTAAGAACCAACCCTCTTTTGCTCTTGCAGCTGCCATACGGAATGCCCAGCCTGCGATCTGCTCGCCTCAGCCGACCATTGTGGAGCTGAAACCGCCCAGCGATGAGGCGGGGAACTTCAATGTCTACTATACGCCTGCATGCACGCGCATTAATCGCTGCAATGGCTGCTGCGGCTCCACATTGATCTCCTGCCAGCCCACGCAGACGGAGAAGGTGCAGATGCGTGTGCGGAAATTCGAACGTGGCGGCACATCCAAGCGCAGCTCGGAAATCATTGTGGTCGAACAGCATTTGGCGTGCCGCTGCGACTGCCGCATCAAGGCCGAGGACTGCAATGCGTATCAGCTGTACAGGAGAGAATTGTGCCGCTGCGAGTGCCAGAATACGGACGCCAGGGACAAGTGCTTGGAGCAGGCCGACAGCAAGTATTGGGACGATGCAAATTGCACCTGTGCCTGCCGCTACAATCAGAGCTGCACCACCGGCACCGTTTTCGATGAGACGCAATGCAAATGCACCGATGTGAGTGTGCCCTGAGTGCCCTGGCGTGCGGGGGATACTAGTCCTTAAGGGATAGATAAATTGGTTATAGATTGGTGTGTTTCGGTTGTGGTTAAATCTTAAGTTGTACTCCCAATGCAGAACCACAGGCACCCACAACGGGTCTGTCCTTGCAAATAAGGAAAAAACTCTTCAAAGATTACAGAACACAATTCCGATTGGTTTTTTTAGTTGTAGTTTAAGTCTTTTGTCTTCGTCTTGCTGTTTATACTATGTATGTTTTTTCCCCATCTTTTCTGTTTTCTCTTTATGTTTCGTTTTAGATCAAAAATGTCGAGTATTATTCGTAATTCGTTAACAAACACACACACACAAACACAATGTTCCACTGTTCCATTTTGTTGCCGAGAAATTTGTTAAACATATTTGAAGAATTTCATAACCATTTAAAAGAAAGAAAGAGAGAGAGAGAAAACTTATCTTTGTGATACTTTCCTGCAAAACGTAACTAAAATTAGAAGCCATTGGTTTAAGGCAATTTATTGTAAAATGTAACTTATAGTAGAGCTGTGTTGAGGCAAGAGAGAGAGAGAGAGAGAGAGGGAGAGGAGTGTGATCCCCAGAAGGTTTCGTTGCATTGTGTGAGTACTTCCGTCCAGTTGTCCCCCCGCCCCATCATGCATGTACATATATCTGTAGTACCCCCTAATGCTGGCATATCCTAATACTCTTCAACATTTCACAATCACTGCTTCTGTTCCTATCCCTAGTACATATATAGATCTGTTTTTATATCTCTTGTGGCTTGAATTACTAATTGAATTTCGGTCTATTCTATGTCTAGCCATCGGCCCCCATTGATGTGGTGGATCGCAAGCGTTTCATTGTCCAGGCAGTGGAGGTAGAGCCCGACAACACCACTCTCTATCATGTGTAAGAGCGCTGAGGAGGAAGCAAGGAAAAGAAGGACCAGTAGGAGGAGCACCAGCTGGGACTACAACCTGGAATGGCGAGAGATTGTACTGAGAAACCCACAAATTACACAATGATTGCACTAAGCTTAACTGCACACGTACTTTATATATTATTTATAGTTATCGATTTAGACCTAGTCTATTACAACAACCCACACACGTCACACACATTCCGCCCCCGTGCCCCCGTACCTCCGTACCCCCGTATTCAGTATTCTGTCTGTTGTTCCCTCATTTTGTGCGTGCAGCCTAATTATTAATTTTTTTTTTATTGATTTGTTAGCTAACTTTTTAGGCGCCTATTTCCATGTTTAAGTTTTATATTTTTCAATATCACAGAAATTTCACTTTTGCCGCACACCTCCCATAATTGTGTGTAGATTTTTGTTTTGTATAATTTGTATGCAAATTTTCTAGCTTTAAGTCTGGCCATTCCAAGAACACGATGCAAGAGAATATACAAAGATTATTGAAATAATATGTAAATACTTTTTTTTAAGAAATTCTTTCTTTTTATTATCTCCTGAAGCAGAAGCTCCTGCACCATGCGACCTGTTAAGACAGGCGACGAAGACAGACGAAGTGTAGAAGAGAACTATAGAGGCTTCAGACTCCAAGCACTGCCTATGAATTTAATAGCTAATATCGGACTAGTGGAATGCCATTCCTATGGAAGTGGTACTCAAAACATTATGAAATCGAATCAAAAGCCAGGAATACCAATATTCTATTGATTATTTGACGCTTTATTGGAAACGGACGACAGATGTTAACCATAATGATATCTAGGAATTATAACAACGGAAAACTCTAAAATAGTTATTTAAAAGTATGTAAGGACTATTTTCCCTTTGGTTGTGGCCTTGGGCAAGTCTCCCGCCGAGGGCCCGTCAGTGCTATGCGACCAGCATCCTACTCATCCGAGAAGGACCCTTCAGTATCCTCGGTGGAGGTCAGGACGCTCTCCGATGCTGATGATGAGTCATTGAAGCTGCTTGCCACAAGGGTGGTTGATCCACTGTCCGTGTCCTCCGACAGCAGCGAAGATGTGGAGCCATAGGGCTCCAGCTCTGCAACCGACAGATCGCTTTCCGAACCCGGACAGATATGGCGCTCCAGCTCATCCACGCAACGAAAGTCTTCGATATTGGTCTTCTCAGTCTGCAGCATAAACATGTAGTTTTTAAACTCCTTCCACGACACAAAGGACATGTTCGGTATGGTCGCGGAGACAGGGCGATGGTATTCGCAGCGCGTGTCGATCATCCAGCGGCGAGAGGGAAGAAGCTGTATCCCGGTGGTGGCAAGCCTATCCTTCAGACAGTGCGGCTCCATTACAGTGGTTGCTAGAAGGCTGCTGTAGATCAGGGCATCATCTAGGATCTTCTTGGACTCGGGTAGCTTTAGGAACACATCCAGGATATCTGCGAACGGACCGGTCTGCGGGCGATCCGCCAGCGAAACCTTCTGCAGCATGAGTACGGAGAGAAACCCATAGCGGACGCTATTGAGGACCTTGCCAACGCTGCCACGACGCATGGGCCACTTGTATCGCAGCCAGCACAAGCCACTGTACAAAACCTATTTGGATATGCAATTAATCAAATGTTGAATTTTGTACTTCTGGGACACTCACTTCAATTTCGGAGTTGACTGCCAAACGATCCGACTTCAGCAGGAGCGACACTTGAGTCTCAGTCAGGCGCAGGAACTGCTTGGAGGAGAAGATGACCAGCGTGGACTTGGTAATGCGATCCACCATCATTCCATGCAGCTCCTCGATCTCGTGCACTTTGCGCGACTTGCAGAGCATCTCGAATGCATCGTACTCGGTCGGGTTCTTTTTCTCCAGCAGCTTCCACATCTGCTCGAGCAATTCGGGAATGGCCAGGAATCGAGCCCCTCTGAGTACTGCAAGATCGAAGCTCTGCACAACGCTGCACTCCCCGTGCATCCAGCGGTATATTTTATCGAATGCACGAGATGCCAGCTCTGGGGTCTCGAAGTACAGGCATCCCTTCCGCATTTGCTCCGTCAAGCGTTTCGAAAAAAACGAAAGAACCGCGTCGTGGCACAGGAAGCGCACCCCATCCACGTTCACAATGGTGGAACGACTACTCTCGATGTGGATCATAACCACGTCCTCCAAGCGATCCTTGTTCTTTAGTCGGATAAATTTCTTACTACATTGGCCATTCGCCTTTTCTACCTCGGCGGTGTGTTTCTTGAAAGCCTCCAATTGCTCTGCGATTCCGGTATTGCCAAGGTTAACACTGAGAGGAAAGGCAGCAATTTAACACGGGCTTGCATTGGCTGTAATCGAGTCAAAGTTGTATACTTACGCGGTAATTCTGCGTCGTGTTACTTGCCATTCCTTTACTTGATTTTGCTGAAACATCCTTTCCTTGTATTGCTGAATTCTTTTTTTCTCGAAAAATTATTTCTGCTTATGAAATATGAGCAGCAAGACGTGTGCGATATGTTCAATACCTTTTTGTGACTGGGATTGAATGTTGATTACGGTTTGGCAGAAAACGAAATTCGACTTTAACAAAGTTTTCCACAATTTCAAAGAAAAGAAAGAGTTGCCACCCGTCATTTCACGAAACGCATAGCCGCAACCAACTTAATTCCGTAAGAAAGCAGGTGGCATCGCCATAAATATTAGTTTTAAGAAACGGAAATTGCTTGAACATTGAACAACCCTAATTACTAAAAAATCTAAATCAAACCCTGCCCCACTAAATATTTCTAGTCTTGTTACACTGACGCGCTCTAACCATCGATACTCCATCGGCGACTCGAACCATTTTCTCATGGTATACTCATACCGTATCAGTTTCTTGGTCTATGATTGATCTATTCAGGCATTTGCATTTTTCATAGTTCTATCATATTTACTACAGAACTAATTACTCATTAATTACTCATTAAAATTTTATAGACAGACTCAAGAATCAATTTATTTTTGCTTTTTTTACTGCATTCAGTCTATTTTTAAAAGTCTGTTTGATAAAGAAGGTACGAATTTTGCAATTTAAGCACAACAGAAGAGGAAACCAAAAAAGAATCCAAAATTTGGCGGTTTAATGTGTTTTGCGCCAAGCCTGGTTTTGGAAAAATATCCATTATCGCACAAAACTATCGATATTTATAAGGAAAAGCTTATTAAGAATATGTCGCTTTTGGGCCATCACTGAAATCGGAAATTTTATTTATCCGACACAAAAATCGATATTAAATGATATTTCATTCAAGGATACGAACCTCAACTCACATGAAGACCTATGGGCCATGATGGCTGCAAGTTTTCTCAGCCACATAGCATGCAAGAAAAAAACGGCCACATGGAAAATGGTCCCACCAATATATCGATATATGGACACATCAATATATATTTAACAAACTTAACTAAATGGTCTCACAAATTTTTCTGCCGCGAACAATGAAACAACAAGCTAGTGTCGAATTTTTTTCTAAATTCAGAAAAGTCCGTTGATTTATTTGCAAAAAAAGAAAATATCGCCAACAAATATATTATCAAAAATATATATTCAACATCCCTACAGTTCGTCGAGTCGGAAGTCGGAGTTGTGTGCAAAGAAGTTTGAGGAAAAGAGCCGAAAAACGAAAAATCGAAATAAGGCGGATAGCGAGAAGCGCTAATATTAACACATCTGCTTGCCACCAAAAAAAAAAAGAAACCAAAACCAAAACCAAAACCAAGACCAAGACCGCCTTACATCGCATCGCACCGCACTCTACGCTGTCCGCTGTCCGTTCTCCCACCCCCCTGTATTGCCTGTTCTTCGAAAACCGAGCAACAGCAGCAGCAGGCCCCAAAATCAATAATCTGGTTGTGTGGTTTTCGCGGCTTTTTTTTTGTGTTTTCTTTCAAAAACAATCAATACCCGAAGGTAACGTGTGTAGAATCAAAATCTAACAATTCCATCTCTCAGTGTGCGTTTGCGTTTGCGTTCGTTGACGCTTGACATATTGGTACACATTTTCTTTTATATTTTTACCTTATTTGTCGTTTTTATAAAAAAAAAATCGCCTGCATGTAAACGCCATCCCCCCAATACCCATTGAACAAGATCAGAATCAGAATCATCCTCCATCCATCACCCTTAACCAACCTACCTTAAGGCCAACCAACCAACATTCCTTCCCCCAAAAAATATGAAATACACATACGCACACACACACACACACACACCCATACAGCCGTACGTACATCTATCTGCATGAAACTTTAAAATTATTTGCTTTTTCCGTAAACGGAGAGAATTCGCTAAATACATGTATAAAAGAGTGGAAGAGAAGAGAAGACTGAAGAGCGAAACATGTTAATGCCAAAACAAACACAAAACACGAATCTTGCGTGCCGCCGCCGCCGCCGCTTTACCTGAAAAGCACAGCACAGAGATCTCTGGCGTATGTACATACATACGTACATATGTACATACATATGTATTGCTGCGGTACGCAGTGCCGCCGAAACACATGACTATTGTACATAGAAAGGGTGCTGGTGAGGTGGGGTGGGGGCTCGGATAGGGTACGTACGAGTACTGTATGTATTCATATGTACATTTCAGGCACTCGAACGCCCTAATTATTCATATACGAATTGTACGAATGTGTGTGGCGGCGGCGGCGGCGACGGCGGGCTGCCCTGCCGTATAGAATAATGCATTTCGGATACGTACGATATGCGGAGTATGTATGTATGTATGTATGTATGGTTGGGTTCGGTTCTATTCCGCGATCTAATCACACCAAACATTATTGACTTATAGGGCCCCATCGGAGGCCAATCTGTTTCCATTCTGCCAATATATGTATAATTTAGCAAAGTTTTTAATCATTGCCCCACAAATGTTACATACATATGTATGTATGCCTGTGTGTATGTATGTATATTGGGAACACATACGTGTACCTTCTGTCGGACGTTTATGCGAGTGTCAGAATTTGCAATAAGTATTTTTCTTGCACGGTACACGTGGTACCACCCCCCACCCACCGAACCCGCCATAAACCTTTTTTTTTATTTTCGTTCCGTTTTGGGAGTCGTGGGCCGGGCCGGCTTGGCCATACGTTTTATCTAATTAGTTCCGGGGATCTACTGCTACTGCCACTTTTGACGATTACTAATATCTAGCGGATTTGATTGTTTTGGGTGCGGTCCTCTCATCCTTCTTAGCCTTATTTTCCTTTTGTTTTTGGGGTTGCGCGCATGAACTGCCGGGGGGAGTGGGGGGAGTGGATTGTTGTAGTATATGTATGTAATTTGAAGGAGCTTCGGCCTGCCGATTTCTAATTTGTCATTTCTGATTTGTATGTATGTTTGTTTGTGTGTGTGTTTTGCTTTCATTTGTTATATATTTGCATATACATATGTATGTATAGTGCATATGGTGTTATTGTTGTTATTGTTATTGTTATTGTTGTATGTGTTTTTGACCCGACCTCTGACACACCTTTCGTATATTCACATGATTGATAAATACCGAATGATAGAATGGGCACAGAAACCAAGAGCAACAGTTACACAGGACAGATTTCAACAAGTGGCGGCAATCCAAAAGTGATGAAAGATTCTTTATCCTTAGTTCGTCAAACGGTCAATCAGCAATCGCAATCGAATCAAAATCAATATCAAAACGATAACGATAACGATAACCATTTGAATTCAAATTCAAATTCGTATTCAAACGCAACCAAAAACCAGCCAGAGACAAACAACTCGAACTCGGAGAAGAACAGCACGTCGTTGACCAAAGAATCAAAGAAGATTATCGTACCCTTTGTGCCCATATTTGTCGAGGAGGCCGATGTAATTCAAGGTGCCAAGGAGCTATTGAAGGTTATACGACCGAACTGGGATCTCGCCCACGTTGAATTTAAGGTAATATACAACCCATCAACCAAAACATCCCACACCCGATCCTTTCCTTCAAACCAAAACCAACATACATACATACATACATGCATACAATCTATTCCCCATCAACGTTCTCTAACTCTACCTTCAGCACCATCCTCTGAGATTATTCTACATGTATATCTCAAGTCTCAAGTTGTAGTTCAGTGATCAGTTGAATCACCAAAGGACTGACTGTCCCCCCAGACCGATGCTGTATTTGTACGGTAAACCTTAATCGTATATTTGCTATGGCTATTCTTACACATTTCCACTGTACATACAATATATATCGTTTCCAACTAATTTACTGGGGAGTCACACAGACAGACAGACCGACAGATATAGAGGGATTCGAGTAGAGCGTGTGGCTGGTTGCACAACCTTCCAATAGTAATTATAATGATATATATATATATGTACTGCGCTACCTTGAATATTTGTAAATAGACTTTGTTATTTTCTTTATTTATTGTGAGCCCCATATTTGAAATTAACATTTATTTTTTTTCACGCTGGTGTTGGTGTTTTTGTTGCTGTTTCTGTTTTCTGTTTTCTATTGGGGTGTTAGGACAATCCAAGACGTAGTAGAAACCAGTTTTTATTATTTCCCATTTTTCTAATCTCGCGCCACGAGGGAAAAGCGACCGCCCCGCCCCGCTACGCCCGTTGCCCCTTACCCAAAGAAAGAGACCTGCGTGTCGACACAGATATAGCTTCGAGATTCTAATCTCAAGTCCTTCTTCTCCGACAGGTGCATTGACTCGAGTGGGCCAGCACCAGGGCCCAGCCATATATTACGGATGAAACAGATACTATACTATATGGGGTGTGTGTGTGCTGATAATGATGTTCCGTTCCGCTGATACGTTGATAAGAACCAACGAATGTGTGCCCACCCCACACTGAGAGGAAAAAACGAGCTGGCAACCCGTTCAAAGTTTCCATTATAACCATTTGTATTCCGAATTTCAGAAGAGCACTTCTTTTTCCTCAGTGTAGCCATAAAGTGCTGCTTAAGCCATAATTCTTTTCGAAAATGGGCCGCTCGCCTCTGTCTTATCGGTACGCTTATGCCTTGACCTCCTACATATGTACGAGTAATACCTATATATGTGCAATATGTACAAGTATATGTATGTAAGAATGTTTAAAGTCTAATGAGTATTATAGTACTTATGCTTTTAGTACCACGTACGCAATCATAGTATCTCCAGCCATAGCCAAGATCTATAGATACTCTACTTATATAAATCAGGAGAGAGTCTAACCCAAAGAACATTTCGAATAGAAGTGGTTAAACGTTTACGGGTTCTATATTTTCCTATATTTACACGTAAGTGTCCCCTCACTTAGGGGAACTTTGTACAAGATCATTCGACAATTGTTCACCCGGTCATAGGCCCCTCTACTCATACAAAGGGCGAATCTTTGCCTGGCAATAGGCCTCTGTTCTGTGTTTCAGTTAATACTTGATATTTTCGAATAATTTCGCACACCCCGTATGTGTGGGGGGGTTATCAATGAGGAGGGTGCCAAGGCAGGGTGCCAATGTCAAAAAGTTTATCACTGGAAATTATTCGCGTACCCCTGAAAACCCATACTCGTGCAAAATCCACGTATACTATAGAAAATATGTGTATGCGTAGCATGTGCCAGCGATAAGGAAAGCCCCCCCCTTTTTTTTTAATTGTAGAACGGTTCCGGCTTTAATGAACGGTTTTTTTTCGAAATCTTTCCATTGAAAAATCCCAAACTAAAACCTTAATGTTACTACGGTTTTGGTTAGAGGGTGATGCAATAACTATATATGTCTATGTATATGTATATCTAGATTCTAGATTCTAGAAGCAACAACTCGAACCAACTCCCACCCACAGTCCCCCTAACCCCGTAACCCGCATAACGTTGTTGAATTCGTATAGTAACTGGGCCAAAGGCAATGAGCCATTAATAATTGAACATTTTTCGTTTGCGGATTTATTGATTGCAGAGTTTTACCGATGGCATCACAAACAAACTGGTTGGATGTTTCCACAAACCAGCAACCAAACTGAAGAAGGACGATGAGAACGATGTGGACACCGACGACAAACAGCAAGAACCATATGTGCCCCCCATCAAAGGTGAGGAGCCACCAGTGCAGGAGGACGAGGATGAGGAGGAGGAGGAGTTTACGGCAAATGGGGAAACAGATGGCCTACCTCTACAGTACTCCGATAACGTAGTCCTGGTCAGGGTTTATGGAAACAAAACAGACCTACTGATCGATCGGAAAGCTGAAACGCAAAATTTTCTACTATTGCATACATATGGACTAGCGCCATCGCTATATGCAACGTTCAAGAATGGCCTCGTCTACGAATACGTACCTGGTACCACCTTAAATACTGAAAGTGTTCTTTGTCCAGAGATTTGGCCATTGGTTGCTCGTCGTATGGCTGAAATGCATCGTAAGGTTAGAAAGAATGTGGGAGATATTATTGGAGGAGGTGCTACAGCGGCGGTTGCTACGAGTGCGGATACGAATGTGGATGCAGTAAAGCCATTGCCAATGATATGGACGAAAACGCAAAGCTTTCTTGATTTAGTACCTGAACGTTTTAGTGATGCTGAGAAACACAAAAGGTACGAAACGAAACGAAACGATACCAGGTGCCATTTACCCACCCAACCGCGTTTTCTTATTGCAGAGTGAAAGGAACATTTCTACCAATTGGTCGACTGCGTGAGGAATTCAACAGCTTGTACAAATATCTGGTGGCATTAGACAGTCCAATTGTTTTCTCACACAACGACCTACTGCTGGGCAATGTCGTCTACACGAAAAGCATGAAGACGGTTAACTTTATTGACTACGAGTACGCCGATTACAATTTTCAGGCATTCGATATTGGCAATCATTTTGCGGAAATGTGCGGTGTCGACGAGGTGGACTATACGCGCTATCCCAAGCGCGAGTTTCAATTGCAATGGCTGCGCGTCTACCTCGAGGAATATCTGCAGCGTACGAATATACAGAGCGCCGAGGTTGATTGGCTCTACGTGCAGGTCAATCAGTTTGCTTTAGCATCGCATATCTTCTGGACAGTGTGGTCCCTATTACAAGCCGAGCATTCCACTATCGATTTCGATTATGTAGGGTAAGTGTATGCCGAATGCTAAACGTATGGAATTGTAGAATGTGTATTGATTGGTTGATTTCTATTCCAGCTATGCGTTTCTTCGTTACAATGAATACTTGGCCAGGAAGGAGGAGTTTTTATCATTGACTGCTGCTGCATCACAGAAGAACAATAAATGAGTTCTCTCTCTCTCTCTCCCTTTCGCTATTCGGAGAAACTATATATATATATATATATATATATATATATATATATATACATACACACATATATATATATATATATATATATATATATATATATATATATATGTGTGTATGTATATATATATATATATATATATATATATATATATTGTGTGCCCCAGTGATATATGTGTAAACTAAGGCTGGAACGGATCTCAATGTTATGCATATGTATATATACTATAACGTGTGTGTGTGTGTGTTCACAAAACAACAGAAAAAAAAACAATCTTAAATTAGTGTCGTATTCGTGCCAGCCTTAGTATATGTATATATATATATATATATACATATATATATATATGAAGAATTTGTATATGTTCTTTAATTTGTAAATTGATATTTTGTAGTCATAAATAAAACGAAACCCGAAGTAATGTACTTTAAAACATAAACAAAAACATTCAATAGCAAATGGTGCATACTGAATGTTTTAAACAAATATTCTTATTCTACTACTTATGTATGTATGTGTAAATTGTACTCGTGTGTAAGCCAGCCAGGGGATCATACTAATATACAATATATATAGTACTAGCTACAAGGATACAACCCCCGAACGTGGAACAATAAGAGAGGCATCTTTTGTCCTATGATTTGCCCCCCAAAACATTTGGCCTTAAGTCAGGCTTAAGCTTTCTTCGACATTTCTTGCTGAACAACGTAGTTGATTTATTTGAAATAAAATATTTCCCTTCTCTTTTTTTGTTTTTGTTTTTTGGTGATATCAAATATCCCCCTTTTCAGTTTTGGCTTTAAAGACACTATTGTGATTATTAACTGTTGTAATCTACATGTAGTATATTGTTTATGTTATGAAGGCGGATTTGTACATGAAGCTTATTAGATTTTACAAGAATTTCGATACAATTTATTTACTTTATACAAAAAAACAGTTTTCGTATATTTTGTAATGGTGTTGTGTACGTTCAACAGACCATTTTTATTATACTGTTGTCCGGTTTCCATCGCCGCCCAGTTTTTGAACAATCTATAAAGATATACAAACAAAGATATATAAATAAATCGTCAATTATCAAAATTGGTTATAAAATTATATACATTTTTTGTTTTTACAGAATATCACACCTACATGTCTAACGAAAATGGGTGCTATAGCTCTTATATATTGGAAAAAGTAATAGGATTTACTTTTTTGTCTTTTTTTAAACAGACCGCGCGACCTATCGATTTCAATTCAAGCGATTCAGTAAAGCAGACCTGCCAGTGCTGCTTGAAATTCTGGTATCGCAGGTGACTGATATCGATAAGTCATTTCGAGGGAAGTCTCACCACCAGCTGTAACCAGCTGTCATATCTAAAAAAAAATAGGAGCCAGGCGACCGAGTTTCTAGAATTATTTTCAATTTCCGTGAATAATGGCGAGCTACATTGCTAGGAAAGGTCCATCGGTTTTCTGTAAGTATTATTTTGGATGGCTGCCACGGCGATGCCCATGAATATGACGCCGCTCTTGTGGTCTGAATGTTAGAATGATTACGTAAATATGTAACTAAATTTTTTTTTGCAATTGCAGCTAAACTGGGCAAATGGGCCTACAACATGTCTAGATTCAATCAGTACGGTAAGTTTAGCACTAATAGCGTTGACAATTGCAACGAAAATGTTTCTAACTATGGATTTGCATTGGATGTAGGTCTGCACCGTGACGATTGTCTCTATGAGAACGAGGATGTGAAGGAAGCAATCCGCCGTCTGCCCCGCAAGATTTACGACGAGCGCAACTACCGTATTATGCGTGCTCTGCATTTGTCCATGACCAAAACAATTTTGCCAAAAGAGCAGTGGACTAAGTACGAGGAGGATGTCAAATACTTGGAGCCCTATTTGAACGAGGTGGTTAAGGAGCGCGAGGAGCGTGAGGACTGGAACAAGAACCACTAAGAACTTAGCCCCTTCCCCTCCCCCCTAACCACTCAATTTATAAATGTTCAAATACATAGCTTAGATTAAAACTAAATAAGCTATGAAATTAGCCTGTTTTGCATAGTCAACTAAAGGGGAGATGACATTTTAATTTATTAGTGGGTTAAATGCTCGTGTGGATCAATGGAGTCGTCTCTCCATATGTGACTTGTGTGTGAGTGTGTGGAATGGTTGTGTGAGCTTAAGCATTACGATATGCACCGTTCGTCCTTACCTTTTGCATAAAGGGTAAATTGAATATAGATCCCAAGACGGGCACACGTCCAAGGAAATTGATGGCCACGGGGAAGAAGCCGCTGCAAAGATACAAAGAAAAACCCATAGATATAACGATAGAAGACCCTAGCCTGGAAAATATTGCTCTATGGCGATACTTGTCAATTGTGAAATGGAAGATATTGCCGTTTCCTCGTATTCCTTTAAAGTTTTAACAATTCCAAAGGCACGCACGCACATGCATAGAAAGCGTGGACGGGCGGACACATGGGTGGGTGGCAGACTGAACAGAATTACAATCACAAATTGATATGTTAATTTAAAGCAATGCTTTTGGGCCTGTAGGTTTGGAGAAACCTACCAACATTTCGGACTTATCATTTCATGATGCAAACATCTTCCTATCCACGTAACTCTCGACAACCACAAAGTATAGATAGCGAATAGCGAACCTGAATAGTGCAAAGAATCCATAGGATTCAACAATCATTCCAATGATGGGGAAGCCCAGCAGAACGATGAAGATTCCACCAAAGAAGGCGGTTGTGCCTTTAACTTTATGCCGTTGAAAGAAAAAGCGCAAAGTTCGCTCCACGCCGATTACACATCCCAGTCCCGAAATGAACAGAATCTGCGGGTGAGGAGAACATTTTGTTAATTATGGGTCGTACTTTGGGTGGTGCGCCAGCTATTGCACATACATTTCCAATTGCGAGTAAACCTTTGTCGAACAGAAGCAGCATGCCAAGAAACAAAAACGATATGCCGAAGCCAGCCAAGCCGATGCCAATTTCTATGAAAAGGGTTTCAAATGAGCTCACAAATGTGTTACAATAGTTGTATGAACAATGGACGTACTTTGCAGATCTGTTACTTCAATCATTGTGTCCCTTTTTTGTTTATTTAGGTGAGAGTTTCGGACCTGATTGGAAATTCCACGTAAACACGTAAATTATTTAAAAATTGGAACAGCTGATTTCTACAATCTAAAAATTTATCGCATTAACGAATATAAACAATCATTCGCAGGGTTGCTCGGCCTGAGTGTTGGAAAACGAGCTGGGATTAAATAAAATCACGATTTCTTGTGCCAGTCATATAATCTTTTTTAGTAAAACTCTATAACTCAGGAGCTACATGTTATCGTTTACAGTTACCTATATAGTGGTTGAATAGATGGCATGAATCTACCAGAAGAATTGACACTCGTTATTATTTTCCGCCATTTGCCTCAAGGAGTTGAACTATTTAAATAGAGGGGGCTTAAGTGGGCTACATTGGTACTGAGGAACCAAATAGAGCTGTCAAACCATCGATAGTGGCGCCACTCGATAGTTTTGAATAAAATGATTCAAAACATCGATACTATCGATGGTATCGAGCTCATATAACAAAGATTAGAAGGCTATTTTTCAAGCAAAATTAAAGAAATTTTTATTTCTTATATCGGGGATGTTATATGGTGGCAATGCTGATTGCTCAGACTTCTCAATATCAAAGTAGAGAAGGGGAAGAGACCTATAATAGCTCGATAGTATCATGAATAGTAGCAAAACCATCGATAGTAGCAACTAGCACCAAAACATCGATTCTATCGATAGAACCATCGATTGTTTGACACCTCTGTCTCCGCCATTTTGACAAAAGAATTTGTTCTGCCCATAGCGTCCGAATAAATAATATCCGTGTTAGGAGTTATTTTCTCCTGAAATTGTGTTGTTGAAAAGAGTATTTGCACACGTTATTTGTGATGGATCGTAAGTACACCATCAAGATATATACTTGTGGAAAAAAAACACCGACATATTTGTGCTTTAGGTGGAGGTTATGGTGGCGGCGGCCAGGGCTTTAATAATTTTAATGTCCCTCCACCAAATATGCAGTCCAGCTACAATCAACCACCTCCAACCCAACGCGGCGGCGGAGGTAAGAATATATTTTGCATGCTAAACTCTGCAAAACAAAGACTGATAAACGTCTTGAATACAATCTTTCTAGATTACGATTCCGGTATTCGTGGTTCCGGCAGCGATGGCGGCGGCCCCGGCTCATGGTCCGACAAACGAGGCGGCAGCTCATATGGGTATGTTATTAAAATACATTCATTATGTTCAAATCGGGACCGGGGGTACAGTTTTTCCACTGAGGTTACCATGTTTTGTAATTTTTTTTTTGTTATAAGAATGTGTACAACAAATTCATGAACCAATTCCATCGACGAAATACGGGCCTGCAAAAATGTAAAATAGAAAAAAAAATGTAAGACGCGTGAAAAAGCAATCGATATGTGTGTATGTATGTGTGCATGAGAGAGCATACATGTGTATTGAAAATGATTTTTTTTTGAGGAAACGGAAAGGCACTAAATGCGGAAAATACAGCAAAGCGAAAAACATTAAGCAACCGGCTAGAAATAAAAATACATTTTCAAGGAGAAAGCGACATTTGATTCGATGTGTTGCTTCGCCTTTTGGTGGAAACCTATAAAACCAAAACAACACACGCACACACACGCACAAAATTATGCATTTTGATATTTGCAAAATATGTATATGTATATGTATGTAGATAATGCAGATAAAACCCCGTTGCATCTGTGAAATTCAGCTCTTATCAATTCGAAAATTAATATGTGTGGCATATTTGTTGTATATATGTATGTATATGTACAAAACATAAGTTGGAGAGAGAACAGATGCCTGAGGGGTATGATAAAAAACGTATAACCAATGCGTTCTCCACACCCAAAAGCTGTTCAAAATTCGCATCTTTTGAAAAAAGATAGAAACAAAAACTAGAGTTAAATGTACAACGAAATCGGTTTGGGTAGAGATAAATTTGGTACAAATAAGGGTCCAAAGATAGGTGCAAGTATCTATTGTATCTATGTGTTTGATATAGTCTTGTTTTACACACGCGAACACACACACGCACACTACCGTAACATTAATATTTGCATTTAGATTTAAAAAATATCAATCGTATTAAAAGGGGTGGCCCCTTCCTGGAACGAAAACACTGCGCGTAATATCAAAATAGTTCTAAGAAAAACAAGCCCCAACCGAGAGTCAAGATACATTTAGGCTCCACACATACGCGCGCACACAATCTGTAATTGAATTTCGATCCACAGGCTTCAGGCGCCGCAAAAATAACATCAAAGAAAATACGAGTATAAACAATAACAACAAAGAAAAACCCAATTAATCGTAAAAGTAAAACGGATACAATAAGAGTCTCAAATGAACAACTGAACAATTCTGTGACTAACCTTAGAGCCTAAGTTACGAATCGTAGAACTCTGAAATAAATAGAACATTTTTGGAGACTACCAAGACCTACCCCTCTCCGAACTATGAGTTTTGCAGAATAGTGGGCCACCAGATGGTGGAACAGGGCAAAATGGGAGACACAAATTTGGTATTGCAAAAACAGATTAAAATATGCTTAAATGTAAGATTAAAGCCTTGAGTTCTCGTATCTTTAAGCCGATATCAAATGATATCCAATATTGTATACCTGTAGAATATCATTAATATTAATATTTTAGAATATAGATTAAGCATTTGTATTGTGATGTCTTTTGTCTAGCTTACAATTAATTTATAAATTATGTATATAAATATGAATCGTATGATTATTAAGTATCTAGTGAACAAAAAAGTGCGGTGTCCACCAGAGCATTTGTGATCAGCGATTCGATTCTTCGGTTCAGTTCGGTTCGGAATTGAATCGATGGATGTGGATTTGGTGCGATCTATGCCGGTGGATGTCTACCGAAATTGTTGGTACAATATTTTGAAACAAGCCGCAAACAAAAAACAAAACAAACAAAAAAAAAACAAATATGTATTTGATGCCTTACAAAACCCCAAAACAAATCGAAATTCAAACATTAAATAAGTTCATTCAATATCCTTTTTTAGAAATGGAGGCGCCAACAAGGACAGCTACAGCAAAGGTAAAAATAATGCAAATAGACTGCAATCCTATCGAGTAATGTATACCAATATTTTTCTACATATTGAACTTAAAAAAACAAAAAAAACCAAACAAAACAAAAACAAAAGGATCCTCCTAAAAGCGAAAAATCTCAAATTCCAAATCAAAAGGAAAGCAAAGCAAAGCGAAAGAAAAGAAAAGAAAGAAAAGCTAAGCAAAGGCGGCATTCTTTGGTCGTTCTATCGTTCCATCGTTCCATTAGGCTATTTAGGATAGAGTGTATATCTGAAGAATTTCATGGTGGTTACTTATATATAGCTATGGTTAAGGACGGACTCAAAAAGTGCTGTTGTTGTAATACCGAGGTACTCTAGGGGTTTCTAGGTGGTGTCCAGAAGAGTCCTGCAGCAAATCTAGCTATACTTTTTATCACATAAAATTGTGTTGTATCTGTCGTGTGTGTACTACATATGTATTGCTCTGGTTTAATAAGTAAAGCACTATCTATCTGAATATATAAGAGATGTGCAAGGTTGTTTGTTGGTTGACACTGAAGATGGAGTGCCTGGCCGGCCTGGTGGTTGTGGTGACTAAAGTCGGCAGCTGGCTTTGTGCTATCTGGTGTTGTTGTTGTTGTTGTTGTTATTGTTGTTTCTGCCAATTGCAGTGCAATTTGTGGGCCCATTCTACGATAATTACATACATTTGATTGTGAGTACGAGTACCTACAGAGATGGGCAGAATGGTGGGTGAATCGTGAGTCGCTTTCATGTTTTTGCTAAATCTTTAAAGTAATAAAATGCCCCACATTTTCAGACCGGCACCACTGCTGCTTTCTTGTTTAGCCAGTGCTTAATCGCTTCCTCTCTCTCTATGGCGCTCTCTCTGGCTCCTGGCTCTCTCTCTCTCTCTCTCTACTGTGGGTGTGTTTGTTGTCGTTTTGGTGGGGTGGGGGAGCCAGAGAGAGAAATAAGGCTAAGATAAAACTGTTTCCCTCTCTCTATCTGTCTCTCTCTCTCTCTCTCTTTTGCTCGTCTCTTCCCCCTGTCACACTCTGTCTAAAGGTTCTTTTGAAACAAACAACAACAAAAAGAAAAAAGGGTTCGGTTCTCTGTGAAGTTGTGAAGTTTTGGTGTCCCACAAATGCCGCTGCAAATCCTGGTTTTTATATATTGCTAAGCTAGTCTTTTAGTCGGCGCCTGGGCATGGGCGATATATGGTGTTTAACCGATCCATTGATCGGCAGAGTCCGGTGTTGCAATGCCCCCATTTATACATACTATATATGGCAAACACGTATACTATTTGTACATTAAGAGGGCACCCTCTTTTGGGAGAGGGGGGCCAAGTTGTGAAAGGAAACCAATCCGCAAAATCCGCAATAATATTTTTAGTTTCTATAAGCTATTCTTTGCCCTCTGTGCAGCGCGTTCTAACACCTTTTTTGCAATTTTTGTAGGACCCATGGGCGGCGGCGGTGGGAGCGGCGGCAGCGGTGGTAGTGGCGATCTGATAACCCAGGACGATACCATATTTGTCTCTGGCATGGACACAAATACCACAGAGCAAGACATTGAGACGCATTTCGGTGCCATTGGCATCATCAAGGCAAGTATATATCCGGATATCGATGGAATCCCGAATCGTCACAAGTCTGGACAGGAGTTCTAATATCAAATCAATTAAACTCTCGAATTGCAGAAGGATAAGCGTACAATGAAGCCAAAGATTTGGCTATACAAGAACAAGGACACCGGTCTGTCGAAGGGTGAGGCCACGGTCACATACGACGATACCAATGCTGCTCAGTCCGCCATTGAATGGTTTGACGGACGCGTCTTCAAGGGAGCCAATATAAAAGTATCGCTCGCTCAGCGCCAGAGCACCTGGAACAAGGGCGGCGGTGGGCGCGGCGGTTTCGGTGGTCGTCCACGTGGGGGTGGCGGCGGCGGCGGTGGTGGGGGACGCTTTGACCGCGGTGGCGGAGGCGGCGGCGGGGGTGGAGGCGGTCGCTTTGATCGCGGCGGTGGTGGCGGCGGCGGTGGCGGAGGCGGCGCCGGTGGCAATGTTCAGCCCCGTGATGGCGATTGGAAGTGCAACAATTGCAACAACACCAACTTCGCCTGGCGCAACGAATGCAACCGGTAAGTGTGCATGCAGGCTTTACCTTCTCAATGAGCACTCATCCAATTCGGATCTTTTCCAGCTGCAAGACACCCAAGGGCGGCGAAGATGGCGGCGGCTCCGGGGGCAGCAGCGGGGGATATGGCGGCGGTGGGGGCGGCTACGGTGGAATGAATGACCGTAACGATCGTGGCATGAACGACCGTGGAGGCGATCGCTCTGGCGGCGGCGGTGGCGGATACAACAACAGAGACCGCGGCGGCAACTCGGGCGGTGGCGGCCGCTATTCAAACGAGAATGGCCGCGATGGCGGTGGACGTGGAGGCGGAGGGCGTGGTGGTGGTGGCGGCGCCAATCGCCGAGATGGCGGCGGTGCTATGCGAAACGACGGCGGCATGCGTTCCAGGCCATACTAACGACCTGTTTGGTAACCCTATGTTTTTTTTCAGATTTACGTATTAATCGTAGCGAAAAGTAAACCCCATCAAACTTGTACCCTTGAATGTACCCCAGTCAAAGCAAAAGATACAAATGCGCAGCCACATCCAACCATTTTATCTGATTTCTCGCCCCCCCAAAACCCCAAACACACACACACACACACGCCACTCTACTCTGCACACCCTACCCCACCCTCTTTTATCTCTCGTTTTGACTTTTAGACTATACATATATATGTAATCTAATTTAACAAACACTATTTGTAATATTGAAACAAAAACAAAGTATAAACTTACATATATATATGTGTGTATTTTTATAATTGTAAATACATATATATATATATACATTATATATAATAGAAGAGGTCTCTAAATCGTTTATTACTATCCACGGGTCGTAAGGGGCATCAACAAGTCGCCTATGCCCCAATATTTATTTAGTGGAAGAGCATTTAGGAGCAATCACACAACGAACAGCAACGAATCCTTATAAGATAAACGCGTCATGCACACGACATGCAATAAGTACTAATATTAATTCTCATATCGAATCGGACCACATCCACAAATAAGCAAATATCTAGAGTTATTTGTTTGAAATAAGGATAATTTAATAGGATCTATGTAAGTTCCTAAAGAAGGAGGGCGAATATGATATGTTGGATATCTATTCTCGACTTTTCCTTGGTCTATTTCTGGTATTCTGCTGCCTCCTGCCACTTAAGATAGACGCCTATACGAGTGGATATTCAATGGCAGTGGCAGGCAGTCAGCTTGCCTTTTAAGAGCATTCCTATTCCTACATTTTTGGCAAGTCTTTGAACCCAGTAAACGCCCAGATCTATCGAAACCTTGTAAATAAACCATGAGTACTAAAAAAAGGAAACCCCTTGCTATACAGAAACATTTCTAAAAAATTAAAAAGCTGAAGAAACGTAAGAAATTGTAGAAAGCTTACACATTGGATTGATATATCTTCAGGCATATATCTTCTTCTACCTTACAGACCTCCACTTTGTATGGATACAAAAATTATTGTATTGGGAATTTTTGAAAAAGATTTTGTGGAGTATATTGCCAATCGTACAGATGGTCACAAGATTCACTTGATCACTCCTACAGCCTTATTTTTATCACGACTACAGCTGCTAAAAAGAAGAGTTACATATTTGTCTTGGGGGGAATGTGTGTTTTTATAAAATTTTTGTTTTAATATTATTTGTTGAATATACATTAGTTAATATTACAGTTCATCTTTTTCTAGCAAGGTGTAGCGATGCTTGGATGGGCCCAGTTCCTTGAATTTCGATTCGGGTGGTGAGGTACCTTTGCCGGTATGTGGATCGGGATGTATATCATTATTTGAGGGATCCGGCCCATAATGAAACTCCCTATAGCAAAACAAAACGGAAATAAATAAGATGTTTGCAAAGCGTTTTCGTGTGTGTTTGTGTACCTATGCAGCTTCCCGCTGTAGAGATCCTGAAGGAATTGCTTTAGCTTGCCCGGCGTGTACATGTCACTGAAGTGGGGGAACAGATACATGTGCTTGAACGAATCGATGGCTATCAATGGCAGGTCGTCCTCCGACTTTCCCAAATGATGCAGCGGATGGGCAAATCTTTTGCCATCTGCCGTCAGAAAGTTGACATTCTCTGCAAAGACCATAGATCGGAATCAGTTTGGATTTTGTTCTTAAGTGAAGAAATTATGTATATCCACGTACGTTTCTCATCTAGCAGTTGACGCTCAATGATGGACTTGTAATCCTTGATGGAGTTAAGATCGTCTGGCCGGTGGAAGAGTATCAGGAACGGCAGTCCTTCTTCGGTAAGCTCCTCGGCATTCTCGAATGTTATTTCCCTAACCAGCGGCACACACTTTTCCTGTATCCATATCTTCAGTTCATCGAAATTCTGCAGGCTGCCAGTGTAGGTCTCATCGTTTTCGTGCGACAAGGCCACATCGGGTCTAAACACAATAATGGGGGTACCTATATAGATTCGAAAAAATCAGAGATATACCTAGGTAGCGATTGATTGATTGACCCTTACCAGGTGGATGCATGGCCTGTGAGGCATCACCGAAGCCCACATGGAACTGGCAATCCTCTTTCAAGTTTGTGGCCACTTTTCGGAATGTATCATATTCCGGCTGATCCCTGCGATCGAAGTAGCCCAATATGAGGCGTTTCTTTGAGTCAAGATGCTCAAGTTCTTTCAGCGATTTAAACTCCTGAATGGGATCCTCCAGTTGTTTCTTGACAAACTCCAAGAAAGCATCCGACGAACGCTGGCCGCGATATTCGCGCTTACTGAGCTGTCCGTTGCGTACAATTTTCAATGTGGGATATTTATTGATATGAAACCGCGAGGCAATAGCCGTCTCCTTATCGCAATCCACTTTCCCAAGCACAACACGGCCGGCATCGGGGAATTCCGCCTTGATCTGTAAGCAAAAACCCATTCATTTTGGCAGCGGATCGAATTCGAGGATATATTATATATTTGGCTTACCTTATCCGCAGCTTCACCGAATATGGGAGCTAATATATTACTAAATCTACACCATTCGGCATAAAAATTAAGGAAAACCAATTCATTAGAGGCTGAAAAAAGATACAAGACATTAAAACTTCAAAATTTTCACAGCTTCTAATTGAGGTTGTTGTTCAGAGGGAGAGAGAGAGAGCGAGAGAGAGGTAGATAAGATAAAGAAAGAACTTCTCAGTAGAAAGCCAATCAATCTGTTAAGATTTTAGCCATACGATACTCTGCTTGTGTTTCAAGTAATTCAATGACTCACTCACGTGGCAGTCGATGTTTATGATATGAAAGGAACAAGCTAGTGTGAAACCAGATGTTTGTGTAACAAGTAAGACGGATATTGTATCTCAATTGCTCCAATTGTTATAATATCCACCTTAATTTCTGTAGAAATGTATGAGCTTTAGCCGCTGTTGTTTGTTTTTAGACACGTTGGCAGCAGGTCGCTTCAAAACGCCTGCCAACAGCAATGCCTGACCAATTTATCGGGCCAATGGCTTTGTGTGAAACTTGTGACACGTCAATGCCCACCCAAATGTTGGTTAATTGATTTTCTGCATTGTGATGCTTGCTTCTGATTCTAGCGCAGCGGATGCACCGTGAGCACCGCTTGGAACCTTACCTAATGTCATATCAATGTTTTCACTGGTCATAGGCACCGCTCCCCCCGCATCTGTGGCCGCTGGATGTTGCAGGAGATGAAGTATCTGGAATTATGCATAAAATCGCGCCACTTAGTTTTTAGGCATTGGAATGATGGGTGGGATGATGTGTATGGGTGTGGAGTTACAAACACAGGCGGGCGGGCCGCCAGGCGACAGCATCTTTCGAATTATTTTCATGCCTAAGCCGGGCGACCGACCGAGCAACCGCCCCGCCGTCTGCCATCGTCCAGCCAGTGTTTTCCGCGGCATTAGAACACGTCGACTCACCGCTAGCAGAGCTATGCTGGGCCCCAGCTTATGAATTCTTGCTTCAATCATTTTGAGGCACTGGCTGTGGGTGGAGGGGCTGCGACGAATTGCACACAGAAATGGACACCAAGTTATTGAATTGATTCAGTTCGGCATGGATTTTAATGGAAATTATTGCCTGTTGTCGCACTGCAAACGTAAGTACCAGTGTGACCGCGGAAATATACCGAAACATACTATCTCATTTACAGAATATACCGTAAATATACTGACGAATTAAAGTCCTTTTTTACATGTTCCTCGTTTTTGATCTTCCGTGGAATATTACTAGCTATATAGAACATTAAGCCATGCCCACATAATTTTGTACGATTGATAAATCAATTCTATACATGATTGGCCTATTCAAAATACTTGCATTTATTGGATTTCTATATAACATTGAAAATGAAATGGACAAAAATTATACCATCGGTTTAATTTTGACTGTTGTCGCACTGTTGTATCAGTAAGAACTAGGGCTGGGAAAAAATCGATAGTGTCTACCGATACTATCGATTGGTGTACGATGCGGATGTGAGTCTTATTAGTCACAATTCCAATAAGAATTTTAATACATTCAAGTGAAATATTTGAAATTGGTCTGGGCTAGATTGTTTATCTATTTTCACTTTAAATTTGACGATGTGACGATGGCGGACTATTTGATAAAATATACCCGTCTGACCATCAAAGAAATACCGAAATATATATACTGTTACCCACCTAAATGATAAGAATTCTTCATGTGGATCCTATCCTTTTAAGAAAACCACGACATCTTTCCCCTGAACTGCGGAAAAATTCGTCAAGATTCAAAATTTTCGTGGTCGACAATGGTTATAACTAATCGTTATATTTTCATGACCGGAAATCATATTCCTCGATTTTGATGTTGCGCCTAATATTACTAGTGGTGTCGATATCAGGAGAAGTCGTTAAGTTTTCAAATCAGCTTGGAAAACAGAATTTTAATATCAACTAAAAATAGGGTATACAGATGTCCATAACATTGGTTGACAGGCAACAAGTGTTTAAATGACGTAAGATGTCATGCGTAACATATTATGTTTTGATCTTTCTTGTTTAAACCCTATTTTATACACAATCCCAAACAAAGCAGTACATTAAACCAACCAATCTTGTAGAAAATTAATTCATCAACCGCATAAAGCTATGAGTTCAGTGTTGAGGGTCCTATCTATCTAGTACTATTAAGTCGAATATCAAAATCGAGGAATATGATTGCCGATCATGGTCAGAGAACGATTAGCCCATTGTCGACCACGAAAATGATGAATCCTTACGAACCTTTTCGCAGTTCAGGTAAAGTTTCGCAGTAAAGATGAAGGATAGAATGGATCTACAAGAAGAGTTATTATTGCTATAAGTAATATTTTGCGCGGTTTAGGTCAAGTTGTTCTCTTGTTTAAATTAAGGGGATAAAGTGGGCTAAGCTCGTTTTTTCGGTATATTTCTGAGGGTCAGACGATATATGTTATCGATAAAGGATGGAACAATGTTTTCGAATCTTTGTTTATAATAGCTGACGTTTATGGATTTTACGGTGGTAAATAGAGCAAGAAAAAGCAGAAACCAAACGCGTTTTTAATTCGGCAATACATTTGAATAGTATATGTACATTCCAAATACGTTTTACGAAGGTTTTTTTGTTTGGCCACAAATGTGTGTGTGTGGTGCGTACATGCATATACATATGTACGATTGTTTTGTGTTATTGTTGCGTTCGAAATATCGGAATATGTACATACAAACATACGTATAAATATTTAATTACTTTGTTTATGACAACATAATTCCGTCTTTGGCATTGAACAACTAAAGCAACAAGGATCTAGCCGAACATTTCAAGTACGACAATTGCATTAATTTTCTCAATCTCAAACTTATTGGTAATGGAAATCACGATAATCTAGCAGTAAATATACAAACATACACCCCATATGTACACACACATATATATATGTATGTAGTGCGCACCTTCAGGCGATTGCATATGTATGTGCGTATGCATTCCGCATTATCTATATTGCCACCACGACATACAAAACAAAATTAACTTCGATTTGTTCTAAAGGTGTTGGTATTTGTTGTATTTAGTGCGCTTAGTACGTATGTATGCTTCATTAAAACATTCACACAGATATGCGTATGTATGTGCATATGCAGATACATTGTATAAGTGCCCCCGCGTCGCGAGACACTGAACGGAACGCCAGATTGCCGACGTCCCATCCAGTACCGTACCGTCCGTTCCACACACACACACAAGACATTGGGAGTATCGGCTGGAAAGTTCCGTAAGATTTGGGGTGACAGGAGAGGAGACAGATTTCCAAAGACGAGAAATCTATCGAATCCCCTTCCCGGGGAACGGAACTCTACGTCCGTCAGGCAGAAATGTGTATGTGCAAAGTTCAATCCACTGATATAGCCAGGACATGGCTGGAAAAACTCTCATCAAAAAGGGCCCTGGGGGGGTACTAAAAACTTGTCTAAATTATCTCGATCTCATAGCTAAACCCAAGCATATGCATGTACAACATTGCAATATATGTATATATGTACGAATGCACGCACTTGTAGTATCTCTAGATATACGTTCATATATGTATATATGGTTAGTGAATGCTAACCGGATTTTTGCACACACATTCGCCTAAAAAGAGAGATACATTAAATACTTATAAGTAAATAAATAATACTGTATACATTATATATAGTCTTATTTTAGCCGATTCACACAATGTCAGATGGATCACCGCCTCCATCGATTTGCTTTATACGCGCCGCCGAATCTTATCCAAAATCACAAATGGAGAAGGAAGACTCGCAGCTGTTTGTACCGTTTCCAGAACGTATGTGTGCCAAAAACAGAAAGTACTATAGCATATACATATACGACACATTAACACACCTTTCGACATTCATTCTTTTCAAACAGTTGCTGGCGAGTCAATCAAGTACCTAGGACGGACCGATGATGGTGTTCTGGCGCTGTCCAATTATCGCATATTTTTATCAAAAAAATCAACCGCATACGAGACTTATGTGCCCTTGGGCCTGATCGAGTCGGTGCAGGTGCGTGACCTGTTCCAGCTGATTGTCAATTGCAAGGATGCCAGCACAGTCAGGTGCTCCTTTCAGTCCGCCGAGCAATGCTCGGAGTGGCAGCGACGCATCCAGTTGCTAATCGGTGTACCTGTATCGCTGGAGACGCTCTTTGCCTTCCCCTTTTACTCGTGGACCTGTGACACAATTGGCTCAGCCAATGCCCATGCCCAGGCGATTGGTAATGGCCATGGAAAAGAGCGCATTCCATTGCCAAATGGTTCTGGATTTGGATCTTGCGTGAAACCTCCTGCCTTATTGAGTGAGAACTTTCCATCGGCCTGCGAGATCGTGTCGCAGGCGAACAGTCGCTTGCAGCGTGCCGTACGATATGAAAGTGATTTTAAGAACGAGGTGGCACGCCTGGGCTTCGATCTGAAGGGCTCGTGGCGCATCTCGACAGCAAATGCCGACTTTAAGCTCTGTCCATCGTATCCGCCAAAGTTGCTTGTTCCTTGCTGCATCACCGACGAAATGCTACACAATGTGGCCAACTTCCGTGGCTCGCGGCGTCTGCCGGCCGTCGTCTGGCGGCATCAGAGGTCTGGGGCCATACTAGCACGCTGCAGCCAGCCGGAGGTCGGTTGGCTGGGCTGGCGGAATACCAAAGATGAGCAGCTACTGAAAGCCTTGGCCGATGCCTGTGCCTTTGACAGAGGCGAGCATAACAGGCGCCAGACACAACCCACAAAGACCCAAGCGCAGGCCCACGCCGCCGCTGCTGCCGCCGCCTCGAAGGACACAAACGGACAGTCGAATAGCTCCGGCAATAGCTCACCATCGCTCGATGACTCCTCCTCGCATGAAGAGCTGGCCCTAGACGAAATACGAGTGAGTTTTTGCACGAAAACTTTTTGCAATCCCAAAATCCTAAATCTTTATTACATTTTCTTTGAATTTCAAGAAAATTCTCATTGTTGATGCACGAAGCTATACATCTGCCGTCACGAATCGTGCACGCGGTGGCGGCTGTGAGTGCATTGAGTATTATCCATGCGCCGAAATTGAATTCATGAGCTTGGGTAACATCCATGCCATTCGTAAGAGTTTTCATGCGGTCCGGCAGCTGTGCGCCTCATCGCCAGATGATCCCAAGTGAGTAGAACTTTCTTCTCAGAAATTCCTGACAATTTCAAGGTGCCCGACAGTGCCCGCTCTGGCCGAACAGCTGAAGCGAAGAATATTCTGAGCTTCAGAGCAGCCAGGTGCCACCGAGGACGGGGAGGAAATAGACAGTGTCCAGAAGCGCTCCAAGCGCAGTCCTGAACTTCTGGGCAGGCGCCACTGGATACTCGGAGAAGGAATTTTTCGAGGGCCAGGACAGGCTCTTTATAGAGGCCTCGGAATGGCTTAAGAAATCTCCCTGATTAAAGGACAAAGAAATTAATTATATTCTGTTTTCCCAATTAACTTTTTCTAGCTGGTTTGGACAGTTGGAAAAGACCATGTGGATGCAGCATTTGTCGGGCCTACTGGGTGCCGCCATGACCGTTGTCCATACCATCGAAAAGAACGGACGACCCGTGCTAGTGCACTGTTCCGATGGTTGGGATCGTACGCCACAGATTGTGGCGACAGCGCAACTGTGTCTAGATCCATACTATCGAACTGTTGAGGTATGTCCCTCCGCAATCAACCCATTCCCAAAACCACAGTAATTAAACCTATATTTCCTTTGGATGAATAGGGTTTCCGTGTTCTGGTCGAACGTGAATGGTTAAATTTTGGTCACAAATTCGCCGATCGTTCAGGCAATGGCCCCAACTCTGATGAGGTGAACGAGCGTTGTCCCGTCTTTTTACAATGGCTGGATCTGGTGCACCAAATCCATAGACAGTATCCATGCAGCTTTGAATTCAGTATTGGCTACTTGGTAAGACGATTCCCAATGCCTTCTGGCTTCTGGTCTTCCCTTTATCAACTGATGTGCATTCTTTTTTCAGATAAAACTAGCACAACACTCGCTATCCTGCCTGTTCGGCACTTTCCTGTGCAACTCGTTGAGGGAACGCATTGAGAATTCCGTTTTTGATCGTACGTTTTCAGTGTGGCCATTTTTAGCTGAAACTATGTATAGAAATCCACTCTATAAGCATGAGACTGAAAAGGTACGCCCTGGAGTCCCCTCCCCCCACCTAAAATCTGACTAACTCTATGTTTATCTTTCTCTGGGTTTGTTTTCAGGTTCTTTGGCCAGCGCACAGTGTGCGGTTTTTATATTTCTGGTCTGACGTTTATCTTGGTAGCTTAGGCAACAAAAATGGTACTGATCTTCCATTACTGAGTAATGAACGACAAAGTGCCCATAATGGTGAGTAAATCAACGACTAGAAAACAAAACACCCTCGTCCATTAAAAGAACATTAAGAAAACAAACATTAACAAAATGAACACACTAATAGTGTTCCATAGGGTTTCATTCTGGTTTTCATCGTATATTGCGCATATCGTTGGTACTTTTTATTTCTTATGGTATTCGATTTTGGGTCTATAGATCTATCTTAAAAGATAAACTTCTAGCTGGCGAAAACATCTTTTTCATACGAAATCTATCCCATTTTTTAGACAAGGTCAATAAAATACCGGTTAAAAATACAGAAAAACTACCCAAAGTATTTCGAAAGATTTCTAAAGATAGAACAGCTAGAAAAATTCCATAATAAGGTCAAATATAATATTATGAAGGCTGTTGAAAAAAGGATAATTATGCTATGGATAATTGTAGATAAAAACTTGTGGCTATTTGCTAAAATATAACTAAAATTAGGATACAAATCCAACAAAACAACATTACTCTAATCAATTAATATCCACCATTTAGGTTCGTTGACAAAAACACGATCCTCTGAAGATCTTACAACAAATGAATTGGGACAGAGCACCATTTCGAGGAGATCGAGTGATCCCAATTTGACCGTAGAATCGATGTGAGTATTGTAAAGCAGTCGACAGTCGAGCAGCAACTAATTGTACTACCCTTTACAGTGTTTCCGAGTGCGCTCTGAATGTGAATAGTAACTCGATGTTTGATATACGATCGGAGGCAGACAGGAGGCAGAGTGTTAGTGCAAATAATGTCCATGATAATGTTAAAGACTCCAAAGAACCAGAGGTAAAACGTAAGGAGGCCGAAGACGAGACAGATGCCAGTTGTTGCTCTACAAAGTGTACCTCCAATCAGTTTAAAAACGACCAAAGTACAGCTTCTAACCGTGATATAATATTGGAAGCTGCAGCAACAACAGCAGCGATAGTGCCAGAGCCCTCTCAGTCCCAAAACTCTGAAGCCGCAAACGCTGTCCATGCCCTATCGAACGGTTAGCCCTATACAAATCTGTTCTTTCTCATTCTAAGAAATCTTTTGCTTTAATTTAGATCGAGAACAAGAAGAGAGCAGTGATACAAGCCGCAATATTTGGCATGGCCCGATTGATACTAGTACAGATACCCTAATTCCTACAGAGGCCGTGCAACAAACGAAATCTGACAATAACCACCACGTAGCGCCTTTGGAGAATCACGTGATAAGCACGGACAAAAAACCAAATGAAGCAGTAGCACAAGTCGCTGTCCCAAGTACTCCCACAGCAAACAATAAAATCAGTCAGAGCTATAACAATTTGCCTCGGGTGCACATAAGGCCGATTACGAATACGAATACTAATACAAATGCTACTGCTGCACGCTGCACGAATACGGCGCAAAAGAAAGAGGCAAATGCACACTTTCCGCACCATTTGGATTTGCATGTGCCCAGCAGATGCAAGGAGGAACAAACTAATGCCAATGGTTCGTTGATTGATGGCCATAACCAAAGTGCTGCTGATGAATGCCTGTACATGTCACCTGAGCTACCGCCCACGCTGGGCAGTCGAACACGCAGGAATACGTTTGGTTCAAGCTACAGCCGGGATATTGGACATTTTAAATTTGCAGAAAATGGCAGGTGAGAAAGTCGCCTGAATGCTTCCAATAGATATAGGATAATAAACTAAGTATGTGTACTTTTCAGCACACATAATTTCCCAGTGGCGGGTGGACTAATTTCATTGCCACCGACACCACTGGGTATTCAGGAACGCCCGCAATTCACAATATCCTGTCCCGATGGCCTGGCCCATGGCCTAAGTGAACAAAACATAAGACTTCATCAGATTGTGCAAGAGCACAAGGTAATAGCTACTCCAATTGAAGTTCTTAATGCTTACTAATCTGATCTTTGATTGATATTTATATTTATAGCAACGCGAAGAGGTACTACTGCGGGAAATACATGGAATGCGGCTGGCTCTCTTGGAAAAGGGCTGTCCCAGTTGCAACAGCATCGTCTCAACAAATGTGGAACATGTAATTGCCCTTAAATCTGGTTTAGAAATTGTAGAAAACCATATGTAGATTTGCGTATATTCTTGAGATAGCGAGAGGCTAACGTATGGTCTAGCCATTTGTATCAGTATATTTGATAATATATATAGTGTATTTCGGGCTGTAGGATGTCTCCAGATCGTATATTATTTTGTGTGTGTTTTTTGTATAAACCTTTGCAGCCTTCCACAGTCTAATGATTTGAATCTCCTTTAGGAAAATGGATCGGATATCGTTGAAAATGCTTCGACGTGTTCTTGGGAGGCCGTCGAAGAGCGTAGTGGCCCCTCATCGTATGCCCCATCTTCGATACAAGAGAAAAAAGCCACCAGCGTTCTCTGGGTACCAGATCATGCCGTTTCACGTTGCTCCAGTTGTCAAACTGAGTTCTGGCTTGGACGAAGAAAACATCATTGTCGGTGCGCATTACTCTTTTCAGTAATACCTACACACTCATACACACTATACACGTAGTTTTTCTTTTTGATATTTTTATTTATCAAACAAAAAAATAACAAACAATCTAATTTTTAACAATCTAATCCTTGTTGTTGGAATTTTAAGACTACTTACTTATTCCTACAATTTATACATAGATTAAAACAATTCATCTTTTAAATCTCCCTCTACAAGAATAGTGGCCCATAAATTGGGTTTTCAAACTGAGACACATGACTAGACTAGTGCTAATCAAGAATATATACATATACATATATATCATTATATAAATTGTTCTGAAATCTGTTTATTTTACAACCATTAACTTCAACGATATATTTCTTGATTCCATTCAAAGTATTACTTTTGTCTTCTATTTTAATAATTACTTGTGCTTTCATTTCAGATCATGTGGAGAAATTTTCTGTGCTGACTGCTCTGAATTTTGGGCCCCTCTGCCGTATGAAAAGCTTTTCAATCCCGTAAGGCTATGCGGATCTTGTTATACTACAGTCACATCCAATGTCCATGAGTATGCTGCCGTGCCTTCCGACTCCACGGCGAATGAAAGAGCGGCCAGGCGGCCTTCTGCCAGCTCCTAAGACAAGCTTTCATTATGCTGTGGGTTGCTGCTCCTCCTCCAGCGTTGTATCGATATGTACATATAATACATATACTCAAAAAACAATATTTATTATTACATATGTATGTGTTATAGCACCATAATAGCGGAAATTCCTTTGTGCGATTGTAAAGAACACGAAATTATACAAATTTTGTTAGATATATATTCTGGATATATGGACACAAAATGTAAATTTAAATACAAACTTAAAACAAAAGAACATATTTATTTATTTTAGCGGTTGATTTTTTTGATATATCTCCAGTTCCCAACAGTTTAAACGTATTTCTCGTAAATTGTGCACCTTTTCTGTTGAATTCACTAATTATTGTCAGTGTATGAAATTTAAAAAAAAATATTTGATGAGAGTTTGTATAGCTCACTAATCAAAAAGCTGGAGACATATCGATGTTAACATTCGATGCATTCGAAATACAATTACTAAGAAATGTCCTAAGTACGTGAGTATTAGTAATTTAATAAGAGAAAGGGAATATAATGTGGTAGAGGGAATTAAAATCCGAGCGTTAAACCCTAAAAGCTTCTTGCAGGGACAACGGAATATAGTTACTAGTCTGTATTTCAAATAAGTATATACGTTATTTGAAAAACATCGATGAAATTCCGCGGATTTGTCTTAGCCCACTTAAGCCCCCTCTATTTCAATAGTTCAACTATTAGAGGTAAATGGCGGAAAATATTAGCGATTATAAATTCTTCTTGTCATCTTGCCATCTTGCCTCTGAACTTTAAAAAAAAAACCACTATATCTTTCACTTTCACTATATAATTATTTTCAGTGGAAAATTGAAATCTCCTTCAAGAATTGGAAACCATATTCCTCGATTATGATATTCCGACGAATATTATTAGCTAGATCGAACATTTAACCATGCCCACATAATTTTATCCGATTAGTGAATCAATTTAGTACTTGACTGGTCTATTCTAAATACTTGCTTTTATTGAATTTCGCTCTCAGAAGGAATAAATAATTCGTAATCATATGCTTTGATTGCATATGGAAAAATTAGCATCAAACTAAATATCGCGTATAAAATCATTAGTGGTATTCCTACAATAGCTTTTAAATTTTTTTAGTAAATCATAATCAGCTGACAGCGAGTGTGATTGTTAAAGCTGTCGAAAAAACACAATATTAGCGTAAAAATACGACAAATCTTACTATGATTTAATACTATATAGTAATATATGTTCCATAATATTGTAGGACTATTGTTTTATTCCTGTTTATATATAAAATAAAGGAAATTTAATAAATGGAACAACAGCCAGGTCCGGTGGAATATGAAACTTAAAAATAAAACCTTTTTTTAGGTTGTTTTAGAGGCAGTTTTTAAACGTAATATTTCATTACACCATAGATTGTGGAATGGAACGATTTATGGTGTGAAATTTATTTTGAAAATGGATCAGTATTATCTACAACTCCAAAAAATTAAATAAAATAAATACGCTATATAAAAAATTAATTTAAAAATATGTATTGTGATATTGATTTTTTGGGGCCCTTGTTTGTAGCTGCCCTAAGATGATATAACACCCATGCGCGGAGTGGAATCGGACGACTGCCGAAAATGTAACCTCGTGTAGTAACATACACGCGGTCATACACGATGGTCTTTTTCGGTGCAACTCTGGTACGACACATTCGGCACCACAAGTCGGCGGCATTTCAGATTGCAGAGTCCGCCATTTTAGCTAAGAAAATAACCCTAGCTTCGTCAGCGAGCACCGGTAACAGAGGTCAGTTGCAGTTTGGAATTCAGTTTGTTCGCGAATATTCGAGAGCGTCGAAAATGAGTACTTTGCCTAGAGTATTTTTCGATATGACCGCCGATGGGGAGCCCCTCGGTAGGATTATCATGGAGGTAAGTTGACTTAGTTTTTAAATGTGCCAAGGAAAGGAATATCATTTAAATTTTTTTTTTTTTAATTTTGTGTAGTGTTAATTTGCTTAAGTGTGTGCATGTGTATGCGATATTCGTATGCAAACGTACATATATTCAGGTAGAAAGTTAACGTGCACTTAGATTTGAACACGTGATTAACAGATCGTAAATAAAACGGATTCGGTTAAATGCACTCGTAATTTGTTGAAAACCTAAAAATTACATTATATCTGCATATTTTGATATAAAATAGCACATCTAATTCAGCAAATTTCGGGTTTACATATGCGTGTGTGTACACACATGCATACATATGTAATTTCCATTTGAAGCATGCTTTATCTTTTCGGTATTTGCTCTTAAATATAGATATCATGTCCTTTTCGCATATAGACACTACCCAATAATTAAATTTATGACAATGCCCTCGCGTGTATGTATTTAGAATGTCCATTTTACGGCCAGGTGTGTGCAAAAAAGGCATTTCTAGATACGTTGCAATGGAATTTTTTCAAATTTGATTGCGGTGCTCCATAAACGTTTGTGTGCGCGTGTTCGTGTGTTGAATAGTTTGCCGGTATTTCTACACGTACATGCGGTGTACGCTGAATGCATGTGTGTGCCCATACACATTTCAATCAATACAGTGAAACATAACCTCTACTTTGGCGCACACACATGGACATACTGCATACATACATGCATGAGAATCTAGTAAACCCGTTTGACGAATGAACTCAAGATTAATTCCGTTGATGATGTAATAGGGCATACGTGCATTCTTTTTGTATTACCATTTTTTTTTTTGAATTCAGAGAGTTTTTAGCATTTGCATCGTAGTATATTTTTAGTAACAGCCAAGTCATTGCCCGGCATGACAAATAAAACCGACACATATACGTATGTATGTGTGTATGTATGCGTGAAATATTGCGTGTAGATGGCAATGGGCGGGCGCGCGCGGGATGATGCCAATTTTGAAACTCGGCTCGCGCACGTTTTCAGGGGAATTTGATGCCCAGGCTCCCACGGGATTCCTATATCTTTGCCACCTCAAGTCTGCCACAGTTTTTACGTACATACGTACATATGTTTGGGGGTACATATGCATATATTTGATAAGAAAATATCACTTAAAATTGATTTTCTCTCACCATTGTGTACCCTCTCTCTCTCTCTCACTGTCTCTCTCGGGGGTACAAGTTTTGAATATAATGTTTTATGTATGTATATTCAGATAAATAATCAATAACCACTGTGTCTTTTTTGTACACCTTTTCCAGCTGCGCTCCGATGTGGTACCCAAGACTGCCGAAAATTTCCGTGCCCTGTGCACTGGCGAGAAGGGTTTCGGCTACAAGGGCTCCATTTTCCATCGCGTTATTCCCAACTTCATGTGCCAAGGAGGCGACTTCACCAACCACAACGGCACTGGCGGCAAGTCCATCTACGGCAACAAGTTCCCCGATGAGAACTTCCTGCTGAAGCACACCGGCACTGGCATTCTGTCGATGGCCAATGCGGGCGCCAACACCAATGGATCCCAGTTCTTCATTTGCACCGTGAAGACCGCTTGGTTGGACAACAAGCATGTTGTCTTCGGCGAGGTTGTTGAGGGCTTGGACATTGTCAAGAAGATTGAATCTTTTGGCTCTCAGTCCGGCAAGACCTCCAAGAAGATCATGGTGGCTAACAGTGGTTCTCTTTAAACAGCAACAACAACAAAAACAACAACAAAATCCAATAACAACAACACCATTACAACAACAAAAAGCGGAAAAATGTGTTAAGACGAAAACCATTTGCATTTTCTCCATAACAATTTTTTTTACGAATTACTTGTAATATTACGAAATACAATACAACAAGAAATAATATTTTCAATAGACCTTGTTCGAATGTTTCCCCCAGTGGGATATCACTCCCAGAGATTCTTTAAATATGTATATTATAATGGGTTGGCACGCCGTAAAAAATTGAGTGCAAGAGAAGATATCTGATATATTCGTTTGGCTTCTAGCGTATAAGAGAAGATGAAACATATACCATAGATATATAGAAGAAGCTTCTACGGGTTGTCGTCCCTCAATTCTAAAGGCAGTTGCCGGCCGGCGTTGTGTCTCGCGGGAGAGAGTTGTGTGTATTGTAGATTTCATTCTAGTTCAAATGTCGGAGTAATAAATAGTAATAAAATAGTTGAAAAAAACCCGAATAACCGTTTAACTTCCACATTTCCATTGGAAAGAGGCCGCCACAACATTTGTTGTTGTGTGTGCCGCTGTTTATAAACAATCTAGCGGTCTAATCAAAGAACAAAAATGTTTGTCGATTGAAATTAGCATAAAGCGCTTTCAAAAGCTAGTTATAACTACTATCTACACGTTCTACACGATATGTACCAGAATCAGAATTGTATTTTCGTCTTAATAAAAAAATAAATAAACGGCCCCCAACACTCCAAATCCTAATACGCAACGACGTTCAATAATTTTCTGGAAAGGGTCTGGGCACCAAGCTGGCACTAATTGGGGACAAATGAACTGAAAAGAGCCGAGGAGCTAAATTGAAAATTTGCTGGAATGGTATGCTAAGGGAATTCCCTGAGAAAGATATTGTGCAAGGCGGTTTTTTGGTTTAACAGTAACAACTTTTATTGAAAGAATATTTCGGCACTGCTCAGTGTGGCATAAAGTAAATTGTACTCATGCTCGTAGGCATTCACATGCCTCTCGGTGATGGCCACCGTCTGGAGTAGCTTCTCATCGACCGGATCCGTTGACTGTTGACCCGCCAGTATGTCACGAACCTTGGAACGCTCCAATTCCATTTGCTGTTTGGTCGTCTGGCTCCAGCCCAACTCGTGGAACTCCCCCAGCTGATTGAGCATCGTCAGTATGTATATCAGGCCAATGGCAAAGCCATCCTCAAAGAGCGAGAACTTGGCCAGATCTTTCTTATGGATTTTCAGCTTCTCCTTGACCCGGTAGTCGATGTAGTTCATTATGAGGGCCGGGGCAATCAGGTAAAATGTCTTCAAATGGTGATTGTTCGGATTGCACAGAAACGGCTGAAAGCCTTGCAAAAGCAGCTGCAAATCAGGAAGACCTTTATTGCACAAATCTCGTTGTTAAATCGAAAATATCATTTCTTTACCTTAAAGTAGTTGGTGCTGTCCGAGTAGCACTTCTTCATATGACCCACACTCTTCTCGTACTCCTTGATGGCCGATTCTGTGGTCTCGTGCAGGGTTTTGGTGCCACCGCAAACGAGGCTACTATGGAATCTGGACATGTACGAGCGACTTTTATAGTTGGCACTCTTGCTGCCCGCCTGCAGGAGGCGCACATATCCAACAGAATTTCCTACCAAAAAAAAGAGATCCATTATTAATAATAGAATATTTTCCTGGGAGGTGCCAATAGTACCTACCAACTTGTGTTATCACCTTTCTGAACAGATCCATGTAGGTCTCGCCATTGCCGGAGAGACCCAGCTTTTTGATCTTCTTGAGCAAGGTGTCCGCCCGCTCATACGGATACGATTCGTTGGTATGCTTGTGCTCCGAGTGATAGCGCAGCTCCTTCAACAGACGCGACTTGATCTGTTCGTCGTGCAGGAATGTGGAGAACGTGTAGAACTTCTGGCGCAGAAACTGATAGATAAAGTTCACGGTGGTATTGATGATGCCAGTGCCATGCGTTTGCACTGAATTCGCCACATGACGGGTGCCAATGATATCCAAGTGCTTGCTCTTGCTCTGCATCTCCACAAAGATCTGCAGATTCATGTTGTAGGCATACGAGGAGGCGAATGTATGGATATTACGCATGATCTGCAGTACATCTATGCCCTGTTTCGACCAAAATTAAGCTGTAATACATCATTAATTGTTTTGTGAGAAATGTAGTATTACTTGGTCGATGATCTGGTTGGGCAAATGATCATCGATGGGACACAATTGCAGGACCTTGTCGGCAAAGTGGCGCATCTTCTCGTATGTTTTCCAGTCGTGCGGTGCGATGGTTGTTAAATTGTAGAATGTTTCAGTGAAATAGTTCTCAAGATTATCTAGAACAACCAGCAGAAGTCTGTTTAGGTAGTGTGGCATGTACGATAAGATATATATAAATAGGTGATTTTAAATGGATTTTTATAGCAGCAAATGTCCAGTAAAAATGTCTTCTGATTTGGACGTACCTCTCATTACGCTGTAGTCCCCTTGGAATTCCATAGCTTCAACATTTACACAGCTGCGATAGTCTAGTAGATTCGTTTGGAACGGTTGATCCTGGTTCAAAAACAGATGCGACAAGGCCTCCACACGCAAAAAGAACTCCAGATGGGTCTTGAGAAACTCATTGGCCAGGTCACAGGCCGATTGCTTGGAGCTACCATCACGCCCGAATATCCCCAGCGTCTTGTCCAGTTGATTTGTCACTGCAATTATATTCTATAGATATGGCTGGTTAGTTCCAAGGCTTGAGAGAATGCCCTTTGAGTGAGTGCCAGTGTACCTGTAGGCTGTAAGGATTACGCTGCTGCTCTGTGTACTCCTTGAGCAGGGATGTGCTTATAAAACAGTAATTATACATGAGACTGGTCGAATCAAACTGCCCCTTGATGTTTCGCTGAAAATCGCTGAGATTGTTGATGCGCAACAATATCGATTGAAATTGCCTTTGCATGTCGACCGGCAGCAGGCGATCCTTCTCCAGGAACTCGCTAAGGGCCAGATTCACAAAGGTCAATCGTTTTTTGCTGGGAAACCCCAAGATGGATCTCTCCGCCAGCTTAATCGTTGAGAAAATGTTCATTTTTCGTTGCAGTAGCTTCAAATCCACGATCTTTCTCTTTGTGCTCAACAGCAGATGGAAGACCTTCTGTTTCTGCCATTGGACGAGGGAATTTATGAGCCGCATCACATTGATTTCGTTCGATTCGAAGGTCTTTTGGAGAACTCTTAAATACTGCAGCAGACGGCAGACAGTGAACCACTCGGACTTTGACAATGGCGTCGTTAGGGCCACATGGCGATTGATTAGTGAGTCCATCATTAGATTTACTTGATCCGCATACGATTGGCCCCTGAGTATCAGCTGCGAGAAGGTCTGCAGCTTACCAAAGACACCGGCAGCAAACACCCTCTGTACGTGGATCGTCCACAGGCAGATCTGTGTGCCCAGATGGCGGCACTTTTTCTGGTCGCTCAGCTTGGTTTTCTCCATTAGCGCGTGATGGGACTTGTGGTTATCTTGTGGCTTGGCTTGGGGGGGTGTCTTTATCAGCGTCTTGGCATGCCTGGCCAAAAAGGCGGAGGGGGACCAGCAAACACTCTGATTGAGGGCCAATCTTTTATGCCTGCTTGCCACATCCAAGACACTCTTTATCAGCTTTCCCTCCATCTGAATGCCCAGCTCATGGAGCACTGCCACCAAGGCTGTGAGGCGTATCACATTCTTGGGGTCCTCGTAGTTCTTATAGTCGTTGCCATGGTTTGCCTCAATTTCAAGCATTATTTTACGAATATATGCATTGGAATGTTGATTAATATGATTGATGTCCTTCAGGGTGAATTGTTTTTTCAGCTCCAGCAGGCTGTTCAGCAGGATGCCAAATAGATTGCCCGTAATCACAGTCTCTATATCATCGAGAGAGGTCAACAGTCCATTCAACTCCATGCTGCTGCATTGGTCAGAGGTCTGTTTGCTGTTGGACAGCGCCGCTAGCCACTTTTTGTACAACGTCCACTTGGCCGCAATCTTTGATTGATCCGAAATTTCATTAAAAACGACCACATCTTCAAGTAGTTCAGTCATGGCGTCAAAGACAGTCTGTAATACGAGACGTATTTACTCACACGTAAGATCTGATCTCGCTTTCTTGGAAATACTCACAAACAAGTGTACTTCGCTGATTTCCAGTGGCATGCTACCAGATGCACTGATCTGCTTCCAAAGAGTCTGAACCATCACAATAATGCGTTTGAGCAGAAAGTACACCTGACAAAAGAAATCTATGGCGCTGCTCATGCGGTGGAGGCATCGTTCCAGTCCGGCTGTGTCGGATACGGCGGGCAGTCGGCCGTCGCCCAGTTGAGAGTCGTTGAAGAGAAATGCCAACTGATACTGCTTGGCCGTTAGGGACAGATCCCGACATTGATTGCACAGATTGGCTAGGGTTTTTAATGGCTTATTGGCCACCAGTTCGGATTCCTCCACACTCGTGTCACAGAATCTGGCATTGGCACCGCTCCCGTAATTGAGTTCTATTGGGGATGTCATGGCCACCAACGTCACAGACTCGACCGTATTTAAGCTAAGCATTTCATTCTTTAATGATTTCATAGCGCTATCGTGCTCCTCCATGAACGAGCCGTAATCCCTGAGGATATCCTCGGCGAACAAAGCTGTGTCAAAAAATATACAATATGCAATTTCAGAGTTTGGTAACATTAATTAAGGTTCTTACATATGGTACTTTGCTCATTTTTCATGGTTGATTGCCTGGCTAGGGTAAAGTAAAGTAAATGTAATGTTTTGTTTGGATTTTCTTATTAGTAATTTAGAGATGGAACATTTCAAGTGGGAGTATTCCGATGAGATTCCGATAGCGCAGTCATCGAATTGTCCACCCGACAAATTTTTCGAAAACATGGGCCATGCTTTTCCCGATTCCTTTGGCGGCCACAAACAACATTCTTAGCAAATCCCAAATGTAGGCCGCCTTATTGTTGATCACATTCTCAATTTTGTTTGGCCTTTGGAAATAGCGTTTAAAGCCTCATAACACAAAGGCTAGCCAGCAAAATTGGGTCACAATCGATCAACTCTGCTGAAGAGCTGCTCCCAGCTCAACTGGACGGATTTATCTCTCCCGCTATCACGTCATGCCTTTTCCATAGGGCTATCTCTGTTTTTGCAGTTAGTCTGTTAGCAGAGAACCGGGTGCCTGGTCTCTTATAGTTTTTAAGCAAACTTTTTTGTTCTCTTCATGCCACAAATGTCGTCGACTAATAAGTCGAATTTACGTATTCGATTCGTTCTGTGTACCAACCTTAAGAAATTCCCTTATTTCCATTCCCAATTCGTTACATCGGCTCTGATAGAGGCCACAGATATATCGGCCACAAATTCGCTCACAAATTGTACTTACGTGTATCATTTATTCCAATACATTGCTTTAAAATCCTTTTCGCTCATTCACTTTCAAACAATTTATATTTGGCGCGCACCTCTCGTTTCCAGTTGATTGTATCGATAACCGAACTTGAATCGGGTAAGGTTCTCTTTGAACCGGTAGGCAACTTGAATAACTTTACTTTGATTGGAACTTCATTTCCTAACCATTGAAAATGTACGTGATGCTCATATTCAGTAGGTGGAGCATATTCAGAATGTTGTTCAACGAAAATTGGACCTTGGATGGTATACCATTCAGGCTGAGCCATTTTACAGAGCCAGAGACTAGTATTCAAATTGGTATCGATAAGTTAGTTTTAATATGTATTTTATATATGTACATCACATATAATATATCCATATAAACTTAGTTTTTCATGCGTTGAGTTTAAATATACCGCCACATTATGAACATTACAGTTAAACCGGGAACGACGCGATTTTTGCTTTCGGCCACCTAAAGTAATGAAGATTAATAATTTAAGCGCAGTTCAGGTGAAAGATATCGTGTTTTTGTTTTAAATTCAGATGAAAGATGGTTTGGATCTAGAAGAATAATTTACAATCAAGCAGTTGAACTATTTAAATAGAGGGGGCTTTAGTGGGCTAATTTCGTTTTTTCATCATACGAGACGCTACATTGTTGTTGAGGGATCAAAATTGGAGCAAAAACAATCGAAGCAATCGCCGTAACAGGAAAACAATGCAAGTATTGAAAACAAGCCAGTCAAGTAGAAAATAGATTAACTAATTGGATAAAATTATGCGGGCATAGATAAAGGCCCGGTTGACAACATTTAAATTCTTGTCGCTCACATTCAAAAAAGTTCGATTTGGCGCGCGCCACTTGGTATATTTTTCAAATGAGACCGTATATTTCGGTGCTGTTCTGAGGGTCATACTGTAGAAATACTGGTTTTCGCCGCGCTGTCATGGTATTTTTGTCAATTTTCATCAATCTATTAATTTAATTTTCAATGTTATATAGAAATCCAATAAATGCAAGTATTTCGAATAGACCAATCATGTATAGAATTGATTTACCAATCGTACAAAATTGAGTGGGCATGGCTAAATATTCCATATAGATAGTATTATTCAACGGAACAAAGAATAGGAGGAATTGGTCGTTTTTTTTTTAATTCGCCGCAATTCGCCGCAGTTCGCCGCAATTTCGCTTTAGCAACAATGAGTCTCGTTCCATACACAATGTTGCGGCAACATTTACTTGAAAACCGTATTTTAGTCAAAATAAAATACATTAAGGTAATTAAAAGAAGCAATCTTGTAGAAAATGCATTTATCTATGGGATAAAGCTAAGTGGGCATCTAAAGCTTGAAATATAGGCAATACCCGATTCGCCGCAGTTTCGCTGTTGCAACAATGAGTCCCATTCCATACACAAACATGTTGCTAATTCCATGCACACATACCCTGGGGGAAATGGATGTTATAGAATTGTGAATACGTTTGTCTTCCAAGGCTCAGGATCGAGATAAATATATACAGGATACTAATAATGTACTTGAATATGTCTAAAGAATATCAATTTGAGAAAAGGTCTTAATAAATTTCGTTTGATCTTCATATAAAATTAGCGAAATAGGGTGTACAAAGGCTATACACGCATCACGTCTTTAAATACCAGCAACATTGCAACTGATTTTTTGTTGAACTATTTTGTTTGAACCTTGTTTTAGTCAAAATACAACAAAAGCAAGGACTAAAAACTAACCAATGGTGTAGAAAATTGATTCATTAATCGGATAAAATTATGTGGGCATGGCTAAATGTTATATCTAGCTAGTAATATTCCACGGAATATCAAAAACGAGGAAAAGTATGTATATTTACGGTATATTTATAAAATGAGACGGTATATTTTGGTATATCTCTGAGGGTCGGACAGTATATTTTTGACAGAAAAAAACATAAACGTGTTGGGGAGTTATTGAAATTTGTGTTGTTGAAAATAGTATTTGCAGTAATTTCCGTCGCATTGTTTTAAGTAATTCAGGTTTAATGCAGAACGTATTTGTTTAATTTCTTGTACACTACTCACAAAGCCAACCAAAATGGAGGCGTCAGAACCAGGTTGATTATAACATAAGTTATTAACCAATACGTCTCTATCTAACTGTTTATTTTTGAAGAAAACGCGTGTGGCGATGACGCCGAGGCATCCGCAATAACCTCCGAGACAATGGCGACAGAAGCAGTGTCGAAGGAAATTCAAGATTCGACATGCGAAGTGACTTCCACAACAACAATCGATGATGCAGCACCCGATGGCCTTAACAAAAGCGTTTCCGAATCGCCACCAACTCAGGAGGAAACCAGTTCATCGCGCTCAAGAAGCCGCACTCGTGATGGAAGCGAGCCCACGCGTTCGGCCAGTGGCTCAGAAAGGTCCCGCAGCGGATCCAAGGCTTCAGGCACAAGTTCTCGCAGTGGCTCACGGTCGCGCAGCGGCTCGCGGCACTCGGAAGGATCTCGACGGTCGCGCAGTGGATCAAGGCGTTCGGGTAGTGGCTCCAGGCGGTCGGGTAGTGGGTCCCGCAGCAGATCCGGCTCAGGATCAAGGCGCTCTCGCAGTGGCTCTGGCTCGCGACGATCTCGCAGTGGATCTGGCTCTGGACGTTCTCGGAGTGGCTCCAGGCGCTCTCGCAGTGGATCCGGCTCTAGGCGGTCACGTAGTGGCTCGAGACGTTCCCGCAGCGGCTCGAGGCGTTCTCGGAGTGGCTCCAGACGCTCTCGTAGCGGATCCAGGCGCTCTCGTAGCGGGTCTGGCTCGAGACGTTCCCGCAGCGGCTCGAGACGTTCTCGCAGTGGCTCGAGACGCTCCCGCAGTGGATCCAAACACTCTCGGTCTCGCAGTGGCTCTAGAAAATCGCGCAGTGGCTCGAGAAAGTCTCGCAGTCGATCCAACAGCGTTGAATCACCAAATAAAAAAAGAAATGGTTCCCAAGACCGTTCGCGGTCTGGCAGTGCTGGATCTATTGGTACTTCAAGGCGGAGGCGACAGGCCATCAGCGACTCTGAAGGTAACTTTTTGTGTAGCATTCAGTTCAAACAGTATTCATTTGCGCAAATGCGCTTGCAGATGAAGCACCCACAGTCGAAAAGAAACGTCCCAAGATTACGGATACGGACAATGAAGACGACGACGAGACGCCGGCAAATGCTTCCGCCACGGAGAAGCCCCAAGATAAGAATGTAGAGAGTTCCGATGACGAAAATATACCCATTTCAAATGAACCAGAGTAAGAGGATTCCCATCGACAGGCTTAGAATATTTTAAGATTTAATATTTGAAATTTTTAAATTGCAGCCACAACAATTTTATGTCGGACTTTGATGCAATGCTACTGCGTAAGAAGGAGGAGAAGCGAGTACGACGCCGCAAGCCAGATATTGATCTGATTAATGATAATGACGACCTCATCGATCAATTAATTATAAGCATGAAGAATGCCTCGGATGATGACAGGCAATTGAACATGACCGGACAGCCGGCCACCAAGAAAATATCAATGCTAAAGCAAGTGATGTCGCAGCTGATCAAAAAGGATCTGCAGCTGGCCTTTTTGGAGCACAATATACTCAACGTACTTACCGACTGGCTGGCGCCATTGCCAAACAAAAGTCTGCCCTGCCTGCAAATACGCGAGAGTATTTTACGCCTGTTATCGGATGTAAGGAGCAGTCGACTTAAGGCCCTTTTCTGTATATCTCTATAATCGTATATCCTTTGCTCACCTCTCCCTTAGTTTCCTACGATAGAGAAGGGTTTGCTGAAGCAGTCGGGCATCGGCAAGGCTGTGATGTACTTGTACAAGCATCCCCAGGAAACCAAACAGAATCGCGATCGTGCTGGTCGGCTAATATCCGAATGGGCCCGCCCCATCTTCAACCTAAGCTGTAATTTTTCAGCCATGAGCAAGGAGGAGCGGCAGGAACGTGATCTGGCACAAATGTCAAGGCACAGGAACAAAAGTCCAGAGCCAAATCAGGCGGCCTCCGAGGAAAGCCGCTCCCACTCACTCAGTCAGACATTTTCCAGCGAGGACAAGCAACTGCGTCCCGGTGATCCCGGTTGGGTGGCTCGTGCACGTGTACCAATGCCTTCCAACAAGGACTATGTCATACGACCCAAGTCCACAGTGGAGGGCGAAGTATCTACGGTAAGCCTTTGTGTGTTTGGGACTAATGGCATTCCATTTCTAACTCCCAATTTGTGTGTTTCAGTCAACAAAGCGTAAGCCAAATCGTTATGAAAAGCACATGAAACGTTTCCTCGACTCGAAGCGCTTGAAGGAGAGTCGTCGAGCCGTCGAAATATCCATAGAAGGACGCAAAATGGCGTTGTAAGAAGTGAATCCTACTCGTAGCTAAGTTTCAATATAAAAGAGAAATCATCCAATCCCAACATAGAACAAAGTTAGTAATATAGATTATATTTTTGAATATAATACTGATATATCTATGGTTCATCACCAAGAGCACACAATATACATAAAAGAGTAAATTACCCAGCTAATGAAGCATCAATTAATGAGTTACATATATGAAAAAGATAGGGACAGAGACGACTACGATGGGTCGTTCTTATACCAACTGTATATTAGTGTTGTGTTGCTCATGAGTGAGTGAACAAAAAAGAGTTATTCGCTTAAGTGACCAACTGAACATGTTCCTTCCAAGCTGTTCTTTTTTGTTCACTTGTTCTTTGTTGTTCATTTGTTTTGTGTTGTTTACTTGTTCTTTTTTGCTCACTTGTTCTATGTTGTTCATTTTTGTTCATTTGTTCTCTACTCACTTTTTGCGCAATTTTGCTCCTCAAAGGGCATTTTACGACACACTTTTTGTATTACCGGCAAAGCTGTTTACTCTTTCAAAAATTCAGTATGTCTCTAGTTCGAAAGTATAGTGAAATTTGGAACCATCTGTGCATGAATAGTGAACAACTGAGAGAACAAGTCAGCAACTGAGCAAGTGACTAACTGAGCAATCTAAGAGAGCAAGTGAGCAATATGAGTGAACATGTTCACCAAAATGAGCAATGTTTACCCAACACTATTCTTATACCAACTGTATATATATAAGTGTGTGTGTGTGTGTATGTATTGTTTATATATGTATGTATTCTGTTTAAGTAAAAAATAAATTTCAGTGCTTCAAATCGCAAATCTAATCAATTTTTAATCTTCTGCTACTACATACTACAAAGCGATCAATACCTAATATGTGCATGCCCAGCTATTACTTTCTAATAATCTTTAGATGATACCCAAGAGAAACTACAGAAATGCCTCCCCTCCAGCTATCATCGATAGGGTAAGTTATATTCAATAAATGTTTTAATAATCACACAGATATAGGTCTTTATGGAATGTGTTCTCTAATCTCTAATTGCATGTATTTACTTAATTCATTATTTAATCCTAAAATCTACAGAAAAGACCCGAATCATCGAGAAAGTATGGTTTATTCTGTACATACAAGGTACTTAATAGACGTTTAAATTATCACAAAGAATCTATTATATGTTTGGCTATGGTAAATGATAAATATTTTGGGACATTTAATGGAATCGGATTTAATTTGCTAAAGCGTGAGGATGTTCGTGTGGCTAGGTAGAGGCAAGGCAGCACATATGCAGCAGCAGCCTTGACCGGAGTCTTGGCAGGCTCTGGGTTTGGCGGCAGGCGTGGCCGGTGCTGGGGTTGGAGCTGCCGGCTCTCGTTCTGGCTGGACTTCCTGATCTTCATTGGCCTCCTCTTCGTCCTGGGCCTCCAACTCCTCGCCGTTGTCCTCGCCTTGGCCATCCTCGCCCTCGGCACCCTCCTCATCACCTTCACCCTCGCCGCCTTCGGGGTTGGCCTCGACCATCTCGAAGTCCTGATCATCGCCAGTGGCCTCTGATGGGTCGTACAGCTCGCCTTCGCCACCCTCGGTGGTCTCTCCCTCGGCAGCCTCCTCGATCTTGCGCTTCTTACGCTTTCTTTATTGGAGCCAACCCCATATTCGACTTATACGACGATGGTAATATATTACTAGATAGCTTAGCAATAGATATCCCTTGAATCTAAGTAGATTCATCAATTAAAATGTGCATTTAAAAAGACTATTACTGATCTAATGATGGCACACGCACTGTCAATTAATAGCCGATTGTGCGTGTGTGCATCGATGACTAAAACCATATGTTTTATGTACTCCATGTGACTTACATTATTTTGCTTCTTAAGCAAAACATTGAAACATTCCCAGATAGAGCTATGTACCTAGTGATTCTGCCACTGCATTGCTTTTAGTTAGCAATTATTTGTAGTAGTGGTAGGCCCAACAAATCAAAAAGATACTACCTCGCTCACTTGTCGCTTGCCGTGTTGGAATTAATTATAAATGTCAAATTAAGGGCATTTTTGACACACACACACACGCACAACAGCCCCCCCATTTGGAAATCGGGGTACTATACCCCCAACAGTACACTGTGCCGCGATAAACTGCTGCACACACAAGTGGGGTGGAAAAATACCGAAGACGAAAGAAAATAGAGATAAACAAAAGCTTCCAGCTTGGAGTGTCTGGCCACGAGCATATGGTATGGTATGAGGATGTTGGGAGACTGCATGCTGTCCGGGTGGCTTTGTCTAGGATGACGAATTGTCTAGCGGGGTGCTGGTGCTGGTGCTGGTGCCATACTATCGCATCATAGTTGGGCTGGAGGGGGGGCTCTCATTATCTCTTTGGAAAATCGCCAAACACGGCTACCAACACCCCGAAGCCACACACCATTAGAGCAGCACTTGGGTTGTTGTTTCGGGTTCACCTCTGTCGCTTGTCCGCCCCTTATCGCCTTAATATTAAACCGGTTGCGCTATTGTACAATTGTTCAAACGCCTGTGCACTCTCGTCTAGGTTGGTCTGGATTGATTCGTTAGAGCTCTGCGGCCGAAACAACACAAAGAAAACACACAATCTAAAATGTCGCAGGTGAAAAAGAACGAGAAGGTCGGCATTGTGGGCAGGTAAGACCAGAAACCAGCAAGGACCCAACCGAATAGGGCATCCCTGCTACATCCATACACATATTCTGCTTTCACAGCGGTCTCATTGGACGCTCCTGGTCGATGCTGTTCGCTTCTGTTGGCTACCAGGTGATGCTCTACGATATCCTGCCGGAGCAGGTGTCCACGGCGCTGACGGCCACACAAAAGGAGCTGCTCGATCTGGAGGCCAAGGGCCTGCTGCGTGGCAAGCTGACAGCTAAGCAACAGTTTAGCTGCATGTCCGGCACCAACGACATCAAGGAGCTGGTCAAGGGGGCCATTTTCATCCAAGAGTGCATACCCGAGCGCCTGGACCTCAAGAAAGCGCTCTACAAGCAGCTGGACGCTGTTGTGGATCCCAAGACCATACTGTCCAGCTCAACGAGCACCTTCCTGCCGTCTCTGTTCAGTGCGGATCTGAAGAACAAGCAGAACGTAAGTAAACACAGTCCAGCCATATATCTATCAAGACGAGACTCCAGATAGCAGAGCAGCAGGCCAGCGCATGCATCGCCGTGTGTCCGGGGGTCTGTGTGTCATCTGTCCTTGTCCCCGTTTCGGCTTAATCTGTAATGGAAATGTTAACAATTTTTGTGTGTTCGTTAAACAGGTTTTGGTCTCACATCCCGTCAATCCACCGTACTATGTTCCTCTGGTGGAGATTGTGCCAGCGCCATGGACTAAGCCCGAATTTGTGGTCAAGACCCGTGCATTGATGGACGAAATTGGCCAGAAGCCGGTGACGCTGTCGCGTGAGATTGAGGGCTTTGCCCTGAACCGTATACAGTATGCCATATTGAATGAGACCTGGCGTTTGGTGGAGGCTGGCATCCTGAATGTCAAGGATATCGACAGTGTGATGAGCGATGGCCTGGGCATGCGTTATGCCTTCTTGGGACCCCTGGAGACGGCCCATCTGAATGCCGAGGGCATGGCCAACTATTTTGAGCGCTACTCGAAGACCATTTACAACGTCAGCGAGACCATGGGACCCACGCCCAAGATGGAGGGGCCTGTGGCCGAGGAGGTGTCCAAGCAGCTGAACGAGATGGTGCCGCTCGACAAGCTGGTCGAGCGACGCACCTATCGCGACAATTGCCTGACCCATTTGAGCATACTGAAGAGTAAGCTGAATAATCAGTAAATGCCACTCCGTCCATGCCATGCCCCACATTTCCATTGGCTTTGCCTAATGTTATGCTTCTTTTCGTTACAATAAACATATTTTTGAATAACTAAATAATGCTGAATCCTTTTTGATTTTATTTGATAAATCATAGAAGAAGAAGAGGCTCAGGCTCTCTCTTTCTCAATCTGAGTAAGGGTTCTAAGTAAATAGCTCTCTTGTCCTTAGGATAATAATAGAAAGAGCATTTCTTGTAGTAATAGAAAGAGTATAGAGTATTTCTGTTGAAACTTATTAAGTACTGTGGAGCTGGAGGGCCGGGGTTCTACATATCAGTTCGCTTTATCTTAAGACATCAAAAACATAAAAAAAACAAATCAAAAGAAAAAGTAATACTTCATTTGGGAGATAGCCAAAACACGCTGCGTACTGCGGCCATTCTGACCTTTTTGTGGGGAAGGTTTATCTTCAAGGTTAAACAACATCACAATTGGAATAATTCACTTTCATACGACATTGGTGCGTTGCCCGCTCTGCATTTCGTTTGCTATCCGGAACCCGGCTTCTTTGAGAAGCTCGGGCGCCTGATATTTGGCGTGGAATACGATGCATTGACCACTGCATTCGCCGTCACTGGCTTCAATGATCTACGCTGCTGTACGCGCATCTGTGGCAGCGGTGTGCTCGTGTGAAAGATCTTTTGGCCAGCCTTTGGCTTCGATGGCATGGGCGTGTCTGGTGGATGGACTGGATTGAGGTACGTTCCCTCATTGGGAGCCACACTGAGTGGCTTTACAATAGGTATGACACGCTTAATGGGTATGGATGCCTTCGTAAAACCATTGAATTTGGACATCGGCTCATTGATGGACGGCGTCTTCATGCGGCTGCCCAGGATTGAGCGCCTGTTGGCCTCGGCTCCCTTTATTGGCGGATTGACAATCGAAAACGAATTACGACGCTGTCTGAACGGGGGCGGACCACCAGGAAGGCTGCTGCTCGATAAAGTATTTCGTGGCTCTTTTGGTGGCACATTCTGTATGTTTTCAATCAACTGACTGGCCTTCCTCTCCGGCATCAGCTTGGACTTGTCGTGAATGGACAGAGAAGAGGATCGTCGACGCATTGAGCCCGCCTCATCGTTTGACACAATCGCTTTAACTGCAGGCTGCAGATCTGCAGATGGCGGCTGTACAAAGCAGCTGCTTGGATACTGCCCCCCATTGCTGGGATTAACCAAGAGAATGACTGTGCGTGGATCGGCACCATGCTGTTCGTTGTGGCTGCGATTGTGGCGCTCCAGGATCTCATTGATTTGAAAGGCCAGGGATTCGTCCACCAATTCAGTCATGAATGGCTCTCTCTTTTGGGGCACTGGTGCTGCTGGGGCACTCATTGGATGTAAATCCTTATCATATAGATCGGGACGGGAGTCGCCATCGAATGTGGCCGAAGAGCAGACCATGGCATCGGGGAAGTCCTGCATTTTGCTACCGGGTGTAATTTGCTCCTCCACAGACATTGTCCTTTTGTCCTGTAAGAGAGTTATCCAACATAAAGCCCTGCCTTCAACAAGTACTTAAAATAATTTTAAAAAACATACTTTCAGCTCGAGGTCAAAGGTTCCCTGCCGTGTGTACGAGTGTGGCAATGTTGTTACTGGAGTGGTATAGTCCCCATCTCCTGAAGCAGCAGCCGCAGCACACATCGAAGTGGGCGTGCCACCGAAGATGGCTGCATCCAGCGACTCAATCACCGAGTCAAAATGATACCTCTTCGTAATGTCCACCTTGTCATGCACTAGAGTTTTCAACTCTTGCAAAAGTTCGCCCACATTCTTTCTTTTCGATTGATGCCCGATCAGCGTTTGACTCTCGGGCGTCTGGAAATCTGTCTTGTTCTCTTCCTGCGGTGTTTCTTCCTTCGCCGTCATGGCGTCCAAGATCGGTATGCGTAGCATTTTTAAATCCTGCTCGAAATTGGCATTGGAACGATAGCCACTGTCAGCGGGTGGCTCCTCTTCTACCAGCTTGACTGGCGATTCGGCGACAATCATTTGCAGAGTTTCTGCCAAAATTGTTTTATCAAACATTTTTTTTTGTGAGTCGCCTACTGTTCCCCTGGATTTCGAGCCATTATGCGGCGGTGTATTTATCATCGATCGCGAGGCATTAAGCTTGAGCAATTGCTTTTGAAACGAGTTGTTTGTGGGTCGGTTGGGCGGCCGTGCTGCCTCGCCGGGCGCAACATCCGGGTGGACCAACACGGGTGGACTTTCATTTTCCAGATCAGGATACCGATTCTCTACAGCCTTTGCTTCCTCCTTCTCTTTTTCAAGAGTCGTCAAGTTAATTCCCTAAAAAATTATTTGTAGGTGTGTGTGTGTGTGTGTGTAAGAGTGTATGCTTTCGCATACAGTTAAACATTTGGTAATGTGTGTGGCTTACCTTGATGCAAGCCTCTTTTTCAACAGAATCGAAAGGATCGTAGGGTCCCTTGAAACTGTTGGACTCAACCATTGAGGCTTCGGGTTCCTCCAATATTGTCTCCTCTTTCTGTGGTTCATCCCAGCCGGTCAGGTCAATAAGGTTTTCAGTGTCGCACATTTTTATCAGTAACAAATTCAAACAAAAAATAGCGGAACTCGCGAAACCAGTGTGATTTATCGTTAAAATATACTGTCCGACCCTCAGAAATATACTAGAATATACCATCTCATTTTATAAATATACCGTAAATATACATACATTTCCTCGTTTTTGATATTCCGTGGAATATTACTAGCTAGATATAACATTAAGCCATGCCCACATAATTTTATACGATTAATGAAGCAATTTTCTACACCATTGGTTAGTTTTTAGTCCTTGCTTTTGTTGTATTTTGACTAAAACAAGGTTCAAACAAAATAGTTCAACAAAAAATCAGTTGCAATGTTGCTGGTATTTAAAGACGTGATGCGTGTATAGGCCTTTGTGCACCCTATTTCGCTAATTTTATATGTAGATCAAACGAAATTTATTAAGACCTTTTCTCAAATTGATATTCTTTAGACATATTCAAGTACATTATTAGTATCCTGTATATATTTATCTCGATCCTGAGCCTTGGAAAACAAACGTATTCACAATTCTATAACATCCATTACCCCCAGGGTATGTGTGCATGGAATTAGCAACATGTTTGTGTATGGAATGGGACTCATTGTTGCAACAGCGAAACTGCGGCGAATCGGGTATTGCCTATATTTCAAGCTTTAGATGCCCACTTAGCTTTATCCCATAGATAAATGCATTTTCTACAAGATTGCTTCTTTTAATTACCTTAATGTATTTTATTTTGACTAAAATACGGTTTTCAAGTAAATGTTGCCGCAACAGTGTACATGGAATTAGCAACATGTTTGTGTATGGAACAAGACTCATTGTTGCTAAAGCGAAATTGCGGCGAACTGCGGCGAATTGCGGCGAATTAAAAAAAAACGACCAATTCCTCATATTCTTTGTTCCGTTGAATAATACTATATATATGGAATATTTAGCCATGCCCACTCAATTTTGTACGATTGGTAAATCAATTCTATACATGATTGGTCTATTCGAAATACTTGCATTTATTGGATTTCTATATAACATTGAAAATTAAATTAATAGATTGATGAAAATTGACAAAAATACCATGACAGCGCGGCGAAAACCAGTATTTCTACAGTATGACCCTCAGAACAGCACCGAAATATACGGTCTCATTTGAAAAATATACCGAGTGGCGCGCGCCAAATCGAACTTTTTTGAATGTGAGCGACAAGGATTTAAATGTTGTCAACCGGGCCTTTATCTATGCCCGCATAATTTTATCCAATTAGTTAATCTATTTTCTACTTGACTGGCTTATTTTAAATACTTGACCTAGATTTTTTGTATTACATTTTCATTATTTTCGGCAGAATGGTGGCCGAAAGAAAAAATCGGGTCCCTCCCGTTTTAACCGGTTTGTAATGTGGCGGTATATTTAAACCCAACGCATGAAAAACTAAGTTTATGTGGATATAATATATGTGATGTACATATAAAATACATATTAAAACTAACACATGTAGATGATGTGTCGTGTTAATATTCTCCAATAATTGCGAACACCCTTAGCGACTGTTCGAGTGTCACCAGCTTTCAGCCATTAAAATGGCTCAGCCTGAATGGTATACCCTCCAAGGTCCAATTTTCGTTGAACAACATTCTGAATATGCTCCACCTACTGAATATGAACATCACATACATTTTCAATGGTTGGGAAATGGAACTCATTGTTGCCTACCGGTTCAAAGAGAACCTTACCAACAGAACACGAGAGGTGCGGGCCAAATATAAATTGTTTGAAAGTGAATGAGCGAAAAGGATTTGAATGCAATCTATTGCAATAAATGATACACGTAAGTACAATTTGTGCGCGAAAATTCCTTTAAAAAAATAGATGGATGAAATTGACAAAATATACCATTATATACCGATATACCGTAAATATACCGTCAGATCAATTTTGACTTAAAAAAATACCGTAAGCGGCCACCCTGCGCTCAACTTCAAAACAATGCCAAATTCCCGCCAAATTCCCTGGACAATTGTATTGGTAAGGTTATTAATGATGATACCTGGGTGATTAGATATATATCGATATCTATTCAATAATAGCTTTGGATATGAAACGATGGAACTGACTCCAAGTTGCGTTAATTGCTTTACATATATGCAATATTAACATGAATTAAGAATAAATATGGTAATAATATATTAAAAGCCATTGCCTCAATTACTCTACAATATTTTTATCAGATTCCCGGTACGTTTAATTGAAATTTATAATTTTATAAGTTACCTTGCGTCATTGCATCTAAAATATGTTAATATTATGATATTGAAATACTGGTTGTATGGTTTTATACGGTATATAGTTCCTCAACTCTCTTTACTTTTTTGAAATTATAATATCATATGTTTAATTTACAGCTAAAATATAAGTTTTTCTTGTTTTATGAAAACTTAAAATTAAAATAGAATGTTATTTAACTATATCTTTCAAAAATACTTATATATATGTATATACATATTAATTTTATTCAAAAGCTTGCGGAAGTATTCTGTTCCATTCCAACCGTTCCGATACCCAACCGATTGCACCTGCACATACCGATGATAAACAGAATGACTAGATATTTATAATATATTTATAAGCAGCAACTAGTAATTACCTAATTAAATTAATTTTTTGCTACTGCTAAACAGTTTGCTTAGTCTCACAAGCCATTAATGGTGGGTGAGGAAACAACTGAGTGTTATTAATCAAATCAATAATAGTGCAATAAAATACAAGCAATATTTGTCATCGTGCAATTGACTTCTAAGCAAAGAGATCAATCAATCAATCGACAATCGTCAAGATGAACAGGAAATTCTTGCCAATTGCAGTCGGCGTGGTCCTACACATACTGTTCAACAATGTTGGGATCCAGGCACAGCTCAACCTCGACCAGATTGAGCTGCAGAAGCAGCTTCCGGAGGAGCTGCTGAAGTCGAACTTCACCATCAACGATGCCAAGGATGTGTTTCGCAACAAGTGCATAGAGGTGGCCGGCGAGGATGCTGGCGGCAAGGCGTACGAAGAAATTGAGTCCGGATTTGCAGTTCTCAGCGATTGCGTGAACGGCATTGTCAACTATACGACAATGCAGCAGGAAATCGAAGAGGCGAGCCCCGAGGGCGAGCTGGATGTGGTTTTTAATAAGTATTGCAACAAGCGATCCAGTGCCATTGAATGCTTTGATGTGTTCACCGCCAAACTCTCGCCTTGCCTTGACAAGGAGGAGCAGGAAAGTAAGGATGTTATCAAGCGGATCATTCAGAGTTTATTGAACTTTGTTTGCCACAAAGATGGAGACCAAATAGCTTTGTTTATTGCTGAGAAGGGGCCAGAGTGCCTCGAGTCCGAGAAGGACAATATCCAACAGTGCCTGAATAGCACCTTTTCTACGTATCTTAACTCTGCGGATATCCATGACAATAAGATCAAATCAATACCCAAACTGATTGTCGGCCAGCGACAATGTGATGATATGCTGAGCCTCCAGTCGTGCGTGGTCCACCGGCTGGAACAGTGCACCGACATAACGCCAGCCAATCTTGTGGAATCAATGTTCAACTTTATCAGAAACGAAACCCTATGTCGCAACTACCAGAAATCTCCCCTAACCGCAGCCGCCGCCAGCAGCAGTCCAGGCGTTCAGGCAATGCCTTTCTTGTACTCTTTGTTTCCCATGTTTATTTTCATGTTTGCTTTTCACAAATCTGCATAGTTCTAAGTTGCAAAAGTACCGCTTGAATCTCTCGAATATCTCGAATATATTTACTTTTTCATTCGGCGGCACACACCTTATCAAGATTCAAAAGTCAAGTAAATAATTGATGGAAGGTCGTGTGGTGTGTGCATATGGATTTTATGGATATTATTTATGCACTGGATTTACATACATACATATATCTGTACTCGTTTTAAGTGTTTACTCAAAATATGTAATAACTAATTTGTATTACCGGTGCTAGCACCATTCCATAGGTCAAACCCAAATATGGAGATGGGCGTGCCACATGGCTGGCTACTACTCTTTTGCACGCAACTCAGGCCGCGTTCAAGTCTCTATAATAGTAATTTACAAAATAAAAACAAAAATGTACGACAGCTTAGACATTGTCGTACCCTTTTGGCCATGTCGTGCGTCCATCTCTAAACTATGTATTAAATTTAATGAGGCCTTTGCTTTTTCATGTCTATTGCTTATTGTTTTTTTTTTTTTGTCACGGCAATGAATCTTGTGTATTAATCTGATCGAACGGATCAAAACACCCAATGGGATCGGATTAGGGATAACTCTTATAGCTCATCATGAAGTGGGTACGGGCTAAAGGAAATTATATTTATATATATGTATTGTATGTTTTTTAAATGAATACAAGTATCATAAATGTGCAAATAAAGTGATATAAATTTGAAAGAAAATAGAATCCAAAATGATAATTATTGAACGGCACGCGATGGATCGAAGATATACATATAGATATACAGATTTTGTTTTATTTTCGTTTTTGGTTTTCCATTTCTCTTTTTCATCTAGAGCCTGTTCGAGCCTAAATTTAAATAAAATAATTGTTAATATTTACGATCTCGTATTATGGTGGTTCGATAGATCGGATTAGATTATCGATAGAAGTAGTTCCGTTTTTGGTAATCGATTGCATTGTTCATTGTTCATTTTGCAATTACCCTTTAAATTTATCCCAAAGACTTCACCAACGTAAGCAAGTTGTGGCTTAAGATCATCATAAACCCATTTTCTAAAGAAAAAAATATATTTTCAAACAAGTGAAAGGAGCATTTAAACGGAAAACCAAACAAACTGATCAAGTGAACAGGTTCAGAGCGGCCAGAACCGATCCGATTTTTCATCGGTAATTGTTTACAGTTCTTGTCTTGGCTTGAATTTTTCTTAGAATATTGTAAAACTGGGAGGTTGTGCCAGTATGCGGAGTCATCTGCAAGTAAGGGCCGGGCCAAGCTGAAGCTTTCTGAAGCGCAATGAAGATCACTAGCACCAGGATGGAGGAAGAAGTGGACGCCTCTGTGATGGTGCCGATCTCTCCGCTGAGTATAGTGCTAACTGGAGTCTCCGTCGTCTTGCGCTTCATTTCCATCATCATCAACTGGAGTCTGGCCTATGATTATTGGCTGGAGGGATCCTACAGGTACACAGCCTGGACAATTGGATCGATTCTGTTGCCCATGGTGATGACATCGGCCATATACACGAATGTGTAAGTATGCCAATGCCAGGGCCTTGAGCGCATGTATTCCAATACTCAATTTCAGATTGTCTGCCAGCAACTCAGACCAGAGGGGCATGTACTCCACTGTTGTGCTGTCATATCTCTTTCGGGACGGATATGCCCTACATTATGCCCTGGAGTACAGCAAAGCACAAACACAAGGCCACAAAGAGTTAGAAATAAGGTTAGTACAGGATCTCGCTAGCCATGGGTTTCCATATCGGTAGCTGCATTATTAATTGGTTTGCCTTTCAGATACTATCAGCAAATGCTGAGGGAAGAGTGCGATGTGGGTTTTATCCGGCTCTTTGATTCGTTTCTGGAATCTGCGCCCCAAAAAATACTTCAGCTTGTGATACTGATGCGATCTTCAAAGAAATTGACATGTAATTTAGATATAGGTTTACATGGGAAGCATTTTTATATATGATTTACTTTCAGATTATCGCCTGTTGGCTTTCTTGATATATTTTGTTAGCATTGCCTGGTGCATACAGGCCTATAATCGTTCTAATCGCCTGGTGCAGCTAGACAAATATGACATAGCGGCCAAGGGGCGTTTTGTGCAATTCCTTTTTCTCCTATGTCTCACGGGTAACACAATCAACCATGTAATTATTATAACCGGTATGCACTCTATACATATTTTTTATTTTGCAGTTTCACGCACTTTATGCATTGCGTATATGGCCAGTCTCTACCCCCTGGAAACACTGGGGGTGTGCATCCTTCATGTATGTTTTTGTGGCACTGTCGTCTTTGTGTTGGACTCCCCAGCGATTGCCAAATCTAGAATGTTAAACTATATCTATTGCCTGACCTTTGGCGTGGTGTATATATTTATTTTCACCCCTGTAAAAGATGGACCAACAAAGTATAAGTACACCTCGTACCTGACATTTTGCCTTTTGCAAAACATTATCGTCTGTGTTCTATATATCGCCCTGTATTTTTCTATTGCCATTATTGCCTTATATGTTTGTGGTATCATACTCACGATCTATTACTATCTTTACTGCCACCCAAGTATTTTATGTCCATAGATACCCACTTAGATTTTTGTAAATTTGGTCGGGAAAATAAACGTGTTTCCCTACAGCTCGATTCTGTTCAATGATGAGGTAGGGACAATCCAACAATTAACAGGTTATAAAGGAGGGCAATTTTATACAATATAAGTTGAAACGAAGCAGTTTCTAATCGGTTGGGTGGATTTCTATATGCTATAACTAGCACGACAGTTCCTTTAGTGGATCCATCTGCGCAAGTGCAGCTGTATTAAATGTTAGTGCAAGACGTCGGGTTGTGTCAAGCCAAAACTCAGGAAGTCGGCTTCCAAAAATCGCAAGCGAAAGGGCTGAAGTCGACCTTGTTTTTATAATGAATAAACATTAAATTACGTATGGCCTATGGCATGTTTAGGTCAACCGAAAAACAAAGAACAGATTTATGTTCCTAAATATAAGTTATGAGGAGAACTCGATGCGCGAGACAGGATAGCATGAAGATCAGATACGGTGGAGAGTTTATTGAAGGAATATAATAAATAATGCAGACCTCTACGATTTAGAAGTTATTCCGGAAAAATGGTATGCAAGGTTCATTGATTCAAGGTATATTTATGGTACATTACATCTATTTCATCAATCTATTTAATTTCATTTTTAAAGATATGTACATATATTCAAAAAAAACATAGGATATAGAAACTTCCATACGCAGATGTCTTGATTAACCCATTGTAGACCAATGGGGTATTTAAATATTTCACCGAAAATGATAGAGGAAAGATACAATAGATCTATAAGAAGAATCTACATACATACAGCATTATTTTCCGCGTTTTAAACAGAGGGGGATAAAGTGAGTTAAGCTCATGTTTTGTTTTCGGTATATTTTGAAACTGTGACGTATATTTCGGTATACTCCTAAGAGTCAGACCGTATATCTCTTCGATAAATCCGCGGTCACACTGATCTGATTCCCTCAAAAAAGCATCATCATTGCCGGACAAAAAAGTTTTGAACGCCAAAGCCGCACGGAAATCAAGATTATAATAATCCTCTAGTGCATCATCTGTTCGTTGACTAATTCCTAAAGATGTCTTCACGTTACGATCGCGCTGTTACTATTTTCTCCCCAGACGGACATTTGCTTCAGGTGGAATATGCCCAAGAAGCCGTCCGGAAGGGCTCGACCGCGGTAAAACTCACGCTGTTGCAATGTTTCGCATGCATTTTACTCAAAATGAATTATATTCCTTAGGTTGGTGTTCGCGGCGGCAGCTGCGTTGTGTTGGGGGTGGAGAAAAAGTCTGTTGCCAAGTTGCAAGAGGACCGCACAGTTCGCAAAATTTGCATGCTTGACCATCACATTACAATGGCCTTTGCCGGCCTCACTGCCGATGCTCGCATTCTGATTAACCGTGCCCAAGTGGAGTGCCAGAGCCATCGGCTTAATGTTGAAGACCAAGTTACTCTGGAGTACATCACTCGGTATGCATAGTGCCGTGCCTTTCACTGCCTTTGGGCTTAATGTATTTATATTTTTCGTACATTTCAGTTACATTGCCCAGCTGAAACAGAAGTATACTCAGAGCAATGGTCGCCGTCCCTTCGGCATTTCTTGCCTGATTGGCGGATTTGATGGCGATGGCTCGGCGCATTTGTTCCAAACCGAGCCTTCTGGTATTTTCTATGAATACAAAGCAAACGCTACGGGTCGCTCGGCCAAGACTGTGCGCGAGTTCTTCGAGAAGAATTATCGTGAAGAGGATGTGGCCACTGAGAAAGGTGCCGTCAAGCTGGCAGTTCGCGCCCTGCTCGAGGTGGCACAGTCGGGCCAGAACAACTTGGAGGTGGCCATCATGGAGAACAACAAGCCGCTGAAGATGCTGGATCGGGAAGTCATCCAGGAATATGTGAACATCATCGAGAAGGAGAAGGAAGAGGATATCGAAAAGAAAAAGCAGAAGAAGTAACACACCAGGCACTCTCCAACAGAATGCCTTCAATTCGAACATTTTCTTAATTCAGGACCTCTGCAAAAATCTCCCCTAAGATTATCTATTATAACTTCACGCAAAAGTCATTTAGTTTTAGTAGGGAGGTTTTTACAGATTCCATTGATTTGGCGAATGTTCCACCGCATCGCATCGGGTGGCCCGATGGCACATTTTTATCTAAATAATTTTCTACATTTTGAAATGTTGTAAAGAGGTTAAAAGCTACATATATGAGTTGTATAAAATACATGGTCTACCAGACACGAGAACGGAGATCCAGCACGATTTTCCTTTCAAACATTCTATAACTGTAATAGCGATATTATTAATTTTATACGCGTGATATGTTGAGTATTCCCTCTGCTGCTGCTACTCTGGAGAGTCGTCGAAAACAGCTGGCTGGCTGCATTTTAAGAGGCAGCTGTTAGATTTCAATATTGGTCCTCATTCCAGGAGTGGGCAACTTGCTACTTGCAACGTGAACACGATGTTCAGGAAGATAATTTCAGAATTTTTTATGGAAACCTTATGAAATTAATAGTTTCTATCTGTCTATCTATACATCTGTGTATCTTTCATATTTCTATCTATCTTCGTTTCGATGTGGTTATGTCTAACGAGCCATAAAATCCTCTCGAACTTATGTATATTTGACCACACGACTAGCTCACAGCGCAATCCAGGGAACCACAAGATGAAGATGATGATAATGATAAAACCGTGGTCCCTCGGATCGTGATTCTAAGACAAACTGGCAAAATACAAGCTACCGTACCCCGCAGTCATAGATATTTCAGTTGAAGAAGCAAACAGATCTATGCTTTGCCCTGGCCAAGGAGCTGCATCTCAGCCCCAAACAAAAACAAAAAAAATAGTAAAGCCATTTTCTCCTTTTAAACTAAAGTTTATTGAATGATTGTAATTTGACTAAAAAGAAGATTGAGTTTAAAGGCCTATAATATTTAGAAAAAAATGTTATTAGCGAAAAAACGGCGAAATTCGTCATAAAATGGCGTATGTAAAGTAAAATGTACGTAGATATTTGCAGGTCTGCTATCCAATGTATATAAACCGAATCTCATGTATCGTTTACAACCGTGCTTCGATGAATCACACGCAGAGATACTATCGATGGTTGGCAATCATACTTGTCATCTCCAGCGAAAATTTCGTGCGCCAAAAACATAAACTAATGTTAAATAGTTAGAATTAGAATTAAATCCAGTGCAATATATTTTTTAAAAGAAAACAAAAAAACCTCTCAAGTGTTGGCGGGTGTAGTTCAGTGCCCACAGAGAGGTCGCAACGACATAGGGCGAGTGAAAATTGCGTTTTACAATTACTGTTTTACGGGGGTGGGCCGTGAGAGCGAGAGGCCAACAGTCGGTGGTGTGGGAACGCCAAGCAGGAGCACCGTTTTTATTTTCCATCAACATGTACAGTTATAAGTAAAGTCGGATCTAAATCCATAAGTCCATACAGTTTAAAAGCCCAATCCCAAACAAAATAGATAGATAGATGCTGCCGGGCATCTATTGAGAGATTCGTTACGGATTGAAAATACGTCTTTGTCGTTATGCAGCAACAGGACGATCCTCCGTCCCTGCCCGTGGGCACGGAGGTGAGTGCCAAGTATAAGGGCGCCTTTTGCGAGGCAAAAGTCAGCAAAGTAGTGCGCAATATCAAGGTGAAGGTGGTCTACAAGCAGGGCCTGGGCACGGGCATCGTGCCCGACGATGCTATCAAGGCGCCGCCCGGCCAGATGCGCGTGGGTGCCGTTGTCGAGGTGCGGCACCCAGACAGAAAGGAGATCGTAGAGGCCACCATTGCCAAGATCCAAGACGGCTCACAGTACACGGTCGTCTTTGACGATGGCGACATCACCACTCTGAGGAGGACGGCCCTGTGCCTGAAGAGCGGCAGGCATTTCAATGAGAGCGAGACCCTCGATCAGCTGCCGCTGACCCATCCGGAGCACTTTGGCAATCCCGTGGTCGGCGGAAGAAGGGGTCGTCGGAGGGGTCAATTGAATGAGGACAGCTCGGATGATGATGACGAGAGCGATGCCAAGGAAGTGGTCAACGAGAAGGAGGAGAACATTGGCCAGGTCGTCTGCGTGGAGACAGAGTCCAAGAAGAAGGACAAGGAGAAATGGTTCCCCGCCTTGGTGGTGGCGCCCACAGCTCAGGTGAGTCCTCGCTCCTCGCTCGCGCTGGAGATCAGAGCTGCCCGTTCATTACAGAATTTCACTTCACTTTGCAGGCCACTGTCAGAATCCGCGTGAAGGATGAGTACCTGGTAAGATCCTTCAAGGACGGACGCTACTATACGGTGCCCAAGAAGGAGGCCACAGAATTTACCAGGGAGGTGGCCAGCAAACAGGATGTGCCTGCTGTGCAGGCTGCCCTCGAATTCCTCGACAGCAGCGTCCTGCCGCCGCACTGGGACCGCGACTCCCTCTTTGGCCTGTCCAATCTCACCAGCGACGACGACGGCGAGATCGATTCGGACTCGTCTGACGACGAGCCGCACGAGGAGAAGGATCGCTTTGTGGCCCAGCTCTACAAGTACATGGACGATCGGGGCACGCCGCTGAACAAAGTGCCCTCCATCCAGAGCCGCGACGTGGACCTGTACCGCCTCTTTCGGGCCGTTCAGAAGCGCGGTGGGTACAATCGCGTAACGACCCAGAACCAATGGAAAATGATTGCCGTTCGCCTGGGCTTTGCGCCCTGCACGGTCAGCGTCATGAACCTGGTAAAGCAGGCGTACAAGAAGTTCCTGCAGCCCTACGGCGATTTCCATCGCAAGCTCGGCTGCTCCATGCTGATGACATCGCGGAACTCGAACCGCAGCAAGGGACGCAGTCTGGTCCGGGCCAATTCGGTGGCCTCGCCCAAGCCAATGGAAACCACCAAAACGGAGACGATCAGCAAATTGGCCCAACCGAATCAGACGGCTACCATCACGAGCACCAGCTCTTCCAGTGCCGCAGCAGCAGCTACCTCATCAACCATTGGACCCACTTTGAGCGCTGCAGCTAGCGCTGCCAGGGCCGCCTCAACGGCCTCCATATCGGCAGCAGAGGAGTCTGAGAACACCAGCGAGTCGAGTGTGGTGGTGGAGCCCATCAAGAAGCAACGCAAGGCTTCGGCGGCGGCCACCAGCACTCAACAGCAGGGCAAGGTCAAGAGCCTCGTGGAGAAGTACGAGGAGAAGTCCTCGGCAGCAATGCCCCTTGCCGCTACTGCCGCTGCTACTGGTGCTGCTGGTGGAGGAGGCCCCACAGCCACCGTAGGAAGTGGATCTTCAACAACAACATCTGCAGCAAGTGCGGCGGCATCTGCTGCTGGTAACACTACCTCCACGGCCACTCCATCATCATTATCATCAGGAGCAGCAGCAGCAGCTGCCACTCCATCGGCCGCAGTCGGCAAAGACACCGAATCGGATCTGCCTTTGTCAAAGATCAAGCTGCAAGCGGCCGCTGCTACTGCAGCAGCCGTGACCAGGAACAGCATGGAGAAGGATCAGCAGACCAACATCAGTCCGGGCAGTGCCACATCCAGCAAGGCCAACTCCGCGGACAATCAAAGGAGCAGAGATGCCTCCCCATCCGGTAAGTGCAGAGCACACAGATCTCTGGACAATCCTCTTAGATATTATGACGTTATTTATTATGATCAGACGATCTATGCTAGCTTCACTTTCACCTTATGATAGGCATTGGCCAGGACGCCGCGCAAGTTCCAGATATGCTCGAACTTCTCCGGCTGCACATTGTAGGCTGAGTCGACGGCCTTGGCCCATATCTCCAGCTCCCCGCTGCCGCCAGCTTTGCGCCGCTGCTGCTGCTCCTCAGTTATGGGCAGGCGGGCGGTCCACAGGGACCAGCCATAGTGCCGGCCATCGGGCGAATCCTCCTGCTCCAGTTCGGCCACATGCCATGTCTTACCCTCGTCTCCAGTCAGATCCACGCGGAGTATTTTGCGTCCGCCTCCGCTCCAGGCATAGCCACGCACTGTGATGTATCCGCCCTGCGGATCCACTTTGACCCGCTCCCCCGGGAGCGGTGTGCAAATGGCCGAGGTCACCGGCATGGCCTGGATTGCCTCGGCCTTGCTAAAGTCCACCGTGTCCCAGTCCGTGCTGGGGCTGAAGCCCTTGTAGTCGTTCTGCTGCCAGTGAGAGTCCGATTCGTGGTCGGCCACCATGATTCTCGTTAGCCATTTGACATTTCGGGCGCCCACAACGCCGGGCACAATAACGCGTATGGGATAGCCGTGATCCCGCGTCAGCGGTTCATCGTTCATCTCGTAGGCCAAGAGGACATCGCCGCGTGGATCCAGGGCCTTCGAGAGTGGAATGGAGGCGCCGTAGGGATGGGATGTGGGATCCAGATCGGCCCCCTCGAATATCACGTGCATGGTCTCGTTGGGCTGTACTCCCTGCTCCCGAAGCACATCGCAGAGACGGGCTCCCGACCACTTGGCATTGCCCACAGCACCAGCGCCCCACGAGAGACCTGCAGCAGAGAGAATGTTCGATTAGTTACTGGGATTAGTGGGGGACTAGTGCCGCAGCACCCACCCTTGACTGCCTTGATGTGGGTCATCTCGGAGCGTCGATTGCCCCCGCACATGATGGCCGCCGTCACCGTGTGCCTGGGCAGGGCCTTGATCTGGGCTAGAGTCAGTGTGAGCAGCGGCCCCCCCTGCTCGCCCCCAGACGTGTCGATCTCCAGCTCGTACTCCTCGGGCACCAGAACGGGAACGGGCAGGTGATTCCTCACATAGAACATTTCGTTGGGGGTGTAGAACTTCTCGGCTAGCAGACCAATGGGCGGCTCCGCGTTGAACGGACGCTTGGAGGCGGGCTTCAGCAGGGCGTGGCGTTCGGGCTCTTTCGCCCAGGGCGAGCCTAGCTCATCCTCCGCATTGGGCACAGTCAGACCCTCCAGGTTCCCGATGCGAAAGGATTCGAGAAGCTCCAGCACCTCCAGAGTGTTGTGCTGCTGGTAGATGGCCCAGAAGGGATCGATGGCACTGCCCGCGGCCATCATGATCTTGTCCCCCCCAGGATGATTCTCGGCAAATTCCGTCACATCGTAGACCCCCAGGCCATAGGTGATCCAAATGCCCTTGTCGGGTGCATTGTGTTGTTCCACCTGCTCCGCTTTGTAGGTGGGCAGATCCTTTCTGGGCGTGATGTGCCACAGCCGGGCCACTGCCTCATCATCTGGCTTTACCTCCTCATCTGGCGTGCTACTGTATCGCTGAGTCAGCCAAAAGTAGCCTAGTCCCAGTCCGCCGGCCCAGAATGCGCTGTACAGGAACATCTCCGCTTTGCTCCCGGGCGAACTCCATTTGCGGTTTTCCTTTTCTTCTTGTCCGCTGCCCCGTGCTGAGGCTGTTGTGGTGGCCAGTAGGCGTCTGGCGTGTGTATGTGGAGACAGGTGTGTCTGTGGCATCAGCTTCTGCAGCCTGACCGCCCGTTGCCACAGCAAGCGCATGATTATGTAACAGAACTCCGCCTCCTCCAGAAGAAACTCACATTAAATGAATAGAAAACAATCAGAATAGACAGATTTCAATTTGTCCCGTGATGTTATCTTCGGAGGCAGCCGGCGAATGCTGTCGCGCGACTTGTTGCTGCCTGTGTTTTTCTCTTCTATATTTTTGTGCTCTCTTTTTCGGCCTTGGCCTTAGCACCCGCAGGCCCCCTTGGGCGAGTTGGTTTTATTGATAAGCAAGCTCTTTGACAGCATAAGCGCTAATTTCTGCTGTTTTTGTCGCCCCGTTTTGCGTTTTGTTTGCGGTACTCGTACACACACACCAGCTTCCGAGTATCGATACAATGTATCGACGGGACAGGTCTATCGATATGTCTTAAGCGCTGTCTAAACCGGTCAAATGCTGAATTTTACAATTCCTTTTGCACTCTCTGATGTCATAATATTATTCTTCATTATATATAGCCGAGCTGGCCGTCTAAATGCAGGAAGAATAGGAGCTGAACATAAGCTCCTACATAAATATATCAAATATTAATACTAATTACGGGATATGTATGTTAAAAAGCCGAAAAGGAATTAGTAGTGGATGCAATGTGATACTGGGTACGAATCTCAGGCGCAGGGAGATTGAGGATCTCTTAAACCAAAGTAATTCTCTCAAGGGCATTACAACATAAAGAGAGAGGGGGAAAAACTTATATTCTTTTCTATCTTTTCGGATCGGAGAGTTTTGTCGGGTTAGGGGCAGGGGCAGGCAGAAAATCTCGTCCGGTGCAAAGCAGCTGCAGCCTCGTTTAGCCAGTGCTTAAGAAAATCATACACAAAAGGAATGAACCAAAATGAATATAAATAGGAGAAATAAGCCAGTTAATATGCATCGGAATGTAGATACATAGATTAGATATTAATAAGAGCGAATAAAATACCAGTAATCGAATAATACACATACATACGTGGTTATGTATTTGTTCCGCTTTATTTTTTGCGACTTTAGTGACCATCTTATCCCTCTCTCTCTCCAACTCATGTCTATAGCTACCCCCGGGCCGTCTGCTGCAGCTGCTGCCCCACCGACCATCGCCAAGAAAGAGAAGCACCAACGAAAGCAGGTGGAAAAGCCGGACGAGAAGCAGCGCGGCAAGCGGAAGAAGGAGGATAAGGACATCAGCGTTGAGAAGATCGACACCGGGGACTTTGTTGTGGGCATCGGCGATAAGCTGAAGGTCAACTACCACGAGAAGAAGTCCCCCAGCTCCCATGGCAGCACCTACGAGGCGAAGGTCATCGAGATCAGCGTACAGCGCGGTGTGCCCATGTACCTGGTCCACTACACCGGCTGGAACAACCGCTACGACGAGTGGGTGCCCCGGGAGCGGATTGCCGAGAACCTGACCAAGGGATCCAAGCAGAAGACACGTACGATCAGCACCAGCAGTGCGAACAGTGGCAGCGGCGGCGGTGGGGGAGGCGGCGGCACCGGATCAGGCGCTGGCTCCCAGGGCACACTGCCCCCAGGTCCGGGTGGCGGCGGCGACAAGCAGCCGCCGCCTGGCAAGGATGGACCCTCAAAGACGGCACCGCCCACAGGGGCGGCGGGACAGCAGGGTGGCCAGTCGGGAAATCCCAGTGGCTTCAGTACAGCCAGTTCGCTGATTCAGGCCATGGTGAAGACTCCCACCACCACGGGAGCGAAGCGGGGCCGTGGGCGCAGCGACTCCATGCCACCGCGATCGACCACTCCTTCGTCGGTAGCCTCCAATTCGAGCAGAACCAAGTCTCCGGCCAGCTCCCAGCAGCAGCAGCAGCAGCAACATCAGCAGAAGCAGCCGATGAAGAGGCGTCCCACCCGAGGGCCGACCAACAGCGCCAACATCCGCATCTCGGACGCCTCAATGGCCTCCGAATCGGACTCCGACTCGGACGAACCAGTGCGCCGGCCCAAACGGCAGAGTGCCAAGGAGAAGGCAGCTGGCAAGCCGCAAGCCACCGCCAAGGGACGTCTGTCCCGTGTCCCATCATCTGGGCCCACGGCAGCCGCTGCTCAGCAAAGTCCCAGCGAGGAATCCGACGAGGATGAGGAGGAGGAAGACGCGCCTGGCCTCAGTACTGGCAAACAGCAACCGCAGCAGCAGCCGCCTCCTTCGCTGCAACGTTCCCGCGCGGCTGGCAATCGGGCCATGAGCAGTGGGGCCGCCACCTCCAAGGGACGCGACTACGATCTCAGCGAAATACGATCCGAGCTAAAGGGATTCCAGCCGCAACTGCTCTCCTCCTCGTCCTCCTCATCGGCATTGCCCATAGACGAGCGTAAGGATCACATCAAGGGGGAGAGCCATGCGCCTGCGGGGGACATCAAGAAAGAGCCGAAGGTAGAGTCCTCGGCCAAGAGCAGTTCCACGGAGGCCTCTTCCGAGACGGACTCGTACGTGGACGAGGACTCGCAGTCATCGGACTACCGGAAGCATGCCGGTGAGAAGCGCACAAAGGCAGGAGCTGCGGGGCAAACGCCAGGGAAGGCAGGACAAGAGCCACCGAGTAGCGCAGATTCAATCCATCTGCTGGAGACCATCAAGACGGAGACCAAGGACATTAAGGTGAAGCCCTTCCACACAGGCGCAGATATCAAGCCGACCACCAGTCTGATAGCTCCGGCCCGCTTTGGCCTGAACAGCTCCTCCTCAGTCTCAGCCTTGGGCTCGGGCTCCTCCTCCTCGACATCCACTCAGGGACCCTGCCTCTCTGCCGTGGCCAAGTACACGCCGGTGATCGTGGAGAAGCCCCTCACCATGACCACAGCCGCCGCCAGCAGCGGCAGCAGCAGCAGCAAGAAGTCCGCTCAGTCCGCGGATCAGCAACATCCCAACAAGAAGGTGGACAGCCTCAAGAAGCAGTCGGGGGCGGGACCAGGAGGAGCCACAGCCACTGCCAGCAGCAGCAGCAGCAGCAGCAGCAACACCACGGGACAGGAGGCCAAGAAATTTGCTGAACCTGTGGCCACCTTGAAGGTGGAGCTGCCGGCAGCCTGTTCCCCCTCTTCGTCGTCCTCTTCGTCCAGTTCCTTTTGCTCAAGTGCTTCGGGAGGCAGCTCCAGCTCCGCCACGCGATCTCTGCCAGACATGAGCAAGCTGGAGATCAGCGGTGGAGCAGGAGGCAGCGGGGCAGCAGGTCCATCTGGGACCCAGCCCGCGACACCACCGACGGCCACGGCCACAGCCAGCAGCAAAGAGACCAAATACAGCAGCAGCAGCATTACGGCAGCAAGCGGTGGACCGCTCACCCTTGGCGATCTCTTGGCCTCGGATGTGTACGAGTTCAAGGACACGGAACCCTTTGAATTCGAGAAGCGCATATCGCCCATGGCGGCCTGTTCGACCACCGCGACAGGCGTTGCTTCAGTTCTCCCCTCCGCCGGCCCTTCTTCGGTCATTACTGTGGTGCCGCCGCAGTCCGCACCTGCACCAGCAGCAGCAGCAGCTGGTGGAGGAGCAGGAGCAGGAGCCGGAGCACCGCCTGGTGCTGGTACCACTGTGGTGGTTAGCTCTGCGGCCAGAAAGCAAGCTCTCAAGGCCACGGCCCTGCAGCACAGCCTGGAACAGCATCAGCTGCCGCCCAATGTCCATGGAGCAGCAGCGGCAGCGGCAACTGTCGCAGCTGCGGGATTGGGAGCAGGCAAATCCAAGAAGCGTGGCTCCCCCCTAAAGGAGGCCAGTCTGGTGCTGGAGAAGCCCAAGCTCATAAAAGTGGAAAAGGAACAGCCGGAACAAAAGCCTGCCATCCCACAGCAGCAGCAGCAGCAGCAACAGGCGCCTCCGACTGTAAAAGTGGTTGCAGCCACGGCCACACACACACCCACAGCCACACCCAATCTCGTGCAGATGCAACAGAAGCTGATAACGCCACCAGGAGGAGGAGGAGGAGGCTCTTCCTCTGCTTCCTCGGCTGCTGGCCAACTGACGCCCGGACACCATGCCACGCCCTTCGATGCGCTGCGCAAGTCGCCGAGCTTCAACCTGAATATCATGGCCCTGAACGAGGAGCTGGCCCAGACCGTGCAGGAGACAACAAGAGCTCTAACCGATGCCCTGCAGCCACCCACGACCCCCATTTCAGCGACCGCTCCACCGGCAGGACCCCTGCTTATATGTCCAGGAACACCGCCCACAGGAGGAGGCGCCACTAGCGGCCAAGTGGCAGCCTCGCCCAAGCTAAGCACTCCGCCCCAGTCTCAGACGAAGCCCCCACCGCCACCCACTGTCGTGGGCAGCCCCTTCATCGAGACCCGGAACGTGTTTGAGTTGAGCACCTCGAACGAGGGCAGCGGCTACAGCTCCGGGGAGTCCAAGGACAACAAGCTGGAGAAGCTGGAGAATGTAAAGATTCTGCTGGCAGGAGCAGCGGGCCTTCCGTTCGATCTGGATGCGGCCAAGTACGAGCAGAAGACCAGCTCCATAGCGGACAAGGTCCTCAAAGCCATTAGCCAGAAGAAGGAGGAGGTGGAGAACAACAAGAGCAAGCCACCGGCACACCCCCACACTGAGGCCACTCCACCCACGGGCACGGGCGCAGGCGCAGGCACAGGCACTCCTATGATGATCCCCAAGCTCTTGCCTGATATAGAGGCCACGCCCTTGATTTTGCCCAAACCAGAGCCGTGCACCAGCTCCAAGCTGGAGGCGCTCAAGATGTTGAGTGAGCCTTTGAAGATCCAGACGGGACCCCTGCTGGGGGAGCTGTACAGGCCGGGACCGGCCACCAACAGTCCGGAGACCAAGTCCATTCTCGATTCGATGCCGGCCAAGAACAACGAGCTAAGCGAAACGATCCAAAAGCTAGAGTGTGCCATTCAGCAGCGCAAGACGCCCGTGAGTGGCCTCTCCTTGGCCAGCTCCACAGCTGGGACCCCCCCGACGGCGCACACACCCAACTCCACGGTCACCGTGGGTGTGGGTGGCTTCTCCGACGAGTCCATGGACAGCACAGACTCGGAGCAGCGCCTGGTCATCGAGGATGTGATTGTAGAGGACCACACCACTACCACAACGGCTGAGCAGAAGAGTCCCGGCTCACAGGAGGAACTGGCCGAGACCATGGACAGGACCATCAGCACGCCCACGCCTCCCGTCAAAATGGAACTGATGGGCAGCAAGCAGCTGTGTAACAGCGGCATTCAGGCACCCATTGCCCTCAAACTGGCGCAAGGAGAGCCCAGCTCCAGCAGCAGTTCGTTTGCGGGGAAGCTAGCAGCTGTCACACAGCCACCGCCGCTGGCAAAACTCCATCAGCATCAGCAGCAGCAGCACCATCCAGAGGAGTCGAGCAAGATGGGGACACTGAGCTCCTTTGGCATACCCATTGTGGTGCCCGAGATACCCGCATCTGTGGTGATGGCGACGCCCTCTATAACGATACCCGCCTTCACGATTCCCATGGAACAAGACCAGGATAGTCCACCTATTATGGCCTGCACCTCCAGCCCGGCATCGCCCTCGCCGCCTACTGTTTCGTCCGATATGGGAGACAGACTGGGCAGTGGGTTGCTGCTGAAGACCTACATAGAGCCGGAGGCTGATGCTCGCTCCAGCAGCTCCAGCTACCACCAGCAGCAGCAGTCGACGGCAGTTCAAACAGAAATTGTTCTATCGAACACAAACGTATCCACCACCGGCGGCTGGATAGGCAGAGGAGCCGAGATCACGAGCGACGCGACGCCCGTGGTGGCACGACCCTTTGTGATGCATGCCGTGAACAAGGAGATGTACAATGTGGTGGCCAATACCGCGGCGCCCGCGGCCAGCTCGCCGCTGATCAATGATCCGCACAACGAGACGATCAATCTGCTGTGCGAAGAGACAATACCCGGCAGCCCGGCGCCCACCTACGGCGGCAAGGATGAACAAATGGCCGCCACAGCGAGCTCTGCTTTGGCTATTACAGGCATCACTCCACTGTCGCCAGACACTCCGCCACCGGGAACCACGGGTCTGCTGCAGGGGACGACAGGGGCACATCAGTCCGCAGGAGACTCGGCGTTGGGCGGCGTGGGTCCGTCGACGGCAAACAGTTCGCCGGACTCGGCCAGCCAGGAGGATGAGAGCAGCGAAGAGGCCAAGACCAAGCACCTAGAGAACGAATTAGAGGGCTTGGGCTTGGGGGGGACACTGCGCAAGAGGAAGCGCCCGAGCAAGCAGACCCAAGCGCAGATCACTGCCGTTGCGGCACAGCTCCAGTCGCTGTCCAAGCGACGGCGCCAGGTATCGGGAATGAGAGGTAACAAACCGATAGCCACAGTCACAGGTGAGTGCAGCAGAGGCTGCTTTTTTGCAGCTTTTATTTTGATTCAAGCTCAAATACATTTTCATTCAGCAGCGGGCTCGGATACCGATGACAATTCCGACAATCTGGTGTCCAACTTGGGGACACAGCAACAGCAGTCGGCACAGCAGCAGCAGCTACGCCAGAGTGGACGCCAGCAGTTGATGCCTCTGACCAATGCCCAACAGCAGCAACAACAGCAACAGCAGCAGCTTCAACAGCATCAACAACAGCAGCAACAGCCGCAGCTGCAACAGCAGCAGCAGCAACCGTCTTCAAGCAATCAATTGGGCGTCCGACCTTGTCCGTACAACTTTCTGGTTGAATTGGGTAAGTCTAAGGAAGCTCCGCCGAAATATGTGCAGTCTCTTATTAAATCTTATTTAATCCATCCCCAAATAGATCGCTCTTTGAGCTCCGATCAGTGCATCACAATTCTGCGCAAGCAGATACAGGATCTGCGCAAGGCATACAACACCATCAAGGGCGAGCTGGCGGTCATTGATCGGAGGCGCAAGAAGATGCGCCGCCGCGAGCGCGAGAAGAAGCAACAGCAGCAGCAGCAGGGCCAGACGCAAGGAAAAGTCTGCACCTGATGGTCGGAGAGGGAGCGTGAAAGGGAGCGAGAACGCGAACGCGAACGCCTCCTTGAGCGGGAGCAGGAGGAGGGAGACACTTAGGGGGAGGTTAGAAACTCGAAGAAGGAGCGACATTCATGAATCATTGCTTGAATTGCCCCAACAAATTAGTCTGGATGGATAGTTTTAACGATACATATATATAAATATATATAATATATATATTTACAAATTGTATATACACTCGGTCATATTTGTATGGCTGATTATAAGTAAGGGACTGTTGGGGACACATATATTCCAATGCATCCGGAATCTAGGGTATATTCTATTTAATTTAATTTTCATATATTTAGATATTGATACAGCAAAGGTTTTTTTTTTTTGATTCGAGTTGTTTGTCTTTGCTAAGCTGTAATGAAATCTGATTCAATGACAAAAATGCTGTAGCAAAATATTCGTACATATAAGAGTGTATTTATAGGCAAGCACGGACACTCCGTGATGGGTATATATGTTTTAGAAAACATTTACAAACGATTGTACATACACTTGGTAATATTTGATTGCTCATTATAAAATCGCTTTAGGATTGCTTTAATCTGATGAACATGTATGCACATCTCCGACCAGAAGGCACTTTGCAAACAAATGCATACAAAACACACATTTATAATCTGAGAATTCGATTCTAAAAACCATATATAGCCATTCATTTTGCAATGTTTTTTTTGCGTCTAAACCGTAACCGAGAAAACTCTGCAAATTGTGTGTAAACAAAGCAATATTTGATTTCTGGCAATACGATTATTGATTGAATTATTAAAGGTTCTAGGATAATAATATACCCGGAAAGAAGGGTATTACCAAAAGCACATTTTAAAATTAATGCATTAGCAAAAAAGATGTTTTAAAATGAATGCAAAATGCACACTTGAAAGCTTTAGAAAGTAAGATAATTAAGTCTTGTAATAATATATATATCCCATACGTAATGCACATTGATTCAGCAATCTTTTGTTGCTGATACATTAACGTTAAAGTGGCTCCGAAATGAAATATATGGCGCTAAGCCCATACTTGAAATGAAAGCAAGAAGATTATAACTCTTAATATATACAAAATATAAACATTAGTATTTAAGAAGCCCATACACATGTATGTGTATCCAATAATCCTCACCGCTTTTTTATGGATTGTGAGATACAAAAAGTTTTTTAATAGAATATAAGTAAGAATGTTGTAAGCCATGAATTATAATTATTTGCAAATATATTATTTAAACTTTTATATAGCCCTGCTGCGCTAAAAGACTACTAAATTCATGAGAGTATGAGAGAGTTAATATTAATATTAAATATTCTGAACACTGCACAGTGCAAAGAGTCTTCGTTGCATTGCAGAGCCCAAATAAACCCAAAAACGATAGGAGGATACAAAAAAGTAGATCTACTAATTTCATTCAATGATTTATGTACATATATGTACCTTCCAGTTCGACCAGTAAAGATGTTGTAAATGAAATTCATCTGAATTTATGCAAATACAATAATAAATACTGTTTTTCAGCAGCTATGGAAGTGGATAAAATTATAAACTCCATCGTTTAGTGAGTTTTTAAGCTCAAGAGTTTGCAAGGGCATAACACAGATACTCCTATGTACATATGACAAAAAGGAAAAAGGTTGTAGGACTGGATTCCCCTTACTTAAAATTTGCATTATACATCGAACATAATTTTTAAAAATGAAAGAAACACGTTTTGGTGTCTGCGCCCTTTTATAATTTGATGATGAGCTTTCATTAATGGGTCGACAAGAGAGAACTTTCATAGAATTTGGTATTCGTGTCGACACGGTGCCAACTTAGTTGGTATTCGGTCTGTGGCACCCCCCGAATTAGAATACTATGGATGGTCCAGAGTTAGGTCCCCCCCAACGTTTGCCTGATTTCCGATTGCTTATCTGTACTGTACGTGTAGCAGAACACATTCCTATCTTTACGAGATAGGAACGTGCCGTGCCGATTTCTAGATCTCTAGATTATAAACAGCTGAGTGAAATTTTAGAATCCTACAATAGATTATATATGTATGTACTTAAATATATAGATATGCATATATATGCATATATTTTGGTATAATTTATTTAGAAGCCAAGAGTTTGGAAAGTTGCTTGCATTTCGGCAAAAAGTAAACATTTTCAAAAAGCCACAAAATCGTATCGAATCGAATCACCCTATGAAGCCATAAAGGACTTGCGTGAAACTATATTCAATTTCAATATCCTGCACTCAGTAATACCCTCGATCGTACATATATGTATAAAGATAGATATATATTTTTTGGTGTATTTTACCCATAAATGTGTCTGCTGTATCGAAGTTAAGTCTAAACTAACGAAAAGTAACTTTCAAAGCTGTGCGAAACATATATATAAAATATTTGCATGTTAAAATTAACCGCCATTAAGCCCCATAAATGGGTAATACCACACGTAATATATAGAAAATAAATTGCATGCTTTATTTAAACGCAAGTGAAATTATTTTTGGCGGATGGATGGTCTCTAGGATACGGCATAGCCGCCCTCCAGCAGAATGTGATGGCCATTCACGAAGCTGGACTTGTTGCTCAGCAGGTAGCCAGTGGCATCGACCACCTCTTGCACCTCACAGAACCTATTGAGCGGAATGTGGGCCAGCAAGGGTCCACTCTTGCCGGGATCCGACCAGTTGTCACGCCCCATTTTGGTCAGCACCACCGTGGGATTGACCGAATTGACTCGTATCCGACGTGGACCCAGCTCCAGGGCCAATGACTTGGTCAGCGAGTCGAGGGCCGCCTTGGTGGCACTGTACGCAGTATGTCCGGCAAACGAGCGCGACGCCGCTATCGAGGAGACATTCACAATGGATGCTCCATCGCGGAGCTTGGGCAGCAGGGCCTGGGTCACATTGAAGACGGCCTTGATATTCACATTAAAGTGGCTAGAAGCGAACAATTAATGCAATTTGTATTTTTGTCAGAGATCTCGTTCGTTTGTCCGCTCACGTATCAAAGTCCTGTTCGGTGAGCTCCTCGAATGGCTTGATGATGGCCACTCCGGCATTGTTCACCAGTCCGTCCAAGAGCGGCACCTTGGCCAGGGCCTCTCTCACCGGCTGCCACTCGGCCAGGTCCAGCTGCAGGGGCTGAATGTTCTTGGGATCAAAGGCAGCTAGCTCCTTGAGCTGGGCCTCGCTGCGGGCCACTGCTATGACCGTGGCTCCTGCGCCTGCCAGCTCTTTGACCAGTGCTTGGCCAATGCCCGCACCCGCGCCCGTCACCAAAATCACCTTGTTTTTGAGATCGGCCCACATGATGAACGTGTTGTTGATCTCTAGCTTCTAGTTGCGTTGCTGTGGAAAGTTTCGCTCTGTGTGTACGGAGATCGTATTAAGAACTGGAACTATTTGACACCTTATCGCTCTAATCTGCTGGCCAAAGCTCTGCCAAGACGAGAGCTTTGGATTGCGGTAGGGCGTTTAAGGTCGTTTAAAATAACTCAGAGTTTCTCTCAGCAGCTTTAATCAACCAGCCCGACCAGCTATAAAAATGTATAAATAGAGCCGCCTTTTTCCGATAAGCGATATCTAAAGTTGTCTTCTACGCCAGGCGATACTTCTTAAAGTTTGCCCTGGCTTCATCTACTAACACTAACCACTAACAGTATATATAGAGATGTGCCAGTTCATACACCGAACATGTCGCACACGAACTTTCTTGATTAGATCCCGGGGTCATCAAGCCCAGCTGGCTTTTTCTCACAAAAATATGTGATTGTATGCTTTTCATCTGTTTGAAGTATCAAGTCCGATCACGACAGAGAAGACCGCGGCATTCACAAAAGAAATCAAGACTCAAACCCTCGGCTAATGTCCAAATATGTATCACTACCGTCTTTTAATTAAAGAAATTTTGTAAGGACAAGAGTTCGAGTAGAGTTCCTAAAAATTATAAAACACCGTAGACGCCTTGGAGGTTAGAGGGCACCTTGCTGAGAGTTGAGGGCAAGCGGATCCGAACCCTGGTCATCCTTTGGCTCTGTGCGGGTCTTGCCGGAGCAGCATACCAAAGGCAGACTGAGCCTTGACGAGAAGTCGGCCATGACGACGGTCCAGCTGCGTCTCTCCGATGGCAGCCGCATCGCAGCCCGCTTCAATCTGACCCACAACTTGGGCGACCGCCTGGCACGGCCCCAGTACTCCAGACGGAGATTCATGCAATGTGGTCATCATCCAGCACATGAACGAGGATCAGCCCGAGCAGTCCTCCTCCGTCATTTCTGATGTTACTTTGGACTAAAAATCAATACAGACAGTTAATAATGACAATGGTTAGCTAAAGCATTTAGGCAGATATCTTGTCTCACCTTGTTGATGGGACACTAAAACTTTTCTGGCCGCTTGCAGCAGTCGACCTCATCGTGGACATTGTCACAGTTGGTGGTACCACCGCAGACCAGAGCCCTCGATGGCAATGTCCAGAGTTAGCCAACAAGCTGACCTTTAGGGCATTTGCCAGCGAACGCTTGATCCTGTGACTTCTGCCTTCGATCTGGTAGAAGTTAAAGAAGGATTAGGACTATCCTCTACCGCCCGCAGCCTCAGCTAATCTTACCCGGTCAATGCAATGCGAGATCGGCTCATAGTCCACGGCATGAATATTCTTCCTGGATACCGGCCAGCCCTCCCCAACTCTCCAGTCAAGGTATGTTCTTCTTTCGACGAAAATTTTGTTGTTTTTCTTCCTTGTGACCTGAATTTGATGTGATTTTTGTTATTCTTCTTCCTGACGTGAATTTGACGTTAAATGACATGTTAAATCGTTAAATATTTAATCGTTTTAAATATCGATATGCATTCAATCGATGAATCGATATTTTCAGCACATGCAACCTTGCTACCGGCAGCCGCTTTCCAGTACTGGACACCGCTATCAACAAAGTTCTGTAATTCTTATTTAAATGCATTTTTGACAAAACAACGGCAAGAAATGGCGCAAACGAAATCCACAGGTAGTTAACATGTCTTCCCAAGCATCTAGAAAAATCTTAACAGCATTCCATATGTTTAGCAGCTAAGCGCCCCAGGCTGGACAACAGGCCGGCAAATATGCAAGAAGACGATGGTAAGAGAATTTGATCAACAGAACAGCCCTAACATGATGGTAAATCATTTATACTCTTTTCCACCATGCAGAGACGCCATCCGTGTTCAATCCAAAGTATCGGGTGTGTCCCTACCTGGACACGATCAACCGCAATCTGTTGGACTTTGATTTCGAGAAGCTTTGCTCCGTTTCGCTGACACGGATTAATGTGTACGCTTGCTTGGTGTGCGGCAAGTATTTCCAGGGACGCGGCACCAACACGCACGCCTATACGCATTCGGTGGGAGAGGCGCATCATGTGTTCCTCAATCTCCACACACTGAGATTCTACTGCCTGCCGGACAACTACGAGATCATCGACTCGTCGCTGGACGACATCAAATACGTGCTAAACCCCACCTTCACCAAGCAGGAAATAAGCAAACTCGACTTCGTCCTGCCGAAGCAGTCGCGCACCGTCGACGGCATCCTCTATCTGCCCGGCGTCGTCGGTCTGAACAACATCAAAGCCAACGACTACTGTAACGTGGTGCTGCACGCGCTCTCGCACGTGGGCCCCCTGCGGGACTACTTCTTGCGCGAGCAGAGCTACGCAAAGATCAAGCGGCCGCCGGGCGACTCGATGTTCACCCTGGTGCAGCGCTTCGGCGAGCTGATGCGAAAAATGTGGAATCCGCGAAACTTTAAGGCTCACGTCTCGCCGCACGAAATGCTGCAGGCGGTGGTGCTGTGGTCGAGTAAGCGCTTTCAAATAACAGAGCAGGGCGATCCCATTGATTTTCTCTCCTGGTTCCTCAACACCCTCCATCGTGCCCTCAAGGGCAACAAGCAACCCAACTCCTCCATTCTGTATAACATCTTCCTCGGCGAAATGCAGATATTTACGCGCAAAATGCCGCCCGTAGAGCTGGACGATGCAGCCAAGGAGAAACTGCTCGCAACCGAGGAGTACCAGGATCAGGTGGAGCACACAAACTTTATCTATCTCACCTGCGACCTGCCGCCGCCACCTCTGTTCACCGACGAGTTCCGCGAGAACATCATTCCGCAAGTGAATCTCTACCAGCTGCTGGGCAAGTTCAATGGCAGTGCCGAGAAGGAGTACAAAACCTACAAGGACAACTTCATGAAACGCTTCGAGATCACCCGATTGCCGCAGTTCATTATCTTGTACATTAAGCGGTTCACCAAGAACACGTTCTTCTTGGAGAAGAATCCCACCATTGTCAATTTTCCCATCAAGTGAGTATCGCTGGCGATTTCGTGGAGTATTTGTTGACCTCTGCCCCTCTTCCCGCCAGGAACGTGGACTTTGGTGACATTCTGGGCATGCGCCAGAGGGACAAGGATGTCAAGGATACCAAATACAATCTGGTGGCGAACATTGTCCACGACGGTGACCCCAAGAAGGGCACTTATCGCGCCCACATACTGCACAAGGCAAACGGGCAGTGGTACGAGATGCAGGACTTGCATGTCACCGAAATCCTACCCCAGATGATCACCCTCACCGAGTCCTACATTCAGATCTACGAGCGCAGTTCGGATCCCTCATGATCCAAGCGCTCATGGTCCCTTTCTAGTTTATTTTTTGTACTGAAAATACCTCCATACCACGAGCTATAATACAAGCTATAGTCCAGACAGACCAGACTATAATAAACCCTTGTATTTCTATTCGATTTATGATTCTACTCCCTGTGCTCCGTCTTTCTATCTTTCCTTGTGGCTGCTGCTTTCAGCTGTTCCATCAGATGGTCAGCCGTGCGCATGCCTGGGCGCCCCCACAATTCCCAAGGGGAGAAGGGCACGGGGTACTGGCCCTGGGATTGAGCGCAAGGAAAAAAAATCGATGTTATTGCCAGTCGGTTGCCAGAGTGTTTGAAAGCAAGATGTCCGAATTGCAGCAGCAGCAGAACAGCTACGAGCAAGAGTGCCAGCGGGCGGAGCTGCTGGGCCTGCAGGCGCCAGACAAGGACGAGTTTGATCGTAGACTCCAAGCCCGCCTCGAGCAGGAGCAGGCCGACCACGATGCAGCCGAGGCAGTGGTAAGTCCCTGAACTCTCCTCTCCACGAACGCTTGACGACACCCTACGGTTTCTTTGCCCGCCCAAAGCTGTTGGAGCAACAAGGCGAAGCGCTTAGAGATGTCGGCGGCAAGCTGGGCGAACTGAATAGCATTTTGTCCAGCACGCAGCAGAGACTGAACCGATTTAAGCAGACGGCCTGCGGCAGCCTCACCAACATCTTTGCCCGACCCAGCTCCGGGTCCGTAGATCTCTCTGCAGCAGCAGCAGGAGCAGCAGAGGGAGCCGCGTCCCAGGAAGAGCGTGCCCCTGTCCAAGAGCAGCCACGGCACCCACCCACAGCGGCCGAGGTCAGTGCCGCCAAGGCCGCCAAGCAGCAGCGCATAGACTCGGATCTGGACAAACTGGACGCGCTAATCAACAAGGCGGATAACGCCCACATAGCCATGAGCGAGCAGACGAAGCAGATGCGGCGCTTGGCCAAGTGAGGCCTGGAATCGAGGAATCAAGGAAATAAGGACTCAAGGTTCGAATGGGGTTACTTTCTTTATTATGTACGAAATTCGTTTTGGTCTATAATCAATACATCAGATCTTCGGCATGTCTCTCCCTCCGTCTGCTAGCCTTGATCCTGGCCAGCCTTTGTCCTCTCTTTCTTTGGATGAATGAGTCTCTGTATGAGTTTCGCTTATAACTGAAGCTGAAGTTGAGATTACCCAAAAGCGTTTTCAATCACATGCAGGCAGGCGGACAGTGCGGGTTGCGCTTCAGAGCTCTCATTCGGATGGATCTGCCCTCAAGCCCGTTCGTCGCCCGCTTCTAATCCTCGTTCATATCCTTCATCGTTTACCTCTACTACTCGCATTATATCATATTCAAAGTTTACAGAAGTTTTTTGTCGATATAAAAGATAAATCTCGTTGTAAAATATAGGAAAAATATAATTAATTTTATAAAGTATATTCCAAATATATTCAACAATCGTTTCAGTTTTTATCCATTCAGATACTATTTGTGACGTGCAATTTTGTTTGTCATTTTTTTGGATTTGATTTTTGCTCAAAACATTATTTGAATCATTTTTTAATGGTTTTTATTTTAATTTAACTAGCAAAAATATTATTTTCTCTTATTGTTTTCCAAAAACTCATTAAATGAATTAATGTGTGTATTTATTTTCTTAACTTAATTGTTTTGAATTTTAGTTTGTGGTTTTCCACCATATATACAATTTTGATGCATAGTACAGTGCGTTTCACGGCGTTAGGAGGCATGAATGGACATGCACTCCAGCCAAAAACAAAACCAAATATCTATCCAGAAATCACAGCCACTGGTCGCATGGCCATGAAACGCACTGTACTACAGCTGGACTAGCATTACATCCACCTCCACTACTTCCTCTAGCTAATACTTGTTGAGAAAAATGTTTGTAAAGATTAAATAAATGCGTCAAATATTACAAATTAAATTAAATTCTTATTTAAACTAACACAAAGAACGAAAGTAAGAGTAACATAAGCTCTGCTCTGCACTCTGTCTGAAGAGAGGATACGAGAATTAGTTTGAGGAAGAGGCGTCGCTCAGGTTCGGCTGCAACTCTGCCAAGCGCTGGCGGCCAGACTCCTTCTTGGCCGCATTCAGGCGCGACTCTAGCAGCCAATTAAGCAGACGCTGGCGGTTGGACTCTCCATTGAGCACGCTCGGCAGGGATATGGCACGTCTGATACTTGGGCTGCGCTTTCGGCCGAACATAACGCTGCCTGGATCCGACTGTTCGTCATCGCTGTCGCTACTGTATGAGCTTGGAAGCTTCGCACTAGCCACGTAACTGCCACCCGGCTGAGCCTCGTCCTCGTATATGAAGTACGTAAGGACGAGATTTTCTTCCATCGCACTGCGGCGCCACTCCATGGGTTGGTACTCGGCGTTGCGGTCGAGGCGCTGGCGCAGCTCCATGAACATTTTGGGAGAGATTTCAAACTGGGAGACATCCTGGTGGGCCTGCCAGCGCTGCAGGATATCCGGCGGCTCCTCCTGGCAGTCTTCGTAGATGCCGTAGCTGAGCTTGATGGCATAGTAGCCGCGCAGCACGGGCGCCTTCCCACTGATGCGCCGCAGCACTCTCAGCTGCGGCTCCACCACACGGATGAGCATATACTGCTTTTGCTGCGATGTGGGAGAGGCGTACAGAACGGCGCGGCTGCCCGTGAGGTTTATCGATGGCAACACATGGGGCCACAGGCTGTTGAGCAGGCGCAACACCAGCTCCGTCATGGTGGAAAACTGGAAGAAGTGACGGATGGCCGGCGGCAGTCCGTCTGATTTCTGAGCTGACGGCAGCCAGCGAACGGTATCGGCCCACAGTCTGGCCGCTTCTCCATTGAAGATGGCCATGCCCAGGAAACGCATGCAGCGCTGGCAATGCAAGTGCTCGCCACGTCTCACAATTTTGGCCAGATTGACCATCCGTATGATCACGTTGTTGAGGCCGTAGAAGAGGTCTTTCTCGCCCGGCAACAGGCTGTGTGGCCTGTCCTGTCCATGTCCATGTCCATGTCCATGGTCGTGGCCGTGGCAAAAGAACTCATTCGGATCCACAATGCAATTGGGAAACTCACGAAGGCGCGTGTAGATGCGCCGCGGGGCTACCTCTGCCTGGCAGCCAACGCATTGGATCGCCAGGGATTCATTCTCGCAGCAGCTAAGGAGCAGCGGCTGCATGGGCACGCTTACCGTGCGTTTGTCAAGGACAGCGACGGCTATTCTGTTGAAACTAAAGCGAAAGCTCATGTTTTTGCCGCTCAAGAGGAAGCCGGACAGGCTGCTGAGGTCCATGTCGAACTCGTTTACTCGCATGATCTCGGTGTCTATGGATTTCCCTGTTCCACGGTCGGCATCATCAATGTAGATTCGCTGCTCCAGGATGACGACGCGCATGTTGCTGGCGTCATTGCGATGGAGCTGGATATACACTTGGCCGCAGTTTAGGTAGGGACGAATCTCGATGAGTACGCCCGCTAACATTTCGATCCTGTTTATTTGTTATATTTTATTTGGACGTTTTGGCGGTAAGGTAAAAAAAAGAACGATTTCCGAGAAATATTGGCTTAACCGACCCTCAGAAATATACTAAAATATACCGTCTCATTTTAAAAATATACCGTAATCATACCGACTAATTCAACTGACTAATGTCAGGTGGCGCTGCTGATAATTAAATCAATATGTCTTTAATATGTAGCGAATGTGTAGTTGGCGTGTAGTTAGCATGTACATCATTAGTGGAAATTGTTGTTTACCTTTTTTCGTTTAAACCTTATATAATATGAATATATGAATTGTATGAACTGGCACATCTATATACTGTATGGTTAGTGATAATATCCAATATAAATGAGTTCTTAAAGTTAGCCAGTCTTATAAGAAAGGGACCTCTTTTAGCCGGTTGACAACAATGAGTCTCATTCCATACACAATGACAGCAAGAAAACAAGTCAAGTATTTAAAACAAATTGATTCATTAATTGTATACAATATGTGGGCATAGATGGGCGTTCTTTCTAGCTAGTAATATTCGATGGAATATCAAAATCGAGGAATATGTAAAATATAACTTGAATTCGTCAGTATATTTACGGTATAGTTTTAAAATGGGACGGTATATTTTGGTATACATCTGGGGGTCGGACTGTATGTTTTAACGATAAGTCCGCGGTGACACTGCTCAGCTGTTTGCCCTTCGAAATTAAAAAGTCAACAGGTTCGCAGTGCAAATCAAATAAGTGGAAAAACATGGCAAAAGAAATTTCATTGGCTACAGTCAAGAAGCACAACAAGGCTGATGATCTCTGGATAGTTATCGAAAATAAAGTCTATGACGTCACCAAGTTTCGGCTCGAGGTAAACCCGTGGATTGTGTTGTAAAGCTGATTGATTCCTATTTATGTATTTGGCAGCATCCCGGTGGTGAGGACTCGCTCGTAGATGTGGCTGGTCGTGATGGCACCAAGGAGTTCATCGACGTGGGCCACAGCCTAGAGGCCAGGTCTGCAGGCTTTCAAATTGAACGACTTTCAAGCGATTTCCTCCCATTAATTCGTTGTCTGTTATTTTTCCTTTTAGGGAGATTATGAAAAAGTTTTATATTGGCGATTTGGCGGCCGCTGATATCAAAAAGAACAGCCCAATTAGGTGAGCGACAGGCTTTAATTTAACAAGGATAACTAAAAGAATGCCTGCTATCTCATGTGCAGAAAACCCTAATTCTATAAAGGATCAAGAACCGCATTCCCGATTCCAATAGAATTATGGTCATCATCTTTCCCCCATCATCGCTATTCTCCTTGCATGACTCAGTCCACTACCGAATGCCATGTCTTTGACACATAATCAATAGTCTATTACGCATATCCCCGGCTAACCAAATTTTTGTGTAACGCATTCTTTGGCCTCCATCAGCGAAATTTTACAGGCATGAAATTATACTGACTGACAGCACTTTCTTTCCTACGAATTTTTCTTATTACGTACGTTTGTGTAGCCCATCCTTTGGTATTGTCCAGACTGACACCAATCCTTCTTGCCACATATGTAACATATACGAAAGGACGCTTTAGGACTTGGGAAACGTTACTTAAGTGGCATGTCTGAAACTGATAATTGATATAGTACCTTCCCTATACTACCTATATATTAGATTTGGACCTGAAATGCACTTGTAAAGTAGTTGATCTTACAATTATCACACATTTGATAACAAATCGCTTACCTCTTTCCCCAAGCTTTAAGTCATTCTCAAGCTCCAAAGTCAAGTTCTACAAATGCTAACAAGCTATACCATATTGAAGAGGGAACTGTAAGTTTTGTATACATATATGTGGCACTAAATTATAGCACGAAAAACCACTCGAAAAATGTATGCTTCACTAACACACAACCACTTGGATGCTATTGGATTTCGCACCGTTTTCTCGGCATGTTTCTGTCTTGAGGGGGATACTAACCACTATGCTATCAAGGACCGAAATGTTTCTATTTTCTTTTGCCTTTTTCTTTTGTTTCTTTTGTTTCTTGGTTTCTCTATCCTTACCACCACCACAACCACAGCACTAGTGCCACGCCCACAGAAACTGGTGAAGCCAGCATCAGTAATGCTCCTCCTACCGCGCCCAAGCAATGTTGCATCCTGCATTAACCTGCACCTTAAAGTCCACCCTACCAAAAGCCTAACCCACTTAAAGTGCATTTTAGTTTCGCAATAGCTAAATGCATATACATACATACCATATTTGAAAGAATGCTCTCTAATTAATTATGTAAAACATATTTTCTATTTGCCGACTCAAGCAGATGCGCTCATGTGGGACTGGCCCTGGGTGCTGTTTTTCTGGGCTTTGCTCTGATTTATGTGATTAAGCGGGGAGGAGGACCCAAGCAGTAACCATCGGTACTGTCTGATATTTCTTCCGCTTCTTCCTTCATTCCGCCGCAATTGGAACGATAGTGGAATTTTTATGCCCGCATTTTGGATATTGTACAATAATGATATTATTTATTTGCCGTTTGCAAATAACCCACAAAGTACCCGATAATTAATAGAAATCTGTGAAGCCATCGCATTTGAGAGTCCATAAGAGAGAGATAGGACTCCACGATTGAGCACATTCTATCTACCTTTCTATCTATCCATCTATATCTATAGTCAAAGTTCTATCTGTAGCACGCATTTGTTCAATGTTTAATTCAATAAATCATGCCTTTTATACAAAGGGTGGGCACACAGACTCTTCAACTCTTCTTTTGATTGTGCCTTAGAGCAGACGTGGGCACGTCATTGGTGCCAACTGCTACCGAGAGAATGCAAAAACACTACACTACTCAGTCAGTATATAAGAAACATACTGCTTTATACATCTTATACAATATAGTCCAGCACTCTGTCTATTCTCTTTTCGCCCAATCACAAATATTCCAGCTGATTCCACACCGCATATCTCTGTATCTCTTCCCACCTAAGAAATACCATCCGGCCGTTACACCTCGCCTTTTCCGGACTGAGACCATTCGCGTGTCAGGGGTCGGTCAGCCCCTGGATGCCACAGATTTTCACTAATACCTTATACCTCTCTGGACACTGGCAGAGTGGCACTCACGCCTTTAGACTGTCAATCCCTCCCTCCTGTTGGAACGCGGAAGAGGAGGAACTTGCTTTGCACTACGGCGAATGGAAGAAACCTTTGCATGCGGCTTCAGAAAGATTTCTGTTCTTCACAATTGCTTTTGCTGATGGGTGCATCAGAGAGATGTGGGTGCGCTCCATTGGATAACAGAGATTGAGTCAGAGTGAGGTGAGAAAATTTAGGATGTACTCGTATATGGGGGTCGCCAGTTTGGATGATCTGTGCCAAGAAGGACGTGCTCTTTGGCATGCCTGAATGGGAGAGAGCGCAATCCTTTCAAGTTGCAGAAACCCAGCACCCGAGAAGGATCGGAGAAGTTACATTGCTCTAGCACGAGAGAAGATATGATCTGCGTTTGCATCCAACAGATAAGTTCTACATACATATATGTATATTTGACTCAAAATTAACAATATTTTTTATAAATTTTGTCTCAATCTGTACGCAGCTTCGTTTCAGGGTCTGGTGGTACAAGTTTTGAAATAATATTAACAATAAATTTTCAGAACAGATGCGAGATTTTTCTAATAAATTTTTGCTTGAATGATTATCATTTGCTTGCGCTTCTTGGATAAGCGCTGAAGAGTGGCATGTGGTATGATCAGGACGGAGGAGCTGGCAAAGAGAGCGCCAATCTTAAGGCTTGCTCGAAGGTCGTAGGTGCTGCCGGTGGCCACCATCGTGGTGTCCGCTCGCTTTTGGGCACGAACAGCAAGTGTGCCACAGAGGCGCCCACCAGTGGGCTGTAAGGTGGACAGCCACAGGAGCAGCATCTCGTGCGAGTCATCCTCTTGCTGATACTGAGGCAAAGAGCTGCTGGTGCTGCGTTCCACAAAGAGATCACGGTGCCGGGTACGGACCGACATGAACAGAACGGGAAGCAGATCCAGCGGCTCGTCGAACATAGAACTGATAGTCTTTCCCGGCAAAAGGAACATCCGGTGGCACTTGGTCTGGTTGAGACGCGTCTCGTTCGGGTCCAAGAAGAAGGTCTTGGTCTGCCGCAAGGCCATCCCATCAACGGTCACCGTGTGATGATCGGTTCGCAAATGGGTAATAAGGGACGAGACGAAGCACAGTCTCGGGCAATCCCCTTCGGGGCACTGTATGGGATCACGGCGCCTCTTCAGCTTTTTGGACCCGCCCTTCTCCACCAAGACGACGTTCGTCTTCGGCTCTTCCTGCAGGGTCTCGTTCGCCCGGACGTTGACTGTGCTGAACTGGGACTGGGCTGGCCAAGACAGCGTTGTGTTTTCGCCAGGAGGTGGAACCGGAAAGATCCGCTGGTAGTTGCAACGCTGCACGATGGACCCAAGCCTCTTAGGTTTCGTCTCCTGCTGCACGGTGTCCTCCAAATTGGGGCTTTCTCGCTGAAGATTTGGGGATTCTCGCGTATCGTTGCTGAAACCACTCTTCTCCTTGATGACATCCAGCAGTTGCTCCCCGAGCAGGGCTGCGCCTTTGTCCACCTCCCCGCTCTTCCGAATAAGACGATCTAGGTCAGCATCTTTATCCACCTCTCCTCCGTTCAGCCGTTCAGCCTGGTCAGGGGTTGGCAGAGCTCCGCCGCACTGACGCTGAGGGCACTTCTTGATGGACCATGCCAATCGATTCCTCTTCTCCAGATGCTGCATGCGACGTTGAATGTTGTTCAAATTTTCCATTACCTTGCGCTTCGCCTCGATTGTGCGCTGCAGATGCTCCAGGGAGTTCTGAGAGCTGGGAGAGCCACTAGTCTTCGACTCTGGTTTCTCGCCGCTGGTTGAGATGTCAGCGAGGCCATCTCCGCTTCCATCTCCCTGCTGAAGCGACCTGGCGATGCTGGACTCCTCGTTGGACGGTTGCACCTTCCGATAACGTGCGATCTGCTGCATATGCATATCCTCCCTAGGATATATGGGAATCCTTTCAAGGTCGGACTGCTGTTGCTGCTGCGTGGTCGTAGTCGTAGTCTTGGAGCTGCTTAAGTTTCCGAGATCTTTGAAATGACAGCAGGAATCTGCCGGCACCTTGGACGCCATAGACTTGGTGAGCCTCTTTCTGCGCCTCCGCTGGCGAGCCCCCGCACGCCGCTCGCTCGACGATCGTGGGATCGAATAATGGCGCTGCTGTATGCTGGCAGATCGTGGGGTCAGTGACGCTGCCTGGCGCTGCTTCTTCTTGCTTTGTGTTGGTGTGGTCCTGGGACTTGCAGGATTCTCTCCCAGATCCTGGTGCTGCTGCTCCTGGCTCTGTAATGGTGGGGTCAGAGGAGTCTTCTCCTCCTGGGTTGGTGGGGTCAGAGGAGGTTTCTTTCGCAGGTAATGGCGCTCCTGCAGTGCTGGCACCTTGGGTGGCGGATGCGGATTATTATCCAGCAAATCAGAACGAGAAGAAGTAACCCCCACGGGCTGCACAACGCCCTGCAATACCCAATCGGGCTGCGGATTCAGAGAGTGTGAAATGGAATGGAAAGGGATATGCATTAGTTGGAGCTTCTTGGCAGTGGATGGATTGTCTTTGGCTTACAGCATTCTTGCCCGTTTGTTCATCGTGTACTTCATCCTCACTCTCCTCCAAATTGATGAAGAAGGTGAGCTGCTGGCATTTGCTGCAATGGTCGGAGGTACCCACCACGGTACGCTCCTCTGGTCTGGTGCTAGGACGACGGAAATCGTACTGCGGATTGCTGCTAACAGAGCCCCTCGTCTGGCCACATATTGTGCACTCGTACATTCTACGATTAACCATAGAGGAAAGGTATCCATCAAATGTGCCATTATTTCGAACTTACGCAATTTGTTGGGATATATATATACATTAAAGTTATACAGGTTGTGTTTTCCCCTCCCTACACTCGCATTTTTTCCAGCACAGAGTCGTAGTCGTAGAGTCGTAGAGTCGTAGTGTAGCCTGAAGTTTTCCTCAAATCGAGGACTTGATTCGTTTAACAAAACTAACTAGATCGCCCCAAAAGTTAGTCCTACTCGTATATAGGATAGGTAGATTGTGTGTTGAGGGATAAGTATATCTTTGTGTCCAGTCGTAGACTGAAAGATTGAGTTTTCGATGAGTTCCATTCTTGCGATATACAGGAACTTCCACTTTGCATCCTTGCATCCATTTATTTTGATATTATAAGGCTATAAAGTGCCGGTGAAAGGGTGGACGATGGGGTTAGACTTCCCAAAACTTTGCCAATTCGTTCTTAAGCCAATCTTCAGTCCGACTGCTAGATATTTATGTCATTTATCTAAGTGGTGTGTCCGTGAAATGAAGGATATTTTGCTTCAGTGGTCTCGAGTGGGTTTCTTTGTACATATTATTCACATTGTATATACATATGTATAATTAGATCTGTTTGTAATGTACGGAGGATAGGGATTATAATTCCCCGTACCATATAGCTTCTACAACTAACTGCCTTCGTCTCCTTGTCATCAAGGAGTAATCCCTGTAATTAGTATTCATATTTCATGCTTGGCTCTTTTTGAGCGGGTCTACATTTCTGTCAGAAATCTTTGCACTCCGGAAAGGAAAGCACAACCCCCGCTGCTAAGCCACACTGGGAGAAAGAGGGTGGAAGTGGTTTAGTTTAAAACCAAGACAATGGAATAGTCTTAATTGTGTATGTATTACCCTTAGTTGATAAGCCACACTGGGAGAGACTCACTCTCTCTTTGAGCTCCAGATATAATGCTAAGACCCAAGACAAAGCCAATTGAATCGTCTTAACCTTATATTTATTGCATAATCTTTTAGGAGACCGACAACAAAATGGAGAGAAACATTTACTAAATGGCTGATTTTATTACAATTTTTCCTGCTGCTCCGTCCCTTCGTCCCATGGCTCGATCATGGGGATTCAAATACTCGTTTGGGAGCCGTTTCTTTGGTGACCAACACATCCGTCAGACCACGTATCGCAGGTGAATACAGGCTTGAGGATGAATTCAGCAGCTCCTCCAGATGGGAATACCAATTCCCTAAGGTCAATTGTGGTCTAAGAAAGGCATGGGATACCATCTTATGGTATAGGGGGCGGGGAAGGGTGGGAGGCTGTAATACCTTAATATCTAATACAAAGTGTATGGATAATTCTCAACATTCGGGTTGTATGTATTTTCTGGTCAGAAAAAATTTGCATTTATTTTTATCCGTCCATCGTCATAAACATCTTCTTCGAAATCCCTTTCATTTCCCGGATCGCACTTAAAGGAATCGCGAAATTTGCATTAATCTTAGTTCATTTCAGATAAACGATTACTGAAGCCCATTAATGTGTCTGTGTATCGTTTGTTTAAGTTCTACAAATAGTTTAAGAGTTTTGCGGGAACCATGGGGAGACAGTGGAACAGTTCTGTTGGTCCATGTCCGTCCCCATGCCCTTTTGAGTGTTGACTGCAGAGTGTAGTAGTTGTTGTTGATGTAGTATTGGCATTTAGGAGCCGCCACATAGGATCCCATTAGTTCTCATCGTAGAGCGGCGTCGAGTCGCCCAGATTCATGGAGTGCGGCGAGGTATTTGTGCGCGGCGTGCTACGCACCGATGCTGCTTTGGACGAGGATATGGCGGCACCGGCACCGGCACCAGCACCAGCACCAGCGGCAACGTTCCTGTTGCCTGTCGAGTACTCGTTCGTGGGCGTCGTGCCGGAGACGCTGTAACCGAGGTTTATTCCTAGACCCATACCCATACCCAAACCCATATTCATGCCCATTCCCATGGACGTTTGCTGTGACTGCTGCTGCTGCTGCTGTGGTTGCTGCTGCTGCTGTTGCTGTTGTTGCGGGGGCCTTCGTCGAGCCCAGGAATCGTTGGCCAGCTGCCAGTCGAGGCTCTCTTTGGCACGTTGCTGCTGATGTTGCTGCTGTGGCGGTTGGCCAATGCCGTAGCCACCTCCAGCAGCAGCACCCCCCATATCATAATAGTTCCTTGGGGTTCCGCCACTCCCACTCCCGTAGTGTCCATGGTGATGCCGCATCTGCTGGCTGCTCGATGACTGCGAACTGGGGCTCGGTACATTGTGGCCATAGCGTGGCGTCTGTGAGGCATGCGGCGTGTACGGCGTCATGAAGGGCGTCTGGCTGCTGGGCGTATAGGGGGTGTTGACTGCGGCGCCGCCAAACGAGGGCGTCGCTGAGCTGCCATAGTGGGCAGCGGCCGCTGCGGCGGAGGAGCCGTAGCCACCACCACCTCCACCACCAATGGAATGCGAAATGGAGTAGGCACTGGAGCCGCCACCGCCACTGCCACGGATGTCCGCGCTGCTGATGCCGCTGCGCGGTGTACCCCCTGAAACGCTGCCCGCAATGCTCCCCGTTATGCTGTAGGGCCCCGCCGAGGATCCTCCTCCGCCAGAGTTGAGAATTGCCGAAGGCGGTCGCATGCCATGCATCGGAGTATTCATTGCCGGCGAGGCGGTGGGATCCAGCCAGTGCTCCTTGAACCAGCGCAACAGACTGTTGACGGAATCGAAGACCTGGCCGCGAAAGCGATAGCCCTCGGGCATCACCGTCACATACTCGGTGCGCGCCTTTGTCTTGGGCAGATACGAGAGCAGGAATTTGCCCGGTATGGTCTTCGAGGCGGTGAAAAAGTAATGGATCTTCTTCGGATCCTTGGCCTTCTCGTCGCGCAGCAGCTGCTCCATGAATTCCCGCTCATTGCCGTTCGCTGGCGTTGCATTATTCTTATAGTACTTGTATTGGATGAGCTCACGGGCCGCGCAAGCCATGGGATTGATGTAGCGGGCAATAATCTCGTCGAGATCTTCAAACTCCTCGGTGCCGATCCAGAGGCTGCGCCCCAGACTGTAGTCGTTCTCCTTGCCCTCCTCCCGCACATCGATGTGCTGGTAGATGTCGTCGGCCACCTTCCATGTGGCCGTCAAATGGGCCGCCGACTTGCTGCTGGGTCGCATGGCCACCTCGCCCTGATCGGCCTCCGCCAGCATGGCAATGACCTCCGCATACGACTTGTTGAAGAAACACGGATGGGCAATCACACGTCGCGCATAGGTCTTCCGCTTGAGTGCCTTGGCCTTGGCGTCCGTCACCTTGCGATTGTCCAGCTCTTCGGTCACGAAATCGTAGAAGGCGTCGCGTCGCGGCCGCCATTCGTTGTTGACGTCCTTGAGGTCCGCTGTCTTTGAGGAGCAGTCGACGGAGAAGCGATCAATGTCGATCTTGATTATCCGCACGTGGATCATCTGGGCGACGCGGACGCGCTCCTCGGGATTGCGCACCTGCTTGTCGGACAGATTCTTGATGTGTATGAAGCCGGGCAGGCCGTTGTCCAGCCGCACACGCACACCCGACGCCTGGCCGGGACAGGAGTTGGCATCGAAATGATTCCACACCTCCGAGAGCTCGGGAAAGTCATCCTTGTGGCAGAAGGGGCACTGCCAGCTGCCCGTGGTCTCATTACGCACGGGATTGGCATTGTCCAGCTGCTCGCCCTGGGGCCGGCGATAGGTAAAGCCCGTGACCATGGCCGTCACGCATTTGCCCACGTAAAAGGAGTCGGGCGTCTCCTTGGTGAGGAGATCGAAGAGCTCCTCGGCGCTGGGCTTCTGGAAGGGTGAGCGGTAGTCCTTGTACAGGCAACTCAATTCGTTCCGGATGTCATACAGCGTGATGCTCTTGCTGCCGAAGCCCTGACGCTCCAGCTCGACGGCGAACGCGTCCAGATCGAGATCCTTGAGACGTTCCGGCGACTCGAGTATCTCCTCGAGTGCGCCCGCCGGATTGGTCTCCTCATCATCGTACTCCATCGCATCGATGGCCATCTTGCGGGCCCACTCGTACGTCTCCGGATGGACGCGCGAGCCATCCAGCACCTCCACATACGCCTCGGTGCTGTCGCCCAGCGAGCTGGTGTCGATCTTGATGAAGCCGCTGCAATTGATAAACACCTTCGGGCCCAAATGGCACACGGTGACCAGCTGGGTGCGATTCTCCAGCCGCTGGTTGCTCTGCTTCAGGAGCTTCAGCAGCGCCTGGCCCTTGCGCGGCCCCAGGCCGCAGGTGTACTGCAGCAGATTGACGGTGCGCGAGTTCTGGACCATCATGTTTATGTCCAGGCCCACCTCGCTCGTCCGATTGATAAACTCCAGGCTGAGATACTCCAGCAGCATGTCGCGAGGCACACGCTCCTGCAGCGGATGATAGCGCAGGCACAAGATCTCGTCGTCGGCATCGCACAGCTGCGAGTACTCCACCAGTGGATCCTGCATTTTGCGGGCCAGCGAAACGGCCTGCTTCAGCTGTGGCGGGTACTCCTTGAAGTCCGATTCGCCCTTCTTCGAGTTGGCGTAGATTTTGGCCAGTTCGTTGTCGATGATCTCCACCTCGATGGGCGGAAACTGTTCGGTGGTCTCCAGCTCCTTCAGTATCTCCTTGATGTCCGTCTGGATCATCTGGGCGTCCCGCGACTCCGCGCCGATCACCACAATGTGGGGCTTCTTCATTTTGATGAATTCGGACAGCTTTCGGAGATCCGCGAGCTTCTGGCCCTTCTCCTCCGCGTTGTGGGAGCTCTTGCGCTTGAGGATGTTCGGCAGACGCAAATAATCGGAGATATCCCCCTCAACGGTGGTCACCGCACAGAAGGCGGCCACCGAATGGTCCGGATCGTAGGCCAGGCCCAGCACTCGGATGCCCCTCAGTGTGCTCCAGTCATCGTATTTGTAGTCCTGTGGCAGCTCCGGCTTGTACGGGGCCACCTTCAGCCATTTGTACAGCTTGGCGGTGCAGGAGCGCAGCACAAACTGTTGCGCCTCCTCGTGGAGGGTGGCCCTCAGCTCTTTGATGAGGTCCGGGATCACCCACTTCTGCAGGGCCAGCTGGACGCACTCCGCCCGCAGGGCATTCCACTCGAGGACATGCTTGGAGAACTGATCGAGATTGTAGAGGGCCTTGGCCTCCTCCACATAGTCGCCGGGCGGGCCATTGGCATTGGCATTGCCCTCGAACTCCTCGAGGAAGGTGATCTCCAGCAGTTTCTCCTCCTCGGCCATCAGCAGCTTGATGAACTGATCGCCAAAGAGATCGCCCACCGGCTTCTTGGCCACATATTTCATCGAATAAACCGGCGAGTTCTCGTCAATCAGCACCATGCCGTTCTTCGTGGGTCGTATGTCGATGCGCGCCCTGTCAAAGTACACCTCACGCATGGTCTTGCGCAGCAGTGGCTCTTGGGCTAGCTGTCGGGCCACCACATACTTGGCGGCATGCATCACCTCTTCGGTGGTCATGAACCGCGGCGAGAGATACTGCTTGGCCAGCTCCAAGGGTCCCAGGCTCTCCTGGGTGACCTCGTTTCGCTGATAATTGTCGCGCAGGTTTTCTGCGAACTGTTCGGGCGTGAGGCCGAAATGTTTGGCAAAGCCGCAGATCCCTGCCTTGCGGAACACCGCGTAGGGACTGCTGTTGGGCGCCTGCTTCAGCTGTTCGTCCTGCAGCAACAGTTCCGGATCATCGTCGTCGTCCACTTCGACGGGCACAGTGTCCAAATCGTCGCCATTCTCGGCGGCGGCTGCCTTTCGCCTGGCGCGATCATCACGCCGCTCCTGCAGCAGTTTCCGCCGCTGTTCGGCCTGCATTTTGGGCAGCTCGTGTGAGTAGTTGAGCAAAAAGTACATGTGCACATCCTTCAGCTCCTCCATGGACTGGACATCGTTGAGCCGCTCAAAGTCGCTGTCCAGCATGAGCCGCACATCGTCGGGTATGGGCTTATCCGGATCCGCACAGAGCGTGTCCAGCTGGAACTGCCGCATCTTCTCGAAGAGCGCCTTCAGCTTCCGCTTGCGCTCGTTCAGCTGACACCAGCGCTCATCAAAGTAGTAGACCTTCCACAGATCATCGATATTCAGTTCGGGCTTGACATACTCCTTCCGATAGAAGGCAATGAACGGCACCTCCAGCTGCTGATTACGTATGAACTCGAGCGTTTGCTTGATCTTCTTCACGGTCGTGGGCGGCTTGCGCATCTTCTCCCGACTGTCGGCCTTCTGCTGCTCGGAGACTGTGCTCTTGCAGAACGCATACTGATAGATCCATTCGGCCTCGTCGTCCAGCTCGAGCGAACCCTCGGGCACGGGCGTTACGGGCACCTGTCGCAGCTGCATGCGCTCGGGTATGTCTGTTTTTCGTATCTCATTGTCCAGATCGGTAAAGTGGCCGCGCTTCAGCTCGCTCGGTTCGTAAATGTCGAAGATTGTCTTCTTGGCAACCTTTTTTTTGAGGGCCTTCTTCTTTTTCACCCGATGATCATCGCCGCCGACCATATCCTCGTCGTACTCATCGCCCTCGGTATCGTCCTCGTACTCATCCTCCTCGTATTTGGAGAAGTCGTCATAGTCAAAGTCCACACCAAATATATCCTGGCCCTCTTGCAGCGATCTGTTGTTGGACGAAAAAACGTACAGAACTACAATCGGTATCTTTTTGGGGAGAGGAGCCGTTGGGCTCTTTGGCGGTGCACCACTTACGCATCTGTGAATATGGGACGCCTTTTCTTCTTTTTGTCGGCAATGGGACGGCCATTGTCGTCCACAATAAAATCATCAGCATCTGACTCAGAATCCTCCTCGTCGAAGGCATCCGCCTCGCCGTGCCGAGGGCTGCGCTCGCTGCGATGCTCAATGCTCTACAGAAACGGGGAGAGACATTTGCTTAATGCTTAATCTCAATAGACGAGAGGAGGGGCTGGTGGATCATCGTACCTCATCGTTTTCATCGAACAACTGCTCGGCAATCTGTTCACGAGCCAAACCCTCGTCCACATGCTGCTCCTCGCCATCGCTTTCATTGTCGTGAATGCGTCTCAGACGCTTGAAGCGTTTCTATATATGGAATACGCAAATATATATACATATTAAAATGTATCATAAATATATGAGATAGCCACTTACACGTCGCTCAACCTTGACCCCCAGATTCTCCTCGATCAGATCATAATCATCGTCCTCGAGTCGATCGTCTAGATCATCATCCTGATGTTTCTTTCGCTTCTTGCCACTGCCGCCGCCTTCGTCATCATCGTCGCCGCCGCTGGCAGTGTCCGAATCGCCGCTGCCATCCTCCTCCTCAATGGGTCTGTCATCTATTAAATCTTTAAGCTCCTCACGTAGACGTTCTTCGTCATCTAAAGCGAAAAGAAACACAAAAAAAAAAAAACAGATTAAAGTTCGGTTTGTATGCGATTTTATATCAATTTGATAATGACATCTGTTAAGCGGCAGAAAATACTTATTCCAATCCATATTGGAAATTAATTCTGGAATGTGACGCGTGTGACACTAGTGACAGTGTTTCTTTGAACCTTTTCCGGATATATGGATATGTCAAATGCATGATATAGAGCGTAAGGCCTGCTATTCCTAACAATATGGGGTTCCCTTCTGGATTGGGGTAGCTTCCAAAGATTTTGTAGAAAATTAAGAGCCATTTGTGAAATGTAATGATTCTGGTAAATCTGGTAATATGCGATTCCTACCGCTTTGTAGCCTCCTTTGTCTTGGGGGCCAAAAATAACCCTTAGGGATTACAACAATTATATACGGGGCATCTGGGGCATTGTTTACATCTTCAAGTTAGAGTCGTGCATGCCCTACCTGCAAAGGGTACTCAAGGGTACGGGTTAACCTAACCTCAATGCTGTAAACAAATGCAAATAAACGAAAAGGAAAACCGAAAACAGAAAACCCAGTGCCCAGTGGCTCTCCCGCCAGCCAGGTATACATGATCCCATTGGATTTTCCATTGGGACGCTGCCTGCAGATGTCGCCTCCTGCAGATGCAACAATGAACCGTTGGGGATGGGGGGTGCGGCGGGTGCATTACATGCATCACAATTTGTTTTTGTTTTCACGGGGCCGCCGCCTCACTCGACAGATATGGCGGGTGGTTTGCGGCAGTGTGCGTGTTCGTTGGGGATCTAGTGGGATAGAGAGGGATAGAGAGACGCACCTTCCTCCTCCTCACTGCTGTCAGATACAACGGCTTTCAGCTTCTTCAGCTTTTTCCTTTCGTTTAGTTCCAATTCCTCCTCCTCCTGTAAAAATCATTGAAAATGCAATTCATTAATATTAACACACTCTCATATATGCTTTTATATAGTTTAATTGTATATGAATAAGCCTACATATATACATATGTATATACGCGCGGCGGCTACAACAGAAAACGCAAAGCGTGCAAAACGCAAAAAAAATTGTGCCGAAATAGCCGGAGAGCGGTGCTTACCTCCGATTCCTCGGCCTCAGAGTCCAGAAATTCGGCCATTCCGTTAAATTAAATAATTAAACTAGTTGTATAGTGGCTTAGAAACGAATATGACTAAATAATGCACAAATCTATTATTTCAGTGTCACAATAAAAAAAAAACTCAAAGGTAAAGAAGCAGAAGTGTCAAAATTGTGTGAGTGTTGGGCAATTCGCGGTGAAAGTGGAACCAGTACAGTACACATTCCGTGAACCAAATCTTTTCGTCTAGCTCACACACCTTGCAAATATTGATAATTTTCATAGAATCGTGGAAATCGTGTGGAATAGCCTTTTAGAGCCATGTTCCAGGTCGCTTCGAATATCAGCATCGAATTCCAAATCGTTTTCCATACATATCAAACTTTTTTGAAAAATGTATATGTAGCATGTAGTTACCATGTAAAAAAAAATACTTTTTTGCTGACCTATTTTGTTTAAATCTTATTTTATAAACAAACCGGTAAAATGGGGTCGTTAAAATTAGCATTTCCTTTAGGGATGAAATTATGTGGGCAAAACTAAGGGTTTTATTCAACGGAATCTCTAAATTGAGCAATATGAACGACTATCCTCTTTCGTTTTTATGTTTTGACCTCTTCGCCAGCCCTGGCATACCCTAGGAAAGGATAGTATAGAATTGAAATAATGTTTGTCATCCCGGATATTTTGAAGGTTTGGTCTTCTTACAGAAACCAAGAATGGGTATCGGGATCGAGATATATTTACAAGACCCTAATTATATGCATTAATATGTCTAAAAAATGTCATTCTTAATCGTTCATATAAAATTAACAAAATAGGGTATACAAAGGCTCTTACTACGGCTTACAAGCAACATAGCGACTCTTTTTTTGTTAAACTTTTTCGTTTAAATCTTTTTTAACAATAAATACAATAAAAGCAAGGACTACAAACTAACCAATTGTGTAGAAAATTGCTTCATTAATCGTATAAAATTATGTGGGCATAGATAAAGGCCCGGTTGACAACATTTAAATCCTTGTCGCTCACATTCAAAAAAGTTCGATTTGGCGCGCACCACTCGGTATATTTTTCAAGTGAGACCGTATATACTGTAGAAACTGGTTTTCGCCGAGCTCCCATGTGGTGTTTTTTAGTGCTAAATGGTATTTTTGTCATCTATTAATTTAATTTTCAATTTTATATAAAAATCCAATAAATGCAAATATTTCGAATAGGCCAATCATGTATAGAATTGATTCATCAGTCGTACAAAATTGAGTGGGCATGGCTAAATGTTCCATATAGATAGTATTATTCAACGGAACAAAGAATATGAGCAATTGGTCGTTTTTTTTAATTCGCCGCAGTTTGCCGCAGTTCGCCGCAATTTCGCTTTAGCAACAATGAGTCTCGTTCCATACACAATGTTGCACATTCCATACACACTGTTGCGGCAACATTTACTTGAAAACCGTATTTTAGTCAAAATAAAATACATTAAGGTAATTAAAAGAAGCAATCTTGTAGAAAATGCATTTATCTATGGGATAAAGCTAAGTGGGCATCTAAAGCTTGAAATATAGGCAATACCCGATTCGCCGCAGTTTCGCTGTTGCAACAATGAGTCCCATTCCATACACAAACATGTTGCTAATTCCATGCACACATACCCTGGGGGTAATGGATGTTATAGAATTGTGAATACGTTTGTCTTCCAAGGCTCAGGATCGAGATAAATATATACAAGATACTAATAATGTACTTGAATATGTCTAAAGAATATCAATTTGAGAAAAGGTCTTAATAAATTGCGTTTGATCTACATAGAAAATTAACGAAATAGGGTGCACAAAGGCCTATACACGCATCATGTCTTTAAATACCAGCAACATTGCAACTGATTTTTTGTTGAACTACTTTGTTATTGCCTTGTTTTTGCCAAAATACAATAAAAGCAAGTGTTTAAAATAAGCCAGTTAAGTAGAAAATTGATTCATTAATCGTATTAAATTATGTGGGCATAGATAAAGGCCCGGTTGACAACATTTAAATCCTTGTCGCTCACATTCAAAAAAGTTCGATTTGGCGCGCACCACTCGGTATATTTTTCAAGTGAGACCGTATATACTGTAGAAACTGGTTTTCGCCGAGCTCCCATGTGGTGTTTTTTAGTGCTAAATGGTATTTTTGTCATCTATTAATTTAATTTTCAATTTTATATAAAAATCCAATAAATGCAAATATTTCGAATAGGCCAATCATGTATAGAATTGATTCATCAGTCGTAAAAAATTGAGTGGGCATGGCTAAATCTTCCATATAGATAGTATTATTCAACGGAACAAAGAATATGAGGAATTGGTCTTTTTTTGAATCGAATTTGAATTCGCCGCAGTTCGTTTTAGCAGCAATGAGTCACATTCCATGCACAAACATGTTGCCAACATACCCTGGGGGAAATGGATGTTATAGAATTGAGGAAAAAGGGTGTACAAAGGCCTATACAAGCGTTATGTCTTCAAATTCCAGCGACATTGCAACTGTTTTTTTGTTGAACTATTTTGCTTAAACCTTGTTTAGTCAAAATACAATAAAAGCAAGGACTAAAAACTGGCCAGTTAAGTAGAAAATTGATTAATTAATCGTATCAAATTATGTGGGCATAGATAAAGGTCCGGTTGACAACATTTAAATCCTTGTCGCTCACATTCAAAAAAGTTCGATTTGGCGCGCGCTACTCGGTATATTTTTCAAATGAGACCGTATATTTCGGTGCTGTTCTGAGGGTCATACTGTAGAAATACTGGTTTTCGCCGCGCTGTCATGGTATTTTTGTCAATTTTCATCAATCTATTAATTTAATTTTCAATGCTATATAAAAATCCAATAAATGCAAGTATTTCGAATAGACCAATCATGTATAGAATTGATTTATCAATCGTACAAAATTGAGTGGGCATGGCTAAATCTTCCATATAGATAGTATTATTCAACGGAACAAAGAATATGAGGAATTGGTCGTTTTTTTTAAATTCGCCGCAGTTCGCCGCATTTCGCCGCAATTTTGCTTTAGCAACAATGAGTCTCGTTCCATACACAATGTTGCACATTCCATACACACTGTTGCGGCAACATTTACTTGAAAACCGTATTTTAGTCAAAATAAAATACATTAAGGTAATTAAAAGAAACAATCTTGTAGAAAATGCATTTATCTATGGGATAAAGCTAAGTGGGCATCTAAAGCTTGAAATATAGGCAATACCCGATTCGCCGCAGTTTCGCTGTTGCAACAATGAGTCCCATTCCATACACAAACATGTTGCTAATTCCATGCACACATACCCTGGGGGTAATGGATGTTATAGAATTGTGAATATGTTTGTCTTCCAAGGCTCAGGATCGAGATAAATATATACAAGATACTAATAATGTACTTGAATATGTCTAAAGAATATCAATTTGAGAAAAGGTCTTTATTAGTTACGTTTTATCTTCATATCAATATATATACTTTCATATACAATTAACAAAATAGGGTATACAAAAGCTATACTACGGCTTACACGCAACATAGCGACTCTTTTTTTTGTTAAACTTTTTCGTTTAAATCTTTTTTAACAATAAATACAATAAAAGCACGGATTAAAAATTAAAACTATCCAATCTTGTAGAACATTTATTCATCAACGGCTTAAGATTACGTGGGCAAAACTTAAGGTTTTAGTTAGCCAGAATTATCAACTGAATATAAAAATTGAACAATTTGAACGACTATCCTCATTCGATTTTTTGTGTGACCTATTTCGCTATATCCTTTTTTTGTTTGACCATTTTCGCTAAAGCCTCTTAATACACAATATGCAATAAAAGCAAGTAGGTAAAATAAGCCAATTAAGTAGAAAATTGATTCATTAATCGGATAAAATTATGTGGGCATAGATAAAGGCCCGGTTGACAACATTTAAATCCTTGTCGCTCACATTCAAAAAAGTTCGATTTGGCGCGCACCACTCGGTATATTTTTCAAGTGAGACCGTATATACTGTAGAAACTGGTTTTCGCCGCGCTCCCATGTGGTGTTTTTTAGTGCTAAATGGTATTTTTGTCATCTATTAATTTAATTTTCAATTTTATATAAAAATCCAATAAATGCACATATTTCAAATAGGCCAATCATGTATAGAATTGATTTATCAATCGTAAAAAATTGAGTGGGCATGGCTAAATCTTCCATATAGATAGTATTATTCAACGGAACAAAGAATATGAGAAAATTTGAATTCGCCGCAATTCGCCGCAGTTCGCCGCATTTCACCCCAATTCGCTTTAGCAACAATGAGTCTCATTCCATACACAAATGTTGCGCATTCCATACACAAAAGTTGCGGCAACATTTACTTGAAACCCGTTTTTCGGTCAAAATAAAATACATAAAGGTAATTAAAAGAAGCAATCTTGTAGAAAATACATTTATCTATGGGATAAAGCTAAGTGGGCAAATCTATATAGCTTGAAATATAGGCAATACCCGATTCGCCGCAGTTTTGCTTTAGCAACAATGAGTCCCATTCCATACACAAATGTTGCTAATTCCATGCACAAATGTTGCTATTTCCATGCACACATACCCTGGGGGAAATGGATGTTATAGAATTGTGAATACGTTTGTCTTCCAAGGCTCAGGATCGAGATAAATATATACAGGATACTAATAATGTACTTGAATATGTCTAAAGAATATCAATTTGAGAAAAGGTCTTAATAAATTGCGTTTGATCTACATAGAAAATTAACGAAATAGGGTGCACAAAGGCCTATACACGCATCATGTCTTTAAATACCAGCAACATTGCAACTGATTTTTTGTTGAACTATTTTGTTCAAACCTTGTTTTAGCCAAAATACAATAAAAACAAGGATTAAAAACTATCCAATCTTGTAGAAAATTTATTCATTAATCGGATAAAATTATGTGGGCATGGCTAAATGTTCTATCTAGCTTATTATATTTGACGGAACATCAAAATTAAGCAAAATGGTTTTCAATCCTTGACGGAGAACGTTTAACCTATTATAAGCCAAGGGCGTATTTCAATTTTCCACCGACTATAATGAAAATTGACTAATTTTAGCGCAGTTCAGGTGAAAGATATTGAGATGTTTTTTTAAGTTGAGAGGATGGCATGGATCTACAAGAAGAATTTACAGTCGTTAATATTTTCCGCCACTTACCTCAAGTAGTTTATACTAACTAGTTGAACTATTTAAATATAGGGGGCTTAAGTGGGCTAAGCTCGGTTTTCCATCATACGAGTCGCTATATTGTTGTTGAGAAACCAAAATTGAGGCAAAAACAAGCAAAGCCAAGTATTTAATGTGCCAGTCAAGTAGAAAATTGATTGATTAATCGGATAAAATTATGTGGGCATGGCTTAATGTTCTATATAGCTAGTAATATTCCACGGAAGATCAAAAACGAGGAACATGTAAAAAAGGACTGTATATTTACGGTATATTTTTTAAATAAGACGGTATGTTTCGGTATATTTCTGAGGGTCAGACCGTACATCTTATCGATAAGTCCACTGTCAAATTTTTAGAATAATTTTCTTGTTTTTTCTGTGTTAAGCGGCACGTCGATAGAAAAAAAAAAGGAAAAAATAAGTAACTATTCCGGCCGTTCGTTTTTTTTTGGCCAAAGTGATTGAGGGAGAGTGAATGTGTGTGTGTGTCTCGCTCTCGGGTTCGTTTCCGCGGCGTGCTGTTTGTTGTTGCACATAATTCCCTGCTGTTCTGCTCGAAATTCGCATCCAATCCAGAGAATAGCGTATATATATATATATATGTATATGACAACTTTCATGACGACAAACAACAAATTCATCAAACGCCGAGCGAACAACAACAGAAGCAGCAGTCGAGTGAAAACGGAGAGAAGAATTTCTCATTGAAGCCGGAAAAAAAGAAAAGAAGTGAGAAGCGACCGGGAGCATGGATATAATCAATAAGATTAGCAGTACATTCTGGAGTACGGACATCTGGTTGCCGCCAAATACGACATGGGCCGATATAGCGCCCGGTTCGCGGCCCGATGTGGTGCATGCCAATTACAAGGATCTTATCTGGCCCATTCCATTGGCGGCTGTTGTCATGCTGGTGCGCTATACACTGGAACGGTAAGTGTACGAAAATATACCCATTCCCATTCATTTCCCACTTTTTGCCCACTGTTCTGTGCCCGGTGCGTTCCAGATTACTGTAAATTCCCATTGAGGGCCACTTTGTGGTCAGTGAGAGACACACCCACATATGTATGCTCTAGTGTTTGTTTCCTGCTGCCGCTGCTGCTGCACAATGTACAGTAAGCAAATGTCATTTTTATTCATATTCTCTCGCCCCTCTCTTGCGCTCGCTCTCTCTCCCTGTCTCTCGTTGGCTCGCATTTTGTGTCCTCTCTCCCGCTTTTTGGGCCAAACATAACCTCACGTGGAAACGCCCAACATTTTATGTACATTTGTATGTATGTGTATGCATGCGTTCTTATGCCATGCATGTGTTAGTAAGCCATGCCGCACACGCGTATTGCTGTTGTTGTTGTTGCCACCTCTGCAACTCCTATGTTTTCCCTTTGCAAACACAAACGCAGCTGCCGGCTCCAATTGCAATGCCACCGCTGGCTTGCAGCACCGCTGGAAATATTGAATTTCCCACGACATTGTGGGCTGCACCCACTGCCATCTCCCTTCTTCGATTCCCACAGATTTTTTAGTTGGACACAAAACTAAAATGAAATGTATTTGTTTATAAAATGACCCTAGCACACATACATATACCCGGTGTGTCTGTGTGTGTGCACACTGGGATGAGTGCACCCAAAAATGAAGGCAAAACCGCTCTCGCTTCCACGATCTCAATATAATTCCAAGAAATCGGAATCCAATCGGAATATAGCATGACTCTTTATTAGTTTTGCCATCTCGGATTAAGGCCGATAAGCTTTGAGGCATTTAGATTTATTAGCCATGTAAATCGGGGCCAGAATCGTGCCTGTTGTGTGGAGGGCTGGGTAATAAATTAAATAAATTTTGACGCTGTACATTCTGAATTGGTCCCACGGTTCGGGGGCCAAAAGACCACTTTTCCGGCAAATTAACCCGTGGGCCTGGCTCTATGGTACGACGGTTAAACGCGGCAACAATTAGTGTTCGAGTGTACGTGTACACGGGTGTGTGTGTGTGTGTGTGTGTGTGTGTTGCGTGCATTTTCATGTAAAATAGTTGTAAATATTCATTAATTTTTGTTTTGTTCTAAACCAGCACGCGCGCCCTTCTGCCAAAGCAGTGCTGCCAAGTGGCACTAGGAAAGTGCAGTGCTGCCAAGTGGACAACGGTTTTCCTTACCTTTATGCCATTTATTCCCCACATGCCCCCTGGCCTTTCGGCAAGTGTTTGCCGAAACATGAACGCAACGAAACGACACACAAAATCTGTTTCATGGCAGACCACTTCTTGTCGGTTGCTTTTTCGTCTCTCTTTCGAGATCTCTTCTCAAAAACTAGAATTGGAGAATATTGGCCTTCAAGGTCTTATCGGATTTGGTATTTTATTTTAGTGGCTTTTTTTTTTTTGTAGTTCATTTTATTTTGTCGTTTTTGTTATTGAATGGCAAATGTCGAGCGACGGTACGGGGGATTCGATACGGCTGCAGTCGGTCCGGCCTTCTAATCAACGAAACGGAACGGAACAGAACGGGACGGGACGGACAAACACCTTGAGGCATAGGGCGCACTGGCACTGGCACCGACATCGGCACCGGCACCGGCACCACACCATCGCAGCACTCGCGCATTTGCCACCTGATAAGATTTGCGGACAAAGATTTACGTATAACAAAACACAAAAAAACAAAAATGGGTTGATAGTGCCCTGGTTCCTCGATTGTTTTACGACGAACTAGCGAATGACTATGCACGGGCCCGCCTCCCCCGTGGATGTGGGTGTTTGTGTTTGTGTGTGTCTTGTTTCATCATCGTTTCATTATTTATTTATTCTTTTTTTTTTTGTCTTTCAAATCACTTGAAAGAGTGAGTCATGTGCGAGTCGCGGCGCTCAGAAGTTTTTCCCCAAATATGTAATGTTTTGGTGGAGTCTCCCTTAATGGTGTGCACGCGGTGGAATGTGTGTTCAAACATTGTTTTATGCTGGAAATACTGTAGAAGGAGAGGAGCCCAGAGAAAAGCCAGTCATAAGAAAAGTACTAATACTTTTAGGGTGAAAGCCTCTCCCTTGAATCCACTCCCCGATTCTCCGTGCAGTATTCCACTCCCATTTTCATTCACACGATTCTACTTTTTGGATTGTTTTCCATAGTATTGGATCTACAGAAAACATTTTGGCCGTTTGCTTATGGGTTATTGCCAGCATAAGTGGAAATATTGGTCTATAAAAACCTAATACGAATAATAATAAAAGCTTCTAGGATTTCTACGATAAGGTTTGAGAAATAACTTATCAAATAACTACCGAAAAAGATGAGAAAATGTACTCCAATTTCGAAATATTTTCTTCAAGAAATATTAGTAATTTTCTGATGGATATTTAATCGATTGCTGACTTGTCGTATGTATTTCTATCTGCAAAATCTCAACTGCTGTGCCTGCAAAAAAACAATTGACTTTCAATTGTTTAGAAATATGATAACCTGGCATTTGTATTTATTTAGCATTGTTCCAATTGTTTCAGTCGCTTTAGTCACGGGGCAATGCCCCTTGGATCGATTTTCTTGGTTTCAAATTACCCGGGTATAAAAAACGATTTATCGAACAATAAAAGAGTGCTATTATGTCTATTTAATGCCCAGAAATGAGACAGTTCTTGCATACAGCGGGGAACATTCACATTCATGGATGATAGCAGATGATCCACTGTATTCCGCAATACAAATTTCCTCTCAACTAATATTCCATTTAAAACCTAATCATTGGAGACATTTTTTATGGGAATTGTATAGAATTTATAGAGCGAATCCATCAATGTCAGTGCCCGTTCGCTTATGATAAATTTCAACAGCGAATCAATGGAACAGAGGAGTACGTACAGAGTACGTGGATTGAAACAGTGGGAAAAGTGAAACATTTAGCCCCTGTTTTCACCCGTTTTTAGTGACTGGAAGGGAGGGTGGTATGTGTGTGTGTGTTTAGTCATGTTTAAGCTTTTTTCCCCTTTTTTTTTTGATACGTAATCACTCGAGAGTCGACTCTCGGGGCTATGTGCTATGTGCTCTTATAGTGCGATAAAATTTCAGGTTAATTATTTTAATGGCTCACATGCACACACAACGAATCGCACAATCGCACACGTCAGACCCCCGATCCCCTCCTCTCCCCGCCTCTTCTCCCCCCTTTTGGCACACTAATCTCTGGCAAAATGTGAGAAATAGTACCAAAGCATAATGTAAATGTGTGTGTGTGTGGCAGGTTCTTTTTTCTTCTGATTCTTCTGCTGGAATAATGATTTCTCTTTATCATTTTGGAAACTCTAGATTATGGCTTTCCAAAAAAAAAAAGACGAAAAAGAAAAAGAATTAAGACCAGGTGTTAAGCAGCCAAATCTTACAATCCCCTTAGACCATAACCCGTTTCCATGAGGTTTTTCCCTACCCTCTACCCCCCACCCCTACCCCCAACCCCCCTCAAAGGCACACACGGACGGTCACACAAAAGTCGGTCAGTTTTTTATGGCTTATCGCTGATTGCCCAACGGAATACTCGTCGTATGCGAGTGCAAACTGAAACTCAAAAGAACGAAAAGCGAAAACGTGAAGGGGCTAAAGACGAAAGAAGGAAAAGCACGTGCTTTACGCACAAAAAGACCTCAAAACTGGCAGCTGTCGGAGAGAGAGAGAGAAACAGAAACAGCTTGTAGAGAGGGGAGGGGGAGGCGCCCCCATTCCAAGTGCAATTTGTTAAAGACCCCCAATTATCACCTCTGTTGGTGTTGCTTTTGCTGCCGGTGCGAGTTTATCGAAAGCGCAGAAGCACTCAGAATCGATAACGATGAAACGAAAACATAGCGTTTCCACTGTTCCAAAACTGAAGCATAAGCGAGCATCAGAATACAATATGTATTCCTGATGGGAAAGAGGGAAAGGCAACGAACCAATAGAACGAGCACGAGCCCGTAATGTAACGAAGAAGATGAGTGCGCAAGTTGCTGTTCTTCGTAGAAAGAGAGAGCCTAAGCTGCAACGAGAGAGGGCCCTCCAGAAGAAGTGGAGGGCCCAAAGCAAATACCTGAAGTTCTGGCCATCGTGATGATGACTTTGCAGGTGGTTACTCGATTGAAAACAATTCCCTCTGCAATGCCATAAATCCGCTCTGACAGCGAGTATTCTTGCCCAAAGTGAAAAAGCCATAGAATGAGTAATAAAGATTAAAGTTAGTCGAAAAATTGCACTCTTAATCGCTTACTCACGACGACTTATGCTAAATTCCAGCCCAACCGTACGGAATAGGGAGCTATGTATGTGACTCATTCCATTCCCTGGTCTACCGATTTGTCAATCTTCCAAGATATCTACATATATATATATTTTATATGTATATGTATGTGGAACCCCACTAATCGGGGATTGCGTGCTGGCAGTATTATCGGTTGACAAGCGAGTAAATAATTCAAAAAAACAAAAACACAACATACGACACACACGAGTCTGTAATTCCACAGACATTATTCATTATAAATATAAAAGACGAGTAAGTATATATAAATTTAGTTGATAACAAAATACATAAATATAACAGTCCGGCAATCGCATTTGCCATTTTTTCCATTGTCAATGCACTTTCCTCCCTCTGTCACTTTGGACTTGACAGAGAGAGAGAGAGAGAGAGAGAGAGAAATTGCAATCGAAAATTGTCAAATTGCCACCAATCGAACGACTGAACCACCCGATCATTATTTTGCTGCACACAAAAATCGAAAACACAATCATTAACCGCACGCCAGAGATGCCTCAATCACTTGCTCATAACCGATTTGATTCTACTTTATAGATAGAGATTTATGAGGGATAAGGGGTACTTCGGATACGAGTAGTAGTGGGAGGATGTCCCTATATAAGTTTCTATACTGTTCGGGACTCTCAAAATAAGCTGTGTCGGGTGTACGAAATAAGCTGTGTCTGTATGCAAATAGCTTTGTAGGGTGTACTGCATTTGCTGTACGAAATAAGCTTTGTCCAGAGATACTTATACTTGATGTGCCATAAGATTGTTCTATTCGGACTTTAATAGTTATGTTAACCGATTTGCTTCATTTATAACCACTTTATAGATAGAGATTTATTCAAATTGAAGATCTATGAGGGATAGGGGATACTTCCGATAGATGTTTTTGCATGGAAAGGAAAGGTTTTCTTGAGGACACGATTTATGGATCTGTGTGTGGGTTGATGTCTCTATATATAAGCTTCTATACTGTTCGGGACTCCTAATACCCCCTTCAGATCATTCGGTATATAAATTGGTGCATGCAATAAGCTGTGTCGGGTGTACAAAATAAACTGTAGCTGTACGAAATAAGCTGTGTCTGTATGCAATAAGCTTTGTAGGTGTGTAGGGTGTACTGAATCAGCTGCAGGGAGTCTCTGTGGCTGTGGCTGTGGCTGTGTGTGGGGACAGATGGCTGCCAGTGCCAGGCTTTCGTTTCTCCCCCATTCCTTGGTCCTTCCATATCCGCTACCGAGGAACAAATCAATCGCAAAAATTACACATTAACTTGTTAATTTTATTTCACTTGGCATTTCGAAATTGCGGCTTTAGCCAGCGCTGGTTGGCCCCCGCCTGATCGGAATCCTCGCTGGTGGCGGCATCGTCGCCTTCAGCGCTCGTCGCCCGATCGTTGGTCATGACAATGAAGAGCTCTTGATCGGTGTGCGGCTGCAGCTGTTCGCGCAGATAATCGACAAACTCTGCCTCGTTGCCGAGGCACATGGGCTGGCGCAGCTTCGAGTCGAGGTTGTAGTAGCTGCCATTGATGCAGCGCAGGGCCAGCCAGTGGCGCATTCTCAGAGCCGGCGGCAGGAGCTGGGTCAGCGGCAGGCGCAGCGGCACGTTCATAATGAAACCCAGAATCTGGCCGAGATCGAGGCACTTGGGATCCCGTCGCCGGTCGAACCACACCGTCTCGCAGTGGTGCTGCTGCAGGGCGTACATGAGGACGTTCACGTCGTAATTGCCCCAACCGAACCACGATCGATGCGGGTTCAGCCACGAGCGGGGCGTCAGAATGTAACAGTATTCGTCCAGCTCCGACTTGGTGTAGGGATCCCTGCCCTGGAACAGATTGTTCAGGGCGTGCAAGGCGCACAATTGCCGGCTCTGGCGCTCATGATAAATTCCACACGAAACGGACATTTTCTATTTATACAAATTTTTACTTGAATTTTGATTTCGACTGTGTGGCATGTGGCATGTGGCAGGCAGCAGACGACCGCATGTGACATTTGACACACATCCGATTGGGAGTGTGTGTATTCCATTGCTACTGTCTCCAGTGTCCAGTGGTTAAACTTTAATAATTCAATTGATTTTCCATTGAGTAACGCAACGCACAAGCACCCCCCCAGACATGCAGGCATACGTACCCCCAGAATCTAACCAATTACAAAGTTATTTCCTATAACTAGAGGAGGGAGCGGGGGCACATTAACTATTCATGGCTCGTCACCGAATTAGGGAGGCGCTTCACAATGGACGAGAATGGAATCAATATCTTGAGTGACGGCATATGCGGGATTCCCACAGGCCCCCTCTTACAGAGGTCATGGGTTAACCCACACTTATTTAAAGGTCTTCTTGCGCGACACACATATTATTTATTAATCAGGGTACCAGAATAACATCTAAAATTGATTTGTTCCAAAAAAAGGTCTCAAAGGGAATGCCATTCGCAGGTCCTTGTCCAGACTTGTGCTCTTAAATTAGAAGTATTTTCAGGAAGGCATTGGATGCGACTGATTCCTGCATTTCGGTGTCTTGTTATTGGATTCTCGGCCTCGAAAGCACTCGGGAATGCCCCGCCTGTGGTCCAATTCGAAACGAATTGGAAGGTTACATCAGTGTCTCAAATGTTTCGCAATAATCCCATCATTCCGCTACATGAAAGAAAGGAATGCTAGTGTTCCACTACAAATTACCCATAAACGAACGGATACACATTCGTTTTGGACTCGAATGGAGATGAAATATCTTCTGTGTTCTGTGGCAGAAGTCGGAGGGCATTCGTAGGTCGCCTGTTGCCGGAGTGACGATTGTGGACGGCCTCTCGTGTGCGTTTCAGCATCGCATAAATTCAAATTAATTGTTATAATTTATATGGCTCTGGCCCTAGTGATTGTCTGGTCTACTCGTAAAAGCAAAGACAACGAACAGCAGACAGAGGAAAGGCAAGAATGAACGAATGAGAATAGCAATTGCGAAAACGTAAAACGTAACTTTGGTTTCCTTCCCCCTACGGCTGCTCCTGCTGTTCTTTTCGGCTATGGCTTGTGCTTTGCATACCAATCGAAATCGAATCGAATCGTATCGAAAACTACTGTTTAAAATGCCAATCGCAAACGCAAACGCCATCACCAGACCTGGAGATGTGCCAAACCAGTCGGAGGCGGAGCCGGGACGTTTCGTTTTCATTAGCAAATTAACTTCCGAAAAACCAAAACCGAGATACATATTTCTAGTACTGGAGATGGAGCTGGAGGGGTGCCCCTGGGGGCGCACTGTCGTCTAATTATTTATGCATGTCGTAGAGCCACCCTGCCCGCTGTTGCGCCTTTTTCCCAATGCCTTACACGTGCCAGACGACAGGTGGGAGACGACGGTCCGGCCATACTTATTTCTTGATTCTTTCCAGAATTCCAATTACACAAATATTTCCGCATTGCCAGGAGGCACCCTACTCTCAAAACTGCCAAAAACAAAAGAAGTTATGGAATTTCCAGCGAATTTCCTTCGCTCAGGGATTCAAAGATTCCCAAGACGGGGCGAAGTTTTGAAATATTTTTGTAGCAGTGACATATCACCGAAATCTGGATCCAAAACATCGTTGCTCTAGCTCTTATAGTCTTTGAGCACTAGGCGCTAATAGGGACGGACAGACGGACAGACAGACATGGCTCAATCGACTCGGCTATTGATGCTGATCAAGAATATATATACTTTATGGGGTCGGAAAAGATTCCTTCTGGACGTTACACACATCCATTTTCACCACAAATCTAATATACTCCAATACTCATTTTGAGTATCGGGTATAAAAACGCTTAAACGGTTTAAATAAGTTTAAAAAAAACCAAAAAGTAACCGGAAATTGGAAATTTTGTTGTTTTTTATTCAGGGAGCTCTCAAAGGCAATATTTCACTTGGGTTTTGGAAATTCTATAGATTGGAGGCTTCGAATCGAATGAATCACAAGAAGATAATGAATATCCACGGGCACGTCCTTGATTCCCACTAAATCTATTCCTTCCATTGATCCCACACTCGACTCGAGACGCCTTCTATCTAGAGCTAGCTCCTACAGCCCCTTAAAAATATATCCCAGCTTTATACACATCAAAACTGCCTCTGCAGCAGTCCCAGCCTTGATAGATCTTTTTGGAGGTAAGGAGGAGGTGCTCCACGCAGAATATACAAATATTTCTCAAGCTCTAAAACACATCGTATTTATTCCAAGATCTAATCCAATTGAAGTCTCCTCCTTTTTGTGGAGCGACACAGATAATACAGGAAATGGAATGGCCCTTATCAATATCCATATACCTCTATATATATACCTATATAGTATTACTCACGATAGCTATTTGTATTTCAGCTTTTGGATATCTCCGGTCGGCAAGTCCCTGGGCATACGTAGTTCTAGACCTAAGAAAGCAGCAAATGTTCCTATACTGGAGAATGCCTATGCGAAGTCCACGCGACTGGACAACAAATGGGTAAGATATCATATTGGAAACCCACCTAAATACAAACTAAAAGTGTATTCCTCTTCTTGTCCATATAGCTGGGTCCATTGTCCAAGCAGACGGACATGAGCGAGCGACAGATCGAGCGATGGTGGCGCCTGCGGCGGGCCCAGGACAAGCCGTCGACATTGGTCAAGTTCTGTGAGAACACCTGGCGATGCATCTACTATTTGTATTCGTTTATCTTTGGCGTGATTGTGCTGTGGGACAAGCCCTGGTTCTGGGATGTGAAGAGCTGTTGGTACGGCTATCCCCATCAGGTGGGTTCTAAAATCAAATTTCTCTCTATGAATGTATCGTTAATCCTCCGCTCCTCCTGTTCTTTGCAGTCGATTAGCAATGACATCTGGTGGTACTATATGATATCGATGTCCTTCTATTGGTCGCTCACTGGCACACAGTTCTTTGATGTGAAGCGCAAGGACTTTTGGCAGATGTTTATCCATCATATGGTGACGCTGCTGCTGATGTCCCTCTCGTGGGTGTGCAATCTGCATCGCGTCGGTTCTCTGGTGCTGGTCGTGCACGATTGTGCCGACATCTTTCTGGAGGCGGCAAAACTAACAAAATATGCCAATTATCAAAAGCTTTGCGATGCGATCTTTGCCATTTTTACAGTGGTATGGATCGTGACGCGCTTGGGCTTTTTTCCGCGTCTTATCTACAGGTAAACACTGAGAGAAGATCCCACCCGTGTATGGATCGACGTCTTAATCCTCTGTTTGCTTCTCTCTTTGGGCAGCTCTTCTGTGGAGGCACCACAAATCCTGCCCATGTTCCCAGCCTACTATATCTTCAATACACTGCTATTGATGCTGCTGGTCCTGCACGTCATCTGGACATACATGATTCTCAAGATTGTTGTCGACTCTCTGCAGAAGGGTTTGGTAAGTTGGCAACGAAACGAAGACCACGACAAGGATACTCATAATCTTGCTGCTCCAATTGTTTCACAGATGTCCGGTGATATACGTTCCAGTGATAGTGAGGATCTCACAGATAGTTCCGAGAATGTGCGCATGGCCAATGGGGGGTCGTCGTCGTCTCGTTCCAAGAACAAGTCATCAGCGATCGCTGGTGGAGTCAGCCAGCGAAAGTCCCATAATGCCAGCAATCACACGGCGGACACGGAAGAGAAAACGACTAAGTAAATAACGGGAGTCGCGAGAGATCCCGAAACCCCAAGGCACCCCCAGTGAGGAACGAAGGACGAAGCAGCAGCAACAAATAAACCAGAAAAAAAAAAACAAAAATAAAACAAAAACACCACAACAACAACAACAACAACAACACATACACACAACGCATACAAAAAAACAAAACCAAACCAGTTCAGAACGTTATGTTAATTATTATTTTTATATATAACAAAATTTCTTTTTTAAGATACAAAAAAATACAAAACATGGAAAACCAAAACAAATTTCAAAATAAATGCGAAAAAAAAATACACTAAATTATCATAAACAATGATGATGACAATGATGATGATGATGGATGGGGTCCCAGAGATTTGATTTTGTAACGAAAATTGATGCCCACGAAAACCACTTTACAAATAACTAAGTTTGAACTGAGAGAATCCATGGATGGAAGAGATTCCATGAGAGATTCCATGGGAGATTCCTGTTTCTGTTCCTATTTTCAAATGGTCTTCCGTTTTCTGTAATTTCAAACAAGACTTTTCTGTGCTTTAAGAAACAATACAATCCAATCCAGTAATTTATAGGAAATATATGAGAGTTTTCCATTCCATACTTTCGAACACTTTTATGCAGTTCTTGAAAATCAATTTTCGACATGAGAAAATCTTTTTGGACCGGACCGACCACTATTATTATTATTACAAATTTCCTACGCAATGTTTGTCTTCTTTTTTTTGCTTAACCAAAAAAAGAGAATAACATAAAATAGAAAAAAACATGATAATGTGTAAAATTAAATTAAATCGAAGTTAGGATTATTTTTAAAATAAAACAAACGAAATAAACTGAGAGAAAGTGAGAATATGGAGAAGAGGTAGCACCAACAACACACAAACACACACTCACACACACACACAATTGAGGGATTACACCAAAATTCGTTTGGTGAAAGCAGAACAAATACAACAAAAAAAAAACTATTGTAAATACCGTACTTGTACGTTTCCAATATATTAAATACAACTTATGCAAAAATTAATTACAAGAATGCCTCCCATGCGACACGTGCTTTTCACAACAAACGAAAGAGATGCATATACACACACATGCACAACAGTAAACAGTTTCGATTTCGACTGAGTGAGAGTAACGGTGATGCTGCGCTGGGGACGGGGTGTGCCATTTCACTCTAACTCCTGCGACGTAACGTAACGTAATGCTTGCGTGCAACGGTACTTCTGCAGGGGGGGGGGGGCAAACTGATGCCATCTCCTTCTGACTCATGGATTTGAATAGCCTCATCGGAGTATCTCTCTAATGGTGTGTTTTTTGCATTCGTTTTTGCATGTCATACCTGGGAAATGGTCAATGGAGACCTGATAGCATTCTGTGAAACCTTGTTATCCCATAAAAAGTTCTAAGAAATCGTGGCGCTCATCGAAAGCAATGCAAATCATAGAAAATGGTTTACAAAATTTAAATTCTTATTGAGAACTATCGCAGGGCCTGGACCTGCTTCATAAAAATGTGCCTTCAATGGTTAAAGGTGAAAGGATTCCTGATCTCATGACGAAATGTGGCCTTTTGCTTTGATCAAATCAAAGGAAATGCGTCAACAAACACCTATGATCCCATCGTAATTGTAAGTTCTAGAATGGATCCCTGACCTCAGGCAAAACAATCGTGAGAATCAAATGAAGCCAAAATCTTCTCATGGCTGTAGCTTAGAAACATCCCCCCATTCCCATCTCATCCCCAATAAATAAAGTTTTTTTTTTTCATTTTCAAATTCTAGTCCATGGTCGTATGGGTCCACGTTGGGTTCCGCGTGTGTGTAAAAGCCTAGAAAATGTATTTCGTCTGGTTCATCAAATATTTTATAACTACAGGGGCTAAAGGCTACACAGGGATTGGTGGACTAGTACTGATAGCCATCGGGTTGGTAGGGCCGGGCGAAGGGGCCTGGAGCAAAGGCACCGGGTGGGGGGCGCCAATTCGTTGGCGGAGGTCGCGGTGGCGGCGCTGGCATGCCCGGCGGGGCCCACGAGTTTTGCTGCATCATGCGCGGCGGCGGCGGAATGCCCATTGCCGGAGGTAGTGGTGGTTGTCCGCCCGCCATCGGTGGCAGTGGTGGTGGCGGTATTGTGGCTGGGAACGGTGTGGGCTGCGGCACCGGCGGCGGCGGTGCTATCATGCCCATATTGTTCTGCGAGACGGGGACCACGGGCGGTGGGGGCGCCATCATCGGTGGCGGCATCATTTGGCCCGGCATCATCTGGCCGGTCATCATGTTCTGCACGGGCGCATCGGCGAACAGCTGATGCGGACGATCGGCATGGGCAGAGGGATTCTGGGCGGCAAGCAGACGCTCGGCCGCAGAGCCGTGGCGTTCGCCCTTGTGGTCCTTCTTGAATGCATAAGAGACGGAAATGGGGCGATTGCAGAGATACTGTCCGTTCATGGCGTCCATGGCGGCGTCACTGGCCTCGAAGCTGGCAAAGTTGATGAAGGCGAAACTCTTGGACTTCCCCGTCTCCGGGTCACGCATTATCTTGGGAGTCTGCAGGATCACGCCAAAGGCTGAGAATGTGTCGTAGAGCAGCTTTTCGTCCACTTCCACATCGAGATTGCCAATGAAGATGTTGGCGCCGACATCCAGGTTCTTCTGATGCGCCGACGCCTTGTTCACTCTAATGGGCTTGCCATAAAGCTTAATCATGTTCATGATCTTTATTGCATAGTCGGCATCTTCTTCGCTGAGGAACTCCACGAATCCATAGCCCTGATGCATTTGTGTGACACGATCTTTTGGCATGTGTACGTTTACTGAAATGAGCGTCGATTGGAGCTGCAGGATGACCGATTTAATCACATTTCTGCTCAATGCTTACCTACGGGTCCGGCCTGGACAAACAGCTCCCACAGCAGGGACTCGGACACCTTGTCGTCCAGACCACCGGCGTAAATTGTGGCATCTGCGGATATGAGTGAAAATCTTTGTGAGAAACAGCCCCGATAAGCCGAAATTATCTACGCACCTTGATTACGTTCCGCAATGGGGCCTGCTGCCATTTTAGTACTATTTTATTTAATAAACACACTATTTAAATGCAGATTTTTTTATTTGGCAAAATTTCAAGCTAGGGATGCAAGCTAAAGCTGGACAAACATCGATGTTAACATGGATGTCATCGATGTTTTTTCTCAAACATCGATATTTTCAGATTTACACTATAAATAGGATGTTTACAATAATAACAATATGTTTGATCTAATGATATATTAGCTAAAAGTATTTGCTTGGAGGGTTTATTTTCTTTTTACATTTTATAAAATAAAAGTGTGGAAAATTTGAAAAACATCGATGTTTCATCGACGTCGCTACTTTCGATATATTTGATATTTCTTATTCATGAATTTAATTTCAGAAATGGAATATTTGAGATAACACGAATACTTTCCATAAGGAAAATAAATTATATTACTTTGTATTCGTCTTCGATTTTGTTTGGGAATGTCACCCAATATATTGATATTTTTGCCAAAAATATCACGATATAAATATATTTGATTTTGAAAGATATATCGATATATTGATATTTTGATATATTTTTGACAACCCTACTTATTTTTATGTAATGTCACTTTGTTGTCGTTTGTTACAAGCAAGAAAAAAAATCGGGCTAGAAACCAAAAAACCAAAGAACCAACAACACTACAATTTGTGCGCTGTGATGTGATAATCAATTGTAAAGAATTATGAATTGTCATCAGATATTGAGCGGTGCCTGCAATGCAGGTGACCGGTGCTTCGCCATTGGCTCCGTGGAAGGCATACCATTTACAGTAAGAGAGAATAGTCCAAGTGTCCCCCCTCTCACCAGTAACCGTTCTATTTATCACGCATCATCTTTCCATTGTACAACAATTTCATGCACACACACACACAGGCATACAATTGATACACTCGCCCATTTTTGCCCCTAACGCGTTTGACATATTTGCAAATTCCAATTGGAATGAATGCCCGAGACACCGATCGGAGCGGAGCGCCCCTTGGTCGCCACATGAGCATGTCCCGTCCCCCCTTAATGTTTGTTATTTACATATATGTACATGCCTGATGCACACTCAGGCACATATGTACCAGTGCCAATGAAATATTAATGCTGTTTTATTGGTTATATATGTACAGTATACTATATGAATGTATATTTTGCCACACTTGGTGGTCAATTAAATCAAATGCAAATGATGAGATAGAGAATATTTTCTGTGTGTAAATTCGATAAAAACAACAAATTGTGTGCGATTGGCTATTCGTGTGTGTGTTCCAGTGGGTGTGTGTGTGTGTGTGTCTGTCCCAATGCGCGTAAATTGCTTGAGTTGACAAAAAAAAAAAACAGCAGCAGCACAGAGAGAGAAAGAGAGAGCGAGAGACAGGGAGAGTAAAACATCAATATTTTTGCCAAATGTTTGTCGATTGAAATAAAAGTAAACTGCATATTTACATACATTGCCAGGCAATAAATTACATTTAAAGGTCAAGTGCTGGCACACAGGCACACAGAAATGAGCCGAATGCGTAGAAATACATATAAACATATGCGTGCGCGCGCGTGTGTTCGTTGGTGTGTGTGTGTGTGTGTACCCTTCGATTGGTCAGGTGGCCTTTGATGATGCCCTAATTTTGCAGCTTGCAGCGTTACACCACCTCCCACACACACACACACACACATGCACACACACTCTGCTCGCCCACGACATAGGGCATTCCCCCTGTTCCAGTTGCATATGCACACTTTCCAGGGAATAACCCTTTGGTATCCCTCTTCATGGCAAAACTAATGCAAAATATGCTACTATCATGAGAGCCATCTCTGGGTATACCTTACCTTAAACTCCCTCTCTCTCCCGCCTGCATTGGGCACCCTCTCTCCTGTTAAGGAAATCGTCTGACGTGACGTCTTCTCCAATAAGCAATTGAAAAAATAATAATAAACGGCCATAAAAAATATTGGTATGGTCGTGAGCACGCATTTAAAATGTGATTTGGGGTTTTTCTATACCCTTGCAAGAGGTATTTCAAATCTCAGATAAAAGGGCATCATAGATCGGCGATAAATCCATCGCTACGCGAAGTCTATCTGTGTGCCATAGGATCGGTTGACATCTTCCTAGGGTATCACCGAAGTTTTCCGATATGTGATCATTTATCGTTTCTCTTTACGATCACATTTCGATAGGTTCTAAACGCAGATATCGAAGAGCCACCAATGTCTGTGGGTGGGGACGGGTGCCGTCCCGTATAGACTCTATATATATATATATATAGACATGTATATATTGTGTATATATTTGCCCAGACGGAAAACAGAAACATAATTAACTGTGGCGCATTCTAATGATCGGAACATCTGCCGCGTGCTTGTCCCTGGGACCTATTTACACACATATTACGAGTATTATACATATTTATTTTCTTCTCTGTAATCAGCTTCGCCTCCTCCTCTGATGTTGACATTACTATGCCTCTCTGTCCCACACACTTATTGCCATCATTTTAGTTTCAGTTTTATTTTATTTATAATTTGTGTAAGATATTCAAATGATAGTGGCGCCACCTGTATGCCGCAGTATGCCACAAATCCACAGGAAAAGAAGAATAGCAAGGAGAAACGAAAGAATGCATAGAAGACGAGCAGGCGACAGATAATCGATCATAATCGGTAATCGATAGGATCCAAAAAACACTTCACGTTCGACGTCAGATCCGTTCGTCTCGCTACTACGAGTACGAGTCCTCTCCCAGCGAGTACCATACACGCTGTCCTACTAGCGTGAGAACAGCAATAGAATAGGCAAGGGACATGATTAACGGACAACCAAAATAAGGAGACAAGACAAGAATAAGACACATAAAAGTATAAAACATGTAGCCATTAATCGATAGAGGACATCTTCGAATCTGAGGCGCATCTAGAAATATTCGTAGGGCAACATTTTAATGTACCATTTCTGATGAAGATCCAGAGCAGTGGAACTATAAAATAGCTACAGAATCATCATAAATACGAATCATTCTGATTGAAGAGAGCGCGAGAGAGAGAGAGGGTTTACTGAAATCATAGAATCAGGAGTTTTGGGGGAAAACTCCGACTTAAGAGCTCTCTTGCCGATTTGTTGGAATTCCGTTTTTTAAACGATAATGAGCATATCAGCGACAGCTTGGCAAATAAATCAAACACCACACACACAAACTATTTCTATGGAGTAGCTATAACCAGTTACCAGGTAACCCCCCGGTAACCCTTGTGGTGGCTGGCCTCTTGTCAACCAAAACCCAACCGTATGACGATGATAAGCCCGCCCCTTATGCAGTGGTCGGTTATCACATCCCACACACAATGATATAGAAATTTAAAGATAACGAGCTACTACGAAATATATGTACTATATAACCGATCTTTTGTTTTCCTTTCATTTTCCATGTGTGTGTTTTTTCTTTTTTTTGCAGGCCTACGCCGCCGGCTGCAATGTAGTCATCCTAGCAAGCACCTTCGAGCGTGTCCAGATCATACCGGGCGCTAGTCATGGCTATGTGAAGATATCCGCCCTCGATTGCAGCACCGATACCGGCAAAATAGCGGCTGCCTACGAGAATAAGATATGCATTTTTGAGCCCACGCCGGTGATTGAGTCCAGCAAGCATAATACCCATTTCCTAGACTACAGGTGAGATTCTATAAATTGTAAACTGTAAACTGTAACGAGTGGAAAATGCAAAGCGAATAGATACATTCGCTACAAATGAAAACGGAATAGAATGCAGGAACGAAAGCTGTATTTGCTGTTCATACAGCATTCCCCATAATCAAACCGATACAAAATATTGTTGAGTGCCTTTTTGAATGTTTCAGTAGATAATACGCCTTTGCTACGAGAGCCACTCGTTCGATTAAAGACGAGAAGTAACCCATAAGCGAACAGACACGTTCGTTACAAACAAATTCAGAGATAAATGGGGGACAAAAAGGCAGGTTTCAGTGCATTTAAATGTATTATAGCCTCATATCTAATTCGGGAAATTATAAGCCTTAGAATAGATACATAGATGATCCAGAATTAGTTCGCTACGAACTCGATCGATTCAAGACGAAGTCAATGGAAGGACAATTTAAGACTGTGTACGATTGAAGGCGAGAGTAGACTCAGTCTCCCTTTAAAAGAGGTCACAAAATAATCCTCTAGTCCACCGCGCGACTTGTCATGCACTCGACATGTATTTGGTTGTTTGATTCTCTACTCGCTCGTGCGTCGAAGCATTGAGGGGCCTTTTGGGAGCAACAAAGCTCGACTTTCAGGGGATACCTATCCTTTAAATATTATTAACTCGAAAATAGAAAGTACCCCGCCCTGAAACAGTTTTTTTGGCCATATCCTATAGATGGGTGCAAACGGGCTCCTTTACCAGCCACTCGAGTGTGGTGACCCTCTCGTGGAATCTGGAGGGCACACGCCTCCTCACCGGCGGCACCAACATACAGCTCTGGAAGAGCAAATCGCCCACACACCAGCAGGAGGAGGAGCATACGGGTAGGTCGAGCAAATGGCAAAGCAAAGCAAGACGAATCGAATCGAAATGCCTTCATTTTTCGTAGGTGTAAAATTCGAGATTGGCGAGAGCAAAGAGGTGAAGCAATCGAACCAGGCCGAGGATGTGTCCACGTGGGAGAACATTTGGTCCTGCCAGACGGCCATACCCATTTACCATATGGCATTTAGTCCCGATGGTACACTGTTCGCCACCTGCGGCCGCAACGATCGTCTGGTGAAGATCTGGTACGAGAACAAGCAGGTGCTCTTCCCCGCCAAAGGCACGACCCGGCACACGGATGACCTGAGCAGCAACACCAGCGGAGGTGGAGCGGGCGCAGGCGCAGGAGGAGGAGGTGGATCGGGTGGCGTGAGCGCCGCCATCGGAGAACTTAACTTCACTTACGTTTACATTGCCCATCCGCGGGCGGTGTCGAACATTGTGTGGCGCAAGACGAGCAAGTACATGCCCAAGGGATCGGTGGCCAACATGCTTGTGACCTCCTGCCTGGACAACATCTGCCGCATCTGGATCGAGACGGTGCTCCCCGACGACGGGCTGGTCAATATGACCCAGTTCGATCCGCAGAATTCGCAGAATCCCAAGTTCCGGACGCACCGGCACAAGCATCGGTTTATGCAGCGACTGAAGCACATGAAGACCTGCTTTCACATACGGCGCCACATGAAGGCGGGGGCACACGCCGCCCCGGGAGGCCCTGGTGGCATCCTGCCGCCGGCCCACATGGGCGCTGGAGCAATGGGCGGGGCCATGGGCTCGTCGCCGGCCAGCTTCAGCAATTATCTGGGGCCCATACCGTCCCTGCCGTCGTCGTGCAGCGTTCACGACTTCCACTCGTATGGGTTTCATGGCTCGGGCGTTACGCCCGGCATGCACTTCCATCTGGCGGCCTCCATCAACGCAGAGACGGACATACCGCTGGTGCCGTCGATGCAGACATCGGACCCGGCCAACCAGAACGTCTTCATCCTGCACTGGCTGAACAACAAGGAGATGCATTTCACCCTCCAGGCAGAGGCAATACTCCAGGAGCTGACCAAGAAGGTGATCGACGAGGAGAATGGCCATCATCACGGCCATTACGGACATGGCCATCATCACGGGCACTCTGGAGGCGGCGGAGTGGACCTGCCGGACGATGCACCCGGCGGCACGCACGGCACGCATGCGCACAAGAAGTATCTGCGCTCCTCCAAGTCCGTGTCGGTGGACGACAGCGGCGAGGAGTACAGCAAGTATTCGCAGCATACGGCCGGCACTGGAGCGGGTCTCCATCTGAACTCCATGTCCAACACAACGTCCCAGAACTCGCTGAACAACGAGCAGCATCAGCACCAGCAGCATCCGATCACACAGCTGGTGGATTCGCTGGACAACAAGATCGAGTGCCTGCTGAGGGACTGGCACCAGAGTCCCGATCTGCTGTTTGCCATCCATCCCGTGGACGGGAGCTACCTGATCTGGGTGATCGAGTGGCTGGATGACTACTATCCGGGCTCGTTCCGGCAGGCGCAGGTGTCCTTCTCGACGCGCATTCCGTCGGCCTTTCCGCTGGGCGATGCCATGTCCATGTCCACCACGGTGAGCCTCTTCAACACGGGCAGCCATCCGCTGGCCTTTAGGGACATCGCCAACAATGTGAGGAGCAAGGACGAGTTCCACAAGAACGGCCAGGCGGATGATTCGTCGCTGAAGAGCGACCAGCATGCGTTCGAGAAGCACGAGGAGGAGCAGGAGGACAACAACGAGGATCGGGAACAGGATCAGGAGACGGACGACAGTGCAGCGGCCAGCGGAGGCGTTGCCAGCAGCTCCCAGGACTCGGCGGGAGCCAGTGGCAACGGGGTGACTAGTGCCCTGCCCCTAAACGTCTCCCCCTCAGTTTCGATGGTCACGAAGCACTCGAACGGCACCCTGAACCTCTGGCAGCTGACGTTCGCCTTCAAAACGAAATTCACCCAAGTATTAAGCATCGGCCACGTGAGCCGTGCCTCCGGGCACCGTTTCCGGGTCAATGACATCACCTGTCACCCGGTGCTGCCGTTGCTCGTCTCCACATCGCATCACAATCTGCCCGACTCGGAGGCCAAGTCCCCGATGTCGCCGTTCGAGCAGCCCCTGAGTGGGGGAGGTGGCGGTGGCCTCACCATGGGATCCGGTACGGGCGGCGTGGCCAGTCCAGGAGGATCTGCTGGTGCCGCATCGAATGGGAACGGGAACGGCAACGACAAGGATGTCTTTACACCCACTGGCTTCTGTTCGGAGTTGATACTGTGGCGCGTGGACTCGGTGGGCCCACTGTGCCATTCGGGCGGCGTCAGCGAGCTGGCGCGCATCAACTCCCCCGAGATATCGGCCTTCAGCAATGTGGCCTGGATACCCACGCTCCTGCCGAGCACCACCCTCGGTAGCTACAGCAATTCCCCCAGCGCCTGCTTTGTGGCCAGCGATGGGGAGAATCTGCGCGTGTATCAGGCGGTGATTGATGCCCGGACCCTGCTGGCGGAGATCTCCTGTTCGGAGAACCTCAACACGCTGCACAAGTCGCACTCGCTCTCGTCGATGATCTCAAATGCCTCCTCCACAATGAAGGCCCAACGATCGGCGCTGCACGACAAGCTGAAGGTCGTCTCCCAGCAGTCGACGGCGCGTCCGGGGTGCATCCTCCAGCTGGACGCCATCTCGGATGCCAAACACGACTGGCAGAACACGCAGTTTCTGCATGTGTTTCAGGCCCAGCTGATAACCGGGGGCCAGCGCACCACCGCGTCAGTGGACGCCCAGGATGTGGACGAGCCGCGCTACAATCCCTTCCTCGAGTCGGACATGGACGCCATTGTGGATCTGCAGCGAAATGCCGACTTCGAGGAGCCCTTCTACATTGTGAACATCGAGAAGACGCTGCGGGGCAGCACCATACACATGTGGCGGATCGTCATCAGCTCCAAGCAGCAGAACTCCTTCCTTTCCGAGACGGCCATGTATGTGCCCGACAGCAACCTCACCCAGGAAGAGCCCGACGACAATCCTAATCCGAATGCGAACCCGAATCCCCGACGGATGTCCCAGGGGGCAGAGACCCTCACGGGTGCCGAGCACTTTGGCTCGCATGTGGAGGCGCCGCACATCTCCATAACCACGAAAAAGGTGTGCACGCAGGAGCTGCCGCTACCCGAGGGCGTGGATGTGATACATGCCTCCCCGGCAGCGGGCCACTTGAGCAGCTCCAGCATTTATCCGGCCTGCTTTGCCCCCTACATCATTGTGACGGCCTGCTCGGACTCGGTGTCGCGTTTTTGGAAGTGCGAACCCATCGAGAATCCCTCCGCAGAGGATACTGGCAATGGGAATGGGAATGGGAATGGCGATGCCTATCACTGGTCCGAGTGGAAAATGTTTAGCCGCATCCAGCAGTCGGCGATTGAGATACCGGGCCAGCCGCTGAACATCAGTGCCGCCTACAGCGGCCGCATTGCGTGCGCCTACAAGTACGGCAAGAGCTTCACGCGACCCAACAAGGGTGACCCCGATTCGCGGTACGTGAACCTCTGCGTGGCCATCTACGAGTGCGAGAGCTCGGGCGGCAGCGAATGGGTGCTGGAGGACACCATACACCTGAAGAACGTCCACCTGCCGAGGATCAACATTGGGCACGGCATCGACTTGAGCTACCTGCACGACAGCCGACTGCTGGCCAAGAAGCAGCGCCTCAACCAGGTGCTGCACACGTTCCAGGCCCACGACGACAGTCGATCGCCGAGGAGTGGCGAGACCACACCAGAGCTGGCCGTCAGCGTGAATCGCCAGCCCTCGGTGGCCGCCTCGGGGCTCCTGACCGTCCCCAGTTTCAGTACGCTGCAATCGTTGAGGAAGAGCATCGCCGAGAACGGCAACACCTGTCCGCTCACACAGAAGCATCTGGTGCAGCTCGATTGGGTGTCCAAGGAGGACGGCTCGCACATCCTGACAGTGGCCGTCGGCAGCAAGATCCTGCTGTACACGCCCGTCAGCTCGGACATTGCCCAGGCGAACATCAAGGCCATGAAGGAGTCGCGCTCCGTGAATCGGCCCATCCTGCGGAAGGCCAGCTCTCTGGCACAGCCCAATTTCGTGGATGAGATCCGATGGATGAAGCTTCGACAGATCGATCTACAAACGGCGGATGGACTGCCGCCGCTACCCATGCAGATATCGTGGGTGCGCGACGGCATTCTGGTGGTGGCCATGGACTCGGAAATGCATGTGTACTCGCAGTGGAAGCCGCACTACACCTCCCACATGGTGGGCGGTGCGAACGGCGGCAGCGAGGACGTGCCCGACACGCGCAACCTGCGCGACGAGGACCTGCGGAGTCTGGCCAACGAATCGACGCAGCTGAGGCTCAAGAACGTGGCCTCCATGCCGCTGATCAGCAAAGTGAGCACCGCCAATCTGCAGCTGCTGTCGCACGACAAGAAGCGGCGTCTGGGTAACACCAGCATGGCCAATATGAACGGAGGCGGCGCCGTGGCCACAACCGTGGGCAGTGCCCCCAACGATCGGGACAGTGGCAGCGATGACTACCTGACGGACTTTGGCCTGTTCCAGGCCTCGCGGATCGCCTGCCCGGTGCTGCCGCAGTACCATCCCAAGCAGCTGATGGAGCTCTTGAACTGCGGTAAGATACGCTGGGTCAAGGCCATACTGGCCCATCTGGTGCGCTGCATGAGCGGCGGCTCGAGTGGCGACCAGCACGGCGCCACCCAGGACGAGGACGGGTATGCCCGACAGCGCAGCTGGTCCCGCTCTCGCACCCTCAGCATCAGCTACAATGCGGCGGACAACAACAACATTCAGGCGGAGCATCGGGGCAGCACCACCCAGATCCCGGAGGAACTGATGCTCGACTATGCGGAGATCAACTCGATTCCGCCGCTGCCCTTGTGGGTGCTGCTGAACGCGGACAGGGAGACGCCTGGCTGCCAGGGGGGCGCCAGCAACGCGGAGAACGACAAGGACTACGATGAGCTCTTCGACATGCACAACTCGGAGGACAATCTCGACGAGCTGCTGTCGGAGGGGGAGCAGGGCAAGCGGCACGAGCGACGGCTCTCGCTGCCCGAGAAGCAGTCCATCTCGCACTTTGGCCCGCGCCAGGGGCAGCTTCTGTCGCGCCTCCTCACGCACACACATTTGCCGGGGCTCTCGTCGCTGGACCAGATGCATCTGCTGGCCCTCGCCGATACGGTGGCCACCTGCAACACGGACTTCTCGGACAAGTTTGCCGCCGACATGGGCAAGAACACCGCAAACGTGCCCAAGGAGGGCGCCACAGCCACGGAATCGCTAGACGATTGCGGTCTCCGTTTCCTTTTGGCCATGAAACACTTTACGTATCTGCTGCGCTGCCTGCCGCTGCAGCAGCGGGCCCAGTTCCAGCGCCAGGGCGTGGGCACCTCGAACATTGTGTGGGCCTACCACTCGGAGAGCGAGGAGGAGCTGCTCAACCTAATACCCAGCTACACGAAGGGCGACCTGCGCTGGGCCACGCTGCGGGACCTGGGCATGGGCTACTGGCTCAAGAACATCAACACTCTGCGGCGTTGCGTGGAGCGGCTGGCCAAGTGCGCCTACCAGCAGAAGCAGGACCCCCTGGACGCGGCCATCTACTACCTGGCCATGAAGAAGAAGTCCCTGGTGTGGGGCCTCTTCCGGTCGATGCGGGACGAGAAGATGACCGCCTTCTTTGGCAACAATTTCGCCGAGGATCGCTGGCGCAAGGCCGCCCTGAAGAACGCCTTTGTGCTGCTGGGGAAGCAGCGGTTCGAGCATGCGGTGGCCTTCTTCCTGCTGGCCAACTCCCTCAACGACGCCATCGAGGTGTGCATGAACAAGCTGGAGGACTTTCAGCTGGCTCTCATCATCGCCCGACTGTACGAGGGCGATGCCGAGGGCTGTTACTACCACAAGCTGCTGCACGAGCACATCCTGGGCACCGACCCGGAGACGGGACGCTGCGACATACCGCGCGCCCATCCGGACCCGTTCCTGCGCTCGATGACCTACTGGACCCTGAAGAAGTACCAGGAGAGCCTCAACACCCTGCTCTTGACGGGCGGCGTGGGCAGCCTGCACAGCAGCTACCGGGAGGAGGATCTCCTGCGGCCCGAGCCGCAGGCCACCAACCCGAATGTCTTCAACTTCTACATCTATCTGCGCACGCATCCGCTGCTGATACGGCAGAACATTGCGCTGTCCGCGCAGGAGAAACGCATCGCCCATGTCGTGCTGTCGGGCTTCAACTACGAGACAGCCGGCGCGGGACCGGGCACGGGCGGAGCCGCCTGCGACAAACAACTGCAGCTGGAGGACTCCATCACGCCCATTGAACGGCAACTGTACTTCACCACCGCCCACGGGCATTTCAAGAGCGGCTGCCCAGCCCTGGCCCTCGAGGTGCTCAACAAACTGCCGCTGAAGATCAGCGAGGATCCATCCTCATCGGGCAGCAGCATGGCCGGCAGCCAGGCGGCGGCCACGAGCCAGCAGATCAACAAAGAGGAGCTCATCAATTCGGGGATCATGGATCAGTGGGGAGCGGGCACAGCCACGGCCACAGCCACGGCGGATGCCTTCGATTGGGGTGCACCTGCGGCGGGCAACGAAGCAGAGGCCAAGTTCGAGATCAAGTGGGATGACGACGAAGAGGATGCTGATGCCGATCCTATAGATGATGACGATCCCGAGATGGCCACACCCCAGCCCCCCATGGGGGCGGCAGATGCTGTTGCTGCTGCGGCTGCTGTGGGACGATCCACGGGCGATGGCCACAAAATGGACATCATGGCGCAGCAGCTAAAGTTCGTGGCCTGCCTGAAGATCCTCATGGAGGAGCTCTCGACCCTGGCCACCGGCTTCGAGGTGGATGGCGGCCAGCTGCGCTACCAGCTGTACATGTGGCTGGAGCGGGAGGTGGAGGCCCTCAAGCAGCTGTGCAACTACTGCAGCTCCGAGCAGCAGCAGGCGAGCGACGGCAGTGGCGGCGATGCGGATGCCAAGGATGACAAGGAGATGAATGCCAGCATCTGTCCGAGCACGGAGCGGCCCACGCTCCACGAAATCCTCATGCAGGACAAGCAGGACTTCGAGGCCAAGGTCCTGCGGGCGGCCAAGCGCAAGCGCTGGCTCAAGGCCAACGAGACGCTGCTGCGTACCCTCCTCAGCTACTGCTCGCTCCACGGCGCCAGCGGCGGGGGCCTCGCCTCTGTGCGGATGGAGCTGGTGCTGCTGCTGCAGGAGCTGCAGCAGGAGAAGACCCAACAGCAGCTGCTCAGCCCGCTGCCATTCCCCACCACCCTGCCGCTGCTGAGCGCCTGCGTGGCTGGCAACAAGACGGTGATTGCCGATCCCATTAAATACCTGCAGTCGCAGACGGTGGACATGCTGCAGACCATCATCAAGGTGGTGCCGTTCCCCGGCATCGAGACGAGCGCCCTCAGCGAGATCTTCGTGCTGCGCGACCTCGCGGTGGCCCTCTCCTCGTGCATCTACCAGTCGCTCTGCGACTCGGAGAGCTTTGTGGTCAACAATTCGGCCTTCAACGGCTACCCCAGTCCAGGCATGGAGAACATTGCGAAGATCAACTCCTCGTTCGAGTGCTCGTATCTGGTGGGCAGCCGGAATGCGTACGGACGGAGGCGCAAGTACTCGACGGACGAGCCGGCGGGCATCTGTACGACGCCCTCCAAGTGGCCGGGTGTCACCAATCTCCGGGCGTTGCTTGCCCGCGAGAAGGATGAGGATGTGCCCAAGCTGAATGTCCTGCTGCTGGAGTCCTTTGTCTCCACATACATGGCGCTGTTCATCTACTCGCTGTGCACCTGCGACAGTCGGCTGCTGTACCGTTTGAGCGGCCAGAGCTTCAACAATGACACCTGGTCGACGCTCTTTGGCGGCGGCATGAAGAAGCTGCTGATCAAGCCGGCCTCGGGTCAGGCCCAGAGCCTGCCAGCGGCAGCGGCAGCAGGAGCAGCCGGCCCCACTTCGGATGATCCGACAGCCGATGAGAACAGCGTGTGGAACACCGTCACCTCCATCACGAAGCAGCGCATGAAGCTGAACATGAAGATCCTGGGCAGCTTTAGCCAGAGCAGCACCTCGAACAACATGAAGGAGGACAAGCCCACATACCGGGAGCAGTTCATGCCACCCGAGACATCGATGCTCTCCTATTTCCTGTCCAAACCGCCGCCAGGTACAACGGGTAAGTAGCTTACGCGACGCCAGGAACTCCATCATTAAATTGGGGATGATTCCTCCCTCCTCTTACAGAGTGCGATGATTACGACACAGATGACTCGCACGAGTCGGAGAACGAGGAGGAAGAGGAGGACGACGACGATGTGAACGTGAGTCGGACCCAACTGAAAGCCAAAGACAATACGGAGCACACCAATCCCACATCGTACTCGTGGAGCATACTCCGTTTGGCCCTCATCAAGATCACCACCCACAAGATCCAGGAGCTGGTGAAGGTGGCAGGAATCGAGCTGCAGGGTAGTTGTACCACCATCCATCCACATGGTGGAGCAGCCACTCAGAGCACCGATTACTAATCCCCTGTCTGTTCGCAGATCTGCCCGTGATCAGTCCCCTGTCGCACGAGGTGCTGCGCACTCTCAATCGCTGGCAGGAGTTCGCCTTGAGCGACCTGATCGCCCGGGGACCCCCAACACGGCAGTATATACCTGGCTGTTATGCGGAGAGCGGCATCAATGGGCTGGCCATCCACAAGTATCGATCGCTGCTGAACAAGGACAACACACCGTTTGTGTCCGGTTCCTCGGCGGGACCTATACGGCGACTGTGGAATTTCCTGGTGCGCCAGGAGCCCGCCCAGGAGGTGTTCATCAAGAGCATCTTTGGCAAGAACATGGAGGGGCACCATCATCATGGCCACACGCGCGGCTCCCAGCCCGACAACGACACGGATGAAGGTGTGTGTCTCATGCCCCCCCCAAATCCTTGTCCGGTCCCACGGTCTACCATGTGCTATAACTCATACATCCTTCGTGTCTATCCTGCAGGTCAATCGCATTCAACCAGCGAGAATACCGACCACATACGCATCATACACAAGGATCACGAATCGATATTGTCCTTCTGCTTGAAGAACAACAGCTCCTCTATGATCGCGTTCTCCAATCCGCGCGAGATCCAGGAGTTCGACATCTCCCTGCTGCTGGAGTCGCCCAATTGGTACGAGGATGAGTGCGACTACGATATGATGAATCTGTCCAAGGATGCGGACACCAATAGTTCCGCCTTCCTCATCATTCAATCGCAAGAGCAGTACGTACTCCCCGCTGGCCTTTGGGGGCTCCCATTTTATTTAACTTTACCCTGCTCTCTGCAGGAACCAATTTGGAAGCAACAGTAATCCAAATGAAAGCAATAGCAGTACACAAAGCGCCTCGCAGTCGGGACGTGGCACGTCCATGGTGAGTGGAGTGGAAGCACAGCACGAGCTGGCACTGGAACTGGCCATAATCGGACACTTTTGTTGCAGGTGCAGCGCCACAAGGTGGACAATGTTAAGCGTATGAGTGCTCATCCATTGATGCCCCTCTATCTGACCGGCGGACAGGATGGTTCAGTGCAGATCTGGGAGTGGGGCCACCAGCAGCCCGTTTGCTCGCCACGTACCTCTGGCACCTTTGCGAAAGTGACCCGCTGCCGCTTCTCCGAGCAGGGCAACAAGTTCGGCATCGGCGATGGTGATGGCAACCTGAGCCTCTGGCAGGCGGGCATCGCCTCACAGAATAATCGTTCGTTTATTGTGAGTGGACTCCCAGCCCATTCCTGACACCATTATGATGCAATTCCCTCCCTCTCTCCACAGAGCTATCAGTGCCACAATAAGACGCTTTCCGATTTTGTATTCCTTGGCTCTTGCAGTCTACTGGCCAGCGGTGGGTTGCCTGATTTCTGACTGCCTTCCAGAAGTGCTCTTCTATATTAATGCATTTCTCTTTTAGCTGGTCAAAGTTCCGAGAACAAAAACATCAACATTTGGGACACTTTGCTGCCCCACAAAAAGTCCTGTGTGTCAGGTAAATAACCATCGAGGATTAAATAAACCGCATATCGTTATACTTCCACTATTTTGCACAGCATTCACCTGTCACGATCAGGGTTCGTCCTGTCTGGTGTTTGCGCCACAGCATCAAGTGCTCATCTCGTGCGGCAAACGCGGCGATGTATGCGTCTTCGATGTGAGACAGCGCACGCTGCGACATCGTTATCAGGTATGGGATCGCATCCTTGGAGAGACGTGAAACCTTTCCCGAAATGGTATTCAAATGTTTCGTATTTTCAGGCGCACGATAGCACCATCAAGTGCATTGCTTTGGATCCCCATGAGGAGTTCTTTGTCACTGGCTCCATTGAGGGTGACATTAAGGTACAGAAAGGCTTCCCATAATCAACACCCAATACCCAATAATTGCAATGTTCTTTCTGTTTCAGATATGGGACATGAATCAGTTCATGCTGATCAATACGTTCCCCCATGAGCATGCCAAGAATGGTTTCTTCAAGCATACCGGCCAGGGTGTCAGCCAGGTGACTGTCGATCCCTTTGGGCGACTGTTCTCGTGTGGGTCCGATGGTTGCATGAAGGTCCGCCTGCTGGTCGAGAAGGATAATATTGTGCACTCAGTGTATTGAAAACAACTACAAACAAACAAACAAACAAAACTACATATATGTATTCTATGCGTGTTCTATATGTATTTGTGTATATCTCGTGTACATTTCTACTGCGCTCCTACGCTCCTATTTGTGTGTGACTTTTGTCCGTATCCATCCTCTAGTATCCAGTATCCAGTATCCGATCCCGTTCCCGTTTCCGTGCACTCGCGTCTCTTGTTAGTCTCCTGTTAGTGTGTGCGCGCCTCCTGATGAGTGTCCTATTTGTTGTATTCTTTGTTAAAACGTTGATTATATGCTAAAATTATGATTGTATTTGAATTTTTCCTACACATATATGTATATTATTATTATAACTATAATTATTATTATTATTATTATTGTATTCCATATATATTTTTTTTTCTGTTTTGTCTATTTAAAATTTAAAAAAAAACTTGTTTGACGAATTTTATGCAAATTCGTTTCAATGTTCGATGAGTATTTCCTAAACAGACTATAAACTATACAGATATACACTATATACGATATATATATATACATATATATACATATATGTGTATATATTATACATCTATTATATTATATGCTTTAAATCAATTATTAATTATTATTATATACGATATACAAGACATTCGACAGTATGGTAATTGATATGCTTACGAATATATATTACGATCTATGTATGTCTCTTTTTGTGTTGAGCTTTGTGCGAAATTTGTCTGTTGTTGAAAATCAATCAAGATATACTATACTATATATATATATATATATATGTATATGTATATGTATGTATACCTAAAACAAATCTAAATGAATTAACTTAAAAAGTAAATAAAGTGCAAATTAAATACAATAAATACGTTGACTATTTTGTTAATTGATGGCACTCGTTCTAATACGATTATTAAAATAGTTTTTCATATCATTTATTCAAGATCTTACGATTTGGACACCCCTGCTTTGGGATAAAGCTTTAAGATACCAATAGTTGGTTTGGTTTCGGTCTGAGACTTTCGTTCATATAAAACCATTCTAAAAACTGGCAATGGAATTGCATTGATTGCTTTAAGAATAGGTTGTAGGTTGAATCATGTGATGCATTGGCCTCCAACCCACCCCTGAGCGTTTCTGGCTGTACCCTCTGTACCCCAAACCCTATCCGATCTGTCATCAATCAGGTCTCTTTATGTCCCACGACTGACACGCTGCTCTACTTTTGAAGACTGAAGGAACCTTAAGGGTTCGGAGTGACCCATAGATACAGCATTACCAGTTCAAGTTATCGACAAGCAGAACAGCAGTATATGGTGACTCCAATGCTTGAAGGATTCCTACAAACCATCCAAACTAATGAGTGCACCTTGCTCTAATGGATGCGGAAGTTTAGTTTACGAAAGTGTGCAAGTGTAATGTAAGCTTCCTAAGACTGGGTTTCAATCAATAACCTGCCAATTACAAGATATAGAAAAAACTATAGATCTTTTTTAGTGAACTCAAGGGTGGGTTCCCCTTCTATGAAGTTACCAAACAAACCACTGCGATGTTTCGATCTGATCTCTTAATTAAACCGATTCTCTGAAGGTTTGTATTCGTTCCAGATGGTCATCAAATAAGCATTTATATGATATATGGTCAGATCTTCAGGAATTTTATAATATGATAATGATTTAGCTGGTCTTCGACAGGATGTTACAATTATGATAGCCACAACAGCAGCCATGGACCCACGCACCCACACACCATATATGCAAATATTGTACGAGTAGATATTAACGCGTATATATTTATAAGCGGATGGATCATTGAGTTTCGTTTCATTTCCGTTTGCCATTGAAAAGTGTTTTTCTTATTTCGTTTTTATTATTTTTGTTTGTGTTTGGTTTTTTTGTTGTTGTTGTTTTTTTTTCTTTGTTAGACAATCAAACAAATTAGACGCTATGCCTTATATGGGCCTTTAATAATAAAACTAGGCAAAAAACAAAAAAAAAAAGGAGAATTTATAAAAGACAGAGGGAGGAGAGAATAGATATAGAAACAAGATGGAAGATGGTAGCCAAAAGGGGAATTATTATGTATCGAATGGGGCAACGGCATCAGTGGAAGATGAAGTATAATATCATTTATATATTATATATATATTATAGTTTCAATATGTATGTATATAGTATATATGGTATATAGAGTAGGGTAAGGGGTAAATATTAAAGTTAAAACTGAAACTGAAAACTGAAACCATGTCGTCAAAGGGAGTGGGGCCCGGACATCTGCTTATCTAGCCGGAACATGTGATCGTCGTCGTTGTGGCATCGGTTGGGGGGAGGGCATCGTATTGGCATCGCTGGGTTCGGTTCGTATCGATTCATGACCTCGGGGGCTTAATTAGCTTGCTGGTGGGTGGAGGCAATTTGCAGAAGCCAGCCGCATCGAATACGGGCAACAGTTCGCGCACACGCCCCGGTATCGAGCCATCGAGCATTCTTAAACCAAAAAGATATACACAGACAGACACAGATGAATGATCTTTCTAGGCGGATCATAAATGAATGGTGGATACGTAGACCGAGACCTACCTCCGCTTGTAGTCAATCCTGGCGCCCTTCAGTGAGATATTGGCCTCAGTGGGAAAGAACGTGGCATCGTAGAAGTTGAGGCCGTTCTGCAGCAGGACATTGTATTCGTCCATCGAGGCCAGAGTGATGCGTATGACGGCCGGCGGTAGCTCTCGGCGCTCTGGGCGCTCGGCCTTATCGATGGCATCACCCACAACGGAACCGCTCAAGCCGCCCAGGATCTTCGAACCGCCTGCAATATAGATTGTGATTGGGAAAGGATTTCGCATGGGATTCGAATGGAATGGAATGGAGGAGTGGGGTGAATTTTGATCGAATGGGTGTTATTTTGTTACCAATTTTGGAGAGTACATTACTTCGGAGGGCAGCAGCTCTGCGTAGGGTCTGCTCACCTTCCGCACTCTTCTCGGCACTGGCGGCGGCAGCGGCCGCGGCGGAGGAGGCATTGGCGTTGACATTGCTGCTGCTGCTGCTGCTGGAGGGGCTCGAGTAGATGTGCAGGCGCACCACCTCGACAACCGAATCGAACTTGTACATGGCATGACGGACATCCTCGACGGGCAGGTCCTCGGGCACATCCAGCACATAGAGCGTGAAGGTCTTGCGCGGCCGACATGGTATGGCAATCTAGAGATTGGGGTAAGGAAACGGTTCGGCTTCAGGCTTAGCATTACTTATTGCTTAATCGATTGTTCAGGCAAAGATGGGGACTCTAATTTCGACACTCATAATTCGATTATTCGAGATTATTTCCCATTTTCCAACCCATCAATACTCACGCTGCGCGAAAACGATTGCTGCAAAAATGTTGGAAATGGAAAATTTGCATTTTTCACTTGTCTGATGGAGATGGATGGATGGGGGGGGAGCTGGGGTTGTTCTTTGGGGGAATGCATATGGAGAGAGATGGGTGTGTGGGTGGTTGGATGGTTGGATGGTGCGCGCTCACCTTGCGATAGAAGCGCGCTCCGGTGACCTTGTGAAAGCCCTTCTTGAACACCGCCTGGTAGTCATCTGGATGTGAGAATTTAAATAGAATTCCTGTAGCGGTTTTCGTCAGGCTGAAGCATCCCTTGAAGCTCATCTTCTCACAGATGAGGGCAGCCCGTTCCATGGATAGTTCATAGGAGGGTGTCAGTAGAAAGGCGCCTGTAAGTACGATGGTGTTAGTCGGGTTACATGCGCTAGGGTTACATGGGCTAGGGATTATGTCATTGTCACTAAACAGACGAACAGTCAGTTCATCGCATGCAGGACACTCAACACACAACAGAAAACAAAAATAATAAAGAATAAAGAATAGATCGTTCCAAAACGGGAAATCCACCTTTGGTTAGAAAATTATCCGGCGATGAGACCTCCGAGTCGGAATCATCCTCCCGCTTGTCGGCCCATTTCGGCTCCGAGGAGAGCTTGTGGGCGGCCATTTTGGTAACGATGCCCGTAGGACGCGGCCTAGGGTACTCATTCTTTTCGCACTCCAAGTCCGATGTGTTCCCAATGTTCCCAAAAGACATGTTACAGACCGACTACGATTCCGATTACAATTACGATTACGATTACGATAGGGACAGGGCAGTCGGGCAACAGCGCTAGGCGACAGACGACAGACGATTATTTGGAGGCAACTGAAATGTTGAAACGCTTCCCAAGCGCTTTTATATGCTTCGATGGTTCCGCCGCCGGATCTTGACTCGCATCGCATCTTTGGCTTCTAGGTTTGGGCTTCGATCAGCGAAATGAAAGTCCCACACACACACACGCAGCCATGTGTATGGGTTATGCGATCACATCGGATGTGTCGTCTCTCAAATTGGAAGTTGGTCTTACAATTAGACGAACGACAGAACACATTATTGTCTGTTATTGATCCTCTCTCTCTCTGGCTTGGCGCGAGGAGTGGGCGTACGGTGCGATGCGATGCGATGCGTTGGGGGTTCGCTTTTGGGTACGGTTCACTACGGATCGGTTTGGATCGTATCGGATCTGGCCCAACGATTTGCAGGTTGACGCCATCGTCAAGATCACACACTGCGGCGCCAACTGTTGCGTAAAATTCAAGAACACTGCTGCCACTGCGACTCCCCCTCCTTCACCCCCGCTCCATACAATGGTGCCAAATTATATAACGCTTCAATCGGTGATCAAATAAATATGGTGACCATCATCCAGATCTCCGATGGCGATCAGATGGCGGCAAAAGGAGCCCAAACAGTCCCTAGGGCTGGTCGCCCATCGATTTTAAGTGCAATTATTCACGGTATTTGGCGAAAATGATCTGACCAATCGATAAGCAGATTCATATTCCGTGGCACAGACCTAAACGGACGGTTTTCATTCCTTCAGATGTTCAGATGTTGTCATTATAATGTTTATGTTTAATTCTTCGTTCTTTTTGCATGGTTTTCTATCTCAAATGGTTCCACTTTACCGAAAGATATTCCCTTATAAGCTTACATATACAGAATAATAGGAATGGAAGGAATAGAACATTATTCAGATGTTTCAAAAAGCTAATAGCCAGGCAGAAAGGCAGTCCACCGACCGAGGGGCGCTGTCGCATGTCGCTTAACAAGTGCATATGTATGTACTTGTATATTATCGAGCCATAACCTTGCTCTAAATTCTCCTATTAGTTTTTACGAGGCTCATCACTTCCCATAGATCAAATCCCTTAACTGCTTTAAAAAAAAACGCCATTTGAAAAGTTATTCGCTTTAGTTTTATGTCATTTCATAATATGTGGTTTATTAATAAATTATTTTATTTAAATTAATTTTGTCAGTTTTTTTTTTGTCATTTTGAATATTTATAATATTTTTCGCATTTGCTTTTTGCATTTGTTTTGCCTTCCTTCGTTTCGTTTCGTTTCATTCGAACAAAATGATTTCCATCCATCGCTTAATAATATTATAATAGTACTCATAATAATAATCGTCTACTAAGGTGTTTTGCATGGCAACTTTAATTTTGCTTTTCAATATTCATTTCATTTGATTTCGGTTCCGCAGCGTTTCATTTCATTTCTTGTTTCCATATCCGTTTCTGTTTCTGTTTCGGCATTTATTTGATGGGGGATAAAATAAGGTACAAACGATCGGAAGGATCGGCATTGGCCAAACTGATGACGAAGATAAGAGGAATGATGATGGAACGGAAAAGCAAGCAAAGATTTGTTTTTCAGCTCCGATTTCAGCTCTTGCGGGGGATGCTTTTCCATTTGCAAATCGCAAAGTTTACAATTGCTATGTTTTATATATCTTGTATATATATATATATATAATCTTTATATGCTGTATATATATATATATATATGGGTGTGTATATACTATATATAGTTATATAAGCATTTTGTGAAGATCACTCTTTGTGTGTGGTGTGGTGTGTGTGTGTGTGTGAGGGCAGGGCAATCTGATGAATCGTTTTCGTTCATTTTCTATATATATGTGTTTTTTTTTTCTGTGGAGTTTTCTTTTTGCTTGCTCAAAGGAGTAAAGGAAAGGAAATCATATATCACTATCTCTTAAAAGACATGCGCTGCTGCTGCCAATAACAACAATAAGAATCGAGTAATCGTTAATCTGTACCATTTATCGTTAATCTTTATCGTTTATCGTTTTATCATTTATCGTTATCTGGGGTAAGCACACATTTACATACTTACATACATACACATACACAACAACTACTTTAATAACCGATAGAAATGTTAACAATTATGCGGCGGATCGATCGATATACGATAAGTATATCGATACACTATACTATATGTGTATCAACACTCTTTGGAAGGAGTGGGGTTTGGTTTTGGGCGGTGCAAATCAGCTTTGGGAGGGCGTTGGGCGTGGGCGTGGGCGTGGGAGTTGGCATTGTATTGAAGCGGGGTCTCTGGGGATTTTGTGGTTGGCCAGGCAGGTGGGACATTCATAGAACTTACATGGCAAAATATCATATACATATATGTACTATATTGTATACACATATATATATTACGTACTTAATTTGTTGTTAAACTTGTTATCCATTTCCAAATTGCTTTAATCGTATGTTTTCCGTATTGTTTGTGGTATAATTCGAAGCGAATTTATCTCTCGTACACACACACATATACCATATATATATATACAATATATATGTATATAGTAGATCCTATATGTATGTATATAGCCTAGATTTTTTAATTAGATATTTTTTCCCATTTTTGCAAAAAGCAGCGTAAACAATTTTTGTGATTTTTCTCTCCTTTTTCCTCGGTTTTCTATATATATATATATATGTATATGTATATGTTGTTTTTTTTTTGCTCGATATTTATTTAATTAATTTAATTTTTGTATTTCTTGTGTTTGGTTTTTGTTTTGTTTTTTTATAAGTTTATTTTGCATTACACTTAGCCGGCGCCTGGATGCCATATAATAGATTATTATAAACTATATAATGTGATGATTTTCCACGATTAATTGGGATACAATACAGTACAAAAGAAGAGAATACAATAAACAAAGATGAACATAAATCTCTTTCGTTTCACATAGTTGTAGTATATTTCTAATGTTTCATGTTTCAGTGTGCACTTGGATAATACATACAAAATACATACAATACAGCTTAGGCATTAAGGGGCCGTAGGGACGTGGTTAAAAGCTGATTTCTGACTATATATATAAAACTATCAGTGTGTGAGTGTGTGTTGTGTACTGTGTGTGTGTGTGGGTGTGTGGTGAGGTGACCAAACCTAAATTAAAAGCCTTAAAAAATGACTAGAGAACATCATCCATCCATCATCTAACATCTGGTGTGTCTTACTAAACAATATAATAATATACTATATATATATATGTACTCTCGTATATAGGTATAGGCTGTATATAGATACAAAAAAAAAAGAAGAAAAAACATGGTATATTAAGTCTTTGCATTGGAATCGTCAAACATATAGATACGATACGGTTACAGATATAAACAGATTCGCGAAAACAGCGAATCGAAGCCAAGCATTTTTCTAGATATATGTATAGTACTCGTAAGAAGTGTGTGTGTTTGTTTCCTAGCCTCTCCTATCTCCTATCCTATCCCTACTCTCTCTCTCTCTCTTTATGGCTTTCCTTTTGTGAAATTTTACTAGAAATGTTTGTGTGTTGTGTGTGTACTAAGACTACATTTTGGAGGGAGGTTCTTCTAACAAGCAGTTCTACTCGTAACTGGAGGCTTGTGCTAAGCTCGGGGCATGCCACAACTGTTCGATTGCGTTCCCATTGATTGACTTTACTGTACATGTGTGTATCTGTATCTGTATATATATGTATATATATATATATATATCTGTGTATATGGCACTGGTAAATGCTGGAAGCTTCAATATGCCTAAATCTCTCACGTTTACCCAATATAATGCCCAATGATGGCAGTAGTGCAGCTTGACTGGGAGAGTGTCAGGTTATCTGGGTGTGGTGGTGTGGTAGGAGCAGGACTAGGACTAGGACTATGACCAGGAACTAGAGATGTTCCAGCCATACATACATATACATCCATACAATTCAAGTATGGGAGGGACATTGACAAACAATTGAAACTAATTTCTATATGCTAATGATATTACAAGTCAAAATCAATTTCGATTGTGTGTCGGGAGTTCTTTTTCAGTCCTTTTCGATTGATAGAGAGCAACTGAGGATTAATACTATGGGTGTACAGTGCGTATCGGTGCTAGAAGTCAGCTTAGCAACGGCGAATTACTAGAATAATACTAGAGCTTGTTTTCTGGCAAACTTCGTTGACTTCAACAGTAGAACCTTTCAGATTAATCAGTTTTCGAACAGAGATATATTTTTGGTAAGATTTGACCTCTCTTTCGCCCTACAATGTTGGATCACCGCCCGAAATGTGTCTTATTGCCGCCGAAACGCACTGTGTATTCCCCATATTTTATGTACATTAAGTGCAATAATTTTCCAAAAGTCTACAAATTGGTTATAAATAATGTGTGGTGTGTTTTTTGTGTGTGTGTGTGTGCTTTTGTGTGCTACAAAAAATCAGATAAATTGCTTAAATTTCATATTGTTACACTTTTTGCTTTTGTTTGTTTTACACCTGTTTTGCTTTTGGTTTTGGTTTTTCCATTTATCATTTCATTTCAGCTTAGTTTTTTTGTTTTTTTTTTTTTTGGACGGAACAATTTACAACATATGATTATGAAACAATGATGTGTGTGTGTGTGTGTGTGTGTGGTTCAACAGAGGGTGTGTGGAACACAAGAACATAATACTTAGATGGCCTCTAAACTATAAACTAAAGATGTGACACTGTGAACATGCATTTAATAAATATATATATATATCTAACATATACTATATATAGAATTAGTTGTGGTACATATAGTTGTGTGAACAGATCTTACAACGAAATTGAACAGACTTAAACAGCAGATGACAGATGAGAGAAGACAAAAGACAGACAGAAATAAAACTAGATATGTAAGAATAGATTATGTCTATGATCTATGATTTGCTAATGGAATGAAGTAGCTTCGGGTGCTATGATATATGTGTACCTATATCCGTATATCCGAATACATCAATATGCGTGTGGGGGGATAATGCGTGGATAAACGAATAGATACAGTTGCAGGATGCAGTTACACATGGATACAAAGATATACACGTATGCGTACGTATAAAGAGAGCGCGTGAATGAATATATATATTTAGTATATATGTCTAGATATATTCGCGATTATGCATATATATACTCGTAGGCATTGTGTGTTTGTTTGTGTGTGTGTGTGTAATTTTGCTATTCAAAATATGGTTTAGGGCTCTCAGTTTTTGTTTGAATTTTGCACTTGGTAATAAATACAATAATCGTAATCGTAATCGTAATCAATAATAATGGCAATAATAATAATAGAATAATAATAATAATAAATATTTGCTCGTATGCTCTAAATATTGGTAAATTTGTTAGATAAAGCTTGGATCGCTCAGTAATATCATATAATATTTGGTTACACATTTCCCCATCCATATGTTTTTTCGTTTCGCTTCGTTTTCATTCTTTAATGCATTGAATCGATCAAATAAAGCTCATAAGCGTCTATATATCCATTTTTTGTTTGTGTGAGTGTGTGTGTGGTTTTTTTTTTCGATTTAGTTTAAGATTTATGATTGGTATTTTTAGGTGATAAAGCAATGGGTTTTTCTTTTCATAGCTCCGTTTCGTTTCACGGATAATGCTTGTCCGGTTTTTGTATTGTAGCTTTTACTTTAAATTGTTGGTTTTGTGTTTTGTTTGTTGTTGTTGTTTTGTTAGCGCGCACTTTATATAATCATAAATATATATTCATATTTATCGTGTACATATATGTATATTATTCAGTTTTTAAGTTCTAGCGACTTTTGGGAGCGGTGCCCGGCACATTTTGTGGAAACTTCTCTATCTCTCTCTCTCTCTTATTATATCTCTCTCACTCTCTCCCTTTCTATCTTATGGCACACACACAAAAGAGAGAGACTTTCTTTTGATGATTCGACGAGAAGTATTACAATTTGTAGGATATGCAATCGGGGTACCGAGAGATCGAGTTACTTATGTGTGAGAACTAAAGCAGCGATGGGATATGGCAATTATCTAGATGCTGAAGCGGAGAGAAAAAATGGCGTTGTTTTTTTTTTTGTGGTTTTTTTGTTTTGTTTTGGATTAAGCTATGCTTTTGATGGCTGATCCTTAACTACGTCGTATATATACTTATATACGGAGGGGGGGGAGGGGCAGGGTATGCTGCATCCATGAGTTATGTGCATATACCAAATGTGTCCGTCTGTGTGTGTGTGTGTGTGTGGGTTTTTGTGTCTGTGTGTTTTCCGCCGATTGTGTCAAGCACGCGCTCCTCGAGATACATTTTGGATATGTATCTCCACATAACATACAAACATATAGTATATATATATATATATATATATGCTTTAAATATGAACTTAGCCTAGCAATAAATATGGTTTTTGTTTTTGTTGTTGCTTGCACTGCTCCTCGTACTCCTCCTCCCATTGCTTCCCATGCTGCTGCTGGCTACCCTCCTTCCTCATTCCTCCTTCAGTTTCGTTTCCGACTTGGTTTCCATTTCAGCATTGGATATGCCACATAGCCCTGGGCTGGGGTTGGGTTCCTCCATTAAGAAAAAGGTATTGCTAGAATTGCGTTCAGATGCCGTTTGTGTGTTTCTGTGTGTTGCTTGTCCCTAGAACTGCCTGCTCTCGATATTCAGCGCTCCGTCATAGGCATCGAATGCAGTGGTTGCCGCCGCCGCCGCCGCTGCAGCAGCAGCAGCAGCATCAGCACCGATCTCCACATTCTCCTCCTGTGGCAATGGCGATATTGTTTTGCTGGTTGTTGGTGTGGTGTTTGCTGTTGATGCTACCAGCTCATCGAGCATTTGCATCTGTTTGCGTGTAGGCGTTGTCATGGGCGTGGCCACATTCTGATATTGCTGATGGAACGTTGACAATATTTCGCGAATTTTAGCAATGATCTCTTGCACTCAGGCATTTGATTCCTGCGAATTAGGGACCATCATAGTACATCAGAACGGAGCATCCCCCGAGGCTACCTTCCCCTTGTACTCACCTTTAAATTATCAAAGTAATGCATGATCTGTTCGTAGTCCATATCGAGATCATCCAGACCCAGACGCTCACCGGGTGTCTCTGTATCATCGACGGTGGCCGAGAACATCGGATTTCCCACGACTGTGGCACGCTTAACGCGCGATGATTTTGTTGTTGGCACCGGCACCGGCACATGACTGATGGCACTGCCACTGACACTGGCAGACGATGGTAGCCGCATTATCTCATCGCTGCCATTCGAATTGGCCGCATCCCCAGTGCTGCTAACCATGCTGTGGTTATCTATACAAAAAGAAATACTTAACATAAGAAAGGGTTTGGTTTTCCTCTCCCCTTTTGAAATGGTTTACCCTTGGCTTTCTGTACAGCTGCTGCCGCTGCTGCTGCTACTGCTGCTGCTTTGGTTACTCTCTTTGGTGTCAGCGAATCGAATTGAAATGCATTCTTCTGATGTGGATTTGTGTACTCCACTAGCTTCTCAGCGTTGTGCAGTTCCTCGTGGTGCTGCTGCTGCTGCTGTTGCTTGATTTTATTGTGTGCCGCCTTGATGATGGCACCTGCTGGCTCCTGGCTAAAATTGTGGCTATGGCTATGGCTATGACTGCGCTGATGTTGCGGACGTTCCAGTGGCTGCAGTTTATGTTGCTGTTGCTGTTTATTGGTGTTGTTATTATCGCTGGCATTGCTAAGGCCAGTGCTGCTGCCACTGCTGTTGTTGTTATTATTATTGTTGATGATGCTGCTGCTCTGCAAATGCTCCCGTTTATAGAGCTGACTGTGCCGTTTATTGGCCACCTCCTGGGATAACAGAAATCGCGATGAAATATTATGATTCGATGCCCACAAATCAGGTATTCTCTGTCCATCTTACCTTCACTGGAACTGGTGCCGGAGCTACTGCTGCTACTGCTGGTGGCTGGACGATCGGCAGACACGCTCTGGCCCCCACATTCCTATGCGGCGGTACTGGCGGTTTATAGTCCAGGGCTCCTCCAGGAAGCTCCTTACGCTCATTGGCCAAATAGCTAAAAAAAGGGAAAAGGTTTAGCGTGCTTGATCCAAAGAAGTGAAGAGTTCAAGCACTCACTGATCTGCATGCTGTTTATTCAAATTGGAGGCCGGCACAATATGCGTTTGCAGCTTGGGCTGCTGATCAAAGGAGCTGACGCGACGTCCATTGTCGTAGTTGATGATCGGATTGCTAGTGATGCGCATGCGGGAATCTGCAGAGACAAATATCATTAGTTGAAGGAGCTAGGCACTCCACAGATACAGATCATACCGCGTGGATTCAAGTGTGTATTCGTTTCTGCCACCACCGACTGCCGATCAATGGTGGAGCGTCCCAGCCAGACCCAGTCATGGGCGTTTGTGGTGGACTCCTTGAGGCGTACATCGCGAAAACCACCGCCAGATATGCCCCCGCCACCGCCTCCGCCACTGCCCTTGCCCATCGACAATGGATCCAGACCGGATTCAATCAATGCCGGTCGGAATTTGGAGGCATACACCACGCACGAGATCACAAACACAATGATGGCGAAGCAGAAGGCCGTTAGAAGGACATACATGCCCAGCTCCATGGAGGACATGGTGCCAGTGCCGCCCTTGCCGTTGAAGTGATTCTTATGCGAGGCCTGAATGCTGCTGCCGCGATGCTGTCGGGCCTGGACAGTGGGCTCATACTGCTGGCTAGAGTCCCGCAAAGGTATTCCAACTGCCGGAGGAAAAGAATGAATGAAATTTCGATTTGTTTTCAAAGGAAATCCGGCATGAAGACGCACCAATAATGTCCGCTAGGTCGCCTGCCGTTTGACGGAAATTCTTGCGCTCGCCACGGCCCACAGTTCCATCGTTTTGTATGGCCTCCTGCTTGCTGACAATGTCCACATTGTTGAAGTCCACCTCAATGGAGGCCAAGGCACTGGCCAGCGGTGCCACATTCGATTTGTTCTGCTTGCCGGTGCCCAGAGTGCTCCTGCGCGTGCGGCACTCCTCGGAAAGCAGGAGTGTGACACGCAGCAGATTGCCATTGCCCTCGCCCACAGCAATCACACGGGGATGGTGGGAGGCCAGCATGGGGGCAAAGGCCACCACCTCAGTATCGAGACTCTCCACCAGCAGGAAGTAGTCCTCCACAGCAATGTCCCTGTGCAAACGGGAAAACAATATGAGTTTGAATCCTCAATGGTGGGTCTTACTCCCTGTCGCATACCTCAAGGGGGTCTTGGAGCCGTCATTGAACTCCAGATCGATGTCGAGCAGCCCCTCCTGATACTGGGCCGTCAGCTTGTGGGTGACCGAGGTCTCCGCCAGGTAGCCATTCTCGATGGTATTGTCCGGCGTGATCGTTAGCTGCAGCCCCGAAATCACGCGGACAATCAGCTTCGAGAGATTCACCTTGTCGCTGCCAACACGGATCTCCTTGGTGCCGATGACGCGGCCCGTGATGGGCGATAGAACCTGCACATCGGTGCGACCCATGGACTTGCCCTGCAGTATACGGCCCTTGAGCGAGGCAATCTTGGGATCGGCTACGCGTAGCAGTGGCTGCACGAGATCCGTGACCCGCAGACCCGTTCGCCGTGAGATGAAGTAACTGGTGCGTCCAGAGTTCTGTCTCGGGAGAAGGATAAGGATAAAGATGGCGTCAGGGATACAGTGGGCGGCCAGCACTCACCTGATCAACGGCCAGGAACTTGGCATAGACCTCCACGGGACTCTGCTGGTAGCGTGCCCGACAGATGGTCTTGTCTGCCCCAAGATTGTTGTAATAGTTGCTGCCATGCTGGCCCTGGCTTTGGCCCCACACATACGAGCGCTTCTTCCTGCGACGCGATTGTTTATTGTGTCTTAAAGGAAGAGAAAAGGATTAGCAGGAGCAGAAGCAGGAGGAGGAGCAAGATGATTAGTATAATACTCACAGATAATGATTATCATCCGTCACTTTCCAGCCCTTGATCTGGGACAAACGATAGTCTGATATGTAGACCTCCAGCGGGAATTCTGGCATCCAAACAATGAACTTTGCAATGCCCACATATGTGCCGTATTTGACAATAACCGAGGCGTTCGAGGAGCCACGCTGCTCAGAGCCATCCACATAGACAGAGCTGCAGGAGGAGGAAACCTAGGGAACAGAAAATACGGAAATCAATGAGAGAGTCTTGCTTTTAGCCCCCTTTGGATCCGAACCTTAATCACACTCTCATCCTCCGCATGGCAGGAACTCTGGAGCGTCACATCGGCCACCTTGCCTGCCTGGGAGACAATGAACACCTTCATGGCCTGGGCCACCTGGCGTCCGGTTAGGACGGCCGTGTTCATCACCTCCCAGATCTTGGCCATTGGCAGCACTGCCTGGATGTCATCCTTGTTGATCTCCAGCTTGGCAATCAGTCGCTTCTTTGTGTCGTCTGTGGCAATCAGTTCGCTGGAGTCCTTGTCCTTGGGCGTGTCATAGACGTGGGTCACAGACCACACGATCTTGCCACCATCCACAATGTCGTTGGTGTCCTCGGCCACCTCCAGCAGCCACGAGAAGACCTCGAACGATTCGTTGGTGAGATTCCCAGCCATGGCGGACTCCATGCTGGATTCCTGCTCCTTCCGGAAGGCCGTGACCCGTGCGGTGGTATGCTTGGGATTCTCCTTCTCAATCGATACGCTCCACTGGTCGGTGGAGGCGGTGGCTCCCATGATCCTTAGCCCAGCCTTGACCCGCGCCCGCACCGTGAAGGCGGCCACCCGCTGATCCACATACTGGTGCAGAAAGACGGGGACATGGAGCTTGGACATGGGATAGAGCGGGTGCTGGGGCAGTAGGAAGGTGACCGAGTCGTCGGCCCGCAGCTCCTTGAACGGCGTCTTGGCGGGCATCAGCGGCACCTGGGCGAATGTGGTAAGGGGCTGGATCTGTACTTTCGGCTCGCACTGCTCCGGATTGCGCAGCGGTGGCTCAAAGACGCTGTACGAGACCTGCGCATAGCGTTGCGGTACCTTGGGCGGCAGTGCTGGGGCGTTGTCCTTGCGCTGGGGCGCCGGAATCGCTGGCCACCAGCTGAGCGGCACCACCACTTCGGCCACACACACCCCATCCTCGCCCTCAGGCATGCAGCGGCCCTTCAGCGGCTGTTCTGTGCCCATGGCCACGTGCAGCAGGACGCAGACCTTCTGGCGCTGCAGATGACCACCAGGATCGGCGCCAGCATGGAAGAGAACACGCAGCACGGGCGAGTCCTGCGATACGCTCGCCCTGACCAAATGCGCCGAGATATCCAGATGCATGTTCGGTTGCTGCAGCTCCAGCAGCGTGGCGGTGGAGTTCTGCAAGCGTTGGAGGAGTTCTCTCATCAGTAAGATGATGCACTGCATCCCGTTCGGGTGTACTTACGCTCATGTAGTCTCCTCCTCCCTGGTTGTTGTTGTTGTTCTGGTTGTTGTTGTCCATTGTGTCCGGTACAATGTAGCGGGCCGGGACTGTCTGCTTGGTGGAGAATGGGCCATAGCTGGCGCGTATGGACACCGGCTGTGTGGTCTCCACCACCGTGAAGCGATCCAGCGAGAGCACCGAATCGTAGGAGGAGCGCGCCTTCAGTGGCGGCGATGACGATGTCTGCTGTATGTTTGCTATTTCCGGCGTCACAGGTGGTTGGCGGGCGTGCTTCAGGAAGAATCCGCTATCTGGTGCCTCAAAGTGCACCTCCACAGAGTCTATAGAGGGGCGAAGGGAGGCGGTTGATTATAGATAGATAGGGGTATAAGGCAGGGTAGTGCGGCGGATAAGTGGGGCGGGGTGCACTACTAGTTCTAGAATTTCGAATTTCTGCTTAAACTTACATGCAATGGACACCAGCATCGTTATCACCAGGCAGAACTTCATGATGATGATGGGATGTGCAGGAGGCGGCCTCCTATTTCAGTTTTCAGTTTTCAATTTCCAATTGATTTTACCCCGAGATCCGATTCCGATTCCGCTACCGCGATGTACGTACTTGTATTTGTGTAATTCGTTTATTATCTATTTGTATGCCCGGTATACTCAAAGAGTGTAGGGATATTTTTTTTGTATTTTTCTACTACGCCACAGCCCCTACGGCCATTCACAATTGTTTTTTTTTTGTATTACCGTTACAAGTGTTGATTGGAGGAAAAAAATGTTTTCTTTTATTTATTTTTTTTGGTATATTCCACTCCCGGTCGACGGGGTGGGGGGCGGGTTTTAGTTGAAACGGGGCGGGGATTCTTGCCAATTATCGAGCACTTTTCGTTGTTGTCCCTACTACCACTTCTCGGTCGTTGTTTTGTCCTTTTTCGCTCTGCCAGCAATGAAATCCACAGCACATCCTTTATTGATTCTTTCAGTGTGCTACACACACACACATGCAGATGCCCGCACTGCCATAGTAGCCTGGCTGGGTCGCACACAGCACACACACATGCACACAGCCTACACACCTACACACGAGCTCTCACGCACTCACGCACACCACTTTATACAGTTACTCTGTAGTATAGACACATCTTCGTAGCACGGAAATCTTTGGTTTCCTTTTTGTGGAGCTGGGGAGCACAAAGTGTGTGTATGGTGGCCTTCGCTGGGGCCTATGCACTTCTGGGAATCCTGTACTTTCCGAAATACATGTAGTCACTGGCCTTAGCACTGTTCAATTAACGCTTTAATACATCGTTTTTCTTGGTTGGGTTTTATTTTTTAACACAAATATCGAACATTTCCAAACACCTTCGACCAGTTTGCAGTGTGCTTGTGTGGGTGGGGGGTGGGAAAATTGTGCAGTGTAGTGGTGGGAAAACATCGATGTGAACATCGATGTTTTTTTTTCCCAAAATCATCGGGAACAGGATTCGAATGCCATTGCAGATAGTATTAACATATATGGGGTAGACCGAAAAAATTCCTATTCATTGGATAAATAGGTGCATAAATTTGGGAAATATAAAAGGAAAGGAAAACTCGTAATTTCTATCTTCAACATACTCCCGCGAAAATCGCGCTTTAAACGCATGTTTTGGTATTTCTTTTGGAGTTTTGGTATTTTAACGGAAACATCGGCTAAAACGCGCAAGTCGCACAAAAATATCGACCTTATCGATAAAGTGTACATCCTTAATACATTTGTCGTCTTCATGTAAATAAAAGACTTTCAGGTAGTTTGACGTCGAAAAGTTTATTTCTAAAAGTATATTTAAGAACAAAGGCTATAGAAACATCCACACGAAGGTTTTTTAAAATGCATTCATGTCCTTGTCACTTTCAAACATTTCCACTTTGGCGCACACTTTAGTCGATAAAACGATCGATAAGTGCTCTCCCCTGCGACGAAAAAATGAGTCGTAATTTGAATGGGCTATAAAAAGGGGTATGGACAACCGGCGAAAACAACCAAGGCAAATTGCAAGATTCGTACAAACCCTCACCTCACCGATTTTTTCTTCAAGGTATATTGGGCAAGTAGGGTGGATTTCACCTGGCATGCGTGGCATTTTCTGGGCCTTTTGCCCATTGTCCACACCCTCTTTTTCCTTCCGTTATGTAGCAAATCTGTAGTAACCGTGTATAGTGTAGAATTTGTTTTCATAAAAAAAGACGCAAGAGCTGCCGCTTGAAAAAATCAAATCGCCAGCCAAAGAAAGGTGAAAATTGAACCAAAACAGCCCCACGTCGCACCTCTGAAGCCCCCAAGCCCGCAACAAACAAAAAAGGCAGAACGAAAGAGTGCAGCTTAAAACCGACCTGTGCAAAGAACTGAAAAGTATTAACCAGACAGGATAGCAGCTGTGAGTATTAACCAAAAATAAAGGCATTAAACCGCGAAACGACAGCTACACAAAGGGTGCTACGCGCTACTCTCCCCCCGAAAAGGGCGTGTGTATGAGTCAGAGTCGGCAGAGGCCGTGTCTCAAAAGAAAACAATCATTTGTCATGACTCTTTGCATATGTATGTGTGGGCTTTAGCATCGAAATTGATAAATCAGCTTTGCTGATCAGATGGTGCTCTCTGCCATTTTGAACAAATTTTCAAGTGGCACCAAAAACGCCAACAAGTCAGCCCCCAAGAGGCAGATCTTGGCGACGGCTTCAGCTGCTGTCTGTTTTTGTGCCTTTTTTAGGCATTTAATTGAACTGTGGATGCAGCTGTGTTGAAGTGTGAGTGTGTGCCTGAGAATGTTTTCATTGAGCCATATTTGTTGTTGCTTGAAATACCCTTGCGGAAAACAGTATTATTATGTTGACAGAATTTTTGTAACGCATCGAAAGAAGCATATCAAAAATCATTAGTTTGGACATGCTACTTTCTGATGATTTTGCAGTCTTGTCGTTTCAAGTAAACCATTTAAATTAGTTATCCCACATACTGAGCGATCGATTTGAAAGAGTATCAAAAGCTTCGCCTCCCGAAGCTTGTTTTCTCGCTCTCTTTCTGAAAACCGCAGTTCAACAGCATTGATAAACACTCACACACGGACACACGGGAACATACACACTGCTGCTATCTCGCTCTTTTACGTTGACGTTGCTAGTTTTCGCCGTTTGCGCGAGTGACTCAGGGTATGATATTATCAGGGTATGTGTGTTTGAGTGAGTGTTGACACAGTTTGGGGGAGCACGACGACGAAAAATCAGCTTCATCGGAATTTGTCGGGCTGCAATATGTCTATATATAGCAATAAAACACGCACACACACACACACATACTATATTCACTCCACATTAATGGAATCTCCTCTGACTCGGTTAGGTCCACGCCACACATCACCGCATCACACACAGAGAGAGATCCACTCCACCAACAACGATGTCATCACGCAAAACCGCCGGTCGCCGTGCCACCACCAAGAAGCGCGCCCAGCGCGCCACCTCCAATGTCTTTGCAATGTTCGATCAGGCCCAGATCGCCGAATTCAAGGAGGCCTTCAACATGATCGACCAGAATCGCGATGGCTTCGTGGAGAAGGAGGATCTGCACGATATGCTTGCCTCGCTGGGCAAGAACCCCACCGATGACTACTTGGATGGGATGATGAACGAGGCACCCGGACCGATCAACTTCACCATGTTCCTCACTCTGTTCGGTGAACGGCTGCAGGGCACCGATCCCGAGGATGTGATCAAGAATGCCTTTGGCTGCTTCGACGAGGAGAACATGGGTGTTCTGCCCGAGGATAGGCTGCGCGAGCTGCTCACCACAATGGGCGATCGATTCACAGACGAAGATGTATGTACCCTGCTCCCCTCTCTGTATAATCGTGTCATTTTAATCTATGGTTCTCCCACAGGTGGACGAGATGTATCGGGAGGCGCCGATCAAGAATGGGCTGTTCGATTACCTCGAGTTCACGCGCATACTCAAGCACGGTGCCAAGGACAAGGATGAGCAGTAAATCCAGATACGCCACCAGCCAAGCGGCGTGCACCCAAGCTGCCTCTCCAATCCACTCCACTCCACTTCTCCACTCCAGCATGGAGCCTGTCCAAAATTATCCAAATCCATTAAGAGTTTCATTTAACTTTATTTCCTTTTTTTTTGTTTTTGTTTGTTCTCGCGCTCTTGGTGTCCTTCGATTCCTGTACTTAACTGTGCATTTAAATTAAACAACAAAAAACAAAAAAAAAAATGAACTTAAAAATACGAAGAACTAGAGAAAAACCAGCAAATGTTATGTACGATATTTTAGTGTGTGCGAAGAAGAGCCTGAGATAACAACCAACGCCGTTTCCCCCAAGTTTTCATAAGTATTAACTCATTGAATATACATATACATATTACCTATATACAAATACATACTTATATACAAGAATGTGTGGCAATAAACCCAACGTTTGTTTTCCTAACGCACTCGCGCACTTTATCTACCCAGAGACAGGCCAGACAAGACCACACGCCCACGAATCGTTCAGTCCCGTCGTCACCATTTAGCCACTTGTTCAAACAGTAGCCCCAACATTGTGTTTCACCAACTTGTTATTTGATTAAAATCTAGTAACTATTATACGTGTCGCCCCCCCGATATAGCTGCACGAAATTCGGCAACAGATTATGTATGCATAAACTTATATGAAGATGGAATTGTAGAAGCTTTTTGAAGAGAATTGTTCGGATTGGATAAGGAACCACTGTCTAGAGAGAAAACATAAACAGATATGCAAATATATAGAAATTAGGATAAAGAACGCTTAGATGTACAACCATTTATCAAAGTCATGCACGTGGAATGTATGTTGCTTTTGTAGTACATATTTAAGTATTCCAGTATCCTCCAGAAAGTACTCCCGACAAGTCTCCTTCATATTCAAAAGAAGTTGCAATATATTTTTAGAAAATTTTATTATTTTAAAATATTCAGTTATTCAAAACGGCATTCACATTCTGTCTGGGATTGTGTGACAACGAGGGGGTGGGGCGGGAATATACAAATTTATCAAGATGCAACTATAAGCTAAGCGTATTCAGATATTAAAATATGTAAATTCTATGTACATTCAAAGCATTAGGACTAAACAAATATCTAGTAATGGCCTCTGCAGCAGCATCCAATGCGTACAAGTGTGTAGACTGATTGGGGGATCAGTGGATTGGTGGCTTAGTCCACCTTCTTTGGCTGGGGCGCGGTGTCGAAGCGACGCTTTGATCTCGCCTGGTAGGCATCCTTGAGCTGATTGATCACATTGGCGAACAGTATGGTTCCGAAGAAGACCAGAATGGTGCCGATCCAGTGGTTGGCCGTGAATGGGTTGCGGAAATACAGAATGGAGAACAGAAGGGAGACAAACTTGCGCAGCGTCACCACCAGGGTGACGGTGAGCGAGGCACACTCGGTGGTCAGCACGTAGACGGCGCTGATGCAGACATACTGCGTCACAACATTGCAGAGCAGGTAGAAGAGCATCAGCGGGAACTTCCAGTTGAGGCCCAGGGCGCTCAGGACGGGGACAGCCACCGCCTCCGAGGCGACGGCTATGTTCAGGTGCTGCACAATGTTGCCGGCCATGAAGAGGAATCCGGGCAGCGGCAGCATGTGGGTGAAGAAGAGCGCCTCGCTGGGATGCTTGCCGTAGCGCTTGTAGATCACCTCCTGGTAGATGCCCATGTAGGCGGTCACGAGGAGGGCGATCGTCAGCAGGGCAATCCCCACCGACCACCAGAAGAAGTCCGAGTATGAGGTGTCCACCCTCAGCGTATGGTGTGTGTTGTCCTTCACATCGCCGCTGGACACCAAAGTGCAGAGCACAATGCCCGCCGTGATCATGGCCACGGAGCTGTACTGCCGCAGGTTGTAGCGCTTCTTTAGCAGTATGATGCCCATGATCATGTTGGCCATCAGCGAACCACTGCGGAAGATCATGTGCAGCGGCATCGGTATGTTGAAGTTGAAGGCATAGTTGTTGCACACGTTCGCCCCGAAGAAGAGCAGCACTAGGATCACATAGTCCTTGAGAGCGATCTTCGGCTTCACCGTGAAGAACTTCGATGTGAATATCAGGCCCTCCAGCGCAATGAACAGGAACTGCGAGAACGTGATCAGGTTGCCTGCCCCCGGATCTATCTGGATAATCAGCTCCAGGAAGACCACATTGCTGCAGCAGCCGATGAACACGAAGAGCATGCCCAGCAGGGCTTTCATGTTGAAGGCCATATCTCTGCAATTGTCAAAGGAGGGGTATATTAGATTTGTGGTGAAATTGTACGTGTATCACACCCAGAAGGAAGTGTTTCCGACCCCAACAGCCGAGTCGATATACCCATGTCGGTCTGTCCATCTCAGAGACTATAAGGGCTAGAGCAACCACATTTTGTATAAAGACTTCTGTGCTATCATGCATTTAGCTTTAATTTCAAAAACTTCGAGCAACGCTGAACACCTATAAATTCCCCAGTCTGTGGAGCATTTGTTTTAGTATGCCGGGATCCTATCCTTTTCCTATGCTGCCGACTTTTGCTCTCTGCTTTATTCTCCTGCCCACATTATGATATACTAAAGATTTGCGTTGTTGCAGAGAGTATGATGATGACAACTTTAAAGCCTCTCTCCGTCTGAAAGTCGTTTGCAGATCGGCATATATGATCGACCAGAACGATGGATGAAATGAAGACCCTTGTTCCCCCTATGCTAATGGATTAAGAGGTATATTAACAGTCTCCACTAGAGACTTAACTGATAGTCTAGTGATAGGGAGAAGGAGAGGAGACTCCCAGACGGCGTAGCCTTCAAGGGGAGCGAGTGCGCTCTCAGCGTTAGTCGGCAGATTTGGTGAGCGACAATAATTGTCACGTTGCCGATAAAGCTAACGTGCTCTCGCGGAGCCTCAGGCTTTGGATGATTAAATGAAACACTTACCTACCTATCACTGTATTGATGCCGTAGGAAATGCTAGTTAGTCCGGTTGCTATTCGCTTGAAACAGATTTTGGACGAGGTTTCGTGCGTTCAGTTCTGAATGTAGGAACTTTAAGATTGATTATATCAGTTGGTGGGTATGTAAATATATTATAACATGCAAACAAGCTCTCCGACATACACACACACACATGCACACAGGCATTAAGACACTCATGCACTCATGGTGGGAGAGGGAGACCCACCTGGTTAATAACAATTGAGGCGCTCCCACTTACTCTCGCGCCACACACAAACAAAAGTGTTCTTGGAACTGGCGCGCGACCTTCACAATTCTGCTTCTGTTGCTGCTGACTATGGCTGCTGTTCGCGACTGCTGGCAGAACACATTTGAACTAATAAGTTATAGCTTATAGATAGGGGAAAAGGGGCGCCCAAATAGCCGCCAACAATAACTATCGAAATCTGTTTGATTTTCTTGTTTTTGTTTCAAGAAAAAACAGCTGAAGTACGTACAGAGTGACCAGCGTGGCAAAGACTGAAGATTACCCAAAAAAGCTCAATGCGATGGGGCTTTAAGCTCTGCTTCTTTCGATAAGCGATAAGCTATCGATCGAGTGGCGCGTTAGGAATTCAAATGTTGAATGAAATAAAAGCTTTGTTTTATTTGTGGTTTATTTTTAGAAATACCCTATCGGTGTTATTAAAAATGGACAAAAAGCAAATAATGGTGGGTTTTATGTTGGAGCTTATTTGAAGAAAGGATTTGTTTTATGTTTTTATATTATGTTATTGCACTCCTATTAGCAGTCTTTGGTATTAGTATTATTTAGTAGTATTTATTTCCACCAAAATGAAAGCATAAACCTTGTATAAGTTATCAAAACCGGCTAACGTTCGGTTTACGATGCTTGGAGATAGCTGGGATTCGCAATATCAGGAGATATAATCTGTCAAAGACGCAATTGTTGCCCTAATTTAAGAGTATAACAATTATCTGTGGTGCCATTAACAAACCTTTACCTTATCGAGGTCTCTGGCCGGCCGTGCACTTGACAGGCCCCAAGTAGTCTTCGTGGCCAGCCATGAAGGCTGTGGACTGTCAGAAACATTTTGGCAATTCACCCAAGATGAGGATGATCGTGAAGCTGCGGCATCTGTTGATCCTATTAGCCGTTTGTGTGGCAGGCACCTACCAGGTAAGACTCCAAGACTCCCCCTGCGCCTGCTCCTGTTCCATTTTAAAGCTTTGATTTAAAGCTGTCGCTGCCCGATGATCCCACCTACTACGCTGGCGTTGTGGAGCACAGTGTTGCAGAGGGCACACCCAAAGAGCAGACCAGCATTATCTCGAATGCATTCAGGACGATCATCGAGTCCGCGGATGCCCGGGATCTCGATATCATTGTCTTTCCCGAGCACATACTGAACAACCGGGAGACGGCCACCTTTGTGCCGCATGGATCGCAGAACGTAACGCCCTGCTATGCCACGGACTACGAGGTTTTTCTTGTGGAGCTGTCCTGTGCAGCCCGCTCCAGCGGCATCTACGTGGTGCTCAATGTCGTGGAGAAGGAGCTGTGCGCGAATGGAGCCGGAGCGGCAACGCTAGATCCGTGCCCGGCCACCGGAGTGCGGCACTTCAACACCAATGTGGTGCTGGACAGGAGGGGGCGTGTTGTATCGCGCTACCGCAAGACGCATCTGTGGCGGCAAGAGTACTACAGCACCTCGGTGCTGGTGGAGCCGGATGTGGCCATCTTCGAGACGGACTTTGGCGTGACCTTCGGTCACTTTATCTGCTTCGACATGTTGTTCTACGACCCGGCCATGCGGCTCGTCCACGAGCGTAACGTCACCGACATCATCTACCCCACGTACTGGTTCTCGGAGCTGCCATTCCTCACCGCCGTCCAGCTGCAGGAGGGCTGGGCCTTTGGCAACGATGTCAATCTGTTGGCCGCCGATGCCAGCCATCCCTCCGGCCGCACCACCGGTTCCGGCATCTATGCGGGTCGTTCCGGACGCCTCACCGCCACTATCAACGAGATGCCCGTGCGTCTGCTCCTCAAGGCCCACGTGCCCAAGCGTCGTCCGGGCCTGCCGCCCTACCAGCTGCCCGCCCAGATAGACCCCATCTTCCAGCCGCTGCTGGAGACTCCTCGCTACACCAAGGTGGCCACCTACCGCGACTACAACGTGGACATCTTCACCAGCGTCCTGCTAGAGACGGACTTTGTGAACGTTTCGCAGCGGCTCTGCCATGGCTCCAACTTCTGCTGCGACTTCCAGGTGCAGCGGCAGGCCTTTGCTGGCGATACGTCCGCCCTGCAGGCCTACCGCTATCGGCTGGGCGCCTACCTGGGCAACGAGACGACGCTGATCCGAGTGGACCGCAGCGAGCAGGCCATCTGTGCGCTCTTCTCCTGCCTCGATGAGGAGATCCAGAGCTGCGGCTACGTCTTTCCCGAGAGCATTCGCGTGGGCAACAAACATCACTTCACCAGCATCCGGATCGGCGGCACCTTCCCTGCTGCACCGCGGGGCCGTCGCCTCATTATGCCCAGTACCCTGGATGGCCTGTTCATGCCGGTGGCCGTGGCCCACTACAACTGGACGGAGACCCCCGCGGCGGCCACCCACCCTGAGCAGGCTATTCGTGTGGATCTGGAACTGCTCCGGCCGCGGAACGATCTTCTCACGTTCGCCATTTGGTCCAACTACTATACGGAGCTGCCATCCACCCACAATTTGGATCATCTACAGCCGCACGGTGGCGCCCCGGTCACAGTCACATCCTCGCCGCCCGCCGGCGCTCCGGCTACAGCTCCTGTTGGTGGTTCTGGAATGGCCCTAACCTCCACTTTGTCCCTGGTATTGGCTTGTCTCCTTTCCCATCTATGGGTTAAGGTGTCGCCATCATAGGGGTATCGTTGGGACAGCTTTCTGTTTTTCGAACAAAGGATCATACCAGGTTGGTACTGCGTACTCTTGTGTTTTTTCGTACATTTATAAGTACAAATCACAATCTCCGCCATCCAGCCCATACAATATGCTTCCATGAATGTGCAAATCGATTAAAATGTGAATATTTGGGCAAACAAAAGAGGAGTAGAGCGTGATAGGTGGGTGGAGCAACGCATGGGATAATTAAAAGATGGAAATAAGGAAATCATAATTTAAATTACGCTTCTGCAAGTATCGGCGGGCATCTGTAACATCATCTGTTATGTTAACATTTTGCCCAGCCTGCTCTTCCAGAGGCCTGTTAGGCGTAACAGTGTGCTGTTAATGCTCCAGCCAGCTGTTAAATGTGGAAGTCGCTTTCTGATTTTCCTGTTCGCCTGGTAGTGAAATATCGAAAAGTATCGCATGGGCATCGTTTCGTGACGGAATTTCATTTTTTCAATGCCATTGTTTTTCGCTTTTAGCGAAAGCGATTCTTTTCATGTTATTTTCAGTACAGACGTTGGAGCCTCTGGTTTTTTGTGGGACCCACAGAAGTATCGAGTATATTAAGTAGTGTCTAAGGCCTAGTACTCAGATAGACAAGAAATACTTACGCTAGCAGTATTTTCAATAATGTCTTTAGGCACCACCACCGCCAATATTTTACAATGCCTCTTCTGCTGCCAAGAATGGAGGTACAGGTGTAAAAAAGGGGTTTATTTTCATGGGATTTTGAGCTGTCTGACTGGTCGTGAGGCGACGCTGACGAAGCAAATCGTGAATCCACGCTCGCTGGCACCCGGAAGCTAGAGGCCGCCTCCGTTCATAGTTCACAAAGGCTCAGGGTTCCTAAAATGCATACCAGGGACTCGCAATTCCACACATAAATGGAAGGTAAGAAGACAGAGGTGTTAAGGATAAGAAAGCGGTGATAATGGTGACCTCTTGGCAGCAGAGCCAGGCCGTGGTCCAGGCATCGAGCATCGAATTCAGTCAAGTTCTCCTTATAATTTACTCATCGCATTAATGCCTTGACAATACCTAATTGGGGGTCTTTAATCCGCGTTCAAATGCTTTGGGATACCTGAGGCCTGCTTTTGATTGTAATCCCATCCTGAAGGTTTTGTCGCATACCAAATGTCGATCTTTAAGTCAACTTTTATCCTTCTCCTCTGCAGCAGCAGCACTAGGAAATCCGAGTTGGAATCCTTGAACGAACGGACCACTGCTTCGCTTCGGGACTCTCCACTGCTGCATGTGGGCAATAGGGGCATTGGGTATTTTTGAATGAATCGACGGTTACAAGACCGAGTAATTCACGGCCAGCGTGTAGAGTTCGTTCCAGCGCCTGCGCCGTGCTGAAATGGGGTTGTGGCAGAGGCTGGGGCAGAGGCATTGTTTGCATTTCCAACAGGTAGCGACGCCGGCGTCGCTGCCCCATGCAACAGTGGGCGCCGCTTATAATGAGCCAAGGCGAGGCACAGCCACGAGGCAAGGACAGGGCAGAGGCAGTGGCAGTGACAGTGGCCGTGGCAGCAACAGTAACAGAAATAGCAACAGCAGTAGCAGTAGAGGCTGTGGCTGTGGCATGATGAGGACCCTCGAATGGACCCTCCCGCTGTGACACACACGCATCAATGGCAATGACAATTTCAGTAGTAGCAACAGCTTCTCGCAGTCCACCCGCTGGGCTGGAATTCGCTGAAGCTGGACAGGATTCACGCTGTGACTTTCCGTGCGATTTAACATCATTTGCATGCCACATACCCCTGCTTCCCAGTCGCAGTCCCAAGCCCAATCCCTATCCCAATCCTTGTCGCTGTTCCAATCCCTGACTCTTCTGGATGGTGAATGTTTCAAGGTGCAAAAAGACTAAAGTTTCAAGCTCTAAAAGGTGTCCAATGCTTGTCCAATGCGCCGGGAAAATCCTTGCCCAATGGGGCTGGTAGGTTGAGGAAATAGGCAGGAGAAAAGGCAACCGACCGAGAAGGCCAGCCACATGTCGCGCGACACATACAAAATGCATATAAATGAGGATAATTGTTGATGGAATTCTCATTGAGAGATTGTTTATGGGTTAGCCAATATCTCAGTCTTTCACGCCCTCCTTCTCCCATATATTTCCCCCTCTCTTTCTGCCATATCTTTCCCCTTTCCACAAAAGATAACTTTCGATTCGATTTCGAGGCCTGGGCAAACAATTTTTTTTCCACAAAAATCAAAAACTTTGTTCTCGTCCCTCGTGCAGCTTTTCTTTCTCTCTTTTCTCGGGTGCGGTGGTGAGTGGTGGCTGATGGCTGCTCCTGTGGCACCTGCCACTTGAAAATTCCACACGGCTCCTGTTACATTTTGATTTATTTGCTGAAATTTATTGTTAAAGTGAATGGAGGAGGCGCAAAGTTGCCAGCATCAGGCGGAATATGTGGGGGGGTGTGCGGTGTGTAATGGATGGAGTTGGGACAGGAAGGGAATGGAAGGGGGCAGGCTGGCATACAGGGCCACCGCTTGGAGCACTGGAGCCCCAGTTCATCAGTTCAAAGTCCCCATAAAATATCAGTATTCAAAACTCAAAGAGGTGGCGAGGTATTCATCCAATACTGACGTCTTTTGTATCCAAAAATATCGATTTCGGTTCTCCTGTTCTAACAAAATTTTAAATATCGATTCGGGTTCTCGGTTTTGGGTTTCGGTTTGGGTGTAAATGAATTCTTTTCAAATATCTCTAAAATATAGACTATTTTTTAGCTGAATTCGGGTTCTCATTCAGAATCAGTTCCATCAATTGACAAGCACCACACACACACACACACACATACCCTTAACCATTCCCATTTCCATTTCCGTCTCCTTTTATGGGTAGGTCTCCTGGCCAATCCCCAAACCCCCCGTTTGGCCGTGTGGATGCCCTCCAGGTTTGAGGCAGAACTGATTGAATTGAATATCAGTTTGCAGGTGCCCCTGAATCAACCCAACCCAACCCAACCCCCCCCGGCTCCACGAATGACTGAAAGACTCCCCCAACAGACGACTGAATGACTGACTGACTTCGTTCGTTCTCCTCTTCTCGTTCTGGTGTGCCATTTGAATTTGAATGGAAATGATTTCACTTGATTTTCATATTTTTATTACGCTTCCCCTTAGGTCTTACCTTTCACACACACACATATATATACTTGCCATCTCTTTCTATATCGCTGTTGCTGGCTCTTTTGCTCTTGTTTTCCCCTCGAGCTATTTTTTTGGTTCGTTGGTGAAGGGACCGGGGAGCCGGAGCCTTGCCTTGGCGCCTTTTTGACTTTATTAAAATGTTGTGTTGTAAATATGTACAGAGAAAGAGCGAGAGAGAGAGAGAGAGAGAGAGAGGGAGGGAGAGAGTGAAAGGCAAATGCGTTTCCTTGTTTGCCTTATGCCTGGTTTTTCTCCCCCCCTCCCCAAGATCTTCCAAGTTCTGGCCTGTTGCCTCTTTCAATTTTATTGTTGTTTAATGCAATTTTCTAATTGCTTGCAGATTTGTAAAAACATTTTCTGCTCGTTAAGGGTTCAAGCAGTAAGAGGATTGCAAAACTACAATCATCGAATATACATATGCATAGATACATATTTATGTGCACTGGTACTTGTGCTCGAACTCCTAATTGGCTTAAGCATATTCAAGAAAAACATTTTCCTAATGACCACTTGAGTTCTCTTTCCGATAAGGTGAAATATGTTGTAGTTTTGCTGCTTTTGCCAGCTCGGAGTCGGTTCGGGACTTTGTCAGTTAAAGATCTATTCGGTCCTTGGACCAATGAAGGCGAGTGCACCACTCATCGAGAGAACAGTGGAGAAGGCTGGCCGGAGTAAAATAATAGGGACTTACTTTACTTTTGCACCACCGGCTATGGTTTATTGGGTAATATTGGGCTATTAGACCCCGTACCTATTCGTATGCAAATGCATTTTTTATTAGTTGAATAATTCGACTACCTTGTGCCATATCTATCCGATTGACACCGCCGGCATTCGCAGGGGAACAAGACGGCTAAAAAGCTGTCACCCAGTCCCTGTCCCTCTCTCTATCTCTCACTTATTTATGGTATTCCCTTTGTTGGGACTGTTATTGCTGTTTTATCTGTTGCTTCTTTTGTATGATCTATATTTTGTTGCCTCTGCTTTTTTCTCGTTTATGTTTCTGCTGTTACCGTCGTTTATCGCTGCCCGCTGGACTTCATTTAGTTTTGCATAAAAAACGCGTTTAGAAGGCACATGCGGTGTCAGCGGAGTCGTCGTTATTTATCCATACGTCCATCAGGTACGTGTACAGGCCCCCCCTTTAAGTATGCCAAATAAAAATAAAGTTAAAATCTTTAAAACGGGCTTATTGTGTGCACAATACATACACGCACTTAGGGCTTACCTTTGCGATACCCTTGCAGCTTCTCTATAGATGTACAAATTACCCCTAAGCGAATGGGCACATTCGTTATCGAGTGCTGCTAGTGAATTCCAGCCTATATACTACTGGATCTACTGGAGTTTTTGCCAGAAAGTATCGACTCTACTTTAGCTGCTGATGGAAATTGTACACAATTTATTGATCAATTATACACAAACAAGTGCTCCAAATGGATAATACCCTTTTGCTGCAAGGGTATTAAAACGAAAGCAAAAAGAAAGTTCGAAAAAAGGACGGCCTACAACAGAAAAGAGAAAGAAGCAAAGGAAATGAAGAAAAACTTGATTTATTTTTATGTGCTCGACGGTGCGGCAGCATGGAGTCCAAACATGGGGGGCGCGGGGGTTGCTACGTGCGTAATGACCAGGCACACACACACACATCCCGTGTTTTGCCCCCATGCCCCCCACTCACGCACGCACTTGAAGTTAAAGAAGTTCCACGTTGCGTATACGTAATCATATTCTTTCTTATTTATATTTTTATTTTTTTTTGCGTTTCGGACCGCCTTGAACCACCAAGCAAACCCTAAGCCTGTTAAATTATACATCTGCATGTGTATATATGTATAGCTGGGGGATGGGAATGGGAACGGAGGGCTCTTCCTGCGTGGACAAGTGGCCAAAAAAAAAACACACACACACAGGGCTCCAAATCAATGGGCACCAATGGCACCGCACAACAAAAGGAGGGAGGGCAACGGGAAATGGTTTTCCTTTGGGAAAATCAATCGGAACAGATCACAAATCAAACAGAGCATATCTCATAGATGCTTTTTAATCTAAATGTATCCTCCAATCAATCAGTGGATTATTTCATTAGCTTAGGAAGTACATTTAATGCTGCAAATATATTTATTCCCATCCATATGTTTTTGACAGAAACTTGCAAATATTATATTATATTGCAGATATTATTTCTAGAATCATAAGAAAAATCAGCAGCTTGTACCCACCAAATATCCAACCATCTGTCCATCTTCTTTGTATCTTTCCATATGCCCGCCAAATCCCAAAGTTAATCTGTTGCATGTGGAGGTGGAGTTGCATGTGATATCCATGAGATAAACCGATTATATGACTAGTAATGTACTACTGGGGAGCTGCCTGTGGCACTTTGGCATTGTGGCAGTAATAAAATGCAAAAAAGGAAACGAAATAGAAACGTACCACCCCCCCCGCCAGTGCAATCGTGTGTAAATTCTGGCAATAGAAATGCCATTACAATGGAGCTGCCTCTGAATTCCTTTCCTGCCGTGCTGCCGTGCTGCCGCTGCAATGGAAATGAAAAAGGAAAATGGAAAATTGTTGGCATCATCAACACGTAGCGTTGACGTGTTGAAAATGCTGAAAATTATCGCTAACTCGTATTTCGAATGGGTATTCGGATGTGTGGTGCATGGAATGCTGGTTGCTTTGCCAATAAAATGATTTTCAATTGAATTTCCACACACACACACTGGCACAGACACTGGCACAGACACAATGTTGACGGACGCAACAAATATATATGATTACCTTTAATAACATTTGTCTGACTCTCCCTCCCTCTCTCAAATATGTACATGTATTTAGTCGCTCGACTTTTAGGCTGCTGTGGTCTGTTTGAAAAGCGCCTGTTGGCTTATATCCTCGTTTTTCCTCTGATCTGACATTAATCCATAATTGCCTTAATTATCGCTTGCAGACTCGCGAAAGGACAAAATTCCCCACAAATCCCACAAATATGAATTGAATTTGAACTCAAAACAAGACCAATTCCATTCCATTCCATAGTCAAAGAGAGATTCAGAGATGTATTTTTTCACCTCCTCTCACTCTCATTCGGGATGAACACAAAACATACCAAAACCAGCCTTGTTCAGGGGAACAGCTGCAACAGGGCAACAGCGCTGTTAGCACTCCAGGTTAACAGCCTGTTATCGCTACCGCTTACCGCTCTCAGTTAACAGCTGTTATCACGATCCACACGATACACACGATCCACACGGCTCGCGGGCGGCCCTAGCTTGTAAGCGAGAACTCACATAATGCGAGTTATGTTCCTACCCAAATACCAGAGGGAAATAGACGACTGATATATTGTAAATATGTATTTGTGTATACACCACCTGCGTTTCTTTTTCTGCATTTTCGTACTCCATCAAGATTCTCCCTCCAACAAACCAAATTAGTCGGAAATTCACGGTTCTCGGTCGGCCTTAGCTTGTAAGCGAGAACTAATGCTAGTTACGGCTCCACTTCCGGCCGAAACACAACACGAATCACATAAATATACGACATCTTTCACTCAATGATTGCCACCCAACTTCACAAAAACCAACTCACAATTCCGATATATTTCATACGTAATTTTTGTCGGGTCGTGTCATGTCTATCGACACCGTCTTTAATCGATATTTATTATCATTTTAGAAGGCTGTACATATTAAGTTAAGTTTTTGACAGTCGTATTCTACAGACAAACAGAAACAGTGCACGTATTCAAAATCGAAAAATTGTTCGTTTTGTGAACTTCCAAAACTAATAGAATTCTTTTAACCAGATCACACCAAAAAATGCCGCTGTCATTGGGGAAATGGCCGTCTATTATCATCGTTTGCATGCCTTTGGCCGTCACTTTCGGTAAATATATTTACAGGAAGATGACCGACAAGGCGGTGCTGGATGAAATTCAGCCCATAGCCGAACTGGAGGCTCCAGGCAACAACCCGGAGGTGTCCGGAGAGGTAGCTACAGGCGTCGCGGAGGAGTCGATATCTCCCCTGAGTGCAGCAGAAAAATTCAAGAAGGACGGCAACCGTTGCTTCTACAACTATAGATACGTGGATGCCATACGCTGCTACAGCAAGGCCATCGACGTGTGCCCCAAGGAGTACACCACGGAGTTGGCCATTTACTATCACAACCGCGCAGCCTGTCACGAGATGATCGAGAACTGGATTCAAGCTAAGGAAGATTGCGCCAAGGCACTGGAGTACAATCGTCGCTATGCGAAGGCCTACTTTCGTCGGGCCTGTGCCCACGTGGCCACCATGGACCTGAAGGAGTGCCTGGCCGATCTTACAGCCACGTGTATTTTGGAAGACTGCAAGAACGTGCAGAACATGAAGTTTAGACACAGCGTGGGACAGCAGTTGGCCATTGCCAATGCCAAAGAGAAAATGATCCGTGAGGGAACAAGTCTGCCCTCGAAGCGCTACATCAGATCGTATCTTGCAACCTTTATCGCGGATCCCATGCTGACGATGACGCTGCCTTCATCAGACGATGCTGTGGCAGACGCCCCTGTGCGCGGATTCGCTCGTGCCCACCGCGCTTTCCTCGAGGAGCGGTTCGAGGATGTCATCTCGGCCTGCACCGAGGAGATTGATTCCTCTGCGGCTGGCGGCCAGTACAGGATGCATGCTCTGTTCCTGCGCGCCACACTCCATCTGCTTAGTGGCTCTGCTCAGGAATGCGAACAGGACCTTCAAACTTTACTCGGCAATGACGAAACAGATGACGAGTTGCGTATCTACGCTCAAATTAGATACGCTACTCTCATTTTCCAAGCAAATCAGGATGGCCAGTTTCTGGGGGCTTTGAGTCAGGCTGAAATGCTGGGCCCCAAAAATCCCGACATATACAATCAACGGGCTATGCTCCTAAGCCACATGGAGCGGTTCGAGGAAGCCTTGGATGACTTTGAAATCGCAGCCCGTTTGGCTCCCACCCACGCCCTTACGGTGCTCAACAAACACCTAACCGACTACCGTATCGCGGTCAAGGAAGGTGACCAGGAACGCCTTGAGATGTCCGTTCAGCGACTCCAGCTGACGACAGGCAGGTTCCCCGACTGTGAGGAGGGCCTTGTGATGCTGAGCCAAGTGCACACCGAACAGAAGAACTATCTCCAAGCGTCGAAGTGCCTCGAGAGGGCTGTAAAGCTGTCGCCCACGAATGCAGAGCTGCTGTGCCACCAGGCAGTCCTGGAGTTCGAGTGGCACGATGATATTGAATTGTTCTTCGCTAAACTGGAGCAGGCAATCCTTCTGGATTCACAGTGTCGTCTCATCTACGAGAACTTGGGCAGGGCCGAACTGCGTCTCAAGAACCTTCCACTCGCTGTCAATTACTTCTTTTGGGCCATTAGCCATAGCCGCGGCCTCGAGGAGATGTATAACTCCTATAGCCTGCACAACGCTACTGTCGCCGAAGTGACAGCGTTGGAGAATCTGGGCATGGCCCAAGAAGATTTAACCATTGACATTCTTGATATTCCGCTGCCCTAAAGTTATTTGTTAACCTCTTAATAATAAACGTTAGAAAATGCCTTGTTGGGCTTAGTTCTGGCATACTTATGAATAAGTACCATAATTACGAGACAATTCAATCCTCCCAACCAGTAAAATTCGGTATAAATAACGTATACGTATAGTCTGCCTTGTTGCATCCAGCGAAGGACGACTGACATATAGCTGGCATGGCTGGAGGTGGAGCCAGGCAAGCATCAAAGCCGACCAACCACATGCCACGGGCCACCGTTATTATGGAGCCTATGCCTAGCTCAAGCTAGATCTGAATGCTGTTTAATGGCAAGGCTATACTTTGTTTTTGGTCTACAGCTTTGGATGCTTGGTCGCCCGTGGATAGTGCCCGCGTTCTGGGTTCTGAGACCATTCCAAAGGGCAGGGAAGTCGAGTGATAGCTCGATTGAATCTGAGTTTACGTCTGTATTCAGCGAATTACTGGATTGTTTTGTTTGTTTTGTTTGGAAAGAAATGCGCAACATGTGAAGCAAAAATATCCACTAGTCGATTGAGCCATCGATGCGAGCTTTCGCCTCTTATTACTATAAATATTGCTCTATATTTATGCCCATACAGTGGCTGAAGTGTCCTTCGATGCAGTGGCAAGTGGTCCGCAACGGTCACAACAATGCCGCGCCGTCCTTGCCACTTGATGTGCCAGTGGATGCCACTCTGGTAGCCACACAGCCCTCCCTCCCCCAGCGTCGCCCCTCAGCCAGAGGACACATTATATTCGTATTAGTTTTTGAAAAGCGCATTATGCGGCTGCCTCCTGCCATGTCCTGGGTAATGGCTCTTGGCATTGTTATTCCCATTTTGGATGTCCTGTGGCCGGCCGAAAAATGGAAATATGCAAATATCGTGTGGTTCGTGTGGCAAGGGACAAGCAAATACAAATACCAGAAATAGACACATTTCGGAAGGGATAGAGAGAAAGGGAGAGAGTGCCTGTCGTCCAAGGACTCATCGGGCTTCGATTGAGTGCGGATTGGAGAGTGGGGGCGGGGCGGCCAGGGATAGGCCAAAGGATACCCGAAATCACAACGAATTCAATTCCAACTCGTTTGAGTTTTGTTGAAAGTTCATCTCTCGGGAGATGCTCAGGCTGCCTTTTTGTGGCCTCTGGTCACACTCCATTGCACTGCCCCCTCGCCACGGCCCGTTATCTCCGCCTCTTTGGGCCCTAAGTCCAATAAATAAATGGACACTGAGCCTGGGAACAGGAACGGGACTCCTTGCTTGGCTTTTGGGTCAAATCAAGCGTAAACTCTGCGATAAACCGATAAACAAAACAATTAATTGCATTGTCACACAGCAGCAACACGGAAGAGGTCCACGGGGTACAGATGTAGGATACGATAGGATCCTTCGACTCCGACTATCCCATGTCCCTTTTTAATGACTATTTTACACACACGACTTGCCCCACGTCCCCACAATATTTATTGTGATAGTTGGTTGCTGGTTGCTGGTTGGTGGGGGGCTCTTGGCTCTTAGTTTTTTTGGTTGATGCCGGGTCTGGCTTCCCTTTTCGGTCACTGACTAGTCCTTGGAGACAGACAATGCAAAACTGAGGCGGAGGCTACGTGGAGCGGCTCATCCTTTGCTCTGGTCTCAGAAAATATGCAATAAAAACGGCCAGCGGGGAGACTGCATGAAATACTTCAGTCCACAGAGGAAAAGCAGTCGAAAACAATGGGAGGCAAGCACAACAGGGGGCCGTGGGATAAATTTCTTCATACTTTTTAGAGAGAATATGCACCGAAACGAACCCTCTGGTCCAGCTCCACACAATGCACCTGTCAGATGAGGCGTGCAATAGAAAATAATGCCTATGAAAACATACGTAGTCCTGAATACCCTGTGAATATTTGAAGCAGATTCCGTGGCGTGCAGCCCATTGATTCTGTTGAAATGTTAGAGGTCCAACACAAAATCATAAAAGATGCAGAAAGCCTTCAAAAATCATCGAAATCTAGACTAGAATTAGTGCAGTGTTGGGATTGTTGTTGTGGGCTGGGTTTTGGAATACTTTAGCCTAAAGATATCCACGAAGACATCGGAACCCCATACTCGATCCGCCCTCAACTGAATGATGGCGTGTCAATAATTGTGTTGGACGCATCACTAATTCGTAGAGCTCCAGACTGAGGAAAGCATATGCGATTCCCCTGTTAGAGGCACAAGAAGAATACTCATTCCCTCATTCATTGTGTTCCACTGACTACGAGTACTCGGTACTATACAAAGCGCAGCAGGGGTCGTATCGGCTCAATCGGCATGAGTGCCATGGATATTTCCGACCAAAAAGAAGGCATAACTGCAATCTGCCTGTGTGTGCCCCCCCCCCATCGGGGCTGTCGACTGTCGATTGTCAACCTATACCGTACACGTATTGGCCATAACAAGCCGTCAATTACGATAGAAATCTAGAAAATGTGCAAAATCGGGCAAAAAATGTGCCACTATAAGGCGAAAACAAATTTACATGCAAATCCATTTCAGCCATGGCGCAAGGACACGCCAGGAGCCAAAATGGCGACACGCCAGGATGTTGGTGTAGGAACCACATCCTACTACTGTGTGTGTGTGTGTGTGTGTGTGTGTGTGTGCCAACCAACAAATTATCTCAATTTAGCATAATATTTACTGAACTGCATTGAACCTAGCCAGACGACAAGCAAAACGATGGCAAAACCCAGTCTGGCGATGAGACGTAGGAAGTGTGGTAACTTGCTTTTTTGTGGCTGCGAGGGAGGACAGTGCCGTGTGCCAAGGACTGAAGGTAATTAGAGCTGAACGAGGCCCGTGATTGAAATCTTCAGACGAAGAAATCCCTCTAGAGGCCAAAGATTCATTGCTATATATTGATTTCTGAAATATCAAATAAGAGTTCTAAGAGTTCCATGAGAGTTCCATTAAAACTTTTAGGGTGGGGATTCCAGTCTCGTGTCACGCTGGCAGCTCTGAGGGAAATGTCGCGATGCTCTGGCATCGTTTCATGAGCTAAGAAATTGAATTGAATTTCGAGTCGTGCTGCTCGTCCTTGTCATCCGGCTCTGATACTTGTGTGTTGCTGCTGCTCCTTGACTTATGGCTTTTGTATCCTGTTCGGGGCTTAGAGATGCTCGCTATTTACCTGTTCGGGTGTGGGTGTGGGTGTGGGTGTAGGCTTTGGTCTGGTCTGGGCATCCATTTCATGCATGGCGGTCTGGCATTCCGTTCAATTCGATTCCATTGCAAGAAACTGGCGCTGCCACTGCCACTGCCATCCTCTTCCCTCCGACCATAGGAAATCAGTCAAACTAATGGCGCTTGATTCTGTCTATTGAAAAGTCCCATTGCTGTCTGTAGGAGAGCGAAAGTTTCTCTCTTTTTTGCCAACTGCATTCCGCTGACATTGAAAAACGGTGCCCACCCACCGAAAAGACCCCAAAGAAGAAGGAGAAGTCATCGAAAAATAGAGATAGAAATGACGATATGGTTGCGAATATGGATGAAGATGATGGGGATGATGGGGATGAGCACGAGTTCGTACCTTTATTTGATGCTAATCAAAAGTGTAATTCCAAATCGAAAGGAAAGGAAATGGACCAAAATTGGATGTATCTCTTTCCCTGGCCGAACCACTGTGCAATCTGTTAGAGCCCAGATCGATTTTACTCTTTCAATTATCAAAAAAAAAGAGAAGAAAAAACTATGTAAATCCCGAAAAAACTAGGGACATGACCCAAGAGATCGGGAGGGTGGCTTATTTTTTCAATTTACTAACGGAAATCCCAGGCAGTAAAGCGCATTCAATCAACGACTGCTCCTAACTTTGTTCCGCCATGTGGGGGCATGGCTGTGGATGGGCATTAAATTTATATGTCAATAAATCTCGAAGAGCAAAAGGCAAACGCCAAGTCCACGTCCACCATCATGGGGGAGAAAACTTATTAGCCAGCGCGTTTAAGGCTATTAAACCACACCAGGTGGGTCACCAGGTGGGGACGCTGGGACGACGAGCTTGTGCCAGATACACCACCATAAATCAGAGGCCTGACATGACCAGGCATCGGGCTATGAACTCGCCCATAAAAGGACTCTGCAATCAGAAGGGGAATCAGAAGGTACGAATAATTGATGAAAGCCGATACAAAGGCTCATTGTAATAGGCTTTAGAACTCAATGAAAATGCTGCAATTCTAGCTGACAGCTTTTCCAGTTAAATTATTTTAAACTAAATAATATATAAAATAGAAAAATTAACTAAAACCAAAGACTGATTATATTACTTTTGTATGTAAATGTAAGTCAGTTAAATATCTTGAATATTGATTCGGAATCATTTCGGTCCTGTCTCCCTCTTTGCAGAGTCCTGTCCATCATCTGGAGGCAAAGAAAATCATTTCGCCACAAATGCGGCTAATCGCAGACATGTAAACACAGTTCTCTGGAAAAGTACAAAGCCGTCAAGAGCAAAAGCAAGAGAGGGACAGAGACTCATGTGTAGATAAAGTTCATTGTGTGCCCGTGTGTCGACACTCGCCTTGTGATACCCTTTGCCAAGAGTATTACACTTTTGCAATCACAAAATGATTGCATTTCACGCGGAGGGGCATTTCCCCAGTTCCCCAATGGAACGACATTGTTCTCTTAAGCGTAATTGCGCCCATAATTAAATATTTTGGCTGAATTGTGGAAGTGTATCTAAAGATTCGAGCTTTGAGGCTAGTATCTGTTTTTTTGGTGTTCTTTTTTCATGGTTTTGTTGTTGTTTTTGTGCGTCCGTTATTAATCAGTCAGCCGGCAAGTCAGAACCACTTCACACCCTTTTCACATACAAACACCCCTTGCATCCATCTCCTCGGTTTCAGGTCTGGCATAAATCTCAGACAACGCGTCGTATGAGTGATGTCAAATGCAGGCAAACACTGAGATCTGAGAACTGAGAACTGCCGCCCGTTGTGGCCATCATTAATAATACTTTTTATTTTGCATACGCATACGCACACACGCACACACATGTAGGAGCATCCTTCTTAGCCATGTTCCCTGTTTGGTGGCTAACAAATTGCCCGAGCTCGGGGCAACAACAAAATTGCAATTAATCAAGCAGACAAAAATCTGGTGAGGCCCAGAGGCAGAGCACCAGAGCCACCCAGTGCTCACTCATCCTGCACTACTCATTCTCATCACCCATCAGCCCCCCAGTCCCTTGCATTGCCAAGGAATATGATGTCACTAATCAACAGAGAGAGAGAGAGAGACGGAGGGAGCACAGAGTGTGGGGTCAATGTTCATCGATTGGTCGAAACTTAACTTAAAGCCAAGGGATCTTTCCCCAGGATTATCCACAGAAAGTAGGCCCATAAAAAAAGAGGAAGGCTAACCAAGGGTGGAAAAATATAAAAGACGACCCAAGAAATTAAATTATTTGTTAGCAAAAGAGCAAAAGCGGAATTGAGTCCCAGGTCCAAGAGGAGCACGTGGGGATCTAGAGAAAAATGAGCATGACAACAAGGCCATACAACACACACACACACACACACACACACACACACACACACACAGCAAAGAGGTATGTGAGGGTCTGTGCGTTTGACTGGGCAACAAGTGAAAATCCATTTGTTAGAGGAAATCGTGCAAAAAGCTTAAATACGAAGCTTAAACATAAGTAGCAACGAATGGAGCACACAACCACCCAGCGACCCTCAAACCCACCAACCCCCTGCGATACATACATACATACATATGTGGGCATACATATACTCTACTCATGCATGTATGCCTACCTATGTGGGGCAGGTTCCAGGCCAAAAAACTAAATGAACCACCGGCCGCCTCCGCTCCACGTTCTTTGCCAGCATTTACCTGAGACCTTGCCGCCGGGTAGCAGTGATATGTGGGGCGATTCGTAACAGGAATACCCGTAGCATTTCCGGAAAGACATATGAGGTTTGTAGATTATAGAGAACTTGGTCGTTCGGGTGGAGACCTGAGAGTCCTTGGCTGAAGGAATAATCATACTCAACTGTTATTCCGCGGTGGATCCAATGTTAAGGTTTCTTACGCTTCTCCTTGGTTTGGTACTTAAATCTATCTATCGATAAGTAATCATTCACGAAGAAAGGGAAGTGTGTCCCACTTTCGTTGTGGTCCCATGAGATTTTCCTCTCGCGTTTCTTTGCCCTGCCTGCTGTGCCTCAATTTCTCTCCAGTTTCCACATCCTTGTGTTGTTGTTGTTGCTGCTTCTGGGGCCTCGTCTTAGCTTTTAACGTGTTTTACCGTTCGCTTCTTTTTGCGCATAAAATGAACAGGTAACAGGGCCGTGAAGCACCGTCTACATGTGTGTGTGTGTGTGTGTGCGTGTGTTTGTATGTATATGTATGCACGGTTCGACCGCACGGTTCGTCTCCCTTGGGTAAATTTTCGTATTTAAAATATATGACCAAGAAATTCTCAAACATTATTTTTTAATTTTATTTTCTTTTTTCGGCTTTAACTTTTCTTTTTACCGCAAATCAATTTGCCTGGGCCAGAAATGGGAGCATAAGAGCATAAGAGCATAAGAAGCAACGACCATGGAAGCAGATAAACGGAAAGGATTGTCGAGTGGGCGGAGGAGGAGGAGCAGGAGGCGGCTGTGTCTGTCTTCGAGTCTGAGTCTGTGGCAGCCTTTGGGTGTGTTTGGGAGTCTCTGCCACTCGAATTTATGTTGCATTCAGTTTTAAGATGCTTAAGCAGCCAAAGGAATTTTTCGGAGGCTTTGGGTCCTTTGCAACGGAGCGTATGGAAATGCATTAAGTGCCGCATGCGAGAGGATGTGCGGATGGAACTATGTACTCGTTTATGTACCTTTGCTCCTACGGACAAAAAAAAAAAAAAACAGGAAGAAAAACAAGCCCCAAAGAAGCAGGATAATAGCCGAAAAGTGGAGTCGAGTCGACTCAAGTGGCGGCTGAGACCTTAACGAGTATTCTGCCGATTGTGGCAGCAATTATCAGAGTGATGGGGCTGGCAGTTATTTTGACTGCTGATGTTTGGACTTCGTATAAGTTTCCACTCAACTGTCGTTGGATGGAATGGTTATCAACAAATGTCCATTGATTTAGACGCTGAAAAGTTGTTAAGTTTTCTGCAAAAGAAGAAAATCTCTGTGATATTTCGGGTTTTATAATACCTACAAATTTTCCGGATAAGAGTGGATAAAAAGGTATCCATTTTAATTAATGAAAACCTCATAAACACGTTGATTTTCATTTGAAAATATTTTGGATAAAAGTCGAGAGTTTTGGATAAATGTGGATAAATTTTGAATAAAATAAATCAAATAAAAGACTCAAAGCCAGTTTCAATCTCTTATGAGAGTATTCTGGATAAAAGAAATATTTTTGGATAACAACAAAATCATATAAAAATGTTCTGAATAAAATTCGATGGCTCTGGATAAATATGGATATTTTCGGATAAATGTGGATACAATTTGGATGTATAAACATTTGTTTTTAATAATTGTAAACACGTTGAACCTCGTATAGAAATGTTCTGGATAAAACTCGATGGCTCTGGATAAAAGTGGATAAATTTTGGGTAAAGAAAAAATTTCTTACAATAATGGTAAACACGTTGAAACTCAAATAAAACTTTTCTCGGTAAACTTCGATACCTTTGGATAAATGTGGATAACATATGGATAAATTTGGATAACTTGATATAGAGCTTATAACTTTATTAGTGTATATTAAGAGCGTAGTTTCTCACTGCAAAATCTCTGATGCATGTAAATGTACATTGGATAAATCGGATAAATTCGAGCATTATGATAGCCGCCTCTTCTCGCCTAATTATCAAATTTATATTAAACATGTTCGTGGACAAGTACAGATGGTTCCACTTTGAGTTCCAAGAAACATAAGCAATCTTCGATTCTGATACAAATCAGTCGCTGATAAGCCACCGACGGCTGATAAAAGAAATGTGCCCTCGGCCATAAAAATTACAATATCTGAAGGGAAACAAATGATTTATGTAAAAAGTTTGGCGCACCCTGAGAAATTGTTTTTCTGAGTGTACATGGAACATGAGACCATTGATGATTAACAATAGTAACGTAAGTCTGGGGCTGGACATCGATAAGACTTGCGAAAAATATATAATAATAGTTGACCCGAAATACAGTCCAATGGTCAATGCCCACAAAAACCCAATAATCATGGCCACGGCCCACAAACATGGCATTAGAATAGAGGCATAATAATAGAGCCAAATGTCCGCCAAGAGTGCGTATAATTTCGCCAGGTCTTCAGATCTCCAACTTGAATTCTCTGATCGGATTGGATCGGTCGGTCGACTCTCTTCTCTCTTTCTCATGGGGAGAGGGCAAGACACGTTGGCGATTGATGATTAGATTAACCGAGCGCCGGATAACGATGGCTGGATGTGGGGTATAAAAGCATTGCGAACTGCCCCAGACAAGAACAGACACTCATCAGCGTGGCAACATGGCAACGAACTCTGGTTGGAGGCTCCTCTGGCTCTGCTTGACCCTTGGGCTGCTCCCTGGCCTGAGTCATCAGGTGGGGAATCAATTGTGTACATTCGGGGGACTTCACAATTATTTACATTCTGCTTTTGTGTCTGGTTTTGCAGGCGTCGATCGCCGAGAGCGACTACTATACGGCCGGAGTGGTGGAGTTCCGGCAATCCGTACTCAGCACCTCCCCCACGTCGGAAAATCTGGCGGGTTATCTAGAAATCATACAGTCGGCGAATGCAAGCGAGACGGACATTATTGTCTTTCCGGAGATGACGATCAATAGCAGGGGCCCGCAGACATTTGTGCCGGATCCCAAGGAACAGATCGCCCCCTGCCTGAACGATCCCAGTGCCTTGTATTATGCAGAGTTCCTGGTGTCCCTCTCCTGTGCTGCCCGCAATGTCAGCAAGTACCTGGTGATCAATGTGTCGGAGAAGAAGCTGTGCACGGACACGCCCGAGGATCCACGGCCCTGTGCCCTCGATGGCCTTAATATCCACAATACGAATGTGGTCTTCGATCGCCAGGGGGTTGTCATCTCACGCTATCGGAAGGTGCATCTCTATGGAGAGAACAGGAACACCACATACGAGCCAGAGTTGGAGACCTTCGAGACGGACTTTGGCGTGACCTTTGGGACTTTCACCTGCTTCGATATATTGTTTTACACCCCGGCCCATCAGCTGATCTTGGAGCAGGGCATCACGGACTTTATCTACACGACCATGTGGTTCTCCCAGCTCCCATTCCTCACAGGTGAGTGACGAGTCGGAGAGTCCCCTTATCGCCCCTAAGTGGCATTTAATTTGAGAAGCCCTCTCCAGATGAAGTGCCCTAAAGATTAGCCCCCCTCATTATCTGTACATATCTCCGTTCCCCCCGACAGCTGTGCAAACCCAGCAGGGCTGGGCCTACGCAAACAATGTGAATCTGCTGGCCGCCGGCGCCAGTTTTCCTTTGGTGGGCAGCAGTGGCTCCGGGATCTACCATGGACGTGAGGGCGCCCTCAGCAGCGTGATGGTGCAGGGCACCGGCGAGCGCAGTATCCATGTGGCACAGGTGCCAAAGTATACAGTGCGACGACCCATCCGTCAGAGGCGCCAGAGACGAGCTCTGGGGACCTCCAGAGCGGCGATCAGCAGCTCGGACTTCACGATGAAACGGGACTACCTGGAGAACTACCAGAGTGAGCTTCTTCCGATCGCAGAGAATCAGTCCGGGAACCTTACGAAGGATATCTGTTATGAAAAGTTTTGCTGCCACTTTGACATCGAGTGGCGCGCCTTGGAGGGCGGCAGTGGACGCTCAGCGAGCTACCGGCTGGGGGCCTACGATGGCTGGCGCAATGAGCAGAATGTGGACGCCAATTACATACGCAACTGCGGCCTCTTCGCGTGCACGGGCCCCACCCTCGAAGAGTGCGGTGGTCTGCCCTCCTCGGAAAAGCTGGCGGAGCAAGGGCTGCGCGTAGCCTTCACCCGTTTGGAGATCGGGGTCACCTATCCGGAGTCGCGCGAGTTCCTCCTGATGCCAAACACCGTGCTGGATGACCTCCTGCCCCTAGAGCCATCGCGGTTCGAATGGTCGCAAGAACAGACATCGGTGGACAGGTGAGTCGTCCATTGCAGTTCGGATTCTCCGATCTCTAAAACTCCAATTGGCATCCCATCTCCGCTACAGCTACCAGTATGATGTTCGCTTTGGCCTGCGCGACTCTGTCGAGGTCAGCAACCTCCTGACCTTTGCCATCTACGGCAACTACTACGATGAAAAGTGTACCTTTGGTGTCGGCTCAGAGGAGCAGCAAGTGGCCTGCGGCTATAAGAACGGATCTTCGCGGCTCGTACTCTTTGGCGCTGGTCTGCTGATGCCGCTGCTACTCCTTTTGCGGGGCTGATCATCCGCTAGACTGTTCTTCAATGTGTTGGCTTTTTTTAAAATACATAGTTTAATTTAAGGATGCGAAGAATTGGAAGTGCTGTGCCTCATGCCTTCCAGTTTCCATCGAAACTTTCTCTAATGTGGTGGCAATACTGGTCCTAAAATATGTTCAAATTCAGAGAAATATATGCATGGAAATACATGCCCAAACTAGTACTGAAAAATTCGTGAGTTCCCCTGAATACTTTCAAGTTTGTTTCGCCTAAAAGACTGCCACAGAAGAGCAAGCTAAATGTTCAATATAATCCAAAAACAGCAGCAATAAAAGCGAGACGCGTTGATTAGCTGCGAGCATATACGATAAGATTGAATTGAGATCCCAACAGATAGTTGGGGCACACCAGGCATAGCGTGACTGCCTCCCGACAGACAGAGAGAGCGGAAACCGGTTGGGCTCTCAGTCTGGCTCTAACGTCGATCGAGAGACGATCAATGTGTCCAAATCGCTGGCTGGTTGTTTGTGTGGCGGTGGTGCACCTTGCCGGTCGGGCGGTGCGAGGTGATGGCGATTTTTACACAGCTGGAGTGGCGGAGTTTCGACCGGCGGTGGTTGGTGGAAGTTCCGAGCAGCTGCTCGAGGAGAATCTCTCCGCGTATCTGGAGCTGATTGCCGCTGCTAATGGGACCAGCGACATACTGGTCTTTCCCGAGGCCACCCTCAACAGTGTGCTCAAGCTGACGGCGGTGCCAGAGCAAACGGAGAATAGTCTGTGCGAGAAACAGGACGGGGATGATCCCCAGGTGGCGGAGTTCCTGCGCCGACTGGCCTGTGCGGCACGCAGTGCACGCACCTATTTGGTGGTCAATGTCAAGGAACGGTCAGAGGAGGATCCCGTCCCGAGTAGGGGCTACAACATCTACAACACCAATGTGGTGTTCGACCGGAACGGGGCGGTGGTGTCGCGGTATCGCAAGTGGAACCTCTACCTGGAGCCGCTTACCAATCGCACCAAGTCCGCAGAGTTGGCCATCTTCCGGACGGACTTTGGCGTGACCTTCGGGCACTTTATCTGCTTCGACATGCTGTTCTATAGCCCGGCCCAGGAGCTGGTCGAGCGCTTGAGCATACGCCATCTGATTGTCACCAAAATGTTCAACTCGGAGCTGCCCTTCCTTACGGGTAAGACAAAGACAAAGACATCTGGGACAGAGAGTCCCACTTATTTCACTTGTCCTCTCTCTTGGCAGCCACCCAACTCCAGCAGGGCTGGGCTTGGGCCAACAATGTGACTCTGCTGGCGGCCGGTGCCAGCATTCCACTGTCAGGGATCAGTGGCAGTGGCATTTATGCCGGCCAACACGGGGCCCTCACCAGGATCATGGTGGTGAATCAGACGGAGGGTCAGCGACAACTGCTTCTGGCCCAAGTGCCAACCGGTAGATCGCCATGGATGCCCACAAATACGACCATTCGGAATGAAGGAGATGGTGCGGCAGTGGTGAAGCTGAAGCTACTCCAGCAGCCGGACATTGGCAACTTCTCCACTTGGGCCCTGCCGTTGGTCAATGGGAGTTCGGCGAGCAAGCGGCTCTGCCAGGCGGATCTCTGCTGCGATTTCCAGCTCAGCTGGAGCCTGCTCGGAGCTCAGTCCGAGTACCACTATCGTCTGGGCGTGTCCGTGGCAGAGCGTCGCTACGAGGAGGAGCAGTACAGCTCTATTCGAGTGTGCGGCCTCTTCGCCTGCCGCGATGGCAGCCCCGAGAGCTGCGGCCTGCTCAGCAATCAGACGGTGGGCGGCGGCGGGGGCGTGGAGTTCACTTCGCTGTGGATCAGCGGGGAGTTTGTCAAGCGGCAGCGCCGCCTGCTGATGCCGAACACTCTTGCCTCCTCACTGTACGCGCTGCAGCCCTCGGAGGTGGCCTGGACCTTGCAGGAGGTCCCTGGCAATGACACACACACCCACACGGAGATGGAGCTGCGCCAGCCGCATCGCCACCTGCTGACTTTTGCCCTTTACGGGAACTATTTTGATGAGTTCGCCTCCAATGGAGGGGCGCGCACTGAAGCAGCTGTTTGGCGTGGAATTCTCATGATGTGGCTCCTGACGTTGGTGATTCATATTCTGTGGAAATAATGCCTATCTTTTGTGCCTCTCTCTACTCGTATTTCACCCTTTTTCAGGCAAAGAACAATTTCACAAGCGAAAATTATTGGTTTAGGATTTACATTATTCCCTAAAGAACTCACAAAATGCAACAAATTTAGTTAATTAAAGTCATACCACACGCTATATATCGCATTCGGGGGTATTCAAGGCTCATACCTTCGACTGGTGGCCTTTTATAGAACTATATTATATATTATATTATATTTATAGAATCTGAGTACAAGGTATACTAATGTCGAGGCACACAAGCTTCGAAAGGAAACGTTTCTACCTGTTCTCAAGATTTCTCCACAAAAATTAACTCATAAACTCACAACGCATAGAAATATCAATTTAAATAGCACTGCTGGAAAATATTTTTGGTTTAAATAATATGTTAACCATGTGCTTGTGTTTGAAAATTATTATTTCAAGTGCTCCATTCAGATGCAAAATACTAATAAATCTTAGAAGCTTTCAATTTATATTAATTGCTCAATAATATTCCAATAAACATGATTTAGTGCTCATAAATCACGCGAGGCACACAAGAATGTTACTTATTTGTTGTTTTGTGCCGCCTGGCAGATCGTTCAAATCACTGTGCTGCCTATGAGAGTATTACTTGCCACATAGAAAAGGAGCCGTCAATATCTTATCCTTTTTTTCTGTTTGATGCTCAAGGTAGATTAAGTATTCTGAGCATTTAGGAACGATTGGTGTGAAAAACCTCAGGGCTTCCAAAGAAACTTTTAAAATTGCATTAAAAACAAAAATTAAAACCATTCGTATCGTAGTGCTTTTCAGTGATTAGTATAGAATTGGTATCAACCCAGTATGTCTGGTATTTTTCTAGTATTTATAATGTTTTTGTCCTAGTATCTGCAGTACTTTTTCTAGTATTTTTTATGTAAAAAGTATAGGAACGATCTGTGCTGCTCTCGAACTGCTAGCTAACTGTAATTAAGTGTTTCACACATACACACATGATACCCCACATAGCGGGGTCTATTTGGTTGCCTAATTTATGTGAATTGTAGGCAGAGCAGAGCAATAGAGGGCGGGGAATGGTGTCAAGTTCATGTCATTAAAGGTGTGATTAACAAAAATTAGTAGCTGCTTAACGGAACCCCAAAAACAATCTCCACACAGACACACACATAGACAGAGGGACACACAGCAGAGAGAGAGAGAGCGAGAGAGAGACAGAAAGAGGAGACACAAACGCAGAGAAGGAGACATAGAAGGCACCCACGCACACAGCCAGAGAAGAGCAACAGTGTGCCGCTGCTGCTGCGACTGGAAAGCAACATCAACATCCAACCACCCCCTCGCCACGCCTCCCTTGCACTCCCCCACTCTAAGCTTTCGCCCTATCAGGTGTGTGAGAGAAGCAACACATGAAACGGACGCCAGCGTCGACAGCGACGCTCTGCGTTGGCGCAGAGAAGTTTTCATTCATTTCAACTGTTGCTCCCCCACTTGTTAGCACACAAGCGACTGCGACGCAGACGTCGACTGCGCTGGCGACGGCGACTGGAAGGCGGTGATAGGAGCGCCGAAGGGGGACGATGATAAGCTTCCAGCCGTGGAGAGTACAAGATGCGTGTGGCCAGGGCATATGAGTGTTTCAGGTAAGGCATATCCGTTCTTCCGAGTCGACTTCTCTGATTTCTAATTTCTGTGGGTCTTTGTCTCTGTATCGCCTTTCCCCTCAAGCATACACCTTTCATGGGGCGGTCCACCTTCTCGCGCTGGAACTATCGCAGTCCAAAGAGCGACCCACCTGTTCGTGCGTTGACTGCGTGTCTTCCTACCGATCGCTCTGGCAGTGGCTCACCTCACACGAATATAGCTTGCGTGTGGCGGCCCACCTGTGTGCTTGTGTGCTTGGGAGTGTGTGTGCGTTAGTGTAGAGATTTCCAGAGTGTAGACTGCGTTATATTTGCCTTGAATTATTCACACAGATATGTTTTATGGATTCCATAGCAAAGGAGAGCTTCGCTGCGCTGCGCTTTTGCCCGCCTCGCACGAGGCACGAGGCGGCCCAAAAATGCAATTAAAAAGCGCAGTACCACTGTGGCTCCCCCTCTCCCCATCACCCACCCCCCCATGCACTCCCACTTCCCTCTTCCACACGCTCGAACCGTCTCTCCCTTCAATCCTCCCTAGCGCCATGCAGCGGGAGCCGACATACAGCCACCGACATTCGGCTGGCTGTCTGGCCATTCGGCTCTTGTTCGGGCACTCCGTCGTCGTGGGCACGCCGCTGCCGGCGTCGCTGCCCGACGCGTTGCGTGCTGGCTGCCGCATGCTGGCATTCTGCGAAAGCTTTCAGCGCGTGCAACATCCAGTAGGCGTTCAGCCTCCGAGCGGATAACATTGCGTTGTTGTAGTTCTTGGAGTCCAAGCAAGACATACACTGTCTCTATATTTCTCTCTCTCTCTCTCTCTTTCTCTTTCTCTCTCTTACACACTCGCACCACACACACTCACACACACACACACCAAAAAGAATCTGTAAAATCAACCGTTAAAAATCGAGTTTTTTAAAAGTTTTTAAAAAAAGTGCGTGTTTTAAAATTTAAAAACGAAAGAAACTTGAAATCCGTTAAAGGAAGAATTTCTAGATTTATTGCAGATGGAGATTCAAAATTTAATAATAATTTTTAATTCGAAACTTGAATAAGACGTAAATTCAAAATCAGAAACTAATAAATTAATGAAAAAGAGGAAAGAGGATTTAAAATGCAAGAGGACTTCCATTTTTCGAAATTAATTCGAAATTTCAAAGAGAAACAAATTTGAGATTTGGCAAATAAAAAACTGAATTGCAATAAAAATCGGGTTTCATACTCCAATTTTTTTTGTACAATTTTTGTTGTAAAGGAGTTTGATTTTTTTTTGTTGTGTTTGTGTTGAAAGTTTTCGTCCTTTGGTTCTTTCTTTCTCGCTTTCTGCCTCGGAGGTGGATTTTTGTATTTCTTCAGCGCGCGCGCGAATTCTTGTTTTAAGATTCTACGAGTTTATGGTTCGGCAGTTCTTTATACATATGTACATGTATAACGATCCATAAAGCACACCCACACACACACACACACACACTTGCGCAGGGAGACACACACACGCACGAGAAGTCCTAATGTTGTTTGTTGCCTTTTTTTTCGGTTATTGTTGTGATTTTGGCAGAGACACCAGAAGACAAAAGACAACTCGAAGAGCTGATCAGCAGAAAGAATTAAAATTTGAAAAGAGAATTAAAGCAAACAAAAATATCAAATCAAATCATAAAAAAGAAGGAAAATTGAAAGCGAAATAAAACAAAAAAAAAACCACCAAAAAACAAAAGAACGGAGAAAACGGAAAAGGAGAACGGAAAGAGCAGTCGGACGGAGAACGAAAAACGGAGAAGGCCATTCAACCGATAAAAGGTAAATGCCATTGTTTATCGAATATTTTTTGGAAACATTTACCAAATACGGAATATCTCGAACGCTGAATATAACGCATACGCAGTGTTGCAGTGCGGGACGGGGAAATTTGTGTATGTTTCGGGAAGATATGCTTGTGCGTTGCGAGGAACTTAAGGAACAGATAATATATTATAATAAAATGGTAATTGGGATGTAATGTTTTTGGGCTACGAAGATGCGAGCACGGGTCTCACAAAGAGTTCCCTTTGGAAAGAAAATTCCGAGTTTCCATAAAAGAATTTTCCCCTTCATTTTATTTTTATGATTTCAAGGACCACCAATGAGGTATTTATTGCATTTCAATGGAAATGCAGAATTAGCAGGGGCTCAAATATTGATCGTTGTAATCCTTTGAGGACAATATGCTCAAAGCTGAAACGCATTGGCATTGGAAAGTCGGGAAATTCTGGTAAATACCAATGTCCATTCGAATATTGGCCAACGAAAATATAACGCATACGCAGCGTTGCAGTGGGGGAGCATTCCTCTGTGTTTCGTTGTGAGGATGAAATTCTGAGAGCTGCAATTGCATTTCAGCTCTTGTCAGAAATATTCCTGACAGAAATACATTTCAAATTGCCTTTTACCCAGAACGAAACCCCTTTGAACCTGTTGTGAAGCCTTTTTGTTTGAATAAACTATGGAATCTATAGAGATTTTTTTTAAAACATTAACATTAAACAAAAGGTAAAATACCTCCAACTCTAAAAGCCTTGAAGTTATAAATTTATGGGGAATTTGCTGTGCAAAATTTAATTGATTCTAAAGTTTTGTAAACTTTGGAGCACTTTGAACTTTGGAAAAGAAAGGAAGGAACCATTTAGCTGCAGTGGAACAATTTGCAAAGAGTTTTCTCTAAAGAAAGGTGTTTCCAAAGGATCCCTGTCTCCCTGTTCTCTTTGGTTTTGCGTTTCCTTTTTCCCGCGTGCACATTTTCCCTCTTTTAATATCATTCTATTCAGTATTCTCCTTCTATTCGCTTTGCTATTTTCTCATCTGTTTATTTTTCCCCCTAATCGCTTCTCCGCTTCTCCGCTTTCATTCTCCTTGTGTTTACAATTTGATTTTGTAATTTTCATTTTCATTTTCATTTTTCGTTTATCTTTTACCAATTTTCCCTACCATTTTCAAATTTGTCTTCTCATTAATCGCTCATTGGTGTTTGGTTTTCTCATTCTTTTCCTTGTAATTGGTGATTTTCTTTCATTTTCTTTATATTTTCCCTTTCTTTGACTTGGACTTAAGTCCGTTTTTTCCCCTAAATTGAGTTTGGGATGCAACCTTTTCATCCATCATTTCCATTTCTTTCGAACATGCGAACATCTTGCGGGTCCATTAAGTCCGGTCTCCCAGTGGACGGCGAAATGTTTCAATAAATTTTCCAATTTTCCAATTTGATTCTCTCTCCATGTCTATATCTCCCTCTCTCTCTCTCTCTCTCTCTCTCTGTGTTTATATTTCTGTTCATCTTTCTCTCGCTTTCGCTGTGCTATGTTTGTAATATCTATGCACATTTTCTCTGCCAGCGGCCGACTGTGCGTATGATTAATATCTCAAAATATGCGCAAGATTTGTGCTGTGATCCGAAGAAGAGAGGGGGTAAAATCGTTGAAGGGAAGTGTGGTGCATGTGGCATGAGATTATTGGAAATGTTTCTTCCTTAATTATTGGCCAAACGGCATTAAAATTTTCAAGTATTTACTAAAGCTTAACAAAACACAAAACGCACACAAACACATAGAATATGTATGAACAAGGTACATACATACGCCACGATTTTCGGATATTCTCGATATTCACAATTTTCACGATTTTCCACTAAATAAACTTTTGATTGTATGTATCGGTTTGGTATATATTGCGAGTACGAGTATATTGCACGATTATAGAGCGATAGCTGGAGGAGGCATTTGCCAGCAATTGGCAGCTGTTCGATCTACGAGTACACTGGTAAAAATATCCAGCAGGTTCCCAAAATGTTCTTGAAATATTTTTGATCTCTTCTTAAAAATCCAGGTTTTGTGTAAGATTTGTGATTATTATTGCATCTCTATATGTTTAAGCTTAAATTTCTCTGGGTGTATTTTTGATACATCAATAGATTCTCTCTCTCTCTCTCTCCCTCTGTCTGTCTTTATTCCTCTTTCCCTGTTCTCTCTTTCTTGATTGTTGATTCTTTGCTTTCTTAATTTCTCCCTCCCTTCTCCATCATCTCTCGCTCTCTCTGTCGTTATAGGTGGTATATAGATTTATTTCGGTCACTAAACGAATTGATTATAAATCCCATTTGAGCGTCTCATTGAACATCAACCTTAACACGTATACTATTCGAACGACTCGTACGATTCAATTGTATTTACTCGCATTTCGATGTATATTTATGTTCAATATATAAACAATTAGTGGGGAATTTGGTGTGTGTGTTTTTGTGTCTGGTATTTCTTTTGGGGCCGCCTGAACTTTAAACTTTTTTTTTTTTTTTGGCACTGCTTTTCTATTTCCATTTCCCATTTTCATTCTTCTGTTTTTCTGGAAGGGACTGCAAATTGAATTAACGCTAAATGTAAATGTGTATGTAATGCCGCGATCTAAAAACCAGAAAGCAAACACAAATACACTTACCCAACGTATACACATGGACGCATGGATGGACAAGCGGACAGAGTGGACAGAGCGGATAAGCGGACAACTGGCGGACTGAGCGACATGTAAACAGAGGAAGGGGCAGGGGCAGGGGCAGTAGCAGTAGCAGTGGCAGTGGCAGGGGCAAAGGTAACAAATGGCTTTTCAAATAAATTAGCGGGCGGCATTTGTAAACAGAGAAAGATGCAGAGATTTCGAGAGAGGAGAGACAGAAAGATGCAGAGAGATGTACAGAAATAAAAAGAGAAAGAACCAGAGATTGAGAGAAGAGTGAAAGAGACAAAAAGGCAGCGAAGAAGTAGGAGACGCGTGTGTGGGGTCGTTCCATCAATTATCGATTTTCACTGAATTTCTTCTCTTTCTTGCAACATCATCGGCACCACGGTGCGTATACGCAATATGCGGATATTCCAGCCTATTTCCCATGGAAATAGTTAGTGATCAGGGCAAAAACAGTCGACACAAATTAGTTGTGACTGAGAATTGAGTTCATTAATTCATTGATTATAGTAAATCTATAGCTAGTCCAGTAAAGAATAGTTTATCGAATGGATCTGGCAGCGGAATGAATTGTTGTTGAAAATTTCCCCAGAATTTCCATCGCTGAACTTACTGGTCAACTCTCGCTCCACGTGGCGCTGCACAAAGGGTGGGCACCCGTGGGGGATTCCGATTTCCAGCAACTTTAACCGGTTGTAAGTGGTTTGATCAGACTCTCTTGCTTGCTTTTCTCTTTATCTTTTGGGAAACTATTCAATCTGAAGGACGTCTGGACGCCACGAGTATTTCAATTGACCATTAGATGATGCTTAGGGGCATTAGAATGGGGCATGGGGCATGGGGGCGGTGGTTGCACAGAAGGCAATCCATTAATTATACAATTAGAACTCGGACTCGGCAGCAGCAGCAGCAGCAGGTGCATCGTGGAACATCTATCTATGTGTTTGTTTTTCTCTCTCTTTCTTTCTTTCTTTGCATGTGTGTGTGTGTGTGTGTGTCTTTCTCTTTATTCTTTTGTGCTGTTTGTTGTTTGCATCGTCTGCCCCACCGTTTGATATGCAAAATTCAGAATGTGTTTACCTTGAAATATGCGCCATGTCACTTTGCCACTGATGCGAGAGTTGAATACTCGATGGGGCACACACAGCCAGAGAAAAAGGAGATAAAGGGAAGCAGGGAGAGAAATAGAGTACCAGACAAACTGAGAGAACATTGCTGAAATGTGAAATACTCGTGTACATTGTGCAACATTATGCTGCCCCCGACTGGCCGGCTGCCCGCCTGCCCGCCTGCTGCCTTCCTGCCTGACAGGTGAACTGCTGCACATGGGGCGCATGGGGTCTTCTCGATTGAGGGCAGATGTGAAGCCGATGTGCCGTGAAGCAGGGGTCACGGGGCAGGTGCACTGCCTGTCACATTTGATGAGTTGCACGCCCAGCCCCATGGGGCAGCCCAGAAACCACTGGGATACTTCGGTACACCTGCTTTCAAATGCCACTGGTAGTCGGAGTCTCGTCGAGTCATTAACCAGCGATTCGAGCGCGGGGCCACAAGGTTGCCTTTCCCCTTTGACCAATTACCCCCTTTTGCTGTTTTCCACTTCTTATTTCTGCACTCGTTCGTTGGAGCGGCTTTCAAGAATGGTTTGAATGTTTCTTTTCTTGTCTTGTTAATCGCTGCATTCACGCTTTTCCACTCGTTACTGCCGCTGCGAGTCGTTGCGCAGTTGATTCTCTCACACTCGTTGGGTTTTGTTTTGCTGCTCTTCATATCGTTGTGTATATAATTATTGCTTATGTTTACTTTTAGAACTTAAGGATGCTAATTTTTAGGTCTGCGACTTAGATTGTGAAGATTCCAGTGCTCTCGTTCGTTATTTACATCGATTGATTGGTACACGTTATCATTTCGTTCGCGTACTCGTTTAGGCTGCTGTGGAACTCGCTCCATTCTAACCATTCGTTAGACTCGATAGCAGTTGAGTATTTTGCTTAATCTTTCTAGGGACTCCAGTTCTTAGCTCCAACTGATGTTCTTTGGATTCGGGTAGTCATTTGAGCCCTTTTCAAAACCAATTTGTTTAAAGTGGTTTTCCCACCTGGTAATCTGAAACGATTGTGGCTATTTGGTTAGAGGTGGCGCAACATGGTGCATGCAGCAGCAGCAATTACAAGCAGATGCATTAATGTCGTGATATGCCTTCTCCTTGAGCCTGAAATTCATATCTCTGGCATACACTCTCCAATGCCACACTCTCCCACAAGAAGACGGACTTAACCTTCGGCCTGTGAGCCAGTTGCCGTTGCAGTTGCTGTTGCATGCTGCCTTGCTTCTATTCCTCGTGCCCAGTCTGCGTGTGCTTTCCCTGGCATTCCCCTGCCTTCTACTCTTCAGCTCCATATCCGGGGGCAATAGCATTTCCTTGTCTAAGGAAAATTCAATATGCCAGAGGAGGCGTTTCCGTTTTGCAGTTCAATGATGCATTCATTGTGCGCATGCAGCATGCAACATGCCGTTTGATCTCTTCCATTCCCCCTCCTGCTTCTCTTCACCCTCTCGTTTATCTCCTTCCCCCTTTTGATCGCCTTGGGGACTGGACTCCTTCTGCTTTGCGGGCATTTTGTTGTTTCTGTCGTCCTTCTGTCGTGGTCCTCTGTTAATTCTCATTGTCTCCCTTCTCTCTCCTCTTCTGTTTTCTCTTTCTACTCCTCTCTCTCTCTCTCTCATGCTGTATGCAATTACATTTTGTGTTTATTTGCGGCTTCATCTCCCACCCAAAGGCTGCAAAACTTTTCGCTCATTTTCCACACTCAAGGAGGAAAATCCCGCTCACTCAGGGGTTGAGTGGCAAGCAAGGGGGAGAAGCAGGAGGCTTGGCTGCGTAGGAGGTTCGACATTGAGCGGCAGGTGCAGGTGCAAAAGGAGGCGGCATCGGCATCGGCGGCGGCGGCACCCTGGGAGCGCACGTTTTGTTAACCGCGAATACATTTTAATTAGCAGCTAAAATATTCAAACTGAAAATTGCCCTTTGCCTGCGGGGTGGCCCAGAGACCAACAAACACACATACACACCCAACCGAACGACGATGAACACACACACACACCCAACCTCTGGCACCCACAAAGCCACCCCCTCCGTTCGGCACCACCTGCTGCAGAAACCCAGTCTTTCCCCCTCTATTTCCCTGTATGCCCTGTTTGTTGGATACCCTGTTTTGCAGCAGAGGGCTGTACGATTTGGATACGTTTAATTGGAATTCAGAGAAGCACAAGCAGTCGAAAAATTCAGACATTAGAGATCTATTGCCCAGATTAGTTAGATATAAAGAACATTACAAAAATTGTGGCTCACATATCATTAGACATACAGTACATATCTCAAATATAAACCATAGATAATATTTCGTTTGTCCTTATATGATTGTTATTCTGTTTGAAATACGTTCTCAGTGCAGTCATAGTCGTACTCGTAGTTTTTATACTCGTTAGTATACTCTCTACTCGCTATATTCAGATCATGATTGCACGCGTTGTTCTTTATACTCGTTATCACTGCGTCTCGCCCCTCGTTACTCGCTAAAGTAGCTATAAGCTCGCAGCAGTTGGGTCGTCTGTCTCTCATTAGTTATTTCACAAAGTTCTGTGGCTTAACTTAACTCAACTTCCACAGTTGTGGCATTCTTTAGAGGTCAAAGCGTAAATGCATCTTCTAGGGTACTTAAAGGTTCGACCACCGATTCTTGGCCTGCCTTTGTCCCTTGTTGTTTTTGCCCTCAAAAAGTTTGCCAGCTTCCCCATCAAACATGATGCTCTGAATTTACACAGTTTTGAGCGAGGAGAAGCAGTACGAGTGGTGGAGTGGATCACTGGAGTGGCAGGTAAGAGAGGATAAGGGAGGAGAACTTTTCTCTAAATACTTTCCAAAAAATATGTCAGCAAAGGTAATGGAAACGGAGACTGAGAGCATCGCTGAGTATATAAAATAATCATAATCATAACCGTAATTTTTAAAGACTTTTGCAAGACTTTTTTTTTTGCTGAAATAAAAGAAAATTGTTGAATTTTCTAAGACCTTGTCTCCAGCTCATGAATTTTAATTTGAATTTTGTTCTTTTTTTTTGTTTTTTGTTTCTGTGTCTGTGTCTGTGGCTCTTCCCCATTGAAATGCGAAAATGCGAACGAGGAAACTTTGCACATTCCTGATGAAAGATCAAACAGATTTTGTCCGGCAAAGAAGAAAAGAAAAATACAATATTTCAAGAATTTCGAAAGGCCTCAAACTTTGATGAGAGTGTGTGCGTGGAGGGAGATTGTGGGGTCGGGGCATTGCTAATTAATTTTATCTGTTGAACAATAAATAAATGATAGCAATCCCATTTCCGTTCACCTGCTTTTCCCGCCGCCTCATGGGGCATGATATGACAGTAGCTGTGAGGACATTCGGCATAAAGCCCCCATTAAATATGATGTGCTTATCGAAAAAAGTTGTCCATAACTTTCCTGCAGAGAATTTTGTGTAGAAAATTGCTGTTCTAACAAAGAGAATATATACGATTTTCCTCCTACCCTCTTGAGCCTTTCTTTCATTCAATCCCTTCAATCCTGCACTCCTACATCCCCATCCAAAGGCGGAGTTTAGGCTCCAAAATTGAACCTGTTTTATACTGAAGTTGTTGCCTTTTCATCGAGCCTGTTTCTGCTGCCACCGACTGTACATCCCTGATTTAGTCTTATGTGTGTACACGTGTGTAACAGTGGCTGGCACCAATGCAGGCCAGGACAAAGATAACCCAAGAGCAAGCCTCTCCATAGTCCACGAAAATGGCAAATGAAATATTCTTGCATTCAATTCACTTCATGTCCTAACCATATTTTGACAACTGTTACCGCAAAAACCCACAAAAACAAGAGGAAAAAGAACCAAAACCAGAAAAGCCACAATGAAAAAACGCCTGAACAAAAGAGGATATGAAGGGAGATGTGGCATGTGGCAGGAGGCAAAAAAAAGTAACGGCTTGGCCAGCTGTGTCATCCACTTGTGGTTATTTGTTGTCGGAGAACTTTGCCCGCCGCAAAGTTGTGCGCTTTTTGTCGATTTTAACCAGCTCTAATGTTCCACTGTCCTCTGCAAGAGGAGCGTCCTGTGTATCCGTATCCGTGTGCCAGTATCTCAGTGTGTGTCCTGGATGCAGCTTTTCACAGAGAAAGAGCCACTTTTTCTTTTTGCAGCCTCAAAAGTCAGTCGAAACCCAAAATCCTCCATCATAACATATGAAACTTTTTGTTTTTTACGACCTTTTTTTTTAGGTTGTAGGAAAACGCATTAGAGAAGTTTTTTTTTTTAAGATTATGGCTTAGAACATTTTGGAGCATTATTTGTTCGGAGCGAACATCCGCATATGATGAGGTATTCGAGAGATTTCAGCAATAAATGGAGTTTATTTTAGAATTAACCCAAAGCAAAGTGAAAATACGAGTAGAAATGGATTCGTGCAATGCAGAAGTGGGTTGACTTCCTTAGAGCATTAATGAGTCTAGTTATTGGATTGGAAAGTTACGAAAAGAACCAATAAGCTAGACCAATCGTATGCTCCATTGGCAATATTGTGGGATTCAAACTTGTCATTTTTGTTCTCTGTTCTCCGATGCAGACTGAGAAATATGGATTGCAATCCGATCCATTAATATCCCTTGTTCTTCTGAAAAAAATGTCTTTGCGGAGTTCTGTTTTCTTTCAGCTTAAGATAGAAAACACATATGTATCTTTGCACAAGAATTGGAATGACTCTCGCATATATCCAGTTTCCCAGGGACACACACACACACACTTTCACACTTACAGACGCCTACACAGACGCTCACAAACAAGAGCAATGCGATTCAATTTCCGCTGTCAGTTTGTGTCTTCATTTTGGCTTTTGGTTTTTTGTTTTTTGTTTGGACTGTGAAAGCTTTTGTGGGGGCCAACTGTTGCCATGTGGCACCACGTCTGTGTGTGTGTGTGTGTGTGTGTGTGCAATTACATGTGTATACTGCATGCATGTGGTCCTTGGACCTCCTTGGGCCCCACCTCATCTCATCTTTCTCGCTCCACAATCTCACACTTTGCCATTTTCCCCTCGATGACAAACAATTCAATTTGCCGCCGAAGCCCTCTCAATTCCTTTGCTTTCTCTCTCCATTTTCCATTCTATCGTCTCTGTTTTCCCACTCCGTAACTTTTCACCTTTTTTCGCCTGTGTGTCTCTCTTTTTTTTCGTTCCCAGTTGCACTTTCCATTCGCATTTCCCCATTTAAAACCTATCGCGACTTTGGCTTTGATTTTGATTTTCGTTTCGCTTGGCCCAAATATTTTTTCTATAGCTCTCCCTCGGGTCTGGCAGTAGTTGCACACTGTAATGTTTTTGGGTTTCTAGGATCTAAAGCACACAAATTTCCAGTGAATGTGGATCTGGTCTGCATGAATATTTCAAACCGAGATATGTTCTATTTTATCGAAAATGGTGGAATGATCTAGCTTTCCAGACACAATCACGATTTATTTTAGATTGTATTGTATTGGAAAACTGGGAAGCAAAGCTAGTATCTACTTATCTACTACTATCATACATATCATTGGGACCATTCATTCATTATTCTATACAACAAGGTATTCAATAGTCGCTCTTATAAAGACATATGTACATATATCCTGGTCTATACATGTATCATGATGTGGCCCAGCCCAAATTCTAATGTTTCAGGGTTAGTTTAGATTTAAGAATCTTCAACAGTCTGTCTTATATATGTGCTCCAACATATCACCAAAAAAGAATCTGCAACAGTCTTTCTTATGTACTCGCTCAAATCACCAAATATGCAGTATGTTTCTGGGTATCTTTTAGTTGCAATGCTGGTCCTATCGTTCTATAACGATGTTTGCTTTTTGTTTGTTGCAATTTTGTTGTTTTTCTATTTATATTGATTGTTGCAGTTGTTGTTGTTGTTTATTACCTGTGCATTTTTAAGTGTTTTGTTTTGTTTATCGTGAGGGAGGCACCAAGGCCTTGGGAAGCTAAGGGTAGGGGGTGTTCGGTTTGGTTTGGGTGGCGCTTCAAGGGATTTCATTCTTATGACGTTCTAAATCATTCGCTGCCTGTCGATGCGATTCATCGCGATGGGGGGAACTACTATGTAATAAACAATATAAACACATTTTTGTGTCGTTTAAAAGCTGAATACTGAAAAGAGGGAAAGGCGCCATGGAAATGTCAAAAGGAATCGTATTGATATCCTTTACTTTGGAAGGCAATCTACCTGTCAAGCACTGTGTCTGGTCTGACTGCAGTTTTTCATTGGATATTGAATACAGTTTGAAGTTTCTCCATTTAACATTGGGTTTTTCATTTAATTTTAGTGCAATTTTTCATATTGATGTCTGACTTTCTATTAAAAAGTGCTTTGAAGGAGGTCTCCCCCCTATAGACCTATTTATATTTCTATGTAACTCTGTTTTATGCAACATAAAAATATGTGTAAATGATATTTTTGTGTCTGATGTCATTTAATTTTTCCGTTGCTCTTCAAGAAATGGCGACTCCGAGATTCGCTCGATTTTCAAATGTAATCATTAAAGGATTGCTTCTGCTTTTCCTTATTCTGCACTTATTCTCTGGATCTTCCCTTGAGAATTATCTATGTTATCGTACCATCTTTTTCTAATGTAGCAAAAACTTTTCCTCCACCCAAAAAAAAATATGGTGACCCCGACACAATTCTTATAGCTGGCGAGTCCTCTCTTTTCCTTCCACTATTGTGCTCGTCTTCCAACACTTTCCCAACTATTTCCACAGTCCTCTGGTTTTCCGCTGCTCTGGGCTTTCCCCAGGGGCCACCCCGCCCCCTTGTCAGCCAGTGTTTGTCTCGCTTTCAACACATTTACCCTCAATCCCCGTTTCGCCTATTGCCCGGGAGAATATTCGTACAATTTCCAACGCAAACAGCAAATGCGAACAACAATTGTAATTGAGCATTAACATAAGAAGGGGCACCCGCAGAATGAGTCCCCAGTCCGCACACTCCTCCCGTGGATCCTTGCCCATCCATCCGACCTCCATCCATCCGTCCGTTTCGCCCCTCCGGAATTCCCAACGTTAAACATTAGCGACGGGGCCACAGGCCCCATCCTGTGCCCCTGGGCTCCCAGAGCTCTCATTTGAATGTTTCATTCCATGGGGGTGAAGGCGTCAATTTATTGAATTTTAATTAATTTTATTGCCCTGGCATTGTCGTAAAGCTTTTAATGATAGCATCGCATCGCACGGCGTATTCGAGTTTTCGCGACTGCCTACTCTATGCGAAATTTATACAAATGTTGAAATTATGGAAACTGTTGATTCTCCAAAAACATAAAAACAAATGTGCCACCAATCCCCCACCACCAAATCATCCTCTAGCCCCACTCCCACCTCTCGCTGTTGGGGGCTCTGGGGTTTTGGTTGGGAGGCAGATGTCAAGGTTGAAGCAATTGTAGAGGCAGCAGCTCATTATGCCAAGCGGATGCCACTTGGCATACATTTCGGAGGGAGGCTTGCAGATTAATCTCCGACACACACCGAGAGAGGGAAAGGGAAAGACGGCCACAGCCTCCACTTGGGGGTCAGGTACAAGGTGCTACCACCCCTCTTTGCAACCCTCCAACCCTCCAGCGCAATGCGAATAGATCATCATATTTCTTATATTTTTTGGTAATGAACGGAACTGAAGAGTGGAAATCATGAAATATTCAGCAAGGGGAAGGTATGAAAGTGCCCGCATAAGTGGAATACTTCTTTAGAGCATTAACTATTTTAGTCATGAATGGCAGATGAATGAAAAATGGAAATGAAAATGAGGAAAAAAGGATCGATCGCGCCCTCTGCCTGAACCCAAGCCAAGGCTCAATGATGAACCACGAAGGAAAATGTCTCGAGGGAGTCGAACTTAGGTGCTCGTTTCGAGTCGTTCGAACCTTTAGATCACTCCTTCTGTGCGAACAGCATTCTCTCCCCTCTGCAGAACTGTGCTACTCGGTGCCCTCTCCAGGAGCCTAATATTTGAACTCGATTTGTCGCCATTGCGTGGCCAATTAACACGCAACACAATCAACAATCGCAATCAAGCGACACTGGAGTTAATCCAAAATAAAATGTCCTTAACAATGTCCCCCGTTATGAAAATGGCTGGCCCGTGGGGTTCAGGGTTCAGGGTTCAGCGTTCAGGGCTGGTGGTTGGGGGTTGGGGTGGATAAATAGCAACACGTCGCCCGTTTTGCATGTCTAATGGTCATTCCAGTGAGCCCCATCGGCGGCACTTCAATCACTTCATCATAACGTCCCAGCGCGCTCCAACACTAAGGAACGAAGGAACTCCAGAGTAAAGCATAAAATGCCAGAAAAAGGAGAGCACGGGGGAAAAAAAGGGAAATAGGGAAATGGCAAAATGGGGCCTCCGGAATGAGCCTCTTTATTACATTGCCAACATGAAAATAACGAATAAAAATTGAGTGGATTGCCCCTCGGACTTGAAGAGCCACAAAGCACAAGGAGAGCATGAAAATGGATGAAGGAATGGAAGGAACGAAGGATAACGAGGCTAGAAAGCAGCTGAAACTAAGCGGGATAGGGACCTCGAAATCCTGCGGCGGCACAAGTCCAGTAACGAGAGAAACGAACCCAGAAGGATTCGAAATAGGAATATACGATGGAGATGGTGGTGATTCAAGGGATATGTTCGAGGGCGGATTGTGTGAAGGTGTGAAGCAGAGAACAGACGGGAGATGGGACAGCGAACAGATGAGAGATCAAGCGGAAGGCTTGAGAAATGGCAAGAAATTATAGATGGATGGTAGATAAAAAAAAGGCCAAGGGATATATGGATGGTCTATCCATTTTTGAGGATACGAACTAATGAGAGCTAGGAGTCTGGACATCTCTTAGATGGGAATGAAAGCACAGATCCTCTGATAAATTGTGATACTCCCTTGAGGGAGACACTAGGCGGTGTAGGGAGACATGCTCCAAGGTAAATTAAACGATTGCCTTGCACCATAGTTATTTGGTTTCTGTAATCCTGTTCCTGCCACAGCTGCCTGCTGTACCTTTGCCTCAAGCTGTCATTCCACAGCTCTTTCCTCCTTTCATGTCAACGAGAGAACAATCTGTCTCCATCACAGGCTCAGAATCCGTCATTGAAATATGGAGAATCGCTCCTCAAAGGCCGTTCAATCTGATACCTTGCCACACGAATTAGTACACAGTTCATTGCAGCAGAGCCACTGCAGCGTGTCACTCACAGCCACATACTTTTGCCGTGTCGTCCCTCCCGACTGTACCACAATCGGTGTGCCTCTCACTGGGAAAATTGCATTTGTCGTTGCCCGGTTGCAAACAGTTTTCATTTCATTTTCATTTTCATTTTGGGCTCCGGCTGTGTCCAAGTATGCCATGGGCTTCCGGCATTTGGCACTCGTTTTCTAGACTTGCATCAACTTCCGGTAGCACAAGCCCCTGCCCCTCCCCCGTGCCCTTCCCTTTGCAACGTTTCGGCATCCCTCTCGAGTAGTGGACATGCCGGCAATTTACGCGAATTTCCGCTTGACGGAAATGCACAAAGTGAAAGGCAGGGGCCGAGGAAAAAGCAAACGAAACAACGACAACTTGAGCCTGTCATCACATGAGGCAACAGTTTGTGTCGCACGTCGCACCCCGACCCACCACCACTCCATCACCCTTGCCCCGTCCTTTCGCCCCAACCCCACCCCCTCGTTCGTGTCGGACACTTCTATTCGGGCAATCGGTTTATTCTATTAGTTTCACATTCAATCAGGGCCATATCGATGGGGAAAATTGAACGAATATTTCCATTAGGAATTCCCATTTGCCTAAGCGGCCTCCAAATGGAATTTCCATCTGCCATTCGTTGCAAAGTACCACAGCTCTTACCTGTACATGTTTGTGACACTCTTAAGGGTCCAGAAGAATGATATTCAACACCAAAAAGTATGCCATGGTCGTTGCAGAATTATCATACAAGTACAGTGTCGAGGCACACGGGCCTTGACATCAGGATACGATATGGTATTACTTTATCATCTTAAAGGCAGAAGGAAATCTCTAGGTAACGCTTCATTTTGCCAGAATTAAACGCCCCAAAACTATACCAAAACTATAATTATATTTGTGGCAAGCTCCCAACAAAAGGAGATGGAAACCCACCACCGCCAACCCACAACAAAAGTTAAGAAAGGCGTATACAATGGGGTCAACCGCCCTTTGTGTGTACCTCACCTGTACCATCCTGCTCGTAGCCTTCTAGGGCAACTAGCGGCCGCTGCCCGCTTATTAACGCTGGCTGGAAAGTACGCAACGCAAATTGGCCGAGTGGCGCCGCACGTGAGACCAACAGCTGCTGAGGGGGGCCGAAGGATGGGGGCGTCCACTGTGAGCCCTGGGAAATTACACGCGACTAATGAGAGTGCGGCGGACACTCGCCCCAATCGGCCGCGTCCGCCCCTCTTGCTGCCTTGCGTTTACGCTCACTTATGTACCTGCTAAAAATAAAAGGCAACGACACACACAAAAAATATCCAAAAGTAATCCGCTGAAGTAGTTTCTTCGTACTCCCGTAAAGCCACCCATGCCACCCAAGCCCCCCATTCCTTGCGATAAAACTAGTAGAAAGAACTTCTGCGAGACAGAGAGCAGAGGGGGAGGAGTCCGAATCGGAAACGGAGGAACTGCCAAGATTAGTTTCACAGCTTACAGCAATTTGTTGTGACTACAACAGTACAAGGAGAAGTCGCAACAAAATCCCAGAGAAAGACAGGCTAACCCTGGGATATCCTTTCAAATTTTCCTGCCAACCAAAGAGTAAAGGATCGCACATCCTGATGTCGAGGAACGTGTGCCGCCACACAGAAAATGTCTATTGAAATATCTTCACAAACAAATGACTTCTTCCGACCGATGCCTGGACCTGGACCGGAGAACTTTCGATGCTGATCAACATAGGCATCAGAAGACTCGTACCCCCAGCCTGTGGAGAGGGTATACAAAAAGTTGCTCATATTCCTCTGAGAGGCAAGAGAAAGAGGCAAAGTGAAATCCGAAAGCCAAAAGCAGCAAATGTCGTCGTCAACATTTGGCTTAGCAGCAGCAGCGGGTGGCAGTAGCAGTGGCAGCGAGTGGCAGAGGCAGAGGCGGTGGTGGCAACTACTGTAACTGTAATACTTTAAGCCTTTACGCAGACGACAGCCAGCAACAAGAGAGACAAAGAGCGAGACCGAGAGAGAGAGAGAGAGAGAGGGAAGGCGAAAGCTGCGCGACCACAGCGCCAGCCACAAAATGCAATGATCCCCACAGTGGCACAGTGGTACCTCAGGGGTACTCCATGGGCTTACAGGTGTGTGTGTGTGTGTCTGCAATGAAAATATGATAAATGCGTCTTTGATTTAGTGACTTTTGCCAAAAATATGATAGCTCATTCAAAGGTTCTTCACACTTTTCAGACAAGGATTTATGCGCTTACATCTCCCATAAAGAAAACTTATTGATATCGAACTTCGGTAAATGACTGGATTTCGAGTAACTGAAGATAGTGGACACTATATGTAGTTCTGGAGTAGATTTGATTCGGGTTTCCGCAATGTTTCGATCCACTGTGCCATATGGTCTGGAGTGCTGCTGGCTGCTGTTCTATTTTTATGCGACGTTGGCTAAACACTAAAAGTAGGCAAACAAACAAACAGCCAGGGAAATGCGATGGAGAGATGGAGCGAGAGACGGGTAACCGCAACAAATACAGAAGCAACAAGGACATGGCATAAAAAGGATTTACCCGAAACTGAAACTGAACCGCCGACGTCTTAGCAACTTTGTGTTTGGTGGATTTCAGGCTGTGTGTGAGGGAGAGATATGGAAGATGTGTATGATATGGGGGATACATATTGTGGCCCAGGGAGGATGCCATGCATATGGTGGCCAGGGTTAGTTGCAGGGGCAGGGGCAGGGGCAGCTCAGGAAAATCACCTGATGCCCCAGACAGGACCTCAGTGCCGTGTGCACTAATCACATTTGTGTGTCGAATCGCGCGGACTTTTTGTACTGCCTCTTCAGCCCGTATTTCCCTGTTTCTCTCTGCCTCTGCCGGACCTCTTACTCCTCATTCTTCTCCTCCTCCTCCTCCTCTCGTACTTCTGCATAGTTTCAGCAACTTGTTAGACATGGGCTTCCGTTTATGTTGTTTCCGTTTCCGTTTCTGTTTTCCGCTGCTTGCCACACAGTTGCCACTTCATTTTTTTGCGTTGCCCCAGACCCAGCCCCAGCCCCATTCCCAGCCCCTGCTCCCTGCTCCTGTCCCTGCTGCTCTTCTGGCCGGAATTTATGCGTGTCAGATTTTCATGGACACGCTGGCTGGCACGGGAGAAGGTTGAGAGGAGAGTGGACTACAGCAGCCACATGTGCGCCATAACTCAAACTTAACGGTGCTGCCCGAGACGACTGACTTGCAGCACCTGTGCCCCACAGTGGGGCGCCACACAGAGAGATAGAGAGAATGAGAGAAGGTAGGCATAGGAATGGGGCTCTTAGGCAGAGGATGCCATCAGGAAGATGAGTATGTTGGCCGGTGCGGCGTCGAGAAGGATTTATTTCTGCCTGGGAATATAATTTGCTTAAATATTCATCTCTTGGGAGAAGGCTTTAAGAGCGGCAGCAGAAAGCACCAGCAGAAAGAGCAGCGGCAAGGAGATTGAGATTAAATTTACTTAAGCTAATAGTGCACTGCTTGTTTGTAAACCAGTCGAGAAGTGGCAGCCATGCAAGCAGGAGAATCATAATCTTTGCTTTGGAGGCAAAAGGCGTCTGAAAGACAGTCAAACAGTGGAGCTAAAAAATGATCTGAAGAGTCTGCAACCATTGAATGAGCTTAGAAAACACTGATGCACGAGTTGAAGAATTAGCTATGCAAGCAGTGGAGTCAAGGAGATGAAAGTAGTGTAAGCTAAACAAGCAGTGGAGTCAGTCGAATCCAGGGGTACTGCTTAACTCCCTTCATCCACCCAGACGCATGGCATACTTTTAGGCACCGCGCGAAAATCTTTTCCTTGGAATGTTTTAAATTATTCAGAGCTCTTCCCCTGCCACAGGGCATACATTTTTAAGCCGGGATTAATGAGAGATTCACATTCTGAATTCCGCTTAACAAGCAACACCCCCTACGCCGCCCCCCCGCACGCCACTCTCTACGTCCACAGCCACCGCTCCGCTTCTACTTTTTGCCTCTTCCATTTTCCCCATTTCAATTACAAAACTTAACGAAACGGAACACACAGATTTTTCCAAGGGTTTTCCTGTCAGCTGTTACCGTTATAATCCTTTTTAAAATTACCAAAAAAAAAAAAAAAATTAACAGACAAAAAAGCGATGCGAGAGGGAAAAACAAATGCAAAACGACTTTCAACAATAAAATTGTAAAGAAGAGGGAGCAAATCTTTTGATGAAGTGCTGTCTGTTGAAAGGTTGGTGGTCGGAGGCGGAGGCGTCGGCGGGCGTGGCCGGACAAAAGGGCGCCAGCAATTAATTTATGAGCCCCAACCCACACATACAAACAAAAGCGAGGGAGAGAGCAAGGGAACACTCGCTCACGGACACAGACACAGACACACATTAATTAATTACTGTGATTTCTTTTAGCGCTGTTGCAGCTTTTTCTCTTTTTTTTTGTTGTTATTTGGTTCCTCCCGCCTTTCGCCTTCCCTCCCTCCGCTGCCACTCCCACACTTTGTACACTTCTCCCCACAATTTACCGTTGATTTATGGACGGCTACTGCGCTGCCATTGCGCTTTCAGCGTATTTACTGCTTATTACAGCAACAGCAACAGCATTAAAGCAGTGGAAGCAGTACAGCAGAAGGGTCGTCCAGAGGTAAGGTGAATTGTGGGTCAGTTGTTGCCTGCAAATCGTTCACGGAGGCCGCGGATCTGTACTGAGAGAAACAAAAAATATCAACACATAAAAATCCTTGAAGCTAAAACTAAAGAAATGAGAGAGGCTTTGAGAGCAGGAGGAGGGAGCCCAGTTGTGTCTTCTGGTACAGTGAATATCTCCTGGATGGAAGCCTGTCCTTCATGGGCTGTCCATTAAACATATTTCTTTGTATGTATTTTGCTTCCACTCAAAATACTATATGATATTCCAATGAATTGTTTCTCATCTGTGTTTGATCATCTTAAAAGATAGATCATTAAATGTATGGGACCAACAAATATATGTTATTTCTCAGACCATAAATTGTTCTTTGTTGGCCATAGATCAATGCCTATTAACGTATATTTTACTTATTATATTCAGATAATCCAAACGATAATCCAGTCATCCCTTTCATAGGATTATATGACTTCCAAGGCCATCAAAGTCTTCCGCCTCAGTAGCTAGTCCTTTCACCTTTCTAGGGACTGTTTCCGTTGGAGAGTGCCTTCTTTTTCTTACAGTGTATGGAATTTTCCTGTCTGTTGTGTTCTGTTTTGTTGGTTTTTCACTTTTATTTGTATTTTTCTTCATTCTTCTTGGCCTTTCTCTGTATTTTTCCTCCGTAGTCCCACAATGCGCTTTGTGTGCACGTGGCGCGCCTTCGAGTGCCCCATTGTCTCCTTGCCACCGCCCACTCTCCACTCTCCGCTCTCCAGTCCCTGTCTCCCTGGCCTTGCCTCGCCTCTCTCTTATTTTCTCCCTCTGTCTATCTGCCCCGTCTCCACCCCTTTTCCCGCTTTCTCTGGGGCCAATTGTCAACTGGCCAACAACTGGCAGCAGGAACAACAATCAGTTAAGTTATCCTAAATAAACACATTTTCCGAGCACAAGCACAGGAACGCAGCGTAAGCATTTTTCACCACCCCATTATTCTTGCACCCTTCCTCCATTCCACCATTCCACCCGCCTCTTGGTCGCATGTTTTGGAGTAAAGCTGAAAGGAAAATTTGCTTTTGGTCTTTGCACTAAACAAACTGTTGCTTGGCCAAAGCCAAGACCAAGAACAAGGCTAAGACCCCCGCTCTCAGGAGTGCTGAGGGGGGCGGAGGTGGTGTATGAATGGCGGAATGAAAGTTGGGGCATTGGGGCGGGGGGTGTTTTTGTCTCCTTGTCCAGGTTTCAAATTAAACTCGAAAGAAAAACAAATTAGGCAAACGCCGGACAAAGCATTTGTCTGATGTTTGCTCTCAGCTTTTCCATTCAAAGTAGACGGAGAAAAAAATAAGAGACAGACAGACAGAGTGAGGGAGAGGTAGAAAAGAAGGACGAGATGTCGCATGGTTCGTTGAATGGCAGTCCGGGATGCTGGAGCTACAAAAATATAGCTCCAGAGAAATGATTTGTCATTGTCCTCAAAATGGTAATTGCTTTGGACTTGAAAAAAGACAAGTACCAGGCAGCAGGGGGGAAGATGGACTGCCCCAAAAACATAGCTTGACTTATGAATGGAGTTTTCTGGATTTCCAGTCAAATTTTTGCCCCATTTTCCTCGTGGTTGTGTTCTTCGTCAGTTTTCATGGTATATCAGTCAGGCGTCAGTGCACTCTTCGCTCACATGCAACCCTGCGCATCTGTGTGTATGTGGGGACAATCGATCTATCGATTGCCTCAACGATAACACTTTTTAATACATTAAGAAACGGGTGATAGGAAGGGGAGGTGGAAGTAATTGTGAACTCAATTGGAAGTGCGAGAATGCGATTGGGATTGCGAATGGAAACGAATTTGTGTCATTTGCATATTTCATAAACACACGACGCGACGTGGAGCCAAGTAATTGCTGTTTGTGTGTGTGTATATGTGTGTCAACTGCAGTGGATCTGCATATGAAATATATTGGATATATAGAAGTATGTGCTAGTGCAAAGAAACAGTGCGTATCAAGTGTGGAATAAATGGAGTGGTAATGATGTACCGACAGATGCTAATGACAGATACATTCCACTTTAGTAACTTGTGGGTCTTGTGGGATAGCTCATTCAAGCGGTGTCAGATCGACAAGTCCCTAAGTCCTAAAGTCGTTAAGGAATGTCTCAAAAGATGTCTCAAGACAAAGATGTGGTTGAGATTGATTTACCATTAGCTTTCTGAGTATCTTTTATTGACCTAGATGAAGAAAGAATAGAGAATTCCATCGTACCTATTCGTATACTATTCTATTTACCTATTCTACCCATTAGCAATAAAAAGGGTCTGCGAAAAGTACGATAGTCGGATAAATTTCAAGTTGAGTCAATAGTATGCATTCGATAACTGATGCCCCCGATACTTCGATTACTGATGTAACTAATTAAACTTGATTCTTGCCTTGAGCTGCCACCTTTAAGTCTTAAAGCTATGACACGCACTTTATGTACACGGATGTACATCTATGTATGTATGTACAATATGTATATGTGTATGTGTACTGTATATGGGTCACCATTATGCTTGAAGTTTGGTTAAAACGCTTGGAAAAACCTGCCAATGAGCAGGGGGCATACATATATGCAAATCAACATTCATCCACACACACACACACACACACACACACACTGGTACATAAATGTTTGTATATAGATAAACACATGAGACCAACAGATGCGTCGCTGTCTCGCTGTCTCGCTGTTTCTCTTGCTCTATATGCATAATACATGCAAAGGCCGACGGCGGCAACTGTCCCTTTGCCCTGTCCATCAGAGAGCCGTGAACGAGGAGGCTGGGTGGTGCCACAGTGGGGCAGCAACCTCTCTCTCCCTCGTTCTGTCTCTATCTTACAGGCCATTTCATTTTTAATAGTTTCAGTCGACTAACGGACCAAAGGACGGACGTATAGCGGCGGCATTTCATTTGCCGTTTGTTTACTTTGCAAACTGGGTCTCCCCTCCCCTCACCCCACCTTACCACCCCTCCCCTCTTCACCTCACCACACCTCACTGCATCCCTCTCCTCTGCCACTGCCCGCAATTCAAACAAAAACACAGCCGAAAAAGAAAATGAAAATTTTGTTTGTTGTTGTTCGTGTTTTTCCTTTTTTTCGATTTTTTTCTTGGTTCCTTTTTTTTTCTTTTTTTTTTGGTCTTTTGGTTCTTTAAAATTTATTGTTGATTTATGCGCCACGGTTTTCACAGGCTTTAAGCCAGCCACGCCTATTGGCCACCGCCCAACGCCCAGCTCGGATCGTTTATTAAAGATTTTCTTATTTTTTGGTTTTTGTTTTTTATGTGTACAGTGTTATTTTAGCTTGATTTCATTTCAGGGGTTTTCACGAATAGAAAAAAGGCTCAATATTATTTATTTATTAATAAATAAAAACAGAATTTAAAGACCACCAAATACGAGGAATAGACATCATTGAAACGAACCACAATCTAACCTTGGACTACAAAGGACTGAAATCTATCTTCTGTGGCTCCTAGTTCTAGCTTTTTCCTCCAAGGTCACCTTCCACCCTTCGGTTATTCGAATTATTAATCCTGAAACACATAATTTGTAAACAAAAATACCACATATTTATATATTCATAATATGTATATTTTCATGCTTGGAAAACTCCGGAAAATATTAGAGAATTCGAATAGGTTGTGACAGAGTGAATGTACTTCTGCAGAGTACTGGCGAATGTATTAGTGATCTGTATTTAGGAGGTCCATGAGAAATGTTGCTGTGCAGATGGGGGTACACATACCCCTTCTTTGGCTCTAATAGAGCCCTAAACTGATTTGGGTTCTGATCATCGAATGCTCATCCAATTTGCTCCAGTCTGAAGTGGCGATCAAAGTGCACTTTAGGGGTCATGTGAATACAGAGAGCGAGAGAGAGCATTCACATTCGTTTTCCTGCTCAAATTTGTCTGCGTATTCGTTTGCTTGTCTGCTGGTGTGTGTGTGTGTGTGTGTGTGTGTGGAGTGCTCTCGCTGGGACTTTGTTTACCGTTCGCTCAAGGCGTTAACCTAAAAAGAGAATACAAGACAAAAAAAGAGAAAGCGAAACTGCAAACAGAAAGGAGAGAACCAAGAACCGAGAAGCGAAAGAGAAAGCAGAGAATTGCGAGGGCTGTCCATAAACAAACACGAGGCGGCGAAGCGGCACTGGCAGTGGCAAAGGTGAAATGTGGAAAAGAGAAGGAATGAGAGAATGACAGAGTGGGAGGCGTGAAGGGGGAGGGAGAAAGGAGAAGTGAAGGCGCCACTGAAAGTGTGGGCGGCGACGCCACTTGATAAGTTCCCGCCGTCATCGTCCTGTCAATCGAGTGATGTCACATGCGGCAAGACGGGTCACATGTCGGCGGAGCGGGGCTGGGGCATGCAGCCTGAACAAACAAATAATATACAAATCACGCAGATACACACACTCGCGCACCAATTGCACTTGTATGGATGGGGCAGACAAAAGACGGCGCAATGCACTGCAGCGTCTCCACTGAAGTACGACAGAGACGCAGAGCTGAAGATGGCGCCGACGTCAGCGTTGACGCATGAACTCCTGTCAGTCTAAAAAAGGATAACATATGCTATGGATACACGATTCCGAACGATACGAACAGCAGCAAAGAAAGGACTCTGATAGGGGTGGTGGCATGGAGCTGGAGTAATGGTGTGTCCGATCGACTTAAATCTCAAACAAGTTGTATGAGAATTCTCTATAAATATAAGATATTTTCCAGCACTGCAAGCCATGAGACTGAAATATTACAAACTCCTTTGCGAAAGGAATAACAAGTATTCCTAAAATTATCATATTTGGAAATGGTTATCGCAGTTGGTGTAAAACAGTAAAGATCTTCCCTCAATTTTCAATTGAGAATTAGTTGGAAAACTCCATTGGCATTGCAACACTTTTCCCCAGCTACAGAACTAGAATCATCAGCCTCTGCCTGGATCAGGACAGGCTTCGAGTGTTTGCATTCATTCCTTTCATGTTTTATGTCCGTCTGTCATAAAATCAAAATAAAAGCCAAAGCCAAAGCCATGGACATCGCTGTAGTTGCAGATGAAGCTATGGAGCCCGACCTCCGACCTCCATCCATACTAATACATTTATATATAGCACTCGCATATATATATAGTCATAGTCATAGTCATAGTCATCGTCATAGTCGTCGTAAAACAAGATTTGCAAAGCATCTCTCTGGGTGGATTTGCATGATGCAGATGCAGATGCAGATGCAGGGGCATGGGGTGCATGGGGGGCATGGCGGGTAGATGGTTGATGGTAGTGCGAGTCAGTTTGACATTGTTGCTCATTGCGACCAACGAGCTGCATCTAATGCAAATGCACAAATGCGATTTATTACAACCCCGAACACGGTTCCGTGTGGCACGGGGTGCATGCTGAATGGTGCATGCTGCATGGTGCATGGTTCATAGAAGCATTGGAACAGGCGACAGAGATTGAGAGGATGAGCGAAGGATGAGTTTCGCAGTTAATGCTTACATTGCGCCTTGCTTTTAGTTACTGTCCCAACTGTCCCGATCTCTACAGGCAGCTCCCCTCGCACACTCGAGCACACTCGAGCACCCAACTTGTGCGCTCTAGTTTTCCCGGGAGACCTGTACCCCACCACAGCTGCACTCATCATCCATCATTTAGGGGGATACCCTGCCTGCCTGCCTGTCTGTCAGTTGGCCCATTAACGCGTACGCAGACGTATGCGTATGGGGCCCCCATCCCCTAGGCCATGGTCATGTGATATGACACTGGGGCTCCCTTGGCCCGTGGAAATTCAATAAAATATTTGATTAATTGTCCCCGAAATGGGACTTGTTTACACAGTCCTTGGTTTTGCCAATATCTTATGGACTTATGGACTCAAAGGAGTGGATTAACAGTTGATAAACAGCATCCGAAATATAGAGCGAGAGCAGTAAAACAAGGGAAAGCTAATGGCAAATAGATGGGAGAATGGGGGCAATACAGTAGCTATTGTAGAATCAGAATTCATTGTCTTTCAACAGGCAAATACTTGAAGAATACGCTTCCTTTTTTGCAGCCATTCCTCAACCCATCAACCATTGAACACGTGTTTCACTCAGTGAAAAAATTAAGTTGTTTTCCATGGGTTCTATTGCTCGTGTATCCAGTGTTTCGAGTGGGGAATATCATGTGGCAGCTGTGTCATGAAAAAACTCACGTCATTTTGCCCATTTGGCAATAAGCAAATAAATAAATAAATCATTTTCGTGTGTGTGCCCGTCCAGGCAGGCATACATACGTACATATATCGTGGGAAATCAACTGATATGCTCTGTGCGTCGAGTATTATCTACCACTTGAGTGCGTTGACAGCAAGCGGCGGGGGCGGCGGCAATGGCGGTGGCGGCGCCAGTGTGGCTGCTGCCTTCGGGCCTCCCCCTTTGTGCGCACACATGGCGTATACTTGATATTCGCCAAGATGGACATGGATCCATGAGCTCCCCCGCGTTCCCTCTCCGCCATTGGCTCGTAGGTTGTACGGTGGTTCTTAGCATATCTCATATCTTTAACAGCAGAGACTATCCCTCACATATCGCACTCGTACTCGCACTCGCACTCGCACTATTTTTAGGCATTTAACAAAGAGCCAAAAAAGAGGAGGCTGGGGAGGAGGAGTCCAAAAGAATTTCCATTTTCCCCGAAAAGAACGTATATGTATTTTTAAAAGCAATTTTCCCAGTGCCAGCCGCTGGGTGGCTTTTATTTTCCCCCTCCCGGGCTCTTTGCTGCTGCTGCCGGTGCTTCTTCATCCGCGCTGCCTTTCAAGTGTCCATCAACATGTTTGACAAGTGCGCTGATTTGCCACGCCTCCTCCCCCCACTCTCCACACTTCCGCACCACCTAACCAGCGGACCACCGGACCAGCCCACCGGATCACCCACTGAAATTCACTCTGTGTGAGTCATTATTTGGCCATGCTTGCAATTTCCGTTGGACTCCCCCCCCCCCCACACATCCACCACGCCTTCGGCCGCCTTGTGTCCTCCTCCGACCGGAAGTTGTAAGCCCGGACAGCATCAGGAGGCGTAGGGGGAGGCCATGGCCATGTTGTTCCAGAGAGAGAGAGCGACTGTTCCATCCCAAAAAACCTAATGAATAATGCAACAGTCCATTGGGGGGCCCGCCCAAAGGTGGATACAGGAGGCAGGCAGGACCAGAGGCAGAGACAGGTAACCCGAAAAAAGATATATAAAAAAAGAGAAGAGCAACAAACTAAAGAGAGAGGAAAACTTTGCCCAATAAAATATTTAAATCGAATACTTTGGGAGATAAAAGGCCGAAGGAAAGGCAGGGCCCCAGGTGGAAGGGTGCGGCAAAGCTCTGAGTGAGTGATGATCATCGCTGTTCACCTCTTATGAACTATCGTAATATTGAAAGATTGAAACAAAAGCTACTTTCATCAAGCATTCATTAGATAAACTTTATGCCTCCAAACTGAAGCTTTGGCACGCGCAGATCCCAGGCGGAGAAGCAGAACCTTCCGTGGGGTGCTGCTGCATGACGCGCAGTCCTTTTTTGGGCTTGTCTAAAAATGTTTTTTGGCACTTGATGATCATTAACAATACCAAATGCATGACGGGTTCTTGGAATTAAACTTTTCAACATTTTCTGTGATCCTCACGACTCACGACCCTTGCCAATCCTTGCCTTTCTATGGTCTCCGCTGTTGGAATTTCTATCTACAGAAAGTGTCCGGCGTTAATGGGTCGATAATTATCCTAAGCACAGCTAAATGGGTAAACGAAGGGAACTTCGAAGACATATACGAGTATGTATGGAAATATACCTCATTATATATTGAATAAATGCAAGTTCTTTTATTTTTCTTAGAAATCAGCTTTATTCAAACTATGATCTAATATGAATAATATTCACATTGGCTTACTACATATTCTAAGAGTTTAAGGGCTAGGTTTATACATATGTACATTTTAATGATGTGCTTTTTATTTTTGATATTCGATGGCTGGAGACGTTTGAGTCTACGTGGGATTTGAGGAGGCAGTAATCCTCTAGCTTCTTCGTTTGGATGGTTAATGAGCCTGCTATCGCCAACTTTTGGGATGAGGAAATCTCTTTCCAGCACTCTGGTCCGAACAATCCACAGGGCACCTCTCATCGCCCTTAGAGCAATCGCTGGCATGACTCTGATGCGTCTGGGAATGTGATGTGTGGGAATAAATCCAAGTAAATTCTGGCTTCTGAAATCAGTTCTTTAAGCGTTAGTTAAACAATTAATATTGAAGATATTGATGCACCTACATATATAATTCGCCAAATGGTCTATGCCATTTCCCAGCAAGAAAAAAGACAATTACCAGAAGCTCCATTTGTTCTGAAGATGAAGGGAAAACAGAAAGTTTGTTGCGGGGGAAATTGCCTCATTTCCCCAAATGTCGGGCCAGAAACAAGTTTCAGTTTTGCACTTTCGCTGTCTTTCGCAGTCTTTCCCTGTGGGCGGGCTGTCATTAATTATGAGAAGAGCCCCGTTCCGTGGGAGTAGAGTGGATCATTAGTCCACAGAACAGACGGAAATGTTCATTCTCCTTCGATTCCTTCGTTTCTCTCTCTGTCTCTCTTCTCTGTCTCTGTCTGACTGTACCTTGTGCACTTAATTATAAAATTATGTCCTTTGTCATTTACTTGTCCCCCACATTGCAGTGCGTTTTCCTAGATGTTCAAGCCCCACCAATTTTGCTATTCCCTGTGGAATTTTCTTTGGTTTTCTCCTACGTTTCCTTTCCTCCCCTTTTTGGGGGATTGGAAGCACATGTTGCAGGAAATGTGGGCAGAGGAGCAACAGCTGTTTGCTGTAATTTGCCACACAGCCAAGAGGCTGCCTGCCCCGTTGCCTAATTGTTCCTTTTGGTCTATGCTGCGGCTTGGGCTGCCGATGCCGATGCTGCTGCTGCTGCCACAGAGTGAAATTTACATTCCACTGACTTCATTTAACTTTGACTCTCTTTGGAGTCTTTCGAGCCGCATGTTGCATGTGGCTCTGTGGCTCTGTGGCGCCTCCAACATGTGCCAATTGACTTGCTTTTGCGGTAATTTAATATGTGTGCCGACTCCCTCCCTACTACCGCCTTAATTTTCATCTCAATGTTGGGCCCCAAGGACGCGCAGCAAGGACGACAGCCATTGTTCATTCTTGTCACACTCAAAACTAGCGGCAGAGAGAGGGAGAGAGAGTGGAGAAAGTAGAGTCGAGATTGAGAGAGAGAGTGTAGGAGGGGACTGTGTAAATCAAAGCGAACATTTCACTTGCCCAAGCCATCGGGCCATCGGGCCATTGGGCATCGGACTATTGGCCATCGAAGCCATTGTCCAAATGGCCTTATGCAACTTTAATTGAATTGCACGCTAAGCCTGAGGGCCATCGGAGGACACTGGACATGCGGAGATGCGGACAAGGACGCATTCGATATTCGTTGACAGGCGGCCGAGTCTCAGTCTCAATTTTCATTAGATTTATTGATTGGCAAACAGTAGGGACTGAGCGGAGGAGGAGCTTAGAGCCAAAGTGAGAAATGTTAAATCGACTTAAGTGGCTTCCCATCCATCCCAGAATCCTCCATTCCCCTCCACCCACTCCATCCCATGAGAGGGAGGGACATTCGAAAAGCATTTCCCTAAAATTAAATTCATGGAGCAACATGGATTTTTGTCTGTGGCTTTTCGTTTCGGTTAGTTTTTGTGTGCTTCATTTTGATGTAATTAGCATCCAAATAATGCCATTATAATGCTGATCCATTAAATATGCATTGGGCCATTGAGCCATCGGGATATTGGACTCTCTCTATCCATGAAAGTCTCTCCATTTCGGTGTATCGTGGCTGTTGCTGGCTCTATTGCAACCGCCAGCAAATTCCACATTAGATTCCCATTAAATTCTGATTTATTGGCGAGAAAACACACACACAAAAAGTGAAAATGCGGGGCTACAGCCAACAGCCTACAGCTATGTAGCGACAAAGAGAGAGAGATAGAGAGAGAGAGAGAGAAGGCGAATATTTTGTCAACTGTTTTGTGGCCAACGGAGCGTATGCGTGATATGCAATCGGCTAATTATTGATTTTGCTTTTGTTTGTTGACTGTATTTCAGGGCAGAAGCAGGGGCTGCCTTTCCCTCTGTATTTCTGCTGGTTTTTCATACCAGGAAACCCTTAAAACGTTCAACACAGCTCCGGCACAAAAAAATACAACGGAACAAAATGAAAACAGGGATAAATCTGAACCACAAGTTCTGTCAGGTGTTGCAGCAGTCTGTTATGCGGATTGCTCGGTGAATTTCCCCGCTCTCATGCGGTATGCTGATGTGATTTAACCACAAAAATGCCTCTGGCAGACACAGAAAGTATGCATTCCACCTTGGACAGCTGCTCGGAGTATCATGGAATCAGAACACTCTACAGGAGACTCGACTCAACAGGGGCTCCGATTGTTTGTACCAAAAAATCATGCATTTCTATGCAGACTTAGAATTGTGTGTAATCTGCCCGAAGCTCTTGTTTTTGAGATGATATTGCAATCTGCTCGGGGGATTAAAATTGCATGGAAAGATTTCATTGCCGATTCTTGATGTTTCTAGCGAATACAACGAGAACGAGAGGCTGCATGACAAACTGATGATACAGAGGGTACCTGTGTCTATCCTCTTCGGTTGGTGGCCATGTCTTGGTTTCTTGTTTATGTTGTTGCCTTTGTTTCGCCCTGGACAACAAACAATGCCTAGTCCGAGTCCCCAAAACGCAAACCCACAGACAAAAAGCCAAAGCCCAATGTCTATCGCAGTACTAGTCCAAGATCTAAGACCTGAGGCGGTAATTACAACGTTTCCAGCGTTGCCTGAGCATCAGCCTAGGCCTGGCCTGGGTCCAGGGCCCAGCTACAATTGGCCATTGTCTCCGGCAGGTGCAAGAGCAGGTCTCAGAGTGCCTGGTGCAGGGTGCAGGGTGCAGGGGCCAGGGTCTGGGGCTTTTGTTGAGCCAGAACAATTGCAACTGGCCCGAGTGCCTGCTCTTGCTCTTGCTCGTCCCCCTCGTCCTTCCAAACTGCCGGAAGTTTACTCCTTGCTGATGCCAGTGAGGGCCCACCCAGTGGTTGTCTAACTGTTTGTCCCTCCGTTCCTCCATCTTTAGTTTGTTAGCTGTCATTGTGTGGCCTAAACTGGTCTCCCCGCTCCGCCCCCTGCTCGTGCTGGCGCTGCTGGTGCCTTCCTCCGTGTCATATCGTGTCTCATGGCTACATTGTTGGCATTTTCGCTGCGGGGCACAGCTAAATTGATAAATGCACCTGGCTAACTGTATGCCAGTTTGTCTCTCCCTCTCGTACGCCTGTAGCTTCTTGTTGCCTCTTGATTTGCTGTGTATGCGGCGTCTTTATTCTCGGCTGACATTTGTTTCATTGATTCGATTGCGGTCTACGATCGTCTAATTGATTGTATGTGAAGCTCACAGCTGGGCATCCAGCTTCGTAAGCTGATGGGTGGCGTGTACCTATGGTGCAGCCATTGACATAATCGTGCTTCTCTAATGGGGCTCTCTATGGGTTGTCCAATGGTTAAATTACTCTTGTATAACAGTTGAATGGCCACTTTAAATTAGTTGATTAGCAAATAAAGGGAATATTTCTTGAACATCAGTTGGAATATAAGTTAGTATAACAGTTTGCATGGGGGAGAAATGTGCGATTATCGTTAAAGGGAATATATATATCTGTATAACAGTTTATATAACAGTTTGTATGTCAATTAGTTGTTTGATAATTAAATGGAATATTTCAGGTGTTGTATTCTGGTAGAACAGTTTGTATAACAGTTGGTATAACAGTATAACACTGCTAATTAGATCAAATCAGCTATTAAATATTGAGAAAAAGTGTTCTCGCCCGTGAAGTAAGATTTGAATTATTTATAACAGTTTTAGGGTATCAAAAATGCCATACCCGCACAGTACGAGCTTGGGCTTGTGGGCTTGGGTATGGGTATGGGCATGGTGCACTCAATAGTAATTGATAAAACGTAAATACTCGCTCAACTGCCACTGGGACTCAATGACGCACCAGAAAATGAAATCCGCGCTTCGAGAGTGCTTCTCCTTGGACCCATCAAATCACGGACCTTGCAACCGCACCCTGCAGCCCGTCTCTGGCCCCTGACTATCCACTCAATGCCATATATACAATATTTCGGCTGGGATGCGTTGCACCTGCAGCTGACAGCTGCCTCCCCCTTGGCCTTGGGCTGCTACTGCTACTGCCACTGCCAGTCCTGTGCTGCATCAACAGATGACACTCCACTCCACACTCCACACACACCAAAGGGGAATGGGAATGAGAGCGAACCCTTTTGTGCCCGGGCCGCGACCTGAACTCGCACAAGTGTTGCCTACTGTGCAGCGCCGCGGCATGGCTGAATTGCTCCGCGATGGCCCGGAACAGAGGCGCTGCATGTTGTCAGAGTGGCTTAGAAACGTTGCTCACTGAGAAATGCATAAAAGGACAGACTCGTGCCCGTGTCCGTGCCCGAACGGGATCCAGCTGTGATCCGAGCAGCTCCCCAAATGGCACCCCCGACAAAGGGCGGGACACGGGACACGGGACACAAAGCAATGTCAGCTGCACTAATGCAGCTGGCACACACTCCCCGGGAAAACACCTTTACTCTGGCATGCTGAAGCACTTTTAGGGCCTTTGTGCTCCACGTACCTTTGTGCCACGCACCACACCCACTTCTACTAGCACCGCCCAACGCACCATGCACCATGCACCGAGCACCGATGATTGCGCGGGGCTCAGGGGCAGGTGGTAAGGTCACTCGTCGCTGCTTTTTGGGCGCAGCCCTTTTCTATTTTTTTTTGCACTTTCAGCAGTTTTAATGAAGGCATTTAGCAATACGATGCCGAAGAGAAAAAAATTGAAAAACTAAAAGGAAAACTGACACGCAAATTGCTTGCAAATTGTCGGCGTCAGCGTTGCACTTGACCTCTGACATACCATTTGACTGTCGAAGCGGGGCAGGGAGCAGGGGGCAGGGGGCAGGGGCAGGGAGCAGGAAGCTAAAAGCCAAAGCCAGCAATCAGCATCGATTCCGTTTGACAGTTGAAGTGATTTGTGTTAAATATTCAGCTTCAGACTCAGGTGAATGGTGTCCGGCATAGGGATGGGAGTGTCCTGCTTTGATTTATTGAAAATTACTGATTCAAATACGATGAAAATGTGGAGGAAATGTTATATGAAAGCCAATGGTAAGACGTTTTCGCTGAAGAAATCTCTTTAAAATAAAGAAATATATGGTGGCTTGCCACGTGCCTTGCCCCGATTCCCATTCAGTGCTTTTGGGCCACACCTGCCCCCAACGTGACGCCGACACCTCTGTGCGAGCATGAAACCAGAGTCTAAATTGCAGAAAGCATCAGCAGCTGACACTGAGAATGAAAGTGAAACTAAACCCGCCGCCGGGCATGCGTGAGTGTCCACATGAGACAACTTTTTTTTGTTTGTTTGTTTGTTTCGTTCTGTGCTGTTCGCTTCTGGCCCTGGGGGTCATTCTGCTGACCCCAATCCAACTCTCGAATCCTCAGTCTCAATCCCCGTCCGCACACGCAGCGTCTGTCCGTCCGTCTGTCCGTCTGTCTGACGAGCGCAAATTGATTTCAAGACCCGCGGGCTGAGTGGCAGCGGCGATGGCGACAGAACAGCTTAATTATATTTCGAGTTCTGCCAATTGTTGGGCCCCCGCCTAAAAAAATGACCAGGGAGCGCGAAGGGGAGTCCTGGAAAAAGTGCCAGCAATGAGTGGGAGGGGGGTGGGGTGTTGCAGTCGGCGGCAAGGCCGGTGGCAAGGCCAGGTTAATTAATTTCTGTTTTTTGCCCCGCTCGACCCCGCTCGGACAGGTGGCAAAGTTTTCATTCAATCAAGTGTGGCGCCGCCAAAGCCGCCAAAACTGAGAAAGAACTTTGAACTTGAAGTTTTTTGGCGGCTCTATAGATGGCCCTCCCTCTCCCTCTCTCTCTCTCCCTCTCTCTCTTATGCCACCGATGTAATCTTGTACACCAATGCCAGTGCCAATGCCAGCATTTTAATTAGGCTAATTAATTTTTGGCACAAAAACCCAGAGAGAAAACCCAAGCCAAGCCAACAACAAAGTTTTCGTGCCTCGCCCAGACCCCCACTCGCCTCTGCCTGTGGCTGCTGCTGCTGCTGCGGCGGAGGCGGCTGATGGCGCAAGACGGATAAAAGTTTCCGAAGAGCCCAAAGAGCGCCAAGAGCTGTGGCAGCCACATCAGCTGGAAGTGCAACAGGAAAAAGTTTCGACCTGCCTGCCAAGACCATAGAAATGCGTAGTTTTCATAAATTCCCCGAAAGCGGACGAGTCAGAAACAAAAGTATAATCAAAAGTCGTATAACAGTGGTGGGGCTGTGGTGCGGTCGTCGGACAACAGGTTGTGCAATTTCAATGCGATTCAGGGTTCAGATCCGCCCAAAGAGAGGCCAGAACTTGTTCTTTACCTTTCAGCCATAATTAAGAACTATGCGTTTCCATCTATCGATTGTGCTCAACAAGTTATGAACTTCCAATAAAAGCCCAAGGAACAATTAGCGTGGGAAAGCTATAGATGGTAGGTAACAGACATTGGCATAAGATGTTGAGGAACTCCCATAGATCCTCTGTCTCTCCGCTAATATATCGATTGTACACGTACTCAGAGGCAACTCAGTACCGCTCTTCTTCTCATTGTGAAATGTGAAATGAAATAGCCACAAAATGTTGCCAAATCAGCCATGTCTAGCGTCTGGCCACATCCGTATCCCAACCGAGTCGACCCAATGCTATACCAAAAACAGTTCATAAACATAAGTTGGGGGGGAGTTGGCATCTGGCATCTGGCAATGGCCGGAAGTATGCAGGCGAGCGATGACAAACCCGTTTAGGAAGTTGAACGGCCTGCCATGCCCATCGCCAGGAAGGAAGGAAGCAGGAGGCGGAAGTGTGTAATTTAAGCAGCAAGAGGGACAGGGATAGGGACAGGCCCCTGCACATAGTCGCAGGGCTTTAGAGGAAATCGGGAAGCTGCAACAAGCAGCAGTTGCAGCAACAGACAGAAGCCGAAACACAGAGCAAATCCAACCGCCGACACCGAACGTCACAGGTGGCTCGGTGTGCCCTGGTCTGTCCAGCACAGTCCTGGCCTGTCCTGTCCTGGCCTGTCCTGGCCTCTCCAGACCTGGTACTGTCCATTTTGAACTAGTTTGTACGTTGGCCTGCGGCTAAGGAGTGGCTTGTGGGGCTGGGAATTGAAGTCCGTTTGAATTCAGTGCCAAATATGCAAAACGGCCAAATGCACTTAGTCGATATGGCTGCTCTTTTCGTTGAAGTTTGAAGTTGTTTCAAGTTGCCGGAGTTGCACCATAAATCGTGGCAAGTTGGGCACTCAAAGAGTCGAAAAATGACTTCTAATGCGGGAGCAGGACGAGCACCAGAGGCAGGACGAACAAAACATTTATGGCGCTGGGGGCCTTCGTTGGGGTGGGGGGATGGAAAAACAAATGACAGAGAGAGCTTTGGCATCAACTCAAGTGGCCATAATGGCATAGACGATGTACAGGAAGCTTCGTGTTGTTGCTGCTGTTGCTGTTGTTGCTGTTGTGGCTGTGCGGAAAGTGTCACAGGAAACAGGAAGTGCGGCAGATAGCAAAGCAAAAGTTGGCTACGTCCCAGTTGGAGGACAACGACACCGACACCAGAGTCCATCCACAGCCACCCTCCACCATGGCAGGGCAGGGCACCCTCCGTGCAGCATCATGGATGATCATCAAGGTCTGCCATTTTCCACTCGACAGCAACACAGAGAAGCAGAAAATCTTTAACCGAACTTATAGAATCCATTCCCCATCTCTCTGTGGGGTCCCTTAATTATGCGCTCATTAGAGGCCCGCCCGTTGCCACTGCCACTGCCACTGGCCTGCTCTGTGGCACAGATTTGGCCCCTCTTCACGCAGCTTCAGAGCTCGTTCGAGTACAGTACAGTTCAATTGAATGCATTTCATTTCATTTGGTTTCATTTGGTCTCATTTTGGGTTGCAGTGGGGGGTACGGGGACGGGCACGGGCACGGACTCGTGACGAGCGGACTGACAAATATCTTAATTGCGAGGCAGCAATGCTTTTCGAATGCCTTTTCATCTCTGGCTGGCTGTCCCCTCCCCCCCTTCCCCACCAAAAAAATAGGCGAAAGCAGAAAGTAGAAAAAATCAGGGCCAGGCCAGCAGCAGAGTCTGTGGGATCTCTTCTCAAGGGTGGCGGTGGAGTGGAGCAGTGTGTGTGGAATGGAATGGAATGGAATGGAAAGCTGCCTAATGGCCGCTGGCAAATGCAAAAAGGCTGTTGACGCTTGCTGTTGTTGCTGTTGTTGCTGTTGTTGCAACTTTGCAACCTTGAAGTCACCGAGAATTCAGCAGCAGAAGAAGATTGTGGCAGGCAAAAAATTGAATTTAATTCAAATTGAGCTTGCGAACAAAAGAAATGAGAACTGCTCTCCCCAAAACAGAAAAAAGAAAACAAATACAAAAAACACACAGCTCAACAATGTCTTGGCATAGTTATCCTCAACCTTTCTCTCTCTCTCTCTCTGTCTCTGTTTGAGCCTCTCTCTCTGCCTTCATCTCTTTTTGTGGCATGTGCTAAAATAGACAAGTTTATTGCCAGTTTGGGGCTTTGGGGCAAACAATGACGAGGCCAAAAGGGTAGACAAGTGCTGGGCCTCCTTCTCCTTTCTCCTTTCTGCTTTCACTCGGGGTCTGGTCTCTGGCAAAGGTCAAAAGTATGTCAGTGTGTGTGTGTGTGGTGCTTCCCCTTTTCTTATGATTTTCTTTTGGCACTCTGTGGCATGCTGCGGCGCTGGGTGTTTTTTTTTTTTTTTTGTTTCCACTCGGACCGGGTCAAAAACGTTGGGGCCATAGGCTGACAGTTGTCATGCTGCGAGTGCGAGTGCGAGTAGGTCTCAAGGTGAGAGCAACTTGAGCCAAAGGCTTCTCTGATTCAGCAGCAAAAAGATGGCACCGTCCCTGGCTTAGGCCTTGCGTCATATGGCAGTGGCAGTGTCTCTGCCAGTGTGGCAACTGTCACAAATTGGACATGATGCAGCATCTGCTGCTTACCGATCCTTGGGTTTCAGTTACAGCCAGGCACTATCTCTCAGCTGCAGCCTCAGCACATTTGCGGTCCCGTACGTCCTGTGTGTGCTGCGTCCTGTGTTTGCACTCGGTTATTCATATCCGTTCCATGCCCCCGTACTGCTCGGACCTTAAGCCTAATTGTCGTACAATGTTTGGGGGGGTATGTGGCACGTGGTTGCGGCTCAGGTTTTTCCTTTTTATGACGGCCTGGCCCCGAGAACTAGGTTAAAACGACCGACACTCCAAATGGTGGACAGGACAGAGGGCGGAGGGCAGAGGGCAGATGCTCTCGGCAAGAGTTGTATGACAGTTGTGGATGTCAACAGAAGGCTAAGGTTCAACACATTCCTTGTATAACAGCCGCCACATGACAGTAAAATGTTACATCCATAGCGGAATAGGAGGTATGCCCGAAATGGCAAAATGTTGAAGGTTATTTTCATGGTAATTATTTGTATCTTTAATTGGGACGTTGACGTGCAATGACTGCACCATGAAGTGACCCAAGCGACATCTCAAACAGAGCATGCAGCCCATGGACCGATGGTCGCTGCCGCATTACGCGAAAAACGGTAGATGCAGGAAAGGATAGAGATTATAGTAATTCATTCATAAATCTGTTATATGTAGTATTTTTACAGTTTGAAAGTAAAAAATCACGTGTATAACAGTTCTCAGAATATTAAATACATATATATCTATTGGTATAACAGTTTATATAAGAGCCTGAATACAGTTGATAAACTATTGGATATTATACGAAATAATAAATGCAGAACAGTGTATATAACAGTTGGTATAACAGTTTGTATAACAATTCGTATAACAGTTTGCCTAACTACCTGAAAAACAGCGAAAAACTGCCCCCCGTTCACTTACTTATTCATTTGGCTCAATTTGTAAGTACAACGGCCACATTTTTGGGCACCGCCTCTTCATTTTACCGCCATTTCCATTCCATTTTATGACCGCTTCACGGAGGGGAAACTTTGCTCTTCCAGGGCATTTCCTCTCCCATCAGGGACCGGGCAATTAGGCAAGTTTTTTAAGACGCTCCTTCTGCTTTAGGCCTCTGCCCCACCGCTAATGGCCGCCTATTGTGCCGAGGACTTTGGCCTAATCAACAGCCGAGCAGCAGCAGAAACATTAAAAGCAAAAGCAACAGCAAAAGCAGCAATAGTACGCAAAAGAAGAGGAAAAAAAAAACCAGAAGAGGAAAGTAAATTATTTAGGCATTTTGAACGGTTGATGTCGACCTGACGGCCAATTAAAAACCAAAAATTGCGTCAACTGACAAAACAGACAAACGAGAAATAAGAGAAATAAACGAAAAGTCCCCAAAAGAGGGGGAGGGCGGATCGGAAATGGTAGGTGGCGGTGGCGGAGGCGGCAGTTGAGGGCCAAGTTTAATTGAAAATTATCAAGAACAGACGACAAAGTAATAAAAACGAGAATAAATTTGAGAAATATGAAGGTGGAGCTGAAGCCGAAGTCGAAGCTGAAGCTGAAACTGAAACTGAGGCTGGGGCCAAAAGGTGGCCCGGGATGTGGCCCAAGGAGAGATGAGAGAAACTTCATGGCGCACTCGAGATACTCCATTTTAAAGACATTACGATGGAGGGCTGGTCTGCGGTCCGTGTATTGTGTGTACCTGGAGTGCGAGCCGACACGTTTTCATTGTTTGATAAAATGAAATTTTATGGCATACACCACGGGACAGGGGACACTACCAGATAGAGGATAGAGAGATGGAGAGAGAGAGAGACACACAGCCTGAAAGAGAGGGCAATAACTGACCGAAAATTGAAACAGAGCGGCTATGAATTTTCCGGCACAAGACAATGGCCTAAACGTGCTCTCAGCCAGCAGGGCCCTGGGCCTCGGTCCTCGGTCTGAGTCTCAGTCTCAGTCCTAGTCCTGGCTCAGATCTTAGTCCTGGGCTCTGAGACCCCACTTTGGCTGGAGCTTCGGGAACAGTTTTCCCCAGACTGCAGGGGACGGCAGGGGCCCCTGCAAACAAACAAAACCCAGGAACAGAGTCGGCCGAAGAGCCCCCCAGGAGTGCGGAAGCGGCGGGCAAAATGTTCAAGATAATTGAATGAAAATTCATTCGTGTGCTTTTCGATTTGGGAGTGGGCCGTGCAAGGAGACAACTTTTTTGTGTCCCATCCTCAGATCCTTGTCTGCCCTGCAGCTCTCTCTCTCTTTCTCTTTGTTCCATCCATTCAACTTTTCCATCTGCTCGGTCTCCTGCTCCCTTGACGTTTCTCTGGTTTTCCCTCTGTGCTCCTTCTCCACCTGGTGGTCCCTTTGCCCTTTGCCCTTTCCTGCTGTCTCCCCCCCCGCTTGTTGACCAAAAATGCGTTGCTTTTCTTTTTGTTGTTTGTTTTGCTGATGTTCCGGGGTGCGGGAAAAAGTATTTACATGTCGTTGTCATTTCCGAAATTTTCCAACAGGATGTACAGACATATGAGGGTTGGAGGCAGGAGCTGGGGGTATCACAAATCGAATTAGAGCTTTGTTGTCCCTTGTTGTCTTATTTGTTTAATTTGTAAAAAGGATGCCTGAATGCCCGAATGCCTGGATGCCCGGATCCTGTGGCTGTGCTGTGCTGTGCTGGGGATCCCTTGGCTTCCCCTGACCCACTTATGCCACAGACTCCAAAGGCTTGCTTGTTGACTGGAATCCCTTTGGCTCAACAAGTTGAAGACCGAAAAGAATTTGCATAAAAATTCATGGGGTTAGCCCCTGGAGCTGAAGCGGAAATGCTTAACCAAAAAGGTTGCCATCTGCGATGTATATACATATCTATATCTATATCTGTACCGGCTTCGTATCTGTGTATCTGTACAGCGATTAGTGACAATTCCCAGCAGCATTAAATCAGCATAATTCTGTGATTTCACCATGCACTTTTCCTCGAGCCCCCAAACTCTGAACGTCTTTCGGTGAGGAACTTTCCTTCGCTTCGATGGTGGGGCGTTCTCAATGTCAGCGGCAAAAGTAATTTACAATATCGATGCGACATGGCCACAGCCTTGGCTGCTGGATGACTTCCATTTCCGCCACGCCTGCCGCGCCCCTTCCACACGTTTTCCTTTGGCAAGCTGTCAGCTTTCACCTGTCTTTAGCTTTGGCTCTGGCTCTGGCTCTGGCCCACCATTTTCATTCATTTTCCTTTTTCTGCTTGTATTATTTAACAGATGCCGCTGCCAATGAGGCGAAGATGAAGGCAGCGGTGTTCTCATTACTTAAAAGCGCCGCCAACGTTGATTGAACGTGTCGAAAGGGGGCGGGAACGACACGGCACCGGCGCCCTTGAAGCTGGGCGGTGGCAGGGGCAGGGGAATTGTGAAAGTGAAACTGAAAAGATTGCAATGCTGCATTGCTGCAGTTCTGCGGGTGATGCCCCATCTCCTGTGGCATGTTTTGCAAAGGGGAGTGTGTGGGGGAAGCCCAGGTTAAAAGTCAATTAAAATGTAATGCAATCTGTAAGTCAATAAATAATTAAATTGCATCGCTCTGGCAATCGTTAAGCGAATGCAATACAAGTAATTCGATACAAATATCGATTCGATTAGAGCACTTCAAGAGCAATAAAAAAGCAGCAGGTCTCAGGTTTCATACCACTTGCTGTCGATTAATTATCGATAGCTGTGCAACAATTAACAAATCTGTTTCCTGGATGGAGTTACAGCAATAGGAAGTGGATTATACAGTCTTCCTATAATGGATAGGGCCAGAGATAGATCTCTCTTCAGTCGGCGATTCGGTGCGATAACAGAGACAACAAATCGATTGAATCGATTATGATTTCCATTACCAAATTGAATTGCTCTGACGCCAGTCGCTGCCTCTGGCATCCTCCGTCCAATACTCGAGACGTGCATTCATTCACCGCTGAATATTTATCGAATAATGAATAAGTCGTGCCACACTCACACACGCAGACCGGTGGCAATAGATTCCATTAGGCGTATTACCCAAGAAAAAGAGATACAAAATTTATTGAATTGCAGCCAGAATGAAGAGAACAAAAAGAAAAAAATATCGATACAGAAATACACAAACGCACGGAGGACTGGCGGATGCGGATGCGCGGATACGTATTGCGGATGCAGAAAGGATACTTTGGATCCTTTACGGGCAAATTTACGGATGTGCTCAACCGACTTGCAAGGTGGCTACATCTCGCCGGCTTTGTGGATTGGGTCTCCGTCTCCGTCTCTGCCTGGTTGTGGCTGCCATGAATGGGCCAATAAAAAGAGATGCATAAAAATATGAATTTTATGCCCGTGTATTTAAAACGACAATAAGCACCGCCGAGACTGTGTGGACTGTCGGCTGTGTGGTGCGAGTGCGTGTGCGTGTGCGTGTGGAGCCAGGGAGGCAGTGGGGCAGAAGTTAAGCTCAAATCCCCCGCACTGGCAATCAAAACAAAATAAAAAGGTGGAAGAACAGCCATAAAGAGGCCCGATGAAGAGGAATAAAGCGAGGACGGCGAGAGCAACAAATGCGCTCAATGAAGCTGAAAAGCAACAAATGGCGAAATGAGAAGCGGATGAGCGGAAAGAGCGGAAAAGGCGGAGGAAAATCAGTTTGAATGGCTGCTGGAGCGACAGAGATGGAGGCAAATCAAATTGGAAAATGAAATGGAAACACGAAAAACTTTCGATTCCTTTACTTTCCTCTCGTTTTCCTTTACTTTCATTTTGTTTCGTTTCGCCCGGGACTGGGCCCGGGACTGGGCCTGGGACTGGGCCTCGAGCAGGTGAAGACGACGACTGTCTCTGGCAGCTGCTGAACATGAAAATGAGTTTTCTTTTTGCCTTTCTTTGGGCTTTTCATGCGGCAATCCAAGCCAAGCCAAGCCAAATAAAAATAATAATAAAATCAGCGCAATAAGCAAGCAATGAAAGCCACCAGAGAATCCACACGAAGAAAGTCAAACAGACAGAAACAGACAGAGGCCGAGGCCCACACAGTGCGAGTGAGGAGGCATCGATTTATACACAGATGAGCAATCATAAATATTAATGTTAAATACAGGACCCTGGACTGTGGACCCTGGACCCAGAGGGAACGAGGGAATTGCAAGAGAAGAGGGGCCTACCTCGCGAGGCCTCGTACCAGTGAACATTTTCTGCCAAATGTTATGGCAATCGAAATGGGGGCCAAAAGAGGCCATTGGACATGGCATGGAGCTACAGTACTACTAGTAGGGGATGAATGTCTCCCATTAATCTTCAGATAGGGCCTCTCCGCAAAAAGGGATCTCTCCATTTGGCGTTTGGCGACACTGAGGCGCTGTCTCTGATTTATTTGCCAGCGTGTACAACGCTGCGTATGCTTATTTTTTTGCCATACATCCCTTCCTATCAATGACAGCGGCTTGATTTTGCATTTAAAAGTGAATTATATATCTGCAGATTCCCCAGTCAGACAGTAAACAGACAGCCAACGCGAGTGGGAGCCGCGAGGCGGTAGGCAGAGGAGAATTGTGCAAACATCTTGCCACATAAGCGACAATTTATTTGCATATTTCCACGAGAAGGATATCGGGGCAGACGTTAGGGATGAGTGAGTTTTTCTGCTGGCTGCTTACAACAACAATAACAAAAGAAAATTGTGAGAACTAATACATCTATTCAGAAGAAACAACTTGGTTAAGAAGGGATTAAGGAAGTGACAACCAAGTAAGAGGCGTCAGACCGACGCTTTTACATTGCTTCTCAATTATAGCTCCAGCATTTGTTCAATAACACTACAGATACTGGCAATAGACACATAGCATGCACATATATACTGTTTGTTCTCAGTGATTCATAGAATTCTATAGAAGCCAGCATTGCAGCGCACTATCTCCCTTTCTCTGTGAGTGCAAGTTCCATTAAGTGAACGGAATGCAAAACCATTCGATAAGGAGTATTACAATGTACCCTGCACAATATCTTTGTGCATCATTTGGTGTGTAATCTTTCATGTTTATTGTCCACTGATTACCGTTGATCAACTGTGTTTCCACTTAAAAATCGCTTTATTACACACATTTGTCGTATTATTCTCGCTGTTTTTGTTTGACCCATTTCAAATTGTTATCGAATTAATATTGTGACACATTTGAGTGTCGCATTGATCCCATTTCGGGGACAAACGCACACCGAAACCGCAGAATCAACTCCTAACCCCAAAACCCACACCCCGCTCTCTGTTTGTGTTTAATTATGTATGTAGTATATATGTATATATATTTGGTTGGTTGTTTGGTAGAGTGTATGGGTGTGTGTTTACATGGCTGCCATGTGCTGTGTTGTACAAGACGCTTACATTTCGGATTGTGACTTGAATTTCATATATAGAACCCCCCGAGTCCCCAGCCCTAGGCCCTTGGGTTTGTTTAACATTTTCCAAAGCATATCGAAACTTTTGTATTGTCACACTATCGCACGTGTCTGTGCGTGCGTGCGTGTGTGTGTGTGTGTGTGTCCATTGTTTGGCTTGGCGCTGACTTCCGCTTCCACTTCCGCTTCCGCCCGATAAACAAATGGCGCCAGCCAACGATTAATTATTTTGATTTCTAGACTAGGGTCCACCTACGCGCAGGGGAGGACGAGGACACAACAGCCGGGGACAGACACACGACACGTGTCCTGGCCGGGGCTTATTGGCAGTTGCCATAAATAATAGGCCTTCCGATGAAGCATGAAGATTGATGGGGAGTTATCGATAGACGATAGGCTCATTTATTGGCTGTACTTCGAGATGGGCTTATAAATTCATAGGCTTATGCTGGATTACGGACTCGTCCTGAACGTTTGTTAATAGATTGTGGTCCCGAGCTGAAAGCTATTCATAATGCAAATGAATGGAACGGAACGAATCGCTTAACCGACTTCCCTTCCACTTGGATCAATATTTGTGCAGCGTAACGACGTAACAATTATGAATCGATTCAACTGATTAATTGTATGATTGAACTGTTCGGCCTTACAATCGATACTATGGGGAACTCCGACAAATAGCTCAAAGAAATATTTCAAATATCTCAATAACTTCAATGGAGTTCCTTTGTGCTGTTGTGGCTAACAGAATTCCTTGGCGATTATTTCTTGTGTGTTTGCTGAGCCTATCAATAAACCAATTTTCACACAATTTTCCCCCATTTCCACCATCTTTCCATGTGTGTGTGTGTGTGTGTGTGTGCTTAAAACCACAACGAAGCACTTTTGGGCACGTTAATGTGCTTTAGCCTCAGCCTCACACACATGGACACACATACACGTACGAGGCGTAATTAATGATTGAACATATACCTACACCTACACCCACCCTCTCTCCCTTTCTCTCGCTCTTCCTGGCTCTTTCTCGTCGCCCAAATGTATGCTACACTTCTTGTCTGTGAACGCAAAATATGCTGCTCATTATTTTTACGCACTTCCCGCCCCACCCACATCGCCACCCACATCCACCCCCAAGAACGTGTGTACAGTGAGTGTGGGAGAGGTACGCACGTGCGTATAAATTATGTTTTTGGCTTCATTATGTGGCCAGAGGAGACAGGCAGTGCAGGGCGGTGTGCGCATTAAAAATCAATTCAAGGCGGTGGCTACGGCTACGCTGCCGAGTGGCACAGCCACAGCCATGGCCACAGCAGCAGCGGCATAATTTTATATTGGATTTTAATGACTCGACTAATAGCATTTTCTTCTTTCTCTCTCTTTGTTTTTTGGCTCGTTTTCAGGGATCAGCCGCAAAATGGAATGACCCGCACTGCCGCCGGTGGCCACGACGTTGCATAGCCAGAAGCAGCAGAAGCAGCACTTCAGACAGCAGAAGCAGCACCAGGATCCGCAACAGCTGCAACAGCAAGAGCAACGGCAACAGTCGGGAGCAACATTCCGTGTGGGAATGGCCAGCGACGTCGCGTGGCAGCAGCAACAGACGGCTGCAACAACGATACGAAGCTCAACAACAACACCAGCAATAGATTAAATCAAATGCATTCCAACGAAGAGCCGCCCATGACGGTGATCGTCGATGGAGGAGGAGGAGGAGGAGGAGGCGGCGGACAGCAGCAGCAGCAGCAGCAACAGCAGAAGATGCCTCGCAGCGGCAGCCAGAGGTTGCGGAAAACGAGTTCCTCCAGTGCCAAGGCTGCGATACCAGTACCTGCGGCGACAGCGACAGCTGGCACCATGCAACGCGCACATCGACAACCATCGAACGCCTCCGCGACCGCCAGTACCGATTCGAGGAGGCGTCGCTATCCGGGCAAGTCGGAGCGACACGATCGCCAGGACCGACAGGAGCGACAGGACCGCCCGGATCGCCAGGAGCGACAGGACCGCCCGGATCGCCAGGAGCGACAAGACCGACACGACCGACAGGACCGACAGGAACGGCAGGAGCAGATGCCACGCCGCCGGGCCGGACGACGCCATAGTGGGGCCTCCTCGCTTAGCGATGCGGTGGCCAGTACTGCCGGCCGCGGGCGCCATCGACGTGAGGCGAGATCGGGGGCCATCAGCTCTTCGACAGCGTCCAGCTGCAATGGCAGCTGCAGCTCCGACGACGGCGACTCCTCGCACACATCGTCCTCATCCTCGTCCAGCTCCTCAGGCGAGCCGAATCTGCCGTATCCCGGCTTCCCCGAGATATCCATGAAGGCCCTCACGCAGTACACGCGGCCACGCAACTGGTGCCTTATGCTCATCACCAATCCATATCCTTTTTGCACAAACAAAACACAACACCCGTCGATGTACATCCCTTGGTTGGGGTTGAGCGGGCGATGGGATGGAATGGGATGGGATGGCAACTCTAATTGCCATTGTCCTTCGCTGGCGTTTTACCCCTGGGTGCCGTGTGTCTGCGTCTGCAGTGTCCTTGCCACAGATTTCACAGGATGTGCTGTGAGCCTATTGATTTTTCACTTCTTTTTTTTGTGGCAAACTTCTCTGTTTTGCCTAGGCCTAAGGACACACACGAGAGCCAGTGTTACTCTTTTGAAATAGAATTCCATGTACTCGAGTATTCTCTAAATATTAGAAGGTACTCGTACGAGAAGTACATGAAATTTACGTGGAAATGACGTGGGAGTATCCAGGAATATATCAGTTCCGCCAGAACCGAAGAATCAGCATCATTTGATCAGTAGATTCGATGACCCGTGCCTCTCAGTCCGTACGGAGTGTCTAGATGTCGAGGTACGGGTAGCTCGATTCCGACTGCGTAGTATCGATTTTTTTGCTTTCTTGGGACCGACTTTGGACCGACATCGAAGACTGGGTATTTTGTTGTTTAATTATTCGGACGGAATTCGGAAAAGACTGTGTATATTGTTGTTGGATTCTGGGGATCGACTCAGTCAAGTAGTGCAAACGTCCCTATGTCTTTGGGGCATCAGAACAGCTCTTTGATGCCTCATGAAACATCTTGTGTAGTCTTTGGCAGTTTTCTCTTTGGACTTGTATTGTGTAGTAGGACTCAAAAGTAAACCAAAAATGGTAGGGGACTCATCAGTGTGGCTATCGATTGGGACCGAAGAGTATTCACATTTTGGTTTGGGGAAATTTAATTTGGTTTTCGCAGCAGTGTGCGCATAAATAATATATATCTGTATGGTATTCATGATGGGTGGACTTGTCCCGGTCCCAGCGGCTTCTTCCGTTCCACGAGCCGTTCTGCGATGTGCTGTTGTTGTTGAGCTGTTTTCATTTTCCGCTCTTCATTCATTTTCCGTGGATAAAGTGCGCCAATCGGTGGCATATCCATGCCCATGCCCATGGCCGATTCCTATTGAAACATATATGGCACGATGTCCTGGCGGAAGATGCTGCTGCTGCTTGTGCCCCATGCCGCATATGTGTGTGCATGAAAAATCGCTTTGCATATCGCTTTCCCTCCCGCTGCTGGGCGCACTTCACATTTCATTTCGAGCGAAATTAAAATTGACTGACGTTGATATTTATTTATACTGGAGCCATGACACACACGCCGCCAAGGAATCGTGTGGCAGGAGTTGGCTTCTGAGCGAGGGGGTGGCGGGGGCTGCAGGTGGGTGTCAGTAAATTATGATAATTGAGTTTAGGCGGCAGAGTCATTTTCTTGAGGAGTTATTTTAGGCATCCGGCAAACGTTGATGGCTTCGATTATCCACTTGATATGCCCCCCCGTCATCTTTTGCTGGCGATTGCTCTTGTCCCCGTCCCCATTTGCAGAAGTACTCGTATATAATCGCTCTCTCGACGCTTGCCACTTAATTGTTTGCCATAAATTTTGATTTTTGCCATTGTTTGCGCATTTCCTCACTCCTCTGTCCCTCCCGTCACTCTTTTCTCCAGTATCCATTGTTCAAAGTATTCTTTTCTATATACCGCTGACATTTTATGGATTTTATTGTCGCTGGGGCTGCTGTCAAAGTTTACGATGCCTTGGATGTCTGAGACACAGCCGCAGAGACAGGGATCCTTCGCTCCCCGAGCGGCACTTATTCTTAATCGGTTGCAGCATTCGATTGCGATGGCAAAATCTATTTTCCAACTTTTCCTGCTTGCATTTCAATTGGCGGGCAAGTAATCAAAATGCTTTGGCTAAACTAATTTAAGTTCAACTTTTAGTGGCTTCCTTCCTTCCTCGCGGCCGCTGGCGACATTCGCCTTGGATCCGTCTCCGGCCAAGTTGCAGCCTGAGGTCAGAGCTCAGAGCTTAGAGCTCGGAGGACCTCGGTGGAGCGGTGTGTCTCAGCGGTGCTCAGACATTTGCCAAAAAGTTAAAGCCGTCTGAGTGTCGCCTGCCGAGTGGCCTTGCGTATCGATAGCGACACCGACACCGATACCGAGCTTCCCTTCAGACCTGGCGTCTACCCGCCTGAAAGTGTAATCAAATACAAGGCAACTCGGCCTTGGTGCTGCCTCTTCAGCTCGCCAGCTCGTCAGCTATTCCCCCCAAATTAGCCAACGACGAGAGGAGACGACTTGGCCACATATCATTCGAGCAGCCTGTGGACAGGGGCAGTGGCAGTGGCAGCTCCCTGCGAAGTTTCCACTTTGGACATTTTACGGTGCTTTTAGCGTGAAATGTGTGTGTCTGTGTGTGGGGTGGGGCACGTGCAGCGTTGCATGCGAGGCCACTCTGGGGAAACATACTGTACTGCTGCTGGGTACTGGGTACTGAGTGGAGTCATCAGCATCTGGCTGCATCCCTATGCGGTCGCCATTAGGACCAGACGCGGTCATGGCACGGACACGGAAGCCAGCGCGGACACGCAGATCTCATTAGCATGGAGTGTGCCTGACTATGGGGTAATGTGAAACCGCTACTGCCACGCCCATAACTAATTATGACATGCACAAGGGGCAGTACGTGGACTGTAGTCATGCCCCAAAATGCCTCAACCTTCAGAGGCAAGCCTGCGGCAAGCCACAAATGGGTGAGCCACGGCAATGGGCCCCACTTGGACCTCATGCATCTGCATCTGCCTATGTTAATCCACTATAAAAGCCCTCACTCTACTCAATACATAATTTCTCAAGTTGTTCCAGGTATCTTTGACTACTTCATCGATTTCCATTGGGAATCGTGCTCGTGGCAACGCCGTGCAGTGCCGGGCTCCATCGATGGGGGGCTTTACTTTCGCTTGATATCATCGCATAAAACCAATTAAATTGATCGCTTTCATTGGGCAAACTTTTGGGCCGCTGTCAGGCCAATTTATCTCAAGTATTTTTCAGTTTTTTCTCTTTCAATTTCTTGGCTCTTGGTTCTTGGTACGCTTTTTCCATTCCTTTGCCCTTTGCTTTTTTTGATGTTTTTTTATTCGCTTTTCCTCATTGCTGTTTGCACCTCTCCAGGCCGTTTCCCCATTCGCTTTCATTGCGTTTCTCTTTCGTGTATTCAGAAATCCTCATCCTCGATCCGCTGTTCAGTCATCTTCCATGGCTTTTGCTCCTGAATTTGGGGTTTCATTGAGGGTTTTGCTGCTGCTGCTTTTGTTTGTGGGTCTTTTAATTTGTTGCGATTTCTGCACGCTTGCATGCGTCCTTGCGATGCCCCCTTGCCCGTGCTCGTGCCCGTGCCCCCTTGCCACACTTTTGCTGCCTCCTCGCCCCTCCCCACCCTCCCGTTGGCCGACTTTACGCTCGACTTAATTTGTTTACTGTTGGTTTGGGGGCCATCGCTGTTGCCAAATCAAAAATAATGCGCGCATACCCGAGAGTCCCTCTACAGACCCCACTCCACACGCCTCCCCTTGCAACGCCCCATTCTTTGACCTCTGCTGGGCCGCCTCTCCGCACCGCCACTCTGTCGGATTGAAATGAAAGCATCGACAGGGTCGATGTTGCCGCTGTCGCTGTTGTCGCATGGGTTTTGCTGCTGCAATATTTATACGCGTACGTGGGGCCACCTGCTTTCCCTCCAGCTCCGCCCACATTCGGCCTTTGTCTGCGCTTTTCATATATGAAAAGCCCCCTCAGCCCCCCACCCCCCAAATCTGACCCCGACCCGGGTCTGACCCGGGTCTGACCCGGGTCTGGCCTGCATGCATACGCGTATTACGGCCCGATGCTGCCCGCTGGTCTCTCGCACCGCACATCATGTGGCTCCTAATGAATTGTCCGCTTTTTTGTTGGGGCCTTAACTGCTGCTGCTGCTGCTGCATGCCCCTCCTGCATGCCCCCATTGTGCCACTGCACGTTTTATCTTTAATTGTGCGTTAATAGCGTAAACATTTTTGCCATTTTCCCAGCATGTGTGTTCGCTTCTTAATTGCGTCGCCCCATTCCACACACCCATCCTCATCCCCATCACCATCTCCTTTCTGCGAGTATAGTGTAGGGGCAGAAAAGAATGAGTCCTTGGCGCTCATTTGGCAATGCATTAAGCCTGCATGGGACTGGGATTGGTCCTGGCCTTGTGTATTTGGATCTGTATGCGGATGTGTGTGTGTGTGTCGGTGGCGGTGGCGAGTGTTTACCCAATCCAAGTGTGGCAGCATGCTTTTAGACGACAAGTGGCAGCTGAGGGTCCTGCATCAGGTGGAATGCACCGCATCCCTTTGCTCTCGGCCATGGCCTTCGGTGGGAGCCCCCTATCTTTCTCTATCTCGGGGCTTGCCCTCAGAACTGCGAATCGAGCAGCGGGCCAGAACGTGATCGAATCGAGTGGCTTCTGGGGAAATGATTGAATGACTGACTTGTCGGCCAGCCAGCGTGCCAGCAAGAAGTCCAACGTAATCGTCCACAGCCAAGCTATAACGATATATCGACTCCAAGATGCCCCTTAATCGGATTCGATAACCGCTCTGCTGCAATGAAACATGCGAGGTTTTCAAAATTCTGGATGCCACAGCGGGATATTTTCATCTTTTTTTTGCTGGGATACATTAACATGTTGGGATGGACGACAGGACTTGGAGCAAGGTGCGTGGTCCGAGTGGCGCTGCTGCATGACACGCGACTTGTATAAACAGACGTATCCCTATATGCCGGGACATATGCCTTTTGGCTTTGGATGGAGTATACCCCATTGGGGGCACTAGTAAGGGGTATAACCGCAACCGAAACCATGCCAAACGAGAGACCGACAAGCGACAAACCGCAACGATGTGGGAGGGATGGGAAATGTGGGAGGGATGGCGAATGTGGCGGGGGCGCGTGGAGGTGCTGGAGGAGGACTGGAGGACCAAATGCAGCCAAGTTGACAAGCACTTGAGTGCGCATTAGAGGCGACTGCAAGTTGTTATACACTGTCCCTGCCTGCTGGCTCCTCCTTCCTCTGCTCCACTGCATACTCGCCCCACCCACACCTCACTCCACTCCTGTTTCGTATTGGTATTCGTTCTCAAGGACCTGCTGCTTTGCCATGTATTGTGTTGGTTTCCCCCTTAACTGAATCGGCATCTTTTGCATCGAATGGTCGCCCCGCACGTGGTTCGAGCGCGTCTCCATTCTGGTCATCCTGCTCAACTGCATCACCCTGGGCATGTACCAGCCGTGCGTGGACGATGCCTGTGTCACGAATCGCTGCAAGATACTGCAGGTGAGTAGCCCCTCTCCAAGCTGTGCCCACACTCGCAAGTTTGTTGCCCTTCGCCTATTATCCTGTCAGCATTGGTGTCACATTAAATGCCATTTATTTTGGCAATTTTTTGGCTCACTTCCTGACGGAACGACAGAATGCCTGACTGCTCTCTGACTGCCTGCCTGCTGGCTGATGACATCAAACGAGGCACTTCGGCTCATTAGACAGCACAGCACCCACCTCACGGCAGGGGTTCCACTAAGTGGGGGCTGTGGGGCAGGGGGATGGGGATGGGGAGTGTCAGGCAATTACAGAGCGTAGGGAAAATGTTGAGAGAGCGCAACGTGCGAAAATGTCTGTAAATGATATGTAAGCCATGGCGACATTTTGGCCGCAGCCAAGTGTAAAGCGACACGAGCAGGACCTCAACCAGGACCCGGGACCCGGGACACCACGCCCGCATAAGGACAAAGGAAAAAGGCAAGACAGAGCCCCGACATGGGGTTGGGGTTGGGGTCTGGGTCTGAGCTGCACGAGGAGAAGACAAGGCATCGCCAAATTGGCACACAGGACAAAGTCAAAATGACAACGACAGCCACACGGTGACATAAGTGGGCGCCTCGCCCCCTCGACACCCGCCCAAATAGCTGCGAATAAGTTGAAGGATACCATAGCAGGGCAGAGCAGAAGAAGGGAAGAAAAAGATGACGATGATGTCGCCAAGGCAAACTCATTTCGTGTCCATGTATGTGACGCCTCCTCTGATGCGATGCGATGCGATGTGATGTGCTGTGAGGGGGATGTGGATGTCCTTGCCTCCTTGATGTCATCAAAAGCAGGTGGAGCATGAGAGGGAGAGCGAAAGAGACACCCCCATAGTCGTTAGTGGCTGGCAGCTAATTTTAATTTGATCAACTCTCGTTAGTTCGTTAGGTCTTTAATCGAATTTTGTGTTGTGGTGTGTGCTCAAGGAAGGCTCCCCCAAAATACAAATGAGCCAAAGGCAAAACCTATGCTTAATTTAAGGAGAATAAGAGCCAGAATATACACATTCCCATGTGCGTTTATCTCATCTCATTTTGTATATGTTTCTCCGTGGATAGATCTTCGATGACATTATCTTTGCCTTCTTTGCCCTGGAGATGACCATCAAAATGGTGGCCATGGGCATGTGTGGCAAGAACACCTATCTGGCGGACTCGTGGAATCGCCTGGACTTCTTCATCGTCCTGGCCGGCCTGCTCGAGTATGTGATGCATGTGGAGAACCTCAATCTGACGGCCATACGAACGATCCGGGTGCTGAGACCCCTGCGGGCCATCAATCGCATTCCCAGTAAGCCGTAGTGCCATCTTAATCCATCAGTCCATCAATCAATCAATCGATCGATTCGTTGCAGGCATGCGAATCCTTGTGATGCTGCTGCTGGACACGCTGCCGATGCTGGGCAATGTCCTGCTGCTCTGCTTCTTTGTGTTCTTCATCTTCGGGATCATCGGCGTCCAGCTGTGGCAGGGCATCCTCAGGCAGCGGTGCACCCTGGACTGTCCCGAGGGCATGATCTATCCCATCACGTGAGTACTCCAGCGGGGTTCTGATTGTGGGGCACGGGGTATGGGGCACAAGGGGCATATGGGGCATATGGGTGTGGGTAATGGTTTTCGGTGGACATATTCGGGCGGGGCGGGCTTCCAGGATGCATATGTTTGTCTCTGTCTGCATCATAAACATCCGTTTCGTACATACATGCATATGTATCTGTTATATATACATATATGCATACCGTACACCGTATACTGTACATAAGTGTATATATATATCGATATATATTCGTTGTGTCTTGGTTTTTTTTTGGTTTTGATTTTTACTAGATCATCATCCAAGCAACATTTGAGGGGACCTTCAGCAGAGTCCTCCAACTGCTTCTTTCTTGTGCTCCTGTTGCTCTTTTTGTTTTGGTTTTTGCTTCGCTTTTGCCTTAAAGCCCACACCAATACACTCTCGCACACGCTCCTCACCACACACACAGATACCCACAGACACCACAGACACAGAAACAAGATATGATGGAATCCCCCCTCCGCCCCGCACACCCCACCCACTGAGCCAATTGCATCACAGACAATGTCCCTCCACTGAAATCTGCATACGAAATCCTGTCAATTTTGATGAACTCTCCACCGTATATCCCTCTCAGTTCCATTTTCTGTCCGTCTGTCTGTCTGTCCGTCTGTTTTCCGCCTCTCGGTTCCACTGTCTGTCTGTCTGATCCATCCATCTCCTCCCCTCTACATGCGGCTGGCCAAAAGCATCCGTTCTGAGGTCCTGCCATTGACAGCACGAAGGGGACATAGACAATGGCTCAACATCGTTGCTGCACAGTGGTTGGATCTTTGGGTAAGAAACAACCATGGAAGATGGGACATCTGCTCTACTCTTCCACACTCTTCAAATAAATATAGATCCTAAATTACAATTAATGGTTATGGCCAGAGCAACAGGGCCTTCAGTCTGGTGATTGCAAATATTTCAAACCATTTTCGAGTGCCTCAGTGGCACTGTGTCCCCGCCGCTGACAACAGTATTGAAACTTGGCCAAAACAATCATTTATCATCGAAGTCGAGGGCACTCTCCTCCTTGCTCAGCACCACGCATACACACAGCACACACACACACACATGGACAGCGAATCCCCTTGAAGTAGACTACAGAATTTTTGGGTCGCTGCGCGCTTAGCTCAAGAGACCCGATTTCGATTTCGTTTTGTACTGCTTTGTGCTCCCCGTTCCGTTTGCCTCTCTTATGTTTCTTTTCTGTTTCTGTTTCTGTTTTCCCTTTGTTTTCGTTGTTTCATTGTCTCCTTGTTTGTTTCTTTGCTCTTTCGTTTGCTTACTTCCGCATGCTCTCCTCAGCTGTACATAATGTTTGTTCACACATCCATTTACCCATATACCAACCCTCCGCCCACCCCCCAACCCCCCTCGTACATACATCTGTACCATACGAAAGTATGAGAAAACATGCGTATGCGTATTTTTGATGCAGTGCTGCAGTGCTGGTCCTGCCCCACGTTTGGCTCTCTCTCGGTTGGCACTAAGTACAGTACTAAGTACTCGTAGTTGTTGCACATAGCTGTGTGCAAGAACAGGCCAAGCATACTGCCAACTATTTGCAAGAATATTTTGCAGTGGCCTCCCATTTGGCATTTCATTTTTCATTTCATTGATATTTTTTATTTCTGCCAGGCAACTCGCTCGGGAAAATATCCTTTGAATTAAATATTGTGTGGCTTAATTTTATAATTTGTAAAACCTTCATTTGTAGCCGCCCCTCTCCTCCTTCGGGAGGAGCTCCTTTAGCTCCTTGTCCACACGTGTTTTTTCGTTCCGTTTTTAAATTTTGTTGTGTGTGTTTTTTGTCATTTGTCCTCGTATGTCCTCCACGCCACATTCGCACGGGGCTCCACTCGCAATAAATGTTGCCAGGTGTGTGAGAGCCCTCGCCGAAGTCATGCTGTATATACACCCATGCCACCATATACAAACACACATACATGGACACACACACACACCCACACACACACACACACTCACATACAAGCAAACAGACAGCGGCCAGCGATACGTCCGCGGGGAGGCGTTGAATCGTTGAGGCGCCCCGCCAAAGCGGACGGACCCGCATCAAAGGCCACAAACAACAGAACATACATATAGTCCAGGATATACATATACATGTATATGTATATATGTATATGCATATATGTTCTCTTCCAGTTTTTCCTCAGTTTCCTAAATTTATATTTTGGTTGAGACAAAACACCAGAAAACCACAGAATCCCACAAAAGAAAAACAAAAAAAAATAAGAAAATAATTTAGAAACAAAGAAAAACAAAATAACAAAAAAATAGTAGTAGTAATACTCGTCAAAAAAACAAAAATGCAAATGCAGATGAAAAATGAAATGTAAAAAATGAAACAAAAACGAAAATCATACCGGGAACAAATTTTTTGTTTACAGGGGACTACCTGAAGTGTACAGAGTTCGAGTCCGTGTTAACTCGTAAGATAAAATGATTTATTTTCCCCCCTTTTAACCTAACCTACACACACACAAATATATCTACTATACACCCACACGCACACGAACACGAACACACACACAGAAACCCAGACACCCCGACACGAACACCACACACACACAGAACAAAACAGAAGAAGACGAAACCAGACACAAACAGATTCTAATAGCCGTCTACTAATTGCTACTAGTGTCCTACTACTACTACTACTACTACTACCACTACTACCACTACTACTACTATTAATACTAGATCCTGTCTATATACTCGTACTTGTACTAAAATAAATGTAATCTCTAAACTCTCTCGCTCTTTCTATAATCGCTCTTAGTCTGTTAACCCGTAATAGCCCTCTCTAAATCGTCTCTCTGTTAACCCTGTTAACCCCTTAAACCCTCTAATGCGATGTTCTCTGTACGGCGTCGTAGCGCACACTATCTTCTCACACACTCACAAAGACAGAGAGCCCTGAGCCGATGGCGCTGTCCTCTGCTCAGGGCTTTCTCGAAACCCCTTTGAAAGCTCTTTTTTCCCAGCTAAAGCTCGCTCTCTTACCCCGATCAGTGATGAAGGTGGAGCGGATCAGATTTGCAATCTCTGCTCTCTCTCCATCCACAAAGATCTACATATCTCCTTCTCAGTTACACCACAACACTCAGACTCTCTTTCTCTGTCCCACTCACGCTCACACGTTTGATAGTCGACACACTCTCCCTAGTAAATGTGCATAAATACTCGTACTCAATACATAATTAGTAAAGTAAAGTATACTCTTGCCAATACGATTATACTCTGTCTCTATCTCTCTCTCTCTCTATAACTATCCATCTATTTCTCTGTATAAGTAATATTTGAATATATATGAATATATATATATACGATATACCAAACTATACCAAATACTCGTATCAACTAAACTAGAAAACTAAACAACTCGGCAAACAGAATAGCTGTCTCTACTGTCTCGTATCTCGTAACTAGTGTATCTCCTCCCCCCCCCACACACACACACACACACACACACACAACTGTACCACTGCAGAATCTTAGACCCAAGTCTTAGTCCTATTCCTAGCCCTTGGTTGAACAACACATCCTTAAAGTAGAACACCACTCGATATACTCGTATGTTTTAGCTTTAGCTCCTACTTAACACCTCCCACTAAACCCCCGTAAACGTGCCGCTATGCCCTCCGCTATTGGAGCCATAGAGTTGATGTTGATGTTGATGTGGCGCCACTTGAACCCGATCTCCACTCTCCACTAAAGCTAACACACACTTGCAACGATATATAGTATATATGTATACATAAATAAGAGTGCTATATGAAATTGAGGCCAAATCTCTCCCTATCTCTCCTAAAACTGACCCCCTTGCCCCCTTACCCCCCTACCACCTACCGCCCCTAAGCCTCTGACTCTGTTTGTGTTTCTGTTTCAGTTTCAGTTTCGCTTGTGTTGCGTTTGCCAAATTTTCGTTTTCGTTTTACAATTTTCTGTTTCATTTTTGACACACAAATATGACATGTTGCAGCAGGACCCCCAGACACCCAGAACCCAGGAGCAGCAGCAGCACCACCACCACCACTGAAACATACAGTGAGACAAACAGTAAAACAACCATACCAATTAGCAACAACTCGTACAGCACACAGAGATACAGCCAGGATAAAAACGGGCAGTACCCCTTTAGGAGCCAAGGCAGGGGAAGTGCCTTGTGACATTGCTTTGGCTAAGAGTTTGCCCTTTCAAACTCATAAATATTGGGTTTTTGAGATATTTTTTTTAGCCACTTCCATTCGAGATAATTATTAAAAGGAAAAGTTTCAAAATCAAGATATTTCTTGACTCTGCTCATTCTATTAGTTTTATTAGTTCAGTGGCACAGTTCTGGAAGTGAAAGGTGTCAAAGACTACCCTGTGTTTCAGTCCATTCAAGGGAGACGTTCTGCTAAGATGATGATCCCAAAATGTATACTACAGAAGGTACTCTTAGCCATCGTATACTCCAACTTTCACAGTAGTCAGGCGACGCTCGTCTGCATTTCGAAGGAGTTTTCACTGTAGATTGCGGGGCTCCCATTGCCTGTCCTTTCAGAAAGCTGCTCCTGCTGTTCACTTTGCACTGGGGTACACTCGCATTCACTTAATTATTAATTAATTAATATTTGTTCGTTTTTTTCTTGAATGTTAAAGTTTCGCTCCACACACAAACACACAGATACATAGGAATAGTGCAGCAGCACAGTATTCCCCCCACCGCAAACCCCTCTGTGTGTGTGTGTGTGTGTGTGTGTGTGTGTGGGCGTATGTATCTTTTGTAAGCTCAACTCTTTTTACAGGAAAAACCATCAGTTTCTATTGCAAAGGTATTTAAAGCTGCCCCTCCACGCCCCTCTACACCCCACCGAAACATTCCACCTTTCGCTCTCGCTCTCGCTCCCTCCCTTTCTGCCACATGCCAACAAATCAAGTACAGTAATTACACACACACATACATGCATAGACACACAAACACACTCACCACACATGAAGAACTTCATAAAGTTTAGCATACGGCTGTGAAACCTGCGAATTGTTGCGATTTCAGCAAAGAAATGTATGGGAAAAAAATGTAAAGAAAACATAAGAAACGGTGAAAGAGGAAGGAGAACAAAAATAATTCAAATTTCACTAGCGGTGCCACCGGTGCCCACGGTGCCCCTCACCTTCCACAATGCCACAGTCTCAGTGTCAGCCTCTCTCTCTCGCTCTCTACCCCTCCTCTATCTCTGCACTCTCCTCCAACTGCTGGTTGGAGTGTCGCCTGCCAGTGTCAGTGTCGTGCCTCCACGTGCATATTAAACACATTTTATTGTCACACACACACGGCGACACACATACAAAAACACATACGGTTGACACTCGGTTGATGGTGAAATTTTTTGTTGGTTTTTTTTTTAAGTCGCGCGTTTCCTGCTCCGGCTGCCACCGCGACGGCTGCTGCGTTGTGCGTCGGCCATTTTGTGGCAACATTGCGCGTTTAATTTAAATTGCTTTGGCGTTTTCATTTCCTTTTTTTATGTCCCACCATCTCCACCCTCCTTACACTTGCTGTCTCTGTCCCCCTGCCCCGGCGCGGCACCAAGAGTTTGTTGCTTTGTTCTTAGTTTCTCTTCGTCTTTTTTTTTAGGTTTTTATTTTAGTTTTCGCTTTGTGTTTTGTGTTTTATTTTATGCCTTGGGAGTCATCTCTCTCTCTCTCTCTCAGTGCGTCTCACTCTCTCTATTCTGCTGTTCTTCCGGTACAGTTGTGTCGTCTTTCCAGTGGCTGACTGTGCTTAAGCTTACCCGCTCGTTCGCTTCGCGCTTTCTATCGCTCTCTCCTGCTTCCACCAGCGTCTACTAGCTCCCACGCACTCTCTGTCTCTCTCTTACTCTCGCTTTGTGTGTGGGTGAACTATAACTATCTCTGTCTCTATCGCTCGCTTTATCGCTTCGCTCGATGGAAGCTGTCTCTGTTTCTGTCTCACCTGCGCTTGCCACATTCTCTTTATCGCTCTCGCTCACTATCGCTAACCACTCGCTATCGCTACCACTCGCTATCGCTACCACTCGCTATCTCTGTCTAACTTTTGCATTAGTCAGCCGTGTCTCACACACTCTCTGTCTCACACTCACCCTCACTATTACTCTTACGCTGTTCTTTAGTTTTTGCTTCACCCATTGGCCGTCTCTGTCACTCTAATTAGTTGAATGTTCTCGTGTAGCTGCGTGTAGCACGCGTGAGCAGATCAAGCCATGAAATTAAGCACAAAAACTCTCTTCTGCGAATACAAAATTTATCGATTTGTCGATCATTAATCGCTCTTTTTTTCCACATCTCGATGTATATGTTTACGATACGCATAAACATATCGAATAAACTTATTTGAACTTGATATGAACCACGATTATTAATTGTACTTTTTGTGCTCTCTCTCTCTCTCTCTCTCTTTATCTTTCTCTCTTTCTCTCTGTAATTTCTCTCTCTCTCTCGTTGCCTCTTGCTCTCGTGTGATCTTCTCTTTCGTACACTTTGTTTCTGTGTGTACTGGATGTTTCGATTTCATTTAACAATCGCATCACATGACTTATTCTCTATCCACATGTGCAGCCTATCGCAGTACTACGAATTCTCCAAGGATCAGGACTACATCTGCTCAACGCCCTCCGACTCGGGCATGCATCTCTGCGGCAACTTTCCCCCCTACCGCAGCGGTTCCATGGTCTGCAATGGTAAGTGGTGTCCGGAGTCCGTAGTCCGGAGTCTGGGGTCCGGAATCCACACAGTCCGGAATCCCTCATTCTCAATTACATTAACTTTAAAGCTAAATGAAGTGCAAATTGCGCTGTAATCAAATTTGATGGCGTTTTTAATTGCTCTCCCTCGAGGTTAATGATGAGCTTAAGTTGAGCATCAGCTGGGGGATGGGCAGACGCAGACCCCACCCTCGAACCAGAACCAGAACCAGCAGCGGGAGCATCAGGAGCAGATTCAGCAGCAGAAGCAATCACAATTACAGCGATACTCACAGCTTCCCTTCCCTTTCCTTTCTCCATCCCGCAGAGGAGGCCAAGCTGTTCGACTTCAACGAGCCGACGAACACCTCGTGCGTCAACTGGAACCAGTATTACACAACGTGCAAACAGACCGGCGAGAATCCCTTTCAGGGCACCATTTCGTTCGACAACATTGGCATGGCCTGGGTGGCCATATTTCTGGTGAGTGCTACGGTTTGGCTGCACTTATTTCATTCTCATGCACAAGGAAAAAGTAATGTAATTAGAGTGTAATGTGCGTAGAGTCCATTTTTTGCATTAGAGTAGTCTTCAGGGCGATCGAAATCAGCTTTAGCAGCGGATGATTTGTTCAACAAGTGCTGAGCAATCGCGAACATTTATCAACATGATACGATTGTTATACGATTCCTCTCTCTCGCTTCTTCCCCGTCCATCCCATTCCCAATTAGTGTTCAACTTTGTTCAACAAATACGAACAACAACCAGAGGAGGAACGAGGCAGACGAACAATGTTGCATGTTAATTCGGTGTCAACTCCGCTATGGTGGCATCGCGTTAACAAAGCATCCTGGGAGGGACAGGGACAGGGACAGGGAGAGGGACCTCGACCTTGCTACTGTATTCATAGCAGCGCATCGTTTACAGGGAGCGAAAACTTTACCAATCCCATTTCCATTACCAGGAAAGGAGGGAAAGTGATATTGGGTTCGCGTTAGTTATATGCGTCGTGATAGCCCACAGAATTCGAGCAGCTTCCTTTCGCTAATTAGGGGGGCCCTCACGTTTCAGGCATTAATTGATATGCCAATTAGAGAGGGTGCACACCGCACACCGCACACTGCGAGCGATTCAGTCCATTGATATGCAGGTCGAACGATCTAATTAATTCCAAATCAAGTGCACATTAAGCTTTGAAGCTGCCAACTGCTGAGGGGCGCTGAGTGGTTACCGGATAGCATAGGCATGGGCATGGACCACGACACATACGTCAGTCGGCTACCAGTTAGAGCTCACTGATTGGCTCTTACGCTGGAGAAGAGGGTACCATTTGGTAACAAAAGAATAGGATTACTCAGGATAAGTGGGTCCCCCCCAACATAGATCAGGCCGGGTCAACTGTGGGCTGAAGATTAGCCATGCGGGATATGCTTTGTTTTAGTTGTAGGGAGATTTCAACAGGTAATGTTTCCCCCATCGGTAACCACATACCATTCGATGCGATCCCAGGCGCTCCTGAACACGAGTATCGCAGCACATTACACATACGTGACGTGGTCCAGAAGGCCAAAAGGCAATCCTAATTGCTCCGTCCACGTCTGACAACGCCCGGACCATGCCCCACTGTGGCACGGCACGGCACGGCACGGCACAGCAAGGCATGGACAGGGGCAGGGGCAGGGGCTGTGACGAGAACAATAAAAGCCAGCTAAACGCCTGGATATGCGCCCGTACATTTAACCTCAATTTTATATCTGCGTTCAAGTATCTATGTGTATTGTATCCCCGTGTGTGTGTGAGTATGTGTACGCTAATTATGGTGAAATATTTGTTGGATTTGCAGGTCATCTCGCTGGAGGGCTGGACGGACATAATGTATTACGTGCAGGATGCGCACAGCTTTTGGGATTGGATCTACTTTGTGCTGCTGATTGTGGTGAGTGCTATCCTCGGTGCTGTCCGAAGCTGTGCGGTGCGGTGCGGTGCGAGCCCCTACTTTGATCACGAGCTGAATATTCAATGGGGGGCGGGGCCGGGGCCGGGGCCGGGTGTCTGGGTCTGTCCGTTCGCTTGGAGCGACCTCCAAATTCTGCTGGCCGGGCTAATTGAGCTGAAGCTGAAGCGGAGCGGGAATGCTGGATTGCCGGCTCCGAAAGTATTCTAAAGCAATTTGCCAATGTAAATAAGTAAATTACTTTTCAACTATAACCAAAAACACATACACACAAAGACCGACAGGGAGGCAGACAGACAGCCCCGAAAAGTTTGCATACACCGGCAAAACAAAAAATAGAATTCGTTTCGATCCATTGCCAAAATACAGCCAGAAATATGTTTTATTTACATGTATATTTATCGTACCCATGAAGTACAAAAAATATCTATTTATTGCTATAAGAACGATCAGCGTTATACAATTTACAGCGGTATTCATTTGAAATTGATCGGAATTTTTTCGAGTGTGCGATGAAGGCTTTAAAATGCATGATGCTGTTGCTCTGTCGACCAGCATCTGGCAACATGTTGCAATGCAGAGACCGGCCTCTCTCCATTGTCCCCTATCCGGGGCGTACTTTGGTCGGACTTCGAGTGGACTCCAGTCTGTTGTTGTGTCATTCGGATGGCAGGATTTGTGCTCAGGTGTCCTTGGGCCAATTAAAAGCCTTTAAGTGCATACACAGACACAGCTACAATTGCAGATGGACGTACAGACAGAGATACAGATACAGATACAGACAGAGACTGGAGGCAGACACAGATACTCAGACACAGATACAGATACAGCTGCAATTGCAGAAGGAGGCACAGACACAGATACAGAGATACACATGAGGAAAATTTCATTATTTATGTTTGAAGTTTGCACAGTTTCCCCATTCCCTTCCCTCTTCCCCCCTACCCTCTCTGTTTTCATTTCCCCTCCCTCACCTCGTCTTTGTCGCTGTTCATTTCATGTGCAAAATGATTTTTCTCTTCCCGGCTACAACTTTTGGTATGCAAATAGTTTTCTGTAGTCTGCAGTACACTCGTACACTGTTGAGGGTTCTCGTTCTCATTCTCTTTATGGATTTATACATTTTCTGCCCAGCTTTCTGCTCATACACGAAAATGCTAGCTAGAAACATTCTATCTATTCTTTGAAATATGTTTCCAATTTAAAGTTGGCCTGAAACTCGATTGCCTGTTCTTTGCTTTGAAAGTGCGACAACTTTTTTCGCCGCAAAGTTTGTGACTTTCTCTATATATTCTATCTATGGAAAAATCAACCTCAAGCCATACAATCTTTAAGGGTATACAGAAAACCTAAGACAACTCGGTCGAAAGTGCGCAGGAAAATACACAAATTCACTCCATTCGATGTTATTCGATGCCTTTCAAATAAAGTTTTTTTCAATGTTGGCCAACCACCGACCCCCGTACAAGCCTGGAGAAGGAACCGAGCCTTGGGTGGAGCCTGCAATCCGGCAGAAGACAGGCGCTAATTGAATTTAAGTGGATGGATTAAAATGTTTCCTCCAAAGACCCATCCTAAGCCCATCGGAGGAGGAGTGGCAGCACAAACAAAGGCCGTGTAAAAGTTTCAGTTCGCATTTGTCGCCCGCTAGCAACGAAAATGAAAACGAAAACTTTTAAACGGAAATGCGAAAAGTTTTGCGGGAACTGCTGAGCGTCACCTGCCGATGGGTACTGTACCGGCACCGGCTTGGCCGTGCTTACATTTCACTCCACGTACTACTGCCATAAACGAAATGTATGGGTATTTGATGATAATACTCGGATAATATTCGGACATTTTCGATATTGAGAGCACATATTTCATATTGCCTTGCCTAATGCCTTGTTTTATATTGCAGATCGGGTCGTTCTTTATGATCAACCTATGCTTGGTCGTCATCGCCACTCAGTTCTCGGAGACGAAGAAGCGCGAGATGGAACGGATGCGACAGGAACGGGCCCGATACACGTCCACGTCGACGCTGGCCAGCAGCACAAACAACTCGGAACCGGCCACATGCTACGCGGAGATAGTCAAATATATCGCCCATCTGTGGCGACGCTTCAAGAGACGAATGTTAAAGAAGTACAGATTATATAAGTATGCTGCTTGTACCTTTTGATTTGATTCAATTACGATTTTCGTTTGTTATTTCCGTTTCCGGTTTGAGTTCTCTCTCTCTCCCCTGACTCTTTCTCTCTCTCTCTCTCTCTGACTGTCCACCGAAAGCTCTCTTTCTCGAAAAGCAAAGCAAAGAAAAGCTAAGCTCTAGGCTTTAGTCACTTAAAAACTGATTGATTACTAACCGAAATCATTAAAGCGTGTAATTAGCGCACTAAACTCTCAGCCAGAGCGAGCTCCACACTCCACTGAGACTCTCTAACGGGGGAAAAATGGATTTCCTCGATGCCCCAAGCAGTTCTTTCGAATATATACTTCCATTTTAAAGTGATGATTAACCCCTTGGGATTTATGTTATTCGGGGCTTATAGTTACATGTACATGCTTCCTCCATTCCATTGTGTTCCTTGGTTTCATTATTATCCATTGATTCATTGCATTCCGTTCTTCCATTCCACTTGTTTTGCGTTCTATTTTACATTATTTTCTTTGATTCCATTCCTCTGTTTCATTGCATTTCAGACTGCATTCCCTTGCGCCTTCCATGTTCCTCTGCCGTTTTCGATGAGAACAAATTTCTGCGCTCCCTGTCAACCATTTCACTACAACCTTTGCATAAATCCCTTCTCTGAATTTCCATTTTATTTCTTAATTAATGCCTATTTCCCATACCCCCATCGCCACTCCCACTTTCATTCCATTCCATCGTTCGATTCCGTTTTAGTTTCCGCTTTTGGGGTACCGCACCTTCGCGGTCTTTATAATTTCTTGTTTCGATTTTGATTTATGAAAAATTCATTTAGCCGGCGCACTCGACCTGTTATGGTATCCTTATTTTGCCACATTTCAATTTTTCCCCCATTTTCATTTGCAATTCCCCTGTTTCTGGTTTGGGTTTCATTTACATTTTCATTTTGTGCAGTTGTCAGCCGTTTGTTTCTGGGTTTCTTGCATTTTTTATGACTTTTGGGTTTTTCAATTATTATTTTTTACATGCATCCGTGTGTCGCTCGCTCCGCTTACATAGTCAAAATATATATACGCTTAGAGCATTGCGAATGCGTAGATTAGCAGCGAGAATAGGGCTAGTCCATAGATGGATACATAGGGGCGGGGGAGCGGCTAGACTCTCTCCTGAGACTCTCTGTGAGATGTGCATCCCGTGTAGGCTACTGAGTATCTTTGGCAACCCCACATATGTTACGTATACCCCATGGATACACTTGAATTGGAGTCGGGAGTATAGTTCTTGTATTAGAAGAAGGTCCCTGGAATACATTACAATATGTTGATCCAAGCTTGGTCCACCCACCCATCTCCACGCTCCCAGCTCCCACCAGCTCCACGCCACGTGCCACACAATGATGCCACACAATGATGCAACAAACACACATACTCATGCCGAATGCCATGATGCAACATGCATTGAATGACACTGATTTCACAGCTGGAAGTCATGTTAATTTGGATCATTTGCATTTTTGTACTGCCGTTGTCCTTAGTTCATTCATTTGATTGAATTATGTAATTGCCATTGTTGTCTGTCTAATTGCTAAGCACACACACACACACACCCAATCACCATACACCCACTCCTGGAGTTACACTTAAGCACACACACCCACACAGAGAATCAGATACACAAATCCATCTAGAGCACTAATGAGAGTGCACGTATTACACTACCCACCAACCGCCCCGCACGTGCAACAGCCCCATCGGTTGACCCTGCCCGAGAACCCCGGAACCCCAGTACCCCCAGTACACCCAGCCCCGTAACCCCACAGAGAACACGATGTTTTGTGTACAGACATATGTGTGAATTACGCGAACTGCCAGCCAACTTGTTACTAATCAAATTTGGTTTTCCACACCACCCAAACTCCACCCAAACACCACCCAACCACCTGACCACTGTACAGGTACCAGCGGCAGCAACGCAAGGAGGGACTACTGCCCAATGCCGACAACCTGACCTTTTCGCCGTCGCGCATCAAGTGCCACCATCCGAAGTGCCCCAAGTACAGTAATCGCAAGCATCCGTCCAGCATTCAGGATCAGATGATTACCGTTATGGTGCCGCTCAATTCCAACTCGAATTCCAACAACAACAACAATAACACCAACAATCACAATGGCAGCACCAACACGAATGCCACCAACAATGTGCCCAGCTGCACCACAGTGGCATTGGTGAACGGGATAAATGGCAGCACGGCCAGTGTGACCATGTCGACGGCCCAGCATCAGCAGGCCGCCCAGCAGCAGCAGCAGCAGCAGCAGCAACACTCCTCCTCCGACAACACCGAACAGTCGATGGGCGAGGCGGCCTGTGGCGGCGGCGGTATGGTGATGCCGCGCAGCTCCTCGCTGAAGAAGTCCTCTCACCACCAGCTAAAGCCCGAGGGCAGTGCCGGCGAGCAGAAGACAATACTGTTGAAGTTCCCCCAGCAGATCATGGATTCGGAGCAGCTGATTGTGAGTATCTGACAATCGATAGGCAGCATAATCATCGATCACAACAGATCACATCAGATCAGTCCATCGCACATATACACACGTTCTGGTCCGCCGGGCCACAGAATCGATTCGAACAGAAAACAGAAAACAGAAACAGCAACAGCAAATGCCACAGCCACAGAATATATTTGTACCTCCCAAAATTGCCACAAAAACAGACAAAGCTGAAAAACGATTTTATCCACAAATGAAATGCCGTCAAACAAAACAAAAATGATAATAATAAAATTCTTTCATATTTGTTACAAACCTTTGCTAATCTCGTAGCTGCAGTTGGGAAATTTAGGCAAGGTACTGAACACAACAAAAATGTTTAATTAAATAAAATCAAATATCTGTAAACGTGAGAGAAGAGTGCCAGAATGTTTCGGTCTCACCGAATCCTGGAGACCCTTGCAGAAAGCGTGCAGTATTTATATTGCAATGCCATTTACCTGTGGCAAGGGCATTCAGTCGCTGCACAAATTAACAAAAAAAAAACAACAGAAAACCGTTGCAAAAACATATCCCGTACAAATTGTAAATACATATAAACGAATCCCCGCATATGTCTGCATATTAAATGCCGTTGAAGTGGTTATCATTTTTTTGTCGATTGTGTATGTATGTATACGTAGAAGTGCATTTGAATACAAAAACAAGTACATATGTAAATACATATATAGAGAGTTGATTGCCCCATTGAATTGCTGAATCTGAATCTTTTGCCCATTGTTCCCATTGTCCCATTGTGTCTCGTTTGAATGCCGATTAAATATTTATCTCATTTCGTTTTATTTGAATATGTGAAAATAATACAGTTTTTAATATTTGCAATAAGCAAAGGCGAAGACATTTCCCATATGGGAATAAATTACGTACCGTACCTATCCATTAGACATTAGGGAAATAGTGCCCACAGACTGGTTTGAAATTCATCCAATAAAAGTATTCACAAATACTTTTACATAATTAGTATTCATAATAAAGTAAATATGTCCGCTTTAAGTCGCTATCGATAAAGTAATAAAATATTTAATAACTATCTTTGCAATAGACCATATGAGGTCTGCCGTTAAACCTAAAGGTTTGCTTCGTTTTCCCTCGAAACCATTCTGCAAGCGGTTCATCGATGAAACCTGAAGCTTTGTTTCAAGCAGTGCACCGCTGAAACCTGAAGCGTTGGTTAGTTTTTCATTCAAGACACATTGCAAGAAGTGCGGCGCTGAAACCTGAAGGTTTGGTCCAAGCAGTGCACCGCTGAAACCTGAAGTGTTGGTTCGTTTTCCATTGAAATATTTTTCAAGCGGTTCATCTAATCAACCTGAGAGTTTAAGGGAGGGATCAACCTGACTTTAAGGTGGATTAAAACTCTAAAACAGATCAAAAAGTATAAAAACCGTACAGAAAATGCTGTAATTAAACAAAAATAACGCCTAGTTCTCAGCCCTTTTCCAACTTTTAGCCCTCTCCCCTTAATTATCGGTTAAAGTTAAACTATACATATGTTGATATATCCTCTATCCGCCAAAGAAGCACACACCAACGCTCTTATACCTCTGTATGTCCTGTATATAGCCTAGTAGCTTGTCACCTCGTTTAAAGTTATTATTCTTGATGATGATCCCCGTGAAGATTTCCCTGTTCTCAGAGCCGAACGAACACTGACCTCCGCCCCTCTCTCGTCCATTATCATAACAATGAATGAAAGATGAAGATCTGGCATTTCTAATTCTTGAATACTCTTGAATACAGAGTCATCCTTGCACCTCGGGCTTCCTTAGTCCGCCCACGTCGGCCAGCCGACGTCCGTCGGTGATGTTCAATGAGTACGTGCTGCTGCACACGCCTCCCGCCCTCAGCACGGAGCCGACCCTGGCACCGGGTAGCGCCTCCCCAGCAGCAACAACCACCACTGTTGCCACAGTGGCGGGAACGGCAGCCGCAGCTGCAGCAGCGGCAGCGACATCATCATCACCAGCAGCATCGGCGGCCGGTCCTGGTGGCAGCCACAACCACACCAACCACAACCTGAACAACAACAACCAAAATGGGAGTGGCAGTGGCAGTGGTGCGGCGGCAGTTCCAGACAAAAGCACCACCATATTCTCCACGGAGAAGATGACCCAGGCCGGCGATGGAAGCATCTGGCAGGTGAGTGATTGACCATCCATAAATGGCTCACCAATTGACTAACACTCTCTGCTGTTTCCGACCAGGTGAACCTACCGCAGACCATCGGCACCATCGCCAATCCATATGCAGATTGCTCCGAGCTGGGTATACACGATGCGATGACTTGTCAAGAGCTGTTAGCATTCTCTGTGGCCTTTTCAGCGGCCTTGCCGACGGGCCAGAGCACGCTAGAGTCCTTTTACACGTCGCTGGCCCGCTGCGATCCACACACCGCTGAGGCGCTTAAGGCCCAGCACAAGCGGGCCCCGGCCACTTCCCAGGCCTTAGTCTCTGTCCAGTCCCCGGGACATTTCCAGGCAGCGCCGGATCAGGCGGCGGGTGGGGCAGTGGATGCCTTCGAGCTGAACGGTGCGCCCAGCACTGTCGCAGCCGTTTCAGCGGCTGTGGGCCCCGGGGAGTCGCAGGCAACCACTCATCATCGCCAGCGGAGAGAACATCACTCGCATCCCCAGCACCAGCATCAGCATCAGCACCACCACAATAATAACAACAACAGCCACAGCAGGAACAACAATGGACATAGATCACGGGGTCACACATCCCACGGGCAGGGACATGGGCGCGATCACGGCGGTCCCACGGGCAACTACATGGAGGACTACGCCTGCTGCTACGACCTGTACCAGAACGCCCTCTCGCCGCTGGAGGAGCGCCATCATCAGAGATCTGCCGCGATGCGTGGCCTGATCGCCGTCTACCGCTGCGTGTCACGCATCTGCAGCTACGTCCGACGCTATATCAGACGCCTGGTGGAGCACAAGTACTTCCAGCAGGGCATCCTGCTAGCCATTCTGATCAACACGCTCTCCATGGGGATCGAGTACCACAACCAGCCGCCGGAGCTCACAGCCATCGTGGAGACCAGCAACATAGTCTTTTCCGGCATCTTTGCCGTCGAGATGCTGCTCAAGGTGGTGGCCGAGGGGCCCTTCCGCTACATAGCGAATGGATTCAATGTCTTTGACGGCATCATTGTCATACTCAGGTGAGGTGTCTCTTAGCGATAGTCTCAGTATCTTTCCACATAATATTGCTCCCTCGTTCCATCAGCGCCATTGAGATATGCCAACAGTTTTTGGGCAACGGAACTGGGGGCGGTGGCTCTGGTTTGTCCGTTCTGCGGACATTCCGGTTGCTCCGCATCCTCAAGCTCGTCCGCTTCATGCCGAATCTGCGGCGGCAACTATTTGTCATGCTTCGCACCATGGACAATGTGGCCGTGTTCTTCTCCCTGCTGGTACTCTTTATATTCATCTTCAGGTGAGTTCGACTGCCCTTAAAAACCAGTCCGAAGACACACGATGACACTAACACACAAAAAAAGATAGCAAAAAAAAAAATAAAAAAATAGATACACAAGAACAATACACAGATACACACAAACACAGCTAACCACCACTAACAGACACTCACACACACACACATATACACTATACACGAAGAAGGCGGAGATAACAAAAGATAATGAAGTAACGAAAAGAAAGAAAATTCAATCAGAGCTAATCAACGATTAACCGATTACCGATATACGGTTATCGAACGCGAAAAACCCCAAAAACCAATACCCAAAAAAGAAGAAGAAAGAAAGTAAAATCCAAGCCAGTCCCAGCCAAAAAAAAAGGATTAAAGAAATGGAGCCGAAAAGTAACCCAATATTACCACCCGATACCGATACCGATACCACCAAACAGTTCCAGTTAGTTAGCCCATCCATAGCAAGGCGTCTATCGTCTAATTTCTAACAGTTTCTAGAGCCTCACTACGAGCTTAGCTGCTTTCCAACATCAACTTTCCATATAGTTCAATCGATCCACCCCACAAAAGCCCATGAACCCCTCATATCCGACTGTGCCTCCATATTGAAGTACAGTCTCGTCTCTTACTATCCATCTTTCACAGTCAAATGAGAGAGCTTTGGGTCATTTCATCATGTAATACCCAAGCCACTCTCACTCTCTTTCTATCATTTAACCACACACACACACACACCCACCTACTAGACCCTCCCCCCCGTCGAAATTGTGCTCTGGTACTCGTAATTACTCGTAACTGTACTTGTTTATACTATGCTTTGACACGATTATACATTCTTCCTATTTGTACCCACTGCTGCGTACCACTTGACTAATACATATGTATTTGAGTAAAGATTTGCCTAAATATCTGTCTCTCTCTCAAATCGATCTCTCTCTCACTTACACACACATTTAAGCTCTGTCTCTCTATTACACTCTCTGTCTCTTTGCCTCTCTCAGTAACATATTTGAAACGTAATGAAGAAATGTAGTTAGCGTTACGATTTTGGTAACTTTGTAAGCAATCGATTCTCTCGTACAAGCAAGAACTGTACCCCCGTATCACTTGCTTTTGATCTCTTTCCCCCATTCATACCTCTCTCGCTCTCTTTCTCTCTCTCTCTCTCTCTGCCGTAAGTTGTCGTACACTTTGTCTTCTCGCTCGCTCACTTTGCATTACTCTCTCTATTTGACACACACACAAACACGATCGAGTGGATTTATTCTTTCTCTCGGTCTCTTTCCCTCTCTCTCCCTCTCTCTCACTCACTTGATACACCGTCAATATTCTGATTCAGTTCTGGCTCCGCGTACAATTTAAGAACTTATTCAGCTTTTAGTCAAGGATATTCGTACTCTTTTAGTCCCCCGTTTCAAATTCAAAAATCACTCACTATTTCTCTCACTCCCATTCTCACTCCAATTCAATTTCTGATCAAAATTCATTTCGTTTACTTGAGTTTTACCCAGACACAACGATACACCAACAACAGCCACAGAAACTACATCAAAATAAACAAAAACAAATTAGTTAGCCAGTTAGTTAGCCAAAAATACGCTTTATTCCAATTCAAATTAACTAAATGTGTGTCTTAGCTTCTCTTAGCGTTAACCAACACTGAAAACACAAACACACAGACCACACTCCAGAGACACTTGAAAGCTCGATCCGAAGTTTTGATTGGCTGCGAGTGAGCTTCCTTCCCCGCTTTGAGCTTTTCACACAGACACGGCACACGCACGACACAAAGACACGCAGAGACACACAAGTACCAGATCGTACGCTTAATTATTGTGTAGTATTGCAGCCGCTGCAGTTTTGATACATACTCGTACTCGATATATACTCGATCTCTCTCTCTTTCTCTATCTCTCTCTCTCTCTGTCGCTATACTTTATATGATTACTCGTAATTGATATACTGTATCGTACTCGTATAACTATGGTATTGTATCAATTTCACACTCGCACACGGCCAAGAACACACAAGAACACAATACAACACACGTACACTACAAAATAATTAGCTAGTCTAGTTGCTAAAGTAAACGTAATCGAGTTTGTGTAGTTAGAATAGCAACAGCAACAGCTGCGACACAACATGCAACATGCAACATGCAACACATGAGACATATGTAACTCTCCAGATATATTTACATACTACAACTCGTACATATCGAATATGCCACCGATTAAAGAAGTTCATGAAAATGCCGTATTTCGTATGAAATGGAAGCCAGCGTCGATGTCTGTACGAGACGACTGAAACCAAAACCGATAAACCAACTCGATAAACGACCCCTGATTAAACTCTAAAGAGAAACCTAAACCTAAACCGCAAAACAGACCACAAACCAAACCAAAATCTGAATGAATAACCCCCAAACCCCACGCCACCATCCGTCACCGTCCCACCCTCCACCGGCTATAGCTTCACCTCTCTCCACTGTCTCTGTCTCTGTCTCTCTCAGCTTGGGATTGAACTGAATCTTTGTTTCGTTTTACTTCTGTTGTAGTCCGATTGCAGTCGTGTGGGTGAGCTATGATCCTCAGAGAGGAAAGCTTTGAACCGAAAGCTGCAACCTCAAAGCCCAGCCAGCAGCCCCTCTCTATAACTCTCTCTCTCTCTCTCTCTCATTGGAGTGTTTTCTTTTGTTTGCCGCTCGTCGCTCACCAACAGCAACACAAACACACTCTCTCTCGCTCCTTTTCTCTCGCTCTCTCTCTCTCTGTCTGTCTTTTTCTCTCACACTCTCTCACTCTGTCTCTTTCTTTCTTAACTCTCTCTCTCTCTATTTCTATATTTTGTCTCTCTCTCTCTCTTCGTCACACTCCACACAATTTAATAAATAAAAAAACTTACTAAAACCAAAACCAAAACAAAATAATAATCGAATAAACTGAATACTGAAAACCGAAATTAAAATAAACTTAAATGTATGCTAAACACCAACCCAAAAAAAAACCCAAAAAACCTCAAAAAAACACAAAAATATATAAGAATATATGTTATAATGATAATCGAAAACAAACAACAAAAAAAACCAACAACAACAATAAAATATATATATATATATATCATATTATATATCAACAAAAACAAACCATCACTTTAGTATACTCGGCATGAATCTGTTCGGATGTAAATTCTGCGAGAAAGTTAACGGAGAGATGATTTGCGATCGTAAGAATTTCGACAGCCTGCTCTGGGCGCTCGTCACAGTGTTCCAGGTAGACCCATTGCTATCAGCCTTATACCATATATAAACCTATAAATATATATATCTATACTACTACTGCTACTACTACTCCTACTACTCCTAATGTTACGCCATTATCTGCTACTACTGATATGATTACGATTAACTGTTCATGAAACTGAAAAAGAAATGCAAAAGCCAAAAAACCAAAAGGAAAGAAAAGATAAAGATATTCTGAGATCCTTTTCGGAACCAAAGAGCATTTTGTTTTTCTTCCTTTCACTTTGAATTCCGCTTCAGTTTTGACGAGTGTTTTGATTTTCGTTTCTGTTTCGATTACATTTACCGTTGCGATAACCATTGATCGTAAAGCATTATTACCGTTGTGTCTTCCTATCACTCTCTCTCTCGCTCTGTCTTCGTCTATCTGTGTATCCTTGTGTGCGAGTGTGTCGCACACGTACACACACGCACACAGGGATTTGTTATAATTTTGTGATTTATTATCGATAAGCCGATTGGCAGAGCGATGTCGATGGCGATAGCTCGCTCGCACTAATTTGTGGTGTGTACTTGAGTGTAGTATTCAGTTGAACATGCTTTGATATTGAGTTCCTTTGATTACAATACCGATTTCGATTACGATTACGATTAACATTTCGATTACGATTCTTGAGTTGGCATGCCAGTTAAGCGTTACCGTTTCGAGTTCAATAGCAAGCAGCGCGCATCCGCATGCAGTTCCGTACGAGTATCCGTAGATATCCGAGAGAGCTGATTAAGCCAGCCATATAACCAAATACATATCCAAGCATATTATAGCCTATCTATAGCCGTATCTGTATCCGTGTATATATTGTAACTATGTATATATCTTTATATTTGTACATTGCACCAGGTAAGCATTACCGTTCGTTCGAGTTCGTTGTTGAGCTTTGCATGGGTTCGGATCCGTGTATATAAAATATTCAAGTAGAACTGATAAATCAGTTTGCATCCCAGCATCCACCCCAGCCAACCCCACCCCGACTCGACTCGACTCGAACACATTGCATACTTCGTACACCTCCGAAACACACACGATTTTTATATCTAACTATCTATCTATCTATCTATCTGTCTGTCTCTTTGTCTCTCATATGCTATACTATCTTATTCGTATGCGTATGTACTACTCGTATGTACCACATATATATGCTTTGATTGTCACTTTGTCTCTTGTTGTCCTCCCACTTTCGTTTGCCTTCTTTGTCACTCACATGTTGCTCTTTATCTTTATCCTACTATGTCTAAGTGTATATCCCGTATTCGTGCCAATTTCTATCTATAGTCCTCATCCTATTCTAGTCTCTAAGTTGTATAGAACTCAGCCCCGAACGTATCCCTCTAAAAAGAGAACTCTCCCTCTGTATCTCCCCCTCTCTCTTTCTCTCCCCCTTTCTCGATTACACACACACATATGCATTGCCCACTGTAAACTATATGCCCCACTGTAACTCTGACCCCTCAGGCACACTCTCGCACACACACACTCACACACACATCACATGCATATGTACATGTACATGTATTACTACTATAGTCTCGGGACCCAACAAACTGTACAACAAAAAACCCCAGTCCCTAGGCCACTCACACCACATGAATACAAGTAAATAAACATATGTATGTATGAGGGCCCATGTCCAGATTCACTCTGTATATAAACAGACATCAGAACCCATCAGAACAGAATACAGAAAACAGAACAGAACTCCAGGCCAACTCCAGATAGAAGACCAAAAGTCGCCAGAAGTCTCCTTCTCACACTATTTCTCTGTCCTTCTCTTTGTCTCTTTTTATATACATATATACTATATATACGTACATACCCGAGAATAATCCCAGTTAACACCCAGCCCCATGTATAGTACAGGACCCTATATCCGTATATACAAAATATATACATATGTATACATATATGTATATGAATTGCAACCATTTGCATATACGAGCATATAAGGAAACCACCCCCTTACCACTCTCTCTATGACTATATCTATGAATCAATTTATATATATAGTATATGCCTATATATGTATAAATGAATATCGAATAACAACACACATCTATAACTCTATAAATATATACCTATATATATATATAAAACATACATATATATAAACCTACAGCATACTCGGCATGTATCTGTTTGGCGGTAAGTTTTGTAAATTTTTGGACGAATCCGGACTCGAACGCGAGTGTACGTGTCCCGAAATAATCAGCCGGCATCCGCAATGCGAGTGCGATCGCAAACACTTCAACAACATTTTGTGGGCCACTGTCACAGTATTCCAAGTAAGAACAATAAAACAGCAATAAACTTACAGAATCCCCCAACCACGCCCAACCACCCACATCCAACCATCCAACCGCACCCATCCCTTACTCCCACCGTATGTAACAGATCCAGCCACACCCACACCCACACCCACTTTTCCCCACTGTAAGAAAAATACAACAGTTACAACAAATATCACCTATCAAATGTGTCTGAAATTCTTGCGATTATGTAACAAGTATTTTTTAAACAATTTTCAAGTATAGCCACAAAAGTACCCAGTTCCTAGTTTCTCTGTCTCTCTTTCTCTATTTCTCTGTTTGACCTCTTGATTTGTATTGATTTCTCGTGATTCCTAGCCAATATATATGTATTTCCAACCATCCCTTCGTTAGTTATATCTTTTGAGTTCTGATCTTTGAGTTCTCTTGTTCACTTTTGAATTTTTCGATTTGAGTTTGAATTGAGATTTCGATTCCGATGCCAGCAAATGTAGTCCACACCCCTATGCCTATGCCCCACTAACACACATGCAAAATCCTCACAAAAGAACACCAGAGTAGGCCGCATATCTTCCCACCAGTGTATATATATATATTGTGTACAGATCACATCCCATTATCCACTAATGCTTCCACAGTACTGCTGTACGCTGCTCTGCAGAGGTACAGTCTCGTCCGGCCAAGCGCTCTATCACATAACCTCTTTTCTTTTCTCTCTCTCTCTCTCTCTCTCTCTCTCTTCTATCTCTCCTTATCTTTCACCCACCCAATCGTACACAACACATGACTTAAGCCAAGCAAACCGTTATCGATGATGCTACCTTTTGTTGCATGACCCCCTTGGGATCCTCTCAGCTATATTGCCTATGCCTCTGCCTCCGGCTTTCGGCTTTGATTTTGTTGTATGCAATCCTCGGATGTGATTCCGATTTATAATCAAATTCAAAGTCAGATTCCTACTGACACACACACGCACACTCTCACTACTCTACAACTAGAATTTGTATATAATTGTTTCATTTCCGTTCCGTTCCATTTCGTTTTGTTCCATTTGGTTCGTTTGTTCGTTAGCTTGTTACAAACGAAATAAAGCTTTTAATTTTTCAATTAGCCGCCCACACCCTCCTCCCAAGAAAACCCCAAAATCTCCTTCTCGTTCTCTCTCTCTTTTTCTGTTTCCCTCTTCCTCTCTTCCTTTGTCTGTCTCTCTCTCTCTCTGTCTCACATAGTCGAACCATTCGAAAATTGTCGCTAAGCAAAACCATATACAAATCGTTATATATACATCAATATGTTGAAAGTTGTATTTGTGCAATACCAATACCAATGTACAGCCACAAAGTTAAGAACCATAAAAAAAAAAAACAAAAAACCAAAACTGAACATTAAATTTAACTTTTATATCAACCGCATTCGTATTGTATCATATTAAAAAACAAAAAACAACTTTTAAATAGAACAGAAAAAAAAACATTGGCACGTCGTGTACAGAGCAAAACAGAAAACCAAAAAAAAAAAAACAAAAACCAAAAATTTGAAATCTTTGAAAAATTCCTATGCAAGAATTATAAGCGCTTTTTGCCTTTGCCTTTTGCTCTTTGTCCTTAGTCCGAGGAGAGCGGCCGCCGTGCTGCTGCTTCTCTTTGAGTTTTGCTATTGAATTGGTTTTGCTTTTGCTTTTGCTTTCGCTTTTGGCTTTGCTTATAGCGTTCTCGCTTTTGTCTTAGTTTGTTTTTGCGTTGTTTTTGTGTGCCTTTGTTTAGTTTTTAGTATGCCACACCACGAATTATTGTTTGAAGAACCGCTCTGTGCAGCAGCCTACTTACAAATATTGGATATTGGTCGCACTGTACTGTCCAGCCAGAGAAACGAATCGAATGAAATGCATCGAGTGTCGCTGGCACTGCTTGCGCACTCAACTCCTTTTCGCCTTCCAACTATCCAGCTCTACAAATCTCTCTCTCTCTCCCACCATATCTCTCTCTCTCTCTCTGTCTCTTTCTGTCTCCCTTGCTCTGACACAGTCTGCTTGCTTTTGTTTGCGTTTGCCTGTTGATTGCCGAATTACTCTTAAGTCATAAGCTATGATTGATTAATCCGCAAATGATTGATCGAGTGCCGTCCGTAAGAGTCCAACATTTGTGATATTCCTGTAAATGTTTCTGATTATATTCAAAGATAGTGTTCGTAACAGCTGGTCCAGAAGAAGACCTATTCTTCTGTTAAGACTTGCTAATAGAATAAGAAATAAACTTAGAAAATGTTAGATTATTAATAAACTTATCGTTTTTTGAGTTGAAATGTGTATTACTGAATATACTACTAGTATCTATTCAAGTTACAAGAATTACCTATTCAAAACGTAAGGAAAGAACACATCTAAGTGAAAGTAAATGGTTCGCTTTCAAGTATTCTAAATGATGCACAGCTGTGAACAGACGATGTTCATGGTCAAATCAAATACTCTTACAGCAATACCTATAATGTTAGTTAAGTTTCACGATTAACGCATCTTTTTTGCGGCGGCCAGAGCTAGCAAACAAAAGCTAGTGCCTACAATCATTCAGATATGCGAGTATACATATGTACGAGGACATATGGAACGACTCGTTAAAGTATGCTACATATATCCGACGAACAGGTTATATAATATATTTGACTATCTCTCGCTCTCGCTCTCGCCATCTCTATGTCTCTTTCGCTCTCTTTCTTTGCTCTCTCCCTCTGCTCTCTCTTGCGCTCTCTCTCTGTATCTGTCTGTCTCTGCCTTTGTCTGACATTTAACATTCGTTTGGCATTCGTTTTATATTACGTTTCTACTTACTTACTTACTTACGTGCCACCCACCGCATCAAATAAAACTACAAAATTTGTTTATTGGTATTTCGATCTTTTTTTCTTTCGCTTCTTTCGATTAATTATCGATACATGTATATCCGACATATATATGATATCCATGCATATGTATGTTATATCTGCACCACGTTTGCCGCCCGCCACTGCAACTGCAACTCCAACCGATCAACAACAACAACAACTCCAACAAAAATTCCAACTCCAACTACAACAATCTCCAACAACAATCAACTCAACAACAATCTACAACAACAATCACCAACAAAATGTTTTTAGATACTGACGCAAGAGGATTGGAACGTCGTCCTGTTCAATGGAATGGAAAAGACAAGTCATTGGGCCGCATTGTACTTTGTGGCCCTAATGACATTCGGCAATTATGTGCTATTTAATTTATTGGTGGCCATTTTGGTTGAGGGATTCAGTTCAGAGGTAGAGTTTTGCCAACAAAAAAAAAGTTCCCATGCTTTACCCCTCATCAAAGACCCAACCACCCATTAACACCCCAACTTACTCGTCGCAATCGCCATTCGAACAGCGATGCGGTCGAATACAAGCTCGATGTTGATATCGCTCAGCTATCGGAATGCAAAATCGATAACTCGTATAGTGCATACATAAATTAAACATGTAGATCAAATAAAAATTGGAAGCTCCAGGCTGCTATCCGAACGGTAGACACGATAGATCGATAAGTGTAGAAGGACTTTTACACTTTTTTCAGTATTTTCAAGAATGATTAACGTTCATTCAAAGTATCATTGACCATCCATGAAAATTACTTTGATTAATTAACTGATTTACAAATGAAGCAGACATTTCTCTAATATTTCTAGAAATGTATGTGTTGTTTTGCAGAATGATCGATCAATTCGATCGATTAATCGATCAAGCTTCGATTAGCCATTGAATGCAACACGAATATTCATATGCAGCTCGACAAGCCCGAACTCCGATAAGCAAAACGTGTTGTATCCCAACATCAGTCGATCACCCACAGCCCTCTCCTCCCACAGCCTTGCCCTCTCCAGCGCAATTCCAAGCACCCACCCAAGAACCAGCGTGAGGCAAAAAACGCGTGTGGCACGCGACCAGCTGAGCAGCCGACCGACCCCCAAAGAACCCCCCACTCCATGCTCCACGCTTTAAGGTTGACGAGAAAGTCTAATTTTGAAATTTTGATTCCCTCAGCGAAATGAACGTCGCGAGCGCGAACAGCGCGAGTTGGTTAAGAAACTGCGCGAAGAGACATTGGCCGAGAATTATAGCGATGGTATGTACGATGAATCGCGCAGCGAGGCGGATTCATCGACCACTAACGATAGTTACTACGAGGTACGCAATCGCTGGCGCTCAGCGGAGGACGTGCGCAAGGTAAGTCATCCGGAAGCGAAAGCGGAAGTGCCACAGTGGACACAGATCCGGTGCGTGTATGTGTGCCTGTGAGCCTGTGTGCGAGTGGTGTATTCGGTTGCATGCGTCTCGTTGCATGAGTGTGTGCTACAGTCTCAATGAGAGTGTGTTGAATGCATGTTTGTGTGTGTGTGTGTGTGTGAAGCACAGCACCGGTTCTATCCACGGCTCGTCCTCCTACTCCCACCAACAGCTGCAGGACTCGGCCGAGCTGATCATCGAGGCCAAGAGCAACATGCACCGCCAGCGGCTGCTCCAGCCCAGTCACGATTACCAGATCAATGAGCTGCCCACGCCGGGCGGCGCACCTTCGTCTGGCATTACTGCTTCCGGCCAGGACAAGGAGGCTGGAGGTGGAGGCAGCGGCGCCAGCAACATCCTCAAGCTGATGCCACACGAAGAGGGCAGCAGCAGCAAGCCCCGCGGCGGCCTCAAAAAGGTAAGTGACCCAGCAACGGACTCGACGGACCCGCACGCTGGGTACTGCCACGGGAAGAGCAGCCACGACGTACGACGAACAGGACATGACTTATGACACCCCCATCCACATACACATCATGTCCACTGCTCGCTTCGCACACAGACATACTCCGTCAAGGACAGACGCAGTGAGGCGTCGCGCCTTTCCAAGATCCGGCTCGTCCGGGAGCCTCCTATCATCACAACGACGGCGGCCACGCCGCAGGACTCGCCCAGCACCACCCTGGAGCCGGGCATGACCTTCCGCCAGTGGGGCGACATGGAGGTGAGTGCTGTCTGATCGTTTTCTCGCTTTTCGAACTTCATTCAACTCTACCGCCACGCCAACAGCCACCACCTCCTCCATCGCCATCGCTGCTGCGACCCCCGAACATTTTCACTGGGGGACAGCGCACCCTGGACGAGGGCATACCCGCCATCGATCTCATTCCACCCTCCCCAGTGCTCGCCCACAAACCGCTCAACATCCTCAACGCCAGCCAGCTGGGAGTGGGTGTGGGCGGAGGCATGGGCATAGGCATGGGCATGAGCATGGGGATAGCAGGTGGGACGGGGAGCACAGGAAGCAGCATGCACAGCGTCATCATCGATGACATATCGAAGAGCTCTGGCTCGACAGCAGCTGCCACGCCCATCTATGTGCCCACTATCTCCTCCTCGTCGACGGCGGGGGGACTGGGGGGACTTCAGCCTCCGATTGGGCCCTCCACTGCGCACACGGAGAGCCACAGCTACAGTCATAGTCTGAATGATCTGACGGGCTCGATGACAGTCCATGGACCTGGAACTGGAATTGGACCTGGACCTGGACCTGCTACCAGTGCCGGTGCCTCGACCAGCGGCAGTTCCTCCAGCGAGCGCCTTCCCCTGACCCCGTCCACGTCCCCGTACAGCGGAATTGGTGGGGGCAGCTTCAAGCAGCGCTTCCGACGTAGCAGCTCCAAGAAGAGAAGACCCCAGCCGACAGCCGCAGCCGAGGACAGCATCAGTGGCCATGACGAGGAGGAGCAGCAGCAGCAGCTGAACAACGGCAGCGACAACAGCTTCCTGCTGAGGAGCAGTGCGGGAGGAGGATTGGGAGGAGGTGGTGCAGGTGCAGGAAGCGGAAGCGGAAACGCAGGAGGAGCTGCCAAGGACACCAACCGGCTGAGCCCGCAAAACTCGATCCGCAGACTCTCGAACACGCTGAGCATCGGCAGTGGCAGTAGTCCGGGTGCGGCGCTGGGCAGTCGCCGGGCCTCGGCCTGCATCTTCAACTCGCAGGTGTACCAGAACCTGAACCAGCCCCCGAAGCTGCGTCCGGGCACGGGTCAGCGGCGGATGAGCTCCATTGAGCTGGCATTCAGCAAGACCTCGCACCTGAATCTGCACAACCTGGAGGCGAACCGCAAGTCGCTGTCCTACACGAACTCTAAGATGGACCTCGACAAGTGGCAAAGGTCGTACGGCAATCTCAACGAGCCGGACAACATGCTGCAGCAGTACATCGAGGCGCGGGACAAGCGCAAGACCTCGATAAGCCACTATAACCTGAAGAAGCGGCTCGAGGAGAAGGAGCTCCAGCAGTTGCAGCAGCTCCACCAGCAGCAACTGCTACTCCAGCAACAGCAACAGGACTCCTCGTCCTCCTCCCAGCAGCAGCCCCAGTCCCAGTCCCATCGGCTCTCCAAGGAGTTCCAGCACATGGCACTGCAGCCACATTCCATGATGACAAGTGGCGGGCGGATGTCCAAGCTGAAGATGATCATCGAACGGCTCACGCCCACGCAGTTCGCCATGGAGCGTGAGTCCTACTCGATGTACGTCTTTCCCGAGGATAACAAGTGAGTGGCCTAGCATTTACAAATTATTTCGAAGACTGGAAGTCCGCTAAAGTCGGGGAAATCGGTTCCCTTTATAAGAAAACTTATCCGTAAAAACCATTGAAGATCCATTGAAATCATGGGTTTTTCATAACAATATCTAACCAAACCGTAGGACTATCTTCTTAATTGCTGTGCCCATGCGACATTTTATTATTCGAATTTGGAAATTCCATTGCAATTTAAACTTTACATTTTTCCATTAATGCCCTACTATCCACTCAATTTGCGACGCCCAGGTTTCGGCAGGTCTGTACGTGGTTTGTCAATCAGAAATGGTTTGACAATGTTGTGCTGCTGTTCATCGCACTCAACTGCATTACCCTGGCGATGGAAAGACCAAACATCCCTCCAACCAGCACCGAAAGATTGTTCCTGTCAACAGCCAATTACGTGTTCACCGCCGTCTTCACCGTTGAGATGTTCATTAAGGTAGGATTTTGCCAGTAGGCCTGACAGGCTCTTTCGGCGTAAAAGCAGAACATTGCTTTAAACCGAAACCTGAATTCCGATTGCAGGTAGTCGCCACGGGCATGTTCTACGGCACGGATGCGTACTTCACATCCGGTTGGAACATCATGGACGGATCTTTGGTTACCATTTCCATAATTGATTTGTTAATGTCATTGATTAGCGAATCGAGCCCGAGGATATTTGGGATTTTAAGGGTAAGTAGGGGGTCTCTGGGCTAATTTGCAATCCGATAGCAGTCGCAGTCGCAGGCCTCAGCATCAGCATCATCGACAGATAAATTTCAACAACAAATTTTTACAACAAGAAATCAACAACAACTAGTACAACTAATGCGATTCCAATAACAGCTACAACAACAACAAGCAAGAACAACAACCAGAACAAGCAGTACAATCGAATCGACCACGCCCATTTATTTGGCTGCTGTTTGCGCACGCGCGGATCAGAAAAGCTCTCGCTAAAGCTCTCAATAAAGCTATATCAAGCTCAAGATCGCCTTCGCTCGCTCGCTCGCTCGCTCCTTCGCTCGATGCTATGCTCTATCTATCTATATCTGTCTGTTGATTGGCTATCTCTATATACTTTTCTCTCTTTCGCGCACACACACACACAGACACACACACACACAAACACATACTCTAACACTCTCCACCCACACACAGACACACGATTGAACAATTGAACAACTTCTTCCTCAAATCTTTTCAACAATTTTTGTTCAATTTTTTGTGTATACATATGTATGTATTCGTATTGTGTGTGAATATCGGGTATATCTATATATATATCTATCTATCTGTATCTTATGTATATATGTACATACATACCCGTATCTCTCTCCCTCTCTCGAAACCGCAGGTAAATTCCTTATTCTGCTTTAATGAGTTACTGAGCAAAAAATAAATCCAATTGCTTTCACCATTTGTTACTATATGTGTGTGTAGTCCCGAAACCGAAATCCATTCCAAAGATACTATTCCAAATCCAGTAAATATTTGGCTCGCCTCCATTGAGTTCTTGTATGTATATTGTATATAATTCGACCGATTCGGTTACTTCTCGAAACAAAACCAAAAAAAATACCAAAAAACCCTCATGTTCAGCTTTATCCCTCCCCAAAAGAATTTGAATGTATTGAGAAATTATCCCATTGAACCCATTACGTTCCATTTGAATCCATTTCATTTAATCATTTAATTCATTCCATTTAGACTCACATATATGTATATGATAATAATTCTAACCAATTCATTTATATATACAACTGTGTTCGGAACGATGGTGGTGCCAAAACAAAGGAAACGACAACTTTGTCAAAAAGTTTATAATGGAAAAAATGGGCGAGACAGCTTTTATGTACATGGATTATAACCAAAGATGAAAACTATTACAACTATTATCTAATCTTTTCAAATCTAGCGCTATTTTTTACAAATTCAAAGTTACGAAAAGAAAAGCCCACTTTATACCACGTTATACAGAAAAATATCTTTGACAGACAGAACAATCTATGAAGCGTCTGGATACAGATACAATTAGTATATTGGGAGCAACCTGTAAAGGCGAATTTGTACTTAATTTTTTTGCAATATATGGAAATCAGTAGGGTTTCCTCACAAGGAAGATATTTGTCTAAAAGCAATGGTACAGACTGATCGAGATATTTACTGATGCTTGAAGGAGCTACTTTTATTCCGAACGCAGCTGTATTTTGGCATATAGATCCTAGGATCCATATAGAGCCCCATCCGCACTACCGACCATCCACCATCCAGCATTCAGCATAAACCATTTTAGCTTTGCTTTGTTGTCCACACACACGTTTGTTGAGCGCTTTGTTTGCGTTTAATTTAATTCCATTTAATTCAATTCAATTCCATTCCATAAGAGGTGGCGCCGCCTGGCGTGTTTCGCGAAGAGCGATATAAGCAGTGCAAGCAGTGCATATTCGTTATATAAATACCTATTGAACATCCCCCTACTATCTCTTTCTCTCTCAATGGTTCGTTCGCAGGTGTTTCGGCTACTTCGTTCCCTGCGGCCTCTGCGGGTGATCAACCGTGCCCCGGGTCTGAAACTAGTCGTGCAAACGCTCTTATCGTCCCTACGTCCCATCGGCAACATCGTGCTGATCTGCTGCACCTTCTTCATCATCTTCGGGATACTGGGCGTACAGTTATTCAAGGGCACCTTCTTCTACTGCGAGGGCGAGAACATCAAAAACGTGCGCAACGCGGACGAGTGCCGCCGCATTCCGGGTAACGTCTGGACGAACCGCAAATACAACTTTGACGACCTGGGCAAGGCCCTGATGTCCCTCTTCGTGCTGAGCTCCCGCGACGGATGGGTGAACATCATGTACACGGGCCTCGATGCCGTCGGCGTCGACCAGCAGCCGATCGTAAACTACAACGAGTGGCGGCTGCTGTACTTCATTGCGTTCATCCTGCTGGTGGGCTTCTTCGTGCTCAACATGTTCGTGGGCGTGGTGGTGGAGAACTTCCATCGGTGCCGCGAGGAGCAGGAGAAGGAGGAGAAAATCAGGCGGGCGGCCAAGCGGGCCCTGCAGATGGAGAAGAAGCGCCGCCGGATGCACGAGCCGCCCTATTACACCAACTACTCGCCCACCCGCATGTTCGTGCACAACGTCGTGACCTCCAAGTACTTCGACCTGGCCATCGCAGCCGTTATAGGGCTAAATGTGGTCACCATGGCCATGGAGTACTACAAGATGAAAATGGCCCTGCAGTATGCCCTGAAGATATTCAACTACTTCTTCACCGCCGTATTCATCCTGGAGGCGAACATGAAGCTGGTGGCCCTCGGCTGGAAGCTGTACCTCAAGGATCGCTGGAACCAGCTGGACGTGGGCATCGTCCTGCTCTCGATCGTGGGCATCGTGCTCGAGGAGCTGGAGACGAAGATTATACCCATCAATCCGACAATCATTCGGGTGATGCGCGTCCTGCGCATCGCCCGCGTCCTCAAGCTGCTGAAAATGGCAAAGGGCATTCGGGCACTGCTGGACACCGTGATGCAGGCCCTGCCACAGGTGGGCAACCTGGGACTGCTCTTCTTCCTGCTGTTCTTCATCTTCGCGGCGCTGGGCGTGGAGCTGTTCGGGCGCCTCGAGTGCTCCGACGAGATACCCTGCCAGGGCCTGGGCGAGCACGCGCACTTCGCCAACTTTGGAATGGCTTTCCTCACATTGTTTCGCGTAGCGACTGGCGACAATTGGAACGGCATCATGAAGGACACGCTGAGGGATAATTGCGATGACGCGGCCGATTGTGTACGCAATTGCTGCGTCAGCTCGGTTATTGCTCCCATATTCTTTGTGATATTCGTGCTAATGGCGCAATTCGTTTTGGTGAATGTCGTCGTGGCTGTACTGATGAAACACCTCGAGGAGAGCCACAAGCAAATGGAAGACGAGCTCGACATGGAGGTGGAGCTCGAGCGTGAGCTGGTGCGCGAGCAGGAGTTCGCCCAGGAGCAGAAGCTGTGCCAGCAGCTGGCGGAGGCGCAGGCAAAGGCGGCTGCTCCCCCACGCCCCCTCGCCAAGGTCAAGTCGCTGCCGAAGAACTTCATCTACAGCACCCCCTCGCTGGACAAGAAGTTCCCCAGCCCCCAGTCCCTCACCAGCAGCGCGGCCACCAATCTCAACCAGCTGCAGCAGCAGAATCCATCCACATCGACATCCACATCGCCGGGACTGGGCGGACTGGCGCAGCGGGGCGTGACAGCGGGAGCGGGAGGACGCCGCCAGACCGTACAGTACTTCAATCAGCCACAAAGCGGGCCGGGCCTGGGCCTCGGCCTTGGCCTGGGCCTGAGCCTGGCCGAGATGGGTGGCACGCTGACGCCTCAGGCGCTGAGCGCGCGGCTGGGCGAACCCTTTGGCGGCGCCTCAACAGCGACGGCAGCGGGAGGAGGTACTTGTGCCGGCTTCGCCCAGGAGCCGGGCAACCTCCAGCTGCCGCCTCTGGGGCGCCGCGGGCGACGCGCCTCGGCCGCCGCCGGCTTCCGCAAGCGCGGCGTGCTGTCCAAGGAACGCTCGCTAGACGAGCAGGCCATTCGACGACGAAATCTGGAGGCCAAGCGCACCAGCTGCGACTCGCTGCCCTGGGGTGGGGATGCCCTCGACTACAGGCGCGGCACCATCTTCGAGAGCCTCGAGTCGGATGGCGGGGGCGGCGGACTGGGATCGGGATCGGGATCTGCAGGATCGCCACTCGGTTTTGATATTCGCAGCGTGCGCAGTGCGGATGTTCCGCACCTGGAGCCGGACACCGATGCTCTGGCCGTGGTCAGTGCCCTGGTGCCCGCAGCAACGCCTATGCCCCTGTCCATGCCGCTAGCCCTGCCCATGCCCACGCCCACACCCACACCTTCATCCACACCCACCGGGATGTCGTCAGCACATCATCCGCCACCACGTCGCCCCTTCGGCTGGTCGCAGTCCGTCGACCAGGGCTGCCTCCTGGGGGCGCCCGGTCGCAGCAGCCTCCTTCTGTCCGTGCCGCGCTCGATGCCCCCCCGGAGCCGCAGCGGCAGCACCAAGCAGCTCTTCAAGCAGCAGGCCCTCGACGAGGATGCCGACATGGACGAGAACTCGCTGCTGCTGCCAGCCGTCAGCGGGGGAGCCGTTGGAGGCGCCACCCCCACCGTCGCCGCTGCCCTGGAGAGCGTGGCTGCCGCCAGTGCTGTGGACTCGCACTTGCTACCAGGCAAATCCGATTCGGCGGACATCTTGCGCATTATCAGCGAGCGGCGGCGGATGGATCAGCGGGACCAGAGGGATCCCAGGGACGATGTCGAGGACAGGGACAGCGACTACAACGAACTGTTGCTGGTCAAGTCCCCCCAGTCCTCGATGGACTAGGCATGCAACCCCTGTATGTCTATCTCAATATCTCTCTCTCTCTCTCTCCAAGTATACATAGATCCCTGTCTGTCGCCCATACTTTGTATACCAGTCTCTATAAAACAAAAAACAACCCAGTCGAAAAACAAAAAAAATCTTTAGGGAATTTTCTAAGTGCTCAGTTTTAGAACTTGAAAACTACAACTAAAAAAAATCGATAGGCAATAGGCAATAGCGATAACAATAACGATAAATGAAAATGATTAATCGATAGCCGTAACTATTACCGATAAACGATAACTACTCTTAGAGCGTTCGTTATCCAACGCAAGACAAAAACAAAACAAAAAACAAAACTAAAAAAAAAAGCGAGAAAACAAAAAGAAAGAACAAAAAAAATTGTCAACTGTTTTTAGTGCAATCCTACGGTTTTCATAACTTTAAAAAGCATCCAGATGGTATCAGAACCTACAAAACGGAGGTCTCAAAAACAAACACACACAGAAGATAAACCGAAATACCGCAATAAGAAAAAATAAGAAAATAAACTAAAGTAACAAAAAAAAAGAACTACGTTTAATGTTGATTAGAGCGTTTTCCGTTTCAAGCTGTAGTCGAGAGGTCTAAAGCCACGAGCTGACGAATTATATACAAGCGTTATATGCGATTTACATATACAAATACTATATACTATATACAGTTATATATACATACTTATACATATATATACTACTTATAGGGGTACTGCATACATGATGGAAATTTGTGAACAAAAGATCATCAACTCTGTGATTAGCTCTTAAAGTTTAAACATTTATAGGACGAAGGCGGCGGTGAATACACTCAGACACTCACACTCACACTCACCACTAAACACGTACGATGTCTGTATATAGTAAGAATGTATGTGTGTATTTTACTTAGTCTAGAAAGGGAAACTAACTAAACAGAAACAGAAAACTCAAAACACAAACACAATGCTGACAAGACCTCCATAGTACATACGAATACGAGTACAGCTGAAGCTGAAGCTGAAGAGCCAGCACCTTGATAAGCAATTGCACATTGTACGAGTACGAGTAGCTAATAAGATCGTACCTAGTCCCCCCAAAAATCCAAAAATCAACAAGAAAGAAAAAGGAAATAAGAATAGTATATGTGCTGCGTTGACGCGCTGCACCTCATTTGTTGCTAAGGAAGAAGGAAAAATCTATGTGCAAACGAATTTACTTAGGTACTTAGACACACCCAGAAACCTATAGAAACCTATAGAAACCTACATATATGTATGTATGATATATGGAAACAGATAATGGATACAACCCAATACCAATAGTCCATCTGGTCGACAATCTTTGCATTATCTCTCACTCTATCTCTATCCTCTCTATGAACTCTGCCTTTTCCATAGAACCCCAGACACCACCCCACAGCAAAACAGTGCCAACGTCAGCGCATTAAGGGTACTCATGTTTGGTAAAGACATGAGAGATTCTTTCTTTTTTTTTTTTTTTGTGGATACAGTTCTTGTGACTATCCCAAGAATAAAAGATGGCAACAACTACAACTAAATGAAGCAGAAGAACTTTAAAGTCTAGCATTTATAAACAAAAACAAAACCAGAACAAATTAGTAGAAATTTAATGATTAATGTTTAATGAATATATATAGTGTATATATGGAACTATCAACGAATTACAATAGAGCATCAAGATATTTCTAGGCACTTGATTGGAGCGAGCGACAGGAGGGCGAATAGCTGATAGAAGAAGACGGAAGATGGAAATGAGGAATAAGTAGGACAAGGGACACTAACTTAACACTGTCAATTTTTCAACATGATCTAAGCTTATTTTTCAAAGAAAACCAAAAGCAAAAAACGAAAACGAAAACAAAACAAATTTTACACTCTTTGTACACACTGTAAAAAAAAAGAAGAAAGAAACGAAGAAGCTACCCAGTTTAGATAAACTTTAAACAAAGAACTTACAAAATCAAACTTAGCAAACGATTTGGGCGAAGGCTATGACGACGACGAAGAAGCAACAAATTTGATTAATAATAATTTCATCTGTGCCTTTCTCTACGAAAATATATATACATATATATATATATATATATATTTACATTTATACATAAACTATATACAAATTTATCAGATACTAGAACTCTTCTAGACTCTCCAGCTCTCAAGCTCTCCCTTCTCCTTCTCCCTATTCTGTCTAACACACACACCACACCCACACACAGAACTAACCCCTACTCACCACAGACACAGTCAAGACGAAGGACGAAGCAGTGCGTTAGGTAGGGCAAGCCAAGCAGAAGTAAGATCGAGGTGGTCATAGGAGTGCGACATCGGGCACATAGGCGGCACCAAGCAGTACTAAGCAGTGCAGTGCAGTGTCTCGCGTTGGAAACTAATGAAGAAAATGCAACTCTGACAAAACTATTTACGATGCAAAACGAATGAATAATAAAATAATTACTTAAGCCTACTAACAACCCAAGAAACCGAAAAGGGAAAATGAAAAACGATAAAGATAAAGATAAAGATAAAGGAAAAGGAAACGCATGCATAAAAATACCAATAAAATAAAATTATAAGCAAACGCAAACATAAAGTTTATAGGTTAATGCGCTAGTAGTTTTGAACCGTTTATTTTTTTGTAATTGTAATTTTTTATTGTAGCTGCTTGATGTAAACTGAAATCAAATGAAACCGTATTCGTTTTCAGTTTTTAGTTGAGTGTGTTCTCCCTCTTTTCCCTCTGTTTGTTTGTTTGATGAGCAGAGTAAGGCAACCTATCGCATAAAGAGTGTTTTTCTTGTTGATTAATAATTAGGTAAAAATGCTACAGAGCATAAGTTAATTAAAGCAAAGCAAGCGACAAGCGAAAAACAGAAAAACCAAAAACCAAATTAGACAAAGTTGCAGACGAAGTAAATTAAATTTTAAAAAATTATAGCCATAAAGGTAAACGAAATGCAAAACTAAGTAAATTTGCTTTTAGCCCCATGCAGGTACAAAGGTACAAAAAGAAACACAGAAAAAACCAAATTAAATCAAACCAAACCAAAGCAAAGAAAAACCAAGAAGCAAAACCAAAGGAAAAACATATATGAAATGTATGACAATTGCTTGTGTGTGTGCCACTGTCAAAGGGGGGAAACCCAAGCCAGAACCGAATCGAAAACCAATGTGAATTGGGCACTACTCGTATACCCCCTGCTGTAACCACTAAAACTAAAAAAAACTGTTAAGAACAATAGCCATAGCCGTGTGTAATCATTTCGTTGCGTGCAATTTGCGTATAATTTAACGATTCGATTGGTTCCACTAAATATGTACGTACTATACACTGAGAATGCATATGTATGTAAAATCAGCAGCAATGCTAAAACCAAAAAAAAAACAAACAAAAACAAAAACGAGCATTATAAATTAAAGAGAATTTGAAAAGAAACAAGAAATAATTAGCATTATTATCACTGTATGGGTGGGATACACTAGGATATACTAGGACACTAGCTCTGTTCAGGGCTGGGATTGAACGGTTCCTCTACTGAGGAAAATCTCTCATGAATCCGCACCCATTGAGGCGATAGTATGCCCTGATCTCTTGATCAGACCCAAGGTAGGTTTCCTACTTACATGAAAAATTTAATATAAAGCATATTCATAGCTAGAGTGCTTAAGCAATCGGCGGATGTGAACCATATGCATCTGTTTATGATTGAATGTAAGTACAATCTGTGCAAATTTAATCGTTTTCTGTGAGCAAAAAGCACTGTGTTAAAGAACGGCCCTGGCGTGTCACGGGGATGTCGCGGTTGAGGCTCATCTCTAACATATTATGGGATAAGTAAACACGATTGTGCTCGTAACCACATGCACTTGCACATCGGGCATTCCGAAACAGCCCCAGCCACAGCCCCAGCCCCAGACTCCACACGCATTATCGTGGCACAGTTCGGCCGTGCGACGCCTTCCCGGGCGTCTCTCCACCGCGGAGGATGACGTCGTCTGTCTCCAGGTCTCCACTAGCCCAGTACCCCACCTGTTTGGGCCGGGGCATTAATAATGGGTAAGTGACATTGCAGTTTTTGTGTCGCAGTCTCTCACGCGGTTTTGTTTGTATTTTGCGCTTTGTCTTATTGTCAATTTTCTCTTCATTGCATAACGATGGTGCCCCCCGTACCTGTACCCGTGGCCGCTCTCCCCCGCCTCTTCGCACTTCCACTTCCCTTCAGTGAAGTTCGCGCGGCCATAAAACAGACAGCCGCAAGCCGCAAGAGTCAAGTGAAAATATTTTGGCGCCGCTGTTGTAACAGACCCGCCAGCGGGCCTGGCCTGGCCTGGCCTCCTCTCTCTCTCTCTCTCTCTTGCTCTCGCTCTCTCCGCGGCACTGACGGAAAAACGCTTCGAAATCAATATTTGCATTCCGAAAATACAATACTGTATACATATCTGTAGCGAGATCTACACAAATCCATGTCTATACCCAAATCGATATCAACATCTGTATCCGATTTGATTATCGAATACTGTTCAATATTTTTCGCAGTGTAGCTGACGCTGCACTCCGCTCTCCACTCTCCACTCTCTTCAGTGCTCCTTCTTCCCTCTCGCTCGCCCAATCTGCGCTCATTTGCCAGTGCGTTTGCGTTTTTAATTAACGGTAGTTTTTTCTATTGCCTCACGAGAGATTGCAAATGAAGTAATTATCAAAGGAAAAAAAAAAATGAGGGAAAAAATGGGAAGATGAAGAAAGAAACCGAGACATGAAACGAAGTTACGACCAACATTCGGTTCAATTTCATCCGTTCATTCGACCCCCTCGCTCACTCTCTCTCTCTCTCTACATCTATCGCTCTCACTCACACTCACATTCGCTCTCTCTTTCCAAATTGCCGTCCGTTTTTCCCTGCCAAGAAATGCGTTCATGGTCAAAGTGTCAAACGTGACGCAACAGCCGCAACAAACAAACAAAAAAAAACAAAACAAAACTACCACAACAATAACATATTTGGAGGGCCAAGCGATCAAAACAAAAAAAAAAGCTGTTGCTGTTGAAAAAAAAACCAATGTGAAAATGTGCAACTATTTGGTCGAATGATTTTCGAGTGCCAACCTGCCCCACGCACTCGAAAAAAAAGAGGAGAATCAAATGATCATGCCCACAGAGGCGATCAGAGGCGTTCCCTTCGAAGGGGTGGCTCTATACTGGAAGGGTCTGTCAGATGGTGATCCTTAAAAGACACCTCATTTCACACGAAGAAGCCCAGAAATTGCTGTCTTAGGGCATTTAGGTTGTATTTTGAATTAAACTAGATTCCAAAACAAAAGGATTTTTCATATAAACCATTAAAATTCTCAAGAAATGTTAGGGTATCTTTAAGAGCAGAAAATGGTGTCCGAATATCAAAAAATATATGTATGTTTTGTACTACATTTTTAATTTACCAATTTCGAATGAATGAATCTGAAGACACAGAAATTTACATACCACAAAAGGTATTGAAAGATATGAAGCATACGAAATGATATATCACACAAAATCAATCAATTTATGGCCGTAGATATCTTTTCAATTGTGTTTAAGTCCGTTTTTCCTTGGCTGCAAGTCTCAAATATTCTTACACCAAATCCCTATGAAGACGATCTCATTTTCGATCGAATTTGTAATGAAATAATCAAAATTGTTGTATCAATTCCCAAAGACTTGCGGCACTGACTCTGACTATTGGTGGGACTCTTCTGATCGATCCCATCGGGCAGTGAGTTTTTCGGTTCAATTCCAGTTATCTATTAGCTAATTGATAACTAGACATAATCATTATTAATCGTCGTCGAGGGCGCCCAGACGTAGTGATGGAAATTTGTGTTTCAACTTTGTTTAGTGATGCGTTATTATTTATTCACTGTTAACCGAATGGTTGTTGCGGTTGTTGGCTGCGTTGCTGCTTTGCTTACGAGTATTTCTTGACACTTTCACTTTTCTCATTAAGATATGAGCTCGACCTGGCCCGTTTAGGGCAGGGGCAAGAGCGCGACAGGTTTTCGCTCACAGAGCATACAGACACAGACCTTACGTGTACCGAACGACCCGACAGACCGGACAGAGCCGCTCCTTCCGTCGTCAATCTCCAACCCCCCCCTGACATGGGCCTAACCTTAAAAATCGGTGTGATTTCATTTGCATCTTCATTCATGCCCATTGCTCTCTTTCTCTGGTCTCGCTAGCCCCACTAGACCCACTCCACACAGTCCCCTCCTCCATCGGCCTGACTCTCCATCGGCTTGGTGAGATACCGATATACCCTTCCTTGCAGAGGGTATAACGATTTTGAAGACACTTTTTACAACTGCCAAAAACCGATCACCACAACCCAGATCCCTTCCAGAGAAATCTACCCTTCGAGATGAAGGGCTATCAAAATCCTCGACTCTATCTCTAAGGAGCATTGCTAAACTCTCACAGAGTTCATCATGAACCCCACACCCCTCTCTCTGTGGGGCAGCCCCCTTTCCCAATTGAGTGATTTTGAACTTTGGAGTTTATTGAACGAAGAAGAGATGTCGCTATCTGTGCGCTTCTGAATGCAGTTTTTTGGTGTTTATTGGTAGCCCGGAAACCAGTTTACTGTTTTTGAAAATCTTCTGCTGCTACTTCCCACTCTTTTGGTTGTTCTTCATGTGCATGTATGTATCTTCTTCTCCTTCTTCTCTCTCTCTCTCTCTTCTCTCTTCGTCTCGAGGCAGACCTTAAGTAAAGGCTGAAATTTCATGTTTCTTTTTTGCCTCAATCATTGTGCATTCGATTCCACTTCCAAAGGCTGTTAACATTTAATTTTTTTTGGCAACATTTTCGTCTTCCCCTTATACCTCTTCCTCTCCCCCCCCTATTCTTCATCAGCCCTCTTCCCCTGCCCTTCCTCTCCTTTTCCTGATGCTGCTGCTGCACCAAGAACTGGTTTCCTTTTGTAAATACGAATGCATGCCTAACGGTAGCTGCAGCCATCGATTAGGCTCCCTCTCTCTCTGGCCAGCAGTCCCCATCTCTTTGTGGCTGCTGCAGATCTTGCCTGGACCGAGGACCGTGGACCGTGGCCTGTTCCCAACTTTTTATTTGCAAAAATTGTGGATAAAAAATTGAAAAACCATTGCACGCGACGTTTGACGTCTCATGGATTGCACAATACAAGTGTTTCGTTTCGATGGGGGGACACCAGAAAGCCAGAGGGAGCACAAGCCACTTGTTGCAGCTCGAAAGAGGCCAGATAGAGAGGGAGAGAGCAGGGGAGGGGAGCGGAGGGGAGGGGAGGGAGGCAGGCTGCGCCAGGTGCAAGTGTCTCTGATTGCATCTGTGCGAGTATCTGTTTGTAAAATGGGTCACCAATATCGCAACAGCAACAACAATTGTTCCATCTCTTGCAACATTTCTCGGCATTCCTCCATTCCTGTCGTTTTGACTGGAAATTGGAATGGACCGGGGATTTTTGTAGCTCTGCACTGAGAAAAACAAACCTATGATAGTACCATACAATGTTCCATTACCCCATTCGTGGAACATTACAGATTGTATAATCGTAATTAACTTTCTAGTTTGAACTTCTTATGATATTTTGGACATTCGAGTTTCAATCTAGTTATGTCTGCTTTGCTTTGCTTGGATTTTATTTTGCTCTGTATACAGTGAATGTACGGATAATTACAGCTATTTCGGGCAGACACCCACGGGTTACAGTCTGGATTTGCCGTTTTTTTTACCCAAAGAATTATCGGATCAAATCAGTGTACGAGGTATGAAAGTGTACGATGAAAACACCGAGTCTCTTTCGATCTTTCGAATGGTTCCTGTTCTGGCTATCCGCTCGCTTATGCGGAAGTTGAACAGCGAATTAAAGCAGTTCGATCTTTTAGGGATACCCATTCGGGAATACATATATACATACATGTGTATGTATGTAGCCTTCATTTATTGTTACCAATTCCCTCATTAACTTCCATTTACCCAATCATAATTATGCATGCATTCTTGTGTGATCCTCAAGGTACTCACTTATTCACTTCATTTACATGTGAGTGCACTCATTTGACCCACTTCGAAGGCATTCGGCTGTCCATCCATCCATCCATCCATCCACTCACTCACTAGTCGATTGCATCCATCCCGCTTTTGACCATATTCAAATATCAATGGCTAATTTCATTTTTGCGGGCACTTTTGCAACACTCACACACTCGCACACACACTTGCACACATGCAAACATGCACGTGCAACATACATACATAAATACAACGCGATTACAACATAGCCGATGACGCAGGGCTTTTGCTTTTCGTACGAAGCAGCTCTTCCAAGCTGCTCTCTCTCGCGCGCTGTCGCTCTCCCAAGCTCCCCAGCATTTGTGGCTCTCTCTCTCTCTCGCTCATTTCTTTCGGCGGCACTTTCGTTGGCCCACCGCTAACGGTACATCGTCGGCACTCGGGCGCTCACTTACGCTTTCAAGCTCAAAGCTGGGCTGGGGAGAGCTTGAGCTTGAGTTTGAGATCTTTTTGGGGGCTCTCACGCGTCGCTGCCTTGGCTGCTGCTGCTGCTGCTGCGGCTGCTGCCAGTACTGCTGCGACGCCTACTTTTTTGGGGCTGCGTTTTGTAAATTTTTCACATATTTTTACAGCTGCTCAAGACGCGCAGTCGCGATTCGTAGACGTGCGTTCAATCCAGGCGGTCGTCGCTTGTCGCAGTTCCCAAAAATCTTTCAAAAATCTGCCCAAAAAATCTCGAGCCCAGCGCGTGTGTGCCCCAACCCAACCCCTGCCCAGCCTGCCCGAAACGACACAAAACAAAAGTAAAAGTGCCAAAAAGTTTAAAAAAATAAATCAAAGCAGAATACAAAACAAACAAACACAAAGAGGAAGTTCCCAGAGCCCCCAAAAGCTACACTGGAAAATAGAAAACAAAAGAAGAAAGGAGTTTCGTGTGCTATCAATTTTTTTTGTCGTTGCATTTTGTTTTTGTTTCTGGTGAAAATGATATAAGAAGAAAGATCATATACAATATATATGTAAATATTTCATTTAGCACCAGCCCGAACCGACATTGGATACTTTTTTTGTGGTGTTTGCATATTCTTTTTTTTCTGTGAGTGTATTTTCTGAGTGAAAGTGAGGCAGGCCGTTGAGCGCAGAGACGTCGCAGGAACGTGCCCGATCAATTTGTGGGCCACTCACACACACCCAGACCCACAGACACCACCATCATACCATCTTCACCCGAATGGTAATGATGGGTCACCAGCAGACGATGCTAGTGCTGGCGATGCTGCTTTCGCTCCTGGCCACCCCCCAGGCGGCCATCGACAAGGACGAGGGCAAGCAGTCCTCCTCCTCCTCTGTGAGGCACAACATCACCGGCGACCAGCACAACGTGATTAACCTGAGCCTGCACCCGGGCCTCGCCCTCCCCCTCCCCACCACCAACGAACCCCCGCTGCCATCCGCCATCGATCTGGCACACGCCCGCCGTCTGCGCGATGCCCTCAACGTGTTCGATCTGACTCTGCTGGCGGATCAGTGGAGCAGCCTGGAGGCCTCCGGCGCCCTCGGCTCCAACTGCAGCAGGGACATGCGAAACTATCTGAGCGGCCTCAGCGACTCCAAGATGTGGGCCGTCAAAAGTAAGTAAAGATCTCTAAGAGGATCCTTCTACATAGATCACCTTAAATAACAACGATTTGGGCTGTAGAGAGCTGTGTTTATGGATATCAAAATGATCTCACATCCAGATCCAGATGTATTTTCTGCACATTAAACCATTTCGTTAAGCTGGGATCATTTTAAGACTTCAAAATTGTAGCTTAAGCACACCTTAAGATTCCACTATTAGGATTAAGGCAAGGAATATCCCTCACTTAACAAATTACTCCAAGTATGCAAGTGAATGAAATCGAATCTTCCTTGCTTCATATCAAGCAAATTTCAAACATTAGAGAAATTTTAGCTAAAGATCAGATATCAACCGATGACATAAGCTTAGGAACTATAGCAGAACCATCATAGACCAAGAACCAGGTGGTTATAATTCGAATACTTCGAATATCTAGTTTTTTTTGGAAGGTTTCCCTTTTTTAATGAATTTCACACTTATTCCCATCATATCATATCGCAGTTTCCTCACCGTCGGAATGGTTTCGGCTTAAGATTATTGTTGGTAAAGTATCTGTTGTGGCGCGACTCATTCGATGCATTCGATCTCTTCTACCGTGTGTGTCTGCCCGCGGCCCACGTTCGCACATTAAACGTGCCATTCGCCGATCGCCGGATCGCAGTTTTGCAGATCGGTGGCGACTTGTTGTGGCGAGGCGTGGCGTGGCGTGGCGCATGCTCTGATCGCAAATAGACGAACTCGCCCAAAAGCACACAATCTACATAAGTGCACGATACTCGTACGATACGATACGATCGCGATACCCGATCGCCAAGGTCGCAATTAGTTCTTGCCCCGGTCTTGCTGCAGTGGCAGCAGCCGCAGCCAGAAGCAACAACTCAATCAAATTTTTGGCTAGTGCAGTCGATTTTTTCGACTTTGATTTTCCAGTTCATTTTTCTACGCTAAATTTTGGGCAAATTGGTTTTCCCTCTTTTTGTTTTTCCACCAATTATGTCTGTGGCGATTGTTATTGAATAACGGTTAAATGGTAATATGCACTGCTTGCATTGCACTGCTTGCAGATTGTCGGATCAGCTGGGAGCAGCTGTGTGCAGTTCTTTTTTTACTGTCGAAAGCTAACCAAAGCAAACACAACGGCGGATCGGATCGGAACGGAACGGACCAGAGCGGAGCGGAGCAGGCAGGCAGAAATTATGAATAAATGTGGTGCGACTCGTTTTATTTATATTGGACTTTTCTTTTTGGTTGCGCAGCCGCAGCCGTCACCGCCGTCCAGCCCCAATCCTATCGATTCCAGCAACCTGAGACCGAAACCCCACTGACCAACTGACGTACGTACGTCGTTGCCCACTAAGCCACTCACTCACTCACTCACAGACTCACTCACTCTCCCAGAGCCTATCCGAGAGTGCGGTATGTGAGATGCATGTGTGTGTGTGTGTGTGTGTCTGTTGCGCTGGTTATGTAATCAATTAACACGAAAAAAATGCTGGTGCAAAGACGAATCCATGAAGAAAAAAGAGAAAGAGCGGGAGAGGGAGAGAGAAAAACACACACCGACAAAAAATAAAAGTGTTTGGGTTTCTTTCAAAGTTTCTTTTTTTTATTACGACCAAAAAGCGTTGCACCATGGGCCCGGAAAGTGAGCATAATCGTAATCGTAATCGTACGAGTAATCGTAATCGTAAGTAATCGCTGCAAGCGATCTTTTACGAGGCCTTTTCCCTCGATCCACGGATTCAGTTCAAGTTCAGCAGTTCAGACAGGGAAAGAAAGACTGCGATTGAATCGCACCCCGGGGAAAATAGTGGGAAAAGCTGAAAAGTTAAATCCATGGCATTGTTGACTCTTTGGGGTGAATCCCTGAAAAGTATCGATACATCTTATGCACCCTTCGGCCACCTATTATCAGTACTCGTACCTCTGTTAGATATTATCATAGAAGCTGTTTCTTTCCCTACCCCTTTCATACCCCCATACCCCCTTTCATTCCCTATTCTTCTCTACCGTTTAGGCTCACTTCCCAGTGCAATATTGCCCCCATATCCTCCTCTGTATTTCCACAGTTTTATACATTTCGCTTCACTTTCGCTCAAGTGAAAAGTGGCTGCTGTCTTGCTTCTCTGTTGGACATGTCTGTGGGGGAGCTGGGGAGCTGGGGAGGTGGCTTTCGGCGGCATCTATGTCAATGTCTTCATGTAAGCATTATTACATGAGCGCCACCACCGCCAGCACCAGGGCCACCAGCACAGTTTTTCCTGTTGGCCGCCGCCGCAAACGAAAACGAAACCGAAACATAAACCGGACTCTGAATCCATATGTCGTCAGGTCTTTGGAGCTCTTGGGGCTCTTTTAACTGGTTGGAAATTGGTATTTAAACGCTTCGGACATCATTTCCAGCCACTGGTTTGCTGCGGTCTATCGCAGTATCTGGTGCACAAGGCGACCGATGGCCAAGATCAATGGCTAATAAATTGTGGCCGTGTTAGCATTTTGCTGCAGTTAGCTGCCACTTTTTTCTGTGTGTGTGTGTGTGTGCTGCCTGCTGGCAGCTACGCTTCGATGATTTTCTGCCCGATTTGCTAAAACCCGATTGCCAGATGAAAGACTTTGGCTAAGTTGAAGGTTGAAAATGCACAGCCCATGACAGAACAACGCCAGGCCGATGATGGTGTCAAGTGGAAGGCTGCATTCCGCTACGGTCTGAGGTCGGAAAACTATTGTTTGGAGTTGTGGAAACGAAACTTAGAAGTGTACATCTTCTAAAGAAAACTATGCAAAAATGAGGAACATTCCTGGTTATTAGCATGCAGAAATATGACTGCAGAGAATGTCATAAGAGATAATTTATGATCTTTCTGGGTCCCGTCCTTGGAACTTCACCATAACAAAACTAAACGAACGCCCTTTCTGAAGTTGAAGTTCAATTTTTGTTTGCGGTGACTTCTTTGGCGTTTGTCTAATTTGGGATTCCATTTGCGGTTTCTTTCTCGGTTCGTTTGCCGTGTGGCAAGGGGCAAACACCGGACGAACACCGGACGAACCCCGGCCGGGTTCGGCAAAAGTCTAAGAGGAAGTGCAAATATTGGCACAAGACTTCATCAACCCGGAGCATCGCCATCGTGCGATCTGCAAACTTCCTCAAAAAAAAGCTTTCACAATTTGTATCTCATTTGTTGTTGCTCTTTTTTTTGATTTGCAAATATTCCAGGAAAAGAAAAATTATAAATTGCAACGTAGTATTTGTTTTTTCTTTGTGTCTGTTTGCCTGCTTGTCTGTTTTCCGTTTTTTCGATTGTTGCTTTTTGTTATTACATATTATTATTATTTCTGTTGGCTGTAAAAATTACCAAATCCCAAATTGACCTCGTGTTGCATTTCACCTGTTTCCCCAGAGCGGTAAAGAGCGGCAAAGACCGGCACAGAGGAGGAGGTGCGACAGGTGATTGTGCCAAAAAAACGAAGCCAAATGTTAAAAAAACTGACAATTGATCGAGGTTCGAGGCATTGGTTCCATTTCGGCTGCGATTTGGCAGCCTGTTTTCTGGTCATTAGTTGGTCACAATGCAACACACAACGGCTTTTGTTTAATTTTTAGGCCAATATACTTAGCCGACTTTTGTTCGGGACTGGGAGTTTGCAGAGGCGAAAGGGGGGAGTGGGGAATGGAGACTGGAGCTTGGAGACGAGGTAACAGACCCAATTACAGTCTTTGTGCGAATTGAAACGTCACGCAACATAATTTCTACGGCTTTCCCATCTACAAAATATTTCTTGCCTTTGCTTTTGCTTTGCCTTTGCTGTGGATGTAAATATATGGCTTATCGAAGCGGTGAAGAAGAAGTGGACCCCGAAATTGCACAAGAAAAACAAAAAAAAAACCCCGAGTCGCCTCAACAGCAGCAACAACAGCTAAATTTACAACAGCCTAGAGATGGGCATGGCTTCGTCGTGCCTCAAAGCTGCATTTCGTGCCAGTAAACGAGACTTCCCTTGCAAAAAGGCTCAGTTTTTAGGGCTTAAGTCTCTAAATATCTCTATCAATGCCGATTTTGGCGAACAATATACACGTCTAGAGTACTAGGGTTAGATCTCAGAGACTATAGCGTTTGAGCTATCGAATCTTGTTTGCAGCATTCTATGATATCACACTGAATCAAGTTTGCTTCCAATATTCCCCATGCCGCATACATGTAAAGAAAACGACTCTCAGGTATCTTAATGTCGAGGAACGTGTGCCTAGTCCTGGGATGTGCCTGCCTCACAAACTCGGCCGGCTCTCATCCCTAGTTAAGACAAACAAGTCTCTCTCCCGCGCTCGCTCCAGACTTCTCCCCCTCTCTCTCTCACTCCCTCTGTTTGTGTCTCTTGGTATCTCTTCTGGTCAGACACAATAGCGTCGTCGTAGTCGTCGTCGTACAACATCAAAGCCTAGCCCCTTATGTAATGTAACTTTAATTTGATTGTTGCAATGTCTTGCAGTTTTTGTTGCTGGTGTTGTTGTTGTTGTTGTCTGCTGTTTTTGTTTGTGGCAGCTCGGCAAAAACGACAACGACAGCTCCAGCAGCGAACGATTATGGCCAAGACAACTCGGGCGGCCGGGGCGGGCCAACAACCCAAATGCAGGCTGCTGTTGGCCACTGCTGGCCGCTGCTGGAGTGGTAACTGAATCGTTATTACCACTTCGACAATTCGTATGTAAAATACTTTCAACTCTGACCGACTTTGCGGTGGAGATTTTCCCTCCGCGTGGCGGCAAGTGCGAACGCGAACGCTTACGCGTTGTTTTATTGGCCACCAAAACGAATGACTTGGGCAACAAACTCGTTTCTGGTAATTGTGCGTAATTAAAAGCCAGTCAAGCGACGGTCCGACTGTCAGCCGAAGCGCAATGCAATTGACCAGCAGCCAACTGCCAGAGACGTTAAAGGTCTAGGACAAATATTTGACCAGGCGACAGCTATGGCTAAGAACTGGTTGGCTAGAGAACACTCGAGATATTAGATCCAGCCACTGGAGCCCCACTTGAGCGACTCTTGATCATCGAAGAACATTTTTATTGATTTAATGATCATTGAAAGATCATTCATCGCAATAATGGCATACCATTCAAAAGATATACAACAAAGGAAGGAAAACACAACATTGCCGCAAAATTAAGGCATCATTGAGGAGTGACAGATTGTAAGATTATATCAATGCGGATTCCATGAGGAGAATAGGAGCTAACCGAACCTCGCATCACATAATAATACTTCCAGAATTTCGGCATAAGTAAGAGTTCATTTAGGGGAATGATCTCCCATTTATGCCAGAGTGCCAAAGTCCTCAACCTCCAGGTGGCCAGACGGCTATCATTCGAAGGCACAGCCAAAGATTAAATTCAAGTTAAACTTTGCTCTTGAGCTCATTTCAACCTAACCGTCTAAGGCAGTAAACACGAAATCCATTTGACCATTTGGACGAGCGGCCAACGCCTAAATGCCACAATTAGGCAACCATCAACCAGCCGAGCAGCCGACCAACCAACCGTCGAAACACTTGCATCTTTACAGCTCGCTACAGATGATAATTAGACGGCGGAGACAATCGTTTTGTCATCGATTGTCGCGCGTAATTCCTCTAATTCGTTGATCGTCGATCGCAGATCGCAGGTCGCGAATACTGCTCGATCATTCAGGGAGGGGTACGATTTGTGCATATGTTTGCCAAATCCATTTGGATTTCAAGTTTAATGCGACACTCGGTCTTGGCTCTGGGGCTTTGCTAATAAAGCGATTTCTATGGCCAGTGGCAAGCGAAGCTCGAGTTGCATTTGTCCCCGAAGGTCCATACACACACACACACACACAAACACACACCCTGCTGCTCGTCATTCCTGAACCAGATTCGAAGATCGATCGATTGCGGATGGGTCTCTGTGCCATAACCGATATTGATATACACTCATTAACATCTTGGCCCTATTTGCATTTGACACTGGCACTGGGACTGGGGCTGGCACTGGGGCTGGCACTGGTGCTGGAGACAGCGACTCTTTCCGTTAGGTAAAAGTCGGCCCCAAAGCAACGATCGTCTCTGGCATTCGCGACGTGCCTGGCATTCATTCCGAGTGAATCAAAACGAATCGAATCAAATCGGTTATGAAACGACCAGAGCCACAATTTGCATGAGCTCTCAAATTTGGGGTTATTGACCATAATTGCATTTTGGGGGTGGTCGTGTCGATTCATTATAACGAATTAGGATCGAATTTTGTAGTCCCTTACGCAATCGACAGACAGACAGACGGAAACGCAATGAAAGAGGTGTTCCATCTTGAAAGGGATAAGGGAATTTTCTGCGAAAAGAAAATAGACAGACACATGTCTATTTGGCTAATTAGATATTCCGCCGTATACGTATCGGAAGGCCAATCGGTCGATGCATCATGACTGTCCATATTTCGGGCTAATTATTCAACAAATATTTGGTATTACTCAAAGTAATCGTTTCGGCAATGACTCTCGACTCGATAATCTCCATATGTGATTCACAGTCTGCCCTGCTGCAGCCCTGAAGACGAAAGAGTAGCCATAGCCACCGATCCACCGATCCACCGATCCACCGGTCCACCGAACCACAACAAACTGGTTTCCCCTCGCAAAAGAAATGCGCAGAAAATAGACCATCGATGGGCCGATCTCTCATTACGCAAAAGCAACCGAGTGACCGACGCGACGGCCATGCCACGTGTCAGTGACCAAGAGTCCGATGTCTCTCCAGGCAGGGACCGAGGCTCCGAGGTACCGAGAAATACCAGTTAGTCACGAAACCAAACCCAAAACTGAAGATGCAGCTGACCTTGTGCCGAATCTCGCTTGAAAAGATACAGATAGACCCAAAGACATACAAGAAAGAGAAAAAACCCCAAGACCCCTCCCTCCCCCGATAAGCATAAAAAACAAATGAAAAGAAACAGCCAAAGACACGAACCAACTGCCACTGCCACTGCCACTGCCACTCCACTCTCACTCTCTGTCTCGTCTGGTATCTGTTGTCTGGTGTCTGGGTGTTGGCGTCGAAAGCCCCAAAGGCAACGCCAATCGAAGGTGGGCTCTTGATAGACACCCACCATGCTACATCTTGAACCCCCAACATTGACATTGAAAACCCAGAGAAAGAGGGAGAGAGTGTGAGCCAAGGTGTTTCCAGGTCCCCCCGTCCGACGAGACCTGAATAGCAACTGCCAACTGCCAACTACCAGACCAGGTACAAAGTCTTGACAGTCAGGAAGTCATTGGGAATACTACCATCCATGCGGAGCAGGAGGCTGTCTATCGTTGCTCGACGATCTGTTTTGCGCATCTTCGAGCATAAAATTGCCAAACGAGTCGCGTTTTTACGAGCATTATGCGACTCAATTAGGCAATGCCGAATGTAATTATTACACTGCGCCGCCACAAAGCGAATAAGTACTCGCACTCGCACTTGCACAGACAGACAGACAAATATACAGACAACAAAAAAATAAAAAAGTAATTATGAATTATGGCTGAAATAACGACGGAGAATGTCAGCGAGCCCATAAGCGTTGATCGACTGTGATATCATGACGAGAAATAATACTCGTAGTACGAGTAATCGTACAAATAATTCGTAAAGGAAATTATCAAGGAAGTGATGATGAGCAAAGAAATCCAGTGCTCAATAGCTTAAGAAGTGTTTAGCATCAATTAAATACGGATACCTGGCTACATCTATTCTCCAAAGATCAATGATCCACAAAAATTAGCTACAATGTTATGGTCGTGTAATGTAGGGATGATCTTCAAAGTCTGCCGCAATTATTTCATTTTTCTAAATTGATCTACGATGTTCTGGGTATTCGGAACTACTGATCACTAAATGTTACTAAGCAGATCATTAGCATGAGAAAAGTTCACAATAAAAGTATGGATATCACTTCAAAAACGATCCTGTAAAGGTAAATCCTTGTCTTCAACTCATGGACACACCCCACAGATCAGTTAGTAGATTAGCTTTTGAATGTTTCAGGTGTTAATCGAAATCTCTTTCTGCTTGATCCTATCCTGTCGTGTGAAGGGTTGCCGTTGCCACTGCCCCACCCATGGGATCGCATCATCTCTTCAACAGCACATGTGTCACAAATACCACAGAGAATAAATTAGCGATTCTCAGGGTTATGAGAGATCGCTTAGAACATTTGATGCCTGTTACCCCTCAGATGGGCGGATAGATGGGCTTCTTTCAAGTTCAAAGACTTTGCGTGTTATATGTGGGGGGGGGGGGGGGGGGGGAATTGTTTGCTAGAGTCTTAAATCCACAACACACGCCTCTAATGTCTCCAACATTAGATCTGTCTGTCAGTTTGTCCATCTCCGGGTTCTAATGACCATAACAAACATCAAGACGAGGGGGAGCAGCAGCAGCAGCCCATTCAGAAAAGAAACAATCCAAGCAATACCCCAAAAAAATGAAGATGATGTACAAATTCAATAAGGAAATGTGCTAACATTTTGCGGTAATTGTGTGGCCTTTGAACTGATCGTTTGACCAGAGAGATACCTGAGAGCCGTACCTGGGGCCTGGGGCCTGGGACCTTGTATGAAACTTCGCGGGCAATACAGAAGTCGATTGATTTACTGTGCCAATATTTACGCCTGTTATTAATGTTGTACTGAGAGATTTACGAGATGTTTCAGCAAACAAGATCGTGAGCATGATACTCAGGGCGCGGGGAATCCGAGTTATGCGTTTAATTATCGTTTGTTTCAAGAGCAGCCTGAGCATACATCATGCACCAGCTGTAATAGCTCTAACCTCTTTGCCTCCCATGGTTTTTTCAGAATTCACACATACAAAATAAATAACGCGTTGAACCACTCCCAGAACGCAAAAAACAAAAAGCTATGCAAACATTTTGCACAGTGAAAAAAGGAAAAACAAACTGAAATTAGCTGAATCGATGATTCGACTGGAAGATACCCGTACTTTACGGCTCTCTTCAAATTATCAATTACACGACCATAACAAGTTTGGGTGGATCGTAAAAAGATTAAAGACCAAGAATAGAGTTGTTGATTATACGAACTCTGACTGCAAGAGTCTTATGTAACAAGATGTTCAGCTACAGATATGTTTGTGAGCCGGTAGATTATGACATAAGTCTATCAGAAAGATCGAAAACCATATAATAGTTACTGTTTACTGTCCGCTGCGTACACTCCCCCTGATAAAACCTACCCCACGAGGTCCCAGGTATAAACAAAATTTTTATGGATTGCAGTGCAATGGGGGGGCTCTTCTGACGCAGGTCTTATAATAATAAGTATATAATTTATTTAATATTTTTAGCCCCTTAATTGAACAGTTAGCAGTTGAGACGCGTAGGCGGGCTGGCAGACCATTTCTGCAGCTATTTTTATGTGTTATTTGATTTATTTTCGATTTTCGGTCTTTGATTTTGTTTGCCATTTCGCAATGAGAGCCCGAAAGGTTTATCAACACAAAAAAAAAATATATATATCAAAGAGTCAAACAAAGGAAAAATTATATTGGATGTACAATAATAACAAACTATTTGCCGTCGCCGGCACCGCCGCCACCCCCTACTATTTATTGCCATTATATTTATACAATCGTTTCATCAATCAAATGGATTTCAACAGCTTTGTCACTCATTCAACTGCCTGATGGCTGATGGCTGACGGCTGATGCCTGGGGACTGGTGCCTGCGGACTGGGCCCCTCCCTAATTATGGTCGAGTGCAATCGGTTTTATAGTGTGTTAACACATTTGTTTAACCCGCTCTATGCTTCTATGCTTTGTGGCTGCCTTTGTCCTTACCTTCAGAAATGACGAGTACATGCCCTCACCCACCCGTACTCGTATCTTAATCTTCTTGCAAATATTTTTTTGTATGTACATGTTCAAGTGCACAAATGTGATCTTGGATTTCAATGGAATTCCCTGTGAAAGATACACGAGACAAGGAAGGGCACTGCAGGGTATCTATAGTATTTGGTGGAACATTGGAGTGGACATACAATCCAATATCTGGAGTTTAGTTTCTTCTGCATCTGCAATGCCTAATCCCCGATTCCGACCCATATACTGTACGTACTCGTAAATTGGTGGCATTGAACGACCTTCCCTTACCGTTGACAAGAATAAACGATATAAATCTGTTTTGTAGTTTTCGGTTTTTTCGGTAGCCAAAGCCAAGTTCATCGGAAACATGCAGCCGGAGATTGGGTGACGACTCTCCGGCAAATCGAGCATTGTCATGTTCGGTTGTTGGTCTGTCTGTCTGTCTGTCTGTCACCTTGATAAGCTCATTGTCTGTCTGTCTGCCTGTCTGTCCCATCTGTTGATCTTGTTCGACTTCGGGCTTCAGCTTCCATTTACCGAAAAAGCGTTAAACGCTTGAATGACACGTTCAATTGAACACAACCCCAAGAGAAGAAGTGGTACGATACGAGCGCGTATACAGATATCTGTGTACTTATCTTATATAGATAAAGATATATATACATATATATGTGGTATATGTATATGTGATGAAATGCCTACTGCGGACAGCAAAAGACCAAACAAATCAAATGACCTCAATCGCTAAATTAAATTGAAAACATGTTTAAACATTACACAAAGAGCCGACACACAGATATGGTGGACGGACAGACAGACAGAGAAAGAGAGCGAGAGAGAGAGCTGAAGAGTGTTGTAAAGTGTGGTGAAGTGTTGAAAGTGTGTTGGAGGACCAGTTAATTGTTTCAATTTGGCACATCTTTTCGATTAACACTAGCAATTTCAGCACATCCATTGTCACATGGGGAGCTGGGGAGCTACTCAATCCACCCCATGGCCATGGCCATGTTTTATATAACCTTACATGTACGAATGAATGTCTTAGATATTCGCACAATTCCTGTTTTGGCCTCAAGGCTTCTCCTTCCTCCAGGGGAAGTGGCAGTGGAAGCTGAAGTGTAAACAACGAGACCCTGTCCATGTAATGGAGGCACATTTTCCTCTATAGCCGTAAGATTCGTTGCATGACTTCCAGCATCCCATTGGCCACAGAAAAACAGGTTGTCCCAGTCTCAGGTCTCAGTCTCTGAGGGCGACTGGTTCCGAGAGCCACTGCAAATGAGTCAGTGGCGAGTGGCAAAAAGGAGACTACTCGGATAGTGGGCCCCGAAACTGCAGTCACAGACTGCGCTACAGTCCGGCCAATAAGGCTGATCGGTTTCTTCCAAAAAAAGATAAATCAGAATAAAACCACAGCTCTAGAGTGGACTAAAGGAGGCTAAGCTTTGGTAAATCGGTACTTTTATGGTAGGGTAGGGGCATTGGCGTCGGGGCAGTCACTTATCCGCGATGATGATGGCGTTGGCAGCTTGACGGCTTCACTGCATTACATAATTCCAGCTTTTTGTGCGCCACATTCACAGACACAATCACACACACTGAGGCCCAATGAATGGTCGGGGGGGTTTAGCAATTCCTGGTGCCCTTCTCTTTGCTTATCATCGCCTTTACTTAACTTTAGTCAACTTGACTTTTTGTTGCTTGCAGTGGACGATGCTTCCGGCCATTATACATCCGGTTTCTTCTATGGCAACAACTATTGGATGGGTTCGTTGGCCCTTTGCGATGCCATTGACGATGGCCGGACAATGGTTGCCACCGCCGCCAACGGCAAGGACAACAGCTCCGCCTCGGAGGACGCCGCTCTCCCGAACCGAAACAGTGGCCTGCCCTTCGCTGCGGCCCATACCCAGGCCTACAACACCGTCTACAATGCCCCGCCGCCCTTTGAGCCCGGCTTCTATGTGATCAAGATGCAGCTAAACGAGACGCTGCCCACAGAAGTGGTAAGTGCTACATGTCCATCATTTGTGGGCTGCTCGATGGCATCATTTCACTGTTTCGTAAATGCTTGGCTGTATTTCTTTGGCGGCTCATACAATGTGTCATCTATCCTGTTAGCCATCGAAGGAATCCAAAATCCATCCCAGATCCCAATCCGTCCCCTAAATGTATGTTCGAGTTACCTAAACCTCTTCTCTATCGCCCCCAATCCCCAGGTGCGCACCATTTACGTGGGCATGTGTCTGCCCTCGAGCTGCTCCATTCCCGACGTCCACGAGATGAGCAGCCATGCCCGCGTGGAGCTGCCGACGCGGGACCTGCGCGTCCTGGACATCCGTGTGCCCACCGACAAGGAGTTCAACATTTGGGCGGACAAGACCTTCTGCCTGCTGATGTAAGTGGCCAAAATTCCAATTCCAAATCCAAGCCAAATCAAATTCACTTTCAAAAGTCATCGGCGGCTGCTCTAACCAATTGCCCAAACAGAGAGATTCGGAGATTTGGATTCGTCTCTGTCTTTTGTGTGTTTGCGTTTTGTTTGCCATTAGCATTTTGAGATACTACTCGTAGTGTGAAATCGGTTGGCAACTCTCCCCCCTCCCTTCCCCCTCAATGGAGAGATAGTTTTCATAAAAAGCGAAACTCTTCGGGGCACGCCTCCGTCTGTTTGCCGCGACAATTAGCGAGGAGTAATCGAACCGTGTTTTCCTCTTCCTCTCTAGCGTCGTGTCGGGCATTGTAATGGGCCTGATCTGCTGCGGCACCCTGTACGAGATCTACCTGAGGAGGCGCCTCAAGGAGGCGCTGCGTCGCCAGGACAAGGAGATGATGAACAACAGCGAGACGAGCTCGGGCATCGGCTGTGCCTCCTCCGACTACAGCGACACCATGACGGCGCACGATGATCCCCTGAAGCACGCGTCGACGCACACGTCCCAGTCCAGTTCCCTGAAGCAGTTGGACCAGTTGGTCCTGAATCTGCCGCCGCCGCTGACGGGCAATGACAACGACAGTGGCAATGGACATCACGATCACCACGGGCACGAGCACGAGCATGAGGACGATCATCATGGGAGCAGGAGCAACAACAGCACCTCGGATGAGCATCTGGAGGGGCATCTGCACGAGCCGGAGAAGCTCAGCATCTACTCGGAGCTGCTGCTTTCCTTCTCGGCGATCACGAACTTCAATGCGATCTGCGATCGCAATGTGGGCGCCGACACGATACCCTGCATCCATGGCCTGCGTGCCTTCAGCATGGCCTGGGTGATCCTCGGGCACACCTGCATCGTGGTCTTTAAGTACTCCGACAATATGGAGATGCGCAAGGAGGTGGAGCAGAACTTCTTCTTCCAGGCCATCACCAACGGCCCCTTCAGCGTGGACACGTTCTTCTTCATCAGCGGCTTCCTCATCTCCTACATCTACTTCCGCACCAATGCCAAGGGAAAGCTGAACAAGCTGAGCAAGGGCGCCAATGAGTTTACGGCCGGAACGGCCCATTTCTTCGGATTGGTCGCCTATCGCTTCATGCGCCTCACCGCACCCTATCTGTTTGTGCTAGGCGTGGTCCAGGTAACCATGAAGTATCTGGCCGCATACTCGATCTTCGATCCCCCCACCATGGATCACATCACCTGCCCAGACTACTGGTGGCGCAACATACTGTACATCAACACCCTGTTCCCCGTCGACGAGATGGTAAGTACTTGCAACAGATCGGGTCTAAATTATCTCTAATACCATCGTCCATTTATCCCACTGTAGTGCATGCTCTGGAGCTGGTATCTGGCGAATGACACACAGTTCTACATGATCGGTGCCATCATCCTGATCGTGGGCGTGCGGCACTTCAAGCTATCGGCCATTACCACGTTGGTGTTCCTGGTGCTGTCGTGGATCACGACCGCTGTGATCGCGTTCACCAACAACCATCGCCCGAACACCGACGATCCCCTGGCTCTGTTCGACAAGATCTACGACAAGCCCTGGACCCGTCTGGGGCCCTATCTGATCGGCATGGCCGTCGGCTGGATCCTGTTCCGCACCAACTGCAAGATCCGGCTGCCAAAGCTTACAGTGGCCACCGCCTGGGCCCTGGCCATGCTCAATCTCTTCGTGCTCATCTTCGGGCTGTACCAGACCGATCTGTCGCAGTTCACGGCCGCCGCCTACAGCTCGCTGAGCCACTCGGCCTGGGCGCTGTCCCTGGCCTGGATCACGATCGCCTGCTCCACGGGCTACGGGGGCTATATCAACTCCCTGCTGTCGGCGCCCTGCCTCTATCCCTTCTCGCGGGTCACCTACTGCGCCTACCTGGTCCATCCCATTGTCATACGCTCGATGGCGCTCAACTCGGATGCGCCACTGCATTTGGGCGGGGATCTGATGGTAAGCTATTGAATGAATGAATACTCAAGTGTGGAGCCTCGAAGATCTAATCTATCTATACGTTTCTCTGTAGGTCGTCATGTTCTTCGGTCTGACGGTCGCCTCCTACTTCCTGTCGTTCGTTGTCTCGATGTCCTTCGAGGCGCCCGTTGTCACAATGCTGAAAATCTTGTCACCTAGTCGAAAGAAACGTCTCGCCTAAAGACCAAACCTACACCTAAACCATACCCCAAAAACCATCCCAAAACCCATACCCGATTATTTATGCGTTACTATACATACACAATCCATGTTATCATGTTATCTATTCCTCGTCCTTGTCCTTGTCCTCGTTCTTACTCGTATCTCCCCCCCAAAACCTCATTCGAACTTAATCAAGCAATGCCCACATATTTATAGCATCGTTTCATACACATACTCGTACACGATTCTAGTTCAGATCGTTTTCTATATATATAAACATAAATATATATGTATGTATCTACGTATACTCCATGTATCCCTGACTCCTTCGTTTCTCTACCATTCCATTGAAAGATTTCTGCGGAAAAATCTCTTCTATTATTTCTCATACTGTTTTTGTTTTCATAATGTGTACATTTTAGTCCTTTAATTTATTCCAATGGTTTGGAAACTTTGTGCGCGACGATGAGTAATACATACATAGTACTTAATAGTAATAATTATACGAAACTATAGTACCTAATTTTATAAAATCATGTTGTATATATATGTACTCTATGCTATATACTGTTATATATAAATCTTTAAATAAAAACTGCTACCAAATACAAGTTTCCGCTCGGTTTCTAAAAACAATTATATAGATAAGCCCAAGAGTATGCTATGCACTTATTTCTACATGACTATTTTACATTAATTCGTTGGCGCCATCTACCAGCTAGAGTACGCTACTGATGGGCCCTCTTACATTGTCCACCCCTGGCAATAACAGGTTAAGACAGTGCTGGCAACTTTTCAGCAGGAAAAAAAACTTGGCTTAAAAAAAACCATAAAAAAATAAACGTAGTTGATGGTTTCAACCATTTTCTAGTAATATCCTTTCATTGAAAATTAAACTTTACCTTATTTATACAATGCTAATGGTCTAATCTACATACATAGATGTACAACTTGGTACAGCGAACTTTCTGGTCTTCGACTCTAGCATTCGGCCATCATATGCTTCGAGACGCGTAAGTGAATTAGTAGAAGCCGAAAAAGCGAAACTTTTAGACCGAGGTACCAGGCGAAAAGAAATCTGCAGCAGGCAACTTTAGCGAGTACTCACTTTTTGTTGCATACTTTTGGGGATGAAATAAACGAAGTTGCGTTCTGCTAATTTCTGTTTGCCTGGTGCCCAGAATTTAAATTTGTAATTTTCGGGTATTTGACGTCGGATTTATATTGCAAATTGTCTTTGGCTATATCCCGTCTATATATGGACCGATCTGGCAAGGCATGTCATTTCCTGATCGGGGGAGTCCTGCCAATCAACTGGAAAAAAGGAAATTCGCGAAAATCGTGATAAAATTGATGTCCTATTTTCTGATGGCCATCTATTTGCAGTACTCTCCTTATCAAAAAAGACATGCCACGCCCCGATCGGCTGCCGTATCGCTGAGATATAGCGTGCTGAATAACCAGTATCTCAAAGATATGCACATCCAAATCTTCGGAAGACTATATCTCACACAAGTAGAGCCCGATCGGTCGATTGGCAGGACTCTCCTTATCAAAAAAGACATGCCACGCCCCGATCGGCTGCCGTATCACTGAGATATAGCGTGCAGAATAGCCAGTATCTCAAAGATATGCACATCCAAATCTTCGGAAGACTATATCTCACACAAGTAGAGCCCGATCGGTCGATTGGCAGGACTCTCCTTATCAAAAAAGACATGCCACGCCCCGATCGGCTGCCGTATCGCTGAGATATAGCGTGCAGAATAACCAGTATCTCAAAGATATGCACATCCAAATCTTCGGAAAACTATATCTCACACAAGTAGAGCCTTATCGGTCGATTGGCAGGACTCTCCTTATCAAAAAAGACATGCCACGGCCCGATCGGCTGCCGTATCGCTGAGATATAGTGTGCAGAATAACTAGTATCTTAAAGATATGCACATCCAAATCTTCGGAAGGCTATATCTCACACAAGTAGAGCCCGATCGGTCGAATGGCAGGACTCTTCTTATCAAAAAAGACATGCCACGGCCCGATCGGCTGCCGTATCGCTGAGATATAGTGTGCTGAATAACCAGTATCTCAAAGATATGCACATCCAGATCTTCGGAAGGCTATATCTCACACAAGTAGAGCCCGATAGGTCGATTGGCAGGACTCTCCTTATCAAAAAAGACATGCCACGCCCCGATCGGCTGCCGTATCGCTGAGATATAGTGTGCAGAATAACCAGTATCTGAAAGATATGCACATCCAGATCTTCGGAAGGCTATATCTCACACAAGTAGAGCCCGATCGGTCGATTGGCAGGACTCTCCTTATCAAAAAAGACATGCCACGCCCCGATCGGCTGCCGTATCGCTGAGATATAGCGTGCAGAATAACTAGTATCTCAAAGATATGCACATCGAAATATTCGGAAGGCTATATCTCACACAAGTAGAGCCCGATAGGTGCAGGACCTACTTTCCCAGGACCGTGGGAGTCCTGCCTGTCGACTGCCATCAAAATCTCGACTTCGGAAATGAGGCCGATTTTTGGCAAATTTAATGATGTAACCATCATGATTTTTTGCGAAAATCGTGAAAAAATGGATGTCCTTTTTTCTGACGGCAGTCGACAGACAGGACTCTCCTGATCACAAAAAGACATGCCACGCCCCGATCGGCTGCCGTATCACTGAGATATAGCGTGCAGAATAACCAGTATCTCAAAGATATGCACATCCAAATCTTCGGAAGACTATATCTCACACAAGTAGAGCCCGATAGGTGCAGGACCTACTTTCCCAGGACCGTGGGAGTCCTGCCTGTCGACTGCCATCAAAATCTCGACTTCGGAAATGAGGCCGATTTTTGGCAAATTTAATGATGTAACCATCATGATTTTTTGCGAAAATCGTGAAAAAATGGATGTCCTTTTTTCTGACGGCAGTCGACAGACAGGACTCTCCTTATCAAAAAAGACATGCCACGCCCCGATCGGCTGCCGTATCGCTGAGATATAGTGTGCAGAATAACTAGTATCTTAAAGATATGCACATCCAGATCTTCGGAAGGCTATATCTCACACAAGTAGAGCCCGATCGGTCGATTGGCAGGACTCTCCTTATCAAAAAAGACATGCCACGCCCCGATCGGCTGCCGAATCACTGAGATATAGCGTGCAGAATAACCAGTATCTCAAAGATATGCACATCCAGATCTTCGGAAGGCTATATCTCACACAAGTAGAGCCTTATCGGTCGATTGGCAGGACTCTCCTTATCAAAAAAGACATGCCACGGCCCGATCGGCTGCCGTATCGCTGAGATATAGTGTGCAGAATAACTAGTATCTTAAAGATATGCACATCCAAATCTTCGGAAGGCTATATCTCACACAAGTAGAGCCCGATCGGTCGAATGGCAGGACTCTCCTTATCAAAAAAGACATGCCACGCCCCGATCGGCTGCCGTATCACTGAGATATAGCGTGCAGAATAGCCAGTATCTCAAAGATATGCACATCCAAATCTTCGGAAGACTATATCTCACACAAGTAGAGCCCGATCGGTCGATTGGCAGGACTCTCCTTATCAAAAAAGACATGCCACGCCCCGATCGGCTGCCGTATCGCTGAGATATAGCGTGCAGAATAACCAGTATCTCAAAGATATGCACATCCAAATCTTCGGAAAACTATATCTCACACAAGTAGAGCCCGATAGGTGCAGGACCTACTTTCCCAGGACCGTGGGAGTCCTGCTTGTCGACTGCCATCAAAATCTCGACTTCGGAAATGAGGCCGATTTTTGGCAAATTTAATGATGTAACCATCATGATTTTTTGCGAAAATCGTGAAAAAATGGATGTCCTTTTTTCTGACGGCAGTCGACAGGCAGGACTCTCCTGATCACAAAAAGACATGCCACGCCCCGATCGGCTGCCGTATCACTGAGTTATAGCGTGCAGAATAACCAGTATCTCAAAGATATGCACATCCAAATCTTCGGAAAACTATATCTCACACAAGTAGAGCCCGATCGGTCGATTGGCAGGACTCTCCTTATCAAAAAAGACATGCCACGCCCCGATCGGCTGCCGTATCGCTGAGATATAGCGTGCAGAATAACTAGTATCTCAAAGATATGCACATCCAGATCTTCGGAAGGCTATATCTCACACAAGTAGAGCCTTATCGGTCGATTGGCAGGACTCTCCTTATCAAAAAAGACATGCCACGGCCCGATCGGCTGCCGTATCGCTGAGATATAGCGTGCAGAATAACCAGTATCTCAAAGATATGCACATCCAAATCTTCGGAAAACTATATCTCACACAAGTAGAGCCTTATCGGTCGATTGGCAGGACTCTCCTTATCAAAAAAGACATGCCACGGCCCGATCGGCTGCCGTATCGCTGAGATATAGTGTGCAGAATAACTAGTATCTTAAAGATATGCACATCCAAATCTTCGGAAGGCTATATCTCACACAAGTAGAGACCGATCGGTCGAATGGCAGGACTCTTCTTATCAAAAAAGACATGCCACGGCCCGATCGGCTGCCGTATCGCTGAGATATAGTGTGCTGAATAACCAGTATCTCAAAGATATGCACATCCAGATCTTCGGAAGGCTATATCTCACACAAGTAGAGCCCGATAGGTCGATTGGCAGGACTCTCCTTATCAAAAAAGACATGCCACGCCCCGATCGGCTGCCGTATCGCTGAGATATAGTGTGCAGAATAACCAGTATCTGAAAGATATGCACATCCAGATCTTCGGAAGGCTATATCTCACACAAGTAGAGCCCGATCGGTCGATTGGCAGGACTCTCCTTATCAAAAAAGACATGCCACGCCCCGATCGGCTGCCGTATCGCTGAGATATAGCGTGCAGAATAACTAGTATCTCAAAGATATGCACATCGAAATATTCGGAAGGCTATATCTCACACAAGTAGAGCCCGATAGGTGCAGGACCTACTTTCCCAGGACCGTGGGAGTCCTGCCTGTCGACTGCCATCAAAATCTCGACTTCGGAAATGAGGCCGATTTTTGGCAAATTTAATGATGTAACCATCATGATTTTTTGCGAAAATCGTGAAAAAATGGATGTCCTTTTTTCTGACGGCAGTCGACAGACAGGACTCTCCTGATCACAAAAAGACATGCCACGCCCCGATCGGCTGCCGTATCACTGAGATATAGCGTGCAGAATAACCAGTATCTCAAAGATATGCACATCCAAATCTTCGGAAGACTATATCTCACACAAGTAGAGCCCGATAGGTGCAGGACCTACTTTCCCAGGACCGTGGGAGTCCTGCCTGTCGACTGCCATCAAAATCTCGACTTCGGAAATGAGGCCGATTTTTGGCAAATTTAATGATGTAACCATCATGATTTTTTGCGAAAATCGTGAAAAAATGGATGTCCTTTTTTCTGACGGCAGTCGACAGACAGGACTCTCCTTATCAAAAAAGACATGCCACGCCCCGATCGGCTGCCGTATCGCTGAGATATAGTGTGCAGAATAACTAGTATCTTAAAGATATGCACATCCAGATCTTCGGAAGGCTATATCTCACACAAGTAGAGCCCGATCGGTCGATTGGCAGGACTCTCCTTATCAAAAAAGACATGCCACGCCCCGATCGGCTGCCGAATCACTGAGATATAGCGTGCAGAATAACCAGTATCTCAAAGATATGCACATCCAGATCTTCGGAAGGCTATATCTCACACAAGTAGAGCCTTATCGGTCGATTGGCAGGACTCTCCTTATCAAAAAAGACATGCCACGGCCCGATCGGCTGCCGTATCGCTGAGATATAGTGTGCAGAATAACTAGTATCTTAAAGATATGCACATCCAAATCTTCGGAAGGCTATATCTCACACAAGTAGAGCCCGATCGGTCGAATGGCAGGACTCTCCTTATCAAAAAAGACATGCCACGCCCCGATCGGCTGCCGTATCACTGAGATATAGCGTGCAGAATAGCCAGTATCTCAAAGATATGCACATCCAAATCTTCGGAAGACTATATCTCACACAAGTAGAGCCCGATCGGTCGATTGGCAGGACTCTCCTTATCAAAAAAGACATGCCACGCCCCGATCGGCTGCCGTATCGCTGAGATATAGCGTGCAGAATAACCAGTATCTCAAAGATATGCACATCCAAATCTTCGGAAAACTATATCTCACACAAGTAGAGCCCGATAGGTGCAGGACCTACTTTCCCAGGACCGTGGGAGTCCTGCCTGTCGACTGCCATCAAAATCTCGACTTCGGAAATGAGGCCGATTTTTGGCAAATTTAATGATGTAACCATCATGATTTTTTGCGAAAATCGTGAAAAAATGGATGTCCTTTTTTCTGACGGCAGTCGACAGGCAGGACTCTCCTGATCACAAAAAGACATGCCACGCCCCGATCGGCTGCCGTATCACTGAGTTATAGCGTGCAGAATAACCAGTATCTCAAAGATATGCACATCCAAATCTTCGGAAAACTATATCTCACACAAGTAGAGCCCGATCGGTCGATTGGCAGGACTCTCCTTATCAAAAAAGACATGCCACGCCCCGATCGGCTGCCGTATCGCTGAGATATAGCGTGCAGAATAACTAGTATCTCAAAGATATGCACATCCAGATCTTCGGAAGGCTATATCTCACACAAGTAGAGCCCGATAGGTGCAGGACCTACTTTCCCAGGACCGTGGGAGTCCTGCCTGTCGACTGCCATCAAAATCTCGACTTCGGAAATGAGGCCGATTTTTGGCAAATTTAATGATGTAACCATCATGATTTTTTGCGAAAATCGCGAAAAAATGGATGTCCTTTTTTCTGACGGCAGTCGACAGACAGGACTCTCCTGATCACAAAAAGACATGCCACGCCCCGATCGGCTGCCGTATCACTGAGATATAGCGTGCAGAATAACCAGTATCTCAAAGATATGCACATCCAAATCTTCGGAAGACTATATCTCACACAAGTAGAGCCCGATAGGTGCAGGACCTACTTTCCCAGGACCGTGGGAGTCCTGCCTGTCGACTGCCATCAAAATCTCGACTTCGGAAATGAGGCCGATTTTTGGCAAATTTAATGATGTAACCATCATGATTTTTTGCGAAAATCGTGAAAAAATGGATGTCCTTTTTTCTGACGGCAGTCGACAGACAGGACTCTCCTTATCAAAAAAGACATGCCACGCCCCGATCGGCTGCCGTATCGCTGAGATATAGTGTGCAGAATAACCAGTATCTCAAAGATATGCACATCCAGATCTTCGGAAGGCTATATCTCACACAAGTAGAGCCTTATCGGTCGATTGGCAGGACTCTCCTTATCAAAAAAGACATGCCACGGCCCGATCGGCTGCCGTATCGCTGAGATATAGTGTGCAGAATAACTAGTATCTTAAAGATATGCACATCCAAATCTTCGGAAGGCTATATCTCACACAAGTAGAGCCCGATCGGTCGAATGGCAGGACTCTTCTTATCAAAAAAGACATGCCACGGCCCGATCGGCTGCCGTATCGCTGAGATATAGTGTGCTGAATAACCAGTATCTCAAAGATATGCACATCCAAATCTTCGGAAGACTATATCTCACACAAGTAGAGCCCGATCGGTCGATTGGCAGGACTCTCCTTATCAAAAAAGACATGCCACGCCCCGATCGGCTGCCGTATCACTGAGATATAGCGTGCAGAATAGCCAGTATCTCAAAGATATGCACATCCAAATCTTCGGAAGACTATATCTCACACAAGTAGAGCCCGATCGGTCGATTGGCAGGACTCTCCTTATCAAAAAAGACATGCCACGCCCCGATCGGCTGCCGTATCGCTGAGATATAGCGTGCAGAATAACCAGTATCTCAAAGATATGCACATCCAAATCTTCGGAAGACTATATCTCACACAAGTAGAGCCCGATAGGTGCAGGACCTACTTTCCCAGGACCGTGGGAGTCCTGCCTGTCGACTGCCATCAAAATCTCGACTTCGGAAATGAGGCCGATTTTTGGCAAATTTAATGATGTAACCATCATGATTTTTTGCGAAAATCGTGAAAAAATGGATGTCCTTTTTTCTGACGGCAGTCGACAGGCAGGACTCTCCTGATCACAAAAAGACATGCCACGCCCCGATCGGCTGCCGTATCACTGAGATATAGCGTGCAGAATAACCAGTATCTCAAAGATATGCACATCCAAATCTTCGGAAGACTATATCTCACACAAGTAGAGCCCGATAGGTGCAGGACCTACTTTCCCAGGACCGTGGGAGTCCTGCCTGTCGACTGCCATCAAAATCTCGACTTCGGAAATGAGGCCGATTTTTGGCAAATTTAATGATGTAACCATCATGATTTTTTGCGAAAATCGTGAAAAAATGGATGTCCTTTTTTCTGACGGCAGTCGACAGGCAGGACTCTCCTGATCACAAAAAGACATGCCACGCCCCGATCGGCTGCCGTATCACTGAGTTATAGCGTGCAGAATAACCAGTATCTCAAAGATATGCACATCCAAATCTTCGGAAAACTATATCTCACACAAGTAGAGCCCGATCGGTCGATTGGCAGGACTCTCCTTATCAAAAAAGACATGCCACGCCCCGATCGGCTGCCGTATCGCTGAGATATAGTGTGCAGAATAACTAGTATCTTAAAGATATGCACATCCAGATCTTCGGAAGGCTATATCTCACACAAGTAGAGCCCGATCGGTCGATTGGCAGGACTCTCCTTATCAAAAAAGACATGCCACGCCCCGATCGGCTGCCGTATCGCTGAGATATAGTGTGCAGAATAACTAGTATCTTAAAGATATGCACATCCAGATCTTCGGAAGGCTATATCTCACACAAGTAGAGCCCGATAGGTGCAGGACCTACTTTCCCAGGACCGTGGGAGTCCTGCCTGTCGACTGCCATCAAAATCTCGACTTCGGAAATGAGGCCGATTTTTGGCAAATTTAATGATGTAACCATCATGATTTTTTGCGAAAATCGTGAAAAAATGGATGTCCTTTTTTCTGACGGCAGTCGACAGGCAGGACTCTCCTGATCACAAAAAGACATGCCACGCCCCGATCGGCTGCCGTATCACTGAGTTATAGCGTGCAGAATAACCAGTATCTCAAAGATATGCACATCCAAATCTTCGGAAAACTATATCTCACACAAGTAGAGCTCGATCGGTCGATTGGCAGGACTCTCCTTATCAAAAAAGACATGCCACGCCCCGATCGGCTGCCGTATCGCTGAGATATAGTGTGCAGAATAACTAGTATCTTAAAGATATGCACATCCAGATCTTCGGAAGGCTATATCTCACACAAGTAGAGCCCGATCGGTCGATTGGCAGGACTCTCCTTATCAAAAAAGACATGCCACGCCCCGATCGGCTGCCGTATCGCTGAGATATAGTGTGCTGAATAACCAGTATCTCAAAGATATGCACATCCAAATCTTCGGAAAACTATATCTCACACAAGTAGAGCCCGATCGGTCGATTGGCAGGACTCTCCTTATCAAAAAAGACATGCCACGCCCCGATCGGCTGCCGTATCGCTGAGATATAGTGTGCAGAATAACTAGTATCTCAAAGATATGCACATCCAGATCTTCGGAAGGCTATATCTCACACAAGTAAAGCCCGATCGGTCGATTGGCAGGACTCTCCTTATCAAAAAAGACATGCCACGCCCCGATCGGCTGCCGTATCGCTGAGATATAGTGTGCTGAATAACCAGTATCTCAAAGATATGCACATCCAAATCTTCGGAAGACTATATCTCACACAAGTAGAGCCCGATCGGTCGATTGGCAGGACTCTCCTTATCAAAAAAGACATGCCACGCCCCGATCGGCTGCCGTATCGCTGAGATATAGTGTGCAGAATAACTAGTATCTTAAAGATATGCACATCCAGATCTTCGGAAGGCTATATCTCACACAAGTAGAGCCCGATCGGTCGAATGGCAGGACTCTTCTTATCAAAAAAGACATGCCACGGCCCGATCGGCTGCCGTATCGCTGAGATATAGTGTGCTGAATAACCAGTATCTCAAAGATATGCACATCCAAATCTTCGGAAGACTATATCTCACACAAGTAGAGCCCGATCGGTCGATTGGCAGGACTCTCCTTATCAAAAAAGACATGCCACGCCCCGATCGGCTGCCGTATCACTGAGATATAGCGTGCAGAATAGCCAGTATCTCAAAGATATGCACATCCAAATCTTCGGAAGACTATATCTCACACAAGTAGAGCCCGATAGGTGCAGGACCTACTTTCCCAGGACCGTGGGAGTCCTGCCTGTCGACTGCCATCAAAATCTCGACTTCGGAAATGAGGCCGATTTTTGGCAAATTTAATGATGTAACCATCATGATTTTTTGCGAAAATCGTGAAAATATGGATGTCCTTTTTTCTGACGGCAGTCGACAGGCAGGACTCTCCTGATCACAAAAAGACATGCCACGCCCCGATCGGCTGCCGTATCACTGAGTTATAGCGTGCAGAATAACCAGTATCTCAAAGATATGCACATCCAAATCTTCGGAAAACTATATCTCACACAAGTAGAGCCCGATCGGTCGATTGGCAGGACTCTCCTTATCAAAAAAGACATGCCACGCCCCGATCGGCTGCCGTATCGCTGAGATATAGTGTGCAGAATAACTAGTATCTTAAAGATATGCACATCCAGATCTTCGGAAGGCTATATCTCACACAAGTAGAGCCCGATCGGTCGATTGGCAGGACTCTCCTTATCAAAAAAGACATGCCACGCCCCGATCGGCTGCCGTATCGCTGAGATATAGTGTGCAGAATAACTAGTATCTTAAAGATATGCACATCCAGATCTTCGGAAGGCTATATCTCACACAAGTAGAGCCCGATCGGTCGATTGGCAGGACTCTCTGTATCAAAAAAGACATGCCACGCCCCGATCGGCTGCCGAATCACTGAGATATAGCGTGCAGAATAACCAGTATCTCAAAGATATGCACATCCAAATCTTCGGAAGGCTATATCTCACACAAGTAGAGCCCGATCGGTCGATTGGCAGGACTCTTCTTATCAAAAAAGACATGCCACGGCCCGATCGGCTGCCGTATCGCTGAGATATAGTGTGCTGAATAACCAGCATCTCAAAGATATGCACATCCAAATCTTCGGAAGACTATATCTCACACAAGTAGAGCCCGATCGGTCGATTGGCAGGACTCTCCTTATCAAAAAAGACATGCCACGCCCCGATCGGCTGCCGTATCGCTGAGATATAGCGTGCAGAATAACTAGTATCTCAAAGATATGCACATCCAGATCTTCGGAAGGCTATATCTCACACAAGTAGAGCCCGATAGGTGCAGGACCTACTTTCCCAGGACCGTGGGAGTCCTGCCTGTCGACTGCCATCAAAATCTCGACTTCGGAAATGAGGCCGATTTTTGGCAAATTTAATGATGTAACCATCATGATTTTTTGCGAAAATCGTGAAAAAATGGATGTCCTTTTTTCTGACGGCAGTCGACAGGCAGGACTCTCCTGATCACAAAAAGACATGCCACGCCCCGATCGGCTGCCGTATCACTGAGATATAGCGGGCAGAATAGCCGGTATCTCAAAGATATGCACATCCAAATCTTCGGAAGACTATATCTCACACAAGTAGAGCCCGATCGGTCGATTGGCAGGACTCTCTGTATCAAAAAAGACATGCCACGCCCCGATCGGCTGCCGAATCACTGAGATATAGCGTGCAGAATAACCAGTATCTCAAAGATATGCACATCCAAATCTTCGGAAGGCTATATCTCACACAAGTAGAGCCCGATCGGTCGATTGGCAGGACTCTTCTTATCAAAAAAGACATGCCACGGCCCGATCGGCTGCCGTATCGCTGAGATATAGTGTGCTGAATAACCAGTATCTCAAAGATATGCACATCCAAATCTTCGGAAGACTATATCTCACACAAGTAGAGCCCGATCGGTCGATTGGCAGGACTCTCCTTATCAAAAAAGACATGCCACGCCCCGATCGGCTGCCGTATCGCTGAGATATAGTGTGCTGAATAACCAGTATCTCAAAGATATGCACATCCAAATCTTCGGAAGACTATATCTCACACAAGTAGAGCCCGATCGGTCGATTGGCAGGACTCTCCTTATCAAAAAAGACATGCCACGCCCCGATCGGCTGCCGTATCACTGAGATATAGCGTGCAGAATAGCCAGTATCTCAAAGATATGCACATCCAAATCTTCGGAAGACTATATCTCACACAAGTAGAGCCCGATCGGTCGATTGGCAGGACTCTCCTTATCAAAAAAGACATGCCACGCCCCGATCGGCTGCCGTATCGCTGAGATATAGTGTGCTGAATAACCAGTATCTGAAAGATATGCACATCCAAATCTTCGGAAGACTATATCTCACACAAGTAGAGCCCGATCGGTCGATTGGCAGGACTCTCCTTATCAAAAAAGACATGCCACGCCCCGATCGGCTGCCGTATCGCTGAGATATAGTGTGCTGAATAACCAGTATCTCAAAGATATGCACATCCAAATCTTCGGAAGACTATATCTCACACAAGTAGAGCCCGATCGGTCGATTGGCAGGACTCTCCTTATCAAAAAAGACATGCCACGCCCCGATCGGCTGCCGTATCGCTGAGATATAGTGTGCTGAATAACCAGTATCTCAAAGATATGCACATCCAAATCTTCGGAAGACTATATCTCACACAAGTAGAGCCCGATCGGTCGATTGGCAGGACTCTCCTTATCAAAAAAGACATGCCACGCCCCGATCGGCTGCCGTATCACTGAGATATAGCGTGCAGAATAGCCAGTATCTCAAAGATATGCACATCCAAATCTTCGGAAGACTATATCTCACACAAGTAGAGCCCGATCGGTCGATTGGCAGGACTCTCCTTATCAAAAAAGACATGCCACGCCCCGATCGGCTGCCGTATCGCTGAGATATAGCGTGCAGAATAACCAGTATCTCAAAGATATGCACATCCAAATCTTCGGAAGGCTATATCTCACACAAGTAGAGCCCGATCGGTCGATTGGCAGGACTCTCTGTATCAAAAAAGACATGCCACGCCCCGATCGGCTGCCGAATCACTGAGATATAGCGTGCAGAATAACCAGTATCTCAAAGATATGCACATCCAAATCTTCGGAAGGCTATATCTCACACAAGTAGAGCCCGATCGGTCGATTGGCAGGACTCTTCTTATCAAAAAAGACATGCCACGGCCCGATCGGCTGCCGTATCGCTGAGATATAGTGTGCTGAATAACCAGCATCTCAAAGATATGCACATCCAAATCTTCGGAAGACTATATCTCACACAAGTAGAGCCCGATCGGTCGATTGGCAGGACTCTCCTTATCAAAAAAGACATGCCACGCCCCGATCGGCTGCCGTATCGCTGAGATATAGCGTGCAGAATAACTAGTATCTCAAAGATATGCACATCCAGATCTTCGGAAGGCTATATCTCACACAAGTAGAGCCCGATAGGTGCAGGACCTACTTTCCCAGGACCGTGGGAGTCCTGCCTGTCGACTGCCATCAAAATCTCGACATCGGAAATGAGGCCGATTTTTGGCAAATTTAATGATGTAACCATCATGATTTTTTGCGAAAATCGTGAAAAAATGGATGTCCTTTTTTCTGACGGCAGTCGACAGGCAGGACTCTCCTGATCACAAAAAGACATGCCACGCCCCGATCGGCTGCCGTATCACTGAGATATAGCGGGCAGAATAGCCGGTATCTCAAAGATATGCACATCCAAATCTTCGGAAGACTATATCTCACACAAGTAGAGCCCGATCGGTCGATTGGCAGGACTCTCCTTATCAAAAAAGACATGCCACGCCCCGATCGGCTGCCGTATCGCTGAGATATAGTGTGCTGAATAACCAGTATCTCAAAGATATGCACATCCAAATCTTCGGAAGACTATATCTCACACAAGTAGAGCCCGATCGGTCGATTGGCAGGACTCTCCTTATCAAAAAAGACATGCCACGCCCCGATCGGCTGCCGTATCACTGAGATATAGCGTGCAGAATAGCCAGTATCTCAAAGATATGCACATCCAAATCTTCGGAAGACTATATCTCACACAAGTAGAGCCCGATCGGTCGATTGGCAGGACTCTCCTTATCAAAAAAGACATGCCACGCCCCGATCGGCTGCCGTATCGCTGAGATATAGTGTGCTGAATAACCAGTATCTCAAAGATATGCACATCCAAATCTTCGGAAGACTATATCTCACACAAGTAGAGCCCGATCGGTCGATTGGCAGGACTCTCCTTATCAAAAAAGACATGCCACGCCCCGATCGGCTGCCGTATCACTGAGATATAGCGTGCAGAATAGCCAGTATCTCAAAGATATGCACATCCAAATCTTCGGAAGACTATATCTCACACAAGTAGAGCCCGATCGGTCGATTGGCAGGACTCTCCTTATCAAAAAAGACATGCCACGCCCCGATCGGCTGCCGTATCGCTGAGATATAGTGTGCTGAATAACCAGTATCTCAAAGATATGCACATCCAAATCTTCGGAAGACTATATCTCACACAAGTAGAGCCCGATCGGTCGATTGGCAGGACTCTCCTTATCAAAAAAGACATGCCACGCCCCGATCGGCTGCCGTATCGCTGAGATATAGTGTGCTGAATAACCAGTATCTCAAAGATATGCACATCCAAATCTTCGGAAGACTATATCTCACACAAGTAGAGCCCGATAGGTGCAGGACCTACTTTCCCAGGACCGTGGGAGTCCTGCCTGTCGACTGCCATCAAAATCTCGACTTCGGAAATGAGGCCGATTTTTGGCAAATTTAATGATGTAACCATCATGATTTTTTGCGAAAATCGTGAAAAAATAGATGTCCTTTTTTCTGACGGCAGTCGACAGGCAGGACTCTCCTGATCACAAAAAGACATGCCACGCCCCGATCGGCTGCCGTATCGCTGAGATATAGCGTGCAGAATAACCAGTATCTCAAAGATATGCACATCCAAATCTTCGGAAGACTATATCTCACACAAGTAGAGCCCGATAGGTGCAGGACCTACTTTCCCAGGACCGTGGGAGTCCTGCCTGTCGACTGCCATCAAAATCTCGACTTCGGAAATGAGGCCGATTTTTGGCAAATTTAATGATGTAACCATCATGATTTTTTGCGAAAATCGTGAAAAAATGGATGTCCTTTTTTCTGACGGCAGTCGACAGGCAGGACTCTCCTGATCACAAAAAGACATGCCACGCCCCGATCGGCTGCCGTATCACTGAGTTATAGCGTGCAGAATAACTAGTATCTTAAAGATATGCACATCCAGATCTTCGGAAGGCTATATCTCACACAAGTAGAGCCCGATCGGTCGATTGGCAGGACTCTCCTTATCAAAAAAGACATGCCACGCCCCGATCGGCTGCCGTATCGCTGAGATATAGTGTGCAGAATAACTAGTATCTTAAAGATATGCACATCCAGATCTTCGGAAGGCTATATCTCACACAAGTAGAGCCCGATCGGTCGATTGGCAGGACTCTCCTTATCAAAAAAGACATGCCACGCCCCGATCGGCTGCCGTATCGCTGAGATATAGTGTGCAGAATAACTAGTATCTTAAAGATATGCACATCCAGATCTTCGGAAGGCTATATCTCACACAAGTAGAGCCCGATAGGTGCAGGACCTACTTTCCCAGGACCGTGGGAGTCCTGCCTGTCGACTGCCATCAAAATCTCGACTTCGGAAATGAGGCCGATTTTTGGCAAATTTAATGATGTAACCATCATGATTTTTTGCGAAAATCGTGAAAATATGGATGTCCTTTTTTCTGACGGCAGTCGACAGGCAGGACTCTCCTGATCACAAAAAGACATGCCACGCCCCGATCGGCTGCCGTATCACTGAGTTATAGCGTGCAGAATAACCAGTATCTCAAAGATATGCACATCCAAATCTTCGGAAAACTATATCTCACACAAGTAGAGCCCGATCGGTCGATTGGCAGGACTCTCCTTATCAAAAAAGACATGCCACGCCCCGATCGGCTGCCGTATCGCTGAGATATAGTGTGCAGAATAACTAGTATCTTAAAGATATGCACATCCAGATCTTCGGAAGGCTATATCTCACACAAGTAGAGCCCGATCGGTCGATTGGCAGGACTCTCCTTATCAAAAAAGACATGCCACGCCCCGATCGGCTGCCGTATCGCTGAGATATTGTGTGCAGAATAACTAGTATCTTAAAGATATGCACATCCAGATCTTCGGAAGGCTATATCTCACACAAGTAGAGCCCGATCGGTCGATTGGCAGGACTCTCCTTATCAAAAAAGACATGCCACGCCCCGATCGGCTGCCGTATCGCTGAGATATAGTGTGCAGAATAACTAGTATCTTAAAGATATGCACATCCAGATCTTCGGAAGGCTATATCTCACACAAGTAGAGCCCGATCGGTCGATTGGCAGGACTCTCCTTATCAAAAAAGACATGCCACGCCCCGATCGGCTGCCGTATCGCTGAGATATAGCGTGCAGAATAACTAGTATCTCAAAGATATGCACATCCAGATCTTCGGAAGGCTATATCTCACACAAGTAGAGCCCGATAGGTGCAGGACCTACTTTCCCAGGACCGTGGGAGTCCTGCCTGTCGACTGCCATCAAAATCTCGACTTCGGAAATGAGGCCGATTTTTGGCAAATTTAATGATGTAACCATCATGATTTTTTGCGAAAATCGTGAAAAAATGGATGTCCTTTTTTCTGACGGCAGTCGACAGGCAGGACTCTCCTGATCACAAAAAGACATGCCACGCCCCGATCGGCTGCCGTATCGCTGAGATATAGTGTGCAGAATAACTAGTATCTTAAAGATATGCACATCCAGATCTTCGGAAGGCTATATCTCACACAAGTAGAGCCCGATCGGTCGATTGGCAGGACTCTCCTTATCAAAAAAGACATGCCACGCCCCGATCGGCTGCCGAATCACTGAGATATAGCGTGCAGAATAACCAGTATCTCAAAGATATGCACATCCAAATCTTCGGAAGGCTATATCTCACACAAGTAGAGCCCGATCGGTCGATTGGCAGGACTCTTCTTATCAAAAAAGACATGCCACGGCCCGATCGGCTGCCGTATCGCTGAGATATAGTGTGCTGAATAACCAGCATCTCAAAGATATGCACATCCAAATCTTCGGAAGACTATATCTCACACAAGTAGAGCCCGATCGGTCGATTGGCAGGACTCTCCTTATCAAAAAAGACATGCCACGCCCCGATCGGCTGCCGTATCGCTGAGATATAGCGTGCAGAATAACTAGTATCTCAAAGATATGCACATCCAGATCTTCGGAAGGCTATATCTCACACAAGTAGAGCCCGATAGGTGCAGGACCTACTTTCCCAGGACCGTGGGAGTCCTGCCTGTCGACTGCCATCAAAATCTCGACTTCGGAAATGAGGCCGATTTTTGGCAAATTTAATGATGTAACCATCATGATTTTTTGCGAAAATCGTGAAAAAATGGATGTCCTTTTTTCTGACGGCAGTCGACAGGCAGGACTCTCCTGATCACAAAAAGACATGCCACGCCCCGATCGGCTGCCGTATCACTGAGATATAGCGGGCAGAATAGCCGGTATCTCAAAGATATGCACATCCAAATCTTCGGAAGACTATATCTCACACAAGTAGAGCCCGATCGGTCGATTGGCAGGACTCTCCTTATCAAAAAAGACATGCCACGCCCCGATCGGCTGCCGAATCACTGAGATATAGCGTGCAGAATAACCAGTATCTCAAAGATATGCACATCCAAATCTTCGGAAGGCTATATCTCACACAAGTAGAGCCCGATCGGTCGATTGGCAGGACTCTTCTTATCAAAAAAGACATGCCACGGCCCGATCGGCTGCCGTATCGCTGAGATATAGTGTGCTGAATAACCAGCATCTCAAAGATATGCACATCCAAATCTTCGGAAGACTATATCTCACACAAGTAGAGCCCGATCGGTCGATTGGCAGGACTCTCCTTATCAAAAAAGACATGCCACGCCCCGATCGGCTGCCGTATCGCTGAGATATAGCGTGCAGAATAACTAGTATCTCAAAGATATGCACATCCAGATCTTCGGAAGGCTATATCTCACACAAGTAGAGCCCGATAGGTGCAGGACCTACTTTCCCAGGACCGTGGGAGTCCTGCCTGTCGACTGCCATCAAAATCTCGACTTCGGAAATGAGGCCGATTTTTGGCAAATTTAATGATGTAACCATCATGATTTTTTGCGAAAATCGTGAAAAAATGGATGTCCTTTTTTCTGACGGCAGTCGACAGGCAGGACTCTCCTGATCACAAAAAGACATGCCACGCCCCGATCGGCTGCCGTATCACTGAGATATAGCGGGCAGAATAGCCGGTATCTCAAAGATATGCACATCCAAATCTTCGGAAGACTATATCTCACACAAGTAGAGCCCGATCGGTCGATTGGCAGGACTCTCCTTATCAAAAAAGACATGCCACGCCCCGATCGGCTGCCGTATCGCTGAGATATAGTGTGCAGAATAACTAGTATCTTAAAGATATGCACATCCAGATCTTCGGAAGGCTATATCTCACACAAGTAGAGCCCGATCGGTCGATTGGCAGGACTCTCCTTATCAAAAAAGACATGCCACGCCCCGATCGGCTGCCGTATCACTGAGATATAGCGTGCAGAATAACTAGTATCTCAAAGATATGCACATCCAGATCTTCGGAAGGCTATATCTCACACAAGTAGAGCCCGATAGGTGCAGGACCTACTTTCCAGACAGACATGCCACGCCCCGATCGGCTGCCGTATCGCTGAGATATAGTGTGCAGAATAACTAGTATCTCAAAGATATGCACATCCAAATCTTCGGAAGGCTATATCTCACACAAGTAGAGCCCGATAGGTGCAGGACCTCCTTTCCCAGGACCGTGGGAGTCCTGCCTGTCGACTGCCATCAAAATCTCGACTTCGGAAATGAGGCCGATTTTTGGCAAATTTAATGATGTAACCATCATGATTTTTTGCGAAAATCGTGAAAAAATGGATGTCCTTTTTTCTGACGGCAGTCGACAGGCAGGACTCTCCTGATCACAAAAAGACATGCCACGCCCCGATCGGCTGCCGTATCACTGAGATATAGCGTGCAGAATAACCAGTATCTCAAAGATATGCACATCCAAATCTTCGGAAGACTATATCTCACACAAGTAGAGCCCGATCGGTCGATTGGCAGGACTCTCCTTATCAAAAAAGACATGCCACGCCACGATCGGCTGACGTATCGCTGAGATATAGCGTGCAGAATAACCAGTATCTCAAAGATATGCACATCCAAATCTTCGGAAGACTATATCTCACACAAGTAGAGCCCGATCGGTCGATTGGCAGGACTCTCCTTATCAAAAAAGACATGCCACGCACCGATCGGCTGCCGTATCGCTGAGATATAGCGTGCAGAATAACTAGTATCTCAAAGATATGCACATCCAGATCTTCGGAAGGCTATATCTCACACAAGTAGAGCCCGATAGGTGCAGGACCTACTTTCCCAGGACCGTGGGAGTCCTGCCTGTCGACTGCCATCAAAATCTCGACTTCGGAAATGAGGCCGATTTTTGGCAAATTTAATGATGTAACCATCATGATTTTTTGCGAAAATCGTGAAAAAATGGATGTCCTTTTTTCTGACGGCAGTCGACAGGCAGGACTCTCCTGATCACAAAAAGACATGCCACGCCCCGATCGGCTGCCGTATCACTGAGATATAGCGTGCAGAATAACCAGTATCTCAAAGATATGCACATCCAAATCTTCGGAAGACTATATCTCACACAAGTAGAGCCCGATCGGTCGATTGGCAGGACTCTCCTTATCAAAAAAGACATGCCACGCACCGATCGGCTGCCGTATCACTGAGATATAGCGTGCAGAATAACTAGTATCTCAAAGATATGCACATCCAAATCTTCGGAAGGCTATATCTCACACAAGTAGAGCCCGATAGGTGCAGGACCTACTTTCCAGACAGACATGCCACGCCCCGATCGGCTGCCGTATCGCTGAGATATAGTGTGCAGAATAACTAGTATCTCAAAGATATGCACATCCAAATCTTCGGAAGGCTATATCTCACACAAGTAGAGCCCGATAGGTGCAGGACCTACTTTCCCAGGACCGTGGGAGTCCTGCCTGTCGACTGCCATCAAAATCTCGACTTCGGAAATGAGGCCGATTTTTGGCAAATTTAATGATGTAACCATCATGATTTTTTGCGAAAATCGTGAAAAAATGGATGTCCTTTTTTCTGACGGCAGTCGACAGGCAGGACTCTCCTGATCACAAAAAGACATGCCACGCCCCGATCGGCTGCCGTATCACTGAGATATAGCGTGCAGAATAACTAGTATCTCAAAGATATGCACATCCAGATCTTCGGAAGGCTATATCTCACACAAGTAGAGCCCGATAGGTGCAGGACCTACTTTCCCAGGACCGTGGGAGTCCTGCCTGTCGACTGCCATCAAAATCTCGACTTCGGAAATGAGGCCGATTTTTGGCAAATTTAATGATGTAACCATCATGATTTTTTGCGAAAATCGTGAAAAAATTGATGTCCTTTTTTCTGACGGCAGTCGACAGGCAGGACTCTCCTGATCACAAAAAGACATGCCACGCCCCGATCGGCTGCCGTATCACTGAGATATAGCGTGCAGAATAACCAGTATCTCAAAGATATGCACATCCAGATCTTTGGAAGGCTATATCTCACACAAGTAGAGCCCGATCGGTCGATTGGCAGGACTCTCCTTATCAAAAAAGACATGCCACGCCCCGATCGGCTGCCGTATCGCTGAGATATAGTGTGCAGCATAACTAGTATCTCAAATATATGCACATCCAAATCTTCGGAAGGCTATATCTCACACAAGTAGAGCCCGATCGGTCGATTTTCAGGACTCTCCTTATCAAAAAATACATGCCACGCCCCGATCGGCTGCCGTATCGCTGAGATATAGCGTGCAGAATAACTAGTATCTCAAAGATATGCACATCCAAATCTTCGGAAGGCTATATCTCACACAAGTAGAGCCCGATAGGTGCAGGACCTACTTTCCCAGGACCGTGGGAGTCCTGCCTGTCGACTGCCATCAAAATCTCGACTTCGGAGATGAGGCTCTTCTTATCAAAAAAGACATGCCACGCCCCGATCGGCTGCCGTATCACTGAGATATAGCGTGCAGAATAACTAGTATCTCAAAGATATGCACATCCAAATCTTCGGAAGGCTATATCTCACACAAGTAGAGCCCGATAGGTGCAGGACCTACTTTCCAGACAGACATGCCACGCCCCGATCGGCTGCCGTATCGCTGAGATATAGTGTGCAGAATAACTAGTATCTCAAAGATATGCACATCCAAATCTTCGGAAGGCTATATCTCACACAGGTAGAGCCCGATAGGTGCAGGACCTACTTTCCCAGGACCGTGGGAGTCCTGCCTGTCGACTGCCATCAAAATCTCGACTTCGGAAATGAGGCCGATTTTTGGCAAATTTAATGATGTAACCATCATGATTTTTTGCGAAAATCGTGAAAAAATGGATGTCCTTTTTTCTGACGGCAGTCGACAGGCAGGTCTCTCCTGATCACAAAAAGACATGCCACGCCCCGATCGGCTGCCGTATCACTGAGATATAGCGGGCAGAATAGCCGGTATCTCAAAGATATGCACATCCAAATCTTCGGAAGACTATATCTCACACAAGTAGAGCCCGATCGGTCGATTGGCAGGACTCTCCTTATCAAAAAAGACATGCCACGCCCCGATCAGCTGCCGTATCGCTGAGATATAGTGTGCAGAATAACTAGTATCTTAAAGATATGCACATCCAGATCTTCGGAAGGCTATATCTCACACAAGTAGAGCCCGATCGGTCGATTGGCAGGACTCTCCTTATCAAAAAAGACATGCCACGCCCCGATCGGCTGCCGTATCGCTGAGATATAGCGTGCAGAATAACTAGTATCTCAAAGATATGCACATCCAGATCTTCGGAAGGCTATATCTCACACAAGTAGAGCCCGATAGGTGCAGGACCTACTTTCCCAGGACCGTGGGAGTCCTGCCTGTCGACTGCCATCAAAATCTCGACTTCGGAAATGAGGCCGATTTTTGGCAAATTTAATGATGTAACCATCATGATTTTTTGCGAAAATCGTGAAAAAATGGATGTCCTTTTTTCTGACGGCAGTCGACAGGCAGGACTCTCCTGATCACAAAAAGACATGCCACGCCCCGATCGGCTGCCGTATCACTGAGATATAGCGTGCAGAATAACCAGTATCTCAAAGATATGCACATCCAGATCTTTGGAAGGCTATATCTCACACAAGTAGAGCCCGATCGGTCGATTGGCAGGACTCTCCTTATCAAAAAAGACATGCCACGCCCTGATCGGCTGCCGTATCACTGAGATATAGCGTGCAGAATAACCAGTATCTCAAAGATATGCACATCCAGATCTTTGGAAGGCTATATCTCACACAAGTAGAGCCCGATCGGTCGATTGGCAGGACTCTCCTTATCAAAAAAGACATGCCACGCCCCGATCGGCTGCCGTATCGCTGAGATATAGTGTGCAGCATAACTAGTATCTCAAAGATATGCACATCCAAATCTTCGGAAGGCTATATCTCACACAAGTAGAGCCCGATCGGTCGATTGGCAGCACTCTCCTTATCAAAAAAGACATGCCACGCCCTGATCGGCTGCCGTATCACTGAGATATAGCGTGCAGAATAGCCAGTATCTCAAAGATATGCACATCCAGATCTTTGGAAGGCTATATCTCACACAAGTAGAGCCCGATCGGTCGATTGGCAGGACTCTCCTTATCAAAAAAGACATGCCACGCCCCGATCGGCTGCCGTATCGCTGAGATATAGAGTGCAGAATAACTAGTATCTCAAAGATATGCACATCCAAATCTTCGGAAGGCTATATCTCACACAAGTAGAGTCCGATCGGTCGATTGGCAGGACTCTCCTTATCAAAAAAGACATGCCACGCCCCGATCGGCTGCCGTATCGCTGAGATATAGAGTGCAGAATAACTAGTATCTCAAAGATATGCACATCCAAATCTTCGGAAGACTATATCTCACACAAGTAGAGCCCGATCGGTCGATTGGCAGGACTCTTCTTATCAAAAAAGACATGCCACGGCCCGATCGGCTGCCGTATCGCTGAGATATAGTGTGCTGAATAACCAGTATCTCAAAGATATGCACATCCAAATCTTCGGAAGACTATATCTCACACAAGTAGAGCCCGATCGGTCGATTGGCAGGACTCTTCTTATCAAAAAAGACATGCCACGGCCCGATCGGCTGCCGTATCGCTGAGATATAGTGTGCTGAATAACCAGTATCTCAAAGATATGCACATCCAAATCTTCGGAAGGCTATATCTCACACAAGTAGAGCCCGATCGGTCGATTGGCAGGACTCTCCTTATCAAAAAAGACATGCCACGCCCCGATCGGCTGCCGTATCACTGAGATATAGCGTGCAGAATAGCCAGTATCTCAAAGATATGCACATCCAAATCTTCGGAAGACTATATCTCACACAAGTAGAGCCCGATCGGTCGATTGGCAGGACTCTTCTTATCAAAAAAGACATGCCACGGCCCGATCGGCTGCCGTATCACTGAGATATAGCGTGCAGAATAGCCAGTATCTCAAAGATATGCACATCCAAATCTTCGGAAGGCTATATCTCACACAAGTAGAGCCCGATCGGTCGATTGGCAGGACTCTTCTTATCAAAAAAGACATGCCACGGCCCGATCGGCTGCCGTATCGCTGAGATATAGTGTGCTGAATAACCAGTATCTCAAAGATATGCACATCCAAATCTTCGGAAGGCTATATCTCACACAAGTAGAGCCCGATCGGTCGATTGCCAGGACTCTCCTTATCAAAAAAGACATGCCACGGCCCGATCGGCTGCCGTATCGCTGAGATATAGCGTGCAGAATAGCCAGTATCTCAAAGATATGCACATCCAAATCTTCGGAAGACTATATCTCACACAAGTAGAGCCCGATCAGTCGATTGGCAGGACTCTTCTTATCAAAAAAGACATGCCACGGCCCGATCGGCTGCCGTATCACTGAGATATAGCGTGCAGAATAGCCAGTATCTCAAAGATATGCACATCCAAATCTTCGGAAGGCTATATCTCACACAAGTAGAGCCCGATCGGTCGATTGGCAGGACTCTTCTTATCAAAAAAGACATGCCACGGCCCGATCGGCTGCCGTATCGCTGAGATATAGTGTGCTGAATAACCAGTATCTCAAAGATATGCACATCCAAATCTTCGGAAGACTATATCTCACACAAGTAGAGCCCGATCGGTCGATTGGCAGGACTCTCCTTATCAAAAAAGACATGCCACGCCCCGATCGGCTGCCGTATCACTGAGATATAGCGTGCAGAATAGCCAGTATCTCAAAGATATGCACATCCAAATCTTCGGAAGACTATATCTCACACAAGTAGAGCCCGATCGGTCGATTGGCAGGACTCTCCTTATCAAAAAAGACATGCCACGCCCCGATCGGCTGCCGTATCGCTGAGATATAGCGTGCAGAATAACTAGTATCTCAAAGATATGCACATCCAGATCTTCGGAAGGCTATATCTCACACAAGTAGAGCCCGATAGGTGCAGGACCTACTTTCCCAGGACCGTGGGAGTCCTGCCTGTCGACTGCCATCAAAATATCGACTTCGGAAATGAGGCCGATTTTTGGCAAATTTAATGATGTAACCATCATGATTTTTTGCGAAAATCGTGAAAAAATGGATGTCCTTTTTTCTGACGGCAGTCGACAGGCAGGACTCTCCTGATCACAAAAAGACATGCCACGCCCCGATCGGCTGCCGTATCACTGAGTTATAGCGTGCAGAATAACCAGTATCTCAAAGATATGCACATCCAAATCTTCGGAAAACTATATTTCACACAAGTAGAGCCCGATCGGTCGATTGGCAGGACTCTCCTTATCAAAAAAGACATGCCACGCCCCGATCGGCTGCCGTATCGCTGAGATATAGTGTGCAGAATAACTAGTATCTTAAAGATATGCACATCCAGATCTTCGGAAGGCTATATCTCACACAAGTAGAGCCCGATCGGTCGATTGGCAGGACTCTCCTTATCAAAAAAGACATGCCACGCCCCGATCGGCTGCCGTATCGCTGAGATATAGCGTGCAGAATAACTAGTATCTCAAAGATATGCACATCCAGATCTTCGGAAGGCTATATCTCACACAAGTAGAGCCCGATAGGTGCAGGACCTACTTTCCCAGGACCGTGGGAGTCCTGCCTGTCGACTGCCATCAAAATCTCGACTTCGGAAATGAGGCCGATTTTTGGCAAATTTAATGATGTAACCATCATGATTTTTTGCGAAAATCGTGAAAAAATGGATGTCCTTTTTTCTGACGGCAGTCGACAGGCAGGACTCTCCTGATCACAAAAAGACATGCCACGCCCCGATCGGCTGCCGTATCACTGAGATATAGCGTGCAGAATAACCAGTATCTCAAAGATATGCACATCCAGATCTTTGGAAGGCTATATCTCACACAAGTAGAGCCCGATCGGTCGATTGGCAGGACTCTCCTTATCAAAAAAGACATGCCACGCCCTGATCGGCTGCCGTATCACTGAGATATAGCGTGCAGAATAACCAGTATCTCAAAGATATGCACATCCAGATCTTTGGAAGGCTATATCTCACACAAGTAGAGCCCGATCGGTCGATTGGCAGGACTCTCCTTATCAAAAAAGACATGCCACGCCCCGATCGGCTGCCGTATCGCTGAGATATAGTGTGCAGCATAACTAGTATCTCAAAGATATGCACATCCAAATCTTCGGAAGGCTATATCTCACACAAGTAGAGCCCGATCGGTCGATTGGCAGCACTCTCCTTATCAAAAAAGACATGCCACGCCCTGATCGGCTGCCGTATCACTGAGATATAGCGTGCAGAATAGCCAGTATCTCAAAGATATGCACATCCAGATCTTTGGAAGGCTATATCTCACACAAGTAGAGCCCGATCGGTCGATTGGCAGGACTCTCCTTATCAAAAAAGACATGCCACGCCCCGATCGGCTGCCGTATCGCTGAGATATAGAGTGCAGAATAACTAGTATCTCAAAGATATGCACATCCAAATCTTCGGAAGGCTATATCTCACACAAGTAGAGTCCGATCGGTCGATTGGCAGGACTCTCCTTATCAAAAAAGACATGCCACGCCCCGATCGGCTGCCGTATCGCTGAGATATAGAGTGCAGAATAACTAGTATCTCAAAGATATGCACATCCAAATCTTCGGAAGGCTATATCTCACACAAGTAGAGTCCGATCGGTCGATTGGCAGGACTCTCCTTATCAAAAAAGACATGCCACGCCCCGATCGGCTGCCGTATCGCTGAGATATAGAGTGCAGAATAACTAGTATCTCAAAGATATGCACATCCAAATCTTCGGAAGGCTATATCTCACACAAGTAGAGTCCGATCGGTCGATTGGCAGGACTCTCCTTATCAAAAAAGACATGCCACGCCCCGATCGGCTGCCGTATCGCTGAGATATAGTGTGCAGCATAACTAGTATCTCAAAGATATGCACATCCAAATCTTCGGAAGGCTATATCTCACACAAGTAGAGCCCGATAGGTGCAGGACCTACTTTCCCAGGACCGTGGGAGTCCTGCCTGTCGACTGCCATCAAAATCTCGACTTCGGAAATGAGGCCGATTTTTGGCAAATTTAATGATGTAACCATCATGATTTTTTGCGAAAATCGTGAAAAAATGGATGTCCTTTTTTCTGACGGCAGTCGACAGACAGGACTCTCCTGATCACAAAAAGACATGCCACGCCCCGATCGGCTGCCGTATCACTGAGATATAGCGTGCAGAATAACCAGTATCTCAAAGATATGCACATCCAAATCTTCGGAAGGCTATATCTCACACAAGTAGAGCCCGATCGGTCGATTGGCAGGACTCTCCTTATCAAAAAAGACATGCCACGCCCCGATCGGCTGCCGTATCGCTGAGATATAGTGTGCTGAATAACCAGTATCTCAAAGATATGCACATCCAAATCTTCGGAAGACTATATCTCACACAAGTAGAGCCCGATCGGTCGATTGGCAGGACTCTCCTTATCAAAAAAGACATGCCACGGCCCGATCGGCTGCCGTATCGCTAAGATATAGTGTGCAGAATAACTAGTATCTTAAAGATATGCACATCCAAATCTTCGGAAGGCTATATCTCACACAAGTAGAGCCCGATCGGTCGATTGGCAGGACTCTTCTTATCAAAAAAGACATGCCACGGCCCGATCGGCTGCCGTATCACTGAGATATAGCGTGCAGAATAGCCAGTATCTCAAAGATATGCACATCCAAATCTTCGGAAGACTATATCTCACACAAGTAGAGCCCGATCGGTCGATTGGCAGGACTCTCCTTATCAAAAAAGACATGCCACGCCCCGATCGGCTGCCGTATCACTGAGATATAGCGTGCAGAATAGCCAGTATCTCAAAGATATGCACATCCAAATCTTCGGAAGACTATATCTCACACAAGTAGAGCCCGATCGGTCGATTGGCAGGACTCTTCTTATCAAAAAAGACATGCCACGGCCCGATCGGCTGCCGTATCGCTGAGATATAGTGTGCTGAATAACCAGTATCTCAAAGATATGCACATCCAAATCTTCGGAAGACTATATCTCACACAAGTAGAGCCCGATCGGTCGATTGGCAGGACTCTTCTTATCAAAAAAGACATGCCACGGCCCGATCGGCTGCCGTATCGCTGAGATATAGTGTGCTGAATAACCAGTATCTCAAAGATATGCACATCCAAATCTTCGGAAGGCTATATCTCACACAAGTAGAGCCCGATCGGTCGATTGGCAGGACTCTCCTTATCAAAAAAGACATGCCACGCCCCGATCGGCTGCCGTATCACTGAGATATAGCGTGCAGAATAGCCAGTATCTCAAAGATATGCACATCCAAATCTTCGGAAGACTATATCTCACACAAGTAGAGCCCGATCGGTCGATTGGCAGGACTCTTCTTATCAAAAAAGACATGCCACGGCCCGATCGGCTGCCGTATCACTGAGATATAGCGTGCAGAATAGCCAGTATCTCAAAGATATGCACATCCAAATCTTCGGAAGGCTATATCTCACACAAGTAGAGCCCGATCGGTCGATTGGCAGGACTCTTCTTATCAAAAAAGACATGCCACGGCCCGATCGGCTGCCGTATCGCTGAGATATAGTGTGCTGAATAACCAGTATCTCAAAGATATGCACATCCAAATCTTCGGAAGGCTATATCTCACACAAGTAGAGCCCGATCGGTCGATTGGCAGGACTCTCCTTATCAAAAAAGACATGCCACGGCCCGATCGGCTGCCGTATCGCTGAGATATAGCGTGCAGAATAGCCAGTATCTCAAAGATATGCACATCCAAATCTTCGGAAGACTATATCTCACACAAGTAGAGCCCGATCAGTCGATTGGCAGGACTCTTCTTATCAAAAAAGACATGCCACGGCCCGATCGGCTGCCGTATCACTGAGATATAGCGTGCAGAATAGCCAGTATCTCAAAGATATGCACATCCAAATCTTCGGAAGGCTATATCTCACACAAGTAGAGCCCGATCGGTCGATTGGCAGGACTCTTCTTATCAAAAAAGACATGCCACGGCCCGATCGGCTGCCGTATCGCTGAGATATAGTGTGCTGAATAACCAGTATCTCAAAGATATGCACATCCAAATCTTCGGAAGACTATATCTCACACAAGTAGAGCCCGATCGGTCGATTGGCAGGACTCTCCTTATCAAAAAAGACATGCCACGCCCCGATCGGCTGCCGTATCACTGAGATATAGCGTGCAGAATAGCCAGTATCTCAAAGATATGCACATCCAAATCTTCGGAAGACTATATCTCACACAAGTAGAGCCCGATCGGTCGATTGGCAGGACTCTCCTTATCAAAAAAGACATGCCACGCCCCGATCGGCTGCCGTATCGCTGAGATATAGCGTGCAGAATAACTAGTATCTCAAAGATATGCACATCCAGATCTTCGGAAGGCTATATCTCACACAAGTAGAGCCCGATAGGTGCAGGACCTACTTTCCCAGGACCGTGGGAGTCCTGCCTGTCGACTGCCATCAAAATATCGACTTCGGAAATGAGGCCGATTTTTGGCAAATTTAATGATGTAACCATCATGATTTTTTGCGAAAATCGTGAAAAAATGGATGTCCTTTTTTCTGACGGCAGTCGACAGGCAGGACTCTCCTGATCACAAAAAGACATGCCACGCCCCGATCGGCTGCCGTATCACTGAGTTATAGCGTGCAGAATAACCAGTATCTCAAAGATATGCACATCCAAATCTTCGGAAAACTATATTTCACACAAGTAGAGCCCGATCGGTCGATTGGCAGGACTCTCCTTATCAAAAAAGACATGCCACGCCCCGATCGGCTGCCGTATCGCTGAGATATAGTGTGCAGAATAACTAGTATCTTAAAGATATGCACATCCAGATCTTCGGAAGGCTATATCTCACACAAGTAGAGCCCGATCGGTCGATTGGCAGGACTTATCAAAAAAGACATGCCACGCCCCGATCGGCTGCCGTATCGCTGAGATATAGTGTGCAGAATAACTAGTATCTTAAAGATATGCACATCCAGATCTTCGGAAAACTATATCTCACACAAGTAGAGCCCGATCGGTCGATTGGCAGGACTCTCCTTATCAAAAAAGACATGCCACGCCCCGATCGGCTGCCGTATCGCTGAGATATAGCGTGCAGAATAACCAGTATCTCAAAGATATGCACATCCAGATCTTCGGAAGGCTATATCTCACACAAGTAGAGCCCGATAGGTGCAGGACCTACTTTCCCAGGACCGTGGGAGTCCTGCCTGTCGACTGCCATCAAAATCTCGACTTCGGAAATGAGGCCGATTTTTGGCAAATTTAATGATGTAACCATCATGATTTTTTGCGAAAATCGTGAAAATATGGATGTCCTTTTTTCTGACGGCAGTCGACAGGCAGGACTCTATGATCACAAAAAGACATGCCACGCCCCGATCGGCTGCCGTATCACTGAGATATAGCGTGCAGAATAACCAGTATCTCAAAGATATGCACATCCAGATCTTCGGAAGGCTATATCTCACACAAGTAGAGCCCGATAGGTGCAGGACCTACTTTCCCAGGACCGTGGGAGTCCTGCCTGTCGACTGCCATCAAAATCTCGACTTCGGAAATGAGGCCGATTTTTGGCAAATTTAATGATGTAACCATCATGATTTTTTGCGAAAATCGTGAAAAAATGGATGTCCTTTTTTCTGACGGCAGTCGACAGGCAGGACTCTCCTGATCACAAAAAGACATGCCACGCCCCGATCGGCTGCCGTATCGCTGAGATATAGTGTGCAGAATAACTAGTATCTTAAAGATATGCACATCCAGATCTTCGGAAGGCTATATCTCACACAAGTAGAGCCCGATCGGTCGATTGGCAGGACTCTCCTTATCAAAAAAGACATGCCACGCCCCGATCGGCTGCCGTATCACTGAGATATAGCGTGCAGAATAGCCAGTATCTCAAAGATATGCACATCCAAATCTTCGGAAGACTATATCTCACACAAGTAGAGCCCGATCGGTCGATTGGCAGGACTCTCTGTATCAAAAACGACATGCCACGCCCCGATCGGCTGCCGTATCGCTGAGATATAGTGTGCTGAATAACCAGTATCTCAAAGATATGCACATCCAAATCTTCGGAAGACTATATCTCACACAAGTAGAGCCCGATCGGTCGATTGGCAGGACTCTCCTTATCAAAAAAGACATGCCACGCCCCGATCGGCTGCCGTATCACTGAGATATAGCGTGCAGAATAGCCAGTATCTCAAAGATATGCACATCCAAATCTTCGGAAGACTATATCTCACACAAGTAGAGCCCGATCGGTCGATTGGCAGGACTCTCCTTATCAAAAAAGACATGCCACGCCCCGATCGGCTGCCGTATCGCTGAGATATAGCGTGCAGAATAACCAGTATCTCAAAGATATGCACATCCAAATCTTCGGAAGACTATATCTCACACAAGTAGAGCCCGATAGGTGCAGGACCTACTTTCCCAGGACCGTGGGAGTCCTGCCTGTCGACTGCCATCAAAATCTCGACTTCGGAAATGAGGCCGATTTTTGGCAAATTTAATGATGTAACCATCATGATTTTTTGCGAAAATCGTGAAAAAATGGATGTCCTTTTTTCTGACGGCAGTCGACAGGCAGGACTCTCCTGATCACAAAAAGACATGCCACGCCCCGATCGGCTGCCGTATCACTGAGATATAGCGTGCAGAATAACCAGTATCTCAAAGATATGCACATCCAGATCTTTGGAAGGCTATATCTCACACAAGTAGAGCCCGATCGGTCGATTGGCAGGACTCTCCTTATCAAAAAAGACATGCCACGCCCCGATCGGCTGCCGTATCACTGAGATATAGTGTGCAGAATAACCAGTATCTCAAAGATATGCACATCCAAATCTTCGGAAGACTATATCTCACAAGTAGAGCCCGATCGGTCGATTGGCAGGACTCTCCTTATCAAAAAAGACATGCCACGCCCCGATCGGCTGCCGTATCGCTGAGATATAGTGTGCAGAATAACTAGTATCTTAAAGATATGCACATCCAGATCTTCGGAAGGCTATATCTCACACAAGTAGAGCCCGATCGGTCGATTGGCAGGACTCTCCTTATCAAAAAAGACATGCCACGCCCCGATCGGCTGCCGTATCGCTGAGATATAGCGTGCAGAATAACCAGTATCTCAAAGATATGCACATCCAAATCTTCGGAAGACTATATCTCACACAAGTAGAGCCCGATAGGTGCAGGACCTACTTTCCCAGGACCGTGGGAGTCCTGCCTGTCGACTGCCATCAAAATCTCGACTTCGGAAATGAGGCCGATTTTTGGCAAATTTAATGATGTAACCATCATGATTTTTTGCGAAAATCGTGAAAAATGGATGTCCTTTTTTCTGACGGCAGTCGACAGGCAGGACTCTCCTGATCACAAAAAGACATGCCACGCCCCGATCGGCTGCCGTATCACTGAGATATAGCGTGCAGAATAACCAGTATCTCAAAGATATGCACATCCAGATCTTCGGAAGGCTATATCTCACACAAGTAGAGCCCGATAGGTGCAGGACCTACTTTCCCAGGACCGTGGGAGTCCTGCCTGTCGACTGCCATCAAAATCTCGACTTCGGAAATGAGGCCGATTTTTGGCAAATTTAATGATGTAACCATCATGATTTTTTGCGAAAATCGTGAAAAAATGGATGTCCTTTTTTCTGACGGCAGTCGACAGGCAGGACTCTCCTGATCACAAAAAGACATGCCACGCCCCGATCGGCTGCCGTATCGCTGAGATATAGTGTGCAGAATAACTAGTATCTTAAAGATATGCACATCCAGATCTTCGGAAGGCTATATCTCACACAAGTAGAGCCCGATCGGTCGATTGGCAGGACTCTCTGTATCAAAAAAGACATGCCACGCCCCGATCGGCTGCCGTATCGCTGAGATATAGTGTGCTGAATAACCAGTATCTCAAAGATATGCACATCCAAATCTTCGGAAGACTATATCTCACACAAGTAGAGCCCGATCGGTCGATTGGCAGGACTCTCCTTATCAAAAAAGACATGCCACGCCCCGATCGGCTGCCGTATCACTGAGATATAGCGTGCAGAATAGCCAGTATCTCAAAGATATGCACATCCAAATCTTCGGAAGACTATATCTCACACAAGTAGAGCCCGATCGGTCGATTGGCAGGACTCTCCTTATCAAAAAAGACATGCCACGCCCCGATCGGCTGCCGTATCGCTGAGATATAGTGTGCTGAATAACCAGTATCTCAAAGATATGCACATCCAAATCTTCGGAAGACTATATCTCACACAAGTAGAGCCCGATCGGTCGATTGGCAGGACTCTCCTTATCAAAAAAGACATGCCACGGCCCGATCGGCTGCCGTATCGCTAAGATATAGTGTGCAGAATAACTAGTATCTTAAAGATATGCACATCCAAATCTTCGGAAGGCTATATCTCACACAAGTAGAGCCCGATCGGTCGATTGGCAGGACTCTTCTTATCAAAAAAGACATGCCACGGCCCGATCGGCTGCCGTATCACTGAGATATAGCGTGCAGAATAGCCAGTATCTCAAAGATATGCACATCCAAATCTTCGGAAGACTATATCTCACACAAGTAGAGCCCGATCGGTCGATTGGCAGGACTCTCCTTATCAAAAAAGACATGCCACGCCCCGATCGGCTGCCGTATCACTGAGATATAGCGTGCAGAATAGCCAGTATCTCAAAGATATGCACATCCAAATCTTCGGAAGACTATATCTCACACAAGTAGAGCCCGATCGGTCGATTGGCAGGACTCTTCTTATCAAAAAAGACATGCCACGGCCCGATCGGCTGCCGTATCGCTGAGATATAGTGTGCTGAATAACCAGTATCTCAAAGATATGCACATCCAAATCTTCGGAAGACTATATCTCACACAAGTAGAGCCCGATCGGTCGATTGGCAGGACTCTTCTTATCAAAAAAGACATGCCACGGCCCGATCGGCTGCCGTATCGCTGAGATATAGTGTGCTGAATAACCAGTATCTCAAAGATATGCACATCCAAATCTTCGGAAGGCTATATCTCACACAAGTAGAGCCCGATCGGTCGATTGGCAGGACTCTCCTTATCAAAAAAGACATGCCACGCCCCGATCGGCTGCCGTATCACTGAGATATAGCGTGCAGAATAGCCAGTATCTCAAAGATATGCACATCCAAATCTTCGGAAGACTATATCTCACACAAGTAGAGCCCGATCGGTCGATTGGCAGGACTCTTCTTATCAAAAAAGACATGCCACGGCCCGATCGGCTGCCGTATCACTGAGATATAGCGTGCAGAATAGCCAGTATCTCAAAGATATGCACATCCAAATCTTCGGAAGGCTATATCTCACACAAGTAGAGCCCGATCGGTCGATTGGCAGGACTCTTCTTATCAAAAAAGACATGCCACGGCCCGATCGGCTGCCGTATCGCTGAGATATAGTGTGCTGAATAACCAGTATCTCAAAGATATGCACATCCAAATCTTCGGAAGGCTATATCTCACACAAGTAGAGCCCGATCGGTCGATTGGCAGGACTCTCCTTATCAAAAAAGACATGCCACGGCCCGATCGGCTGCCGTATCGCTGAGATATAGCGTGCAGAATAGCCAGTATCTCAAAGATATGCACATCCAAATCTTCGGAAGACTATATCTCACACAAGTAGAGCCCGATCAGTCGATTGGCAGGACTCTTCTTATCAAAAAAGACATGCCACGGCCCGATCGGCTGCCGTATCACTGAGATATAGCGTGCAGAATAGCCAGTATCTCAAAGATATGCACATCCAAATCTTCGGAAGGCTATATCTCACACAAGTAGAGCCCGATCGGTCGATTGGCAGGACTCTTCTTATCAAAAAAGACATGCCACGGCCCGATCGGCTGCCGTATCGCTGAGATATAGTGTGCTGAATAACCAGTATCTCAAAGATATGCACATCCAAATCTTCGGAAGACTATATCTCACACAAGTAGAGCCCGATCGGTCGATTGGCAGGACTCTCCTTATCAAAAAAGACATGCCACGCCCCGATCGGCTGCCGTATCACTGAGATATAGCGTGCAGAATAGCCAGTATCTCAAAGATATGCACATCCAAATCTTCGGAAGACTATATCTCACACAAGTAGAGCCCGATCGGTCGATTGGCAGGACTCTCCTTATCAAAAAAGACATGCCACGCCCCGATCGGCTGCCGTATCGCTGAGATATAGCGTGCAGAATAACTAGTATCTCAAAGATATGCACATCCAGATCTTCGGAAGGCTATATCTCACACAAGTAGAGCCCGATAGGTGCAGGACCTACTTTCCCAGGACCGTGGGAGTCCTGCCTGTCGACTGCCATCAAAATATCGACTTCGGAAATGAGGCCGATTTTTGGCAAATTTAATGATGTAACCATCATGATTTTTTGCGAAAATCGTGAAAAAATGGATGTCCTTTTTTCTGACGGCAGTCGACAGGCAGGACTCTCCTGATCACAAAAAGACATGCCACGCCCCGATCGGCTGCCGTATCACTGAGTTATAGCGTGCAGAATAACCAGTATCTCAAAGATATGCACATCCAAATCTTCGGAAAACTATATTTCACACAAGTAGAGCCCGATCGGTCGATTGGCAGGACTCTCCTTATCAAAAAAGACATGCCACGCCCCGATCGGCTGCCGTATCGCTGAGATATAGTGTGCAGAATAACTAGTATCTTAAAGATATGCACATCCAGATCTTCGGAAGGCTATATCTCACACAAGTAGAGCCCGATCGGTCGATTGGCAGGACTTATCAAAAAAGACATGCCACGCCCCGATCGGCTGCCGTATCGCTGAGATATAGTGTGCAGAATAACTAGTATCTTAAAGATATGCACATCCAGATCTTCGGAAAACTATATCTCACACAAGTAGAGCCCGATCGGTCGATTGGCAGGACTCTCCTTATCAAAAAAGACATGCCACGCCCCGATCGGCTGCCGTATCGCTGAGATATAGCGTGCAGAATAACCAGTATCTCAAAGATATGCACATCCAGATCTTCGGAAGGCTATATCTCACACAAGTAGAGCCCGATAGGTGCAGGACCTACTTTCCCAGGACCGTGGGAGTCCTGCCTGTCGACTGCCATCAAAATCTCGACTTCGGAAATGAGGCCGATTTTTGGCAAATTTAATGATGTAACCATCATGATTTTTTGCGAAAATCGTGAAAATATGGATGTCCTTTTTTCTGACGGCAGTCGACAGGCAGGACTCTCCTGATCACAAAAAGACATGCCACGCCCCGATCGGCTGCCGTATCACTGAGATATAGCGTGCAGAATAACCAGTATCTCAAAGATATGCACATCCAGATCTTCGGAAGGCTATATCTCACACAAGTAGAGCCCGATAGGTGCAGGACCTACTTTCCCAGGACCGTGGGAGTCCTGCCTGTCGACTGCCATCAAAATCTCGACTTCGGAAATGAGGCCGATTTTTGGCAAATTTAATGATGTAACCATCATGATTTTTTGCGAAAATCGTGAAAAAATGGATGTCCTTTTTTCTGACGGCAGTCGACAGGCAGGACTCTCCTGATCACAAAAAGACATGCCACGCCCCGATCGGCTGCCGTATCGCTGAGATATAGTGTGCAGAATAACTAGTATCTTAAAGATATGCACATCCAGATCTTCGGAAGGCTATATCTCACACAAGTAGAGCCCGATCGGTCGATTGGCAGGACTCTCCTTATCAAAAAAGACATGCCACGCCCCGATCGGCTGCCGTATCACTGAGATATAGCGTGCAGAATAGCCAGTATCTCAAAGATATGCACATCCAAATCTTCGGAAGACTATATCTCACACAAGTAGAGCCCGATCGGTCGATTGGCAGGACTCTCTGTATCAAAAACGACATGCCACGCCCCGATCGGCTGCCGTATCGCTGAGATATAGTGTGCTGAATAACCAGTATCTCAAAGATATGCACATCCAAATCTTCGGAAGACTATATCTCACACAAGTAGAGCCCGATCGGTCGATTGGCAGGACTCTCCTTATCAAAAAAGACATGCCACGCCCCGATCGGCTGCCGTATCACTGAGATATAGCGTGCAGAATAGCCAGTATCTCAAAGATATGCACATCCAAATCTTCGGAAGACTATATCTCACACAAGTAGAGCCCGATCGGTCGATTGGCAGGACTCTCCTTATCAAAAAAGACATGCCACGCCCCGATCGGCTGCCGTATCGCTGAGATATAGCGTGCAGAATAACCAGTATCTCAAAGATATGCACATCCAAATCTTCGGAAGACTATATCTCACACAAGTAGAGCCCGATAGGTGCAGGACCTACTTTCCCAGGACCGTGGGAGTCCTGCCTGTCGACTGCCATCAAAATCTCGACTTCGGAAATGAGGCCGATTTTTGGCAAATTTAATGATGTAACCATCATGATTTTTTGCGAAAATCGTGAAAAAATGGATGTCCTTTTTTCTGACGGCAGTCGACAGGCAGGACTCTCCTGATCACAAAAAGACATGCCACGCCCCGATCGGCTGCCGTATCACTGAGATATAGCGTGCAGAATAACCAGTATCTCAAAGATATGCACATCCAGATCTTTGGAAGGCTATATCTCACACAAGTAGAGCCCGATCGGTCGATTGGCAGGACTCTCCTTATCAAAAAAGACATGCCACGCCCCGATCGGCTGCCGTATCACTGAGATATAGTGTGCAGAATAACCAGTATCTCAAAGATATGCACATCCAAATCTTCGGAAGACTATATCTCACAAGTAGAGCCCGATCGGTCGATTGGCAGGACTCTCCTTATCAAAAAAGACATGCCACGCCCCGATCGGCTGCCGTATCGCTGAGATATAGTGTGCAGAATAACTAGTATCTTAAAGATATGCACATCCAGATCTTCGGAAGGCTATATCTCACACAAGTAGAGCCCGATCGGTCGATTGGCAGGACTCTCCTTATCAAAAAAGACATGCCACGCCCCGATCGGCTGCCGTATCGCTGAGATATAGCGTGCAGAATAACCAGTATCTCAAAGATATGCACATCCAAATCTTCGGAAGACTATATCTCACACAAGTAGAGCCCGATAGGTGCAGGACCTACTTTCCCAGGACCGTGGGAGTCCTGCCTGTCGACTGCCATCAAAATCTCGACTTCGGAAATGAGGCCGATTTTTGGCAAATTTAATGATGTAACCATCATGATTTTTTGCGAAAATCGTGAAAAATGGATGTCCTTTTTTCTGACGGCAGTCGACAGGCAGGACTCTCCTGATCACAAAAAGACATGCCACGCCCCGATCGGCTGCCGTATCACTGAGATATAGCGTGCAGAATAACCAGTATCTCAAAGATATGCACATCCAGATCTTCGGAAGGCTATATCTCACACAAGTAGAGCCCGATAGGTGCAGGACCTACTTTCCCAGGACCGTGGGAGTCCTGCCTGTCGACTGCCATCAAAATCTCGACTTCGGAAATGAGGCCGATTTTTGGCAAATTTAATGATGTAACCATCATGATTTTTTGCGAAAATCGTGAAAAAATGGATGTCCTTTTTTCTGACGGCAGTCGACAGGCAGGACTCTCCTGATCACAAAAAGACATGCCACGCCCCGATCGGCTGCCGTATCGCTGAGATATAGTGTGCAGAATAACTAGTATCTTAAAGATATGCACATCCAGATCTTCGGAAGGCTATATCTCACACAAGTAGAGCCCGATCGGTCGATTGGCAGGACTCTCTGTATCAAAAAAGACATGCCACGCCCCGATCGGCTGCCGTATCGCTGAGATATAGTGTGCTGAATAACCAGTATCTCAAAGATATGCACATCCAAATCTTCGGAAGACTATATCTCACACAAGTAGAGCCCGATCGGTCGATTGGCAGGACTCTCCTTATCAAAAAAGACATGCCACGCCCCGATCGGCTGCCGTATCACTGAGATATAGCGTGCAGAATAGCCAGTATCTCAAAGATATGCACATCCAAATCTTCGGAAGACTATATCTCACACAAGTAGAGCCCGATCGGTCGATTGGCAGGACTCTCTGTATCAAAAACGACATGCCACGCCCCGATCGGCTGCCGTATCGCTGAGATATAGTGTGCTGAATAACCAGTATCTCAAAGATATGCACATCCAAATCTTCGGAAGACTATATCTCACACAAGTAGAGCCCGATCGGTCGATTGGCAGGACTCTCCTTATCAAAAAAGACATGCCACGCCCCGATCGGCTGCCGTATCACTGAGATATAGCGTGCAGAATAGCCAGTATCTCAAAGATATGCACATCCAAATCTTCGGAAGACTATATCTCACACAAGTAGAGCCCGATCGGTCGATTGGCAGGACTCTCCTTATCAAAAAAGACATGCCACGCCCCGATCGGCTGCCGTATCGCTGAGATATAGCGTGCAGAATAACCAGTATCTCAAAGATATGCACATCCAAATCTTCGGAAGACTATATCTCACACAAGTAGAGCCCGATAGGTGCAGGACCTACTTTCCCAGGACCGTGGGAGTCCTGCCTGTCGACTGCCATCAAAATCTCGACTTCGGAAATGAGGCCGATTTTTGGCAAATTTAATGATGTAACCATCATGATTTTTTGCGAAAATCGTGAAAAAATGGATGTCCTTTTTTCTGACGGCAGTCGACAGGCAGGACTCTCCTGATCACAAAAAGACATGCCACGCCCCGATCGGCTGCCGTATCACTGAGATATAGCGTGCAGAATAACCAGTATCTCAAAGATATGCACATCCAAATCTTCGGAAGACTATATCTCACACAAGTAGAGCCCGATAGGTGCAGGACCTACTTTCCCAGGACCGTGGGAGTCCTGCCTGTCGACTGCCATCAAAATCTCGACTTCGGAAATGAGGCCGATTTTTGGCAAATTTAATGATGTAACCATCATGATTTTTTGCGAAAATCGTGAAAAAATGGATGTCCTTTTTTCTGACGGCAGTCGACAGGCAGGACTCTCCTGATCACAAAAAGACATGCCACGCCCCGATCGGCTGCCGTATCACTGAGTTATAGCGTGCAGAATAACCAGTATCTCAAAGATATGCACATCCAAATCTTCGGAAAACTATATCTCACACAAGTAGAGCCCGATCGGTCGATTGGCAGGACTCTCCTTATCAAAAAAGACATGCCACGCCCCGATCGGCTGCCGTATCGCTGAGATATAGTGTGCAGAATAACTAGTATCTTAAAGATATGCACATCCAGATCTTCGGAAGGCTATATCTCACACAAGTAGAGCCCGATCGGTCGATTGGCAGGACTCTCCTTATCAAAAAAGACATGCCACGCACCGATCGGCTGCCGTATCGCTGAGATATAGTGTGCAGAATAACTAGTATCTTAAAGATATGCACATCCAGATCTTCGGAAGGCTATATCTCACACAAGTAGAGCCCGATAGGTGCAGGACCTACTTTCCCAGGACCGTGGGAGTCCTGCCTGTCGACTGCCATCAAAATCTCGACTTCGGAAATGAGGCCGATTTTTGGCAAATTTAATGATGTAACCATCATGATTTTTTGCGAAAATCGTGAAAAATGGATGTCCTTTTTTCTGACGGCAGTCGACAGGCAGGACTCTCCTGATCACAAAAAGACATGCCACGCCCCGATCGGCTGCCGTATCACTGAGATATAGCGTGCAGAATAACCAGTATCTCAAAGATATGCACATCCAGATCTTCGGAAGGCTATATCTCACACAAGTAGAGCCCGATAGGTGCAGGACCTACTTTCCCAGGACCGTGGGAGTCCTGCCTGTCGACTGCCATCAAAATCTCGACTTCGGAAATGAGGCCGATTTTTGGCAAATTTAATGATGTAACCATCATGATTTTTTGCGAAAATCGTGAAAAAATGGATGTCCTTTTTTCTGACGGCAGTCGACAGGCAGGACTCTCCTGATCACAAAAAGACATGCCACGCCCCGATCGGCTGCCGTATCGCTGAGATATAGTGTGCAGAATAACTAGTATCTTAAAGATATGCACATCCAGATCTTCGGAAGGCTATATCTCACACAAGTAGAGCCCGATCGGTCGATTGGCAGGACTCTCTGTATCAAAAAAGACATGCCACGCCCCGATCGGCTGCCGTATCGCTGAGATATAGTGTGCTGAATAACCAGTATCTCAAAGATATGCACATCCAAATCTTCGGAAGACTATATCTCACACAAGTAGAGCCCGATCGGTCGATTGGCAGGACTCTCCTTATCAAAAAAGACATGCCACGCCCCGATCGGCTGCCGTATCACTGAGATATAGCGTGCAGAATAGCCAGTATCTCAAAGATATGCACATCCAAATCTTCGGAAGACTATATCTCACACAAGTAGAGCCCGATCGGTCGATTGGCAGGACTCTCTGTATCAAAAACGACATGCCACGCCCCGATCGGCTGCCGTATCGCTGAGATATAGTGTGCTGAATAACCAGTATCTCAAAGATATGCACATCCAAATCTTCGGAAGACTATATCTCACACAAGTAGAGCCCGATCGGTCGATTGGCAGGACTCTCCTTATCAAAAAAGACATGCCACGCCCCGATCGGCTGCCGTATCACTGAGATATAGCGTGCAGAATAGCCAGTATCTCAAAGATATGCACATCCAAATCTTCGGAAGACTATATCTCACACAAGTAGAGCCCGATCGGTCGATTGGCAGGACTCTCCTTATCAAAAAAGACATGCCACGCCCCGATCGGCTGCCGTATCGCTGAGATATAGCGTGCAGAATAACCAGTATCTCAAAGATATGCACATCCAAATCTTCGGAAGACTATATCTCACACAAGTAGAGCCCGATAGGTGCAGGACCTACTTTCCCAGGACCGTGGGAGTCCTGCCTGTCGACTGCCATCAAAATCTCGACTTCGGAAATGAGGCCGATTTTTGGCAAATTTAATGATGTAACCATCATGATTTTTTGCGAAAATCGTGAAAAAATGGATGTCCTTTTTTCTGACGGCAGTCGACAGGCAGGACTCTCCTGATCACAAAAAGACATGCCACGCCCCGATCGGCTGCCGTATCACTGAGATATAGCGTGCAGAATAACCAGTATCTCAAAGATATGCACATCCAAATCTTCGGAAGACTATATCTCACACAAGTAGAGCCCGATAGGTGCAGGACCTACTTTCCCAGGACCGTGGGAGTCCTGCCTGTCGACTGCCATCAAAATCTCGACTTCGGAAATGAGGCCGATTTTTGGCAAATTTAATGATGTAACCATCATGATTTTTTGCGAAAATCGTGAAAAAATGGATGTCCTTTTTTCTGACGGCAGTCGACAGGCAGGACTCTCCTGATCACAAAAAGACATGCCACGCCCCGATCGGCTGCCGTATCACTGAGTTATAGCGTGCAGAATAACCAGTATCTCAAAGATATGCACATCCAAATCTTCGGAAAACTATATCTCACACAAGTAGAGCCCGATCGGTCGATTGGCAGGACTCTCCTTATCAAAAAAGACATGCCACGCCCCGATCGGCTGCCGTATCGCTGAGATATAGTGTGCAGAATAACTAGTATCTTAAAGATATGCACATCCAGATCTTCGGAAGGCTATATCTCACACAAGTAGAGCCCGATCGGTCGATTGGCAGGACTCTCCTTATCAAAAAAGACATGCCACGCACCGATCGGCTGCCGTATCGCTGAGATATAGTGTGCAGAATAACTAGTATCTTAAAGATATGCACATCCAGATCTTCGGAAGGCTATATCTCACACAAGTAGAGCCCGATAGGTGCAGGACCTACTTTCCCAGGACCGTGGGAGTCCTGCCTGTCGACTGCCATCAAAATCTCGACTTCGGAAATGAGGCCGATTTTTGGCAAATTTAATGATGTAACCATCATGATTTTTTGCGAAAATCGTGAAAAATGGATGTCCTTTTTTCTGACGGCAGTCGACAGGCAGGACTCTCCTGATCACAAAAAGACATGCCACGCCCCGATCGGCTGCCGTATCACTGAGATATAGCGTGCAGAATAACCAGTATCTCAAAGATATGCACATCCAGATCTTCGGAAGGCTATATCTCACACAAGTAGAGCCCGATAGGTGCAGGACCTACTTTCCCAGGACCGTGGGAGTCCTGCCTGTCGACTGCCATCAAAATCTCGACTTCGGAAATGAGGCCGATTTTTGGCAAATTTAATGATGTAACCATCATGATTTTTTGCGAAAATCGTGAAAAAATGGATGTCCTTTTTTCTGACGGCAGTCGACAGGCAGGACTCTCCTGATCACAAAAAGACATGCCACGCCCCGATCGGCTGCCGTATCGCTGAGATATAGTGTGCAGAATAACTAGTATCTTAAAGATATGCACATCCAGATCTTCGGAAGGCTATATCTCACACAAGTAGAGCCCGATCGGTCGATTGGCAGGACTCTCTGTATCAAAAAAGACATGCCACGCCCCGATCGGCTGCCGTATCGCTGAGATATAGTGTGCTGAATAACCAGTATCTCAAAGATATGCACATCCAAATCTTCGGAAGACTATATCTCACACAAGTAGAGCCCGATCGGTCGATTGGCAGGACTCTCCTTATCAAAAAAGACATGCCACGCCCCGATCGGCTGCCGTATCACTGAGATATAGCGTGCAGAATAGCCAGTATCTCAAAGATATGCACATCCAAATCTTCGGAAGACTATATCTCACACAAGTAGAGCCCGATCGGTCGATTGGCAGGACTCTCTGTATCAAAAACGACATGCCACGCCCCGATCGGCTGCCGTATCGCTGAGATATAGTGTGCTGAATAACCAGTATCTCAAAGATATGCACATCCAAATCTTCGGAAGACTATATCTCACACAAGTAGAGCCCGATCGGTCGATTGGCAGGACTCTCCTTATCAAAAAAGACATGCCACGCCCCGATCGGCTGCCGTATCACTGAGATATAGCGTGCAGAATAGCCAGTATCTCAAAGATATGCACATCCAAATCTTCGGAAGACTATATCTCACACAAGTAGAGCCCGATCGGTCGATTGGCAGGACTCTCCTTATCAAAAAAGACATGCCACGCCCCGATCGGCTGCCGTATCGCTGAGATATAGCGTGCAGAATAACCAGTATCTCAAAGATATGCACATCCAAATCTTCGGAAGACTATATCTCACACAAGTAGAGCCCGATAGGTGCAGGACCTACTTTCCCAGGACCGTGGGAGTCCTGCCTGTCGACTGCCATCAAAATCTCGACTTCGGAAATGAGGCCGATTTTTGGCAAATTTAATGATGTAACCATCATGATTTTTTGCGAAAATCGTGAAAAAATGGATGTCCTTTTTTCTGACGGCAGTCGACAGGCAGGACTCTCCTGATCACAAAAAGACATGCCACGCCCCGATCGGCTGCCGTATCACTGAGATATAGCGTGCAGAATAACCAGTATCTCAAAGATATGCACATCCAAATCTTCGGAAGACTATATCTCACACAAGTAGAGCCCGATAGGTGCAGGACCTACTTTCCCAGGACCGTGGGAGTCCTGCCTGTCGACTGCCATCAAAATCTCGACTTCGGAAATGAGGCCGATTTTTGGCAAATTTAATGATGTAACCATCATGATTTTTTGCGAAAATCGTGAAAAAATGGATGTCCTTTTTTCTGACGGCAGTCGACAGGCAGGACTCTCCTGATCACAAAAAGACATGCCACGCCCCGATCGGCTGCCGTATCACTGAGTTATAGCGTGCAGAATAACCAGTATCTCAAAGATATGCACATCCAAATCTTCGGAAAACTATATCTCACACAAGTAGAGCCCGATCGGTCGATTGGCAGGACTCTCCTTATCAAAAAAGACATGCCACGCCCCGATCGGCTGCCGTATCGCTGAGATATAGTGTGCAGAATAACTAGTATCTTAAAGATATGCACATCCAGATCTTCGGAAGGCTATATCTCACACAAGTAGAGCCCGATCGGTCGATTGGCAGGACTCTCCTTATCAAAAAAGACATGCCACGCACCGATCGGCTGCCGTATCGCTGAGATATAGTGTGCAGAATAACTAGTATCTTAAAGATATGCACATCCAGATCTTCGGAAGGCTATATCTCACACAAGTAGAGCCCGATAGGTGCAGGACCTACTTTCCCAGGACCGTGGGAGTCCTGCCTGTCGACTGCCATCAAAATCTCGACTTCGGAAATGAGGCCGATTTTTGGCAAATTTAATGATGTAACCATCATGATTTTTTGCGAAAATCGTGAAAAATGGATGTCCTTTTTTCTGACGGCAGTCGACAGGCAGGACTCTCCTGATCACAAAAAGACATGCCACGCCCCGATCGGCTGCCGTATCGCTGAGATATAGTGTGCAGAATAACTAGTATCTTAAAGATATGCACATCCAGATCTTCGGAAGGCTATATCTCACACAAGTAGAGCCCGATCGGTCGATTGGCAGGACTCTCTGTATCAAAAAAGACATGCCACGCCCCGATCGGCTGCCGTATCGCTGAGATATAGTGTGCTGAATAACCAGTATCTCAAAGATATGCACATCCAAATCTTCGGAAGACTATATCTCACACAAGTAGAGCCCGATCGGTCGATTGGCAGGACTCTCCTTATCAAAAAAGACATGCCACGCCCCGATCGGCTGCCGTATCACTGAGATATAGCGTGCAGAATAGCCAGTATCTCAAAGATATGCACATCCAAATCTTCGGAAGACTATATCTCACACAAGTAGAGCCCGATCGGTCGATTGGCAGGACTCTCTGTATCAAAAACGACATGCCACGCCCCGATCGGCTGCCGTATCGCTGAGATATAGTGTGCTGAATAACCAGTATCTCAAAGATATGCACATCCAAATCTTCGGAGGACTATATCTCACACAAGTAGAGCCCGATCGGTCGATTGGCAGGACTCTCCTTATCAAAAAAGACATGCCACGCCCCGATCGGCTGCCGTATCACTGAGATATAGCGTGCAGAATAGCCAGTATCTCAAAGATATGCACATCCAAATCTTCGGAAGACTATATCTCACACAAGTAGAGCCCGATCGGTCGATTGGCAGGACTCTCCTTATCAAAAAAGACATGCCACGCCCCGATCGGCTGCCGTATCGCTGAGATATAGCGTGCAGAATAACCAGTATCTCAAAGATATGCACATCCAAATCTTCGGAAGACTATATCTCACACAAGTAGAGCCCGATAGGTGCAGGACCTACTTTCCCAGGACCGTGGGAGTCCTGCCTGTCGACTGCCATCAAAATCTCGACTTCGGAAATGAGGCCGATTTTTGGCAAATTTAATGATGTAACCATCATGATTTTTTGCGAAAATCGTGAAAAAATGGATGTCCTTTTTTCTGACGGCAGTCGACAGGCAGGACTCTCCTGATCACAAAAAGACATGCCACGCCCCGATCGGCTGCCGTATCACTGAGATATAGCGTGCAGAATAACCAGTATCTCAAAGATATGCACATCCAAATCTTCGGAAGACTATATCTCACACAAGTAGAGCCCGATAGGTGCAGGACCTACTTTCCCAGGACCGTGGGAGTCCTGCCTGTCGACTGCCATCAAAATCTCGACTTCGGAAATGAGGCCGATTTTTGGCAAATTTAATGATGTAACCATCATGATTTTTTGCGAAAATCGTGAAAAAATGGATGTCCTTTTTTCTGACGGCAGTCGACAGGCAGGACTCTCCTGATCACAAAAAGACATGCCACGCCCCGATCGGCTGCCGTATCACTGAGTTATAGCGTGCAGAATAACCAGTATCTCAAAGATATGCACATCCAAATCTTCGGAAAACTATATCTCACACAAGTAGAGCCCGATCGGTCGATTGGCAGGACTCTCCTTATCAAAAAAGACATGCCACGCCCCGATCGGCTGCCGTATCGCTGAGATATAGTGTGCAGAATAACCAGTATCTTAAAGATATGCACATCCAGATCTTCGGAAGGCTATATCTCACACAAGTAGAGCCCGATCGGTCGATTGGCAGGACTCTCCTTATCAAAAAAGACATGCCACGCACCGATCGGCTGCCGTATCGCTGAGATATAGTGTGCAGAATAACTAGTATCTTAAAGATATGCACATCCAGATCTTCGGAAGGCTATATCTCACACAAGTAGAGCCCGATAGGTGCAGGACCTACTTTCCCAGGACCGTGGGAGTCCTGCCTGTCGACTGCCATCAAAATCTCGACTTCGGAAATGAGGCCGATTTTTGGCAAATTTAATGATGTAACCATCATGATTTTTTGCGAAAATCGTGAAAAATGGATGTCCTTTTTTCTGACGGCAGTCGACAGGCAGGACTCTCCTGATCACAAAAAGACATGCCACGCCCCGATCGGCTGCCGTATCACTGAGATATAGCGTGCAGAATAACCAGTATCTCAAAGATATGCACATCCAGATCTTCGGAAGGCTATATCTCACACAAGTAGAGCCCGATAGGTGCAGGACCTACTTTCCCAGGACCGTGGGAGTCCTGCCTGTCGACTGCCATCAAAATCTCGACTTCGGAAATGAGGCCGATTTTTGGCAAATTTAATGATGTAACCATCATGATTTTTTGCGAAAATCGTGAAAAAATGGATGTCCTTTTTTCTGACGGCAGTCGACAGGCAGGACTCTCCTGATCACAAAAAGACATGCCACGCCCCGATCGGCTGCCGTATCGCTGAGATATAGTGTGCAGAATAACTAGTATCTTAAAGATATGCACATCCAGATCTTCGGAAGGCTATATCTCACACAAGTAGAGCCCGATCGGTCGATTGGCAGGACTCTCTGTATCAAAAAAGACATGCCACGCCCCGATCGGCTGCCGTATCGCTGAGATATAGTGTGCTGAATAACCAGTATCTCAAAGATATGCACATCCAAATCTTCGGAAGACTATATCTCACACAAGTAGAGCCCGATCGGTCGATTGGCAGGACTCTCCTTATCAAAAAAGACATGCCACGCCCCGATCGGCTGCCGTATCACTGAGATATAGCGTGCAGAATAGCCAGTATCTCAAAGATATGCACATCCAAATCTTCGGAAGACTATATCTCACACAAGTAGAGCCCGATCGGTCGATTGGCAGGACTCTCTGTATCAAAAACGACATGCCACGCCCCGATCGGCTGCCGTATCGCTGAGATATAGTGTGCTGAATAACCAGTATCTCAAAGATATGCACATCCAAATCTTCGGAAGACTATATCTCACACAAGTAGAGCCCGATCGGTCGATTGGCAGGACTCTCCTTATCAAAAAAGACATGCCACGCCCCGATCGGCTGCCGTATCACTGAGATATAGCGTGCAGAATAGCCAGTATCTCAAAGATATGCACATCCAAATCTTCGGAAGACTATATCTCACACAAGTAGAGCCCGATCGGTCGATTGGCAGGACTCTCCTTATCAAAAAAGACATGCCACGCCCCGATCGGCTGCCGTATCGCTGAGATATAGCGTGCAGAATAACCAGTATCTCAAAGATATGCACATCCAAATCTTCGGAAGACTATATCTCACACAAGAAGAGCCCGATAGGTGCAGGACCTACTTTCCCAGGACCGTGGGAGTCCTGCCTGTCGACTGCCATCAAAATCTCGACTTCGGAAATGAGGCCGATTTTTGGCAAATTTAATGATGTAACCATCATGATTTTTTGCGAAAATCGTGAAAAAATGGATGTCCTTTTTTCTGACGGCAGTCGACAGGCAGGACTCTCCTGATCACAAAAAGACATGCCACGCCCCGATCGGCTGCCGTATCACTGAGATATAGCGTGCAGAATAACCAGTATCTCAAAGATATGCACATCCAAATCTTCGGAAGACTATATCTCACACAAGTAGAGCCCGATAGGTGCAGGACCTACTTTCCCAGGACCGTGGGAGTCCTGCCTGTCGACTGCCATCAAAATCTCGACTTCGGAAATGAGGCCGATTTTTGGCAAATTTAATGATGTAACCATCATGATTTTTTGCGAAAATCGTGAAAAAATGGATGTCCTTTTTTCTGACGGCAGTCGACAGGCAGGACTCTCCTGATCACAAAAAGACATGCCACGCCCCGATCGGCTGCCGTATCACTGAGTTATAGCGTGCAGAATAACCAGTATCTCAAAGATATGCACATCCAAATCTTCGGAAAACTATATCTCACACAAGTAGAGCCCGATCGGTCGATTGGCAGGACTCTCCTTATCAAAAAAGACATGCCACGCCCCGATCGGCTGCCGTATCGCTGAGATATAGTGTGCAGAATAACTAGTATCTTAAAGATATGCACATCCAGATCTTCGGAAGGCTATATCTCACACAAGTAGAGCCCGATCGGTCGATTGGCAGGACTCTCCTTATCAAAAAAGACATGCCACGCCCCGATCGGCTGCCGTATCGCTGAGATATAGTGTGCAGAATAACTAGTATCTTAAAGATATGCACATCCAGATCTTCGGAAGGCTATATCTCACACAAGTAGAGCCCGATAGGTGCAGGACCTACTTTCCCAGGACCGTGGGAGTCCTGCCTGTCGACTGCCATCAAAATCTCGACTTCGGAAATGAGGCCGATTTTTGGCAAATTTAATGATGTAACCATCATGATTTTTTGCGAAAATCGTGAAAAATGGATGTCCTTGTTTCTGACGGCAGTCGACAGGCAGGACTCTCCTGATCACAAAAAGACATGCCACGCCCCGATCGGCTGCCGTATCACTGAGATATAGCGTGCAGAATAACTAGTATCTCAAAGATATGCACATCCAGATCTTCGGAAGGCTATATCTCACACAAGTAGAGCCCGATAGGTGCAGGACCTACATTCCCAGGACCGTGGGAGTCCTGCCTGTCGACTGCCATCAAAATCTCGACTTCGGAAATGAGGCCGATTTTTGGCAAATTTAATGATGTAACCATCATGATTTTTTGCGAAAATCGTGAAAAAATGGATGTCCTTTTTTCTGACGGCAGTCGACAGGCAGGACTCTCCTGATCACAAAAAGACATGCCACGCCCCGATCGGCTGCCGTATCACTGAGTTATAGCGTGCAGAATAACCAGTATCTCAAAGATATGCACATCCAAATCTTCGGAAAACTATATCTCACACAAGTAGAGCCCGATCGGTCGATTGGCAGGACTCTCCTTATCAAAAAAGACATGCCACGCCCCGATCGGCTGCCGTATCGCTGAGATATAGTGTGCAGAATAACTAGTATCTTAAAGATATGCACATCCAGATCTTCGGAAGGCTATATCTCACACAAGTAGAGCCCGATAGGTGCAGGACCTACTTTCCCAGGACCGTGGGAGTCCTGCCTGTCGACTGCCATCAAAATCTCGACTTCGGAAATGAGGCCGATTTTTGGCAAATTTAATGATGTAACCATCATGATTTTTTGCGAAAATCGTGAAAAATGGATGTCCTTTTTTCTGACGGCAGTCGACAGGCAGGACTCTCCTGATCACAAAAAGACATGCCACGCCCCGATCGGCTGCCGTATCGCTGAGATATAGTGTGCAGAATAACTAGTATCTCAAAGATATGCACATCCAAATCTTCGGAAGACTATATCTCACACAAGTAGAGCCCGATCGGTTGATTGGCAGGACTCTCCTTATCAAAAAAGACATGCCACGCCCTGATCGGCTGCCGTATCACTGAGATATAGCGTGCAGAATAACCAGTATCTCAAAGATATGCACATCCAGATCTTTGGAAGGCTATATCTCACACAAGTAGAGCCCGATCGGTCGATTGGCAGGACTCTCCTTATCAAAAAAGACATGCCACGCCCTGATCGGCTGCCGTATCACTGAGATATAGCGTGCAGAATAACCAGTATCTCAAAGATATGCACATCCAGATCTTTGGAAGGCTATATCTCACACAAGTAGAGCCCGATCGGTCGATTGGCAGGACTCTCCTTATCAAAAAAGACATGCCACACCCCGATCGGCTGCCGTATCGCTGAGATATAGTGTGCAGCATAACTAGTATCTCAAAGATATGCACATCCAAATCTTCGGAAGGCTATATCTCACACAAGTAGAGCCCGATCGGTCGATTTTCAGGACTCTCCTTATCAAAAAAGACATGCCACGCCCCGATCGGCTGCCGTATCGCTGAGATATAGTGTGCAGCATAACTAGTATCTCAAAGATATGCACATCCAAATCTTCGGAAGGCTATATCTCACACAAGTAGAGCCCGATAGGTGCAGGACCTACTTTCCCAGGACCGTGGGAGTCCTGCCTGTCGACTGCCATCAAAATCTCGACTTCGGAAATGAGGCCGATTTTTGGCAAATTTAATGATGTAACCATCATGATTTTTTGCGAAAATCGTGAAAAAATGGATGTCCTTTTTTCTGACGGCAGTCGACAGGCAGGACTCTCCTGATCACAAAAAGACATGCCACGCCCCGATCGGCTGCCGTATCACTGAGATATAGCGTGCAGAATAACCAGTATCTCAAAGATATGCACATCCAAATCTTCGGAAGGCTATATCTCACCTAAGTAGAGCCCGATAGGTGCAGGACCTACTTTCCCAGGACCGTGGGAGTCCTGCCTGTCGACTGCCATCAAAATCTCGACTTCGGAAATGAGGCCGATTTTTGGCAAATTTAATGATGTAACCATCATGATTTTTTGCGAAAGTCGTGAAAAAATGGATGTCCTAGTTATACTAGTTATTCTGCACGCTATATCTCAGCGATACGGCAGCCGATCGGGGCGTGGCATGTCTTTTTTGATAAGGAGAGTCCTGCCAATCGACCGATCGGGCTCTACTTGTGTGAGATAAAGCCTTCCGAAAATTTGGATGTGCATATCTTTGAGATACTAGTTATTCTGCACGCTATATCTCAGCGATACGGCAGCCGATCGGGGCGTGGCATGTCTTTTTTGATAAGGAGAGTCCTGAAAATCGACCGATCGGGCTCTACTTGTGTGAGATATAGTCTTCCGAAGATTTGGATGTGCATATCTTTGAGATACTAGTTATTCTGCACACTATATCTCAGCGATACGGCAGCCGATCGGGGCGTGGCATGTCTTTTTGTGATCAGGAGAGTCCTGCCTGTCGACTGCCGTCAGAAAAAAGGACATCCATTTTTTCACGATTTTCGCAAAAAATCATGATGGTTACATCATTAAATTTGCCAAAAATCGGCCTCATTTCCGAAGTCGAGATTTTGATGGCAGTCGACAGGCAGGACTCCCACGGTCCTGGGAAAGTAGGTCCTGCACCTATCGGGCTCTACTTGTGTGAGATATAGCCTTCCGAAGATTTGGATGTGCATATCTTTGAGATACTAGTTATTCTGCACGCTATATCTCAGCGATACGGCAGCCGATCGGGGCGTGGCATGTCTTTTTTGATAAGGAGAGTCCTGCCAATCGACCGATCGGACTCTACTTGTGTGAGATATAGCCTTCCGAAGATTTGGATGTGCATATCTTTGAGATACTAGTTATTCTGCACTCTATATCTCAGCGATACGGCAGCCGATCGGGGCGTGGCATGTCTTTTTTGATAAGGAGAGTCCTGCCAATCGACCGATCGGGCTCTACTTGTGTGAGATATAGCCTTCCGAAGATCTGGATGTGCATATCTTTCAGATACTAGTAATTCTGCACACTATATCTCAGCGATACGGCAGCCGATCGGGGCGTGGCATGTCTTTTTTGATAAGGAGAGTCCTGAAAATCGACCGATCGGGCTCTACTTGTGTGAGATATAGCCTTCCGAAGATTTGGATGTGCATATCTTTGAGATACTAGTTATGCTGCACACTATATCTCAGCGATACGGCAGCCGATCGGGGCGTGGCATGTCTTTTTTGATAAGGAGAGTCCTGCCAATCGACCGATCGGGCTCTACTTGTGTGAGATATAGCCTTCCAAAGATTTGGATGCCACGCCCCGATCGGCTGCCGTATCGCTGAGATATAGTGTGCAGAATTACTAGTATCTGAAAGATATGCACATCCAGATCTTCGGAAGGCTATATCTCACACAAGTAGAGCCCGATCGGTCGATTGGCAGGACTCTCCTTATCAAAAAAGACATGCCACGCCCCGATCGGCTGCCGTATCGCTGAGATATAGAGTGCAGAATAACTAGTATCTCAAAGATATGCACATCCAAATCTTCGGAAGGCTATATCTCACACAAGTAGAGCCCGATCGGTCGATTGGCAGGACTCTCCTTATCAAAAAAGACATGCCACGCCCCGATCGGCTGCCGTATCGCTGAGATATAGCGTGCAGAATAACTAGTATCTCAAAGATATGCACATCCAAATTTTCGGAAGGCTTTATCTCACACAAGTAGAGCCCGATCGGTCGATTTTCAGGACTCTCCTTATCAAAACAGACATGCCACGCCCCGATCGGCTGCCGTATCACTGAGATATAGCGTGCAGAATAACTATTATCTCAAAGATATGCATAGAGCCCGATAGGTGCAGGTCCTACTTTCCCAGGACCGTGGGAGTCGTGCCTGTCGACTGCCATCAAAATCTCGACTTCGGAAATGAGGCCGATTTTTGGCAAATTTAATGATGTAACCATCATGATTTTTTGCGAAAATCGTGAAAAAATGGATGTCCTTTTTTCTGACGGCAGTCGACAGGCAGGACTCTCCTGATCACAAAAAGACATGCCACGCCCCGATCGGCTGCCGTATCACTGAGATATAGCGTGCAGAATAACCAGTATCTCAAAGATATGCACATCCAAATCTTCGGAAGGCTATATCTCACACAAGTAGAGCCCGATCGGTCGATTGGCAGGACTCTCCTTATCAAAAAAGACATGCCACGCCCCGATCGGCTGCCGTATCGCTGAGATATAGTGTGCAGCATAACTAGTATCTCAAAGATATGCACATCCAAATCTTCGGAAGGCTATATCTCACACAAGTAGAGCCCGATCGGTCGATTGGCAGGACTCTCCTTATCAAAAAAGACATGCCACGCCCCGATCGGCTGCCGTATCGCTGAGATATAGTGTGCAGAATTACTAGTATCTGAAAGATATGCACATCCAGATCTTCGGAAGGCTATATCTCACACAAGTAGAGCCCGATCGGTCGATTGGCAGGACTCTCCTTATTAAAAAAGACATGCCACGCCCCGATCGGCTGCCGTATCGCTGAGATATAGAGTGCAGAATAACTAGTATCTCAAAGATATGCACATCCAAATCTTCGGAAGGCTATATCTCACACAAGTAGAGTCCGATCGGTCGATTGGCAGGACTCTCCTTATCAAAAAAGACATGCCACGCCCCGATCGGCTGCCGTATCGCTGAGATATAGCGTGCAGAATAACTAGTATCTCAAAGATATGCACATCCAAATCTTCGGAAGGCTATATCTCACACAAGTAGAGCCCGATAGGTGCAGGACCTACTTTCCCAGGACCGTGGGAGTCCTGCCTGTCGACTGCCATCAAAATCTCGACTTCGGAAATGAAGCCGATTTTTGGCAAATTTAATGATGTAACCATCATGATTTTTTGCGAAAATCGTGAAAAAATGGATGTCCTTTTTTCTGACGGCAGTCGACAGGCAGGACTCTCCTGATCACAAAAAGACATGCCACGCCCCGATCGGCTGCCGTATCGCTGAGATATAGTGTGCAGAATAACTAGTATCTCAAAGATATGCACATCCAAATCTTCGGAAGACTATATCTCACACAAGTAGAGCCCGATCGGTCGATTTTCAGGACTCTCCTTATCAAAAAAGACATGCCACGCCCCGATCGGCTGCCGTATCGCTGAGATATAGCGTGCAGAATAACTAGTATCTCAAAGATATGCACATCCAAATTTTCGGAAGGCTTTATCTCACACAAGTAGAGCCCGATCGGTCGATTGGCAGGACTCTCCTTATCAAAAAAGACATGCCACGCCCCGATCGGCTGCCGTATCGCTGAGATATAGCGTGCAGAATAACTAGTATAACTAGGACATCCATTTTTTCACGACTTTCGCAAAAAATCATGATGGTTACATCATTAAATTTGCCAAAAATCGGCCTCATTTCCGAAGTCGAGATTTTGATGGCAGTCGACAGGCAGGACTCCCACGGTCCTGGGAAAGTAGGTCCTGCACCTATCGGCCTCTACTTGTGTGAGATATAGCCTTCCGAAGATTTGGATGTGCATATCTTTGAGATACTAGTTATTCTGCACGCTATATCTCAGCGATACGGCAGCCGATCGGGGCGTGGCATGTCTTTTTTGATAAGGAGAGTCCTGCCAATCGACCGATCGGACTCTACTTGTGTGAGATATAGCCTTCCGAAGATTTGGATGTGCATATCTTTGAGATACTAGTTATTCTGCACTCTATATCTCAGCGATACGGCAGCCGATCGGGGCGTGGCATGTCTTTTTTGATAAGGAGAGTCCTGCCAATCGACCGATCGGGCTCTACTTGTGTGAGATATAGCCTTCCGAAGATCTGGATGTGCATATCTTTCAGATACTAGTAATTCTGCACACTATATCTCAGCGATACGGCAGCCGATCGGGGCGTGGCATGTCTTTTTTGATAAGGAGAGTCCTGAAAATCGACCGATCGGGCTCTACTTGTGTGAGATATAGCCTTCCGAAGATTTGGATGTGCATATCTTTGAGATACTAGTTATGCTGCACACTATATCTCAGCGATACGGCAGCCGATCGGGGCGTGGCATGTCTTTTTTGATAAGGAGAGTCCTGCCAATCGACCGATCGGGCTCTACTTGTGTGAGATATAGCCTTCCAAAGATTTGGATGCCACGCCCCGATCGGCTGCCGTATCGCTGAGATATAGTGTGCAGAATAACTAGTATCTCAAAGATATGCACATCCAAATCTTCGGAAGACTATATCTCACACAAGTAGAGCCCGATCGGTCGATTTTCAGGACTCTCCTTATCAAAAAAGACATGCCACGCCCCGATCGGCTGCCGTATCGCTGAGATATAGCGTGCAGAATAACCAGTATCTCAAAGATATGCACATCCAAATCTTCGGAAGACTATATCTCACACAAGTAGAGCCCGATCGGTCGATTTTCAGGACTCTCCTTATCAAAAAAGACATGCCACGCCCCGATCGGCTGCCGTATCGCTGAGATATAGCGTGCAGAATAACCAGTATCTCAAAGATATGCACATCCAAATCTTCGGAAGGCTATATCTCACACAAGTAGAGCCCGATAGGTGCAGGACCTACTTTCCCAGGACCGTGGGAGTCCTGCCTGTCGACTGCCATCAAAATCTCGACTTCGGAAATGAGGCCGATTTTTGGCAAATTTAATGATGTAACCATCATGATTTTTTGCGAAAATCGTGAAAAAATGGATGTACTTTTTTCTGACGGCAGTCGACAGGCAGGACTCTCCTGATCACAAAAAGACATGCCACGCCCCGATCGGCTGCCGTATCACTGAGATATAGCATGCAGAATAACCAGTATCTCAAAGATATGCACATCCAAATCTTCGGAAGGCTATATCTCACACAAGTAGAGCCCGATCGGTCGATTTTCAGGACTCTCCTTATCAAAAAAGACATGCCACGCCCCGATCGGCTGCCGTATCACTGAGATATAGCGTGCAGAATAACCAGTATCTCAAAGATATGCACATCCAAATCTTCGGAAGGCTATATCTCACACAAGTAGAGCCCGATCGGTCGATTTTCAGGACTCTCCTTATCAAAAAAGACATGCCACGCCCCGATCGGCTGCCGTATCACTGAGATATAGCGTGCAGAATAACCAGTATCTCAAAGATATGCACATCCAAATCTTCGGAAGGCTATATCTCACACAAGTAGAGCCCGATCGGTCGATTTTCAGGACTCTCCTTATCAAAAAAGACATGCCACGCCCCGATCGGCTGCCGTATCGCTGAGATATAGTGTGCAGAATTACTAGTATCTGAAAGATATGCACATCCAGATCTTCGGAAGGCTATATCTCACACAAGTAGAGCCCGATCGGTCGATTGGCAGGACTCTCCTTATCAAAAAAGACATGCCACGCCCCGATCGGCTGCCGTATCGCTGAGATATAGTGTGCAGAATTACTAGTATCTGAAAGATATGCACATCCAGATCTTCGGAAGGCTATATCTCACACAAGTAGAGCCCGATAGGTGCAGGACCTACTTTCCCAGGACCGTGGGAGTCCTGCCTGTCGACTGCCATCAAAATCTCGACTTCGGAGATGAGGCCGATTTTTGGCAAATTTAATGATGTAACCATCATGATTTTTTGCGAAAATCGTGAAAAAATGGATGTCCTTTTTTCTGACGGCAGTCGACAGGCAGGATCTCTCCTGATCACAAAAAGACATGACACGCCCCGATCGGCTGCCGTATCACTGAGATATAGCGTGCAGAATAACCAGTATCTCAAAGATATGCACATCCAAATCTTCGGAAGGCTATATCTCACACAAGTAGAGCCCGATAGGTGCAGGACCTACTTTCCCAGGACCGTGGGAGTCCTGCCTGTCGACTGCCATCAAAATCTCGACTTCGGAAATGAGGCCGATTTTTGGCAAATTTAATGATGTAACCATCATGATTTTTTGCGAAAGTCGTGAAAAAATGGATGTCCTAGTTATACTAGTTATTCTGCACGCTATATCTCAGCGATACGGCAGCCGATCGGGGCGTGGCATGTCTGTCTGGAAAGTAGGTCCTGCACCTATCGGGCTCTACTTGTGTGAGATATAGTCTTCCGAAGATTTGGATGTGCATATCTTTGAGATACTAGTTATTCTGCACGCCATATCTCAGCGATACGGCAGCCGATCGGGGCGTGGCATGTCTTTTTGTGATCAGGAGAGATCCTGCCTGTCGACTGCCGTCAGAAAAAAGGACATCCATTTTTTCACGATTTTCGCAAAAAATCATGATGGTTACATCATTAAATTTGCCAAAAATCGGCCTCATCTCCGAAGTCGAGATTTTGATGGCAGTCGACAGGCAGGACTCCCACGGTCCTGGGAAAGTAGGTCCTGCACCTATCGGGCTCTACTTGTGTGAGATATAGCCTTCCGAAGATTTGGATGTGCATATCTTTGAGATACTAGTTATTCTGCACGCTATATCTCAGCGATACGGCAGCCGATCGGGGCGTGGCATGTCTGTCTGGAAAGTAGGTCCTGCACCTATCGGGCTCTACTTGTGTGAGATATAGCCTTCCGAAGATTTGGATGTGCATATCTTTGAGATACTAGTTATTCTGCACGCCATATCTCAGCGATACGGCAGCCGATCGTGGCGTGGCATGTCTTTTTGTGATCAGGAGAGTCCTGCCAATCGACTGCCGTCAAAAAAAGGAAATTTTTCACGATTTTCGCAAAAAATCATGATGAATTCATCAATTGGATAAAGTTAGGTGTTGATGGCTGAAGGTCTTTCTTAGCTAGTTTTATCAAATTGAAATAGAAGATCGAGCACATAGAAAAATTAACCGATTGTTGACCAGTGGGTATTAAAGTACTCTCCACGAAAGTTATTAAGCTAAAAGAATTTTAACGCAGCTCAGGTAAAAGATATCGTGGGGTTTTTTGTAAGTTAAAAGAAAGGATAAATTATATCTAGAAGATGCATTACAACCGGTACCATTCGTCGCTGTTTACCTCTAGCTGTTAACCTAATAAAATAAAGGGGGCTTTAGTGGGCTAAAATCGCTTTTTTATCGGTATATTTTGGTATATCTCTCAAGGTTACTGATTGTGCTTTTAATTCAAAATACAGTCGAGCTTCCATATAGCGAATCTCAAGGGACCCAAAAAAAAAGTTCGTTATACGGAAAATATGTAATATATAATTCCTAAAAATACATTTTTCTTAAGTTTATTTTGCCTTAAAATAATTAGTAATTTCTGTAATTCGTTTTATAGAAAACTCCGTTGTATGGAAGTTCGTCATAGAGAAGTTCGAGTGTATGTAGTTTTTGTTAGATTGTGCAGCCCTAGGAGCACCGGCATTTTAGCTACGATGTGGCCGTCTGAGAAGTAAAGCAAAATTTTCCTAATTTTCGCATTGACATCACCCCCTCCCTGCTCCGCGACGTCACCCACCGCGAATATCAGCCTACTACCGACCGACCAGCATCTCGTCCAGGCACCGACATGGCGATGCCATCGATCTCAACGATACTGGGCGTGGTATTCCTGGCCTACATCGCCCACTCCATCTACCAAATGTCGCAGCTCTTCACGACGCTGAACTGCACCGCCCAGCCCTGCTACACGTCCTTCCTGGCGGAGAAGCCGCGCATGCAGTTGGCGCTGTTCACGTCGCGCACACCGCATCCGATAGCCAGCGAGGTGCAGGACATCTACAAGGCGAAGCGCTTCGACTACAGCCGCCCCTTCGAGCACGACTTCGAGGTGGAGGTACCGCTGAAAACGCGCCGCAACGGCTCGCTCTACATGCACGTAGTCTTGGCGCTGGAAGGTGAGCCGCTCGAGTGGCGCAGCCTTCGCCGCGACGGTCCCACCGTCCTGCACACGCTCAGTCTCACCGATTACATGGTGCCCCGTGCCGAGGCTTTCAACCTGCTTGGCGAGGCGGCCGATAAGGCTCGACCGGGCGGCAGCGGTAGCGGCAGCAGCGGAGAAAAATCGGTGCAGGGTAAGGCCTCATCCGGGAACAGTAAGGGAGCATCTGGCGGAAGACCGAGCACCCACATGAGGTCCAATGTTTATGTGACACTGCTGACGGACCTGTTCTCGGTGTCGCAGGCGGATGTACCGCCGGAGATGGCCCAGCTGATACGCGTCAATCGGATGCAACAGATCCTGCCCATACTCCAGACGGACACGTTCAACACCCGCATGAAGGACCTGGTGGCCATCACACGCAACACCACCGAATTCACATTCAGCTTCCACTACAAGCCCGTGGGCGTGGGCAAGCTCCGGCTGATGCTGCTCATGGAGCACGCCACACAAGCGCTGCTCACGATCGGCTTTGCCACCAAGGACATTGACGAAGTCAAAGGGATATTCTCCGACACGAACGTGTATCTGCTCTGCGGCACCATCTTCGTGTCCAGCATTCATGTGAGTAGTAGCTCTCACGATTGTAGTATCCTCTAAAATGGGTTCCGTTCCCGTCCTTCGACAGATGCTCTTTGATTTCCTGAGCTTCAAGAATGACGTCTCCTTCTGGCGCCAGAAGCAGTCGTACGAGGGCCTCTCCACCCGCACCACCATGTGGCGAGCTTTCTCACAGTTCGTGATATTCCTGTATCTGCTGGACGAGAACACCTCGTATCTGGTGATAGTGCCCGTCGGCCTGGGCACCCTCATCGAGTTGTGGAAGTGCAAAAAGATACTGCGCCTCGAACTAAGCTTCAGCGGCTTTGTGCGCCGCAAACTGGAGGATCAGACAGAGCAACAGAACGGCCAACTAGCCGAACAGCAGACGGATCAGTTCGATCGCCAGGGCATGCGGTACCTCAGCTATCTGCTCTATCCGCTGTGCCTGGGCGGGGCCGTCTACTCGCTGCTGTATCAGCCGCACCGTTCGTGGTACTCCTGGACCCTCAACTCCATGGTCAACGGAGTGTACGCCTTTGGGTTCCTGTTCATGCTGCCCCAGCTGTTTGTCAACTACAAGCTCAAGTCGGTGGCCGCCCTGCCCTGGCGCGCCTTCATGTACAAGGCCTTCAATACGTTCATCGATGACTTCTTCGCGTTCATCATCACGATGCCAACGGCTCATCGTGTGGCCTGCCTACGCGACGACATTGTCTTCCTTATATATTTGTATCAGCGCTGGCTCTATCCCGTCGACAAGAATCGCCTGGACACGGGTTTGGCCATCACCGAAACGGCGCCACCACCAACTGGAGCATCAGGCGCAGCAGCCACTGAGCCACGAACTGCGGCGGCCAGCCGCAAGAAGCGTAACTAAAATGTAATGATAAATGGAGAGACAGACAGTAGTTTGCACATTCCGTCTATAGCTCTAGGTCTAGCCTAAGTGCATGGTCAATTTTTGCCCCTATTTTGATATATTCCTCAAACAACAACTCCGTCAGTAGCATTTGAAGCAACAGAAAGAACAGTTAAAAAAATAAAACCAAGGCCCCAAAAGGTCCTTTGATGTAGTCTAAAAATCTTGCAATCTTGTATTTTCAATGGGATACAACTGGTTCGCTCTCTCTCACGGGGCGCGGGTATTCTGGGCGTTGGGTGGGAGGCAGCCGAGGGAATAAGTGATAGATAGCTTCTATAATTATTTGTGCCACTTTTATTCTCTTAGTGCAAGGTCCAATATTTGTGTGTGCGTGCAGGCAGGGACGCGGACGCGGATTCGGTACAAAAAAGAGCTATAGAGATGAGGGGGGGGGGGGGGGGGGGGGATGGGTATCTGCTGGTCTCGCTGCTTGGCCCTGGATTCAGATGCCTATCCATTGCGTATGCCCAGGGCCTGCTCCAGTTCGGCTCGTTTCTGATTTACTTTGGTGAAGAAGTAGCGCGAAACGGCCTCGTGCGTCCACGGCTGATAGTAGAATTCGGCGCGTCGCTCCTCCTCCGGATTGCCTACAACATCCGTCATTAGCTGCAAAATAGAGAAGCAAACGATGAGCATGGTCTATGGGAGAGATATGAGTAGAGAAGAGATGTACCTTCAAGTCCCGTGTCTGACTGATTATCCAGCGATGGATAAACATTTGCGGATCCTTGGCAAAGCTGAGGAAGAACTCCCGATTCGTTTTCATCTGATTGATGGTGTCGACCGTCTCGTGGATCTTCGTGTCCAGGCCCTGGATCTCCTGCTGGCTGGCGGTGCTCATCAGGAAGTTGTTCATCTGATTCTTTAGCGTGTCATCCACCTCGACATCGATGTCATAGCAGGCCGTCTGCTTGTTCTCCGCACAGCTCTCGATAAAGTGATTGATCACAATGGGATCTGGTGGATGCAGCAGTGGATTGAGCCGCTGCGGTATCTCGGCGAACTTCATACGCTGGCAGCTGAATATCTGCTCCAAATACTTGTCACAATTGATGTACTCCCGCTCGTGGGCATCCTGCAGCTTGTGCGTCTTGATGTACTGCCACAGAGCGGAGATGATCACCGGACGCGTCTGCGTGTGGACACCCAGCAGGCGGGCGAGTCTCGGATCCAACTTGAACTGCAGCGGTTGGTAGTCGAGCAGAAGTAGAATGGTGCAGCGGACATTGCGATCGCCGGGTCGCTTCACTTGGAAGCCATCTGTCTCCTGTGTGGTATGGGTGCGATGCCATTCGACCAAATGATTGTCCGGCCCGTACAGCTCTTTGTCCAGCTCAATGACCAGAGATTTGAAGAATGACGAGAATTTGCGCTTGATCTTTGTATTGGGATCGCCCTTGCCATCCTCCAGCAGGCGACCCTCGACGCGCAGCTCCCAGGAGGCAACGGCACCCTCCTCGCCCTCGTTGGAGGGCTCCTTACTGGGGTAGAATGTATTCGAAATGAAAATCCGAAGCTTCCGCTTCTGCTTCATGGGCCGCTTCAGGGCCTCCTGGATGTCCAAACGCTTCCGCATGATTGTGGCATCCAGCTTGCGCTCGAATGTCAGCAGATCCATGTATGCCTGCGACTCTGGCACCAGGTCACGCACCTTCTGCGGCAGTATCTTGTCCGCCAGCTTCTTCTTCTTTTTGGCGGTGCCAAACTCTCCCTTGCCGGCCCCACTATTGAGGCTGCGCGACTCGGCCGAACGCTTGCTTCCACCACCGGAGCCGCCGCCACCGCCAGTGCCGCGCAAAACGCTCTGGAATGCCGGCTGTGAGGCGCGCTGCAGGAGCGAGGGTCCAGGTCCAGGTCCGGGAACGCCCGGAGGTGCCGCCGTCCCAGGCACGGGCTGCGTTGTGTTCGGGTGCAGCGGAAAACCGCGCGGCTATCAAAACAGACAGACACACACGCACTGGGTTAGACATCGAACCAATCGATGAAGTGTTTTTTACTTACCGGAAAAGTGGCTCCTGGCGGCGGATAGGGACGCATGCCGGGTGACGGCGGCGGCGGTTGGTAGCGCGACTGCACTGGCGCTTGGCCAGGTGCAAAGCGTTGCGACATTTTCGCTTGCTAACTTGAGAACACTTTAAATCACTAATTCACGGGGAAACTTGACTCTTTTTCTTATTACAACAACGCGTCACGCAAAAAAAAATTGGCTGTAAGATGGCGTCAAAGCAGAGTTGCATTTTACATTGGGGATGAGTCGCGACATAATAGTAAAAGTATTTTTAAGTAACGAGTCACAGTCAGGATTTAATTGACAAGTATATTTAAACGATTCGGTTATAACTCAACTATTTAGTTTTTATTGGCCATTAGATTATATTTTATTTCGTACGATTAGGTTTAATTTGAGAATACATCGCCGTGACATCGCAAAAAACTATCGATGAACGAAACGTCACCGACCGTCACTAGCCAGCACTTTAAATTTTATCAACTCATTCAATATCGATAGGCTGCTTATTTTGCTGCATTTTGAAAGAAATTTATATACATAAACGCAAGTAATGGAGACGACCTGGTGGGTGGCTAACTTAAAGGCACTGAAGTCCAAGGACCAGCGCCTTGGGGCGCTAACTAAAATGAAGACGGCAATCAGCAAGGCGCCAACTCTGTCGCGCGAAACGATCGAGCTGCTGTTGACCTGTCCGGAGTTGTACGAGTGCGCGACGCTTGCCGGCGAGGATGAGCAGAAGAAGTTGGACCAGCCAGTTGTCGATGCGGCTATAGAGCTACTGGGCCTCAGCCTGGATCCACTCCAAATGGATACCGAGGACGTGAAGCTGCCGGGACTGCTTAAACGCGGGCTGACCCACTCCAATTCCGCCGTTCGTTCGATTGTACTCAACAACCTGCTGCGAGAGCTGCGCCGCCAGACCAAGGAGGGCGCTGTGCGTCCGCTTCCCAGCAACGAGCTGATCGTCTATGTGCTGAACGAGCTGCTTCAGCGCGAGTCGGACTGCAGCAGTGCAGCCATCAGCATTCTAGCGATTGTCCTTACAGTACGACTCGACGATGCCGAGATACAGTCGAGGCTGGTGCAGTTGCTGCAACAGAATGAGATCATCCGATGCCGCGCATACGAGCTGGGCGTAATGCTGGCCAAGCGCAATGCAAGCTCGCTCAAAAGCGTGGAATTCATCCTGGATGCTGCCCTCACTGAGCTGGACAACACCGATGTGCTGCTGCAGGCCAGTGTCATGGAGATCCTTGTGCCGCTGGCGGACCAGAACCACGGGCTCACCTACATGGAGCGCCGTCGCGTATTCGATGTGATCAGCTCCCGAGTGCAGAGAATCGAGCAGGAGCCGCTCAACATTCTGCTCATTCCAAATATCATGAAGTTCTTTGGCAAAATTGGCGCCATCCAGCCGCAAAAGATCATCAACGACTACCCCGTCATGGTGGAGTGTCTTTTCAATCAGCTGAAACATGAAAACGAGAGTATCCTGCCCATAGCAATGGAGACGCTGGCAAATTTGTCGAGCACATCGCAGGGGAAGGTTCTGATCTCTATGAACTTCCAGCCGGCCATGCTGCTGGCGCTGAAATCTATTGGTGTCTACGTCCAAAAGCTATCGCCGAAAATTAAAGTACGTCTGCTCGAGTCACTCAATATTATACTGGGGACAACGGTGCGCCCCAACTCAGATATCACGTGAGTCCTAGTCTACCCCCATATCCTCCATTAGCACATGTTCTGACGGTTCGACCCCATTTTTTTTAGCACGCTCCTTTCCCAGTGGTACCAGAGCTTTGCCGGGGGCCCTCAGGTGAACTACCTCATGGACTTATACAACACACCCTTCGACGATCTACAGATCGCTGCTCTAACGCTGCTCAAGACCCTCTGCACATACCGCTGGGGCATTGAGGCCCTGCGTGGCACTGGAGGGGCCGTAGAGCACCTGCTATCGCGTCAGCGTCATCTCCACAAGGATGTCAAGTATCTAAAATGGGAGATATTGGGACTGCTAGCGGGCAGCTCGGACTTCACGGCCACGGAGACAGTGCGCTTCACTGCCTACGTGAATGAGGGACCCTATTATGTGCCTACGCAAGTGAACATTGCCACCGAGTCGCAGGGCAACGCTTAGAAGACGAGGACCACCACCTACAAGCACCGACGCGGGCAGCAATATCAACAGCTCGAAATAGAAGATAGAGACACAGAATACATCAAAGTCAAAATTTTGTAGTTAAACTTTCACTAGGAACCGCATCGGATCGGATCGGACATGTATGGTTTTTTTTTGGCTTAGTAGATAGATAGATTCTTTTTGATTACAAATCGAATGCAAAGCAAATGGATTCAACTAACTTTTGAATATGTATGTATTTATAGATTTACAATTAAATTTTACTATTAGATCACTATCACATGAAACTTTGCTCTCGCGGCCTCCTGTCTGTGTGCCAGTCTGTTGATCTGCATGACAGTCATGCCACACTTTACAGATAGCTCATTTGACGATGCGACAGCCGCTTGCGACCAGACCCTCCGCCGCCAGTGCCGCCTAGGTGAGCCAGACTCACGCTCAGGCCGGACTCGTAGCCGGTCTGGGTCTGGGAGCGGGTCTCATTGTTCACCAGCGAGCAGCTGGGCAAAGTGTGGCAATAACGGCGCAATTGCTGCTTAAAGGCCGCCGTCGTCAGTGTGTACAGCACGGGATTGAGGGCCGAGTTAACGGGCAGCACCAGCACCGCCAGCCAGGCATAGAGATCCGGTGAGATGACACAACCTGTAAGCGAAAAGGTGTCACTCCCCTGGGATTTATGTGAGGAAGAACTCACCTGAAAGAGCAGCCACCTTCACCACGATGATGGGCAACCAGCAGGCGCAATCGGTGGTCACAATGATGGCAAACCTAAAAATACAAGAGAGAGGATGTCAAGGAGGTCAAGCGATGCGATGCGATGCCTTTGACTCACCGCGTGGCCACCACATTCTCGCGTCCGCTGTGTGTGCTCCGCATGCCGCCGCCCGAGTCTCGTATTGCCTGCAACATTCGCACGTAGGAGAACAGTATGAAGACCAGCGACATTGTGTTGACGCAGATGAACAGCAGCGCCGAGTACTCCCAGCCCTAATAAGGAATGCCCAATTATTCATCTTCCACTATCCATTCTCCATTCCCGCCCCGTTCTCTAGCTCACCTTGGCATAGGGATCGTGAATGTGCAACGAGAGGCACACACCGTTGTTGCCATAGAAGTAGCTGCCGAAGTAGGCGTTGGGCAGCAACGGAGCCGCCGCCAGGCCAAAGCTTACGCCCCACAGCAGCAACAGTCGCAGGACGATTCTGAAAAGACCAATCACATTGATACACACGAAACTACCAAGGATCCAGGAAGTATCCCCCACAATTATGTATTTAACATTCCAAAAATTTAATGAATCTACATACTCGTAATGAGTATTTCTTACAAATTTACTTTATGGGAAATATTAAGTGTTTTCAAGGGACTTCTGCTCCGTGTCGGCATCTTTGGACAATTCGTCTCAATTCGTCTGTTTACTGTGTCGGCTCTTCAGACTTTTTGGGGCTTTCCAGTACTTCCAAGCCCTCAAAACGACGTCGAATCTTCTCCAACTTCTTCATTAGCTGCCTCTTCTCCTTCTCATCCTTTCCTTTGTCAATGTTGGGGCTGCTTAGGGAGGAACCCTCACTGGTCTTTTTGGTGGAGACTATGTCGGAGCTCTTCGGCCCGGTAGTTTCGGTTGAAAACAAGCCACAAGAGACTTGCTGCGACATCTTGAAACAGTTGGCAAGGCGAGAAACCGTCCCACAGGCCATGGACTTACTACGGGTCCTCGGGGTGTATAGATTTCGCTGGCAAGGACGATGCTTCTCGCCGCCAGACTCCTCCAATCGTTGCTTACGCTGAGAGAGCGACCGGGGTGGCAGTGGCGGCGGCGCAATGCCATGGAACTCAAACACGGATACCCGACGCTGGGGGAGTAAGATGCACTTTAGAGAACAGTAGATTCGCAATGAATCCCGTTCGCTTACGGATCGATCCTCGGCACCCAGTTTTACGAAGAAGGTGAGGCATTTACAGACGTGGCAAATGTCCGACACTCCCTTAATATGGCGCCCGTCTGGACCAATTTTCGGTCCAACAAGCTCGAATTCCGGCTCAGAGCTGAGGGTTCCCTTTCGTGTACGGCACCGTGTGCACTCAAACATACTGACTGAATCGCGCTCTCACAAAAAGAAAACACACGAAATTTTTGGGAAAACTTTCTAAAATATAGAAATAAAATATTTGTTCGTTTTTCCGGGAACTTGTTCGTTTACAATAACTATTCGACAACTCCTGTACACGTACTGCTCTTGACTGAGCTCTTCCCACTCGATTGACGGATTGGCTAGACAATCGAAGAAACGAAACATTGATTTCCACAAAAGTACCTTTTGGATTTTTCCTAGTTTTCATAGCTTCACATTTGGGGATCGCCTTTCAATTGAAGAATAAAGCATTTACCCACCATGACAATACAGATACTGTAATACCACAGAAGGACTCCATAAAGTATAGATATGCTTGATCGGCAACAATTCTTTGACTCGAAACATGCATTTCTGGCGATCATAATGAATAAGCACATGAATCTCAGCGACTATAAAATAAGTCAGGAATCAATTTAATCACGGCAACATTTAAAATATACGTAACTGTACTGTGGTTAAAGATATAGATTTTCTGGAGCCCCGGGGCTTCAATTTTGTCGAGGAACATTTGCACGCATTTAATATACTTGTGCCTCCCTGTCCTCTTGTACTTGTACTACTCGTATGAGTACATTTTCCATTCATTAGCTCGATCGAGTAATTTTAAAGCAAATGAGTTTCAATCTTACCGAATCTTTTCCGTATCCCGTGGCTTCAGGGGCCGCGTGACGGACATCAGGCGGTCCCACGTGACCAGCGTGAGCAGCAGGGTCGACGATTGGCAGCTGAAGGTGCTCAGAAAACCTATATATAGATGGGAATGGGTAAAATTAGACAAAAAGGAAGAGTGGAATGGTGGGTAGCCTACCTGCAAACGCACAGATGCCGCTGTGCCGCCAGGCCTCCTCGTGCATGATGTACTCCCCGCGGAAGGTGATGTCCGCACAGGCAATCAGCGTCAGATAGATGCCCATGAGGAAGTCGCTGGCTGCCAGATGTCGGAGATATAGCGAGTGCTCAACATTGCTGCGCGACTTGTAGAAGTATCTGCCCAGAAGGACGAGCAGGTTGCCCACCACAGCAATGGAGGCCATAACCCAAACACTAGGGTAGAGACCAAAAGACAAAGGGGGGGTAGAGTGTAACCTTTGGTTGGACAATTGTCCCTCTATCCACACACAGGAGTACCAATGCCGATGTCCATAAATTGGGGCAATTAAAGGAAACGTAAGACTCCGCCGGTCCCCGTTTGTCCTCTGACTTTGTGTGCGATGTGCGTTGCGCGTTACGTTGCTGTGTTGCTGTGTTTCTGTGTTTCTCTGACTCGTGACCCGTACAATTGCCAATTGCCAATTGCCTGGGCGTCTCATTATTGCAGTTGTGCCACTAGGCCGGGAGGTGTGGCAAGGATGCTTGAATGGAGACGAGACTGGGGCACAAAGCAGTCGCCACAGCATTCAGAGAAACAGCAACAGCAATTGCTGACCCTGACAATTATAGATACTGCCCTAATGCTTACGGGTACACTACTTGCATGGAGAGGAGGCAGGAGCAGGAGTTCCTTGTAGCTCTGTCCTCTGTAATTTATGCCACTGGCAAGTGCTGTTCCGCTTCCCATTCATTTGTCACAGCTCCAAGTAGGTGGATGATGATTGACAATCACCAGGCGTGCACAAAATGCAGGAACGCCAAGTTAAATAAATCAGAGAATGCTTCTGATTTACCCGGTGTCAGCATATGGAATAAACTAAAGAGTATTTCTAATAAGCCAGCATTGAACAGGAATTAGGGTTGACATTGTCTGCGATCGGGGTGACCAATTATAAGGAAACTAATCTTTCAATCTGGCACAGGAAGTTTTCTGTCTTCTGGTCGCCTTAGGGGAAACTTAGTGGAATAAATGGAGTCTTATAAAAAAAGGCTATATGGAATCTATAAGAAATTTCAATTAGCGTTGCCAAAATAAATAAGCCAAGGGAATAATAATAATAGCCTTGCGTTGATGATTGCTAATCGCGAAAGCCTCTATTGTTGATCGTGGTCACCACGTTCCACTTAATCGCTGGTCTTAACTCTGCTAGGAGGGAGTCGGGAATCTGGAGTCGCACCGAATATGATTAATTCAAGTATATACCCTAGCATTGTTGGAGTTCGGAAAGTGTAACCGCCTATTGTGTTGATCCGTGCACAATCCGTTAAACTTGCAAATTGTTAGCAAGTTTTTATTTGAGCACTGCAGGCACTTTTCTTGCAGAGCCCAGATTGGCCCCAGGCTGCTGGATGGCGGTGCCCAGGATATAGGGCAGCTGCTAAATAGAGATAGCGTTTGCAGGTGACTAATAAAAGCACAGCCACTAGCCGGGAGGCGGGAGGCGGGAGCCGGCAGTCAAGCGACTATAACAAGGGATAGGGATCCGCTCCAACGACTTGAAAGCCCTAAGTATTTAATTTTTATGAAAACATCAACATGGAATAATGAAATAATGTACTCAGCACAAAGTAAATTCTTGTCAGCAGTGTGTCCTTGGATCCCTGGATCCTTCTACGTCTCCGTCCGTCTGTCTGTCTGTTTGCCTGCCTGTCTTCGTATGTGCCTGTCTGTACATGATGTTGTTTGCTTTTGGTGTTGGAGTATTTGGATGTGCAGCACTTGGGGGCATGGGGATGGAGTCTAAATGGAGATGGAGATGGAGCTCAAGACGGCATGCAGAGTGTGCAAAATGTGTAAAAATCAAGCAAACAAACCACCAACACGGTAACCAGAGAACCAAAGGGACGAGGGCAACACGAAGAGAACCTGCTGCTGGAAACGTAATTTTCATTTTCCGACCAAGACGAAGACGACGCCGTGGCAGGCAGCCAGATAATCACTCAGACCAGTTGATGACAAGTGACTGCCGGTTGCCGGCTGCCAGCTTCCAGTTGCCAGTTGCTAGTACCACTGCAGGACTCCTGCTCCCAGTTGCTCAACTGCTGTTGGGTCTACCTATTTGCCTTGCCAAGTAGCTACCCGTAAAATATCAAAAAGGAAGGCAAACTAAATGTTTAGACAGCAGGTTTGTAGTGGTGTGGAAAAGGATAGGTATGCCTGAATTTAAGGCCCTAGAGCGATTAGGCCAACGAATTGGTAGCCAAATTGTAATCGTTATAAGCCGAAGGAATACATTTAGATGACTCGCAATCGGAGTAATAGTCGGTAAGGACAATCATTTCCAACTCTTATAAGAAGCTCCCTTTGGTGACCCTCACGAATGCCAAAGATAGCTGCCGATCCCAAAGGAAACAAAATACGAAAGATCGCTGGCACTGGAGACCTTGGCGAAAACTCTAGAAAGCTTCAGCGGATGATCCCAAAGGACGAACCATCCCGAAGAACAAAAAAGAGAGTTCGCTTCATCGACGGAAGCAAACGACGTGGTCCCTTTGGTGACCCCGATCGACACGAAGGAATTCTCATTTGTTACCTCGATGGACTCGAGAGAAGCCTCCGACAATTGGGAGCAAAAGAACCTCCACTCAACAAAAAAAGCTTAATTCACAATTAAAAAAAAAAACTTTGAGGTATGCACAAACAGCAAGCTTTGATTTGTGGCAATGTCAGGGCCCAAACTGACTAGTCAAAATTCTGTGTGCTTCCAGAAATAGCAACTTTGTTCTGTAAATTTACCATTAGGCAAAAGCCCGAAGACGCAAAGCTGGCCGACACAGGTGGTCGTGAACAGCTGGGTGATCGCAACACAGGAGGAGGGTCCTGCCGAGATGATACACCCCTTGCTGTTAGTTCGACCTAGTGGTCTGATGTCGGGCCATGACGAAAGCAGTGCGGGAGCGGCTAGGATCAGAGGACCGACTGCAACGACCCGAATCGAGATACAGCCGAATCATTTGCGTTGGATGATCCTGTCACACCGCATTCGTCGCGCGATGTATAACGAGTGAGGCGCCGCCAGGGAGAAAAAATAGGCAGCAACTTTTGGGACAAATATATCTGCAGCAGAAACAGAAATCCAATCCCAGTTTTAATCAGCAGTAGTATTGTGATTGCCCCCTGATTGCGATTGCGATTCCCTAATTGCAGCTGGCAAGTTCTCCAGAGTGCGGTCTGTGGCTAGACACTCGAGTGTGCAATGATGGTAATGATTTAATTGCGGTCTAATGATTTTCAAGAGTCAACAGATTTTCAGCGACTCCGAGTGGAGCTGACACCCAAGTAGCACTTCAAGATATTTGGCCGGAATGCCAAAGTGTTTTCCTTAAGCTGCGATGGCTTCCCTTTGAGAGCTTTTGAGGGTTTTCCTCTAAGTTTGATTAAATGTTGGGATGTACTCACCTGCCGCGAAGTATCTGATTATCCAGCAGATGCCAGGTGCTGCTGATGCCATCGCCATGCGGATCGCAGACCCTCACGTGCAGGGCGGCGCGACACAAATGGAACCACGAGAAATAACTGACAGGGACAGACAGGGATGAATAAAAGTAGAGAGAGGGTCATAACCATTTCAATCGGGCTTTCAACTCACATGTAGTCCAGGCTGCTCAGGTTCTGAAGGACTCGCGGATCGAGGGTCTGAAAACGATTGCCCGTTAGGAGCAGAGAGCTGAGACTTTCCAGGCACGCGAAGGCCCGCAGGTCGAACCCCTCGATGCGGTTCTCGTTCAAGTGCCTGCAATACGGAGGAGAGTTATGGCCTGGTGCTTTGGTGGCTCTGGATATTGGTTAACACTCTGCCGCGCGCGGGCATAAAAGCCAAGGTAATGTGCTTGCGTGTGTTTTTTGTTCGCCTTCTGCTTATTTGCATTTGGGATTCGCTGATAGCTGGCAGCTTAGGTTGGGGCACTGCTTTCAGGCTCAAAGTTTCATCATTAAAGTTGAGGCACTGATGCCGAGGCACGTTTCCTATTCGGTATATTTGTCCATTCCATCTCCTTACACGTTCGCCTTCATTTTTGCGATTTTTTCCTGCCCCTTTCTTCTGATTTTTTTTTCCCCCTATCCTTTTATATTATTTTGTTTTTTGCATTTGCATGCAAATCATTGCCAGCCTCAGCCACAGCCTCAGCCTCGACCCGGCTCGGTCCGGGCTCGGCTCGGCGACTCCTCAATATGCATCAAATAAAATTCGCTTGAGCCAGAGGCCAGCGTCAACCCGTGGAATGCGGAAGGAAGCAGCATCGGATAGGTTGAGCAAATGAAAAGCTGTCAGCTTTTGGCTTTTGCATTCCTCACGCTACGCCTGGGGTTGGGTCCTCAGGCCCCGCACCCAGAGCAGACAAAAAAACATTATTGATAAATTAAATTCCTCGGCCCGAAGCGAAACTTAAACGGCAATAAATCCAAATGACACTTGCCCCGAACCTCACCCCAAGGACCCACATCATTCGGTGTCCGAGGTCAAGGCGAGCGGCACGAAGGGGCAGAAATGAAAATCCATCCGAGTTCACGGGTGTGACACTTGTTTGCTTGCTTGTCTGAATACCCTGTATTTATGAACGGACACTGGGGTAAATCAGGCCCTGCATTCGGAATAGTCCGAATTTCCACCACCGCCTAGTAAATGATGTTGAATTTGTTCTAACACTAAGAACAATAGAGAAATTCACTGATTCGGACATTTCCCAAATATGAAACGATATTTGTACAATCTTCCTTTCAATGTTGCCCCAAATCTTCCTGGTTGCACCCATTCTTCCGATTAAATATCATAAAATATCTTCGTGTAAGACTGAAAATCAAGCACCCGGAAACATTTCCACCGACAAAACTATCTTCCCTTTACACAGCATTTTTTGGTCGGTTAGTAATCTGTTTCCATGTTTTTCTGTTTGCCACTTACAATCCTTGGAGATAGCTGAGATTGCAGAAGGTTTCGTCCCGTATGTGGGACAATCTGTTGCCAGCCAGAAATCTGCAATCGGCAACAGATTGATATGTTTATGTGTTTGTCCTCAGCATAGACTGGGGGATGGTTGGGGACTTACAAGTGTCGCAGGCTGGGAAATGGAAATGTGTTGGTGGCTATCTCCGCGATTCGATTCTGGGCCAGCGATAAGGTGTGCAAATTGAGCAGGGTCCTGGGGAACATATCCGGTGCCAGCAGCTGGACGCGGTTCTCGTTCAGATATCTTTTGGGCGATGAAAGCCTTAGAATTTGATTGGTTACCGGAAATACTGGCACGAAGGAATACTTACAGCACTTCCAGACTGTGGAGCTGGGCAAAGACCTCGGCCTTGAAGTGTTCGATACGATTGCCCCGCAGATCCCTGAAAGAAAGGGATAACACGGGTATGCTTGGGTACGCCTCTGAAGAGCCTTCACTGTGGTCTTCCGTTCCGTCGTTTATCAAATACTTACAGCTCCTGCAGATGAGGCAAGTGCTGGAAATCGCTCCGATTGAGGCTGTGCAGGCGGTTGCGTGCCAAAATACTGCACCGGAGTGGTTTACGGAACGTTTTGTAATGAAAAAGAGAAAAGATACAAAATCGCATTTTAATGCAGGGGAAACTTGGCAACAAAAGCCGCTCCGATTGCAGCCAACAATGGAGCTGCAGGGCGACTAGAACAGAGCGAAAACTCGGAGCATATATCTAGATTTTAATTAGCCATTAAACGCAAGTTCCATACAGGACAAAGGCACCCCACACTTGACTCCCGCTCCCTCCCACATCTCTCAGGGACTGTCAACTGGCCAAAAGCGGAAAGTTTTGCAGCAGTCCAATGCCAAGTGCAGCTGTGACTCCGGACTCATCCGGTGGAATCGGGAGTCGCAGTCTGAATCTGAGTCTGAGTCGGAGTCCCTGCTGCCCATCCGCCGCAAAAGTGTAACTGAGTTGTTTATGTGTTTTTGTGTGTCGGCGCAGTTTTGTCTACGCTATTTTGTTAGGGTATATCAAGGGGTTGATGATTGATCATCGATTTTGTGTCGGCAAAGGTTGGCCAAGGGTGACCTTCTGCTATGTTAGTTTTAAAGGAATCTGGCTCCAATATTACTATTTTAAAGCCTGAAACATAATCAAGAATATGGGTTTGAAATGTGCTGAAAATAAGCGAGCTATGTGGATGCATATGGGCTATAGAACCAAGATAAATACGGCTAAGTATCTGTGATGAATCGAATTATTAGCTGTTGATCTTGAGTGCATTTCCGTCTCGACTTGGTTCTATTTGGGGCTTGAGCCGCTTGTCTTGTGGCCAACTGCTGTTGCCGTTGATTTCGGAACTGGCCAAAAGGGTAGCGAGGGCGTGGCCCCTTTTGGCCCGCTCGACTCAATGCACAAAACAAGCTGAAAACTTTTTACCGTCTGTGCTAATATTTTTATGCCCACAGAACAGGAAAAAGGACAACGAAAGCGCCACAACAAAGAGCGGCCGGAATGCCGTACCGTGCCACATTGTCTGTCGAAAAGGGGGGGGGCCAGAAATTAAATGCCCCCAACCCCTGTTCGGGTCCGTGGTCCCCGGTCCGCCGATCCACTGGCCCAAACAATGGGCCAAGTTTATGGCCCACAGAGGCTGACAGCAATGATTGTGATTAGCATCGGCTGGCTGTGTGTGCTGTGTGTCGAAGGTCTGCACATTCCATATTCGGAGATGATATAATCGGGCGAACCTACGTTTATTGGCAATTACTGGATTTTTGTCATTTACGATACCACCTCGGGCTGCCCAAAAACTAATGGGCCCTGACAGAAGTCGTTTGTTTGCTTTGACCCCTAAAAATGGACATTGCATTGGCTTCTGGCGGGTACAGTTGTGTGTGTTTTTGGACAATATTTAGATTATGAAATTGTGGGTAAATTTAAAATTTAATCAGCATGCGGCTGAGCCTTAATCTAATTTGATTTACGTTCAATTAGCATTTGTTCACTGGCGCATAAATCGGCCATCATTTCACATATAATTTTTTAGCAATAAATTCGCATTTCAATTGGAGCTCTGCAAGCCGCAAACAAAGCCAGCGACAAGCATAAATAACTAAGGCACCAAGCCATGGCTAATATCGATACAGGGGGGTACAGTAGGGCTCGTAGCTATAAGGCCATAAGCTGGAACCAGCTCTGAATGCAGCCAAGAGAAGGGTCTGTTCTTCTTTCCGAAAACTCTTCAATATGTAATACTATGAGTATTTTGCTTGAGATTTTCCAACACAGCATCATCGTGTAATTCGTTCATTATTATACAAAATGCACCATATATTCACCGCAAAAGAGACATGAATTCGATCATAAAGAAACATGGTTATTAATGCGTGCGAACCAGATTTAATGAAAAACGGACACTGATACTGAGATACTTACAGAATCCTTAATTGATTGCCCTCGGCGAAGAAGTGTTCCGGCAGATGCGACAATTTATTATCGTCCATATAGCTGGAAAGTGTGAAAAGTGCGTTAAAAAAGCGGAAAACCAGAGACCAGAGAGAAAAAAGTTATTATTAAAAAGTAAACCGATGCGAGGCCATGGCCAATTGAAGTAAGTAGAAAAATACAAACAAAAAAGAAGAATACCAATGTTAAGTGCACATAAATAATAAGACTTAATTATGAGTTATTGTAGGGAGGAGTTGTGTTCGGAGGCTGGCTCTGGATTCGGTTCCTGTTGAGGGAAGTACTCACAGGGTCCTCAGTGGGATGGCGGCCAGGCGATCAAGTGCATGCGAGGCAATCTCGCGGATTGAGCAGAACTTCAGGACTCTGAAAGAGAAAACACTCGACTGAATAAAACGTAATAAATATGAAATTCAATTGCAAAGTTCGCACAATGCGGGCGGCGGCTTAAAAGTTCTAGACACAACTTTTGTCCGCCCCCGGTCCGGATGAGATGTGGAAAATAATGCTCTTTGTTTTTCGCGTGACATTGTTTTGGCCAAAAACTTGAGGCTCATTTGTATGTGCAAATACAGGGGGCTAACAAGAGATAATCCAGGGGTTAGACCGCAGACACATTCCGTCTTTATTAGGCGCGTGTTTTTGGGGCTGGAACTGCGTTCGAATCAATTTGAAATTCAATTCCATTCAAAGTAGCCTTGATTGGGGAGCACTTAATGCTGTTTTGGCTTACTTTTAATTATTCGAGAATTCTCTTCAATGGTTTCCAACTTGAAACAGTTTTTTGCCCAGGAATTTAAGAAGCCATGGACTCCCATCCAAGTGAATAGTAAAACCTACAAAGCTTACTCTGGGTCTAAAATTACTTTTAATTACTCCACAAACATACTTTCCATGGAACTCCCACATATTCCTGGAGACAAAACAATTTGATTGTGTTTTTCTGACAATTTTTCTTCGGGCGTTGCACCCACACACATAGACAGATGTGATCCAGGACTTGGACTCGCCTGCAAAAAATTTAATTTATTCCAGAGACAAGTCCTGGCTGCAGGCTCCTATCAACAGGCTTTCCATCTGCGAATTCTCACACAATCGCCCTTACAGGAAGATGGATTTACGGGAAGGTTGTTATGGAATTGAATGGCTTGTTGACGATGTCCTAGAAAGAGGAGTCCCAGACTTAAAAAAGGCAGCTGAGCAGAACGAGAGAAACTAAAATCCCAAAACTTTCCAAATGTTTCGTTGCCAATTAACAAGAATATTTTAAAGTGATATTCTGCGAAAAGGGTAATATGACGAGTTTTGAGGATTTTTTGGCACAGAACAGGAAGCGTTCGATGCTCTTAATCCGCACGAATTGTGGAGTCTGTTTCCCTGGGGTTTTACGCTTTAAACTCATGCCAAAATCAGTGTTAAATTGTAATTGATCCAGGAAGAACCGTACGGTGTCGTAAGTGGCAATTTAGTATAACATACTCGACTATATTTTTGTGGAGTAATTCCGAATCGGTGAGTGAGCTTAAAAGATGGCTGTTTATCCTGGCCATCCCCAGCGCCAATGGGAAAGAAAAGCCGGTGAATGAGATGGTCCAACATGTGGCTAGAATGTCCAATTTAAGCCGAGCCGGAGTGTTCTTTGGCCCAGTGACACATAAACTGCAACACGAGTCCACATGCCTTCTCCTGCATCTGTTCGCTGGTCCCTGGTCTGTGGCTATGCTTATCTCTGTGCTTGTCTGGCTGGTGCGTAATTTGTATGTAAGCCAGCATGTGATGGCTACCACTGATACTCGTCCTGCGACTACGACACCAGCGACGATGCCATCCGGAGACTGCTTAAAGGGACCATTAAGGACACAGCATGGCGCTAATATTTGTTGCGGTCGAGACGGCTACTGCTTTGCCACTGCTTCAGGGTTTGCTTGCAAATTTGAACATCCCCCATAGCCCCCATCCTACCAAAGCGAATGCAGCAGCAGCTTTTATTCCAGTTTTAATTAAGAACCACGAAGGGCATTGCTGCCTGGACAGATCGACTCAACTCTTCTACTACTTATTCAGGGAATTTCGTTATAATGAAATATTGAAGATGGTCAGGATTATTCTAAGAAAGGACTTACAAACTCTCCAGATTTGGCAGCAAACTGAAGAACGTCTCGTGAATGATTTCGAAATTGTTTCCTGTTAGATCCCTGCCAATGAAAATATATTTGAATACAAAAATTAGTATCTGTATAATATGCATATAATATAATTCGGTCGGGTACTAGATTTGCGTCATACATGCAATGCCACAAAATGCAATTTAAAATAAAATTGTAAATATAATTGACAGTGCAAAAAACGTCATGAAATTGAAATATATATTATAATAATATTTAATGCTGCCTCCTACTGCCTGCTCCTTTATATTAAATAGCTTTATGGCTTGTGATACTTTAATCTTCTCCAAAACAGATAGCTTAACACAACTGTACTCACAGTGCTGCCAGATCGTGTTGCGGCAAGTGCATGGGCAGGGACGTCAGCATCTGGAAGCGGCAGAGTATCTCGTCACCGCGACAAGGACAGCTGAAGTTCTCGTTGCGCCACACTGCAAATATGGAGACAGAAAAAGACCAGACATCGTACAGTTAAGCGAGATGATGAGTCAATGTCATTGCCATTGCCATTGCCATTAGGAAATCGCCGGACAAATATCGAATTTACATGGCGCCACTCATTTGCACGCCGTGATGGCTTTGACCCGCCGGTCGCGTCATTGGTACAGTGCACACTGGTCGGAGTTCCTTGGTATTTGATAAATATAGCACTCCAAATATTTGAGCAAAATTTCAAGTTCATTTGACCACGCCTACCCCAAATAGCCCAAATAGTGGTACGGTACTTACAGCACTCGCCGATCGGTATGTCGTCGTGCCGGCCGAAAGGCTGCTTTCGGTAAAGATGATCCCAGTAACGCGCATCCACCTCGTTCATGCAGTCCCACTCGTCGGATCCGTCATCGCAGTCGACTCTGCCGTCGCAGTTGGCGCGCTGCGGCACGCACTGCGCGGTCGCGTTGCAGTGGAAGTAGCCCGCCGGGCAGTGGTCGCCGGCGTCTGGTGCGAGTATTTCCGCTCCCGCTACGTCGCCAGAGCCCAGCGACGAGATCACTGCCGACCCCCTCCCGGCAGATGAATCGTTCTTCCTTCCCGCCCCCGTTCCGACTCCCGTTCGTGTTCTGTCTTCTGTCGCGCTTTGGATAACGGTGAGCGAGGCTTTTGTTGCATCGGCTCTTAGTTCGGCTCCCACTTCGTCTGTCACTTCGGCTGCCACGATTGCTGCTGGAAGATGGAGCAGCAGGGAGAGCACAATAACGATGGAGAGACGGCCTATGAAAGAGAAAAGAAACGATAAGCTAAGCGTTAATCATTCGGCACAGCCTTGAGCCCAGCCTGCCGCAATGATCGATGATCTCTCATCACAGACCAGAGGATTACCCGACGGATTCAACCGTATCCATCCTCCCTTAGAGAGACTTTTCTCTAGCTTTTCATTCATGTTGGAAGTGAAATCCGCTAACCCAATTCAAAGAACTAATATTAATGATTCCGGGCAAACATCTGTTTCTAAGCCAAAAGCTATATATGAGTTTCATAAATTTCTTTAGCTAACGAGGCCGAAATATTTGTTTAACCGATTAAATGGGTTAATTAGCATCCGATTAGCTTTGCTCTGAGCAGAACACACCAGAACAAAACAGAACAGAAAAGAATGATGAGAGAGAGAGAGAGAGATCCGAACAGTTCCGATGTTCGTTGATGGTTCACGTGATAAAACCCGCAACACGCGCCTATCCAATGCCCAACGGCACAGTGCCCCATACCCCCCCCTAGCCCCATTCTCCATGCCCCTAACGATGGCAGTGCATTTATCATTTTTAACGATTGCACTTAATGCGTCGCAATTTCAACGAAGAGCCACAGCCAGTGCCCACAAGGAATCGGAATCGGAATCGATTGGAGGCAGAGAGCAAGGGTACGATATGGATATGGATATGGGATTTGGGGGCGTGGAACATTCGATATCTGAAGTTGAATATTGTAGATTGCAAATTGCAAATATGTAAAATGCGTAATAAAATTGTTTGTAATAAAAATTATGCACAGTACATTTGGGGCTCAATGGCGATGCAATGGTGCGTGAAATATCCCCGGATGGATGGCGGCCGCCCGCCTGGACACTTTTCGCGGCCCATTCCCGATTCCCCATTCCAATGGCCATCGATAAGGCATCATCGCCATCAGCATGACTGGCTGATTTTCTGACGGACACGATGCCACGACAGCAAATGTGAATGCCACAACAGCGCAAAGGCAAAAATAATAATTATAATACGTAAGGGACCGGATCAGGTAAACAAATGAAAATCAAATTAAGTTCAGTCCAAAAAAACGAAATCGATGGCATTGCGGGCGAGTAAAAGATGAAAGATTAAATACCCAATGGAACTATTTCAGAAATGGCTTTTGAAATCAGTTCCCTGTAAATAAAGTATGAGAACTATAGCAGCGATTTCCTTAATCGATCAAATATCTTGTCTAATATTGAAACTTTCTTCAGGTATTGAATGGGATACAAAAGCATGGAATGTCCTATAATTACAAGAGATGATATGTGATGTGACAATGCATAATGATAATGATAATGAAAAAAATACAATTTCCGGACATATGCCATGTCTTATCCAGATGAACAATATTCAGTGAAGGAGACCCGACCGTCTGGGGAGCAAGGAGTCCCTGGGGAGGGGCGATTGCATTACAGGTCATAACTCAATCGGAGGAGGAGATGGATACGAGGACAACGGATTGCAATTACGAATGGAGAATGCAGAATGGAGAATGGATAAGGGCCCGACTGCGACTGCGACTGCGAATGAGACAAAGATGTAGATGTATATGGAGATACGAGACTACGGATGGAAGGATGACTCCATAAAAGTGTAATTAAGCGAGGCATCAGGCAGTCGCGGGCCCAGGGCAATGACAAGGACAACCGACAACGATATTGAGCATTTGACACGTGTTGCTAATGTGCCTGCCCGTCGCCCACAGTCGACAGCGCCAAAGGGTTAGGATGTTAGGATGCCACAGCAGCCATACACAAGCTGCATCCCCGTCGCATACCATGGTCCCATCATCCATCCGATCCGATCCCATGGCCGATGGCGATGGCATATCAACGTTTTGTCAACACATTTGCCGCAAATTGAAATGTTTGATATGTGCGTCTTGGACTCGTCTCATGATTGATGAGCCATCTCAGACCATCCCTCCCGGTTGGCCTCCGGGGGGGGTGGCAGAGAGGCCTCCAGTTGCAGAGCAGAAGCAGGTGCTGTGCTCCAGGGTCGCAGGTGCATCGGAGATTCTAACAGAAAAGATACTTTCGTATTCTTGTAGCTCATAAATTCCAATAGCTGCCTGGCCACTCCTCCTCCTCCTCCGCCTCCTGCTTCCTCGCATAGCTTCCGTCATTCCAACCCATTCCCCGGCACCGGCCCCGACCCCGGTCCCGGTCCCATCCACCATCGACTGGGATTTGTTTATACAGCCTGACCCTCACCTTTCTTGGCATGCACACCCGCCTCCACCGAAGGCAAACGCACGGAAATAGACTCTTGAGAAAGTTTTTACGCTTGGACAGGACAGGACAGAGGGCAGAGGAAGGAGAGCAGGCGCTGGACAGGTGGACAGGCTGGAAGGTGGAATGGAGTAGAGTGGTGCGGTGTGGTGTGGTGTAGCCTCTTCGTGGCAGTAATTAAAAGAAACGAAAACCTGATAGGAAGACGGCACAGAAATAGATGTGGCTTATGCTTTACGGCTGCCTGCACTTTGATGTTTGACTTTTTTTGTTCGCTTTTGTGTCCTCCTGGAAGCACTTTCAAAGTAGATTGAGTTGAGGTTCATGATATGAATAGAAAGATATTCCCCGGGATTCCACAAGAAAATATCTAAAACCTTAAATTGCAGTGCGCTAAGTCGTCTGATTTCCCATTCCCACGTTTAAGAAATCTATTTGAAAAACTTGATTTCCATTAGAAGAATCAGTCAATCATTTGTCAAACAGAAAAGAAAGACGCCTACATATGGCTGTAGATCGATCGTTGCTATGGCAGATATATAATATAGAGAACCGATCTTGGCATTGGTTTCCATTCACATACTTTGTAGCCATATAATTTTGGGTGCTTTGAAGAGTGGTAGGTGCTTCATGGGAGCCCCTGCAATCGTATCTGGACTGCTGACTCAGATGCGAATCATTTGTGGTCTCTAGGGATGCCGCCCCCGCGTAACCTCTTCTATGTTACAAATAAAACTGTCGGTACTGTGATTTACTGGACCAGCACAAAAAAGAAACAATGCGTACAGCTTTCCATCATATTAAACAGTTCTTGAATGGACTGGGGATCAAGTGGATTCCTGTACTAAGTACAACTGAGAAATTCCAAAAGTTTTATTCACTCACGGGGCTGTTTAGATTGGAACTCAACTCTGACGGAGTCTACGCCCATTCGGTGGCAGTGCGAGTGCGAGGGCAGATGGAATTTTTATACCCTCGAATTGGGCAACAGACACAGAACAAAACTTTTTCTGGCCAAGAAGAACTAAGTTATAAACAAGATTCCGACTGGGCGGGCCACGGCCCCAATCAACAGGCAGCACAGAAAAACAAAATACAAAAACAAAAAAAAAGGCAGGCAAATGATAAACACAAATATTTCTAGGGAGAGATGTGGAGATGCCTCTCCAAGTGCTCATCGGCATTCTAATAGCCGTTCCCATTCTTGCAAAGTTCTATATATACAATCGATCCTATATATATATCGTAAGTACTTCTTATATAGTGAAAATCTCTGACGAGAGCATTCGGCCAAATGGCCCACCGAAGCAACCAACGATTCCTGTTCCCGGATCTTAATCCCCATCCGATTGATCCATTGAACCACTCAAGAGGCCTGTTCTGGCCCGTCTGCACATGCCAATGGGTTAATTGTTAACCCATTAAGGCGGCAATGCAAATCGAAATGGGGGCTACCGGCTGCCACATGTGCATCTGTTTGCTTCGCCATTCTTCCAAATTTAATTACTTCATGAGTATTAATCATCCACATCCACATCTCACTCTCTTCAAGCTCTTCAATTACTATGAACGAGTGGGGCTTAGGATCGATCCAACTCAGTAATCTTTGAGGGGGGGGTGGAGGTGGAGGTGGAGGTGGTGGAGTTCATGTCAATAGTTTGGTTGTTTGAACTGCCGCTGACAGCACAAAAACAATACAGCAAGAACACACAAATGAATATAAATGTGATGGCAAAATGGTTAATGTCGGGATTGGAGCTGCTGCTCATGGGTCAGAGGTCACGCGAGACACACACACACACACATACACTCAGACACCAGACAGACACACAGTGGCCCTGCCGAAATTAAGCGGTTTCTAGGCCGATTTGCCTTATTGGTTCTATTTGCTTGGGACTTCCTTTTTTTTATCTCAGTTAGTTGCTCCTCTTAGCCTGTATCCTGGCTCTTTGCGTTTGCGTTTCAATCAACGAATTACGCCTGTCATTTTTCATTTTTTCACTTGGCAGCAGGGTCAGGGGTCACGCAAACACACACACGTACCGCACCGTACATGGGCTTGTATGTAAATACCGATGTTCTATCTTCCAACCCAACATTCTTGCAAGCCAAAGCCCCAGAACCGAATGTGTCCCTTTTCCAGCTGCTTTCACTCGAGTGAAAAAACCCATCAAGAATGATATCCGACTAAGAGATACCCCTCTACTTGGTGAGACCTGTTCAGTGCCTAATGGCGAGAAGTTTGAATGAATCGAATGCCTATAGCTTCACGGAGTTCCATATCTTTAAACCTGTGGCATGCCATTCCCTTTGGCCTTCTGCAATGCGTACTGGGTATAAAAAATTCTCTGCCAAATGTTAATTAGATGTACCGCCGGGTCTGGCATTGACGTACGAATAAGCCACTGAGGATGGGATCGCCTGTCTTCCTGCTCTCCCTATGGGGTTCAATACGAGTCGTGTCCTTATTGGAAACTTTTTCGATGGGTCTTAGATGAAAGCGAAATACATGATTAAAGTTCGGGGCAAACTTTTGGAAAGCCATTAACGTAGGGAATAGTATTTCCTTAGAACTGAATTTGAAGCTGGTTCCTTGAAGGCGGCGACTAATTTTTCTTCCTTATGAATGGGTGAAACGCTCTGATTGATGAAATCAATCAGCCACTGATTGACAAAAAGTATTGCAAAGCATAATACCTATTTCCCAAATGGTTCTTTAAGATTCGCCACATCTTTTCGTATGTGTGAAACATAAATGAGGCACTGCCACAAATTCATGTTTGATGTTTTTGGTATTGTTTTTGTTTCTTTGAAGTTGAAATCCTGTCTCACGTCATTAGCGAGGAGGAATGGTGGATTGAGGCCTGGATCTCTGGGGAGTCAATACCCATTACGCGCCCTCAATCATAGGCAGAGCAATTGCCCAGCCCCACACTAGTGCTCGTTCGTTGGGGTTTCCTTGGTTTTGGCAATCACTCAGTGGTCCTGCAACTCCAGTCTTTGATGGCTAAGATGTCCATTTGGAAGAAGGACCTACTATCCATCTAGCTGTCTATCCTCCCATACGATACGTATCACTTCCGCCTTGTGGTGTGGGAGTGGTCTAATGATGCATAACCTTTTCGAGATTGCCATTGCCGGACAGCCGGACAGCCTGACAGTCTCCATGGACAATTCAATTATGAGAAGTTTCACATTTCCTCGAAAATAAAATAAAATTATATGGATTACTTGATCAACTTAAAAGCTCACTCTGTCCCCGAGCAGCCTGCAACCTGATATTCGAGAGTCGAGCCTCCTTGCGGGCATCGATTAGCGTTGGTCTGGACAATGATGTGCTGGATGATGGGTATGGTGGGGATGCTGTGGATTACTCAGGGCTGCTGAAATTGTAGAACATTTCCCCCTTAAATGTAATGATTGTCCCGCATTCAAATTACCAGCAGCCCATACTCGTTTAAGGGGGACTCCATCCGAATCGAATGGGCACTTTCTTGGGACCCTTGAAGAGGGTGTTCTCCAAACCCAAACCCAAACCCAAACACATACTTACATATGTATGTGCATATTTCATACGAGTCCTCGAACTATGCCGCGGGCGACATATTCTTAAGTGGAAAATCGGTTGCCCGGTTTCCTTTCACATTTCCCCCAATCCCCTGCCGTCCCCGCCATTGATAGTGTGTCTGTATGGGCAGAGGTGGCCAACGCACATATTTTGAGGGCGCTCCTTGTCTGAGTTACAATTTGTTTTTTCCGGTTTTTCTTTGGCATTTTTTCCGCCACAATTACCAACGATTTTCACGCTTGCGTCTCGGACTAGAGACCGCTTTAGTATTTGCAGACGAAAAATTGGGGAATCATGATGGGTTTTCTGCGTTAGATGATGTCTCTTGCGTCATTACGCTTTTTCACGTTTTCATGTTTTGTGGCCGGCGACCAATCGTCGTGTTAAACTGGACCTTAGCTTGGATTTTGTTGTCGCCTTTTTATACTATCAGGGGGTACAGGTACAGGGGTATGGTAATATGTCAGAGCTAGAAGGATCCCAGCTTGAAGGATATTCTTGATATAGCCATGTCCGTCCGCTTGTCCATCGCCTAGTTATCAAAGGCCATAAAATCTATAAAGCAGAATTCAAAAGAATTATCCCATCCATCAGATCTTGGAGAATATGGTTGCTATCGGATCATTATAGAGAGAATAAAGGAATAATTTTACTGTGGCTGTCTCCCCTGCCTCAATGTCACTCTCTGCTTCTGTCCTCTCTTTCACACAGAGTAGCTTAGCAGTAAATGGCTAGCTCTTATATGTATGTATGTATACTGAAGCGGATGATCGGTTATTATAGTGTCGCAGTACGTGTGCCGCGATTCCAAACGTTTTTACTGATTTTTTGTAATTTTTTGGCAAATGCTTGGCCGATATTCAGCAGATATTTGGATTTACGAAAACACTGAAATGACTTATTTAAAGTATATTAATTTTTAAAAGTTGAAACAATTATTCAAAAGTCAAACTATCCAAAATTGTTCCTCATACATATAAGATCTCATTAGATCTTTTTTAGGATCTGCACATATAATACTTTAATGATTAAACACAAAAAAACCTTAATATGGGCATATATATTTTTTGCAAATTGGACATATAACTCATATATTTCATTAAGACACACATTTGTAAGCATTTGTTAGCTTTTTGGAGGAACAGGAACACCTCTTACTACCTAACAAATATAATAATAATTGCTCTTACCCCCGTGTGCGTATCCTATAATTCCAACAAATAGAATTTCCTTGCACGAAATTAAATTCCACTTGAGAAACTCAATCGAATAATTGACACATTCCCTGTATCTTCCCTTAATCTCCCCCATATTTCCACTGAAGCAATCGTTTCCAGGGAGAAGAGGACTTGGAGACAAATGTAATCCCCATTCCCCAAGCCATAAAAGGTATCCATTGGCGACTGATGGCCAGTGGCAGGGGATTTGGCTAAGCCTGTCGAACTGGCAACCACTAATAACAGAACTTTTTTGGCAGTTCCAGTCCCACATACCACATCTACATGGCTCCAAGGCCGCGCCGCTGACCACCGAAACCGCAGAGAGGGCGCACCACTCGAACCACTAGAGCCATTCAAACCACACCAAAAACCACCCATCCAGCAGTCCACCATCGATGATAGCCCACCTCGGACCCCAAAGAGGGGCTCACCCTTACCCATGCTCCTCAGCCATTGGCGAATTCATTCAAGCTCATAAATCTAAACGGCACCACGCACTTACTCTTAATGACATTTTATTACAAAAATGTACCACAACCAGAGGGAAAGAGATATCCACTATGTGGAGACCTATGAGAAGGGGAGAGATAGAGACACGGAGTTGGGGAAAGTCTCTTCCTATATAGCATCCATGGGGTGCAGGGGGTCGTTTGTTTCATTTAATAACTTAAATTAATATGCAAATTGAAGGAACAAAAATTTTTAATTGAAACTCGGTTATGTACTTGTTTTGAAGAGGGTTCCATGAATATCTCCAGTATAAAATATGTATATCCATTGAAATATATTGGGTGGACTATGAAATTGATTATTGTAAACCATTTTCCACATTTCACACAATTTCCAAATAGTTTTCATTTCGTTTCTTTTTTTGGTTTTTGGTCTTAAATTTGTATGTCAATGGAGATCACAGATTTCATTCTTTATATAGGAATGCATCTTCCAATGTTTCCCTCATACGTCGCACATATGTATGTATGTATTATCTATTAATAAATCTCTTTATTATACTCCCATAAGAACTCCCAATTTAAACCATCGTTCTATTCATCTCAAATTGTATACTCTTTCAGCCTATTATTATCTTAATGATATCATTCCACTCCAAACTTAAGTAAATAATACAATCACACTCTATTCAGGAAATATATCAGCGAGTAACGAGTATCTGTATCTTCCCTCGCAAAGAGATCTACTGAATTGTCCACATATGGCCAATATCTTGGCCAGCTATGGTCTGTCTGGGGCGGCGCACTTGTTATTCTCGAAACATTGTAAATAAAGTAGATAAAAAATATACACCCGTTCACATCCCATATCAAGATATCTTATGGCCCCTACGAATAAACAATTGCATTGTGATAAATAAACGATTATCAAGAAAAATCAAAACCGAAAAAAAAACGGGGAAATTGAAAATAAAAATGGGAATTGTTTATTGGTCCAAGACGTACGCATGATCCCGATTGACAGTGGCATCATTATCATCATTCCCGTCACAATATCTCTCTGGGGAGTTCTCGTCATCGTCGCGGGATTGTTGCCTATTTTCCTTCCGAATCGGGCCATAAACAATTTTCTAAGATTTCGTTTTTATATTTAGATTAAAACTGCAATCGCCACAAACACTGAAACTACAACGAGGGGGGGGAACGGGGGACCCACCACACTGACAAAAAAAAAACACAAAAAACTTTCGACTTTTATTTCGATGCACTTCGAATTGAGATCGTCGCGAGATCGGTTTCGGTTGCGAATTTATGCTGGGATCTCATAGATCCTCTTGGCGCCACTCCGTCAATCGGCGGACACTGTCGGACTCGACTCTCGGTGTGCGATGAGCGGTGTGCGTTCGCTGCCAACGATAACAAACAACTGAAGGCGAATCGAATGTGGAGCCGAACGCTTGCAACATGTGGCATGCGGCATTTGGCTCCCCTGGTGGCCCCGCTGCGTCCCGCCTCGTCCCGCCCCACACCGAACCCCAAGCCCACTCATTCACCAAAACGGCTGGCCAATCTATGAATGAATCGACAAAAAGCTCACCAGCATCGCCTCCCACCCGGTACTGCCATTCAAGTTCAAGGTGAAAAGCCCACGCCGCAAAGCTCTCCGCAAAAGCTCAGGAATGGAACGTGTTTCTGCTTACCGTTACGCGAGTGTTTGATAATTCATGTGGAAATTCCATAGTTCGAACCCCTGCGGATCCAAATGCCACCAAAGATGACGCTTCTCGAACAGGGAGGGGACTCGATTACCGGGTCGGATTGATACTACGAAAAGTACATTACATTCCCATTAGTAAAGGAAGAATCTTTTTGAACTTCATATGGTTTAGTTTTTTGCTTGGATTGCACCCCAGGGCTTCCTGTTAGTCCGAAAAGAATGATACTTTACAGATCTAGTAGGGACTTAACACGAGATCCGGAAAGCAAGGCCCTTATTTGAACTAAGCAGGCGAGGATTCTACATATCCCTCACTTTCACAGGTTCGAATCAGTCTATATAATTTCATTGAACATTGAATTATATCTAAGCTGTGCCTGTCATTGTTTGTTGAGTCTGAAAATTCCCCTAAAAATCTCAATCTCAGTCTTACTTTCAATCGTAGTGAAGCTCTTCTGTAACAATGGCTACAGGACGTCAGGAAGTTCCAACCGTCAAGTGCATAATAGTCGGCAATGAGGGATGCGGAAAGAGTTCCTTCATCCAGCGTCACTTGACCGGCCAGTTCATGCAGCAGTATATGCCCACATTCGGGATCACGGTGATCAAACTTATATTCCAAACAACTCGCGGACCAATCTGCTTCGAGATGTGGGAGGGAGGGAAGGCCGAGTACGTGCGATCCGAGGGTCCGAATCCATTTTTCAAGAAGGTCCAGTGCGCCATCGTAATGTTCGACGTCAGCCTGAAGGACCCCGCCAAGAACTTTGCAGCATTCCGCGCCATGACTGAGAGGGTCTCGCCAGACGTGCTTAAATACGTTTGTGGCAACAAGGCGGATGTGAAGCTGAGCAAGCCCAACAATCGCCGGAAGAAGATCTACCGCTGTACAAAGATGTCTGTTAAGACCGACGTGAACACTCTGGTGCCCTTTCAGCACCTCGCGCGCAGAATTTTCAAAGACAGCTCGCTTCAGCTCATGTCCCGGACTACAATGCTGCCGGCACCAGTGGAGCACATTTTCGAGGAGACAGAGGTAGAAGAAGGCGAAGACCATTAAGATCATACACCTATACACAGATACCCAAGACAGAGAGCGTGTGTGTGTGTGTGCGTGCGAATCATCAGACAACAGAAGTACACTATCAAAGGGTAGGTGCCTCATTTCCGATTTGATTCCCATTTAAATAGATACCTCTCCTTTCAGGCCAGTGCGGGGCCCAGTGATTCAATAGTTCTGCCTTTGAACTTTCGACCAATGACTCCCCTTGTGCCACGAGATGTGGCAACATAAAAAGACTTCACATCGGAACAGGCCCAGCAACTCAAGAGGATCGTATCTTTCATAAATAACTTACTATAATTAATCATAATTTAATTAACAATAACAATAAAAACCACTTGAGAACATGAACGAAAACAAAAAAAAAGACATACATTTCGAAAAATCACTAGAGAAAAGCCACGCCTCCTGCTCCTCCTCCTCCTTTTCGTCCTCCTCTCAGTAGTGGTGGTAGGAGTGAGTGCGGGCGTGGTGTTGCTGCTGCGCAAGATTGGCCTGGGCGAAGATGTGCTCCAGCTCCGCGTCGCTCAGCTGATCAAAGATGCCTCCCCGGCTGCCCACTCCACCGCTGGAGGAGCTAAAGGCCGATGGCTGGGAGCCGGCAGGCGGTAGGTAGCCTGGAAGATGCAAGATTAAAGATATTTAAGCACATGTTCTGCAGGATCTGCAGCTTCTGTTCTCACCCTCTGCGGGGGCACTGCCGTAGGGTGGCAGCAGCGTGATCGATGGACGGTTGGGCGAGGCTGCCGCTGACTCCGTGGGTGGCTGGTAGAAGACCGGCTTCCATGGCTGCTGCGGCTGCTGCGGTTGCTGCTGCGTGGGACGTACTGTGGGCAGTGGTGGTGGTGGCGACTGCTCGGGCTCCGGCTGCTCTGGTGCCTGGGGTGGTATCTGGGGCGAGGCTATGGCCGTGCCCGTTTCGGGGCGCACTGGACTCGATCCCGGCAGCGGGACTATTCCGCCCGGGAACTGCGCCTCCGTCTGGACAAACGTGGGCGGCTGCTGGGGCAGCGGTGGCTGCACCACCGTGGGAAAGAACTGGCTGTTGGGCGGAGCTTGGGGAAAGGCGGGTACAGCGGGTGCCGTGGGTGTCTGGGGGAATTGTGGCACCTGTGGAAAGCCGGGGAACTGGGGGAAGCCCTGAAACTGGGGAATACCCGGAAACTGAGGATTCACTGGGAACTGAGGGATCTGCGGAATGGCAGGGATCTGTGGAATGGCAGGGATCTGCGGAATGTCAGGGATCTGTGGTATTTGGGGTACCTCGGGTCCCTCTGGTGCCGATGCCGGCTGGGCGGGCTGAGCGGGCTGGGCGGGCTGTGGAGGCTGTGCTGGCACCGCTGGCTGGGCGGGCTGGAAGGCAAAGGTCGGAACACCCGGAAATCCCGGGGATGGGGGTCCCACCGGGAACTGGGGAATGAAGGGAATGTTTGGCTGTTCAGCAAAGGTCACCGAAGGCTGTTGCACCGGCTGCACGGCATGGAAGTGCTGTACTGGTTGAATGGGCTGCACGGGCTGAATGGGCTGCACGGGCTGCAGGGGCTGCAGGGGCTGGTAGTGCTGTACTGGCTGAATCGGTTGGAACGACTGGACGGGTTGGACAGGCACAGCAGGAGCTGCAGGAGCCAGGGCCTGCACGTAGGTGGGCTGAAAGAGAGCAAGGGATTGCGATGCAGACTGAATGTCTTCCATTCCACTCCATTCAGAACTCACCTGCACGGCATGGACATGGCCATGGCCAGGGGCTGGGACTGCTGCCCCTACTCCGACTGCTGTGGCTGGTCCGTGGAAATGCACGGGCCTGGGGCCGGACGAGAGCACGACTTGTGGCTTCTGCAGATGCTGGTGCGGATAGTTGACGCTGTACGAGGAGACGACGGCATTGCCTGGACGCAGCACATACGAGGGCGATGCCACGGCGCTGGCGAGGCCGACTCCCAGTGGAAGCCCTCCTCCACCCACAGCGGGTGTTAGCGATCCGGCGGGAGCGGCGGCGGCTGCGGGCAGGAAGGCGGCCGCCAGACCTGGGCCAGAGGCGGCTCCGGCCAGGGAGAGCGGCTTGAGGTGCAGCCCGTGCAGGGGGGAGACGGCTCCAAGCTTCACGAACCCATGGCGATGACCGATTGGCACCTGGGCGGGGCCTGCGGCCAGGAAGCTGCTGGCGCTGGGCAGCTGGAGGCTGTAGCCATAGTGGGCTGCATAGGTGCGTGCAGGCCAGGGCGCAGAGGCGTGCAGGGCGTGCCCATGGTGACCATGCAAGATGCCCCGCTTGTGCTTGCCGCTGGCCAAGCCGGAGTCCTCACCGTCCCCCGCCGATTCGGATGCACTGCTCTCCTCCGTCGGCTGCACCACCTTCTCCTCAGCGGCTACTGGACTGTCGGCTTTGGTGGGGCTGGTAGTTGTGGCTGTGGCTGTGGTGGGCGCAACCTGGCGGCTAGAGTGGCGCAGGCGCAGACGACCCGCCTCGGTTCCCGCTATGGCGATTGTCAGGGCGATGGCCAACAGCAGGCGAATGCTCCTCGAGCTGGGACAGAGCTTCATCTCGATTCGTGGTGGGTGGGTCAGGGGGTGGTGCTGTGATGATAGTGTATAATCCGTGTGGTGCGACAGGTGGTGCACTGGCACTGCTGGTTTGCTATGTGGTTATGTCAACGCTTCGATTGCTGCCAAGAAAATGAAACGAACTTCCTTGGTGTTTGTTGTATTTATAAAGCGGATATCGGAGCGGCTCGCCACGGTGCCACTGTGCCACCTTCGGTGCATACAAAACAGCTATATTCACCGCCAATCGATCGGCCATTGGCCACCTATCCGCCGATCCACCGATCCACCGATCCGCCGATCAGCCATCGTCAAGTGCAGTAACCGCTCGCCCGTACCCTGGGCTCATCGGTAGGCCATCGGCGTTTGGGCAGTTTATGACTTTTACGCTGCCATTTCACCTGCCGCCATCACCCTCCCGAAATTACCCCCCGATCCACCCAAACACCTCATTATGCTGGACCCCACTGACCGAAGAGCCGAGCACAGTGGTGCTAAACCCTTCAAAAGTAATCGTATCTCGAAAAGAGAATTCCCTAATATGTGCATAAATAAATTGAATGAAACCTTTGTGGAAGTTCCTATAAAGATGTAATATTCCACCCACGAAAAATAGGAAATTCCAACTAAGAAGTGGGACACTTCTTTCAACTTCAACCTGGAACCTTGACCAAGTATTATGTAAGGAATGCCAAGATCTACACAAATTGTATGCCTCAAAGACTTGCCGAAAAGCTGCAGCTTAAGTGTAAACATCCAGCGGATATATGGATCTTTGAATATCTTCATAAGAACTACCATATATGTATCCCTGCCTAATTAATCCCTTTCTGTACACGGTGTACACCAAAATAGGAAGGATTCTACAATTCTACGGTCTCATAAAACTATTATAAATATTCCATTATATTTCTCTTGGTTTCTATTCCAACGATTCCAACGCATGACTTGCCCTCTACTAGCTTTATTGATTTTCTTCAGTTTGCTGGAATTTGCAATTCCCTTTGCCCCACTGTCACGATGTGGCATCGATCCACCTACGCATGCGGTGCACGTCGCTGCACGTCTCTGCACGCAAAAGACTTTTGTTTTCAATGGGCCCCGCCCGCCCCCGTTCCATGTTCCATGTTCCATGGCACTTTTCACTTTCCGTCGACCGAGCCGGTATCGGTTACCCGCCCCAAAAGTGACCATCGAAGGTTTTGCCACCGTTTGGCCTGGCCGCCATTAAGATACAAATCAAATAAAGCCATCAAACCATTCCAGAGCCTCTTTTATGGCAGGTTACATAAGTAACATCGATCCGCGAAGGAGATGTAAATGCGCCAGCGCCACCGCACCCCGCCCCCGCCCTCGCACCCGCTCTAATGGTGAAAGCATAATTGTCATCAAAATAAAACCAAAGAAGAGCAGACGGCAAACAATTGTCGATTAGCATTATTTCGATGGCATTATTTCGTGAATGAAATTCAACATTCACACGCATAAATTTCACCTGCACTAAATTTGATCGCCACTGGGGCAAGCGGGCAGGTATTCGTACGCTATAGATATCGTGCCTTCCAACAACAACAAATGTTTTTTAAATGAAATTTCAATTAACGCACATACGAATATGTACATATTTATCCGTAGTTTCCATTGATTTTCACTTTTTTTTCGCTTCGGAGATTGAGCAAAAATTGAGCTTGGAATTTTAATGGCTGAAATCTGAACGATTTGGTTTTTTTTTGGAGGGGAGGGTTTATCTAAGGGGCATCTCGTACTCGTATCTGGGTCTCTGCAGACCCCAAGGTCTTTCCCAGGCCTTGCAATGCGCAAGTAAATCTCGCCAGTTTCGTTTTGGCAGCACATGTAATATTTGACAAAGAGCCACATAAAAACTTTAATGTAAGCGCACGGTAGAAAAATAAAAATCAACTCGTTCAATGCGATGCTTGACGGTGATGGTGATGGCGGGATACACACAGCAGCGTCGCGGGAGTACGTGATCGGCATGGAAACAGAAAAATTCAACAGCTAAAATACCAACAAAGGGTTTCGTTTCTAAAACTACTACTAGATCCCATCCATACGTACTCACAGCTTGAAGCCAGAGTGTATGCTGACGATGCCAAAGGTTAGGTTCTCGTAGGACACCATGTCGAAGCCGGCCTGCTCGATCATCTGCTTGAAGGCCTCCTGCTTGGGGAAGCGTCGAATGCTCTCCACTAGATACTGGTAGGCCTGCCACTGTCCGGCCAGCAGCTGGCCCATGGGCGGTATCACCTGGAACGAGTACTGGTCGTACAGCCACTGCATCGTTTCGTTGGTCAGATGACTGAACTCCAAGCACATAAATCGCCCGCCAGGCTGCAGCACACGATAAGCTTCGCTCAGCACCTGTGGGGCGGGACAGAGATGCGATGCGATGCAATGAGTGAAATTGGGACGACACCAAGGGCACATCCTACCTTATCTACATGCGTGCAGTTCCGTATGCCAAAGGCAATCGTGTAGGCATTGAAGCTTGCGTCCTCAAAGGGAAGCCGCTCGGCATCGGCGCACTGCCACGCAATCTTTGTGTTCGGCAACTGCTCTTCGGTCAGGCCGAGACGGCGGGCCCGCTCCCTGCCAACATCGAGCATGTGCTGGTTGATGTCCGAGATGGTCACATGGCTGGGTCGCTGCTGGGGATTCGCCTGATTGGCCAGATACTTGAGATAGCGAAATGTGATGTCGCCGGTGCCACCGGCCATGTCCAGCAATCGCATGCCATGCGTCGGGCCCAGACGCTCCACGAAGATGTCCTTCCACAAGCGATGTATGCCCATGGACATGGCATCGTTCATCATGTCGTAAGAGTTGGCCACCTGCTCGAACACCTCGTGGACTGAAAGCATTTGGGATATGTTTACATCGGCCGCTCAGAGTGTCCATGCTGTACCATGGCATACCCTTCTGTTCCTTTTCGCTGTCCTTCACCGTTTTGAAGCCAAAGTGCGTGGTCTGTTCCGTCCCAGAGGAGGAACTGGCCGATTCTGCTGCTCCTGCTCCTGTTGCTCCAGTCGTTTGCTGGGACGCTTGAGTCGCTGTCCGCCTTATCAGGTGCCTGGCCAGGGACAGCAGTCGTATGCTCTGGTTACTTTGCATATCGTTTGCAGGTAGATCCTCCCGCTCGTTTCAAGTTGGGAATATTATTAAATAACAAAACAAGAAGACCAGCTGTAGTATGGCTATCTCTCTCTTTCGCCCATCGTCTGCATTGCCGGCTAGGGACGGACGAGCGATGTATCGAAACGTTTTTATGAGCATTTCGATATTATAGTGCGATATATCGATAACGATACTCTGCCCGGCGACAATTTCAATTCAAATTTTCAAGCGGCCTTTGCTGTACAAGATGCATTAAAAGCTTGTTCCAAATTCTAAATCAACTTCAAAACGCATTAACAAAAACAAATTATGCAGGATAAAAACAGATTGATTTGTTTTTTGATTTTAAGCCACAAGCCCACCGCTGCAACAGCAACAGTTTAGGCAGAACAACATCCGAATGAGGGAAAGTAATCCCACCTACACCACCCACCCACACAGAATGCAATCACACAAACATCAATCAAATTTGTTTCCATTACAGAACACCAAATAACATTTTATTGAAGTACTGTCGGAGGCAAACGATAACCTAACCTCTAACCTTTATAACCTTTAGGTGTTTTTTGATGTGTCACCCGATGTAGCAGCCACACACGCGCACACACTCTGTCTTTGGTTTCATGCATCTGTCTTCCTGCGCATGATCTTAAATTGTTTCTCTTTCTTTTTCTCTTTATCTTTTTCTGCCTGTCTCTCCTGGCGAGGGGGCTCCACTTGTGCCGGCAGCATTGTTGGCCTGGGCATGAGCTGAAGCGAGCGGTCTTTGAAAATTCTGCGCGCGAGGTGTTGAAAGGGAACCAGAGTGTTCACGTCGGTCTTAACAGACATCTTTGTACAGCGGTAGATCTTCTTCCGCCGATCGTTGGGCTTGCCCAGCCCTAGATCCGCCTTGTTGCCACAAACGTATTTAAGCACGTCTGGCGAGACCATCTCTGTCATGGCGCGGAATGCTGCAAAGTTCTTGGATGGGTCCTTCAGGCTGACGTCGAACATTACGATGGCGCAGTGGACCTTCTTAAAAAATGGATTCGGACCCTCGGATCGGACGTACTCGGCCTTCCCTCCCTCCCACATTTCGAAGCAGATTGGGCCGCGAGTTGTGTCGAATATAAGTTTGATCACCGTGATCCCGAATGTGGGCATATACTGCTGCATGAACTGGCCGGTCAAGTGACGCTGGATGAAGGAACTTTTTCCGCATCCCGTATTGCCGATTATTATGCACTTGTATGTTGGAACTAGCCTGCGTCGTAAGGGCATTTTTCCAAAATAAGTACACGACTGAGAGATATCCTGTTGGGATGGATTAATTACCAGTTTAGCTGCGAATAAGAATCAGAAATGCACTTACCAGAAGATTTTAACCCAATTAAATAGTTGTAGGAGATTTTCCTTCTGAATTTTCGGCAATGGCTTCACACAATGATAAATGTTAAGGAACATCCAATGACAGCTTGTCACTTTGGCAGCAGCGGATGTTGACAATCGATGACTATTTCATCGTTGGCTCGATTCTTCATTTTTCTTAATGGCCGTTCAGTTGTGGGTAATTTGACGAGCAAGACTATGCTATATGGATGGATAATTAATGTATTTGTTTGTGTTGGGGTTAGAATGGGATGGGAAAAAAAAACTTGTTGAATATCGAATGCGTGCACAGCTTTCATATGAGTAAAAGATAATCGTATTTTGAGTTCATGTAAACCGCAAATTTATTTTTGACGTACTGTACGCATGTTTTCAGATTGTTTTGCATGCGTTCTTCCCTCTGTTTTCAACATCGCTCCATAATGCTGAGGGACCTGCACGGCACTAGCAGCTCGGCGGCCAAATGATTGATGGCTAAACTTAATTACGATATTACATGTGTAAAAATACCTAATTACAAAACAGCTCTTCTTCGTGTTGGCTTCATTAAGGAAACAAAAAAAAATATATCTTTTTCTTGGGTGTTTTTTTTTGTGTGTTTTTGTTTGTTTCAATCTTTTCATTCCGCCACGCTGAGCTGCGCTGCAGACTGCAGCCTCCTGAATGGATCTTAATGGAAGTTACATATTAAAAAAAAAAAAATTATAAAAAAAATATGTATATATATATATATATAGTACATATATGTATTTTTACATTAGTGATAATCATAGTAATAAATAGTTTACAAGGTGTGGCGGTTTATTGTGTAAGCTTTTAATTTAAAGTACAACTAAAACTAAAAATAAAGGTTTTAATCATTGAGAAAAAGTCCATTGATAAGCGTTTTCATTCCTTTCATTATATATCTTTTTATCCTTGTGTGGGTGTGGGTGTAGGTGGTTTATGGAGGGAAGGGGTGTCCGTCGTTTCTCTTCATGGATTACATGGATGCACGTATATCATTTCACGATTGCAGGGAGGGGCGGTTGGCCCATGTGTGTTATATACGATAAAGTCTGTGTTTAAATGATAATAAAAATAATAAAAAAAAAAGATAGAAGGATGTTCTGTTCCAAGCGTTTTTGCTGCTGTCCGTCCGTTGATCTCCCGCTACATATTCCGATGCTATGTACTCGTATTTAAGTGTAAGTTAATGAATATTTATATGTATATCTGTATATATATATATATATATATTGTTGCTACTGTGTTATGCTTTCACGCATATATGAATGCAAAAGAGCAGTTCCGTTCCATTCCCTTCTTAGTGGTTAAACTCCTCCTTCTTCTCGGAATCGCTGCTCAAATCGTTCATGAGGAGATCGAAACATGACTTGGGTATCATTGTGCCCACAATCTTCTCGCCCTCGGTCGTCTTCATGCGTATCACTTGCATTTTGCTGTTGGAACGTGTATTCAATATGTGCTCGACCCGTCCCCACACGGACAGCACCGATCCGGCCAGTACATGGTACAGACGCTGCCTGAGACCCACCTGTGTGTGTGAGAGCACAAAACCAGAGTTAAAATTATTTTCGGGTTAGGATTTTCAATTGTATGGGGCACTGCACTCACCTCACAGTCGTTGCCGAGGCTCACGTTCCGACAGTTGCCGTTCCAATAGGCGTGCGAGCACGTGTTCACCGATGCATCGTACTGTTCCGTCCAGTGGGGCTCCGCATCGTCGCTGGCCACCTTTCGGTATTTCTTCTCTAGCTCGAAGAGCGATTCATGGCGCACCTGCAGGCCCGTATTGGGCCTGTAGATCTGGCACATGATCTCCCTTTTGCTGCGCGACTTTTTCTTCTTGCTGTTGCTGCCGCTGCTACCTCCATCCGCATCGGTGGTGCTGGTGCTGCTACTGCTGCTGTTCCGTGGCGGCTGATGTTCGAGTACCACGACCAGTATGGCGGTGCGCTTCTGATTCCGCAGCTGATGCGACAGATAGAAGCCCTCGTTGTCGTTGAACAGATCAGCATATCTGTAGAGAAGGGAAAGATTATTAGCTCTCGTCTCCCAATAATATAAGATGATGGGAAACACTCACTTGTCAATGGCCTCCTGCCAGATCATGCCACGTTCCACGCGCACCGTATGCAGCTCTGTGGGTGCCACTCCGGTGGCATGTTTGCGCACAAAACGTATCAGACGCACACGAATCACATTCTCCCCAGCAGCGCCCAAATCTGCAAAGGATTGTATATCGTGTTAAAGCCATGTGAAATAAGTTATTTACCACTCCCGCTCTGGGGTCTACTCACCCACGATGCCCAAATCGAAGCGACCGCCACGCTTCGCCTGATTAATGATGGCCGTCATGGTGTCGGTGAAATACTTGAACAGACGGTTCTGCAGGTCCACAGGACAGCCGAGGATGCGATTGAGAAACTTTGATATGTTATTGTAGTCCTTGTCCAGACTGAGCACGCCCGGATTGCTCTCGCTGTTCACAATGATCCCCACACCCACCAGGGCTCCAGCAATGTCCTTGAAGAACTCCCCGTTGTAGTCGGTGGGCGGCGGCACCAGCGGCGCCTCGTAGCCCATAATGGTGCGCATCACCGTCTCGAGGGCCTGACGGCCGTACTTGTTGTCGATATTGAACTGGGACAAGTCGCGCGTCTCGGTGGCACGACGATCGCCGTGAGTGAGGGCCCCGAGCGACTCCAGGCGCTTGGCCACCGTCGAGGCGAAGCGTCGCTCGCCGGCCAGATCCGAAATGAGGAATATATACTCGGGGGCATTGACCTGATTGGATCGATGGGTGCGTCCAAACTGCTGGATCGCCCGATCGGCGGACCACGGCAGCTCCAGGGTGATATGGACACGACGGCGCTGATTGAACACCCGACGATCGCTCTGCAGGGAAATGCCGCTGGAGGCGGCCTCGGAGATGATGGCCACGTCCTTTTGGCCGTCCATGAAGCGCTGCTTCTCCGTGATATTCAGCGTCTCCAGTGGCACATCGGACTCCGTGCGCGACTCGTACTGAATGGAGCCATCTTCGTTTTGGACGACACGGCCCCGACGACCGGTCATCTCGGCCACGTTGTCGGGTCCTCCGAGCTCGTCGATCAGCTGGTCGAGTGTGTTCGGTGGCAGGCGGGAGCCGAGACGCTCGATCTTGCGCAGCAGCTCCTCCTTCATGGTGCAGGCGCGCTCGATGGCATCCTTGGGCGGTGGGCCGTAGTTCAGCTTCACCCCATTGACGCCCACGGGGGTGACGGTGCCCTTGAGCTCTTGTTTCTTTTGCAGCAGATCCTGGATCTTGTCCTGCGTTGATTGCTGCGACTTGCGGGTCTTGGCCGCCGTCAGAGCGGCCACCACAGCGGGGGACATCACGGAGCTGCTGCTGGCGCTGGCTTCGCCAGTTGTCGCTGCTAGTGCGGGGGTGGAAGCGGATGCTGGCTGGGACTCCTTCTTTTCCTTCTTCACCTTCTTCTTGACCTTCTTCTGGACCTTCTTTGTGGGCTTCTTGCTGCGCGCGTTCACCCAGGGATCAATGTCGCTGTCGCTGCCACTGAAGAACGGATTGAAATCGGAGCTGGCATCGCTGGCCACGCTCCTGCGATCGCTGTCCCGATCGAGCTCCTCGTCGGCATCCTCCTCGTCCTCGTCCTCATCCTCCTCGTCGTCGTCTTCGGCAAAAGTCTCGCTGTCGGCCCCCTCGCTGTCGCTGTTCGAGTTGGCCCCAAAGTCCCGACTGGGCGTGCGGGCTGCCTCCTCGTCGCTGTCGCTCATTTGCCAGGCGGCCCCTGCGCTCATTTTCTTTTTCTTCTGCGACGATTTGGTCTGGACGCCGTCGCCCTTTCGCTTGCCCCGTCCACCGTTTTTGCCATTATTATTGTTGTTGTTGTTGTTGTTCGAGGCGGCTGTCTCGGTGCCGGCAGACAGGGGCGTTGGTGTGTCATCGTAGAGGCCAAGAATGCGATTGATGCGATTGCGATCGGGCGCCGGAAAATGTCGCTCCACAAACGACTGGAAAACACCTCTGAAAAGGAAATAATTTCAGCTAGAAATCACACAGGGAAAGGGGAAAAGGCGGGTCGGTCTGCCACTTACTTGGCCGTCGACACAAAGTCCGTTAGCTCTCCATCATCGCGCTCTAGCTGATCCAGGGTTCTGGCCTCCCCCGTGGACTGCAGACCGATGACCACACACTTGCCGTACTTGATGGACTCACGGGCCACCAGCACCGCGTGATTGACCTTCGCGGCAATGCACAGATACTTGAAGAAACGCTGATGCGATGACCAGAACTGCCCCCACATGGTCTTCTTCATGCGACTCTCGGCGTCAATCAGTTCGGCGGCCTCCGTGAACTTCTGCATGGCCTCCACCCAGAGCTCCACAGACTGGTCGTAGATCTTTCGGAACTCCTTGGTGAGGGGCACCTCTTCGATCTTGAAGCTGACGCCCTTGAAGCTCAGCTGGCGGGCAATGTACATGCCGCGTAGCTTCATGTCCATGGCAACGATTTCCATGGCACCAACACCGCTAAAAACAAAAAGGCCAGATTAAATCGGATGCACGCAACGAATGAGGGCTTCCGCCACTTACCGTCGCTCTACGGCTGTGATAAAATCATTGAAATTGCTAAAGGCCGTGCCCTGACCCCACAGTCCCAGTCGGACCATATAGGCCATATTCTTGGGCTCCGAGGCGCCCGTGGCGGAGGCATAGACCACACGGGCCTTGGGCAACTTTTGCTGCAGCTCGAGGACAGTTTGTCCGGTTTTTGTGGGCTTGCCGGAGCCCACGGGACACAGATTCTTGGCCTTGTGGCACTCATCGAAGATGATTAGACCCTCAAAATCCTCGCCACACCACTGCAACAGCTGGCGGAAGCGCGAACGATACTTGCCCGTCTTGTTGTTCGATTCCCCAATGAGGGCCGAGTACGTGCTGAAGATTACGCCGCGTTTCACATTGTTGTTCACATCGGAGCTGATTTTGGCGTATTTGAACTACAGAGAAAGATAGCAGAGAGAGCAGAGAAAGGAGTATGAATGGAGGATCGGATCGGATCAAAGGAAGAGACCATACTTTATTCAATGGATGCACACCAATGCGAGAGGCTCCAATATCGATGAGATCCCGCTGGGCATCGTACTTCAGATCATTCGATACGGATATCCACAGCGCCTTCTTGCGTCCCTTGAGAAAGTTCTCATAGATGATGCCCGCAATGGTGCGACCCTTGCCCACGCCAGCGCCATCGCCAATGAGGAAGCCGGCACGACTGCCATCCGGCAGCAGGTGATCGTGCGCCTGCGAGGCATACGTTATGGACTCCAGCTGCAGGGCGCTCAGCTGTCCCGAACTGATCGTGTCGTTGGGTATCGACATCTTGTAGTAGACATCGCAGGGCTCCACAGAGCTGAGAGAGGCGGTCTCCACCACAGCATCGGGATGCTTTTTGCCCAGCTTCACTGTGCGCCGGAGAGAGTGTTCAAAAGAGTCACAAAAGGAGCACAAGAATACGCATTTATGTTTGGCGGATACTCACGTTTGGCTGGCCAGTAATCGGCATATGTCTCGGCCACACCCATCTCCTCGTAGTCCACTTCGTCCTCCTCCTGCTGAACATAGGCAGCCGCTGCGGCGGCGGAGGCTGCTGCTGCATTGGCCTGGGCCTGCTGCATGGACTGCTGCATCGACATGGACATGGACATCGACATGGGCCCGGGACTGGTGCCGGACATCAAGGAGGTGCCTGGCGAGGGGGTACGCTTCATTGATTGCATGAACATCTGGAACACATTGTTGGGTATGCCGCTGGTCAGATATTCCGGATTCATGGCAATCAGTTTCTGTACAGCCTCCATCATCGATGTGCTGCCCTTTGTGCCACCGCCGCCAGTAGGTGCTCCTCCTCCAGCTCCCCCTCCTGCTGCTGCGGCTGCTGTGGCGCTCGCTGGTGGCATGGCCACCTTGGAAACTGCTCCCTTGAAGGGACGCACCACCGGCAGGGCAACACCGCCTGCCCCTGGACCCGCAGCGCCGCCGGCATAGCTCACTGCAAGAGACGCAAGGAACGGGAGGGAAAAAAACAGGATGTTTCGTGTAGGTTTCGAGTTTTGTTGGTTGCAAATGTCATTTGTTGGTCGATTGTTTGTTGTATGTGGTGCATGTGGCATGTGGAATGTTCAGGGAGAGATATGCATTGAATAGAAAGAGACAACAGGCATCGGTAGATAGAAAGAGACAGAGAGAGAGAGAGAAAGGGAAAGGGAAAGAGCGTTCATAAGCAAACAATTGTCAAATTGAGGAAACCTACGAAGGTGGGGAAAAATATATATGTATATGTAAATCTTTCAATTGAATTGCATCCAAAATCCTCCACAAACAACAACTACCCAATAAACAAAAAAAACTGAACGAAAGAGAGAGAGAGATACATCACACAGACATACATCAGGCTCGAAACGAAAAGAAATATAATCGAAATACGTTCAGCGTTTCATTCGAACGAAAGCTTAACGGAGCGTACATCGACCACAACGGAAGAAAAACAGCGTACAGTTATTTGCTGTCACATGTGCATCGGCGCTGCTGCTGCGCCGCCAGTCCAACAACACTTTTTGTCCCATTTTGCCTGCTGTCTACGCACACAGACGCACTGCAACGCCGAACGAAAGCTCTTTGAAGCGCAAATCAAATGTTGGAGAGCCTTCGGGAGCTTTTGAAAGCCGTACATCGATCTGCTCTTGCAGGCATGTGCAGGCATATGAAAGCTTTCGCTCGACATGACTGGACATGCAATCTTCTTACAAGGAAACACAACAACAAAAGTATCAAGTATTCAATTCAATCCATCAATTGGAAAACTGTTTTGATGTACAGCTTACATCGAGTATACATAGTTTTTGGTTTCCTTCATCGAACGTATATCAAAGGAATGGCAGAATATTAGCAAATATCGCTACTCTTTACTCGTTGGTGGCTGGATGGTCCCTCTTCCGTTTGTGTTCTACCGTTTCCCATCCAACCTTTTCTTGTACATAATTTATAAGGAAATTTCTGAAGTTTTAGTGCAATTTCTCGGGGCCATCGACAACGATGCAGGATCATCGAGAAGGATGACTTGTTAAGTAGCAGCGTTTTGAGAAGATTCTGGTGCTTCTCCATATCCTCCGCCGATTGAGAGCTCTTCTGTGTCTCAAGTAATCCGCTGTCCTGCACCTTGAGATAGTCCGGATTGCGGAAGAGCACCTCGGCGCCTTCCATCGTTTCAGACATCGAGAATTTGCACAAGGAACTGCCGGGGCTGAAAGCACACGACGACAAGGATGACGACGACGAAGCCACCGCCTCCTCCTCCTCATCCTGCACATCGCTCTGTGAGGACTGAAACGACAGTGGTGGATGGCCAGTGGCTCCACCACAATGCTGACGTTTTTGTTCTCCACCGAGGAGAACAAAAAGTCGGATGTCGACTCCTGGCTACGCCATGCAGCACGCTTCATATTTTCCAGCGCCTCGTTCTGGATGGCATGAAAGTTCTCCATGGCCGCCGCCACAGCTAGTTTCACCAGCTGACAGGTATCCTCCCAGCAGGGGGGACCGGCAGACACACCCACGTTGTGATAATGGTGATGGTGATGATGATGATGATGATGATGATGATGATGATGATGATGATGATGATGATGATGATGATGGTGCACCTCTTGATCCCCTGTAGCCGTCTGCTGGTCGGCCGCCTTCTCCATTTGCTCTTTGTCTTGTGGGTCGATTGGATTCATTACCGAAGATGAAGATCCAACAGAAACAATCAGAAAGAAAATGAAAATCAATAAGCTGCAATAATTTCGTGAAAGCTTTGACCAAAAATAATAAATCTCTAAAGAATTTTGTGTGGTTGTTGGAACGTTTTGTAGCAGCCAGAAATTTCTATAGAGCCGCCTTCATGGAGGGGAAATGTTTGGAAATGCTAGAAAAGCATTTCCTACTTTGACGAGAGGAAATATATTACATAGAGTCCACCAAAAACGAACATTCAATCCTTCATTCACACAAGATACAACAAAGTTAAAAAAAGACCAAAAATAATAAGAGCAGTGTTACAGGACACTGAAGGATAGGACATCATCTATACAGTTGCGTCCAAAATATTAAAAGTGCTGCTATAGCTCGTGAAAATATTGTGTGTTTAAGGATACAGATCGGTATCTCATTTATAATAATTTTAAGAGTATTTATAGATCCATTCCATTCGAGCATCGAACATTTACTATACCATATCTAACGATCCGAACAGCAATCATACAACATACTAACACTTTTAGGTAACTCTTTTGGCCCTTCCAAGCTCTTTTATCAGTCAATTTTGGAGTATATTCTATTACATACATGCGAGTATATTGTATTTATACTGAAATTTAGATTATAGTCCTGCATAAACTGACAACCGAATCGATTCAGTGGTACTCGGTATTCGCTTCATTGGGTCCTCTACAATCCATCACAATGCTCGACCAAAACGGACTGGAAAAAGCACGAGTATCCGAAAATTTCGGTTTTTTCTTCTCGCTCACTCTCTTGTATAGAAACAGAGGCATGTCGAGGCACGCGTGCCTCTATAGAAAACCTTCCGAACCGTTCCGGATGCTGATTCCAAACTGATTCCTATTCTGATGTCCGCTGAATGTGCATCAGTATCGAGTAATTTTGAAAGACCTTTTGAAGACCCTTGTTCTAGCGAAAATATCCTTGTTTTTTGGTTTAAGAATGCCTACATTCTAGGGGACCAGCACTTGTATTATGTTGAACGCAGCTGTAAGATCAGTGTCGTGTGGATTGGTACGAGTAATTCGGTAATACACTTGTCTACGCTTTTCTTGGTTGTTACCAACATTAATCGACTTACTCTGCGCCAGTAAAGACGCGGCCATATTGAAATTAGCGGCAGAAGCACCACCAGCACTCCCACTCCCACCGCCACCGACACCGCCACCGCCCATTGCTGACGCATAGAAGTTGGAGGCGCCGCCACTGGAGGTTGATGTGGAGGTGGATGTGGAGGAGTGCGAGTGCGAGGGCGAGGCACTGCCACCCTTGGAGGCCACGTAGGCGGCGAGGTTCATCAGTTCGTTGGTGGAGAGGCTGTTCAGGTAGCTGCCGGCGCCGCTGCTCAGGTAGCTGCTGGCGGACCCACCGCCCCCACCGCCGCCGGCCCCCGCATTAAAGTGGGGAGTGGCGGTGGCAGTGGCAGTGGCAGTGATTGTGCCCGGGACCGAGCTGCTGGTCCTTGCTGCGGGTGGTAGTTTGGGGCCCATGGCTGGACGGACGGCAAAACGAATGCAAAACGAAAGGAAAAAACCAAAACAAAAGCAAACCAAAGCAAAATAAAGGGTTTCAAGGGGTGGAGTAAAACAAGGACAAGACAAAAGGGGGTGGCAAGGGGTATAAACATAGAGAGGGGGGGTAGACGGGGAGGGGGGTATAAAGAGAGTGTGTGTGGGAGATAAAGAAAGAGAAGAAAGAGAGAGAAACACAAGGGACATTAATTAATTTCAATCGTTCCAAACAAATTTCATCTTTTTCATCCTTCTGTCTGTCCGTCTCTGTTGCACGCATTGGTGGGTGTTTCTGTGTATGTGTGTGTGTGGGTGTGTATGTGATGGCAAGGTACATTGATAACAAGGTGAGGCATTCTCCTACTTCCACAGATCTAATTTTAAAGAAATACTAAACGATATAAGACCCCTCCCTCTCTATCCGTGAGTTGTACAAAAATTCGTACAAAACTCTAGAGAATACAAGAGAGAGCATAAGCTGCCTCCTCTCTCTCTCTGTGCACGGCTCACCTGTAGCTCTGTAGCCGAGAGAGTTGTAAAATCCTTTCTTCTAGAGACTGCTCAGGATATGTCCTGCATCCTCAATCTTCTACAAGTCTTAGCCGAGCTAAGATTTTACTCAAATTCAATAAAAAGTTAAACGGAAATTCCCAAATTGATTCCCATAGCAATACGATATAGCTCTCTCTCTCTCTTGCTCTCTTTCTGTGGCTGTGTGCCTCACCTTGTGTGTTGCAAATGCTTGTCTTGTGTGTGGTTTTGTGTGTGTTTTGTTTCAACTTACCCGTCAATTTCTTTGGCATATTGTTTAAACTATTCTCTAATCCTACTTTTCTGGCTATTATCGGTACTGATCCTTTGGACGTCAGTTCTAGCCCCACCGTTCCGGCTCCGGCTGCGGCTCCGGCTCCGGTTCCGACTGCTTTCACTATTGGTAATCCTTTCAATCCGGCTGCGGCTGTTCCCGGCACTCCAATCTTAATATTATAGCTGCTGCTGGTGGTGATATTATTGTTGTTGGTTCGCAGCAGGGAAGTGGGCTTATTGTTGTTGTTATGATTGCTGATGGTTATGGTTTTGGTATCGCTGTTGCTATTGCTATTGCTGCCCGCTGGACCCTTCGTTACGCCCACACCGCTACGTATGTTCTGGGCGTAGGTAACAGCTGTGTTCAGATCGCGACCGCCACCTGGAGAGAGAGATATCACAAGCAAATACACACAAGTACATATTAATGACCCGATCCAATCCATTTCAATGATATATATATATGTGATATAGCATAGCCATGTTCGCTGTACAAATTACCCACAAGTGAACGGCCACTAACAAAAGTCATCCCCTGCCCAAGTCACAAGCTGTCATTGGATGTTCCTTAACATTTATCATTGTGTGAAGTCACTCCCGAAAATTCAGTACGAAAATCTCCTACAACTATTTAATTGTGTGGGTTATCGTTTGCCTCCGACAGTAATTCAATAAAATGGTATTTGGTGTTCTATAATGGAAACAAATTTGATTGATATATGAAACGTGCCCGCATAAAAGAAGCCGCTGCTGATGCCGATGCCGAGAGTGCAAAAACAAACGACACTCAGTGCGTATGACGAGGGACATTGATGTTCGGCTGAAGACTGGGACAGAGGTGGGCTGATGATCGACTCGAGTCTCTCTCAATGTTTCTGGTTTGCTTCCAAATTCAAAAATCTTTCCTTGATTTTCTTGTGCTATTCTGGCACGTGTTTTTGTTGGCAATTTCCCCTTGGCCCGTTTCCGGTGATGGAATGTGTGAATTTGTAATTTTGGAATACCTTTAACTTGATGCCAAAACATTTCGAATGGATTCCTCAGAAATATGATTCACATTTTCATTGCACAATTATGCAGACGATAATCAGCATATAACCAGGCCCAAGACTTGCCCCCCGCCCCGTCCCTGCCTCCGCCCCGGCATTTAACCTCACGGCAGCAGCGACAGCGGCAGCGGCAGTGGCAGTGGCAGTGGCAGCAACCCCCGGTCCTCATTCAAGGTAAATAACTAATTAATGAGCAAAGATACAGATATAGATACAGATGCAGATGCACATAATACATAATATGCAGCAGGAATATACGGGATATACATATACGTACGTACAGTATGTGCTAGGAAGGGGGCCTTTGGCTGTGCATGTAATCATAATTATATGCAACCAGACACATACAGACGAGTACATATGTGGCACCCAATGACACATACAGCAATGGCAAAGGATGCCGTTGCAGTGGCAGTTGCAGTAACGATGGTTACCGCGCGGTCAAGATGCATAAACCCCCACCCCCCCGATCGCCCCGCCCCCCAAAAACCGCAAATCAAATACAAATCGTAGACGCAAAATCGAATGGACAACTCTGCCTTTGACAGACGTGAAAACTAATTAAATTCTCGCGGGTATAGCCAAGGATATCCAAGCCGAATGAATGTTGGAATCGCCTCAACACTACGGTGAAAGACACACCTAGAAAAAACCTATTGAAACGCTTTTGTCGAGGCATACGAGGTGCTCCAATCTTTCAAGACACTGAAAACTCGACAACCGGCGAAAAGTGTCAAAGAGAAAGCTCGCGAGGGCATGGAGCTGTCGTGATTCGTGACTCGATGCCGAGAATGCAAAGACAAAATATAAACTGAAGTTCAATATATTCGTAAAAAGCCTTTGTAGGACAGATGCGACTACGAGTATAAAAGTCTAAGCCCGACCTTGACCCTTAGTTATCCAGCTGGTGCATGATATCGTCGATAGGTTTGCTTATGAGGTTAGGAAGTCCTCCCGGATCGAGGTATGTCTTTATCCTTCTTAGTCGCAATGCTGCAGGGGTTTCGACGTCTCGTTCATCAAACGATTCCTATCTTCCTTTCCTGAACCATTCAAATCATTGATTTTCAATTGTCGAAGCACTTTGTAATTATCCATCGATTGATGGATGGATGCCATGCCCCTTGGCATGGGGCATTGAGCATGGGGCATTTGCTAATCAAGTTTAATAATTCAGTCAAGATGTCCACCACCAAGTATGACGCACAGAGGCAGGACAGGAGCCTACCATCGTGGATATATCTTCAGTTCTACTCGTAAATGTATATGGGGGGGGGGGGCGTTACCTAATATACGTGACGCACAAATGCGGAGGTGGTGCCCACACACATAATTGCCACATATATACTCCGCACTGTACTGCGTACATGTATACTATATCCATATCGAGAAAATCTAATGCAAACACAATGCACGCTGCTCGCTGCACATTGAAAGGACATCTTTGTGGTGGCCGCCTGGCCGGTGGGAGACGACACCTCCAACCGCCAACCTCTTGCTCTCCTCCCTCCCCTCTCTCTCTCTGTTTGTGCATTTGAGGGGGAGGTCAGTTGGTGGGACAGGTCCATCCGTTTGAGCCAGGTCGATTGGGGGACAGATGGCACTGGGGGCATTTTCATTAATGTTTCAGTGGACTAATAAAAGTTGTCATTTCATTAATATTGAGACAGATGTCATGGAGCCGATGCCACTCTGATTCACTGAAAGTCAACCGAGTCCCACACCTGTTTCCTGTTCTGCTGAATAAGTTCTGGATGCTATCGATGGTTCCCTTCCCATTGGGGTCCCATTGATCCCATTGGAGATCACAAATACTATTTCTAAATGGAATTCATTGGGAGATTTTCTGCTTACCAGGCACTTCTATTAGATCTGGATCTTCGTCATCGTCAAAATCGGAGCCAGAGTCCTCTTCATCAAAATTATCGTCGTCGTCGTCGTCGACGCCGTCCAAAAAGGCTTTCCGCTTTTTTGATGTCTGCAACAAAAAAACAAAAAAAAAAACATGCAATTAATAATATTGGTACACAGTACTTTTGTGGTATTCAAATGGTATTTTTCTAGTATTTATTTAGTATTTCCTAGTTGAAATTTCTAGTATTTATTTGGTAGTACTCTAGCATATCTTTTGAATATTTTGGAATTTATTGGTGTTTTTCTAATTAATTATCTTTTATCATTAATTTGACATTTTCTAGTATTTTTCTAGTATTTGTCGGGTTTTAAAGTATTCATTTGGAATTTCCGAGTATTTACTTGGTTCAAGTGATACTCATTTATCTCCCTGGTATATTTTAGTATTTTCTTGGTATATTCTACCATTCATTTGTGATTTTTTTATTATTTATTTTGTTTTTTTTTATTATTAATTTATTATTTTCTTTAAATAATGCGTTTGTTGTTTTTAGTATTTATATAGTATTCACATGGTATTTTATAGTATTTATATTGCATTCTTGTTATTAGTTTATAAGTTTTACTTATTTTTCCAAAAACTTGAAGAAAAAAAGATAACTTGCAATTTTGTAGACTTTATAAATTGCATTCTTCCTCATACTTTCACCAATATATATATATAAACATGTATTAACATGGCATATCTCAAGATAAAATAATATAATCCTGTATGGCAGGATAATTATCAAATTTGATCAACAAAATTTCTCTCAGTGGACGCAAGAGGCGGCAAAAATCAATAGTTTTGATAGTTTTCACATCTTTCACAGGTTACATTTCCATTTGGAATCACCCAAAAAAAAAACAATTAAGGTCCATACACGCAGGCACAGAAAAAGCAGAAAAACGAGATGAAAACAAAAAGCACAATAAATGTGACACAAAAGAAGAGCGAAAAAAAACCGCACATATATTTGTATAGCACACTTTTCAGAGCACGGCACAGGCACACACACACACACACACATACAGAACGGGGTAGCAAATGGGAGAAAAAGAGAGCCAGAGGGAGAGAGAGAGAGAGAAAGTTGAAGGAGTTTCCGTTTCACTTGTTTAGAAAAAACGGCACAAAAAGCACGAGAAAAAAAAGCAACAGAAAAAAGCGCGAAGACAACGAAAGGGGGGGGGGGAGGGGGTGGGAAAAAAGGGGAGAAAAAGCTGTGAAAGCGAGGCGCTGAGAGGCGGACACTCACGGAAAGAGACGACGCACCGAAGGAGGTCACAGATGCGTTTCTGACGCGATGGGAACTGGTTCTGTTCTCCGTTTCGGCCTGGTTTTTGGGGTCTTCTGGGGTCTCTGGTTGTCTATTTGCTGGAGTGGTGTGCGACTGATTCGATGCTCGTGTTGGAGCCAACTACCGCCACTTTGCCAGGACTCAGATTCAGAGCCAGAACCAGACCCGGGCCCGGGTACGGCCTCTGCCACTGCCACTGCCACTGCCACGACATGCCTCTTGTCTACATGGCACACAGAGTACCCCGTAGCCGCCCCCCGCTCCCTCCCCCTCCCCCCGAATGCTGGGAATATTCACCGTTTCATGTCGGAATATTCTAGCAGGAGGCAGCAGGAGGCAGCAGCAGGACCAAACGGCTGCAGTTTTTCGATAGTAACGGGTTAACCCGTGGAGGGGGTGCGGCTCCTTTTGGGGGTGGGTTTTGTGTCTGCCGGACGGACATCAAGAAGAACAGAACTGGAAACAGGCCGATAAACAAACGAGGTGGCGTCGACTGCCGAGAGTCCTACTACCAACCCTTTTTCGCACAGGCACGCACAGTGGTCCACATTGTCCAAATATCGCACACAAAACCGAGCTCGAATCTCGGACTTGGAAAAGTTTTGTGACTGTTCAAGACATGTTCATCGTCGGACATACAGCTGCGACGAAAAAAATAGCACCCGGGGACTAATGTCCGGACGGATTTAGCTTAAGCAATATTCCTAAGGAACGTTGTTAAGACTAATATCAAAACTTTAAGGTATATTTTATCGTATCCCAGAGCACTGGTATGATTTGTACACTCCGAATAAAGTTATTTCAAAATAAAAGGATTTTATCCGAAATTTGGGCACCAATTTCTTCCTGTCTTCTCCTATTCCTTCCTGTCAAAAGTAGAATTTTCCTCGAACTATGAGTACCCATTTTACGTTCTTGTAAACAAGATCTCAATTTTCTGCTACTTGGGGATTTTTTAAGATCCTTTTTTCAAGAGCTAGACCGATTGCTCTCACGAATGGGGATATCGCGCTTTTCTTTCAGGTGTTTCTTGTTGGAAAAACATTTGAACAACCGACAATTTGCCCCACCTTAGCATAGGTCCTGCCATCTTTCGCCTTTTTCATCACTTTAGTGCTTTTCAAGACCCATAACTACTTAAATTTTGTAAATTTCTTGTAACAATCGGCGTAAGACAACGATTTTTAGTTCAATCAAGAACTAAAAATACCAAAAAGCTCAGAAAAGTAAAAGCTTTTGCGTAGAACAGTTACTGGGGCTATTTTTGTTGCGCTCTTCTTCCGCAAAATTGCCTAGAGTCATAGAGAACCGTTAGAATTGAGAGAGTAAGCACACTTCTCTCAGAGAGGAGACACGTAAAGCTTCATGACATTGCAGTAAAGTGCAGGAAATGTTGGACAGTGGTCATGTTTTGAAAGAATATAGACGGTCGTACCTAGTGGTGCTATTTTTTTCGGAGCCACTGTACACTCGCTTTTCTCGAAATTACGATTCAAGTTTCATTGTTTTTTGATTTCCTTTTCTGATCTGCATTCCACTGTGCTCCACTGGACCCCAAAAAGGGGTTGGAATGTTGCTCTCTCCTTCCCCCCAACCCCCGCCACTGCAACCACCTCCTTTGCCTTCTACCGTTCCCATGAGCCACCTTCTCGCTTCTTCTTCTTCATCGTTCCACCGAAAGGCAGCAACAAAATGTTTGGCATTGCAGAGATACGATACGAAGCTTCGTCCTCCATCGATGCGGCATATGCAGGTGGGGGTGACCTCCCCTCCACATGCCAGAGAGAGGGTGGTAGGGTGGGAGGCAGGGAGGCAATATGAAGCCCGACGCATGTACAGCAATTAGAGCGGGACAGAGTGATGTGTGAGAGGGTGGTGCATATCTCTCCCTCACTCTCTATATATCTGACATCCTACATATTCGATATGGGATCTTGGCTTTAAATCAGAGCACAGTAAACACTCGTGAAATGGAAGCCCAAGTCCCTTTCGATCACGACCAAAGCTTTGAATACCATATGAGACTTGAGATCGTAATCCAAGCCTAAGGAAACCTAAAGAAGCCAAGTCCAATTTAGGTCCAAGTAGGAGCATTATTTCACTGATTTCTGAAGTATCGAAGTATCGCTTCTATCCTTCCTTTTAGCTATCGTTTGCGCTTGAAAACCCACAAGAAACAAATCTTGAATTAAAAATGGAAAATGGAAATGCATATCCCTTGTCCTACCCCATCACAATGCCCTCCCTTCCCCTCCTGTATCCCTTCGTCTCGTTTTAGATGTGCAACATTTTTGTTGACACACAAAATAAAATCAAAACGAATGACCTTGCAACGCACACACACACGCACAGAAAGAGTGTCTCTTATGTGCAACATACATCAACATCAACACGCTGTTGCTGCCACACACACACACACACCCACACACAGACACGAGCAAAAGAGAGAAATTTTTTTTAAATATCTCAAAATAAAGGACAACATTTTTGGGGGCCTATCAAAAGGGTTGATTGCAAAAACAAACGAAGATCAAAATAAAAACAAAAAATTGGAGATAAAACTGCCCCACAAAAAGGACGAAGAGAACGCACGCACAAAAAATACAAGAATACGGAACCAAATACGAACAAATGAATACCCTCGAATGGGCTTTGGAATGAATCGATAATGAAACGATTCAGGATTTGAATGCTGATAAATCCCATAAGATATTTGAACACTCAGAGAAAAAAAAACAGGCTTTTTCTTCAACAGTTCTCAACACACTACACAGAGTTTACAGGGTATAATTGCACCGACTATGTGCAGAAAGAGAGAGAGAGAGAGAGAGAGAGGGGGTAGAGAGAAAGAACCTGTGAGGAGAGGGAGTGCCCGGTCAGACATTGGGGTCCCTCTAGGCGCATGCGTCACAACAAGCGCCCGAATGCAATAACCAAAGAGCAGACAGCGATACATAAGCCCTGCTCCCTCCCTCACACACCGCTTTCGGCACCATCCCAGCCATCCTTTCCACTGCAGCGCTGCCGTTTGTGGGAGTGGCAACCATTCGGGATGATGCCGGGCTACAGTGGAGCCTCCTCTCTGAGGGATGTCAATCTACCGACCACCGGGCACTCTAGGGTTTATGTCCCGGCTAGCTCCCAAGCGGCACAGGGGTTGTCGACTCCGCTAAGCAACAAGTGCAAAAAATAACGAAATGCACTTTGCATACCCTATGAAGGGCCGGGGGTCATATTTGTAGTTTCTGGAATTTACAGATGTATAGGAAATATATATAATATATTAACATCTTATCTTTACAAGAAACACACGAAAACCAAAATATTAGGCTTTTATCCTTCATCCCAAGGATATAAATGACAATAATAATAAATAAACAAATAAGGGAAAAGGATTATCGCCACATAAACACAGAGCTGTGTTTAACACAAACAAAACAGGGATATCCCCTCATTCTATTGATTTGTTTAGCTTGGAAGCGTGGCAGGATAAACAATAGTGAATGGGACCTGCAGGATGGGATACTATTAATGTTAAAAAACATTGTGGAAACAGCCACAAAGTCAAAAGAAACCCTATAAAATACACGATTTTCTTTATATTTAATACATTACATATCTTAACCCCCGGTGAACAGCACACACCTCTTGTAGGGTATCATCCCGATCCATCAATTAAACAACAACAACAAATTGAAGCACCCCTCCCGCCCACCCACACGCTGCACAGGCGGCGCCACGCCGCAACATGGATCGCATGGCCTTAACCCTAACCTAGCACAACTTTTTTAACGGAATTCATTAACTCTCGCGCGCCGCCTCCTCAGTCGTCGAAATCTGGACAGAGCACGCGGCACGTGCGAGCGAGATGGCAGGCGGAAGCACACACGCAAAAAACGCATGGTTTCCAAAGCAAAAGTCACAACAAAAAGAGTTCCCTTCTCTTCTGTTGAAGTACTGCAAAAAAGCGATTTGATGGTGGGGGAGCGGAAGGGGCAAATGAGAGAAGGCAGAGCGAAGGAGTGCAAGGGAGATGACAGGGAAGAGAGTGCAGAAAAGCTAAGAAATGCAACGGTGTATACGGGGCAAAAGAGAGGCTTAGAGCAGAACAAAAAAAAACTATTGAATGAGTAGTCGGTCGGTCGTGTGCTGTGTTTTGCCACTTCCTCTTTTCGCTTATACGATGACGCTTCTTCCATCTCTCTCTACGGTGCTTCTTCGGTCCTCTTCTGCAGCTGTTCTCGTTCCATACTCTGCTCTTCAGCTGCTACTGCTTCTTCTTAGGGTTCCACTGCTTTTACATTTTACATCTTTGTTTGTTGTTTTCGTTTTAAAAACGGTTAACCATGCGTGTTTTGACAATAATATATTTTTGGCCATTTCCTTTGCATTAGTGTGCATTCATATGTTAGTGTGTGTTTGTGCGTGTGTTGCGTGTTTTAGCAACAAAGAAAATGTATTAAGTCATTCTGCAGGCACAGTCAGATGCAGCGGCGACCAACAAACACGCACACACACACACACAAACTCAAAAGCAACAGAACAAATGTTCCCTGCACTTACCATTTTGGCGCTGCAATTGTTTTGTTTTTATATTTCTAGATGATTGTAATATATATTTATGTATAACTACACGGCAGTAATTCGATCACTTCTTTTTGTCTCAATAACACACGTTTTTCCACTTCCACTCTTCGGCGCCTCGCCTCTTTCGCGTGCTTAACTCTTTCGTCCCGTTCTTTATCTGGCGTTCCTCCTTCTAGCGCGCTTTCTGTCCAGCAGCAGCACAACACCGCCGCCGAGGGGCGCAACCGAAGGATTGGGTGGCTGCAGCGAATGGGAACGCGTCTGTGTGCGGGCAGGGGCGGGGAAATGCTCCACCGTCCTCTTCGAGGGGAACGGAACACAGTTAAGGGCCGGGCCGGGTCGGTTGTGCGAGGGGGCCGTTCTGGTGGTTTTTCTGCCGCAGCACGCGGTAAAATATTACGGTTAATTGTTAATATGCTGGCTGCTCTGCCGACGCGAATGCCGCTGCATGGGCACAATATGAAAAACAAGTGCTAGAGCAGCACCACAAACGACAAACGGCAACAAGAACTAGAAGAACAGCCGGAGCAACAACGAAAAGAAGGAGGAAGGAAACAAAAAAGAAATCGAGAAGCCGAAAACACACGTAACATCAACTCTAGACGCACTACGTCACAAATCTCAAAATATACCGTAAATATACTGACGACTTCAAGTTCTACCAGCAGTATAATTTTCGGTATTTTTGTTATCGATAACTTTATAACCATCTATATAAACCATCGATATGAAACCATCGGTATAATTTTATATCAATAACACAATCGATATTGAGAAACTGCCACCACCAGCGATTTCAGCTGTCACGACCTATCGAAGCACTGCCATCTCAATTGCATTTGTGGGGAGATTTTCCGTGGCGGCCGTTTTGAAGACCAGCGGCGCCCTTTGGCGCAGTTGTGGCCCACTATTCCGCGCTGCCTAGGCCCCCAGACCACCACGGAGCAACAATCCGACCACAGAGAAGACCCACTATCGATCATTTGTATATCGAGAGAACGGATGCTGCGGAATTGCGGAAGATTTAAAATCTTTGGACAAACAAAAGCTTACTGATATATGTCAGATATATAAATGAATCCTTTAGAGGATATACAAATTAGCCTAAATTTATTTCTGAAGCCATACACATTGGCTAAACCACATAAATGATAAATATATGTAGATAAAAAAAACCATCATTTTATGATACGTATTATATAATGAAGAATCCTGTGGTATGTTAGGTTGCATCCTGGTTCTGCTGGTGCGGCTGGATGGCCAGGAAGATGTCATCGACGTTGTTGAACTTCAGAGAGATATTCTCCACGAACTGCAGCTGGTCCAGCTGGAAGTCGCTGCTGAAGTCAAAGGCCACGATCAGTTTCACAAGGAACACCTTCATGATGAACAGCCCATACCGTCGGCCTGTAGGGCAGTAGGGAAAAAAAGAAGAGTGAAAAAAGTTACGATCCAAAAATATCCCTGGGAGGGGATGAAGGGGAATGATATGTGGCTGCAATGAAACTATCGAGGGTGTCTGCTATGAAGCTAAAAAAGGTTGATGCTATGAGATTTCCAGAGGTGGATGCTAGGAAATGGCTGCTGTGAAACTCTTAAGGTGGCTGCTCTTAAACTCCTAAAGGGGTAAGCAAAATAAGGATTGTGGATTCGTCTAGAGATCTGGGATCCTCGGAGATAGATCTTCACTTACCAATGCAGGAGCGCAGTCCCTTGGAGAAAGGCAGAAAGCTGTAGGAGTGGCGCCTCTGCTGCTTTTGCTGCTTCTGTTGGCCATTCGTCTTGGGGATTGAGGATCCGGAGATGTCCTCGCCCTCCGGCGACTGATCTGGCTGATCGTCCTGGTCGAGGAAGCGTTGCGGGTCGAACTGCTTGGCATTGTCGCCCCACCATTCCTCTTCGCGCTGCATGTTGAAGGTGTCCAGCACGATGATGCTGTTCTGAGGCACGACGGCCTCGCGTCCCGGCAGCTGGAAGTCCCGACTGACGTGCCGCAGGTTCATCGGAACAGTGGCCAACAGGCGCAGGGCCTCGCTGACGAAGGCATCCAGGTAGCGCAGCTGCTGCAGCTGCTCCAGGCCGACATGGGGGGCATCCGGAGTTGAGCCCTGGCCTTGGCCCGGGAAGACGCTTGCGATCTCCGCTCGCAGCCGCTGCTGGCAGTCGCCCTTGTGGGTGGCCAGGCAGAGCAGGGCCAGCATGATGCTGTTGGAGACCGTCTCAAACGACTGCAACAATGCAGGGGATGTGGTTAGTGGTTCTGCCTTAGGTCGAAGGGGCTACCCACCACCAAGACCATGGACTGGGCCTCGTCCTCGATCTCCTGCAACGTCAGCTCCCCGTTGGCGGCCAGTTGGAAGATCTGCTCGATGAAGATGCGCCGCTGCCAGGCGGTTGAATCCTCGCCAGCACCCTCGCTGAGGGCGGTCCGCAGCTGCCAATTGCGATGCTTGCTCTGCACAATCCCAGCCACAAACTCCACCAGCAATTGGTTGCACTTCTCCGCCTCCGCGTATAGCTCGGGGGCCAGCAGGCGGTGCAGCAGATCGATTTGCAGCCACGGCTTCACCACTCTGATGGCCGAGATCTCCAGCAGCCTGTGCGAATGGAAAGGCATCAAAGAGGTTGCCCTGATCCTGGGGCTACCTATCTGTCCCATGGCTACTCACCGCTTGTAGCTGGAGGCGATGTGAGCGTCATCCGTTTGGGTGAAATTCGTTGGGGTTCCCATGACAGTCACTGGAAAAGGGAACGAGGATTTCAGGCAGGACTTTTTACTCTGCAAAGTCGAGAACAACTGTGGGCTTTTCCTGCCTGTTCATAGAGATGAGGCTATCTTGATGTCGAGCTACGTGAGCCTCGACTCGAAGTGTAGCGTTGCTCCTACTCTGACTCGAACTCTGGCTTTAACTGCATGATGGCCATTAGGAAATTGCACTCTCTCCCTCTTTTTGGTAGCCAACATCCAACCACGATCAATCGTTCATAATTTATAGACAAAAGTATGTGCGTGGGATGGGTGTTTTTCGGATTACGTGCGTTGCATGGAAACGGGGCAAACGTGTCGAACCGCGAAGGGCAGGAAAACATTGGACGGGGAGAGTCTATTCCGCAATGCGTTTTGTGGGGCTACTTACGGCAGGAGACCTCCAGTACGGCACGACTGAGCATATCCTCGGCATCGGTGAACTTCACGGCCCGACCATGTAGATGTGGCTGGGAGGCGAACTGCTCGACCATCTGGTTGCCCACGGCATTGAACACATCAAAGAAGCTGGCCACAATGTTGTGACTGAAGGCGGGATTGAGCTGCTTGCGCCGTAGCTTCCACTTCTGTCCTGCAATTCCATCGGGGATTAGGGATACTCGCGGGGGTTTGGCAATCACTTACCGCGCGCATGGAGCAGGCCGCGCTTGGCGAAGAACCCCTCCTGCATGAAGGTCTTGTCCAGGCACTCGGGGGCATTCAGTATGCTCTCCATGCCGGCGGGATCATCGATGTAGACCAGCACCCGGGTACCGACCAGGATGGCCAGCGGTCTCTGGAAGTACTTCCTCATCTGCGTCACCCGCTCCAGTATGCCTGTCGTTGGAATCGTTCGAGAATCAAGGTACAGTGGGTACTTGTTTTGTTTGGAGGACTCAACTATTTGGATGCAGGTTGATGCAGAGCAGGAACCACAGGATCGGCTGCTGGGCCACGCCCCGCCAACCGTTCAGCTGCCAGATGAGCCGCCAGCATTTGCGCTGCTGCCAGCCAAGCAGCAGAGCCAGAGCCGTGCCACACACCCACAAGGCCACATAGAGGTGCATCGTTGTTTCTGGTTTTGGGCTCTGGGGTCTGGTGTTTCTACTTGGCCTAATGCGGTGCTTTATAGGCAGCTCCCGTGCTGGCCGCGCGTTTGTCCGATTTACAAATTTCCTTAGCAATTCAATTCCGATTCGTAGAGCCGTAGACAAAAAGCAACCGCACTGTTGGGCCAGCAGCAAACAACTGCCGAACTTTGACGAACCGAACAGCTATTATTATGTATTATTATTTGGCAAATGGAGAGAGTGAGCTCATGAGCATTATGAGTGCTTAAACGATCAGCCGAGTTGTCTTTTGTATGGGCCCTTGGATGCACTTGGACCCCAACTGTGGAAACCAACACATCCTGGAGAAGAAGCTGTCGAGAGCTCAAAGGGAGTACAGAGAGCTTTTACTCGTATTTATAAGCATTTCAAATATCTACCTTTCTCGGGGCTTCTCTTTTTTAATGTCTTTTTGTCTTAAAAGGGTTGATGAGTCAATCAATCTGTCAATTCTCTGGACTTATTCGGTGTATCTTTGTGTGTGGCTTCAATTGTTATTCAAAAACCACACCACAACCTATCCGTTACTCTTTTTGTACCGTAAATGTGCTTCAGGGTACAGTCACGCGTATTCTCTACGCGGCCTAAACGGCTTCATCTCTCCCATCGGTCCCAAGAAACCAAAAACAATACACGTTGATGCATGGCAATGCTTGGAGCCGCCTCTCGGTCCCAGTCTGTATGTCGAGCATAAAATTTCTTTGTCTTTACTACTCCTAAAGTGGGTATAGTCCAATATTATAAGGTATCATCCAACCAGCTTGAAAGCAACCAGAATGGGAAGAAGGATGAGACAAACTTACACTCCGAAGGCGCCTTCCCCATTCCTTACCTTACATGAATATAAGAAGTCTTTAGCTATCAAAGGAACCACGTATCCATCCAATTCGGGTGATGCGCAGCGAAACCCTGCCAAGCACAACTAATCCTAATCATTATACTATTCGAATAGAGAGAGAAGGCTCGTGCCAGAGCCCTAACATTAGATCATAGAGTATCCCTCTCTTTGCTCTGTAATTTTGAGGCTGCGACAGTGCTGGAAAGTGCCAGGCAGCTGGCCAACACTGAACCGCGCTTACAACCCTGTATTGTGTGGTTCTTAGAGATTCAACGGTTGCGTTTGAATCGTTTTTTTATGTATTTGTATATATTTATATTTATTTACGGAATACAATTGTAAAAAATATGTATGTAAGCGCTAAATGTGTAATAATAATTATGAGGCAAATGTTTACATTTTTCCTTTACTTGTTCTTCCGGGTTTCGTATCGGGAAATTGGAAGTGTGTATCGGATATCGGATATACGGAAATGGAGGGGGGGGGATCATCGTGTCGCTCTGATTCTTAGGGATCTGATCTGATCTGATCTGGATTTATATGTATAATGTTTAATGTTAGACCCTGCAGCGGGGCTCGGGGTTACTTTCAGTTGTTTCCGTTTCTGTTTCTGTTGTTGGTGAAACAACTTCTCGTTGTTTACAATGTTTATATTATGTTCGGCAAAATGTCCAAGTTTTTTCTTTTTAGTTTGTTTCTTGGCGTTTGTCTTCTTCTTGTATATTTACTATAAAAAATACCGTAAATGGAATACAAATACAAATACAATATGGAACAACTCTCGAAGTGGTGTTTGGTTCCTTCACTGAAGTGCCATCATCGATGCATTTACAATAATCGTAATTAAGTTAAAGAAAAAAAAAAAAAACAAATATATATTTATATAAAGACACTCGCATACAATCACACGCACACTCGCACTCACACGCATACACCCATATCGTATCTAGGGCTTACGAATTACAAATAATATCTATATATATATACGTATCTTTCTGTGTTTTTCTGTCTGCCGTATTTCTGAAATTGATATTTCACCTAAGCGCACGGTTTTCACACAAGGGGGGGGAGGGATATTATAATGGGATGATGTTTATGGAGGAATGGAATAGCATTAACGAGCCATACATAGATCTCTATCTACAGATAGAGGGGGAGAGCTCCTCCAGAGAGCTGTGTGTGTTTCGTTCCATCAGTACAATAGATCTGTCTTCTGTGTGCCCTCGCTATAGACAACTCCGCCGCCGGGCGTCGCCGTTGGATGGTAGTCGTCCTCCTCTCCGTCCGCATCGCAATTCAACTTCTTGCCGCCGGCTCCATTTGTCGCCGCCGCTGCATCCTCCTCATCGCAGTTGCCGCCGTCCTTGATGAGACCCTCGCCGATGCCCACAATGCTGCCGTTACCATTGAACAGCTTTGTCGTTGCCTTGCCTGCTCCTCCACCGGCTGGACTGCAGCCGTTGCTGCTGTTATTGCTGTTGCTGCCGCTGCTGTTGTTGCTGCCGCTGCCGCTGCTGCTGCTGCTGCTGTCGGGCAGTGCGTACCGCGTCACACCCAGCTGGAAGAGGCTGTCCATCGGCGAGGCCTTCATGGGCGTATAAAAGCCCAGTGCCGTAGAGCCTGCAAAATGAAACAAAGATTAGTCGAGATCTAAAATTGTTTCCAAAATGTTGCAAGATTTTTTTTTTTATTCTTTTTTTGAGGTGGTTAGTACAGTAATTAAAAAGTGGCACCAAAGAATGTACAAAAAATCAAAATAAAAATATAGATATATAAAAAAGTGAGGGGCTTGAGGTTTCTTTTGTTTGTGGATGGATAGATGGATGGATAGATGGATGGATGGATCTGTGGCAAATGAAGATTGAGGATCAGATGAGAGATGTGTGACGATGGATGAGGATGTGCCAAAGGTGTGTGCTGTGTGTCTGTGTGGTGTGTTTGAGTGTGGTCTAATCTGGGGTTAGTTACCTTGGGAAGTAATATGAATTGGCGATTAGTTTGGATTCGATTAGTTTTAGGCTTCGTTGCCATCTGACAGAGAGCAGACAGAGAGAGCAGTGCATATTGTTTTTGTTATTTTTTTTTTTTTGGTTTGGTTTGGTTAGAGGTGATTGGTGTGTGTTGCAGATATCATTGGTTTTTGGCAGATTTTTCTATTGAATTTTTGTTCTGTTTCGTTTCGTTCTGTTCATTAATTCATATTTAATTTGTGATGTGTGTGGTTTCATATTTTTTTTTTTCTTTTCTGTCTTATGGCATTCGTCGTCATTGGAGCCACAGTCATTCGCTGTTTTGCCACTTATTCTTTTGGTTTTTGGTTTTGCTTTAGTTTTTGCTTTTATACGGTTTCTTGTTTAGTTTAATTGTCTCACACACACACACGCATTTATACATATACATGTACATATATGTAGGTATATCTGATATACACATATACATATATAGATATTATTACAACGAACTTTTGCTTTGCTTATGTATGATGTTACATTTAAATAATATCTGCAAAAGAAATTAGTATGAACAAACAAAATAGAAAACTAGAAAATACATAGAGCGATCCAATAGTCCAATAGGAAAGAATAACCAACGGGAAATGCAACGCAAACGCAAACGCAAACGAAACAAACAACAAACGAGACAACAACAACAACGACAACAACAGCAACAAAATATACAGGTGTGTGTGTGCGTTTGTATTGGGGGGAAATGAGAAGCGTACGTGTGTGGGTGGAAACAGAAGGAAAGAGATAGTGTGAAATGCGAGAGCGAGAAGCGAGTATGCTTGAGCGGCGTGCCAGGCAAAAGCGTGTGTCAATTGCAATACTATACCCACCCACCCCCCACTCCCCCACACCCCACACCCACATACAAATGAAATCGAATACCCCGCAATACACACACACACACACACACAACATTTACAACAACATTTACATTTTGCATTTAGCAACAACAGCTGTTCCCAGCAGTCGGTGGGCTCGTTCGTTGTTCGTTCAGTTTTCAACTTGACGAAAGTCAGCTAGTGGTAGGGGGAGTTTCTAGATTTTTTGTTTTTCCATGCATTATCATAAGATCACTGTCCTGTCCATCTGTGTGTCTGGTAATTTGGAAATCCAAAACTCAAAAAACAAAAAATAAGACCATAAAGTGTTGTTTTTGCTTTCTTGGGACCGACTTTTGCGGGTCCCCAAAGACTGTACTTGTTGTTGGATTCTTGGGACCGAAAAGCAAGTCATTTGTGCATCGCCAAAGACTGTACTTTGTTGTTGGATTCTTGGGACCGAAAAGCAAGTCATTTTTGCTTCGCCAAAGACTGTGTACTTTGTTGTTGGATTCTTGGGACCGACTCAGTGAAGAGAGAACACATCTTGGTACATAATTGTATGGTCATATGTTACTAAACACAAAAAGGCATCAAAAGCTATCATCAAGCATCACTGCTTTATAGCGCATGGGGAAGTGCATTCTTTCGCTCACTTAAGCTGTATTGAGCATCATTGGATCCTTCTCTACTCATCGGCTGGATGATTCAGTATATACTAGTATTGTCTTCTGGCTTGCCTTCAAACAAGTTACTCGGTGAGTCAGTCAGTGGTTCAGAGCAAGGTTAGACGGTAAGCGTTCTAATCGTTCACTCGGGCAGTAGTATATTCTAGCAGTGCATCACATATAATCATAGTACAAGGGAGAACTTGATCCGTTTATCATGGGTTCGTGGGTTCTTTAGCCTCTAGATCATTTGGGGTGTGGGGATTGTTAGTAGCTATAAGGATATTCCTTTTCGTTCAGAGCTTCTCCTTGACCAGAGGGTCAACATCATCATTTCCATTGCATTCTTCCAGTCTTCGAACAGTTGCGTTCCTCGCATCACATATCGTATCATATCGTATTTACATGGGAAAGCAAACGTTTCGATTGGATCCTCTATCGAGTGTTTTGGGATTATGTGTTCTGTGTTCTGTGTATTTGTTTTCGTGTGTGTGTTGTTGTTCTTGTTCTGTGTTCGGATTGCAATTTGTTTTCCTGGTTCCGCATTGAGTTATGGAAGTGAGTCGGGTTTGTTTTTATGTTTTCAACAACCAATTAAGGGAAGGTGTTGGGAAGGCCAAGCGCGCATTCTCGCGTTATGAAGCGGTTTCAAGGATTTCGGGATCGGTTCACCAAATAGCCACCACACATTTCAACGGGGGGGTGTTTTGTTTTGTTTTGTTGGATCTTTAGCCTAGTTTTAATAGGTTTATTAATACATATATGAGAGTAAAGCTTTTGGGCAATGCCTACGTTTCGCTGGCACTTTGCAGTCAAACGGAGTTTGGAAGCTTGGAGCTTGGAGGCTTGGAGGCGTGTGGAGCATGTATTTTGCATTTTTTTGTTTTGTTTTTTATTTTGTGTTGAGTTTTTTTTTTTGTTCTGGTTTCTGTCGATTCGCTTTTGGTTCAGACATAGTAGAGCGTGGTGCCCGGTATGCGTGCCTGGAGCAGGGCTGTACTGGCATTGGGTAAGGCTAGCGATGACGGCAGACTCGGGCGACGACGCGACTGTGTGGCATCGCTGCTGCACTGGCTTCCACTTCTGGTGGCTGTGGTTCTGTTTCTGCTAGCGGGTATTTCATAATTACTCTGCTGATGATGGTTTCCTATCGAGAAGGAGGCCGCCTTCCTGGGCTTGAATGCAACCGCTGGCGGTGGCTGTGTCAGCTTTGTCTCGTTCTGCAGGAAGCAGGCATACTGCGGCTTCAGTAGAACCGATGGCCGTGCCCTACGCTGCGCCTGGAACTGTTGCTGCGGGTGCTGCTGGAGCTTGATTTCGGCTTTTGATGGCGGCCGTGATTCTGCTGCGGTTTTTGGTTCCTCCTGCTGCTGCTGCTTCTCTAGTTCCTGATGCTCCAACTCCAGCTGTTTCTCCTCCTTCTCCTGCTGTTCCTGCTGTTCTTCCTGATCCTGCTGTTGCTGCTCCTCCTGCTGTTGCTGTTGTGGCGACTGTTGCAAGATAATACCCCTCCCTAAACTTGGGTAATCTGCAAAATATGCGTGAGGCGAAATTGAATGCCCTTGCCTTTTTTCGAGTACTTTTTTGAGTTTTGTTTGGTTTTTTTTTTGGGGGGTTTTTGCACAGAGAGAAAGAGAGGGGGCTGTGCTTTTGGTCTATGGAGAGGCTGAGAGAGAAAGAGAGAGAGATATATAGCTGGGGGATGGTCTAGGGGGCAGGTACGGGTGCTGGCATCTGCTTGAGCTTGCAGCTAGAGCTTGGAACTGTATCTGGTCTTTGGTATTCTGGTATTTGGTATTCTGGTATTTGGTATTCTGGTATTTGGTATTCTGGTATTTGGTATTCTGGTAGCTTGTAGCTAAACAGGGTGGCTCTTCTCTACACCCACCTGATGAGTCTTGTTAATTTGCGAAATTTTGAGCCAAGGACACGGAGCTTCGGCCAGCAGCCTTTGCCCATTGTCCGAATGGCAGTTGCCCTACTACCACCACCTGATGGTGGCACTGAGACGGAGACGGATACGGTGACAGAGTCACCGATCGTCTGATTGGGTGGTGGTGGTGGTTTATCTGGAAATTGCACAAAACACAGATCATTCCTGATGGATTCTGGTGTGGGGGGGGAGAGATGCCCCTTCTTTCCCGCTAACTAAAGAAACAAAACCAAATAAAATGAGGGTAGAAGAACACAAAGGATATACACAAGGACATACATATGTATGATTGATGCACAGATGATAATGATTGATAGATGGATAGTATAAAAGAGAGAAAAAAACTCAAGAGCACAGCTTTTAAAACTCAAATTTAAGGACAAGACAGAGGCGCAGGCAAAAGGCAAGGCAGGCAAAAAAGAGAGAGAGAGAGAAAGAGAGACAAACAAAGAGTACAAAAAACAGACAGAGAGAGAGAGAGAAAGAGAGAGAGTGTGTGTGTGATAGAGATAGATAGACAGCAAGCCATTCTCCATTCCATTAGGTTTTTTTTATTGCATGCCACACACACACACACACACACACACGCATACACACATATACACATATACATATAGGATCGTTTGGGTAGATATCCGTTGATATCCAATCCGTTCCGATATTACTTACCCAACGGTAAATTCCCCAGCATATTGCCCCCGCCGCCGCCGCCTCCACCGCCACCGCCTGCGCTGCCAGATTTGTTATTGTGCCCCACCGTCGATGTGGGAAGCTCAATGATCTCGTCTACAGTAACATGATGATGCTGCAGTTGCTGCTGCTGTTGCACCTGCTGCTGGTGCTGGAGCAGCTGCATCTGTTCGGCCAACAGCAGCTGGTGATGCTTGCTGACATGGGAAAAGGGATCGGCATAGGGCGGATCGTCGACGATCATCGATGCCTCTGATGGGTACTCGAAGGTGGACGTCAACGTATCGTTAAACTGCACGCGAAACTGTACAAGGATACAAAGGGATTAGTCACATAAGATCAAAAACCGAAAAAAAAGGATGACACACACAGACAGCCGTATGTTACATCGTTGCGACATTACTCATCCGCTTATAAACCCTTATCGATCCCCAATTAGTGAGTCAGTCAGCAATGACATTACATTCCTTATCGGGGGGGAGGCGCACAAAAAATGGTTTCACATTTCCTACAATTTCTGTGAACATGTGTCCAAAGAACAAGAACTGGGCCGACCGACCATCATATCAGTCACATTTGATGAAACGCACCCGGAAAATATTGAAATATTGAAACAAAAAGGAAACCAAATCCCAAAGAAACTAAAGCCCAAAACTAATGCAGTTTGATTAATGGCAGATAACCGATAAGGAGTCTACAGTGAGAGTGAGAGGGAGAGGGTGGGGGTGAGGGAGCGGGAGAGCATGCCACTGGGTACAGCATAAATTCCCGTTTCATAGACCGGTCTTATCGTCGTCTGCTCTGCTCTGCTCTGCTCTGCTTTGGCTATGCTTTGTGTTCCTTCGAACCGTTCAAAATTCGTGGTGGAATTCCATTTTGGTTTCCAATTTTCTCACTCGATAGAAAACAAATACCGCATTTGTATAGCACCCCCAAACGACCCCTCACCACACTCTAGGTATGTATATATGGAAAATAATCTTATCTTATCCCACATTCAGGGTAAAACAAAACAAAAATAGTCAACTGAATTGGAAAAAGAAAGAACCAATGGTATCTTTTGGTCGGGGGCCTCTGATACCGCAATTGAGTCATGGATCTACTGTGTGTGCTACTAGTCTCGATCTATGCCAAATCATGGACAATCCTTATGCAAGACGGGAGTCCCCCCTGCTCCCGAGGGTTTGATTCACTCTCTCGCTGGCTATATTTGTGCGGGTATATCTAGGATATGACTTCATCGACAGATCACAGATCTGTGTACTCGAGGTGTACTCACCGTTGACTCTTTGGGTTTCTGGCGTATGCTGGACTTGCCATCGATCACAATGTTGGCATTCTCGAACTCCACGTCGCACGGCGAGGGCGGGCACAGGGAGTAGTCGTCGTAGTCCGTATCCGTGGAGGTCTCCACCGATAGATCGCCCAGCAACACGAAGCCGGGTTCATTTGGCTGTTGTGGCATCAGAGAGGGGTAGGGGGCGGGGAAAAACAAGAGAAAGAAACAAAGAAATAAATATATATGTTTGTATATATGAAAATGAGTTCAAAAAGTGAAATTCATGGAAAGCTTCATCATCATTATGTGATTCATGCCCTGCGGAATATATGTACATATGGATGGATGATGCCTTAATGGCTTTGGCCTTCCATTCCCTTCCCGTCCCACTGTGTCCCTGTCCCTGTCACCGTCCCCGTCCCCGTTTTATTTCCTTTCCATTCCCGTTTGCCCCATTTCTGGCTGTGGCCGACCGACCCCCTCAATCCATATGCCAGGCCCCAAAAAAAAAAAAAAAAAAAAAATACAAGAGATAAAAGCAGTTCCGAAAGCAGATAAAAAGAGACAACGAAACTTCAAAGCATAATAAAATGCAGTGCAGCCAGCGGAGGGAAAAAGCAAAAGCAAAAGAGAACAAGCGCAAAGGCAGCGGCATACAGAATCTGGCATCAAAAAAGAATTGACAAAAATCGAGTTCATTTCCAGAGAGACAAGACGAGAAGGATGGAAGACAAGACACCAATAATATTGCTGAGAGCCAAAGGCAGTGGCAGAGGCAAAGCGCGAGAGAGCAAACGGAACGGCACACGGCATTAAACGGGTTTGCCAACAACAGCAACCGGTGGAAATTTGGGTGTGCGGGAGGGAAGGGGTGGGGTACGGGGCGGAAGAAGAATTCAACTCAATTCAAGCTGAAGCTGGAAGCTAAAGCCGCCGTCAAAGCTGAGAGAGCAAAACAGCGAAGAGCGAGAGCGAGAGAGGGCAATCGCAATATGGCTGCAAAAGAAACAGCTGTGCGGTCGCTCTTTTCAGCAGCCTCAGGTCTCAAGCCTTGCATGCCCGACCCTGTCCAGGCATTCAAAGAGCCTCCTTCTGAAAACTAAAGCTACATATGTATAGGCATATACTATATATAGATATATGTACAGATGTACATAATGTACTTGAGCATAATCTTTGTCTCCATGGGACAGCTGCAGGAAGCAAAGAACAAAACGTAGAAATATCTTTATGTGGTTGTACATATGGATATAAAAACTGGTTTTCTCCCTTCTCCCCCCCACCCCACCGCAGACTTTGACTTTTTTCTTTCTCAATGTAATCAAAAACTGCAGGCAAAAGAATGGAATGGAATGGAGTGGAGAGAGGAGTTGGGAGCCAGGGACGAAGGAGAGACAAAACTTGCATTTTGCTTTAAACAAAGAAAAAACGTCTGGGAAATCACACATGCATACATATGTATACATATATATGTATAGACATATGTGTGTACATATCCATCGATCGGAGAATGAGAGATTCAAGGCAAATTCTAATTGACTCTTGGCAGAAGATCAATGAAAGAGTGCAAAGAGTGTATGTATTCTGTGTGCACACACACCAGTGGTTCGCCTGGGAACCAGAAACAACATTTGAGCCGCCGCTGCGCTGCTGGGAAAGAGTATCCAAGCTCCGAGGTACAAAGCTTTTGTTGTTGTTCTCGCTCTGCCTAGTTGAACTTTCGAAATGCGCATGATCGCTGGCTGTGTGTGTGTGTGTTGTGTGTGTGTAAGCTTCTGCTTTGCTCTCTTTCCCTTCTACCCGATTGCGCGACGCTCTTCTACGACTGCCTCTGTGTGTCTGTCTGTGTATGTTTGTTTATATGGTATGGCTGCCGTATGACACAAAAAAAAACAACAACAGCAAAAAACAGAGAAACAAATGGAAAAATAAAACCATAATAACAAAAAGATATTGGGGACAGCAACCAAATTATTATCAAGAAAATAATAATTCACAAAGTAATTAAGTATGAATAATCCGCAAGGGCGCCGCATTCCATACCCACGCACCCACGCACACACACACACACGCACACACCTGCTCTGATAAGGCGACACTTTTCAAGGGAATGAGAGGACGCTTTTTCCAATTAAAAGGGAAAGGCAATGAAGACAAGACCCCTCTGTTGCTCTCACTCCCACTCCCATTTCCTGGTACTATCATGCAAAAGAGCACGGGACTTCCATTCCCACTCCCCCTCCCACTCCCACTAATGCACACACTCACCTTTGGCAATTCCCGTTTACGCCTGTAGATCACAACATCGCTTTCAATGTAGTCGGGCACTTCTTTGCTGCTCTTGGAAAAATTGAACACCATCGAGGTGTTCTCCGTGGAATGGCTGGAAGTGGCCGCCGTTCCTGCCGCATGATGACCAGAATTGCTACCGGCTGCATGGCCGTGACGCAGCTTTCGCAGTGTCCACAGGGGCGAGGCTGTGGCCGCGTCCGTTTCGCTGCCATCCCGTATCGTATTTATCACCGTGTCCAGACTAGTTATGGGCGAACCCGCACCGGAGCTGCCATCGTTGGCCAGAGCCGAGGACTTTTTCATCTCATTAATGCGATTCTTTTCGATCTCGCGACTGGTTAGCTGCTGTGTCGTACCGCTGCTGCTATTGAAGAGCGGCCGTATCACACCAATCTGTTTGGTTGTTGTTGTCGTTATCCCAGATCCCGATCCCGATCCCGTCTCGCTGTTGTTCAGTTGTTTTCTTGCGATATTACTTCCACTGGGAACGTGCGCGCTCTCGATCGTGGCAACGAATGATCGCTGGGCTCCTCCTGCCGCCGCTGTCGCCGCCGTCGTCGCCGTCGTCGTCGTCGTTGCTGTGCATGTGGGGGGCTTAGGCTTATCGCCTGCCGCGCCCATATTATCGCCATCGTGCCCATTGTTGTCGCTGCTGTCGTTGCGGTTGTTGTCGTTGGTGGTGTTGTCGTCATCCCCATCGTTGCCAACATCGTGCCTGGCATTATTCTCATTCTCATTCTCGTATGCGCAGTTCGCCTCGTTGTTTGGCGCCGACGCCGCCGCTGCTACTGCTACCGTTCCCGTTCCCGATGCCGTCGCTGCTCTGGCCTCGCTGACTAAGCTCTCATTCACAGCTGACGCCGCCACCGTTGACTCGCCATCCGCTTCCTGCAGATTGATGCGTCCCATCATGAGGCTCAGCGCGGAAACGGGCGAGTCCACCACGCTGGCCAGCTGCCGGGGAATGATATCGGGATGCGGATGGGGTGTGCTGCTGCTGCTGATGATGCTGTCGGAGATCAATGCCGAGCGGGGCGCCTGTTTGGGGGTGGAGGCAGCAAAACCCACACTCTGGCCGGGCTCACGCCGGGACAGGGATGGCGGTGTGCTGGCCACGGGGGGTGCCGTCGGGCGCTGCTCCTTGAGGATCGACTTGTAGTTGGCCACCTTGCTGGCCACACCGCCCACTCCGTTGGAGCGGTGGGTGGCGCGGGGCCGGCGATTGGCACTCGCCTCGAACATCTTCAGCGTCTGCTTGACCAGATCCGGGGGCGGGCGCTCGGTGTCGTCGATAATGGAGGTCAGGCGCTTGGGCGGCGCCGGGTCCGTGCCACTGTGCAGTCGCTCGCGGGCATTGTGGATCTTGTCCTCGATGGTGACGCAGGTGGGCGATGCGGCGCCCGGGGAGACGGCTTGTGGTGTCGTGGCCATGGCCATGGCCATGCTTGTCGCCTGGTAGCTGGCTCTTTGCGTATTCCACGGCGATTTCTCGCAGAGCAGCGCCTCCACGGAGCGGGCCCGTTTCATTACCTCATTGCCGCGCTTAAAGTGCCGCGATCGGGTCACTCCTCCTCCTCCGTTGGTGGGCTTTGTGGGATCTTCGGTGTTCAGCGGGAACAGGGCGGGGGTTGTTCCATTGGTGCCCAGACTAACGGGACGCTGGACAGGCGCCTGGGCGCCCTTGATGTAGCCACCGCCCCCAAGCATCGTCGGCTTCGCACCCAGTATCGGCGGCGGTGTGGATTTGGCCCGGGTCGAGACCACTTCGAGACCGGCATTGGCATTCATCTCCTCCTCATCGTCGTCGCGATCGAGGAGCGTGTTGAGGCTGGTGGAGCGCTGCAGGCGTTGCTTCTGGTTCTGCTGGTGGGACTCGCGCAGCGCCAGACTGAGGTAGCGGCACCGCAGCTTCGACACGATACCCGGGCCGTAGCTCAGGTCCTCGCCGGTGTCCACCAGCTCCGGCAGGGCCACTCCGGAGGCAGCCTCTGGGTCGCCGCTGTGGCTGTGGCTGTGGCTGCTGCTGCTCTTCGCGATGTGACGATGTTGGCCATTTTGTTTTGTTGTCTTTTTCATTTCTTGCATGGCGACCATTGTCGGTTTTACCGTTGATTTGGTGGGCGACAATTGTTGCTGCTGCTGCTGTTGCTGTTCTTGCTGTTGTTTTATAAACTTATTGCTCTGCAATTTATCGGAAATGAGCTTTGTCTTCGAACCGTTTTTATTATCAACAAGAACCAACGACTGTGCTGGTGCTGGTGCTGCTGCTGCGGCTACCTGCAGTTCTTTTTCTTTCGCGGTGGAGCTCGTCTGATTGGGAGCCCCTTCTGAAACGGTCTGTCCAAGTTTCGTTTGCAAGTGATTTGCTGACGACGACGATGTTGGCGCTGCGCCGCTGCTGGCGTCGATAGCTGTTAATGCTCCAGTTGTCGCTGCTGCCGCTGTGCCAGTTTCAACTTCACCACCGCCGCCGCGAGAGCGGCAACTCACCATGGAGTCAACTTGCTCTCCCGGCTCGCGTTCGCTCTCTCGCTCTCGCTCACGCTCCCGCTGCTCGCTCTCACGCTCTCTGAGATCCAAATTTAGAATCTCTGGCTCCTTGCTGGAGTTGCTGTTGCTGCTGGTTGCTGTTGTTGTTGTTGTTGTTGATGGACTTCTTGTGTTAAATAAACTTGATCGCTGCTTTGGTATTGGTATTGGTATTTGTGGCCCAAACGTTGTTTCAGCTGAAATTGAAAAGGCCAACGCTGCTGACGAGTCTTTGCCTTGTTGCTGCTGCTGCTGCTGTTGGGTATGATGACCTCCAATAAAAGATTTCTCAGACTTTTCCTCTGTTGGTGTAGTCTTAAGCGCTGTTTGCATTTGTATATGTGCTGTTGCTGTTGCTGCTGCTGTCTGGCTTACATTTCTCTTTGCCAGCGGCTTCTGTTGTGGTTGACTAGTGATCGTCGCCTCAGTCGCAGTCGGTTCTGCAAAGAAGTGGACCAGAATAGGCTATAATCTCCATATCAATTTCAGATTCGATTCTGCCGCTGCCGGCCAACCCACCACCCCCTCCGCAGTGATCAGGCAACCCTGTGCGCACACACTCACCACACACCACACACATATCGATACACACAGCACAGGGCTGCTGCTGACTCAGGCGCAATCGATAGCTGAGCGCGGCTAATTCAAATGGAATTACCGATTTCGTTTTAGATAACAAACAGCTGGCAATTATTGTTTACCCACGAAAACAGAAAACACACTGTTTGCAATCACAATTAATGCACAGATTGTGTAAGCTGCGAGACATCATCGAACACTCACCTGCACTGGCGCCTCCTCCTCCTCCTGTTTCCCCCAAGGCCACATCCACATCGGACGTAGCTGTGGGGGAGGCGGCCGCCTGGGTGCGGGCCACGTTCGTCTTGCGGCGCTGTATCAGGTCCTTCTTCCACTGCGGCATGTCCGGCAGGAAGCCCGAGGTGGGGGAAAATGCGCCCGACATCTCAGCTGTGGCTGCAGCACCCACGGCTGATCCTGATCCAGCTTCTGCCACTAAATGCAACGAGGGCCGCTTCGGCTGGGACTCCATTCTCTGGTGACCTTAGCACTGCAAATGGCATTATGTGCATTAGAGCATGATATGACGTTCACGTCCTCCCTTCTGTTGCTGCCGCTGCTGCTACTGCTGTTTCCTATGTAAGACTTGACCCGGCCGCGCACCCACCAAAACTGAGACTGGAACTGCGACGGACTGGCCGTCGAGCTGGAGCTGCGCTACACTGCCCGCAGCGGAGCATAGGCCTCCACCCATCCAGCGGGGTGCATCATTGGAAGAGTGGGGGAGAAGCTTCGCTTCGAGCCGTGTGTTAGGGCATCCACAGTTCGACCTGGCCGACGATTCTCGTTTTAGTTTGCTTAATTGGATTAACCGTTATTTTCTGCATTAACACAAAACAAACGAACACAACCCAAGCTACAAAAACAACAAAAAAAATGTAAGAATGTTGGAGAAAAGAAGCAAAGGCGCGAGACAAGAAACCCCAATATTTCCGCTGCTAAAAAAACTGCCACAAGACAGAAGAAACGAGAGAAAATGGAAAACTCTTTTTTTGCCTAAACCCCAACCCCAACCCTCCCCTCGCCACCCCACCCCTCCACGGCCAATTGTTTTGTTTTTATGGCCACGGCAAAGATGGTTGTTGGTATTGTTTTCTTCGTTCTTCGGCTTTTGCATACCACTGATAAAAACTGATTATTTTTTAATTTCCCGTATCACTGGAATTGCTATCTGGTCCGCTGGTGTGTTTGTGTATAACTGTGCATTGTGGCTGCGTTCATGTGTGCGTGTGCGCGCGCGCTGAGCCAAAAGGGGTGCGCTGCTAGCTGCTACAGCTGCAGCGGGAGTGTGATGGAGAGAGAGAGAGAGAGAGGGAGATGGAGAACCAGAGAAAGGGGCTGGAAATTGCAGACGAAGCATTAAATAAACAACCGACGACGCGCTATCGATTTTTTTTCAGAAGAAAAAACATGAGCTGCAAGAATGCAATTATACACACAAACACAGACACACACGGATACATGCATATGCAGGCTTTGCAAAAAAAAATTAGAAAAAGAAAAAAAATAGAGAGCACCCAACTCTGACATACAAAACCCTGGAAGCGGAACAAGAAATAGCACTTGACAACAAACACACACAAAAAATAACTATTAGACAGGGGCCCTAGGCCGCAGCCATGGGGAAGCCGGGCGCTCTTTACACACATAAACAGTTATTGTTGATGAGAAGCAGCAGCAGCAGCGGCGGTGGCGGCGTCGGCGGCGGCTCATGAATGAAATTTACAGCAAATAGTTCTTACATTTGCCTCCTCCTCCTCGTCTCTTCCTGTGGGTGAGCGATGCTGTTTGTTGGTGGGGCTGCTGCGGCTGCGGTGCGATGGTGGTTGGTTTTTCTAGCCCGTGTATGTGTACATGCGTGTATGTATGCACATAACTATCAATAAGGTCGGTTAAATGAACGGCGATTTTGTGTGAAATGCGCACTTTCTTCGTACCCCGCACGGCACTGCAATTGTGGTCCGACTGTCACTGTATGTGTGTCTGACTGCACTTGTCTCTCCTTCTTTTTCCTCATCAAAAATGCATGTTTTGCAGACGAGCATCGAAAAATTGCATTAAGCCGCGTTTTTTTTTTTTATGGAAAAAAAACTCTACACGGTACACGGTTACTACACAATTTCTACATAATGGAACGAAAAAGAGGGTGTGGGCACAGGCAACACGGCCAAGAAAAGCCAACGCTTGCAGGGTAAAATCCACCCCATTTTCCCAATATACCATGAACATACCCAATATAAAAAAAAACCGACTTTGTGTTCAAGGTATGTTTTCCACACACGCGAGGTAAGGTCCGTGCCAGCCGTGAAATTTGCATTGTCTTGTTTTGCCTGTTGTCCATACCCCTTTTTATAGCCCATTCAAATTTGCGACTCATTTTTTCGTCGCAGGCGCGAGTGGTCTTATCGATAAAATATAACGGTATACCAGTTGAGGCTTTAGATCGGCGCAAATTTACAAATGGCAAAAAGATTGTACAAAATAAAGCTTTTGGTGTGTATGAAAAATAGGGAAAACCTATAAAGCCTTTTTTTATTCTTTATTGTTTTTAAGATTGAAGATTTATACAGAAATTCTGTATATAATGGAATTATATGGCATTAGGCCCTGTCTTTGTGCACAGAAACTGTACAATATACTAGTAGTTTGGCAGCAATAAAATGTTCTGCAGATCATCAAAGCGAAGGGAGTAGTTGTTTTCTTCATTCTTCACAATTTCATCGCACGACACATAGGCACCCAAGGCGAAATGATTCTCGAGACGCTTGACCTGCGCATCGGTGAGGATTTCCGGCACGCCTAAGCACGAGATACAGATAGAAATTATAAACTTTGATATTGGTTTGTATTGAGGCACTCGCTCAATTACCTATCAAAACGTATTCCGTAGTCAATACGGGGTATGTTAGCTGCTGCGGATATGCACGGATATCCGTCACATGGGTCGGCACAATATTTCCATAGTCCAGGAACAAGATGCTGGGATAGCCATCACCGACAAGCTCTATCGAAACGCCGCGACACCATTTTCCCATGTATTTGGCAACGCACAATTGTCCTTTCCTGCAAAAAGAATTCAGTTTGATGAAGGATTTGCTCTAGCAATTCTCTATCTCTCTCTCTCCGGTTGGGTCCTTACGGAGGGGCATAAGTAACAGCTTTGGCAATATTTTCTCCATAGTCCTGGAACGCTAGCTGCATTTTCGTGATCTCGACTCCCAATTTTACGGGGGTGCAGTAGATGATGCCATACTTTAGGAACGAGTTGTCCGTGACAATCAAGTAGATGTTCTTCCCTGGTGGCTCAGCCACATGCGGCAGAAACTAATGAGAAATTCAAATTTTAAAAAGCCGTAATTCTAAAAGAACTATACATCTTACATTTTCATTGATCCCGGGCTCATTTAAAGCGGGTTCCACGGGTGTTATAACTTTCTTAAGCAGGCTGTTAATGTTTCTATTTTCCTCCATACACCATAGCACTGCGATCTGCATTTTGTTTTTATGGTCGTACTCGTGCCTGTGGTACCTTAGTTTAAAAGTAGTGGAGGACCCTTGCATTGCGTACATAACATCCCGCAAAGTTGGGGTTATGGCGCGCCTTGGTACGCCGCGGAGCTTCACAGGAACAGCATAGCGCGGCAACTCACTCAAATAAGAGCTGCACTGATACAGGTTACCCGGATCAGTGTATTCAACGCTGCCAAAATCAACTGAGACTACGCAAATGTCCTTCGGATTGTCAACATTCAGCACCATGGCCCGTACAACTTGTCCCTCGAACTTATAGAGGACCATCTGGCCACAGACCGGCAGCTGGGCAAGCTTGGGTACATCTTTGCCATGCTTCCTGATCTCAGCGAGCACGCGGTAGTAGGCCAGTTCAGAAAGGAAATCAGCCGGGCGCACATACACGATATGCGACTGTTCGAAGGCAGTAATCGTGACCATGGAATTTTTTGACGGCAAACCAGACTTGGGAATTAATTGTTTGAAATTCTCATCATTAATATCCACTTTCTGACCACTGCCGCATTTGCTATCGTGCTGCTGGGAGACAATGCTCCAGCAGTACGCATCGCAAAAGGGCATATCGCAAATTTTACACACAGTGGATGTGTAACCGTTGCAGGCCACGCATTTTTCGTATCCAGACATATCTATCCACTCGTTATCATCTTCATCCACATCATCTACATCCGTGTTCCTGAAAAATTGAGTATTGTACAAAATCATACGTTTCAGGTCTGTTTAAACGACATGCCAGACCAATGACTTGCCCGTTGATACAGGCCTTTATTTACTTACTTCAAAAATTTTCTCCCAAAACGAAGCTCTTCGATCAGCGGCTTGGTCAACATTTCCTCTTCATATTGTTTCTCAAGTATATAGGCCCCGTGGCGCTCCAAGTTATGCTCGAACTTAACACTCTTATAGCGCTTCTCCACGTCTCTAATTGGCAGGAGAGAGCCGTACTTATAGGACGTAGAATCCACGATTGGCATTACTATGAACTCTGGATGCATATTTGCGCTGGCCGAAGTTTGTATAGTGCGTGATTTCAAGTCGATTGGGCCCCGAGCAGTTGGCACTAGTGCTGGCTCGGGTAATTGGTTGGCGGCGCTCACCATGGGCTTGGCATTTTCCCCGCCACCGATCCTGCTTCGTTGCAACTGCAATAATAAAGGAAATTCTTCCAGTTGGCAGTGTGCAGCCTCTAAGGAGCTGCAGCGAGATAAAAATGTGCACATTTAGCAAACATGGATTCGCATACAGCCATTCCTACCTACCCCAAGTCATTGAAGAAAACTGTTAATCTGTCCGAATTAGCCTTAAAGTCGATGCTGCGGACATGACTTTGGCCAAAGAAATTCAGCACAGAGCACGTGGAAATAAATCTTATTTTTTTGCTTAGAACCAGATACGGATATTCGGCGTTCGCAGTGCCCGTTTGCTTTATTTTACGCATGTCGCTCGGCTTCAATGGTACTTGCGCTTTCTCAACCACATTTTGGCCAGACTCATCGTCATAATTATTGGAATAATCCAAGGCCATGGGATTCCAATTTGACCAATCCTCTAAAAGTTTATCCATTGTTTACAAACCAAAAAAAACCAACTAGCAAGCGCAGAATGCAGAATTTTTTGAAATAACTGTAAACGCCAGTGTGACCGCGGACTTATCGTTAAAATATACCGTCTGACCCTCAGAAATAAACCAAAATAAACGGTATTTTTTTAAAAAATATATCGTAAATATACTGACGAATTCAAGTTCTATATTCCTCGATTTTTATGTTCCGTGGAATATTACTAGCTATATATCGGCTTTACTGGCTTAATTTAAATACTTTGTATTGTTTGATTTTGTCTAAAAAAGGTTTTTTTGGCAAAAGGGTCAAACAAATAAATCGTAGGAGAAAAACCGTTAATATTTAAATATACCGTAAATATACCGGACGTAGCCCATTTAAGCCCCCTTTATTTAAACACGATGGGCTGGCAGCACTGCTTGGCCCGTATTTGAATTTGAATTGTGCGCGCACCTTGACTGACTTTCACGGACTCGACATCGAACCACCACATGGAAATCGACTGATGCTGGGGTGGTGTCGCCCGATCTCTGGGTATACTCTAATCTCGCCTTATACTATAGTTCACGGCCCCCCGAAATTAATGTGTCTGAAACGTGTTGTCGAAATTAAAAGCGAATGTTTCCAAGGCAAGGCCCCAATTTACATACAAACGTACATATATGTATAAGTATGTATATGATACACTCTAGCTGGTAGTAGTACTATTCGTATTATCAGTGGTATAGGGCAATGTGGACCAACCAGTTTTTGGATTCCATTGTGTCGTCTTATCCGACAGATAAACTCGTTTCTCCGGCAGATCAGGCGCGTATCTGAGCGTGGAGGTGTGAAAGAGCTGTGGCATTAACTGTTATACGAATTTGACCTTGTCGAAGTTTATTTTTGCGTCCCTGGCCTTCCCTTTCCTGCCCCCTGCCACGCCAATCCCTTCTGCCTTTCCATTGACCTTGCTCAACGCGCTCCAGCTGACGCAAAGAGAAAGAAGATGGTCCGTTATTTTCCTTGAGACCTAAAACCTAAAATCCCCCAACTACCAACCACCAACGACAGCCAATCTAAGGCGGGCCGAACCATTTTTTATGATCTGCTGCGTTTAAAAATGGATTTCGCATTCTGTATTCTGGCTTTTTTATGTGTGTTTTCCGCGTTTTTCGAGCGTCACGTGAAGTTTATTTACGGCTTGCCAAATACAATAAGTATTATAATTAATGACTTTTCCTCATGAGCGAAGGCCGGATAGCATCTCGCTTTCGCTCTCGCTCTCTCTATCTGTCTTTCTTTCTGCCACCCATCCTCTCTAGGATTTTGTGATTTTCACAAATTTTCCACTCTCTGTCATTAGCCGCTGCGCCGCTCTGTCGCTGCATTGACCTCTGGACTGAGGCAGAGGCTGAGTGGGTTGCGTTTCATCAGACAGACGACGCTGCTTCGGCGACGTCATCATCATTGACGTCACACACTCAAAGAGTAGGTACATACATACATATATGTATGTAATACCCACGATAAAATACTAACAAAAATCAATTATTTTGTATATATTATGTACAATATGTTTGTAATATGTAACAAAACGGACAAGCGCAAAAGCAACCCCTCGCACTCAAACATCTACATACATATACATATATGTATGTATATATAAGTTAATGTATATGTACATACATATGTATACAGCACACTATGTGGCTTTGTGTGTGACGGGGCGAGCCCCCAAAAACTGGATTCCCGAATACTCTCTGCACAGGCCGCTGCCAACATCAACAGCTGGCAGCAGCAACGGGCAGCGACGTCGCCGTCGTCCGCGTATGACAGTTGAAGGTGACACAGGATGTGCTCGTAGGACAGTTGTAAGCTCAAGCTGTTCTGACGAAATACTGAGGGCGTGGTTGGCGGGAGGGAGGGGAGGAACGGGGATGGCGATTGGGATTCCTGGAACCCCATATCTTCCGACGCGTTATTGGGGGCGGGGGCGGGGGCGCCTGTCCATCGTTCAATGTTCAGCCGTTCAACGCCGCTGACTCATCATGCGGGATCAATCGTATCGCTTGTATCAATGTTTATGCACTGTACCGATTTACCGCTGACCTAAAATAAGGAATAATAGAACATAATAGTTTTTGGATCAAATGGAAAAGAAGTACGGTAGTATCCATCAGATATTTGTATATTTTCGGCCCCTCTCTCAGGTCTATGTGCAGCGTACGAATTTCTGCTTTGGCAAAATATAAAAACGTACTGCACTCCCTCTCTTTCCAGCCAGTCGAGCCCACCCACACACACGCCCCCCACACACCCTCCACTCACGAGATTTCGACCAAAGCAATTTCCGTCGCTGCCGATAAGAGGTTCCACCAAAAACAACAAAGACCACTCCCCGTCTGGGGGTTTTGTTACAGTTTTAATGTACACACACACACACACCCACATGCACACACGGCACCGAATTCAGATAAATAAGAAATGCAAGCTCAATGCAGCTCAAATTTTTCAATATGAAAAATTTCATGTAATTCATGAAATATAACGAGAGTTAAAAAAATTGTTTTTTTCGAAAAATCAATTCTATGGAAAATATAGTATGGAATTGTATAGTGTACCGATCTAGACGGTTCCGACAAAAGTTGCAAACAATTTCGTGCAATTTCTGGCATCGGCCTCATTCTCTCTTTGTTATGGTATTAACCATTTGGTGTAAACAAATAATTGTTTTGATGGCGAAATCATTCAAAAAGACACGTGCAGCAGCCACTGAAGGTGAATGGTCGGGGGGGGTAAGGGCTAGTGGGAGTTGTAGTTGTTGCTCAGACGTCATCTCGCTCACACGGGTTTAGTCAGAGGTAGGCGTGTGTGAATGGATTGTTAGTGTGTGTTAGGAGGCCTGTATAACAGTTATAAAGCCCAAATGCCAACACAGGCAAACACACAAAAACCCATGTACTCTCTTTATCTCTCTACATGTACACATTCATACATATATGTACATATGTAATTACATGTGTAGTTGTTGCATTATTTGACGAGCCTCTTGGGGGCCAATGCAGAATGCACCAGAAGAAAAATAATATCCAATAGTATACCAACATCATAAGGGCATTGCTAATATGCCGCAACTTTCATGAAATCCAAACGAATAGACCATATGAATATGTACATATGTATGTATGTATGTATATATGTATGTACATATGTATGCATGTATGAAAATCCAATAAGCAGTAAAACCAACAGCAACAAAATTCCATTGAAAGTGGTATGTTAGTGCCTACCTGGGTGGAGAGCGGGAGAGAGTAAACTCAATCAAAGAGAGCCTCTCAGTTGTTGCGCTGGAGCAAGACTCTTGGCACGTACCTTCTTACACTTACACACACAACAGCAAATCACTTGTTGGTGCAGAGGGGGGTTGCGCGGACGGCCGGCCCTCGGCAGAGTGCGAGACGAGCCCACGGGCACGGGCAGTAGAAGCAAGAACAAGAAAATACCCAAGGCGGAGGATGTTGACGCGTCCAAATTCCACCAGACTTTCCGTTGGTTCAGGCCGTGGTCGGCAAGGGGGGGGAGTGTGTTGGCCACAGCTATGCAAACTTGTTCTCTCTAGACAGCTCTTTTGAACTGTTATACAACCAGGCAGCCAGCTACGAGCTGCCCAGAAGAGAGCACAAAAGCTTGTGCTTGAAAGCAGAGAGGGCTGGGACGGCTCAACACGCAGCCAAAGAAAACCTTTCGACCATAGCTTCATTTGAATGCCCTTCAATGCTAATGCGCCATCAATTGGCCAAGACATACCGAGCCAAGCTTGTTAAGCGGGATCGATCCCAGGTAGAAGCGAAGCTTTCAATTTCCAGCTAACGCGCAGCTTAATCGTATGTACATATGTATGTATGCCTGAAAAGCAGTAGTGCTCAAAGCAAATCGTTTGTCAATTCAATACAACACAACTGCGGTAGGGTACTACTTACCGTTTTTGCTGACGACGACAACAGTCGGCTCTCTCATGAGAGGGAGAGCAGCTCGTCCAGCTGTGCTGTCTGCCTCCCCTTATTGAACTCGGTTCATGCGGCATACAAATGTACATACACAACACAGTGGCGCACCCAATGTAATATTTCAATGTATTATTTCATATGTGTACAAAAATTGATTCTATATCGGAATGTATGTAAAATGTACTTATTCATTGAACATCGAGCTTGAATATTGCTCCAAAGATCACGATGAGGCTTCGCATGAACGCAAATTTGACTTATTCATGGTGTGGCGGTCTCTCTGGCATTTTTCATATCGCTACGTAGTTGGCTTGTCTCCGATATGTGTACATACAAATGTTCGTATGTATGTTAGCATGTACATTTGCCATATCTCCAAGTTGTCCGCCCCAATACTAATTTTTAGTTTTGACCTTCAAGGTTCCTTCACGACGCACACACACAAACACACACTCTCTCACATACACATGCACACATACAACGCCCACTGTGCAGCGGCAGCGGCGTCGGCAGCGGTAGCGGCAGCGGCATCGGCAGCGGTAGCGACAGTGAGCAGAGCATAGTGACTAGCGAACGCAAGTGATTCAACTGTGAACAAACTCTCGCAGCAACCGGACGCGTGCAGCGGACAAAAATAAAACGGCAGAAGCGACGGAGAGATCGAGAATCGGCAAGCGGAACCACAAGCAACATAGAAAAAAAAAGTAAAGGAAAACAAAACTGAAGCAAACCAAAAAGTAACAGAAAATACAAAATAATTGCGTTGCAGTCGCGAGTCGAAAATCGCATCGAATCGGTTTTTGAGTGGATTTTTGTGTGTCTCTTTCGCTGTTATTTTTTTTGCTGGTGTGGGTGTAGTGAGACGTCTGCCAGAACTGTCCGTTAGAGTGCCGAAAAGATGGACCAGGAGTTGAACGGGGCCATGCGGAGCGTGTCTATAAATAGCAACGGACTGGCGGCCACACCACATCTGAACGGCCACAGCAAAGACGAGCCGGACAATGTGCGGCGGGTGGCGGCGGAGGGCGCCTTGAGTGCATCTGCATCGGACGCCGCCAGCGCCGTAAGCAAAGCGACAAATGCATCGACAGCCGCTGCAGCGGCCAGAGCAATCCCAGCGGCGGCATCGTTCGCATCCACAGCCACAGAAGCAGCGTCGTTGTCGGGTCTAGCCGGGGCCAGTGACGCGGAGAAAAAGAAAATGGTGCACGAGTTATGTCAGCAGCTTCTGCTCACAGACGAGCAGGTGCAGGAGCTGTGCTACCGCATCCTGCACGAGATTCGCCGCGGCCTGGCCAAGGACACGCACCCAAAGGCGAATGTCAAGTGCTTCGTGACCTACGTGCAGGACCTGCCCAATGGGGACGAGCGCGGCAAGTTCCTAGCCCTTGACCTCGGCGGCACCAACTTCCGGGTGCTGCTGATCCACCTGCAGGAGAACAACGACTTCCAGATGGAGTCACGCATCTACGCGATACCCCAGCACATCATGATCGGCTCGGGCACCCAACTATTCGATCACATCGCCGAGTGCCTCTCCAACTTCATGGCCGAACACAATGTGTACGCGGAGCGACTGCCTCTCGGCTTCACCTTCTCGTTCCCGCTGCGCCAGCTGGGCCTCACCTGCGGCCTGCTGGAGACATGGACCAAGGGCTTCAACTGCGCCGGCGTTGTCAACGAGGATGTGGTGCAGCTGCTAAAGGACGCGATCGCACGTCGCGGCGACGTACAGATCGACGTATGTGCCATCCTCAATGACACCACTGGCACTCTGATGAGCTGCGCCTGGAAGAATCACCACTGCAGAATCGGCCTTATCGTCGGCACCGGCTCAAATGCCTGCTACGTAGAGCGGGTTGAGGAGGCGGAACTCTTCGACGCCCAGGGCAACCGCAAGCCCCACGTGCTCATCAACACCGAGTGGGGGGCGTTCGGCGACAATGGCGCCCTCGACTTTGTGCGCACCGAGTTCGATCAGGACATCGACAGCCACAGCATTAATCCCGGCAAGCAGACCTTCGAGAAGATGATCTCCGGCATGTACATGGGCGAGCTGGTGCGCCTCGTACTTGTTAAAATGACGCACGCCGGCATTCTGTTCAAAGGCCAGGACTCCGAGGTACTCAACACGCGCGGCCTCTTCTTCACCAAGTACGTCAGCGAGATCGAGGCGGACGAGCCGGGCACCTTCACCAACTGCCGCCTGGTGTTCGAGGAGCTGGGTCTGACCAATGCCACCGATGGCGACTGTGCCAACGTGCGCTACATCTGCGAGTGCGTCTCGAAGCGAGCCGCCCATCTCGTCTCTGCCGGCATTGCCACGCTGATCAACAAAATGGACGAGCCCCATGTGACGGTGGGCGTTGACGGCAGTGTGTACCGCTTCCATCCCAAGTTCCATAATCTGATGGTGGAGAAGATCACGAAGCTGATCAAACCCGGCATCACGTTCGACCTCATGCTCTCCGAGGATGGTTCCGGCCGTGGGGCAGCGCTCGTCGCGGCCGTCGCCTGTCGCGAGGACATCGTCAACAGCAAAAAGTAGGCGAGATATCGGAGAGAGATAGAGAGAGAGAGAGAGGGAGAGTGCTCCGAAACTGCTGCATCCCAGACATGTCCGGGTCCCCCACATACATAACAACTACAACAACAGCAAGAGCCATGAGCCAAGAGCCAAGAGCAATTTCCGATTTGCAAATGAGAAAATAGTTTCCTTCGTTGCCCGACACAGGGCGCCCTGGGGTTGGGCCCTGGCCCGTCACTGCCGCCACGTGTCGGCCCTGACGGCCCTGCACCCCTGACCCAAGGGCTGCGGTGCGCGCTTCTTTAGTATTTTTAATTAGGCAAAAAGATGAAAAAGTACGTTTTTAAACAGAAACACACAGAAACAAAAAAAAAACATAAACCAAAACATACTTGAGAATATCTTATAATGATAATGAATGCTTACGATTATGTTCGTTCTAGCTCCTTCGCTCCAATTGGATCGATTTCCGATTTTTTTTTTGTTGATAATTTGTTATATCTATTTTACAAAAGAGAATATACACACACTCACATATATATATTTACATATATGTGATTAGTACAATTTGTTAAGAGAAATTCTTTTCGGTTTCGAGGAAAAAAAAAAAACATTTGGTAACCCCCCACCCACAAATAGAGGGAAAGAGAGAGATAGAGAGCGACACGTGTAAGATGCTGAGAAGAGAACGAACCGTTATACCACTGTGCTACAAGCATATCCTACGAAGCTAGCGGAATGGGACGAGAGGATGGCAGGATAACAGAATGAGAAACAAAACTGTAAAATCGCACATTGTTAAAGCAAAGAGAAAAACAAACAAGCAGAGTACGAACGAGAAGGAGAAATCAGAGGGAATTAAGGAAGCAGCAAAAACAAATGCAAATTCTGCGACAAAAACACAAAAAAAAAGAAATAAATAAAAAAAAATACTAAAAAAGAGGAAATCACCCCCGCCGGTGGTGTCCATCCTCTATAATTGTAAATGTTTATATAGAACCTATTATGAAGCGTTATATGATAATACTTGCATACACACACACACACAGACACAACACACACACACAAACAAACACACATATATTATATATATATAAAAAACATACATATATTATTTAGCCACTATATAATTACGTTATTTTTTTATTATTGTCTTCGCTTAGTAAATTTGTTCTAAGATTTAAGGAGGTAAAAACTAATCAAAAAAAGTTATTGTTTTTTTTTTTCGTTCGATCTAGAAATGCACTTTGTGAGCTATTATTTATGTATTTGTACATTTTATCTAGTTTAGTGTTTAGTTCTTATCGTAGTCTCTAAATGTTGTCAAAAAGAGCCCCGCAATAGCCTCCCAATTCTACCCGCATACATGTGTATGTATGTATGTACATATGTACATCCCCCGTCCCCAGAAACCCACGGAACCCCTTAATTATACTTAATTATCGTTTGTAAACAAAAGCGGGGGATGCGAGATGCAAACAAAAAAAAAACACAAAACAAAAACTAAAGGCGAAAGGCGAATAAGCGAAAAAGCGAAATGAAAAGCAAATAAAATTTGTTCTTTATTCATAAATTTTTGTTAAATAATTTTTTCTTGGTACTTTGTTTGGTATTTTGTTCCATTTTGTGTGTGGTATATTCTAGTTTTCGTATTTTTTTGTTTGAAACTAGCAGTTTTGGCGGCTGCCGGCCAGCACGCTCAGACAACAACAACACAAAAAATTCGCATTCAAAGGAAAGAAAAAAAGACACATTTTTTGTTTGTCTATTTTGAATAAACAATGAAAAATACTATGAAAAAACGTTGATGAAATGATATAAAAAGAAAGTCAGCTAAAAAATTGTTTATATTTTTCAACAAGAGATTGTATAAAAAAAAAATTAGCCCCTGTTAACAAGAAACAATGAAAATCAATTTATATTATAATAAATTCTAGTTATCAAAGGCGATTACACAAAAAATACTACGCAAATACATAACAGACACGCTTTGCAACATGCTGCAATGAAACGGAAAACGGAAGCCGGAAGAAAGGAACAACATAGGAAATGATATTATTAACAAAAGGAATGTTTGTCAAAAAAGCAGAGAAGGATTTCGAAGAGCAAGAAAATAAAAACGATTGAACCAAAAACCTAAGGAAAAACCCAAGAAAACCGAAAAATAATTATGTTATTTGGCTGGGGGCGGGGGTATATATATTTTTTTTTAATGTATTTATTCACTTGGGATTGCCGCTGCACTTTTATTAACGTATGTATATATATCTGTTTTTGCTGGCAAGAAACAAGAATTATGCATCATCAAAGGCAATAACAATCAGTCTCTATTTTGTAATTTATATTGTATTACGCTGCCAATGCACTCCCAGGCATGCTCTGCACGGGATGGGGCATTCGCGCTTTGGCAGCAGTTTCGTCAAGCTGAAAATTTCTGCCACTCAAGCAGGAAATACATTATTTTCCATTCTTAAAACGATACATCTCTCAATTGTTCGATTTCATAGTTTTCAGGTCTTGTTTGGACTGGACAATATCAAGTGTATCTTTATTTCCATACTTAAATTTCAAACTATTCTAAACAAAATTACCAAATCGCACTTACTTTTTTTTTGCAATGAAAAGAACATTCCCATCTTGAATTATTTGAGGCTTCTACTTCCACAAGATCCATCTTAGTTGAAACTTTATTTTCTATGGAAGAGCTCTTTCGCAGGGTACTTGCAGGGTTGCATCTCTACTTGCGATTGCCTTGCTTTTGTAGACCATTTTAAATTAAGTGATTTTCAGCTTAATTTTCGTTTGACGCATTTGAATTGCAAGTAGAGGGATACATACCGAGACCAGACAATGCTTGATTGAGCCATTGTAAATGACAGATCGAAATGAACAGAACAGAACCGTACTACTCTACGTGCAAAGCAACACAGTATTTCTATTAATGCCATATGACACTCACTTTTTATTCTACGGACTGCAGTGGCTCTCTTTAGTGTTGAAAATATTTGAAGAATTTATGAAAGAAAATGACAAGCAGTCGATCATTCTGACAGGCGATATATAACTTTGGCAAGCAGAAGGCAAATTTATGAAGCAGTAGAAATTCAACACTATTTTTTATATATTCAGCAAATGTCATATGGGCATGAGCAACCTGTTCGAATTTATTTGTAAATATGATATCGTATTTGTTTAGTTCATATAGTATTTGTGGTCAGAACGAGTGAAGGGAGCCAGGGGTTATTTTCGATTGAGGCAAAAGCACGGCTCAAGTTCCGCGAAAGTTGTTTTTAGAATTTCAACTGAAAAAATCTCTTATGGCGGTACCCCCTACCGCCAGCGTCCCCTCCTCCAGTCTGTGTTTGTTCAAATAGAATGCATTTTTTTTTGTTGGCGAGACAGACAGAGAGTGAGGTAGTGTAATCTCAGCTATTTCTCGATCACGTTTTAGTGCAGCGGACAACAAAACCAATTTAAATATCTCGAATGCAAATTTCAATTTAAAATGCACATGATATCTATGGGGGTAACCCTAAATGGGAACTAAATGGGAGATACCCTATGGGGGATTTTGATGAAACCAAACCAATTTTGTCCATTAAAGCTCTCCCAGGCGGACACTTGGAAGGTGCATACAGTAACCACCAAGACGTGCAATTTACGATCATATGTAGAGCAGGGATTTTCTTGAAAACCTGCATAAGCCCCTCCCCGGGGTTTGACAAGAGAGTTTTCTTGGAAATATATCTGTATATGAAATCTGTTTTGTACAATCAAGCCAATTTAGCCCCTCCCTCATTTGTTCCATTTGGTACAATGTCTAAAATAGCTTTCACTGGAAAGGATGGGGGGGGGGGGGGGGGGGGGGGAGAGAGAGGAGGAAAGCCTTATCACTGTCTGATGCATTTAAAGATTACTTGGAACGGGCACGAGCCTCTCTGATAAGGCTGATAGGGCTGGACAGGGTTAAAAGGTATTAAAGGCTAAGGCAAGTAAGTGTTAAGCGGTGCCAAGTGGTGTCAATGGAAGGGGTTACTGGAATGATGGGCAGTCAGATAAGTGATTAGACGTTCAGATTGGGAATACTGATTGAGCGGGGGGGCCTGGCAAAAGGCAAATTTATACAGATTTCCTATTATACTCCGTATAATAATTATAATAATTTAAAAGTGATATTTTAACATAAAAAAGGTATATATAATACATACACAAGTAAATATATTATATGAAATTCAAATAATATATGTTTTTCATACGTCATGGTATCATTTTATAGGCCTTGATCACGCCCCAACAGTTTTCGCCTCTAGTGCGTCAGTCGACAACCGGACGGACTACCATTTATCACAGAACACAACAATAAAAATACAAACGCAAAAACCAAAAATTATTTTGAACATTTTAAAAATGCTTTGACAGATTGTTGTTGTCGGAATTTTCGCGTTAATTTCGCCTCAATTTTACAAAAAATGCTTTTGTATATTTGTGTGAAACTAAAAATTGTCTTAAGTGTTTATTTTTAGGGTTTTTATCCGCAAAAAGAAACGACTGTGGCTTCATGGCCGGCAGAGGGGAGAGGGAGGAGCTGAGTAGCCTCTCAGGCTATGAATCAAAAACAAAATACGCCATAACAAAACAAACCCAACAACAACGGCGGCAAAACACATGCCAAACGAGAGAGGGCCACACACCGAAAGAGTAGCGTGCGAAAGAATGATAGCGCTGCAGCGCGCTGGCTGTGTTGAAGGGTGGGCGGAAGAGCGGAGTACAGTTGACAGACAGACAACAAATTTGCTCATTTGATCTTCTCTCTCTGTAGCTCACCTTCGGCTGACACTCGTCTCATCATTCTCCCAGTTAGGTGTGCTCATAAGAAGGTAAGGCGATTCCGCTCTCTCGGGTAATCTAGTTGGTATCCCCATCCCTTTCTCTCTATCGCCCGTTTTGCGTGTGCACACACCTTCTTTGTAATCTACGATGCATACTCCCTGCTCCTGTTTCATCGGCCTCTGCTGCTGATTTGCCCTCCTCGTGTTCTCGCACTCCTCTGCTTCGCCAACCTTTGTTTTGTTGTTATGCAAATGCCAAACTGCATTTCAAACGACAGCGAAATGCATTTTTCGAAAGTGTGAAATGGAAATACATACAAAGCGTAAACGAAAATCATGTGAGGTGCCAAGAGCAGCAACAACAGCAACAGCTGTACAACTCGCAGCAGCAGCACTGCGCACCCCTCACCCAATCATATGCAAACGCGTGTTGCCTGTGATTGTTGCTGCTCCTCTTCTCGTTTGTCTTCATTGACAGCACAAGAGACTCAAACAGCTGCAAAGCGATGGGTACAGTGGGCATCGACAGGAAGGAATGGGATTTAATGGGATAATTACAAAATCTATTAGAAAATACAATAATACAGGATAATACAAGGAACTGAGTGAAAGAAAATGGTTGATTGCTCCAGAAAGGCAACGATCAAGAAACCTAGAACATGCATATGTAAGTACAGTCATGGGCATAGAAATATGTTCCTGCTGTCTACGCACACAAAAAATATGTAAGTATGTAAGTATGCCTGATGATCTCCGATAAACAACAACGAAACGAAGTACATATAAGCACTCCATTAAATAATAGTTAGTTTACAGCGATTTTTCAAGAAAAAAGCCTTTGTTAGTTTATAATTAAATCTATTTTCTATAAGATTAAGCGAAAAAGTCTACAATTTGTCGAAGAGAATAATAAAACCCAGTTTTAAATGAGAACTTTGGTGTTTTTGGATTTTGGCTCGGATATGAGATGATATAGGAGATGTCCATAATCAGTTTTCAGAGGAACCTTTAAAAAAATGGGTACAGATGGAGTAGCGAATGGACTGTGTACGCTCTAATAACTATTTGAATATAGGTATGCGCAATACTACTCGTATTATTAGAGTGGTTTGCCGTTCAATAGTTTTTATAGTTTCGTTCGGCTAAGCGATGCTGGAGGTTTGCCTTCGGAAGCTGTCCGTCCATAAAACTTTCACATGCGGATACATGCCAGCACGAATCGAAAATAACAGCAATCCATCAGACCCAAAACTAGTTTAGACACATGCAATGCATATGCAATTGCAACATCAACAGAAAATTACAGGAAGAAGTGAGTGCTAGTCAGTGACTATTGTTAAGGAGGGAGCGACTGTTAGACTCAGCCCCAGAGTGGTCACTGTAAATATACAGTCCAAAATACGTACATATTTATAATTATATGTACATACTAGGTGATCCGGCATATACTATATCATCAGTCATGGAATCTTTGCGATTATCCTACAACATTTGTGCTCGGCCCGGGATTACGTTGGATACGTTGGATACGTTGGGGTACGTTGGATTGTCTTGTCCATCTACCTCTTGAAATGACAATGATCCGATGACATTCACCCACAACAGTCGCAGATAAAAGCAATCAGTCTGCCTTGGATTGACTGTATATACACGACACAAACCATTTGATATTACCATTACTTGGAACTTCAGAACTTCACCAAAAGCATTCGCACGATTTCCCCATTCCAAAAAAGTTTGTCGAGCTTGGTTTTTGGTGGATCTATAACACGATCAAGCGCTGTACCGTCCGTAAAGTATACGCTCTGGCCGTTTTCAAGATGGACAGCTAAATGTATAAATGCTATATCTCGTTCATGAATTGGGAAACCGAAAATACGCCAGACAGCTTCATTGGAACTGATATACCGCCCAATTTGGTAATTCGTAATTTCATTATTTTGGTTCACCGGAGGAGCATTCGCTTTAGAATGAGCCTAATATTTAATATCAGGCTCATACTTAGATAAAAAGTAGTATGTCACCTTTAGTCTAAAGTATGTAGTCGTCAAAAATAATGATTATTATCTTATCCCAAGTATCCCAATCCAAAATAGGTAATTAATCTTCTTTCCAAGCGATACACGTGGTCTGATAACGGAATTTTTTCCCAAATCTTTTGACAATATCCATTCAATTATAACTCAATTAACATGGAAGAGCTAACAATAGTTAAGAATGTGTTGAGCAAAGCCATAAAACAAGTATTGTATTGAATCAGTAGATCAGTTCTCAATCCATATGGCAGGTTCAAGAGTGGCTTAGAGCCTGTACTAAACTAAACTACAAGATCAAGTTAAGTTTGGCTAATTTCTTAGCTTCTTGGTAAATTTAAACCTGTTATTTCTTGATAAATGCCCTATGTGCAATACGTATCTTTTATATCAAATCTTATCGTCGAGCTAAGCGATAAATCCTTTGATTTCCCAGTCACCAGATAAAAGAAATAAAGATTGCTAAATCTTTATTGTATCGGCCTATCTGGTATGTGTTTGATAGACAACAGAATTGCAGGGATAAGGTGAGGTATGATAAGAGATATTTAAAGACAGATATAATGTATTCTAGATATCTTAAGGTAAAGATACGATTAGATGCGATACTTAAGTTTTGATGCCGATAAATCAACAAATGCTGATAGAGCTATAGGTGCAAGTGCACGTAGTGCAACAATGAAATGGCCCATACTTAGAAGGTGAATCAGAGAAGGTGACCTAGATCTGGACATGAAAAACACACTCTCAATTACTCAGCCACACTGGGAGAGGACGTGGAGGGTAAGCCACGGGAAATGCTATTCTTTACTTTTGTTTGCTTTAGTAATGATCTGACCGCTCCGGTTTTGGATAGTCTTTATGGCACTTTAAACAGGTGGATATCAATAAAGATCTAGCTGAGATATTATCGTTTATCAAGGCGGACGGACATGGATATATCGACTTGTCTATGGATGCTACGCTTCTTTTTGCCTGTTGCATACATCCTCACGATTTCAATATACCCTAGTAAACTTCGAGTACCGGGGTATAAAAGCGAATACCGTTTCAATCGTTTCCTAGCCAAAAAAAAGCCACAATACTGCCAATCAAAAAAATATCCACAGGTGGCTGCAGTCATTTCCTTCAACGATCTCGTTTTTTGTTTTGTTGGATTGTCGTCTGCCACCATTTTTTTATAACATTTTTGTTGCTGTTTTTGCTTTATTTCTGCACTAAATACAATACATATTTGTCGAGTTTTTTTTTATTGTCAAATTATTGCTTTGGCTGAGTTTTTGTTGGGTAGCCGCCTTTTGTAGAGTTTTAATGGAGAAGGCAGGCGGGCCGGCTATCAACGTCCGCTTTGATCGTGTACTACGCCTTGGAGCTTTCAACGAACAATTTGTTGCGAAATTAGTTTAATTATATTTCAATTAAAGCACAAACAAAGCAAACCGAGCTCCAAAAACCCCCAACAGAATTGAGTAATTAAAACGGTTGGGAAAGTACATAGTAAGTATAGTAGAGGTATGTGCAAAAATTCGTCATGGAGATGATCTAATTGGAAAAGAGATGGAGATTGTACTGGTACTCGTGCAACAAATAAAATGGTTATATGGTTCACCCTTTGACATCCTATTCACATCATTACTCGATTTCGATCCATTATATATTCTCTGACAGAATATATTGCTTGGTTTTCAAGCGATAATATATACCTTATCGCCCCAACAATTCCACCCAAACCTTATTGGCTTTTTTTGGTTTTCTTTGTTCTCAATTTCTACCGAATATCTTACGAGTGTTTGCCACTCAATCATTGTAGAAATTCAGCTTAGATAATCTCTATTCTCCAAAGCGTTCTATGTACTAAGGGTACTCAAGTGAAAAAGTGTGAAAGATATTCTTGGTTCCATTCAATAGAATTATTCAAATTTCGCTTTTATTAGTTTTAATCGGACACAAATGTAATATTATTCTTTCTCCGTTTTCATCATCCGTCTGAGATGATCTTGTGATATGCTTTCCCAAGTTAAGGAAAGCATTCCAGACATCAGTCGTACTGAAATTACCTAACGAGAATTGCCGTTGATGTAAAGTCTAATAAACAATAATTATTAATAGTAAGATTTTCAAAAAACAGACGGCAATATACGATCGACAATAATTACGAAAAATAATTAAAAACGGGGATATGGCGTGAATGCCCTGAGGCCTGTAATTAATAATTATTAATTATAATGAGAAAACTAGAGGACGGTATTGCGCAATGCCGTAGCAATCAGAATCTGGTGTGGATGTCAAGGGCCCAACTGCTTTCAAGGTTCCATCTAAAGGCTGATATTGCGACTACAGATCTTACAACGGTCAGGGCCACTCGCTCGCTCTGGCACGGCACTAAGTGAGACAATTGTGTGGTTATGCAAGAGATAGATTGAATCGAATTGAATTGTGTATTTGAATGAAATGTGAATGAAAGTGCGACGACTCTGTTTGTCTCGTCTCTAATCGCTTAACAAGCCAAATGCAAAACAATTGAGCGGTGCGAACCGCCATAAACCGCTTTCAAAGCGGTACGAGTACATATTTTATTTTGGAGCTCCCAAGCCCCCCTCTCCCAAAGGCGAGCCGAGTCCCCCCAATTAACGGAATGGAAGATGTGCTCTACTTGAAGAAATTGCCTGCCCTGCCATACAAATTTATTAGATCAAATTGACAGACAGTCCCGAGACTTTAGTTAAAATTTGTTTGGGTAACAAACCGATCTTCCGAATGGAAATTTGCGGAACTTTCCTATAAACAAATGGACACATTTTTTATGAATTACCCGAACAGATAGTCATAATATAGGCAATATTATTCGGAAAAAGAGGAGAAATTTGATGTTATACAATTTTGAGATGACTATTCAGGTAGGCTCCCTCCGGTTTTTGACTTACTTTTGTTCCGTTTTCGTTTATAGGTGCTCCTGTTTTCACACATTATTCTCCTAAACGATTGCTTCGATACCAAAATCGATCTGTGTCACAAAAACGCAATTCCTGAGTAATTATTTCCGAACCAAATTTAAGGTTGGATAAAAAAAATTATTTAAAAAGAAGGCACAAGATTAATTTGCTTGGGCATGGTTGCAAATTTATGTTAATGCATCAATAAGTCATCTATTTTTTTCCTTTTTGCAACTAGGATTGTTTTCTTCGTTCGTGCGTTTTTCGAAAACGGGAGCATAAATTTTGCGTTTTGAAAATTGAATCGGAATATTGTGTGCCTAATGCTTAATGCTGGCTATGGATAATATCGAATGGAATGGATCGAGCCTTGATACTGAACCGCCGCAGATCAATATTTGCCAGCCTATTCGAATTGCATATGGAATTGAGTGCGGCCCGAGGGTCCGTGGGGTGTACTCGTAAATTAAACACCTTTCTGTGTGGCTATAAATAATAACAGAAACGAAAAACAAACACACAAAACCAAAACTGAAAACAAAAACAAATAAGCAAACGTAAACGTAAACAGCGAACAACAACAACAAGTACAACTGGAGACACACACTACGCGGCTGATAGCCACAAAAAATGTCGGGCAGACAACATGGAATAGATCACGTTTCTGCATTTCTCGTATGGGCCCCTGCCCCTGCACCCTACACCGCCACACACAAGGCACATGGGTTGCGGGCAAAGCGGAATAAAAGCTTATGTAAGCTATTCACATGGAGTAGCATTTGGTCCCCATAGCATCCCCAGCAAAAGTGCTGAAGTGGAGAATTTTTCCGGGAGTTCATATTACGCCACAGCACGTTGGGTCAAAAGTATCGCGAAATTCTTCATTTGATGCTTTTGATTCTAATTCGAGTTTCGAATAAAGTTTGGAATCGGTAAAGGTGCCATTCCAACTCCATTCCTGACCATTTATTGTATGGTATATATATGGGCAGGTGATTCAAGAGTCGACTAGCACCCATGGGAGAACTTTGAATTGCAGTCAGAGTCAGCCCACACTGTCCATAGGTTGTCCACAGACAGAGAGTCCATTCATTCAGCGAAAACTGTGTGTCATTTAGCAACTATTCAGCCAACCATTTGCCATATACGATAATTACCTGCAGCGAAAACAGAAAAATATAAACAAAAGAAATGCGATCTCGGTATCGATATGCAACTGCATACATTCATATGTACATATATCGTTTGTCTTCCGCTTCTCAATTGAGCTGCTACGTAGTTTACTGGATTGCATAAGCTCCAGATGGAATGCAATCCAATCAACCAATACAAATCAATGAGATCGGATCGGATCGAGTGAAGTGAGATTCTAAATATATATGTACATATATACATATACTCGGAAATAAATACATACATTTACTGTATTGTATTTTATGTCTCTATTTGTTCGACCGCCTGAAACTGGAAGCCAGAGCATTCGGAGCCCTTGGCTTGTTGTGAACGCCCGATAAGCGAACCGCTCAAACCTGGATCAAGTGCCAAGGCAAGCATCTATATATGTATATAAATATGTGTACTATGTAGTCAGCTCCAGTTTGTTACCCCTCCAGTATTCTTCACACCACGCGGTTCTGTACAAGCTAAGCCCAAGCTTAGTAGAGCCCGTAATTTTATACCCTAGAAAATGGTCCTCTTGTATAATTGTTTAAGAAGTTTTCAGCGCACAGAAGAAAGCACTTTCGACTTATATTCTGATGTTTATTAAGAGATACTTCGATGGTAGATGGGAAAAACTAAGAATATTCTTGCTGTTTTTCATGATAAATGGATGTCATGCTTATCTTGAGAATATCAAAGCGACCTAAGTCTTATCGTAGGTATAACTCTCATAGTAACAGTCGACCCCCAAAACGAGTATTGCCCATGACATTGGATTTATTGGATATGGTAGGAAAACACTGGTGCTCGCAGCTCGCAGCTTTCAGCTTTCAAAGAGTATCAAAACCTTCGGCCACCTAAGAATTTCATGCTCGTCCCATTCGTTTTTCTATTTTTCCACGATTATAAAAAAATACACATTTTTATGGATGGCCATATAGAGACCAGTCGCAATACACAAATTCGGCAATGGAATATTTGCAAATGTTTGTGCCAGATTATACCGTGATGGCGGGAGGAAAATCATTGGGTGGTCCCATGTCAAGTACTTTCAGGAGTAATTAGAATTGTTCCCGAAACTCAGCATGATAAGCAACACATATCGAACCGAGCAATTGCGCAATTGCCCAAAACTGAAATGGGACTATGGCGAGGACTGGTATTTACTCGTAAAACCCTTAACTGGCAACGATTTGAATATGAATAATATTCATGCTAAGTACAACACGTTAGATCTTTATAGTTTTATAGTTATAGATATATTTATTAGCAGTTTTTTTTTTTTAAGGATTTACCAGTTGGAAGATATCTTTTGAAATAGTGAGATTAAGCCAATTAAAAACCATTTAAACAATAATTTCATTCAGAGACCTGAACAGGTGATAAGAATATTTTATTGCCATATACCAAAGGTACACTAACGGTACAGCAGCATTCAGAAATGAATGAACTGTATACGATTGATAATCCCCAATAGTTTCCTATTAATTGATAGAGTTTCGGAACCTTTGAACGGCAACTAAAATCTACTACTTACTGGTATGTACAGTTGTAAAAGATTCTAGTACCTACAAACATACTATATATGATTATACCTATAATCGTATGGTTATTCTTGAGCAAAGGAAGGTGATTCATACTGATGTTAGAAGAGCTTCACAAAAGTAGTGCAGCTAACAATGAATATTATTTACTCTATCTCTGATGGACAGGGGATTTTACTCGAATTTATTGGAAGTGAGGAAGATTTATAATTATGTAAGGAACAAATCGAATAGTGACCTATAGAAAGATGAACTTTTCACACAAAATAATATTGTAATTTGAACAAACTAGCTAACTTAGATATCATTTAAGTGAAATATTATTACGTTTCCGAAAATATCTAAATTCTGTTCTGTAAACAACAAAACGATCAGGCGGATTGATTAAGTCAATCAACCCCAATCAGTTTTGTTTTTAATACGAATCTGATAAATGAAAGCGAAAGTGCTAGGTCCAGAGAAGGTCATTGATAAGCGTTCACCTGAAACGTACCCGGACGTGCGTTACTACAAGTGCAAACCATATGTAGGGAGTAATTAATTCATGTTTTTGAATACCATACCTTTTTTATACGTTACTATCTACTGCTCCCTCTCTCTCTCTCTGTTGTAGTCTAAGGCTGTTTCACTCTATCGCTGAGTGGATTGTTATTTTTGGTATGAAATTAATAAATCCCCCACCCAGTCAATAGAGCGAGGGGGTGGCAAACGTTATTGTTTCGATCGATTGGTCCGAACAAAAAAAAAAAAACGGAAAACCATTCATTCAAGTGGTTCCTCCGGCTGGGGGGGCTTATCTAATGGACTTTTGGTACTTTTCAGTGGATGGGTATCGGACCGGTCGGTGGGGGGGGAGGGTATCGAATTATCGCTCGAATGACATAAATCCATCGATCGATTGTGGAGAACTTTCCCTATCGAAGGAATTTGGTGGTGCCCACGATAAGAAGGCCGGGAAAAGGTCGTCTAAATGGGGACCATTTTATTGGGGGCCAGTGCAGAATGCGCTAAATGCGATCGGCTCGGATCGATAGCTGATGAGAGCCTGGATAACCTTGAAACGAAATTGTTTTCCCGCAAGGCCGAATATCGCACATACATACATATATCATACATTTTCTGCGTCCCACGTGTGTGTTCAAGGGCCAAGGGTTGGCCCGACCGGACCCCCAATCGATATCCATGACCGTTAATGAATGACTGGAATGTGTGGCTCTCCACTTAAAATTCAGATACAGTGACGGAGGGAGAGAGAGAGCAAGAGAAGCAGGGGATACGCAACCACAGCAATTTGTTTCTGATGGATAATCGATGCGAATTGTTTAAATATTTAAGACATAACCGAGTAGGGCAAGCTCAAACACGCCCACGCTCGGTCAGCTTTTGCGGGTGCTGCATGAGGCGAGTGTGAGAGAGAGGGAGAGGAGTGGAGTGGAGTGGAGTACTAAACTGTGTCAGTCTGACACACACACACACACACACACACACAGACAATCAGGCATAGTATAAAAGAAATGCTCATACCCTATCTGGTGGACCTCGCAAAATCCTCCCGCAAAAAAAAACAAAAAACGTGGGAGTGATGGCGAAAAGGAAAAAAAGAACTTGGGACCGCTCTGCAGGGTGCTGTGACGTGGGCGAAGCAAGCTCCTCGTCTGATTACGATTGTGTAATCTAATGGGAGAGTACCCATGGAGCTTTCGAGTACAGGGCATGCAAACATACATATGTACATATGACAGAGTATGGTAATCATGGGTACCAACCTTAGCGGCGGTGAACTTATCAAAGTCATGCGTACGAAATTGCTGTAAAAAGCTACGGCTGGGTTTTTGCTGTTCGCTTGGGTTTGAGTTTGAGCTTCTAGTTTGCTTGTTCCGTATTTGAGTCGGGCCATGAATGCCCTTGAGTTTGTCCTTTTTGGGCAGCGGATAGCGGCAGAGGCTGGCGCAGACGCCGCCACATTCACAGTTGTAGCAGCGACAACAGCGCATAACGCTTCGCTTGTTAACTGGTTTCGCTTTGAAGCCTGGTATAACAGTTTTTCCGTAGCAGCAGCATTAGTGTAGCGGGAGAGAGAGCCGCAAAGAGCGACAGCGACGAGCGTAGGAGGCTCGTCACCGGCGTGCGCATATCTCACCCAGCTACACATACATACATATGTATGTACGTACATATATATGCGCGCATGTAAGAGCTTGGCAGTATCGGGGTATGTGTGTGGGTAGGTTGCACGTGCTTTCATTGAAAGCGACCACCATGACCACCCCACCACGGGAACCAGTGGCTACCAGTTCAAAGGATGATGCAAGCTCCTGCCTCAGTGGCGTTATTCTATTAATAGCCGTCAATTTTAGACGCATGCGCCGACAAGGGTGTCCTGTGTCCTGTCAAAAGGTTAATTTAAGGTGAAACCACATGTCAGTCCAAAGCAGACCGTCGCCACAGGTTGCTAGCCAAACATTTGTACATCTGTATATAATACAAGCAATGAAAGTGGTTTCCGTTGCTGGAATATGATGGCATCCATACAAATGGCGGTTTTATTAATAGGCTGCCACTACGTTAAAACAAAGTTCAAAATTTTCCACAACGTGCTGCCATACTGGTAAAAAAAGATAAGCAATTTTAGTCAAAGAAAAGTGAATTTTCTTTGTGACTTTCCATCACCTATATATATATATCCTATGTCCACCTATATATCCTATAAATTAGTTCCAGAGATTTTCTTATAGTATTTTTTGGTACATACCGATAGATTGTGAACGTCTGGCAGCGCTTCCAGTCTCCCAAAAGATATATTGGTAAATAATGCAATACATACAAATTTACGCAGTTAATATATATATATATTATATATATATGTTATATATTTGATTGCAAATATGGGAAGCGTGAAAAAAATCGTTCAGTAGTGAGACCGTACAGCCTCTGTGAGGGTAAAATACCAAAATACCAACGCGGCTACCAATTTGAAAATGGTATATTTCTGAGGATATTTGATCGATTTGAAATGAGTCGTATCTTGAGTGGGCCATAAATGGGCTATGTTTTAGTCAAAATAAGGTACATAAAGTACTTAAAAGTAGTTGATTTTGTAGAAAAAGGATTCTGAAATGGGATAAAATTAAGTGGGCAATGCTGACCATTATATATAGCTAGTAATATTCGATGGAATATCAAAATTGAGGAATATGTATAATAGAACTTGAATTCGTCAGTATATTTACGGTATATTTCTGAGGGTCGGACAGTATATTTTAACGGTCTCACTGGAAAAAGCAGGCCGAAGTTTCTCGTCGAATTGGAATTTCATATAAGAATTTCAGACAAAACGTAAACAGCAACAGCAACAGTCAGTGAATTTTTCGCGAGAGAAAACTTTTTAAATTTGAAATAAACAACACAACCAAATCAAGCAAAATGGTTCGCCGTGGACGTTCAGCCAGCCCCCCACCATCCGCCAGACGGTAAGTGGTTGAAGAAAATACATATTCTTTGGACAAAGAAACGCCACAATTTGCAGCGTTGTGCGAGCAAAATGGCCAAGGGAAGAGGAAGCTTCATAGTTTCATAACCAGAGCAGATTTTGATCTTCTTCTTATCGCCAGTCGGCTTCTGGAACTTCCCTTGGACCGAAGAAATGGGCTAAGGTTACGTAACCTAAAAAAAGAAGGGCACAAAGAGAATGAGATGTTTCCGTGCAAAGTCCACACAATAACAAAACTAATTGTGTTTTTTGTTTTTATATCCCAATAGCTCTGCTCCAGCACCCGCTCGCGCTGCCGCCCCAGTGCCGGCACGTGCTGCCGCCCCACCACCGCCGCCAGCACCCATGGCCGCGCCACCAAGCGCCGTCGGAATGCCGGCCCCCCAGCAGCCTTCGATGTTCCAGCAAATGGCCGCCACCGCTGGCGGTGTTGCAATTGGCTCCGCCATCGGTCACACCGTGGGCCACGGTCTCACATCCATGTTCAGCGGCTCTGGCGACAAGGAAGCAGCGGCCCCAGCACCGGCTGCCGCGGCGCCCCCGCAACAACAGCAGCAGTACTACGCTCAGCCCAACGAACCCCAGGGTGCTTGTGCCTGGGAGATGAAACAGTTCATCCAGTGCGCCCAGGGCCAGGCGGATCTGACACTCTGCGAGGGATTCAATGAGGCGCTGAGGCAGTGCAAGTCTCAGAATCACATGCAGTAGATGTGCTGGAAGACAACACAACAACAACAACAACAACACAACAGCATACTTGAGAGAAGACCCTCGTACACACCGTCACCTACGTCACCAACATCGACAGACATCAATAGTCGTAATATGTTGAGCTAAAGTTGTTGTTGTAGTTTTTTTTTCGTTAGTTTTAATTGTTTAGCCCGAGAATCCAGAAAAAGGAGGAAAATTGTTTAACTGTAGTGCAAAATATTGTTCAATAAAAACCCCATCGGCAGCCCCATCGCTGCCGATCCAAAAAATACGAAAATTGTGTTCTTTGTCTTCTTTTGGGTGGATTATGAAAAATGGATCAATGCTGCACATTTTGCACTCAATTGTGAAATAGGATGGGAATTGACGAAAAAAAAAAAATAAAGTGTGTCGTTTGACAATGCGCATCTAAAAATATATTGGTTTACTCAAGTTTTCCTATTTATTTACCCGATTCCTTGTCACGTGCAAACAATCGTGTTTTCGTTTTGGTGAAATTTTCTATTGTTCTGGTGAAAATTGTTGACGAGCTCGGCGTCGCAAACCGAAGCGATATTGATAAACATGTTTACGAGCGGAAGTGGAAAATATTTATACCTTCGACGTACATACATACGTATGTACATATATAGAGTATATAATGCATTCGTACAGCAGGTGCTGTTGTCTTTAAAAGTACTATGTGCTTGCAGTGATGCAGACTTTTATTTGGGGCTTTTGTAGGCATCTTTAGGAAGAAAAGCCGCGTCTATTTCGGTCTGTGCCTTTATATGTTTCTATAATAAATTTTACCTCAAAATGGTAGCTTCCATTTTCCGTATAGTATTGTATTTGTATTTGGGTAATTACACGCTTCCCTCCCCTGTATGAGGAACAAACAGCTATATGAGTATCACATGTGTAGCAGAATCACACAGGAAGGTTCCATCTAGACTCTAGAGGTACTAAAAGCTTCGGGTTCCAGAGCCACTTGAGCGACGATGTACTGCTTCTGTACTGTACATTTGTACAAGACCCAATTCAAGATAAATAAATTTATTAGTATGCTAAATTCGATTTCTTTATGACAAACATTTTGGGCCCTGCCAAGAGCTTAATTACTCGCACATTCGTATACATATTGCTGCAGTGAAGAGCATTTACTTGGAGCTGGTGTACTTCGTGACGGCCTTGGTTCCCTCACTGACGGCGTGCTTGGCCAGCTCTCCCGGCAGAAGTAGACGCACAGCCGTTTGGATTTCCCGACTTGTGATGGTGGACTTTTTGTTGTAGTGACCCAAGCGAGAGGCTTCCGAGGCAATGCGCTCGAAGATATCGTTTACAAAGCTGTTCATGATGCTCATCGCCTTGGAGGAGACACCAGTGTCCGGGTGGACTTGCTTAAGAACTTTGTAGATATAGATGGCATAGCTCTCCTTCCTGACCTTGCGCCTCTTCTTCTTGTCGGTGGTGTTGATGTGGATGTTCTTCTGTGCCTTTCCAGCCTTCTTGGTTGCGTTCCCGCTTGCAGTTTTCGGTGGCATTCTGAAGTTTCACGATTTCGAAATTCACTCAATACTCAACACAACGCAACGCTTGCCGTGCGGGGCGCTCAGCATTATACTTCTTTGCGAGCAGTCTATTCAGGTTTAATGCAAACTAAACTACCAAGTAAATGAGTCGGAAGATGCTCTCCAGCTGGCTGTGTGATAGCCTGCTACCTGGTACCTGGTACTTTGCATTGCAGACTGGCTACGATTCACTTGCACCCGAAGACACCGAAATGCAGCCGAGTGAGGGTCAGTCTTCTATTTATAGCACACACCTGAAGACACGAGTGATGCCGAGGAGTGCGCCTATGTCCGACTCGCTCGCATACTCGTATGCAATCGAAGCTCCACAAACTGCACATATAATGGATCAGCATTGTGCATTGTGCATTGTGGTACATGAAACTGAAAATGACCCGAACCAAGGCGACTGCTCGTTTCTCGAACTTCGGTAATGCGACGGCCGAAAGACCAGCTTACAGGGCCGCACGAAAAAGTGCTCCGGCCGACGCAAGATCATTTTGGGGTAAGAAGAAAATGCACTTTTATTGAAGCTCTTATTAAAGAATGCCCTGCAGCGCATATTTGAATGACTTTTTATGTTTCTCCAGCGGCAAATTTCAAATCCCGGATTACGGGCTCTCCGTCGGTGGAGACTTCTGCAAAGAAGTCCCCAAGCCCAAGCCCAGTGCCAGTTCCAGTTCCAGTCCCAGCATCACACCCCCCAACCCGGGACATGGTAGACGCATCGATTAAGAGCTTGAATGAACGTGGTGGCTTTTCATATTTGGCGATCAAGAAGTATATTGCGGCCGAATACAAATGCGATGCCCAGAAGCTGACTCCATTCATCAGGAAGTATTTGAAGTCGGCCGTTGCCGATGGAAAGCTGATCCAAACATCGGGCACAGGGGCGTCTGGCTCGTTCAAGCTGTCAGCATCTGTGGAGCGGAAGGATAAAGAAGCCAAGAAAGAGAGAAAAGCCAAGAACACAGAAAGCCCCAAAAGGGCGGCCAGAGCCGCGACAAGAAGCCAAATGCGAAATGAAGCGAAAATGTCAGACGCCGCCAAGAAGGCCGCCCGGCGCGGATGATGCAAATTGAGAAAGGACAAAGGGCAAGGAGGAAGGAGGAAGGAGGAAGACCGATGAAAACTGGAACCCTGAAGGCGAAGCCGTCAGTGGCAAAGGTCAAGTCGAGCCCTGCAAAGACAACGGCCCTAGCAAGGGCACTAGCTCTAAACGACGACGATGGCCTAAACGAGAACGAGGACGTGGTAATAGTTAAATAATAAATAATAGTTATACGAGTAAGTGTTTAATATAAGGCAGAATTAAAAATATAGAAAACATTTTTTCGGTGAACTGCGCTGCTGGCTAACCGGGAAAGCCCCGCATTTTGTTGAGCATCGTTATGGTGGCAGCCACCAGGGGTCGGGATCCCGTCACCAAGACATCGACTTCACTTTTCATGCCGAATTTTTGGTTCCCGTATTTGGCTTGAACGTGTTCAAAGAAGGCATTGACGGAGGCGGACGTTTGCGAAGTGTCCTTTTTGCCGGTCTCCTCGCACAGGCCTCGCCAGGTTCTGGCACTGCGCTTGGCTCGCTGCATCTCCTCCATGACATGCCACTCCTCGTCTGGCAAAATTTCGCCCTCTGAGAAGTTGGGGCAGGGCACGAAGTGTGCCTCGTCGAAGTTCACGTTGAAACGGAGGATTGTGAGCAGGTCTTTGGCATTGGAGTCGCTGGTCTTGTTGTACAGCAGGATCTTTGTGACGCGACGAGAGCGGGTGAGAGTGTAGAACCACTCGCGGCAGACCATCATCGACTCCACAGAGTCGGCAGTGTCCAAATAGACGTTGTACATGTCGTGCTTGACGATATCGAAGTGTCCCACCGACTCAAAGGTCTCAAGGCCGCGCATTGCTGCCTGGGTCAGTTGGGTGCACTTGGGATCCAGGTCTAGATTCAGGCCCACCACAAACTCGGGCTTGTGGCGTCTGAGGTAGTCGTAGGCCAGCTGGGTGGCCAATGAGGCATTCAACTTTACGGAGTGGTTGGCCTTGGTGAGAAAACGCTTGTGGCTGGGATTTGCCTCGGTCAGCGCATTGAATGTCGGGACACGGTGGAGCTTGGCGCCCATCTGTTTGGCCTTCTGGGCCAGGACCTCACAGCACTCCGGCTGGCTCACATTTGTGAAGATGGTGGCCGCCGGCTTCATGATTTCTCCCTTGGCCCAGGCAATGTCCCGCATGGACTCGCTCAGGTTGGAGCCCTGCTCCCAGCCCAGAGTGCTGATGCCGATGGTTTTCGCATGTAAGGTGATGTTGGTGGAATCGCTGGCGCCTCCACGGCCCACCTCCACAATGGCAACGTCCACATTCGCGTCGCGAAACGCCCGGAAGGCCATGGCCGTCAAGATTTGGCTGTGAGCCGGTGTGGGATCCATGTCAGCCAACTCCGGATATATTTTGTGGACTAGCTCGGTGAACTGAGCCTCGCTCAGAGGCTCCCCAGTGATGCGGATTCTCTCGTACGAATATATGAGGTGCGGGGAGCAAAGAAGGCCGGTCTTGATGCCATGCGCCATCAAGATATTCTGCACAATGCCACACGTGGTTGCTTTACCCTTCGACCCTGCCACCTGAATGACTGGAATGCTCTCCAATTGTTCCTTGGATACACCCATCTTGTGCAGGAGCTCCAGGGTGTGCTCTACGAAAGGATCCACCTGAGCTTTGCTCATCTTCGACCGCATGCGACCGAGCACAGGCTCGAAGGAATGAAAGATGTTCAACCGTCGGACGGCCTCCAGGTAGGCCATACGCTCGGGCGACTTGGCCTGCTCCTCCGGCTCTTGGGGACCTGCGGCAGATTTATTGGCTCCTACGGATGCCGCTGTAGCTGCAGCTGAAGCCTTGCTAACCTGCTGCATCTTTTTCAGTTGAAGGTCGCGTCCCGCCTGCTGCTTGGCACTCAGTTGCTTAAGAAGCTCAGCCTGGTTCTTGTGTGAGCCGTGCATGCGATTCATCCAGGACTTGCGCTGATCCTCGGCTGAGGAGCCTTTGGTTTCATTATCGCCCTCTGCCTTATTTTGCATCGACTGCTGCTGCTGCTGCCAGTTAGATTTTCCGGGAGTCGGCCCCATGCTTGGGCCAACGCCCACGCCCACGCCGATGTCAACGACTCCTTTGTCTGGTTTGACCCCGCCTTGGGCTGCCAGTTTTGCTTTGAGCTGCATTTCGGCTGAATATTTGCGCCACTTGGCCCGCTGGTCGGAAAAGCTGAGCGCTGAAGAGGCTGCAGTTGGATTTGTCAGAGTGGGAATAGGAATAGGAATAGAAATATTATTATTACGTTTCTTGTGGCCAGCCAATGGGTAACGACTGTTTCCTGGATTTCCTGTACTTCCTGTATTTCCTCTTTTCCCTTCCGGATTAGTATCCCCGGGAACCGATGGCTGGGCCTCCGAGGACTCCGGCTCCTGTTCCTGCTGGGGCTTGGAGCCCTTGAAGAATTTATTGCTCGCGTGAGCAGTGCCCTGCCAGACCGTTGGACCCGCGCGACGGACCTTCGTCATCGTTGTTATTAACGAAATCATCGTTTTTCTTTTGTTCGATCCCTATTTTTCGATCTGATAAATCTAAAGACAATTTTTCTAAAAACAGAATGTACGAACTTGGAAGAATGTTTAGTAACTGATGTGGGGGATAGAATCCGGAAAAGAGTCTGACAGATAAAGAAACGGTAGAGCGAGGAATAGTGTTTGTTTATGGGAATAAGACGGACTACAGTCTATGGTGTGTAACAATGATCCGAAAATCTACACCTATATTGTTGCAAACATTTGAAAACCAAATCATCAATGCCGTCTTTGTCGGAACATCAGATCGTTAGGACTCGAAAGGACTTGTAAGGACTTTCGATTATATTTTGAAACTAGCTGCTCTTCCAGCATCCTTTTACGAAATCGTGGCATCCCAGTCGGACTCTGGATTACCGATTCCAGTATAAAGAATGGGTCTTCAGGAAGGCCGTGAGACCCAACTTGCAGTGGCGCCAGGGGGACAAACAGTGTGTGTTTGCGGTGTGTATAATTCCTATTTCTGAATTCACGAAACTATCCTAATATAACTCAGGGACTAGGAAACTCCAGACGAAAAACGATTCGCCGCTGAGGGAAATGAGATGACAGTGCAGAAGACCCAGATTGAAGACCCCAAAAACCAGAATAATCGAAATGAAAGCCCTTAAGGAAGGGCATTAATGGCAATTGCCAAATACATAACATACATATGTACATACATACATACCAGCGAACACATTGTAAATAGGGAAATGTTGAGGTTGACGCACGTCCATTGGCAGATGTTTATGCTTTAGTCTGCAGGCGCACATCTCCCATATTGTCTAGTGGTTAGGATATCCGGCTCTCACCCGGAAGGCCCGGGTTCAATTCCCGGTATGGGAAACTGTCAAAAGCTTCTTTTTTTCTCTGCTTTTGATTCTTTTTTCTCCTTTTTCTTGATGTCTACGTTGATTTCATTCTTAAATTGTTATAGAAACTTATTGGTTTTGGTTTCGGTGCGCTCTGATTAGCGAATACATTATTGAAAATAATCAACTCACAGGAATTTCAAAGAAAACGCACTCTAGACCAATTCTCATCATATCCCATATGGTCTAGTGGCTAGGATATCTGGCTTTCACCCAGAAGGCCCGGGTTCGATTCCCGGTATGGGAAGTAATTTTTTGTTGTTTTCCAACTGGAACATTAGTTCTTTTTTTCACACGACGGCGTTTACGATACCGAGTTTGCTGAAAACGAGTTTGTTCGGTACGCTGTGAGCCGGTACTCGTACTTGGGCTTAAAAGGGCGTAAAGGGCATGCCAGGTTTCACAAACATTAAAGTAATTTTGTATTAATTTTGAACTGTAATCGTCAGATCTTGTTAAATGTCATTTTGAAGCAATGCAACTTATGAATCATTAAGTGGTGAACACATTCTTCTTTGTTCAATCGAAATTCTATCCTCATTGTGAGGATTATTGTATTGTAGTTTCTCGATGGGTTGAAGCCTAGAGATGGCCATGCTGCCCCGCCTCCATTAGAATGCATACAAAATATATTTTGGGCAAAAAATATGAGAAAGCCATTCTTTATATTGGAATCGGTAATCCAGAGTCCGATTGGGATGCCACGATTTCATAAAAGGATGCTGGAAGAGCAGCTAGTTTCAAAATATAATCGACAGTCCTTACGAGTCCTTGCGAGTCGTAACGATCTGATGTTCCGACAAAGACGGCATTGATGATTTGGTTTTCAAATGTTTGCAACAATATAGGTGTAGATTTTCGGATCATTGTTACACACCATAGACTGTAGTCCGTCTTATTCCCATAAACAAACACTATTCCTCGCTCTACCGTTTCTTTATCTGTCAGACTCTTTTCCGGATTCTATCCCCCACATCAGTTACTAAACATTCTTCCAAGTTCGTACATTCTGTTTTTAGAAAAATTGTCTTTAGATTTATCAGATCGAAAAATAGGGATCGAACAAAAGAGAAACGATGATTTCGTTAATAACAACGATGACGAAGGTCCGTCGCGCGGGTCCAACGGTCTGGCAGGGCACTGCTCACGCGAGCAATAAATTCTTCAAGGGCTCCAAGCCCCAGCAGGAACAGGAGCCGGAGTCCTCGGAGGCCCAGCCATCGGTTCCCGGGGATACTAATCCGGAAGGGAAAAGAGGAAATACAGGAAGCACAGGAAATCCAGGAAACAGTCGTTACCCATTGGCTGGCCACAAGAAACGTAATAATAATATTTCTATTCCTATTCCCACTCTGACAAATCCAATTCATATTCCATTCTCCTGCATATGCACTCTAACCAACTGCAGCCTCTTCAGCGCTCAGCTTTTCCGACCAGCGGGCCAAGTGGCGCAAATATTCAGCCGAAATGCAGCTCAAAGCAAAACTGGCAGCCCAAGGCGGGGTCAAACCAGACCAAGGAGTCGTTGACATCGGCGTGGGCGTGGGCGTTGGCCCAAGCATGGGGCCGACTCCCGGAAAATCTAACTGGCAGCAGCAGCAGCAGTCGATGCAAAATAAGGCAGAGGGCGATAATGAAACCAAAGGCTCCTCAGCCGAGGATCAGCGCAAGTCCTGGATGAATCGCATGCACGGCTCACACAAGAACCAGGCCGAGCTTCTTAAGCAACTGAGTGCCAAGCAGCAGGCGGGACGCGACCTTCAACTGAAAAAGATGCAGCAGGTTAGCAAGGCTTCAGCTGCAGCTACAGCGGCAGCCGTAGGAGCCAATAAATCTGCCGCAGGTCCCCAAGAGCAGGAGGAGCAGGCCAAGTCGCCCGAGCGTATGGCCTACCTGGAGGCCGTCCGACGGTTGAACATCTTTCATTCCTTCGAGCCTGTGCTCGGTCGCATGCGGTCGAAGATGAGCAAAGCTCAGGTGGATCCATTCGTAGAACACACCCTGGAGCTCCTGCACAAGATGGGTGTATCCAAGGAACAATTGGAGAGCATTCCAGTCATTCAGGTGGCAGGGTCGAAGGGTAAAGGAACCACGTGTGGCATTGTGCAGAATATCTTGATGGCGCATGGCATCAAGACCGGCCTTCTGTGCTCCCCGCACCTCATATATTCGTACGAGAGAATCCGCATCACTGGGGAGCCTCTGAGCGAGGCTCAGTTCACCGAGCTGGTCCACAAAATATATCCGGAGCTGGCTGACATGGATCCCACACCGGCTCACAGCCAAATCTTGACGGCCATGGCCTTCCGGGCGTTTCGCGACGCGAATGTGGACGTTGCCATTGTGGAGGTGGGCCGTGGAGGCGCCAGCGATTCCACCAACATCACCTTACATGCGAAAACCATCGGCATCAGCACTCTGGGCTGGGAGCAGGGCTCCAACCTGAGCGAGTCCATGCGGGACATTGCCTGGGCCAAGGGAGAAATCATGAAGCCGGCGGCCACCATCTTCACAAATGTGAGCCAGCCGGAGTGCTGTGAGGTCCTGGCCCAGAAGGCCAAGCAGATGGGCGCCAAGCTCCACCGAGTCCCGACATTCAATGCGCTGACCGAGGCAAATCCCAGCCACAAGCGTTTTCTCACCAAGGCCAACCACTCCGTAAAGTTGAATGCCTCATTGGCCACCCAGCTGGCCTACGACTACCTCAGACGCCACAAGCCCGAGTTTGTGGTGGGCCTGAATCTAGACCTGGATCCCAAGTGCACCCAACTGACCCAGGCAGCAATGCGCGGCCTTGAGACCTTTGAGTCGGTGGGACACTTCGATATCGTCAAGCACGACATGTACAACGTCTACTTGGACACTGCCGACTCTGTGGAGTCGATGATGGTCTGCCGCGAGTGGTTCTACACTCTCACCCGCTCTCGTCGCGTCACAAAGATCCTGCTGTACAACAAGACCAGCGACTCCAATGCCAAGGACCTGCTCACAATCCTTCGTTTCAACGTGAACTTCGACGAGGCACACTTCGTGCCCTGCCCCAACTTCTCAGAGGGCGAAATTTTGCCAGACGAGGAGTGGCATGTCATGGAGGAGATGCAGCGAGCCAAGCGCAGTGCCAGAACCTGGCGAGGCCTGTGCGAGGAGACCGGCAAAAAGGACACTTCGCAAACGTCCGCCTCCGTCAATGCCTTCTTTGAACACGTTCAAGCCAAATACGGGAACCAAAAATTCGGCATGAAAAGTGAAGTCGATGTCTTGGTGACGGGATCCCGACCCCTGGTGGCTGCCACCATAACGATGCTCAACAAAATGCGGGGCTTTCCCGGTTAGCCAGCAGCGCAGTTCACCGAAAAAATGTTTTCTATATTTTTAATTCTGCCTTATATTAAACACTTACTCGTATAACTATTATTTGTATCTCTTCCGATGTGCATCTATCGTGCACATCCACGTCCTCGTTCTCGTTTAGGCCATCGTCGTCGTTTAGAGCTAGTGCCCTTGCTAGGGCCGTTGTCTTTGCAGGGCTCGACTTGACCTTTGCCACTGACGGCTTCGCCTTCAGGGTTCCAGTTTGCATCGGTCTTCCTCCTTCCTCCTTGCCCTTTGTCCTTTCTCAATTTGCATCATCCGCGCCGGGCGGCCTTCTTGGCGGCGTCTGACATTTTCGCTTCATTTCGCATTTGGCTTCTTGTCGCGGCTCTGGCCGCCCTTTTGGGGCTTTCTGTGTTCTTGGCTTTTCTCTCTTTCTTGGCTTCTTTATCCTTCCGCTCCACAGATGCTGACAGCTTGAACGAGCCAGACGCCCCTGTGCCCGATGTTTGGATCAGCTTTCCATCGGCAACGGCCGACTTCAAATACTTCCTGATGAATGGAGTCAGCTTCTGGGCATCGCATTTGTATTCGGCCGCAATATACTTCTTGATCGCCAAATATGAAAAGCCACCACGTTCATTCAAGCTCTTAATCGAGGCGTCTACCATGTCCCGGGTTGGGGGGTGTGATGCTGGGACTGGAACTGGAACTGGGCTTGGGGACTTCTTTTCAGAAGTCTCCGGCGACGGAGAGCCCGTCGTAATCCGGGATTTGAAATTTGCCGCTGGAGAAACATTAAAGTCAATCAAATATGCGCTGCAGGGCATTTTTAAATAAAAGCTTCAATAAAAGTGCATTTTCTTCTTACCCCAAAATGATCTTGCGTCGGCCGGAGCACTTTTTCGTGCGGCCCTGTAAGCTGGTCTTTCGGCTGTCGCATTACCGAAGCTCGAGAAACGAGCAGTCGCCTTGGTTCGGGTCATTTTCAGTTTCATGTACCACAATGCACGTCGTAGCGTCTAAGCGCAGAATAAGTGGTCGGAGGAATTGCTGATCCATTATATGTGCAGTTTGTGGAGCTTCGATTGCACACGAGTATGCGAGCGAGTCGGACATAAGCGCACTCCTCGGCATCACTCGTGTCTTCAGGTGTTTGCTATAAATAGAAGACTGACCCTCACTCTGCTGCATTTCGGTGTCTTCGGGTGCAAGTGAATCGTAGCCAGTCTGCAATGCAAAGTACCAGGTACCAGGTACCAGGCTATCACACAGCCAGCTGGAGAGCATCTTCCGACTCATTTACTTGGTAGTTTAGTTTGCATTAAACCTGAATAGACTGCTCGCAAAGAAGTATTTATAATGCTGAGCGCCCCGCACGGCAAGCGTTGCGTTGTGTTGAGTATTGAGTGAATTTCGAAATCGTGAAACTTCAGAATGCCACCGAAAACTGCAAGCGGGAACGCAACCAAGAAGGCTGGAAAGGCACAGAAGAACATCCACATCAACACTACCGACAAGAAGAAGAGGCGCAAGGTCAGGAAGGAGAGCTATGCCATCTATATCTACAAAGTTCTTAAGCAAGTCCACCCGGACACTGGTGTCTCCTCCAAGGCGATGAGCATCATGAACAGCTTTGTAAACGATATCTTCGAGCGCATTGCCTCGGAAGCCTCTCGCTTGGGTCACTACAACAAAAAGTCCACCATCACAAGTCGGGAAATCCAAACGGCTGTGCGGCTACTTCTGCCGGGAGAGCTGGCCAAGCACGCCGTCAGTGAGGGAACCAAGGCCGTCACGAAGTACACCAGCTCCAAGTAAATGCTCTTCACTGCAGCAATATGTATACGAATGTGCGAGTAATTAAGCTCTTGGCAGGGCCCAAAATGTTTGTCATAAAGAAATCGAATTTAGCATACTAATAAATTTATTTATCTTGAATTGGGTCGAAATACAAATGTACAGTACAGAAGCAGTACATTTACTGCATCGTGATGGACGTCGCTCAAGTGGCTCTGGAACCCGAAGCTTACCCGAACCCGAACATTACCCCATTACATATTTTGCGATGGTGCAGCGAGGGCAGGTCAATCAGATTTAGTCTAGACCGGTAGGGTGGCAAGATTCTACCCGAGTCCCAGCTTAAGTTACAAAGGGCAAAAATTCAAAATTGCTTTTGCAAGGATTCAATAACAACCTGCTGCTCTTTATACTGCGGGCTCCATATAGAGGCACAGAATGTCATATGAAAGCGTACAAAAACCCTAAATAAAAGTCTGCATCACATACATATATGTGTACATAGTATTATAGCATTATATACTTTCTATATGTAGAGTATTTCTTTTTCTTTCTTTCTTTCCCAATCGCTCTATCGCTCCGTCTCGCTCTCTTCTAGGCTTTGCTGAATAGGTTTGCCCTAACTATTATGAAGCAAGCTATTATATACAATATATTACTGCACTCCGTCGGTGACAAATATTCTAGCTGTTGGCGCTACACTGGACGAGGATGAGGATGATACACGAGGAAAAGGGTATACCTAAAGTTAGGATCAACTGGTTTTGTATTAGTCCACAAAGAACAGTAGATAGTCTTCTTACAGCGTCACCAGATTTAATTAATATTGTACATAAATTTAGAACGGTATAAAAATGTTTAACAAACTATGGTATGGTGTTTGCGTATAGAGACTTAAGCAGTTGATCATTTTCTTCGACTGTTCCACTCACTCGCACCGGACGTCGTACGAGTGGCATTGGCCCATGTCCGAATTTATGGTGAAGTATAAGGCCACGCACAAGCTGACCACGACTATGAAGACAACCAACCAGTAGACCACACGCCAGAAGGGCCAGTACGAAATCTTTGGCTCTGGTGGATGCATACTATCGGCGCTACGAGACGTCCTGCGGCGTCTTTGTCTTACTCTGTTGCTCATTTTGCCTAGTATTTAAGTTTCGATATCTCCAGCTAGACAAAGTTTCCGTTTCCAGCTGCCACCTGCTATAGTTGATTATATTCTCCCTGGCAACTCGATATGCACCTGACTGAGCTTCTCTATCCGTCTCTACTCCGTTGCTCCATCTACCTTGGACCAGAGGACCACCGAGGTTGCCTGGGCAACCGAAGAAAATCCTATGGATTATGCAGGGGCTGTACACTTGCCCCTTCCAACAAATATTCAAATAAGAGTTCGACGGCATAGACGTCCATTGCGGTGGACGATGCTCATAAGACATACGCAGGTTCGGAATCAGCTATGGTCTGCTCTTGTAGTTCTATTTAGTTATATTAATTAATTATTAGTCGTTTTCTAACTAAACAAAAAGTGTTCCTCCTGTTTTGGTGAAACTGTCATTCGGAGTACAACCAATAAACAGAAGAGGGATTGGTGGACATAGAACACATAAATAGACTTGCAGGCACACGTACAATCGACTCTTAATCTTAATCTAGCGTCAAAGATCCATTCGCTGGCGTTTGGGAAGATTCTCGGCGTCGTGTTTCCGCTTCTGTTGGGGATGTCCCCATGCTCCGTTTGTATACCTACTGCTGCTGCCGCTGCTGCTGCTGCTCTCGTACTTCGGCGTGCGCGCCACATTGAGATCCCTGAGGGTGCGGCGCTTTTCCCTCAGTTTCTCGCAGTTGGCCAGCACACACTCAGCCTTGCTCACAATGTCGTCAAAGTTAAGCTCCTCCATGGGCGGGGGAGACTCTACCGCTTCGACAGGTGGTTCGGGGGAAGCTGGTTCGGGCTGCTGAAAATCGTAGTACCACGGCGACTGGAAGTAGCTCTTCAAGGTGCGTGTCCTGTAGACAATGACCTGCGGGAGGTCCAGCTCGCGTCGCAGCACAAACTGCAGGCGCTCCAGGGCCAACAGCTGCGTTAGGTCCAGGTAGTTGGGCGCCTCCTGCTCGAAGCAGTGTATGGCCTGCAGGCAGATGCTCTCCACCAGATCCTCCTGCTGGCTAACCTCGACATAGTCCAGCACCCACTGGCAGAGGTCTTCCTGATGATCTCGGCGCAATGGCAGCGCAGGCATCTGAGGCAGCTTGGCCAGTTCCAGCAGCTGGACAATGCGCCACCGTTGGTTCGGTCGCTCCCATCCGGACACAAAGTACTCCAGACGGCTCTCTGGCAGGGACTCCAGCGCAGACAAGGGCTCTACGAACGGACGCAGGTCCTGTGGGAACTGGGGACAGTGCTGCAGATCCTCGCCAGCCACCAGCTGCAGGCGACGCACTGCCTCATTGTACAACTCAACGCAGAACTGCGGCGACTCACGGCTCTTCCGCCGGATGGTCTGGTCTACGTCTGCCGCATGCCTGAGGCGCCGGAATAGCTCCGGCCCCAGGTTGTCGACAAGGAAACCCCGCAGCTCTTCTTGCCGAAGAATCCCGCCACGGCTGCGATGCGGCTGCTGGGCCAGAAACGTCAGAGCCGACTGCATTACTGACATCAGCTGATTGCGCTGCGACGTCTCCCGCAGGCAGAAGATACTCCAGGATCGGAGGCCCAGTTGATCGAGCTGCTGCTGCAGCTGCCGACACAGCCCCTCCTCGAGTGTCGACGCGTGCATCGGATTCTCCAAGACCAGAGCTACGTCGGCGCAATGACTCTCCTGGATGATGGACTGGAGACGATGGGGGATATCCTGCAGGTTCGAAGAACTGGCAAAGCAAACGATGCCATCGGCATGGGCCCAGGTCGATGACCCGGACCCCTGTCCAACGCGAATCTTCAGCACACTGAGCGCCACGCCATGGGCCACGCCATGTATATAGCCGCCTGGCTGCGGCTCCGGCACTGGCACCGGTTCGTCTGTGTTCTGCAGCGGCGGCCGCTGCAGGAGTCCTCCATCCAGGCTGTAGTCCAACTTGAGTCCCTCCTCGCCCTCGGGGAGGGAGAGCAGCAGCTTGTAGAAGCGTCGCGCTCCTGGCTGGGCCTGCGGCAGATACTGGGCGAGCACCTTCCAGATATCCAGCTTCAGCCAGCAGCTGCGATCAGCCATGCCGGTCAGCAGCTGGTTATAGTTGCAGGCCTCGCCCTGCCGATAGCGTCGTATGAGACGCAGCGAATCCTCCACGGACTGCTCGTCGACCAGTTGTTCCGGCTTCTCGGCACCGAAGCTGAGCGGCAGCTGGTTGAAGAGCGTGTCCTTCTGCTGCTGAACACGACGGAAGTCGCGCCACCGCCGCCAATAAATGCGCATCAGACCCATCTCGTAGATGGACTTCTGGATCTCGCGCTCCACCAGCTCACTGGTGATGCTATCCACCATGTGATCAAAGTATTGGCGGAACTGCCGCTCGAGAGTATGCTGACGGGAAGCTATACTGTGCAGCGTCTCCTCGAACAGTTCCTCGTACAGGCGGAGGGCCTGGGCCTGCAGGCGGGACTCACGCTGCTGCAGCTCCAGTTGTTGCTGCTCCCGACGCTGTCTCTCCTGCTGTTCCAGCGTCTCCTGCATTTGCTGCGCCTGTTGCTGCTTTCGCTGCTGCTCCGCCTCCTGTTCGTGCCTGCGACGCAGCAACTCCGCCTCCTGCTCTTGCTGGCGCTGCTGGCGCACGCGCTCCGCTTCCGCAGCCTTAGCTGCTTGGAGAGCCATAAGTTCGGCCTCACGCTGCTTGGCCGCAGCTATGGCCTGCTGCAGAGCCATCATTCTGGCCTCTTCCTGGGCCCTTTGGGCCTGCTGCTGGCGTTGTTGCTCTGCCAGAGCAACAGCCGCTACCTCCTGCATCCTCGATTTGGGCGGCGAAAAGCTGAAGCCTCCTGCGCCTGCTGTTGCCGGCTGCATGGGCACCTTAAACAGGTTGTCCCTTTGATGAGGTGGTTGGAGGGACTCCTCTTCTGGCTCCTGGTTGGGCATCTGATCCTTGGCCGACCAGGCGCTTCTCTTCAGCATTTGGTGCGCATTAAAACTGTTGTGCGGACGATGGCTGCTATAGAGGGTCTTGGGCGGCAGGGGCTCGCCGCAGATGCATTCACCCACGCTCTGATATCGCTTGGACTCCACCAGCTGTAGGACAGGAGCAGAAGCAAAATAATGAAAGAAATCTGCAGAGGATGCAGCGTTAGTTAACTCACCTCCAGCTGACGCTCCAGCTTGTAGTCCACCTCCGGATTGTCCATTGTGGTGAGTACTACGCGATTGTACTGGTTGATCTCCAGGCCATAGTGCTGGACAAAGTTGGCGGCCTCCTCCTGGCTTTCACAGGCCAGCATCTGGGCCACATAGGCGAGGGGCAGCGAGGACACCTCGTTCTTGCGTGGTGCCCTGTAGCCCTGGATGAGGCGGTGAAGGGCGAGCACGCGCAGGCGTGTGAAGTACCTCACAAGAATGCAGGCACTCAGATAGCTTGTTTCCGGATGCCTCAGCAGCTGGAAGAAGCGCACAAAGTTGGTGTCCTGCAGCGACAGATAGAACTGGATGGCCTGCCGGATCTCAGCGCAGGTCTGCAGCTCGTCGGGCAGCTGGCCCACGTCCCACAGGAAGTTGGCATCGGCCAGATTTAGCAGGACAATGTAGCCCCGAAACTCGGCCTCCCTGGGGCACTGTACCCCCTTCAGCCGGAGGTCGTGGTACATGTACTTGAGCGTCTGCAGACACTTAGTTAGATTGTCCGCATTGATCTTGCCATCGAAGACACTGGGATCCTCGGCCACCAGACGACCCGCGCAGTGGATGTGAAAGCGGGCACACTGCTCCACCAGCTTGACGGCTCCCAAAGAGCAGAGCTCCTGCTGGGTGATCTCCTTCCGAATGGAGCGCGTGCGGTCCCACACAAAGTGGAACCAATCGCCCAGCGGCTCCCGGTCGTTGTCCATGATCTCGTGCATCAGGTAGCTCATGGTCATGTGCAGCGCGGGCTCGCCGCGCAGTTCGTGTGGCAGCGGCGTCTCCTGGTCGGCACTGCTGCGTGAATATTGCTTGAGGGCCAGCTCATGGGAGATCAAGCCACCGGGCTGCCGAGACAGAGAATCGGGCTGCAGCTCGAAAACAGACACCTGGCGCTGGAACTCACGAAGCAGGCGCTCCTTCTCCGGACACATGTCCGGGCAATAGCCCTGCGTGCTGCCCGACTTCTGGATGTCGAGCTGACGGTGTGACTGGTTGAGACGCAGCAGCTTGTCCCTAGCATCGAGTACCCGGTACTTCTCCTCGCTGGTGTGCGCGGGCCGCAGCATCACAGCCTCCAGCTCCTGTGCGTAGCCCTTGGACTGGGCGGGCGGCTGTCGCTCTCTACGTTCGCTGGGTGCCTGCGAAGAGGAAGGTTGTTGGGATCTGGAGCCAGCAGCAGGCAGCTCGGGAGTCATTTTGATGGGCTTCGAAGGCTGGTATTGTTTGGGCCAGCCGCCGCTTAGGGCATTCAGTTCGGCCTGCACTTCGGGATCCACCCACTGCTCTGTCTTTTGGGCCGGTGCGGTCTCGTTCTCGGCATACGACATGTGGAACTCGTGCCCGTTGTAGACGTTGCCTTCGTGCAGGGCTAGCTCTGCCTCCTCCTCGGTGGCATAGCTCACAGTGCAGGTCATGCGACACGGTCGGAGAACGAAATTTACCAAATTTCCAAAGCGCCCGAAATGTGTGCGGGCCACGAATTTGTCCAGGAACAGTTCGGGTATATCGGTGCATCTGTGGGATAGATGGCGGTTATCGGCTTATCCGTAATCTGACTTACCAAAAGCACTTACAGTAGCGTTTTATAGTTGTAGGCGCCTGGGCGGGAAACCATTGCATTTCCTCCGATTTTGTTTTCTTCAATTTCTTTTTTTTTTATTTTATATCATCTAAAGGATGATCGGATTTTTATCGTAGCACTGTAGCCACCCACATTGATCAAAGACGGTCAGGAAGTTTGGCGAGTGGTCGGTATATTAAACAAAAAAGTTAATTAACTGTTTTATCTTCAATTTCGCAATCACAAAAAATAGCCATATACGGTCCCACCCTCGGAAAAATATACCGAAATATACCGTCTCGTTTTAAAAATATACCGTAAATATACTGACGAAGTTACAGTATACTGTATACTGTATGGTTAGTGGTTATACATATTCCTCAATTTTGATATTCCGTCGAATAATTCTGGCTAACTAAAACCTTAAGTTTTGCCCACGTAATTTTAGGCCATTGACTAATCAATTCTCTACTTAACTGGCTAGTTTTTGTTCCTGGCTTTTAATTTTTTTTAACTAAAACAGGGTTTAAGGAAAACATTTCAACAAAAAAACACTCGCAATGTTGCTGGTATTTGAAGACATGTTGCGTGTATAGGCCTTTGAACACCCTATTTCATGAATTTAATATGAAGATCCTGTTTTCCAAACTGTTTTTAAAACGTAATTAATATAAATTTGCTTATGATTATTATCTTGTATTTATATATATCCTTATACCTATCCTACGTATTCTTGGTCTCTGTAGGAATACAATAAACTGCAAAATATCGTTAAAATAGGTTTAAAACATAGACTAAAATGTTGAAAATGCTTGCGTCTAAAATGGGCAATGTTCATTAGCGATCGTCTTTGAAATTTACTGCGAAGTAAATACCTTTCTGAGACATTTTGCACTGACGGACCAACGCCAAAAATATAATACATATGTATATAAATATACCCAAATGTAATCTATGAGGAATTTGCGCGCGCGCGGTTCTTTTGAAACATGAATGTTTTGTTTTTATGCTATTACGTACAACGTACCAGCTATTGGGGCTCATTAAACCATTTAGCCCTTAAAATATATATTTCATGTAATTTCAATTTTAATTTTAAATACCTTCTTAATTACCATTGAACATAACCAAAGGTCTTTCCGAACGTCGAATATTTAGCTTGTTATAAATTGAATATATGTAATATAAAAAAAATCCTGATATTTTTATTTTATATGGCCTTCTGGCCATAGCACAGAAACCGACCTCCGCATCGTCTAGTACTTATCGAACAGATGTGTGTTGTTTTAGTTGATAAACAACATTGGATGATAAGCAAATGATGCAGTATATAAATTGTTCTCTGTTCTATTGTGAAATTCTGTAAAAATGTTTGGTATGGGTGTCCACGCTTTGCCTTTAATAGAAACACTTGATAGTCTCCAAGCAACAAAACCTGATTTAGAAATCACACGGGGGCCCGGACCCCCCCCACCGCTCAAAGTACGCTTTTGATTATATTCTGGACTGCCCACACACGATATGCGAAGTTTGTTTTATGATCATCAATTAAGCTTTATACTCACTCTCTCGCTCTCTCTTTTTTGTTGTTCTAAGTAACAAAGAAACAAATCCAAAAAATCTTTTATCTGGTGATATAACTATTTCAATTTTTTCATTGGGGGTTGCAACAGCAAACATTTTACGAGTAAGGTGGACAAGATTGTAAATAGAAAACGCTTGAATCTTAGATCTACCGCCTGCAATTCTGATAAGGGGCGGTGCTATCAGGCTCTCTCCATTGGGTTGGCATTAGGGGCGGACGGGGCATTTTTTGAGCTCTCAGTTTCGATAAGCTCTCTCGTGTCCATCCTGATATGTGTGGATGCTCTCCCAAGCTCTCGCATCATCGGGGACTACAAGTAGCACTCAGTAAACGGGGGACCCGCACAAACGTTTCGTAGATTTCAGTGAGAACGGACTGCATTTTAGAGCAGACGGAATAACAATGATTCTGATTACTTTGGCCTTGGGGCTGGCTACGGTCGGCCTTCTGTATTTGCTGATGACATGGAATTTCGACCATTGGCGGAAGCGTAGAGTGCCGGGACCCAAGCCGAAGATACCCACGGGCAACTATCCCCACATGTACACGATGAAGCGACATGCCATTTACGATCTCAATGACATCTATGTGTAAGTGGCGGACCAGACCAGGCAGACCCCATCTAAACTAATTGCTTCCCATATTGATGGCACTCTTTGGCGTGTTGTTGCAGAAAGTACAAGAACAAGTACGATGCTGTGGGTATATTCGGGGGACGAGTGCCACAGCTGTTGGTGATTAGTCCGGAACTGGCACGTCGGGTGTTTGTGTCGGACTTCAAGCACTTCCACGACAACGAGGTATCCAACTTGATTGACGAGAAGAGCGACTTCATCTTTGCCAATAATCCATTCTCGCTGACCGGCGACAAGTGGAAGCAGCGTCGCGCAGACGTAACCCCAGGCCTGACCATGAGTCGAGTGAGTCTATCTGCATAGTCCGCCCCTCATATAGTGCCATACGGTGGATAACTCTGAACATATTCCACACAGATCAAGACGGTCTATCCGGTGACGAATAAGGTGTGCCAGAAGCTGAGTGAGTGGGTCGACAAGCAGATACGTCTGGGTGCACCCGAGGGCATCAATGCCAAGGATGTAAGTACTGCCCACCAGAAGCATGAGATTAGTAGAGTAAACTAACCCCTGGGTCGATTTCCCAGATGAGTCTCTGCTTCACCTCTGAGATGGTCACCGACTGTGTGCTGGGGCTCAGTGCCGAGAGCTTCTCGGACAATCCCACACCCATTATGGGCCACATCAAGGATCTGTTTAGCCAGTCCTGGAGCTTTCTGATCTACTTTGTTATAATCAGCACCTTCCCCTCGCTGAGCCATCTGATCAAGCTGCGCTTTGTGCCGCCCAAGGTGGAGCGCTTCTTCATCGAGCTCATGGAGAACGCTGTGAAGGCACGGCGCGCCCAATTGGTCGCTGGGAAACAGTTTGAGCGCACGGACTTCCTCGACTATATCCTGCAGATGGCAGAGAAGCGGAGCCTGGACACACGCCAGCTGCTGGCCCACACCATGACGTTCCTGCTGGATGGCTTCGAGACGACGGCCACAGTGCTCGCCCACATGCTGTTGCTGCTGGGCCGCGAACCCGAAGCGCAGAAGCGCCTAAGGGAGGAGATCCTGGCTCATGTCAAAGATGGCATTGTCAGCTTCGAGAAGCTCAATGAGTTGCCCTTCCTTGATGCCTGTGTGCAAGGTAAGATCCGGGAGACCCGGGAACTCATCCATCCATATGGTATTGTTATATTTGTGCTCTCTCCCCCCAGAAACAATTCGCATTTTCCCGCCCGCCTTCATGTCTAACAAACTCTGCACCGAGGCCATTGAGTTGCCCAACAAGGATGGCCCCAACTTCACTGTGGAGGTGGGCACCACCATTGTCATACCGCACTATTGCTTCATGCTGGACGAGGACTATTTTCCCGATTCTCAGTCCTTCCAGCCCGATCGTTTCATGGAGCCCGATGCGGCCAAAAAGTTCCGCGAGCGCGGCACCTTTATGGGATTCGGAGATGGTCCCCGTGTCTGCATTGGTTAGTACCAAAATATTAGTTCAACTAAAAGAAAACCTAGACCTAATGCATAACAATATTCTTTATAAAGGAATGCGCTTTGCCCTGGCTCAGATCAAGGCGGCTGTCGTTGAGCTAATCACAAAATACAATGTCAAGGTGAATCCCAAGACCCGAAAAGACAACCTCTACGATCCCATGAGCTTTATCACTTCCCTGCAAGGTGGCATCTGGTTGGATCTGGAGGCACTTTGAATGCTCCGCCTCCCCCAATTACCTTCCGCTGATGGCCGACAGCTTTTCGCTTTGTTGTTTGTTTCTATTTTGTTTTTGTTTTTGTTTTAATAAATATAATGAATGCCAATTACGGAAATTGTTGTTACTGATAAAACTAGATGGGAAACGGTACGAGTAGGGGATAAACTGGCACCCCTGTTGATAGTGTATATACATATGTAGATTTATTATCGGACTTTGACTGTAATCCATTATAGTGCATAAATTGTACGGGTAAAACCTGTTAATCTGACACAAAAAATCAATTCTTTGTGAATTTTTTTTTTCGGTAGAATATATGCTGTATATATGCAAATATATGCTATGCAGGAGGTTTAACCAATTTTAATTAGTTAAACCAAATATATATATTTTTTTTAATAGGTATACTGGTTTGTAAGTATAGCCTTTTCTTTTCACCTTTAATCTTACATTCACAATCAAATTTACATATTAAGGTACTTATCGTATGGCTATTAGGTTATAGGTTATATAACTATTGGTCTTAAATGACTTCGGAAAACTTTAATCAGCGCACAAGGGAACTGACATACCGGTATTCCGTACATATACATACATATGTAGTAATGGTACTGGTCCTTACTGTTTACTTGACATCAGGTGTATTTCACATTTTACTACAGTCTAAATACATATACATTTTACAGGGGTCGAGTCGGGTCCCAAATGAACGATTTAATAATATTCAGAGCCACGAATTATGAGCTATATATGTATGTCTGCCAAGGAGAACTGCCTCTGCAAAGTAAAACATTAAATGTTGGAATAGTGTATTTTAAAACATTCAATATATACAAATATTATTACCTCACAAGAGCATTCTTTTGTTGTATCATTCTGCTGCAGTTGCAGGGCATTTATATCCACACCGATCGCCAACTTATCTATCATTACCCTTCACCTTGTATTAAATGAAATCTATGCATTGAATGAACCAAAAAATTAATGCTTTCTCTAGCAACTTTTTTTTAAGAAGCTTACTTTTGTAACTATAAGGTGTCCTTCCCACGTTAATGGTTTGAGCAAGTCATGTGGGTACTCGATGGGAAGCGATATTTATCCAGGATGGTATACGCTTTCCCAACTTCACAAAACTTCTAAACTTAATTTAGCTATAGAGCTTGAATATTGCCTCTGTTGTAAGCTTATCTAGATGCATTTGTAAGTTGAATTTACAATATGTATATACTTTATATAAAATATAAACACCAAGCTGCGCCTAGTTGCCACTTTCCACAAAAAAAAACCTTTTATCCAAGAGTGCAAGGAGATAATAGAGTATAGAATAGATTAGAATAATAGAATATAATAGAATCTCTATAATTGAAGATAAGATTAAGCAAAACGTAGAGGTTTTCCTTCAATTTGGTCCCCATCTGACGACTTCAGAAGACTTTCCGTAGTACTTGACGGCCGACTAACTTCTTAGAAAACAAAGTTCTACGAAAAAAATTTGAAGAGAAGAGCGTAGAATATTGAAGCCCAGATGCTATATGAATAAACGAAGGATTGTACGATATATAGAAACTAAACCCATAGCCCTTACTCGGAGGAGGTCTGTCTGTGGTTTTGAAAACCATCCAATGTATGTATACCAGAGCACGATCAAAAGCCGGGTATTGGTGGGAGAATAAGACGCAGGACTGTTGGAGTCTGAGAAGCACTCATAGTCAGTCATGAAAATAGAGGCAGAGAGTAAAGTTCCAGCAGACAACGAAAGCCAATCTCTTTTTTTGACTGGTGCGCCCTTTCTCTCTACACCTACATCCATCAGTGACTAAGATTGCTCGTCGGACTCTAATACCCCCATCGACTTATGCTCCAACCAATACCAACATCAATGCCAACATCAATGCCAATACGTATACTGATTGGGAGCACAAATCCTTAAAGGAGTCCGAATTCTGAACAACACGCACAGTTAGTGATCAAGTCAAAGGTGGAAAGTAAAGTTCCATCAAACAACGAAAGCGTTCACGCTTTTGTCGAATGGTGGAGCCCTGATTTCCACCTCAAACTCGAACACTATCTGCCAGTGCTGCCCAGAATCTGTTCCCATGACTTAAGTCTCAATCAATCAGTATGCAATCAGGCAGGGTCCGGCTTTCACTTTCACCAAAAAATTTCCGACTTACTTTTGAAAGCGAACCAATTGTCGATCCCGTTTTCACAAACTTTTTGTACAACCTGAGACCTTTGAAAATTAATGTTTTATAAGTAAGCGCAACCCTAATGGACAAATTTGATTGGAGCATTAGTCCTGGAGACGCCTAGATTCAGAGGAACAGTGACAGGTAGTGTTGGGGTTAGATGCGGAGAGTAAAATACCAGTCGATAACGAAAGCAATTTCTTTGGCTACGTGCAGGGATTTTTCTCTCCATCTCTAACTCCAATACTAACTGTGAATGTTCATCAGAATCCAGACGGCTACATGACTCATGCTCCAACCAAAAACCAATGAATACGTGAAGTTTGAAGTATATTTTGTATATAGTTAAGGGGTTTCTTTCAAGAATTACCATCAGAGTTAAGCTTACCTTTTTCCATACAACTCTAGTATGCTATACTTTGTTTTGAAGGACCTTGCAGTTCTGAAAGGCAAACAAATGCAGCTATCGATGGGCTTCAAAAACCTTATAGCTAAAACTTGCTGTCTGCACTTGAAATCTGAATATTTCCCAGACGGTAAGTTGGAGCCATAAAGTCTTTTAAACCGACCGATAGTTGCATTCACAAGCTTTTCAGAACTGCAAAGTGCTTTAAAACAAAGTTTAGCATATTCGAGTTGTATGGAAAAAGGCTCGCTTACCTCTGAACTAAAAATTTTTGAGCCCAATTTACGATCAGTGAAAATTTATTTGATGCCAGTAAAAAAGAGGGAAAATTTTGTGGAACAGATCCACAAGTCCTGCAGGCAGTTGGAGACTGGGGAACACTAACAGAGATAGGCGTTGAAGTCAGAGACGGAGAGAAAAATGGCAGCCGTCGCACGAAAGCCTTTACTTTAGCTGAACGGTGCCATTCTACTCTCCATCTGAAACCCCAACACTATCTGTTATTGTCCCTCAAAAACCAACTGCCCCAAGACCTACATATGCTCCCAAATAAAATAGATACAAATCGTGCAATATTTAAAGTAAGATCGGGGCATTCATTGTCAAACCATTTGAGCAGCTCGTAACATTATTTGGAATCATTTTTTGGGAACGTACACACAACTTTCCGGCACTCAAGCGGCACTACTTGAAGCAAGTATCAAAAATAAATCAAATCACGGAGAAACCGCAGACAAAAAGTCAGCTCAAGCTCTGCTCTCGAGAATGGCTCTCGCAATAACCCTTGCCGCATTACGCATTTTGTACACGGGCGCTTCCCACTTCCTGGTGGAGCGCTTAATACATCACATAAAGGAGGAAATAATCTGCGTTTATAGGCGGATGGTGGGGGGTGGTTATACGGAACTCGCTTTTGTGGCCATCGCCATGTTGGGGACATTTGACCTTATCGAGGAGCATGAGAATCCAGCACTATTTTTGGCCACTCCTTTCGCACAAGTACACCACGATCGTTTGATGTTGAACTAAAATGAAGAACTCATTTTCGGCATATTCATCAATTTATCAGAAAAGCCCTCCTATATGTATATAAGGGATCAAATTGTCAGCAAAATTGGTCAAAGAATTGAATATTTAAGTTTTTGTAATAAACAAAATTGAATTCAGTGATTAATGTCACATAATCCCGCTTCAGATGAATATGCTTTACTTTAAGTTCATGGCATGGAATGTGTCTTTAATTTTGGGAATTATCCTCCTTGAGTAATACTCGTACTCGAATCATCCCATCCAATCAACACTCGCAGGGCTACTCCTAATTCAAACTGAAGTGCCACTAAAGGCATCGCACTTTGCATTCCGTAAATCCGGAAAGCCAAAAAAGAAAACCTCCACGTTTGCTAAATGATATTATTTGATATTATCTCTGCAGGATAATGGAATTATAGAAAGACTTATATTTAGAGGAAATTCTGTAATGATTCTGTGATGATTCTGTGATATTATCCTCGCTGAATAGTTGAATTTCGGAAAGACTTAATTTTGTAAACCAAACTAAATTAATGCATCATACTTATTGGCTCTTAAATCGAAATGTTATTTAAATATAGAGATACATGCTTATGAGTAATGTGTAATACGTACATATGTGTAATATGAGGGTCTGTGGTATACTATATTAAGCGTAAAATGCACCCTTATGTGTCGGTATGTACAAAATGTCGAGAACATCTCTAGAAAGGACTAGTTTAGGTACTCGTAGATTAACGTATTTCAAATAAGTACTTAAAAAAATACTTATAACAGATAAGGTAAATATATATGCTCTTGAAGGTGTAGATATATAGATATTTACTAGATGTTTTTTAAAGCGAGGGAATAAGCTTTAAGTAAATAACCAAATTATATGAATATATAGTATTCAAGGTAGATAAAGAAAGGTAGTAAAAACATGCATGAATATGTGCTTAATATAATTGCATTAGCCATAAGCTTTGGTGTTTATGTTTATGTAATTGATGGCTTAAATGCTTGGGTATACTCGGATACAAACAGCAGTGCAAATTCTTTAAGCAAAATCAATATTGAAAGTAAGGGAAGAAGGTATTAAGTTCCTTAATTGTGGCATAAATAATATATGTGCTAAATGTGCCCACCTGTTGGCTAGTAGCATATCTACAAATATATGTATTTGCAAATCTAATAGTGGTAATCAGATAAACAACATCGGATATCAACATTCAGCAGAGCTTTTGCAAGACGCAATTAAATATATATACTACCATAAGTATGTATATATGACCTATGCCTAGCAGAAATGCATTTGATATGGGACTGAAACTTGTAAAACTAGCATTACCTCACACATATAAAAATAACTTCCATAGAATCCTAGATAGACACACACTAAGGTAGTTTAATTTGATTTGAATGAATGAAGCGGGAAGGAATAACATTGTAGCTTTTTTGAGGCGAGTGCATTGTGTACTTGCGGTAACTATGGTTACAAATCCCTCGCAGACCCAGTGCTGGGGGCCATCCCCTGCTCGGCAATGTTGCAGCATGTGGGAGGGCCCCCCTCCGCCCTCCGCCCTCCGCCCTCCTTTCCTGTTTCTGCTGCTGTCGTCTGTAATTTCGGATTGTGGTTTCAGGAGCTGATGTTCACTTTACTTCACAATTTGGTGATGGGTGTATGTGGGATGTGCAATTTGGTGCTGCTTGGGCAAGCTTCTAGCTTCCTAAAATATTCTGGAAAATCGTTGTCAAACCAATTATTGTGTGCATATTTAATAAAACTCCCACTCACTTTTTTAGTTTTTTAATCAGCAATTTGTATAGCTTCCATTTGAAATGATTAGTAAGTTTTGGATCAAATATGTTGTTGACTGTAAATATTTTTGGTTTGTATTTATCATACTTATTTAGTACGTCTAATACCTACGTTTTGATTTTTTGGTGTGTTTAAAGGCCTTTACATATATTGAGGTGGCCTTTTTGGCCGACGATGGCATCGTTGGACAGTTTTGGAACTTTTCCAAATAATTTTTAAGTGTTAAAACTTTTTTTTGTAAATATTTTTTGGCTTTTTCTTACATTTTTCTTTAATGTCTACTTATTTGAATTTATTTTGTAAGCGCCATTAATTATTCCTTGATATTATTTTATTTAAACTTTTTTCATAAATACTTGTTGCTTTGCTTTTTATATACCGAATATATATTTAATTTAATATATTTAAATTGGTAGAATTTTTAATTTCCTTTGACCTTTTTCCAATTTATTCATTTGCTGCACATGTTTTTTTGTTTATTTTAAAATTGAATGTTATTCCCTTTTTTCAAAATATTTCACTTGATTTTAAAATTTGCATTGATTGATTTATTGCGAGATGCATTTTTGGGCCAAGCGATTTTGTCCGAAACCACGTGTTGTTTGTTACGCAAGAGCTTTACGTTTGAATATTGCATTAATGGAACTTCATTAGCCAATTGGGGGCTATTTTCACATTTCTAACAGGTGAAAGCTTTTTGCTGAACTTTTGGCGGCTGAGGTTCGCTTTTCTTTTCGCCAGTTAAAGTTTTTGGTTATTCACGGCGAAAAGGGGTCTGGTCTGGTCTGGTCTGGTCTAGGCTCTGCTTTCGTCGAGGCTCTGCAACTGAATGAACGCTTCCCTTCCTGGCGTTATACTTTCCCCCTTGGCCCGGGCTGTGCCTGGCCTTTGCTTTGATTCGCCCACGACCGAGATTCGTATCCGCACCGAGAGTATGCTAGCGTATTACAGTTTGAGTATCCCGCAAGCCAAGGCTGATATATGATTCTGTATATGTGTGCGTGTGTGTGTGTGTGTACCTATGTGCAGTTGTGTGGTATATGTGTGTGTGTCTGCCTTTGTTTTTTGGCTTTTCATCCGACGACAACGCATCTGACGCATACGCCCGCACGCCTATCAACGGAACAGAGGGCAGGGGGCAGGGGGCCTGCTGCCCATTGCCCAAATAGCTGGCGTTGCACTTTTTGAATGTGATAATTGTGCCGCCAATGCGTTGGAATTTTTCGACTTTGCGTTGGGGTTGTGAAAAGATACAAAAGGGACATTAATTTATTACGTATACATTTTAGTATTTAAATTAATATCAGGACAGCTTTGTAGTCCATAGTCAGGCATTTTTTGCGTTTAAATTTTGGGGGGCTTTATTATTAGACTTCAACTTCAGTAGGTTATAGATTTTTTAAAACAATTTGGGAGCTTCAAAGATTAGCTAATATTTGATTTAAGTTTTCAATTCAATTCAATTTCGCATAAATTTCACTCAAATAAAAAGAAACCATAAAGCTTACCTCACTTTTATATGGATTTTAATTGTTAAACTTTATAGATTATTTTTGCTTTTGAATTTGAAGTATTTATTCCAATACTTCCAAGTGTTCAATTCGCTGTTTTTCACTTTCCCTTCTTTTAAGCTAGATGTTTCACTTGGGTTGAAGTTTGGAACTGGATTGAATTCTTTCTTGTGCGATTCCATCCTCTGAACCTCGGCTTTGGCCAAGCAGCGGCCCATGTGAATGGAGTTCTACATAAGATCGTACACTGCGCGTCATTAAAATAGCGCCCGCCTTAACACCACAGTGTGTGGGGGCTATACTGATCAGATTTTATCTACTTGATTAACTTTATCAACTTAATTGGAAAATAATTAAAATATTCTCATAATGTACGTAGTAGTCTTTATTAATATTTTTTAAGATGATTTATTAAGAGTCCTAAAGAACAAAAATTTGGTTTTGAAGAGGCGCTAAGATGACGATATCCCTATGAACGTTCATGTGATCTATCTAGTTGTTTATATTAGTTTTGGTATTGGTATGTACATATGTATATGCTTCGGAGCTTCGGATGGGAGTCGTACCATATGCAGCATCAAATTACGAGCTTTGGCCCTGGCACGGCTTTTAGGGAACAGCCGCGAAGAAAGCTCGGGAGAGCGGCGTGCCTATGAGCCTCTGATTGGTCAGACTTACATATGTATGTGTAGGTGTTATACGGCGATCCAAAAGTGTTATACAAAACCGGGGAGAATTCAAGCCAGGTCTTACATATATGTACATACATACATACGTGCGTACGAGAGTACCCTTGAAGTACCCTTGACGTGCGCTTGAAGTACCCTTAGGATCTTTATCACTTTCAAGGGGATCTAAGTATGCGAATATATGGTTCATGAGTACACAGGTCATTTGTCGGAATCGGACAGATCGGACAGATATAGTTGTCCCTTACCCTTATTTTTATTAAGAGGCAAAAAATTATATATACCTGCCTATTTAGCACAGTAAGGGCTCCTACGATTTTCATAAAATTTTGTTATTCGCCTTGGGGACCAATATATGTTTCGGATATCCCAAGCTTCCTCCTTCGCCATGAGCAGTCGTCACCTGCCATTTTCTGTAGATTTACACTAGGACCATACAAAATAATTATAAAGTATTGTAAAATCACCAACATTAAAAACATACTGAAAATTGTACAGTGTAAATATATTCTATGCTAAAGGACACCCACAAACCGTCTAAAATGATTTTTTAAGGTAAACAATGGAAAGTTTTGCTGTTTGTAGGTTCCCCATTCTGTTCATGGGATCATCGGCTTGGAAATATAGCATAGCCTTCGAAATGATTTACAAATATACAGATCAGATATACAAATGTAAACCCATGTATCTACGAGTATGTCTGAAGGTATGTTTCTATACACCTCCGCATCGTGTCGCAGTGAAATAGAAGTGTGGGAACCGGAGCCCCGGCGACTGATAACTGGAAAAATGTCCCCCTTTCTACGATAGATTCGGTTACCAAATGGGTACTGTATCTATATCAGAAAATGACTAGTCAGCGAAAATTACCCTTTTTCCGAGACTTCAATCATCGGATGTTTGGATGATGCCATTTTAATTTCCTTTCCCTTGCCCCCCCCGGGGTGAGTGCTCCAAGCTCCAAGCTCACTGAGCTGCTGAAAATATTTCTGCAGAATAAATACATACGACAGACTATCAAAATATGTTAACACTCCAAAAGTGTCTATGGAGCACGTTGTTATTGCCTCATCGACCATAGGGGATCGAAGTGATGATTAGGTAATGATGATTTTTGGAAAAGAAGGCACTTCAGATCATATTACTCGTATTTATGGTGAATCGTAGCGACTCCCAAATAAACAGCCTCACTGGAGAATAAACAATTTCACTTGAGAACCGAATGAAGGTGCCATTCAGGGTGGGGGCCAGCGGGCATAAGAAAGGAGTCAAAGAATATTACTCATTTGGTTGGAATCTTTCCAACATCTTTTCTTAAATAAAGTTCGAGTCGAAAGGCCCTTTGACCGAATAACTCCGTGAGGCCGCAAGGAAGCCACTGTTAGATGGAAATACTTACGGTGCTGGGCGATTATGTTGGGAGTCTGGGATACTAATCCCCGGGAGAAAAATCAGTATACTCTCCAAAAAAGTATGGCATAGTATAGAAAAGTATATCTACATTTACGAGTATGTCTGTAGTAAATGTCGTAAATATAGCCATGGCGAAGCCAGACTACTAGTCAGCGAATAGTCGCCCCTTTGAAGCTTCGTTCCCCTCTTTATTGGATGATTGCTACGATAGATTTGGATTCCCAATGGGTACCGTACCGGAAAAAAAATACATGAATACATCAGACTACAAGTCAGTAAAAATTCCCCCTTTTCGAGACTGTCTTCAATGGAACTTTTAATGGATAATTAACATCGAATCTGGGGAACAGCCATGTGTTCCTTTTTTAAATAGAATTTCCCTGAAATCAAAATAGAAAGATACTGTGGGAAGATGCATTTATTTAATCATCGATTTAGAAAGATTTTCTTGGAATTGACATTTATTTAATCATCGATTTAGAGAGATTTTCTTGGAATTGACATTGTAATTTTGTATCATTTTATTGTTTTTGTGTGTGTAGAAGATGCAGAAAGATTCATTTATTTAATGACCGATTTATGGACTTTGCATCTTTATTTAGTTGTGAGAACTGTATCATTTTTTAATAGATCCCTGAGCTTCCTTCAACAGCTTGATTTTGTTGGAAAGTACATCCATCTGCCGTTTATTTTCTGCCAGACCTTTTGTCATGTCCTCTTGTATCTTTTGCTTTTGAAGAGCTTCTTCTCTGGTCGTCGTAGCACGTTCGTCAAAAGTTTGCTTAATTTCGGCCATAGATTTCTTTACGCGTTCCTGCCGAGCGTAGAAAGACATCTCAGGCTTTTCCTTTTAATTTTTTTTTTTTATAGATTGTAGATCTATTAACTTTAAAGATTCAAGGGTTTTACACACTTACATCATTGTTTTTGGACCACATGATGGGGATATAGTAATGTTTGTCTTTACTTCTCTGGGTGTCAGCTAAGAATGACCGTCCGCTTGCCTGGTATCTCTTACCTATCGTTTCGCTATCGTCATTTACATCATATTCTTATCGATATTTTGCAATGGCATTTCTAATTACCATACGATAAACGTTTACCCTTCATTCTGTTATCAAGAAAAAAAATTTTCTATAATTTTAAGCTTGCTTTCCTTTGCGACGTTCAAAGTATACGATTTTCATTGCATCTTGAGCTTCTTAGATCTTAGTTTACAGAAAAATATGTGTCCTAAGGCACGAGTGTTCTTAGAGCTTCACTTTAAAGATATGATAGATGTAGTATGTATTAAAGAATGTATCTAGGAAGCAAATTGTTTTTTGGTTGCCCCTAAAAGATACTATGAAATCCTAACTTTTAGGAAAAAAAAGGTTGTTGGAAAATTGGAAAACAAGATACTTTAAAGAGGGAGAGATTATACTGGCAAATAACAGATGTAAGATACATTTATATTATGAGTTTGTTTGGACATTTTGAAGAGTCTAGTGGGACTTAAGAATCCAATTCAACGTGATCATGATTATCGAGAATATAACTCTATATTCTTTCCAATCTTTCTACAATTCTTGTCTCTTGTCTCCACTAATGTTGTGGTAAGTATCTCACTCATGAGGTGAGCTCTTTTCACAGAACCCCTTGCTTCTGATGAACACGATTCTAATTTTACGATAAAACACGACAAACATTTGTTAGTAGATATGTTTATTTGATTTGATTTATTTATCGTTTAATTTAGATTACACGCAAGAAGCTAATTTAATAATAAGTATCTTGTATCTTGTGGATTGTGAATGAGAGCCTATTCCGTTTTTTGTTGTTTATTTTTTATTACTGATCGATTACGCTAAGGATTAAGTACATTTATGGGGTGTGTCTTGGACGGATTAGTATTACGTTATGCGCAAAAAAAATATAATATTATATATATATAAGGATAGGGAGGATAATCGTCAAAAGTATTGAGTGTTTCCCTCTGGAGGGAAACCATTCTGGAAGCCCGCATATTCTGATCATATTCTGATATCTGATCTTCTGCCGTGTCGTGTGTTCAATTAGGAAAGTGTTTTCAAGTCGCAGTGGATTCTGGATGCTGGCATCTTTATCCCGTATCTTCTAGCTTTATTCTGTAGTAATACTTTTATTTCAAACCTGTGGAACCCCTCTCTCACATTGGGGGCGCGTGTGGTAGATCTTTTCGTTTTTGTGCGTGTGGCAGTTGCCCCAAAAACCCTGTGTCTGTGTGTGTGTGTGTGTGTGGTAGGGCTGGATTCTGGACTCTGTATATACACATCATATATAGTATATACATACATTAGTAACTAGAAAGTCGTGAGTATATGCATTCGACAGGGTGGACAACATAATATTCTAATACAAAAAAACATTTCCTTCCCCTTTCTCTTCCCCATTGTGACAATATATTTCCCATCGAAAGCGGCAGCATAAGATTTTATACGAACTATATGTATCATCTAAATTGGAAATTTTCCCCATGCTCTCTATCTCTCTCGCTCTCCCTCTCTGGCTGGCTGGCTGGCTGGCTTTCTCTATCTCTTTCTCATTCGGAGCTGGGTGTTTCAGAACACAAAAGTTTCGTTTGTTCAGTTATTCCACTGTTATTCATTTCCACTGATTAGAAACCCATTATGGGAACCTGGAACTCATCCGCTTTGAACTGACATTTTCGGGGGTTTCGTTTCATTTCGTTTCTTGCAGTTATTTTTAATGTCAGGCAATTGTAATTGGCACGTTTTTTGTTTTGTTAATTATTGTAAGGATATATAATCGTCTACGACCTATGGAATGTGCGAGAGCCTACATATATCTGTATATGTGAACCATGTTGAAGGATTGGATTGGATCCGAGCTCGAGCAGAAGGGCCAGACACCCCACGGACGCGTCCTGCGCCTTCCTGCTGGAGCTCGTGGCTCGTGACCCTCCTCCCTTCCCTTTCCTTTCCTTTCCGGTGCGCTGATTTTTTAGTCGATTGTTAGTAGAAGTGACTAATCGAAAGGCGGCTCTGGCTCTGTTTGGGAGCGGCTTCTACCATTTGCGCGGCGGCATGGGCAGCTCCTTCTCCGCATGATAGACACTGCGATGGGTCTCCACATACTCGCTCTGCGATTGGGTCTGGGCCAGGACACGCTGCTCGCCGGTCCGTCCCGCGGCTATGGCTAGGGGCTGGAAAGATAAACGGTTTTTGAGTCAGTCAGTCGGGGAATCACAGGACCCAGGGGATTGCTCACCTGACGGGCTCGACGAGCATGAGGCGTGCCTTCTGGCGAGGAGATCTCGATCTCGAGATCGTCGGGTGCTGTCCAGTGCTCGGTGAACTCGCTGGCGGATCGGGCCAGCGAGGGATGACTGAGCGAGCGATGGAAGGAACGTCGATCCTCGTCGTCGTAGTACTGCATGCGGTAATAGCTGCTGGCATCGCTCACATTGTCCAGCTGGTCCGCCTGGGGGCGCCCAAAGTCCACCGTCACCTCCGACATGGACCGGAAGTCGTTGTGGTCCGTCTGGTAGGAGGTGCGCGAGCTGCGGCGCGATCGCTGCATGTTGAAGGGTCCCAGGCCCACCGGCTGGCCGGGATGGCCGCCGCCGCCGCCCACATGGAGCGGCAGGCCGGGATCGTTGCGTATGGTGCGCACACTGGAGCCGCCATCGCTGTCGTACTCGTAGAGCGTCGGCAGGGAGCTGCGACGGGAGCGTGTGTCCCATGGCTGGGGCGGTGCCTTCTTGCCGCCACGCCTGGGCAGGCGCATCTCCACATCGGTGTCATCGTCGCTGGGCGGGGCCAGAATCCTAATGATGACGTCCCACGTTTGGGGCTCGAACATGCGCTCGTAGCGCGTGTCCTGTCGGATCCGCTCAAAGTCCTCGCGCACCACAGCCTCCGTGAGCATGGACCGGAGCGTGGACTGTGTGGTGATGATCTCCTTCCACTTGGCCCGGTCGTCATAGCTGATGTTGTTGTGGACAGAGCTGGTGTCATCCCTGTCGCCGCCGCCGGAGATTTCGGACATTTCGGGCTCCTCCAGGATGCGTATGAGCACATCCCAGTTGGGCACATCCATGTCCTGGGGCGGCACCTCGATGGGCTTCATGTTGCCCACCAGCTCGGGGCTGGTCAGCTTCAGTTTGTTGTCGTGGATCTGTGATGGGGGCTCCGCTGGGGGCAGCGACAGCTCGCTGCGCTCCATTTTGGGCGTGAGGGTCAGCCCCGAGGCGCTGGATATGTCCGAGAAGTTCTCCCACAGCTGCTGCTCCCGCTCGCTGGGATAGTTGCGTACCTTCACATCGAACTTGGGATCCACTGGTGGCGCTGGCGGTGCCACCGGCGGCAGTGGTGCCTTCGGCTTGCTCTTGTACTCGGTGACCCGTCGCTTGTGGCTCTCGATGTCCTCGATGGTCTTCTTCTCGGTGACGGTGCGCAGATAGACGTCGTCCACCGTGTGCGAGGTGACATGCGGCAGGGGCAGAGGCTTGGGTGGCACTGCTGCCACTGCCACTGCCATCGAGTGCGGCTGGGGCTCAATGGGCACATACTCGTCCTCGTAGTAGTGCATGGTTTCCACGGCCCGGTCGGGCGCCTCCGAGGACAGATCGGTGATCTCGCTGGGTGCCCGAGTGCCGTCGGTGTAGTCGGACCAGGTCTCCGGGCGTCCATCCACCACCTCGTGGTGGGTGCGCGTGTACACGGAGAACTTGGGCTCTGGCAGCGGCGGTGGGACCTGTGGGGCAGGGTGCAGCTCTGGCACGTACGTGAACTGCGACTGCATTGTCTCCACCTGCGGCGGCAGCGAGTCCATGGTCATGATGCTCTCGCGATCCTCGTAGGCCTCCATAATCGTGGACAGGTTGTTGCGATCGGGCCGCAGGGTCGCCACGCTCTCCGTGTCCGAGGTCACGGGCGACGGAATGGGCGGCGGCGACTTCTTGACACGCACCTGGACATCGAACTTCGGAGAGCCCTCCTGGAGGGGCAGGGCATGCCGTGTGGTGATGGCCGCCGTCGTGACCACCGCATTGGCCACGGGCATCTCCTGGGCAGGGGCATAGTGGTCGCTGTAGATGCTCGATGTCTCCTGCACGAAGGCACGATTCTCGAAGCTGCCCGCTGAGCTGAACGGCAGCGACCTGGTGTCGATCTCCTCGATCTCCGAGTGGGATTCGCTGGGATAGTCCGACGGTATGAGGGCACCCTCGCTGCCCGAGGACGAGTAGACGGCCTGCAGGGCGGCGTGGGCCCGCGGTATCTTGACGCCCTCGAACACACTGATGTTGCCCAGGCTGCTGCCACTCAGTTTCGTGATCTCCGAACCACTGCCCATGCTCATGGGCAGGCGTCGCACCACCGGTATGGGGCGGCTGCGCAGGCAGTAGTAGGAGACGGCCAGGCCCAGGAGCAGGAGGGTCAAGAACATGATGGCGCAGATGATCATCAGTATCTGGATGCTCTTCAGCGGCGGCTGCAGCACAGAGCTCGTGGCAATGGGATTCAGGCTGTCAAGGTCAACAGGGCAGAGTTAGGATAAGGATATAAAGCTTGGTTCTGCGTCCAGGACTACTCACATGGGCGCTGGCAGTGCGGGTGGCAGTGAGGGCACTGGCGGCGGATAGCGGCAGACGATCGTGATGATCTCGTCCCCGTCCATCTCCAGGTTCGCGTGGAAGCGCACAATGATGTTGTTGGTAAAGACACGTGTGGGATTCTGTGGGACGACGCCAAGGACACCGAAAATAAAGGAACACCACCTCGACTGGGAGGGGGAAGGGGAGCGCCACTTACCTGAATGGTGCCACAACCCTTGAGGGGCAGCTCGAGGCGATAGCTGAGGGCCCCCTTGCCGCTGACGCGACACGCACTGCTGCGGTCATAATCGGCCTGGATGATGCCATGGAACGGATCGTTAAACTTGAGATCAACCTGCAATGAAAATCGTTTTGGTCAGGGTGAGGAGCACTTGGGTTAGGTCGGGGTTGGCTTCGGGTTCGGGATTACCTGCATGGAGCCGGCGGCACAATTAAGCGCTGCCTTGGTGCGGTTCAGAAAGATCAATGGGCTGATGTCGTCCAGCTTGGTAACCTTCATAAAGAGATACAAAAAAGAAGAAACATATTAACGATATGGATGGCGCCATCACCTGGATTCCCAACAGTCAGTGTCAGTGCGTGGGAAGAGAGCGCTCTCCAAAAGAGAGATGCTCTCCAAGAGATGATACGATGATACCCACGCACACTCCACTGATTAGCATATTATGTAAGCTAGTCTCGTACTCTCGTACCCTCCATGACTGCGCTTCCGATTTGGCACATTGTGCACCTTATACGGGATGGTATCTCTGTGGCTTCAGGGAAACTCCCAGGGCCCCGAGACTCCATTGTTTTTTTTTGGGGGCCAATGTGAAACAAGAGAGCGTGACAGCAGGAAGACAGCAGACACAGGCACAATCCCACCGAATATGCATGGACCTACCCACCTACATTGTTACGGGGGGACTGTAAAACTATAGTACTCGTATATAGGTTGCCAGAACACTCAGGAGAGACTCTCACGAGATGTCTTCCTACTACTTTACAGTTTATGTAAGAGCTGTTAGTTTTCCGCTGCTTTTGGGCCAGCAATTAATTATGTAGGGCAAACCCATGTGTTTCATCTAGCAGCTACAGCTTAAGGCTGATTTCTAATCCGCAAATGAAGCACTTAAGTCTAAGCTCATGTTACAAAAAGACACTTAAATGAAGACATTTAATCAAGGCTTTAGACTGAAGTCTACACCCATGAACGTCGGCTTAACTTTTTCCTTTTTGGAAGCTGGGAAGCTAAGTATTTAACCGGCGATTAGCCAACAAGAGCTTCTTACCAGTAGATAAACCCAATTTATGTAGGGGTCTTAGGCTTAGACTTGGGCTCTTACCTTTCCATCCAGTGTCGCCTCCTCGGGCAGGCCGTTTGTGGTGTAGTTGCCGCTATCGCCGTGTTGCACGTAATTGGATTGGGCCGCGACCTGTCCGCCGCAGATAAGCAGCAGGAGAGCCGCCATTAGGCAACGACTGCGGCTGCTGGCCCACAATGGCCCCGGGTCCGAGTTCATTCTCGTATCGTAGTGTCGCCTGGGCCACAGAGCAAGAGACTGGATACTGCAATGGAAAATGCATATAAATTAGCACACGGCAATCGCACTGGACTGGACGTACAATCCAAACTATGGGCTACTATTTCTATATACTCGTACATACCTACATATATATGTAGGTACACCCTGAGAATCGAATGCTTCGATTTACAAAATTCTTACCCAATCTACGAATATTGAATTATATTTATCTTTGTTTGCATTTCGTAACCGAACATAGAAGTTAATTTCTCTCAGTGCCTATAGAAGCTAGTAAGTACAGTGACCACAGATGATGAAAACTTTTGTTCAATCCTTCGACTGCTCTCACAACCCAGTGATTGTTTCCTTTGAAAAGCTTAGAAACGATTCCAGCGATTCCGTCACTGTTCACGTTCTACAGTGTGCACTGTACTTTGCTTGAGCTATGGCTAGGGTTAGGCGATCGTGACGCAGATGGAGACGGAGACCCAGAGTAGGCCGCAGTTGCAGTTGCAGTTGCAGCTGCGTCGGATCGATCGATTCAATTCGATGAGAGTGCAGCTGTGCACAGCTGTGGGTCGGACTGAACAAGCTGAACAGAACCCACTGAAAATGGCCGAAAATGGTGTCTGGTCTCTGGGCCGATATTTGATTTATCTGCTGGAAATTGGCCCGCACGCAGCTGCTGGCCTTTTGGCTGGCTTCGGCTTCTGGCCGAATTTAGATCACCGAAAAGTTGCAATGGCGGACGGCGGAAGTGGGGTATGCGATGATGTATGTGTGCATACATGTGTGTGTGAGTATCTATGGGCATATATGCATAGGTATGCCGTTAGGTCGTATCTGCGATCGTCTCTCCGTCAGCGGCCAGCCCCTGCCTCGCCCATTGTGCCACGCTCAGATCAGCGGCCTTCTGTCAACGACCTTCGTTCCAAATATTTTGCGTTTAACAGCAAACCACAACGAGATACAAAGATACACAGATACATACATGGTAGAACCAATTTTCCCTTTGAATTGTGTATAGTATATTCAAAAGAGCTTTCTCTCTGTGGACTGGCGATGGAGTTTGTAGCTGGAGATTTGGGGGCTCTGATCTATGGAGAGGCGGGGGCGAGACGAACAACAGATGTTCAATGTCAATGTCGAGAGATTGATAGGTCGCCCCAAACCGAAGACCAGAAGACCAGCAAAGATTGACGACTCACGACTGAAGACTGAAGACTGTTGCAAATTATTCAGTTATGGATGGAATGGGGGATCCACTTACACTGGATCGATGGATCGTTGGACGCTGGATATGGGTGTACGTATTGCATAAAGCAAAGCAAAGCAAAGCAATCGCTGTCATACGCAATACGAAAGACTTGGCGAAACGAGGCAGACAGATATCGATGTCGATGTCTCGATGTTGAGAAGTCGATGTCGATGTCGATGCTCGCGGACCAATAAAGCGAGACAACACCTACGACAATTTTGCCATATTTGTCAAGCAGAGTCGCCTTGAAGCGGATCTCCCCTACCCTCTCCTCGTAACCATTCGACTGCATTTGCCATAAGCCACTCTCGCACAAAAGCCAAGTCGAATCGAGTCGAGTCGAGTCGGGGCAAAAAGCCAAGACGGCAAAAGTAAAGCAAAGCAAAGCCATCGCAGACATGGCTTGCTTTGTGGCTTAAATTCTACTTGATTTGAGTTAACCATTTTTCGCCAAACAAGTTTTTCAGCCAACACACACACGGGCACACAGATACGGGCGAATCTTTGAATGTACGTAGGAGAGCAGCCAGCCCCAGCCCCAGCTAAAAGGTAAGACAGCAACAGGGCCAGGTGGGTACGTAGTACCTACCCAAAGAGTGGGGCTAATGACGGTGCCTGTGCCGCCTCCTTCTCTGGTTGCAACGGCCACAAAGATATCGCAGAGAGAGAGAGAGAGACATACCTGGGATTTGTCAAGGCTGTTGTCACGTATCCACCAGGCCAGAAACATATGCACATACATACAAACATATTTTCGTTATCATTCTACCATGAGTCATGGCTATAAGTATCTCAGAAGTTGGCTTCATATTAGAAGAACTTGTTTTGATCAGCAAAACCCGATCGGCATATGGCATAGGTCGTTTATCATTAAGAAAGTGGTTTATTAACAAATAAATAAACAAATAAACACAAATAAGATTCAATTTCAGTTCTAAACTTTGATTAAAAGAGCACTTGAAAGGCTGACTTGGAAAGATATTCTGAGTCATACAGACATACATATGTGGAAATTAGATGACAACTGTCGCAGACAAAGAAAAGCCGGAACAAGCACTCGTACATGCCTATGAGTCAATACGAATCAATATCATCATCTTCTTGGAAGTAAAATACTGATTTATAAGCAAAAAAATATACATACTATACTATGTTGTTCTACTAGCAACTGGCTTCACATGGGGACTCTCTTCTCTATAGAGATGATTGATATGATTGATTGAGATGATTCTCTATAGATGATTCTGTGTGACATTTCGTATACGAGTAGCTTCAAAATACGTGACACCTTGAGACCATATTGGCTACCGATCGTAGGCTGTCATAAAGCCATTGAGACCCCCCATTGAAATCTTGTGTAATTTATCTGGTAATTCAGTTAATGCTTTGTGCATGACAAACTCTGTTTCTAAATATACATATACTATTATAGGTACATATGTTATGAAATTCTCTGCAGATGCGATCATGCGTTAAGCTTCAAAGGAAAAACATATATACATACTATATTGTAAAGATAGATACATACAGATACCAAACATATATCGTATGTATGCCTTTTTCCTAAATTATCTCGAGTCACGCAGAATGAACCCAAGAGATCTAGAGAGTTGGCAATTAATTGGGATTAGAGTTCTTTCAGGTGTATGGAAATTTCGGAAACACATACATACACATACAGATGATGCACATGCACACGTACATCATACATACATATATGTGCACAGGTACTTTTGTGTGTATGTATAATGAAACAGAGGTGTACACCTATACATCTGTACATAGGTTTTGCTTTGTCGTTCGGCGAATAACGAACAAAACTGGTATTTTAACTTGTTGCTGCCTTGCCCCATTCCATTCCATTCCATTCCACTCCACTGCCCCTTTCCCCTACCCCGATGGGAGCTCTGGTTTAATGATTACGCGACGCGGTCGCTGCTGCTGCTGCTGCTGCTGCTGCTACTCCAAAGTTGACGGAAAGGCGCCCTGACTGCCGAAGTACAGCGTCAAGTATGTAACGCGCGCACAAGCTGCGCATGCGCCCAGTCTCTCTCTCTCTCTCACTCTCTCCCTCTCTCCCTCTCTCGCTCTCCACAAAGACCGCTTGCCTCATCGCAGGCGGAGGGAGGCCTCATGCGTAAGCCCAAGATACAGTGAGTGCTAAGCTCTGCCTCCACCACTACCACCATCAGAGAGGCATTACCATTACCAGCAGCAGCGGTGGCTTCTATGGCGGCGTTTTGGGCAACATTCCAACAGTGCCAGGCCCACGCATTAGCCCCCAGTACTCGTACACCACGGAGCTGAGCCCTGCTGATGGGATTATGGGCGAGGGCAGAGGCTACAGTTCTGACTAGAAGGCATTCGGGATCCCAACAATCGCTGGGTAGTAAAGACTTCAAAAGAAAGTACTTTATAGTGTCCATTCTGGCTTAGAATTGAAATGCCCTAAACAGATGGGAATCACTTTCATAATTATAATCTTTTGCAAATCTGTTCATTTGAATCATTAGAGTATCATATTTTTTTGCTTGGATTGCCGATTACATATGGTTTTTGATTGGATAGGAAACTGTGATCAAAGTCCAGTCGAAAATATATATTTAAGCCATAGTTAGTTATAGTTAAGCTACCAAATATAATATCCTTTAAAGAATTTAATGCCCAGGAACCCCAGTAACTAAATATATTACCCGCTTAATACTCAAAGAACCCTCGGCTTAAGTTAAGTTGCCGCAAATAATTAATTCGAGTGGAGTGTAAGAACTTGTTGAAGTGCAGCATCAGCATCGGCATCAGCAAGCAGTTGCATCAGTAATGATTGTGCACAGAAGGCAGACAGACGCCATCGGAAATGATCGTGAAGCGACGGAACAATAGAATTTAATGAACACATCAACTGCGATGAGGATGAGGATGGGAATGGGAATGGGGAGAACTCTCCTCCTCTCCACTCACCACTCTCCACTCTCTATTCTCCATTGTCGAGTCCACTCCACTCGATACTCGGATACAATTGAGTGGCACTTTCTCGGATCAGAGGCAATTTGTTTCGTCAGGGGGATTACTGTACTTTTTTTTCTGTGTGGGGGAAAGCAGGCTCTCGATCGATTCTATTCTATTCTATTCTAAGTTATATTGTGGGGAATATGGAATGGGTAATTGAGTATTGGGGGCTGCTGGCTGGCATTGTCAACTATCAAACAATTGTGTGAAAAGTGTCAGACAGTCGTATGAGTAATACAAATTCCTGGCTGATCTCGTATGCGGACCGGACGATGATGTATATCCAATTCGCAGAAGTTGTCCCATCGATAGGCCCGTGTGGCGTCCAATACTAATTAGACGGCGACTGTTTTTGCATGTTTCGTGAGCGCACAGTGCGCTGCATTTGTTTGTTCACACCACAGGCTCAGGCACAGCCGCAGCTAAAACAAAGCTGTACAAATAGCTTAAAACTAAAGACTTAAATATATGGATACACATGTAGTATTTCCTTCGGCGAAGGTTACGTTGGACATGCGAAGGCGAGGGCTGCACATTAATTGTTTGTTTTCATAATTTGTATGCCAAAAAAATAAAGAAAATTTCACGAAGAGGAAACAATAGCAAAGTTTTTAGTATTTTATCAGTAAACTACTAACATGAACACTGCACTTTTGTTGGTAAGTATATATCTATGTATGTATATATTTTTTTCGTTTGCTTTTGGTTATGCTTCAAAAGCCAGAGATGAACAGAGACAGAGAGAGAGCAAGAGATTTCGCAACGGTATTACGGGACTTGGCTTTTCTGTACCAAAAAAAAAAAAAACAACAACAAAAATATACACAAACAACTTGGATATTTTTCTTTTCGTTACTTTTTCGTTTGTTTCGGTTTGGATCGCGCTCCGACACTTAGCTCTAGCCGCGCTCTGGGCCGCTCGATCTCGTCGTGTGGGTATCGTTTCTGTGGGATTATTCAATGCCGATTCTGTGCGAACTACTGCGGATCGGATCGGATCGGATCGGATGGGTCTGTGTTGTGTCCGTACCCCGAACGCGCTCTAGTGGATTACCTGCTAGCGACTGACTGGCGCGACTGCTTGCCATTCCATTCGGCGGCTCCACCGCTGAGTCTGTGCATTCATCAATCTCTTAGCCAACTCAAACTCCTCTCTCTCTCGCTCTCTGTTGCCAGTGTCTCTCTCTCTCTCTCTCTCTCTCTCTCGCTCTCTTGACGCGAGATCACCTTTGCAGGCCCACCGATGCGCATCGGATACACCGCTAGTTGGAGCTGGAGCTGGCCCTCGACCCACCGAAAACCCACGAAACCAACAAAATCCATAACGAGCCACAGACGAAAGCCCAGCTCGGAGAGCGAGCCACGATCGGTATCGCTGTATCTCTGGCCCAAAGTATCTCTCGTCGTGTACCGTCGTGTATTGCCAAAACCTGTTGCGCTGCTTGGATTTAATTGCGCTGCCTGCCCACCTCTACCTCTACCTCATCATTGTCTCTCTGGTGTTTGTTGTCCATTAGACAAACTGAGAGTTAGCGTCAGCACAGCTCTTTTCGGATGGGAGAGCACCACGTAGTACACGACAGACCCAAAGCAACGAGAAACAGGCAATGCACTCGCCCAGCTCGTCATGGTGTACAGCGAATCAGCTATACGCTATACGGTGAGCCCTCTAAATAGCAAACATTTGGCAAAAATACCAATAATGAACTACTCTTTAGCGTACTTCAATTCCATTTCCTTTATCTAGCTTCCACTGTATTTGCTCCCACTCAGTAGTGGGCTGGGCTCAGGTAGGTTGGGAGGCAGAAAAGCATTTCTACTCTTTCGGAGAGGCCAGGGCCCTAGCAAATAAATAGTCAAGTCCAATCTGGATTCAGGATCAGTAGGTTCTTACTCAAGTTATGTAAGTTATGTACTTCCAACTGCAACTGGAGGCTTGCTCTGCAGCGTGTCCGCTCCGGAATATACCGAAAAGTACGTACCTTTATCATTTATTGGACAATTTTCATGATTAGCAGCTTGTTTTGTTGGGAACTGCCACTGCAAAATTAAAATATTACATAAATACCTAACCTTGCAAAGAGCATAAAAACAAACAAGTAGCAAAGTTTAAGAAACGTATCAAATGATATAAAACTTCAACTTTGGTCTAATTTCTCATCAGCTGAAAGTATGAGCTGAGTATATTTCTCTTCTCTTCTCCATCCATTATTTTTTCTGTATCACTAATAAGAGATCTTAGATTTTTAAACAAGATTTTGGCGCAACACATAAGTTGTTTCATATCAAAATCGTAACATAAATATACAATTTCTTCAGTGTTTGGCTTGAGATCGATCTTATAGATTTGTTGGTTCTTTTTGTTTTTTGTTTTGTTTTGTGCATTGCTTCCTTGGAGAACAAGGAACAGTCTTGAGTGTGGGTGTTTAAAGATGCTTAATTTTTAATGAAACCATCATCATCATCCTGATCATCATCATCATCAAAGTCGTTTTCTGTCATATCAGCGTCGTTGAGTACCAAACGGAATGTGGTTGGTGTATTCATCAGTTTACGAAGAAACTCAGGCTCTAGAGTATTGTAACGTAAGTCAACCAGAGCCAAGTTATCGCTCTCGATTGGCTTTTCTACATCGATTTCTGCATGGGATGTCGGGATGTCAGGATGTCAGGATGTCAGGATGTCAGGATGTCGAATTGATTAAGATGTTCGGCTCTGAGAACTCCTCTCACATGAACTTACCCGTAATGAAGTTGTCCTGAGCATACAAATATATCAAATGCGGCAACTTGAAAACTACATCGGGCAATTCAAACAGATAATTACACGATATATTGAGACTTTCCAAGGCTCGCAGATTGCCAATCTCCTTTGGAAGTGTCGCAAGTAAATTATGTGCTATATTGAGATCTGAAACGATTAGATAAACAATATGTACGCATGCAGCTATATGTATAAGGTAATGCTGATTATGTCTTACTTGTTATGAATTTGAAATCAAGGGCCAATTTTGGTTGTATCTCTTCCATTAAATTGCCGCTAAGATCACAGTGCTTAATCTCAGTCCCAGCATTGGACATAAAGTTAAAGACCTCATCAGGAATTTCAGTCAGTTGGCTATCGTTGAGATCTGCAAGAAGGAAAGTGCGATTCAAATACAGGTATCCTTTTTTATATATTCAATAGAGCTATGCATGTTTTACTCGCCAATTTGCCGAAGGGGTGACGCGTTTCATATGTTTTGCACCACTACACGAATAGAATTCCAAGAAAATTGTACGAAAATGCACAAAATAGTGCCTTGACAGCGGCTGAAAGTGGCACTTACTTCCACAAAACGTTGCGCATGCGCACGCGGACTTTGGGCAGTAGGGGCAGGAGCCCTGGTGGGCCACACAATGGAGCTGCACATATGAAAAGGTTCCCTTGTGTTGCAGCTTGCAAGTCAAGAATTAAGGTCGATTCCGGTGTATTTTTCTAATGCAAATTTATGTACGCACGCATGTGCGTGTGCGTGTGCGTATTCGTGCTCGTGTGCCTGTGGTGGCTTTTGCACAAACTTACCCAAAATGCCCGTGGAACTGGCGATCTGGCACTTGGAAATCAGCGGATTAACGGCGTTCATTAGCGTCTCTTGGTCCATTTTTGAACTTTCTTGCAAATTTTCGCTTGCGCCGCAATATTTTCTTTGATTAAATGTCTGCTGCGCTGCCAACTTTGAAGAAATATGTGAAAATTGCCTAAAAGTCGTAGCTCGAATATATACAACAATTGACTCTTGAATGTAGTCGATAACAATAGTTCCGTCATTTGTGCCAATCGGTCGCAACAACTGACGTCATAAATTCAATTGTCAAGTGTTACCAAAGGAAAATATATGTATATATTAGTGGGAGATTGAAGCAATTGATTCAATATTCTTTAATCTATGTTGAAGCAGGAAAGGATTGCTCGCTTATAGTGCTTGCTTCTACTTTTCGTCTTCAGTTCTATCAGAATTTATTAAGAAATATCGATATATCCATGTATAATTTGTTTATGCATTTATATCTATCTACTCCTGTTGTTTTAATTCTGGCGGTCCTCCATGTACAACAGTTCAATGTGGAATGAGCATGATCCAAACGGATCGGTTCAATTCCGCCCGAAAGCTATCTAACCATTAATTTCACAGTAGAGGACTTTTAGCAGCTTGAACCTATGTCTGCATAACGACATGGGACCCTGCTGAAGGAATATGCCAAGCTGCTGCCATAACGAGTGGAGTTGAAGCAGCGATTCGTCCAACTGAAGGAAGAGATGGGAGAAAAAAACACTGCTCCATACAAATTTGAATTTCCCGGGTAGTGCCAGTGTGACCATATTGTGTCAGGTCAATTGTTATGTCCAGAGCTGCCAACTTTTCAAAAAGAAAAAAACTGTTTTTAACTTGAAGAAAACGAAAACAGATGAATATTTTCAGAAAAAAGTGTTAATAATTATGTTCGGCTAACGGCGCTTCATCACCCTCCCTGTGGCCACTGCCATGGCCCTCCTCCGTGCGTCCCACGCTGTTTTCTCCTCCGTTGGGGATTCCGTCGTAGCTCCTCGTCCTCTCGGAAGGTAAAAGGGATGTCCTGCTGGCTGGAATGTGGCAAACACTCCTGTTTGTCCTGCTGCGGGCCATAGCCATGATGCCGCTGCTATGTCGCTGAGTCGCCGATGTGGCGGCCCGTCTGCTGCAGCAGGGACCTGTGATCGCCGGCGGAATTGTTGGTACACGCCCACGGGAAATAATGTCAGCAGCCCGCAATTCATACGCCGCCGAACCAAACGGTGGGAATCAGCTTCGAGACGCGTAAGTGAATCAGTATATAATTATGGATACATTTTAAAATATATATTCCTTCACAGAGGGCTTATGTAGCCTACGCTTTGCCACAAACCGAGCCGCATCCGATTTCCCCCGCCATACGGAGTCCTATCCATTAATGAGGAGTATTCGAGACAGACCGGCGCCTTACAAGCCATACTTCGACCTGGACACCGACAACAAGGACTTTGACTATGGCAACCAAGGGAGCGGCTGCGCGGGCTACTAGACTACACTCGTTGTTATTAGGTTTAAGATTGATACAACTGCTTTCCACTTGTTTTTTTTATTATTCATATCATTCAATGTCCTTGCAAAGAATCGGAGAAATTTGACTGGCTGGTATTGTTTGAGTCCTTACCAAAGGATCAAGGATATTTGTCCAATTAAAGGAACCTATAGAATGACCAGATATAACGGAGAAACCAGGAAAAATATGACTGGAGAAAATATCCTTGTTCCTTGGTTCTTTATAGGGACTTCATCAAAATAAGGACTTTCTTCCGATCGCACGAAGCCATCGCCTGCCTAGATCGGACCGTAAATAGCGAAGAAATCGAAATATGTATGACTGGGTTTGTCGAAGTCCCTATCCAAGGATCAAGGATATTTTCCGATCAGAAAAAGAGATACGCCATATCTCTGCTATACGGAGCTGGCCCTCGACCCACCGAAAGCCCACGAAACCAACGAAATCTACAACGAGCCACAGACGAAAGCCCAGCTCGGAGAGCGAGCCACGATCGGTATCGTTGTATCTCTGGCCCAAAGTATCTCTCGTCGTGTACCGTCGTGTATTGCCAAAACCTGTTGCGTTGCTTGGATTTAATTGCGCTGCCTGCCCACTTCTACCTCTACCTCTCATCATTGTCTCTCTGGTGTTTGTTGTCCATTAGACAAACTGAGAGTTAGCGTCAGCACAGCTCTTTTCGGATGGGAGAGCACCACGTAGTACACGACAGACCCAAAGCAACGAGAAACAGGCAATGCACTCGCCCAGCTCGTCATGGTGTACAGCGAATCAGCTATACGCTATACGGTGAGCCCTCTAAATAGCAAACATTTGGCAAAAATACCAATAATTAACTACTCTTTAGCGTACTTCAATTCCATTTCCTTTATCTGGCTTCCACTGTATTTGCTCCCACTCAGTAGTGGGCTGGGCTCAGGTAGGTTGGGAGGCAGAAAAGCATTTCTACTCTTTCGGAGAGGCCAGGGCCCTAGCAAATAAATAGTCAAGTCCAATCTGGATTCAGGATCAGTAGGTTCTTACTCAAGTTATGTAAGTTATGTACTTCCAACTGCAACTGGAGGCTTGCTCTGCAGCGTGTCCGCTCCGGAATATACCGAAAAGTACGTACCTTTATCATTTATTGGACAATTTTCATGATTAGCAGCTTGTTTTGTTGGGAACTGCCACTGCAAAATTAAAATATTACATAAATACCTAACCTTGCAAAGAGCATAAAAACAAACAAGTAGCAAAGTTTAAGAAACGTATCAAATGATATAAAACTTCAACTTTGGTCTAATTTCTCATCAGCTGAAAGTATGAGCTGAGTATATTTCTCTTCTCTTCTCCATCCATTATTTTTTCTGTATCACTAATAAGAGATCTTAGATTTTTAAACAAGATTTTGGCGCAACACATAAGTTGTTTCATATCAAAATCGTAACATAAATATACAATTTCTTCAGTGTTTGGCTTGAGATCGATCTTATAGATTTGTTGGTTCTTTTTGTTTTGTTTTGTGCATTGCTTCCTTGGAGAACAAGGAACAGTCTTGAGTGTGGGTGTTTAAAGATGCTTAATTTTTAATGAAACCATCATCATCATCCTGATCATCATCATCATCAAAGTCGTTTTCTGTCATATCAGCGTCGTTGAGTACCAAACGGAATGTGGTTGGTGTATTCATCAGTTTACGAAGAAACTCAGGCTCTAGAGTATTGTAACGTAAGTCAACCAGAGCCAAGTTATCGCTCTCGATTGGCTTTTCTACATCGATTTCTGCATGGGATGTCGGGATGTCAGGATGTCAGGATGTCAGGATGTCAGGATGTCGAATTGATTAAGATGTTCGGCTCTGAGAACTCCTCTCACATGAACTTACCCGTAATGAAGTTGTCCTGAGCATACAAATATATCAAATGCGGCAACTTGAAAACTACATCGGGCAATTCAAACAGATAATTACACGATATATTGAGACTTTCCAAGGCTCGCAGATTGCCAATCTCCTTTGGAAGTGTCGCAAGTAAATTATGTGCTATATTGAGATCTGAAACGATTAGATAAACAATATGTACGCATGCAGCTATATGTATAAGGTAATGCTGATTATGTCTTACTTGTTATGAATTTGAAATCGAGGGCCAATTTTGGTTGTATCTCTTCCATTAAATTGCCGCTAAGATCACAGTGCTTAATCTCAGTCCCAGCATTGGACATAAAGTTAAAGACCTCATCAGGAATTTCAGTCAGTTGGCTATCGTTGAGATCTGCAAGAAGGAAAGTGCGATTCAAATACAGGTATCCTTTTTTATATATTCAATAGAGCTATGCATGTTTTACTCGCCAATTTGCCGAAGGGGTGACGCGTTTCATATGTTTTGCACCACTACACGAATAGAATTCCAAGAAAATTGTACGAAAATGCACAAAATAGTGCCTTGACAGCGGCTGAAAGTGGCACTTACTTCCACAAAACGTTGCGCATGCGCACGCGGACTTTGGGCAGTAGGGGCAGGAGCCCTGGTGGGCCACACAATGGAGCTGCACATATGAAAAGGTTCCCTTGTGTTGCAGCTTGCAAGTCAAGAATTAAGGTCGATTCCGGTGTATTTTTCTAATGCAAATTTATGTACGCACGCATGTGCGTGTGCGTGTGCGTATTCGTGCTCGTGTGCCTGTGGTGGCTTTTGCACAAACTTACCCAAAATGCCCGTGGAACTGGCGATCTGGCACTTGGAAATCAGCGGATTAACGGCGTTCATTAGCGTCTCTTGGTCCATTTTTGAACTTTCTTGCAAATTTTCGCTTGCGCCGCAATATTTTCTTTGATTAAATGTCTGCTGCGCTGCCAACTTTGAAGAAATATGTGAAAATTGCCTAAAAGTCGTAGCTCGAATATATACAACAATTGACTCTTGAATGTAGTCGATAACAATAGTTCCGTCATTTGTGCCAATCGGTCGCAACAACTGACGTCATAAATTCAATTGTCAAGTGTTACCAAAGGAAAATATATGTATATATTAGTGGGAGATTGAAGCAATTGATTCAATATTCTTTAATCTATGTTGAAGCAGGAAAGGATTGCTCGCTTATAGTGCTTGCTTCTACTTTTCGTCTTCAGTTCTATCAGAATTTATTAAGAAATATCGATATATCCATGTATAATTTGTTTATGCATTTATATCTATCTACTCCTGTTGTTTTAATTCTGGCGGTCCTCCATGTACAACAGTTCAATGTGGAATGAGCATGATCCAAACGGATCGGTTCAATTCCGCCCGAAAGCTATCTAACCATTAATTTCACAGTAGAGGACTTTTAGCAGCTTGAACCTATGTCTGCATAACGACATGGGACCCTGCTGAAGGAATATGCCAAGCTGCTGCCATAACGAGTGGAGTTGAAGCAGCGATTCGTCCAACTGAAGGAAGAGATGGGAGAAAAAAACAATGCTCCATACAAATTTGAATTTCCCGGGTAGTGCCAGTGTGACCATATTGTGTCAGGTCAATTGTTATGTCCAGAGCTGCCAACTTTTCAAAAAGAAAAAAACTGTTTTTAACTTGAAGAAAACGAAAACAGATGAATATTTTCAGAAAAAAGTGTTAATAATTATGTTCGGCTAACGGCGCTTCATCACCCTCCCTGTGGCCACTGCCATGGCCCTCCTCCGTGCGTCCCACGCTGTTTTCTCCTCCGTTGGGGATTCCGTCGTAGCTCCTCGTCCTCTCGGAAGGTAAAAGGGATGTCCTGCTGGCTGGAATGTGGCAAACACTCCTGTTTGTCCTGCTGCGGGCCATAGCCATAATGCCGCTGCTATGTCGCTGAGTCGCCGATGTGGCGGCCCGTCTGCTGCAGCAGGGACCTGTGATCGCCGGCGGAATTGTTGGTACACGCCCACGGGAAATAATGTCAGCAGCCCGCAATTCATACGCCGCCGAACCAAACGGTGGGAATCAGCTTCGAGACGCGTAAGTGAATCAGTATATAATTATGGATACATTTTAAAATATATATTCCTTCACAGAGGGCTTATGTAGCCTACGCTTTGCCACAAACGTAGCGGCATCCGATTTCCCCCGCCATACGGAGTCCTATCCATTAATGAGGAGTATTCGAGACAGACCGGCGCCTTACAAGCCATACTTCGACCTGGACACCGACAACAAGGACTTTGACTATGGCAACCAAGGGAGCGGCTGCGCGGGCTACTAGACTACACTCGTTGTTATTAGGTTTAAGATTGATACAACTGCTTTCCACTTGTTTTTTTTATTATTCATATCATTCAATGTCCTTGCAAAGAATCGGAGAAATTTGACTGGCTGGTATTGTTTGAGTCCTTACCAAAGGATCAAGGATATTTTTCCAATTAAAGGAACCTATAGAATGACCAGATATAACGGAGAAACCAGGAAAAATATGACTGGAGAAAATATCCTTGTTCCTTGGTTCTTGATAGGGACTTCATCAAAATAAGGACTTTCTTCCGATCGCACGAAGCCATCGCCTGCCTAGATCGGACCGTAAATAGCGAAGAAATCGAAATATGTATGACTGGGTTTGTCGAAGTCCCTATCCAAGGATCAAGGATATTTTCCGATCAGAAAAAGAGATACGCCATATCTCTGCTATACGGAGCTGGCCCTCGACCCACCGAAAGCCCACGAAACCAACGAAATCTACAACGAGCCACAGACGAAAGCCCAGCTCGGAGAGCGAGCCACGATCGGTATCGTTGTATCTCTGGCCCAAAGTATCTCTCGTCGTGTACCGTCGTGTATTGCCAAAACCTGTTGCGTTGCTTGGATTTAATTGCGCTGCCTGCCCACTTCTACCTCTACCTCTCATCATTGTCTCTCTGGTGTTTGTTGTCCATTAGACAAACTGAGAGTTAGCGTCAGCACAGCTCTTTTCGGATGGGAGAGCACCACGTAGTACACGACAGACCCAAAGCAACGAGAAACAGGCAATGCACTCGCCCAGCTCGTCATGGTGTACAGCGAATCATTGGCTATACGATGAGCCCTCTAAATAGCAAACATTTGGCAAAAATACCAATAATGAACTACTCTTTAGCGTACTTCAATTCCATTTCCTTTATCTGGCTTCCACTGTATTTGCTCCCACTCAGTAGTGGGCTGGGCTCAGGTAGGTTGGGAGGCAGAAAAGCATTTCTACTCTTTCGGAGTGGCCAGGGCCCTAGCAAATAAATAGTCAAGTCCAATCTGGATTCAGGATCAGTAGGTTCTTACTCAAGTTATGTAAGTTATGTACTTCCAACTGCAACTGGAGGCTTGCTCTGCAGCGTGTCCGCTCCGGAATATACCGAAAAGTACGTACCTTTATCATTTATTGGACAATTTTCATGATTAGCAGCTTGTTTTGTTGGGAACTGCCACTGCAAAATTAAAATATTACATAAATACCTAACCTTGCAAAGAGCATAAAAACAAACAAGTAGCAAAGTTTAAGAAACGTATCAAATGATATAAAACTTCAACTTTGGTCTAATTTCTCATCAGCTGAAAGTATGAGCTGAGTATATTTCTCTTCTCTTCTCCATCCATTATTTTTTCTGTATCACTAATAAGAGATCTTAGATTTTTAAACAAGATTTTGGCGCAACACATAAGTTGTTTCATATCAAAATCGTAACATAAATATACAATTTCTTCAGTGTTTGGCTTGAGATCGATCTTATAGATTTGTTGGTTCTTTTTGTTTTTTGTTTTGTTTTGTGCATTGCTTCCTTGGAGAACAAGGAACAGTCTTGAGTGTGGGTGTTTAAAGATGCTTAATTTTTAATGAAACCATCATCATCATCCTGATCATCATCATCATCAAAGTCGTTTTCTGTCATATCAGCGTCGTTGAGTACCAAACGGAATGTGGTTGGTGTATTCATCAGTTTACGAAGAAACTCAGGCTCTAGAGTATTGTAACGTAAGTCAACCAGAGCCAAGTTATCGCTCTCGATTGGCTTTTCTACATCGATTTCTGCATGGGATGTCGGGATGTCAGGATGTCAGGATGTCAGGATGTCAGGATGTCAGGATGTCGAATTGATTAAGATGTTCGGCTCTGAGAACTCCTCTCACATGAACTTACCCGTAATGAAGTTGTCCTGAGCATACAAATATATCAAATGCGGCAACTTGAAAACTACATCGGGCAATTCAAACAGATAATTACACGATATATTGAGACTTTCCAAGGCTCGCAGATTGCCAATCTCCTTTGGAAGTGTCGCAAGTAAATTATGTGCTATATTGAGATCTGAAACGATTAGATAAACAATATGTACGCATGCAGCTATATGTATAAGGTAATGCTGATTATGTCTTACTTGTTATGAATTTGAAATCGAGGGCCAATTTTGGTTGTATCTCTTCCATTAAATTGCCGCTAAGATCACAGTGCTTAATCTCAGTCCCAGCATTGGACATAAAGTTAAAGACCTCATCAGGAATTTCAGTCAGTTGGCTATCGTTGAGATCTGCAAGAAGGAAAGTGCGATTCAAATACAGGTATCCTTTTTTATATATTCAATAGAGCTATGCATGTTTTACTCGCCAATTTGCCGAAGGGGTGACGCGTTTCATATGTTTTGCACCACTACACGAATAGAATTCCAAGAAAATTGTACGAAAATGCACAAAATAGTGCCTTGACAGCGGCTGAAAGTGGCACTTACTTCCACAAAACGTTGCGCATGCGCACGCGGACTTTGGGCAGTAGGGGCAGGAGCCCTGGTGGGCCACACAATGGAGCTGCACATATGAAAAGGTTCCCTTGTGTTGCAGCTTGCAAGTCAAGAATTAAGGTCGATTCCGGTGTATTTTTCTAATGCAAATTTATGTACGCACGCATGTGCGTGTGCGTGTGCGTATTCGTGCTCGTGTGCCTGTGGTGGCTTTTGCACAAACTTACCCAAAATGCCCGTGGAACTGGCGATCTGGCACTTGGAAATCAGCGGATTAACGGCGTTCATTAGCGTCTCTTGGTCCATTTTTGAACTTTCTTGCAAATTTTCGCTTGCGCCGCAATATTTTCTTTGATTAAATGTCTGCTGCGCTGCCAACTTTGAAGAAATATGTGAAAATTGCCTAAAAGTCGTAGCTCGAATATATACAACAATTGACTCTTGAATGTAGTCGATAACAATAGTTCCGTCATTTGTGCCAATCGGTCGCAACAACTGACGTCATAAATTCAATTGTCAAGTGTTACCAAAGAAAATATATGTATATATTAGTGGGAGATTGAAGCAATTGATTCAATATTCTTTAATCTATGTTGAAGCAGGAAAGGATTGCTCGCTTATAGTGCTTGCTTCTACTTTTCGTCTTCAGTTCTATCAGAATTTATTAAGAAATATCGATATATCCATGTATAATTTGTTTATGCATTTATATCTATCTACTCCTGTTGTTTTAATTCTGGCGGTCCTCCATGTACAACAGTTCAATGTGGAATGAGCATGATCCAAACGGATCGGTTCAATTCCGCCCGAAAGCTATCTAACCATTAATTTCACAGTAGAGGACTTTTAGCAGCTTGAACCTATGTCTGCATAACGACATGGGACCCTGCTGAAGGAATATGCCAAGCTGCTGCCATAACGAGTGGAGTTGAAGCAGCGATTCGTCCAACTGAAGGAAGAGATGGGAGAAAAAAACACTGCTCCATACAAATTTGAATTTCCCGGGTAGTGCCAGTGTGACCATATTGTGTCAGGTCAATTGTTATGTCCAGAGCTGCCAACTTTTCAAAAAGAAAAAAACTGTTTTTAACTTGAAGAAAACGAAAACAGATGAATATTTTCAGAAAAAAGTGTTAATAATTATGTTCGGCTAACGGCGCTTCATCACCCTCCCTGTGGCCACTGCCATGGCCCTCCTCCGTGCGTCCCACGCTGTTTTCTCCTCCGTTGGGGATTCCGTCGTAGCTCCTCGTCCTCTCGGAAGGTAAAAGGGATGTCCTGCTGGCTGGAATGTGGCAAACACTCCTGTTTGTCCTGCTGCGGGCCATAGCCATGATGCCGCTGCTATGTCGCTGAGTCGCCGATGTGGCGGCCCGTCTGCTGCAGCAGGGACCTGTGATCGCCGGCGGAATTGTTGGTACACGCCCACGGGAAATAATGTCAGCAGCCCGCAATTCATACGCCGCCGAACCAAACGGTGGGAATCAGCTTCGAGACGCGTAAGTGAATCAGTATATAATTATGGATACATTTTAAAATATATATTCCTTCACAGAGGGCTTATGTAGCCTACGCTTTGCCACAAACCGAGCCGCATCCGATTTCCCCCGCCATACGGAGTCCTATCCATTAATGAGGAGTATTCGAGACAGACCGGCGCCTTACAAGCCATACTTCGACCTGGACACCGACAACAAGGACTTTGACTATGGCAACCAAGGGAGCGGCTGCGCGGGCTACTAGACTACACTCGTTGTTATTAGGTTTAAGATTGATACAACTGCTTTCCACTTGTTTTTTTTATTATTCATATCATTCAATGTCCTTGCAAAGAATCGGAGAAATTTGACTGGCTGGTATTGTTTGAGTCCTTACCAAAGGATCAAGGATATTTGTCCAATTAAAGGAACCTATAGAATGACCAGATATAACGGAGAAACCAGGAAAAATATGACTGGAGAAAATATCCTTGTTCCTTGGTTCTTTATAGGGACTTCATCAAAATAAGGACTTTCTTCCGATCGCACGAAGCCATCGCCTGCCTAGATCGGACCGTAAATAGCGAAGAAATCGAAATATGTATGACTGGGTTTGTCGAAGTCCCTATCCAAGGATCAAGGATATTTTCCGATCAGAAAAAGAGATACGCCATATCTCTGCTATACGGAGCTGGCCCTCGACCCACCGAAAGCCCACGAAACCAACGAAATCTACAACGAGCCACAGACGAAAGCCCAGCTCGGAGAGCGAGCCACGATCGGTATCGTTGTATCTCTGGCCCAAAGTATCTCTCGTCGTGTACCGTCGTGTATTGCCAAAACCTGTTGCGTTGCTTGGATTTAATTGCGCTGCCTGCCCACTTCTACCTCTACCTCTCATCATTGTCTCTCTGGTGTTTGTTGTCCATTAGACAAACTGAGAGTTAGCGTCAGCACAGCTCTTTTCGGATGGGAGAGCACCACGTAGTACACGACAGACCCAAAGCAACGAGAAACAGGCAATGCACTCGCCCAGCTCGTCATGGTGTACAGCGAATCAGCTATACGCTATACGGTGAGCCCTCTAAATAGCAAACATTTGGCAAAAATACCAATAATTAACTACTCTTTAGCGTACTTCAATTCCATTTCCTTTATCTGGCTTCCACTGTATTTGCTCCCACTCAGTAGTGGGCTGGGCTCAGGTAGGTTGGGAGGCAGAAAAGCATTTCTACTCTTTCGGAGAGGCCAGGGCCCTAGCAAATAAATAGTCAAGTCCAATCTGGATTCAGGATCAGTAGGTTCTTACTCAAGTTATGTAAGTTATGTACTTCCAACTGCAACTGGAGGCTTGCTCTGCAGCGTGTCCGCTCCGGAATATACCGAAAAGTACGTACCTTTATCATTTATTGGACAATTTTCATGATTAGCAGCTTGTTTTGTTGGGAACTGCCACTGCAAAATTAAAATATTACATAAATACCTAACCTTGCAAAGAGCATAAAAACAAACAAGTAGCAAAGTTTAAGAAACGTATCAAATGATATAAAACTTCAACTTTGGTCTAATTTCTCATCAGCTGAAAGTATGAGCTGAGTATATTTCTCTTCTCTTCTCCATCCATTATTTTTTCTGTATCACTAATAAGAGATCTTAGATTTTTAAACAAGATTTTGGCGCAACACATAAGTTGTTTCATATCAAAATCGTAACATAAATATACAATTTCTTCAGTGTTTGGCTTGAGATCGATCTTATAGATTTGTTGGTTCTTTTTGTTTTTTGTTTTGTTTTGTGCATTGCTTCCTTGGAGAACAAGGAACAGTCTTGAGTGTGGGTGTTTAAAGATGCTTAATTTTTAATGAAACCATCATCATCATCCTGATCATCATCATCATCAAAGTCGTTTTCTGTCATATCAGCGTCGTTGAGTACCAAACGGAATGTGGTTGGTGTATTCATCAGTTTACGAAGAAACTCAGGCTCTAGAGTATTGTAACGTAAGTCAACCAGAGCCAAGTTATCGCTCTCGATTGGCTTTTCTACATCGATTTCTGCATGGGATGTCGGGATGTCAGGATGTCAGGATGTCAGGATGTCGAATTGATTAAGATGTTCGGCTCTGAGAACTCCTCTCACATGAACTTACCCGTAATGAAGTTGTCCTGAGCATACAAATATATCAAATGCGGCAACTTGAAAACTACATCGGGTAATTCAAACAGATAATTACACGATATATCGAGGCTTTCCAAGGCTCGCAGATTGCCAATCTCCTTTGGAAGTGTCGCAAGTAAATTATGTGCTATATTGAGATCTGAAACGATTAGATAAACAATATGTACGCATGCAGCTATATGTATAAGGTAATGCTGATTATGTCTTACTTGTTATGAATTTGAAATCGAGGGCCAATTTTGGTTGTATCTCTTCCATTAAATTGCCGCTAAGATCACAGTGCTTAATCTCAGTCCCAGCATTGGACATAAAGTTAAAGACCTCATCAGGAATTTCAGTCAGTTGGCTATCGTTGAGATCTGCAAGAAGGAAAGTGCGATTCAAATACAGGTATCCTTTTTTATATATTCAATAGAGCTATGCATGTTTTACTCGCCAATTTGCCGAAGGGGTGACGCGTTTCATATGTTTTGCACCACTACACGAATAGAATTCCAAGAAAATTGTACGAAAATTCACAAAATAGTGCCTTGACAGCGGCTGAAAGTGGCACTTACTTCCACAAAACGTTGCGCATGCGCACGCGGACTTTGGGCAGTAGGGGCAGGAGCCCTGGTTTGCCACACAATGGAGCTGCACATATGAAAAGGTTCCCTTGTGTTGCAGCTTGCAAGTCAAGAATTAAGGTCGATTCCGGTGTATTTTTCTAATGCAAATTTATGTACGCACGCATGTGCGTGTGCGTGTGCGTATTCGTGCTCGTGTGCCTGTGGTGGCTTTTGCACAAACTTACCCAAAATGCCCGTGGAACTGGCGATCTGGCACTTGGAAATCAGCGGATTAACGGCGTTCATTAGCGTCTCTTGGTCCATTTTTGAACTTTCTTGCAAATTTTCGCTTGCGCCGCAATATTTTCTTTGATTAAATGTCTGCTGCGCTGCCAACTTTGAAGAAATATGTGAAAATTGCCTAAAAGTCGTAGCTCGAATATATACAACAATTGACTCTTGAATGTAGTCGATAACAATAGTTCCGTCATTTGTGCCAATCGGTCGCAACAACTGACGTCATAAATTCAATTGTCCAGTGTTACCAAAGGAAAATATATGTATATATTAGTGGGAGATTGAAGCAATTGATTCAATATTCTTTAATCTATGTTGAAGCAGGAAAGGATTGCTCGCTTATAGTGCTTGCTTCTACTTTTCGTCTTCAGTTCTATCAGAATTTATTAAGAAATATCGATATATCCATGTATAATTTGTTTATGCATTTATATCTATCTACTCCTGTTGTTTTAATTCTGGCGGTCCTCCATGTACAACAGTTCAATGTGGAATGAGCATGATCCAAACGGATCGGTTCAATTCCGCCCGAAAGCTATCTAACCATTAATTTCACAGTAGAGGACTTTTAGCAGCTTGAACCTATGTCTGCATAACGACATGGGACCCTGCTGAAGGAATATGCCAAGCTGCTGCCATAACGAGTGGAGTTGAAGCAGCGATTCGTCCAACTGAAGGAAGAGATGGGAGAAAAAAACAATGCTCCATACAAATTTGAATTTCCCGGGTAGTGCCAGTGTGACCATATTGTGTCAGGTCAATTGTTATGTCCAGAGCTGCCAACTTTTCAAAAAGAAAAAAACTGTTTTTAACTTGAAGAAAACGAAAACAGATGAATATTTTCAGAAAAAAGTGTTAATAATTAAGTTCGGCTAACGGCGCTTCATCACCCTCCCTGTGGCCACTGCCATGGCCCTCCTCCGTGCGTCCCACGCTGTTTTCTCCGCCTTTCCAGTCTGTTCGCCGTTGGTATCTCCTCCGTTGGTGATTCCGCCTCTCCTCCGCTCCTCGTCCTCTCGGAAGGTAAAAGGGATGTCCTGCTGGCTGGAATGTGGCAAACACTAGCTGTCCTGCTGCGGGCCATAGCCATGATGCCGCTGCCAATGTGGCGGCCCGTCTGCTGCAGCAGGGTCCTGTGATAGCCGTTCGTTCCTTGGTTCTTGATAGATACTTCATCAATGTAAGGACTTTCTTCCGATCGCACGAAGCCATCGCCTGCCTAGATCGGACCGTAAATAGCGAAAAAATCGAAATATGTATAACTGGGTTTGTCGAAGTCCTTACCCAAGGATCAAGGATATTTTTTCGATCAGAAAAAGCCATGGCACGCCCAAGTCCGTCCACAAATAAAGGAGAAATCAAAATATACATGCATATTATACTAGAGAGAATATGATTGATATGGATTCCATCAAATCAAGGATTTTCTTCCGATCCCACGATCCCTTTGCCCGAAGTCCTGCCACCCGATTGGCATCAGAAAAGAGGACATTCATTTGGTCACGATTTTCGCAAAAAATCATGATGTAACCATCATTAAATTTGGCAAAAATCGGCCTCATTTTCGTAGTCGACATCTTGATGCCGTTCGACAATCAGGACCCCCACTATCGTGGGAGAGTGGGTCCTGCGCCGGTCTGGCCCTATTTATCTGAGATATAGCCGTCCGAAGATTTGTACAACATTAAAATACTGGGTTTTTCGGCACGCTAAATCTCTGCTATACAGCAGCCTATCAGGGCGTGGCATGTCTTTACGTGATTGAACAAAGGCAATGGTAGTACCTGGAGTATACAAAAATTACCCACTAATAATGAGACCATGAAAAAAATCATTCACACCAAAAGCTTTATTTTGTACAATCTCTGCTTTCATATGATTTGTTTAATTTGTGCTTCTGTTGTAGACTTTTCGCCAAAATTATTGCATTTGTAGAGGGACCAAAATAAGAATCATATAAGAATCTAAAGCCTCAACTAACAAGTTTTCCAAAGGAAAATATATGTTTTTTAATAGTAAGAGATTAAAACAATTGATGGCCTATTGTGTGCATTATGTATGCATTTCTTTAATAGCCAGAATGTTGGGCTTACCAACGTTAATTTATTATTTTATAACAATCAATTTTTGTGTTTGTTTGTGTGTGTTTTTGTTTGTGTGTGTTAAATATACTATAAACAGAATAAATACGAAGACGAGGTGCTCAGAGGATGAGGGAGCCGGATCCTTCCCGAGATGAGGAGATTTGTTCTTTGTGCGTGCACGTGCGTGTATGACATGGATTGCATTGGCCTACCAGTCATCCTCATCATCATTGCTAATCTCTAGGCGGAACGATGTCTCCAAATTCTGCAGCTTGCGACGGCACAGGCTGCCCAGCGGATTGTTGCGCAGGTCAACAACGACCAGCGTATTGCTCACTATAGCCTCATCGGTATCAATTTCTGCAAGTGCATCAATGACGATTGTTACAGAGGGCATAAGACATCTAACATGGTAATGGAATCGCTGTGATGTAGTTTCTCACTCACCATATATCTTGTTTTCCTGAGCATCCAAGTGTGTCAAACTCTCTAACTTAAAGATAACTTGAGGTAAAACGATAAACGAATTTCTGGATATGTTCAACTTTGCCAAGGCGGTCATATTGGCAAGTTCGTCGGGCAGCCTCGACAGATTGTTTGACGAGAGATTGAGATCTGTAATTTTCAGAGTTTGTTAGATCTCTCAGATGCCAGGCAGAATAATAAGATGGAATGGAATGGAGTATATCACCTGTTATGGCGCTGAATTTCTGAGTAAATTTGGGGGTGATAGACTTGAGATCATTGCCACTTAGGTCGCAAGACTTCAACACTGTGTTGCGCATCAAGTGGTAAACAGCATCTGGTAATGTCATCAGTTGGCACTCGGAAAGGTCTGCAAGAAGTTTATAGTTAGGGCAAATATTTGATTTGTTTTACACTTTGCTTGGGTATAAGAGTTGAAACGCTAATCTGTGATATTAATACGAGTATAAGAGACTAGGAGTGTCGCCAGCCAAAAGCTTACAATCGATGGCGCTTTTGCCAGTATGTAAAGCTCTCGGCAAGTAATGGAAAACATTATACGTATGTATATGTATGTATACGATCTACGTGATTTTAGCAGCGTTACCCTTACCCAGATGTGCACTTTCTTCTGCCGTCTCGCACTGTTGAATCACCTTTACCACCAGGTGTGCCATCCTCTATTCCTACAGCTGATCGTTGGCCGTCTTATCAGTGTTTTGCTCTACTCTTTATTTGGGCCCCGCGATAACCCAACTACCAACGCGACGCAAATGTTGGCCAACACTGAGCACGTGAGGGGCAACCAACTAAAAATATAAATACGATGAGGCATTCCCCTTACCACACGCAGGGGACATCAGCTCTCTCTCTCTCTCTCTCTCTCTGGGCCACTGAATCAGTCAGCGATCGAAAAAGCTTTGGCATGGCGAAAATGAAAGGCGAGGGAATTCCCTTCCCACAGAGAGTGCGTGTGTAAACGTAAGAGTATAAGAGTGGCATATACTCGATTGGGAAAGTGTAACAGTTGGATAGTCTTATACAGCTTACATAGTCGTAGCTTATACAATCAGCTGTCCAGTGGCATGCAACTTGCAAGCCAACTCCAACGTGGTAACACTCTCTGTTGTATCTGGGGACTATTGAGTTATAGGAAGTGTCTGTCCCATAAAAGGAATTGAATGATGTCTCATTGCAGAACGAATCAAATCAAAATCAACTCGACTCGGCTCGATCGCTAATCTCCACAAAAGTTATCAACAATTTGTGTTGTGTGCTGTTTATGATGATAAGTGTATCATTGAATTGATGGGGCGACAAATTACCTTTCTTTGTTAAACTGACGCACAGTTACACCCATATGGGATTGTACATATGGATGGATGTGTATGGATTGTATGTGTGTGGTAGCGACGCACTTTGCGTGCTCGGGATGGATTGTAGGGGCAGCACTCAATTATAAACAATTTTGTTGCACTCATTCGTGTATGGGGAAGTGCGCAATAACTGAAATTGGCTCTTGGCCAATTTCTGTTGTGTTGTGAGAATTCCATATACATTTATATTACGACTTACATATGAAAGAATCAGATCGAAAAGACGAAACAAACAAATACATATAAATATCTATACAGTGAAAGCTCTCCCTATCAGACCTTGGGAACGACTCTGGAGCCCATAAAAAACTACCATCGCTATAGAGGGAACTGCGTTGTGCATTGGCCGTGGGTATGAATACCTACCCAAATGCTCATTTTCCTTGGCATCCTCACAGCGATGCACCACACGGATGATACCGCGTCCGGCAATAGGTGAGCATGTGGCGATGCCCCCGATACGGGCTATGTGCGCTGGCAGCCGTGGATCTTCTATGCTTTCGTTGGAACTCTCATTTGAGCTGTCAGTTGGTGTGATCTCATCACTGACATTGTGATCTTCTCCACCTCTCGTGGTGGCATCAGGTGTGCCCTCAGATGTGCCTTCATTGTTGGTTTCATTGTTGGTTGCATTGTTGGCTCCACGGCCGTTGCTGGCACCGTTGTTGTTTCCTCGGTTGCCACCGTTGGCGCCACCATTGCCCCCACTGTTATTGGACCCAAAGTTTGTAATATCGTTTCCAAAGGGCCTCATCTTGGTTGTTTGTTTGTTGTTTCGTTGCTATACTGTTTATAATCTTGTCCCGACGGTTTTTTTCTGCGTTAAAAGTATATGTCAATAATTTTTTGCAGAACTTCACTTCGAACTTCACTCGAAAAAACAATTAGTTTTGTCCACTACCGATTTGTGAGTGTGCGTTGCCTATTCGAGCTGTATTTGAAGGGACACAAAAAAAACTGTAGTCGCGGTTTTAAATTCAATTATTTTGAACGTCCTACTGATCCGGTACGAACTGAACGTGTGTCTCTTGCGCATTGAAATATTGAAAATGCTTTTTACTTTCGGTTTTTATAGCACGGAAGAAGAAAGAAAACTGCGCACAACAAAACAAATGAAAAATAAAATGGCAAGAAAAACAAATAATAACACAGAAATTGGCATTTCTTGTGGTTATTCGAAGAGACGATACTCTTACTCGTACAACTATAAAGTGTGATATGTATTAATCTTCATTAACATCGAAAATAAAATATTAGATGGCAAATCATTTAATGTTACACGACTCCTACAGTAAGATCTCGTTTAGTGATCAGTATTATGGGGGTACTTTGTCCTTTCACTACCTGTTCAGTCGTTCCTCATCATACATATGTATCTCTTAAAATTAAAGCTATCCTCAGACATGACAACCGCAATAGGATCTTTAATAGATAAGATCTCAAAAATATTTCGGTGATTCGATTAGAAGATTATAATCCCAACCTATTTATGAATGCATTTTTGGATTCTTCATTTAAAATTGACATTCTTTAAAACAAAAATACATGAAATGGCATTGGCGAATGGCAATGCGTATGTCTAAAGACCCCATCTATAAGGGTAGCCGTTGCATCGCACCAAAATGTCTTGTCATCGTAAGAGCAATAGCCTCTGATATAAACAGTCTTTCTTTCTCTTGGCCCAAACGCTCTTGTTCTGCCAACAAAAAAGTGTAAAAGTTCAATGCGAAAAGAGAGCCCCAAAGAGAGGGACATGACATTACGAGAGTGCGAGAGCCCAGAATATTATCAGTGCGAAACGCTAATAATATACATAAATATCCTCGATCGTATATGTACACATGAATGTATGTATGTGATGGATGTATGGTGGGAGGGGGGATACTTATAGAAGCGACTTTTACGCATCTGCTGCTGCGATACCGGAACTGCCTATGTATATAGACGAAATTTTCCGCACACTTGCCAGTCAAAACAAATTGACAGAGAGCAAGACATTTTCATGTGGCGCATATTTAATATATAATTGTACACTAATTAATGGCGTTGCTGTGTGTTATCAACCCGACAAAGAAATGCCTGACAAGGACACGTATATGCACGTAAGGCCATTCCATTCCAGTCATTGTCTTGCCTGATTTACAATGAATCTAAAGTCAATCTACTGCATGGGCGTGGGTACCAAAGACGCAAAAGCCCTAAAAGCTTGATTGCTGCTATCAAAAGCCCCGTCAATGATTTTTGATGGCAAGGCAATATTAGTTGAAAAGCTAACAAAACTTTTCAAGCTTTTGAAAAGGTATCTAAAAATATTTCTTGTGTGCTTAGAGAAGAGGTTGTATACAAGCTTAAAAGCTTGGGTGTTTATGGAACACAAGCACTAATTATAAAATATATGGTTACAGGTAATGGAATTCAAATAAATTTCTGCATTCCTCGATTGAACACAATATATGTAATCTCTTTCTCACAGGCCTCGGCGGGGGGCCTGCATTCAATAGAAATGCACTCTAGATTTAAAATTTTTATTCGTCAAAAACAAAACTGAAACACTAGAGATATCATTTGATGTTCATATCGGATTTTGATACATCCAACGTTTAAATATTATATACAAATTTGACAAATTTTAAAACCGAGCCGATACGACAAATAAAGCGCAAAAGACAACTAAAATTTGATTGGAACAAACGGCTAAAAATTAAATACTTTTAGGTAAGAGTATGCCACAACACGGATTAAAAATGCCTATAGGTTTCACTAACATTGACATTTCCAGTCTACGATCTTAAAAATAATTACGAATCGACTACGAGTACACACGAATAAGTATGCGTATAGGTAGGTGTATAGGTAGGTGTTTAGGTAGGGTAGGTATTATGAATCATGATTAATGGGGCATCTGTCGTCTGGTATATATTACTGCAGGACCACACCCTGGGCATGCTGGAGTCCCGTGCACAGATAGAGCATGATAATACTGAGGGCCTGCACCCGCTCGTCTGATCTGTTCTCCACACTGATCGTCGATGATTTATAGGGCGATGATTCTGTGGCCTTTTCGGCATCGTTCATCATTGTATAGCCCTCTGTCTCCGCATCTAAGGCGATCTTTAGCTTTGTCAGCTGCAAAACGGATCATTTAGTTATCACAAGGTATTAATGATGAGTGTTGGGCAATTACCAGCTCATTGATCTTGGCCACCCGCTCGTCAGGTGGAGCACTGGCGTACAGATGCTTGCTGGAGCTCTTGGCCAGGTTCATCAGATCCTCGTTGCGGTTGTGTCTAATGATTGGCTCGGTGATGATGATGACCTGCTCGAAGCTGAGGACTGTGCACTCCGCTGGCAGTGCCTCCAGGTGTTGGGTTACCCGCTCGAAGGGATTCTGATGCCCAAGGGGGGCCGCCACCTCCTCCACAATTGACGATTTGCTGAGCCCACCCAAAGAGAGGTTAAAACAAAAGGAGATTATAGACCCATTTAGTGGACTCACCGCGAGGGAGTGTGCTGAGGACTAGGCGGTAGGCTCTTGGAGTTCATCTGCTGGCCGCTGCCGGTCAGCGAAGAGACAATGCCGGGTATGTCCAGATTGCTCGCCTGACGTTTGATCCCCTGTGCCAGCATCCCCGTCAGACTAGACCTGTGCACCTCCAGTCCAGCCTGTACTTGCACCTGTGCTTGTTCGCCCGTCGTCGCGGCTGCCTCCTCCAGTTGCACAGAGCCTGTTTTGGGCTCATACAGCTCCAAGTTCTCCGCCTGCGTGATGGTGAACTCTGGCTTCGTCACCCCCGATGGAGTGGCTGCGGAGGTGGATGGCTGCGGCAGGGAACCCGAACAGTCTACGGGCCCACAGACGGTGGCATTCTGGCACTTGGCTATGCACTTCTTGTGGCAGCACATGGAACACTCCTGGCACTGCATGGCATCCTTCAGCCAGATCTTCTTGCCACAGAAGTCGCACTGCGTGGCCCGATGGAAGTGCGTCCGCACAAAGCTGTGGGCTCTTGGGGCCGCACTGTTGGAGCCACTACTGGAAATGGCACTGTCCGCCAGAGTGCTCGATGACTTCAGTGAAACTGTTTCGGATGAGGGCTCGTCCTGTCCACGTTCGATTTGAGTTCTGCCGAAAGGAATCACAATTAGGAACTATCCCTCGCATTCACTGCAATGATCAGAGATTACCTAGCTGGGGAATGGGACTTGGAGCCGCTCTTGGTGGTGGGTGGGTCGCCGACGGTAACGTTCGGATTTCCCATCCAGGCGAAGCCAAACAGAATATCGCCAAAGCAGAGGTTCGGATTGAAGCCAGACTGATTGGCCAGGTCGTGCATCTTCCTGTGGATAAATTACAGACAGATTTAAAGTAAAACAGGTCCTTTGCAGATTTAAGCTATCCCTGGGCGAATGGCAGACTTACCCTTCCTGCAGGGAGGCCGGATTCAGGGCTATCTGTCGGAGGCATTGATTCAGACTGGTCTCCGAGCACTCGACAAGTATCTGGCCGATCTGGACATTGTTGTAGCCCAGCAGGACACTCTCGCCGGCACACTTGCCAAAGACGCAGACATTGAGGAAGCGACTGTTGGCATCCAGCTGGAAGCTGCACACATCATCCATGTGTATCAGGGGACTGAAAGCGCAGTCGATCGTCGAGTGCTGATAGAAGTAGTTTACCGGTTCATCGGCGCCCCTGTCCGTGGAAGAGTCATCAGTTTTATTCTTGTCCTTATCTCTATCTTTTTCCCTCTCCCTCTCCTTTTCCTTGTCTTTATCCTTATCCTTGTCACTGCTCTCCCGGCTCATGGTCTTCTTGATGGCCTTGGCAATCAGATTGGACTTCTTTGGGGAATTGGTGGGGGTCTGGCCCGTGAGGCCAGACTCTGCCGCATAGCGACTAAGACTGGGCTTTACCGCCAGATGCTTGGCCACCGTCTCTGCAGTAGTGGCCTCCGCTTCGGGTTCGGTCTTGGCGGTGGCGGAGGTCATGTCGCACAGCTCATCGTATTTCTCCAGATCCTCCAGGATGGCATCGTTACGTATGATGCCGGGAATGACACGCTCGATGCGCAGACAGAAGACGGTGGCCTGCAGGGTCTTCACGACCTTGGCGATCTGCTGGATGGTGGTCACCTGCTTGCCCTCGATGGCCACCAGTGCATCACCGGCCATCAGATTGGACTTGCATGCCGGTGTGTTCGGCAGCACGGATTCGATCCTCACCAGCTGGCTGTTGCTCTGCTTGAAGACGATGCCGATCTGCTGGTTCTTCGCCTTGTGAATGAACACGTCCAGGGAGATAAGCACATGCCGGTGGTCCTTCTGATGCGCCTCGATAAAGGGCACCGGCGCCAGGGTAATGGTGCAGTAGGTGTCGCCATTGCCCGGCGATGTCCAGGGCATTAGTCGAGAGAGCTCTGCCACCTTCACCGTGAGCAGACCGTTGGGCTGGATGTCACAGTCGACGGTCTCCTCCTCGGCTGTCCAGTGGAAGAAGGGCTTGTAGCGCAACTTATAGTTGGGCAGGGTGTGTTTCCGCCTCACCGCCTTGCGTATCTGATTGGATATGAGGTTCGTGATATTCGACTGCATCTGGCGGCCCTGGTACTTTGATTCAATGTCCAGGATCAGCTCCGGATCGCCCAGGAAGCTCAGGGACCAGTGGGTATACGGCTTTCGGGTGAATTGCAGACGCGCCATGCCTGACAAATGCTTGACCTTCAGCGTAATGGAGCCCTTCTTGCCCAGCACCATGTCCGCATCGATGGATGTGGAGAAGTTACCCACGTAGTTGATGTCCAGCAGCAGGTCCAGATTTTCGATGCGCTGCTCCCGCTCGTCCAACTCCACATTGTGCACGGAGAGCGACTTGATGTCCGGAAACTGATCCCCCAACTCCAGTTCTTTGATCTGAAATTGCCACGGGGCATTAGTCCCTTCGCCTGTGCAATATATTCTCTGAGATTAAGGACTCACCGTCAGCTTGTCAAGGAGCTTGCCGGTGGTTGTCTTGGTAATCAGTTCATCCAGTTCGATGGAGAGCTTCCGGTAAAACCATTTACGCACTCGGTTCGAGTTCTTGAACTCGTGGAACAGGAACTGCATCACAAAGTTGAGGGAAATCAAAGCCGAGGCACCCTGAAGACTCTCCTGGTGGTTCTCGCAGCTGTTGACGGGATTGGGTGGGGCCTTGAGGTTCCTTGCTGTCTGTTTGATGTTCTGTCAATAGTTAAATATGAATTAATAAGATGGATAATAGATAGGTGGGGATAGGGATGGCTTACCACTGGCAGGGTGTATTTGGCATTCATCCGCTTCTGCTCTTCGCTCTCGTCAGGCAGGTTGGAGAATTTTATGAATATCAGATACTGCAGCAGTATCATGATGACCCCGCCAATCAGCAAAAAGATCAGGCAAAGCAGCAGTATATTCGAAATGGGTATCTCCATGTTGGGGCCGGGACGGGACTCTCGAGAGTTGACTCTAGTTGCAGGAGGCTGCGCGGGGAGGATATGTGAGGGCCTCTGCTTATGGGCCCGAGACTTGCATGCCACAAAAATCCGATTTCAGTCTTCTCAATTTCAATTACCTTCTAGATGTCTCGCCCATCGCTCATTGTTTGTATTGTTTGCATAGGCTGCCAGCAATTATGTCTGTCCGTCTTCCAGTGCTAGCTTATCACTCCATCCATTGGACTCTAGTGCTCCGTGTGTGCCCTGACTGAGTGAAGATTTCCTTTGTGATGGGAGTAGTCTAAGGTGGATTCTCTGGTGCGAGCCGCTAACTGCACTGCTAACGTTCCCAATTGTTGTAACTACTGTATACTGTGTGACCCAAAATCAATATGTACCCGTAGTTGTGGCTGCGCCTTAGTTTGCTCTTGGCCCTCCCGTGCGCATGCCCCCTGACCAGCTGACTTGGCTTCCTAGGGGGTTGGTTGGATTGCCCAGAGTATATCCAGAGCTCAGCCGCCCAGCTGTTGGCTCTTAACACTTCATACACAGCTGTGGCAATAACGGACCACAAAAACCACTTACAGGACTCATCCTATAAAAATCCCATAAAATAGTGGGAGTGCAGCCACAGTAGCCACATGGGGGGTTGGACGACGACACGCGTTTGAGAAAACCCCCAGAAACAGACAGGGGGTTGGAGCACTTGAGGGACCTATAGCTTTATATAAACATTGATTCTGATTCATCATAGATTGTTGTTCATGTTGGGAGAACTCTTCTAAATTGAATTTTAGGGGTTTGGGGACAGCCACAACCACAGCCACATTTGTTGAACTCTTGTAGGAAGTGTACTCTGAACATTTTCCACTCATTGAATTTTCATGAATAGGCATGAATATGAGCAGGACAGCAAGTGCAAAAAGGGCTTCATATGGGAACCACACAAGTATCCATCCATAAATACCATCATATTTAAGGGTAAACCAATAAAATATCCACATTTTTAAATATATAATAATAGTAAAATATAAATAAAATAATTAATACAATTTTTAATTTTAAGTTTATAATTTAAATGGCTAATAAAAAAACTCCAAGTCCATTAGGTTTGTAATTTTTTCTGGCATTCATTTTGTTTTATTGGTTTTTTTTTAGTTTTTTTTTTAGTTTTTTGTTTGGTTTTTTTTTGTTTGTCTTTGGTATTATTATGTAATTCCTTTACTTTATGTAAAATAAGAAAGTATTAATAGTTTTTATTAACAAATTTGTTGAAGGCAGGTATTTATGTTATTATATGTTTATGTATGTATATCTTGTCTTGTATATAAATTACAAGTTCCTCTTTATAATTATACATAATTAAACGTATTATTAAATGTAGTTCAATTATCTCTAGCGTCTCTTAACCATTAGTTAAACTGCGTCATTTACTTAGTGTATTCAGTTATTCAATATATACTATATATACATACATTTATATATGTATACATACATACATACATACGTGTGTATACAATATATATGTATAATGTATATGCGCATTGTCATTACATTTTAGCGATTACCATTAAATTTGTCTAATTTAAATTAATATATATAGTATATATATATTATTCCGCTCTTTCCCGTCCGTCTACTCCCCAGAGAGACCACAGACAATCCCCTACTACTATAGTATATCATCATATCATATTTTCTTGATTTCCTTTCGGTTGCTTTGTATAAAATTCCGAGCTACTTTTAGATTTCTCATGTGACCTTTCAAACCAGACAGTAAACAATTAACAAAAATATACGAATATCGCGAATCGTTAAGTTAGGGCTCAAGTTCAAGTTAAGGTTAACGTTAAAGTTCAAGTTCAAGTTATGGTTAAGGTAAAGAAGGTAAGCAGCATACCGGCACGGCATGAGACAGTGAGCACAGGATTGTGTGGTGCGGTGGACCGCTTTGGGGGTGGACCTGGACGTAGGACCTGGCACGGCGGCAGCCACCGTACCGTACCCTGTGCTCATTGGGTCACGGGCTACATACCTACACACAAGTATAGTATTTCACTATTTCACCAGATTTCCAGCTATATCTCTCTATCGGTTTTGAAGTCGGATAGGATCGGACATCGGGTAACGGGTAACGGGCATCGGGGATCGCAGTGGAGTTTAGGCAATGTCTGTACAGTAGTTCTATGTATGAAAAAAATCAATAATTCAAGAACCTGGAAGAACAATCGAACTCGCGACGCGACGCTAGGCAGCACATGGTAGTACATATAAATATATTTAATTATATTTATAGGATACTTCAGTTTTTGTTTGGCATCTAGTTTGGTAGATGGAGGGACGTGGTTTTTGCCTGCTGGCCCCCAATTGTTCTTCCCCGAAATATCGTAGCATCCGATCTCTTCTGTTCATGGTCTAATGTTGATCTAGTCCCTACCTGCACCTGCACCTGCCACCTGGCACCTGGCACCTGGCTCCTAATCAATATATGTTGTATGTGGTAGTACTTTGTGGCTAAGCATCTGTGGCGAATGTGGCGAGTGTGACGCGTGTGGCTTGGGGCATGTGGTAGAGTACTTTGGTAGAGTTCACAGTCAGCTAGCTAGGGGCCCAAATGGGAGAAGCGAACTATTTGTTGGTTAAGGCCTTCAAAAGCAAATCGAAATCGAATTAGATGCCAATAATTTGCTAAAACTAAATAGTTCCTCTAGAGGCGTAATGGATTGGATATATGTACATATGTACGATATCAAAATAAGAACCTTATTATTAACTAACTCTCACATTTTGTACTCATTTCCACTTTTTGATGTTCCATTTGTATTCTTTATACTATCTGTATTGTTATTTTATTTGTATTTTTTGTTTTTTTTTTTGGCATTACTAGCGAAATGAAGCCAATAGCTGCCTCACCAAGAACTCTACACTCCACTCCACCCACACCCATGAGGATGATGGATGGCCTAAGCAAGCAGGGCGAAATGTGGACACGATCTTAGCCTACGATAAAGGATTCGAAAAGGAATAGATTCGTAGCGTACGTATAACTCAATGAATGTACAACAGAATAATAAATCGGAATTACAATTACAAATATTGTTGATGTTTTTTTGGAAGTAGTCAAAGGGTGGCACCTTGGAAAAACACGAGTAATACATTTAGTACTGTACTGTTCTGTACTGAACTGTATGTAAGGCAAGCAGATTGGCGAGCGAGCGATTTTCTATATCAGATATTAGATTTCATTTCTTGTAACTTTTCCCATTGTTAAGCTATGGATTCTTTTGGTTTTTGTTGTGATTTTGGTTTTGGATTGGTTTCGTTTTGTTTTGTTTTTTGTTTGACACTAGTTTATAGACTATTGTATTGTAAATTGTATAATTATGCATGTACATATATGTATGCTTGTGAGTGTATATTTATAAATCGATCTTGTATGTATCCGTAATATAATATAATTATTAAAAATGTATGCATTTCTATTTCTCAGTTTTGCTGTATTCGGTTTTCGTGTTTTCCGGTTTTTTTTTTTTTTTTTTTTTGGTTTTGTCGGTATTTTCCGTATTGCTAAGTTTTACTCGTAATATGTATAATTAATTATAGTACATTGCTGTAGTGAACATGGCTAAGTTGGTTTCGGTTTGGTGTTTGCTTTTCTTGGTTGTCGTCTTTTATGCACCTTCTCTGTATGTATGCCTCCTAAAACCCTACTCTCGTAATCGTAATCATAATCATATTCGTATTCGTTATCGTAAGTACATTTGCTGTGTAAATTCGCATAACTGCTCAGCGGTTATAATTATTTACTTAAGTTATGGATTCACTTTTTTGTTTAAATTACAATATTTGTGCGCTCTTCGATATCCCGTCGTCATGTTCATGTCCGTCATGTAACCCATGATTCGTCGTCTATCTATACACTAACTGGTTGTTTTGATTTAGGATCTTATTAGTCAATCATTTGTTGTCTTACTGTCTTAATGACTGCAGTGATAATGCTGTTTCTGCTATATGCCTGCGTTAATGTGATGCTGATTTCGATATCGAGTGAGGGAGGTGGAGGTGTGTATGTGTGTGCATGAGATTCACATTTCCATTTTGCATGAGCTGGAGAGGTATACGGATACTGGTATCTATATACATATATGTATACGTCGCTACGGATATACCGAAAAAATTGAAAATTAAATAACAATGCAATCAGACTAAGCAGATTCATATTTTCGAATAATAAAATGGCAATGTTTTAAGGCTTTTGCTCGTAAAGGCAAGATTAGATAGGCGATATCGATTATGCATGTATACTATTTAAACGAGGATTATCTATCAGGTATGATCATCATCATCATCATCATTTACACTAGCCTAGCCTACACCTCACATCATGTACAGACTTTTCTTGCGAACGAATCGAAACAGTTTTAACCTTCAAAGAGCAGATGCCACGGCATGTTCCTGAAGTTAAAGTAAGTTCTCTGAGAAATGAAAATGAGGCTCGTTCGTACACGTATATTGTTGTGTATCAGAAAATAAAGTAATGTTCCGCTACCTCGTCAAAGTCTGTACAGACACAGACTCTAATTTACATAGATACGTATGGTATGTATGCAGCTGGTCATGATTGAGGCTGTGTATATTGTATATTGGTATTGTATTGGGTTTTGATCTTGCAGTACTATTGCTATTAGTTATTGTTTTAGTTTTAGCTTTAGTAGTGGTTTATGTTCGATTAATCAAAAGAAGGAGAGGGACAGATAGAGAGAGGGCGAGTATTCGCTCGAATATACACGAATGAATGAAAAAATCCTTAGGTATTCAAAATGCGAATCATTTGTTTGCTATTCAAGTTTAAGTATTTGTTTTTTTTTTGGGTTCGGATTTCCTGTGTACGTCTCGGTCGAAAGTATGCATGTGTGTGTGTGAGTGTGTGTATAATCGTAGTCGTAGGTAAATACATTACATACAAAAAATTTGATATCTACATTAAACTTGTATGTACAGGAGAATAAATATAATTTTGCATTTAAATGTACATAATTGAATTACTAACTTTAAATACAAACAAGACAAAAACGCTTGCAGATTCAGATTACAGATTCATCGAGCTATGTCCTAGATAAACCTACAATGTATAATGTATGCGAGTACCCCTACAATATTTACTACCTATATTGTAGACCTACAATCTAAGTATGTTATGCTTTTCGAAATATAGTTCCCTTTTGCTTGTTTGGTTTCTTAGGCATTTAGTACAATAAAATAAATACACTCTATCATATCATATCATCATATCATATCATTCATATCTGACATTGAGTTTGTTGCTATTCCTATACCTATATTCATTTTCATATCCATATTCTTTTCCCTATCCTCCTTTTACACCTTACTCCTACTCTTAGCGATCTCCTAACTCCTATTCCTTGATCTCTCGTACTTTTTACACCTCATTTCAGTTTCAGTTACAATTAAAGTTACACTTTCAGCGGTTTCTGGTTCTGGCTTCTGTTCATCATCATCATCATCATCCCCCTTCCCTTATAGCGTATGATACGAATACAGCGGATGGTGCGGGTGATGTTGCTGTGGATGCGGCTGCTGCTGTGAATGCTGTGTTTGCTGCGGCTGTGATTGCTCTTGTGGTTGTAGTAGTAGTTCTTCTGGCTGGTGATAATGATGGGCACCTGATGCTGATGGTGTTTCTATCCAACCATCATGTAGATCGGAAATAGCATTATATTTAATGTCATTATCAGAATAGATCTTTTTAATAGCTACTGGTGTTGTTATTGTAATTGGTACACTTAATATCATTGCTTCATTTTCATTTCTTGTTGTCCTTGGTGTTGTTGTTGCAGTGTCGATTGCTGTTGTCCTAGTCCTAGACCTAGTCCGTGGTATAGTTCCTATGTATTCTTCATAATCGAAGTGGGGCGAGGTTGTTCTTGTTTCTGGCAATGAGATTGCCATCAGTGAGGATTCGTACGGCTTGTGGCAGCATGGTAGCCATTCATGTTGCTGTTGTTGTTGTTGTTGTTGTGTTACTAGTAGCTGTTGTATTTGCTGATCATCATTTGCTCGTTGCGATTGCGGTTGTCGATTTGGGTTTGTTGATTCGTGTAAGCTTTCTTCTTCTTCAGCCAATTTCTTGATATCTTTTGGTGTTAGTGTGGTGGGGGTGGTGGGTGTTAGTGTTAAAGTGGATCTTGGTATATCTACATACCGATGATTGATTGGTGTATATTGTTGTGGCTGTTGGTGTAAGTGTTGGTATTGGCGTTGGTGTTGATTTATGCGTCGTATCGTATCAAAATTGTGATCTAAATTTGGTGCTGAATACGATGAGCATATGGCCTGATGTTATACCCAGATCTGATCCTTTCGATTACGCGATCGCAATCAAAGCCTTTGCTAGCACCAGTCCTCCTCGTCGGAATCGGAGTGTCGAGTATTAAGTCCGCTCTTTGGCTTAAAACCATTAAGAACTGGAGATGGCAGTACACGACCTGTTCGGCCCATAGCCAGCGCTTGTTCAAACGACAGCGGTGCTATATATTCCAGTCTGGGAAATATATACATTTTACAACTTCAGGTTAGAGCTTCATGTCGGTCATGACTGCACTAGACTAGACTTACCTTTCTCTTTCCACCTCTCTCTCGCGATCACGCTCCCGCTCATACAACTCACGCTCCCGATCCCTGTATTCGAAGCGCAGGTCGTACTCGTGCAGGCGATCCCGATCCCGATCTCGATCCCTAAGGCGTTCGCGATCCCGCTCGCGGTCTCTACTACTATAATACATATCTCTAGGGTCCCGCAGCAGGTCACGATGATGCGGCAGCGAGTGAACACTGTGGGGCGTTGAGTGGTGCGTCTGAAATGGAGCAAGATGAAGGAGTAAGTATAGGCTGATTTTGGTATGCGACTTGGCATGGATCACTTACGTGAGTTGGACTCGCATTCAGCTTGGGAAAATTAATGTTGGTTGGCTTGAGCTGCAGTGTTGACGGTTTGCTTGGAGTCGGTGGTAGGCGTCGTCCAATTCCGGCACGACGGGAGGCTAGCGTTGGGTAGCTATGCTGCACATGCGTGCCACCTGTCGGGAACACAATTAGAGATTACTTTTCCGTTCAACTGTCCAACGGTCGCGTCTATTAACCAAACGCAATGTATAGCATAAATCGATGCAAGTAAGATACAAATATTATGTATATATATGTAGGTATGACATTGAACGGTGAGTGCCTACATTGTTCTTTATTGCGCTATCAACAAGGGCAAGACTCATTAAACAAAGAAACACGAGTATATACATTAGAAACAAACCAATTTCGAACGATTCAATCGGAGCATGTTCGGATTTTGTACGATCTTTAACAAAAATAATAATAGTAAAACTCTTTTAAATTTATGGAACTTTTGGCTTGACAGACGGACAAAACGTATTAGCATCTTGGATTCCCATTAGTTTGGATAATGAAAATATTGTATAAATCTGGCAAAAGGCGAACATGCTCCAGGTCTTTACAGCCCTTCAATTTTTCCACAAACTTGTCCAGCGTTCAAACATAACAGTAAGAATCGCCAAACAGCTTCGTAAAGAATTCGAAGTAATATGTATTCACTATTGTATATCATATTGTATGCAAAAGTATGTCAAGAAAGTGTTTTGTTAACCACTCTCTTGAAATACACACGACCTTGAATATACATATGCGATATATAGAACAATAACAGTAACAAGTGTGCTAGATATTAGAGTATATTGTACATAAGTTGTTGGATGATTCAGGGCGGTGGTCGATCGATTGGTAGCTAGCAACATGCATGACTGTGGTGGGTACGAGTGAGAGTACGAGAGAGCGACGAAAACGTATGAAATCAGATTCAAGATATCAACGGAAGAGTAGAGTGCAAAATGCTAAGGACAAACATTCACAGATAGTTAAGATAGAGATAGTTAAGATATACACACACAAGTCTAGATACTGAAACACCCATAAACTTCAGCCCAAATTAAGTATTTCTCTAGTTACATAGTATAATGGCTAATGACAGTTTTTTTTAGTTTTTTTACCACCCAAATAGTTTATGTATGTTATATATATATATTTTTTTTGTTATATATTAGAGAAATGCTCGAGAATGAAGCCCTGAACAACATAGTGTGGCTGGCACTTTTACGGGTGGTGTGTAGTACGAGTAGTAGGGCAAAGAAACAAGAAGCAAGCTTTAAATAGAGATTCTTGGTCAGTAGGATACGGCCCTAGGATACGCTTGTACTACTAACGAAGGTCATTTCTCAACACTGGAAACACAGGTTTTTTTGCGGACCAAAAAGACAGTACAAAATGTTGTTGTATAAGACTACGTTTTACTTTGAATCCCAACCCCAATCAATGTCTTTCCCAAAGTCCGTCGAGCGTGTCCCTGTCCGTGAAGGAATAAGAGTAGCAGTCGTATCTAACCAGACTTGTTGGTAATCTAACAAATTTCAAATATCTTACAACGCGTTTTTAAAATTGAATAAACAAAAAAAAACAAACAAAAATACACGTTATTTGCCAGAGATATTCTGTGTGTGTGGGTGTGTGTTGTACGAGTAGTTTTCGAGTTCTGTAGTTTTTGAGGATGAGCATGGGATGAAGTCTGTATGTACATGGCACGAGTAGAACCATACAGTAGTAGTAGTAGTAGAAGTAGTAGTAGTACGAGATGTGAGATAACGAATAGTATAATATAAGAGTAGTAGGTGGAGGATATATGGGCATCTAGAGAAATGAAATGAAAACGATGAACTGCTGCGTAACGCTAGGAGTAGTAACAAGAGTACGAGTACGAATAGTTGAGTACATTGATTGATTGATTGATTGATATTGATTGATGGGTTTTTGGTTGGTTGTTCGAGATGGTAAACGCTCGCAGATCTGAGAGCGAGCTGTTGTGGTGTGGTTTATGTATTAAACAAACTATTCTGTTGTTTAAAGCTTATGATTGACTGATTGATTGTTTGACTGATTGATTGATTGAACGTCTTGGCATGACAATTACATGTACATGTTAAGCATGTTTTGGCAACTATGTACGAATACGAATAGTTAGTTACGAGTAAGCATGTCTGAGATCTGATTGATGTTGTTGGTAAAAGTAGAAATATGATTGAAGAAATTTGTGTAGAAGAAAGTAGTACTAGCATATATAGAAACAAATTTGATTTTTGATTTGATTGTAGCTTGATTTCGATTTTAGTTTTGATTTTAGTTTTGATTTTGATCTTTGATTTGATTTTTCGACTTTAGATAACAAGAGTGCTAAAGATGTACCCATATCAATCCCATAACCAAGTCTGTCTCGTTCACGCATCTCCTGAAGTCGAGCGGGACTCGGCGATCGTGACCTTTGACATAGACTTGTTGTCCCATATGTGGGATAAGGCAGTTGAGTGCGTTTACTGCGAGACAAATGACCACCATAACGAGAAGGCGAAGGCGAACGGGCCGGACTTGTCGATGCTGACCATGAACCTATATTGTACATATAACAACAATAATAAAGAAAAAACGTAATAATTAAGGATGTCGGGGCACAACAGTTTACGTATTTTTGTTTTTTGGTTTTTTTGTTTTTTGTTTTTCGTTTTTGTTTTATTTGGTTAGGTTTTTTTCAAGAAATTGCATTAATTTTATAGTTTTTTTTTTTGGTTTCTGTTTCTCCGATTATTTTTGTTTGAATAGGAAAATGAAAACGATATCGATTAATAATCGAACCAACTGAGGACAGAACCAAAACATAAATGAATATATTTATTTGAATATATATTTTGTATTTGTATTTGTATCAAAAGATTTTCGTTTAAGGCTATGGAATTGTAGACATATATATCTGCATATAACTAAGATACTACAAAATAGATAAAAAAGAGCCCCGGCTGATGCCGAATCCTTGCTTGGTCACTCTGTGTGTACCCATTGTAAGCACGAATAACTGAAATACAATGTGTTGTTCTCGAATTGAAAATGTTTGGTAAATACGCTGTCGTATACGGACAGACAATTCTAAATTTTTCTGTATAGCTTTCCATAGTTTTCATTTGATTGATTTATGTATGCGCTGCGCTTACAACAAGCACACATACGAATCATTTGGCGTATAAAATACGAGTATATGTGGTTTTTCTCAAGACAATAAATACCTCTTGGATACCGCGGATGGTTGTTGCCATGCCTAGGATGACGTGTCTCCTTGACCATCTCTACAACATTAGATACGGTATCGGAGAACCCGATATCATGATGTATGTATTGATGGCCACGTCGTCGAGGACTTGGAGATCTGGCAAGTGGCGAGCCATTGTGCCTGCAAAAGGATGGAAGGAAGTATCAGTGTTATCATACACACTCGTACATATGTCCATTTGAGGGCAATTGCAATCCATAGAATACATACCTTAAACTAGGCGATCGCCGATGGCCGTTCATGTACGAATGTCCAGGATGTAAATGGCCAGCATCGGCACCGGTAAGCGACTCCTGCGAAGGTCGTCTAGACGCATCTTGCAGTTCCAGCATCTGTTCGAAAGAGTTTTACAAGGCATTGTGTTACATCAGTTGTACAATCATGAATGACCACCACTTGAAATCAGTCTATTTCTTTAATTTATTCACTTTTGTGATCAGGGGCGGTGGAGGGTTGGGGAAATACGAATTTGTTACGAATGTTGTTTGAAATTCCTGTCGACCGATTTCTTGTGGATTCATTCATTGGTCGGGTTTACAGCATACAGAACAGTATATCTGTGTATATCTGGAGTATACATTAAGAACTACAGATGGTGATCCTATGCTCCTTATCGGAGCTTATAGGAAGGCAATATATATATACATATATGTAGTACATATATATGTAGATATGTTTCGTATATAAAAGCTACAAAATAAATATACATTGAGACATGTATGCTTACTTTGCTGAGTACTATATGGTTGAGTATAGGGGTATATATGGGTGGGTAGTATATATAATCAAAACAAATATTAAGCAAATATTACTTTCACTGCAACAAAAATACATATCCAAATGCGGTTTCAATTGTACTAGATTGAATTATTGAAAGGTTCTCAAATGCAGAATAACATTACGGTTTTATGTATTTAGGTATTATTTTGTAGGTATTGTAGATATTGATTAATCCTATTTATAGGGCGTGTAACATTTAAACAATTCCATACACTACATTGGGCGGGGCGGGACGGGGGAGTATACATATACAATACATATATACTGGAACTCATTTCTTTAGGTTTTTTCATGGTAAGTAGCTATCGTGGTTGTTATATCTGTATCTGTATCCGATCTGTTGGGATCAGAAAGAACACTATCGCGTTCTCGTTGAGTTTCGTTGAGCTAAGTTTCGTTTACTTAATATGCCAATTCAATTGTTTGTTTGTTACTCAGATTGATCTACGTAATTTTGAATAGTTTGTCCTATATTTATGAGATATAGTCTCATACAAATAAATCGATAACTCAATAGAAATAAAAATCAAATGTTAATCGATTGCTGGTTATAGCTATCTACAGTCTACAGAGAGGCTAAGGCTATCAACATGGCTGTGGTGGTGGAGTAGAAATGGAGTGACTGTCGAGAGCATTCCGTATGGCGTGAGGCGTATGGTGTTCGAAAGCAGTTCGAAAGCGGCGCAAGCGATTTGAAGCAAGCCAAGACAGAATGTCAATCAAAATGTAAGCTATATATAACACTACATAGTATATTACAGTATATTATTTACAGCATGCAGCCTACAAGTGTGTGAGTTAATAGGATATATGTATATACATATGTGTTCGTGTGAGTTAGTATGGTTGGGAGGTCAAGTCCTGTATCCTTTTCCATTAGCGTGGACGTTAACCGATCTTTACTTACCACAACAATACGAGTATTGTTCGGGGGAGGGGCGACTCACTCGTGTCTGTGTTGGTTGGACTAGCGAAAGTGTCAAGGTGTACATAATATTACGCTCAAATCGAATACAAAAACAATTACTACGTACACATAAAGCCACCACCGCTATATGTATTCATCTAGAAGGATATATCGAAGGAGGATATATGACCTGAAGCTTCTGTGGCTCGGTTTACCTCTAGCAAAAATACAAATCATAGCTATACATCATGTCATATGCTATACAATATAGTTTTAGTACTAGCAACTGTTTATTTACCAACGATATGTATAGAGTAAATTTCTATCAATGAAAAAATAAACATGGGATTTCCCTTGGGCGGGCATATGCATATCCTTTCCTGGCAAAAGCATTCTCAGCATAGCATCTCATCTCAGTACTAGGGTATTTCCGATTTCAACGTACGAGTACTCTTGGCTTTATGTGTACGTAGAAAATTGTCTATAGCAATTGGATTGATTGATTGTCGGATGATGTTGTCGGAATGATGAGACAAGAAGAGTTAGAACCGCCAACTTGTACCACTGATAGATCGTTTGAGATTGAGTTTGAGGAAAGAGTCGCACAGAGGACCATTGGATTGATTTACGATTTCGGTTGTGAAATGAATGATACGGATTTTGGTGAGTCAATTTATACAGACATTGCATTGCAGACAGGTGTATTGTACATGAAAACAAAAAGTTCTTATGCATAAGACTAATATTACCACTATTTGCTTCAAGTGAGGGAGATATTGCTTGCCAACTAATCGGTAAATCGGTGAAGAGGTGGTCGCACACTCGTTAGGAAATATATCTATACGATTACAAGTCCGCTAGTCAACTAGTCCATCCATTCGTTAATCTTCAACCAAAACCACTCAACGACTCAATAGATGGGTAAATAGATAAATGAATTTGGAAAAGAGGGTAGTGGTTTGCAGATCATACGAGTGGCAGGGTGGGGATCGGATCGGATTGGATCGGTTGGGGCGGGGTCTATTGTTGAGTGGAGCTCCCGTTTGGTCCACTGTTTAATTCTTCTTTTTTTTTTTTTATTGCTGCCTTCAACACTTTTGCCCAAGGAACGAGAACGAACGAGAACGAACGAGTACGCCTACGAGTACATGTACATGTACGAGTACTAGTACGAGTACGAGAGTATTTGGTTATAGATACGATCAACGATCAAAATTACAACATTGAGTACGAGTACGAGTACTAAGCGAAGATTGCGTTTCTAACGGTTTCAAATAATTGCTATGCAACATTTATGTATGTACGAGAGTATTTTTTTTGTAGTAGTACTATTGAGTAAACGCAAATTGAAGACTTATTGTATAGTAAGTTGGGGGTAAACACAGCACACACACACACACACACACACACAGTACATATAATTTATGTCTCGCTGGATATTGTACGATGCTATGATACACAGGTATCGCTACAACGTAGTAGGATACAACGATCACTTGTGGGTGGAGAGTGTGTATGTGTATGTGCGTGTGTGTGTGTGCGAGTATTCAAAGGTAGTAGTAGTAGTAGTAAGTGGTTTTGTAAGTACTAGTGTTTTACTTTTCGACTTAATTTGGTTTTTGTGAACAACATTTATATCGGAAACGGATTATGGACACAAAGAGTATTCACATATATATTCAATAATATACACAATTAGTTATTAGTCTTGGTTTTTAGTAAAATGTTCGATAAATGTTCATATATTGGTTTACCGCTTGGAGTTTATCAAACTTATTCACCTTTTTGTTTCTGAAATATTTAAAAATTAGAAGAAAACAATTTACTTATGTCAATGTAGGAATGTACAAAAAGCACAAAGAGTAGTAGTTCTTGTGGTTAGTTGTTTGGTATTTGATTGGTTTTTTGATGGTAGTGTTGGTACTGGTAGTGGTGTTAGTAGTAATCGTAACTGTATTTGATTTGGTGGAGTGTTGTGAAGCGAATGTTGTCTAATCCTTAAATACCCATACACATTTACATATGTCTAGAATGTGCTTATGCTTATGCATATATGATATATGCGCTTGGTTGTCATGATCTCATAATCTGGATGATCTATTTTGAGAGCAATAAACTCTCACATGATGATAAAAGCTTTTTGTTTGTGTACTATACGAGTATGCTTTCTTGCTATGCAAGTTTGAAATATAAACGTAATCCTCATAAAGATTTAATATGATTAATTTGAAGATCGATTTTCGAAGTTTCGGTACTGTATTTGAAGTATTTAAATATTTGTAATGACACGGAAATCCTCATCCTATAGTAGTGCTGGGACACTTTAGGATGGAATGGGTAAAGCAAAGTACGTCTGAGGAGTGCAAAGCTGTATTGATTATCGCTTAAACAAGCCCTAGAGTCTTCAAATTACAGATTAGCGTTTTTATCTAAATGAAATGCGAATTATGTGAGAGGATTTTTAGTCATATTAAATGGGATATACGTTTGAATAGAACATATTTTGTTGGCTGGTTTTCTAGGTGGATATGATGGACTTAGAGATGAGCGTGCAATGATGAATAGTGATGCTGCTGACGATGCAGATGATACTGATGCGATGCTGATGATAGGGATGATGATGATGGCGTTGGCACTTTACGGATTATAGTTAAGATTGAAGCTGTTTGTAAATTACCTAACTGATCGCTTTCTGATCGTACTCCGCCGTGCTAGTGTTGCCAAACTGTTGTGTTCGGCATCACCGTTTGCGTGGTGGTGATGGTGCGTGCTCGCTAACAAATGTGTCTGTGAGTTGGCGGCTCCTTCCCCATTCGCCTCGAAGCTTATGGAATTCTGACGCGATCCTCCTTTGTCGAGGGCGGCCATATCGAGCAGGCAGTTAAAGAATGATTGTTTCTATGTTTTTCGATATTCGAATGGCCATTCGTTACGTTTTTGTTTTTGTTTTTGTTTTCGTTTCCGTTTCGTTGTGTTTCGTTTAGTTCGTTCAGTGTGGTTTTTTTTGTTAAATTATTTTAGAATTTGTTGCATATTTCAAATTTGATTGATTTGTTGCATTGATTCAATGGTTAATCGGTAGTTTAATTGTAGATACAGTTGTTGTTGTATTTTTGTTGAGTTGTTGTTGTTGAAGTTGGGTGAGTGGTGATAGTATTTTTGATATTGATATTTATGGTAACATTGCAACGCATTAGGATTGGTTTTTGTTTTGGTTTTTGTATTTGTTTTGTTTTTGTATTTTCATAAGCATTAAAAATGGAATGTAAGAATTATTATAGAATAATTGTAAAGATGTAAGTAAGAGTTTTGTTTTTATTACAGAACCAAAAAAAAAAACCTAAATCATAATCGAAAAGATAGTATTGTATATATCATAAGTATTCTCATATACATATGTATAGTATATAGTTATATACATATGCACGCATATATAGTAATAGAATATATAAGGGCAAATAGCGTTTTGCTGAATAGTAGTTGGGTTCCTTTATATTGGAAATATATATAGGTTTTTGGTATGGCATAGCATTTCGAGATGTGTCAAGCTCTATGCGGAATGTGTCGGTAGGATGTAAGTAGAGATGTTTTTGTAAGATGTTAAGTTAGAGGTAAGTTAAGGTTGTAACTGTAATTGTAATTGTAATTGTAATTGTTGTAATGTATGCTTGGATGCTTTCGCATTAAATGTTTAGTTAAGTAGCTTAAAAGAGAGACTTGCTGGATACGTTCAAAACATGCGCAAACTTTTGTACAACTCACTAGGATTTGAAGAAAATCTAAGTAGTACCGCTATTATTATGAGAATTATTATAATTATAATTATAATTATAATTTTTGTTTGATTGATAAATCGTAATTATTGTGTGTGCCAATTTATAGAGATGGTGGACCACGGAACAGATGAAACTCGAATTGAATCTGTTCCGTTGATAACTAGTATAAAAAAAAATCTCTAGTTTAAGAAAAGAAATACACAAAATGAAAACATAATTTCATGTTCTTTATACTAGTAGTGGCATACATATCTAAGTTTTAGTTGGATTCAGACGTTTTTTCAGCGCTTTTATTTAAATCTCAAAATGGTTTGGTTTTTCGCATGCTTTCGTTTTTTTCTTGATTTAGTTTCAGTTTTTAGATTGATGACTGATTGATTGATTGCCTTTATGTAAGCATGCCTAATGAGCGCCAAATGCTACAAGGAAACTCAATGGCATATCGACAACTGAACTGAACAAAACATATTAAATATAGGACATTTGCCTGATCGCTTTGATCCTACAGATCTCTCTTTGTTTCTGTTTTTATTTCTATATCTATTTCTCTTTTCTCAGATTCCTTTTTGTTACACTTTGTATAAATCACGGGCATAAATCATTTCATATTTTTTAGATTGTTATTACAATAGCAATCGGCATCATTATTCATATTCATATTCATATTCGTATTGGTATAGGTATTTTTGTCAGCTCTAAAGCTGTTTGTGTACTGGGGATTATTTATTGTATCGATAGATAGATTGTGGCCATGGGCCTGTTATTCTATCTATTCTCTATTGGAGGTGCAAGAGTGTGTGTTTAGTGTTTTTTTGGTGCAATAGTCGATTCAAACTTGGAGAACAGTGCACTATTCGAAAGATGCTGAACAAAAGTGTGTGTTAAATCTATGTTAAATCAAAGACAACAACTCATCCGTTTTTTGTTTTTTTGTTTTTTCAGGCGCAGTTGCAGCAGCATACAAATGTGTAGTCCTTCATAATTTCATGTTCATTTTCATTTGGGGTAACTGCCGCAAATCTATACTACTAATCTTTAAGGCTTTCTAAATAATTTTGAAGGGAATTACAGATGGAAGAATTATTGGAAAAAATTAAAGATTCGATTAATCTTAAATGTGCAACACATTTCAGGAAATTGATTAACAAATCTGCCTTTCGTTCAATATTTGTTTGTGGAAAAGCATGTATAACTTTCTTCTTAAAAAAAATTAGACCAACTAAGTCCTGGCAAAGTAAAGAGGTTTTGATACAAATATGTATCTAAATCGATGTACATATAAGATATGCTTTAAAACGATACCTTTCATTGGGTGAAATACATGGAAAAGTATCAACGATTAAATAGGGTTTGCTCAGGCATTGATGTACTTCTCTTTTTACTCTCTTTATCGTAAACTATTTATATCCATACATATATCTTACTTCATTTATGATATATCAGGGGTTCTGCAATTTTCATATTATTCGAAAGGAATTAAGCGATCAATGGCCTGGTTACTGGGGTACTATCCATGGGCAAGCATCAGCTAAGATGTGCAGAGGGATCCACAAGCAAGCATCGTCTATAGGGGCGCATATGGACGGCACACTCCACGAAAGGAGAGACGAGCCGGGTCTAGAGTGGAGTGTGGAGTTCGATTGTTTCGATCGGGTTTGTGTGTAAAGCGAGACATGACCATAGCATTGCAGTTGGGTGTTGCTCTACGGTTTGATAAGATATTCTATAGTATGCGGATAGTTTTATAAGTATTTAGTATGCATTGAGTAGAGTGGTTGCTGGGTTGGTTGGTTGTGGGGCAGGCTTATGCTTATATGCTGGTTTTCCTAGTTATATGCACATTCCTAGGCGAGTATGTATGTACACATGCCTCTAGCCGATAGAGAGATTGAGAGAACAATAGAGCAAGAGAGAGGTGGGTGGTAAGAGCAGTACAAGAGAGTAGTGTAAGTGGAGGAGTAGTAGGAGGAGCTTCAAAAAAAGCGAAAGCAAAATCAAGCGAAAGATTGCATAGGCATATATCTATGTAAATATATAGAGTATATACCGGCTCCTCGACGGCCGTTGGGCTATATTTACGCTCGTCATCGTCTTCCGGCTTCTTCCGCTATCATTGCCATTTGCCATTGCCATTAGCATATTGTATTTGCCATTGTATTTGTAAATGGTATTTTGTGGTCCAATGGTACAATGTTAAAATCGAGAAATTCATGGATTCAAATTCAGTTTTCAGATTCAATTTTTGTTTTTTGTTTTTGTTTTTATGGAGTGTGTGTTTTGTGTTTTGTGCAAAGGATAACAGGATAACAGATAAAGCACAATTTCATTAATTATTTCGACACGTGTGTGAATCATGTGAGTGTTGTTTTTGTGGGTGGTGTTTTTTAGGGATGTGCCCTCGCCGGTATCTTTCTGTTTCATATATGTAAGTATATGAGATACATTTCCCGACTCTTAGAGGGACTCGAGTGGTTGACTTTGTGTTCTAATCAAATGGGCAAACCTCTAGGAATATATCTAAGAATATCAATAGGTTTACTTACAGATCTATGAACTTCTTGTACGATATAGTATGGTATAAATTCAGATACTAAGAACGAACAATACAATCGCAAACACTCGAGTAGTAGTAAAGTAAATTACGGAAACTCTTCAATTCAATTCTACCGATACGAGTATATAGATTATATTTAGTTATATTTATTTACTTCTAAGATTACAGTAAAGTACAGTACAGTACTCATTGCTCTCAATAAATAACGTTTTGTAGGAGATACTTGATTACTGAATACTGGAATACGAGTTTTACTTTTTGTCATCCCAAATGGGTTGCAACATTTTCTGTGTGGATTTTTCCGATTCGTTGTGGATTATAATAGTATTTGATTTCGATTTTGATTTTGATTTCAAGTGAAGAAAACTATGCATCCCGTGTATGCCCACAACTGCCCATAATAATAATAATATTACTATGTATAATAGCAATACGGGATTTGGAATTTGTGGTTTGATCTCGAGATCTGATCGTATAGCAGGTCGTGGCACTGGATTGTGGTGTCAATTATGGGCAGCTTCTTGTGGCTATTGTATATGTATGGTATAGTATGTGTATTGACTATTTTCTTGGGCTTTCACTCGTTTTCACATACAAGGTATGTGTGCAACGTACGTATACATATATGGTAGGTAGTAGGTATTATTGTATATACAAATGTGATAAAACATGAGGTTGCATATAAAATTAATTATATACCTCCTTCCAGTTCTGCGTATATTTTTTTTTGTGGTTTCGTTTGGTTTTGATTTTTTGTTATAAATATTTTCATATTTTTTTTTGTCGTTTTTTTCGTTTACGGTTTTATTTCAATGAAAGATAGAGAGTTCATTGTCAATCGTATGAGAAGAGAAATCATAATATTACATATAGTATTTATTCGATGTTATATCAATTTTTATATAGATTTTTTTGTGTGCGGTTTTGTTTTATTTTCATTGTTTCTGTAGTGTTTCAGTGTGGTGTGTAAGGGAAGCTTTTTGGAGGCAGTTGGCATTGGGTATTGGAACGTTTTCCAATCCACACTCCAATGCAAATTCTGTTCTGGCTAGAGCATGGTTTTTAATTTTAGTAGTTAGTTTGTGCTTTGAAAAGAATTAGAGCATCAGCGAGGTAGATCGATAGATAGATAGTTCATAGAGAGTTTGCTTATATACATCTGTGACTGTGAGGGACAGCACAATGTCTAGGACTTAGACTTATGATAGACTTATCATTACATGAATAGTAGTGGTAGCAAAGAACAGTAGTAGCAGCCACCACTTCGGTTCTTCGGTGGTGCAGATTCAACACAAAACAACAACGAATCAACCAAAATGTTTAATGCCAAAATAAAACAAAATCATAGCAAAAATCTTCCTGCAATTATCGTTTATCTCGAATTCTTAACTGGATGGTTTTGTGGACCCTTGGATACGTTCCAGGGAGAAGCTCCTAACGACACTTTTTTGTTTTTGTTTTTTTTTGTTGTTTTTGTTGGCACTTAACATACGAGTCTTCTGGACTATCATGTGGTTCTCTGACCAGGGCTAGGGGGGTTCCATTTAATTTAGACTAGAGTTGTTGTATCAAGTACATGGTAGTACATTTTGTGTGTGGGGGGTTCGGGGGGGTTTTGGTCGGCCGAGTTTGGGGGTTGTGGGACTATGTACAAGAGATATAACTTACCGGCATGCCCGAATCAATCTGGCCGAACCTCGTGTTACGCCAGGACTCCAGTATGAGGAAACCTGCGTAGATTTTACCAACTGAAAGCTTCCCCTTATTCAGCTGATCGAGCGGTGGCACCAGCAGATTCAGCATCTTCTTCGCCTGCAATGGCCAGATGTTCGTGATGGTTTCCCTGAGCTCCATGTCCGCCTGGTCCATCTCCTCAGCTAAACGAAGGAATGTACACGGATGTTATATAGTGAGCATATGGAAAATCGATCAGGTATCAACATACGCGCTCGCATCTTAATGCTTAGATTCTCCCGAATCAAAGCGAACAACGTTGTGGTAAACTGGACTCTCAGCTCATCGTCCAGCGGCATATTCATTCTGATCAGTTTTTTGTAGGCCAGCCGATTGGGACACTTGTTACCAAATCCCAGCGGTGGATCCATATTCTTAAGCATGTCGTACATTTCCGTGTAGTGTATTTTACCACTAATTCATTCGAACGACAACGGGAGGATTGGAAAATTAGTTCGGTGCTGCTCTGTGCTGCTGCGTGTAAACTCTCAATCCAAAAAACACAAAACAGTGTGTGGATCTTCGTTCAAGCCGAAGACATGCATATGTGAACCCGATCGTATGTGTGTATATTAGAACCCTGCAGAACAGGCATCCGAATCCATTCGGTGGGATTCGGTATTCGGTATTCGCTTCGTTCAGTCGGCATCTCATTACGTCGAAACACTCGCCCAAAACGGACTGAACGAATCACGTATCGTAATTTTTGCTGTGTCAAAACACACCATCGATCGATATGCATGGTAAAAAACTTAAAACTGAAATTAGAACAACTCAAAGGTGAGGTGGGGTGGGTGTTCAAAGAAGGGTTCAAGCTCAACTTGTGCACACAGTCGGCTCTTACTTTGGAGAGCCTTAGAGAGTATAGTCCGTGTCTCGACCGTTTGATATATGAATCAAATACGACCAAATAACAATCGTTTAATATAAGTGCACGCTTGATCGAATGGCAGGAAAGAAAAGAACCGGAGAATGGGGTACAAACTTAAAGCAAAAATGTTTACGATAACTTTGTGGTAAACGAAAACTTTGTGAATTTTGAGAGTAATGTGTGGACATGTGCACATGTTTTGTGTGTGTCGTATGTATTTTGTATATATTAAACAGATAATTACGTCGCATTTGGATCATATTCCGCCCATATGCGCACAAATTCGTCTAAGTGATGAGCACCCAATATACTGGAGTCCCTTGTGAGATAATCAAAATTATCCATGATGACAGCGACGAACAGATTCAACATTAGAAACGAACAAAAGAATATAAACGATACGAAGTAGGCGTAGGCCAGCGTCGATCCGCAGTACTCGCCCGGGCCCTTCTCGGCGTCCTCGTCACAGGCTTTGCCCTTGAGGCAGGCCAGCATTATGTTTGGCCATGCCTCGCCCGTTGCACATCTGTGGCGTGAAGATCGGGGAATAACATAAGAATTAATACACATATGGTTCTGAGTTCTCAAAAAGAAGCGAACTATTTTTAAGGTATTATATGTATTAACTAACTCTAAATACGATCGGTACGATTTGGGGGAGGGGTGTGTGTGTTTTTATGCAATGAGTGTAGTTGTAGTGGCGTGTATTTACATATAGTACTCGTACAGGAAGTTGGATTTGATACATATATACGATTATGTGTATGTAAGTGTATATACATACAAGGAGATTGCAGGAGGCAGCAGGATAAGTATGAGTGGTATATATAGTCAGTAGCTCCTTTATGTATATAGAATTACATACACACTAAGCTACTACAATTTGCAGATACTTAAGGCAGATACTGTTCGGACAGACGCGACAGAGAGATAAAGAGAAAGACTAATGCCAATTGGTTATACGGCAGACAATTACGGAATACATACTATATAGTACCTATAATTTCGACTGAATTTCGACTTATTGGTGGTGGTAGTAGTAGTAGTAGTATGAGATATATGTGTATGTACTGGGAGTATATAGTTGATAATGGTTAATGGACTGATGACTGATTGATCACAGAGTAGAATTACATACAGACATACATCAACTGGCAGTTCTATTAACTTTATTATCATTATATATGTATATATATGGTAGATATATATATATAGTATATAGAGAGAGAGAGCGTTATAGGTGGTAAGTTGTTCGGGGGTCGTATATGTATAACAGCTATATATGTAGTAGTATAACTAGAGCATAAATTACCAGTAATATATAGTACTGCAAAATGATTCAACTCTCATTTAAATCTCAACGGTTTAAAACACTGCAACAACGAAAAGTGCAAAACTTTGGCAAAATCAAGCTTCGCTTTCAAAATATAGTATTTAGTTCTACAGGTTTTTGGTTTTGTTTTGTTTTGTTTTTTTTTGTACATACATTAGTAATACATACATATACTATATCGTACTATGCGCATATGTGGGTGGCATATGTCGCACATGACGATTTCTTATTAGTTTTAAGTTTTAGTTGTAGTTTTGTTAGTTTTAGTTGATTGATTGATATATATATATAGTACATATATCAATAAATATATATATATATATATTGTATGGATATATTGTTGTTGTTGTTTTTTTTTTTTTTGTGGTATACATAACTCTAGAAACCAAGCTACATACACAGGTATCAATCAAAAAATTATTGTAATTGTTAAGCAAAACGAATGTATGTAAGGTAATGCTTGAATCTGAATTTTGGAATTGGATTTTGGAATCAGGAGAGAGAGAGAGACAGAGAGAGCGAGAGAGAGAGCTGATTATTTTTGATAGTTTTTTTTTTATGGATTTACCACCGTTTTCTACTGTAGGGCTGCCTGCCGCAAATCCGAACGATGTGCTCTTTCTTTCATGTGACTAGAAACCAATACAGATTATATATATGGTACTATAGTACTATGATAGATAAGGTCTAGGACTCTAGAGTTTTGGGTTCAAAATGAAATCTAGTTGTTGTTGTTGTTGGAATGGGCATACAAACTTACAAACTATCCTAGAACACTCCCAAAAAATCCCAAATGAAATACTAAACCATTTAGGCGGCTCTAGGGCTAAACTAAGATATCCATCCTTCCTCCTTCCGCTTCAAGGTGCTATCCACCCCTAGAGACTAGTAATAGTACGAGTAGTAGTATATTTATGATACATATTGTAGTAGTAGTAGTAGTAGGAGGAGCGAACGCGTATGAGATAGAGAGAGAGAGAGAGAGTCTAGTTGTATACTAGATTAAAATTATTGCTAACTTGTATTTGATATTTTATAGTATCTATAGCTAGTTAGTAACTTAATTACTGAGAATCGAAAACTTGTTTTTGTTTTGTGGGTAATAGTAGTAGTAGTAAAGTACAATAAGTAGTATTTAGGGGCTTGGAGATCTAGGATCTAGTTGGGGATTACATACCTGAAGAGCAACATGACGCCTTGAATAAATGATTGGAAGTTGTTGTGCCTAGTAATGGAATTTTCCACTGTACCTAGTTTGATATTTCCGAACACCTATGCACGATTCAAATATCGGTAAAGAATTCAATGGATTATTGATTTATGGTTTTTTTTGTTGTTGTTATATTTTGTTATTGATCAACTGAAAGACTTAAATCATATGGCACATTACACACACTCGATTCCTCTTCCTTACAATCCTCAACGCTGGCTGGCACTACCCACAAAAAAAAAACTCTAAGCCCGCGATCCTATTAGACCCATTCTTCGACCCCATTCTTTCGACACGGCAAATCCATATGTGAGATTGGGTCAGGGCGAGCGGGAAATCTCATACACATACTCGTAATGGGAGCATCATCTATTGTAAGCTGTACAAATACGTAGTACAAATACCACAACGAACAGTCAGAATCGGGGCAGAATGGGTAGATGGATGGATATATGTGGTGAGGAGTTCTCTTCGATTTACACATGTCGATGCATACATACATGTATGTAGATGCAGTGGCTGTTGTGTGGGTGGAGGACGACTATTGCAATGCTAAAAATCAATGACAGTCAACATCCGAGCTAAAGCACTCTCAAAAACTTGTATCTTTAAGAACAATTAGGAACATCTCTGTATCAAAAACAAACATAAAAGGGGGTGAAGAGGATTGGAAATAAATAAAAGCAAGCGAAACGAAACGAAACAATTTACTTGAGAACTCGCATCGGTTACCATTGACGACAAATAAATATAGATACAAAAGAATAAGATACACCTAAAAGATACTCTATGATAATTAGCCAATTTGAAACTCATTCAGTTACAGTGAGTGCTAATGGAGTGCGTTTCATCTAATGAAATCAGCAAAAAAAGAGAGTACAATTTTTAGGATCAGCAAAAGGAATCAAATCAGTCTTCAGTTCTCTTGAAACGCACTCTATAGGGTGTGGCAAGTAGTGCTAAAGTACCCTTAATAGTTCTATGATAACCGACATATCCCAAACAGGAACTCAAAGTGAAAAAAAAGGCATCTATATGTACAGCGTTCAAAACAGAATGGGTTTATAATCTGGATGATCTGATATGATCTGATATCCGGTGGTTGTGTGAACCATTGAAACATTTAGTAAACCAAAACGGGGAATATACCAAACAAATATTGTACACGATCCTAATGTTAAACAAATACATTAAATACAATTTTTCAATTCAACAACTGGCAACTGTCAAACGCATACATTGATTCCATTTTGTGTTTTTGTTTTCTTTGGTTTTTTTTGGGATGCGAATATACATAAGATTCAACGAACGAACTATGGATACTTGATGATCGAAATGTTTCCAAATTGCGGGAGGACTGTAGAGTGGGCTTACAAGGAACAACACAACAGAACAGTGTATCTCCCCCTATAAGCGCACTCGTGTGTCAAATTTTGGTTAAAATTCCGAATTGCGAATCTACATTTTGATGTATTTTGTATATGCATGACTGTTTTTTTAGTGCCATCTTTGGGTAATCGTAATCGCTATGGAGTTGTACTATGGTTTAAACTAGATTATGTTTCTCGTTTACCGAAAGAGCAGCATGATTCCACCGGAGAACGATTGGAAGTTATTGTGGCGATTCAGTTGCGTGTCCGGATCATACTTTATGTTGCCGAAAACCTTTTGGTTTGATGTAAACATTATAATTGGTTTGAAAAGGCATTAAATTTCGACCAACATTTATGATTCTATCGACTGATTCATTAGTTTTTTTTGTTTTGTTTTATTCCATGTCTAGACATAGTCTATATTCTAGTTTAACTATTTAATAAGTACAAGTATATGATGATCACTAACCCAGACAGTTAAGAGCTATAATTAAAAGTAAAAAATGTAAAAAGAAAATGATGTTTCTGGAACTACTGCTGTGGAAATAGTACGGTTACTGTGCGACCCCATTAAATACATAATACATCCCGCCCAGCGGAGATTAAGAGTTGAGACAAACGACCTAACAACACAATCGGCAACCAACAGTTTATCCACTTATCATACGAGATATACAACAATTTCTGTGTGGATTGTTTTCTTTTTTTTTCTTTTTGTTTTTTTTTTTTAGCACTCGTTGGTTTTATGGCGTTTATGGGGTAGGAACGGTGGAACGTTTGAAACTTACCTGCATGCCAATAATGGCGTATATAAAGAATAGCATGGCTATAAGCAAACAGACATATGGAAGTGCTTTAAATGATTGTACAAATGTCCAGAGGAGAATGCGTATTGTGTATCCTTGACGGAGTAGTTTGATAAGACGCGCCGCACGAAACAAACGCAGGAAGCCGACGTTGATTGAGTTCGACTGTAAAATATTATTGGCCAAAAGGTTTGTTGTTGTTTTTGGAAGAGCAGATTCGAAGAAACAAAATAAAAGAAGAGAGAAAACAGAACGGAAAAGGAGATTGGTATTAGAGTGGTTTGTCCCCGTTTATCGTAATATAACGTGAATTCGTCCGAATCCCTTTTTGGGGGGAACTCTTTCGAACTCGAAAGCGCGTCATCATACTTGATGATGATGCTCTCATGATGCATTCCAATCTAAACTATCGGTTAGTAGTAGTAGATCGTTCCGTTAGTACTAAGTAGTTGGTAGCAGTGCAGTAATAGTAGTAGTAGTAGTAGTAGTAGGTAGTTAGGCGCAGTTATTAGTTGGTAGTAGGTTAGTAGTAGGTAGAGTAGTTTACATACATAGTAGCGGTAGGTAGTATCGATTGAAAATCATTATTATATCATTAGCTAGTAAAACTATTTTCAAAACAAATCAAATGTCAAATTAATATCGTTCCAAATTGTATTTTACTCATAGATATAGTATATATATACATAATTGTATATGTATAGATGGAACAAAATGCTAAACAAAAATTGGATTTTCAAACGATTGTTTTTTTTTTTTTTACGGGTACCTTAATGAAATGCAAATACTATACAGAATTTTCATTTTGTCAGAAATTGTAATTAAAAAACTATTTAGTTAATTTCGGTAGTGTGTCTGTTGTGTGTCTGTGTGTTTCTGTGTGTTCTCGATTGAGTAGCTGTGTGTGTGTGTTTATCTTTTTTTTGTTTTTTTTTTCTTGATTTGGAATATTTTTGTGCGTCTTCCAAATCTTCTACTACTCGTAATTTACAAAAATAAATTAAATTAAACAAATAAAAAATAAGTACGGAATCGTTGAAAGTTATATGCTTATATAAGTACTGGTAAATCGGATTTGATAGAAGTTTTTTTTGGAAAAGCTCTTTCAGTGCGTTTTGTGTATGTGTGTGTGTGTGTGTGTGTGTGTAGGTCTTTTTGTTACTAAACAAAACTAATCGTGTTGGTTTTTTGATTCGTTCTAAGTACGAGTATTTGTTGGGTGGTTCTTGTAAGCGAAAGAAAGTAAGCGTTTAATCAATGTAGAACAGTATGCCAGTAGAACAGTATAACCGTATAACAGTTGAACAGTAGAACAGTTGTATTGTTGGGTTTTCTATGTACAGTTTGCATCATTTGCATGGTGCACGGCAAGTCGTGGGAACAAATAAAGTACAGGGTATCGTCAAAGGTGGTGTTTTTTTTTCTTTTTTTTTTGGGTGGAGACGGAGGGGGTGTGGGGCTAGGTCTTTCTGTTAACCGTTTTGTAATCGTCACAGATTTGGCCAAAATATTTTACCCATCAGCTGTTGCAACAGTATAACACTTGTCGTACATGTTGGCGCATACATTTCTGTTTCAGATGTTGCATGCACCCACACGTACGGGTGTTGTGCTCTGGGATCATGTGCCTCTGGCAACTGCTGACTTGAGGACGTATACCGCCTCGCCGCGGGCTTCGTTTAATTGCTTCATTTTTACACTGTGCAAAATCGTATATATCGTTGGAGTTACAAGCTACTGAATATGTTATAGTAGTACTTAAAATTACGGTTGTGTATGGACTACAGAGACTAGAGCAGATAGTAGATGGTAGCAGATGGTTGTTTGGTTACATATTTATAGTACATATTATATGTAGGTTTTGTTAAGAGGTGAAGCAACGATATCAAAAAACATTTGTTCGAGAGGTGTAGAGACAAAATTTGCTGTGTGTGGCCCAGTGCTTTTTTGTGGTTTGTAACTGAAAAGAAAACATATACAGTACTCGCAGCAGTACACTGAAACACTGAACACTGAACCGAGCCGAACCGAATCGTAGTACTCCCTATATATACTGTATATATGTATATAGTATAGTAGAGTACCAGTAACGATTCTTGTCGATGTTGGAAAATACAATATGTACACAGGAAATGCAGTTTAAGATCTAGAAGGCAGAGTGTGGCGGCTATCTCTATCCGGGCTATGAGTATATCTGAGCGTAGCTATACACATATGCATATATAGTATATATATTATATATGGTGGGTTCTATGGGTTATGCAGGGTATATGTGTATGGAGGGGTGGGGGGATAATGGAGCATGATCCCACGCTGTGGTCGCTTTGTTTTTTTCATAGAGTAGGTCTCAATAGGGAGTTTTGGGTCGCTGGTTGACTATTTCTAAATCCCAAAATCGTTTATTACTGGATGTGCGTTTGTGGGAAGATATACACATGATGTTATCGCATAGAGTCCCAGATCAGATCTAATCAGATCTACGAGATCTAACTACCAGCAAGTACGCAAGAGAAAGTGGGGGGCGAGCGAGAGAGAGAACGAGAGCGAGAGCGAGCGAGATATCAAAGGAGAAAAACTGTATCTACAGATGATGTACGTACACAAAACGAGATCAATCGATGTGATCTGAATACGGAATACGGAATTGAATATAGTAGGAGAGATATTTTAAAAGATGTTTCTGGGTATGTATGGTAAGTAGTAAAACGTTTAGCTAAAAAGGCTAATTAGTCAAAAAAATTTGGTTTGGTTTTGTTGTTGTTGTTGTTGTTGTTTTGCTTGTAGCGTGTGTGGTTGGTTGTTGTAGTTCTTGTTGTTGTTGGCTGTAGTAGTTGTTGTGGTTTGTTTGTTGTTGTTGTTTTTTGAAAGTAGAAAACTTGTTAGGATAGATTTGTTTACTTACATCCTGTTGGATAGTGAGAAACCATTTTCAATTTGAAATTTTTTTGTGGATTTGTTTTGAGACAAATCAATGTGCACATTTTGATATTTTTTTTTTATAAATGTTTTTGATAGTTGACATTGATTTGATTGGATTTGATTGATGACACACACAATTGTTTTTCAATTGATGTTTTTTCAGTTATAGTTGTTGTTGGTGGTTGTAGTAGTTGGTAGTAGTGATTGGTGTTTTTTTTTTTTTCATTCAGCAGTTTTTTGGTATTCAGTTGCATTCAGATTCATATTCAGATTCAGATTCAGTTCAAAATCGTCACAAATTACAAGATAATGAAATGTATTTTTGATTGATGATTGTATTTTTTTTTTTTTTTTTTATTTAGTTGTTCATTTATTGATTGAGAGTTTCATATATCATATCATATTGCATGTATATAGACGATGCATGTTTGGACGATCGATCACAGGTCGGTTTTGGTATCGGTATCGGTTTTTGGTCAAACGATAATTCGATAGTTCGTTGGGCGGCGAAATCGTTGTTGATTTTTTGTGGTTATTCATATGTTTCGTATTATTTCGTATTCAGAGAAAGAGAGATATTTTGTTTTAGAAAAAATAAATAGAAATAGGTAAAGTAGAGTTGAAGATTAGTAGTATTGCAATTGCAACTGCACGACTGCAGTAGCTCTATCAAAGGGTAGTATACAAAGATAGTAGCAGATCAAGATCACAAATATCAGTAAGCAGAGTTGTTCAGTTACATGTTGGTTCTCTATATGTTGTTGGAGAATGTGTAGTGTACTATGTGGATGTGTGTTAACGAGTGTTGTTGTTGTTGTTGTTGTTGTTGTTTTAGTATCTGTAATTGTATCTAATGGCTTTGGCTTTTTAGGAGATCTTCGATGTGTTTACAGAAAGGTTCTAATCGGGTTATTTTGTTGGTTTCTATAAATATTCGCGCAGTTAAACTTTTGGCTCTTGGCTATTGAATACTATGCAGGTTGTACGTGGGTTGGACTATACATATATATAGTAGTAGTATTGGGAAATGTATTTTTACAGAACTCAAAAATTTGTCAACTCAAAAGATAACTCTGATAATAAAGCATTGTTTGACGAAATGAAAGACGAAGTAAAGATCGAAGATTACCGGAACGATTACGAAATATATTGACCGCGAAAACAGATCCGATTCGAGAGTCGAGAGTGATAGGGAGAGAGAGTCTTACCTATACGACACACCACCAATGGGGAAGAGATAACCAGCTTGCGGGGAGGATCTGTGGATCGATGCTGGGTCCACTGATACTTTTGATGGTATTGGGAGGGGAGCGGGGATTGATTGGTTACATATAGATTGCAGGCCATTTGCAGCATTTTTCTCTTTGAAAGTTCTCAAGCAAAAAACAGTTTTCTCAGTACAAAACGTTTCAAAAAATTTTGTAAGTGTGTTGTGCGTGTACAAAGCCGAACTGAACTGAATCAAATGATATATATCCAAGTGCATTCAACGCACATACTCGCATGTAAGTGAGTGTATGTAGGTGGTGTATTCAAATGTAGTATTTGTGAGTATTTGTGAGTGTTTTGTATGTGTGTGTGGTTGTGTGTGGCAATGTGTGGGTGAGTGTGGGGCATGCAGCAGCTGTAGCTGAGAAACGAAAGCCAATCCAAGCCCAGATCATTAGCCAGGGCACACTACTTAGTTGGTTACTTATAATGGTGGAGTGGAGTTGAGTGAAAGATGGTGTGAGCATCGCAAAAACTGAGTGTCAGGGCAGGGCGGGTGATTGGGTGAAGGGTGTGGTGGTTGTTAACAAAGCTCAAAAGTCATCCAAGTGACCTAGGATAGAGAGAAACTATCGAACTACAGCAGAGACGGCAAAAAACATGAGACAACCCAGACAAAGAGAGAGAGAGAGAGAGAAAATTAGCGGGAGTTCGGATCGGAATGGGTTTGGGTTTTTTTTTCTTTAGGGGTGGGGTTTTCGAAAGAAAGTCCAGACAATATTGAAGTCATGCTTTTGAAGAGTTTTTTGTATACTTTGCTTAAAGCTCAACAGATATCGTTAGAGTTATTTTTATATAGAAAGTTCATCCATCGTCTGGATCGGCGATTATGTATGTACCTCTCACTTCATGATGACGTTGGGCAGTTGGCCTCGATCTGGCGCAAAAGATCGTGTGCCGGGAAGGACTACTTACATTCGACATTCGACAGCTCTTGGGCAGCTCTTTGAATACCTCTGATCCGATGTACAATTCGATTCGTTCTGTTTCGTTTCGTTTCATTTCGATTTGATAATGATGATAATGATGCTTTCACCTTGCTTTCTCGTTATCGATTGATCATAGTTATTCGTGTGTGTACACATTGTGACGTGACAGTATTCAGATATTTTTTGGGGTCTTGTCTTTCGTGAATATATATTTGCTCATTGGTGTACTCGTATACATATGTATATATGTATAGTAGGGTGGGTGTCTGTGTCTCGGATGGATGCCAATGTCTGTTCTGTATATCAACCGCAGTGAATGATGATGATTCGGAAAAAGGGTGTCAGGGGAGAGGCGAGTGGAGTGTGTGTGGCGTTTGTGTGGTTTCCATCAAACAGTCAAATTTGCGAGACCGATCAAACCAAAGCAATCCATGCGCAAAGTAAAACCAAGAGAAACAATTAACTCGAACAGCAGTTGCAGGACCCCGATGGATCGATCATCCTTCGTATGCATGGAGCGATCATCTTCGAAAATTGAGATTTTAGATCTCAAAGAAAAATCTGCACGTTTTGAAACGTGTCATCAGTATAGGAAAAAACGAATGGGATTAGGAGTAAAAACTATACTCATTTATGATACGAAAAGTTGTTGATCTTTCCTTCTTGATATCACACTTCGATACAAGATTGCAGACACAAAAAGATTATTTATTACTTGATGAGAGTTTATAAGATCGGTATACACAGGAACCACAGAGGATCCTGTGGCACAGCCGATATCACAATGAATGCTACTTTATTTATTGGAAGAATAGTGGATTTTTCTTTATATATGCATGTATAATCAAGATATATACTATATTGCCACCCTTTCGCTGTACATTCTAACATTTCTTGACTACAAAAGCTTATATGCACGCAACTTTATACAAGAGACAGAGACAGACAGATATAGGCGGTGAGAGATAGTCACAGATACAGATAGATATATAGAGATATATATATATATAGAGAGAGAGATATAGAGACACAGTGGTAATTAATTACAAATCGCAATGTTGTGTGCTATGCAACAGAAAACTGAATACTGAATACTGAATACGAAACATATATGATAGATATATGGAAATGGAAATCGAAATCAAAAATTGGAAAATGAGTTCAACTAAGAGAGAGACATAATAAGTATGTATGTGAGAACACAAATGACTAATCATGTGATATATTTCGATCTTTCGTAAAGAAAATCAAACTAAATGATATAGAAATAGGATTCGGAATTAATAAGCTTTATTTAGTGGAAGGCAAGCTAATTAGCTTTAAGTTTTAAGCGGAATCTAAGGTTTCATTGAATTGGTACACATCGAAAAAGTTTGGAATTGGAATTCTTTGGATAAATGCAAAAATCTGTGTAGATCGTGTTTCGTACTTACATCGTGCTGCTTGGTTGTGTCGGTTGTTGTACATGTAGTAGAAGTCGATGTATATAGTTGTTGAGATGATTGATTTGGGTGGATGGGGAGCGGTGGGTGGGGAGATATATATCCATACATGTACATAACAGATTTATTTAGTTGGTTTTTTTTTTGTTCGAAGATAGATACATGTATGTACGTATATGTTTTGGATTTTTGGATTTTTTTTTTTGGATGCGTATGCGTATACATGTGTACATGTGTGTGTTTGCAGGACATACACATGCATAGGATTTAGTTGTTCGATTGTTGAATGACAGGATTGATTGAATGTTTTGCGTTTTTGAATTCGTTTTCATTGGTTGATTAATTAATCGATAAATCGATTGTTCGATTGGTGGGTTAGTTGGTTATTGTTTTTGAATTGAGATTTCGGTTTTGGATTGATTTGATTTTGGTTTTTGGTTGATTGGTTTGATTGATTGGTTAATTCGATTTAATATAAGTATTTTTTGGTTTTTCAATTGGTTCAGTGAGGTTTATATATATATATATATATATATATAAATATATTGTTTTTGGATACAATATTTGTTGGTGGTTGGAAGTGGTGGTGGTTTTTGGTGATTCGGTGGCAGTGGTTGTGGAGTTGTGGTTTAGGTGGTGGTGGTTGTGGTTTTTTAGTGGCGGTGGTGGAGCAAGAGACATATACATATATATAGAAAGAGTTGTTTCATTGCACATTCATTGCATTTTTGAGTATTTTTTTGGTATTGGTATTCGATAATTGCACAGATTTTATATGTATCATTGTTGAGATTGTAATTGTATTTGTTGTTGTTGAATTGTTGTATCATGTTTGTGTTGTAATTGTTTGGAGTTAGAGTTGATTTTTTGGAGAGTGTTGTGGCATCGATTTCCGATCGACGTTGTTCGGGGCCCAATTGTTGGGTTATATATATATATATATAGGATATATCGTTGCATATATATATACACATATATATATACAACGGAATATATAGATATATGCATGTATGTGTGTATACATAATTATAATATATTTCACATTTGTTGAGATGTGTGCGTGGATTGTTTTTGATTGTAGATGTTGTTGTTGTATGTCGTGTAGGTATATATATATATATCATTGCGTGAGTGTTTGTTATATATTTTATGTATTTTATATATATATTTTGTTTTTTTTTGCATTCATCGATATTTTTTTTTTTTTTTTTTTATTGATTTCGGATTGGGTTATCCCGATTTTGAGACCACATTATGGTTTTTTGGTTTTTTTTCGTACACAAATAAATATGGAAAAGGAAATTAAAAAAGAAATATGATTATTAATTTCTGTATTTCGTGAGACTGTTTCATTTTTTGCATTTTAATTTTTTCTTGGTTTGTTCTGTATGTGTGTGTATATAAGAAATATATATATGCTATTGGAAATCAAGGTAAATATATATAGATATGTATGTCATGTATGTCAAAAAATATGAGGAAAAAAACATGTTCAAATATCGGGTGTAACTGTATTTGCGATCTGTGCAAAAGTGCCAAATCCTCAATACCCTGAAAAAAACCTGAATCTTGCACTCTTCTATCGATGTACAGATAATACATACATCCGCTGTACAAACTATCATTCGATTTATCCATGAAACACTGTACCTATCATTTCTGTAACTATCACCCATGAGAAGAAAGTCCTACTCCTTATTTACTGTCCATTAATAATAATATCTCCTAACCCAAACAATAACTATCCAAACTATTGATATTCCATCTATATTAAGTATTAAAACAATCTCTATGATAAACCAGTACTCTTTAGATTATATAAAATCCCATTGAAATTCCATATACATATCATTTAACATACATATGTATATTCGGACTTTAAGTCTGGACAAATCCCTTGCAAATCTCTTCATTAACGTTTATCCTCATCTACAAAAATTGCATTCATGATAAGATAGATGTACGTACATGTATATATTGTACTTAAATGTGAGGCGTTTAGAGAGATACGCCATCAGGTCTGTTGTGTGGATAGTTATATAGTAGATACTTATAAGATATTTGCTTGGTTCTTGGTGTTCTTGGGTTTTTCTTGTTTTTTTTTTTCTGTGTGGATGTTCTGTGGATGTGTGTTCTGTGTGTGTGTGTGTGTATGTGTGTTTTTGTATCTTGGCAAAATAATGAAGCTAGATACATTTGTTATTCAGTTATGAATTACATTGTTTTCTTGTCTTGCATAAAACGGCCTACAGAAATCGAACACAACAATAATATGTATGCTCTGAGTCGGTTTTTGTGGCAAGCAACTGATAATTACCCCAAATTCCATCCACAATGCATCCACGATGCTGCCCAGCACGGTAATCAGATCGAATATGTTCCACGGATCCTTGAAAAAGTTCTACAAAAAGCGATACAATAAAATGTTATTGACGATTTTTTGGATATAAATAAAATTTGCAATGTTGTAGATGCCATCTACATTGCAAATTTCAGCATCGATCCGTACAGATTCTATATTGGAATTATGTTGAATCAATTTTAAACTTACCTTGACACCGAATCCAATGATCTTGAGCACAGTTTCAACGCTAAACATTCCTGTGAATCCCATGTTGATGTACTTGAGTGACTTTTCATACATATCACCCTGATTATGATACTGTTGAGATTTACAATTTACAATTTAGTTTATGTATTCATCAAATGAATAGAGTTCAGCGTAGATATCAATCCGTTTGGGGGGTAAATAAAGCTTGCGTTCAGTAGTTGGATAAGCATTCTCCTTCCCGCAAAGAGGGAGCAGAGCACAAATTTACTCCATAAATATTATTGTATGAAAGGCAAAGGAGGGAGTATTATTCCATTGGAAAATTAAATTATATAGTAGAAGAAGATGGTATTAAAGATGACTTGAAATCCCTTCGTATACAAAAATAATACATAAAGGAAATAGATATTCAGAGCAGAGCGTTGGGAGCGTTTCGGATGATGTAGAGACCCCGCTGTAGGCAACAAAAAATGTATTAAAATCTTTTAAATTACCTTCATCATCAGCAAGAGCGTATTGAACACGATCAGCATCATTATAAAGTACTCAAATGGTGTTGAAACCACAATACGCCACACTTTGTACTTGAAAGTGTTCCGGTTTTTGGGCATATAGCGCTCGAGTGGGCGGGCTCCGATTGTGAAATCAATGCAGGATTTCTGGAGTGGAGAGAAGACCGATTATGTAGCAATATTTTGATGCCCTTTGCGACGAGCATTCGTGGCATTTCGAAGGGGGGCGAAGCTTTCATTCACAACTCAATGCAATTTCTGTCAAAGTACGAGTACAACTAAAGGTGTTTTCAACATTTCAACAATTACGATACAAACATTTCATTCACATATTTAATACAATTTTGTAACACTAATTGGGTTTCTAATTATCTATATACATGTAACTACATGTTGTTTGGACTGTTGCCTATATATGGAGTAGTTTTATGTCGATTAATCCCAATGTTTTGATTTATGTCGAAGCAAACACAAAAAGGGGAATGTGTACAGAGGGTAATAAAAGCAAATTGGAATTTGTTGGTTGTCTACCTCATTGATCAGAACACAAAATACATTCATACATAACATGCCCAATTTTATTGGATGAAATTTTCGTATATCTTCTCTATAGGATCTATAGGATGTGTGTTAATCTGGTACTTGGGATTGGATTTACTCTGATCTAAATATACTGCTCATACAACAGGAGACTTTTTCTTTTCCAACCTAAGCCCAAAATGCGGAAATGCAACAGGCATTTCGTTTCATTTCCCATATCTAAAACAGAGGATTAATGTATACATATATGGTCTTACAATGGATACAGAGGATAGTATTTCTCTATTTGGGGAGAGATTTTCTTTGGAGCATTTGGAGTATACTTACAATCATACAGTCCCTGTTTCGTGGGGGTTGGTTGGTTGGTTGGTTGTTTGGGGTTGTGGTATTTTTGATTGGCAACTCTTTCGACTGGCGACTACTGAACGATTTCGATCGTTAAATATTCCCGAAAATTCTGAATATTTAATGACCATCGTGAGTACAATGAGATATCTCTACTTTCCGGTAAATGTTCACTATTTATATATCAAAAAGGGTATATAGTATGCTAATGCTAGATGTAGCACATTTGCAGGATCCTATGTTCTATGGCATGTTCTTGAGTTTTTTTCTATTTTGGTGAGTACTAAACTAAGTAGTTGTGGGGAGTGGGAAAATATTCCCACAGGAGTAGGGCTAGTAGGCTCACTCTAGAATGGATGGCACATCGACTATACAGAAACATATATAGATGGAGCGTACTATAGAGTATAGAGAGTGTGGTTTTGTGTGGATGGTATGGCTGGTTGGGGGGCGGACACGCAGTGGACACCCACTAAAAAACGAAAGGCGAAAGGCAAGGCAAGGCACAAAAACACTTTTCGCACACACATTTCTTTGTAGCTATCTCTAGGGTATACATTTATACATACATTGCAATGCACGAGCATCGGGTATCTGGTATCTGGTATCTGTGTGTGTCTGGTACGGTACAGTGTGTACATGTTAAGTGAGCCCCAGAGCAGAGCTCAATGTGTATATGTATGTTGTTTTTTTTGTTTTTTTTTGGGTAGCAAGTATTTACGAGTTAGTGACATGTACGTGCATATTAATCAATTTAGTTAATGTATTAATTTGTTGTACTATTTTGTTTTTTTTTTTTGATTTGTTTTCTTTTTGATTTGTTTTTTTTTTTTTTTTTTGTATGGTTACAACTAGCGGTACATTACACGAAACACATATATAAGCAGATTGACAGAGAGATAGAGAGAGAGAGACAGATAGACAGATAGAGCGTTTGAGGGGGTGGGCGGTGGGGGCTCGCATGGTTGCATGGATAGGATGGGTCTGGCTCACCTGGTTCTTGTCAATTTCACCATCTTGTAACTCAGCTTCGCCTTGCTCTTGAAATGTGATAATAATCAAGGCCACGAATATGTTGACGAAGAAGAATGGAAATACAATAAAATAGACAATATAAAATATGGACATTTCGATCCGGAAATTTTGGATTGGACCCCTATCTTCATAAGTGGCAGCCATTGAGTGTTGCAAGACCCTATAGTCGCAGTTGAATTCGATGGATCGGATGGATAAATTGTATATGGATGTATGAAGAAAAACGATAAAAAATATCATTTAGTTATATTCAATATTCGTTAGATAAATGTTCAATTGATAGATAGGTTGTGATAAAGACAGATCAAGAGATAGATATGCATATATCTGTTTAGATACATATATAAAGCATATAGAGTGATAGATAGCAGGTTTACAACAACAATAGGAAGTGGGGGTGGGGGGCTTACTGTGGCCATCCCTCGCCGGTCTGGACGGCGAACAGTGTCAGCATCGCGGCCGCAACGTTGTCGTAGTGGAAGGCCCTTGGCTTCCAGACCCTCAGCTCCTGTCTGGGCAGCAGTTCATCCTCCTCGTACTTGAAGTACGAGCCCCTTCAGATTGCGTTTGTACATGGTATTTGGGTTTTGCGTTTAGGGTTTTCATGTATTTAATTGATGGTGTTGTTGTTGTTGTTGTTTTGGTCGTGATTTAAGTCATTGGCAATGGCAATTATTGGTTGTGGTTTTAATTAGTAATTTCATTTGAGACTCAGTAGAGAGAACGTACAGAAATGATACAATAGTTTAGGCACAACAGAACACACTACGAGGTGAACAGAAAAACGCAACAGATCGAAAACTAAAGTATGCCAAAGCATATCCTAAAACTAAAGGGTTAAACAATTCGAATCGTAATGACTTCATTTTATAAGTATTCAAAATTTCTTTCTTTTTTTTTTGTTTTTCTTTTAGATTTTTAGCTTTTTTCGACGATGGTGGAAGAGTATGAAATAAATGCAGAAATCGAAATCTAATGTATAGAATTTACAGTTTACAGATACAATCTATAGAGACTCGATGTAGATTCGACCAAAGCACAATTTTTATTGCAAGTTCTGCATGATGTCTGTTTGAGTGTATGTCGAGCGGTGTTGTTGTTAATGAGAGGAGTATGAGCGAGCGAGAGAGAGAGAGAGAGTTATGCATCAAGCGGTTCGCTGCTGGTTGTCCTAATGCATATTGACATTGTACGAGTATGAAATTTGAATTCGAATCTAACTCTAGTCAAATCAACACTCGTTACAGTCTGAAGAAAAAGGCGTACAAATAAAGAAATGTTCGAAAATCAACGAAATATGTATACTTTATCCCTCAAACCCCCCAAGAAACGAGCGAGTGTGCGAGCGGGCGAGTCCTTTACTCTCGTTGTTTTATCGTTGTCGTATCGTCATTGGCTTCGAGCGTGGTTCGGCCCGTTGTTCGTTCGGTGATGTGTAACAAAGCAGCGCGCTCAAGCGAGTATTTACACTCTACTCTACTCTACCGAATAGCGTGTAGCGAGTAGCGAGTGGCGAGTGGCGAGTGTTGTCCTCTCAGCTGTTGTTGTTTTTGTTATTTTGGGCGTGAATGTTTTTCAATGCATGTATGCTGGTACGAGTATGTACGTGTACATATGTAACTTGATTTGGTATTCTTTTTGTTTCTTATTTTTCTTTTTAATTAAATTTGATTGTGATTTGATTTGATTGATCAATTGGATAGATTGGCTGGGGCTCCCAGTTATTGCATACGAAGCCAAACAGTTAAAACAAACCGATACTCTCATTCTTTCAGAGGCGTAAGTATCTGCTTTTGTTTTTCACTTCTCAACTGCGACGTGGCGGCGAGTGTAAGGTCTTTACACTCGACCGACCCATGTATCGCGAGTGCACGTTGTGCGAGTAGTCGTTTGGCGGAGTGACGACAGTTTCAATTCAATTTGTGGTAATTTTTGGTGGTAAAAATACATAATACATAATGAAACTCTAATGCACACACATAAATATGGGGAAAGAGCTCGTCATCTAATTGGTTTAGTGTCTATGGAGTCTACGAGATGGTTTTTACGATTCCTACAATTATAGCAGATCAGATCTATTCATACACTAGTCTTTACACAATGTTTTTGGCAATCAAAAATCAACACGGTATCGCCTCTTTCTATACAGAAACTCATACATATTTCGATCTCGATATGTACAAATGCTATTTTGGGATGAGAAAATGCTTTGGACGGTGGGGACGCTTCTAGAGGTTGAGAACTGACTGGAAACTGGAGAAAAACTATTCTGTAACCGGGCCGTTGGCTTTTCTCTCTTCTCTGAGTTATTGTTGAATGGATATAGTATACCTATAACTATACCTAAGTATACCTATTCCTAACACGGCCCGTGTTTTTGCTATGCGCGTGCTTATTAAGAAATCTTCTGGTAGTAATATGGACTCTTTGGTATTTGGAGAATACCCAATTTGCAAATAAATGAAACATAGTAGTAGTAGTATCTTGATGATTTATATATACACAGGCTAAGCGCGGTGGTTCTTCTTCTTTTCTTGCTCTTGCATTTGAATTATACTCGCAATAGGATAATTTGATATTGGTCTTTCCCGAGATTTGATTGGTGATGGCAACAGATACAACAGATAGATATATTGATATACGGCTCAACGGATTATTAACTATATAGATATATAACACAAACATAGAGAAATTAAGCGTAACTGTAAAAGGTATTTTTCAGGTGGTAACTGGTATCTGTAGTTTCGCATTTCACAGGACTACGTTTCTGTATGTTGATTCGGGCGCATTTTCGTATAAATTTTTCTTTTTGCCATTTTTTTGTATGTCCGGTTAAGTCTGGAATGCTTCTCTTTCCTTATTTTCCTTTCCATTTTTTCTTTATTATTTTTTATTTTTTGTTTTTTTTTTTTTTTTTGGTTTTTGGCCCGTTTGCGAGCATGACTGTTGATTAGACAAGTCAGGCAAGAAAAACTGGGCAAGAAACTTTAAAATGCTACTCTTACATTCTGTTGAATCAGTGCACCTTTTTTGTTTACTCGATAACGAAAGATGATAAACGTAACGAACAGAAGAAACACAATATCTTAAGAGACATGTAAAAAGGTTAACGAAAACGATCATTCAACACACATACGAAACAGGGTCGGGCGAGGGACGTGGACGGGAACGGGGAGAACTAATGTCTTAAATGCTCCCCATTTCGATTTATTTACAAGGATCGGCTCCCTTTCTCTATTCACTTTTTGCGGTATTACTGATGCCAGTATACGAAACCCCATCATCGGATCAAGGGTTACGGATCCACAGACTATACTCTCTCTGGATGCTCTTAACTTACAAAACATATATGTATATGTATGTATGCATGTACGAGTAGATAGGAACACAGAACAGACATAGGCATGTACTATATATATATGTATATATGTACAGACGTATATATAGGTCTCGGATATACATATATTGAGATATATAGCTAAACAACAAAACCATACAGCTAGACATCAATGTGTGGGGAGAGAGGATTATTAGATGGCGGAGGCATGTCCAGGTGGATAACCCCTAATGATTTCTACTGTATATTGTTTTATTTTAGATATGTATGAATGTACAATGTAAGTTGTCCCCTAATAGTAGACCTCTCCGTACGAGTGGGTGAAATGATTTTGTTGTTCTTTCTAGCTCTAGAAGCTACGCAATGTACGTACGAGTTATTGTATGTATCTAAGTATTTAAAGTTCTATTTTTGATGGATACTGACTTCTGGATACTTGGATCTTCGACAGAGAAACATACAACAGAGAGACAAAGTTAGCAACAGAGTAACAGACAGATAGATAGCGAGAGAGAGAGTTACAGTCGTAGAGATCGTGTGTGTTTGTGTGTGAGAGAGTGGGAGAGCTAGCCACTATATAGAGGATATAAATTGATCAAACCTAAAACATAGAGATAACTACTACAGAAGGATCGAAAAACTTATATGACATTATGGTCGAGAGCCCTATGGCAAACAAATGATCCCAAAAACGATACGACACACATATACAACGAAGAATCAAATGATGGGGTCTAAGTAATATATTTGTAAATATAATAATATAATAAAAGAAAAGTTCATAATAAGGATAATACAATAAGAAAACCAAACAGTAAAGGAAACTCAAACGGAAAGAAAAACAGAAAACCAAACAATAGAGAGCGAACGAACAAACGGAAAATTTTGAAAGTTGACTATAAATTTTACTTACTGGCACTCTGCGGAAGTATGTTTACTTTCGTCCGTACAATAAAAAAATTTTCCATTGAACAATTGTACTCCAATAACAGAAAATATAAATTGAAACAATATGTACACGATTAGAATGTTAACAACATTTTTCAATGAGTTCACGACGCAATCGAAGACGGCTTTCAATTTTGGTACACGCTTAATGGTCTTCAATGGCCGGAGTACACGCAATACACGTAGCGATTTAATAGTCGATAAATTTTGTCCAGCGCTGCTACCGCTCATATCGAAACCGAAACTAACAGCAGCGCATATAACGACCACAGCATCCATAATATTCCAGAATTCTCTTAAATAGCTGCCAGGGTGCAGTATCACACCCAAGTCTACAATTTTCAGCAACATTTCTATCGTGAATACGCCGGTAAATGCATAATCAAAGTAATTCAATATCTTGTTTCGCCTCGAGTTCTCACGAACGGGATCTTCGGCTGCTAATGCTATTGATGACATTGAGATGACGACCATAATGAAGAAATCAAAATATGGCAAATTAACAACCCAATGGGCGCCGCGTCGTATGCTGTATAAGAGTCGTTCGTTTATCGTTTATCGAATATATATCGGACATCGAATGTGGGTTTTTTGTTTGTGGGTGGTATCGGTAATCATAATTAGATTTAGTTTTGGTTGATATGGTATCGTCATAAAATTAGGCGCATGATCATTTTTTTTTTTCATTCGGGGTGGCATCAAATTCGGTTTGCAGTTTCGTTTTGGTTTTTATATATAATTTGTTTTGTATTTTTAAGTGTTTTTTTTTTTTGTTGTCATTTTCATTTTCCGATTGCGATGTATTATTTCGTCACCCGTTTATTAGTTTTGATATTTTTGGTTGTTGGATTTCATATTTTTGTAGTCGTTCCAATTGATATTTTAAAATTTGAATATTTGTTTTGTGGTTGATTATAATTTAGAAATGCGTTCGTCGTTGTTGTTGAAGTTGTTGTAGATGTTGTTGTTGTTGTTGTTGTTGAAGGTGTTTTTGTTGAGATGGATGTTGAGAAGATAGATGATGATTGCCGTTTATCGTGGTGGTGTTTGTTGTAATGGTGTTTTGGTGATTATTTTGATGGTGATTGGTGATAGTAATCAGATATTGTTGTTGAATATATTTACAAATAGATGTCGATTCATACAATCAATCGATTGATTAATATTTGTTTTGTTTTGTTGGTTGTGTGCAACATAAAATTGTAACGAATCCAAAAAGGTAAAAGGTAAAAAAGAAAAAAAAAGTTTTAAAAATAGTTAGTGATTTTGTTATACTCAGTTTGATTTCGTTGATTATCATAAATAGATTAGAGTAATGTCATTGATAGGGCTATTTGATGTAACGATTAAATATATATATATATGTATATATGTATAATATATAGAGCAACAATTAACGATATCTAAGCAATGCCCGAGAATACCTGCAAAAAGGAGCCTTGGATCGACACCACGGACTAAATGGAAATGGAATCTACGAAACGAGTTGGTACTCTTAAATTATTCGCGTTTAATTAGGCATCTGTCTTTCCCCCAGTTTTAGGTTGGCCGACTCTGTATCGACCGGACGATGCATTCATATATGTTACATATGAGAAGTTCCTGGAAGAGATCTGGATTATCTTACATCTACGAGTAGTATGACAAAAAAAAAACCCCCCGGCACGTAGCCCTCACAACAACGGAAAGCCTCATGACGTGATAGATTGGAAGCATGATTGAGTGGATGGAAGAATATTTACGGATTGGTTGGTGAGAGTATAAACATCGATGAGTATGGCAACATTGGCTTCGGTCCCTCGGTCACTTCCTCCTCCTCCTTTTTCTCCTCCTCCTTCTTTTTGCTCTTTCCTTTCGTTACGGCCACAGTGCCGTCGCCGTTTTCCACATGTACGCCATCGCCCTGTAGGGCCTCCATTTCCTTTTCAAGTTCTTGCAGTTGTTTCTCTTTATCCTCTTCGACTTGTTCCTCTTCGGCTGCTGTTAACTCTTGTGCATTCGCCAAATTATCAACGGCGATAGCCAAGAAAACATTTAAGAGCGTGTAATTACCGAAGAGTACCAAAACGATAAAGTATCTGTTTGGGGGGATAACATCAAGAACACAATAGAAATTAAGTGATTGAATGGATTTACATTATAGCGTTTCTTAGTCTAGGATCTATGCATGAGAGGTGTATGTATGTATGCATGTATGTATGAACAGGCAATCAATCAAGTATTCCGAACAAGATCTTGGAGTGGGTAGTGGGGTAGTGGTAGGAACTATGAGAACTACGGTTACTACTACACAGCTGTCTTAGAGCCAAGGCCAACAAGTCGTGGAAAAGCTGCAAAGATAGATATGGTAATGGAAACGTAAGGCATTAGCTTTCGTGTAAAGTTTCAATTAGCATTTTTTCTACACTTACGGATTTGGTGACCGTTGATTTGGGGTGGCGCAGGTTGACTCTTGCTGATGGACGTGGAACGTGTAACTTTAGGGACTTGGGCTTGCAGAATTTCAATAATTTCAATAAAATTCTTCAAGCTCCAAAGTCTCTTTGGTTTTTTTTTCGTGCTCGATTGCACAGATTAATGGTTCGACGTTCAATGACTAGGACTCCTCTTCGATTTTAGGGAGTTAAAGGACACACAAATACGAAATACAAAATACGAATACGAATACGGAATACTAAGCTAACGTACAAGTACGACCGATATACATTTAAATGAGTCAGGGAGTAAGTTCTAGAATTAGCTAGGGTCCCAGAGGAGATATGGGAGTGGGGGGTTATCTGATATTAGTTAGCTCGGTAAATATTGAATTCCAAAAATTGAATGCAAATAGCGTACAATGCATATGATCAAGACAGAGAGAGAGAGAGACAGTGAGAGAGTGTACAAGATTAAGCCGAAAAACTTACATAGAGTAAATCATTCCTTTCTGTGCACCACCTTGCGATATGATGCCCTGGTACATGACTTCGTTCCAATCCTCGCCAGTGAGAATTTGGAATACGGTCAACAGGGCTATCGGGAATGTATTAAAATTGGTCTCGGGCGTGCCTCCGGGCAGATTGAACTGACCGCCAAATAGCTGCATGCCAAGCAGTGCGAATATCAGTATGAACAAGAAGAGCAGGAACAGCAGCGAGATAATCGATCTCATTGAGTTCAGCAGTGAGATGACTAGATTGCGCAGCGATGACCAGTATTTGGTTACTTTGAAGATGCGCAGTAGTCGCAGTGCACGCAGCACGGACAGACCGAACGAGCCTCCCTTGACCTCGGACCAGATCACCTCGAATATCGAACCACTAATGACAACACAATCAAAACGGTTGAACGACGACTCAAAGTAGATGCGGGGCCCCAAAGCGTACATCTTGATGAACATCTCCGACATGAAGAGACCGAGGAATATGAATTCCGCATAATCTGAAATATCAAACACGAAACGAAACATTTAATCGACCGATGATCCATCTGATCTACTGATCTACTTACACAGAAATTCTGTGAGGAACGACGGCTGGCCATAGTGCTCGACGGCCACACAAACTGTGTTCAGAAAGACGAGTACGATCACGAACCAGTAGAACCACTGCGTCTTCACCGTGTGACGGATCCAGAAGCGAAATCTCTTCTCCGCTCGCCAGAATCCCGTACAACTGCCTTGAGGTTTAGAGCGAGTTTTCAGATAACCTGCGGGATGGAAGACACACACAAAGAACCAAAACGAACAGACATTGTTAGCAAGGTTCAATAGATCACGTTGTGTGGGAACATATATGAATATAATCTCCACCTATGGCGCACAACCAGATACTACAGTGCGTTTCAGAACTAAAAGTTTTTCAACTTTCATCTGTTATAGCTCTAAAACCCACTGTTATCTTATATTAATTTTACTCAAATACAATGTGATGGAGATATATTGTATGTAGACACAGTGGTTGTTGCCTTGGTTACTCTATAATTATTGGCACTTAGCATACATATACATACATATGTGGTAAGAGTACATACGTAATACAGACAGATCTAATCGATATAAGTACGATGTTACGTTACACAGGTGTGATGCACCCATAGGACTAGCACTAGACAGAGATTACTTTTTTGTGCCGCGGATGTACATACATACATATGATATGTATTCATGCTCTTTAAATCTCAGTTCAAATATTATTTTCTACTTAAAATTTAAATGTTGTTCTTTTCAGCCTAAGCTTTTTTTTTAGTATATTTAATCGATTTTTGTACTTTGATTTGCTATTATTATTGTTGAGTTTAAAGTTATCCCTTATTATGTCATAAATCATAGGAATAATATCATTAAATTGATCGGCAAAGAACAGATAAAGGACTGTATAAATTGCTATACATGTATACGCTAGAGTAGAACGCTATCCACGAGTAGAAATGTATTCTTATGGGAAATATCATTTATCTTTTTTTATTCTTTCTAGTCAAAGCTGTACCTTTAAAAGAAATGTACATCTGATTGGAATTTGCATTTGCTTTGTTTTTAATTGAATTTAATTTTCACTCTTGTCCTACAAGATGTTATTTTTGTTCTGGTTAGCATTCCGTTAGATCATCTAGTCAGATATATGTTTAGAGTCCAACTTGAGCATTTTGTTGGGAACCCTTGTTGGAAATGGTATGAATTTTCATTTTACACCAGAATAAACAATACAAAATAATTTCCCTTTATTCTTTTTAAATCTAGTTATACATATAGAACATTTCTAATGGCCCGCGCCTCATAATTATGCGTCTGGATCATAATTCTGAATAAATCAGGATCACACATTATTTAGATGATTTCGGTATCAATTGGTGCACTATATCAAAGACCTATTTATGATGCAATCTAAATCTAACCCGAAAGAATGTTTGCAAGCAGTAAAATGGTCTAATTGTATGGTCTACTCTTTTCTTTATACAAAAACACATTTGTGTGAACTTTACATACGAGTGGAAGTACAACAAAGATTATGATTTATGTATATAGGTTCTGTTGTGCGGAGCATTAATTTTAGATAACTGCTTCACCGATTCGTGTGTTGTGTATGTGTGTGTGTGTGTGTTTTGGGTTGTGCAGCGAATAAATAAATTATAATTTACTTACACATTTTGAAACGATATTCAATGTAAGAGATTTACAATTTCGTTTTGTTGTTTGAGAATATTGTACGGTTCAAATGAAGAAACGAAATATCAAAATTAATTGCATTTCGGCTTTCGGTTTTTAAGCAAAGACAAAACTTGTATTATTTATAAGTATTTTTTGTTTTTAGTTGTAAAGACATTCGTTGAACAAGAAAACTAGACAATTAAAATCCAACTCAACGCAATTCAAAAATTGTAGCATTTCGTGTGTGTGTTTTGGTGTACAAATTTCAATACGGATATAGTACAAAGGTCCATGCTTGGCCCTCTTGCCCACGTTCTCATCGTGATATAGTTATGCCCTATCTTTGATATTTTTGATAGCCGACACTTGAGAACCTTGTTTCCTCAGAACCTTATATCGAAAATTTTGTTTCTTAAATTAATTTTTTAAATATCTTTCTTACCATCATCGCCATAGTCCTCCTCGGCCTCCTCCTCTTCAGTGTCTGTTGATTTCGATTTTCCCAAACTTTTCAGCTTTTTCCGCTTGGCTGCATTTCGTCTTCGTGCTAAAAATCAACAAATTATCATTAATATAGAGAAATCGTTAATATTAAATAAGAGTATGACAATCACCCTCCATTATGTGCATTTTCTCCTCCTCTGTTGTCCGCTCTTCGGCTAGTATCACCTCCTCTGAAATAATATCATTAAAATGCATCAATTGGTATTTCGATCACAGCAAGGCTTTTCGTTCTGATCAACAAAATTAGCACAAAGGAGTATATATGTGGTATATACTTTTACAAATAGTACGATATATAGTAGGTATATGTGGGGTATGTCTTTTGTATAGTGGGGAGCATGATCGGTCTATATATATTTATACGATATTTTCATCTTTGTGTGGGATATTACTTTACACTTGGCAATGCACAGGAGCTTTTATCAGTTTTTGGTTCTATTGTATAAGGACAAAGGTACGCTAAGAATGTGCCACAGGTGCTGGCTATATATATATATATAAATTATCTGAGTACAACTGGTATATATACCTATATATATTTAGATGTATATAATATGGTTGGACATTTCCAAACGAGATGATTAAGATGAATGTACCTCAAACTGCAGTGAGAGATGATCTCAAATTGAATAATAACACAACTCTGTTCGATTTTTAGGGAATTAAATCCTCATTGACATTGCATAAGACCTTTTAAGACATGCACAAACTTCTTTAACAGTATACTATATGGATTCGTTGGGATGATAAAGAACCATGGCTCGTATATTCTTTGTTCTTTGAAAGAAAGATCTTGACAAATGAGAATTGTGCATGAGTTCTGCATGAGTAGTTTATAGAAGATTCTTGATGAAATGTTCAAGTTGTGGGTTTCAGAGTTATAAAACATTTCCAAGCTTTCCATGTTTTCGGGCAAGTATTTTATGCATTTCGTTGGTCTGGTCTGTAAAGTGTTCCATTTTTTGTTAGTGTTTCTTCGAGTATTCTTATTGTTTTGATGTATAGTGGTATGAGAGGTGTGAGTGTATTATAGGAGTGTACATATATAAGATAGATTTTACAAACAAGAAATAGGGGTTAAATACTATACCAGCTTTACAAATCCATTCAACATAGCCGTTTAACTCTCTTTCTAGTTGCTGCTGCCTTCTAAGTTTAAGAAACTCTTGTCTATTTTCTACTTTTTCTCGTTCTTTTGCGAATTCACTACAAAAAATAATCAAAATAGAATGTGATAAACCGAAAAACAGGATTTGATTTCGTTTTCGATTTCGATTTCAATTTGATTGATCAGATGTAAGAATTGATCAGTACGAGTAGTATGCAGCATTAGCATTACAACAGCAACAATCTTCACATCTTTGTACGAGAATAGTTTAGAGAATTCCATAGATCAAATTAAAGAAGAATTTAAATCATAACTCATTCCAAATGGAAATCCAAATAAAATCAAATCAAAAATAGGGACAGAGATAGTGGAAATTATTTAGTGGCAACTAAAACGATAATAGCACATTTTGATATATTTGTTGGCTCGGTTGTCGGTCGGTTCTCGAATGATGGCTCCCCAGCGGGACGGAACGGGACGGGACAGAGACCCTTGGAATCAGGTCAGAAGTCAAGGGAACAATTTTCAATGGGTACTATATACGGAGTATACACATATACGAGTGTGTATGCAGTATGCAGGATGATTTATAGGGCAAGCCAGCGAGGAGTACACTCGTACCCATCCCATTGGGCGATGTGATGGCATCATCGGAAGTGGTTCTGGATGTGGGTTTTGATGCGTTTTTATTTGGGTGCACTTGAGTATGTCATGTCAGTGGTGTATATAGTATAAAGTATATAGTAACATTATATCTTAATATTTCTCGACACTCCGCTGGGACGGAGTCGGATTGTGGGGTTGAGGAATCTCGTTTATTTTCGGAAGTAATAGAATTACTATATATTGTATGTATGTAGTATGGCTAGCTATTAAGTTTAGTTTTTGGGGCAATATAATTGTCTCTATGTTAGTTTAAATTCAACTAAAGTTAGGTGTATAGCAAAATGCATAGAATACGTACTGTTCGGGGGGAACGATTAAGAAAGTATATGGGTTGGTGGGTGTACATAGTAGATTGGTTTGGCATTTTGGGGGTGAACGAACAGCATTTTTCGCATAATCAATTCATTTTGGAGTAGTAGTAGTAGTAGTAATATGTATTATTTAGCAACTCTTTGTGGCCGTGGATTATTATGGATTATTATTGGATTTTCTTGCGTTCTATAAAGTATTATATTGGGAATAGTAGTAGTAGTACGTACATAACTAGCAGTAAAATTCAAACAATTTCCTTATAACGAATATAGTATGTTGTTTGGAAGTACTTTGGTTCGTTTTTTAATTGAGTTTGTTTTAAATGGATGTCTGCTATTTTGTTGTTGTTGTCTGAGAGATATTCATAGTACTAAAGGGATTTCCTGGGTTTATCGAATATTGGGTATTATATTATATATATACTATATAGTATAGCTCTGTTTCGATTTGCTTGGTTTCTCTAAATGTTCAATGGCTGTTTTTACTGTTGGTTGCATTCGAGGGTGAGGTACAGGGACTGGAACTGGAACTGGGGGGTTTGGGAGGTTTAGAACTATTTGTATAAACCTGCTTGTGTGATCCAATCAAGGTACGAGACCATTGCTGTCTGAAACATGGCCCGAAAACGGCATTTCTGAAACTCCATGCGACGCTCGACGCGGTTACGTTCGTTCGAAAACTCTCTGAATATTCGAGGAATACGAGGATCATTTAATGCATACATTTAACAGAAAGTCCCAAACAAAAATAGAAAATAGGTTAAAAAATCATAAATACAATACATACATATGTACATATGTATAAACAGGAGCAGTCTGAACATCACAAAACCCAACCCACAAAAAACAGATCGAATCAGCTGTAATTTTTGCAATACCTTACATCGAATAGGTGTCTGGGTTGGGAGCAACTATATATACACACAAACATATGTATAATCTGGTAGGATTGAATTTTGAATGGAATGGTGAGGGGAACCCCACCCCCAAATATCTGTGTGGTACATTCAAACTCTCCCACCCAAAAAACAGAATTAACTTCAATTCAAAAATAATAATCATATATAGTAATAGTAATAGTAAGAGTAGTTGAAATAGTAAATTTTGTTACGGTGTATAAGATCGGATAGATTGTTAGAGCACACGATCAGATCAGCGAGAGTAAGATAGAACCAACTTACCCACTCAAGACACCAAGAACTAAGTTGAGCATAAAAAATGAGCCTATAACTATAAGAGGCACGAAATATATCCAATTAAATGTTGAACCTAATGCGTCGTTGGTCTATGGATCACAAAAAAGAAAAGTATTAGAGGGTTTACTTAATGTCTTAGTGTGTTATATAGAGTACCCAATAGAGTATTGACGTCCAGCCCTCCATTGTGATACATTGGAATACGGTCAACATGGCGAATCCAATATTATCGAAACTCGTTATGCCTGAATTTGGTCCATCCCATTTCTCCAGACACATGCTCGTGGTGTTATTGCATACAAAGGAGCCGCCTGCCTTCTCTGTGCTGTTGTCCGTGTTGCAGGGTGTCTCTGATTCGCCCTCCTTCACTAGTTTATCTGTGCACGCCACAGAGCAAAGGGAAAGGAAAGAGAGGAGAGAGTATTGGTTTTAATCAGCTCTATATGTTAAATGGTTTGTAGGTTTTTGGTTTACTTGGATCTTCTAAGCTATAACAAGTCTTATGCAGTGCGCCCGAATAAAACTCGAGTCCAATGATTGCAAATATTACGATTGCAAACAACACCAAGAGACCGATTTGCAGTAAAGGTGCCATCGCCTTGATTATAGATTTTAAAACTACTTGTAAACCTATGTGGACGATGTAGATGTAGATCCAATCCAGTTTCAGTTTCGGTTTCCACGGCGGGTCGATTGAAGAGTTGGAAAGAATGGGTTGGATTAGAAAAGATTCGCAATGCAGCTTTTGCTAGTTACACATTAATATTTACATGGGCTCGAAGGAGCCCCTACCACAGTCTATGTATAGTACGAATACAAAAAAACAATTCGATGGAGTGACCATCATATAGTTACGTTACTATATTTACAATCTTAATAGAGCGTCCAAAGATACTCTCATAAAATAAAAACAGTACGAAAAGTAGTAGAAAGAGTAGAGAGATTATTAAATTGAAACACGAGGAACTACTCACTAGGAATTCCAGACACTAATTTTAAGGGCCGTAGCACACGAATGGCTCTAAGTGTTCTTAGGTCTACCTCGGGCCCTATTTGTGGGTACTGTGTCATGAATCTGTTTGCAGACGTTAAGCGATCGAAACGAGTAGTTGAAATTAGTTGATTAGCGATACTCAATGAATATCCAAAAACAATTCAAATATGAATAAAATCAAATACAATATATGTATGTATAAAGAAAATTATTCCATAAAGGGTGCATCTTAAATCGAACCTTAAATCGAAACAAAGCGAATAGCAACTAAACGTTTATAATAATGTCGAATCAAAAAAGATACATACATTAACTGATACATTTACGTTTAACTTAACGCTCGGCGGCTAGTTCATATATTTCGCACACACAATGGGAGACCCAAGCGAAAACTTTCAATAGTTTGTATCTGCTCTACCCTGCGCTCTGCCCTCAGGGCTGAGCCACATTCAATCATCTGGAGAGCAAATCCAAACTACTTTATGTATACAGTATCAAAATGTTCTATTAAGAAAATATCTAGCATACATAAAAGAATAAAGATTTCATTAGCGGGAAAAGGCAAAATAAAATCAATTACGTTTTAAGATGGTTTAAGATATATCTTATAAAAATCACTTTATGAATAGGAAATTCTACAAACTCTATTCTTTTCAACTGTCTTTTAGTTAGGTATAGCATTTACAAGTAATAAGTATTTAAAGAATTAGCTATAAAATGTATATGCTATGCCCCAAATATAATCTTAAATCCCAGATATATATGTATATAATATTTGCAAGTTTGGGATGGATTTATATCCACTATGCAGGAGCGATCTATTGTCGTCAGTGCATAGTGTTGATTATCTTCTACAGTTGTCAATTGTTCCATGGCATAGCTATAAAATGTGTATTCTATGGGACAAATATAATCTTAAATCTAAAATATATCTATAATATATGACCTTTTGGGCTCGGAACGATGCAGGAACGATCTAAAGTCGCCACTGCATCGGTGTTTAAGAGAAGCAAAACCTCTACAGTATGTGATTTCTATGGCTATTACACTGATCCATGGCTCGGCATCTAAATCCCACGCTGACTTTATGATTATTCATTTCTAAACTAATTAATAATTGATTATCAAATAAAAGTTAATATTAATGTTACGATATTGTATAGCCGGAATAAAGTACATAATGTTCAATTTTCATAGATATCTAATCACAGTTTTATCTTAGGTACATATCCGACCCCTTTTTCTATGCAATATTGTTCTATCCATTAGAATAATATAGCATAAAGAGGTCGATGTGTACATATATATGAAATGAAAATAACTACATATATCCGATCTAGCTCCAATCCGAAATATGGGAGGCATCCTATCGATGCAGTCTATATCCATTTCCTTTCTTATAGCGTTTAGAATTGGAGATCCATTATAGTTTCTACTTGAACACTTACTAAGACGACACACATCGTAGCTATAGCTCGTTCTATAATGCAATTTGAATGTTCAATTATAATTTTTGATGTGTGGCTTGCTAGCCAAGATCTACTATATAAAGTAGGATATATAAATGTGTTATTTTAGTCTGGCCTAAGGTCCTTATTCAAATGGTACTATAACTAATGTTGATTTGTTGGCTCGAAGTCTTACTTGGAATTCGGGATACGAGCTTCAGCGGTCGTAAGACACGAAAAGACCTCAACATACGCAGGTCAACATCTATATTGGCCTCAGCAAATATCGTCATGGCTCTGTTCACGAACGGTTTACGATCGCATCGGACGGGAAGTTATTATTAATATATCTGTTTTGCTTATTAATTGTTAACTTATGCAGAGACTTTCCCTCATTAAAATTAACATTTGGTTTCTTTTCTTAAAACTATTAAAAAAAAAAATTATTCTTAGCAATAACAAACACACACGTGTATATTTCATGGTCATAATAATTCCTCAAGAAATGGTATACTTTTTCATCATTATGGCCATGCATTTTTTTCTCCAATTTAAAGCAAAAATTTGCTTAAAAACTAAAGGATATAATAAAAAAAAGAAAAGCTTGCATTGCGTGTGTAAAGATACTTATTTTCCATTAAAAATAAAGTGTGGTGTGCATTTTGAAAAGGGCGATCCTCTTCTGGTTAATTATTTACCCCGTCACTACAACGAAAAAATCCATGATGTTCCAAATATTCCTGAGATAGGAGTGTTTATGCAGAACAAGCCCTAGGGCGAGGATCTTGAGCGATGCTTCTACACAGAAAATGCATAAAAAATAGGCCTCCGTTTTTTCCTATTCACAAGAGAGATAGAGACATTTATTTCTGAATAATAGATGATGGGGGCGGGCGGGGGAATGGAGAAAAGGCTTTAGTCTTACCAATTTTTGAGCCAATACTGTCTTGTCACCACCCGGCAAGTGCTCCTCTAGCGCCAACACAACACAGTTGGCTATGATTGTCAATAACACAGCGTATTCAAAGGGCGGCCATTCAATGATGAATCGTGTGTACTTTCTAATTGGGTTATCCTCGGTTAGGATAAACAATGACGTCGGACCACCACCTGGTGGGTTTTCCTCTTTTTTCGGGCCACCCATTCTATCAGCTAAGCGATGGGCTCCCTTTCGACCCAAGTGCCCCCCGCCTAAGGAGTCCTGTTGATGCCCTGCTAGCACTGCTTCCTGAGCCGCTTCCAACCTGAATAACATGGAACAATATGCATATAGATATATGGAATACAAAAATAGAGATAAAATATGCCAAGAAATTATACCATTAGATGGTAAAGTAACATATAATTGTTCGATCTATGCGGCCAACAACATAGATGGGGGATCTCTTTAAATTAAAACCATCTTGGTTGCATATGCACATACATGTGTGTGTATGATAGTCCCCCATCTGAATTGTGGCACAATTAAAACTAAAATCAAACAAAAAATATACACATACTTGTATGAATTAGGAACAAGGACACACATACCGTCACTATATCCAATTTCTGATACTTTTGTAACGACCGCTCGGCCATAATTATTTTACACAAGGTGAACCACAATACGCATTTGTCGGGAGTGACACGCCGTCCGCATGGCACGATAGCGGCAGCAACTGGACATTTAACTCGAGAGGCCAATTACGCGAGAAGCTCGGGGGCATTTGGGAGCTTGGAGCATGGAGCATGGAGCAGCTGGCTGGCTGTGCCCCAACGATTATTTTTTGGCAGAGGTGGCAACGTTGTCGTCGATTTGGAAGGGTATTTATCGAGGAGAAAGAGAGAGTGGGCTTGGGGCGTTGGGGGACTTGCGACTTCCGTGTTTGAAACTATATACAATGGTAATGCTGTGTACTCTGGATCCAGATCTCCACCTTGCGGCGCAGCACTCTCCTCGGGAGATCAGCCCCACCAACTCTCTCGCGCTCTGGCACTCCTCCTATCCAGCTCCTCCTCCTGGTCGTGCTTCTTCTTTTGGTTTGTCTGGTTTCTTTGGTTTGGTCTTTTTTATTTTATTGGTGTTTGTTTTATTGTATAGCTGGCTGTGATTTTTTTCTGTTTATGCTTGTTTTTTGATTTTTTTCGATATATTTTCCTGGTGTATTTTTACTGCCTTTTTTATGGTCCGTCTGTTTTGCAGTTGGGTAGTATTATTGTATTAAATTTGCACTAAATGACGCGGAAGGGGTACCGGAATGTGCAATTAGATTGCATTTAAAATTGATGGATTAATTTGCCTTGGGATCGCCCACCCAGTCACTTGTCATTGCCCCCGAGCCTGGCCCCCAAACACAGCACAACCACTTGGCCCCCATCACTTATGCAGATTGGCATTTGGTTCAGTTTTACTTGTAATACCGCCACCCCCCCACCCCCACTCTTCCCATTATTTATGCACTGCGTATTTCAGGATATCCATTCGAACACACACACCCACACACACTTATACGTAAACGTATATCCGCCCCGTATGACCCGTGTACAATTAGACGGAATGCCGTGCCATGCTGATTCCCGGACTCCGGTTGCACTTGAGTGGGCGGCAGATGTGGCAGGTGTGTGCGTGGGCTAATGAGAGCGAGCGCGAGAGCGGGAGCAGTAGCAGTAGCCGTATCCGTATCCGTAGCAATAGTAGTAGTTTTGTAGCCCGGAGGAGCAGATTCTTGTTTTCGCCCAACGATAATTATGATGCTCACACCGGGTCAATTCAGTTCATGACCTATAGAGAGAACACACACACACACACACACACACACACGCACACACACAATCTGTAGCTGGCCCGCACTCACTCACTCACTCACATGTGTGTACACGTGTACCAGTAGCTGTACCCGGACCCGTGCACCCGTACGTGTGGACACGGGTGTTTTTATGATACTACTCGAGTACACTCGCAAAAAAAAAAAAGGGAAGGATGCATACAAAATGCATTGGCTTTTCATTTTCATTTTCACTGCTTTTGTAGTCCACAAAAAAGTGTGCTAAATGTACATAAGTATATATATGGTTTGATGGTTTGCTGCTTTGTTTGTTGGATGGATGGATGGATGGTATACACATACATACATATATGTTGTTTCGGTTTCATTTCGTTTATTGGTATAACATTCCATTACTGGAACACGCCATGAATGAAAAATTTAGGGGATGAAACTTGCTGTGCCACAAGAGAAGAGCATAAGCAAAAGAGAGCTCACACACACACACACAGACACAAGAAAAGGAGGAAGAGCAATAGCAAAAGCAGAGCACTGCTGCCGAAAAAAGCTCGAAAAGGGAGACGCTCCGGTGTATACCGCCGTTTCGTGGTGAATATTGAAACGATGAGAGAATCATCACACACTGGAAATGGAAAGGATGAAAGAGCTCTCCTCTCCTCTCCGCTTATATTCATCAAGGGAAGCGCCTGGCAGCAATCCCATTCGATTTCGTGTTTACTTTTTCTCCAGAAATGTTTATGTTCCATAGAAATGCAGGGGGCCGCATATCAGGGTTGCGTCGTTCATGGGAAATGTTTATAGTTGTTGTTGTCGCCCCACTGCACTGATTGAGATTCCTCTGTTCTGTGTGGGTTCTGTTCTGGTTCTACTGAGAACACGAGGATATTTTTGGAAACTCTCTCTCTCCCACACACAAATGCACTCTCGAACCGGCTGTAAGCCAAATCTCACTCACTCACTCACACTCTCACAGTAACTCGCTCTTTGTGGGTTTATATCGGAGCAATCCCTGGTTTATATCGAAGCAATCCCTGTCGGTGCTCCGTTACATATATCGATGACGACGACGATGGTCGTACCAGCAATTATGTTTACACTTGACATTTTCACTGTACTGTAAATGAATTTAGGTGTAATCCAAAAGCCATTCTCAGCCTCGCATTATATCGCCTTATGTTATGAATAACTTTAATGAAAGGCAAGAGGATTACGTTGGGGGTGGGGGTGGTATTTGCTTTTTTCTTTATGTGCAATGACGTCATTGCAGGCGATGTTGTCTGACTTTTTGCTTTTGGTTGTTTTTCGTTTCTATTTCTTTTTTTTTGTGGATATTTCTATGGAACGGGATTATACACGCACACACAGAAACGGTAACATATACACATGCACATGTCAATGTGGTTGCGGTTTGCGGCCACTAGAGGGCGACAGACGGACCAACGAACTTCTAATTGCCAAAAATAAACAGCAACAATGACACACTTGTTCTCTCAATCTCTCTCGCTCTCTCCCCCATCGTATCTCTGCGCGCACCCCCTCTGAGCTCTGTCCCCCCCCGCCCTCATCATTTTGACGCATTAACCAAATTGTTATAAAAGGTTGCCTACTTTCTGGGGCCTGTTCTACTTTCTGCTTTCTTTCCTAGCGGTTTAAACTGAACCACTAAACCACACAGTCACACACTCACACACACATACACACACCTATGGGAATTTCGGAATTTGAATTGTCTTTGGGTAAAACTAGTCGCGTATTACACAAAGCCACCACATGGTCTAATATCATTAACACACGCGGGGGACATTCAGCAAATGTTTGTTCATCTGTCAAACACACACACACACGCACATATTTACACATAAGAAAAAAAGAAGGAAAAAATAGTCCATAAGCACACGCGCTATACAATTTTTTTTTTCACTTCCGTGGAGAAGGGCATACACCCATTCGTCGTCGTACACCCCATATTTCTCCCCCTTATTCTCGTATTTGCGTGCGTACAAAATTTATATTTTTAAATGGGGGGAAGAAAAAAGAAGAGAAGCGAAAGAAAGGATGAAGCATGGAAGAGGGAAGGGCAGGGGAGAGGAGAGAGGGAGGGGAAGGGGGTACATCGCATCGCATGCTGTGGTGTATGTGATTTTGTGTGTGAATGCCGAGAGCCATTCATTCACCTTCCAAACGGTATACACGCGTGTATACGTCACACAGCACCGATACCACCGTTAGACCGCTGCTGTCGCTGTCGCTGTCGCGCTGTAACCGAAACCGAACCAGAAATACACTGCCACACACCACCCCACCGCCCCGTTAATCCACCAACTCAACATTCCACCCGTTGTGCTACTGCTACTGCTACTGCCACCACCGACCCGCTGACCCAATCCCAACACACGCACACACACACGTAAAGCAATTGTATCTGTGTGTGCGTGCGAGTGTATATTGTATATGTAGTGCGTTGTTCTTTGAGGCTTGTTAGCTGTAAAGGAACGGTTCAACAATTACAACTGTCACGGGAAGGGGAGAACGGGAACTACTAGCGACGACGAATACGACTACGACGAAGCGCGACAAAAACATGTGGAAGACGGCGTACAAAGCCCTGTAGATGTGGCACTCTCGCTCTCTCTCTCTCTCTCTCTGGGCACTGGACGGTGTGTCCCCCACTCCCCCCACACCCATACACACACACACACACTGCAGATGCAGGTGCAAATGCCGTCTGAACTAAAGCCCAGTCAGTATTATTCCCAGCCAAGTTCCTGGGATAACCTCCCATCATGCGAATCTGAACCGAAACGAAACCGAATACACTATACTCTTTATTCGTTATTCTTTCGATTTAAAATTGTTTTTTTCTTTTTAGCTTTATTTTCACCACTCGACCCGAATTTCGGATGCCAGCGCACCAACACACACGCACACACACACACACACACACATACACACACAACTCTTGAGATGTGGTATTTTTTTCTTCTATTTTTTTTCCAGCCAGAGCCTGCGGTGGCCCGGGTTCCAAAACTGTAATTAATTCGTTACACACACAATAGAGCGCACTAGTCGAGGGGGGGTTGGGGCTATTTTTCTTGATCCAGATTATGGGAAAAATCGCAGGTTGAAAAATAAAAAACAAAAACCGCTTTATGCGAGAGCTACAACCGACATTGTCTCACCAGTTGGACGAAAAACTCAACAAACGCAAGACTTCAACTCGGCGACTTTGTATTACAGACTACAACTACAACACTGGCACGGAGAGAGACATGGACATGGAGAAAGCGACACGGAGACACAGTGACACAGAGAGGGTAACGGGAACGGAGGGGGGCACACACATCCACCAGGGCACATGGCAGCCAGCAACGGTAATCATCGGAATCAGCCGCAGAGCCAGCGCCAGTACCAGTATCAGCCCTGCGCTCTGGATCGAAAAACAAAAGCTCAAGCTCTTCTTGGAGAGCTGCCCCAGAGCTGTATTGACGCCATGAGAGTACACCATTCGCTCAGAAGATATTCGCTAGCTTAGACGGGTTGGTTGTTGGAGAAACAGAGACAACCATACACACACCACAGCAGGCATAGAGCGCAGAAACGTGCTCTGGCCGCAAGGAAGCCGTTGTTTTCTGGCTGACAAGAGCCGGGGGCGAAGCTTTTGAAGCTTTGCCACACTCTCTTCCTCCCACACATACTCTTCGAGAAGACATAGAAATTACAATTCCAATTATAATTTCCTTGTTTTGGCTGGCACACATCTAGATTCTGGAACTTCGATTTGTACAGCCGTACGATTCTTTCTATCAAGCAGAATTTAATATTTATGTTAAGTCCCAGTTTGTAGTAATTAGCAACGCAATAATCGGTCATCGATTGGCTATCTGCGCAGAAGCACTTAAGGATATGTTCGAAGGCAACTCTGGTGTTCGCCTATACACTTAACGGGAATTTAAAAAGGCATACCGGCGATTAGATCGTCCGATAAGAGCGGTAGCCAATAAGTGGAGCTAGGCATTTATGAATGGGAATTTAATTGATATGGAATGAATTGTTAAGCATGAAAGGAAAACAACAAAATATGTTCTGCGAGCGTGCCTTTAGGATTTGAGAACCCCGAATCAAGAAAGTGCAATTTAAGGAATCTCCTTTCTTAACAGAATGCGGTTACACCTTCCATTACGTTTTCCAATTGGAAATCGTTTGATATATAGACGTTATTATCGGTTGATATTTCTCCATAATGACACTAATCTAAAAAATGGATATTTCTGCGGCAAACCACTGCCATAGCAGTGGTTACAAAGTGGTCCTTGCTCCCAAAACACACTAATGTTTACTAAAATACTTTGTAAGTCTATGGGAATGGGAGTTTAACTCACATGATATCGCCTAGATTGGGTCGAGTCTCGACAAGAGCAAAGCTCTCCTGGTCATTGCCAGGTCCTGGCACGGCTCGTCGCCGTTTATTGGAGGCCTGTGAACCATAGTGTGCACTCCTCCGGATGACGCCATCTCCGATGATGGCTATGTTGTCATCCAGGCTATTGATGTGGCTGTTAGTCAAACGTGCCATCGGTGATGAGCCCCTTCTGCGACGAGCTCCCACACCGCCCAGCATCCTGTCAAAGATGAAATAGGTTAGACCTGGTTAGTCGTCACGCGATGTAGCAGCCCAGGCAGCACAGATCACAGAAATCCACAGAGGAATCTTAATATCCAGGTACATATTTACTAATACTACACACACTTTTGCGGATGTAATCATACATATATCATATTTGATGTTTAAAGCGCAATCAATTGAAATCACTAGAGATACGAGATTCGAGATCTGCTCTGTTTCCGAATAACAAGACTATACTCCTAGAACCGTGAGTAAGATGCACCAGCTGGCACCGTCCGGGCATAACTGATAAAATGCCATTGGCAGGGACTGGCCGATTGCGCGTGGGATGTGGCTGGATTCCCGGCTGTGTTCTGTAAAGGTAGATGGACGCCACAACACACAACACATACACAGATGGCCGATGCCGATGACGCTGATAGTGGTTGATGACGTGCTTGATAGCGCCCAGCATGTGCGCACTACAAGTTAAGTTACCGTTAGTAATTAGCAAGCGGCCTTACCCATGTCCACACACACTTGCACACAAAAAAACACACACAGAGAGGCGCTTACATTGTGTTTTAGCAGCGTCCGGCGCCTAAGATAAGAATAGTAGTAGTACATCCCAAAGGCCTCAAAGTGAGCCGCTAACAGCATGTCCACATTGATTTACTTTCTGTGCATATTAATATTCATTAGTCATTATTCAATTATGAAGTGCACATGTCTCACCCACATGGGAAAATGTATCCATTCCATATGAAAATACCTTCTGTAAATCCTTTTTCAAATTTCGCGCAAGCAACAACAATTATTGCGAAATTGCGCAGCAAAAAATAGCGGCCGTCCACCCGCGTGGGCTAGTAATAAGTAAATATGCCAATATTTCTGCAAAATGCATACGTATAATGTATTCTCCAACAGACCATATGCACACTTAAGTATTTGTCACAATTCGTTGCAGATTTGGGTAGTGGTTTCACCTATTACTTCCAATTGTTTAAGATCACCGTCAAAATAGAGAACCATGGCGGGTATGAATCGAATGTGTGCCGTGTCAGTGTTGTTTTTCTCGCGAGTATCGATAGCAACCATTGTATGGTTTGTGACTCCACATATCGATATATTCTGAGCGCTATATCGGTATATAATGGCGTATTTTTTTTCAAATTCACCATCTATTAAATTTCATTTTCAACGGTATATAGAAATCCAATTAAAGCAAGTATTTAAAACAAGCCAGGCACTTAGACAATTGATTCATCTCTCGTATAAAATTATTTGAGCCGGGCTAAATGTTCTACATATCTAGTAATATTCGACGGAATAAAGAATTGAGCAATTGGAACGATACTCGTTTGCTTATGCTACTGTTGTATGAGCAAAAGTGCCTTGTGTGTTTGCCTACAGTGGCTTCAAATGACAGTAAGTCCTGATGTTACAGGGCACTCCCCAAAAACAGCCGCTGTTCCACGGCTATTCAGTGCTTTCCACATTCTTCGCATTTACAGTTAAAGTCGAGCCACAGATTCTGGAGTTGCGATGCCGAAACGACCAGCGACGCCCTTTGTGTGGGCCACTACTCCCTGCCTCAGGCCCCAGAAGACCAATTTCATAGGAAACAATTGAAAAGGGAAGAAGAAGAACAAACGCCGGACTGGGGGTAGGGGTAGAACAGCTGTTCGTCTGAAAACGGCATTTGGATACCGGCGTCTTCAGGATTCTGCCTGTACCGGCCCCACGAGTCCCCTGCGTGGTGCCTCCCGCCTTCCTGCTGTTCTCGCGGCAGGAGCACATTGGGCCGCATCTCGACCGAGTACAGCGAGGGGAACGGAACCACGACGATGAGCGGATACTCTTCAAGGATGTGGGCGATGCGCACGCCTTAAACGTGTCGGTGGCGGAGCGGTGCTTCTACTGAACTGCCCAGCAACATCTACTGGTCCGATGCGGAGCCTCGTCTCATCGAGGTCGCCCGCGTGGATGTCAGCAGTCGTGCTCTTGTGGAAGGGAGTGGAGAAGCCGCGTTCCCTGGTCCTCGAAACGCGTCGCGGGTACATGCAACCATGGCCGGGAGCTCATATTCGACCAGGAGACGAGACGCCTCTCTCTCTTGGATGGCAAGAAGCGTCGGATACTGGTTGGCAGCTAGGACTACGTGTACTGGAGCGACTGGAGCACCGGGGGCATTGATCAAGACGGACCACAGCCGCAGCCTCGCCAAGGACGTGCCCATGTGCAATATGCCGCTGCCGGTGTCCGGTAAGAATATCCGTGCCCAGCTCTCTCTCCCTATTCAGCTGTGTTCTAAAACGTTTCCTCTTTCAGCTTCCTGGATGAAAACATCCTCGCAACATTGCCGTGCATGCCATGAAGGCGAGGCGTCTGCTTTTCTTGACAGATGTCGGTAGCCATCAGGCCACAAAATCCACAGGAAACCCGACGCTAATCCCAGCCCAGACCAATGCGGGAAAAAATACCCTAGGGAAAAGGATATTATATAATTGCGGAAATGTTTATCATCCCAGGCTCGAATTAATGCAGTTTTAAAGACATTTTAACGATATTTTGCAATTAGTGGTCTTCTTTAGACACCAAGAATGAGTTTCGGGATCAGAATATATATACAGGAAACTAATAAAATGCATGAATACGTCTAAAACATATCAATTTGAGAAAATTCCTTTTTTAATTACGTTTTAAAAACAGTTTGGAAAATAGTATCTTTACTTTTTAGTTTTCTTTTTTTTAGTTCAGAGGAAAAATGAGTGTGTTAGGGTGTACATTCTGCAAATCAGAAGTAATAATTATGTAAACATCAATTGATCTGGTCGTCATCATCGCCATAGTCGTCCCACATGTCATCGGCAAATGCATCGTCCTCGACGCCGAAAATGCGCTCCAGATCCTGTTCGGTTTCGGCATGGATGGCATCGGAGGTGAGCAGATCCTGGTCCTCAGGGCAGGCCGTGCAGCGACTCTCGTTGATGCCATAATTGAGGCAATTGGCGCCCACGCACTCGCAGCACCCATCGTGGAACCAACGATAGCTATTCGCACCCATGCTCTCGCACTGCTGCTTGCATTTGTTCGACCGAATGCAAGAGTTCACATAGATGACGGTGCAGTTTATGGTGGCCCCGGGCTTGGGTCGGTCACCCAGTCCATTGTTGGTGCCCTCCAGGCGGTGCTTGATGCCGGCGCGCATGGGGAACCGCATGGTCGACCACTGGTCATCGTCCTCGGCGGTGAGGGTGTCGAACAGCTCGGGCACACCATCAACATCGCCGATCTCCGAGCGGGGTGTCAGCGAGGGCAGGGCATCGGTGTGCTTGGGGCACATGTCCAGGCATCCACAGCACTCCGTGTACAGCTCCCCCAGGCAGTTCAGACAGTCCTTGCAGCAATGGCAGTCGTTCAGCTTGCACTGACAGCTCTGCGTGAGCAGGCACTTGGACACCACCGAGCCGCAGACCACCTCGTTGCAGCCATCATCGTTGTTGGCGGCCACCAGCGACAAGCTAAGCAGGAGGCCGGAGTAAATCAGAGGCAGCAGCAGCAGCATTCTCACACTACGAAGCCTGGAAGCACAATGATGCGTAAGGCATTATTGCGTATGACTTTATGCGGCACACAGGTGGCACGAGAGTCAAAGGACAGGTAGCCAGGTAGCCAGAGGGCCACCGCAACCCACTAATCCCGTGGGTGATCCGGGTAGGTAGGCGATTGGGCAATTTAAAACAAGTTAGGCTTACAAACAGGGAGGGGCCATAAAATAAATCCACAACAAATACAATAATTAAGCGGTACCCTCATCCGTTGAGGGCACAGACACAGGCAGAGCACAGAACAGGGGCATCCTGCCCACTGGCGCTATCACAGCATTTATTTCGAAATTTTGTTCATCCTGTACACGGGACAACTGTTAAATAATGAAGGCCGTGATCCAATCAATAAACTTTGCCACATCTGCATAGATAATATATTGATTGCTACAACAGTTCGTCGAACCGGTAGTAGAACCCAACTCCAAGGCGGGTGGCAATGCCGCCGAGACAGTGCCACGCAGCATCCAGCGATTGCTTTTGAGGATCATCAACCCGGCCCCCGATATGCCCGTGTATAGGCTGCTGCTGCTGCTCTGTGGCTCCTTGGACTCAAGCTGTATTCCCGCGCAGAAGGTGCGATTCGAGGAGAGGTTGCGAAAATGGGCATTAGCCTTGAAGCACACACCATTCGCAACGATGGGCGCCTTTACCACCTTGGGTATACTGGTATCGGTAGCCTTTTTGCCTTCTCCCTGATGCAGCTGGGACGACTGCTGCTGTGTCGCATTCGATCTGTCGAAGCTCCAACCAATAACAATGCCATGCTCCCCCACAATGTACTCCGTTTTGCTGGACCCCGACCACAGGCAGGCGGGTCGTATGAACGTATTGAACCTGGTGGCAATGGGGGGGTCAGTGCTCGAGTATATGTCTCCGTTAACTTCGCAGAAACTCACCTTACTTCGTCCTTGAGTATGACGACAGCTATATCCGCATCGTAGCTGCTCAACTGGCTGTTAAAGTCCGGATGTATGTAAATGCCATCAACGGGAGCGGCCAGAGAGCCCTCTTCGTTCCAGTTCTTTAGATTGTGGCGCCCCAAAAAGACCAACACCTCGTTGGCTGTGTAACGCTTGTTGAACATCTTGAAGCAGTGGCCCGAGCTGATGACCACGCGTCTCGAGACGAGGGTGCCGCCACACTGGAAATCCAACGATGTGAGATTATTCACATAGATGGCCGCCATCCAGGGCCACGATCCTCGGGTAATCGATGGCAGGCTGCTGCCCACTGCACTCCCATCCACAGTATCCTGCTCTTGCAGCTCTTCGTCTGCCAGGTGCTCAAATTCTTCATCGTCTTCGTCCTCGTTGTCGGCAAACACTGGCGATGTGATGACATCCGAACTCCTCGAGCTGAGGGGCAGCCGAAAGTCCAGACTCCTGTCGATCCTCCCACAAATCTCCTTGGGCGAATGAAAGGGTTTTCTATTCGGAAACGGGCATTAGATAACGAATGAATGGCTTTAAGGAGGCGCGTGCTTGAACCGACCACAATCCGTATGCATACTTCTTGAACTGGCTGTGCGGCTGCTGCTGTGGCTGCGGCGGCGGTGGCACTGTCTCCTCGGCAACGCCCTCCTCTTCGTCCAGTAGAAGCGAAGTCTTCTTGTCCGGTATAAAGGTTAGTTTCCTGGTGTGCTCCAGCTGGATTTGGGTCATGAATATACTATGATCTGCCAGGGAGATGGGAAGGGTTAGAAATGTGAATGATGAATAGAATGGACCCTAATACAGACCGCCAGATCCAAAGCAAATAACATGATTGTTGGCCGAGATGAGCAGCAGTTTGGGTGGGAAGTGATGCTTGGGAAAGCGAATCTTGTAGAGGACTGGGGCATTCTTTGTGAACTGCCCACGGGTCAGCAGCTCTATTTCGCCGAGATAGTTCTGAAAGATGGTTAGGATTAGGTTCGTTTCTTATTTGTCGATGTGATGTTTGTGGTGTGCCCCTTACCGTTGTTGGCTTGCCCCGCATGGAGAGCGTGACGCGAAGCTGGAGTGGCTGCCTCACGTCTGGGTTTCGCACCGCGATCAGACCGAACCATTCATTTCCGTCGAATCGATACTGAAAGATCTTTGGGCAGGGACTGATGGGCATGCCCTGCGCAATCACCTTGGACACGTGCTCGAAGCAGATCAGCAGAATTGTGGTGAAATGCAATTTCATTTCAATTTTCACGAGTCTTTTTCTCACACACACACACAGACAGACACGTGCAAACAGGCATGCGGTCATTACTTGTTGGACGTGGCCGGTTAGAAGACCTGTCCACAAAATGCAGTGATTGAACGTTTAAAACACAATTGCACTGTTGTTTAATGCAACATTTAAACATATCTGCGCACTCTTTTTGCTATTCAAAACAAAATGCGCGCCACAAAGCTCACGCACACAACCAGGGCGGCACGAAAGTAGTGTTCAATCATCGGGAGCTATCGATTAAATGTAAGTGTTTTTCTTCCCTATTAGGGAGCTGCGCAACAAGTTTTTAAATTTTATATTCAATAAAATGGTGAAAACTATTAAATATTACTTACTGAATACATATTTTACGAAATGCTATTTTAAATCACTGCCCTCTATCGATAAGACTGCAACCTATCGATCTTTTAAGTGTTGGACAATTTCAGCAGAAACGTTATTAGCTCAAATGGTAGAACTTTTATGAGATCAGATAATTTTAATACAGAGAATTTAAGTTTATTACAAATTTGTTATTCAGCTGCAGCAACTTCCGCAGGCGCCTCGGGCTCTGGAGCTGCCTCCGGAGCTGGCTCTGGAGCTGGCTCGGGTGCGGCCTCTGGTGCGGGTGCCGCCTCAGGTGCTGGTTCCGGGGCCGGTGCTGCTTCTTCTTTGGGTGCCTCTGGGGCCGCTTCCGGCGCTGGTGGGGGGGCTTCTTGTGGTGCTTCCGATGCTGGCGCAGCTTCAGCAGGTGCTGCCCCTTCCGCCGGCGCAGCAACGGCCTCGCCCTCTGCCGGAGCTGGAGCCGGTGCCGCCTCACCCTCGGCTGGCGCTGCAGTCGGAGCAGCCGCCTCTCCCTCGGCCGGAGCTGCGGTCTCGCCTGTGGGTGCATCGCCTGTGGGTGCTTCGCCTGTAGGTGCTTCGCCTGTGGGTGCTTCGCCTGTGGGTGCTTCGCCTGGTGCTGCTTCTCCTTCGGGGCCTTCGGGTGGTGGCGGTGCTTCTTCCTGGGGCGGCGCTGCTTTCTCTGGAGGTGGCTCTGGTACATCACGCGACTCCCGGACATGATCTTCTTCAGTCTTCTTGCCCTGCAGCACGAAAGGAACGTAAGAGGGAAACGCAGTATATTTGTTAGCCAAAATAATACCTTTCGTTTCTTCTTCTTGTCATCGTCTTTTTCTGGTACTTCCGATTCCTGCTTATAGCCCTCCGCGAAGAACTTGAGGCCCTCCTCCCGCCCGGCAGTGACATTGGGACTGACATAGCTGGGTCCATACGACACCAGCGAGAGCATCATGTTCGACTGCACCTTGGTGACCTTCAGCACGATCTTGTCGCTCCTGCAAAACAAATGAAAGAATAATGGCAGGAAGTTCCGGAAAGGCATAAAAGGTGGGAAGTCCCCGTGTACTTACGGAGATATTTCGCCGCTCTTATCGTAACGATCTGTTGAGGTGGCCAGCAGCCTGGTCTCATCCGGATCATCGGAGGTGAAGAAGCCATAGGCAGGCACCTCCGACTTGTGGCGATCCACCACACTCAGAATATCCCGCCGCTTGGAGGCATCGAAGGCCATGATGACATGGGGCGGTTCCGGCTTGGGATCTGGCGGCAAGAAGCCGCTCGTCTGGCTCCGGAAGAACATATAAACGAGCGCGGCATGCGTTCGTCTATTGCTGGGCACCCACACCGGTGGCATTTTCACCGTTCTGGTGCGAATCAGTGGCTTGGCAATCACCTCCTCGACGACCTCCTCCTCCTCTTCTCCACTGTCGTCCAGGTCCAGATCCAGGTCCAAGTCTATACCCAAATTGGCCATGGATTGCCTGATATCCAGCTCGGGAAGATCCTCCTCGCTGCCTTCCTCTTCGCCAGCCAGATCGTCGCCCTCGTCGTCGACTGCCACGGCATCCTCTGTGAAATTGATGATGGACTTGACCTTTGGCTTGGCCATGTACTTCTTGGTATCCTCTTCGGAGCTTATCTCCTCGACCCATTCTTCGCCCTCTGCGGAGAAGAGAGTAAGGAGAATTGTCGGTTAGTTATGCAGCAACCGCCAACGCGCGGCCGATGTTACCTTCCAGTTTCACCTCGACCTTGACCTTCATGGGCGATATAATGGGGGGAATGACATGCTCCTCATCGAATTCTTCGTTGGGTGGCGCCACCCGCTCTTTGGTCAGCTCGTGGGCATACGCCCCCAGGACATTGGGTACCGAGCCGACGGTTTCATCGATCTTCCAGAAGCACATCAGCAGCTCCTTGCCATCCAGCTGCTCGATGACATCGTGCGGCAGTGGATTCTTGCAGGCAAAGTTCACAATATCGAACTGTTCGGCCGACACTTGGATGACCTTTCGGTCCTTGCACTGCATTTTGAGTGGCTCGGCGGGCTCTTGCAGCTTCTTGAACATATCACGATTGACTTGCGGCCCAAAGACTGTGACCCCAATGTCCGGTATATTCTCGAGAATGGTGTCCGTCACATAGGTGAGGTAATCCAATTGCTTCTTCTCCCTGGCCTCGCGCTCAATGCGCTCCACAAGGTCCGTGGCCTCGTTTTTGACGCGCAGTTGCTCCACTTCGATGGGCTGCAGCTCGTCGATGCCATAGGTGACAAGCCGAGGTGCCTTTTGCATGGTCTTTTCCAGCTCCTTGCCGAGCAGGGACATCAGCTTGGGCACATCCGTGCCAAACATGATGTTCACTGCCCTGCCACCCTGAAAGCAATCCCTGTTTAGAATTACCCCCTCTGGAGCTGGTATCGCTCTAACTTACGGTCACAAATAGCCATGTGGGTTCGCTCTTCTTGTTGAAACGCTTCAGGGCCGTAATGGAATCCGATTTACACTGCCAGGACGCCATTAAGGATGGATTATTAGTAAAGGTCGACCATTAAGAGGCACTACCTACAATGGCCAACTGCAGATTGTCGCCACCCATCTCCAGTTTGATCTTGCGCAGGCCGCCCACCATGCCCAGACAGGGGCCACACCACTCAGAATACACGTCCAGCACTGCGGACAGAGAGGGCAGGGCAGGGCAGGGCAACATTATTTGGCGGAAGGAAGGGTGAAGTGGCGGACAAGATAGATACCCAAAAGGCCGGGACGTTCCAGGAACTTTTCAAAGTCTTCATCGTTCTGCAGATCCGCTTGCAACTGTTGCACTCCTCCCTTCTTGGCCATGCTCTAGCCTCTGCACTAGCCACAGCCTAAAATCCAAAAGGTGTAGTAAAATTTCTAAAATATGTGGCCTAATATTGTCCGAATAGTACTAAATCATAGTGCCCAAAATAATTTTAAGATTTGTACTGTTTAAATTTGAGTTATTGATCAAACAAAGCTGTTGCTCAGAAACAGAAACAGAGACGGGGTTGGGTTGGATTGGATTGTAATCGTAATAAATTAGTTAACCACACATTTGCTTTAATTATTGTTTTCCATTAATATTAAACGCTTTTTACACACATATAACAAAACATTGTACACTCTGTTGTAACATACTAAAATAGTTAAAATAATTTAAGCAACACACACGCACAAAAAAATACAATCCGAGTATATACGAGTATAGGGTGTGTGCAGAGCGTCACTCTACAAAAGTTCATATTCAACAGTTGTTTTTTATAGATAATATATATATCGTATATAGTATATATAACTATGGTATGGTATGGTATGGTATGGTATGATATGGTATGGTATGGTATGGTACGGGTAGTATACAGTACATACAAAAGCGATCAAGACCTCTTCTTAAACAATTACTATATACAGGTATTAACACAAAACTAAAGGTTAGTCCTCTTGTCGATCGTTCTTCGATGTATCCCATCCTATCCCATTCCGCCTTATCTCACAGAGATGCCATTGATGGTGATCACATTGCTGGCCACTGGCTCTGGTTCGTATACCTCGTCATTGCTTCGCATCTCGTAGGGAGCATCATAGAACTGCTCATTTGGTATTTGATCGTAAATGTTCTCTGTCGAAAGATTGGATCATCAGATTATAGGATCATTTCTGTATGTAATGATTCACTCCATTCACTTACCTGAGCGATTGTTGGTCAGTCTTTCGCCATTTGCGGCTCCGGCCGCCCCACCAACACCACCACCGCCTGTATTATTGCGCCCCACGCCGCCTTGGAATGTGTTGAAGGTGGCCGCCGATGGATTGTTGTCCATGTGCATGCGATTGTTGGCCTCCAGCGTCGAGTACGACATAACGGCAGCATTGCGCTCGTCTTTCGTCTCGGCCGCCTGCACATTCTCCGTATTCTTCACGGGTCGCGCCTTGTTTCGGTACAGGAAAATCAAACCAAAGACCACCAGCAAAGCCACTATGATTGTGGCTCCAATGCCCACGCCAGTGCCCAGCTCCGAGGTCTCTGGACCCTCCACGGCGGCCAGTTCACAGTGCGGCTGTTTGCCGCTCCAGGCCCCATCCTCGGTGCATTTGCGCAGATACTGTCCAATGCGATTGTAATTGGGAATGCAGTGATACTCGGCCGAGCCGCCATATAGCGTGGAATCGTTTACCACAATCACACGCCCGTTCTCGATGGCGAGTGGTCGTCCACAGTCGACGGCTGTAAAAAAGTAAAGGCAAATATCATTAATTATACATATATATTAAATGTAGACTACAAAAGCTTGAGAAATTGGTTGGAAATGGGAATAACTTGCTGTATGCACTCATTATATATTTATTCTTAAGATCTAGACAAATATTTTAGCTATTTCCATAAAGCACATGTCTTTCTCTCTCCCTTTCTCTTTCCTTCGGGCATTCTTCCCACCCACAAAGCACAAACGCTCACTGCGTTAGAGAGCGCCACTCTACGAGGACGAGAGAAATAGTTTCCTTCATTCCGGCTATATAAATGATCCAATCTAATCCAGATTCAACAATCTGGTAGCCACGATCAATCGCTATGATTCTAGTAGTTTTTAACCCGCATCTTAAAAATTGTACCCCTGTAATCTTTGATTGCCATCTATTATGGAAGTGACCAATAAAAATACTTACGCCTACAGGTGGGACTCTTGCCCGCCCATTTGCCATTCTTTTGGCAGATGCGCGTATCATTGCCAATCATGGTGCGTCCCTTGAGGCACTTGAAGGTGGCCACAGAGCCCACGGCTCGAGTGCCAGCCTCAACAATTAGATTCTCATTGATATTCGGCATGTCGCAGACAACCTCCACACATTCGGGTGCCTCGTGGCTCCAGTTGCCATGCTCTGTACACAGTCGCCGGGAGACACCGTTCAGCTTGAAGTTCACATTACATTCGTAGAGCACTGCGGCTCCATAGTAGGTGGCGTTTGTGGCCAGGGTAACCTTTCCATTGGTTATATTCTCGGGTGCACCGCACTCAACATCTGAAAGTGGCAAGCGTTAAATAATATATGAAGATGCCATAAATACATTTTTCTACTCACAGACACAGTCCGGAATGATGCCGCTCCATTGGCCGCTGTCCGTGCAGGTGGCCAAAGCCTCGCCCACCATTTTATAGCCCCGCTCGCAGCGATATTTCGCCAGGGCACCAATTCTGTAAAATAAGGAAATTTGATTGAGTTGCATTTCAATTTTCTGGGCTATAAAAAGTATTCCCCCTCCCCCGCCATATACTTGTAGGTCTGGGCCGTGTTCTGTGTGGAGTCTGCGGTGCGTATGAGTGTCCGTCCGTACATGCGATCGTTTCCTGTGACGGACAGCAGGCTATGAGTGGCCAATCTTGGCTCAGTGCAGCGTATCTCTAAGGAATAGAGATACATATATTTAAATTACAGATTGATCCAGAGATATTTAGTTGTTGCCACTCACCCTCGCATTTGGGGGAGACGTCACTCCAGACGGCCGATTCGAGACACTGACGCTTCACCACTCCGCTAAGCTTATGCGACTGGGAGCAGCTGAAGACCACCTCGGAGCCCACGTACGTGGTGTTGGTCACATACTTGTGGCTTCCATATGGAATAGGCAATATCTGGCCACAATCGATGTCTGGAAAGAAGCAAAATTTCCGATTATAATCGGAACGGTGTAGGGTTTGTGGCTTCTGGGGACTCACATTCACAGTCGGGGGCATCGGAACTCCACTCTCCGCTGTCCAGACACTCCAGCACTGGATTGCCGTGCATTATGTGCCCGGGATCGCAGTTGTATTGGATCTTCGAGTGCACATTGTAGTCGTAGCCAATGACAAAAGAACCAGCAGGCACTTGGGGCGTCTCGCAGGTGACCAACTCACAGACGGGCGCCTCGCCCGACCACTTGCCATCCCTCGTGCAATAGAGCTCTGTCGGCCCATCCAGCCAGTGGTCCTCGTCGCATTCGTACTTTACCACCGAATCGACAGTGGTGGTGCCGTTGAGGAGTATGGATATCCCGCGATCGGGTCGCGCCGGAGCACCACAGTCAACGAATCGGCAGGAGGGCGTCTTGCTGGACCACTCGCCGCCCAGGCCGCAGGAAATAATCTGAAAAGTATTACAAGAATTAAAAGCTGATCCATCTGGCTTTGTCCTTTTGCCGAGACTTACTGCTTCGCCAACGAGCACATAGCCCGGCTCGCACGTATAGGTGGCCGTGGAGCCGGCCCTCTTATCGCTGAAGCGTACATTTCCCCCTGTAATGCGCTGTGGATCCGGACACCAGTCCACCAAGCACTCTGGCTGCTTGCCGCTCCAGCCATCCACCTCACAGGTGCGATTCTCGTTGCCAATCAGCGTGTAGTTCTCGTGGCAGCTGTATGTGGCCACCACACCGAAGCTGGTGCGCTCTTCTGAGAGGTGTATGGAGCCGAACTTAAGCTCCGGCAGGCTGCCACAATCAACATCTGAGGAGGGGGAGTAAAGAGAGTTTTAGCAGAGTTTTAGTTGTATCAATAGACCCGTAAGAAAGGCAAAAACCCTGCTCTGGGTCTCTATCTTCCCACATCCACACCGACTCGTCGTATCGCTTACATTTGCAGGTTGGCGCCGAGCCACTCCAAGTGCCATCGAGGCGGCAGTCTCGTTCCGCCTGACCGAGCAGCGAATGACCCTTGGGGCAATCGTATTGAATTTTCTCGCCCAAAGTGAACTTCTTGCCCATGACAGTGGTGTTCTGCTGGGCATCCGGCGAGCCGCAAGACAATGGTGCTGCAAAATAAGAAATAACACCAAGGAAGGTTGAACATCCGAGACACTGACACTGCCACTGACACACTCTCTCTTCTGTGGGACCTACTGTGCTGGCAGATGAAATGCAGATAGTCCAGATTGCAGCCCACATCGTTCCACAGCCAATTGCGTCCGCCATCCAGTACCACACAGTTCTGCTCGCCATTGTAGTTGTTGGGCTGATCCTTGCCCCAAGTGGGTTTCAGTACAACTTCGCCTGAAAGGGCATTAAACATTTAACACAATATGCATGCTGGAGGACAGGACATACCATTCACCCACTTCCAGGTGCGGGAGGTGATGCCCGGCTCCTTTTGAGCCCCGATCCAGACAAGCTGCGGCTTCAGCTCGGTCTTGCGGCGTTCCAGCTCGGACAGAATGTATGCACTGGTGGCGCCCCGAAAGTCGTGTACCAAATCGCCGCCTGTTCGGACAGAGGAAGGCAATTAGTCACCCGTTTATTGTTGCTGCTGCCCACAGCCAGAGCACCGCCACTCACCTGTCTGCTGGCAAATGGCTTGTGCCTTATCGAAGCTTTCTCCTTTAGTGATATGAAAGTCGTAGCAGGTTTTCGAGAATGTCGTCACCACGGTGTCCACCCCGAGCTTGGGACTGAGGCAGCGGTCCATGGAGAACTCGTCGTTGGTGAACGTCTCCACCTCGCAGAGACTGAGGCTGCCCTCGACGCCCACCAGCTGGATGGCCACATACTGGCCCACCAGCGGACGGGCGCAGGTGAATGTCTTGACCACGCCCTCATCGAGGGTCCCCGGATACCAGGCGCAGAGCGGATTCCGCTGCAGATCCGCACTGCTGTTGCCCACTCGAATCTCGAGATCCTGCAACGGCTGGTGGCCACAGCAGCCGCGCGTCGTTATCCGCACCACGTGCACCGCCTGCGGTGTGAGGAGATCTACGCGCCACCAGGGCGACGGCTCCTTCTGTGTCTCCGAGCACTCCTGGCCATCGGGATTCTGAAAGGGACAACAGAGCATCATTGAGACATTTCAAATAAAAGCAAAATCAAGGATCCAATCCTCTCACCTTATTCCCCGGCTTGCCATCGTTGGCATAGCTCGCTGGACCGCTGCGCGTATAGGAGCTCTGATTGACCGGCTTGCGGTATGCCACATTCACACCGCAGAAGGGCAGATCTCGATCCCAGCCGCTCCGTGCATCGCACTTTATCGATGGAGATCCGAACAGCTCGTACCCCGCATCGCATTCGTAGTGCGCCTCCGATATTCCGGTCTCGCCGGCAACGGTTCGCACTTTGGCATTCAGCGGCACCGCCGGGGGACCACAAACTGGAAGCAGAAACAGAAACACACAAAAAAATCTTGAGATCGTTGCCACCATCGGAACCATTCGAGCGGTTCCACGCCCAGGCACATGCAAAATCTAATTACGATATACACTAGTCTATACGTATATGGCCAGAGGTATGTACAGTGGCGGCCAATATAATAGCGGCTTTTCTATAAGTTAATAATTAATATTATCAGAATTAAGAATCGCAAAAGAATACTCCAAAATATAATGAAAATAAAATATAACCTATAATATTATAAAATATATAATAATATAATATAATATATAATATTTTAGTGCAGAGGGATTTCCTTACCAAAAATTAATTTTTCAATTAAGTATTTTCTATGGAAATTGATTTTATTCTAAAATAAATACACGAAATATTTAAAAAATGTTGTTTAAAATATTTTTGGAAGGAGTCTGCAGAAAATGCTTCAGCGAACAAAATTATGGCCGGCTTTTATAAGAAGAGCATCGAAGGAAGGTACTGAAACGTTAGAATTGTACAAATTTGGGTAGCAATCGAGGCTTATGAGGCTCAGGGACTACTACCAAGAAAGTGAACTATTTTATTGACCGCAGCTGTACTACAAGCAAATTCAAGCGGTAAGTAGAGTAAAATGAATTATTGAACCATGTTTGACTTTGTATGAATAAATGTTTAGAAATAGAAGTATGAATCATAGGCTGGAGTGATATTCGTAAAGTGTGGTCTGTGGTCCCCAAAAGCGAAAAAAAGTGAAACTTCTCCGTGACCTTGCAGCAAAACCTGTACGGGAAGAAGCAGAAGAACCAGAACCCAGTGCAAGGAAGTGGCTTACGGATACGACATTGAAAAGGCACAAAAAAAGGGAAGTAAAAACCCGCAACTGCGGCATAGTTTCGGCATTTAGGATAATTAAAAATGCCATCAAAATAGAGCTTACTAATAATTACAAACATATTGCACAATGGAGAGGCATTCATTTAATACTTTAGTTGGGGGCAATTATGCAAATGTAAGACGAGTCGAAATTTTGTGCACCCCAGAGAGAAGGCCAGAACCGAGTGTCATATGACCCAAGTCATTGTGCAAAAAATAAATGCATAAACGAGTACGAGAATACCCAAGATCTGCGATTAAAGTAAGTAACAAGTGGGACTCTCAGGTTTCTCTGTCTCGCTCGTACTCGTACCTAGTAATAAAATACAATAAAAAAAAAATGATTTAGAACACGTTGGCCAATTTGAGAAACCAGTTGAAATGTCAGATCAGAGCTTGGGTGGGGGCTGAGCTGACCAGCAATGCCTTATATAGTCGCCTGACGCCGAAACCTGGCTCTGGCGTGGGCGTTAGGTTTTTTTTATTTTTTGTTGGGTTTTTTTTCGTTATCTTTCACCTTTTGACCCTCGCATTTCCCATCGCCAAATGAAGTTCCCAGTCTCTAAACGAACAATTTGAGTTTAGAATATGTTTAAAGCCTTTGGTTCCCATCATAAATATGCATAGGCCGCGTCGACTATGCAGATTTTGCACAATTTCAAGAATACAACTTTCTCACAATTGTACATTGTATCCATCCATAAATATTTGTAAGCATAAGTACAGGTATAGTGGAGAGGAAAAAGTCTACATAGTTAGCTGCTCAACACGAATAAAGAGCCAATTAGGTGGCGGACATACGAAAAGAATAAATAAGCAAAATAAGCACAAGGGAAACGGTTACACTCCCCATGTGAAAACACGTTTAAGCACGCTTGCCTGCCAGCCAAAGGGCAGGAAGTAGTAATGCCATCTGTCTACAAGGAGAGAGAGAGAGAGAGGGAGGAACAACCGCTATTCAAAGAGAGCCAAGCCACCGGTATTCCATGCAAGACAAGATCTTCAACGAGAGCAAGAGACAGACAGATGGGAGGACGGGCAAGGGAGAACAAGGGACAGACGGATGGGAGGACGGGCAGACGGGCAAAGGAGAACAAGGGACAGACAGACAGACAGTCTCCAAGGAGAGCAGGCGACAGACAGACAAGACAGTTTTTAAGGAGAGCAAAATGTAGACTCCAAGGAGAGTCACCAAAGAGAGAGAAGTGTGTGTGTGTGTGTACGAGTACCGTATGACTATTAAAAGGTAGAGCAGACCCCAGGGCTGTGTGCTGTCGTTGGTGGCCGGTGGCCTCGTTTTATTTTGTCTGTGTCTTTACTGCTTTTGTGGCTTTTCTGGCTTTTGTTGGCTTTTTCCTTTTCTTTTGGCCTATGATCCGATCCGCACAAGCTGGTGGAAGCCAACGCTCTCTGCGCGGCAATTTTGCATATGTTCCTTGAGACTGAAACAGGCAGGGGCTTGGGTTGGGCGATGTTTTGCTGCCTGTTGCAGCTGTTGACGCTTGACGTCAGGTTTCTCGCGCCCTCTCCCTCTCTCTCTCTCTGTCTCTCTGACAAACAAATAAAACAACAGTAAAGAAAGCCCTGGCTTGGGCTGAGGCAAACATTTTGGAATACCCTTGCAAATCGATAATACATATATATATACATATGTGCACATACATGTATGTATATAACACCCCGAAAATGGGGTTTACTTTTGTATTTTTTTAAATTTGGTGAGATTATCTTTAAGAACAACCAACATACAACTCATTGTTCCTTGGAACTCATCAGTTTTCCCTTAATTTTAATGAAATATATAGAAGAAATATGTTAAAATATATTTTAAAATTATGGAATATTTTCCTTACTACTTTGCGATATATTTAATGATCTCATTTTGTTAAGCCTTGCATTCAGAAAATGAAAAACTTTTCTCATATAAAATCACTTCAGGAAATATAGAACCTATTTTATAAGAGTTTCACAAAAATCTCTCTAGAACTGATAACAAAAATATCCCGAAACTTGAAGCAATCGTAATAGCCAATAAAGCTACCAAAAAATCGGTTAGGATAAATACTGGAATACCCCTTAAAAGGGTATAAGAAAAACTGCGCTAGCTGCGACGATGATGTTATTTATTCCAAGACAGCCAAAAAGCTGTTATTGTTATGAGCCTCGAATCGCATTCATCCGGTTTTACTGGTGTTTATGATACACACTCATCTATCCACCACCCTCGAGGAGGAGGAGGAGAAGGAGGAGGGGGAGGGGGAGGCGTGTCACACCACGGAATCCCATAAAGCACAAATTTGTATGCGGCGAATTGATCGCAGAATGCAAAATTATGGATGGGATTGGGGATCTGTGTAGGTATATGGGTAAATAGGGCAGACCAGACAGTCAGGCAGTCAGGCGATAGCTAGGTACAGGTACAGGTAAGCAGCGATCGAATTTGTGCGATAGAAAGGTGGCCCGGCAGACCGAGTGCCGTTATGACAACATCGGGCCGCCAATAGCAAATACCCGAACGGAGCGGGGATTTGGATGTGCTGCACGTAGGAGGGCGCAATGCTCGGGGGCCGTAACATCCAGTGAAATGTTCAAACTCAATCACGTATCCGCCACACAACACACACCAAACAGCAACAGCAACAGCACCAGCACCAGGCATGAACTTGTGAAACTTGTGAAGTAAGAATGTCACAAGCCCCAGAGCAAAAGCCAGCAAAGCAGTGGCCAAAGCGGCCAAAGTGGCCTGGCCCCAACCATTTGCGGTGCCTGCCCCCAGTGGGATGGATGGTTCGAACAGAAGTCTTACTCACAAAACGCTGACCGAACGGGGAAAACTTTCACTGCTCCACTGGAGAGCCGCCACAACAGCTTGTTCTCTGTCTCGTCGCGTCTCCCCGCCCCCCTCTCCGGCTCGAGGCGTTCGTCTCCAGTCTTTGAATGTTTATGGTTTCAGAATTCAGAAACTTGTTTTCAAAAATTTACTGCAGAGAGAAACGAGTGAGGCATCAGGGGCAGAGCCCTTTTACATCTGTTAGTGTTTTTACGATTCGTATTTATGGAATAATAACCAAAACTTCTTGAATATAAACCCTTTTGTTTTATTTACAACTTTCATTTATATGTATGTACATACATATGTATATGGAGGTTCGGCATCTTTTATCTCAACTATTATGTTCAAGGGTTTCGGGATAAATCACATAGAGCAGAGAACAGTTTATTCATTTTTGATTCCCTGTAATCTGTACCATATTCTCGATATCATAAATAAATTATAAATTCTGCGGGAACACATTTAACATTAAAAAAAAAAACTTGGTCTTTAATGCTCTTCAAAATATTCAAATATTTTATTAAAAATTTATTTAAAAAAAATATTAATAAAATGTAATACAACCATTTTGAAATTTTTTGGTTACCAATGAAGGTTGTTTCCCATTTCTCTTACTGCTCCTATTCTATTCCAGAGAATGCAAGAACAAAATACATGCATGTGGCACCGAGAATGCAAAAACAAACTGAATAAAATAAATCAAATACTCAAACATAATTTCTTTTGGTATTTCATTTATTTTTTGCCTGGCATCGAAGGATTTTGGCTTTATTTTACTTTTAAGTTGATCAATATTATGATTGATTTTAGTTAAATAATTATTTTTCAGTATGCACACCTTTAAGACACCCAAAACGTTTCAGTAGAACAAAAAAAACACCACGCAAAATATAGAATAATACAGAGCCGTAAAGTACCCATCCCTGTCTAAACGGAAGCATTTACCCTCAAAAAAAAAAGAAAGAAAAAACAAACTCTGATTCTCTGATCTTATCTGATCGTTGTTCGAGGTGGGGATTGACCCCATTTCTTTGACCACTTGCTAATTGGTAAATCGAGTGCAAGAATGAGGAGATTGATGGAGGGGGGTGGAGTATGGAGGATCGAATCAGATCGTGTGGTGATGGATTAAGGTCAATACTACTGTGAATAACTTAGTGAATACTTTTGTGAATATTTTCTGTGTATTTCTGAGTGTAGAGTGGAACTTACTTTGGCAATTTCCGGCTGTGCATAGCATCATCAGCAGAAGCAGCAGCAGCATAATGGGGGACATTGGATACGAAAAAGTCATGGCTCTTTTGAAAGAGTCCACCTCGCGGCGGCTACCCAACGACGACGGCGACGATGAAGATCTGAACAGCTGTGGTGGTGGTGGTAGTAGTACTGTGTTGCAGCAAAACATTGACTGCTGTTGGCGGTTTTTAAATGTTACTGCGGCCGATGCGGTTTTTACTGGCGTTTTTTGGCCGGAGTTACGGGTAGTACGGGTAGTGTGTTTGGGGTTGGCTGTTGGATGCCGTTGGTCGTTGATTAGCTTGGAGGCTGCTGTAGCATCGTCAGCATCGATTAATTTATGCATACACTCGACGATTATTTATATATTTATACAGATACGTATCTGTATCTCTCTATCTCTCTCTCTCTCTCTCCGTATCTCTCTCCTCTATGCATATATATGAGATGAGGTGTATGCATGAACAACACCATACCATGTGAACATATAGCGTGAGGCCCGAGGGGCAGCGACTTCAGCGTTCATTAGATTTTCACTTTGCATTCACATTGGATTTTCCACCGCATAATTATTATGGTAGGTACTCGGTACGGCGGTGAAGATGATGATGATGATAATGTATATTACTGCACAAATAATAATTTACATTGTGATAATCATGAAAATCACAAAATCACAAAATCATAGGTGTGGGTCATTGACTCCACCTCCCATGCCCCTCCCCACCCCACCCCACCGCCTCTGTCTATGTCTATGTATGTCTTTGCACCGAAACCGAATCACAAGCTTTCCTTCAGTGCCACACACACACACACACACACAGTCGCAGGCAGCTCTTTTTGATTGCCCTCGCTTCGAATCGATTGGAAAAGTAAAAGTAAACTTTAAATGGCTTCCCTTTTACGGGTTGGAATATTCAAAAGAATAAGCAAGCAAAAAGACAGCCAATAGAGCCGACTGTGCCCTGAGGGTTGTCTGCTTTCAAGGTTGTTACGGCCAATACGGATCACTGGCCAACAGAGGCTACGTGCTTGGGATTTGGTGGGGGATTTTCATTACGCCCGGAGGATCCATTGGCCATCATAAACAACTTTCATTAGAGCGTGTGTCTCTCACTAATTATCAAAATTGGCTGCCTGGCTGCCTGGGTGCCTGGCTGCCTGATGGAAGAGTTAGGAAAGTTTCAGCTTCAGTTTCAGCTTTAGATTTGAGCTCTAATTTGCCAGAGATATATCCGGAGGTGCTAATTGGAACCATATGAGAAAGTACGCACACAGACTCAGCACGCACAATCGCACAGATACGAAAGACTTGTTTATTCCGAATTGTTCCCGATTTATGGCCAGATTTTTTGCATATTTCGGCTGGGAGGAGTCTCTGTTTCCAGGCCCATAATCACTTCACTATTCACAGAAAAACAAAGCAAACAAAAACAGAAACCCCACTCGCGGAGTGCACCTTAACTCCACACAAAAACAAAAAAGAGCACATAGAAAAAATAGAGATAGAAAAATGAATGGCTGGCTACCTATGAACGTGAACTTATTACTCTTTTATGTGGCTCGCCTGCTGCATGTGCATGTGTGTCCACATAGATATTGGTTATTATTAACGGAGTTAACACTACTGCTTGCTGCCTGCCAAGAGTACGCTGAAAAGCGAAATAAAACCGACCCGAACGCGAACCGTACGCCTGACACGTCTGCTTTGAAAGTTGTCTTCTAACTGGTTTCCATTTGGCGCGGCGCTTGGCCCGCGGACTGCGAATGCGAGTGCGAGTACTGCGCGTGTGCAACGCCGATCCGATCCCGATCCCGGTGCCGACGACGAGTCCGAGTCCGAGTCCGAACCGACTCGGCACCGTCACCATAAGGTTGATTGGTCGGTCGGTCGTTCGGTCGGTCGGTCGGTTGCTTGGTTGATCGCTTCGGTGGTCGGTTTTCAGCCGCTCGCTCGCTCGCTCGCTCGGTTTGCAGCAGCACGCTGGTCGCTGCTGGGCCTGTGTTTGTCATTGTGTGGCATTGTTGCCGACGCGAAATACAAACTGCGCAATCGCAGCACTGCTTTACACAATGGCCGCGAGGTTGGTTCCATGGGTTCCCCAAGCTCCCCCGAGCCCCACAAGGTTACACCTTTGGTTTTGCCACTGCCTTTAAATAAGAATTAATATTTGTTTTTTATTTTTTATTTTACATTTATTTGGTTAATTAACGCAACAAATGTGTGCATTTGTAACAAGGTTTTATTTATTTTTCATTTAAGCAATTACAACACACAATATCTTATAACGAAACAATAAATAGATTTTCTTAAAAAACAAGATTTTTTTTAACAACGTCGCAGACAGACAGACTTTAATTTGTTTTTTTGCCAGGACTAAATTACTAAAAGTCGAATTTTTGTAATTTAGTTTTAAAAAGATTTCTTACATTTTTTAAACATTTCTTTTAAATTAACCTTTTTTGTCTGTGAATTTTACTATCAGAAATATTTTTCAACTCTCATATTACTTATTTCCTTAAAGATTTGTGTGTAGGTATGTGTTTTTTTCTTAAGACTAATTTGTATTTAATTTTTAACAAAAAACAAACTGTTTTTACATCATTCACTTTGCATGGCTTAAATTTGAGCGTGTTTTGAGCATAGCATTATTTATGGTTGTCTTTGTTTTTATGGCCGTCTTAATTGGATTATTGAATCAAAATTTTTAACACATTCATAAATACACGGTATAGCGTTTAATCAATCTGTGCTACAATAGAATAACAGAAGAGGTTGGGCGGGTTTTTTTCCCCCTTTTTTTTTATTTGTTGTGGTATAACTTTTTGGTGAAACCTCGCAGTGCACACTGTTGACGTAAAATGGCTTGGCTTTGTTGTTGTTTGTTTCTTTCGTTTTTGTGTTGTTGGTTTGGTTGTAATTTTGCTGGCTAGTTCGGTCACAACAGAGACAACAGAGTAGCCGACCCGAACCTGAGTACTACACAATTCCACGATGAAAAATAAGACGACAAAACCCGTACTAAAACTGGAGTACAGTAAGAGCTCTGAGCTCTGAGCTGTGCTCTGTGTTCTGTTTAATTCTATTAATTGGCAGGCAGCATGGCTGGCCTAAGCCGCCAACTGTGGCAAATAGTGGCAGTACAAGTACTAGCACTGATGGCCAGAGACTTGAGACTCGAGACTTTCTGATTATATTCCCATACTTGTCCTAATTCCACTGACCAGCGGTCCAGCGGATCACTGACCACCGAACGATTGGAGTGGACTGAAAGAGGCAAGAGATACCGTAATGGTCGGAGAGCCATTCGCAACGCCAGAGATTTCGGCAATGGTCGGGGTCGTCTGCAGCATTACGAAAACCAAACCCCCATGAAGATCAGCCACATCCCCGGTGGCAGAGATGGCAAAGATGCCAGAGATGGCAGAGATGGCAGCGATGGCTGTGGAGGGCTCAGGTGGCTCTGTCACCGACCACCCGACCGACCGACCGACCGGAAGAGGGAAGCCAGATGAGCGTTTGATTATGCGACTCAAATGAAAGTTTTTCGCCATGTGACGTGGGAAGCAGAAGCAGTCGGATTGGATTGGATCGGATCGTATCCGATCAGATCAGCGACCCCATGAGAACCGTGGGTGGTTTTTTCAAGATGGTAATGGAATGGTATCGGATCGCTAGGCGTCTCGCTCGTTGGTTCTTTCTGTCTTTCTGAATAACTACTCAAGCCAGGCCATTCATTATAATTTTGCAATAAATACATATGTAAGTACACATGTGTATATGCGGGTAATCTGAAGTCGATTTGCCATTTCGCAAAAAAAAAAAACTAAAAAATGCATTCGTCCGTTGCCCAGTTTTGTCGTCTTCTTCCCATGAAACTGTGTGTCAGGTTATGGGTATTTGAACTAACGTTTGTAATGCTTCAGTTGGCAAATATTATTTAACATTTTTACTAATGAAATAACTGAATTAACTGCTGAACAAAAAGCAATCCAATGGTCTTGCAACCCGAGGGCCAACAGAAGAGAAGCGCACAGAAGCAGAAATACAAAGAAAATAAAAAAAAAACAAAAGCAAAATAAAATAAAAAAGAGCTACTAAAAAATATATATGTACATACATTTATATATAAAACAACATTTTAGTTAAGTTGTCTTCGCCACTTGGGCAAGAGCCCGCTTCAAACTGATTTTTGGTTTGAGCTACTTTTTTTTGCTGCAGGTTTTTTCGGCTTAGATAACCCAAAGATCATATCAACACAAATGGGGTCTAAGAGAATACAACTTTAATATTTGTATCGTGATTTGTTCAGTGTCTTATATAGATATCATCAGCCAATAAGGAGTGTGTGTGTTCTGGTGCTTATATTTATGGTACATAAATAAAGTTCTACGTACAAATGTGTATTTTACAGGTACACTTACATGTTCTATGTAGTATGTAGATGTGCCGTCACTACATGTACTACATGTTCTACATGTAGTGTAGAGTGTAGAAACGCGGCGGAACACTAGCAAAAGAAAAGAATTTTATTAGCTACTGGAACGCTCTTGCTTAATGTAATTTTGATGAAACAGCTATTATTAAAAGCGATTATATTTGTCCATGCTATGAGACACACAACCGGGAGATCGATCATTTGGCGAGAGGCCGGACAACTTCCGTCTGTTGTGGCGTCAACTAATCTTTCACTTTTCCTCAATCAAGTTTTTTTTTTTTCTTAGTGAGATCGGTTAACGACATCACTACACATACACACATACTACATATATGTATGTAAATGCCAGTACGAGGAAGTGGCCTCATGGTTCAACCACTCTCATATAACAACATCGAACCCCCCCAAAAAACACCCATGAAAACGATGTATCCCTGTCCTATAGTCATAGGACAAGCCAAATGGAATCTAGTAGGGCCTTTTAAAAATATAAAAAAAAAAAGATCAAAGCAACCCAAAATATTAATGTTACTTATTCATTGAGTCGTAAAAGTAAAACAAACTAGAGCTAAAGTTTTATTCGGAAATATTTGTTTGATTTCAAAAAATGGCAGAAAAACCCGAAAGTGCAGACTTGCAGAAGTGTGCTGAGCCAGAGGCTGAGCCATCACAGCCAGGTGTCATCGAGATCATAAAAGAACTTGAGAAAATACACGAATATTTTGAAAGTTTGAGCATTTCGTATTACGTGAACAAACACAAGGCGGACGAAATTTACAAAACCATGGTCCTATTGAAGCGAGTCCGAGATGAATTTGAAAACAAGAAAGGGCGCTGCGTGGAGATGATTGAGCGCGAGGGAGAGAGAAAAATCATTGTGGACGTAATCGAGTACATTGATGACGCATTGCATTACATCCGTTTTCTGCAGGATGAACACATCATGCAAGGGATCGACAAAAAGAGACCGATGCATTAAAGGTAATACCTCCTCTTCCGCACAGACTAGCAGTTGTAAAATATTTGTAAATTTCAGGACAAATACCAAAGGGGACAAGTATGAATACACAAGGGTCAAAAATCGATACAACGCGAAGGACAAGTTTCAAATGAATGATAACATATACAAACATATGTAGGTATCTATAATACCTATAATAATATCTATAAAATTTCAAAATTTTAAAATTTCAGAACCAGAAGACAGCAGAAGATACAAATCGAATAAAGTTGGAAACCAATTGTCAAGGATAAACAACTCAATTACAATTACAATTACAATTACAATTACAATTACAATTACAATTATTCCAAACTACCATAAACATCATGTGTGTATCTTGAAGTCAGGAAAGACCCCTCCAGCAGAGTACGTGCAAAGCTCCATATGTCAAGTAGTACATTATCTTCCTGCCATCTGGCCCTATTTCGGGGGGGTTTTCGCTCGAGTATGTACCTATTAGTACTCGTATCAGTTTGTTTGCTTTGTCTTTCACAATTGCAACACAACACACGCAACGTGTTTTGTTTTCTTCTTTTTTTTGGCTTAAATGTCATTGAATTCGGTCAGATGCTTTCGTCAGTGAATTTGCACGCATTTAAAAACAAAAACTACAATCGAATCGAACACCAAAGTACATGCCATTTTCCTTTAAGGAATAAGAGTAGAGTAAAGAAATTTTCCAACAAGAATAAATCCACAATATGTGTCCTTGTGTCTTGTATATAAACTAAATAGAGTAATATTATATTCAAAATGTATTAATTTCCAAGACTGAAAATAAGATCTAAATATGAATATTTCTTTCCAGCATACGTACATATAATGGCTAGAGGGAACTATTCATGGAAGATAAGAGAAATTGTTATGAAAGAACTTGTTTTTTTTTATCAAAATATTACTAAGAAAAGTTAATTTAACCCGAAATTCCCCGATATCGAATAACTGCATCACTGCATTACGAACGGTAGATTATGCGCAAGATCATTCTTGTTTAATCGGGGCTCTCACTCTCACGCTCCCCCGTATCTTTGGGAGGCTGGGATTCCGGGCCAGGAGAGTGTTATCGTAAGCATAAGGCCTCGTTTACAGTGTGGGAATTTAACAGGAATTTCGAACAGGGAAAAGTGTTTCATTCTGAAGCTGTCACTCTCTTCCAGGCCCACACACTCTCTCTATTCCATGGGTTCGTTTTGGCCACGTCCACGAATGCAGCAACAAAAACAAAATGTAAACTCTGCTCAGCACCTACTCTCTCAGCTTCTTTGCTACTGCGACAGCGAGAGAGCGATAAAGAGAGAGAGAGAGAGCTGCGTCTGTGAGCGGAGTCTGAGCTGGCTTGTTCGTGCGTGTGTGTGTGTGTGTGTTTACAGGTAAGCGAGCCCAAGGTGTGTGTAGAAAAGGTGAGTCAGATGAGGCATGGCCTCTTACGAGTCTCTGCAGACAAGACAAAAGTGCGGAGATATTATAATAATAAGTTTTTCGAAATTAATTTTGCAAAGAGCCTTCAATACTCCAATCTCCAGACAGAGAAAAAAACCTGTAACCATTAGTGCGAGATAGGGAGAGCGGGAGGTGCCCTCACCTTTACGGAAATACACCTTGAATAAACGATTTTTGAATGGACAAGCCGTTTCGTCTCGCTCTTTTTTTGTTTAAGCGCTCGATCGGATCAAGACGACGCCGTGTGCTAGTGAGAATTATTTTTAGTCTATTTTCGACTTTTGGTGCGTACAGTTGCAGCCGATCGTTCAGTCGATTCGTTGTTTTGTTTTGTTTGTGTTCGTTCTCTTTCTGCTGCTGCCTCTGCTTCTGCTTTTTTGGCCTAAAAGAAACGCGCACTGAGATTTTTCGGCTTACGCTTGTTGTGAATCGGGTACGGAATTGCTCTTTTAAAGTTTGCCTTTTTTTTTACATTTATCTATGTGCAAGAAATGGAGAGATGTGGTATTTATGTGTTTGTATGGGGTGCCCTGAGAGTCGAACTCTTACGTTTATAGGGTTCCATTCCACCAGAGATATTCTATTTCTACTTCTGTGTACACTTTTTTTTGTTTGTGATTAAAAATATATACAAATTTATTTATTAAAAGAAGTGTTTACTTCTCCTTTTTTTAGATCTTTCAATCGAATACAATACTTTCATGATGTAATAAAGTCACCAAATAATAATAATAAATAATAGTTATAATTACAAAACATTTCCTGAACAATCTCTGTACAGTGAAATACCTATTTAGAAACCCATAAATGTTTCCACTGTACCAGAGAAACTACTCTGAAAATCAAGAGACGACCTTTAAATAGATCAAAACGCAAAGTTTGGCAATCACAGACTTTTTGGATTGTACAAATAAAATGTGACAGGAGTTGGGGTTGGTGCTGGGGTAATGGTGGGGGTAGTCTCTGTTCGAGGAACGGAAGCATGTTCAGCGGCCCAGAACCGACTCTATAATTTTGAAATTCTTTCAGCTTGACAAACATCCCAGTCGAACAGTCCCACAGTCCCCCAGTCCCCCCCCGACCACAGTTCGCCGCCAGTAGGCCCGTTCTCTGGAATTTGTGAATAGCAATTTTCTTCTCTCCCGCTCGCTCTCGCTCTAGCTATCTCTCTCTCTCTCCCTCTGTCTCTGTTGGTTTAGATGCATGAACGGATAGGTGCATGTGTGTGTGTGTGAGTGTGTGAGGCATCAACAAGTTTAGAAACGGGCTTTGGACACTCGAGGCCCACTCTGTGTCTGTGAAGGGGGGCAGAAAAAGTTCACAGTTGAGGCGATTTCATGGGGATAGGTCTTGGAATAACAATTAACCATGGGCTTTCGTTGTATCGTTGCAGGGAATGCAGCCAAGAAATGGCCCCAGTACATAGTACACCTTGCACTGCCACTGGCTGCCGAATCGTACCGAATCGCTTGAAGCACTCGCGCTGCAGATAAACCAGCGAATATGAACGTCTAGAAGAGGGTATAGCCCCCATCCATCCATCAGTCCATCCATCCGAAGAGGAAGCCTAGGCTTAATTCTAGAGCAATGCAATCGCAACAAGTCCGTCCAATAAGCACCTATGACAATCTGGGTGCCAGTGCCTCCACAGTGGCTCCACCAACAAAGCAGCAACAGCTACAGCTACAGCAACATCTCCAAAGAGCTGGAGAAAGTCCCAGGCAGCCGGAGAGAGCAGCCACCGCCAGAGGTGTGAGCGACCAGCTTCTGTCGAACGGCATGCCGCCGCAGCCGCCGCCGCAGCCGCAGCCACAGCCCGAGCTTGAGTCCGAGGAGGAGCTGTTGAATAGCAGCGGTACCAGCCACAGTATAGCCGCCGTTAAGGCGGCTCTCAACGATGCCAAGTCGAAATTCTTTGGCATCAACAACTACGACGAGTATGAGTCAGCCGTCCAGCCAACGCAGATGCCAATGCCGTCCGTCAAAGCCCATTCACAACAGCCGACCATTAAGCCGGAACCAAAGTACCAGAACGTCCCACAGCGCCATAAGCCACATGCCGCAGACGAGCTTCCGGCTCCAGCTCCGGCTCCGACTCAGACCATCGAGCCAGTGCCAATGCCAATGCCAATGCCAGTGGTGGTGCCACTGGCGGCCAGCAGTCCGGACAGATCCCTGCGGTATGCAACCACCTATGAACAGATACCCCTGAGTGACTTGGATGCACCGCAGCCGTCGCAGGTAAGTGTCAGTATCCGAATCCCCCAAGCCGCATCCAATTGATAGATCTCTCCCGCTAATCTGTCGCTCTCTTCCTCTGTCCCTGTACAGGCTGTCTACATGAGTACTACGGTGCCGCAGAATATGAAAGGCATGAAGATCGCTGGACGACATACGCCGACCCGCAATAGTCTGAGACACAGTCGCATGATAGTTGTGAATCACAAGAACCATGACAGTACGTTCTTCATTTTGATCTTCATCTCCATCTTCATCTCCATATCGGGCATTAAATACGTGTGTGGGTGTTGTCTATTCCATTTGCAGGTCTCCAAGCGGCATATTCCAAGCATATCCGCAATCTGAACATTTCCCGGCAGCTACTGATAATGCAATTGGCTGTGGGACTACTGATCGTGGGACTGGCCATCTGGATACTGTTGCTGGCGCCGAACGCTTCCATTCTGATCAATCCGTATCTGAGTGGCCTATCTGTAAGTGCAGCGCAATCATCTGCAGACCTAAACCATGCTCAATGCTCTTGTTGCCTGTTTAGCTGTTGCTGGCCAGTATCGCGGGCCTGATACTACTGAGACGGGATCACAGGATCACAGAGCACAGGGCGCCCAATAGTTGCTATAAAGTCCTGCTGGCCGAATCCTATGTGTTCTCTGCCTTGGCGCTGGTCTTTTGCTGTCTGGCCCTGGTCTGTGCGGCCATCGAGTTCGCTGAGCTGGCATCAGCTGTGGACGGTGCCTGCGGACCGGCAACCAGTTCGCTTTTAAGCTATCACAACTGCACCTGCCTGACGTCTGCAGATGATGGGGCAGATGACGCGGCAGCTGATGGCAGCAGTCCCCCGAATGAGTAAGTACTCTTCAATCCCTCACGAAATAGTTATTTTTATGGGAATCTACTTTTGCAGCAGCAACAGCAGCAGCAGCAGCGAGGAATGCGGGGCATTCCGCGGTGAATGGAAGTATCTGCTGGCCTTCTCCATGGCCCTCAATGCCCTGGGCATTGTTGCAACATTCTTATACATAACACTATTTATTTGTTGCCACCGCAACCGGAAACACTTTTACACGTCTGTCTAAAGGAGGGCCAAGTCCCTCGAGTCCATTACTTGCATTACTTGAATTCTTGCTTTTAATTTAAAATAAATTATTTACAAAAAACAAACACAAAAAACAAATCGTCACGTGCAACGGTAATGCACATGGGAGAAAGTCATTTCCATACGCTCTGGCTGCCTGCATGTTTGGTTTTTCGGTTTTTGGAGGCCACTTCCCGCTTTCACTTTCTTTACAGAACTTTCCACATCGAACTTCCAACTTTCGTTGAGAGCGTAGAACGTGCCCTGGATTTATTGAGTGAATTGTAGACTAAATCAATCAGAAAACAACATACATTGCGTGTGTCTAACGCGGTGCACGGTTAATGCTCGAAACATAAGGGAATGCCCGAGAATGACAAAAACCAAGCACATGTTGGGTGCAAGATAGAGGTAGATTATATCACTAAAAAGAGAATATTTCAAAGCAAATGTGATAGAACATTTGTGGTGTACTCCTCATGTCTTGCCCATCTTTAGGTGTTACATTTAGAACACTTTTTCACTTGATAATTTCGTCAGGTTATAGCAATTGTGTGGTAAATAATTTTTCTCAATTATCTGGTCATGAAATGTATTTTGCAGCCAGGCATTTCGGTTGAAATTACTATAATAATACCTTTGCTGCGGCAGCGGATTATAGTACACCGACCTAATTGCCATGTGACAGATAGTCGTGGAATATGATTGATTGTCAATGGGGTTTTGTGGCAAAATATAATCATAATAATTTCCATAGCCAGTGCTCGTAATTTTAACAGATGGAATTATTTCATTTGATGGCTTGCTGGGGCGGAACAGAGAAATTCTCTGGAAACGGACAACAGGCACACTCCAAAAGATAAGAACAGATCACGAAAATATTGTTCTAAATGCGAAAAAAGAAATGCGACAAAACATACCCCGTTTTAGAATCCAGTAACTCCGCCGGGTTTACGAAAGTCAGAATTCACCAGAATGGTGCCATTCTTTTGGGTTATGCCGCATATCACAGAGCCGCGGTTCAGATAGCGTTCACAGACATGTCCCCTGGTCTCCAGGCTCTTCACATGGCTATCCAGCAGGCCATACTCATAGAGCAGGACATTGGGCAGCATCTGATGGTGAATGCGACTGGCGTCGATGGCATATTTGATGTTCGCCTGCTGCCAAAGAATCCGCACCAGCAGCGGAACGAGGGAGGATATGATTTTGGTGCCACCAGCGGCACCAACAACCAGCCGAACCTTGCCCGTCGTGCGCTCAGTGACGATGAGAGGGCTCATCGAGGACATGGGCCGGGTAGTGGGTGCCACCCTGTTCTTGCCTGGGACAAAGGGTAAGTCAAAGTAGTTCCTCAGATGCTTGATGGAGAAGTCCGACATGGCATTGTTGAAGAGCACACCTGTACGCTTTCCTGTGCGTCCGCTGCCGAAGCTGAATCGATAGACATGTATTATGCAGGGGTTCAGAAGGAGAAGCAATAGGAGGCAAGAGCCACGTGGCTTACTAGAAATTGATGGTGCTGGTGACTGAAACGGCATCGTTGTCGTGCAGCACTGATGTGTGGGCCGTACCGTGCTCCTCTCGCACACGTATCTCCGCGGGCGCCCCGTACGACCGGGGGCTATTGAACGTCATAGAGTCATCGATTTCTTCGGCCATGGAAGCGGACACCTTGGTGCTGGTCATGCTTTTCAGTAGCTGCAACAGAAAGGAGAGGAATGAATGCATTTGAAAGAGACAGCTAGAAGGCACTCACCTGCTCATCGGCCGCTTCGTCGAGCTGCCAGCGCTTGACAAAGCCAAATTTCATTGCCTCAATCATTCGATGTACCTCCAGGGGCCCCATATCGCTGGTGCGTGCAAAGTCCCTACGAAAGTGTCGCAAAATGCTCATTATAAAGCCCAGGACATGGCCGCTGCCTGGCAAAGGCGTCAAATGCAGATCGTATTCGTCGAGGGGAATCACCAGGGACTCGCTAATTTTAGCATCAGCGCGGCTTAGGTCCTCCTTGCCTATAACACTGCCCATGTCCCTCAAGTCGGCCAACAGGTCCTCGGCCAGAGATCCGTTGTAGAAGCTGTGCGGTCCCTCCATGGCCAGCCGCTCATAGGTGCTGCACAGTTGGGCAGGAGGCTGAATGAAATGGCCAATGGGCCAGAAGTTCTCTGTTTTGGGATCGATGAACATTTGCCGCAGCAAACGATCAGCTTTGATCATATCTCTGTTCAGGGCAAGGGCATCATATTGATGCTTATACAAGCGATAGCCCGTGTGACACAATGCAAGCGTTGGCTTCACCAGCTCCGACCATGGCAGCCGGCCAAATCGCTGATGGGCGAGGGCATAGCCAGCTAGTTCAGTGGGCACCGCAATGGACCAGCTGGACTGCTTGAACTCCTGCTCGTCACGGAAGATGGAAAAGTTCTCGGCCCGCAGGGAAATGGGTGATATTTCGCGGGCAGAAATGCTGTAGGATTTTCGCTCTTCGTGTATATAAATTTTCATCAACATGCCACCGCCGAGACCCATGCTCTGCATTCCGATGAGGCCATTGCAGAGTAAGGCAGAGAGAGCGGCATCCACAACGCTACCGCCATCTTCAAGGGCCTTCCTGGCCATAAGACCGCAGACATCGTTGTCGGTGCAGATGCCAGCCCGCGCGAATTCATGCAACGGTGAATGAGAAGCCGGCAAGGGATACTCTGGATTCTGTGGCTTTCTATTCACTTTTTGGGGAACTAAATGGGCCAATATATAAAAGAAAATTTATACCATTTCAGGACAAGCCGTGTTAATTGTTGCTCCTTAATGGAATGGAACTCACCATCCTTCTCCAGAAGCCTGTACACATATATTGCAACCAGGATGCCAACTATCAGCGATATGAAGCTGCTTGCAATTTTATCGCGTATCATCGTAATGTAATGAGTAATAACAATATCCTTGCATTTCAAAAGCCTGGTTACAAGGTTGGTTAGCAGAAGGAGGTGCGTACATCTTCGCCATGAAGCGCAAGGCGTCTGACCTACAGAGGGTGGTAAATATAACTAATATCGATATTTTTCTGTTTAAAAACCAAACGAAAATAAAACATGGACATCATATTTTTATTTGATCTTCTTTCACGAACCGAATATAGGCGATATATATATTTATAAAGATTTTATTTAATTTTAAAACAGCCTAACAACTAACTTTTTTGTGAACAAAGCAGGCTGCTGAATGCTCCTATTTATACGGCAGGCCCAAGCCAGTATTATTTTCAGTCAGTTCACACAGTTCAAACCGGCAACATCGTTCCTAGTTCTATCGTTCTAAATTCCAAGTAAATTCAAAATTTCTCAGTTAACTTTTAGTAAAATGGACTCGGCAAAAAAATTTTTATTATTTTCGTTTACGCTTTAACTTTCCGCTGTCTATCTGATGCTGGACTTCTGTGGCTGTTTAAGTTGCTACTCTTCGTGCAATCTTTTCATTTCGTTTTCAAAACTCAGGAAAATTATACAAATTTTCGTTGTTATTTTTTACTTAACTCACACGATGGTTACGGATAGCACCGATCTGTGAGTACGAAACATATTCTTCCCGTCAAAAGTTTAAAATTTGTTTGATTATTTTCAGAAACATCCCACACTTTGTTTAACATGTTGGATAATTCAGTTTTAAATTAATTTCAAATTAAGAACTTTTGGAACTGATGTTGTCTGTAAGTATAGACAATGCCCGCGTAGCAGCATATGCAGGAAAATATACTGATTACTCTCTTGTTCTTAAATATTTTCAGCTACCGAAATTTACTTACAATAAATAACCCTTGCAACGTTTATGCTTTGTTTTGAGTTAATATTTCTGGAATAGGAATAGCGAGGTGGAGTTGGAAGACAGGGCGGAATGGGCAGTGGCGTTGGAACAGAGCTAGAACATACTCCATACTCCACACCTGGAAGGAATTTGGGGCAGTGGCCCCCCTGCTGCTCGCCGCTGCCCTGTCCTGTGTGCAGCCAGCTACTGCCACCATTCTTGAAACAAATTTAAATTCAATTTCGATTTTAATTGCGCTCTTTGGGTCAGCTGTTTAGTACAGGTCTGCATTTCAAAAATCGATAGTGCCGATAGTGCCCTTTCGTAGCATCGATAGTACTGTCGATTGTACCATCGATTGTCATTGAAGTGGTTGAGGCAACAAGTAGTTGGTTGATAAGATATATTGTCTCGACACATTAAGTACACGCAACGTGCCGCGTCGGTCGTCGGGTATACAGATACTTAAAGTAATTAAAACAGTTTGCATATTTATATAGCAGATTTGTTACGGTTTTTTCCTACCAGTAAAACTCAGTTGTTGTGTGGTTGAATTCGTTTGTGTTTTTTTTCAAAATATAAATTGTGCTACAAACCAATAGAGCGAGAGAGAGAGAGAGCAGTCAGTCAGTGGCCTGCAAATGTTTTAAACAAACTCGAAAGATCGTGTACACCTAATCCCTCCCTCCCCTTCCATGCATAAATATTTATGTACATATGTATGTATGTACTAAGAAAGACATATCGTACGACGACTTGGAGAGGGCGGCATTCGTTTGTGTCTTTATCTTTTCCTCCGCCAAATGCACCCACACACATGTGCACTGGCGGCTGACTGCTGCTTGCTGCCATATCTGTGTACATTTGTGGTCCACCCATCTGTTGATTTGCGACCTTGCAACGATATAATTACTATTTAAAATGTTGTGATAGTACCAATGCGATTTCCATTTGATAATAGCTCTCTCTCTATACCGCTGACTAGACGTCTACTTACCGAATATCCATACCGTCTCTGTCTATCCGAGATGTGGGTGAAAAAGTTCTGAGCAAGTCGCTCAGAATGTAAGATGATTCATATAGTAGATGATCCCCCAACCTCCCCATGGGCATGAAACACTTTTCTTTCTGATAATGCATTACTCATGCAAATTTCAGCCAAATATCACTTACTTTAGTAGATGTCTGGCCTCAAATATACAATACTCTTCTCGAATACTCGTCGTACACGTGTCCAGTACACATTTGTATAAAACTTTCACTTTAGCAATTTGTTTGCATTCCCATAAATAAATAAGCAAATGTCTGAAAGGTGTGTCCGTGTACGCAATACGCATGAGCCGTAAATAAGAGCCACTAAGCCTGACTCATCCCATCCCATCCTTGGATGGTCTGTGGCTTGGGAATATCTGCAAAGTTTTTCAGATAGTCATAATAAAGGAAGGGGAATCACAGCCAAAACCCAAGCTTCCCTCACCAGAAACTTTACAACAAACTGGAAAATCACATGCGTCATTCCACAGAAAAGCAAAGCAAAGCAACAGATTTGGAGTACGAGAAGAATGTTTGTTAATTATGATTAATTCTGACTAATCATGTGCGTTATTTTTTGAGTGACGTAAGCCCAAAGTATATGCTACATATATTTTTAGATGAGCATACAACAATATGAGGGCTGCTCTCTCCCTGTCTCTCTCTCTCTCTCTCTGTCCCTCTGTCTGCTGTGTTTGCTTACAAAACATAATTAATTGTTGATTTGATGGGCTATTCAGTAAATAAAACCACGAACTCACATAGCCTTCGTTTCTCGGTTACTCTTGATAAAAACCGCTGATTATTTTATTTATTGTACATATATAAACAATATAAAATCAAATATAGTCGCAAGTGGTTTTCATGAAAGGAAAACTACAAGTGAATTAAATTTATCAGATTCATCAATCACTATAGGACTGTAGAAAATTATAGATTTTGTCGCATATATTTTTAGAGATATTTTTTGAATAGTTCTCTTATCTTAATTACAATTAATATTGGGTGTAACGAAGGGTTACAATAGTTTTGGTTTGACAACTGATAATGACTGGTAAAGGCTGAAGGGCGAGAGTCCTCTCACAGGCGTCGGCTGGCTCAAGGTAAATTTCTTTATTAGGTGGTGTCGTCACCACATCTGCTCTCTTTCGAGATCCATCCGTTGGTCAGTATGCTTGCAAGCGTGCAGAACTTAAAACGTTATCTCTCTCCAACGCTTATCTCTCCAAGAGCCATTAAAGCGTGGATGCTCCTCACTGCAGCGGACGACTCCACCCTTAAGAAATTTCATCATGGGCTCTCTCGATCCCCGCAAAGCCTTCTTAAACATATTTAATCGTTTTTAAATTATCATTTGGCCTATCAGTTAATTAGTACTACCCACCAAAGACACGATTGCTTTTAACCGCTACTACAAGTTCCCTTATCTATGTGGAGGTGTTGTTATTTACAATCAAACCACTTCTTAGACTTTATCAAATAATTGCCGCCATTAACAGTCATTAATATTAAGACATTAAAGCCACGAGGTTCTTTTACTTTCAAGCTGTATAGATAAGTACATATCTAGATTATGTGTAGCATATTCTTAGTATAGTATGTGTAGTAGTGCTTCCCCATGACAACAACTGTATAAATAGGAAAAAACAAAAACTTCTACGAATTCTGCTTTGTTATTTGTTCCGTTAGTTAAATATTTTCAACGTTGAAATTAAACCCTAGAGTTTTTGCATATTTTACCTTTTTCCAGTACTTGAATCTCACACACAGGAACACCACCTAGAAATCTCCCCATAATGTATCCCTTTGTAAGTAGCAAAATCCCATATTTTATTTTATATATTTATTTTTAATATCATCATGGCTTTATTTTAACCACACCACAATTTTTGGCACGTTAATCTTACATTTTTGAAACTTTATAAACACATTGTACAAAGACTATAAACAAATTTGTACCTGGGCATTTCGTTTTGATTTTTGCTTTGGTTTTTGGGGTAGTAAAAAATATTTAATGAGTTGCTTGGAAAAACAATTTAACATAATAAACAGGAAATAAATTTAATTTGCATATAATTTGTTTATAGAGAAAGTTTTTTCAATAACAAAAATCTATTAGGCAGCGTGGACGATACTTGATCTACGCTTACACGTGACTGACAATTTGTCATTCTGCTTTACAAAAAAACCCTCATGGTGAATGGATGCTCCATGGTCCCTCTCCGAAAGGAATGTATCCTTTTGCTTATGGGTAATTTTTTTATTGAATCAACGTGTCCGACTGTCCGCTCAGAGTGTGCCTTGACTGTACTTCTGTCAGGAAATATTATAGTATTTTGTTTTTGCTCTGCCTAAAGCCCACAACATAGAGAATGTGAACCGAAAAGCTTTCATTATTCCAAATTATTTATTACATCTTCGAAAAAAGATACAAAATCTGCAAAACTAATCTGAAATTGAAAATGTTTTTGGTGAGCGCTTTTCTCGTAGATAATTATCAATTGTGAATATTTTCGACTTTTATAGGGTTCTGGAATGCCTTATTCATCGCATCCACCTACTACTAATGAGCCACCACCAAATGCGGCACCCTTTGGAGCTGGTTGGGTGCCACCGATGCAGCAGAATTCACCATACTCCTCCACGCCGCCATACCCACCACAGCCAAGCCACCACCAACCCCACCAACCCCATCAACCCCATCAGTACCCACCCAGTCAGCATGGTGGCTATCCACCCTATCCGGCATCATCCGCCTCCGCATCCGCATCCTACCCGTATCCCAACTCCAATCCGTATCCAATGACACAATCGCATCCTTCCCCATCCCCGTCCCATAGCCATAGCCATAACATTCATCAGCTGCATGGGGGCGCTCAGACTGCTCCGTATCCGTATCCAGGGGCCCAACCAGCTACCAATTCCCCCTATCCCACTGGCAGTGGATTCACTCCAGCCATGACAGCCGGATACGATGCTGGGCATGGTCATGGTCATGGCCATGGCCAATGGCAGGGTCAATGGCATGGGCATGAGCATGGGCACGGGCACGCGCATCGGTCACCCACAGCTCACAAAGAGGTTTGTCATCAATCAAGCTGGGCCACCACCAACGCACCACCAAAAACAGCATTCCCTTTCTTTACTGGGAAACTGCATTTCCATCCATAGAACCATAATCCTGGGACGTCATTGTTTCTAATAAATCTCATGCATACACATACTCTTCCAGGGAACGCCCACTCTATTCCCTGCACAAGGCTTTGATCCCGTCAAGGATGCCCACGACTTGCGCAAGGCCATGAAGGGCTTCGGCACGGATGAGAATGCCCTCATCAATATCATCTGCAGGCGTACGAACGAACAGCGCCAGGAGATCCAGCGCCAGTACAAGACCCATTTTGGCAAGGACCTGATCGAGGACATCAAGTCGGAGACGAGCGGTAATTTTGAGAAGTTGCTCGTGGGTCTGCTCCAGCCGATTGTCGACTACTACTGTGCAGAGCTGAACGATGCCATGGCCGGCATTGGCACGGACGAAGAGGTACTCATCGAGATCCTCTGCACGCTATCCAACATGGAGATATACACCATCAAAAACCAGTACTTACGCTGTAAGTTGTCAATGCACTGGAACATAAATCAGACATAGACATCACCCATGGATCTTCCCCTCTTTTCAGTGTACGGCGCACATCTGGAGTCCGAGCTGAAGTCGGAGACATCGGGCAACTTTAAGCGTTTGCTCACCTCGCTCTGCACAGCGGCACGCGACGAGAGCGGTCGCATCGATCCCGATCAGGCCAAGGATGATGCCAGGGAGCTGCTGAAGGCGGGCGAACTACGTGTCGGCACCGACGAGAGCATGTTCAACATGATCCTGTGCCAAAGGAACTATGCACAATTGAAGATGGTGAGTGGCAAATGGTGGCCCCCGCGAATGGATGGATTCAATAGTTCTATTCTTTGTAGATATTCCAAGAGTATGAGGGCATGACCGGCCACTCGCTGGAGAAGGCCATCAAGAAGGAGTTCTCCGGTGACATTATGGAGGGCCTGATTGCCATTTTCCGTTGTGTGACCAACAAGGCCGACTACTTTGCCTCGCGTTTGCACAAGGCCATGGCTGGCATCGGCACCAACGACACTCAGCTGATCCGTGTCATCATTACACGCTGCGAGGTATAAAGGCAATCGGAGATTGGTCATTTGTCGGATTTTGTCTAAAAAAGCTCTATTCTCTTTCCTTCAGATTGATATGTCGGACATTAAAGTGGCCTTTGAGCGTCTGTACGGCAAGTCTCTAAAGAGCTGGATCAAGGTATGATCTGATCAATGAAAATTAAGACTCTCATCTAAATTGTATATTTTACTTTCGTTGCAGGGCGACACTTCTGGCCATTATAAGCATGCCCTTTACGCACTGGTGGGGGAGCAGCGCTCATCTTAAGTTTATTCCTATTATTAATTATTCAAATTAAATCAAATCAAAAGCAAAAAAAAAAAAGGTTCAATTATTCGAATATGTATTCTCTTTTTCCTATGTATTTTATTATAATTTACATATATACGTACGTACACACGCCCAGGGAGATGGACAATGTTGATGATGATGATGATGATGACCAACTTTTTGTAGACACTAAGTGCTCACAGATATTACCTGAATTTTCAGTAATTTGTTATAAACATTTTTTAAGCAAGCCAAGAAAGCCAAATATTTGAATGGTTCTACTCCTCCACTCACCACACCCTACATACACATACATTCAAAGGGCAAAACGATGTACCCTTAAACACACAATTCTTTATTTTATTATTCTTTAAATTGTACAATAAAAAACTACCAGTACGAGCCCAGTGAAAATAGATTAGATTTACTTCATCGAACTGTGCCTCAAAATGTAAATCTATTGCCTATGCTGAAGCATTTAAAAAACTTTCGAAAACATACACCGAAATATTGTATTGTAGAATAGTATGCATTTTCAATCGTTACACTTTTATAAAGACATATATCTACCATACATTGATTGTATTTGGAAAATGGGTTTTAACGTAACTAAGGCCTCTTCCTCCAGTTTGCTCTCAAATTAATAAATTATTATAAATGTTGTTCTTTCTCCATTAAATGGCATGTGTTGTTATTTATTGGGCTAACAAAATATGCCTACATCCCTTTTTGATGGTATATTTTCAAACCCCAGCCATAAGGTCACCGACTCGGGAATGGTATTAAATTTGTTTTGGCAACCGAAAAAACGAAAAAATAACACATTAAATCAACACATTTGGCAAATTTGCTTAAATTTCTAGAGCTCCATTTAAGAAAAATTATTCTACATTTCTATGTCTAGAATACATGTAAGATTACACTGTGGCACAGGCACAACACAATTGACCAATAGGTGTCGCTCTTTTAGTCTACACTACAACTACACGCCATGTAGCAGATCTCCAAATGAAAACAAAAAGAAATAAAGTGCAATCAAACTTGGAATGTTGTGGTCCAATTTGCCCGTGACATGCCTTCTTTTGATTGGCAAAAGCCCCCTTCATCGATTTGCGAAAAGCCGCCAAAAAAAGATAACGATTTTTCGAGTAACACAACGAAATGGAATACCTTTTACTTCATGACCCGAACTTCGATGAACATGGAATCGTTGCGCAAATAGTTCCGACTGGTGATGACCTTGTGGGGTATGTGAAAGTACTGGTTGCTCTGGATGAAGTCGTCGCTCTTCTTGCGCACAAAAATCGTCTTCACGTAGTCCTGGGCCTCCACCAGATTCGAGCACTGATCACGGATCACGACCTCGGCCTGCAGGCGACAGGGCCAGGCCAGCAATGGATCGTATTCTCCGGATAGAACATTCAGGCAGGCAATCAGATTGCGACCCTTCCAAGTGCCCTTGCCGTTCAAGTAGATATCCAGCTGGGAATAAAGAAAGTATATTGATTAAAATATACCTTTTAGATGGAAAGATACGACTTGGACGCACCCTTAGAGCATAGCCAAATGCCTTATTGGAGAACATGGCGGAGTGCAGTATGGTGTCGTACTGCTTGGCCTCGTCTAGCTTCTTGGAGTAGTCCTTGATGCGAAAGATCAGATGACCTGCAATCGACTATTTAGCAATCATTCGGAATGGGCCCCGGATTTTCTGGACCTACCCCTTATATTCTGAACACTGGCGATGCGCTGTTGCATTGCCATTTGGTTCTCCAGATCGGACAGGTTCTGCATGGTCTGGTGGAGAGACCGATCCAGATCCTGCACCACATTCTGCAGCTTATCGCAGCGCTCTTCCGTCTCGCACACAATATTTTTGACATTCTTTACCTCATAGTCGAGGGTCGCCTGCTTATTGGTGGCATAGTCGCTGGTACCCAGTTTGGTTTTAATATCCTCATTGATTTGCTGCAGGAACTCCTCAATCCGAAAGAACTTATCCCTGAGGATTATCCCTTAAGCTTGATGTGAACAGACCTTTTCAAATGTGTTTCCAGCACTCACCGATTCAGTCTTTCGTTCTCAAAGATCAATTCTTCGAGCTTGAGGATGTTGTCGTTCAGCTGGTTCTGGTGGAAGGTCACATCGATCGACAGCTGGTTCACCAGCTTCTGCGCCTCATCCAGTTTGATCTCGACTTGTTCCTTCAAGGACTTTACACCAGGGAGAACACGATCAATAAGGGCAGGCGATCAGAGATGTGAACGTGGACCCACCTGAGTGATATTGCAACAGTATTGAAAGTCTATTTGATTCTGCTCCTCTGCATAGGCCCGCTGAGAGGCCTCCGCCTCCAGCTGGCGGCGCAGACCCCCAAGGGTCTCGTCCGTGCCTCGGGTCCAGTCCTCGACCACCTGGTTCTGCTTGCGTATGTTGCCCACATCGGTGATCAGATGCAATCGCTGGCGTATCTCCTCGTTGAGCACCGAGCGTATGGTGCTGATGTCCTGCTCGAGGACCTGCAGCCGATGATCGGGCGGCTGATCCAGCCTATCCATGCTGACGCTCAGCCGCTGATTGTTCAGATTCTTGGATCGGGGACACTCCTTCAGGTGGGAGCGCATGCGAATGCGCGGTATGAACACTTGACAGCTGTTCGGGCACTCCTCTAGCACCTGGCCGCAGTGTATCAGATGTTCCTGGAACACAGCCACGGATCAGCATCCGATCAGATCCGACTTTATAGTAGTTTTACTCACTGTGAATGTCTGGGCGTCGAACCATTCATTACAGAACAGACACGAGGACTTTTCATACTTGAAGATCGTCGTGGATTTGGGCTGATTCGGATTCTGGCTCTGAATCTGATTCTGTGTCTGACTGTCCGATAGGTCTTCCCTCGACAATGCCTTGTTCAGCGACATAGTATGTGTGTTGTGTGGAAAAATAAGTATTTTCTTTATTATACTCGTAATATACAACGATCCATTAACGCACTGGCGTTACGAGAACCGCCCTAAACTAAACTAAATTCCGTGTTGAAAATAAATGATTATGAATTTTCTTCCTGACATAGTCATACACACCACACACACACACTCCGCTAGGTACAGATATAGATTTGCACTTGTGTGGAGGCATTAGGGCGTCCGTGAAATCTATACCAACAACCATTGGGGCGCAGGGGTATGGGTAGGGGTACCACTGATAGCACACATCACAGCACATTTGATTTGGGGAAACAATCGAATTATATTGACCACTAACTAACCCAGCGAACTCTTCGCCTGCTCTCCATAAAACGCTGCTAGCCAATCGGTCGGTCCTCTAGTAACGTTCTCCATCGGCCAACATATTGCCGCGAATGAATGCCATGCCCCATGTACGTTTGTATGGCCTGTATCTTCGTCGTCGCACCTGTAGACTACCTGTACCCATATGTGTGTGTGCCGTACGTCTGCGAGAGATATCATTATCAATGAAAATGGCTTCACAATCAAAAGTTTCGGTATTGCCTCAGCGAAATGCGAATGAGAACGACGCCAGTACCAACATCACCCCCTCAAAGATAACATAAAGCGTTCCTCGATGAACGTAAGAGGCCGCACCGACCTGACAGGTGCCCCTACCCCTGCGCCGAAGGCAGGGCTTTGCAATGCCCTCTGTATATGACTCAGGCAGGGACTGGCATCGGACTGCGACTGGGAGTCGTCAGCAACGAAAATAGTTGGCAAAATCCAGTGCAAATAATTACAGATAATGTGTGGAAATGAAAGTAAACAAATACTTATAAATATATATGCCTACATTTATGCTGTTCCTTCAGTAAAAGTGAGTTATATGATCCTACAGCAAGGCATTTTCTGCAAACAATGCTCTACTATTATTTTAAAGGTTGAAACCTGTAAGAATCCATCTGGTAATCCATATTCTAGCTATTAAAGAACTCCTTTAACAATGAGAATAATACAGAAGGAAATACTGCCAAAGATGCATACGTATAAATCCTTCAGTCTGAATTTTGGAAAATTTGCATAATTAGTGGCTTGTTTTGCTGGGCATTAAGCCACACAGATATCTTTAAAAAGAACACCTTGCCATCCAAAATATATTTTGTAAAAATTGGTACAAAAAAAACCTCAACTTTGGCTTGATATATCTTCAGGTATATACATATATGTATATCTTATTGGATATAAATCCCAATCTAGTGCCTTTCCTATACCCATTCATAAGAGAACCGCAATGCCGCCGAACTGTAGCGCAATCTGCCTCTGTATTCCGATATTTACAATAGAGAGTAGAGTAAATTAGTTTCTAGTACGCCCCCCTAACTCGATGTGGTTCCACACACACACACACACACACTCAGATAGTAGATACTATTGTATCTAGCATGCGCGAAGAATTTTACTAGTGCGCGAGATCAGGGTCGCGTATGTTCTCCGGGAGATAAATATGAAGAAAGACGAAGCGCATCGATTTTTCAACAAAACAATAGTTTTTTTTCGTCTTAGAAATAAAAAGATATGTACACATAAGGGGGAAAATAAATTAATAATCAGTATAAAAAAAAACAACTATGGCCTAGGGTGGATCTACAGGTAGGTGGACTCGAACTTTTCGCGCAGCTTCAGCTTTCGCTGTTTGCCGGGAAAGATGCTGAAGTGCTTGATGTTGAGGCCACGCTGCAGCATACGGATGGTGAAGTCCGGGACCAGGCAGGCCACAGAAACGAGTAAGACCCACAGCCAGACTGGCAGGGAGGCCAACAGATTATTGTAGGCCCAGTATATGTCGGTGTCGTAGTCCCTGAAATAAACAAGAAGCAACGCTAGAGCGGTGAATGGGCGACGGGGGATGTGGTATAGAAGAAGCACTTACAGATTGATAACATTGTAGATAACCGTGGTGACCATAAAGCCCAGTATGGAGATAACCAGCGTAAAGATGTACCAATACGACAGATACATGGACTCCAGCCAGAGCTTGAGGTTAACCACGATCACCACGCCCCAGATGAGTAGTGTGCCAAAGCAGGAGAAGGCCGCTGTCTGGCCAACGCTCAGGATCACATTGTTGAAGGAGAACATGCAGAAGGCAAAGTAGAATATGATGACCGCATGGTACATGGCAAAGAGCACCCACATCAGGAAGTAGGGCCAATGGAGCTGCTTGTTGTCCGTGTTTTTCTTATACAGCTGAGGGGTTCTGTATAAATAGATCAAGGGATTACATCATATGGTTGATTCCTTCTGGTTCTGACTGTCTGATGATTGTCTCACCTCATCAGCTTCTCTTCGGTATAGGGCTTCTCGGTGATGGCAATGAACAGAATGGGCAGCGATGTATAGATCACATTGTACAGGGTCAGAAAGAGTGAGTCGTAGACAGAAGACGATGAAAAGAGTGTATGGAATTGGAACAGAAACATAATCCCCATAAACACAATGTTCTTGTAGAAAAAGTACAGCACCAGCAGTGACAGCCGTACGCTGTGGTAGTGTCCGTGGACCAGGAGCAACCGTTTCAGCATACAGAACTTGGCAAAGGCAAAGTCCGCACATCGTGCCGCCTGCCTGCCCTCACGGCCCATAATGCCGATGCCCACATGTGCCTCCTGGATCATGGACACGTCGTTGGCCCCATCCCCAATGGAGGCCGTGTTGTAATTCTCATTCGATGACTTGATCAACGCCACCACCTCGCTCTTCTGCAGCGGACTGAGGCGACAGCACAGCACGGCCGTGCACTTGACGGCCACGTCGCGGAACTCTTTGGCCACCTCGGACAGGGCCACGGCCAGACTCTTGCCGTCGATCAGCAGGGCACACTCCTGGCCAATGCCAAAGATGACCTCACGATCCAGGGCATTCAAGTGCAGCAGCATGTCCTCGCGGTTCTTGCACTCGATGATAAAGTACTTTTTCGCATCGGGCGGTATGTGGCCACAGGCTAGGGCTATGTTCAGGGCCGTCTCCACTTTGTCGCCGGTAAGTACCCAGATTTTAATGCCAGCCGCTTGCAGGGAGACCAGCGTATCGGCCACATCATCCTGCAGAGCATCCTCCACAGCCGTTGCTCCGAGCAGATCGAGATCTATAAAGAAGTTGCAGATATATCGTTGGCCCTTTCTCTGTCTAATTCATGACTGATTGGATTGTTCCACTTACTGCTCTCAATCTTCGAGTAGCACTCTTCGCTGAGCTGCTTTCGGTTTTCGAGTGAACTATTGGCCTGTGCCAGCTCCTGTAGGAAGTCCCTATACTCCTCCTCCCCAATCATCCTGCGCGCTATGGCCAGTGTGCGCAAGCCCAGCCGTGCAAAGTCGCTGATATGATGATCCGTTTTGGTCACCAAGTCCGCAGAACTGTTGGCGCACAGCGGGAACACGTAGCTCTCGGCTCCCTTGGTGTAGATCCACTTCTTGCCCTCCGCATCGCGCACTATGACACTCATGCGCTTGCGATCCGACGTGAATTCGAGGACATGCAGGCGATGGAACTTCTCCTCCTTCGGCTTGCCAATGGTGAAAGGACGCTTGTAGTCCATATGCGGCGGGACAATGCGCACGCTGAGTATTTCATCATCGTCGCCGGTGTAGACCAGGCCCAGATTGGCACAGGCCTCCACCAGGGCCTTTTCATCGGGACTCGAGGCCTGGTAGTCGAGGGTGCTTGAACGGAAAGGAGTGCAACTCAAATGGGGGGCTCATATGGATGTTGAGAGTGTTTAAGTACTTACAATATAAAATCACGTATCTCGTTCTTCCTCCGCTGCGATTCGGCACGCACCAGAATGGTGGGCTGACGCGTGAAGGTCGGTGCCGCATACGACTCTCGCGAATGGGTGCTGGGGGAGCGAAAGATGGCGCTGGTGGACGGCGTGATGCTGCCAATCGGATTGGAAAGATAGGCATTGGGCGCCCCGTAGGAATGGGCCCGGCGGTGGCCGAGAGCCGCACCATTTTGGGCCTCGCCAAAGTGCGGGAGGTCTCTCTCTGAGGTAGAGCGTTGGAATTGCAGTGAAATTGGACGAATGTTTGGCGAATGGGTGGCCTGCTGGAGGCCAGCAGCTCCATTGCTGGGGGAGGAGGAGCCGCCCCCATTCAGTTCAGTCTGATTGATCTGTGTGTCGCTGGTGGGGGCGATGTGCACCCGATTGGCGGGACGGGCAAAGTTGGGACTGCGCTTCACAACCTGCGGCCGCTTGCGCCGCTCCACGCTGTAGCTGTCGTCGGAGACCAGCAGGGGATTCACATCGGAGGAGGAGGAGGTCGTGGTGGTGGCGGCGGCGGCTGCTCCATTCGGATGGACAGACACCGAATTCTCGATGTTGTGGCTCACATTGAGCTCGCTCTGTTGACTAGAATTGTGGCTCTCCTCGGTGATGTCCGATATGGAGTACATTTCAGGTGGTCCCGACTTGTTGGCCGTGACCGCAGGCTCTTTCTTGGTGGTGGTGCTGCTGCTGGCGTCGGCCTCCTCCAGAGAGCCAGCGGCCACCTGGACAGTGTGGCATATGGCCAAGGCCTGGAAGAATACGCGCTGGTCCGCCTAAAGAACACATTTATCTGGTGGTTAAAACATACATTGAAAGGGAGTTCAGATCGGGACTTGCATTGAATTTGTTTATGTCCAGCAGGGCATGGGTCTCCTCTTCCTCCAGGCGCGTCTTCTTAAAGTGAAACTTTCGACCCGCTATCGAGCACTGCTGGAAGTTCATCTCGTTCTTGGTCAGAGTGCCCGTCTTGTCCGAGAAGAGTATGTTGATCTGGCCGAGCTCCTCGTTGAGGTTCGAGGTGTTTACGATACACTGCTGATCGGTGTCGTTCTCGTACAGCTCCATGTCCCACTCCATGAAGAAGCCACCGATAACGCGCTGCAGCTCAATGGTGACATACAGCGAGATGGGTATCAGGTAGTTGAACAGGATCAGAAACGACAGGTAGTCCTGCAAGAACTGCTTCACGCTGTAACTGTCTGTGGCATCCCCCAGATAGGTAAGCTTTGGTATCACAAACAGCTCATTGTAGCTGCAAATAGATGGGAAGATATAGATGGATACAAAAGGGGTATGAAATGTGTGGATGCTCACCGTTTCAGGAAGTACAGCAGAGTGACTATGGCTATCAGGGTCACCAGAATGACAATCAGGAATCGATTGATGTAAATCTCGCTGGAGGAGTTCTTGTTGCGTGTGAGCCGGCTGTTGAGCTGCAGCTTGGTGATCATGCCCGTGTAGACGGCACAGCCAATCACACACTCTGTGTTCTTAACACGGGACCCACGCAGCAGGACATTCTCGGCGGACAAAGGCAGCACACGCCCCTCGCCGCCCTTCAGCTCGATTTTGCCATTAAAGCTGTACAGATCGGTGGTGGGGTTCTCGCACTCGATCATGCCCAGCTTGTGCATATCCTGCAGATCGACGGTGGGCAGCTCCCGGGGCACCATCAGGGTCTTCAGATTCGATTCCCCATCCAGATTGGCGGTGGTTATGAAGCACTTGCCATGCGGATCTGTTGTGCGCAACAGCACCAAATCGCACGGTACATCGCAGTCCTTTTCCACCACCACCAGGTCACCGGGTGCCACATCTTGAGATTTGATTATAGCCTCTACACCATCCCTGATAATCGTCACTAAACAGATATGGTTTAGTATATATATTAGAGGGACTCTTGCAGGTATAGGTAGAATGGGTACGCACCTGGCGAGGCGTTCACCACGTTATCTGTTCTAAACCGTAGAATATCTTCATAGCCCTGCTTGGCGGCAGTGACGGCAATCACGAATACCAAGGGTAGCAGTGAGGTCATCGGCGACACAGGACTATCTACAAAAGAAACACCAATCGAGGAATATAACCTGGCAAATACCTATGTATTGGGGTGAATATTTACCAATTAAAAGAGATATTATTGTCATCACCAGGAAGTAGAAATTGGCAATGCGTCGAAACTGTTCCAACAGATTTTGTGGCAGAAATGTGATCAATGTATATTTTGTTGATTTGATGCGATTCTGATTGGATGGCTTCTTCTTTTTGCCCAAATCGGGCCCGCCAATTTGTATTTGAAGCCAATCATTTATTGTACTAACTCTGGAGCCCTGCGAAAAGAACAGACAGGCTTGAAACAGCGATAAAGAAAGCGATAAATCGTTCAAACAAAACTTAAATCGATAACAAGCTTTTTCTTAGGAATGTTCGTATTATCAAGGGGTTCTATTTGTCGAACTGTGAATCATCTTCATTATCTACGGCCATATGTACTTAAAGAATATCTTTCTAAAGTAGGTAGTAGTAGTACATGTGCTCTCCCATAGGTGTAAAGCAATGCCCGACTGACGACGAATCTTTTTTTCCAACTATCAATATGAATATGTTTGGGTAAAGGTTAATAGGGTTAATAAATATATATGTACATATAGCTCTTCCTATGTGTCGCATAGCTCTATATATACATACATACATAGTTTCGTTTAAGAAAGTTCGGCACACACGCACCTTACGCCTGTGCCATTGGAATGTCTCCTTCAGATGATAGTGATAGTGATGATGATGATTCCAGTTGTAGGATTCCCGATCTATAGGCCAGACTCCGCCCGACGGCGCTTGTGGATAGGAGCCAATGCGATCGATGCGTCGAAATCCGCTTAATTGCTCATGGCCGAAGAAATTCATTGTCTAACAACATCTGGAGCTTGGAGCAACGGGCATTTGGTAGCTGTTCGCGTGCAAGATCATTCTCTGGGATCTGGGATGTTCCCTGTTGTAATGGGAATTTCGTTTGTTCTGTTGTTGTTGTTGTTGTTGGGTATCCAAACAAACACCTGGCTGTTGCTATTGTTTTGTAGGGGATATGGCTATTGTTATTATTGTTATTCCATTTGGTCTCCCGCCCGAATCGCGTACACACCGTATATACACCGTATGTATGTACATTTATCGACTTTTTCTCAACACACATTTAAATGTGTATAACCTTAAAACGATGTTAAGTGGGTAATTTTAACACTTCAATTGAAAGGTTCTATGATGCACATCCACGTCCATTGTAGCACATGTCTCTACTTCGTACATACGTATACTCGTATTTACATATATCTATAGATCTGTAGTGGCCGATCAGTGCGTGGTACATATTTGACTTTCGTGTTTACATGACTCAAACTCTATGAGCACACAAGACGCGTTTCACGTAATGGAATGGAAACTCCGCGATTAAACACTTTACAGATGTTCCAGGGCTTAATCCTTATAGACCAGTAATATCCTTTTATGTAAATCCCCGATCGATATTATGGCATTTATTACCGACAACGACAAATAACAGGAGGTAGGTAAGAGGTAGGTATAGTATAGCACATAGCGCGCACTCGCGAGATGCCCGCCGCGTGATGATGTGATGTTGTGCGCCACTTAAAAGCCGTTCTCATACTGAGAATTGGATCTGCATTTCCATTCCCATTCCCATTCCCACTCCCATTCACAGCTTCAGGTCGCTTCACAGCCCCATACGAGTATATTCTCAGCTTTGGGACGCACAGCTGGCGGAACCAATAAAACGCTTCAAACTTATTGACGTCGCTACGTCAGTCGAAGTTTTGCGATCTATTCGTATTCCAATGTCTACGAGTATACACCAGTAATTGCTCACACATATTGTAGTTGATGGGGCGGGTTCAAAGTGCATCAATGATGACGTTCCAGTCAAATAAAATAAATCACATGAAAATTTATGTATGTTCCTTGAGCTTCATCGGTGAATTTGTTTGGGTTCTTGGGTTCTATTGAACCCGGTAATTGTGTTTGCACTGTGATGCTTGGGGGCATATCGTTTTGTTCCTAAAAATTCTAAAAGTCCCATGTGCAGACATTAAGAGACATTTTAGTATGATCTTCAACCTCGGTCGGCCAGAGTATGGACACCCAACCTTATCGATTCGGTAGCATTTGGTATTTGGTACTTCGGTATGTTCGAATTTACGTCTCAGCTTTTGCCTGTGTTGGATCCGAAAATTTCAGTGTTTTTTCCCACTCACTCTTCATTTGATAGACACTTCATTCTTCCAAACTTTCTAACCGCAGTACTTGCAATCGGTATTTAATATTTCTGACTGAAGGAATGATTCAGGTTACTTTCATAGTCTTAGAGCGTTCCCAACGGTTAAACTTCGATTTGAAATACGGTCTTATTGGGCCAAGGGTCAGCGAATACAATACGAAATTCTTAAGATTGCTATAAACGATACATCGGGTGGGGGTAAAGCTTTTGTGTCTTGTTTGTGAGGTACGCTTTGTCTACCCGCTGCAGCAAGCAGTGTCAAGCAGCATTCAAAAATCAGTTGATATCTGAATAGATATTGACGTTCTGTATGCTTCACACACGTGCACATGCAGCCGGGCTCGGGCTTCGTGTCTGTTCGGAACTCTTCGTTTCCATTTCAGATTCGATGTACCCAAGGCGAGCTTAGTAATAAGGTGATGTCATCCACTATGGGGAGGACCATCCACTCCTTCTCGGCGCTCAGAAAGACAAGCGCTATGAAGTGCATGTTTGCATCCATACGACAAACGGATGGTCCTCGAAAGAGAGCAGGTGTGGTGACGACTTTGGATACCTGTCATACCTGTTCGTTCATACATGCAGAGAATATCCCACAAAACTTGTGTCTTTCCTTTCGCTTTCCTTAGTTCTTACTGCAACTATTCTGATCTATAGAGTACACTGATTTCTGGCATATGTATCCATACTGGTACACTAAATGATGGTTTTGGAAAATATTGGAGAATCGTATACAGTTCCAAAGACTTGCTGAAATGTCGCTTATTTATATATTATTCTATTATTGGTATTGCCATTCATTTGTTATCATGGAAGTCAATCCATATACATATATATCGCGATTCAGGGTACTCAGGATCAGTTTTTTGTTACGAAAGTATCTACTTATATCGTCACTGGAGTACATCTTAAGTTTAAAGCTGTTGTACTCGGAAGTATATACTCGTAAATTGCTAGACAGATAACCCAATCACAAATAATAACGAGGGGGAACGTTATGAGTAGCAGCTAGGGCCGGTACTTCGCCAGAACGCGCGGATGGTCCTCGAAGGAGAGCAGGTGTGGTGACGACTTTGGATACCTGTCATACCTGTTCGTTCATACATGCAGAGAATATCCCACAAAACTTGTGTCTTTCCTTTTGCTTTCCTTAGTTCTTACTGCAACTATTCTGATCTATATAGTACACTGATTTCTGGCATATGTATCCATCCATACTGGTACACTAAATGATGGTTTTGGAAAATATTGGAGAATCGTATACAAACATACAGTTCCAAAGACTTGCTGAAATGTCACTTATTTATAGATTATTCTATTATTGGTATTGCCATTCATTTCTTATCATGGAAGTCAATCCATATACATATATATCGCGATTCAGGGAACTCAGGATCAGTTTTTTGTTACGAGAGTATCTACTTACATCACTTGAGTACATCTTAAGTTTAAAGCTGTTTTACTCTGAAGTATATACTCGTAAATTGCTAGACAGATAACCCAATCACAAATAATAACGAGGGGGAACGTTATGAGTAGCAGCTAGGGCCGGTACTCCGCCAGAGGGCGCACATAATGCACGACAAAGAGTGTGTGAGAGAGAGAGACAGAAAATGAGTGAGCGGCGGGGCCACGCTACGTAGAAACCGAAATTTCATTTATTCCGTCTGGCTATTATAATGATCCGATCTGATCCAGATTCTGCAGTCTGGAAGATATGATTATTTTCTATATTTCTGCGTTTTTGGGTTTCTGGTTTCTTCAACTTCTTCAAAATTGTGAATGCCACAGATTTTGCTTCTTTGTGGGGGTGGAAGAGAGCGGGGCAAACTTGATATAGTGTGATATCACAGTGGTCAGAATACAAAAGTTCCTTGCTCTAGTTCTTATAGGCTCTGAGAACTAGGCATCAAACAAGACGGACAGAACTTGGCGTTATCGACTCGTCTATTGATGCTAATCAAGAATATATAAACTTTATGGGGTCGGAAACGCTTCCTTCTGGGCGTGACACACATCACTTTTCCGCACAAATCTAATATTCCCCATACTCTTTTTGATTATCGGGCATAAAGAGAAACGAAAAAATAGATGGCTGTATGTTGGTATGATCTAATACTCCGGAAATAGGCACGACACGGCTTGCTTTTTAGGTTACCCAATCGAAATTTTGGACTCCAAACTCACCCTTATGTGCAGAAAATTTTCGAATATCTTGTCCATCTTGCCTTTGATCCACTTATCCGGTACGTGAATGCGGTACGAGTATACGATTAGTGTCCGTTTCTTTTATATATATATATTTACGTTTTGGGGGACAGTGTAGCACGGCACCGACGCGAAACAATAGCATAACTACTACTGACCGATTTCTGTATCTCTCCGGCAAAGGCTTCGTTTAACTCGAATTGGTCGTATTGCTTATCGGGAATATACAATATACCTTACTGGGAAACCAATAGGCACCCAATCTCTCTCTCTCTCCCTCTCGGTATGTGTTGTCCAATGGGTTGAGCTAAGGATTGGCCACCGGCAAAAGCCGAAGCTCGCACACTCTTTGCCAGAGATAAACCAATCTTATCTGCCGAATGGAGACGACTGTTTTTGTGCCATTTAGGCATCTAGGTACTATGGTATACGTTGCACTGAGAGTTGGTTCCACAAACTGTACATGTGCACAAGTATAAGAGTAGCACTGAGTTCCGTATTCGAATCAGGCTCGAATGCCAATCATTTGCGGGCAAAGAGACGTCATCAAAGTGCACAGACGTTATCTTTATAGGTTACACCTTGCTTATCTGACGCGATGGCATGACTTTACAGGTTCGGTTCTACTTCCACCAAAAGCACAGAAACAATTAATAATAATAACCATCGACACACACAAAAAAATAGAACCTTCAAAGACCAACTTTCAATCGAATTGTAAGGTTGTAAACGATCACGAGAACCAAACCGATAGATAGTCCCAACGAGAGAGCCCAATTTCTTCCACTTACATCCGTGCAAGAGAACTTTGGGAGCACTACGAGTACGGGTGTAATCCGCTATTGCCCGTGGCCCGTAGTCGGAGTGTTTCTCTTTTGAGGCCTCGCAGTCGCACGGCGCTCTCTTGAGGCGAGACCTGGCCATATCTAAACACATACTGCCAAAAAACGGGAACTGATAAGATTACCATAACAATATCTAAGTGCCCTCACCTCAGCTGACTAATCAGAGAGCGAGTCCCATCAAAAGGTGAGCCGCACTGAAGTGGCATGTTTGGGTAGCTGGCTGGTAGTTCACTGTACGAGTACTGGTACTCTTAGCTGGTATGATTTGAAGTGATATCTCTATCCTTTCGTCACCATGATTGAGGAACTTTTTAGCTCTGCCTCCGCCTTACAGGGTCGTCATATCGCAATCCATAAACATTGCTTCGATATCAGATGGATATCTGGCGGGACTATAGCCCTCAGTTTTACAACATTGCATTTCACAATTATTATACTTGCTTGGGTAATAGAGTAAAACAAACTTCTTACGGATAGAAATTGCTAATCTTTTTTTGTTCGTTGCCGAAGATTCAAATACTCTTATTGGTTCGATGAGAAGGCATATAAATAATGTCTCAATCTGTAAACTTTGATTTCTACATATACATATCCACTTAATCTAATCTTAAAGCTAGTCGTTTCCAAGATATGATATAAATAGTCCTTGTATTTGTGTAATACATATATTTCAGATTGGAAGACTTCACATATTTATGTCTTGCTTGGTTTTGGTTCCTTTTTGGGTATATTATATTCAATTACAACTTTTAATCAATGAAAAAAAAAACTATACACAATATACTCCGAATACCATGTGGATTTCATTTCACTTCAAAAGAATACTACTATTTCGATTATTACATGATAATGGGAGGGTGTTTCAACGGTTTGGCTTAGGGGCTTGGGACTTAGGGCTATCTGATCCTTGGGTGAACACATACCATTTTGCTTGTGATTAAATATAGGTGTTTTGAGTGTTCTCCGCCGCGCACCGACTGCGCCCGAGGTCCTAACTGAACGAGCGCTTATTCGTACAAGAAAAATATATTGAATTTTATTGTTCACATATGTAGAATGCGTTGAGGGGATATATGTGTTTCCTGTTATATACAAGGTTCACTGGAAAGAGAAGCCTCCATGCGCAAACTGATCTATCGGCAAACTGTCGAAGAACCGTTGATAGCGATACAACTAACAATGATATATAAACATTTGTATGTGCGCCTGCCTGCCCCATGCATATAGTATACGACGTATAACCCATACCCACACCCAGCCAGGCGACTTAAATACTTATAGATATTGTTAAATGCGTGCAAATACTTGGCACAGGGACAGGGAGCTGCCTACCACTCATAAATAAATCGCAAAGAGAGTTCTCGGTCAGCATACTTTTGTAGCAACAAGCAATAAGAGTACATATACGGAAATTCTAACCCATAGGAACGATCGCCCTCAAACAGGAGGGAGCTCTCTCTCTCTGGAGGCTCTCGAGGCTCTCCTAACCCGTCTTTCGTGGACTGCTGTCAGCGATTTGACATTAGCCAAAGAGAGATAAAGTTGATAACAATATCTTATCGTGTAGCATTGAATCAAACACACATACTCGTACTCTGAAATTTAAGCAACTGTATCTGGACTTGACTCATTCGCGATGATAGCGTCTGTTGTGTCTGAGGCGCCCAGTCGATGGCTAAACAATTTTGCTTGGCTAATACTTTGGCAGCTTACGTTCCCGTACGTTCCCGGGCAACATTGTTCCAGTCAAAAGGTAACTATAAACAAATGGAAAAGCTATCTATTGATGGCCAGAAATACCCATGCTCACCATGCTACGAGCATGCATATGACCAGCGTGATTCATTCCCCATTTGGGTTTTCTTGCCCCCAACTTGATCGATCAGTCGTAAATTGGCTTGGAGCCTTACACATGTTTTGATTTATTTCGAGTGCGAGTGCACCCATTGGTATGGTAAGCATGTGAGAAAGTTGTACATCTGGAAGTGCACATAGGGGCTTAATTTTGTACTTTGCAAATATATTTTTAGATCTGAAAATATAGAGGGTTGCACAAGTAACATGCCTGGTGGTTATCGTTACATTGAATTCTAAACTTAATGGATTTTATTGAGATGTATATACTATATGCATACCGTTGTCCCTTCCGTTTTATAGATCGGATTGAACCGTTTAGGGTCTTATGCTTGGATTATAATTCCCTAACATATTATATACATCACTAATTCCTAATTCCTTCCTACTAATACTCACATACCTTTCTCGTAATTAGTAATTGTATTTGTGTGTTTTAATGCTTGCTTAGTTCTTTTAGTAAGTTTAGTTCTAATTTTCCTCGAATATTAGTCTGACACGTCGCGCGTCATGCGGTGGCGCCCCTCGTTCAGCTGGGCGGGAGGAGGTCTGCGTTCCTGCCTGGGATCCGTGCCTTCTGCTAGTGTCGGATGGGCCACTTGACGGTACAGTCATGGCATATCAACGTCAAAATATAAAACAAATTAAAAAAAGATACTCGTATGCACTACAAATATCTGACCATATCTTACATACAAATATTGTATGCATGTACTATATATAATTTTGTATATATATAATATTGATAACACTATTTCCCCGATATTCCAGGAAAAGCTTTTCAATGATTTTATTATTATATGTACATACATACATATGCATTCACACGTACCTGGGCGACGGTTTCGCTTTCATGAGGGGCCGGTCGTAGGACTTCGAACTGGAAATGGTGTGTCACCATCATCGATACGAGCAATTCCAGACAACTTAGTCACTTCCATTGATTTAGTGGGCGCGATTATTACTATTTTCAATTGGGCAGTACCATTGTCTGGCAGTGTGAGGCCTGAAGTCTGAGTATGCATTTTTATAATGGGTTCCATGAAAACAAAGTAATTAATAGAATTTTTTACAAAAAGAGAAGGGGGAGTCTTACCTCAATTCTTTGGAGCATCTGATTCTGAAGGATTTGGAGTCTTTACATCTCGGACTTTGTGCCGTTTACCAATGGAATGGATGGATACCTATGCATGTATCCATCACTCAGTCTTAAACTATGATTTATAGGCCAGAGGATGGGTTAAGCCTCCCAATAAGCCTTTAGCCGTGAGTAACCATCATCATATACAGTTTATCTGTCATAAGGCATCAATCTATACCAAATGGAACTAATTATTAATCATTTAAAGGTAAGGGCTATCTCTCTTCTCTCCATCAGAGGGCGCACACTGCACGAGGGAGAATGTGTAAGGGGAGTGTGGATACCAAATTTGGTTGCTCTAGCTTTAATGATCTCTAGGTGTTTATCGGGAGGAACAAACAGACATGGCTATATCGACTCGGTCATTTATGCTGATCAAGAATATATATATTTTATGAGGTGGAAAACGCTACCTTCTTGGTGTTACACACATCCACTTTCACCATACATCTAATATATGTACATACCTACCCCTATACTCTTTAAGTATCGGTTATAAAAACCAAGCACATTGATGGAATAACATTTCTATAGAACCTCTTAGTGGAATTCAATTTTTTTGAATTTCATTGCATATTTTTGGGTATAAGTGAGTATTATAGTTATTTTTTAACTACTCTCAAAGTTTTATTCATACAAATAGATTCCCAGGTAAAAGTATTTTGTTTTTAATTAACAAAAAAAAAGTATACTGATTATATATATTACGCACCACAATAAATCTCATAAATTCTAAAAAGAAATCACATAAATACTTTCAACACAATATTAATGTTTTTTTTATTTTTATACAATTGTAGGTCTTAAATAAATCAGAAGTTAAAACCAATAATTATGCCCAACAAGGCCTTCAGGGTGTCAAAATAAAAAGTACATGTATATCAGATAATAAAGAAATAGAAAATTAATTGACAGCTGTAATTTATAGTTTGTTATCTTTTCAGTTGAAAATAGTCTCGTTAAAGAAAAGAAAAATCTACTGGCGAGAGAGTCCAGAGCTCAACGACCTTCATTTGAATGGTGGTAATCGAATTGGTATAATGCTGCTGTTGCTACTACACCTACTGATTATACGGTTAGTGCCCACCAGATATCAAGCGGATTTGATATGGGAATCTTAAATAGCCGCTAGATAACTTTAATCAATTTCGAACAGAACCAAAGGCTGATAGACGGACACGAAAAAAATTCCAAAGAGGTTCATGGGGGTTTGGGCATGGATCGTGTAAGATCCGTGGATCGTGAAAGAGTGATGAGGAGAAGAATCTAATCGAAAGATAATCGTAGATACTCCACAAGTAGTGGGCTAACACTCGACTCCGAAAGCGTAGAGCTAATCTATCGTCACCGGAAATTCAAATCATTTACTAAATGGAATAACAATAAAAACATATCAAAACAAAACATATGGATTGGATACCCTTCTGACAGTCCACTTACAGTTCAATAAACACTCGAAGTGTTTATAAATACATGCCATTATTGGGTCCTAATCAAACTCTGGGCAATTTCGGTGGCAATTTTGTCGCCAATCCACGATTGCCCAAGAGTCAGTCTTTCTTTTGTCCCAGAAGGTAGCACGCGCGCGCACTATATTCTCTACGATTATAATGATTTAAGCTAAATACAAACTGAAAGAACATATATAAAGTAGACATATATGTAGATAGATAGATAGATAGATATATTATTAAATAGTTGTGATATGGGTGCATCCAAGAAGAAGCTCGCTGATCCACTGCGGATACAAATCGGTGGTGGTGGCATCAATGGTGACCCCAAAAAGCAGCCGCAGCCCCTCAATCGTGTGACGACTACCAAGTACACCTGGATGACATTCCTGCCCCTCAACTTTTACGAACAGTTCCGCAGAGCGGTCTACTTTTACTTTCTGATCATCACAATCGTCTCATTCTTCGTGAGTAAGTTTTGTGCATATTTTAAGCATGCCCAAACTAATTGTAGATCTTCTATTCCAAAAACAGATGACACGATATCTCCGCTTGTTTCATTGATTCCTTTGCTGTTTGTTATGGTCATAACAGCCCTAAAAGAGGGCCTGGAGGACCTCTCACGTTCAAGGAGTGATAAAATTGTCAACACTGCCAGAGGTACATATTTTTCATAGTCAAGGGAAATTTATTCATCCGTATGCTGCCGTTCCTTTCCAGTCACCGTCATCCGCAATGGCCAGGAGCAGTGCATCGACTCGGAGTTCATTGTACCCGGCGATCTTGTGGTTGTGACCAGCAATGGCGACATACCCTGCGACCTGGTGCTCCTCCAGTCATCGCGAACAGACAACAAGTGCTTTATTACCACAGCCAATCTGGATGGCGAAACGAATCTGAAGACCATCTTTGCCCCAACGAACTACACGCTCGCCATGGAGGGCTGCATTGTGTGCGAGGCGCCAACCCCGGATCTCTACAGCTTCAATGGACGGCTAGAGCCGGAGAGTGATGGCCAGGCTCTTCCGTTGACGCTTGAGAATCTGCTGTTGCGTGGCGTTCGTGTCAAGGGCACGGAGCGTATAGTGGGCTGTGCCATCTACACGGGAATGCACACTAAGCTGCAGCTGAACAGCCGCTATACGGGCAACAAGTCCGCTTCCAGCGAGAAGTACATCAACAAATTCATGGTGGCTCTCATCCTAGGCATGATAGTCGTTGTGGTGATACTATACATGATCGAACGGCACAAGGAGGCCAAAGTGGTGCCGACAATGCCGTACCTGGGACCACCGCCGAACTTCAATTCGTTCTGGCAAATCTTCGAGGACTTCCTGTCCTTTCTGCTGCTGTTCAACTACATGGTGCCAATATCCGCCTACATGAACATCGAGCTGTATCGCATAGCCGGCTCGCACTTCATGCAATCCGATCTGCATTTGTACGACGAGGAGACCGATCAGCCCTGCCAGGTGAATGCCTCCAATCTGAATGAGGAGTTGGGACAGGTCAACATTCTGTTCTCGGACAAGACCGGCACTCTCACCAAAAACCTCATGAACTTTCTCAAATGCTATGTGGCCGGCAGGGACTACCATCTGCAGAGGACCCAGCTCTATTCGCCAGCCTCCGATGAGAAGTTGGATCTGGAAATGCTGGAGGTAAGGGGCTTAGCATTGAAAATGTGATCGCAAATAAGGTTTCGATTCACTTACAGACGGAGGCCATCAAGTTCTTTGAGGCTTTGACCATCTGCCATACGGTGGAACTGCTGCCGCTGTCAGGTGAAGGCTGCTCCTCCGAAGCAGGACTATCCGAAAAGAGTAGCCTTATGTCGACTGGCGATGTTGTGGGCCGATACCAGGCCTCCAGTCCCGACGAGAAGGCCCTGCTCGAGGGTTGTGCCAATCTGGGTTTGGTTTTCGAGGGCTGCCACAGCAATCGCCTACGCGTTCGTCGCTATCCAAATGGAGAGGAGCTGCAGTACGAGCGTCTTCATGTGCTCGAATTTAGCTCGGAACGGAAGCGTATGAGCGTCATTGTTCGGGATCGGCAGGGCACCATCTGGCTGTATAGCAAGGGTGCCGAAAGCATTATCTTTCCGCGCTGCAACAGGAGTCCCGAGCTGGTTCGGACCGATGCTCAGATCACGGAATATGCTAAGCAGGGTCTGCGCACTCTGGCCGTGGCCAGACGCATCCTCACCGAGGAGGAATACACCAGCTTCATGACCCAATACAGGAATTCAAATATACAGCTGGACAACAGGAAGGACCTCATAGCGAAGTGCTACGAAACTGTGGAAATCGGACTCGATCTGCTTGGGGCCACTGCTTTGGAGGATGCCCTGCAGGATAATGTGGGCGAGACAATGGGTGCTTTGAGGGCTGCGGGCCTAAAGATATGGGTACTCACTGGCGACAAGGTGGAGACCGCCTTCAACATTGGCCTCGCCTGCCAGCACATATCTCCCGAAGCACGGGTACACTATATGGTAAATGTGACCGAACAACCGAAGCTACTGTCACAGCTCGGAGAAATTGATGCTGCCATCGGAAAGCACTCAGAGGATGCCCTGGTGATTGATGGCGTCACGGTGGCCGCCCTGCTGACACACACGCCCAACGAGTTTGCTGATGTGGCCCTCAAATGTGGAGCCGTACTGTGCTGCCGCTTAAGTCCGCTGCAGAAGAGCGAAATTGTGACACTAATCAAGCGAAGGAAGAAGAGCCACATCACGGCGGCCATTGGAGATGGAGCAAACGATGTGTCCATGATACAGGAGGCGCACATTGGCATTGGGATCGCGGGGCGTGAGGGCAAGCAGGCGGCACGCAGTGCGGACTATGCGATTGCCAAGTTCGAGATGCTACAGCGTCTGCTCCTCGTCCATGGGCACTACAACTCGGAGCGACTGGCCTTCCTGGTGCTCTTCTACTGCTACAAGAATATCATCATCACTGGGTGCATGGCCCTGTTCCAGGTCTACGATCTGTATTCGGCCACAAATGTGTACAACTCTCTGTTTTTGTGGCTGTTCGATATTGTCTATATCTCGTTCAGTTTTACCATTTTGGCTATATCCGATAAACCGTACAGCGAGGAGACGCTTCTTAGGTGAGTCCTTGGGTATTGGTTGGAATCGTACGTCTGTATATCCTTTTGGTGTCTCTCTCTCTCTCTCTCTTTAGATATCCAGAACTTTACAAGCAACTGTCCCATAACAAGCAGACATCGTGGGGTATCTTCAGCATGTGGATACTCAATGGTGCTCTCCAGTGTCTCATTATATTCTACTTTGCCTATGCCGTACTCAATGACGACAATGTAGTGTACAATGTGGGGCAGACCGCTGGTTTCCAGACCTTTGGCACCATGCTCATAACTATTATTGTGATTGTGGGCAACCTGAAGCTCCTGCTGGTGGCCCACTACATGACCTACCTGAACTTTGCCATTATTTTGGCCTCCATTGGCGCCTTTATGCTGACAACGTACCTTTACAATCTGCTTACTAGCTCGGAGCTCTACTTGGTCTACAATCTGCTGCTGGGCTCTCTGCCCATTTGGCTATATACGATCATATGCTCGGTGACTTGTTTACTACCCGATTTCACAATGAAGGTCGTTAAGGACATGCTCAGGCAACCAACGCCGCCATCCGACATAAAGCGAGCACCAAATGAATGCGACAATCCTAAAGATGTGAATGTCTGAGAAACTTTTATAAAGTATAATGAATAAAATGAATACAAATAAAATTGCATGTCTTACTGGGGGGTACTCTATGATTTTTCCATGAGGTGGATGCCACTGTTCGCTATTTGAGAGGGTTTTAGGGCACAGTTACTAAAAAAAAGATGTCTAAGTATGATATCACTGGAGTCTGCTTTGTTACTTTTAGTCTCTGAAAACTGGGATTTCTTGACTCGGATATTGATGCTGATCAAGAATATATATCTTTCCATTTGACTTTTGAAGAGATTCTAAAATTGGGCGTTATTCGCCGATTGGCGCACTCTGTTTTTACGAGTAATGAGTAATTTGCCCATCTGTTCATTTTCTTTTGGACAAGGATTTTTGGACTAGTTCTGGTTCTGAGGAGCTGTCCAATACTCAATCTCTAAATTGCTAAAACTTAGAATAAAGAGCGGTAATATCAGAGAGTTAGTGAAGTCTTAATAGTTGGTCGTTACATTCTGACCCTCTCTAGGTGATTCCCCATGCAGCCTTTTTAGAGATGCGCTTTTTGTATCGATAAGCTCATATCACATTTATGACGATAATGGACCGAGTAAAACTCATTTACAGAAGCGATTTGTACATTTATACAAATGCTATCGACTACAGATTCGTGATCCTTCAAAAATGCCCAACAAAAAGTGATCTTGTCCTGCTTCAGACGGGTTCTTATCAAAATTAAAATATATATCGATATATTGATACATCCATATATTCACATCCCTATATTAAACATATGGTCACACTACAATAAAAGTATGATGGCATGGCTAAATGTTCTAAATATAGCTAGAAATATTCGACGGAATATCAAAAACGAAGAATATGTAAAATAGAACTTGAATTCGTCAGTATATTTACGGTATATTTTGAAAATGAGGCGGTATGTTTCGGTATATTTCTGAGGGTCGGACGGTATATTTTATCGATAAGTCCGCGGTCACACTGATGGTCACACTACAAAAAAAATTTGCTAAACAAAATAAGTAAAAAGTGAATATTTGTTAATGTGCATTCGATTTTCCGGAAAATGGAAGTGGAATATGAGGACTCCGGCTGGCAAGGCCGTGCCAAAGCCCAGTCCAACTCCGAGGTAACAAAGATTTCGGCATTTGGCTTGCTCCCGGACGCTCTGATGCCGCCAGGCAGCTGTGGCGGCAATAACAATATGGATTCTGTTGTATTTTGGGAAAAATTTACGAGAAGTTTTTAATTTTTAGGAAGTGCACGAGGACAACCCACAGAAGACCATACAAGAATGCCTGGAGAAATTCCTAACACCGGACTACATCATGGAGCCGGGCATATTCACGCAACTGAAGCGGTACTTCCAGTCTGGCGGCTCCCCGGAGGAAGTGATTTCGATGCTGTCGGAGAACTACAAGGCGGTGGCCCAAATGGCCAACTTGCTGGCCGAGTGGCTCATTCTGGCCGGCGTCAAGGTGACCGATGTCCAGGCCATGGTCGAGAATCATTTAAAAGAGATGATTCTCAAGTCCTTCGACCCGAAAAAAGCGGACACCATATTCACGGAAGAGGGCGAGACACCAGACTGGCTCACCGAGATGATCGATCACTATACATGGCGATCGCTGATCTACCGCCTGGCCGAGGAGTATCCCGACTGCTTGATGCTGAACTTTACCATCAAACTGATATCGGATGCGGGATTCCAAAGTGAAATCACCTCCATATCGACAGCTGCCCAGCAAATCGAAGTTTTCTCGCGCGTTCTCAAGACCTCGATTGTTAAGTTTCTCAACAATCCGGACGATGTGCATGGCGCCATACAGGAGTGCGCCCGCATGGTCTGTCACGGCCAGCACACGTATGTCTACTCGCAGGTGCTGATCCAAGTGCTAAGCCAGGAGCAGAAAGGCGGCTTCAACATGAAGCGACTCTCTCAGGAAATCATTAAATATGCCTTACAAAAGTAAGACGGATCGATCATTCAATGCCCAATCAAACTCCCTCTCTAATACGTCTCTTTCCCGCACAGCAATCAGAACGTGACGCCCATAACGATGGCTCTAAATGGTTCAGCCGTTTATCCACAGGCCTGTCAGGCACTCACATCGATGCTGACCCGCAATACCCTCAATCCTGCCGACATCACAGTGCTGTTCCGCAACTACTCGGGATCTGATCCACCGCCAATCGACCTCATACGCAACCCGCAGTTCCTGGAGCTACTAGTTGATGCCTTATTCCGCTCTGGCGTCAAAATAAACCCCGAACACAAGCCCAAGTACATGTTTCTGCTGGCCTATGCGTCGGCTGTCATCGATCAACCGGCGAAAAAGCGACCCCTGACCGAACGCACGCTGAACAAGGACGAGCTGAAGAGCACGATTCAGGCCATCGAAAAGGCGCATGCCATTTGCAATGTGGGTCAAGGTACCTCAGAGCTAATTGCCGAACTCCAGACGCTGTACAACTGCATCAAGTAGGTATATCTATACTACCCATCTATCTGCATCTGGATTGAATGGTTCTGCGTTTGTATTTGTGCTCAGGTATCCCGTTGTTGGCGTGGGTGTGATACGCTGGATTGAGAACGTTGTGATGGAGCCATCGTTCTTCAAGCTCTCCACCGACAGCTGTCCCACCCATCTGGCCGTGCTGGACGAGGTGGCGGCTGTCCATCCAACCCTGCAACAGCAAATTCTCTTCCTGCTCATCCGCCTCTTCGAATCGAAGCAGGACGAACTGGAGATCCTCGTTCAGCTGGAGATGAAGAAGATGATTTTGGATCGCATGGTCAATCTGCTGACACGCGGCTGTGTGGTGCCTGTGCTCCGATATGTGAAGCAATGTTGCGCCATCGAGGACACTGATGTTTCGCTGATACGTTACTTTGTCACCGAAGTCCTGGAGACCATCACGCATCCGTATTCACCAGAATTTGTGCAGCTCTTTCTGCCGATGGTGGAGAATGAGGAAATAACGGGCACAATGCGGGGAGAGGGTGACAATGATCCAGTGTCCGAGTTTATTGGTAAATGGAGACAGCCTTTTGAACCATTTTCTTGTATTTCTCTTAATCTTTTTCCTTTCGTTTCAGTTCATTGTAAAGCGCACTACACCACTGTATAACACTTGCTCAGGGAGTGGACAATACATATATATATATATATTTGTAAAGGATAAACAAAAAGGATTGACGGAAAACAAAGCTAAGGGCAATAAGAAGAATAAAGCGAGAGAGAGAGTCTATTTTTTAAGTCCAGACATCTGTCTTCCCCCCTTTAGTGGAAGAAATGTAGAAACATAGAAACAGAGTTAGAATAGAGTGAAGTTTTTCTCCTCATTCTAAGGCCTTTTTAGCCTTCAAATACTTCCAATAATACATAATTAGATACTTGAATATATAATCTGTTTGTCTCTCGGTATCTGATAGTCATAGATCTTCATCTTCATCAAAATATTGCAAAACAAACAAACAATCAAAAGTAAAAAACAAAAAAGAACAGAAATAAAATAAATAGTTTACATATTTTTTTATTGCAACCAATAAACATTCATACCTCTTACAAAAAAAATTATTAAGCCTTCAAAAACAGCTTTTGAATGCGTGTTCAAAGGTGGCCCTAAAATAAAAACACTCTTAAAATGTATTTAAAAAAATAAAGTAAAGTCAAATAAAATAAAATATATATAGAAGCGAAGCAACACGAAGCGACACTCACTTTCTTCTGCTGCTGCACTCTGCTGCACTTTCAATATATGTATTTATGTACACACTTTCGTTCTTTCTGCCTCTTTTGCGGCATGGCATCGTCTGTTCTGTCGTTCAAGTCGTAGATAATAATGTATTATGATGTAATAATGTATTATGTGCGTGTGTGTGTTTGTTTATACGGTATCTAAGTGTGTAGTTCTGTCCCATAATTAATCCTACCAATTGCAATACATTAGAATACACAAATTTATACGGATATGGTCCTTAATCACAAGTCGATGGCCAACAGCACCATACACACCCCCTGGGTGCTGGCCATCGAGAGTGATACTCACAACAACAACAAAAAAATATATGTCTTTGGCTCGAAATCGTACAATCGATCGATCTAGTGATGGTTCATGCTATGCTATATGTATGTCTGTGCGTTTGGTTTGGCAGCGATGATTGATTACGTTTGTTCTTGTTCTAACTACAAAATAATGTTTTAGTTGTTTTTCTTAACATCTTTACTGTCGCCATCCTTGGCCTGTCCGCGGCCCAAGATCTTGGCCAAGCTATCCCAAATGCCGCCAAAGAAGATGGCACAGCCCAGATTCTCCAATGGCAGGAAGGGATCGTGTATGCCCAGCAGAATGGACGACAGCTTAAAGTAAACCAAAAAGATTACAATTCCAAAGTACACCAGAGCGTGCGGTGCTGAGATCCAGTCGGTCTTCTTGTCCAGCACAAAGATGATCGAAGCAAGCAGAGAAGCCTTGGTGTAGCTGCAAAAACCACAAGCAAAATCAAGGAATCAGTCTATTAAAATGGTTAAATGGTTAAACCACTCACAAGCTTGGCTGCATGAATTCCATGGCCGTTGGTGTCCATGCGCCACGAATGAGGCGTTCAATCAGCTTGGTGAATCCTGCCCCATTGCCCTTCAGAGTGCCAATGATGATCATGATTATCCAGGCATTCGGATACAGCTTGGCCGCATGCCCCACACCGTCGTAGACCTTTTTTGCCCGATATATCTCCTTCATGGCACTGGCCACAATTTTCACGGGCAGGAATTTGGCCACCTTGTAACCAATATCGAACGGCGTATAGAAGACAACGTACCTACCAAACAGATGCAGATATAGATAGAGATACGGATACGGTTCTTTGGGGGGGTTTTGGCTGGAATATATTTACCATACGGCTGTGCCCACTAAAAGCTGGCCGGTATTTTTCAATGGTGCCAGTATGGGTTCGCCGAGCAGGCCATTGGCCACCATGCCACCGGCAAAGATGACGAGCATGGTCGAGAGCCAGCAGGCCAATGGATGCTTACGGGAGAAGGCCTGTGCATTGGCGCCCAAGTCCTCGCGCACGGCCAGCGCGGCAAGTAAACTGTGAGCAATGTCGAAAAACGGAAACATTTTCAGCTTGATGACCTGATTGGCCACATCCAAAAATGCTTCCGGGTCCATGATCACAGCTGATCTTGTATCCTGCCTTCACGGATGATAAATCTGCGAAATAGGTAGGGATATGGATAATTCTTTCAAGTCTTGCTATTGAAGATCTTTCACCCCCAAATTTGGCAAAAATAATGTTACATAATACTTCAAAAATTGTAAAAAGGCCAATTTTATCAAATGAAATGTTTGTACCAGTTTAGGATGTATATATCCCATATGTACTCTCCCTATACAAACAGATGCTTCTTTATTGTGATTTCTTACAGACGAGAAGATTGTAGAATAGATAGAATGAGAGGCTATTGACGGATTCCCCCGCAATTGAAGACAGAAAGAAGACTCTTTGAACTGCAGCCCGTGTACGTACGTACAACGTACACGCGCCAGACGGGCCGCGCCGGGCCGGGCCGGGCATGGCATGGCATGTAGAAGAGTTGTCGAACTGTATGTTCATTTAGACACAAAAACATAAAAACACACAAATTCAAACTGAAAATTGTCGCTGTTTTGGCCACACAGCAGCTCCAAAAATAAATTTCGCTAATGAATCGGTGAGGGCTGTTAGAAGAAGAGGCGCGCACCGCACCGCATCGCGCCGGGTCGGATACGAGACCGAGACCGTGCGCACACACAGGTCCGTTCCGTATGTGGCAGTGTGCAGCAGCCCACATATACGGGTACGGATACGGATACACGGGGTACGGAACGCGGGGATTGGCTGCGGTGGCTGTGCCTGTGCCTCCTGGCTATTTTCGAGCGGCGTACATTTGGAGAGGCTACGTAGTATACAAAAAAAAGTATATGTACTCCACTTTAAACGCCTCGTTCCGGACTCCAGCCAGAAAAATATCATAATATATCCGGACCCATGTGTCTGCAGATTCTACGGCTTTTTTACCGGGCCATGCGGGAAAATAAATTAAAATAACTAACAAAAAAATGTGTGGTACCTACGTCTAACACACACGCGAGCGAACGGATAAACGGATAGCAGAGTGCAGCACGAACACGGGGAGACTAGGCCGCCAGGTCCCGTGTGTTACATGCTCGTTGTTTGTTGGCTATTTGTTGCTCTCCCTCTCTCTCTCTCTCTCTCTCTGTGGTCAAATGTTATATATTTAGAATTTCTACGAGTTTTCAGAGAAGCAATCTCTCGCAATATGCCTTCTATGAATACCTATATGTATATGCCGTCCATACACAAAATGTACGAGTGGCGCACTCGTATGTATCTTACAGATGGCGGGGGCCAGCCAGCCAGATCAATGGGGCGAAGACCCAGAGCTTCGTATTTCATACAGAAAAAGCGCCCATAAGCCATTCTCCGGAATTCCCTCGATTCCCAGAGACCATTTCAAACTCAACGGACATTTGCTTGATGTGTTGTGTCTCTTTTGTTTACGTGGAAATAGGTGAAAAGAAAACAATCTCTCACCTATAGAATATTACACAGAAACAAATTTAAGCCGCATGAATCATCCACCACTTATCACTCAAATGTTCTTTGACTATTAATTCTGTCAAATGGGCGGATTTGCTCGCCGTTTTGGTGCTTACATAAATATGTTTTTGTTGCAGATAAACATAAACAAAACACGATAAGATAGGCCGAATAACTATCGATAACCATTTACTGCAACAGATTCCGGCTCGTTTTTTCGGGGAACTTTGATCAGGGAGCCAGTGATTGATGAACGCACTTGATTAGTGATTATGATGCATAGTTTCAAGCACTTGATTTTCAGAAAGTGAGCGTAAAACCAGCACGATACCGTTTCTTGATAAATGATACATTGCTGTTGGAATCTATCGATAGCTGACATATCGATAAAAATAAGATACAAAGAAATAAACAAGCGAAAAATAATAAGAAAAACTAAGAATTTAGCCCAATATTTCCGTTTTATGAAGAATAATCCAATTTGGCGTGACTGTAGCGACGCTTCGAAGCCGGCTATTGACCACATCGATAGGCTTTGATCCGATTATATTTACGATGGGACGATTACCTTGTATACTCAAGAAAGTAATATTCAATACACTGCAAACTATATACATATATACTTGTATAATTATTTTCAAAAGTGTTCCTTTTAAATGAAATTCGCGCTGCAAATATTTGAAATGTATCGTTTTAGTTCCTCTCCGCTCTATTAGTTATCGTCTTTCTAAGTCGGGAACTGTCCACCACCGGTGCCGATTTCGAATTCTGTTTGTTGTTTATTCGTGCACAGCACAGCAATCGGCGCTCGGACTTAAAAAAAATACGAATAATGTAAAGTTTGTGTTACATATAATTGTCCATTCATTTTCCCCACCATACCAGTAATTGTGCGAAATTTTCGGCACAACAACAATTTCAAGTCAAGACGAATCTCTGCCACTTTTCGAAGGCACCGAATCTCCCACACAATCGCAGCACGGACGCACACACTCCCATATAGCAACGTACGTGTGTAGTATTTGTATGGCACATGCACAAAAAACTGGTGTATGTTTGATTTATAACTAAAGTGAGATTAAGTTCGAAATCTCGGTGGTATAAAGGTGAGCTATTTGAGTATAGTTTTGTGTTGATTTTAATGTGATTTTCTCTAATTTTGTTTGTAATCTCCACCAAAAAAGTAAATTGCCTTGTAGCACTCACACACAAACAAACAGCCATGTGTAAATAAGTTGACTTTTTGTGTGCAAGCGTGCGTGTGTTTGTGTGTGTGATGCGTGAATCTTGGCTTTGATTTGGTAAAAAAAAAGCAATAAAGCAAATACATATTTAAATAATTTAAAGGTCAATTCGAATAGGGCCTTTATTCCCATGAGAGTTACTTACTAAAACTAGCCCACCCCACTCATTAAAAATATCCCAAACTGCCTAAATTTATGGAAATGCTAAATAGATCTGTGTGCTTTGTCTCAATTTCACTTTCGACCCACTTCGGTGGAAAATGTCAAATGGAACTGGGAACAAGGCTAAAGTACGTGTTCTAATTGGGAAATTACCGTTCGTTACCACTCTATGTATGCATTGTTTGTATCTACTGTACTACTATTTATAATACTATGTGTCGTTTGTTCAGCCATAACTTCTTTCGAAATAATAAACATATTTATTGGCAAGCCCCACGTCCAGTCATTGTGAAACCAGATACTTGTCTGTTCTTCAATCACAGCGCGAACAGCTCCTCCGATAAGTAAAGAGATCTTTTTCATATATGTAAATATTTACACATGTGTGTCTGTTTGTTTGTTAGCCCGTAATCGAGCAGTGCCGAGCCGAATATGGCATAAAAATGCCGAGTAAGATGTTCTCGTAGACAAAAATTATGCAAACGCCACAGATTTTGTTTTCTACCCAAGAAAGATCACGGTTTTTGGGGTTTGTTCACTGATAAGGAAAAGATATCAAGTGAATCATATTTCACGTGTGTTGTTTGTTTTATGCGTTCTACCTCCCTCCAATCCACTCCACGGCACACCGCTCTACTCCACTCCACTCCCCCCGCCCCCACACAACTTTCATTTTGCCGTCCGAGTGCTAGTAGTCGATTTCTAAATTGTAATAAAAACAAAAAATCATTTTTTCTGAATTTCGTGACCGACTTTCAGATGGCGTCCAACAGCCCATCGAAGAAAAAATCCTCTGGTATGCGCGTTTTGTGGATACCAGGCAGAAAATCCCACCATCCCAAGGGCCGCTATAGCACCACCAGTAAGCACGTCTCGTACTCGGGTCCGCAAAAGAAAAGCGAGGTGTGGTCCTTGGGAGGCAGCAAGGCACAGACCGAGCTGATTGACTTGTAAGTAAGAGGATGGTTTTATTCTCGGAGGGAGATCCAAAATATAATGCAAATGCATGCCATGCCCTACCCTCCCCTCCCCTCATACAGCAGCCCATGGATTCACAGTCGAGCTTACGATTTACTAATTATAACAATTGTTGTGCCTACCCATACCTGACACTCGTCGCTAATCATTGCAATATAATACTCGCACACGCAATCGCCCTGGCAGCTGTTGCATAAATCGATTCTCTGATGAATGTATCCGTAATCTTTCAGCCCAATGTCCGAGGGTCTAGCTACACCATCATCGTCCCTGAGCATTGTGGCCACTTGCTCGTTAGTTCAAAGCGTGAAACTCGATCATCACACTTCCTCTGATGATTTAGTCGGACTTTCAGAGACTGCCACGTTGCCCGCTTCGCCAGGAGCTGAAGATACTCCGCCACACAGTCCACTCTCTGAGGCACCATCGACGCCGTCCACAAAAGCCATGACTTCTCCCAATGTTATAACAACAGCAGAAGTGCAGAATTTGGTAAATAATCGTTACAGATGGGAGGGAGCGGAGCCATCAGCCAATCATAATTGCAATCTGTTTTCTGTTTGCAGCACAACTTTTTGTGTCCCGAAGAACTGCCCAAGGTGCCAGGACATTTGGCAGCAACAGCCGAGGCAGAACTGGCACTTAACAGCTCGGCAGGCACGACAGCTTCGATAGCAACGACATCCTCGCCACTGGTAAACCGCAAGGCAGAACCCCAGCAAATGCCAGCAATAACATCGCACTCGCAGCAAGCCTCACCCCAAAAGACCAAATATAAGAATCACAACAACAATCAGGTAATCTACATTACTTATCCTTTCAATCCACCTGTATTTATTCATGTTTTTTGTATGTTTTGTATGCTCAGGAGGATATCAATTCAATTGAGAGCCTCTCCAGTTTTCCACGCTTTCAGGGGAATGCCGCTGATTTTGATTGGATCGACGAGATGGTGCAGCAACGGAACTGCAACGAACTGATGCACAAGAACAAGCGCAAAAAGGGCTCGAAAAAGGCCATCGAGAGTCTCGAAAAGGACCAATTGGATGGCAAATCCTACGATTACAAGACCAAGGACAATATTGATAACAATGATGGTGATGAAAAGATGGTCACATGCCTCTACTACTCGCTCATGTGCTGCGACTGTACTATATCATAATCGAATGAGAGCGTTTAAGCCTCTCCAGCTACATATATCCATGTAAAATACCTCTTTAAACCTACCTATGTATAAAATATGTACGTTTTTTGATACGATACCTTTTAGTAGTATAATAATCCTCGAAAAGAACCCGACCCCAAAATGAAGACACGACAGACATTTAGCATAAAACAAAATTCAAATCCGTACGCCCTCAGTAGCTACAGACAGAAGAATAACTGAAGTATTAACGAATTTATAATGATTTACATGGAAGGTTGCACTATAATTTACAAAACAAAAACCACAAAACAAAAAAAACATTCAAATTAACGTCCGTACTCTATAAAAGAATACGAGTTAGTGTGTCAGAAAACAATCTCGTTTTGTATGTACATTATTAAAGCTATTTTGTACTTTTGTAAATAAGGTATTTTCTACAAAATACACCATAAAATAAATACAAAACTTGTAGCTTGTATTATTTATGCGCCCAAAGCGAAAGAAGCTCTTGAAGATGAAACCCACTATCGGGCAATGTGTAGAAGAGCCAAACCCTTTACGTGCTGCTAACCCCCTGCTAGAGTAGATGCAGCTCTGTAGATTCTCAATATTCTTTGAATATTCCGAGTCCAACAACATGGTTATTTCATAGACTTTAATAGAACCCTATTAGGGTTCCGAAGAGACCGAAGGGTCTCTCTCGCTCTCTCTCTCTCTGTGTGCATACTGGCCCTCGAAATGTACTTTGTATTCTTTCACTTAGGGAAAATTTAACGCTTTGTTTTCTTGATACGAGAGATCTGTTGATAGAACCCACTTTAAAGGCCATGGCGTTGTCCCTCTGTTCATGTATGCATGTATCCTTTTGCTTATGGCACATTTTAACATTACTCGAGGTCATTGAATCGTTATGCAAAGCATCCCAAAGCAATGACATTTTGTTTGGTAACTTTGGTCTTGTTTTATGACCAGTTTGGATCGTAATGAAAACCAGTTTGAAAGCCAGAGCCAAAATTAATTTTTCTTGATCTTATTTCGAATTAAAAACGAATCAACAAGGTGCGTGCGATCTATACAAACAAGATTCGCAAGGTAAAGCAAAGAGAAAGCCCAGGTATTTGGTGACGTGACGAGGCTAATCGTAAGGCTAATGATACGATACCTACATAAAGTAGAATTACGCTCAATATGCTGAAAGAAGAACACGGGTAACATTGGTTTTCAACTTGACATAACATTTTTCATAAAAATTTAATACAAACATTAAATTTACAAATATATATATAAAAACAATTCACAATCACATATAAATTTTTATCATTTTTTGTTTTCGGGATGTTAAATATTTCGATTTCGCTATATACCTCCAAAGTAAGGTGTTTTTTTTTTTTAATTTACTAGTCCAGAGAGAGAGAGAGAGAGAAGGCGCGCAAGAGAAATCCAAGAGAAAATCGCGTTGTCAATTGCGGGTTCCATCAATCAATCAATCAGCTGAGGATATTATTGCTACAGCTAGTAGTTGCTGCTGCTGCTGTTGCTGTGGCTGCCGGATCTCTGTACGTATTGTTGGATATAATATCATCTGGTTCTCTTCCATTTCTATTCCCGTACTCATTGCAACTTCTTCTCTTGGGGACGGGGGCGTGGCCACCGGCTCCCTTGCAATGAAACTCAATCGCATCAATATCTTTTGTACTCTCAATGTAAAATTCGTTCCCATGTATTGTGCCTTTGGGGTCATAAACGATCCGCTTCACCTCTGTCGTCACATCCAACATATCATCCTCTGTATTATCAGCATCATCATCATCGGTGTCATCGTCCTCGCCCACATTAAATATAAATCTGGCCTCATTGCTTGTCTGTGCGGCTGAGGCGTTCTTCTTTCGACGACTGCTCCCACCCGACGACGATTTGCTGGCTATCTTTCTATATCTTACGGAATTCCTCGATACATAGTTGCTGTTTCGCTGCAGAAAGAACAAACATTGATTTACAAAAGCTTCAATTATTCATATGTTAGATGTCTGTTTACCTGTAGAACAGCGAAAATAATGGAAAATATGGTAATAATAAGCAAACAAATGGCCACTGCAATGGCCGTGATGGCCGTCAAAGGAGAGTCCAGCCGCACAAGGAACTCATTGCCATTGCCCTCACTGCCTCCAAGCTGGGCATCAGCTTCAGCATCGCCGCCACCGCTTTTGTACATGCTCCCACTGCCGATGACTGTACGCCGTTTACCGCCCGTAGAGGTAGCTTTGCATTCACCTGGTCGAAGGATGGTTTTCACAATTATAAGACTTTAATCTTATTGTTCCGATCTTACCCGTTTCCTTGTCGCAATGGCAGCACGCGACTGATATTGTGGTGTCGTTGGTGGTGGTCTCGTTCTGCTTACAGCATGGCACACACTGGCTGTTTAACTGATCCAAATGGAGGGGCGGTGCGCAGTTCTTGCACGAATACTGGCCAGGGCCAAGGCAGGAGCGGCACGAGTCGTGGCAACCCTTGCAGGTGGATGTCGTGACGTCGTAGTACTGTGAGCTAAGGCACTCCATGCACAGTCCTCCATCGAGCATAAAGTGTGGCGGGCACGAGGAGCAGGCCAAAGGACCGGCATCTGCAAAAACCCAAGTTATTATTTTCCGAAACGTGATGGAGAACAGCATTTTGCACACTTACCATTGCATGTCTTGCAATAGTGATGGCACTTCTGACAGCCAAAATCCGACTTGTAGAAGCCCTCGGGACACTCTGGATGGCATTCGCCGGCTGCCAGCTGCCAGCCAGCAGGACACTGAACGCACTGGTTGCGACGTGGACCACTGCACGTGTGACAGCTGAGATAGCACTTGGCACAGATGCCCCGGTCGCTGTAGTAGCTGTTGAAATGGTATTAGACAATAAATAAAAGAAATAAATGCATTAAATAATCATTTACCCATCGGCACAGGTGGTGCGGCATTCGCCATTCTGCAGTTCGAGGCCCTTGGAGCAGTTGCTGCAATTGGTGCGCGATATGCACTGGCTGCAGGTGTGCAGACAGGGCGAACAGACGCCCGTCTCCATGAAGAACCCATCCTGACACCCGCTGACGCATCGGCTCAGCTCCAGCAATCGATTTGCGAGGCAGGACATGCAGTTCGTCTCGAGAGCACCATTACAGCTCTCGCAGGAGGCATGACAGGGACGGCACTGGCCCTCAATCTGACTAAAGAATTCGGCTGCGATAGAGGGAATAATATTAGCATAAACGAAGAGAGGAATATAATTTCATTTGACATACATTCATTGCACGCCTCACTTCCGGCCACAATGCATTTGTCCTTCTTGTTCAGCGACCAATTTGCAAGGCACTCGGAGCATATGCCATTGCTGGTGCAGGTCTTGCAGCCCTCCTGGCAGGGCATGCACTCCAGCCGCTTCTTGTCCGCATAAAATGCATCCGGACAGCTATTAAGGCATTGGTTTTGCCAGGCGTAACGGCCTGGTCGACACGTGATGCAGTTCTGGTCCGTTGGGCCATTGCATGTACCGCATGTCGAGTGGCAGAAGGCACATCTGTGGTAATAGAAGAACATCAGGTTTACAATTTCTATGGCAGGGATTTTCCGCTGCTGCACGTACTTGTTATCCTCCGTTTCGTAAGTGTCCAGGGGACAGGCCGAGTAGCATTTATTCTCATGCATCACCAGATGATGGTCACAGCTGGTGCAATACTCGGGATGGTCCTGGCAGGAGGCACAGTTTGGTTCGCAAGGAGCGCAGGTTCGATTTCTGCTATCTGTTTTGGAAAATACAAAAGACACACACACAAAATTATGGTCACATTTAACATTAATTCTTTTTAAAATTCTCTCTTATGGGACCTTAGCAGCATTTAGAGGTATTATTTTTGTTCAATCCAACCCCTCAATCTCGCCTCAAACCAAAAAACTTGTTCATGCTAAGTCTTGCAGGAAAAGAAAAGAGATGGCTATACCTAAGCATCATCTCTCTTGCCGTCTTCTTTCATCTCTGATTGTTTACAAGGATACAAAAAAAAAACCATAAATACCCATTTTTATAGGTATTATAAACGTGTTTATAATATTTTTGGCTATAATAATGAATCAATTATAAACAAATCACAGCTTCAATTGCACTTTTGACTACTGAATGGAATGATTTCTTGGCGAAATACAATTAAATTCAATTATCTTTTGCACTCGTTTGATGGAGAGACCCTTCCACAAGCATAATTGATCCCCACAATTAACCCCTTCTGAATTTCGGAACAGGCGCAGAATATGTTATTTTTTTTTTGCATGTTCTTCCTTCTGTTTGCTTTGCCTTACTTTCAAAATAACCATCTGGGCAGACTTGCAGGCAGACAGCCAGATCGATCACATGCAGATGGGCTGGGGCGCAGGTGAGGCAACTGTCGGGTCCGGCGCCAGCGCAGGTCTCGCAGGAGTCGTGGCAGGGCCAGCAGATGCCCACTTGATTGGGAAAAGATCTAGGCGGACAACGGCTCACGCAGGTGCTGTAAACAAATCGTATTTTGAGTGGTGTTAAATCATTTTTCGCTGCTTGTTTACTTGTCCAATCGATAGTGACTGCAGGCCACACACTGCGTGGGTCCGCGGCCATAGCAGCCCAAGGAATCGCATTCGGCGTCGCAGGAGTACAGCACAATCTTCTCCTTGGTGGCATCGGCTGGCTCTGCTTTCAGCTGGGCGGCCGCAGCGCCAGTGACATTCTGTCCATCTAGCGTAGCGGTGGCCGGTTCTGGTTCCGATCCGGCACTGGTGAAGATATTCTGATAGTTGAGATAGCCCGCAAAGCTGTCGGTGTTGTAGTTGCCGCCCTCGTTGGCCGGCTGGCCGATATTCGAGGCGGATGGGAAGAGAAACGGATTGGCGCCCCCGATGGGGCTACGCATCTGTGGATTCCCAGTCAGCAGCTCCGACTTTAGGCGCATGGGCTGATTGGAGGTTCCATAAAAGATCAGCTGCCATTTGGATAGAATCCCCGGCTGATTGACCCTTCGACGGCCGGCATTTATCACCTGCAAGGTCCAGCGTCCCTCGGCCTTTTCCCCCCAATAATGAACGCTGAGGAAAGGCCAATCGTCAAAGTTCGACTTGACAATGTCGCGCGGTCGTTCAAACAGCAGCGTGCTCGTGGTGCCCATGGGCGAGGTCAGAAGAATCCTCAAATTTCCTCTCGGAAAGAAGCGCAAGGTAATGCGACACTGAACATGCTCTAGATATCGCACCTCATTGATCGTCCCCGCACAGCCATTCACATCCATGTGGGTGGACAGTGTGAAGCCAAAGGAGCCCTCGATTCTCCGATCCTCGTTGTTCTCCCGCGACTTGCAAATATGCTGCGGCGGCACCGAGGTCCACTGCTCTGCCATTGAGACCATGGCCCCCGCATCCATCAGTCCGTAGCCGAATTTGTGACTGTATTTCCGCTTGACGCCATTCGGGGTCCAGCCGCCCTCCTTCTCCAGCGGCGAAGGTCGCGACGTATACACCACCAGGTACTGCATATCCCGCCAAGTGAGATCCGGATTGGCCTCCAACGCTAGGGCACAAATTCCAGCTGCCAGCGGCGCTGAAGCCGAAGTTCCCGTATGCTCCACCGTGCAAATATGATCGGGTCGCAGACGTCCATCCATATCGACGGTGGCCACACTCTTGTCATGGCCCGGCGTTCCCGAGCTATAGGTGGTGGCCAGCGTCGACGAGCATTCCTCCAAGTACCAGGGCTTGAAGCCCGCCTGTGTGGCACTCGATATGGAGAGGGTGAAGATCGAATTGGTGTAGCCATCGCAGTTGCACGAATCGGTGTAGCGGCCACCGTTGCCCGAGGCCCAGACAAAGATGGAACCCCTGCCCTGCCGACCGCTGGTCACGCCATAAATGAAGGCGCGCCGGGCCAACGGACCGGGGCCATCCACCGTCGAGCCATCATCCTCGGGTCCCCACGAGGCACTGTAAATATCAATGTGCGAGGGATTCAAACTCAACGCCTGGGCCTCCACTACATCGTTGACTTTGCCATCGAGCATGCGAACACCTAGACAGGGAATAAAGGAGTACTATAAGCCAGGAGAAACTCCAAAGGTCTTCGATACACTTACCACCAATGCTGGCATTGTAGGCCACACCCACGCCACAATAATTGTTAAAGGCCACGGCTGCCACTTCGCCGGCACAACGTGTGCCATGCTTATTGTCGCCATTATCCTGTGGCGTGGGATCCGAATCGTTGCCATTGATATCGAATGAGGCATCGGGATCCTGAAAATGCGGAAAGAGTACGTTTCCGTTAGTGCATATTTTACATAGCACATTTAACATTTATTTACATAGTTCTGGGCCAGATCTGGATGATTTGTTTGGATGCCATCGTCTAGGATAGAGACGACAACACCCTTGCCGGTGTAGCCCTTCTGCCAGGCAGGTCCCACATTCATATCTAGGCCGTCCTTGGCTCCACCGTTCTGTTTGGGCGCGGAAACGAAACAGAAATACAACAGCGATTAGATCACAACTCTAGTCCATACTCGTATACATAGAACAATACTAGAACAAGTGTTATTCCAATCAGTGTTCGAAATACATAATTTACAATAAACGTCTACCATTCTGCTGCTTGGGCTTCCTGTAAATTCAATAAATATGTATCAGTGGGTCGCAGCAACTGGCAGCAATAAGAAACTAAAAAGTGACCAAGACTCTTTTCTTAGGCTTTTAAAGTGTTGCGACTTTGGAAATACCCTCCTGGCTCTCATATAGTAATTATTTGGCATTCTTATACCCTTCCACTCGAAGCCACCATTCCCTTCTTTGCGAAAACTGAAACTTTTGGGGTGTACTCGTACTTTGAACGATACAAAAATTAGGTTGTAGACCTGGTTCGAATGCTTCCCATGCCCATATCTAGAATATAATAAGCGATTTATACACAACATATTTTCTTAAAGCTTAAAACTCTACCCAAATAAGTGTCTGAGTTGACAAGCGAAATGTATAGCATTTTATTTGATTTTTTTGAGACACATACATGCACTCTTTGCAGTTTTTATGTCTTCTTTTCTTTAGCGCTTTTACGCTACTTTTAAGCTACTAATCATGGAAATTGTTCAAAGAATAACAGAGGTATGCCAGGTATGTATTTTATACCAATTTAAATTATATTTTGAAAGCTACATATTCAAGTATTTATGTAATTCCTTGATCTGGCCTACAACCTAATTTTTGTATCTCGAATTTTTCGAACAGAATAGGATATTAAACAGGTCGACAACAGGCCCACTTTTTCTTTCTTTCGGTCTGCTGACTGCAGCTGCGACTACTGATATTTTTAAGGAAAGGAAACCCAGGCAACAGCAAGAGCTTCACTTCCACAGTAAGTTTTCAAACACTGATGCCAAAAGATCTACGTTTTGGTTAGAGGCACATCTATGCAGAACAATCTACAAACATAATGGAATATCTGGGGTACAAGCAAACATTAAACATGACAAGAACAGGGTAACAACAAACATGCATTTTGAAGTGAGAGAATATGGATTTACATACTTTACTCACCAGATACCACTGCTCCTTGAACAAGGGATCCGGAAATATGGAATGCGAGCTAACATCACGATACTCCAAGCGTGGCGAATGCGTGGATAGATGGGGCTCTGGGGAGTATGGAGAAAACAGCGATTCGTCGGGGGCATATTCTTGATGGCTTGATGGACGCAAAACATTATACGGACTGTAGGTGGGCAGATCCTGGTAGGGACCATCGCGCTTCCGTCGTACTTTCTCATGCTGTTGTTGCATCCATTTCACCTATAAGAAAGTAACCATCCCATCATTTCCGCCTCTCCTCTAGTGGGCAGGGCTCTCAGTCCTTGTATATTTTACCTCATTCTCGGATCTCAGATCGCTCTGATGCTTGTGACTGGAACGCAATGAACGCTTCGACACGCGATGATGCTGGAAGACATAATAATCGTCCAGTGCTCCAATCTGCAGAGAGTGAGATAATAAAATGTGGGTTAGCTGGCAGAGGCCCTCAGGGGAGGACGGGGAGGCGCCTTCGAGTCGTCACATACCTGACCCCGATTCACGAAGCCATACTTGTCCGCAATGGCGTCGGCCACATATTTGCCAGCCGGAATGTGTACGGCAAACTCATTTGTGTAGATTGCCTCCTCCGGAATACTGTAGGGGCCAAACACATCGTTCTCATTGAGGAGATGCTGCTGCTCCAGCTGCTCGTGCTCGTGTTCGTGTTCGTGTTCACTGGCATTTATATGAGTATTAAGTATGACCTGCAACTCGTCTGCTAGGGGGTCCGAGGCAGAGTCAAAGTCAGGGTGAGTGTTGGACCTCGCGCTCGCGGCGTTGGCCTTGTGGGAAGTGGTTTGAGTGATTTCTGTTTCTGTTTCAGTTTCAGTTTTGCTAAGGGACAAATTAACAGCCGCCGCATTGCTCTCGGTATCGTTCTTACTGCTGATGCTGCTGATGCCGCTGCTGCTGCTACTGCTGTTGAGTATTCTTCGTGCGGCATTGATTTGTTGTTGAGTTTCGCTCACGCTTTCGCTTTCGCTATATCGAAGAGCACTACTAGTGTTTCGGCTTAGGACTACTAAAACTAATAAAAAATATATACAGCTCTGTGCCATTCGATTAAATGTACATAAATAGACTCTATTGAGTTTTGCATGTGCTGCTGGTGGAGGATGTGGAGGAGGAGCTCTGCTGCTACTTCTACTGCTGCTGCTAGTCTTTGTCGTTGCTGTTGCTTTCGGTAGCGTTTGTTTGCAGTGCTTTCGATATGCGGGCTCTCGGGCAGGACTGGGTCTACTGCCCTGCTCCTGTATGATTGGGAGGATGTTTCTTGTTCTTTTTGTTGTTCTGGTGACACCTCCTAAATCAAGCATTATAAAACTATTCTTCCAGCTGGAGGAGCGGAGCGGGGGTTTTTGGGGGGTTTTTTTTATTAGGGTAGTTGCTTTATTCTCCTGAAGAGTCTTTTTGCAGCAACGTATCGTCCGTGTCCGTGTTCCTTTCTTGTGTCCGTACTCATGTATCTACTGTTTGTGGGCTCTGGTGTCTGGTGTATCTAAAAATAGAATATAAACAAATGTAGCAGAAGAGCCTGTGATCTTAATCTTAATCTTAATCCAACCATTACTATTATCTTCTTCTTAGAAAACAACAAAAAAATATATGAAACGTGCAACGTGGGCGGGCGTCTGGCTGAGAGGGAGACATCTCTGCTGATTCATGACCCCCGGAGTGATGATAAAACGTTTCAGTTTCAGATTTTATTTTTTTCTTTTTCAACACGAAGGTGATTCCCGTTGAGTGAAGCTCTCGAATATATGTATGTACATCTGTACATATATATGTATATTATATTTATTCTCTCTCTGGCTCTGGTGATGCAACAGAACAGTAGCCGAGGCAGTTGGCTGAAGGGGGGGAGGGGGGACTTATAAACAATGACTAAGCAAAGTCATGTCTGAATATCATTAATTTAATAGTATAAAGAAAGAAAGAACAGAGTTACCCTGGAAATCTTTCTTTTCCCTCCCCCCTAAAAGCCTTTCTTTCCCTACCAATCCCTATGCCTTGGCAAAACGAATAAATTACGAGTGCACGAGTGTGGGACTCCTATTCGATTATTCAGAATATGTGCAACATGTAAAACTCTGGGTACAATGCTTGCGCATGGCACTGCCACAGAGGGACAGGGAGACAGACAGACAGTACTTGTAGATTATATATATATGTACATATGCATATATATATATGTGAAAGGAGAAGTAGGAGGAATCAAATGCGAAGAAGAACTGACATAACCATTTTGATTTCCATTCCCCATTCCTTAAGCGATTGTGCACGTCCCGTTGGGGGTTTTTTGTTGTTGTTTTTGTTTTAGGAATGAACACAGAGAGAGAGACAGAGTACGGTACATATGTACGTGCCCCTCTGATGCACATGACGGATGGACGGTATTTATTACCGATAAATTGGTGGTACCGTACATTTTTGGTAGTAGGTACACTAGCGGGCACGTAGATATGTATTGGTACAGTACAGTGAGATTTATGTGACCAAAAGTGTGTGTATGTAGAGCGTGGGAGGTGGAGGAGGAGTAGCAAGTGCAGACAGGCATATCCGCATGCACCAACGGATAAGGAAGGGAAGGCAAGACGACGAAGACGAAGACGACTACGACGACGACGACGACGACGAGGAGACTCTTTAACAATATCTCCCCTCCTCATATTGATTCCGGTTTCTGTTTCACTGTGCCATTTCGCGTTTATACAACATACAACTTCTAGTTTTGCGAGTGGTGGTGGTATGTACATACATCTATGTATGTATGTATGTATGTATGAACATACATAGTATGTATCATTTGTTTGTATAATACACAGATTTTTCATTTTTCACACACAAACACACAGATTTCGCACTAATTGTGCTGCAACAACAATGACACCTTTTTTGTTTTGTTTTTTTTTTGCTGGGGGTGTATTGGTGTACTTTTGATGGTGTGTGACGGAGGCAGCGGCGGCTCAAACCCGACACACACACATACACTCACAGATAAGTACGTAAGAGTTGGCATTTCGTACATACATACATACATGAACATATGAATGCACGTAATGCATAGACAACGGTCAGAGACACATTCAAATTTATGTATACATCAATGTGCATCAGAAACAACAAAAAAAAAAACTGAACCCGTTTCGTTGCACGGATGGTTGGATGGATGGATTATAAGTATTACTCGGTCACATTTTGGGTAAGTACATAAATCACAGCTACAGTTTTTGGCACGGGACTGGAGGACTGTTGACGTCTAAGGGCGCGGGTCAGAGGCGCTCTACGACTTACGCCTTATCAACACAGCAAAATCCGAAACAACTGAGAGACTGAGACGCTGGCTGGTACACTGATTGCGAGGAGGCCCCCAAAGAGAACGCGTGCTTACCATGCGTACATATAGGAACTAACCGAACGGACCCGACCCGACCGTTACGAACAAGCGACGACGACTGCGCTGCGCTCCAGCTTAAACTGAACTTTATTTTGAAGTTAATACTCGTACATACAAACATACAGAGCCAGAGACCCGAGCCGCCGCCGCCGCCACCGCCGCAACCAACAGACGCCTGCCTGGTCGTGTTGTTGGTTGGTTGTTTCTTTCTTTCTCGCTGGATTTTGTGCTAACCGCATATGCATACATATATACAAACATACAATCGCACACTCTTGTCTTACATATAGACATTCGTACATTCGCTTTGCCGCCTTGCCTCTACATATACATACACTCGTTCATACATATGTATGTATATGTGTATATGTCTCTCCAGTTGAGACTAACGAAAGCACAGCTTTAGGAGCTTTCAAAACAAAATGAAATGCAAAACATAACACGCAACGGTGCTGTAACAAAACTAATTAGTATTACGTACGTATGTATGAATGTGTGTGTGTGCGGGTGTCTCTTCACCACATACATACGTACACATTTAAGACGTGTTTTCATATGCAATCTGTACATACGAACAATCAAACAAGGTATATTGTGCAGAGGGTAAGACAGTCCAGGAGATCGCTTCACAGGCTTTGATGAGTGCGACACCTACCTGTGTATGTATTCGTGGATTGCGCCAAGTAGCAGTAGAGTTAAGAGTGACTCACAAAATAGGCTATTCGTAGTCGGGAGTGCCCTACCGATACCTACCAATATACCTTGCTCATGAAGATGTACATATGCTTGGGGTCCATACATACCTAACCTACACTTATGCATACGTATATGTATGTATATTGTGTAGCTGTATGTGTGCTGACATTCAGCCAAGAGATAGCGGTAGCTTCCAACACCGCGCAAGGTTTTTTTGGTTATTTTTCTGTTTTTCAGAGAAGATTAGCGTTTGCGAGCTAAAATTGCTATTTTTTCGTATATGCACACGAAATAATTATTCCACTGTGTTTAGTTTTTGGTAAATCCAATGGTATACTTGTATGTATGTGTGCATGTACATATGTATATCTTCAAGCGCGAAGGTAAGCTCTGCTTCACGTCATATGTACATGCATACGTACATACATACGTACTTTCGTAGTTAGGACAGGTTATGGTTTGCTTTTAATGAGAATGAATAAACCATACATACATATGTATAAACATACATAAACTTGGTTCTCAAAGTTAACAATGGACTTAAAAAGTACACCAAAATGCTTTGTCCATTTAAGTACCCATTTCCAAAACTTTGTCATGGTCACATCTGTTTATTTTACCACAGAAATTAGAAAAATTTCGTTCTAAAAATGATGTAAAGAAGCAAGAAGGGAAAATCAGAACCCTATCCTCATATGTCATACGATTTTGTTTTGATTATTTAAAAGAATGGAGTTCTTGTGCCAACTTTCCACCGATCGTTCTTTTTACGTTAAATAAATAAAGATTACAATGGAAAGATATGTAAGTAAATATGTTCTAATGATGCTGAACTTCGGCTTGAAAATCCTTTCTTTTCTGGTTATCAAAACATATGCGCTTAATCACCATCAGCCGCAAAGTTTATAAAGTTCCGCCAATCTGCTATTTATAGGTCTTCCTTTCACAGCTTCCACGAATTGTTGATCTTTCATTAACAAAAAAAAAGGAAGAAAAAAATAAGTGTGAAACACCTAACAGCCAAGTCGTAATTACTGGGCTGACCAAAGTTTAATTAAATGGCTAAATGGCAGGAAAGTGCCTAACTAAGACTGGAAAGGTACTTACCCCTACCCTGGCGACACATTGACCAGCTACTAGTTGTTTAATCATTCACTCTCCAGTAGTCACTGCGATATTCAACAGTCAGTCACGGTCGCGTGCGCATGCGCCTGCCCCGAAAGGTGGGTGGCTGGATGAGCAAGAGAGAGCGAGAGAGATGCAAACGGCAAACAAACAAAAAAGCACAGCATCCGCGGATGTACGGGGATATCTATGTATGTATGTGCATAGATTGTATGTGTGTATTGGCGAATGCAGGCCCGTTTTAACGCCATATTACGTCAGATCTGAACCGTGGTTTATTTTATATGGGCAACACTGGTCTGCTTGTTGTGCTGTTTGCAGACAGACACATATCTTATTACATATCTTATTGCATACACTGCATCGGCAGACGGGTGCCGGCTTACCCTGTGCGGTCAGTGGCTCAAAGCACGCCAAGAGCGCTATTTTTGTGCCGGGTCTACTATGAGTATGTACGAGTACTCGTACATATTGTACCTGTATCTACATATGTATGTATGTATTGGGATATATCACTTTTTCCACACTGAACTAATTTAAGCAAACATATATGTACGTACGTATGTATGTGTGTATGTACATATGTGCATAATCAGAGTGGCGGGGGAAGCTTTGCAGATGTTGTTTTTTTATTCCCGGCACTCTGCGTAGAGTTCAAGGGTATATTGTATTCATGTAGGTGTATGCGACAGCTAGAGAGAGAGTAAGAGCGAGAGAGCGAGCAAGAGAGAGAGAGCTGAGCTGAGCTAAGCTTAGCTGGAAAGCTTTTCCCAGTATCAGATTATGGTAATTCTTGATCTGGATCAACGGCCTTAATTGCCTTTTATAGCTGCTGGCACTTCTCTTATTTATTTTTCCAAGCCTTTTTCTTGGCAACACCATGACGGGTATATGTATGTATGTATGTCTATGCTGTGGGGGTTCCGGGCACTGCAGAGTTTTCTTTATTATTATGACAGTTGCACATTTTTTTTTACACGGAACAAATTGCCAATAAATTTATTGGCCAAAAACGCCTTATCACAGATAACTATTTCGTGGTCATGCTGCCAAACGGGTCGCCAACTGACAAATAGACCCACAAAAAAAGACGAACCACGGACAAAGTGGTCAAACGACAGTTTCTCACCATCAAAATAAAAATACGTTGATAGAATAGCAATTATTTTGGCACCACTCTCGATTTTCAATACAATACCGTACAGTATATAAGGCTGGGACCGCTTTCTCATTTAGTTTCAATCGGATAATATGTATACTTCACTGAATATTAGTGGAAAAGCTGGTTCATCAGTTCACGAAGAGTCTTTCATTAAATGCACTCAAAATTTAGTATGGATCGTTTACAAGATGCTTTTTAGAGAGTATGTGGCTTGTGCGTTGGGTGCAATAAAATTGAAGTTATTTTCTCAAACCAAATTCGGTTTATTGGTATGTTCATATACCGATATACGATACCCACTAAACTAGATACCATTATGGCGCAAAGAAACCAAAGAAATATTTATAATTATATCATGCTATAATATTATATCATGTGTCGTTGAATGCATAATTGAACATCGATCGCTTGTCACTTTCAGTAACCATTTTTGTACCCACCCCTCACCTGTTTCCAGTTTGAAGAACTATGCTGTGGCCAAGTGCATCGTGCGGTAATTGTTGTTGAAACCTTTTCAAGAATAGTACTCTTTCTTCTATTGGACAAACTGTTCGAGAGTGGTCGTGTTTGCAGTGGCCTTAATTGCATAAAGTCGTCTTTCCAAGTCGAATCGTCAGATTTCCAAAGAGATGGAAACAGGCGTGTGACTATCGGAATCGATTGAAAGTCATTTTATAGGTTCTTCTTTTTATGGTGATAATATATATATGTACGTTACCAATAACTAAATTAAACGGAGCAGGACTGTAAGTACATACATACCTATCCATATCTACACCTACGGCATGCTTTTTCAAATTAGAAGCCGTCCACTAACAGCCCTTTATCAGCGAAAAGCTAGTCAAGGATCGAGCACACGCAGTGCTTGTTGTTATTTGGTTTCTATTCGAGGGCATTCTCTTTGGCAGCATTCCCATGTGCGTATCGTGTCCAGCATTAATATGCCGCGTCATGTGAGAGCGATGATGGGAACACGGACGTTCCCTAGACGTGGATCCGACAAAAGTACTTAATGCTACCAATTATCAAATAAATACACAAACACGCACAGTTTTTTTGTCTTTGTCAAGTATCTAATCAGTTCTTTAATGAAACAAGGCGATGCAATTGACATTTTCATCTTGCAGCTGTCGTAAAAATGTTTATCGAATGCATTCCAAAATAGATAGGCCGTCACTTCATCCAATACCCAAGGTAAATGATGCCGTCCGGTAACGTCTGGGACAGACCCATAGGGATGATAATGGTGTCGATTTCGTTGGTTCTCCTGCAAACATAAAGTGGATTAGTCAAGGCGTCTTTTGATGTCAGGCTACAAGAGTGGCAGCGCTCATTGGAATGGGATTGGCCGCAAAATAACAGAAAATATCGGCACTGAAAAACGTTATTCGGGCGATGGAACAGTTGTGTGTAATTTTTAAGAAGCAGCACTCTAAAGCATAGAGCTGCCAGTACATTATAAACATAGATTACCTGATATAATTAAGCATTTTGCTGACCAACAGACAACAGAGACTGCGGTTCGGTTCTTAAGAAGGAGCGCTGGCGCTCAGGGTACCCCAAATCCAATATGCAATTCTATTCGGGAAACACGCATCATCCATTAAATGAATGTTCGTTCGTTCATATCATACAGATCTTGTGGTTCGCGAATGCGTTTACGTATACTCGTACTATGAAGCCCATCAAAGGCGTACCATACGCCGCCTTGTTCCAAGTCTCTCGCCCGAAGTCGAAGACACAGCATACTCATATAATATATAATATAGTACCCGTACAATGATCTTTAGTTTCGGGTACTGCCTCTCCTTCTTTTCAAAAATTTCGACATCATTCAAACCAAAAAAATATGATTCCAAACATTGTTAGGGGGAAAGATTGTTGGAGGGATTGCGTGATGATCTCTGGATCTGGAGCCAGAGCCAAGACACAGTTTAAGCAAAAATTCAAATACATAAGTTCTAATACTATCAAAATGGGCAATGAGATCGATATTCTGCCAAAACATGCGACTCTGAATCGAGGGACTCATGCAATGGTACAAATACAAATATTTTTAGAGTCGAAACCAATTGAAGAAGCCCAAAAGAAGCCGTCAATTGGATTCGTTGATTCCATATGCATTCAGCATACAATCAAAACAGTTAAGCAGGGATTTCTTGGGATTCTGGAGTGGCTTCAACCATTACTAGATTCAATTTATAATCAATGCAAGTTAATCGAAAATAACACTTAACAATTATGCCAGACAGTGAGTGTGGGAGTGATATACGTTGATATACAGATAGTTTATTTGTTGAACAAAAACTTTGCAGATCTTCAAAGTAGATAGTAGATCTAGTGGTCGTGTCACCAATGCAATAACATTTCTTCCGTTTTGTTGAGGCACGCAGCCTGCTTGCCTCACCAGATAGGGCCGTTCCGACCACTGCTGATGGTAAGACGGATGCTGAAGAGATAACCCCTTATATTCCAACCGATAGACCTTTTTTTAAAAATCATTTTCAGCTAGCAGTTCTTGAAGACAACCTCCTTACATCGTTTTGCAACTCATTCCACTTTTTGGCCCGACTTTCAAAATAATTATCGTAATAGTAACAAGCGTACAGGATCAATCAGAAACCATAAAATGTGGTGTGAAAATGTGTACCGTTGTTAAGCACATTTTTTGCATGCAAAATTGTTTGCTTTGCAATTCTTCACGTTCTTCACTAAAAAACAAAACAAAAAAAAAACCACCTGGAAAAGAAAGCGTTAATGGGGGGAAAAAATAATTATTTTCAATTAGCTGTTGGGAATGTTTTTTTTTTTTGTTAATTGTACTGACATTGTCACAAGGGCTGGGCATTACCTTTTCCCACTCGCCGTCGATGGATACGTGTAACGTCCTCCTCTCCACGAAGAGCATTTATTTTTCTCATGAATAAATCAGCAAAGAGAATTTCCCATTTTCATTCCTTGGTGTCATCATCGATTTCCCAATGGCATTTGCATACCCAATCAATCATTTTCCTTTGAATTAATTTCGTTATTTCGTTGGCAGACATTTTTAAAAACCATCTATGTAGATATGAACATTTTTCTTGACTGGTCTGGCATCTCTAAGATACATTTACAGGCCTCCCCACAATTTCTTTTATACAGAGAATTTTGATTGAGAATTTGCGAGTAGTTAAAAGGAACAGAAAGGCTCTGTCTCCCAGTCTCAAGTCGAACATCGAATGTGCCTCCTCATGCACACGAGGTGTATTTTGTTTTTGGATTTTCGGCCATTCTTTTTTGCACTTTTCGCTTATGCGCGTCTGTTGGGCGTCGCTTGTCGAAGAATAAATCTTGAAGCAGTTGCTTTTTACAGAGAATTTAGAGTGAACTTTCTTTTAGGATAAGTTCAGTCTCCAAAAAGTATCACTAACAAATTGTTCCCCCAAATACAAGAGCCCATAAATGAAAGTAAGCTTTAAATTCTCAAAAGTATTGATAGCAGAAGGCAGTCAGTCGTACAGATCTTTAAACTATATTTAGCTGTACAAAAGCCCTTTATCCGTTTATGAAATTCTGTTTTATACATTTTTAAGAAGTCTTATGTAAACTTGCAAATAGCACCCAAAAACCCGCAGATAAAAATCGGCATACGCCATACATATGGACATTTCCAATCAGGCACGTTCAAAATATATAGTTTTTGGGGCTTATTTTCATACTTTTTTTTTTTGGATAGTTGGATATGTAAGAGACATGAATACATCTTTCATTCATTCATGATTCTTGGGACCGATTTTATATCCCAGCATATTGTTTAGAGCGCTTTTCGTTTGTGTTAATAAGTTTCAATCAATTTCAGGAATAATATCGGTACAGACTTATATGGAATTGTAATTTTATTTGGTCTTGGTGGAAATGTCCATACATATGTATACAGATTATACTAGGAGGGAAAACCAGTCGGAACGTTTTTCTCGAAGCATTCGTACAAAGAATATTTGCTGCAGCAGCACAACACTCCCAGAACACAGGTATACTCACCCACCATTCACATTCCATGTGCTTGAACATTTCTTGTTTGGTATGGAATTATCATATCAGTTGGTAGACAGACATCTTGAAATTCAATAGTCGAATTATTATATATCTTTATATATTTGAATCGAATGAAAGACAAAAAAAAAATAAGAAAGGTAGACATACTGCAGAACATAGTCACTATATATCTCTAAAATTATCATATGATTAAATAGATGTACATAATGGTTAAAATGGGATGGGAATTATCTTTCTATGTTTCTGTTTCTGCCTTTTCTCACGCTGCATGCGTTTCTTCATCGCTTCGCTTGGCTTCCTTGGTTATCAATCCGATCGATCGATGTTTGATTATTTTGTTATTTTTTGTTGGGGATCGTGTGACAGTATTAAATCTAAGCATTTCAGTTTACTAAAGATAAAAGATGCTGGTTTATTTTTTTTGTCTGGCAACAGACAAAGTTGATGTTTTAATGTTTCGAAAATTTCACTCGCGACAGGAGGGAAAATGTCAAGACTAAGTGTTTAACTATATCATCCGCATTTTATGTTTATGTGTGTGTTTGTGTGTGTGTGTGTATATATATGATTAATCCAGTTGTGTTTTTGTCTTAAAAACGACGACGTCCCCATGGGACATTATTTCCTCCGCCATTATTTCCGCGCTGATTGCCGCCTTGGTTCATATTGTTAACCCCAAATTCAAAAGCGAAGGAGTCCTATTCGAGCAAGGAAATATAATTGTTCAATTGAGTTGTTACTATAGCCACATATAAGCCCAGTCCCCAAAAGCCCCCACCCCTTGCCCCTTTATGATCCGGCGACCCACCGAGCCATATGATCAACGATCAATTATTCAATTTGCATTGAAGATCAAGAAAATTCTACCTCCCATAAAAGTACAAAATGTGTGTACAATAGGCATTATTTTCTATACAAAATGAAAACATATACGAAATAGAAATGAAAATTCTTTAGAAATAAAACGAACAAAAAATGTGTGCTCCATCGTGAGCAAACCAATCCATGTCCATACAAGGATTCCACACAGCCCCCCCCACAAATGTCCCACAGCAATAAGGCCGAAATTTCTTTGTTCCCATTAACCCTTTGCTCACATCCCAGGGGATGTGTGTACATTGTACATACACATGTTTACGCAGCAAATACTTAAGACTTAGCCGCCAGATATTTTAAAATGAAATTAATATGAAAATCTAATTCGATTCATACGCCCAACGCAGAAGTTTCTCGAGAGTTTACTACACTCATGGCATACCCCAGATATTTCGAAATATTCTGCCCAAGAATAAAGTACAATAGATGGTTGCCTGTTCCTGCCACTGTCCTAAATCTGAATAAACCATATGACCCCCTCTGGTTGTTTCAGAGAAAAGCGTTGGGCAAGAACAAAATCTTGGCCATAGGCCATTTGGCCGGGCTGAGATAAGCCTCTGGTGGTTGAGAGAGCCCTGTACATACCTGTTTGTTGGGTCCGCCGGGACCAGAGTTATTTCCAGTCATGGTTGAATTGTTATTGTTGCCTAAACAGAACGGAAAAGTTATAACAAATTCACATTTAACCAATCATTGTATTTCCTTTTCTTTGTTTACCTCTAAAAACTTCAAAGGGAGAACTGCTGCCTCCGAAATTGTCAAAGCTAGAGTTGTTTCCACCGCCACCGCCGCAGCCCTCCTGCTGATCGAGCAGCGAGTTCAGCTGCTGTGCCTGTATGAACAACGTGTTCTCCTGCTGGCGACGACGCATATCCTCCTCCTGACGCACCATGCGTGTCTGCATTTCGCTCTGATGGCGACGCATAGTATCCTCATCGCGCTTGCGCATATCCTCGGCCTGCTTCTCGCGCATTTCCCACTCCATCTTCTTCCGTTCGTTGTCCACTTCTCGCTTTCTCAGCTCTAAAGGAAATATACGCACAACTATTAGGACAAAAGTACATAAACATAACGGCCATGATCTGCCACGATCATTGCCTCCTAACGAAGTAGAACTCTTTAGTTTTTATCAGAATGAAACCTCAAAGGACGACAACACAATATCTTTCGGAGCATCTTCCCACAAGCCATAATAGCCTCTCTTGTAATGGATGGCCCACCCCACAATAGAAGATCTTGCTTAGATCTTAGATAAATTCAAAATTTCAGCAGCTATCACTCCTGCCTATCCAGGCATTGTTTTCTCTAAACAAATGTTCCCATAAGCGAATGGCTACATTTATTCGGTATGCATGGGGGCCAAGTCTTGACATAAAGTCGACATATTCTTGTAAACGTTAATACGTTTATTCGATTTTCAGAATATTTTTGCCCTTTTCACCTCTAGAAAAATCAACAAACAAAATATTGAGGTGTTAAAAAAAGTTACAAAATTCCTTGGAACGAATTTTAACCAATCGTATGGCCATACAGGCGGCACTGCTGGATATACAATAAATTTGGTTGATTTCTAAAATTAGTTTGTTTTCCATATATATTTGGCATCTCTGCTGTTTTGTAAACGCGTAAACGCGATTATTCTGCGTTACTGCGTTAACGCCATATTTCGATATTAGTGGCAGAACGGAACAGTGGAATCAAAATCAGTGTGCCCATATGGAATGTGTTGGTAATGGAACTGTACTTTTAAATAATGTTAGAAAATTTTAAATGCTATTTCCCAGACCCCTGGATAGAGAATTGATATGTATGTTCTTTAATACACTCCCTCCCCATCATAGTCCTCCTATATTTAGAGAAGTTAAACCAAAGTCTCGTTATAGTCCAAATAGAAACAAAATACTTTTTTGTTAGACAATCAAAAGTGAGAGAGAAACAGGCAGATTGGATGACAAAAAGATTTGTTAGATTTGCGGCTAATGCGATGCATCCACGCCACGCACGGGGCAGAGGCCATAAGATACAATAGAATGATATTGGAGAATATGGGGGACAAGATCAACGTATTTGTGGGAAGATTTTTGGTGTTAATCCGCCCCCTCCCGACCATAATAATACTGACCTTGACGCAGGAGCTCAGTCTCTTGCTCATACCGAGCGTACTCCATCTGAGCTTCCAGCTTGTCTTCTTCCATTTTGAGCTCGCGCTTAAGGGCGTCCTGCTTGCTCTTGTATAGATCGTGCAGCTGCTTCCAACGGGAGCCGTACTCGTGCTCAAACGAATTGAGATCGGCAAAGCGCGGCCCAACGCTGCGCTCCTGATTGAAGTCCTGCAGCTTCTTGTTGAGGGCCTTCTCGGGCAGACCATCGTTGTCGTCATTCACCTCCATGGGTTCCACCAGGCAGGGCCGCAGTGAGGCCGTCAAAAAGAAGCACTTCTCATTGCACAAACGCAGACAGGCGCTGGCTGACGACTTCTTGGCAAACTCGACGATACCCTCGCCCGTATGCTTGCCGCGATCGTCAACAGTTATGCTGGCCCGTTCGAGGGGGCCGAATATCTCGAAAGATTTGTACAGCAACTCGTTGGACACGAACGGTGTGAGATTGCTCACGCGCAAGATGGTTGCATTGGGCGCGAAACGGACGCGTAGCTGGCGTCCCTTGCGCAGGGAACCGTCCAGGGCGCGCTTGGCTTTCTCGGCATTCACATGATAATCGACCTTAAGGAATGTAAAGTTCTTCTCAATGTTGGAGAAGATTTCGCCAATCTCCCCGAATGGTTTGAACATTTCGCGCAGCTCGTTGTCGGTGATGTCGCCGGTAAGATTGCCCACATACAGGCGATTGCGTCCAGAGAATTTCGTCTCCTCGGGCACCTCTACGGGTGGCAGCTCCAGAGTGGGTCCAGCTATAGCCCGCAGACGTTGGCCAATAAAGAAATCATCACCGCCGCCGCCGCCACCGCCTCCGCGGGGACCGCCGCCCATCATGCTCATGTTGGGTCCGCCTTGGCCACCGCCCGATCGTTGACCGCCGCCACCGCGATTACCGCGATCACGCTGCTGTTGCTGGCCACCGCCGCCGCCTCCTTGGTGATTGCCACCGCCTCCTAGATGATGGCCACCGCCTCCTAGATGATTGTTACCGCCTCCTGGATGATTGCCGCCACCGCCACCTCCCGGATGATTGCCGCCGCCGCCACCTCCTTGGTTATTGCCAACGCCTCCTCCTCCGCCGCCGCGCGGACCACCGCGGAAACCACCTTGCCCTTGTCCTTGACCCAGCCCTGGACCTTGGTTTGCATTGGGAGCTGGCTGCTGAATTACAGCCACAGATTCATTAACTTTCTCAGCGACATTTCCGGCGTCCGGCTTTACTGCTTCATTAGTGGTAGACTTTTGCTATATTTGTATTATATATATATATCAGTATAAGAAGAATGATGAATTGGATGTGGAAGATATGCACTGCACGGATATGTCTGGGCCACCCAATCCGCAGTGCAGTGCAGTGTGTCTAGGCCCCTCTCTGGAGGGGAACTGGAACTGGCACTGGCACTGGCACTGCAGAAATGGAGCCCATTCATGGATGTGCATATACTTGTACTATGTATGTGTATGGGGAATAGAATATTATACTAAATTATTACGCCTGAGTACCCCTCGCCCCCACCATAAGAAACCATCCCTAAAAACGAAATGGCGTTTAAACCCATCCAAAAATAATTATTTTTTGAACCCTTTCAAAAAGGAGTAGCACACATTTTGCAAAGATTGGCCATATTTACGGCACATCATTCGAGTAATTCAATTTGTCCAATAAAATCGCATGTTTTGAAGATTTTCAAAGGAAAACTGTAAATGATTACATTAAATTCGATACGGGTGCCGTTATCGTTTCCATGGCAACGATCGCTCGATTTACATCAAATATTTCCAAGATAAACATATTTTGATGATGTATGACTTTAGACTTTGCTACAGCAAGAACTGGTAAAAGCACGCAGTGAGAGCGAGAGATATATGTACGTCCAGTTGGCTTTCCAGTTGAGCTGGAAGCAGCGCTGCGGCGAAGATGATCGATTGTTGCAACTTTCAGAACCAATTTTGCTGACTTGCTGGCAGTGTGTGTTGGTAAAAGTAATTTCGTCGACTGATAGCCGGGAGACGGGTTTAGAGACCGCTACGAACACTAATTATGCATTTTGTCTATCTCTCTCTCTCTTTTAGCAGCATATTTAGCAAAGTCTAATATCATACAGCTATTGGGTTCCGCAAAGGGTATACAACTTTCGGCAAGCCGAAATCCACGTGCGTTCACCCCACCCCCGAGTTTCAGCAAAACATTCGACAGAGTCCCGTTACTTTAGTGGCCGTAGCCTGCCATCAGCAGCATTCGCATCGGTGTTGCTGCAACAGCCTAAACGGTGCAGCATTGCCCGACTTGATCTCACAAAAACTCGTAATAATAAATAAACACAATGTACATACATATGTGAATGACACCGGGGACACATGGTGTCAGGCTTCAGCAGTTCCGTTTAGCCAGTGGTTAAGTCTGCGAAACTTCACCCCCTCCGATAACGAAAATTTCAGCGATCGAAAGCAACTCTAAGCCGTGATCCGCATTCCAAATAGATGAACATGGGACACAAATATCAGAGTATCGCTTCGAAGTAACCCACAAAAGTTCCAAGAGTGTTCCTCCTTCCTGCACACATTTTCATAAGGCATACATATGTACATATGCATGTTACGTACGTGCATAAGTGAAAAAAGTTCAATGTTCAATGAACTTTTGATTGTTAGGAAATAACACCATTCTTTTATGGATACTACCCGGAATCGCATCTGCTTTAACAATTGAAAAATTTGTATAATAATTTATGCAAATTTGATTGTACATAAAAGTGTAGTGTATGTTTTGTAGCTAATTCCCAAAAATTCTATAATGCATACATGCACACGTTGCAGTATATATTTATACGCGGAATTTTTTCAAAGGGCTATTTTTGCAGCTCCGCTCCCCAAACGCCAACTGCCAAAATGTTAAATTATGTATGTACACATGTATGTGTGACATATAAGCAAAGCATTGTATTTTTTTTTGTACGGGCGTGTACATATGTTATGAATGTGTGTATATAGAATCAAATCTAAAAAGTGCACAGAATGAACCGGTACATTTTGTTGTTGTTCTTTTAGACGCATGTAAGCCCCTTTTATGTGTGGTGAACATACAAGAGACGATATTTGAAAGGATAGGGGATCTTTCGATCAGTTTTTCACTTACATTTGCGTTATTTGGACCCTGAAAATTTTGTCTATTTTGGTTTCCTCCACGATTGCGATTGCGATTGCCGCCGAATCCACCCTTGTTTCCGAAATTCTTATTTTGATTCTGGCCACCACCAGCGGCACCACCACCGGCAGGACCGCCATTCTGGTTGTTGGAGCCACCAAACCGTGGCTTCTTTTCGGCTGGACTGCCATCGGGGCCATCACTTTGTTTCGCTGCAGTGTGCTTGCCAATAACTTTATTGGCCGGATTGTTGCCCCTCTGCTGGCGTTGCGGCAAAGGTGTAGCACTGGGACCATCCAAAATGATAGTTTCCATTTTAGAATACTTGTAGCGACGCGAGAAAAACAATATATAAAATTGCACAGAATACAGAAAAAGAGCGATGAAAAAAATTATTTTTTAATGGCCGTCGGAGCCAGTGTGACCGCGGACTTATGGATAAAATATACCTGACCCCCAGAAATATACCGAAACATACCGTCTCGTTTTAAAAATATACCGTAAATATACTGACGAAGTCAAGTTCTGTTGTACGTATTCCTCGTTTTTGATATTCTGTGGAATATTACCAGCTAAATAGAATATTTAGCAGTGCCCACATAATTTTATCCGAATTATTAAACTATTCTCAACTTGACTGGCTTATTGAAAACACTTGCTTTTATTGGTTTTTGCTTAAAAAAAGGTTTTAGCGAAATAAGTCAAACAAAAAACAAGTAGCGAAATAGGTTAATCAAAACAAACGAAAAGGGAAATTCGTTCATATTGCTCAATTTTGATATTCCATTGAATAATGCTGACCAATTAAATCTCTTAGCAATGCCCACATAATTTTATCCGATTAATGCATTACTTTGCTACAAGATTGGCTTATTTTAAGTACTGATTTTTATTGGACTATTTAAAAAATAGGGTTAACAAAAAGAGGTGAAAAAAGCCGCAACGCTGCTTCCGTCTCAACTGAAAGGCCAACTAGATTCATATTCAGCCCTCACTGGATGTTTTTCCCTATAAGGTTGGTTTTGTTTTTGCAGATAGTCAGTAAGCTAAGTCTAATGTCATACAGTTATTAGATATAAATTTAGATATACCCGCTTTTGATTCTCCGTACATGCATCGATATTTGTGCACGATAAGAAAATCGAACTCGGCGCTTACATATGTATGTATGTACCTACATATGTTATAACGAGGGGGAAAGTTGTGAGTTGCTGCGGACACCGCAACTCTACTTAGTCAGTATGGCTCTCCTCCATCAGACGGCGCTAACATTGCACGACAATATTGTTGCCACAGATTTTCGTCCTTTCCGGAGGCGAAAGGGGGTGGGGCGAAATTTTTAAATATATGTACGTGTAATAGTGACATATCACAGAAGTTCGGATACAAAATGTCGTTGCTCATAGGGACGGACTGACGGACGGACAGACAGACAGGGCTCAATGTACTTTGCTATTGATGCTGATCAAAAATATATGTATATCCTTAATGGGGTCGGAAACGCTCTTCCTTCTGGACGTTACACACATTCATTTTCACCACAAATCTAATATACCCCTATACTCATTTTGAATATAATATAATTATAATATAATATATATAATATATATATAATAATTATAAAATGATTATTTTTGATTTTTATTGTATAATTATTATTTTTGATTTTTATTGAATAATTATTATTATAATTGTTAGTCTTGATTCGTATTGAATAATTATTATTTTTGATTTTTATTGAATAATTATTATTATTTTTTTTATTGAATAATTATTATTATTTTTTTTATTGAATAATTATTATTTTTAAGCAAGCATTTGATAGCAATGCTTTTGCTATTAGCTAGTAGCATTTACTATTCTTAATTGTCGCAAACGCAACATTATAAATTTCTTGCACGCGCTGAGAAAAACCAAGCTAATTTCGACGACAAAAAGGATTTGTAAAAATTATGAAAACATAAAAACAATTAAAATGGACCAGTGGAAATCACTTTTGTGTATTTCATAGACAAACAGCCAACATATTTGTGCGACAAAAATGTATTTTGATAATGGAGTTAATGACTTGCCTTAAACTTATCATTTAATTTTAACAAAAATATAACTAATTTAAATTGCGAATCAAGTCAGACTATAAAGTCAGCCGCAACTAAAAAACAACATACAATTTTACAAGATACTGCAACGTTTGTGAACCATGAACCTTCTGTTTTTTTTTTGACATTGCGCTGAAATTATACAGAACAGAAAATACAAGAATAAAACGAGAAGCAGTATCTGTTTATGTACGTACGTTCTGAAAAGAAAATGAATTCAAAATTAAAATATTTTCAAGAATTTCATTAAGCTACGTACTATGTTTATATTTCACATCATAACATATCCTGAGTGGTGGTCTAACTCTATATCTGCTTTTTGTTCCATAAGTTTTCTGGGTTGGGATGGTACTTGCCAATTCCGGCGATACTTCATCAGTTTTCATATCGGGCCGCCCGGTCTGACCACTCACTGGTAGTGATCCCCCAGGTTGGCCAGAAGGATCCGGTTCCAAAGTTCTCTCTTTCGCAGTACTGAGTATATCGCTTAAATCGGAGGTGCCAATTTGGCCATCTTCTGGTGGTTCGATCGAAGTGAATGGAAGAACTGAACTTTCTGGAGATGCAAATGAATCTACTGAAGGATCGGCTTCCGTACTTTTCTCTTCAGAAGTACTGAGTAAACTAATTAAATCAGACGTATAAATTACTACTTCTGTCGAGTCCACTGAAACAAGATGTGATATCCCTGTTTGGCCATCTTCTGGTGTTTCGATCGAAGTGAATGGAAGAACTGAACTTTCAGGAGATGCGAATGTATATGCTGAAGGCTCGGGTTCCGTACTTTTCCCTTCAGAAGTACTGAGTAAACTAATTAAATCAGACGTATGAATTCCTACTTCTGTCGAGTCCACTGAAACAAGCTGTGATACCCCTGTTTGGCCCTCTTCTGGTGTTTCGATCGAAGTGAATGGAAGAACTGAACTTTCAGGAGATGCGAATGTATATGCTGAAGGCTCGGGTTCCGTACTTTTCCCTTCAGAAGTACTGAGTAAACTAATTAAATCAGACGTATAAATTACTACTTCTGTCGAGTCCACTGAAACAAGATGTGATATCCCTGTTTGGCCATCTTCTGGTGTTTCGATCGAAGTGAATGGAAGAACTGAACTTTCAGGAGATGCGAATGTATATGCTGAAGGCTCGGGTTCCGTACTTTTCCCTTCAGAAGTACTGAGTAAACTAATTAAATCAGACGTATGAATTCCTACTTCTGTCGAGTCCACTGAAACAAGCTGTGATATCCCTGTTTGGCCAACTTCTGGTGGTTCGATCGAAGTGAATGGAAGAACTGAACTTTCAGGAGATGCGAATGTATATGCTGAAGGATCGGGTTCCGTACTTTTCTCTTCAAAAGTACTGAGTAAACTAATTAAATCAGACGTATGAATTCCTACTTCTGTCGAGTCCACTGAAACAAGCTGTGATACCCCTTTTTGGCCCTCTTCTGGTGGTTCGATCGAAGTGAATGGAAGAACTGAACTTTCAGGAGACGCGAATGTATATGCTGAAGGATCGGGTTCCGTACTTTTCCCTTCAGAAGTACTGAGTAAACTAATTAAATCAGACGTATGAATTCCTACTTCTGTCGGGTCCAATGAAACAAGCTGTGATATCCCTGTTTGGCCAACTTCTGGTGGTTCGATCGAAGTGAATGGAAGAACTGAACTTTCAGGAGATGCGAATGAATCTACTGAAGGATCGGGTTCCGTACTTTTCTCTTCAGAAGTACTGAGTAAACTAATTAAATCAGACGTATGAATTCCTACTTCTGTCGAGTCCACTGAAACAAGCTGTGATACCCCTTTTTGGCCCTCTTCTGGTGGTTCGATCGAAGTGAATGGAAGAACTGAACTTTCAGGAGACGCGAATGTATATGCTGAAGGATCGGGTTCCGTACTTTTCCCTTCAGAAGTACTGAGTAAACTAATTAAATCAGACGTATGAATTCCTACTTCTGTCGGGTCCAATGAAACAAGCTGTGATATCCCTGTTTGGCCAACTTCTGGTGGTTCGATCGAAGTGAATGGAAGAACTGAACTTTCAGGAGATGCGAATGAATCTACTGAAGGATCGGGTTCCGTACTTTTCTCTTCAGAAGTACTGAGTAAACTAATTAAATCAGACGTATGAATTCCTACTTCTGTCGAGTCCACTGAAACAAGATGTGATATCCCTGTTTGGCCCTCTTCTGGTGGTTCGATCGAAGTGAATGGAAGAACTGAACTTTCAGGAGATGCGAATGTATATGCTGAAGGATCGGGTTCCGTACTTTTCTCTTCAGAAGTACTGAGTAAACTAATTAAATCAGACGTATGAATTCCTACTTCTTTCGAGTCCACTGAAACAAGATGTGATACCCCTGTTTGGCCCTCTTCTGGTGGTTCGATCGAAGTGAATGGAAGAACTGAACTTTCAGGAGATGCGAATGAATATACTGAAGGATCGGGTTCCGTACTTTTCTCTTCAGAAGTACTGAGTAAACTAATTAAAGCAGACGTAAGAATTCCTACTTCTGTCGAGTCCACTGAAACGAGATGTGATATCCCTGTTTGGCCCTCTTCTGGTGGTTCGATCGAAGTGAATGGAAGAACTGAACTTTCAGGAGATGCGAATGAATCTACTGAATAATCCGGTTCCGTACTTTCCTCTTCAGAAGTACTGAGTAAACTAATTAAATCAGACGTATGAATTCCTACTTCTGTCGAGTCCACTGACACAAGATGTGATATCTCTGTTTGGCCCTCTTCTGGTGGTTCGATCGAAGTGAATGGAAGAACTGAACTTTCAGGAGATGCGAATGAATCTACTGAATAATCCGGTTCCGTACTTTCCTCTTCAGAAGTACTGAGTAAACTAATTAAATCAGACATATGAATTCCTACTTCTGTCGAGTCCACTGAAACAAGATGTGATATCTCTGTTTGGCCCTCCTCTGGTGGTTCGATCGAAGTGAATGGAAGAACTGAACTTTCAGGAGATGCGAATGAATCTAATGAAGGATCCGGCTCCGAATGTTTTTCTTCAGAAGTAGTGGGTAAATGAATTATATCCGAAGTAGAAACTCCTCTTTCTGTAGAGTAAATTGAAATTTGGGGTGATACTTCTGTTTGGCCACCTCCTGGTGGTTCGATCGTGGTGAATGGAAGCGCTGAACTTTTAAGAGATTCGAGTGACTCTACTGAAGCATCCGGTTCGGTACGTTTTTCTTCAGGAGTACTGAGTATATCAATTAAATCGGACGTAAGAATTTCTCTTTCTGTCGAGTCGACTGAGACTGGTGGTGATACTTCTGATTGGCCACCTCCTGGTGGTTCGATCGTGGTGAATGGAAGCGCTGAACTTTTAAGAGATTCGAGTGACTCTACTGAAGCATCCGGTTCGGTACGTTTTTCTTCAGGAGTACTGAGTATATCAATTAAATCGGATGTAAGAAATCCTCTTTCTGTCGAGTCGACTGAGACTGGTGGTGATACTTCTGTTTGGCCACCTTCTGGTGGTTCGGTCGTGGTGAATGGAAGCGCTGAACTTTTAAGAGATGCGAGTGACTTTACTGAAGCATCCGGTTCCGTACGTTTTTCTTCAGGAGTACTGCGTGTATCAATTAAATCGGATGTAAGAATTCCTCTTTCTGTCGAGTCGACTAAGACTGGTGGTGATACTTCTGATTGGCCACCTTCTGGTGGTTCGATCGTGGTAAATGGAAGCGCTGAACTTTTAAGAGATGCGAGGGACTCTACTGAGACATCCGGTTCCGTACGTATTTCTTCAGGAGTACTGAGTGTATGAATTAAATCGGACGTGAGAATTCCTCTTTCTGTCGAGTCCACTGAGACTGGTGGTGATATTTCTGTTTGTCCACTTTCTGGTGGTTCGATCGTGGTGAATGGAAGCGCTGAACTTTTCAGAGATGCGAGTGACTCTACTGAAGCATCCGGTTCCGTACGTTTTTCTTCAGGAGTACTGCGTGTATCAATTAAATCGGATGTAAGAATTCCTCTTTCTGTCGAGTCGACTAAGACTGGTGGTGATATTTCTGATTGGCCACCTTCTGGTGGTTCGATCGTGGTAAATGGAAGCGCTGAACTTTTAAGAGATGCGAGTGACTCTACTGAAATATCCGGTTCCGTACGTTTTTCTTCAGGAGTACTTAGTGTATGAATTAAATCGGACGTGAGAATTCCTCTTTCTGTCGAGTCCACTGAGACTGGTGGTGTTATTTCTGTTTGGCCACCTTCTGGTGGTTCGATCGTGGTGAATGGAAGCACTGAGCTTTTAAGAGATGCGAGTGACTCTACTGAAATATCCGGTTCCGTACGTTTTTCTTCAGGAGTACTTAGTGTATGAATTAAATCGGACGTGAGAATTCCTCTTTCTGTCGAGTCCACTGAGACTGGTGGTGTTACTTCTGTTTGGCCACCTTCTGGTGGTTCGATCGTGGTGAATGGAAGCACTGAGCTTTTAAGAGATGCGAGTGACTCTACTGAGACATCCGGTTCCGTACGTTTTTCTTCAGGAGTACTGAGTGTATGAATTAAATCGGACGTGAGAATTCCTCTTTCTGTCGAGTCCACTGAGACTGGTGGTGTTATTTCTGTTTGGCCACCTTCTGGTGGTTCGATCGTGGTGAATGGAAGCACTGAGCTTTTAAGAGATGCGAGTGACTCTACTGAAATATCCGGTTCCGTACGTTTTTCTTCAGGAGTACTTAGTGTATGAATTAAATCGGACGTGAGAATTCCTCTTTCTGTCGAGTCCACTGAGACTGGTGGTGATACTTCTGTCTGGCCACTTTCTGGTGGTTCGATCGTGGTGAATGAAAGCGCTGAACTTTTAAGAGATGCGAGTGACTCCACTGAAGCATCCGGCTCCGTACGTTTTTCTTCAGGAGTACTGAGTGTATCAATTAAATCCGATGTAAGAATTCCTCTTTCTGTCGAGTCGACTAAGACTGGTGGTGATACTTCTGATTGGCCACCTTCTGGTGGTTCGATCGTGGTAAATGGAAGCGCTGAACTTTTAAGAGATGCGAGTGACTCTACTGAAGCATCCGGCTCCGTATGTTTCTCTTCAGAAGTGGTGGGTAATTGAATTGTATCGGACGTAAGAAGTCCTTTTTCTGTCGAGTCCGCTGAGACTGTTGGTGGTCCCTCTAGTTGACCACCTTCTGGTGGCTCAGTCGTAGTATATGGTAGTACTGAACTTTTAAGAGAAGCGAAAGACTCTACTGAGGACTCCAGTTCCGTGAGATTTTCCTCAGGAGTACTGAGTTTATGAACTAAATCGGACGTGAGAGTTCCTCTTTCTGTCGAGTCGACTATGACTGGTGGTGATACTTCTGTTTGGCTACCTTCCGGTGGTTCGATCGTATTGAATGGAAGCGCTGAACTTTTAAGAGATGCGAGTGACTCTACTGAAGCATCCGGTTCCGTAGGTTTTTCTTCAGGAGTACTGAGTGTATGAATTAAATCGGACGTGAGAATTCCTCTGTTTGTCGAGTCGGCCGAGACTGGCAGTGATACTTCTGTTTGGCCACCTTCTGTTGGTTCGATCGTGGTGAATGGAAGCGCTGAACTTTTAAGAGATGCGAGTGACTCTACTGAAGCATCCGGCTCCGTATGTTTCTCTTCAGAAGTGGTGAGTAATTGAATTGTATCGGACGTAAGAAGTCCTTCTTCTGTCGAGTCCTCTGAGACTGTTGGTGGTCCCTCTAGTTGACCACCTTCTGGTGGCTCAGTCGTAGTATATGGTAGTACTGAACTTTTAAGAGAAGCGAAAGACTCTACTGAGGACTCCAGTTCCGTGAGATTTTCCACAGGAGTACTGAGTTTATGAACTAAATCGGACGTGAGAGTTCCTCTTTCTGTCGAGTCGACTAAGACTGGTGGTGATACTTCCGTTTGGCCACCTTCTGGTGGTTCGATCGTGGTAAATGGAAGCGCTGAACTTTTAAGAGATGCGAGTGACTCTACTGAAGCATCCGGCTCCGTATGTTTCTCTTCAGAAGTGGTGGGTAATTGAATTGTATCGGACGTAAGAAGTCCTTTTTCTGTCGAGTCCGCTGAGACTGTTGGTGGTCCCTCTAGTTGACCACCTTCTGGTGGCTCAGTCGTAGTATATGGTAGTACTGAACTTTTAAGAGAAGCGAAAGACTCTACTGAGGACTCCAGTTCCGTGAGATTTTCCTCAGGAGTACTGAGTTTATGAACTAAATCGGACGTGAGAGTTCCTCTTTCTGTCGAGTCGACTATGACTGGTGGTGATACTTCTGTTTGGCTACCTTCCGGTGGTTCGATCGTATTGAATGGAAGCGCTGAACTTTTAAGAGATGCGAGTGACTCTACTGAAGCATCCGGTTCCGTAGGTTTTTCTTCAGGAGTACTGAGTGTAGGAGCTAAATCGGACGTGAGAGTTCCTCTTTCTGTCGAGTCGACTAAGACTGGTGGTGATACTTCTGTTTGGCCACTTTCTGGTGGTTCGATCGTGGTGAGTGGAAGCGCTGAACTTTTAAGAGATGCGAGTGACTCTACTGAAGCATCCGGCTCCGTATGTTTCTCTTCAGAAGTGGTGAGTAATTGAATTGTATCGGACGTAAGAAGTCCTTTTTCTGTCGAGTCCGCTGAGACTGTTGGTGGTCCCTCTAGTTGACCACCTTCTGGTGGCTCAGTCGTAGTATATGGTAGTACTGAACTTTTAAGAGAAGCGAAAGACTCTACTGAGGACTCCAGTTCCGTGAGATTTTCCTCAGGAGTACTGAGTTTATGATCTAAATCTGACGTGAGAGTTCCTCTTTCTGTCGAGTCGACTATGACTGGTGGGGATACTTCTGTTTGGCTACCTTCCGGTGGTTCGATCGTATTGAATGGAAGCGCTGAACTTTTAAGAGATGCGAGTGACTCTACTGAAGCATCCGGTTCCGTAGGTTTTTCTTCAGGAGTACTGAGTGTATGAATTAAATCGGACGTGAGAATTCCTCTGTTTGTCGAGTCGGCCGAGACTGGCAGTGATACTTCTGTTTGGCCACCTTCTGTTGGTTCGATCGTGGTGAATGGAAGCGCTGAACTTTTAAGAGATGCGAGTGACTCTACTGAAGCATCCGGCTCCGTATGTTTCTCTTCAGAAGTGGTGAGTAATTGAATTGAATCGGACGTAAGAAGTCCTTTTTCTGTCGAGTCCGCTGAGACTGTTGGTGGTCCCTCTAGTTGACCACCTTCTGGTGGCTCAGTCGTAGTATATGGTAGTACTGAACTTTTAAGAGAAGCGAAAGACTCTACTGAGGACTCCAGTTCCGTGAGATTTTCCTCAGGAGTACTGAGTTTATGATCTAAATCTGACGTGAGAGTTCCTCTTTCTGTCGAGTCGACTATGACTGGTGGGGATACTTCTGTTTGGCTACCTTCCGGTGGTTCGATCGTATTGAATGGAAGCGCTGAACTTTTAAGAGATGCGAGTGACTCTACTGAAGCATCCGGTTCCGTAGGTTTTTCTTCAGGAGTACTGAGTGTATGAATTAAATCGGACGTGAGAATTCCTCTGTTTGTCGAGTCGGCCGAGACTGGCAGTGATACTTCTGTTTGGCCACCTTCTGTTGGTTCGATCGTGGTGAATGGAAGCGCTGAACTTTTAAGAGATGCGAGTGACTCTACTGAAGCATCCGGCTCCGTATGTTTCTCTTCAGAAGTGGTGAGTAATTGAATTGTATCGGACGTAAGAAGTCCTTTTTCTGTCGAGTCCGCTGAGACTGTTGGTGGTCCCTCTAGTTGACCACCTTCTGGTGGCTCAGTCGTAGTATATGGTAGTACTGAACTTTTAAGAGAAGCGAAAGACTCTACTGAGGACTCCAGTTCCGTGAGATTTTCCTCAGGAGTACTGAGTTTATGATCTAAATCTGACGTGAGAGTTCCTCTTTCTGTCGAGTCGACTATGACTGGTGGGGATACTTCTGTTTGGCTACCTTCCGGTGGTTCGATCGTATTGAATGGAAGCGCTGAACTTTTAAGAGATGCGAGTGACTCTACTGAAGCATCCGGTTCCGTAGGTTTTTCTTCAGGAGTACTGAGTGTATGAATTAAATCGGACGTGAGAATTCCTCTGTTTGTCGAGTCGGCCGAGACTGGCAGTGATACTTCTGTTTGGCCACCTTCTGGTGGTTCGATCGTATTGAATGGAAGTGCTGAACTTTTAAGAGATGCGAGTGACTCTACTGAAGCATCCGGTTCCGTACGTTTTTCTTTAGGAGTACTGAGTTCATGAACTAAATCGGATGTGAGAGTTACTCTTTCTGTCGAGTTGGCTGAGACTGTTGGTGCTCCCTCTAGTTGACCACCTTCGGGTGGCTCAGTCGTAGTATATGGTAGTACTGAACTTTTAAGTGAAGCGAAAGACTCTACGGAGTACTCCAGTTCCGTAAGATTTTCTTCAGGAGTACTGAGTTTATGAATTAATTCGGACGTGAGAATTTCTCTTTCTGTCGAGTCGGCTGAGACTGGTGGTGATACTTCTGTTTGGCCACCTCCTGGTGGTTCGATCGTAGTGAATGGAAACGCAGAACTTTTAAGAGGTGCAAGCGACTCTACTAATGCATCCGGTTCCGTGCGTGTTTTTTCAGAAGTACTGAGTAAGTGAGCTAAATCGTTCGCAGAGGATTTTTCTGAAGTTTTGTTTATCGATGGTATGAATGACGGATTGCTAGGAAGTGGTATTGATGAAGGTATTATTGTCTGTGTTGTGGATATGGGTTTTTTATTTGTATTTTCAGAGTACTCGATTATAGTACTCAGCCATATCGAAGCTGTGGATGATGCATTCTCAGTAGACTCTGTGATAGTTGGAACTGATTGTGAACGGGGTGTTGAGGTCAATGCTATTTTTGATGATACTTCTTCGTCCCCAGCCCGAAAGAACTGTCCCGAATAACGTGATATTGGTTTGGTCCCCGAACTTTCCAATCTTTTGGTTGACGATGATACAGGCAGGGCTTCTGGCGATTGCAATGATTTTTTGTTATTTTTGTTTCTGGTTTCTGGTGTACGTTCTTCGACCATTGATGATGTGAAAGTTGAAAAGCTCTTTGGTTCTGTCATTGATTTTAATTTATCTGTAGCATATACTGGTTCAGTTTGTGAATTAGGTAACGGTATATTTATATAATCTGGTGGTAAGCGACCTGCCCAAATCGACCTCCTAACCGATGACGATAGTTTGTTCAAAGGTAAGGTGAGCAAACTATTTCTAAGGGTGGATGGAGGCTTGCCCACGTTTAAATTTTGGAATTGCTCCGTGTAAAATTTCTTAGTCGATGATGTTTTTCTCAGGTGACCCTGATCAGCAGGAGGTCCAGTTACTGAATAAATGCTGTTAACTTTTGTTCTATGCAGTAGGTTTAGTGCATTTGAAACAGTCTGAGAAACTTTTTCAATTTTTAATCTTAGTCCTAGCCTCGCTGATGAAAAAAGTGGAGCTTGGAATTCTGCATCAGATGAAAATACAGTCTTTGATATAGTTGTGTAGACTATATTACCGGGCGATTTCAAATATAGAGGAAGCAGATGTTTTGTGCATGATATACTCAGTGTTGACCTTTTGTTGGCATGTCCCTCAGGGGTCCTTATATTCCCCTGAAAAGTCTTTGTTGACACGGGATATTTTCTTTTATGGCCAACTGATTTCATCCTGGTCCTATTGAAAAATCGTTTTCCTGGCATCCTCTAAAAACAAGTGTTTTTCAATGAAAATATTTATTTACTTACAACTTTAAGCTTTCTTTGGCATGCTTATTTGTTTATTATTTATGAAGCACTTAATAATTATCAGGTTTCGCACTCTCGCAAACCTTGTTGATAATCATTAAAACTATTACGAACTAATTAATATCCCAATTAACGAAAAGACACAAAATCATTCCACATATTACTAAAGAGACTACTATAACAACATTTAAATATAAACAAAAAAAAAGGAATTATAATATTATGAAATGTAGAATATTGATTTGATTTTATTTTGTTCAAAACTAAATTTTGTATTGTAATTTTTTTGTTGTTTACCTTTCACAATAACTTATAACCTTTTACTAGACTTTTGATGCCAGAATTTATACAGCGTTTGTTTTAAATTCAATTTAAAATTTAAATATTTCCTTTTAAAATTAATTTTTGGCATATTTGCGCTAGAATTACGCTTAATTTAGTTCACTAAACCATAAATTATCGGCTTATCAAAACCAAAATTTGTTATATATGTATATATTTATCATTCATATCACTATGGCATATTCCAACGAATATCTATTTTACATCAGTCGCATTAAGAATTTTAAATTGTTTTAGCTTTAACTGGCTTTAGTTTTACTCACATAATCATTAACTATCGGGGATTTAAGCTTTTCAATAGAACCTAGTGTAAATTTGATGTCGCGAAAACATAATAATAAAATAATTAACACGAATATAAAAATGTGCATATTTCAATATAAATACAAGATCCGGATAGCTACTAAGCAATGGCATTAAAATGTATAGCAAATTTAAGGCGTATGGAATGCATTTCCTACGGTTTAGCACTGTTTAAATTGAGTAATTGGTTTAATTGGTGTGTAATGAGATGAAATAAGATTAAAGTTTTTTTCTATTTGTCACACTCGAATTTTATATACACCAACATTTATTTTATAACGTTTATGCAGCAGAAATGTCTTCGCTGGGAGTGCAACGTCCTCGATTTTAAGACAGTCTGTAAGAAATTTAACACACATTATTAGCCCTTAACGGGATCCAAATAAGTATGTATTCACCTCTTACCAATTTCGTGTAGTTCGTTTCGTAACCATTTAAGGCACACTTCTAGCGGGAAAAACAAAAGTTTTCGACGAAAAAACTCAAAGATCGCCAGAGTTGCATGTGTAAGGGACTTTAACTATAGTTCATAAAATATACAAAATTAAATAATGATCTCCGAATGGATTAATAAACATATATACTTACAAAGGCAAAAACCACATAGTACACAAGGGTAGTGGGAAAAAGAAACAAAATTGCTGAGAAAAATATTGTGGCAAGGTATAGCTGTCGATCCATATAATTATGAGCTTCAATACGGCCTGTAATGAAACATATTTAAATAAATTGAGATCTGCACATCTTTTAACTAATCTTTGTATATTTTTAGTAGACCTACCTTTTAATATATTATATCGGTTCCCACGAACCACTTGCCAAAGTACGGATAATCCTTTCTTTTCCACTTTATATAGACTTCAAAGAGAGATCGAGATCCATTATATGTAAATTAAGGCTTAATTTATTCAACCTGGACTTACACTTTGGTGTAAATATGGAAACAATGCGAATGCAATGAAACAATTGATATTAAATCTGCGAGTAAAGCTATCTGGAATGTAAACCCCAGGCATCCAAATACTCCAATGGCCAGGAAAACTTGCCGTACTATTGGCTCAATCAAATCTATCAAATTGAATATGAATGATTATTAAATATGCATTTAAATTTTAATTAATTTATATATAAAAACGTACCCAAAAACATGGACCACAATTGAATATGATATTTAAAACAATCGAGGAAGAAATTATTTAAATGTATATTCAATTTGAGACCAATAGGACTTCCTTCCAAAACATTCAACAGGCTGTATAGCTGGTTAATAATACCCTAAAATAATGGTAAATGGATAATTGCTAAATCTGTGCATTTCTCGACCAACTTACATGGGATATTTGTATAAGGAAATCGCCCGGTGGGGTAACTAATGAAAACATTACCACCATCAAGAGTATACCCAATACTCGATCTAATACAATATTTTTCATCCTATTACTATAACGAAACAAAAAAAATGTATAGAAAATCAATAAAAATAAAAAGTCATGTACAAAATTATTCTTACCCTTTATCACAGGTTGATTGCCATTCTTTAAAGTGCTTGTAAACAGTCGTGTGTCCCATTATGTTATTAATGAAAACATTTTCGGCAGTATATTTAAACAACTGTATGGGCGCGTCGGCTACAAGAAGTAACAGGTGAAGACCACTCTTGAGTGCCCTGTTTTTGGGCTTATGAATTGCAACTTCGGACTGGGCCAACCGAAAGAGCTCCAGAAAATCACAATCGCTGCCACCACCTCCCGATGGTTGATCCAGTGTACTCTCATCATTGACAAACAAATCTTGCACCTTTTTCTTGTGATATAGAATTATTTTGATTTGTTTGAGGTGTTCTGGGGTGATTCCTATGTATCCCAGTGAAATGTTTGGCTCCTTTTTGTCGTAAGTAAAACATATGCGCATATCGAGTTGGTGGTAGATGTTCGGTTTTTCTGCGCAGGTATCACTGCACAGGATAGAGCCGAGGAAACGCAAATTGCTGATTGTCCCATGCTCCATCGAGGCTGTGTTGAAGTCGAAGTCGACAGCATCCACGACATAGTATACGACGTCCTCGTTTATTTGTACTTGTCCGTACAAATTAGTTGGCTTTTTGAGGGTGAAGTAATCGATGGGCAAGTATATTTTGATGCTCATTTTGCAACCGAATTAAGTAAAGACTGGACCAAACATCAGTAAAGTAAAAACCACTAGAAATAAAGAAACACAAACAAGCCGGCAACTGGTTATATATTCTCTGAGCTACTGAGAAGGTGACGAAATGTACATACGCTTTCCACTGCGAATAGTTGATTGACGTCACAAACACAAGCATAAGAAGATTGAATGAAAACAAAAGGTAAAATCGATGAATCTTTATTATTAAATTATTATTAAATTGGTCGCTTACTTGTTCCTACACATGTTTATGGTTTTACAGATAATTATAGTCGAAAAATCGGCTTTGAATTAATATAAAATATGAGTTTACAAAATACTTAGGCGTTTGAGTACATCCGAAAAATGTAATGTAATTTAATATCACCTAATTTCCATCCATTGGAAGGCTCTTTTAATTAAAATAAGCAAGAATAATTTACCTTCTCACCTTGTTTTGTATTGACACCATTGACAATTTCCCACCGCCGAAATAGTGGTGCGTTTGGCGATAACTCTGAGAAGGCACCCCTGCGATAGTTACAACGTTTCATTCCACTGTTCTGCTATATTCACGTGTTCTGTTTTATTTCGTTTCTCTTGATATATTTTTTGTGTTAACGTACCCTCTTCCGACGGGATACATTTTTCGTCGGCATTAATAAATAGTAACACTAGTTTTTGTTTAAATAGAAATTTATTTTGTTGCATAAATTCGAAAATGGGCTATGATGGTAAGTTCGCATTGCAAAACAACAGAACATATCCGCGCACAAACTGTATTTTCGATGCGTAAGTGTACACAAATAAAGTGTACGTACATATGCACATACAGTGAAAAAACTACAAATATTGTGCAAATCGTACAAAATTTCGCAATTTATCTGTATTGAAGCATTTCAAATTATGGTATATCAAACAAAATGTTACCGCAGAGTGAAAATGTAATGCATTTCATGTACATTTTTGCATTATCATTTTGACCGGTGTACACATACATATGTATGTGTGTACGCATACATATGCACATAACAATTGCAAACTATTTGTTGCCTTTAGCTATGATTTTGTGATATTTTTGGTTGTCTTGAGAGTTTATTGAGTCAAGATATCTAAAGAGTTGAGCAAATATTCCTACAGTCATGTTTTGTGTTTATAAATTCACATACCGTGTTTGAAATGCAGGCACAAACACATGCAGACATACGTACGAAACTTTTAGAAAATATTTTGCATCGAAACTGCATTGTTACTATGATAATGAGTGGGTTTTTTTTCGGTTTTGTTTCTTATATTTTTTTGTAGATCGTGAACGTGACCGTGACCGCGATCGCCGTCGGCATCGTTCACGCTCTCGTGACCGCCATCGTGAGCGTTCCAGGGACCATCGTCATCACCGCAATTCGCGCCGTAAGCCATCTCTCTACTGGGATGTGCCGCCACCAGGATTTGAGCACATTACTCCGATGCAGTACAAAGCAATGCAGGCCTCCGGACAGATACCGGCCAGCGTTGTCCCAGACACTCCTCAGACAGCCGTGCCCGTTGTCGGTTCAACCATAACCCGCCAGGCGCGTCGCTTGTACGTCGGCAACATTCCGTTTGGCGTCACCGAGGAGGAAATGATGGAGTTCTTTAATCAGCAAATGCATTTAGTTGGCCTGGCCCAAGCAGCCGGCAGTCCAGTACTTGCTTGCCAAATAAATTTGGACAAAAATTTCGCTTTCCTTGAGTTTCGTTCAATAGACGAGACCACTCAAGCAATGGCTTTTGATGGCATCAATTTAAAAGGGCAAAGCCTGAAGATTAGGCGGCCGCATGATTACCAGCCTATGCCGGGCATAACAGATACTCCGGCCATTAAACCCGCTGTTGGTGAGTTCCTCTCTAAACCCATAAAATTGTAACTATTAATTGCAACTTGAAACATTTTCACAGTTTCCAGTGGAGTTATCTCGACGGTGGTACCAGACTCGCCCCACAAAATATTTATTGGCGGTCTGCCCAATTATTTAAATGACGATCAGGTTAGTAATGATATATAGTATGGATATATACGAATTTCAACAATAATTACACTTGCTTGTACACGTTCCTATTTAAGGTTAAGGAACTGTTGCTCTCATTTGGAAAGCTACGAGCATTTAACCTTGTTAAAGACGCTGCTACTGGCTTATCAAAAGGGTACGCTTTCTGTGAATATGTAGACCTAAGCATCACCGACCAGGTAAGAAACAATCTACTGTGTATTATATTTCTATCGAAATCTATATGAAATTTGTGTCGCATTCTTTATAGTCGATTGCTGGCTTAAATGGTATGCAACTGGGCGACAAGAAACTTATCGTACAACGTGCCAGCGTTGGGGCCAAGAACGCTCAGAATGCCTCAAACTCTAGTCAGTCCGTTATGCTGCAGGTGCCAGGACTGTCGACGGTCGTTAGTAGTGGTCCACCCACAGAGGTGCTTTGTCTGCTTAATATGGTCACTCCCGACGAGCTGCGCGATGAAGAAGAATACGAGGATATACTGGAGGACATCAAGGAGGAGTGTACAAAGTATGGTGTGGTGCGAAGTGTCGAAATACCAAGGCCCATCGAGGGCGTTGAGGTACCCGGATGTGGCAAAGTTTTTGTCGAATTCAATTCGGTCCTCGATTGTCAAAAGGCACAACAGGCCCTTACCGGACGCAAGTTTAGCGATCGCGTCGTTGTTACGTCATACTTTGATCCTGACAAATACCATAGACGCGAATTTTAGATAAAAACTACAAAAAAAAAACTAACACTAAATCATATTTCTCACATTCACCGATGTTCAGTAAAATTACACATAATAAACAACAACAATGTATGACCCGACGTGTGTCTCACTAAAAACAAATGTTTTGTTTTTCTCTTTTTGTATTTACTTTGGTACTGTTGGCCCGATTTTGGCCCGGATTCTCTCGGACAATAAAAGAGCAATAAGAGAGCTTAGGCAGGACCGAAGGAAAGAATGAAAAAGAGTTGGTTTGTTGCCCTGGGTCGGAGGCGTACAGCCGGGCAGTGACGAGACTACCTTTCCTTTAGTGCTTGAATTCAGAACAGAACACGGTGCACAGGCCACCTCACAGTAGGGTGGAAGGACAGATGCAGATGCACTCCGCCAAGAAAAGGGGGAAAGAAGGGCCATTATTCGGTCCTGAATTATGTATGTATGCATCTGTGGATTCACAAAAATGGGAGAGGGAGAATGAGATAAACAAACACTGGAAAGTCAAGGCGGAACAAGAAATTTCTTATCCTGTATGAGCTCTAATGCGAAAGCATTCCAACGTTGAGGGCATATCTCACAGGCTATTATTACCTGTGAAGTCTAACCTCGAGAAACCCTGCCTCCTTGCCCTGCAGATTTAGTTTTTAACTTTAATCTCACAGAGGAAATACAAAAATAATATATTTCATGAAATAGAAAGAGATTGTCGGGTCGGTTGTTACTGCCATGAAACTGAGGGAAAATAGTGGAAATAGCGGTGGTGGGAAACTGTACCCAGAGGTAGTCTATTCTATGATTTAATGATGTACATACATATATAGAAATAGTGTACATGGATATTCATCGTATTTCCTATAGAGGTATTGCACTTGACTATTGTTATCCTGGATTGTACCAGAATCCGGTGGCATTATAATGTACATAGGAATATATCTATCATAAGTGGAATGGAATTCATACAGCTCTCAGAATATCCATAATCTTTTCTTTCTAAGTATCTACCAGTCCATTGGTTAGGCAAAAGGCTGAATATTCTTGACCAAATCTTGCTAATAACTTGATCTTTTTAATACAAAATTAATATATTTCCTAAAAGATTGGCTAATTTTTATATGCGTTTTTTTATTTCAAGCTTTTTTACCAAGGATGCAGCGATAGTTTTATTTAGTTATTAAGAATGTGGAAGCTCCATTTGAAGCATGGCACGATGACCCAAATGGAAATCGGTACTTAGCCAATCGAAAAGAATATATATTAATTTATCAGATAAAAATGCCATGCAAAAGATCTTAAAACAGCTGTCAAATGAAAATGTATTTGAAATTGATGACTAATGACTATCCAATATGTTTAAAGATTGATATTATTCATGTTTTTAAAAGTTACGTGCCATTAAGTTACGATGAAAGTCGCTTGTAAAGTTAAGGCACATCTAACGCCGGTAAATCTTTATTTGGCATTAAAATAATGTAAAACATTAAACAGTATAGGTAAAAGGGGTTTCGTTTGGTTTGTACGGGTACACCGTAGGTACATATATGTATACGTTTCTGATATGATATGATATGATATGCATATGAGACATTCGTTAACCAGTTAAAAAATAGACATACGACATAGAAACAGAGAGGCGAAAATGGTACATAGACAATAACTTAAGGTACAACTAGAAAATACTTGAAAAATGCTTGACTAAAACACAGATAAAAGTAGATCTATCTATGGTTTTAGTATGTGGTAAGTAGACATAGAATAAAATATATTGCACGGGGTCTGCCGCTTTAGAAATATGTGGGAGAGTGGGAGAGAAAAGGCTCCTACTCTTTCATTAAATGCTTGAATGCTTGAAATTTCAAATGGGTTTTGTTCCAGAACTTATCAAATGGAATGCCCTTTAAGTTTTGTTCAGTTGTGGTGCGTGTGTTTCAGATACTTTTGGGGTACTTCAGGAGGACTCTAGGGCTAAGTGGAAGTGATATTTGTAATCTTTATGTTGACCAGCAATGAGGATAGTTCCAGTTCCTCGCTGAATTTGTTCCTCAAGATTACACTGCGATAGCCCTGGCGCACACAGGTCAATGGATAGCAGGCCTGCGCTATGAAATGTGTCTCTGCAAACATATCCTCGTCCTGGACTTCGAACCGGAGGATCGCAAACTGTGGATTGCGAACGGTAAACTCGCAGGCCTCATTCCACACCGGATTGAAGCCATTCTCATTGACTTTGGTGCGATATTTGATCCCAGTATCGAAGCTGGCGCCCATGATTTCCACCACGATTTGTGGATTATTGGATTTACCGCCGCGAAACAGATGCCGTGCCGCTATCAGGCGTATGCTGACACGCACTTCATTGAGGCCATCGGACAGCGGGTTGTTTGGATTGAAACTTTCGGCCTTCATGAACGACGGCTTCAGTATATAGCCACATTGGCCATTATTCCGGAATTTGGCCTGATTCAGTTGCATGGCCTTGTCGCCCGTCTGATAGTTGAGGGCTATCATCTGAGATCCAATATTCCAGAAAGGCACGGGATTGAAGTTTGACGAGTCGAGGCGCTGCCCCTTGGGATACACACGACTGATTTGGTTTCGATGATACGAGAGAAAGAGCTGCGTATTCTGTTGGAAGAACTGCTTTTCGGCCTTCGTTTCGGGAAAACTGGACATCTCCTGGAAAATCCAGGAGTGCTCACGAAATGGTACACTCCGGAAATATATTATCAGATCGGACATTTCCTTGGCCACGCGCGCCGTGCGCTCTTTTTTGCGCCGCTCAGTGGCCAGTTGACTAGCGATCAAGGCCGCCTCCTGGATGGCCTTTATCCACTCGTAGGCCGTCTCCTGATTGTCAAACCCGATCACAAACGGATTTTGCATCGTTGGCGTTTGTATTTGCAGCTTGAATATGATGCCAGGCTCATTTGATTCGAAGAGTGAGGCCACGGCCCCATAGATCTCAATCGAATCGGTGCGGCCGTCGGTGCCCTCCTCATTCACCGAATTGTAATCCTCTGTGGCGGCATCAATCACCTAAACAGGAGGAGCAATGTATATATATATATATTTAAATTAACCATTAATCCATTTGGCTCCTCACCTTTACATAGTTGGCTGGCAAATGCTTCTTTATCATGCCGCCATAGTCCCCTATCCACCACATGGTGTTGTTTCTTTGGACATTCGTGATGATGGCGTGCTTGGGAAAGGACAGCTCATCCGGTTTGTTGGCCTTGTAGCTGTACAGAGCCTTGCAGGTGACATGCTCCTCCAGATTGGAGCCCATATAATTCGAAGCCCCGTTGCCATCGTTGCTGTGATCTGTGCCCTGCTGTGCATTCTCCGCCAGTGCCTGTCGCAGCAGATCCTGGGACACAGGATGGCAGAGCTTCACATTGCGATACAACGGATTTCTCGTATAATAATGGATGAGCGACACCAACGACTCAAACTGCATCGTATCGATGGCATACAGTCGTCCCTCTTGGATAATCCGACAGTGTTTGATCTTTCGATTGATCGTGAACGAAATGACAAAAGCATTGATGCTCTGCACCGAGGGGCGTACCAAAAACGAACCAATGTCCAGCTTGAACAGTCCCTGCTCGGCCTGCTCCTTGGTGGTGTTTGGATGGAACCAGTCCTGGTCCTCATGCTTCTTCGGCTGTGGCACTGGCTCCTTAAGTATTATCGAGAACTCCGAGCTGCGCAGCATATTCTTGCGATAGTAAACAATCAGCGAATACAGCGAATCGAATATGAAATTCTCGACCAAATAGTAGCGAATGGAACCGCTCTCGTGCTTTAATTTGATGCGACAGTGATTCGGTCGATTCCGACGCCAAAACGAGAGGCTATAGTCGCCCACAAATGTGGCCGATTCGCGCACCAAAAATGTTCCATCACCAAGATGTTTATACTTTTGCAGCAGGTCGTCGGCTTCTTTGCGGCCACCTGGAACAACAACAAAATTGTAATGTAATCATCATCATTTAATGGAATGGGAAAATATTATTTTAAAATTATTAAAAGGTGAGAGAAAATGAATAGCAAATTATATGATGAAACCAGTTGAAACCGGTTCTAATACATTACTTATACGCGTTGCTCGGGTAGTGTATGTGTAATATTATTACTATTATCTTTTTACCCAATGAAAAATATTCTAACTCATTCCGATAAATCCCTCTATCTATACTTTTCCCCTAACGAATCACCATCCATTCGTTGTATCTCTTTTGCTCTTCCAAGCAACGAGTTATCATCTGGCCGTTACTCCGCCAGTAGAGTATGTGAGAGAGAATCTAATATACCCCATATACATACTCTTTGAGTACTTTGCGAACAAAGGGCAGACGGTACATTATGGGGCACTTTTTAAAGTGGATATCCCGTATCGCAACGCAGATATGGGATAACAGATAGGCGATACGAGAGCACAGATACCAATAAATATGTCACTTGCATGGCCCGGCAGCTGTAATTATTAAGCAATCTTTATGGCAAAGCCCGTTCCGTCCCATAGATAATGGTTTGGTTTTGGTGATATCAATCGATCGATTGGCCGGACAGCGGTACCAGACCAGATACCAGATACTAGCTCCTGTAGAGAATATGTTCTGTTTACCTTCCAATTTGCCATGAAACCAGTTTTCGCCAAAATGCAGCTCATCGTTGGCCGAGGTATCCTTCTGTTTCTGTTGCATTGTGTTGTTCAAAGAACAGGACGACGACAGACCAAAGTCGTCATCTTCTGAGGTGCCATTGCGATGTGATTCGCTGATTTCAGAGGTGTAGATGAGCTCTTGTTGGGTCAACACAAACTGATAGAGATTCCAGGACTTGTCCACGGGATCCTTGAAGTACAGCAGCCCCTCTTTGAATACCTTGCGCATATTTTCACCCTCATTTTCGCCACCGCCACCGCTCAACGATGATCGATGGGTAAGCGATGAGCCGCCGCCGCCACCAGCAGCGGCCGCTGCTATGCCACCGTTACTTATGCCCACGCCGCTGAATGTCGTCTCATCGTATTGCGGCAGCTTCTTGTGCTTTAGAATTATCTTGCGGCGGAGCTGGTAGGGGGAGGGCAAATGCTGTTCGTTCCGATCACATGGCTGCGTGAGCAGCATATCGCCAAAGACCTAACGAAAAAAGAAAAGGGGAAACCAATTAGCGAATGAATCACCCAAGGAATCATCAGCCATATTGTACCTCAATTAACGCCTGTGCCATATTTCGTTGCTGCTCTAAAGAGCAATTCTGTTCGATGGACAGAATGACGGGATACTCGGAGGTGGTGAAGGCATGATCCTTGATGGTCTTTACAACATCCATGAACTTGATTTTGGATGTCATTGTGTGACCATGGAATATGTAGGGTAAGTTATCGGGGCCATTCCAACAGTCGAGCTCAATGCAGCGACAGCCCATGCGCAGGGCCCGGGCATAGGCCTCGCACGATGATTCGCTGGAGAATTGATCGCCCGTCAGGTAGGTGTTGTGTGACGAGGCTATCCAGTACGAGGAGAGCGGCAGGTTCATGTCCATGAAGATGGCATCGTATTTGCTGTTCCACAGGTCGTTCTGCTTCGAGAAGAGGTAGTCGACGAACTCCGACAGCGTCAGATAGGGCTCCTGTACATCGCGCTCCACATCCTGCACAAAGTCACGTATGAAGCCGGATATGGACCCGGAATTGAGCTCGCCCACGTTCAGATCACGCTGTTCTGTTTCCAGAAAACGCTTCAGCTCTGTGGGACGCACTGTCTGCTGATCCTCCGAGTAGGGAAACGCACTCGATGCGGCTGTTCCCCCACACAGAATGTTGGCGAAACTATGCGGCAGTAGGAGCTTCTGATAGAGACGCGAAAAGTCATCAAACTTGAGGTCATGCTTTCGTCGGACATCGTCGGTGAAGCACTCCATGAATTTACTGGTGGTCATTTTGCAACTGACGCTGGCCAGGAACATCTTAAAGTCCTTGATGGTCACCTGCGTCTGGGATTGTTCCGACGATTTGGCCGAATGCGAGTTGACATTCTCGATCTGATAGTATTCGCGTCGCAGCCAGCGATCGATCTGCAGCGGATACGAAGCGTTCACTGTGTCCTTAACCATATAGCGGAGCCCACGCACCCAATTGTCGGCCTCGATCTCCGATAGGGCCACCACCGAGAAGCTCTTCAGCTTGAAGTGATTGCCATACAAGATGACAAAGCATTTGCTGTTCTCGTAGCGCTGGCAATCGTCGGCGAAGAGCCGGAACTCCTTCGAGTGCTTGCCCACACGTATCTCACGGATCTCGCGCAGCTGTATCGCACCCTCAAAGTCGGTCCGGGGCGTTTGGGCGGCCACTGTCGACCAAAGCAGCTGACGCGTTTCCCTGATAAGCATTAGATGGCGACGATCCGGACGCCTTTGCTTGCCGTACAGCTTCGTCACAATTGTACCGCGCTCCAGCATGCCAATGGTCTGCTCCATTTCACCCAGCAGCGGGGCGTTCATTGCACTGAAGCAGCTCATCGTATCGCTGTTTTCTGTTTACTGCCACTGCTGATTCTGCTTCCGAAATGTAAATCAGTTCTGCCACACGCACGTTTGCATTTACAATATGTACATATATGCACACACGGTCTCCGGACTCCGGATGTTTTTCCACAGCCTAAACCATACGACTATACGACTGGCTGACTTGCTGACTGGCTAAACGTTCACGTTTGTGCTGTGGGTGGTGGGTGGTCGCCCTCGGTGGCATTTGCAATTGCAAGTGCAATTGCCTACTTGTTGAATTTCATAAAAAATCACAAACTCTACACGGCTACTACACATTTGCTACATAATGGAAGGAAAAAGAGGGTGGTGACAACAGGCAACATGGCAAGGTAACGTAAAAAGTGTGACCGCAGTGTTTTCATATATACCAATTCAGTATATTTGGCCTTTGTGGACACGAACGAAAACGACATTGTGGATAAAATACGAGCAACAAAACTGAACGCTTCCAAATGTTGCTGGCCATGTTGACTGTTGCAAGGCCCCTATATTAGGCGCCTCAAATAATTTAATTAAATGGAAACCCCACTAACAGCTAAGATTATCTACTAACGAATCCACTGTTTTTGTCTGTTGTCTACACCCTTTTTTATAACCCATTCAAAATTAAGACTCATTTTCTTTTGTCGCAGGAGAGAGCACTTTCGGTCTTTTCTCAGAAATATACCAAAATATACCGTCTCATTTCCAAAGTACACCGATGAAAAAAGCCCACTTAGGCCCCCTTTATTTTAACTGGATTATGGATTAACAATTTAAGTTCAACTGCCGAAAATATTGCAAAATATAATAATACACATTACTCTTAAAGCTCCATCCATATGCATAAAAATCGGATGTTGCCAACGGTAAAAAACGTATGTGTGTAGAATAAGTCTCATTCTGACGGAAGATTCGGATATCCCACCACAATAAAGATAACAACGGCTATCGACACTATCGCGTGGATACGAGAGATGCGCGCCAAATTGAAATTGTTTAAAAGTGAATAAGTGAAAAGGATATAAATTCAAATTGAATAGATTAATGATAAATAACATTATAATACAGCAATTTCGACGTCAAAACATAGCAAAAAGTAAATAATATACTGTAATTAGTCGCCCTCGGTGACAATTGCACTACTTGTTGAATATCATATTTATTAATTTCTCTTTTCAGCCATAAACTACACTATTCGATAGACCAGCCAACAACGTCGGATGTGATAATCGAATACGAAGCAACAGCGCATGCCTGCCAAATATATATATATATATATATACAACGGTCTTACCGGCTAATATATTAATTTATAATTTGTATAGTTAATTGCATTTAGTTTAATTTTTGCCGAGTTTTGATAAATCTATAGAGGGTAAATGTCGATTGGTTCATTTCCAGCAGTGCTGCAAAGCGTGGGTGCAGTGCTGGGAAACGGTTGAATTTGAATTTTATTTTGAATATGGAACTTACTGCAATTCAATTCGAACCAAAATGTCGCCATTTATAATACATATAATAACAAGCCTTTGTATGGGTATATGCATTTAATAACCAGATATATGTATATGTATATATATAATTCCTTTACGTTTATAAACATCAAGAATTTCAAAAATATTTGTTGTTTCGTGTCTGTATGTTCTGTGTAAATATTAATTAATAAAATTAGCTAACAAAAACAAAAACCAAAATCTGCAACCATTTGTTTTGTAACAGGTGCCTGGAAAAGTGTCTTTGTGTTTAAATTCTTTTGTAGTTTGTAGGTATTTGCCGGCTAAAGCCGCTCATTATTAGCATTGAATGCTTTTTGTTTGTATTTTTATGCTATTTTTGTCGTTTGCTTAATCTTGCTTCCTGCGCATAATAAGCGCCTCCTCGATTTCCTCCTTTGGCTGATCCTTATCGCCCCAGCCCCAAGTGGGGTGAGTGCCGTCGCCAGTGCGCTTCACACGCTTCTCGATAATGGCCGGCGATACGGTCTTCAGGTCATAGGCCCAGCCAATCTTCGAAAAGCAGTCAATAAAGAATGTGGTAAAGTTGAGGGAGTAAAAGCCAAGTTCAGCCGTCTTGTAGTCCCATGGAAACACATGATGATAGTTGTGCCAGCCCTCGCCAAAGGCCAAAACAGCGACGGATATGTTCTGAGTAGGGCTGATGAATCTGAGCGAAGAAAAGTTAAGTATTAGAAGCTCCCGCTAGGCTAGGGCTAGATAGATCAGTTTAGACGACTTACCGGTCATATGGGCGTCCGCCAAACTTGTGGGCAGCACTGTTGACGAGCCAGGTCACATTCAAGATGAAGCACCAACGGAACATGGTGGCCACAAACCAAGCATTCATAATCGACTCATCCCAAAAGTAAATCGGTATCATGGTGGGCAGCACAAAGCAGGCAAACGGCATCAGGTACAGATAATAGCTGCGAAATAAGCTTGGATAAAGACATGGGCACCGACTCTTGGTATGGGGTCGCCACTCACCGCTTCTGGAACATCAGTATGGGATCGGCACGTAAATCGGATAGGTCTATGCCCTGGCCCTTGGCCTTTACCTCCGGGTGTTTCTTGCACAGCAGCCATCCAATGTGCGAAAAGAAGAAGCCACGCGTGGCATTATGGGGATCGGCATTCGTCTCCGAGAACTTGTGGTGAACGCGATGGTCGCGGGCCCAGTGATAGGCGGCATCCTGGAACGCAATCGTATTGAAGATGACCAACATCAAGCGCAATTGCCACTTGGCCTTGTACGAGCAGTGGGCCCACAGACGGTGGGCGCCAGCAGTGATGCCAAGTCCAGAGCACACATAAAGGACGAATGCGAAACCAATTGTCGCCCATTTGGCCGAAGTAATCAAAAGATAGAGCCCATAGATGGCGGCCAAATGCAAGTAACCAAAGGCCAGGATATTGCGCCACACTAGCTTCACTTTGCGGCCGTCGGCACACTTCTGGAAGCTCTGGTTACCTTCATCTCCCTCGAAGAGCACACCATTGGAGGTGGCGAATGGCACCTCGCCTGCATCTCCTCCTGCTCCTGTTCCTGCATTCACTTGCATCTTTGAATCGACGGTTACCACTGCTTCTGCTTTGGCCTGGGCCTGGATATTGGGCGGCATGTTTAATCGACGAATTCCTTTATTATTTGGCACAACAAAAAATATAAGTAGTTTTCTTAGTCAGCGACAAATATTGTCTATATTTTAGGGCGAGACGACAGATTGAGCTTCGCTTCTAGATTTTTCAACAACAACGCAAATGCATACTCCGATAGTTTTCAATAACTGTATAAAAAAACTCCTTGTGCCTATCGAAAACTATCGAAGCGCGCCAACTCAAAAATGGCCAGCCCTAATTACTGTTAATTAGCGTTAATAAATGCAATGCAGGAAAACATTGTTAGCTTAGCAAACCAAAATTAAATAGCGAAAGATGGAAACTACACCTAAACAAAATACTGTAAGCGAACCAAAAAAAAAAAATAAATTAATAAATTGTTTCTCCAATTAATTTACAGCAGCGCAGTACTCCCGAGTATTCCGAACACGAGCAAAATGTTGTTGAATGTTTGCTAAAAACTGTTTTCATGTAAATATGATGATTTTAGCAGAATAGATTAATTAATACACAAACAAATATATATGGCTGTATCAACAAAAAGAAACGGCTCTTAAACTCTTACCGTATTCCAGAATTGGGGCGAATAATATAAATTAACTCTGCGGTACGACTATATTTAGTGCATAATTTTTTCGGTTACAATACAAAAATGATTTTTCACGCTACCAGGTTTTAAGTTCAAATAATGATAATATTCGGATCTACTCCTACGTGTGTACAAATAATCACCGGCCTGGCAGAAATCACAAGTATTCTGCTATCGGGTATTTTTGTGTTTGCCTTTGCTCGAAATTCAGATAAACCGAACCAAATATTGGGCATTTTGCGAAGCTTGCAAGTAAGTTCCCACAAAATGTGAATAGAATGTGATATACCACAAAATTCTTTCAATTCCATATATGAAGCTTAGCTAGCTTTTAATTGTAAACCCATATACTATATAAATATTATATGATATTTATATGAAGATAGATATAAAAAGATTTCATATGCCATACTACTTACCATTTTCCAAGGACCAGATATATGTACATTCTCCCACGAATCAAAGACAATTTCAAAATCCACGCTACCACAGAAATGTCTTTGCCCGCAAGCATATCCAAGCATGACTCTCAGCCCGTAAATCAAATCACAAATCGAAACAAACAATTTGTTATACTGTTTGCAGTAATTGTATTTGCCAAAAGTCTACAATGAATGCATTCTTACGCACGTCTTACCTACGACTAGTCCGACTAATATCTATTAGCGATATGGGTGGCCTCTAACATTCGTCGAGGAGGTGGGTGCATCACTTCTATGAACTTGCACGGACGGCAGGAAGACTTGCCTTGACCCCAGGCAGGGATAGGCTTCAAAGGAATCATACTCCTTAAGCTTAAGGACACATCAGCAGCAGCCAGCGGCCAGGCAGAGAACAGACAACACAATCCACAAGGAAACTTCTCCAACAGTTTGCCTTCATAAGCGTACATCTAGCTAAATTATATTTATTTTCAACTATTTTTACAGGAAGTTCATAGAAAAAAATATATGTATGTTTTCAATAAAAAAAAAACCTCTTATTAGCTACCATATAGATATATGTAGTATCGCTAAACGTAATGTCACACACACCAAAACACCACACCATACAGGTTTTTTCTTTTTTTTTTTTTAATTCAGGAACTCGCTCAATGTCTGTGATTTGATTTCATTTGATTTGGATTCTTCCGAGTGTCTTCAATGTAGTATATGATACTAGATGACACCTCCCTCTCTCGATCTCGCATTCTCTGGGACTGCTGTTTCTGTTTAAACAAAAATTGGTGGAAAAACGGGGAGGAATAATAAAGACAAATATTCTTTTTTTTTCTTTTTTTTTTTGGAGAACACAATCATTTTCATCTACAAGAATCTCTTTTCTAAAAGTTTATTTTTATAATAGTTTAGTTGTTGTTTTTTTTTTTTTCTTATAACAAGCGCACAGGGAACTGGAATTTTTTTCATAGTCATAATTTATGTTTTTTGTTGAGGAGTTTTTTTTGCCGTCGTTCATCGTTCATCATCATTATCATTGTCGTAGATCTCGATCTCTCGTAGAAAATTACAACTTAAAAAAGGTGGTGTATAGCCTAGACACTTCTTCATTTCAGAGCTCCTTCTGCTCTGCTCTCTCTCTCTCTATGGATATAATCTCGGTGGCGAGTTATTCTCTAGCAAAAATGATGCTAAAATATATATACATAGATATACATATACATTGTCTCGCCTCATAATAATATAACGTGGGGAGAGGGGGAAAGTTACTGCGAGTCTCAATGCAGCGCCAACCAATATGTCTTCGGTGTCTGGTCTGTACATGGGATTAGCTACTCCTCCACTAATCCACCTCTAATCACGTTATAAACCTATTAATTACTCGGTATCTCTTAGCCTATACACACACTATCAACCACTAACCGCGTGCGCAAGGAGTACGGTTGTACCTCTGGCCCGTGGAGGAGACGGTCGAGCAGTCACTTTTTGTTAAGCATTTGCCAGAGCTCCTCCTCCATGGGGGTGGGGAGCAGAGGCATCTATATTCCCCTCCCTTCCTCCTTCGCTATATATCTGTCCGTCTCTTGTCTTCTGGTCTGGAACTGGAGTTTTGTATTTAAGGCTGGGTGTAAAAATATCCTTTTACTTACAGCCTTAACTCTACAAAAAACACACTCTGAGAATACTTTTACTTTTTTTGTTTAGCCACCCTCTGTTTTTTCTTTTTTCTTATATGGTATTATGTATACTCTTAGATTCTTGTCAGATCTGCTGCCGCCGCTGCTGCTGCTGCTGCTGCTGCAACTCCGTTAACTGCTAGATAGTCTCGTCTAAATAATACTTCAATAGTATGTACATGGCCAAGAAGTCAACAATGTCCATTTTTTGCGTCTCCCCCGCGTGTCTCCCAATATATGTATGTGTTTAACAACCTAAGACGCATCCCGTATATTAATATACATATATATATATGTATATATATATTTATATACGTGTTATTTATGCCCCAGCAACGCGCTTGAAATGTACTTTTATATTTACATATCATAATTAAAACTATATATATTTGTTTTGTTCCTTTTTTTATATAGAAGAAAGCGCATCCCCCCAAAAAAGCTGCCCTAGGATGATTTGTTTCGTGGTGTTTTTGAAATGTAATGTGTGTGTGTTTTAAATAAAAAATATATATATATATATATATATATATGAAAAATATCAATTGAGAAATGGAAAAACGAACGAAATGATGCACATTATGATACATACTATACTTTATATATAGAGAGACAGATATTTTTTTTGAAGAGATATCACCCGCCACTGAGTTAAGTATTTTTATGTTTTGTTTTGTTTTTTTTTATCACGTCTTGCAACTCGCGTGTGTGAGTAAACGCATTAATTGTATGGGGGGGGGGGGAGGAGTTGGTTGGGTTGGGGCTTCCATTATGATGAAATCTAACTTTAATAAATGGGGCGGAAGGGGCATGGATTACCGATATTTATAGCTCCTTTTTCTTCTTCTTCTTCATACTGACAGAGATAATGAAATGACAATATGGTTGATAATCATGATCGAGAGTTGTTTGTGGCTGATTTGATTGATTGATTGATTGATTTTTCTCTTGAGTGTTTTTTTGTTTTTGTTTTTAGGAGAAAACTTAGCACAAATAAGGTTGTTGTTTGTTTGTTTGTTTTTAGCAGGACACACACAGATTGAATGTCGGGTTTTAATCTAACCATTACTTAATCATATTCATCTTATAACATACGAACTTATAAAAGGTTTCTTTGTGATTTTGTTTCTCCTTCAATTAATTCATGGAAATTTGATTACTTAGTGTTACAAAAAAAAAAAAACTATGCATTACTTTCATATTTATATATATATATATATATATATATGCATATATATATATTTATGTTCAACACACATTCATCGATCGATCGGTTGGTTGTTTGGGGCTTAACCTGATAATAGATCAAACTTTTCACCCCCCGACGATATATATTGTTCATGTTTCTCGTTATCCTCTGCTCTCTGCTCTCGCTCTCTCTCTCTCTCCCACTCGGCCGTCTCACACGATGAGACAGCGCAGACCCAACGATAGTAGTGTGTATAAATAGTGAAGAGTATTACTAGGCTAGACCTCCTATTGGTTCTCATCATCATCACCATCGCCGTCATCGTCATCATGCTGCTCGTCCAGCTGATGCTGTTGCTGCTGCTGCACGGCGGCTGCCAGTAACGCGGCCTTCTGTGCCTGCGCCTGCATCGACGCTTGCATCGATGGTGCGGACATGGCTATCTTCCCGCTTGTCTTGTATTCGGTCATTTCCTGCAAAAACAACCCAAGCATGAGTAAGGTTCCTCCTGAAATGCTGCAACATTTTTCGTTTTTTTGTTGGTTTTGCGGTACATACCCGTTCGTAGCGAGCCTTGTCTCTTTCGGCCATCGACTCGTACTTCTGTTTGACCTCGGGATCAACATCGGACCACTTTCGTCCCAGCTCTTTGGCAATGTCGCCAACACCGTATTCAGGATTCAGAGCCTTCACCTTGTTTCTTTCATCATTGCAGAACCAGAAGAACGCAGACCTATGAAAGATGTGGATATTGATTATTATACATGATCTATTTGGGTGTTTTTCGAGTTGATTTTCATGTGTATAAAGGATAGTAAATTGCTTTTTGCTACGAACTCACAATGAACGTTTCGGTGCATTGGGGTCCTTGATCTGTTTCCTCTTCTTGCCACGTCCGACAACAGTGCCCTTGGGTGGGACATAGTTTTGCATTTCTGCCTCGTAGCGCTGCTTGTCCTTTTCGGCCATTTCATGGAAACGCTTCTTCTCCTTATCCACCATTGTCTTGCGAGGGGATTAATAATTGATTAACATATATGTTCATGGGGGTTTCCATTCGTTAGCAGGGTTTTGTTACCTTCCATCGTTCGGCACACTTGCGCGAGAATTCGGCAAATATCACGGTTTCATCGGGATGCTTCTTTTTGTGCTCCTCCCGGCAGGTTTGTACAAAATATGCGTATGCAGTCATACGACCCCTGGGTTTTGCATCGGCCTTTCCACCTCTGACCATTGGACTCTGTTGAAAACAAAAGCAATAATGATCAAGGATAAGCGATAAGCGATATATTGGTTGATTGGTTTATGTTGAGGTTCCATGCGATTTTGCTTTTTGGCTAAAACAAACACTTACCGCCGAATTGATAACATTCTGTTGCTGTTGCTGCTGTTGCATCTGTTGTTGCTGCTGGTGCTGTTGTTGCTGCTGCTGTTGCTGTTGTTGCTGCTGCTGCTGCTGCAGTTGGGCAGCTGTGTTGGCATCCACCTGGCCCTGATTGGCGGCCGAATACCACCACTGGGAGCCGGGCACTGCTGCAGCCGCCGCAGCCTGGGCCATATTCAGGCGATAGTCATAGCCTGTGGTACCGGCAGCATTCGACGTGGCCACAACCTGGGCCATCGTCGTGGCTGGATTGGGGAAACTGCTGGCCATTTTGTATGTGAACAGCTGTTGGGTGCCCACACCGGCAGCGGTATTGGAGCTATTCTGATGCGCCTGCTGCTGATTCTGCTGTACCACCACTTGGTGTTGTTGCAACTGTTGCTGTTGTACTTGTTGTTGTTGCTGCGCAGCCAGTTGCTGCTGATAGTGTTGAATGGTTTGCTGATCAATAGGTTTGTTGGTTGTGTTTGTGATTAGAGGTGTGTGCGATGCCAGCCGGAGCGGAGTGTCTAATGGCTATGGCCTAGCCTAGCCTATGGTTAGGATATCTATGTAACTACAACTAAAACTAGAACTACTAACTATTTGCAGCAGCAACAACTACGTTTGTTTGGCTATAGTCCCCTGGACACTCGTCTCGCGCCTGGCATCGCACTACTTAATCACTAACTCAGTAAGTCATAAACATTAATGGAAATGTGCGGGTGTTTGGATTAGTGATTAATAAAAATATATATATAGTGGTTTCAATTGCACTGACAGCGATACTCCGGTCGAATGCAAACCAACAGCAAACAGAAAACATAAAACAAAACGTCTAATAAACCAATTCTACGAAAAGCAATTTAAACCAAACAATTATTTTATTTCTATATAAAAACATATGTATGTGTTTTGGTGTGTGTGTGTGCATGCTGGTCTGTTCGGAATATTGTTTCATTCCCAAACAGCCGGCAAAAATCTCGGTTATCGATTTCTATGGCGTTCTATGACACCACATTCGTATACGTACAACCTATGCATGTATGCATGTACGTACAAATGCACATACATACAGTGCGCTAGTGTGTATTTGTAGTGTAGTGTGCTAGACTAAACAACGCATAAAAAAAGAAAACATTCGCTCAGCTGTTTTCCCCTCTAGATAAAACCTAAAATGCGTTTTGGGAGAGAGGCGTCTTTTGTGGTACCGGTTCCGTTTTATTGGTGAACCAGTTTCGCCAAATGCTTTTATTTTGATTCCAGTGCCAGGGCCGGTAGAGAACCAGGGTTCCGCCACACAGACAGAGTCAATGACGGGGCTGAATGGAAGAGGTAATTTTCCCAGGGGCAAACAAAAGAAAAGCTTAAATTTGCACAAAATATTGATGGACAGGTCGTCTCACCCCATAAACAAAAGTAATTCAATTTGTTTTTGCGAATTGCAAAATGTGACAATGGATTGGTTTAATCAAGACCTTTTTACACGTGGGTAACGCTTTGCTTGAAAACTATACACATATACATACATATGTACACGCTTGTGGACATACACACATGTTAGAAAGGAAGAGAAAATGGTTGGTAGCATGAGAATTGGCCAAGCATTTTGCGTATACATATATATGCTTGGATGTTATGTACATACACAAGGGGGGAAAAATACAGCGAATTTAAGATTACGCAAGCTGTGAATTTTTTGTGCATATTCTAGTTTGCACACACATTCGTATCCATACACTGGCCATATGGATGTGTTAGTGAAGCATTTATCAATGCGCATTACTTTCAACATTCATATTTTTTTCTTTGTTTTTTTTCTAGTCAACCAAATGCAAATTTATTTACAACCGTGTAAATACATAAATATACATATGTACATTTAAATAAGTATAATTATATATTATATACTGGATATGAATATATTTGTACAAACTAATAAAAAAAATGGCGGCCCTAGATGCGCACGCAAAATAAAATTTCGCTTGTACAGCGTCGCTTTTGTTTGTATGCATGCACGCACACACGCACACGTCAACGAAACACGCTAATGTATTAGTTACTTTTTACATAAAACAAATTTACGTGCAAAAAAACGCTTAAACAAATTCACATACATATTTACAGGTACACACATACATAGAAACACAAAGCCAGCCACTCTAATATATGTACATGTGTAAAGGATGATCACAGACAAAATTTTGACCTGGCTACGCTTTAATTCATTCTTTTTTTGGTGTAGAAATGCTTGTAACAATTTAAGCTTGTACATATGCCATGGTACGTTTACACATATGTATTGGCATTGGCGGGAAAATCATTAACTTTCAACGAAAACGCGGCAAGCTACCAGGCCAGGCCGCACGCCTTTTGTTTGCATATGTATGTGTGTCTCTCTGTATGTATGTATGTACGAACATTAAATAAATGCCGTATACCTGCACACAAGCTTACCTGTATTTGATGAAAGTGATCCATAACGGAGCCGATCGGTTCGAATGGTTTCTTAAGTTAACGTTCTTTTTGTGGTGCACTACGAATAGTGCTGGGATTTTAGGAGTTTCCTTCTTTTCTTGCCGTTTCTTTCTCGCACTACACACACACACACACTCAACGTAACGTAAGCACTGTGTCAATGGCAATGGAGTTTCTGTTTCAATTTCAGCTTTGGTTTGAGGCCAGCTTTCAAATACTGTTCTAGACGTATTTATTTGACGTTGTATTGATTATTGTATGCACACACAACGCATTTACGTTTGTACATATGTATGTACACGGCAGACGCCACACGGTAATTTTGGAATTAAATCCGATTCTTACGGCATTCGACAGCGCACGCAACGAAACGTAACGTACGTAACGCGTTGTTGGGGGGAATTTGTTGTTTGCTTTTAGTTACTAAAAAATAAACAAACGACGCTACATATGCAGCACTTTGTTGTGTTCTTTTTTTTGTTGCTATCAATGCGGAAAAGATGGTTTGCGCGCCGCTCCGCTCGCCTGATTGAAAACACACACAGAGAGTACCGTACCAACAACGCGAATGCAAAGGCTTTGAATTGAATTGCCGTCTTGCCAGGTCTACGTTACGCCAAAACTTCTGTATGCGTTGAATGCGCAGCTGTGTGTGTATATTTGTGTACGTTTGTGTGTATGTATATATTGTGAGCACAAGGTAGATGGTGTAGAGGGTGAGGCAAGTCGCCTATTCGGCTATCCCACTTTGTTTTCCACCCCGTCTCTCTCTCTATCGTTCTCGGCGCGCGTTGTTTAGATTTGTACAACAAAGTCTGAAATGCTCCTGAAGCTGTTTTGACTGCCGCATAGAGTCGCTCACCGTACTTCCCCTACCCTCTATTTTATATACCTTTAGTACAGTTTACTGAGCACAGTTCTCTCTCACTCTCTCTCTTTCGCTTCAGAGCATATGTATATGTACACATGTCTGTATGTACATACACGTGGTGGAGGGAACCAGCAGCAGCAGGCCTTATAAAAAAATGTTGGGTTGTTACTTCTGTACAAACTTATGTACATACGTGTATGTACATATGCGCTCTATACCCGCCCTATAAAAGCATATCATTGTATGTACATGAATATGTACATAAAGAAATACTGTCAAAGCATCTAGATATGTATGCTTGTATGATATACATACATACATATGTATAATAGTAAACAGTAATTTACGACTCTTAACATAAATATTTGTCTACAATGTAAAAATAATTTAGTTATGCTGTGGACAAACTCAGCAGTCCATACAAGCATAAAACCAATTTAAATTTCGAGCATGTTTTATTTTTACTTGTGTGTATCCCAAATGGTACATCCATATGTACATTTGTATGTACGTCTATCCCATTCCTACAAGCGGGCATACCATACATATGCATCAATACAAACACATTAATACATGCACGCGGGGTATACGTATTACGCACACAACCAAACTCATGCCTACATACACATGTTTCATTTTGCGTTCCCCGTCTGACTGTACTTCCCAAGTGCCTCTCTCGTTTTCTCTCTCGCTCTCTCTCATTTTATAAAGAGCGAAACAATGTGAAAATAATGCAGCTGTATGTAAGCGTGTTGGTGAGGTCACAAATACCCAGCAGACAAATTTTGTGGACGCTTTTTGACCAAATATAAAAATTTCCCTATTTTAAATATTATACAAATATTTAATTCAAATATTATTGTTTATTATTTGCAGTTTATGGTCTTTTTACAGAGACCAAGAATACATAGATATCGGGATCGAGTAAACTTATCATATTCATAAATAGGTCTAAGTCATGTTAATCTGATAAAAAGTCATTGTTTCAAATAGGCTTGGGAAACCGAATTTCAACGTAAATTAAATTAAATAGGTAATAAAGGTATTCGTACTCAAAGCGGATACCTGTTGGCCAGCCACAATGACATAACATTCCATATGCTTTTGACCATTTTTGTTTAAACTTAATATTAGGCACAATCCATGAAGATGACAACTTAAATTAAGCCAGTCTTGAGGAAACTGATTAATCAAACCGATTAAAAGTTTCAGTTCAGAGCTGAGGGTTTTAGCTAGCTAATAATATTCAACTGAATAAATCGAGGAATATGAAAAAGTACATTAACCCATTGTCGACCAATTTACGGTATACTTTAAAATCAAACCAAAATCATAGAAAAGAAAAAAAGAAGAAGACAAAATAATAACAAAAGGAACAGTATGTGGGAAGAGTGGTGGGAACAGTATATTTATGGTATATTTTGCAATTTTTTACGTTTCCCGGTATATTTCTGAGGGTATACCTCATCGATAAGTGCGAAATAATGAGCCGTAATTTTGAATGGGCTACAAAAAATCGTAAGGCAAAAACAGCCAGGAATATAACTTGAGGAAAAAAAAACAGATTTCGTTTTCAAGGTATATTTTGCAAATGGTGTATATCAGCGTATATGCTTTGCATTTTCTGGGACATTTTGCCTGTTGTCACCACCTTCTTTTTCCTTCCATTACGTAGCAAATATGTACCAAATGTGTAGTAGCCGTGTAGAGTTTGTGATTGACTTTAGTTTTTTTGTTTTGACAACACATTCGCTTTTGCTCTAGAAAGAATTTGAAAAATGTCGAGCAAGGCACAAATTACTCTTCCCGAAGAGGAATTGGATTGGATTCAGCTGCGCCAGGATCTGGGACCCGTGATTGAGGTGGAAACCACCAAGGAAAAGCTGCAGCGCAAAATTAAGGAGAACCCGCTGGTTCCGATTGGTAAGCTGGCGGCGTAATTTCGCCGCGATTTCTGTTATATAAACACAACAATATATTAACTAATGTGTTTTCATCTCCCCTCCCTGCCACTTCCCGTCACTTCCCGCCACATAGGATGCCTGGCCACTACCGCGGCCCTGACAATGGGCTTGTACAACTTCCGTACTGGCAATCGAAAGATGTCCCAATTGATGATGCGCACCCGTATCGCTGCCCAGGGATTCACAGTTGCCGCCTTGATTATCGGCGTTGTGATGACTTATGGCGAAAAGAAAACCCCTTAATTGCTACAAAAGATACCATTAGTACCATGTAGCTTTAAACTAAAACCTGAAATTTTAGCTTAAAATGGCAGATATGTATATACATATAAATAGATATATAATGTATAAAATTGATCATAATATAATTTTAAAGATGTGTGGGTAAATTATGGCCAAGAGCTAGTTGTAATATCTTTTTGTAAAGTATATTTATATCGCGGTTCCTTGGCTGAGTCGACAATGAATGCAGTTATATGAAATCTTCGGAATGGTTAATTGTAACCCCAGCGCATACATTTTCCTTTCGAATGCACAAAAATGTCTTGTCTAAATTCTCGTCACTCCTCAATAACTTGCACCGCTTGCAGGCTTCTTGCAATATCACTCGTACCTTTATTAGCTTATTTTATTGGGAATTAAAGCCACTAAAATGCCAATTGGTAAAAACATCAACTTTGGTTTGATTTATTTTCAAGTATATACATATGTATGAGAACTTAGAGTCAAAGAACTGACTGCCTAAAGAATATTTTTGATGTATAGGAATTGTACAAATATCAAAAAATTGAAGTAGTCGTCTATAAGTATACGTCTGTATGTACTATTGTCGGGTATTTCGAGTCGAGCATTGCGTGGGAGCGATGGGGGCTTAGACATAATTTAAAGGCATCAAAATCTATATAAATAATAACTGTTTATAATTTGTATTAATTTTTATTTGCAAATGTAGAAACTTAAGGCTTAATTCCTTTTGCGAAAGGGGGAGATACATATATATCTTTCTTTATACCCCTTCCCTCTGTTGCGTTTCTCTCAAATAACAAACATTCGAAGCGTAATTCCTATACGGTATAAAAGAGATGTTTACAATTGTGTATGCCTCCTCCAGCTGGGGTGTGGCCTAAAGAGTGGGTGGCCAAGGGTTAGAGCCCAGACGCTGAATGGGAGATGTGCGCGCGCACTTACGGTCTGGTCCGTTCTGTGCTGGGGAGAAGGACACGCATTTCAGGATAGGATAGTGTCTGGGCATTCAGTACAGAGTAGGATTTCATTGACACAGGACACAAAAGGTGTGGAAAACAGTTTGAATATTTCTTGTTTTGTTTATTTGTTTGTCTTTTCTGTCCAAGTGCGCCCCTACCCATGTGATCTATTAATCTATCTGATATTGTACATTATTTAAAGTACATACATATATTCCTCTCTGAATAATTTTGGTTGTAGCAGCTCCTGTAGACAGCGGAATTTCGTTGTGAAAATTATTATATATTTAAGATTCAAGATTGTGTGTTGGATGCACGCTTATCAGACAATGGAGATCTACTATAATCCCTGGCCCAAATGGGGGGTCGGGTCTCAAGTGCGTCAAAATATTTACGGAAATTAGACGCTAGAAAAACCTACCCCCAAAAAAGGGCAATGTTTTGGACGCATACACACATATGTATACATTAATACCTATTAGAGGATGTAGGTATTTCGCTATTGATTTATAGCATGTCCTGCTGTGTGGAGGGGTCTGTCTGTTATCCTTGTTAGGATACATTTATACGAGTATATGAAGTACTGATAAGGTGTTTTGCGTGTGTTTTGCAGCTTCTCCAAAATGAATATAGTATTGGGAAATTGTGTGGGAAGCTGCGACCAATTGGCAGGACCACCACCTGACTTTATACTATCGATGCCGCCGCCGCCATTGCCATCGTTCCTCATCAGCAAACCGACAACCATCGAGACTCTGATGCCGCCGTCCAACGAGTCGCAGCCGTGCTTTGCCGCATTCATGTGCGGCGGCCAGGGGGGCCAGGGCCAGCACAATGACAGCAATGGCAATGCTCTGATGGAGCTGGTGCGTAGCAGCGATACCAGGAGTCTGGAGAATGTTTGGTTCTTTGTCTCCTCCTGTGTGGGCATATTCGTGCTGGGCTGCTTCCTGGCCATCATTGTGATCAGATGCAGGGAGTAAGTTTGCTGTTCACAAGCAGAGCGAGAGCATCTACAAGGGAGTATCTAAATCTGTTCCATTTTTGCAGGACTTTCCTCTCCTATCACGACGCAAACATCAAGCAGACGGCCATCAATGCCTTGGGCGAGGCAACCAAATCGAATGCCTTCTCCTCGGGCGGCATACTGTATCCTTGTGCGACGGCCAACAGTAGGGACCTGCTGCAGAGTCAGCTGGTGAATGATAGCCGCCTGCTGTGGGCCACTCTAACACCACACGGCACTAGGCACTTTATCATTGAAAACTCCCAGGATGGGGGGCACTACGAGTCGGTGGATTATCGCGGCAAGGCCCACAGTCAGGTGTTTCGCGGCTATGCCAAGCACTCGCAATCGTTTGTCAAGGTAAATATCACTCACAACTTATGGCCACAGATCTCCATTCATAGAGTTTTCTTTCTCTCTCTCTGGCAGTCGTTTGATAATAATGGTTTCGTTGATTATGACTATGAGGATCCCACACCTTTGATGGATTCCTATCACGATGACATGGACTCGGGCTACCAGGAGCCCCATGAGGTGACCGGCTCGCTGAATCAGTCGTCCCCCATGCATGGCCATGCAACAGCTAATGACACACCGACAAATGTGAACACCCTATCGATCAGCCGCAAGACCACTCTGTCGCGTCGCATCAGCGATGCCTCCTCGCACAACGGGACAACGATGTAATGTCTGCTGGGTGCCGCACGAGTTTCGTTATGTAAATTACACCGAAAAAGAGTGAGGAGGGTGCAGGTCCATCCACAACTAACTACTACAGATCGTCACAGTATTTTCGATACAGATTCCAGACACAGAGATACTGATGATATTTTAGTCTACTCTTAAGTGGGGGAATAATACAGACACAGAAGATACCGAATACAGATCGGAGGAATAGAAAGCAATACTAATGTTGATTAAGTATAGATTCGCGCTAATCGTGCATCGAACCAAAACAAAAACAAAAAAAAAACAAACAGAACAAACTAATATACGCATTGATCGCTCTCTCAATTGCTTTTTAAACTCGTACGTGCATCAGAAAAACCCACACACACACACAAACTATAAAACTAAATACTACAAATACTAGAACTACTAAACTACTACCACTACTAAGCATACTAAAAACTAAAAACTAATCAATTAGTTTCGGGCAACAACTATTGTATCTCATTACATGCATACCTATTGAACCGATTTCTCAAACGCTGGATTGAATAATTATACAATTTTAAACGTACACACAGAAAAAAGCTCATTTCATTTGTGGAAAACAAACAAAAAGAACAAAAAGGCAAGCGGTTTTGTGGTTTACTCAGTGATTCAAAAACTTCATCAAAATATTCAAAGTGCCAAAAGTTGTGACATTTTGGAATTTCCCTGCTTCCGAAATAATATAAATTGGGTTATACAAATCCAAAAGAATTATCATGTGTGTGCTCCGGTTATCGCAAATCGCAAAAAGTTCAGAATTCTAAAAAGTGCTCAGCTCGTTTCCACCGAAACTTCGAAATTTCCGAATAATTCTGGGTCAATATTATTTTCTAAATTTATTGAAATCAATTGACATAATAATTTCATTAACTTTGACCTATTAAAATCAACAAATGTGAATTAGTTTTTGGGTATTTTTAATACCATTTTTTACTTTATTATTATCTCTTATAAGAAAGATGATTCTTGAAAAAAGTTCTTTTAGAAATTCTCTCTTAAAAATTCAACGATCTAAACAAACAAAAAATTCCAGATAAATTACCCAATTTCTACTAAAAGTATATTCTTTTAGACTTTTGCACTAAACATTCAATTTAAAAAAAAAATACAAGCCATTGGGGTAAATTCCCAGACCATTTTTACGAGACATCAATGCCCGAAATTCGAAAACAATTCACATTGCGCTCATGGTAATGCCCAGAAATGTCAAGAATTTAGATTAAAATCGTCACAAACATTCATGATAAATAATATGAAAAGAAAACAGGAGGATATAAAAATTCAAAATTAATAATTATATATAAATATCGCAAAGAATATTTACAAGGCAAAGAAGAACACCGAAACTTGCGTTACTTTTCCGTTTCTGTCTGCTGCGACTATAGATATGTAGACTCTATGTATAGAGTCAAGAGTGCAGTCAGCAGCTTAATATACTCTTGATCCAGTCATGCAGATGCACCTCGATAACATTCACCTGGCTGTAGTTCTTTAAATGGAACTGATTGAATGCCGTCGTCAGATGAATGACGGCCGAGACAAAGTCACTGAGGCGTAGGGTGCCATCCTTGCGGATATAACGCTGTATGAGGCAGTTCATGATGTCGGTGCTCAGCTGAAAGCCAATGTCACAGAGGGCATCGCGCAAACGTTCCGCCCGCAAAATGCCGGCCTTCTCCTTGGTGTACATCTTGAAGACGCCCTGCCATGACTTGAGATTCACCATAAACGTCTTGAACTGCTGAAAGGTGATGCGCCCATTGCCGCTCTTGTCCTGCAAGGCAATCACCTGGCGGCAAATGTCTATGTTGGCGCACCCCTTGATGTAGTCATTGGGCAGGCAGGCCTCCAGCAGTTCGTGCAGCTCGAAACAGTTGATCGTCTTGTTCTCATCCGCCAGCTGCATGTACACCGGCTCGTACTGGCACACGCTCTTGATCTTCTGTATGCTGTCCTCGCTCTTGAGGGCCGGAAACGGGTCCAGCAGTATCATCGTCTGGGTCTCCAAGCAGGACAGTCGCAGCGCAGAGGTACCCAATATGCGGATGGTGAAGTGGGCCTCCTCCGCCGGCTCGTATGTGGTTGGTATGAGCACATAGTGGCCCGCCTCGAGCTGTGTGTGATAGCTGACATGCCGCGTGTTGCCATAGTCCGAATTGAGGAAGCTCACGTGATTCTTGAAGAAGTCTTTTTGCAGGCACTCGTTCAGGTTGTACTCGCGATTCCATGTGTACATTGTGAAGCCAATGACCTTTGGCTCAACGGCGGTGTGCTGATTGAGGGCTATGACAACGTCCTGCTTCTCCTGAACGGAAACAAGGAGCTGCGGATTGATGTGAAAGGACTCATGATTGCGACAACCGCCGGCTGTTACGCCCCGCTTCCACTGGCCCTGGTACATCTTCATTTTCCAATGCAGCGGTCGATTCTTGAGCATCTCCTCATCGTTGGCCGTCTCACTGTCCAGATAGACAATCTCTAGGGCGGTGAAAATTTGTACAAAATCATAGAACGACATCCAGAACTCGCCCAAATTCAATTGATTGAGCAGCCGTGCCCGTTCCCCCGATGAGACGCGCTCCCAGGTCTTTGACAGCGGCGACCAGTCGCCCAGAAAATTGGTCTTATCCCCAAATGGCTTACACGAAAACGTATCCTTTACGCAAATCAGCTGCACAGAGTCCCCCATCAGGGTCTCCACCTTGTCCAGGCTGGAAAGTCTGCAAAAAAGAAACCGTAGATAAGTCCAGTTCTGCGTATGGATATGATATGATATGATGTATAAGACCGTAGCCTACCTGTAGTTCACATTCACCAAAATGCCATTTGCCAAACGTTCGGCAATGTTTTTCTTCTGCACCGAGGAGGCTTTGACCGCCAGGCAGGTGACAATGCATGTGGAGGACAGCTGATCCTTGAGCGTTTGCGGCCTAATGGTGTCGGCCACAATGGGCATACACTTGACGACGCCGCCAAGCAGATCCGTGAGTCCATCCGAACGGGTGCCATACTTGAGGGCCTCATACGAGCCATGCAGCTTGGCTATGGCCTTCTCGAGGAGCGCGGCCCAGAAGCAGTTGGAGGACTGGGGCTGCATAAAGGCCAGCCGGCCGTTGATTGTGGGCAGACGATCGTCGACCAGGACCTCGACCCATTCGCCACACCACCACAGGCGAAAGCGATAGATGCCCTGCGATTTGGTGAGGCTCTGATCGGCTGGCACCACGCGATAGAAGAGATTCCGCAACGAGTAGAGGACCCCGAGGCAGGAGACCAGCCAGCGATCGCCCATCTTGCCAGGCACCACATCGAACTCGGCGTTTTCATTGAGAAACGAGGCCTGGGCATTGTTCAGCTCGGCAATACGCTTCCACTGGAACGTGAATGGGGGCGTTTGATAGTAGAAGACGGACGACTGAACTGCGGGGAAATCGCCGTCTTCCCACAGTACGTTCTTCGATCGACAATCACTTATAATGCGCTCATACTTTGATGCCATTTTATATCTGTCTTGTCTGCGTTTTTGTATCTTGTATATATCTTGTCCATGGGTGGCTGCTGCTGTTCACATTATATTCCACCGATCCGTAGGCCTAAGGCAGCTAAATCTCTCGCTAAATCTCCGCCACTTGTTGTAATCGAAGTGAAAGTTAAAGAGCTGCATTAAAATTATACACAGACAGTGCCAACTAGCCTAAGCCTAGCTTCGTATCGCATCGGATCTGGTTCGCTCGTGCGAACCGTTTTAATTGGGCGCATGCCACCCCACTCCCCCCTTCCCTATCCCACACACCAACACAACCATTCCATTGGCTAAATCTCGGTCTGGGCTTAACTGGTTCAAGATCGGTTGAGAACGGAACTTGAGCTGGAACCAGCGCGTTCCCAACAGAATTCGGACTATCGTAATTTAAAATTAAATTTAAATTTAAGTAGGTTGGAAAAGTACTTTAAACTGTACGATCATCAACGTAAAATGACTATTCAAGAAATAGATGCATAGATAGATCTTTCTAGAAGTTTATATGAAACATACATTACTTTTTGGGCGAACGATATTTAGAAAGAAATTAAATTAAACTTCTGTATGCTTGTCTTTAATCTGCTTAACTTTCACTAGGTAGAAACGGCTTTACTCATTATTTAACTGTATGGAAAAGTTGAATATGTCTCAGCTAATACTTTTTCCTAAAAGTCATCGATGTTTTGATGATTCACCGAATTTATTACTTTTTCGTGGAAGTCAACGATACTTTATGTATGAATTTTCCCATTTATTATTATTATTATACATCTATTATTATCTATATTATCCGAATAGAAAAGGAAGCTGATTATGACAATTGGAGTGCATTGAGTCCCGATTTCGTTCCTTAATAAGCTATCGCAGAGTAAGGCCCTGGTTTCAGGTGTCATCGATAGTTTCTGCCAGCCCTAGTCGTCGCTATAATTATAATGTGCATTTGTTTTTGTCCACAAAAATTGTCTCTTCTGTTCGTACCGTTAAGACTTTAATCGCATTTTGATAATGCGATCACGGTGAACGCCACGTAAAATGCAGCCCAAAAGTTAACAACGTTTATGTTCGTTCTGTATTTTTGTTCAACAAATAAACCACCACTCAAGAGTCAAGTCAGCAAAAAGTGACCCAGACACACCAGCTGATCCAAAGGCACCACACTAGCAGACAGACAGACCATCACACCTGCTACGAATAAAGGGGATTTATTTACAAAACTGGCATTTCTGGGGGATCTGAACATTGCCTGGATATTAGAATAACATCAATTTGATTGATAATGGCCCTGTCCAGGAATTTGATATCAAAGATCTGTAAGTAAAACCCAATATTCGAAAGTACCGTTTTAATTCTATATGCATGTATGTATAATGTTGTGTGTGTGTGTTGTGTCTGTGTATATAGAGGTGCGATACAAATACAGATGTCGAGTACACAGTTGTACAAACAATCGAATTGCATTCTAAAAAGATGGATTTCCGATCCAATAATCACTTTTCTCGTTGGCAGATAACATAAAGGCACACGATGGTAAAGTCACCAGCCTTGATCTTGGGGAAACGGGCCGTGTGCTGGTCACCGGTGGCGAGGATCGCAATGTCAATCTCTGGGCCATTGGCCAGAACGAGTGCTTTATGGTGAGACATTTATCCAGACATTTACTGAGGCCATAGCTTAAGCTCTGCTCTTTTCCATTTCAGTCCCTAACTGGCCATAATCGTTCCATTGATTGCGTACGGTTTGCATACAAAGACAATTTTGTTTACTCTGCCGATGATATTGGCATCATACGGAGATGGGATCTCAATGCCCAGAAGATATATTCAACGCTCAACGGGCATATGAAGAGTGTGCGCACCCTGGACTTTAATCCCTCGGGGGAGTACGTGGTATCTGGCAGCAATGATACCACCGTTAGGTGAGTTATCCGCCATGCCCAAAACTCTTTAAATTAGTCAGCTCTTAGAGCCCACAAATCTGTTTGCTCGTTGAAAGATACTCGCACCTCTGTTCGTGACTTAGAGTGAGAGGGGTATAGTTTCGGCAAGTCTCGTCTCCCTCTGCTGTGCGTCAGATAAGTGATCTAGTTTTTGTAGATTTATCTTCCCATTTGGATCCTCTGCCTTTGTCTTTTATTTATGTGCGCTTGGATGAATCCAAAACAAATGTGATTCATGAAATTAGCCGATTAGGGGCATATCCCCTACAATCTGTGAGGTCTGCTGGCTGTCCGCGCCCTGATACTTTCCAAGACGTCGATTATTAGTTTTTCGCCAGGTCCTTGACCGCTTAGGCTGTTGGTCTGCTTGCCCAGATCCTGTGCAGCAGTTGGACGAGCCTCCTTGGGCTGAGTTTGGTACTGCAGCTCCTGCCTAAGTTCCTGCAGGGTTTGCTCTCTCTTTCTTCGGGGACGGGACACCTCCTCGCTATCGATGGCAACAGGTCCGTCCAGCACTCTTGATTCCTTTTCTAAAAACTATTTCCCCCCTTTTAAGGAATATATCTAATGCCTGATTTATTCTGTTGAGGTGCAACTATTTGCAGCATCGCTCGATGCTTTTTTGGACTAAAATGAGATCATTTTGGAAAACAGTCGTTAGTTTATTGGGGCCGTAAAAGGGTTTCGTTTCTATTTCTACCACCGAAGGAAGGGGGTTGCATACTGGTGCATATGTACAGATATATAACGATTATATGTATATGTAAAAAAAGGCAAACAAGGGAATGAGGAGAGTTCATTCAAAAAGACAAGCAGCAGCGGCTTACAACTTGGCCTTGGTGCTCTTCAGATCAACGTAGGCCCCCGAAATAACCTCCTTGCCGGTCTCTACCACCAGGGTGCGGAAATGTACGCGTGTGCCCTCCAGCCACATGTCCACCTTCAGCGTCTGGCCGGGCAGAACGGGGCCTGAGAAGCGCACTTTGATGGCCTTGAAGAGCGTCGGATTGTTGTCGGCATACTGGCTGAGAACGGCCCGGACCGAGTAGCCCAGGGTGCACAGGCCGTGCAGAATGGGTGTCTTGAAGCCGGCCAAGAGTGCCATCTGTGGATCAATGTGCAGGGGATTGCGATCGCCGGAGAGTCTGTAGAGTACGGCCTGATCCGCGCTGGTCGAGTACTGAATGGAGGAGTCCGGCTGACGGTTGGGATTCGGCAGCAGTGGCACTACACCGGCAATTGGATTCTTTTTGCCACCGAATTTGCCTGCACCCACCACAAACACGCAGCTCTGGTTCTTGACCACCAAACGACCGCTCTCGTCGAACGAATCGCAATTGGTCACAACAACGGCGCCGGATCCCTTGTCCATCACATCGAACACCTTGCCGGTCGTTGTCAGGGTACCGCCGGTGGGAAGATCGTCGGCGATCTCCAAATACTGTTCGCCGTGCAGAATGTTGGTGAAGTCGGCCTGATTGTTGGGCAGGGCACTGCCGACCAGCTTGTCCGTGGACATGGCCAGCAGTAGGCCGGGCAGGACAAAGAACGAGGGTATGGCCGAGAAATCAGCATCGTTCTCGTACAGGAAGCGCAGATCCTGGCTGTTCTTGATCGATGCACCAATGCCCAAGGCGTAGGTGATGAGCTCCTTGTTGTCGAATGTGAATGTGTCCTCGACGGCATCGCCGCCGCCGGCCTTAAGCTTCTCGATCACCTCCAGCAGATAGCCAGTGGCCTCGGCCATCGAATTGAGGTGCTTGGCCTGCGACATGTCCGTCACCTTGGACCAGGCATTCTTCACATACTCAAGGGTGACGGTATCATCCAGAGAGGGTCGCAGCACAGATCCCTTGCCACGGACCGTCTGCACTTTGGCGGCCCATCCAGCGGCACTTTCGATGTAGCTGCCTAAACGGAAAAGATTTCGATTAGCAAGAGCGCCCGCTTTATCAGAGATTATTCTTTATCTTGCGGAAGAATGAACTTTGTTCTGCCTAAATGCCCAAACCTCTGAATTCCCAATTGAACCTCCTCGAACACTCACCATTGTCCTCGCAGGATTCGTGGCACAGGTAGGCAACAACCGGTGCAATCAGATGCGGCTTCAGCTCATTGAAAAGAACTTCGGGAATAATTCCCTCGGTCATGCGGCTGGCCGCCGTTGGGATAATCACGTTGCAGAAGATATTATTGCGAGCGCCCTCGATGGCAACGGTGTTGGCCAGGCCAACGAGTCCCATTTTGGCAGCCGCATAGTTTCCCTGTCCAAAGTTACCAAAGATGCCCGAATTCGACGAGGTCATGACGATGCGGCCAAAGTTTTGGCTCTTCATGTGCCCAAAGGCGGCCTGAGTGCACTTAAAGCTGCCCTTCAGATGGACGTCGTTGACGAGATTCCAGTCCTGTTCGGTTGTTTTGAGGAGACTGCGATCGCGCAGAATGCCGGCATTGTTGATGAGTATATCCACACGGCCATAGGCCTTGATGGCCGTCTCAATGACCTTTGCCCCATCGATGACAGAATTGTAATCGGCCACCGCCTCGCCGCCACTCTTGCGAATCTCCTCAACGACCACATCGGCGGCACGCTGCGAGGCACCCTCACCGGAATGAGTGCCGCCCAGGTCGTTGACCACCACCTTGGCGCCACGGGAGGCCAGAAGGAGAGCATACTCTCGGCCCAAGCCGGCACCGGCACCAGTCACCACCGCCACACGGCCATCGAAACGCAGTTTGCCAGCAGAAGACATGTTTTCTGGTTAATTTTTCCCTGTTTGGAAATCCGGTTACGCCTGCTCCAACGATCAACTGTCGAATGAAAAAATGAAAGGTATTCCGCGTTGAATTATTAGTTATGTGGGGGGGAATATCGTGTGGGTTCCAAAGTGTGTCCTGATAGTGATATCTCCAGATGTATATATATATATACATATACATATGCTTGTGCATACAGAATGAAAATGTGAAAGTTTTATTGACTCCTGACCAAAGAATCGAAAGACAATTCGGTTTGATCCAAGTCCAACAACGGTTCAGAGTTCAATAAAACGAACACAGAAGGCACAACAAATTGACAAACAAAATGTTTTAATAATGTTTTTCTAGCACACACACATGCACACACGCCAGCCAAGCAAGCAATGCAAATACTATGTTCATATATAGATGTGGGGATTAGGGCAATCGCCGCTCCCCATTTACACACAACTTACAGTTCTTGTAGACTAAACGCACGTTAACGTTGCTGCTCGGATGCGATTCCTTAACTTAACACAAAAGATTAGCAGCTCTATATCGCAGGTACAAAGTGCAACAAGCGATAAGCAACTTAAAAATGGGTTTAATGGGAGCAAAAGAATTCGGTGCTGCCAGATCGATGGAAAAAACATATGGCAGCTGGAATATCGATTAATACATATATCGATAGCTGTAAATGCAGTGCGATGTTTCTTATTGCATTTTTGAAAATGGCGCCATCTAGATTTTTGATATCTGGCTCCACCTTAACAGAAACTCTATCGATATATCTATCGATTTTGAAACATACCGCGAAAATAAATATCTAATGCACTGATAAAATGATGTTTACATAAATTATTGCCAATAAATATGAAAATATCGCAAAAGAATGCAATAATAATATGATTTTTTCTATATTCATTTCAGACTTTGGGACGTGCAGAATGAGAACAATTGCATTCGAGTGTGCCGGGGCCATATGTCGCATGTGAACTCTGTTAAATTCTCCCCGGACGGACTATGGATTGCTTCCGCTGGCCTGGAGGGATCCATTCTCATCTGGGACATAAGGAAGAGCAAACAGATCATGGAGTTTATAGCAGAGCCACCAGTCACGGCCATTACATGCATACAGTTCCATCCGTTTGAGTTCCTGCTCGCCGCTGGACGTATCGATGGCACCGTGTCCATTTATGATCTGGAGCATCAGCAGCTTGTCTCGCAGACCACACATTTCTATGGCCAGGCCATCAGATGCATAACGTTCAGTGACAATGGTGAATGCCTCTTTGTGGGCAGTGTTTCGGGCATCTCTGTTATTGGCTGGGAGCCCGACCGTGAGCTGGACCACATAAAGGGCTCCTGGTCCTCGCTGGGTGACATGAAAGTGGTCAACAATAAGCTGGTAAGTGGCTGTGCCCCTGAATCCTATGAAATCCCACTGATCTCTCATTTTGGTTGCAGATCTGTGGCTGTCATGAAATTGATGCTGTGTCCATTAATACCATAAGTCTGGACCGTGTGATACCGTTCTATCAGCCGCCGAATACCCTGCCCAACTTCAAGCACAATTCAACGAACCGAAAGAGCTTCACGCGCGGCAACCAAAAGTTTCGTTTGTCTTTGGGTGGCTCCAAGCCCGCCCAGGTCAAGGAGGAGCAAGAGCATGACAATAAAAGTCAGAATTTCGATGATCTATCATCGCCAAATCTGAGTCTGGAGGTTGTGAACGAGGCCGTATTGGAATCGACAGAGACATCGCCCATTTCGTCGCTGCAGCATCTGCCACAGCCCGGTCTAGTGGCACCTGGCGAGCACGTGCATCCGTATAGCCTCTACAGCTATAGTAGCTACAGCGGCATGGATGTGGGCGGTACTAGTTCCACCCGCCTCTTGCAGATGAATGGCCCCAGCTCGCTGCACACAGCGGAGAACTATAACAATATTTATTCGCTGGAGAAGGAGGAGGAGCCCGAGGCTGAGGCCGAGGCCGAGGTGGATGTGCAGCATTTGGAGTACAATCTGAACGAGAGCAATGCCCCGATACTCTCCAATTATGATAACTACGAGATGGCCGAGGACTTTCCAGTCAATCAGAACTTGAACTATTTGGTCAATAGCTATAAGGCAGTGCCGCCCGCCTCCTCCACGATCAATGCCTCGTCCAAGTCGATCAAGAAAACGACCACCAATCTGCACAAGCGAAGCACGGGCATCAGCAACACCAAACAGTCATCGACGGCCATTTTCGGCAGCAATAAGCTGAGCCAAGTGTCGTCGGTTAGCTCGATGGAGCTGCACAAGCTTGACGACAATATGATACTCAAGAAATCGTCCTCCTCGAATGTGGTCAACAAGAACAAACGGTCGATGGTGGCGACCACGCAGAGCCAGTTCTACAAGGAGAATAGCCAGCAGAAGAATATCAATGTGGAGATAATCACAAAGCCGCCAATGAGGTCACGCACCACCCTAGACATGCGTATATCGCATCAAAACAAAACTCAGGAAAAGCATACACACGTGAGTGATCTCCCAAAAAAAGGTTTTCAGCATGCCATATTGATTGATTCCCTCTTGCAGCAGCCACTTCACAATCATCGCATCATAGCAGATGATCACAATGATTTTGATTTCCTCTCAAGATCACACGAGGCTGTGCTACAGGAATTGAGCAATCGCCAGACCAGCCTGGATTTGCTACGACACTCCACAAGGTGAGCTTTTTGACCTGCAAATTGGAGACCACCAGGAATCCACAGTATTCTTAAAAGAAGAGAGAAAAAAACCTGCAATATTAGGATCCAACACAATGTGACGATACCTGTTTGGTTCAGTCCGTTTTGAAGGCATGAGAAAGCTAATATGCAGATTCGGTTGCCTGTTCATGCAGGGCTCTAATGCAAATGGTTAAAGTATTTCAACTCTGATTCCGTATAATCCCTTCCTATAGGTCGCATGATGTTTTGGGCGCCTTGAAGCAAGCTAGGAATACCGGAAGGTCGATCTTTATAGATCTGCTGGGAGCCATCCTAGAGAAACCGTGAGCCTGAATAAGAGATTTGTGTAAATGTTCTTTAACATCTTTTGATATGTTGTAGGTCCTCGTGGAACTTGGATTTCTGCATATTCGTTTTGCCAGAGATATTTGAACTTTTGCAAAGTCAACACAAGTTGTAAGTGCCACGACATAGTATAACCGATTTCGGGACCGAAACTAATTGTTAATTGTTCTTTACTAGCCACTTTACCAGAGCCTGTGATACATTGCGTATCATTTTGTCAAACTTCTTGCCAACCATACAGGAGAACCTCGACCCGTGGGCGGCCAATGGCTTGGGCGTGGATGTGACGCGGGAGGATCGTCAGAGGAAGTGCGCCGAATGCCAGCGATGGCTGTTGCAGATCAAGAACCTGCCCGAAAGTATTCACTTTGGGGGCACGCTGTCACAATTGCAGAATATAATTGTTTTTTAAAACATTGCATGCATATCTGTAGACTGTAAATTGTCCACGGGGTTCAGATTAGATCCAGACTCTTGAACGATTATCACCCACTGTGCAGGAACAGACAGCTTCCTTTTCTTTTTTTTTCGGGGGAGTGGCCTCATTTGTCGCTCTAAGCTGCCAAAAAAAAAAAACTATAAACAAAAAACATTTAAAACACACAATCGATTCAGGAGAAGCAGCCGCTTCCGAACCCTGTTTGTCCAGCATTAACAAAAACCCTTAGTCATTAAATGATTTACACTATTAATTCGTTATTGAAACTAATTTATATAATTATTATTTACACATACCACCTAAGCCTTATAAATTTCAAAAGTGTGCAACAAAAGTGTCTGAAAATCTGTGTACTTATTTGTCTAAAATCAAATCTACTATAAGTAATTTCTATGCTAACATTCTTCAATCGTGAGCTCTCATAGGGAGGCTTTCCATACAATTGGCTATGTTGTATCAAGCACTATGCCATTACCAAGATATGTTATGTTATGGTTTTTCGAGAAGCCTCGTCTACAATGCCTTGGGAAGCTGAGTGGGTCCCTAGAATCCAACAACAACAAGCGAAAAAGTCGGTCCCAAGAAAGTAAAATCTCAGGAACTTGATGCTTTACTTTGTAGATCTTACAGTCTTTGGTTGGATGTATAGTATAATATTTTAAACCATGAAAACATTCAATACCAGACAATTTTAAAAGAGAGTGCTGCAAATGCCAGCATTCGACTAATTTATGCAGAATCAAAGCTAGCCCCCGGTGGTACATGGAACTGCTTTTGCACTGTTGAAAACTTTCCCAATAAAGGCAGAATAATGCACTGGTGGTGGGGATGGTTGGAAAACGGTGACAACGGCCAGCGTCATCGAGGCGTGTCGTGGACAAGTTCGCGCTAAATCGTGGCTGGGGCTGCAGGTGATTTAGATGCGTCGTTAAAATGTCAACCAAATGCAGATGATTACGGGTGGCAGGGCACGCCCAGATGGACCCCATATGGAGAAGATACCAATCGGTAGTTTCAGTTGTAGTTTGCCGATCGGCATGGAGTTCTGAAAGCGGAGGGAGTGCATTCGCATTCTTGCGGTTGAGTGACTCGAATGGAATGGCCAACAAAGAGCGGGCCAGAGGTAGAGGCTAGAGGCCGAACAAAGCGGGCTTTGAAGTTCAGTTTACCATGTCGCCGCATCATTGTGTGGCTCTAATGCCCTACCCATCGATAGCGTTTTGGAGCGATTAAAGCCCCGGACAGTTGGGAGTAGTTCATCTTGGCCAGCCGACGGCAACGGTTGAGTTTTTGCGCCGTCCAAAAAATGGCACTGGATAAGTTGATTCTGCTATGCTGCTGCATCCATTTTGCTGTGTGCGCGGACAGCTTCGAGATCCCCAACAGGAACACGGACCTGGATCTGGACCTCGACCTGGAGGCCGAGGATAGCATGGTGGACACCGCACGATCCTTGGAACCGGGACAGCCCAAGCAGCATTCGGCGGGATACACAGACTATGAATACTATCAAAGGCCCAGGCCAGGGGTCGTCAATGATCACTACGGGAACGGGAACGGGAATGGTAATGACAACGATCTCAGCGCATCCTCGGCCATGAAGAGATTGCATGAAGAGACCAATCGGAGGCCAGTCAGTGGCGCCGTGCCCCACAAGCCACTGCCTTGGTACGGCGAGTATTCCGGCAAGCCCAGCGCCGCCAGCGTGCCCATGTACCCCTCCAGATCCTACGATCCTTACATTCGGCGCTACGACAGGTGAGTGGCTGAGTGAGCAGAGTTCGAGTTACACACGAGACGACGGCTCTCATATTCGGCAGGTTCGATGAGCAGTACCATCGCGCCTATCCGCAGTACTTCGAGGACATGTACATGCATCGGCAGCGCTTCGATCCGTACGACAGCTACAGTCCCCGGGTGCCACACTACCCCGAGCCGTATGTAATGTACCCCGACCGCTATCTGGACACACCCAGTGCCAGGGACTACATCAAGTCGCGACGCGGCTACATCGATGATCCCGTCCCGCTGACCGACTCCTACAATTCAAAGTACGGTCCTTCCCCGAAGCTATCCGACCTCACGCTGCCCATGCGTAACCAGCGGGTGGTGTACTACGCCCATCTACCAGAAATCGTACGGACCCCGTACGACAGTACGCGACCGGAGGAGCGCAACTCGGCGGCCATGACCATGTCGGCTGCCGCACCGTACAAGCTGAATAAAAAGAAAATCAAAAGCAATCTGCGACCTCTAGGCAATAATTCTACCGGTTATAAAATGACATTATAGAAGCGAAATCCGAATTTAAGATTTTTTCTTCTGTTTACTTCAAAAAGCACTTGAATCGGCGGCAATAGAGACTAAGACATCATACGGATCGGATCTATAGTCCCCCCCTACCTAATGCTATCTCTTTGCAAACATATTATTCCTGCATGACCATTCCACGTACATTTATTTAACATTAGGACATCTTTTTTTTTGGTTTTTTGAAAATATAATTAATGAATGAAGCTTGGTTAAGTTCTTTTTTTCTGTATGGGTACGGCATATGGTATTTTTTGAATTCAGTAAAAATATAATATACATATACATATAGAAAAAATATCATTAACATTTTTTTTTGGGAATTTGGTAACCTGAAGAGCACTCATAATTATCAAGTTTAACAAATTATTCAGCTGTTTTTCAATAGTATGGATAGCCTTGTATATTTTCCGTATGTATAAGTCATACAAAAAATTTTATGTGCATCCTACTTGAATAAAACTAGAAAAGTAGTACAACTGACATCGAAATGTTGAGTACATACGCAGTTTTTTTTTTTTAGTGCAATGTTACGCGTAAAAAATTCGTTTAAATGTGAAATAAAATGGACTTGAAAGTAGTCTTCATACTAAATATTTATACTCGTATTTGCATATTTCTTTTTTCCTATTTTTACGCAATAACTTTAAAAGCTTTACAAAAATATGTGATGCACATATGCACAATTCCTTGTTTGCCGTAGGATAAATGTTTTTTTTAGAACCCACCATGAATCTATCATTTATGCGCTTGCAATGTTCAATAAATAAATGACAGACATTTTTTAGTAAAAGGCATTGCAAATATATCTGAATTTTTTCTGTAGATTCAGGAAGGACTCTTATTGAAATGTATCTATCCATCAGAGTAGAGGCATATGTATTTAAATTTTGTTTTTGTTCTGTGAACTTAAAGTTAAAATCTAAAGCTACAGGCTGTTGGCCTGTATTGGAAGATAACTTCCAATTAAATCTTTATATTGTGATTATACTGATTCATTCTATCAGACTTGGATCTAACTGATTGATCGGTGGTAGCTCGTTCTCAATATCCTTCAAAAATGTGTTCCAATCCAAGCTAAAATACATATAAGAGCTTATTGTTGATAGGGATATATAATATAATAAATAGGTAACTTTCAAGATTTACCTAAACATCAGTAAACTTTCAAGCAGCAACAATTGGCTTGAGAAATGTGCAATTCTCAAGCTGCCACACATGTAAATACATAATCATTCTAATTAATATTCATCTGATAAATATCGGAGGAGATGCTGCTCCTATAAGTTCTGAATCGGTGTTGGAACCAGCCCCCAGGCTCATCCGTCCTCTGCTGGGCTTCGTTGCACTTCATCTGTAAATGTGTTTAATGTTAATAGAGAGTCAAACAACAAATGATCTATGACCCAAGGGCAGGGAATTGCAGGAGGGGGTCAAGCCTTGAATTGCTATTCATTTGCAGTAAACATTTAAATGTAATTTGTGTGCCACTCACCTATTGCACTCCATCCTGCATCCGAAGGATGTGGATGTGGTGGAGACATCTTCAAGTTATAGCAAAAGTCCGCAGCAGCTGGAACGTTTCATCGGGTCTTTCTCCCCAGAGTCTCGTTAATTACACAATTCCATTACTTTGACTTTCGCCACGACTTTGGTCTTTGGACTTGGGGGATATTAAAGTTTTGCGATTTCTGCAATTTAACTTTCTCGCTGGTCTATGCAAGAAACAACAAGAAGCATTCGTAATTATATGTACGTACAAATACTCACATACTCCGGTATGCTCCAAGAGGCCATTCATCCTGAAGCTTTATGTATGTTTGGGTTTTGTTCTGGCATTCATTCGTTTTGACACACAACACAAGAGGAGCAGCAGCAGCAGCAGAAGCAGAAGAGCTATTATGGTGCCCCAACACCACCAACGACAACAAATACTTCAGTAATGCATGGACACGTACGGCTAATTAATGTGCTTTTGTTTGGGGTTACATTTGTCAGAGCAGCGCGCGAACGATGTAATGTCCAAATGTCCGAGGAGCATGTGACACTTTAGCCACCGTTTTGCCATATCTTTACAGTTAAAAAATACCTTTTTAAAAAAAGCCATCAACAGCAGCTGCGAAGTCAGCCATTTTTTTTAGGAATGGTCGATCCCTGATAGCTGTCGCCCATCTCTAAGTGCGAATATCTGCATATCGATTGGCATTTTTTTATTTAAATATTTATTTATAATAGCAGCAAAGCACTTTTCGGTTAAAAGCAGGTTTTATTTTTGTGGAATATTTGACTGATAAGTGTCGTACAGCCATTAGTTCTTCTATGCGGCAATTGGCAGCGGCATTAAAGATCAGTTGGCAGTGCTCTTTGAGTGTAGCCACACCAGCTGCTATGTATAAATATGCTGGTCCACGCATAACTGTGCTTTCTCTGCGCTAAAACAAAAACAAAACAAATTTCGCCTAGAAAAGTGTATTTTTAGAGTATTGACGTATCGGCTATCAGGAGGATGCATGTAAGAAAGTGCTCCCCAGCGTGGGGGGACTATGCTATTTTACGAGCTGTATTTCGTATGTCCTTTTTCTTTTTGCCATCTCCCTGTTATTACTCACAACTTGACACAGACATTTTCACAGGTCACCGCCACACACACAATCACAAATAGACACGCACACGCATACGAATACGCACATAAACACATTTGTCCGAGGGAGCGCGACAATTGCCTGAACGGCGCGGCCGGCCTTGTGGGACATTTTGCATGGAGCAGAGGATGCGATGCGATGGTCCGGCATTGGAGGAGGAAACCTAATGAGCGCGTACCGCCCACGCAATGAAACGGGCCAGAGACACACACACACACACACATACTAGGCAATTTTGGGCTGCTGTCCCGGATCTCGGGGTAAGCAAAAACAATAACAATGATGCACGCGATACTTAACAAAGTTTTGCGCCGGGCGGACTCCCATAATTAGAATCATTGAAATAGCCATTCAACGTTCATTTGCCCAGGCACGGACCCGTGCCAGAACTGTCCCAGCAGTGGCTTGGGGTCAGGTCTCCGTTGTGGGATGGCTGCCTGGCACGACATGTGTGTGTGGGCATGCCTGCCCCATGATTCAGTGCTCCGCGTGGGTGAGTGAGTGCTCCCGGTCCGATCCGATCCGGTCCGGTCCGGTCCGGTCCGGTCCTGTCCGGGTGGGTGTGTTCGGAGGTGTTGTGGCAAATGAGAAAACAATGCCCGAATAACGACTCTCCGATGTGCATTAAAAGATTTATTTCTTTGCGAATAAATGAAGTTTTTCTTTATGGCCAACAGTCACTAGCCTTTTCCACATCGTTGCCGCTTCCTGGACGCACAGGCCCGTGGCCGCGCAGCCACACCTTGTCCGCGACGAGACAGAACGATGGAGTGTAGGCGTACATTGATGGGGACATAAAGTCCCGGACACAGCTATTCCTTCTCCGCCTCCCGTGTAATCGCTGAGTAGTTAAATGCGCTCTAGTTATACGTACTTACAAGCAATGTGGGATGTCTGAGAGGACTAGCCGTAACATTAATGCCTTCTGCCTCCTTCTGTCCCATCCACACGTCAACAAATCACCGCAAATTTATTTGTCTGAGGCTCGGAGCGAGTCCTTCCTGCCTGCACGTGCATTAATTAGGAGTGGAAACAATGGTGGAAGCAGTAGCGGAATGCAGAAGAAGCCTATACAAATTCCTGTGTCCCATTAGGGTGTCGACATCACCGGAGCATCTAAATCTGGGCTATTCAACTGATGGAACAGGGACGAGAACAGGGAATAGAAATGCATATATTGCACCTAAATATCGAAATATTATACAGATTTGGGATTGCTGTAGGGCCTCATAGGTTTTGGATTCTGCTCTGAGCCTTTAAAGAAGAATTATTCGTATTGCCAGCCAATTGAATTGCTAATTTTCGAGCTTTAATATAAAAAATTGTTTTCCTAAAAGCTTATGAATTGAAATACCAGAAAAATATAATTTCTTTGCCTCATGCTGGACTTCTCAGATATTATTCAAGTCTGTATCCAAATCCGCACTCAGGGCGGCCACTCTTGCCCTTTGACGGTCAAGACACTGACAGAACTGTTCCAACCTCCGTTCAAAATTCTCCATCTGAAGCAGCTGCAACTGTCTTCTGGTATTCTCCAGACCTTTCTCCAGAAGTGCGACATCAGCATTTAGCATGTAGCAGGTTAGTAGTGCGGTTTGTCGAATTGGTAGCTGGTGCGGCCTGATGGGTGTGCATTTCTTGTTGCCATGACCGCCGCTCTTCTGCTGAATTATCATTGGATCAACAGAGTTCTTGCAAAACTTATCACTTACTGAATTGGTTTGCATTTGGTCCTCCTTCTTCTGGTCCATTTTTGTATTGAAAAGTTTATTTTTTTCGAATTTTGTCTCTGTAATCGAACATTACAAATTTTGATAGCTCTGTCTTTACTGAATACGATTTTTGAAATACACAAAGGCCTTGATGTTTTCTTCAGAGGTGATGTTGATCTGTGTTTAAGAAGCACGCGTATGGAATATAGTGTTGATTCTTTGTTAGAACTGAATATACCTAAAATATATATAAGTATATGTTTTCCAGATGGTAATTATTTGTTGCGAATCAGCTATATCTTTTGGACATCGTAGTGGAATATATCGATTGACGTTGTACGTATACGAGATAGGAGTCTGCGAACTTGTGCCCACTTTGCGTTATCCGATTAGTAGAATATATCTCCAAAGAACGATATCGAATGGTTCCTGCCGTCTATATAGATACTATACTCTATACTATATACTATACTGTAGATACCTGTTTTTTCCCAAAAATGCCACTGTTAAACAAGGGTTTATTTTTGTTTCGTATACAAAATACAGTCCCTAGAAGGTTCGCTATCAGGCAAGGTCGGGAAACCTATGCGATACCAACTAGATAAAAGATCCTATCAAATGGATTTTCAAGTCTGTATCTATATTTATTGAAAACGACTTTGGGACCGTTGTGCCGTGAAAGAATTTGAATGAAAGGAATTCCCATTGGGGAATATTCCTAAGGCTTAACATAGAGCAAGGAGTACTTTGTTTAAAAGATGAAACAATGAACGAATTAAGAAATTATCTATGTATATGTATGCTGGCAGATACAAGATACTAGGTACTCAAAGAGTATAGGGTCTAAAGGTAGAATATTTGTCATTAGGTGGATACTCTGCTTGTCTCTGTCTCTGCAACAATATATGGCATACAAATACCATTTTGTAGATCTTTAAACATAGAAGATGAAATGGTTCCTTACGCTTTTGCTTTTGTTTCATAGAGGAATGGGATGAGCATGGCGATGGCGATGGCGATGGCTAGGGCATATATACTTGCTAAAGTGTATAGTTGTATGTCATTATTGGCCATCGTTTAAGATAAGACAAAGGTTATATCTTTGGTTGAGTTGCACAATGAGAATTCATGAACTTCCCTGTTCAAGAAACTTCCAGACTGCTTATAGAGTTCATAGAATTGATTTACCTTCTGCAAATTAATCTCCTGCATTCCCTTAAGACTAGTATTATCAATTATCAATTTTCATCATTGTAGTGCCATGCAATCAGGCAAATCTTCCAAAGAGCTTGGATGGAGGCATCCTTCTGGTTTCCTTCGCTTTTTCTTCGAAATATTCCTGTGTTTGTAATTACAGGTCAGTCCCACAAGTCCCACAGAGTCCCATTTGGTCTTGGGTCATATCTACTTTCTTCTACGCGCTGCTCTGCTCTGGAGGCTTGCGTGTACGCTGGATGGGGCGGGAATCGGTTGTGGGAGTGGGATGTTGGTTGTGGAATGGGCGGGAGGGGGGAGTGGCTGGCGGCGCGTGTGGCGAGCAAATGCAAAACCTATAAATCTTTATCCAGACCGCATTATTGATTGGCACTGGCCAGAACCGGCCACGGACACGCAAATGGACATATGTTGGCCAATATTACGAATATTCATGTGAGGCACAACGCAACGCACACACCATAATGTCAAATGTGCGAGGCGTGGTGGCTGCCACACCACACCACACAGAGGCGCACTATGCCACATTGTTCCACCCCACTCTGTAGGAAGCAGAAGTTGTTCGACCACCAGTCCGTCCGAATAATAGGATAAATAAATAATTCAAATAAATAACGCTGAAATAAAATCAAATGCAATGACGAATTATGATGGTAAGACTGCGACTGCGGCTGTGTGTGTGTGTGTATCTCGATGTTTGGCCTGTGTCCCGAATGATTGGGGAGCTCGTAAATCACTGACAATAGGGCAGATCGCACCCCTCGGGCCTTGATTAGGGAAAGAAGGCGGAAAGGGAACGGACGAGGAGGACGCTCAAGTGTCAAGTGCCAAGGGCATTCCGAATAAACAATCTACAACGAAACAAAGCACAAGAGTGTATGTGTATCTTGTATCTCTGTTTTGTCATAAATATTAAACGAACTTATCTCTTTCGTCTCTCTTTCTTGGCGAAAAATGTATCATTTGCGTCAAGTTTGTTAATTATTTATGTTGGCCATGCCTCATATTCCTCTATGCTCCTATGCAGCAACTGATTTATGTGCCAAAAGTACACACATCCCACACCCTCACCCACACCCACAGTCGCAGTCGCAGTCACAGCATTACCAGTACAGTACACACTCGATGGAGTGGACTAATTAAAGCGGTGGGTGTGGGATTGTATGTGCACATATGAATATACAACAGGCACTTGTTAGAAAAACTTAAACTTCTGTAAAGGCACATGCTTTGATTTTGCGATTTTTGAACACTTTTCTTGGTATAAAAGATATCAAGGATAAAGGATTAACTATTTTAATTATTTTTAGAATTTTACCACAAAATTTATAGATCAAAATGTAAGGTCCAATGCTTCCATAAGTGGGAGTTGTATGGGTTTCTACATAAATGTTTATAAATTAATCATAATTGGGCTACTTTTTCATAAGTATAACCTCCATTGGAACTACTCTAAAGCTTGACACTACTTTCAAGCCTCTTCCCCTTTGGGACTGTTCCAATATCAGCTTTTATTCGAATTTTTTGGAATGTTTCCATAACGACTTTCCCAGCTGTACTTTCCATCCAGTCTGCGTACCTTTCTGTGGGTCAAACTTCGCTCAACAGGATCCCTTTAGAGTCCTCGGTCAAAATTACACTATCCTTTACCATTCCTTATCATCTGATGTGTTGCTGATGTCTTTTTTGCTCACTGCTCACTGTGTGAGAGTACTGTGGGTTCTATCGAGCGAGCACTGTCCTGTCTGTTGGTTCGTTGGTTGCTTGTGACATGTGACATTGCATGACAAGTGGCAGCATAATGAAGAAGTGGCAATTATTCAGGACATACTGATTTATTGTACGGCATTTTTCAAATCAAACCTAACTCCATGCCATGCTCCGTTCCCTGTCATTCCCTATTCTAGTTCCACGCCATTCCCTACTCCATTCCATGTCGTTCCATGTGTGCCATAGTCAGATTCGATCCGGTATTCGGTGTTCGGTGTACGGTATTCGGGTTCGATTTCGATTTCGGTGAAGTGCAATAAAGTCGAATTTAATTGCCCGTTTGAAATGAGCAAACTTAATGGACAATGACTCATTAACACTGACACGTCAAACAATAATGGCGTGTCTGGGATGTGGATGGGATGTTTGCCGAATGAGGAAAATGTGGAAAAGGGCAAGCGGAAAGGCGGAAATTGAAATAACGCTTCCTGCGAAAATGCGAGCGACGACGACGACGACGAATGCGACGCACCATGAAACACGTCCATGTCCATGACAAAAGCTTGCCTCCGCACATGGCCACATCAAAAGAATGGCAACACACACACACACTACAACATACTGGAGGAGGAGCAGAGCCAGGAGCTGGAGCTGGAGCTGGAGCTGGAGCACAAAAAAAAAAGCAATTAAGGACGTTGAAAGCAATCTTAAGCGCTGCTGACGGTGACAGTAACAACGCTCCGGCGAGGATGGGCCAGGAATCGGCAGCGAGTGCCGGCTGCCTTCCATGTGAACTCTGATGTCTGTGCGCGAGCGAAAGTGGAAGCCCTTAAGGATGTGACATGAAATGCTTATCAGCCCGACCCCACACACACACACACAGCACACACTTTTAACAGGGAAAATACACGCACCACACCCACCCACCCACAGACGAGCCCACTCACGCCCAGGCCATCCAGCCACACACTCAAGACAGTACGCCTAGGAAATTAGTTTTCCCACAGATAAAACTAAGAGTCCGAGTCCGAGTACGAGTAGGAGTATGTGTGTGTCAATTAAGCAGAAAAGCAGGAAAATGGACAGCGCATCGAATGAGTTCGATCAAAATGTATCTGGCGTAGTGCTCTTTAAATGTTTCCCCCGCACACCCGAGCACACAGAGAGAATTCGCCAAGTTTGTCTACAAAGTTATTGGGCAGCCATTGAATGGGACTGCGACTAATGAATAATGCCTGATTTCGCCTTCATTGCCTATGCCTAGGGGCTTCCAAGCAAGCATCTGCTGCTGTCCATACAAATTAACCAGCGACCAGCGATGCGACCTATTGCGCATTTCAGCGCCGATATTTGGCACATTGACATACGGCCTGGGCCACGTTTAATTGCAATGCAATAAAAACCAAGGGCCCAATTATGGCCCTCCCAAGCATCTGACACGCGATTTAATGGACACCAGACAGATATGGAACTCTAAATCAAAGCTTAAGAACTTTTTCTGAATTCAATTATGTTCAAAAACAAACAAAAAACACAAAAACATGGCATCATAAACAGTTTCCTGTGTCATGACCAAGCAATGTATATTGTTTTTGCTTTCTTAGCGCAAAGACTGTCTATATTTTGTTGGATTCTTCAGACCGAAAAGTCCTCAAAGACTGTGTATATTCTAGTTGGATTCTGGGGACAGGCTCAGCTGCCTGAGATTAGGCATGGAACTCCTTCTAAAACTGCTTATCAAATGCTCTCGAGAGTCATATATGGTTCTTTGTGTATATATTCTATCGTTAATTGGAAATTTAATCCATTCTATCAATTTGTGTAATTTCAGAGCCCTCATATCTGTGGTTTTCATGGAATCAACTGACCAGAATGGTGTACTCTGGCCTTCTCTGCCAAGTTCGACCTGCATTTGCCTGGTGATTAATTCGACATCAACCTGAGACAAGATTATCCTTAACAGATTCCGATATGAACCATCAGTATGTGTATCTAAAAATCAATGAACATATGTACTCTATACTAAGACGTATTCTGAGTTGCATCTGTCATAAGATTTCACGTATTATATGATAGTCAGGGAAACAAAGACGATTGAGGGGCTCGCTTCAAATACCTATTCCATAGGATGCCTATTGGCCGACCCTTTTAATACCAAGAAGTGCTATAATAATTCAAGTTAGCCTGTCCTTATCTTCATTTAGCTGATACGGATTGCTTGGATTATATTCTGATTATAATCCATCTGTATAAAAGATTTCATTCCCTGGGAATTCCAGAAGGGTTATGATACATTCCCCAAAAACTCAATTTGCTGACCGGAAGAGCGCTTAACTCTGTTTAGTCCTGACAAATGGGTCAGAGGTTAATTTTCAAAAACGCCTGAGCCGAAAGGCCCAGCCCAAGCCCCCCTGGATCCACGGCAATCGTAATAAGCCAAAGGACAAGAAAATGTCCCCCCCGCCCCCACGCGCGCCACAAAGGCATATCCGTCAGAAAAAAAAAAAAACAAAACACAAATTTTGGGGCGCCCATTCCCGCTGTCATTCCTCACTTTTGTTTTTCTTTTGAATTTTTCATAAAGGAAACAGAAGCGAATTTTGTGGACATTAAAATGCCACAAAACGTTTTATAGTAATTTTTCATCTTTTCGACGGTCGGCGGTCGAATGGTCCGCACTCCCCCGCAAAGATGGGGGTGAACAGGACACGGGGTTTGGCTTCGGTCTCGGTTTTGGTGGGTGTTGGTGGGGCGATTGTGTGCGGGCTCTGTTCGGGCTGAGGAGGGTTCCGTTCCCCGGGCGGCGAAAAGCGCCGGAAAGCTGTCGACATTTATGTTGATCTCACGCAGCGAAATAACACGGCGCACGCATCCTATGCTGATAAATTTTTATCTTTGTATGACAAGTTAATAATGTGCCAGTCCAGGCGCCGTCGTCTGCGACATCCTTCTGCCAGAGAATGGACGGGACCGGCCCGGGGTTGCGCCATGTAGATTCCTTCATTCCTTTTGCATCCAGATCCGGACCCGCGGCATCAAATGAAAGTTTTTGTTGTTTCTGTTCTTATTGAAATTTCGTTAGGCCTGCCAAGGCCGTAGGTAAAGTATTTCCGTGGACTTTTAACGGATTTATTGTGATTTTTGGGTCACGTGACTGTCGAGGAATTTGTTCAGCCTCTTTCCGCTTATAATTGCTTTTCATTTGATTCATTCCCCTCGATAGAGCAAACACAAAGCCGAGTGGGAGAGAAATATATAACTTTGATGTTTTTTTACATGGACTATTAATGGACTATTTGTTTTTCTTAGTGAATATACTATATCCTATATCCTTCGTGCTTGTTTAAATCAAAGTTCCCCTTGGAAGTGGGAACTAACTAGGGTTAGTTGTGGTCCTGTGAATTTATACCCATAATTTTTAACAGAAAGTGTCTTCTATCACATTTTAGCTTTATTTATTTTGTTCTTTATATGCATCGAACTTAAGATACGATGATTTAATCTATAATATAAATATATAAGATAATATTTTAAAGAGTGTAGGGTTTGAACGGCCTTATGGGCTATGCTAAATTTCGTTAGGGGTGTTATTCAGGATATTTAGGCATCGGTCTATCAATTTTATATTTCAAGAGTTGAGATCTAAATAGGATTGTAAGGGGGTATAGAGATGTAGAATTTTCAGATGAGTTGCTTGGGTAATTTACCATTAAAATGAAAAGATTTTATCAAGATATATTTCGAATTTATAATAAATACCTCTGAGTGTAGATATGCTACGATATTCAATGTTTTCCATGCAACTCAAACACTTCCACAATATGATTCAGAATATCTGGTAATGTATTCCCGCTTTCGCTGTCGTTTGTACACATTTATTGCATCTTTTGGTACATATCCAAGTGCTTAAAGAACGGACCAGAGCCTGACATTTGGTCAAGGGAAATATCGAGAGAGCAACAAATTATAAAGTAACGCATATTCGACAGTTTCGAACCGAAAAATTGTTTTTACATTCATATCTCGAAAGTTACGACACCCCTGGGAAGCCGGTGCTGGTCACTTAGCCACCAGGACCAGAGTCCTCCCCCCCCAAACACTCCGGTCACATAAATAGCAAACAGCAACGTTCCCGTTCCGGACATCGTTGAGGGTCGGTTCTTCGGCATGGAATGCCACTTGCCGTTGAGTATAAATCTTGCATCGGAATCACAGGCCCAGACCAAGAGAGTGTTTAGTATGCGAAGCCACACGCGAATATTCCATATTACGATGGGGGGGATACTCGGATTGGGGAAAGCTGAGCCAAGAAAACGGACGGAATGGACGGCACGGTATGGCTCGGCATTGGGGGCGGCGAAGAGGCAGGGTGTAAAAAATTTAATGCTATTTTTAAGGGATTCTTTTCAATTTATTATAGTTTGTGGCCTGATCGATTTCACCTTATGAATTCTACTATGGGAGTACGCATTTTAAATGCATAAATAAAATTTCTAGAACTTGGAAAAGGGCTCTAGGATACTAAGGGATAATATGTGGCCTCGAAGATGCTTTCAGCTTTGGGTTAATGGGGTGCTCTGCTCCTGGTATCAGCTGTGGTTTCCACTAGCCGCAAACCTGAACGGATAACAAGTAATTTTATAATTCTAAATTCCTGGAAAACTCTGTAAAGTGTGAATTGAAATTATAGAATAATCAGATTAGCCCTGGTGCTGCCAGGCCATAAGGTTAAATAATCCAAGGGACCACAAGTCGTTTAATTGGCTTTTATTTAAGTCGAAACTTTGTTCCATTTCGTATCACTTATTCATGGCTCTCTCCAGCGCCAGACCTAATCAAACGAACATCTTTGATGTTATCTGCCAACCTCTATGGGCTTTGATTCAATTGGCAAAACAATTTGGGCTATTCTAAGGGGAGAGGACAAGTCATTTGTAAATTGGGTTGGGTTATAAAATTTCATTTTTACCGCTTCATTGCCCTAATAGAAACAATTTATTGAATGCCGGAGCAGCTCCGAAACCTCCCCGAACTCTGGGCTCTGGGCGGTGGGCTCTGTCTGATGCTGTGTGGCTTAAATAAATGTAAATTTGCATTGGCCAGAACCAGTACCAGTAGCAGTAGCAGTTTCCTCATATTAACGGGGAACAGAATCCTATGATGCTCGGGGATACGATACCAATGGATGGTGGTACCAGACCAGAGCAGGCACCACCCGGCCTGGTCGTTGTGTCCCTTCTAAACGTTCTATAATTTGCTTATTATGCGCTTCCTGCTGCTCGCTTTTATGTTTTGCCACATTTTCTGGCACCCAGAGCCGAGCTGAGGACCAAAAACTGGGCATAAAATACGCACCCCAATTGCTTCCTTCCAGTCACAAAACCGGCGGAAGCCCCCGTGGTCGTGACCCCGTACCCTCAATGGTTCATATTTTGTCATAATTTATGTCGCTCTGGGTGTTGTTGCTGATGTTTTGGGTTGGCTTCTTCTGGTCCTGGTCCTGGTCCTGGCCCTCCTCTGCATCCGCTCCAGGCCAAGCAGCACCATCACCAGCACCGCAGCAGGCAAGACACCTTTTTTGGCAGTGGTTGATTTGCTTGCAAATTTATTAAAAATCTTCTGGTTGCTTCATTTTATTAGGGCATATCTGTCAGAAGATGCTGCGCGAGAGAGGAGGGATGCTGCTACAGGATGGACTCTGATGTGCAGATGGATACAGGATAGCAGAGAGAGAGCAGACACACGGATGCACTGAGACAAAAAAACTTGAAGGTGGCATTCATTTCGATTCGAAAATGGTAAAAGCTCTGCGATCAACGTCGTCAGCGCCTAATTGGAATTCTTCACTCAATCTTAGTTGTTTTTATATAATTTTTCCTTTCAGGACTCCCTCCTCGCACGAGTATTTTCGGGCAGTGTATGCCTGGTTCCCCCTCGCGGCGTGGTGGCCCCGCATGTTACGCATTTCCTCTTGGGATTCCAGGGCATTGGGCGCTGTTCTTTTGATATTGTAATGTGCATAATAGGATTTTTATGACACCTTTACTGTGGGGGCGGGCGGGCATCAGGCATCGCCAATGGCACCAATGGCACCAATGGCTGCTGCCTCGCCTAATCGCCAGAAGGACTGGCAGACTGGCCCCCTGTTTCCGCTGCTGATGCTCTCCTTCTTGTCACCAAAAAGTTGCAAATTTTATTGGCCGGATGTGCGGATGTGCGGCAGCGGCATGTGGATTGTGGATTTGCATCAGATCATGAATTTCACACGATGGTAATGGCCACATTAGCATTGACTACACGCATTTATGGCCCAGACCACCCCCCAACCTCCAACCCCCCTCCATACTCCGGCCCAGGGGTAAGGTAAGTGCATGTGCTAAATTTTTAATATGCAAATTTCGTTTCAGGGCTGCCGCCTGTGCGCTCACCTTTCGCATTTCATTTACACTTGTGCTGCATATTTTATTGTGTTGTATGTACACGGCATTATTGCACACAAATGGCCAGTTACATATTAAGCCGAACAATAACCGCCGACTGTGTTGTCAGGACTCTGGGGGAAACCCGGATGTGGATGTGGATGCGAATGTGGATATGGGTCCTCCAGATGGCTGGCAAAATGCCATTTGATTCGAGCGACACTTGGGGCTGTCTCTGTCTCCTGTTCCTGCCTCGTTGCGCATCGTTTGGGAGCCCCCCCTCTTTAATGGCTGCACGGAATTAATTTTCCAAAACTTTTTGTAAAGGTGTCGCCTCCATGCAATTCCAAGGAGATCGATAAGTCCAGGGAGAGCTAAATTGTGGATTTACATTGAGGTAGGTTCATCTTTTTTTTAATGGAATTCACAAAATTAAAGTATTAATTCTTTCATTATAGGTAGGTGCAATGCTTTCGTATTTCTGGCAAAAGGATGCTCTTTAGCTCATATGGAACATGTCCTTCTGCTTGAATAGAACGCCTGGAGCTCAGAGAGTCCTGCTACTGCAGGGACTGTTCACGCAGTAATTTATCTTAATTTTTTTAAGCAGCATAATGCATTAAGTTATGGTTAAACCAATCTAAAAAGTTGTGACCAATTTTGGGTCGAATTTAGACAACTGTTTTGTTCCTAATATTAATCCCATTTGCCTTAAATATTCCTTCTCAAGAGCCCAATTTATTATTCTATCTAAATGTAAAAGTCCCATTTTGGTTGTCGAAATGTTGTTCTGATTAAACGAACAAATATTGCATGACAAAATCGGCGGAAAAGCCCCAAGGCAAACGGGTTGACAGGCAAATTAATTAACACAAAATTGCTGAATACAAATTTCTACCAGTTCACTGCTGGTGCCCGCTCCTTTCCCCTCCCCCCTCCACCCAACTTGGATGTTGTACCTCCCCGCCGCCTGGTGTCGACCGTGTAGTAGTAGCTTTGGATGTTGTCAGTGTAAACACGACGTCACATCATACCCATTGGAGGATTGTGTGAGTGTAAACATGGCGGGGCAACATTTTCAAATTCCATTAGGTCCTGTTGCTGTCTCTGTAAAGGATTCACTTGTTGACACGCCCATAACCCCATGATAAATTGTTTATTTAGTTTTAAAGGACAGAGCCTGTCCATAAAATATATGTACCCAAGCATATACTACGAGTACATATCTGTATCTGTATCTGTTTCGTATGTCCCCTCAAGAGAGGTTCCGTTGGGTGGCCTCGAAATCAAAGACAGGTTTGCTAATGATTCATTTTTTGGAGGTCCCTTCGCGCAGGAGAACAGTCCATTCGTGAGACTTAAGTAAATATTTTTTTTTTGGCAGTACAACACGTAGCGGCGGGCATTACACAAAATGCGGTTTACAATTTCAAGAGGGTGAAATCAGTCCTCTGTAAATAATTTCCACGTCAACAACAAAACACACACCAAATTGGGCTCGTACAAATTGTCGAGTGATAAATGGTCTTAACAGGATTCTATTTATTTTTTGTTTTTCTTTTGCTTTTGTTTTTGCTTTTGGTGTATTATGCGCCAGTTACTCTTCATTACATGGCCCGTGAAATGGCAGGCAGCATTACTTTATTTTAGCATAAAAGTGTACATAATTTGACATTGACAATACACTGAGACACAGGAACGGGAACAGGACCAAAAACAGAACCATGGACTGCAAATGGTGATGGAAATACGAGGAGCAGTACGGGCAGGGGGCGGTGGGGCGGCGGGGTAAAAGCGCAAATTGATTAATTGGTTTGTGAGCGTCTAATTAAATAAAGCGGTTCAGGGAAATAGATCGGCACGCCCGCCCGCCCTCTGACCCGTGCCCGTGCTCGTGCCCGGACGGAGAGGCGAGTGTTAGACCCACGTCACCACGTTGAGTGGGGCTCACTGTGGATGGATGGTTGCTTTGCTTGGTTGCCTCACTGTAGGGCGGCACATTTTTACTTTTTGTTTTTATTAATGTGACGGCTATTTGTTTCTAGTAAGCAATTACAAAGCAATTTTATAGCAATTACCTTCTTCTAACAGCTTGGTAGCAGGGACAGGGCTTTTTAATGCTGTTTAAAGGCCACCCCCCCCCAACCACAGCCACCAAAACACCCAAATCCCTCACTCCCGTCCAGATATTGCCGGGCTCCTTGAAATATGCAACTCACCCCGCCTGCCGCCCCGGCAGGCCGGCTGTTTGCTGCCTGCTCCCGTTTCTCGAATGTAATTTTGGCTCTCGCTTTGGGACAGATGTGACCAGGGCCATGTGCTGTGAAATATTTCCTTCGTTTCTGCGTGCTTTCTCCTTGTTTTTACACCGATTTCCGTCGCATTACGGATTAGCCTGCCACGAGCCGCCGGAGCGGCATAGCATTACCCGTAATGAGATGTGGGCCATCAGACTTGTCGTAATGTCGGTTGGCAAGTACCTTTGAAATCACCTGTGCGGTTACGCCAATTACAGGAGAGTTTCCACTCCCCCAATTCCCCCGTAATGTGGTATTAATATTAGTTTTTTGATCTGAAGGAACCATATCGGACTGTGGTAATTACGCTGGCTGTGCGATTCCTTACACAAATAATAGAAGAAATAAAAATGAAATATATATAAAAATATATTATAGATTTAAAATACTCGAAAGTTATACCTGTACGACTAGGAAATAGTCAAAATAAAAAAGTAAAAATAAGGTTAATTAATAAAAAATAAATTATGTTATTAAATGATTTATTGAAATGCATCAAATTTTCAGTTCTGGAAAGCTGAGAAAAAATAATGAACCCACAAATATTCTAAAAACAAATAAAATCTTATGATTTTATTTAACAAAATAACAAGCTAATTTAATCTATATAATTTAAATATTTTGGAAATGCAGCTACCGGATATGTGATTGATTTTGTATAATTATTGCTATGCAGTTAAATCTGTGGTTACTTCAGAATTTATATATATAAATATTTAATCTATAGGCAATACAAATTTTGGGAGTATCTTTTTTTTTTAATTATTTAAATACCATACTTAAAGAAGACAGGTATTTGCATTGGTTGTGATGTTTCTTTCTTTCATTTAATATATTCATATTGATTTTTAGAGATATGCTGGAATGCCAGTAACCAGGAAAAAAGAATGCGGTATAATCTTGTTAAATAAGAAATCGATCAACATATTGATGGTTTATGTAGACATAAAGCTTCAGTGCCAAAGGTTCAAACCTTTTAGTTCTGGAATGCCAGTTTTTTTTTAACCAAGCAAGGACTAATTTTTCTGATTTAATGGTTTATTTCTTATTAATTCTTAATTTCTTATACATCAAGTGAATGCATTTAAATAAATGTAGTATACTTTTTGGGGTAAAACATGCACATTCCCTGATATTGAGTCGGTGAGGTATTGTCCAGCATCGAAGGCAAGTTCAATTATTCGAAATGAATGCTTCCTTGCAGAGTTTTAATTTGTGATTCATTTAAATTAGATGTAAAATAAAAAAACTCACTTTTTTGTGGGGATTCCTCGCCCATTTCCCATTTCCCATTCTGAATCTGAATCTGATTCTTTGTGGAGAGCGAGCGGTAATCAAAACAAGTTGATGGAGAGATAACAGAGAAATTGTCTAAACACTGCACTGGGCACAAATATTTTCTTTTCAAAAATGCTGGGCATTCCTTTGAAGTGTGTCGCGTCTAGATCTACTTAAAGGACCTTTGTTTGCCCCATGCGACCTGCCAAACTTTTGCTCTGACTTGCGGCCCCTTCGGCTGTGGCAGACCCATACCCATACCGAGACCCATGCCCATACCCAGACCCAGACCCCATCTGAGACTTGTTAAAAGGCCATCGGCAACAGCGGCGACGGCAGTCCGGACGGAAGCTAAGGAGGCGAGGCAGGAAGTTTTCTGAAAAATTTACCGATAATGCGTAAAATTCCATTAAATCGGGTGTAATTAAATGACATTTACTTTGGCCACATTAAAAAGAGCATAAATCAGCGACTACTGCTGCAAAGCATATTTCGCCCCCGGCCCGCGGCCCCTTCGGTCGCGTCCGGCGCTGGACGGAGCCCAAAAGAGGAGTGGAGTGGAGTGGAGTGGCAGGCAGGAGGATGCCGGGACACAGCTGGGAATGAGGAAAAGTTTCTCCCTCGTTTGCGTACGAAAAAGCCAAAACAAATATGGGGTGAATAGCTTTTGCTTGGCCCGCGTTGGGGATGGGGTGGTGGAGGTGTGGGCCAAACGACGCGGAATCTGTAAAGAAACCTAATTTATTGAAAAATTGTTTCTTGGGGTGTGTCGTCGTCCTCGGCCTCGTCTTGGTTTGACTTGACTTGACTTTGCCTCGACCGAGGGCCTGCTGTGACCTTTTCTCCGGCTTTTTGTTTGTGTTCACAGTGTTATAAAGACAACATTCTACTACTTAATGTCCGTTGTTCCTACTCTGCTTCCCCCCGCCATCCCAGGACTCTGGCCCGCGGTGGCACTTGCCACAGACTTTGGCCTGCCTTTGTAGAACATAAAAAAAAAATGGTGCATCAAAGAGCAAGTTTTGTGTTTTCCATTCCAGGTTCTCCCCCACCCCCCCTCCTGTCAGCCTGCTAAAAGCCTCAAAATCTTGCATTAAAAACGGAAACAAAATATTACTTTTAGGATGGCCGCATTTACGTACCTACAAACTTAACTTTTCCCCCATATTCTTTTTTCATTAGAGGCCACAGTAAATCATCGTTCTGCGAGTACGAGTAGTATGTGCCTGGAATGAGCCGTCGAAAATCAATAGCGTGAGACACTCCAGACAAAGCCAACAGGAGGCAACCCTTTCAATCAGCAGCATCAGATGTACGACGAGTATTCTCCACGCGTCGATGGCCATCAGCAGCCCCGAGGACACGGACACGGACATGGACACGGACACAATGCGATGCTATCGCAGATCAAGTTGCTTTAACCTCCCCATCAATTAAAGTAAAAGGCTTTTTCTTTATTTTATCTATTGTGGCTTTTGCTCCAGCTGTTGGCTGTATTTTGTTGAATTTTAAGTGAAATTTCAATATTTATAAATTTAAAATTAATTAATAATAATTCAATAGCAATCATAAATATAATTGTTAAATCGAATAGAATGTAAATATTTTAAGAAACTATATTATGCTATTCCAAAGGTGTTTAGTGAAAGGTTTTTGTAGGATATTCGTCTCTTTCTGCATCTGTATAAATATGTTTGAAATATGAGTATCTTTGATCAAAAATAAAATAGTTTTGTAAGGACTTTTGTTAAAGCCTTTTCTGCATCACCATAACCTTTTCATTACGAGTATTTATAGAGTACAGTACTTGATATAAGCTATAAGTATCTTCTATGATAATATATGTATCCTTTCGACAATGGAAATTATTCCCATATTCAAAGAATAAGCGTCGTCCTTAGGCTTTTAGTATTTGACAAACTTAAAGGATGTTTTAGCCTAAAATTAGATATAAAAGTACATATGTATTAGTCCAGAAAATAATCAATCATTTGTCATGATGGTTCATTACACAAAAAAGGTCCTAGTACCCATTGAAGATTTGTTCCAAGACATATTTTTTGCCATTCAACATAACTTCCCTTATTCAGACCAGACCCCTTTTAGTTGTCATTTCAATTTGAGAAATCTTTAGCTCATTTCTCAAACGTAGTGTCCCCATGCCATTGGGCAAAGAAACACGTACTTATGGAGTGTACATACCAGTGTGTATGTGGGAATGTTTGCCTAACGAATATAACTATTTGAGGGCAAACACACTCGAGAAAAACTCGACCAACTTGTGGGTCAGATAGGGTCAGAGATATTTGCTGCTGCTGCTGCTGGTTAGTGGTGCTTCCTGTTTCCTTTTTCCTGTTTCTTCCTGCTGGCAGTTAATCGCCCTCAATTGCCTCGAAAGAGTAACTTACACACGCTTTTCACGCACAAAATACGCCGACAGCGCTCCCTCATTGGCAAAAGCCCACAACAATATTTGTCTTTGACCCTATTATTTACTAAATTACCTTTTCCTTTCGGCGAAACCCACACCGCTGCCACCCCACAGCACACCACCACCCCCATTGCCATTCCCATGATGCTGATGGCCATATGCTTGGGCTTGGGTCTGGATCTGGGTGTGGGTCTCTCTCTCTCTCTTACTGGCAACTCGCTACGGCACTCGTCAAGGCATCTGCAGGTGAATTTATTTCTTTTGCTCGGGTTAATCCACTACAAAAACAACAACAACAGCAGCAGTAGCACAACTCTCAACTGGAACTCAATGGAGCCCAACCCCGAGCGAGCTCTCAACTAACCTGCCACTGCCACTGCCACTGCCACTGGCTTTGCCCCAAAACACACACAAATACGACTGCGACTACGACTACGAAGAACATCGGAGGAAGCTCTCGACTGGCTGGCATACTGAGAGACTGCCTGAAGTGAGCAAGCAGCCGTGCCGCACCTGCCCCCGCTCCTGCCCCTGCCCCTGCCCCACAGTGGCCCGAGGAGCTAAACGTGTGTGTACAAAGTGATTATAATTTCTTTAAGTGATTTCAGCATTACCTCAAGGTATTTCGCCTTAATTGAAAACCGTTCCGTTAAATGGCTGTGGCGGCCGTGTTTGTGGTTGAATGCGAATGCTCAACTCCAAAAACTTGCCCACCACACCACACCCGTGTATTCACCAGTGATTAACTCTATGGAGCATTTATTGTACGGATCAGCTGGCAGTGTGTGCGTGCCTGTGTGGATGGATATCTTTGGGGGTTTTTTTTTAGGCCTACCAAGATGTCAGTGTGGATACACCACACACCACGGATGGCCCCAACCATCAAATAGTTGGCTGAATGGGGATACGCGGGTTTTGGTTTGCTCTTCGACTTATTCAGACAATAGTTGGCGTGTTTACTGTAGGTTCCCTAGGGTACTCCTGCGAAAATACTTTGAGTTTCGGCATTAAGACATCTCTTTCTGGTCATGACAATTATTGTTGGTTGTCAAAAGTGTTGGATATTAACCTTTATTGAGTACTATAATCATGTCCTTAGTGAAAGCATTTAATTGTTATTTTTAGGTATTTTATTATTACATATAGAAAGTTTATGTCCCGGAAATAAAGGTTTAAATGATTGAGCTTTTTTAAATATAATCAATTTTGGTGGCTTTTTAACATTTTATTTATAATATTTTGGAACCCAGAGGAAGTACAAACTTATTGTCAAAATTTGTACAGCAAGAGGATATCCGAGAGGCTAACATTTTCCTCCAAAAACTCTATTTTATGTCCAGCAATATATTTGATATTCGTATAGCTACCAAATATTAGAAAAAATATTAAAATATCTGTATTAATCCTTTGAAGCTATAGCATTTTTTTCCTAGCTTTAGGTCTGCTTTTTCTACCATTCTATCCATGACTCCTCCTTGTATATTCCTTCAGAAATCGGCAAAACAATTCAAAACTGGAAGTAACCAAACCCTCAACCCGTGTCAACGTTCCCACTGGCACTACGGATTATGCAGCTAGAGAGAAAAAAAAAAAAAATGTTTGCAATTGCAAGCGGTTTGAAGCTTTCTCTCTCACTCTGTCGTTCTTGTTTTTAATTAGTTTCCCAACGACTGTATGGTTATTTTTTTTTTTTGCGGCCTCGCCTGGCAGCTACGGTGGAAAAGTTTTTTCTGCGTGCAAGTTTTTCGATTTCGGCATTGGCCGGGGCAAACGCATTCCTGCGTTGGAGGGGGCTTGGCATGTAGTTATATTTGGCCATAAATAAATGGACATGCCATAGAAGAAGTGACCCTCAGCAGCGAGCACTTTCAGCCCGGTCATAATTCCTTGACAACGGTTTGCATTATTCACATAAAAGTTTATGGCAATGGCCCATTCAAGCCATTCAAGGAAGGCAACGCAACGTAACGCACCATCAACCATCACCATCTCAGTACCGTCCGGTACCGTCCCGTCCCGGTACATTTGCATTTTAAACATTAATAGGTGCATAATTTAAAAAAGCTAGAACAAATGAGGCCGCTGTGGGCTAACAACGGGTTAATTAATAATTCCCAGCCTTAAAACCTAACGTGTACTTATTTGGGGGATCCATTCGACAAATGGCAACTCTTTAAAAGGGTTTACTGTCTTTAAGTCCCCGCGCAGCGCAGTCAGCCCCCTTTTTTTTTGTTTTTTTTTTTTTTGTTTAGACCGAGAACTCCTGAACTTTTTTCCTTTGTGTTTTTTAATTTTAATTATTATTACGAGAATGTCCAATAAGGCGCGCGCTCCGCCTGAGAGCAGGACAGTCTATGGTTATGGCGGGGGTGCTCTCTGTCCATCCCCCCCCCGTTCTTTATTTTCTTTTTTTGGATGTATCCCCCTGGCGAATGGGTATCCGAATCCGAAACCGAATCCAGCAGGGCAAACTTTCGCTGAGTCCCGGCAATTACTATCAGCCTTTCGTTTGCCAGAGGTCCCTGCCCTTAATGAAGCCATCCTGCCATTCGCATCCGCATCCTTTTGCCACCATCAAATGGTGTTGGCTGTTGGCTGTTGCATTGGGCTCTTAGTCTTGGTCTGGTCTCGTCTCGTCTCGGACTACTTTGCTCTTCTGTCGTCAGGAGATTGTCGTTTTTAATCTCAAGCGTGGTTATGTTAGGGGTGGGGTGTTATGGTGCTGTTGGGGCTGGGGCTGGGGATGGGGATGGGGCTGGGGCAACACTTAGAGGGTAAGGGTAGTTCGACTACGGGCATGTTTCGGTTCGTTCTGCTCTTCGGGTGGGTGGGGTCTGGGGTGCCAAAATGATTGCGAAATTGAATTTTCAATTTTATTTTTCGAATAAAAAATTCAAAAGCAAAAGGCAACAGCCAGGAACCAGCAGCCAGCAACCAGAAAGGCAAAAGCGCTCTCCCGTATCCAAAAAATATTTATTGCATATAAACTTTTATTACAATTTGTGTTTATTTGCTCAACCTCTTTTCAATTAGAAACCAGAGAAAGACAGAGAGCAAGAGAGAGAGAGAGAGAGTGGTTAACGTCGTAAAACAAATCAAAAAAAGTACAAAAATATGGCAACTGAAATGAAAGAATTTTCAGCAATATCGTATGTATCGTATATATACAATATATCTACGATATACTACATTTTGCCTATCGATAATCGATAGCCCATCTTGTGCTTTTGCCGTTTTGGTCACACTATCAACTTTTCCGAGAAATCAAGCCAAGCCGAGTGATTTTTTCTTTGTCATTTCTATAATTATATCTGTGTATTTCTATAAATATTAAAATATGTCCAAACAGAATCTTACCGGTGGCGATGTCAACAAAGACAATGGCGTTGAGCGCCCGCCCAAGCAGGTGCATATAAGAATTCAGAAGGGTTTCGGCTACAAAATGCAAACCACTGTCCAGGGCCTATCCGACGAGTACAAATTGATGAAAATCGTGCGCGCCTTTAAAAAGGAATTCACGTGCAATGTAATTGTCACCGAACATCCGGAGTATGGGGAAGTTATCCAGGTGCAGGGCGATCAACGTCAGAGGATCTCCCGCTGGCTGGTCAGAATGGGATTGGCCAAATCCGATCAGGTGAAGTTGCACTCACCTGATGAGCGCTCTTAAAAGCACTCATACACCCACATGTAAGTAGACACATACACACGAAAATACACATACACATACATACATATATAGTTATGCTAAGATGTTGACTTTTGTCCGCAGCAGCAGCAGCAGACATGAGTCGGCAGAATCGACCGACGGCAGACGGCAGACGGGGCCAAATATGAAACAAATTTAAATCAACTGTAACTAGCTCTCTTCCTGGTTTAATTAATGAGAGTGACTTGTGCTTGCTGGACTGCGGGACGCCGACGACTCCAAGGATTCCAACAAATCATTCTGCCAACACACACACACACACACACATACAGAGATTGTTTGCCAACACTTAGCCAATGGATTTCTGTATTTATTACATTTTATACATATATATATATGTATGTATATATGTAGTACAAATGACAGACTGTCGCCGACACGATGATTTGACGAAGCGAAACAGAGGTCTGAAACAAAAGAAAATCACGCAACCCACTGTCATGTCGGACCAATAATTGAAAAGTCCCCACTGCCCGCCTTGAATGGTCGTCTGGCCATGACAATCATCAATCATTTAGGTGTGTTCCCCCCGGCCGCCTGCTCTGCTCCTTTTCCTGCTGTTGCGTGATGTTTGGCTGCCATCCCCCTGGGTGGGGCCGGAACTCAAACAATACACGGACTTCTAAGTAATTCAAGACACACACACACACACTAATTCGATTTAAGCCGGCGAAGTGTAAGGTTTGCTAAATACTCCAAGTTTTCATTTAATAGGTAACTAATTTTTGTATTTCATCAGCTAAACTACATGCTTATGGAACCTGTTCAGAGAGAAGGGACAGATACCTCTCCACTTCCATAATTTCCTAAGTAATACTGGACCCACACACACTAATTTGATTTAAGCCGGCGAAATGTAAGGTTTGCTAAATACTCCAAGTTTTCATTTAATATGTAACTAATTTTTGTATTTTTTCAGCTAAGCTACATGCATATGGAACCTGTTCAGAGAGAAGGGACAGAAACCTCTCCACTTCCATAATTTCCTAAGTAATACTGGACACACACACACTAATTCGATTTAAGCCGGCGAAATGTAAGGTTAGCTAAATACTCCAAGTTTTCATTTAATAGGCAACTAATTTTTGTATTTTTTCAGAGAGAAGGGACAGAAACCTCTCCACTTCCATAATATCCCACATTTCGATTCGGAAGTCTACGAACCACTACGACGATTAGAAATATCTTAGAAAACTGAACCCATCTATACATTGAAGACTGTCTGCGGCACTGACTAAAACCAAACTAAATTGAAATCAAAATAAACTAAAGACACAATAAAATGGATGGATTTGAATTGGAATTTAATTTAATTAGATGAAAACTGTATGTACCTTTTCACCACCTTTTTATTGTTTTAGTTTATTTGTTATTGGTTTACGATGCATTTACTAAATACATATAGGATATATTTGTGTGTTGGTAATTGGCACCGCTTTAAAGTCGATGGGTGCAAAAAATGGAAAAGGACAAAGATCAGGAACTGTCTAAAACAATCAAATGTACTTGCTTACTTCCGCTTAATTAATTTCAAACCCTAAATTCAGCTGTGCCAACAGACTTTTCCCGCTGCTGCCACTGCTGCCACTGCCACTGCCAGCCCGAAATGCCTCTGGGCCATTTACACATGAATGTGTGTGCGCCCGTACCCGTATCCGTCCCGCTTCCGGGACGCGAGCCGGTTCCCGGGATGCCGTTGGAAAATTGTTCAACTCAAAGTATACGCATATTGTGTATGGAGCGCACTGTGTTTGTCATTGAGGAAGCATTTGCCCCTGTTTGATTTCCTTTCCCATTCCGCTCTCATTATGCACAAATTAAAATCTAATTGTAAGGAAAGGCAGCGGCCACAAATCAAGCAACAAAGAGCAAATCCCTCGCTCCAAGGACCACAGTCACGGCACCAGTCAGTACCAGTATCGAGAGTTGGAGTCTGAGGTCGGAGTCTGAGGTCGGAGTCGGCCGGTCAACAGCCATCCGATATTGTTCCACTCAGTGACTCCCCAGCCGGGTACCCGTGCCCGGACATTCCTTTATGCAAATTAATTTCAATTGATTGCGCCCGAAACGAAACACTTTTTATTTTGACATTCCGCTGGCGCAAACACATTATATCCTTAGATAAACGACATTTCCTTTGATGCCGCTCATGTGGACACGGGGTCGGGGTCGGGGCAGGGGCAAGGGCAGGGGCCATCATAATATTGTTATTCCACAATGGGTTACCGGTGGGGTGTGGGGGCCATTGCCGATGCTCCAACTTATTAATGTCGGCGCACATTATGAGTGAGCATTTCTTTTGGCAGAGTTTGTTCTGTGATTCCAGGCTGTGCTCCATCTCCATCCCATGCAAAATATAACCACTGCCACTGGATGTGATGTTTCGACGTATTGTTTTCTGGTGTCTCAACATAAAAACTCTATAAAATGGGGCTACACTTAAAGTTTTGAAACACTTCTTCCGTCCTTAATCCTCAATAGATTCTAGCATCTCCTGCAGCTCGTGCATCTCCTCGCTTTCTGAGCTTCTTCTGTGGAACACTTTCTACCCTTTCTAGCACCCTTCATGCAGGACATGGCCCTGGCCTTCTTTGCTTTCAATTTGGGCTTAAGGGCTGTCGGGTGTCCCTGGGGTGTGTAACGGGATCGTGCAGCTCTGACCACGAGGGGCAGAGTCTTGGCTCACCCTTTGAATCCCCACAAGAACAACTGGTGGCTCTGCTCCAGGCAGGTCAAAGAACATCCTTAAAACTGTTATGGTTCTTAGATCAATCTATGGGTATATTTAATTCTTCTGAGCAGTTATTGTGAGTAGATTTATGGACCCTGGTCTAAAGACTCGAAAAGCAGAATTCGTTTTAGAATTCTTTACTGCCATTAAAAAGCAACAGGTGGCGCATTTCTCGTATTTCGACACAAACCCAACGATCATCACCTCAGCGCCATCTGCTGGGTTATCGCAAAAGATAGCCTCCTTAACGGAGTTCTTGCCTATATGTATGTGTGTATATGTACAATTTCGTATAATCCCTCCAAAGAATAGATATAAAGAATGTTTTTTTTTTGTCTACAGAATCAATAGCATTATCGATATTCTCCTTCTTTTTAGAAAAATCTTGATGAAGGGGCTGGAAATTTATACATATAGACATATTCCTAGACGGATTCTGGATGTTCGCCGGGTCTGGTTCCGATTGGTAAGCCCAGCCACAATATAATTACCAATTCTTTGGGCCTCCCAGCCTCTTAGGATACCTGACTTATGGCGAAAATAAATCCTCCTAATTGATGCTAAAAAAAGCATCAAAACCATCAAGCTTTAAACTAAAATCTGGAATTGCATGCTCTGTTTTTATACCCGATAATCAAAGAGTATAGAGGTATATTAGATTTGTGGTGGAGATGTATGTGTGTAACACCCAGAAGGAAGCGTTTAGGACTCCATAAAGTATACATATATATTTTTGAGCATCATCAACAGGCGAGTCGATATAGCCTTGTCTGTCTGTCCATCGTTAAATGCATAAAAATGTCTTATCTAAATACTTCGTTACTCCTCAAGAACCTGCACCGCTTGCAGGTTGCAACAAAAGCAGTTCTTGTGGTGGATCCGAGAGGATCTCCGTCCAATCCGCGATTCCTGAATGCGGCCGTCAAACCCGTACCCCGACGGATGGCCATGAGGAAAAGGCAGATGGAATGGGATGAGGAAGACAGAAAACATTGGGTTTCCTTCCCTTCGATTCAGCCAAATGAGCAATAAATAGTTTATAAGAATCTGAATGGAACTTCAATTTTAATGGAGTTGAAGATTTCAATATTTTCTTTAACATTTCACATGGTTTTACACACTGGTCGAAATGGATTATCTTTAATGATAATAATTTGAATTAATTTAAGTGTTTATTTACACATTTTTTAAAAATACTTAAGAGTTTTTTTGTGATTCCAAAATGTAATACTCTTATACATAATGAGGATGACTTACTAAAAACTCGTACCTTTCTTAGTAGCTCGTTTTATTGGGAATTATAGCTACTATAGAAACAAAGTCTTCAAAAAGGACGTTGAAGTTGAAGAAACTAAAGAAACTATATCTTCACGTATAGCCAATAAAAAATGCTATGGAATGTCCAAAAATGTTCCTTTTCGGGGTATATTAATGATTGGAAGTATAGGGATGTGATATACCATTTATCTCTCCAAGGCAATCCTCCGGCTACTCGAATTTATTATATATACTCTAAGTAGAAAGCGATCTGGTAGCTATGACTACTTTAGACAATACTATTGAGGGTATATACTTAAGCAATCCAGTAAGTGCATTGTATTTTTTCAGTGATGGATACGTTTTCGTGCCTTTTTATGCTGCTATTCCGAAGGGAAGTTCAAGCTCAGCTCCAATTAACGACATTCCATAATTATTTGAATTCGAACCCTTTTATGTGAATCACTGCCAATGTCGCAGGGGTAATGCACGATGCGAATAATACCAAAAGGGGTGTGGCCATTGCAACCCCTACTACCACGAGTACTACTCCATTAACTTGCAGTCGACAAAAAATTTCATTAACGAAATCTGTGACGACGCACTCGCATTCAAATTCAAACTCAAATTCAAATCCTCATCTACAACCCCATCCAGAGTACATGCATATGCATACAATGACTTTGAAGAGCCCATTTACATGTGTATATTGAAATAATTCCATGGGGGTGTGTGTGCACAGATTTCGTTTCAGCCCCTTACCAATTATCGTTATATACACACATACATATGTACATACATACTCGTATATGCTCGTTCTTATGGGGATAGATGGACACATACCTAATCGCTTATGTATGCACCACAATAACCCAAATACCAAGTGATCCATTACTGAAATATTGTAATATGAACAGCCAGAAATTGCAAATTATATTACATATTTAATGTTTCCCCGACGAAGACGCTTTACTAGATTTCTGGGCGTTAGTTCCATTAGATAATACGAGTATATTGTCTTAGTCTTAATTATACACCAGAAGCTGTGATTTCCCCGCCGTTTCCCTTTCGACTGCTCCAGAACTCACCATTACTCATCACCTGAGATCTTCAAGATCTTCATGGATTAAAGAGAACACAACAATATTATGTGTGAGCAGATTATATCCCTTTTATAAGTATTGTAAGTAGTCGTAAGTATTGCGACACTTCTTACATTGTTTTTCGGTTCCCAATGCGAACGGATCGGATCGGATCGGATCGATCAAAACTGCTGGCTCACTTTGGGTAGATTACTGAAGTTTTGGGACCCCCGAAAAAATGTATTTCATTATGTTGATTGACGATGTATAATTTGGAAATGAAATTATGATTTATACGGCTTTCCTTTGAGTAGATTGCGGTTGTGGGGGGGAGAATGCGCTACAATAAAAATTTTACGGTGATGTTGCAATGAATGCTCCGGCTCGGCTTGGCTCGACTTGGCTCGGCTCGGGTGGATGGATGGATGGATCGATGGGTGTATTGACTGCCATTGATTAATCATCCTTTGGCGCCGAAACCTCGGGAAAGTGCAACTAGACACGCGTACTTGGAAATACTGTAATGCGTATGGTATGGGCACAAAGCGAAGCCGCCGAAGCCGGCCGATGTGTAACGCCCATTGGATGGTATGGGTTGGGTAAAAACAGGATGGGAATAAATATAATTAACTGCTTATCGACGGGGTGCGAACAATCGAGCGATTCATCTTGGGCCAAAGAAACGAAAATCATGCCAGAGATCACCAAAAAAAAAAAAACACCGAAACGATCATCAGAGCAACAACGTCTTGGAGTTGGAATTGAAATTGGACTTCCACGGACAGGTACAAACTTCTTGGGCTGTGTGCTTGATGATTTTGATTGATGATTACCGTATGCTGTACGGGATTGGGACTCGGACACGGACAGGGACAAGGACAAGGACAACTGGCAACAGCAGTGTCATCAAGGTGCATACACCCATTGTCACTAGGGGCCGGCAGGGTATGGCTGTGCCAAAAAGCCGTTTACATTTGCCCAGATATAATCGGTAATTGGCTTAGGGTCGTAGTAGTGCGGCAGCAACAGGAGCAGCAGCCTCCTTCAAACAGCAGGCAGTGGAATCGGCCAAGATCAGGGCCTGAGCACTTGACAAGTATCGATCACAGTCCCATCACTGGGAGAGTACTGAGACTGTCCTGTCCTGGTCCTGTCCTGTCCTGTCCGGGGAGAGTAATTACACACACTTGATGTGAATAGGATAATTAGCTGTGTTGGCCCCTTTGTGCCCTTTGTTTCACCGCCACTGCCACTGCCACCGCCACTGCTACCGTGGCTATATGGATGGCCTTTCTCCGGGCTCAGTACCAGTACCAGTATCGGTAGTAGCCTGTAGGCTGTCTCCCTCTCTCTATCTGCTTATCGTGTACTTGCTCTTTTGGCCTCTTGGCCATTTCGCCGGCTCGGGCTGTACGGAGTATTTAACGCTTTGCCGCATTGTTTTGCCTGCTGTGCCGCCGCTCTCTCGCCGCCTTTTGTCTTTTGATACCTTCCTTGCCCGATGGCGTATCCTTGTGCCCCGGCATTTGGCATACCCTACTACCCATTCGCTTTGTTTCGGTGCGCTAAGGCTAAGCGCATGGCGCTACGGCGGCGCAGCCTCTCGCAGGAGACTCTCCTCGGGCGCAGGATCAGTGCAGATCCTCGGCATTGTGTGCCTTTGTTCAACCTGCTTGACCTATTATTTTAATTATTCATTCGCAACACTGTGCCATTGTCAGTCGGCATTGTGTGCCTCCTGTTCCTTCAGTATTTCTCTGTTGGTTCTGTTGTGCTTACCTTTAGGTTAAGCAGCCCCGAATCCCCGGCGTTACCGATTTTACAATTTCAACAAATTTTGCATTTCCTTTCGCCCTTTTCGGCACTCACTCCCACAACTGCTCTTCCCTTGGCTCTTCCTCCTGCCTGCTTTCTCCTTTCGCCGAGGGAATGGAATGGGAATCTCTTGATTCCGCGTCAGCAGCAGCTCAACTTCTTTCGGTTAATCCGACGTTGGTCCGCATTTTGAGGGCATTGCGACTGCTGGATCCTTATATTGTATTGTCTTCCATTGTGTTGTTTTGTGTGCTCGCTGCCCGGACTTACCAACATTATAATTGTCTTAATTCAAGAAAACATAAGGATTATAAGGCTCTCTACAAAAGCTGTATTATTCGTGAAGCGCCATGTGCATTAATGCAACGATGGTACCAGTTTCTATGCAGAATATTTTCAAACATATAAAAAAAAATTTAATGTTTTTTTAGTAGTATTTCCCAGAAAAAGAAAAATGTGGATAGAAAGATAAAAGAGAAAAATAATGCTACAAAAAAGTATTATTATCAATCGATACATTTCAGGATACTATAGGTTGAATCCTACCTAGGAATTCCTTGTTCCTTGATATTATACGACGTAATCTAATGGGATAATAAATATTATTCCATATTACTCATAAATTGAATATTGTGTTTTCTACTTTGAGGATTGTCATTGAGACTTATTTAAATATAATATAAATCCTAAATAAATATACCTTTGAATAATATCAAATTTAAAATGGCATAATCTAGAACAGAACGAACAATTTCATGGTTGTTTTATTTACAAATTTAGATATAATGTACAACATTAAATCTAAGAGCTTAGACTCTATTTCATGGTCACCTGTTGTCCAATACAATATTCTACAATGTCGAAGGAAGATTCTATTGATGTGTCTGTAAATATTCGGTCTCTGATATCATTGAAATTCTGTACAGTCTATTCCATTGAGATAAAATGCAATGATAAAGGAAGATTCTTGTCAATTAAAATGCTCTTCTAAGAGTTCCTTCGAAGTACTCCAAAATCACCCAGCTCCCAGAGTCTACACCAATCTCCGTCCTCCATTAAGGCTTCAGTCATCAGTTATGGCCCCAAAAGGTTATGTGTACAAACAATCTGATAAAGTTAAACATTATATTAGAAAGTTCCTGGCCGCGAACAAGCCAGGACACTGATTGGGGAAGGGCTAAGAATGGAGAGTCTATCTGTACCATTTGGACAGAGCCAGTCTCTATCGAAAATTGGATGAACCCTTTTGCTTAGTCAGGAGCGGGAAAGGACTTGCCTATGCCTAAGCCTATTCCAAATGGATTGGTTTTGCATAGGAGCACATTGATGGTGTATTGTATGGAAATTTCCCCGGCTTATGTACTTTACCCATCGCCATCGCCCATCGCCCCCATCCATCGTCCATGGCAATAATAATAATAATAATAATAATGGTTGCCCTGATTCGGGCATGTGCTTGGTGGCGTTCGGTAAATGATGACGCAGCTCGATGGCGTTATAATTAAGGTTCACATCAATGGATAGCGGCAAGCTGGAGCTGGAGGTGGAGGTGGAGCTGGAGAGCTGGAGATGAGTGCCACCTGGCCCCGGCCATCAGACATTAGGTAAAAAGCATTGCTAGGCAACCCGAGCAAAACCTCAGCGCAGCACCTCATCGCAGCTCTTCTTCAATTAATCACGAACCAAAAACCAACGACAAACCAGCTACGGAAGAGCTGAGAAAAACTAGAGAAAAACTTCATTAGATCTGGGCAAGAAAGGTAGAACAGATCAGAGAATACACTAATACTTTTACCAGATGTTGCCCCAAGGAATGAAGGAATCAACGAAGAGCCTAAGAGTCTTAGAATAGTCTTAGGGACTAGATAATTTCGTCAAATAAGGTTATATGTTAGAGTTTGATTTATCTTAGGATCAGGGAATAAACAAACCCATTTACTTGATAATGTAATGAAGAAACTATTTAATATAAGACTTGCTTATAAAGGTTAAGGTTGGTCCTAGGATCACTAAAATGCTTCAATGATAATAAGCACCAGTATAGAGAATGTACCCGTGGAAAGAGTATACCAGACTCACTCCACCAAACAAAAAAATTGCTTTTCCAAGAGTGCATCCAGAACTTAGGCCCATTTTCAAGTGTCATTATCAATGGGATCGACAGACTAATGCTTGCAGACCAGTACCGAAAGCTCCAACTAATGTGGACGACGACGACGACGACGACAATAAAAGGCCACAAATCTCTTACGGGTTTTCGACTCGTGTCAGTCATTCCCCAACGTAATTGGTTTAGAGCACGTACACAGTCCCATTCGAACCGAGCCGAGAAAGAACTATCTCCAGAGAGGCCGCTAATTGCAGGTCGCGCCACGTAGATCCATCCGAACCACGAGACGGGATGCTGTAAGATGTTTTTTTTTCTGTTTTCTGTTTTTTGTCTTCGAATGCCCCTCCGTCCCCAGTCGGACATCAGACACGAGATGTCATTATATATTTTCCAGATCGTTCCAAAAACCGTCGCCGTGTTGATGATCTGCAATTAAAATTTTGACCACTGTTCGCCGTATTGTCATTTGGACGGCTTTGACCCCCACTTGTGGTTGAATATCAAATTATATAGTACCCATGCTCTGGATAAAATAAATAACCATGGACTTCCTTTTCAAAAATGCTTTGAAGCATCATCAATGAGAATTTCATTGCCCAAGGCAGGGTCTTGGATTTGATATTATTTTATTTAAGGGTTTCTTGTACTGTAAATTATGTTTTTGGAGACCATCAGAGGTATTTGAAATTATGTGGAAATATTCCAAAATTTATTAAAGTTTTTTAACAGATTTTATAATTATTCGTAAATGCAAAAATTATTCAATACGAGATTGCTTGAAGAGTAGCTCCGACGAAAGGAATGAAACGGAGCTTTAATTTTTGTTTTTTTTTTAACTATATTTTTTTGTATTTTGTATTATTATTTATTTATTTAATTTATGCATTTGTCGAATGTGTTTGTCTTTCCTTTCTAAAACAAATAAATATTCTATATATATATATACAATATATATATATATATTTTATTTTTTTTTTTTTTTGCTCGAGAAACCCCTAAATTATTTTAAATTGATAAATTCAAACGAAACAAAACTTCTTTGGGCATAAAAATCATTTAAGGTGAAATCTATACCATGCGAAACGGCACTTTTGAATCAGAAGCACAATTCCCTTTGGCTGCTGAAGCACCCCCAACAAAGGCCCTTCTCCACATTTTGTGTGCTCCATAAAAGAAGCCGACAAAATTGCATCTAAAGGTAAACGGACAGTATGCAAATATTTGCAAACACTGCAAATCATACACATAATTGGAATTCATGTGGATATATGTACATATGAACGTGGACGAGTACAGGAGTACATCTCTAGCTCTGAGAGCATGTCTCTCTGTACTAAAGCCCCGAGTCGGTGTGTGTGTGTGTGTCGGCCATTGTGCTGACCGACTGATGTGCATTGAGTTATACGAATGTACACGTAAAAAACAATGGCATTGGGCCCTGGAACTGGCCGTGGAACTGGCATTGGTCAGCACACGACCCCTGGTACACCGTCCGCGTCCCACACACTTCAGACCATGCCATTCTATTCACGGACTCCCATTCCGCAGTGCCGCACGACCAAACATTTTCGTATATGAGTATTTAATTAATCCGTAGTTGACTCAGGGGTGCCTTTTCGCTTCACGCTCCTGCCCCATGCTACGGCAGGAGACAGGAACCAGGAACCAGGAGCCAGGAGGGCACAGGGAGAGGCAGGATGCGGCAGCATCGCTGGGCGACTGCGATTTTTGAGTATCCTCGGCAAATGCAAAAATAAAACGAACCGAAAGCAACTTGGACTAGTCATAAAAGTCGCACTGACAAATACCCTTTCCTGGCTGGAAATTGTACATCGAAGGGAGTTCTGATTCTCATATCGATCTGATGGTCGATAGTTTCTACTTATAGAAACTACTTCTTCTTATAGACAGTTCCTGTCTGCTCTCTCTTTGTATCTAGTCCATTAGAGCTTTTACACGTTAGAAATCTATAATAAAGAATATATTTCACAATTTATTCCTGATTTCTGAATATCCCTAGGATACTCATTCCAACTAAGGACTACGGACTATGTTTCTATATTGAATATTTTCGATTTGAACAACATCTTAATCAGATTATGTCGTTCTGCTTGTGAGCTGCACGAAACCCTCTTGCAGAAGGGTATTAAATTAAATATATGTATGATGTATGAATGCAGCAGGCTCTTATGTATATTGAATCAACAAAACAACAGAGCGACAGAGAGAGAGAGAGAGAGAGAGAGGAAACACGAGTATCGCATCCTTCCCAGATATGGGAGACATTTTGTTTGCCGAGCACAGGGTGCACAGGGGCACAAGGCACTCGGCACTCGAAACCGAAGTAAGGGTGCAAAGTTTTATAATCACTCGACGATCCTCGTCGTGTCAGCCTTGGCTGACATCCTGCCTCGCTGTCACTGCCACATCGGCCATTGCCGTTCCGAACCAATCTCAGTACAATATTTCGTACCCCCCACCATCCTTCGGGTCTTCCTGCTCTGCTTAAATCAACATTAGCTCATTGGGTTAAAAAACAAATCCGGGGGATGCGCACAATTTTTTTTCAATATGATTTGCTTCCTTACTCCATTCAAGCATTCAAGCATTTAAGCAGGACGATCACAATTGCGCTCCTTATGTACCAAAGTACTTAGGTGAAACATTTCCAGAGCCGATTCTCATACCATATTTAGCAGGGGAGTGAGCACCACTCACAACGACATCATCTGTCCGGGGACCTTCTGTACCATATTCCATATTCCATTTCTCCATCAACTTTTCACTTATCAAAACTGTATGTGTCAATGCAGTCCTGTCGTTCAGCTACAGACCTGATGATTCTAAATGAATGAAGCAGAGAGAGAGATCTGTGACCCTTTGAGCAGCCTCAATAGATTCCAGAAAAATAGCTTTTATATCCTGTGAAATGATTCAGGCTCCACTGGAACTTTGTATACCATTTCCATTGGTTATTTCATTGATTCCTACTGAACATTTTCGAGCTATATTCATCTAAAATTCCCTAAAATGTGGCACATTTGAAACATTACTGAAATTTCTACCAATAAATCAATGGTGGATGGTGGGGCTACGAAACATCAATAGCATTTAAGTGCTGCTTGTCAAACCAGTGATCTCTGTTCGTATCATTTATATCGATAGGTAGTCTGTTCGCTTATGGGACATTTGTGCAGGGAATCAACGTCAATCGTCAGGCGTGGAATATGCCGTAGGGAAATCGTTGTTGAGATAGGTTTGTCCTCGACTTTATTAATATTTTGTTCTACTAATTCTTGAATTTTAAACAGAGCCCTATAGTAGAAATCACAGCTGGTAGTCCCAGCTATCCATTTCGGATCTTTATTCCTTTCCAAGCTAAAAAAGAAAAACTGTAGGACATTAGCTTTCTGCAAGTCAAGAAGGAGCAGGGGCAGAACACGCTTCGCTTATGTCCACACTTGCTCGGACATTACTCAGGGGTCGGGACTCCTCCACTCCCACCCCCCCCACTGCCGCCTCCCCCCACCGTGACCCAAACAACACAATTTAGTATCGCTTATAATGGATGTTCTCGTGTCAAAAGCCCATTTTTTGTCGACTGTTAACAGCCCGTGCCCACAGATGTACAAATTTATATGTTATGCGTGAGAATGTACATGTGTATGTATGTCGGCACTGGCCCGGGGGTTGGGTGGTCACGGGTGTACGTCGGTACCTTTGTTAGGTGAAAATGTTATCTTTATTTCAGTTGGGATTTAAGCGTATCATTCAGCACCATATCATGCTTGGATTTGCGATCTGTTCAGATAAGATCTGATTATAAAAACATTCTGGAATACAACCACTTCATAATGGATGTCCAAAGATACTTCCTTTTAGATTTTCCAACTGCTTCTCCGAATACCTTGATAGTTGTTGGCCTACACGGTTTCCCATTGGGAATTCCCCCAAGTGAGGATGCCGGGGCGTCAATAAGGTCAAAAATGAGGCATAAAATGCACTCCTCATTTACAGGTGCACAGAACAACCTGCAAACCTGCATCTCCGCATCGTATCCGTATCCTTGGATGACTTCTGTGTCTGTGCTTTGTCCCTTGTCCGATGTCGGGGATGGATCCAGATGGAAAAACGCAGCGGGACAGCCAGCCACACGCCTCTATCTTCCTGTCTGTGTCCGAGTCCCCCTGTCCGTTCCCGTTCCCATTCCCATTCCGATACCCGTACCTTCTCTGTCTCCGTCTCCGTCTCCCGCAGTCACTTAGTCACTCAACTGTTTTGCGGTATTATTTGCTATTGTTGTTGTCCTTGTTTTTCCCCTTGTTCCGTTGTCCCTGTTGTCCTGTTGTCCCTGTTGTGCGGCAGATTGCGATGCGATTGTTTTCCAAAACGAATAAAGATGGTGTTGGCCGATAGCCACCGCCGAATGAAGTGACGGAAGTGACGCTGCTGCCACTGAGGCTGCCTCTGCCTCTGCCAGTGGGCTCTGAGTGCATCCCTGGGCTCCCGTTCCGTTCCACCAGATTCCGTCCCGTCTCGTCCCAAACAAAAGCCGTAAAAATTGCGGATTACAATCGCGGATTTCCATCGCACAATTGTTTATTATTGCTACCGTTTTCCCCCCGGTGCGCTTCGGCTTCTATGCCCTTTTTATTTTTCCCGCTTGCCTTTTGGGGTACGGTCCTTCCCCCCCTCCCCCTCCCCTCGAGCGAGCAGTACATTCCCCCACAGTAATATTCCCAACACTCCCCCCACTTGACAGCCACAACGACAACGACACACCAACGACAACGGCGGAGGCTCATTTCTTACTTCATTTTTTTTTGTTTCGCCTGGTCGCAATACCCTGTACTTGTAGAGAATGCGGGGTATATCCCACTCTTTTTGGGTGTACTTTTATTTTGGTGGAAGGTCAAGTTCACAGAGATAGGGATATCGGACAACCCCCCCACCTTTGTCCGCGTAAATATTGCAAAATTATAAAGATATATGTTCGATTTGGGCGAAGCTATAAATGAAGATATTATCTAAGTGTTTGCCAATAATCATCCGAATTTATTAAATATATTGGAAATATTATATGATTGCAAGCAAAAATCGAAAAGATCATAATTTTTAAAGACAATATTGTCTGTGTTTGGTATCCACAGCTGTAAGGATTCTATTACTATTATATGAAAGCCTAAAGAAATTGTTGTAATATTGTGACAGGAAGTAGGTATTTGTTGAATTATAGGTAAAATAATAATGTATATAGAAAATATTGTCTGTTTTTGGTATTCACATCTTTAAGGATTGTAATATTATTATATGGCAGGAAGTAGGTATTTGTCGAAATTTTCCGAACAGAGGATATCCTTAAGTCGGAAATATCCTCCTGAACTTTCGGTTTTTCCTTGACTTCTTATTTCTGTTCCACACCAGAAAACATTTGTATTTCGGAAGACCCCACCACCCATCGCTATTATCACTCTCACCTACCCAACCACTCCACCTCGATCCCACTCCCAGTCCCAGTCCCCAGTCCCCAATCCCAATTCTTGGGAGGTATTCCGTCCGTCCTGTCCGTTTGCGCTTTATTTGGTCTTGTTTGCTTTTGTATTTTTTTTGTTGTTTCTCGGTTTGCTTTGTTTTCCGTTCCATTCCTTGGCTTCTGCTTTGCTTGCTTCCCCGAGATTCTTAAATTTGCTAATTTGTGAACTTTTGTGTTCGCATTACAATTCGCTTCGGTTGGGACTCCATCTCCTCGCCACCGGATCTCCTGCTGCTCTCTGTTTCGCATTGGGAATTGGATCTGGGTGTCCTTTGGCCCGTCTGGGCTGTGCTTTTTTTTTATTATGCCCTGTCTTTTTGTTGCTTGCGGCCCGAGTCCTTTGGCCTCTTCGACTGCATTAAGCGGCTCATTTTTTGGGGAGCTCGAACCCCATTTCTCCCAAGACCTGGCACTCGCACTCCCCCACTCGGCTCTCAATTCAATTTGGGACGATAACATCTTAATTTGTATTAATAAATGCTTCTTGGACCATTTTCACAGCTACCTAATTCGCTTAATCATTGATATGCGCTATCAAGGATCTAGAGCCCAACAGATCCCCGTCTTTTGAGGCGAAATATACAGCGATTATTTATCGATGGCAGGTCGATAGGCAGAGGTGATCTTTTACCAGTAGAGTCTATCGATTACTTGCTTAAGGCCACCCATAAGGCTTCAATTGGATGACTCTAGATGTTGATATCCATGAAATGCAGATGGGCGGAAAACAAAGAAACTCCGGATGCTGGCCTCCCAGTTTTCGGGGGCAATGCCACCGATTGTCCCTGCCCCATGGGCGATTACAATTTTTCCCTGGCCCAAGGAGAAGAAGTACGCATTAATTAAAATGTGAAACCTAATAAATTTAAATTACAACTTTCAATAAAAACTTTTTAACGCCCCGGCCTTTCAACGGTAGTCAGGCATGGCCCATGGCCCATGGCCCATGCAGATGCTTCTATGATACTTCCGATTCCATGATCCAGCAGCAGGGACAGGAATGATGCGACCAGAGCCAGGACACAGCAGCCCCGTGGAGGGGGGCGGGGGGGACAACTTTCATGAGTCGGGAATTATTTAATGAGCATGAAAATTGCGGGGCAGCAGAAAACATAACGACGTCAGCAACGCTCCTTGCTCCTTGCTGCTTGCTCCTTACTCCTTGCTGCTGCTCGCATTTTATAATTTCATATTTTTTCATTCATTTCTCCCTCTGCTCTCTGTTGGTTTTTGGTCCCGTTCAACCCCAAAAAAAGGCTGAATAAAAACATAGAGCGCGACAAATAGATAACCTCAGGTAAAAATTAATAAACATCCTTCCTTCCGTCCGTCCCCAGAGCCCAGAGAATCTAGAACAGCCGCAGGAGGCAAGGACGGACCGAAGTCTGGGGAAACCGAAAGCAAAACAAAGAAGCCCACCAGATGGATAACGATGGATGGCGGATGGGGGATGGCGGATGGGGCACGGGGCACGGGGGATGCGGTGTGGCAAGCCCTGTTGTTTTTCTTGTAATCAAAAGCGTTTTCATTGTTTAACAATTAAATTGCTGGAAAAGGCATCATTAGCAGTCGCGAGTCGCGCTAGTCCCCAGGTCCCACAAAATGGCAAAAGGGCAGAGCAGAGCGGAGCAGCATCCTGGCTGTGGGCGAGAGAGAATGCTCACTTGAAGATATTCTGGAGGAGAACAAAGAAAACTAGCGACGACGGCAAAGGCGAATGCGAAGTAAATGAAAATATCGCCGGAATACCCCACGGTAATGAGTCCCCCCCCCACGCGCCGCATTCATGCACCAAAAACAAACGAAAAACCGAATGGAACGGGTGCATGGATGGCAGGGAACCAGAGCAAAGTTCACTTTCAGGCACAGACACAACAGCAGAAAGTAGAAGCCGTAGTAGAAGTGCCCCAGACAGTGTCTGGTGTGGGGGGGGGTTGGGGGTTTGAGCTCCAGATACATAAGCTACAGTTAAATGCTGGAATGGGTGGGGCCAGCCTGGGCTTGGGGGCTGGGGATTGTCTCTACGCATTACGGAGAATCAATTTCGTGCGGGGGAGTAGGTGGGGGCGAAAGGGGGGGAGGGTACAGAAATTATGAGGAAGCTGCCGTTACAGCTCAACCGCTGCCGGCACCAACGACCTTCCAACGAACGGCCTAAACTTTTGTGCAAACAGTTGTTTAAATATCCAGCAAACGCGAAAGGGTTAAATTCATAATATGGCCAAATTAGATACAGCAGCAAGCAGCAAGCAGTGGAACAACCATAGAATAACATAATAGAATAAACCTTACCCTTTTTGTCGTCTCTCAGAGCCAGTCCTGGCCACCCCTTGCAGCCTTACAGCCTTACGGCAGGACTCTGCTAATGAATTCCCAAAAGGAAATTTCCCTGAATTTCGGTTACAACATTTTAATACTTTTCCTTGTCGAACAACAGTACAGAATAACCGTGTCTGCTCACTCTCTCTCTCTCTCTCTCTGCTCGTTTCAATTAGCTTTGTCTCCAGCATCGTACTCGTACTTGTCGTCCTGGCTAGAGTCCTTCTGGCAGTGCAATTGCGACTTGTGACCCGAAGCTCTCTCTCTCTCTCTCTCTCTGAACACAATCTAATTTCATTATGCTCGCTTCGTATTCCCCTCTGGGCTGGGGTTTGGGGCCGGGGCTGGGGCACATCTTCAATATTTTCCATATTTATGTACAAGTATCTGGGCAAGCTCGGAGTAAATGGTGTTCGAATGCAAATCTTGTCTCTTGAAATGCACTTTTTTAGGCTCCCACTTCTTGGCCTTTCTCTAAACTAAAGATAGTTCTTGTAGCCTCATAAGTTAAGCTCCTCCTGGTATCTATTGTAATAATTTTCATGTAACTAGCAGCAGGGTCCTGCTTGTAGATTACCAGCTTCGAGCTGATTTTATTTGTATTATCACATAAAAGCTACTTTCTTCAAAGATATGGGATTCAGACACTACGTAAATCAGTAATTAAAGGCTTACAAAAATATCGCATATCAAAAACATAGCAGAAACCACTAAACCGTATCCCTATATACCCATTTATCAAGCAAATGCTACAATATTTAAGCTGGTTTTTTTTTTAAATTTATAGATAGGAATATAATACAAAAAATACACTACTTTTTTTAAGGATTAAACCCATTTATAAAGCACATTCTACAATATCTAAGCTCCTTATTTTTTATTTTATAAATAAGAATATATTTTAAAAAAAAGTGCACTACTTTGTGGAGGATTAAATATATCAAGGATAAATGTATCAGATATGCGTGGAGCAAGAATTATTCCTATTTCTCCGAATTTACAATGCACCGTAAAGTTTTTAACAAAACAAAAGCTTGTATAATTTTGAAAAATGTATAAAAATTGCATTAACAAAAGTAAAACGCACTCCCCTGAACACTTTTCAGGAACTTTTCTCCAGAACTTTGAGCTGTTACAGCTTATTACATTCATTTTATTTCACCTATCACTCTCTTGATATATACTTCTGTAAGGGCATATGTATTTAGAGGACATTCTAAGCTTGGCATATAATATTTATAGCAAATTTGGCCAAGTCTAGAGGCTGGCCAGCGCATCCTCTCCATGCTGTATAGAAGGAACATTCAGTGGACTGCAAATAGGTGAGTAGCTCAGATTTGAAATGAGAAATTTTTGTGAAACAAAGGAATCTGCCTGGGGCGGACGGAGGAGCTCTTGAGCCACTGCTCCTACAATTTGGAGAGCTTCTACGAGTGCTGTGGTTGCCGCAAACTCTCTTGTCTGGCTTGTTGGCCCAACATGTCATTCCATTCCCGATGGCGCTACAGTGAAATCGAACGGAAAGAACGGCTCCCTCGGACTGGTACTGGGCGTGTCCGCCAGGCGAGAGCTTTCACTGTGGGCTGTGGAAATACCATAGTACAAGTATTTGAATGTACGAGTACATATGTACTTGTGGCTTGTGGACGGCTCGGCTCCTACTCGTTGGGCAGCGGCATGAATGGGTCCTGGTCCTGGTCCTGGTCGTGGTCCTGGCCAAGAGGGCTTCACTCGATTGCTTTTATACATTTTTGAGTAGCTCCCCCACAAACCTCCCCCACCCCCCAACAACTGCAGATGTCATGGTGTTGGTCCTGGTTCTGGTTCTGGTTCGGGTTCGTCGTTCATTTTGTACTGACTCTTCCCCCACATGCTGGACACACAATAGAGAGGGCTGGGTCGGGGGGCGGACTGTGTCTGGGAATGATTTGATGATGCATTCCATTTGTGTGCCACACCACTTCAGTTCACTCCCTTAAATTTTTGTTCATCTTGTGGTCCCCCATCCCCATTCCCCCACCCCATACCATCCGCATGTCGCGGTGCATAATTAAAAACTGTAAACCACACAAATAATCCCTGGATAGTACGAGTCCCGTACGGCATTCAGGCAACGGGGTGGCTTCCAGACTCTCACTCATCTCTCATCTGTTAGTGTGTCTGTGTGTGTCTATCATTAGAGCTTCGAGAATGTAATGTTGCCTCATCAGATTTGGGTGCCTTTCGGCGTCGCTCTATCTCGCTTTCACTCGCATGCATAATACATGGGCTGCTGTGCCCGCGAGGGTGCAACCTCTAATGTCCTTTAATAGTTTGTACCGACCTACGAGCAATTATTAAACATACCCTCGCACACACACACACACACGCCAAGGGAAAATGAGAACGAGAGAGGAACGAAGCGAAAATCTGTGGGAAAACCTACCCCAAAAAATTTCATAATTATTACTTGATGTGTGGTCGTCAGGATACGAGTACGAGGAGTATTTACCAAAGTATGGGTGTGGCCTGTGTCTGTGCAAGTGCGAGCGAGAGTACGGATACGAGTATCTGTGTAAGTGGGTAATATCCTCGCTGTCTGTATGTACTCATCAAATGCGTACATACCCATATTATGTACCCCCGAAAGGATGCAAATCTGTTGTGATTTTCGACAAAATTATATTTTCGATTTAATTGCAAAAATTTCCAATAAATTTTCAATGCATTTCAACAGCAAAATTAAATTGCAAATTATCGAAATATTTGTTTTAATACGTACATAAGTTATGTGCAGGGGAAATGCAAGTGCATATTGCAATCATTTCGTGTTGAAGGGCTTATTACATACTACTTATTTGAAATATTAATAATAAAATGAACATAACTGTTTTCAAACTTAAAAAGAGATTTTATCTTAGATCCCTTTGTGATGAAAGGGGCAACTCTGATGGACCATCCATAGGCCAATGTTGAACTAGATTTAGTTTCTTGGCTGGGAAAACCATCTGCAGAAAAGTAACCAAAGCCCAGCCATATCCATGACTCCTCGGATCGGGTTCGTATTCCATAAATATAGTTAGATCAGGCCACAATATGTGGGTGGGCCATACTCGATTTCTAATCCCCCGGACAGACACTGGTCCCATTGTGTGCTATGCCGATGGGCGGATACACGATCGAGCGGCCATGTTCTTTAGCTAATCTTCCATCGAACATCTGCAGAAATATGGGATGATGTGCAATCATAATATTCGACCACATTCGAACAGAGATATGATACGATACGATTCCGGGGGTGCACAAAGGAATTCCATAACCCAAAAATTGCCAACAATTCTGTTTACCTAAAGAATCTCCTTTGTTGGCCTGTACTCTGTATTCTGTATCTGAGTATCTGTTGTAATTATGGCGTAATTGCAGTAGAGCATTGTACTGTATTGGGACTGTTGAGTAATCTGGCCAAAACATAAGAGCCATCAACCATCTTGGGTTTCATTGTGGGACAGCTCCATGCCCTGGCCATCCCAGCCAGCCACCTTTAGGCAGAGTCCTCGAAGTCCAGAAGTTCTGGAGAGTAATGTTCGGGCTAATGCCAATTGTGGTTAACCTCTCAGCCCCGACTCTCTTCTATCTGGGCTGAAAGCTAGGGTTTTCGTTTTTAAGAGTCTTAGGTCTAAGGTTTGCCAAACAGTTGGGAAAGGATTCTTTTCTAGGGTTCGGTAATGGCAAGAATCTTTTTGGGAATTTCCATTCTCAAACTATCTGTCACCAGGATGATGATCCCTGCCGAAAGTTCAATGGCAACGGAAAATCCCAATCGAAGAGTAGAAGCCAGTCTGTATGTACCTGTGAATCGGACTAAGACCTGCTCCTATTTTTGTCGAGGCTAGTTTATTGTGATCCTTTCTGGGTGCTCGATGCCGGGGCCGGGGCCGTGGCCGGGGCTCGCGTCGCGTTTATTGAGCTTGCTAATCGACCTTCCTTCCCATTGCTGCTGGCGGCGGCGTTGCCATTGAACTACGCTTAGTGCGGTGGTCCTGCGCGTCTGTCCGTCTGTCCTGATTGTCCTGCATCCTGTCTGTCATACCTGGTAGCGGTACTGGTGCCGGGGCTGGGCCTTGGGTTGGGCTGGCGTTGGATTTTTATGGGCGGCCATTATGAAATTCAGACGACATGTTGGAAACGAAAAACCCTTTCGGTGAGAGAGCAGCAGCGGCAGCGGCAGCAGCAGAGGTTTTTATCACCCGGTTAGCAAAGTTCTCATGAAGCCATTGTAACCCTTTCACTTAATTATTGGGCACATAATGTGCCATATTCATGGCAACCAACAGACGGTGGGACGGAAGGACGGCAGGACGGAGGGCCGGCAGGACGGAAGGGAGTCTCTTCGACAATGGAAACTACTAAAACCGTGCCGTACCGCACCGAGCCATGGACTACCTGGATTTCTTGGTTCGGCCAGCGATTGTGCAATATTCGAGTGCCGTGCCGCACGGAGTGTCGTGTCTCGTGTGTGTGTGTGTTTCTGCGGAAGCCCGCGCGGATTTCACGCATTTCATTGAGGAATCGTTGAAGGGCGCAGCGCTGTGCGATAGATTGCACCACCACTACCACTCTCTGTCCTGGAATATTCTGCATTCATACTCGTATGTGTATGTGGATCTTTTCCCAGTCACCCCCACCAATGTGCAACGCTGGCAGCAAGCACCCTTTCTTACTCTCTCAGGCATTTGTGTAACCAAATACTCTTCCATTTTGGAAGGCTTTAATGGACAACCAAAAGGATGGATGGATGAATGAAGTTGAGTCCCGAGTGTCATTGAGCCATTGACAATATTGATTCAATATTCTAAAATATAGGCTTTTTCTTAGAAAATATAGTTTTTGCTGCAGTTCTTCGGCCTGAAAAGTATATCATTCCCATCCTGAGAATCATGGAGGAAACCCCAAAGACAGTCCTTACATAAGAGGAGCCCAATGGGGGCGTGGATGAGAACGGGGAACGAGACCGAGGGAATCGATCTGGAAAAAGAGAAACAAAAATGTAATTAAATGTGAGATGTTGTGACGCCTTTGTCTGGAGGACAGACGACTGGCTGGCCTTTCCCCCTGCCTTTCTGGGTCCAGGTTCACTTTGAGATACAGATACAGATTCGGATTCGGATTCAGGTTCATGGTTCGGGCATGGGTAAAGAATTGTTCGTAATCGATGCAGGGTCAAAATTATTAATGGATTTTTAATATCATTTGTGTCGGCGTAAATTGTGTTTAAAAAAGAAGAAGAAAACAAATGAAACAAAAATGTGAAACGATTTATTGACACGAAGTCAAGTACAATTCCACCATCGCTTTGGTCATGGGAGTGCAAGATATACATTGTATATCACATGTAGTCCACTCCGATCCACGTACTCCACAGCAGGGCCTCCGCCTCGACCTCAGAGAGCAGAGTGTGAAAAATGATTGATCGATCTGGACTTGGACTCGGACTCGGACTCGGACTTGGAGTTCGATTCGTTCGGAATCGGAATCGGGTCTGCTGGGGTGCGTGCACAAAGGGCGCCGTGTCGTGTTAATAAAGAACTTTCTGCCTCGAGTTGTGGCACTGTGACAGAGCCCCAGAGAGACAGTCTCTCGAAAATCTGATTTCTTCGACTCCAGCAGAGCGGCGTGGACAGCAACGACAATCGACATAATAAGATAGCAATTATTTATCAGATCTCCGCACAGATCTAAGAGGCACAAATACACACACACAAAAAACCTGGAGAGTGGCCAAGCAAGACACAACAACAGTTTTTTGATTAATGAAAGCATTTCGCCACACAATAGAAGAGAAAGGAAAAACGAAAGTGTTGACTAGCACTAGGCCAAGGGGAGGGACGGGATCGGACCGGACCGGACGGGACATCAAATGAGTCCGGAGGAATGTTCAAAAACGTAGATAGACTTTTCCATTTGTCCCCGCAACACTCTGATGACCCAAAAATCGATTGACTTTTCACCTCTGCCCTCGAGAGAATCCATCAATAAGCCGATGGGAACCGCACAGCCTCTCAAGTGCCCAAATGGGACGCTCTAAAGGGGATAATTGGGAGACCTCTTAGATTTAGTCTTAATGCCTTGAAATAAAAAAAAAACTAATTCGAATTTTAATTTTAGTTTGAATAAACGAAAATGTAAGATTATATATGATTCTAAGTTCATTAAGAAAGTTCTAAGTTCAAAAGGAAACTAAAAAGTGCAAAAACTAATACAAGTTTTTGAGCTTTAAAAAATTCTAGCAAATCAAAAAATGGCATTGTAATTAGAAGCAAACACGCCCATATTAAAAATAAATATTCGGTTAAATTAAATTAAAAATAAATCTCTTTTATTGAAATTTAAATGTATGAAAAAGTCTCGCAATACAGCACACTTTAAAATAAATACATTATATTACATTTTTAGGTAATATATATAATTTATGCAGCATACAAATAATTCATTTAAATATGAAATATATTTATTTTAAATATAAAAGGGTAAATCCCATTTATTGTAACTATTTGATGCAGGGCCTTTTTTCTCTGGGTATGCATGTATTAGATATTTCAAATGCTAGAAACAAATATAAAAAGAATATTAGAAAACGTTTTACAAAGTATTTCCTCAGATTCCTCACAAAATCATATATGAACATCACCTGTTGTATGTCGCGCACTGTACGCCTAAAAAAGCCAACAGAAATTACATATTAAAACGTATTAAAAATTATGAATACTTTCAAATATCTTTCGCATAGACCAGCCCATTTTGCTGTTAGCTTTTGATGTTGTTTTTTTTTTCGAATAAATGTTTTTGTAACATTTCCCAACAATACAAAACAGCAATACAAATTGAAAGTGTAACTAAGCAGGCTTACATAGCTGACATACACGTACCTACATATGTATGTATGTATGTACAATATACATAATTCCATTCCAATTTTTTTGTATGGTACACACATGCAAATGCTCTCTGCACATTTTATTTTTTTCGGCTGCCGTTGCTTTTACGAGTGCGAAAGCGAGTGCGGGTACACTCGTATACGTATTATTACGAGTGCGGTTATCCGCTTATAAAAATGGTTTAACTTTGACCTTCAAAGTGTATTGAGTGGCTGTAACATACACACACATACATATGTACATGTCTAGTCTTTCAAGTCGAGTAACCTTTGGCTTGCCAAGCCAAAGCCCATCCACGTCCCCGCCCCCGGCTGTTAATCGATTTGTGCTTCATCGAGAGGGGAATCTGGAGCCGGAATCCTCCCAAAGATTGAAGGGCAAACTAGAAAATTAGTTCACACGAAACTTCAATCGCCCCAACCACTCGGTGGTTATTGAAAAGGATAATCAGAAGCAGCATTGTTTCACTCTCGAATGCATGCCTCAGGAATCACTGCCTCAAGTCAGTTTAATTGAAGGAAAGTCTAACAAATAGGATTTTACTTACTCTAAAGTAAGTAACCCTACTTTTGCCCTTAATGATGTTCGTATACGCAGCATGTACATATATACAGAATTCCACCTCACTTTAAAGTCATATTCCAAATTAAATCCCTTGTAAAGGGACTATCTATACATAATATATACTATGAAGTATACTAATATCTAGAATTATACATCCATAATTTCTACCAAGCCCAAGTTGTAAACTGTTTTGTCCCATTTCTTCTTTATAAATGTTTTCATTTAAGATTGTAATTCATAATACATTATTCTTTTCGGAGTATAAGCATTTAAGCTGTAATATTGAAGTAATCCTATGATAATTGTGATATCGCATATCGTTCTACTATATTTCAGCTGTGCCATACCATACCATAAGTACTAACTCCTCTGACATCCCCACGTATCCAGAGACCGCCCTTTCGTTCCTCTTCCATATCATGTACCCTTCATGATGCCATCTATGATTACCCCATGAGTACGCCTAATCATAGGAATTGTATCAAAATAAAACGAATGTATAATTAAACAAAATTCGTTTGTTGCTGGACAAAATATGTATAGAGCTATGAAAGCTTTATTTTTTTAGAATTTGAAGTAAATAAAAATATACTATACCATGTACATTCATATCTATGCCTGTATGTAAAACCATTGGCACTATTATGCTGGCATTCCACACACTTAATCCATACATTTATTAGTCATTACGCACATGGAATTAAAATTTAACAAAATGGTTTCATGTGTCCAACTTTTTATAAATTTAAATCTAAACGAATTATACATTGTTCATTTTTACATATTACAAATACAAATATAAGTATACATAGATGTGGAAAGTCACTCTTTAAATAAATAAATGATGCTAAAAGGATTTAAAAGATTTTTTTTACGCACAAATAAATTTGTTATTATATAATTAAACAATTTTAAATTATGTTAATTGTAGAAAAAATAAACCCCAATGTTTTTATTTGGTTGGAAGTCATTTAAAAATGTTCTGGTGCTTTCTGTCTGAAGTCTGGTCTTTTATCCAGACTTGTGGATCATTGAAACGATAGTCTCATTGAAAATGAACACGAATATATATGTATTGTAATGTAATGTCTAACACATTTACATAAGTATTATATTTTAATCCTCATAGACAGTGATTTAATTTGATTCATAATAATTTAAGATGCATCTGAAACACATTGAAGACATGTAAATACATACATACGTATGTGCTTAGGTATAATATTATTAAAGATTATTCTCGTATTAAAACTGAATCAGATTTGGTTATTTGAATAAACGATTGAATGTGATTGAATGAGCTTAAGTGAGTGTGTGATTCTGGAATAAAAAGCACAATGAGAAGTCAACAGTATATATACACGTACAGAAGTACATACATATGTACATATACATATAATCCAAAAAAGTAAATAACAAGAATGGAGGGACTACTGGCGTCGAGGGCCGCAGCTTTTGATACCCTTGAATGTTGGAATATTGACCCTATTGGGATTTGTTTCTGATCTGCCACTGATTTATGTTGTATAAATAATTATGTATGGCATTCAAATTTTCAATTGCATTCCATTAATTAAACATACTATTTTATAAATTTATTCTACGGTGGTTCTTTTCTACGGGGCAAATATCAAGTGAAAATAATGATACCCATTTCAAATGGTACCCACAAAGTGTCCCTATGTACATCCTCTGTCCATGTAAAAGACATTTCTACACATAAAAAACATACATGCATATATATTTATTTACATATGTACATATATATGTATGTATGTACGTATGTATGGACGATTTACATAAACAAAACGCATAAGAAAAGCAAAAGAGTGAAAGAGATGGCAGGAAAAAAAAAGAAGAAAAATGTAAGCAAAGACGAAGAAGAAGCAACAGAAGCAGCAGGCAGCTCCGACGGCAACCAACGACAACGACAACGACGACGGCGACTCTTCGGGGCCTTTGTCACCAGCACCAAAAAAGTGCTCAAATACTATTGGTGCAGAGGGAGACAGGCGAAAATCGCCCCCATATTAAAGTGTCGTATTGTGTGACACCCATACAGGGACATAAACACACACACACACACACGCACGCATACACAGAGAGACAGAGCATACAATTTGTGGCGCAATCGCATAGCCAGAGACAGAGGGAGAGAGAGAGAGAGACACACACAGAGACACACAGCGAGCAGTGTGGATCAGCCATTGGTGTGCGCCAGAGTGGGACGGACAGAAACATTACCGGTTGGTCTCTGCCTGCCTGCCTGCCCAACGAGTGGCAGCGGTTGACAGCGGGCAGCGGGCATCGGGCAGCAAGCAGCGACAGCGGGCAGCGTCAACGGCACACAGTGGACATAAGACATCAAATGACAAAAATTTAAAAGAACGAAACGAGCAAAAAAGCAACGTGTGACGGCGACAGAGGCAGAGGCAGCGACAGCGACAGCGCAGCTTTTCTGGTCAATAATGAGACTGAGACGAAGACGAACTCACACACACACACACACACACTCGCATGTAGCAGCGACAATTACTGGCTGGCCATTTCCATTCCCGACAACGATGCAGCGCAGTCGGCAGCAACAACCAACTCGTTTTAGCTCTGAAACCGAAACCGAGAGAGCGCTCCGTTAGCCTTTCAGCGAGCGAATGACAAGGGAGCCAAAGCAGTGCGTGAGAGAGGAGCCTCCACACAATCTGTGTCTGTGTGGGTGTGAGTGTTTGGTCAGTAAACACACACACACACACACCCAATACGTCGCATGTCAACCCCACCGCTACGGACCATCCACTCAGACGACACTGTGCGAGCAGGCAGGCAATAGCCGAATATAAAGAAGTTACACTGCTCTAGCACACACGCACAGGGGGATCCGCCCTATACATATATATAGAGAAGTATGTATGTACGGTGAATGGTGTATATGGTTTGTGGTCAGGAATTAGCCTCCAGTGCGAGTATGTGTGTGTTTCTGTGTGTATTGGGGGTGGTGGGGGATCTCTCTACTCTCCTCACCACATAATGACATATAATAAAAATTGTTGCCTCTGCTTAAGAGAGCCGCCTGAGGGCCTTCCAGCTCTTTCCACTCTTAGCCGATGCACTGCTTTGCCGACACTCGCTCTCGCTCTCCATGGCCTGCGAGTGGGCTCGTGCGAGCGGGATAGCAGGCTGTGTATGTGCGTGCGTGCGTGTGTGTGTCTAATGACCCATCGACGACAATGTGACACAGGCAGCCGTCGCCGCCACCGCCGCCGCTTCAGGGAAGGCCAATTCCAATAGCGCATTTACCCTCTCTCGCTCTCACACTCTCTCAGCCAGCACACACACACACACACCCGTGAACAAGCAAACAGAAGCAGCGCTGCCAGCAGCAGCAGAGGCAGCAGAGTCGCTGGCACCGGACTCTTCTCTGCTTCATTCAGGTAGACATTTGTGTGGCAGTTGTCCGCTGCTGCGTGTCGCTGCTGCTGGAGAGTAGTCAGAGTGAGAGAGCGAGAGACCAAAGTGTCACCCACCCCGCTGCGCTGCGCTGCCTTGTTGCGTGTGTGTGTGTGCGTCGCATTTGTCGTCGTCGCTGTCGTCGTTTCGGTCGTTTTTTTCTGCTTTCTGCCGCCTCGCAGCCTCGTCTCGGCCTGCACGACAATCAGTGTCACCCACGACACCCGAAAGAGTGGATCTTTGCTCACTGCTTGTGCTGTGCTGTGTGCTGCTTGTATTGCTGTCACCTACACACTGTTACCGTTTTTGCCTCTCGTTTTCGTTTCGTGTGCGTGCGCGTGTGTGCATGAGACTTCTTGTTGCCGTCGCCGTTTGCCCTCCTCATACACCAAAAATAAAATAGTGCTTGACGACAAAACTTTTTTAATCAAAATTCTACAACAAAATGCAATAAAAACCACAAAAACTCATGGAAAATATACGCTACTTTCCCACAAAATATTTTTTTTAAATACGATAAAACTGTGGACCCGAACAAAAAAAATATATCGCGGGAGAAACCGTTCAAATAATACAACAAATTAAACACAAGTGCTGAACAAAATAGTGGAAAAAACTGAAGAGTTATAAAACAGGAACCTGCCTGAAAACCCAGGAAAAACAATACAAAAACAAAAAACAACAAGGTATGTAAAAGAGTACCCGTACCCGTACCCGTACCCGTACCCGTAACATTCTTGTGTCTCGGTTTTGCCGGCGGCAGTTGTTGCATTTCCAAAAGTTGATTCTCAATCAGTTAAGACTTTGTTCGTGTTGTACCAAGGATCCTTTTATAATGAGTGCTGGCCAAAGGATCATTAGTAACATCATTAGGCTTGGAATCCGAATTCTCTACAATTTTAGTCATTCCAAAGGAGAGTTGTGTTATGCGAAGGATCCTTGATTGTCAGTGTCCATCTTAAGGTTCTAGATCTAGGGTTAGGTGCTATAATGTCGGTATAATTTTGGAATCATACTTTAACGATGTTTAGTTTTTTCCTAAGACTTTCATTTGAGGAGTTATCTGGGGATCATCTTCAGGGCCTTGTGTTCTTTAGGATTCTACATTATTTCGCTTGTGTCCCATACTCGTTCACTCCGAAATGCCAAAGTTCTATTTTGTCATACTGTAGTTGTCTTTCAAGCGATGTCAGAGATCGTATGTTTATATACGCAATCATAATCATCATCAGCATTGTCATTTCATTCCACATCGGAGTACTAGTAGTATCCATTACAGCCGAACAACCGCTCCCCAACGCTTGGATTCTTCTGTGGAAATCTCTAAAATGTCAAAGTTGTAATTAAGATTTTTGTCTTTCGAATGATGTTTCTGCCGGACCATCATCTCTGGGGTCCGGTCCGTTGCTCCCCGTGGTCTCTGGTCTCTGGTCTGTAGTATCTTGTGCTGGTAGTATCTCTACTTGCCTACTTGCTGCCTATTATTATGTACTACTATTAACAACAACTACAACGGCAATTATAGGCAGTGGTCACATCTCTGGGGCATGCCTCGTCGCTGCCTGTCGAATGGATGCTGTGTGCGAGAGTAGCTGGTAGCCGTTGTTCGGGGACTTTCAACATTTTTCTGCCGATAATCAAAAAAACGTTTCGTCCGAGCCATCAAAAGTTGTGATTGGTTTTTTCTCTCTCTGTCTCTTCCTTCTGGATCTGTTGCTCTCTCTTTCTGTGCTTGACAAAAATAATTATCCCATGTACCATCCATCCATCCAGCTATCCATGTCTCAGCCATTCACACACTTGCGCGTACATACACGCATTTTAATGCTATTGTTGTTATCGTTACTAATGAGCCCCATAAAAAAAAAAAACAAAAAACTTGACTGAACCGAACGCCCCTCTCTTCAGAGTCTCCCAGTCACCCATCCCCATCCCAAGTGGATCTCTCTCTCTCTCTGAAACTCTGAAACTTTTAGCTGACATTGGGCAAGCGGCTAGCGAATGTGTTCGACTTTTAAGATTGATTCCAGATAGCCCCGGCCACAAAACATCTCTCACACGACCATCATGATCATCATCATGCTGCTGCCGGCCGCGTTAACAATTGTCCCCAGCCCAAAAGTCTCCTCAATCTCTTTCCAGTCTCTCCGCTCAACCAATGTCCGTCCATCTTTGGTTTGCCAGAATACCCTGGAAGAGAGGGTCTTATATGCCTGATCTTCAAAAGAGAACGATAATTCATAGAGATCATAGGGATAATTTGGAACCATTGGGTACACTATCACCAACAGACCATAAGATGAGTAACGGCCATACATTTCAATGGTTATGTGAGCAAAAGGTGATAACTTTTTAGTTAGAAACTACCCAAGATGTACTCGCATTTCCAGGGTATCCCTTACTTCGTATAGCCATTCCCTGCTGCTGCTTTTTACGTCGGGCTGCTGGCTGCTCACAATTACGGTAGCGAACGGAGCCAACAATAAAAAGACGCTTGGATCACATTTGGTGGCTAGCTAAAGCTCTGTCCCTGCCTCTGTCCCTGCCTCCATCTCCGGATCTCCGGATCTCTGGCTCTGTCTTTGGCTCTGATCGCCGCATGTTGTCGTCTTCGTCGTTGTTGTCGTTGTCGAATGTCGTTGTCCGAGGCGATTTTAATGGCAGCCAAAAAAGCTGTAAAAGATTTCGCTCAAGCAAATGAGGCAATGTGTACACACACACACACACACACACACACACATATGATGGGTGCCCGTGCCCCCTCTGTGTGTACGTGTACTTTTGTGGTCAACTGTTGTGTTGACATGAAAGATCTGCCGATGGTCTGTCACCAGCACTAGGAGATTTCCGTAAAAGTCAGCAGCTCCTTTGGCTTTCACTTTGGCATCGGAAAATGGGTTTGGAAATGGAAATTGGGTTGAACCGATTTTTATAGATTTTTATACATAGTTTCTCCAAAGCAAGAAGCCTTTTATTTCAGATGTATTTCAAATACATTTTCCCTATAGATTGTTCGATTTATCGGATTAATAATCGCTGGACTGACTTTCAATCGATATTTACGATCGCTTATTAATAGATTTTCTCCTTCTTTCATTTTGTATCTGTTATTCTAGATACGTTCCATATTAATTGTGGGATATTGCATCTTTTTGATGATTTCTTTGATTAATAATCGATTAATAATCGATTAATAATCGTTGAAATCAGTTGCAATCGACAGATTTGCCCTCTCTGTCATTATTAATTGCTGTCGCAGTTCCATCTTAAGCCATATAATTGATGGATTGTTGTTCCTTTGATGTGCCTTTGTTGAACCCTGTTGACCTGTCCTCGATTTAATTGCGCCTCACACATGAGGGAGAAATGGATCCAGCCCGAAGGGGATGGGTATCCCAGAGACTTGGCTGACTTTTGGCGATAACGTTTGGCAGAGCAAAATGTTGCAAAACTCTTGCAATCCGACTTTCATCCCTCCCCATGCCACATGCCACAGTTCGCTGCCCAGTCCCCAGTCCCCAGTTGTGGCATAAGTTTGCGATTAGGATTGTGCGCTGTCCGCCGACTGATTGACCGTTTGAGCGACTCCCTGATTGACACTTACACTTGCCCCGACTTTACCGCCTCCCCGCACCGAAAAGCCTCTCTAATGATACCATCGTTTCCCTCTCTGTTTTTGCAGGAAAAATCCCAATCGAACGAACGTCCCGGCCATCCATTCATCCGGACAAGACACCATGGAGCACATTATGAATCCGTTCATGTCGCCCGCTTATCTGCTCGGCCATGGCCCACATTCACATACACATGCCCATGCCCATGCCCATGGCCATGCCCACGCCCATCCGGGTATGGCCAGCGGCACAAATTCGCCGGCCAGCTCTCCAGGTGGATCCTCGGGCTCCGGTGCCGGACAAAGCAGCAGCAGCTCCTCAAAGCCCAAGCGCTGGGGCTCGCCGCCCATCAACCTGGCCGGACAGTTCATCAATCCGGCCACCGGCAAGAAGCGCGTCCAATGCTCCATCTGCTTCAAGACCTTCTGCGACAAGGGCGCCCTCAAGATTCACTTTTCGGCGGTGCATCTGCGGGAGATGCACAAGTGCACCGTCGAGGGCTGCAACATGGTATTCAGCTCGCGCCGGTCCCGGAATCGGCACAGCGCCAACCCCAATCCGAAGCTCCATTCGCCCCACATCCGCCGCAAGATCTCGCCCCACGACGGACGTACAGCGCAGCAGTTCCCCGTTTTTCCCGGAGCAGCTGCCGTGGCTGTGGCCGCCGCCGGCCGCTTGCCGGCTGCCTTTCCAGGACTCCTGCCACCACCGCCGCCGCACCACCATCCGTCGCATCATCATCCTTCCGGGGTGGGCTACGGACCTGCCATGATGTATGGCTCCGGACTGCACAGCCTCGGACTGCTGTCCGCTGGACAGGAGCGAGAGCCCCTCTACGAAGAAGATGTGGATGCGGAAGGGGATGGGGATGGAGAGGGAGACGCTGATGCTGATGTCGATGCAGAGGGAGATGGCGATGATGATGGTGTCTTTGTGTACGTGGACATGCATGCCAATAGCTCCAGCCCGGCTGCCTCCAGCCAGGAGTGCCCCAGCGAGACGGATGCGGACGAGGAGATGCACTGCAGCCTGAGCCTCACCAGCAGCAGCAGCAGCAGTGGCGTCTGTGCCGAAGAGCAGCGCTCAGCTGATCAGCCGCTGGACTTCAGCCTCCACAAGCGTCGCGAAACAGAGCCAGAGCCAGAGCAGGAACAGGAGCCAGAGCGGGAACGGGAACAGATCAAGCGCTCGTCCAGCCCCTGTGGGGGAGCCTTCTCCATGGAGCGCCTGCTGAGCAAGCGCAAGCGGAGCGACAGCAGTGCCTCTGCCGCCGTCTCCACGGGCCTCCCAGAGACGAGCATCAAGATGGAAATGGAGCTGGAGATGGACGGCGACAGCTCTGAGGCCCTGGCGGCGGCATCCGCCTGCATTGACCTATCGGCGCCGCCGACCAGGAAGCACTCGCCCGTTCCACTGTCCCTGTCGCTGCCACTGAGTCTGCCCCTGCCGCTGGCCATGGATCTGGAGGAGCAGCATCACTTCCGACTGCTGCAGACGCAGATGTTTGCGGCCGCTGCGGCCGCCGCTGCAAGCGCCTCCAGCCAGCAACCGCCCAACGCCTTCCTGCCGCAGGGTGGCGTCGAGCCGCCGTCCCACACCTCGCCCAATGCCCCGCCCATGTGGAGCCTGCTCTCCGAGGTGTACCGCTCGATGCTGCTCAAGACGCAGCAGCAGCAGCAGCAGCAGAGCCACCATCACCACCAAAGCGGAAGCCACCATCACCACCACCACCACCACAGTGGACACCACCAGCAGCAGCCGCCGCAGCAGTCGCCGGCGCCGTACGGCGACCTGCCCCCGACGAATGCCGCCATCTCCGTCTAAGCTTTGGGAGCCGCCAAGGACGAAGGATCCTTAGTCAAATGTTTATTATTATTTTATTATGAATGTTTTATATTTTGTGTGTTTTTTTTTTAATTTTTATTGTGGGCCTCGCGGTGCTGCCGAAAGCAGGGCGTTGGAGGGGCTGCGGACAGAGTCCCCACCGCCCCCCACTACCCCGCCGACGGCGGCATGGCAGCAGTCCCCGAATCTGCCTCGATGGGTATTACAAACTGGAATTGCTCCAAAACTTAGCTTTTTTTCTGCTCGTACTTGTGTTATATTGTCCCCTAAATGTATCTTTTTTTTTCGTGTAGATATAATGGTAGATCTAGGTGTACTATATAGTATTCAATCCGTTCCTCAGTGCAGCAGCAGCACGAAGCTAGAGCGAGTGCGAGTGTGAATGTGAATGCGAATGCGAGTGCGTGAATGAATGAATCGTTATCTGAATCGAAGGGAAATTCGCGATTTCCCACCCCCTCCTCTCTCAACCACATCTCGAGCGGTGTGTGTACAACGAAGTATTGATATTTATAAACGAAAATACTAGGTATATCCATAAAACACATATATTAAATAGTTCTAAGACAAAAACAATTTTTTTCATAGTCAATAAATATTGTATTTTATAAACTGAATGTACTACTAAAAAGCAAGCTCTATGGAAACATATCCTATTGTGTTAAAACCCCCCCTAAACTATACATATAGTACATACATACATGTGTACCCATTCAGATAGATATGTACAATAGATCGTAAGCGAAAAGTGAAATGTTATTGCTCTTTCTCTCTCTCTCGTAAAGGAATATTGCTCCATGCCGCATCCTGCAAAAGGATTGATTGTGTATTGTGTATTACAACATGATTTTAAGTTTTCATTAACAATAAACAGCAAACAAAATTGGAAAAATTTAAAAATACAACAAACAAAGTGGTTATCAATTGGGTTCAAAATATATCCGGGCACATACGTGATGGTGGGGGAAGGATATTTATTTTTAAAGGAAATTAAACCTTAAATCGAAAAGATAAATAGTTTTCAATTGGTTTGAAAGGGATCTTAACTTTTAAAGGGAATTCAAACAGAGTGTGGATCTTGAAAGATTTGTAGTACTCTTAGGGACAGATATGATTGAGAAACACTCGTCTGATCCATTTCCTTTCCAGACACTTGTAATCATTTCTGACAGCAAATCTGTGGAAATCTCTTGGTGCTTGATGCTTAATCGATGAGTGTGTCGGGGCCATAGACGCGTACGAGTCTGAACTTTGATTCGAATATATACATAAATAGTTTATATAGTAGAGTCCGATGAGATCTAAATTGGGAAACGCCCTCGAAATTTCAGTTTGCCTCCCTCTCTGGCTCACATGTGGGGAAGGCGTGACATGCGGCATAAGCTGTGTGTGTGTGTGTGTGTGTGTATCATGATGAATGCCCGACTATTGGTCGCAGCAGCGGCAATGGCAAACCACATCATCATCATCATCATCATCATCATCATTATGGATAGGCATTTGAGGCCACTTATGGACAGATTACACAGATACTCACACGCACACTCATGAACCTAGTGATACTCAGGCACACAAATACTCACGAGACGGGACTTATGTACGAGTGTATGTACATTCCAATAAAAACAAGCTACGATATTAACATTAACACCGCGCACACCCTTTTTGTCACTCACTCGGCTCTGGGGCTGTGTCTGGGCTCCGGCCTCCAGCCTCCAGCCTCCGGGCTCCAGGCCTTTGCCTGGAGCTGGCTGTCCAACTCCCTCTCAAAAGCCCGCCCCAGAGGTACGCGTACACTCGACAAAATATCTTTTGTGGCCAGGAGAGCTGAAGAAAGAACCTCAGAACCAAAAAAAAACAGAGCTAAAAATATGATAAGAGATGTTTTGGAACCCAGACTACGAGCGAATTAGCCTTTGTTTCTCTTAGTGTATTCACACGAAAATCCAAGCCGAAAAATTCCACATTCATCTGGAGAATGGAGCTGGAGCTGGAGCTGGAGCTCACTGCACATACGATATGTACATAGTTGTGTGAAACCGAAACCGCAAAATTGACATGGATGCGAGACTGTGAAAATGTCAAGTGGTTTGAAGCAAAGGATATGACTACGAGTTGGAGCAGAGCAGAGCCAGGGCAGAGCCAGAGCCAGGGCAGAGCCAGAGCCGGGGCAGAGCCAGAGCCGGGGCAGAGGGTACCCACCAGCCAATCCGTCAGAAGAGCGGAGGGGTCGTGGCGGAGGCGAGACAGCCCAAGCTAAACGCTTGCCACATTATGAGATGATCCTTGGCAGCGATGTCACTTGAGACAAACATTCATGCCTGAGCATCGCATCCCAAAGACAACGGGAACGGAATGGAAACGAGCCTGGGTATGGGTATGGGTATGGGTATGGGAATACACGAATGCGAATGGGAATGGGACTCATCTCTTGGGATCTATTTACTTTTAAGTTTCTGAATTGGATGATGTCACTCCGCTGAGTCGGAGACGGCAATGGAGCTGCAGGGGTAGGACGATGCCGGCGGAGTGGGTGACTTTTTTGTTCAAGTACTTCGGGACATTGGCGGTGGCAAAACGGAAACCGGCAAAAAAGGTTTCGTTTATGTCAGTGTCGAGCTTTGGTACATATACTCTTAGCCATAGGGTCGTGATGGAAGGTATTTCTGGATTGTGAATGAGTGAGGCAAAGCATATTCGGGGATCCATATATGCTACAGTGGAAAATGGAAAATATACGATTATAATGCTAAAGAAATGGTAATCTAAAAAGTCCGCTATACTGATAGACCATAACCACAGACATCATAAATAGTTAGATGAGTAACGCCTATGGATTTCTTTGGTACACGATTTATTCAGGGTGGCTCCAGGCTCTCTGAGACGTTTGTGTTAAGGGCAGTGCTTTCCCAGAGTATCCGCTCTTCGGTCTATCCAAATATTCTTTGTTTCGTTTTGTGTTCTTTTTTGCTTTATGAAATATTAGAAAAATTTACAAAGCGTTAAAAATTAACATTTCAAATAGGATTGGAATAGACTCGACTCCGCCGCACATGGCAGGGCAGGGCAGGGCAGGGCGTACGAGTATGTGTCCGTTGCCATCGCCATCGACGACGTCTGTTTTTGGGGGATGGATGCAAATGCGTTTATTTTTGGAGACAATTGAAAACCACTCGAGGGTTATTGAGATGTGACAGTCAAGTAGTTGGAGTCGAGTCAAGTCGACTCGTCGCAATGTTGCGGCGCGTCGAGATAACTTGACGTTTGAAATAGGATCAACTCTTGTTCCGATTGCGAAACTGATGCAGATACAACACACAAAATAGAGTTGGCATTACCACCGTTACAGTTCCAGTGCAAGGAGTGGACATGAGTATGAGCCATATGACAGGCGAATGACACAAGTAACTCCGAAAAATGTAAAGAGGGTTGGGACACACCAACACCAACACCAACACCCACCCCATCATTCCACCCAAAAGGAAGGAAAAGGAAGGATGGTACATAAGTAGCATCATATCAGAGATGTACGATATGGCAGCTCATAAAAGGAGGCAAGTGTGTGGGTGGCTCTTACGGATGATTAGAAACGAGACCGTGGCGAAATTTATGGAAATCAATGAGTGAATTCTTGATTTTTACCACCTTTATGGGGGGTTATCAATTACACATTTATTTCTATGTATGTTTCCTTTCGGCGGATTTATGGGGAGCCAGCAGAAACGGCTTTCGGTATGGGCTCTCCCCATTTTCTAGATCTCATGAAATTCTTCTACTTTGAAATTTACTCTGACGTAAAGAACGCGGATAAGTGCTTCCATTCATTGCCATCTGATCGGATCAGAAGAGTCGAAGATGTTTCCGTGAAGCCCAGAGATCAAATCTTATTTGTCGTTAATTGAATTTGTCATACGATTTGGTTTTGGCTTTGGCCCAAAGTGGGTCGCGACTGCAATCCGGTTTCTCTCTGTCCATTCATGTCAATTGGAAGCTGGAAGTCAGTCGTCTATCGCATCTTTGGGATTCGCTTCTGTTGGAGAGGCTGGGCTGGGCTACTTTGGGATGCATCATCGTTCGGTAAATGGATCGTTTTGTTGTGGAATTACTGCTGCCCGGAGCCACAATAAAATTCATTTCGATTTCGGTAATTGTACATATCAGCCAGAACAACAACAACCATCCGAACTGAGGCCCGGCCGGCCACATACGATGGATGGATGGACCAGAGCTAACAGCAACAGCAACAACAACAACAACAACAACGCGGATTACAAGTAAGTAAATATACTTAATTTTAATGACATAGAAAACGCTGCTAAAGTGGCCGCTGATTGAATCTCGTTAGTTGTTACCCCGACGGGAGAGCCGAGCCGAGCCGGGGCCAGGCGATACCAAGAAGCGACTCCCAGTCTCAGTCGCAGTCCCAGTACTTGGGCAATTAATTCGACATTTTAATTTACATTTCATGGGAACATGCTGCGGCTGTACCGATGTACGTGAAGCTGCCCCCGGGGGACAGACGGACAGACAGGGTCCAAATGGACCACCGGACAATCAACTCTCGAGAATGTCACATGGGGGGCATCGGCATCCGAGTGCAGTCCAATGTGACACCTTTGGGGCAAAGCTATAATTTTATTTTACCAAATTACCTTGCAAATCTGCTGTTTTATTTATCAACGAGTATTCTGGGGGAATTCCGTGCGAATTAAAGCCACTAATATTCGTTTTTTAAGGGATTAAAGCATGCAATTTGTTTCAGCATTTACAACACATAATAAATAATACAAATAATAATCAATCGAAATGTAGAATAGTGTTGTCGGGGATTGAAAGCTGCCAGCATTGCATTGATAGATTATACCCGATAAGCGCGGCGGCAAGTGACATTCGCAGATGACAGGTGACGGACTGCCAGTGAAGTGAAGTTGGCTGCGGAAATGTGCAGTTCGATTGTGCTTATTAATTGCATAATATATGTAATATATCACCTATAAATGTTACTTGCACGGAACACCGTTCGGTTCTGTTCTGTTCTGTTCAGTTCTGCACACAACACAGTGCGAGGGCCTTGGGCAGTTTTGACACCTGAACGCACGGACCCGAACCCGACCTGGCCGTGAAAATGGTCTCCGTGTTCGGAGCTCTGTGCACATGTGTTTCTCACCCCTCACCGCACTGTTCTTGGTGTGTGTGTGTGTGTGTGTGTGTTTGTGGGTGCGTTTGGGTGAGTGCCAGGCATAATCATTATCTGATTAAACAATTGATTAAGTTTTAATAAATTTGCAAAATCAATATGAAAAATTAAGTGCAGTAATTACTTAAATGGCTGTTTGCATACCCGGCGCCCAATGCAAATATTTTGCGAACAACAATTTAAACACGCCGCCAGACCCACTCCACACTCCTGATGCTGCTGTCCCTGTGTACGTGTGTGATCTTCTGCCGGTGTGTGTGTGCGTGAGAGTGCGTGCCGGCATGTGTGCCGACCAAGGTGTATTAGTGCAAGGTGAGGCCATGGCACTCGTGGCAAAACGATGCATTTGCGCCTTAGCTTCGGGCAGAGAACGGCAGGGCAGAGGCGAAGCTTGCAGCATACGAATCTTGGCAGCGGGGTTATGCCTCACCCTAGATAAATACACCTTGTGCGCGCAGGCCTACGTCTGCCTGTGTTCCTGTGTGCCTGTGCGTGTGTGCGTGCCGCCTTGGGCGTGTGTGCATTGCCAGAGCAGGAATATATTGAGAGATTCAGAAAATAAGGTGAGCCATGGCCAGTGCAGCAATACGTTAAGTGTGACATTACGGCTCACCTCACGGAAATACACCTTTGGAGCATACATTTTTACCTGCTGCATTATATAAATATTTACGTAATACACATACATACACATGCACATGCATGCACATACAAATTCGTATACGTACAATGCGTAACGCCCGTTGTCAACAACATAATCAACAACAGCGCCAGAGCCACGAGCAGCCAATGGGCACCCCAAACACCCAGACCCCCGAGCCCAGACCCCAGACTTGGGCCAACCAGACAGCCGGACCGACCAGTCCCCCCTCCACCACCCCACCGCCAGTCCCGAGTCGAAGAGCCCCAGTCCACGACAGGTTGCCTGGCTGGTGGCTGGTGGCTGAGGCTGAGGCTGGTAGGTGTCGGTATTGGGTGTAGCACCGTCCCAGCCTCACGCATCGCATCCTCTCGTGCCACTCGATTTGCATATTTCTCAGTGCGTTCTCTCTCTGTCGTTGTCGTTGTTGTTGTTGTTGATTTTTTTTTTGTCATTAATTAAATTACATTGCGCAAATTGCAGCGACCACATCACAACAGCATCAAAGGGGAGCCATCCGCATTGTGTGCACCATCGACCATCGACCATCCACCATCTACCATCCATCCAGCAGTAAAATGAAACAATAACAGGAATAGCCTATCCACCACTCGCCCCCATTGTTTGTCCTCCCCAGCAGCACCAGCACCAGCACGCAGATCACAAGTCCAAATGCTTCTTTGGGGAATGGAAGGGCTTACCTGTCATACGCATCATCGGATGGTCAAATACGACTTTGGCTTTGGCTTTGGGTTTGCCTTTTGGGGGAAGTGAGATGATCCACCAGGCAATAACAAGATAATTTCGATTGTCCCTGGCCAGCATTTGAGTTGCGAGAGACATTGAGGATGGGTCGATACTGATGTATGTACATACGCATACGAGTACTCAGCCTCAGAGGGTTCTCCTGCTAATTAGCAGTGCCATAAAAACCCCATACACAAATACTAGTTAAGACATGTAACTGCTGGCTGTGCCTCTGATCTTGGCCGAAACCCGACCCGGGATGGATTCCGAGGCAGCTACCGGACGGAGATAAGTAGCCAAAGTTCGGGTAAATAAACCAAAAAAAAAAGGAAAAAAAACACAAGCAACGAATAGAAGAAGTGTGACACAGCGCAAGGAACAAACAGGAGGGACCATAAAAGGGTTCTGGGTAAATGTCTCCCAGGTTCAGTCGAGCCGAAAAGATACTCGCCAGAGAGAAGAGATACAACAGATGGAGATATATGACAGAAAAAGATGGTCAAAGGAAGAATTTGAAGGGAAGTTCTAATGTTGGAAAGTGTAGCTAGCAAATGGAAATACAGAAAATATTGATTGGGCTTTTAGTTGGGCTTTTAAAAAACAGTTCATGGGGCTATATAATTTGAGAATGAGTGCCTATATTCCATATAGGAACAGTAAGTATTCTGCAAAAGTTTGAATATAGTGGAACACAGTTTTATCGAGTCGTATTAAGGTACTTTATCATTGAACCACTATTTCGCATAATATTAACATCGATCTTAAGATAGCTTTAAGCAACCATATCTTCACATCCATTAAATGAACTAATGAAAAAGTCCAAACCCATTATGGACTACATCATGAAATGAGTGAATCATCGCCAGTACAGTACAGTATTGGTAAAGGCTTAAAGGTTTATCCATGTCTAAGAGCGTAGGGAAACACGGTCTATTGTTGCTCTTGGGTGACACATCCATCAAAAAGAATACTAATCAGTAATGTAAACACTAATGTACATGTGTATATAGTACATAGAACCTACATCAATCTGTACATCGAACACCCACAGCAACTTCCATTTGCATTACCATATCCTATTCCCTATTCCCTGTTCCCTCTTTCCGATTTCCAATACACGCACACATCGGGCCTAAGAAAAGAGCAACGCAACAGAATAATAAATAGAATTGGATAAATAGAAGAAACCGTGAAAGGGTAAATTGGGCGACATGTTGTGAAAACATGCTACCGAATTTCATTTTACAATCGTGCGACAAAACGGGGACCAGCAGGCCAGACCCCTATAGGACCGGAGAAGACGACCCAAGAACTGTGTGTGCCGAGGCTCTGTTTTTCAGTTTTTTCTGTTTGTATTTGCCGAGACCAAAACCGAGACTGGGACCAAGACCAAGACCAAGGTCGGGCTGGTCGCGTTTGCGTCGGCAAATGCTGTTTAATCTGATATCCAGAGGGCCATATCGTTATCGCGGTGTGCAGTAGTTGTCTAAGGGCAAAAGGATCACTTTTCAAGGAAAACATCGCCAAGTGCAATTAACACATCCAGCAGCAAATGTGTTAGGATTGGTATTGGTATTGGTCTTGGTCTCTGCGACCCTGCGACCTGCGACCCTGCGACCCTCTGACTGGGCTAAGCTAACACTTTGATAATGATAATGTGATCTGTGTGACTGTGCAGCATCGACAGCACGGCGGTGTCGTTTGTGGATGTGTCGTATACGATGGATTTGTGTCCAACGTTGACGTGCGGCGGCACTCAGAGAAGGATCTCCATCTTCTATTGATGTGTTGTATCAACATAAACATACGAATACGAATACGAATGCGAGTCCGAGTACGAGTGCCAGTACGAGTACCAGTACGAGTATATATATGTCTATTCGTGTCCAACAAACTAGTGGATAAGTGCTAATTGGGTTTGCCAGAAAACCGATACCCCGTATCCCGTACAGGGCTCAGGGGCAAAAAAGGGCTGCAGTCAGCTGCGTTTTGATGTTGGGGTTGATGTTGGATGCTGTAATAGATCCTAATGCCAACCAACGTCAATGTCACTTCTGCCATGGCATCCGCTTCGCTTCTGTGCAGCATCGACGCATACATATGGAGAAACACATAGGAAAATACCATATCCGACCATTAGCTACCCTTCAACACAGCTGTGAAATCTTCAACTGAACCCATCTAACCATCATAGCTTGGACCCACAACAAATCTAAACCGAAATGGGACTCTGAGCTGCTTACAAAAGGGAACGTAATCGAACAGGTTTTAGCCATTCATCTATAGATATATATCTCCAAGACTATAGTAATAAGGAGTTCTACAAGTCTTTGAGTTAGGCAATAGATTTTGTTTTTTTTATAATTATAGTATTTTATTACTTATCTTTAAGATTTTAAACATCCATACCTACTATATGTTTATGTATAAGAAAGTATCTTAAGATTCTGCTTTGATTTGGAATACCCCTTTCTCAATATATCACATCTGTAAAATGATTTTAAGCTGATTATAATTATAGTTACTTGATGTACTATATGGTGGCTGATCAGGCATGTGCTTGCATGTGGCATGGACGCCATGTGCTGGGTCGGGGCGGTGGGCATAATGAACCCATCAAAGAGAGCTGCTCGTGGAGTGGAGTATGAGAGTTGTCCAGGCGAATGGGTTCAAGTTGTGTTTCCATTTTTTTTTTGTTCCATTCTGTTGGCAGCCAGGCAGGCACTTTATGCACTTTGGCCGCTGCGGGCTTTGCCGCTTCACCAGAGTCCAGCAAAAATTAGTTTGGTTTATTTTCTGTGGTATACCCTTGAAAAGGGGTACTATGGTTATGATTTTTGAGCGTGAACTTTATTGGAATTTCGGAACCTATAAAGTACCTCAAGAGTTGAATCTTGAAGCTTGAATCTTGCTGAAAATTTGTCCAGGATATTTGCAGCAACATTTTGAAATGGGATTTTATTATTATTTTCTTTCTTAAATTAGCTAATGGAAACGACGGACCTGCAAGGGTATCAAAGGCCTCAGCCCCGAAGCTGGACGGAGTTCCTTTTTTGTTGTTGTTGTTGTTTTGTGTGTGTGTTTTGTTTTGTTTTGCTGCGATTCGATTCAAAATTGAATGCCATGAATATCGGAGCAAACCGAGCGAGTGCATGGAACGTTGCTTCTTTTTCTGCCGTTTTTAACAAACATAAAATCAATTACACAAGCTTCATTAAGCTGCGCCGAGTCAGGTGAGTGTGGGTAGGCGTACAATATATGTATGAGTATGGGTATGAGTATGAGTATGGGTATGGGTAGGGGCATGAATGAGTGTGGCCGCAGGTCGAACAGGTCGCCGCCTTGCGTTTGGGTTACCTGTGTGCCACCGAAAGCCACCGCAAAGGGGTTCAACCACAGCCCGTCAGTCCCCTCCTACGCAGATGTAACTCTCTGTGAGACGACTCTTTTTGGCTCACAGCTGATTGAAGCGCGGCGACTTTTGGCATACATGTGTCATCGGCACCGTTCCACCGCTGAACCGTTAAATAATTGCGGCCAAGGATACGCACCTCCCCACATCTCATCTCATATCCATTTCTCATTTCCCCAACCCACAGCCATCCTCCCACCCACCCTTTGGAGATGCCTTCATTTCACATAAGTGATTGATGCCGGGGCAAAGTTTTGAGTTTGAGTTTCAGAGCAGGTGATCCACCACCCAGCCCCATGCATATATTATACTATATATTATCCGCTTAGGGACTTGTCGAAATTACAATCTAACCGAGTTAGAGCTGCAGGAGCTGGCAGCTAATCTTCGTCTTTTGGGAGTTTCTTAGGAGCTTCAAGCAGAAAGAATAATGACAAACATATTAAGTAAATATACCTTTGGAAAAACATAACACTCTACCAGGGCATTCATTAAAGAAACTCCCAAGTCTTGGACACATTGTTCTTGTTCTTATATGAAAGAGGAAAGGGCTATTATGACTATAGTTTCAAACTTATCGAAATTGAATGCAAATATATATGTTTTAGTTCTCTGAGGATTCACCCATTTACCACATTTCTGGATACCTGGATACTTCTGGGATTTTTAAGGTCGAAAATTGTTTAGATTTTAGGTATAAGAGTATTTATAAGACAAATTTGAATAGGTTTAAGTGGTGACTACCTTCGACTCTATGATTGTTTGGTATGGTTGAAGGAAAGAGAATTCTCCAAATATGATTGCAGTTGCCAGAAAGACAGACAGACACCTCTCGACAGGGATCAAGCATTCTCTGGGGATTTAATCAACGAAATTTACTTGCAATTATAGAGTTTAGAGTCGCGCCATGTCAGGGGCTCCACTTTGGGGGGGCTCAGCGGGTTCGGCCTGGGTTGGATGGGTGATTGCTGATGGGTGGGATTTTGGAGCATTCGCTTAGCAAAATTAGCTGATGCTACAAAGGGAAAATACTTAAGCCACAAATATTTGACTGTCGACGACCGCAGCACCAACAATGTTTCTCTTGGCAGAAGTTTGGGTTTTTTAGTTTAGTTTTTGTGGCATCCACAGATCCACAAGCAGACCATCCTCCGGCTCCGGCTCCTGCCCCTGCCCCCACCCGTGGCCCCTGCTCGCGGCCCCGTGTGTTTACCCATTAACTGGCTTTTATTGACAACGACGCTGCGCCCGTCGCGAACTTCGGTGATGAAATGTAAGTAAAGGAACATCAAAGCCAAATTCTCCTTGTCCTTAAGCCCCCCCCTCCCCCCCGCCACCCTGCTGGCTGTGCTGGCCCTGTTGGCCCTGCTGGCCGGACGGTTTGTTGGTTGGTTATTTGTTTGTCTGCTTGTTCCGAATGTTTGCACAGAGTTGGAGTTGGAGTCGGGACTGGGGATGGGGATGGGTCCTGGGTTTGGGGATGACATTATGCTGATCCCTTTTGACGTAGCATTATAAAAATCAATGAATTAACATTTACATGCACAAGCATTTGACCACAAAAAAGAAACAAATGTACAACCAACCGTTCTTCGAGTGGGGGCGACCTATGCCTATTTGTATATGTGGCGTTAGCCACCCCATTACCCCCCCGAAACCCAGAGGGCAAAGGACAGTGGGGGGGAGGCATGGCATCCCTTGTATGCATACACTTGATTACTGGTGTTTTCCCTCGTGTTGTATTTGCTTTTTATGCGAATGTTTTCCCTCTTCTTTTATATTTTTTACTCTCGGATTTCCTCCTACTTTTCTTTTGCTTTTTTGCACCGCTTTTTGTGTTGCCTTTCGGTAACATTAAAGTCTGAAGAGGAGGGATTCCTGTTTATTCATCTATGAATGCGACGACGATTGGGACTGGGTGTGGGGTGCGGGGTGCAAAGGAGTCTCGAGCCTAACCGAAAATCATTTCTATCACAAATTTAATCATCCTAAACAGTTTTCCCCACTCCGCCAGGCCAGCAATTGATTCATGTCAGTGGCTTTCAATTGGCTTTTAACCGATTAGCCATTAGTGGAGTCAACCCTTTCTTTGGCTGCGATTTCTCACACCATCTCTGATTAGCATAAAACGGTAATGTCCAGCCCATATGTCCATATGTTCATATGGCAGGAGGCCCTTATGCTGTGTACTCCGTACGCTCCATCTCATTTGGCATTCGCATAAAAATGAGGCAACATTTTAGCCAATTGGAGGTCCTATGTAGACCAGCCAGCGCCCATTAGGCAGAGTGCCAGGGCCCAGACCGTATGACACATGGGAGTCGGCACTCGGCAGTCGGTCCAGTGCCTGCCTCTCTAGTTTACGATCATGTTCGATCCGAAAAGAGAGGGCCTCAGACTCCGAGGATCAAGGGAAGGCGGCCGCTATTTCCCAGATTAGATCCGACAATGGAACGTGCTATGTTCACTTCTGATAACAGCATCAGGAGGCATGGCATCTGTGGACTGGACTCGCACTCGCCCTGGCACTGGCACTTCTACTCCAACTCGGACTCGGACTCTCGTTGTTGCTGTTGCTGCTGTCAAAGACAAAGTGTCTGGCATAATGCTCATGGCCACTTTGAAAGCTGAAACGAGTCGGAGGCAGCAGCAGGCGGCAGGCAGCATTTCCTGCTTGTAATGCTAGTGGCCCCCTTAATCTCGCTTTCGGCACGTATCCATTGGAGTCGCCTTCAGCATCGGCATCGGCATCGGCATCGCCATCGCCATCGACGTTGCCGGCCCCGATATGCTGGCGGTCCTCGAGTGCGAGTGGCAGCAGTAGTTTTACATACAATGCCATGCTGCTACCGCTGCTCCGTATCCGCATCCAGCACAGTGCAGATCAGAGCAGAGCATCCATCCAGAGAGCTACAGAGCATCCAGAGGCTGGAGATGGAGTAGGAGTAGGAGTAGAGATCGCATGCGATTGCGATCGGCGCGGTAACAAAGCGATAATGCGAAAATCGTGTAATCCATTAGCGTAACTTTTTGCAAATTTGTGACAATGACAATATTAAGATAACACATACTACGACTACAATAAAGCAACGCCCGGGCCAAGGCATTGCCCTTCCTTCGGGGTTTGTTGTGAATGCTGGCGCAGCGCATTAGAGGTGCCCCAAAGCCCTGCCCCCAGCCCCCTGCCTCCTCTGCCAAATTAATTTGTCGTCATCTTTGGTGGTGGTCTCTGGCTCAGATTTTGGCTCCAGCTTGCAGAATCGCAGCATCGCAGCATCGCAGCTTCCTCGTACTTCCTTTGATGCTGACTTCATCAGCAGAAAGCAGCAAGAAGCAAGCAGCAGCTCCTCGAAAGATGTCAAACTGGAATTACGATGCAGCAAAGCGCATCCTATCCTCCGAGTATCGGAGTATCCCAGTATCAGAGCATCCAGCATATGCCTTTAATTGAAGATGCGTGCGCGCATACTTAAATCGCGCAAACAACACTTTGATCTTAAAAGAAGTGACGTTTAGTGGTAGTTTTATGGTGATAATGATCTTTCAGATGGGACAGTGATGCCATTTATTATGCAGCGATTATCGGCAGTCAGACAGAGAGAGAGAAGCTTCACTGTTCCCCATACGACAGTCGCGACTCGCGAGGGCCCTGGCTCTGATTTTGCACCCATCCAGAGAGGGGGGAACGGAACGGAACGGAACTTGTTCGCGACACTAGATGGTAGATAGGCGGAATAAATCCCTGGATCATACATCTACAAGTGGGACATCTGCTAGCGCTACTGAGATTATTATACCCGATACTCAAAATGAGTTTAGGGGCATATTAAATTTGTGGTGAAAATGGATGTGTGTTACGTCCAGAAGGAAGCGTTTCCGACCCCATAAAGTACATATATTCTTGATCAGTATCAATAGCCGAGTCGATTGAGCCCTGTCTGTCTGTCCGTCCTTCCGTCCGTCTGCTCAAAGAGTATAAGATCTAGAGCCACGACATTTGGTGGCCGGACTTCAGTGATATGTCACTGTTACAAGAATATTTCAAAGGGCGAAAATCTGTGGCACTCACAATTTCAAAGATTGAAAACAGAAAACGCAAAATCGTAGAGATTATATCTTCTAGAGTGCAAAATCTGAACCAGATCGTATAACTATTATAACCAGAATCAAGAAAACAATTTCATTCTCTCTCGCTCTGTCTCTCTCTGACACACAGGTCGGCTTTCATGGTCGGCTTTGCCTATTGCAAAATGTGAGTTCAAGGATCTCAGAGTTTATAAGAGCTAGAGCAACCACAGCAACCAAGAGCTATCCACACTCCTGTGATATCGGACCTTGACAAGCTAGTTTCTCTCTCGCACGCACTCTTTGTCGCGTCGTGCAATGTTAGCGCCGTCTGGTGGAGGAGAGCCATACTAACTAAGTATCGGGTATAACCGTAGAGTTGCGGTGTCCGCAGCAACTCACAACGTTCCCCCTCGTTTTGAGTTCCTTAATGAGATATCCTTAAAGCGTTGATCCATATTTTCTCACAGCTTTTCCAAAAATTAATTGTCCTGTCCCCGTTCTGTCTTCAGATTCGAAAGGGGTTATTGCCCTCTGCCGATATACATATGCGGATGCCAGATCAGTGACTCCGATCAGTGCCTGCCCATCGCTGGCTGTTGTTATGATTTGTCACCTTTTTAATTTTTAGATGGCAGCAAATGTAAACTATTGTCGCCCGCCGTGTAAACACATTGCAAACAAAAGCAAACAAATATCCGTCGTAGCCGGAAAAGTCAGAAAAGTCGGAAAAGTCTGGAGTGGAGCTCGAATCGACAGGGGCATCACCTGCTGCGAGGCAGCCAGTCAGCCAGGCTGGCTGAAGAGTGTAGGGTATGCGGCGGCGGGAGATGCGAGATGCGAGATGGGAGATAGAGTGGAGTCAATCACATCTGTGAGATCTGTGAGCCTGGGGAACGAACGATGGTGGCCTGCCACCAAACAACCCACATCAAATAACAGTTTATGGCATTACGCACACCACACGTGCCCCCACTCCTTTCCTGCACTCGAAAATTTGCCTGCGACATGGGGATGGGTGCGTGACTGTGCGTGAGTGGAGTGGAGAGGAGAGGAGAGGAGCGACGACGAGTGCCGTGGGGCACACTCCAGCTGGGGCCCCAAGACGACTCCCTTGATTAGCTCCAGTGACTTGCACGCCAGCATCTCCAGCATCTCCGACATCTCGCGCCTTGCCACCTCCTTCTCGCTCATTCCATCCCCGTCCCACCATCCTACCATCCTACGGATGGGTATGCCATCGCCATCCCAATCGATTACTCCGGGGCACACACAACACACAACACACACACATCGCAGCATCGCATCTATCGTATTTTTAGCTAGTGTTGATGTCTTCAATTAAAGAACCACGGATGCTGCCAACAACAATTAGATTGTGGTGCGTTTAGTTAGTGCGAGTGCGAGGCGATGGGCGATGGGTGGGTGGTGTGGTGGTTAGGTTGGTCTAGGTGTGGGGGTAAGTAATCCAGTAGGACAGAAAGACAGAAAGACAAAAAGCCAGAAAGCCAGAGGTGCCAGTGGCATGTCATCGACAGTGGAATGGGCTCTGGTGCCACATGCGGCAAGGTGTCGCCGTCGTCGTTGCCGTCGTCGTCGCCACCTCGGAAAAATGAGTTGTCAAATGGATTTTCAGGCAATTTCAGTGTGACAGAAGGCTTTTACCAAAGTGTCGCCGGCCCCAGTCCTCAGTCGTGAATCATGACCATTTGACAAATGTCTGAGAGCAAATGAATTTGCTGTCGCTAATAACAAATAAAATTTATGATTTTCTGCGAGCCACTCACGCAGTAATGGTTTAGTCTTTTAGAGAAGCAGGTGACCCTTCGACTTTGGGATCAGCAGCAGAATAAACCTAGCACCAGATAAGCTTTATTATCCTATACAATTAATACAATTCCAATCTATATTGATTCCCAAAAGATTATTAGTTTCCAATAATCTAACGAGCGGCAAGGGCCGCGGCTCTACTTATGTATATATCGGATACTCAGTGTATCCTCAGTGAATATACATTGGTTATACCTGATCCAATGTCTCTCTGTGTGATATGACACGAGACTGGATACAATTTGGTTGCTCTAGGTCTTAAAGTCTCTGAGTACTAACCGTCAAACAAGATGGACGGACAGACATGTCTATATCGACTGGGCTATTGATTCTGATCAGGAATATATATACTTTATGGGGTCGGAAACGCTTCCTTCTTAGTCTTACACACTTCTACACAAAACTATGGTAATGTCATCTTTGAATATCGCGTATAAAAAGTACAAGCGGACATCCCAAGGTTCTATTCTTCGCTCGATGGAAATAAAAGTATTGGAGGCAGGGGAAAAATATTCCCTCCTTCTTGTCAATATAATCGATTTAATATGAATTTTTCCATTAGTCGCAGTCTTCCGATTTTAGACGCGTCGTTTTCATAGCAGTCTCCCCCCCACCACCACCACCAATTCACATGGATGAGGGAGAGGGACCGTGTACGGATCGTTTGTGTGTGTTCCCCCCAGTAGTGTGGCAGGGTGGCATGTGTGCCCGTTCCCAGTTTTTGGACTATGATGTACTCGTACTTTGAAAATATTTATGGGAATACCACCAATTGCGGAATTCTGTCGCTGTGTGCCCGGGAGTCGGGGACTGGGGATCGGCCTGCCTGAACAAATATACACACATAAACTGGTCAATCAGAAATGCATGCGGTTTCGGATTTTATGACCTGTGACTCTGGCCCCCAGCCCCAGCCCTAGCCAGTAGCAGGCTGCTGTTCCCCAGCGATCTGATCGGAAGATCGGATGATGATCACCAGAGGCAAGTGGAAGTACATCGGTCTACATACTACATGGTGGTCTTGCATGGTGGCGATGGGGCGATCAAATTATTGGGCCACATACAATATTGCATGTGGGTCGGTCGCGCAGTCCCTGGCTGGACATTATTCCAGCGAAACGCCGCCGCCGCTAGTACTCCCGATCCGATTCCGATTCCGATCCGATTCGATCTGAAGCGAGCGTGACTCTTTGGACACATGGGTGTAATATCAACGGGCAGGGCAGCAGAATATGTTTGAGTTTTAGTCACGAACACACATGTATTTATAGATTTATCACTGGACCCCGAAGCCCGGAAAGCTGTGCTGCTCCCTCTTCCTCTGCTCCGTTGCAGATGCAGCCATGGATCAATCGATGCAGCACAGCCCAACCAAAAAATTCTATTTGCACACACGCCAAATCTTTCACAGTCAAATCATTTTCCCCTTGAGAGACCTCCCAGAGCTCTGGTTTCATGTGCAAAAAAAAAACCGAGAGGGAACGTTCTGAGCCGTAGCTAGGGCCGCGTATCTACAATTATACCCGATCCTTAGCTGACTTCCGCTAGAAGACGCACACTGTACCAGGAAGAGTGTGTGCAAGAGAGACAGAGCCAATGCAATTTTATTTTGCGATTTGGCAATCTGCTAGATATATTCATTGTCTACGATTCCACTTCCACCACAAATCTAATATACCCCTATATCCTCTTTTTGAGTATCGGGTGTAACTACCACAGAGCCAGAGCCTGTTTCCCCTTCCCATTGGGCGATCTTTTTCTGAATTTCCAATAAACTATCAAGTTGTGCAGTTTCTGAGGAGATCAATCTGTGAATGATTGTACATATATTAATGGTACTTATTTAAGGTACCTTTAAAGAGTGCTTTCTGAAAACATGGATACCATCATTCCCTTTAAAAGAATTGATTCATTATACTATACAGAAACTTAAAGAAAGATTTGAGTAATTGCTTGGAAAGTTTTCCATAAGGAACTTATTCTTTTAAGTCTTTTACTAAGAGGAAAACCAATTTGCGGATTTCTGCAAAATATTTCTATAAAGTTTTTTGATAAAGCTGCACGTGAAAGCACTACTTCTTACAATTTCCACTCTTCGTGCAGAAAGAAATGTTATAAATATTTAAATCGAAGTGTAATTATTATTTTCCTGGGGTTTCAAAGTACACAGATTTTAGAGAAACTCCCGTAGAAGACAGATTTATATAAATCTCGTATAATTTACATAGTACCCTTAAGAAGGCTAGAAATTATAGATCTACCTTCTGTGGGTGAAGAGGTTGTTGAGTGGTGGAAATTTGTTGGCTGACATGGAACGCGTGGATATTAAACATTTGACAAGCTGAAACGTTTCAGCAAAGTGAAAATTTATTAAACTTCTAAATAGTGTTGACAAAGATGTACGAGAGTGTGACAGACATGACAAATAGTGGGCCCATTCCCCCCATTCGCCCCATTCCCCACCCGTATCCACATGCTCTGCTCTCACACTGTCGCTTTGACAGCAGCAATTTAAAGTGATGTCAGGTCTCGGCTGCCCCCCTCTGGTTCTTTCGTTTGGGGTTGGGTGGAATACGGCTTGATGGGGTTGTACGGGCGGGTGGCTGCTGGTGTGACAAAGTGGCGTGAGATTCTGCAAGGGGATGGGGCATGAACGGGGACAGGGACAGGGACAGGCGCCACCCATCCAGCCATTACGGCAGGCCTCAATTTGAACATCATTAAATGAGTTAATGCCATTTTAGACTCTCGCACATCTGTACGTATCCGTGTCCTCGTATCCCCCCGTATCTGTATCTGTATCCGTGTCCATGTGCATATATTTTACAGCACCGAAGGGTGCCTGTGGTTTGGGCCCTGTCCATTGTTGTCCATTGTATTCCTGTTTGCCAATATGTATACGTAATACGTATCCTTTTCCCAGCATTTAAATTTTTTCCAGTTTGCTTCCAGCAGGAACGGCTGTTTAATGGGTTCCGTCGTATCTATCCGTATCCGTATCCCCGAACCGTATGCCAGTATCCGTTCATCCGTTCATCTTCCTGCTTGGGTTAGGGGTGGCTCTCCTCACTCTCTCCCGTGGCATTCATTCTTCACAGCGTTTAAGAATCAATTTCCAACACAATACGACATCCGTCCGACAAGTATCAGTCCGGTCCCATCCCCCGCTGTGAAGGGGTTCGGTTCGGTTCCCGTTTAGCAAATGCAAATGCCATTGGATCAATTTGGGGAAGCGTCAGATGTGTGACAGAGTGCCCTCCAAGGCCGATGCCGATGCCGATGCTGGAGCCCCAGACCGTGCCTGGAGTGCCCTTTTGCCAATTCACTCTGCTTGAGCAGTCAGTCAGTCCAGCATTGGAATGCGCACTCTTCTAAGTAACCTCTCAAATAAATCTAAGGCGGATTGAGTTTCCAAATTACTTGGGGAATTCAGCTTGAGATGGATTGAAGAAACTGGAAGAACTGGAAGCTTAATGCACTATAGTTTGTGTTTGTTTGGGGTTATCTTTGGGCAGACCCCAAGATGTACATAAGTACATACATTTCTGATAAAGTCATAATTGTCTCTCTCTCTCTTCCGGGAAAACTCAATCAGCTGGTTATCACAAATTTATAAGAATTAAATTAAATTATTCAATCACTCGCCCAACCCCCAGCCGACTCCAGCCCCTGTGCCAGGAGTATTATTACCTTTGTGTGTGTGTATTTTTTGCTTCTTTTTGTTCCAAATCTGCGTGAGACCCAGAGCGACAGAGTGGGAAGAGAAGGCTGACTGAGTGAGTGGTTGTGCAAGTGCGATACTCCACTCCGTTCTCCACTCTCCACTCTCCATTCCACTCGGGGCTGTTGCTGCTGCTGCTGCTGCTGGTGTCGGTGTCGTGTATGCAAATGTTTGACAGTGTCGCTTTATTGTTCCGCTCCGTTCCATATGGTTTAGCACTCACTCTCTCTCTCTCTCTGGGACAGGGCAAGTGCCAGAACCACTTGCTGCTCCTGCTCTGCTCTGCCGTCGGTCTCTGCCAGTGCCTGTGCCTGTGCCCATTGCTTAGGTTGTGGAAAGTCACGCTGCTGCCATATTGCGTGTTTTGATTGATGGATAAGCGCGGTATTTGTTTTGCAAACACTTGACAGGCGGCTTGATTAAAAAACTTCACTGCTCACATGGGACTTGGGACTACGGACTACTCTGCTTTGGTCCTCCTCCTCCTGCTCCTTCTCCTTCTCGCACTCGTCCTTGTCCTGGGCCACCTTCTCGACGACATGTTCGGGCGTGTCCCCAGACCAGCCCACTTCCCATCCCTGATACCGGGTGCCAGAAACAACGGAACAATTACCAGGGGGCGGCAATTTCAGCGGCAGTGGCAGATACAATTTACATGGACTCTTACAGGCTGTTCCTGATTTGTTGTCGCTATTTATTTCACGACCTTTGTTGAACATGCAAATTACCATAAATGAAATTGTCGAAACGAAACGCTCGCTCTGGCACAATCTCTCTTCCTGTCAGATATGTCATCGCGAATTCTGGCCTCCTGCCCTCCAGCCCCCCCTCCCCACCAAACCAAATGAAAGTCAAGCGTTGATTAATCGAAAATTCATAAACACAGAGACAGGCACTGGCACATCGCGTTCTAATGGAACCATGGAATATCTGTATTTATACGAACTCTCGAGTGCAAGTGCGAGTGCGAGTGGGAGAGCACGGGTGACCCATAGACCGATGCGTCGCTGTTCTTTGGTTTGGTTTATTTTTAGCCGCGTTTTTTCCGTCTTGCCAATCGCTGGGGTATGCAGCCTTAAAGGGTGACAGATGTTACCCCCCTCCAGCCAGGGGGGGGAGTACATACACATCTCTGGGAAGATTAAAAGTAAACATAACCGTAGTATCTATAGGTCTGGTCTGGTCCATATAAAACAAGCTTCCATTGCCGTAGCTGCCACAAATCACCTCTTAGTTTGTCTACAATCTTTGTAGACTATTTTAGACTGAGATAAATCCTGAGTTACAGGCAATACTAATAGCCAGAGTAGCTAGGGGGTCCCTACCCTCACCCATGGAAATCTTTTCGTATGTCTGCAAAAATATTTCATGAGAAAACTTAAACATTATAATAGATATAATATCTATATGGGATATATTTTGGTTTTTATGGGATCGTATGGTACATATCATAGGATTCCATGGGAACATAAGTACAGAACATAGTTTGTGTTGGTGATGGAGAAAGCTTTCGTTTTCAGGCGACTCCTTCGACCACTGAGATATGTAATTTCTCTTCTTTTCATTTGAATACATCCAATATTGGGTGTTCCAATACAAACCCTGCACATCATTAAAACTTCTGTTTGTGGGTTGGACAGATAGACATTGTAGTTCATAAGGATATGCCAGCCGTTCCCTTCGCTAAGTGATTCCGCACCGAGAAGAACCAGTTAAGCATCGATTTGAGTCTGAATTCTTTGGGGATCAGCCCAATTTTAGATGATTTACATTTTCGCTGCATGCATGAGTGTGTGCCACATATATTACCCGGGTATTCGTGGTACTCCTCTCTGGCATCATTAAGGTGGCACGGTAATGGATTGGGATTGGGATTGGGTGCCCCGTGCCCCATAACCCGCAATTACGATAACTACATAATGGTCTATTTATCATGAACGGCCTGCTAATCAGCGGGGTTGGGGGAGTGCCACAGATACTCGCACTCGTATGGGCTATGGGGTTGTGGGGTTGTGGGTCAGCGGCAGTGGCAGTCGAGTGGCTGGACAAATGTCCCCCTGGCATTCTGGATACTTTGTGTTTATTTAGCCTGGAATAAAGATGTCATAAAAAAGGAATTTCACTTTTATGTTTTGGCATGGCCAGCAGGCGGAAAAGATTCATGGGCCCATTCGAATTGGCCCTTGGCGGGAAAGCCCAGTCCCAGTCCCAGTTCCAGCCCCCATTCGGGGCTGTGTGATGATGCCGGCATTGGCATTGGCATTAGCATTAGCCAGAGCCTGCCTACGGGCCTCGTGCTCAAAGGGTTACCACCGTGTATCCCTGTATCCGTGTATCCGTGTATCCCTGTATCCGTGTGTGCATACATTTGTCAGATCCCTGGGGGAGGGTGAGGGGGGGGGGGGCTCTGTTCTGCTGGTTGTCACCCTTGTACTCTCGCATCCTCCGGCAGCCTTCGGCAGGGGGGTGTACGGTGCTGCCCAGTAGCACAGTCGAAGGGTTGGGTTGGGGGCTCTGGGCTTAAATGATTTGTCGCCTTTTACGCGAGCGATTACCACATTATAGGATAAAGGGCTCCTTATATTGGAAAACACTTTCGTTTATTGCACGATACGATGCGCCACTTGGCGAGAGCCATGTATTCCCACTTGTGCGGACCCGGATACGGACAGGACTAAGCCCCGGAAAGGAGCGAAATGGGGGCTGCGCCCCGGCATTAGGTATTCAGGCGCGTATTCAGGCGGAGGACGAGGGCCCCGTGGGGTGGTGCCAGGCATTGCGACACATTCAACGGCTTTTCCCATCGGGTTCATAAATAATTCCAAAGCAGTTCTTACATAAACAACAGCAGCACTCGAAAGGCATGGAATTCAATTTGGTTCCGGAGTTGGAGATGAGCCCTGAGAGCCCCGTAGCCCGTAGCCCTTAGCCCTTTTCCGGGCTTCCTTAATGAGTTTCTACGCAATTTCGTTTGCCTGGAATTATTAAAGGCCGAAGGACCAGCAAATTATAATTCGGATGATGACAGTGGCCTTAGAGTGGGGGGAAAAAGAGAAGCTAAGAAGGGGCTTTCCAAAAGCAAAACCAAAAGCAAAACCCCTTCCATTCCATATTCGACTCTACAGCGAATTGTCAAGGCAATGCTACGGATTCGTGAGGACCCACTTACCTATCAAGATTTGTCATTGCGAAAACCACCTCGAGATCAAAGCAGAAGGGAGTCATATTACACCTGGTGGGTACACAGGGACCTGCACAAGGCGCTAACAAATGAGACCACCACGAGCTCCATGAGAGGTGGCTGCAACGTAGCTGCTGCTTCTGTTGCTGTTGCATGTTGCAGATTAGATCGGTGCAAGCTTCGTTGTGCCCTGCTCACCTTTTTTGGCTTGCAGGGCATTGGTCGACTTGGTCGAGGCAAGCTCTACAGATTGTTGTCTTGGACCACAAAAAACGAACAAAATATAGTTCAAAAAGTGATCAAAAGTTGAGAAGAAATTACGTATATAGTCGATGTACCCATAAAGGTTCTACAGGGTATGCCCTAGTCCCATTTAAGGCGGTCTCCAGCCGTATCTAGATCTTCGTTTTCGATTCGTGTCCCACAGGCAACGTCACTTTGCCTTTCGTATCGCCCGGGGCTCAATCATTGTCTGGTTTGGGCATCCAAGCTTCTGGTCTTCGACTGGAACTCGATTTGATCGTGCAGCGTGTCGAATTTCATGGCTAGCGACAAAAGAGACAATGTCCTTTCTTTTATTTAGAGCGGTAGAGCCGGTCAGCGGGCGAGCAAGGTAATGCCTTCAATCTAGTATATGGCCTGGACCTGGACCTGGACCTGGACATCCACTTCAACAAAGCTTCAAGTCGCAGTCAAAGATTGTTGTTTAAACACTCGCCAGCTACCCCAAAAATGAACTCGAAAACTCGCAAAAGGAAAAGAAGTTTCTAAGGAGGTCAGCGCCTTATTACCGACTGTCATGCCCCATGTAATTCCTGGGACCCTAGGACCTGTCCTGTCCTTCTCGCCTGGGTCCCCGGGTCCGGTGTGTTTGCTCATTTAATAACCTTAAGCATCCCCCCAATCCACAATCCACAGTCGACGGTCGACAGTCCTCAATCCACAATCTTCTGGCCTCAAAAATTGTTTTGTTTTATTGGTTTTGTCAATTTGCTTTGGCGGGTGAAGAGTGGAAGAAATATGGTCAAATGGATCAAGTTTGGATAGGACCGGGGTGTGGGGTGTCCTGTCCTATCCTGTGCTGTCCTTTCGTTGGATGTGGGGACAGCTGCTGGAAACAAATTGCTGATATGTCCAGAAGCGATGCCGCAAATTAGTGTGTTTAATACGTGTGTGTCTGCAGCCGTTAACAAATTGAACTCATTTCGCTTACATGGCGCTGATCACCGGAAAACGAATGGACGCCGAGTGACGGAAGTCCAAGGACCACGTCCACATCCTGGCCTGGCAGTGGGGCAAGGTGTTTGCCCTGTGAGGCCTGTAAACATTGTCTCTGTTTCTCTTTCCGTTTCTGTGTCTGTTTTTCGGTTGCTGGTCAAGCATTCTCAAAGGAAGACACACACATATCCCCCCCATTTCCCGGACCGCATTCTGTGGAAAAAGACAAATGAGCGGCACGTAAGTTATTTGTACATTTCTGTCCCCCCCTTGGACATCAGATGTTATGGTCATAAACAAAAGTGTTTTAATAACAAGGTTAATGACAAGTGGAATGCCAGACAGGAAGCAGGAGCCACCAGCCAGCAGCCAGGAGCTGTCTTTGCCTGTCGCTTGGTCCTGTACGTGAGGCAGGATATTGTCTCAAGAAAAAGGACTGCGGAGTCACGAAGTGACCCCCAATGTCACTGCCCCATGGCCTGCGGGAGTAGTCTGAGTAAATCTGTAAAAGTTGTCTATTGTGTGTGCGGAATGGAGCTGGAATGCCTAATAGTTATGGACTTGTATCAAAATTTAATTATGTCAAATATTTCACATGTCAATGAAGTTGCGGGTGTGATTGGGAGGAAGTCAGAAACCAAAGATAGAAAAGACAAGCCACAGGCACATCCACAGAACCAGCTGTGGTCCAGTCCAGTCTTTGGCCACGATTGCACATCCACTTCATAGATTATTAAAGCGAATTGTTACACAAAAGAGAGAATAATTCTTATTTTGTTACGAGCATCTCCTGCCACTGCCACTGCCACTGCCACTGCCTTGCCACTGCCACTCACCCCAGAGCATGGGATGGATGGGTACTGGTGCTGGTACTGGGGTACTGGCAATCAATTCATGCATAAACCCTTATGACTTTATACGCTTCACGCTTTCGCTCTCGGGCCAGAAAGAACGGTCCACTGCTCGACTCGACTCGACTCGACACGAGAGCCACACTTCAGAGCGTACGCCCGAGTAATATTTTACCATAATGTAACGGAAAATAGCCAAGACGTGGTCATTTCAAATATTTTATTTTATTTTATTTCACTTTATTTTCGCTCCAGAGAAAAGGTGTAACGACAAAACAGAAGCAGCCACACAGAGCCACAGAAGCCGCAGACGCCACATAGTACAAGATAGAAGAGGTCGAGACACAGCATAGTCCATATATGTACTAGACTTCAGAGATACCTTAATAGAAACCCCCCATACACACAAAAGGCTCCGTACTGTACCCGCTAAGAGCCATCTTGTCTGCTCGATTTCATTTAGTTTTGGGCCAAGACTTTCAAGACCTTGCTGGCTCTATTTCTGTTGCGGGTCAAAGCTGGCGGCTGGAACGGGCACGGGTTTCCATTCAATCGGGCTTAAGCATACTCCCGATGGAGGAGCACAATCATACATACATATGCACACATTGTTCTAAGGGGGAAAGTGTAGTCATTTCAGAGATTTAGATAGATCTTTTTGGTTAAGGGACAATTGCAATACTTATATGTTAGTGCTTTGACTATTACAACCTAAAATCAAATAACAAAATCGAGGTCTCTTCAATCAAATCTAAGAGATATTTTTTTAATTTTTTTGAGCTTGAATCGAATGAGGAAAGCTATTTTTCGAGTCAGGCTAAAGAAACAATGAAATTCTAATAATCCAGATTTAACGAATCGAAATGTTAGGAGTCGAGGCACACGTTCCGCGACAATATAATACCCGGTACTCTCTCGATCTGCTTATGCATAGTTCATTATCTTTATATTTTCGAGGGGAAACCGGAACCAACATTAAACAACAAAATTATACATAATTTGCGAACTTATTATAGAACAAAGAAAACCAATTTCTATATTAGATAAAACCTTTTCCAGATTGCAGCAGATCTTATGTAATAAGAACCCTCATGGTTCTCCTTCAGACTAGATTCCCCGCTCAAACTGAGTCCACGAAAATCGATACATTAAATGGATATGTATCCATGGATAAGTGGAATATACTAGTATCATATTCTTATAAATGAAAACTTTTGATAAACCGATTTCAATTTCAATTGAAAAATCTACCACATGCCCGGTCTCTGAGGCTGATGCTGACTCTGACTCTGACTCTGACGATGATTTTGCCTCTGACTCCTGCCTACGTGACCGAATAAAATCTTGAATTCAACTTCCGTGCGGAGCCGGGTCCCAAAAAGGAAACCTATGCAAGTGGCTCTACTTATTCTCAAGGATGTGTGCCATTTGATTCATGAGATCCGGGGGCTGGAACTGGAACTGGAGCTGGGGGATGCGATGATTCTGGTGCGATGGTCTGGTGCGTGCGTTCAAGTGTTTATGGGGATATGTACGAGTGTGTGTGTGTGTGTGTTGGGCGATGGGCGATGGGCGTGTGGGTGGGTGTCCGATTTGGAATTATTGGCTGCTCCCACGGGTGTCGTAAGTTCTGGTCGGAGCAGAGTTCGCTCGGTTTCTGCATAGTTGCCACCCCCCCTCCCTCCGCCGTACTCCTGACACTTGCAGGTCCTTTTGGCTTTTTATCTTATTGGATTGCTGGACTGACCACAGAGATTGAGGGAGAGAAGAGACCCTGCGCCGCACTCCCACTCCGACTACGTGCCACATATTACCCACAAAAATGCTTTATTAGGCCATTTTAAATTTCGTGAGCAGCTGCCAAATAAACGCGATTGATCGTTAAAAGTGAAAGAAGGGGAATGGGGATGGGGATGGGAGTGGGCATAGACGAAGGCCTGACTACCCTTTATTTATTTTACGGCCCTGCAAAATGATATAAAACGTGAGGCTATTGATTTCATTACTACATTCAGGTTTTCTGTAGCTGAAGATGATTTTGATTTGGACTTATCCCCCCCCCCCCCCCCCACCACCTTCCTAAAATTCCACAGCTGTCCGTACAGTCCGTCACGAAAACGCAGTGTTTCCGCAGCACTCACGGGCCGCATTCCATTCCCTGCTGCCACTCAAAGGTCGTCGAGACAAAGACTGTCAAAGTCTTCCAGTGCGGTGACAATTTACAGAATCGCCACAAAAGATACAAAGATACAAAGATATATGTGTATGTATGTGTGGATACTTTTGTATCTGTACTCTCGACAGCGCTGACAGGTGACAGAATTAGCCTTGAACGGAGCGACACCAGGCCAAGCCATTTTGGCCAGGTTCTCTCCGCTCCGCCCCGCTCCGCACCGTCTCACTCGTCAACGCCAGCGTGGGTTTTTCGGGTCGGCACTCCACTCCAGCGGACAATGGCTGTTTGTTGGGGAACGTTACTAATCGCGTTTCTGTCACAGAAATTAAACGACTACGCGTTTGACAGACAAATTGACACGATCAAGTGCACCCCCATGCCCTCCCCCCCCCTCCCACCATGCCACATTAAGGTGGATTAAGTAAAATGGCAACTTCTTCGTCTTCGTTTTCGTTTTCGTCTTTGTGCCACTTGTCTCCCCATTAAGTCGGGGGGCATGTCAAGAGCGACGCCTCTTGTTTCTAATTGAATGTCCACAAATTGAGCCGAAAGTACAGTGGGACCTCCGCATCACCCTGACCTACGCAGAGTAGCAGCAACGCCAACGCCCCAGACATATCCCACCACATGGTCGCCCAAAGACTGTGCTCCCATATAATCTCTGACAATTAGATCCCATAGGTAATCCCCCATATAAATGCTGTAATTTCGGCCAGCGTTTAACCCATTTAATTCTCACTTGCCAGAGTGCCAGAGAGCACATGTGTGTCCAACTCCAGGCATCCAGGCATCCAGGCATCACCATTACCATTACCATTATCATACATATCTCCATGTTCCTGTCCCTGTCCCTGTCCATGTCCATGGCCCATTCCCATTTCGAATTCCCGTTCCGTATGTCGTACGTCGTACGTCGCCTGTCGATATATTCCGTATGTGTATACAAATTATGTTTACATTACATTTTACCCCGAAAAAAAGGGGGAATTTCACAAGAAATCGCATTACACATTCATCCAAATACTCTAACTGATGATTATTTTCGATGGATCTATGTATCCATCCATGTATCACTTCAAAGTGATTTGTCTATGAATTTTTGGGGAATTGATTAATGATCTATTGGATTATTTTAAGGCGTATAGTTTAATGGTAATACTACTCGGCTTCCGGCAAAACAGGGAGACATCAAATAAGGTGGAAAATCCATTATCCATATCTTGTAGATACTAAGGGAAGTATCTAAATGCTTTTAATCCTCTTGCCATGTCTCTAAGTCGAATATAAGTCCCCAATTCCAATCATTCATCGAATATATCTCTGAATAACTTCTATGCCTGAAAGGGTATCCCGAAGAACACCACACACGTAATGATTGCAGGGCTTTGGGCCATTCCATTGAGGAATTGGCGCCAACATTTGTTCTTTTTAAAGACTGTTTAAAGTTTACAGTCGCTGCATTGTAAAAGTTTCGGTGGAGTAATTGGCGCTAAACCGCCTACAAATCATCACAAAAATGTGACGAAATAAAATAAACAAACTGTCAAATGTCAAGACTATTCCATAAACATTTACCATTTACCACTCTTCTGTCTTCTGGGTTCTGTCTTCTGTCTCCGTCCCCGTCTCCTCCTCTGTCGCTGGGGAATCTTCTACTTTGGCGCCCGCCGAGAAGCCCCTGCCCCATGCCCCATGCCCCGTGCCCTATCGTGCACTGGGAGCATAATTCTGTGGTGACAGGGAGCCAACGTCAAATGCTGCCAGGAGCCACGGATGGCACGGATGCCACGGGAGCGAGAGCATATCCGCCTTGGTCGTCATCGTCGCCGCGACTAATGCACCCAGTCTCGTATACAGATGTCTACGAATTTGTGTATAGTTCCGACAATGAGAACGACAACGACAACGACACCGACACCGACTCCAGCTCTGACTTTAACTCCAACTCCTTCTCCTGCTCCTCCAGATGCCTCGAACAAAAGAGACAATGCAGCCACACACGCACCCACATAAAGACGTACTCTTTACAGATGCGTTCAAAATAATAGCACCGAAACACTTACGATTCCGATGGGTGTCCATCTCCATTTCTGCTAGGCACTGCAAATATCGAGTGAGGTATGAGGTATATTCAGATTTCGGTGGTATATTAGAAATCCTAGGTATGAGGATGGTATTTACTGATCCAGAAGAATATTGAAGATGCTTACCTGATGTGTAATAGCTTTTCTCGTGACCTCTGCTGTACTTATGGTCTCGTTCCATGCAAGCCACCCACAACCCCAGAGGGAGAGACGACACACTGGGACACCCCCAAGGCCTGTGGTTGGGAGGACTGTCTAGGTTGTCGTTGCTGCCGTAATAATTCCTTACCTCTTCATTGCCGCAGACGTAAAACATATAAAAAGATAGAAATTTGTCCCATGAGCATTGAAAATTTACAATTTAATTTCGCAGATGGCCTTTGGCTGGCAACCATCTCTCGCCGACTCCGACTCCTGGCCTATCCTGTCTGGTCCGCTCTCCTTTATATGCAGGCATCTCTATGAGGATTAATTTAGACACTTATTTAGTACAACTTTCGGCTCTTCCTATAGCTATAGACTGCGAATGTTTCTTGGGCAATCTGTGACACAATCTCTTCATACTTTTGATTGAAGGCAGAGACAGACCCAAGTCTTGCACATGTCGCAGTGTCGCCAGCGGAGGAGTCAATGTCAAAGTCGAAGTCAAAGTGGAAGTTCAAGTCCAAGTCCAAGTAAATGTCGAGTCCATGTTAAGTCCCTGACGTCGTTATCCGCTTAATTACGATAATCATTCATCAATGTGACATTTGTGTTTGACAGACGGACGCTGAATCACGGGGCATGATTAATTCTCCCCCCCCCATCCCATCGGACACATTCGTGTGTATTGGCTGGGCCTGTGGATCGGATCCCCACATGCCTCGAACTGCAACTATTTTGTCAGCTCATTCGGGGTGGCCGCCGCACTTTCCAAGCTGTTGGGCTCCACGCTAATTGCTGGAAATGGAATTGCATGCGTGTGTGTGTGTGTGTCAGGACACTGGCCATAACAATTGTCTAGGGGTATCTTGAATCTAGTGGCAATCCACATCCACAACTCTCTGGCAGTCTGGCTTTCTGGTGTTGGTGCCTCGCGCTGTTTGGGTTTCACACTGGTTAACGCTTGAGCAACCGCCGTGTCCATCAGTAGTGTCTCAAGGGAGCACCGTTGCCACTGCAACTCAACGAGAACGAACTAACGAACGAACGAAATGGATCGCCATAGACCATAGACCATAGACCATAGACGATAGACCACCTTGGCTATTGCACCGATTGCACTGCATTGCACTGCTCTGCACGGCAACTGCTGCAACGATGGGGCTGCAGCGATAGGCAATGGGGCAATGCCCCGGCCGACACACAATCGAATGAGTCAACGTCAACGCAATCGATGTGGCAACCCACCAGGAAAGGCTATTGGCCAAGCAAACTTCGGCTTGATCTTCACAAAGCGATAGTGGCCAATGGCAGTCATATTTTGGAATTTTCGTAGATTGATTTACTAAAGAGAGTTCCCAATTCGAGCGACAAACTTCTGGGACCAAAGATCTACAGCCTAGTGCCTGGTCTGGCCATTAGCTGCATGTTTCTCAAATGAAGCAAAAATGATGCAAAATGCTGTCTGGCGGTGGCAACGGCGGCACATGATCCATCATCATCTTGTTAGGCTCCTGTGAAATTTATATACGAGGAGTATGTGTACACAGACATAATTTAATGGAAATTGGCTGTCTTTTAATATGCAATAAACGACTTATTTAACACTTGGGCGATGCAAATTACGAAATTCATTTAGGGAAATGTCGAGAGGAGAGCATGGTCCCCGTTTCGGGCCCAAGTTCAAAGCCGTTTCAATGCAGGACGAGAGCAGGGCGAGGACAACGCACATTTACATATGCAAATCACCCCAACCGTGAGGCGCTGTACTGGGGGTCCCCCTTGTCCCCCCTTGTCCCCCTTACCCTGTATAGACGTATATATAAAATATAAAATACCCTTGGGTTTTCAATCATTACTCAAATTATGATGGTTTAATTTCGGGCGCTTTCTGAAACCGCAGTCATTAGCCTTGCCTCTTCAGCACATCCACGGGGCATGCGGCATGCGGCTTGGGGCAGGGGGCACGATGCATAATATGTAATGCAATCAAAGGACTGTTTGTTTTTGCAGCGACAGCGATCGAAATGGAGTGTGAAGATGCTATATGAACGGTGGAGCGAAACTAATGAATTCTCGTCAAGAATCTGTCTTCTGACAGCTTCCCAATCTATCAGATCTTGAACTCAAATATGATATACATATGTATATATCCTTGAATCAGATTGTTGGTCAAAATCTTGGCCTTTAAAGCTTGAATTTCTTTCTTAGAGACACAATGCTTGTCCCCATCCTCCTCTACGCCCAACAGATAGAAGTTCTCAATGAATAACTTAGTCGTTGGCCTCCTCCGGAAAGACTTAAAAAATATGTCATAATTCTGTGAAAATATGAGTTTCGTAGTCCCCCACTCCCACTCCCACTTCCATTCCCATGCCCACTCCACTCCCTTTCATAATCTTATCTCAGCCTTCTCCCTTTCTTAGCCAAAAGGTTAATTGAGAGAGCCAGAGACAGACAGAAAACGCTTTTAGGCAATTTGGTCTAATATGTTAACGAAAGTCTTGGCTCGGCTTGGCTCGGGGACGGAAGTGGATGGATGGGGCTGGAAACTGGAAACTGGAACTGCCACTGGCACTGGCAGTGAAACTGGAACTGGAACTGGAACTCCAAGTGGAAGTCGAGAGCTGCGTTATAGTTGGTGATTCATGAATATTTAAACGTCACATTTGGTCGCACTTTTCACGATGCTCATTAATAAGGCAAGACGAAAGCAAACCAAAGAAAAGAAGCTTAACAAAAATGAGGAAAATGTGGCGGCCGATCATCGCTGCTGCTCTGCCTCGTTTGCTGTTTGCCGTTCTCCGTTCGCCATTCGCCCGTTCGCGTTCCGTTCGTTTCTGGGGCACTGAACAAGTGCCCTCTCTATGCACATGGACACACCACACACCACACACCACACGGTGGCACGGTTGGACAACTGTGCAACAGTGAACAGTGAACACACTGAGTGAAGAAGAGTTTTCTTTGTTTCGGTTTCGGTTTCGGACATGGACACATGCATGTGCATCTGTTGAATATCTGGCGGAGGGATGGGATTGGGGATGGGTACGGGCATGGGGATGGTGCATTTCACCAGCGAGAGATACCACTTGGATATGCAAGATAGCACTGAGCGTCGTCGTCTCAGATATGAAGTTGGATTTAATTTCATGCCGGAGTAGTTCGCGCATTCGTTTTACGCCGCAACATTTCCAGCTAAACGGCGACGGGCAACGGGCAACGGGCAATGTCTTTTATTCGAACCACACGCTCTCCTCTAGGCATGGTCGGTGGAGAGGGGGAGGGGGCGGGGTGGCAGCATATATTAAGTTATTCATGAATATATAATCAGGAACAAAGTTGGACAATGCAGAGAGCGTGTACTACGAGCTGATGTTGTCAACCCCTGCCCGGCCCTAGTATCTTCGTACATCCCGTGTGGATGGATGAATAAGGTCGCAGAAGGTCATTAAGCGTCTGTCTTTGCACTTGCCACGGCCCAGCCAAGGCACTTTTGTCACCCATTGTCTTTGTCTTTGCCTTGGGGCAGGTGCAGGCCCTGGGCTCCTTGGCGTCACGCTCAATAAATACAAATATTAAGTAATTCCAGCAATTTATATTCGTAATCAGCCCAAGACGTTGACCACTCCATTCCCCTATACCCCACCCTGAGACTGGACACCGACCAGGAAAGGCCACCAAAGAAAAAGGTGGTTTCGAGGAGGAGGAGAGGAGAGAAGAAGAGACCACTCCACATGACGATGCCACATAATTTGTTCTCATTACGTTTTCGTGATTTTTCGAATTATTTAAGAAATTAATCATTCACTTCATTGCCACATTATCAAACTCCCCAAAAAAAACCTCGGCCCGCATGACTTGTTGGTTTCTTCTGTTTTTCTTAATATATTATTTTTTCCTCCTCCGAGCGCCCCCAGCCGATTGGTGGCCTGTCATCCGATGTCAGTGTATGTATAGGAAATGTTCCAATCATGAATCTACACTGTACTACACTATAGACTATAGCCATGGACATATCTCTGTCCCAGTGGGGGTTGCGGTCGGTCGACAGAAAATGAGCAAAGAACTTTAAGTGTCAGGGGACCCATTGGGTCATCGAGCCATCGAGCAGACCTTTACCATTCACCAGTCGCCTGATGACGCCACTACTAGCATTCGATCTTCGTTCAACTCTGCTTTGGGTTCGTTAGCCAACAGCTGATGGGTTGATGGGCGATTCCAATTAGAGATGGTACTCGCACTCGTCCGTATTTAGCGTGAATAAATACATCCTGTTCTGGTGAAGGTAGCAAGGAACCCTCAGTTCTCATCGTAAATGACAGAGGCAAAAGGTTACACTATATATGAGAATTTATAAATAATTATACTAATATTTCTAAAATTTCGAGCTTCTTTTCTCGGAACAGGAGCTCTTTGCATATCCCTTGTTTGTGTTCTTTGATCTTTTCTGCCTTACAAATAATTCATTTTGAATAAGAGAAAACATGAACAAATGCTGCAATCCAATTAAGTAAAAAAGATTTCATACAAAATTCTACAACTACTAAAATGTTTCAATTTAAAAGCTTTCATATTAAGAATTGTACACATATTATAGAATATATACAGCGTTTCCGTTCTTTCCTGCAGAGGTGATGCACTGCTTCTCCAGCATATTTATCCCCATTCTTTGAACCTAAAGATTCATTGCAATACAAATAAAAATACATCTGCGGCAAATGTAGGCGCGAAGATCGATCCGATCTGATCCGATACGATCCGATCCTAACCGAGACGTAGCACAACCCTCTCTTTATTTGATTATGGAATATGGAACTCTGAAACTCTGAAGCTTTCCAAAGGCTTTTGGCTAAAATCGTTTTGTTTTCGTCGTTCGTTTGGCAAAGTTCTGGGCAACGCCCATGAAAAACACACACCTAGGGCAAGTCGTCGTCGTCTTCCCATCCCCATCCCCATCCCCGTCGAAGGACATTTTTAATTAGCGAACACAAAAGCGGGGCATCGGGCATCGGTTTTTAGATTGAAATGCTCCGTCCGTGGCTGGTCGTTGTGGCCATGGCCGTGACCGTGGTAAGGGCCATAAACGCCCTCGTGAAACGCTTTCGGGTAAGGCGATGGGTCTCTCCCTGTGCCCTGTTCCCTGTTCCCTGTTCCTCTTCCTGTTCCCCTTGGCTCCCTTTCTTTCTTTTCCTTTTTGGATATCAATCTGCATTGGGCGTCTACGCTGGCGACGAGGGCGACGTCTCTGACCCTACTACAGCCCTACTTGTCTCTTCTCTGTCCATGCAGTCCAGGCAGTGGCAGTGGCAGTGGAAGCGGCAGCTGATTCATTCCATTCCGCTACGCATTATTAATGCACATATTTTGATAATTGCCGGTTTTGGGGCAACAGTCCAGTCAAACGTCTGCTTCCGCGGTAGGCGTTCTCTTTTCCTTTGCTCTTTGACTTGAATTTGTTTTAGAGGTTTTTCGTTTGGGTTCTGGGTTCTCGGCTCTCGGTTCTGGGTTCCATCAGCCGCACTCACACACACACACAGGCCGACTCTTGTGCGGTTCCCTTTAAGATCAGGTAAGAGATCATCGCGAGATGCATTTGTATCCGTAAGGAGCTAGAACTGCTAGATGACCAAGTTCTGAATATTACATGGACGGATCATCGTCATATCATAGATGACGCTTAGGCCCCTAGTAAGACTCATATTCATGGTCACCAAACCACACCAAACCACACAATACCATATACCATATACCATATACCATCCCCATCTCGTCGCATATCGCATCCAATTCAATCCAATCCAATCCAATCCATTATGTCTTACTTTGGCTCACTTGAAATCTCGCATATTTCATTTAAATTTCCATCTCATTCTCGTATTTACTTCCCATCCGTCAATCAAATGAAAATGACCAAAAGATTAATCGTTTCTTTCGGAATTTTGTTTGATGTTTTATCGCCGCAGTCCGTCCCCCAGTTCTTCACCAGCGTACCAGCGTACCAGCCCCAGTCCCAGTCCCGGCCCGAACAATAACTCATACGATACCTACACAGACAAAGAGCTACGCTACAAAAGTTAGGGCCTCCATGTACCCCATGCCTCGTATGCCTCATGGCTCTCTTGCGAACTTTCGGCATTGTCGTTCATCGTTCGGTTCGGCTTTGACCGGCACGGCACGGCACGGCTCGGCTCGGCTCTCGTTTACGTTTACCAGACTCATTTGTCCGCACACACATGCCTCTTAATGGTGGTACTAGTCCATCAGTCCATCAGTTCATCAGTTCATCAGTGATTGGGTATACTATACTGTAATATTGTATGGTGGGGACTGTGGTCACATGCGAAGGATTTCTCTGGCATATATAAAGATATTCTTACATTGAGAACCTTCTATCAGAGAAAAATCCATTTGTAATAGACCATAAGGATCTTTTCGATCTAAATAAATCTGATCGATAATTGAAAACCTTTCTAAACAACAAAATCCTCTGAGCTCTTGCGCACTCGCCTCGCTCGCACGCCAACCCCCGGCTCACTCGCTCCGATATGAGTAAAATCGTGCGACGCCGACGACCCAATACTTTTTTATATACATATACAGGATGATGAATACATATTCGAAACCTCAATCAGAATCATGGACGGGGCTGAGGTTGATTGTGTTTTCCGAAAGTTGCGTTGCGTTGATGTCATGACATCGATTTGGTGGATTTTTGTATATAACTAAGTCACAGCATGGGACAGACACGCTGACCACAAAACTACTTGCCAATCACATTCACACAGATACAGATACACGCACCAGCACACACACACACAGACAGAAAGACAGACAGAATTGGACGCACTCACGGTTCGCCTTTCTCCAAAAAAACCCCCTGAGATCCAGCCTCTATTTCAGTCCCCAGTCCAGCAGTCCGCCAGTCCCAGGCCTCGTCGGTCAATTTGATTTCGACAATATGGCAATCGACAGTCGACAGTCGCTTGGCCTTTTGCTTTTTGTATCGTAGTTACACATAGTTAGGAGCTGTTGCTGCTTGCTGGTTGCTGGTGATGTGTTCTGGGCCGTGGTCGATGTCGATGTCGAGGCCGTGTCGGCCAGGTCGAGAGTAGATGGTCACAATTTAAATTAATGATTTTTTCTACGCTTGATCTGTGATAGTGACTGACATTTTCCCGTCATTTCTAAGATTAGTCCATAGTCATCGGCATTTACTTTCTACTTTTTGGCGCACACTCCAGACTGGGATGTGGCCAAGTCTGTGGATGGAGATGGGGATGTGGATGTGGATGTGGACGTGAACCTGGTCATTGGCATTGTGTCTGCGTCTGTGGCTGCTTTCGTCATTTATCCTATGTATGAGCGAGCACTTTTTAAGGCACAAAGGAAAAATGTAATAATTATGTAAAGAATCGGCCGCCCCTCCATCCTACAGCCTAAAGCCTACAGTAGCTGTCGCAGTCGCAGTCCCAGTCGCAGTCGCAGTCCCAGACGGAGGCTGATCCCAGCTGGGAATCAATATGCTCTCAGAACCAGTGCGCTCAGATCTCAAAACCCAGATCTGAGTCAGAGGCTTTGATTCCCGCCATCATTCGTCTGCCAATCTGCCACTATGCCACTCAGGCACTCTGGCGCTTCAGCGGCGTCATTACTAGATTGAGATTGATGGCATGTACTTCGTGGATTGGTCCGGACCTGGCTCACTCACACACTGGATGGCTGGCTGGCTGGCTGGCTGGATGGCTGGCTGGCTGCCTGGTCGGTGGCGCCACCGTTCTCCGGTGTGCGTTTCGGCCACTGCCTCCGCGGCCGCCTCTGATATTGTTGTCAATAATTTGTCACAATCGCACGGCGGCAGCGGCGGCGGCTGCGGCGGCGCTCGGAACAAATTGTTCCATGTCATGTCTTTGTCAAGATTTGTCGATGGCTCCGCCGATAGCCAAGTGACAAAATAATTAAAAACCCTCCGTCATTCGAAAATCAGGCGACAAAACGTTTTGAGAGCTCGAAAAATCACTCCAACCTGCTCGCTCGGTAAACGGTGGAAAGGGTAAGGGGGAAGGGGCCTTGGGACATGGGACATGGGTAGGTAAGGAAACGGTTTTTGGGTCGAAAATCCAGATAGAGATCTGTAAGTCATGCACTTACCGGCGATTACAACGCGATTAAGTTTCGGCCTGTGACCGCAACATCAAAAATCGTATCCGTATGGGTCTAGAACACACATAAAAAAGAAACTTTGTGGCACCTGACTTATAGATATGGGATAAAGGAGTGGTAAACATGTCCACGAAATGGTTGCGATATGGGTTCATTAATTAAATTATATTTAGTTTAATTAATTTCAAAGGGTTTTGTGCGGAAATCGTGGATGGATTAGAAATGCTTTGGAAAATAAAAAGTTTATCAAATGTAATATAATTTCAAGAGCTCACCAAATTCATACTTTCATTCATACTTCATACTTTTCAGACGATTACCATATATTCAGAAATATCCTTGATTTTGTCATTTTAAGGATTCTTCAGTATCTAAATCAGTCGCAGTACTTTGATAATATATAATCCCAAGTCCATGATCCTTAATGATGTTGTTCCTTCTATTTCATTCGAAAATTCATTCGCCAAGAAATCAAAGAAATTCGAATCGCACCCCCTTTAGAAATTACCATGCACCATGGTTCCATGTGTGTGTGTGCGTGTGTGTGTGTACACTGTACAACCTATATTAAATAGAGCTGCCATTAATGAACTCTGCCACATATGGATGCCCCCGTCTAATCATTCCAGTAAGTACTTAAATGGCCGCAGCGACGCATTCTATTCATTTGCTCATTTAGCCGGGTCCGGGTCTGGGTCTGGGGTCTGGGGTTTGGGTTTTGGTTTTTTTTTTCGTTTTGGATGGGAATGTGGTGGGGTGTAGACATCATATTTTTTGTCATTACATTTAATGGCCTGCTCGAAAGAGCACCCGCCTTTTTCTCTGGGTTCTCCTTCTTTTTGTGATGCTGCTGCTGCGGTCGAAGAAGGGTTCGTCAATCCCAGAGATACTCGTACACTCTGCTGTATCTCTTTTGATTAAGTGTTAGCATATGAGAGTATGAGAGAAAGACAGAGAGACAAGCCCCGACTCTCGTGAATGTTTAGCCATGGCCAAAGCCCCGGTTAATGATATTTTTGGGGCTGTAATTTCGGTTTTTGAGATATTTAAAATTTCCCATAACTCAAAAATCAGTGGAAACTATTTTTGTGATTACCGCTTGTTACCGGCGCTGTTTTTCATACCGCTTTCTACTGCGATCAATCAAGTCAATTTGTTGACCTGCCCAGTGCCCAGTGCCCGTCTCCGTCTTCCCATTCCCCCTCCAGCTGCAGAGCCAGAGCTGCGTAGAGAAATTAGGCGAATGGAAGTCAAGGGCTCGACTGGGAGACTGCAAGACTGGGACTGGGACTGGTACTGGTACTGGGATTGGGATTGGGGCTAAGACCGAGCAGAGCAGCGGGCGGCTGTTGCATTGGCTCGGCATTTTCATAGACGATTATGCCTGTCTCTGGGATCTATGAGAACCGCGGAAAAATTAGTGCCACTGCAGCAAGTACCTGGCCAGGCACAAAACATGCCAAGGGTAATAAATTACCATTTTCCAGCCTCTTGGATTGGGGGGGCGGGGGATGAAAGATTATAAAATCTTGAGCCAGTTCTTAAGCAAGCCCCCGACGAGCTTTATCGTTTGGGAATCAAGGGCGCAAAGGTTATCGGAGCCAGTCCAATGAGAAGGCGCTACAATGGGGTTCGTGCTGGAACAGCAGGACTCGAATCGTGTGTCCTGTGACGTGTGCACCGTGCAAAATTGGGCGTGCTTCCACCACCACCATGCACCACTCATGCGGCAGGAGCGGACATAGACATGGCAATGGAGGGAGTCGCCACCCAGCCAGCTGACTGTCTGCCGTAGGCGCGTCGCCTGTCTGTGTCATAAATCAGAGGAAGATAATTGAAGGAGTGGTCCGGTCTATGCGGAAGACCCTCATTTCTACCGTTCTTCCTTCCTATCCCAAGGCGTCCTGTATACCGAGTGCTGCTGGTGGTGCCGTTAGGGAGACTTTAATAAAAATATCCCTAAAGCTTGGCAGCGAACACGGAAACCACTTAAAGACCTCGGCCAATGACTAATTGAAGGGTATCATTGGATTCAAAGAATTTTAGAGTTTCCAGAGTAATTGGATGCATTTTGAATGGGAATAATTCAGAGCTTGAATACAAATCGATACCAAATCAGTTGAGACATGTGAGCACGCACTTTTTGAGTCGAAGAAAACCTCATAAACATGGAAAAAGTGGAATGCTTGAGGGATCAATATTGCCTACAGTATTTAATCGGCTTCAAGTTGGTTGCGATTCATTTAAATACAAGAAGATCTCTTGATTCTGAATAGTATTATAAGAGTATACAAGAGCCAACATCTGATGACGTTTGATACATATCCTAGATCTAGTTAGAGCATATGATATTGTCTGTTAGCAGGACTATTCACTGAGCCCCTAAGACCTGTAGTTCGTTGGCTCTGGAGATGGTGTGTGAATGATCTAATTTCTAATTTAATCGTTGGTCCAACTTTATAGATCCCAGCATCTGAGTATCGCTGACAGTGCTTTATGGATAGCTGACTGAATGATGCCCAAGGGCCACACTTGCACCGGGACCATCTAATTACGCCACAATGTATACACACTCGGTGCAGATACACACACGCGTTTATTTGTATCTGAAAGCATGCTGGATGGAGTACAAACAGAGCAGAGAAATGGTATTGAGGTTTCAGAATGGGAATCGGAATGGGAATGGGAATGAGAATGTTTATATCTGCATCCGATTCTAGTCTGGAGACAACCTGCTGTGCTGTGCTGTGCTTTTGAACGCTTCAAGATGAAACAGTCCTGATCCATTTCGAGCACACATCGCGCACATCCAGAGCGCCCCATTCTTTCTCCTATCTATTCTTTTTTGGACAACTCAAGTGTCTAAGTGCCTTGCCGCCTGATTCGACTTCGCTTCGACGCCCCTGCTGTTGCTTCTGTGGGCTTCGATGTCGATGTCGATGTCGGTGTCTATGCCTTCAACGTCGCCGCCCGTTCTTCTTTTTGAACATCAACAGCCAGAAGATCCAAACATTCGCATTGAGATACTATTTGGATGTGAATGTAGATGTGGCCATGGGTGGGGGGAACGGTGTAAGCTGCCGGACTCCACTCAACCCACTCCGATCACCCCCATCGTTTTGCTATTGCACACTGAAAACAAATCTCTTCCAGGTAGTGCTCTTCATTGATTTACACATCCATCTGCCATTTAGCTTTAAAAAAAGCCATGTATCCTTTCGCTTATGGGAAAATAAATAGCATAAATCGCTTATGGATAGTAAATATATGGATATGTGGATCAATAAATGGTTATTTTATATCAACAGCTTGAAAAATCTTGTAGACCTATTTTTAAGAATCCGATGAAATTTGTAGCCATAAATTAAGGATAATTGCGATTCCTAAAAAGTAATATACGATGATGGAAAATTGAATTATTTAGCCATGCTCTGGTTTCCACAACTTTTGGCTATCGATATTGTTTTATTCCTCAATTGCTTTCCGATATTTTCATTCGTCAAAAGAAAAGCAAAGAATTGCTGATATAACGGAAAGACGACAACGTATTGAGATCGATATATGGTCGCTTATCGATAATTCGCTGATTGCTGTTAGGTTTTTTTGGATGCAAGAAAAGTTTGAGATGTGTTTCGATATATGTCTATATAAATGATACGAAAATAAATTTCCAATTAAATAAACATATGGTTTATTATCCGATTTGGATACTACTCTATTTTCTCCTTCAGGAATAAGAGTTTATCGGTATTCGGTTTTTGGTTGTGGTTTGGTTACCTTTAGGTTGTGGAAATAGATTGTTCTTGTTTTTTTTTTGAGTGTATGAAAGCAGCAAAGTCGCCGTCGCCGTCACCGTCACCATCGCCGACGCCATCAGCATCGGGATCTTTTCGGGACTGGGATCGGCATCGACACCGGCAACGGCAGTGGAAGCGGCAGCGGCATGGACCAAGAATTCGGTGGCGTAGCCATCTGTTGCACATCATTCGCACTTGGTTTCTGTCGGCGCGTTGCCCTATATTAATGGTAATTTCTTACTTTTTGTATACATTTTCGGCTTGAATGTTTTTTGTCTATTTTGTTTTTATTTTGAGGCAACAATTTTTGGAATATGTGTGTGGATTTCAAATAATTTAATCGCCTTCGCTTTGCTTTTGCCATGCTTTCGGATTCGGATTTGGATTGGGATTTGGCTTTGTATCGGTAGATTTATACTTTGTTGATACTTAACAATTAAGTATTTTACTTGTTCTTCTGTCTTTTGTTGTTTGGTTTTGTTGTGTTTTGTTTTGTTTTGCGTGAGGTGTGCTGTAGGAATATATATTTATGTTCGAGTATACAGAGCACAGGAGTGGAAGATTGCTTGAGTTATGGACGAGGTGGGGCATTGGTTGGTGGGTGACTTCTGGGGGACTCGCCGCACCACTTACGAGAACGGGGGATGGGGGTCCACCGATTCAAATTAAAATTAAAAATCCTCGAGGTCAAAGTGGAAATACCTATGTACAAACATACGTACATACATACATTTATACATATGGATAAAGTAATATCAAATAAAATCATGGAGGCGGTGAGGCGCGAAACCGAGAAACAACACACATTAATGGCCCGTTGGAACCGAATGCCGCACACTCACTAGAGGAGGGCGCACAACAACAGGAACCCGCCCCCCAATGGGCTGGGGATGGGGTAGGACGGGTACGTTTTAGTAGTCTTTATTTTTTACTATTTCGCGTGAAAGAAATTACGATGAAAAATGTGCTCTAATAACAATAATGAAAAAGCAAACAAAACGCCAGGGCAGGCCAGACCAGTCCAGGCCAAAACCAAATGCCGCAAATAGTATCATCAGCGGTACCGTGCCCCCGCCATCCACCTTCGGCACAGGTGGAGATCATGCCATGTGTACAGCATGGCCCTCCATAATGGATTCCACCTCAAGTCATCGACAATGAAATTTTATTATATGTACAGCCCAAAACGCCCCCTCCCCCTACCCCCAATACGAGTGCGAGAGCGAGTGCTTGTACGATACGCAATTGTATTCACATATCTGTACCGAATGTATCTGTTCCGATATGTTTATATTTCCCTATTGCGTGGCCACCCCCCCATTCCATCACATCCCATCCCATCCCATCCCGTCGCATCGCATCGCATCATCCAATCCCGAAAAAACTACAAACAGAGATACCAATTTCTAAAGAAAAAACATACATAACATGCTATAATTCATGGCACAAACATTGGGAAAAAACCTAAGACCAGTGTGTATGCCCAGGGCTTTTCCATTACCAAATCGATCCAGTTTCGAATAGGAATATGTTCCTACATACTCTCAAGGAATGGCATAAATGTCCCCACACAAAATTCAAACTCCAAAGAGTTTTTCCCTGTTGCCAACTCTGAGTGAGATCCATAATCAAAACCAAATCTTGGCCGAGTTACGCATTCCATTGCGATTTCTTTTGTAGTATAAGTGGCGATCCCCGAGCTGTGAACATTTCGGTGGCATATGTATCATTTGTATCCCGATGTTCGTTTGGGTTTTGTTTATAGGTACGCCCGTGCGAGAGTGTTGGCAGGGGAAGGGGGTTTGGGGCAGTAAATGCCAATCTGGTCATGCCAACAGCTCCTCAAATTTATCTAATCATCTCGACACCCCAGTCCCAGTCCCTGTCCCTGTCCCTAGCTGCTGCCGCTGGATGCCACGTGAAAAATAGCGGTCCAAAACTTTAATGCCTACTACAGAGTTTTTTATTCCAATCTTGGGTAAACATTTAGCCAGAAGTAAACAAATACAAGACACTTAAAAGGTATTTTTGGGTAGTAGTAGTAGTCGTCGGGTAGTACTTGTGCCCAAAACTAGACATTCGCCTACCCACCCTCCTCTCTCGGTCTCGGTGTCGGTCTCGATCTCAGTCTCGGCCTCGGTCTCGGTCTCGGTACCGTACCGAAATGTGTTTGGTTCGGCTCGGTTTCTACCGAGTACTACCGCGAGTATCGTTACAAATCGTTTCGGTAGCAGCTCGTTTATATAAAACGCAAATGATTTCTTTTTCTCTTCGGCTCGCTCTGTTCTGTTCTGTGCTGTGCTGTTATTTTTGTTGTATGTTTATTGATTCAGGGAATAAGTTGACTCATGCGCCATTAACACTTCAGATTGTACTCCTACACGGCCGATAAACATTTAAACATAAATACATAGCATGTATGGTATGTACCAAACCCCCATACCATTGCATTGCGACATCCTCGAACACTTATGGTACCTTTTGACCTATGAACCCTTTCCCACCCAAAGCTTGTTCCTGGATCGAAGAGGATCGGATAACCTACTCCATATTTAAATGCTTCGGTTTCGGACCGTAAGTACCATACCCCCATACCATTGCATTGCGACATCCTCGAACACTTATGGTACCTTTTGACCTATGAACCCTTTCCTACCCAAAGCTTTTTCCTGGATCGAAGAGGATCCGATAACCTACTCCATATTTAAATGCTATCATTTTTTCTTGTATTTAGAATTCCATCTTCGATCTATGGCTGGGTGATGCTGTTTTGCATGCATTCACTTTTGATTGCCTTCGGGCCCTCCCTCCCATATTCATTTCAGTTTCATTTTGGTCGGGTCTGGGCCTGGCTCTAATTTGATTGTTTTTCGGGTAACCCGAGCGGTGCGTGCTATGGTCGAGTTTTTGCTCCAAAAAACACGACCGGGGTTCGAGGGAGAATCAGCAGACATCCTCGCCTCGAAATGTGCGTGTTTTTGTAGGGGCTTTTGGTGTCTTTTGTCTGCTGTTTTTTGTGTGTGAATGAACGATCATCGCATCGCATCGCATCGATCGGCAACGGCAACGGCGGCGCTTACGAGTCCGGAGATTCTTCTTGAGAGCCCCAGCAATAACAATACCAACAAAGGATGGACTGGCAAGGAACAAAAAAAAAAACTGTGTCCACCTATCTGTCTGGAGTTTAGATGCCACTTTTTGACTTTACAGCCAGAAGGTAACACCCACCGGCCGATTCCTGCATATTCCAGCAAATCGAAATTCATTAAGATTCATTCTATGAGCCCCCAAGGTCCGAGGACAGCCTTAGCTCTTGGCTTTGGGCTTTGGGCTTTTGGGGCTGCCGTCCTCTTTGATATCTTTTCATGGTCTCGGAGACTGGCGACCAGGAGCAGGACCGAACGGATGTGGCCGTTTCTCTGCAGTTCTTCTCCTTTTTTTTTGGGCTTTGGCTTTGTCGATCCACTTTTTGTTGTGTTTCGTTTACCGCTCGGCGGCGGATTTGACGTTTAGGCATCCATTTTGGCGATTTTTGTAACTTATAACATGACAGCCAGGCCAACGAGGCCAACCAGCCAGCCAGCCAACCAGCGGATGGACCAGGAGAGGCAGTCGCAGTCGCAGCCATCCAGCGAAAAGAAATGAAATTAAGCACTTATTTTAATGGAGTCCCTAAAACCAAGGAATAATACAATACAATAACGACAACAGGCCATAACCGACGACCCAACGACGAGGAAGATGGGAAGGAGGAGGAGGAGGAGGAGGCCAAGTTGACGGCGACAGTAAATGCTTGGCCAGGCTGTTTCCTCTGTGCCCCTGGTCTCCCTGGGCCCCATACTCGTGTGCGAGTGTTATTGAAAGAATAATCAAGCCAGGTCCAGGTCCAGGTCGAGAGGCAAAACCCAAAAGCAAAAGCTGCACCGGAGGAACAGCAACAAATTTGCCTTTATTCCTGGACAAATCCATTTTGGAAGCCCCGAACGACTTTTATTTGTTAATTTATTGTGATGTTCTGCTGAAAATTAGTCTAGAGGTTCCCCCAATATTCCATTATGTATGCTGTCTTAAGCCTTCATAACTGCCACACTGCCACACGGCCACAGCCTTTTGTGGAACCCTAACTCTCCTCCGATAAGGCTCAAAATGGAACCACAGCCAAATGCCAAATTGGAATTGGTAGCCCAGCGTTGATTCGTCGAAACCAATTAATCATTTTCTTTAATTTCTTTTCCCCCATTCACACACTTCCTTTCCCCAGTCCCCAGTCCTTGTGTGCTCTTTTTTTTTTTCTGAGCAATTTTAATGCGAAAACAAAGTGTGGTCTGGTGTGGTGTGGTGTGCGACTTTGTCATTAAGTTTCCCACAGACTTGTTGATAAGAAGGGCCCCCATGTCTGGGCTGCAGCCTCTGGACAACTGTATCTAATCGGATATCCAATGGCCAAGAGGAAGTTTTATGATTTGTGTGGGAGCCTCGAGGCTGGGAATCAATAATCTAATGAGTTCTGAAAACCAACCACGAGACTATTTTGATTTCTTTTTTGCTGAAATTTATATTAGGTTTTGATTATATCTAACATATACGAACTGCCCGGGACACATCTGACAGATAAAAGAGGAGGGAGTTTAACTTAAGGTTATTTTACTGGACCCTTAACTCAAACATGATATGGAACTGTCTATTGCAAAAGCATATATAGCACTCCTATCTTGATTACTTTTGGGAGAAACCAAAGTTAAAATAACCATCATACCATGTCCTTGGCAACAAGTTTTTGAAGGTCTCAAATGAATCCCTTTGATTGATACGATGTTGGCTGTATCTCCATTGGCTGTTCATTTTGGAGTACAATAACAATTCGTAATTAGCATGGAATTGATTTGAAGAAATCACAGGTCAAAGCAATCTCTGGTCATGCAGCCGATAGCCTATAGCCGATAGCCGATAGTAGACCGAGGGTCAATCAATGGTGACGCGGCAGGGAAGTCGACATGGGGTGCTCTGCTATGCTCAGCTCTGTCCAGTGCGGATGGGATTAGATTTATACATCCGAAAGATATACTCGAACGAACATACATACATATGTACATATGTAGAATGGAGCTGGGCTTAATGGGTTTTCGGGTGTCCAACCGGACAATGACGGGGCGAACAATTTTTTTCGATTTTACGCTCCAAATTATGTACCATACTGGGGGCCTTCGATCATCATTTCGATGGCCATACAGGGTGCTCTGCGAAGGGCTATGACTTTCAATGGTTTATATATTCATTTGTATGGGGTGTAACATCGATTTACTGTTTATACAGCTACGTGTTGGCATATATGGGCTTTACTTTTGATTTTTTCGTAGTTATTATTTGAGTTGAAGCTAGTTTTTGCTAGTTATAAGATGGATCACCCGGTGTTCGGTGTTCCGGGGATCTGCAGCCTTTTCTTGTGGTCAATACAGCGCACACGTACTTGGTCCGCCTCTCGCCTGCTTTTCTACATTCACATAAACATATCCATCCACATTTGTATCCGCGGACACATCCAATCTACGACATCGTGGATATGGATGTGGACAACCGACTCTCTCGACCTCATCGCATCTCGGTCTCGGCCTGGGTCTGGGTCTCGGTCTGGGTCTGGGTCTGTGGTCCGTTCCGAGTCATGTTGTTTTATAATAGACTACAGCTTTGAAGTTGTTTTGGCGATGACTTCGTCGCTTCATTCTTTTTCCGTTTTCCATAAATTTAAATTATTAATTTTTTAACCACGGATAAGATGACGGCGACGATGATTATGTCGTTTTGTTATTGCTGCCGCTGATGCTGCCGCTGATGCCTTTGTGCCGTTTTAACGAAATGAGAGTAATTTGTGAATTTTTACCTTTTTTTTCATTCTTCGCTTCCCTCCACCCCCCGCCTGTGTCTGTTTTTTATTGTGTGTGTTTCGGGGTGCCCTTGTCCGGACGGACCATGGACCATGGACGATGGACCAAACAAAGGCAAACCAATTTGACTACAAGCGGCCCAACATCAAAACCGTCGCCATCATGCTCAAAACAAACATGAAACACAACACACAAGAACTCCCGACTCGAACGAAGCTCCAACTCCAGTGCTGCTTTTTTGGTGGATCCCGCGCCCTCTCCCATGCAGCCCCGCTGCAAGGCTGCCGGACTCTGGTTTTTTTTTAATGTTGTTTCAATGTAATGCAACAATAACACTGAGCGCTGACCCTGCTAACAAGACTGATTAGGGATATGACCCGACCATGTCAAGGATTTGTCTGAAGCACCTGCACATCACGGCATGGCACCCCCCAAATGAAAAGGACGTGTCCCATCTTAGACCTTGAACAACTATCAATCTATCTAACCATCTCTTTACTTTCTTGGGGATATAAATACATAATCTAGATACTAGATACACATAGAAACTAGAAAGTCCAATAGGAATTATGTGTTTAAAAACTTTTTTAAACATGTAAGAAAAGTATTCACCAGAATACCATACATATTTCAGATAAAATAATTACGTGCCCCTAAACTAATTTTTATGGAACCCAAATCAGAATGCCAAGAATCACGAATTACGATGCCCAGTTCTCAGAAAGACAAGTACAATTTATATAAAAATTATATATATATGCTGGCACAGTATTAAGTTTTCATCTAGCGATTTTCCAAAGAAACAAAATTTTATCCGATAAAATATTTTATTTTGTAGAAGATTGGTAAATTTTTATAAGCTCTCTTTATTTTATATAATTTTTTAAGCACTCTTTTAGGGTCACAATAGTTTGTCAAGAATTCACACACTGTTTTAGTTCTCTGGAACTGTCCAATATCCTATCTCGAAATACCTCCAATGGCCCCCAGATCGCTCAAATTTGGAAATGGAAAAATGAGAGCTGAGGAAATAGAAACCACAGAATTTTAGAGGAAAATCCTTCTCAATTTCAGCTGAAATTGTGGAAATTACAATCGGGTCAAAAGAGCTTCAAAATTATAAAGTTCGAAACACACAGGCAGCCACTGGGAGTGTCATTGGCCCACAGAAAGGGGAAAAACACAGCAAAAAAATGTAAACCCTTCAAATAGGAAAATCCAACATTTGGCGAGGCCTTATAGTACGTTTTCTCTTTTATTTTTGTTTTTGTGTGTGTCTGTGTGAGTGTTTCTATTTTTTCAGTTTTTTCTGTTTTTGTGGAGGGTAATCCTTGTGGCTGGCGCAATCATGGCAATCATCTCACATGTTTTGGGTAAGTCATGGGCGGCACTTGACGTGCCCGTGCCCGTGCCCATGCTCGTGCCGGAGGAGATGAGACTGACGGCATTTGAGGGGAGAGAGGGTGGCGGGGGAAGGTCGGACATCGCCCTGGGGGCTGCGGAATTGACAATGGTAATTGAAACGCGGACGGTGAGTGCTCTGCTCTCTGGATGGAAGCCCCGCTTATCGGTATAAACCACTTAGACCGAAAGTATTTCAATGTGCTGTTAGTTTGTTTCTCTCTCTGTCTATTTTTTTCCCTCGATTCCCGATTCTCGATTCAGTACGGATGGAAATCTCTGGACTTTGTTTTTAATCGCATCAAAATGAAACTAATGCGAGTATTATTATTAGAACGGAAGCAGCCGCATTGGCGTCGCCACGACCCACAGATGTTGCCCCGGCCAGAGCTTGGGGTTGGAGAGAGTTCAAGTTGGGGATAGGAGGATGGGGATGGGGATGGGGATGCGGATGGGCTTGGGGTTGGGGGCTAATGAGTCGCTTTGAGTGTCGCACGTGCGTCTGCTTTGCTTCTTGATTGCCACTTGCTGCCGTCTTAAAGATATCCCGTACTCGACCTCAGACCCAGACCCAGGCCCTCTCTTCACTTGCCAATTAAGCGACCCATTAAGTAAATGACCATTCAAGAGCCGAATTTTTCAGTAAAACTTCATCGATGGGGGGGATGCCTTAAAGCAGAGATCTATGATGCATTGCAGCAAACTCTTCCCCGCCTCATCTTTGTCCACTTTTTTCCAGGAAACAATTTCAAATTAATGATGCCCCATGTCTCCATGCCTTGCAACCACCTCTTGTAGCAGCAGCAGAGGCAGCGGCAGCGGCAGGCAGACATATGTACACACTCGTATGCATATTCCATTCCGCATACACAATGCTGTTGCCGCTAATCCAAAAATTACTGCCAATGCAATGCCAATAAAAGTGAATGAATGATTTTGCAGGCCTCGCCTCTGAATCCCAGAGTGCGTATAAATTACACAGCTGAATCCGATTCCGATTTCGATTCTGTTTCCGATTTCCTGCTGCACTGAGGGCTCATCGTTGGTCAACAAACAATGAAGATTATACAGGTACTTCGGGCTCTTGTAGCTTTTCGATTTTGCAGCTTAGTTACGCTTCGAAAATCCTTCGTAATTTCAACTCCTCTCAAATGATTTTTGGACTGCCATGCAAATGGGGGGGCTTGCATCTGTTGGGAGGAAGAGTTGTTGGTTAATCAACACTTCAGGTCAGGACTGATGGATGCTAAGAAATTGGCACATTCCCTAAAGTTGTCGGAAGTCCAATCTATTCTTTATAATTCTGGGAAAATTCTGCAGCAGAACAAACCATAGAAACAAAAGAAAGTTCTACCATACCATCAAAAAAAGAATTCAATTTTCAAGAGCTTTATAAATTTGGAATATTTTAAGGCCTATAGTCTATCTTCGTTGTCGCTGCTCTTTCACTCTCACTCTGTGATTAGCAATAAGGAATAAAGTTAGTTAAGGGACACTAGATGCACTATACAATATTCAAAAAGGTATTACTAGTATCAGAATCCATACACTCAATAAACAATCGATATTTTTGTATCGATATACAAAGATTCTTGCGCGAGGAGTTTCTTTTTTTTTGCACAACTAGATTGTAGGTCCCAAAAAACCAATATATTATCGATAATTAATCAAAATATAATAACTAAATCGTGTGAATGTGTATCTCAAAAATTATATTCTCAATCTTGAGGATTGTCTCAGATTCGTGCCATTTTAGTAGCTGCTCATTTTTATCGTTCTCCCTCCGATATGAGCCATGAGAGTTGATCTACAAGAATTTTCATAAAATTATATGAATATATGTGTGCAATATATTATAAATAGATTTAAATTCCGTCTAGCTCATGGTTCAAGTGCCTCCTCTTTTCCTTTTCCTTTTCGTTTTCCTGCCGATGATATTTTATGGGTTTTCTGGTAAAATGAGCTAAAACCAAATCCAAATCTCCCCATTCGATGCTATGACATTAGCGAATCATTGGCTTCAGTGCTCCATTCGCGTATGAAGACATGTATCGTTCTACGTGGAGTGTTCTATGCGCATATGGAGGGTAAATTGATTTTGAGAATTTCTCGCGCGTGCATTTGTTTATCCCTTCAAGCGTTAAGTGAACAACTGCGCTTAATGATCGGCACCCAGGAACGGGAACAAAACTTTTCTTCCAGCTTCTGGCCGCCTGCAATTATGACTATTTGCATTGCACATTACACACAATTCACACACTGCCAACGCGACTGACTCCGCACCACATAGCACACACCACACCGCACCACACCACAGCACACAGCTACTCAAACTACTACACCGAAAAGCAGGCATATCGTCTTCAGTTCTGTTCGGTTCGAGGCTTGGCAGGCATCTGGTGGCCTCTGTGCTAAGTAGCCAACAGGGCCCGTTGGCTCGTTGGGCCGGGCTGGGCTGGGCTGGGTTGGGTTTATAAATATACACATACTATATTCACACTTTCACGTTCGAATTGAGCTAATTGAAACGTATCTGCATAAACTGCATCGGCAACTGCTCTCGCCAGCAGCCAGCAGCCGGCAGACGGCAGCCCGCAGAATTCTGTGGTCTGTGTCCCGCGGTAAAAGTCAGTGTCATGGTCGTCGGGCACCCCCCCGATGACCCTGGTCCTACTCTCTGCTCCCACAGTTCATCCAGTGTCCTCTGGCATGGCCAAGACAAACACTCGTAAAGCTCAGATGGCTGTATGGCTGTACCCACTAGCATTTCCTATTTGTGGTTGGCTGCCAAACGAGCAACGGACAGCGGGACAGCCAGACAGAGAGAACAAGGAACTCCATGTCGAACAAGACACAAAACTGAAATAGAATCTAACATCTGATCAGATCTGAGATCCAGAGATACGCTGAACCCAGACAAACCGGTTCGGTTGTAAGATACTTCACATTAGGATTATGGGAAGCGATCTAAGCGATCGTTCGATTTAATTGAGATTAGTCATCAAATTAAAGGTGTTTCAATATCAAATGAATTGTAATTATGTCTAGAAATTTCCACTCCATTCCTAGGACAAAGATACAAGAATGCTAAGTCCATTCGGAGGCATAGCTTTCAGATCCTTTTACCGCCTAACAGGCCATAAATAAATATTTATTCCCCAACCCCATCCATGAAGATACATTGCTGACAGATGGCTCTGTGGCTAACCCAAATAGAGTCCTGCTGCCAGATCGTTGGGGGTTTGGGGGGCAACTGACATCGACATTGGTATCGATGTTGCTATCGCCAATCGCCATCGCCAGCGACAGCAACTGCAACAATCCATCGCCAGTTACCGGATCAGAGGGAGGGAGATAGGGAGTGACTCTATGCATATGGATCAATGCAGAGGCGGATCCAACAACGGCAGTCGGAGTCGGAAAAGCCTAAAAGAAAAACCAAAGAAAACACATTCGTCCTCTAATCAGAAAAGCAGCGAGCGGTTAGGTTAGGTTCGGTTCGGTACGGTTCGGTGTGCGGTGCGCTTGAGCGTGACTAAGTACGACTCCGATTCGGACTCCGACAAACAGTACGAACAGTACCTGGAGCTGGGAGCTGCGAGCTGGAATTGTGGCTTGCAGTCACCCTCTGCTCTCTCTCTCTCTCTCTCTGTCTCTCTCTTCTAGGCTTTGGCTTTGGCTTGGCTTTGGCTTGGCTCCACCTGCTCCACTCGACGGCCGTTCGTTGCATTAATAGCGAAGCAATCAGGGCGTTGCAGAAGCGAGCGCGAAGATCATAACGAACGGTTTAAATACAATATATTAAATGGATTTATTATGCCGAGAGATTGCGCCGCGGCCGTTGTCTTTCGACCAGTTACACTCAGAGAAAAAAGTCATCTGCATAATCATCACTCAAATATGATTTTCAGTATATATAACGATAACCATTATTTGTAAAAATATTCACATAAATAGTGATTATAAAATATCTGTACGGGCCACAACATATTTTATTTAAAAAAATATTTTAAAAATAATCGAAATCTCTGCTGAAACTTGTCCTCCAAATGTTTTTATAGATTGAATGAATTTTCCCCATAGGAGTATCAAATATTATTCTAACGTGAGCCGAATTTTCTCTCAGTGTGTCAAGTGGTACGCTCCAATGGTCGTGTACCCATAGAGCGCGCAGTGGCCAATGACTACGGCCGACGACTATCGCCGCGAAGATGGTTGTCGTTGTCAGCTGGGGCTGCGGCTGCGTCACTCATCTGTAGGAGGCCAGGCCCCGGCCCCTGCCACTGCCCCTGCCCCTGCCACTGCCACTGCGCCATCCACTGGGCAGTGGCCCTGCTGCCGCCGTCAGTCAGTCAGCGGCCACTATGATTTCGTAGTCGCAGTTATTACTCTGCCTAGTCGCAATTAAAGCCTCAACAGCACCAGCAAAAATGAACACAAAAAACTAAACTAAAAAAAAAAAACAGAAGAGAAAGAAAAGCCTAACGTCTCTGGCTCTGCAGTTGCCGTTTGTTTCATCGTCCTCAGTGAACACGCGCATAAATTTTTACTTAATTAGATACGTTGCAAAGGAATGGGACGGTACGGAATGGGATGGTATGCTATGGGATGGGATGGTTGGGGTTGGGGTTGGGGTTGGGCATGGGTTGGTATGGGGAGGCGAAAGAAACGCTGTACACATTACATTACCTACCCTATCATTGGCATGTCGGTGGCAGCTCGACCAATCCGCTGCTGCTGCCCAGCACTGTTTCTGTCACACACACACATGGGTATTTGGATATATAGATTCGCAGTCGTATCTGGCGTGATTTCATCCATCTTCAGAGAGCTAAGCATTCCCATTCAGAGACGTTCAGATTAAGGTATACTCTTGGTATTCCAACTTTTATAGGAATATAAATCATAGCTCTGATCATAGCTCTGGAGTTATTTCACCAAATCGTGCATAAATGGATTCTTCGCTGTAGCTTTTATATACCCAAAAGGATCAACACTGATTTTAACTGTTCATAAACTAAAGGATTCCCTGCTATATGTCTTTGGAGCAATTAATTTAAGATCCATGTTTCACATTTTTAATCAAAACTTCACGGACTACCTAAGGAATACAATGTATCTAAATTCAAATATGATTAGTCAGAAAAAGGGCTACTCGTGTATGAGGGAAAGATCTTAGCGAGCCATAAAATGGGATTTGCAAATTTCAGATCTCTTTTGAGTCGCCTAAACGACCACTTTGCCCATTATTTTCGAATAAAAGCATCGCATAACAATAGGGATACTGGCAGGAAATCAACTTTCAAATGCCACAATGTATGTATCACAATGGAGAGCTTATATCAATTTAAATACACTTGAACACAGCCTAAACAAAGTAAAATTTCAATGAAATATACAATTTAAACGGAATCTTAGTAGTAGTAGACATTCTTTAATGTGTTTAGTTGTTGTTTTAGAAAGAACCTGTTCGATCCAATCGATGGCTTCTTTTTATCTCCATCTCCGGAATCTATGTACATCGTTCCCTGAATGGCTCTCAACGGTGGGAACCATTGCAAAGAGCTCCCCATCGAAGGATGGGATTGGGGACATGCACGCACTACCTGACAATTACCATACACAGACATCCATGGGCACATACTATATGGGACTTGTCAGGATATCAAATACTAAGTACGAAAAGGAAAGAGAGCAGAAATAGAGAAGAAACAACCACCGCCAGGGGACTGCCAGCCAGCCAGCCAGCCAGCCAGCCAGCCAGCCAGCCAGTCCATGTCCCAAAGCATAGAATATCCTTGCTCCTGCCCTGCCCTGCCCCGAGTTGCGTAAGTGTCTAAACAATGGAGGAGGCCAATGGCAATGCACACAATGAGAAAACGCTTAGGTACAATACAAACAATATGCCAAGTACTCGTACTCCATACAGCATGGGCTGCCATTCTGCCTGTCTGGATGCGAGTCCTGAGTTCTGAGTTCTGAGTCCTGAGCCCTCACCGAGTCTGATACTGAGCCTCAGCCAGGGCCTAAGGAAAGACCAGAGTGACGGCAGATGGCGCTGACCCTGGTAATACTTAGACGTGGCTGTGTCTTCCACATTATGCTCGTCATTAGGGCCACGATGCGATGACGGCTGCTGCTCCTTCTGCTTGAGTAACGGATCGCGGGCGAGGATTGGGATTTCTATTGGAAATTATGACAGCATAATAATGCCGGGGCAGGGCAGGGGTCGTTCCTGATGATGGCCTCAGCGATGATTACACAATATTTATTTACAGAAATTATTATCATTTATGAGAGAAGGCCAGGCCGTCTGGCGAGGCATTGTCTGGCCTGCCCTGGCCTGGTCTCTCATCGGTTCATCGGTTCCATTCAGGGAGGGGGTTCCATCGTTGAACGCTTCTTCTCTTTTTACTTTTTTTTGGGAATCGAGACAGTTGCTTCCTTGATTGAGTCGCAGCCTGTCTGTCTGCCAATTGTTTGCCCAAACAGGATACAGAAGAACGGAGTAAAACAGCTCACAACATCGAATCTCAATGAGTTTTCTCATAATCACATTTAAGAGTCTCTGAGTAAAATTGCACTAATCTTAATTGTAAAGTTAGCTGCCACAGCCTCAGCCCTGATATGATATCTTTCTCTGGTATCTCTGATTGACAGCGAAACCTGAATCCCCCAAATGAAAATACCATCTCCCTCTCTCTCTACCTATCATCTCTGTATTATTCACGAGTCAAATTCAGCATCTGTAACATATAGGGGCGAAAGGAGTTCTGCAAACGTTTAGGAATATTGGGATAACTCGAATGTAATGGATATTACACTGTCTTCGAAACAGATGGCTGTGCCGACAGTTAGTTTTGATCTGTGGTTATGGCAAGATATTATGCTACATTAATCTTTGTCCAGAAAATTCCTCGTTCTGCTGTGGATCTTCAGTGATTGAAATGAACGCAATTGCGACTTGCTCACACGCACATTTTTGATATCTTGTTACCTGCTTTTCTATTTAGCATGTTTGTTGCTTTGAAGAGTCTACTATCCCGATTTGACAATGAAAATCTTCCAAGAAACTTATAAATTGCAAAATCCACCCCTCGCAATCTCCTTCTTAATATATGTACACACGTTATTTATAGATCCCCCATTTCGTGTTAGAGTATGACAACGATCATCCAAGAGGAGGCTGATAACCGACTGTGGATGGACCCACCCTGACGCATGCCCCATGCAGTGCGACCTTTCGCCGTCTCGCTGGGCTGCCCTTGAGCCTTTTGCATTGCCAACCGATTATCAATTCATGGCCTGCGACGTTATTATCTGGCAAAAAGCTGAAGCTAAAAAAACTATATACTTATATATAGTCACAGTCACAGCTGCAGTCGCGATCATAATGTGAAATGAAAAACGCTGAATGGGGTATAAGGTATGGGGTATGGGGGGTATGGCGGGTTACGGGTGACAGGGTGACGGGCAGGGCGGTTGGGCGGTGGTTAGGCGGTTAGGAATGTTATGTAAATTGAACTTGAAAATCGCTGAGACAATGGCAAAGGTTTTGAATATTTCTCTCGCTTAATTAGAAGACGGCAAGGAGGCGAACGCAAATAATTCTCCCCCCGATAGAGACCGCGCGCGGAGTTACGTGAAAAGCTCGACTCGGAGGAGGTGACTTTGGCGGTGACGGTTGGCGGTGGCGCATAAATTATTCAACAGCTGGTTGGCTGGGCCGCCGACCGATCTGGGCTGGCTCTGGGTATAGGTATAGGTATAGGTCTGGGTCTGGGTCTGGGTCTGGCCTCGGTGTTCGGTGTTCGGCCCTCGTTCCGTTCCGCATTGGCGACGCAACGCAACGCAGATCTTGAGATCAAGCTCTCGGCCCGGGCCGGGACGGGCCCTACGTCTGTGTCTGTGTCGGTGTCTGGTGGTCTCTGGTGCGCTCTGGGGTACTTTCTGTTCTGGTTAGGGGCGTGGGTCGTGTCTTGGATAATGTCATATGCATACGCGTGTGTGCAGGCAGGTATTTGCCGGCTTTAGCTCCAGCTTTAGCCTCAACTGAAACTGAAAATCATTCATTTACTCCTCATGTGTAAGAAGCTACTATGGAGACATGTAGAGGCATGGGCAGGTGCCGCAGGGTGTCGTCTCTCTTTCTGTTTGTGTGTGTGTGTGGTGTGGTGTGTGGTGTTTGTCGTCGTGAAAATTGCTCTGGGAGACCGAAAAATTTGAATCGTCCCCAGCATTGTTATGCAAATGATGTCGCTTGACACGCAAACGCCACGCCAGTGCTACCGCCGACGACGACGACGACGACGTCGCCACCGTCACCGTCACCGTGTTGTCGCGGACAGATCTCTTTGTTGTTGCTGGTGCTGGTGCTACCTCCGGCGATTGCGATTGCATATTATGCGACAGGGCCACAAACGTTCCACTGGGCAAGCTCAGACCTCTCCTCTCCTCTCCCAGACAAATGTCAACGCACAGCAGAAATGCTTTCGCATGACAGCAGCTCATTGCCTCCAGACGGAGAGCCAGACCCATCCCGCCGTTCTCTGGGATACTTCTGGCATACTCGTATCTGCTGGGGTCCATAAATTCATACGTATTTAAAACTCCTCTCAAACGCGTCATGCATCCCTGCTTTGGGGAAGAGTTTTGTGTTTTGTTATTGGTCTATGATGGATTAATTGTTGGCTTAACAAGTGGAAATAAATCGTTCAGCTGAAATGCTTTCGAAAGGCTTCTTTAAAATGATTTACGTTAAAGGATATTAATATATGTACCTACTCTTCTTTTCGGTAACTTTACTTTGTACCCATCCTAACCCCATCTTTAGAACGTCCAAACATTTCTATAACCTACTTTTAATGATTGAATCGTAATTGTTTTCAGAATTAATTTCATTATTTTATTGATCATCTACCTTCAATGGGGGGATTGTCAAATGGAGCCGAATACAATTGCAGTTATCTTTTGTGAGGCCTACGGCTGTGTGCCCGTTCGCTCCCAAAGACGCGGAACCCCATCATCTGTGATCGGAACTGGGGCCTAGGCTTAATGTGCATCGCACACGCACCAATTAGCTGGAAAGTTTGTCGAACTGCGAATGGGAGTAGATTTGTTCGTGGCATAAATATGTGTGTGTGTGTGTGTGTGTTTGTGCGTTGCCTGGGCATTTAATGAAGCCGCGTCATGCATGGGGGACCCATGCCACATTCACATTCACATTCACCTTCACATCCCCATCTTCATTCCACTCCTAATCGTTCAGCATCCCATTCCATCCCCCATGTGGGCTCCCCTTAATCTGTTCCACGGCATGACTGATTTCTGTGTGGCAAGAACTGAGGCCTGCTGAGAGTAGAAGGAGAAGGAGAAGCAGAAGAAGGAGCAATGCAACAGACGGTCACCGATCGGTGATCTATTGCATTCGATCTTCCTGCTTATGTCACGTGACCACAGACAAGAGGCTGTAATTAGCGATCAGGGTCTGGGCCATTGCCCATTGCCCATTGCATGACATTTGGGCACGATGAATGATGCCAAATGGATGCCACATTGCCGAGGCTGCCCCACCACACACCACACAGCACACACCACACACCACACACCGCTCCGCTCCACTCAGGTGCTGCGTGTTCGTTAAGATGCCCCCACCGATAAGAGTCGGCAAACAATTTTCGAATTGTAAACAATTTGCGATGGTGTGTCTGAAAGTCTAGTCCCAGTCTGAGTCTGAGTCTCAGTCCAAGTCCCAGGCCCAGTCCCAGTCGCAGTCCAGGTATCATCCCGGACTCAAGCTGTGGCCGCGGAGGCAATGGGAAAGTTGGTGGCGAGTGTGAATTTGACTCCTCAGCATGCACTCAGTCCACTCACAGATCTCTGCTGATTCGTTAATTAACTGGATTTGTGCCAAACGGCAAAAACTGTCAGGCCAAATGACCAGCGATTTGAGACGCTCAGCCCCAACGCTCAACGCGCTCTCAAATGGGGACACGCCTCCGAGTGAACGAACGTTCTTCTGGGGTATAACTAGGGCCTTCCAAGGCTCAAAGAACGGCCACTTCTTTGGTCAAATTTTGCGAACTGAGACTTATTAAATCAATGCCTGTTTTTATACAAATATTCTCATATGTCGGCTCGAAATATAAGTGTTTTTGACTTCGACTTCCAGGAAGTACTCCATTAATTGAAGAGTCTTAAATATGTATGCATTACCATAAAATCAAATTGCTTTAATTTTGCACTATTTTGGTCACACTGAATGTGGAAAAGTGTTTTGGGGTTTAGTTTTTTTGGGGTCATACCTGACACACACAGGTGCAGGCCTCCGCTCCAGTGGAGTCACTTCGTGCACTTCTTGCACCTCTGCTGCCTCTCATAACGACGTTGATGATGATGCCGTACGATAACGATGATGCCAAATGCAGCTTGCGTGATTCCCCAGCCATGCCCCAGCCAGGTCCGATGCACCAGTAGCCTGCAATAAGAACGCGCCAAGAAAGCCAGGCTCTGGCTCTCATATACCATATAGCATATAGCCTCCATGGGATGGCGAGGGCCATCATAATCAATGCCGTCATCATAGACAACTTGGCCAGGCCAGGGCACGATTGCTGGTCTGGTCTGGTCCGAGCCAGTTCCCTGGGCAAAATGTCTCCCGCATTGTGGGATCGCACTCCTCGCCGCCTTCTGCCTGCTGCCTGCTGCCATTGACAACTGTCTGCGAATGCTCCTCTGTAGCAGCCCCACAGTCCAGCGACGACTGCGAACTCTGAAGCTGAATCTGAAGCTGAAGCTGGGAAATTACATGTCTTCGTATCTAAACGCACATTAACCATCGCGTTCGCCAGAAGAGTCGCCAGAGCTTCCCCAGAGCGTGTCCAGAGAATCCCAGGTCCAGGCCCAGGCCCAGGTTCAGGTCCAGGGGCTCGGCAATGGATACCCTTTTGTGGGACCAAGGACAGGGACAGGGACTGGGACAGGGCAGGGCATTTTCCTTCTTTCCTTACTTTTCTTATTTAATTTCGATCGATCACTTAAAGAGTACGAATAATAAAAAATTGCAGGAACATGCCGCGGGCCCACAACTTGGTTGTGGGTTCTCTTTTTCTCCCTTCTCCTCTCTTTTTTTGTTGTTTGTAGATAACACAGATACTCACACACACTACAGGATTTAGTGGGGCTCTGAAAAGTGTTTATATGGGAAGACAAGTCGAGGGTTCGCTGGCGGCAAAGGGTTTCGAATTAAAGAGTATCATAGCATTGGTTATCGGTTAAACGGTTAAACGGTTAAACGGTTAAACGGTTAAGGTATAGACCCGTCTGTCTTTGTGCTGGTGGGGATACATATCTGAAAAAGATATGAGTGCTGTTGTAGGAGGCAAATCCGTATAGGGATATGTTAAGCAACAGTTCAGTGAACCCCTTATGCCCTTTGATACTTTCGATACTCGTCAGAAGTTCGAAAAAGTCATCTTAAAAATACAAATCACAGCTTCGCTATATTTTAACACTCAATAATCCACATTTTCCATCACAATCTTTGGCGATCGATCAACGATCAAGGCTTGAAAATTCCAATTCCAATTTGCATTCAGAACGATCGTCAGAGCCGGAGATTACATCGGATTTGTGACGGTCATGCGTGGCATTTGAACTTTTTGCCGTCCCCAAGCCAAGCCGCTGCCTGCCCCACATGTGGCACTCGGTTCTGTGATTCTGTGATTCTGTGATTCTCCGATTCAGCGATGGCCAATGGCCAAGGCATGTGGAAATCAATTAAGCGAGGTTCTCACGATCGACAAGTGACTGGAGTCAGAGTTGGAGTTGGAGTTGTAGGCAAGGCAGATGTTTCCACAGATATACGCCGTCGTTTGTGGAGAATACTTTTATCGTATGATAGGGATTTACGATATGCTATATCCCAGTAATGCTAAAGTACAATTTTCGATGCTGACACTGGACACTAGCTGATTGAATATACTGTGGCTGTGAGTAACGGACAAATATTTCTTTGAAGCCAGCTTGAAAAGCCACAAGAAGGCGTTCAAAAGACACTCTCAGCTGGTATTCTCTCTCGTATGAGTCACGAGGCAGCCAAAGGCTGAGATTTGAATGAATCTCACGCATTTTAGAATGGGTTGTCTCATACAGTATACTTTTAAAAGAAGTCACCCGGTAATACTATATGTGCTAGCCAGAAACGGAACATCTCTGGCAAGTAATTTTGGAACCCTTATGGGTTCAGTCTGTAATACTACCTCCGACCAGCTACTGTTACAGCACTATTTGTAATGTTGGAGAAGTATATTTATCCTCGTAGTATTCACTTGAGGATTGTGGATTGTGGATATTCCCCACCGAATGCCTAAAGTGGGTGGCGGCTCAATGCGATGCCATTCGATTCGATTGGGAGCCAGGCCAGGTGCAAAGCTTCCTAAGGCCCCAGTCGAATGCCATTATCAGTGGAAGTCATCGAAGTAAAGGAGGAGGATTTGGCGGAGGCGGAGTAGACTAGGACCTGGCCCCTAAGTGTTTCCATGCAGCTGGATTTGATGACCCGCGGCAGTTTGAATTTCCGTCTGGACCCGGTCCATCGATAGCATCTGCAGGGATCCGCCGCACTGACTTTGCTGTTTCGCTGTTCGTTCGCTCCCTGCCTGAGTTTTTGACGTGTAAACCAAATCACATTAACTGGTACTGGTACTGGCAGTGGTACTGGTACTGGCACTGGTACTGGTCCTGGCCTCTGAGTCCTCAGAGGAGAGTCCACAAAAGACTACAGAGTGCACTGAGAGCAGTGAGCAGTGTGCTCTGTGCGGGTCACTAATCGCCTCTTGTCAGGTGTATCGTAGGTGTCGTCTCGGCGCAGTCAAGTGGCTGAGGATTGACTCGAGAGTCGGACTGCGGCTAGGACTGGGATTGGGACCCACGACAAATGACAAATCCCGCACATTGTAGCTGTCACCGTTTTGATTGGGATCTCGGGGGTGTGTACACTTCAAGAGCCCTGATCTCACACGCAGGCCCGGGAGTCCTGCAGTCCGTCCTGATCCTGCAAATGTTTGGCTTCACACAAAGAGGGATTAAAACATAAAACGCTCATGACGGCAATTCTCTCAACACAACAGAAAGAACAGAAAACAGAGGACAGAGGACAACACAAGGACAAGGACAGGGCACAAATTCCACAATTTCATTGTTTTGCCAGCCTCGTTGGCGCATCCTTTTTGCCTTTGGTCCTGCCCTGCCCTGCCCTGCCCTTGGGCTGGCAAATGGTTCAGGTTCAGGTCTGCGAGTCAAGTGCGCAATCCTGCAAGGTGACATCGCTAAAAACGAGCAAAAGAATCGGACAAAATAAATAAATAACACAAACAAAAAAAAAACAAAAAAAATGCTGACTAGATGGAGTGCCCTTGTCCCTTACTCTGAGTGTCATTTAAGATCCCTCTCTCTCCACGGAATTTGGGATGCACTCCACTGGCAACTCGAATGCGATAAGCTTTGTCAGCAATTGGCAAATTTACGAGCATAATGATTGAGGAGAACCGAAACGCACTTCCGACCCGACACTCCACAGTGGAATGATGCCAGATTAAGGTGGCATAGAGCCCACCCATAATGGCTATTAAATAAAACTTGAAAGCTTTCACAGCAGAAATTAGAACACCGATTAATGGAATGGACTCATGGATTTTCTATAGAAAATTACATCGTTAACTATGTATTTTAAATATGTAATTTTTCATTATTCAGGATTGTATTCTTTGTAAAAAAACAACCTACGAAATGAACGGTCTGGATCAAATGGTTATTTTTTCGTATAGTCTGTTTTATCGATCAATGATGTGGATGTGGATCTATAGATATCATGGATTTTACTTATAGTACTCTCATAAAGATCTCTAGTACCAAAGTAAATCGAATTTTCCAATCGGTTTCATTTTATATACAATTTTGAAAAGAAGCTGCTTTAACCTAAATTCAAAGTTTATGTACAATCGACTTGACCCACTGTGCATTAACGGTGGTCGGTATTGATATTGGGATTGGGATTGGGTAGCGGGAGCCAGGGCCTGGAACGTCAATTAAAATTAACAGAAGATAAATTAATTGCCGGCACGGCCGCTCTAATTGTGCTTAATGTGGAACCGATAGAGAGTCGTACCGAGAGACAATGGGCGCAATTCTGATAGGCGATTCAACGATTAACCGATAACCGCGAATAGGCTGGGTCCAGCCTGGTCTCTCCCCTCCATCAGGGTGGGCTCTCACGTTCGTGTTCATTAGCGTTTTGTTTTTTTTGTTTTTAGGAGCGTCAGATGACGCTGACAGCTCTCGACCACGATCCGTGGTCCGTGTGCCATGTGGGCAAGAAGTTTTCGGCCAGGGACAGGGACAGGGTCCGGGCCTGGGTCCGGGTCCTGCCTTGAGGGTCAACTCAACAACTGTTGACCGCAGAGACCGACCTGGGACCGACCACAGAGCAGAAGCCGAAGCCGAAGCCAAAGACCACGATGCCCATTGAATGTAATATTTGTCATGGTCATTATGAGTTATAAACGATATTTTGATCCCTAATCACTTTTCCACAGAGAGACACACACACACTCACCCGGAACACGGAGAGACACTCCACAAGCTGTCAACGCATTCGTTTCACGTGTTACCAAATGTCTGTGTCGTAGTATGCCGATCCCGATCCCAGTCCTATTACCTATACCTTTACCTTTCCTCTACCTTAATGCCATGTCCCGTCCTGCCAGCCCCCGCGACAGTAGGACACATTTTCTTTGTCTGTGTCGTTGTCGTCGTCGTCGTCGTCGTCGTCGGCGGTGGCGGTGGAATTAAAGGAACAATTGTTGTAGCAAGGGCAATTATAGATTATCACCTTCTCTCTCCCGCACCTTGGGTGCAGAGCCGCAGCCTTGTATCGTATGTGTGTGTGTGTGCGTCGGACCTTCTGACCATCGAAAAAGAACCATAAAAATGACACCACATTGTTTTATCTTTATCGCATAATTGCGGTCAATTCTCTCCCGGCCATGTCTACACTACACTGAGAGAAATTCTTGCATGTATTTCGAATGGCATTTGCGGGAAATTGCGAAAATCAGAAACTATAAAAACATTTTACTGTCATAAACAGAATGGTAAAAAGAGATCGAGAGACCAGCTGTGTAGAGTAGGAATAATTTAATATATTTAAGAAAACATTGGTATCAGTCTTCAATTTAAATCTATATAACAAGTCTTCACGAAGACTCTTCATAGTGTTACTTACATTCACCAGTTCCAAGAAAATAAAGAACCTATTTATTTAAATAAAGCAAACACTACTTTTTCTTTTAAGAGATTCGAGTGTAAACATTTAGCTTCCAAAGGCTCGACCTATGTATCTGTTGTATACAAAAAATTGTTCCGAAAGGTACAAAATTTGTAATAAAACTACCCAAAGATTTCTTAAATTATAGGAAATCTTTTTCTCAGTGTATGGCTGGCCCCGACTTGGCATGATTTCAATACTTCTCCCCGTACCCGTGCCCGTGCCCTCCTCTGCTGTGGCTGTGGCTTCGGTTTCGGCTTTGGCTTTTGATCATTTGCCATGGCTACAATACATTCACTAGCCTCTCGATAGCCTCTCCTCTCCAGTGGACAGCGGACATGGGACGTTTCCCCACATTAGAACGCGGCAAGGTGAAGGTGAAGGGGCAGCAGGGCGTTGACCAACGAAGGGGCGGAAAGGCGTAGAGAGAGAGAGAGAGAGCGCAGAGGAGAAACATTTATCTTCTTGTCACAAATTAACGCTCTTGAAAATGTACAAATCGAACAATATGCCTTTCTATTTCGTTTCGTTTCGTTACGTTTCTCTAATGCCCATGCCTATGCCCAAGCCCAAGCACCTTCTAGTTCTCATTCTCTTCTTCTGGTATTCGCATTTCTATTTCCATTTTCCCATATCCCATTCTGCTCAGCCCCCAAAGGTGTATTTCCATGGTGGGGCGGATCGGGGCTGGACACTTTGGTCAACAAGAAAAAGAGAGAGTTCCGTCCCCGCTAAGATCTGGGAGGCAGAACTAGAAAGAAGCATCAACGTGAATGAAAGCAGGGCCAGCAATGAGTTTAATGTTGTGCAGGAGCCAGTTCTCTTAAACCGCTTTCAAAGGATTGGGAAAACCCCACAGTTCTCAAACACGAAATATTTCAGAGCAATGGAAATACCATTCGAAAAAAAGAGGCTTTACAAACAAAACTATACTCTAAATGAAAAATAAAGTACAACCGATTTGTGTATGTACTATGGATAAAAAGAAAGAATTATATGAATTTTCAAACATCTTTTGACAAGCTGGAAATGACGAATTTACAATCTACTGATAGTCTGACTGGAAAACAGAGGTTGTCGTTTCAATGGGTACCATTTACGGTTCCCCTTTGATGATTATATTTCATAAGAATAATAAGAAAAAAAAACACTTCACGCATTTCTTCAGGAATTAAAATCCTTCCACAGATTGTCACAGAACCCTTGTAAAAATTCCTTATAAATCCAATTGGAAACGTACTACTTTCTGTACAGATATATAAGATATAGATCCTATAAATATAGCAACAGCATACAAAACAACAAATTATGAAGTCTGTCCGGAGTTGTTAGAAGTCAATCGAATCCAAATCCGTGGTCAGAATTCAAAAGTTCGTAAAACATGATTCAAATTCCAAACTTGTATTACCTTTAACTATAAATATGAACCATCTATCAATAATAATTTGAAACTGTCTAATAATCATACCTCAAATCGTAAGCAGTTTGAGTATTGTATGTCTACTCCAAATAGAATTATCTCAAAGAGTTTTTGGTATTCTTATCGGAAATATGTATATTTACTTTAGAGCATAGTTTAGAGGTCTCAAATCCTCAAGACCCCTTTGCATTCCCCTCGATTCCCCGCCTGCGTGGTCCTCTTTGGATAATGGATGTGTAGTTTACCCATCTCCAATCATATCTAGATGATGCCCGGCAATTTCTCATAGTTAAGGCAGAACCAAAGCCAAAACTCTATATGCGAAAGGGGGCGTGATTCGGCGTGGAGTCGCACGCCCAGGGCCCCCACAATGTATGGATGGTGTGAGTGTTGGGAAGCATCTCGAAAACTGGTTCCACACACACACACACACACACACACACACGCAAAGAATCTTTTGCACTCATCGCAGCCCCCCCTCCACCCCACCAGCCAAAAACACACACAAACATAATCTCTTGGGGATTTCTTCAGCTGCAATTTGAGCCGCGACCTTGACGCGCATACATATTTGTTTGTGTGTGTATGTGTATGTGTGTGTGTGTGTGTGTCTGTGTTTAGATGTGCGATTAGCATATATACTGATTATAAACGCAATCATAATTCCCTGTCAAATTGTTTTCGGTTGCTCTGGTTGGAGTGGAGTGGAGTAAAGTGGAGTGGAGTGCTGCAATAAAATTCGGAATCTCTGTAGGTATCCTCTGACCCATGCATCCAAAAGAACTGGACCGCCTTGCCTGCACTGCTTAGCCGACTCTAGTATCCCACCGAACGTTGGCCACCGAATGAGAGAGAGTGAGAGAGACAGAAAGACGAGGTGCGAGTGGGAGAGCAATAGAGTGGCGGCTCTCTCTTCGGGCCATGCGCAGCCATCCGTTCGCCGTTCGACCAATGTGCTGGGAGTAGGTGCACCTGGGATGGGGGGCCTGCCGCCTGTGCCGAGTGTGTGGGTGGATGGGAGCAGGCGACACATTTTCATGTGTCACATGGGGTCCGCCGTCCGCCCCCAGCACCCAGCCACCATCTCCCTCCCACTTGCCTCTTCCTTCCACAGCGACCACGAGGGTTACCGCGCACTCTGTCGGGTCTTGCCTTGCGGGCGTGTGTGGGGGAAAGGGAGAGCTCTATGTGGCACGAGTGTTGATTGCGGGAGAGGGAATGTGCAGAGGGATGTGGACAGGGCTGTGGGGCAGGTGCCTAGATTACGATTTGACCCGCACCCGTACCGTACATCCGTAGAACAGTTTACGGATGCACAGAGAACTTCGTTCGGCACACACACACACACACGCACTCAGATGCAGATAGAATCACAGATTCAGATACATACAAACATACTATATACATACATACATATGTATATACATAGAGAATAGATAGATATAGTATGCATTTGTGTGGCACATAAGAGTATCTGGCAGATACATGACCATTTACTTGTGTGTCCAATAAACAAAGTTTGTCTACAAATCCAAGAATACAACCAGCACACACGCACAGATGGAGATACACACAAGTACAAATGCAGATACAGATACAGATACATATGTACATATGTATGTGATTATCTAGTATATGCGTTTATTTGTATGCAATTGACATTTGCTTTGGCTGCAATGCAATTTTCCATTCAAGTTTCGTATCTTTGAGGTTGAAATAGGGTAAAAAAAGGGGAGGGATGTGGGGCATGCAGCTTTAACAAATTGATTGCCAGAGCTTAGGAGGGTGCAGGATAGGATAGTAGCAAATGTACCAAAGATACATATATTTATTTATATACATACATATGTACAACCATGTGTACAATTCTGATTTAGAAAAGGTTTAGTTTAAGCAAATTTGTGTACAGAATGGATGGTGAAATATACATACAAGATAAGATGCATATGTATGTATATGTATCTACAGCTAATAAATATATGGATAGATAATAGTATATCTATTACGAAACGAACTTTAATTGTAATTCAGATACAAGTTTAAAAATTCGTATCAGATTCATATGACATCGAAACTGAAATAAAGATGCAATGTAATAGCAATTGAAGATACAAATATTGGTACCTAATAATACATATTTATAACATGTAAAGAAAGAAAGAAAACTATATGAATCTGAGAATTATTAGACCGTTCTGATAAAGATGATAATAGGGATGCAAATATGATTATAGGGAATGCCAAACCAAATATCCACAGAAGAAGATAATAAACGGGTTTTAACCTTTTTTGCGTAGTTTAAAAAATGCATAGGCAATCCCAAATATGAAAATTCTTGGATATATACAATAAATGCCAATTTTCTAGAAATTTTCAAAATAAAGAGATATAGAAACGCACAACTATTTTGGTTTATTCTTCGAAATTCCTTATCTGTTCGCTTAAGGGAATCATCTTCATTCGTATTCCGTACTGGGAGCGGGGTATAAATCTATGTATTTCTTAAAAATTTAATACCCGCATACGGGTTTCCATTTTGAATGAAAATTCTCACAGACAACCTTTCAAAAGTAATCCCGAAATGTGATTTAATTAAACTCTATTGCACTTTCTTGCTAGCCAGCTTCTCTCACTGCATACCCTCCTCTGAAGTGGTCGCAGAGGCAGCCTGTCCGTCCGTCCGTCCGTCCGTCCGTCCGTACCACAAGTGACACACACACTACAATTGCCCGATTGCTCGCCCCGAGACCCATCTTTCAGATACACTTCCATCGGCAGATACAGCGTGCAGTGTGTGTTGAGGGGAGGGGAAGGTAAGCTCCCGAATGGGTGGTACACCCATCGATGTGGCTGGGGATTTGCTGCTTGTACTCGTAATTAATTATTTCATTAGAGCACCACTCGATTCGGACGACTCTTCGGCCATACTGCTTGGAGGAATCTCCTGCACCGCAAGAACTGCTTGACAGATTGCTGCTCCATAAGTGCAACTGTAAACGAAGAGCATCAGCAGCAGCAATGTAGGGTGCAAAGAAGTGATAGCAGAGAGAGTGGGGCTGCTGCTTGTGTATTGAAGAGAGCCGCCGAGTCCACTCATACTCTCTTAAAACCAGCAATGCACTGCTTGCTCTGCGTGCTTGCGTTTGTCACTCTATAGCAGACTGCTTGCTTTTGTCTCTCCATGGCTGCTTGCTCTGCTTGTACCTCTTTGTTGTGCTTGGGCGTGAGCGCGCAAGAGAGAGCGAGCCGGCAATACAGCATGGACAGTGGTGGCGAGCGTCTCTCTCTCTCTCTCTCGCGCGGTGCATGTGTGTGAGTGTGCTGGCCACCAGTGGCCGCTGCTGCTTCAATATATACACATGCACACAGCACTCTCCCCTTTCTGTATGCGTGTCGTCGGCTCACACGAGCGCCAAAAAGGCAGCAGCTCGGCAGCGCCAGCCGCCGCAGCCGCAGCAACCACCGCGACGGCAGCGACGTGATTTCAAACGTCGACGTCGACTTGCCGCTGCCGCATCGCACCGCATCGCAAGAACGGTAAACCCTCGGGAATCGGTCGCTCTTTTTTTGTTTTTTGTTTTTGGACTGCTTGTCGCCATCCATCGCCCGTCCGTCCGCCCACCGCCGCCGCCGCCTTCGTTGTTGCCGTTGTCGTTGTCGTTGTTGTTTCTGCCTCTCGCATGTTCTCCTCTGCCTCTCCATCCGCACTGCTCTGCGGCCCATTCTATTCTGTTTTTGCTGTTTTTGCTGGCCGCGCGTGTGGTTTTGCCGTCGCTAAAACGACAAAACGCCAGCAAGAGCCCCCGGAGAGCCCCAAACCGAACCGAACACCAAATCACCTGAGCCCTGAGAATCACAACAACACTCTTCAACCTTCCATCCGCTATGGTGCGAATTTTTTAAGTTGTATTCGTTTTTTTTTTGTTTTTTGTTGTTTTTGCTGTGAAAATGAAAAATATGAGACAACAAAATGTTCAAGAAATAACTGTTAAGGCAGGGTGAACGCCCCAGAAGCCGGAAGGAGCATTGTCGTGCAGCACACCTTCTAGGAAGAAGCAGTTGAGGAATAGTGCATCCCAGCACAAAAGCAGTTTGAGGAGTGCACACATCCAGAAAGCAGTGTAAGAGGAAAGCAGTGTAGAAGTGCAGTTTGGGAAAACTGCAGCCTTACAGAAAGCAGTGGAAAAGGATTGCACCCACATAGAAAGCAGTTGAACAGGACACTGCACCCTCCACGAAAGCCGAGGCGGTCAGCAGTGCAGTGCAGTGCAGTGCACCCTCGCTGCCAGAAGCAAGAAGCAAAAAGCAGTTGAGGATTTCACGTTCACCCCAAAACAGCAATCCGTGCAGTGGGTTGGGGAGAGGGCTCTGCACCCACACAATAACAGGATCTATGTGGTATATATGTACATACAAATATAAGTCGGGGACTCCCTCCACTCTGCAAACACACACACACAAAAGCATTGCTGGCGCATAAAAAATGTCTACCCAGGGAAGTGTCGCCCAGCCCGAGCGATGGTCGATGGAGGGTGGGTGGTGGTGGTGCGGTACGGTAGGCAGGTCCAGTCCCGACTTTGTGTAGGGGTCGTTCCAGGGTATTGGGTAAATTGCTAACGGTTTGTTTCGGGGGTTAAATACACACACATATACAGAGTGCGCGCTCCGCCCCTCGGCCAAAGGATACGATGTACAGATGTCGGTGGGGAATGGTAGGGCCACGCATGGAGTGTATCCTACCCCACCCCTACATTCCCCTTGCGTATGGGTGTGTGTGTGTGTCTCTGTCCCACTCGCTCTGCCACAAAAGTGTCGTCGTTTGTCGCTTGTCGCTCTGGTCCGATGCTAGCCCTCCCCTCCCTCACTTCTCCTAGTATCGGTCTCTCCCTTGCTCTGCTGACACTGCTTTTACTTCTACTACTTCTGATTGTACTGCTTTTTGTGTCCTCTCTCCCTTGCACTGCTTATTCTTTTGCGGCCGTGCGTCCGTGTCCTCTGCTCTTGTACTGCTTCTTCTCTTGGATTGGTTTCGACCGCTTCAAATGCGTTACGTTCGTTTTTTATACTCCCTCCCCCCCCTCATCAAAATCCCCACCCACACCGCCACTCCAGCAATGTGTGTATGCGTGTGCGTGCGTGTGCGTATTTGTTCTCGTTTCGATTGGATTACACTGGACCCCCTTCCCCAGCCCATCCCACTCCCACTCCACCAACAACCAACGTTCCATTCCGTTCCTCGAGGTTCGGGTCGTTCTTCTTTCTTTTTTCATCGTTGTGTCCCCCAGCATCTGTGGTAGCGCGCCCAAGCGACAGCGACATTCATCCATCCCCCCTCCCACCCTCTCGGCCGTGATCAAGCAAACGACGACGACGACGACGACATTTCGTTTTTTGTGATTCGTTTTCTGTGTTCTGTGCGTGTGTATGTGTGTGTTTGTGTGAGAGTGACTCTGCTGGCGTGTCGGTGTGCGTTCTTTAATATTGTCGTCGAGTGTCATTGGTCGGACGGCCAACCAAGCAGTCACAAGCAGCGCACAAAAAAAAAACCTTCGGTCGCACTGTTGCTGTCGCACGTTTTTCCCCCTCTGCTTCTTTTTATTAGAACGAGCACTCCTCCCTCCCACCCTCCGGCTCCATGTACCCCCTTCTGTACTGTCCTTCTGTTGTGGGTGTGTGTGTCCTGTCCTGTAGGGGCTTTTGAGGGGGCGTGTGCGCCCAAGTAGCCGAATGAGTTTTTGATTGTATGTCGTCGTCGTCGTCGTCGTAGTCGTCGTTTGTCGTTGTCGTGTCGTCGGGTGCGGGTGCGGGTGTGTGTGTGTGATAGAGAGAGAGAGAGAGAGAGAGAGCGCTGCTTTGGCTGCACATGCATGAGTGTGTGTGTGTGTTTGTGTGCGAGCGAGTGCAAAGTGCATAAAAATGGCGACAACGACAACGACGACAGCAGCGACTGGTGGCAGCAGCACTGGCAGCAGCGGCAGCACCACCACCAGGCGACGGACAGCGCGCAAAAAATATTTTGTGTCGTGCGGATTTTATAACCGTTTTTAAAAGCGGCGGCGTTGCCTGCCTCTGCCTGTCGTCGCAGAAACCAAAACGGACGGACGGACGGACGGACACTCAAAAATTGTTGCAACAAATTCGAACGCGAAAAAATAGTGCACGTGCGTGTCCAATTGAATGTGAAACAAGAAGAGAGGCGCAAGGCAGCGCAACCATAAAACCATAAAAGAAACAAGAAAACAAGAAATGAAAAGCATTTACAAGAAATTCCAGGCACCACATGAACGCTTGAGAATCAAAAATAAATAAATAATACCAATATGTTTTTTTCAGCTAAAAACTAAAACTAAAAAAACAATAACTACACACACACACAAAAAGTGTTAAATGAAAATGTGATCAAAATGAACAAAAATGAGCGAAAATAACAACAAAGAATGCCCAGAAGCAGCGTGGGCAGCAGCCGCGGAGAGAGAGGAGAGGCAATAGAGAAAGCAGAACAGACAGAGCGAGCGATTAAAAATTAACAACAAAACAAATCAATTTCAAATACATATTTTTTGTACATATATGTGCAGGTGCATTTACAATATACATATGTCATATGCATGCATGTGTACGTGTATGTGTCTGTGAGAGCAACATTGCAATAATTACAACAAGAGAAACAGAGAAGAGAAAAATCCACTGCATTTGCAACAACAAAGGAAATCAAAAGAAATCACTGTCGCAGAACCAACAAAAGAAGCATCCTACACACACACACACACGGGCGAAACACACAGACAGGTGAGCAAAACGATTTAAACTTGGAAACCTGATAAGGGATCGATCCAACCACAATAATGGGTTCAGAAGCCAGAGGTTTTTTCCAGTATTAGCCTAGAAGTGTTATATTTTTAATTTTACAAATTTAAAGTTAAGCTTCTTTAAATTTTAAAGAAAAAAACTCTCAATTAACTCTAAAGCTAAACCAGGAATTACCAATGGAAAACCCTAACAAAAAACTAAACTATTTTTATCTATTTCCACATTCAATTAGATTCTAAATATAACATATTAGAAATATATATGTGTGTTTGTATGAAATGTTCTAAACATTTTCCAACTTAGCATTTTAACAGTTTTGCGATTTTCTCTCTTCTCAAAATAATTTATACAAATTCTTTAAAAAAGAGACTTTTATATGTGATTTTTTTATAAATAGAATCCAAAATCTTTTTGGAATTTTCCTTCGTTTTATTCACATTCCATTGTCAATTCCATAAAAAGCTGTCAAGGGAGACAAATGTTTGTGGTTTTCATCGAGAGAGAAATTAAAAGTAAAATCAAAATGGGAAATTCTAAATCGCAAACGATTTGCCTGAAAACGAACCAAATAGACCGAAAATTTAACCAAATTCTTAGGGTAAAATCAACCGAATTTAATTAGGTAATCAAATGAAAAGCCTTTACACTTTTATTGCATTTCACAACCTCATAAATACCTATGTACATATGAATATATTTGAGATTATAACCACTTTAATGGCAATTGCATGGAGAATTTTCGCATTTTATTTGAAAATATTGAAACGGATTTGATCAATATTGCAAAATGCTTATTATCAAGAGAATTTGGTTTGGAAAAAACCTTGTGCACTTTTATGGAGATTTTGTACAATTTGTTCCTCATTTAAAGATCTTTGGGATAATTCATTGCATTTTTATGAATGCCACAAAAGTTGAAGCTTTTTCACTCCATTCTATACAAATTAATTTTGATTATATCATTGATTAAAGCTGTTAATTCACTTTCCGTTCCGTTCTTTTCAAACTTTGACTTAAATTAGAATAAATAATATACATATTATGCCTTAGACGTCCCCCTTCTGACAACCCACCCATGGCTGCGTCTTTCCATACATGTGTGTGGTTCCCATGGATTAAAGAGGCCACATTTCATTGTAATTTTTTCCTCCTCTTCTTTGGCTTCAAGGTCTCGCGAGTGGGGGATGGATGAGGGGGAGGTGGGGAGGTGCGAGTATTGCCTAAACATTGATTTCCTATACGCAGAAGTGACGATGCTGATGAACAATAAATTAAATTAAATGTGGAAATATCTGTGCTTTGTTTCGGGGTTATGTTTTTTTCGGGGTTTCGTTCTCCGTCTCATCTCTTGGCTCCGACAAATGACAAATGAAGACAACAGAAAATTCACTCGCGGAACGGAACGGTAGCAAAGTGAATGAGAATTCTTCCGACATTTGCCTTTTGTCTTCTTGTTTATCTCTGTCTCTGTCTCTCTCCTCTCTGTCTGCCTTTGTCAAATCGCACATGTCTCTACTATATACAGATACAGATACAGATAAAGATACATATTCGAGTATCTTTGTATACACACGGGTAGACGGGTGCACGGGTGCGCTGGTGCGGGTGCGGGTGCCGTGTCACACAGCGGAGGCCATAACTATATAGCCATATAATCGCTTGTTCGTGAGCTGTAAACACAGGCATTGTAAATTTACACCATGCTTATAATTAGCAATAGAACGGCAGTTGACTTTTCCAGTTGTTATTCCATGCTTCATGCCATGCCATACCATGCTTCATGCCATGCCCTCTCTCAACGCCTTTCCGTTTCGTTTCGTTCGTTTCGCTGCAACCTGCAACCTGCAACCGCAACCGGGTATAACCGTAACCGTTTACCAGATAAACTGATCTCCAACGGGAGGAAGGTGACAGAGCAAAGCGACAGAGACCCAAAGAACAGACTACTATGGACAAGGGGATACCCATTGATCAGTTTCCTTCGGAAGAATGGGTTCGTTTTGGAGTCCTGAAGTCGATTCGGTGGGATTCAGAATCTCAGAACGAAACAGGTATAGTTTTGACTGTGTTGGATCCTGAAATGTAGCTGTGATTCATGCAGGACTCTAGTTTAAACCGTATTAAATTTCCGACTTTAAAGGGGAACAAAAAATCAAATCAATTGTAGCCTGCATCTCCCAGAATCCAACATACCCATGTGGGCTCTACAGGTAGTACCTGGCATAATGACAGACTAAAAGCTCTTTAGACACCTCTTTCTCTCTCTCCCTCTGATCATGCTTCAGTGCCAGCAAAAATTGTCGCTCAGGCGATCCCAATGGGCGCCAACCAGGGGCCCAATGCATCACTGCACCTGCGGCGGACCTCTCCCGAACCCGAACCTCAAGCCAACCGCAAAGCAAACAAAGTTAAGAAATGGCAAATGAATTTGTCTCCTCCGGATTGTGCAATGGCCAGTGCCAGTGTTGGGCAGACGTGCTAAATGGAAGTGCAAATGAATTTGTTGATTGTCCCAACAGCAACAGCACACTGCCACTGCTTCGAGACAGAAACAAAAGGGCTTTCACAGATGGCTAAAGAAAAATAATGGGGGGAGGGGTGGGGCTTGCTAACTAGGCCTTTAAAATACATTGAACACTTCTTATAGGCATAAAGCTAAGCCACGAAACATTAGGCCCAAATCATTACTATGAAAAATTCTCAAGGAGCTATAGAGTCCTAGTTCTAATTGGGAATAGATATGTTATAGATAATATATATATCTTAAATAGTTTGGAATACCCTTCTCATAAGACTGCTAAACCTCTTTTCGGTAATCGCTTTGTATCTAATTATAAACCAAAACAAGTCCTACCATATAACACTGCGGAGACCTACCTGTATGACATGTAACATCTTCGTATCGTAAGCGGCCTGATAAGTTACCTTCCTAATGGAATCATCACTCTTCATTAGCTTTTGATGACTTCTTTCCGAATCCGTGTGGGATCCATGACTCTACCCATCTCTCCCTCTCTCTCTATCCCTGAGTGTATATCTCGTTCTCTGTCCCTCTGCCGTCTTCTGTCTGCTGTCTGCTGTCTTCCGATGTCTGAGGTGCCCTTTTGCCGGCTATTAATTAGCATATTTCGTCATGAATTAGCAAAGTAAAGTCAAGTTATAATGAGGTGGAAAGCCAGCAGGCCGCGGGGCCGACCAGACCAGACAACTGGCCCCCCGAACGCAGGGGCAGGGATAGATCAATCGATCTCTCTCTCTCTCGCTCCTCTACCTCTCTCGCTGTCTCGCTGTCTCTCTTCTGCTCTGAAGCTGAAGCTGTAATCATTTTGCACGGTTCTCTGTGTGGAACCGAAGCTCAACTCCAGAGACCCCTTTGCCCGCGGTGGCATAAAATGAAAATTGCAACAACAGCAACGGCAACAGCACAACAGCAAATGTGCAGATGCAATACGACATCGTTCTCGTCCTCGTCCTCTGCCACATCCACATCCACATCCCATATCCGACCTCGTCATCGTAATCGTTGCTGCCCAGCGCCGGCTCTCGCATAATCCGCTCAATCCGCTGCTGCCTGAATCGCCATCGCCCCCGCCAGCCATGGCGTATAATTGCAGTGCCGCCACCGCTAACCGCCAACCGCCAACCGCCACCGCCACTGCTTGCTGCTGCCCCACTCCTCCCGCTTCTCCTGCTTCTCCTCCTCATCCTCCAGTGTGGCACAGTGGTGCCATCTGATCTTCTTCAGGTAATTGTGCTCTGCACAAAAAGGCTTTTGGCTCTATGGATACAGATATATTTATATAATATTTCTCTACAGGTTCGTTATGGTTTTATGCTCAACCTGTATGTATCTTAAAGAACTACCTTCAAAATGAAATGAAGACTCATCTACTATTCCAATCGGAGCACTTCGAGCTGACTTCCTAATTGATTGAGTATGTTCAAATTAAATTAAGGCCTAAATATAGTAAAAAATCACGTTTGTGCGGCGTGTTTTTTCAAGATGCACAAGTTCCCGAGCCGAACATTACCCTACGAATAATTACCTTTTTTTTTTGGATGTGCGCCACTGTGCACCACTCCTCACAGCAAGAGTCACCAGATGTTCAAACCATGTAGAGGCCAGGCCATACCAGACCAGACCAGGCCAGGCCAGGCCACTCCAGGCCAGGCCGCTCCATCCGACGCGTCGGTCGGTCGATTGGCCGATTTGGCCAGGCTCTTTCTCTGGCTCTGGTCGGAGGGGGGAAGGATGGGGGCTGTGGCCAGATCGGGATCGGTATCGGGTTCGAGCTCTCCGACTTGTAGAGGCATCGGCAGAGGCAGATGAAGACGACAATTCGGAGCTTATGTGTCAGGTGCGCGTCGTGCCGCGAATGAAACAATTTATTGCACTCGCCACTCGCTTTTGCGGTGTTTTTCTTGTTTTGTTGTGTTTTTGCTGCCGCTGCTGGCCTGCCTTTTTCTTCTGTTTTATTTTATTTTTTATTTCTGTTTTTTTTTTTTTTTTTTTGTGGCTGTGGCACTAAATTGAATTTTCCTCCATCAGCGCTGTTGCTGTTGCAACCCGACTCGGGCGAGCATGAAAGAGTCTCGGAGTTGGAGTCGGTTTCGTTTCGTTTCGACCATTTGGCCACTCATTGTCCAACAGAGCCATAACCATAACCATAACGAATGCGCCAAATGGCCCGAATACAGCAGATCGCAGATCGGATATCGAAGATAGCAGATAGGAGATCTTCTATCTACGAATTTTCGTTGCGGTGCCCAATCGAAAGACCCGCAAACAAGTGACAAAATACCAGGCGTTTTATTGGCTCTGGCTCGATCGATAGGCACAAGTGTGATCTAAAATCGATAACAAATTGATTACAATTTAATGCCTCAGTCAAGGATCATCAGAACTGAAAGACTAATCTATGTATTACCAAATAAAAGATGGAATCGCAAAGGAAAATCCCACTGCCTGAGTAATATGTATATGGCATTATTTTCGCTGATTTAATTCAAGGGAACTTGTTTAGGAGACCTTATGTCCCCCCTGATCAGCATTCATTCATGCATTCCCCGGCTCAGATTGCGCTTGACAATTGACAAACGAATGTATGCCCCATACATACATAGTACATATATTCCCGGACCTGCATTCTGACATCTCGTCGCGTCAATCAACGCCTCGCAATCGTCAATCGTTGTACCGCCCCATTCCGGGACCCCCCATCCCCCCACCCCCCATCGACAGGGAGTCGCGGTTCAAGGTACACACAAGCGAAAATATATGTACGTACTGCAGAGACAGAGACAGAGACCCACTCAGAGGCAATCTTTCTGTTGCTGTTTCTTTATTATTATTATGCGCCCGGCGAAATAACAAGCAAAATCAAATTGTTCCATTGTCTGCGGCGGTCTGGCGAGGAGGGGCGGAGCGGGGAGGGGGGGATCGGGGATGGATGGGTATAGGATCGGATTGGATTGGATTGGTCTGGTGTTTTTTTTTTTTTTTTGTTTGCTTTTGGGTTTTGCTTGGGATGTTGCCAATACAGAAACCGAAACTGAAAAACAGCAGCCGAAAACATGCGTACAGCTCGCACTTCATGGATACGTGTGCACAGCTATAGATACAGATACAGATACAGATACAAACTACAGCCACAGATACTCGTCCATAATTCATGTACTACAAGCGCGTATTTTTGCTGTTGTTGGTTTTCATAATTCATACAAAAATCAATTCACAGTCAGAGTCATAGTCACGAGGCCGTGAGAGATTGGCAAAAGCCAGCGAGAGGCTCTATCTCTGACAGAGGTTCATCTCTCTCTATGGCCAGCCAGCCAGCCAGCCAGCCAGTCATTCAGTCGACAAGGTCGCTGGCAACCCAAAATAATTACCATGCCTCAATTATTAATACACATTTACTGATACGATGCGATGGCTAAATCAAAGCAGCGGCCAAGACTCTGGCGGCCACTCGACAAAGATGATGATGAATCAGCAGTCCAGCAGTCCAGCAGTCGGCCTCTCGATGGTCCAAAATCGATTAGCACACTGCACGCTGCCATCGGTATCGATGTTAGAGATGTGCGTGAATCGTACGATCCAGATCGGAGGGTGGTTTATTCTCTCTGGAACTTAATGGGTCTTGGAAGTATTCAGCTATCAGCTAGTTCTCGGATGATTTTTCTGTATATCTCTTTCATTCCTTTATCATCCCAGATCCGCTGTAGCTTCCAAGTAAATTCTTATTGCACGAACGGGTTTCTTATATCACTATACCATCTCTATGAGCAGAGACTTCTTGTATCCCTATAGATCTGCTTCCAGACAGAGAACTGACATACAAATCTCTCAGTTCTCAGTTCTCTTAAGACAGCATTATGGCTAGATCTAGCTGGCATTCATTGCGATTCGCAATTCTATTACCAGAAAACTGCACCTGACCAGACTTGTGTCTTTCGTATCCGTGTTACGAACAAAACACTTATCGGAATCATCTTCTAGTAGAACCCCCCTTTCCACCAGCTGTGCTCTCTTAGAAAAACTCCAATCGTCAACTTTCTTTTTGCGGCATTTGAGTGTCGTGAGTGGTGTCACACTGCGGGAAATGCGAATAGAATAGAACAATTTGAAGATAGTTATATGTGCAATAGATTCCTTCAAACTGGAAGAACTGGAAGTCATTGAAAGTGGATTTTTATTATCTCATTGGCTCTGGCTATAATCGAGTAATTCCCATTTACCTCGATCATTTGCTAGGATAGAGGCAACCCACATATTCTTAATAATATTCATATAATATATAGGGTTTTATAGCTATAATATTTTGCACATTTAATCCTTAAAGATGTATCAACAAATTGTTTAATTCTTTCCAAAGAAAGTATCTTTCAAAATAAGTCTGTCTTTATTTTTAAAAATTGGTTTCTTCAATGTTTGGATTGCATCATTTTCCTCTACGAAACTGCACTCATTCGTATATATAGTTTATGCATGTATGTACCATATATTTCTGTCATTCTGTGGCAGTTGTCGGTTCTTGCTCCAGTTTCGAGCTTCGTTGTCTTCGTTCTTTTTGTCGAGATTCGAGTTCGAGTGCGAAAATGAATGATGGGGCTATTCATGTGACGGGCGGTGTGTGCTTTTCTTTTTTTTATTTTTCTACGACTCTCCTGCACTTTGCCTCTCTATCCAGTGGCGGTTTTGTTGTTGTGGCTCTTTGTTTTTGTGAGCTTTTCATCGCCGGGGAAGACTTGAAGTCGGTGGCTTCTTTGGATACACTTGGATCGTTCGTTCGGGCTACACTTGGGCCCGAGCACGGAAAAGATTAAATGTTTTTAATTTTGGCTAATTTGTGACATGCGCGACCCTAATGGCTTCTTTTCACATCGTAAACTCCCCGCTCCCCCTTCCCTGGTCCCTGGTCCGGCGTTTAATTGCTCTCTAACCAAAACCAAAATAAAACTCAAAGCAAAGCCCTCTGCCTCTCCCATTTCCATTCCCCCCGCAGGTTGACAATTCTCTGGGAAAATCGCTCTCTATCTCTCTCGCTGGAAAATTAATTATGCATTTAAGGCTTGAGAAATTAATGCTTTTTTTTTGGGGGGAAGCGCTGATGTAGTCGTCAGCCTCCAACCCTTTTAATATGCTTTTATATTCAAATTATCACGCATGCCAAACAGTTTCCATGGGGCACAAACGGGGCTTTTGTTGCTGCCAAAGAAAGCCCCAACCAGAGCAGAGCAGACGCGGAGCAGAGCACTCCCAGACAGAGTCGGAATCGGAATCGGTGACGGAGACGGAGTCAAAGCCAAAGTCAAACACCACTTTGGGGCACAGAGCGCGGAGACGACGCCAAAAGCCCAAGCCCAAACCCAAGCCCAAGCGAAAGCCCAAAGACCAAGACCAAGACCCGACGACTCGCTTTTAACGAGCCCCACTGATGATGGCCAGAGGCTCTGGCTCTGGCTCTGGCTGTGGCTTTGGCTCTGACTCTGACTCTGTCGGCCCGGCATTCATGTTTATGTTTGGGTCAAAGATTTTCGATTGCCCACCGTCCACTGATGTCCACTGTCTGTCCCACTGTCCCGCTGTCCCGTGTCTCGTGGTTAGGTCCCCCGCTTTTGGAGGCAAGGTCTGCAATTAGTTCGCATTTGGGGACTGCGGTGCACTCGAGGAAATGGGTGAGAGAGCAGCATCGGACCACGATGGAGACGGACTGGGCAGGGACAGCGACAGGGAGAGGGAGACGACGATCCCAATGGGTAGTTTATGATACGACAGCGATGTGAATATGTTTGACAAACCAATAAAGAAATAATTGGAATATTAAAGCTTCACAGGGAATGGACGAATGGAAAGACGAAGCCAATTTCCGACCTTCCGATAATAAAGAACGGCGATTATACTACTACATAAAGAATATCAACATACTACATATATTTACTTATGTTTGTACATATTTCTAAATATTTGTAGCACTATTTTTGTTCTACGATTTGGTTCTATTCTGAGCTATACAACACCCTTTTTCCTTTTTGACAAAATAGTTATGTCAGAAAAGTAAAGGTAGAAAGATGAACCGATCGATTGCTGGACAGTGTCCAAGCTGTGTCTACAGAAACATGTTTGTCTTTATCTGCGACTCCTTGCATCTCCATTTCCGAATCGAAAGCTAAGGATTATTTATGTCACAACTCTTGAACAATTTGGATAATAACGAATAATCATGGCCAGGCGCCAGTCCCTAAGGGAAGCTCGATCTGATGCCGTGCATGGATTGACTGACTGACTGGGTGAAACCCAGTCAAGGTCGTTGTACCCCCAGCCCCCATCCCACAGCCCCCTGCCACTTGTGCCTCTCCTCTCGAACGGATTGGTTTAATGAGAACACACGGGTGACATCGTTGTCGCATCAGGCGCACAATTACACCGGACAATACTTCGTTGGCCGCAGCATTTATTGATGTGGACAATTTGTAATGGCATGCGATTTCCTGCCAGCTTTCAACCATTCTGCCAGTCGAAGAGGAGAGCGTCGGGTAGGGCCAGCGCCTGTAATTGAGCTCACGCTGGCAGCTGTGAGCTAATGACAAGCCGAGTCCAAGCAAAAGCGGAGAGTGCCTCGGACACCACAGGCACACGCATCAGCTGTGTCGACCAACTTTGGCCCGTGATCCCAAAGCTAACCCAACCCAAGCCAAACCATTTCCATTTCCATTCCCATTCCCAATCGCCGTTGCAGTTCCAGTTCCAGTTCCAGAGTCCCAACCCATCCCGTTGCGGGGCACTTTGCGCCATTATCTGCTGCAATTGCCACACCGCATGGGACGGGGCACCAGACACGCAAGTCGCAGCGCCCCAGCTCCAGCTCCAGCTCCTTCTGGCCCAAAGAATCCACCATCGTGCTGATATGTTGATTAGTCAATATTCCCCATTTCCATTTCCCATTCCCTGCCGCCACAGCCCGAAGACAGCATTAACCAAACCAAACCAAACCGAATGACAAAGCATTTCAGCTTTCCCCCCCGTAATCCATTTCATTCGTGGGAGTTTCAGGAACCTGGAGTCCTGAGAAGCGTTCTAGCGATAATTCATATTTCCACACGATGGGCTCCGATAGCCAAAATATGATATATTCCCATTATTTGTAAGTGTTTTATATTCAGATTAAATCAAAGTGAATTCTATTTAGTTTCCCTCTAAAACTGATTATTTACTGTAGGTATGAGTGTGTGTTCTTTTCTCTTTACTACCATAAAGCCATAGCTGAGGCACTCTCAATATTTGGTTGTTCATTAAGGGTTCTCCACCGAACAGTTGCCCTTGCATGATACTAATTTTCGTGATAATTGAAGTTCCCAATCGATGGGCAGATTATCCATATCCAGCTGTCAGTAGCCAGCCCTTGATGACAATTTTGGGAACCCTCTGCTGCAGGCAGGATCCCCTACAGAAAACCGAGAAGGAGCAGGAGCAGGGGCGGGGGCAGCGGCGACTGAAGCGGCGTGGCACTCATACGAGTATTCATTCCGTATTAGATTCAATGAGCATCAGTCATCAAGTTAAACAACTGCCGTATGGCGTATGCTGGAGTATGGAGTAACCAACCAACAGGCAGTAAGCAGTAACCAGTAAGCAGTAACCAGTTACTGCTGTAAAAGCAGCACTGCTTGAAGCGGCAAGAGCAAGAGGCAAGAGGCAAGACAAGGCTTTTTGCTTTTGCTTTGGGATTTTGCACGTTTTCGCACTGCCCTTTGGTTAATATTTACACCTCGCAGAGACGAATCCATCAAAATATGGCAACTCGTTATATGGCCAAAAGGATTGCGCGATGGGAGTGTTGGGAACTGTTGAAGGCATCAGCAGCAGCAGCAGGCAGCAGCAGCAGCAGGCAGCAGCAAAGGGGGTGGAACCCCAAGGTTCAGCAGAGATCGTTGCGGGTTGAGTTCGGTTCGGGCTCTTTGTACAGGGAGGGGCTCCAGAGGGAGGCGGACACTTGTCATGTCGCACGACTAGGCCCTGGCTATGGGCAAAGCTCGGTTCAGCCTCAGCTCTGGAGAGCACAGCACACAGTACACAGCTCCATGCACACACATCAAGACCAAGTTCAGTTTCTGTTTGAATTTATTTAATGGCATGACAAGGTCAAGACGCCACTACCATTTCCATGGACTACGCAGCCGCAGCCTCAGCGGCAGCGTCAGGCATCATCAGACTTGAGCCACGACCACGACAAGAGGCAGCTTCAGCATCAGCTTTGTCTCTGACTGGCTGGCCGGCTACCTGCCCCACGACTGTGGCCACGAACGATGGACGCGCAAGTTGGGCCGGGCCATAAGTCACAAAGCAATTACAGTGAATTGCTTTCTACAGGCCCGAGTCCGAGTCCAAGTCTGAGTCCGAGTCCGAGTCCAGGGCAAGCCAAAATAAATGGTGGAGTAGGAGCAGGAGCAGGAGCCGATCGAGCAGCAGCAGCAGCAATAGAGCAGAGCCCAGCGGCATGGACACAGCACCACAGCGGATGCAGCTGCATGGGCGACCCAGGGGCGTCGTCGTCGATCCGCACTGTGACCGATCATTGGGCAGAAGAGCGTGAAAATACTACAAGCACAAAAATTCGAAAAACAAGTACTAATACGGAAGAGCCAGAACCAACTAGTATTTAAATACTATTAATTAGATATATTTAATTTAGTTTGATTGGAAAATTCGTATCAAATTCTCATTCGTTTGGGTATACTTATATTTATATATTTTCGAAAAGTTTAGAAAAGTTTAGGGTTATTTTAGTTTGTGTAGTTTTTCCATCGGAAATTGCTCCAAAACTGCCACAAGACTAATTCCAAAACAGATGAAATTTTAGTCAGTTGCCGCCATTTGCCCCAACCAAAGATTGAATCCAGATCAATCAATTTCCGATGCGCGGCAGATGGGTAGAGCCGGAGTCCTGACCGTCGACCCCCGCACGGCGACGCTCGTGCATCCGACCCAACCAGTGCCCCAGCCAGCCAGCCAGTCGGTCCCGGCGTCCGTCTGTCCGATGTTGGAGGTGGCAAGCGAAAAGGTATTTTCGTGAACCCCGAGTTTCATAACACTATAAAGATGAAATTGAAACCGATTACCGCACTCTTGAAAAAGGAAAAAAAAACAGAAAAAAGAAAAAAGAAGGAACGAAAAAAGAAAAAAAAAACGATCAAGTACCACGAATGCTCGCGGACACATTTTACTCATGTAATTTTATTGCGGCTGCGAATGATTGGCAATTCTGGCTAAAAGACAAAACGCAGGGGAAGGCAGGCAATGGCTGCTGTGCCTGTGCCTCCTGTGCCTCCTGTGCCTCTGCCTTTGCCTGTGCCTGGCTTTTGGACGGTCCCCGATGGATGGATGGATGGATGGATGGTATGGACGGGAAAACCAGTTACCGCCGATGCACAATGGCGATGCCATGGGAATGTGCGAATGGGAATGGGGGGGAGGATGTCCAATGTCCACTGTCCAGCTCCAGCTCCAGCTCCAGGTCGACGGTTGAATCTCCTCGAAAAGAAAAAAAAAAAAAAACAAAATGTACGAGTGTGGTATGAAAGACAATGGCAAACGAAAATCGGCAAAGCCAAAGCCAAAGCCGAGGCCGAAGCCAAACAGTTAGGCGAGACACCTGCCATAGAAAGAGACTCTTTTTTTGGCTTTGGCTTTTTCTTTGTCTTTTTTTTTCGGGGTTTGAGCCAAGTCAAGCCAATCCAATCACTCAACGGCACACACACAGAGACAGGCACAGGTATTGGCGTGGAGAACGGGCTCTCAAGGAGCAGCTAAAAAGTATGGCAATCTCGAGCCATCATAAAATGTGCGAAGGAAAGCCCCGCAGTCCGCCGCCATTTGCCGCATCCACCATCCACGCCACGTCCGTGTCCGTGTCCATGTCCATGTCCGTGGTGCCCGTCCACGTACAGTGTCGTAGATCAGCCAGGGAGACTGAGAGAGAGAGAGAGTGAGGACCAAAAGCCACTTATCTCGTCTCAGGCTCAATAAGCAAACGTGCCAGCGGGAAAGGGAATGGGAGTGGGAACGGGCACAGGCACAGGCCCAAGCACAGGAATGGCAATGGGAACGGATGGGCACCGGCATCTTGCTCTCATCTCACCTGGCAGCAACAGCAGCCCATGAACCATGAGAGAATAAAAAGCAAAATAAATGTAATGCCGCATAAAAATAAATAAATAAAACCTTTCAGACGCAGCCGAAAATCATTTAGAGTAGATGAGTGTGCAACACACTCCCCACGAACACGGCCACGATCCTTTTTTAAATAGTCTTCCCAAAGTGTTACTTCTAGCCCAGGGTTCTTTCCGGTCAAAGAAGGGAAACGTAACTGGAAGCTTAACCGGAATTACTTCTTTCTTTCGTAATAGAAGGATCTGTATTTGAAGAAGAGAAAAAAGTAATGAAATAAGATGAATAGCTAGAGATTTTATTAAAGGATCACAGAAGGATCGATCTATTATGAATATCGATTCAGAAGTCAAAAGATGAAACTTAGGAATGATCTTAAATTAATCACTTAACCAACGGACTATGTACATCATTGGGAGTTTTTAAACGAAATCATTTGAGGGAGTAACTTATATTCAAAGGATTTACAGATATGGATAGCCCATGTAGTAAACGAATTATAAAGAACTTTACTAGATGATAGCCAACAGAATGGGTTTGGAATTGGAGTTTATTCATAATCAGAGTTCAATCTTGAGCGTTAGAACTGACAAAATCGATTATGGAGACTGTGTCGCTTTCATTCCCCCATCTCATATCCAGATCCAGATCTCGGTCCCAGTCAGGCGCAGATCTGGACAACCCGTGAGTCGCTGCCGATTCGAATCGGTATCTATTTGGTGTTGTTTCTGGTGTCGGGGGCTGTGAGTGAGTCGGGGGCCCAGACGACAAAGTCGATCAGGCTGCCGCTGAATGGACGAGGATCGGAGTTGGACTGAGAGCTGAGAGTTGAGGAAGGGGGCTCTGGGGCAGGTGGGTCTTCGCACCGTATGTGGTCCACTCCCTGGCTCCCTGGCTGCCTGGCCCCCTACCCGACGCCTCGGTCACTACTCCGAGGGGGATCTGGAGCCCGGGAATATCTGAAGTGTGTATGTAGCAAGAGACTCGAGGAGTCCCAGAGATATTCCCATTGAGTCGCGTACTCGTTTTTCGATTTGCACCCAGCACCCAGCACCCAACGCACTGAAATCGAATCGAAATAGGCCATGGCTCTGTGTCCGTCTGGGTCTGGCCCTGCGGTTCTCGGGACGCGGCTCAAAGTCTCTCTCCCCTGTTCCTGTTCCTCTCTGTCCGCTGGTCCAGTTCTTCTTGTTGGCGGCGGCGGCGGCGGCATCGCTTTTAGCCATAAGATCACACACTCGCGAATGCGAAGTTGTTGGCGGTTGGTGTTGGCGGTGGCGGTGGCGGTGTTCGTGTTCAAGAGGCGAGGAGAGGAGCTGAGAGGGGAGGAGAGCAGGAGGCCACGGTGATACATTTACGAGCGAATGTTACCCAATCTGACGATTACAGACACCCATAGCCCTGGCCCTGTGCAATTTGTTGCCATCTTATTTTCCCATCCTATCGACGGGCACTGCAGGACTCTTCGTTTTGATACTGCCGCCATTTGGCGGAATGCCCATTGCGATGGCCATTGCCGATAAAAAAAGTGCGCCCTCCTCTCCCGCAAGATCATTTGCATCCAGCCAGCCAGCCAGCCAGCCAGCTGCTGAAGCCAATAACTAATCACTCATCGCCCGGATACTTCCGCTTCCATCTTTCATCTGCCAGCACAAGATTCATATCCTGGTGTGCAAATCAATAAACTTTTCTCTTCTCCACCACCAGAACATAAGCCTAGGAGTACGAGGATGAACGTAGGAGAACTCTTATTTAAAAGCAGATCTTAAAGATCTTTAGCTAAAAGTTTCTTGGACAGATAAAGATACAAAGTTGGAGACTTTTTCCACCTGCTTCTAACCCAAAAACCGAACTTACATTTCGAATTGTGTGTGTAATAACCGATATCAGATGAAAGCGAACGAAACGGCAACGAAATACGAGAAATAACTTCAACATAAACATAATAAAGGACATGGCCCCTCGAGTATGAAATTCGCATAATTTAAGAGACCCAATACCGATCCCCAGACCAAGATCTTCAGTGGCATGACAGAGCCAGAGAGCCAGAGCCCAGATAATCATTTAATGCCGTCCGAACAGGGAACGCCCCTGGATAAAAAACTGGTACCGCGACGAGAGCTAATAACATAACCCTCCCAGCCAAAACCACACGAGTACGAGTGCGACTACGAGTACGAATACGAATACGAATACGAGTATATATCCAACTCTTGGACTCCGACGTCCTACCACTCGAAATGCTCTTTTCTGTTTTTTTTTTCTTTTTTGGTCTCCCCCCATTTGTTTGCCTTATTCGCTGGCTTTTCGGGATTGACAGGCTCTCGAGAGAGCCTTTCGCAAGTGTTTTCGGGCGACACAATGCACCTTCCAAACACACACAGACACACGCTCCGCTCCGGTTCCTTTTTGGGCCGAGAACCGGGGTTTGGATTGGTTTGGTTTAAGGTTTTGGTTTCGGAGGAGGCGACCAACTATTTTTCCCCGTTAACATGTTCACTTCTCAAGTGCTTCCTTTGTGACTGACTGACTGACTGGCTGACTGGCTGGATGGCTTGACTGGGCTGACTGAGCGCCTGTCTACCTTGTATGAGGAGGCCCTGGACGGTCGCTGGCTCGGCCGGCATATAAACACTGACACTGCCATGACGGGTGCCTTTCAAACGAAACGCAAACGCGAACCGCCGAATGCCAAGTCCCCATTCGCAGTCGCAGTCGCAGTTCCAGGTCCCCAAACCCAAACCCGAACCCAAACCCAGACCCAGACGAAGTCGCAGTCCCAGTCCCAATCGGAGTCCCTGTCCCAGTGTCAGTTGCAGTGTCAGCTCCGGAGAGAGTCACAGCCGAAGAGTCAGAGCGCGTGAGCAAAGATTATACAGTAGATGCTCCCAAGAATGGACTAATTGGGGTTAAGAATGTTTACTCCTTTGACAAATAAGAGTTAACCTTTGAAAATACTGCAGCGATCAAGGGTTTTTTATTGCAATTAAAAACTAAAATACAAATCAAAACATTTGAAATCATAAAGTTTTAAAGTATATAGAAAATATGGTCTCAAAATTAGAAGATTTCAAAAAAGTTCCACATGATAGACACTAAATTTTTTCGTTTTCTTCTTAAATAAATTAGCTTTGGATGATTTTTAGTAAATGGTTGGGCTATGGCTCCATAAATATATAAATATTAATGGAAAGAGTCTAATATTTGCAGAACTCAAAGATACAGGAGATGGATAGACAAAAGATAGATTGCAGATACAGATTCGATAGTAATATTGAATAATATTGTAATTTCCCAATTTTGTTTTGAAATGTCAGAGATTGCCGTCTTGGAAGATTGTTCACCTCTATGCAGGGTCCACTGTAACGTCAAACACAACTTGAGAATGTTGTTCCCTCGCCAGTTGACGACGCCAAACGTCGTCGTTGTTGTTAACCCTTGTGTGCCGTGCCGTGTGCCGTGCGGGCAAGGATTATGATTTATGCGGAATTGTCACGCCGCTGACAAAGTCAAGTCGTGTGTGGCTGTGGCTGTTGCTGTTGCTGTGGCTGTGGTGCCTCTTCAGTTCCAGTTGCCGTACCCGTTCCCCCCAATGGATCAACTGCTAATGGCTTGCCGGGGGATCACTTGAGCGGCGACAGAGACAACAAGAGACAGACAGGCGAGAGAGACAGCCAGAGAGGAGACAATGACAACGAAAGAGATAGAGACAGAGACAGAGAGAAACGAACGACCAATGGACGGGACGGGAGACGGCTCACCAAAGGGTTAATGCCGAATTTCAAAAGACTTTAATGAAAAGTTTAGTCGATTTGACGTCGCACTCGAAAAATCGCTCTTGCCTCAGTTCCAGTCAAAGTCACACACAGTCACCTCCCCCCCCATCCACCCGGATAACCCCTGTACTACCATTGAAAACTGAACGGGGAACGACAGCAAAAAAAAAAAGTCAACCTGGTTCGAAGTCAAAGTCGAAGTCGAAGTCGACATCGCATCGCGTCCGTGGCACGACAACACGACATCATTTTGTACGTCACTCAAAAACGTTCGTAGGCTGTCAGGGAGACAGTTCAAAAATGAAATATATACATACATATATGTACATACATATGTATGTACGTACATATAAATTATAAAAAATTCTAAAACGCAAAAGAGAGGGAAAGACAGAGAGGCAGACAGACAGACAGTCAGTCAGTCATTGATTGAACATACACCTCGGACCCGTAAGCGACGCCACCTGGGATCCAAAGGAGAGGGTGCCGGGTGGGTGCTCTGAAGTGCCGTTGCCATTCCGTAACGATGACACGGACACATGGGAGACGGAAGCCCGGGAGCCCGGGAGCCCGAGAGCCCGGGCCACGGATACGGATACGACGAACCCCAGACGCTATGGCCCCCCAAGTGTCATTGTCGTCGTCGTCGTACATTTTGATTTTATTATTGATTCAATTACAACGTCAAGGGGAAAATACTACTCGTACTTTTGCAGAAAGACAGTCCCAGGCGCCGGAAAGGGTCAGGGATCAGGGCAGAGAAATAGTTTATTCTCAACCCCAACCGGATACATATGTACAAAGCCTATAAAATATTCAGTTGCAAAGTGCAGTTAGACCGAAGGACGATTTCCTTAATGAATCAATAAACCATCGATCCAAATGCCATGCGGCGACATTCACGGCTTTTCAGCAGAATAATCAAGCCCGGGGGATCTGTTATAGATTTGATAGATGTTGATTTGTTGACATGTGCCCCATGCCACACAAAGAGTCGTAAATAATGCACACACAGCCAGCCGATAATTCCGCTAATGAATTGCGCCAATGTTTGCGTAGTTAAAACTGTTAACTGTCGAAGTCTCCTAAGCTCAAAGCCCAAAGCCCCCCATCAAAACCAACAAAGTAAGCGAAACCCAAAACACAAAACAGGGCCTATCGAGCACTGGTATGCCCTACAGCATGCCCTACACTTTTCCCCACCAAAAGGGACAAAATAGAATACTATACATAGGTCTTGCAATTAATTTAATAAGTTACCAGGAAAAAGGGGTATTAGAATGGAACCCATCACCAGAGATCATTGAACCCTAGACAGGCCTTGCACTGGTTATGGGATGTTCTCTCTCTCTCTACTAACCCTTCCTTGTGGCGTAGGGGTGCAGAGTGTAGGGTACAGCCGACTTGCTTCTGATTCTCATTGTGTTTGACCAAAAAAATACCTAAATGGTACTGCTAATAAGCCGTTTAAATTTGGTTTATACTCTTTTGTTGCTGTGTGCTGTGTGCTGACTGGTGTGTGCTAATGACAATATTATTTGATTAGCTCGTTTAATTGGTTTTCTTTTTACACTTTTGTGTCATACGCGCTGTCAACGTTTGGTTTCACATGTCCGTCGATACGCGCTTCGAGACGGCCTACAAGGTCCATAGGCTCGGAGATGATGGATGGGGCGGAAGATGGAACATAAGTAACTATGACTTATGACTATTCTTTGTTGATATATTTTCCTCTATTTGTGCATATATGTATTTATTTATTCTTCTATCCTTTTGAGGCACTTTTATTTGAATTTTTTGCATAAAGATTACATTGATTTTGAATACTAGACATTTACTTGTTTTAGTTTATTGATCTCTATTCTCTGTTCAAATATTGGCTCTTAATTATCTTATTATGTATACTCTCAACATGTTCTTAATGGCAATTTTTATGCCTAATTTCATATATGTATTCCTATATTTCGCCATTAAAAAAGCGCATCTCTTAGTCGCCTAGAACCCCCCCTGCCTTCTGTTAGATACCTTTTTTTCGGGTGTGTGCCCAGGCACTTGGCACATTTGTCGTATCGTTTTAGAGACGACTCGGATTAAATATTATGATCGTTTATTATATTTTGTCATTTGATTTAAATTAACACCATTTCGTTGGGGCACCCAAGGGGTATGCGATTTGCGGCAGTTCCAAAAACCAAAACCAAAACCAAATCGATATTTAACCGCTACCGTGCGGGCCATAGACTCGATGCGATATGATATTTCTTGCATGGATGTGTGAAATATTTCAATGTGGTTTATACTTTTGTGTCTGTGAGTGTTTGCGTCCAAGCACTTGACATTTCTTGGATACCCGAACACATCGACTAACCATCTACTCTGCTCTGCTCTCCATTTTCAGATCCCAGCACTGTCCAGCAGTTGGGAAGTAAAAGTCGGATCACGGTTACGGTTACGGTTACGGTTACGGCTGCGGTTCTCTCTTCACATGTAAGTAGTGTCTGCCACAGAATAAAAGTTAGCTTGACTTCCTCATTGCCCTCTCCGGTCGGTTGGTCGGTCGGTCGGTCGGTCACTCATAAGCCATTTTGACAATGTCCCAAACAAACTAATTTTTATATCTCTATAGAGCCCGAGAGCCGAGATGGCCCCAGATTCGCTTCAGATACGGCACAACACAATAGAGTCACAAAGCTATTAAAAACTGATATAAATCTCATTAAATGCGATGCTTGTAGCAGATGAACAAAGCCGCCGCCTTGGCCGCCTCGGCCTCTTGCCAGTTGCCTGTTGCCTGTTGCCTTGCCTTCAATCAATCGTTTGTTTCGCTCCCGGCTACAAACAAGAATGGCTCTTGTGCTGTGCTCTCGCCCTGGTCTCGTCTCCGCTCCGGAATGGATCGGAATGGAGACTGAAGATCGCTTTAGTTCGGTCTCGGTCTCCACTCCACTCCAAAATGCCATGGCCAGGCCCAGAGATCAGAGCCTGAGTGCTCCTCGCTCTCCGCCAGATTAGAGCTTACCCCAAAGTCGGACTCAGAGTTCGGTCATCACTTTGGTGACGCCCCGAAAAAAGATACAAAAAAAAAGGAACTACACAAAAGCACTGTAACAAATAAATTGTAAAGAGTGCAGTAGTTTCCCGTTGAACTATTATGGCAATTCCTTACCATCCAAAGGGGAACTGGGGCTTAGAAGATCATCTTGAATGGGGATTGTTTTCATATAATAGCTATCATATTTACTCGTATTCTTCTAAATCGTAGATGCATTCCATTCTTGCTTTCATTACCATCCGATCCCCAGCTCCATTGCAGAGTTGTGTGCTGTATCGGACAACTCATTAAGAGAACTTGATTTCGTGAAAGTGTGCCCCAGTGTGGTGTTCCGAGATTCAGTCCAGATATCCCATAGATATCCCAGTAGCCCCAACATCACACTTTCCTCCTAAACAGCGCACCTCCCTGGCAGCAGCGGCAGATCATATTGATGCGGCGGTGCGGCTGTCCGCGTCGTGTGCGCTTGAGGGCCTAACCCAACCATTCCACTTATTACACAGTCTAAGTCCCGGATTACGGGTAGTCAGCCGCTCAGACAGGGCAGCACCAGCACCAGCAGCAGCAGCTTACAGATCGGAGGAGCTCCTGCTGTGCAGTCAGACCCAAAACATCACATCTGATCGGCTGAGACACTCGGCTGGGTAGCGCCACTGTACCCCCAGAGCACCCAGAGCAAGCAAAGCACCCAGAGAACCCAGATCCAGGCTCCAGAGACCCCAAAACCATGTTCGTGTTCGTGTTCGTGCCGTGTCCTTTCCATTGAGCCTCGTCTGTTGGCGCTCTCTTGGCTGTGCCGTGCCGTGCCGTGCCGTGGTGTGGTGCAACCAGCGGCTTCCGTCAACGATCCCATAAGATCCCATTTGCATATCGAACAACAACACAAAAAAAAAGAAGAAAAAAAAAGAGAAAAAAAAGGAGAAAAAAAGATGTGAGTTTTTTGTTGAAATCACTTTGTTAAGCTTTGTTGTTCGGCAGCAGTCGGGGGCGATCAGAGGCGTTCATAATCAGAACTGAAGTGATGCCGTGGTCACGGCGCTGTCGACTCTCCGCTCGGATCGGTTGGGATCGGATCGGATCGGGTCGGGGACATTGGGCATTGGGCATTAACATCGGGCCGGGCTTTGACGGCGATCACTGCCCAACATATCTCATATGCAGCAAGCCGTGTTGACACTTTTTATGTGTTTCATAAATTAAGTTTTACAAAATAGAGCTGGACTGGGTCTGGGACTGGGACTGGGGATGGGGCTGGGGCCCTCCGTCGAGTCGGGCTTGTGTGTTGGAGATCTGTGGGACACTCACTTCGCATTGGATTGGTATCGTATCGTATCGTATCGTATCCGAACGGAACGGAACGGATCGCCTCGACTCTTGCCGCGTTTAATGGTTGACATTTGAAATTTTCTGTTGGTCGACTTTAACACGCATTTATGGCTTCTGCTTTATGGCCTTCGGAATGCGTTAAAAAAATGTTCCTTATGACTGCTCGGCTGCTGCTGATTCCATGCGATAAAGCCCAATAATAAAGATGATTGGTGTCTGGAATGCCATTTTTATCTTTTCTTTCTTTTTTTTTTCTTCTTTAGGATACACACATACATACATACACTCGTACACGTCTCACAGCTTAGCGGCAATTTTGTTGTGAGACGAAAATGAGTTTCATGTGAAATTCAAAATTGAAAGGAGGTCCAGACTGCCGCCTGTGCCCCATCAACAGTTTGATGGATATGGCAGGATGGATACGGCTCGAAAATTGGCCATCAGAATCAATAAAGAGGATAGTAGGGATTTCCATAACCAGAGAGCTAAGATACAGTGATCTCAAACGTTAGTTAATGGGTTTTCAGATGGTCCTTGGGATAATGTATACTGATGATTTGTTTGGAAAACTATAAACCATAAAGAAGGGAATAGAATACTATGTATCCGCCAGATACTTTATCGGTGGGTTGTTCAGTATTTAAGGCACGTGTAATCGGTGTCTTAAAAACATCATAAAACATGATCGAAAGCCAAAGTCCGATATGATACTTAATAAATGAATCCTGGTACTTAATGAATATCTTAAATGAAACCCTTAGTAAGCCAAAGCCAGCTGTCGTGTGGCAGCTTTCCGGGGAACAGCTAGGGTTACAATGTCCGCCTGAACTGTCCGTAAATATAGTACACAAATTACAGGCCTGACAAACAACGGGGGGGCATTAAATAACTGTCACTTTGATGCAATAACAGATCAGATTGATACAATTGTCGTCTGGCTGTATACCCGGCCATATACTTACAACCTACGGTGGCACATACACACGAGATCGGTGATCGGAGATCGGCTTGGACAGAACTGGTTTGGTTAGAACTCGAATTCGGAGCGAGCCAAAACAGAAAAGAGCAAAAATAAACAGAGATACTCGAAAGAGTGGGGTGGAGAGGGAGAGCAAAAGCAATTAAAAGCGGCCGAGACTGTCGCCCCTGTTCATCTCTGGGTGCCAGATTCTGTAGAGAACTGAAACGTAATCGAAATAAATGTCATTACACAGCACAGCACAGCAAAAACTACAACAGACCACAGACACCACACCACACCACTCCACGCCGAACAGGTGGCAATTAAAATACAATTTGTATACCATTTAAATGACTCTGGCCAAGATGACATGTGTCATGCAAAGGCACAGTCCAAAGACAGTCGGCCGGCCGGCCAGCCAGCCAGCAATATAATAATAGTGTCAGATCAGAGAAAACTCCCATATCGGGCACGGGTATAAAGTACTCGTAGAAAACTGTCAGCTTAACAATGGCAAAAAGCATGAAAAAGTATGGTCTGCTTTTTATTGTTTTAATCGGGATTCATTGATGGGATCTACACATTTTATCCACCGTCAAATAAACAGGATTATTTCCGTATCGCTTGGAAAAATCTCTATAGCAGCGATAGACCTTTAGGCAAAGGTATCTTTATTGGAACATTTTTTGTAGCTTAGCCATAAAATAAGTCATTATAATAATGATTGTTTCCAACCCCAAAATCATGGAAAGATCTTAATTATATTCTTTAATATCTTTCAAAAGAAGAGAATATTCTTGAATCAGCCTTAGAATCTATAAAATATGATCAATATTCCTAAGAGCTATAATAGTACCAGTAGTTATACATATACATATATGGGTACTTTGTATTCATTATCTCACAATTTATTAGCATCTTGTGTTAAAAAATTCGTCCCCAAGACGCAGTCGTCAACTAGCAGTTCGTCAAGAGATCTTGCGCAGTGATCGCGATCGCGATCTCGATCTCGATTTTGATCGCGTTTGAAGATCACGATCAGAGCCAGTTTTGGCCAATGGCTGGGGTCGGGAGATCTCGACTCTTGTGGCGGTGCCCAAGAATGTGACATGGCATCTTGAAGTGGCCCCAGTCATGGACAGCACGAAGAGACGCTCTTCTGCTCGCACTCGCACATTGTCATGTCACGGCGGGCTCTCCACTCCACTGCCGGACTCTCCAACACTGGCCCAGTGTCCATCCCATCCCATCCATCCACTCGGCGCACACTATACAGTGCGATCACTGTGACTGTATGTGTCTGTAGGTATGGCTGTGTGCACCTAAGTGTCTGTCCTCGCGTTCGCCGGCTCTCCAGAGCCCCCTGAAGTGTCCACTCAGAATTTGTCACATCATTATTCTTATTTTTCTTTTCAATAATCATATGTACACACGAGAGCACACACATCGCCCGATGGCCCGATGGCCCGTTGGCCCGATCGCCCGTGATGTGCTGATGTGTGCCTGGGAGGTCTCCGGCTCCGGCCACTTCGTTAGGCTTCGTTTTCGGTGGAAAACTCCTTGAGCACTCTTTGTGCTTATACTCGTTGTGGGACAATGTTTCAGATGAAGAGAAGATATGGCCCAAGGGCCACTGGGGGCGGCCCAGAAACTCGTCGCGACCACGGCCACAATGCCACACAGCTCGAAGAGCTCTGAGGTGTAGTAGAGCTTATACCTAGGGTTTGTAACTTTAAGTTCGGAAATAATCGGGGTAATAATCGCGGAACAGGAATCGATAGGGAGTATATTTTTGTAGCCAGTTTCTTCTGGGAAACTTTTCATCCTTATATCTAGTATATTTGGTATTTTAAGTATTTCTAGTATATAGTTTATGCTTTCAAATCCATTTGTTATAAAAACCTTTTCTCTTTGTATTATTTATTTCCAGCCATTGCATGGAATTGGAAGGAGTTGAAAGACGGAGGAGGAGGAATAGAGGAGGAGCATCGTACCACAACGAATCTATATGCAACTGCTATACACATCCTATATCTAGTCTACGATATTGTCAGAAATATACCGATTAACTGTAGTTTGTAAGCCGCTTGATGAATATTGGTCAGGAGAAGCATCCGCACTTGCATCCGCATCCGCAGCAGCAACAGCAGCAGCAGCATTCGCATCCACATCCGCAGACAAAACAGCAGCAGCAGCAGCAGTCACATCCCCAGGTCAACAACAGTATCAGTCGTCTCACAGATCTTTCCAGTCCGCCGGCTCCTGGTAGTCCATCGTCGGGGGCCATCCCTATCGACTATCCCTATCTGCTCGGCTACCGCCTGCCGCTGAACCACGGCCATGAGAGACATCCAGCGCACCACCAGAGTCACCACCACCATCACCACCCCCACCACCAGCATCAGCATCCATCGATTGGCAATCTTAGGCGCTCCAGCTCCCCCGTGCCCCTGCCCGTTCCGATGGTGATGACACCCAGTCGCCGCAGTTCGCCGCCTCTGCCGCTACCACTGACGTTGCCGCTGCGCCATCCCCTGAACCTGAACCACAGCCACAACCACAACCACAGCCACAGCCACAACCACAACCACAATACCCATACCAATGCGAGTGTGGGCGGGAGCCATCAGTCTATGAGCGCCCACTTCTCGTCGCTGGCCCACGCCCAGCTGCATCTGCAGAGCCAGCTGCACCAGAAGCTCTCGGCGGCCAGCTACTTCCGCAATCCCTCGCCCTCGCCGACGGACAACAACACGAACACCACCGGCAGCAACAGTCGGAACCACGCCGCCTGCTCCACGGCCCCAGCCTCGACGGCCGTGTCCCCGCCCGCCACGAGCATGAGCATGAGCACCGCCCAAATGAATCCGCTGAGCGATCTGCAGAACATGCAGCCCTTCGACTTTCGAAAAATCAGCTCGGCCAGCCTGGGGGCCTTCTCCACGCCGCTGCCGCTGCCGCCCAGCCCCACCGAGTTCGTGCACCACCACCAGCAGCATCTGCAGCAGCAGGCGGTGCAGCAGGCCGCCGTTCTGGCCCAGGCCCGGCGACGGATCAGCGAGGCCAGCACTCCGGGGGAGAAGAGCGCCGCCGTGGCAGCTGCCGCTGCCGCGGCTGCAGCAGCGGCTGCCCAGAGCAATCAGTTCTTTAGCGCCATGGCCATGGCGGGGCATCCGTTGCCGTACCACCTGCCGCCGCCGCCGCCACCGCCGCCCCCACCGCAGCAGTCCTCGTCGCAGTCCTCGTCGTCCTCGCAGTCGCAGAGCAATCAGACGGCGGGCGACCGCTCGGAGATGGGTCATGGCCATGGCCATAGTCACGGCCATGGTCACGGACACAGTCACGGCCACGGTCACGGTCACGGCAACCATTCGCCCAGTCAAAATCACAGTCACCAGTATCCGCATCCGCACCAGCACCCACATCCTCACCAGCATCCACATCCGCACCAGCATTCGCATCAGCAGCACTCGCACTCGCACCACCAAAAATCAACCACCGGAGGAGGAGGTGGAGGTGGAGGAGGGGCAGAGGAATCCTCGGGCAAGTCCTCGCGTCATTTGGATAAAGGCAGCAATAGCTGTTCCTCCTCCACCGCCTCAGGATCGGGCTCTGGTTCCGGCTCCGGATCAGGCTCGGGCGGATCTGGGGGCTCCGGCTCGAGCTCCCAGCGCATGACTCGCCTGGCCCTGTCCTCCAACCTCCGCTCTGGCCGCAAGACGCACTCGCCCGGCGGTGGTGGTGGCGGTGGCGGCGGCAGCAAGCGCCAGTGGGGCTCAATGCCGGCGAATTTGGGGACGCAGTTCATCAATCCCGTGACCGGCAAGAAGCGGGTCCAGTGCAACGTCTGCCTGAAGACCTTCTGCGACAAGGGCGCCCTCAAGATCCACTTCTCGGCGGTGCACCTGCGGGAGATGCACAAGTGCACCGTCGACGGCTGCAGCATGATGTTCAGCTCGCGCAGGTCCCGGAACCGGCACAGCGCCAATCCCAATCCGAAGCTCCATTCGCCGCATCTGCGACGGAAGATCTCGCCGCACGATGGCCGGAGTGCCCAGCCGCATCCGTTGCTGCTGCAGGCCCCCAACGGTATTATGGCGGGGCTGGCGCCCTTCGGCAGCTTCCCCCTGCTGACTCCGCCCCCCGATCTGCGCCACCATCCGGCAATGGGCGGGGGATCGGCCATGGATCTGAAGCACGGACAGGAGTATCTGCAGCGTTCGTACATGGAGAACGGGGGCATGCTCGTGGGCGGACGCTTCGAGGGTCAGGGGCAGAGGCGCAAGGCGCTGGAGGTGGAGGCGGACGACGACGAGGATGACGACGAGATACTCGAGGTCGGCATCCACATGCCCGACGACGATGATGACGACGACGATGGAGACGGGGATGGGGATGGCGAGGACGATGACGACGATCCCGATGGCGATGGCATTGTGGTGGTGGGCGACGAGCTGGACAGCATACCGGACAGGCCCGGCCATGGCCACGACCAGGACTTCATGCTGGACCAGGACCAGGACGAGAGCGTCTCCAGCCACAGTCACAGCCACAGCCACAGTCAAACCAAAGAGCAGCCCAGCCCGGGCAAGGGGACGGCAGACGGTCTGGAGGCCATGGACGAGCAGCACGACGACTCGCCCAGCCATGGCCATGGCCAGATCTCGGCCAGCAAGCGAAAGCGCAAGAGCCAGAACCCAGTGCGCTGCACGGTCCAGTCGGACGAGAACTCCTGCGAGAACTCCCTCGACTACGATGTGGCCGCCGATCTCTCCATCAAGAAGATTCGATTGGGCGGCGCGACGGATGGAGGAGTGGTGGCAGGAGCAGCAGGAGCAGGCGCCACAGCAAAAGGAGCGAGGGAGGAGCACGCTTCATCAGCCAAAGAAACGGAAATGGGGCTCACGAGCTCCAGCTCCAGCAGCGAGTCCACCAAGGCCATCCCCTCGCCCCCACTCACGCCCTATACGACGCCCGGCGATGGGAGGCCACCCGTCAGCATCAAGACGGAGCTGCCGGATGAAACGGAGGCCGATGCCGACACCGAGGCAGAAGCCGAGGCGGAGGCGGAAAAGGATGCGGGAACCACGCTCGACCTCTCGCTGGCCTCGGCTGGCGGCGGGGCCATCAAGCAGGAGCCGCTGGAGGATCTGGCCCTTGGCTATGATAACGATGAGAATCGCTATCTGCGCATCAAGCAGGAGCTTCTCGGCACCGACGAGGTCCAGGACTGCAGCAGCAGGATAAACAACAACAACAACAACAACGTGCTGACGGACACACCTGGCGGGGATTTGCTCAAGGCGGCGGCGATCAATGGCGAGGACGATGAGGAGGCGGCATACCTGCACGAGGGGGAGACAGAACGCGAGACAGAGCCAGAGCCAGAACCGGAACCCGAACCGGAGCCAGAGCCGGAGCCGGAGGTGCCCATTGACAAGGAGAACCCACTGAAGTGCACCGCCTGCGGGGAGATCTTTCAGAATCACTTCCACCTGAAGACGCACTACCAGAGCGTGCACCTGAAGCTCCACCACAAGTGCAACATCGACGGCTGCAATGCGGCATTCCCCTCGAAGCGCAGCCGCGATCGCCACAGCTCCAATCTCAACCTGCACCGGAAGCTGCTCTCGACCAGCGATGACCACGGCCACCTGCCGCCCGGCCCCTGCCCTGGCCCCGGCAGTGGCACCGGGGACTCGCTGCTGGATCTCATGAGCCTCAATGTGAACCTCAACAACAACAAGGGTGGCGGCTTCGGCGGGTGCCCGCCCGTGGGAGTGCCCGGCAACATTCAGGCGGAGATACTGGCCCGCATCTGTGCCGGGGCCCATGCCCACGGGCTGAGTGTGCCGCTCTGTTTCGAGGCACTGCAGCATCGCTTCGCTGTGGGTCACGGCCATGGTCACGGGCACGGGCAGTCGCCCACAGCATTCGGGGACGGCGGTCCGAACGCGAACGCCTTCATGGGGAGCGGCGATCCGAGGCTGTTGCTCAATCATGGCGGGAATCCGTTGCTCTTTGCGGGATTGCCGCGACTGCCACGCTTCCCACAGCTGGCGCCGCACATGCTGGCCGCGGGTGCTGCTGCCGGCGGGCTGGGACCCTTCTGCAGACGCACCTCCTCCGACTCGAATTCGCAGCACTCGATCACGCCGCCGGTATCGAAGGGCTCGCCCCAGCCCCAGTCCCAGTCGCAGTCCCAGTATCTGCGGCCACGATCCCGTTCTGGTTCGCCGGACTATGAGATGCAACAGCAGCAGCAGCCTGCGGCAGCAGCAGCAGCAGCAGCGGAGGAGCAGGAGGCGGGCCAGAGGCAGAGTCCCGATCGCATATCATGACCATGTACCTCGTACTATGCCAAGGCATTGGCATTTTATCACTAAAATCAACGATCGACGATCAACGAGCCGCCGCCGCCGACGCCACCGCCGCCGCCTTGGCCAAAATCCCACGTCATGCGCACTCACACACCCAAAACACACACAGAATATATATATATATACAGTATATATATAGTATATTCGTTCATGCAATATCAGGCTAAAACGTAGGACTACAGCATTGCTCATAATTCACATCGATTAAAGGAGGGAGGTTGGGGTGCCCTGCCCTGCCCTGTCCTGCCCTGCCTGGCCGCTCATAATACAACAAAATATACAATATACAATTTTACTAGGCTAATGCTAATATAAAATATTAGATGGATCAACTAGCATTTTTTTTCTATACATATGAGTATATACACACACACACACACACACACGTATATGTATGTATATGTATGCGAGAGTCCCTTTTTTTTAAACTTGTATTTATAAAATGGATAAAATGTTTGTTGTTTTATGTACACAAGCGTCGACGTTGTAGAGAATTGATAAATGAATGGAAGGACGGACACGGGAAATGGGAGATGGTAAAATATCGAGAGAATGTGGGATACTTATATTAACAAGAAGTACTAAATAAATAATTAACGATTATATATTGTTAGTGATACTCGATTATGTAAGTACCGTTTAGCCACTAAGCCAGCGCCTAATAATTTTTTTTTTTTTTTTCGCTATCGTAACTGAATCCCTAAGTGTATTTGTATATGATATAGAAACGATGATGAGTCAACGACGAAACGCTTGCTAGGAAGAAACCAACAAAAAAAAACTGATTACTGATTACTGATTAGTGACTACCGATCTATGATCACTGATCTGATACTATCTGATACATCGCGATGATCCAAAACCGAACCGAACCGAAGTTGTGTTGTTTTCTTTTTATCACAAAACCAATCCTAAAGTAATTATATAGTGAGTTAGTTAGTTCTGAAAACAGTAACCAGGCAAATACCTTCAACTCATATTTAAGCTATATATGTTTGCAATAAAATATCAATGAAAAATCATAAATTATACGGCTATTTGTTCTTGTGGGGGGTGTTTCGGGGAGCCCCGATTCTGGGATTAACAGATCTGCTGTCTAAAGACGGTTATAAATGGTCACAATATGGGCTGAATAGAAAGCCAAGGACTGTGTATATTGTTGCTGGATTCTGGGGAATGACTCAGCTGACGATCAAGCGAAGCTGTGTAGACAGCTGTCTGGTCCATCTCGCCAACTTCTTGGTATGGAACAGTCTTTTCTAGCACTCAGACTTTCTTCTGTGACTTTTTCCACTGAGAGCTTTTTGCCTGAAGAGTGAGTAAATGAGTGAGTAAGTAAATACCATCCGGTGCCAGGTTTTGAGTACTGATTGAATCGCTATGCGTCGATTTGCTTCGATTCCATGGCAAAATATGGAGTTGCAGAGCACCTTAAGCAATACTCGTTGTTAAATTTTAATAGGCTTATTTTATAGTTACTGTTTTAGGCATAATTACAGTGGATATCGAAATGTAGAAACAGCTCTTAATATGCTCGTAAATGGCCACAGAATAGTCATCTCGTAAGGAGTGCAATAAACCCAACAAAATCAAAACTACTATTATTAAAGATGGTGTAATATGGCTTAACATTTGAAACTATTTGAGAGTCTCATTGGTTTTTTGGCAGGGGGTGAAGGGGACTCTCTTTTTTTGTTTTGGCCAATTTTAAAGAATAGTTTGGAAATTGTAGTCACATGTAGGGGAAAAGCAATTGCAAATTGCAAAACTGATAATAATTGGGATTGCAGATAGTGCTAGCTTAAAATGCAAAATGGAAGTTGGGAATGGTTGTGTTCGGTTCGCCTCGAAAAGGGTTGATTCTAGCGAGCCATTTAATTTTAGATCGATTAAGGGAGCTCGTAAATTTAGCTGCCTTTGGGCCCTGTCCCGGCACTGGCTTTGGGACTGGGACTGGCACTGGCACTGGTACTGGCACTGGCAATGCGAGGGCGTCAGTGTCCAAATAAATAAATGCAGCGACGTCGTCCTCGTATGGGTACCGCAAGTACTCGTATCGTATCTGCACATGCTTGCTGGCAGGGCAGTGTCTGTAGGGTGTATCTTATGGATAAATGGTTGGTGTGTGTACGTGTGTGTGTGGTTGTCCATGTCACCCCTGGGCCTGGGCCTGGGCCACACCGACGCCATCACCATTGCAATGGCAATGGCCCTCCCCTAGGACGGGCAGGAGCCAGAGCAGAGCCCGGAGCAATAGCACACCACACGTACAGAAAATAACAGAGCCCGGAGCCAGGGCCAGAGCCACAGCCAGAGCCTCGGTGTGGTGCAATTTATTTAAAGTAACATTTTAGTGTTTCCTTCCGCTGAAATTCGTTCTCTTCCTTCCTGTTGGCAGGACTCGTACTCGTACTCGTACTCGTGCTCTGTCTCTCTATCCTGTCCTGTCCTGTCCTGTGCTGTCCTATCCTATCGTATCGTATCGTATCGAGGCCCCAGCTCGAACCTGAACCCGAGACGAGACCGAGGTGGAAAAACAACAGATTGTGGGTAAATAAAATTGCCACAATGTTATCGTTAAGCCTGCAGCGGACACGCAGAAAACAACGGCAACAACAAACAGTTAACAGCCATAAGGAACGGGGTATCCGCATCCACATCCACATTCACATCCACCTCCCTATATACCACACATGTACATACACACCCATACTCGTGCACTTACTCCTCCATTACATACGATTGTATGCTGCCATATGGTGTACCGAGCACACTCGTAAAAGCACTTGTGTGTGTGTGTGTGTCGTCCTCGTATCTATGAGCATGTTTCTTACATTCGCGACCTTAATACGAACCGCTTAAATATATGCCATTTAGTGGCGCCAAGCCGGAACAATGTATTTTTGGTGGAACATCATCTGAAATGCGAGCTATAAGACGCGAGTATTCCAGCCCGTACCCATAAATAAGGGAAGATCCCATGGTACTATGGTCCTACATATATACCAAATAATTGAGTTTCCACACACTGTAATTATTTTATACTATATTCGGGCTATAGAATACTCCCAAGAACGATCTTGAATCGGGCAAAGCCCAAGGTTCAACATCTTGTATTCACGATCGGGTGATTTGGTTTCCTTGAAGCTTGCAAACATGCTCCACTTTTTGGAGGCAGAGCTAAGAATGTTGAGAGTCCATCGAAATGTTGAAGGAAAGGTGAAATGAGACACCATTTGGCTAAGTTCTACATTAATATGCATGAAAAGTTGGCTGGTCGATCCATCATGGAACGGCAATGGGAGAGCAGAGTGTTCCTTTATTTATTAAAGGGAAAACGGGAAAGAACAACAACCACACGAGCAGACACGGGCTGCTCTCAGAGCCTCTGTGATGTGGTGTGAGGGCCACTTAAGAAATCAGCAACAATAACTCTCCATGGGGATAAGCCCGAGCTTCAGCGAGAGCCACCCCTTGCCCACTTCGGGAACCCTTTTGTCTCTCCTGGTGACTGGTGGAAAAACTCTCCTCCACCCATCAGTCCATCCATCCATCCATGCACGACCTGACCTGACCTGACCTGACCGTACCGTACCGTCCCTCCATCCATCCATCCTTATCGGTGTGATTCCAACGGCACAGAACGAATTAAATGCTTATATGAACAACAAAAAAAAGACCTGACAGAGCTTTTGGCTTCAATGTCAAAGAGTTTCGAAAGTATTTGGCAGGTCGAGCAGCTCAAGGACCGATGTTTGAATACCCTGTAGGAAAACACCAGCAGATGACACAAGAGGCCACCTGTAGTCCATTCTTTAGTCCTACCAGGATCTGGATTATCCAAATGAGGAGGAGGATTGTGGATAGAAGATTGTTTTTCCAACATTAGGAACTGGCACACATGTGTTCTTGAGGGGTTTTTACAGGGATATTCGAGGACCAACACTCATAGCATGATTTGGAAATGAACTTATTCCAAGATGTAATGAAGCAACCAAAGGAGAGCCGTTTAAGTAACTCTTTAAACTAATCCCAATGTACGCAATAACCATCCAAAACTATGAGGAATACTTGAACAGTTCTGTGCATAAAATCCGCATACTCCACATCCAGCGCAAAGTGTATTCAGCAACAAAAATAATAATAATCAACAGAAATATATAATACATCAAGCATCAGGGCTTCGGTTCCGAGCGTGCCCAGGACTTTGGTGCACACTTTGGGCATACGAAATACGAAAATCGGAAGGAAGGAAGAATGGAAGGATGGAAGGACCTCCAGCAGGTGTGTGAGCCTTAGCGGTTCAAATCGCATTGACGTGTGTGCCAAAAGAGCGTAAAACCTCAAACACGTTGTGTAACTTTTATGCGTTACAGTTGAACCGGAAACGGAAATCTAATAGACCAAAGCATGAATAAGTGATGAAGCGAGAAAAACGTTGCCCGAACCCAAGCCCCTGCCCCTGCCCCAACCCCGATGGAGTGGACGCAAAACCCTTTTCAATGCTCGCCCAAAATCTTATCAGAGGCTTCAAGTTTCGCCACCCATCCCTCCTCTATCATGTGTGCCCTTTTTCTCCCATATTCGACTTTTCCCCGTTTTCCGGCATCTTTTTTTTTTGTTTTTTTTCTTCATCATTTTCATTCCCTGTTCGGCATTTGAGCTTAGCCCCCGGTTGAGGGGGGGTGGGCTTCTTGGCCAAACTTTGGCAGCCACAAAAACCTTTGTTCACTTCCACTTTGGACCCGGTCGAGCGGATGTGTGGATAGGTGTGTGTGTGTGTGTGTGTGTGGGCGGGCGGGCATGGGCCCTTGCACGGCCTTGATATTGCCAACACATGTTTTCGGGAAGATTACCTTGTCAATCGGTTCGTTGAACGATTACTTTTCAAATGTTGTTGGCAAAAGCCAGCCAAAAACCCTGCAGGAACAAAGGGAAAGCTACAGGCCAAGAGACCAGCACCAAAAAACAGAAGAAGAACTGCAGGGAGAGGGTCGTACCGGGGTCGGGGTCGGGGCCGAAAACAATCTGGCGGCCCAGTAAAGCTGTCATACGTTCTCCATAAGATTCACAACTTCCTTCCTGCTCGTCCTCTTCGGCAAATAGAAAGCATACATACGCACCACGAAACCACCTCGAGCATTCCCTTTCCCGGCCCCAGTTCGAGTCCCCATTCCCGGTTCCCCTTCACAGGAGATGGGATCCAGCGACAACATTGTTTTATTTCTCATTTCACAGGCAATGCAATAAAATCGCCTAAATATGCCTCGACCGAAGGTAAGTGGTTTCGTTTGTGCGCAAAAATTCGCTTCACTGCATCCGAGTGCGCCCCGCGGTGCAAACATTGGCGCCTTTTGCCCCGGCTTATCCACCGCCGACAGTGGGCACCAGCACCGTCAGCACTGGATCTCATCCTGCCAACGTGTAAATGCAATCCCCTACCCTACTGCACACGACAGAGTACACTTGTACGTACATATATGTATATTTTTGGGCCAAAAAAGTAGGATTTGAAAGTATTTTCGAAAGCCAGAATAATAATGCTGGTAGTCCACTATGCTTCAAGACATTATTAGTCTTAAAGACAGAGATAGCATGAGATAGAACGACATATTAGTGTTGGCAACCGTTTCTACAGTGCCATCAGTCGAAGAAATCATGTTTACCAACACTCACAGATGATTTAGAATTCCAATTCCAATTTAGAGCTAATATACCTCTCGCTCGCACTGCTTGCCTTTGCCAATGGGTTTCGCGGCCTTAACTTGAAGAGTAGTGGGATAAACCCCGATATGGATCGCACAGAGTTCCAAGATGTTTTTTTTTATAATATATTGATAAAGTACCGACAAAAGACTATCAGAATGATCGGCATTCAATTCTCCAAAGCTTATTTTATTGAACAAAAAATGCAGCTCATTGAATGTCTTATAAGCCGGAATCAAGAAAATATCTGATCTGATCTGATCTGCGCAGAGCGGAGCAGCATCACCTACACCCCATCCTGCCTCATCCTGCAGCAGGAACGGGAGGCAGGGTCAACCGACTCACATATGCTGTGGGTGCATATTGCAGCGTCCAAATGAATGTGACGACAGGACGCCCGTAGTCGATGCCATTTATTCTGGGGGAAGTCAATTATAAATTATGATGACAGTGATCACAATGTTAATGGCATCCGAATGTGACATTACATTGGCAAAAAGGATCGCGTTCGCACCGAACTTTGGGACATTCAGTGGGGATTCATTCATTAAAGCCTACCCTACCGATTGGATCGGGCGGGGGCATACCACATGCCACATACCACATCGTGTATCGAGTCGCTTGGCGAGTCGTTTGCCCGGTCACAACATTTGTTGTCGTTAATAATTTAAAGACTGACTTTGTGGCATTTTATGGCTGCATTTTTCCTTAACCGTCAAGTGCCCATAACGATTTAGACGATTGACAGCTGCGAAGTGGGTGTCCACGTTACCTTTTGCTTGTACGAATGCCGACAGCTCCACTCCACTCCGGGCCGGTCCGGTCCGGTCAGGCACTGCACCGACCCCGGCTCTGGCTCTGGGTCTGGCTCTGATGGTTCCTGGTTCTCCAATACTATTCCAATAGTCTGTCCCTCTGCCGTTGTCTCTGTTGTTATCCAGTCCGTGCCGTTGTTAAGTTTGTCATATTTTATGGGCCGGTTACGTCTGGCAGCGACCCCAGTCCTGGCCCCAGTTCAGTGCGCCCTGTACCCTGCTCCCGGTTCCTGTTCCTGTGGCAGCCCCAAGTCGAGTGATATATATGACAGGCGGATTTTTGTTTTAGTGGCATGGGTGACAATCCCTTTAGAAACTTTTATTTATTCACGCATGCTGGCAAAATGTGCCTCTTACACGCAATTCAAGAAGAGCAAAGCGGATAGTCCCTGTCCCCGGGACAAGGACAACGACAGAAACGGCAAAACAATGAGATAGCATGACCACTGGTCACATCGAACCATCGGTACATCCGTACACGAAACGGGTGAACGGGGGAACGGCGGGAACGGGAGAACGGGTGAATGGGTGAACGGGTGACTGTGTAGTTAAGGTTTTGCATTATTAATTATTGTTAATTACCTGCACTTTTTACAGCTCCGGACAGGGAACATTCGCGTTTACAGGCCACGACACGTTGCACAACAAATCGACAGGTAAATATCGTAATTACAATGAGCATAAGACAAGCCTGATAAAGCCACTGCCACCGCCACTCCACTCCACTCCAGTCCAAAAACAAGATCTGAACTGGTCTGGTCTATGCACTGAACGATCCCTCCGTCCGTCGGTCCATCCGTCCATCTGTCTCTTGTCACATGCTATTTTTCTCATTCACCGTCCATGCACTCCATGTACTCGTACTTCTTTTTATGGCTAATTGGTTGTTCTGGCAATAAAAAAGTATTTAATTTGCTGTCTGCAATAAAGGTCACCAAGGTATTTGATGTGATGCCGCATAAGAAATACATGAATGGAGTACAGATACACATCCTATAGATACTTAATATATAATGAAATCACGCTTTCTGGGCTCCCACTATAAGGATCCTTTAAGGAGGAATGGCTGCTGTTTCAAACAATGGATGTTCCAGTGTTTCATTCACTTGTTTAATACAATTTTTGATTAGATGATCTCTCAAGGAACTCTCTCATTCCCTGCCAAGGATGTGAATTGATGCTAAAATAACGGACTGAACGATGGATGGCAGGAAACAAATCATATACCTACTTCAAGTAGTCAAAACACTGTACTGCATGTGGGAAGACGTGTTGAAATGGTAGCTTTTCCACCTCTGCCCCATCTCGTACTCGTACTCATCCTCATACAGATGCACATCATACGAGCATACAGGAGGCCCATGGCCCATGTCAAGCGGAGGCGGCGCCACCGATCGTAACCCTAACAAGAGAGTGAGCGAAGTGAAGTCCACTGTGGAGCCAGGGTAGGCATAACAATAGCGAAGAGAGCAGAGGCAATCAAGTACGCTCGTTGGACTCGTTGGTTGGGGAAAAATGGAAGAACGGACAGGTCAGGATTAATGGCTGTTGCCCCCGAGAAGAGGAGCTTGCCGCCAGGTGAGTGTCTCTGTGTCTCTGTGTGTGTGTGTGTGTGTGTGTGTATGCATGTAGTTGTATACGAGCAGATGCCTTAATAGATGCAGATGCTCCACCATGGGGCTAACAAGTTGGCTCAATCAATGGCAATACGAGTACCCCAGGAAATGCCGCGAGTGTAATTATTGAGAATGTGAAAGTGATTCAGACTTGAAGACAAGCCGCTGCGCTCTTTCCGCTGTAGTTAGGAATACGTTCCGATTGGGTTTCCCATTATTCAATCATATAAAGTATTTAGACAGAACATAATTATACCCCATATTCAGTCAGATTATATGTACCCATATAAAGCAGAGCGCAATCTCTCTCAACTTTTCTAGCACTTGTCATGGAAGATGGAAAAAGCATGGACCGATTAGAATTTTAGAAGATTCTATCCATTTCCATTTTTCCGCAAGGCCGGAACTCTGGCTGACTGGCTTTCCCTTAACTCGTTCCCAATCAACAGAGGATAAGCTTCAAAGTTTCTTTCTTAACTATTTAGTTGGGATTGCATATATCACATCCCAACACTGGTCCGAAAAGGATACCTGTTTATCGAGTGTGTGTGCCCTGTGACACATTCAGTTGGCTTAATTGACTGAATTATTTATGAGATGCGCCAGAGGACATGGGATCAGCAGCAGGACTCAGGACTGTCCCAGGGACAGGACTACACCGTGGACACCCCAAGAAAAGGGTTGACATATGGTTGTGCCAAATCACGGTGGTACGAGTGGTCAAGCACGGGCATGGGTTTGGATTCGCATCGCTTCAGCCATGAAATATTCAGGAAGTCAATTTACCATAACGGAATGTTTCCTTGCAGCTCCTTCTTGGGTTTATTTGCAGTATGCTCCACGGATTGATTTGCGAGTCAGCCAGAGTAGTGAGAGACCATTAATTAAATGTAAGTTTCCTGGGAGATGGAACATCAGAATCGTTTGTCACGGGTGCCCAGAGAGTTCGCATCTATGCTATGGCTAATATGTTCCAGGACGGTGCTCGAAGGCCAAAACGCTGACCGGCAGACATCCGGCCCAGAGACTAAGCCCCAATACGAGGCGACTCCACTCGCACATTTATGCTACACGCTACCCCCGACCCGACCCTACCGACCCGACGCTCGTTTTGGGGCATGGGCATGCGCATGGGCATGGCATCGCGGATCGCGTCCTCGGCAGGGAAAAATAAATTACTTTAAACGTTTTCGAATAGCAAATTGCAGATTGTCATTTCAAAAGACATACCTTGCCACACATATCAGTGTCAATGACTGGCGGGGACCTGGCGATGTGAATGAGGACGGTGGACGGAGGATGGAGGATGGAGGATGGGTATGGGGTCCCGGAATTGGAATGGAGATTGAGGGACTGGCCTGCAAACTGAGGACCGGACACTGGGCCAGGCTCTGGCCTGAACTTAAAATGACGAATGACCACAAGACAAGAGAGCAGCAGAGTGAATCGGGATCAGAAGATGTGAACGGCCAGAATGGCAATAATACGATGCGAGTACGAAACGATAGTCTGGAAATGGCAAATGGCAAACGGCGATTCTCGGGAATTGAGATTGGGTTGAATTTTTATAATTGAGTTGAGCAGAATTTTTAATCTCTTCTTTTGTTCTCCTGGTACGATCCCCAAGGAGGCTATGGAGATGGAGCGCTGTACGCAGATAGGAAGGAAGTACGGAAGCAGATAAGTAAATGTGGATTGGTAAGGTTTTAATTTTGGAATCATTGGAGTACCTAGACTATCCCATAAGAAACAACGCTGAGATTATGTGAAGTATTCTTATATTTTTAATTCCTTCGGATAACTCTATCAATAGGTACTTGTAGTACTCTTTTATGGTCCCTGTATGTGCTATATGTACCTCTGTATATGCCACACAGCCTTGAGAAGCAATAGATGATGGATGGCAGCACTATATCATGAGCAAGTACAAGTACTGGGAGTATTTTCAAAGTTTTTGCAGTGTAATCGGTTGTAGTGGGTACGGTAAGGTCCGGCCGCCAACCATTTGCTTTTGGGTACAGTAAACTACCGGTATTGCTCTGAATTATTGACATCTGGTCCCATGCCACCAATCTCCCGACAGATTATGAGCACTTTGGGTGTTGTTGCCGCGGCTGCTGCTGCTGCTGCTGCTGTTGAGGCAACCTTCTATTACGACGAGTACACGGCAAAGGAATGTACGAGTGTATCTGTGTATCTGTGTAAGTATCTACCCATAATGCAAGTGCAGACAAGTTCAGCCCCAACTTTAGCCCCAGCCAAATGCAATTTCACTGTCTGACCATCGATCCCTTCTGTCCAAAGCCGCATGAGGTGCACTATACCAATATGGAAGTTTTAGTTGACGTCGTCGTTACTGCTGCCTGTGCCTGCTGCTGCCTGCTGCCATCGTCAATCGTTGGAGTTGGAGAAGGAGGCTGCCGCTGCCATCGTATCAAGAGCGTGTAGCAAAATTCGTGCCGTGACCGCCCCTTTCAATTCTGTATTATCAGATTAGCTCTTTTCATAAGCTATTTGTTGTTGCTGTGTTGAAGTTGCAGTTGAAGCTCCAGCTTGCTTTTTACTCCTGCCTCAGTAATGCTATTGACCGCTAGCATTAAGTTACGATCGAGAGCTGGCCTAGGCATAGGCATAGACATGGCCAAAGATGCTCTACGATGATGACACTGCTCTCCGGCTGCTGTCCAGAACACATTGGGGGCTGTTCAACAGAGCTGGGTTAACGTTCACTTCGTACCATACGACAGGTGCACTTAAAGAAACCCAAACAAAAAAAAACCAAAAAAAAAAAGAGAAACATAAAAGCAAATAAGAAAACAAATCGATGCCTGAAAAAGGTTATCCCATAAAAGAACAGACTCTCGTGATGTACGGAGATATTTCCGTCATAAGGTCAACTATCGGCTGTACAAATCAGTGGGGCAAATTGTAGTCGAAGCTGGAGCCATAAAGAAGCTCTCTGTCCACCAAAAATCATCGAAAATGGGCTTGTCGAAAGAGTGGAGGGTCATGGGTTCTTGCACACTGGCTGCAAATGTTTTCTAATTGATAAGAATTGAGAGTACAGTATGTGGAAGGTAACTCCATGAAAATATTAAATATTTCACACTTTTTTAACAGATTTGGGACTTGCATAGATGTCCATACTGTATTTCCTAATCAAAAACAAAAATCACTTTACTTTCTTGTCCTTTGAACATACTTTATTCTAAACGTTTTTTCAAATATATTTAAAGATAAATGTATATGTATGTATTATTAGGTCAAACTTAGGATCTATATATTTAATAGTTGTAAAAAAAAGAAGCATTAAATACTGTTTCACTGTGGCTCCAAATTGTGACTCTTTAAAAAGGCAATACTGTTGGACTGTAGTTCCTAATTGTTCCCGTATATTGTAAGTGGGATCTACTATACAGGGAAGTTGTTGTTTAGTCATTGATGTTTCTTCTGCTGCTGTTGCGTTCTACGCCAGGGGGAAAGCTTGAGAGTTGGTGTCAATCGAAGGCATTAATTGGGAATATGTTGTAGGATATTCTCCCTGGGTCTAACGCCACAAGCATTCAATGGGTTGTCGCATCCACTTGTCGGCATAAGTACTTGGATATTGCTCCTGCTGCAACTGATGATGTTGCTGTTGCTGTTGCAAGTAATAATTGTGTTGCCGCTGTTGTTGCTGTTGCTGCTGGTGATGTCGCTGGTAGTAATTGCTGTTACCAGGTCGATGATGATGATGATGCTGCTGCTGCTGCTGCTGATGGAAGTGCGATGATAGCGTCGTCTGCTGTCGATGCGCCTGCTGTGCCTGTGCCTGTGCCTGGGCCTGGGCCAGTGCCGCTGCTGCAGTTGCCGTTGCCTGATGGTAGTTCTGCATCATGATCGTATGATGCTGCTGCTGCTGGTGCTGCTGCCGTGCCGTGTCTGCAATGGGAAAGTAGGCGGCATGCGGCTTGAACATGGAGTGGGCATAGAGCTGCATCTGCTGCTGGTAGGGATGGGCCGCCTTGGAGCGTCCTAGTAGATGCTGGCCGGCTGAGGCTGTGTGGCTGCGTCGCAGGCGACCCGTAGTCTCGCCAATAGTCAGATCCTCGGCATAGGGATCCAGTGCCCAGTAGTGGCCCCGTCCGGGATCGTCCAGGGCACGCGGCACCCGCACAAAGCACGGATTCAGGCTGAGGTTGTGCCGGATGGAGTTCTGCCAGACGCTCTTGTGGTTCTGGTAGTAGGCAAAGCTGTCGGCTATCCACTTGCAGATCCCACTGAGGGTCAGTCGCTTCTCTGGGCTGCTGCGGATGGCCATCACGATGAGGGCGCTGTAGGTGAAGGCCGGCTTGCTGGCCTCCTTGTCACCGCCTATTGTGGGGCTGGTGGTGACACTGCCGCTGGACGAGTGCGAGTTCGAGTGGGTGTGGCTCTCATCGGAGGAGGCCTCCTCGGAGCTGTTGCACGAATGGCTGGGGCTGGACGGCTGGTGGCAGTATTCCTCGCCCTTCTCCGAGAGCAGCGAGCGGATGGAGAAGCTGGACTGGAACACTTGTGGGCTTGTGGTCGTATCCATTTCGATGTGTCACTTGTCAGGATCGTCGTTGAACTGTGAGAGATTCGGCTCGACTGTAGCCTATATATATCTATATATGCCGGCCCGAATCGCCATAGTTCGGGTCGAGGAAAAGCTGGGGGGATTACGGGTATATCCTGTGTGGCACAGATCTGCACAGATCTCCCCTTTAATCGCCATGCAGGGCGCAGATCAATGAAAGCCATGGGATTCATTCATTGATCCACAATCTCCTTCGTTTCGTGGATTAACATTCTGGCCTAGCGCTTTCTAAATTGGATTAATTCTACCTGCTCCTCATCGGCATCCTCATCCCAATCCCAATCCCATCCTACTCCCACCCGAACTCCCATCCTCTTTTGTGCCTGCCCAGATTTGCGCTGGCTCTCAATCCAGTTTCGTTAATCAACCCTCGCAAATATTTGTAAATTGTTCGCGCTTATACAACCCAATTACTCGGAGAAACATACAACGATCCGTGTTGAAATAAGAGAGCTCCTAGGATCCTAAGTCAATCATAAGCTAAGAATTTACAATTATAAAGATTATGGCATATTTTCAATTCGGAATGGAATTTCTATATAAAATATCTTGAAAGGGATTTGTTTAAGACACTTTGAGGAATGTACGTCACAGTTTTTGGATTGGAATTACAAATAACATTTCATTGGAATGATATTTAGTGAGATTTTATGATTTTTCACTAGCTACCACGTTGGGTTCCTGTACTTTGATATGATTCTATTCTTTGGCAGGTTATAGATGAGTCTTTCCGAGGAATATCGTATTACAATCACCCATAGATTCCTTAATTGTAACTACCATCGAATACATATAGAAATCGCATCTGTGATTGACAAATTCCCATTTACATGGTAGGGACTTACGTTTTCAGCTCGGGGGATATTCCCAAAATGATTATTTTGCATGTCTGCTGGGCGGTGTGTGGGTGGGTCTGAGAGGCTTGTGCCCATAACAATCTAAACTAACGCTGAATATCGAGAATGTTTATCAAGGCCTGAGGCCGGGGCTGGGGCCGGGGCTGGGGCTTGAGTCGTCTGGGGACTGGGGTTTTTCGGGTAGATACGAAAGTCTCCGTGGTCGCAGCAATATTTACGATGCGATTCAACGGTGGCGGTGGTAGACGTACTACGAGTAGACCCCGCTCTAACTAACAAATTAGTTGCAGTTGGCAGAAGTACATTATCAGTTTTTGACTGCCAACATTGCCACACCATGCCACGGCAGCCATACCCGTACCATGCCCCTGCCCCAGCCCCAGCACCAGACACAGTCACGCCCACCCCATAGGATTCAGTTTTGTTGCGACTGCATTTGCCCTGGGATCCTCCGCCCCACCCATCACCACATGTGTGTGTTTGTGTGTGTAGCCTCCCGTACATGCCTCCCGATATGCACATAGATACACCACGCTCCATATCTATCCATCCATCTATCCGTAACGTACGTGTACGTGTACGTGTGTGCCACCGACCGACCGACATTTACCTGCGCCGTAAGCCCAGGCCGTGGACTCCCTCCTGACTCTATGTACGAGAGCCATTTACATGCATCCATCCGTCCATCCATCCATGTGGAAGAACCTGCCACATCGGCACCCCATTGTGTACATGGATGGGTCTTTGCTGGCATCGACCTGCCTGCCACTGATGGGTGCACAAGCGATGGGTGGAACTACGAGTATCGTTGTTCCAAAAATACTACAAGCTTGTGATTCCAATTACTGGCAGCATTATGGGGCCAAATGTCCTCTAAACCGAGAGACTGATATTCCAATTAGCAGCCAAACAAATATCCTTCCACTAGCCACTAGCGCACTAAAGCTGCAGCTTTTCGAATATATTTGTATTAAAGACTATAAAATAGTTCCAGATATTGCATTAGGAACAAATTCCATTTAAATACTCGTTCCACAAAGTCTGTGTATTTTGTTGTTGGATTCTGGGACCAACTCAGCGACGAAGGATAGCCGAAGGGAGCCCCACGAAAGAGCACCACGAAAGAGCACCAGGAAAGAGCACCACGAATCCAAGGAAATACATATTATAAGAAGAAATCGTATTTGATCTAAACATATTTTATATTCAAATTAATTTATACTTGGATTAGTAAATATTTTCCAAAAATTAAATGAAATATATTGATTTTAATGCGTTTTATATTTCGATTAAATATGAGCCGTATAAATGCTATTTAATTTAACTATGTTCTCCTATAAAAAACCGAATATTTAATTAAAACATTGTTGTGTTTCTTAGTCATTTATCTCCGAGTGTTGTATGCTCTTTTGACACTTGAACGACTCTGAAACAAATGGCCAAAATCGGCTCTCGGGTTTGGGGAAATGAATAACCTTTCATGATTAAATGCAGTTGTTACAACACTGTCTGGGTACACTGACAGCGAATACTTTAACGGACAAGAGAGATATATTGCCGCGTGAGGAGGCATCAATAATTGTGACAATTTCTCACTCCCCATGAGATGCCCCCATGGAACCCCATGGAACTATGCGATTAATCAAATATTATATTGTAAAAGCTCTCAATATGACAAAAATGGAATTAATGATATACTTGAAAACCGATTCCGAAAAATCCTACCAAAAAAAAAAAAGTAACAAGGGAAGAAGAAGGCAAAAAGGCAAAAAGGAAAATGAAACCGAACGGAGTTGAAGCCTGAAAACAACAAATCATCAATTGACAAATCGATGCGCATCACTAAAAACTCATTATTACAATAACAGGACGCAGCAGCAGATCTTAGCCAGAAAAGACGGAGACGGAGGGCCCAGGAAAGGGCCAGCCAGTTGCCAGTTGGCAGTTTCTTTATGGAATTTTCTCCCCTCCTGTTGGCCAGGGCAATGGTAACACAGCATCAACATAACCATCATCATGTCTGTCCCTCCATCTGTCTGTCAGTCCATCTGTCCATCTGTCTGTCCGTCTGTCTGTCTGTCTGCTGGACTCACCCACCTCCATGCAGGGCATAAGGCATGAGGCATGAGGCATGAGGCAGTCAACGTTAACGCTGGGGTCTCAAAATCGTCGCATTCGTCATCGTCATATCAGCCGCTCATCTTGTAGTTGAGTGCGAGAACAGTGGTCATTATCTGTTCAGATTTTGTTGCCCTGTGTTGGACACAAAGGGCAGGCGGATACTCGGATACTTGGATACTACCTACTACATGGATATACCATATATATAAATGGGATCTATATATGTGTGGCTCTCTGTGCGACAACGGTGGAGAAACAATTTTGTAGTCCACTGCAATCATTGCCAGGATCAGGGCTCAGAGCGAAGAGTGGACTGTGGACTGTGGACTCTCGAGTAGTGTTGTGTAGAGTGAAGTGGAGTGCAGTGGTGTGTGGTGTGTGGTGTGGAGTGTGGAGTGGTGTGTGGAGAGGCAAACTTAAATCCACTTTGCCTCATTCGTAATTTACCAGGTTAATGGCAAAAGGAGGGAACCCAAAACCGAAACAAGCTAAAGGCGACAGCCCCGGTCCCAGTACCGTCCAAAACGATGGCGAAAAACGAACGAAAAAACAAAAAAAAAACAAAAAAAAAGAACGGCCAGGCGAAAAGAGGGAAGAGAAGAGGCTAACCAAACTAGACTGAACAATGGTTGGTCTCTAATCCATTCGATAAAAATGGCCCCAGCCTCGGACAGCTCATCTCAACTCATCTTAACTCGGTCTCCAGGTCCGTCCAGAGAATGTCCGAGTGCCGCCTGCCGCCTGCCTGTTTGGGCTGGACTGGACTGGACTGGACTGTTGGCCTGTCCATCCATCTATCCATCGAGGGAGCAGGCGACCAAGAGACACATACAGCAACCAGCAACCAGCAAGAGGTAGAGCCAACAGCCAAGAGCCACAGCCACAGCCAGTGTCAGAGTCGCAGTCGCAGTCGCAGTCCAAGTCAGAGCCACATATACATACATTATTCCAATTCTGATGGTCATCATCTTTATCATTAACTTTTTGCCATCGAAGATTATGCCCAGTCCGCAGTCCCCAGTCCCCAGTCGTGCCCTGTGCCCTGTCTGTGGTGTCCATGTGAGCGACAATGGCGCAGAGTGAATTAAAAATACAAAAATGAAAATAAATCATCATCAGAGACGCATGTCAAATTCATCTCTCGACTGCGTGTGTGTTGGATGGGGATGGCGGGATTGGGGGATTGAGGGATTGGGGGGGACACAGACTGTGAGACCCTGCCTGAGATTGAGATTGAGGCGAAGACGAGCCAGAGACGTCTCCCCGGCCATGGTTGTTGAACAATGTCATTGGAAATGTAACATGATGAAAATAATTAAGGCGCTTGCTCAGGGCCAGGGCCCAGGAATGTGACCCACGAGTGCGGTCCAAATGCGATTTACATATCGCCATTCTCGCGGCTAATCGGTGAAAAACACAACAGGGATGTATCGCACGATAATTCGATTACGATTGAAATGCAACGAGAAAAATGTGGGAGGGATATACCTGAAGGGAAGGTACTTTTCCTGCCGCTTAATCTTATGAGTATTTTTAGGGCACTAGCCCCCAAGAATTTCAGGAGATATTATTAAATACTCGTATTCGGTTCAACTTAAATCAGAGAAATATTTGATATTTACTAATCTTAGAAATACTTTTAGCTTTATTTATAAAAATATATGGATTGGGAAAATAAATTATTAGAAATTATTTTCTAAAAATATTGATTCTCAATTGGCAAATAATTTCATTAACTGATCTGAAAACCTATTAAAATAAGCAAAAATTTACTTTTTCGGTATTTTTCTTGCATTTTCTTATACTTTTTGGTATATTTTTCAGATTTTAATATGAAAACCTATCATAAAGGTTTGTTACAATAAAAGGTCTCAACTGTTTTCAACTATGTATGTGCTAAAATGTTTCTAAAATACTAAAGAAAGGAACTGCATTTAATTCCTGCATGAATCCACAGAAAAATAGTCTTTCAAGAATAAGAAAATGATTTGCTCCTTTAAGATAGATTTAATATAAGCCAATTCCTATGATACATATGTATTAACATACGACTAACCATTTACAACCCATGCATCGGAGAATTTCATCTTGAAGCTATTATCAGTCTTTAGTATTTTTACAGAATCATTTGAATTACGCGTGTACATCTCCAAAGATCAAGGCCCTTAAGACTTTAACAAAACTGTCAACTATATAGCATTTTAAATGCCAATAAACCAAGATGCAAGCAACATAATGTGGAATAATCCCCAAAGTCGAAGACCAGTCGGACCTGCGTCGAAATGTCTTGTTAAAAAGTGTCAAAGGAGGGCTATGTGGTAATTACCCAGCATCCAGCAGTAATCTTCGTCTGCTTCAGTGCCGAAGTGTGAAAAGAAATCGGCTTAGAGACGCGTCTCAGTAGCCAAAGAATCAGATACCCCGAGACACGCAATTGGGTACAGACGGACAATGGGCCCCCAGGCCTGGACATGTAATCAATCAAAATTAGATGTGACTTAGGGCAGGGCAGTAGTGCATATTGTGACAAAAACGCTGGAGAAGTGGCAAACCGAATCGAAGCCATCGCAGAGGTCACAAAAGCCACAGTCCAGAGCCAGAGCCAAAGCCAGACACACAGACAGAGTCAGAGTCAGAGACAGAGCCAGAGACAGAGCCCCATATTCAAACTCGAATTAAGACACCACACGCAGACACCAGATACTCGTCCGAATGCGCCCCGTGGGGATGCGTTGACAAACCGTGGGGACCGGCGGACCGGCGGACCGGCGGACCGACGCGTTATGGAAGAGTTGTTGTCCCGAGTCATAACAGAGTCATTGCCGAAATCGCCCTGGATTCGGTGGGTACTCGCACTCGCTGGCAGTACTGCAGTGGGTTAGGCCCTGGCTCAGGCTTCATCCGTCTACCTGGTTATCCCAGATGCAGATAAAGCCCAGACCAGACCAGGCCTCTGCCAAACCGGCAATCAGTGGGCTTTAATAACAAGCTGGATCCAGGACCGACAGCAATTCCCATTCCCACAATCTGGCTGAGTGCAGGGTTTCGGTCTCTGAGGCGTGGATCGTGCCAGGCATTCAACATTATTGTCCATCGATCTTGACGCTCTGCATCTCTACTTATCAGCCATACAATCGCAAGGCTTATGTGAGAGGCAAATATGTCAACCAAAGGGTTTCCAGAAAAGTTTATTCCTATTTGAAACCGTAAAGAATCCTACTCATTTTTCAATAATAAAATATACGAAACGATCTTTGAGATGTTCTACTTTTAAAAGGGTCCTCAATCGCGTCTTTCTAGAAGTGCTTCAATATATTGCCTATCTATATATCGTAATCATATATCGAGAGAATACATATAGAAGTAAAGTCTATCGATGTTTGGTGGTGGAAACCGATCCTAACCGATCTGTCACCATGATGGCAAGAAGAGCGATACGAGTACTCATATCTTTCGCTGTCGGAGGGGAGGGATCCCTCAATGGAATGACCTTGCGTAATAGCAGGTAGCCAAAGTAGAGGTGGCCATCAGAGACAATCAGAGGCACCACCGAATGACACAACAGAGAGAAAGAGAGAGAGGGAGAGAGAGAGAGAGGATCGTTAAAGTAAAAAGGATGGAAAGGCACAGAAAGAAAAAAGAGTAAGTTCTCAGGTAACCAATGGATTGGTTCAAGTTAGTGATTGCAGAGTTTAATAGCCGCATTATTACAGCCAAACAGAGCCATGCAAAAACCATAAAAACTGAAACTCCTCGAAAAAAAAAACACACACACACACACACCAAACCCACAAGCAGGCACGGCAAGAAAGCTACCAAAGCAAAGATCCCCAGCAAAACACAGAAAGCCACACAATATCCAGCGATATCCAGCAATATCCAGGCACCGTTCAAGTTCCAGTTATGCCCATAGTAAGTGCGCCTGCGCCCCGCCAGCAGCAAGCAGCCAGCAGCTCCATCAGGAGCCGAGCATAAAGAGGCTGTGGATGTGGCTGGGGATGTGGCTGTGGCTGGGGATGAGGAGGCCCCTCCAACATTAATGCTCTCCAAGTTAATGAATATTGTGTTTCATAGCCTGCCGCAGAAGGCTGAAAGTCGTCTTTTACAGCTTCCGACTGGAATCCGTTTTGCCCACTGAAAATAAACCGATAGAGTCCCAACTTTTTCGCCGCTTCAAAAGATGGAAGCTTGAAGCTTGAAGCTGAAGCTGAAGCTTTGGCAACGGTTTGGGTTTGCCAGCAAATGGATCGTCTGCGTCTGCGTCGCCAGGGAAGGTCGTGCACGCCATCAACAGATCACCACGACACACTTACGCCGCTGTAGCGCCGTCCATGCCATACCATACCATACCATAGCATACCCTCCGTGTGCATCCTCAGCCGCAGATAGACAGAACCACACCGATCCAACGATCCACCGATCCACCGAACCACCGATCCACCAGGCAGAGTGAGCAAGTGTAGGCGTAATTGTTTTATGTTCGCTCGCTTCGCTACGCAAACTGTTTTTTGAGGCCCCGTCTCTGTGGACTGGGACTCCGAGTGGGTCTTGGTCTGGGTCTGGGACTCGGTCTGAAGCTGAAGCTGAGGTTTTGGCTCTGCCTGTGCGGATGGTTATGTTATGGAGATGGAGATGGTTTCGGGAAAAAAGCAACAACGACTCCAAACAAATATTACCAGAGTACGAGTACCAGTGCAATATCAAACGCTGACTGAAACTGCGGCTCATGTCATGGCTATGGCTGTGCGCTTCATCGTTCCAGAAGCAACATGCCTTTTAAATTGGCCGACTGCCCCGCCTACCACAGCCCACCAGCCTACCATCCTACCATCCTACCAACCTTTCAGTCATTCAGCCTCCATGCTGCTGCTGCTGCTGCTTATGGCTGCACTTGACTCTAAACTCCGCTTCCATCTGCCATCTCTGCCTAGGCTGGCAATGAGCGCATTTTCAATTTTATGCTAATTAGTTTGGATTTGCTTGGGAATGGCGTTGGAGGAGGAGCTGCAGCTGGAGCTGGAGTTGGAGCTGGAGTTGGCACAGGAGCACTGGAACAGTGGTGCGCCGTTTGCCAGGGGTCTGGGGTCTTGGGTCTGGGGTCTTGGCTCTGGAGGTGTTGGCCAAGGTGCGACTGCCTGCAGTTGCCTGCAGTGGTAGTTGGGGCTAAACGCCTTCCAGCCATAATACAGCCAAATTAATGAATGATTGCACCCGTTAATAGCTCAAATCGAAAGGAATCAGATCTCGGTTTGAATCGAATCAGATCGGATTAGAGTTCAAAGACAAGTTGTCAAAGCACTCAACAAACAGCTTTGGAAAGCTATACATGACCACTTTTCGGCTTAAGATATTGCCTATTATATAACATAAACATTTTTGTGGGAACCATTGAGCCGTTCCAGCAGTTTCAGCCTAGAACAGACCCTAAAACAGACGAGAGAAACCCAAAGTAATATCTATAATAAACAAATATAAGAAAGTGATATTAAACCCCAAAGAGTTAATGGTCGTGGCATTATATTATATATTTTCTAATATGCTAAAATTAAAAGAAAATTTTGGATCATCTATGGCTTAAAAAACTTCCGAATCTGCTGGGAATAATACCAGTAAAGTACTATTGTAGTATGGTATTCTATATACTATACATATGTATCTCCTCATAGATCACAAAAAAAGACATTTTGGAACATAGAAATTATACTGCTGATAAGAACACAACTTATAATGGGCAATTTGCCAATTGAATCGTGTTTGGATATTTGTTGAACACTTAATGTTTTAGTTTTATTATATTAAAGATTCGTTATGGCTTTTTCTGTAAGAGAAATCTATATTCTTTAAATTTCCTTTTAAAGACACCTAAAAAATACTCCAGAAATAATGTACAAAATAAAACACCGCTATTGATTAGTATTTTCTCTAATATATTATTAATTATAATAATGATATTTGCAATACCGGAGATTCATTGTCCCCCAGTTCTCTTCCAATGTTTGTGTCCTAAGGAATCGAATATCCTTAGTAATTCCACGTAATCCTGTGGCGAAGAAATTCAATCATATCCTTGAGTGCCAGCGATTAAATGGGAATTAGTTGATTTTTTCAGAATGTTCTCAAATTTGTTTTATTTTAAACTACATTTTTAAGATATCAAGATAGTAATGATAGTAATAGTAATATGATGGTATATGATAGTGATATAGTATATGATAGTAATATCTCAATATCATTAAAGATAAGCCCCTCCAAGAACTGAACTCCCTCCCTACTAATCGAATACTTACAAAACTTACCAAGGTATTTGTAAGGATATTTAAAAAATGGAAAACGCTGAAGAATATTTCAATTAAATGATCGAAAGAGAGATCGAAAAAAAGAGCTCTAAGAGATTTGAAGGGATTCGATAGACGCGAAAACCAAATATGCAGGAAGAAATGTATGACAGGAGGCAGGTCGAATATGGCTAGATAGAAATATATGGAAATATGTAGGAATATATATGGAAAGGCTGGAATGTAATGGATACTACACACAGTAGCTGGTAGCTTCTGTTTTTCTGTCCCTGGGCACGTATTCCTGTGGGATGGGAGATGATGCTGGGATGAGACCTTGGCATTGGGCCGCAGAACGGCAATAACATCAATTTCCTGTTAATGTCCATATTGTGCCTCTCGATACACGGGGGTACAGGGCAACAACAACAACAACAACAGCAACGGCAAAGGCAAAAATTTAATTGAACTCAATGCAAATTATGGTGAAGAGAATTTTCCCACAGATTGCCAAAGGTTTTAACGATACTTTTTCTCTCGCATCTTATGGACGTAATGAGCCTTAAAGTCAAACGTAGACCTGACAGCTACCAATGGCTTAAACGTAGCACAGAAGCTCTGCAACTAACCACAAATCACAATAACACCACACCACATCACATCATACCACAGCATGGGCTTGGACCTCAACCTGAGCCCGAGTCTGAGCCTGAGCCTGAGCCTGGGCCTCGACCTAACTGAGAATATGGGAAGAGTCGAGGCAACGCATAATCATTATCACTCAAATTGGGGGCCCCTCTCAATTGGTCGGCCGGCATACGATACGATGCGATATGTATGCATACATCCCCACAGATCCCCCCAGACGATGATGCCACGCCAGACCAAGACCAAGACCAATTATGTGGCGAAAGCCAAAGCCAATGCCAAACCCAAACCCAAAACTGAAAACTGAAAACTCAAAGCCAAAACCCAAAGCCAAAGCCAAAGCCGAAGCCAAAAGTCGAGACCAAACTCCTGACTTCTGAAATGATCAGGCGTATGCATATGAGCCCAGACCCAGGTCCAGGCCCAGGCTCAGGCCCAGGCCCGAACCTGAACCAGAGAGAGCCTTGATGGGATGCGCCGGCACTTAAACGGTCTACTAGCATGAAATGGGCTGGTCCCGAGCCATCTCCCCATCGAAATCCCAATTCGAGTACCGTAACTTAAGCCCCTGAATTAAGTCGCAGTCAAAGCCAACGCCAAAGCCAAAGCCACAAAGCCCAGAGTACGTACATTTTTCAGCTCAATCGATCGACGGATCGATCGACCACTTGCCACAGAGATTGCCAGTTAGACGATCAGAGGGCCATCGCCGAGATCCTCTCTCTTTCTCTCTCTGGGGGATGGACACATCCCATCCCAACCCCATCCCCATCCTCATGCATGGTGGACTGCATGCTCGGAGCTCTGTGTTAACGCAAATTGTATGCCCCAAGCAAATTAATCGGCGATCCGTGTGTACTTATACTCGCTGAAACAGTTCTCACACTGATCCCCACTCACAGTCGCAGTCGCAGTCGCAGTGCGAGTGATGGGTGGTCAACCCCAACACCAAAAACCATTGCTAATCAATTAAATCATCTCCCTACCGGGAGGCATGCGACAATTTCCAAGTCCCTTCAGTATCTACAGGAAATTAGTTCATGTCTTCATATCCTTTGTCTGAAAATCTTTTCGTCGAGCGCAGGAATGTTGTTCGCAATCAAAAAATTAACTGGGGAATATTGGAATAGAGGAAGGTATTTCATTCAAGATTGATCTGTTTTAGGAATATTATTAAGAATATCAAATATCTTCGTAGGATTCGGATTACATCAAAGTGCCTATTCTATACATAATTTATGTGGAATAAAAGATGAACTCATTACAAAACTGATGCACATCGATTTGAATAGTCATTAACCTAATATTGTTTTAAAAAAATTTGTTTTCATTCGAATATTTATAAATTTGTTTAGTAATGATAGTCTAAAACCTTAACTAACACGCAAGAATCAACAGTATTCAAAAAATCACAGCTATATTTTGATCAATACGAATCCTGCCTTCAGTCAGATTCGAATCACCCCGAATCCCTGCCCTAGCCAAGACAAGAACCGCGAAACTTACGCTAGCGTCCTCTATGGAATGGGAAATGATCATGCTTAAAAGCGGTGACACAAACCAGCGAAAACTTTAAGCTCTATGAGGTTTAGTTTTTTGCTAAAAGCTTGTATTCTTTATTCTTGTTTTGTATGAAAATAGTGCAGTCAAATTGCTGAATTTAGAGAATATTGGATAATTTTTGCCTGGGATCCGCGCGTAACAGATTTCTGGTGGTGTCACACGGGCCACTTGACGGTGCAGTAATTGCATTACCTCTTCCAAGATGCAGTCATTGCATTTCAACCATTTATTTACTGAGGTTTGCAATCCTCGGGCCGACAAATATGCGACTTTTGCAGAGGCAGAACTGCGAAAATGCATTTTACAGACGGAAAGCCGGTGTTCGACTTGGAAAACAAAATTTTAAAAGGGTATGCAAATTTTCATCGCCATCGAACATCAACACGCAAGTATGACGTAGCATTACGAACACAATTTCATTCCGTAGCAAATGTGTATTTAGGCGTAGTTACCATGTAAAAAACTAAAATTTTTTTTAATCCTTTTTTTATAAATAATGCAATAAAAAGAAGCACTTAAAATTAACCAATCTTGTAGAAAAATAATTCATCAATCGTATAAAAGTATGTATTCAGTGCTGACAGTCCCAGCTAGCTAGTAACATTCAACCGAATATCAAAATCAAGAAATATGATTCCGACCATGGACAGAGAACGATTAACCCATTATCGACACGTGGGTATCTAAGTACATACACGAATATTATAAATCTTGATATTTTCAGCGCAATTCTGGTGAAAAATAAGGTGGACATTTGTAGGAGGATGGATAGGATGGACTTACAAGAAGAATATACAACCAGTATTATTTTCCGCTGTTTAACTTATTTTGCTTACCTGTTTAAATAGAGTGGGATTAAGTGGGTTACGTTCGCTTTTTCTATCGGTATATTTACAGTATATTTTTGAAATGAGAAGGTATATTTCGATATATTTTTGAGGGTCAGACGGTATATTCTATCGACAGCTCCCCGGTCACACTGCCGAATACTCAAATGTTTTCCAACTTTTGAACTGCGCGGTTCTGGGGTGGTCGTGTAACGTGCGAGCGCTGCGTTTAAATTTCTAAGTGTCTTGTTTTCAGTTTTTGCGTGTTTCGTTTGTTTGTTTGCATTTAGTTATTGTGTGTTTACAAGTGTTTGAAATACATGCAGACATTTTCGTGGCGAGCGGACGTGCTTTTGTTGTATTTTTTTTACCCGCCGTTTTTCATCGTATAGTGCGCGCGTAGTAAATTGTCTTTACTATTGTTTTTTATAATTACCGGAGAAGCGGAGCGGTTGACTGCTTTTTGCAATCTAGCAGTCAAGGAGAGCGTACGAGAGAGAGAGAGGTACAATAGGTTTTTTTTAACGTGCCTACGGTTTAAGTTAATGGTCGTTTACGGCGAAATTAATAACACTACAACAACCACCAAAAAACGAGCCTCTGTTGAATGCGAGTAAGAGAGTATCTGTGTGTGTGTGTGTGTGGTGATAGTATCTGTGTGTCGGCTTAACCAAGAATTGGAGTTTTTCTACGAGACCAACCAACTCGGGATGTTCTTATTGGCATTTGTCTCTGGTTGGGTTTGCCGGTGAATGAACCCCAGTACCAGTGCTTACCCTGCCCCGTGTAGCCATAACCCGTACCCCGAACCCCTCACCCACTGCCGGAGAACGGCATTAACAAAACAGAGCTGTTCTGCGGCGGCCTCAAAATGGTGGTTTGTGGGAGAGGGAAACACTCAAAAACATTTTCGAATTATTAAACCAACTGTGCGCAACGGCATACTAAAGCCGCTGCAATAACAATAACGGTAACAAAGGCAAACGAAGAAAGCCAAACCAAAAGCAGAGCAGAAGGAAAGAGGTGCAGGGAGCAGGGCGCAGAGCGGAAGAGTGTGGGCAGCAGCGCTACAGCAGCCCGAGCAAAGCGGTGCACAGAGTAGAGGCAGAGCGGAAAAAGCAATGACTTTCAGGGGGTAGAAGGGAGAACCGAGGAGAATAGACAGCAGCAGCCAAAGCAAAGCGGTACAGAGCAGAGCAGCGATGCAGCAGCAGCAGCAGCAAAGCCATGCCTGGAGTGGAGCGGAAGAGATTAGGCAGCGCTGCAACAGCAAAATCAAAGCCATATAGGGAGAAGAGCGGAAGAGAGTAGAGCAGAGCAGCGCTGTACCAGCTCTGCAGCAGCAACGCCGGCTGCAATTTAATGTCTTTCACAGTTGCTTTCGACACCCTGGCACTCGTAAAATACAGGGGTATATGCTGCAGGCAGCGGGAAGCGATTTTTGCTCTGTGTTTTTCTACCGATGCACCTAATATTATTTCCGAACGAATAATAATTTCAGAATTAGGAATACAATACCTATGCCATCTGTAGTTTCCAAGGGTTAAGGTCCATTGGTCCGTAGGCGTCCAGTGAGTAACGGATATCGTTTCGTCTAGACTCTCAGTTGAGTTATAGTGTTCTCTCTCTAGTTCTTGTTGTTATTCTCCCAATGCATCTTCCGCTGCTTTCCAAGTGCATACATGTACGACTGTGCATATGAGTGTGTGTGTGTGTGTGTTTGAGAGTGTTTGCTGTGCTTGGGTTTTTCCAGCCTCTCTCTCTCACACTATAGTGTGTCACTGCTTGGAATTCAAATTAGAATTGGAGCGGATCCACTGTGTTTGTGTTTGCGTTTGTGTGCGCTCGCCAAGATAATTGTTGCTATCTTATCAGAGAGAGGTTTAATCTTTTTGCAATCTGCTGCTGCTGCTGTTGCTGCTGGCAGGCCCCAACAGCTGCCTATTTGGCCAACTAACTAACTGCCTTTTCTAAATATATTCAACAAATATGGATAAAATATACTATAGATACCTGTATGTATGTACTAGGTGTATGTGCATGTGCGAAATGGTGCTTAGTCAGACGGGGGCCATGTACTCGTATATTAGCTGTCTTCAAGGCGCGTTTTTCGGCGTGGCATAACGATGACGTTGCCCGGCCTGACACCCGATACCCCCTTAACCCATAACCCATACCGGTTTAAGGATTCTTCCACATAAAAACATACACACATACAGCCACTGCCAAAGGGTGTGCCGAAAAAAAAGCTTGTGCACTTCCCATGTATTTGTTTGCCGTGAGTCGTCTTAAAGCGTCTTATGTCTGGAAAGACAAGACATACACACAGGCATACATACATACATACATACAGATGAGGGCAACATAATAGTGGTCCTACCCAGGGTTGGTATGGTATGTGTGTATGGGAAGGGAATAACAGTTCTCACTTCCCTAACAAGCTAAGAATTTGCAATACGTTCAAATGTTCGCTTGGGATTGGAAAATGTCTTAAAACTTGTTAGGGGAAGATATTTATATGTTCCTTAGTGTCTGTTTTAGAGGTTAAACCTTAAGATTGCATGACTAATGAGTGGTATATTTGTTTTAGTAAATATTTACTCAGATGTCAGAGACACTTAACATCTTCACCGCAGCTGTGAATATGCGAGTATCTTCCCAGAAGTTTGTACTGACACATACAAATGTTTTTGGTTTTCGTACACAGCTGTTCACACACACACACATCCACCGTGATCGTGATCGGTTATCACACATTGTCAAGGTGAATCTGCTGTGTAGGTGTGATGGCTTTTTGTAATGTGCTAATACACGCAGCACAGTCGAAATGTCATAACGAAATATGTATCATGATATATGTATGACTGTATGGAACCGAAAGCCCCCGCCAAGCAGCAGCAACCTCCAATCACACACACACACACACACACACATACTTGTGCTTACAAACACGTGAAAAAGACCCTCACATGCCAGTGTAATCTCCATTCCATACTATTCCATTCCCCAATTGAATGTCGCTATGTACTCGAGTACAACACACTGACGTGTGCAGCTCTGCCCCACTAAATGCTACAGTAAAAGCTCTCTTTGGGGGGGGGGCCGATGGCGATCGATCTCCACAGAGAGCCCTGTAGAGCCCAGCGAGCCTTCACTGTACCCAAATATTGCTCTTTTGTTGTTGTTGTAATTATGGAAATGTGAACAAAGTCTAACTGCCGGAAAAGTCACACACAGCGTTTTTGTTGCTTTCATTTGTGCGAATACGATTACATTTAATTTTTTGGGTGGACTGTGCAGTGGGGTGGGGGAAGGTCTCTCTTCCTTTGCCCAGTTTCGTGTTACTTCGGAAAACTTGCGCAACATTTTATGGCGAAGCGGTACATCAACCCCAGGGCCCCGCCCAGCAGCGATGCAGACTGAGAGAGAGAGAGAGGGGTGCAGGTCGCTTAGCCGACAACCGGCAGCCGGCTGCTGTAAACGCAATCAAATCAAATGTCAATCGTCAGCGGCCAACGGCAACGGCAGCCCCACCGCAGAGGCCAGACAGGGAGACAGGGAGACAGCCACCGGTCTTCGTCTCCGTCTCCGTCTCCGACTCCGATGTCATAAAACTGTTTGTGCAAGCATCTGTGTAATAATTGCAACTGAATTTCCCCCCAGCAAGCAAGTACGAGTACGAGTACGAGTACGAGTAGTTGCTCCACTGAACAGCAGCAGCACCGAATCACACCACACACTCGACACGAGAGTGGGGAGGGCGGCCCCTCCAGGGAGTAGGGTCGAGTTCGGACGGTCGAGTGGTTGGTTGGCTGGCTGTTCGGTAGGTTAGTAGTTCACCTGTTGATTCCAGACCGCAGCTCGGGCCTCGTCTCTGGTAATTCGATACACATAAACCCGTAACTGTACCCGTACCTACCCACAAATGTACTTATCATCAGCATTTGAGCGATAAATTTGTGGCAAATTAATGTACGATGTACGATGTACGACCATGAGCAAAACAATAGATCGCACAGAAAATATGTAAATTTGTCCACTCTCCACAGACTACCATTAACTGTTTGTAAATTCCCCTTTTGTATCTATTCAATTTCAATGTGCGTGACATTAATAATGGTGTAAAAGTTTTCAAGTTTAAATATGAATAAGACCTTTAGAAATATGTATGTATAAGAGTTTTAAGAATCTGAATAATTGCTTGTAATAATAGGTAGTCATACAATTCAAAAAACAATAAATAAGCACGATCGATCTTTAAGAGCGGCCTGCAAATCCATCTAACTGTAGATATAAGGTAGATATTGTAGCTATAAGAGTGCCTGTTTTATAGCAGCGGTGGGCATGCTTTTGTAACGGACTCATGCACACGCCATCTATGTTGTTTGCTGCTATTCTCGGGGATCAATCTACCGCGAGATGTCCCTGTACATCCAGTATCGTTGTGAGTGGAAAAAATAAACTCTAAAAAGATAAAGAGAGAGTAAAATATATCCAAATGAGATCAGGTATTCCCTGATGGCAGGCACCACTATTATTTCTACCTCCATTGTGCCACAAACACTTACATACATACGTATGTATATGGGTATATCCGCTGGAGTTATAACGGTGCTTTTGCAACATTGTAGATACCCTCGTATCTGTATCTGTAGCTATGTGTGTGTGTGTGTGCACACTTCTGGTGCTTCCAGGCATTGCACAATCTCCACAAAACAGCACAGATACTCGCACTCGTACCCGTACGACTCGTGAGTTATCCATGAAATGAAACACAAGAAAGACTCCCCGACTCCAAGCCCCCGACTTCTTCTGCAACTTCTTTTTGGGGCCTCCATGGAACGACGCGGCGTACAACAAACGCTTTTCCATCTGAGGCAAGCGAGTGACGTCATGCGGTGTATGCGCTATATGATGCACGATTGAGCGAACGGTGGATACAGTGGACGCGCGATGACGTGTACCACTCACATCACATCGCAGCGCACAGGTTACAATCAGTGGCAGTGCCGCCGCGGGACCGGACCCGGACCCGGGCGGCCATTTATGGTGCGATTGTTAAAATCAATCAATATCGCCGCATCGTATGGCACCCGGGGACTCGGACTCGGACTGGGACTGGGGCTGGGACTGGCGCACTAAGCATTTGATGAAGTCAACCTCCCCAGTCGCTCAGTCGCACAGCCGCTGCTCAGATTTATAGTCTAGTAAAACTAAACCCAGATAGTGCAAAAAAAACTGTTTGACATAGCCGTGATGGGCTTTGACAGCAGACATAAACAGTGAACGCTCGATAAGGCTCATTAGTTATGGCCAATGATTTCTCAAGATCATTATGGCAGGAACAATCTTTAATGGCAGGTACTTCAAAGATATTTTTGCCCTATCGAACAGGAAGAACTCCCAATATTTATGAAATAATATGAAACAGAACAAATGTTCTCAGCGATGTGGCAATCGCAGCCAGTGTCCACTGTATTACACCGCTGTGAACAAGCCTGGGCATCGATAGGAATTTTATGGGTCAATGGGGGCAACTATTGTTGCGACGTCATCTTCCATCAATTAATTGTGTGGAATGGAAAACCGTAAACTACAGAACTGAAAAAAAAAACGCTGAAAAACTGAATGTTTAAATTTTCAAATTGATGATCGGAATGGGGGCCCCCAGATTAGCCAAAGGTCAGTCCCAGGCGTGGATGAGAGGCAGGAGGAGGAGGAGGAGCGGCCACTCCTCAATTGGTCCGAAACCAAAACCAAACCAAAACCATTCTTTGCCACTGCCACGCGCACATTTGACGTATTAAGTGAACAATTAAAGATTCATTAGATTGCACAGATTGCCCCGGAGGAGGCCCAGGCCCCGGAGCGCCATGCCCAGGGCACATGCATATCATTATATAAATATAAATACGAGACTATACTCGTAAATATCATCTCTGGCATTTCTCGTACGCACATTTCTCGTAAATAAAAACAAACACTTGAGCCGGCTGGACCGACGGACGGACAGACGGACGGACGGACTCCATCCCATCCATCCGCCTGATCTCATCTCCTCGCTCTACCACAAAACTTCTCCCCACCCCCCCCCTTCCTCCTCATCGAGATCAAATAAAACGGGCAAATGCAAAGGCAAACACAGGGCGATACCCACAAACGAGTGTTGCCTCGGCTTTGGGATACTCAGAAACGACAAACCCAAAAAAAAGTCGGGAAATTACTCTAAGGAAAATGTATTAGGAAATGAAAGGAAACATAGTGTGTAGATTACACTCTGTAAGAGCGAGATCCCTGTCTAATATACCCTCACACTCTGCACAAATAACAGAAGGGTATGAAAGCCACCACGGAAGATACTCGTACTCCAGTCGTAAGGCCCGAGCTAAAGAAGTCAAAGACGGAGCCCTGAGGCTCTTCATTCAAGCTGATATTTGAGTACACACAACACACAGATACATATTTACCATAGATTTGTATACTATAGTATCTGTAGGGAGAGATCTCTGTTCCGTAAGTGTTGCGCAATTAATTATGCGAGGAGCGGCGCAGGGCGGAGCGGGTACTACAAACTACGTTGTGCGTGCCTCCGTGCGTACAACTTCTCCAGCAGTCCGATCTGAAACCAGAGTCAGAGCCACATAAAAAGCCCAAAGAAAAATGACCAAAACTCAAAACCCAATGCCAGAGCCAGAGCCACTGGTCAAGAGTGGCGTCACGAAGCACCGAAAATTGCGCCAGCACTTTACGAGTACGAGTACGAGTACGAGTATGTCTGGTCTGGTCTGGTCTGGTCTGGGGATCGTTTGAAGCATCCGCATACTCGTACACACAAGTACACGCTTTGTACTCCACGTCCGTTCTTCGTTCTTCGTTCTACGTTCTACGTTTTGTGGCAAGTCGCGACTCGAGCACAACACACCACACCACACTCTTGACCCAACCTGTTTGCCAGGTTCTAAAGTTCAAGTCGGAGCACTAAAACTGAATTGAATTGACCAAAATAAAATGGTCTTGGTCTAGCCTCCCTCTATCCTCAAAGAAAGAAAGGCCAGACTTTGAAAGAGTTTTCGATGGTGCGGTGTGGCCGTTCCCTAGCAATAGATGGATATCGTTTGAAGTGCTGCTTTGAAGGACCTTTAGATGTCAGAATATGCCATCATCAGGTGTTTTATTTGCGTCTTATTTGGACAATATTTTACTGCCACTTAGCCTAAATAGAGGAATTGCCTTTAATGTGTGTACGCCTAGGCATTAAGCTGCTAAGCTGTGCTGTCCACTGAATACTAATCAAATACATCCACTGGCATGACTAAATTGTAAATTAAATAAAGCTGATGCCTGGGGGATCTCAGATGATTTCCGATAGGAGTACGACGATATTTATGGGGTTTCCAGAAAGAACAAGGCCAGAATTGTGGAAAACTAAAGCTCCTTTACATTCATTGGGATTACATATTAGTTGCTTTCGGATCTAATCAGATCTTACAATAGACCCAATGGGTTTTACATATCATATGTACAGTACTTCCCATAACCATTTAATGGCCCATTGTTGCCGCCTTTTGTTTCGGCTCTTGACTTATCCAAGTGCCGCCGCTGCTCGTGGGGAGAGAGAGAGAGCACCTTAATAGAATTGATCAACTCAATTCCCGAGTGAAAATTCCCGAGTCGTAGATACATATCTGGCGGGCATATGTACGGTACTGGGGTAAGATACGAATAGAGCGCAATAGTACGGGCATCGGTACTGCCTGTGTTGTTGCTGTTGTCTGCCTTTATTGAGGTCGATTGTTCATTTATCGTCAATGTCAGTCATCAGTTGGGCTGCGTGCTGCGTGCTGTGTGCTGCCGCGTGTGTTTTGTTGTTTTTACACATTCCCTTGCGTTTTGTTTACGCGTTTAAGGCGTTCAATTACAAGACGCAGCCATAGCCTGGCCGGCCCTGGAGTTTCCCAATTCCAAACCAAATCCCAACCAGCTGGGAGTCTATCGATTGCCCAAACTCCCAGCCTGTGGCATCCTCCATCCGCCATCTGCATGAGTCATGGCCTGCTGGGTCCTCTAGACATTTGTCGCAGCTCATCTGCAAGATGCGCCCATAAACAACCATCCGTCTGGTCTGGTCTGGTCTGGTCATTGACTCTATGACGTCCGAGTCATGCGCCAAAATATTCACACACAAACACCACATAGCCCCAGACAAAGGACCCAACGTATCTGATAAAAGTCTGGCCAAAAAGAATGATTCACATCGATTTGGAACGGTTTCAAAAAGATTAACAAAATGCCTCGGAAATATAAATCAAGCACTTAATCGATGAGCCCCGCAACACAAAGAATACTCAATAATTGTAGATCTTTTGGTATGCCACCCACTGAAGGGAAGAGCCAAACAGATCTCAAGAAGAGAACTTGTGATTTTCCCACAAATTAGTGAAACCCAAACAAGCCCAAAATATATACAAACTAAGACTCTAAACGAGAGCGAAAGTGGAGTGGAAGAACTTTCCATAAACATTTGGTTTTGAGAACAAAGAAATTACCAAAAATTTAGAGAGAGCACAAAAGGCAAAGAGGATCCTTTAGATTTGGATCAAGAGAATTATAAAAGAGGAGAAGAGTAAGAGTAAGATCTCTACAGATTGATCTCTATAAGATATTGGTAAAGGATATGGTGGGTACCGGATTTCCCTGGGCAATAAAATAAAGTACCATTTTGAATGCCTTTTGTTTTTGATTGGAATTGTGCCTTGTGTGCCTTGTGTGCCGTGTGGCACATGGCATATCGAATGGATTTGGCCTGCAGCGAAAGCGAAACGCAATGAAAATTTTTCCAATAATCCAAGAACTTTCTCCGTAGAGTCGTTTTGTCCGGGGTTCCGGGGGATGGTTTGGCCTTCCAGCTGTTTGGGGGGTGGTTGCTAGTTCTAAGGGTGGCCGACGGTGACGGTGACCCCCGCCAGGCTATGGCTACCCCCAGAGAACCCAGGGGAAAAAAAAAAGAAAACAGAAGGGTGGTGCCATTTAGTTTCTGCCGACGGTTCACGGTCGGACTGGTTCTGCAACACCTGCCCTCGCAACGGCCCAAAAGCATTGTTTGTTTTTCTCGAGATTCTCGAATCTATGCAAAAATTATTATAATAATAATCGCATGCAAGCGAGAGAGCAGATTAGCGATGGATTAGCACACGGGCACAAATGTGGCACAACCATAATGGGCGGGGCAGTGGGGGTGGGGGTGGGGGTGGTAGTGGGTGGCAGGGCGGGTCGGGTCGGGTCTTTGAGCAATTTGCAATTTAGCGTCGATTTCATGAGGCGAGCACTAAATGCGCCACTGTCCGTGGATCCAAGGTGCACTAGATACTGGACACAGGGGCGTAGGCCATAAGCGAGGGGGGCAGCCCCAAAAAGAATAGAAACAGCCAAAAATTAAGCCGAACTCACTTTGATTTAAACATAGATATACAACACTTATTTTTAATTTGTGGAAAAACATTTATTTGAAATACGAAATATATTTAATCTAGGCACGAAATATATTTAGATTTCTTTTTTGTTTTAATGCATAATTTATTAATCAATCTAGGGGTTAGCCAAAGCCCCAGGCTTGTTCTGGAGAGCTACAGCCAAGATGCCTTGCGAGTAATCCCCCTCGGGGACGCCCCTGTCCAGATTTAAAAAAAAAAAACGCGCAAAACGGGGCCCCCCGGTTATGCAAATTGGATGTTTGTGCACTTAGAAATGCAGCAAACCGGTTTAAGTCGTCTCCCGGCCGCTGTCCCATCCCCCCGCCGTCGGGGGCTGCTCTCTGACCCACATTCTATGTAGAGTGTCACCTTTGGAGGCCTCCGAGAAATTATTGAAAAATATTGATTTCATCTGTTCTTCCTTCTTTCTGGCAATTCCTCCATTCTCTGCTCTGGCAGGCAGCATTGTGGCATGCCCCTGATTGGCGGTAAAAGGTAAGGCGATGCCTGACCCATTATAAAGCCACCACAATTGGGGCCAGACTCAGGGGATTACTTCTTAGATTACTTCAAAAGCAAATCACAAAAGGGGGATTGTATCCACTTCGAGACTGTTGCAAGAAGATCCATAATATTCAATATTTCAATAGGTTGAAATCACCTTAAAGCGAGCAAAGAAAAAACTACTAAAAGAAAACCCTTTCTTATAGAATTGCTAGTACTCGTTTTTGATATCCTCTTCTTTTGATAGCCTTTAAGATGATTCCTGATAAAAGCTATTCCATAATGCATATTTGACCCTGAACTTCGTAAGGTAGCGCCAAAACGCCTCTAAAGAATCGAGCGAGAGCGTCGTGATCCGCGTCAAGGGCCGCGGCTCTTCTCTTAAACCCGGTACTCAGTGGGCCTAGAAAATATATTTTATCACTGTTCGTAAAAGGGACAAAGTGATTTGTTGGTTTATGCGGGGAGGGGGCCTTCTCTCCGCGATCTCCCTTAATTTTTCCCAGAGATGGAAACATAAGGGAGAGAATTTGTTGGATTACTTTGGCGCCACTTAATCATCAATGGAAGGGACCCTAGCATTCTTAACTCTTTCGCTGGAAGTCTATTAGGTGTCCCGTAGAGTGCTGTTGGGGTTTATTTATCAACTATTTATGGACCACCTTGCTCTGGGCTCCGTATAACCAGAATCGATCGGAAAGTTGCCAAAAAACAAAACCAGTTTCTCCGTTTTTAGTTGGTTTTTTGTTTCGTTTTTGGCCATTTGTTGATTAATGGCCCATGAAATTTATGGAAAGAGACTGAAAGAGAGGGCGATGGCAAATTGAGGGATTGCGAGTACACGTATAAGAATCCCCCCTGCCTGATGTTTACGCTAATTTTTTGGCATTTTTCCAGGTTCTGGCGGCTATTTTATTAACGATCTGTTGAATGGAGACTGCGTGGGAACTCTTCTTGGGCTAATCGCGGAGCCCCCGCAAAAAAGGAAGAGATATTTAGACGTACGTATGAATGAATGAATGAAGGAATCAATGAACGAATCTGTGAGTGAGTGAGTGAATGAATTACTTTTTGATCTATTTAGATTTCCCCTAACGGACATTCAGGCCAGGCATTATCAATGGTGGGCGGATATACGAAAGCCAACTCCAACTCTTCCACTCTTCCAACTCTTCCACTCCAAGCCCCCTCCAAACTCTCCCCCTCATTACCACCACCACCAACCCCCTGTCAGCAGCCATTGGAGAGCTATTACGAAACATGTCTGAGGCGATTATCGAGGAGGGAAATTGCAAACCAAATGGCAATGTAATCAACGAAGCCGTTGTTGAGGTCGCACCAGAGCCAGAACCACAACCACAGACAGTGCAAGAGAAAGTTGCAAACGGTACCAATCAGCGAGAATCAGAGATAGATAGCGATACGATCGACTATATCGATGCAACCCTGAAAATAGTGGAGGCCTTCGAGAGTGACGTGTCCTATGCCACACTGGAAAAGAGCAACGTCAACGTCAAGGACGGCAAGGCAAAAAAGAAATCGGTTAGCTTCAATCCGAACGACGAGAAGATACGGAAATTCACCACTGGAGAGCCCATCGTTGACCAAAAGAATCCCTTCCGGAATGGCCATATAGCGGGTGGAGGAGGAGGAGGAGGCAGGGAGAAGAAGACCCCACCGCCAGTGCCCACAAAGCGATCGACATTGAGCGTACGGAAGACGGTTACCCAACAGCTGCGCGAACGGGAACGAGAACGCGAAAAGGAACGAGAACGAGAGCGGGAGCGAGAGCGAGAGCGAGAGCAGCTCAAGAACGAGACGAATGCGCGAAAGAAGAACGGAAGCATCAAAGGGAATCCCGCAGGTGCTGAGGAATACATAACCACCGAGGAAGTACTTAAGCAATCGAAATATGTAAAGACGTACATTAAGAACCCGGACGCCTACTTTGTCTACGATCCGACGGTGCTGGCCCGCCTCAAGTGCGAAGAGGAGCAGCAGAGAGAAAGGGAGAGGGAAAGGGAGAAGGAAAAGGAGATCCCCAAGCGAAAGCAGACGGGCCTGAATCGCTCCAAGGAGCCGAAGGCGGTCAAACAGCCAAAGTTGAATCCGAAAACATTCAAAAAGTGCTCGAAGCCCAATTACCCGGAATTGGCCAACATCAAGATACGGACGGGCACTGCCGACTCTGAGGGCGACTTCTTCAATCCCGCGGAGGTCACGAAGAACGCCAAGAAGTTCGACGAGCGCGTGAAGAAGCTGCAGATTAGCTCCGACGACGATCTGGACGAGATCGATGGGCCCCTGACCAAGAGCGAATCCAGCGACGATCTCTCCCATCCGAATACGAACAGCAATCAGGAGAAGCCTGCCCCTGAGGACATGACCAGCAGCCAGCCGCCTACGATCCCGAAGGATCACGAGCCACCCTCGACCTTCACGAACACCATCAGCTCTGAGGAGTTCCAGGCCTATCTGGAGCGCAAGGGCCTGGCGCTGATGCCCAAACGAGAGCTGGCCACGCCCTCGCCCTTGTCGACGCCCATGGCCTCGGCCTCGCCCTCGCCATCGACGCTGCCGAGGACACCGGAGGAGCGACGCAAGCAGGTGGCCGAGTCCCTGGCCGCCCTGCGCCAAAGCAACACCAAAAAGCTATCCGTTTTGCAGCGTCTCTCCAACAGTTTGTTTGCGCCCAAGCGCAAGACAACGCCCAAGCCGGTCATGCCCATGCCGAGGTCCGTCTACGGGCAGGAGGAGTACCGGAAGGCCAGTGCCGGAGATGTGCCCACGGAGATGCGGCGCATTCTGCTGGAGCGGCAAAGCCACCAGAATCAGAACCAGAACCCGAATCAGAACCAGAACGGTCGTCTCCAGAACGGACAGGCCACCGCCCTGCGACGCTCCACCGAGTACACAAATGGCCATGCGGTCCAGAACGGAGGGGCCAGTGCTCCCTTCCAGCGCACTATCGAGCGCCAGAGCCTGATACCCAGACGCGTCTCGCCGGAGAGCCACAATCCCAGCCGTTTCAATCGCTCTGCATCGATGGACAGGAACCAGATCCGGGCCCAGAGCCAGAGGCAGCCCAGCCGACTGGAGGCAGTGGGCCAGCGTCGATCGCTGGCCTCCGCCTATGTGTCGTCACCAACCGAAGAGCATCTCAAGCCAGTGGCCACCTCTACGCCCCAGCGAAAGACCCAAGAGAGCAGCAACCAGCAGCAGCCGCAGCAGACCAGCGGCAATCAGAACGACTGGGAGAAGCTGAAGGCCATCAAGGAGGTGACCGATCGTCAGCTCTACCACAAGGTGCTACAGCAGCAGCAGCAGCAGGGACAGCCGCAGGGACAACAGCAGGGACAACAGCAGGGACAGCCGCAGGGACAGCAGCAGGGACAGCGGCAGGGACAGCGGCCGAGCCAAGAGAACATCTACGAGCACCTGCAACCGAATCAGCTGCATCCCGTCCAGCAGCAGTTTGTGAGGGGCTCGTTGCAGCGGAACACCTTCTCGGGGATCAGCGGCCGCAATCGGCAGGTAATGATCCTCGATGGGACACCAATAATCCCTGTCCAGCAGATACAGCAGCAGCAACAACAGCCACAACAGCAGGCGCCACCGGCACGCTGCCAGAGTGTCCTGGACAATATGATCCTTCAGCCGAGTCCCGGCCAGATCCACGCACGACGTGGCTACGAGAGCGAAAGCGAGGCGGCACCCAGCGATGGTGCGGCGGTGGTGATGCGTCGCTCGAGCAGTGCCTCGAGCCGCAGGATCGGGGGACTGCTCACCCGCGAGGAGATACTCGAAAAGGTCAAGGAGTTTTGCCGCAAATCCATCAGCCGCACCCCGCTGCCCGCGGCCAAGATGCAGCCCATCTACGAGACCCGGAGTCAGAGAAGCCCCGCTTCTGGCGCCGCTGCGGACACGTCTCCCGTGTCGTACGCCTCTGTGGAGACCAGCCACAAGCGTCCCGCCTCACAGCTGAGTGGCGCCGCCCGGCCGCAGGTGCCACTCCGAGTGCAGAGCCTGCCCCAGTCGCGCGCCTTTGTGCCCGTTGCAGCCGGCGCCGGGGGGGCCACCGCCTCGCCCATTTACGCGCACGTGAACAAACGCAGCAGCCTGCTGTCCAACGACTCGGAGCAGTATCTCTCCAGCCAGCAGCTGCAGCAGCTGCCGCAGCTGATGAGGCTTACCCCCACCGAGTACGTGCTGGTGGAGACGGGCGAGGGCCTGCAGGCCGCCAAGCTGGTGGACTACCACCACAACAGCCTCTACATGCAGCCGCAGTTTGTGGCGCGTCCGGCTGCCGGCCACGGCCACGGCCAGGGCCAGGGCTCTTATGTGCTGCAGGATGGTCGTGCCACGCCGTTAATACTGGATCGTGCCCCCAACGGACACCAGAGCCAGATCTATTGGACGCCACAGCACCACCAGCAGCTGCAGCTGCAACAACAGCAACAACAGCAACAGCAGCAGCAGCAACATATGATCCAACAGCACCTCCAGCAACAGCACCTGCAGCAACAGCGGCTCCTGACGATGCCCCTGAGTCCGCGCGGATATCCTGTGCCAGCGCCACGCGTGAGCATGCCCATGGGTGCAAAGGGCATTGTGCCCGCTCCGAGGAGTCTCACACTGCACCGGGTACAGTCCAGGTCCAGTCCACAGGGGCGAAACGCCTCATCCGACTGGGAGCTGAGCTCGGAGGCGGGCGAAGTGCGGCGCATCATGGAAAAGAACTTATAAGGTGAGTTGTTAATTTATGTAAAAGCTGAATATCTCGCGAAACATAATTTTAGCCCATGGGAGCATTAAGACCAACAACCTGCCCTTAAAATCTTAATTTTCTCAAAAATTTCGGAAATAGTCTTATAAAAACTTGGATAACGGCTTTTCACACTGGCGCTTCCAGCCGTACACATTTCCCCTTCAGGTGTCGCTTTTGATCATTACCTACTAATGTAGTTAACATGTAGCAAATGTTTAGTTACCATATACAACAATTAATTAATTTAGTGGAAATTGTTGTTGAGCTTTTTTGTTTAAATCTTATATTATAAACAATTCAATTAAGGGAGTCCTTAGACTGGATAGTTTAAATAAAGGGGGCACACTGATTTTCTTGCCACCATGTCTAGCTCACACACCTTGCAAATTGTATACTTTTCATGGTATTTTCTTGTACTTTCCAGTATATTTTAAGACGCGTTATGGACTCACCCTCTTGTAGCAATGTAGAAACCGTGTAGAAATTCCACTTGGAGTCATGTCCCAGACAACATCGAATATTAATTCGTGATCAGCATCAAATTCCTGACAGTTTTCCATCAAAATCTGAACTTTTTTTAAAATGTCCGAAAGAACTGCATGTCAATAAGTGGATAACGGAGGTTTTTCACACTGGCGCTTCCATGGGGCTTATATGAGAAAAAACGGGAAAAATGTAGTTAATATGTGGCAAATGTGTAGTATGAGTGTAGTTACCATGTAAGGAAATTAATTTAGTGGAAATTGTTCTTGACCGGTTTTGCTTAGACCTTATTTTATAAGCAATGCAATTAATATGAAAACTTAAATTTAGCCAGTCTTGTAGGAAACCGGTTTAATAATCGGATAAAACTATAAGTTGAGAGCGAAGGATCCTTGATAGCTAATAATATTAAACCGAATATCAAAAATGAGGAATATGATGGAACCCGAATAGAAAAAATGCATCAGTATTTGTGCGGTATATTTTAAGATTTGTGACGTATTCGCCATAATACTGCGACATTTATTTATGGTTTTGAGCGAAGCTGACAGTTTTTATCTCAAATTGCGACAACTAAAAGTGTCACTAGCCGCAGAGAACTGATAGTGATTCAAGGTAAAACTGTGAACAAAGTGTCCAGTGAATAATTTGCATTTAACCAGAAACCAAATGAAAAACAAAACAACACACACATACAGGCAAACAAACAGTTGTTCAGGCACTCATACATACACATACATGTATGCATTGTTTTTGATTTGACTTGCTTTTTAATGCCAATAAGAAATGTGAAATATAAAACATATGAAAAATCTGCAAATTGTGTGCATCTGTGTGGGTGTATGCAGGTGCGTGTGGGTGCCGTGTGAGCGCATGCATGTATACCGACAACCCTGAGAGCCCCAGACAACAACACAAAAGAAATGCAACAGTTCATGCGCGAGCGAGATAGCCAGCTGTTCTGTTCGTGCGTGTGGGTACAATTTAGGCCTCGCTCGAAGGTCACGAGCTGCAGAAAACGCACTCTCTTCCCCATCCTGCTTTATCCTGCTTGAGGGGCGGCAGACAACACTCTCGTTATCTCCTTCGTTTTCCTGCAGGAAGCTCTGTCCTTCTCCATCCATCCATCCAGCAGCGGAAAACGCATTTCAGATGGGGTTTTGAGTGTCTTTCAACTGGTGTTTGCAGCGCAGAAATACACAAAATAGAGTAAAAAATTAATTAAAAATAGTAAGAGTGATAGCAAGGACTTCTGTATACCTAAATCATTGAATGTTTCCTAACCGGTTCCCATTTTTCGCCCATTTCCCAGGCAAAAAGAACAGCATGGACGAGGACAGCAGCAGCAGCAGCGGGAGCGACAAACCCAAAACCCACTCGAAGTCAACATCCACCGAGGACTCGCTCGGCGTCAGCACAACATCATCCACATGGACCATTCTACCATCGGACAGGATCGAGATGGTGTTGGACAATCCCAACCGCAACGAAGAGGCCAAAGTCCCAGGGGAGTCCCAGTGCGGCGACTCCGACGAAAAGCATGAAAACGACAGGTACACAAAGATACCCTATATTACCCAGTGCACCCTGAAATAACCCAATTCCTTCGTTTCGAAACAGATGCAACCTGGCCGTGGTGGAGGACTCCCAGGCGGATGACATTTCCGATGGCATTTCCATCATCAGCGACTGCGAGAGCACCGATCGCATTTCACCCCATCCCTTTCTGCGCGACACCCTGGCCGACCTGAACTTCAACGAGCTACCCAACACCCCCCTGCGGCTTAGTCCCAGAAATATAGAAGGATTGCCGCTGACGCCGCCGCCACCGCCCCCGCTCAGGCAGCGACGCCACAAGCATACCGAAACGGAGCCGTATGTGCAGCCAGAGTTGAATTTATTGCAGCAAGAAACGAAGCTTGAGACCCTATATCGTATGTATCCGGTTATGCAGAACAGCCTTACGGCCGTCTTCTATGTGGGCGCCACTCTGGCCATACTGGGCTTCATCGGGAAGCTACAGCATCCCGAGTGGCCGGGTTTTGGCAGCGACAAGCCCATAGCCGAGCTGGAGCGCCGATTGGGGGAGCTGGAGATGTCGAACAACCTGATGCGGGCCGAGATCGACATAATGTCCAAGCAACTGCAGTACCTAAGCTCCGGACAGGGTCCAGCCTATGCCCCAGATGGATACTACAATGCCTATGCCCAGGAGCAAGGGGGAATGGAAAATCGCCAAGGCAAAAAGTACAAGAAGTTCAAGGCCTGGCCCGGACTCGGCGACTCACTGGAACCGTTGGACATAACAAAGGAGGACCTCAAGAAGCCCCACAAATGCCGCGATGGCCAGTACGTGAAGTTTGCCGCCATGTGCTTGGAAAGTCCGCTACCGGCTCCCGAATCTCTGGTAGATGAGATCGGTGATGCTGTCCACGATGTGCTGCAACAGTCTCAAGCCTTTCGCAACTTTGAAAAGGTCACCGAGAAACTAGGCACACTAGGCACTGACGGCGCCGAGGACGAGGGCGACGCCACTGGCACAAACGAAGCAAAGGCTTTCCATCCAGATGGTAGACAACAGGCAACAGGCAATGGCAACGGCAATCCCCATAAACAACCCAAGCCGAAGGTGGATCGATACAATGACAAGTACTCGCCGAATGCCTCCAAGGATCGGTACAACGATAAGTACAATCCGAATCACTCGCACGAAGGCAAGCGGGATAATGGTCGCGGCAGGAGCAAGGAGGACCATTCGAAGGAGTACAACAACAAGAGGCGTCACAACGACGATCCATCCAGGCGCGAGCGGGAGCGGGAACGGGAGGAGCGCTTCAACAAGAACGGCAAGAAGCAGCGCCATACTAGCGGCGAGCGGGACGAGAGCGATGGCGATGGCGATGGCAGCGGCAGTGGCGAATGGCACGGGAAATTGATGCAGCATCGCGAGCAGAGTCGCCACAGACACGACCAGAAGCGCAAGGACAACAAAAACTGGTACATTGAGCGCGGCGATGGCCGCGAGCAGGCGCGCTCCACCGAAGCAGGACGCTGAATGGCCAGTGGAAAATGGACTTGGTGGAAGAGAAGACGTTGGATGTTGAATGTTGGATGTTGGATGTTGGCACGCATGTATTTTAATCCCAAATGTTAGCTTAAGGACAACCTACGCACCGATGCGTATATGGATTTGTGTGTTGGTTTCGAACCTAGTTTATGTATATCCTTTCGACAATTGCTACCAGTACAGTGCGTTTCGAGGCAATAAGACAAAGACAGAAAGTATCTCAAAGGAAATGAAGAAATGTTTTTCAAAACTATTTCCTATATACTAGACTATATATAAGTTTTATTATAGTTTCTCATGGTTCTATAATGGATGTTTATTGGATGATTTGACAAGTATTTTATTATATGTTGTCCTTTTAAATGAAACTTCATGGCTTTTCCATTATGATTTCATATTTCATTGTTATTTTGTATTTGAAAAAGAAAATCAAACAAAGGCATTTGATTTTATATTTGTAAAATATGTTTTCTTGTATTTAAATCAAAGGAAATATTTGCAATTTGCCAAATCTTGATGTGCTGTCTTTTTGGCAAGGAAACGCACTGTACAACTGGAAAGCTTGACTCTGGTCGAGCAATGCACGTGCTTAAAAAATAATATTTATATATGTTAGTCGGGTCTTCGGTTTTGACGAAGCTAGAGGCAGGCATACTACTCCCAGCAAACCCCAACAAACCAAAAACAAAACAAAAAACTACAAAACCCATACTTAAAACCCAATCGCTTTGTATGTGTACAGTTGAAGTCGACCATGTTGAATAATCTTAATGTAACGTATTGATGTATATCATAATATGACTACGAATATCCTATATGTATAAATCGGTTCCATCCGCTTGTGGGTGTGGTTCCTTGCCTAAGTTCCAGCTCAACCTAAGAGATAGACCTGGCCCCCCAGCTGTGGGTCTGTCATCAAAAGCAAAATCAATTTCCTTTCAACGAGTATAACGAATCCTTTTCTTTTTGTTTTGTTTTTAAATTATCAAAAGCTTTCGCCTAAAGTTATATATTACCATATATATATATATTTGTGATACATATACTTACATGTTTTTTTTTTTTGTGTTTAGACTAGAGGAATAATTTATAAATTATTGTACCATAATAAAACGACAAAATCCTTGAAAGCTAGTTCGAAAAGAAAAAACGAAATATTTTTGTATGCATGTTCGTTCGTTTCGAAATTTGAGAATTTATTGATGTACATGTGTATACGTCTATGTATGTATGTATGGATCTATTTATGTGCATGTCGGTGTACTGTACCCCCAAATATATATATTGCAGAAATAAATAAACTATCCCAAAAACCCATACACAATCGACGTCTTTTTTTTATATCTGGGGTTTATCTTGAGTTGGTTGTCCCTGATAAACTGATACCAGACCTGAACCACTGATCTTCTGGCTCTCCCGAAAGTCGGCTGTAAGCCATACCTAGGGATTTATTGAGGGATTCGATCTTCAAGCCGATCTTGGGGGCGATTTTCCACTTGACGAATTCTAGGTGGGACGTGTGATCTCTTCATTCAGAGGTTCTTGTCAACGTTGGCTCATTTCTCTTCCTTTCAATATCATCTGTTGCTCATCCAAGAACTTGTAATCTTCAACAGGCCAGTTCTCTCCATTGCAGCTCCACACTTCTCTTCCACTCCTATATCTAAAAGCAGATGATTTTTTGTTTCCTGAATTCTTGAATTCGAGTCTCTGGTTCCAGTCTCCTGGCAGCCCATTCTCTTACTCTCCAGCAGATCCTTCATTCCTATTGGAAGCCCTCGACTTACGAAGAAATCAAGGAGGAGATGGGGTAGCCTTCTGGAGGGATTAGTTCCACACTGGGAAAGGCTAAGGTCTTAAAGAATTTAAGCATGGAGGAACTGACTTAACTTTGTGCTCAGGACATGCCTACATACATATGTACATATGTGTGTATGTACAATCCATTATTTTGACCCGTTGCGAAGGACGAAATGCTAAATGTTAACAGTCAAACGCTTGAGGGTAAATGATAGAAGGCTAACTGCATATTTTTGGAAGCCTCTACTACTATTGCGGTAAAGCAGTCTATGACGTAAATACAAACGTACATGTGTACATACATACATATGTGGATGGATCCTTAGGTAATTGTGTTGCATATTTTCTCTATAATACATATGGAAATAGGCATATAGAACGACATACGTATGTACATATGCGTGTGTGTACATGGAGCATGTATGTAATATTTATGCTACTGTGCATGCACTTTCGTTTCTCGTTCGACTTTTCGTTATTCTAGGGCATGCGGCCAAGTGGGGGCGGTTTTGTGGGCTTTTAGAAATTGTCTGTGCCTGTGTCTGTGTGCCCGCGGACCGAAGACCGAGGACCCGCACAAACCTCTTGCCGGGCTTTCGCGTTGTCCTAGCTCTTTTATTTTTACTACGAATACACACAGTGCGCACATTGCAGAGAAAGCTTTGCACCCCCATCCACCCACTCTCCGAAAAGGAGAGTGCAAGTGTACGAGTGAGTGACAGAGAGCGCGGCGGTCCAAAGTGGGTGGGTAGATTCGAAAACAACAAATCAACGATGAAAGCTCGACCGCCAAGCGCTTCGTGAATCACGCTTCGTGCCAACGTATATTAATATAAGGTGAGGCTTTGCGGCGCTCTGCAAGGGGTAATAAATTTATTTAATCGCTACTTTTAGCTCTAAGCTGTATGAAAAACGTTTTTATTTAATACAAGTTTTTGAGGCAATTCTAATATCAACCACTATCATAAGAGCACTTTCTGGCCTTGCCCTACCTTGCGCAGATGTACCCTACTTCGTGGTGCGTCGTGTGTCGAATGCAATTATGCCCGGCGCTGGCGTATGTATGTATGTGTGTATATTTGTACGTACCTATGTAGATGAGTGTTCGTGTGTGTGCTGCTGCTGACTGGGGCGTTCGGTTCGTTCGCGCGTCAATTCTCATTCTCGAGCCTCAAACCTTACTACAACGGGATTTTCAAGAACCACGGACGTTCACACGGCGTTTTGCTGTTGGCGCGCGCGATACCCATTAAGTAACGGGCAGATGAGGCGTTTGACAAAAAGAAAAAAAAAATACCACACAAAAATTTCAAATAACCAACAAATAAATAGACACCCCACTCACAAGCACATCCGCATTCAAAATCGAAAAAAACAGCAGAACGGAACAGAAGAACAATTGCGGCTGCAATTGGAATAAATCGAGGATTATACAACCCGTGCTACGCTTCATCATCATCGCCATCAACAGCATCGTCATCAAGCAGCAGCAGCATCCCAATCAGCCAATCAATCAATCAACCAAATAGAATTCGGAACATATAACTGCAATGTTTAGATAAGACGTTTGAACCATCAAAAAGATGCACAGATATGTGCATACATATGTACTATGTAAGTATATACATACATACGTGCGACGGCTGGAGAACTATCACACACGCACACACACAAAGGCAATAACAATAATTGAGATGGAAATGCCAAAAGTAGGGGTACATGGATATACATATGTACATGCGTATGTATCAACACATAAATATATGTTCAGTGCGGGGAAAGTACACATCGTTCGGTGTTGTGAGTTTTCATTTCGTTTTCGTTATCGCCGCTCAGTAGGGCAGTGTTGTGCTGCTCCAGTTTGTGCTCCCAAGAGCGAGACACAAAGGGGACACCACAGCTGTTTCTCTCTCACACGCAATTGGGCTTTTGGGCTACAGGAGCACCAGCATCATGCTCTCTCCCTCCCACTCTCTGGGCTGACAGCTGATAGATTCAAAAAAAAGAAGAAAAACGAAGAGTGGGTAGAGGAAAGCATTTGCCGTTGCATACATCATGTACATAGAATCTACAATTCGTTTTTGAGGGGAATTTAGTGGCTAGAAACCAGCAAAAAAAAAACACCATTGACTGCAGCTGTTTTTGTATTTCTATGTAGAGCAGAGTGAGGCCCAGAAACCCAGCAAGCAAAAGCAGCAGCGTCATTTGACATTTCAGCATACAACAAAATAGATATAAATATTTACACATGTATATGTATGTACATATGTACATGCATGTACATACATATATCTAATAGACATTCCGTTTGGGAATCTATTTGTCGTTTCCACTTACGAGTGTGCCAGTGTGTGTTTGTGTTTTCGGGCATAGATAAACGTATGTACGAAAAAATCATGTGCTTTCATTATTTTTGTGTGCTTTTTTTTGTGACGTAAAGAGTTGCGTTCATACCGTATGAACAGCTGATTGTGTTTTTTTTTTCTGGTGTCTGAAAATGTGCTTGCAAATGAACAAATTTTAGAATGTCTCAATGTCGAATTGAAATTTTCCCCCAAATTCCTGAAAAACGGGTTAAAGGTAGAGAAAGAAGGAAGGAAAAAAATAATGTCAATAAGTCGCTCAACCTAACCACAACCACACACACAAACACATTCGATCAGCTGTTTTGTGTTGTTTTGCTATAAGCAAACAATTTCTTGAGCCAAAAGTTTTGCCATGTCGAATGTATGAATATTTGGTGGTAGTCGCGTGTGTGTGTGCCACTCTGTCTTTGGTATGCGTGGGTGTTGCTCTCGGACGAGCGCTCTCTCTGTACTCGCTCTCTGATAGACGCAAGGTATGTCGCAAGATGGTAGGGTAAGGTCGCCCCTGACAGCAGCTTAATGGTCGAATTCCAATAAACTCCAATGCTGATTCGTATATTGGAAATACTTATTTCAGAGTACATATCGAATTTATTGCTTCTCTGGTGCTTCGCTGCCACCAATGCCTTGGATGCTTTTCGCCATAATAAGTGAGTGACCAAAACACTGGGATACGGGCATGCCATACCTTCCATACAACGTACTTTGGATAGTAGCAGCAGCAGCGGCGGCAGGGGAAATTGAGAGCTAAGCTGCCTTGGCGCTCGGGCTAGTCGGTGGAAAATGTTGCTGACATTAAGTACAAATTATTTAGTGTCTTTCTTTTCGTGATCTTGTAATATGAATTACTGCATCCGTGTACGTATGTATGTGTGCCCCAGTGTTTAAACGATTCATTTGATTCGTTTCGGATTATGATAACCTAAAAGCATTATGCAAGCATTGTTTGTATTTTGTTGTTTCTTTTCAAGTGTGTGAGACACATTTACTATTAGTGTGTGTGTGTGTGAGAGTGTGCGTTTGTGTGTAGAAGTACAACGGAAGGAAACAAAAGTTTATAGTAAAACAAGAGACACAAACACAGAGCGAGAACATAGAATTTTATGTAATCAGGCAACCCGTTTGATTTGCCATTTTTACCCCTCATTGCCCAGGGCTCTGCTCTGCTCTGCTCCGTTGAAAATTACCAGCTTTGAAACGGTTAAAAGTGCAGTCAGCACTTTTGATCTCTCTCTCTCTCGCTCCCTCCCAGTGTCAGTGATGTAACAACAATTTTGTTTTGTTATTTTTTTTCCTTTTTTGCGACATGTGAACTGGATTACACAGCGGTACGTGAAAACAATAGGGGAAGGCCAGAGACGGAATGCTGGAGCTTTTGATACCCTTGCATATCCCGAAGGGTCATTATAGAATTGTTCGATTTCGTCAAATTTGATTTGCAAATAAGTTTTTGCATTGTTTATGGATATGGATTTTGTTGGTGCTAAAAAGATGGTATCACATGGGTTTATTCCATCTGCTTTTCTTCCTTCTGTGCGATGCCAAGCATCTGCTACGAATCGTAATACCCTCTTCAAAGAGCACAGCAAAATTGAAGCAACGCAAATGAGAAAAGCAAACAAACAACCGCAATAAATTGACACACTGTGCTCTGTGTGCACTCCCCCTCTCTCCTCTCCTCACCACACACCTTCATTTTGCATACGTATTACGTATGTATGTATGTAAGCCAAGACAGAGAAAGAGAGCGCTAGAGAGGGGTCTAATTATGTGCAAACAAGCAATTTGAAGGCTGCCGTCTGGCCGTATCGCGAATGCCCTTAACTGCTGATTATCGTCGTAGCATTCGGAATCGACGACTGAACGTAATTGAATTAAATTTGCCTAATGGCAAAACAACAACCATGGGCGAGCGGTAAATGCAGCGATAAGTGCTTTGCCGCTTTGGGCCTGATCTTTCAATCGATAAGACCCTAGGAGACTCCAAAAACTATGCTATAAACACAGATGGCCATATATGTATGTTCCTTCCAAAGAGTATACATTTGTTATAATTTGTTAAATTATCGGTAAAATTAACTTAATTTAACCTACATTCATATGTAAATATTTATGTAAAAAAAACCGCCTTCATTTAGTTCTATAAATGAAACCTAACTAGAATTTCCTCTCCACTCGAATGTGCCTTTTGAAGGTAGACTTTTTAGGCGGAACATCTGTGGAGCTTCAAGAGCTTGTTTATAATTAAGTGCTAGACCTTCTACGGTACCGTGTACATAACTCTTTCATTACTTTTTTTTAAATCAAATTACACTAACGATGTTTGATAAGAACGTATGGTACATATTTCTTATCGTATAGTTTCCACCGTGGCACTGCTTCCCCCTAGTATATTTTGGTTTTGTTTTGTTAATAAGCCCTAGGTGTCTGTTCAGCATTTTACTTCCGTGGGAAACATATAGAAATATTAGAAATTATATAAAAACACTTACTAAATGTTTTCCTTCCATTCAATTGAGAGCTACCATCCAGAGCTAATTAGGATAAATAATAATTATACTCGTATGCCTAAAAGGCTCCAATGGGGGGGCTTAAGTAGGGGTAGTACAGCTGTACTTGATACACAATCCGCCATTAAGAGCTGCGATTCCATTAGACCCCAACTTAAGAGTCCTACTCCATATGTAATGTACATACAGACGTGAGGAGCATGTCCTGTGCACAGATGGGTAATAATCCCCATTTATGTGCCAGAGGCGGCTGTATGACTGTTTAACATTTCTATATTTCACACGATGTGGAACGTAAACACGGGAATAACAATAACAACGGTCATTTGGCACTCTCTCTCTCTCTCTCTCACTCTCTCCATTAGCAGCTGTCTGATGGGGGTGCTCTGTGGCTCTGGTTCGTGCTCGAAGCTCTCTCTTTCACACTATCTGTCGCTGTCTCTGTCCCTGTCTCTGTCTCTGGCCCCACTCTGCCCCTGTCTATTGTATGTCGCGTGCGCTGTTGCACTCGTAAATGGAGGCCCGGGTCGCCCTTTGCAATGCTAAAATCAATAAAATCTGGGCCAACAGTTTTAAAGGTTGATTTAAACGGTATGACGCTGTCGCAGCTCCTGTATATCCGTATATCTGTTTGTGTATGTGTATGTGTGTGTGTACCCTGTGCGCGTGTCGGTGCTTGTGTATGTTTGTGCTTGAATATAAATAAACATTCAAGAGTCCAGAAGTCCGTCCGCACTCCTCCCCACCTGAGGATTATCTCCGAGGCTTCCCCTTCGGGCTGTTGGTGTCGCACTCTGCCATTAAAGCCAGCGCGTGTCCTATGTACAAGCGTAAAAGTGAAACTAGAGCTTTTTCAAGTTCACTTCGCAAGCACACACGCGCACACAATCGCATGCACATGCTCAGGCACATGCTTATGCACATGCACATGCACAAGCAAAAGCACAAGAACAAGCACATGCGGCATGTATGTACACATAATGTGTAATATTTTTGTGCACCTTTCACGTCATCAAGAGTCTTGCTTCGCCATGGAATGATCTTAGCTCCGAACTGGGTTAACCGCCGCCCCCCGGCCACTCCCCGCTCCCCACTCCCCGTTCTCTAGTCTAATGTCAAGGTTATCGTCGAAAATCCAGTTAATTTGCGTCAATCCCCCAACTAGTTAGTCTGCAATGCCAAACTAGTTAACCTTGTTAGCTCATGAAGAAATTCAATTAACTCGAAAGTTTTCCCCAAGGCAGCTACAGCCTCCACATGCAGGGATACTCCAGGTTAGGGCAAGATGTTTATGGTGGGGGATAGGTCTAATCAAAGAGATTTATAACCAAGATTAATTGTACATATGTACATACCATAGTTGAAGCCAAGTGCTTTCAGAATATGTTGGAATATTTTTAATAATTCAAGAAAATTCTTCAATGAAATCCTGCGATTCTAAGGCCTCCATTAAACGCAAATTAATGGAGGTATTTTAAAGTCTAGGTCTCAAAGCCATTTCTGACCAAAAAAGTAGCTATCAAGTAAACACTTGTTTGATTCCAAAAGAATTTGGAAAACTTTTAAAAAAACATCATTCTACAGGGTGGAGGAGTATCCATAGTACAGCCTGCCAGCAAATCTGTTCAGAATCTTACGAAACACCTGACGCATTACCGGAGGTTCAAGAAATGTTGTTGCAGGCATCACCTTTGACCTTTTACCCAATGCGCCAAGCTGTGGACGAGCTTAAGCTCTCCACTGCATCCGTGGCATCTGCGGCATTGAAATACCGTTTGGAAAATGGCCTTTTCCCCCTTGTGGATGATGTATTGCATTGGCTAGGTGGCTATTTTTGGAATTTCCCATTTATATATGTACATACATACATATATGCGAGTATGTACTCGTGAAAGGAAAACTCAAGCTTCCAGTGGCGGGGCTTGAGGCTTGGCGATTTCAATGTGTGTGGCCTTCAGATGGTTTAAAAAAGACACACAGCCAGTAGCATATACTACGAGTATAGGATATATGTATATACTTAAGCAGCACATAAACGAGCTCTGCCTGCCCCGCTGCAGCTACACAGCTGCTGCAGCAGCTTGCAGCAGCAGCATAAATCAAGTGTGTGTGTGGGTGTGAAATGTGCTCCTCTCGGGGTCGTTTATATGTCATTGCGCACCCGTTGCTCGGCGCGAGAGCAAGAGCCCAAGCTCTGTCCCTCTCTTCGGCTTTGGTTTCGGTTTATTTTTGTCCGCACGCACCGTCACCGTTGGGCGAGAGACAGAGAGATAGAGAGAGAAAATGGAAGGGTGTAAGCTTTGCGTGGGAAGCTCACTGGGCGGTCTCGGTACCTGCTCCAGTTGTCGCTACGAATGCACTTCGGCTTACTGTAATATGCTCTCGCTCTCTCTCTCTCTCTCTGTCCAATCCTCTCTTCAGTTAACCTACATATAATCGGCAGTTGCATGGACACTGCAGGGGAAGTGCTGCTGCTCCGAATGACGTAGGAAGAATATACATATGTGTAGCTCCCAAACTGTTGCAGGAGTTGCAGGAATACATGCACAAATATAGTCAATACATATGTATTACTTTATTGTACATGAATTTGGAGAATGGAGAGAATGGGAAGTGCAGCCATTAGCTGGAGTCCATGAATAGCGGGTGAATGCCGAGCCCTTATGTATGATCGCTGGTCTCCACAATGCGACATATAATGGGTATGTCCTCCTCCTGGGTCACATTGCCCTTCGAGTTGGGGTCCAGAGTGCTCTGGATGTAGGCGCGCCGGAACTTGTCCCAGCGCCGGGTCTTCAGGTAGTCTTCGAACAGGGCCTGCCGCGAGGGCACACTGCACTCGAAGTAGAAGCGACGACGCTGCCAGATATTGCCCGGATTCTGTTCCTCCTCCAGCAGCCAGAAGCGCGGCAGGACCAGGCACTGGACCACAGTACGGGCCATTATCACACGGTGCTCCATCTTTTCGCCCAGGCCAAAGATGGCACCGAATGTGAGCGAACCGACGTCTATGAAATGGGTCCTCGTGGTGTCCTGTGCCCACGGGCAAGTGAAAGTGAGTGAAAAGTGATAGTGATTGGGATTGGTTTTGAGGACTTACGCGCCTCGAAGAGAGAAATGCCGCATCTGAACGACTAGACGAAAGCAATTGAGACTTTACGGTGCTCAACACTTTCGAGGATTGAGAGGAGGCAAGTGTTTCATGCTTCAGTGAGAGCTGGGAGACCGTTTCATTCTTCGATGGCGATATGGAGACGAGGGTCTTACGCTTCGTTTCCGAGCTAGAGGATTCCACGGCAAGGGAGGATTCCGATTCAACGGATACCTCCTCGCCGTAGTATTCGAAATAGTCCTCGTAGTCGAAAAACTGCTCCTCCTCTTCGGCGTCCTCAATATCCTCGGACTCGATGGTGTGCCTTCTTTGGTTGTGGGTTATCCTTTTCGCGTGCATTACGGTTTTCCTCCGATGTCCGTGCTTCTCAAGGAAGCTGGCTGGGCCCAAGCCGCAAAATGCCTCGATTTCCTTTAGTCCCATTTTGCGCATCTACAGAGCTCGAATTAGAAGAGAAACACCTCTATCTATACGTAGATCGCATACTTGTTTCCTGAGGCCTTTCGACTCGCCCTCCGCTTCCGAAGAGGTTGAGGCCAACAAATTCTGTATATCCAAATACGACTGTTCTGGAGCATAGGACGAGTTCTTTGTCTCCAGAAACATGGCCTTGGACTCGTTGTCCTTTTCTATATCTGACAGATCGATAATAGTCTTTCCCCTACTCTGATTGATCTGCAAGAATCAAAGACTGAGGATATACGGATACACATATCGGATATAGCACCTTGAGGTTTAGGCATTGCAGGACAACGCATTCGCCGCTCAAAATAAAGTGCACCATGTTCAAAGAGCCCTTGTCCTCGACATAGATCGTCTCCAGAGGATCGTACTGGACCACTGATCCGAACATGCAGGCGCGTCGTATCTGATCCTCGTTCAAAAAATCAAAGTAGGGGAAGGCGCGCAGTGCTTCCTTCTTTTCGTTCCACTGCTTCTCCATAAACGGCCTCAGAATGCGATTGTAGTCGTTATCGAACAAGGCCAATATTTCACAATTTGCTAGACGAAAGAGCCAACAAATAGACGATCGGATCACGGTACGTTTCGCATATTTTGATGTAGTAAGTGCTTACTTACACAGCGTCGTGTATGTGTTCATTCTGGGACAGTCCTCAACCATTTCCACTTCTCCGATACAGTCGCCCGGACCGAATATGGCCATTGATACTTGAGTGATTTCCCTTGTGACCTTCAGGACAAGATTCAAGGGGATTCTATACCGTCCTAAGGACCTACCGCGTGGACCTACCTTATTGTATTCGGATCTTTTCATTTCGACCTCGCCGTTCAGTATGAAGTACACGGTGATGGGCAGGTCCCCTTCTTTGATCAGCACTCGGGACTCATTGATGGACAAAAGCTTTATTACCGGCACCATGCGAGCCCTGATTTTCTAGATCACAGATCACAGATCGTAGGTGAAGTAATAGGTCAGATGAAACTCAGTTGTACGGCTTACCGGGGGTATCTTGGCGAAACACGTTAGCCCGGCTATGACCATACAGAGCTTTTTCCGATCATCGATTGTCCGCGCCCAGGGTAGCGTGCGCAACAGCGCCTTGTCCTGCAAACGATTATCGGAAATCGTGACGATTACGATTGTTGGTGGGTGGAGCTTACCGCTACGGTGATCATGCCCCGCTTTTTCTTCTGCCGCACCAGCAGAGCCACATTCTTCTTGACGTTCATCGAGAGACCCTGATCCTCGGCATCGATCAGCCAGTGCTGGTTCATAATCACCGCCCGCACCAGTTTTCTGAATCGGGTGCGCAACGACTTCTTCTTGTTGTTCGACTCCGCATCATTGCGTGCTCGCTTCATCCTTGAACCCCCAAATGGAATGCAACTCTGTGTTCAGTGTTTCCCTGTGGTGTGTGTTTTTATGTTTTATTGTTTTTTGTTTTAAAGTATATTCCTGTAGTTTTTTTGTGTCTGTGTGTCAAATGTGACTCAAGAAAACTGAGTTGTTACGATGTCTCGGGGAACACACAACATCTTCTACTAATTCTTATCGACTTGTCAACTATCGATAAAGGCCAACAGAATATCGTATATCGTGGATGAAGAAAGGGTAATTTTTTTGCAATTCATGATGGATGAATCATTATAATAATGATCCATCACTGAGCAGGGATAAAGTCCCAATGATGGCGCATTCACTCTGCAAGATATAGTATGCAAATTTGTATCTTAGCAGGGTAATATATTCATTGGCTAGTAGATAGAGTAGAAAAGGCTGTTCCAGATCTGTTCTGACTCAGACTCCGACCTCGTGGAACATGCAGACATGCATAGACGACAAATACTGTGTATTTTGTTATTGGATTTCTGGGACCTTTTGTGATTAGGTATCCCATCCGGTGTAAATTGATTGTCTATAAACGTTTTCCTTCCTTCCTTTCGTTCTAGCAGCTACGGACACCAACGACTTGTCATAGAATCGCACGGCTCTGAGGAGACACCACTCATGGAGGCGTTCTAGGAAGGAGACACGGGAAACGGACCAACGTTTGTCAAAAGTCAAAGACAGCAAAAGAGAGAGAGTAACTAACTAGCAACCGACTTAGACAAAGCCATTAGCAATTACTTTACACACACACACACACCTACACAAAATCGACCCTTTTTATGGGAGATGCTCTGTAAATACATAAAACACAACACACTTAGGATCTAGGAGTCTACGCCTCACACATCACACATCAGACATTAGACTCAATTCTCTGAGATAAACACACACAAAAACAACTACATAGACTCACAAAATAGAAACACTACTAAATCTAGTACAACACATCGCCTGAAACTTCACAGTCAAAAATTGAGCTAGGATATTCATAATTGTGCGTTTGATCAATCAGATAGATATATACTCGTAACCCGTACACGTACACGGAAAGCACACCGAACAGAATCGAACAAAGAAAAAACAAACAAATAGTGAATAATCTTCGAAAGGATCTGGGTACGGCGGACAGGGTACGGTACCAAGGACTGCCAAGATGCATATTGAAATCCAGGTGGCCCTGAACTTTGTCATCTCCTATCTGTATAATAAACTGCCTCGCCGACGTGTGAACATATTCGGCGAGGAGCTGGAGAAGGCACTGCGCGACAAATTCCAGGGACACTGGTACCCGGAGAAGCCTTTCAAGGTATGATTGTAGTGCGAGACGATCTTTAGAAACGGAATCTTATATGTGAATATTCATTGCAGGGTTCTGCCTATCGTTGCCTGAAGACCGGGGATGCCATCGATTCGGTTCTGGAGCGTGCTGCCCGGGAGAGCGGTGTACCCATCAGTGATATTTTAGAGAATTTGCCACACGAGCTGTCCGTGTGGATGGATCCCGGCGAGGTGTCCTTTCGCGTTGGCGAGAAGGGAGCCGTTAAGGTATTTGTTGCGCCGCTAGGACTCTTCCCCGTACAGGAATCGCCCATTAACCGACCTTTTACGTTGCAGATTCTTTATACAGAGAACAATGAGAACCACGAGGATAGCCGCTCGGCAGATCGCGAGGTCACCAAGACGTTCAATCCGGAGGCTCAATGCTTCCGACCCATCGATGTGGTCAACACGACCCTGAACAACCTGAGCTTAAGCCCCAAGTCGTTGCCGGTGCCTATGCCCCAGGCGGGCTCCTCGCCGCACTCGGCTGCCTCTGGGTCGCCCACTTACAAGGGCAGCCCCAATCCCAATGCCAGCAACGGCAGCTGTGGCTCCGCCTCTGCCTCCGGTTCGTCCAGTGGCTCGGCACCGGCTCCGGCTCAGGGTCAGACTCAGGCCACGACTCAGGCACCGACTCACGGCAACACTTCGGCCGGTGGCACAGCCTCGGCGTACTTGCAACGTGCACCACAGGCGCCGTTAACCTTCACGACCGCCACCTTTGCCCAGACAAAATTCGGCAGCACCAAGCTCAAGACCAGCTCGAAGCGGGCCAACAGGTAAGCTCTCGCTGCCCTTGTGCCACTGTGCACCCACTAATGCCGCACCACATTTGTCCATTGCAGCAGCGCGTACCGCATGTCGCCCACAGAGTTCTCGAACTACATCAAGCAGCGGGCCATACAGCAGCAGATGCATCACGGCCATGGGGTGGTCCCGTCCCAGGGCTATGCCGCCCTGGACCCTGTATCACCGGCACGCTCGATCTCACCAAATCCGTTGGCTCTGGGTGGCCAAATGGCCACCGGGGCTGTAGCCGGCGATCACTTCTTCTATCCCGGCGTGGTCATGGGCCTTTATCCGCAGTTCAACGGCCAGCGGAACCTCTACGAGCCACACTTCAACGGCGACGCCAACATGGCCATGTTTGCCGGGCATCCCCATGTCAATGCCGTGGGTGGAGCCAAGTACAGTACTTACATGGAGGCATGCTACTTTCCCAACGGCCAGCATCTGTCCCAGCAGCAGCAGCAGCAGCTAGGCGTTCAATTGGACAACGAGGGCTGTTCATATGGCCTGGAGACAGAGCAGTGTGTCATCGATGAGGTGGCAGCAACTGTGGGAGCAGCAACAGGCGGAGCTGGAGTTGGAGCTGGGGACTCTTCCCCGGACAACAGTCCCATTGCCACGCCACCAGTGGCTGCAATGCCCAACCAAACAGCTGCTGCTGCTGCTACTGATGTTGCAGACACAGCCGGTCCCGACAGCCCTGGCGTCAATCAGCAGCAGCAGCAGCCGGCCGAATCCTCATCGGCCAGCAATCTGATTGATGGGATCAACTCGTTCTACGGCACTGGATCGTCTTACCAGCAGCTCCTGGTGGCCAACTAGGCCCCCTCTCAGCCCCAGCCACAATAACCAACAACACCGACAGCAACCAGCAACCAGCAACAGACATACCAACTCGAGGGCCGAGAGCGTAGAACAGAGCCAGAACAATAGAACATAGAATTAAACGAAAGCTCCGCCACATAGTTATATAATAGAGATAATGTTGAATCTGACTGGCCCCATAAAGCCAGACACCATACCGATCCAATTGTTACAACATTTTGAGCCACAAGAAATCCACACATAAATTCCGAGAACAATGTAAAAACAGGATACGTTTAGCTACTATATACATTTTGGATTGTGTACACCCCTCGTTTGTGTTGTATATAATTATGAAAGCAATGGTACATTAGATGAAGACCTACTCCCATAGACGATAGACCATAGACATACCTTTAGACCGTTCAATCAGACTGTGTACGATGGCCCCTATTTATAGGAAAGTGTATAGATTCATATTTTTGATGGCTCACGTTCGTAGGCGCATGCAGCCAGTCGCCGCAGACATACCCATAGATAGACAACCAGACCTGAGCATGGGCCTATTTTATGAGAAAGTTCATTAGTTAGCGCCCATACGGACAGGTTATATTTTGTTATCAAATTCGAAGTGAAGTTTCTTTCATCTACAAACAATGCCTAGATTATACATATACTATATACATATATAGCTGCATATATGTATAGGATCTGCACGGACACACAACAAACACTGAAACAGAGACAGAGACAGACACAGGTGGGGCCGCCATAGGCGTGCTTTGCTCTAAAACATAAAAACCAACAATATATGTATAAAAGGAATTCAAATAGAATTTCTCAACTAAAATTGTTTTTAATTGTTATACATACATATATATATATATATATATGCATATTATAAATGACTTTCGACATTAAGTTTTTAATTAGTTATAACGATTAAGAGATAAGCTCATTTTTGATATCAAGATGCGACCGACGACAACAGGAAGATGTGTGAAAACGAACAGGAATGACCCTATACTAAAAGCCACACAAGCGTTGGGCGTCTGGGAGCCGATCAACTTCGAATGAGCCCGAAGATCAGTCAACCCAGATGCCCAACAAACGTCTGTGCCCCTCACCTCGACTCTAACCTACCGACTGCAAGTGGTTGGGATATTCTAGCGAACTGAATGACACGATGCGAATGAAGAATGATCCCTAGAATATTGGGCCCCAACCATTCGAGTTATCGAAGCCATCTTTAGTCTCTCCCAATGTCCCAATGCCCCAATCGGAACTGTCTGCTGTCTCGAGCCAATCCAGATGATATAAGCCATAAACGTTTGCCTTAACCAAGGCAAGGAATGGAAAGGGTAGGCGCATGTCATAGGGGAAAACAAAATAGAAGTACTATAAACAACTCTTTCATTTGTGTGTTACATTGTATGTATTACTATTTGACTTCATATTTTTTTTATATTGTATGTATATCTATTTTTATATGAACATTTGTAATTTTTATAAATCAACTAAAGTAAAAAACAATTTTATACTTTTTATATGGGCTTACGTGAAAAATACCTTGTGCTATAGTATGAATGTTTACTTTAATTTTCAAACAAACCAAACAAACAACAAAAACAAACCGAAACGAAACGAAAAATGTTGCAAGAAAAGAAAAAAACCAAGAAAATCAAACCAAAAAACCAAATGAGCATTTTTATTTAACCTCCATATTAATGAAGTCCCCAATCGAAGCACGAAACACGATACACAAACAAATTATTGATGTAAATATCTCATCGGATATATGTACAACAGATATACATAGGTCTATAATTTTCCTTCTCCCGAATTTAATGGCTGACACCTCTCAATGTATATTGTATGTAAAATGGTTTAATGGAAATATATATATATATAGGCTAATGTGTAAGTAGAAACCAACCAAGAAAAAACATACAATATGTGTATAAGTACACTCTCTCCCACATGCAGAAACCCTAGAGATAATGTTAGTGCATATATTACAGATATATATGCACGTATAAGAAGATCTTGTTAAGTAGTATTTGTAATTTATGCAAATATTTTTTACATTTTGTTACAACTGAGAAGAGAAGAGAAAAGAAAGATGGAAGAAGGAGACAGTGATGCAGAGCGACAAATCGGTGGACAGGAGGAAGATTTTAAACATTTTGAAAAAATGTATTCGAATATATATGTACCTACACATCCCACAGATGTGTGTATCTCAAAACTTACCACTGAAAAACGGAAATTAAATGAAACATTTAAGTACCTTAAAGAAGCTTCTGACTACAGCTACTGTGATCACGATCAAGAGTCAAAATCAAACCAGAATCAAAGTCAGAATCAAATTGATAAGCTTCGAATGCAATTCGCTCACACCTCAAATCCGTGCGGACCAGCGACACTGGACAGAACAGTTCACTGGGAGCCACCGCTTGGACATCAGGGGTCAACGAATTGTGGATTTCTTGCTTTTGTATTCTGATCATAGTAGTGCTTAAGTACAGTACCTACATACATTCATATAGATACATAGATACATTCATACTGAGATACATCGCGTCCCATTTGATGCCCGAACACAATGAGCGCATGGACACGGGACGGTTTTTTAGATATATTAGAGCTATTCAAAAACTATCAAAAAAAAAACAGAAAAGGAAACAAATTTTTTACTTTTATATATATATATATATATACATATATATACATATGTAGATAGATATATATGTGTGTATGTATCGGTATATACAATACGAGTATATGATAGCATGTCTCCATTCTCAATGTGTTTGATGTACAATATTATACAATACAAAGCAATGTCTGTTTCTCGATGTACATACTCGTAAATAGTGAAAATACATAATGTTAACAAATGTCCCACATGCCATAAGCTGTTTGAGTAGGTATATGGCCCTAAACTCTCTCTCTCTTTCCCCTCCGCCTGGGTAGGTTGGAGGGCGGTAAAGTTGTATAAAATACATAGTACAGTACTTATGTGTAAGAGAATACTGATTGCTTGCTTAGGCACTTTTCTATTGTGATTGTGATACCAATGTAAGGCACAGATACCGATACAGATACAGATACCGATAGAGAACATACCTATTTAGATGTCGTTGTCCACCAACTTGAACCTTAAGCTAAGTCGAGATCAGATGAGATTGTATCTGAATGACACCTAACAGCAACAGCAACTGGAGTAGGAGTAGGAATAGGTATAGGTATACGAAAGGAATCATCATGGTAGATAATACAAATATACAAGTACATACACTATATTTTCACACACAGACACACTCATAGTATCTAGAGTTCGGATCTGGCAAGATTGTAGTAGGAAACAACTCACTAACTAAACTAAACCGCAACAACATTGGTGTTATCAATATTTGTGTAAGAGAGATCCGCAACAGCTAACAAAATACATAATAATAATTATAATAACAAACTGCTTTTTATACCTCAGATATGTTTCTATATATGAGTATGTTTACTATATAATATTCCAAATGGGAAAGGAAGGAACTCCACTCTCTTCCTGCCCAAATGCAAAACCCGAACCCAAGCAAAGCAAACTAAATTAAATGAAATTACATTACACCCACTGGTCGTCTATACGGTGATTAAGTATCGTTATCTGGATAAGTAGTTAGAGGAAAGAATTCATTTATGAATGTTGGATGTAACTTTTGTATATTTTTAGGTAACTTGTTCAATTGATACGCTTTTTTCCAAACCAAAAATCTAGATGTGCATTACCTACTACCCCTACCACACAGACACACAGCCACTGACTAATGTGGGGTCCCAGACTCTAAGATAGGATTGTATATGGATATGTGTATTCCTGGAAAGTTGGCGGGAAAACAATCATCGCCACAAATTAAGCTCAATATGTGTGTTTTGGCATAAAAAAAATCCAATTCCAAATCCAAATACTCGTAGCTGTACCGTATAGGTATTCCGAAAGATACGATACTGACGAATATGAGATTTTTGAATGTGTGTCTAGTTTCTTATATATGTATATACGAGTACATATATTAACTATATCTATTTTATGACTAAGCAATGGACATGGAAAATATTGTGATTTAAGTTTGGCAATTGGTCATCTTTCGTTGAATAGAAGTACATATGTATGTAGGAGAGTGCAATAAATTACAATTTAAATTAAATATACACATATGTATGTACATATGTATCGTATGTACGACTATAATTATGTTTTAAACTTTGACTCGAATAAGTTATCGTGCTATCGTATCGTACTGATTGCCATATCGCGTATGATTGCAATATCGTTCGTTTGACAGCAAGGAGGAAAGAGAATTGAATTCGAATTAAATAAATGCATATCAGTGAACACAATACAATAACGATGTACAGACAGACAGACAGACAAACAATATATTGAATTTAAAGTGCTATAAATGTGTATGTATGTATGTATATCCTATACCCAGTACACAGATACGAGTATTCAATCAATTCAAGAAGAACAGAACCCCTTACGTGTGTACATAAGCATAGAGGTAATTAATGTAAAATATATGTATTATGTATAGTAAAAAAATATAACTTCCATATTGAGTATTTTTCATATTACCTTTAATAGAATAAAGATTATCGTATTATTCGAATACATGACACCTGCAGTTTTACCTAGGGAACTACGACCCAAAAACTACTACTTTTAAGGGCATCCCATCCATCAAAGCGTAGCTTTTTTTCATCCTCTACTTTCGATGCTTAATACCGAAATTGCCGCATGCTCTCTCTATCTCTCTTTAATCCGCTACATCTGTCTATCTCCCTTTTCTCACACCAACACCAGCCGTTTTTCTCGCTCCCTTCCGCCTGGAGGTACACACATTCGCGAGTTAGAGTGTGTGTGCGAGAGAGTAAGCGTGCCGATTCTGCGCTAAAGTGGACAAAAAAAATATTCTTAAAACGAACATGCGTTGCAAGGCGTGACACGAAGAGAGCATCGACCGCGCTCTCTTCGTCGACCTCAAGCAATCAGCTCTTCCCGAGCCGAACCAAGGTGAGATTTCGCAGAGCCATGCTGCCATCGTGTATTCGCTCTCTTTCGGCTTATTTTGCACCCCATGGGTAGACAGAGAAGGGTATATAGAAGACGTTTTGTTTTCTCCACTCTTCGCTGCTTTGTGCGAAATGAAAAGAAATGGCATGGTTGTTGTGGCTTGTATTACATCAAAACTTTTGAGTACTTCTTACGGCATAATAGATGATTGTTTCGTATTTGTATTTAATAGCTTAAGTGTATAACATTTTGCGGTCGGTGCGCTTGTGTGCGTGGACAGCAGGCAAAATGGAATAAAGAAGTGTTTTTGTATTCATGCAGCGCAGCAGCAGCACATAAGATAGGGCCTTGACGGCCCCTGACTTAAATCCAATTATAAGGCTTTTCCATTTTATGGACGCAAATCAAAAATAATATGAAAGGTTCTAACCTTTTTAAACACTTCAAATATAAAGAAAAACGTCGAAATGGACGAGGAAACTTAAAACGTTGATTCATGTTTTTTCATATGGAAAAAGTCAAGCAGGTGTACCCAAACCATTACTTAATAGGTATTTCCGGAGTCGATTTTTGAATTCCCTTGGATTTGGGTGAGCGTCCTTTAAGCTGAGAGCGTTGAAAAAGTGCTTCAAGGGGTCCTCTGATAGTCTGCTAGTTATCAAGTAATCCTTGCCAAATTTTGTGCCCACATATTGAAATAATTGATCCAGCGAGGTATTGTTGACAATCACTCCATTTTGAAAGGGAAGTCGCTGCTGGGAGTAGGGCACTATCAAGGCGGACATGATGGCAGTCATTTCACTCATCAGCTTACGCTGCACATTTAGGGATTTTCCAAATTGCTTGGACGGAGTTGAGTTTTCGGCTAGCAATCTGACATTAAACATTTCGACCCAATCGTGGATCAGCTCGATGAAGTCTGCTGTTTCACCGGCCTTATATACCTTCAGTCCCAGGTGACTGCAGCGTCGAATGGCACTTGCTGTCGCCTTGGAGAGCAACTGAGTGGCCAATTTGATCTTTTGCCTGTCGGCGAACTTCACGTTTAAGTGGTCCTCCGTTAGTTTCCATAGAATTTCCAAATCCGAAGAAGCGGCATGGTTCATCGCTTGCCTTATAGTCGTAGCGCATATTTGATGGCCTTTTATCACAAGCCCAGAGTATAGGAATTGATTCCTTATTAGCTTTACCAGGTGTAGCACATCGGCGAATACAAAAATTTTCATCTGTCCATTAGATGGATGTTCAAACCATGTTTTTTCTAAAATAAAATATAGACATAAGTATGTTTTTACAAAAATGTTTGCTTTCTTTATAGATACCTGTTGTTATTCCCAGCTGTGCCCATAAATTCGAATTTTCGGGTCCCATGTTGGACACCATTGCCACGACATGGTATTCAGCAGAGTGAAGCTTTCTGATGAGCATGTGTAGAGTGTCGAGGGTCATAGGTTTGTCGAAATCGTAGTAAATGAGATTCTTCCAAGACTTCCACAATCCCTGAACCATGGCCACCTGTACATACTTTTTGGTCTCTTGTTCGGCATTTTGTCCGAAGCTGTACTCATCGAAGCACAGCACGCACTGTTTGTCTTCATTTTTCCTGTCAACCTCAGCCTCCATAAGTTCAAATATGAAATTTAATGGGCCAGGGCTTATTTCCACCGTTTGCGACCATTCGTGCAGTGTGGAGGTACTGGGGAATGGGAAGCCCCTTTTGAGGAGATGCCTGTAGGCCCTAGGTCCAGCAGCATTTAGACAAATTCCAGCCGAAATGTCTTCGGAGCTCCAGCGCACCCGTGTAAGTCCATTTTCCATCTTACTTATTTGCTTTTCGGAGAATATGCTTTTAAGTGACTCGCCCAACTTTTCCATGCTCTGCACTCGTTTGACCAGCCGATCATTTTCCTTTTCCAACTCCTTTATTCTGAACTTTAGCCGCAAGTTTTCAATCGCTATTCCGCATTCAATTACTTCTTTTCTGTAATTTGTACAACATTTCGAAATTATCATAGAAGGAACAATAGTTTTTAAGCGGCACTTACTCAGTTTGCGAGCTAAAATCACAAAAATTCTGACCGGCAGCAGAGGGTATTTCCTCTGTGTATAAGTATCCCACTCTATGGGGAACTGCGTTTGGCAGCAAACGCCTCCGCTTTGCCTTGCTCTCGGACGCATAATGAAAATCGCTTTCATTGAAATGTTTCTCACAAATTTTATTGCTCTCATCCAATTTAACTTGCATTGCATTTATCCATAGTTGTCTTTTTTTTGCGTCTTTCGGCACGCAAATCAGGCGACCAGAATTCGAGCGGCAAATTTTGCAAACTTGTGGCATTTTTCCGACGTCCGCGCTCCACTCGCACGGAACACACAACGAAAACTGAACGAAATAAGTCCCGAAAAGAGAGCGCGTTGTGGGAATAAGCACACCACCTTGTTGTCGTGATGAAATCATATGTATGTACAATGTGGTGAATTCGCCCTATATTCGGTCGCGTTCATCACTCACACACACACATGATACAGTTATATAAGATGACACCACATGATAGAATCAAACAAGGTGGTCCGCTCCCGCAACGCGTTCTCTTTTCTGGTATTATTTTGCTCAGCACAGCAACAAATTCGTTCTCTCTCTTTCGGCTCATACTCATACTGTAAAATTTAACACACATTAAGACCCAGAAAGAGAGCGCATTGAGCGAATATACCACCACTTGTATGATTTCAACATACTTGTCAACGTCTTGCAAGATGGTGGATTCTCTCTATTTCGGTTCTTATTTCACGCTCAGCTGTCTGAGACGCTTTGACGCGTAGAAAGATAAAGAGATGTAGATGTTTTGTTTTGTTTTGTTTTCTACAATCTTCGCTCATTTCTGCTGCTGCCGCACTGAGCTGAGAAGACTGTGCGCTGCGGAAATCTACCTCCATGCATAATTTCATGGCTCTGAGCTAGCTTCGGCGGGTTATTTGGGCCTGTATTGTTTATACAGTGTATTAGATTACATTTTCAGCATTGCACAAAAATGAAACCTATTCAAGAATCGAAGACTTGTCAATCTGTACTCATATATTGGCATATTGGTAATTAGTTTATTCAAATATCAATCAGCCGTTCAGTCTTAGGCCGCTAAAGTTAATGTCGTTCGCATGGTCATCCTCGATGGTAAAGTTGAACTTAAATTGACTCCCCGTGCTCTCTTGCCGCAGGCTGCTGCGAAGCGATGGCAAATCAGACGACTGTGGATGCTGCGATGCTGTCTCCTGGGCGGGCTCTGGTGCATTCTCATTGGTATTGGCGGCGGTGGGCAGGGCAAATTCAAAGCGAAAGTCCTTTCCAGATGTCAGAAGCGCCGACTTCTTCACAAAGCTGGACTTTTTGTTTGTATCAGCGGAGGGTGTGAATTTTATTTGCCTGGAAGCTGTAATACAGAGAGATGAGTTATATATAGCTTATGCCGGTGTAAAGTTGTTAAATAAAATGTATTTCCAGCGAAATGAGCGCTACACAGATCAGAAAGAGAGGCAAGTGCATTGTGGAACAGAACGAAAATGTGCTGTTGTGCACAATGTGTAAAATTTTAAATTGTGGGCTATACTGTTGCTTAAATTAACATCTTTTGGTGACAAACAATGTAAGACTGATCCACTGCATAGACAGACACACAATTGCAGCAGGTTGTGGATGAATACCAATCTCAGATGGTTTTCAGTCATAATAATCTATTTCTATGGGTTTCTCACCTAGCATCATTTTTCTTTCCTCCTGTTGCATTTTGGATCGGTAATCCCCCATGGAGAGCTTCATTACCTGCCGCTTTTTGATGAGCGGCGCCGTTTGGCTTGTCAGAATCTTAAGGTTCTTGGCAGTATCTTCGGCTATGATTGTTGATTTCAAGAGAATGTTAGCACAGATCCATATACATAAATATTTTCGTAGTGTGTTTATGAGACAGACTTACCAACTTTTTGGCTCAGTTTGCCGCCGTCCAGAGCTAGCTGCAGCTGTTGAACACACCAGCAGAGCTCCAGCTCGAATTGAATGGCGCTCTCGCCGTCAAATCCTGGCGCCGTTGCAGCCGACGCCGCAGCCACCGGCTTCTTTGCTGGGCCCTGAATTGGCGGTGGTTTATTTATTGACTTTGCGGTTTTTCTGCGATGCATGTCGTTTAGATTATTATTTTTGTTTACAAAAAAAATTCAATGTGCTCCACAGCTGGACAAATATCGATGGTAGCAACGATGTCATCGATGGTTCTTTGTCAAAGATCGAACAAGCGATGGGTGTAAAGTACCGATCACAAGACAAACACATCTCTGCCAACTAGTTTTATTAGTTTTATTTTATTGGATTGGATGGGGGCGTGGTTAAATGTTCTATCTAGCTAATAATATTCGACGGAATATCAAAACTGAGGAATATGTATAATAGAACTTGAGTTCGTCAGTATATTTACGGTATATTTTTAAAATTGGACAGTATATTTTGGTATATTTCTGAGGGTCGCACGGTATATTTTATCGATAAGTCCGCGTTTCCGGCTTCTGCCTCTTTCCGTCGTCTGCCTCCTTCTTTTCACACTGTCAGCCGACGAAGGTAGGTTTGCTCTAAAATGCGTGCTCGTTTGAAAATATCTAAAAATTAATTTTTCCTCAGTCGCTACTTTGATTTAAATATTCAAAATGGTTGCCCCAAAGAAACAGGTAAATATGACAAATAGTGAGCATGATCTCGTACATGTGTGCTGATCGCTGCATTTATATTTCTAGAAAAAGGCGCTGGAGAGCACCAATGCGCGTCTGGCGCTGGTGATGAAGTCTGGCAAATACTGCCTGGGCTACAAGCAGACGCTGAAGACTCTGCGTCAAGGCAAGGCCAAGCTGGTTCTCATTGCCAGCAACACGCCCGCCCTGAGGTGAGAATTCTACCGAGAAGTAGATTTCCATTGCACCCAAGTATGTATGAACAGCAACGCGTTGCTGTTTTTGGAACCATATGGAGTCTTGCTTAATGCTGACTGAGAAATATGATTCCAATCAAAAAGAAATTGATGGAAACTATGGAGTAGTATATATCATCTCAACCAGCGCAAGCAGCAGGGTAGAGGCAGGGCGACTGTTTTTGTTGGATCTGCCTTGCCTGCCCCTCCACGTGGTTTCCACTAACGACACGCACATGTTGCGGCTGCTTGGGGTAAGACTGAACATGTATTTTATTAAATGTGTACATACACACGCACTGTGATGATTCTGTAATTCCGACTGCCCTGACGAATCTTTTTATTACTAGAGACTCTTTCTGATTGTATTGACTCTCGGATTGGGGTGCTAGAGTTGTGTATTGCTTACTAATAGATTATGGTTTGTGCCTTTGCAGGAAATCCGAGATTGAGTACTACGCCATGTTGGCCAAGACTGAGGTCCAGCACTACAGCGGCACTAACATTGAGCTGGGCACTGCTTGCGGTAAATACTTCCGCGTGTGCACCTTGTCCATTACCGATCCTGGAGATTCGGACATCATCCGTTCATTGCCCGACAACTAAAATGGCTTGAAATTCTGTGCTTTTTTTTATACAATAAATTCTTGTAATGAGTTGAAGAAGAAATATTCTGTGTTTTGGCAGGGAGGTTCTGAAGCAGTGCCCCTGGTCTGGGACACCCACACCCCCTGTGCACTGCTTGCATAATTCAATGAGTGTGTGTGTGTTGGTGTGGGTACCACACGGATGGGTTCTAGCAAATGGTTCTGACGTCACACAGTCTTGCTGTATATATAATATATACATATGTATGGCATAATAAAAATAAGCAATAAAAGGTATCTTCTGCATTTTTCATTGCTCTGTTTAAAAAGTCAACGCGATTTTCCATGTGTTGTCGATACATGCAGACGATATATCATTGACATCTCTAATTGTCTATTTTTGTTTGATTTGTCCTGAATAATTCGAGTTTCAATGAAGAAATACCACAAGTGGCGATAAACGCATCGCAAGTAGAGTCCGTGGACAATTCTCCGACACTCACTCATGGCATGGTTTGGAAGCAATAATCAAGTTGTTGCGCCCGGGGACCAGGAAATGGCCCTTGCAGGTGTTCTGGTCCCTGGTCCAGGAGCCGCCGCCACAGCGCGTCCAAGGAAGCGCAAACATTCTGCCGGCGAGCCGCCTGCCAATGAAAATGCTATGGATGTAGATGGAACCGAAATGAGCTACTTTCTGGGTCGCCATGCGGGCTACCCCGACGAGCTGAACGTCCTCATCAAGCCGATGCGCTGCGAGCTGTGCAAAGCGACGATGACATCGTGCAAGAGCGCCGAGGACCACTACTACTCCAGGGGGCACGACCGCCAAGTCGCCGCATGGATCACCAAGACCTACCCGGAGCGTGGCTTTCAAATGACACCCGGTCGGATTGGCACGACGGCCTACCACTGCAAAGTCTGCGACCTGTCCTTGAGCTCTGCGTCCCACGCCCGTCAGCACTACGGGGGCCGCAAGCACAAACTGGTAGAGTCGAAGTTCTCGCGGACATCGGGAGCTAGCTATTGCGACACCTCCGGGGATTGGGTGCACGTGCACACACCCGAAGCGAAGCTCAAGGACTTGTCCTTCCTGGCCGACGCAACGCGTTCAGAGCTGCCCGAGGATTGCCCCCAGCCTGAGGCTCTAACACTCAATCACGCAAATCGTCCGGCGACAGTCGAAGAGCACGCTGAGGCTAGCAGTAAAGTGGAGTGTAGTCTGTGCCAAATTAAGGTAACATCTTCGGGGCAAATGGAAATGCACGTCAAGGGAGTGAAGCACCAGAAGAATCTACGCAAAGTGAGTATGGAGCCGGACATAGAGATGGACTCAGTCCCGTCCGAAGGATCGATTGCTGCCAGTCTAGGTGAGGAGTTGTCGGCTGCGGATCAATCCATGTACCGCACCCCGACCGGCGGCTACTACTGCGAACTCTGCAAGAAGCTCATGAACCATGCGACCACCTTGCAACAGCATCTGTGTGGCAAGAAGCACTTGAAGACAGTACGTCAGCATGCTGAACAGTCTAGTCAATAATTAAACGATCTCATTATTTAAGCAACATTTTGTATGGCAATACCATCTTCGAATACTTAGATGGAAAAGATTCGTCCGTCTCTCATTGCCCATAAAGTTACCTTTATTTTGTCTGCATTAGACTGCATTCCCAGTGTGTATTGCTATACACAGTATTACAGCATGTAAAACAGCATTTAGTTTAGCGAAAACATTTCTTTTTTTTATCATCTAGGGTGAAACCACAAAGCGGAAGGGATACAATACCGACAAAACACTCAATAAATCTTGTAAAAATTGTTATTATGCTGTAAAGTTCGTGTTTTATCCCAGGATGAGATTTGGCTGAAAATATCCAGCCCCTGAAGGCTTTATCTTTAAAGGAAACTAGATGAAAGTAGACGGCCCAAAACTTATGTAGGCCTATCGAATTTAGAAGTCTAATGAACAAGTTTTCGCGACTATCATTCCTATAACCCACACTTCTCCCAAGCGCTGAGAATCTATTCATATTCATATCACATCATCGAAGTGGAGAACATGCTCGTTCAGATGCAGATACATTTTAATTTATGGATAAGTGGTGCAAACAATTTTATAAATAAATGCAAAATTATTTTACGCTTTTGCTTGTTTCACAATATACACTCTTATAGCACTTTTATTATTGTTTTAAAATTTTACAAAACGAAATTTGTTGTTTTTCATTTTTGGTTAAATTCAAGATTTTGTATGTGGGGGCACCACACATACAGGATAGTTCCTTTCATTAGAGTAAAATGCACACTTTTTGACCTTATTTGATACTAGAGAAAACTAAAATTAATGCATATATACATACATATGTGTATATGTATATGTATGATGGCATTATGTACAACGACTAACACGAGCGGAAGCGGCATTACATTACATTCTCACTGTTTCACAGCATTTCGGATTAGATCAGATGTTGGAAACGTATAGCCCCCCGTTCTCAGATACGACACGGATTGAGTTGGTCCATGCTTATTGTGTGGGCGAGAACTCAGTGGGTGCGAGGACGCGGCAATGCATATCTCGAATCAACGGCACAGTGTAGGCTACACACTCGTCCCAGCCAGGGGAACGCCATGCGGCCTCTCTGGTCTCCTTGCGGTCCTGCAGCGAGCTGTAGCCTGCGCGATTAATAAAATTGGGAATTGTTCTTCAACTGTTCCAAGGAATACATATATGTACTATATAGTTTTACATACACCAGATGTGATGGACATTGTAAAGTCGGCCGATCTGCGAGAAGAACCCAGCAAAGGCTTCGTTGTTGTGCTTGCGATAGTTGATGGCACGAGCCCAGTTGTTTCCCCATTCAATCATGGTGCCAGGCGTCAGTCGATATGATCTGCAATTTACGTTTAGGATATAGGGTAATTTATCGTTTCATATATGATTTTGAATGGTTTTTGTACCGCATTTCGTAGATGTTCTTGCCGGAACGGCTGGCAATCTGCGGCCAGTAGCTGAAGGCCAACAGATATTGAAGGTGGCGAGAGCGCAGAAATTTGGAACGCTCCTGCATTAGACTCAGGTACTCTGGATCGTTCCACAGATCCTCTTTGGCCTGATCGATTTTCTCGAAGCCACCCGTGTATTTCCATAAATGCAAGCACTGATCCATGTCGCCCACCTGTACGCTCCATGACGCCACCAAATTGCAAGACAGATTTGCCTTTTTATCGTTCATCAAAGACACGGTTGTTTTGCTAAAAGGAAATGGAAGTATTCAAAACAGTTTGTGAGACAATTCATAAAGGTCACCAGCCAACCAGAAACGTTTTTGAGAACCAAAAGGTTTGATAATGAATATAAGTATTTTTTGTGGAGGAACGGGGAAACCTTTGGATTAGCCCAATGAAACGTACTTGCTACTTGCTAGTGGGTCAATTGTTAAAAATTGTTAGCTGGAATATGACACTCCACTCACTAGTTATTAAGATAGGCGCTCATCGAGTCGGGTCGTACATTATGTGTATGCAATGCATATATGATTTCCTTGTCGCTCAGCATGCGGCTGTGCGACTCTTTGGTTGGTTCGATTTTCCGGACAAGTAACTTTGAGAACCATGAATCTGCTTCCCTGCAGTTGGCAGTGGTCGAAATCCATCTAAAAGTACAAAATTGACAATATTAATCCGATTGGCAAGCCCAAAACTCAATCAGAAAGAGAACTTTGATTATTTTATTGGTAAGAAATGAATGACTAGGGTTCACCAGCAGATATTATAAAAGAAAAAGTCTTTGTATTCCCAATCTTATCTTTCATATATTCCGAACTTCATGAAAGAATAGGGATGGCTTCAGTAAAGATTGTATTTTAATTAGATTCACAAGATATTTTTTTTTGTAGAATAGATATGGCATTCATATGATCTGTGAGTAATACATATTATATATTATATTTCCTTCCGCTCTTCTGGAAGACATTTCGGAATTATAGCTTAGATATAAAATAGGCCGATACAAATTAATTATTTTTATACTATAAAGAAAACTTTGGAATGTATGCATATGTATGTAAATTTATCACTTGGGCGGACATCATTAAGGGTGTCCGCCCACGAGAGTTTTTCCTTTACGCGTCTGTGTGCATACATATGTCTGGCTATTTTACTCCTTAGAGTACTAAGAAATGAGTGCTATTTGATATTCTACTTTTAAATAAATATCAATGAACCTTTCGACGAATGTACGAGCATGCATACATATTTATGTACATACATATACAGCTGCGTATGTTTGGACGTGCTATATATTATTTCATATTTCTTACCGGACAGCGGACAGGCCATTGTTATTGCCGACACTCAGAATGTTACGTAGCTTCAACATTTTCGATTTGGTTTGGCCGAATTATGCAGCGATGCAAGCGTTGATTGTGATATGAAAGCTGTGGGAATTCAGTTGCATATTATTTGTGCTGCTGTTATCATTAATATGTGTTTTTTTTGCGCACTGCCTCCCCTGCCGCGTCGTGTGTACTTTAGTCAAGGTGAAGTCAGAGTCAGACCGAGCTAACAAGTGCGACAGCAATTGCCTTTTCCCATCGATAATATAGATGGGGTGTCGAGTTGCGAGTTATCCTCCTGTCCCTGTCCCCGTGTGTCCGGTGGAATTTATCTGTGCTCTGTGTCGTATTGACGGATTATTTCCATAGTTAATGTGTTTGCAATTTGAGCTTTATCGAGTCCCCCAAGGTCGAAGGGAGGCAGCGCAGGGGATATCTGTTGCACATTAGAAACCCACTTGTTGTATTGTTGCGGTATTTTTCGTAAATCGTAAACTACTTTCTAGGAACAAACGTTAACTTTAAAAGAAAATAAAAAAAATTGTGGGCCTATAAATTATTATTTCTGACCCTCAAAAATATACCGAAACATACCGTCTCATTTTCAAAATATACCGTAAATGTACTGATAAATTATATACCACCATATTCCTCGATTTTGATATTCAGTTGAATATTATTAGATAGCTGGAACTTTCACATCTAAGCACATAATTTTATCCGATTAATGAGTCGATTTCCTAGATGACTGGCTTATTTTTAGTACTTCCTTCAATTTGATTGATTATAAAATAAAGTTTAAGCAAAAAGGTCAACAAAAATGTCCACTAAGTTAATGTTTTTACATGGTAACTACACGGTAAGTACACATTTTCTACATGCTAACTACATATTTCTTCATTACAACAGAGACACCTAACGAGGAAGTGTGCACGGTTGTTGGAAAAATACTGGAAAAGATTAGAATGTATTAGTATATTCAAAATCCTATACAAAATATACCGATATATATGTATATATATATACATTATCCAAATATGCTGTAAATAGGTCATTAAATTTATGAAATATTCCATTATATATGATGTATGCTTTTCCATCAGATTTTCAGAAATGCAGCGTACAAATTTTGTCAGATTTCTCAGTATACATATATTGTACATTGTGTATATATATGTATAAATGTATTGTATATGTATATGTATATGTATATGTATATTGTAGTATCGTGTATTTTATTATATTATGGATAAAAATAAAATAAAAATTAATTTGCGCTGAAAAAATGTTTTTTTCCTTGCGAATGCTACAATGCCAGTTGCCCTGGGACTTGGCCAAGAGTGTTTCTTTTCGCACTTTCACTGAAAAAAAAACAAGTTCTTTCTTGGAAATTGAACAAGACAAATTTAATATTTATTTTATTGGTTATAAGAATGTAATCAAATAGAAGAAATTAATGAATGCAAGTACAAATAAAAATAATCCATTAATAGGAAAAAAAAAGAAAAGGAACAAGTCTTCAGACTCTCACTCAGTCATCGCTACTGTTAAACAGTTTCCAAGTTTCCAGATCGTCTAGGGAATGGTGTTATTTAGAACGGCCTTGAACAGCAAATAATCTAAAACATCTTTGCGGCCATTCTCTGGATCGACGATCCGAATGAAGCGAACAGGCATGCGGGTGAAGTGGACAACCTGCTGTGTGGGAGTAGATAAATCTATATTTCCCACGTCATCCCAGTGGATCATGTCGCAAGAGACCTCCACGGTGCAGTTGGACATGTCATTGGTATTTTGAATAACTTCTATAGAGATGATATTGATTATGCACCAGAAACTCAGCTTTATAACGATCCCATCTTCGATGACCTCAACACTGCAGCCGAAGTGGAAGGTCACATCCACTCCTGGAGAGACGTGGGCACGGTAGGGCAATATCGACGTGTTTATCTGTTCCTTGATGGCGTCGAGTATTTTTAATGGCTCGACGATCCCAGGGGGACGCACCACAAACACCAGGTCTTCGACACTAATGAGAGAGAGACGTACAAGCGAGACCACCGATTTGATGTCCACGCCCTGATTGTGGCGACTCCATTTGAGTACCGATTTAAAGACATCGATTTCGTGTTCAATCAATGTGTCCCGTCGCAGGACTTCTTCCAGTGATTCCTTGGACAACATTTGGAAGGACTGGTGTTTCAGAACTTGGGATGCATTTTTGTCCATGAACTTGAGGCATTTCATGGTCAGCTCTGCAAGATTGAATTTGCGAGCTATATCCAGGATCATGCACGTGTTGCTGATGGACAGATTATTCTGCAGACGTTTGGCTAGGGCCAATTCGACTTCTGGCAATATATACAAGTTGCCCAATTCGAGCACTTCGAAGACTTCATCAATGTTAAGTGTGGATATGGCCAGAGTGCCCGAATAAAAATAGCCGAGGATTACCTTGAATGTCTTCAGCGGCACGTCCACACGCACCTCCATCGGCACCTTAATCGCTAACTCCATCGGCTCCTCCATCGACTCCTGCAACTCCTCCAGCGGCTCCTCCTGGGGCTCCTCCTGCGGCACCTCTGGTTCATTTGATTCGGACATATCACCGTAGAGCAGGGCGCGGAAGTACAGGCTGCGCTTTGCTAGTATCATACGGTGCGCCGGCAGGCGCTGATCCTCCACAATGAACCACATATCCGAGAATAGCTCGTCCATGCAGAGACTGCTTAAATCCTTCAAGACTCCTTCGCCGAAGGTGTCCTCCGACGTTTCCGTGGAGCTGCGGCGTCTGTTAGCGGCGGACGAAGCGGAGGACGAAGAGGTTTCGCGGTTTCCCTGACTGTCCATTTTCGTGAATTTTCCTAATCTGTTTGGAATGGTAGGTGTTTTTCTTTGGATTTGTAATCCGAATATTCAATAGACTTACTTTTTTTTGGTTTTCTTCAGCAGCTAATTTTTTAAGTGCAATTTCTTGTCACAAGCTTTAAAGTGAAGTTGGCTGCACAAAAATATCGTTTGATATGATTAATATATTGCGTCCATGCGATATGTGCATTTTAATTATTTTTTTTTCTTTTAACCCCCTACTACTCTGTAATAAAATGTAATAATAATAATAATAATAATAATAATAATAATAATAATAATAATAATTGTCGCTGTTTCTATTTGAATTCTTCCGACTATTTACTGCTTCTATGTAATTTAATGTGGTGCATACATATATCGATAAGACATTCTCCATCCAACAACCCCATCCCTATATACATATGAGTTTTACTTGGTAAGCGATGCAAAAGTACACTTTTTTCAGATTAAATGCTCAAGAGTTGATAAAATACGGAAGGTGGAAGGTCAATCTCAACAGCACCATCCAGTGGGAGAACCTCACGCGGTACGCCCCAGCCCCTCCCTCTACTGCAGTCGGCACCACTTAATTACTATTAGAAGTCGCTGTCAATGCTGACTTCGCCGCATTGACCTGGGTTTCGAAATGTGGGACCCAGTTATGGGTCGTTACAACCTTCAATTGAACTCAACCGATCCTCACCCTCACACACTGCTCCGCGGTGGCTTTCGTGAGCAGACATCGTATAAGAGTTATTAGATTGAACGTTAGAATAGGGACCAAAATGGATAAAGAAAAGGGGCAACAAATTGAGGCGCTGCTTGGTTGTTGCCATGGTAATTATGGTTAATACAAAAGATCTACATAGCATAGGGTTCGGTTGGATAATCGTGCAGAATGATGATCATTCCGCAGCACAGGATTAAAGAAGAGTACAACAGTGTTCGGCGTACGATAATTTATATTAATGGTTCGTATATTTGAAAGTATTTTGATTTACTCATTCAATAATAATTAATTACACAATGACTTCAGTTTAACAATATTTGTTTGTTTTGGGGATCCTGTAGAATGCCTCCCGATTAATTACAAGGATTTAACTATACATAATCAACATGATTTGTGAAAGGAGAACAATAATCAAACCGTATAAGGATAACATTTGTAAATCATGCATTTAACCTTACCAATTTTACAATATGTATTTACATAATTACTGAACGAAATCACATCGTTAAATTTGTTGTATGATTCATAACTAAGACAAAACATCACAAGAACAAAACAAAATAAATCCTTCTTAAGCTCACTGAATTTGTACAAAATTGCATACCTAAAGGCTGTACTTTCTTCATTTTTTGGTTTTACTTTAAATAAAGCTAATACATTCGAAGTACAATATATGATAAGGTGTGGCAAGGGGTGTTGGGTGTTGGGAGGGGAAACTGATACACAGACTTCACATCAAGTTCTTCCTAATCTTGTTTTGTAAAGGAGAAGAACGCGAAGGCCGAAAGAGAGATCCTGACATAAGCGTAATGCCATGTAAATTGATATATAAAATCCTATTGTTTATATGAATATGGGTTTGGACAAGTAGCCAGTTACTGTTACTGTTTTACACACACGAAAGTTATCCGAAAGTATTACATACATTATTTACTAGGTAAACGGTGTGTGGAAATCCAATCAATGTCTGATTCTCGTCATCTTAAGCACTCGTCATACTAATGTCAAGATGTCGTCTACGAAGTACGAAGTGGAAAGCAATTGGCATTAGAAGGAGACACCAAAAGCCTTCGGATCTGGGCGCCAAGTTGTGTTGGACAGCAGCGGGTAATTCCCCTAAAAAGATACAACACATATCGCATATATACTTCATCCGTGACTGTACCAAAAGAGACTGGGATAGAGAGTGCTTACCTGTAAGAACTTGTACCTGGACAATTACAGTAAATAGTCTGCCAAGGGAACAGGAATAGTTTCCACTATCGGAGATCTTTGCATCTTCAATGGAGATGCGACTAGTTAGCCATTTTTCAGATACGCTAAAAATACACAAATATACATGGATAGAATACAATGTTGGGATAACGCACGGGTGGACGCACCTTGAGCGTTTATTGGTCAGTGGTTGGAGTGGTTCTTCGTCCTTGGCCCATGTAATAAACTTTGTAAAGTATTTCTCCAGCTCCTGGCTGGTTAGTTTCAGTTGAGTTTGGTTTGTGTCACCGATCAGATTTAGTTCATTGGCCGTCTCGTTCGAGAGTAATTTGGGTGTGGCTGGATGATCGCTTGACTTGAGTATGTTGTAACGTTCCTTTTGGAAAAAGTTGCGCGATATTTGGCATTGCAGATCCACGGTACTCCCCGACTTGTAGTATCGGTCGCCCACATCCCGTTCATGCTCATCAATTATCCTTAAAGGGGGCTCTGCAAACACACAATAAATACATTGCGTTTCACGAAAGAAGACATACATATGTATAGCCATATGCCATGCTCTTACCCAAAACGGTTAGGTTGGTGGTAAACACCCGCGGCGGATGGGTGGATACCTGACACATGTAGATACCGGCATCTTCCCGCTGTGTGGGATTTATCAGCAATCGCCAGTTGTTCGGGTACTGGAACTTGACGCGAATCCGCGGATCTCCGCTGTACGTGACATTGCCGACCGTGAGCAGCGACACCTTTTCGGTGGTGCGTCTGACCCACATGACCTGGAAGTAGTACACGCCATAAACTGGGCGATTCTTTCCGGCTGCCTGTGGAGTGTCGACTTACCGTCTTGTCCTTGAGCATGCCTACGCGACAGTTGAGCACCGCCTCGGTGAACAGGTGCACGGCGGAGATGAGGCTCTCCCCGGCGGCCACCGAGCTGATTGGTTCCTCGAAAAAGGGCCCCCAGTGGTGCTCATGATGGTGCTTGCTGCGAAAGGTGCGTGGCCTCTCCGTCTCATGGCCAGCGGAGCCTACAAACAAACAAAAAAAAAAAGAGTGAAAGGTAAGTGTACGGATCTGGGCTATGCCACGTCTACACACACACATACCTCCCACTGTCCAATGGTTCCGGGATCGTGTGGAGTCGATGGGTTGCTTAACGGTGCTCCTGGCGCTTTTTGTTGTTGCTACTGCCAGTGCTGCCTCTGCCTCTGCCACAGCCACAGCCACAGCCACTGTTGTCGGTGGCAGCACGTCTGTTGTCCCAGGGCGCTCAAGGCTGGTAATTAAATTTTTGATTGGTGCGCTATGGCTAATCTCATTGCTGCTGTCTGGTGTTTTCACGGCGTACGCTGCCTGCTTCAGTCCTGTGGGTACGGCAAAGTGTGCTGCTGGGTGCGGCGTGTCCGTCGTTTTCGATGGCATTTGGGCCTGCCCCTGCCCCTGCCCCTGAGACTGCGACTGGGGCCCGGTCTGGGATACGTAAAGGGTTGTGCTGGTTGCTGCTGACGGGCCAACAGCGGCTGATGATATTGCCTTAGTTGTATTATGGTCATCAAAAAATAAATTATTATTCTCGGCTCGACGGCTGCCGCTGCTGCCGCCGCCGCCGCCGCTGCTGCTGCTGTTCTGTGCGCTCGCTGTGGTGGAGGCCGCCGGCTCGACGCTCGCTGTGCCAGTGCCTGTCCCAGTGCCAGTGCCTGTGGGTGTGGTTTGGGGATGGGACGGGAAAGCCTGGTCAATACACTACTTATTGGCAGCGAAGCCTGCGAAATTTCACTGATTGGAAATACTAATTTAGCAAAGGGTTCCACACTGAGCACTGGGTGGGTACATTTGCGTGGATTTGCTCCTAAAATTGTCGCTAAATCGCATTCGTACTCTCTTTAAAATCACACATATATTGGAAATGAAAATCTGTTGGCGAATAGCAAAAAAACTTTTGCATCTTTTGATCTGCACCGAGCTGGAAAAACAGCTGTTTATGAATAAACATCCGAAACAGCTGTTTTTTCCCGCCAGCAGCCGTAGATACCGCACTGTCATGAAATCGTACTCTTACGCGAATATCAAAATATTTTTGGCATGTCAATTTTAAAGAATTTTTGCCCAGGCACTGAAAAGAGCCTTGTGGACATATCATGCCACTGCCACCGCCACGGCCACGGCCACCGCCACCGCCACTACCACTACCACATGCCGCACTTAATTACATTTCGATGAGTTGATTAATTATTAAACATTATTTCGAAACGCATTTAACAAAGCCAAGGCATACAAATGATGAAAAATAAAACAGGTAAAAAAGAAAAATGTGCATTAATACACAATGGGGGACCAAGTCAAGAACGCGGGACACCTGGCTGATGGCCCCACCAAATACCCAGTATACATTTAGATTTAGCTAAAATAATCATCGCCTGCCGAGTGTAGGGGATCCAGGGTACTGCATCCTGCATATGTAATCGAAGTGCGCGAAATTTAATTACATCGATTGTTAATATTTAATTTACAAATAGGCTAAACTCTTGAATAAGATATGGGCTTTAATTCGGCACCTCTTTGCCAAATTTGGACGGGACGGGCGGTGGGAACAGGCCCATTAATCACGTTATCTGTGTGGGACGCCTGCCTGTGGCTATACGATACGATACGCGGTCGCATATGGAGGACTAAGCTACTAATGGAGGATGGATGCAATTGGTGGTAGAGATTGGTGCACTGGGATAGAGACTGTGGCTACAATGATACGATACTCGGTTACTGTTCCATTGAGGGAGTGGCTGTGTTTTATGAGACTTTAATTTGAAATGGAGGCGAGGCTTTCTGCTTGGCATTGGCTAAGTAAATAAAAGCCCTCTTCTCAGTGGATTATTTGCGCTTTTCGCTGTAATAATAATATTTAAAACAATTTCTCGAGCACTTACCCAGAGCAGAATGAAACTGCGATCCAATTACCGAGACAACGGCGAGCAGCCGGATGAGACTTAGGCCCGTCGTCGTCTGGAGACGAGTATGGGGATGCGACGACTGGGTCCGGGTCCGGGTCCGGGTCCGGGTCCGTATCTGGGTCTGGGTCTGGGTCTGGGCCGCGTTTGATGCTGATGATGATGCCCTATATAGTACTCTTGGACGCCTCATCCTTTGCACGGGCTGACGTGACTTGCAGAATGTGCTCGATAGAAATCAGAAACCTTCATTTTATTCTAACAAAAACGCAGCTGCTAGGCGTTCTCCGTTCGCCGTTCTCCGGTCTCTGGTCTCCGTTCTCGGTTGTTGGCTGGCGAAAGCGAAAAGTTTATCCAGCACTTGATGTTGTTGATGTTGCAGATGCTCCCCCAAGGATGCTCCCCTTTCGAGGGACCTGGTATCATTCAAATTACTGCAAGGAGCCAACACACACACACACACAAATTACATGAATAAATATACAGATTTGTAGTTGCTCGCTCGCTTAACTTTGCTCATTTATAAAATGCCACAAAATAGATTACGTTAAGTGAGTCTTACCCTTTGGGCCTCGACACCGGATAGTTTCGAGCTTTGATTTATGTAGCGTGAAATGTCTTCGCTAAGCCACCAAGGACCCTTTCAACATCCACATTAAAGGACTTACACTTGCGGCTCATTTAAATTACCTGAATGTGGAAATATTTGACCCTTTTTCGATAAACAAATTATAGAAAATAATGCAATGGAAAACTGTTGGGTTTGTCTTTAAACTAAGAGTCCTTTGTTACAGCTTTCTACTCCTCGGGCTTTTCTGAAGGCAATCACTCATTCTGTCTAATGTAAGTTTTATTTATTAATTTCATTCCATTCCCATACTGATTGCCTTGCACATATGGTGTACACATAGCTGCAGTCTTTGGTGGGGTATTATATCCTTTATATGTATACCCAGGAGGAGCCACGTTGATGATAACTAGGTCAGGTGATGACATTCTTTAACTATTTTCTCTGTTTCTGTGTTCCTGTGTGTGTGTGTGCGACTTTTCGTCAGTGTTTTTTCACTTTTAGACGACTGCCCCAATTCTGTTTGCCATCTCCTTTGCGCTTCCTCTGTCTTTCTCCCGCTAAGCCTTAAGTCCTCCTCCTCCTCCTCCTCCTCCTCGCACACTTCTTCACTGGTGTACTCCTCGACTACTGTACGCCTCCACCTGTGTGGATGCCAGCCATCAGGGCTCCTTCACGGTCGCTTTATTTGCGGTCAACTCGATGCCATACCTCATCATCGTCCTTCATAGTCGTCCCACAGTCGTTGACAATGCAATTTTTAAGTCTTTCCGGCATATAATTATTCATACAAGGCAAACATTTATCATCTCACTGACCTTGTCACAGAAAACTACTTTGTTTCCAGCAATTAAGCTAAGTGATGAGATATATTTTATTTATTCAAAAAAAAAAAAACAAAAAAAATTTCAACAAATAACAGTTGGATGCGCCTTCGATTTGGTACTTGGGCGCCCCAGGCTTGTCATACGTCAGGGTTTTAGGGTACAGTAAATGCTCCAATGGGTGGCCAATCTGTCACGGAAAAAGCAACGAATTTTTCCCCCCATTTGGACACGGGTCTGTCCGCTGTTCTGTCATCATTTTGCCTGACTTACATGGAGACTCCGTTTAAAAATTGATAGATGGATGGATTGCATTCCCCGAATTGAATTGCAATCGAGACTAAAGGATGGAGACACTCGTTAATAATTCCGAGTGTTCCCAACAGAATATGAAACGACGTTCTGGGCAGATTATCAAATGCATTTGTTTTCCAAGTAATGTGCAGAAATGTTTTAGAAATAAGCCCCTTTGCGAGTGCGAGGCTCTGGACGGTGTCTGTTAGTGGGAATTCGTCCTGTATTAATGTGAATTAAGGCAGTCTGCGGATTAACTTGCGGCTGACAATCTTAAATTCGGCATCGTCATCGTCATCATAGTTTATGTGCTTTGCGGTTGATGCCACAACACAAAAACTCATCATTTGCCTTCGCCATGGATCCGTGCTTCTGGCTGCTGGCTGCTGGCTCCCGGCTGCTGGGCCCCGGGCCGGAGGGCGTTGCCGCCCTGACATAATCACCGTAATAAATATTATATTAGTCTCCTTTTGCCGGCATTCGAGCTGGGGCTCATCCCCGGCTGGTCCTTTTTAGTTGGTCTTTTCACAGTCTGTTCTAGAGAGTGTTTGTCTTTGTTTTTAGTCGGTTTGCCTTGCTGATATCCTGTCTTTGTTCATTTCATTTAAAATAATTAAATGCTCTCTCCTGTCCTTTGACTCTGTCTCTGACTCCATCACCGTGGAGTGCCAAAGGGTAAACTGTCGAAATCCAGGGGGTAAGCGCCTAAAGCTTGACTGGTGGGTGAGTCAAGCGTTTGCCATCAAAAAACAGAGGCCGAGATTCCTTCACAATGGCAATAAAACTTGAATTATGTCTATGGCGTTTTGTTGAGCAAAAATTTGCCCCCTCCCCTTGCCTTCCATCAACCACAATCCCTTTCAAAAACTGGCAACAGAAGTTCCATACACTGGGGGAAACACGCACAAGTTTTGCCTCTTACAAAGAGATCTTCAGATGAGATGCGATGGAAGCCCTTTGTTCTCAAAGAAAAATGTGAATTTAGTAATCATTTTCGTTAAATCTGCCTGTCCAATCTCTTCGAGGAGATAAAATAACCAAAAATTCTAGATTATATACTTTTATATAATGAAAATATTCCACACAAAAATGTAGGTAAATTGCTTTAACCTATAACCATCCAGTGACTGAATTTCACCTTAATTGGTGGGGAACTTTTCGGGTTTTGAAATGAGACCCAAACCAGACCTACGGTATTCGCAAAGTTTGCCGAAACCGGAGCACGCACTTTTGCGATTTGCGTTTTGGGAAAGATTTATTTGTTTGTTCTTTTAGAGACTTAAAGGTACCCATGCCTATGCCTGATTTAAGACGTTATTCCTCTGCGTCGTCTCTCTCTCTCTCTCCCAGTGTAGCTGTAGCTGGATGTAAGAGTAACGGAAACTGGAATGTCTGTCACGTCTTGGTGCCTCTGTATTTGTTGTGCCAGTGCCAGTGCCAGTGCCAGTTTCTTTAACTGTTTCTGTGTTGTTTTGTTTGCCCCACGTCAGGCCCTGGAGTCGGCTGTCCTAGTCGTCATTTGCCTTCCTCTCACCTGGCCCTGCTAACTAGCTCTTAACGCTTTAGTCCCCGACTAAACCAGCGGGAGATGATGATGGTCCCACCCTAACCCACCATATACATGCCATATACCATAGGACATCGCATACCATCCCGAGGCAGAGCGAGAGAGAGAGATGGAGAGAGGCTGGCACCTTCTGTGGCGTCCTGCCTAAGTGCGAAACGTGCTTTGGGTTATGTTTTGTTTTCCGAGCATTAACTCTTGTACATATTTTGCTATCCCGCTGTGTTCATTACACCCAAAATTCCTGTTCCATTTTTTTTTTTTTGTTTTTGGTACTCCACTTCATGCGCCTTATATTCAGATTAGAAAGTTCTTCTGGGGCCTGTGCGACCCGCGGGGCCCTGGGCGTTAGCCGGCTCTGACATTTCGCAATTACCGAGCATTTTCTGTTGACTTACTCACTTACGAGTATTCGCATTCGCATTCGCATTCGTACACTCTCATTCGTATTCGTATTCGTATTCGCAAGTATTTCTGAACGTTCTCCCCGGCAATATGTTAATTTGTCAGATTTGAATATCTGCGACGTTCCCCCGAATGCTGGATGGTGGATGGGTGGCTGGCACGTACACCCACAACCCACACAGTATTGGCACAAGGCTATGTATGTATATTAAAAGTTTAATGGATAAGTTTAGCACAACAGGAATTGTCAATTGCCGCCACATTCCCCTCAAAAAGCAGGAAAATTTAGTTATTCTTAAAGGATGGCCGCCGCCTCCCCCCCCAAAAGTTTTTGGGGCACGCAAGTGTGAAACGTTTTTAATAAATTCCTGGGCTGCCCGCCGGAGATGCCCAAGTGTGCTTTCCATAAAGAAAGATGTGGCCTCGGGTGTAATAATGCTCCAGAAAACAGAACATCTCGTACTCATGCGTATCATCTCTTGAAGAACTTTTAACCAGGCTGCCCATGGATGGGCTGTGGCGTGTCCTCCAGGGATTGATTCAATTACAGTATGTTGTGCCCAGGCCCCAAACCACGCCAAAAGAAAGGGTTCAAAGTCCCTCTGGTCGTTTTCTCCCATTGATGGATATTTCATGTTTCAAAGGATGGTGGCAAAAAACTGCATTATCTATCTATAGCCGGAGATTCGTTTTCACTTATATTGAGGCTTCATGCAGATACATCCATTAACTCCAAAAAGGGGGAATTGGTTTATTTTTTTTCTCCTCTTTTTTTTTTTTGCTATTCGATACCAGGCATCGAATCCTCTTCTTTGCACACGTGCAAATGTATATTAATTAAAATTAAAATGCAAATAATCATCCTTTAATTTACGTTTTTTTTTTTCCTTTTGCCATGTGATAGATATTTCCAATTATTTTGCACACCTGTGGTCTCTCTTGAAATGTGGATGCCGTTCAGGGCTCCATCGTCAGCGTGATAAAATTGTACAAATAAAATGGTACAGATATGTATGTTTCAGATACAGATGTTTCAACAGATCCACAGGAACAACCGATTTTCTGCAAATTTATACAGATTTTTGAATGAGAAATCTGTTTTGTCTTTGGAGTTTTCCTGCATTTTTGGGGCGTTGTTAAATCGGAAAATATACAATTTTCCTTGACCCATTTTTTGTGGCATGAAAGAACTTTTTGTACGAACTCTAATTCATAATTTATGGCCCACAAGCAATGAAATTTATTCAGCAAACAATTAAGCATTTATTGAAGTTCAATAGATCTGTTCTTTGGCTAGCAGACTCTTGAGGGTCCATTCCGTATGCAGCTGTTCGTTCCTGTTCATGCCACACAGGGCACACCATGCCACATGCTCGTAGCAAATGTTGAATTTATTAGGTGCCAAAACCTGCACAAATATCCTCAGGTGTCTGTGACACTTTCGGTTTTCGTTGTGTGGTCAACATAGATTATTTGGCAAATAAACTTTTTCAATGGCTGCTTTATGCTAAGCAGGAAATGCAAAATGGAAAATGCAAAATGGAAAAAGTTTTCCCTAATCCCAAAACATTTGTGCAAATCATTTGGGGACAGGATATACATAGGACCAGAAAGTGCTTGTATCGGATTGATTTTCCCTTTTTCCAAAGCCAAAGAAATGGCAAACAAATTAATCATTTCATGGGACAAAAAAAAAAAAAAAACACTCCAACTTCGAATCGAATCACGCCCTGGGATTAGGTCTTCCTTGGTCCCAGGGGGTGCCACACATGTACAAAGGGGAAGGATCTTAAATGTATGACGAATATTACGAGTACGACATCCGCTCCACCCGCTGTCTCCACTTACCCCTTGCGAAGGCGACTTTTACAAGTACTTAGACACTCGTTCGAATATATTCCATTCCGGGCACAGGATGGCTGGGGGGGCCCAAGGGCTAAAGCGATTAGAAAAGCGCGTACTTTGGTTTATCCTTGCTCCAGGCTCACAGCACTGGCACTTGGTTTGTCATTACACAAAAAACACACCAAAAAAAAGCACAGTGCGGGCTCTGTTTAGTTCTCAGGCTTTGGGCATCATCGGTGTCGGTGTCGGTGTCGGCATTTGTTGATTCATTTAGTTGATTTGTGCATTTTAGGCAAGAATTTCCCAGCGAGAGAGAATCACATCGTCAGCGAACCTCGAACGGAGGGAGGGTGGGGGGGGGGGGGGCTCCGCCATGGCTCTGATTCCGAAACTGCCTTAAAGGGTGACAGCGACCACGAGAACGAACCGCGACGGGACGAAAGGACGATACGATTGACGATTGACGATTGGCGACTATTGACGAAGTCGTCGCCGTGCGATGGCTGTGCGTTTTTTATTCTTGCGTGCTCCCCAGCCAGCACGTGGGCATCGCCTATCCTTGAAAACAGTTATAGCGTTCGCAAAAATTACAGAGTCCTCGCCAAGCATCCAAATGAACAAGCTCCAATCGCTGTGAGTGGAAGCATGCCGCTCTGCACACTCGACTCCCCAAAACGACTCACTCAATGGAGCACTCACTCCATGGCCGCTGCTCACCACACTTCCCCACAGCGTGTGTCCCAAAGCCCCGCCGAGCTTTGTGCAGAAGCAGGGAAATTATTTTGTTCCCTGTTCCCCGTTGAGTCTTTTGCCAGAGCTTTCGGAGTGGGAAACAGCACTGCCGTTGATTTGAGACCAGTTGTGGTATTTATTTAACATTTAATATAAGATCTGCTTAAAAACAGTCTCTGTTTTAGCTTGAATGGGAAGAGAATCGCCACCGAATGTCAGGCGTCGATCGCTGAGGCTTGGTTCTCTCCTCTCTTAGTTAGAATCGACGGTCCAAGAGGAATAAGGAATAAGCTGACGTCGTCACCACATCTGCTCTCTTTCGAGGACCATCCGTTTGTCATAACGTTAAAGGTATGCTATCTCTTTCTAGCACTTGTCTCTCTGAGCGCCGAGAGAGCTTGGATGGTCCTCCCCACAGGGGACGACGTGACCTGTGCACAATCGCATCTTGTCTCTCTTTTTCTCTCCCTGTTAGCTCTGAAGACGCTTACTCTGTAGCTCTTTGTAACTATACAGACTCCGTTGCTCTTTGTTGTTGATCTTTTGATCCTACAGTAGTTTCAAGATGTTAACCCAGGGATGACTCGTCAGATAGCGATACCGAGCATACCTTCCATGCCATTCTTGAAAAATAGAGGAATATCTGAGGTAAATCATATATTCTTTCTTAAATCTATCAGAGTCTGAAATCTGTTACACATATAAGTAGAAGAAACGAATACAAAGCCAATATAACATCACCAAAAAAAACGAACAGATCCAAACAGATCAGAGACCAAATAATTACGGTCTAGCCAAGGGTAATTGGCTGGAGCTCACTTATTGAACGATTAAACAACGACAAACACACTGTTTAACCTATAAAAATAGCAAATAAGAAATGTCGAAGCGTCAGCGCGATAATCCCGATGTCTCGGTCCGGAAGGCGGCCAAGGCCCGGTTCAAGCAGCTCGTCCGCAGTGTCATCCTCAATATGCAGTGGCTCAGCGATGCCACCGAGGAGACCGGCCTGTCGCTGAATGTCAAGAAGAATGTGGCGATGCTGGTGCGACAGAAGCGCAAGATTGGCATGATGACTATGGCGGTGAGTGTCCTGCCCGATAGTGTCCTTGTGTCCCTATGATTTGGTTCGATTCTCAGGAGAAATCCCTGCTGCGCATGCCACACTCGACGCGCACCGTCGAGGAGAGGAAAAAACTCTGCACAATTGTGGCAAATCTTGCCTGCTTTTCCAGATTCAATCCGGTAAGTGGTGCAGGACCTCCTCCGACCATCGTCTTTCATTTTTGTGTGTTTTTTGCAGAAACTACGTGCACGTTTGGTGCCGTATCTGAAGTTTATAGCGCTCACTCCCGGACGGCATGTCATGAAGGAGGGCGATTTCCCCATAACCATATATTTCATCATAACCGGCGAAGTGGAGGTGTCGAAGATGTTCTTCAACAAGGTACAGTCACCGCAGAAGAACGTATAGTGGTAATCCTTTTGCCATCCATTCAATAGGTTACCAAGCAATACGAATCAATATCGGAGGCCATTTTTGGTCCAGGTGACTGCATTGGAGACATCGATGTGATGGAGGATGCGCCCAGGACGAACACATACACGGCCACAAGTAAGCGAAACAGCTGGCTTCCTCAGGAAGGAATAACGATGGCTTATTTTTTGTTTTTTCCAGCAAACTGCGAGCTGCTGGCCCTCTACGACAGCGACTACACAACCCTCGTGCAGCCGTATATGAAAAAACTTTGGGAGGAGAAAAAAGAAGGAATACGCGCCCTGGATTACTTCAAGTTCTTCACTCCAGATCAGGCAGGTGTCTTCCACCGGGAATGCCCTTCCCAAGCGATAATAGCCATTCTATTCCGCCCCCAGGTTGTGAGTGCCTGCAAGTTTGCGACCATCCAGCAGTTCGATCCGCTGGACACCATCTACGAGGAGGATCTGGGCTCCCTCAGCGTTGTCTATTTCGTGCTCAGCGGCGAGTGTGTGGTGCTGCAGTGCCTCCACATGAGGGTATGTGCACTACAGATCCCTTCAGATTGGACATTTCGATACAATTTACAATTTAGGTGTCCTTCTTGGGCAATGAGAAAAGATTCGAGCTGGACAGTGTGCAGAGGAATGCTTCTTCTGGCAATTTGGATATGGAACACACCAAGAACTTTGATTTCACCGAGTATCTATTGTCCACATCCACGTCGGAGCAGGAAAAGAAGGACAAAAAGAAGGCTGTAAGTGTGGGGGATCTAACAATCGAAGGAAACCTTTGAAAAGTTACACCTCTGCCTCCTTTAGATGCGTAAAATGGGGCTCAAGGAAATAGAGGAGGCTTGCGGCTTGATGGCGAGGAGGCCAGTGCCTATTTCGCCAGAGCCTGAGCGGAAAGTTTTTCGGAAAACACGATACACAGTGTTCAAGGGACCCGTCGACGACTACGAGAACTATGTGATGGATGAGGACGCTGAGGAAAGCCAGGAACTGCAGTCGCCATCGGCCAACAGCGAGTACTCGTCATCCGATGAGAGCTATCGTACGCCAAGCCCCCCCGTTGTGGATTCGGAGAGCGAGTCCGACTCCGAGGGCCTGGAGATATTCACCGCTTCCATGGAGTCGAAGCATTCGGAAGTAGCGCCTGTTCCGAGTCCCGAGAAACGGGAAAAATATGAGACCCATTTCATAGATGTGGGATCGCTGACGTTCGGGGCCATCTTTGGTCTGGGGGAGAAGATGCACCATCGCAACATAATGGCCCGCACCACCGTCCAGTGCCTGATTATACCGCGCTTCTGGCTGTTCGAGCCCGCCCAGAATCCGGGCAACATCTGGCAGCGACAGCTGCTCTACATCCAATCGAATCTACCCACCAGAGAGGAGCTCTTCAACGACTTCCTCAAGACGCGCAAATGGCAAATGTTCCGCCACAACTATGTCCAGAAAGTATTGACCGAAAAGGCCAACTACTGCGATACAAAGCCCGAGGATGTCCCCATCGTTGGTCGCATCGTCGAATCAACGGAGTACTCCTGAATTATTTTCTCTCATTTCTACATACGATATATACCCATACACGTATTACACGTATTACCTACATTTTCAAATCAATCGTTATAAATATGCTGCACTCGTATCGTATGGGTATTAAAGGCAGAACCAAAAAAGAAGTCTATTATTTTAAGGATACTCGTACGATGGGTGTTAAAAAGGGGATACTGCTATCCAAAATGTGACTGGTCAGAGGTGCTTTGCTTTGTACGTCAAAGTGTGGGATATTTTTTTTTTTTTTTTCGAAAAATCCCAGCAGATGGCTTAAATAGGAAAGCATACTTTGGGCTTTGGATTTCTCGTTTGGTGTCTCGTTTGATGCTCCCATTTTGTGAGTTTTGGCTGGAGGATGATAGCCTTCTTGGATTTTTTGGACAAAAGATGGTGCTGTATGGCGTCCAAGGCACTCTAGGACATCTCCCAAATTTGTATTTCAAATCATTCTTTGTAAAGGTGGAAGGAGGCTTTGAAATATATTTCTAGCTCAGTAGCAAATATATTTATTACTGAATACTTGCTTTTAAGCAATAATACCGGACAAAAACATTCTCGTGTTACGAACATTTTTTTTTACACCGCCGAACGATCGTTTTCGATCTGTGTCTTATAAAATCGTTACCGCCACTCGAACTAACAATATATCATTACGGGAATAGTGTAAGGCAATTAAACGGAATCGGAATAGGAACGCGCTAGAAGGTGTAAACGAATTATATGGAACAAATATTCATATCATCGCTCTCAGTAATCAACTAATTACTAATTTTCAGGTAAGTGTTTACTTCCAGTTTATGGCAGCGCGTACGTATAGCGTTTTTTTGTTTTTTTTTTATAGTAAAGAACCAATTACGTATCAAGGATATTACAACTAGACGGTAAGTGAAATACCCCGATTTACGGTAATGTACATTTATCGCACGGCATAGACCGTTTTTATAGCGGAATAATGTCCTGTTCCAGCAATAAAGTCCCCCAGATTGAGGGGAAATTCAGTCGGGCGGGTATTATTCGAGTAACATCCCCTATAACCAGATGCAGTGAATATCGTTTTATCGTATGCTTGTAGGACGCGCTAGTTCTAAAACGAAAAGGTCCTAGAAAAGCTCTCATTTTTATCCGAATCCACGCTTTACCAAACCCCTCTGAAACTTTCCGAAGGCATTTTTGGGAAAATTTCATAAAATTGCATTCTGACATTAACAAATATTTTTTTTTTATGTAAACAACTATCTCCTAACATCCTTAGTCTGAGAGAAATATGGGCATATCTTCTATAAACTCGTACATACGGGACTCCATCAATTGAGAACGTCTGGACGGGTTTGTTTAGGTCGTTCGTATTTGCCAGGTGAAGGGTCTTACGAATTTCGGGAAAACCCATCGGTTATTGCAAAAAGAATTGTTTTTTTAATCTCAGGCAAAGTAGGCAAAGAGTCCGTAATCAGTTTCAAGCTGGAGATATTATTCTCCATCGACGAAACAATCAATTGCAAAACGTTTTAGGGCCCGCGAGTTTGAACTAAATAGAACCAATGTTTAGTCCAACTAATCATCAATTTGGATGAGCAAAGTATTGAACCACAAACACCTTGGCCCGCGATTTTTATGTATTGAATATTTAGATCCTCTCTCGGCGGAAATATGATAGCTTAAATATTTAATTACTAAGAGTAACTATTTGGAAATCTGGGTGCTGTCAAACAATTATATTAAATTGATTTGATTTGGGAATTTAAATGGAACTGGCGTTGGTTGTATGTTTCAATAAATAATATAACAGCTATCTGAAGTTCTGTCTCAAAAGCTTACCCAAGGGCAAGAAAAGTCCGTTCTTAAAGAACTTTGGTTGTTGAAAATGATGTCCTTGTTTTTGCAAATATTCTCCATGCCATCTCCATATCCTCCTTTTCCGTGTTTCATATTCATAAATCCATGATTCCTGTGTAAATAGATATTAAACAAGGTTTTTAAAGTCCCAACCATACCAAACCAGTGGACGCGAGCCTTCTCTTGGGCAATTTTTAAATTGTGTGGGATCCAATGTGGACGTCATACTAATGCCTCATGCTCACGGTAGGTGACATGACGATCTTCCTTAAATATTTATCGCACAGCTGCGATATTTTGTGAGACAATCTTCACGGAGTTCGTCCTGCAATGTAGGACAGAAATTGGCTTAAAAATGCCTATCAAATCTTGTCGGAAATTGGTATGTGTCCGAATAAATGGCACCTCTCGTAGTGTAGTCCAGGGTGGAGTCCTTGTAGAGCTACTGGTTGTGCTTCCTTGGCGTAGCTTCCTTCGTTCTTTCTGCAGGACAGAAATTAGCTTTCTTTTTGCATCGGCTCTTCAGAAACAAAGCGCTTGCCATGTCCAGTGAAAGATTTCTTATACACAGAGCACAATATGTGGACAAGGCTTGTTTACAAAGCTATTCTATATGGAAGCTTTGGTAAAAGCTCTCCCTGGATGTAACCTAGCGCCCTAGTTGGACCCGCTTGCTGGTCTGCAGACACACTCTCTGTGTCCCTCTCTCTCTTTGTAGTTAGAGGTACTTCAGTAAAAGCTTTTCCCTTTTGAAGCTGCGGCCCAAAACAAATGGTTTCTGTAACTTTGAAGCTTGTAATAGGTATTGGTTTACAATTTGTCACGTGCCTCCATCTGGTGGTGGCATCAGCCCGACCACTGGTTGTAGTTGTAGTTCTCGTTGACGGCACAGAGATTGGGATAGGTGGGATTCCGCCCCGAGGTGCACTCGGAGGCTGGAGCACCAGCGCGGTAGACGGGGTTGTTGAGCACATTTGTAACGGCATAATCGCAAGCCAGCAGCGTGGCCTGCACATTGTTGGCGTCCGTGAATCGGGCAACGGCACATCCCACGCGGCTGTTCCGCTCGTTCACCATCGTCGTGAAGTGCCCGATGGCGCTGTAATCGGAAATGGGATACGAATAGAATACATGAAAATTACAGGGATACAGGGATACAAGGATACGCACGGGCCGCCACGCATTTGATAGTTCTCCATGTCGCCGCTGGTTGCATATCGGTTCTCATCGAACCAGGAGGCAATGCGCTGGCGCAGGAAATCGTCCACATCCACGCTGCGGGTGAAGAGAATGCTGAGGTTCTGGCCCGCGTAGCGGTACGTGTTGGTGTTGCGGCACTCGTCGTGTGCCATGCGGCACTGCAGTACATTGTAGGCGGCCAGCTGGGCCAAGGCTGGGTCCCAGCTCATGGTGGCCATTTGGACGGCGCTGGGGAAGCCGCTCACTCCTCCGCCGGCGATCTGGTTGCGGCGCTCGTTGTGCAGCTGCAGGATCAGCTGAATGTGGGGATCTATCTGCACGAACTCGCCGCGGCAGCCGCTGGCAAAGCGCTGGACCCATCCCGCCACAGGTGGGTTATTACATTTAGACGATAATGGGACCTGGGCCCGTCATAATGTGCACACAACTTACACCGCTGTTCTGGCACGCCACGTGTCTGCCGCTGGGGCATAGATCCGGGTCACAATAGTTCTGGCTTGCCGCCAAAGGGTACAGGGACCCCAGGATGGCCAGCAGGAAGGCCGGCAACAGCCTTGAAATCTCTCGGGCACACGATTGACGCCGTCTCATCGCGGGCCTGGGCATTCATAAATGAATGGAGCCCTATATGCCGGACGGTATTTATAGGCAAGCTCTGCTCAAAATTACAAACAAAAAATCCCATTTACGTTCCCACAGAAGTGGGTGAGTGTTCTATATATAACTTTTCGGCTTTAGCGTAAACAAGAAAATGGATCACTGAAACAGAAGCGCCAATCATCGTTAAAAACACAGTTGGTTTAAATATTTCAGGGTGGCCCCAAATCGCACTTGACGGACGCTGAAGGGGGTCTATAATTGGTATATAATCACAGTGACGATGAAGGGCGGGCCACACGAAGTTTTTCATTAGAGACCGACTTTAAATAAAATATGATTAATATGAGAGGCACAGCATTAACATAGAAAAGAATAGAGCAGCCGCCCTCTGGCCAAAAAAAATTAGTTAGCACTGGTCGCAGGTGCACACCACCACCAGAGGCGCGTTTATACTCTCGGTCCGATAGTTGGCCGCCGTATTAGGACAAACATATGTAGCAATAAACATTTGGGTTGTCTGTCATATGATGCTGGACGGTTAGTGTCCATTAATTAATTAATTAGGTTCGTCAGATCTCTCTTGGTCACCGACCTTTTACCTTCTTTATCTGTTTTTAATGGGCAATAATACACTCACCTTGTTGTGCTAGTGCACCTAGTGAACTTCCCCTCTCTAGGCCACACACCATGCACCAAAAGTACCAATTTCCTCGTCAGGTGTCTCTGTTGATAATTACTTGAATATGTAGTTGGTATGTAGCAAATGTGTAGTAATCGCTAATAGTGTAATCCTTGTAGAAAATTTATTCATTTAATTAATCCGGCAAACCTGTTTTACTGTTTGTTGCCTGCGCTTCGTAGCCTGCTTGTAATAGAAAATCGAGGAATATGATTTTCCGAATTTTAACGGAAATCTGGTATAAGATATCGGGGTATCGGTTTTTTCTTGTATGTAAATACGAAGAATGGTATCTACACGGGGAATTTACACAACCAGCTGTTCCCCGGATTAGATAGATGTTTTTATACCCGATACTCAAAATGAGTATAGGGGTATATTAGATTTGTGGTGAAAATGGATGTGTGTAACGTCCAGAAGGAATCGTTTCCGACCTCATAAAGTATATATATTCTTGATCAGCATCAATAACCGACTCGAGTTGCTCAATGTAGCCATACTGGCTATGTATGTATCAAGTTTAAATGTAGATTTGCGGTCGCCGCAGCAACTCACAACGTTCCCCCTCGTTTTGATGTTGGGTTAGGTGGGTTAAAAACATACCGTTTGACGTTTGATTCTGACGCGTGAAGACTTAGGAGGCTTAGAACATCATGCACAAAAACATGAAATATGATAAACATTGGTGCCTTAGCATATTAAGTCCATTGTTCGTTACACCACTTGTACTCGTGCTAGAATTATATTTTAAAAATAGTCTCGAACTCTTAAAACAAACAGAACATGTCTCTCGGCCGTGTGTCGGGGATACGGAATGGTATGATGAGAGAGCTAGCAAAGAAGGTGACGGTGCCGAAGCTCGTAAAGAAATCAAGCAAGAGCCGGTCGTTCCATTTCCGCTATCTGGAACTATGTCGCAACAAGAACCTGACACCGCTACCTGAGATACGCAAAAAGTCAAATGAGACCACACTTCTAGAGTTATACGCCGACAAGCTGACCGTGAGCGACTGGCTCCTGATCATCGAGGCCATTCACCATGATCTGACTTTGAAGACCTTTGTGCTGCGCATGCGTCGCACCTATCAGCACAGTGAGTAGCCAGAGTTGGACCGCAGGTCGCAGAAACTAAGCGAAAGCTCTTCCATCCAGATACAATTGATCCCATCGACACGGAGAATCGTGCCCGACGCTTTACCCAGCGTCCCGTGATATTTACGCGCTTTATTTTCCGTGCCCTCGTCCAGGCCATCTCAAATTGTGTTTTGAGCAACAAGAATCTCACAGTGGTCAAGCTGGAGGGTCTTCCCCTTTATGAAGGATACATCGAGGGCATTACCAAGGTAAGTCGAGGACCAGTCATCCATTCAAGCAATCATTGGTTCTCTGCTTCTAGTCGCTGTCCGGCAACGACCGCCTGGAGACATTGAGCTTCCGCAAGTCCACGCTCGGGGACAAGGGCTGCCAACTGGTTTGCAATACAGCCAAGTACCTCAACCGCATTACCATAGTCGATCTATCCGAGTGCAACATCACCTGCCAAGGGGCCGTTTACGTGGCCGAAATGATCAAGGTATGCATATCGGAGGTACATCGGCTACATGGTAATGGGAATCCTTGATATCCTTCCAAACAGATTCAAAAGATTTCACGTTTCACGGAGGGGTGGGAGAAATCGTTGCGCTACCAGACTCCCGATATGAATTCGTTGTTGGGCTTGCGCACGGTTCTTCTCGCGAACAATCCCAATATTGGGGACAAAGGCCTCTCATGCATCGTCGATGTGCTGAAGGAGGATGCCTGGATAAGGGGTAAGTAGGAGAAGCATTGCCAATGCCGCTCTAAGACTTTCTGTCTGTCTGTCTCTGCAGTCGTCGACATGCAGGGCTGTGGCCTGACAGATGTTGGAGCCAATGATATACTCAGCCTACTGGATCTGAATACTTTCATCAAGGAGTTCCATGTACGCAACAACGTGGGGATCAGCCAGGCATTGCAGCGTACCATTCACGAACGCCTGCTGCCGCCCGAAATCGAACATAAGCAGGAAGACGAGTTCGATTCCAACTTTTTGAGAGACACAGAAAACGGAAAATATCCCCAGGGCAAGAAGGCTACTATCGTCAAATTGCTCTCGCACGCCAAGGCCGTTGAGGACAAGCTGGCCTTCGAGCGCGTTCTACGTCAGAAGGCCGAGGACCTGAACTTCAAGCTCACCAAGCAACTAATGTACAAGGACAGCCAGATGGCCGATGACAACGTCTCGCAACGCCCCGATACGCCCAAAGATCATATGCAAATGAAGAAGGACGTCAAAGTGTATGTTTTTTGTCTGCTTTGTCTCTTCGTGTATATCATTCATTGGTATAATTCACAGATCGCCGACACCCCGCCAGATGCGCAAGACCAACGAATATATAGAAATGAAGGAAGACTTCCAAGAGTATGTTTTTGCCTGCTGTACCTTTCTGTGCATAGTAAAACCCTCATTGGTCTGATCCACAGGTCGCCAACACATCGCCAGATGCGCAAGACCAAGGAATATATGGAGATGGAAGAAGACGTCCCAGAGTATGTTTCCGTCTGCTGTACTTTTCTGTGAATTGTATAACCCTCATTGGTCTGATCCACAGGTCGCCAACATATCGCCAGATGCGCAAGACCAAGGAATATATGGAAATGAAGGAAGACGTGCCAGAGTATGTTTCCGTCTGCTGTACTTTTCTGTGAATTGTATAACCCTCATTGGTCTGATCCACAGGTCGCCAAGATATCGCCAGATGCGCAAGACCAAGGAATATATGGAAATGAAGGAAGACGTGCCAGAGTATGTTTTTGTCTGCTGTACTTTTCTGTGAATTGTATAACCCTCATTGGTCTGATCCACAGGTCGCCAAGATATCGCCAGATGCGCAAGACCAAGGAATATATGGAAATGAAGGAAGACGTGCCAGAGTATGTTTTTGTCTGCTGTACTTTTCTGTGAATTGTATAACACTCATTGGTGTAATTCACAGATCGCCAACATATCGCCAGATGCGCAAGACCAAGGAATATATGGAAAAGAAGGAAGACGTGCCAGAGTATGTTTCCGTCTGCTGTACTTTTCTGTGAATTGTGTAACCCTCATTGGTCTGATCCACAGGTCGCCAACATATCGCCAGATGCGCAAGACCAACGAATATCTGGAGATGGAAGAAGACGTGCCAGAGTATGTTTCTGTCTGCTGTACTTTTCTTTGCTTAGAAAATCTCTCACTGGTCTGATCCACAGGTCACCAAAATATCGCCAGATGCGCAAGAACAAGGAATATATGGAAATGAAGGAAGACGTGCGAGAGTATGTTTCCGTCTGCTGTGCCTTTCTGTGCATAGTATAACCCTCCTTGGTCTGATCCACAGGTCGCCGAAATATCGCCAGATGCGCAAGACAAACGAATATCTGGAGATGGAAGAAGACGTGCCAGAGTATGTTTCTGTCTGCTGTACCTTTCTTTGCTTAGAAAATCTCTCACTGGTCTGATCCACAGGTCACCAAAATATCGCCAGATGCGCAAGAACAAGGAATATATGGAAATGAAGGAAGACGTGCGAGAGTATGTTTCCGTCTGCTGTACCTTTCTGTGCATAGTATAACCCTCCTTGGTCTGATCCACAGGTCGCCGCAATATCGCCAGATGCGCAAGACCAACGAATATCTGGAGATGGAAGGAGACGTGCCAGAGTATGTTTCTGTCTGCTGTACCTTTCTGTGCTTAGTAAATCTCTCATTGGTCTGATTCGCAGGTCACCAAAATATCGCCAGATGCGCAAGACCAAGGAATATATGGAAATGAAGGAAGACGTGCGAGAGTATGTTTCCGTCTGCTGTACCTTTCTGTGCATAGTATAACCCTCCTTGGTCTGATCCACAGGTCGCCGAAATATCGCCAAATGCGCAAGACCAACGAATATCTGGAGATGGAAGAAGACGTCCCGGAGTATGTTTTTGCCTGCTGTACCTTTCTGTGCATAGTATAACCCTCCTTGGTCTGATCCACAGGTCGCCGCAATATCGCCAGATGCGCAAGACCAACGAATATCTGGAGATGGAAGGAGACGTGCCAGAGTATGTTTCTGTCTGCTGTACCTTTCTGTGCTTAGTAAATCTCTCATTGGTCTGATTCGCAGGTCACCAAAATATCGCCAGATGCGCAAGACCAAGGAATATATGGAAATGAAGGAAGACGTGCGAGAGTATGTTTCCGTCTGCTGTACCTTTCTGTGCATAGTATAACCCTCCTTGGTCTGATCCACAGGTCGCCGAAATATCGCCAAATGCGCAAGACCAACGAATATCTGGAGATGGAAGAAGACGTCCCGGAGTATGTTTTTGCCTGCTGTACCTTTCTGTGCATAGTATAATCCTCCTTGGTCTGATCCACAGGTCGCCAAAATATCGCCAGATGCGCAAGACCAACGAATATCAGGAGATGGAAGAAGACGTGCCAGAGTATGTTTCTGTCTGCTGTACCTTTCTGTGCTTAGTAAATCTCTCATTGGTCTGATCCACAGGTCACCGACATATCGCCAGATGCGCAAGACCAACGAATATCTGGAGATGGAAGAAGACGTCCCGGAGTATGTTTTTGCCTGCTGTACCTTTCTGTGCAAAGTATAATCCTCCTTGGTCTGATCCACAGGTCGCCAAAATATCGCCAGATGCGCAAGACCAACGAATATCTGGAGATGGAAGAAGACGTGCCAGAGTATGTTTCTGTCTGCTATACCTTTCTGTGCTTAGTAAATCCCTCATTGCTCTGATTCACAGGTCGCCGACATATCGTCAGATGCGCCAGACCAACGAATATCTGGAGATGGAAGAAGAATACCTCTCAGGGTATGTTTTTTGTTGTGCTGTTTCCCTCTGTGTATGGTGTATCCTTTACTGGTGTATTTCACAGATCATCGACTTATTGCGCGACACTGGTGGGCAGCTCCATGACTACCCCGGAGTTGACTCCACGCAGCGACGCGAAAACGCTGTGTCCGTACGATGAATCTGAGGATACCGATAGCCGTTCCCAGGGAATGGACCCAATGGAGTTCAGCCATTTGGACGTTCGCAAGGTGCGCAGCGAGATGAAATACGTTGAGAGTAACGTGAATGAAGGCAAAAAGAATCGCGAGTCGAAGTCTGACCACGAGTTCGCCAACGAACTACATGTAAGTGATTCATTCTTCACTCTTGGACAGCCACATTGATTCTTCATTGTTCCAGTTCAAGCTAAACTCGATGGTACATTTCGAGCGGGATATTGGCGACAGTGCCAAAGTGTCCGCCAAACAAGCTCATCGTTACGAAGACGCCGGAGACGAGCAGGACATTGGTCCTACATCCATGATTCAGGACGGTTCTAAGCAAGTCGTGGAGCAAATCAATCTGCCAACTAAGAAGAAGACAGGCGTGGTCAAGGCCGGACAAAAGCAACGTCGTGCTCGTAACGATGGAGGCGGTGACGGACAATGCAACTCCGTAGAACAATCAGAGCATCACATTGGGCCCACTGTCATGATAAAGGACGGTCAAACACAGGAACAAGATCGTAATGATGGTGGTGGAGACGGCAAGCGTTCGAAGGTGGCAAAACAGCGACGCCGTGCTAAGATGCCGGACAGTATCGGTTAACATGTTTGTTTGCATGTAATGTTTGTCCGTTTTTTTGTTTCATATTTTATAAAGCAAACCCAAATTAATGGGAGTACTAAAAGTAGACAATCCTGCAGAATATGTATTCATTTAGTGAATACAATTATATTTTTTGAGGTAGCAAACTTTTAAAAACCAAAATCCGATCATGGACAGCGAACGATTAGACCATTTTCGACCAGTGGGTGCTAAAATACACGCCAGGAAAATGGGGCAGCTATCTGTTGAGCCTTTATTGGGGTTTTATAAGGACAGTGGAGTTACAAGAGGAATTTAAAAAACAGTTTAAATTTCCGTGGCTTAACTCCACCTGCTCGCCTGTTTAAATAGATGGGGCTCAAGTGGGTTAAGTTAATTTTTTTTTATCAGTATATTCCGTATATTTCTTAGGGTCGAACAGTATATTTTGTAATCGAAAATTTTGTATCGAATTCTTCTGCCTGCCGCAGAACAACAAACTGACAACAAATTTTCATTTTCATTTCTAAATTTCGAAACACAACTCAAAGGGCAATAATGGCAGCAGTACCGGGACGTGCCCTGCACTATGTGTTCAAGATCGGAGATCGGGCCAAGAACGCCTTCTTCTTCCGAAGCATCCTGGGAATGAAGGTGGGTATTTTTCTTATGATTTGCGAATAGGATCTGCGGACCAACCAACGTTATCGCTGCGGGGTACAAGGTTTTTTTTATCTGAACAACGCAATTGGCAATCAGTGGCTGCTGACTGACTAATTAAAAGCCCAGATGCCAGATAGCGGTAATGACTCTGTAAATTTTCCCGACAACTAATGCTGTCTCTGTCTGTCTGGGCCAAACAGGTTTTGCGTCACGAGGAATTTAAAGAAGGTTGCGATGCCGAATGCAATGGGTAAGTCGCTGGCGACTGGCAACAAGAATCAGAGAAAACGTTGTCCTTCCCCAAATCCCTTGCAGACCTTATGACAATCGGTGGAGCAAGACCATGGTCGGCTACGGTCCGGAGAGCTCCCATTTTGTCATCGAGCTGACATACAACTACGGCGTGACCAGCTACGAAATGGGTAAGGGGCAGTAACAATCAGTAGCAATTAAGTTGTGCCGTCATTGTGTCAGCACTCTGTAATCGACAATCTTACCACAGGTAACGATTTCGGCGGAGTCACCATCCACTCTACCGAAATATTGCCACGCGCCGCACAGCACTCGTACCCCATCGACAAGACGGAAGGGGGCTCTCTGCTCACCTCGCCCGACGGCTACAAGTTCCTTGTGATCGACCAGGCAGCGCCGACGGCCGACGCCGATCCCGTGCAGTCTGTGGAGCTGCACGTGAGCAATCTAGCGGCCTCGCGCCAGTACTGGGAACAGCTGCTGCGGATGCAACCGCTGGCGGAGAACAAGCAGTCCGTGCGGCTAAGCTACGGCGGCAAGCAGGCGTCGCTGCAGCTCACCCAGATTCTGGATCCCATTAACCGGGCCAAGGCCTACGGACGTATCGCCTTTGCTGTTCCCTCGGCGACGCAACCGCCGCTGTACGAAGCAGTCAAGGCAGCCGGCGGCACGATCCTGAAGTCGCTTATCACCCTGGAAACGCCCGGCAAGGCCACCGTGTCAGTGCTAATCCTGGCCGATCCCGATGGTCATGAGATCTGCTTTGTCGACGAGGAGGGATTCTCGCAGCTCTCCCAGGTGGAGCCCGATGGCGAGCAGCGACTGGACAAGTACATTGCCAAGGATCCCTTCCAGAAGACCTAGTTCCACTCTGGAATGTGCATGATTTGCACAGCTGGGCTCCCTTCCAGCCGAAGTGATGCCTCTCTGAGTTGTGTTGGAGTTGTACATAAGTTTTACATTTGTTTCATGGCCTAACTAGAATTTTATATCGTGGAAATCGGGTAATAATATATATATATTTCGGATAAATATTGTACTAATGCTTCGATATGTTGGCTGGTCTAACCTTTGGCCTCTGCCTTCCAAAAGGAATGTCTGTCATTTGCATTAGAGTTTAATGATTCGTTTTTATAGGCTATTCCATGAATGTGAAATGGATTTCAAGTCAGCTTCGGGTCTTTTTCAAAGATAATGGAGGTTCTCGTTCCAATCGTGGCCACCTGCATATGGAATGCTTTCCTCCAGGCACCCCAAGCCGGGACTAAGTCCGTGGACTGCTGCGAGTCGGAGTGTCCATGATCTGTTGCCCATCAACTCTTGCCTTTGGAACTGCTGACCTGTCGCCTGCACGCCTTTCGTGTCACTTTCTTTCTAGCATTACGTTAAGCAAAATCGTTTAAATCTTTTTAAACTTTTTAGGTTTTCTTTTTTTATTTGTAGTTAGTTTTAGTTCTTTTGTTGTTTTTACTTTTGTGACCATTGCAATGAAAAATCCGGTGACCATCAAGATGGAGGCAGCGGTGGCGGCGCCCGCGGGCAAGCTCTTGGAACAGGTGAAGCCCTGGGAGGTGTTCGACTGGCCGGAGGAGCAGCGACGGAACATTCACCGGAGCTGGGGCAGTGTCTTTGCCAATGCACGGATGAACTCGGCGGCACAGAAGTACTTCGACAAGTGCATCGAGGACCACCATGGGCACGACTGCAGGACCCTGCAGCTGAGGAGCAAGTTCAGTCGGTCGGTGGCACGGCCCGAGGCGGCCCTGGAGGACAGCACAAGGGCGGCCAAGGTGCTGGGGCCGGGCGATGTGCACTCGCAGCGGGAGATGGCGGATGCCCTGTACGACCTCAATCGCTTTGAGTCGAACAAGATGTTGCTCAGCGACAACGTGCGCCGCCATGTGGGCACCTTCGTGGAGCCGTTCGAGAAGCGCCTGATAGTTGTCAACGAGAACTTCAAGGACAGCATGGGCCACACCCTGGGCAATTTCTTCATGGAGAATTCGAGCAGCCTGGGGTCCTTCTATGAGCGGAAGCGGCGCGAGCTGTTGCCGCCGGACAAGCGGCCGCACTGGAAGATCCTCAGGGAATCGAACCAGTGCGATGTCCAGAGCGTTCAGGAGGAGGAGAAGGAGAACCTCTCGCCCCTGGAGCATGCGCGGCGCAGTCGCAAGACAAAAATCTTTTACCAGAACTATTTGAATCGCGCCTGGACCGACTTCATCTTTCTCAAGACGCTTCGCCAGAACCCCAATCTCCTGCTCGACCATTACTTCGGCACATCGGAGGAGCGGAGAAAGTACCTGGACAACTCGTTCCAGCGCATAAAGACCTTCACCCGGATGCTGCACTCCCGCAGTCCGATGTACAACGAGATGCGTCGTGGGCACAACTTGTCGCAGCGCTTCCGCGAGGAGAACCTGTTCCGCATCCAGTACCAGACCCACCGGAACATGCACAGCATCCTTCGGACGATCCGCGTTCTAAAGCAGCACGATGATCCGGACGTAAGCGTGGCATCTGCACTCATTTCGCCCGTAACCCTTGTTCCTTTTTCAGCGCCTGCGGAAGTTCGTGGAGGATGTGATGGCTAACTATGTGACCGTCAAAACGAGCCGCGTGATGCCTTGGAAGGTGGAGTTCACGAACGAGGTGTACAACCATTTGGCCCTGAGCCTGTGCGAGAGCTATCGCCTGCCCACCACACGGGTCACGCCGTATGACAAGAACTCCATGTGCCTGATGCTGAACATACAGGCGATCAAGCCTCTCGAACGGACCGTCTATGTGTTCGGGGATCGTTCCTCGTACTCCTATCCACTGCATGACAAACCGAAGTCGCCCCTGTGAGTATCCGCTTTCGGTGATTCGCTTTCCTTTGATCATGCCTGTACCGAATGGCTACTCCTCTTGCAGAAACCTGCAGCACCTGGAGCAGCGTCTGTACTTCGCCAAGCTGCCCATCGAGCGCACCTATTTGCTGCACGAGATGGCCGACTATCATGTGCAGCAGAATCATTTCGTGCAATGCCTGTCGTATGCCCAGCAGGCCATCGAGGAGTCCAAGCTGTGCAACAGCAAAATCTGGCAGTTCCTCAGCACGATGCTGATGGCCAAGTCGCACGCGGTTCTGCACAAGTACGAGCGTCAAACGGAGGTGCTCAACGACGCCTACATGCTGGCCGCCGAGCTGCAGAACCCGCGGCTCTGCACCTTCGTCGAGCTGTGCCGCATGCTCAACAAGGACTACATCACCCTGCGCAAGATGTCGCAGCTGGTGGCCAGCAAACGTGTACGCTCCAGGCAGGACAATCGCTCGAGCGTCGTCAGCTCGCCACAGATCTCGTCCACCAACCTATCGCTGTCCCATCCCACCGAGCACGAAAACAAGGACTCGAGGGACTCCCATAGGAATACGCTCAGCTCTGTTGATCCAGGGGCTCAAAAGCCAGGTTCTGATCTGTTTTCAGTAACTGGCATTTGACCCCCTGGCATCGGCTGAGCGAGACGCAAGCCTGGGAGCCCCCCTTTAGCCCACAGCTCGGCTAAGCCTTTGGTTTGGATATTTCTGCCAACAAAAACCAAAATTGTTTTAAAAAAAACACCATAAAATGTAACAAAATCGTATCAATAAAAATATCCATACCATAAAGAATTTTATTGGGTCTGTAAGGGAAAGGGTCTTATGGCATATCTAGGGGCCGATTTGAGGTTTGGAAAAGAAAGTCCTTTGTTCAGCGAGAGACTTCTTTTACCACACAGAAGGAGGCCAAAGGGAATTTTGTCTCTCTGAAAAAATAGTGCAAAATTCTAGAAAACCACAACTTTTGGTGGTTGTATCTTCAGGCACGATTCTAAAATTCTGTGAAAGGTGATGGAATTTTTTGTTGGGCTTATGATATAGGATTTTAAAGAAGAACAGATTATCAATTTTATTGTAAAGGTCTTTATAACTTAGGATGTTCATGGCTCGTATATATGTATGAGGTAGGTTTGTATCAGGGGTATTCCTTATTAAGATGTATTAGATGTACAGTGCCAGCCAACATTTTTGTTCGAATATTGGCGCTTCAGTTTTTGAATATATGGCAAATTCCAGGAAGTGTTATTTTTAAACCCTCAGAAATAGAATACTAATTTCAATAGCAATCATATTCGATTAAAGTTCAAGAGAAACTGCACCTAAATACAATAAAAAAGCGTCTCTTTCCACTCCTGTTCCTTTGAAACGATGTCATACTGAGGGTCTTACCGAAACCCAAATCCAGAGCATACCTTTTGACACCAAAAACAGGCCCAAAACAGTGATATGGAAAATAATCAAAATAAATATGTATTTATTTGAAAAATATACCAAAATCGAAAATACACATAAAAAGCGTAATTGAATGTTACATTGAAATACAATTAAAAGTATAATCCAATTTTTGTGACTGTAATTATTGTTGCCACATCGAAAAATGGAACGAAGCGATACAAAAAATGGGTTTTTTTTTTCACACATTTAAATTATTTACGATGAGCGGGGAATGCAATTGCACTTGACTTCAATTTGGCCAATAGCCTGCCGCCCCAAACCCCCAACAGCCCAGCCGCCAGCCGCCAGCCCCCCATTCACCAGTGGCCTGACCTCGCCCAACTAAAAACTACGATTTGCATATTTTGTTGGGGAATTTGTTGGTTTCGTTGTCAGCATTGAATTGTCGCATGTTTGCCACGGACTGGGGTTTTGTTACTGGGTCTGGCAGTGGGTTTGCGGGGACTGGAGACTGGGCCTAAAGGAGGAATTACATTTTATTTTGTCGCGGGCTTCGCTCCACCAAAAAAAAAACAGCAACAAAAACTGAAAGGAAATTATGGATTTAATAGGACGAAGCTGCAAATACACTTTAGGGTACAAGGTAAAAGAATACATTTTAAAGAAGATTTCAAGAAGGAAGATATGTTTCTCAGGAACCAAAAGAAGACGCCCAAAACACCTTTGGATGTCCCTCAATGGGTTCAATGCTTGTGTTGGTGTCTCAACAAGAACCTTTTGACTCGTTTTTAAATTTGATCGCATAACAATGTGGAAATTCTTTGTCCAAGGCCTCAATCCGCACTTTCGGATGAGCGCAATTTTAAAAATTTGGTTCCTAAATGCAAAATTTACTAAAATTTCGATTACAAAAATTATGGGTGGTGCGGTTTTGGGAGAAATAGAACCAAAAACACCGTTACACGAGTTTTTTGAGTAACTGAATGTTGGGTATACCCTTAGATAGGGCCTGGAAAACATTAAAAATAAGCAAAAGAGCAAATGCGTCAATAAATGCAACGACAACAAATGTTTTATTGTGTCAATGCTGGCCCAGAAGAGTAGATGAGGGGAGCAGGGCATTGGGTGTGATGGGATGCGGCGGGGCACCGTGTCCCAAGTGGCCAAAACAAATGCAGAGCCCGAGTCTAGCTCCATTGTGGCACATGGCACATGGCACATGGCACACATACTTTTACCCGTGGTCGGGTCGTCGGGCCCTCACTCCTATTTGCAGCTCATTATGCCAGTTGCCATTAAAAGTGAAAGAGAAACCTGCCTGCCCAAGGACCTCTATCTGCACCCTTGTCCCGCCCTGTGTCAAACACTGTGAGAAATTGTCAGAGACAGGCCGCCGTGCTGCCTATGCCTCTGCCTCTGCCTCTGCCCTGGCATATCGTGCCTCACCTTGCTCTTCAATCAGACTTGGAGGCAATCAACAAGCTCCCTCCTATTCGGAGATTCGAGGTTCGAGGCTCGAGGCTCCTCAGAAGGAGCACCAGCACCCGGCAGAGCACCTTATTTGCCAAATTGAGGTCAGCACAAGAAGGTCGCGATAACAGCGCAAATAATTGGTAACGGCAGCAGCGGCAACAGCAACAGCAAAAGGAAACCAAATTGCATTGAACGTTAGGGTTCCATTTTGGTCTGGTCTCGGGCTCGGGCTGGTGTTTGTTCTGGTTCTGGTTCTGCTTCTGGTTTCGGGGCTGGGGTTTGCTCTGGTTTTCTGGGTTGTGGGGTCGGTGGCTCGGGGCGGTGGGTCAACTGCAAGTCATTTCAAATTCAAACTAGCTTAAATACTTAGAGCTTTTGTTGGGTGTTCGCATTCAGATTGGAATGGCAGATGACTGACTCGGGGGAGCGGCGGTTCCACAGTTACCACAGTTAGCTGTTGGAATGTGTGAAAAATTGTTGTTGTTGTTGTTGTTTTGTGTGCATTTAATACTCGTACTTCTCCTTCTACTTGACTTTTCCTCTTTTTGATTCCGCCCTCGATTCAACTTTTGGCATTTTTCTTACACCCATCTCACCCCCCACCCTCGTTGGAGTTTTTGTTGTTGTTGAAGTTTAAATGTTCGTCACGGGTGGAATGGAATATTGTTTGTTTAATTTTTCGTGGCTGCAAATTGTCTTTCATGCAATTGTTGTGTTGTTGAGACTTTTCTTGTAGAATTGTGGCTGTTGTTGAGGTTGTAATTGGCTTTAACATTAGTTCATACGGGTAGTATTTTATTTTTGGCGACTATTGAGGATGTTAAGTTGGAGTAGCTTGTTACACCCATCCCCCCCCCACTGGTTGGAGTTTTTGTTGTTGTTGTGGTTTAAATGTTCATCACGGGTGGAATGGAATATTGTTTGTGTAATTTTTGTGTTGTTGAGACTTTTCTTGTGGGGTTGTAGCTGTTGTTGAGACTTTTCTTGTGGAATTGTGGCTGTTGTTGTGTTGTTGAGCTTTTCTTGTGGAATTGTGGCTGTTGTTGAAGTTGTAATTGGCTTTCACATTAGTTCATACGAGTATTATTTTATTTTTCGCGCCTATTGAGAAAGTTACGTTGGAGTAGCTGTTGGTGTTGGCTTGGGTATGGTAATCTAGCCCTATTTTAAAGTGCTAAAGATGTGCCATCAATCTACAAATGTCACATACATTTCTCGGCCAATATCTGATAAGAATTTTAGTTTAAGTTCCAACTAAACTTTTGATTTTTGCCCCTTCCACCGCATGCCACGCGATTCGACTTTGTGAACTTTTCTCGCTCTGTAAAGTTTTGGTGTTGGTGTTGTTGTTGTTGTTAGTGTTGTTGGTGTTATTCGGGTGTTTTTCAGGGTGTGATGGTGTTACTGCGCTGCCATTCGCAACTAATTTACGACTGGCCATCGTTGCGCTGGGAAAGACTCTCCAAAGACTGCGGCAATTGTCGGCCAATCCCTGCAACACCCCCCTCCGCCCACCCCTCCAGCACTCCCATGCACCACAAAGTTAAATGAATGTGGCGGCCAGCGAAATATGCTACAAGTAAACCATGAAAATAAATGCCCAAAAAGAAAGAAAAAAAAGGAAGCGCACAAATTTAACTACAAAATATATGCTATGTAGCGCCCCCAAACCCCCACATATATATATGTACCACATAGTGGGCGTTTGCAGGGGGCGTGGCGAGCACTAAGTGTCCCCAATAGGGCATGCAATGCATTAGGCCACCCGGCAAGAGCGAACCTGACCAAAAAAGCGAACGTTTCGAGATGACGACGAATGCCAGTACGATGACCTCAAAATACACAATCAATGGGGGAGTCGAAGGAGGAGAAGGAGGAGGAGATGGGAATGCGGTGCCCCACCAAGGTGCCATTAGAGCCATTAGGATTGGCAACTTGAGCCGATGACGAGGCCGATGATGATGCAGCAAAACTAATAAAATTAAATTATTATGTAAAATGCAAATAAAATAATATGCAAATCGAATTTCATCACTACTCCGGTGCCAGAGCCCGAGCCCATATCCATTCCCTCTATTGAGTATCCGTATCCATGGCCGGAGCCGTAGCCGTAGCCGTAGCCGTAGCTGGGGCCGGGGCCATGAGTAATCACAGACGCAAAGCCAAAAACAAGGCAAATAAACACATAAATAAATCAAAAATGGACTACGACAAATCTCTAGCCGGGTTGGCCGACGGACGGTCGACAGATACGGACAGCGGAGAGCATTAAAATATGGCCAATAATAAGGGAAGTCTCCAAGCGATAGATCCCGGCTGGGGGGTAATACGAGAAGGCATGATCAGGGCAACAGACGGGGAGAGGGAGTCGAATGGGGTATATATATTTTTGTAATATTTTAGATCTCTTGGGGCTCTGCAATATCCTGAGTAGAACTATATTTTTACAGTACGAATCCCTGACTCACAAACCGCCCCTCGTACTACCCTCTGGAATACGGGTTTTTTTTTTGGTTGGCAGGGAGGAGGGAGCTCTGCTCTGTGAAAGCCAAAGCCAAAGCCAAAAAATTCGACTCGTGCAGACACACATAGAGTCAGAGACATTTTCGTAATCAACATAAAATCCAATCATCCGTCATGGACAGCAGCAGCAGAGCAGCAGGAGTACTAAAGGGCTGTCCCTGCCGCACCGTAACCCACTGGCCGGCCCCTCCCCTCCCTCAGCCAGTTCTTGCCTTTAAAAGTGCCAAAACCGAAAATTTTGATTTATGGGCTACTAGAAGACGGAAGAAGCCAGGGAAAATCATAAGAAGTGGAAGTTGAAGAAAGCACAACCAGAAACATCGTTTCGCTGCCCCGAACCATTTGATACACTCCGCTTCCGATCCACTGTTCTTGAGAGGGGAAGCACTTTTCCCCTGAGACTTCTACACAGGCTAGCCATAGGCTATAATGATCCCATCTTATCGGTTCCGGTTTCCGCCTCGCCTCGTGGGTTAACCCCTGGCTCACGCGCCTGCTCGTGCCGATATGAGTCTAAGGATTTTCTATATGGTTGGAAATTTTCTGTTTAAAATCATGATACCCTTTGGACACTGCAAGGGTATGGCAATTATGTGTGTGTATGTGTTTTTGGGGGGCTCATTTATAACGCGCTTAAATCTAATACGCGGACAGTACTCTCACTGCATGAGAACGAGAGATAGAGAGTGGTGGGGGGAAAGCGAGATGGACAGTGGTGGGGGGAAAGCGAGTTAGAGAATGGGAAAGCAAGATGGGTAGAGGGGGGAGGGAGGTGAGGGGCCTGTAGTATTGGGTTACTTTTGGCCGAGTCTCTCGTTGTCTTCCGCATCCGGCAAACGTGCGTAAAGCGACGCGTGTCCGCTTTATGATTAATATGCGCGACAAACCCACGAGAAAAATACACGATAAATGCAAAGGAGTCAAGAGAATGGGGCAAAAAAGAGGCGAGAAAGCAGGCGGACAGGGGGGGATGGGCGGGTAAAGAAGAAGCTGAAAGGAAATACAATTCCCAGACACAGGCACAGACGTCCTGTCTCCTGCTCCTCCGCCCACACTGCGGATCTGATGACCAGTTGGCGGCAACGGCAGCACAAACACAACGGTAATGATGGAGCTTTTGCTGCATACTCGTATCTCGGGGGCTGGCTGTCTGTCTGTCTGTCTGACTGGCAGCCGGAATGGAGTGCGTGCCAGGAGTGAAAGTGAATTAAAAGTGCCGGCAAGTCGAGGATATGTCTCGTCATCGATTGCCACGGCCATCAGGTCTTTAATATTCAGTGGCTGGAAGGGACTTCCACCGAAGATCTGTATTTGATGTCTTCTCTGAAGGGTTAACCATGGTAACTCATCGCAGAAGTAGTTTCTCCAAAGATGAGTTGGAGGTCCCAAGAAGACGAAAGTCTGGGGCTACAACGAGGCTTCAAGCGATATTATTTGTGGCTTACCTGCTAAGAGACCGTGAGAGCATGTTGAAAGTGTACAAGGTGGTACGCTTACTCTCTGACGGGTCTTATCTTACGCTCAGCACTGCTGAGAGCGCTTTGAGGCAAAATAAGACCCGAAAAGAGAGCGCGTGGCGGGTGCGGAGCAGCTTGTATAGTTTCATCAAGGGTGGAAAGCCTTGTGGATCATAACAAGCAGATCGAGAGCGAGATTGAGAGCACTGTTACCCCCTAGAGCCCCTGTTAACTGCACTGTTACCCCCGGGAGACCCTGTTATCAGCGCTGTTACCCCCTAGAGCCCCTGTTAACTCCTCTGTTACCCCCTAGAGCCCCTGTTAACAGCACTGTTATCTCTATTCGTTGGTCATTCCTAGGCAATCACATTAAAGGTTACCCGTACGGTGATAGTCCGACTTATATGCGCACACATCTGTACACATGATCCGTAACGATTTGTGATTTGCATATACTCCTCTTAACAATTTTCTGAGGATTATCTTAAGCGGAAATCTCTCTCAGACAGGGACTTGGAGTTTCTGCTGCTCCCGTGATGATGGTCCCATCCAGGCGTGCCTTCATTGCGCTTGAGAGAGCACTTCTCTCCCTCTCTATCCTTCTGATTCGGTGGTGACCTCTTGCTCTTGCTGTCGTTGCTGGCTTTTGTGCCTTTGTGCGGCTGCTTGTCTTGGACAAAGGAAATCGGTACGGTGGTTGGCTGCTGGCTGGTGTGGCTTCCAAAAAGGGAATGCCTGGGCCGGGCAAAGAGGGAAAATGTAAATGATAACGACAAACAAACAAATTAGCACAACTACCGCAGTAGCATTTGTGGGTCCGCCCTCGCCCTCGCCCTCGCCAGCCCCAGTCCGCACCCACTATCACGGCTTTCTCTGCTCTGCTTTTCCTCCAGCTCCTGTTGAGGTGTTGCTCCCCTTTTCTCGTGTGCTCGTGTGTGTGTGTGTGTGAGTGCGGCTGTGGCAAAGTGGCACACTAACACCCATTTGCTCACCTTTCAGCCTGGCCCAGTCCTCTCTTTTGGTGTGTCTCCGGCATAACTTTATCGCCTGCATGTCATATTCCATATTCCATTGTACTATTTGCTGTCATACGTAATGAAAAGGAGCGCACATTTGTTAAAGAGCAAACGAGCGCGCAAATGAACGTGCGAACTGACCCAGGACCAGGACCAGGCCAAAGCCCAGGCCGGTGGTTTCCTCCCCACCACCATCATCGTTTCCATCATCCATTCCTGGCCCAGAGATGGTCAAGTGAGCCGGCCAGCCCCAAGAGACTCGGTGGGTTATTTACCAAAAAAAAAAAAACTATGACTTAAGGCTCTTCAAATGGAACCCTTGATGGAAATGTCCTCTGGCATGTTTAAAGGTGATCGAAGTGCACTACTGTACGGGTTTTATAGAGTCCCCTTAAGTCGGAAGCGTACAGAGAGCTCTAAGGTTTGAAAGTACAGTCTCGTCCAGAGACAAGAGGGCTAAAGAGAGCTTCTGAAATCCAAGCTGTGGGCTTCCTCCGCCTTGGGAATACTGTGCAACCCCAGGCTCACTAGTCTCGCTATAACAGAGCTCTATCGTGTCACGAGCTACACTCTGGGCAGGGCAGTTGAAAGTACAGTCTCGCACAGAGAGAAGTGGGCTTTCTGCTGTACAACCCCTGGCTCACTAGCCACGTCCTTCGCTTGCTCGCGCCGATAGAGCCCTATCGTGTCACGAGTTCCGCTCTGGGCAGTGCAGGGCCTGCTGCTGATGTTCGTTCGTGTCCTCTGTCCTTTTGCTCCACTCCTTCGACCCGACCCGCTCCGCTCCGCTCTGCTCCGCTCTGTTCTGTTGCTTGTTGTTTTGGCCAGTGCGGTCAGCTCCGCACCCAGCTGCGCCTGGCACTGCCACTGCCTCTGCCTCTGCACCTGGCCCCCTTTGCAATTCTTGTGCCCGTTTTTGCACCTTTTGTTATACTATTTGCTTCTTTTTTTGCTTCTCCTGCAGCCCACAAATACCCTTACATATTAGAGGGGACACTCGTGCCTTTGGCAGAGATTGGACAGGCGGCGCGGAGGAGGACGAGGTGGGAAACGCTTTCACTTGGCCATCACGTACGGCAAACATACGAATAGCGTCGCTTTGGTCGGGGGCTGGCCGGGGGGTGGGGTCTGGTCTGGTCTGGCCTGGCCTGGCCTGGCCAGGACACTTCTGGGCCCCACTGTGCACAGTGGCAGCAAAAGTGCAAATGTCATTCGATGCCTGCCGCATTTAAAGTATTACGGAATTAACATTTCTTTGTGTTGCCCCTCGTCTCTGCATCCTCTTCTCTCCCTCACTCCTTTGGAGTTGTGTGTGCGTACAAAAATTGTGCTTCCTTTTGTGCCGTCGCTTCACATTTTTCATTAGTTTAGTGGGTTTGTGGCACATGACAGTCACAGTCGGGCCGGGCCAGGCTGGGGCCAAGAAGCAGCCATCGCCCAGGACTCCACACAGCGAGCGAGCGAGCGAGAGAGAGAGAGAGAGGGGAGGGGGGGGACTAACGATGCGCGCTGTTCATGCCTCAGTCTCAGAGTCTCAGTCTCTTGGTGTCGTGGCCTCTTGCCATACCCTAGAGTCGCAGAGTCTCCTCGAAATCGGAGGCAGGCTGCACCATAGGGGCATCCAGCCGGAGTCTGGAGCTCAGGAGCAACATGGATCCTTGGAAAACCAGTATCTCCGAAAATATCCATAGGCATAGGTCCTGAATAGAGCATTGCCTGGTCGTTTACTCATGTACTCCCTGGTACTTTCGTGGCTGTTGTCGTTGTCGTTGTATTATTTCACTCTTTGACGTCAGTTTTCTTCCGTGGTGTGCTGCATATTTCAAAAAATGATTCAAATTTGTGCTGCCAGCCAAAAAAAAAACACAGCAACAAAATCCAAATGGAGCAGAAGAAAAGAACGAAATTGTTGGGCCTAATTCAAAGTGGAGCAATGTGTGGGTGGCAGGGCATACCGATGGGTACAAGCCGGACTTGGGGCGTCTTTAATTGAAACATCATTTAAGACTGCAGCAAATATGGCCGTTAACTTCTTCCAGAAAATGGGGAACTGCGGGGATGTCGATGGCGTTGTGGAGTTGCAATACTCGAGATGAGAGAAGCTCGGGCAGACGCCGATTGTGGGCCTCTGAATATCCTCTGCAGATCGCAAGGTATCGCCATACCGGATCGCACATAGAAGCACTTGGAAGCACTTCGGTGGGGAAGTAACTCTCTCGGAGCCATCGTCTCACCTTATGGCTGGGGCTCCATTGATGTAGATCTCCAAACAGGCTGGATAAATGTGCCCTCCATTGACATATCAGCCACGTATTCGCGGAGACTCTCGAATGTGTTGCCCCTTGAGGTACGGAGACGTCCTAAACAAAGTCCATCAGCACTTGTCGGTCATTCTCTTCGGTGCTGGGGCACCGGGGTACCATTTACGATGACAATCTGTTCCCTGAAACGGCGAACAATCTTCTTATCTAATGGGTATTACAATTTTAGTCTTATTTCACAGAGAAAGGGGGACTCTTCCTACAACTTTTCTTAGACTTAATTTGTGGTGGAAGGCCAAATCATACAAAAAGTGTCCTCAGTCACCTTTCCTTCACGCATTATTAATTTATTTATTTATTTTCATGCTTTATCCTAGCGTTACAAGTTTACACTTATGTTTATGGCGCTAGTCACCTTACGAATCTGTGTATAGAGTTATTTACTTAATTAAATTTTATTTACTTAAAATATTTCATCATATCTAAAACAAGATTACCCCTATCAGCCAATAATCCATGAATATACGGCCACTCTAGAAACATACCGAAGATACGGCCACATAAAAAGTATGTAGAATCGACGCTCGGTCATCAGGAGAACAAAGTCGTGTTCGGAGAAGTAAAACATCCAAAAAGGATTTCCATTTCTATGGCAATATCTTTACATATTTCTTATTTATTATATCTTATTTATTATATCTTATTATTATATCTTATTATTATAATATATTTCTAGAGTTTTACAATAAATTTACATCTTAATCTGCAGAGAATTTTATTTAATTTCGATTTGGTTTTCCTCTTACTTGGGTTTAGGAACAGGAAGGCACCATCCCTATTGCCATTAGTTCCATTAATTGATGACAATTTGTGGTCTTAATTAATACTGATATACATATAAGAGGAGTTCTCTTAAGGGCTAAGATATATACTTACTGCACATCCAATGGAAAGAACCTCTGACTATGGAGGAGTGGGGATTCTCCTCAATCGAATACCGATGAATCCCTGCAAAGGCCATTGGAAGCACTTGAAACGTGTCCCAGCCAATTATGTACCGAGACAGAAGCATCCTTCATCCCCTCACTAGTCTTGACCTATGTACATAAGGATGTCCTCCGTCCTTCGTGCTTCGTCCTCCGTCCATTCGATGCGGAACCCAGCTCCCAATGCGACAACTTCAACTTCACATAAACAATTGCTTAGCCAAACACTCACTTACTGCTTACTGCTTACTCCCATTCCGGATTCCGGACAGATGCCACAGATGACACACAGAAGGACACAGGACACAGGACACGGGACACAGAGCCAGGTCTAAGCAGATAGATCCTTTGGCCAATCGAGACGAGGGGAATATGTTTTTTTGTTACGTATATTGATTCATAAATATTTCAATACATATCGAACACTCCCTGGGAGTGGGGGGGGTGGGAGCAACCAATTTCAATGAATATATCAAACAACTATAAAAATGCCGCAAAGTGTTTTCTTTTGGCCCGAAGCTTACCTTGAGATTTCGCCCCCAATCCCCTACCCATCCCCCTCCCCCCCGCTAATGCTTATCGGCATCAACAGTTAAAGAAGAAATTCATTCTTTTCTTTCTTTTTTTATACAGAATTTTCATTTTTATTTATTTGCGCATATTTGATTTGGGCCCAAACGAAAAAAGCACAAGAATGGATGGAATGGCAGGGACCCCCGCTATAAAGACGACCATCCGTATACACTGCCGATCAAGGGATGGAATATACCCCAAAAAACCTTTATTGAGTGATTTTTTCTAAGAAAATTAGTTTCAAAAATGTTTTAAGAACTATTTTTGGACAAGCCTCTGTATACGATGGAGTATCCCCAACATGGGGTACGCCCTGTGCGAGGCAGGGTATTTTGGGGAAAGAGTTTTTGGTTGCCTCGGCAGCAGGACACTTGAGCTGCAGGATGCTTACGGCTTTTTATGTGCCTTGTTTGGGGTGCTCCCGGCTTGAAGTAGGCGTGTGTCCGAGTGTATCCATAATGTCCTCGCCCTGCCTTCCGTCCTGCCAATAAAAAAAAAAAGAAAAAAAGGGACGGACACAGGCGGACTCCGATTTGGATTCAGATTCCCGCCTGCTTACGGCTTACACACAGTTATAAAGCATATATCTTTGGGCCAACCTTTCTCTCTGTCTCTCTCCGTCTGATTTAAATATCTTCTCGAAGGAGTTGGGAGTCGGAACCGGAGTTGGATTTGTGGGGATTGTGGCGAGGAGGGGGGGTACTGGGGGCTATGCTAAATATTTATGCATGACTGCTTTTCTGTGACATCAAATAAATCACTTTTATAGTTTTTAGGGCTGGAGTTTCTCAATATTCTTTTGGTAGTTTTTTTTTGGAGGAGAAGGAGGAGGAGGAGGAGGAGGCTGGGGCAATAGCCATATTTATTGAGTTGAACAAATTGCTAGACACAATTTGCATATGCCCACCGATTGAAGGGCAAACAATGCCGGCTTTATTTAACCCTTAAAGACGAGCCACTCATCGAATCATGGCATCATCCGCAGTTGCAGATACATATATGTATGTGTGTTTGTGTGTGTGTGTGTGTGTGTGTAGATTGACGGATGGTTAGGTTGATTCATTTCCAGTCGGTCTGTACCTGCTGCTGGCTGTCCATCAGTGCAACGCTGGGAATCCTTGACACTTGACCGAAAACATCAAATCCCCATTAAGCCATCGGGAGGAGAGCGACAGGAACAGCATAGAGCCCTAGGGAAGGCAGGAGCCGGAGCAGGTGGTGGGGTGGACTGGATGGAGAGACGGAGTAAATGGCCCAACCTCCAAGCAATGACAGCCACCGAACATCACACAGGATGCGACTCGAGAATGCATCCATTTGTGGCGCAATCGATGCTCAAGCATCATTTGAATCTATGCACGTAAATACGAGTGGGAGTGCGAGTACATATGTATATGTGTATGTATATGTGATCAGCCTCTGCGGAGGGGGGGGGGCCTCTGTTCAGTTCTTATGGCAGAAAATCACTCATCTTTCAACAGGCTTTCACTCTTTTAATGAGTGCAGCACATGATATATTTATTATAAACCTGAAAAGAGAAAAGTAGGTTCTGTAATGGCCAGCGAATAAATAATAAAAATAATACTCAATATATATAATCCTTCGACTTTAATACACTGCAGTCTACCCCGTCAAGGGTATTGTGCATATAAGCCATATAGCAACCAATTTATGCTTTCATTCCATATTACTGCTCATCCACTGGTGAAAGTGGATGTGTGCTGCACCCATAATGTAATTACAAAGAAAATAAAAGCAGAAATGGCAAAGAACAACAAAATTGTCCATGTCTTTTTTCTCACTTACCCATAATTCTGCTCCGATTCTTACGATTCGTCAGGGTTCCACGAGTTGCAAGCGAAACGCACTATTTATTTGTTATTTATTAATTTAGGCATTCGTTTATTAACATGAGGTGAGGCACGAGGGGGCGGAAGAGACAGTCAGATCGGGAGTATTGGGAATGCCTCACCCTACTATGGACTTCCCTTGGAACGAGAGCACTCATTCCTTTTTGATGCTCTTCTTCACTGCTTCCCCACAACATGGAGTGGGAAAGAGACAAAGCTAGACGAAGCACACACACACACACACAAACATAGCTGGAACTCAGACGATCCAACGAAAAAAAGAAGCGGCACAAAGGAACAACGGCACATTTTATATTTCGACACATGAACAAAATTAATTTAAAAAACATACATACATATGTACATTTGTATATGTAGATATATCACACATTGATTTACTTTTCCATCGACGAGCTGCATTTTTGTGGCCATTTTGCCTTTTTCTTCGCCCCCGCCTTTGATCAAAAGCTGGTTTTGGCCTTTTCACACATTTTCTTGCACAAAAACACTTTTTTAACCATCAAAACTTCACTACACTCCCGCGCGACATTTTAGCCATCGAATTTTTCACCATTTTCCGGATTTTCACGGATTGAAACGCGGAGCCGACTTACTAACGCGCGTTTTGACCGACGGAAAAATTAAATGGAGAACGGCGAAAATACGTTCATTCTATGCTCTCCTGCTCCTCTTCCTATTTGCTCCCCCTCCCACGCTCTCTCGGGTACTTTTACCTATGCTTAACTTCACTCCTTGTCTTCTTCCTCTGATACTGCAAAGGGAGATCAATTAATTTAATTAAATTGACTAATTTCGCTTGCAATTTGCGCTGCACCTACACCGCACACTGAAACTCTCTTACCAGTGTCCCCATCTCATTCCCACTCCCGCACTCTTTTGATCGCTCTATGCAGTAGCAGCGGTAGAAGACAAGGAGCATGATGAAATTATACAAGGAAGTCCTATTCGGGTCTCTTTTACGCTCGGCACTGGGAGCGATTGCTTGGTGGCCGACCATAAGAGAGCGCGTTGCGAGAGTGGACCACCTTGTGTAATTTCGTTATGAGCATAAGCTGCTGAAGAGAGCGTGGGAGGAGTGATGGCAGTTAGAAAGAGCAGCAGGCAAGGGCGTACCCAGTGGTCAGAAGGGGTGAAGCTGGCCGCCCCTTCAGCATGTTTCTGTCTTATAATTTTCCCTGCATATGTAACAAGAATGATTTTCCCTATTAACCATTCTAAATATGTATGTAGATGTATCATCATCATCTTACGCGAAAATATCATGTCCCCCTTTCGCGAAATACTGGGTACGCCCTTGGCAGCAGAATGAGAGATCAAAGAATGAACGCATTTCCCCCGCTCTCATTCAAATTTTTTCCACCGGTCAAAGCGCGCGTTTGTAACTCAGCTCCGCGTTTAATATTCGAGAAAATGCGGAAAATGGTGAAAATCCATCGGGAAAAATGTCGCGCGGGTGTGTAAAGTGAAGCTCAGTGCAGTGATCAGAAATAAATTCACAAAATAATGTGTTTTAATGCAAGAAAATGTTTTTTTGTCTAATGGCGCAGAAAGAGGCAAAATGGCGGCAAAAATGCCGATCCACGAAGGAAAAGTGGCAGCAATGTGTGATATATGTATGTAAATATATATATTTAATATACAAAAATGTATATACAAAATAATTATTTTTCCATAAATTCTTTTTCTTTATGTGTTAAAATAAAAATGTGTTACTGTTCCGTTTTCTCCATTTTTTTCGTTCCGTTTTTCGTTTTCGCAAAAGTAGCCGAAGAGAGCGTGGGAGAGAGAGCAAATAGGAAGAGGAGCAGGAGAGCATAGAATGAACGCATTTTCGCCGCTCTCCATTTCATTTTTCCGACGGTCAAAGCGCGCGTTCGTGAGTCGGCTCCGCGTTTCAATCCGTGAAAATCCGGAAAATGGTGAAAAATTCGATGGCTAAAATGTCGCGCGGTAGTGAAGTTTTGATGGTAAAAAAAGTGTTTTTGTGCAAGAAAATGTGTGAAAAGGCCAAAACCAGCTTTTGATCAAAGGCGGGGGCGAAGAAAAAGGCAAAATGGCGGCAAAAATGCAGCTCGTCCAAGGAAAAGTAAATCAATGTGTGATAAATATATGCAAATATACAAATGTATGTGTTTTAAATTAATTTTTTTCATGTGCCAAAATCTAAAGCACCGTTGTTCCTTTATGCTGCTTCTTTTTTTCGTTGGATCGACTGAGTTCCAGCTGTGTGTGTGTGGCTTCGTCTAGCTTTGTCTCTTTCCCACTCCATGTTGTAGGGAAGCAGTGAAGAAGAGCATCAAAAAGGAATGAGTGTTCTCGTTCCAAGGGAAGTCCATAGTAGGGTGAGGCATTCCCAATACTCCCGATCTGACTGTCTCTTCCGCCCCCTCGTGCCTCACCTCATGTTAATAAACGAATGCCTAAATTAATAAATAACAAATAAATAGTGCGTTTCGCTTGCAACTCGTGGAACCCTGACGAATCGTAAGAATCGGAGCAGAATTATGGGTAAGTGAGAAAAAAGACGAAATAAATTAGTTGTTAAAACTAGGTACATATGTATGTCTGTCCGTTCCGATGAGCGCCTAGATCTGAGAGACTAAGAGAGCTGAAAAGAGCACTGAGTATCGTGTATAAATGTGGAGTTCAACGTTCCCCCTCGTTTTTTTGTATAATTTATAATATATGTCTTGTGGAGTAAATAAGTTTTTAGTCGCCGATCAGTTGTACGGCAAATAATTTCGAAGGCATCCCCAAAGAGAGCAACCCCCCAGCACAGCCGACTGGGGGGTGGGGTGGGGGGGATTGCAGTTGGGATTGATGTGGGGAGACACCTCTTGCAACATGCCGCAAGCCGGCAAACTGCAAACTTAACAGCAGCAGCGCAGCCGGCGTCGGCAAAGCCATTGCGGCAGCAGCCGGCACTCGCGTCACAACGAAAGCTCCAGCCGAGAGAGTACCGCAAAAAGAGAGCGGCACTCGCTCGCTCTCCCACTCTCTCTCTCTGTGGAAAGCTCTCCGCCGCCGCTGCTGCTGCTGCTGCTGCTGCTGCTCTTGTTCCTGTTCCTGCTCCTGGATGCTGTTCCTGCACATTTGCTTCCGGTTGCAGCATATGCTGCAGCTGCTCCTGGTGCCTCTCCTGCCTCCTTTCCCCTTACCCCTTGCCTGTTCCTGCTGCTGCCTTTTGCTGCTGCAGGCTGAAAATGTTGTAACTTTGCAGCTTATCCTGGAAATTACGTAAGCAGCAGCCGAAGCAGCAGCGCAGGGAGCAGCAGAGGAGAGGTGGAACGGTGGAGCGGTGGAGCGGTGGAGCGGTGGGCTGGGTCTCTGCCACTATGACTACTGCAATGCTGTCGCAATGAATAAGGCGGCAAATCAAAACAAAACTAAATGAAAAATAAATCGACGACAGGCCAAAGGAGAGACCTGCCACAGAGAGTGAGAGAGAGAGAGAGAGAGGGGGAGAGGGAGCAGAGCAGGGCAGGGCAGAGCGGAGCGGAGCGGAGCAGGAGAGGGAATGCAATGAAGCAGCACAAACACAGAAATTAGGAGAAGACAACGACGACATCGTTGCACCTTTTGGCTAATGTTTGTGGCAGAGGAGAAGGGACGGTGGACGATGATGACGACGACGATGCTGGTGGTTAAAACTTGGCTTGGCTTTTCCTCTCTCTCTCTCTCTCTCTCTCCCCTGGGAGGAGGCTTATGTATGTGTCTGTCTGTCTGTCGTTTTGGCAATGGCCACGTGCACTTCATGAGTGTGCCTCTGCGTCTCCCTGCGTGCGTGTGTGTGTGTCTCTGTGTGTGTGTTTATGGCATATTAACGCTTGCAACCTGCCGGCGGAGGCGGCTGCGGCGGCCTGTATGTGTGTGTGTGTGCATGGAGTGCCAGCCAAAAAGGATAATGACACTTGGCGCGCATTTACCGTTGCTTGCCAAGCTTAAAGCTGCCGGCCACACCAGCACTTTTCCACCGACAAGACATGCAAAAAACTGATTTTTAATTTCATTAATTTAATCGAATTTTCTAATTTTTTAAAACTTTATATCTTTAATTATTTTATTTAATTATTATAATTATTTTTTATTTATTTATTATTATATTAATATTATAAATATTTTTATTTAAATTTTTTATATTGTTTTTTTTTATGTATATAATCCTTACCAACCAAAATTCTTCCTGAAATACTACTCAAAATCACTATATTTTTATATTCTCACAGTTTTATTAATTATTGATTATTTTCATATCTTTAAATCTTTTATTTAATTATTATAATTATTTATTTATTTATTATACATATTTTTTTTTTATTATAATTATTTGTTATTTATTTATTATTATTTTTATTATTATATTATATTATTATTATTATACATTTTTATTGTTTTAATTTTTAGCTTAATTTTTTTCTGATATTTATAATCCTTACCAACCAAAATTCTCCCAGAAATACTACTAAAAATCAATTTTGTTTTAAAAATTAGGATTGTAATATTTATAATGGAAATCAGAAAAAAACATCGCTTTTCCCACCAAAATTCTCCCCGAGATTCAACTAAAAATCACTCTATTTTTATTTTCTCAGATTTTTAAAAATTATTGATTATTTTTTAAGGAATAGCAGCTGTGAAAAACGCAACGTGTCTCTGTCTGTGTGCGTGTGCGTGTGTGTGTGTGTGTGTGTAAGGAAGTTGTCATTGCGATGCGATAACCCTGATAAGATCCTTCGGTATATAGACAAAAGCTCAAAAGTGCACTCATTTTTGGCCAGCGATAATTGTGGAGGAAGAAAACTTTTAAAGCCAGAACGTGGTAAAGAAAATCCTTTGAACAGCTCAAATGGAAAAACCAAAGAAAACAGACATTTTTTACAGATATTTTGGGGTACTTGTTGACATTTTTATGGGCAGTAATCCGAGGGGATATGGGGGCTGCATTGGTAGAGTGGTGTAAGGCACAGAAGAAGGCGTTTGGGAACTCGTAAGATAACTCCCTCTGTGATACCTTATTCCCCTGGAAAGTCCCTTAAGCTAATATTTAAAAACACCTAAATTTAACTGACTTTTAACTTGTCTTCTGTCCTCCTTTTCTTCTTTTGTAACTAAGTTCCAGATAATTGTTAATTAAATAAATAAATAAAGTCCGTTCCGTCTCCCAACGTTCCTCCTCGTTTTTAAGGAAATATTTGGCATTTTTTTTTGCATATTTTTCCAAACAAATCCCTCCCTCACGAGCATAGGTCTCTGTAGACCACGAGATGACAGACGAAATCGTTTAGTAGGGGATTATCATAGTGTCGCGGAACGGGTGCCGCGATTCGCGACTTCCCCGAATCTCTGGCTGGCATCTTTTAGATTTGAAATGCATTTTCGGCAAGCGTTTATTTAATTACTTTGTGGAGCGTGATGCCATGTGCCCCATGCTACCGATACGAAATCATTCGCCAAAGTTTTGATTGTAACCACTCGAGCACCGAGCACCGAGCACCCCCGGACTCTCTAGCCGTGCCGCTGGTGCTATCTTGTTAATTGTGCCGCCGCTCCGATTGCGATTCTCAAGTGGCTCCCCAATGCTGGGGCACCTTTGCAGTTTGCCGTCGACTTAATTAGTTTGTTATCCTCACCCACTAACATCCTATACCCTGTCCCCGCCCTCCGTGCCCGCCCCCGCCCCCGCCCTCTTCTCCGTCTAGTCTGCTTGGTCTTGGCCGTGTCTCGTGTCCTGTCCTCGACGGAAGTGGTTTCACAATGGAACTTAATGAGTATAAGCGGAAATTTAATCAGCAGTATAAATAATGAAATGACAGCTGAATGGTTTGACTCCCCACCCCCCCTCCCCCCCTCACCCCCTCGCTGGCTGGCTGGCATGGCATGGCATGGCATCCACTTGGCATCCACTTGGCATCCACTGCTTCTGGTTGGGGTTTCATTTTACGCTAAATGAATCAAAACTCATTTGCTTCGCTTGTTGACTGGCAATTGTTTGTGGGGTCTAAAGGATGGGTCCTCGGTGGTCCGAGCTGCTCCGTGCTGCTCGGTTGTTGGTCAATCAGTATCCGGGGATTAGTTATGTGTCCATCTGGATGGATTTCAAGGTACATGTAAAAGGAATGCTATTCCTTTTAAGCCAGAGATCCAATGGGCAGCCAATACAACGAGGGAGCGCATCTGAAATCTTTTGGGAGGGACAGAGGAAGGCGTCTGTGATCTGTGGAGGAACTTCCGGGCGCAGGGCATCTCCTGCAACGATCGGTTGTTGCCTTTTAGACAGCTTTTTCCCGCTTAGAGTACGCCGTATTCCGATTGTTGGCCCTAGGAGGAGTGGCAGGCAGGGGCGTGGCAGCCCCATGTGTGCGTGTGCGGCGGAGCGTGCTATTTCAATTGAACTTTTTGCAGGGAAATAAACTTGTATCCTGCCCGCAGGCTAAGAGGAATTTAATTTTCCAATTCATAAACAATTTATGCAATAAAAGCCAAGCCAAAGAAGCCACAAAAAAGGGTCCAAAATACACGAAAAACAAGAGCTCAAGGACTACGACCAGGACTACGAATATCCTTAAATGCTACCATCTATGTGGATCTCATTTTGGTGGAATATGCGAGTAGATACATGGTGCCAGTAGCTCCTCCCTGAAGGCTGAGGCGGCGCTTTGATCTGGGAAAGCCTGTGGCCTCTAATGCTCAAGATCTGCGGTGGCTGGAGAGTCCTGGAGCCCTGTCCCGAAAGCTACATCGAGGGATTTAATAGGCATAGAAGCCCTTGAAACAGATCAGACTTTGGGAATGCACAGAAAGCACTCCGCATGGCTCTTCAGCCCTCTATTTTATATATTATTTCACCTGAGAAATTGTAAAAAAAAGAAGATTTGCACTGTCCCAAAAACTATTATATTACTCAACAATTTACCAATTTTTTCAAAAGATACAATTCGAAAACCAGTGAAGACTTTCAACGATTACGAAAATGTATCTTTTAATTGGCGCCAAACATTCTCTACATATTTTTTTCAGTGTAAATACACCAAATATATGTATATTTTTAGAGGCAAAGGGCTTTGCTGGGCCTTTTTTGGAGCGAAAGTGAGTGAGAAAAAAAACCGAAATTTGTACGTTTTGCCACGATTCGAGTCGTTTTAGGAGAGCAAGTCGAGGTGATAACTTTTCATGAGGGGCCTCTACCTCTACCCTATATTCTGGTTGAATTTTCCTAGCTGGAAAACTGTCTTGGTCTTGGGATTTATGAAGTATCTGTAGATCGGGGCGGGGCACATGTGTATTTCTTATATTTAAGAGTACATGGCAGGTCGTTGCCTTTGTAATCATTTAAATGAACAAATTATAAATTACCCCAATAATGGGCCTCAGGACCAGGACGAGGACAAGGAAAATGGCCAGGAGTCAGTGCAGGAATCACGTACACACACACACATAGCCATACATCAAATATACATAGTGTGTGTGTGTGTGTGCATATAAAATATGTACAATATATTATATATATTGCGGCGATTGCATCGCAACGACAATTTTGGCTCATTATAAATTTCCCTTAATTTTAATGCAAAATGTTTCTGGCGCAGTCTGTCTCTGCCTCTGCCTCTCTCTCTGGCACAGTGCCTTACATTTAATGCATCCGACTCTGACTCTGACTCCGACTCCGTCTCCGTCTCCGTCTCCGTCTCCCTTCGAGTTGCATTCAACTGCAGCTTCCACACACACACAGAGAGAGAGAGAGGTGGAGTCCCCCCATCCCGGCTCTGTCTGAGTCTCTGTGTGTGCTGTAGGTAATCATGTTGCTGACAGCATTGTTGCCACACAATCCCGCTACCCTAGGATTTCGGGGGGTGCCCAAAACGGTGGCCAACTAATCGCCAAAGCCCAGATGGCAGTCCTGGCGACTTTTCGTACTTCAAGGACATCTAACAAGCTTCAAACTGCTGCCTGGAAGACCCTGCCTTGGAAGGAGCCTTTTGTGGGAGTTGTGGGAAATTTTGTTGCCTTTTAGGGTACCTTTTTTCGGCTTCCGGCTAGGGTATTCGAGGCAACGCATCGTGCCGGGCGTGCCGTCCAGTCTTCATGTTGCATGTTAAATTGTTGCACGACAATGAGCAAGATGGTGCTGTCGCCGCCAAAAAAAGAGCACACGCCGCGCACAAAAGCTGGGAGTCGGGGAGCCGGGGAGGCGCATGCACATGCCACGTAGTTATGCATACATCGTCTGTCCGGGTGGCCCCTGCCCCTGCCCCTGCCCCCTGGACGAGTGTTCCAGGCAATTCACAAATTGAACGAACGAAATCACATTAGCCCCAACGTCAGCCCCAGTCCCAGCCCCAGCCCCAGTCCCAGCTCCGGCATCAACTCCAGATATGTCTGGGCCGTGGCTGTCCTTTCAACATCTTTGCAGCGGAGCAGCTCCTTGGGGAGGCCCCAACCCAGAGCCGGAGCCGGCAAATGGAAATGGAGCCAGAGTCGGAGTCGAAACGGTACCGGTAGCGGTATTATTTTTGGCCGAACACGTACTCAGCCGCTGGCATTGGGCAATTGGCCTGCTCTTGGTCGAGGACCTGCTCCGGCAGCCATGACGACGTGCTGCAGCAAAAGTTTTCCTTGTCTATTGATTTGAATTTGAATTTGAATTTTTCGCCTAATTGCAAAAAGTGTGCACAAAGTGAAACAAGCAAAAGATGGAGACGCAAAAAAAAAAAACCGACATAACAAGCAAAAGGACATGCAAAGGACACACCCATCTAAAGGGGGGGACCTGCAGCAAGGATCTACCACGTGGCCGAAGACTAGAGAACATTCGAGTTGGAACTGCAGGATCTGTACTGCTTGGAGTCCTGCCTGGAAGAAAGGATTGCAGGACTCCAGGGGTATCCCTAAAACAACACAGCCCCCCTCCCCCACCCCTCCCATGGGGGGGGGTGTATCTGTGTGTGGGTGTAAATACGTCAACAATTTTGTGCAAAGAAGGATTTCAATTTCCTTTAAGCGGAAGCGCGCTGTCAGTTTCGCATTTTGCGCCACAAATCATCAACTCTATCGTGTCCCTGGCTCTGCCCCCCCCACCCGGGAGGCTGGGAGATGGATGGAGAGCAACACATCATCCATCCATCCATCTAACAATAAGCGTCCAGCAGCAGACCCTGTGCCCCTGCCCCTGCCCCTGCCATCCATCTAGTCCGGCCATCAGTCAGGGCCCCCCCGGCCCCCGGTCCCCCGTTTTTCGGCAAACGATAGTCAAACATCGAATGTTATTTACCTTCAATTATGCGACAGGTGTGGACCTTCTTTGGAGTTAATTTATTTGTGAAATGATTGCACAAAATGCATGCTTTTTCGGTGGCACGGACTAGTCCTGTTTGGCCGGTGACCGGGCCACTGGCTCCATGATTTGTGGGCACTCGATGCGAGCGTCGATCGGCGAGGAGCTGCTGACGGTCGTCAGGCTGTGATTGCGGCCAGCCAGCATCGAGCACAGGTCGTCCTCGTCCTCGTCCTCGTCCTCAATGTCGATGTTGCCCACTATGAACTCTTCGGGGATGCCCTCGGAGGCACACTCTTCCTGCGGCTCTTGGCGGAGACTCGGCGTTTGCTGCTCTTCGGGTGCCACAGACATCTTAGCCTAGATAGATCTATGTATACATATGTAGCCTAGAATTTTGTTCCAAAGAAAAATACCAAAACTATGTATCGAAATTATCAGTTAAGAGACTTGACAGTGCTCCCAACGAATGTTTGTCGAGGCCACCCCTCGGAGAGATGGTCGGCTCGATGGGTGCTACAAAATCGATTTGACAGACCATCCTCGGGCCTCACCGAGACACCACCAGACACCGCCAGACACCACCAGACACCGCCAGACACCACCAGACACTCAGACACTGTCAACAGAGAAGTTCGCCTGGAGCTCCAGGACCGGGACCGGGACCGGGACCGGGCCGGGACCGGGTCTGGCAGTGCGTTAATTGATTGTTCGGCCAACCCGTCATTATCGGACGCTTGCCTACTGCCTGGATGGATGTGCGACGAGATCTGGACAGGGGCTGGGGTCACCAAAAGGAGTCTCAAAAATCTCCACGCCCCGAGCACCCAATAGTTACACTTGGCCTGGCCAATATTTAGGCCTTAAATGGTAGGGTTTTTGCCTCAATTTTAACCAAATATTTGATCAGAGTTTCTGATGGCAGTCCTCCTTTTATGAAGTTTTATTGGCATATTTCGTAGATTTCTGCCAACAATTACATGGAGCATTTACATCCGTTTCGTTTTCGTTGTTCCGCTCATTCGAAAGTGATGATTGGGCATTTATTTCCAAGTGTTTCAAAAATGGGCCTTATTAAAATGACTTTCAAGTACTTTTTATGCCTAAATCAAAGTGATATCTATTAAATTTTGCACTTCCGCTCATCCGAAAGTGATGATTGGTTATCTATTTTCAACTGTTTCAAATAAGGGCCGCATTCAAAAGACTTTCAAGTACTTTTTATGCCTAAATCAAAGCTAATTCTATGTAAAAACTATGCAATTCCTTTCTCTTCAGTCTGCCAATTATCTCTCCGTGTATCTTGTACTTTTCTAATATTTTGACACTATCTTTTTGCCCACATCCGAGCCGGTGAAACGTTCTTTCAGATGCGAGTCTATGCAGAGATACGGCCTACACTGGGATATACGTACGTAGGCATTGATTGTCCGTCCGGTTCGGTTCGGTTCGATGCAATCGCTGCACTTTAAGCGGGCAAAGTTTTTGGTTCGCTTCGTTTCGGTTTCATTCTTTTTCTGGGTCCTGGGTCCTGGTCCTTTTTTGTTTTTGGCCTACATAGAGCCACGGATATGAAACGAGAGCGATGCTCCTCGTTCTCTCTCTTTCACGCCATCTATGCCGGGTCGCTGTCGCTGTCTCTTTCTCTGTCTATCCGCATCTGTATCTCGGTCCCTGTCTCACCGCAGTCGAACTTTTTTAATACGCAACACGAGTGACCCGCTTGCGGACAATTGGAATTGTAACTTTTGATTAAATTCGTTGCAATCGGCCAGAACTCCGGCTCCTCAAGGCGGGGCAGGGCCGGGTCCGGGCCGGAGCCGGGCCAGGAGGATGGAACTTTTTGCACTGGCTTTTCAATTGCATTTGATTACCTTGTTGCGTGGGCGGATGTCTACTCGAATGCTTGTTGCTCGGACACACATTTCATCGGGATTTCAATATACTCGTACCCGCCGTTGGCAGTCCATCGATCCCCCAGGGGGGGCATCCCAAAAACTTGTGTTTGGCCAACACTTGTGAAATCAATTCCAAAAACTATGCATGGAAATATTTTCCATTTTCCATTTGCCATTTTCCATTTGCCATTCTCTATCTCTATCTGTATCTCTTTATTTTTATTATAATATTTATGCATTGAACATTTGCACAAAATACGAAAATTCTACAAAAAACAATTTGTCCATAAATATATTGTGTGTTTTGTACTTGATATCTGTGTGCCCCCCCCCACTCCCCCCCCGATTGGCCCAAGCAAATATTTGTTTGCAAAATTCAACAAAAGACCAGATCGAAAAATAGAGAGTATAAATATTAAAATTAAAATAGCAAAAAAATATGAAAAAAATATGCAAAAAAAATGATGAAAAATTGGGTAATTAGTGTTTTTGGAAAATATTTGCAGGTGAGAGTCCCAGCACACCACGCCGAGGCTTTGGGATGGCTGAAGGATGTCCTCGAGGCAGCCTAGGAGTGTCCATTGGGTGTCCTGCCGCCTGGGAGGCCCTGGGATGCCAGGGCCTGGAAGAAGTCGCTCGAAAGTCGCTAAGATGAGCTGGGAAAAGGGCCTAACCCACGACGATCCAGGGCCTACCCCTGCCCCTTGCTGGAGGCCTCCTTCCCACGAATAAATACCCCCTTTCAGGGCCTACTTTGTGCTCGAAACAATACTAAAATATATTGATGGGCAGCCATGCCCGGCTGGAAAATAAACAATTTAGATATCTAGGAATTTGATTTGGGTTTTCGGTGGCTGTGGCCGCTACTGGAACTGCACTTGAACGGCGATTAGGCTGGGCTCTGGGCCGCCGTTGCGGGCGGTCATGCGCTGGAGCTGTGCGTGGGGCACCACCACGGTGCAGGGAGTGCGGAGCATGGTCGCCAGGTCCTTGGGGGCGCAGATGTCGTGCGGCTGGCCGGTGAGCACCGTGAGGGTGTCGGCCATGTGGGGGCGCGGCGACCACACGGAGAGGGTGCCGTACAGCCGAAGGTCGGCCTGGCGGAAGCTGCTCAGCCAGACGAGCAGAGCGTCCGCCTCGTCGCCGGAGTTGGGGTCGTCGGCGGAGTCGGAGTCGTTGGAGAAGCGTGCGCGGGCCGCCATGACCAGCACGGGCAGCAGGTCGCCCCTCCAGCCGGGCTGGGCGTGGGCGATCTTGTCCTTCACCTCGTACAGCTGGAGGCAAGTGGCCTCGTTGAGCGGCAGCGCCTTGGGGTCCATGTAGAGGGTCTCGCTCTGTCGCAGGCCGACTGGCCTTGCCTTCAGGCCCGGATGGTCGCTCAACAGATGCTCGTGGAGCTCCGAGGGGAAGCACGTTTTGGGGCAGTGCAGGTCGGGGCACGGCATCGGCTCCTTGGGGTAGAGCGGCTGCTTGGGGGCCGTGTCCTCGAACAGGTGGGCCTTGCTGGCGAGGGCCCCGAGCAGCTCCTTGTCCGTGAAGGACACCGTGTGAAACTGATCCTCCGCCTGCCGGGGCTTCGTCGTGCGGTCCGTGTGCTTCATCCCGCGATAGGCCTGGCGGGCAGTATGCCCGATGGCCTGGTAGCTGCACCGCTTCACCGTCGACACCGTCTCGACCAGCTGCCGCAGCTGCTCCACTGTCGAGAGGCGACGTCCGGCTCCAGCTTCGTGCTCTGTCTGGCTGGCCTTGTCCTTGTAGAGCGACTGCTCCAGGAGGAACTCCACGACGGAGTCCAGCAGCGGGGCGATGCCCTTTCTGCAGTCCAGCGATGGGCCGTCCCCCTCGCTCAGGACCTGCACTCGCTTTACCTCCAGGTCGCGCAGCTCCAGCTCGGTCTTCTTCAGCTGATGATCGACGTCCAGGCGAATGCTGGCCAAACGGCGCATCGCCTTCCGCTTGCACTTCAGTCCGGGCTGCAGCGAGTAGCGCTTGAGGGGGACTTTAAAGGAGGTTCTCGGAGTACTGGGCATGCCACTGGCCCAGCCACTGGTCGCGCGGGTGAAGGCGAAGGCGAAGGACTCTATCACGGTCTCGCTGGAGGAGACAACCGAGGACTCCGCATCGGTCTCCGGCTCCGGTTCCGGGTCCGGCTCCGGCTGCTTGCCCCCCAGCTGACCCTTTGTGGGCTTGGGGTTGGCTTCCTTGGCCTTGCCCTCCAACATCTTGACGCGCTGCATCACCGGAACCACCTGGTCCTGCCCGTCGCCAAACCCATCTCCTGGCTCCGGCTCCGGCTCTGTTTCGGCCTTGGCAATCTGTTCATCCTCCGTCTCGGCGCCGCTCAATCCCTGTTGGAGTGATGCCGTGAATTAGCCCCTAGACATAGCTTCCCCCCTCGCTTACCTCTGGCTCCTCGGCCGCATCGGACTTGTGTGGCTCCTCCAGCGAGGCCTCGTCCTCGTCCTCGTCCTCCTCCAACTGGCGGAAGAACCTCACGTTGCGGCAGATGCTGCAGGTGTCGAAGATCCAGCGCCGTTCGCCCACCAACTCAGAGCCGGTGGCTGTGCGCCGCAGCTCGTACGTGGGTGCCCCGTTCAGGGTCGTCTTCCTGCAACCGCAGTGCTCGCACTCGTACATTTCTATCGATTTCGTTTACGTTCCGTATTTGCAAAACAAAAAAATATATATTTTATGTGTGTGTTCAAGTCTTGAACGTACGGCCCCGGTGTCGGTACTGACTGTTCCTGATACTGTCTACCCCGGACAGGTATTTCTCTGCTCTCTACGATGCTCCTTTGTTTGGGTTTTGCTCGTTTTTCGGCAAACTAGGGCTAGGGCTACTGCGGTAGTAAGGGGGGGGAGGTATTTGGAGAGGAAAAGGGACTCCCCGGCATTGTCATCAATCATCGCGATTCTCCCACGCAGCCAGCACCAACATCAGGGAACAGCGAACAGGGAACAGGGAACAGGGAACTGGAACAGGATGCATGGGAGGCTAATCACGAGTCGGCTTCAATAGGTTAATGGCGGCCCGCCGGGGGGACCACCACGTGACCTGGGCAACGCATTTCATCCATTGCAGAGAACTCTTCACGTATTCACCAAAAAAAATATAGACCCAATACCAGCGGTTAATTGAGGCAAAAAGCCAAGGCCAAAACTCAACTCTGCACTGGCCAATCGCCCTCACACTCAGTAAATCGGAACTGAAGGAAAGTGAGAAGTCGATATAGATTTGAGTTGTGACCTCGACTCCGCAGCCTACGCCAGGAATCGAACCCGGCACCGGACCAAGTGCGCTCAGAGCCTAGAGCCCTATGCCACAGCCGGCGGCGAGGTGACGTCGGAAAAACTAGGGCTTGGGCCACAGGGATGGGGAGGGGTTTCGAAAAGCAGGCCTGATGCTCGTTTTGGGTCCAACAATGCTCGCTGTGTTTCACTCGCTGTGTTTTACTCACTGCATTTCACTCGCTGTATTTCACTCGCTGAAGTGACCAAAGAGAGATATTCTCGTTGGACTTGCGGCTTCTGTCGCTGGCAGGACTTGAACCTCTGCCTGCCTTCGTCCGAGAGTCGATCAGTCTCGTCCCTGGGCCAGGCTTTGAGAGGGATTCAAGGCCTACTGTTCGGATGGCCGACAGCCGACAGTCGGCGACCCTCTCATGCGATTACGGGCTATCCCTGCAGGGTATCCACCAGATCGCTATCCTCCAGCCTCCCCCTAGGCCACTCCTTTCCCAATTTGCATGGAGTTCGATTAGAATTTGTCATCGAGGCAGGGCTGTTGTGACTCTTACCCCAAAAATAAACTAGAAGCAAGACAACCAGGCCTCCGATGATACACTGCATGGATTCAACGTCCTTATGGTAACTTCTGGGCCTCCAAAGGCGCAGCATTTACTTCCTCTTCTGGAAAGCCCAGCGGAGATCCTACGGTGGACTTTATTGACTATATCCTTTGGGGGTTTCTCAAGCGGATTCTGGCAGGAAATACCAAAGGGATCGCCGAGTGCAGGGACCCCGCAAATGTTTTGTAAATTCCATTTGGATCAGGCATTGAAAACCGTATCGAGAAATAGTTGAATGTCTGGCTAAAAGGCATTTTTCCAGTATGGTTGCACTACATAAAAATCCGGCCCGAACAGGGGCGGTGCGGAGGGGGGGGCGGGGTGGGGCTTGTTAGGGGGACTTTGGCTTTGCTTTGGGTCCAGTCCATTCGTTTGGTCATTGAGCTTTTTGCGGTGGTTTTGCCAGTGTGCAACAGAAAATATGAACACAAAATGCATTGCCCTAATGCTCCACCTGCACCTCCACCCCCACCGCTGGCTCTCCATCTGCATATCCCTGTCTTTCTTTGTATCTGTGCCCCACCATCGCCCTCTGTTTTTTCCCTTTCGATCCTTCCATCCTCCTTTTATCGGGCTCTCTTTGCACCTTAACCGCAGTTTACTGTGGCTCCAAGCTCCATCTAGTCATCGATGGTCATTCATCTCTTCCGCCTGCCTCCTGCCTCCTGCCTCCTACCTCCTACCTCCTGCCTCCTGCCTCCTACCTCCTACCTCCTGCCTCCTACCTCCACCCTCCACCCCTCCACTGGGGGTCGGATTGTCCGGCTGCCCTGTGTCGGTCGGTGATGGTCATAAGGACCATTCTAATCCACTTTGTTGAAAATACTCGAATGCATATTGAGGGGTCTGAAAGCATTCCAACGATCAGGGGTGACCTCATCGATGGGGGGGGGGGGCGAGTGCTATATAGATGGTATTATGCGTTAGTCTTCGTGTGATATCTGTTCTATGAGTGACTTCTGAGGGACTTTTTTGATGCCCAAATGGCGCCCCCTTGAGGACGCCTCTGTTCGGGGGCTCTGGCTTCCAGCGTTTTGGGAAGCGTTTCAAGTTTAGCGCATCGGTGACAAGGTAGACGGGTGGAGGGGGGTGGAGGGGGGTGGAGAGGGTGCAGAGGGGTGCAGGGGGTGGTCCTGCATATCGATTTGATGTGATTTTCATTAAAAACTCAACACAGGTAGTGACAAAACAAACTGAAGGTGGAGAGGGGCCTGGAGAGGGGCTGAAGAGGGGACTGGAGAGTGGCTTTAGATGGGTAGGAGAGGGGACTGGAGAGGGGTCTGGAAAGGGCCTGGAGTGGCGCCCAAAAGCCACGCAATGCACAAAACCATGTGAGTGGGTTTCGTATTTGAAGGGATTGCCAAAGAAAATCGTTATAAAATCAGCTTTACGCCTCCCCCCTACCACCCCTACACACCCCCCCCCTCAAAACCGTAAAACCCCAAAAAGCGAACCAACAACAAAGATGACAAATAGAAAAACGATGAATGGGCCAAAAATCGGAAGCAGCTGCACATTAGCCCAAAAAAAAAGAGAGAAAGAGAGAAAGAGAGAGTTCTGGGGGGGGGGGGGGGGGGGCTTGAGGGCTTAAGAGGACTCGGAACTGTTGTGTCCCTACGTGAGCAGTCAAAGTTCGACCAGCATCGGTCGCAAGAAATTAAAAGCAAACAAACAAATCGATTATTAGCCGCCCATTGCCGCCCACGCCCACACATGAAAGGCAAAAAAGGGTTAAGATACGTTTTGAAGAGCCCTGGAACTCGGACAGGGACATGGACATGCCCCGCAACCCCCCCCCCAAAACTCCCAACCCCCCGTCCGTCCGTCTTTGTTGTTTGCTGAGGGAAAATCTGTTTTCCGTTCGATATTTTCACGCATGATTTATGACCCCGTTAACAAGTAAAAGTCTCAACGTGCAGCAGTCCACCAGCTTGAAAAATGAATTTCTCGTTTTTGTCCGAGACCAGGAACGCCCCCCCTAGCAGCCGCCATTCCGCCACGAAAGATGAAGTGGCAGCGAGGCACGTAAAGCTCGGGGCTGGATCGCCCTCTTGTTCTTGCGGGGGCGTGCCGCATAAAGTTGCCGAAATGAAGCTTAATTTAAAGACAAACATTTGTGCATAACAGCGACAAGGACAAGGGTTTCCTACGGCTTCAGCGGGGGGGTGGAAAGGGGAATGCCGCAGTTAACCAAGGGGTATATTAGCTAAGTCGCGGACTCACAAAGGGGGAGTCGGGGTCACCAAAAGGGGTCACCCTTTTTTTATACCTTGCGTTTTCGGGTACTTAAAGCCCTTTTGTCCTAGGGAAACCCCCTCGATGGTGCAGTTTTCTCATTTGAAACGTTGACGGTGCCTTTAGCCGGCCTGCATTTGGTCCTTGGCAGGGCATAAGTGGAGTCCATCAATCGCCAGCGACTCTCTCTCTCTTTCCCAACCTCTTATCTCAGACATTCTCACTCTGGCAATGGCCGCGTGCGTGCCATAGAGAAAAGGGGGAGAGCCTTGGCTGTTTGCGTTTGTCTTGGCCAAGGCTAAAATGTTTGCCCGGGAGAAGCTGGCCGGCCACCCACCAGAAGGGAAAAGTTTTACCCGTCGCTTTATGAATTTTACATATGTTTTAGGCTGGAACTGAGACGGAACAGCGAACCGAAATGAAATAAACATTAGAGAAAGAGACAGGGAAGGAGCAACCAGTCGGATATCCATACAAATCAGAAAAGTAAAAGGAATAGCAAGAATAACAAGAACCAGAACAAGAACAAGAACAACCATAACGAAAACTTAGCAGGTGTGCTCTTAAGGGGGGGGGGAGGTATTTGGAGACGAAAAGGGACTCCCCGGCATTGTCATCAATCATCGCGATTCTCCCACGCAGCCAGCACCAACATCAGGGAACAGCGAACAGGAAACAGCGAACTGGGAACAGGGAACTGGAACAGGATGCATGGCAAGCTAATCACGAGTCGGCTTCAATAGGTTAATGGCGGGGACCACCACGTGACCTGGGCAACGCATTTCATCCATTGCAGAGATCTCTTCACGTATTCACCAAAAAATATAGACCCAAATACCGAAAAAACGAACAAAAACCAGCGGTTAATCGAGGCAAAAAGCCAAAGCCAAAACTCAACTCTGCACTGGCCAATCGCCCTCACACTCAGTAAATCGGAACTGAAGGAAAGTGAGAAGTCGATATAGATTTGAGTTGTGACCTCGACTCCGCAGCCTACGCCAGGAATCGAACCCGGCACCGGACCAAGTGCGCTCAGAGCCTAGAGCCCTATGCCACAGCCGGCGGCGAGGGGGCGTCGGAAAAACTAGGGCTTGAGCTACAGGGATGGAGAGGGGTTTCGAAAAGCAGGCCTGATGCTCGTTTTGGGTCCAGCAATGAGCGCTGTGTTTCACTCGCTGTGTTTCTTACTCGCTGTGTTTCACTCGCTGTGTTTCTTACTCGCTGTGTTTCACTCGCTGTAGTGCCCAAAGAGAGATATTCTCGTTGGACTTGCGGCTTCTGTCGCTGGCAGGACTTGAACCTCTGCCTGCCTTCGTCCGAGAGTCGATCAGCCTCGTCCCTGGGCCTGGCTTTCAGAGGGATTCAAGGCCTACTGTTCGGATGGCCGACAGCCGACAGTCGGCGACCCTCTCATGCGATTACGGGCTATCCCTGCAGGGTATCCACCAGATCGACTCCGCGCAGCGTCTGAGCCCTTCGGCCTGCCTTCTGTGGCAAGTTCTTTGTAACAGTTGTCGAAAATGTTGGCTAAATCCACCGAAACCAATTGCCGTGGGAGCTGTGGCACGCGTGTGCCCGATGGGTCTCCAGAGAGGGGGAGAGTGGGGACTGGGCGGCTGTTTGTTTGCGCTTAATTCGCGCCTCCACGTCGCGGGGGCACTCAACCATGTTCGGTTACCGTTACCATCCACCGTTACCGTTACCCATACCGTTGCCTGTGGCAAAAAGCTGTTAACTAAGCGCAGGGCAAATGTTTGCCAGCACGAAGACGTTTAACCATGCTTATTAAAACCGCGACAGTCCCAGTCCCAGCGCCAGTCCCAGCGCCAGTCCCAGCTCCCCCCTGTTGCCCCCTGTTACCCCTTTATCTAGCGCACCCCTCCCTCAGTCAGTCAGTCAGTGAACCCGTCTAAAGGCCACAGGGGGCATGCCATACTTTTGCTTTCGCTTTCGACTCTGGCCGGGAGGAGCAGCATCAATATTTATAATGTTAGTTTTAAATTAGCGCTAAATAAACGACTGGCAAATATTGAAATAATCTCTCCAGCACGCCCCTTCCGCCCTTTTTCATTGTGCATCCACAAGGCACGGCTCCGACTATCCCCTGGGGCTGGCCTCCTGCCGCAAAGTCCCTCAATCAAACACAGGGTGCGAATGAATGAAAGCTGATCCGAGGAATGGGGAGAGGGGGAAGGGGGAGTGTGCCACAGCAATCAAGGAAAATCTGTCCGTAAATTTATTTATTTCCTACGGTAGAAGTCTGAGACCTCAGAAACCTCGCAGCCATCCACATGGTCTTCCTTCTGGCCTGGGAGCTACCGGTTGCGGTTGCTGCGGTCGAACCAGAGACCGACCGCAAAGCGAGTTACGAAAAACCCCAAATGAAGCCCCCCCGAAACCCCCCAAAACAGGCACTCGCCCGCATAATTTTAGCCTGAAATGTAACTTTAAATTGTGGTCCTCACACCTGTATCGATTAAATGCCCAGAAGCCACCCACTCGCCGCACAGATCCAGCGAGTGGCCCTGCAACGAGTGGGGCAAAAGCATCTTTCCTTTACGGTTGCAATCAAATAATTTGATCGGAAATCACTGCTCTTTAATTAAGAATAACATTGCTGTTTCGTTGATGCCTCCCCAAGGGCAAACTTTGGGGCAAAAAACCGAAATCGAATCGACAAACTTAACTATTTAAATGGTTTGTTGGCAGTTCGCTGCTGCTGCTTCTGCTGCTGTTTTTCCTCTGATTTTTAGACAGTTTTCCGGGCAGCGTCAAAGTCAACGAAAACTGTTTGAATTTGTTACGGGAATACCCTTGCCGAGCAGGATAGATGACACTTTCGAGGCTTTGCAGAGCACCCAGCCCGTTCTGTTTCGAGGCCCTTTTTGCTAGGGTATTTTCCAGGGTATTTGCTATTTCGGGCAACGATTTTGGTGCTTTCTTGTTGCTGGTGGACGGTCCGCTTAAGAGCGTAAAATGCATGGAGTTTATATAAAGTTTGTTGTAACACAAAAACGTAGAACTTTTTGATGTTTTATTAATTAACTTTTTGCATTCTACAGTGCGGGGGGTGGAGGAGGGGCGGGGGTGTGAGTGGGGGGGGGCAAGGTTGGAGAGTAAAAATAGTTGCCAGCATGTGGTTAAAACTTTGATGCCTGCTCCAGTGACGTACACACAGGCAGGACCTGCCAGGACCCGGCAGAACATGCATTGTGCATATTAAAATATTTATGATTGTGTGAAGGAGGGGGGAGAGGGTACTCGTACTCGTACTCGCAGGCTATCCCTAATATAGAAATATATAGCATCGTTCTTGCTCTTCAGAAGAGCATTGACTGCTTTTTTGTGCTTTGCCAAGTACTACTTTTGCCGTCTTTTCACTTAATTGCTCGTAAAATGCACAAACGAAAATTTTCTCAAAAGAGGCACCAGAGCGCCCCCTCCCTTCCCCCCAACCCCCCACCCCAAGGCAAACACTTGCATCAAACAACAAACTTTCATCAAAAGAGGCACCAGAAGAGGCGCCCGAAGAGGCACCCGAAGAGGAATGGCAGAAGTGGAATAGAAAAAAAAAACCATGTGGAAATTATTGAACTGATTTGGCCCACCCATGGCCAAGGGCTCATGGGAAACCGCCTTTGATACCCTGTTCGTCTGGTCTCTTCAGAGACCATCCAAAAATATAGACCCAAATACCGATACACGTGCAAAAACCCGAGGTTAATCGAGGCAAAAAGCCAAAGCCAAAACTCAACTCTGCACTGGCCAATCGCCCTCACACTCAGTAAATCGGAACTGAAGGAAAGTGAGAAGTCGATATAGATTTGAGTTGTGACCTCGACTCCGCAGCCTACGCCAGGAATCGAACCCGGCACCGGACCAAGTGCGCTCAGAGCCTAGAGCCCTATGCCACAGCCGGCGGCGAGGTGACGTCGGAAAAACTAGGGCTTGGGCTTCAGGGATGGAGAGGGGTTTCGAAAAGCAGGCCTGATGCTCGTTTTGGGTCCAGCAATGCTCGCTGTGTTTCACTCGCTGTGTTTCACTCACTGCATTTCACTCGCTGTATTTCACTCGCTCAAGTGCCCAAAGAGAGATATTCTCGTTGGTCTTGCGGCTTCTGTCGCTGGCAGGACTTGAACCTCTGCCTGCCTTCGTCCGAGAGTCGTTCAGTCTCGTCCCTGGGCCAGGCTTCGAGAGTGGGGTTCATGGCCCGGGAAAAGGAGGGGGGAAGTGGAATAGAGAAAAAAAACATGTCAAAGCACATGGTGGAACTGATTTGATCGAATACAAAAACAATATACTGCGTACACGCCCACCCATGGCCGAGTGCTCATTAATATATGATTGAATCTAAAGGAGCGAGAAAGAGCAATAGAAAATGCAAAGCGATGAGAAAATAAGAAAGGAGAGCTGGTGCTGGTGCTGCTGCTGGTGCCGCTGCGACTCCATTAAAAATCTTCGAAAAAATGCCATAAATAATGCAAACAATTTGCCAGCATAGAAAAGCCAGGACTTTGTCTGCCTCCACAAAGAAAACGAAACAAAAGCCTGCCCGAAAGACGGGCAAAATCAGCGGACAGGCAAGAGGAAACGCCGATAAGTAGACAACGATTCTAGTTCATACGAATATTGAAACACTCTTCCACCTATTTTGGAAAAAAAAACCAATAAGAAACCTTTGTTTCCACTGGTACACTCTTCTAAGTGCCACGAGAGCGATAGCGACTAGTACTCGCTGGAAGAACACGCTACATTCCAGCGAGAAGGTATCCAAAGCCTCGCCGAATGGGCACTTCTACTCTTTTCTTTCCCCTAAGAGTTCATTGGATCACAGATATGCTATGGGGCTGGTTCCTTTCATAGGGTATGGACATACCATTGCCGCGGCAGTCAAACTTGTATTTTGCGCGGCAATAAAAAATAAAAGCAAAAACAGCAATGAAATTTCGCTTCTCTTCTCGCTGGATTTTCAGGCTGCAACCATGGGATGGTGGGATGGAGGGATGGTGGGATGTGGAGGGATGCCGGAAGCGGGAATAACTGTGACTGTGCGCGGCATAACGGAACAACAAAGCGCACCAGGCACGAGTACAGTAGTACAATAAAATTGCATACGAAAGCAGTTTACTGCAGACGAAAAAAATTAAATTAATGAAGAAAAATGGTAATAAAGCGTAAGTCACGTGTGTCTCTCCCCTTGCACTCTCTCTCTCTCTATCTCTCTCTCTCTACCCCAGAGACAGACAGAAGTTAGACACTTTCTGGCTGGGGAGGGTCTCGGTCTTTCCCCAGAACTTGAACCGAAAATCTGTGAGCAACCGTAAAAAACGTGAAAAGAGCTCCAAATGAAGTATGTGAGCTGTAAAAAGACATGAACGTCAGAATATTTGACGGCGAATAAACAGTAAGAGTGCACGAACGGACATGCCGCTTCACCTCCACCCAATGGATGTCTCCGTCTCCGTCTGCACCGCGTCCTGCACTTCGTGGGTCCTTTGCTAAATGATTAGGTGCTGGGATGGACTCAAATGAAAGTTAACCCACTAAAGATTAGGTCTGTCTCCTAAGATCTCGGGCTATCTTATACCCAGAGAAAAACGCCATGATAGCCGAATGATGGATCCTAAATGGCTACCTGTATCTAAAATAAACGACTCAAACTCGATTTAAAGAGCTAAAAGAGGTGTACTGAAATAATAAAATGTGTTGCTTCGAGAGGAACTCCTCACCTGAGAGTAAGATATGTGAATGGTAGAGCAAGAGTTCCACTTCGAAGGCGAGAAGACGGGCGTTATAAACTATGAAAATAACTAGTTTGTAACCTACTTGGAACTGAGAATAAATAATGTAGCTGATTACTGATACAACGACGTGTGGGGTATTTGTTGATGGCGTTTCTGGAGCGGATTCCTACTCACTTGTAGTTAGCCCATTGAGGATCTACATATATTTATTATATATCAATTAGAAATTTCTATAAAGTACAAAAAATAAAAAAAAATATTTCAAAAATTAAAAAAAGCACAAATTAAATAATAATAATAATAACACTAAATTAATAATAATTAAATTAAATTAAAACAAAATTTTAAAAAACTAAAAAAAATGTAAAAAAAAACAAATTAAATAATAATAATAATAACAATAAATTAATAATAATTATATTAAATTAAAACAAAATTGTAAAAAACTATAAAAAAAAACAATTTTAATAATAATAATAACAATAAATTAATAATAATTAAATTAAATTAAAACAAAATTTTAAAAAACTATAAGAAAAAAAATGTAAACAAAAATTAAAAAAATAAATAATTTTTTTAAATTTAAAAAACTTGTAAGACGCTCACTGAGGACCGAAAAAAGTCTTATATTTAAATTAAATATTTTCTAACTTTGATTAAATATATTTCAGATAACCTTAAAAAAAATATATTTAAAAAAAATGAGACAAAAATTAAAGTTTGTTTTTAATATTAAAAAATGCAAAAAATTAAAAAAAATTAATTTAAACATTAAAAAAAACCAAAGTTAAACAAATTTTTGTTGAAATGGTTAAAAAGATTTAAATAAAATGTAAGCAAAAATTAAAAAAACTTTTTTTTAATAATTGTAATTAAATTTTTCCCGAAATCAATTTGAATTTAATTGAAATATGGGTGTTTTCTCTTGGTTCTATGCCATTCTGCTCTAATTGGGAAGAGAGCTCTTTTGTTTCCCCTCCGCTGGGACCAAGGCCTGATCCTGCTGGGTCCTGGTGGTGGTGCTGCTGCGCCTTGGCTGTCTTTAATCTCTAAGCTGCAAGGTGCATCCCTCATCGCTCGGTCAGAGGTGAACGTTTGAGTAATGGAAGCTGTCGGCACGGCGAACAAATGAAGCGAGTGCCAGGGGCCGGTTATCAGTGCGTGGGCCAGCACCAAAAAAAAAAGCAGGACGACTGGCCAAATGCTAATTGAATTTCCATGCAACTGATTATCAACTGTAGGAGTGCCTGATTATATGGCAGCCTTTGACGCTGCTCCTCATTAATTTGACAGGATTAGTAATTAAACACATGGCCCTGTGTCCCCGTGTCTCCCTGTAATCCCATTATTAACGCTTAAAATGGCCAAATCGGGGACCAGTGGAAATTGTTTAACTTTTATGTGGGAACAAGCCAGTCCACTGGCTGTAGGCTGTAGGCTTTGGGCTAATTAATGAGAAAAAGCTTTAAAGTCGCATATCCTTTTCCCCCTTTCTCCCTTTTCCTTGCCACCGCATGCGGAGGTTTTTCTCTGTTTACACCACAAATATGCCCCGAAAGCAAATCAAGCATAATCAAATTACTTCCACTCGATTGGTGTTTATTGATAAATTACGCCACAAACAATATTTTGATAACATCAATTATAGTCACCAATACACAGTCGCATCCCCGGGAGCCACCCTCGTATCGATGGATGAAACTGGAGCCCCCAATTCTTTGTTGGCCTCCAGACAAAGATGTCCCAGTGGGAAGGACTCTCCTTTGGAGTCCCTTGGTACCGTAGGAAAGCGATTGTAGAGCAAAGGAGTACAAGCTCCAGCCCAAGAAAGGTCTTCAAAGGGTAGCATTCTCTATGAGACTGGGTTCGGGGTTTTCCTTTAGGGTTCTAGGAGCTCTAGAGTCTCTGAGAACGGATAGACTGGACAACGGACTCGTTGCTTGGCTCTGTGGCCTCCCATCCAATCATAACCGAGCTTACGCCTTCAATGAAGATGTCTTTAAGGGCTGATGTGTTATACGGCCACGAAAAAAGCCCATAATACCCTAATCAGTGATGGAACCCACAGCAGCAACACGGGGGAGGGTGACTCTGTTGCCTCTGGAAGCACATGTGTTTTTATTTCCTGGCCACAATTGATTTGTAATCTTGGTAAACAGGATTTAACAGATTAGACGTGTAACAAGCACACACACACACACACACACACACACACAGACAACGCCACGTGTGTGTCCTGGGAAGCGAATGGAATTTTCTTGCCTCTTTTTTTTTTTGGTTTTTTTTTTGGACTCGTGCGTTTATTTGCTCGCTGGCTGGCTCTCGGCTTGTATGATTGATACTTAATGCCGCTGTTAGCCTCGTTAGGATATCGTGGTCCTTCTGTCCTTCTGTCCTCCTGCCCGCGCTTGTGTGCGTGTGTCTGTCGCCATCGTAATAGCCAGTTTTATTGCCATTTCTTTTGGCTTTTGTTTGAGTCTGAGCCGGGCGCCAATTAGCTGCCCGTTGGGGCCTGGCTTTTTTCCATTTGTCAACGTTAATTGATGATGAGCACTCATTTGGTATCCATCAGTCAGTCAGTCAGTCAGTCAGTCGGAGAGTCGAAGAGTCAGGAAATCTGGCACTGGATTTCAATTAATTTATGCCAATGCCTAATTTTGATAACACACGAGATGGCGATGCCGATGGGCAGGTGTGGCCGTATCTAATGAAGCGACCACATGGCGTATGATCAATGAACATTAGCAATTCCAATGGCAAGAGTATAACAGAAGAATGGCGGAAGAAATAGCAGGAATATTCCAATCTCTAGACCCACAACCTATCCCCAAGGGTGGACACACCCATTTCCCATTTCCCAGTTCCCATTTACCGACCAATCGGTAATTATTAAGTTGTTCAACTGCTGCATAACCGATTACCAACCGATTGCGGGGGGGCCACCATATCCCCAGCCATCATCCTGGTCATTGAGCTTCATTTGCGGAGCCGGCATCTGTCTCGCGGCGATAAAAATTGCATGCAATTATGCCTTCGCCTCGTGGCTCCTCGTTATCCCCCCGAAAATTCCCCAAAAATCAGTGGCAAAAAATTGGGCAAAATCGAACCAAATCCGGTAACCGTAGGGGATGTCCGTCCGTTCGTCTGAGTGTGTGGGTGGGTGTCCGCGGGTGAGAAGGTGTCCGTGTGTGTCCGTGCCTGTCCCTCTGTAAATATCCGCCTGTGTGTGCTTCCGTATCCGTATCCGTTTTGTGTGCGTTTCGTTGGTAATCAAACGCTTAATTAATATGACACACCAATACATGCCCGTACAATGGGGGGTGTATCGCATCGCATTGGCATCGTTTTTCGGTTTTTCGCATATTTCTGATAACACTCGCGCCGACTCCTGCCGACTCGCCAGTGTCCTTTGGCGAGCGAGAGAGGGAGAGTTCCATGCTGAGACCTTAGTTCCTTAGTTGAGGGCATCGTTTGCGGTAATTGCTTCATAATTGAACAATTATGCAAACGTGATTGAAGTGATTATATGCCCCCCTGTTTCTCTGTGTACCCCATGCCGATCCCATTTCCACATCAATTCATTTCCCACCCCCCCAACCCCCCCCTTCGCACGCAATCTCCTGGTTTACGCGTTAATTGAATGGATTTCCTATAGTTTTTGTCGTTGTCGTTTCGTTTTTTTTTTGCCCACATCCGAAATTAGTTAAACATGAAATTTCTATGCTAATTTCGTACTCTTTTTGCATGCGGCCACCACAAGGGGCGAGAGCTTTGGCCTCACTCGTTATTGTTTTAATATTACATTAAGAATCGTTTTGTCTAGGAAAACGAGAGGCAGGGCAGGGTGAATTGTTGTGCGTTGGGTGGGCGTTGCTCTAGCGAGTACATGGTCAGACTTTCGGCGAGTGAGGGCAACGAGAACGAGAACATGCGCTTGAGGGTGTGGGTTTTGTTGGCTCGTTGTTCTAGCTGGTGTTTTGCATGCAGGCACTCGTTATTTTGTGGTCTTCAATTCAAGAATTTCCTTGGGCATCAGAATCGAACGAATCCACGAATCAAAGTGACTTTTTCCGATGGATTTGGGGGCTCCCATTTTTTATAGAATTTTTTTAGAATTTTTTTAGAATTTTTTTTCTGCGCAAGGTGTTTTTATACCCGATACTCAAAATGAGTATTGGGGTATATTAGATTTGTGGTAAAAGTGGATGTGTGTAACGTCCAGAAGGAATCGTTTCCGACCCTATAAAGTATATATATTCTTGATCAGCATCAATAGCCGAGTCGATTGAGCCCTGTCTGTCTGTCCGTCCGTCCGTCCGTCCGTCTGTCCGTCTGTCCGTCCCCTTCAGCGCCTAATGCTCAAAGACTTTAAGAGCTAGAGCAACGATGTTTTGGATCCAGACTTCTGTGATATGTCACTGCTCCAAAAATATTTCAAAACTTTGCCCCGCCCACTTCCGCCCCCACAAAGGGCGAAAATCTGTGGCATCCACAATTTTAAAGATACGAGAAAACTAAAAACGCAGAATCGTAGAAGATGACTATATCTTCTAGAGTGCAAAATCTGAACCAGATCGTATAATTATTACAGCCAGAATCACGAAAACAATATCACTCTTTCTCGCTCTGTCTCACTCTAACACACAGGTTTCATGGTCGGTTTTGCCAATTGCAAAATATGAGTTCAAGGATCTCAGAACCTATAAAAGCCAGAGCAACCAAATTTGGTATCCACACTCCTGTGATATCGGACCTTGACCGTTTCCTGTCCAAATTTCGCCACACCCCCTTCCGCCCCCGCAAAGGACGAAAATCTGAGGCAACCACAAATCTCAGAGACTATTAAGGCTAGAGTAACCAAATTTGGTACACACACTCCTTTAAAGTGTCACTATAAAACGTATATCTCAGAATTTCGCCCCACCCCCATCCGCCCCCACAAAGGACGAAAATCTGTTGCATCCACAATATTGTAGATTTGAGAAAACTAAAAAACGCAGAGTCATAGATAATGACCATATCTATCAGATTGCTGAATCTGGATCAGATCAGATCATTTTTATAGCCAAAAGGAACAAATCAATTTGCAGTGGCTACGCAGCGCCCGACGTCACGCTCAGACTGATTTTCTGTCTCTCTCGCACGCACTCTTTGTCGTGTCGTTAAATATTAGCGCCATCTGCCGGAGGAGAGCCATACTGACTTAGTATCGGGTATAACCTTAGAGTTGCGGTGTCCGCAGCAACTCACAACGTTCCCCCTCGTTTATTATTATTATTTAGCCGAGGAGCTTGCGGAATTGCAATTCCCCAAATCTGTGTGTATTCAGGGGACTGGGAAAGATTGAAATCAGTTGCGAAAAAGCAAAACACAACAAAGAGGAGGCGGCAGGGGGTGGCAGGGGGCGGCAGGGGGGGGCAAGGAGGCAACCATTTGTGGCACCTGGTCATTAGTGTCTGACTGACGGAACTTAAATTTAAAGTGTAACATCAATCATGGGGTAGCAACGAGGACAAGACGCCGAGGGCTAGGCTCAAGTGCTCACACGCGGGGCTTCCTGTTGCTCCTGCGGCATAGCCAGGGGCATGGGGCAGGCGGCAAGGGGGGGGGAGGGGGGAACCAGACCTGCCACAACTCGAATTGTAATGACGCAACAATTTAAAGTTTGTCGTTGATGCTGCAAAACTCGGTGCTAATGGCGTCAGCGTCAGCGTCAACGTCTCTCAACTCATCTTTATCCCCCAGCATCATTCTGGTTGCCTGGATCCTACTGGGTCCTGGGTCCTGGGTCCTGCCCTGCTCTGCTCCGTTCAGTGTTGTTGTTGATGACGGCGATTATTTGCGCCATGAACACATGGAAGCAGCTGCAAAAGGTGCCACCCGGGCATGGGATAGTACACTTCAGACCCGGCCAGCAGCCTTATGACTCGACTCCGTGTGCAGCAATCCAAACTTTAAGCTGTCGACGGGGCAATGTCGAGCACTGCAAACTGGAGACAGGCACAGAATGAGATGGCCTGAGCACAGATAGAGATGGAGATAGAGATGGAGATGGAGAGAGAGAGAGATGCAGACACTTGGCAATACAAATTGAAATAGTTCTTCTGGCCTTCTTCTGTACTGCTCCGTGTTCCGTCTTCGGCCTGGCTCTATATCTGTCTCTGTTGCAGTCGAGTTTGACTGTTGCTCTGCAGGATGTATTAATATAAATGAATTATTCGCATGACGCTCTCCAGCCCCCAGTCTCCAGGCTCCAGCCTCCATCTCTGGCAGTCGCTGCTTGATAGATATTATGATGGATACGCCTTAACGACGCTGCAGCTTGTAGCCAAAACTTGGCCAAAACTTTATGGCCAACATGCAGGGCCGGAGGGGGAAAGAGAGACCAACACCTGACACTCGTAACGGCGCAGAGTCAGTAAGGCAACGGCCAAGTAAATAAAACGAATCACTCGGGTACTCCGTTAAGTTCTAATGAATGAACCAGGGTACAGTTGTGTGCGCATGGGGTGAACGGAACTAGTTCCAGTTAAGGCTTTAGATTCAAAGCCTTTCGGAGGATCCAGAGCAAGCACGCGGAACTAGTACGGTTATGGGAAACGAAATGAACTAGTTCAGCGAGCCCAACACCAAGTTAATAAAACGAATCACTCGGGTACTCCGTTAAGTTCTAATGAATGAACAAGGGTACAGTTGTGTCCGTCTGAGATGAACGGAACTAGTTCCAGCTAAAGCTTTAGATTCACAGCCTGTGGGAGGCTCCAGTGCAAGCACGCGGAACTAGCACAGTTGTGGGGAACGAAATGAACTAGTTCAGTGAGTCCAACACCGCTTAAACCCAAAATGACCAACGAGGAGCAACGAGGAAGTACATAAAACGAATCACTTTGGTCTTCCGTTAAGTTCTAATGAATGAACCAGGGTACAGTTGTGTCCACATGGGGTGAACGGAACTAGTTCGAGTTAAGGCTTTAGATTCACGGCCTGTGGGAGGATCCAGATCAATCAATTGGAACTAGTAGAGATGTGGGGTACGAAATGAACTAGTTCAGCGAGTCCAACACCAAGTACATAAAACGAATCACTCGGGTCTTCCGTTAAGTTCTTATGAATGAACCAGGGTACAGTTGTGTCCGCATGGGATGAACGGAACTAGTTCGAGGATCGGCCTGTGGGAGGATCCAGTGCAAGCACGCGGAACTAGTACAGTTGTGGTGAACGAAATGAACTAGTTCAGCGAGCCCAACACCGCTTAAGCCCAAAATGACCAACTGTACTTGAGAACGAGCCCTGAACAATGCTCGAGCTGGCAGCAGACAGCCTGCCCCCAAGATAGGAAGCTCCACCCGTCTCTTGCCCCCCTCCCTCCCCCCCTCGACCGTTTTGGTGTTGCATACAATTTGCCCATGGCCCTGGGGCGGTAGCAGCAATTTAGACAAGTTTATTTATATGAATGTGTAGCCCAGACACAGACACAGACACAGACACAGACGGGGCTGGCTGCAATGTTGCTGCGGTTGCAGGAGTTCATGCAACGTGCAGCGTGCAACATACAAAAGGCGCTTGGGGGCAAGTTGCCAGCTAATGATATAATGAGCTAATCAATACAATTAATTAGCATTATCTGCATCCTTAAACGGGGGCCCGGCCAGAAGGCGGGCGCCCAGCTCGAGGATAGGTCCTGGCGAGTGGGTATTACCGAGTCACCGAGTCATCCAGTCACCGTGGGGAGTCCACCGCTCAGGGCTGACGAGGTGACCCCAAAAACCCGCAACCGAAACCCATTTTGACTGACAGTTGAGCGCAGATCCCAGCAGGATAATGGCTGGTAAGAGGATATATAGACGTGCTGGGAGGAGGGCGGCTAGGAGTGGGGTCCGGATACAAATGAGGACGGACCGGAGGAAGGATTGGGTGGGTTGTTGAGGTAGAGAACGGATTCATTCCTTCAATCGCAATCTCTGATTCCTGGGGTGCGCCTTGGCTTGCCCTGGCCTGGCCTGGCCATTGCTGCGTAAAAAGTGGGCTAAATGTCGTTGCCAGTATCCTGTGGAGGCAGCTTATCCCCCTCCCCCCTGCCACTCCGGTGGGGGGGGGGGGGGGGGGCAACTTGAAGGCTGTGAAGCGCTCACCAAAATGGTCCAATTGCCGGCCAAGTGGACCAAAAGTGCCGACGTCGCCTGTTGGATCTACGTCTTCTCTATATATCTCTCTCTCGCTCTGTCTGTCTGTCAGTCAGTCTCTCTCTCCCTCTCTCTCTCACACACACACTTCATGGCTATTCCTCTTGCGCTGTCCTGTGCACCTGAATTGCTGCCATGGACTATGGACTCCGCCTTCCTCTTCAAGTAAAGCACTTAAAAATTGATGAAAGAGCTGGGGGAAATTCTTCGACTTCCTATTAACGATTTTTGTGTAAGCGAAACGATAAAAGTCCCTTTAAATTTAGTTGACCAAACGGGTCCGGAGTGTCCTTCGCCATCAAGATGTGTTCCCTAGAAGAGATTTGTTTAAAACTTGCACAAATAGTCATCTAAAAGCTATCGTCTAATCATCATCAGCCAAGGAGCATCTTAGAGCATGAAACCAGTGTTGGTAAGGGCCATTCGAGTAGGCAAATGGTAGTTCTCTGGCTATACCCATAAATCATCGGCCAGAGAAACATCCCACCACTATCAATAGATAAAAAGAGCATCGCACCAGTGTTGGAAAGAAGCAATATGAGTTATAATTAACACAAAAGATCTACAAAACATCTTAGAGCCTGAAACCAGTGTGGAAAAGTACCAAAAGTACACAAAAGATATATAGAACATCTGAGACAATGAAACCAGTGTTGGTAAGACCCTTTTACAGAAGACAAGTGTCTAAGAAAAGGCACATATGGCAGTTTTCTGGCTTTACACATTAGTCATAATCATTGTCCAAAGAAACTGATCAACACTAGTAAAAGATATCGCACCAGTGTTGGAAAGTACCAATATCAGTTCATAAGCAACACAAAAGATCTATAAAACATTCCAAATTGCTCAAAAAAACTTCTTTTTCGGGGATAGCTTTCTGCCAGTGTTGGTTAAGCCCGGACGGATCAATGAGATAAGCGAAATTGGCCATTAGTTAGGCCAAAAATGCGATTAGAATTCAATTAGAATTTGTATACAATAATTTATGATCGAATTAAAATAAAATTTATTCAATGCCCAAAACCATAGATGGTCCGATGGCTAAACATATATTATTGATGGCAATAACTAATAACCTAAGCAGCAGAGCGAAGGGGAGAAGGGAGGGAGGAGGAGGAGGAAAAGGAGGAGGAGGAATGTAACTACAATGCAACGTGCATGCTGCATGCTGCATGCTGCATGAAGCGAGACAATACAAAATACTTGGCAAAAATTGTGGCCACTAACCGAAATTGCATTTTCTTCAAGCCACCCTCTGACCCGATGATGACTCCCCCACAGCTCCCACAGCTCCTGCTGCTGGTGTTTGTGTTGCTGCCACAGCCAGTGTAACCGTTATTGTTGCATGCCATAAATGATGCTGCTAAAGAGTCAAGAATAATCCGCTTTTGTGCGACCACCGACTGCGTAGAGCCCGAGGGGGATCCCAGATGGCGGAGAATCGGCCAGATCCATTGCAGATCCATTAGAGCAAGGCTGATCCTTTGCACACACACACAGACACACACACACACTCAAGGGTTTCCCGAAAAATATATTTTCGAAGCAAAAGTTTTCCGAAAATGGACTTGAAGGGTGGCCACAGGGAGGTCCATGTGCAGAGCATGAGGAAGTTGCAAACAACATGGCGCAACAAGAACTGGGACACACGCTTAGAGAGAGAGGGAGAAAGAGAGGGGGAGAGGGGGAGAGAGAGAGACACATACCCTGGACAGGACAGGCACAAAGTCGTGGTTTCAAAATCCAAGCATCCAAGAATACAAACAATAACAAAATGAAGGAGAAGGAGGGAGAGAGGAGAGAGGAGAGAGGAGAGGGAATCAACAGTAATACACACACACACACACGGACGGACACACACACACATACAAATTAAAAATGCAGATTTCTATTGCAACATTCGGAAGTGCTTGAAAAATTGTTGTTGCTGCTGCTGCTGCCACTGCCACTGCCATCGTTCCCAGTCATCGTTATTGCCAGGACTATTCCCTGCCCCAGCCCCATGCCCAGCCCAATCCTGCCCCAGCCACGTCGCTGCTTCCTGCTGTTCCTGTTGCAAAAGCCTCCCAAAAGCTCCTCCTCCTCCTCCGACGGCTCTTTCTATTCTCTTCTGGAACGCCGCTCGTCCCTCTGTTTTAGATACACTTCTTCGAGAGAGGGCTATATGGTTCCATTCAGATTATATGTGTCTACTATATCATTGCTTTGAGGGGACCAACCCTGCTCTAGAGCCCCCTAAAATGGTCCTGCTTCTTAAGACAAAACCACACCAAGAATACTGGCATCTCCCCAGAGACACAGGCCCCTAATCATACCTCCCTGCCTCTATTAGAAGACTTTGTATTCCTTAGACCTGACTCCCCAGAGTATTCGCAAATTCGGGGCCCAACTCCAGTTCTCTCTCTCGTTTTTTTTTTGTGTTCTGCAATAGCATCAAAATTGCAAAGAAAAGCCAGCAAACAGTCAGTAAAATATTGTAGCTGGCAGCTGCTCGATGGTCTGGAGTGTACACGGACTGGAGTTCGGGTTAGTTGGGGGCGGGGGGCGACGGTCGTGGCTAGTTTTGTATGAAAAGCGAGCGTAACAAAACAATGAAAACATCGTCGTCATCACAATCATCGCCATGCGGTGTTTTCTTGCCATTTGTTTCCCCGAAACCTCTCTTTTGCTCTCTCCCTCACTACCCCCACTCCCTCACTCCCCCACTCCCCCCACTCTCTCGCTTCAGCACGCACAAAACCAGCAACAACAACAGTTGTTCCAAGTCCTAACATTTCCATTTCGATCTGGGCTATACCCTTCCAAGAAGAGACTAAATCTTGTGCCCCTAGATCAGGGCAGAAAATGTAGTAAAAGGAGGTCCTAGAGCGGTGCCAGAGATTCCTTTTTTTTCCTAGAAAAATATATGTATATATTTCCTAAAGATATATTGGTATCTCTCAAGTATATATCAAAAATTGGCTCTTTGTCCTTCGATACGGCGTGAGGGAGTGTGATAATTATGATTATTTTTAATATATTTGTAAACTCTGGGGTTTTCCTAGCCTATCAGTGAGTAGGGCATCCCTGGACCACGAATATACGGCCACTCTAAAAAAAATACCGCATGTACGGCCAGGGAAAGATCGATGGAAAAAATACCGCATGTACGGCCACGAAAAGATCGATATGGAGACCGAGGTTTGATCATTCGGAATGCTCACAAATAAACATAGAAAACCTCCAAGAAGTAACTTTGTTTCATTCTATCTATTGTAGAATTTTGTAGAATTTTTGGCATAGTCTCTGTGCTGCCGGAAAAACCCATGAAAACCGTACTTTGTGTCTTGTGGCAGCCTGAAGTTGAGCTCCACTCCACTCCACCGCCCCCCCCCCCCCCCCCCCCCCCCCCCCCCCTGCCGTAAGCCCCTGATGCTAACCCCCTACCCAGCCTTCAGCCCTCAGCCTTTAGCCCCCTTCATCGTCCTGTGGTGCATGTGTGCGCATTGTCTTTGATGTTGTTGTTGTTGATTCGGCTTCATCTTCAGCTGCAGTTACAGGCCTCGTATCTGTGCCACGTCTAGGTCTAATGTTTCAAGCGTCAGAAACAGGAGTGCAACAAACACCAAGAGGAGAAAAAAAAACAGAGAACAAAAGCCATGGCCAGACAATTAACCAGCCATCAGTCATTTGGTTTTGCCGGCACGCACTGGGGGGCGCCGTCCCGCTCCCCCCTCCCAAACAGAAGCCAGTGGGCGGTGATGTGGTAACCCCAAAATGGTAGCAACAATTTAGTGGAAAACTGTTCAAGGAAATCTGCCAAATCTCCCCAAAAAAGATATAGATGCCATCTACCATAAGAGGGCCCTAAATTGCAGCCTTTATAGGGGAATATTTGGTTAATTTGGAGAGACCAAAGGACCAGAGGACTGTGCTAGTTATATGGGGCTACTCTCTAGCCTTTGGATTCCCAGCAACCATGCAAAGGTGCAGAAACGATGAGGCTGTCTTTGGCGACGCTCAACGTCAATCATGCCCAAGCCATGCAAATGCTTTTGCCTGTTTTGTGTTCTCAGGCTCGTGCTGGGTCACCGCAGAGTATTTTCGTGCAAAGTGTGCTTAAAACATACGAAAATCCATTCGAAGAAAAGACTTTCTTTGTGGGGCAGAGCTCCCTTAAGCCCAGAACACCCCCTCGTACCCCTCCATTAGTTCTATTTTGCGGCTCCAATTGTACATTGAACATTTAAAAGATGGAGCATAAATTATGCACAGACATATTGGCCAAGTGCAAGGCAAGGTTCCAGCCCGAGTTCGAGTGTGCTCCCCCCCCCCCCTCCCTCCACTGCCAGAATGTGTTTGGACAGATTTATGGCTTCCATAAATTGCATATTTCCCATTTTATTGAATTAATTAATTTCACAAATAAAATTGTGAGACAAAAAAATGTGGCTTTAAAATTTTTAGTAAAGGATTCGAATTCGAAATTGATCGATGGTGCGCCTCCGGAGCCAAAGGAATCTCTTTGGCCTGTAACTCTGTGTCTTGTCAATTATATTCCAATCAGGCAAAACCGTGACGGTAATCCATCAAACGAGTAACCAATATAAATGCAATGCGTTGTTTTTTTTTTCGGTGGCTGCAATGCCGGGGTCGGGCTCCGGGTCCGGGTCGGATTCTGATCGTTGGACTTCCGTTGGGCCAATCCTTTAGGGCTGACAGACAACAAGCGAAATCCATTAACTGTACGAAATGGAAATTAATTTCATTTGCCCACCGCCCCCCCCTACCCACACCCCCCTGTGCCCCCCTCTGCCCCTCCATTACATGATATGCGAAATTGGGTATTTTTTGAAGCCCTCAAGGCTTTGGGTCTGAGAAAGTGAATCGCGCTCTGTCTGGAGCTCCGAAGCCATCGAATGTTAATTTCAATTGCCTGATGCCGCAACTAAATCAAGTGCTGCACGTGGCAGCTGCACAGACGGCTGGGGTTGGGGTTGGGGTTGATGCTCCTTTATCGCAGTTTTGGGCATGACATGAGCTGCCGTCGAGGGGCTCCTTTTTGGCAAATGTCGCGAGTGGACATGAGCAATGTGCACTGGCGATAAGGCAGCGAAACTTCAATTCCCCGAACGAACGGCCAACGTTGTCGGCCATAATTGGCCAGTCAGTCAGGAGCGAGCGAGGGGGGGGGGGGGGGGGGAATCCACCTCATGATATCTCATCGAGAGCCGCCACAATCAATTGAAGCGTAATGGCAACAGTTCAATAACTTTTTGGCCATTCTCTCTATGGTATGCCATTCGGTTTGCCGTACACCCCCCCCCCCTCCCCTCCCCCCCCGTACCCGATGATGATGCTTCAATTAACTTTTGTGGATCTAATGAGTTGTCATGTTTTGAAATTGAGGGAATTGATTCGATTGCATCTGTTTGTTAGGGGCAGGGGGTGGGGGTGGATTTGGGATGGGACAGTTTTCGGGGAAATTCTTCAATTTCCAGGGTATTCCCGGCACTTCTTAAAGCAAATCCCTGAGCCATGCTCGTGGCATTAATCAAAAGCCAAAAACTTAAAGGCAATGACTAATATTTTTGGCTATCAGCAGCGCCAAATGCCAACACCCTCCCCACCCCCTCCCCACCCCAAGTGCATTCGTACATAGTATATAAGGGCGGGCATTGAAATGCACTGTAAAAAAAAACCTAAAGGTGCTCTACCAAATATTCAACGCTTAGGGAGTCCTGTAATTGTTGATATATTTTAAGTATTTTATGGGAAAAATACCAAAATCATACCAGAGGGGGGTCTCTGGGTTTTTCTTTCAGTGTAGTACATGGGTTACCTGGCGCTGGTCTCGGTCTGGAGGCGGAGTCGGAGTCGGAGTCAGGGACTGCGACTGGGACTCTGTCTGGGGTCTGGGTCTGCTGCCTGGGTTGGAGTCTGCTGCTTGCTGGGGGGTGGGAAGGGGGGTGGAGGGGGGTTGGGGGTGCGCTATCATTGCACAAGTGCGCAAAATTTTGGACTCAATTCACGTGCTCTGCTGCCAAAATTGTTGCCTTGCCCAGGCTGCCGTCGCCGTCGCCGCCAACCTATGCGCTAGCCCCTCTCTTGGTCTCCGTCTTTCGCTCCATAAATTTGCACATTGATCGCCCTGTGGCCATGCCGTCGACTGCGCTGCCGCATGTACGTGTGTACATACATACATATGTATTTAATTCGATAACAGCGCAACGGTAACGGGAGTTCTGTTCGAAGGATTTTTACCCAACTCAGCGTAACTCTCTCTCTCTCTCTGTCTGTCTGTCTGTCTCTCCCTCTTCCCGTCCTGCTGCCAGCCGCATTGCACTCTCTCAAGTGCAGTGAAATAGTTGTGAAACACTTTGCCAAAGATGAAAGATAAATCCAAAAGGCAAATGGCAGAGGCAGAGGCAGCGGCATCGACAGCGGCAGCGGCAGAGCCAAAGGGAGACGAATATAATTTTTGCATATTCCATTCCCGAAAGTTTCGGCTTTAAGGCAGCGGCAGAGGCAGCGGCAGCGCAGCAGCCGATGGCGGAGAGCAGCTTTAAGAGAGTGCCAGCACACACTCGCACACACACAGAGAGAGGCACAGCTTGAAGAGAGCTAGCGGCGGCTGACCAGAATCGGTCACTGTTGCGCTCTCCTCTCCTCGCCGCCTCTCTTTCGCTTGATTGGCCCGGCAGAGCCCTAATCCAAGGTGTGTTATACGCACAAGGTGAGGCATGCCAGAGAAGGGGCCTAAGAGAAAGGGCCTCACCTGCGATTCACCAACCAAAGGCTGTGCATAATTTAAATGTCTGCCGCTGCCGACCGCCACCGACCGCCACCGACCGCCACCGCACTCTGACCGCAGCATTGTTCAATGCGAAAGAGAGAGAGAGCGAAAAGAGAACGGGAATTCCTCAAGCATCCAGCCACTGACGCTGTCAATAATTAAGTGCGAATCTTGATATGCCGTTCCTCCTTTTTCTCTCTCTCTTTTGCATTCGCTTCGTTTTGATGAAATTAAAAAGTTACCGCAGACCAGCAGCAAAAACAAACAAACAAATAGCCAAAGTGAATGCCACTCTCTTCTTCTCTTCCCCCGACGACCGTCGCCTGTCCACTAATTGTCTCTTCATCCCGGCTACGTCAATTGTCTCTCAATGCAGTTGCGGCCAAGGCTAATAGATTTATCATGAATCGTTTCACAGTCCGTTACGGTCTTTCTCTATTGTCTTGCACAGTTTTCAGGGATTTCTTTTTATTTTTTGTCTACACTTTAGACATCCAAGTGCTGCCTGATCCAGTCGTTGAAGTAATGGACCCTGGCATAGCCGTCGGGATAGGTGCTGCCGCAGCTGCCGTACACGAAGCCAGCAATGCCCACAACCTGATCGTTGTAGACGGCCGGACCCCCGGAGTCGCCATTGCAGGCTCCGTTGTCGGCCGGATGGAGGAGGCACAGCTCGCTCTCCACCCCGAAGTCGATCAGTTCGCCGCACTCCTCGACGGAGATGGACTTGACGGTGTTGTACTGCAGGTAACGGGGCAGATCCCCCTGGTGCTTGATCCGACCCCAGCCGGAGATGATGATGTCCGCCCCGGCGGGCGTGTTGGCCGTGGGCAGGGCGATGGCCTTGATGTTGTTCGAGTAGAAGAGCGGCGACTCCAGGCGCAGCAGGGCTATGTCGTTGAGGAAGTCGCCGTAGTTCTCGTGCACGATGACCTCCGCCACCTGGAGGAGGACGCCGCCACTGAAGCGATCGTTGGTGCCCGCACGGATCGTGAAGCGGCTGGCCGCGATCGGGGTATGGACACCGTTCTCGTCCGCATCGTTGGTCACGCAGTGGGCAGCCGTCAGGATGTAGTTGCGCGACAGAATGGAGCCCCCGCAGCTGTGGGAGCCGGCGTTGCGCAGCGACACCTGGTGCGGAAACTGGCCCAGGGCGGCATCTTCGCCGCCCACTATACGCCCGTCGATCCCACCGGAGGGGGCCGAGTGGCCGGCCGGCAGCAGGCAGCAGCCGACAACGGCGACGGCGATGGTCAGAGCGAATCCAGGGGCTAGCATGTTGCTTGGGCCCGGCCCAACAGCGGCACCCCCTTATATAGGGGATCGCTGGTCCCCTCCATATTCGATTGTTTATGGTCTGTCCACTCGAGCTGGAACTATCAATAGTGCTGGTTTCTAACGGCCTAAACACTCTCTGACAAGCACAATCTTATCTTCCACCTGAGATTTATATGGGCCTGTCCTCCCGTAATCTGTTCGACTGTCAGCGGGCCGATGTTGTATCAAGGCTAATTGTTTTACAACTTCTGGGCACACTTTTGTTGGGCGAAATTTCTTGGAACTGACCTTGGGAGGGGGGGGGGAGTCCGTCCTTATATGAACTAAGGAGAGAGAAAAAACGTTTCAGGGTCGCCATCCTATATTTGACTCAAATCGGCGTGAGTAACAGCTGTAATAGGACAACCGCCGCGCTGTTAGCATTCCAAGGTAACAGTATGTTAGTGCTGCCTGTTAAGAGCCAGCTACGGCTTTTGGCTGCTGCTCGCTGTTAACAGTCGAAGACCGCGCTCAGTTAACAGCCAGCTACCGCTTTACGTTGCTGCTCTCTGTTATCAGCCAGCTAGCGCTTAACGTTGCTGCTCTCTGTTAACAGTCTGTGACCGCGCTCTGTTAACAGCCAGCTACCGTTCTGTTTCTTCTGCCTGTTAACAGCCTGTTACCGCTTTTGGTTGCTGCTCTCTGTTAATAGCTAGCTACCGCTCTAGCTTGCTGCTCTCTGTTAACAGCCTGTGACCGCGCTAAGTTAACAGCCATTTACATCGCTCTCTGTCTCGCTCTCTCGCTTCTGTGCGCTCTTACGATCCACACGGCGCTCACCGTTTCATGGCGCGTAAGCTTTCTAAAGAAATACATGGAGAAGATATAGAATATTGGAAAGACTAAGCCCTCAAGTCTCTTTTGTTCGATATACATTCGATCGGTCCCCCCCCCCACAATCATTTCTTAAGAATCTATGATCTGAACCCTCTCTTTTGATATGTTTTTCTCTTCACTTGTCTCTCTATTTGTTGCACTGATGAATTTCCAACACCTCTCAACTGATTGTCGTCTGGTTACAGTGGATCCACGAAGTTAGCACTCACTTGATGGAACTCCTTTGGGCTCTGCCCGTGTCCTTGGCTTCACTTTTGCTGCCTTTCATCACTACAACACTCTCCACTTTCTATATTTTGGTGGAATACCTATACATATGCACATATGTATGTATGTATGTATGCACGTACGTGTGTATTTGTCAAGCAATTTCACTCTAAATTTGCCAATTATGCGCATTTTTTGAGCGTGACCCGAATATGCACACGCATATTGATACCGTTTTATCTATATAGGCCTGTGTGTGTGTGTGTGAGCCTTTTATCGGGCTTGCAACATTGTCCCGCGGCCCCATTGTGGCAGGGAGGGTTGCTACAATACATTTTTGGAACATATTTATAATGAGAAAAAAAATAGAAAAATAGAAAAATTTGTAATATTTTAAGATTATTGAATTTTTGCTTTTAATTTAATTTTTAAGTTTAATAATATAAAAATACTAAAGCGAAATCGTTTAAAAAATAATATAAAATTAAATAAAATTATTACAGAGTTTTTAAGATATTAATTATTAATTTAGGAAGAGGCTGAAGGTGGAAAATTCATAAACTTGTCTCTTTTTTACATAAATATATATAAAAAAAAAATCCCATTGGGGAGTGCCTTGTTTTTTTGGCGGAGGTCCTACCAAAAAGATTTCGGCCACCACTCGTGCATCTCTTTGCGTATCTGTTTTTGTGTCTCAATAATGCCTAATGTTGTTGCTGTTGCGAATTTTTTGGAAAACTTACAATATATTGGCATAATTTATACTTTAGCAGCATTTTTATCGCTGCGCTCGGCACGAAATGCACAAAATACTCTCGTACAATAAACAATGGGCCACGTCCACGGCCGAAGGACCCCCCCACCGTGCCCCCACCGTGCCCCCCCCAAAGCAACCACAAACCCATTTTCGGTGCATTTTATGTGCCGTTCTTTGCGTCACTTTGCGCCCTTTATTTATTTACGATTTTTGCGTGAGCCTCGTTCGATATTCGGTATTTTTTTGTTTTTCGTTTTATTGATTTGCAATTTATACAGGCCCCCCTCCCCCCCCACACACACACACACTCTCACAGATGTGTCATCATCACAGGATCAGCATCAGGATATGAAAGGACGTAGGCAGGAGGGGGCTTCATTAATTATGGCCCCTCCTTTTTGAGGGCGAAACGCCACTGACTGTCACAGCCATCAATCATTTTTAGCATCATTTTTGTGTAAATAATTAATATACAAAATAATCATAAAAATAAAGGATTATTCGGTTTTTGACGCAAGATGACTGCAGCGATAAAATCCACGAATCCCAAGACTTTCTCGAAAAAGATACAAAGATACAACGTATTTGGGCAGGCTTCCTTGGGGACTTTTTTTTTTGGTGGGTTTGGGAAAAATATCTTAAAAATAATACAATTCTAGCAAATTCTTTTTCAATCGGAAATAATAAACAAGAATGGCTGGACGGACAGCGGATGAGGCAATCTTCCCTCCCTCCCTCTCCCTCTCTCTCTCTCTCTATCTCTATCTTGCTCGCACTCCTTTTCGACTGTCATTTTGGGATCAATGTCTGTCTGTGGCAGGGAGAGGAGGGCCCCTACTCCTACGATAGATTGTTGATACCGGCATTGCATATTTACATGGGAGTTTTTAAATAAAATTGAGCATCGAATACTACTTTAAATACTTGTGTGTGTGTGTGTGTGTGTGTGTGCGAGAGAGAGGGAGACAGACAAGGGGAGACGCCGTGCGTTCAAGTGTATCGGCTTGCACCCACACTTCGACAGATAGGACTATTTATATACACACACGTACAATAAAATAAATATAAATATAAATATCTGTTATGAGTTTTTATTTAAATGAATTTTTCTGTGCCTTGACATTCCCGAAAAGTATTTCTGCAAACCGAAAGAAAATCAAGTCCCCACAAAATGGAATTTTATAACATAATTTTATTAAAAAATGTGTAGGTTTTTTTTCTTGAATTACATAAATTTATTTTTTATATGGGCAAATGAGCCAAGGGTGCGTGCACATTTTTTTATATTTATTTTACTACTTATATTTTTGCTATTATTTAAATATATAAAAAACCGAATATTTAATTTTCATGCTTTTTTTTGGCATAATTTAAAAATTCAATTAGTGATTAAATATTTAAATTTGGTAGATTTTTATTCTGGCTTAAAAAACTAAATACTTTATCTAGCTTTGATTTATTTAAAAAATAAATGATAAACAAATTTAAATGAATTTTTCTGTGCCTTGATATGCCCGAAAAGTATTTCTGCAGGGCGGAGCTTTAAAAAAGAATTCAAATCCCCAAAAAATGGAATTTTAAAACATATTTTCATTGAAAAATATATATGTAGGTTAAAAAATAAAAGAAAATTAAATCTAAATACATTTTTTTCTGCCCTGATATGTCCGAAAAGTATTTCTGCATATTAAGTCCCCACAAAATGGAATTTTAAAACATATTTTCATTATTTTCATTTCTTCATTTTTTTCCTTTTAACTATATATATATTTCAATAAATATATTGTGTTTAAATACTTTTACTATTTTTTTGACTACTTATATTTTTGCTTTTTTATATATTTAAAAACCGAATATTTAATTTAAATACGCCTGTCCTTTTTTTTCCCATAATTTCAGAAATTCAATTGGTGCTTAAATTTGGTAGACTTTTATTTGGCTTAAAAATTAAATATTTGATCTACCTTTGATTTATTTAAAAAATAAACAAATCAACAAAAAATACTACAAAATTGTTTTTTGGAATACATTGGCAAAAAGCCTCTACCAGGGGAGAAGGCGAGGGGCGGGGGGTAGAGCGAAAGAGACAGACAGAGAGAGGGAGGGAGAAGGAGGGGGAGGGAGGGGGAGGGAGGGGGAGACAGACAAGTGTAAGTACAGCTGTGTGTGGGGGGAAGTGTCGTCGGTTGGTGCTACTTTTGCCGCAGGAAGCGGTCGCAGCTGTGGGTTTTAAAATTTCAATTCATTTCCGTTGTGCATACCGTACGCCGTACACCGTACGCCGTACGTATACGCAACAACAGTCATGCAAAACATATACGGACACGCAACAACATTCATCCCAAAAACAACATATATACACACGCACACGGACACGGACAGAGGGAGAGCCGGACGGAGAGACAGACGCACACACAGGAGGCGCACACACACACAAAAAAAGGGGGGGAAAAAAACAAAATGCGGCTAAATGGTAGACAGAACCAACAACAGGAACAGCAGCCCTGCCAGGGTCGGGTGTCCTGGGTGTCCTGGGTGTCCTCGGTGTCCTGAACAATTTATGTGCCGAAAAGGCCAAATAGAGAGCGAACCTGAGGCCTGTTACCGGATCCTCTCAACCGCTCCTCCAAACAGTTGGAGCTGTCGAGTATTCCATTGGCAGGACTCGGACCAGGACCCGTACCAGGACCTGGCTGGGATACTTTTTTCTGTTTTAAATGTAAAATGCTTCAAGTCACAAAATTCAATAAATGCTCGGTGGCCAGTCCCTGTCCCTGTCTCTTTCTCTTTCTCTTTGTGGTGTGCTGCAGCAGTGGGCGTGGCACAGTGGGGGGGTAAATTGCATAAATGTATGACAAATGAATGCGTTGAATGCAGCACGGGCCAACAGCAGGTGGTGCATGGGGCAGGGTCAAAGGAGGCCACAGCATCGTTGAAATTAAACGATTGATGAGCGGCTAATGAGTGGAAAACGGCAAATGATACGATAGAATATAGCAGAAAGGACCCCCAACGATGAGTCCAAGATTGGCCATAATCCCAAGCCCAAACTGGGTGCAACAGCAAACAAATAACAGACACACAGGACAGCCTCCGATCACGTTGCATATTCCCCAAAGCCGCAGAGGCAGCATCGAAGAGCAAACATATATTTGGCCACGCCTAGGAATGAGTGGCAACAAAAAGGAGCTGCAGCTGCAGCTGGGGTCGGTCGTGGCCGGGGCCGGAGGTGCAACTTTGACCGCAGCAACTTTTGGGTCTCATAATTTTCCAGATTGTTTCTAGTGGATACACTTACCCAGGATATACCCACTCGGATAACAGGCTTACGTGCAGAATTTTTCCAGGCATAGACGAAGATTTTTTGGGGGCTTTTTGTAGGGAGTTTTGGGGGGAAAATGGAGAGGCCTAAGGTGGTTTTTTTTAGGGAGTTTTGGGGGGGAAATGGAAAGGCCTGAGGTGATTTTTGTAGGGAGTTTTGAGGGGCAAACGGAAAGTCCTAAGGTGCCTTTTTCTATGGAGTTTTGAGGGGCAAACGTAGAGGCCTAAGGTGATTTTTGTAGGGAGTTTTGAGGGGAAAATGGATAGGCCTAAGGTGCCTTTTTCTATGGAGTTTTGAGGGGAAAATGCAGAGGCCTAAGGTGCTTTTTGTAGGGAGTTTTGAGGGGAAAATGGAGAGGCCTAAGGTGCCTTTTTGTAGGGAGTTTTGAGGGGAAAATGGAGAGGCCTAAGGTGCCTTTTTGAAGGGAGTTTTGAGGGGAAAATGGAGAGGCCTAAGGTGCTTTTTGTAGGGAGTTTTGAGGAGAAAATGGTTAGGCCTAAGGTGATTTTTGTAGGGAGTTTTGAGGGGAAAATGGAGAGGCCTAAGCTGCCTCTTTCTATGGAGTTTTGAGGGGAAAATGGAGAGGCCTAAGGTGCCTTTTTCTATGCAGTTTTGAGGGGAAAATGGAGAGGCCTAAGGTGCCTTTTTCTACGGAGTTTTGAGGGGAAAATGGAGAGGCCTAAGGTGGCTTTTTCTATGGAGTTTTGAGAGGAACACGGAGAGGTCTAAGGTGCCTTTTTCTATGCAGTTTTGAGGGGCAAATGGAGAGCCCTAAGGTGCCTTTTCTATCGAGTTTCGATGGGACCACGGAAAGGTCCAATTATCGCCATTCCATCGGACTTGAACTCGTATCTTTTTGGGCATTAAACCCTGGACTTGGGGCTAAAACCTCCCGGTAACCGCAGATTCTGGTTGAAGGGTATCCCCCCATCGGTGTCAGGCCAGCAGCCCCCCTACCCTGTGTGTGTGTGTGTGTGTTTTCCGGGGAGACGTGCAAAGATTTAGGAAAAGTACTTGGGCAGCCAGCCAGCTCCCAGAGAGGGCCCTCTGCCTGGGCAATAAAGGTAACCTTCTTAATTTGTTATGACTGTCATTTTTGGGCACGTAAATGGGCGCGGCTGTCTCTCCAGTGACTCCCGATGCCCAGCCCCCCCCTCCCCTCCTCCCCCCCTCTACCCTTTGGCGCCTCGGGCGTTGTTGGCTCTCCATGCGGCATGTTTCGAAAGTTTGCTGGGATCAGCAGGGGCGCAGCCGAGTTGGAAATCTGTTGCATAAACAGGGTACAAGATCTTAAAGAGTTTGTGCCGGGAATCGAGGGAGTATCTGCCGCCCATCGATGGAAATGTTACCGGCAGGATGTTTATTCCCAGGAGGCTGCCAAGGAGGCTAAGCACACAAAAAACATAATTTGTTTGCTTGTCATTTTGCCATAATACGCTGACAGCAACACCCACAGGAGGTCCAGCAGGTCCAGCAGGATCCCCAGCAGTTGGCCAAAAGAAAAACTCGCGCTCACCACTAATGTGGTTTAATTTTTGGTCCAAGTGTGACGACGGCCACGAAATGCTCTTCGGACAGCAGCAGGTGCCAAATGTTTTTCGCCTGGCACCTGGTCGCAGGACCTGCTTACGAATTGGTTATTAGAGGCCAGGACACGGCTCTGTTTGTTTGTCCTGTTTGCTTTTGGCTGTTCTGGCTCGAACGAAAATTGAGCGCAAAATGCTTAACAAATATTTTATGACGTTCGCAGTTCAAACGCTTAAATGTGGCCAACATTGTTTTGGGCCTCGTATACCCCGTGTCCAGGCAACCCAGGCAACTATCTGGATGGGCAGGACCATCATCAGGCTTGAGTATGTCCTTCGTGGGGGCCACCAAGGGCCAGTGGAAATCTTGTGCCCTGAAAGGGTACCACCAGCTTCGAGTCCTGCCAGCAGGTCTAGCTTTTGTTGCTGGGAAATTACCCGCAACAGCAGGAGCACAAGGATGTGGCATGGGGCAGGGGGCCTGGGGGCAACTATTTCGTTGAGCATATTTTTGGTCTCGTCGTCGTCGTCGGCAAACAAAACAAAGGAGCGTCGAGAAAAGGCTGTGTGCTGCCGAAGGACCAAAAAAAAAAAAGAAAAAAAACAAAAAATTGTTTGAAATTCCCCAACAAAGCATTTTAACAATTTGCTGACATTATAACGGCGACAAGTTGAGCGAAGTCAATAAACTGTTAACTGAAACTGTACAAAAAAAAAAAACAGCCAAAAGAACACTATTTATATATACGATACAAGGAGCAGGAAAAATGGCGAACAAAATGCGACAAAGTGAAAAAAAAGTGCTGATAGTAATAGACTGGAAAGACGTGCATCAATAGCGCCTCAAATGCCCCATAACATTTCTCGGTCAGCAGGGGGGGAGGGGGGGACCGTGTCATGGGATTGACGAAAAAGTTTTTAACGAAAATTCCCGCAGCAGGCAGCATCAATGTTTGGCAGCTGGCAGCATAAACGGCATGAAACTTCATTAAAGCGATAAAAATCAGAAACCCCTCCCCAAACCACCCACCACCCCCCTACCACCCTAGCCAGCCAGCAGGCAACTTTAGAGCAGAGCACACAGACCTGTGGGTGTTCTATCCTCATGGCTGGAAGAAGACTCCAATCGGAGTCCTTGAACCAGTCCACCTACCCGTTGGACAGAGGAGGGCAAAAACCACAGCGCCAGACCAACAGGGACCGGCTCTCGGCGAATCAGCTATGCCCTGTAAAAACAACAACCGCCGGAGATGGAGCTGCAGCTGGAGATGGAGTTGGAGGATCCAGGGCGGGGAATGGGGGCCGCCCAAAGTTATTAAATTTGCCCCGGCTTGTTTATGGAATAGTTAAATGGGATGCCTGACAAGACCAGAGACCGGAGACCGGAGTCCAGAGTCCAGAGTCCCTTTTGCCATGCAACAGATTCCAGCACCTGATTTGTGTGTGTGTGTGTGTGTGTGTGGGGGGGGGCGGTGGGTCCCAGCCCCAAGTCATAGACTTATGACGAATCGAGTGCAGCATGTGCATTAATTATGGAACGGATCAAAAAAACACACATGATTTAAGGGGCAGCTGCTGCCGCAGATACTACAGCATTTTTCACACGCCAATGATGGACATTGATGGACAATTATGTGCTGGAATGCCCCCCTCAGGCATTCTAGGGGGGGCCCCAAAATATATCTGTAATTTAATAGCTTTAAGATTTTTCCAGGGAAACATTTTTAATTTTTTGAACAAATTGAAATTAGTCTCTAATTAATTAATTATAAAAAAAATAAACTACAAATGAATACAAATGAAAATAAGTCTTTATAATAATTTGTTGTTTTAATTATTAAAGAAATTTAAAATAAAAATAATTTTTCGTTAAATGCATACATATGAAAAAAAAGTTATATTCAAAATTATTTATATTATAAAAATTATATTCACTTATTATAATATACTTTTGTTCTCATAAAAAAAAATAAATAAAAAATGTATGTATTATAACAAAATTTCAAAAAAAAAAGTTATACCAAATAAAAAAAAGTTATTATAATAATTGTTTTCTTTCATTTTTAAAAAATTTTAAAATAAAAGAATATGTATGAAAATAAAAAGTATTCACAAAAAATGATATATTACAAAAATAAACATTTGTAAATTAAATTGAACATACAAAATTAAAACAAATAATAATTAGTTGTTATAATAATATTTTGTTTTAATTTTAAAACAAATTTAAAATAAAAACATGTATGAAACAAAAACAAAAAACTATTAAATAAGAAATATATTATAAAAATAGTATTTAGTTGCTATAATAATTTTTTGTTTTAATGTTTGAACAAATTTAAAATAAAAAAAATATATGAAAATAAAATTTACAACAGATTTACGAAATTATATATTAAACAAATGATATGCAGTTATTAAACTTCAAATAAAATAATAAAAAACATATATGAAAATACAAATTATTATATTTAAAATTAGACAAAAATATTAAAAAAATAGTATTCGATTTGTATTACAAAAAAATGTAGAGATTATATATTATGTATGTATAAATAAGTATGATCTGCATCTAAGAACTTGTCCCACTGAAAGTACCCCCGGAGGCAAAATAATGGAACAATCTGGCTCATCTTTCGATGCGATATGCTCGACCATGAGGCGGCTGGTAGCGACCAAGGCTGGGAGCCACAAAGGAAAGGCATCCTTTCAGTCATATAAAAAATAGTGGCTTCCCCCTGTGCAGGCAAACAAATGGGGAAAAGCGTGGGAGCCGGGGGAGGCCGGGGGAGGCCGGGGGAGGAGCCTGAGACTAGCATAAAAGAAATCAACTATTTTGATTGAACGCACACACACATGAGTGCACAGGAGCTGAGCAGCGCACAGGATAACAAAGATTCATAATTACGATAAACAACGAATGGCACTGGTCCCCACAGAGCGAAAATGTGGCAAGAATCCACAGCTCTAAAGATAAGCAAATGCCTCGCCCCGGTTGGGGTTTCCTTTTTGTTTGCCACCCCGTTGATGCTGCTGCTGCTGCCTTGCGATAAATCACAGGGGGATGCCTCCACCATCTTGAGGGGGAAAAAACCGAGATAGAGAGCCCCAGCGTGGTGTTTTTTTTTTTGTTCTGCTGTGCTCTTAATTGATATCGTTCGGCCATGATTTTAATTGAACAGTGGCTGGCCATAAACCAGCTAAAATTATCCCTACACATCCCATTCCACTGCCCGTAAACGCCAGGGAATTGCTTAAAACCAGATAAAAGAGAGATGGCCAGCGAAAACTTTTCCTGGCCACATCCTGGGCGAGGAATCAGTCTTGAATTGAGGGAAAATGGGGACCAAATTTAGTGAATTTTTGCCATCGCTTCTGGGAACAGCCTTCATCGGACGGACGTGTCTCGCTGGTTGTTTACCCAGCAATTAATTGGATTATCTAGCGCTGTATTGTGCCACCGCACAGCAACAACAGCAGCAAAATAATTATAATTATAATTATTTTGATTTTTATTTTTATTTTCATTCGCATACAATAAACACACACACACACACACACACACACAAACATATGTGCGCACTGATACGTGCGGATAAAAAAACTGAGGAGTGCAGAAATAATTAATTAAAAATTATTATCTGCCATGGAGGATCCCCCAACGAAGGCCAATCAATCGATGCGATGCGATGCCGCATCTGCATTGCCATCTTGGCTGCCATTTTGCATTACGGGTGGCTCCTGCCACTTGTCAGCGGCATGGCATTTATGAGGCAGTGCCGCCCTGCCATGCCCACCGAATGACAATGCAGAGAGGAGGCTGAGGGGGTGGGGGGGGGGGGGGGGGGGGGGGCTGCTTTTCATCGCATGCTGTGCCTGCGCTTTTCATCTGCATCTGCATCTGTGTTTGTGCCTGTGTATCTGTGTGTGCTTTGGTCAAATGTGTGTTTGACATTTTCGTTATGTTCGGTCCGGGTTCTGGGCTCCGGGTTCCGGGTTCTGGGGGGGGGGGGGACACACACAACGTGCACCATTTAATGCAACCAGCTGGTGATGCCGCTGCAGCGTACTGCTGCTGTTGCTGCCACACTTTTTGTGGCATAAACTGCTTTGGCTTTTGCATTTTGCATGAAATTTCTCAAAATTTTGTTCATTTGTTGAGGTTGTTGTTATAATTTAGTTGGAAAATTGCTGTCACACCCATACAATCAAGCGCACACGCACGCACACACACCCGCACGCAATTAACCCACTGACGACCGTCGAATCCATGGTCGGTCCCCTCTAAATCGAATTAAATCAACAAAAATATTTCCTTTTTATTTTTTATTTACAAATTTTTTTATACATATTTTTAAACACAAAAAATTCTTTATAATAAAAAAAATAAATTAAAAAAAATTATTTATAATGATATAATTTATAATTTTGGTTCTATATTTTTATAGATTTTCTATAAATTTTTGTATAATATTTGACCGTATAATAAAAAAATGTTCTTTTTATTAAAATTAATTTAAGCTTAAAATTGCGGTTTCCTCATCTTTGGGTTTAAGATTTTATAAAATTCAACTTTTATTTCCCCTTAATTGTATTATATAAATTATACTATTTTTTTTTTAATTTACATTTTTTTATTATTTAAAATTTTTATATATTTTTTTTTAACATTTTGCACTAATATTTACCACAGAATAATTTTGCTCCCAAACGGGAATATTTTATATTTTTTATAATATTAAAAAAACAATTTTCTTTTACTAAAATTAAATTACGCTTAAAATTGCGGTTTCCTCATCTCTGGGGTTAAGATTTTATAAAATTCCAATTTAATTTCTGCGCCAAAAAACAAAAACAAAAAAAAAAAAAAACAAATGAGAAAATTAAAAACCGAAACTCATTCGCTTACGCGCTTTCGCTTGGCTTCAGTTTCTGTTTTCAGTTTTCAGTTTTAGCTTTAGTTTCTTTTAGCCAACCGCCCCGTCCCGCCCAGTCCCGCCCCGTCCCGCCCCATGCCACCCAGGGCACCCCTGTCTAGGCCAATTCCATGGCCATGGCCAGGGCCAGTAGTCAGACGGACGGTCTGTTTTTTTTTTTTGGTGTTTTTGTCAGAGTGTTGATAACATTTTAGGCCAGTGTCCAGAGCGGTGGGGGAGGGGGAGGGGCAGGGCGACGGGGGTCTGAATGCCGAAAATGGGTTTTTGGCCTGGCTGCAAGTGTAATTTTAGCCAAAACGCGAATAGCGAATTGCGAATTGGATTGCGGCTTATAAGCACGTTTATAAATTACTGATTCGTCTATGAACTAGTCTGCTATCCAGAGCCATGGCCAGACACGGACGCGGACACGGACACGGAGCCGTAGTCGTGGCCGTAGCCGGAGCCGTAGCCGGGGTTTATGTCAGCAAATGAATAAATTAAATATTCCATCTCCATCATTGAAAATGCCCCCACTCCCCACCCACTCCCCCCCCACTATTCGTGCCCATGTGTGCGTTGGCTTAATTAACTTTTTTTTTCGCATTTGCTTTTGGCAGATTGTGAACTCCTAAAAATTGAATTTTCTCTTTTGTAATTAATTTGTATTAAAAACCAATTTTCAGTGCAAACGAGAGGCCAACACTGGGCCAGAAGATGGGTTGATAGCCAAAACCCCGGGCAAAGGCTTAGTCCGGCTTAGGCCCTGTCATTCTGACCCTAATACTACAACTGACTTTTGCCATTTGGTTGATTGCATTAACCAGAATCAGGCGTCTAAAAAATGCGATAACAATTGAAATGGTGTGTCCTTTGGAAGGGGTTTAGAATAATGGGGATTATGGCATTCCGTCTTTTTCATTAATCCTCCTACAAGGAGACCTTGTGTTCCTAAGATTATAACAAATTAATATTAATATATATCCATGCAGACAGCAAGCGAAATATTTGATTTAGAAATATTTCATATATTTATATATATATTTTTAATTTTTCATATTTCGATTAAATTTCCCACAAATTTAATATCTTATATTTATTTTAAAGTGCTTTAGACTGAACAGACTTTTTAATACACAGACTCAATGAATTTTGGATGGGAAATATCATTTTAAAAATACAAAAATATTTGTTTAAATATTGCAAAAATATTTGTTTCAATATACCATTCTTTAATTTAAAAAATTAACAATTGAAGTTCTAAATCAAATTTTTTTTTTACATTTTTTTTTTTGTTTTTGAAGGGCTTAAAATTAATATAATTTATAAAAAATTAATGAATTTGGAAAAAAATATTTTTGTAATAAATTTTTTATATTTTAATATTTTTTACCAAATAAAATTGTGTTTTTTTTTTATTTTATTTTGTTTTTGAACCTTAGAAAGTCGACATTTTTATCGATCAATGGAATAGACTTAAATTAATCCAAATTAATTAATTAATTAATAAATGACAAAGTTTTTCAAAATCTTTATATTAAATTAAATTAATTAATCTTTGAAATAGATGTTTAAATTCTGTTAAATAATGAGTGTAGAAATGACTTCGTAAGCTCGACTTGTCATTGAATCAGAGAGGGACTTCAAATAGGCCAGGGATTTGTCTCTCTTCAAATTGTGTTCCTAATTGTGTTTCACTTTACGCGAGGGCCCTCCCCATAGGTTCCCTATAATATTTAGATCTGGGGAGTAAGGTGATCTACTTGTTTACCACTCTGGCAGTATGGATTGGGGCATGGTCTTGCTGAAAGTTCCAATGTGATGTCTCAAAGATTTCGCATTTGTAGCGAATGGAATCGCTTTTCAACTAAATATTTCATTCAAATATGAAAGTGTTTCTTTTTGTGATATGAAAAGCAATCGCTTGGATCCTAATCTCCGACCAATTCAAATCAAAACTTTCGCTTTTCAGTTTTGCATTCCAATTTCCGTTTCACTTTCCAATCCTTTCCAAAACTAATTAAAAAATACATTATTCAAGGCATTGTACAACAAAAATATTGAATTTGAAATGAAAACCCCCCATCCCCGGAGAGGAGATGAGTGTGGGTTTCCCTCTTTGAATGTGGCATTCGTTTATCGTCTCGTTTATTTCAGTTGCAGATACATTAACGGCCTTTGCATGTGGCAGGAGCCGAAGCCGAAGCCGAAGCAGGATCAGGAACAGGACCGCATTGAAGGGCATCCGCAGTCCAATAACCGATTAATAAATATGCGCAAATTTTATTTTAATGGGAGAGCGAACGAACGAACCGCCAATCCACACGTGAGTTATGACCTGGCTGGAAGCCTCTCGCGTTTTTGGGCCATGGGCCTTTTATGGCCATGGGAAGTTGCAAAATTGGCCACAAATCGTGCGAAAATAGCAAACACTCGACTGGCCTTAGGTGTTGGTTTTTTGGTTTTTGTTTTTGTTTTTTTTTTGCCGAAATATACAGGCCGGAAAAATCAATTAATTTAAATATTTATTGCCACACTTGTGCCACATTAATTCGTTGATTCGCCTCAATTTTTGGTGTGCAAATGTGTTGGCTACAAAATGATTTATGCCATGGATTTTGTGACTCTGCAAAGATGCTCTTAATGGATTCTCCATCTCCCTTCCTCTCTGTGTATTTGCTTTTGGGGGCAGAACTGGGTCTTGGGTGGGATGGTTCTCATCGGAAAGGTTAGGTGTGTTTCGGCCACAAATTTAAACACTTCAAAATTGTTCAAAATTCTTCAACTAAAATGAAAACGAGTAACGGACTTTCCCTCATTAACTGAAGAATTACTATATTTTTATGAGGGATATTTTCAATGTACCCACGTTTATAAATCAATAAATAGATTCAGATAATAACACAAAATATATTAAAAAATTATATAGTTATAATTATATAATATTATATTATATTATATTAAAAATTATTGTAATTATAATAAAAATAAAGCAAAATAATAAAAAACTTACAAATTATACAAATAACATAAAAATAAGAAAAATAAAATAGGTAATAATAATAAATATATAAAATAAAATAATGAAAAGAATAAAAATAAAAACAAAAATAATAAAAGAATAATAATAATAAATAATAATAATAATAAAATAAAATAAAATAATAAAATAAAATAATAAAAAAAGAATAATAATAAATTAAATTCATAATTATAAATAATTATAATAATAAAATAATACAAAAAAATCAAATAAAAAAAATTAAAATAAAAAAAAATATAATAAAAAAATAAAATAGAATAATAAATAAATAAAATATAAAAGTATAAAAAAATAATAATAATAATATAATACAAAAATAATAAGAATTATAAATAAAACACAATAATATGATAAATTAAAAAATACATATAATTAATTAAGCTCCAAATGCATTTCACATGAGGGGATTGTGCCCCAACCTTGCGTAGAGCATTCAAAATTCGTTGCGATTTCATGCCATGTTTTGCCACTCGCTTGTTTATTTTCTTTTGGAGATCTTCCGCCTCATTTGGTTCATTTTTGGCATCAGCACTTGGCATTGTTGTTGGAGCGAGCGTTTTGAATGGCAATTAAGTGGAGGATGAAAAACATTCTGCACACACAATCATAAATACGTGTAGGTGTAGGTGTGCGTGTACGTGTAGGTCGCAGAGAGACAGCACTTGGGCAACTCAATTTGCACTTCATCTGTCTATTCTCTCAGTATCTGTATCTGTAGCTGTATCTGTAGCTGTAGATGTATCTGTAGCTATGCGTGTGTGTGTGTGTGCCGTGTGCTGTGTGCTGCTGGTAATTGCTAATTGATTTTGCCATATGCATTAGTTGATACATTTATAATTATGCTTTTCAATTGTCGGCCATTTGAAGTGCTTGCAGCTCGATGAGGCATGAATCTTAATGCCCCCCAAAAAACATTTCACCATTCCGGCATCGGCATTAAGTGATTATGGGCTCGGGAATGGGGACTCACAATTGGGGGACTGTCTGTCTGTCTGTGTCTGTGTGTCTGTGTGTTGCTTTAATGCGGATGCCATGCAGAAAAACCACTCTAAACTTTATTAATTTTAATTAAAAACACTCGACTCATTTTGAGGGTTAAATGCTCTTCCACTTCTATGTCTCGCTCTACCGCCCTGCCGCCCTCCCGCCCTACCGCCCTCCAGCCCTCTCGACCAGAACTTCCTTCTGGCTCTTCTTCGGAACGCCTCTCGGCTGCCGCTGGTTTTTATAAGCCACAGAACACTCGACTGGCCAGCAGGCGGTGAGAGCAGTTAAAAACAAGAAAGCCATCAACAAGAAAACTTACTCCTTTTTACACAAACGAGGCCGCCACGATTCGCAGAATGCTCTATCCAGGGATACGAATTTCAAGAAAATCTCTAAAATAAAATAAAGAAAAAACTTAACTAAAATAAAAAAAAATAAAATAAAAAATAATAAATAAAATAAAAAAACAAAATTAAATAATAATCTAATTTCAGGTAAATCTAAAAAATTAGAATAAAGATAAATCTAAAAAAAAAATAAAAATAAATAAATTAAGTAAATAAACTAAATTAAATAATAAATCGAATAATAATAATCTAATTTCAAGTAAGTCTCCAAAAATAAAAATAAAGAAAAATCATAAGTACAATTAAAAATAAATAAATAAATAACTTCGATGAATTACCTTTTAAATCTAATAATAATAATCTAATTTAAATTAAATCTCAAAAAATAAAAATACATAAAAATCTTAAGAACAATTAAAAATAAATAAATAAAATAAATAAATAAATTAGATCAAATAATAATAATATAATTTCAAGCAAATCTATAAAACAAATAAAAATAAATAAAAAAGAAAAATCTCAAGTAAAATTAAAAAAAATTTAAATAATAAATAAATTAAATTAAAAATTCAAAAAATTAATCAATTAAATTAAATAATAAATCTAATAAAAATAAAAAAGTCCATTAAGAATTGAATCTACTAAAAATCATTTAAGAACGTGTATAGAAGAAAAAAATATATATTAAATATATACAAAATATTAAATTAAATATATAAAATATGTTAAAAAATATATATAAAATATATAAATATATATAGTACATTTAATATATTTATATATATTTAATATATTAAATTATATATTTTATTGAATATTAAAGAGCATCCCCTCGTGTGCACAGCGAAGCCCTCGAAAATGTAGGTGAAAAATCTGTGCTAAACTTTTGTCCAAAAGGCGTAAGACGTTTTGTGTATTTGCCGGGTCCAGAGGGTGCCCAGGGGACGAACAAGGGTTGCAAAGGGCCCCCCAGTGAAGCGGCAGAGGAGGCTGGGAGGCGGGGAGGAAGCGCCACGAGTTTCTTGTTTATTGTTTTGACGGCGTGCGCGGCAGTTGGTCGCTTAGGGCCATAAAAAGCAAAGGTGCCACGACAATAAACAATAAAGGAGAGCCGGTGGTCCCCAGCAATTGTTTTATGCAAAAATGTACAGCTTAAAAAAGGAATTATCTTTATTAATAAACGAAGAAACGAAGGAAAAAAAAAAAAATCAAATGGACAAAATGGAATTATGAATCTTAAGGCCTAGGACACTCTACGAACTACATGGATACTCTAGATGGCTAATGCTGGGATCTCAGATCAGGTGGCTGTGGTCGCTGGGACAGTGGGCGTGGCACTGGAGGGCCTGGCCACACGGCTGAGCGGGCCCATGCAGCTGAGCAGAACGGGCAGAAGGATCAGTCCGTGGGCGGCACCGATCAGAACGATGCCCAGATACATGCGGAAGTAGAAGACCTGAAAGACCTGGGAGTTGGAGAAGCCCAGGATCACGATGCCGGCGAATTTGGTCAGCGTAATGCCCGATAGGACGCTGCTGCCCGTGACGTTCAGCGAGTGACGGGCCCGCTCCTGGGCCGTGCCCGGGGCCCGCTTGAACGACCTCACAATGTGCGAGACGAACTCCACGCCGATGCCCACGCACACGACCAGATTCACCAGCGAGATGGCATTCAGATTGATGCTCCAGGCCCACATCAGGCCGCCCATATTGATGAGGATGCAGAACACCATGAAGAGCACAATCAGCGCGGACGTGACGTCCAGCCCGGTGATGACCAGCGTGACCACAAAGATGGCCACCAGCGACAGGCCCAGCGAGAAGAGGGCGTCCTCCCAGATGGTCAGATACTGCTCGTAGTAGATGTAGAACACGCAGTAGCCAAAGATCTCGGCATCCACCTGGTTCTCGGCGAACATGGCGTTGATCTCGCCCGCTATGCGCCGCACCTCGCGCAGCTGCGAGTAGAACTCCTCGGAGGTCGTCGAGGTGGTCGAGTACTGCAGGAAGTACGTGTCCTGCACGGTGGACATGCCCTCGTCATCTATCGTATAGATCACGGCCTGCAAAGTGCCACAAAAGGTGAGTCTTTAGCTTCTTTTGGGGGCTTCTTTTTTGTATACTCACGTCCGCATAGGAGGCTCGTCCCGCCTTGGCGCACTCCGCATCGGGCAGATCGAACAGGAAGTAGGGCAAATACTTGCTGAACGTCTCCGGACTGGGTCTCAGGCCATCCTCCGTGAACTCCCGCTCGCAGGGCAGGCAGTCGTCGCTCTTCGAATCTGGAAAGGGCACATATCATTGGGTTTCTATGGAATGGATGGCTGGCACTCACTGCTCGAGCAGAAGCCTTGCGTGGTTGTGTTGTATTTGCAGCAATCGACGATGGCCAGCCAATCGATATAGTCGTCCAGCCAGGAGGAGGCGGGCCGGGCCAGGCTGGTGATCTCCGGGTAGCGGGACTGCGTGTAGAGCTGGACGGACAGCGAGTTGTTGTTGCACTCGACACCGCCGCAAATGAGATTCTGCTGCTGTTGTTCGGTGAAGTTGACGCCGGGCTTGAGCACCCAGTAGACGGGGGCGCCCATGGCCAGCAGGTCCACCATGTAGCGGAAGTACTTGACCACATGCGAGTCCTTGGGCATGGACATCTCCTGGTCCAGGCCCTTCTCAATCGAGGGCACCACCATCAGCGACAGGCAGGTGATGACCGTGAAGATCAGCAGCACGGCCACTTTGACGGGTCTAGGAAAAAACGAGGGAAACTAGAGACCCTACGATCGTTGATCCCTGATCCTTGTGGCACTTACTTTGAGAGCAGAAAGGGGGAATAGAAGTTCTTGAACATCTTCTCCAGCAGGCCCACATCCTGGGGCTCGGGCTTCTTCTTGGTCTGCACGCAGCACAGCATATCCAGGCGTCCGTCGAGCACGCGCCTCTGATCGATGGCCATCAGGGCCACAAAGGCGGTGATCTGGAGGAGAAAGTCGAACAGGATGGCCGCCGCCGCGTACATGGCGAAGGTCTTCACGGCCGGCATATCGGACAGGGCACCGATGGCAAAGCAGGCGAACTCGCTGCCGGCCGTCTGGAGGATCGACGGACCCACCTGGCCAAGGGCCTCGCCAATGGCCTCGTGGGTGGTCTCGAAGCGGCTGTGATCCAGCCGCTGGAACGTGTGCACCATGATGAAGATGTTGTCGACGCCGACGGCCAGCACCAGGAAGGGTATCACCTCGATGGCCAGCATCGTGGTGGTCACATCCAAGTAGCCCCAGAAGCCCAGACTGCAGGCGACCGAGGCCAGGACAATCACGATCCCGCCGATGGCCAGCATGATCCGCGACTCGAGCAGGAACCCCCGACAGCTGCGTATGCGACCCAGGGCGATGGCCACGTAAACGAACATCACCACGTAGCTGATGACCACAGTGCTCACCTCGCCCTCGGACAGCTCCACGATGGCGTCCTGAATGGATCGCTCAGCCATGAAGGCAATGTCCAGGCGATCGCTTCGGTACTCCTTGAGGTAGTCCACGAACAGCTTCTCCCACTTCTTGTTGGGCTCCAGCTTGGAGTCGTCGTTTTGGTTCTTGCCGAGGAAGGTCAGCACCAGCCCGGTGGCCATCATGTAGTCGGGATCCTCGCCCACGGCCACCTTGGGCATGCCGCCCACAGCGATGCCGGGCTCAATGGGGCCGCCATAGGGGCCAAAGCAGTCCTCCAGCATGGGTACCCTACACGGTGTATGGGAATGAGGGAATGAGCGAGGATGAGGGGTTGTGGGGTTGTGGGGGGGTACCTACCGCAGACAGTCTTCGAGCTTGTTCAGATAGTTGATGGTATAGCCGCTGTTGTCCACATACGAGTTGCTGAACACGTCCATGTCGTGCTGGAAGTAGCCGTAGATCGACTGAATCACACAGTCATCGACGGTGGCAGTTTGGCCGGCCAGCAGGACCGGTGCATAGCAGATCTTGTCGAGGCCCTCGCCCTCGGCCAGACCCAGCTTCATGATGTCCTCCTGCAGCTCGAAGACCTCCTTCAAAAAGCCGTACTCGAAGGCGGGTCCAAAGCTCAGCAGACCGCTGACAGCCTCGTGGGTGAACTGGCAAGAAACGGGAATCGGGAATCGGGATTAGGACCTGGCCGGACGTAGCTCTTTTCGGGGCTGACTTACATTGGTCTGATTGATGGCCTTGATGAAGATCTGGTTGGTGCGGTAGAAGGGCCCGAAGTGCTGGTCAAAGTAGTCCTTCTCGAGGCGCGTCTGGCTCTCGTCGCCGGCCCACAGCTCCACGGGATCCGTGGTGATGCTCATGTACCGGATGCCGTACGATATGCCAGCAATGGCCCAGGAGCAGAGGGCCAGGACCAGTACCGGGTGCTTGGCACAGAAGGTGCCCCACGCCCGAAAGCCGACGTAAAAGAACTCCCCGAACAGCGTGGGCATGCAGATATTTGGCGGGGCAGTGCGGCCGAGGGAGCCCCAGCATATGGCCACGGCGATGATCAGGCCCAGGGTCAGGGACACAATGAAGGTGACGCCGTACAGGCCGGCTATCTTCCAGAGCTCGTCCGGACCCGTGGGGGCATCCGTCAGCGGGCACGACTCCGGGCAGTCGATGCAGGCACAGGCATAGCTGTCGTCGTACCTCTCGCTGCAGTCCAGGGGAAACACCCTCAGGTACTCCTCGTCGGAGCCCTCCTCGGCATCATCGGACCACATGTACGTGATCTGGAAGGGCACATAGTCGCCGCTCACGTCGCCCATGAACGCGTACCATTTGCGGTAGTCGCAGGTCTTGGCATTGTAGGCGCCGCACCCCAGATCCATGGCCGGCCGACCCGTCTGGGTGTGCTGGATCCCGGCACAGCTGTTGTACACCTTTTGGACGGTCTCATCCGATATCCTGTACTCAATGGACTCCACATACTCCACGCCGTTCTCCAGAAAGCTCGTGGTGGGCGTGAGGAAGAGTGTGTGGTTCTTGGCACAGGTCATGGCGCACACAGTCTGGCCCATGTTTCTGGTGCATGTGGGGCACCTGGAGTACACACCGTCCGCCTGGGACAGGCCAGAGTCCATCGTAAAGATCTGATTCGCATCGCAGCACAGCACCAGCTCCTCCTCACCGCTCTCCCCCTTGTACTCCTTGTAGAGGGTGGGACAGCGGCGGGCGAAGACGGCCTCGGCCGCGGGACTGTTGAGGGCCCTGGCCGGGTCCGTGTCCGCCAGATTCTGCCAGTGGTTGCCAATCTGATGGCTCTGGCCGTACCAGATGCAGCCCAGCTCCTGCTCCTCCTGTGCCCTGCACGCCACTGCCAAGGCCATCAGGCCCCCCACCAGCCACAAATAATTCCCCTTCATTATCCCAGAGGAGTTTGAAAAAAAAACCGGAAAACCGAAACACCTTTTGGATCTGAGCGCGTCGAACATATCGTGCCGGCAGCACACCAATTACTAAACCGCACTGGAACACACACCTTGTCTGGGGCCCATCAGCCGGCTATCAATGGAGTCCAGTGGCGATATGATTTCCCCTTTCGTTGGGCTGCCTGATTGCCGGTGGGCTGTGGGCTTATCTCCTGCGATAAGCTTCTGAATTCTGACGGGCTCTGACGGGCTCTGATGGGCTCTGATGGGTTCTGTTTCTGTTTCTGTTTCTGCGAACAGCACTAATGGCTCTCCAATTGCCCTTATCGGCGGCGGATTAGCTTTCGGCTGGAGCTTAGGTCGGGGGCACATGGCGACAATGATCCTGAAGCATTCGTGAATCAGATTGCTGTTTATTTTATTTATTTATTACCAGCCATACAAAAATGTATTTAATAGTTCAAGATTACACATTTTTAGCTATTATAAATATTTACATTTCTTGAAAAAAATTAATTTAAATTGAAAATAATTTATATTTTATTATTTATTTATTTGAAACCCATGAGACCTAAGGCTTATCAATTAAAATTGTAATTAAATTAAATAAAGAATTTCTTGAAACAAATTTATTTAAATTGCAAATTTATTAAATTTCAATATTTATGTATTTAAAAAGCATTTTACCGAAGGCTTATCAATTAAAATTGTTAAAAAAATTAAATAACATATTAGATAAATATAGAATTCCTTGAAAAAACTAATTTAAATTGAAAATTAATTATATTTCATTATTTATTTATTGCAAAATCATTTTCCTGAAGGCTTATCAATTTAAATCGTAAAAAAATAAATTAAATATAGAATTTCTTAAAAAAAAAAAATTATTTAAAATGAAAATTTATTAAATTTTCTTATTTATTTAAAAGGCAACAGACCCAAGACATAAATATTAAAAACTCGTTAATAAAACGAAAAAAATAAAGTTAATCTTGCGAATAAAATTAATTTAAAGTCCTAAAAAACTAAAATCAAAACAGACGAACATCAAAGACTTTTTGTGATTTTTCCTGAAATTAAAAAATATCTAAAGGATGAGCTATATTACAAGAAAAATATTTGTAATTGTTAAAATTAAGAAATATAGAATTAAACGAATAATTGCCGATAATAATGTTGTTGATTAACGAAAAGGAAACTTGTTCAAATTTGTATATTATTTTCGATACCCATGACCAATGTTTTTACTAAAATATAGAAACTTATAATCGGCGCTGCTAAGCCCTCCCCAAAAGAGAGTAAAACACAGATCTATGATAACAGATCCCCCCGAGTTCTCCAGCAATTTCCAAGAATAAAACCCCCCTCTTTCATGGAAACCCGATGCCGTCCAATCAGCCACAGCCCAAAGTTTGATCGCGCTCAGTTCTGGTATTTCTCAATGAATCATTCATCCGGCCATCCACAGCATTGGGCCCTAGGGGAAGGCAGATAGCAAGACGGTGGACGGGACAGGGCCAAGAGTGAGATTAGGACTTAGTCGGCGACGTTGCCGTGCTGCCGCTGAAGCGGCAGTATAATTTTACGGCGCTGGAGGGTCTCGAGAGGTGCGACTTATCGTCGATCGCCCCGAATGTCGAACAGGTGTTCAACAGACGCCGTCACCCACAGTAGACAGAAAATAGCCGCCAGCTGCCTTCCACGAGCCACAGCCCAGCGCCCAGCACCCAGCACCAGCACCCAATACCAGCACCAGTGTGCAGCTCCGATAAGCCAAAGATATAAGCTCAGGTGTCGGCACAGGTGCGCTGCCCCAACCAGGTGGAAAATCGGCAAACCCTCTAATACATGTTTACTACTCGTAAAATCTCTGATAACGACGACTGCAACTAATTCGTGGAACCGTTTGGCAATCTGCACAGCTTCATAAATGATATATGATCACCCGATTTGTCGCTAATCCAATAAACGATGAGAACCATCGCCAGGGTCCGGCCTGAGCTGACTTTTATGGGTCTTACTTTCTCTGCGTTAGAGAATCAGCATCAGATTTGGTTGTTTTTTGGACTGTCTACCTCTACCTCCTCTTCAGTGAAGTCATTGCTGAGTAGTCTCATATTTAGCTGTTCCTCGAGGACATCCATGATCCAGCTCCATGATGTCGAGGCGGCGATTGAAGACGGTCCTCAACGGCCATGCGGAGACATCGCTCTTGGTTCCTCTATGAACCATAATGGACTTAAAGGGTTTTCCAAACCAACACAAAGGTCGTGGGATCGAAGTTAAAGCAGTACGCTGTGGCCCTTGAAGACCTCGCTGATCTCCAGAGTCAGCAGCATCCAGCAGAGCCAGACAGCTGGATCAGCCAGAGGGGCATCAGCATTTGAATAGGTTGGCATTACAGCATCATCCTGGATGGCAGGGCCGACTAAGAGTACATCGTTAAGTGACTTTTGAGCCAATCCTCAGCTTCATATAGGTACTGCCTGGTTTCCGAACAAAATGGAGAGGTATATAATGTATAATAGAGCGGTTCCTCCAACTTAGGCTTCGATACGAGGGACGTATGGCCGAGAGCTTCATATGACCGTCTCTCAATGGCTAAAAATCGAGTTCGAGCTTGGAACTTGGGTCTCCTTGGAAGACCCAGTGGCACCTTTGTGTGTTGTGTCCCTGAAATGGTCCTCACAGCGACGAAGATTTGGAGAAAATGGTGGCGTTTGGATCGACAATTGAGTCTACCTTCCATAATTGATGCAGCAACAGCCCAACCAAAAAGAGTCTTCTGCAAAGTGGGAAGATTTGGACCAATGCGAACAGCTAGAGCTCCATAGAAGGCTTCGGTTAGTCCTATAGAATGATTCTTCGGCCAATGGAGTGTTGGCAGATCTCACTATCTGGCTGGTAGGCAATAAGGGATGCAATTCCAAACTGGAGGGTGAGCGGATAGCCAGATGTACGTGACTTTATAGAGGTAGTCGTACGAGCCTTCAGGCTAGCAAGGAGGTCTCCTATACTACGAATTCCGATGTGTTTCGGTTACCTGAGAACATGCGTCAAGCAATGCTCTACCGCTGTTGATCATTTGCTGCGATCTCCTTAAGAGAATGTGAGCAACAGCGCTGTTAACACGCCACTTTAACAGTCTGTTACCGCTCCGGTTTTCAGGTTTGAGAACAGCTCGCTCTCACGATCCACACGGCGCGCTCTCGAGGGGCCTTATCTTGTAGAACCATTGAATAGCATTCACGAATGATCAGTATGGCATGGCATGGCTAGGAATGCACACTCTTCATCACTTTCTGGCCACCTCTTCCGTTTGCAGCCTATCCGTCGCTCGAGAAGGAACCATTTCTTTGTCGGAAACGCTTTAAAAATTAAATTATCAAAGATAATATAGATATAGATACCTTTGTTGGCTCCCTATACCCTATTTGGCGGTTCTCTTGAGAGAATTACCCTGGCGGATGATCTGGGTGTTATGTTAGACCCCAAGTTAAAGTTTTCCGACACACATTTCTACCATGGCAAATAAGGCCATGGGCGTGCTTGCGTTTAGAAAGGAATTTGAAGACCCCCATATAACAAAGACTCTCTATACCTCGCTTGTTTGTCCGATCTTAGAATCCAACCGTATAGAATCAGTATAGAAAAACTTGTTAGTCTTTGCTCTGCGGGGAATTGACTGGGATGCGGGTGTGGGACTCCCATCATACTCTAGTAACCTCCCTTCCTTACAATCCTTAACCGTAGAAAAATGCTTGGTGTGATATTTATGCACAACTTGATCGGGGGTGACATAAACAGCCCTGATCTGTTGTTCCCTCCACTTTGTAGATCGAATTATTCCTTTCATGAACCGTTTAGGGTCTTATGCAAGGATTATAATTCCCTCTACCGTATTATAGCCACCACTAATTCTCTTCCACCCATTAAATTACTAATCCTTACGCACTTTTCTAGTAATTAGTGTCCAAGAAAGGAAAAACGCTGTCAAATATTGGACACAATGATTCTTGGGTTTCGTCAACAGCTAAATATTTTCGTTCATAGTCCAATCGAGTGATAAGCTGCAATCAGGCTGATCTTTCGAAACGAATCAAAGCTTCTCTGGAGCGCCATATACGAAAACAAATAAATGCCTATTTAATGAAACTAAGATACCATTCCCTCAGGGGATGCAAAGAAAGGCTATTCAAATATCAATTCAAAGACAAAGTTTGTGGACAGAGACCTAGTGGATGGATTGCTCGAATCTTGGAGTCCGTATCTAATCGCGGCACCCCCTGCCGCCGCAGATCGTCGCCATTGAATGGATTTCCATGGGCTGGGAGTGGGTGAGTGCGAAAGCTTTCGGCTGGCTGTTAATAGACGACTGTTAAGCTTACGCTCTGACTCTCACTCGGGCCGCTCTCTCACTCTCTCACTCTCCCTCTCTCGCTCGCTCTCTCGCTCTGTTTCGCTCTCGTTGCAGCTGCAGCTGCTGCAAGCTTTGGTTTTATTTATTTTTTATTTGCCAGCCCAAAATGCTATTGAACTCTCACGCATTTGCACACCTACACACGCGCACACACACACACACACACACACCAACACACACATGGAAATACACAAATACTCTCACGCCCAGAAAAACCCACGTGGAGGCATGATATTTTCTGCAAATATAGTATAAGAAATAATCAAAATAAAATTAGAGTCGAGGCAAAAACATTCGAGGAAGTTGGCTTTAAAGGCACGACCAAGGCAAATCCACCGGCCGGACACGTGTCCTGAAAATCCCAGACCTACATCAACAAAACACCCGAAAACCGAGAAACCGAAGCTTACGCGGCATCGTTAATGCGCATCTGCAAAGCTCTCTTCTGCTCCCGGTGTCCCGGTGTCCCACTCTATCCCGTGGTCCCTCTGTAAGCCGCATCTGCTGCACCTGCACCCACTACCCTGTACTGCGTCCAAAGACATGCTCCAGCACCGCTTGGTACCCTCGAGCCAGGGCCTAAATAGTACTCGCTTAAGAAAATACATGAATAAATATTATATATTTACTAGAATATATCTTTTATCGTCAGAGCGGGCTCTAGAGCACTGCTTTGTACCCTGTATCGGGTGCCTCTCACTAGAGGGTCTCTTCATCCTTTAAGCACTCCTTCTCAGGCCCCTCTCTTTCTGCTACCCTCTACCCAGGGCACTGCTGTATACCCTGTATCGTATGCCTCTCACTAGAGGGTCTCTTTACCCTCCTTTGAGGCCCCTCTCTTCTTGCTACCCTCTACCCAGGGCACTGCCGTATACCCTATATCGTATGCCACTCACTAGAGGGTCTCTTCATCCTATAAGCACTCCTTTCAACCCCCTCTCTTTCTTCTACCCTCTACCCAGGGCACTGCCGTATACCCTATATCGTAGACCACTCACTGGAGGGTCTACAGCACCTCTTTATACCCTATATCTTAGGCCCCATACCCTCTACCCTCCACCTGCTTCTCCTGCTCCTCCTTGGCTTGCCTCAATCTGTGCCTGTTCCCGTTCTTTCTTCGGTTTTTTGTTTTTGTGTGTTTCCCCCACCTCTCTCTCCCTCTCCCTCTTCCCCCACTCTCTACTTCTGTTGTTGTTGTTGTTTTTTTGGATTTTGTGTTCATTCCAGGCGCATTCTGGAAAATTGTGTCAAGCTGACGACACAATTTTCAAATCGCATGCCCGGAGTTGCAGTTTTTCCCTGCTGCAGAGAGAGAGACGGAGAGAGAGAGAGAGAGAGAGTGAGAGTCGGGTCTCTCTCTCCCAAAAAGAGAGAGAGCGGGCTGGCTGGCTTCTTTTGCCGGCTCTTCGGCGGTGTGTGCACAAATAATAACGGTAATGGTTAGGCCGCCCGCCGTCTAACGGTACAGTAGCCCAACAGGAAGTGGTGCATTAACACGCGCGCCGTTATTCTTCCACTCAGAGCCGTGCTTTTAACCCACTAAAAACGTAACTTTTCTCCGCCTAATAATAATAATAATAATAACAATAACAGAGCGAGAGACAGAGACAGAGACAGACAATTGTGTGTGTGTGTGTGATAGAGAGAGGGAGAGGGAGAGTGAGTGAGTGAGTGAGAGTGAGAGCGGTATATCCAATGCGGCATTCGATTGCATCACCTTCCAACAAAAATAAAACAACAACTTTTTTGAGAGCTGCTGCCTTAACCTTTCAACCGTCGACGTCAAAACTATGACGTCGTCGCTTGCAGCATGCCACACCATCTCTCCACTCCTCTCTCTCGCCCTCTCTCTCTCTCGCTCTCTCCATGTGTGCGTGTGTGTGTGTGTTTTTTGGTAAATTCACAAATTTTGATTGCGGCAAAAGACGGGCACCCAAAAACATCGAAATACAAACAGAGGCCGGCTAAATCAGAGCGAGAGAGAGGGATAGCAAGGCAGAGAGAGAGAGGGCGAGAGCGAGAGAGAGGATGACAAAACGTGGACAGCACGTGCAGCAGTCGCAGCTTTTGTTGTTTTTGCTCGGCTTTCGGTGTGAATGCCTTCTGCACACGAGACAGTCGTTGCGGTCGGCGCCGGCAGCGCGGTCACTGTTAAAACTAACAGAGCTTCGGCTTACCATTTAACAGCGATCTCTTTTCGTTGCATACGCTGAGGGCAATAGGCAGCAGGCTTAGGGTTTAGAGTAGTCCAGGCTAAGACGGGCTCGGATGACCTTCTGAGGTTCAAAAACGCCGAAAAAAAGCCGGTCCTGCCGGAAGCACAAAAAGCTCCAGCTCTGCTCTCAACTAATGTTAAACTTAGCATACAACAGAGAGCAAAAGCCGAAGCAGCAGCAGCAGCCGTAGCCGCATCGAAGCCAGCTGCGACGCCGGCAGCGAGCGAATCTCTAACAAATTCGTGTCTCGTGGACAACAGCAATCGCATCTCGTGCTCATTCGTGTGCGGCCCTTCACCGCTAAGCGACGTGTGTCCCGACCATCGACCATCGACATCATCGTGCCATTCAAGCGGTCGTCGTCGTCGTCGTAGTCGTCGTAGTCGTCGTCGTCATCGTCATCGTAGTCATTCGTTCCCTGACACCCACAACCACCCACCCACCCACCCACTCTCTCGCTCTCTCATTGTCTGTCTGGGAACCGCATTCGTGGACAGGCTTCGGCTCTGCTGCTGCTGCTGCTGCTGTTCGGGGGGGCTCGGTTCGGCTTTTCCGCTAACCAAACGCTCGCCACGGGCCGTGCAGCAAAAACAGTTTACATTTGTTTTTCCGCGTGCGAGCACACGTTGACGGGTCTGTCTGCGTTCGAAGAGGCTCTTTTACATTTTCCCCCAACACACAATCCACTATCACCACTGGCTTTCCACATGCCCGTACCCGTGCCCGTACCCGTATCCGTATCCGTATCCGTACCCGTTTCGTTCTTTTATGTTTTTCCGTTGTGGTTTTTCAAAAACCGAAAACCCAAAACCCGCCTTACTCCGTTCGTGGCTTGTGCGTGTTTGATTGAGTGTTTCGTTTCGGCGATCCTGAAATTCTGAAACTCTGTTGCCGCTTCGGCGCTAATTTTAACCAAAAAAAACTTGGTAAAATTTTCCAAAAATTACCCTTAAAATTGTTCAGAATTCCCAGAATATTCGAGCAATTTTCAAGCCTCTGGAATGTTCCCAACTTCGTTTAGGACTTAAATTTTTCAAAGTTTTCGACTGGGTTTTTTTTCTCGAAAAAACAGCAGCTCCAAAAAAAAAGAGAGGCTTTGCCATTCGAAAAGTTTCGAAGTCGAGTGTTTATTTTTTGGTGCAACTTCTTTTTTGTCTGTCTTTGTCGCTGGCGCTGCCACTGCCGCAGCCGCAGCCGAGGCCGCATCGTTTTGGCGTTGCGTGCGAAGTTTTGCCGAGACCGGCCGACCGCCCGACCTGCCACGACGGAACGGAGCGGCCTCTGAAACGCGGAGTAAAAGCGGAGTCGAGTCGCATTCCGAGTCGTGTCGAGATCGAAGCGCCGAACGGAAGTGCAGTGCAAAGCGGAAACGGAAGCTGAAACAGTATTCCCACTTAATACTTGGCACGCCAGAGCGCACACACACACACACACACGCACACAAAAAGAGAGAGAGAGAGAGAGAGAGAGTGAGAAGGATGGATGGATGGATGGATCTTCCTGTTTTAATTATTTTTTGATTCTTGTCGCGCGATTTTCCATACGGCGAGAATTTTTTTGCAACATTTTTTTAACGTGTCTCTTTTTTACAATCTACAACAAAAACAACCAAATAACAACAACAACGATAGCAGCAACAACAACAAAAAATAACAAAAAAATACAAAAATAAACAACTAAAACAACAACGTGCGGTGTTGTAGGCTTGCCACACAGATCGAATGTTCAAATTATCAAATTCAAAACCAAATCATACAAAAATGATAATACAAAATGCAGTTGCAACAATAGTTACGACAGCAGCAAAATGTTGAAACCAATGCAGTGCGTGTGCATGATAAACAAAAGCCAAAAGCAACAACAACAACAACAACAGCAACAACAAAAGTCACAGGGAAAAGTACTTTGGACAAGTGAAAACCACCCGCTCGAACAATAAACACAAAATCGAACAAATCATGATCATGGAATGCCCCATAGGAAAGAGAAATCCCGCCCAAGAATCTCCCGGCTGGAGACCTGCCCCTGCCCCCGCCCCAGCGGCAGTCTGAGGATTGGCTCAAGGTGTGTGTCTATCCCCCCCAATCCCCCCCATCGTAGCACCCCCCGTGTGTATGTTTTTGTTTAAATGATTTTTGGCACTTCCGCTTTTGAGAAATCAAAGAATATTCCATACAAAAAAAAAAAAAACAGAGGAGGAGGAGAAGTATTTTCGAACACGACTAAAGTATTCAAATAATGGAATTCCAATCCACTATCAAGTGCGTGAACAATCCATAAATATAAATGAATGGAAATATAAATAAGTTTCGTCTAAATTTATATGGATTGTTCAACAACAAAATTTGATGGTTATAAATATGCTGAAATTATCTCATCTCATCGTATTTCATCAAATTTTGAATAGCCGCCGGTGCCGCCGCCGGTGCCACTCCCATTGGGACTTCAAATAAAAAGTTGGAGGCTTTTTAAACAATATAAATTATAGAATTTTATAAACAATTCTCCAGCGAACGTCAGCTGCTGTTTGGCCCAGACAAAAACATAAACAAAACCAGTCCAAAACGGCCAAGAATTACATTTGCCTTCAAAATAAATCTCGTTTTGATTTGATGATTTGTTCATGTCTTTCGGCATCGCTCATTGAAAACCCAGCGAACCACAGCACTAGATACATCTCCTCCATACAGCCACAGTTCCACATAGATCTCTCTCTCTCTCTATCTCTCTCTCTAGGTCCAGTTCTAGATCTCTAGAGACCCGTACTATTAATAATTTCCATGCAGTGGGGAGCGCTCTCCCTCTCCCTGTCCCTCTCTCTGCCCTGTTATGAGGGCTTAAGATTTTTGATATATGTCTAGACTTTTACAGCTAATTAGACAAATACTTTTATCTCTTGTGATGGGGAAATTCTCACATAGTATTTATTTGTTGCGGCAGCCTTAAATTATCCAAAGAAAATTTCAGGTATTTCTTTGAAATTTCCCAATTTCCCAAATGAAATTTTTGGCCAAAACTTAAGATTTAAGTGATTTTTTGAACATTTTTTTTGTATTTTAATTGTGTTAATTTCGGGTTTCGCGATACTCCTGTACTTTTTTCTACCAGTTAGGACTAAAAGTTGGAAGCTTTTCTTAATGTTTCTCCGAAACTAAATTATAAATATTTTTGCACCAAATTTTAATGATTTTTTCATGGGAAATAATGTAAAGCATTCTAAAAGAGGAAGCTACATATTCATGAGTTGTCTGAATTTTCATTGAGTACTCATTGAATCGTTTCGAATTTCCAGTACACATTTGCAACAACTCTTTCGGAAATTTATGAAAATAATTCATTAATTTCATGTCAGCGCTTTATGAATAATTTGCAAAATTCTGTCACCATCATTGAGGAGAAAGGAAATTTCCTTTCCTCTATCATGGATGACACCCACTGTCCAGGCCACTTCTAGGACCCCCATTGGCCCTATTAAATCATCAACTAAAAAAACAACAGTATCTGTATGCGAATGAGCAAAAAAAATCACATCAAAATGGATGCAATAAAATTAACGCAAGAGCTTTCATATTTAATATGCAAAAATATCACACACAAAAAAAATGTGGGAAAATGAGCAGAAAAGAACAAAAAAAAAATTGCAATAATTGTGCAATATAATGACATATGAAATTTCATTTCAATTCTCTTTTTGTGCCTCGTTATTCGTTATTTATTTATATAAGCGGGCTGCCCCAGCCGTGAAGAGGAAATCATGTCCATAAAATGCAAAATTTGTCCACAACAAAAAAAAAAAAAAAAAACAGTTAAAGAACAAAACACAAAAACTCACTCAATGGAAAAATGGGAAGTGAAAGGAAAAAACCTAAAAATAAAAATAACTTTCAAACAACAGAAATGGTGGAAAAATACATATTATAAATAAATTAAAATGAAATAAATTTACTCCATGTGCCATCACGAAAAATCATCACAATTTCAGTCCAAATATTATGCCTATTTATGCCTTATAGGGTAGCAGAGGGGTATATCGCTGAATTGGTGAAATGCCTCGTTTTTTAGGAAGGACTAAATGCTGGGGAAACAATTGTGAAAAGAGTGGCCTGGCCCTCAAATGAGTAATGAGTGTTGTTGAAAAAAGAGGGGTGCATCGGTTAATTGGTGAAATGCCTCGATGTTTAGGAAAGACTCAATATTGAAGAAAGCATAGCTTCAAGATCGACTAAATGCTGAACGACTATCATTCAAAGAATTGCCCTCAAATGACTAATGAGTGTTGTTGAAAAAAGAGGGTTGCATCGGTTAATTGGTGAAATGCCTCGATGTTTAGGAAATACTCAACATGGAAGAAAGCTTAGCTTCAAGATCGACTAAATGCTGAACGACTATCATTCAAAGAATGGCCCTCAAATGAGTAATGAGTGTTGTTGAAAAATAGTTTTTTTTCCATACTCAATGAATCATCAATTCATCAATCAATTGTATCTATTTCGAAGATTCATTAATGACCATCCGTCAATGATATTATTTCTATATATAGAAATTCTTGGCTATTTTTTAAACAAATCAAAGAATTGATTGGAGAATTATTCGTTTAAAATGTTTATACAAAATTTATATGGAAATATTATCTGAATATTGGAATTCTGAGACAAAATATATATAATTTATATAATATGTTGGAAAGATAAAAATCAGAAAAATATTAAAATGAACTATTTTAAATTTTAAAATAAAAAATAAATATATAGGAAAATTATTGAAAATATTGTAGGTGTGGTTGGGCGCAGAGCCTGTTGAATCCATTTGCTTTAGCACTTTTGAGTCTTGAGTCCGTGTCCGTGTCCATGTCCTGGGTGTCTGTCCTTCGAGTACTTTCGCTCATCAGGGAAATTATTGGTGGTGCTGCTGCCATCACGAGTATGACCTAATTTACAAGAGGAAAAAGGAAACAAAATAGCAGAACAAAAAAACTTACAATGCTAAAGGGAGAGAGCGACAAAGAGAGTGAGTCGCGGAACATCTCGCATATTTGTCGCTTTTTTTTTTAAGCCAGAAAAAATCCATATACATATTTAAATATATATGTATATCCAGAGAGAGAGAGAAAGGGGGATGGATGATGGGAGATGGAAGATATAGCTGCTGTTTGATATGGAGTTCCCCATAGATGTGACGGCAAAAAGCGGCATCGGGTAGCGGCAGAGGCACTGCATAATGGCAAATAATGCGGGCTAAAAACAAAAGTGACTGCTGCTGCTGCCGCTGCTGCTGCCGGTGCTGCTTCCTTTATTGTTGTCTCGACATATCCCCGCCATTGTTGGGCCTGCCTGGTCGCAGGACTGGCGTTTCGGCCTGCCCTGCCCTGGCCCGGCCCGGCCCGGCCTGGCCTCATTTGTCCCAGTTTAAATGGTCTTTAGGTCGAAGAGTGAATCAGATACATGCGATGGGGCACGAGAGCCTAAGTGTGGAAGAGAGACAGACAGTGACAGAGGGAGAGAGAGAGAGAGAGTCGCGCATTAAACCATTGCAGAAATTTTGCATGCATCGTATCTATGTGTTTTTGTGTGTGTTTTTGTGTGTGTTTTTGTGTGTGTGTGTATCTGTGTGTCTGTTTATTTGTTTGCTGTTGGCTTTGATTTGGTTTCTGGCCCGATGGCCCGATGGTCCTGGCCCTGCTATCGCCATCAAATCAGGCACACACAAGCATAATTGTTGCCTCTGTAGAAGTGCAAGTGTGTGCATGTGTTGGTGTTAGTGTAAATAGCAATTACAGGCCAACACTCTCTCCGTCTCTCTATCCTTGGCTCTTACTATCTCTTTGTCTCACGATTTAGTGGGTAAATACTATACATATGTACATATATATATATATGTATGTGCACACGAGTGTAATACTCAAACGAATGCCACGAAAACCAGAAAATGCACTGAGGCACACAAAAGACACCAACACCAACAGACGCACGGCACACAGCAGCTACAAGAACTGCCGAAACTCTAGGGAAAGAAATACGGAAGAATACAACATTACAACAACACTGAAAAACAATCAACAACGCCACCAGAAGTAGATACGTTATTACAACAACACTGAAAAAAGTCAACAACGCCGTCAGAAGTAGATACATTATATGTAGTACTGAACAAACAAGTCCGCTAACTTTAGTAGACAAAAAATAACAAATACAACCACAATTACAAGACAAATTGGAATAGAAAATCGAATTACAACAATTACGTCAACAACGGCAGGGACAATACTAGCAATTACAACAATGGAATAATGCCATAACAACAAAAGCAACAATTCCAACAATTTTTGTTACAAAAACAGCAAAACCAACAACAATTACAACAGCTACCACTTCTCCAACAATATTAGTGACTACTAACAGAGAGTAGAGTAGACTAGAGTTATTCCAACACCTGGAGCTACAACCATACTTTCACCAACATCGATTCCAACGACTGCAGCGACAATGAATTCCATTTGAGCAACACCAACACAAGCGTATTACACCAACGACTTTATAGACAGCCGCAACAAACGAGCTTCAACAAAAGTTTTGCGTGCTAGCAACAATTACACCAACAAATAATGTCGCAGCGACAGCGGCGAGCACTTAAGCGTCGCCAGCGCCCATAAGTATGCTTCGATAAGTGTGAATGAGCGTGCTTCGGGGCTCGCTGATGAGGCGATGAGACGATGAGACGATGAAGAGCAAGTGGAAGCAGACCAAGAACAAGAGATGGAGATGAAGAGGGTCTTGGGTACATAACGATGTACTAACTAAGTTAATGTGCTTGAATAACGAGAAGAGAAAGCAGAGGGCAAAGGGCACATGGAAAATATATCGAAGAGAAGTTTCGCCGAAGGTAGAATGAAGAATCATCATCAACCCCTTCACAAGAAGGGGGCCTGGGGATGCAATGTTTGATAATGGACGCTGGTCTCTGCGGCAGGACCTGGTCCTCCACATGCAAATTGCTGCAAACTAACGAAATTAGACAAAACAAAAAAAAACAGCAAACAAAATTTAATTACATAGTTGGGCACACAGGCCACAGGCAGCACCAGCAAAGGCAGCTCGTGGTGTTCTCTGGAGAATAGAGGAGCAGACATTGCATTACACAATATTTATTTAATGGCATGACTTTTCCTACATAGTATAACGCCGCCAATTTATGTCGTCCGCCTCCTTCTCGTGACCGAGATTCGACAGCAGAGTTTCTCCAACAAGTTCGACTTTTGGCTTTGTCTTGAAAACGAAAGCAGCCCGGAAATGTTTGTGTTGGCCCCAGCGTACTATATAGTAACTACTTAACTGTACTAGACCACTAGAACGAGGGGGGGGTAAGAAGTGGTAGGCGAAGAAGAAAGAGAAAGGCGCGAGCGATGTGTGCATATATTATGCAGTCACCTCTCTAGTCGCTCTCTGCACTTTTGCCCCTCCTCCTTCTCATGCACTTAGCTCGCCCTCTTCTCGCCCTCTTCTCGCCCTCTTCTCGCCCTCTTCTCTCTCTTTCGCTCTATGTCTCTCTGTCCCTCTGTTTCTTATTACTCCTTCTCGCTTTCGTTCGCTTTCTTTGCCCCTTTCTTCCATTCTTGGCAAGTTTTCGCTTGCCTTTTTTGCAGTTTGGCTTTAAGTTGGCTTTAATCAGGCACTGCATATGCACACACACACACACATACGTATACATGTATATGGCTTATATACAAACATGTCTGACAAGAACCCCCTCCCCAAACCCCCCTCCCCACGGACGACCCCTTTAGCCACTCTTCTGTCTCAATAAGTTTTGGGCCTTCGCTCGCACTCGCACTCACTGCGGTGTTGTGGTCGGTGCTTGGGTTTTTTGGGCAGGGGGCCGAGCCACGCCCATCTGTTAAATAGCATCCATCGTTGTAGTTGTTGTTGTTGTCGATGGTACGTGTTGGGAATGTAGGACATTGTTATGCAGGCAGCGGCATAAAGGAAGAGCAAGGCGAATCAAATGAGAGTTTCACAAAGCCCTAGAAAGACAGAAAGAGCGAGAGAGAGAGAGTAAGGAAGGAGAGGGGCGATGTGGGGCAATGTGGCGGGCTATGGGCGGCAGGGGTAGGGCCCAAAGGCACGAAATGTGCAACACACAAAAGTTTTCGTCATTATTGGCCGATGAGGTGAAATTTATTGCAGCATAATTCAATGGGAACGCCAGTTCTTAGTCACTCTCTCTGTCTCTCTCTGCCCCGTTCTCTCTCCCTCTATAATTTTCCCTTTCTCTGTAACTGGAAGGAAAGAAAATGCGACAAGGAAATGTGCTTGGAAATGTAGAAATATTAAAGATTGGGTTCATAATTTAATTATGAATTAATAAATTTTTTGAAGAAAGAGTAACTTATATTAAAACTAAATTTTTATATTTATTAAATAAAGAAAAAAATAATTACAGTAATGAGTACTGCTTTATTTTTTATTATTATATATTATATACATATATTTTTGTAGAATTTAATTAACCATTTTTTCGTACATATTTTTATTTAACAAAATTTATTTTTAACTTTTATTTTGTTTGGGTTGAAAAAATTGTATATTTATCATTTGAGCCAAAAAAGATCCCATCTCGATGCCCATAAAAAAGTCCCCAAAATGTTACAAAAATTAAAATTAATTTGTGAACCATTAAACCCCATAAATAGTTATACAATTTTTTGCATTAATATTTAAACTTTTACTTATTTTTCAGAAGGCGCCAGAGGAAACAAACGAAACTCGAAACTTAAAGAAAAGACAATTTTTAAAGACAACAACAACAACAAACAAAGAGAAAGAAAGTAAAAACAAAACCAAAGAGCGAACAAAACAGAAGCTAGAAAATTTCGAATTATTACAAGAATCTTCTATACATTTGAAATATTTTCAAACTCAAATTTAATAATAATAAATTAATAAATAATTAAATAAATGATAGTAAACGAAGCTCAAATAGACTGAAATAGAGTCCAAATATATTACGAAAGTAAAATGCAATTAATTCAACATATCATATAAATTAATTAGAACAAATTGCATTTAAGTTTAAATGAAAAACACACACAAAACCAAATAAACAACAAACATAAAACCAAAGGCAAAACCACAACCAAAACAAAAACAAAAACAACAATTCAACGAAAATCAATAACAATTAGAAGGCTCCAAAAAAGACAAAACAATAAAAAAAACAATAGAAATTACAGCATCGAGTGGGCGAGCGAGGGGACCTTCGACCTTGTGGCTTGTGGCCCGAAAATGACTCTGAGTGAAGATCATCGCAAATAAATGGAACACGCGTTCGAAAACCACATTTAAGTGCGCGAAATCAAAACGATAATTTAAGTGCCACAAATGGAGCAGCCACAATAGGCGGAACAGAAAATCAAGGTGAGTTTTTTTTTTTGACATCCACATCATCGAGGGGTCAGGTCTGGGCTCGGCCCCAAAAGACGTGTCGTGGTGTTTCTATTTTTGGCTTTTCAATATCTAGAAAGCAGAGACCATAAGTGTTGGGAATCCCGAGTACCGAATACATAGATCATTGCGAGTCGTTGGCTCTGACTAAAGAGGTGATAAATGGTCACAAAGGGGGAAGGGTAGAAGGGCAGAAGGGTAGAAGGGCAGAAGGGCAGAAGGGTATATAGAGGGAAAAACAGATCGGATATCTTTCAAAGGATGCACCACTTGCCCCCAAAAAGAAGACGCAACTTTTGGGTGGAAATATAAGTGGAAAATCAACAAAAATTTAACCCGCACTCGGACATGGCCTGGACCTGGACATGGATGCACTCGTAGTGGAGCTCCTGCTGCTGCTGGTGGAGCTTCATTAACATCATTCCACTTTCGTAACTCAATTTGGTAGCTGGGCGAATCGAATGCCGTGGCACATGTTGGCCCCATCCACAGCGACAGCGACAGCGACAGCTCAGGAAACAAGCTAATTCCAGCAGCAGCAGCAGCATTCCCCAACATATATGTGTATCCCCCCCCCCCCCTCGTTGTACACACACATCGGAAAATGCTGACGAAGCCAAATCAATTTCGTTGCTCAAAAATTGGTAGAGAAAAAAAGAAGAAAAATCATAAAAAAGAAGGAGGAGGAGGGCAAACATTTTTTTTTTTTTTTGTTGCTTCTTCTTTGTGGCCCATTCATTGGGTCTCTCATTCATAGAGCAATCAGTAAAGGGGAGGGGGTTTGGGGGTTTAGCACTAATCAAATCAAAGAGTTCCCCCGCCCCACACACCAAGAGGGGGGGGGGGGGGGGGGGACACTTCCGACTTCCAGAAGAAGGAGGCAGCATGGGTGGGCGGAGAGACACAGGAAGAGGAGGAGGAGGAGCCCAGAGAGGGGGGAATATCATTAAATAAATAATCTATAAAATAAAACTGCATTCCAAAAAGAACAACAAAAACAACAACAACAATGTTAACCCCATAAAAGTTTGCCTCACACTCGAAATCAATCCCCGCCGCACCTTCAACCGCATGCGGCTTGTGTTGGGGCATTTTCTGGCTTGTCGCTTGCCACTTTGTGGCAATAAAAAAGTTCGTTTATAAAACAAACATTCAAGAGATGTTTTCCCCCGCTCTCCCGCCGCCCCCTGTGCGTGTCACTCAGCGGCTTGTAAGATTTTCCCCAACAGTTCCACGCCCACACACACACACACACACACACACACGCCCCCATTTCCCTCCCCCACATGTGGTTCACACGGTTCAAACAATAGACGAAATAAAACGAATAAAATAAAATCAAATCAAATGAAATGAAATCTCCTCTTGATTCCAAATAAAAACTTTGTTGTTCACGAAAAGGTGTCGCCCAGGAGTGGCCGGAGTGGGGGGAATGGAGCTGGAAATGGCTCTAAGATGGATTATAAATATGTCTTGTTTTGTCAGTTTAAGCATTTGATTTTCGGTGGAAAATATCTGAGATTTCCAGGCAGTTTTGTGTGGCATTCTTGGATGACAAAATGCCATCAATTTCGCCCAACGAAAAAAAGAGAAGGGAAAAATTATATTAATATTTTGTGTAAGATTTAGATTTAATATTGGAATATTTAATATTTACATGAAAAAATATATTTTTTATTCAATTTAATTTTTTGAAACCTAATTTAATTGTTTTTATTTAATTTAATTCTTTTTATTTAATTAAAATTTTGTAATTTTATTTAATTTTTTTTATTTCATTTAATTTTTTTTGTTAATTTAATTTTTTTATTTATTTTTTTTATTTAATTTTTTTTATTTAATTTTTTTTATTTATTTATAATATTTAAAATTTATAATTTATAATAAATAAGTATATTTCATATTTAAATTAAATATATTAGCCACAAAATTAATAAATTAAATTTATTTTAAAGTGCTTAAAACTTCGATTAAATATGGAGCGCATTAAAAACATTTAAAACCGCAACTTGAATTTAAATATGTTTTTTTTTTTTTTTGTTTTTTTTTTAATATGTTTTCTAAATTTCATATATATTTTCATCGTCTAGACTCTAGAGTATTAGAGATATTATTTTATAATAAAAAATAAAAAAATACAATCTTAATAATAAAAAAGAAAAATCGTCTAGAGTTGAACAATATTTGGCAATTGAAGTTCTGCATCTGGCATTAATTTTTATACGTTTTTTTAGCCCAGTTTTTCGAAGGGAAAATTCCGATAGCGTCCCCCTCTATTCCAAGGGGGAATTTCGGGGCAAATGTGGCAGATCTGTTCACCCTTCCTTTGGCGGGGCATATGTGCGTGTTTTACAGTTGTTTTTTTATGAATTTTTATGGCGTATTGTCGCCCAGGGGGCGCCCTGAGGGCCCTGGCCATAATCTTGGGAGTTGCGCATACGCCCCGTGGAGCCGTATTTTACGAGTCTGCCTCTCAGAAATATGTTGCACCAATATACATATGTTGCACAGAAATGCTTGTTGTAATTAATTTGAATGCAAACATTTTTGCGGCTTGAGGTGGAGCGGAAGGGGCGGAGGGGGGGGGGGAAGGGGCAGGCCACGAAGCAAACAAAAAGGTTGCCATTTCATTTGTTCCGTTTACCGTTTCTGCCATTCGGTTCATGTTGCTAATTTTTATGAGCATAATGATTGATTGATTGATTGATAGATGGATGGTCGGATGGCTGGATGGATGACTGTGCGGCAGGGTTGAATCCAAATGAATGCTGATGGTTGATGGTTGATGGTTGAGTGAATTGCTTTTTGATAGATCACAAATATGTCAGAAGGGAGCCGGGCAGGGGCCAGGTGGCAGGTGGCGGGTGGCTGGTGGCTAGCGGCAGGGGGGCTGCGTTTACCGCATTAAAATTAACGAACAAACAGCTGGGGACTGGCGGTACAGGGGACTGGCAAATCGAAATGGAAATTCAATAAACAGAAACAGAAATAATTGCAATTCCAAAAGCGAAAGAGTTGGCAGCCGCAAATTGGATTGACCCCGTAACCCAGTGTATAACTGTCGTATCTGACCCTAGTATCGGCTCGAATCTGATGTTTTCTCCAAGATATATCAAGGGACCTTCGATAAGGAAGCCAAACCATAGACTATATCCAACAAATCCATAGTTTCCCGTAGTATTCCTTCAGAAAAGTATGTTTTGCGGGCCTGTGTGGACTGTACCTTTGACTTTGGCCATTCCGCTGGCCCTTTTGTCTGGTGTAAATTTAATTTGTTTGCGCAAGAGCCGGAAACGCACTCAAATAATTGGCATGAAATGCCATAAAATGGAAGCTTTTTTTTTTTTGGTTTTTTGGGAGCATGAATAAATTTTCAAGGGGGACAGACATTTGACAAGTTCATAAATTATCGGCTGTAGACGAGGCCGAAAAAAAATTGCTGTGGCTGATGGTTGAAAACTGTTCCTCCATTCAATTCCGTATCCTGGGAAAATTTCCATTTGAATCCGTTGTGGTGGGGCGTGGCACAGGCAGAGGCACTTGCAAGTAAGGAAATAAATAAAATGAAAGTTTTTGCTGCGCAAAAAAATATATAGAAAGAGGGGGTTGGGGTGAGGGGGAGACAAAGGCTTGGGGGGTGGAAGATAAAATACTATATAAAGCAGAGAATAAAAACTTGTATACGGCACATAAAAAGTAACAATAAAAAATCCAACAAAGTGAAACACAACCGCCAGAAACTATAGCGAAACACACGCTCCACACAATCCACAGCACTCCACGGCTCTCCCTCTGCCTCTGCCTCTGGTAGAGAAATACAAACAAACAATCATCAGGAGAAAGGAGAACGGCGAAGGAAAGCAGGCTGAGAGGCGATTTCGGAGAAAGAGTTGTAAGTGGAAATAATGGGATGGCCAATGCGGCGTATGCGCGATTTAAATTTTTCTCCCAGAAAGAACTCAATGGAAAGAAACACCAAAGAACTATAAAGATATGTACGCCATAGCTGTATCTTTTTCAGGGATAGAAACTGCAAGAAAGGCATCAAAAATGGTGCCATTCCATAGGGAACTTATTGTCTTTAAGCTCGAAACATCATGGAACTGTGCCCCCTTTTGTGTCCTCCTATGCTGCCTCCTCTATACACTTAAACGTTCATCCTTTTCGTATCGTATTATATTCTTCTATTACGTACTTCACTCATGTTCTGTTGCGGAATATCTGTTCGTTTCCAATTCGATTCCCGGTGGCACACAATCCTCATTTATCAATCATCCGCCCCGTTGCACTTCGCTGACTTCATATGCAAATAGTTGTGTGCCACAAAATGAATATTGTCTAAGGTGTGTGCTGGGGAGCAGGACCTTGCAACTTCTTTTTGTGTGTGTTCTCGGAAGGGAAACCAAACTTCCTTCTGGCTCCTGCGATGCTCCTGCGATGCTCCTGCCGCCTGCTTCTTTGGTATTTCTTCAGTAAAAAATGAATCAGGCAGGCAGCCCGCTGCCCCCACCGCATACGTATGGTTTCATCTTCTACGGCATACGAGATACAATGAATAATGGAGGCTGATGCTGATGACAACTATAGGAAATATTATAAGGATATGCCGGCCATAAACCAAAGGAACCCCAGCCACCGACAGGCACTAGGACTACAACTAGGATGACGACGACAACGACGACGACGACGACGATGAGGAAGACAAATAAAAGAGAAATCGTTTATTGCAAAAGAGCCCATAAATTGATTTTTTCAAATAAAAATAAAATATCGACACACGACGAGAGCCACAAGCAACCCACTATTTCAGACCGATAAAATAAGCCATATACCAGAGGGGGTGGCGCCGGGTGTGGCGAAAAAGAAGGCTAAAGGAGGGCTGGAAGGACGAAGGAACTATGGCTAAGTGAGAGATGCTGGCTGAGATTGTAAAGCAGCAACAACAGCATAAACGACTCAACAGCCGCCCTGGTTGTGGTCCAAAAAGAAGCCGCCTCCAAGACGCCAACACTCACTCACACACACACATAGACACGTACTAGTGGCAGAAAGAGATAGTTGCAGGAGATAGTGGAGCGCAAGATAGATAGAGAGAGAGAGGAAGAGACATTGTCCTCGTCGTCATCATCTTCGCCTACGTCCTTTTTGGCCAAGGTATTCCTCCGTTGTTCTCTCTTCATTTCGCTTCTCCTATTTCCTATTTAAGTTAAAAACTATTAGGGTAACCCCCCCCTCCCAGGCACTCCATGGAGTGTATCCTTCTCTTGCCGTAGTACATAAATTAAGTGAAAAAAAGATGGAAGTTTTTTGCGGGTTGCAAGGAGGAGGCTCTACTTCTCTCTCTGCGAGTGTTGGATGAATTTTTATTAAAAACTATGGCCCCACTCTTTAATAAAGATGTGAAACGAGGCCCAGCCACCCACCGACACACACACACATACGAAGACTACTGATACAGCGAAGCTTCGCAGGCATAGGACCATAAATAAGGACACGCGAAGAGAACAGGACAGCGCCGGCTTTTATCTGGCCCCAAAAAAATGGCAAAGGAAACGAAACGATGGAAGGAAAGCAAAGCAAAGGAAAGGCAAGAGAAGGGAGGGGAAAAGACAGGCAATGGCGGAACAGAACATCGTGTGAGAGAGATAGTGAGAGGGTAGGTTATATAAGATTGATATTAGATTTCATTCCACTCCATTTCCAATCTCAATATGTTTTATTTCATGGAAACGAAAAGTCGGGCCTAGTAACCCCGAAATGCGGCAGTCTGTTAAACGGAAAGCCTATTTTTGGTGACCCCGAAGCGGAATCGCTCTTTGTATTAAAAAATTAAGTCGCAGACTTTCTTTGACTCCAAAAATTCTCATTTTGGTGACCCAGATCGAACCCGGTATACCTTCAGATTTTGGTGTCCCATCAAAGATTAAGAAATTAAAGATAGTTTTGAGCAGGTGACCACGATCTTGTGACCCCTCTTTCTTTTAAGCTGGTGACCCCGATCGTGTGACCTCTTTTTTATAATTTTGAGCTGGTGACCCCGATCTTTATTTGCGGATAAATATATGAAGATACCATAAGACAACCTTAAGATACTCCGTGTACGATTTTGTGACCTCCTTTTCTTTTGATAAATTGGAGCTGGTGACCCCGATCTTGAACGATGAACTCATGTTCTCAGTCCTCTCTCTCAGACTATAACTAAAGATGGTCGCATAAATTGACAACATATTAACCGCAGTTCCACCGAAGCACCATCCACCCTCTCCAATATAAGACTCGTTGCGCGACTGCCGTTGGTCTCTGTCTCGGGCTGTGTCTCTCGTTCTGTTCCTGACTCGCTACATAAATCAATTTGGCCATTTATTTAGCAGCCGAGCAGGCAGCGGGTGACATTTGCATTTGCTTATTAAAAGAGATGGAGATAGGAAATCAGAGATGGAGTTTTCCACGGGATAGGAAAAATATGGCCAAGTAGAAGGCGGAGGAGGAGAAGGAGGGGGCGGAGTCATGACAAATATATTTCACAATTTTAATTGGCCAAACAAACTGAAAGTTTTTGAAGTTGAAAACTGAAAACTAAACTGAAGTTGAGGCTAAAAACTTGATTCCTTTCTTCGTTCACTCTTCGTTTTGGTCTTCTGATTCTGGCGCGGCTGTTTCTCATTCAGATGATTCCTTTTCTCCCCATCCGCGGCATTGTTTTCCATATATATACCCTCTCGAAGAAGGTGTTTCAATTATAATTAAAAGTTGAAGAAACTTGGCCTGAAATATCTGTCATTAGACAGAATTACAGCCAAATCGGTTGGTTCGGCGAACTATAGAGCCGCCATAGCAACAAAAGCCCCTCGAGGGTATCCAAAACATCGATCCTTCGCCGCTCTGTTGTTCTCTCTTCCGCTTGTTGTATGGCCAAAGGAAAAGTTTTCAATCCAAAAAGGCAGGTTGGCTAAATTAAAAAGAGTGCGTACAAGGGGCTGGCAACAGGAGTGTCTGGAGCTGGTGTTGCTCCTGCTCCGGCTGGAGAGGTAGTTACAGCTTTGGCCATAAACTTTATCGCTGCCTGAGTGGGGAAATGCAGGAGGCAGGAGCCAGTAGCCAGTGGCTGGAGCATCTGCTGGGGTTTGAGGCAATCATACATTCATATGCTCATGTTTATTTAACGATGCTTTTTACGCTGCACAGCGCGAAATGCAAAAAGGATTAAAAGTCAGCTACCCGCTTAGCCGTCCCCCCGCCTCCAGGAGGCTGATCCTTCAAGTGGCGTGAAATTTGGCACTTTGAGTGGCGTTTTTCGGTCTTTACAGAACTTTTAACTAAACTGAAAGTGCTTCAACAGTGTGTGCCTTTCCCTCCTTTGCCCAATGCGCGTGGGTGTCCTGACGAGTGTGTGTGCTAAAATATTAAAAAACATCTTTTACTCGGAAGCTCATCAAATGTCAAAGTTGTTATCCAACCATCATCTGCTGGGGAATGAATGAATCTTCGTTTTGGTTTATAAGCTTCGATGGGCCTTGGAGTTTTTCCCCTTTGGGTTCCGCTTCAGTTGAAAAGCAGAGCGTACACATTTCCCCCGCCCCCCCCCCCCCCCCCCCCAACATCGTAAAACTACTATTTCACATACGCCATGTATTTTATATATTTTTGATTTGGCTGCGAGACCAATTCCATTTGATGTGAAATGAATTTAACATTTCTATAAATAAATTTTAAGCTCGGAGGAATTTTTGTGGAGCCACGAGTGCGGAAACATCAAAGCGAGAAGCAATTCTGTTTCCCAAAAGCGATTAACATTTGTATTTGAAATAAATAGCGGCAGAGATATGTATTATTTTATGGATCTGGGGCATAGACCGACCAGTTGAGCAGAGACTCTTTAAGATGGTGACCCCGATGCGTGGCGGGTGTCCATCAAAGGCAAAGAACTGCGGGAAGACACGATTTTTTTGGTGGGTGGGGGGGACTGAATGCCTCCGTTGGGAATGAATCGGTCGGACTCCGATTGAAGGACTTGCATTCTGCATTCTCAGGCTCTTAATTGGCTCTGCACTCTGTTCTCTGTGAGAAGAGTTCTTACTCAGCTTATTTGAAATCCTGCAACGTGCAGCGTGCAACGTGCAACGTGCTGCCTGCAACCTGAGATCCTTTATATCCTCTTATATATATTTTCAGTATTCGTTGTATTCGTTTTTTGTTCTGCATTGGCCAATTACGTAGGACAAAAGCAAACGAAAGAAATGTCAATTGGCATCGCGATGGCTGTGTGTTAAGCCAGCCGGAGACAGGGAGCCGCCAGGACACGGCATAAAGAATGCAACTGAGAATGAGAGGATGCCGAGACACGGAAATACACACTTGCAGATACAGCTACAGATACAGCTACAGATTCCGCTACAGATACAGATACAGATACAGAGAGAGGACTGCAACTGGCGGGAGATATTTTTTAATAATACAAATTGTGTGCGAGAAAAGAGAGGAATTATTATTGAAATATTTACAAGGACCAAACACAATTGATATCCCTGACTCCCTGTCGTCCCCCTTATCCACCTCCTTCTCCTACTCCTCCTCCTCCTCCTCCTCCTACACTGGAGAGGAGTGAATGTCCTGTGGACTGGTGCTTCCACTGCTCTTTCTACTCCTGAGATGACATAATTTATGGCATCAGCTGTGACTGCTGCCCCATCCTGGCCATAGCCGAGGCCGGCAGAGTGCCACAGCCAGGAAGTGAAGTGTCCTCGAGTGGTCTCCTGGCAATTAAAACGCCAAACTAATTAGATGAATTCTGTGTGATTTCCGTATAATTAAATTGCCCATTTCAGGGAAGTCAAGTGGAGAGTGGTCGAGTGGGCCACCACCGAGTGGCAGGGCAGGACGAGGTCTAGTTCTTTTCATGGGACATCGTTCTTGCTCGAGAAAGGGTCGCGCTCCAAGGGGCTGAGGCTGAGGCCGTAGATACACAGAAAAGCCACACATTTCCGCCTTCGATCTATAAATATTTTGTTGGATATCGGTGCTAAATTCCTCTCCTAAATGTAGGCGGTGCCGGGGCTCTGTCCCACTCAAACATTTAAGTTTAAGGTACTTAACGTAATTTCCCTTTGCCCTGGGATCCCGGGCCCAGGATCTTCTGCTGAGTAACTTTTTCAGACCATTTCTCTTCGGCGGAGAGCGGGTGCGGGGGAGGGCGTCCTTCTAGTTGAGCCAAAGATAAATAAGCAAATAGGCAAATAAATCTTCATTTCAACTTCTTGTGAGGCTTTCTTAACTTTTTCTCAGCTGTTTCACTGTCTCCCCCGCCCCCCCCCCCTCCCAGTGCTTTTGCCCACTTTTCTTTTGCCTTTTAAGTTTTTCCTTTCCTCTCGGCTCCTTTTCGGTTCTTGTGTATTTTTGCTGTTGCTTCTCAGCCAATTCAAAAATTTTCCAACTTACGCTAGTAAATTGTTCGGGTAACATGCACTTAAGTATGCTACCGCCTCGTGCCCCGTGCCCCGTGCCCCCGCGCCACATGCCACAGAGCCATGCCCGCTCTCCACCCCGCCTTTTGTGGAACATGTGTACTATCCACGCTCCTGTCTCACTGTCTCTCCGCCTCTCACTTGTCTCTCTGTCTCTTTGCTCTTGCCATTAAAAGTTGAGCCCTGCAGGGCGAAAGTTTCCCCAAAAACGCTTAGCCCTCTGCTCTAACCAACCCTCCCGCCGTGCCACACCCCTTCCAACCATTCTACTACCAATTGCCCACGGCCCTTGCCACCGCCACTGCCACTGCCCCTGCCCCGGCCGCTGCTCTTCTGTGCCGTGCTCTTCTTCCATTTTGGGTTTTCATTGTTCAAGTATTTTTGGTATTTTTCTTTGGTATTTCATTTACGTTACGCTCGCTTTTTTGTCGTTTTTTATCTGTGTATTTTGCTTTCTTTGTTGTTGTCAAGTGCAACATTTTAGGCTGCATTGGGTTAAGCGGGGGGAGCACGGGGGAAGGAGATGGCTGGAATGCGGAGAATGGGTGGTCGGGGCTGGATGATTGTGATTGAGGACTGAAGCGGAGGAATGATAGGTGACGTGCAGATGGTGGAATGATAAATGGCAAAAAGCACAGACAAAGAGTTTGGTGTTACATTTGATTTTTACGAAATTTTCGGCAAGAAACATGCGAAAGTCCTACAAAATAACGACAACGTGCGTGTGAGCCAGTCGCATTATGTGAATCTCCATCGCAAGAGCTACAAGATGAACGAAATCAACGGGAATTGGAATGGGGACATAATTCTAATTGGAATGTAGAAGAATACCTTAAGTTTTTGGTAGAAAAGAACGAGCCAGCCTGAAGAAAACAGGGAGGCGATCAGGGGATGAGGCGTTGGAGCTCAGGCCTGTACAAGTGCCTCCGTTTCTTCGTTCTACATTCCAGTATGAGCCAAATATAGAATATTTCGCTCATCGGAAAGTGCTGATTGGTGCTATGGACACTGAATGTCCTCTTTTTTATGCCCCCAACTTCATTCATGAGTCAGACAAACCTGCTCCTGATTCATGCCCCACTACTACATCGCTTGGAGCAGCAGAAATAGTTCCCAATACTGTTCCCAATACCCAATACGGTTCAAGTTCAAACCAACCTTTAAGCGTGATATTTATATCGATATAATAAATTAAATTAAAGCATAACAACATTGAAACTAAACAATTTCGATTAGAAACAAACAAAAACAAACCTAAATAAATAAATAAATTTGTCCACTGCTCTCTGCGGCATTGATTTAAATTTATTATGCCCTACGTCGCAGCAAAGAGGCAAAAATTTGATTACAATCATAAAGGTTTATTTGTTTCTGTTTGTTGTGCCATTTGACCTCTTCCCCCGGCGTCTCTAGGCTCCCTTTCGCCTGGCCCCAACACTAATTTAATTTTCCAGGTGAGATTGGGACAGGGGAGTACCGTCGTTCAGACAAGTTTTCCGTGCCTTACCCTGCTCCACTATTCCGTCTCGGCTGTGTCATTCATCCGCTCATTCAGACGGTGCTTTGCCAGCCATTCCATTCCCGTTTCCCATTCCATTCCGTTCCGTTCTTGGCGGTGCCGCGCGGTCATGACGCTTACCTTTGCATATTTATGCAATTCAGCGGAAAGTTCTCTCTCTCTCTCGCTGTGACGCGTCTGTACTCGTACTCGTACCTCCCTCCACCCGGCTTATGTCATTAAACTGTAAATATTTAATTAATTTGCATGGATATTTTTTATGCCTGGCTCCAAGTTGAGTTTATTAGTCGCCCAGAGAGAGAGAGAGAGAGACTGGCAGTTTTCCTCCTCGCCCGTTGGCTGTGCATAATTTACCCGGATGCCGGGCTTAAATACTGCTTACATGTCGGTGCGGTGCCGGTTTCGAGAGATGTGGTCACTGCCTGGTCCCAAGGATCATCTGACAGAGGGGGGAAGCCGAGGCCCGATCGCCGGCAGGCCCTGCTTTCTCCTGGCTCAATGGCAGGCTCGTTCTAGTCCTTCCACTCTCGCATACGAATGGCCTGATCTCCTTTGCCGGGCGACTTTCAGTTTTACAGCTAACGATGCTGCCGCTGCCGCTGCCTGCTGATATATACTTAAAACTTGTTTTCATTAATAATTCCTAAGCCATGACACCCCCCCAACAGCCACCACCAGCCTCAGCAGCAGACAGAAAGGGAGAGCGAGGGAGGTTGGGGATGGCACTCGAGCGACGCCTAAAACTCCTCCAATTAGTAGCTTTTAATTTGGTAAACAGCGGTATTTTCGTGCTTTTGCATTTTTTTTGTAATTAAAAACAAGAAACAACAAGCACTGGGCCAGTGGAGTAGAGTGTGGGACGAGGAGCAACCAATGTGTGTGTGGGTTGGCAGCTTTTATGTGTCCTTATGTGCCACCTCTCACACAGGTCCTTCCCTGTCTGGATTCCAGAATAAGCTGAATAAATCTATCTATGTATCTGCGGTTGGAGGCAGCAGAAGGGCCTTCCAATGGAGGAAATGGATCTCCAAAGAGTATCTTCGTCTTCGTTTCACACTCTTTTTGCTCGTCTTCTCCGCTTTCAGTCATTATTTTGATGTCAACAACGTGCCAGCCAGATGATTGCCCCAAAAATCTGTCCCCCCCCACCCATTTTCATGACCAACACATTCTCTTAATTTTGTTGTTGTTGTGCTTACACCTGACCATCGCTATAACGCTTATTAAAAAAATGAAGACCGAAAAAGTACCGCAGATAAAAGGGGGGCGGAAAGAGGAAAGTGAAGTGGAAGGCGGGGAAAAAATGGAATTTTTTTTAGGTAAACTTTTGTCAGTGAAACCCAAACAAGGAGCCCAGCAGAACAAACAGATTAACCGCAATAATGAACACGGACAAACGCTCACGGGTGGAGGAGGGCGCTGGGAGGGGGACAGTGAGTGCGTGACCTTTTTTTTGTGGTGCTGTTTGGAGTAGGAGGCGAATAGACAACAGCCACAGAGGAACGAGCACGTTGTAGAGCGAAAGCAAATGGAGAAGGTTTGAGTTACAGATTTTGGACTCGACCACAACCAATGCAGAGCTGGCAGCGTCTGGAGCTGTGCATCAGCGAGTACTTTGAGCGAGAGGAATCCAGCGAGATCCAGAGCGAGATATATTTAAACGGATGGAAAGATGGAAGATGCAAATAGTCCCGAAGCTGTAGATATCTCTGCTGATCTATCATGTTATATCTCTGTATTAAATTAGGTATATACTCGCTCGACTCACTCGCTGAAAGGTGGATTCGGGGCAAATCGTTGGAGAGATTGAGTCCCGAAGCTGTAGATATACTTGCTGATCCATCATATGTCATATGTATGCTCTATCATGTCATATCTCTGCATTAAATCAGGTCTCTACTCGCTCGACTCACTCGCTGAAAGGTGGCCAATCGTTGGAGAGATTGAGTCCCGAAGCTGTAGATATCTCTGCAGATCTTTCGTCATATTTATGCTCTATCATGTCATATCTCTGTATTCAGTAAGGTATCTACTCGCTCGACTCACTCGCTGAAAGGTCGACTCGCGGCATTTGCGGACGCATCCTGAAACACCTTAAATCTCTGCTCCTATCTCTACACTAAGCGTAAGCCTTCCTGTTCTGTGCTCGGCGCTGATATCAAATGAAATGAACACAAAATGAAGGAAAGACTTAAGCCTCAGAGCAAAGCGTTTGGGTCATCGTTGTGGCAGTTGCTGCTGTTAAGCCGGATCCGGATCCGGATCCCTTACTGTTCCACCAGCAATACGAGTATTTTTTATTTATTTCAGCCCAGCCGTTTCAGCGTTCCGTTGCTCTCTTTTTCACGGGCGTTGCACAAACAACTAGCAATGACATACTAAAAAAAAAAAAACAAAAAAAACACAGGCATAGGCAGGGGCATGTATGGGGAGCAGAGCGTCAGATGAGCCGCCAACAACAGCAACAGCAACGGCAACGGCAAAGGCAAAAGCAGCGGCAAGAAACTTGGATGAGCCCCGCTCCACTTTCTACTTTCCATTTGCCATTTTACCACTTTCATTTTGCCAGCGACTCAGACACACACACACACACAGAGATACTCGTCGTGCAATGAGTACAAACCAACACAGACACATGGATGGATACATGGAAACTTATACAGACACAGTTTGGCGGCTTTATGTGGGGCATTAAAAGCGCCGACTGCCTGCCTGCCTGCCTGCCTGCCAGCCTGCCTGACTGCAGCATTTCCTCGTAACCCCATCAGCATTTCAAGTATTATTAATAAAACGTTGTCGCATCGTCGAGCGCATGATGTAGCGGCTAAAGCAGCGAGAAACAGAGTGAGATGGCGCGAAGGACGGGCGGGGGGAAAACTGGGAGTTGGTGGTGGTGGAGGGCACTCGGAATGGGAGCAATGGGCGCGGCCCTGCCCGGCCCGTCCCGGCCTGACAATGCTTATGGAATGTAACAATTTTTGCAACAAAACAAAAGCCGGAAACCATGACAACGACCAACAAATAAATACCATAACTAGTAGAAACCCAAACGAGATACACTCGTAGCGAGAGCCAGATAGAGACTTCTTTTCTACGTATATGATCATGAACCAAGTGTGGAGTATCCCAGCCTTGAACAGGATCGAGCATGATAGAGCATCTCTTGGGGAACACCTTGTCTTACTCTTTCATTCCTTAGCAACACTGGCCCTCAAGGTTTTCGCATGCGAGAACACTGAAATGATAAGTTGATCTCCTCAACTCAACTCTCCTCTCCTTTGATCGTAGCTCAACTGAGTATTCGTATAATCCATCACTTTTATGGAGTACTGCAGGCCACGCCACTGCGCTTACCAACACTGGTGATGAGTAGCGTCTCAGCACACCCACACCACACAGGGCTGACGCGAGGATGATGACGTAGCTGTTGATGGGCCTGCCTGCCTGCCTGCCTGCCTGCCTTCCTGCCTGACGAGTGCCGAGTGCCTTGGCCACGTTTGCTGAGTGCCTTGATTGACGCTCTGAGCCATTGTTGTTGACTTGGTTCGTAGACACTGTGTGTGTGTGTGTGTGTGTGTGTGTCTGGCAAATGCCAAACGGAAGTGGCTCCCAAAAATATAATTCATATTTAATATGTGCGCGTGTGTGTGTATAAGCTCACATAATTAGTTGCAGGCCCACACACACATGCACACACGCACAAAATCTGAATTTATTTGTATGAAAAATAAATAATTAAAAATGCCTTCCACACAAATGCCAGTTTATGGCTTGGGTATGTGTATGCTCCTCGTGCTCCACCAAAAACTGTGCAAAATTTAATAAATAAATAAATAGCCGACCGTCCGACTGACATGCACGATATTTCGACATGTTGTCGCTGCTTTCTTTCTCTTTTTTCTTTTTTGTTTTCAGTTAATTAAAAATTTCTCCAAAACAGAAGAAATTTTGTCTGGCATTTCGGGAATGCCTTCCTCTCAATACACTGGAAATATTTCAATAAATTTGCATTTAATTTGTATAGAAATTTGTATTAAAAATCACACAATCAATAAACAAAAATCAAGCGTAATCATTAGTGGAAATTAGTTAAAATTAGTGCAAAAATATTACTCTCTAATTCCCCATGGATGGCGGGGGGTGGTGGCTAGGTTCATTAGCCAGTTCATAGGTCATACGGAAATGAGTTCAAAGCAAAGCTCCAACCATGCCAAAGCCAAAGCCAAAGCGCGTACAGTTGCCAAGCCAACAGCTGCAAAGGATTGAGGATTGAGGATTGAGGATGGGGAATGGGGAATGGGGAATGGAGGCTGCAGGATGTAGGCGCTTTGCCTCATTAATTTTAATTTTGTGGTGCGTGTGTGTGTGTGTGAGAGATTTTATGAAATTAATTTCAGACTGCATGGCACACTCTGTGGTTATGAATTTATTAAAATCGTTTTGCAAAAACTGCACCGAATGGCAAATTAAGCAGTTTAGCAGCAGATTTATGTGTGACCCATCCATGGTCCCATGCCACGCCCGCATGGCCTCCGCATTTATGGCTAATAAATAGATATGCTATGCGAATGTGTATAAAATATTTGATTTTTATTTCTTTGACAAATCAAACCATTCCCTTTAATCGCCTGCAAAGGCACATATTGCGTATACGCAGTGTGCCATTGGTATCTGTGTATCGCTTTATGGCCTCGGCATTGGGCCGGCAATTATGTTTGATTTTATGGATTTTATGGGCCAGAGACGGGCATACATTAAGAAAGTTTCGCCACGCCCAAAGAGGAGATGCTCTTCAGGGCAAAAGATCTTGGGCTGAAAGTCCATTGAGGGCAAGGTTTGAGCTAGCAACTCCAGGTCGCTCCTTTGAAGCGTCTCTGCCCTCAAAGTAGGCAACGAATCACGCCAGGCCCTGGCTCAATGGCGAGTCTGATCGACGCTGAGACGGGGACGGCACGGGTTCGAGCCCCGCCCGGCCTTGAATGTCCACGAACTTCTCTTTTTCCTTCGTTTTTTTACGCGATTACTCAAGTCACTAAGATATAGCGGGCCTGGGTCATAGTCGCTTGGATTTGTCGGGCTTCGGTTGGGCAAGTTCGGTTTCAGATCTAGTAGTCCCGGGCGATTGAACTAACCCTTTTGCCGCTGTCATTTCGCCGCCGGGTGTGGCAGGTAGGAAGAGATGCCTGTCACACAAATGCTGTCCGGTACTGGGTTCGATTCCCAGTGTAGGCTGCGTACACTTGTGTGTGTGTAAGTGGGGGAAAGCTTGAAATTGACCACCTCTTCAGATACATATATACAGACAATACACAGGAACCCCAACACTAACTAGTACACTTGCTGCTGGCTCTTTGAAATTGTAATAAATGTAATAAAAAATGTAACAAAAAAATAGTAAAATAAAAAATGTAAAAAAAAAAAATATAAAAAATATATTTTTTCTATTTTCGTTTTTCAATTCCCGACTTTTTTGTTTCCTTCGAGGAAAATTCCAAAATGGATAATTGTAATAAATTTAATAAAAAATGTAACAAAAAAATAGTAAAATAAAAAATGTAAAAAAAAAATATAAAAAATATATTTTTTCTATTTTCGTTTTTCAATTCCCGACTTTTTTGTTTCCTTCGAGGAAAATTCCAAAATGGAGGCGGAGCAGGCACCGGCTGGTTATTAATAAATTGCACTTGAGAACGTTCACTTATTAATTTCTTTAGAGAGCCTGAAGTCGGAAAAGTGCACAAGTCAACCGTTTTTGTTGTGTCCTCGCAGCAGCCGTGACAGTACGTGACCAATAACAGGGAATCTATCGGAGGGCCTGCCAGACGACAGACAGAGTCATTGTAGAGTCACTGGCCTAAAAACGACCATTATGAAGTTGCTCACTTGATCGTGCAATGTACTTTTCCTGCCTGCCAGCCTCCCAGCCTCCCAGCCTGGCACCGAGCACACGTTTTTGTTGGCCAGCACTTAGCACGTTCCCCCGATGGAACGGTGGATGGAACGGCGGTTAGGGTGTGCAACAATGCAACTGGAAACTGGACGTGGGCATGAACTGGAATGGAACAGTGCGCTCTGGACTGTGGATTGGGCGAGCAGTGGGGTAGTGGGGTGGCAGTTTGATGTTGTCCCGAGTCTCTGGCATTGATTGCCATTTCCCCAGCTAATGATGTGTGGAAAAGTTTATTTTCCCAGTAAACAACACGGAAAATGCTAAATAAATATACACATAAATAAAAACAACAACCAAAAAAAACAGAAACAAAAGCAGAACGGCAGAAACGGCAATGGATGGATCATTGATGGTTTTGGGGTCTTTGATGCGTTGCTGATTTCCGAACGCCAAAAACAATGAACAGAAACAGAAACAGCAACCAGAACCAGAGCCAGACAAATGCGATTTATGATGGCAGCACAGAGGTGCACACAGGCACACTGCAGCGTGCCCAGAGAGAGGGTGTGGGGGGGCAGGCACATGTATGTCAGGTTGCAGAATGAGCAGCGGCATAAATTTCATGAAAAATTTGGCACGAAAAGTGAAGGCGATTGCCACAATAGATGGAAAGATATAGATCGAGAGGCAGATAGATATGAAGTACAGTGAATGATCTGTACTGAAGCATGCCCCAGGGAATTGGGGACTCCTGCTGTTATTTTCAGGCTTCAAATCCGATTCGGAGGTCTCTTTTTCGATGTACTCGCTAAACGACACTCGCTGATCTTTATTAAATACACTCGTTGTAAAATTTACTCGTTGTAAGTCTGCGCTTTGGACCATTTACTCGTTGAATGTAATACTATTGTGTACAAAATACTTCCTGTGTACCTTAATCGCTGCTTTTCTTACTCGCTGTATAAGACAGCTAAACGATACTCGCTGATCGTTATTAAATGCACTAGTTATAAATGGTATACGTTGTACCAGTCTGCTCTTTGGACCATTTACTCGTTGAATAAAATACTATTATGTACAAAATACTCGTTATGCACCTTCAGCGCTGCTTTTCTTACTCGCTGTCTAAAACAGCGACTGCCACTAAAGATTTATGAACAAATTTCAGTTCTAAAGTTCAGGCACTACTTTTAACTTTCATATTTTCGAATAATATACAATAACTTTACTTCTTTCCTCCTTTTCAAGTAACCTCTAATTGATTTATGACCATGAAACGCACTGTAATGCCATCGCCATAGAGCGAGCGTGTCTGAGAGGCTCCGTTTGAAATCAAATTTGTTTCGTTTCTGGTTACATTATTATGCGTATTATTATCATTAGCTTGAGTCCTTCCTTCCTTCCTTCCTTCCTTCAATATTTCCTCTCCATTATCGTACCTCTCCGCCACCGCCTCCGCCACCGCCTCCGCCTCCGCCACCGCCACCGCCTCCTCTTCATAATTCTATTTTCCTTCAGGTTTTTATTCTGGTTTTTATTACCCGAAAGTCGTAAAGGCAAATACCAAAAGTGGAGACAAAACTAGATTGTAGGCCAAAAGGGGCCGCCAAGTGGTGGCGCTGCTAAGCGGTGCTCGGTTAGGGGCCAACGGAAGCGGAAGTGGAAGTGGAAACGGAAGCAGCTCCATCTTGCGGCAGTGTTAATGCGATCCTTGGCCGCGTTTATGGCATGGCATTGTTTAAAGCATCGCAAAACCAGAAAGAAATCACAGGAAGCCACATAAAAACTGCCCTCCTGCCGTCCACAAATCTATATACATAGATACTCGGTACAGTAGGTATGGGGGGGGAGGGGGAGGCTGAAGTGAAGCGTTTACAAATTCAATTTAATGGCTCGTATAATGCCCGTTTACGATCCTTGAAATATTATGCTCGAGCACATAGAAAGGAGCAGCACGACGGCAGCGACGGCAGCGACGGGGCTGGAGGCACAGTTAATTATGTTGAACGTTAAATAAACATCAATTAAAAAGTTGCCCCATCTGGCCCCTGTCTTAGAATCACCCAGCCCCCAACCCCAGCCCCCATCATCATCATCAGAGTCTCCCCACCATCCATCCATCCATGCCATTCCCCAACATCAAAGCGCGGGGGGGGGGGGGGTTTGTTGATGTTGCCATGGATGTTTTTTTCGGCGGGCAAAATATGTTTCGTGCATTTTAAAGACAAAACGGAAAATGGCAACCGAGCACGACAATAAATATTCATAGCCCAAGCGGAATCGTAAAACAAATCAAAAGTCATCAAAAAGTGCACTTTGGTCTAATTCCCACCGCCGTCGATGTCCCCAGTAATGGTGGCAGGATCAATGGGTATCTAGCGGGAGCTCTGCGACAGGGACACTTGGAGGACGGGCCTTCTGTAGATCTGTCTATTTCTTGGAGCAGCTAGTGGGTATCCCCCAGGTCGGAATGGCTTTCCGGCTTTCGTTTTTGGTATTTTTGTTTGAGCCGTTTTCATGACAAGTCATGGCATGACCTCCTCCCCCCAAAACCCCCAGCGGCACAAACACACCAAAAAAAAAAGGGGAGGAGCAGGCACAGCAGGAGCAACAGAATCAGGAGAGCGCAACAACAATCAGCATGGCAACAACTGAGCCTCCAAAACTTATTAATAAACGTTATGGCGACAACAACAAGAATACTACCAGCCGTACTACGCCCGAAATGAAGTCGTCTTTGGGCACTACCGGCTCTAGACGGTATCGACGCTGGTCGTGGCCGTGGTCCTCGTTCTCGTCCTCGTCCTCGTCCTGCTGCTGGCTTGGGCTTTCTCTCTCTCCTGTTTGGGAAGTTGTATTGTGTCAGTTTTCTGTGGCCCCAAACTACGACGACGACGACGACGACGACGACATCCAAATTGGCAAAGTTGGAACAAAAACGAAACGGGCCCAAAACGAAGCCAACAAAAGGAAGCTACGAAGCCGTTGGGGCGGCATAATTGCAAAACTGTTTTCATAAAGCCAAGCAGCACAGGCAAAGAGGCAGGGCAGGGCAGGGGTGGGGTGTGCCGAGCAACGGGGGCAAAAACAATCGAATCGCCAAATGAAGGCAGCTCCAAAAAAGGAGCATGCAACAATATGGAATGGGGCAACAAAGTGTGTACAGTGGGTTCATGGGAAAGACAGTGATTGCATTTTTGATTTCATTATCGAGATAGACCACAAATCGATAAATACTGGAGATTGCTGGTTAATAAATCAATTTGAATGAAAAGATATCGATTAACCATCCATCCTTTAATCGAGATGCATCGAAAGCGATGGCTGATGGTGAGAGATTTTCCGCATAAAATAATCGAAAGAAGAAAAAAAATCGATAAGTCTAAAAGCTATCGATTAACTAATGGCTTATCGGTAGCTTATTCTGAGAGATTTTGCGCTTAAAATAATCGGCAGAAGAAAAAAATCGAAAAGTTTAAAAGCTTTCGATGAACTATCGGTAAAAATCAATAGCTGATTGTAAAATATTTCCTGTATAAAATAATCGAAATAAGAAAAAAATCGATAAATTTAAGAGCTATCCATTAACTATCGGCTTATCGCAAGCTGACTGTGAGATTAATAATAAATAATCGAAACAAGAAAAAATCAAATATATCGATGCACTATCGGTTGATTCAAATCGATGGCTGATTGTAAAATATTTTCTGTATAAAATAATCGAAAAGTTTAAAAACTATCGCTTACCTATCGGTTTTTTCGCGGTATAAGTAAAAAATCGATTTCCTCACTTTAAAATAATCGAACGATTGAAAATCCTCTCAGCTCCGATATCATTATTAGAGGTTTGGCATGTCCATCGCCTCCCATTGTGGCGGACACTGGCCCCTCGCGCCCGCCTCCCACCACCCAGCACATGAGGCCCATCGTGCCACGAAGACAATTAGCATTTTCGCCATAGCTGAGCCCTGTGTTCGGTGTCCTGTGTCCTGTGTCCAGTGGCTGGGAGATCTCCTGCCTCTGGCTGCGTTTGCGGCAATTATAAGCGGAGATTGTCTTATGTAGGGATGGGAAAGGGGCTTGCCCCTTTCAAGATGTGGGGCCTTTTGGGGGGCAGGGGAATTTCATCATTTGATGGGCCCTGCGGCCTGTAAACAATCCACAATCGATGCCCAGCTGCTGGCATGTTCCGGCCACTATATATGAAAATGAAATTAGTTTTCCCATAAAATATTCATTAGTGACGATTCCCATTGTAATTTGCATTAATTGAATTGTTTGTTAAATTGGAAAATTCTCGACACCATTCTGTGGGGCATCATTATAAATTGTGCTTAGTTCTTCCTCCCCCCTCTCTCTCTCGCTCCGTCCCTGGGCCGATTCCGATTCCGATTCCGGGACGAATGCAAAACAATAACCATAACAATTTCCCCAACACCCGAACAGCAATTCGACAACAAGGACAATAACCATAATAATAAAATGAATTAAATATGTACCAAAATCCCGAAAACCCAAACCCCAAATCGAGCCACAGATCCACACCAAAAGCCCGAAAAACCCCAACAACCGCATTGTGATTAAACAGCTCCGACAATTGTCGCACGTGCGTCCATCGGAGGCCATGCAAAAATCTCACACTCTGCCGCAAATTGAATTTAAAATGAGATCCTCACAGGTCCAATGCGATGGTCAATAAGCGATACAGCGACCAGCCATGAGTGCCAGAGTGCATCTTTAATCATATGACTAGATATTCCGCATTACTTTCATATAGCTACTGGCATCCAAATCGTTTATTGCCATCGAATTTGCACAAATTTTTTCTCATTTTGCTCCGTTGCTCTCCTCTCGTTTCAGGTAAGCATCGCCACAGCATCATCAATTTATGCGACCAAATGTAATGATGTGTATGTAAGTGAAAAGACGATTTTCTTACTGATTAAATTACCCACACATGAACAGGCAAAGCACACACACACAGGCACACACACACAGGCACACAGAGACAGGAAGAAATGGTGGTCGTCCTTTGGGTGGGAAATCTATATCTGTAAATGTGATTTCAGTTTCGGTTTTGATGCCCAAAATGGGCATATTCGATTTGGTTTTTCGGGCAAGAGCCGTACATAATTTGACCTTGATTCGATGGCCGAAAAGGGGTCATTGAATGGCCGTCTCGATTTAAAGTTATGGCCATCGATGGCTGTTGCCAAATGAAACTCTGTTCAGCGTTCAAAGGGGAGTGCTTTGGATGGTTTTAGGGGGAAAGGACAGCCCCCCCGCAATTCGTTATGGACACGACTCCGTGTCCGTGTGGCTTGTGCATTGCCACTTAATTAATCCTGTCACACATTGCTGTGTCTGTTGTTCCAGCTCCTCGTTCACCTCCGCATTGACCGCATGCGGTGCTCGAGTTTTATGTGTGGCTCACGTAAGTATTCTACGGCCATTTGGCCGGGCACGCACAAGGACCCACCCCTATGTGGAGGACACGCCAAATAGTTTTGATGCCCATTTAATAAAATCTTCCATCTATTTTGGTCTCCTCTGGCGCCTGTCACGGGTTGTCGCCCACTCTCTTTCGCCTCCCCTTTCGGTCTGGCCCTGCCACGCCCCTTGGTGACTGCGGCAACACTTTTGCTCCTCCACATTGGTCCCTCTGCGAAACCGGAAAGTGAAAAATCCCAAACGGAAATACATTCATTTGCTTGTTTTACTTTTCCAATTTCAATGCCGGAGGTTTCTCTCTCTCTCTCTCTAACACCATCATCGTTACACATGTAGGGGGGCGGGGTGGGCGTAGGGGGGGCGTGGGGGCCAGGGCCCGTGCCGCAGTCACGTTTAAAACATTAAAGTTAGATTTATGAGTTTTCGGGTTATAAAATGACTTTAGATTGATTCCCGTCACATGATGACAGTTTTTCGTTTTTCATTCGCCAACAAGGACTCCGCTCTCGCTCCCTGTGGGAACTATCGGCAGGCGGGCAGCTCCTTTTGGCCGTCTTTGCTGCTCGGAAATGGCTTGGAATGGCAGTCATGGGCACCATGTGTAGACAATGAATTTTTAAGTTGTTTATAAGTTAAGGAATTGGAAGGATTTCCTTTACGCGCAGACGTGTGTGTGTGTGTGTGTGTGTGTGCCCCTTCAAGTGGGCATCAATTTCCATTCTGTGTGAATATATTTACCCTGACAAATTGTGTTTGTTTCGCATTCATTCTTCAGGTGTACCCCGTGCCTCAAAGGGTGGCACAGCCAGGGCAAAGAGCCTGGCATTGGGTATCCTTTAGTCGCCTTACTTTCACTACGCCCTCAGAGCTTTACCACTAATTTTAGTTGAACATTTTGGCCTAATCAAAGGCCATTTTTAATTAGCCATCTCGCCCGCTGATCAGCGTTGATTTGTTTTGGGGTTTCGTGGCGCTCTCTCATCCTCTAACCTCAAAATGCTGATGAAGAAATGTCATGACAGGGCTGCATTTCCGATGCCACACCACACCGCACCGCACTGCCATAGATACACCATCAGACCGAAACGAAACGAAACGGAACGAAACGAAACGAAACGGGGCCATCGTGCATTCATTAGCGTGTCGCTTGGATCCGATCCACTACCCGACACACACAGAAAATGGAAAATGGAAAAGGGAGAAGGGAGAAGGGAAAAAGGAAAGGGGCAAAAAGGAATCAGTGGCAACCGGACCGCGATAGAGTTATCAAACGTGGCCGCAGCAAACTATTAATGAAGGGGCATGGGGAATGGGGCATGGAGAGAACGGGTGATGGGGATGGGTAATGGGGTCTCATGGAAGTAGGGTATCCGTTTTGCTGGGGTTCCACTTTACGTGCCACTGCACACATTGTGGTGCAGCGACCAGAGGCTCCCAGTGGCTCCCAGAGGCAGGAGGACCATCAGTGTCTCGGCTACACTGCAGATTTGAAGCGCTAATTACGTGGTCATTAATTGCGCTAATTATTTTTCATTTTGCCCAGCGCCTGCTCTCCCTCCCTCCCTCCCTCCCGCTCTGTCGTTTTTCAATTTCCATCCATTTTCATTTTTGCATCATTTGCATAGAGCACAGTACGAAAGGGAATTTTACATTCCGTTTGTTCCTTGTTCTGTTCTGTTCTGTGCTGCCATTCGACTGTCTCCAGGTCCTGGCTGCCTCTTGTCCTTGTTCTGGTTTCTGTCCTTTCGGATTCTGTCATTATTTTCCTGGTATTTTTCAATTTAACATGAAGGTATTCCTGAGAGTGGGTGCCATGGGTGGACCGCCCACGCTCTCAATTTTCGTATTAGTTCTCTTGCATTTGCTGTACTTTTTGGAGATCCTTATAGCTTTATTTTATATATTTTTAAATGCTTATTATAATTGTTATTTATCATCATTATATATTTGGATATTTTTTATATTATTTTTAATCCTTTAATCCCATCTTTGGTGTACCATTTCCTTTCTTAATTTTATTAAAAATCATGATGGTATACTCCCCATTGGATACCTTTTTTTTCGACTGCTCCATTTTTTGTGATTTTTTCATTACGTCCATTTTCTTATGCACATTTTTCTGTAATAAGAAAATGCGCATGAGGTAATTTTCCTGACTATTTGCAGCATTTTCCAAATTGGGAACGACCAGGCATGGGGTGGGGTCTAGGAGCTGGGAGCTCGGAGCTTGGGGTAAGCCGCAAGTGACCGACATTTTGTGTCATCGTCGACCAGAAATGGCAAATGGCTAAAACCGTGGCAACGGAAAAGATGAACACGATGCGACTGCGGCTACGGAAGGTATGGAATGAGGTGGTGCCATGAGGCAGGAGGCGCGACATCCGCCAGGGGAAATAGGAAGGAAAAGCCAGAGAGAGAGAGAGAGAGAGAGGAGACCGACCCCAGGAGAATGCGGTTGCGGATGCGCCTGGGAATCGGTTGTGGTGGCGGTGTCACTGGTAATTTGATGAAAATGATGCCACTGCTCCATATTACACTTTGCGCTAATTGAAAGTTTCATCATCATCATCAGAGGAGAGGGGTGGAGCGGAGAGGAGAGGGCTGGAGAGCTGGAGGATAGGTAGAGTGGCGCCGCCGTTAGGGGTAGCCCTCATTTGGCATTACCATTGCACAGGGAGATCTCTGCCAACCACCTACGGAATGGCCATGCGCTCCCCTCGGAGATGGAACTCAAAGTAGGCAAAAGCATCTACCATCTGAGAGCGGTGGATGGCACTAGGTACAAGGGATTTCTTTTGCACAATGAAATCTAATTGCAATGAGAGTGATTCATTAAATGAACGAATGACTTTACAAACGAGTAATTAATTAACAGGCTAATGGACGACCCAATGAAAGAGCCACTAAATGAATGGACGAGAAAGAAGCGTAAGCTTAGAAGGGAACAAAACCGTAAACGAATAATTAAAAGGGAATATCCTGATGTTTTCCGGCAAATAATACGCATAACATGCACGTCACAGAAGCATCGCTTACTCGCTGCAAGCACTCGCTGGTTGCACTTGGAACTCGCTGGAAATATCAGCACTCCGTAAACAGATGATTAAATGGGAATATGCTGATGTTTTCCGACAAATAATAAGCATAAAATGCACGTCATTGAAGCATCGCTTACTCGCTGCAAGCACTCGCTGGTTGTGCTTGGCACTCGCTGGAAATATCAGCACTCCGTAAACGGATGATTACATGGGAATATCCTGATGTTTTCCGACAAATAATACGCATAAAATGCACGTCAGAGAAGTACCGCGTACTCGCTGCAAGCACTCGCTGCAAGCACTCGCTGGTTGTGCTTGGCACTCGCTGGAAATATCAGCACTCCGTAAACGGATGATTAAATGGGAATATCCTGATATTTTTCGACAAATAATACGCACAAAATGCACGTCATGAAGCATCGCTTACTCGCTGCAAGCACTCGCTGGTTGCACTTGGAACTCGCTAATATTTCCAGTGTTTGCTGGTAGTGCTTTGCTGTTCCCCAATTGCGAGCTAATTATTTATTTAGATCTCGCTGCCTCATTCGTTTGAGCCACAGTTTACTTAACCATTCAGTGGAGAGGAAACGGAAAACTTTTAATTTTCGTTGACTTGTTGTCGACAAAAAGGCCAGCGACTCCCCGATTCGGGAGCACTCATAAGAGCATCAGAAGCGGTTCAACAGTTTACACAAAACTTGAAATTAATCAGAAAATTGTTTGGCCAAGCTTTGGGCGGGGGCGGAGGCTGGGCCTGGGATCGGGGCGGTGGGTCCAAACTGCAATTTGCAGTTTTGTCGGCCGCCAAGTTGAAAGCAAATATGACAGCGAAATGTTGAAATTGCGGCAAGTGAAGCCACACCGACCCGACCCGACATATATAGAGGGTATTTCCGTATTCAGTGGAGCCGAAAAGATACAATTTCCGACCCCCAATAAAGAGAGAATCTTTTTGTTACTGGAAGACTTGGAGATTGATTTGAGGCTGTTGTGATCGGCTAGATATAGATCGATCTATGAGGGTATCTATAGGGCTGGCTATGGGTCTCCTTTCGGTGTCTTTTAAGCTCAAACAATCGAGAGGGATTTCTGGCGGGTTATGGGTTCTGGTCTCTGGTCTCTGGTTTCTGGGTGTGCTGGCACGTATCTAATTTATGCCATCTAAACAAAACACAAACAACAAAAGACCAACAGAAAAGTTTTCCAGGACACACACACACACAGGACGACTCCAGTATGTGTGTGGGTGTCCTTTCTGAGTGTTGCGTGGATTTTGCTATCTATAAAACGGTCTCCCGGTCCCTATCTCTGGAAAAAGTGTTTTGTCCAACTTTGGTTTCGGTTTCGGTCTTTGTCTTTGTCTTTGGCTCAGACTCCAACTCCAACTCTGACGCTGACGCTGACGCTGAAGGATGCTGCTGGGGGATGCTGTGGCTTTATGAATTGTATCTTTTACGGCTCTGGTCTCTGCCCATAAATAGCCCGATATGATTGTTTGTCTATATCTACGTCTGTTTTCCGATATTAAATATAAATATATGCCAGCAGCAGGGAGTCAGGGAGTCAGGGGTCTAGGCGCAGCTACAGAATGAAGACATAAACGGACAGTTGAGAATTATTGCCGATAGAGTTGGATTGAAAAAGGACACAGACACAGGCACAGACCAAGGCAAAGGCAAAGACAAAGTCCTTGTCCGTGTCCGTGTCCATGTCCGTGACTTAGACAGATTGAACATGTCGCCGCTTTTCTCTTTAGTTTTCTTCCTTCTTTTTTGTTTTTTTTGTTTTTTTTTTGGGTTTGGAGGAGGCGGCCACGCTTCAATGTCCTTTATATATATTTTATTTATTTTCGTTAAGTTTCCCCCTTGCCCCTGCCCCTGCCGTCTGCCAGGCGAGGCGTGTAATTTGAAACTTGGCACCCGACTGGGGACATGGGCGGTAGCCAAAATGCGGCTCTGATAAAACGTGGAGGAAAAAAAAAACCCCCCCAAAGACTTGCAGATGCAAATGGGGTAAATCCGGCAGGAGTCCTTAGCAGTCCCAGGTCTGTCCCGGTCTGTCCTCTGACACCAGGAACGCAGTCGAGTGCAAACAAATATGTCCAACTCCAAGATGAATCTCGCCCTCTGATGCTGCACCAAATTGTGTCCTCTGTGTCCTGTGTGTCCTGTGTGTGTGTGTGTGGCCTCCTTCAATTGATCAAAGTTCAGGATGTGGGGCACTGAATAATGGCTTACATTATTTTTCTGGTAGTCAAGCAGTCGCTTAAAGATTTCACGTACATGTTTTTGCGAAATATAAGCTATAATATTTTAAAGCATTTACTCGCTCGCGCAGCTTAGCAGCGAGTAACCCGCACTCGTTGAATATTTATTCGGTACGTGTATTTTTCCATCTGCATATGTATATTTCGCCCTGCTCTCTGTGTGTGCGTGCGTGTGGCTGCATCTCATGTCCTGGTAAATATTATTTGACAACATTTGAGCCCCCCCCCCACCCGCTTTACTGGGACTTTGGTCGCTTTGGGTGGCCGCAAAAAGCCAAATGGCAAACGAGAGAGCAGAGCAGATGCTGCCTTAACTCTAGATCCCTATGTGGCGCCCCCCATCTGTGTGCGTGTGTGCTTAAGCATGTGTCAAGTGGCCGCCATTGTCAAGAGCCCCGAACAGGACACGACAGGATAGAGCAGGACGGGACAGGCAGGGCCACAGGTCTGCTCCTGCATCCGCAATCATTTCATGCATTTTCATGTGTTCCCTCTCTGTCTCTCCCTCTCTCTCGTTACTTTCTCCCGTTTTTTTTTCCTTCTTTTGGTGCCACAAACTTTGCATTTGCCTCCACCTCCGCCCACCCGGAATGCATTAATCAAAATGTTAAATAAGAAATTCGAATTGATTCGCAGCCAAAGCAAATGTTCAATATTATTCAATATCATTCCATTCGAAGGGAACAGCTGCATGAATCTTGCCACCCATTGCAGTGGCAGCATCATTTGTACTTGCCCCCGACGCAAGACGGCGAACGGTGGACGGGCGTGGCAACACCTGACAAAACTTGCAACTTGGGACAGACATTTTTGTGTAGTTCGTTTGTGCCGGACAGGGGGTCACGGGGACAACAATCGTTTATCGAGTCGAGTTTTCTCTGCCACTCTGGCAACTTTGTGGCACTTCCATTCGGTTTTATTGGGTTCGGTGCGGGTCCCCATAAATACCTACAGTTCAAGGGATTGATTTCGATTAGAGCCATCTTACGATTAACCGGAGAGGGAGAGCCACCATTTCCAAGCTGATTTCGTGCAATTTTTTGAAGAAATAATTGCATTTTGGCTTTCGGCAGCTTTTATTGGCTGAATAAACGTGAAATTCGAAAAGAAGACGAGTCGAAAAATATTGAAAAGTAAGGAAATCATATTTTCGAGGCAGTTAAGCAACACTGGGAGAGAGAGAGAGGGGAATAAGCGACACAGATAGAGAGAGAAAAATATCAAAAAAACATTTAAAGCTTACAAAATCTTAGGGCAAGTGCTAAGCCACACTGGTGAAGAGAGAAGGAAGAGGAAATTGGGAAACATACGAGTATTCTTAAGGTTTTGGCATAGTCCTTGCCAGGTTTTGTATAGTGCTAAGCCACACTGGAAAAGGCTGAAGAAAAGTGATAAAAACTACAAATTATCGACAGTCTATAGCTCTCTCTATGAGCCCTACAGAAATCTCTTTAGACACTATGTTGAGGCGATATATCTATCGATAAATCTGCACTAAATCGATAACTGATTAAAGTTTATGCAAAACTTGCATTTACATATTCAGCAGAGAGTGAGAATGTTTCTATATGGCATATCCATAAAAAAATTGGTGTCGAGTGTCGGGTTTGTCGATTGTTGAGTGGCTCCCCCCACCATGCCCTTCTCTCTCACTCCCTCTCCTACCTTCTGGCTGGTAATGCGCTAATTAAAATGCCTGAGAAGAATGAAGGAGGAAAAAGAGTGGAGAGAAGCATTTTCTCCGGCTTCTGCCGTGCGAATGGGAATGGGAATGCAAGGTGCAGCAGGCCTCTCTCCAGCTCTGCAGCTCTGCAGCTCTCAAGTGTGGATGGGTGTGTGTGTGTGTGTGTGTGTGGGGTCTTTATGGGGTCAGGGGTTATGGGTTGCCAAGGGATAAGCTTTTTGACTTGCCACTTATTAACTTGCCAAGCAATTATGGCCTGAAGATGGAGCCCCGAGAGCGGAAAGAAAGCTGAGAAAAGATTCCTTTTTCTTCGTTTTTACTCTATTTTTAGTAGATGGCCGTAGTTCAGGTGGGGCTTCTCTGTGAGTGGGATATTTCCTTTCCTTTAGCCTGGTTTCGCCTATCCTTATCCTTCTCCTTATCCTGCTTAGATGCCCCCCCCCGTCCGGGTCTGCCGTCGCCGCCAAAGTGCCACGAGTACGAGTATATTTCGATGCTTTCTCTGTAATTGCTCAGAGCTCTGGGCGGGCCCCTCTAGCACGGCAAGGGGGGGGCAGGGGACAGGAGCCGGAAGTCATCTTACACACCAGACATGGGTGTGCGTCTGTGTGTGTGTGTGTGTGTGTGTGTGTGTGCTCTTAATAGGTAACAAGTTGCAAAAAGGCAGACAACGTCCGACCATCTCTCTGTCTGACGACTGACTGCCATTATCTGCATCAGCACGCGTAAACTTCGTTTGCACCAAAAAAGGAGAAGAAGGCAGGCAAAAACGAAACCAAAGAAGAAAGACGCAAAGATGAAACGTTGGGGGGAAGTGGGGGCTGGGCGAAGGGGGGTGGCTTTTGCCCAGGAGGGTGTTGCAAAAAGAGGTAACTGCTTGCATCATTCAGCGGAACAAGAAGTCATTTCTTTTAAGCTCAGGCGGAGGTACTTTGCCCGTTCCCCTCCCCTCCCCCTCTGCCACTTTTCAACAGTTGGAGCCCACTGCTGGCACAGTGGGGCGAACTTCAGGGCAGAATTCTACAGATCATTCGGGATATATGCCATTGAAGCCGTGTAAGAGTATTCTCTGGATAATTTGTGGGGCGCTTCTTTATTTCACGTCTCTTCTTTCTTCTTGTCGATCGGCGAATCTCCCTTCAGAGCTATCGCAGTATCATATCGGGATCGGTTAGGGTTAATATGGGGCCGGTTAGGGTTAATATCGCTTGGCTTACAAATTACACATTTAAATAATTTAATATTTAACATATACATATATATTTTTTTTTGTAATTTGTTTATTGTAATTAGGATTTTATTTATTTATTTATATGTTTTTAAATGCTTTTTTTTAAGATATATTTTTAATATTTAATATATGTACATATATTTAAAAAAAATTTTTTTTTTTTTTATTGTAATTAGGGTGGTATTTATTTATTAATATGTTTTTATATGCATTTTTTTTATATATATTTAAAATATTTATATTTATAATATATATTATTTTTTTTTAATTTTTAATTTATTTTTTTTTTATTGTAATTAGGATTGTATTTACTTATTAATATATTTTTATACGCATTTTTTTAATATTGAATATATACTATTTTTAAAAAATTTTTTGTCTTTTTTATTGTAATTAGGATTGTATTTATTTATTAATATGTTTTTATATGCATTTTTTAATATATATATTTTTTAAATTTATTGTATTAGAATTGTATATATTTATTTATATGTTTTTCTTTACATTTTTTTTGTATATATTTTTATAAACTATTAATTTTTTATACATTTACTATTTTTTGGTTTTTTTCTTGCTTTAAAAATCTTTAAAAAAAACACCCCCTACAATCTGTAGTTTTTTATGGTTTATTCCATTGAAGGCACGATTGAGTTTCCAGCACTGAATCCTCACTTCCTGTTCGAACTACTTCATCATTTTATGGCTTTCAAATTGTTGGCTGGTTTCGTGTTTCGCCGGCTTCTGGCCATCGCCTTCTCCATGGCGTAGTCGTCGTCGTCGTCTCAGTTTCCCTCGGTCTCCGACTTTGGTTGTACATATACGCTTACCTACTTACGGGAACGCCTCCATCCGCCACCGCCACCGCGCTGCAACGGATTCTCAGCGGAGTCCATGCTTTTCGTTTCATTTTTGGTTTCATTTCATTTCCTCGGCTTACTTTCTCTCTGCCCTGCCCTGCCCCCCCCGTCTCGGGCACTGTTCTAATGGGAATTTACAATTTTTCACCAAAAAGCAAAAAGCTGCGCCTTGCGTCCGACATGCCCCGCTCCAAGCCCTGCCTCCATGCCCCGCTCCATGCCCCGCCTCCATGCCCCGCTCCAAGCCCGCCTCCATGCCCCGCCTCCATGCCCCGCCTCCATGCCCCGCTCCATGCCCCGCTCCAAGCCCGCCTCCATGCCCCCATCCAAGCCCCGCTCCATGCCCCGCCTCCATGCCCCATCCATGTCGCTCTTCTTTTGCCGCGTTGTTTCTTGCATAAAATGAAATTGTATTGCATTTTCCTTTTTTCATTCTCCCTCTTTTAGCCTTGTTTTTGCTGTTGTTGCTGCTTTATGGCTGGACACAGAATGGCTGCCTCAGCAGCAGCACAAGGAGCAGGGAGGAGCCGCAGCAGAGTTACTGCTACTCCACTTGGAAGCTGCGTCCGCCATTCGGTGTCCGTTACTCTTACGCGCGAGAGTATCACGATTTGTTTGAACAGCTGTTGGCAGGACCCGAAAAAAGGCATCCTCCTTGTTGCCAGGCATTCCGCATAGATCTGTGGAGGATTCCATATAATCGAAAGGGTATTCGGGCTTGGCGTTTTTATGTCCATTTCCCGGCTCCACTCTCCAGTGGAACACAATAGAAAATCGTGAGAGCAACATGAAAATTTATGATGCATTTCTTTTGCTGCAGTACAGTACGCCCTCGCTTAAGTCGTCTCGGCCATGCTTTCAAATTATTGCAAAACTTAAGTGAAATTTATATAATTGTAATGGAATTTATATTAGATTTTGTCCGCTGCAAACTGACAAATGGTTCCACCCATCTCCTGGGAGGAGGATTGTGATTGTCAACGTCTCGTTTCCCTTTTTTTTCCCTTTTTTATTTTGTTGCTGTGACACAGATTTCGTTTTATTTATTTCGATTACTTAAGCTCAAGAATCATACAAATAGTTGAAGGAAACAGAGATGGGAAGGACAGGCAGGACAGGCTAGACAGTGTGGAAAGGGAGCTCTGACAGCGAAAGTTGAATAGATCCCAAAGAAGTAGAAATTCCAGCAGCTTTAAAGGTATTTTGCCACAAAAAATAATTCAATAATTGGCTGGGAAAAATGTTAGAAAAATAGTCCTGCCTCTTAATTTAGGGAAACAACTGCTTCGAAACCCCACAAGAAGTGGAAAGAAAAGGAAAGCCTTCCAGGGGAATTCTTCAATGCATAAAAACCCGACAGCCCCGCTGGATATCTGATGAAATATCCCCCCCAAAGGGGGCACGGATACGAGTATCCACAGCCCATGAGCAGATAGAGAGGAGTGGAGTCTCTCTCTCTCCTCCTGCTTAAGATGTTTTCTTTTCCTTTGTCTCGTTTTTGTTTCTTTGTGAGCAAATAGTTTTCCGCTTGCCGCCGCATAGTACAATACAATAGAATGGGTTTTGGGGCATTCTTTATCAATTTTATCTGTGAAATATATTTCCGAAACATTTGCCATTATATTTGCATTAGTAGCCACAGCATCCGGACCGGGTCCGGCATGGCAGGAATTTGTTTTTGGATTGGACACACGACACGCCAGCTCGACGCCCAATGAAAGGGGGGAGTGGAGCGAGTAGGCATTCAAAGAGCTCCACGTACACGTCGCTCTCGGCTTTGGTCTATTCCCAGGCGGAAACTGCTTATCACACATTTCCCACACACACACAGAGCGGCAGCCAAACCAAATACAATACAGGAATGCCCCACAGGACAAAAAAAAAGGATACACCACAGAGTGGAGTGCCACTGGGGGGTGGTGTGGAGGGGTACTAGTAAAGTAATAGCCAAAGCGCACAAAGAATGATGCGTAGACATGATTTCCGTGCGGTTGATTTCCCCCCCCCCCCCCCCACCCCTTCCCCACCCCCTCTCTGCACACTGTTTCGACCACGGCGGAAAATTTCCATAAATCTTGAACGGCTGTGGGACTGTGGGATATTTATTTATTGGCCAAGATCATCGGCCTCCCTGGTCCCCCTTTGGAGGTTCTTTTTCCTGGAATTCTGCGCCCGGTTTTTCTTTAAAATTCATTCCCTTAAAGAAGCTGCCCCTAAAGCTATTTCCCCCCTGAACGTTGGTTCGCTCGTTTTGCCGTTTAAAATTCCTTCCTCTAATGGTTTTCCCTCCATTAGTTCTTTTTCTCTGTGCTCTGTGCTTCTCTGTTTTTCCACTACTCGTATTGTTGCCATTTCGTCCATCCGTTCTGTGCTCTGTTCTGCCTTTTTCCTGGGGTTTTTTATGCCACCAGAGAGGGGAGAGGAAGTAAAGTGCCGGCAGGGAAACTATTTGCTTGGGGGATTTAGTTTCTGGTACCTTTTGTGCGTATAGAGTAGAGTGTTATCTACATGATTTTGCATGCCCAGGACTCTCAATCAGGATGAGGAATAGAGAGCCAGGCGGAGAGAAGAGCTGAGGCCACTCTGACACCGACTTAGGACTCTCAAGTGGCAAGGTTGGCATTCCATTCCATTCCATGCCATGCCATGCCTCCATGCCTCCTCCATACGTATACGGCAGTATCGCAGTATCACTGTCGTTGTCTAAGCTGCTGCCAGAAGCTGCCCCCAAGTAGCATGTAATTCATCTTATTCCCCAAAGACAACCAGCGACAAAGGAGACACGGACGCTTGAGCTTACAATTCCGGCGGGTAAATTGCTCGCGCAGATGCCACCCGACGTGGCAGGGCTGAATCCGGCTGAACAGAACAGAACAGAACAGAACCCGGAAGCGAAGGCGTAGGCGTGGGCGGCGGCGGAGGCGGAGGCGGAGGCAGTCAAAGGCGTTGCTGTCGTCGCGTTGTGCGTGTCTCCATTGGGACATAAATGCCATTTGGCCCGTCCGCGCCCAGCCCCTCGCCCAAAAACCCCACTCTTGGGCATGGGGCACGCGCCTCATTACGTGTCGAGTTCTGTGCCCACCCCCCAATCTCCTTTTGACGCATAAAATGCGTAATGAATTTTAGATTTCATTTCAATGGCACAGAAAGAAAGTTATGGCCACAGGCTCATCAGGGGGCTTTCGGATTTGCTTTGGACATGTCTTGTCATCCCCCATCCCCCCATCCACAGCCTCTTTCTCCTTCCCCCTACCCCCAAACGTACACTTTTATTTGCCTGTTAAGTGCGTGAAGAGCAACCGCAAAGCGTTTAGTCCAATGGCCTGCAAATAGTTTTAGGTGATCCTAAACGGGGTGTCTATCCCTACAATCGTTGGATTGATCCAAACTAGTGGAACGGAATGCAGTGGAATGGAACAGACAGGCGGAAAAGCACGTGCCTCGACACTGAGACACATTTTGCACTCAGAGAAAAGTTTTTGGGGGCCTAAACGGAGTGTATATCCCTGCCATCGTTAGATTGATCCAAACTAGTGGAACGGAACGCAGTGGAATGGAACAGACATACAGAAAAGCACGTGCCTCGACACTGAGATATATTTTTCACTCAGAGAAAAGTTTTAGGGGGTCCTAAATGGGGTGTCTATCCCTACAATCGTTAGATTGATGCAAACTAGTGGAACGGAATGCAGTGGAATAGAACAAACGAAAAGAAAAGCAGAGAAAAGTTTTAGGGGGTTATAAACGGGGTGTCTGTCTCAAAGACAATCCCTACAACCGTTAGATTGATCCATTTGATGAAAACTGGTGGAGCGGAACGCAGTGGAATGGAACATACAAGCAGAAAAGCATGTGCCTCGACAGACAATCCCTGATCTATTCGTTAATAACTAATGGAACGGAACGCAGTGGAATGGAACATCGTGGGAGAAGAAAAACAGAAACGCACGTTCCTCGACCCTAAGACACTTTTTGCACTCCGAGAAAGACATAAACAGATTAAATATATTTCATATTTATTTAAAATTGTTTTGTTTGTTAGATTCCATAATCTTTGGTGTGTATTTCTCTATGAAAAAGGTGAAAAGTCTTCCCAAAATAGAGCTGGCATTAAATATTAAAATATACTATATCTTGTTGATTGAAATTTGTTGTTAATTTTCGAAGATCCGAATGAAAATTCATCATGAAACGAAAGAAAATGAATGGCAGGTGAATGGCAATGTAAGAGATGACAAAAAAGATTGAAATAATAACAATGTCCACCCATAACTCATCTTCAATTGAAGTTCAGTGTTCTGTGAATGGAACACCAGAGAATAGTTGAGAGAATGTTTCCGGAATGGAATGTTTCCGAGCGACTAACTCTCGATGGGCTTCACTCACATCCGGGCGGGCCCTAAACGGTACATAATGGAGGGGAATACCCCCGTCATCGATAACTCGGGGCAGCGCAGCCTTGGCTTGGCTTATTTATCGCCCGTTGGTCGAAAGTTATCGATCAATTAAAGTTACATTTGCCTGCCCGGCGACGCATTTGTCACCGCAAAGGAGGCAGGGCCAGGGCCAGGGCCAGGGCTATCTGAGCTTTGCTCTTGAACCGAACGACCAGCCAGAGGGGAGGCCCTCCCCTCCCCTCTTAACTATTCAAACAGCATTGAGCATAATTTTTCATTCAGGGTCGTTGGCTTGGGCCCTGGGCTTTGGGCCTGGGCTTGGTGCGACGCTGCGGCTTCTCTTTTTTATTATCTTGTGCAGAGCAGAGCAGACAGACCATCCACCGCCCATCCATTCCGACCGCCTGTGGTCCAAACTGCAAACATAATTTTTCCTGCTTCTAATGCCAGATAAACGCAGACATGGAGGCCAGAGCGACAGCCAAAAAAGGAGCAGCACGAAGACGAAACCGAAACCGAAGCCGAAGCCGAAACGGGCAAAAAGTTCCTTAACCCCATGTGGCACCCAGCCCCCCGCCAGCCCCCAAGCCCCAACCATCATATTATTTTCAACATTTATTTGCCATGCGTAAAAAAAAAAAAAATATATAGCATATACATGTATATATATATAGAGGGAGAGTTCTTTTTCGTGCGATTTTCAAAGGCAAAAGTGGTAAAGTAAAATGGAAAATGGCTTTTCCCACACACACACACACACACACACACACACACACCCCCCTTCCCCGACGGTCTCCCTCAATAATAAATGCAAAACTGCACCGCGCAAAGGAGAATTGCATTTTAGGTAAACATAGAGAAGGCCCTCCCCCCGCCCTCCCCCTACCCACAGTGGGAGGGAGGCTGGGGGTTAAATGGGTGTGCCGGGTGCCGGCTGGGGCGTGGGCACTGCGGGGTCGAGGCGTGTCCTGGCTCTTGTCCAATTGACGTAAATCGTGCGCAAGTTTTGGCAGCCAAAATGACTGCGGCTAAAGCCTGGAGACGCGACAGAGAGAAGGAGAAAGAGGGCGGGGTGGCTGGGGGTGGGGGAGAGGGCAAGGGAAAGGTCAGCAAACTTACTGCATTTCAGGGACCGTTGGGCAGAGCCAGGAGACGGGAAAGTGATCTCAAAAGATGGCAGGATCGATAGAAGCGGATAACAAATCGATTTTAGGCGCCGCGCGTTATGCGGCAGTGCCCCTCGGTCGTTTTGCCTGGAATCCGCGCGGGAACAGCCTTCTGATGGTGTCACACGGACCTCTTGTCGGGCTTAACAAATTTATTTCAATCCCAGTAGGTCTCGAAAATCTTGTCAAATATCTCATAAACAAAATACGGTCCCATCCATGCGGTCGTATTTTTGAAGCGCTAGACTTTCTTTCCAGTTAAAAACCAACTGAAAATAATAATATTTCGGAATAAATTCTACACACAAAAATTGACACGAATGAATCCGCAGGAGAACACCGAAAAGGAGCCTGGCCCTGGACCCGAACCGTCTTCGATAAAGCTGAAGCTCATGGCTGGGAATGGTGGCCCGGACGTGGCCGCCACGGGCCACGGCGGCGGCATCCAGACGCCGGTGGAGGGGAGCACAAGGCCATTCAGCATCGCCGGCGGTGGCTCTTCGATCTCGTCGACCATTAATCAGAGCGTTCAGTCGATGACGATGACGATGCCGATGCCCACGTTGCGCTTCGTTCTGCGGCGTCCGGCATCGCCCACCATCAGCCCCAGCAGCAGCTGCTCCCCCTTGCCACGACATGTGCGCTTCCACGAGAGTGTGGTCGACAACGAGAAAATGAATCGTCGCAAGTCCAAGTGCTGTTGCATCTACCGCAAGCCGCATCCCTTCGGCGAGAGCTCCTCCGACACGGACGACGAGTGCGAGCACTGTTTCGGGCATCCCGAGGTCCGGGCGCGGAATCGTCAAAAGAAGAAGATGGCCGGCTGTGGTTGCGGCTGTTGTGGCGGACACTCTCCGCCGGCGGCTGTCGTCCCAGAGGAGTGCCCCGAGGCGCCAGAGCAGGAGGCTGTACCAGGAGATTCGGCTGCTCCGAAGACCGATGATGATCAGAGCGGAGAGGAAACCCTGTCTTAATAATCCTCCACCCCCCAAAAAAAACCCCGTTTCCAATTCGACTTGTGTTCCAATCGAGAAAATAAATTTAAAATTAAACCCAAACGCCCTTCCATGTGCGCCCCTCAAGGCCATGCCGTGCCGAAATGTCGGGCGTGCTGCAAAATGCTTTCCTGTTCCTGTCACTCAGTCGTGGCTGAGACCGCGGCGCAACCCTGCCACCAGCCAGATATCCTTCCGAGCTCCTCGCCCGCACCGTGTGTCTATTGATTGATTATGCGAACTGTCTGCGCGAACTTGTAACTAGATTAATGAAGTTTTTGCCTGGATGCAGCCCGGACTGATCCCCACTCCCATCACCCCCCCACCCCTCCACTCCCCTTCTCGTGTCTGCAGTTGTCGTCTGTGGCCCAGCGAGTGCTTCAGTTGCAGCATATGGCCAGGACTGGCTAAGGATTTGTGCAGTTTGTTAACCCTGCCCGAGCCCGCCCCGCCCTGCCCTTCCGAATTCCAGCTGCTGCTGTTCTATTTTTATTTTTTTCGTTTCTGGTGCACATTTCCCGTAGTTTCAGTTCCATTTTAAGTACAATTCTTCCTGCCATTTTAGTTGTTTCAGCCCAGAGAAATATCCATCCAGTTGGCAGCACTCCCGCTCCGAATGGGTAACCAAATGAAGCTGCTGGCTCGTGCTGTACTTCGATAAACAGAAGGGAACAATGGGGGGACCAAGGGGGCGGACTATGGGGGACTTTGGGGCACTGTGACGTGGAGAAGGTTATGCAATTCCTGGCAAAACGGGCGAACAAAAAATCACAGAAAAAAATGGAGCGAAATATTTCTGTTTTGGTTTCTCTTCTTCTGTCAAACTTTGAACCCTTTTCGTACACCCAGAGAAAAGGTTGGAAATTGTAAGAAAAAAGTCCATAGTGGAAATAAATCTATTTTAATATTTAGTTTAAATATTTTTGCATTTATGTAGATTTTTCTGCATTTTCATATCCTAAAAAATGTCCGTGTGTTTGCTGTTTCTCTGAGTGTATCTGTGGTGGCATCAAACCGCATTCCAATATGAATGTGTGTGTGTGTGGGTGTGGGTGCGTGTGTGTGTGTGGGTGTATCTGTAAGTGGGAGTCACGTTAGTCGTTTTTTATGAGGTCTCTTGGCGCTTGATTCCGCGGCCCCAAACCGCATTTGAAGTGCTCGCCTCCGCAGCCAAAGGATACAAAAAAAAATAGGAAGTGGGTAGCGGAGCACAGCTACAGCTACAGATACAGATACATTTTGCATAACTCATATGCGGGCATGTACTACATCTGGTCGCACCATACATACATCCTAGTCGCAGTCTATATATGTGCCACGAGGCTGGGGAGATGCTTGGTTCGGATTTTGTAACTTGGTCAATGGGTCGTCGACGTCAACGAAGCTGAATTTTGCCTCTTTTCATATTATTTACTTTCCTTTTTTTCCCCCGTTTTTTTTTTTGCTCTTTTCTCTTGTCTCTGTTTCAATTTTCGGAGGACGCTTTGGAAAATTATTCCTTCTCCTTCAATGATTAAGCTGATGATGATCTGGTTGCTTTGAACATGGCCCAGATACATATTGCGACTGTGCCCGATTCGGTCAAAGGGCTTTTTGCCCAAAGAAATCTCAAGGGAAACAGTTCCCAGAAAATCCTTTTGGAGATCGCATTTGTAGAAATTTCTGCAGAACATATTTGGAAATTACTGCCTTTAAGGAGTCGCTTCGAAGGCCTTCTAAGGCACGGTCTAGGCCCTTTAGAGCCAACGAAATTAGCCCTTAATTTGCTCGTTGGAGCCACCCACCTTTGAGCCCACAAATCGCACAACAGATCTTGGGTTTCCTTAGCTCAAGACCCTCTCTGGTATTCATACATTAAACTTGAAATCCCTGGGCTTCAATTCAATCGCAACCTGCGTCGGGCAGGGGCAGGGGCAGGGGCACGGGCAGAGTCCCTCCTGTTGGCCATAATATCCGAATAGCTTTGAGGTCAGCAATAAACAATTTGCGAGCAATTCCACAAAAATATTGTGGTCAAATGTGGGCAAAGTGTGCCACAAGCAAAGGGACCGAAGGACTCGAAGGACACGAAATGAACCACAATTAAAATGGGGAATTGTGGAGGGAGATGGGGCTGGCCCGGGGAGGAGCTATACGTTTTGGGTACGGTTCCTCTGGCCCAGACACAAATAATGAGGCAAACCACAACAATTACAGCAAACAAACAAATCTGAAAAAATAAAAAACCAATTGAGGAAAAGCTGGGAAAACGCTCTGTCTCTCTCTGTCTCTCTCTCTGTGTGTGTGTGTGTGTAAATGTTGTGAAATGTACCAAAGTGAATAATTTCTTTTTAATTTCCACTTAAGTGACTTTTAAATGTTTCACACAACCAACAACAACAAAAAAATAAAAATGAAAAATAAAGTCAAAAGAGGGGAACCTCGAAGAGTTGGAGAAATGTAAAGCAAGGAAGTCAAGGTACTTATGGAAATGGGGGAAAATGGGCGGGGAAAATGGTTAACAAGGGAGCGGGACGGTAAGGGTCGGGAACGGGAACGGGACGGACTGTGAATGATGGTAGGTAGACGACACGTCACTTTGACGCCCTCTGGTGTTGAAAATTGGCAGCCAAAGGAGGCCAGGGGGTGCCCAAAGGGTCAGAGTGGGGCAGGCGGGGCGTGGCATGTGTCGAATGAATCTGTTGATTGAGAGGGAAATGCTCAAGGGCTCAAGCTATTGGTTGGTTTTGCTTTTTTTCTGATTCTCGTTTGTTACTCGTTGATTACTCGTTTCTTACTCATTCCTTACTCGTTGATAACTCGTTGGTTACCAGTTGATTACTCGTTGATTACTCGGTGACTACTGGTTCCTTACTCGTCGATTACTCGTTAGTTACGCGTTGAATTCTCGTTCCTTACTCGTTGATTGCTCGTTAGATACGCGTTCATCACACTTTCCTTAGTTATTGATTACTCGTTCCTTACTCATTGATTAGTCGTTGATTACTCGTTAGTTACGCGTTGAATACTGGTTCCATAACGTTGATTACTCGTTCCTTACTCGTCCTTTACCCTTTCCTTACTCGTTCCTTACTCGTTCCTTATTCGTTCCTTACTCGTCCTTTATCCCTTCCTTACTCGTTCCTTATTCGTTCCTTACTCGTTCCTTACTCTTTCCTTACTCGTTCCCTTCTCGTTCCTTAATCGTTCCACACTCGTTCCTTACCAATTCCTTACTCGTTCCTTACTCGTTCCTAACTCGCTCCTCACTCGTTCCTGATTCGTTCCTTACTCCTTCCGTACTCGTTCCCTACTCCTTGACTACTCGTTCCTTACTCTTTCCTTACTCGTTCCTTACTCATTCCTTATTCGTTCCTTACTCTTTCCCTACTTATTCCTTACTCATTCATTACTCGTTCCCTATTCGTTCCTTACTCGTTCCCTACTCCTTGACTACTCGTTCTTTATGTCTACTCGCTACTTTTTCATTTTCATCTTCCGTTCTCCTATATATTCCGTCTCTTTCGGTGTTTCTTCTCCTCTCTCCTCTGCGAGAACATATTTCCATCAACTTGCTTTCATATTTCCCGTGTATCTTTTTGCCACATCTTGCTCCCAATTTTTACGCGTCATTCTTGCACCTTTCTCGCTCTCCTTCAGTTTTTTCTATATCGTTTATGTAATTGACTTCATTGCCAACAATCGATTCGAGTACAAAAGCATTCAGAGCCCACAGAAAGGCAACGGCAGCTCTTTGTACATCCTCCCTCCATATCCTTATTGCTTTCTGCATTTTCTTTTCTCATCTTTTTTTTCTTCTTATTTATGGCTCGCATTTTGAAGGCTCTTCAGCAATTTTTGAGCATCGAATTGAATCCCACTTGAGAACGCACAGAGAACCGAACAAAACAAAGAAAAAAGAAAAAAACACACGCACACACACACACACAAAAAAGAAGAGATGTGAATGTGATATGCAAATGGGAGAAAAAAGCGGAATAAGGACCGCAGTGTGGCAAGAGCATTGACAGCTCTGAGTCAGGTTTCGGGGAGTCCTGCGAGTGTCCCGGGCGGCTGAGTCAGCAAAAACATTTTAGACCATCAAATGGAAGCGATGATGGGTGGAAAATGCTGCTGCAAAATGTTACAATGCAAATTCAATTCATCTCGGTAAACAATTTTTCATCGAAAAGAGTCAATGAAGGAGCCTTAAAGCACCCAAAAGAGTCCCTAGTTTTCCACACATTACAGTGCTCTCTCTCTCTCCAGCTGTCGATCCTGTAATTAAGAGACCTCTAGCCCGGCATATATCCCCATTAAGCATACGCAACGTATGCCCCCGAATTCCTCAAAGAAGCAGGCGACCGGAAAGGCTGCGAAGCTAAGAAAGAACAAGAAGGAAAGCCGATAACATAAATCTATAATAATAAAGACAACAATAAAAATTGACTTCTCTAGCATGGGGGGGCGACCAAAAACACCAGCCACAACACCCACACACAGACCTCATCTAAGAGGTGGTGGTGGTGCCTGCAAGGGGAGGTCATTTTTACGCTGATGATGTCTATGACATTATCAGCAAAATTTATTAAATGACAGACACATAAATATATAATATATTAGGCCATAAATATGAGGACCCAGGGCGGGGGCAAAGGAGGCAAAACAGGGGTCGACCCAGCAGATATCCTGGCAAGTTTTTGATCCCTTCCCATCATAGATCCTTAAAGCAGAGGAGCTACAGGAAAGCATCGAACACGTTGGTATTTATTCGCCCCAATTATGTGCAATTAAAGGGTATCCTTAAGTGGAGACAACAAAAAATAGACCAACACCAGAACACAGGCGAAAAAATCACACACGAAAAGACATAAAAACGAATTACAATATTTTAATTTGATGTCGTTATTATCGCGCACACATGGTGCTCTTTGGTTACAAGTACCCCCCCAATCGCCGGTCTTCCAGGCTCCCAGTCTCTCTTTTTCTTTTTTTTGTACATTCTATTTATTTTCTAATGGCTTCTGGGGCCGGAGACTTGGAGACACATGTGTTTGAGAGGGTGTGCGAAATTATTGACATCCAAATTAGGAATATTGAAACACTCCGTCGCGCCTGTGGACTCTCTTTCATTCCGTTTGAAGTTTGGGTGGTTTTGGGGGGGACTCTAAAGGGCATTGAAGACTCTGAATAATTCGCATCAATTTGCTGCCGTTTCAGGGTGCAACAAGAGATGCAACCAAAACGGGAAAATTGATGTCAAAATCCATGTGCCACGCCTATGTGGCACGCTTAGGTCTTTGTTTTTGCCACATGGCCTGCTGCGGCCCCACAATCGGTTACAGTCTCAGCTGTCAATGGAATCTTGACATTTTTTACTTAACACACAGAGCCCCTCCCCCCCACAACCCCCACACAGAGGGAGAGAAAGAGCGAGGGAAAGTGGGAAAAAGAGTGACAGATAGAGACAAGGGGTGGAGGGTTGGAGGGGGTGGTGGTCCTGTGTTGTTTGGGCCCTGTTTTGTTGGCCCTTTCTGTTGTTTACTGCTTAAATCTGCCAATTTACTCGTTTACGTTTAGGCTTTATGCCAAGGCGTCGCCGGGGGCTGCCAGGACGAAGCGAGCGGCCCAGGGAGCGTGCATGTGTGTCCGTATGTGTGTGCGCAAAATTAATATCTGTGTCATTTTTTGGGTTAATAAGGCTAAATTGCGAGTATATGTGCGAGACACACTTAATTATCATCATATTTATGACCGTCACGGGATCTTCGGGCTCCTCTTTGGGGGCTGCTTCATTTTTTATGCCCGTTTATTATGATTACTTGTAATTATTTCGAGTATTTCGCATTTCGGAATAGCGCTGCCGCGACTGATATGCGGCTTGGCATTGGGAATTACGAATAGTTACCCATTGAATATTATCTAAGCTGAATCTTTCGATCTCAGAGATAGCCCAAGGTTCCCCTGCCCTTAAAAGTAGGCAACGAAATCGCTCAATCAATGCACGGGCACTCGCTGGAGTTCAGCGTGTGTTTGAGACGAGTTCTCGACGGAGAGTTGTCTTTTTCTCGCTATAATCGATCTGCTTTGATGACTTTCCAAGCACTTTCCATTACGGATAGATTGAGGAAGCGAGAGAATAGTTCTTAAAAGTCCCATTGATGGTCTTCAATATATTGTTGGTATCTGAATGCAGTTTCATGGCTACTTTAGTGTCAGCTGTCTGGGAAAAAGTCCCCCCGACCGAAAAACACTACTCATGCACTCGCTGGAGTTTAGCGTGTGCTTGAGACGAGTCTTCTCGCAGCGAGAGAATAGTTGTTTAATGTATTGTTGGTATCTGGATGCAGTTTCATGGCTACTACACTGTCTGCTGCCTGGAGAAAAGTCCCCCCGACTGAAAAACACTCTTGCACTCGCTGGAGTTTAGCGTGTGTTTGAGACGAGTCTTCTCTCGCTATAATCCATCTGCTTTGATTCAGAAAGCGACGGCAACAGCGAGAGAATAGTTGTTCAATGTATTGTTGGTATCTGAATGCAGTTTCATGGCTACTACACTGTCTGCTGCCTGGAGAAAAGTCCCCCCGACCGAAAAACACTACTCTTGCACTCGCTGGAGTTTAGCGTGTGTTTCAGACGAGTCTTCTCTCGCTATGATCGATCTGCTTTGAGTCAGGAAGCGACGGCAACAGCGAATGTATTGTTTGTATCTGAATGCAGTTTCATGACTACTTCACTGCCTGCTGCCTGGAGAAAGGTACTCCCGAAGAACAGCAGAAAACACCACTCACCCAAGCAACACGGCGATGACAGATGCCACCGTCTATCCGTCTTGTCGCGTCGATGGAAATGTCTAATCTCCCGGCCGACTGTCTAATCTCATTTGATGATGACTGGTCTTGACTCTTGGCTTGACGACTCGCCCCCCCTCCCACTCGCTTTGTGGCGATTCGATTCGAATCGATGCACAACGAAAGCCCCCCCTCTGAGAGAAGGCTTAGTTTAATCAATCATTGGCCTTCTCCCGTGCTGTGGCTCTCTGTAGCTACTTCTTCTATTTGATGGCTTCCCAACATGCTTCGGTTTCAATTAATTTCCCAGATTATACCACAAGCCATCTGCAATGGCCACAAAATGGAAAGAAGGTCCCCCCCCCACCACCCACAGAGCATTTTTGTTTCGCAAAAGTTTTGTTCAATTTGATTTTTGGATCATCAGCTCCTCCCCGCCTGCCATCCCCTTGAACTTTGAGGCTGAAAATTGTTGGTTTGGGATAACATTGAACCGGCAATTGAAACTTTTGTGGCCAGCCAAAGATTGTCAAGTGTTTTCGGGCCCGGGAAACTTGAAAACTGACCTGAAAAGTATGTTTAAAGGAAATTTGATTCGATTAGATGGGGAGGAGGAGGACTCCTGGACTTCTTCCTGTGTTGTCTGTGGGACATGAAAACGAAATCTTTATGGTTCATAGGCTCTTGGGGAATAGCAAAGCCCTCGGATGGGACTGGCGCACAGGTGCACAAATGGCAAACAGAAACAGTAAAACAACAACAGCCATGGAATTTACATAAAAAACAAAAAAGAGAGAGAAAAGTTTGTCATGCAAAAAGGACAAAAACAAGGCAGCCTGGGCCCAGCACATGCACATGTTTGTGTATATTAAAAATGAAAATGTTATGAACGCTTAAGCATCCACCAGGAGTGGCCTCCAGGCAGCGGCAGAAGGGCAGAGGGACAGGGACTGGGACACAGGTACCAATATATGCATGATCATGTCTGGATTAGACTAATGAAAGCAAAGAATGCACCAACAATAACAATGGAGGAGTCCCAGCTACCTTCACAGACAACAGCTGATGGCTGGGGAAGGGGACGGGGTCGGGAGCTGGGACGGGGGGTGGGGCTGGGACAGCAGGCGCCGCCAAGACGCCCAAAAGATGACTGCCTCTGGATACCCTCAGCCAGGGCTTCGATGACGCCCAGAGGCCCTTTTCCGAGGCATATACTAAATGTGGAAAGGCAAAAAAGAAGTGTAGAAATATGTAGAAATTCTGGAAAATTCTTGAAAGAGCATTCGCCCAGTCGACCAGTCGATAGGTTATTATTTTGACTGGGACACGGGAAACGTGTTGGAGCTTTGACAAGCTGACGGCAACAGCGAACGTGTGCAACACGGCAACAACAACAACAACAACAGCAACAACAACAACAACAAAAGAGAAATGTTGCCAGCCATGAAAATCCTTCAGAGTCATACCGGCATATCCGCGTGACGACAGCGTCATCGTCCTTGTCTTGCCATTGCCTTTTCTGTGGCACGGTGGCACGGTGGCACGTTGCACGTTGCCTTTGGCAGACATTGCTGCAAAGATTTACGGAAAGTTTACAGCCTCAGACATTTGTTGTGGCTTTTATAAATTGTCAGTGCGTGGGCCAAGGTGTCTTCACTCCTTCAACCCAGCGATGGGGCTTTGTTGCTGCCACTGCCGCTGTCGATTGCTGCAGTGTCAGCGCCACACAATGCATGACAACAGCAGCAACACGGAACACGAGACACGAAACACGTTAAGCGCATTGCCATTTGTGCCACATCATGGAGAATGCCATGGACCGTGCCTCGAGCAGAACAGAGTGCCAGAGCAGGGGATTGGATGGGCCTGGGCTGGGCCTGTGGCTGCGGGGGGGGGGGTCATGGGAATGCCGAAAGCTGCCAGACAGCTGGAAAAGTTGTTCAATTCGCTAACAAAACAAAGCAAATCAACATCAACATCAACGGCTGGGGGGCCAAGGGGAAGGGAATATAAAAGAATCGAACCGAATCGAATGGCATCGAAAGGAGGCGGATGGTAGATGGCGGATGGCGGCCAAGGGCTTAAGAGGGACTTATCGGGCCGGGTGAAAGGTGAATTCGATTGATTGGTCGATGAAGATGATCGATGATTGAGAAATTGGGGATTGGCCCAGCAACAACACCGCAAAAGGCCAACGAATATTGCCCAAGACATGCAATTTGTTGGCCTGTGTCATGCACAAGACATGTACTTTGTTTTTACCTGCAATCGATTACATTTCTGGCCTGTGCGGTAGATCTCTAATGGATTTATTGCCATTATCGATTGCCTGCACTCATCCATTATGGTTATTAATCATCCATCATTTCCTTGCCTGTCGCCAGACTCTTTCGTCGTCGCTGCTCCTTGAGCTCTTCTTTCAGCTTGTTTAAATGCATTTTCGGTTAATTGCATGGCCACAGATGGCCCCCACTCGCGCTGTAATTAACATTAATTTCGTATCAGCCGCATTGCCTTTTCAATTGTCGTGCCACAGCCACAGAGTATTCCGTAACATCCATGGACGGTGGGTCCTGTTGTTGCACACAAATTAACTGCGAGGCACAATTGTTTTACACGTCATTGCTGTTAAGACAGGAGAAGGTAGAGGCAGGGGCAGAGACAGGGGCACAGACAGTGGCAGAGGCACAGACAGAGGCACTGCCACCGACAGAAGGCAGATGGATATGCCAAAGGGGTGCAAATCGGTGCCTGGGTGTCGTCTGTGTATCCATGTGTGTGCCTCTGCTTTCGTCATTGTTTGCTTTATGCCAGCCCCCAACAATGAGGCCGCCATTTTACAAGTTTATGGACTTTATGCTGCAGATGAGAGAGGGGGGGGGGTACCCACCCCGCCTCCCCGCCTCCCTCTTGAGCTCAAGTTGACTGAAAATTGCTTCAATTAACCCTTTCGCAATGAGTGTTCAGACAGCCCATTTTGGGCTTAATTTGTCTTCATATTTGCCCCGAGATCATAGCCATATCTTTGCTCCTACTTTTTCGGAACAAACTCATTCATGATGCCTTCTCTTTTTGCTTTCAGGTAAGAGGCCCGGCCAATCACCGCATAAGGTAGAAATTTCTGTGTGGGGGATAACTGTCGGACTGTCGGAATGTCACAAATTGTGAGAACTCAATTAAAGTCCTGGCTGCACAGGACTGGGCTTTAAGATGTCAACAAATCTTGGATTGTGAAGAGCTTTATGGCTTTCCTTTGCTTTCCTTTCTCTCTCTCCTGCTGCATTGTCGACTGACAATTGCAGCTCAAAAGCAACAAGGAAAAGCAATAGCAGGGGGGAAAAAACTGCAGTAAAACTGCAGGAAAAACAGGAGCAGACGTCGGGGCAGAGGCAGAGGCAGTGACAGAGGCAGTGCCAGAGCCTGGTGGAGTAGAGAAAGCCAAACTAATAAGTAAAAGCAAAGTAAAAGCCAGGAGAAAGCCATAAACAAATGGCGCATGCACGTGACTCCAAGCGCAGGGCTACAGTGCGTGTCGAAAGTGTAGTTTGAAAGTTGTACATACAAATTGGGGGGCCGTCTGGGCCATACAGCTTTGCCTGGCACTGTACCCTGAGGACCGCAGGCAGTGGGAGTCGGAGTCGGAGTCGGAGAGTCCTTTTTGCGCGGCGGTGGCGGCGCCTTTGGAGTGAGAGAGAGCTTGAGTTTTGTTTTTATTGTGCTTTGTGCCTTATGGTTGACACATTTTCCTTCTTCTTCTGTGTGTGTGTGTGTGTGCGATACCGGAAATTGCAAATGCAACAACTGTTTGAGGCATTGTTCCAGAGCAACTCCCTCAGAGCAACTGCTCAAGGAATCCCAGCCGTCAAAGCAGTCCAAAATTATACCAATCTCTAGGAGAAAACCCAGAATGCCTGGGGCATAGAGTAGTCCCTGCCTCTCGTGCCACACACACGCACACAGCTGTGTCTTGGATACCCCATTGAAACGAGATCGCTCATTCATTGTTAAGCAAATTCTATATTCGACAACATCCAAATTGAAAACAAACGAAAATACTCACCTAACGATGAACAGGAGCAGCGCCAAGAACTCCTCCTCCGACACGGAGCCCGCCCCGGGCAGCTACGAGGGCGGTGTCCACCAGTCGGCGGGCCTGGGGTACTCCCACTCGGAGTTCTCGCTGGGGGCGCCGGGCGCCAGGCCGATCATCTCGCAGCAGCGGCTGCCCGGCCCGACGGACGGCGATGCCTCCGACGAGGATCTGTCCGACGAGGTGGTGGTCTCGCACACGCGGCTCGGCCACCTGGCGGAGCAGGCCCAGCAGGCCAAGCAGGCCAGCCAGGTCTTGTGGTTGGAGCAGCGGCGGCTCTACGTGGACCTGGACATGCGCGTCGGCAGCGTGGCCGCGAATGTGGCGCTGCGCGGCGGAGAGGAGGAGGCCACGCGGAAGAGTGTCGAGCGGCTGATGAGCCGCGCCGCCCACCAGGAGCGGGTCGTTCGGCTGCAGAGGACGTCCTTCGGCTGTCCCCTGTCCGAATGCCAGAGGGCCGTGAACGCCACCAATTGCCTGGCCCACTGCCTGGAGCAGCATCCGACGGTGGCCGTGCTGGAGATGCGCCCCAACCTGACCGCCTGCCTGCCGCTGGGCCTGCCCCTGGTGCTGGGCGCCTGCGGCAGCCAGCGGTGCATTGGCATGCTGATCTTCGAGAGCGACCATCAGCGCGGCACGAACGTCGACCTGGCGGCCCGCAACGAGGGCTGGACCAACAGCCTGGCCGTGATGGGGCTGCTGTGGAAGACCTCCTGGGATGCCCAGTTCCACGGCCCCATGGTCACCCATCTGTACAACCTGTGGTTCTTCTGCCCGCAGGCCCATCCGCCGCTGCAGGTACTGGTCTCCGCCGAGCCGCAGGTCATGGCCAAGCAGGTCAAGCAGGTCAAGCAGCTCAAGCGGGAGGTGAAGCAGCAGCTGATCCCCACCTCAGCGGATCCCCTGCTGCACGAGCAGCGGTCCATGCAGCGGGAGAACGAGCACTACATGCGCTTCACCCACCGCGAGATGAAGCTCCTGACCAACGATTTCACCACCGACATCGATCTGAAGCTGACGATCCAGGAGAAACAGACGACGCCGCCAAAGGCCACCGAGCCACAGAAGCCATCGGATCTTGAGGAGGGGAATGGTTCTATCAAATCCAAGGACACCGAAGACCCAACTTCAAGCAACAGTTTGGCGCTGGCCGGCGAGGACCAGTCTTTTTCCAACGCCGATCTGGACGACGAATCAGTTGAAGGCACTCTGAAGATCATCGACTCCATGGCGGACGAGCTGCTGTCCGGCTTCGTGGACTTTGAGAAGTACAATTTGGACAATGATTTCGTAAAGGCCGTCAAGTCGCAGGCCCTCATCGAGAAGGTCAAGTCTCGGTCAGTCTCGGCCTCGGTCTCGGAGGCCCAGCTGTCTCAGCCCTCAGAGGGTCTGCCGTCTCTGGCAGCCCTCGAGGAGTCACAGTCAAAGTCATCGGGGCGGACACTGGCATCGGTGGCGGTACTCGCTCAGGCCTCTCGGGAGAAAGTACAGTCACCGCTGGAGGACGGACCTCTCAAGCAGCAGCCAGACGGGGAGTGCCTGCGGCTCCAAGCCGACCTACAGCCCCAGCAGGAGGTGACCCCGGCACAGACAGATCTGGAGGAGAACGTCGTGCGGGAATTGCTGGACGAGCTCGTCGAGGAACACGAACTGTCGCTGTAACACGAGACTGGCAGATTGGATGGCACCCATAAGGGGGATTCCCAATATTAATTAACAAAATTTTATCGGTTCTTTTTTCCCAATAATATACCAAATATCAATGTTCTGCAGGAAGTGAGCTGCCTTAATTATCCAACCCCCCTCACCCCCCACCACTCAGTGCCCCCCCCTTCATGGCCAAAACGCATCTTTTATTCCCTTTTTGGAGTGTAAAATTTTCGCTTACGTCTGCGGCCCATCCCCCCCCCCTTGACAGGTCGTTGGCAGCCATTAGCACAAATGTCCTGTGTCCAGGGCTCGGGCAGGAGGTACGTGGGGAGGGGGGCTGGGGCGTAACTGCATCAACAACTTTTTAACCAACTTGCCAGCCAGCCAGCCAGCTAGCCAGCCAGCTAGCCAGCCCCTGGACTAACAAGACCACAGAATTGTCGGATCTCCCGAGTTGCGGGTAGCATGAAGCATGCGGCATGGGGCACCGGGGCACCGGGGCACCGGGGCTTGCTGGCAAACTAACTAACTCGATGCGCTCGCCTGCCACTTGTTATGTGGCGTTATTGTTACAACAACAAGAAGGGTGGAGGGGGGTGAGGGGGGAGAGGTGGAGAGAAGACGACGAGCAAACTCTGCTTTGTCCGCGAAATAATTTTTTGTTGGGGCAGAGCGCAAAAAAAAAGGAGCACAGAGAGGGAGAGAGGGAGGGAGAGAGGGAGAGAGAGTTCAACTTCAGCTGCAGAGATTTTTCGGTCAGCGTTAATGCAGAAGCTGCCTCAAAAACTTGCCCCCTAGCCCCACCCCCACCCCATCCGCCTGATCCTTTTCCCCACTGACTGCTGTTGAACGCTTTATGGCTGCCCCAGCCCCTGCCCCTCTGGCGGTCAGGTCCATTGTGGTCTGCTCATCTGTGTCCCCTGTCCCCTGTCCCGTGTCTGCCAAGTTTTGTTTCCCCCTACCCTCCTCCCCCCCAGAGCTAAATAGTTGCTAACTTTTTTCGTGTATATCGTGAAGTAGTACGATATGTATGTACCGCTTCCCGGCTCTCTCTCTCTCCACCCTCCCCCCCCCCCCCCCCCCCCCCCCCTTTGGACACTTTAAATTGCACACAAATTGGCAGAATTTTGTTTTTTTTTTGTTGTGTCCCGAATTCCCATTTTTGGCCGTTGCCTTTGACAAGTTTTTCTGTAGGGCTAGGAAAAAAAAGTTGTGCTACCCTTCCAGTCCAGTAGACCGCCAATCGTACAAATATCTGGATATATTCCACAAATTTTTTACCACTTATTGGTTGGGAATATCATGGGATATCCACAAGAAAGAAAGAAAGTAGAAAACATATTTAAATTAAATATATTTCCAATCCAGAAATATTTCATATATTTTTGGTAGGTTTTTTTCCTTAACAAAAAGACAATGTCGGTTTTGTGTGGCTTTTCTTGAACTCCTCTTTGTTTGGGTTTCCCCAGATTTGTTTCTTGTTATTTTGTTGTTGTTTGAACTGCCAGAGTATTAAGTGCTGGCTGCGGTTGATGTTGTCTGTGTTGCAGCCGCAAAATAAATTGCAATTGAATGTTTGATTGAGGCGACGACGACAGCTGCGACGACAGCAGACCCAGAGATTGACAGTCGGAGTCGGAGGCAGAAGTTTTACCAAAATCCATACAACTTTGTTGGCAAACTACGACTATACAGAGTCGGCTATACAATACGTATTACGTATGTGTCTGTCTCTGCCCAGAGTCGGCTTTAATTATGATTTCTGCTCAGCATTTGCCCGATACTTTACTGTGGCCTTGCCTCATGATATTTTAATCAATTTAAATATTTATTTGACTTTTTTGCATGATTTTTCACTTTCATGCTGGTTGGAAAAGCGAAAACTAAGCCACACTGGGAGAGAGAGCCCCAATGCACTTTCCATTGCTTTTGCAGATGTAAAGTCCAAGGTTTCGACCTTATTTCGGTCGGTATCCAGAAATTGATGAGTGAATATTCTACATTTTGTTGGGGCTTGCACTGTTTCATATACACAGGTTTGAACAGCGAGAAAATGAGAAAAAAAGAAAATATTTCTGAGGACTTTTCTCTGCCGCAGCCAGTATTCGAACTCTGGACCTCTCGTCTGGAACACACGCTGAACTCCAGCGAGTGCAGGTGTACTTTGTGCGCCATTTTGCCTTCTCGTTGCCTACTTTTAGGGGCAGGGCAACAGGAATTTTGCTGTACAAACCATAAACAATGGAAAGCCTTCACTTTGGGGCTACCTCTGAGATTGAAAGATTCGCCATGGGTGCTTAATATTCAGTCAAAAGCTGACCTAATTTGATTAGATTCGTAATTCTAAATGATTTCCAGTAAGCACAAAGTAAGCCACGAAGAGCCAGAGGGCTCGCGCAGAGGCTACTCGCTAAAAGGAAGAGCGAGAGAGCTCGCGCAGAGGCTACTCGCTGGAAGGAAGAGCGAGAGGGCTCGCGCAATGGCTACTCGCTGGAAGGAAGAGCGAGAGGGGTGCACGTGGCTTGAGACAGCGAGAACGAGCTGACCGATAAAATCGTAATAAGCTGCTTGAAACCGAAAAGATAAAGCCCACACTTATATCTATTTCTACGTTGAAAGAGGCTCGTAGATACATTTATTTGTCTTTTGTTTTTTGCTTATAAATTGGATCAATTTGTGGGTTATTTGCCGGCTCACGTTCCCCACTTATTCTGCTGACTGTTCTGTTCTGTTCTGCTCTGCTCGACGAGTACCCAGAGCCGAGCAAACAATAATGGCAAGCAGTCGACTCGACTCGACTCGTCTGTGGTTGCATGAATTACGGGGTTAATTAGAAGTTTGACACGAGGCATGAGGCATTTACAATATGCAAAGCGAATAAATGCATATATAGTATGTATTTTCAGCTCCAGGAGCAGCTGTCGTTGCATTTTCATGGCACGTACCAGGCACAGACGGGCCCTGGGATACCACCACAGCACACGGGGGGATGTTGCGCTTGAAGGGGGTCTCGGTCGTGGTTCCAGAGAAGAGGGACCTATCCCAAGGATAAGTTTATTGCGAGAAGACACTCTCGAGTGTTCGGGAGGATCTACCACCGCTCAGAGGCAGAGCCAAAGATCTCAGATCTCTGCGTAGGGTCTCGCTGTGAAGCCCCGGAGGGGTGGTCCGTTTCGTTGACTGTACCACACTTTTGGAGATTCTCAGCCATGGAAAATACCCACTCAGATACCCTAGTTCCCTGCATAAATAATGCAAAAGTGTGAAAAGACAGACACACACACACGGCCATGTGGAGCAAAGAGAGGCAACATTTGCTTAGCTTTGCACCAGAAACAGAACCAGAACCAGAAACAGGACGAAGGGATTACAGAGGAGTGGTACCATGAGTGGCAGGAGCAGCAGGAGCAGCAACAGCAGTTTTCAATATCAAAAACCCAGTCGTTGAGGCCCAGAGTCACGCCCGTTTGGCCAGCTTGCACTTGTTTATCATTTATTACTGCAGTCGGAGGGAAAATCTGTTGCCAGCTGCATCTGCATTTCACTCTGTTTGTCTTTTGTTCAACTTCCACTTCCATTTCCACTTCCACTCTGGGCTCCTCTCTTTTATTTTTTTATATTCTTTGAATTTTTGCATATATTTTTTTACCATTTTGGCCGCCTGTACTCCTACTCGTTACTCCCACTCGCTATACCAACTCGTACTCGTTTGCAGCTGAAATGTCAACTTGAAAATGCATTTAAGGATATGGGTATATGGAACAAATAATGGATGTCCCTGGGGTGGAATGGAATGTGCAGATTTCTATATATTTAGGCAGGGCAGGGCAGGGCGGGCTCCCACTTTAAAGCCTGGGTTTTTTGTATAGAAACAGCAACAGATTCCATAAGAGATACCACCTAAACACTGGCCTGTGCTTTCTTTAAACAATTAAATGAAAAATGCATGCCACATAATGGGGTGCTTGGGGTACAGACCGTAGACCGTAGAGCGTTGATTTATTATTTATAAATTGTATAGATATACGCTTTCAACACTCCACAAGTTCCCAAAAGATCTGGTAATACCACACACAGATACACACACTCAGATACACGATGCAGCAATTCAATTTCATAAGCCAAAAACGTAAAAGGATGCCTGCCTGTCCTGCCCCAAAGGGGCACACCTACACGGGGGGCACACAATGAGTTGCAATTGCAGTTGTGTATCTGTGTGTGTGTGTATCTGGGTGTGTGTGTGTGTGTGTGTGTGTGTACACCTCGTTTCTTGCTCGGTTGATAAAGTTCATTTACCTTTTAGCGTTTATCTAAATGCTGTTTCTGCTGCTGCACCCTCGCACGCTCTGCGCTGCAGTGGCAGTGGCAAAAGTGTAATTGTCTATCTTATGCTTTACATTTGCACACACATAGATACACAGATACACAGATACACAGATACATGCACACATATGCAAGCGCTAACTTTGTTTGTTTGTTTGCATTTGGCGCTGCTTGAGTTGAGAAATACTCCACGATGTCGTCTGGCAGACTGCCTGAATCCATTTGTATACGTCCCCCCGTATACATGTGTGTGTGTGCACGCTTGCACTTGAGTCTCTGTATGAGTGTGTGACATTAGTGCAGCGGGTCATGCCATATTCCATCCCAGCCCCTCCCGAACCCAGCCATCCCAGCCATCCGACGTCTTCGCGCGTTTTGAACTTGGTTTTATGACCGAAGCCAAAGTCAAAAACAAAATGAAATGCTGGGCAACAAAATTAAGGCAAAAGTCTCTTAAGTTTTGATTGCGAAACATTTGAATCTGAATTTCGAAAGTTTTCCCAAAGATCATTACGAGTTTGTCGCCCCGCAACAAAGGGTGCCCTGCCATTCGCTGGAGTCTGGCGAGAGGACAATTCGGAGTGAATGTCCATCCGGTTGGGACTTCAGACTATTCGTATTTGCAGTTAAAGAACATCTCATCAAAGAAATATACACTCAACGAAATAGAATACTCGTTTTGGGGCCATGGATGATCGGAAAGCCGACTCCAGAGGTGACAGGCACCTCGTCAGCATAGACCACAAGAGCCCTTGAAGTCTTAACCTCATGGACATTCCTTAGGAAGGTGGCCAGGACCTTTTCAGCATAGTCCACAGGACTCTACTGTCTCCTGTCGCCTATCCCATCCTGTCTAGTAGTCCTCGGCTGCCGCTCCCCTATTAAATTATAGCCCACCCTTTTGGGGGCCCATCGAAAACTCTCTCATAAATATCTGATGGATATCCTTTGCAATTAGCTCATTTGGAATTTAATTTCGAGCTTGTTTTCGACTTCAATTCAATTTCCGTCCTTCAATTTGACGCAATTAATAGTTGAAGTTCTCTGCCGAACAGCCAATAAATTGAATTTAATTTTCCCGCATGCCGTACTCGTTTCCCCCATATTATGCAGGTTCAAAGGTAGATATATTTGTACATAAATATGGGTGTGTGTATCGGGCATTGTGCGGTTGTTGCTGTTAACATTTATTGCGATTTTCTTATATGAACTTTTTGCACTGTTAAATGAAATGTTTTATTTCCAATTTCCACCATGTGGGTGGGTGGGTTGCCATGGGGCCGCCGGTCCCCGCCAGCCACCCTCTTGGCATTCCATTTCAATTTCACTTGAAAATGCACTTCACACAGGCACCGCGTGCTCATCGCTCGTCGCTCCTCACTCGTCACTCGTCGCTCGTCGATCCGCGAACCACTCGTAGAAATCGGTGAAATCAGAGTAGCGCCCGGCCCAAACGCAATTACACGACTTTCGCGGCAAGGAGGCACGGAGTTCGCGGAGTGCGTTGCCCATGGAGAGGAGACGGCGATGCCGTATAAAGCATTGGCAAAACTTCATTACTAATTCCATTTCCACACATATGCTAGGAGGAGGAGAAGCCTTCTCGTGTGCTGCTCGCAATTTCTTTTTCAAATTTCATCTTAAAAAATTGCCTGGCAGCCATAGAACTATAATTGAAAAATAAATTGCTCTAAAGTGGCTCTGGAAAAGATCCCAGTTGGCGGAACAAGGCACGAAGGGGGGTTCTTAAAGTCCATAGTCCATAGACCTTTCCGTTTCAGGATTTTTAGCCTGGTTTTTCGGGAGATTGAGGTGTCTTTGGGACCAAGATACCAAACCATCGGTGCAGAGGAGTGCAAAAGGTGCCTTGAAGTTGGGTTTGAGCGGCTTCAAAAGCAACCAAATCATTGTCATTGGTCCTAAGCTGCCTCTGAAGGACTTCTAAGAGTCCTTTCTTGAGAGACTTGAGTCTGGTTGGATGATCAATTCTCGATAGAAACGAGGGCCATCCTCTGGCGTTTCCCTGCATCCTTGAGACTCGAATGGCAGCCCCATATGATGTATGTATCTGTCCATCTTTGGGAATTAAATTCCATATAAAGCCCCCCCTCTTATATCAGCTTTTCCCAAATATTCTCATTCGTTTGAGATGATTTCTGGGCGTGGCCTGTCGCTGGTCCGTTTGATTGCTTAAAGACGAAATGTCGAAAATGTTGTACGAATTTATTCATCAATTTGTATTCCCATTCGATGGTATTTCTCTTTCTCTGCGACTATCTCTTTTCCTCCCTCGTTTTGGGGGTCTGCATGTGTTTCGCTGTCGGTTTTTGCCCACGATTTGGTGCACCCAATCGACCCATAAACCCAGTTATTTACTTAGAAGCGCCTTTTAACTATTTTCTGTGTTTTTCTACTCTTTTGCCCCCTGCCCCCCCTCCCTGTCCCCCCCTGGCACACTGCTAGTGCATCGTTTCAGTGCTGCTTCTTCTGCCATTGCAACGTTTCAATGCTTCCTCTGCCACTGCTGTGGCAATGCCTTCTTATGCCGCCGTTGCCGCTGTTGCCGCTTTAATGGCAAGTCGACGCGGATACGGACGCGGGCTGCGCTGCTTCTGCCGCCGGCTGTCGGCTTTTTGCATTAAATCAACGCCGCCGAAGCCTCCGGAGGAGCCACCGCCGCCAGCAATAATCAACAGCGAGAGAGAGAGAGAGAGAGAGAAAACTTTGGCCGCAATAAAAGCGAGAATACCCCCTCGTTTCCGGTTGCACCGCGCCCCTGCCACCTCACTGCAGTGGTGCAACCAATTTCAATTGCAATTCGAACTCCAATACGAGAATTCGTTTCAATTTGTTGGTTGTGCCACCCCCCAAGCCTCCACCCTCTTCAACCACAGGGTGGAGGGGGGCACCATTGGGTGAAGGGGGGTGGGTGGCATAGGTGTGTGTGTGTTGCCAAGAATTGATTCGCGCACATGCAAATAAGGTCAACGTGCGCTGGCCGCCGCCGCCGCCAAACGACGTCAGTCAGGAGTGACGGCAGCGGCATGCACCCCCCATGCAGCAGCAGCAGCAGCAGGGAGGGAGGGAGGGGGGGGAGACTGAGCCAGAGACAGAGACAGAGAGGCACAGCAGCAGCAATGCCGGAAAGTTTGCAACACTGCGGCAACCGCATGACTGAATGATGGCAGAGGTTTGATGGGAGGAACTTGCATGATGGGCAGGGGCATGTGCATGGGGCATGGGGCATGGGGCATGAACGAGGGCGAACGAGTGTCTGTGCCGCTTGTTTGCTGCCACGTTGCCATTTGGCACATTTCGAATGAGCGAACGAGAGAGAGAGAGAGAGCGAGCGAGGGGAAGCCCGAGAGGAGCGAGACGGGGCACACGGATTGATAAAGAAGGAGAGCGGGTAGGGCAGGGGGGCAGTGGGGCAGGGGGGAGAGTGTGTGTGAGAAAACTGCAGTTCCTTTTGATTCTTGTTTTGTGCTGTTTTTGCAATTGCAAACGTTTAGCGAAAGGCGACCTAAAACACAGCTGGAGAACACGCAGCACACACATCGATGGAGACAGAGAGGTAGGAAGAGGGGGAGGGAGAGGGATAGAGAATATCAAAGCTACAGGTACGCCAGAGGATGGGGATAAAGGGGACAAAGGGAAAGGCTACGGTCGAGGTACATCATTGAAATTCAATGAAAATTGGGGACAACTAAGACACGATAAAAGGGTAAAGAAACGGCAAAACCAGAGAATAACAGAACGAAATGGGTCAAGTATTGCATCAGCGAAAAAACGGGGAATACCATTCAATACCATAAAACAACGAGTTAACAAAATAAAGATATATCACAACTAATGAAGAATATACAAAAATTAAATTAAAAATTAAACAAACTAAATTTTTTAAAAATTAGTAAAAAAAAAAAAATAAGACAAATCAGAAGAAAAAGAAAAAATTATATAAAATGAATATAAAATATAAAAATGCTCAAATAACAATACATTAAATAGTTTAATTAAAAGAATAAATTTAAAAAACCTGAATGGATGGAATAAAAAATATAAAAATTAATATTTAATATAAAGAAGCCAAAAAAACTATTGGGAATACACAAAATAATTCTAAAAAAAAATACACAGCAATAAAAATGTGTGTAATTAAAAAAAACTTAAATAAAAATAAATAAATATATACAAATCGATATATAATACAAAAAAGCACAAACTACAAATTCAAATATATAATAATTTTTGTTCAAAAAATTAAAAAAAATCTTAAATAAAAAAGAATAAAATATATAACAATTAATATTTAATATAAAGAAGTCAAAATAACAATTGCGAATACACAAATTAATTAAACAAAAAAATATACAGCAATAGAAATGAATAAAAACAAAAAAAAACTTAAATGAAAAAGAAATAAATATATAACAATTAATATATAAAACTAAGAAGCTAAAATAAAATTGCGAATACATAAATTAATTAAAATAAAAAAAAATTAAAATAAAAGACAAAACAAAAAAATAAATATAAAAAACAAAAAGATGTATGTGCATAAAAACTAATAAATAATACATAAAACTGTATTGATTAGGTTTCGATAATATATTGCTACTTTTCAGTGACTAAGTGCTTAGAAAATTATATAAAATAAATTGGAAATAAAGAAAAATATAAGAAGTTTCCATCGGGCATTCCGCAGGCCAAAGAAGAGCTTCGCCTCTCAATCGTTTCCTGCTAAGAACCAATATTATTTTCTGCCACAAAATGTACGATAAATGTGCCCAATATTTGCCTAAATAATTGCACAAGCTGCAATGTTGTTGGATCCTTTAAGCAAACGTTTCGAGAGCCCAGCAACTCCTTTGGTAAATCTGAGAAATCGGTGGAGGAGGCACTTTCCACTATCATCTTCCTCTAGTGTTTTCCAGTTTATTTGGGCACATTCTCCCCTACGAAATGGACCCCACAATTCAACTCATTTAAGATTTAAATTCAGTTGATCCCTCCCCCGGATGGGTGGAATATTTATGCATAGGGAATGAGGGAAAGAGATGCCAGACAAAATTGCATTCAAATGAAGAACGTTTAAGAGAAAATCAACAACAGAATTGTCAAAAAAATGCCAACAGGAAGTGGAGGGGAAAGAGTTTCAGGGCCTCTCCCTCCTGCCACTAAAGGGTATCGTAGAGTCGAAAGCATTGGCTAAAATACGCTCTATTTGGCAACAACACTGCAGGAGGGGGGAGGGGGTTGGAAATTGGGGCTAGGAGGCTGAGTGGCTGGGGGTGGGCCGTAAGTGGAGCACAGGGCGGGGGCGGACAGAGAAAGAAAAAGAGAGAACTCTCGCTTCGTTTCAATCAATTAAGCGCCAATAATTAATTCAATTGATTTCGTTTCATTCTCACACCCAGCCCCCTCCCCCCACCCCCAAGACCCAACCACCCATCGACCATTCAGCGCCACAATGTCGCTGCGGCGGCTGCGGGTGGGTTTGGTGGCTGTATGTCTAAGGCCATTTGGAGCCCGAATCTGCCATTAATTCATTTTAAAATTTATGGCCTACAAATTGCCCAAACGGGATGTCAGAAACGACGACGAAGACGATGGCGGGGGCCCTGGACTTTTCGCCGATTAAGCCACTTTTAATCGAGACAAGCGCCAGCAAAGGATGCCCCGCACACATTCGAGTATATGTGTATAATTTATATAAATTATTGCAGATTTATTTTTTGGGTCTTTGATGGGCAATTTAATGGCTTCGACAGCTGCTTCGCATGGCAGGGATTTCGATGGATCCATGTCCTTCCGCATAATCCCCCCCCTCCTGAATTATTGTGGACAAATGTATCTGTATCTGGCTCAACATTCTACATACTTGTCAGCATTTAATATGAAATCTTTTTTTTGCCTTGGGGTTTTTTTTTCTTTTTTTTGCACACACTTATCCAAGGACTTCATAAATTCTCTTCCCTTTTGCAGGTAAGTCCCCTCCACTTTACTCCACTCGAGACTTTTGTTGAATGTAAGCCAAAAATCCATTTACATAATAAGATACGAGAGTTTCGAGGCAAAACAATCCGACTACAAAGTCCCCCCCAACCCATGGACACTGGAACTTTGTTCGACTAATGCCACATAAGTCATACACATGTGACTCATACGCTCTCTCTCGCTCGCTCTCTGCCCCACCAGCCATGCCGCCTCGGAGTGGAGTTTGGCAAGAAGAAAATTAACAAAACATAAATCGTGCCAGGGCACTTTTGCTTGATAGAGAACCCCAAACACTCTCACGAGTACAGTGCAGGCCCTAGCCTGGCCATTTGCTGGATTTAATTACAATCAAGAGCTTGGAAAATGCCCACAAAATTCGGAAGAAATATAGAGCTGACAGAACAGCTTGATCCGAGCCATAAATACCAGAGAATTGTGGGCCCCGGCCCCTCTGCTATCCTCGATATTCCACAAGGCAGAAGAGTCTTTGTCGTTTGAGATCTTCATTTCACTCTCTCTCTCTCTCTCTCTCTCTCTCTCTCTCTCTCTCCATAGCTGGGGCTCTACACACCTACGAGTGGAGTCGAAAACTCCATTCCAATGAGCACTCGCGCCACATAATCCATTCTCGAATGTTCTGTTCGGGCTCAAAAGGAAACTTCGACATTCAGACCGGGGGCCATTACTCTTTCTGTACCCCCTCCCCTTCTCCATCCGCACCCCCCTTTGGGCTGTTTGTACACTTGAGTCGAACGCCGCCAGGGGCCGCCCACTTTAAAAGGCAAAAACGAAGAAAAACCAGAAAGAATTCACACTATAAAATCATAAATTACGCCATTTAAGTGGGTCAAATGGAGGCATTTGTGCGGAAGACACCCCGCTAAGGGGTTCGCCAGAGAAGTGGGCGGTGGGTGGGTGGTCTAAGAGGATACATGGCTTGGGCCTACGACTGCGGTGCTTTTCCATGTTACTGGGTCACTGCAGGCACACACAAATTGCTGGCCCAGGATGATGGGCGGGGGGGGCCTGGCGGTTGGGTCTCCTGCCCAATATAAATGAGCAATGTTGGGGCCACCCCACCCCTGGCTGTTGAGCAAAAGAAGCCGCAATAAAACAAACGAAAAATGGGAAACCGAACGACGACGACGTCATCGTCAATTGTTTGCTGCTGCTGTTGTTGTCGCAGTGGCAATTATTGCAAAACAAGAAGGTTGCCCCAAGTCCCACTACAACCCCCCAACCCGTCCGGCTTCTGCTGCACCGACCTTGTCAGCATTTTCGTCTTGTGCTGCAGTCACGTTGACAATTTTTCCAATTGCCACTCCGTCTCGTTCTCGCTCGCTGGAGGTCCCTGGCGCTCCCCTGCGCTCCCTTAGGCTACCTTGGACTCCCCTGGCGCTCCCTTGGGCTCCCCTGCGCTCCCTTGGGCTCTCTGGCGCTCCTTCAGCAATAATCAGTTAACTGAAGAGGTTCATGAGGGGGCAGAGAGGGGCTATGCTGCCCCTAATCAATATTGCTTAGTCTCGCTACCGCATTAGCGAGTAAAGACCAGCGAGAGGGCCAGAACTAGAGCAGAGGACTGAAGACCTGCCGCTACCAATGCAGGAGATATGGGGATATGCTTTCAGGAAGTACGTTCAGATCTGCTTGAAAACACGAAGACCATAGCCTCGTGTAAACTGTGGCCATTGCTGAGCCGGAAGGGTATTCGGCACAAAGTCAAACTGTAGCTTCGCTTGATTCGCTTTCATGTTCTTTCCACCAACCCCAGCCCCAACCTCTCCAACCCCAACCCCTCGCCAACCCCAACCCCTCGCCAACCCCAACCCCTCCCCGGCCCCTATCAGCACTGTCCCATGTCATGTCATGGCTGAAAAGAATGGCCTGAGCTGGGCTGGGGGGGGTTATGGCTCATGTGTCGCTCGGTTTACGCCACCTTTTTTTTTGCAGTCTCGCCCTTGACCCCAATCGATGGTAACGGTAATTTCAGGGCATTTTTTTTGTTTGTTTTGTGAGGAGACACACACAAGGCTCCCCAGCCCATAAAAGTAGGCAACGAATAATGCACGTGCACTCGCTGGAGAACGAGTGAAAAGGTCAAGAGTTCAACTAGTGAAAAGTGCACAAAGTTCCTATTTGGATGATTTCTTGGAAGGACTCGCTCAGCAGGACGATAGTTTGGTTTCCCTATCGGCACTATCGGTTTAAAGGCCATCACTTGTCTGGTTTTCGGGTCTTCGGCTCAATTCCCTTTTGCCAAACGGGGGCTAATGGATGGATCAGGAAGGGGAAGAGGGTTAAGCACATTTTTGTGTCACTTGTCCTCCCCCCCCTTCTGCCACGCCCCCTAATTGCCATTGTCATTCCCTCCCCCCCCAACATTTTCGGTGATGTTTTTCTCAGTTTTTTTTTTGTGCAATGTGCATTTCATTTCGAGTGTAATTTTTTTAAATATTCCCAGAGCCAGAGAGGGAGAGAGGAGATCCCTGAATCCTTGTTCCCTTTTAGCCATCCCTCTCTGTCGCTCTCTCTCTCTCTCCATTCACTTTTAGCATTGTTATTATTATCCATCCGCCATCCTTGTTGTTCTGTGGGGTTTTTGGCTGGGATCTAGGTCGCTTTTTGAATATATTGTTTGTATCTAAGATTAGTGATCCAGATATCACACACACACACACACACACACACAGGCACAGAATGGCATATCATTTGCATAGTTAGACAGCGATGGCCACAAGTCGATATGGAATTTAAGCCACATTTAAACGCGGCCAACAACAACAAAAACAAAGCCCAAACGAAAGCAAAAAAACCCCCAGAGTATCTTAAATATTTAATATTTCAAAGGAATTCCTAGAGGTTCCCCCTTGAAAGCCACCTCCCCGCCCGGGGAGATCTAGCCACAGTTCATCGTAGTCCCCCCTCTTTATGGCATATGAATGCCAAAGGCACAGGACTCTGAGTCGAAGGGGGACTATTAAATTAATTTAAGTGGCTTACTCGCTCTCGTTCGAAGCAATTGTCAGTGCATTAATGTCAAGTACACGAGGGGTTCGAGCAGAGATGTGGCTCCTGGCAGACAGGAAACGGAAACGGAAACGAGCAGCAGAGTCTAAAAATCCATTTCCATGTGTTCTTTGCTTGGTCTCTGGGGGTTATTTTTATATGGAATTGCCTGCCACCCCCCCGAATTCCGGGTCCATAAAGATTTTTGCTTGGGGAGTGGAAAACAGAAGCATAAAATCAAATTACAAACTAATATTACTCACAGTGCGTTTACTTTTCCGTATCGTTAGTTTTCACTGTCAAACGAGGGGTGGCCAAGGGGGCGGCCAAGGGGGTGGAAAATGCAGCAGAAGCGGAAACAAACAAAGACAAAGGGCTGGAGGGGGAGGGAAGGGACGGAAAGGCAAACAAAATACACACAAAAGGAAAACCAACAGAACAGCAAACATGAAACAGCAAGAAAGCCAGTTATCCATGTGTGTGTGTGTGCTTGTGTGTGTGTGTGGCCATCAAACAATGCCAGAAATAATATAAGGAATTTTGTGTCGACGTCATCGATACGCAAAAATGACGCGCTGCCCCGGGATTGGGAGTGGGAATGGGCCATCTCTGGCGTCAGATATTGCCCTGAAAACTGTACAGAAATACAGGGTATTCCCACACCCAGGCGGGCATATATTTTGCCATAATGGTTGCAATAAAATTGTGCCCTCAAGCACTTACTCTGTGCCATTCCAATCAATCAATCAATCAATCCTGTGTCGTTCCTGGGAGTCTCGTAAAGGGTATTCATTTACGATACGACGCTCGGCCACGGCTCGGTTGCATGTTCGTTTGTTGTTATATAATGTATGGAATTGGGGCCAGAAGGCATCAAAAAATCACGTATACGTCGGCGGTGGCCGGTGGCCGGTGGCCGGCGGCCGGTGGCGTCGTTGAGGCTTATCTGCTTTTGCCCCACTCCTTCGTGCTCCTTTTGCCTTTTGCCTTTTGCTTTTGCTTCTGTTTTCCCATAATCGCAAGCGCCATAAAAAACGCATTGTTTATGCGACGTAATTGGACACCATCGCTGCCCCAGCCACAGTGCCCTGTGCCACCACCCAAAAAGGCTGGGCATTTGGTCATCATCGGATCTTGCTCGAACATTTTCAATGCCATTAAAAGCGTCCATTGAGCGTGTCCATACAAAAGGGAGCTACCCCCCGGAGACCGACCACGAAGCCCTCCTCCTGGTCGCCCTACTCCTGGTCGCCCTCCTCCTTCTCGCCCTCCTCCTGGTCGCCCTCCTCCTGGTCGCCCTCCTCCTGGTCGCCCTCCTCCTGGTCGCCCTCCTCCTGCTGCACCTCCTCCTCCTGCTAGCCCTCCTCCTGCTCGCCCTCCTCCCGAAGCTTTGCACGCTTGTTGTCCGCTAATCCTTCGCGCATTTTATGCTCTTCACTGGGCCAAAGCCCACACACCACGCTGGGCGAAACAGCTGAAAAACCATGAAAAAATGAAACATCCACGACAGGCCCTCCCCCCGCCGCCCCCCGCCCCAACAATTCCTAGACCTGTCGAGGCTTAAAGCCCCCAAAAGGGAGCAAACGAAAAACAAAAGAAAACCAAAAGGAAAGGCCTATCTTTAGAGGCCCAACCCGTGATTTTGCTAGTGAAAATTTCAGGGATTCCCTTGGCTTTAGGTATCTACGATATATACTCTCATTAGAGCGATCTGGGAAGGAAGAGTAGGAGCCTGGACAGAGCCTGGACAGGCCAAATGGAAGCTCTATAGATGGCAGATGCTTTTAAGGCTATATTCTAGGGGTATTTCTATTTCCCCTGGGGGGACAGCCAGAGGGACAGCCTGGATGGGGCATGTCCCTGGTGGAGGGCCCGTCTATCCATCCACTGGCTGTTGCTGTCCGATCTGATGGCCGAGAAGGTCAACGACGAGGGGAAGGTGCTGCTGCGGGACCTGAAGGACCCGAACATCCAGCCTAAGGAGGCCCTCAAGTCCCTGTTTTTCTTACCATTTCCCCTCTCAAATATATTCAATTATCGAATCGGTGAACAAATTTGTCCATTCGGGGAGTCCCTGCATGTTGCAGCCAAGGAAATCCATCTTAAATTTTGGAGCTCATGGAAATCGGGAGAGAGAGAGAGAGGGAGAGAGGGATAGAGCTCTGGGCAAACAAGTTTTGAAGCGATTTCCGCTTTAGTTTCTGTTGGAACATAATTTCTTCTTTTTTCTTTTTTTTCTTTTATTTTTGCATAATTTTTTTTTTCTTTTTTTTGGCAGCCCCAAACTTTTTTGGCCACACACGAACACACACAAACACACACACACACACACACGCATAAAGCTCGTCGAAAATTTCAAATTAAAATTCTGCAAAGTTTGCCTTGTTCCTCGTTCTATCTCCCTCTCTCTCCCTCTCTCTCTCTCTCTCTGGTGTGTGTGTGTTTGGGCAAACACTGCGCATAATTTTGCTCAAATCTTTGACAAATATTTTCACATGCTAATTTCACGTGAGAGGCGGCCCAAATACCAAAAAGGCAAAACGAAACTTTGTTTGCCTTGAAAACCCCACCAGCCGGCCTCCAGCAGCCCTCCAGCAGCCCTCCACCAGCCCCCCTCCCCCGCCCGCCCTCTGTCCCAGCGAAAAGCTAAGCCCTGTTAGCCCTAAGCCCGGCCCACTCCTGGCAAATGGACCAAAGGATTTATTGTGGCATAATCAAATTCCTTGGGATAAAACAAGCCAAGAAAATTGTCAGCGTTCCTCAACTTTTCAACGACGCAGAGAGGGGAAAAACCCAACTATTTCGAAACTTCAGAGGGGCGGAGGGGGGTGGAGGGGTGGGAGATACTTTCTTAAGAAAGGCAAGGCCAAAAAAAAAAAAACACACACAAAGTAATTTGCTGCCTGTCTGTGAAAAATAACGACAGAAATTGAAAATTTACAAGGAGGAGGGGGCGGCAGAGGGACGCCCTGGGAGTCCTCTGTGGTCCTGCCACCCCTCTGATCTATTTCGAATAAGTGGAGGGAAAGTCTGGCAACCAAATTCTCATTTGCCGCCGCGCCGTTGGCTATAATTAAAGCAAACGCACACGCACACCTCCTTGCCGCAGGACCACAGGACCGCAGGAGGTGTCCGGGGAGTCCTGGGATCGTCTTTATTTCCAACCTGCTTCGACTGGCATTAAAACTGGGCCAAAAGCATTCCTTAAGCTTGCCACCAAATTACACGCAACCCCCTGCCCCACCCCCTTGGGCCACACGTAGTTAAAAAACTTTTCGTTTGCAATTTTTCTTGAGCTGGCAGCCGCCAAACCCCAAGCCGCATGCCACATGCCCCCCCCCGGCGCAGATCCATGCAACGTGCAACGTGCAGCTCCTCCTCCACTTCTTTAGGGCAAACACCTCGTGGAGTATCCATCAGTTCGCATACCTTGGGACTTTTCCCGTGGCAATGTGGGCGGTGGTGCATCATCACTCTCTCTCTCTCTCCCTCTCTCCCTCTCTCTCTCTGGCGGAGCTCCTTCTTCCTGCCTCCTCTCTGGTGGCCAGACATCTGTCAGGGTCTGTCGGGGGGGGGCTTGGAGTACATTTAATTTTTGGTTCCACCAGCACTCACCGACAGAGATTGATGTGTGTAGCCCCCCCCCCCTTGCCCCTTGCCCCGCCCCTTTTGCCTACTAATTAGCCAGCCAGATAGGATTTCCCTGCCTGGGCCGAAAAAGAGCCAAATCATTTCGATTTCAGGGCAATTCTATTACCAATAATTGAAACTTAAGCCTGTCCTTGGCTACCAGGACACACGAGAGAGAGAGAGAGAGAGAGAGAGAGAGAGAGCGAGCACTGGGCATTCAGGAGTCAGCATTAGGTTGTATTTTCATCATTTATATGCAGGGCAGGACCACAGGAACACACCGCCCCCGCCCCCCCAGCCCAGGAGGCTCCTCTGGAGGGGTCGGTGAACCCCTCGCCAGGGCGGGGTATGGAGAGCCACTGCAGTTTGGTGGGGGGAGAGGCAAGTCCTGGAGTCCCCAATGAAGCAAGGGAGTGGAGTCCTTCAGCGGCCCCTCACCCCCCTCCCCACTCTGTGACGTAATAGATTTTACGCGCCCATAAACATTCATAAAACATTCTTGACCGTAACTCACATAATCTTGTAATCTTGTTGCATGTCCTGCCACCCCTCCCGCCCTCCCTCCTGCTTGTGTTTCATTAAATAATTCATTTAATTTGATTTGTCCCTCCATCCCTCGCTCCAAGCCTCGCCTTTTATACGCGCTGGCAAATCGATTTGGAATTCAGATACAGCTACAGCTACAGCTACAGGATACAGCTACAGGATACAGCTACAGAATATATATACATACATCAGTGGTGGAAGGGCATCAATGGCTTTTATCCTCTCACTCTGCCACGCTCCAGTGCTCCAGAGCTCCAGAGCTCCCCCTCTATCGTAATTTATTTGCAAGCGCATTCCGCCCACCGCCCCACCACCCACCGCCCACCCCCCTCTATATGTGTGTCTCTAAATGGCTATTTTGGAGCTGGCTTCTCTTTGTTTTTGTGTTGCGTGGAATAACTTAAAACTGATTTAGTTGTTTTGGGATTTACAATATTTTTATGGACTTTTGTGCACGATTTGGCATTCCCCAAACGGGGGGGGGGGAGGGGTGGGGACGGGCCCTCATTGGCTTACCTTTCTGTGGCAAAGTCAATCTTGACGGCAAGCCGCCCATTGACATTGAATTGATTAAGCCATAACGCTGCACTTGGCCCCCTTTGGAGGACCTCAAAAGCCCAGCCAGTCGATTGTTCAATCTCTGAAGGAGCACCGCTCCTCAATCCTCCAACCGAAGGTCGTCTATACGTTTTGATTTTAATTAGAAAGGAAAAAAGGCTGTGCTGATGGGCGGCTAGGGTGGGTTGTGGTGCCACACATTTTCGTTGCAGTCAGCAGTTCTGCAGCTCTGCCGCTTGGCAGTTCTGCTTGAGGTGAGTGCCACAGACGAGAACATCAATCAAGGCGGCAAGAGGGAGGCGGCAAGAGGGAGGCGTAGCAACTTGTCTCAAGGTAGAGGTTTCCCCCCGTTCCACACAAAAATGGGGGCAGGGCTGCTGTCCAGTCAGCAGAAAATTCCTTTTGATGTCGCTGCAGAAAATCTGCAGATGAGGGAAAGGACGAAGCCGATGCCGAAGCCGATGCCGCGCGTGTTTATCTATTCGCAGTCCCCTTCTAATCAGCTGATGATGGGGCTGCGGATGGGGCTGCGGATGGGCCTGATATGATGATGGCGACAATGCCAATGATGAGCGATGGCTCGGTCGCTCGAATGTTGATTTAACCCTTGGGTCGTCCTGCCCGCCTCGTCCTTGTGGGGGGTGGGGGGAGGGGGCACTTTGACTAATTAGTGCGGCAGCTGAAAATGATCAATGTGGCCGCTGGACATGGGCTTTGGGGCCCTAAACAAACGCCTGAGAAAAAGATTCGAGGCCCGAAAGGGTCGCCCGCCCCCAGGGGAATTTTTGTGCTAACCCAAACAAATCTTCGAGAGGTCTATTGTTTCCTTTGAGGGGGGGGTCAGGTGAGGTCTGCATTTGAAGAAATTGAATTTTCAATTTATGGTTTCACCATCTTACCACCCCTCCCCCCCCCCCCAGCCACTCTCTCTCTGCTCGTGTAAGCCAAAAATTTTATCACTTGACAAAAACATAAATTTCTCGTTACCCCTTTGGGGGAGGAGGAGGGGGGGCAAGGGGACAACATATGGCCGAGGGCATGCGCTGAATTTTATGACAGTGGCCAGGGGGCAGGGGGCAGGGGTCCAGGGGGCCAGGGGCAGGGGCAAGTCCGGGTACTACTTCATATTCAAGTCCCGAAAGGCTAATAAAGCATAATTTAATGAAGCATATATGGCAGGCAGTCAGTCGCTGGGCAAGGACTTCCGCTTTGTGTAAACAATAGTTTATAATTCGCACACACACACACGCATATAGGCCGAGGCAATAAAAGAAGGCTGGCAAAAAGGGTTCAAACACGACTCGGGTCCGAAATGAGCCGAGACCCCGGCACAGTGGCTCGAAATATGACATCATGTGGCCAAGAAGGCGAAGAAACTCCGCCACGAAAGGATATCCCCCGGCATCAGTGTACGGCCATGAGGGTGCAAGGGGCATGGGCAACGAAAGGAATGGCGGGTCTGCACTTGGACCTGGATCTGGTTAAAGGCTTAAAGTGTCCTGTGTGTGTGTGTGCGAGCCTTGAGCACACGCCTACGTGCCTGAATCATGGCAGAAAGGTCGTGATAAGGCCAGGCCAGGGCAGGGCAGGGCAGGCCAGGGCAGAGGCAGGTGAGGGCCGAGGCCCCAAGACGAGTGCCGCAATTGAAAACGCCCCAAAGAGAGATGCAGGAGGGCACCAGAGCCGTGGTCGGTCCAGAAAGAAGGCATGGACTGGCAGTGGCAACGACCACTGACCAATTTGCATTAAGTATGATTGCACTCGGTCGAGATCTGGCAATTACAGATATGGAATGTGAAAGCCAGGCCCGGCCCGGCTGCTAATGAGTATGAGGAGCCGCGGCTAAAAGAGCAGAGCTTCGGAATGGAAGAACTCCTGGAAAAAAGACAAACCTACACCAAGATAGATGTATGTTCTCCACGCTGAAAAATGCATCTTCCAGAGCCTGCCCGGGGCCATCGGTCCAGAGCTACCCCAAAGCTTCCCAAAGACTCTGCTGAAAGGGTTTCCCACAGCGGAGACGGGAATGCCCTTGATATACAGAACCCCTTTGATCAGGCGTGTTCTTCTGGATCTGGACAGATCCCTTTCGGATGGCAAACCCCGGCTTTCCTCGCCACAAGCTGTCGTCATGACGCTGTCGGCCACCTCGAAAGCAGGCAACGAATCCCGCCAGGGCCTGGCTCAGTGGAGAGACTGATCGACGCTCAGACGGGGGGCCAGAGGTTCGAGTCCCGCCCGGCCCTGAATGACCCCGAAATTCTTTTTTTTCTTCTAATTTACTCTTCTAGCGAGACAATCGGGCTTAATCGGTTTTAGTTCGGGCTTCGGGGGTACGAGCTCGGGCCCGCAGCCCCCTCCCCTAGCGGGTTACGTAGCGCTTTTGGCGCCCTCATTTCGCCGCCGGGTGTGGCAGGTCGGTCTGACCTGCCTGCCACACACAGATGTATGTCCGGTCCCGGGTTCGATTCCCGGTGGAGGCTGCGTAGTTTTCAAGTAGAAAGTGATAGGATATGGGCAACTAGATAGAGTAGGATAGATATAGATATAACAACACTAGTCAGAAATCATTGCAGGGGAAAAGAGACGACTACAACATGAGCTTTATAGGAACGATGTAATACGATAGGAACCAGAAACACAATTGCGCTACGATGTGGAAAAATACAAAAAAATAGAAAAATGTAACCAGCAAAAGAGAAATAAATACAAAAAAATAGTAAAATAAAAAAAGAAAAAAAAAATTTTTTTTGTTTTTTTTTATTTTAGAAGAATTTTTGCCAATTTTTTAAGGTATTCCAAAGTGGTTCAGTGTGACTGAAATTTATAGAAAATGTAGCGCCATTTCAAGGACTTTAATCTAGAAAATATAATAGTTTGAGATTTTGTGAGGACAGTGCCTCCAAGCTCTTTGAAATGTTGGATGAAAGGCCCTGAGAGAGCACTCAAAAGCCAGCGCTCTCCCGTTCTTAGGCTTAATGGGTTTGGAAAGCGATTCCTTGAGGAGATTCCTGAAGTTCCTGACTTTAAAAACCTTTCCTCGTGCTGCCTTTAAGCGGGCCAGCAAACCAGTGGAAATTCGAAATTTCCCTATTCATTTCTCTGTCATCATGATCTCTCAACTCTGGAGCACACACACGCACACACACGCACACCTGATGGACCCAAGCCGCTAACCCAATCTGTCCAATGTCACTCGCCTCACCTGTCCCGGTGACCTCGGTGACAGAAAAAAAAGGGTACCCTCAGTCTCGAAATCGTTTTTTCTTGCGGCATTTAATTTGGCCGCCCACACACACGGGGTGGAGTGGGGGGGTGGGACCGGGTCCGTCCGATCAAAGGTGGTCATAAAAAGCAGAAGCGGAAAAAAAGGGAAAACCCCAAAAAAAAAGAAGGGAAACACACACAGAAACCAGCCGCAAAACGAGCAGCGACACAATATGCTAAAGCCCCAGACCCTGCCCCAGCTCCAGCCCCCCCCCCCTCACACCACACACCGCTGGGCACCTCTGGGCCGCCTCCTGACCGGTCTGCCCTTTACATTTTAAATTTTATTATTTTTTATCGCCATGGACATTTTTTTTGTTTTGTTTTTATTTAATACCCAGTAATCGGACGGCCGCAGGGTATGCTGTTTCGGTGTAAATGGCTGTTCATAAATGGAGTTCCTTTGTAGACCGATTAGAGTAGAGGGTATCGCATGGTGGCATTCGATTCTGGGTGTTCTGGGGGTGGGATTTTCGCCTCGCTTCATGCACGCCTAACCCTTTCGCCTGGCTGGCTGGCTGACTGACTGGGCCCGGACCGGCTGAGAGCAGCAAAATATGCTTTTTCCAGCAACACCTTGCGGAACAGAACACCCCCTGCCGCGTCCCCGCCGACCACCCTTTAAGCAGGTTTATTGCCGCCTTTTGTCTTTGGTTATGTCCTTTTCTTTTCTGTTCTGTTCCTTTCCTTTCTTATTTTTCGGACACCTTTTCGACTTACTGGCCACATTGTGTGCGTGTCTGTGCGGGAAAGATGGAAAGACGGTTGGTTTTCCTTTAACTTCCGCTTCTCTCTTTGTCTTTCTTGGAGTCGAGGAGGCCGCCGCGTTGACAGGTAACTCAGATTACCTGAAAAAGTTAAACAACTCGAATAAATTCATGCATGAGTGTGCCCAGGAAGAGGAGTGCGGGAGTGCGGCAGGTGTAATATTTACTTAATTACCACGAAAAGATAAGAACAACATTGATGAATATTTTCTACAACATGGGGTCTATCCATGAGGGGGTCTATCATGTGTATTTCTGCCATCAAAAAGGATTACTTGAAGCCTTTAAAGTGGAAAAGCCTAAGCCTTTGGCTTGTCATATTTCAACAGATATTTGTTGTTATTTATTAGCTTGTGATGCTGGAAATATTCAGTATACGCGGAAAATGATTTCAAATTGGTTTATAATTATTATTATAAGATGAACAAAATATTCTTTTTGGCATTAAAAATTGAGCAACGAATAATTCAGGGTAAAAATTGATTTTTTTATATATTTATTTATTATTTGAAGGTTTTAAAAGTTTAAAAATACAAAACCCGATCTCTGAAGCCAAGCCACATTTTTATAGAGGTACTATATAAGATTTGTGGTGAAAATGGATGTGTATCACGACTAGAGGGCAGCGTTTCCGACCCTAAAAAGTATATATATTCTTGATCAGCATCAATAGCCGAATCGATAGAGCCACGTCCGTTCCCCATCAGCGCCTAGTGCTCAGAGACTATAAGAGCCAGAGCAACGACCTTTTGTATCCAGATTTCTGTGATATGTCTCAGTCCCACCCCTTCCGAAGATCCCCTTTTGAAGATACAGAAAAAAGAAAAACCCACAATCATAGAGAGTGACCATATCTACCAGATTGTCGAATCTGGTTCAGATCGGATCATTTTTATAGCCAAAAGGAACAATTTTCGGTCCCTACGCAGCGCCCGAAGACACGCTCAGACGCGTTTTCTGTCTCTATCGCACGCAATCTTTGTCGTGTCGCTCTTTGTACGCGTCGTCTGCGAAGCGTCACACGACGGGTAAGCAGAGACTTCGGCTCTGGCGTTCGGGCTCTGACGCGTCATCATGAGCCAAACGCAGTGGGAACATCTGTGCATGTGTTAGTGCACACGCAATGTGCTTCGACAGAAATGTGTGTTTTGCTTGCTTTTCTTCGTTTTTCGTTTTTGTTCTTCGTTTTTCGTTCTTCGTTTTCAGAGATCTGATGCTGGTCCAATTTCTGTTTTCTGTTGTGCCGTCAGCATGCTTGAGTGTATGGGTGCACACGCATTCTCACATACTTTGCGTGTGTTGAGTGTTTCGTATTGCTGGCCGCTAGAACTGAAATTTGTGTTTGCCGCCGCAAAATAAATGAAGAATGGTCAGGGGGCGGGGGCATGGTACACTAGGGGGTGGGAAATCAAATAAAATAAAAGCTTTTATTTGTTTGATTTTACAATAATATAATTACACATTTATTTCCTTATTTTAAACATGTTGATTATAAATTATAAAAATTATGTAAACGCCGTCGGCTCCGGACTTTTTTGTTTATTTTTGCTAAAAAGAATCAAAAAAAATATATACATATGTATATACAATATACATATATGTACATATGTATGTATGTATGTATTTCCGAGCTCACTTCCCTTTGGGAAGCGATATCTCCAGAGATCCCTCAAAATTTAGAGGATTCTGTAACACGGCGACTCCAAAAAGTTATTGAAGCTAAAGGAGGATATACATACATATGTACATATGTATGTATATTTTATTCAATTTTGCTTAATTCATTATTTTTTGTAAAGTTTAAACTTTGTTTTTTAAATTAAACAATCGAGTCAAAATACCTGTGAAATTACTTATTAATTAAAATCTTTTTAAGTTTGAATGAAAATATATTTGTTTCCTTATTTCTAAATTTTCATTAGTTATATATTTAAAAGAAAAATAAATCAAAAATTCTTAATAAGGTCACTAAAAAGTTATGCTAAAAAATACACGATTTTTACTTTGTCAAAATAATTATTCCGACTAGTGCACATATTTTAAATCACTTGCCGACGGGAAAACAAACATTTAGATGCCTGTCGCACCATAAATACTCTCATGGACAATACCCATAAATTAAAACATAAATTAAAAAAAAAAAATAATAGCAATATTCATCAAATTAGATTGAGGAACAAATTTTAATTGACATAACTCAAATTTCCGTTCTTAAAAAATGGGACACTCAAATACGACATTCACATTGAACAATTTTTTATTTTGGATGTGGTCGCTACCGTACATCGAAAAAATTCTCAAAAATCAATTAGAGTGTCCTTATTACGAGAAAGATATTTGGGTTGTGGTAAGTCCTTTTCAAAGGACTAAAAATCGACAATAAAAGCCTCGAAGGAAGTAGGCCCATCAATAATGAAAATAAGTGACAAAATTGGTAAAATTAGGCGTGTTCTGAGTGATTTCATAAAGGGGCAAGTTATGGAAAAAACATAAAAAACCGAACCAAAATTTGTACTTCCGAGACCTCTATGAGATGTCATCCGCGACTAAAACTCGATTTAAAATTCCAAAACTGTACTAAAATAATAGAATATGTTTTTTCGAAGACTCCACACCATATGGGACTGTAATTAATAAAAAAAAACACCTCAACTTTGTTGCAAACTTGATGAAAAATAAACTGGTCCACGCCGTTTTAGGATCTTGCTCACCACAGAATAATAGCGTTCACATTGCTGTGAAAACGATACAATTGTAATTATTCTTTTCTCCTTATTTCCTGTAATTCCTTGAGTCCTTATAAATATAAAAAAGAAACCCTTATGACCCTTCAATTTAACATTTTTGTGCCTTTGAAAATGCTATATAGCGATAGTCTCTACTCCACTCCATATGAATATTGCAAAAGTACGGGAGTATTCCAAGTTTTCGTCCACAGATGCCACAGATACTCGTTCTTTGTGGGATCGGAAGGGGGCGGGGGCTGAGACATATCACAGAAGTCTGGATACAAAATGTCCTTGCTCTGGCTCTTATAGTCTCTGAGCACTAGGCGCTGATGGGGACGGATAGACAGACATGGCTCAATCGACTCGGCTATTGCTGCTGATCAAGAATATATATACTTTTTAGGGTCGGAAACGCTTCCTCCTGGCCGTTACACACATCCACTTTCACCACAAATCGAATATAGTAGTACCTCCATACTCATTGTCAGTTTCGGGTGTACTTCTTTGGTGATGGTCTCTGTGATGGACCGTGTCCATCTCTTTTGGGCGGACCATTAGACGCACTCTTCAGGCGAGTGTGTGGGCCTTGATCAGAATTCAATTGAATGATAAGTCCCGTATGATAGTCCCAGCAGGACGAGGGAGCTGTCATCCTTTATTCTGCAATCTATTTTGCATCTTGAATCAATAAAGGATTTAAGCTGAAGCTGCATCTTGGCTGAAGCCACAACAGCAGCAGCAGCAGCAGATGACCATTTGCCAGCCCCCCCCCTGCTGCATCTGCCCTGCCCCCTCTCTCTTTGACTGTCTCTTTGGCTACATGTCATCCAGGGACAGGGCGACAGGGCAGGACCTCAGCTTTCATTCGCATTCGGATTCTACGGTGCCTGTAGCTTTTTATGGATAATCGATGCTTAAAGTCGAGACGCACTCAAAGGGAAACAGAAAAAGAGAGAGACAGAGACAGAGAGAGAAACCCGTCTTTTGCTGGGGGGTGAAGGAGGGGGAGGAGGAGGCGGGGATAACCTAACGACAGCTTAATCCTTTTAAAACTGAGACCGCATAAAAGCAGAAGGAAGCAACAACAGAAGTAAACCGCAAAGAAGCAAAAAGTACGAGAGAAAGCAAAGAAATCGACGACGATGGATGATGGGCGATGAGAACAATAAGGTGCTTGAGAGGATCCACAAGGATTGGTCGATGGATGGCGACGGGACTGGGGATGGGGATGGGGCTGGCTCTGAGGCAAGAGTTGACGCGACAGCGTGACACAATAAAGACAACCAACCCACAACGACAGAGCAACAGCCAGGACCAGAGCCCAGAGCCCAGGACCCAGAGCCCAGGACCAGACCGGAGCGGAGCAGAGCCCAGGACAAAGGCAAAGTGTAATAACTATAAAAATAAACCGATGCCAAAAAGCCAAAAAGAAAAAGGGGCGAAACTGAAGGAAAACACCCGGAGAAAATTAGAGGGAGAAAGGCAGAGAAAGGGAGGCCAAAGAAAAGCTCAGACACAGGAGATGGGGCGGCGCGGGTGGTGGGTGTCTCTAGGGTAAACAAGGATAACTCCGAGAGCCAGTTTGTCATTACAAATCTTCGTCTAAGTATTTCCCCGACTTCGTGTTCGACTTAGCCCGAATTTACAATTTGTTGCGAGCGTGTTACATAATAAAACCACATAATAACGGCCCTCCGGCAGCGGGAAGAGCGTTATCCCATATCCCACTACCAGAACTCCCTGTCCTCAACAGAGTCAGCCCCCTAGTCGAAGACGTACAACCCGAAAATCGTCTGCGATTAACCCTCGAGAAGCAGGTCGGAAATCGTCCTGAAAAAATAATGAATAGCTACTTTAATTACTGGAAAACTTAAAAAGACTTTTTGCTCACTTTTTCAGCCCTTAAATAATTGGCAAAAATTCTCCCGAAAAAAAAAAACAAAAAATTTTTTTTTTCTTTTTTTATTTTACTATTTTTTTGTATTTATTTTCTCTTTTGCTGGTTACAATTTTTCTATTTTTTTGTATTTTTCCACATCGTAGCGCAATTGTGTTTCTGGTTCCTATCGTATTACATCGTTCCTATAAAGCTCATGTTGTAGTCGTCTCTTTTCCCCTGCAATGATTTCTGACTAGTGTTGTTATATCTATATCTATCCTACTCTATCTAGTTGCCCATATCCTATCACTTTCTACTTGAAAACTACGCAGCCTCCACCGGGAATCGAACCCGGGACCGGACATACAATACATGTGTGTGTGGCAGGCAGGTTAGACCGACCTGCCACACCCGGCGGCGAAATGAGGGCGCCAAAAGCGCTACGTAACCCGCTAGGGGAGGGGGCTGCGGGCCCGAGCTCGTACCCCCGAAGCCCGAACCAAAACCGATTAAGCCCGACTGTCTCGCTAGAAGAGTAAATTAGAGGAAAAAAAAGAATTTCGGGGTCATTCAGGGCCGGGCGGGTCTCGAACCTCTGGCCCCCCGTCTGAGCGTCGATCAGTCTCTCCACTGAGCCAGGCCCTGGCGGGATTCGTTGCCTGCTTTCGAGGTGGCCGACAGCGTCATGACGACAGCTTGTGGCGACGAAAGCCGGGGTTTGCCATCCGAAAGGGATCTGTCCAGATCCAGAGGAACACGCCTGATCAAAGGGGTTCTGTGCATAAAGGGCATTCCTGTCTCTGCTGTGGGGAAACCCTTTCAGCAGAGTCTTTGGCAAGCTTCAGGAATGCTATATTGTGGATTTAGGGGTAGCTCTGGACCGATTGCTCCATCACTTACCTGTGCAGATGATCCACATCGCAGGTTCTTTGGTGAGAATCGGTCAACTATATCCTACAGCTGTCGTACAGTCCCCTGCCTGCGCCCTGCCCTGCTCCCTGCCCCCTGCTTCCTACGAACCAATTAGATGATGATGGAGCTCAGCTGTGGAGTCGTGTGGGGTCGGTGCCGCCTTCTTTGGCGACCATTAAATATTGAGCAACACTTAAAGTGCAGCACAAGTGGCGACCCTCCACTTGCCTTCCGCCATTTCGGGCCATTTCTCTCCTGACAGGAGACTGAGACTGCGACTGAGTCAAGTTGCTGGGCCATAAAGCGTAGCGTAGCAAATTTGTTGCTCTTAAGATGCTCATAATCGGTTTTGCCAGGATACACACGCACAGAGCGGAGAAAGTACGAGAAAGTGGCCGATGGGTGTAAGAGAGAAGGAAACGTTTTATGGGCTTAAAGCTGTTTGCCCAAAATTTCACCTAAATTGATTATTATACAGCACGCCAGTCGTCAGGAAGGGAGAAAAAACAGACAGCAGGACACGACGACGGGGATACCCTGGCGATAGACCGGAGAGAGACCGGAGTGATGGTGATATCGGCGAATACCAATCGGAATATACCCCTTGCCAGGGTATGGAAAAACGAGCGACAGACAGGGACAGAGTAAGAGAAACTTTGTAAATTTCAACACGTACACAAATCCCATAACAAAGCCTTTTAATGGCTGCCAGGAAAAACTAACAAACCACATTAGCGTTGGAATGGGCAGGACGAAGGAGGACACCACAACAGGCCAGGCCAGACCAAAGCGAACTTCAACTAAAGTTGCCAGGCATATTTGTTGAGATTTGGAGAACACACCGCACCCGCAAACAGAAGGAAGCCTCATCAAGGGCAGCATCAGGAGCAGCAGCAACAACAGGAAGACATAACACACATCCTTTGGCACACACACACACGCACACACACCCCGACGCACACTCCGACAAATCTAATAATAAATCCAAGACACTTAACGCCTTGGCCGCACCAACCATGACCCACAAACTAGCTGAGGGATTGCCCGAATGTGCTGTGTGCTGTGTGCTGGAAGCGGAAGGAGTGGGAGTATTCGGGGACGTGGACAAGGGATGCAAATCGCCGAAAACCAACGAAGCGTCAAGGCGTGCAAAGCGCGTTCCACGCCACACACAGAAGGGGGTCGAAGGACTCGCACTAATGTGCCACAAATTCCATGGCACCCATTTCGGGGGATTTCTTTTGCAGCTTGTTTGTGGCCGCACGCACACTTTGACGCAGATCGGTTCGATTGGCTGCCCCCCCTTGACGGCAAGGGGTTGGGGAGCAGGGATACAGTCGGGGAGGAGGAATAATCATATTGGTAGAGATCTGATCTCATACGGATTGAGCAGCGATTAGTTCCTTCCCGGTTCCTGGGGCAGACCAGCGAGAGGTCTGCCATCGACATCGTTGTCGTCGCCTCTGGATTTTCGGTAATTTAATTGAGCTTGCGGTCAAAACGCCTAGGAATCATGGCAAATTACTTGATTCTGATTTGATTTGCCCAGATAACCACTCGGCTTCGTTTCGCTCCGGTCCTTAGGCTCGTCCTTGGCTGCTCGCAGGGAGAGAGAAGATTATTTCCCTTTGTTTCAAGTGGCTTAGAGTGGGGACAGACAGTCTGGCCGAAAGTTTCCCTGTTTTCCTGCTTTCCGGCTGGTGGTGGAATCCTTTTTTGGCACAGCCCAATGGATAAATGATTGAACCAACAATGCCAGCCAGGGGTTTCCCGACAGGGAATAGGCTCAGCCTTCTGTTGATTGCCCAAAACTAATTTGAATTTTATTGATTCGATTCGATTCGCGGCGGTCGGCTGTCCTTTCTTGGCCATGCCAATTCCAAACTTGGACTGCCTTCTGGGTTCTGCCTTTTATCCTCTATCCTCTGTCTGTGATTGCGTTGTCCTTCTTCAGAAGTTTTTCTTTTCGCCCCAGCTGGGAAAAGGATTGGGCTTGTGCTTGGGTGTCCTTAAATGCATGTTTGATCCGCATTTGGGGCTCCTCTTTTAATATGCCAAATTGTCTTTTAATATGATAAACGCATATGCTCATTGAAATCGCATTATCGAGGCTTGCCCAACCCAACGGAAACACCCATTGAGGGACCCGCTAAGTAGCTTAACGCCAATTGACAAATTTTTCCAAGCCTGTCTGTCCTCCCAAAGGATAACCAGGAGAGCACACACACTGTAGTAGTCCGTATACTGTTTGGGCAAGGACTTAGGATAGTTTCGACAGGATTAGCATGTGTTTATGGGGCAGAAACATTTTAAAGCCACCAAAGTTCTGTGTGTCCCACTTTCGGCACAAGTTTTTCTTAATTTAAGAAGAGCTCATCATTCAGTGGCACACCTTCGAGGTGGAGGAGGAGGCGGAGGACTACGAGCCTGTGCTTCTGTTCAAACAAGACCGAGTTTTGCGGCTATAATCTCACGAATAATTACACACAAGAGAATGAAATTTGATTAATTCAATATTTGCACTGTACTAAACGGTATTATATGGCATGGCATGGTATGGTATGTCCCCTCCCAACTCTGTGCTGTGTTGCGACGTGCCTGGGCAAAAGTTCTCTCTCTCTCTCTGTGAATTTCCATGTTTGTTTAGCTAATAAATTTTCGGAGCAAAAGTAATCAAATAATTGCAGAATATACACAAAAAGCAGCACACGAACAAAACAAACATTCCACATGTTTTAGGCTTGTTTTATTGCCATTTTATTTCATACAATTTACGAGCAGGAAAAAGTTTCTCACTTGTGTTTCTGTTTCTCCAAACAAACTCCACAAAAAGGAGCAGAACGCGTAGATATAGCGCACAGGATATATGGCAGGACCCATAATAAACTTGTACAATGGAGTGTATCCGTCAAAAGTAGCGGAAATCATCTTGTCCTTTCTTTCTTTTCTTTTTTTTGCCCTGTAACTTAATATTGATGACGATGCTTATATATGCCCATAAAAAAGACCAATAATCCCAAGCTTCAGACTTGACAAATCGCGGTTAGCGGGGGGGTTGGGGGGAGCTGACATTTCCCTGATGATCCGCCGTTTGTTTCCGCAGAGACTATTGAAAGTTGCGGGGAAAACTCAGTGGAAAGAAGCCTTCTGCCATGCAGAAGGATCGAAAAGAAGGGACTTTTCGCCACCGATTTTCTTATATATTCCCTAACTTTTTTTAGTTCCTCGGTTTCCGGTTTCCCACGCCCCCTGTCGGCCACCACAAAAGCTGGCATCGAGTCTTTCCAGGGCCTGGCTCAGTGGCGCGTCTGATCGACGCTGAGACCGGGGGGCACAGGTTCGAGTCCAGCCACGAATTCCTCTTTTTTCTTTTCTTTTTTTCGAAGATTTAGCCAGCTAATAAAATACAGCTGATTAAATGGATTAATTGGGCTATAGAAAACTACAAAAAACTGGAGGATTCAAACAAAACGAGGGGGAACGTTGTGAGTTGCTGCTGCGACCGCAACGCTACATCTATAACCGATACACACATACATACATAGTCAGTACGGGTAGATTGAGCAACAAAGAGTGCGTGCGAGAGAGACAGAAAACGTGTCTGAACGTGTCCGAACATGTCGTCGGACGTTGCTTGATTTGTTGCTTTTGGCTGTAAAAATCATTCGATCTGAACCAGATTTGGCAATCTGCTAGATATGGCCTTTCTCTATGATTGTGGATTTTTCTTTTTCCCGTATTTTCTAAAATTCTAGATGCCACTGATTTTTCTTCGGGGCGGGGCTGAGAGCAAAACACCTCCCTTCTCGAGGATTAAATAGGCCTATGTGGAACCCCGCTGAGGGTCGTCCAGGAGGATGTTTTCCACATCTCAATGAATAGCTTGAAAATACTGGATGAACTGTCGGAATGTCGATTTCAAGCCCTCGTGATTAATATTTGAATCGTTTATGAAAAGAAGGAGACCTCTCCCTCAAATTCTGTCAAGCAATTGGACGACAGACGAGCAGACTGTTCGTTTATTATGTACTTGAGTTGATTTTTATTGCGCATATGCTGAAACACGTGTAGATGTATTGCCGGAAAGGATTCGAGGGGCCTCCTCGCTTCGGTTTTCGGCCCGCACGATGCGTGCATATCGAATTCGCTTTCTTTTTACTTACTTTCCTTTTTTTAGGGTTACATTTACCCCACCCACGCCCACCGCCCACATTGTCACTTTTGTGTGGGCTCTACGTGCGGTTGATTGATGGATTCGCTTGTTTACCCGTCAGGCCGGAGTACAACAAGAATGCGGATTTGTGGGTAGCCCCAAGCCCCAGCCCCAGCCCCAGACCCACACACGACGAGATTTCGAAATAAGCAATAGTCATCAGTAATCGTGATATATCATATCGTATCCGTACGGGAACAAGAGCACGACCATGATATGGGTCTTTTTTTTTTTTGTATTTTTTGTGGCTCTCAAAGTTTCTCAAAACGATTTTGCTTCGATTTCGTTTTTTTTTGTACTTTATTCAACTCAACTTTATTTCTCTCGTTTTGCGGTCTTTTATTTTGTGACAGCCGCCGTGGGGCATTCACGGAATAAGTTTTAAAGTCATCTCAAAGATCGGAATGGAACGCACATAAATCATAGCCAATCATTGGCCCAGGGGCGGGGGGCGCGGGGGGGGGGGGGCGAGACAAAACGCTTCCTGATGGGGTTATTCCAAAAATATGCATAAATATTGTCTAGAAAGAGTGGAAAGCGAAGCTAATGAAGAAAGATGGTGGCTTATCTCCGAGTGTCACCCAGTAATCCGGGGTCCAGATTTCGAGTTGAGTGCTGAAAAGGAAAAGGAACACACAACTATACTTTTTTGTGCGATTTAAGACATGTGCACAGAGGGAAAGCACTCTGCCATTCAGAATTATTTCACATAAAATGTTGAATAATTTTTACCCGGACACATTTCACATTTCACATTCCACATTCCACATTGCAAGATGATCTAATAAACTTGCTTGAATGTCTGCAAAATCCCATTTGAAGTGGCTCTGAATCTCCGTCATTCTGTGTGCGTGTTGCTTGACTCTCATTACAATTGCAAAAGGAACGAACGGAAAAAGGCCCCCCTCTGCAGGCCAAAGAATACGCATTTCATTTGCAGCCCCCTCGGAGCCACAACTAGCCGAGTAGAACTCAGAAAAGTCATCTAAAAGTTAATTACAATTGCCTCGGCAGTCGAGAGTCGACAGTCGGCAGTCGACAGTCAGCGCTGTTGCAACTTTAACTGCCGCAACGAGTTCGCATTAAGCCAAAACGAGGCACAAAAAAAAAGCCAAATAGAAACCAAGAAAGGAAGTCAAAGTTACACTAAACGAGGCAACAAAAATACCCTAGAAAGTTTTGCTCCAAACTCGCATTTGTGGCACATGTAGGGATTAGTATTTTTAGGCATCCATCAGCGCGGGCCGTTACTCGGTGGCCTTTCGTAGGTCCGACGACTTCCCTTCGCCCTTTTCGAACAGGAAACATCTTCTGGCCTTGGTTCGTTATGCCCTCCGTCCAGGGTACACGCCCAGCCCCAGCCCCAGCCCCAGTCGAGAGCCAAAATGAAGTTCAAGCCATAAGCAGTGCCAGTGGCAGTGTGGCACTGTGGCAATATCTAGCTGCTGCAGCTCGGCTCTGGCTCTGGCTCTGGCACTGGCACGGGGACGTATAAATATTAAAAAGAAAATCTGCTACATGGCTACGTGCAACGCATTTCAACGCAACCAACGCGACCTAAACGACCTCCTGGCCCCAGTGCCTACACACACACACACACACATACACAGAGAGCACACACACACGCAGACACAGAGAGCGAAAAGGATACAGCAGGCAAAGTAGGAAGAAAAAAACCAAGAAGAAGAAAATGAAGTGAAATTTACTTTGACATATTTTTGTGCTTAGCAAAGCAAATACTTTCATTATTTTTGCTGCTGGGCCAGGCTCCCTTCCATGGCTCTGGGTTTACTGTACCCCCCGCACTCGTACAGAGTTGCATTTGAGTGGCTCACAGCCGGGGAATCCCCACTTATAGATGACCGGCAGTCCGGGGGCGTGTCCTCTCAGCCCACCCCCCCAAGCGGCAATTTGTTTTGCCTAAAACCAGAGGCCAAAGCCTCCTCGAACTGATTTCAGATACGACACGAAAAAATTACCAAAAAAAGGGACTACCCTTCGATTATTTTTGGAGGGAAAATTATCTGCCTTTAAGTGATATTTTTGTTGTTTTTTTTGAAGGAGGATTGTCCTCCCAATGATAAACCTTGTTTTAGTCCATTATTAATGAAATATTTCCCTCTCTGTTTGTGTTTTCTTTACTTGCAGAACTCTTAGTGTTGTGCGTCTATGAGGAGAACAGCAAAGTTTTTTGTTTTTTTTTTTTTGGGCTCCAACTGCCTGCACACCCTCACACGGACGGACAGCGACAGAGACGGACAGGGAGAGGGACAGAGACAGGGACAGGGAGAGGAGACGGCAGACAGCAGACGGATGTGTGTGTGAGCGACGGTGAGCGGTGAAGCAGAGTCGAGTCGAGGTGAGAAGAGAAGAGGGCTGCGTGTAGGCAGAAGGTGGCAGCAGCTGGACGCTGGACCTGGACCATGGATTGGACTCGGTGGCAAGAGGCCAGAGAAGGAGCTGGCAGCGGCAGCAGCAGCAGCAACAACACCCGGAGTGGCAGCAACGATTGCGATTGTGAGACACGGCACAGCCATCGGCTGTTGCACATTTGATTCGTCGAGTCGAGGCTTCATCAGTAGGTTCAATCAGATCAAATCAAATCAAATCAATCAGATCAGTCAGTCACCCACTCTCAATCAGTCGCCAGTCAAGCGCTTGCTTGTCGTTTGTCACACCATCATCCAACGATACTTAATCGACGATTAATCAATTTAGCAAGCGATCAAGACATGCACATTACTGTAAATAAAACGCAGATATACTAGTTTCATAAAACAGCCAACAATCAACTGAACCAACTCAAAAAAAACTACCAAAAAACCAAAAAACAAAACCCAAGAACAACCAAAGAGTGAAGTGTTTTCCAGTGTATTGCCACAAAAAAACAACAACGAATCGGCAGGAGAAAAACAGAACCCAAAAGGTGATAGGGCGGCGCATGCTGCGGGTGGCTCCAGCCACAGTCTGGGGCAGCCAGCCCTCAATACAAGCCAAAGATCGAACCAGAACCAGAACCAGAACCAGAACAACAGCATAACGCCCCAAACACTGCCAATGCCATTGCCATTATCCAGACCAACGTTCGCTCATCATCGTTCGTTTAGATTTGACACAAGTGAGTTTAGATCGAAACTATTTATCATTATCCATGCATATGTATCTTCTAACTAACTAGCAATATCAATAGATCTTCTAGCTCTAAGTATGTGAACTGTATATATATATCCTCTCTTCTCTAAGAACTAGTTGTCATACATCTACGAGGGTTACAAGTACTTGGTTATTGGAGGGCAGTAGCTATCTCTCTTTCTCGCTCTACAACAATTGTATATAAACATCTAATATATCATCTTTGAAAACAATTAGTTGTCACAATCGTACATCCACGGGGGGGATGGGAGATGGAAACGACATCTATCGAGATCCCTTGAGCCTGGATACCAATCGACTCGGATCCACTTATACCACCTTTCACGGGCCATTCTTTGGGCTTTCCCCCAAGCTATACCGATGCTGGGACTCGGTCATGTCCACGACATAAAATTTGTTGTGGAATCCGCTTTGCATTGTCTTGGTCTGGGAGTCGCCACCGATTGAGTGGCTCTCATTGAATCACTTAACCGACGACACCCCACCCTAGAGCCAGTTGTCGCCACCTTAAGCGGAGAGCGGAGAACAACGACAACGATTCGCATACCGATTCGATCCATCAATTAGTTGTGCACTAATTGCACCCCACCATAATCCCCCATCCACTAGCCACTAACCACTTGCTCCCTCAGGTGGCACCCTAGTTTCCATACGGGAGGGGTCTCCACTCCCTCGTGTCCACTCTCAATCACAATCACAAATGCAACTGCAATCTGCAATCTGACAAATCAAATCTTGTATGCAAAACAGCAACAGCGGACGGGGAACAAGCAGCCAGAGCCACGTGAGGCGCCAAGCAATTTGTACAAACATTTGCGCAAACAAAACGCAAGCGAGCGAAGGAACGGAGGAGCGGAAGAGCGAAGGAGGCGAAGGAACAGCTGTACGGCCACTCCGTGGTCCGGCCGTCGCGTGACCCGCGAGTTTTGCACAATAAACAACGTAATTGCTCATAACGCGGCCCCGGGGCAGGAGTGGAGCCCTTTGAGGAGTGCTGTCCTGTGAATGACCCACGGAGGAGGCAGGAGCCGCAAAGCAGGGCGTCCGGAGAGCGGGAGAGTGCGAGAGTGGGAGAGTGACGATAACTAACCGTTTATAGCAATTATACGACCGAGGCCGAGGCAAACGGGCAAGAAGTGATTTGTGAGTGCGTGCCGAGTGTGTGTGTGTGGTGGCAGGTGGTGGTGGTGGCTCGAAACAATTAGACTCCCGGGCGGAAATCCACCCGGAAGAGTAGCACCCACTCGCACCCCGGCTGGCTAGATGTATAAACCGGACACCCTTACGCGCCGCGGCAGTCTGAGATCCCTGCGAAGCGCCCCCCTACTGAGCACGGTGCTGGAGAGCACACTCTCGCTGACCCGCATCCATCCGATCGCCTCGCTGGAACTGCCCGGCCTCGACTATGCCATTCAATCGCAATCGGCTCTGGGCGGCCTTGGCCACCATCGCGAACTAGGCACCTCCCTGCGCAGTGGCATTGCAGCGATCACAGCGGCCAGCGCCTCCGCCGGCGGCCTATCCCAATCGCAGAGCGCCCTCTTGGGGCGGTACGGCCCAAACGCCTCCATACGCCACAACGAGCGAAAGATTGTCCAACCGAAACGGTATGTCCGAAAACCTCTCTACTTACTCATCCATCCTGGTAGTGTCTTAGAAGGGACATACAATAAATGCATATAGATCTACCTGCATCGCAGTACGAGCACGAGCACGAGTAAGGTAAGAACGTGGTGTGTGAGATCCTTCCAGCCTTCCTGTTGGAGGGAAGATGGTGGTAGGTCCATTACAGGTTGTTTTCTCATACTTATCTCAATTATTTTAGGGATAAATACCATCAAAACTAGTACGTGTATTCCATTCAGAAGATCCCATATCATTCAGTATCAAACTCTCAAGAAATCATCTAGGAAATGCATCAGACTAGGGCGCAAGCCCAGTGCCAACCCCCGGCTCACTCGCTTGCCGCGATACGAGCCGCGATCGACCCAAAACTGTTTATATACTAGGGAGAACACCTTGCCAAAAATGTTTTATTCTTTAAACACAAACGCCAGTCAATAGGGCCAGCCATGCCGTCACCACTTGATCACCAGTCGCGCATGGGACACCAGCGCTTCAGGTTGCCATCCCACGGTAGGTCGTCCAGGCCCGCCCGGGCGGCTATCGCAGCCTTCACGCGATTGGCGAAACGCACTGGGGACTCGCCGGGATCGCGGATCATGGGTGGTAGGTACCAAATGTCGCAGCTGAGGCACCAGGAGGTGACCAGCATCAGCATGTACCGGAACATCGAGTAGCGGGTGCTGTCCCAGTAGGCCTCCCCGTAGCGGCGGTCGTAGCGGATGGCCACCGGGTAGACGACGTCGCTGACGGCGAAGCTGCCCTTCTTGAACTGCATTACGGCGGTGTTGTTGATGCACGTGCCCTCGGGGAAGAGGAGAATCGGCGGCTTGTCCGGGGACTGCATGTGCTGGCGCAGGGCCTCGCCGAGGGCCTCACGCTCGCCGGGGATGCGCCGGTTGAACCACATGTGCGGCGAGACCCGCGACAGGGAGCTCTGGAAGATCCCGAGAATGCCGTCGTGTCGCTGGCCGGTCAGCGAGTAGTGCACATCGCACATGAGGATGAGCACGTCCAGCGGATTGGTGTGGTTGCACACACAGATGCCCTTGGTGGGGCGGTTCTCGGTATTGTGGTATCGCCGCATTATCGGCACACAGTTGGCGTTCATGCGTAGGGTCTGGCGGAGCAGCCACTTGGCCACACGCCGGTTGCACGACAATCTGCAGAGGAGCCCGATCAGGGCCGTGCTCGCCGGCACCACCACCAGGCAGCTGAGGCACATCACCGTCCGCAGGGGCATCAGCAGTGCATAGCGAAAGAGCAGTCCCAGCATCCAGACCACTCGCAGCTGCCAGCTGAGCCGCCCCACATGCACCGAGAGGTCACGCGTGAGCAGGTTCCACTCACCCGCCGGCAGTGGGGCGGACACAAACCGGGTGGTCACATCGTCCTCCAGCACCAGCGCTATGCCCTCGGATATTATGTCGCAGCACAGCTCCATCTGGTGGCACAGCCGACTCTTCTGTTCGGACAGTATACTTTTGTGGCCTCTTCGGCGCGAATTTAGGCTCGACTTCCGCTTCTCCATGACCTCCGGGTTATGTGTCCAGCCCTCGCCGAGGCGCTGGAGTTCCTCGCGCTCGCTGGCCTGCCGCTCGGCCTCCAGCTGCCGCGAGCACCAATTGAAGAGGCACTCGAGCAGGCCCAGGTACACGTTCTGCATTAGGACCAGGCCGAAGCTGAAGATCAGGCCAATGGACACCAGTGGGACACACATGTCGTCTGGGAAGTAGAATTCTGTAGCACATTCAAACGAATAACTTCTTATTATGACAACTAAATGCCGGCCAGTGTGGCTTGGCTTTGTATCCGTGTGTGGCCTAGTGTTGGAAAGCACTCACTCAACTTAAGTGTTGGAAAGAACAAGGGCGAAAGCGTTCCAAGGCGATGAAGCTTGAAAGGAAAAATCTCTTCAATCCCCCAGCAACATTTGCCCCACAAATTTCCCAATTAAAGGCCCTAATTCAATTTGGCCCCCCCCCCACCACGGCTATTGCTGTCCTCCGTCCTGGCCTTCTTTGTTGAGCGCCCGAAAGACTTTTGATTTATTTAGCCAAAAAAGAGGAAAAAATTCAAGAAAAAAAAACCAACGAACGAACGAAAAGCTGGAAAAGCTGTAAAGGAAGGAAAAGAAGGAAACTTTGCCGTCGTCGTCGTCGAGAAGTCCTTTGCCAGGACAGGGTTTCGGTATAGGGTTTTTGGGCCCCGTTTGTTTTTTCATATGGCAATAATTCAATTATGCCATAACAAGGCCGCAAAATGTTTGCCCCAGGCCCCTGCCCCTGCCCCCGCCCCCGCCCCTGCCGCAGGGAAGTCCTGACCCGAAATCACTTAAAAACCACAAAAACTTCTGGCTTTGTTAATTCGTTAATTAAATGGGCCTGGCTGACTCCCGATGACAGCTTGTAAACAGAAGAGCCCCTCCCCCCACCACCAAAAAAAAGGAAAAACTTTAAGGATTACGCAATGAACGATGATGGGGGCAGAGGCAGGGGCAGGGGCAGGGACAGGGGCATTCCTTAAGCTGCCTTTCCTTCCATTGATTACATTGGGTGGCAACAATCTTTGCTTATCAAATGCAAACAACGGCGACAGACAACGTCGAACGGCAACGGCAACGACAACTCATTTAGGCCCAGGCCCGGCCCCTTAATTAGCATAGAATGTGTTTTAAAAAGCCACTTGAGCTAAACATTCCAAACACCTCCGCCACCTGACTGTGCGCATCCTCCATCGCCGTCGCCATCGCGGACCCATCAACGACTTTTCCACTTGCCAGCGACAACGACCTTAGGCGCTTGCGGCCGAGTCTGCGGAGACGCCTCCGCCTGTCTCCTGTGTGTGTGTGGGCAAGTCTGGGGCCGGACAGATTTAGATACTCTAACGAATGGATAACGAATTAAGGAAGAGCCCTTGTCTGCCAGAAGGCGTTTGTAACAGGTGAAAGCCTAGGCAGGGGCTAGACCTTGGCATCATGGGTATTTCAGAGGCCTAAACGAATCGAGATGATTGTGGATTCAGTAGATATCCTTACAGGCTGCTTGGAGTAGTGTATAGATCGCTTCGGTGTCGGGGCCTGGCTGCTGTGGGGGTCTCCCCGGCACGTGACGCTCGAGTGTTGGGATAAGCATTTCCGCTCTTCAGACGTAACACGAAAAAAGCCCTCCACACCCACCGCCAGTGACAAAGCGCCTGTTGTGGGCGCGTGGGGCGGGGGGAGGGGATGGGTGATGGGTAGGCAAATGAGGAAGCACAAAATGAAATTGTGACGCTGACGCTGGGGCACGCCCCCCCGCACGTACGCCCACCTGCCATTCAAAAGTAATTTAGCGTTTAAAAAACATTTTTCTGCCTGACTTTTAAAAAAGTTGCGCGTAATGCGAGTCGGGAGTATCTATGTGCGTGTGTCCGTGTCCGTGTGTCCGTGTGTGTGTGTGTGTGCTCAACACTCACCTGCTTGACGCCGTCACACGTTCCGAAGTCGATGTCGATGTCGTTGTCGCTGTCGCTGTCGTCGTCTGTCTGATCCGCCTGATTGTATTATGGCCCCACGATGCAGGACACGACAAGGATACTCCGCAGAGCTACCGGAACTTTTGTTTATTGACTCTGACGTCTCCACCGACCGGCTACGTGCGGGCTTAGCCGGCGTTCGGTTCGTGTCGATGGGGGGGGGCCCGGGGCTGGCAGAAATCGCGCTCAGATTGGATGTACTTGTGGAAAGATTCTCGGCTACGGGGGTGCGGTGGGGCGAAGTAGAGGTATAAGATGTAATGTATGTATATGTTATAGCTAGAAAAATATACTGCGGAATGGCAGGAAACTACTGTGTGACTGAATTCCCTATTTCAGTCTTGAAAAACTAGGGAAGGGAACACGATCCCCCAATGGTCAAGGGCCAGCGGACAGGAGAGGTGTGCCTTGTGCCCGGATAATCCCTGCTTTCGGGGACCCCATTCGAAAGACATTAGCAGCATTTTCATAAACGAAACGAAAAAAAGAACGTATAATTTCCCTGCGATTTGTAGCTCTTTTCTATGGCCCGCTCGCTGCCAAGTTAATTAAAAAAGTGTTTCCATTTGGCTTTGACCCTCAGCGGGCCAGCCGGCGAGCGACATAAATCCCTTTGACACTCGATGGCATCTCCCACATTGGCCCCAGAGCTCAGGGCCCCTCTCGTAATTGGTTTATGCCATTTACTTGGCTTGTTTACCCGCAGACAACATTTGCATAATGGGGACAGAAACAGAGCCCAGAAGCAGGAGTACCGGAGTACCAGTACCGGAGCACCCAGAAACCGGGAATCAAAAACAAGAAATGTGATTTATAATTTTTTGTACTTTTTGTTTTTGCTTGCGGAGCATTTTAATTAGCCTGAGACCCGGGCCCCCCCCTCCCTCCGGAAAGGAGATCAGTGGCGTCGACCCATTGGCTAATTATGTGCGGGGGGGTGGGGGTGGGGGTGGGGACAGGATGCTTGGCGGTTCGTCGGTGTTTTTGGTGTCATCAAGTCATTATTTAATATAAGTCCGCTTTGATAAATTATTTCCTGTTTTGATGGACGCTACGTGACGAAAGTTGTCAGACCAAGGAAGTGGCCACCGGGTGGTGGGAGGGGGGAGGGGTGCAAAACGTTTTTGATTTGCGGCCACGTTAAGGAGTTTACCATCCATTCATCCATCCATCCAGCGGCCATCCAGCGGCCATTCATTCACTCCCCTTCGTCGTGGGGATTACTTTGGAGGTTTACTCTCGCTGTGTTGTGCGTTTATTTGCAGCAATTAATCAATTTGGCCAGCGCGGTTTTTGTTGAATAAGTGATAAAGATTTATCACTTATACCCAAACCAAAGCAGTCCTCGGTCCGCAGGCCCTAGTCCACTTCTAAGGACCCCTCTTAAAGCGCATTAAAGTCTGCATAGAGACGCAGAGACAGAGACAGAGAGAGAGTCGAGGGCCGAGTGCCGGCGGAGCACTCAACGTTCATTGAACCAAACATTTTGACTTTTGCGTCTGAACGCACATGAAAAGCTCTTGGAAAATGTACGAATTGAGTGTGCCAGAAAAGCGTGGCGCTGGGGCTAGTCGAAGCGAGGGATTCGGTATTTATTTTTTGACTAAGAACCGACAAAACTGCTGTCATACTCTTGTAATAAGCAGAAGTTGCGGCCAGTCCCAGTCGAATGCTGGAATGCTCTCTCCTGGCTCCTCCATCAAAATCTAGATCTAAATCGTAGGAACAGGTGAATAGGAACAGCGGAAAAAAGCTAGAGTTTTGTGAACCCTAAGAGTACGATGGGAATGGAACAATATCACCATGTTTTCGGCTTGGGATCCATAGCATAGATCCCATCTGTGGTCTTTAAAGCACTCTCCATTCCCCTATTAAGTTTCTGCGGGGTTTCAGCCCGGATTTTGTGAATAGGAACAGCGGAAAGAAGCTACAGTTTCGTGCACTCCAAGAGAACGATGGGAATGGAACAATATCACCATCTTTTCGGCTTGGAATTGCTGGATAGTAGTTTTTAAAGCCCTCTCCATTTCCCTATTAAGTTTCTGCGGGGGTTCCAGCCCGGATTTTGTGAATAGGAACAGCGGAAAGAAACTAGAGTTTCGTGCACCCCTAGAAAACGTTGGGAATGGAACAATATAACCATCTTTTCGGCTTGGGAATGGTGCATCGATAGCATAGATCCCATCTGTAGTCTTTAAACCCCTCTCCATTTCCCTATTAAGTTTCTGCTGCGATTGCCGTCCGGCTTTTGCCAAAGTCCAGCGACTCTCGACTGTTTAAAGAGCATTCGAAGCTACAACCCGTTGAAATATTTCAACATAAATCTTTAAAGAATGTTAACGCCAGCAGCACAGGATATATACTGCCCTGTCCGCCCACTCCCTGTTCGGGCTGAATTTTTCGACCTTTTTTCCCCAGACCCAGACCCAGACCCAGCCCCGCCCCACCCACTCGCCCAAGCTGCAGCATGATGCAGCAGCAGCAGCAGTGGCAGAGGGAACCCGGGGGTCAATGCACTCGCCCCAGGGGCTCTACGGAGGATGGAGCCGTAGTCGGAGCCGGAGTCAGACGAGTTTCGTTCGCCGATGTTTACGTTTTGAGCCGCGGCATTTTCGGGGCTTGTCAACGCCATTGCCATCCTGGAGGAGGTCCTGCCAACTTATTACTGAAAAACTGAAGCCGCCCCGAACATTTTCTTAGGTGCAAAAAGTTGCACTTTCCTGGGGGGTGGGGCGGGGGGGGCGGCGGCTGCAGTCTGCGTGGTGTGGTCGCCCGGTCGGATGGTCGGATGGTGGGCTCCCTCGGATGGCTGGTTTGTTGCCGTGTTAAGTGAAGTGTAGGCGCAAAGGCGAAACACGCGAAACTTGTCGGTGCAATGTAATAAATTTCGAAAACGTCCAAGCCCCCCGGCTATAACGAATGGCTTGCCCAATGCACATGGACAGCCGAGCGGCACCGCCACCACCCCATGCCCCCATGCCCCCTGCCCTCCTGCCACCATGCCCCCTGCCCTCGTGCCTTGTTAGGCCGCTGCAATAAGTCTTTTATGGCTTAGAGTTGGTTGGTTGGTTGGATGGTTCCTCCACGAGAGCTGGAGCTGGAAAACTTTTATCATTAAAGTTGAAAGGTAAAATTCGACCATAAAAAAAAAAACAAAAACAATAGCGCACAAAAAACTTGAGAAACGTGACTCACGAAATCCGCTCACGTGACTTAGTCAATAAAGCGGGCGAAAGTTTCTACAAGAAAATATTTCCAGTGTCCGTCCATGGCTTGGGGTCATCGCAAGAAGTAGGGTCCTGTTTAACATAGGAGTATCTCAGGGAGTGCTTCAGGCGATAAGCAATTTCTGAAGCCGCCCTGATTGGGAGGACCTTGTAGAGGCAGGCACCAACAGCAGGGGCGGTGCAGACGAACAGCTGACGAGTTAACAGTGGCTCGCTCTGTTAAATTGCCCAGGCTTTGTGGACCTTTAAGTGAAAGAAGAGACTGGCTCTCGCGGGGTCATCGCAAGAAGTAGGGTCTTGATACAGACCTGTTTAAAATAGGACTATCCCAAGGAGTGCTTCAAGCAATAGAGACCTTTTTTTCATGCTAACAACAGAGCGATGCAGACGAACAGCTGACGAGTTAACAGTGGCTCGCTCTGCTAAATTGTAGACCGAAAAATGGGCTCATCTTTGCCCAGGCTTTGTAGAACTTTAAGTATTTTTAATGGAAGAAGAGACTGGCAGAAACTGTTAATCTTTTATTTCCAAAATTTGGTCTTTTTGTTCATTTAATTCCTTGCGCTTTTAATCGATCGTTTAATGCTTACATTTAGCCACTTCATACCCTGAATCCTTTTGTTGTATTTGCCAAAACCGAAACCGAAACCAATACCGAATATCGTAACAGTTTTGCTCACACACTTAGCCGCCAACAATTTTAATCGATCGCACTTGTGCGCCATTGAATACGAATACCCTCAATCTAAGTACCACCTCTTTCAGGTAACTGAACTCTCGTTTAGCCGCCATTCGGTGGCACCAGCCACACACCCACCATCCACCACCCATACACCCACCACCCATACACCCACACACCCACCACCCACACACCCACCACCCACCCACACACCCACTTTATTTCATTTCATTTCCTGCCATTTGCAATTTTCCATTTCGGGTGCACATTTATTGATTTCGCCATGCAATATATTTGGCTTGGGGTTAGACCCCCACGCCCCACCCACGCCCACGCCCCACCCAGGCCCCGCCCACGCCCCGCCCACGTCCCCCCCCTCTATGTAAAGTGTGTGTGCCCTTTTTTGTTCTGCTTGTGTTTTTTTTTTTTGGCAATTTGTTAATTGTATTTCATATGCAAGCGTTGCATGCACTGAAAATTTTATTAGCTCTGCTCCCAAATGCAAATATTCGTAGGAGAGTGGAGCCTGGAATCAGCGTAACAATAAATTGAAAAATAAATGGAAATAAACTGAAATATGCATGGCATGTAAATACAGGAAGTCGATGCCTTCAAGGCTCTCCCTCTCCCTTGATTCTATTTAATATTTTTGCATAGTTCCCGCCTTGAGCCTGGGGTTCTGCCTTGTACTCGTATTGATTTCGGTTTCTCTTGTTATCGCCAAATGGGAAACCGCTTTGGGGACTCTCAATGGCAGTGCCTCAATTAGCCTGGCATTCTGCTGGACCAGCTTAAAGCTGGGATATCCCTTCCCCCCACAGCCTTACCATCGAAGCTCCAGCTGTCTCTGTCTCTGGCTCTGCCTCTCCCTCTGCCTCTGTCTCTCCCTCTGCCTCTGTCTCTGGCTCTCTCTCTGCCTCTGTTCTCCCCCGCTGGCTATGCAAATTCAAATTCCTCGTCAAAATATTACTTGCAAAGTAAACGCGTGTAACTCGGCACCGACTACGGAGCCCGGAGAATGGAAAACCAAACAAAAGTACACACAAAAGTTGAGCAGAGTACTCCAAGAAAGGCAACGACGAAAGGAAAAGTCGAATTTCTAGATACACTAGATACACCGACTCGTTGGATCTTTGATCAGTTTGTAATTGGCTATTAGCATCCTGTAATTGGCAGGCCCCTTGTGTCTGGTAAGCTTTTGTTTGGGGACCCATCAAGGACCATCTGGGGCTTGGACAAAATCTGGTTACCCGCTGCAAGTGCAACAAAATATACTACATGCGAGTACAACTGCAAATATTTTCTTATGCTTGTATGAAATGCAAGCATGTAAATACAGGACCCTCCCCATCCCCCACCCGGACTGACATGCATAACTTTTTCCGACACAATGCGGCTGCAGTCTTCTCTTGTGGCACCATGAAAAAGAAGGAGAAGGCGAGACAGACGAGGGCTGTTTGAATAGTAAGTTGTTCCGTAACTAAACTCCAAATCAAACTCTTCTTCGGTCTGCTTTTAGTCCGTGGTTTTTGGAATTCGTAGCATACTTTTTGGGGACAACATTTGCTGCCAAAACTTTGCCTTGGCTCTTTTGCTTTTTTCAACAAAATATTAATAGCAAAAGAAGAATTTGAACTTTCTATGAAAAGTACGTGCCTGCCTTGTGTGTGCTGCCTCACACACAGCGCACTTCTGGCCTGACAAAACAGAGAAAAAGAAAACAAAATTAGCATAAATGCCCCGCAGAAATGGATGAGCGGAAAGTCATCTTTGCACTCGGTTTTTCTTCTACAAAAAGTGATGGAAACATGGCCTAATCCAGACATGGGAATAATCTTAAAATCTTTAATTCCACACGCAAAATCTTCCAAAAATTACCAGTCCTTTGTGGCTTCCAATCAGCAAATCTATGGCATTGAACTTTCCCATTTTTCCTGGCCATCAAAGCGGCGGGCGGGTCACAGCAGTCATGAATATTGAATGGCCACGAATTGAATGAACGACGCTAGTGCGACTCGAGCGACTCGTGTGCTCTAATCCCCATCAAAGGGGAAAATAATTGGGCATAGATGTACAAACGACGACGGGGCCAAATTGGGTTCCGCTGTTGCGTTCCCATAATTTTCGCTTGAATATTTAAATCTAGCAGGTTTCCACCTTGCCCGCCCCCCCCTCCCCCCCAGCGGCTGTCGCACGTATAGTTAACAGTTTGCCGCCTGCAATGGTTGTTTTTTTGTATATTAAAATTGAGTTTTAAATAAGAGCCGTTCGGAGAGGCTTTTCCGATTTATCGCCCAGGGAAGCATGTACGGAGTATACGCCCACAATGCGGTCTCTCTCTGTCTCTCTCTGACGCAAAGAGGAGACTTAAGCTCTGGGCTCTAGCTGAATCGATCGATCCGGGGAGCATTGCACATTTCATAATATCCTGCTGGGATTTTTAATATCGCAATGGCTTTCACTTGTTTACCGCTTTATGCAAATTTCATTGTGAGTCCCCGCCCCCGTCCCCCGCCCCCCGTCCCCTTCCGCCCTATTGAGCACTTTGATTTGTGTGTGTGCCTGTACATACACCCCCATATATATATATATATGTATGTATATCATTCTGGTATATGCCTGATTGTCTTTGGGAGTTGGCAATTTATTTACTCTTGTCCATTGCGTCGTGTCCTTTGGCAATAAAATAAACATATGAAGAGAATTAAAATATTAAAACTTCAACTTAAAGACGAGTGGAGTGGAGTGGAGAGGAGTGGTGTGGTGTGGTGTGCATAAATCAATAAGAAATAAGGAGTAAGGAATCTGTTTGGCAGATGGCTTCTTTGGGTTTGTCTGAAACTTCGCCTAAAGACGCAGCGAAGGGGCGGTTTTCACAATATTACGCATACGCCGTGCTGCCGTTTGCCGTTTGCTTGGCAAGCGCCTCCTCAGCCCACGGCTGAGGGTGCGACGAGGGAACAATGAAAATTAATTATACACCTATGTGTGTATGTGTATATTGAATAAATTCATAATTTACCCAAGAGGCAGAGACGAACGACGGACGGACGGAGGTCATGCCAAGGGCTCTTCAAGAGAAGAACTGCACTGCAATGAATGCAATATGAAAAGCTAACAATTAAGAAAATTATTCAAACCAATATTGCGTATGGAATGCCGAAGAGCTCGAAAGGAAATTATGGCAAGCACTTCTGCGAAATGTGTAGTGAATAAACGTATCGGCACGAGTACGTACGTATGTATATGATGGCCAATCGATTATTTGATTACTCAATCAATTAAAACCAATCGAAGGCAGGACTGTTGTGAGTGCGTGCCGGAAAATAAACAAGCCCACGATTGTCCATCCGCAACAAGGTAATTGCTCGCCAAATGTCTGCCGAAGGGGCAGTTATCGAATAACCAACTGCGAGTAATTATAGGTTTAGTCGCCTGTTGTCATTGCAGAGTCAAGCACATATTTCATTGGATTGATTGATGGTCTTGGGGGTTTATTCAACGCTCATTGAACCAAGCAATTAGAGCCCGCATACACTTGGATTTACAGCCAAATGAATGGGTTAATGGAGAGATGTTAAGTACAAAATACCATGTATATATCTATTAAATAAAATAAACTAAACATTGATTATGTGTGGGACCTCGATTGGCAGTCAGCCCTCCCCGCTCACTAGCTCTCTCGTTCCCCTCTCTCTGGGCTGGCCATCATTTGGCCTGCACTTAAGGCCGATGCCACCCAAATTGGCCCATTCAGGTGCCCGCCCGGCACTCAAAAGCTTACCCAGGTGCAGTGCCACGTGTAGATGCGGGCACGAGCTATGGCCACCATCAAATCCTGCTGCTCCGCCATCGCTCTGCGAAAGTGTAATTAAATATCCATTTAGTGTACATTACGTTTCCTTTTTGGCCGGGCCAGCACACAGGGAGAGTGGGAGAGCGGGAGACTGCGGCTGAGCTGGGTAGACACATTACCAACTTTTCAAAAAATAAAAAGCAGAAGAAGAAAAACCCTTAAGAAAAAGACAGAGTGGGGGTGGAGGGGCAGAGTATGGCAAAAGAAAAGCTAGGAAAAACACGAACCGCTTAGCCGGGGTCTGAGGCAGAAGTTTAAAGAGCTGCTTATGTCTAAATTAATTTAAAAAGTTCGTTCACTTGAAAAATCGCAAAGGTCCCCCCGCCCCCCTCCCGCCGGTCCGCTCCGGAGATGGGAAACGGGAGAGCATCCTCTTGTCGTCCATTTTGTGGCCGCTCGAGAGTTGCCCGCGGCCCGGAGCGGGACCTGCGTCCCTGTTGGTTCCCTGGTGTTCACTCGTTTATTAAAGATTATGCTTATAATGACGACGACAATGACGACGACAAGCAGGAGATGAGGAGGAAGGAATGGGCAGTCCACTCCGCCACTCCGCCACTCCGCCCACTTTGCCCAGTGCCATTCCATCTCCTGGATGATGATGATGATGATGATGCTGCTATTTTCCAACATTTTTCTTCTGCTTTTCTCCAAACATTTTTCTTCGGCCGCTGTCCGCTGTCTTCCCATTCGCACTGCTCTTTATTTTATTTCATTTCATGCTTTCTTCTACTTCTTCTCGTCCTGCTCTTGTTTATCATTCCATAGTCCTTCCCCCCCGCTACCCGTTTTGGACGTGTTCTTAGCGCTTCTGACAGAAGTCCACATCGGGCCGGATCCCCGGCTTTGGCACTGCTTTTGGGCTGAAGTGTGACGTGATTTGTGTCGAGCAGTGCTCTACAGAACTCTTCACTCCCCCCGCCCCACACGTCAGCTTAGCCAGAGGAAGGGGCAGACACAGTGCAGCGGAGAAATATATGCGTATCCTCTGTTGAGAGTGATCCTTGCGATCCCAAACTCTGGCTTTCGAAGACTTTTCTGCCTCAGTGTACGGGAACACAGGACTGCTGTGACCCATATAGAGCTTCTGTTTGGGGACATGGGGACTCCCGCCATTTGACAGAATTCGTGCCACTGTCGTTGCCGTTGCCGTTGCCGTCGTCATCATCATTGTCGTCAGAGTCGTCAGAGTCGACGGCGGCCAAATGACTTGGCCATTGTATGTGTTTTTTTTTGTTTTTTGGCCCAAAACCTTTGCGGTGAGAGGTGGCCGCCCGCCATTGTGTGCCCCACCGGCCGCCGCACCCCTTCTGCGGACGGTCCGTCCATTGTTTCTCCTCTCTGTTTCATTTCTATGTCATTTCCGTTGGCTTTCTTCATCGCTGCCCCTACCCTGCTGCTGCTGTTGGCATTTCACAGCTAATTTCAACGAGAAATTTTTGGATCGTGAGATTAGGGCGGTCGCCAGGGGGGCTCTGGAACTAGAACTGGAACTGGAACTGGGGCTGGATCTGGATGTGGATGTGGATCTGGGTCTGGTGTGGGCTTGGGCATGGGGCTAGGCAGGACAACCATAAGTCATCCGACCGCTTGCCAGAGTGCGCTTATGCAAATTTGTGCCAGCTGACAAATGGGACAGCATTTGCACAATGCCAAAGGAGCGGAGAGCGAGGAGCGGGGAGTGGGAAGGAGTGAGGGTTGAAGATTTTTGGAGCTGGTCCTGCTCCAGCTCCTGGTTCAGGTTCTGGCGGGGGCGCTGGGGCGTGTCTATATAAATGTCATTTGCGTCTGTGGATGTGGATGTGGCTGTGAAATCAGGAGGCAGGAGGCACTGGCCGGGAGGAGGCACTGGCCGGGAGGAGGCCGGCCTCTCGCTTAGCCTGACATGATGATGATAAAGTGCACATTAAAAAATATTTGCCATTGCCTTTTTTCGTTGTTTTCTTGTTGTTTGTTTCTTGTTGTTTGTTTCTTGCTGGCTGTTGCGTTGTTCGTTGTTCTTTCCCCACTTGGAATTATTTATGTGTCGAGCGCGTTGTGAATTTTAAAACTATGGCAAAAGCATCAGAGGCTGCGGGTAAGAAATATAAGTAGTTGAAGAGAAAAGCAGTCCTGATAATCGGAATGGATACACGAAAAAGTAAAGACCTTTCACTCTTCGATACGATAAGTTTGAGTCCTCTCGAACCTCTCCAATTAGGTAAAAAAGTGACCTACTTCGAAGAGAAAGATTCAAAAAAGTTACAGTACAACGAGTTTCGTCTCACTCGCTGGAAAGTAGCGAGACTCGCTACTCGCTAGAACAGAAAGGAGAGACTTTGGAAGCCAGTGAAAAATGAAAATGAATGCGGAATCAATCGGAGAGGGGAAAGAACCCCGTTTAAACATGGTGAAGGAAGAAGCAACCAAAGAGGATGCAAATCAAGATGCCGACAATTACATAGATTCTTTTTGGTGGCTGGAAAATCAATACAAAGCAAACAAGAAACCAGCGAAAAAATACCGAAAAAGTGACAGAAAAATCTGCGCCAAATGTGGGGGGGGGGGGAGGAGGAGGAGCACTCCAACCAGACCCTCATCGCTTAGCCCCGCTTTGTGGCCTCCTTCGGCCTGGTGGGAGTGCGGGAGTACATAATCATTATTACACATTATTATATAATATAATGCCGCCGCATATAATTCACACTTGCACACAGACAGCCACAGCAACGGCACACACGTGGCACGCCCCTGCCGCAGCCTCAGTTACTGCCTCTTATCAACATGCTGCAAGCCGCACAAATGAAGTCTTCTCTTTTAATTTTTTTTTCGCCATCCCTTTCGCTCTGCCCCACCGTCTCCGCATCTCCGCGTCTCTTTCTCTGTGGCCCACACACACGCACATAAAATTATTTTCTTCATATAATAAGTGTAATAACTTTCATGTGTCGCATATTCGGAGCGAGCACAGGAGCACAGGAGCATAGGAGGAAAAGCTAAGGGCTTTCGGAGAGCTAGGAGCTCTGTGCAAAAAGGGAAAGCTAAGGAGTAGCGAGCAGAGCACAAATCATGGCAAAAGCGGCAGATGGAGGGATCTACGAGTCCTTCTTGAAATGCGTACACGCACCCATCAGACGACTGTGGACTGACCGGATTTCTGCTTTATAATAACTGCATTGACTTTAACATTTTTATACCCAGGAAATGGCAAACATTCGAAAGAAATATATATATAAATCTTCCACTTTGGATGCAACCCTCGCTGATAGCTTGCCACACTTTCGAGTTGTGTCCCAGTGTGCGTGCATATCTGTGTGGTGGGAGCACTTAAATGGAACTGACTGCCGAGTGCGTTGTCCTCATTTGAAGCACAGATCCACAAATCCCGCGACGACAATACAAAATCCCCCATCCAAATGGAGAAGAGGGTATCGTGTCCCTGGCTACCATCTGGATAAGATATCCTTAAAGTTCTCGTTTTGGGAAGTGGCACAAATTTAGTTTCACTCGCCAGCGCAGAGCCACCGCCGAACCACCGCTGAACCACCGCCGAACCACCGCTGAACCACCGCCGAACCACCGCCGAACCACCTCCGAACCACCGCCGAACCACCGCCGAACCTCCGCCGAACCATCAGGGAACCACCGCATAACCACCAGGGAACCACCGCCGAACCACCAGGGAACCACCGCTGAACCACCGCCGAACCACCAGGGAACCACCGCCGAACCACCTCCGAACCACCGCCGAACCACCGCCGAACCACCGCCGAACCACCAGGGAACCTCCGCCGAACCATCAGGGAACCACCGCATAACCACCAGGGAACCACCGCCGAACCACCGCTGAACCACCGCCGAACCACCGCTGAACCACCGCCGAACCACCAGGGAACCACCGCTGAACCACCGCTGAACCACCGCCGAACCACCGCCGAACCACCTCCGAACCATCAGGGAACCACCGCATAACCATCAGGGAACCACCGCATAACCACCAGGGAACCACCGCCGAACCACCAGAGAACCACCGCCAAACCACCAGGGAACCTCCGCCGAACTATCAGGGAACCACCGCATAACCACCAGGGAACCACCGCCGAACCACCAGGGAACCACCGCTGAACCACCGCCGAACCACCAGGGAACCACCGCTGAACCACCGCTGAACCACCGCCGAACCACCTCCGAACCATCAGGGAACCACCGCATAACCATCAGGGAACCACCGCATAACCACCAAGGAACCACCGCCAAACCACCACCGAACCACCGCCGAACCGCCGCCAAACCACCGCCAAACCACCGCCGAACCACCGTAAAGCCACTGAGCCACTGATCCACGAAACCAAGATCAATCAAGAGTCAATGCCGTTCGATTGACCTTCTATAAAGTCCAGCAATGGCGGCCTCCCAGAGCAGCTGTTGAAAATCATAAGGAAACTCAAAAAACCCACACGAGAGACTACCCAAAGAGGACTCCACTCTGTTTGCATCGAATGTGGTAACGATTGGCTCCTCCTACATTAGCCAATGTTGATACAAATGGGCAGCGAGTACTCGTACCTGTGATATACACACCAGGGGCCACAGGACTACGTGCACTCGTGGGGAGCGGGCGGGCCCTCCTTTATTCGAAATGCATTTTGCGGTCATTGCTCGTCCGTTCGCTGGATGGCAAAATGGAAAACAGAATTATGCGCAATTATTTTGGCATTGGCATTTTCCAAGCTCTGCCAACTGACCTCTTCAGCTGGGCAACCGCAATCCCCCACCCGCCACCCGCCACCCGCCACTGGGCGCTGGCCCCCGCTCGATTTGTTTCCATGCAATTTAAGCGGCTCAGCAGTGGGGTGGGCTTTGGGGACAGCAGGACAGCAATTACAGGACAACAAGAAGGCAATCTTGAAGGACTCGCCACAACAAAAGACAAAGGACAATATCAGGCACAAGAGTAAATTGTGGCTGGGCAATTAATTGGCCCCCGCCAAAGGACAGACAGGACAGCCCTCTGCCAGGGTTGTCGAAGGCCTCAACATGACTGGAATCGCATCGAATGCAATGGATAGTCCTTATTAATTTTGTTACATGGATTCGAAGGGAATTTAATAACCAGATATTCCTGACAAATGATTGTCGGAACGATTGGAATTTTCCTTGCCAAGATGGCAGGAGATTTGTGGTTTTTAAGGGAAATTCATTTTGAAAGTGATTCCCAAATGTGCAACCACAAGATCTATCTATCTATGGATACCCATGTGCATTCACTGATTTCTCCCAGTGTATTAGCCCACTTTTGTTTTTGCATAATTGCGCTTATTACGCTGCGAAGCCAAGGAGAAACGGCATCGAAAGAACAGCAAAGAATATCAAATAAAGGCAAACAACAGTAGCGATGGGGAAAATCTGAAATATAAAATTCCGATGGCTTTGTCTTCATATGCAAAACAATTTCATGGCTATCTGCTCCCCTGCTCCATGCGAGAAGCTGTCGTCTGGCTGACCCCCAGGGGCCCTCGAGCCCGCCCATTAACTGTTGCAGGGGCCACTGCAATGCCGCCTGTGACAGTGCCTCAGTTGTATCCGCATCGCCACTAGAGACACGTGATGCCAGAGCGAAGGAGGCAGATTTTTGTCGAGTGCCGCAGTGAGTGGAAAGAGTTTAACCAACAGAAAACTACCCTATATTACAACTAAAACGGTGGAAGACCAGTCAGATCTGTCAGTCAGAAGTCTAACGAAAAAGTCCATCCAGACGAGAGTCGAGTCCGTACTTCCCTGCCAACTTCCAGGGCCAACAAGTTGAAGGAAAAGCCTTAATGGATATCGACTTGGAGGATACCCTACGGCAAAGCAGCAAAAGATTAACGGACAATTCAGGGAAGAGAAGAGGGAAATGGAAATCCCTGCCCAGCAACCGATTTGTGGGTGAAATCAGAGCCAGCTGCTGCATTATGCAGTGACAGCGATATGACTGTGTGGGGCATGCAAATTTTAGACACATAAGCCGTCTGCCTGTCACAGAATGGAAATCATTTGGTTAAAATGCAAAATGTTTGCAAAATTAGTTCATATTTATTTAGCGAGCAGCCAGTGTACTGGACAGAATTATATATCGATCGAATACTGGCAGGGGGTACCATAAATCAGAGGTCTCAATGGGTTGGACACAGTGATATGACATGGGACACCCCCTCACCTTTTTGAAGCAGGTTTTGCGGCCAACATTTTTGGAGGAGTGCCCCTCCACCGCCTCAAAAGTTGTTGAAAATATTCATCCGATGGCGACTGGTATTCTTTACCTGTGACTTTTCAGGACTTTCACTGATTTGTATCTTTAAATAGAAATATTCGCGCTCCACTTCATGGCCATTTCGGTGCCTGCTTTTCTTTCTCAAATTAAATAAACTGTTCTCTTGGCCGCCGTTCTGATGGGAAGCGGGATGGGGGGGGGGGGGGGGGGATTGTGGAAAAGGAAAAACACATTTATCTCGATTTTCACGCTGTCAGCAGCAACTCAAAAAGGCGACAGTTTGTAAAAGATGCGAAAAAAAACCAAGAAAAATAAATAAAAGAAAAAAAAACAAAAAGTAAAAAGGTGCCAGGGACAAGCGAACCGCAAGGAACCAAAGGCAAACCGAACCGAACCGAGGCGAAGAGCCTGCACAAAGTCAATTTCAAGATTTATTTTTTGCAATTTAACATTTCTGTTACGCCTGTCAGCCGAAAAATAAAACAAAACGAAGACCCCAAAGTGAAACAAAACAAAGCGAAACCGCCGAAATATTTCCCAGGAAGAACGTAACGAACAAAGTCCTGAGGCGTTCAACCCTCCAGAAATCGGTGGAGACCCAGACTCCAGACGCAGAAGGTGAATGCGGTTACAAAAATAATAATAAATTAAAAGCTTGTGCCCCTCCAGCCGAAAGGTCAAATAATTTCAATAAGACAACAACAACAATAGCAAAAGAGAGTGGGCGACGACGCCGAAAACAAGACCTCTGCAAACTGCCACGCCCTCCCTGGAAGTACACCGCCCTTCGTCTACTAAAGCCCATATTGAAATGCCGAAAACAGGGCCAACAAGTTGAAGGAAAAGCCTTAATGGATATCGACTTGGAGGATACCCTACGGAAAAGCAAGCCAACGATAGAGGCGACAAAAAGAAGAAAGATTAACGGACAGTTCAGTGAAGAGAAGTGGGAAATGGAATTGGATGTAAGGGATAGTAGGTTCCACTGGCAGTATAAGGGACAAGTTATCGAAGGATTAGAATAAATACAATTTGGTGGACGCGGAAACACACTCGCTCTCCTTGGCATCCGGAGGAGAAAGTGTAGCCAAAGGACATTTTGAGAATACAAGTAATGTTTCCGATGCTTTTTAAGTATTTTCAATTTCGTTCCTTCGGAATGGAACTGGGGCTGGGTACGGGTCTGCCCTCCGTCGCAATTTGCTTTGTACTCGAATTTATTTGGCTTCTAGCGACCCCTAGGAGGTAGCTGGGAGGCGTGGCACGGGGCAGCGAATGCAGACCGAGCTAAAGTTAATATGCACAGAGTCCAAGGTCCGAGAGGCTGTGGAAATTTTGTGGAGGCCAGAGCAGCAGACGAGAAATTTGTGTATGTTGCTCTCGAAAGTAATCAGCAAGCAGTTAGCCTCCTCCACCCAGAAACCCCCAGCTCCTGTAGCCACTACGCTCTCTTTTTTTCATTAATAATAAATTAGGCGCACACCGGAAACGGAAATGCGCGTTGGCAGCCAGCCCAGGACTCAGACCAGACCAGAACAGCAAAGTTTATTAGTTTTCGTTCTGGGAATATGCAACATTAGGAAGATACCATTCTTGCATTTTTTAGGAATTAAATTCCAGACAAAATTCCACAAAATTCTTTCCGCTTGATGATGGTTTTTGCTGGGTCTGTGTGCTCACATGGGAATCCAATTAAACGCGCTGCTAATCCAGAGAAAAGCACAGAAAATCACAGAAAATCTCCCTCGCAGCTAGATGCTTGAGTCAATAGAGTAGTAAATGAAGTCTTGGTCTTTATCAGCCAACTGGCATCGCTTTTGCTGAATGATGCACAGCGAGAAATGGGGTGGCAAGCCGTAGAAGCCATTGGCGATGGTTTGGTGACCCCGATCCCTCTCTGCAGAGTAATATATCCCTTATGTACCATCTGATCTATGCCAGGATGTACATGCTTTTTTTCTCTTGGTGTACGAATGGGGAGTGAGCATCTTGCCTCCCAGTGAGTGTCTGTCTATCCGCGTCTTTGGTTAGTCAGAGCTTAAAAGCTTGGCTAATAAAAACGGGAATTATGCGTGAGTGTGTGCCAGAACAGGGCGTGGTAGGAGCCGGAAACGAAGGGGGGATGGGAGATATGTATATGTAGATGGAACCGGAAATGAAATCGGAGCTGGAGCTGGAGAACTCTCCCTGTTGCTGGAGGCAATTAAGCGATAAGCGTAATCTACGTTGTCAATTCACACAAAATGCGTAAAGTCGTCAGCCGAGGAGGATTTCAATTAGGGAACGCAAAAATTCCACCCAATATTCCCCCACTATCTTGCCACTGTTCCCCCGCCCCTTCCTCCATCTATCTATCTATGTGTCCTCCCTGGCCTGGCTGTGGCTGTGGCCTTTGCGCATATTTCATGAACACCACACACACACACACTCGCACAAGTGGATGCCTGCGGTGGAGTGGGCTGTGGGTGTGTGTGGGGATGGGGATGGGGACGGGGATGGGTTGGGCCACTAGTAGACCCACTAAGTGCGGCCAATTAGCACAAAGGCAGAGGAAAGTGTTTCCGTTTAAAAGATGAGAAAGGCGAGCACCTCTCGAGTGACAATTTGCTTAACGTTTAAATTTAGATGCGAGGGCCAAGTCAAGCACTGGATGACCTCGACTGAGGATAAGCCCCAGTGCATACGCGTGTACATATCAGAGAGACTCGTCACTGATGTTGTGTTGCGTTTCGTTGCAGGGTTCTATCACGCAAACTAAAGCCACATCTTGTTGCGGACACCGTTAAGCAGTATATAAGTCGGGCCCAACGCACAACCAAAAAGGGTACCCAAGAGCAACAAAATAACATGGAGTTTTTACGCGGCGTCTATGCGTTTATGCAAGTGAGTAGATCATCGGTGAGTGTCAACTGTTTCCTTTTAACAACTGTACTAATCCATATGAACTTGCTCTATTTTTATACCGCCTTTGGTTCATTGAATGATTATACCATACCATACTCTACTCTACTACCACTCCAACTCAACTCAATTCAATTCAATCTCAATCTCAATTCGAAACCCAAACGCAAAAACAAAAATACAATACAAATTGAGTTTAAATCGTAAAACCACAACCGAACCAAAAAAAAAAAAAAAAAAAAAAAAAAAAAATATGCTTGAAAAGCAAAAAACAAATCGAATATGTTACTACTACTTTCTACTACATACCTATTACTACTACTACCACCACCACTGTTGTAAGCGTAACAAAGTATCGAGCAAAATACCAGATAAATACCAGAAAATACCAAATATAAACCAAATAAATGTAAACAAATTACACTGTACTGCCCCAAAAACCATACTGTACCACGTACATCCATCCTGTATGTTGTATGTACATCCAAAGCCAAAAACTAACTCGTCGTGAAATCCATGTGAGAGAAGCAACCCTGACAGCCCGTGGACCACAATCTCAAACTCGAAAACAAACCGAATCAAGTAATCACCACAATATATACATATGTATATATATGATATCACCACCAAATAATAATGCAAGCGCTGAAGCAACAGCTGACAAATGAACAAACACTCTGTAAATGTGGCAGTGGATGGGCATAAATGTCCTTCCAGATGCCAGCTTCCAGAACTAGCCTCATCCGTACGAGCTGGCCCCAAAAAAAGAAACCATTCCATTCTCTTTTCTGTTTCCCCCCGCCATGTTTTTTCTGTTGTTTGCGTTTGAGTTTGGAGGCCGTGACTTTTCAACCATTGCCATTCCATAACCAAAACCCATAGATGATAATAATACCAACAAGAAATGAAAACAAAAAAAAAGCGAAAGTAATATGAATAATACATAATAATAATACATAATAATAATAATAATATACTTACCGTGAGACTTAACATTCTGAGCGAACATTTTCAAAAGATCAGAGAACAAAAGGAAACAAACAAATGAACATTCACATAAATTGCAAAAAAAAACAGAAAAAGAAAAAAAAAGAGTACGAAAAAAAAATGAAATTAATATGCAAAACATTCATCAAGTAGGATTTTGAACATGAAAATATCAACAGACAAAGAAAAAAAAACAGACAAAAAGCCCCTTAAAAAAACGAAACGAAAGAAAAACCCACAAAGGACAATCTTAGGAAAATGATGGCCAAGAACAAAGCAGCCATCTCTGTCTTTTTGCCACTCTCTCTCGCCCACTCTCACTTTCACTCGCTCGCTGGGCCTCGCCGGGCAGGGAAGAGAGTTGGTAGCGCCATCACAGACCCATTTTTGCCCATTGTCCATTATAACCATTGTCCAGCCATCCGCCATACCCATCTCTCTTTCTCTCAGAGCTCTCCTCTTTCTCTCTTTCTCCCACCAGAATATACAGAATACACATACACACACACACACTCTATACAAGCGTCTCTTTCTGGCTCACACACATACCATACACAGATACAGACACACACCCACACCCACACAAAAGGCAACCCAAGTCTCTGTCTCTGTCTCTGTCTCTCCTTTTGTCTATGTTCAGTTTGATTTTTGATTGTAATTGGCTGTGTAATTGATTGATTGATATGCTTAGCTAAAATCTACAACTATAACTATACCTATAGCTGTACTATATCTATGTCTATGTCTGTCTCTATTCTCGCTGTTTGTGTGTAATGAAAATTTTTGGCAAGAAAATTATTGTACGATTTTAACCGTTCTTATAAGTTTAGCTCTAGAACTCTTTGTTTTCTGTGTGCGCGTGTCTAGGCTTATGATTTCCCCAAACACAAGGCACACTCAGAAACACAGCCCTAACCGAAGAGAAGTCTCTCTCAGTCTCCAAGTCTCCAAGTCCCTGTCCCTGTCCCTGGGCCCATCTTTCTCTAACGTTATAGTATCTACCTTTCTCCGTCTATGAAGGGTAACATGTAATTTAAAACAAATGTTTTATTCTTTATATATATATATATATCTCCGAAACCGAAAAACACAAACGAACCCAATATACCAAAACCGAATCGAATCGAATCGAAACCCAACCGAACCGAACCGAAACATCATTAAAGGTTGACTACAGCAACAGCAGCATCAGCAACGTAAGCGGAAACGGAAACGGCAACGGTGAAGCCAGCGGCGGTTATGAGGCAACCCTGACAACCCTGCCCAGCGACGAGCCGGCGACGATCTCAAGCAGAAGATCCACGAACAGAACAGCGAACAGTGCAATCAGGACAATAAGGGAGACCGAGCCCGAGACCGAGGCAACGGCAACGGCAACAGCGGCCACAACAGCAACGGCCGAGGAGGCTGCCGCCACATGGCCAGGCCAAGCGCCCTCGCAGCAGACCAAGACCAAGTCCAAATCGCAGACCAGAAGTCCTGCCCAGAAGCCCCAGCAAAGTCAGAGTCAGAGTCAGAGTCGCCAGCTCCTACAGACAGCAGCACCAGCAGAAACAGTACAGGACAGTTGAGAGTGCGGCAAAAATGTGGGCCATCGATATCGATGCCAGCGGTAATCAAGCGAGAACTATGTCGGGCAGAACAATATGAATAGCGAACGAACACGAACGAATGAATAATGCTAACGAATGTGATAACTCGTATGTATATATAGCCACGTATATCCATGTATAACAATTATTTACATATGAACTTGCAAGCAGAAAACCAAACCAAACAAAACAAAACAAAACCAAATCAAATCAAAGCAAATAAAACCAAAAATCAAATCGTAATCAATATCAAACGATAAATCGTGACGCAATAAAGGTAACGATACTACGATATCGATAATTAAGCACTCTAAAATAAAGTAAAAGAAACTCACATAAAATAAAATCAAAGAAAACAGGGCAACTATCAATAGGTGGCCTTAGATTGTGTGACTGAGATTTAGGAATGAAACAAAATCGATCAAACGATAAGTCAATAAAATAAAGCAAGAAGCGGATAGTCGATAACCGATAATCGATCATCGATAGCCGATAGCTGATAACCGATAAGCAATAATCGAGCAACGATCAACGATCAACGATAGGACGTGCAATCAAATAATATCAAAAGTAATCGAAAAAGCGACTCTGAACAGAACCAGAACCAGTAAACGAACTGCAACGAGAAGGCCTTCCCTTCCGAGCCAGAATCGAGAACAACTGCTCCACAACTGCTCTGCACCCCCGAAGGGTTGGTGGTGCGTGTGTGTGTGTGTGGTGTGCCCACGCGGGGGCGCCCATCCCCCCACCCCGCTAACGCAAAGTGATAGAAAATGGTAATTACAAAACAAGCAATTCTAGTTAATTTACCACTAAAACTAACCCCACAAAACCTCACACCTCCACCTCTCCACCTCTAAACCCCTCAACCTGTCTACCTCCTCACCCTACCCAAACGAAACCAGCCCCCATAATCAACTTCAACTCAGTCTCGATCCTTCAATTGATCTATCTGTCTATCAATCTCAAGGTTGACCAACCCAAACCCAGCCCGCAAAAGAAGGGTCTCTCGAATGCCCCCGCCCCACCTCTATCTGTCCATCTATCTCTCTATTACACTTTGTTTTACACACCTGATCTATGCGTTGTTTTTGCCTTATAAATATTGCATATACGTATCGTAGATTATTATTAGCTCAAATTACGCTTATTTATTTATATTTTAGCTTTACCTTTCGAGTCCCCCATTCCCCCTAGCTACACGGGGCGCCATCTGGCGGCCTATAACCTTTGGTTATTATCATTAACTTTGCTTTGGCTTTGTCGAATTTCGATTCAATCTGTCTCTCCTATCTCTATCTTCTCTCTCTCTCTCTCTCTCTCTCTCTCTTGTTCAGTGAATTTGTTTGATTGTGTTTAACTCGAGTAGAGCCCGCGATCCAGGAGCCAGAACCACAACTGAACAAAAAAAAAACAGAAAAAACAAAACAGAACAGAACAGGGGATACAAATTCAATAATCGTCTATCGATATTCTATCAAAAAGCAGCCGAACCGCGTAGGACACCAGCTAAAGCCAACAAGAAACATAACCCAACGACAACAGATTGCTCGCCTGCTACCACAGAATATGCTGTCAACGTCAGCGATTGAAAAGAAATCGTCAAAACGAACCGCACTGATATAAACCAGATTAAACAAAACAGAAACCTAATCAATGAAATCCAAATCAAAAATTAAACCTCAAATGAAACTGAAACTGAAACCAAATCAAATTTAATACAAAATGATGTTTGTGAGAAACCCAGCGTATTGTCTCTCTGCTGGTCTTTTTATCTCTATTTGTATCCCTACCTCTCTCTAACTCTCGATACTCTCGATACTCCCGATACTCTAGATACTCTAGAAACTCGTATTTTTGTATCTCTCTCTGTCTAAACCCCTATTAAAGCCTATAACTATAACTATGATTGACTCTGATCTCACACACACACAGACACAAACACACACACGCACAGACAGAATCCAGTAAAACAGATTTGTAAAAGTATAGTAAAGTGTTGCGATTGCCGCCTGCGATAACCGCTAACCGATAACCGATAGGCATTGCAATAACGCTGAGTGCCGAAAGTGCCACCAAAACCGGAACTGAAAGAAAAAAACTAAAGTAAAAGTTACTTTTCATTTGATTTCAATTATGATTTTCCACATCTATCAATAACGATGACTATTTATGCGTATCTAACTAAGTAAATCCAATCGAGTATATCGAAATTAAGTAGGTCTGGCCTTAATGCCTAGCAAAACAACCAAGAAACAACCAAAGTACTTGCCAACATACGAGACGGGAAGCCGAAATCTGAGATCTGAAATCTTGAATCTGAAATCTGAGAACTAAAGGTAGCCGTAGCCCTAAAATAGCTCTATTGCCGCGTATATGGTGTTCTGTGTAAATATTTTGCCAAAATCAAAGGCGACGATCCCCAATGCGGGACCCAAACAAACACATAAAAGCAAACTTGAAATTGAGCAAACAAATCCTCCACCTCATATGGAACTATCGCCAAGAACCCAAAAAAGAAAACAAAACGAAACCCCCCTCTCTCTGTCTCTCTCTTTGTCGCTCTCTCTCTCTCTCTCTTTGTCTCTCTCTCTCTCTCTCTCTCTCTCTGATTCTCTCTCAGTCCAGAAGCCTGAAAACCCTAACCTGAACTATAGATAAATAAACCTAAATTTATACAAAACTTTTCTTTAAATTCGATTCAAGAAAAAATATAATAAAAAAAAAGTATCTATGACCACTTTGATTCCACTTTGCCTACCCCCACACCGTGCACACCCCGGCAGATCCCAGCCCACCCACACATTTGGAAAGAAAAGTTATTGATTTGAGAATATCTCCTATTGTGTTTTATTGTTTTTGTACCTAACCAAGTTCTCTGTCACACACTCACACACACACACACACCTCTTTTCTCCCCTGTCCGTCCCCCAAAGTAGTTAAAACCAATCAATCCAACCCAAAACAATGCCAAAACCAAACCAAAACCAAAACCAAAACCCCCAACAACAAATTGCACGTGTCTTAAGCCGTAACTAACAACTCAATCAATTGCAGTCTCTTGTGTTCTATAATATGCATACCATATCTATATCTATATGCTACTGTACCATCTACTGTATCATTTGTTGTATTGTTTGTCGGATCCTTGTAGTAGCGTAACGTACACGGAAATGTTTCAATTCAATCAGCAGATCAACAAAACAAACTAAAACCAAAACCAAAACCAAACGTACCTTACCATATATCGTAAACGTATCGTAATCAATCAATCAATATCTACTACTCGTATTGCGGCATTTGTGGTATTGTATCCGTATCCGTATTCGTATTCGTATTATCAAGTGCAAATCCTTATCTACTAATTACTAATTACCAACTAAGCAAGATATATGCCAGCATATATACATACATACAGGCGTACATTCGTTCGCGTGCATGAGAATCGAAGCTAAATTTAATTCTGTTAATTCTCAAATCGAAACTTAAGATTTGATTTTTTAATCTTGATAAAACTGGTAAAAAATACGCACCCTATTCGCGATAGTCATCGAAATTCCGATTATGAATGTCTCACTGTCATCGATATCGATATCGATCTCAACCTAACAATAGATGGCACTAGAACGGTATGTATGTATGTGTTTGTGTGTGTATGTATATGTGTTTGTACGCATCCAAACATAAGTATATCGCATTGTGTATGTGTATGCTTGTCTGTATGTGTATTTGTAAACAGTTGTACGTATATCGGTGTAGATTTGTTTAATTTGAGTTGAGTTCTCTTTCTTTTCGAATACCATTCGACTGCTCATTTTTTTCAACTGATTGCACCGCGCAAACGATAGCTAAAAGGATTGTATTATTTCATTTCCAGCTAATAATAATCGTTATCGTAATCGTAATCGTTTTTTTTTCTCCTTGGTTCGTAATCGATTGTCCTTTGCGTTTCGTTTCCTTATTTCCTTATTTCGATAAGCAGTGAAGCGAACGAAGGATCGCTGGAACAGAATCGAGGAGAAGCAACAACTATCGTACTCAACACCATCTACATATATATATATCTATATACCTATCTACTCGTACTCAAACTAAATATATCTATAGCCATACTCTATAAACATACATACATATATACATATATATACATATATATATATATATCTATATGCATACCTCAACATACATATATATCTATATATCTATCTAAAAGAACAAACAAAAACAATAAATATTATTCATAATACCAAAAAGTAGTTGTCGTTGTTGATGTTGTTGAAAATGTGCAATTTTAATTGATTGAAAACGCAAAAAACAAAATACCAAAAAAAAAAAAATACCAAAACGAAGTACCAGAGAAGCGAACTTTAAGCAAACAACTTTTTTGACGAATGCCAAAAAAAGAAACTTAAACTCTATACCAAATAATACCATAATCAATCAGTATAAACTAATAGAGCCCGGTTCGAAAGCCAAAAAGTATGCAGCAGTATGCTTTTTGCGCTGGCGTTTTTGCGAACACTTTGTTTTTGAGAAGAAGAAAAAAAAAATACCAGCCGTATGATGAAGACGATGAAGCAGAGGTACCACCACCGTAATCGTAACCCCCTCACAAAAACCGAACCAACCACACCACCAGAACAAAAAGTCCCTCCCGAAAAAATACTAGAAAAATACCACAAATTTCTCTCTCTCTCTCTCTCGCTCTCTCTATGTCTCTGTCTGTCTCACTTAAAAAAAAAAATGCTAATTTCAATGTTTTTGTGTGTGTGCGTGTGTAGCGTGCGCTTGTGTGTGTAAATTCAATTGTATTAAATTTGGTTAACTAAACGAAAAAAGCGATATATAAAACCGACAATTGATATGAACGAAAAAAAAAAATACCAAAGAAAAAGAAAATACCAACTGCTAAGCGGACAGGCAGCATATATGTTGGCAATCGAGCAATTTCTGTGTAGAATCATCATCGGATGAACCGAGTCTCCTCTGTATCTCTGTCTCTACCCCACTCTCTCTCTCTCGCTCTCTCTCTCGCTCTATCTCTGTCTCACTGCGTCTCACTCCCTCTCTCTCTCTGTCTCTCTGTGTCTCTCTCTCTCTCTCTCGCCATCTCGATCTGTGTATATCTGTGTATACCCTCACATAAGATAATAATTTTAGTTTAGTTCAGAGATATCAAGATTTGTTTTTTGTTTTAATTTTGAAATTTCGATAAACGAGAATAACAGAAAAACCAAAAACGAAGAATCACCAAAGTGTAAAAAAGAAAAGCCCAAAACCAAACCAAAACTAAAACAAATGCAAACCCTACAGTAAACATGAACATATATACTTATACCTATACCTATACCATATACTACTACTAATATACCCCATATACTAACCGAATCAAACTATTTACTCCAACTAAACTATAAACTATACTATACTCGAACCAATACTAATACCATGTACTATCTATATACCTGTTCGAAGTGCAACTTGAGCCACAGAGACACCTGCGCAGAACTATCCACCAAACACACCCAGTAGAACACGCTCTGAAGCAAACTGAGTTCACACTTTTTTGATTTTTTACTCCACACCAAAGACACACAATATATTGCATATCTGTATGATAGACCAACCCACACACACGCTCTTCTATATATATATATATATACATATGTATGTATCTATCTATCTACCTATCTATCTATCTATCTATCTATTGTACAATACTATAAGTAAGTTGAATACTGAAAAACCGAGCAATTCCGATTGCCGTCTTTGCTGCTAATTGCCTTCGCTTAACTTTGTTGTTTGCATTTTGTTGGACAGCTTCGGCAACCCTGGCTTACACGAATACCCCCCCAATCACTGCTCTATATATGAGGGAAGCATGCCTACACCTTACACTATCCTCTGCTCTCTGTGTCCTTCTCTGAAATGTACATACGATATACGATATGTATGGGGCCAAGAAGACCCCCAAAACTGCACGTAACTCAAGATCTTTTCATTTTTCTAGCGACACATTTTTTGTGGCACGTCATTAAAGTTTTTAATTTGTTGTATGTAAGTTTTGTCTTGCCTTTGTCGAAACCTTGACAGGAATGGAGTCTCTGAGTGAGGCCCAGGCCCAGACACCTCCGGCCTTGATATGTGTAAATAAGCCCCCAAGTATTTGTATCGAGAAAACCCTTTAAACAGAACAAAGTCTAACTGAAGTATGAGTAAAATATAATTCAATTGCAAACGGTACACGAACACCTATCTACTAAATAAACACACACACACACACTCACACACACAGACACATAAAATATCGTATCTATAATCCAACGTATTTGTATATTGCATAAGAGAAGCATCAAGACTGCCTGAAAACCCTCCTCAAAACTGAATCTTCTACCTCTAACACGAACATAGATACAGCAAATACACTTACTAGTACACTTGCAGCCTACACTAATCTGCAAAAGGTTGCTCCAACACGCCAGCCCCTCACCCACCACCCCACCCCACCCCAGACACAGCCTTGTCCAGCCACCAGCCACCAGGCACCCGCCACCACCCTCCGAGAATGTTGTTTGTTTCCACATTTGCCCCATTTGAGTTTGATTTTTGCTAAAATTTCTACCCATTGTTCGTTTAAGTCGCCAATTTAAAGTCAACTCCAATGATCTGTAGCCGAGCCGAGTCGAGGAGGCAGTGGGGGGATACTGGGGGACTGTAGGCGGGCAGGAACTGATGGGTATCTGTCCTTGTTGGTTGCTTGTTTATTGCCACCAGGCACTTGGCACTTGGCACTTGGCTGTTCGCTGGTCCCCCAGCCCTCAGCCCTGGGCTCTGGGGCTCTTGGCTCTTCTGGTGCCTTCAATTTATTATTGACTTTGCTGCAAGAGTTCTCAGACGCATCCTAATGAAGCGTAAGTGGCAAGCACTGCGGCAAGGCCCATAACAATAACAGCCACAGCCCAAGCACAGCCCAAGCAAAGCCTGTGGAAGTCGCCTCCTTGTAGCAAAGCTTATTTTTATTGCCCAAAATATATTGCCAATGTTGTTCTAATAGCAGAAACGAGCTCCCAGTCATTGCCTAGCACTGGCAGTGGCAGTGGCAGTAACCAGGACCAGTCTGGAGGCATTGGATGGAATGGGAATGGGAATGGAACTGGGCATAAAATTCATTGTTATGGTTACTGGGCATAAGTCAGTCACTCGCACAGAGCGAGCACAGAAATCGCTGAAGTCGTCGTCATCGTCGTCGTCGTCGTAGTCGTAGACCTCCTTCAGCCTCTCTCTACTCATTTTGTTAATCAGCCCCAAGTAAGCCAGTCCAGCGCACATGATACTTATTACACAAGCTACTTACACACTCAAGTCAGTCCGGGACAGAGACAGGGACGGTGACGGGGACGGGGACAGGGACAGGACGGGGAAATAATATGTGAATGGGTGTAAGGATAGAGATAGGGAAAGGGATACGGATAGGAATAGGAATAGGGAGAAGTCATTGTTCATCCACTTGGGCTGAATTTCATTATAACCCAAGGGTGCACTCGGGTAGATTGGTTTGGGCAGAAAGGATTGCCGGAGGCAGAGACAGGAAGTGCCCCACAGTCTCTAAGGTATATACAACTTTCGGGGAAAGATCAGCTTGAAAATATCTATGAAGTGAGTCATAAGCAGTGTAAGAAAGCTTAGACTTCCCCTTGTAGGGTTGCATTTTACGAACAGGGTAGCCCGCAGTCGTGCACACCGACCGACCCTCTTGCTCCGAGTCCCCCTCCGTTTTTGGTTTGCTCGTTTCGATTTCGTTTCGTTTCGTAGACATTTTCGGCTTATTGTTTTGGTTATGTTTTGATTTACGCCTTTCAATGATCATCCGTCTCTATATCTCTATGCCTCTATGTTTTTCTCCTCCAACTCTCCCTACTTTCTCTCTCTCTCTCTAATTGTGCCCCGCTCTCTATGTCTCTCTCTATCGCTCTATCCGTCTGTCTCACTCTCTGTCGTTTGTATGTAATATGTTCTTTTGTATAGTGTGTGTTTATCCCAAGTCTAGAACCCAGACAAGTCCCTGGAAAGTGCCTATTACAAAAAGACAAACCAGAAACAAGAAACCAAAGTAAACGCCTCACCTAAACATTGTAGCCTACTAAAACGATTGATTAACTAACTCAAGTTTATAAACAATGCCAATTCGGACCCACCATCATTCCAGAAATCACGCAAACCTAATCAAAAAAGAACAATTCCGTTGTGCAAACTGTGACGAAAGTAATGCCAAAAAATATGCCTATGCCTCTCACCAAAAATCACAAAAAAATGATCGAATCGATGCAATGCAAAATATAAAAACCAAAATGAAAACATTTAAACAATTACAAAAGACAACAAAAACAGCTAAATGTGAAACACGCCAAGCACAGGACACGAGTCACCAAAACCAAAAACCAAACACAAAAGTCACGAGCTCACGAATCACTAACGAGTCACCAAAGTCACGAATCAGCGAATGCCATAAGCCGAGCAGCAACTTAGTCGAACACGAAAGCTTCCCAGCAATCCAGCAACCACTACCCCCACAAGACACTTGGTTATGGACCTACCTCCTTATCCCATGCCCACTTCCTATCGTATGATTTGAGCTTCGCTCACTCTTTGTCCTGCTTTGTCTTTCGTTGAACACAAGCCACAGTCAAGCTCTGTCGCTCTCTCTCTCTCTCTCTTTCTCACGTATCACGCCGCTCTCAGTCACACGTTAGCTCGCTCTCACCTGGTCACACCAGCTCACTCACTCACTCTCACTTTTTGGCATGGCCAAGTGCTCACTCACTCGACGCTTTCGAAGCTAACAACTGCCCAACCTGCCCCGCCCCGCCCCACCCCGCCACGTCTTCGACTGCTAGGATAAGCCGAGCTCAACTGTACCTCTTTCTCTCTCCTTCTCGCTCTATCTATCTCTCTCTCTCTTAAAATAAGTATACTTGTCTCTCACCAACACTTAAACCAAAAAAAAATACAGAAAAAACCATGCTAAATCGAAATTAAACAACAAGAAAATTAAATATCTACACTTAAAAAGAACAAGCCGAAAATAAAACATAAAGAATATTGAATAAATAACAATGTAAAATTACTCTCTAGCTATCTATCTCAATCACTCAATCACGGAATCACTTACTCACCAAAAACTCACTCGAATTTGTCTATCTCTCTCTCTCACGCAATCTCACGACTCTCACCTTTCCCCCCACCTCACCAAAAGATAAGCAAAAGAAAAACCAGCTAACCAAAAGAAAAGCAAGCGTAACCAATACCAATACCAATACCAAGCCAAAAACCGAAACCAAAAACCAATAAAGCAACAATAAATGATAAAACCAGACACTTACTATATATCTATCTATCTACATGTATGTATCTCTGTCAGCTTTAAGTATATAAAAAGTAAACCAGCAAAGAAAAAACAAAAGCTAAACGCAACCAGAACCAGAACCAGAACCAGTACCAAAAACAAATCCAAACCAAACCACAAACTCAAGTCAAGTCAGCTCCAGACAACAAAACTCCAAACTCCAAACTCCAAAACTCGAAACTGCAAAAAGGCCAGCAGCACACACCACCTACAGCCAAAGAAACAACAGCAACAGTAACAAAAAACAAGAAACAAGAAACAACAGAGATCCGAACAAACATAACTACTTTATACCATATCTAGATCTTTATATAAACTATAGCTAGCTATATACTACTCTCTCTGTTTCTTTATCTCTATCCCAGATGTATTTGAGAAAGTTTTTCTTTTCATTTTCGAAATTAACCAAAGAGAACCACAAGAATACCAACCAACAAGAGATACAGTCAACACTCAGACACAACAAAATACAAATAATAATGAAACAGGATAACAAAAACCTGCTTAACCGAAATTGTAAAGCTAAGAAACCAAAAGTTAGAGCTAAATAAAATAAATCATTGAGCAAGTATTGCTTGGAATTGCTTAGATCGATGCGTGTCTTATGCTCGTATTCAAAAATACATGTACTCTGAACACTCTTCGATCTTTAAAGCAACCGAACCAAACCAAACCGAACCGAACACAGCGCCCACTGAGCCTTAGAACCCAGCTTTCCAGCGCTATCTGTATCTATCTATACCACACACTCACTATATATCTCTCTCTATCTCTCTCAGTATATATAATATATATGTATCTCTCTATATCGCTCTCTATGTCTGTTTGTCTCACTCTAACTTGTGTATTGTGTTTGATTTTTTTTAGAATAAACGTAAACAAATTTTTAACCATTTTATATAAGCAGTTCTCTCTCTCTCGTACATTTTCGCCACATTCAATTCAATTCAATTCAATCTCCAGCTCACATAGATTTTTCACCACGTAAAATACCTAATTCTATTAACATTCAACTATATATTCAATTAATTTCTATATTGTACCCTCACTCACTCAATCACTTCACTCTATATCTCTGTTTCGATCTCTCTATCTCTCTGTCTCTCGCGATCACGATCACGATCACACACACGAAAGTTCACCAACACCAATTCAACTCACCAACACCACCGATCACAGCCTATCACAAAAAACTCACCAATATCACGATCACGATCGCGATCACTACTCACCAACTCACCAACAAGTGCAGCTTTGTGGCTGTAGCACAAATGTTTCTCTCTCACCCCACCACAGTCACAACAGATAATAAAGATCACCACGATCACAGATCACAGATCACCGATCACCCACCGATCACCCACCGATCAACCACCGATCACCCACCGATCACTGACCGATCACTTCACTGCTCTCACCACTGCAGCAAATTTCAAACTCAGTATTCACCACTTAACGTATTAACTAACAAGAACTCAACTCACCTTTTGCTAAAGCCGAAACGAAACAAAGAACCACAAACCAGATCAAATCAAATCAAAACCAAATTCCAATTCGTTTTCCAACACCAAAACCAATAAAGAAAACCGATCCGATTCCAGAAACCAACCAACAAACCACTCACTCTGAACCACCGAATCACTCAACCAATTAATTGCATTCAATTCCGATTCAATTCTCAAATTCTCAAATTGTCAAATTCTGAAGCCATTATCGAAATTTCACAGGTCTCTCTTCTCATTCTATCTATCTGTCTCCGTCTCTCGCTCTCTGTGTGTTCCAAGTTTTTGGTTTGCCTTATTTGTTAACCAATTTCAAACATAACTAGTCAGCCAGTCAGTCAGTCAGATCAATATCGATAAGTGGTCATCGTTAGAAATCAAGAGAATTCGATAGCTAAATTTTGAAGCGAAGTTCCATTGGTTGTCCAAAACTGAAATTAACAAACAGTAGAAGCGGCCCTTTCTCATTCTCTCCTCATTTCAATCGAATCTTCTATTAATCACTTCAGTGGCCCCCATTTCAATGCGAAATTTGCATTCCCAGACAGTTCAATCACTTTTCGTTTCTCTCACACCTCTCTCAATATCTCTCTATCTCTCTCTCTATATGTCTATCTCTCTATCTCTTTCACATACACACGAATCTTAGCTTTTTGATTTGTTTCTCCTTTTCGTTGTTTTTGTGTAATAAAGAAAGGGCTAATGAAGAACCAGTCGAAACAATTGCTGTGACACCTTACTATACTTACTTGCTTAGAATAATCAAAAAGAGAAAAGAAAAAAAATGAAAAAAGTAAACCGGAAAAACCGAAATGAATTCGAGAATTCTCAAAATGCAAATTGTATTTATTTCGCATTAATTTTAATACCCACAAACAAGGCTCTGCTCTGTGCTCTGTGCTCTCTGCTCCGCCTTCAAATTGAACAGATACTCGTAGAACAGATCTGCCGCAAAGGGTTCAGCTTGAAAGTGGAACGGGAACGGGCACGGACACGGGCATGGGCCCCCGATCTGAAAATAAAACTTTGTACTGTGTCTGGAGCAAGTTTTTCCCCCTGTATTAATTTGTAAGCGAGAGTTAACTAGATAATTGTAAGGCCCATCAAAAACAGAACAGAAATGGTTGAAACGAGTTGAATTACCAATCTATATCTAGCTATATACATATACATATATGTACATATAGTATATAACCAGACAACCCCCCAGATATGAAAAGCACTCGAGTACTATTCGACCATAGTCTCGACTCCATTCAGAACAGACATAGCAAAAGTTTTGCGTTCCAGAAGTTTCTCATCATCAGTTTGATTTTGTTCTTTCGTTTTACTTTCGATCGATTTACTTGAGCCACTGTCAAGACCCTCAATAATAATGTTCTTTCTCTTCGCCCACTCCAAACCAAAACCAAACAAAAACCAAATCAAACCAAAACCAATTCACACACAACCCAAAAAACAACTCTGCGATATCGATACTTGGCGCCCGATAACAGGTGTCTCATGTCAAAATCGATTCACCTGTTTTTCGCCTGCACACCAACGCAACGGTTATATTACTGATCACATTCTCGATTGCTGTGACGACGCGGCAGTACGTAGGAAATCCCATAGACTGTGTACACACAAGGTGAGTGCAATCAGCTGATTTCCTCAAATGAATCCAATATACTATATATCCTCTTTGGCAACACACAGAGACATTCCCGAAGATGTTCTCAACACATATTGTTGGATACACTCAACGTATACAGTGGTCGATGCGTTTATGAAGAAGCAAGGTTCCGAGGTGCCTTTTCCCGGAGTTCACAATTCACAGGGGCGTGGCCCTCTAACAATAAAGCACACAAAATATTATCAATGGGTAGCGTTTACACTATTTTTTCAGGTAAGTTTATCCCAACCATACAATATTTATGTCTTGAACTCATAACGGTAAAAGCTTCAAAGCTTTAAAGCTTTATTTCCCTTTGGCGTTGGAACTGTCTAAAAGCTGCTGTTGGATTTTGTCTTGCATTTGAAGTTTCATACCATCCCTGAAAGCTTCGCAATGAAAGCTTTGAGATTTTCAGTTTGTTTCGAATTAACGGTAAAAGCTACGAGACAGTGGTTTGGGGGAGTTTTGTTTTGGGTGTTGTATCAATCCATAATTTATTATGGAATTCGTATATTTCCTGAAAAAATCGAACTGAAGAAAAGGCAGAGGATAGTTTTATCTTGTTAATAAGTTTGGATTTTAATTAGTTAACATCATAAAAAACGCTTATATAATTCCTTAATTTACATATATTTACCTACATGTGTACAATTTACATAGATATATAAGATAGAATCGTAGATCTAATGGAGGACAAACTTTTACTAAGAGTATTTATATTTATGCATTTCTGGCTGTTCTATCATACCCCATCTGCATTCATCTAGAGATGAATTCCTTAATGTGTACAATCTACATACTTATTTATTAGTTGAAGATTACATAGAAGATGGAATCGTAGATTTAATGGAAGAACAATTTTTACTAATTTTACTACTACGTATTTATGCCTTTCTGGCATTCATCTAGAGAGTCGTAGGAACAGAAACCTTATTTGTGGGCCAACCAATTACTTACCCATAAACATACAAATACTAAATATCACTAAGTAAAATGGAAATTCTGGTATTACCTTATCATTATCGCCTCGAAACTGGCTCGCACTGATATCTGCATTGCCTACAGGCTGTGGAAATCTGGGAAATCAAGAGCCTCACATTTTGGGGTGAGCTATGCAGATGGGGTAGGGTGGGGTGGGATGAGAGTGGGGTGTGTGAGCCCCGTCTAGCCAACCGCTTGGGAATCGCGTTTTGTCATCATCAACAATGAATGACCTTTCGCACGGTGCTAGGCGTTGTCGCGTCCTTTTGTTAGCCATCAGAAAACGCTGCTGATGATGATGATGATGATGATGATGATGATGATGATGACGATGACGATGATAGATTAATGCGACACAGACGCTGCAGTAATAGTCGCAGTCCGGCAGTATTCCGAGCACACTGCTCTACGGCAAAACTCCAACTCCGGGCTGCATTTTTGTACATAATGATGATGTTTCGTGTGCGGCATCCGGAGAACCGAAGCCAGAAGTGTGGGCACCTATTTTTGGACTCTCTCTCCAGTTCTCCAGATATGCTCGTGTGCTCGCCCGACCCAACCCCAACCCCAGCCCGCACCGCCCGTCTCTAGATGTTATTATATTTTCGATGCCGTTGTCTGCGCTATTTTTGTTAAAAAACAGAAAATGACGGGGAAGGTGGCGGCGGTGGCGGAATGGGGAATGCAATCGCTTGACCCCGTTTAAACCTCACCGATGGGAACGGTCATGCCACTTGATTGGGAATCGGTTCTGGTTCTCATCGCAGGCTCCTTAATTCGAACGTCTTTTATCAGTTTTATGCGCAGTGTTTGCCTGTTATTTCGATTAATTTTATTTATTTACGCCGCTATCCCGTAGCGTTTGGGGGTGCTGAGAAAATTATAATTTATGTTCTGAGTGCGGCCAACTACCAGTTTCCACCTCTCCGGCATCCACCGCCACCCGTCCATGCGGTGCCCCTGGGGAATACCCAGGCCAAGAGCTGCGTCTCGTTAAATTTTGTTGATATCCAATTTTACAAATCATATTTCTTTTCGATCGCAACAAGAACTGACGCAACCATTTGACATCGCTCATAAAATTCTGCGTGTGCGGTGGTTCCTGGTCGATCATAAAATCATAACGAGCCAGAGGTGCTGATGGACGGGGCGGCCACAACAACGGCAACATGCCACCAACTAGTTCATCAAAGTGTTTTTCTTTTTTCGGTCTGGTCTGCAACATGAAACTACATAAAAGTGGGAAAATTACTGCCCCTGCGGTAGATCAGAGATCTTGGACTAATAAACCAGAACCTCGGAAGACTAACACTAAGTAGATCTACATATATGGGAAGCAGACTCTTATCAGCCTCTTACTCTTTCAGAGAAACTTAGAATTTGAGAGGATTTTGTGGTATTGTTGACCTTCAAAACCCTTTCTTCCAAGCGTATGATCAGATGTGATGAATGGAGCTCAGATATCGACCGAAACTGAGATATAGGGCCTTTTCCTTTGTGACTTTCTAGCACAGACATTTGTGTCTTTCCGACAATCATGGTTCTCTCCGGGTCTCCATGCTCTCCTTGGAGTCAGACCAGGCTTAGAAAATATCCTTTTGCGTATATGTTTAGTCTATTCCTTAGGCCTTAGGGGATGCACCTTGAAGGCGACTCATTGAATGCCTTGGACACTAGCTACCTTGGGACCCTTTCATTCTCTCGTGCTCGGATCTTAATGCAACATTTGGCGCTGGGCCCAAAGAGAGACGGAGAGAGGGAGAGCTTTATCCGTCCGACTGTCATATCCGGGTAATGTTTTCAGTGTGCATTAATGAGGCAAGGCCTTTCCGGACATTGTCTTAGCCAGCAGCAACAGCGACTGTCTGCTCTAAGCCAGGGCCAAGAAAACATCTCTTAATGGCCGAATTATGCAGAGGGATCTGCTCTGCCATTGTCTCAAGACGACGACGACGACGACGACGACGACGAGGACGATGATGCTAGGCGTCTCACGTAGTGCCTCAAACCAATTGAATTTTGATGGCTATCCTCCATTTGCCATTCTCAAATTGAGCATTTCCCGTTCCCCATTCCCCATTCCAAGTGACAGTTGCCGTTCCCATTGTGTGGTGTCTGCGGCAGCTGTACGTCATGGAGACGGAGATGGAGAGATGGAGGACTCTTGGGGCCTCCGGGAGCCTTCTCTGACAACTTAATCAAATCGGCAAACGGATATGGCAGACAGTTTTTATTTCCATAACTCCAGCTGTGACAATGCCCCAACGGCCGACCGCCATAAAACTCCAATTGATATGCCCTGCATGATGTCTAGGCGCAAAAATCAAAATACGCATAAATTCCATCTTCCCATGTCCCATGTCCGATAAAGCATGTCGCATGTCCAATGTCCAATGTCTCTTGTCCCATGTCCCATGTCCTGTCCAGGACAAAGAGCTTTGTCTGCCTGATTGCAGCAATAATGAGCGGAAATCGCACAAACAACAACGCGACAAGGAGCCGCATACTCGCCCAACAATACAAGTAGGAAACCCTGCGACACGTCGCACTCAATGCCACGCCACGCCACTCCACGCCAATGGTGTCCTGCCCTGCCCTGCCCTGTCCCGTCCTGTCCCGTCCGTTCTCTCAGCTCCAAGCCATCTCCAGCACTGGTCCAGCCCCAGCTCCGACTCCAGTCCAGCCTCAGCTCCAACTACTTCTCTGGCGACTGCGACTGCGACTCCTTCTTCAGCTGTTGTCTGTTGTCGCTTCAAATCATTGGGCATCGGGTCTTGGTCGGGTTGTCGTGCCGCCGCTTCGTGGGTAGTTCGCCGCTCGCGAGCGTGCGAGAAATAAATGTCGAGTATGTAAATAGTTTGCTCAGAGGCACAGTGGCACGAGGCTCATTCAAAAGCAATGATCACTACCTATTACTGATTATTTTTCCCAAATGGTTTGTCACAGGGTTTAAACAGGGATCTTGCATTCTCCACTGTTCTCTCTTTCTATTGGGAATACTTTTAGTTGCCTTTAAATTGAATACAATTTATTTAAAATATATTAATATTAATATTTCCTTGATCATGCATTAGCGTGTATTATCGAATATTTATATGTTCTTTAGATGATTTTATTTTTATTGAAATGTGCCACTGTGCCTTGGGCCCGAGCAATGTTTTGATGAGGCCGAAGTCCCATTCTGATGGGATGCTGCCGCTGCTGCTACTGGAGTGGCCTAAGGATGGGGTGTGGCGGATGGGGGGCACTAGTGATGTACTGGTACTGGAACTGGGCCCATTGTTGATGCTCTTTTGGGGCTGTCCACAGATTGTTGCAACTGCCACAGCAAGCGCGAGCGTCTCGCCGCCACGTCCATTGTTGTTTACGGCCGCCGAATGCAGCCGTGGAGTGGCAGTGGCAGAACAGTTCCCCTTGCCTCTCCGTCCACCGGAAGTGTGCGTGTCTAGCGAGCGAGTGGGGCAGGCCAGCAGTCAGCAGCCAGCGAGCGAGACAGAGCAGCCCCAACGCCAGAGAGAATCGGAGAATATGCTGCCACGCCTGCTGCGACGCTGCCTGCCTGCCTGCCTGCTGCCCAAAAATTTGTTGGCAGCGCCGAGATCTCTGCCGGAGTGTGCTCTCTATCTCCCTATGGCTCTATGGCTCTATGCCTCTCTCTGTCTCTCTCTCTTTCTGGTTCGGCGTGTGCTCTGCTCTGCTCTGCTCGATTCTGGCCTGGTCTGTTCGCATGGTCGCGGACCTGGCTTCTGGCCGGCTGCCCGCCAGTGTCTGTTGCGTTGGCAAAGTGAACACGCGCGCGTCTCTCCTGTTCCTCCTGTTCCCACCGTTCACCGTTCACCGCTCACCGCTCACCGTTGCTGCTCCGCGACTGCCTGCTTTCTCCGTTGATCTCCACGAAAAAAGAAAATAATACAAAAACGGGCAAACACCAGAGTGGCATTCGAGTCGAAAATCCGGGATCATACAGATATTTCCCGATAAACGAGTTGTTTTTTTTCTGTGCCTCTGTGTTCTATCGAAAGATGTGAGAGCAGGAGTCCCGGAGTCCGGATGAGGGAGTGCTCGACCATGTCGGACACGTGACACGCGCCTGTCCCGCGCGATAGCCCACAACAATCAAATCAGAACAAGCGATATCGTAAGGGCATCCTCCGACGATTGCAGTGCCAGTGTTTTTCTATATTTTCACACAATCAACACAACCGTAGACCGAACCCCTCCGATCCTATCCCATTCCATCCGCTTCGATTCGATCGGTGTGACTGCATTTTCGGGGCAGAGAAATGTATGTGCGAGTACATACAGAATGCGATTGGTATTATTATTGTATGCCCACATGCCCACATACATAATTCCTGCTCGTATTCATATGTGAATGCAAAATATCCACGTATATATTTCTGTACGAGTATATGTGTGTGTGTGTGTGGTGGTTGTGGGGGTGTGGGAATGGCCACCGCTTCATCATAATTAACTTTTACAAAGTAAATAAACTAAAAGCGAACCCCAGTCGAATGGAACTGCCCCGGGGGCCATGTGTTCCGCCCGAAAGAAACCGAACCGATCCCCGATCCCCGATCGGACAGGCAGGCATCTGAGAAATTGTACAATTAAAATTCGCAAATATTAATGGACAGGTCGGACGGGCACGGGAGGGCATCGAACATTTCTGACTGTTCAATCACCCGCAATCATCACCCGGCCCTGGACCTGGTCACGCCTACTACTTCCTCCTCGCAAAGTCTCCGTCTCTCTGTCTCTGTCGCTGGGTTTTCTGCTCTCTCCAAAGAAAAACGAAAACGAAAATGCGGAAAAAAAGATCCGTGTTTTTACGTACACGATTTATAATTTTTCATTTTATTTTTATATTTTATACGACGCTCGACGTCGGCGTCGGGCAGCTAGATTTTTGTTGTTTTCATATCATTCACACATTGTTTGGAATGAAATATTAAGTTTTATCATCCCCTTGTTTGTAGTATCATCGAAAGTGTTTCGTTCTTTCTCTATTTCCTTTGCCCTCCGCACTATCCATTTATTTATTTATTCAAATATAAAAAAAGAACCAGAACAGTTGAGAGAAAACTATCCTAATGGATCAATGGGGTGATTCGAAATGAATGGAATCGATGGATGGAAATATCTCTATCAAGAATCTGAATGGAACTGGACCAAACCGTTTGAATGAATGAATCGAATTTTAATTCCATGTCAGTGGTGATTTTCCTGGATTATGTGGTTTCAGGCCCTATATATGGATCCTTCGTTCTTTTTTACATTACTTTATTCCCGGGTCTTAGGAGCTTCGCTTAGGAAATACTTTTCTAATGCCAGCATCAAGATATTTAAACCATCTTGATCTTCAGCCCAGAATCTTCAGTAGAACATTGTGTAATAAATATATTTCAATCATAAATAATAAAGAATGATTGAGGCAACTGTTAAGACCAACCAAAATATAGGAAGATCTTGGGGTCTTAAGGCATTCCGGCCCAATCTTTCTCAATAAACTTTTGAGTCGCCGCAGAATGTGCAATCGTGAATTTGGGATCTCATATTGATCTCCATTGATCCCTTCAGCTGTACGAGTATTCACATTTGGTAATACTTTGGCAATGACACTTCCATGTGGGTGTAGTCCTGTGTCCAGAGCAGAAGTCTGAGGGAGGAACAGCAAGCCGTAGATCATTTACCAAAAGTGAACTGAACTTTTGAGCTCTTTGCGCTATTGACTCTGAAAATATTGAAATCAAATTGAATTTGGTTCTGGTTTTGATTTTGATTCCCCTTTTCGGGGCCAGCAGAGACTTCAAAGTGTGCTGTGGCCTCTTTTGATCGTTTCTGGAAAGCGGAGAAGGAGAATGTTTTTGTTAGCCGTACCGCCTGCCTGCATTGGAAAGTGAATTCGATTTCGAATTATTTGAATTTGGGCAACATTCAAATTGTTCTTAAATTTTATGCTTCACGAGATCGATCTCCTCTGAACTTTTTTGGTTTTTTTTCGCCAGCCACCAGCGTGGGTGATTTTCCTTGTGGTTTTTCCGGTATGTCTTGAGGTTTTATTGTTCCATTGCTCATTGCCCGGCGAGGAAAACCCAATTAGTCATTTCCTTCCAACAGGCCCATCCCTCCCCTCCACACACATGATGCTTTCTCCTGATTTTATTTAAATATATTTTGTCAACACACAAAAATCCCACAAAATAATTATAGACAAAAGAAATTATAAAATTAGCCAGGGATCGGTGAAGGAGAAGGTGTGTGTGGGCACGCGCTGGGAAAACAAATGAAAAGTTTTTCATTTGGGCGGGTTTTTCCCCCCATCCAACCTCCTCTAGAATGCATCGCCTTCCCGGTTTTTGGGGGGCTATTATCTCTAGAGCATGCCTGGCATATTTCACAATGCCGAGCAACCAAATATTTTCGTTGAAATGTCAAGTGCAGGCAGGAAGGCCCAGCCATAGGCCATAGGCAGTGGCAGGGGCAGGGGCAGGGGACCCGTGTGTATGTTTTTTATAAACAAATCTGAGACCGGTCTGGATTACGAAATAGATTAACGATTTTTCTTGCCTTGGCCCAAGATCCAGCGAGATCTTTCGGTGCTGTTGCTGCTGCTGGTCAGCCTTCGCCTTTGACTCTCGCTGACTGCCAGGCAACGTGTGCGTATACGCAATTTTTGGCCAGCATCTTTCCCATCTTCGATGCCCTGCTCTTTGCAGAGAATTTTGTGCCTTTGAGCAGACGTTTGCCGCCACAGAAGGTATTAACTGAATGAATATTCGATCCACCCTTCCTTTTGCTTTACAAAAAATATATATCGAATCTATCTGAATCGATCTGTAAGTGTATTAGAAGCTTCGGCCCCTGACGACAGACTTCCTTTCCTCTATGTTTGTTCGATTCTTTTCGCTTTCGATGATGGTTTCCCCCGGCACCCCGGCCCCCGCCCCCCATCCCTCATTTTATTATCGGCTACTCGGCGGGGAAATTTGTTTATAAACATTGCAATTTTAAAATGTACAATTCATTTGGAAACTGTTCCTCTTCGGACTTTTTGTTGTATTTTTTTCGTCTCTACGTCAGTCAGCATAAGTTTATTAACATATGTGGCACGTAGCATGGAGCATGGGGCACGGATAGGCAATGGGGCACGGGGGGGGGCACCGGCCTTAGGGATGAGGCAGGGCCATTTAATGCCACATTTTATTTATATGCACGGAGCGCTTTTTATTTGTTTTGTTTCTTTACGAAATTTCAATGCTGTCGAGCATACGAAAACTACCGCGCGTCAAGAAAATAGTACCCCATCGTGGAAGACCCACGCTGAACGTGGCAGTAGTACTCGTAAAACGTCTGCGAAATCGGTTTGCACTTTGCTTTTGCCCACATAATTAATACGAGTAGGTGAAAGATTTGTGAAAATATAGAAAAATGTGCGCGCCGCTCCCCTGTGGGGTAATCCGATTGCTAACCACCGTTTTCTGGAGCAGTTGATGCTGACGAAGAGCCCGGTAGAAGCCAAAATTCAACTGATATCAGAAGCCAAGTTCAAATGTGAGAGAGGACGAAGAGGGGGAAGCAAGCTGAACGGGAAACAGGAAACGGAACGGAACGGATCGGATCCAAAGATGCCCAGTTCTGTGACAGTGAAGCGCATAACGAACACGTCTCCGACCGAACAGTTTCAGTTTCAGTATCAGTATCAGCAGCAGTACCAGTTCAAGTACCAGTTCGAACACCGGTTCCGGCTCGAATCAGACACGGCTGGAGCTGGAGCTTCTTTGGATGCCAGTGGATCGATACCGATATCGATATCCACCGCCACAGCGACCCCGATACTGATGACTGATGAGCCGATAATGGGCCTGCCGCGAAAGAGAAAGAACAGCCAGAACAGCCACAGTGCACAGCCAGTCGATAGCAAGACGCCAACGACAATAACAACGACGATAACAACCAACACGATACTCTGATATCGAACACTATCGAAAGAAAGAAGGAAAGAAAGAAAGCAGCAAGATAAGCGAAGCGAAGCGTAACGAGAGGAGAGTGAGACCAATCCGCGATCGCTAGCCTGCCCCCACAAACCATGTTAGATATATTTCGTGGATTGAAAAACCTTGTAAAGGTCAGTCACGTTAAAACCGATTCGATAGTATTCCGCCTGCACTACTCAATATCTGTGATGATTCTGATGTCATTCTCGCTAATTATAACCACACGCCAGTATGTGGGCAACCCCATCGATTGTGTACACACCAAAGATATTCCAGAGGATGTGCTCAACACCTACTGCTGGATCCAGTCAACGTATACGCTCAAGAGCCTGTTCCTCAAAAAGCAGGGCGTCTCCGTGCCCTATCCGGGCATTGGCAACTCCGATGGCGATGCATCCGATAAAAAGCACTACAAATACTATCAGTGGGTGTGCTTTTGCCTATTCTTTCAGGTGAGCAAATGCGGTTTCTTGGGGGCTTCCATCAGGTCATTGCATCCTCAGTGGATAGTCGATAAAACGATTAACAATTAATCAGCCCTAAGCTGATCTAATCAATTTCATTTCAGATAAAAGTTCCAGCCCAACTAATCCGATTTTTGATGCTATCCATTATGGAATTATCCATTTATCTATGAATCAAATAAAAATCCCACCCAATGTTGGTTGCGCCTGCGCGCCAGTCCATAAATCCGTGGGCTATAGTTATTTGGGGCGTTGAATGATTTGATGGATTAAGTAATTAAGCGATTTTTCACCGAGAGCGACCCATTGAGATGTATCTATATATATATAGTAGATATATATATATGTATATATGTATGTGCTAACTCCCACACATGGATACGTATTTCTTTTCAATACAAAATTTCAATTTCCAAATATTTGTTCCACTTTTTCTTCTGTGTTTTGCGGTTTTGGCCTTTTGAAACGGCCAAACAATTTTGTGGGCCAAATGAGAATGTTTAAGTATTGTATTTTCATTTTGTTATTGTTGCCGAACATCTCACTTGGGGCACACACAAGGCCAACGGCATTTGGTAGCATCGCCAGCATCGGCAGCATCAGCATGGAGCCCATGATAGTGCGGGGCCGTGACGTAGATAGCCGGCCCGCAACAGCCAAGTGAGAGATGAATGTCCATTAATTTATTGGATATCGATGGGCAATATGAACAGCAGAGCAGCCTTACCAATGAGCCATTAATGTACACCGAAAAGAAAGAGCACCATGTGTATAAACAATATATATGTTGTATGCAAAATATTGAATATGATTAAATCATTAATTGAATAATATTCGGAATACTTGGCACCTTTGCCCACTCCTCTGTCAGAGCGGCTACCCACCCTATTACCTCCCACTCGCTCTGTGTCTCTGCCCCACCTGTCCCATGTCCCCCTGTTCTATCCCCCAAACTGTCATCGCTAATTGCTGGCACCGCTTAAAGGAGATTGATTGTGTCATGGATGCCATTTTAGCCATCCCCATTCCCATCCCCATTCCCATTACCATTCCCATCTTCCGCCAACGGTGACGTCGCTCCTGCCCATATGGCATCTATAGTTAGTACTATACGATATGGTTTAGGTACCAGTGTGTATATATATACACACCATATATACATATAGATGAAAAATATACATGTAGATGCGATGCTGCTGCTGTTCGACGATTACACAATATATCTTCCCGCTAACAATGTACAAATATTAAATGTATATTTTTATCACACTTTTTGTCAAGCGTGTCCCCTCATGGAGGGGGAAGAGTGGAGTGTGTGGTGTGGCAGGGAAGGGGGGCTACGTTTCTCGGTTAGTGTCACAGAGCGATTATAGAGACGTTCTAGTCACCCAAATTCCTATAAATACATTTATTATGGTATTCTCCCTGCTTAATGACGCGTAGACGCGTTTCTATAATTTACACTTTCCCCTAGCCCTAATTTCTGTTGTCTACGGGTGCCCTGCCCTGTTCTGCCCTGTTCTGTTCTGCTCTTATGCGATTTATTAATAACAAAAACGAATAAAAAATGCCGCCGATCGTCGATCACTGATTGGTGGCATGAGAGAGGCGGCACCAGGGGCGGCAGAGGAACACCTCATATGATTAAATCATATGAAACGATCGTTTATAGCATGTATGCAGAAACGTAAAAACTCAATGGTCAATAGCACCTGCATCAGAGGATCGATCGAATGGGATATCTGGAATGGGAGTGGGTGGACGGCTAATGGCCAGATCCGTCATTAAGTTGGACAATGCAGCCATAAAATAGAAAAGCCTTAGCCATCAATTTCCATTCCGATCCGATCCCATGCCATCGATCAGGCATTTCCCTCAGATATGTCAAAAATTGGCATTTCTCCTCCACGATGGCAGCAGCAGCGCCTCCTCTGGCCTCCTGCCTGCTGCCTCCTGCCCTCTGTTTCTGGTGCTGCTGCTGCTGCTGCTGCTGGCCGGGACGTCTAGATATTTATTGAAAAGGCGCAGACAAACATAAAAGTGAAATAATATTTCTGGCCAGATGCCAGGGAATTGCTGAAACAAAAAGCCATGGATATGCTAACAGGAATGGGTATGGGACTGCGATCGGGAACGGGAACGGGAAAGGGAACGGGAACGGGAACATCCATAGGCAATATGGTCAAAGGGAGCGGGAATTGGAAATCGGTGGCGCAGGGCCGGAGCGGGGGTGGCATATGGAGGATAAAGTCAGACGGACGTCGCAGCAGAGTTGGGGGTCGAGTCGGTCGGCTGCCTGGACTGGTCTGGCCCGGCCCGGCCCGGCTTGCCTGTTTATATTTGACTTATGTGCGTGTATTTTTGTCCTCCCTGAACAGAGAGGGGGCAGTGTGGATGGGGGGACTCAATTTGGGGGGAGTTTCGTTCAGTTAGCGGCGCAGTCGCAGTGACAGCTCGAATCAAACACTTCCCCAGACGAACATCTCTAGGAACAGTGGCCAAGGATGTGAGGAGATTTCAAGAACCCATGTTGGAAAGAAGCAAATATATAGATGATTTCTAGAGTAGTATTTCCCCTCCATCCTGTAGTATTTTCCACATATATCTGTTCAGCAGATCTTTGGTGTTCTTTCCAAGTAAATTCTTATCCCAATCCAGACATTTGTAGAACCCAATTTACCCAGACCACTGTGCCTGGAATGACTTCTGTTTGACATGGACATGGACTTTGGCTTTCTTTTTCCTCCGATTGTGGGCTGTTGCATCTGCTGCCACTATGCTGTTGCATTTATGGGATGCTTTTGTGGCAATTTGAACGCTTGCCAAATTGCTTTCCACACACGCACGCACACGGGGCAGAGGGCGCACAGCAGCGAGGGCGAAGGCGAAGGCGAGGGCGAGGACGAAAACGAGGCCGAGGGACGTGGAGGCCACCCTTTTACTCGGGTCTGGTGTTTTCTCTTCCTCAATTTGCTCGGTCTGTCGTCGGGGAAATGCAATTTCCCAGAAGAGGAAGACCGAAAAGGGCAGACGCCTGATCCCAGAGCCCCAGACGTAGAAGCAGACGCAGACGCAGATGATGGCGAAGGCAACGATGATATGATGATGGAGGCCAAAGAAAATCAAACGCATCATTTGACTTCCGGCAAGGCATGGTGGGGGCAGGGGCAGGGGCACGGGGCACGAGCTTTCAGTGAGTGGCACGATACAATGCCGTCATTGGAAGCGATACAAAGTGCCGCAGATGTTTGGGGCCGGCCAACCAATTAGACCCGCCGAATACCGAACGACAATGGCAAATAATTTGAAATTCTCTATTGTTGCAAGAGCAGAGCTGCCCCCACCCCACAGGAGGAGGAAGGGTGAGAGGGAGGCATGATTCCGATGTAAGCACCGCGCGTGCTGTGACGTTTGGGGTGCAAATATTTTTGTGGGCTTCTGGCAAATCCCACCGGACAGCCGCCAGTCGGGCGCCCACTAAACAAACTGAACTCTCACCTCGCTCCAAGGCTCCGCTAAGCCCCCAACGAATCGAACGGATGGCCAGAATGGCCAGACAACATATCCAGGGGATTAGCACCTGCCAGCGCGGGAGATCCCTCCCAGATGCGACTGGGCGACACATGGAGAGGTGCCAAAGCAAACACACACACACAATTTACGCAATTTCGGGGACTCGAATAGTCGGGGATCACTGAATCTCCGAATCTGCGGCTAATTTACGATACAAGTTATTATTAATTTGTCATCGGGTCGGGGGCATCCATTCCCATTCCCATTCCCCAGTCACCAGTCACCAGTCCGGCGTAACAACAAAAGCTAGATCCCGCCGACGGACGGACTTAGTCGTATAATTAAGAAAGAATTCTTGTCGGCATGTCTGCTCTTGTCTGCTGTTGTCTGCTGTTGTCTGATGCCTGATGTGGCCCGATATCGTCCGATAGATATTGTGGTAGGTAAGCCCCCTGTCTAACTGACTGCTCTTAATGGCTCATGGCTAATTGACATGACTATAAATAGGGGCCTGGCCGGCTATGGAATTAGCAAAGACAATAAAGACTAAGCAAAGGGAAGGTCAGCGCCGGCCCCACTAACTAATGCCTTTGGCATTGTTTAACTGGAATCACCCGATGCGGAGTCCACCCTACTGTCGTCTTTCGTCCAACAACAGCTGGCAAATGTCACTTGTCGGGGATTTTTCTAGTTTTTACGACAGTTCCAATGCGACAACACGCCCACGGGCACACGGGCCCACGTCCACCACGGAACTCACCTTTGCAGATGTATTCTCACTCACTCTCTCGTACAATATATATAAACATACATCGCATCGTCTATATGCTTTATATCATCTGTGTGTGCTCTCTATTTTTCCGCAGGCAATCTTATTTTATACACCAAGATGGCTGTGGAAATCTTGGGAGGGTGGCAAGATTCATGCGCTCATCATGGACTTAGACATAGGCATTTGTTCCGAAGCCGAGAAAAAACAAAAAAAGAAATTACTTTTAGATTATTTGTGGGAAAATTTAAGGTGAGTACTCTAAAATGTATCCTGTAATTTTATTAAGACCCACAAAATGGTTCCTCAAGTTTCTTTTGCCTTTAAATGTGACCATAGCACAGCAATCATCACTTTCGGATGAGGGGAATATTCAATATCTGATTCGTACTCAAATGCGAGACGAGGGAACGTACATACAAGTTCCGAAATATTTCCACGAAATGCTAATATATTGCTGACATTTCCCTGACCAGCACTTTCATTGCTGCTAAAACGTTTCAATTCCCAGAAAACATTCTGCCCGATAATCAACGATTCTGCCCACGAATTCGAGCGTGACTCAGCCTCGGTTTTTCAGCAAAAAAAAAAGAAAAAAGACAAAGGAAACTTAAACAAGATTTGGCATTCGAATATATTTATTTACAAAGCAAGCAAATACTTTTCACTGATTCACTTCTAATTGTCTTGTTTCCCCCTCTTTCCTCCTACTTTTCCCTTTTCTCTTCCAGATATCACAATTGGTGGGCGTACAGATATTACGTGTGTGAGCTGCTCGCCCTTATAAATGTGATAGGTGAGTAGCAGTGCAGCACCGGAACTGCAGTCGACGGATGGCCGGATGGCCGGATAGCCGGATGGCCGGATGGACGGACGGATGGATGGAGATGATCTACTGGGATCTACCTAGACCCATTCAGATCTGATCTGCTGATCTCTTTTGGGACCAGATCTGATTGGGTCCGCCAATGTGTGTGTCTGATGGATGTTCCAATGCCTCTGATCTGTCTACTATAACTATTCACATGCCACTGATCTGCCTAGACCTACTCATATCTGATTTGAGTAGATTTATTCAGATCTAATCTGCTCTCTCGTTTGTCCGTCGATCGGTCTGATCGCTCTTGGGTCTTGGGCCCAAACGGGCTGATGATGTTCCAATTCCTCTGCTCTCTGATCCACAATCAGAACTAATTAGCTTCCCGAAATGGGGTGACGATGTTCCAATGAATCAGCCTGCTCTCGTTTGACCTGATCTGATCTCAATTGGGATGCCAGGTGCCCGTGCCCGTGCCAGTGCCAGTGCCAGTGCTCGATGGCAACTTTAGTAAACAAATTTTTCGGGGTTAACACCACAGAGACTATCCACTCTCCTCTCGCACGTTCCGATTTCGATATTCTTTCTGCCGAAAAATCAATGACGAATTTTTATTGACTGACCGCACCGTAGCCGCGAATCAAAATAAACACAGATACATCTACATCTACAGCCACAGATGCAGATGCAGATACAATTTATCCCGTACTTCTTTCTGTGTTTTATCTCGTGGCTCGGTTCTCGGGGCGCGCGCTCTGAAATCCAAAATCTGACAAAATAATGAACTGTCAGAAAACATGGGAAATAAACAATAATAATGCGGATAATGCGGGTTACCCTGCCCACATCCCTTCGTCCCACAAGCCACACAAAATGGCTGACATCTCCCATAGACAATGGGCCGTGTTGGGAAACGCACTGCCTAATTGGTCTGCGATGTGACGGCTATAGGAGGGGAGTGATGGATCTGCCGCAATCAATTTACGGGAGGGATATAGGGATCATATAGCTGATCAATTAGCCATATACGCAAGAAGTAGATCCACAATCGTTCGGATCGGATGGTAGGAATGTACTAAGGTCCAAGAACCTATGAGGTTTCCGACCAAGGGATTGGGCAACTGAATAATAGTCGGGTGCTTCGGCTAGTCTTTGCTAGTAAATTCTTGGACATGAATATATATTCAGAAAACAACGCACAGAGTTGTTGTTCATTGAACTTCCTCCACGGGTACAGCCACCTCTGGATAATAGCCCCCAATTAACCCGAACAATTGATGTATCTATCGCTCACACCCCCAAAAAGTATCTTGAATTTGTAATTAATTGTATTGCAACCGCAACTGGCCGATAGGGGGAGTGGGAGGGCCAGGGGTTGATTCGGTTTCGAGTCGTTTACAGTCGCTGATCCATCAGCCCGCTTCGGGCGTGGGTGTGGGTGTGGGTTCGCTGGCACCATGTGCCTTCAGCCGAGATCCGATCGAATCGGATAATTTACAAATTGTTAACACAGAATTAACACAGAGCATCCAAACTCGCATGGGGGAGAGGGAGAAAGAGGGGGGGAGATGGGGGAACCCCATCAATTACATGGCCCAAAGAAAGTCCGAGGAGGGCGGGTGCGAAACGGAACGGAACGAAACGGAACGAAACGAAGAGTGTTAGAGAATTGGATCTAAATTCTGTTTGTGTTTCTTTGCAGGTCAAATGTTTCTTATGAATCGATTTTTCGATGGCGAATTTATGACATTTGGCCTGGATGTGATAGATTATATGGAGACCGATCAAGAAGACCGCATGGATCCTATGATTTACATTTTTCCCAGAATGACCAAATGTACATTTTTTAAATATGGTTCAAGTGGGGAGGTGAGTCGCGAAAGCAGTAACTGTAACTCTTTTTGCGGCCATTAATGTGCAATCCATTGCAATTGTTATCTTTCAGGTGGAGAAACACGACGCCATTTGCATTTTACCATTAAATGTTGTTAACGAGAAGATTTACATTTTCCTTTGGTTTTGGTTTATCTTATTAACGTTTCTCACGATGTTAACGCTAATATACAGGGTGGTTATTATATTCTCGCCTCGAATGAGGGTCTACTTATTTCGTATGCGATTTAGGTGAGTTGGGGATTCCCCTTCGCTTCCTGGATACTTATGATTTCGATTCCAATTGCAGGTTAGTGCGTCGTGACGCTATTGAAATAATCGTTCGTCGTTCGAAGATGGGCGATTGGTTTTTGTTGTATTTACTAGGTGAAAACATAGATACAGTTATATTTCGTGATGTTGTACAGGACTTAGCGAATCGTTTAGGACATAACCAACACCACAGGGTGCCTGGATTGAAAGGTGAAATACAGGATGCATGATATTGGGAGTATTAGAAACAATACAAAATGCAATTTGTCGTCTCCAACTGAAAACCATCTAAAAAGTAACTAACTAAAACAAAAAACAAAAAAAACAACTGCAAAAACCACAAGAAAAAAAAAACACCACACCCACAGCAGCAGCCACAGCAAGTACAACGATCACAGCAGCAGCCGCTTCATGAAAAAGTTCAAAAACATGTTTAAAAAAGTCTAAAAAACGTATCTTCAAAAAATACAACCAAAAAAACTATCGTCAGCGCAGTCGCAATCGCAGTCATACATTTCATCTCAACTCACATCAGATATGAGATCAGATCGGATCAGATCCAGCTACAGACAGGAGCTGAGCAGCAGGACGGAGCAGAACGCGGAACGGAAATAACGATAGTCGATAGTCGATAGTAACACCAATAACGATAACTACAACAACCATCGAGCCACACACCACACCACTAGAAGGAAGCGAAGCGGACTCAACTGTACCAAAAGTGCGAGCGGAGGCGGCGGCGGAGGCAGAAGCGGAATATTCATGGGAAAGGAATAGCAAGAGGAATAGCAAGAATGAAATCAACCAGCAAAGCAACAACAACAGAAAGAAGAGTCGCTAGATCGTCAGAGATCGGTGATCGATCAGTCAGTCGTCAGTCAATCAAGAATGGATGCTATGCATAAAGCAGCCAGAGGAAAGAAGTGGATCGGGGACTGCCATTTGGGCGGTTGCCCCGGGCCGGACAATGCAACCGGATGCACGTAGCGCCTGCGTCCGGGCGCGTGTCACATGGATACAAGTCACAAGAGCGTGCCGCAACAAGCTGGCGCGCGATTAAATAGAAAAGTTGCCCCAAAGGACAAGTACAAGGAGTGTGTGCGGCCAAGGACATGGACAGACGAGGAGGTGGAAATGGGGAAATGGGTGTTAGCACCAGTGCTCTCGCTCTTGCTCTGTCTCTCTCAGAGCATCTCAATCTCACCCACACGGACACAAGCACACAGACATCACAAGGCATCAATCATACGCCCCGTAGAACACACACACACACATACACGGACACACACACACACACACAAAAGCACATCGCACTTTGCTTGTCATGCAGCAGTAACTAAACCAAACATCAACTAAGTCGAGACGACGCCCGCGGAAAATTGCATTTCTGTATTAACCCCAATATAAAATAAGAGGAGCTAAGAGTAGGCTCCACAAAACATCAGCATCGAAGAAGAAACACCAACAAAGTCACCAACGATGCGCGAAATACTGTAACAACAACAAAAACGAGAGGCGGAGATCGAGGAGAAGTAGAAGGTTAATCTCTACCGGAAAATGGAATCTCGGCCATGCCGCAACATACAGTGGAACGTGGCAGCGAGAGAACAGGCGGCGGAATACTCGTAGGAAGCGGAATAAGAGAGGAAGCGGAAGCCGGAAGGCGGAAGCCGGAAGTGAGATAAGCGGCAGAAGAAGGCAGAAGTAAAGGTTTAATTAAATTAAATTCAATTCAATTAAATTACTTATTACAATGATATCTTGAAGTGTTCATGTATTCGAATGTAGGTTAACTAAGTCAAGCATACAACAAATATGTAATTCTATGCATAGTATGTATATGAATCCGTATATATATATATTATATATATATTGATAACAACTTTTTTTTTCTAACTCTAAGCATTTGTATTACCCGCTAAACAAATGAACAACAAAAACAAAAACAAAACCACAAACAAATGAAATGAAAAACAAACCAAAAAACAAAAAAAAAGAAGAAGAACCTACAACAACAAAAAAATACCAAAAAATGAAAACCGAAAACAGAATTTTTTGTATACAAAAATGGGGTGAAAAAAGAAAAAACACAAAAAAAACCAAAAAACAATGAGCAGATAAAAGATAAACCAAACGAACAAAAAATATCAGTAAATATCAAGAAAGAGTTCAGAGCAATGGAAATGGGAGAAGAAAATACCATGAAATAAGCATTAATACCGAAAAAAAAACCGAACAAGAAAACAAAACAAAAAATACACTTACATAATTTAATTAGATCGAAACTTTAGCGCGCATCATTATACATACAAACATACAAACATGCATACACACATACAAACAAACATATAACCGAAACAACAAACAGACAGACTCAGATACAGATACAGATACAGACACTGACACACAGACGGAGACACACTCATGGAGTAATATTTTCAACTTATAAAAAGAGAAGACAAAGATGTTCATGCATACAACAACAACACACACACACACAGACACACCACACACACACACACACACACACACACACATAGTATATAAATCAAATATATGTAATATTATCGATCATTCAGCAAAAAAGAGAGCAGCAAACATTCACAGCATAAATCAATTAACTCAACTAATAATAGAGCATACTCAGATAATTCTCTCTCTCTCTCTCTCTATCTCTCTATACGAAAATATGCCTAAATCTCAACCGCAACCACAAGAAAAAACAAAAAAAAAAAAAAAATACAAAAAACCAAATAAAGAAAGAAATGGATAATGCTTTGCCACATAAATCAATTGTAATCATAATGATAATATAATTAATAATAATAATAATATGGATAATATTTCATACGTTTTTGATTCGACAATTCCTCCCTAACATAAAGTCAAAGTCAAAGGCATTGCAGCAACTCCAGCTACCCCCCGATCTGCCCCCCGCCCCCAGAACACACAGATACTTACGTAGCCTTAGAGCCTAGGATCAACCCCATCAGCCAAGCCACATACCATGTACATTCGTACTCGTAGATTCATCCACTCCACATAGAACTCGACTCGATACGTCTCGATTCGATTTCATATTGTGCTGCAAATTGTAATATCCGTCCAAGAAACCTTTTTGAAGCGCACCCTTTGAGTTCAGGCAATCTTCCTGTCTATCTGTCATCTGTATCTCTGGTTTTTTTCATTCCTTACTTTCCGATTAGTCTTGCGTTTGCCAATTAAACCAAATACCAAAGTGAAAAGGACCAAATCAACAGTCACCAATGCCTCAAGAGTTTTCCATTTGCTCCAGAGATCACCCTTACTATCACCACTATTCGACAACTTCAATCTTTATATTTGCATCTCTGAAAAGGACGACCAATGACGAACCAGACACAGCCAGACGAAGCCAAGCCAATAATGCAAAATGTCACTGCCAACAGAAATAATTCAAAAATCAAATTAAAATAGTTACAAAAAATACATAGGTTGGCTAAGAAATTGGGAGTGGGAGTGGGAGTGGGTATGTAGGTAGTGGAGAGCAGCTGCAATGCCTCACATAAAACAGGAATTGGCACCAAAACAATGTTCCTTGTCTCGAATTCTCGAACTCTAACTCAAAATTAGGAATTGCCGATGAATGTGCTCACAAGGAATTAATCCGCTCACGTTTTTTTATTCTGGCAAATAATTCAAAGTAGATGCATTTTTCCTTTTTTCTTTTCTTTTCTTTTGTGTTTTTTTTTTTATATCAAATCACATCACACAGCATACTCAAAGACGCATTAGATTTTAGCCAATGGAAATGTAAGGGAAAGGCGGGAGGAGCTCCGAATACATCCCTATGAAACTCAAAGTAGAGATGGGATGGGGATAGAGATGGGGATGGAGGAGCAGCAGCAGTAGCGGCAGCGGCAGCGGCAGCATGTAGTCGATGCAAAAAAACAATAATTATAACAATAAATGGTAATAAGTAATTTTAGCGTATTTTTTTTAACAGCTTATAGCCGACGTAAGTGTACACATAATTCTAGTTCGAAACTGAACATATGTAAAGTAAAACAACTGAGGAAGATGGGACAGTCATATTGTTTTTTTTTTTTTTTTATCCTTCTCGAGGTTTAGTATTAGATTGTAAGCGCAAACACACAAACCCACACACACACACAGAGAACAGAACAGAACAGAACAGACAACAGACACATACAATAAACTCACACTCACACTGAAATGGTAAACGAAAAGCAAAAAGCAAATGCGAAGAATGTACTGTATAAATATCGTGGGAGATGGGATCGTAAGCTAAAGGATACTTACTCGTAAAATATATGTAATTATAGTGGAGGAAGGAATACCATACCAAAACGTAAGCATATTACAAGGAAATTGCCATTAGTCGATAGGGTTAAAGCGATATTGTACGTATGGCCTACTCGTACGCGTACAGTATATACACAGATAGGATTAAACAAACACTTAGCTTAGCTCAATCAAGTCAAAGGAATCTCTCGCATCTCGTAACTCCAACTAAAAGCAATTGTAAAATATCGTAACACCCCCCCTACCCCTACCCCTAGCCCGTCCCCCTCCCCTACCCGTAACCCCGAGGAGGTTCAAGCCCAAATTGAATCGCATCGGATCGCAACCAAAAAGAAAAAACAAAAACCCCGTGTATGAATTAATCGGTTAATCGAAATTCAAATTGAACAAACAAACAAACAGACGAACAAGTGAGGCGACGGTGAAGCAAGACTTTATTTTTCAAAGTATTTGCCGCAATATACCATATATAGCATAGTATAAATACTACCTATATCTAAATGAGAATACGAATTGTAATAGCTGAATCTAGGCTCTAAGAACCAGGAAGAACAGAACAGAACAGAATGGAACAGAGAACATTTCATAGATGCAACTCGAAAAGCAATAAGCAGGTAAAGCAGAAGACGATATATTGTATGTGGACTTTTCACCACGTTTCACCTCCGGTCAATTCGGTCCACACTCCACGCAAATGCGAGTCCCAGTCCCAATCCTACCCCTCTATCACTTTATTTAACAGCTGATCTCAGCCAGGATTTTCAGACTTTTTTACCCCAGTACACAGTTTGTGGTTTTTATGTTGTTGTTTTTTTTTTTTTTGGTCAGTTGTTTGTTTGTTTGTTCTGGGCCTGAGTTTGGTTTTTGTGTATCTTCAGTGTTCAGTGGCTAAGTTAAGGTTTTAGTTTTGTATCTTCTACCACACACAAACACACACATACTTTCTCATTCATTTGTTCTTTCGGCAATAAAAACGAAACTTGTATACATATCATATTGTTTATTGGGTTTTATTTTTGGATCTGGCACAGCTTGAGATCGGAACGAGGCATAGGCAGCCCTGCCATCCAGCATTGTCCAACACTCTTTCCCCTTAGTCTTTCATCCTTCCAATCCACATCCCAAATCCAATCGGAGTCCCACTATCACTATTTCCCACAACACTCTCGCACACGACAAAGAAAGTCAATTTCTCAGCATTCACAGTAAAAGAATCGAAACAAATCGAAATCGAAATCGCACTCGCAAACGAAATGAAACGAAATGAAATGAAACGAACTAACAAAAAACAATTAGTGAAAAGCATATTGGTGAAATAATCGTAACTTATGTATATTTTAAATCGAATCAATGAGTGATTAGCGCAATGGTAACGATAAAATACGATAATTTAGTTTGATTCCCTAGCAAATCGAATAGTGAGAACTTTTTATTAGACAAAAATAAACATTTTTTAATTGTATACTAATCGAATCAAAATTGTAAAAAGAAAAGCAAACCGTTAAGCCTACATATATTGAATACAAAAATTGAAACTGCCAATTCACATTCTCAGACAGAGTTTTAAGAAGCTAAACCAAATCGAATCGAGCATTCAAATAATAATATTGATAATAATAATAAGCAAATATACAATGCATTCGTTGAGAACATACTCGTATGTAAGAGAAGAAACGAAACGAAACTAAACGAAACCCAAAAGAGAACATTGCTGAATATATTTCGACGAAACAAAAACAGAAACAGAAACAGTGGAGAGTAGAGGAGAGGAGAGGTAGCCGACAAGCGAAATCCTATTATACAGTATATTGTATCTGGCATGCGACAAGACCATACTATACATATTCGTTGTCCTTTCGTTGGAACGAACCGATTCTCGAACCAATTCAATTGTTTGACTTTTGCTCTACCTACAGGATGCAGATCCAGATTCACATTCAGATTCAGATTAAGGATTCAGTTTCAGTTTCAGTTTCAGTTGAGGTTTACTTTAGGCATTAGCGTATATCAATTTGTGTGTGTGTGAACAAATAGCAGACAATAATTAGTGGACGGCGTATGGAGCGTATGAAGCGGAAACGAAGTCACTGAAACCCAATGGCAATATCACATATGTATAGTAGTACTTTGTGTAAAACATCTGGCTTTTGTCCGGGCACACACTGCACAGGGAATGGAATCAATGGAGCGTAACGGAACGGAACGGAACGGAACAAACCGGAACGTATCGGAATTGGGATGAGGCTGACGATGGGGATAGCTGGTGGCGAGTGAGGAGCGATGGCGGAGCAGATGTTGTTGTCTTCCAATTTAAAGCCAGTCTAGCATAATTGTTCAGTTGGTTTTAGCGGGTTTTTTCGGTTATGGCAGAAGTAGTTCCTAAACGCGGCATTCGAATATCGTAAGCAATATGTATATCTTAGACTTCAGTTACCACTAGCTCCTAGCTCCTAGCCCCCATCTCCTCCTCCTCCTCCTCTTCGAGTCCCACTTAGTCCCTTAATGGCGGGAGGTTCCCTCCTCCTCGATTCCCGCTATTTTCATTCCAGATCAAATCGTTTTGTTTCGTAGTAGCCGGAAAGCAGAAACAGAAGCAGAAAGTTCTCGTTAGGAGAAGAGGACAAATTTATTTCCTGAATGTGTAGGAAAACTGAACTGCCTTAAAGTGATTTTTAAATGAAACCAAACGAACAACAAAATGCAACCCTGTACATAGTGCCCCAGCGGATGACGACAGCGGATCGAGCCTCAAAAATACGGAATACGGAAATACAGAATGCAGGAGGAGACCATGTTTTTTTTACTAACAACCAAAAACCTAGCTACGTATCTACGAGTAAGCCTATCTTTTAAACGACTAACAACTAAGCTGTAAATACACACACACCCGCGCGTATATATATACACATGCAACCATACTATATACACATATATACTATATACAAGCATATACATATAAAAGTAAAATATATATACATACATATATATATATACATATATATAGTAAAAGTTTTATAACGAAGCGAAGACGGTAGGATGGTAAACCAGATGGAGAGCGAAAGCGAACATCTTTAGCAAAATTACACCTAAGTTTTCCAGATTCAGATGACTTTTAAACCGAAAACAAACACACAGAATCGAAAGAATCGAAAAGAATCCTTCGAGCTGGCAAAAGGCTGGACAAAAGTTAGACAAATGGATGTAGGAGTGCAGTGCAGTGCAGAATGAGGTTTAGGGGAGGAGTAGGAGTAGAAGTAGGAATAGGAGTAGAAATAGTAGGAGAGTAGGAGGAAGAGCTTTTTGTATTTCGACTTGTTTTCCAGGAGATCCTTAGTTTAGTCAACTAGCGTAATCGTAATGTAATGTAAAGATAAACACGAAAACCAAGAAACGAAACGAAACGAAAAGAAACGTATGTAAAATAATTGCATAAATAATTTTAAATATATTCGCCGATTGCCTTCAACTAGAGGAATTTTGATTAAACTTGATAACGAATAATAATTATAATTACTAAAGAATAACTATAATTATTAATATATAAAAACAATGCATTGAATATTTCTACAAAGTTATGGAATACAAAGCAGATGGGAAAGCGGTTAAACAGAAACAGAAATGGAAACAGAAAAAAAGAAAACGAAAACGAAAAGAAAAAGAAGCCGACAGAGAACAAATCTACACAAAAATGAAATTCAAAAAGAACTGAAGTAAAAACAAAGATTTTAAAGCAGTAACAAATGGCAAACAAATAAAACAAACAAACCAAGCATTCGTATTTGTACACTAAAGACCCGATAAAGAGTACCCAACTTATACACGCAATATTAGACTAAAAAAAAAACAGACCTCGAAGAACCGAACCGAACCGAACCGACCACAGAACACCCAGGCAGCACCCCAGCCCCCTCTACAGCACTTCGAGTTCTAGTTCCAGATTCCAGACCCAGCCAGGGAACAGACAGATAGGAACAGAAACAGATACTGGGGGGGGAGGGAGTCCTGTCCTGTCGGTCCACTCTAACTTCACGCGAAATATCTCTCGAGATCCTTTCTTTGATTTGTTAACTAGAAACACTCGCACATATCCAATTAAAAGACGATTACCATTTTGAAAACCAATCCTAGCCCGATTACTGTCCATCTCCATCTCCCTCTCAATATCCACATCCCCATTTAGAGACAACCCAAGCAGAAACCACAATCACGCCCAAACCAAAACCCACACCCACACCCACAGCCACAAGCACAAGCACAACCACTGAGAAAGCTGCACAGAACCACAGGAGCTGCAGAGGAGTAAAGGGAGAGTAACTCGAATCTAGAGCGTACTTTTAGGCGTTAAGCGTGCATACATACATCTAGTTTGTATCTCTTATATATATACACACACACACACACACACACATATAAATATACATACATATAGATATACATACATATAACTTAGCATAATTATACAGATATACAACTAACGGTAACTCAATACGCATCCAACACTAGCCAGAGACGGCCAAGGCCGGGCCGGGGCCGGGGCCGGGGCGAGGCGAGGCTGGATTAGATCCATCTTTTTTTTGTACTGTATACTGTATTGTATGGTAATGATAACGATAATGATAATTATAATGATAATGATAATTATAATGATAATGGAAATTTAACTAGTTATAACGTGCAGTTATCGTAATTTATTATTATCGATTATTGAGTCTTGAGTACGATTATTATGGAACGTTTGATTTTGTTAATACGAAAACGAAAAACGCGAGCATGGTTAATAAAGCTTTAATTTGAAGCTATATAGGTATATATATATACGCCCATTTATATATATACACTCACACGAACACACAAACACACAAACACACAGACACACGTACACATCTACACAGATAGAAGCAAGGAAACCGCAGTAGTCCTCAGTCTATAAATTTGCAAATGAGTGACACGGAAACTTGAATGAATCGAAAGCGAAAACGAAAACGAAACAGAAGCGAGAAGCTGGTGAGGAGAGAACACATAAGAAGCACTTAAGTCTAAGGCCCATATAAGTACGAGTATATTACGATTATAGTTATTTAACGATAGCAAAACGGAACCGGAACCGGAAACGTAAACGGAATGGGAATGAGAATGAGAATGGGATAGGAATGTGAATGGAGATCGAATAGAGGGATGTGATCGAGCAATCGAGAAGCAGGAATGCAGGATAGGTCGGGCATGCCCGCATACAGGTACCATGCATACATATGGCTATGTGTGTGTGCATGTGCGACGCCATACATACATATATACACCCATATACTATATGCATAATACAATGGGAAACATTTTTAGTCTATACTAAATACCGGAGAACGGAACAGCGGACGGAGAACGGAGAAGGCAAAACAACAAATCTATATACAATATACATGGCATACACATATATGAAAGCCCCTATATTGAGGATATAAACGTGAATTTTTAGCAATCTAAGTAATAAATAAAGCAATCTAACACAAACACACATACATAAATACAAACAAACACACACACACAAACACAGTAACAGAAACTGGAGAAAAGTGAACAGAACAGAAGGCATACGAAGAAATCATTTCAGGATCGCATAACATAATCGGACAAAACATGAATAAATACATACAGCGATGAGGTGGTATATAGTCGTATCGTATATAGTATATAGTATATATTATATACATCATATAATACAAATACATACTAAAGAAAATGCAATAAACGATGCGATTCGATTCGATTGGAAGTGCGAGGGAAATGAATACTACGAGTGGAACGAGAACGAGAACGGTAACACTTATACATATGTAAGACACGAGACAAGAACAACAACAACAGAAACAACAATTATATAATTGACTTGTAAATAACATACATACACTCACATTCACACACACACACACATGTGCACCCCTCCCCCGAACACACTGAACTGACAGACAGATACACACAGACAGACAGCCACATAAGTAAACATACACCCACACCCACACCCACACCTACACACACACATTTTACGACTAGTTAATTTTACAAAACTAAAATTATTGCAGCAGGCGCATTACATAAAAACCAAATGAAAAAAAAGAAAGAAACCAAAGCCCCAAAATGGCAAAACAAAGCAAAAATCATATGCAGTAAAGTAAAAATAAAATTAAAGGTAAAAGTAAAAGTAAATGAGAAGAAGGGCAAAGACACACGAAAGAACAAAGCCAGAGGCTGAGGCCTGACGCCAGTGCCCGTTGGGGGCGGGGGGCGGGTTGGAGGGTTGGACGGTTGGGCTGGGGCTTGGGATGACCAGAGACCACCCCTCTATCTCTCTATCTCCTTCGCTCTGCCCCACTATGCCACGCCCCCAGCCCTCATCTGGGCGGACACGAGGAAGATGAGAATTAATAAATTACCAAGTAATATTATAAAAATATTATTATATAAATTATTATAATTATAAATTATTATTAAAGAAAGCAAGCAACAAACGTAAAACCAAACAAAACCAACATGATTAAAAATACAAAATACAAAAAAAAACAACAACAAAACGAAAAACAAAACAAAAGAAAAGCGAAAACCCAAAAACAAAAACAAAACACATTATTATAATGCGATAATTGAGTAATCAACAAAACGAATTGAGAACGTTGTATGATTTTGATCAGAAAGTAATAAAAACAATTTTCGATTTGTTACGAAATATACATAAACATCAAATGGCTTTTTTTCGGATGTATGTTAGTGCTAAGGGGGTCAAAAGCGTAATGGAAGTGCACTCCTTCGATTGCAAGGAGGAAAGAGACTCATTCCCTTTCCAGACAATTATCTGTTGTATCTGTTGTTAACAGCTACATGATTTTTACACGTGATGTGCCGCCATCGGACGGCAGAATCTTCAACCCCAAGGATTAATATCAGCAGCGCCCCTGCATCTCAATCAAGTGGCGCCATAGTCAACAGTAAAAGTCATCGCCAATAGGTGCCGCACGACGCTTAATAGTTCCAATAGTTCCTGTAGAAATTTAATTTCTACATGATTTTTACACGTGATGTGGCGCCATCGGGCGGCAGAATCTTCAACCCCAAGGATTAAGATAACCAGCGCCCCTGCATCACAATCAAGTGGCGCCATAGTCAACAGTAAAAGTCATCGCCAATAGACGCCGCACGACGCTTAATAGTTCCAATAGTTCCTGTAGAAATTTAATTTCTACATGATTTTTACACGTGATGTGGCGCCGGAGGACGGCAGAATCTTCAACCCCAAGGATTAAGATCAGCAGCGCCCCTGCATCCCAATCAAGTGGCGCCATAGTCAACAGTAAAAGTCATCGCCAATACACGCCGCACGACGCTTAATATTTCCAATAGTTCCTGTAGAAATTTTATTTCTACATGATTTTTACACGTGATGTGGCGCCATTGGACGGCAGAATCTTCAACCCCAAGGATTAAGATCAGCAGCGCCCCTGCATCTCAATCAAGTGCCGCCATAGTCATCAGTAAAAGTCATCGCCAATAGACGCAGCTCGATGCTTAATAGTTCCATTTCTTGCCGTTTTTGGCGCCTAAGGCGCTGTAATTCCAAAATATTAAATGCGTTTCCTTCAATCCTGCAAGTCGATTTATCTCTAATATTGTCTTCTATTCAGAAATTCTAAAGAGCAGGAACATTGTGAGCCGTGGATAGGGCCTCTAGATCAGTCATGCCTGGCGACCCAGGCTACTACAAGACATCACAGAGGGCTATTGTGGACAATGCTGCAAAGGTCCTGGACATGGCGCAGGAGCACTACAACACTCTGGAGTGCGGAGCAATTGTGATCTCTGTCATTGTCTTCATTCTGGCCCTGTCCCCAACCAAGGACCGATTACTGATGACCCACGAGAGCCTCCTACACATAACCCAGCCAATTACCGGAACAATCTCAGCATCACCCCAGCAGTCTTGAATTAAATAAGAGTATTATTCAAGCCGAACAGGTTTTGTTTTGCCCAAGTGCAAGGTTCCAGGTTCCAGGCCCAGGCTCAGCTGTACAGCATACACCCTCACAGATATGGCCAAAATTGACTCGGCTACTGATGCTGATCAGGAATATATATACTATAATCCCCATTCACCACAAAATTCCGGATACCCAAATAAGAACAAATGTCTGTACTGGCTGTGACTGATTTTTATTGTAATGATGCTGGGGTATAATTTTAAGCCATATTGGGTCTGGGCTTAGCCGTAGCTCTTTTTTTTCTGTGATCCCTTTGGCAGTCTGTTCAGAATATGTGGAGAAGTACAACTGGGCGCATTCTTGGCCTCGTTGCCTGAACAAATTGTAATGTTTTGGCGTTAATTTAGTTACTTCAAAAGGGATCGATTCATTTGATTCACCCCAGAGGCTGGTATATTTAACAGGTAAATATTGAACAATTAATGTAAATTAATGGAAATCATGGATGGAGGAAAAGCTCCATTACACTGGGAGAGATAGCCTGGACTCGAGGAGTTGGCAGTGGCTCATCTCGGGGACCAAGTGCCGTTATTTCGGCGCGGCACAACGGACAGCGACGCTCCCGATTATTTTGGGGCATCAACAACAGACTATTGATGCACGCACAACAGAATGTGTGTCCACATGTCACGGCCACTGGTTCCGTCTTTGGGCCGAGACAAATTGAGCAATCGTCCTTGAGGTAGCGAGGGGACCCCATCGAAAGTGTCACATCTTCATCCTTTCCTTCTCTTTCCTCATGCTTTTCCATTATATTAGTTCCAAAAACTGATCAAATTTTGTGTTATTTGAAGTATATCATGTCCCATTGAAAAAAGACAACGACTTCAAAGCCTACATTTTCAGGGCTGAATCTCAGCCCTTACTGAGAGCCCTACACATATTAGGGCGCTGTTTGTACAGAGAAAAATGCCATAGTAAAAAGAAACAAAACCATACAAATAAGAGTATTTATTCGTGGAAAAACAGTGAACTTAAATAGAATTCAATTTTATTTAAAGATAAATATAATATATATAGATAAAGATATATAATCGAAGCAAGTTTTATATTCGATTCAGGGGGAATGCCGTGACACCTCTGATAAGGTGCTTGATATCGTATCCAGGATGGCTCAGGTGTCGCTGCAGCAATCCGTTGAAGGCGATGGAAATCGCATCAAAATCCGGCACTCTCCTGTACTGAGGGCCAATGTTGAGTAACTATTCCCTCTACTCGGGCCCTAATCCCACCGATAACCATCGGAATATTCAAGAGGGCATATCTCATTCATAAGTGCTGCTGCAGAGCAGAATCTCCATTTCATTGGCAGTGGAAATAAACAGCATGAGCTAATCCTATCCTGCTCCTAGCGCTGGTCCGATCTCGTTGGTGTAATTCACACAGCTAGATCTGGGCAGGACGATATGATTTCCATGCGACATAATTACCGCTGATTGAATTGGGCCTGTCACAAAGGTGATGCCTCCGCCCTCCACGCACACGTATCGCATGACATAAAGCAACCGACCTGGGTCCGGGTCCGGGCCCGGGTACGGGTAGGGGTACGGGTCCCAGATGGGAGATAGGCGCACCTCTGCCTGCCACTCTTTTAGGAATTCCATTCCTCTCCTCTTTTTTTTGTTTTGGCCAAGCGGAAATGCGCACTCGACAAATAACAGCAGCGACATGGCCTGAATGTTGCAACTGCAACTGCCACTGGAAATGGAACTGGAACTGGAAACCGGATAGAATCTAGTATGTTGATTCACTCGCTGTTTGTCTGCTGTTTGTTTGCTGCTTGTTTGCTGTTTGTTTGGAGCTGGCTGCCAAATCAATGCACAGCAAAGCACTGGCAAAGCAATGCGAAAAATAATGTCTGTCCCACAGTGGCTACGTTTCAGTCAATTAGGATATCCATTAGTGGATGGAATGGCTACATTTCCGAGGCTCCACTGTAGCTGAATGCACTGCCATTCATTAGTTGTCCGGCTGGCTCCGCTCCTGTGTTTGCCAACCTCTTGGGGCCCCTATTGATAGTGCCGCCTATTCGGCAAATGAAGTCCTCGAGGCTCGAGCTATTGGACTGCCACTCGAGGACTCATTCCTGCTGGCTGACACCTTGAATTGTCGATTGAGAGCGGGGCGCAGGAAGAGCTGATCCGAGACAGCTGCTTGAGGAAATGCCTAATAAATTTTGTCTAAGCGGACAGCCCAAAGGACAGACCATAGAAAAGAGTTGCAATACCCCGAGAAAATATATACTCGCACTCGTACATACATATATGTATTTAAATGTATGTAGTCGTATTTTTTGTTGGTATTTTGTATTTTGATATTCGTGATTGTGATTTCTAATCCGAAATGCTCCATTTGTACTTCCATTAAACCGAGTGCCCGTTGTTTATGTGTTCTCTGCTTCTGATTTATTTATTTATTATTACATTTGACTGATTGCCGACACCATCCACCATTCACAGACCCCGCCCCCACGCGCCACATCCCATATATGACACTCGCACGGCCGTGCTACTGCCACATCCTCCTACCCGTTCCCCGTTCCCCCCTGGCAGCTCAAAAACTCTCATGTTTTATGAACAAGTTGATTGTCGTGTGCATCTATCTATCCCTCACCGTGCGTGTTGATTTTCGTTTTGTGTAGGCAAATCATATTATATCATATCATATATTATGCAGGATTCCCCAAAAAAAAAATAAATAAAAACCCCGGCCCAGAGATAGAAACCGAAACAGAAACAGAAACGGAATCAGATTTAGAGCTCATCTGATGGAATCCCCTCAAATCAGCTCAAATCATTGGGATCCCTGGCCCACACTCTCGCTCTCTGTGCAGCTCTTTGAATGATGGGTCAGTAAGTACATTTTGCAGAGAGCATTGCAGGGTAATGCGTGACAGATAGTTCTCCTATGAAATGTTTGTTATTAATATCAAGATCTTATGAGCTATAGAGAGATGGAAAATACAACTACATGTCCTCCAGCCAGAAACACCCAACCTTTTTGTAAATGGCAAAGATCCTGAAACTTATTTGGAAGATCAAGATCTTCGCATTTGGATTTGTGGATAAATCTTGACTACAGATCAGGGCTCCAGGACTTTATTGCCAGGAATGGAGCGGGGGGGAGGAGTGGGCCTGGGGCCATTAACAAAATCAACAGTCAAGACTCACACGCACACTCGTTATTCACCATTCAGCGCACTCACAGTTGTATTCACACGCACTTGCACACAGGGCAGCCAGCCAGCAGCCGTTCTACTTAGATGCAAGCAAGGCAGCAACAAAGGCAGCCACTCTTTCCGTCTCCCTCTCTCTCTCTGGGTTGATCCACCTCTTTCTGGGGACTCGGTCCGCTGGCTGGCTGGCTGACTGACTGTTGGCAACGATGTGGAAAATGTTACGCTACAATTTAATTGAAAGGATAATCAGGGGCACAGCGGACGAGCACTCATTCAGAGAAGGCTAGAGAGAGAGAGAGAGATGGGTATACGGAGGGAAGGAGACACACAGAGACAGAGAAAGAGAAAGAGAGAGACACGAACAAAAGGCAGCGCTAAAAGCTGGCTGCAAGCGAATGAATGAGGCAAATAGAAATAAAATAGCAAACGGTGGCAGCGACACAACATCGGCTTTTGTTGTACCCGTCAAGTGTCCTTTTTGATGAGGAGGACTCCGAGGACTTCCCAGACGAGTACTCTGTGGACGGAGAACGGAGGACGGAGGACGCAGGACGATGAGGACGTTTCGGGGTTGCTCTGGTAGACCTCGCTTGTGGCCGGGTACGTGAGCCCACAACGTGGCCGGCTTTGCTTCCTGTGCAGCGACGATCCTCGCCCCAGTCCCTGGGAGTGAGTGTCCTGTGGCGCAGGATTCGGCCGGCGAAGGGTTGTCGAATGGGACAAAAAAAAAAACGAAGCAGAGGAGATGGTGCTAGTGCTGGGGGGCGGGGGGCAGGAGTGTGCGATTGGCAAATGAAACTCAAATGAAATAAAATTAAATGCGTTGCACAAGTTGCAAATTCGAGCAACAATCAAAAGGATTCACGCTGCGTGTCCTGTTCCTCGCTGTGCCACAGCGACGGCAGCGAGGCAGCTCCGTCGAAGAGTGAAAAATGTAATTTTAATCGAATTCAGCTTCCCTTCCCTGACCTTCCCTCCACCCCTGGCCCTGGTCCATGCATAGTTTTTGATTCCCATTCAAGTGCTAACCTTATTAGTGCCGGAGGAGGACTCTACCCCTCTCCCGCTGCCCGTTTTCCAGGGCCTGATTCGTGTTGTGCCAACAGTCGCTGAGATGACGCAGCGGGCGCACATCACCCCAGACCCCCGCCACTACCCCTTCCCCTGGCCCTGGCCCTGCCCCTGGCCAAAGGCATTCTTCTGCGAGAAATGCAATTAACTTGGCCAGCAGAAGCAGCAGCAGCAATGACGACCCACCATTCACCATTCCTCCAACTCCAACCACGTAGCAGACCCCCCATCCCCATCCTCATCCCCAGCCCACACAAATCTCGGGCCTCGCATGGCGAGCACAATTAAAACAAAAGGCGTTCGTCGCTAATTAACATTGTTAGCATTAGCGGAGCTCTGGAACAAAAAAAAAACCCCAAGCCCCAACCCAATAAAGAATAGACAGGGAGAGTGGGAAAAAACAGGACTGAAGGGCAGCAACCGAGCTGCGATGATGATGACAAGGGGACACCCTCCGTTGGGGCAACTTTGACCTTTTCAAACCTTGTGCTCCTCGGCTAGAGCCGAATCATCGATTCCCTATAATCACACCACCTTCTACTGTATTCTCAATTCGGGATCAAAAGAATCTCAAAGAACAGACTTTTGACCTTAGAGATGGCCCTGAAATACAGCTTCATGACTGTTTGGGGAAGTCCGACTTTTTGACCAGAAATTAGAGCAAATTGTTCCCTATTTCAGAGATTTTAAACAGAATATATTAAGCAAAGATCTATTCTTAATCCTTTCAGATTTGATTAACCAATTAACGATACACGTATTTTCCATCGCCAGTTGGCCTCTCCATGAGTCTCCATGGCATGGCTCTCTTCCGCTCTCCCTCTCTTCAAGCTGGATCCTGCTCGTATCCTGAATGCTGGATACACATGTAAAATTAAATATGGTTTATTGTCAGAGCTAACCCGACCTTTGGCCCTCCGTATTAATCAACCTTCTGTGTACTTTCTCCCCCAACCGGCAGCCGGCAGTCTTCCCCACTTGTTTATTTATCGACTTGCCAGCAGTTTTGCACTCTGCCCCCTCACTGGGTCTCCCCCATTTGCTTTTCGGTTCGTGCGGCTGTTACTTGTAAAAAAAAAAGACGAGGGGGAACGTTGTGAGTTGCTGCGGCGACCGCAGCTCTACATTTATACCCGATGCTTAGTCAGTATGGGTCTGCTCCACCAGACGGTGCTAACATAGCACGACACGACAAAGAGTACGTGCGAGAGAGACATAAAACTATCACTATAATAATTTTGATTTTTATTTTTATAATTATTATTTTTGATTTTTATCGAATAACTATTATTATAATTGTTATTCTTGATTTTTATCGAATAACTATTATTATAATTGTTATTCTTGATTTTTTTGAATAACTGTTATTATAATTGTTATTCTTGATTTTTATTGAATAACTATTATTATAATTGTTATTCTTGATTTTTATCGAATAACTATTATTATAATTGTTATTCTTGATTTTTATCGAATAACTATTATTATAATTGTTATTCTTGATTTTTTTGAATAACTATTATTATAATTGTTATTCTTGATTTTTTTGAATAACTATTATTATAATTGTTATTCTTGATTTTCTTGAATAACTATTATTATAATTGTTATTCTTGATTTTTTTGAATAACTATTATTATAATTGTTATTCTTGATTTTTTTGAATAACTGTTATTATAATTGTTATTCTTGATTTTTTTGAATAACTATTATTATAATTGTTATTCTTGATTTTTATTGAATAACTATTATTATAATTGTTATTCTTGATTTTTATCGAATAACTATTATTATAATTGTTATTCTTGATTTTTTTGAATAACTATTATTATAATTGTTATTCTTGATTTTTTTGAATAACTGTTATTATAATTGTTATTCTTGATTTTTATTGAATAACTGTTATTATAATTGTTATTCTTGATTTTTATCGAATAACTATTATTATAATTGTTATTCTTGATTTTTTTGAATAACTATTATTATAATTGTTATTCTTGATTTTTTTGAATAACTATTATTATAATTGTTATTCTTGATTTTTTTGAATAACTATTATTATAATTGTTATTCTTGATTTTTTTGAATAACTATTATTATAATTGTTATTCTTGATTTTTTTTGAATAACTGTTATTATAATTGTTATTCTTGATTTTTATTGAATAACTATTATTATAATTGCTATTCTTGATTTTTATCGAATAACTATTATTATAATTGTTATTCTTGATTTTTATCGAATAACTATTATTATAATTGTTATTCTTGATTTTTTTGAATAACTGTTATTATAATTGTTATTCTTGATTTTTATTGAATAACTATTATTATAATTGTTATTCTTGATTTTTATCGAATAACTATTATTATAATTGTTATTCTTGATTTTTATCGAATAACTATTATTATAATTGTTATTCTTGATTTTTTTGAATAACTATTATTATAATTGTTATTCTTGATTTTTTTGAATAACTGTTATTATAATTGTTATTCTTGATTTTTATTGAATAACTATTATTATAATTGTTATTCTTGATTTTTATCGAATAACTATTATTATAATTGTTATTCTTGATTTTTTTGAATAACTATTATTATAATTGTTATTCTTGATTTTTTTGAATAACTATTATTATAATTGTTATTCTTGATTTTTTTGAATAACTATTATTATAATTGTTATTCTTGATTTTTTTGAATAACTATTATTATAATTGTTATTCTTGATTTTTATTGAATAACTATTATTATAATTGTTATTCTTGATTTTTATCGAATAACTATTATTATAATTGTTATTCTTGATTTTTTTGAATAACTATTATTATAATTGTTATTCTTGATTTTTTTGAATAACTATTATTATAATTGTTATTCTTGATTTTTTTGAATAACTGTTATTATAATTGTTATTCTTGATTTTTTTGAATAACTGTTATTATAATTGTTATTCTTGATTTTTATTGAATAACTATTATTATAATTGCTATTCTTGATTTTTATCGAATAACTATTATTATAATTGTTATTCTTGATTTTTATCGAATAACTATTATTATAATTGTTATTCTTGATTTTTTTGAATAACTGTTATTATAATTGTTATTCTTGATTTTTATTGAATAACTATTATTATAATTGTTATTCTTGATTTTTATCGAATAACTATTATTATAATTGTTATTCTTGATTTTTATCGAATAACTATTATTATAATTGTTATTCTTGATTTTTTTGAATAACTGTTATTATAATTGTTATTTTTGATTTTTATCGAATAACTATTATTATAATTGTTATTCTTGATTTTTATCGAATAACTATTATTATAATTGTTATTCTTGATTTTTATCGAATAACTATTATTATAATTGTTATTCTTGATTTTTTTGAATAACTATTATTATAATTGTTATTCTTGATTTTTTTGAATAACTATTATTATAATTGTTATTCTTGATTTTTTTGAATAATTATTATTATAATTGTTATTCTTGATTTTTTTGAATAACTGTTATTATAATTGTTATTCTTGATTTTTATTGAATAACTATTATTATAATTGTTATTCTTGATTTTTATCGAATAACTATTATTATAATTGTTATTCTTGATTTTTATCGAATAACTATTATTATAATTGTTATTCTTGATTTTTTTGAATAACTGTTATTATAATTGTTATTTTTGATTTTTATCGAATAACTATTATTATAATTGTTATTCTTGATTTTTTTGAATAACTGTTATTATAATTGTTATTTTTGATTTTTATCGAATAACTATTATTATAATTGTTATTCTTGATTTTTTTGAATAACTATTAATATAATTGTTATTCTTGATTTTTTTGAATAACTATTATTATAATTGTTATTCTTGATTTTTATCGAATAACTATTATTTTAATTGTTATTCTTGATTTTTATTGAATAACTATTATTATAATTGTTATTTTTGATTTATATTTAATAATAATTATTTTTGATTATTATCGAATAACTATTTGCGGACAGACAGACAGGGCTCAATGGACTCGGCTATTGATGCTGATCAAAAATATATATACTCTATAGGGTCGGAAACGATTCCTTCTGGACGTTACACACATCCATTTTCACCAAGAATCTAATATACCCCAATACTCATTTTGAGTATCGGGTATAAGAACCTGGAAAAAGTACGAAAAAAATGGGGGGGCCAGGCAGCAGCATTTATAGCTAATTTTCTTGTCATTGTTTTGACTTTTACACCTTCGCACCGCGTTGCCGCGTGTTTACCTGCAAATGTGGAGTGGAGTGGAGTGGCGTGGCGTGGGGGGAGCGGCGTTGTCGCATTGTTTGGCCATGTAAAATAATATTTTATTTGGCCTGTTTGCCTGCAAAGCTCCTGGCTAATGAAGGACAACCAATGAAGGGGGGACTGTTGTCCTGGTTGTTGGGGGCGAAAAAGGGTTTGAATGTCAGCAGCGAAGCCGTAGAAGAATATTTGAGCACTCCACTCCAGAGGACACCCGAGGCACGAGGATTGATGATGTGGAACCCCTGGCTGTACAAATAGTGTGCCATGTCGCAGTCCATAGAGCCCACTGGGCTGGAACTCCAGGCTAGAAGCTAGAGACCAGAGATTGAATTCTACAAGGCCTCTACAAGTTGAAGTCCATGGAAGGGATATCATCCGATGATCAATGGAATCCTCGATAATGTCTGGAACAAAGATGAGGCAAGGTTTGTGCAAGAATGGATCTCCTATAAAAATAAAATATACTCTTTATATCTACACCATTTACGAGTCAGTTTAAACACCCATTCTCTCTGCATTTCGTGTATTGCCTAACGTTCTCGAAAATCTGTAAAAATTCAGCAAATAGAGTTTACTCCTATTCTGCAAAACCTTAAAGCGGTTAGAAGTGACAAATGGCAAATTCTATACACAATTCAGAACCGTAAAAAATTTAATATAACAGGAGGTATTACATAAATATATTATATATACAAACATGTAATTGTTACATTTACCAAAAAATTCGTATACCAATTTCCATCTGATCTGATCTGATCTGATCGGATCTCGACGTGGCGCCACTATGTGTGTCCGCTCTGATTTATGTTGCAGTTGCTGCTAAAAACCAAAACAGCAGTTGGCCCTCAGCCTCATCCCGAGACTGGATTAATGGGAAGCACTTGGCAAAGTGAGTTGTCAATGCGGGGACGGGAACGAGGACGGGGCAGCAAGTGGCAAGTGGCACCTACGAGGAAACGGGAAACCCAACCCGAGCCCGAACTCGAACCCTAAACCAAAAACAAAACGCACACAAACACCGGACTCTCGAACTCGAACTCGAACCCATTTCCAGCTTATTACTTAATCAATATGCTCATTTGTTTTTTTGTTTTCCTTTAACTGGAAGCACTTTGCTAAAGAGTGATGTGAATGGAGGATGGAGGAGTAGGTTACATATTTTGACAGCATCGGGAGCAACACACAACAGCATGTAAGCGGACCCAAAATGTAATTGGAATCCCGAGTCCCAAGCAGCACCGAGTCCTGGGTGCTGTTTTTGGCGCGCCTCTGCTCGATTTGAATTCCAGCTTCGATCTCGATATGTCTATCGCTACCTGATCTATTTACCATCTAGCACAGATCGCTCCTACCAGCTCTGACAGCTGTTCAGATTTGGCAACTGTCGTTTGTCGTCTGTCGATTGTCGGTGACTGTTTCTGTCGGTCTGTCCGTCTGTCGCTCTGTCTGACGGAGGCAATTAGGGCAGTGTCTGGGACTCGTACTGGACACGGCATGAGGTCGACGGAATCAGCTGTACGTGTAGATAAGCAGCCTGCTCCCATTTCCAGCAGCACCACATGACAAAGAAGAGGAAAGGAAGGCGGTAAACGACAGCCAATGCTTGACCACTGGGTGCGCCAGATTGGCCTAAGGCTGCTGCTGCTAGTCATCCAACTTGACCGCGGAAGTGACCAAAAGTCGACCCAAGGGCCAAGGCGCATGCGCAACGGATTAAGCCCAGAGGGAATGAGGGGGGAATCTAGGGAGAGCGAGAATCGAGGGCATTGTCCAGGGCACGACCGCCTGGAATGAAGCTGTTAGGCCCGTCGATCCGCGCCCATTGTTTGGCGCAAAGCAGCAAAAACTTGCATCATAATTAAACTGTCGTAATTGCCGCCCCTGAGACGCGACATTTGTGCCCGGGCACGGGCACGGACCGGAGGGCTCCTTCCCCTTCTGTTCTGGAATCAACCTCAGCGGCAACCGCCGCACCGACAAAAGTTTCCATTGTACGCTCCTCTGTTCTGCTCTTCCGTTTTTTGAAACTTTACCAACATGCAAATAAAACACACTTGAACACTGGGAACCGGGAGACCTCGATTCAGATGCAGATACAGTTACAGCAGCAGATTCAGAATCAGAATCAGAATGAGCATGAGAATGAGAGTGTGGTCGGGTTGGACGTCTGCAGGATTAAGCGATACAAACAGCGGAATCGGAGGGAAGAAGCGCGGAAAGGGCGAGCACATTGCCGGAAACCCATCGGATAAACGACACAAAACTCAAAACTCACTCACGATAGTCGAGAGAATGCACAAGCACTATCAAATAAAATACAAATTAAATGTCCAACAACAATTGCAATGGAGCTCAGCTCTTGGGAATGGACGGTGATGGGAGATTGGCTTAGAAGTGGGACGCCAACTGTCAGAGCCAACTGGTGTACTGATGGGCTTTGAGGTGATTGTTCATCGAAATGTACTTGAATAACTTTTAGGAGAAGCACCATTGGATTTCCCATACAAAATCTCTTCATAATTCCTGCCCATATCTTTGATTCCGTTCTCAAACGAACCACTTTCCAGCTCATTTTGTTATTTCACTATTTTTAAAATCCTCTTCTCCATGTGCCATTTGCCACGGGGGCAGAGCAATCATTTTTGTATCGCACGGCCAATTTGATGACATTATTACGACCAACTGCACAGCAATTGTCCCGAGTGCTGAGTGGCGCGCGTTGGCCAGGACTTTGCAACATTCAGCTCCTGGTCCTGGTCCGTGTCCGGGTCCGGGTCCTGGCAAAAACCTGACTCGCACAACCATTTAGGGAGAACAAAATATATATCAAGAGAGAGACACAGTCACACAGGGACACAGGGACACACACAGTGTGTCCGTCCTTTTTGTTGTGCTCTCAATGCCCCGGCTCTGGCTTTGGCTGTGCCTTGGCATGTGTTGCTGAGCATGAAAATTGCAATTTTTCGCCAGATAATTTCAATTCAGAACTGCCCAAACCCAAACCCATACCCGTAGCCGTTGCCGTTGCCGAATTGGGTTTTATATTGGGAATAATGCTGCAATGTTGTTCGCCTTTTGCCGATTTCACACTAGCCGGGGACAATCTCGGCAATTGGCTGAATAGAAATTGATTCGTTGCACCATCATCGAGTCGGGCCTTGCTCCTTGGAGGATTGTCATTTTGTGGGGTCGACCGCAGTCGTTTGGCCACAGCGGGTTGCCCGGGACCGGATCGGTTCGCCTGCTGACGATCCATCGATGCTCCACGTGACGAGCGTATCGAAACGGTTGGACAATGCCTGGCGACGCTGGTAACAGGCCCCTGGGCACTTCTTGTACCGTTTATGGGCACAGTTTTTGCGCATTTGTCAGGTCCGCTCTCTGTGCATGGACGTGGCATGATCTGATCTGTTCTGTCCTGTACTGTTCTGATGTGATGTATTCATTCAATTTGCTACTGCCGATCATCGATTGTCCATTGTCGTTATCTGAAGTGCTAAGTGGTCGCATGTGACCAATTGGCAGAGAGCACAGCTGGCTGGCTGGCTGGCCGAAGGAGACTGGCCTGGCGGTGATTAGGGCACCACAAGAGCTTGGAAAATGACGTGTGAAGAAAATTTGTTTGGGAAACTATCTGATCATAGAGCGACGACGAAGGGACGACATCGTCTGGGAATGGCTTCTGAGATTTCGAATGAAGCGACTGGGGAATGAATCGACAGATCAGTTTAAGGTCTGTTGAAAAAGCATGATAAAAGTACACGATAAAGAGCCTCCTCATAGACAGACCAAAGTTCAAGACATCTAGGCACAGGATTGCCTGCCTCTCTGCCTCTCTAGATCAGACTCTCTCTGTGTCTCTCTACTTGTCATAGCCTCTTCTCTCTCTATCGGATAGGCAGAGACCATCTCTAGAATATAAAGAAATTTGCTGCACCTGCCAATTTGTGAATGCCCTCCACTAAATTGTGAATTGAATTCTGCAACTGCTCTAAATTGGATTGTGTCCCGATGCCAATTGAATATTTTGTGTACACATTTGTGTGTGGCGTGCAGGAAGACACCGTCGCAGAGACCCACCGATATTTATTTGAGCAATTTGAAGGGTAAAATTGAAAAATAGAAGAGGAAATGAAATGACCGGAAGTTAAATCAAACCAACTTGCCCAAAAGGCGAAAAAGTCAAGAAAATCAAAAGGCAAAAGGCAAAAATACATCGCATGCCGGGCACGTAAGAAACTAAACTAAATACAAATACAAATACAAACACGAATGCGAATACGAATACGAATCTTTTGCGAATAATTCAAATAAAATTTACACCTTGCACGAGATTGAGAGGGGGAAAAACGAAGGAGCCGAAAGGGGACAGCAGTCGCCTTTCCGTTGCCATACGAGTATTGATAGACTTTGGTCGAATGGTTGACCAAGGGACTACAAACGGAAATCCTTTTTCAATTTTCAATTTTATTTTATTTTATTCTCTCTCACACACACACAAACATCGCATCTGCTGCGAGTTATAGCCGAAGTATAAATTGAGTTGCTGGCCACTGAAGTTGATTATGGTCTACGCTTCAACGGATCTCAGCCAACAAATTTCTCTCGATTCGGTTAAAAAATCAACACCAGGCCAGCCAGCACTTTCTGGCCAGGACTACAGGACTAAAGGACTGCGCCGAGGAGGTCATGTGTGAGGAGGGTTCCCCTTCCTGTGGATGGGTCGAGTGTGTGGGTGTGTGGGGCTAAGCCCTGCGGCTCACATATCAGCGCGCATTAAAACAAAGTGGGCATCGATGTAGAACCCGAATCCGAAACCTACCAAATCCCCACCCAAGCCCCACCCAAACCCTAAGGGGGGTAACTAAATTTGCGCAAAACAAAAGAAAGTCGAAAAAAAATGTTTGGGGGAGGCAAAGAATATTGTAAAGCCAAGGGACACAGACGAGGGAATGCCCTAGGAAACAGAAAAATAGCAAACTTCAAGGTTTTGAAGTGCTTGAAGTTTCAGAAGAGGATTAAGTACTGATCGCTGAAGAATCTCGGAAGAGCAGCTTACATTCTATGGCATAAGACATCAATCAATCGCTTCTCCTTTATTTTGAAGCTCAGAGAACTACTCGCAAACCTCTCACGAAGCCCATTCACTCCGTGGAACGAGAGAGTGTGTCTCTTGGAAGGGGCCACAGCTCTGACCGTCAGAGAGCGGCTGCTTTTCACTTATCGGAAGCGGTCGGGGTCCAAATTATTAACGCTTAAAGCTCCAAATCCGATTTGTTGAACCCTGCCTAGCCCCAATCCCAGACCCAAAGGGATCCACACATGATATGCAAAGTGATGGCAGAGGCCGCAGCCGCACAGCTGCTGCAGGTTGCAGGGACACCGACTACGACTCTCTGGAGGATTGAGATTGGGCGACCCACAGACTCGGTGACTCGGAGACGGAAGTGGCAGGGTAGGGTGCACTTGAGGCGAGATGTCGCTGGCGCCGGAATTCGTGTGAAAAGAGTGTTTGAGCCGGCGATTGAGAGACCTCTTTGGAGTGTCAGCTTGCAGGACAGATAAGACAGGATGGGGACGGGTGACAAGAGGATTGTTCCCGGTGGGGGTGGGGGACCTGCACTGATCCTAAGTGAGGACAAGTGTCGTTGCAAGTGTTTGCGCAACATCCTGTGTCCGAGTGTTGAGTTCTCGGGCAGCACCGTGTCGCTTGTCGCACTCATTAATTGCATTTCGATAATAATTTCATGCTCGTTAACAGAGGGACTCATGCTGTCCGCTCGTCCGTTCGTCCGTTCGGTGTGTGAGAGTGTCCTGTGTGTGCCCTGCAAGTCTAATTTTCTGGCATATTAGTTACAGGACCCACAGCCGTCGCTTGTTATCGTTAAACAGTCGCTAATTAGACGCACATGTGTAACATGAAACCGCATTTAAGCGCCCCCTCCGTCCGCTCCGTCCGCTCATGTTTTCGGTGGAAGGTGGAAGGTTGTGGGATAGGGTGGAGGAATGATACCGTAACTGTAACTGCAACTGCAACTGAGAGTGCGACTGAGACTGAGACTGGAACAGGAGCACCACGCACCACCAACCACCACCGTCGCGACGGTCGTGTTTTTTGTTTTTTTTTTTGTTCCGGCGAAGCACTAAAACTGTCCCAATTGTATCGAAATTATACACTTGAACTTCTCGAACTTCTGTGCCCCGAGTTGTGCCACATTTCGTGCCTCCTTGCCACGGGTTAAGCGCGTCATTCGCAGGTTGGTCTGGGGGTCAGGTCACAGTCACAGTCACAGCTCTTTTGGACAATTTCTGCCCTGACAGACCCCTTGCCAAATACAATATATTGGCAGAAGTGTCAAGCGACCTTAATGGTGGGTGCGTATGGGAAAGTGTGTCTGGTCTAAAAAGAGTTCACGGGTTGCTGGATCTGTGCTACGATCCGAGGAATCTCTAGAGCGATACTTTGTTGGAGATTTGTGTAAAATCTTTATTTAATTAAGATATTCATCCAAAAACTGCTGACAAATTCTCAGAAATGTTTACTTTTCGATTACTCTTACTTTAAGCAGCTTTATGGTCAGTCTTTAAGATATTTTGCTCTCAAAATTATTTAAATTTGAAGGGAAATTGCTGCTTCAGGATATTTACAGAATTGTCTGTAACCTGCTTTGGCCAGGAATTTCGTGAGACTTTTCTTCAATAAACTTATACATGTTTGCCCCCTTTAATCTATTGGGCCAACAGCTGTGGCCAATGGCCGAAATTAAGCAATCCATCCCACCCATCCATCCATCCAGGCATCCATCCCCTCCAGAGTCGCGTCCAGACCTTCCCTTGATATTGTTTTTGTTTCAGGCATTTTCCGCCTTTTGTTTTTAATAAATTTCAGTGCAGGATGGGCCAGGGACAGAACCACGGCCCGGGCAGGACATGACGATGGTGGCCATGATAAAGCCGATGATGTTGCTGTTGCTGTTGCTGCCTCCGAGCTATGGCTCCTCTCCTCCATTGTTATTTTCGTCGGGCGACATTTGCATGCCTCATTTGAGGACAAGTTCCTCTTCATTTATTTATTTTATTGCGGCCTCATTCGCGTTATGAACTCAATGGGCTGTGGACATTATTTTAATAATTGCACTCGGCTCTCTCTCTCTCTCGCTCGCTCGCTCGCTCGCTCAACAGAACAACAACAACGAGCATTCAATCCATTTCAATCCAATCACATCCCATCCCTCGCCTGATCCCAGCCCCAGCCCCAGTTCCAGCTCTGAAATGTTGTTTTCCCTCTCTTTATGGCTCGCATTCCATTGATTTTCATGGATTTCTCGTAATAAACTTTTGCTGTATTGTACTATAATTTTCGTACAACATTTGCTCCCCGCCCTCTCCCGCTTTTCCTGCTTTCTGCTGAAGAAGATATACACATGTACAATAGTCTGTAAGAATATACTATGGATGCCATCAGTAGGTGATAATCAGCCGGAAGACATGCCGTCTGAGGAAGAACCTGCTACCTAGAGGAGGCCCAGGCCCATACAATCCCAGGGCTAAGCTTACACATTCAAGTAGTACTTTGTGGCCGTAATTTATCTTGAGTGGATCAATTGGGCGAGCCCACAGAACAAGAGCCAAAACAAAGGGCCATCGATCGATGGAGGCTATGATCCGCCAGCTCATAGATCGCATCGGTTCGGCTTTGGGCCGGATCGTATGACTGGGCGAGCGAGAGCAGGTTCCTTTGTGGCCGGGTGTGCTTTTGTTGCTTTGTTTTGTTTGGTCGCTGGGCGGGGATTAAGACAAGTGTCGGTTGCACAATGGCCAGGCGATCCATCCATCCACCCAAACAAAGGACCTGCACGATCTACGGCCTGCGATAAAGGATTAGCCCTTGGTCCCACACACACCGGCCCACGGACCTCGAGAGACAGCCAGTCTAGCGCGCATCCTCTCGTCCACATTAGGCCTAAGTGCGGCTTAGCCAAATGCTAATAGATTTGCTAATGTGAAAGCCCCGGCCACACATGGCTCATGTGAGCCTCTGTCCTGTCCTGTACCGGCTCCTTTCTCATTTCTCCTTGAGGCTTAGCCCAGGCCCTCCACTGGCTTTTATTGTGTGCCGCCTTTTGTGGGAACGCAACTCCATTGTTGCCACAAATTGCTGAACAAAGCAAAGCGTAGCGCCGGCGCTGCCATCGATCCCTACGAGACCGAGAGAGCCTACAGCCTACAGCCTACAGCCATCTCCCTCGTTCTCACACCCCACACCCATTAATATTTCAATCACTAAAATATTCGGAGCAAACTAACAAATCGGTGTAGCGTGTCCGACCATTCCATTTGACCATTTTGTATTCATGGCATAGGATTTGCTGGGGGCACTCAACAGGAGTACTATACAATACACACGATTCCCTCGCTTACCAAAGAGTCCATAAACGACAGCGACCTGCTCATGCTCTAGAACTCGATTGTACGCCATAACAAAACTTAAGTGAACTTTAATGTTTGCCCTAATATATCTTCCTGAATAGACATCTTATGGCAACTAATTTTACATCAATTTAAAGACCATACATTTCTCTACTTAATTCTTTTTAAGGGGTACATAACCCATTCTAAAGATGGTCGACCAGGCCTACAACTTAGTTTTCGTGTATTATCCCGAGCTGCCATGCCAGTTCCTTAAAATCATCCTAGTAATATATGCCACTGCTTCCTAGGGTATGGGGATGACGGGGTTTTCCTCCTCCATTCCGGGGCTGGCCAGCGTGCGTGCTTTTTTTATGGCATCAGTGCTTTTTGCATCGGGTTTTTATTCGCTCCGGCCCGGTCCGCCAGTTGGCACAGCTTCATTGGGCCCCACTATGTTTCTAATCAGTGCAGCTTCCGTTGCCAGCTTCCTCTGCTCCACAGCCAGTCCTTGTCTCTGCCCCTGTCCCTGTTCCATGTCCACTGGCAGTTCTGTCTAACGACCTGCCTGTGCGGGGCGTCAGTCAACATAGAGCGATATTTGTCAACAAGCGGAACTACGAGTATAAATATGCATGCAATGCACGGCAAAGGGCTCTGGGACTCTCGTATAAAGGCAGACCAAAGGCAAAAAGGAAAATTTGATATGGGAAAATGGAAATGCCAGGGGAAACGGGATGCCATCGCACTAGGCTTTGATTCGGTCTCTAGGAGACTGCCCGGACTGCATTTCATACCATTCAATTCCTTAAATGAATTTGTCCACAAGCACACACACACACACACACACACACGAAAACTCGTCTGTTTAAGAGTCCAACTCAAATTCAAAATGATCTAAAACCAAAAATACGAATCCGCAGAAAAAGCTCAAAAGGAAGCTCCCAGAAGAAAGCTCCAGAACGTCCGGCAGTGTTTGAAAGTGTTTGACAGATAATGACAGGTCACAGACCTGCCAACTCGATGAATGAACGAAAAGGTCTGACTTGGTAAATTTTTGATCATAGTAGCCCTTGAGTTTGTAATTCCACTTTGAACTCACTTGAACAGCATTGTATTACAGTTCATTTGTGTTCGTTCGTCTGTGAAGTATTATTCGAGTTCCCCAAAAACGAATCTAAAAAAATCCAAAATAAAAGTTGAAGCAAACTTCATACATATACATATACATAAGCAGCCGTTAACATGTCCCGCCAGATGGATATGCGAGAGGCTATTCTCTCCACAGCCTTAAAGCGCTCCCTCCTATACGGTTAGTATTTTCAGTGCGGTATTGAAGATAGTCCCAGGCAAATAGCGGGTCGGTTTCCTTGTCCCTTCAGATTCGCAGCGTAAAATGAAGTTCCTGGATATCGTTGTGGTGCAACCAGAGCGGCCTGAGAAGCCTGAACGCACAGCCCATCAGCCCAGGGAGAGGTCCAAGAGCTCAAACAGTATTGATCGCATACTGTGGGAGGAGGAACCAGAACCATTGGATCCATACACAGAGCTCCTGCCATTGGGCCAAAAGTCAGTGGCCATCTGCAAGGAAGCGTTCTTCCAGCAGAAGGCCAACAATGGGTTCGGTAAACCGATCAAACCGTTCTCCGGCCCCTGGCATAATGTGCAGCCGAAAAAGCTGTTGGAGGAGCTGATAGCCGTAACAAACCCCGAGGCGCCCAAGGAAGCCACTCAGCTCGAAACGAATCTAGAGGCGGAGGAATCACAAGAAGACAAAGCGATTGAAAATCGCATCAATGAGGCCATGCTCTACTTCATGGAAGCGTCAAACCCTTTGATAGACGACCAATTGGAACTTCTGTCCAAGATTATGCACTCCAAAGACGATACGAACCAGCAGCCAGAGGAGCAGGATCAAAATATGGTTAAACGTAAGAAAAATAAGAAGAAGCCCCAAAAGCGGAACCGCAAGAGGAATAAGGGCTATATACCAAACAAGGATAGCACTTTGGACTGTCCTGAGGAGGTTAATGCTGAGTCTGCTTCGGGGCAGACCGCCAACCTGGACCCTGAAGGCGATGACAATGACAAGACCCTGGACACAGGCGCCAGCATTGAACCCCAAGCAAACCCCGATTCCGAAGAAGCTGGACCCATGTCTTTTTCCCCAAAGGTGGACGTGGACACAAACGAGAAGCCCAACAACTTGGAAGCCAAAGATGAAATTGTGGTGGATGCAGCTGGAGAGCAAGCTCGATTCGACACCGAAGAGGGGGATCCACAGATTCCCTCTTTGCATTGACACTTTACAATCAATTTTCACATCTTTTGGCCATTATTGTCTTAAATTCTAGTTATGGTCCGCTGTTTAAACGCCTCTGAGAACAGTTGATGTGTCTTTGCTATGGGTTCAGGGGTTCGCTATTCTTGACACTGTGGTGTGGGTGTAGGGGTACCACAGCCACTTCCGTTCCGTTCCGTTCCGTTCAGGCATGTAAATCACGGCGGAAGGGCCCCACGTTTGAGCTGTGCTGCCATCTCCATCACCTGCCTACAAATGACACTTGCAAATCCACTCAATATTGAGCGTTCGCGTCACCCTGGGCAACAAGAGCAGAGCCATTCCGTGGGGAGGTGGGCATGGAGTAAAGGTAATGCAAATGTGGAGTGTGGAGAGGGTTAAGGGTAAGTCTAGGCAAAAAAGAAAGTCATAACGAGGCAGCGGCAGCGGCAGAGGCAGGGAGAGCAAACAACCAACAACCAGCAACCGACAACCGGGAATCGGGAACCGGGAACCGACAACACATAAGCCGCCATGTTACGGATGCGAGAGTGCAGCAGCAACAGCCAACGTTGCACCTCCATGGGGCTTACACATACACATATACACACACAGAACACACAGGAAAAAAGCGACGCGTTTCGGAATTGGGAATCGGTTGCTCTTGGGGCAGGAGATGGAGCTCTTGGGGCAAAAGGCAGACTAGACCGAAGCGACTCATGGGGACAGCAGGAGAGCCGGCAGGAAAACGCCGCACAAACATTCATTCTATCAAAACAATTCAGGATCAAAAGGTTAGCCCATCCACCGAAACTCAAGCATAAAAAAACGGTGTCAATTCTTACCTTTTTCATATGTAAATTAAAGCATTTCCGTACTATGCAACCGATGATATGATATGCCCATGCAGTCTCAGTCCTCGTTGCCTTCTCGCTAGTACTGACTCGTACTCTTCTTTTGATTCTTTCTGTCATGGAATTTTCTCAGTGGCCTCTGGTTATAATTCCTCCTGTTGCTGGCCTTTCAAGCAATTTGGCTAAGACTGAGGCTGGAGCTGGGGCTGGGAGCTAAGACAGAAAGCCAGCCGATTCACTTTCAACACGATTCGATGGACACAAGTAGTGCGAGTACGTACGCTCTTGGCCAGTAGCTTTTAAGCATGAAATAGCAATGCGAGCCGAGTCCAGCTCTTGACCCCATCTCTGCCCCATCCTCTCCAGCAAACTCCGGAGGGTCCATCCATTCATCTATCCGTCCATCGGTCCATCCATCGTTCGGTGCTTCAGCCAGGACGCATACAAATCACACTAAGCCGAATACGTCAGGGCGGTGGCAGAGAATGGGAAAGCGAATAGGGATAGAGATATGGGGAGGGCTGGGCTTTGGCTTTGGCTTTCCTTTGAGTGCTAGCTGGCTCAATATCACAGAAAAATACCCGCAAAAAACTGGAACCCGTCAAGGAGAAGAAACAAAAAGGAGCAGCAGCAGTAGCAGCAGGAAAAAACCAAAACAAGTTAGGAGCGTATTGTGGCAAAGTGTTGCGACCGCCAGATACCCCCGAAAGTTAGAGCAAATGAATCGATCGTCCTTCGACAGAGACTCTAAAATGCGAAGACATTGCATAAAGAAGAAATTACATTTGAATCGCTTCCTGCTCGGGCTCGTCTGTTAGACAATGCCTACGGCGACTGAGTCGGTCCCGGAATCCAACAACAATATGCACAAATGTCTTTTTTAAGGCGATTTTCCGCCTTAGATTGGTCCCAATCTACAGTACTTTTCCTGGGCGTGGCACAGATTGAGGTGAAGAAATATTTGGCAATAGAAAATCGTAGGTAATCCATGAAGCTCCATCCATTCGAATACACCCCGGCACTCGACTGCTGGCAGGGTATTAGCCGAAGAGCAGAAGCAGAAAATGGCAAAAAGGAAAAACAGAAGCTGGCTTGACTACAAAACCCAAGTCGGAACGGATGCGGCATCAACATCATCGACAACATCGGCATGCTCAGGAAGCAGTGTGGCAGTGGCAGTGGCAGGAACAGTGGGGGCACTGGGATGGATGTGCAAGGATTGACTTTGACTCCTGCCGAGCCATATGTATATCCTGTTTGTGCAGAGATTTGGCTTTGAGCTATGGATATCGTTAGAGATTGCCGTCGCTGGCTTTGTGTGCCCAGCCCCCCGCTCATCGATTTGCACCCTGGACGGACGGACGGAAGGGTGGGATGCCAGAACGTGGGCATGAGGGGGAGCCGGACCGGTGTAGAGGAGCTGCTTCCAGTGGTGGCAACTTCGAGTGTCGTGTGCAGCAAGTTTACAAGGCTGCAGCGCCGCACTCTCTTTTTTGTGTTGCTGCAGCCCCACTTCCCGAAGCCCAGCATAGAGGCTGTTGATGTTGCCGTTTTTTAATTACATCCTTCACTGGGAATCAGTTCACGTGGGGCCCCAGTCGTCTGAGGGATGGCACATATCAAGCATACGTCGTGTATGACGACGCGCCTCTGGGGGGCGGCAGGAAAAAAACCAAACCAAACCAAACCAAAAACTTGTACAAATGCCATGGTTTGGCTTTGGCCTATCTCTACCTCCTGCTCTTGTCCTCCCGCCTCTTGTTCTTTCACTCCCCCAGCTGGAGCTCGGGCTAAAGCTTCGTTAGTTTATTGTGAAATTCCAATAAATGCAGTTTAAACCAAAGCCTTGCCAACGATCGGCAAGGTACAAAAAAAGAACTACAGCACAACAACAAAAAAACAGGAACTACAGGAGCACAGGGGAAAGAAGGAGACCTCGACCTACCTCCCAGAAGATGAAAAAACGAACGAGTAAATCGTAGAAAATCGGAAAATTGGCCCCGCAATGTGGCAGCAGGACAGGGGATTGGTAAAAGCTGGGCAAAGGGCTGTGATGACTGTTTGATGGTTCCGCCATGTGGAACACCAAATGCCGCTACTCAGAAGGGCGAATATAAGGGTCCTGTAAGATTTTAATTGTGGCGTGATATAGTATAAAATATGTCGTACATGTATGTATATAGCTACCAAATATATGTAAATATCTGCAGTGTCTGCAGGGTATTCCCAGAGTCGGCACAGATCGGTTCAAGCAGGTAACTCGCCCACACAGGACTCGGTTCAATTGTGCAAGGGATTGCCACGATGCCGATGCCGATGCCGTGAGATGCTGAGCGATACAGAGCGATGGGAAGCGATGCGCCAAGGCCATCATGACGATGATGATGATGGTGAGCGGCTCCATCAGGGTAACGATACGGGGACGGCTCCATCCATAGAGCCAGTTGTCGGATGGATAGCGGAGGTGGTGGCGATGGCGATGGCGGTGGCAGTCGACAAGGACTTTCTCTCTCTCTCTCTCTCTCTCTCTGTCTCTGTCTCCTCTTCCTTTGGATACTCTAGGTACTTGGGTACTTTGGGGATTTCGTGCAGATTTACATGCAAACAATCAAGATACGCCCGGGCTTTCAAGTGCCCCGGAGCCGGAGCTGGAGCCGGAGCCGGTAGAGCACACAGAACAGAGCTCCTGCGACCTCGCAACTCGCTTCTCAGGGACTCGTGCCAATACGTCATGTGTGTCCCAACAGCGGCTTACTCCCGGCTCCGGGAGGAGTTATGGCTATGGGAATGGAAATGGGTACGGTCTCGGGTCCGGATCTGGGTCCGGGCCGGTGCCCGGGCTCTGCTCGAAGCTGGGGTATGGGTTAAATGCTCCCGGTGCACGTTCCGTTTGCTTTTCACATCTTTTCACCTTTGATTTGCCATCGTGTTCCGCCCATCTCCTTTTCCATTCGCATTTCGATTGTCGTTGTGCCTTCCCTTCGATGTCCTTCGCCTGTTTGCCCTTCTTTTCCTTTCCTGCCACTGCCACTGCCACTGCGTGCCTCTGGTATCGCTCTTGATATTTCGCAATGTTTGTTAAATAAATATCTCTACACATGTTCCGATTACAGTCCCAGTCCCAGTCCCGGTCCCCACTCAATCACTTTGCATGTCTCTGGGTCTGGAAGTCCCTGTTGGAGCTTGTTATTTTTTGGTTGATATTATTGGTTTTTAATTCAATTGCTACTTACGTATGTTAAATGTTCTCTTTGGGGGATTACTTGGCGTTGTCTGTGTCCTGACAGCCCGGCCCCCACTCTGGCTGCCTCCCCCTCCGCAGAGTGACGCTCTCTGCATCCTTATAAATGATAAATGAGAGTTAATTATTTAATGTCTGTCACCCAGTGGCTAACACGAGGCTAACCCACCCGCTGAAATGCAAATTGCCATCGTCACATGTTAGCAGCTGGACTTGGACTTGGCTTTGGCCATGGACATGGACAGGGACAGGGAGAAGGACAGCATGAGGTTGTAGTACCCATCTCACGGTGCCGTGTGTAGCACAGTTAACCCAAGTGACACATACAACACACAGGGACACAGCAGCAGGACATCGGACACTGGTCATAGGACCTCGGACAACTAGACGAAGCCAGACTGTTGAAAACAACTAAAAGGAAACACCACCGACATCAGCATGGGGTTGACAGACGTTCGAATACCCTGCAGATTTGTAATCTACAAGTAAAGATAAATGGATATAATTATCGAAACGAAAGATCAGATATGTAATGGGAGGCCGTACTTCTCATTCACAGGAGGCTCCACCTTGTCCTCCTCTGGCTCGGATGGCTACTCCAGCTGATGCTCCTCCTTTGGTCGATGGCTTGCTCAGGGTCCTCCTTGCTCAATATCTTTGCTTTAATGTTTTATCTAAAAAAGAAAAGAATTTCGTTTGCTTGTCAGTTAATGCAGATTTGCAATTTATGTTTTTTTATGAGTTTCCAATGCCACCCTTTGGCATCAAATCCGCCCTCCCATAGATCCCCAGCACCATCCCCATTCTGTAAATATGGCCGCCAGCTACTCAGTGGGTCAACAGCTGGTCAGCTGGGAAAACCGCTTTTGGGGGAGGCATCTCGCAGAGTGGCCGATCAGTGCGCATGCCTCGATTCCGATGATGATCTTTGGGGGTAGGTCAAGTCATGGCCAGGCGAGAGTCCCATCCGATAGCCGCTATCTTTCCAATGGAAAAGGTCCAGCTGGGCTTCAAGGTCTGCTCATGCAAATGCAAATTGAATGACATGGAGCACGGCTAGTCGCCCCTTTCCCCTTCCTGCCTTCTCCTGCCAAATCCCCTGCCATGTCAAGGGGCTGCGCTGGACTGTGAAAAGAATTAGAACTAAGACGGGTGGATTTGCTGGATTCCAATGTTTTTCGCCCCCGAGCAGGACAGGACACAGCCAGGCTCTGACTCCGGCTCTGACGCGAACGGGCTCTGGCCCGGACAATGGTCAGCCGAGTATCCATTCCGGCATTCTCCTGCTGCTGGTGCTGCAATATTTACGACTTTGCCGCGCGCATTATCATTAATTTAGCAGATTAGCAGGACCTGGGGGGAGACGCAGAAGAGGAACATCAAAAACCACAAAACCGCCTCGAAAATATTGTGCAGACGAGCACACAGACAATGGGCACACAGTGGAGGAGGGAGGGGTCTTGGAAAGTGTTGAGCGTATTCCAAGAATTTTAATTGAGCTGTAGCCCCGAAGATCTCTGACTGCTGGCTGCTGTCTGCTGACTGCTGACTGGTGCGTGATTTAAGGCAAATCCCAAAAACCGTGATAATCGACTTTGATGCCCGACTGTCGCCGCCGACATTGTCGCCTGCCTATCTGCTCTGCTGACTGCTCTCCTCACTGCTGGTTTGCATTGCATTTGGAAATGGTATAGTGGACAACAAAAGACATTCCCCAGATAGACTGCCGAATGGCGGACAGACACACACAGATATCCTGTTGTTTTTCCAGCCAACATACTCCACAAGATATTGAGAGCAGAATGCAGACAGAGACAGACAGAGATTGCCAATGCCCAACCCATGCCTTTTATTATTACGACAGCGAGCGGGCGACCGAGTCCGAGTCTGAGTCCCAGTCTGAGTCCCAGTCCGAGTCGAGCGATGACACTTGGGTGCAAACGAGCCGATTATTGCCGCCTGATAATGTTCTAATTGCCCTGCAGCGATAGCGACAGCTAGTCCAAGCCAATTCCAACTGCGTCCAAGCTTGGTCGAGTCCAAGACCGAGGAGTCCCGGCCAGGACAGGACAGGGCTCCTACTGTTTGGGCACTGCGCACTTTTCATTTTTGGCAAAAGGACTTGCTTCGAACCTGGACTCTGTGTAGTTGCAGTTGTCCTTTGTCACGATGCCGGACGGCACGCTGAGTCCTCAATCTCTGTGCTCTGTGTCTGTCTCCCTTTCTCAGCTTATCGCTATTGTCGTCTCGTGTGTCGGTAGGTGTTTTATTTGCCAAATGCATCCGACAACGCCCCGGGGGCTGGGGTATCCGTGTCCGTGTCCATGTCCATGTCCCTCCAGAGCACTTCATTAGTGTGTTTTCTGTACGTGGACGAGAGCAGACGAGAGGTCCTTTTCAACCGTACACCATATACGGTCTACCGTCAGCGCTTAGCCGCCTATCGCTGACCGCAGTTGGTCACTTTCCCGGAATCACTGGCAGTGTCGGCGGGTCCTTTTATATGTCGCCAAGCCATGAGAATTGATTTCACATTATTTTTCACCTTTCCCTGGTTCAATATTCGATTGAATTGCCGCAATCTCAAGTATGGCAAGCACCTTGCGGATATATGGTTGTACCTTGTAGTCTGTGGACCATCTGAAAGTACTTTCGATGCAGATGCATAACCTTTAGCTCTTGATTTTATCCCTCGATTTTGGGATCTTCTCGTGCAGCGTATTACTGCCGCCACTTTGGCAGCCCTTAAATGAAACAAAACCCAATCAAAACTGTACATTAGCATATAATATTGAATATATATATGTATTCACATTGTACTTACTATTGGTAACAGTCGAAAGCTGCAGCACTAAGTGGTTTCAATGTTCCAATGAGACTGCAAAGTCGAATCGGACGTTCGTTGCCTTCAGCATCCTGTTGCACCTGGGAATAGAGACTGCTATAAATATATCCAGATTCCCCACACACCGCTTACGGCTTTGGAAATTCCTGTAACATCCGCTTACCTTCAAAGCTATAGCCAAAAGCAATGATTCAGTGGAAAATCCTACTTGTATGTGCAACGCGTGCCCCTTGCAGACTCTACCAAGGGTGTAATCGACGCTTCCTGCAACGCGGCACTTCTCGGGGGAACTTCGTGCTCGAAAAAAACTTTACCATTAATATAAACGACTCTGCAATATCTGTTGTTCCTTCTGGCTATAATTATCGTCCAATGGGAACCACATTGGATATCTAATAGACACGGTCACTTTATACGATGCACGCTAAGCTCTCCACTTCCACCAAAAATCGAATACGCCCGTATACTCTTCGAATATATGCAGTTCTTATTGGCAGTAGGGTTAATTTTGATCATTTTGTCCGACTAAGTACACAATTTACACCAGCAACTTTTTACGAGGGAATCAATCAGCTGTTCTTTGTCCAGCCTGTGCTTTGGCCATTCGCATGTTAACGTAAGCGCGCGCGATGCGAATATCGTATGTCAGAATGTGTTACCAAAACGTTTAATTAGTACATATGTATATTAAGTTACTTTCAATGTTTTAAAAATCTGTTTTAGTCTGTACGTTGCGGCTGCAGTTGCTTAGTTTAGGAAAAATACCGAAATCAATTGAATGGCGATAATATATCGATAATGAAAACGCCTAGTAGTTGCTAGTTGCTCAGCACTGAAAGTGGATTATCATTCTGAGAAAAAATATTAATTGAAAATTAATTGCAAATTTCAGTTTGTGGCAGGCGAAAACCAATCAATCAGCATATTTCCGAGTGACCCATTGTGTTCCCAGAGTTCTTTAATAAGTCGAACCAATTTCAAAACGGTAAGCTACCAGACGGGCCAACAAGAACTGCCTAAAGGCATTAAGCTGAGTCACTGTTGGCTTGTGCAATTCGTGTAGTTTCGTTTATCAGAAGATTTGTATTATTCTGCAGGGTTCGAGAGTAATTTAGAAATGAGTGCGGAGAAACAATCTGGTGACGATGTGCCGAAGCTGCCCGGACCATCAATTGACGATGACGAAAATTGCTCTATTTGTCTTATGGACAAAATTGAGCCGGTGACGATGAAGTGCGGACACAGTTTTTGTTTTGAGTGCCTCAGCCGAGTTTTTCAGCAGCCTGTTTCCCGTTGGAGTAGCCCTCGGAAATGCCCACTGTGCCGCAGCGCGATCTCAATGGACGATGCTACCGTCAAGATCTCCAAACCAAACTAAAGAACACGTATACTGTATATGTACATATGTATTGGCTTCCAAAATAGATGTGTAGTATATACGGTATGCCCATGGGCTACTCCCAATTGTGCGAGCAGAGAGTTTAATTGGTGGGTAAATGGTGTATATGGGGGATAGCAAATGTCCAACAAGATTTGATTTTTATCGCAAGTATATTTGAATTTTATTGCGTACCAAATTCTCGATACAATCGCCGGGCCATAAAAGCGACTGGAGCCCTGGAGCCAAGCCAGGGCAGGACATGGCCGGCCAGGCCATACCGTCACGTAGTCGGGCAGCTAAGCTACACTGTGACAAAAGGACAATCTCAAATCAAGTAGGTAAAGTGTTTTATCCAAGCAGCAAAGGCACTCATCAATACTTCAATTGCAGAGACATGAATCTGGAAGCAGGCATCATTCGGGAAAGCAACGATTGAAAGGAGGAACAGGTGTTGAGTTCAAGCTCAAGGACCAGGAATTCGTCAGTGAATATCTTAGCCTTCTTATTAGCTTCTTAAGGGAATACTTTGTAGAACCAAGACTGGGACTAGGGGCAATTCCAGGCAGTTATAATACAGAACAGAGGGCTTATTTCGAGCTCACTAGCAGCACCGCTCGGAGTCTCTTTGGGAGCTGTAATGTACACATTTTCTGCCACTGTAGACTTGGCCAAAACAGGGATAACAAGCAGCAGTAGCAGGAGCTCGAGCGGCACCATTTCTTGGCCACGTTGGCGTCATTTTCCACGCAATAAAATAAACATTCAAAACGAAATCAACTTAAACGCTCCACGTGGACCCGCTGCACCCTTCTGCGCGCCTTGGGGTCCCAGTCTCAGCTCCAGTCTCTGTTCCAGTGCCCCATCCAATCCAACCCAATGTGGCACATTTAATTTTATGCTTATTTTTATGTCACTCTTCTTTATTTTTGCCCGGACTGAAAGGGGTCCGGAACGTCCACCCCCAGGGGTCCTCCCTGCAGTGGCCAGTGGCCAGTGGCCGCAAATCCCTGGACCCCGGCTAATAGTTTGGGCAAACAGCAGTAATCGTGGGCAGGGAGGGGCGGGGCAGGGCAGGGCAGGCAAAGGGTTGATTTAATAAGTTGAACCGATTCGATTTCTATTATCTGCTGCCCTGATGTGTGCTGTGCGGGACCCAAATCAAATGCGTATTTATCGGGACTTAAATGCGATGCGATGCGATGTGAAGCGAGGGAGATTGAAGGAACACCCACGACCCTCGGATAGACCTAAAGTGCCCTGGCCACAATGGGTTCGGTTCTCATTTCGGGGTTTGGGGTTTTCAGCAGCAGTAAACAATCGTAAAACGTCTCGAACTGAACCAAAATGAGACAATGAGAGGCAGAGCATACAGGAAGAGGAAACGACATTGAGCAGCGGGCTAACTCCGACTCCGACTACCGACCAAGACTCCAACTCCGTGTGTGGTGACATCATCGCCTTTGACTAAACAACAATTACACAGGACCGTGGACCGTGGACCGTGGACTGTGGACACAATGCCGCTGAATGGCTGTTACCATTTTCTTGGCCTTGATTGCTTCATTTGCCAGAACACAACAGTGGCCCAAGTGCTAGTCTCTAGATGAGTTATGGCGGCTCATCCTCATGCCACACCATCATACCATCGTACAATGGGATCAGCAGTGTTTGAAAGATCGTCATTCTTGGCTTGATTTATACTGCGGATGCGTCTGGCATTTGGAAGCCGTTTGCAAGCCTCATAAATGCCCCGGCCCCCCCACTGCACATTTTTTGGCAGCTGGCTGCAGGCTCATCCTTAGAACTATACATTCATGGGATGTTACGAGCAAGCCATGTCTATTGTTAAACTCTATTAGGGCGAGCTCTTAACTCTAGTTAAGCCCCCTTTTTATAGGTAATTTCAAAGCTTTTGCAGGTATGGTTTCTGCATGGGAAAAATTAAATATTTATGTGCATTTTTTCAACAGTTTTTTACTACAAAGCGTCCGTTTTCAATATGGACTCAATAAAATATATATGTACGTACATAAGCTGTAATTTTCTTTACTTCAAGGACTTACTTAAGGATTGGAAAAATATTGGCAGCATATTAATGGTTGTACTGTACACCCAGAGAAAAAAACCTGTGAATCGAATGCTAACGCTTGGATAGAAATATTTATACTAGAGCCCTGCTTGAGTCCACAGTATTCGAATCCTTACGAATCCTACCTTCAGTCAAACTCGAATCTCCCCGAATCTCTGAGCTGATACAAAATATTATACGAAGCTCGTGTTTCACGGTGAAAAAGTTTTACCGAATATTTTTCTCTAATTTGGCGCAAAACAGTCTCTCTCTTGATGCATCTGAAACTCATTTTGTTCAGTGTAAAGCAAGAAAACGTACGAAGGCACACACGAACGAAGCGAATACCGAATCGATTCGGTGTCAAATGGTGTCTCTGTTCTCTCAGTGTTGCTGGCAAGGCCTTTTTTTTGAGTGCATGAGATGTAAATATATTTCAAATTTGGTCTCTCTTATTATCGAGAAATATCTGCTGCAGAGGAATCTTCTGCCAACTCGGGGCCACATGAAATAGTACATCAATTGGAACGTTTGGGGCTGGGCTGTGCATTGCGTTTTGGTTGGGGGTGGGTGGGATCTGCGTCATTTTCAAATTGGTCTGCGGTCCGTGGCGTCGTCCTGGTCCCCCGGCATGTTATGAAATCCAGAAATTCGAACAACAAATGAATTTTATGTGCTCGCATAAAAAGAAGCAGAGGCAGCGGCAGTGGCAGAAGGCGGGGGTAGCGGGAAAACGGCAAATCAAAAAATCAAAACGATAAAAATGGTCCCCTGACCCCCTCATGCACACAAACACACACACACATATGTGGGGGTGGTGGGGGGTCAGGCAAATTGTCTAATGACATGCCGAATTTATGATTTTCGGCTGTGATTTCTCTTCTCTCTTTTCCACTTTTCAACTACCCACCACCCACCCACGTCAAGCCCCACGTCCGCTTAAGTATGCTACACACATTTTTTTGGGTAACCCTTGCCCTTCTGGCGCCCGCCCCTCCGCATCACACACAAGCCCATAAATTCCATAAATTGTTGGGCTATTATTTCTCGTGGCTGTCAACGCAATATTGCAGGCAAATTGTCCTGGACACCGACAACAACACGGTCGAATGGTGCGGCGGGGGAGGGAAATCCAAACGGGGACCGAAACGCATTTCAAATATGTTTTTAACGAATTTTGTACTTTATATATTGTATAAAGATGTATGTATGTGCCTCCAGCAGTTGTCACAACCCTTTAAGAAGTCTGGGGAATTGTCTCTCCGACAATTTAAGGTCCAAGTGCGTGTTAAACAGAGTTTAAAGATTTCTTGGCTTGGCATGGTATGTAATCTGATATTTAACCCAGTCGGAGATGGTTCAGAGTATGTCTTTGGTTACACCCAAAGAGAGTTATCCATAGCTGTGGCAGAGAGTACAAGCTGGAAGGGCCTCTAGCCTCTAGCCACCCTATTAAAGGTTTTCCACACCCATTTAAACGTAGATGATTTTTGTCATATTGCAGCGTTATTTTTATGGCACTTTTCCCCGACTCCTCGTTTATGCCACTTACTTTTTTGTGGCACGCATGTTGCTGCAATTGACTTTGCAGCCTTGACTTACGCCAAATGACATAATTAGGGCCCAAGAGGGCGGGGCAGGTAGTCCGGCTGGACGGGAACGGTAACGGGGACGGGGACGAAGCTGGGGTTAGGGTTATGGCTAGGGTTACATGGCCCTAACCCTAATGCCCAACCCCGTCATAAAAAAGATGCAATTTCGCGCGAATTCTAACCCCAGCAAATCCTTTTTCCTTTCTTTTCCATTAAATTACCGTTTTTTCGGGGCATTTTCCACCGAAATTCGCTGTCAACTTTTCTGATGTTTTTTTTTTATTTGTCAGCCTTTTTTGTGATTTTTTTCTGACGGTTAGAAAGTCAATTGGTTTATGAGTCGTCGAGGCCTATGTGTAGCCCAACCGATGCGAAACAGAATACAATGGAACCGAACCGAACAGAACCCCCTGGATTATGTGTCAGGGACATTTGGGAAGGGTGGCCTCAGTCAGATTCGATCATTCTCCAGCTGCATGTCGAACCAAAATACATACAATTTTTCGAAAAAAAATTCCTACTAAATTACGTCAAAAACTTTCGGTACAAAAAGTACACATATTTCTGCTTAGATTTTTCCGTTCCGTTAACAAAATCAGTAATCGGCTTTGCAATGCAGCGCGGGGCATCGAACACTGGACTCCTGAAAGCCTTCACCACTTTCAGACTGGGCCTGATCCGGGCTCGTCCGGTGCACAAGGAATCCGCCGGCAGCCATGGACTCTTCAATGCCATGAGCCGGGGCAAGCAGACCAATAGCCTGGGTCACTCCTCGACGGACGGCCCGAGGGAGGGACAGGACGTGCAGCCGACATGCAGCAAGGACAGCGGGGAGCGGGACGACTGGCAGAACTACTTGAAATCATATGCCATCCGCCATTATATGACTCTGAGCCCCGAGAATGTAGATGATCAAGACTTCAAGAAGGAGCCGGCTGCTCCATGCAGCTCTGTGCAGCAGCCAAGCCGTGGACTCCTCAATGCCCAGGGATATAGCCACAAGGCTGTGCAGGGCATCCGCCAAACGCACCGGAACTCCACGACAGATGACATAGAGGCTCACAAGGAGCAGCAGGAGCTGGAGGCAGAGACAGAGGCAGAAATAGAGGCAGGCACCACCGATGATGTGGATAAGTCGGAGAGCTTGTTGGAACTCCCCGATATTCGAATGGTGCCATGCCGCTATCAGATGATGTTGGGCATTGACGGGGCGAACCACGAAGAAGAAGCTGAAGAAGAATATGGAGAAGAATATGGAGAAGAATCAGGAGAAGAAGACCAGTTCCAGATAGAGCCAATTCTTCTTTTAGAGAAGAGCGTGGATCCCACCGCAGACGTGGATGCGAACCCTTACACAATCGGTCAGACACTGGAGGGCGCGCCTGAGGACAAGTTCGATGATGCGGAGGCCCAGCAGGACGGAGAGCAAAAGGAAGCACAGGAGCCCGAGACGGAGCCAGAGGCCGAGATAGAGCCGTTCCAACAGCAGCAGCCCATGGGCCACTCCACAATGCGGGTGACCGCCAGTCACGATGGCTCCGACGGCAAGGACAGCGATCTTCGCTTCAAGGAGAAGGCCAGCGCATCGGAGGCCGAGGACGAGGACGAGGACTCCATGGAGCCCACTGACGAGTTCATTCGCACCGACCGTCAGAGGCACAAGGAGCGCGAATATGAGGGCATCTACTGGAACGGCAAGGGCGAGCGCTATGACTCTCGTCTGGACATCGCCGAGGGGGAGGACACTGGCTACGTGACGGGCAAGGGCACACCTCTGCCGAGACCCGAGCCCCAGCCGATTCCGCTCGTGCCCGAAAAGAAGTAGATGCTCCCAAGAAGTAGAAGCCATGCCCCATGCCACATGCCCCAGGACTTGCCTCTCACCACACCAGATCGGACCAGTACGCAAAGCAGTTGCTCAGTTAGCTCAAACATAGAAACAGAAATAGAAATAAAGAAAAGACAAGACAATAGCGTTTATGGCGTTTACGGGTTTTCCTTTTGCCGGAGGGAAGAGAGTTCCCGCTAAATCGTAAATGGTGGATGGTAGACGCTACATAGGTTTACGATCACAGCCCACTCCCTGAGGTTTCTGCGGGTTGCATTGAGTTGAGTCATCTCTCAGGACCAGTGCCAGTGCCAGCACTCGTACCTGTGATCCGTGGCTTAGCAAATTTTATGCAATGCCAGGAGTCAAGGACAACTAAGGGTCTCTCCTACCTGGCACCTCAACACGCTTCCAACACGCGGCTGACTCTTTTTTTTGGCTTGTCCAAATCCTTTTTTAGTGCGCGAATCCTTTTTTCGAGGGAAATGGAAATCCAGCCAGGACCAAGCCAAAAGCCGAGACCGAGACCGACACCAAGCCAACAGTTAGCCGTTTATTTAGCCATTTATTTTTGGTCATTTACTTTTATTCGAATCGCTTCTGCTGCCGCTCTCAGAACGTTCCAACTTGAAGCAATTATAGTTCAATAAATTCACCCAATCACCTAGCGGATAGACAGCGACACCGAGGGTGGGAGCGGATGGAAAGTGACTCTTTTGATGGTTCAATTTACGTGGAAAATAGCCCAAAACCAAAACAAAAACAAAACCAAGTACCCAAGAGTCGGTGGAGGGTTTGGGCCCAAAACATTTTTCAATGGGCCAGCAGCAGCAAAAAAAGGAATTGGTAAATAATAAAAAGAAAGAATGAAAACGGCCCCCGCCCCATTTGATGATGTAGTCTGTAGCTCGGTGTATCGGTGTATCTGTGTATCTGGTGTACCTGTACCTCTACCCGTATCTGCCTCTGGATTTGTATCTCCCTGGACCCAAAGCGGCAATTGTGCCCGCTCAATGTAGTGGCAAGACTTTCGACGCGCGATGATAAATGATGTTTGCCAATCTATCTGACCCAGGGCCGGAAATTAAATTTGTTTTGAAAATTTGCCACTCTGCCCAAGCTGGGAAATCTGTTCCTTCGATACGATCCCGCCCCAGCCACAGGAACTGTGGGAACCCAGCCAGTTGCGGGGTTACTTTCGGGAGGGGTTGGCCAGTAACTAATTGGTTATTGTGGGGGTTGCCGAATGTCTTAGAAAGTCATCTGGGGGTAAGAGATATTGATAAGTAGCAAAGAGTATTCACATTATTCCTGCAGGTTCCAGAAACTGCTCTTTTTAGCTGAGATTTACATGGTATCCTTTTCATTTCTTCAGCATATCTTCTCCTCGTATATGTTATTTTAGTGAAATTAATGTACCATTTAGTCACCTTTTTTGGCTACATTTTGTGTCAAATTTCTCCCTTACATTCGATGACCTCACGCCGGTCAATTAAGTTGTTAAATACTCGTTTGACTTGCCCTGCCCACTGCAGAGCCAGTTGTAGTTGGAGGTAATGCCGAAGACCTCCCAGTGTGCCCAGGAGTTCCAAACGCTTAAGAGGAGAAGCTCCGCTGCCCCCCGGCTCGGGTCTGCGACAGTTTATTGAAACATTTTTCATCATTTCTTACACAAATCCGTGGCCAGCAGGACAATTGACAATAGGAATCGGGAATCGGGAATCAGGAGTCGGGATTGGGATTGGGCATCCTCATAAATCATGTCACAAGCTGCGGTCATAGTCGGTTGCGGTGCCAGCTCGTCTGCCGAGCTGTAAAAAGTGAAATCAAAACTATTATCGGGGATTTCTTCCCTCCCGCAGTGTGCTCCTTTGTGCGGTTTGTTGGGGTCACATGGATCTGGTTTTTTGTAGAGCTCTCTGCGACGTTTCGTTTCGTTTCCCAAAAACGACGACAAATAAAAACATCAAATCATTCATAACACTTGTTTGGCTGGCATTGATTGAGCCAACAAACAGCATACACCCCATGATCCTGACCATTTCCTTTGCATTGTCTGAGGTGTACCCACAGCGCTAACCGAGTTCCCATTTAGCCCAAAGTTCTCATTTCTCTCGGTTCTCATTCTCATTCCCATTCTCTTAGTTCTTGGTTCTTGGTTCTCTGGGCTTCCCAACCTGTTCACATTCATTGATGGCTCGTCTCGGATCCTCATTGTTTACGGAAAACATTTCGAGTTCTGCTGAATCGCTCATTGTTTGATTCGAATTGATTAATGTGCCCTCTGGTTAGCTGCTGCTCTCTGTTCTGCTCAGTTCTATTCATTGCTTAGCGTTTCCCTTTTTTTTCGTTTTCATTTCTCTGGTCTTCAGTTATCAAAGTCGAATGTCGGGGGAGGATAATACAGCACTGTGTGCTGCGCATTTCTACAGGTTCTTTCACTGCCTCAGCATCAGTTAATGAGGCCATCAATAAGTCAATTAGTTTCCCCAACTCCCTCTCTCTCTCTCTCCCTTTCTCTCTCTCTGCCTGGATCTGGAAGGGACGATTAGGGTTGATGTTGATCCCCGCTTTGTTCTCGGGGACTTCGACTTCAACTCGTTTTCTAGCTGGTCAATTGACTTGTTTGCAATGATTGGATCTTAGCTGAGGAGAGACCGACAGGGTCTGTGCTTATTCCTTAGACAACTAGACAACTAGTAGATGACCTGATGATCCGATAACCTTAAACTTTGCAGAATAATAGCAATCGAAGCAGTCGGTCACAGAAAGAATGGATATTCCCAAGGCAGCTGAGGCACACAAGGCTATAAAATCGATTAAATTTTAATCGAAGATTCCTCTAATGCTTCCCCTCCAGGCCTGATGGTCCACAGCTTGACCTTTAACCTTAGCCACCAGAAAGTATACAACCGCCACCCCTCATCACAATGCGTTTTGGCTATTCTTTTTTTTGGGCAATTAAATTTGCACGCTATGGAAACGAAAGAATATAGTACGAGTATGTGTATCCCCATAGATGTGTGGAAAGTCGGAAAATTGATGTGAAAATTATGCACAAACGAGGGAATGGCAATGCCACTATGACAACGTCAGGTGTCCTTGGTTGGGTGGTGGTTTTTCCTTTCATCAGAGATCTGCGGGCCGCCAAGATTTCCTGCCTGTTGTTGTTGCACTTGTTCCGAGGCGCATTCGCCACGCATGGGATATGCGTGGCACGATACAAATGATGTGGCACCCCCTATGCCACAGCCATGACTGGCTGACTGGCTGACTGGCTTCTGGCTTCCCCTCGAAGTCGTTGGGCTTGTGTTTCTTGCTTTTTTTTTTTTGGTTTGGTTTGGTTTGGTTCGGCTTGGTGATAACGTGAAATAATTGCGTGACAACCATGTTGCGATAATTTTCAATAAAACGGCGTTTTCCGTTTTCCCCGCTAAGAGAGAAAGAGAGGGCGAGAGAGACCGTGCCGTGGCGGGGCGAGGCGAGGGCTTGTGGAGAAAAACTGCGAGAGAGCAGCGTGAAATTTCATATTAAAATCAACTGATTTTCTGCTTTCATTTATTCATGCCACTGTTCCTTCCTTGTTCGTTTGTTCGCCTTTCGCTTCATGTTGTTGTCGCTACCACACACACACACACACACACACACACACACACACAGACACAGACACAGATTCAGATACAGAGAGATAAAAAAGCAATTGTAACAATTTGCTCTTGTTTCGTATTTCAACTCCAATGGAATGGCACATTGGTCGCATTGGCTGCTAAAAATTGGGTTAGATAAAGGGTATTCCATGATTCATATGGTTACGAATAGATTTGTTTTTAATATACCACAGATATGTAGAGATATATATTGATATTGAGAAAGATACATGTGTAAATTGACTTGAGTTTAATAATAAATCGAATAAATTATCGCGATGAACGTTATACAGACAAAGATATGAGTGATAGATCCTTTAATAGATTTACAAATATTTAAATGAATATTGTAGAAGAGACTATTAAATATTTTTGAATTGAATTTCGGAAACTTTTCTTTTTAGATTATTATTTTTATTATTATATAATAAAATAAATATATCTTAATAAAATTAAAAAAAAAATATCTTTATATAGATGAGTACATATGTATATATAATGCGATATTATATTATCTTTTATATATAGACATATATTTTTATTTCTTTTTAATGATATTAAACTTGTTCAAGTATCACTATTATCACTGGTGTTGCCCCACTGTTCGAAGGGCCGGGAGTTTGCTGGAAAAAAGTGTCACACTTGTGCGTCATTAACGCCGTCGGGTCACAGCTGGTGGATGCGTGATGGGGGCGGGGTGGCTGCCTGCGTGGTTGGGTGTCTCGATGGGTGGGTGTGAGTGGGTGGGTGTTCGCTGAGTGACTGACTGACTGACTGGGTGACTGGGTGGCTGTTTGGTTCGGTTTTTGGTTGGTGCAACCAACCGATGGAGTTGGAGATGGAGTAGAGATGGAGGAGGTTAGCCTTTCATTTTTTCGGGGGTGGCTGCCGCTGCCGCTGCCACTGTGGTTGCCAACGACATTGCCAACCATTTTTCTGCGGCCAAAAGACAACAACATCATGAAAAACCCGAGAGACGGAAGGCCGGAAGAAGGACCGAAGAAGAGTGAAAAGCGCAGAGCGCGTTTGTTAATTTGATTTGCGCGCTTTGCAATTTAACAATAATATTGTCATCAGGTTTCGCTGGTTCGCTGGTTTTCCACAGCACATCCGAAGGTGGTTCAGACGGGGCAGCAGGGGGCGTAACCAATGCCCATTTAATTAGATTGCGCGCCATCTGCAGGGGAGGCCGCGCACTGCGCAGCTTTATTTGATGCCTGCCCCCAAATGGATGGCCTGCCCCCGCCCCCGCCCCCGCCTCAGCCTCCATCTTGTGTTTCGGAGTATTATTAACTTTTTTTTGGGGAGTTCCTTCTGGGATGTTCTTATCGCCGGCATTATTGATGCTCATCTGTGGAATCTTTGGCTGGCATTCCATGGCATTCCACTCCGCTTTGCCCCTTCTGAATATTTTTGGATATTATTGGCTTTAATTGGTATCATATCATTTGCGGACTGGAAATTACTGAGAGATGGCTTTCAAAGTTGATTCCATCTGCTCCATTTTATGGATGGACTATCCTTTTTTTTGTGTATTTATATGCTAGGGGGCTCTCACTCACGGCTCATTGATGAGTCATATATCGAGAGAATATAGAGATATATTTATATATTTTTTGGATTCCCTTATCCTTCTTTTCCTTTATTTATTCCATCGAACAAATTGAATGGATTTCTCATTGCCTTCATTGTTCATTGTCTTCTTTATCATTCCTCTGGCTTTTACCGACCACAACTTTCGATTCTTTTGCGTTCTCCGACTTCAAAGTAAAAAGTCAAAAGTTTTGCCTCCCCAGCCTCTTTTCTCTAATCAAAAACGAAATCAAAATCAAATCTTTCACGATCTGAACTTCACTTAACTTCTCCCGTGCCTCGCGCCACACAACCACATCAGTGCCCAACCACCCACACACATATGGAGATGGGAGACTTGGTGTGTGGGGAGGGGCACACGGGTTATTGGGTTAATCAGCACGCACAAGGATTGCCGGCAAAGCTTTTGCGCAATTTTGGGGGCATTTTGAAAGGACATGATTTTGAACTTAAGAACCAAACACTTTTCGGGCATCGCGTGCGAATCGCGTCATATGGATAAATGAGTCCACAGTCCACAGGCCACAGGAGATGGGAGGATGGAAGGATGGAAGGATGGTGGGATGGTGGGATTGTAGGGCAACAAGTTTTGCGTGGACACGTGTTCCGCCAAGAGAATGAGACTTAAGCCAGGGCACGAGCTCTCCTCTCCGCTGATATGTAGGAAAGTAATCACAAAGCAACCACCGACACCACCACCGCCACCACACCACCAGCACAGCACAGCATAGCACCACCCCCAATTCCTGGCAATTCCTGAAGTAGTTTCTACGTGCCTCCTTATTGTTTGTTGTGGATTTTAATTGAACTCAAGTTGATGCTTGATGCCAGGACCCTGAATGCCCTGAATGCCCTTATTTGAGATGGATGGATGGACGGATGGATGGGATGGGATGGAATGGGATGGCTTAACAACAAGCTTCCAGCAACAACCGCAAATATTAAAAAAAAAAAAATAAAACCGAATATAAAGAAAGCCAAAACCCAAAAGAACCCAAAACATCATCAGCAACAACAAAGGCCAACAGGGGACAACAGTGGGTGCTCGTAAGTATGCGCACAGCCCACGACCACGACCACGACCTCGAAGCGTTGAACTCATTAAAAAGCGGAGAGAAAGGAAAGCGGAACGCGGAGGGGGGGAATATGATTCCAAAACGCATATGTCACTCAATGAGGCGCAACCACCCTTTAGGTGGGGTGGCGGCTGTGGTGCCAGTCCCCGTGTGTCCGTGTGTTTTCACTCACTTGTCAGAGCTCATTGTTAATGACAGGATCCTCTCAGGCAAGACAGACAGACAGACAGATGGACCGACCAAGTGCACTGCAATTGCGCTTTAATTTGAATTTGAATTTGATAAATGATTGACTACCCTTCAGCCCACTCTCCAGCCACTCCACCTCCACTCACAGTGCTCTCCCTCGCCCTCTCTCCATCCCGCTCGTTGTTCGGCTTTGGGCCAAGGATAAGTCACTTAGCCACTGTCCTCTGTCCTCCCGTTTCCGGCTTCCGTGAGGCCGTGTCGCGGTTTCGTCAAAATGCAAAACAAAGCCAAGGACAAAAAAAGAAGAAAATTGTAAAGCGAAAAATGGCAAAGGAAAACACGACGACAGAGGGCAGAGTTCAGTAGCAGAGTAGGACGCAAGACGCAAGAAAGAAAAAAAAAATGGAAAAAGATGAATGAAATTGCGTACCGTCATCAGGGCTGTCTTGCACAAATTGAATTATATGTTGCCATCGTCCTTGGCCGCATATATCCTGTGCGCAATTACGCGAGAGAAAGCGAGCATCCTAAATTAAATTTGTGCCATTCTTAGCCTTAGCCCTAGCCGCTCCCAGTCCCAGCCACGACTGGGACTCCTCCTCCACTTATTATTTGTGCCTTGTGGCATATCGATAGGAGCCTGAGCCCTGCAACCTTTTGCGCCTAAGAGCATTATCTGGGACAAAAACCCACATATGTATGCCGTTGAGATGCAGGACATATGAATGGATAATCCACAGGTACTTGTACTGCGACAGGAGCCTCCATTCACACTCCTCGGGCCTGGGGCGACAGTTGCTAAGCGGATCAGAGTCGGGGTCGGGGTCGGGGTCAGTTTCCCAGGCTTTTCCACTGACCAGGAGAGTCTCAGGAGAGTGACTCATCGGCAGATGAGCCCCCCAGAGCCAGTCCCAAGTCCTCGGCCTGGCAACGACTCTGAACTATGCGAGGAATGCTGCCTTGTAAGCCAATTAATGCGCCAACTTATTAGTTTTTGTGTGTGTCTGTGGAACAGATATGGACAAATGAACGGGGCAGATCAACCCCAGGGTTGCAAGTGGTGCAAGTGGTGCAGCTGCTCCGCCCCATCCATGCTCTGCTCTGATTTCCTTTTCCCGATTCGGACTTCATGCCATTCCGCGTGCTTTCACTCCCCCATCACGCAGGCAGGCAGCTTCATTATTGAAATACACACGGATACGCGGACAGGGATACTCGTACACGGACATGGGCAGACACTCGCACATCAAAAGCAGGAAAGAGCACGAAAGAGCGCGGAAGAGCCAGAACCAGCAAGTTGCAAACCATTGTGGCCACCCCAAAACACAACCCAAAGGAAAACACACCCAAAGGGGGAGTTGTGGGAGCAGCCGTTCGATTTCTCAGGATGTAGAGGCACTCTTCTGCGGGCCCACACAAGAGGACATCGAGTGCAATTAATGTTAATGTTGAGATATTTATGATGCAACCCCCTTTTGGCTTTATTCATTTTTTTCCCTACCCCCCACCGCCTTCTCTCACTCGCTCTGTCTCTTTCTCTGTCGTTGGGTCAGGTTAGAGGACACCCTTTCGGGCAGGATGGATGGGATATATTTGCGTATGGGCTTCTCGTATCCGTATTCAAATGTGTCACCCTCAAAGGACACGTTGGCATGGCCACGAGGCACCGCGAAGCGGCAGCAGAGTTCAATTTCTGTCAAATAGTTTTCGTATTGTTCGGAAAGCCCTGCCCAGCCCTGCCCAGCCCGAGGATTTGTCAAATCAAAAACTTATGTTACAGCTGGATTAAAATTATACATGTCACTGGGCCCGATTGCCCGACTGCTGCAGCTGAGTGCCAAGGAAGGAGTCGTAGAGAGTCCTGAGGCCTGAGGCCTGAGTCCTTCGTCCCCTGTTTGTTGTGCCCGATTTAACGCATCAGCGCGCAAAAAGTAAAACTTTCAAATGAACAGCTAAATGCGCACTAATAGGGGTTCAGATTTCAGTTTCAGGACTCCGGAATCCAGCCAGCCAGCCAGCCAGCCAGCATCGGGGGTTACTGATTACTCCTTTTTCCTGAAGGAAGGCTGAAGCTGAGGCTGATCCTGGGCATCGGGAGCCCGAGCCCGAGCTCCGGGATTGATTGTGACATTAAGTAGGATTTATTTATTTATTTACTCCTTTTCCTTTTCAGAGTTTTTTAATTTTAACACGAGATGCAAATCATGTTTCGCACTTTGTTACATTTGAGGTGCAGATCCTGCAGATCGAATCCTGTCGCTGGGGGTTGTGCGGGTTGTTTGCCGCAGGTCTAAGTTTCTTCTTTATTTGATTTGTGCATTTGGGTATCGCATCGCGCCTTGGTCTTTGTTTTTTTTCCGCTCCGCTCTGCGCTGTTCGTTTTTTAAGGTTTTAGACAAACAAATGAAAATGTTGCCGCTCTCGCGCTATTTCAATTTCAATTCGAAATGGCCCGGGCTTAGCGGCAAATCGACAATGACAGAATACAACAAAATATACCAGAACAGAACAGAACAGAGTAGAGTAGAGCTGAGTAGAGTCGAGTCTGCTGGGAGCCACCGAACTGAGGCAATGAGCGAACAATGAACGGATTGCTGCTGGAACACACTCGGACAAATGTCCTTCCTTCCTTCCTGACAGCTTTATGTTTTGAATTTGTAATGAAGCAATCTATGTATTCCATATGGATGAGGCATACCCCCATTCCCATCCCCATTACCATTACCATTCCCTAACCCCGCCCCCGTCCCCGCCCCCGCCAAACAAGTGAACAAAAACATTTCCACACTATGTTTGCAATAGTTTATTCGGTCAGCGGAAGGCTTCGGATCGGCCTGGTGGCCCAGTCAGAGTGCGCTACGCACCAAAAGATACAAATGTATCTATCATCTGGGACTTGCCCCTGGGAGTCCCTCTTGGGACTTTTCTTCTAGTGGCAGCTAAGAATAATATTTTTTGTCTCATAACTCACCCAAATCATCCGTACTCCCGTCTCACTCATCGGTCTCTCGCTCACTCTTGTCCCCCTCTCTGTTTGGCGTATCGCAGCTTGATCTACTCGTGTGAATAAGCCCCAATCACGGGGCATGAAGTAGCGCAACGACGTGTCGAAAATCTGCCCCCAAAATCTGCACACAAAAAATCCAGTAAATAAATGCACACACACACGGGCACACATCCCTATAGATACATATGTATATGTATATGCATCTCTGTGGATAACGGAACAGCAAAGTTTCACTCGATTTTTATATATTTTTTTTGATATTTCTGTGCTGTGATTCAGATTCTGTTGGGGGGCTCTGTGCACGGTTTAGTGATTCAATTATTTTTGTGCGCAATTTAGATTTATTGAGTTTGAAGCCGAGTTCGTTTCGCTGGATGTGGATGTGTGGAGTTTGTTGCAGCTGCAGCTGCCCCTGTTGCAGTTGCAGTTGCCACTGTTTCTGCTGCTGATGCTGCTGCTGCAGGGATTTGCAACAACAAACTGCATAATCAATACTAAAACGCAAACGTGTTTTGCTCTGCTTGCCATTTGATGTCGGAACAAGAGCAAATGGATGCCCGATTGGGATTGGGATTGGGAGGACGACTCCCGGTGGCAGGATGAGTGCGAATCGCCGCTAAAAGCTTAATGCTCGACATGCGTTCACTCCGCCAGTCCGTCCGTCCGTCCGTTCGTCCGTCGGTCTGTCACGTGACGCATGCAATTTGCATCCGTTTCCGGTTAAGCACAGTTTCGGGCGGGCCACAGAGACGTGCCTGCTGGCTGGCTGGCTGGCACAGGGTTAAAAATCATTTGAAAACCATAAAAAATAAACTCACTCGCGTGTCTGTCTAAAATAAATAAATAGCAAAAATACAAAATCCGACAAAATAAAAGAAATATTTGTGTTTCCCCCCTTAGTTTGTGCTGTGCTGTGCTGTGGCTCTCGTTTCTCGTTTCATTTTCTGTTTAAGCTTTACACATTTTTGTTGCCAAATCCTTTCACTTAGCACGTGATCTGGGCCCTGTTTGTGTGTGTTTCTGCTGCCCGCACACCAAAAAAATTGCAATTTAGAATATTTGCCATTCTCTTTGGCAGGAAAAATAAAGCCTGGTCACCCGGTCTCTCGTCTCTCGTCTCTCTCTCTAGCTCCATCTCTGTGTCTGTCCACCACCACCTTGATGAAAATGTAAATTGATGCGGCAAAGGAATTTTCAAAATTCTCTGCCAGATTCCCTGACGATTACTTGAGATCTCCGGCATAGCTCTCCCCCTCTCTCGGTTGCCAATTTTTTTAATGACAACATTTGCTTGTTAGATTCTCAGATTTGTCCTGTGCAAGTGCCTCCTTTCGTGTCGCATCAGATTTTGTGTCGAGGAATATTTATTATTCTAATGTGTATACTTAAGAGCAACTTGCTTTGAGGTCTTGGAAGTTTTCTGTGCCTTTTATTAACTCAAAGTGAGACGTCTACTAGGAGGCAAGCCCCGTGAACACTCGCCAAAAGGAGTAAAAGAGAGAGATACTAGCTATTGTTTCCCAAGTATTTCCTAGATATATTGCATGATTAATGGACCATCCAGTAATTTTACCTCCATCAAAGCTTGGTATCTTTTACACATACTATATATGTGTATCTTCAACCCTTTCAGCCCTGATAGGATCTCGCTCGGAATCCTTACACCTCAATTAGTTGGTGCATTGCGTGCGCCTCATCAAGTTGTCACAACCTTTCAGCTCAGCAGCTCAGGGGAGATCAGATCAGATCAGATCAGCGTCTTGTTCCGTTTCGATCCGTTCGGATCGGCCCGAGTCATCTTGTTAGCCAGGGCGAGAGCAGCGAAGGGAGGGGGACTATCGTTAGCCAGCCCTTCCTCCGTCGCGCCTGTCGCGCCTTTGTCGCTTCGTCCATTGTTCGGTGTAAATTGTAGATTTCATTATAATGCTTAATTTTTCATTACAACATCAACACCCTGTGTTGGACAACTTGTGAACATGACAATGCAATTGACGATACTAGAAGGGAGCGGGCACGGGAGCGAGAGCGAATCCTTTCGGCATCGCTAGCCCTGTGTTAGGGTAGGGTAGGGCTCGGGCTCGGGCTCGAGCCTGGGCTCAGGGGTTGGGCATTGGTTATGAAATGTTTGAACCCTTTTTTTGTTGCCTCATAATTTGGCCTTTGTGCGTCAAATTTATTGAAGTTAATATTTGTCGCCGGCGTTGGACTTGTACTGTCTGCAGAGGGGGGTGCCAGAGGGTGTTGAAAATTGCAACAAGACTCGGCAAAAACAAAAAATGAAATAAAAAAGCCAGCAGAGAAGAGCAGTGCAGAGCAGAGCAGAGCAGAAAAGAAAGAGAAATATATTACACCGCAGTGAAAGGGGTGCCGCGACGGCAACTGCTGCTGCTCGGAGTTTTTGGTGAAATTGTTGCGAGCATAAATCATGCAACATATTGCATAATCATTCCGTGGCAGAGGAGGCAGCGGAGGCAGCGGTGGCAGCAGCGGCTGGTTGACAGCCCGGGCGCGTGATTTGTCGTCCTTTCGGGCTAATGGACTCTCTCTCTCAGTCGCGCTCGGCATGCCCTGCCCAGCCCTGCCCTGGGTGGGCCATCGCCGAATCATTTAAGGGACAAATCATACCCAAGGTCATCGCAGCCTTTTGCCCAAAGGATTTGCTGCCTTTGGCTTTCGAGGTAACCCGGAGAAATGCAATGTTGCATCTTTACGATCATCCCGATCCGATGCGATCCTTTCTTCGGTTCGGTTTTATGATGCAATTTCGAAATTGAGGCCGTGCCAATATGGCTCGCCCGCTGCGCTTTCGCCCGAAACCCGGCCATTATATAAAGTTGCGCATAATTTCCATAGATATTTCAGTTATTGGTCGTCGAAGAGCGGGTTCCGCTGCGACTTTCCCCTGCGGGCCCTTTAATGACGGAACATTTCCAGCGAAATCCAGCGTCCAAATCGGTACCTTTTGCCCTTCTGTTTGCTCTACTTTCGCTGCGCCCTGCCTTTCTCTGCCTTTGCTTCCTTCCTTTTTGGTTTTTGGGTTAACTCAGAGCTCTTGTCCTTTGTCCCTTTTGTCGAGTTGTCGAGTTGTCGGGTTGCCGGTTGCCTTTCTCTCGCTCTATGCAAATACAAGTTCTGTCCCGGAATGCGTGTCCTTCGAGCGTTTATATGATGCCCTCTTTTGTCGCAATATTATACAAATATCGGGCAATCGGTCGGCCCTGTCCTCCTCATCGCGGTTGTCGTCTGCCCGCTGCATTTATGGACCATAATAAAAGTTTTGTGGTGCCGAAAACCAGGCCATAACTGGTAAATGGTAAATGGTAACTGGTAACTTGTCTCCGTGGTTCGGGGAAATCCTTTGAAGGATCTTTCAGATTTCAAATGGTTGGGGGGAAAAGCAGTTGCCATTCCCCGTCGATGGGAACCGCCTGTCATCTTGGATACGGCCAAACACACAAACATTATCCACGCCCATTTAGTGTTTCACCGAAGATTTCACAATTTTCCAGTTTGATTTTTTTTGTGCTTCATTTTTTAGCACCCTTTCCCTTTCCTTTTCCCTTGGCCTGTCCCGTTCCCATCCTCCACTGGTTACGGCGGCCGACCGTTAATCTCTTAATTTATCAATTGAGCCCAAGAACCAGGACGATTCACAGGCCCAGGCACAGGCACAGGAGATGCCTTCCGTTTCCTCTACCCCCCTCCCCCCCTTATGTTTCTATTTCCATTTCCATTTACATTTTCGGTTTCAGTTTCAATTTCAATTTGAGTTTCGCAAATTAATTTCCATAAATGCGCGACGACGAAGGACAAAAAAAAATCAAACAAAACGTGTCAAAGGGTTGCCGCGACAGGGCTGGTAAGGAGGGGTTGGCAAAAGGGTTTCGACAAAAGTTATGTTTACATAATTAATTAAACAATCCCAGGCAGTGTGTGGGCAAGGGGGGAAGGCACACACACACACATGTGCAGCCAAAAACAGTGTGAAGCGCGAAGGCAATGCCAAGACGAGCCGCAGAATGGTCAGCCGCGCGTACAGTGGGGCAAAGATTAGCAAAAATAAATAACATAATATGTATAGTACAGGAAATTGTGAAATTAAAACAAATACACTTTAAGAGTTGAGAAAATCTGGTTTCTTTTTTGATTATAAGGATGGGATGATGATAAATAAAATGAATAAATAATCCCCCAAAAATCCCCGAAATCAGGGCCGACACTCAGGCTCATGACACTGGTATATGGCAGGGATACATTTAAAGGAAGAGTGTTTTCCTAAGTTGCAGTAAATATCTAACAAAGAATTAATTTTCTTCAATGGGAACCCTTTTGTGACTCAAAAATATACTTTATAAATTAATCAAAAATTTTTTTTTAATTTCAATGATTGTATTTTTTATTTGTATTCAAAATATGGAACTTGATAAAACAATGACTGAATAGGCGGCCAAGGATTGAAGGTTGACGATTGATTTCTCCTTAAGGCACAGGCATTCAGCACCTTCTCCTTTCTCCATTACATTGCAAATACATTCGCAGCCGAATCTGTGTGCTTAATCCGTTCCACAAGGCTCTTTTTTCACTGCATCACACCATGAACAATTTGTCTTTCTAATTGGTATTCCCATATCCGAATCAATAAAGCCGCAACCACTGTTCGCCTCGACCAGGATAATTCGATACGATTTATGTAATTTCACACACACACACACACAGAGAGAGAGAGAGAGAAGATATAGCTTTAACCTGGAGGAAAAAGGGTTGCTGTGGATGATGGGTGAAAGGGATCTCCGTCATTTACTTACGCCTCACGTTAATAAACTCATAAAAAGCCAACTAAAAAGGGGAACATTAAAACAAAACTAAATTGTCATCTCCACGCACGCCCAGGCCAGCCCACCGACAAGGCCGCATAATGGCCGTGCACTGACACAAAAGGGTTGGGGGGGGACAGTGTGGTAAAGGGTTAACGCCTGAGAACACACACAGATACAAAAAGACACAGATACAGATGCAGAAGTAGAGCAGCAGCAACAGCAGCAGGGCACACACGGTGGGCGTGCCACTTGGCACATTTGTCATGAGGAAGCGGACCAAACTGGTTCCCCACACACACGCACACCCCACTCCCCACACACACACACACACTGAGGCACACAGAAAGAGAAATGACTTTTTGATTCACTTGCGCGGCAAAGGATCTCGGATCCGTGCGTTAAACAGGCACAAATGTCCCAAAGGAGCCATCCCGAGAACTGAGTCGAGTCCTGCACCATGCCTCAGCCAGCTGCCGCCTCGACTCCCCTCTCTCCCTGCCGCCAGCACCCCCTTCTCAACAGTGGAAATTAAATCGCAGCCATTTGGTGTTGCCATTTTATGGCACTTTTGTGACGCTTTTCCACTTGGCTGCCTCTCGCTTTTCTCGTTCTAAGCTTCATCCCCCTCCGGCTCCGGCTCCAGCACCGGCACCGGCACCGTCCTCGACCTCGGCCAGGTGTGAAATTAGCGCAATTTTCCGGCACACACACGCACACATGATGCAGGAGGGTCCATCCGTGCGAGTGTGCGGCAGGATGTGGGGCCAGTGGCCGCCGCTGTGTGTGTCCCACTGTGGCCAGAAGACTGTGGGATAGGCCACAAGTCGGATAGGGGAAATGAGGCGAAAGAAGGCCGTGGGCGGAGGTAAATGGAGGATTGCTTCAATGCGGATTAAAAGATACGATTCAGCTCCTATGACCAGAGATCTGAGAGATACTTTAGACACACTAAATAATTGCGGATAAGAGACTAAGCAAAATGCTTAACAAAAGGCTTAACTAAGAGCAGAATATGTTGCCAAATAGACTCGATTTTAAAGGCAACTCCTGAGGGTACTACTGGCAGCAGATTGAGGCATCTTTCAACCAAATGTAACTATTTAAAGAACATACTAGAAACCCTAAACAGCCCTATTAAATATGAAAGGAGTGACATGTACTATGTACTTCCCGACACATCCATCCATCAATCGTTTCAATCCCTTCAATTCACCCAAAAATCAGACTGAAATTTATGTGACTCCTTAAACATCTCAGACAAAAATTATTATAAATTTCCCATCTATTTGGAAAACGAATCCCATAAATTGGGAGCTATTTAAGAGTTCAATCTCCTAAATGAGCTCCGCTCCTCGACAAAGGAGTCTCTGCGCTGCGGCGTGGGGGGGGGGTGGGTAAGCCCCTAATCAATAGATGTGTGCCTCTTGGCAGGCGGGAGGAGTAATCACTTAATGCCGCACACGAAACAGCCGCCCCCCACTGCCACTGCCACTCCCACCTCCCACTCAACACTTTGTTTGGGTTGACAAAATTCTTGAGATACTTTTATGACGCACGGCTAAATGCCTGGAAAATCGACAGCGACGCAGACTGCTCCACAGTAAATCACATGACCCTCTCTGACCTACTCCCGCCCGCCCGCCGCCACTTGTAGTGCCCCAACTCCAGGACCTATCGCATCCCTTGATTATACCTGGGGTACTCGTCCCAGCGGCGGGTATATTGATTCGATTTCCCTACAGCGTAGAACAGAAGGCTGTATCTTCTGGTAGTGGGTATCTTCTAGTCGTAGCTGAAGAAGCTTCTCCCTCCTTTATCTCCTTCTAGTGGTGCGGCCCCCTTCCCTGACTTTCCCCCATTCTATCGTCTGTTCTGTACTGTTCTGTTCGCTTGGGGCGTGAGTAATGCGCATGGCTTAATTTCAGTTTGTTGTCACATATTTCGGAGACGTCCCCCGTCCCCCACCTAGGCATAAATATTTATAGCGCTTCAGCCAGCCCCTTCACAGATTAGAAAACGCTCAAGTGCGACTTTTGGCTCGTGACTTGTCTTAAGTGAACGCCGCCCCTCCACCATTTGAGAGACACAGTCCCTCCTCCCTGCCCTGCCCTGCCCTGGTGGCTGGTGGCACGCGTGTTTTAGGTGTCATCTCTCTGGTCCACCCTTTCCGTGCCCCTTCGGCGGTGCACCCGCACGTTTGGTTTATAGTTGGGCCGACAAATATGAGGCGCAGATACTTGTGTAATTTGAGGAATCCCCTACGCAACTGGGGCGACTCTGACTTGTTTGATTATGTTGTCGCACGCGCTGTTTAATTTTGTATGAATATGAAAATAAACCCACCCCCGCACCACTACCCGTGCCACTCATATTCCCGGTCGGGGCGCTGGTGGTGGTGGTGGGGGCGAGGGTGGTTGGGTTGCCCTGGTTGCCCTGGCGCGGCGGGTTAATTGAAAAACTTAAGTGGCAACAGTCGCTGTGGATTAGAGCATGTTAAAAATTTAATTAACGCCTGCCTCACGGCCGCACACGGCCAACAGCCCGTTGGAAACTATCTAAATTGTCTCCTGCCACTCCCGCCTCTCAAGATACTGAGACAACAAGGAGGCGTGCCCGACACACGCCCAAATCCACAGCACACGAGAGTAGAGGAGTCTGTGGCACGACAGACAGCCAGAGAGACAGAGAGAGAGATGAGTGCTGTCGCTTAATGAGGCTCAATTAGGCCAGGCCCAGGCAGAATATGTTCAAGTTTTTTGTTTAAATATGTTAATTGCTTAACAATATTAGAAGATCCTTAATGCGTTGCCCCTGCATGGGCAAGGTGTGAACAAATATGAGAACTGAAATTCCAAAGAGGGATATTAATCATACTTGATTAATAATTTACTCAAGCCAATTACAAATCAAAAGAAGCGGCTCCTCTTTTTTGAATAATATTCATCCTGCCTATACCCTTTAGCAGACTCGAATCAATCTTAAGATAAAAAACTTTGGGCACGAAAATTATAAATAAATAACAGATTGGCTCTAGAAAGTCCACAATAATTCCACTCTGCCTAAAATGAAATATTTTGAACGCGGCAGAAGAGTTGATCAGTAGATGAGTACAGCGATTTGCTGGCTTTGCGAACTTTCACAATTTTCACTCGGCCTCTGAAGCATGGATATCCAAAAAAAGTAATGGGTTGAAAAGATCATTGTATGACCTTAGAAAGGATTTTTTATTCGTGTCAATACAATGGCTAAAACTGAAGATATACTCAACCAAAGTTTGAGTTTTCTAACATTTTTAATGTTTCTTCGACTTTGGAATTTTTTTTAAATTTATTTTTTTATGGTAATGGAGAGCCAAATAAATAAATAAATAATATTAAACTAATGTCCAATCACCTCCCTACTATCATTTGCATTCCTGGAGTATATATTCCACAAACTTTGATTGGTCAAATCGATGGGTTTCTATGAAGGAAACTGTCCGCCAAAAGAAAGAAGCATTAACAACCCTCAGAACCAAAACGGAATAAAGGGAGAATTTAGAGAGTGCAATAAACATAGAATGTGTGTTTATTGTCCATGTTTGATTTCCTAGTAACTTTATTGGTCAAATCAACGTTTGCTCGTTGGCAGTAAATGCCTGAACGTATCCCCACATCCCCATCAGCAGAGCAGCAGACCAGCAGCACAGACAGCAATCAGAAATGGATGGCCAGAGGGCATTTATGGCTTGAACGGGCAAAGTAAAACACTTTTGGTAATTCATTAAGTTACGGAAGTTGAACTCAGAACTGCAATTTCCCCTAGAACCAATTATAGAAAAATTTAAATTCGTTTTAAAAAGCAGACCAGAAGCAGAAGCAGAACGCATGTCCCATGTCCCATGTCCAGTAGCAGTGCCCGAGAGCAGACCAGACCAGACCAGACCAGACACACGGACCGACGACAGGCGGACGGACGGCACTCTGCTGATGAGGGGGGGTAAGGTGGGGGGTGCAGGAGAAGGACCTGAAGCCGAAGGAGGAACAGTAGCAGTAGCAGTAGCTGATGGATGAATGTGTGTGGTCATGTGTGTGGGTGGATATGCGGATATGTGTGTGTGTGTGTGGGTGTGTGGATAACGGCATGTTCATAAATTGAAATCACTTCCATATCCACCAAGAGAGAGGAAAAGTTCGGCAACAAAATCGAGCAAAGCGACGCTTTCCGCCCAAAAAAAAAAGAGGAGAAAAAATACTCGGCGACGTTTCATGCTCGGGGGCTATCCCTCATTCTCATTCTCATTCCGATTCCCATTCCCTTTCCCATCATCGCATCATCCCATCATCTCCCATTCCCTGGCAACTGCAATAAAAAATTCCGTTTTTAAACCGGTTGGCAGCAGCAGCAGCAGATGGAGCAATGGAAGCTCAGAAGAATGGAGGTTGGAGGCTGGAGGCTGGAGGATGGAGGATGGGACACAGACTGGACTGAATCGAGGACCCTGGACCCATGTACGACAAGTGGGCAACACTTGACACAGTTGCCACTTTCAATTGCCAACATAACTCGAGTGGCGGGCGGCCCCTGGCCGAAGAAGGCCAAAGTGTGGGTCCCCTGCTGCAACTGGAGCTGGGAGCTGGTAGAGGAGCCTGGAGCCTGAAGCCTGGAGTCTGGTGGGGGCTCTGTATAGTTGGGCCTGCATATAAATACCGCCTGTGGCCATAAAAGTGGAGGCCATCCAACCGACGGTGTAACAAGCCCATCCTCCCCCCCCTTCAGGCACCCAAAAAAAAAATAGATAGCATGGAGTGCTGCAATTGAACCTACCTACCAGAACCCCCCTGGCCGAAACCCCACTAAAAAATGGCTAACCGAATGTGTGTGGGCGCGAGGCTGTGGATGGTCTGTGGGTCGGTCCTTGTGGGTGTGCTGTGCATATGCTGGTCCAGGACGTGGTCCCTCCCTCTCTCTCTCCCTCTCCCTCTCTCTCTCTCTGTCCAGCAAATCCGAATCAAGCGCCAAAAGAGATGCTCCATCGAAGGCAGGGAAGAGTTCTTTGGCTATCGGTTTCATCTGTTTCCTACACGAATACTAGAGGGATCTCCAAGCAGATCTCCCAAAGCAAAGCGAGTGAGCCGGGGTCGAGGCGAGTGAGCCGGGGTCGAAGCGAGTGAGCCGGGGTCGAAGCGAGTGAGCCGGGGTTGAGACGAGTGAGCCGGGGTCGAGCCTCCTCTCTTTTTTTGTGCATCTTTCAAAAGAGTATCTCAGCTTCGTTGGCACCCACCATTCTGTCTCCCAGAGAATGTTTCTACCTTTTTTTTGTGTACCATTCTCTTCGTTTTTTTTTTTTGTTTTTCGCTCGGCTCTGCCTGGCATATCCTTTGCTCTGGTCACTGGCCATGGTCCCTGCTCCTGTTGTTTAGTTACTTTGGTAGTTTCGTTATATTTATTGGCCCACATCGGGTGAAAAATGTTCAACGCTTTGGCAATTTAGTTGAGTACCCCGTTATATGCTGGCTGGCTGGCTAGCTGGCTGGGAATTGGATGGCGGGGACGGAGAGTGGATGGAGTGCGACTGCGATGGTCAAGCTCATAAAAAGCGAAGCGAAGGCAAAACAATGGCGAAACAGCAGGAGAGGCCCAGGCCCAGGACCAGGACCAGAATTCCACCTAGTCCATGATGTAGATGGAGATTGGTCGGGATGAAGGAGGCGGAGGAGGAGGAGGAGGAGCAGGAGAATGGAGTGCCTGAAGTGGTGTCGCTTGACGATTTACGATTTGGCATTTTGCTGCTCAACTGGCCCGTGAACAGGAGACAGGACAGCCAAATGATGGCCACAGCCCCGAGCGGGGACAGGGATCCACTGAGTTTTAGAGTAAAAAGTATACCTGCAGCGAGGAGGCAGTGGACTGGAGGACAGGAGGACAGGTGGAAGCTGCGCCGCTTCGACCTCAGCTTTCAGCTTTATTTCATATTACATAATTGGGCGTGTAACGAGTCTAATTGAGTTTTTATGTTTTTCGGGTCCAAGCCAGGGCCAGCGCCAGACAAAGTTCCCCAACAATTCTGGCCATCGTCGCGTGTGGCCCCTTTGTGTTGGGCAACCCTTTTTGGCGGCCGGCACACACACACACACACACACACACTTGTGCCCACACATGTGCGGTACATTTTATGGCCGCTGGCCATTGCCACGCCCCCTCGGGACGCACAGGTTTGGGGGGGAAAGGGAGGCTGCATGTCTAGCTCATTTTGTCCCCGGCACTGGGACTGGGACTGGAGCTGGAGCTGGGACTGGGCGTCAGGTCAGCAAATCAATTAACTTCGCTGGCAACATGTGTTAATATCCTTTTCAACTTCCGCTCGGCAAAGGTTTTTTGGGCTGGTGGCCCGGTGGAAGCTGCAGTCTGGAAATAGTTCAAAGGACTCCAAAACTATGGAACACTTTTCATGGGACTCCCACTTTCTTGGGACTTTCCCGGGGGCTCACGTGTGTGGGGCTGCGTGTGCCGCGATGCGCCTAATGCTCTATTGCCACGCCCATAACGCCCAGCCCGCCCGCTGGTCGGCTGGCCTTGGGCGTGCGCGGCGGATGCTAATGAGAAAAGCGACGGCAATGGACCAACCGCTGGGCAATGTCCTCGAGCTGCCAGGATGCCAGCGAGCGCACCTTTCGCCGGGGCTGCGCGTGCACAGAAGCTGCTTCCTCTGCAATCTCTCTCTCTCACTCTCTTATGCCTGGTCTGTGCAATTCTCTAGAGATCTCTCCGTCTCTCTCTCTCTTAGTATCTGTCAGCACGCAGCGTGAGGGCCGAACGGCAGCCAGTCCAGAATCACAGAGTCCCGCTGTGTTGCGCACGCGAATCGAGCGGTGCGGCATAGGTAGGACTCCGACTCCGAGTCCGAGTCTGAGGCAGGGACTGTGGCAAGAAAGGAACTCAGACAGGGACTCAGACTCAGTGACATAGGGATCCTTTTTCGCGTCCCTTTTTACAACTTTCTACGAAGGCAGCTCTCGCGCCTGTGGCTTTACGATGTCCGCTTCATTGGAATGCACTCCGCTCTGGCCAGGATTGGAACGGGAACGGGAACGGGGACTCGGCCTCGGACTGGGTGCAGCAACGACGGGACATCCTCGCGGGGATCGCTCGCGCTGTGCGATGCACCGCTGTGACGTGTCGCGTGCATTTGAGATGCGGAAAATGCGTGCCCGCTGGGCGGCCTGGGCGCGCGCGACCATCGGAGTGGGTCCGGTCCGGGAGCGGGGGGTAGGCGTGGCCGGGACACCCTAAACGCCTTGCATACAAATTTGTATCTACACAGATTTACTTCTGGTGTCCGGAACTGGGTTTTCTCCGTGCGACACCATGCCGCGCAATTGATTTCCCGTCACTGACTTTTTCCAAAGTGCATTATTAATAGGGGGGGGAGGAGTAAAGGGACCCCGGGTCGGAATAGTTGAGGTCACACCCATGTAAGTGGTTTTTAGTCTGTTTGCGAGTGGATAGACCTTTGAGTACATTAAACACTTGGCAGTACTTGGATAGATACTTGAATAGAAGCCAGGCTGGGGACATCCAAGGGACCTAAATGATTCAGAACTATCGGATGCATGTGATCCATCAAAAGGAGAGCATTCCTTGGTGTAATATTATTGAAATTCCGGGGGAATATTATGATTGGAGTCGAGTCGACCTGCAGATCTCGGAGAAACCCACAGAGGTACTCCGCTTCCCACATTTCCAACTTGAAAATAAATATAATATCTACGATAGACGAAGATATTACCCCAATCCATGGTCATAATTCTCTCGAAGATATAGCTATTTTCTGGGATTTTCTTCCTCTGTTGCGGAAGTGTTCGATGGGCCTTCGATAAATTAAAGGCGTCTCATATCATACTTACGCACAGATGCATGCACAATAAATGTGCCTCTCTGCCACATGGGGCTGGGACTGGGACTGGGGCTGGGACTGGGGCTGGGACTGTGGCTGGGACTGGGGCTGGGACTCGGGGCTGGTGCAACCCCCTATGCTGACACCCTCTTCAGATTGCTGCTTGTTGCCCGAGTGGAAGGGTACTCGTGTCCTGCTTGCCTCGGGGGTGACAAGGGTCTCGCTTTCGACCTGTCTTCAGCATCCCGGGGACCCTTCTTCTTCTCCCGCCGCACCACATCCCCAAAGGCCAACGGCTGCTGCATTGCCCCCTTCTGTTGCGCTTTGTCAGCCATTCCAAACACAAACAAAAAGTCCTCCCCCCCCCCCATCGCTACATCTTTTTTGCTGCGCTTTTTTTATGCTTTATGGCGCAAAAATTTTGTTCGTTTCTTTGGTGCTTTTTGCGCTTCCTTGCAGCGGGGCTACTGTTTCTGCAACATGCTGCAATTGTGCCACGCCACCCACCCGCATTCCCCCCCACACTCGCTTCAGGGGTCCGGCCCGCTGGCCCTCCGCGCCTTTGTCCAGGGCTCTCTCTGGCTCTCTCTCTTTCTCTCTGCCAATCCATGCATTTTTTTGCGGGTATCCGATATAGTTGGGTCAGCGCTTGTGGCCAGAACGGTTCTGGTTGCCAACTCCACCGAATGTGGCAGATAGCATGGGGGAGGGGACGGCCAGATTGGAGTAGGGGATGCTGTTGCTGTTGCTGCTGCTGCTGGGTGTTATTGAGTGCAAATAGCAATTTCGCAACAATTCTTCCGAATCTGCCACTCCCGCTCCCGCTCCCTCGCTCTGTGGCTGTTCTTTTTTGCTTTCAGCACTTTAGGCCGAGATTCCCCCCAGTTCCCGCCGCTCTATCCCCCCTGCCCGAGCCCCATCTTTCGACCAAAGGCCTCATACCTCCATATGCAACATTCTTTGCATCTATTGACTTGACTCGTTGTGCTGCCCCTCACGCCCCCAAATCCCATTTTAGGAGATTGCTGTGTGGAGCGGCGGTGGGGGGGTGCAGGGCACGGCGCTTATCCAGAGCTTTCGCACAATGAACTGTCAAAAATGTTGGCATTTTTTTTGTTTTGTTTTGCTGTGGGGTCCGTCCGGGTGCAAAAAACATTCCTGCAGTCGATTTTATTGGATTACGGTTTAGATTGCATTGGCGAAAAAGTGCAGCAGCAGAGCAGAGCAGGGCAGAGCAGCGGCAGAGCAGGCAATCCGCGTGTGTGTGTGTGTGTGTGTGTGTGTGTGGCTCTTGTTGTTTAGAAAACATGCAAAAAACTTAACGCCACTTGGCCAGGCCGCTTGTCCTTGTCGTCGTCGTCCTTTTTGCTTTTTCTTTTGCCTTCTTCTTGTTTTTTTTGGTGTCCTTTTTAGGTCGCTCACTCTGCCACAATTTGTTGCTGCCACTGCCACTGGTGGTGCTTCTGTTTGCTGCTGTTTTTTGGTGGCAACAACAGCAACAGCAACAATAGGCCTGGGCGTTAACGAATTGAAATTTGTTTGTTTGCTGTTTGCTGTTCGATTCCGTGCGCTTCCGTTTTTAAAATGTACGTGCAACAGTGCAACATCTACATGTGTGTGCAGCAGGAGGCAGGTGCTTTGGGGAATACATGGCAAAAAGTCTGAGGGAGTGCCCAGAATGGAATAGTTCCCCAAGGAAAAGCAGCTCTGCAACATATGAAGAAATTGCCAGGGCAACTTTTAGCTATTTTATGGGTAATAATCTGCTCAAGATCCGGGCTTAATTGGGTACTTTTTTGATAGTAAAATAAACTGAGAAAAGAGCGCCAGGAGAGCCAGGAGCCAGCTCAAAAACAGCCTCGTACCAAACAAATGTATGGCCGTTACACTTCGGATATAAATATTTGTCATATATTTATATTTTCTCGGTCTATGTGCTATTTCTATGGGAAAGGCCGACTCCCAAAAGGACACAGGAAAACCCATCAAATGATGGCCAGGAATGTCCCAAACATTAAGTTTATTTTCTAACTCAAAAGATCTCCACTAGAAGAGGCTTTTGCCGCAGTGTATGTACGAGCATTTGTCTTGCGTGGGGTTCTACAGACTCCTGCAGGATGTGTCCACAGGATCCGTTGTTGCCATTCCTCAACCATTCCCAATGCATTCCGCATCGGGGGGGAGGGGGCCGGAAGTGACTTGGGATATATGCAGGCCCCGCACCGATGTTTCCCCTATTCGATTTGTTTGGTTTTTTGGCTTTTTTATTGGGTTTTTTTTGGTACAGCGGCCGACACCTCCCATTCCCTGTGTCGTCGGGGAAATTGTATGCCATACCAGAGGTTTCTTTTTGGCTTCTTGTCAAAGGATCTGCATTCTGGGACCAAAGACCGAGGCTAAGCTAATTAAATTTTGTGCCACGGGAATGGGGCCCCGTCCACCCCCATTGGCATTAGAGCAGAGCGGAGCGTAGAGTCAAAGGTCAAAGCCAAATGAGGAGGGAACAACATTTTAATTAAAAATTTCCACTAAGCAGCTGGGGATCAAAAGCTACTGCGGCGCTATCACTGATGCGGCGAGTGGCGACCACAAGCTGCAGGACACGTACATGGGCACGGGCACGGATACGGATACAGGGATACCACCCCACCCCACCCCACCCCCGTTCCGAACCATTCATTGGCCAGCATATGCGTCAGATTAGAGCCATGTGTGTGTGTGTGTGTGAGTGTGTGTCTGTGGCACAGTGTGGTACAGCGTGGCATGGGTTCGAAAGTGATGTGTGCACAGCGATAATCCTGAAATTTTCAACTAATTAAATTGTCAAATATTTTTGTTTTGCCAGGGGCGTGGCGCGTACACCCACGCAAACACCGAGCAACACACATCTCGGACTAATTTGCAGCTAATCATGAAAGGCGAGAGGAGACACTTTGATCCGGTGTGCTGGATGAGGAATCCGGGGCAGGTACACCGCCGTACGACGCTCGTAGCTCTCTAAGGATCAATCCTTTCTCTCCTTTCTCTCGCTTTGTGCTGCGGTCAAGCCCAGTAGAAGAAGGATCACCGGGCCACGGCCGAAAAGGAGTAAGAGGGCAAAGGGAGTAAAGGGAGTAAAGGAGTGAGGCCATAAAACCCCTATGCTCGCACTCGTACTGTTCGAGGTCGCGGGGAAATTCTGGTTTATTTATGCACTTGCATTGTGTGGCCAGAGCAAACGGCAATTGGTCTGGTTCTGGTTCTGGTTTTGGCCGGGTCGGGTCGGGTCGGTCTCATTTTATGGCATGGTGGAAGCGCGGGCAACCCTTTCCATTTCCATTTCTTTTCTGGCTGCTTTCATTGGAATTGTTCAGTGCTTCTGTTACCCTTTCTCCCGTCTACCGTCCGCCGTCTCCTGGCCTGACTGCCTGTCCGGGGCCCTCGTCTCACGTCCTTTCGTCCTGGCGCGCCCTTTTTGCAGCTTGTCAGTCATTCGAACAAAACTAATTTGCATGTCATTTCTTTAGCACTCTTGAAATTCGCGCACGAAATGCACTCGACCGAGGGCCCATCGAACAGTTCCCGAAACAGTTTATGGTAGACAAATCTGTTCAGTAAAAACTGCTGTTTGTTTCACACACTCCTTGTGCACATCATGGACGGGGAAGTCCCATAGATCCCCTCTGTTCCGGGCAGCAGCGCTAACAGAGCCCCGGCGCTGTTAATATCGCACGCTGTTAACAGCCTGTTATCGCCCCAGCTGTTACAGCGCACTGTTAGCGCGCTCTTCCTCACGATCCACACGGCTCTTGAGCGGACTAGAGGATTTATCTTTTAGCAATCTTTTGGGGAACTGCTGGGGCGCACCTCGAAGGCTCGGCAGTCTGCTGTCGTCCGCTGAAATAAATACTATTTACAGAGCACTTTGCCACGCCTACTTACCTGAAAATTGGCTCAAGGAAGGGCCGTACCCTGAGCCCCTTCGGAGCAGAGGAGTGCTCGTCCCTCGTCCGCTCGTATGTTGGATCGCATTACATTTATTCTTAAGGATCTGTGCGTTAAGGTACAACACGTGTAATTTTGACTGTTTGTGTCCAAATATAAATCGATGCAATCAAAGTATTCAACACGAGCGGGACAGTAACGCCACAAGCCAACAAATACGGAGGGGGAGAGATGATTGAAAGGTTTTTGGTGTCGCCAGAGAACAGTTTCTCCCCCTTTGACGCGGTGCGGCCTCTGTGTGCACCGCTGTCTGCCTCTGGCTGGGCCACTGTCGAGGACTACCACCCCCTCGCTAGGCGGCATCGCCATCGCCGTCAGCATCGCCTTCCCCATCCTCGTCCTGGTGTTGGCCTTGATGCAGGATCTTCTCGTAGTTGTCTACCTGCAGCACAATGTTCGCCAGACGCTCCTGTATCTGAACCAATACGTCCCTGATGCGATCCAGGGGGAACTCTACATTCTGCTGTAGAGCCAAAAATTGTCCTGCTACCGCCTGTATTGGCTGCTGTATGTCCATCATTTGTCCAATTTCGTTGTTGTCGCCGTTGCCCTGCTGCAAGTCCTGTGCGTTGTCGTCGTTGTCTTCGTGGTTTTCGCCGTTCATTTCCAAAGGCTCCCAGAGATCTTCGGCAGCCTGTCGGAAGCGCCGATCGAGGCCGTGTCCGTTTCCGGGGGCATCTTCGTTGCCGTGGTCGTGCTGAGAGTCCTGCCCGCCACCGTGGTTAGCGATTAATCCTTCCTCGATATCGGCATCTGCAAAAGGCTGCCCGCCTTCGGGGACCTCGACAGGCTCCTGTTCGTGGCGTTGTCCGTCTTGGGCGTCCGCTTGGGCGACCTCTGCCTCGCCGCCATCATGAGCGTCGACGTTTACATGGTGTTGGGGTCTGAAGCCCACAGCCACTGGAATGATCTGTGCACGGACGTTTTCCAAGAAGAATCGACGGCGATGAATGTCCCGAAGGAATTGTCCGACGAAGTTGAAAATATGACGATGTCTGGGCCGACGCCTTACCTGGCCGCGGAACGGGCCTTCGCCATCGCCCGGAAAATCACCCAGATGAACAACCTGGACCTGCTGAATGTGGGGTCCATCCCCATCCCCGGCGTGGGCACGGAGCCGGAGCTGGGCCTGTTCGAAATTGGGAAACATGCCGCGAGGGCCATCGCCCGCTCCCAAGTGGATGACATTCGGGCCGACTCCAGGGCCATCGCCGGCCCCTGCAGCAGCAGCAGCAGCACCTCCTCCATTCGAGCCGTCTCCCGCCTGATAGCGTCTAATCCCGCGAAGCTGTCCTCTGCCGGCCATGGCGCGGACCGCGCCACCCCTGATGCCGCGAAAAACAAAGTTCAGATTCATGGCAGCGCGATGGCGCAGAATCAAGTCGCCAGCGACTTCATTGTTGCCACGAAAGTAATGGACGCCGCCCAGTGGTGGGAGCTCGGCATCGCCGCCCCCGATGCGTGCAATCAGCTGATGTTGCGGTACCTCTGGCACCAGGTTCTCCATATTAAACACGACCCGATCGCCGCCTCCCTGGTTCCGCTGGCCCGGGGCCATCAAGATCGGCGGAGCCTGCTGGCCGGCCGGGTTGTTTGTACGCTCTGTATCCCGAGTGCGGCGTGGCGGCAAGGTGAATCGATTCACATACCGGCGACGGCCCATCAGGACGTTCATACAGGCTTCGAAATCCCGGGACGGCACGCGCCCCTCACTGTTCGGTTCCAGACTCGCGATGAATTCAGCGACGATGAAGTCCTTGAGCTGCTGGTTCGAAGCCATGCCCAAAACGAGAGCTGCCAACAAATTGTACAAAATATTAACAATAAAAAGAATAACTATTACGATTATTATATAGTACAATTATGTGTTTGGGACTGTGGCTGGCCACAGATGCTTGGCCTTACCCGTGATATCTTCTGGGTAAAATCTAAATTCCTAAATAATATTGTTTGAAACACAATTGGTAGCGATTGGTAGCCGTTAGTACACGCTTTAAACTTGTTTTAGCTTCCGAACGTTTCAATTTAAAATATAAAAAAAACAACAAAAAAACAAAACTCGCCGGAAATTTATTTGTTTAGAAAGATGATTCGTTTGGCCGAATATCGAATTTTGTGAGCGATTCACGTTTCAGTCTCCAAGCTATTTATGACAATATTTGGACAGCCATCTTTGTGATATTTAATACGGAATATATCTGTGCGAGTATGTGTCTAGGAACACATTCTATTCCCTTCACTTCGAGTCGAGAAAGGGCCACAAAACTCAACTCTTAATGCCCCTTCCCATACACATGTATGTATTATGTGTATGGATGTATCTATAAAGTGGCATATCACCTGCTGCTGGGCAGTGGTGTTGCCATGGCTAGGACACGGATGGCAAAGGCATTAATGTGCACCGGCAGGACATGTTCATAAAAAGCAGCTGTCCAGCAGGACAGGCAGGACAGGCAGGACATTCGAGACAGCCGAGTGGCGAGTGGCCAACAAATCATATTACAAAACTTTACACGCTTAAAAGCGCATGTAATTGGCTTTTGAAATGGACGCGACCCCCGTTCCCCCCTATCCCCATCCCACTCCCACCCACTCACGCCTTTCGCCCACAGCAAAAGGTTAACACGTTCTGGAGCCAGGTCTGGCCCACTGTCTCTTTTGTCGCCTTCACCCCATGGACAATGGCCAGAGCTCGAGCCCTCTCTCTCTGATCCTGGGATGCTAATAACAATAAGTGTCGATGTCCCTTGCCTCAGACCGCACCGTCCATACCCGCTTCCTGGACGTCTGTTCTTTGGTGTCTGTGAAATATGAGGAGCACCCGGACCCAGAAGCACAAGGACACAACGTTGGACAACCCTCAATTTTTCAACATTTTTTCAGTTCATTTTTTTTTCTTTCTGTTGTTTTTTTTGCACCTCACTTGGGGCTAATTTTTGTTAAAAAGCTATTCAGGGCCAAGAAAAACATTCAGAAAATGTGTAAAGAAAGCCCAACAGAAGCGGAACAACGAAGAAGAAAAGTTTATGGGGTAAAGCCTATTGCAAAAGGGTACGACAACGATTTATATTGACTATTTTGTGGATAGTACTATATTCCATATATGTATATATGGCCCATATATGTATATGGCAAAAATCTATCATAAAACAAGTTATCTAAACCAAATAGAAGTCGCTTAATTTGTAGAGACTTAAAGCCACTAAAAATATAACCCTGCCATACAAAAAACAACTTAAGCGAAATTGAGTGAGAAAAACGAAAGAAAACGTTAACTTTGGCTCGATATATCTTCAGTTCTAGCCACTTTATTCACACGAATAAAAAATCCTCCAAAAGTTCATTCGATTTACTTTTGAACTCCTTAATTTATTTGGATATCGGTGCGGCAGACGCCGAGTGAAAATTATGAAAGCTGAAGCCTAAGAACACCGTGCATTTCCCTATGTACTGTAAAAACTCCGATGTGAATGCCAAACGATTTTCCCAAAAATACCATTGATACTATTTAGCTTCTGCAATGCACTGACTATCCTCTGGCTTCCATTTTCCTTATCAAAGATTTTGAAATATGGTCGATATAGTCTCGAAGAGTTTCCATCACTTCCATCATTCAAATCAGGACTCAAATCAAAAGTCATTCAAAGTAGGTTTTTGGTTGAATTTTTGGTGCTTCCCTGCAACAACAATTTAACATTTCCTACCCCTATTATTATTACTGGTGTTGTTGTTGTTTTGTTGTTGTTGTTTTTATCGCTTGGTGTTGGCGTTGTTATATCCTTGAAACTTTTTTTCGGTGCTAGGCATGTGCTCGTTGTAGCTAGTGACGTATATTTAACATGCCGCACCGCAACTCTGAACCACCGACACCCATCATAACCCATACACAACACCCCCCAGCCCCCTCCAGCTCTATCCCCAATCCAAGCCCCCGCCCATCGCAGCTCCAGTTCCAGCTCCAGCTCTAGCGATGGCCAAAAAAGCATGCTACGATTTTTGAGTGTTGGCATGTTTGCTGTCAGAAAATTGTCAGAATTGTATGCAACATTGCCTGTGGAGGGAGAGGGGGGCTGGGTTGGGGTTGCTACTGCTGGGGTTGTTGTAGTTGTTGTTGTTGTTGTTGTGTATCGTGTGGTTGTTGCTATTGCTATCGCATGCCAGAGTGAGCTAGATTTTTCATTAGGCTTGATGATTGGAAAAATTGACAGCCGCTTTTCAAAAGCGATAACTTTATAGCGATGTATCCCTGTGTGTGTGTGCGTGTGTGCTCCACAAATGCAACGCCAAATGTTTGGCCAGACAATTGACGAAAATCTATAACAGCAACAATGTATACACATGTATGGTTGTATGGTGTATCTGTGTGAGTGTATCTGCGGGGGTGTGAGTGCTAATGCACATGGCAATAAACTTTAACATGCCAATGCATTTCGAGAGGCGATTCCAAAATGGAAGTAAATCAAGATGATGATGACGATGACGATGATGATGATGGTTCTGTTCTGGATGGCTGATGGCTCTCGGGGGGGCGGGGGTCGGTTCGGCAGGGTGCAGCAACAAAAGCGATAAACTTGAATGGCCGACCAGCCAACGACGATAAAGTTGACTTAGATGTCTGGACTATCGATTGGCATAAGCTCTGTTGAAAATATCGATAAACGTACAAAGAAATCCTAAGACTTAAGCACAAGCCCATAAATATTTCCCCCTTATTTAGGAGGTTTCCATAGCACATTACACATATGTATGTATGTATGCCCCACGCACATTACGTATCCGCCTGGTGGTGTTGGGGTTGTCTCATTAAGAGCGCAGCACTTTTGCGGGTAATTAAAATACGAAAGAGCAAAAGCTTGAAGCTGGTTTTATGTTTATGTGTAATACGCGGGGATATGACACTTTGTGGTTACGAGACGGCAGTTCCTCTCATCATCATCGGATTGTCGAGTGCTCAGTAGGCCCTGAGCAGGTTTTCAGTCACTGAGGCAGGAGGGGGTTTCTCAAACAGCATCTTAAAATTCTTTGTAATTATTTAGGGCCTACAATTCGTACACAAAATGTCACAGAATCAAGTGACAGCAGGGGAGACACATACTAAGGCCACATTGGAGGTGGAGATGGAGGAAGAAGAGCAAAAAATTGTGGCAGATATACAGGGGAGTGATAGGGATAAAGAAACCCCCAAGGGGCAGCAGTCAGACGAGGGAGAGACCAAAGAGAAGAGTTCAGAGTACGGTGGGTCTGGTGACCATTCCCTCCGCGCGGTGCCAGAGGCTCTGCCATCATTCACTCGCACGATCCGCAGCAGCTCACACTTGGCCCAAGTCATACGCAATGAGCGCAGCATCCGCATTTGCCAGGCTATTCAACATCGCCTGTGCAATATCTCTGAAGATTTGCACCGCAGAACCGAGGAATTGGGAGGAGTGAAGATCCCACAGAATAAGGACATGTCGCGCCCCACGGAGGAGTAGTGCCAGCAAGGATCACACAATATGCTCAAGGAATGATTCTACCCTTTCATCAAACTAATGCTATAATATTCCCAGATAAATAAGCGATAGTTTTTCTTATATCCATGGATATGGCCTTGACATACATTACGTGAAAATGGCCGCTGCCTAAGCCAATCTAAGTCCCACACTCGCGAATGCACAGATACACAGTATCTAGGACCCTTACATGCTGGTAACTGTTTTCGTTTCTGGTGGGTTTTGTTACCCCGGATATCTCTCGAGTCGAGTCGAGTCGCGAGGCCATTGTTTGATATCTAATACGCGCCGGGGGGTCGTGCCCGAAAATAAAATATAAAAAAAAAACAACCAGAAGGAGCGACGAGAGGTCGGGTACATCCATCATAAGTGCGCTTTGCCGGCAGCCTGCATATGCCCGATAATGTTATGCCCCACTCCAGTGCATCCTCTCCTCTCCTCTCCACACCACTCGCCCCGGAGTCTAGTCCCATCCCCGTTTGAAGTGGTTGGTTGTACGATTTGGATTTGTGATTTCAATGCCACTCAACACTGGCCGCTGGGAAAATCGCCTTAAAAAGTCCATTTCGACGGTTAAACCGAAAGCGAAAGGCAGCCACAACCCCTCTGCCTACATATGTATCTGTATGTATCCGTATCTGTGTCTACACGAAGATACACTTATGTGTGCACTGGGTGGGAGAGAGGGAAGGGAAGGTCGAGCCATTGGCCATGCCGTGGGGTGGCTTTTTCATTATCATTTGCCGCTGCACATAAATTATTTATTGTTAGCGATTTTCCCAAAAAGATAACACACACACACACACCACACCACACTCTCTCTTTCCGCGGTGACTACTGGCAGGAGCGAGTCCTCAGAGGAGGATGGAAAGGGGCCCAGGAGCCAGAGGGAGGGTCGGACATCGGGCGGAGAGATCGACACTGAAACACAAATATCTCTCTCTCCCCCTCTCTTTTTTAATCCTCCAGCTCATCTTCATTATGTAACTCTCTCCTTCAATTCCCCCTCTATCTCTGTCTCTCTTTCTCCTGTTACCCTAATCGCAGAGCCGGATGTAAATAAATATTTATAAGTTCTGCTGCCTTTGCCGCATTATGAGAGGCATACAACATAGTAAACATAATATTAATATGAATTCTGTTCACTCGAGTAAATAGCCCAAAGCCAGGCCAAGGATTTCCATATACAGTGGTGCAGGACGGCAAAAGGAAGTACTGTCGAGGGGGGTATATGAACACATATGAACACTATCTGAGCCCGCCTCGAATGTAATTGAAATACGATATACACAGTTTGCACCCGCAAAAAGCCAACAATTTAAAGTATCTATAAACAAATTCTTATGAAAGACAATTTTGCGAGACTCTCCATAAGCCACAAGAAAATCCACAAAATCGAATAGTTAATATTAGATATAAAAATAGATAGAAAAAAGCTTTTTACAATCAATATAAAATAGTTACATACTTAAAATAAAAATAAACCATTTAATTAAATTGTTTTATAATTAAATAAAATATATTTACTACATATTCAATATTTATATTTAAAATTTATTATGTCCCCTCTTCAAAATACTTTTTAAAGCATTTATGTTCATTTCACAGTCAACGCTTGATTATTTAATCAAGTGAATATTTAATTTAAATATTGCTATGCTTTTTATAATTTTTCTTTGGGTTTTTTATACACCATTTCCGAGCTCTATTTGTGGTATATATTAGGACCATTAATAAAACACCTAAATCACACCCAGGATCCTCTTCCTGACTCATTCGATAACTCTATTTAATTCTCCTTGCTTCATTTCCCTTCAACCAAATCCTAGAATTTTCAGTATATTTTGTAAGAAATTTCATTAAATTCTCCTCCGGCATCACTTCAATGATTTTCATCATCTCCATTTGTCTCATTTATTAACCATCACTGCAACCCCCAGGCCCCACCCGGCAGTGGGTGCCCCTCCCTGCATCATTTACATGTTTGACCTTTGGACTAACAAGTTGCAAATTTGTTTTCATTCATTTCCCCCTGCCCGCACGCCCAAAAACCAACCCACAAAAAAAAAAAGAAATAAAAACCAAAATGATTTCTCCACTGAATCTGGATGTGGATGTGGATCCAAAAATTGGAAACATGGGACGTGGCATTAAAAAAAGTGCCTACCGTGACCGCCAAACAACGCCACTACATTAGCAGCTGCATCTGGGGTTTAAAAAAACACCGCGCCCACCCAACCATCCCCGGCAACGGCAGGAGCCAGGATCCCACTAGAACCACTGCTGCCACCCTTTCGTCCGTCCAGGCAAACAATGCCAAATAATTGGACTTTATGCAGAAGCAATACGCAAAATCTCACCCTCTCTCTCTGTCTCTCTGTCGATGGGCACACCGAGTGCATGCGGCTATCTCTGTCTAGCCACAAGAGCGGAAGTTAACTTGCGTGCCAGGCCCCACTCAGCCCACTCGAATGGTCCACCTCCTCACGGATTGCTGTTGCTGGCGGCTTGGCTCGTTCGGTTGCGGTTCAAATTTAATATTCACTCGCGCAAATAATCCACACAGACCCCAACAGACACACAAACACACACAGACACACACACACAAAATGGCGCTGCTAAGCTGACAAGGGGTTGGGGGATGGAGATGGGGACGGGGTTGAGGTTGGCTCTGGCTCTGGTGGAGTACGGGCAACTGCAAACTGCAACTGCAAGTGAAGTGTTGTCTGTGGCTAGCCAGGAGCTCGGAATTCAGGATTCCATTCTCATATGTGTGATTGTTCAGGGCAGAACGAGATGGGCGAAGAGAGAGCGTTGCAGAGAAGGGGAGAGCTGGACGGAGCTAGATTATTTATTATTTGCCTGTGGAGATTTCATTTACACAGCCTCCAACCATGACGAAGTGCATTAAAACGATTTCGATTGAACTTGAAGTGGGAGCTTGAACTTGATCAGTGCTCAAATGATGCGGAAAATCTTCGAATGAAATCTCTAAATTAATAAATAAAAATGCGGGAAAAGCCAACACTTGCCTATGGGTCGGACTTAAGCTAATAAAAAAAGGTGGAAAATGTCATGGAAAAATTCCCAAAAATACTTTAGGGATCCCTTAATTTATTTTTAAAGCTATTCCACACCTGGTACACATTCCGAGCTTCTGAAAATGCGGCAAAACCCCACAAATGTACATATTTAATCTTCAGAATTTAATACCAAGTTAAAGCTAGTAAAAATTGTAGGAAATGCCATGGAAATCTGTTGGAAAAATGTTCAAAAATATTTGAAAGAATTTATAACAGATTCTTAAAGTAATCTATGCCACTTTTCCCATGCCATCTACCACCAATTAGAGACTCCAAAACCCATTTGCAGCATATGCATATTACGCATACGCCACATGTGACACTTGAGAGGGCGAGACAGAGATGGTGCTCAGGTAGAACATTTGGCCATTAGTTGGCCCTAATTAGCCGCAAATTGGTGGCTCCTAGACCGAAGAGAATCTCGGTTCAATGACCAGGCCCGTGCCATGCTCTGCAGAGACGAGTCAGGTCGGGTCGTTCCTGGGCCAAGTTGAAAAGCGGTCAGAACGTGTTGGGCCAACAATTAGGGAAAAGGTTTGACTGTAATTTGGTTTGATTTGCTAGCTGACCGGTGACTGGTGACTGCTGACCACTGCTCCTGCTGCAGTTGCTCTGATACAGCCACCACCCCCACACCCTCCCTGCCGACGGTCCCTGCCAAATGCAACTCCAGCAAAACGGAGATTCCTCCTGCCACTGGCAGTGCCACTGCCACTGCCTCTGCCCCTCCAATAAAATGCCTTCATGTCACTGTCGCGACTCTTTGTTGTTGCCCTGTTGTTAGTGTTTGCTTCGTTTCACTCGTTTCACTCGCTGTTGTTGCTGTTGCTGTTGCTGGTGTCGCTGATGCCTCTCGTACAACTGTCCAAGTGACAGCTGCCGCCGTGACTGTCAGTTCAGCCACCTCCCCGAACGGGCAAAAAACAAAGCGAATAAGAAAGCCAGAGACGAGTGTTCCAACGCGCAGATACCCCCCCTTCAAGTGTGAAAGGACCGTAAAAATATAATCGGAAATTTAATGAATATAATTCCCATATTTTGGGATATACTACAAGCCTACTTTATACTTCATGTATTCTTTATCTATTTGTCACAGAGCCACACGAATACGGCATACCCTTGTACCCCATTGAGTACCTTCTATACAAAAGGAAAAACAACACAATGGCAAAAAGAAAACCCCATCGTGGCTCAACCTCCTCGAACCTCCCTCTCGCTCTCTCTCTCTCTCTCTCTCTCTCTCTCTGCAGCAATGCGCAATCAGTTGCAACGCAATTTGATTTTGTCGCTTCATGGCTCATGCACCACCGCTGCCCTGCTGCCCTGCCCCACTGGCCCCACGCCACGCCCCCTCGTCCACTGCACTCCACTGCCATTCCACTCCACTCCTCTCCTCTCTTGGCCGCCATAAAGTGCACATGTCGCGTCATGTTCACAGTGACATTCATTCGCCGTCGAAGCGCTTTCTTTTCCACAGCCATAAAAACTTTCTGGCCCTGCATCCTGTCTACTGTCCCCGTCCCTTTCTCACCGCCTCTGTCTGTTTGGGATGTCTGGCCATTGCAATTGTTCACCTTTGATAGCCCAACCTCCCCCCAATCCCAGCCCCAGCCCTAACCCCATCCATGGACATTTTTTGGCCATTTATTTGACGGCTTCAAGTTGCCGACGTTGCTGCGGTTGCAAAAGTGCATTAGCCGCTGCCCGTCATTCATCGGATCAAGTGCTATATGTGGCATGCAAGCATTGTCGGCGAGGAACGGAGCGGGGGAATGGGGGAATGGGCTGCCCCTGTGGAGGTTTCATTGGGAAAGGATTGGTGTGTGGCTTTTGCCCACATTTTTGCTGTGGCGATGGTAATAGGCAACGGAACGGACCAAACGACAAACACTTTAGAACAGGAATACCCCGATTCACTTTGAAACTAAAACTCAACAAAAAATTGCAATTTACTCACTTATTTTCCGGTAAATTAACTTCCTTGAGTTTGCTCCTTTCTTCGATTAGTATTCTGTGTATATATTCAGCAAATGTATGTCTATGACCTGACACAGATTTCCATGCAGTAGAAACAGTAAAAAATCCAACTCCAGGCTACCCTTCTCCGATTGCTTGGATTGGAATACCTTTGAATATCTCAGAGTTCGCTTTGATGTCCCTTCGACAAACCTTGAGGAGAAAAATATGGTTGTAATTATCAATTGAATCGAACAATTTTAGATGATTTAAACATGTCCTGCATTGGTATGAAAAAGGGCCTACAATTTTGTAACTTGTTTAGTTTTTAAGGGCAACACAAAGAGATCTCAGAGGCTATTGGAGCAACAAAGTAGGCTCACACTGAATACACTTTGCCTCAAAATCTTTGCCCTACAACCCTCTCGAATGGCGAAAACGGACAGTCATAGAAAAACGATTGAAAAGACCACCCGCTCGGGTCTAACTCTTCCTTGTCCAGAGGCCCGCCCTCTGGCGGAGTGAGCGAGACATGACCGACTGAAAAATAACGAAATGATTCATATTTTACTCACGTGCGTTTAATTAACTGTAACTGTCTGTTTCAATAGCTTGTGGTATGCGTTAATAAGTATTTTTAATTTTTTCCTTTGGCGTGAAAGTGGACTCAATCAAAAAACGTTCACGTGTTTTCATAATTTTCACAAAAACTGTGCTTATGTATGTGCTCAAATATATGAATGATATTTCAATGTTATAAGGACGTTAATATTTGACAAACTATTTATTTAGTTCTCTAGAAAACAAATCTTATATGAGGGTTCCCTCAGTACAAGGCCGATCAATAAATATCAACATAATACAATTTTAATCTGGGATTAATAGGGTATCTTAATGTCGTGACACTCGAACCCCCTTCTGGAGGTTTTTTTTAAATTCTACTTTTTTGTGTGGATCGAAACTATTCTGTGGTTCGTTTTCGTCATTTTTTGGCTGGACGAAAACCTTTGCGGGATGCAAATTCTTTTTTAACGTCTCTGAAACGTTAACGACAATGACACTGGCACTGGCTTCTCTTTTATTTTGCATTGGTTCGTTTTTGGTTTTTTTTTTATAATTGTTGTTGTTGGTTTTTAGCACTCAATTGATTTTTGCATTGTTCTTATTGTTGGTGCATTATGGCTTCCCGTCTGTTTGCCTTGGGACAGTCGCTCCGACCTCAGGTCCTCCCCGGCCACCGGCCCCCCGCCCCCAGCCCCCGGCTCCCGGCGCTACTTCCTGCAGATATTGTGGAATTTTTTTCGCGCTACAATCTCGGGTCTGGTCGCCGCCCGCCCCTCCCGCTGGGGCTTTCGCTTGGCGCATCGGTTGTGAAATACCCGAAGCATTGCGGTCGCCATATTGCGTTTGCATACACGCCCACATGCCAAACACAGCAAAAGCGGCAGCAGGAGCACACACACACACACACACACAGGCAGATGCACACAGACACAATACACATACACACACACACACGCATATGTAGGAAAGCCATTGACAAGAGCGTATTGATGGCCATGTTTCATGCGCCGTTGTCAGCCAAATTTAATGCGCGCCGCAAATATGCAATGCACCCCCTCCGGGCCACTCCCCACCCCAGTGCACACCACTACTGCCCCATTGTCTCTGCCTCAGTTGAGTCCCCCTTTTCGCTGCTCCACCCCTCTGCATGCCCCTGTTGCCCGGTTCTATCTGCAGGGGCAGACAACAAGCGCGACTTTTCATTTGGTCATTTAATAAAATGCAATGCCGCCGCCAGCCACCATGTGGACAAAGAGGTGGGAGGGGGTCTTGCAACCTCTATCCCTCTGCTGGCGATTCCCCATGCCAAACCGCCCACTCTTCGTCGCTTTCTGCTTTATTACAACGCTGGGGCCAGCGAAAATGTTGTTGGATTTATGGCGGCATTACATGACATGATTAATGGGCTCCAATACAGCAGGAAGAACATTGGCCAAACGGACACAAGGGGCACGGCCCGACAACGGGTGGAGGAAGGCAGGGAGGCTGAGAGGCGGGGAGGCTGGGAAAACCAGGACAATGGACACGCCAGTAAATGTTGACCAGAAGGCGGATTTAAAACGCAGCAGCTCCATCCGAGAGCATCATCATCGCCATTAGCATCCAGCTTCGAGCAATATCCAGAAAGTCAGGCATCAAAGCAGCTGCCAGAAATGAGGAGCAATATTTGAAGAGAGTGACCTGAGGGATGAGCGCTGGGCAGGAGTGGTGACCAGGTCATCGGGCATAGGACACTGATTGAAGAAGAAGGTGCGATTCGTGCAGGAATCAATACATACTATGGGATGCACTTGGGACTCTGTAGAGTTGAGAGCTGAAATCCTTAAGACACAATTGAATCTGTTGAAAGTCTACACCTTTGCAGTTCTGTTTCTATAATTTCTTTGGAGACCCTCCACTCGTTTTTCCGCTATGCAAATGGCTTCCAATTAGTTCAAACTGAATGCTCGGCCAATGCTCAGCTTCCTGCTGCAACACCCTCTCCATCTGCCACTAAATTTGCAACTCCACTGCCAAAAAAAGGAAAAAGTCCCCCACAAATATGACACACTCAGGCAGAGGTCTGGGCTGCTCTCCTCCTGGCTGTCAGTCAGCCAATCAGCCTCCTCGAATCGTGGTGAATCGAGCTGGGGACCCAAGCCGATTCCCCAATTACCTCGTTCCGCCTCCTCCTGTCTCCTGTCTCCGTCTCCGGCTCTGGGTCTGGGTCTGTCCCTCGCTCGTTCTCTCGCTTACGATTCGTTTGTTCTGTTGATCCATCAAATTAAAAATGTAATGCTTCAACATTTAAACACGACGAGTGCACCCTAATGCAGTGCTCTCGCCCGGCGCCAGTGGGACCCTGGAATCTGGGGATCAGGTGGCATGCTACTAATAAGTGCAATCAGTGATGATGGCTCCCCACCAGCTCCTTCCTGCAGTTTGCCTTTTGTCTCCTCAATCTCCCTCCCTCTCTCTCCCTCTCTCTGGTGTGTTTTTTTCTGGTTTTATTTTGGCATTCGTCTAATGAACTCATCCAGGAGAGGGGAAGGGAAGCGCAGCAGGCAGCAGGCAGGAGCCAGGACCTCGTCCGACCATCAAGTGGCATCAACGTTGTCATGATTTCTGCTTGTTAACATGACTACCGGAGGAGGAAGCATTGGGTTTTCGGTTTTGCTATCTTCCGAATTTCTGAATTCTGAAAATTTAACTCTTCACGTGGCTCGGAGCTCTTTTTTGGAATGGAATGTGTGCAGAGGATGGGAACCAAAGGCTGCCATAATTCCTCGTCGACATGTCAACAGTGTGCCCCGGCCCCGGCACCGCAACAGGACGGAAGGGAACAAGAGGAAAACAGTAACAGTTTCCATGGACGGGACGGGACAGCGACAGCCCCTCCACATCCAGCTCCACCTCCTTTGAAAGACAGACAGACGGATGGACGGACCGACGTGTTAGTTCATTTTGATTGCTAATTGGTTTGTTAAACAATGGCGTCGGGGGTTTTAACGAATTGCCCAAAAATTCAACGAGACGAGAAGCTGAATTTTGTGCGAAAGCAAAGGATGGAACGGAAATCCATCTAGGATTTCGCTGCTCAGAGAGGGTTGATCCAGGGCTAATGAACTCGAAGCTAAGTAATCATTTAAAGGTATTGTACTTAGCACTTGTGTATATCCATCCATCTATCTTCTGTCAAATCCAATAAAGGACTTAACTTTGCCTTCTTCCAGATTGGGTATCCTCCGCATGGCTTGGGTATCCTCCTTATGGCTTGGCTATCCTCGAGGCAACCCTCTGTCTCTCTCTCTCTCTGTGTGTTTGCATGCATCTCTAGTTAAGTAACTCCCAGGAGCAGCCGACTGTTGACTTTGACTGACCGCAACCCAGATTCCCCCATTTTCCGTTTTCCCAGCCCCAGAGGCATGCCTCAGATGCGTCTCGTAAATCTTGCTACAATTTGGGAACGTGAGAGATGGGGCATGGGGCCCATACGGATGGGGAGGGGGGATGCATTCAATTAAGTGCAAGGCCGTTTTGGGCGCGTTTTTACAGTTTAATTGTTTGTTGTTCTAGATGCGAATGTGGCTGTGGATGTGGAATGCTTTCAGGTAGAGCCAGCCGCCGGCCAGGACACGGTTGCAACAAGTGAGGCAGGCGACCGCATAATCCACAGCAACCACAAAGGCCACACCAGCGGCACCGCCAGCCAGCCGCCAGGACACGGGGCTCTCAAACACCGATGCGCATTAATAAATTTCTCTGGCCTGCAAAAAGCCCAAGCAGCAGCGAAAATATTGAAAAACCGATCTCTACACAATTGTCCATAAAGTGGACAGTGGGACTCCGCTCTGCCACCGCCGCTGCCCCTGCCACGGCCCCTGCCCCACTTTTTGTTGTTGTTGTCTTTTCTGTTGTTGTGTGGTTGTTGGCATCGGCATTGTTTTTGCTGTGTGCGACCACAGTCGGGATTAAAGCGGACAGTTAAGCGGACAGTTGAGCGGACACGACACGGGGCACGGCCCGGCCCGGCTCCATTCGCTGTTCTGTTGTGACAATGCGGCTAACAAAAGCAAACAGCAAACAGCGAACAGCAGGCGACAGCCAGAGACAGGGCCAACAATGACTCGTTGATATTGACAACTTTTTAATCACTTAATAAATTCAATAAAATTAAATGCGGTTAAGCGTCAACAAGGACAACGGATAGAGCCCCAACTCAGAGAACCCCAAACCCTTTCCATCAGCCATCCATCCGTCCATCCATCCATCGTTCATCCATCATCAGTCTGGTTTCAGTCAATCAAGCGTTTGACAAAAGTACTTCACAAGCTGACACCGGACAAAAGACTCGGGCAAAAAGGATTCGACAGGGCCCCGGACACCCGTACACCCCCATCAAAGCGATTTCCTTTAGACGCTGTCCTCCAGGGGATCTAAGTGTTTTATAGAGTATTCATTACTGCGTGCTAGTGCCGGGGATTGGACTCCCTTTGAAGGACATTTAATTAGCGTGAATTATGTTGTTCGCAGAATTTTAATTTAACAAATTAAGTGGCTAGGAGGTCCAGCTCTGGCTCCGGTTACACTCTGCAACAAATTATTGTGCGAATTAAAAATGTAAGATGAGTGCATGCAACACTCGACGTTTTTATATGCAAAATAATTGTGTAATTACAGTTTTGTGCAGCAGCGTTTTTTTTCCCCACTAAAAGAATTGTTCTTTTCAATTAAGCTCTTTGCCGGGCCCTGCCCAGCACTGATTTAACAAATGAGAGAGTGGTAGCCTTTCAAAATTAACAATTTAACAAATGAATCAAATGTAGAAAGGATGTGTCCGAACTTGTTGCACAGTGCCCTCTCTGTATGTGGCATTTTGGTTTGGTGGCAAGACCCTCTTTCGCTCTGGGTAGAATTAGCTGAGGATTTAGCTGGGGAAATCTCAGCTATTGGGGATTATGTCGCACCAGTGGCTGATTGGCCGATTGGCTGGTGCCTCTCGGCCAAGTCGATTTCATTCTCCTCCAATTCCTCACATTTTAAGAGCATTAAGAGAACTTTGGCTGAGCGCAAGTTGAGCGGGGTGGGGTGGGGTGGGGAGAGAACAGGAAGAAGTCTGGCCGACAAACCCAACAACGGCTAACCGCGAAAGCCCCCAAAGAAGGGGTGGGCCAATGCCCCGCCCAGTGGCATACACCTTTCAGCCATCTTCCGTGCAGCCGATGGAAGGGGCGACAACTAACATTGGCATTTAAAATGTAATGCTTAAAGGGCCTCTAAAGTTTGCCCAGACAATTGACTTTGGTCGCGTGACGTTTTAGATTTTGCGGACAGCACTCGCCCCGCCCCCTTTTGAGAGCCACCTCCATGGGACAACCTTTTGGCCACATGCAATCAGCGTTACCAACGCATTTCATTAGCACCTAATTGGCAAAAATCACCAAAAAAAAAACACCGTGAGGAGGCAGGCCAGCAATGGCAGCCGAAGCATTAGATACCCTAGCATGGACTCCACTAATCAACCTTTATCTGAGGTTTGCTTGATTGATAGAGAGTGCCACAAATATTGCTACACCGAAGCCCTCTTTCCGTTCCCCAGCATCGCCTCCAGGTGGCATTTCAAAAGGAAATGTTGAATTGTTCCACAATTTGCTCCACAGCGGCTGCTGTTTTTGGTTCCCCAGAGCATCACATTAGACCCCAAAAGATTATATATTTTTTTGATATTCATAATCGGGAATATTTTATTCGCTCCAAGCATCTAAGGAAGGCTAGAATACCCTTCAGCCAGGGTATTAGTGCTCGTCGTATAAAAGAACATAAAAAAAAACAGAATCGAAACGCGGCTCATTTCGTTTGTAATTTGTTCGGTGAAATTGGAGGGGCGGCCAGTACGATTGGGAGAAGGGAACGGGGGCTCCATTCAGTTCTTTCACCTCTCTGTGCAGCCCCACACACACACACACACACACACACACGCTCACGGCTCTTTGTAATTTCTGGCCAACCATTTTCCATTTGCATTGGCCATTTTTATATTTTCGGCTCATTTCTCTCCTCCCCAACTCCTACTCCTCCTCCCACTCCTCCTACGCCCCATCTGCTGGTTCTTCTCCATTCTCCGGCCTGATTGTAATACCCTGGGCTTAACGAGGGGGGGTATTATGATTGCAGTGCAGCGAATAAACCCGACCATACCCCTTGCAAATGTAGACCTTTTTTCGTCTTACAAATTGTAAAAAATGCTTCCATTAAATCCAAACCTAAAGATAATAGATCTATTTATGGGAAAACATTATTTGTTTTTTGGAAATCATGTTGGAAAAGCTCCCAAAACAGCAGCTATTACGGCACTGTATCTTCCAGAGAACCCCTTTTCTGTCTCCAAAAAAATTGCAATACTTTCACTCACTTTCTAGTCTCTCTTCAAAGGTTCGAGTGACTATATCATATAGTAATTTATATCATAGGGTATCCATTGATTGAGTCTTTGAAACTGATTATTTTCTTTCTTGTTTTTTGTGTTGTTTCGCTGCGTTTTCGATTCGTTTTCGTTCCGAGCGCCGCGCGCGGTTTCGTCTATCTTTGTATCTGTACCGAGTATCTGTGTACTGTTTGCATCTCTGTCTGTGTGTGCCTGTGTGCGTGTGCCGGCGTAGGCATTTTTTGGCTTTGGCCCGCTGCATGCCCCAAACCGCCAACAATCAGAGAGTCAACCTCAGTCGGTGGCAACAACAGCAGCAGCAGCAGCAGCGCCAAATGAAGCAACAACAAATAGCCAAATAGTTTTCCACGCGCCGCATTTCACAAAAGGGGCGCCACCCCAACCCCCCGCCCACCCTCTACAGACAACAACAGCAACAAAATGTAAAGAAAAACAGCAGGGAAATCAAGAGAGCCCCCCGACCAACAAAAAACAACAACCAACTCGAAGCCGGGGCAAAAACATGGAGAAAAGTGTAAAACACATTGTGAAAATGTAAATTTTCCATTGATTAAATGCGAAAATGCAAGTGGCAAAGTGGAGGTAGAGCTGGGGCGGGGGGCTTAAATGTATTTTTGGTATCATTATGGGTTGACCCCACTATTTCCCCCGTCCCGCAAAATGGGTTTTCCGACCCGAAAATATTCGAAATTTTTACCAGTTCAATCGCACATTCTGTTCGATTCAGCAGGCGCTAAAGTCCTTGGAATTCCCGCTCTTATTGAGTGAGAGGACCACTCCTTCACACTCACAGAAGAGTCCTTGGCTGAGAGCTGTTTTTATCCTCATAGTTAGGGAGTGTTTCCCCATCATTGTCCATTCAAATGCGACGACTCTTCTCATCATTCTTCAGCAAGATAAAGTTTATTCTTTCTTGGGAACATAAATTATAATTTATAAATATTCATCAAATCATAAAAGACCTCCATCCATTAACCAAAGGAAGTGCTCTTTCCATTGCTTCAAAGACTTCAAACCTCACAAAGTTCCAATCTTCGTCTTGGTATCTTCCCCACCCGCCAGGACATGCCATTCAGGACCACACCAAGTGAGAAACCCCATTGCCTTGTCACCGCATTGAGCGTCAAAATTGCATTTTTGTGTGGCTGCCTTGACCAATCGAAGTGAAGGTCAGCATGTGTCCATTTGGCCTTGAGGAGACAACTCGACCGACTCGATTCTTTGGTCAACACCTTGGCCAGCGATCCCCTAATGAGGCGTGCCCGATGAACGATGCTCGATGCTCGATGCCCGGCTATCGACTGTGCGGTTAATGGCACCGACAAATCGCGCTGCGGTTGGGCCCGCCGTGGAGTCCGTGTACCCGAGGATGTTGCACGGCTGGTGCCGTGTCGACACACAGAATTGAGTTGAGTTCGCTTTGGGCCAATTAGCGCGACAATTGTCGAAAAGTACACGCTGCGTCGGCCGTGTCCCAGTGCCCATAATCACTAATAATCCGCATTAATTGCCATCAATTTGGTTTCTGGCTACGTCCTGCGGTTACCGGGATGACCTTCGTCGCGCATTAGAGAGGACCACCAGCCGAAGAGGTTCCCCGACTCTAACGCCGCCTTATCTGCCCTCAGCCCGGAACACCACACCACGTAGTACATATTTTTGTGCAGATAGCCAAATCGATTCGATTGACAAAGATCTCCCGTGGAACGTGCCTGGGGGCCAGTTCACTTTTGGAGTTTCCCCAGACCACAGACCCCCACAGGCCACCACAGTAATGCCCGCTATCACTAAGTAGCGGACACTCTAGAGATAAGGTTCAAGTGATCTTTCGATCAGAGGTATTCCCACAATGGCAGCTGCCGTCATCAAGTAGTGGTTCCACTACTTATAATTCAATTGTGGAATTTCTCAATTTGCGGCCAATTCTTGACCACTTTCAATCACGTTTTTATATCGCCTTCCGTTGTCTGCCGTCCGTCTGTGATAAGGCTAACACTGCCAACTAAAGGGAAAGGCCAGTGAGTACAAAATTAATTCATTTTCCGAGTGTTTTGGGTAGAGGATTGTGTTAGACTTACAAAGAATGAGCCAAAACAAACGTAAGGAAAGAGCAAAATATTTTCTAATCACTTTAAAAATTTCAAAAAATATCTGTTGGGATCCAGGGGATTTTTTATGATTTATAAACATTCAATTTAAACACCAAAGAAAATTTTTCAACGAAACAAAAACCAAAACGAAACAAGTCTCGAATATGTAGGCCTTTTTTTAAATTTAAAAAAATTGTTGCGAATTTAAATCAAACTTAAAATTGGAGTAAGAGAAAACAGTACTATTATTGAAGAAAAATCTGTCCATTAAACTTTCAAATAAAATACTGAAAATCAGATTTTAAAACAATATTAATATTCCATATTTGTCGATTCAAGACAGCTGATGGAACAGAAATCTCAGCAAAGGTATAAGGCTCTCAAACATAATTTTGAGTGAGGATAAAAGTAGGAAATCATCCAGTATTATTATTTTATAATAAAAGACACAAATTTTCAAAAAAACCTTCCATTCACAAACTCCGTTTTATGAAAATTTCACTGCAATAATGGAAGAATAATGAATTCCTGAAAAAGAATTAATGAAAAAGACAATCCAAATGTTTTTTGTAAATAATTTTTGTGTGTGATTTTTGTTTTTTCTGTTTTATTTGGTTTTGGGGGAAATTCGTTTGTGTTAGATGTTTTTTTTCTCGCGCTAAAACTTAAGTCTAGACAAAAAAAAGTTCTGTTCACTTACATCACTAGATAAACTTAGGAATTATCCAATAGCTAAATTCGAATTATCCACAAAAAAATATATGTTTCCTCAAAAAAAAAATGCTCTATATCTATGTACAATATTTTGTGGTGGCTAGGAAGGGGCGGTGTGTGGTAAGTGGTGTGTATAAAGTGAAAATAAAAAATAATTTACAAATAATAAATGTTTCGAGTCGTTTAGGAATTGAACTAAAGTGTTTTTCTCTCTATCGCTATGTTACTTTTTATCGTTCTTTGCGTTTCTGTCGGCTTTGGGGTTTTGGTTTTCGTTAGGTTTTCGTTAGAGATCTTGCCGCTCGGGAAGATCTCGGGAAATTCTTTGCGTTCTTTCTAATTTTTTTGGTTGTGCAACACCAGTCAGCCAGTGTTGGTTCACGAACTCGGCCTACGATTTTATGAATCGAGCATAAAACTACGTCGGAGCTCGATGCACCAACTCTCCTAATCCTCTCTGCTGTCTGTGATCCTGGGTTCTGATTCTGGTTCTTGTTCCGCTTCCTCTCCGTTTGCCCGCCGGAGGCCTGCCGTCTAACTTACATCACTATATCACAATTTTTGTTTGCTTGCCGCTCAGCGCTGCTTCCGTTCCGTTCCGCTCCGTTCCGCTGCCCTTGCCACTCCACTCATGCCAATATCACTTTTGTCGGGGATCCTGAATCTGATCCGCCTGCTTTCTCCTACTGCTTGCTGCTTGCTGTTTGCCTCCCTAGTAGGGCCTCCACACGGTCTTCTGCTGGACAGCGGAATTCTTCAGCTTGGTGGCCGCCGGCAGCGTGGTCTCCGGCGAAGCCTGTCGGTTTGTGGCCGCCGCCGCGCTCTCGTGGAAGAGGGGCTTCAGGGCGGAGGGTGCCTTGAGGTCGCAGCGCAGGCGGAGGGGCACGGAGATGTGCTGGGCGAGGGGAGAGCTGCGGCTGGAGTCGATGGACTTGTCCAGGTCGTACTCGGACTTGACCACGTCGATCTGCTCGTCGTCGGAGTCGGCGTCGGAGGCGGACTGCTCGTGGATGGAGCTCGTCTCGATGGAGGTGTTCAGCTTGAGGAGGACGTGCTGCTGCGTGGGCGAGGAGCTGGAGGGGCGCGACGAGGCCGGACTGATGTGGCTGATGCCGGTGGCGTCTCCGCCGTGGTGCAGGACAGCCGCTGCCGCATTGCGCGCGCGCAGACCCGCGGCGGCGGCAAAGTTGTACGGATGGAAGGCGTGGGGCGTGGACTTGGCGTGATGCTGCTGCTGCTGCTGGGCGGCGGCCGCTGCGGCTGCGGCCACATGATTGAACGGGAACTGGGGTATGGCGTAGGCGGCTGCCGGAGCGGCTCCTGGCGGCGAGGGCATCATGGCAGCCGGTTGGCCAGCGGCCGTTGGTGCCCCGGACGGTGGCGGCGTGATCTGCGACACATGATGGTAGTCGGCAGGACCCGCGGCACCGTTGCCAGCTCCACTGGAAGCCGCGGCACTGGCGCTGGGCGACACGATGCTGGAGCTGCTCGAGGGCGAGGCCTTGGACAGGGCCGGATGGTGCACGGCTGCCTGGGCGGCGGCCTGGTGCCGGAAGTAGTCCGCGTAGCCGTAGGTCATGTAGGCGGCGTCCAGCCAGGCGGGATTCAGCATGAAGGGGTTAAAGGCGCCGGGATGTGGATAGCCATAGCCTGGAAAAAGCAGAAAAGCAAAACAAAAAGTCAGTAAAGAACATAAATCAAAAGAAAAGTTTGTAAAAATTTCCAAAGGGAAGGGGGAGGAGAGGTTTTTGGTTGGAGATCAAAGGAAATCAATAAAGATTGAATCCAAATGGATTTGAATATGTTTAAGGAACGGATCGCAACGATCTTGAAGTCTTTGCAATGCGGAAGGATCCATGGAGGATCGTGTGGGGAGGTGTGTGGGGAGTTTTTGGGAACGGATTTGGATTGAACTGAAAACGTAATGGAAACTAAAAAACTCACTTTGCTTACTTCTTGGCTCCCGCGGCCCGTCGACCGTCACCTTGATGGCCTTGCTGTAGCTGGCTATCTGCACCGGGTATGTGGCAATCGTGATGGTCAGCGTGAAGGACTTGCCCCTGCCGGAGCGGCCCACGAACCGGAGATCGTTGAACTTGGCCACCTGGTTCTTCATCGTCGTGGTGCAGTTGCGCAGCTCCCCGCAGTAGTTCTCATCGTTGCCGCACTTGATCGACACCAGAGTGCCGTCGGGCACATCGTCCAGGGCGATCACCTTGAAGGCCCCCGGCAGCGACTTGTTGGAGCGCCAATGGTTCGGCAGGGCGCTGCACAGGATCGAGGGTGAGCCGGTCTGGGCCAGCTCGCCGTGGTACTCCTGCAGCATCTCGTGCAGGCTGGCAAACATGTCCGTCATCGAGCTGGGCATCTTGGCCGAGTTGCTGTTGCTGTTGCTGTTGCTGCTGCCGTTGTTCGCCGTGTTGTTGGCGGTGTTGCTGTTGCTGTTGCTGCTGCTGCTGCTGTTGGCGGTGGTGTTGGCGGTGGCGCTGATGTCCGGCGTGGAGCTGCCGGTGCTGCTGCTGGCCGAGTGGGTGCTGGTGTTGGCCAGGGACGTGCTCTGTGCCACCGAAACGCCGCTGGAGCCGGAATTGACCACGGCCGCTGCTGCGGCCGCTGCGGCTGCCGCTGCCAGGACCTGTGTGTGCGCCACAGCGGTGCTGTTGGCTACCATCGTGGGACCGTTGGGTAGATGCATCTTTGCTAATGTATCTTGTATCTTTCGGTTGTTCTCCAACAAAAAAAAACCCGCTCCTGTTGCTCCTGCTGCTCTTGCTGTTGCTGCTGCTGTGGTTGTAATCCAAGAGTTGTAATCCTTGTGGGTGTGGGGGATTTCGCACTGCACTTTCTTGCGAGCTGGCAAGGCCGCCCGCTCTCGCAAAAACGCGTTTTTCACTGGCAAAAAAAAAATGTTGTGCCGCTTTTCGTTCGTATTTTTCGGGGATTTTTCTTTAGTGCTGCATTTGGGAAATGTTTCTCAAGCAAAAAACTAAGACGCGACGTGTGTAAATCTCTTTCTCTCGATGCTCGATTCTCGCTTCTCACTGTTTTCTCTCTCTGTCTCTCTCTCTCTCTCAAGACTGTCTCTTCTCTGGGCGTTCTCGACACGGTAAAGTCGCTGAGTGAACTGATTCTCTGCTGCGATCGTTGCCAGTATTTAAAGTGGAATGCGCTTGTCGCCGCTGGCAGCGCTGCCCTCTGCCACGCAGCTCGCTCTCTCTCCTTCTACCTAGCGCACCCTCTCGCTTGCACCAGCTCCGGCGGCCGGCCTGCTGCTGCTGCTGACCTGCTCTTTCGCACACGCTGGCATTGTCCTGGCCGTGTGGTTTGGTTGGTTCGCTCGCTTACCTATACACACGCACACGGAGCACACACACACACAGCCGGATGGCAGTGGCGGACTAAGGGTGCAGGGCGGCGGCAGTCTGCGAGACAAAAGGGGCAGGTATCAAGCAACCACCATTGCCGCAACAACAACCACAGTAAAAATTTTCCCATTTTTCCATTGCGGTATACAACTCGCGCACACACACACACACACACACACGCACACACACAGTGGCAGAGAGGAAGGAGATGTCTGAGGCGTGCTGTTGCTGTTGCTGTTGATGCCACTGCCACTGCCTCTGCTGCCGACGTTCGTTGCTGCCACTGCTGCTGCTTGTTACTTGTGGCCAGGGGCGCGCGGCCAAATAAAAAAAAAAATGAAAATGAAAATGAAAAAGGCAAAGCAACAACCACATTGGAAGCAAAATAAAAATCTGCCAGAGAGGGTGTGCGAGTGAGAGAGGCCATTGCGCTATTTCTCTCTCTCCGACAGAGAGAGCGAGCGAGAGAGCACCGACTGGAAAGGCAAGGCGCAGCAGAAAAAGAAAAACGCAAAAAGAAAAAAACACACAAAAAAAAACGCAACAAAGAAATTGTCGGGGAAATAAAAATCAACGGAAGAAAAAACGCAAAAAAATAAAAATCAGGAGAAATTTGTGTGCGCTCTCTCTTGCCATCCAGCCATCCATCCATCCATCCATCTCTCTCTCCCCATCTCTGTCGCTCGCACTGTCTGTGGGATTTGTGTGTCTCTTTCCGCCAACGGGCGGTCGGTCCGGGTCCGGGTCTGAGTCTGGGTCCTGGTGTGGGTCTGGAACGCACAGTTTTTCCTTCGTTTTTTCCTTAACGCACGGCCAAAGGAGCGCGCTCTCAGTCCGGCTCTGTTCCTTGCCCAACATGCAACAGTTCCTACTGCGCGCGTGTTGCTGCTGGCACCCTGCGGCGGTGTCCAGGGGCCCAGTTGGAGGGGGGCCGCCCTCTGTGCCACAGAGGGTGGCACAGGTAGCACACACATCGGTCTGTGCCCTCTGCCAGGGAGGGGGCCCGTGGGCAGTCAGGGGCGTCCTCCTAAGGACTCAATTAGGGGACACGCATCGCATAATCGCAAGCTGTCTATGTAGATCAGAAATACTTCAGAGGGTAGAAAGATCTATCATCATCTAAGGATCATCTGGCAGGGCAATGGTCTAAGAGGGATTGAAATATGATCAAAACAATGAAAGGGAATATTGATCCTTTAATTGATCTTCAAATCACCCAAAAGACTTCTATCTAAAACATTATATTGATGGATAAAGAAATATACATTTTTACAGCGATCTTACAGCCAATTATTTTCAATAATTAATAAATCAATAAATATCATTATCTATCATATAATTATCCTGAAATATATAAACATGTAAATATACTAGGGGATATAGTAGATTTTTATAATGTGCTGTCCTTTAGATTCATATAATTCGCATTTTTATTAATCCTCATCAAGCCAACGATCACGAAAGAAATCGACGCTACAAAAACCATTTCTGGTATTCCTTTAATCTCTTCAAATTAGTTTTATATTCAAGATCTTGTTCATTTGCTGACAAGATCAAATTACTGGGCCAACACCCATTCTTGTGCAATGTTTTCCTACGATTCGATGCAACGTTTCTCTCTTCGAATATCAGTAGATCTGTGGATCGTTAGTCTCGAATCTCAAAGATCTAAAGAGTAGAGCTATCCGATCTGCAGCCGATCCAACTAACACCCATTGTCGGGGCAATGCATTCCTGAATACTATCTAAATTTGCCTTAAACGATCTGCTGGGCCCGCGCCCTGGCAGATCGCCCTAATCCTAATGCTGATCGGGGCGATTAGCCGGCGATTAGAAATGTAAATATTTGTGCTCTTCAATGGCGCAATCTGCGCACTGTTTTCGGGGCCACCCTCGCAGATCGTTCGTTGATTGGATCATGTTCAGCTTAGGCTCGAGAGCTCAACTGATCTGTGATCCGTGATCTGTGATCGCATCCGATTCCATTCGATGCCAGCGGAAGTGTCATACTTGGAATCATTCGGAGCACTCCCCCTGCCGGGACGGGGCTACGCCTCTGTCTGCTGTGCCGGACAAATCAAATGCCTGGACATTCCACAAAAAATATCTGCGGAGCCCCAAAACAACGCTGAAACGAGGCCAGCGCGGTACAACCACAATGAGGAATCGCACTCTGGTGGCTGGTGGCTGGCTCCTAGGGGGGATGGTGGGTGGCGGGGGGGGGTGGTGTTGGGGGGAGCCACGAGTCAAGATGCTGCGGCTTCGGAGCCAACCAAAATGTCGCGAGTGTCGCCGCTCTCTGTCTCACTCTCTTTCTCTCTGTTTCTCTCTGTCAGCACACTTCGCTTCCAATAAATCGCTGCCGCTTTCCCGGCAGGCAGCGGCGTCGACTTCGCTGCTTTTGTACGTGCGCGCCCGCTCGCTGTGAGGGGCACACAGACGTCGGACTCTGCCACAGGTTACTGTTACTGCCACAGCTTCTCGGCGTTCAACGTTCAGCGTTTAACGTTTAGCGTGCGACAAGGACGCGCTGTCAGAGCGCGACTTTTCCAGCGAAACTGGGCAGCCGCTTCTGGGTTCCGTGTAGCGTGTCCGGGGTGCTGGACCCCGCTGCGTTTTTCCTCGTTTTTCCACAATTTCGTCGTGGCCCATTCAGCGCCCGCTGATCGATCGACGATCGACGATCGACAGAAGCTGGTGCGCGCGCCTCCAGCGCGACAGGAGGACACGACAGGATCGTGCCACTTACCTGTTTTCCCGGCCTCTTCCCTGAGCGCAGCTGTACAAGGAGCTGTACGCCACTCCCAAAGGAAACACGCACCCTTTTTATGGATTTTTTATAGTCCCCACACAAATGCAAAAAATCAAGAGATCGGGAAAACATCGAGCAGGTATTAGCCGAGAGAATATGGATATCAGGTATCGAAACCACACAAAATCGCAGTCTCGCGACCTCCATCCGTAATCCTTTACTTACGAAAGTCAATCGCCGGGATTAGCCAGCACGCCCCGCAAATATTTTGGCCGATTAGCCGCCGCCCCGCCATCGTAAACCCGTGATCCGTGATCCGTGATCCGCGATCCGCACAAAAAATATCCCATAGCTCGCTACCTGTTTTTCGGTAGGATTCCGCGTTTTTTCGATCGGGATTAGGCGGGAAGGTTCAGGGATCACCATGAACGGATTAGCGGGAGGACTCGTTTAGGGCCCCTTTTTATTGGACTTTAATTGAAGCGATGATCCAAGGATCTGGGATCTGATGAGAGGCTGGAGAGCCAGCTTAGAATATACTTCTGCCAGTTACAGTCAGGATATGGATATGGTGTACCACCTATGTGCAAAACAAGATCATTCGGAGATCTACCCAAACATTTTGAGGGATCTTTCTTATGTAAAAACACAGATATGCCAATTCCAATGCAAAAAAGTGAGGATGATCCCCCCTAAAAGGTTGTTTATTTACCGCAGGGAAGATCGTATTGGGGAGTAAATTGACCTCATTCCCCACAGGTCATGCTACTGATAATCAAAAAGATTCGCTAGATCCGTCCCTTCACAGATGATCCTCCTTTGCAACAGAGCGAGAGAGATCCACAATGCAAAGCAGAGAGAGCACGCTCTTTCCTAGCTATAGCTATCGATCACACCCCAATCCAAGAGAGAGAGAGAAAGGGAGAGAGATCGCGTGCTCCGCCAACCAATGGAGGGATCGCCGCCACCACTGGCGGCATGGGGGTTGATTTATTAATAGAGTATGCGGCGTGTGGCCACGCATTCGAGCGTGAAGAGCAGTGAGCAGTGATCGATGTGCGTGAGTGAGAGAGGAAGAGTGTTGGTCCGTTGGCTCCGCCCCCCTGCTCCGCTCCGCACCGAGCACTGAGCACTGAGCACCGACTGCTCCCGTTAGCGAGGCAACACTGACACGGCATTTCCAAAAGAAAACCTCGAAGGAAAAACTCATGGCAGCAACAGCCGTGGAAATTCCAGTGGCGCAGGGGAAATGCCTCCCACCACCAACTGTGAGTCCCCTCTGCGAGAGCCATTTTTTAAAACACCTCAATGCCGACTGCGCAGCGAGCAGCAGCAGCAGCAGCAGCGGCCAGAGTAAAATTAACAGTAACAGGGCAGAGGCAGCGCTGCAGCACCAGGAACAGGAGCCAAAGCAGCGCAGCAGCAGTGGCAGCGGCAGAAACCAGCGACAGCAACCAGCGACAGCGACTGCGGCGCTGTGTAAGTGAATTGTGGTTTGTTGTTTTGGTTGGCGCTGCGTCGACGGCGGGCAGCAGCGACAGAGCGCGCGCGCTCCTTTTCAATTGTTTCACTCACCCCCGTCCGCCGACCGGCAACCGGGCAGCGTGCAAGTGTGTGAGTGAGTGAGAGCGAAAAAAAATTCTCACCACACCACAGCACAGCACAGCACAGCAAACCACTCTCTTACACACCCCCCTCCCCCCCATCCGCCATGACGACACTGGAAAACGACTGTTTGAGTGATTTTTTGTCTTTCCTTTTTTTGCTGTCTCTTTTGGGGTTGGTTTCGTGGTGGAATCGCCCAAAGACGGGGGTGGGGGCAATGAGTGCGTTCTTTTGGTTTTGTGTGTGTTTTTTTGTTTGCATTTGCTTTGGTGTGTGTGCGTTTGTTGGTGCGGTGACACTCCCACAAAATTGTGTTTTTGGTTAGACGCGCGCCCCCCAGCCATTGGTTGCTCGTACGCCCCTGAATCGGAGAGGGAGATGGAGAGGGAGAGGGCCCTACGGAAGGATGCTACCTCTTTCATGGACTCTGCCCCCACTCCTTGGTCCTGTGGAGCAGCTGTTCCATCGCTTGGAACGTGTGTGTGCCCTACATATTTTTGGTCGTAGGACACATTTCAAGGCTCCTCATCCTCATCCTGCCTTTCTGTTTTATTTACTTTATAACGATCCATAACCATTTTGTTTTCTTTCCTTTACTTTGATATTTTCTTTGTTGCTCTCTCTCATTTCCCCTGTTCTTGGGCCCGCGACAATTAGCCAAAGAGAGAGAAAGATCTAGAGCTGGAGAGGAGGCTGCATAGAGGATCTCTGCAGCTGCCCAGCGTTGAAATTCCTAATGATCATTCCCGATTGTTACCAATGTCAAACACAATTTGTAACAAGAATTTCATAAAAAATAGAGATCCCTTTAAGGAATTTCCATTGTTGATGGAGGGGCTCGCTCGAAGGAGGCTGGAGGTGTGTTATTTCTGGGCAAAACAAAGGACACTGGTGTTGTTTGTACACATTTCCCTGAAAGGACACACTCTTGGGCCCCCAGATGGTCGGAATAAAGTCATATATCATATCAGCGGCTTCTTTAAAACCATTGTCTCTGGGGCGGCCATCAAATCATCGAAAATCTATGCAAGATATTCTGTACATTGAATTTCAAGTTATTTATTTTATATATTATATAATATCTCTCTATAATATATATATATATATAATATAACTAGGGAATATGATGTTATATTCATTTTATCCTGCCATTTGCTTGAATATATAACACCTTTATTCTTACTGAAATTGAGGCATTTTTCATTAATTTTCGAATTCTATTCCATGGCTTTTTATGAGGTACTTTTTATAGACCTATCACTGAGTCCATAAACTGCTTATTTGTACCCATTTTTTATGGGCTTGCATATCTATTTGTACCTTTATAACAATTGATGAACAATTTTCTTCCGTATTTAAATTCGATTGATTTATACCCTCTTTCCATGATATCTCCCTCTGCAACCCTTCTTCAGAATGCTCTTCTAGGAATAGAATTTTCTTTGTATGTTTCTCGCCACGATCCCCTCGGGTATGCCGCTTCCTGGCGCTAACATCTGAGGTGCAACTTTTGGCCTATGCCATTGAGACGGCCACTCTTGGATGTACATATGTATGGCTATATATAGCACGCTTCACTCTCACACACACACACACACACACGCTCTTGAGTTTTTTGATGGGCAGACAATGTACAGATTAAAGCTGGAAATCCGTTAAGCCCGTCAATGCGCCCTTAATGCGCCGAATGCGACCCTCGTATTGCCCGCGGGATAACAGGAATCTGACAGGAATCGGAATCGGAATCGGAATCGGCTCGAGGACTCGAGTAGAACCAGTTCTCTGGGTCTCTGAGAGAGAGAAACGAAATATCAAATTTCATATAATTTGGCGGCCATTTTGATCGGTGGCACATCCGTGGACAGATGCCGCAAATGCCCGCCCGTTTGCAGTGTAGTGTAGCGCGCGCCTGGAATTGTGTGGCAATTGAAGGCAACACCGACCTCCCCCTGGTTTGCATTTTTCTGCGTTTCTTTTTTTTAGCTTTTCCCCCAGGTTTCTCCCCGAAACAGAGGCTCTGTGCGAGGGGGCTGGCGCTTGATCAGTCCCGGCTGGGACGCCTCTGTTGGAGGCATTTCCATGACAACTCTTTTTCCTTTTTGTTTTTGTTTTTTTTTTTGATTGAAACAAATTTCACTCTCTTTCTCTGTCGGGCTTTCGCTCCCACTGTCTCTTTCTGGCTGGAAAAACTGAGAGAGTCTTTGAAAAGTGCCCTGGCTTGTCCATGTTTTTGCTTTTGCTTTTGCTTGGCTTTTTTTTTCCACCCCAAAAAAGCTAGACGCTCAGCGGGCCATGGGCTATGGGCCATAGGTCGTTGGGCAGGGGGCAGGCGGCAGGGGGCAGGGGGAAAGAGCTCTTTGAGGGCTGCGGCAGCTGCGGCCACAAAACTAGTTTGGCTTTGGCTTTGCCAGAGCGAGACAGTGCTTTGCCACAGAGCCATAGAAGGGTAGCAGAGAGTGAGAGTGAGAGAGAGTGTGTGGAGGGGTGGTGTGGGGAGGGGGGTAAAACCATATTTTCCACCCACTTTTCTGGTTATTTCTCTGGTTATTTCGGTCGGCCCGTCTTACCATCGAGGCGGCGGCTCTTAAGGGTTGCAAATCAAAACGCGGTTTGTTGGTTTGTATTTCTGGCCAAAGTCGTCTCGTAACTTTTTCAAGCACGTCGGCATTCTTAGAAAGAGACAGACAGCGGGTGCGAGTGAGAGAGCGAGCGCCATAGTCTCAAAGGGTGAGTGAGAGAAAGGGGCGGTGGTGCACACACACACGAAGAGAGAGAGAGAGATAGGGTGGGAGTGAGGGGAACTCGACATTAAAGAGTTTTCAGCGCCATTATTGACACTTGGGTTAACTCCGTGGAGCACCCAATATATAAGCCCCACTGTACGTACAGTGGGGCCCCCACCACCCCTCTCTCTCTCTCACTCTCTCTCTGTCTCTCTCTCTCTCTCTCTCTCTGTGTGTTACTCTCTGGAAGTTGTCAACTTGTTTGCATAATTGCCTTGCATTTTTATGTGGAACTTGGCGCAGTTTTTTATGCTGTCTCTCTCTCCAGCTTACTGTCTCGCTCTTGGGGCTTTTGTGTGGGTGGGGCTCGGGCTGGAGCTCGGTCTGGGGCTGGGGGGTTAAACCATTTGTTTGTCGTTGTTTCTGTGTTTGTGTGCAATTTTAGTTTGGGATTTTCGTGGCATTTTTGTGGCCTTTTGTCTGGTTAACCGTGGTTGGTTATTGGTCAGCACACACACACACACAGAAAGAGTGAGAGAAAGACACACACACACACGGACGCACGCACGCACACACATTAAGTGGGTGAAAGTTTGTCAATGTGTGAAACCGCAAAAAAAAAATATTGACTTGAACCAAAAATGCTTGATTAACTCTTTCGTAATTTTAATGGGAGGCCATTTAAACCAAGGACAACAGCTATTAAAAGTCCATCCGAATGTCTGGATACCCTAACAGATCTGGCTGAACTTTCTTTGAAAGAAAATAGTCCTATGTCCATTAGCCCTAAGACAGTGCCAGTGGGTTTTCAGTATCCGATATCAATCAATTTTCCATAAGACTTTACTCGATAATTTATTATAATTTTTATGACAAATAAAGGCCCACAATTTGTGGTGCAAAGTCATCCCAAAAGTTCACAGAACCTATCATATATGGATAGCCTTACAGATTATTTTGCTAATCGAAATGCCATTACCAGAGACCGCAGCAGAGCCGCTCATAAACGACTTTTTTACACCTCAACCGCAGAAAAAAAACAAACAAACAAGAACGAGAACAGGAACAGGAAAAACAGAGCAGTCCAGGACAAAGGATCCTCGTCGAATGTGATGCAACAATCGCGGCTAAAAAGCCAAGGCCCGAGACAATGGCCCACTGGACAGGACAGGACAGGGCCGGTCCGTTGTTGGGTTCCATAAAACATTGCTCCAGTTTTTTGACCAATTTTTAGTGCAGTTTTTTGTGAGCATACCGTTTTTTCCATTGGCCCAACAAAAGAGCCATCTATTTCGGGGAATCGGCGACCCCGGGCCGAGGATCCGCTGAGGCAATTACAGGGAAATGCAGAGCAAAAATCTACAACTTTGTTACAGTTTTTTCTGTTGTTGTTGGACCATGGCTCATTGTAGGACCGGAATCCGCAGTGTTTTATGAGCGGGCTTGTTAAAAAAAATCATAAAAATTATTTAGATCTAGATCAGGTCTCAGCCTCCGCCTCCGCCTCCGTCTCCGCCTCAGCCTCATTTGAGGCTCATAAATCTCAGCTCACGGAAACTGAGAAACTGACCTACAAATAGCACCAAAAAACATAAAGAAAAAAAAAACCGAGAAGGGACACGAAAAAACAAAACGCAAATTGAAAATTCCGAGAACAACAGTGTCCAGCAAGGACTTGCGTAATAATTTGCATGTTTTTTCTCTTTTCTTTTTTCCAACGCTCCTTCGAATTTTTTTTCTCTCTCCTCCAGTGTACGTTATTCTCGATTTGCATCGGGGCTTCGGGCTTCAGGCTTCATTCATGGCATACCAGAGCAGAGCAGAGCAGAGATCCTGGTCTCTAAGGACCGTATCAGGGCGAATATATTGCCCTAGAAAAATTACCTAAGAAGTGTAAAACGAGAGCATCATAAAATGCAACAGACAGAGGGGATGCCATGCTGTGATTGTGTTCTACTTTTTTGCATGTTTTGCTTGTCCCACAATAAACCCGCCATAGAAATGGTATTTTTTCAGTCTAAAAAGTTCGAAACGAAGATTCAAACTAATTGAGGCGGGTGGTGCTTGGTGTTTGCGGATCTTTATGATGGATTGATCCCTAAACGACTGGAGAGTCGCTCTGACCTCATAAAAATTTCCCAAAAAACCAGATAACGACAACGAGCACCGGCCGAAGAGAAGCCAAAAAAAAACAAAAATACACTGAGGATGCACTAAAAATTGGTCAGGAAACTGGAGCACAGTCCAGCGTCCAGTCCCTGGTCTCAGGGCCACCTCAGTAGGCAACAAAAAATGTAGCAGTAGGAGGAAGTGGGTGGGTTGTCTTTGTTCTTTGTGCAATTCATTTGCAAAAATGCCAGCACCACCTGCTGTTTATTGCCAACATGTCGCGATTTTTTTTGCTCTCCCCTGGCCCCCTGCACCCTGTTTGGTGTTCCCCCGTTTTAACACATGTTCCGCCCAGATCCGAGGGGGAGTTCGGCTCATTCTAACCCCCAGAAAACGAGAAGCTCGTTAAAGCCAGCGAAATGTAAAAAAACGAAGCAAGGAAGGAAGGGCCACAAGAGCATAGGGAGATGTGTGGCATAGTAGTCCTCGGAGGAAGAGTGGCATTTTTCTGTTTGTGTTAATAATTTGACATTTTATTAGTCAACATTGGGCCATAAACAGAGAGCCTGAGAGAAGTGGGAGAAATGAGAGAAATGAAAATTCAGATGAATTTTTAACTGCCAAAAAAGAGTGGCGGATCCAGGGATCCATTGCTCAATCATAAAATACCCATAAAACCCTCAGTAGCGATTGGGTTAGCTATTGTTTCTCTATTATCTAGTATCTCGCGTTGAAACACTGTCTTCAAACCCGATATGAACACTACAAGATGGCGAAATGGGCAACGATCGATGGACTCTTCCAGGAACACTTTGTAATGGCTGTGGGATCGAACTTGGACTAGAAATCCATCCCATACAGCGATATAAATGTATATACCATATCCCATAGCTGGCGATATATCTTTCCAGATTGAAGCACTCATTGCCGCAGTGGCAGGGACAGGCGGAGAGCCTAAGAGGCCGCAGGCACTCGATTAAGACATCCAAGATGGAGCTTTGGAATTGCCAGGAGATGATGCAACCGATCTCTCTACCGACGAAAGGCGGGTCTAAGAGATGTATATCGATGTCGAAGCCCTAACTGATTTCACATTTAGCCAATAAACCGCACAAATTACAAACAAATCTGGCTCGAACCTTTCCTAGCCTAGGATCACATAGAATGTGGCCCCCCTTGAATGGAAATATGTGTGCCCCGCCCACAACCACATGGAAGTACTCCCTGGCGTGTACTAGGTGTTTAAAAGCCCCCCACACCCCCGGGGAGAAGAATGTGGCGCATAATCGCGAGAAATGTTCATGTTCCTATGGCTGTTCCTGTAATTTGTTTGGCATTTGTTTGGGGTTCACTTTGGATTTAATGGGGCGGGTGTGGGTGCGGGGGCTGGGGCGGTACTCATTTGTTGGGGCGTCATAATATATGGTCTCCGATTGCATAAGGCCCTCCAGCATGTGTGTGTGTGTCCGTGTGTGTGCCCTGTGTTGGTGTTGTTTGTATGCTTAGCATGATTGCATGGGGTTGCATGGGGGAGCCGTGGCTTTTTGTATGCAAAACGTTACGTGTTCAGTTTCGGTTGTTGTTTATTTGAACTGCCTTCAGCTGAATGCCTCCTTCGGAACACCCCCCCCCCCCCCCCCCCACTGGCCTGGTGTAATCCTTTGGCAGGGTCCTGGGTGGCGATGGCTGCAAAATGCTCAACACAACACAAACGCCCCGACCGCCGCACACAAGCCTTTTTCTTGGCCATGTTCGCTGACATTTTCGCGTTTGGGCTTTGTCAGCAACGTCCTTGCCGGCTGTCATTCCATTTTGCATTCACAAGGAGCCCAGAAGAAGGCCGGGAGAGGGCCGGGAGAGGGCCAGGAGCTGAGGCAACAACACTCAAACGGCACAAAAGGTGATTGCGATTGCGAATTCCGTTGACGTTTTTATGGCGCATTCAGTAAACCAAACAATTGCCAAGCGCGGCAGCGGCAACGGCAACGAAAACGGCAACTCCTTCGCTCGTCTCGAATGCAAACACACAGATACATGGCACACACAGACACTTACCTTGCCATTGTTGAACTCCACAGAACAGGGCTAGAACTCCGCGACATTCGAGCATTTTTCCGCCCAAACAGGACAATGGCAAAAGGATTTGCTCAAGCATGAAGCGGGCCACATCCCACACCCGCACACCCTTCCATCCGTTTTTTATCCACCTTTCTCCTTCTCTTTCTCCTGTTTGTTTTTTTTGTGCAAATTTTTATGGTTTGTTTAACAAAACGCAACGTTATATAAGCCCAGGAAAGGAAGGAGCAGCGCTGACTTAGCCAGAAACAGGAAAAGGGAAAAATATCAACAGAAACCTCTGAAGATAGACACAAGGATGAAAGGGCTGGCCTGGCCCGGCCCAGCCTGGTGGAAGGAAGAGGTGAAGTGCGAGGGTTAAGAGTTAGCGGGAAAGTGTCCTTGACTTTCGCCCAGAGGGAAATATCCAGCGAAAGTTGCAAAAATTAACTCTAATGGAACTCTGACTTTCCTTCGAAATCTATTATCCATTATCTATGGTACCATCATGCAATTTTTGCTGTTTGCGGAGAGGTCTTCTCCCTCCATTGTGTCCAAGGCGTCCCTCAAACCATACGGCAATACTACACTTATTTCAAGGAACTTCCTCTATGGTATGTGATCCTTCGTGGCTTACATTGATGGAAAAAAGGTACACCTTTTTGATTGGAAATTAATGTCGTATTTTAATAGATTTATTTGCAAATCCCTGGCACCGATCAAATATTTAATAAAATGTTAATGGGTCGGCAAGGGTTGACCAGTTACAAGGGTAAAACGGGGGAAACTCCATACTGTTTATCTTAAATTAACATAAATAGCGCTAAATAATTAAAGAAGCGGCAACCCTATCAGCTGTTTAGTGAAACAAGTAAGGAAAACAATGCAAAAAGTGGCAAAAACCAGAACACACAATAGAATAATTGTTATTTATATTTAATTCAACAAAAAAATGTACTCCTACAGTCCTACAATTTGCAGGTTACAAACAGCACTCAAACGCTTGGCAACACTGTATTTCTGCTGGAAGAACTGTAGGAAGAGAGTGCAAGAACCTTTGCCGGACGAGTGTATAGTGTGTATAGAGATTGGAGTTTTAGGTCCAGTCCTGATAAGGTACAGGCAGGGCCACGGGTCCGTAAAGACTTCAAGAAGTTAGCTGCTCTCCTTCGGACCTTAGTGACGCGGATCGTGCTATCCAAAAGTAGGCTCACAGGACAGCATCAGGACAGGCACGCTAAATATTTTATACCATAAGCTAGTAAAATTTCATGAATTTAGTCAGTGGCCAGCAGCAGACAAATACCTATGAAATAAGAAGAAAGAAATACTCTTGTAACCCAGGCAGTTCTTAATCTTTGGCCAATGATTAGCCATGTCAACTGTCTGTCTGGCTGTCAGCTTCAGGCTGGGACCGGTCCTCGGCATGAGGGGCATCATTAACATAACACCCGTAACCGTTGGCATGTCCTAGGTCCTGTGTCCTGTGTCCTGTGTGCTGTGTGTGTGTCCTATCCTCAAGTGGCCACTTGGCTTTGGCACTCGTGTAAATCTACACAAATCGCTCGACAAATTTGCCATAAATCCAAATCATTTGCCCAGATTCTCATTTCGCAAAAATGTCAAATGCACATTAACGGACAAACAACAAAAGCAGCGGACTTTGAATGGGAATAGAGAGATGATGTCGATGTGGATGAGGATGAGGAGCCCCTCGTCGTCGGACAGAGTTACATATTTGACGGGGGATGAGAATGAGATTGCCAAACACCAGCAGACACACACACACACAGAGAGAGGGAGAGAGAGAAAATGGTCAAAATGGGAAAGCCGTGCGAATTACAAAATTGAAAATATGACAACACACAACGGAGGGTCCTCAATGGATTTTGGATGCCGGACAGGGGTCTGCTACTGTCCGGCTGCTGCTTAGAGCTATCTGCTCTTCCTGTGCTGTCGCTTCCGGCCTTCCTGCCAATATTGTCAATGCAGTTTGACAGGCAGCAGCCGAGAAACAGAATCCGATTCCGATTCCTATTCCTATTCCTATGCCGAGCGGAGAGCTGTCAGCCCATCTATCCCAGCCATCCATCCATCTCCATCCAGCCAGCCAGCCAGCCAGCCAGCCAGCAGCAGGCCAACAATTGAACATATTTCGCTGACATTTTAATTAATTTGACACTCGTCCGCACGTTTTGGTTTCCAGCCATAGGCATACCCATGGCCATATGGATGTGGCCAAGGATGAGGGTATTACGCGGCATTTGCCACTTTTTGCCCGCCTTTTACCCGGTGGCAACATTTAATAAAACTTAATCACAAAAATAAATGACAACATGGGCAAGGGAGGATGGGCAATGGGTATGGCGATATGTACTGTTTTCGGAGGAGTACTCCACGGCTTTAGGGGTGTCTCTTGGCGAGCCTTTTCATCGCTTGATACGAACGAGAAAGGATTCAAGAAGGATCAGCTGTTTGGAGCATCTCTCTATACAAAAAAGGTGTGACCAGGCAGCAAAGAAAGGGCCACTCCCGCTCTGAAATGGTCACTCTTTACTCTTTATGGAAACCCCAGATTGCAGATCCTTGATAGTTCATTTCATAAAAGATTACAGCATTGTTTCAATACAAAATTAGTGTTTGAATGTTTTGCAAACTTCTCAAAACGCTCCTCCCCCACGAATCGCGAACCCTTTTCAGGATCTGCTTAAAGTGTTTTGTGATCACTTTCGCTGTGATCCGTGAAAACTCGGTCACGGGCGCGTCCAAAGTCAGATAATTAAAACTAAACCCTTTCGAACGGCCGCGCCTCCCTCAACAATCGCTCGCCCACATTCCCGAGATCCTCCTCGTCTTTGGGTTTCGGGCGAAGGACAGCACACACGCCCACGCCCACGCACGCAGGAAAAAGGCACTAAGTCGGGGCCGGGCCGGGCCGGTCCAGGCTGGGCCGAGTATTCGGGCGCAAATGTTAATTACCAACTTTGGATAGCGGAACCAAAGTAAGCCACACTTTCCGGAAAGCCGGACTAAGCCACGGAGAGAGTCAAAGGATTAGAGCAGGATCTGGCTGGATCAGGCCGAGAAGTCACAGATCACGGATCACAGTCCCGAGGCGATCGCGGCGATCGAGGCGAAAGGGGTGCGGCTTTGTTTTCAAAATAAACAAATTGCAAATGCATACGAGATCCGATCCGGAGCAGAGATCCCGAACAGATCGAGAGCAGAGCGCAACGGCAGGAAGGTCGGTGGCAACGCCCCCCGGCTCATGTGTGGGTGTGATGTCCTTGCCGGCGACCGCGGGGGCTGCCTTAATTGCCTGCAACTAATTATGAATAGGAGGCAGCAGCCTCAGTTTTCGAAACGAGTTGAGAGAAAAGGAAAGGAGTAAGGACGGCACATGCGAGCACCCCGGACCATAACCCTCGCCCAGGACACACTACTGTTTGTCCTTGCCGCGATTGTCGTCATTGTTGTTTGCAATTGTCATCTTTATAGATGATGCCATTGTCCGCTCAGCCGCCGCACCCGTTAAACTCGGCCGGATTAGTGGGAGAGCGCGAGAAAGGATTAAAACGAAATTAGAAAGGATGCAGGTAAGAGAGAGGTACCCGAGACCAGGCCCATGGACACACGAGGGGAGAAAGAGAGGGCCTGAACCGAAGGAAATTCAACGAAATTGCAGTTCCCTTTATTCTATGACAGGCCCTATATTAAACGGAATGGAATGCCAATCAAACCCTGTTCAGGATCCTTAAAAATCCACACAGGTTCGATAGAAGTTTTCATCTATTAAAGCGCCATTACTACTATTATTTCTTGGGGGAAAGCACGTGCTGGATGTCCTTAAAGTTGGGCGAGTGAAGAAGCAGGACCACCCTTCATGCTGATCAGGAATATGAATATTCAGGAGCTTGACAAACTTCTGGGGCGAAAATTATATCACTTCTCCCCCCACGAAGGGGGTAGAAAAGGGGCAAGAAAGTGAAAATTGAAATGGAAATTAATCATGCGGGAGCGTTAAGTATTTGAAAACTTGGAAACCTGTTCAATTATGCAAGCGGTAGAGCTGAGGATGAACTCGAGGAGCTCCACCCACGTTCGAGAGGGCGACAAATTCTCATCATTAATGCAAGCCCCAGAGAGGAAAAGAGTTGGGGAAATTAAAGCGCCCCCGAGCGCACTTGGGGGGTGACAGAAAGGATTTTCAAGGACAACTCGAACCACATTAAGAGCCTTAATGCCAGCTCTCCGTTCTCTCCGCTTCGTTTCCTTTTTTTTTTTTTTTGGTTGGCTCATAAAACGCCGCTTAATGCGACTCTTGTCAATAATCAATTTTCACTGAGCCGCTTCGCCTAATAATGCCAATTTATTTTCATGGCGGAAAAAAAGAGTGGAACCAGAGGCAGGACCAGAACCAGGACATATCAACGGAAGGGGTTGCTAAAAAGGGGTCACATACTGGTCTCTGTACGCTCGTACACGTGTCCTGGCAATTTATCTGTTTGATTTTCAGCTATGCGAAGTCGCCTGCCAAAGCCCAGAGAGAGCCTTGCCGGAATAAGTCGCGGACAAATCGCCTAAGATAAGCGAATCGGCATCCGTATGGGAATCAATTTGAAGATAGATCCGTATACATATGTATATGCTTTTATGTATGGGAAACAGTCAAAAGGATAGCTCTATGAAGGAGGTATGGAGGGCCTGCGAAGCGAGTGAGCCGGGGGTTGACTTGCCCCTTGGTACATATTTATGGCAATCCGCAAAAAGATATAGTTATTCATACGAGAATCGGTAAGTATTTTTAGGGATCAAAAATGTATAGATTACTCTATGGGAATCACATTGAGATAGATCTGTAAATCTGTATGGGAATCAATGCAAGAGATATGGAATAAACAGATAAAGATTTAAATTAAATACAAATAAGAGTCAAGATAGATAGACAGAATAATCATTTGGTATAAAATACAGCAGGGAAGGGCATTAAAATGTATTTAACTAGAGTATAAATAGATTTATGGAAAATTCAGAGGGTTTCTTTTTATAAAATCATAAACCAAGGCTTGATGAAAGTCCTGAGAAGAGACTTGTAGGAAATATATTATTACACTTTATTTAAATGACGTTTCTGTACCTCGTTTAGGGGTTTAATTTGAAGATTAGACGATTTAAAGGGAATATCAAACAAAACGGCATTCAATTATTTGATTAATGAATGCCAGAAAGACTCTTTTTAATCAGGATATAAATGTATCTATGTAGCTGCTCGGGAAATTACTTGAGGACAATCATTCATTGAGGAGCAGCACAAACCTCTCCTATTAACCTCTCAAGTGCCGTACGAGTCACATTTTCATCTTAAAAACACCCAAAAAACAAAAAACAGAGCAAACTTCCAGATACACTCGTACAAGAGGAACAATGTCCGATTCTTCAGAGAAAGAATGACCAAGTCATGGAGCGGAATCGAGAGTAACATCTTCATTCGGCAGATGGCCCACCCAAATGCTGGCTAAACTCTTTTGTGGCCAGGATCCGTATGCTGGATGCGGTGGTGGCCAGCAGCAGTTAATCAATGGCCAGGCGATGGACAAAGCCCATGCAGGTGGGCCCTCCGGCGGCGGCCCTCGAGTGGCTGGGCCTATTGACGAGGTGACAGGGCCAAAAAGAAGCTGCCAGAATGGCCAGGATATTGACTTCATTTGGCCACACGCACAATCCTAATGACAACAATTAGTCCAAACAAAAATTGCAGTCTGCAGAGAGAGAGAGAGAGCCACGGGAGAGACTGTGACGGGGAATGGGACTCTGGCGGGGCAAGTGCAGCCATGGAAAGGGCAGCAGGAGACTCGAGCACTCGACAACATAATCAGAGAACGGTCGGCCACGTGGGGTGCCCAAGATCACCAGGACCAGTGAGGACCAGCCAGGACCAGTCAGGACATGCGGCGAAGCGTGAAAAGAGTGAGAGGGACAAATGGCGCAAAAATTGCAAACGGCATGAGATTCGGTATGAGAGACACTTCAATTATGAGTAAGGTAAATATTTGTGTAAAAACAACGCAACAGGATATCCATTGAGAGGACCCCTGACCCCCGAGAGCGGCAGAGGGAGCGACAGAGGGAGCGGGAGGGGTAGAGCAGTATCAAAATGTGCCCATGTGTGAGTGCGACTCAGTTTCTGGGCATTTGAATAACTCAATTTGACACAAGTCAATGGATGAGCAGCCGCCAGGGCCACCCCGGAAGTCCACCAGAAACCGTAGAGCTGTAGTACCGTATACAGTGCCGTGGCTCTGGTGGTGGTGGTGGTGCCAGGATACTCTTGGACTCTTGCTCTGCAAATCATTGCAATCCCTGCAGCTGTCTTTCTCTTTTGACAGGAGTCAGAGATTGCGAGTGCGAGTGTGCTGCCTGCCATTTACGGCTAAGGATCATTTTTGGCAAACGTCTGAAATTGCGTAAGCCATAAAAATCCAGACCAGGCCAGGCCAGGCCAGGACGAGTTCTGCGAACAAGGAGCCCTGCGAATCCTTCGCGTGTCAGCCTAAAAAACTGCACGCAACTAGAAGTTCCACAAGTCCCATAAAAAATCTATATGCGCCCAAAACGAAACAAAAAGGATATGTATATCCACGCGTGTAGGCCGCATATCATAAAAACAAAAAATAGAAAACGAAAGAAAAGAAAAATCAGCAGCATCAGGGGGAAAATTCGCGGAAACTTTCACCCAAAAAATTCGAAAAAAAACGAAGAGAAAAACATTACGCAAAACGCAATCGCGTGTGTCCGGCCGCGGCGGCGGCCCTTGTAAATCAAATAATAAAAAAATAACGAAATTTGCCTTGGTTTCGGTGAGCCTTGAGTTCAGTTTTTTAGAGTTCTGTATCTCAGTTTTTTCTCTTTGTTCTACGATTTTTTGGCACATTTTTTTAGCGCGAAAAAAAAATACACGTCAGCAAAAAGTAGACCTTTATGGCTTGAGCAACATTAGAAGGATCAGAAGGTTTATGGCCGAGGGGACTAGATGATGTAACCGTCGAAGAAGAAGATCGCTCCGTGTGGGCCGGGCCATAAACGGCCAGCAGCCGCCCGCTAATGAAGTGCGACAGAAGGCCGACAGGGAACTGGCAGGAAAGAGAGCGAGCACGAGTACGAGCTTAGCTCGAGCGTCAACCCCCGGCTCACTCGCCTTGCTCGGAGAGCATTAAGCAACTCTCAAAGGAACTCTTTTTTTGCTGAATCTTCAAGAACTCCCGAACCTCATCTTCTCAATGGCAGTATCCAATTAAAACACTTTCCAAATTCCAATCCGGCATCAACCTAATCTCTACTCTGAGCCCCTGGCATCAATGTCAGGGCAGATCAACACCCGCCTCGAATGTGATTGTGTGAATGTGCCACTGAAGTGATTCCCGGCTTCTGTTGCACGCGGGTCTAGTGCCGTTTGACATGTCAGATAATCGAATGCAAGCAACTCTGACCTCCAGATATGCTCGTATGTGGAGGGGCAAAACAACCCTTAAAACTGAGTGAGTGCCAGAGCCATATAATTAGTGTAATTACCTCAACAGCCTACTAAAATTGAGAAAAATGCAAACAAAAATTAAGAAATCACAACATTTATATCCCCCTGTCAACGAGCCCAGGTCCGCTCTCTCTCTCTGTCGCACCGTTCCCCCTCGGTCCACACAGAGATCCTGACAATGGGCAGAAATAGAATTCCGCTGCCCCTGGCCCCTGGTGCTCCTTTTCCACCGAACAATTGAATCGACAGGCATCTAATGACAGGGTGGATTGCAATTTTTCGCTTTAATTTCAGTGCCAACTTCTGTTCGGTTCGGATCTGCTTCCCTTTCTGTACTGTTCTGTTCTATTCTGTGAGTTCTTTCAGAAGACGACGCATAAATAAATGAAACTTTGCAGTTGCATTGTCAGCATCGTCCAAAGAGATTCGTTATAAATTATTGTACGTACATTGGCTGGCAACTTCCGCCTTAGATCTACCCCTTACATACACGAGTACTGGCTAATTGTGAGGCGGCATCAGGCAGATGATGTTGCCAAAAAAAAAAAGAAAAAAAAAGCAAAAAGCAAAACGCAATCATTAGGGCTGGCTGCTCAAAAAGTGCTGCCATCATGCAGAGGTACAAATGCGTGCCATCTCCTTTGGGCCATTTACATGGAATTCTCGGGATCCTTTGCTTGAAAATATTTTGGCTGTAGCATAATTAACGCCTAATGAAAATATTTTGGTCGGCGGCACAACTCTTTGAAATGCCAGCCACACAGCAAGCTTCAACCCCACCCAGCAAAACAAATTTGCATTGTCTCTATCTTTTTTTTTTTAGTCGGAAAAGTTACAAAAGATTCCCGCTAGATTTTGGACGCAGAACCCAGAGGTGCCCCAGAGGTCTCAAAGATGGCAAAGGATCGCCGGCAGCCGAGTAAGTACCAGTGACTAGGCTAGTGATTACGATTGTCCATCGGTTATGACTAATTTAAGGTGGTTTGCGGTCGTCAGTCGAACGTTTTTCTGTATTTTTAAATTTCTCGATGGCATGATTTTTTGAAAAATTCAAAATAAATTATTAATGTCTTCTGGTAATGCAACAAATTGTTTTTGGTAGGAATATTATTTTTAAAGTTTAAAATTTGACAATCATTTTAAAGGCAGATTTTTCTTTAATTTATTTCCAAATTGAATTTCCTTAAGGATTTCTTTCTACAAATAAAAAACTTTCCAAAAAGTCATTCTATTTTGGCTAAACAAAAGCCTTTTCTGACTATTTTAGAATAAAGGATGAAAAAACTGGAAAACTGTTTTTTTAGTGGGTCAAAATTAGTGCATAGAACACCACCATAGAACACCTCTTAGGGAAAAGAAAGCACCGAAGATTGAAGCCCCTACATTTTGTACCTGTAATATATTCGGAAATTAATTGAAAAACCTGAAAACTGTACGAATTTTTGTAATTTTTTCGTTTTACAGGGGATGCATATCCATATGTATTTATTAACGTCAAGCCATTGTGGTTAAATCTAATGAAAAATGAACCAAAATTATACAAAAACTATTTTTAATGAATGAAATTTTATGAAAATAGACTTTTTGGAAGTATTTTTAATGATTTTTTTATCGTATATATGTACCTTCTATATTGTATCCTTCCATTTCCATCCACAGAGGTTCAGAAAAACAGAACATCTTCATATAATCCTAACAATTAATTCTAGTTAATATTAGATGCAATCCAGAGCTGCGATTATGTCGGAAAAACAGATGAAATTTACCGGACACAGGCCACAAATCTTGATGGTCTGCGAGTTATCAGAAGTTCTACCACGGGCTGGGGGGGATGGGAAGGATGGTGTTGGTAGCCCAGAGCATTACATTACTAAGTAGCAGCAGAAACAACAAAGCCAAGAGGAAAAGTCAGCGGGGAAGAGGCCAACGCAGGGCCAGGCCAGGGATTGGATGGAGTGGAGTAGAGTGGAGTGGAGTGGAGTGCAGAGGAGAGGGATATCCCAAGGCGTTGGCATCGTTGTCGGCATTGTCATCAACACATAACTGTCAACTATATTCAGGGGGTTGGTTCTTTCAATTCCGCTCTTTGCCGGTGCTTAAATTCAAATGCGTATAGTTTGAGTTCCATTTTGAGTTTCAGGGTTTCAGGGTTTCGGCGTTTCAGGGAGGTTTATGCGCCCCATGGCAAATGACCCAAAACAGAGACATCATCATTAGGACATCAAATGGGCCAAACGGCAGCCGTGAAAATCGGGGAAAATCATCGGGCAAAATCATCAAAATGAAATGCATACAAAGTGAAATTTAACAGCATTATGTATGCAGATATGTTTTGTAAGAGTACATTCTCGTACATACATATTCCGACATATTTTATGCATTTGGCATTTGGGTGAAGTGGCGGGAATCAAAGCCAAAGCCGAACCGAGCCGAGCCGAGCCGTGGCACAAATAAATAAGTAAAATGCTGCATAATTTATGCATTTAATGTAAACAGACAATTTGGCGTAGCTTTCCCGGCGATTTCCCAACCGTAGAGGTGGTTGGTTGGGCGCCAAGAAAATGACGTAACGGGAACATAAGGTTACGAGTGCGAGGGCAGACCCAAAAGTGGACCCATTTCCATGGCAAAGTTTGAAGAAATTCTCAGAAATTGTACATCAAATGGAGCACTTCATTCTCATGATATATTGTTCCTTAGACACAAGAAAGACCTCCAGGGAAGCCAATAATTTTCAACAGCTTTGGAGAGACATTCCTTCGGTACACGATTTTTTCGGCGTGGCCAGGCTCTGTCATAGCCACAAGAGAGCTCTCAAGATTGGGTTTCCGAAGTAGTCTTTGACCGATTTGGTAGATCTGAATTCCTTGCAGATATTTTCGAACTTTGAGACCATCTGCTGCGATAGAAGAAGAAACTTGCCAGTCAACCCTCGGTAAGTTTTTGGCTGCTATTCAAAAATGATTTTAGTTGACAGCCAACAGTCAGCGCCGTGTCAGAAATCACGAGAGCAGCAACAGGAAAAACCCGAAGGAAAAAATGAAAGAAAAACCGTACAAGATTCCACTGGGGTGGGGATGGGACTGGGACCAAGGAACAGACGGCTGGCTATGAGTAGCCGTCAGGGCGGCACTTGATGAGCAAATCAGGGCCCGGGTCCATGGTTCATTGACGTAGCAAATTGGAACTTCCTCTGGGAGCAACCAAAAACGAGAGCTGGAGAGGGCAGAGCAGGGCAGGGCCAGGCCATGATGATGATGATGTGAATGAGAATAAGAATGAGAATGATGTAACTCCCCGAAGGAGGCTCTTAAGTAGCGCCAGGTAAGCGGGTGAACAGAATGGGATACAATGGCAATGGAATGGCATAAGCGGAAGTGCAGCGAGGAGGCTGAGGAAAGTATCTAAGAGATGCGCATATTAATGGCACTGATTGTGCCGCACAGATAAACAGAAACGAAACGAAACGAGCTGAGGAGAACTGAGGAGCGAGCGGCTACTTGAATTACATTTACATGGCCCTCGGCCCATGTCCGATGACAACCCGTCCTAAGCGCATTAAGATGCGAATCGAGACGAGCATCGTCTCCATCTGGATCACTTGCACCATTCCATTCCATTCGGTTCAGTCATTCATTCATTCGCTCATTCATAGACACCATACGCTCTCACCCATTCATAAAAATCAAACGAGACGATCTGTCGCGCTCTTTTGTCCAGAGTTTACCCTATATACAACTCGTCATATTATGACAATGTTGGATGGGTTTATTTACCTCGCACCGACACACAGATACAGAATGTGCAAAACGATCATCATGATCGTAAAAAATACAGCGCCAAAATACAGTTCACATCAAAGACCTTAATGGTCCATAAAAAAGAAAGACTGCACTTTGTTGCAGAACCGGAAGGGGGACAATTATGCAATGGAAAGCTGGGGGGAAAAAGTGTACAACAAGTAAAGATACAAATATTAGAGATACAGTTGCTCATTATTATGATGGAAACCCTGAAGCAAAAGAATATCCACTACGATTACGATTCTGGTAAGTCTTATTATTATTAAATATAGTCGGATTGGACTCTGTATGGAATCCAGAGGAAATTGTATAAGAAATCTCAGCAGAGCAGTGTTGCATTCGATTACCTTCGTTTGCATTTATACGATTACCCCAAGGAGATGCCCCCGGCCCCGACCCCGACCCCGACTCCACGAACCCCAACTCTTCGACTCCGTTCATTAATAATTATTAATCATAATTCCCTTAATGGCGGGCGTTTAAAAACTGTTCGAGCGTCTTAATTGGTTTTGCTGCTTGGTTGAATGCTGAATGCCGGATTGTAGGTGGAGGTGGAGTTGGAGATGGGGCCACTGGCCAACTGCTGGCTAACTGCCTTCTGAGCCAACTTCCGCTGGCCAGAGAGCCATTTGACATGTGCATTGGATGATTGAGCTGCAGTGCGCGAGTATTTCCAGTAATTTGGGCTCATTAAAACGACTTCGAAAGAGAGGGACACACTGCAAGTGTCATTCGAAAGGGAGCGCGCGCGACATGTGGGAAATGAGCAGTAAAAAAAATAAGAAACGAGAGGAGCCGGGAGAAGCCGGGAGAAGAGCAGCCAGGAAATCGAAAGACAATAGAATTGCGGCGGCGGCTTTCGGTAATTGTTGGCGTTGGTCATGGTGAACCGTAACAACAGCAACTGTCAGAGACCGGGCTCGGTCCCAGTCCCAGTCGCAGTCCCAGTCGCAGTCCTAGGGATAGGTACGGTACTGCGACGACCCTACAAGTGCCCAGCGCTCTGGCTGATCGGAGCGGAACACGTGCGTGGGAGCAAAGGCTCTAATTAGGGCCTTTAAACAGCTGCCTCTCACTCGGCCCTCCACCACCACCACCACCACCTCCACTCCTTCTTGACCCTTTCCACATGCGTGTGTGGGTGTGTGTCTTCCCTTTTTTTTGGCATCTTTTTGATGTTTGCGTAGGTTTATGTAAATTACCCCGAGGGCCAAGGTTCCATGTCCATATAGACCATGTTAGAGGCGCAAATGATTCCTAGAAGGCAGCAACTGTAGCAGGAGCGGCAGAGGCAGAGGCAGCGGCAGAGACAACTCTTTCCTTTCATTCACTTTACCATCCGCAGGTTCCTTTCATTTGCATAGGAAACACAGTTAACAGAGGAAAGAGATCTATCGCATCGTATATGGCAGGGGAATGTGTGCACACCATACATATTTATCCAGGGTGACGCAAAAGATCTGAGAACCCGAGTTCCATGGAATATGTATTCGTTTGGGCTTTGACAATAACTCAAGAAGCTAGAGATCCTATGGTAATAGAATTAAAAGACTTTGCCGTGAACTTAGGAACCATTTTCATAGGTTTTCTATTATATAGATCGTCCAACATAGTCCTTCAATGTGCTTCAAATTTCTCTAGGCTGGGGAAAAACAACAGATTCGAATATTAGCTTATTTTAAATATATAATTTAATTTAATTTAAATATGCCATTTTTCTCTCAGTGTAGCTACAATTTACGGAGCTTTTATTAGATTATCTTATGTTCTATATCCCAAAAATGATCCGAATCCTGTAAAACTCTATTGAAATGTAATTTTGGACGATTTTTCCACGTACACCTCTCCAGTTGCAGTTGTTTCGCTAGTTCCTGGGTTCCGTGCGACTGCAAGAGAGCCTCTCCTACTGCATATTTGCTTTTGGAACCTCTCCTCTCGCAGGATTGCTTTATGACATTGCCGTAAACCCTTTTAGCGGCGTGCGCGGAAGGACCAAACACACACACACACACACACAGCACTGAAAACAACTGTAAAACAGAAGAACAGCATGAAGAAGAGGCAGCCAAAGTAGAGGAAGAAAAGGGACCACCCATGCCCCGTCCCCCCGTTTCGGCCACTGTTGATTTTTCGCGGTCTAATAAAAACAGCCCAAACAACAAAACCAACAAAAAGAGTTGGTACGGGTTTCCCCTCAAAGAGTTGAGGCCGCGAGCGGCACATTGCACTCGATTGCCGCCGCCGCCGCCGCCGCCGCCGCCGCTGCCGCCGCTCACTTTTCCACGGAAATCACGAAAACCCTTCGGTTTTCCGCCGTAGCCGCCGCCCGCTCAACCGCTTTGGGTGTGAGCATTTGCATAACGCCGCTCACGCTGACGCTGACGCTGACGCAGAAGCCAACGTCAGCGTTCAGTGGAGCTTTCGACTGGAGACAGACAGCTGTTGGTGGTGGAGCTTTTGATTGCAGAGTGGCTACGAGGGGAAAGGGAGTACTGGAGAGCCCTGGAGAGTGCGAATGAATGAATGAAGGAGCACTGTTGAGCGGGAGTAGGGGTTCTTAACCGATTCTTGTGCCCCGCCGAAACCGGTTCGCGAATGATCCGATCACCTGAGTGTTGGACCAAACTCAAACTTTGAGCTTTAGAGTGGACCACCAATGCAGCAGCTCAGAAGAAAAAGGTCACCAAGACGAGACCTTGCTGCACTTCGATCATGGGTTGATCTTTTGTAGCGGCCAGTGGCATTATGTAGAAGTCCGCTGTATTTCGTATTCAACGATCGACCTAGTGACATACTAGAGCCCTGCATGAATCCGCAGTATTTATAAAATCACAAGCTCCCGATAGTACATCACAGGGCTACAATATTACCATATTTCTCTATAATTTGGACAATATATTCTTATATATTATATCGTATATTATTACATCTATTACTGGAGGGCAAAGCTCACTCGATATGAGTCAAATATCGAGACCACGACAAAACCTCACAGAGGTATTCGACATTATTATCTGTATATTTATGGTTTCACATCATTTTCCTTTTCTATTTTGTGGTTTCAAGTTTATATTTTCAGTGTTTTGGTCCACTCAAATGCACCACAGAGTGCTTTGCCAGCCCTGGCCAGAGGCAAGCAAAAAAACCTGAACGTCTGTTTATGAGTCTTGAGTGACTGGTCCGGTCCGGTCCGCCCCACGCGGTGACGTAGTCCCCGTAGTAGCAGTGCAAACGGAACCGCATCGAATCGAACCCGCCGCCGATCAGGCCACCGGGCGCAAAGGCAAAGCCGCTCGCTCTGATAAGCTATCAGTCAGTGCCGCCCCCCTCAGACCCCGCCGACCCCATGCCCCCGGGGTCCCGCCTTCCACGGGCAATAAATAAAGATAAAATGTATAACATTTTCGTTGCAAAATACGGGTAAAAAAAAAAAGAAAGTAGCAAAGTTTATTTGAGGCATGCCCTGGTATATACAATGTGGCAAATGATGACGATGACGACGATGACATAGATGGGGCTAATAATGGGGCTGCTTCTGCCAACGACGGGGATGATGACAAGGCGCTATAAGCAGTCGGCGACCTTGAGGTAAATGCGGTGTTCGCTGGCCAAAAGCGCGAACTTGGCATCGAAGCTGATGCGCTCGACAGTCTTCTCACAGAGCTCGACCCGGTGCCTACGCAGAAAGTATATGAGTCCCAGCTTTATCTGCAATTGGCCAATCTGCATCCCAATGCAGTGCTTGGGCCCGGCGCCGAACGGCAGATACGACATCGGGGCCTGATGTGATTTATTTTCGGCGCTAAAGCGCTCCGGATCGAAGCGTTCCGGATCCGGCCAGTACTGCAAAAGAGAGATTTTACATTAAAAAAAAAGCAAATCTAAGACAAAAATGGATGGATGATTGGAGGTCTATCGACGTTGTGTTATTTCTAATTTCTAGTGCAGTTTGACATCGCCCGACTGTTCCTAATGATAGATAGTCGTGGGCTCTAGTTAAAAGTTCCTAGAACCATATAAAATATTAGATAGCAAAGTTCTATTAATTTCTGTGGTAGCCGAAATTCGATTCGACTCGATAAGATTGGGAAAAACTAAATAGAACTTTGTATACTATCAAATGAATTTGCCAATTACTGACGCACAAAAAAACTAGTTATATCTGGATAGCCTGCCGTTTGGGCTTCCTCCCATCCTCACCTTTGGGTCATGGTGTATGGCCAGATTGGATATATAGATGGGCATGCCGCGACGGGCATAGCACTCGGCGTGCGGACGGAGCGAGTAGAAGCGCTTCTTGTTAATGGGGGTGCACTCGCGCTCCAGCAGCGGCACAATGGGGTACTTGCGGTGCGTCTCCTCGACGATCATTTCAAGGTATTGCATCCGGCCGATTAGCTCGTAGCTGAGCGACCCGGCCGGGGACTCCTCGAAGGTCTCGCGTATCTCGCGCCGGAGCCGGGCCTGCATGAGGGGCTGTTTGGCCAGCTCGTAGAGGGCGAAGGAGAGGCTGGACGAGCATGTCTCGATGCCGGCCACCTCGAAGCTGGCCGCCTGGGCGGCCAGGAAGTCGCGATGATGCGTGAAGTGGGACTTGTCCTTCTGCAGATCCGCCTCCTTCTTGAGCGTTAGCAGCATCTCGATGAGATCGTTGCGCAGGTCGCCGCCGCGCTCCCGCTCCTCGATCACCAGCTGGATGACCCGGCGCAGAAACTCCGCATGCGGCTCCGTGAACAGACGGGGCCGCAACAGCGGCACCAGCTTGGGCAGGTAAAATATCACGAAAAAGTCAATTATCCGCCGCACATTCGGCCGGAAGATGTCCTGACAGTGTGAACCAATCTCCGACTGCGTGCTCCTCAGGCTATACGATCTCAGGCCGAAGGCGATGCTTGCGATCATGTCCGTGTTATACAGATCGCACACGTCCTTTATGCTCACGATCACGCCGCGTGCGGAGGCGTCGCTTCTCCGCATATCGCGCGTCAGTCTCTTCAGATAATATTCCAAATCGCAGCCAATCTGAAAAGAGCAGCTAACCATTAGGATTTTGACATTTAAGATTATATCTCAATATGTTTAGCATACGCTCAGATATGATCAGAATGAAGCATCTGCGATTCCATAAAGCTATATATATATACTCTTTAAAGGAGAGAATATATTAATTTGATCCCATAATCTATTATTAGATCTCTCATTAATGAATTGCATGCAATACAAATTAGAGAACGTACAAGAGATAATACATAGGTGTGCTGGATCCATCATATATCTGATAGAACGATGGATCTGGAAGGGTATCTAAGAGGTGTGCTGGATCCATCATATATCTGATAAAACGAAGGATCTGGAAGGGTATCTGAGACTCTCTTTCTACAAAGTTTTATTGTTTTTCCTAAATGCATTTAGCTATATTTTGATCAATGTGAAAAAAAAACAAGTTTGTCACTAGGCAGCACGGCTATGGTCTTTTTCGGCACTGTCCAACAAACTTTCGGTTAGTCCAAACAATTAGTGTGAATGTCTTTATTGTTTAATTTGACAAAAAAAAAAGCAAAAAAAGGCACACCTGTTCGGATCACACTGGCCAGCAAAAAATTTCGACTGCAAGTTTTTTTATTTTCATTTTTCTCAATTTTTTTTCATGGTTTAAACTTAACCATGAGGTGTTTGGTTTATATTAAAGAATTTTCAAAATGGCAAAATAAAACAAATTGTTTTGTTTGATTGTTTAAAAAAAAATCTGGACTTTAAACTTTAACAAATCCATAGAGATTGCAAATGATTCGTTTAAAGCCTCTATAAAACACTTAATTAAGAAACAATAAACCGTATATCTAATCAAAAAAAAAGAAATTTAACTGTTGTAAATTTTGAAGCCGGAACTAGCCGCTTTCAGTTATCGAGCAGCCACTGTATAGCATATATTCTCCGCGGGCCAACATTCGATACTTTCTGACCTTTGATAAGAATATTCCAAATCAACGCAAGAAAGAAATATAAACAAGAAATACAAAAAAGAACCTGCGATGATAAGGCGACAATTTTGACAGCCTGGAGAGTCTCTTTTTTATCAGCGTGATATGACTGCACTCCACACCTATAGCAGACCTATTCATATTGGTGGATAGTGCAAATATTCTCCGACACGCCTACTCGATCAGCGAGATAATATTTGCTTCCCCTCTCTAGCGCCTCATTTTGTTGGACAGTGTAGGTTTTAAAAGTTCGTGGTAGGCGATCGACCGACATCGAATGTTACTCTCTCTCTCTCTCCCTTTCTGTTGCCCCATTCCAGTGACTCACCTCCTCCATCAGCGAGAACATTTGCTTAATTTTCGCCCCCGTAAAGACGGGGGACAGCCTCGTCCGTATTTCCCGCCACTCTGGCTGCTTGGCGAAGAAGAGGTTGAGCGAGCCCATCTTGTCGTGTCGCAGATCGCACTTGGCGAACCGATTCGAGAAGCTCACAAAGTCCTCGACGAGCACGGTCCGCACCAGCGACAGGTCCCGGATGAGGAGCGCCGGCTGGTGGAACAGGTAGATGCCCACGATGGGCTCATTGCGGAACCGCTCGTCGAAGTAGAAGCGACGCAGCTGCAGCGCGAACGACTCCTCCAGACGCAGCACCTTGCTGAGGTTCCCCAACAGATGCGCCGGCTGCACGAACTTGACGCGACGCCGCTGCCAGTAGACATAGGTACGGCGCGACCACACGAACACGGCCGTCAGGATGGTGACGATGGCCAGCAGTATGTTGGTGGAGTAGACCATTGTGGCGGTGGCGGAGAGAGATGTGATCTTCTCTCTGCTGGGGACGCTGTTTCTGCTGACGTTGGCGTTGGCTTTGCTGCGACTGCGAGTGCTGCTACTGCGTGGAATTCCTTCTGTGTGTGCGCGTTTTTAGCTCGTTTTTTTACAATTAAATAAATAAATACTTAACAAAATTATATCACATTTGTACAAAAAAAGCCACTAAATGCTAACTATGCGACAATGAAGAAGCAGCAGCTTTCGCGGCAGAAAAAGGGAACCGCGAATAAGACAAACAACGCAAAAAGAGTCGCACAGAAAGAGACGCGCACAGACACACACACATACGGACAGACAAAGAGAGTACAAAAACGCGGAACCGGAACAAGAGAGAGCGTTGAACAAATAAAAGAATAGTAATAATAGTATTAATAAAAAAAAGCACGCTAGTAAGCACCACAACGACGCCGGCACGACAGGCCCCAAAAAGCAACAGAACTGGCCGAGATGCCGACGCCGCTGCCCAGCGAGCACTACTATCAACAGGCAGCGGCAGCGACGGCGGCAGTGTATCAGCAAAACAAAGAAACAACAAAAAGCACAAAGCAAAACCGCAGCAACCGCAGCAGCAGAGAGTAACCTCAAATGCAGAGAGTGGCAGCAGCAGAGAGCAGCAGAACAGTTCACAGTCCACAGCCAGCCGACGCCGATGCTGACGCCCCCATCATCTGCTGATGCTGATTAACCGCAAGAGTGTTTGCGGGGGGCAGAGGCAGACATAGCAGCCTGGGATCGCAGAGAGGCAGAAAGAACAAGAAAGAGAGAGCGAAGCTGTAGAATTGAAGTCGCGGCGCGACGCTGCGCTAAGCTGACGGCACAGTGGGATCGAAGTCGAAAAGTACTGTTACTGAAATCAAAATTCTCGACATCATTAGAATTGTTTCAACAAGCAAACATATGTACACATGTATGTATAAAGCATGCATACGAAGAGCAAGATGTTGCTCCCTGCAACCACAAGATATCGAAAACCAACAGAATTATGAAAATGTTTCAATTAGATTAATTCTAGATAGATCTGCAGTGTGTGAACACTTTTGCTCTACTGTACGTTAGTTATTCAGCAGAGAGCGAAATAAAATGCGAGCTGCAGAATTGCAGTCGCGGTCGCTGCGCTGCTTTCTTTTCTGGCACATGGCAATCAATCCACAATTGAATCGGAATGGAGCAAAACAAAGCAAATTTATGCATACATATGTATGTACAAGTAAACGCAATACGGAATGCTCGCAATTATTTGCAATGGGATACAACAGAAGAGTAGTTTTTGTTAAACATATTTATGTACATACATATGTACGTACACTCGCCCAGCATTTTTTTCACCACTGTACTCGAATGGTTAAGAGCACAAAGTAGACCGCAAATAAAACTGACGATTAAAAGCAAAACAGCGATAACAATAGCAACGTAGAGACGTGGACTGCTGCCGCTAGTGCTCCACGTGACGACGTCGCCCGTGTCAGCGACAGCGACAGCGAAGAGAGCGGCAGAAAAAGAATGGTTCGTTCGCTCGCGGGGGGACAACGATTTAAAAATAAACTTGCGAATTCTCTTCAACTTTTTTGTAGCTGTTCTCTTCCCTCTGTGCTCGTTCTTTTTCTTGTATTCTTTGCGGTTCAGCTGATTTTGTTTTTCTTTCACGCGGCGCTTCTGCTGGCAGGGCTGGCTGCCAGGGCACATATGACCCCGACCAGGGCTGCACTTTCTACAAAAGCAGCACTGGTAGGAGCGTGAGTGGGCGCCAAATTTGATTTCAATAATACTTTTTACCCACTATTTCACAATTCTTCCTCTCTCTTTCTTCAACAGAAAGAGCAACTGCACTCCGTTTCTCACTCTCCCTCTATGCAAGAACGGACATCAGAACTTCCTCTTCCCCATCGAACAACTTATCTCTTTCTTCCTTCAAGGACAGGAAAAAGGAAACTCCGTTTACAACAATTGACAGAAATTTGCACTTTTGTGGAAAACTTTCACATTTCTCAAGATTTTGCCCTGCTCTCCCCACTTCCATCATATCATATCCTTCTCTTTCACCTCCTCCTGGCATGGGTAAAGAGTGTGCCACAGTTACAGTTACAAATGTGCAACATTTCCGGTGTGGCGCCGCTTGGGGGATAGCCAAAAACTGTTTTGGCCACATTGATGGCTGCATATACTCCATGCATATGTTGGCAAGAGAAAGAGTGAGCGAGAGAGGGAGAGAGTGAGGTAAGAAGCGGTGTGGGAAAGAGGCCGGGAGCGTGTGTAAAGGAGTGGAGTCTTGCTTTGATTAAATTTCACGCACGACCGCCGCTTCGCCAGGGGGAACAGAGGTTCAATTTGGATTTGGAGACTTTTTGGGGAGAGAGCGAGAGTGAGAGGGCAGACACAGAGACACACAGACACGCGTTCGCGTTGACATTTACCGCTGCATTTCGATTTGCATGTGCCTTGCGGATGGTTGCGTTGGAGGGGGGCTAGAATGAAGTAGAGGCGGCGATGCCCTACCAGAGAAAGGTATGTTGACTTTTAGCACATGTTTGCCACGAAACTGTTAAAATATCGTGGGCATCATTAATGTTTCTACAATGCAATTTTATGTCTATGCGTATGAGCATGTATGTATGTATGCAAAGTATATACATATGTATGGTTAAAGGGTATCTAAGCCGCCGGCTGCCGAAGCTGGAATTTGATGTGTTATTTGCACTGTCGCTTTGTCGCTGCTTTGTCGCTGCTTCGTCGCTGCTGCGTCGCTGGCGATATGTCAATAATCGTTGTTGCTTATGCACATAACGGCTCTGCAAATACAGGGGCGCACTTGTCGCAGCACCCATCACATCACCCATCGCCCACTGTCCACACCCCCCGGTCGCTTGGTGCACCCCCGCCCACACCGTACACCCCATCAAAATCCGCTGAGCGAAAATCAAAGCCGTCTCAATCAACAAACAAAGAGACAAACAAACAAACAAACAAATAGTGAGACCGGAGAGCGGGGGAGAGGAAGACAAACATTTGTGTGCGCTTTTCCCGCCCAAGGAGTGGGCGTGGAGGGGTCGTGGCGGAACGGAACGGAACGGAACGGGTGGCATTTGCTTTTCCTATTTAGTTTTGGCTGCAACTTTGTTTTCCTTCCATTTACGCTATTGACATTGGAAATCTTTTAATTATTGTCACGCCTCGCATACACCCTTCCTCTCTCTCTCTCTCTTCCTTCGGCATAGTTTCCCCCGTCCGCCCCTCCGACACCCACTTGGTGTGGGAGTGGCGTCAGGTGGTGGCGGTGATGATGGTTCGGCATGTCGTGAGGATTATATGGGGATTAGTTCTGGAACACTGGGAGGGTATACGATCCAAGAAAAGCTCCACACAACACACTCGCTGGTGCTGCTGCTGAGGGATGGAGAGCCTCCGGTCCCTTACCTGCCGCCACAGACAATAGTTTCCCAACCGATTTCCCCTCTCCCCTTGAGGGAAGTTTCATTCCCATATCTGTTCGAACGCTTCAGTGGGCTATGTCTTCCACATTCCACGTACACATACATATCTCTCAAGGAGCGATCTGCCTGGCTGATCTCTTAGATCCTTCCACCTGCCCGCATTCCATGAGGATGCCGCACTGACCAGCGCCTACCGTACCTCCCGCCCTTTCGGTCCATGCATGGTCCAGTAATCTCTCTGTTTCGGGGGCAAATCCTTGCACATGTGCGCGCCCTTGATGTTGCACCGCCTTCAGCGGCGGTGCAGCGGCGGTGCAGCGGGGAGGGGAGTGAGTGTGTGGCATGGATAAAATGCGCAAAATAGATGCGTAATTTGACGTTAATGTTACGCTAATAATAATCTGTCAGCCGGCATTAGATGGGTAGATGTGTAGATGTGTAGATGGTAGATCCTCAGATTCTCGGATCCTCGGATCCTTCGGCAGCTGATCTTTATCGAATGCACTCACACACACGCACTCCCTTTTGATGCCGATCGTGTAATGTGCTTAGCCCTTCTTTGGACTCACTCCACTTCTACTTTGCTCTCTCTCTCGTCCGCTTTCTTTTCGCTCTTTGTTGTGTTTGCCATTTTGACGGGTTTCGATTACGTTCTGCTTCAGCCTCCCTTCCCCTACTCTCTCATCGGCCTGCTCTCTCATGTGTGTAATCCACTCTGCTCGTTCGTTGCGTTGCTCAATGTTAAATGGTGCGCGCCTAAGTTGAGCAAATTTCCCCAAGGCCTCGAAGGACTTTTGCGCACGCACCTCTTTGTCCCATTTAAGCAGATACTGTTTTTTATGCCCTCGCAAAGAGTATTACTATTTACACCAGATGTTTTTCAGCGCGGCCAAGCAGCCACGAGGCCCTGCATTTAAGAGGAGACGTTTATTCAGTCGGAGAGTAACATTTCTCTTCAAAACTTTTCTGTGGCAAAAGTTCAAGCTCAAGGTTAAAACGCGTTAGCCGATGTAAAGAAGTAAATCCCAAATCCCAATATCCCAAACGTGCGAGAAGTGATTGCTAGATCAGGGGCAGGGGGAGGCCGAATCGTGATGCATTTATTACAACAGCAAATACAACGGAAAGCTTCGTTATGATTGCATGTGTGTGAGTGAGGAATAGGATGTCCGCTAATGCAAACAAAGCTTAACCAAAGCACAGATCGAGAGAGTGATAGCGAAACGAAGAGAGGCGAGAGCTGAAGTCGAGAGAGAGAGAGCTTCTGCATAGGCCGCTGCCGTGAGTGAGAATATATATGTGTGTACATAAAGTATGTGCATATGTACATATGTATGTACGTAGATGACAATGGCATATAGTGGGCAGTGCAAATGACAAACAATAACGGGGACTTATATACATACATATATTTAGCTGCTGCCTTACCACTGGCCTATGATCTATGTTTTATCGTAACGGCTGATTAACCCAACAGCTAGTGAAGATTATTTTCTTGTTTTTTTTTTTTTAACTTACCAAGAGAAAAAAAGGAGGATAACCCTGTGTATGGACCTTGACTGTCCACAGCGCACCACGCGAGCCTGCCCGCCCATAAAGTCAAAACCCAACAAATGCAAAGTCAAAACGCAGACCAAAATCCTCAAGAAGCAAAAACCCAAAACATTAAAAAGAACTTAGAAAAGTGGAAAGGAATGGAATGGCACGGAAAACAATCCTTTCCAGGAACCCTTTCCAGCCCAAAAAATGGCACCCAAATTCGAGCGATTCCAGCGGCGGCAGCGGCCCTGCACTAGAAACCTACAAACCTAAATAGATCGGGTCAAGTTCTCGGTAAAGAGTTGACCCCTAACCCAAAAAAATGAACACATAAAAAACATAAAGGCGAACAAAAAAATCACAGAAAAAACTGGCACGCAAAAAATTACAGAAATACAAGGCTGCAAAAAAGTGGACAAAAAGGGAAGAGAAGAGAAACGGATCGTAAAACGCGATTCCTGGTAGCGTAGGTAACGGTTCACTCAGCTTAACCCCTTTCTGGACCGGGCGGAACAATTGCAAATTGTATTTGTAGAGCGAAAAGGGGTTAAAAAACAGGCAGAAAGAGAGAGTGTGAGAGAGAGAGAGAGAGAGAGCGTGAGCGAGAGGGCGGGCGGGTTCGGTCTCCTTTCTTTCCTGTTATGCTGCTGTTTTTCTGGGTGAAGAAGGATATTTTCAGGTATCCGCTGATGCGATGTTCATCCTTGTAACAGGAGCCTGTTATGCTGTTCTTTAAAAACAGCTCTTTTGAGCAATGTCCCTTCTTACTGATTTTTCTTCATTTTATCGTGTGGTCATAGGTTTGAAAGTTTAACAGCAATCCTGTTCCAAAGCTCCCGATGCTCCGCTCTTTCTGTTACTATAAATCTGTAAATCTGCCCCTGCTCTGTTAGTAGTGCTGCCTCCCTCTCTCTCTGGGTTTGCTCTGCTTCTCTGCTGCTTTCAGGTCTGTTTTTTTTAGCGGATCGTAAAGTAATAAAAACATAAAAAAGACGAACGACCGACCAGGACATAAATTAGAGAAAGAACAAAACAGTAAAATGTGGAACGGGAACGGGAACACATGCCAGGACGAAGGGTTAAAAAAATGCGTGCACTTTTTTATGACTTGGTCAGCGAATGGGTTAAGCAATGCCCAAAATAGCAATCGATTTTTCTGGTTAATTTTTATGCCCGTTGTTATTTTTTCGGGACTATTTTGCTTCAGATTTTTTGTTTGAGTTTTATGCTCGGGACTTTCGATATTCGTATCTTGCCTTAGTTTTTTTTCGGGATTACTTTAGTTTCTTTTACAAATTACTTTGGTATTTGTTGTATATTTTTGGGAAATTGTAAAAACTGCTGGCTGCTGGCCTGGACAATGGTACAATTTTTGTTGTGTCTTGACTTTGGTAGGCAGCGGACTTTTTTCATCTTGAAGATGAGCATTTTCCAGCATTTTTCGAGGGCCGCTTAACATAAAGGCGCAATTACCATTAACCCCTTTGTGGGCCCCTGACTTAACCCCGCGGGACTCGGTTGACTTTCCAAGATGCCGACCCGACAATAAAACTGTCGCATAAGTCAGATCCGCGCCGGGTTAAACAATGCCGAGAACACCGCACAGCCGACACAAAAATTATAAATATTAATATTTTCCCTCGCTTAATATCTTAACCTGCTGTTTGTCTGTCTTTCTTAATATTTCTTAATATCTTAACCTGCTGCTGCTGTCCGTTTGCTTTGATGATCCCTCTCGGTCCGGCCCCAACTCTGCTGCATTTTTTTCAATTAATTTCTTTTTTCTCAGGCTGTCTGTCCAGTGCGCCATGTGTTCCACTCTGCCCGAAAACGGGGGGAAAGAGAGAGGCTGATAGTTGGTCTACACTCGTACGAAGGAAAGGGAGAGAAGGAGAGCCACTGACCAGGGCAGAGAGGGGCCTCAAAATTTTTATGGGCCCTAACAAATTTGTACAAATTGCTGTGGTATCGGCTCGATGGCTCTTCCTTTTCCTCTACCCATCTCTGTCGCCCTCACTCGTTCACGCCATCTCCCTCTCCCTCTCTCTCGCAATTAGTGTGGTCGTGTTGAGACACCAAAATTGGGCCACACTGTTCTCCGTGGTGGCTCCATGTGAAAAAGGCCCGTCTCCCATCTCGTCTCGTCTCGTCTCAATCGGTAAAAATCACAAAAACGAAAAGGCACAAAGAAAATCGAAGGAGAAAATCGTTGAATGACCATGGAAAACCCATCGAAGTTGTTATGCTCTAATTAAATTTATTTCTTTGGATGGAAATAATTGAGGGAAATTAGGAAAAAGCCAAAGGTGTGGGAGGAAAAGCAAGTGTTTTTATTGCGGGAAATCTTCAATCGAAGAGCCCGAATGATAGGATTTAAATATCTCCCTATCGTCTGATATCTTACCCATTTGGACGAGGCGCGGACGAGCTGTATCTACAGGATACAGTATGCGGTATGCCAAAAGCGTGAAGCCCTTTAAGAACGGCAGGCAAGGCCCTTTGTTTTGGGCTTTACGGACCAGTCGTGGTCCAGAGACTAGTAGGCTGCCACACACAAAAGAGTTCACACGGGGCATGGCCAGTGTATTGCACCGCCCCCGACCTGCCGCCTGATTGCACTGCCCTTGTGAACGCCTCAATCAACATGTCGTGGCCATGTCTAAGCCGATGGAAGCCATTCTGGCCAACATTTGGCCACAAGTGCAAGCCCACAAAATGCAGTTGGTTTTGTCTGTGTTTGTCCAGTCGAAAAGTGCAACACAGTGGGGTTCCTCTCCATCTCCGACCACCTCTCATAAGGCCTTTATCCGTATCTATCCGCCACCTCCAATGCTCGCACCCCCCCCACCATCCGACCCAATCGAGACAAACAGTTTTGAGGACCCGAAAAGGGCAGACAGAAGTCCAGGCAGAGCCCGAGCAAGGCAAGGACATTGGGGCGCGGACGAGGGACGACGGACTTTGGGGGCCTGTAATGAACACCCCTTTAAGCCCCAGTCTGAAAATCGCCTTAATTAAGGTGAAATATTAATGCACTCGAATCCAGGACGGGGATACCGACTTTATTTAATAAAATCAATTTCATATCATAAATTTTAATCTGCCACATGAGGCGGCTCGCCAGCATGGCGTAGGGGTGCTGGGGGTTGAAGCTCCTGTTCCATCATCTGGGTGCCACATATTAATTCCTGTTTCGCACTCCTCGTGCGTTTCACGGACATGCCGTAAATAGTTGCCAGGATGTTGCATGGCTGTTTTGCCCTTCCCCATCCCCATCCCCATCGCCCTCCGCTCTCCACTCTTGCTGCCGCCGCGTTGCTGCATTTATTAATAATTATAATGTCTGCGCTTGTCCTGTGCGTCCTCTCCTCTGAATTTTGGATCCTTTTTTGGTGCGGGCTGGGGGCGGTAGGGCAAGGTCCTGCAGTTGCCGTTTCAGTCCGAGGTTTGGTATCCTCCGACCTCCGGCATTCATAAATCGCAGCTCATTTCGGTGTGGCCACGGAATGCACACGCATAATTATTTCGGCCTGCAGTTTTGGCTGTGGCCTCGAATCTGGCCGTTGATTGGGGGGGGGGCGGACACGGCCATGGGTAGCCGGCAGCATGGGGAAACAGAAATGTGGCAGACAGGAGACGGGAGACGGGAGACAGGAGTGTGTGCCAGCGTGGCTTGCCCCGGCTTAGAGCCATTTTTGGGTGGACACGAGATGGTCGTGGGATGGTGTGGGATTCGTTGGAGAAGAATGCAGAGGATGCATGTATGTCCCTTATTTTGCATTCAAATTAACTGAAGTTTGAAAGAAATTCTTTATTGGGAAACTCTGCTCTGCTCTTCGATAATTTCTGGATCTCTGCTCTGAGGTCTATCCTCATGTGGCAGCAGCAATTTAGTTGTAAATTTATAGGACAGAAGCCGAGATTAGTTTGCATAGTCTATGCCCCTGCTGCCATCTCTTATCCGCTTTTTATGAGCCCCCGAGAGGAAGGCGGAATCAAAAGTAGATGTAGTCCGAAAACAAGGGATGAGTCGGGACAGAGTCTGAACACAGGGGCTAAGGATGAGGATGAGGATGAGGATGAGCTGCTGGGGGCAATTGAATCCGAGGCGCGAAATTGCGAAATTAAATTTGCAGTTATTGCCCAACCATGGAGAATTGGTTAGCACAGTCTGTCTAACGGTATCGATGGTATCTCATGCCCCTCGGCCCCTGCCCCTGCCCCTACCCCTGGCCACAGTAATTGCCACAGTCACGGATTGAGTAAGACATCCCGGCATTCGGAGGCTGAGAACGGGAATGGGAATGGAAACTGCAGTGCAGATGTATCTCGGTATCTGTATCTGTATCTGTATCTGGGAGCCGCTGCTCTTTTTAGCTGGCAATTTTATGGCATTATAAATGGCCTCTTGCCATTTGCATTGAAATAGCGTCATCTGGTTAACCCCAAGAAAAGAAGGAAGCCCCAAAGAATGGTCTTCTAAGGAAAGGATAATGAAAGGCAGAGGAAGAGGTTTGTAAAGCTACAGATACTTTCGGATTAAAACTGCAACTCTAACAGAAAACTAATGAAAAAACAAAAACAGTAGACTTCCGGCTATGATATTATAGGAAATTTGATGGATACCAAGAACCATAGCTGCACTAGGCAGGATCATTATACCAAAAGTAAATGAACAAAAAATCGTTATTATTAGCTAGGTAATTTTACTGTAATATTTGGATAGTCTTCTTGAATCAACCCCCGGCTCACTCGCTTCCCTCGCTCGGCTCGCTGGCGCCAATATGAGTAAAGAGTAAAGAAAGATATAAAATAAAAGTAAATAATAAAGGAAATAAAAGAATTCACAAAGCAAAGGGCCACAAACGGTATTGTATTTACTTTCCGGCAAGGAAATCGTTTCATAAAATTCAGTCGTCACCAAAAACCACTTTAAAGAGCACCGGGATACGTGTATCTCTCTCCGGGGTAGATGGATATCCCTTGCCTGGTGCCGTTTCAAAAGAGTTTCATATTTGGTGGCACCAAATATTCCCTCCATTTATTTGCATCACCTCGTCCTCGTCCGCGCCCTTCCTTCGGTCGTGTCTCAAAGTGAATCGCTGAAATTGCCACCAAAAAGCAATTGTGGAGAGGAGAAATCCATTTCAGGTTATCCGCGAATTTCAATCAGTCCCAGGCGGCCTTCATTGACAACCAAATGGGGATTGGGTTTGGGATTTTGGGGGGAGGGGGGAGGGAATGGTGTTCGGGAGTGGGGCAGTCAGGGAGGTGGCTCTTTTGGGCCGCATAAAAATAAACACAAAGGGCATACGTGAGATGCCGGAGATACAGTTGGGGGCTGTAGCACACGCTCCACTCGATTTAAAGGCATTTTGAAAATATTCACTCGGTGAAAAATTGCCCTAGGAAAATCCACTTAAGCAGCTTTGACAAAACTACCGAAGAAGTTGATGAAGACCCACTCTTCGGGTGGGTGCCAGTGGATGCAGATACAGATACAGAGCAAGCTAGAGCTACAGATACAGATACATCCACAGCTGGCTAAGATTTATGGCATCTTTTACATGGCAACCCGTCAGCCTCCCCGCCCCCTTCACCCTCTCGAAAGAGTTGTGCGTACCAAAGGCAGGGAATCTAGGGAAAATCTCATCAAATTTGTTTAAATGCCCATAAATCTATTCGGGCAGCTGCAGCCTCTAAAAAGCGGGGAGGGGAGTGCAGGGGGGGTTGATGGAAGGATGGCGATGATCGGGCTTAAGCTTCGTGTAAACAATCATTAAAAATCATTAACCATTGGCGCCACTTTCTCATAATAAACGATGCTCCGTAGTTACCGAAACTCCCCGAGCTGAAACCGAAACGGAAAGCGAAAAAGCTGCAGATAGATACACATGTATCTGGGAGATACTCTGGCATCAGTGCATCTTTGTTTATGCAATGGCAGCGTGAGAAATTCGCCAAGCCACGCCACGCCACGCCACGCCCCACCCTCTAGACCTCTGGCTCTTCTGGCAGGCCATAAAAACCGCGTTAGCCATAAACAAAAATCAACGCAGAAGCACAAAAAAAATTCCAAAACAGAAATTATTTGGTTTTCTGGTCATGCCCGAAAGAGCAAGGCGCCAAACTACAAGATACATCCACGAGTGCGAGTGCGAGTGCGAGTGCGAGATCCATCCAAAAACACACAGACAAATCTATGACCGTACTTTCGGGCCCAAGTCGATCCAGCAAACAGAACCGAATTTTTATTGGAAACATTTTTATGGGACGGCGTTTTTATGGCCCAGGCTCCCAGTACAAAAACAAAAAGAGAGAAAACCATCGCGTAACAAAATAGCAAATCGAAAACATCCAAAATAATTAAACAACAAATTGCGCACAAAACCAATAAACAAAATATAAAACAAAGAGAGAGAGAGGGGGAGGGAAAAACTAAGGAGGGAAAACCGGGAAAGGGGCAGAGATAATCAATCAATTGGAGTGTGGGAGGAGTGGCCTTGTTAGGGCATCATTTCATGGATCCATGTTATATGATAAATGGGCTACTCTTTGGGGTTCAAAGTTCGTTTATTAAAGGAACTCGTTGATCAAAGAGGATTTTTAAAGAACCATTCTGAATGGCCTGGAGAACTATTTTCTGAGCGTGATCTCTTCCTGACTAAAAGCCCTATACAACATCATAAATAGTCTATTTTACCCTAGTAGAGGGGATCTTTCAGAGTGTTTTCTTCTTCTCCTCATGTAAATGGATTTTTCATAGCGTGTGTGCCCCATGGACTATCCAGAGTAAGCACTTGATCCTCATTGATCAAAATCAAAATAGCACATACATTTTCTGAACCTTGTAGACCTTTTGATCCAGATCTAAAATCCAATAACTATATTACATCCTGCACTCATTCGATAACATTTTTTATTTCTTAACGAAAATCTATTAAACTCTTGCTTTCTTTATCAATAAATAGACCTGTAAAGCTTGGTTTAAGCCTCACTGTAATTCCCAACTGGTTCTGGCATCGCGGAGGTGATCTTCCCTGGGCTTTTGACCTACATATTGTATACCTCTGACGCCTTGGTGTAAGGGTATATGAATATAGTGATTTGGACGTTGTGAATCTATTCTCAACTATGGCAGGGAAATGCTTTACGGCTGTTCCCCTCCTTGTTGCAGTTTCGTCGGGCTCTTGAGTCCAAGGATACTTCGACTTTTGGACTAAATGAAAAATAGCGAATGGTAGGTTTCAATTGTTTGTTTTTAGGTAGAATAATTACTTCATGTTCGATGGAATATGACATTTTTTTCAACAATCAATCTAACATTTCATGGGGAAAATAACCCAACCTCTAGAGTGCTTATAGGGCTGGAGTGTAGCTTAATCATCCCATCCTCATACCAATTTAAAAAATCCCTCAATTCCAGACAAAAACCAGCAGCTTAGAAGCTACTTACAAGTATCCAAATAAACAAGAAGCCGCAACCACATCCCCAATCTTTTTTTATACCCATATACTGTACATGTCTCCAACCAAATCTCAATTGTTTCGAGACCGCCCACCCCTCCCTCGACGGAGACGGAGATGGAGCTATAAATCTGAGCGTCAAACGGGGAGCGCCACGGAATAATCAGAAATCAATACAATCTGCGTAATATGTTTTATGCGTTTGGCTTCTACTGGGTCTGGCTCTGTCTTCTTTGCCATTTTTCCAAGCAATTGAGTTTGATGATGCCACACATATCCCACTCCTGCCTCCCGCCACCCGCCTCCTGCCTCCCGCCTCCTGCCTCCTGCTACTCCTTCGATTAAGCCGCAGCCCGAGGGCCATGACGTGACTTTTGCCATTTCTTTTGCTGCTCTCGACGATAATCAAAAATCACGCACACAATGGATCCTGTAATAGTTGAATTGAATTGCCCTTTGCCTGTGTGCTGTGTGCTGTGGCTCTGTGGGTCTTTGGGTGGTTGTGTTCCAGCATGTCCTTGTCTCTCCCCCCCCAGACTCCATGTTGACTTTATTGGCCTCATTGCAGGAGGAAAACGAGAAAGAGGATGAGAATGAGAATGAGGATGACGATGAGCTGCAACTCCCATTTCCTACACCCCCCTCACCGCCTCTATGACATGCTTTGACATAGCCGCCCCACCCCAGCCGCCAGCCGCCTTAAACAGAACCACTCTCCGGCACCCCAACCAAAACGACCACGCCCCCCACTCGGCCGGGGCCCAAGACAACCCTCATGGGCACATGGCGGCATCGGCATCATTACACGGCCGCGTCGCACGCAAAATTGTGCGAAATTTGGTGAGCCGCGTGTGGCAAGTCGTGTGGCGGATTCAATTCGCAAACTTTCCAGCCCCAGATACGCGTAGAAGTACACAGCTACAGATACTTTTGCCTCCCGCCTCCACCCAGAATACAGACCAAAACCCATTCCCATCCTCTGAGCTCAGCTTTGTTCTTTGGGAGTTTGGGAAAACATTTAAAGAGCGATTGGGAAACAGCAGCAGCAGCTGATGGAACACTACTAGAGTACGGATGGGTCTTTGAAAGGGGACACTGCAAAGGGGACACGTGAAAGGCATACAAATTATTGTGAGAGTATATTCAGACTTAATGCAAATTTGCAATATAAATTGACAGCCATATGGCTGTTTCCTTCTGATAAAGATCTTATATGAGAAATTTCTGGAAAAGCATTTCCATTCTGGCGTTACGTTTTCGTCGTACATAACAACATGAAAAAGTCAAATTTGTAAAACAAATTTGTTCTATTTTAATAGCTATTAAGTAGCCCTATGATCGCTAAAAAAAATGACAACAATTGGACATACGGGTTTAAAAATACAAGCCAAAATATGACCTAACCTTTCGTTACAAAAAATAAGAGGTGGCTTTTGGAATTGGATTACAAAATTGCCAAACTCTGAGAATTGAATGGGAATATCTGTACAAGATTTTGTAAGCTTATAGATGAAGTATTGATTGTTGATTTTCCATGTTAACAAAAATAGGAACCTTTTCTGCATTTTATACGCGATACTCAAAATGAGTATATATATTAGATTTGTGGTGAAAATGGATGTGTGGATCCACATTCCTGTGATATCGGACCTTGACCAGTTAGTTTCAAAACGTATATTTCAAAATTTCGTTCCCCTCAGTAAGAACAATAAGAATCCAAAATCCAAAAATTATACAATAAAAATCAAAAATAATAATTATTCAATAAAAATAAAAAATAATAATTATTCAATAAAAATCAAAAATAATAATTATAATAATAATTATTCAATAAAAATCAAAAATTATTATAATACTAATTTTATGTCTCTCTCGCACGCACTCTTTGCCGTGTCGTGCAATGTTAGCGCCGTCTGGTGGAGGAGAGCCATACTGATTAAGTATCGGGTATAAATATAGAGTATAATAAGACTTAAAAAATATGTCGTTGGTTGAGCTTGTGCCAATTTTCTGGGATTTTTTGTAGATACAGAGACACAACGCTTCTACTACGGGGGAATTCTCGAGGAAGAACTCCTTGAATGCACAAAAAACTCCATTGGAACACCCAGAACTCCCACCATCTCGAGATATGTACAGCACCAGAAATCGTTGGATTGTTCGGCCTGTCTCGGACATTCATCAATTGTCCAATGAAAATATTGACAAGTTTTTTACGAGCTGGTTGAGTGATCTGATCTGTTCTGATCCACTATGATGATCAGATGTGTCCGTTCCGCATCGTTGGACCGTGTTTTTCGGGGGCACTCCTCACACCGCTCACCCCGTCTGGGATTCTCGTAAATTAAAACATCAGGCTCGAGGCAATGACGTCGTAAAGAAATAAATAAAACATCAAACACTAGAGCTGCAACTGAGAAACGGCAGTGGAAAATCTATTGACTCTGGGACGGGGGGCAAACAATGCCTAGGTTCGAGGCGACAAAAGGACATCTACCGTATGCCGTATTGGGTGATATAGGGAGAAAGGATGAAAAGGAAGACATCGAATGTCAAAGTCTCCGCTTTGTCTGACAGAAACTGGGCGCTGACTAGACAAAAGGGGGCTGATCGTGTTGGAAAACTCTCGCACACCAACAACAGCAAATAAGGACAAAAAGGACACTGCGAGTGTATCCCTCTCTCTCTGCTGACTTCTGCCCTGCTATCAAATGCTATCTGTCTCTCTGTCTGTGTCTCATTTCTCGTCTCGCTTTCCTTCTATTCGAATGAATCCTTTGTCTCGGGGCCAGGATCAATGAAAACGCTGAGCGCTCGACAATGAATGAAAATGCTCGATCCCGATCCCGATCCCGATCCCGTTCCTGTTCCCGATCCCTTGCGAGGCACCGAGGCTGCGTGGCTGTGACAGTTTCTGGCCTGACAAACAAACGCAATGTTATCCATTGTCGCAAAATGCTACTAAGAATTATGTTGTGCTCTCGACACAACGGCAGCCAAAAACGACAAAAATTCTATTAAATAAAATTAATGTCCTTTTTTTTCTAGCTCTGACTCGGGGATCCGACTCCGACTCCTGCAGCGGATGCAACGACAAATATTTGTAAACGCGCCCTTTTTTTTACCTTTGGTTTTCCACTGCCGTGCCCAAGGGGTGTGCACCGTTGAGGGGGGCTATTATTAGAGGGAGAAGGGGGGAGGCCGGGCAGCTGAAGTGCGGCACCACACGCCCAGCCATTTTCGAGGAGATTGGGAGGATGGATCGCTGGAAAAGTTTGAAGAGAAAACTTCGAGTATGGAGAAAAGTCGGTGTGCGGATAGGTTTTTCCGTAAATCCTCGTCTGTCGAAGGGTATCGCAGAAAATTGAGTAAATTATGGTACAGTTTGTGGATATATCTTTGAATATATCTATCTATATATTTATGTATGTACACTTTTGTGGAATCATCTAAAAGTTATTGAATATCTGTTTTATTTAAATTCAATTCGAATTGCTTCCTTCTTTGTTCTTTCTATTTATTTTGTATTATACTAGTATCCAATACCTTCGCTTCCTATATTCTGGGTACTTTGATCACTTATTGAGCTTTTTTCTGCTCAATATTTATGGACGTTTCCCATTCGGATTGTGCCTATTATTATCCACACACTATCAGGGTACCCGGCACACATACGAGTGTGTATGCTGCATGGGGAAGATGACACGCGGCACTCACCACCAGCAGGCAGGGAGGGGCACTACCAGCGGCAGTGGCAGTGGCAGCGGCATGCACCACGCACCACCAAACAGACGACAGCAGCGGCTCGTGATATTATTATAGAGGTTGGATGTTGCTGTTGTTTCTGATGATGATGATGATGATGATGATGCTGAGGCTGATGATGATGATCATCTGCGGCAGGCGGTCACCAACCAAAAACGCGCGGCCTTCCACACACTCACACACTCACACACGGGGCAGAGAGTGAGATACACGGATACAAGGAGGGAAGATTCATAGATACGCAAGAACGAGCCACACATATAGTAGATACAAAAACAGCGTGAGATCCGCGTGGTGGTTTATGCTTGTTATGGCCAACTGGAGGAGGGGGATATGGCCATAGAAGAGGGGGAATGGAATGGCGATGGCGATGGCCAGAAGGCAGGGGGTGATAATAGAGTAGAGGGGTACCTCTTGAGAGCAGCAACACAAAAACTAAATGCAACCGAAGCGTATCGTGCATTTTTCTTGCCTCTTATTTTGGGGGTGTGCACACGCACACACACACGCACACACGAATGCAGTAGTGGCACTCAAAATGGCGGACCTGGAGGGGAGAGCGGGGGGTGGGGGAACTGTTACAAAACTATAGCCATGCAGAAAAGGGGGAGGGGCTGGTTGGGATAGGATCAGCACAGAGCAGAGCAGAGGGGAGGGGAGTAGTGTGGAGTGGAGTGGCACCGTGGCAATCTGCGGGTTGCAACAACGCACCGCTCGTCTTTGGCCAAAATGGTTTTCTCGTTTCGTATTCATTTCAATTCTTTGTTTGGCAGGAGGAGGGATTGCCTACAGGAGGCACAAAAGGGGGTAGTGCCAGAGAGGCAGAGAGGGAGAGAGTGAGTGTGTGAAACTTTCAGTTGATGATTGATTCGAGAGCAAAACGAATTCGCTTCTATCGCTGGAGGCAACACGGATTATGGTCGGGAATTGTAAGTCCTATGTATAGCATATTTTAAAGAGGAAAATAATTAGAGAATATTTTCTTGAAAATCATTTTCAAGGTCTATAAATTCCAATTGTTTCTTAACAAGGGGCATATTTTATCATTCTGACTATCTTTTCCTGTCCGACTGAACCCTCGGCTCACTCGCCTTGGAGTAAATATTTATGATTTGATTTATTTTCATTTAATTCTAATTTTTTCATAACATTTTTCACAATTTAAGAATAGTTTGATCTTTTTGTTCTATTATTTTCTATTAATTACCATCTCATTCCGTCGGCATTTAATATAACATTTTATTTCCAGTTTTTCGACGTACTATTCAATCATATGTGTTTCATATTCAATTATAATACGATGTTCCGTATTTTAGAAAATTTAGAAAATTCTATGAATTCATAAAAGTAAAAATTAAATATGAATACTAGAATTTCTGTTGCAAATCAATTATTAAATGATTTAAAAAATAATATCTAGCTGCATTCGGAGGAAGAATACCCTAAAACTTAAATATTTTCACTATGATTTAGATATTTAGGCCATTCAGGCGAGAGTGGAAATGTAACTAATTTAAAATAATTTCACAATTAAATAAAATATATATATTACATTTCAAATATTTATTTATGAATTAAAAATACTATATTATATTATATTAATATAAGTACTAAATGGTGACTATTATGAATGTGCAACGAAGCAGTGCAACATTAATTTTGATCTATTTAAACGCATAGTTGATGGTGTATTTTAAGCTAATATTTAACTTGGATAAAATGTACATATACTTGCAATTAAAAAGGTTTCAATTAGATGACTGCCGCACCCGTGATATTAATCAGCATTCTGCATTATGTTTTTGCCCATATGTTTGCCACCGATGCCACATCATCTTCATCAATTCAACATTCGGCATGTTTTCGTGTTCGCACTAAATTTGAATGTTATAAGTATGAATACATAGACTCAATGATATATAGATGCGCACACATATATAAATACATTTCTGGCATGACCACACAAAACCGCCCATCTGCGTGGATCCGCAAATAACGAGGAAAAAAAATCCCCAAAAAATAAAAAAGAAAAATATAGAAAATCCCCGGGCCACCGCACAGAGCAACCGCCAAATAAACTTTGTCATTTTCGGCTGTGCCGGCGAAAATTATTTACTCAAGATTTATGCGTTCCACAACATTGTCTGCCATTCGTTTTTATAGAAGGGGTGGCCGCACATACATATAAAAATATATAAGTTATGTACATATATACAGAATAAATATATGTATTTATTTGCTCTTTTTTTTGCACTGATTTATGGGTCAGAAGGCTCCACTCTTCGTTTGTGGCCAGCCACAAATTTGGAATAAATAATATTGATAGTAATTGATGGTATGGAGAGCAGAATTGTATATTTGGTATATTTAAATAGATGAATTCCTAGAGTTTTCCTGGTGCCATTTGCCATTTGCCATTTCCCACGCCCCCACTGGAAAAAAAAAAACACCAAACAAAATATTTGTTCTTTCAGCGAAGACAATGCGCTTTGATTTAGTTTAAATGGAGTTGGGTTAGGGGAGGAATGTGTTGGTAGTATGTTTTGTAAACATTTTTCCAAAAACATGTCCCAAAACTGTGCCTGCTGACCAGACCAAAAAAAAACCAGTCGACAAACCAGACGCATTGTCTGGTCCGTTGGTCGGGCCGGGACCTGGTGTCGGCCTTTTCATCTCAAGAAAAATTGACTTGTTACAATTTCTCCCGGCTCTCTCTGTTTCTGTGGAATCACACCTTTTTTGTTGCCATTCGTTGGACTGGTCAGATCGAGAGGGGCATCTAGCTAATTTATTTTTATGCTCGCTTTTTGTCTCCTTTTGTGCGTCGGCAACGCCCTCAGAACTTTCGGTTGGGCCAACAAATTGTCGTCGGCACAATTGAGTGCAAGAATCTATGATAGATTTACGGGGAATTATTGGGAATTTGCCCGATGACAGCCGGGAGAGAGAGGCCTGCTAACTAGGATAATATGAATGGAATTGTCCTTGGCCAATGGAGGGAGCATCTTGAAAGGAGTTGAAATGAATGGACCTAATGGTTTGTAAGGGAAACATGACCCTAAATGGCAGCAAGTGTTTGCACACAGATACCATACAGTGCGTTTCGTAAGTCAGCTGCAGGTGTGCTGGTAATTATATAGAATTTGTATTGTGTTTGGGCAGGGTATTACATGGATTTGCTCTAAGACTTTGATGGAGATATCGTGGCTATACTTAAGGTTATTATTTTGATATTCAAGGTACATTTAAGGAGTTAAAGAGGGAGAACTCTCTTCTTGCATCCACATTTAGTTACAATTCCATCCAAAGTAGATCCAAGCTCTTTACCTCTGGTTCATAATGGGATTCCATGATCTGTAAGGAGAAAATAGGTATTATGTTAGTTTCCCTTGTGGAAGTGCCATTTGTAGTGTAAGTATTGTGATCTTTGCTTTCATCAATTTGTCATCTCATCCCAGCCATCACTCGCTCTCTCTATATTTAGCTCTTGCCCCTCTTAAGCCCATGGAAAATCCCCTTTTAGCTCCACCACTCACTCACCTTTTGTCATTGAGAAATGTTGGGCCTTTGGGTTATCCGAAAAGGGCTTTAAGCATTTACTGATAGACGGGGAGTGGGCGGGGCAGGGGGGCCCGTGGGGCTTACCAGGTATCTAGAAAGTTTTCATTCTCTTACTCTTCGGAGCTGGAGTTGTCGCTTTGCATAAAGAAACAATTATAAAATTGCCAAAAAGCCAAAACGCCTTTTTTGGGGGTAGCCGCACAACAAGACAGCCGCAGACGGAAAGAGAGCTACAGATAGAGACAGGGAGTCGAGTACAGAAATACAGGAATAGCGTTAAGTACACCCGATGGTGGCATTTGGCAGGCGCGAAAGCGCGAAACTCATTAACTTGTGTCAAGAGCAGAAGATGCCACAGCACAGCCCAGGGGCTGTCCCCCGCCCCCTTCCCACCCGGTGGCAGGCAGCAGAGAAAGTGAGAAAATTATCATTATCACCACGCGGGACGGGGCCAGTGCGGGGCGCGGTGGGGAGGTGGAGACGCCCACTATTGTTAGGCTTAATTAACAAGGGCCTGGTCGGGGGGTGGGTCTGGCCTGGTCTGGTCTGGTCCGAGGAGGCATGTCTTGGGTGGTGTAAACGCAAAGTACTAATCATGAAAATTAAAAATAATTAAAACTTTTCTTTCAATTTGGCTTCTCGGCTGGGCCTCTGGGCCTTTGTCAAGTTGTGGAACATTTCCTTGGAGGCCATAAAACGCGGAAATGTTGATAAAGTGCCCCAGTGCGCGGGAGGGGGGGCGATGGAGCCAGAGCGGCAGGGTGGTTGGGTAATGGCCGTCGCGGTTAAATGGCGTTTCAGCGATTTTCATCACAATTTACGCCTCGACCCGAAAAAGGGTTCACCCTAAAAGGCAAGTCGTAAATTATTCAAATAAGACAAAGACAAAGTAAAGTCAAGACCCCGGAGGAAAGCCGGTTAATATTACCCAACAGATGGATGCAAATCCTCGCGTAAGACCTGGATCCAAGGATATGATTTCTCTTCACTCTTCTACAAATCGGTGGTTCCCATGTAGCTCTCTTTATATGATTACTGTTTTTCCTGTAACTTCTAGAGTAATCCGATGCTTGCTGGATAAGTCCTCGATTAAAAGATATACTGGTCCAAGGAAAACTCTCGCTTTTAGATACATCATCAATGTGGTTCCGTTTGCATTCAAAAAAGATAAACCATGGGCTAATGTCAATATCATCTTCGTGAGGCTGCAGATTGGCTTTGATTTTTGGTGCACAGATGCACATGGGCCTCCGTTTGAAAAGCTGTGTGGAATAACTATTTTTAAGATACTTTAGTCAATAATAAACAGACTATATGGTATCTGCACATATCTTAAAGACCCATAGATGGTTCCAGCCAAAGGGGTTGGGATTTCGCTTTGGTTATTCTGCTTGTGGCGGGATTAGAGAGGCTGGGAATCTGTGGCTGTGACACCTGAACCAGCTTCAGTGCCTCCCCCCTTGTCCCATAGGATTCTATGATCTTTTGCCGCAGGAGCAACATCCATTTAGGGCTATGGTGTGCTACGGAGATTCATTCATGGGAACCAATGTCAGTGGTAATCGGCTCTTAATCGGCTGGGTAATCAATCCTCCTGCAGCTACTTGATGTCGGTGACATTGCCACAGGTTGTGTGTTGTCGTTGTACCGTTGTCCTTGTTGTCCTTGCTGGGATTACTATTTTCCCATGTCCTTTTTGCCGCCGTTATCTCCGCTGAGCCGCTTGCGCACGGTTAGCCGCATTGTTCTTTTCCCTTCCCGAGGCCATTGTCCCTCCTTCTGTTTGCTTGATTCCTTGATATATGTGTCTACAATATGTATATAGATATACCTTGGATATCTTGCCATGTCTTCAGCATGTAGATGCAACATGATGCATTAGGCACTTCCGAGTCGATGTCGTTGTCGTTGTCGTTGTGTAAGCCGCTTAGCCAAAGTGTCCTCTTATTGATCTTTGGGCTCTACTCGGATCGGTTCGGTTCGGAGCAGTTCGGGGCATTGTCCTGCTTTTCTCTGGTTTTAATGCATTTTAGCTAAATGCGCTTGACAGATGATCCTCCTCCCAAGGCATCCTAGGATCCTGCCATTCACCTTTCCCTGCACTGCACTGCACTGCACTGCGTTCGTCCTGGAGTCATTCAATCATCTTTTCCCTCGGCTTCTGGCTCCTTGCTGGGCCCGGCTCAAACAGCTGACGAGGGAAGTAACCAGGGGTTGTTCTCCCTCTCCCTCTCTCTCTGGTTGACCATGGTCCAAACTACGCTCCGCTCATTGGTAGCTAATTATGTAATTATGTTGTCAAAGGGTTTCGCCGTTTGCCTTCGGTCGTGCCAGGCGTCAACCAGCTAAATGTGCAACAACAACAACAACAACCATGACTGCGGAGCTAATCAATTTGTTGTTGCCTCTCGCTTGCCCCGTTGCGGTTGACCAAACTTGCTGGTCACTCACTCGGAACCAATTCCCGGCATCTTTGGCCGGGCCTGGGCCCCCGGCTTCTTAAGACGAAGCTTGGCCAAGCGTGGCGCCCCCAAAATCGAGGGTGGCGCTGCTCTGGGGGCTCTGAGGGCTCTGAGGGGCGCGTTCAACCGAAATGAGTGGCTCCGAAATCTGTAACTATATGATCGTATATGAATTCTGGTCATATAGCCCATGCCACACACATACCAGTAATCCATAAATGCAATTAGAAGTACATCATACTACGGGCAATGTCCACTAACCCATAGAACATTCTTCAATCAAACCCAACTGCGCCGAAGCCTTGGGAACAATCGAGGTAAATCCATAAGACTTTCCGGAGAGGCCCAAAAGTGTGTTGATACTCTCCAGGTGTCTCGGGAGATATTCCTGATCGACGAAACCACTTTATATCACAAATTAAGTTAACTTTCAGTTGCTCTCATATACACAAAACAGCTGTTCTCCGAGTTGCCAGACACATGGAAACGCGAAATGAGTGCGTAAATGGTGAATGGCAAATCTAAGATTAGCGGATTCTTTTTTCTTTAATTCGATTAATTTGAATAAATACCAAATAGTAAATTAATCAAAAAAACAAAAAAGGTACATTCATCGTGCCTCGAGGTCTTTAAGGTCTTCCTTGGGGGGCCGTCTGAATTGAAACCCCGATTTGACCATCAAATTGCTCATTAATATGGTACATCCATATGGTTAGAGAGTGCTGGTTGCCACTGCCACTGGAGCTGCGTGGCATGGCGTGGCGTGGCGTGGCCCTTTGTTTGCTTCCATGTCGCTCTCGGGCTGCCGTTGGGGGCTGCATTTTGACATTTTGACGAAGAGGAAATGTCACGTCACGTCGTGTTTTGCCGCACACCTCCAATTTCCGGTTCAGTGAGCTGCCTCGACCGTCCACCAGCCACCAGACGAGTGCAAAGTTGGCTGGCTGGCTGGTGGGGCCGCGGCCGTGGCTGTGGCAGAGGCAGGGCACATCTGAGTAGTTTACCCCCCGCCGGACTATGGGCCGTGGCCCAGCAAAAATTGCACGCACAAAATCATTGCACTTGCGCCCAGATACGACGAGCACTCGTGTTCGCCACTTGGTCGCGAACAGGGCAGGCAGGGTATGGAGGCTTTTCCTGCCTTGCACGATTGGTTGGCATTTTCTGGTCGCTTTGCGGATATGCCTGACTTTGACAATGCCCACACACGTATTTCCACATATACTTTGCGGTTTGGGCGGTGTTCAATGCGGCTCGTCACGGTGATAAGGTGCTCTGCTGTTCGATGGGATGATATTAAAGTCATTTGCTTGATTGAGAGATGCTTAACCGTGTAAAATGTGTTTGGCCTTCCATCGAACTTCGTTTGGCTCTGGCTCTGGACTTAAGCGGGTATCCAAATGATAGCTAATCGCAACTATTTCAGGTGCAGTTTTGGTGCTCCATAGCCACTTATTCAGGCATCTCAACCTCATCATCATATACATCAATTTTTTATTTATTTATCATATTTTTGTATTGTCTTTTGTAACACAAATTTAGCTGTAGGCCAAAATACTCGTACTCCTCAAAATCTTCTTCAAAAACGCATTGGTTCACAGAATTTTTCGATGTTTTTGGTTTAGCAAATGAAAAATATTTGTTTTATTTCGAAAAACCCACAAAGGATACAAATGTATAGCTTTAAACCAATGAAAAAACATATGCAACTATCAATGCCTTTCAAATTATTGAGCCATTGAAACTCTGACATACGAAACCACATATTTCGAATTTAATTAGGTATTACCTAGTTCATGTATTTAGATATTATAAACAATACTATAGGTAAGAGTATTGCCGGGTACTTAGAGCCTTTGTCTGCTCCATCATGGCATTGGGATTGTCCTCCTGGTGTATGTCCATCCATATTCATGAATGGATATATTTAAAAAAATATATATTCGTTATCTTTTGTATTTAGAGACACCTTTTAATTTTACTAAGACCAATCAGTTATTATTTTGTATATATTTTTATTGTAGAAACCAGCAAATTTCCGTGTCAATTATAATTACTTTTATCCAGTTCATTTAACTAACGACTCACACCAGATTGGCCAGCTTGTTTGGCTGTTTTTTGTTTCGAAGACTTATTCTTCGATTTTCCATATCCGCCCTCCGTGGCGCCATCTGGCAATCCGCCGGTGAACCCGTACAGACCTGAACTTAATTTCAATATCTTTTGCCCGCCTTCATATCCATATTTTGTGTGTTTGTGAGCCGCGTTTCTTGTCTATTTTCTGGCTTTGCGAATGCCTTTAAATTCAGGGCCAAAGTTTGCCATATTCGATGACGGACACAGGAAATCCTTTGTATTTTGGCTGAAAGCGGCGGCGCCATCTGGTGGCGGCGGCAAGCAAGCTGGAATTTTTATTTAAAATGGCGAAAGCTTTGGCGCCATGGCGCTTTCTCTCATCGCTTTGGCTTAAAAAGCGAGCGAAAGGGTTGCGCCTGGGGCGAAAAAAAAGTTCACTTCACGGACTGTTGCCGTGGGGATGGTTTTTGGTTGGGGTAGGGGTGGGTGTTGGGGGTCTGCGCCTGCCCCATGGCCGAGCTCGGGCCAAGAATGTTTTGTGGCCATCTTCAGAGCGTACTCCCCGGAGAATTGTAAAGGGCAGGGATCTTTAGCCAAGCTAGAATTAAATGTAAGGAAATCTGTTTATGTTTCATTAAAATTTGTACACCATAACTATGTGAAGAAAAAGGGTCACAAAATTATAGTTTAAATTGCTGAAGATGTACAATATCATTGGACAGGCCCATGGCCAGTCTTTGAGCTTGGACAGTCTTCTTCTGGGGTTTACAATCGATTTATGTGTGTTCAGCAGAACAAACGGAGAGGAAAATACTTTGGCCAACCTTTGCAAAGATGGAAGCAAACAAGAGTTGACGTACAGTGCGCTCCATAATCAGCATGGACATAATCATAGCTTAGTGAATTTTTAAATGGGGTCGACACACTTTTATTGATTAGTCAGGTCTTAAGAAATGGTAGAACCCCTTAGCTTTTAATCGATATATCTTTGGGTAAACAAATCCTAGGAAAAGTCATCCAATTGCTTATATTATTCCCTCAATTCTTTTGTACATCCATGATGTAGGACCACAATTAACCTATTTATATTTAGTCCATTTAAAGCGGTTTATCTCTTTTATATTTGGGAGTGCAACTGAAACTACAGCCATGAACCGTACTATATGTGTGGATTTGCCTATGTATCCTTGGGTCCTTCGGTGGGTTTGCTCATTAAATAAACGAAGACCCTTGCAGTGGGATAATACATGGAGAGCACCAGCCAAGAGCAGCAACAGCAACATAAAAGATTGAATCAGCCAGAGCCAGGGATTGGCTTTTTAATGCCACTTTTTTTTTTTAGCGCTGCCGCCTGTACCAGCACCAGCACCACCCAAGCCAACCACCCACCCACCCAATGATCCACAGACTCCGTCTGCTGCGTCTGCAGCTCTTCATCTCTTTCACCTTTTTATACCGAGTATTTGCCAAGCCAAAGGGTATATTGCGTGGAGAGGTATTAGAGGTAATAGAGGTAATATCTACACCCAAATATTGCACCAATAATGGTATTGTTTATAGAAGAATTTCCTTGTTTTCTTGTGCTCATTGTAAAGGATTGTCTGGTTAGTGAACCGTTTAGTTGGTATCTTATAGTCGAGACCCTCTCGCTCTTGCTTTTCTCCTTTTTTTGCGCCATCGAAGCGCACGCATTAATTTTCTTTTGTAACCCTTCTTTGTATTTAGCATATGTTCTGCATCTGTCTGTGTGCCTGTGTGTGTGTGTGTGTGTATCCGATTTCGTATGTGTGGGTGAGACAATTTAATGAATTGTTACACATGTTCCGAGCAGCAATAATAGCAACAAAGTGCCGATGCTTTGTCCGCTCATTATGTCGATATTGTTCGCCAGTTTCGCCATTTTAATTGCCAAAAACCAAACGCACACGAAAAAAAACGAATTAAAAAAATGGTAAAAAATAAAGAAAAAAACCTTACTGATGGGTCTTATGTGTGTAGGGTTCAACTTGGATGAAATGTTCCAGAAATGATGCACAGACATACGAAGATGGAGTGGAGTGCAGTGGAGAGGATTGTGAACTTTCTCTCTATCCCTAGATTGTTTCTATAACAGACTCAGAATATCTTAAAGGCTATATCCTTGGTTAGTCACAATTCTGAACAGTGTCTGGTAAATAGTTCCTTGCCAGTAGCAAAGTCCTTCCAAATAGTTCCTTGCCAGTAGCAAAGTCCTTCCAAAAGGTTGAAACATGTTTTTCCCCCCATTACCTACGGACGATCCCGCCTCACAGGATACGCACACGTAAATTAGAAATACTCCTCTTCAGGCCTTGGGAAACATGAAAGGATGATCCGTGCTTCCGAAATTCAAGAACAAACCATATATCCTTTGAGCGTGTGTGGTCCATCTAGCGATCCCAATCTGTTGGCTGTGGGTCGCCTTTTGTTTGTTGTCGCTGGCACTTCAACTGGAGACCACTTGAGGCCGCCAAGCTGTCTGCCTCCGATACTGCCGTTGTCCATAGTCCATACATGTCCATGTCCTTGTCAGCTGACAAATGTCTTGTAGCCTGCTTCCGGCACTTGAGGCGGCGGCACAGCAGCGGCGGTCAACCAACAAATTTCCTCACCCAAGCACCAGCCACTTGACCAGACCGGGCCGGGCCTGGCCTGGCCAGGAGGGGTCTGGAGGCGGTTTCCCATCACAGCCAGAGACAATCTGGCAGACATATCGGAACTTTGGCTATCCAATATCAAATGCGACGACGGAGTGGTCGTGGACCCATCCGCCGCGAGGATAATTAATGATTTGTTGTTTTTGGTCGGGATCGTTAAATGTTGTGATCCGAGAGGCGGGCCGAAGGTGCGACGAGAGTTCTAATGATAGATCTCTGCCCACTGATTGATGGAGCTACGGCCTCAGTAATGATCTTTGTGGCATCCTGAAGGAACTGAAATAAACATTTTTAAATGTGCTCAGAGACTGATAGTTGAAGAGAGAAATAGAGTGGATTTGAATTCCGTTGGAATAACTATATCCCCAAGTCCATTTCGCTTACTGCCATTGTAATTAGCGATGCTATATCTTTTTCTTGATTATGTACATTTATCCTTGCGCATATAGTTTCCCATTAATTGGACTTGGAATCTTCTCTCAAATTAATCTTCATTCTTGAGTTTTGTCTGGGAAGCAAAAGCCAGCATCTAAGCCAACTCTTCTACCCATCAAAGCAAACATAATTAATGAGGCAACACACACTGCCACCCATTCGACAGCCCCTTCTATATAGAATACCATTTTCTTTCCATTTGCAGCCGCCTGCTTTGCCCCACACATGTCGGTCAAATTCCGCTGGAAAACTTATTTTAAATTGCTTGGATTAAATGGCAACAAAGAACGAGATTCGACTAGAAGATACCTCTTTGGGAGAATCGAATGCACTGCACATCGAATATTTACACTTGGATCCCACTATATTTCTGATTTCAAATAAATGTATTTCATATTCAGATTCAATTTAGAAATATTTGTATTTAATTTAATTAATAATGTTTATCTTAAAGTGTTTTTATTTATCTGGAAATCAAAGTGGAGTCATATTTTTGTACTCAAAAACCGAATATTTCATTTAAATATGGCTGTTTTTCTATGCACTATGCCACATTTTTCTCTCAGTTTTGCCACAGATGTTATAGCCAGATGTAGTCTCTGCCAGTACATATATCTACCCATCTTTTGATGTACTATAATGTTAATAGACACAACATACCCTTGTACTCAGCGAGTACCCGAGGTACATTTAACAAGCATAGTTTAGCTTATGGCAAGGGAAAGATAAGCAGATGTGGAGAGATACGATATGTGGATATAGGAGAGCTGCATGAAGAGAGTGAGAGTGAGAGTGAGAGTGAGAGAGGGACACAGGGTGACAGTGTGCATGTGTGTGTGTGTGTGTGTGTGGGTGGGTACGTCTGGAGCTGAGTGACAGGCCCACCTCAGATGAGGACGCCTCGTGCTGTCACTTTTGACAAATTATAAACGTCATTGCCAGCGACTTTGATGTGTTGTTGGTTCGGTTAGCTGGTTTTGGCTTTTCCCGAGGTTTTTCCCGCCTCAAACTGCAAACTTTCGCTACAGCCAGGAAAGTTTATCCATCTGATTAATGCAATAGTTTCGCCAGACGTGAAATTAATTAAAAATTTGCTTGAGCCCAAGACCGGCAGCGGTAGTGGGACGGGAGTCAATCAAATAGGGCCAAAATGTGTCGGGCCATATCCTGCTTAGGGCCAGTAGTCTTCCCGGCAACAGCCATTCTTCACTCTATTTTTTATGGGAACCCATTGTCCCGTCTTCAATTCCAAGTATTTTCCCGAAAAGAATGGGAAACAGAAAACAATTTTGTAACAACTGTCCGAACTGTTGGCTGGGCTAACAACCCCCGAGGGAGCCGATAGCGGATGAAATTTAATAACACTAATAAAGCCATTCAAGGAGCCCAGGCCAACACGGGCCAAGAGCAGCAAGATCCTCATCCTCCCCATCATCATCATCATCATCATGATCGAGGAAGATCATGAAGATCGTGTTGATGGCGCAGGCGTATAATAAATCAATTAACAAACGATCAACACAACAGCCTGAACAGAACTGAAATGTTACTGCCGGATTAGTGTAGGGTGGACCGAGCATATAGTGTGTGCATAGGGAGCCGGGCCATATTTATTGTTTACAGTTCCGGCTGGACGAGCGTGCAATAGGATCATGATCCCAGGCTCTGCCAGCCGATGAGCCATAACGTAGGCGCGTAGCGCGCAGCGCGTATCCTTCGTACAGGAAATGGCACGCGTTTTGAGGGCCAGGGTCGGGGCCGCCTAACGTTTCAATTCCAATTAACGCATCTTTGGCATCGGCTTACTCCTTTGTCCCCGTTTTTATGAGGGGTCATGCCCCATCCCATTCCGAGCCGATCCTCAACAACTGGCGCATATCCTGTGGCACCCACACACGAAGCTGGGGCGAACGTGCCCGGGATAAGTCTCTCGCGTGTGTTCCATGTGTTTGTTTGTTGCTGCAATTCCTCTTAGTGCTAATCCCTGAAAGTAATATCCTTTTGCACTGTATAAATATTCTTTGGTTTGTGCTGTTTCTTGTTACAGCAGCCCATCCTTTTGAGGATGGTTTTCAGTTCTTAGGCGTCGCTGTTGCCTAAGGGAGGGCGCTCTGCGGCGCACCCAACTGTGGCATACTTCTCGGCTCCCGATGGAAAGCGTTACCACCACTTGAGCCATAGATGGCGCAAGTGAGATCGGTAGGAGGAAAGAAGATCGATAGCGATATACATATCGATAGTTTCAGAGCTGCCGCAATGAGGATGATCAAATGATCGCATTCAAAATGATGTAAGCTATATTTTGGTAGGTTTTTTGCTTTCCAAAGAAGGAATGGACTGATCATTCTTTAGGGAAAGTAGAAAAACAAAAGTCAATAGATTAAAGGATCATAAAACAACTGTAGAAACTGCCACCACTACGCAGGCGCAACCTCGGAAACCTGGACCTTGGATAGAGGAGTTGCAGAGTCGTGGCATTCCAGATCTGGATGGCTGTAAAGACAAATCAGTTAAGAGAGATAGCTTCAGCTTTGCTCAATTGTGGGCTTTAATTTGTGGAGATCCAAGTATTTTTCTCTCAGAACTGGTTTAGCCTCCACCGCCAGGGACGAGAGGGGATCAGTGATGGACTAGTGACTGTGATGCATAAAATCGAGCGTAAAACTACTACGACCCATTGCTGTTGGCTTGTATCGATATAGATAGCAGACATATCGAATAGAATACTCACTAAACCTGATAGATGACACCTGACACCACATGATGGATGATACATTTTGCTGGTGAGCCGCCCATTAACTATGATTGACCACAGGAAGAGTTCATCGCACCCGTGTATTAGGCAATAGTCAAGGTAAAATGACTTAAAGTCTTTAAGGAATTCTAGATCAAGTGAGTTTTCTCTGCCTTAGTCCTATTATCTATTAGCCCTATTAGTCCTATGTCTTTCTTTATAGCCGACTTTCCCCAATGTACACTCGATAGTACTTTGTTTAGTATCCATTGAGAAGAGCTTCCACTGCGTGCGAGAAGGAGACAGCCTCGAACAGGTAAACTCATTAAATAAAAGTCTTCATTCCCATTCTGATGACTGCCTCTGGCCATTCTGGCCTCTGTTTTGCCGTCTCCCTTGAACTGAAGGATCTCCAAATGACCCGCAAATACGCAAATTCTCTAATACAACTAACGAAGTGGACAAAGGACCCAGGCAATGGGTTTTTGCTGCAGCTCATGATGGGGTGCCTGGGCCCAGGGCCCAGGGCCCAGACTCAGACACACAGACACCCCAGAGAAGGCCAGAACAGAGAGCAGACCCCAAAAGAGTTGAAACGAAAACAAAAGTGAAACTATGTGGCCCAGATGGTGGGGGCAGAGAGTGGGTCTGGGGCTGGGGCTGGGGCTGGGCCTGGCCAAAAGAAAGGGCCAGGGGGAGGGTAACACCCATAGAGGCACAAGGAGTGAGTGAGAGGGGCAGAGGCATGGTCAACCGGAGGAGGTTAAATGAATGAACGGATGAATGGATAAAGGCCACCGCATGTTACACAAGAGTCTGCCGGGCTGACTGGCTACATGTGTATGTGTGAGAGTATCTGTGTCTGTATCGGCTTGTGTGTGTGTCTGTGTGTGTGTGCTTCTAAGTGTATCGCTGTGTCCGAGTATTCGTGTGCTTTTGGGTGGTTCACTCTAGTTTACTTTGGGATTTATGAATGCTTTATGGCGGCTTGTCTGGACAAGGTCTGGGTGGCATACAGTCTGCGGAGACTCCAAGAGGGGCATGTGGGTGTTGTGGGGTTGGGGGTCTTTTGGGTGGTTGAACACCCAACTAATTTATTGCCAACTTCCGGCAAAGGCGAATAATTTTGTTTAGTTTTTGGTGTTGATAATGAACGAATGGTCAGTGGAATAAGTCAGATGGACACAGAACCCTACCCACTCCACTCCTCTCCATCCCCTTTGCGGTGGTTTTGTGAAAGGGTTGGAAAGCTTTTGAGCCATCAGCTCTCGCTCACTCACTTCTCAGAACTTTCATTTTTGAGATATACTTTTCATCGTCGTCTCTGGACGGGACTGGACCTGGAGTTGGACCTGGACCTGGACCCACCATTGACTTCCAGCCAACCTCCTCCTCCTTCTCCTTCCTCCTTTTCTTTCGCCCTGTGGGAGTGGGAGTGGCAGTGAGGGGTAGTACGTTTGACCAACCCTCTGAAAATCCTCATTTAATTTTCAGATATTTGCGCATAAAACTTGCCCTGAATTTATTGCTTTTTAAATAAATAAACGAGCAAATAAAGTGCAGAAATTAAGGGGCTAGGCAGATGAGAGGGTTTCCTAAGGGTAGGGGGCAAAGGGAAGGGGCAGCTGCCTCCTTAGTTGCGGCACAACTAATTGAAAGTCACTCAAGTGTGAGAAAGACAGCAACAGAGAGAGAGAGAGAGAGAGGGCTAGATTGGAGGAAAGATAGAAGCAAATTTCCTGTTTGTTTAGTTGGAAAACATTCAAATAAATATTTAATTAAAATATCTAGCAAAAAATTACAATTTTATAGAAAAAGGGGCGCTCAAGGAGTGTTCAAGGATACCACACAAATATTACAATTATCCAAACCGATTAGCAATGTTTTATGATTTACAAGAAATACTTAAGATTGGGATTAAAAAATTAAAAATAAATTAATCAAAAAATATTCCCATTTAAATTTCGAATAAAAGAAATCAATCACAATTTGGCAAATGTTTATATTTTTTTATTTATAAAATTAAAATATTATTCGTTTAAGTAAATCCTGTAAAAAATATAAAATAAAAACGACGGTATATGTGACCTTTCCTTTGGGGAGTGTGAAACCTTCATGGCGGCTCCCAATGGTGCCCCAAAGCATATTTGCCCAGCAAAGAAATAATTATCCGAATTAGCCCCAAGTCCACACACAAAAAGCATACGAATGGCAGTGGATTTTTCTTGCCATTTTCTCTCTTTGCTGATAATAAAAAATGAAACTTTCGTTGGATTTTCTTTATGGTTTTGCCATTTGCTTTGTTTGTTTTTGGTAAGCACACACACACACACCACCCCACCCCCTTGGCTAAGCCCTTCCCCCAGTTCTTCCGTCCCCAAACAGTAAAAAGCTTTCAGCAGAAACGCAACCTCAAAATCGTCTGCCATAACTAATTAATGCTATACTAATAGTGATGGCATACCCCGCACCGCCAGCCCGTGGCCCGTGGCCCGTGCCCCGTAACCCTACCCCTAACAGAGCACTCTGCCACGCCTGCCACAAGGAACACCTAACCCCCAGTGGTAGTCCCCTAATTTCCTACCATCCATATAGATGTATGTACATCCATATACATGCTATATATATATATGTGTATATTCTTCTTTCTGATTCTGTTTTTTATGTGTCTCCGAGATGGTGCTGTTGCTGCGACGGAGGATGCCCCCAGAAGAGGGGGCTGGGGCTGGGGGGAAGAAGAGTCGAGACAGCCAACCACAGCTACGCTGAGGCCGAACCACTGCCGCACCGCCAACCCGAACCCGAACCACCCGCTAGGGGCGCCACTTAGAGCAGAGGCCAACAGCAAATGAGAATCACGAAAACTTTCGTTTTTCTATTTTTCACAAATAAACGCACACACACACACACACACACAGAAAGATACGAGAGAATGAGGGAACATTTTCCTTGCATTGCATTTATTTTTGTTTTTCTTCTACACCGCCCACCGTCCCACCCATAGCACCCGCCGCTATGCCCGCACCACCCGTACCCCCCCCCGTACCTTGTCTGGCATTCGTTTTGCCATTTTTTGCCCCATCGCCGTCTCTATGGGAATGGGGCATCATCAGCAGCAGCAACAGGAGGCTGATGAGGAGGCGGCACCAGAGGAGGCTGCTGCTTTCTGCACTTTTCCAATTTTGTTCGGGAGGAAGGGAGGTCGGGGGGCCTGCAAGGGGTATGAAAAAATTCTGCGCATGTTCCCTACCAAAAATGGGAATACGCAAAAATGAAACAAAAACTAGAAAAACAAGAAAAGCGAAAAACGAATGCGAAGGCAAAATGTATGGGATGAATGACAAAATCCCGGGGTGCCAAATGCACTGTGCACCGAGTGCTGTGTGTGTGGGTGTGTGGGGTGTGTGGGAGTGCCCCTCTGGAGGTTAGTGGAGCACCATTCAACGTACACCAAAATGGCGGAAGAAGCAGTGCACAAAAGTGGCCACGACTATCGGACACTCTTCCTTGAACGAAGGCCAATGGGGCTGAAGGACATCCCCGAGACGAAGAAGCCACCGAATGACGATTCTGTTGTTGAATATTTCTTCCGCATTATTATGCAAATATATGTTTAAAGAAATTTTAGAGTATAGATATTTCAAGATACATTTTCAAGAATAAAAAGCAATATTTTCTTTCTTTTAAATTGAACAAAATTACTATTAAAACTGGACTAAAATACAATCCTTACAATTAATACACTACCTATACACTACATATACATACGGCCATGGACAAAATACTAGAAACGATATAGCTATTTTTTCGTATTTTTCAAAATGCTCTTCGGTGCGTATTTATTTTTTTAAGTTTAAAAATCGGAATTTAAAAAAAAACGATCCGATTAAAAAACTGTTATGCACCGAATATAAATTGTTTTACATTTTTTTATGGCCTGTTTAAAGATCAAACCCCTTTCCCTTCCCTTTGCCGGACTGTTCGAAATGCCTCTGGTAGCTGAAATGGCCGGCCGCCTCATTTTCCTGCACAAAATGAGCAGAAGAGCAAGAAAGTAAAACGAAATTGTCACCCACAAGTATACCCAGGCAGGTCGGGATTGAGGCGCCACCAGCCACCAGCCGCCAGCCAGTGGCACACGGCCGCAAAGTGCAGCATGATGAGGAGGTCGAGTGGAGGCGGCAGCCCCCAAAAAGGGGTGCCCCCGATATGGTCGGGGGGGCGGCAGAGTCACCCTGGGAAACTATTAAGGCATCGAGTCGAGTCGAGTCGACGGTCGGTCCTCTTCCAATCAGCGGATCGGATGGCTGCGCATTTTTCTCATTGCAACAAAAACAACACAAAAACAAAAGGAAAAAACGAATGAAAAAAGATGAAAATCCGGGCACAGAAATAAACTAGAAAAGAGACGGCTCCGCCTGCTGCTGCTGCTGTTGCTGTTGCACTTGCAACACACACAGACACACAGAGGGAGGGGGTGAGAAACGGCAGATGGAATAAGAGAGACCCGACCCCTCGCTCGTTCGAGTGAGAGCCGAAACGAGTGAGGCGGCACTGTGAGTGCAACTAAATTGGGAGCCCGTTCGGAGCACAATGCGATTGTGGCTCAAACAGCAGCTAGAACAGGGTTGCCAGGTGGCCAGGATTTACAGGGTTTATTTATTTCATTTATTTGGTATAATATTTGGCATCTTAAGAACATATCAAGCCCCTCCGCACCCCAACCGAATCACCCACAAACAAATCTTCAAGGAAAATTCTTCTACAGACGCTGGCAACCCTGGCCCAAATGCAAATTGAGCGCAAAAAAATACTCACTTTTTGCCCCACTGGAAATTGCAACTGGGCACGGCAAGGCCATCGGGGCAGCCCAAGGAGGGGGTGGGGGGCTGGGGGCAGGCTGTGATTCTTTCTTTTGTTTTTATTGCCTTCTGTCGTGGCACGTGGCACACAGAATGTAAACAAGCCGCAAGAGTGAAGCGCGTGGGAGGTCCACATAGAATCGAATGGATGGAGAGGAGGGGAGGGGAAGGGAGGGCGAACTGGTGCCAAGGGTGGGGGGGAAAGGGTGCTTCAAATGTGTCTGGGATTAGGGTTCTGCGGTAAGCAGGAGAGAAGATTCAGTCCTGCTCCCCTCGAAAGTGCATTAAATTAATGCGAAAGCTGGATAAATAAAATCTGCATATGACAAATAGATTTTGATTGTGTTTGTGAGCTCATGGCTTCAGAATTTTAGTTCTTAATTGACAGAAAATAAATCCAAAGGTATGGAAGTTTTAGTTGAACAACATTTAAATAAATGTTTATTTGTTTTGATCACATGAAAAGTATATCAGAAATGTACATGGTCGGTTCGAATTATTATTATTAAATAAGCCCAGGTTATGTGAGGTCTCATTAGATTTTATAAAGGGTTCCTATTTTGGTTGTGAATATATGCTTTTAGGGTTCGACATATACGAGTATTTCCGTATTATTATTTGCGGTTAGGCTTCTCTGGATTTTTCTGGGGGTTCCTAAAGGTTTCCAGAAGTTCAATAGTTGTTCGAAGGCTTTCCATGCATTTAATTGCAATAGAGATATGTTTTTCTGATCTTTCATAGGACTGAAAATGGGACTGGTGTCTCAGTGTTTCAGGTTTTACAAAGGAAGTCCCAAATTGAACAAGAGTTTGGTGCCCATAAGAATGGATAACCCGAAAGTTACTCCTCTCCGATCAGCCAATCCAGAAAATCCCATTTGTATCCTTGGAGAAAGGCATCCTCCCCACAAGAAAGGCAAAGAAAAGTGTTGTATTTGCTTAATCATGATTGGATTGCCTCGCTGTATTACGCACCTGGCAACGGGGATCGTTGTTTCCCCCGGATACGCGGACGAGCACGAGTACTAGTATTTGCCCCACCCATTTCTGGCTCAGCTCCTCCACCTGTTCGACACTCTCTTTCTCTCTCTTTATAACATGCAAAATGGCCGGGCCATGCCGATGCCGTGCTCCGAGCTCTGTGCTCCACCTGGTCCGCTGGTCGTTTGGCTCCTCGGATTGCATGTGCATTGGTTTACTTTTGTTTAGCAAAATGTTCATGCAAATCCGCGCTGCATTTGCATTTGCATAAGCGGCCCCAGGACGAGTCGGTGCCGTGGCTGGGTCGGTTTCGTAGCTCCATCATTAACCGTGGGTGAGGGACGGGGCATGGGGCACGGAGCACAGGTTGAGTGCGGGATTCAACTTTTCCGTGCAGCAAGCAGAGTGCGTGCCACGCCATCCAGCCAGCCAGCCAGCCATCCCATGCCTTGCCACGCATATTCTCGCACGCACAATGACTACACATCGACCTCCCCTCCCCTCCCCGGCACATCCCCATCCATTCCCCTTGGCCAGACCATCCCATCTCAACTGAATCCTTTTCGAACTTGCCAAACTGGTTGGTTTAGTTTTCAAAACGGCGCGGCGCGTCCTTTACTCCGGCTCCGGCTCTGACTCTGACTCAGGCTACGACTACGGCTGCGGCACTGGCTTCTGCCTCTGTGTCCCCTCTGTGTGTGTGTGTGTGTGTGTGGAAAACCATTTAAAATTACTGCAAAAAAGCAACAAAAGTTTTTCCCTGCTAAAAGTGGGAATGCACACATGGACAGGGGGCTGAGGGTTGGGGGAAGGACTACGGGTCTCGCGTTGCGTTAAATTAAAACGCGTATGTTGCACACATTAATTGCCAGGAAGTAGATACAGCAACAACAACAACAACGGTCCGAGAGGGGGTGTGGGGGGTGCTGGATGGAATGGTTGTGTGAGTGTGCGAGTGGGTGAGTGGGTGTGGGTGGTGGCGAGTGTTGCAAAGGTTTTTCTAATCATTAACAGAGTTGCCATCGCCATCGCCATCGGAGTTTGTTTTGTTTGCAAGGAATTACACACACACAAGCACACGTACACACACGCACACACACGGTCACCGATACGCGTACACATGGAGAAACATTTGCAAATTAGAAATGTCCGTCACACATATGCCAACCTGCCTCTGCCCCAGCCGTGTGCCACGCCACGACACGCCTTCCGCCTCCCGCCCCTCACCACCACCCCCACCAGAGTGCAGACAAGTTGAAAAGGTCGCATCGACAACGCTCAGATGCCAGCCCGTGCCGGCCTGCTGTAAGGATAATGCTGATGATGTCCTGGGCCCACGCCATTGGAGCACTGCACGGCACGGCACATGTGAAGACAGCCACTGAGGCACAGTGTGGCAAGATCACAGGACAGTCCGCTTAGAGCTGTGGAGCCTTCGATGGATAAGCTCGAAGCTCATAAGAGGGTAAATCTCTTCTTAGATGGACTATTTTCGGATTGAAATTATGCTCAATTAGGCCAAGGCAAGACTTCCAACCACTGTTCTAAGACCAAAAAGATCTGATGTCATGAGGGTTCCAGCATACCAAAAAGCGTCTGTAATTATCTTGCAATGTTGATTGACAAAATAAAAATATACTAAGATTAATTGAAGAGCTGAATAATTTCGATTTGTTGATGGGAAATTTTTTAGATATTTTCTAGAAATATTTCAAATTTCTTTTTGGAGCCAGTTCAAAGTCAACTGCAACCACTGTGCATTATCTTATTTAAAATAAATATGCAGCACAGAAAACAACAACAACAACAAAAAAAAAACAATTACAATCAATTTAAATTTAAATAGAAACTTGTCTAAGTACAGTCCCGCTCTCCCGTCACACACACTCGCACACACCTGCAGCACCCCCATCTGGAATAGAAAAAAAATTAAAAAAAACAAAAAAAAACAAAAAAAAGAAAGAAGAAAGCATCAGACGAGTGTCAGCAGGAAGGAGCATACGAATGCGAATCCGAATCCGATTCGAAGTCAGCAACAAACTAATGGCAAATGACGATAGTTCTCTCGCTCTGCCGCCCCTTTGGCGGAAAATAGTTTAAAATTCATTTGATATATATATATATATATACGTATGCTATATACATATGTATATAAGTAGATGTGTAGCTGAGACTGAGAATGAGAGAAACTACTCAACTCTTTCCGGCTCGCTCTGGCGGCACTCAGTCTCTGTGGCCCACTCCGTCTCTGTTGCTCTCCAGCGGCCGCCGTGTGGGACTCTCTTTTGAGTATCGCCTGTATATATAATTCTGAGCGCTCTAACCATATATTATATGTGCATATATCCGTGTATGTTCAGCGTGCTGTGTAAATCTCCTGAAACTACTATATATGCCCGTTTGGGGGTATATTATGTAAAATGTTGCATTTTACTGCTCAAAAAACATTTGCGCCTGGGTGGATGTTGCCGTTGCCGTTGCTTCTGCCACTGCCACTGCCACTGCCAACCCAACTGATTGTTGTTGGAGTTTATGATAATGAGCATTTCGCTCATGTGGCACACACACACACACACACACATGTGTGTATCTGTGTGTATATAGAGCCATCCTATGGAGAGCAGAAAGCCCGCACAAAATATAGCCATCTCGCTTCATTTGTCTATCCCACCGACCCCCACCCGCCACCTCCATACCCAAAGCGCATACCGCAAACTTCCTTCCCCTCCCCCTACCGCACACTACACGCTCTCACACCACCCACAACCCCACCCCCACCCCCTCTACACACTCTCTCTATAGGGTTGCTTTCTAGTCAAAAACACACTCACACACCCATACTCGTTTAACCCGTTCAGATAATGATGCAAAATTTATGTATTTTGTGTAGAAATAAAACCTGATTTTCAAATGAGTGAAAATTTTCGAGTTTCCAAAAAGGGGGGTGAGAGACAGAGACACAGAAAGAGAGAGAGAGAGTGAGAGTGAGAGAGTGAGATAGCCAGCGAGCAGGGGGTTGGTCACTCGTTGGTCCATTGGGGGGCGGACTGACCCTGGGGTTGCTCATTTATTATCAAAATTTATTCAATTCCAAAATTTTTGGCGCGCTTCTCCAAGGCAACTCCGAAGAACAACTGACCAAAGGGCCGCCCTTTGGAGGCACTAAGGGTTGGGGTACTACCACTACTACTACTCCAACTTGAACCCCATCTTGCGCCACTGTTTTGTGCTCTTTTAATTGTTGCATAAAATGTTACGGTAAACACAGGCCCCTCGACAATGAGCCTGAGATCTGAGACCTCGGCCGCTGCGTCGTCATCGTCGTCGTCGTCGTCGTTTTTGAGCTGAAACTCAATTTCCGTTTGAGTTATTTAAGGCCCTCTGTGCCATATGTGTGTGAGCCGCCACACATATGTATCATCATACCACCCACACACACAAACACATACAGAGAGATAGGAAACGCCGACGCGGCGTTGTTGCTGCTGCCTGCCTGCTTTGAAATTTGAAAAGTTTTTTTGTGTGAAAATTTCGAAAATTTTCAGCCCGAGCATTTTCGTGTGCGTGTTATCATTTGCAATTGTGCCGTTAACCGGTTCAAAGCGTCACACGCACGGCACGACAGGAGACTCGGAGACTCGGAGACGACCCACGCACCAACAACGCATCCTATAGCTCGTTCAGAACGAACTCGTATCGCGGGCTTCGTGTCGAGGTTCGGGTTCTGGTCGAGTTCGAGGTTCGAGGTTCGGCACTGCTTGCCCTTTACCAATTGCAATCTGCAAATCGGGTGCGCTCAAAAGCTGTTGTTGTGCGTGGCATTCGGCGGCACTCGTGTGCGGCACACGAACTGCATTCCCATCCATCCATCCATCCGCAGCAGCAGCGGCAGGCAGCAGCAGGCAGCAGGCAGCAGCAGCGAACCGAAGACAGCTTCTGTGGGGCTCTGGATGCTGTGCAGGTACCCCCAATGTGTCACTCTGCATTCTGACCACTAACTCGCCGGCCGTGTGCTTCCGTTCCGTTTGCGTTCCGTTCCGTTTGCGTAGCCACTACGTGAGTGCGAGACCCTTCGGTGTTCCTTCGCTGCGTTCTCCGCTCCGCGCGCTCTCCCGTTGCAGCTATCGAACGTTATCGAAGTGTATCGCAAGTGATTGAGGAGATCGATCCTGTGAGCGATCGGTTCGTTTTGGATTTGTGTGATCGATCGCCCGAAATATGCCAGGCCAATCGTTTATGTGGATGGTTTTCTTTTTTTTGTTTTGAGTGTGCTCCAGCTTCAGAGCGGCTCTCTGAGCGGCGCCCAAAGGAAAGATCGAAAGTTGAGTACAGTGAAGAGAGAGATCTTGCAGAGAGAGATAAAGAGTTCTGTGTCAAAGATAGTTATAATCGATCTATCCAATCGTTCCAACTGTTCATCATCACACCAGCAGCTGTCGATCCCTCGATACGTGCACTCCGGTGCACACACAGCGGAAGCCAGCGGGTGAGTTATCTGAAGGAATTTCTTACATTTTTGGGGTTCATTTTGGGGTAGAGAAATGATTCAACTTGAGCGATTACCAATCAATCATCAAAGCTCTTCAAATACTGCTTTTTAGTGGACTAATTTCCAAGTTGAAGATCTACAAACTGTCATACACTTCAAGCTCTTTAATGGTTCTCGTATTTGATTCTTTCGAATCACTTTGGCTTGGGAAATCTATCCCAAAGGTGATTGAACCATTGGAATTGGAATTGGAAATGGAATAATTTTTTCTAGATTATGATTAGGGCAGAAAAACATCCAAGAAGAGGTGAATCAATAATTAAGAATAATTTAGGAAATGACTATTTGATCTGGAACAACATTCGGATGAAAGTAAGCGGTAAATATCCAGTAAAAAATCGCATCTAAATAAGATATAGAAAAACTGTAGCAAGAGCAATTTTATATATGCTTGAATGGTTAAAGAAATGCTAACAATAACATTAATTGAACCAATTGAATAATTGAGTTTCGCAGAAAAACAGAAGCATAGCCGAATGCAAGAGAGAAAGCGTTTCGAAGAGCATTTAATGAAGCACTTGACATGTCAAAAATGCAACGTGCAGTGAACCATTTTTACTTAATGTAATTAATTAAAATTTAACGTATTAATTTCGTGCTGCGAGAGTGTCAGTGCGATTGTGTGTGTGTGTATGTGTGTGTGCAAACAAAGACAACAATTATAGGACAACTATATGTACAGGTGCTCACCCTCACACACACACACACACACACGCACACAGACGTATACAATATGATACCTTGGAAAACTCATTGGTGAACCGCACTTATGTACCGCAAGTTCAACCGCGAAATTGATAATTCAACGGTTAACCAAGCGGGCCAACAACTAAAAAAAAGAGACAGAGGAAATACGAAAACAACAACAAAAAAAGGGCAGCTTCTCCAGCGAGTGTTAAACGTTTTAAATCAACTGAAAACAGTTTGTAAAAAAAGCAGAGTATAAATGCAAACAGAACTCAGATGGAGTGGGTCGGATAGAAAGGCACAGAGGAGAGTACTTGACAATACTTATATCGTTCATTCATTGGGAAGATTGGAGTTGAATGTGGAAGAGATCAAGCTGTGCTATGCGATCGTCCAGCTTGCTTAACCATCCATCTGTCCCGTCATTTCGTAGATTTCTCTGGTATATGTATCTATAAAGAAGTATCTATCCGCAATAGTTGTGTTAGTTGATCAAACTTCTAGTTTACTTTCCACTACAGATAGCGATTCACAAGTGGAACATGGTCATCGGTAAGCCTTAGATTGGAGTCATTGATCGGCACAACTAAGAGTACTTGTGGCAAAAAAAAAGCAGAGTAGTAGACATCAAATATTGTGCATAATCAACAGAGATTCGGATATGGATCCAGGCGAGTGAGGGCGCGCCAGTCAGTCAGTCAGTCAGTCAGATGAGCCGACAGCTCAAGTGCGAGTGCGATTGCGATTGCGAGTGGATTGGAGCCTGATGTTGGACGTGAGCATGGGCAGGGGCATGGGTGTGGAGAAAGGTCGGTGGGCTGTATTTGAAAGTGGTCAACCAACTCGTTGACCGCAAAAGAGAAAAAATAATAAAATGAAATAAACACACGCAGACAGATGGGACAGATGGATGTATCTGGATCTGTATTTGCAGATGTATCTCTCTCTCTGTCTGTCTGTGTGTGTGTGTGTGTGCATATGTGTGTATGCGGCCTGGCAGTCAAATCACAAACAAAACAAATTGCAATGGCAACAGCAAAAGCAACAACAAAAAATAAATGCAAAATTTTTGCAGCCTACGCTGAAAAGTAGGCAATGAAATTATTCTTTTTCCCTTTTTCACATTTCACATTTTTTTTTTGTTAACTGCAGAAATGTTGTTTTCCTGTTTTCCCTCATTGTTATCTCTGTTTTTCCATATATTCATCTATTTTTTGTTTTTGTTTTTTTGTATAAAAAACATGCATTCATACATGTATTTGCATATGTATATATTTTTGCCGCCGCCTAATGCAATGCGACAGTTGAACGTTTCATTTTATAATATGTATTTAATTTAATTTCTATAATTTATTGCGAAATGTTTAGTTTTAGTTGTTGTTGTTGCTGCATTTGCTGCCACTGCCGCTGATTGGCCAATTTGAGAGTTTTGGCTGCCACTTTTTGTGTGCCGGCAAAAGCTTTTGTGTACACTTAATGATTTATTTTAATATGTTAAAATTATATGCGTTTTTTGGGTGGCAAAAAGTTAACAAAATTTTGTACAGCACAAAGTCCAACATTTATTGGTTCTGAATGAATTTCATTTGCATTTATTATGCGATGAATTATAATTTTGTATGATTATCACCGAAGTGTTAAATGTTTGTCGTGGATTCGAAATGGCTTAAAGTGAAATATAATGAAGTCCCATAGAAATCAAAAAATGTTCGCATTCCGCCTGGCATTCGTCAATTAAAAAAAAAATTAATACAAATTGCAGTAAATCCGATGGGAAATGTTTTAGATAAATTTATGGATGCTTTTTCAAAATTCAAAACTGAGTAATAGCTTTCAGTATATTTTGATCATTCGAGCTGGCATATTTGCGTGATTTGGCTATAATAATGATTTAATACAAATTTCAAAATAAAATGCCTTGGTTTTATGTCTATTTTATCTAGTGTTCTTTGATACAAGTCCAATTGGAAGTAAAGTGCTTGAAATTGAGAATTTCAAATATAATTTGAATGGGGAAACCCATATTTAAATATATCAATTTGATATTTATTCCAGTGGAAAAATTGAGCATAATCTGTGTTCCTTTTTTGTGAAGATTTTCCTGTGAAACTGTGGGTCCATTGAGATAATATGGTCTCCAATCAACACGTTTTTGTAGCTCTTTCATTAGCCTCTGATAAAGCTCTAAAATGCATTGTAGTCTCTCCGTTTTTCTATTTCACAATTGTTTTTTATCATAATTAAACATTTTCCGACCATTTAATGGCAAACACGAGAGTGGAGGAGGAGATTGGTTGGGGATTGGGGGTTCGGTTGGTGATGGGATTGTGATATACGGCTGAGACTCCCTATAGATGAGGGTTGCTTGCAATTATATTGTGCTCTGTGTGCGATTGTTGTTGTCTTCGTCTGGGTTTTTGTGTTGTTTTTGTGCGAATGCAACTTTTATCGATTTAAATTAAAAACGCATTGCTGCAAATTGTAAAAATTATTGTGCGTCTGTCTCGCTGCATTTCTCACTCTCTCTCTCTCTCTCCACGTATGCCTCTGTATGTGTGCTCTCTCTACGTCTCTACGTCTCTGCTTGCAGTCTGTTCTCTGTGTGTGTTTCTGTCTCTCTTTGTGTGTTTGTGTGCCAGGAAATGCCAGCACATTAAGTTGGTAGGCCTTTGGACAGCATCCTGGTGGCTTCCATTGCTTCCACTGACATTGCTGCCATCGGCATCGCCACCGCCATCGCCACTGCCACCGACCGTTTCGCCGTGCTCCGTTCCCCATGCCGCTGCCGCTGCCACTGCCACTGCCATTGCCATTGCCACCGCCATGTCCATGTCATTGGCCGGAGCAATGCGGAAAATCGCATTTTCTCATTTGGCTTCTGTCATGCAAAAATATCAAAAGCGCGTTGCGAAAATCTCGTTTATTTTTCACACGCATTTCTGACATTCTCCCACTCTCCTCTTCCTTCTCATTACCACTCCCTTCCCCCTGTCCCTTCCCTGAACGCTGGTGCAGCAGCAGCAGCAGCAGCAGCAAGGAGATGAAGTAGGAGGAAAGGAGATGGCGGCCAAACAGAAGCCATACAATTCTTTAACGTCTCACACACAAATTGGCTTAAAGTTGTTCGATCTGCGGTCGAGTTGGATGAATTGAGTGAAAGGCCGCTGCAGTGACAGCTTCAATTTGCAGTGAAATGCTCCAACATCCAACGTCCAACGTCGAACAGTGTGTTCTTTATTTGATATACTCTCGCACTCGCACTTCGCAATGGACATTCCATGGCATGGCTATTGAATATTGAGTATACGACGCGTTGTCACAGGGACTTTTGCGTTGCTGCATTGGAGAGTTGATGGAAAGGTGAGCAAGAGATGCCATCTTGAATCCAATCCAATTCATCTTTATTCCATTTCTAAAGGTATCTCCATATACATCTGAAAACAAGTTCGCACATTGAAATCTTTCATTACAGACACTCTGAATATCAATCAAATAATATGAGAATGGTATTTACTTACCATAAATTTGAATAAGGAAATCTTTTCAAGTGGATTCAACTTATTTCGAGCCGAATTTCCTACTGGAATTGTCTCTTAAAGACTTAAAGTTATTCGAAATCATTCGTGGATTTCCATATGCCTTCCCTTTCCCATTTCGCTTGTTTCTCCAACCAAAGAACGAAAACCTTTCGATTCTACCCGTCGCCTGTCGATATCTTTTGCTGCTGCCTCCACAGGATTCCGCAGTCCGCAGTCCGCACTCCGCACTCCGTGCAGCATTAAATATTCAGGCAACCTGCAATCTGGTGTTCTATTTAAAAATGCGCAAACTGAAAGAGTTAATGCTATGTCCTGAATCCAATGCATTAATGTCCTGGCCGCCATTGCACCAACATCAGCAAAATCCCTGAAAATTAAATACCTATACATACGCATACAGTATATTCGTATGTGTTTGGTGGGTGGCGAGGGGGCATGCAACAACAGCGCACACAATTAATAAGAATTACAAGTTGCACGATGAGGGGGCGGGCGGTGTCTGCCCGACGTTCTCTGCCGTATGCGTGTGTGTCCGCATCCTGGTTGCATCCTGGCCAGCGAGAGGAAACCAGGATAGGGGGCGGACTACCAGCAGCAGCAGCAGCAACAGCCACACAAGTGCTAATGACTTAATAAATCATCGCGTGCGACAAAGAAATATATGGGATATATGTTCCTGGTCGGTTGCTCCCCAGCAGAAACCGCAGCCAGGAAGAGGCATGGCTGCACTGCCCCCGGGGCCAGTGCGGGCTGAGGTTGTGATTGGTTGCGAGTGGGAGGAGTCGTCCGACCAGCAACAACAGCAACAAAATGCATAATTCAATGAAAATCCAGCAGAATTCCTTTAATCCTCAATATTCATTAAAAAATATGAGAGGACCTCATGTTGTTGCTGCTCCTGCTGCTGCTGTCGATGTCGTGGATGTTGTTGTGGATGTTTCGATGGATGTCGTTGCACTTGTAGTTGTTGCTGCTGCTGCTCCTGATGATCTTGCGGATCGTTAAGCGTTTTATCCAAGGGTTCTATAACCAAATCCTATGGAAATCCCTCTCCACTATTGCCGCTTCTTGGCTGAAATCCTCAATTTAACGCTTCTGCTTCTCCTGATGCTCCATTTTCCATTTAAAGTGTTTCTGATCTGGGTCCTTGGCTCCTTTTCTTTAATTTTTTTTCAATTAAAGCTAGTTAAAAACAGCCTCTGTGTGCCTTGTAGTTTATTAAGCCGAACGTGGACATCCTTTTGCCTGCCGGGTTGCTGGTTTCTGCGGCCATCGGCCAGGTGCCACACCTCCCTCTACCCCGCTACCCGCTACCCCTCTACCTCTTTATCTGTTTCTGTCTCGTTTTTCTCATTTTTACCATCGCTGTGTGTCTCTTTCGAATGTACGGCATACAGGTCATTACATCTTTATGTGCTTAAGTACATAATATACGGAAATCCCATGGTGGAGTACATAATGAGTGGAGCGGAGCGGTGCGGAGGCGTAGACGGAGGCGGAGTCAGAGGCCGAGCTTAATCAGCAACTTAAATGTGTCGTGTGGCAGAAAGGATTTAATGCATCGGATGATTCTCCCCCCCCTCCACTCTCCTGGGCCGCCCACGGGCTGGAGTCTGGGGGCGAAAACTTTTGCTGGCCGGACATTTGCACGTTACAAAAATTAATTCGATTTGCTGCTCGGCGGTCATTTTAATCGTTTGCCGTCGTGCGGTGTCGTTTAATGAAAGGACCGAAACCAGGACATACACACTCACACACACACACACACACACGCATACAAAGAAAATGCAATTAAAAATTAAAAACGTGAGCAAAATGCATAATGAGCTCTCCAGCAACACTTCATTAACGCGTTTTCTTTGCCTCCAACTACAACTCCAACTCCAAGTGGCCTTCAATCCGTGCTCCAGTTAATCCTCCTGAGCCTTGTCCAGATCCTCCTACTCCTCTCACCCATGCTCCTGCTCCTTCTCCTTGCCTGAGCCTGTCAAAATAGGTTACGCTCCTTTTGTGCGCCCTGCCCTCTGTGTGACGTGTGGCAGTGGCAGTGGCACGGGTTGTCCGTGTCCAGTTCGTTGCATTTCCCATTGATGGGCGACAAAATGTTAACAAGCTGTTGAAAAATTGGCAAACAGGCAGTGCGTAACCAGAGAAACTCCCACACGCCAAAGAGCCTACGGACAGAGACAGCAGGAAGGTCGTAGGGCACGACTGACTGATGACCTGTAAAGCGGCTGGAGGTTGTGCCCCTCTTGAAGTGTGGTCCAACCCGACTAGACGCCACCTTAAACGCTGCAGCGGCTCTAAAGGCTTCAACCATTTTAAGATTCGGTGCAATTCCTATTGGCAGTAGATTTTATGATTCTTTGAACACATTGAATATGGATCATCATATGCCCAAATAACTTTTTTGGCGGCATTCAATCAGCTGTTCTTTGTTTAGCCCATACTTTGACCATTCGCATGTGAACGTCAGCGCTAGAGCTGCGATTATCGTCGAATAAGAATGGCAGTGGAAAACCTAATCAATCAGCTTAATTACGAGTGCTCCATTATATTGTCAGAGATCTGCAATGAGTCGAACATATTTCGAGAGGGTAAAATATCAGCCAGGCCTACACAAATTAGTGAGAGAGAGAAAAGCCCAAAGGCGTACAGGTTAAATACGAACAACGCAGTCGTGAGTCGTGACAAGATCTCAAAAGTCAGTCTGTTGCTGCTTCTGGGATACCCGTTGCAATACCGATCGAGGGTATCGAGAAGGCAGTCAACTGGCTGCAACTACTTAACCAGCGTCATAAATTTACACACCAGCCGAGCCAACAAGGCCGAAAATAAAAAATCCACAACAGCCATCAGCAACAGGAGGAGGAGCAGGAGGAGGAGGAGGAGGAGGTGGGGCAGCTCCGTGTCAAAGGATGAGGAGGAGGCACCATGTTACCATTGCCCTGTCCATTCCGCAGTTCGTGGCCTCAATGTTGGCCTCAAAATGCAAAACCCCAAAAAGAAGCAAAATGCAAAAGAACCTGGGCCGATGCGATGTGTGGCAGTAATGGCCCAGGAGGCAGGCCTTTGCATGCCGGGTCGCGATGCGTCGAGTCGCGGCAAACGTGATTGTCAACAAGTTTGACTGCAATGGCTGTCCCCGGGAAGGACTCCCAGTCGCCCTCTCTCTCTTTCTCCGTGTGTGGGGGCTGTGGCACAAGACGGACCCCACCGTGGGCTTGCACTTTTGTTTGCTTGTCTTTTGCCCTTTTTGTTGTGCTTTTTATTGATTTTTTTCCCCCATTTTTCGCTTTTCGCTTTTCGCATGGCGCTTATTACGCATACGCCACGTGTGCAGCGGAAACCAGCCAACTGACCAAACGCGTCCTGCCAGGTCCCGCCGATCAGCCCTGTTTGTCGGTCTGCGTTTGTACAGCTGTCAGACAACCCAATCTCCCCCTTCTACCCTGTCCCCCCCCCCTACCCTGTCGCTCCATCGCACGCACCTTACAGCCCGCAATGCAACGTCATGGCGTACCCGGGACTCGTATACGTATGCGTACAAAGGCGGGGAAAAATGGGGCGCTTGAATGGGGCAGCCCACTGCGTAATTGTTGTTATTGGTCTCGCAGAAAAAAAGAATGTGTAAAATAAGTGGTAGCCCTGTCGTTGGGTTTGACGACTGAGGGATACCGTGGATTCTCCGATTCGTAGAAATGGTCTACAAGAAATGTGTATTTTTCTTCATTGTTTAGTAAAGTGTTGAGCTCCTAAAGTCAAAGTGCATTCATAGATCCCCTGTTGGGTCTGCTGAGCATGCCTCTGTGTTCTGCTCGTTCAGGGTATCAAAAAAAGGGCAGGGGCTGGCAGGGAACCGGGGAGTGCTGGACACGCGTGTTCTTCCATGTTTATTATTGCAGCAACAAATTGGGTGTGGAGTGGAGACCGATGTCCACACGTGGGCTTTGCTGCGGATTGTTGCATTGTCCTTGCCCCAAAGTTGCATTGCAATCGTTTCACTCTCTCTCTCTCTCTCTCTCTCTCTCTCTTTGCACAGCACTTTTTTGCTTCTTTGACACTGAACAGGCAGAGAGACAGCCAGGGAGGGAGGGAGATAGAGAGAGAGTTGAAAAAAATTGACCACCAAACAACTCACCTGCTGGCCATCCCCTTCCACCGCCCCAAAAAGCACGCCCAAACCACTCGCCATGGGGCTCTTGGGGATATGTATTCTCTGTTTTGGGCCTTTTGTTGGTGGCAACCACATATTTGGTTGCTGATTTTTGGTTTCGTAATTTTTCCTACCCACAATGCAACACAACGGCAACAGCCGACAGCCAACAGCCGACAGCCAACAGGCAACAGCCAATTGTTGTTCCTCTCCGCTGGTTGTTGCATTTGTTTGGACCTTGTTTTTGTTTGCGTGTGTGTTTGGCGGTTTTTACACACAACATTTTTTTGTTTCTTGCACCTTCCCGTTTTGCCTGGTCCTGTTGTTTGTTTCCCCGGTTGGGGGTCTCTACAAATTATAACGAGTGTCGCTTTTTCTTCGTTTTTTTGCGAGATTTGTAAAATTGCTAGGTGATTGAGTACTGGCCGCTTGGTTGCGGTCTTTAGTGGGGGGAGGTCATCATCGTAGATGACAGTTATTGGGGAGCTCTTAAAGGAGGTGGAATATCAATGATGCCTCAGGAAGGATCATCATAATCCTTACAAAAGAAGGTCGGAAGAACCTCTAGGACATCTTAAAGCCTTCTGCAAGCGCTTAAAGAATCAAAGGAATGCCCAGCAGAGAAAACTCTAAATTAAATGGACCCACACCTGGCCCACGTCCTGGACACACTCCTCTCACTGGGGAAATCTGTTCATCTGTCATTCCCGAAATAGAGTTTAGCCGGTTGATTATTTCCTGGCTGCCAGCCTGAAAGGTTTCGTTCATGCACTCAAAACTCAATTCATCAATTGGCCGGCATCTCCTCCATCACCCGAATCTGCATGTGCCACACTCTTTTGTGGCACCTGCACCTGTGTGTGTGTGCGTGTGCGTGTGCGAATAGGTAATAAAAATATTTGCAACAACAATCATAGCAAAGGCTTTTTGGGTCTACCAATATTATTCCACACAACTTCAAACCCACAAAATGTTGGTTAGTTTTTCGTAATAACTTCAAATCTGCACTTGCCACTTTGTGTGTGTGTGTGCGTGTGTGTGTGTGTGTGTCCAGGGGATCCCTTAAATGCAAAATGCAACCACCCGCACAGCCCCACAGAGAGCAACCCAATGTGTTGCATATGCAACGCATCTCATGGGCCCAACAAATTTCAAATGGCATCGAATTTTGTGTTCAGGTTTTCCTCATGTATATCCCATTTTTTTTTTTGTTTCTGCTTTTACTCATGTGTTGGGTGTTTTGGTTTGGCATTTTGGGTGTAAAAATAATTTAACTAAAAATTGCACACAAATATCTGGGGCCCCTTCCCTTCACAGGAACACCGGAACACAGGCACAGACACCGCAAAATGTTGTTGTTGGTCGTTGTTGTTGTTGTTGTTGTCGTTGGTGGTGAGGCGAAAACCCCATACGTTGGTTGGGCAAGGTGGTTGAAGGTGCGTGTGATTAGGCCAACTGAAGCCCTGAAATTTACACGGGAATAATGAAATCAGTGACGCAAAAATATACATACACATGTGATGGCGGAGGGCAGACAGACTGAATTATTCAAGTGAGAAAAGCAACAAATTTTTGGGTTGGTATAGAAGCAGCCACGTCCGCTTTAGAAGAACATTTGGGCAAACAAAATACATATATTTCATGTAAAAGAATCAAATAGGATGTAAGGGAATCACAGGGATTTTGTGGAGGCAATTCTAATTGATAGAAATATGTGCATATTTCTTTGGTTCTTATTTTGGTACAAGATTATTTTAGGCTGGCATTTTATACTGTCTTAAATTGATCTTGCGCTTAGCCATTGAGAATTTCTCTATAGGTTACGACTTGTGACGATGACGATCTGGCTTCAGACATTCTCCCAAAACTGATGTATTCTGTTTCGCTTTTGAAAATCTACGAATAACGATGTCTGATAGTTTTCCTTGGAGAGATTTAGATAGATTCCACAAAAGATCGTTCTTCTGGCAAATAAACCGCCAACAGTCCGATTTTCCTCAATAAGCAAAAAAAAAACTTGCACATTAAAAACGTAATAGAAAAGCCCCAAAAAAAAACCCAACAAAAACTGACCGCACGCACACTCCTGCACGAGACACACACAGACAGAGGTGATTGCAATGGCCTGCATCTGGTGGGGGCGGGGTCGCCGTTTGGGGCGACTCAACTAATTTTTGAGTGGAGCAACACAATGGCGAGAGCGAACGAGAGCGAGAGCCCCAGCACGGTTCAACCCTTGCTTGGGGCACGTAAACGAACACGAGCACAGGAGCACACGAGTGCAACTGTGCGAGTGAGTGCCTCTGTGTGAGTGAGTGTGCGAGTGAGTGTTTGCGTGAGTGCGAGTGAGTGCTTAATTTGCTAATTGAGAGCCTGCAACGGCGCATTACAGTGAAGACAAAGTGGCACAACGAGTGAGAGCTCGAATGGAGTGCCGGACTCCACTCCACTCCACTCAACTCAGCTCCGAGTTGAGTGGGGGAGGACACTTGAGTGGAAGTACGAAGCCACTCAAAGTTGGAGCCATAAAAAGTGAACGGAGAAAAAACCAAATGAAATTCAATTTTTATCCTTTTTTTTCCTGTCCGTATGTACGTATCATCAAAGGCGGCAAAAGGAGCGTCAAAGACGACTCAAATGCCATACACTCCCCCCGCACACAGCCACACATATGTATGTGTGTGTGGGCCAACGGGATCCAATGAAATTTGCCTAGCCAAGACAAGGAAACGCTTCAGGATGGCTCGGAGACGAAAAGTGAGAACAAACCCCAACCGACTTCACTCAACTGACGGCAGACAGAATCCGTTTGACACTGCGGTTGCCCCCTGGCATTCCTCCTTGGCTGGCTCCACCCCCTAGTACAAGCCATCTCTATGTGGGTGGCGCCTCCGATACCCACACGCGGGTGTGACTACGAAAATAGTTTTAGCGGCTCTGCCATCAACCGTCTACATATCTACCCATTTTTTGTCTTTTTAAATACTTTTTACACACATATGTATACCGCATCGAATCCACAAATTTATGTGGAATATTCGCGGTGAATGCTTGAGCGAGAGCAAGAAAGGAATGAAAGGAAAGTGAATTTGTGATACTCGTAGGTGGAATTCAAGGAAAGTTCTCGCCGCTAACAAGACAACAAATTTTTCTGCATATCGGATTAAGGCCCTCACGAATTCAGAGTCAGACTGGCTCCAAAAGAGGTCAAAGTAATTGATGAAAGAAATCGAAATAAACGCGATCTTAATTCCCTTCAAGATCTATTCATTCGATTAAAATAATTGCGGCATCTCTTACCCCAATCTTCTCTCCTCCAGGCCACCTTCGGCCACTGCGACTTCCCCCGCGCTGTGGCACACAGTTTTTTATGGTCCATCGGTTGGGGACCAAACAAGGCATAAACAATTTTCTACCTACCACACAATATATCCCCCTTATATGACGACGATCAAGTGCAGTTTTTGTGTATTCCCGTTGTTGAATGAAATTTAATTGCCATAAACATAAACAAAATAAGACGACAGGAGGACGACAAATGGTGTTCTGGGTATGGGATGGCATCGGATCCGAGCAGAGATCATTTCTCATATTTTTCGTTTGGGCGTTTTTGTGTATTTATAAAGACATTAAAGAGAGCGTAGATCGTCAGAGATCGCGGAGATCGCCGAGATCGGCGCAAGACAAAAACGGGTGCGGGTGCGGCCCATAAAAATGTATGAAATGTATCAAAGGCGGCGCAAAAATGATTATTTTGGGTGGTCCAACGGACCAGATGGGAGCTACGGATGAGGACTGGGCTATGGGGCGGCATAAATAGTTTCGTTTTGTTTTCTTTTTTTGTGAATATTAATATTCCCTTTGCTGGTGTTGGTGTATGGCCCGAGGGAGAAGCAAACCAAAAACCATTGCAAAACCAAAATGTTGACTGCAGTTGACAACGCGTCATGGAAAGTGCAGTTACCGTGGTACCGGGTACGGGTACCAACAGCCCTGCCAGCAGCAAACCTTCATCCAGCACCCTACCCCTGGCCCTGCTCCTGCCCCTGTTCCCCTGCCCTGCAGTGGTCGAGGTGGGGGCCCTGTCAAATGCCTCACATTGCAGGTGAGCCCTGACCCTGTCCCTGCCATCCACACGGCTTTCCTGAGTGTCGAGCAATCAACAGCAATTTGGCATAGTCCAGACGCTGCCCAAACTCCCGTGACGCCATGCTCTCTGGGTGCGGGGAGGGCGGTGGAACTGGGGGCACATCCGTGTCAAAACAATGTACGCACTAGAAGTCATTTAATTTGTTAAACTCGGTGATTTGGACAAACTCCTCACACACAGGACGATAGGCCGATGGCCCACGGCCGATGGGCTCTGAGCATGTCAATTGCTGTACTTTTCATAGCAGGACCCCCGCCACCGAAGAGGGGTGATGTTTGCAGAATGAGACATATGCCAGACATGGGTGATAACAAATTACACTGGTCAGCAAGCTGCAAGGTTCCTAGTCCCTTAGAACAGGCAATTTTGTGGAGCTGTTCCGGCTTAACAGCCTGTTACCGCTGCAAGTTGCAGATCTCTATTAACAGCCTGTTACTGCTCCTCGCTGCAGCTCTCCGTAACAGGCTGTTACCGCCGCCAGGTGCTTGCCGCTCTCTGTTAACAGACTGTTACCGCCACCAGGTACTTACCGCTCTCCGTTAACAGGCTGTCACCGCCACCAGGTGCTTGCCGCTCGCTGTTAACAGCCTGTTACAGCACCTGGTTAAAGCTATCTATTAACAGCATGTTACCGCACCTGCCTACATCTCTCTGTTAACCGACTGTTACCGCCACCGGTTTCAGCGCACTGTTACCGCTCGCTGTTAAAAATGTCTGAGAGCGCTGGAAAATCGGCCTCTAGCCGGCCGCCTCTCCACACGGCTCCCCACGGCGCTTAGCCTTCGAACTAGAATTACTTATGCCCCAAATCCCCAATATGATCAGAGGGAAAATATACTGCAGTCAAGTTGTATAACGATTATATGTAGACATATTTGTGCTTACCTCCATCCTCCGCATTAAGCTTCTTGAACTATTCTTTTAAGAATAGCTCCTCAATATTTGAAGAGTTCGATTCTACAATAAGAAACGATTTGGACTGTGTCTTCTTCGAATCTAATTGCTAGCTGGACAGTGTTAAAGTGTTTGAAGGTGACACAACACACAGAGTGCAGATGGAGATGGAGACGGAGAACGCCGGACCGAGATGCAGATAGACAGGCGTGGCATGGGGCATCATCATCATCATCGAGGCTTGGGTCCTTGGATCCAAGGGTTGTGCCTGCCTTCCTGCGTCTGCGGTTGGCGACGATGCAGCTGCCGTTGCCGTTGCCGTTGCAACTGTTGTGGTAGTGGCAGGCATCGAGAGGCAGCTCTCTCTCTCTCGCTCTGTTCAAAGCATCATTTATGCATTTAAACAATCCAATGCCCCAAGGGGTTGGCTTGGGTGGCGTCAGGGGCAGGCAGGCAGGAAATGCAAATTATGTTTTGTGTCAAGTAACCGGAAAATGCATTTTAATTGCCGTAGAAATGCAATATTGAACTTACACCCCCACATGGCCCAGCCGGAGTGAATGGGCGTGGCCGAATGGTGGGGGGTCATGCTTGGGCGCACAGCTTAAGGTGCTAATAAACCGTAAATGGGCGTGCCAGATGGCTTAAAGCAGCTTAAAGACGGCAGCAGCGTAAAGAAAAGGCGTGTGGCACAGGACACAGAACACAGAGCACAGGAACAGGAACCGGAAGGGGAAGAGGGGAGCGAGTGAAACAATTGCATTATCTCTTTGTGTGTTGCATGGAAAGTGTGGTGGCGTGAGGGGCAGGAACAATGGGGCATGGGGCATGGGGCATGGCCGGCCACATGCATTTCACCGCAAACGAGCCACTCAACGAGTATTTCAAAATAACAGACAGCCGCAACCCTGGCTGACCAGCAAAACCAAATGAAACCAAAACCAAAGCCGACTTCATCAACAACAACAAAAGCAACAACAGCAACAACAAAATTTCGGTTGCAACATGCAGCCGAGTCAGAGGCAAGTGCAATCCAGCAGCTGCTCAAAATGCAATTTTTCACTTTACGCCCAGGCCTGTGTAAAATCCAATCAAGCCTCAAAAATGTTAAACGCCTCCAACAGCCTCCGTTCTCCACTCGCCGCACTCGCCCCACTCAGCTCTCTGCTGCTGCGCCTAGTCCTAGTCAAACTTCTAGTCCTAGTCGTAGTCCTTGTCCTAGTGCTTGTCCTAGTCCGGCTCCTAGTCCTCTGGCTTAAAAGCAAAAGCCAAAGCAAGCTCTGCGGGCAGAAGCAAACAAACCGAGACCGAAACAGAAACAGAAACAGTTCAAACCCGAAATGGCCCCGGCAATGTGCGGTGTGGTGTGGAACGGGGAGCGGAGAGCGGGGTAGAGCCGTGGATGGATTGCGAGACCTCAGGACAGGACCCAGAAACAGGCTGCAATCTGGACTTATTACGCCACTTAAAGCTTAAACATAACACACAATGGAAGCAGGGAAGCAGAGCAGCAGCCACGCCTTCAACAACGACCTGGAAATACTCTGGTCACAGAGTTTTGTCCTTGGCGGGACATCAAACTTGATTCTGTGTGATATCCCAGGAGTCTGGATTTAAGATTTGGTTGCTCTAGCTGTTATAGTCTCTGAGGACTAGGCCAGACAGACAAGGCTATATCGACGCGTCTACTGTTGCTGATCACGAATATATATACTTTATGGGGACGGAAAGGCCTCCTTCTAAGCCTTACACACATCCACTTTCCACTATGAGCACCGGGTATTAAAATACAATGAAGCAGCAATAGGTATTTCCCCTCATGGCAAAGCTTTTCCAAGTCTCAGAATATCTTATGTGGAATCTCCATATACCCCGCTAGACATGGAGCACTTAACACTTAGTCCACACATCCCATCCCCACACAAGACTGAACAAACTCCATCTCCGGTTCGTGTTGGCCTGCGGACATAACGGACCCCTTGACACCTCGGTGAGATAATTCAGTGCGGTGCTCTCTCCAATCCCCATGGACCATCCCCAATACCCATACTCATGCCCACACCTATCTCACAAAGGAGGCTCTCACTCCTGTAGCTCTTGGCCTTAAATGTCGTCACATTGTCGCCTCAAAAGGGCGAGGGGATGGGCGAGGGCGAGAGCGAGGGCGGCACTTCCTCGTCGTAGTAGTCGTCGTTTGTCGTTTGTCGTCTCCTCGTCGTTTATCAAATGGCCAACGGGTCGCATGGCCAACAGTCGGCCGTCGGCTAAGTGACAAGCAAAACCGCGAATTGACCAGAGAAAGTCCAACTCTGGCTCCAGTTCCAGTTGCAGGCTGCAGAAGGATGCACGCAGCACAACGATAGAGGTAGAAGGAGAGGCGGAGGCAGAGGCAGAGTCAGAAGCAGGACACGTTGCATGCTGCACACGTTATTAATGCCAGCACACACACGCACAGAGAAAGAGAGCGAAAGAGAGAGAAGAAGAGGCACGAAGGAAAAGCACAAGATGCGTGCCCCATGTGGGTTTTTTTGGGGGGGGGGCGCTTACGCACGGAGCGATGCCAGCACGGAGGTCCTGGGGATTGGGCATTGTTTTGGCCGAAAGTTGACCGAAAACTTGGCATTGTTGGTTGCTCGCTTTTCGGGTTTTTACCCAAACCCCCGCCCTTCCCCCTCCAACCACAGGACGCCAGGGCAGACAGAAGGATTGCATTGCATTGGATTGGATTGGATTGGATTGCAGCAAAGACTGCATCCATCTGCCGTTCCAGTCCGAAAGTTCTCTTTCATTTTTTGGAGAACTGCATCTCCTGGTTGGGCAGAAGGCAGAAGGAAGAGCTGAGGGCAGGGCGTGTTACTGCATCAATTTATGGTTGAATTTTGGTGTCCTCCTTTGGCCAACTCCCCTTGCCCTGCCTCTCTCTATTCTTGGACTGTTGATTCCTGTTTGGATCTGGCTCCGGCTATGGCTCTGGTGTTTTGGTAAATGTTCTCGGCATGCCGGAAATAAGTTTGCTGCCCACAAATTTAGTTGATTTAGGCATTAAAGCGAACGTTGTCGGACTCCTGTTACTTGACTCCCAGGACTCCCAGGCCTCTGGGATCAGGCATCAGGGGCTGGTACTCGTACTCTGGCAGTCCTCTGGTTCTTTCCGGGTGGTTTCTGTGGTCCCCACTTGAGCACTTATAAACAATGTATGACTTAATTTGTTGTTAGTTAGCAAATGTTGTTAATTTCGGGCTTTGCCGCCAGCCAATGTCAGATGGTTGTCCGTGTCAGATGGGACAGATACTCGTACACGTCCGTTGATTGGTTTGGGTAATGGGCTAATGCGAACAGATCGAACAGTCTCCGGCTGCTGACAGAATCTGGTCCAAGTTGTATCTCATGGGCTTCGAATACTGACTGATAATGTTGGATAGGTTGGGGATTCTTTTATTCAATCTCTTTCTGATGGAGCAGCACCTTTGCAGACCTCCTGCAGAAGTCATTGCGAGGGATTGACAGTCTAGAGGCTTGAATGCCTATCTGGCAGTGTCCCGTGATGGGACTTGTACTCTACTGAGTCTATACAATGACCCATTAATATTCCAAAAATGTAGATTGTCAAATAAAATCTTTATGAGCTCTTCTCCAGTGGCCAATCAGTTCCAGCACATCGGACTGCCCACACAAGCGACTTCCATTTTGGTTCTTTAGACTCCTTTTAGCTGCTGTTTCAGCGCTGAAATTGGTTAACTTAATATGGGAGTAAACACACACACACACAGTGTCGTATATAAGCATAAACCCCTGCGCATACTTGACATAGTTGCTGTTGAAATACCGCAGACGGGGAACAAAAACCCAAAGTCCAATTAAAATTTAACTACATCAAAGTAGCAGCAGCAGCAGCAGCAGTGGCAGTGGCAGTGGCGTCGTCCAGTAGCCCTGTTTTAGATGATACTGCGACACCCACACATGTGCCCATATAACCCTAATACACCCACACAGACACGGGCACAGACACAGACACACGCACATATTCTATATATACATTTAGCCATAACATTTAACAAGTTTAGTATCTGGGTTTCCCATTTTTTGCCACTCATTCCGAGAGGATTCGATGGGAGCCCAACAGCTGGACACATACCAAACTATGGCTGCGAAAAAAAAAACCCCCACCCCTTACACAGATACTGTCACACAAGGGTGGCTCTTCACGTCCAGTGCGTGTGTGTGTGTTGTGTATCTATGGCATGTCGAAAATTGCGCAGCTTTACGGCAAATGCCGCAAATTGAAACAATTTACATGTTGTACATGTGTGCTGTCCGGATCAGATCGGGTCAGGAGCGCGCATCTGGAGGCTGGAGCAGGACTGGGAAGAGGTCATCAAAGGGTTAAACTTGCGTGTAACCCATCGCCATCGCCTCCATGGTCCTTGTCTATCGATACCCGGTTGCCGTTTTAACAGAAACCATGAATTTTGATTTAGCCACCCATTCCAGACCCCGGACCAGGGTTCGGGCTTCTAACGAAAAAACAAAAACAAAAAATGAGTCTGAACCAAGAGGCAGTGGCGCATGGGGCAGCAGCAGCAACAACAATGAGGTGACAAACCGCGCGTGACTCGTTCGCTCAGGTTCGTGATGGTGGCAGTGGCAGGAACTTCTGGGTGACGGCAAGCGCGGATTATGGCGCGTTTGTCGAGCACTTGCCGCTGATTTTTTTCGCTCTTCTCGCATTCTCTTTTATTGTCTCTATGGATGGTCAGATGGCCAGTCACTCTGACCGTTCGTTCAGGCCGTAGAAGCTGTTGAATGACCTGCAAAATGGCCAACTACTGGTGGCTGGTGACCCCGATCGTTGGGCCGTTCCTGGGCTTCCCTCTAAAGAACATTAGTTCGAGTTCTTCTAGAGAAAAGCTGGCCTGGTTTGCCCAGGCTTGCTCTTTGCTCCCTCGCTTCGCCCGCTCGGGAAAATGAAGGTGATCCACCAGGCTCTGATGGCTGGAACCACATCTTTGCCTTAAATGAAGAGTCCAGTCTGCTACCCCGACCCCTTCACCGCTTATTGTGAGCTCGGTAATAACCTTTATAAAGTAAATTTACAATAAAAGGCAGGCAAACGAAATGAAAGGCAAATGACGTTGGCGACTGGCGACTGACGACACCGCACCACGCACCACGCCCCATACCCATTTGCATATCTCTATCGGTCTTTCTCCCCCTACCTTTCTCCTTTTGCACTCTCTCTCTCTCTGTGTGTGTGTGTGGGATGTGTTGTCTGGATTCGCGGCGACACGTTTGGCTTCCGTTGGATTTTTGCCGCGATTTCCTCTTTGGCATTGTTCCTTCTTGTTCCTCTTTCTCCTACTCCTTTTGCTTCTCTTTTGTGTGACAGGCACGGTTATTTGGTGTTCTGCTTTTTTCACAGCTTTTCATGCCCGGTTTTGTTCGCTTTTTTCTTCTTTTCGTTGGCAACGCTGTTGGCCAAAAGTCAACCCATGAGCTGTGGCATTTTTAAGTAATTTTTATCGGTCAGCAATGTGGGGTCCGCTGTCTGGGAGTGGGCGAAGCCCTGCGGGTACGCGAGAATGGACAACGAGTGGAGAACGACGACATGGGGCAAGGAGGTCGAGATTGAGATTGAGCAGGGTCGAGGGTCGAGGGTGGAGAGCACAGCACTGGTGTGCATCTATTAGTGTTACCAAAAAACATTTCCAGTTAGGAAATTTTAAAGTTGTTCTGTGAGGAATCATTTAGCCAAAAGAACAACAGCGTATGCGGTCGGGTCAATCTTCCCCAACCACCAGAGGCATTACTTTGTATCTGTGTCTATGTCTGTGTCTCCAGGTTAATCTTCAGTTCCTATGAGTATCTGTATCTGGGGCTCCATTTACTGCTTTTGATCCACCTGTATATCCGGCTGTCTCTCTCTTTTTGTGGCATCTGCAGCTGCCTTTCTCCTTTGCACTTCGGGACATGCGTCCAGCATGTCGACAAGTGACAAAATATGCAAGTATCAAACCACAAATTCTCACCCGTGAGTCCACAATCATTTTGACACTGGTTACGGGGTGACGTGTCCCTTGTCCGGGGTGCTGCTGCTGGTGCTGCGTGCTGCGTGCCACTACCCACATGTGCCACATGCCACACACACACACCCACCCCGAGAACCCACACATGAGGCACAAACGCATCCCGCATCGCAACCAGCGCGGATGTCGACTAGATTTGCGTTTCGTTTGGATAGTGCTGCATGCCAGGACATTTCCACACTTCACTCCCGCACACACAAGCACACATACATGTGTATGTATTTGTATATGCCGAGGAGAGCAATGAAGTCCTTTGCAGGAAATTGAAAAGTGCAACGCAAATTGCGTTCCGCTGCACCCTGTCCCAGTCCCAGTCCCAGTCCCTGTCCTCAGTCCACACACACACACACACACACACCTCTAATCCCATTCCAAGTGCCTCGTCCTCGTAGTCTTCCTGGTGCTCGTCCGCGTCCTGTTCCAAACCGAGAGAGCCGTCTGAAGCCGTCCCCGTCGAGTGGTTGACAATTGATTTGTGTTTATGGTTGCCATACCCAGGGCATGCCTGGCCTGCATTGACCTGCAGTTTGGCTCTGGACCTGGAACTGGAACTGGGCTTCTGCTTCTGCCTCTGGTTTGGTGACCATGTAATATGCCATTTTGGTACAGTGATTTAAAGACATTAACCTGGGTTGGCTCGCAAATTTTATGGCATGCGACACGACAAGTTGAAATGAAGTTGCTCGGGATGGATTCGCATCAGGGCGATTGATGACCTAATCAACTTGGAGACTCCACACGCATTGACTGTCTTAGTCTCTCTCTCTCTCTCTCCCGTACGTTGCTAGATCTTTAAGTGTTTTTGTCATTGGATCAATTGGTTTAGATCCCTCTTGACATTCACTCATTGTGAATTTAACCGATAGGCCTGAATGAGTAGATCACTTCCTCATCCTTGAATTTTCCAATATACCCCCCAACATCTTCCCCTTTTACAATACACTTACATATATACTAAGAAGTGCTTGTTTAATTATAATGTTAAATGTTTGAGTACAATTCCAAAATGTCAAAACAATCATTGTTTAGTGTAATAATTTTCAATAATAAAAGGCCAAGGCTGTGGTGGTACTGTCCTCTGTGGTTCCTATGCACTGTTTCTGTTCTCGAAACAAATTTAGTCAATTTAAGTGTACTCGTAATTAAGTGTTAACGAAAAAACCGTATTACAACTACAAACTTCGGCGGGCGTTGCGTGCCGGGGTGTCCCTTAGATTGTATCGGTGACGGGGCATCGGCTTTTGGTTACGGCCACGGCAGGACATCAAAACGAAGAGAATGCAGATTAGAAAGATCACAGCTGCTCCCCACTCCAGAGTAGTGGAATGCTCCTGCGCCATGGCCAGGACCTTTCCAGCATAGTCGCCAATAGCCACCAGAGATGTTTTGTAGGAGTCCATGTTAGTGTGGAATATTTTATTCAATTTTCGATTTTATTTTGTGTTTTCTGTGCTGTGCTGTACTGTGATGTGATGTGCTTTGCCCTCAAAGCTGTAGAAGTTTATTGTAACGACTGCTTTTCGGAGATGAATTGATTTTATTTTGTTGAAAATTTAAAGAAAATGTGCGATCTATGTAGCCTACCATGCACTGACAAATTTTCAACCAATATTTAACAAAATATATATGACCCTCAAGGCCTTAAAGACCCTTATAATGTTATATTTTGTTGATCCTATGGGGATCTGTGGGGACTATGTATATGTTGCTATTCCGTCTTAATCTCTTCTTTATATTCTTGCAGCACTATCCACGGTCTTCAAAAGGCAATTTGCTTGAATTCCAACCGACGGTGCGATTAACAGAAGACAAAATTGTGCGATTAAAAAAAGTGCAGGCTCACGCTCAGGGGCAACTGGAGCAGTTTGAGCAGCAGCAGCCACATCCACATCCACATCCAGAACAGCCGCAGCCGCAGCAGCACCACTTGCAACAGCAGCCGCAGCAGCAGTTACACCAACACTATAATCACAACAACCACTTTAATAACACCAATAGCAACAGCAACAACAATCACTTTAACAGCCCCAACAGCAACACCAACAACAACTACAAAATGCATCTAACAACAACCACCACCAATTCGACGGCATCCAATGCCAACAACAACAACAACAATTCTACAACAAACAACAACAACAATTCAACAACAAACAACAACAATAACAGTTCAACAACGAACAACAACACGAGTAACACCAATGGCACCAACAACACCAACACCAACAACAACAACACGGAGCAGAACACACCACCCACACCCGCCCAATTATTGAACGAGGCATACACGAAAATGACCTCGGACATCCTGGCGGAACGGACCCTCGGTGACTTCCTCACCGAACACCCCGGCGAGCTGATCCGCACGAGCAGTCCGCTGTTCGTCTGCACCGTCCTACCGCCGCACTGGCGGTCCAACAAGACACTGCCGGTGGCCTTCAAGGTAGTGTCGCTGGGCGATATCATGGACGGCACCATGGTCACGGTGCGGGCCGGCAACGATGAGAACTACTGCGCCGAGCTGCGCAACTGCACGGCGGTGATGAAGAACCAGGTGGCCAAGTTCAATGATCTCCGGTTTGTGGGCAGGAGTGGCAGAGGTTAGTATTATGTATTAAGTTCTTATGTACATTCAATGTCCCTCTCCCTGTGCCTGTTCCTGTGTTTCTCCTTCTGTCCCTAATCGCATCGATTCGTTGAGGATCAGATCAGCTTTGATTTTACAAATCTAGCTCCTACAGCAAATATGCTACTCTCTTTTAGATCAATGGATATCCTTACTCCCCATCATCCTTTCATGCTTGGATCGGCTAAGAGCTGCTCGAAAAATCTGTATCTTGTGACCACTGCAACCTCTGTCTCTAGCTACATTAATCTCTGAGGGATGTCCCCTTCCAGAGAACGCCTCTTCCATCTACAGTTTACAGTTAATCTCTGCTCTTTACGCAAGGACGCAAAAGTTTTTTCGCCAAGTGGCGCCTCTTATTGGCCCTTGTCAGCACTTGAGGACCGCCCAACCCTGTGCCTGCCAAACCAAACTCAACCCAACCCAACCCCTTGACTGCACTCGAAACAATTTGTTCAATTATCGCCCAGAGTCGCGTCGAGTTCGCCGAGTGGCAAAACTTTTGCCAGCTCCTGCTCCTGCTTTGGCTCTTGCTTCAGTTCCTGTTGCTCTGTGGCCCCCCTGGTGTGCTCGACTCGCTTTTGTATTATTCCGGGGCACTTTTTGCATTGCTGTCATCTTTTTTTCGGTTCATTTTCTTCCTTCTTTTTTTTGTGCTTTCTGTTGTCAGTTGTTGGTTTTTGTGCTCGACAGCCTTTTGTATCCTTTTAACCGCTTGTTAAGCGCTGCACAAATTGTCAGCAGTTCATCAGTGGTCGCCATCGCTTCCATTCATAGAATACAAGCGGATTCCTCTGCTCCATTTTATTTTTGTTCCGCCTTTTTTTGTGGGTTGGTGCTTTGTCTTAAAGTGTTTAATAAACTGTCAGAATGGAATGGAACTGAAGTGAACTGAAAGCCGGAAGTGTAGAGAATGGATTGAGCCTAAGGAGAGCCCACAAAGCACCGAATTAATGTGGGCTTCATTGCGGAGTAATTCCAATATTAAATCGCCTGAATCATTTTCGTAGTATCCTGGAATTCTGAAGAAGTTCTTTCCTCCAGTTGCGCACATATTGTTCCCCTTTTAAAGACTCTTTCGTGGTATCCATTAATCACTTGAACAATCAGCAAATGCCGAGCAACGGGCACAGTGGGTGCAAGACTAGAACGTTGGCCATTTCAGGAGGCCAAGAAATGGTGGGAATGCAGCGGGGGCGGTGGCCGATGGGCGATGATGGGCTTACGCATCCGCTGCGGTAGAACCGCAAAAACCAAAGCCTCAACCAGAGAGGATGTCAGCGGAGATTGGGAGGCGCTCAGAGGGGGGGTTTTTGGTGGAGGTGCAGGGGCGCAGCGAATGGATGTCTGCGATTCATTCATTGTCATCATTCGGCCAATGCCGAATGGATATGTGTCCACGTCTATCAGTCACTCCTTCTCTTCACTCTGTGGGCTTTTGTCCATCAGTTTGCCCTCTCTCATACTTTGTGTCATTCGTTTTCCTCTCTTCCATCTTCCATCTCCCATCCCAGCTTTCTCACTTGTATTTCACATTTTCCCAGCGTGCTTGCTCCATTTCCATTTCCATATCCAAATCCCAACTCCGCTCACCAGTTTCCCCAAACTTCATTTCCCGCATTGAGGCGTTTTAATTGTAAATTTCCCATTCCCATTCCCATGCCCGACAGGACGCATGAGACCATATATTCATCATCTTGCATCCATCTTTGCCTACTCCCCCTTCTGGGCTTTCCCATTTTGTGGCCTTTGGCCTATGGTTTTCCTTTCACTAGGCCTCCTATGGGTGCGGGCATAATTTCAATCGAATCTTCAGCTCTTCCCTGCACCAATTAGGCGTTTGAGTGATTTACGCGATTTGACGCGACTGGGGACGCCATTTTGTTTGGTCTGGTGCTGGCTCTGCTCCTGCTGTTGCTTCCGTCTAATTACAATAACAAATGCATAGTGCAACAGTACATTAGCTAGACCTCGGGGCTCGGGAATCGGGACTAGGGACTCGGGTCAGGGTCTGGGTCTGTCATGCAATTTAATTACCCGGCCATCGATTTATTTGGGGGCTCAGCGCCCTGCGTTAGGCTACACTTTTAATTAGCAAAGTGCCATGCACATGCACGCACACTGCCACACCCACACCCACTGCCACACCACCACCACAACGACGATGATGATGGGGAATTTGATTGTGGGCAGGTGGTGGAGGGGAAAGCTCCCTTCGGTGCCAGTTGCCGCCTGTTACGAGCCCCTCTCCCTGCTTTTTTTTGGCTGTGCGTCAATAAATCGCTCAGCAGAACATACGCGAAACAGAGAGAAAATCCAATGGAAAAACATTTCCGCCTAATCGAGAGCAGAAGTTAGCCGAGCCCCCCGCGCCCTCGCTTGAGGTTTTTATTTACACAATTCTTGAGCCATTTAAGACGGCCCCAAAACAGCCGCAAAATGAACTGAGCCAAGAACTCCAAGACCCAAGACTCCCTAAGACAAACAGATTTGCTACCCGAACATTGGGGACAAAAGACACTGTGGGAGCGACCCGAGCCGACCCCAATACCAGACCCAATTCCCGCAACCCACCCAAAGATAAATGCCTGGCAAAAGTCGAGGCGTTAAAAAGGCAAAGAAAGAGGGCCGACAGCACGACAAAGCAGCTGCCGAAAAAAAAGGGAAACTTTTGCCAGCCACTGACACCTTATCCTGTGAAAAGGACACGCCTGTCTTAACTCAGCCAGGGAGCCGGTGGGGGAGCCAGTGGGGGAGTCATGGCAAATTGTGCACAATTTGCCGTTGGCTTTTCTTTTTCTATTTATGTCTTCTTGCCTCGACTTATTTTTCTTTTTTTTTTTTGTTCCTCAGCATTTTGTTCTCGTGCAAAAAGTTGGCAATTGTGTGAGGCAGATTCGGTCGGGGGGAGATTGGGGTAGGGGGCAAGCAACAGGCAGTAGGCAGAAGGCAGACAATGGTGCAATTTAGAATTATGATGGGCTGATGGGCTGCAGTGTGGGGCACACAAAGGATTGTATGGGATTGGATTGCGTTGAAAGGTAATTTCAAATTATTCACACGGAAAGGAGAGTCTTCATGGGTTGGCCAATAATTAAGAAACCTGTATCTAGCAGAGCTCTATGGCACCTGCCACCAAAGGCTAGACTCGGGCTTTATGGCATCTGGTCTTATAGCTCCGGATAAAAAACAAATCTTCAGAGGCAAACCATAATGGATTTAATAAAATCAATATCCGTGGCACTCTCCCCAGCTTCATGACAACACAATTTTCCACAATCAATCATCTGAACACATTTTCTTCAGGTAAATACACACAAGAAATCAACAGGCAAACAAATGTGAAAAAAAAAACAAAAGAAAATAAAAGAAAACAGCAGAAAACAGCAGAAGATGAAAACCAAAGAAGCCGCAAAATGATTTTCTTTTCGTGTTGAACCGACTTGTTGGCTGACTTGAAAAGCATTTAAGAGCTTAGTGTTTGGCTTCAGAGACTTCAGTCAGGTAAATCGCCGAAAAGATACCCGATACTTGGTTGGGATTTTAAGAGTAGTATTACGCACTCGAGGTTGTATCTCTTTCCAGCCATCAAATGAATGTTTGCCAACCTGAACAAATATTTGTGCAAAAGGTTGCTTTTGGGGGAAATATGGAGCAAAAATTTTAATTGCAAATAATCCGTAAATTGAATAACGTAGGCCCCACACCGATTATGTGGTGGGGGAAGAGAAACAGCATCGACGGAAACAGGAAACAGGTTGGAGGTGGGGTGGTATGTCTTGGGGGTTCGTTGTTGTTTCTTGGTGATTTGTGACACGGCCACAAGTATTGACAGATGTGATCGGTGTGTGTGTGTGTGTGTCTTATGGCACAGCCTACCCCTTATCCATACTCATATATGTATTTGTCGCCTGTCAGCATACCTCTACGAACGACAGCCCCCAACCAGCTACACGTGTGTGGGTGTGTGTGTGTGTGTGCTTTCATTACCCCCAAATTGATTTATGACGCCTGTGCCTCGGCAAATTGCCAAGGATTTGCCAAGCAGGGATTTCAAGTTATTTGTCAACAGGATTTGATTTTAAATGTCGCAACAAACGGAAGTGTTCTGCTCCTCAAGTGTTGATGTTTCTATTTGTCGGAGTCTGTGGGGGAGTGGGAGGCGTGTGGGGGTCGGGATTAAGATGAATGTGTTCTGGCGGTGGGACAGGTCGCAGGATTAGGCATCGTTGAAATTGGGTCAGGGGTCAAAGGCTGGGTTAAGTGAAATCTACTTAGAAATCAAATATGTACAGATTTGGGGAACCATAAAACGATTTTATCTTCCGGATAAACGGAAAGAAAGAAAGAAAACTGTCATAATTCCTATCCTTGCTTTTTACAGAAGCATATATATTCTTTTTATTCCAAAAATACTCAAAAATTGAAGGCATTTTCTAAATTGAAAGATATCCTATATATATATTACATTTTTATACACGCCTTTCAAGGCCTTTCAGTAACAGGCTTTGAATTATTTCCCATGTTTAAAATCAGAAATCGAATTAAAGATACATTTCTTTGTCTCTCTTAAACGATCGATTATATCACTCCCCTACCCCGCATTCCTTACTGTCGGTTTCCCAGGGCCAAACCCATCGAAAGTGGCAAAGAATTGCGCAACAATGAACTGCACTTGATGGCAGTAAACACAAAAGTGTTTTCTCATTTCACCGCCCCTCGAGACGGCCCGAGAAGGACTCCCAATTCATTTTTTATGCAGGAAGGTTGAAGGTGGCGGTGGCCCGCCCAAGACATAAACCGAGGAAGACAATGGAGGAGGGCGGGGAGGGCCCAGTGGAGTGTGCCAGGGAACATGTGTAAGCCATTGCCTCTGTGTCAGGGGCTGTGTCTGTGTGTATCTGTTCGAATACTCCTCGTATGTGTGTGTGTGTGTGGGCGTCGGCGGTTTATTTGTATGTGTCGAAATGATTTACGCTTTGTTTGTCAACTTAAAAAGCAAACCCCACTCCACAGGCTCACAGATTCACAGATTCACAGATCCACAGATCATTTCCCCCACTGCTCTACTCCGCGTTGTCATAGACAAGACAGGAAATGGAAGAAGTGGCAGCATCTCAAGGAGCCCGAAATGCTTTTAATTGAATCCCGGAACGGAGTCGGGCTGGCGACAAAGAGTGCGGCCAGAGCGTGTCTCCGCGTGGGCCTGGCAACACTTGACAATGACACAAAAGGCGTGCCCCAAAAAAATGGATGGGGAGACGAGGAGTGAAGCAAGTTAATTAAAAGAAAACTGCGGCCCAAATGAAATAAATCTTGGTAAAAGAAGGAAACTTGTTTGCAGAACATTCACATGTGAGAGGGCGGCAGAACAGGAGCGAGAGGCCTTTTTGTTGACAGACTAAAATCGGTTTAAATTGTAATTAATTCTTTATTTTAGATGTGAGGCGAGTGTGCGGGGCATCAAGTTAAGGAAAAAACGTTATTTGTGGTGTCACAGGTGTTCTGCAGTGGCAAGTACGGGGGAAAATAATGAGCGAACATAACAAAAACAAGCTAAAACGACAATAGTAGAATAGGAATTAAATATTGCATTTAAAAAAAGTGCTGACTTTTTAACGATCGACGGAGAATAAGTCTTTGGTCTAGTGCCAGGGCACTTGGACAAAAAATAAAATAAGGAACGAAGGAAATTCATTGAGAATTTGTATGCAATATCCGTCCTATTCGAACAGAATTTTGTATATTAATTGATTAATTGGTCAAACTAAAGACCGCAAGACTGCATATCCCGCACAATATGTATGGTATATCGTATATACATTTATATATATATATATCTACGAGAGCCCTATCTAGCACAGATGACTAACGGGGTCTTGGTATTCTCAACAGTTTCTAGTCTAAACATAACGTATACGCACCGTGTGGCAGGACAAAAGCACAACACTTTGCCTTCGACTCAGTCGGTGCTTAGTTGATCTCAATTCGCCCATAGAGAAAACCGATATACTTTTAAATTTTTTTGAAAATGGCCTGGCAGCTTTTTCGATGATCCATGCATACGCAAATATGCAACACCAAATGGTGTTACACACGAAAATGCTCTGCCCTGAAAAGTAGATATCCCAAGCAGATAAAAAATAGAGAAAACTTTGTGTAAAACTCTGCTAAATCAGTCCTGAAAAGCGCATTCGAATTTGGATTATTAAAAGGGCAAATGCTGTTCCTTTCAATATATCTATAAAGAATGTGGCACTAGTGATAGCTGTATTTAAGCTACGTGGTAGACTAATTTTGATCTAGGCCCCTAAAGACTCCTTAAAATAACAATAATTTACTATCTCTCTACCCTCTACAACCAACCAACACATTGCAATTTTATGACCAACATTTTTACGATGTGACAATACCCCAAAAAACCGAAAAACATTATTGATTTGCATGTCAGACGCCCATTAGCTGAAGCCATGAAAAGAACCCATAAATTTGTTTGCCGCTTGTTTTCTTTTCTTATAAATTTTGTTGTTGATTTTTGCAGGGAAAAGCTTCACGCTCACCATCACCGTGTCAACGAATCCACCGCATATAGCCACCTACAACAAGGCGATCAAAGTGACTGTCGACGGGCCACGCGAGCCCCGCTCCAAGACAAGTAAGTATGCAAAGAGCCTCGGCCATAGAGCGTTCTGGCAGGGCTCCTTCTCCACTTCTCGATTCCTCTCCTTCCCTGTGCAGGCAGATAACTGTATTTCATTTGCAGGACAATGCATAACAATTTATTAGTTGCCAAATAGATAAATTGTCCTTGCAGCTGCAGGCAGCAGTCAGCAGGCAACCCAAACAGAGAGAGAGAGAGAGAGAGCGAGATACAGAGAGGCGGACACAGAGGCAGAGACACAGGCTCAGAGTACCACTGACTGGGAGTAATTGGGGGCTCAAGTTGAGGTCTTAGCTCCTGCATATGGATAGAGATTTCATTAAAGTTTAGCTCGGCCAGAGATGGCACTCTTTTGGGGCGACATCGAAATTCGTGCAGTGCAACACTATCATCTGTTGCCCTTTATAGATATCCACTAAATTTGAGGCAGATTTCTACGATATGAGCCACAGTTTGTTCACTCTGAAAACTTAATTTGAAAACTCTCCAATGTGAAACTTGAACAACTCTCCGCTCATCTCTGATTGAGTCATGGGGGAAATAGTCGTATTTCTTGGCTATCACTTACTCACTTACTCACTTTCCCAACTGTACCTTTCTCTTTCCCTGTTGGAGATAAAGTTTTGTTCGTAATACCTTGCTTTACACTTTCTCATCTCTCAGCAAATTGCCATTTTCTTTAAGGAATATTCATTAGACAGCTCTATCAGACTCTTCCTCTCTCACTCTCTCACTCTCTCTCTCTCTATCACTCCTATATACATGCCACATACAAGAGCAGTATCCCATTCTACCCATACATATTTATAAGGATGCAAATATTTTACTTTGCATATGTTTTGGGGCCATCAACGCGCTGCGCTACTCGGCTCAGACAGAGGACAAAAGTTTTGCTGGTCTGTGTAATCTGGCTTCGGTCCGAATACGAATACGAATACGAATAGAGCAACAAATTCGGATCCATGAAATGATTTATATGGCCCCAGAGCCAGACGGGTTATATTCCAAGAGACAGAGACAAAGAGAGAAGGAGAGAGAGAGAGAGGGAGACCGTTTTCTGCGGTATTCACACAGATACAAATACATAGAGCCCTAGACACAGACATGGACACACACATGGCTTGTTGTTGGGGGTTTTAAGCTGCCTCTTCAGCAGACAACATCAGACAAAAGGTTATTATTTTATAATGAATACAATCTGCCAGATAACTGCAACTCCTGTTTCAGAGAGGAAGGTTGGAGGTCGTCGAAATAGACCAGAGGACCGGAGAGTTATAGTGGTAAATGTCTCCGGGCTACTTGCCGGGGCAAAGTTTTTTGGGGCCATTGTCATTTCGCATACACACACACAGAGAGAGCCTTTTGTCAATAGTTTAGTGCAAAAAGGGGTTAAAAACATGGGGTTTCAGGGGGCTAAGAGGAGGCACTGGCAGAATCATAAAGGGTGGTTGAAGGGAGGTCTAGGAGGAGCCATGCCATAACCATTTCTACATCTTAAGTGAATCAAACGCTACAGTTTTCCATTCATCAAGTGCTTGACACTTAAGTTTCTCTCACATTTACACTTTAACAGAAGGACACAAGCCCACACACACATACAAAGAAACACAGACAAATGCAATAAAACCATTTAGTTAAGGACAGATAATTAAAACTGAAAAAAACTTAGTGCTATCCCTTTTAGGACAACAACAGCAGTTCCACTTTGCCTTCGGCCAGCGACCATTCCACTTCTCAACGGATCCCCTATCCGGATTCCGTATGCCGCCCATTGGCAACTGTCAGAGTAAGTATTTAACTATCATCCACCATCCACCAACCACCATCTACCATCTACCATCCACCGCAATCTCTTCCTTCTATGGTTTTTCTTCAATTTTGTGGAATATGATTTTGTATAATTTTTTTTGTTGGACTTCAAATCGGTAACCGCAGAGCAAAAACAAAAACAAAAACACAAACAAAAGTAAAAGTAAAAGCAAAAGTTAAATTTTGGATGAGGATACGAAGTGGTTTGCTTCGGTTTTGGACATGTGGTGCACCCACAAATGCAACCACAAAAAATCACACAAAAAACCGATTAGGCAGCCAAGCCATTCACATTGCAGGCCCCCAAAAATGTGATATAAAACAAAATTTATTCGCACTAAAGAGATACATATATAGTAATGAACGAAATTTGATTACAATTTTGATGAAGAATTTTGGGTTTACATAGCTGGCAAATCGTTCTCTTTTCAAAGCCTCTAAAGAACGTCCCACACCTTTGGGTTGTACTCACCATTCAAAAGAAATACTCTATTCTGCGGAAAAGATTGTTTTGAGCTTTATTCCCATACGAGTATCAGTCAATGAACGCTTTCAGTAAATGGCCACAAAAAGTGGACAACAAATGTTTGCTAAAAAATATTTCATTCCCTCGCACCGCACCGCACCGCACACAGGCCCAAGTGTGACTCATGTGTTAATGAGTAAAAATAACATAACAAATTAAAGAGGACGACAAAAAAAAAATACTTTTTATATGGTTGCTGTTTTTGTTGTTGCCGCTGGGCAACCATTTGAATGTGGTAAAATTGTGGGTCACCTTGCCATAAAGGATTTTTTTTTGTCGCTCCGGATAAGTGGGTGTGTCAGTCGGTGTCGGTGTGTATGAGTTGTTGTTAAACTGTTGGCCACTTTATTTAACCAAAAGTTTACTATACAAACAAATAAACGTTGGTCAACACACAATCACATACAGCGACAGGGAGACAGACGGACGGACGGACACTGACAGCAGCCAGTACTGGCGAGTACTGGAGGGGACGAGAGAGCGTATGGCAAAAAAGTCAAAGCCTAAAAAACTGTCTGCCTATTTGTATCTGTGTGTGTGAGTTGTTGTTTTCGTATCCGTGTGCGCAAATCAGAGCTTCGCATACAAATTATGATTGCAATGGAAAAAAATACCAAACTACAAAACAATTTTTTCTGCGGCAGTCAAATATATATTTAAATGCATTTATCCAGGCGAATATAAACCATTCTGACGGGACAATCCCTAAGCCATGAGTGGAAGAAAAGACCCTTGGATACCCTGGGAAATATAATCGGAGTAGTATGATTCAGATCAGATATGTTTACATTATTTACGTTTACAGAACCTTACAGCCCCCTTCTCTCCCCTGTGGATAGGGCATTTCAAATAAAATCAATAATTAATCTTGTGGGCGACACGCTTTTTCTGGTTATTTTGCTGTTGTTTATGGTGCTGCGTAGGTGAAATAAATTTAATTGTACATTTTAAAATGCATTTATATTAAATTTGATGTTTCAATTTAAATTGACAATTAATTGCATTACAACAACAGCAACACGAGCAACAAAAACCGTACTAGACATTGTCCATTCCCCGCAGCTGCGGGGCAAACTATCTGCTCCGGGCACAACACCAACAACAGCAACAACAACAACAATAAAAACAAAAAACCATCAGAAACGACAAAAATGATTTCCTCTTTAGAGTTTGATGCTATTAAAAAAAAACACACACACATAAAAAAGGGGGGGGGGGGGGGGGGGGGAGAGAGAATAATAAAATTAACACATTAATGATATTAAAGCATAAAAAGGCCATAGACAAAGTGTTTAAAAAATTCGCTAAAATCAAGCAGGAATAAAAAGCAGAAAAATTAATTGAGTAATTTCGCATCGGAAGAGCTCCACCTCCAATGAAAGAAATGTTCCTGAATGGATACTGAATAGGTATTTCATAAATTACAAGTTTTTTAGTTACGAGTTTAAGAAATTTGCAAAATGCAATCAATTTATGGAACCAGCGTTCTTTAAAGCTCGGAAATTTCTCAAATTTCCTGCGGCTCTTCTCTGGCACCACCCTCTGGAGTCCGACGGCCCTCTCATTACATTTTTATCAGCCTTTAATTGGTTTTCTGTCAAATTTACCAACACTACTTGTGACCACTTATCTTTCATTACCGCCACTGACCAAAACCATTCCGGTGAACGCGAAAAAAGCGACCAAGTAAAATAAATAAAAATTACCCATAAATATAAAATGCAACTCAATCAATGCGCAAATTGCCTGCCAATCTGAGCTTGCCTTCACATATCATACCCTGTCGCCCCCCACCCACCCCCTTTCAGCCCCATGGCTGAATCCCCGATTCAATCATCTCCGCCCCCCAAGCCCTCGGGGTCTGTCCAATATTTAACCGTCTAGCCCAGTGCACAAATCAAAATGCAAATTGCGCGATTTACAGGATTCTGACATTTGGCCGAGGTAAAAGGCAAGCCACACACACACACACACACGAATGCAGACAAGCACACACAGATACTACCTACAGAAGCCATTATATAATGTGTACATATGTGTAAGCCATGTATTGTATGTATGTACATACATACAAATGCGTGGATAACACAGACAAGTAAATAATGATTACTGAAAGCGTCTGTTGATACTGATTACCCATAAATTAATTGTAAATATGCAAAAAGCAAAATATTCTGAATTATTTATTAACAAATTTTATTGACAGTCGCTGCTTGACTTAATTACTGGCATATATTTTATTAATTTCGAAAAAAAATAATCAGGAAATTGTATGCCTCGAAATGAAGGCACAGAAACAGTAAGGGGAAGGTCTACAGCTGGATATACTCGTATATATTGATGGAATGGTTTCATTCATGATATAGGCATCTCTAATCCTCTAATACCATCTGATAGATCCATGTGTATGAAATTCTGAGTTGGAAAATACTCCTGGTTGGCTGTTTAATCCTTGGAACCATATCCTTACCTTTCTCTAATGATAAAACGGTCTGCGTTTATCCCGAGCCTATGGCCATTTTATTGTTAATAATTCAGAGCCCAAAAAATGTGCTCAAATAAAGTCAATCAGTGTGACAACAAACAAGCGGACACACACACACACACACACAGGCACACACACAACGAGCACAGGCACTCCCCTATAGATACGCACACACAGACGGAGATACACACATTTACCGTGAAGCCGTAGCCCACATCCCACATCCCACAACAACAGCAAAAGCAACGAAAAATTGTGCACAAAAAGCCACGTAATTAATGGAGGTAGAAACATTTAAGCCAATAGCATTAATAAAGCCACCACAAAATCAATATCCGGCTACGAAAATGCGCCCGTCGCCTATAAAAACTAATTAATAATTTCCGAATGGGCTATTAATTAAGCCTAATTATCTGTGCATGGGTCCCGGAGACCCGCAAAATGTTGGCCCCATCTCTCTCTCTCTCTCTCTCTCTCTGCCTCCCTCTCGTTGGCTGTCTCTTTCGGCTTCTGTTTAAACCCCACTGCCCCCCTGTTCTGTGCGGCGCGGTGTCCTCTATTGCGAATTGCTGAACGTTTTCCGAGGGTCAGAGACAGGGACTGGGACTGGGACTGGCCCGGCACCGAGACCATTCAATTGATTTGCTTGTAATTTTTTCTCGTATCTCTGCAAAATGGCCAAATCGGTGGTAAAAGGTCCCGCATAATGAGCACCGATGGCTGGGAAATGGTGGGGGTAATGGCGGGGGGCAGACCTCCAATTAGCGACCCACATGAGCGATACATTTTGGATAGGTGGCCAGAGGGTTCGTCAGATGTTCATTTTGGCCACATCAATTTGGTTTCTAATATAGGAATACACATATTTATTATCCTTTATTTTGGTACTTTTCTTGGGACTATCGCAGCCACAAAAATCACTACAAAATAATAAGCAAAAAATCGTATTATAAATCTAAACATTTGTTGCTTTTCGTGAATTATTTCCATTGTTTATTTCGCTTGCCATTCATTCATCATTCATCAGTCGCTTCTATCGCTTTCTTTTCATTCACTCATTGAATATTCCAAAAAAATACCATATAAATACCAACAACAAAGATGTGTCCCAATTTGGTTTAGGTGCCAGCAACACGCACTGGGGCTATGGATCCGCAGCATCTGCCTACTCCCCGTACTTGGCCAGCAGCGGGCTCTCCTCGTGCACCACCCCCACATCGGCACAGTTCAACAATCCGGCGCTGGGATTCACCTGCTCCTCGAACGATCAGAGCAACAATCAGGACTTTGGCGGCGCCACCAATCGCGACTGTGTGCCAAGTAAGTGGCATTTTATGACTTTATTGCACACCCTTTTAGCGGCCTCGTTGATGGAGTTTCGTTGAGATTCTATTCATGATAAATGATTAATGTTCCTCTTTGCCTTATTCTGATTTTCCTTTTTAGTGCTACCCGATTCGACGGCCAGTGATCTGGACCAGCATCTGAGCAGCCTCGTGGGCTCCACCAGCGGCCAGATGACGCACCACAGCCTCCTGGGCGCCACCGGGCAAACGTCCATCTCCTCGACCGTGAACGGAGCGAGTGCCGGCAGTGCTGGCACCGGCGGCACTGGCGCTGGGGGAGCTGGCAGCGGCGGAGCCGGCGGCAACTCGATCCTGGTGCCGCGCTACCACACCAATGCCAGCAACGACTACAACGTCCACTCCAGCCAGAACGGGCCGCGCAGCCTGAGCGACAGCTCCCAGGCCGAGTCGCCGGTGCAGGAGGATCTGCTCTCAACGAACACCCCCAACCTGGGCAGCGGCACCGGTGGCGGCGGCGGCGCAGCCAACGGCGGGGCGGCCAATGGCGGTGCGGGAGCGGCAGGAGCGGGCGCCGGCAGTGCCTCCTCGGCGGGTGCCGCCGCTGCTGTGGGCGTGGGCAATCCAGGCGCCATGCTCGGCGCCAATCAAAACTTCCCGGGCATCGTGAACCAGGCGCAGCACGCCTCGGCATCGGCCTACGGCGGCGGGGCTGGAGTGGGTGGCGGACACGGCAGCGCTGCGGCAGCAGCGGCCGGATGCAATGGATCGCTGTACCCGGTCCTGCCCGCCAGCCTACTCTACTCGCAGCTGTACACGGCGGCCAATCAGTCGGCCCACGGCTTCCACTCGCACACGCTGCCGGCCCACGCCTCGCCCAACTCCTCGGTGCATGGGGAGCTCCAGAGCGTGATGGATCACATCAGCAATGTGGGGGTGCGCCAGCAGCACAACATCATGGCCGGCGGGGGGGTGACCCATCCGGGCGACCTCACGCTGATCGGCAACTGCGGGGCGTCGGTGAGGAATATCGAGGACGGTAACAGCAATCGTCAGGTGGCCGCCTTAGCTGCCCATCGCGGCCACCACAATCCCACTGACAATGGGGGCAGCGTGTGGAGGCCATATTGAGGTCAGGTTCTGTGGTGCGGCTCTGCGGTTCTATAGTGCGAGGGGCGCGCAGCGGAGACGCAGCACGAGGAGCAGGGGTATGGGTACGGATACGGGTATGGGTATGGGTATGGGGAAGGTCTTGGTCATGGTCTGGGTCTGGGCGTGGGTATGGGTATGGGTATGGGTCTCGGAAATGGCTGCCTCGGTGGCTTCTGATTGTACATACGAGTACATACGAGTGTGTCGAACACAGGATGGAATCTGTCTGTACATAATGTTTTTTTAACCCAAACACTGACACACACACGCACACATAACACCACATATATATATAAATATATATATATAAATACATACAATGAAAATGATCAACTTTTAGTAGAATTTGTTGGAGTTCTCCATGGATCTCTAGAATACTCGTATTATAGTTAAATAAAAACAAAGAAATTAAAAAGAAAACTAAGCCAGAACCACTTAGCAAAATGAAGAAGAAGGAAAGGAGATAGAGCAGGAGAGAGAGACGCAGTGCAAGAGCTGGGGAAAATGTTCCGGAGTCTCGCCAAAGGATTTCTCCTTCAGCCGGAACATTTTCCTTCACAATTTTAAACTACGAAACGAAATGCAACGTAAGAGAAATCTTAGAATCTTAAGCAGCATTGGGTCTGTAATGTGTTTTTTTTTGTACTTTTTTTTTAATCAGGCCCGTGGTATGCCCGAGCCATAAAACTAGTCATATATATATAGAAGCGATAAGGAACATATACCAAAAATGAATACGAGAGAATACCAAAAAGAATACAGATAATACCAGAAGAATACTTAGCAACTTTAAACTAGTGTTAAAGCAAATTGTAAACCCAGCAGCCAGCCCTTCGTTGAGTTAGTATTTTTGCCTCGTTTCTGTAAAATATGAATGATCATCGGATCGGGTGGGATAGGAAAAAGATGGGGATGGGTATGGGTATGGGGATGGGGCTGGGATTGGAAGGTGGAATGGGTATCTATGGGCTTCGTTTTGGGGTTGCGGGGGATTGTAGAGCCGATGTATGTCTGAGTTCCTAAGCCGTAATCCATGTTCGTGAATTTGTTTACTGTTCATTTCATGTGCTTCGATATGCGTGTACTTTAAATGTGTATAAACATGTGCAATCTAAGCTTAACTATAAATATAATCCTAAATATACGAATACGAATACGAGTATGTGCTATATCCATGTATATGTATATGTATATGTATCACGATATCTGTATACTACTTAGCCACAACAGTCTACGACACTTGAGAACTCAAATTGTAATTCGGTTTTTTTTGCTAGCTCCTAAGTGGAAACAGGAAAATTCCATAACACATCTTTTGCGGGGGCTCCGGTTAAGGAACGGAACGGAACCCCCAGTCCAGAAGAAAAGAATCATTATACGAATTATTATGTACTATGCAATGGAAAATAGTGTTAAGCGATCGGTAAGAGATGTCCAAAACAGCACATTCTTTAAAAATACATAAATACATATAGGTATATACCATATTGTATATGTGTACTGCATATGTATTACCTAATAGAATCGAAGTAAATATTTAATTGATGTATACCACGGGAAAGAGCAACAGAACAGAAACGGAAATCCAAATCGATAGAAAATACTGAAAATAGCTACTGTATGTGTATAATGTAGCAACGATGCAAAGATCTCGCCTACATATATTATACATAGTACATTAAAATAAAATAAAAGAGAATTTTGTGCAGAAACCCAAACAAAACAAAAAATAAAAAAAAAAAATGAAAAGAAATTATTTCTTTTTAATAAGAATAAATAAATGTAATTACAAAGTTTATTTGAGAAATTAACGAAATCGAATCAGAGGTCGAATCCGTTGAGATGTCAATGGAAATTAAATTCAACAATTATATTAAATAAAATTATGAAAAATTAATAACAAAATAAGTCATCGTTTTTTTTGGTTTGGGAAAGAAAAGGATTAACAGACAGCTGAACAAGTTTCATAGCTGTCAGCTTAAATAGCGCATGGCAGCCAGCTTTAGTAGCATCAAGCTTTGATAGTTTCATAGCAGCCAGCTTAATACTGCTCAAACAGAGGCCAAGCTACAACTACAGAACGCTGCCGAGTAAATTGCGCAATTGATCGAACAGAATCGATACAATACAATGCATACAACACTTACGAGTATATACCGCCAATATATACTCGAATACTCGACCTCAGGACCTTGGAAATGTAGTCTTGCCTCTTAAAACTTTGGTCTTAGCAATAGATGTAGCGGATTCCGACTCTCCGCAGTTGGAGTGTGTCCGGAGCTCGGTTTGAAGGCCCTCTCAAACAAATTTTGGTAGTACGGCTTCTCATTGGTGCCCTTCGATGGCAGGTTCTGCGTGGCTCTCGAGCTGGATATCATCGGAAATTGGTTTGCTTATTGTGCCACGGAAAGTGAATGTGACTGGTCGAACGGACAAGACAAGTCAGAATGCTGGATGCGGTAATTCAAAGGAGGCGCGCTCTGTCTGGAAATGGGACGGCTTTAATATGGGATAGGCCAATATTCGTCAAGAAACTCCAGATAGGCAAAAAGCTGATTAGGAGCAGGATACTGTTAAAAATCTTGGGCCTTCTAACAGAGCCCCAGAAAAAATGGTTTAGAAAAAAAAAGAAGAGATACAGAAACATTCAGCTCTTCATCTAGCACATATGAGTGTGCCAATCCTTAGGAGTTTTCAATGGCTTTACTCCTTCATAGTCTCGTATCCCTTGCCGTTTGCTGCTCAGACTGAATGGCCAATCAAGGTTTTCCGCCGTTGTTCAACACTTTAACGACACCGGCGGGGACAATGGCCAAAGCTGAAAACTTAGGGCCCAATCCATGTGCCCCGTGTGGAGTTTATCTAGAGTGCGGTTTAGATTTGGCGGGCAACGTAATTTTCTGCTCAATTTATTTCACATTGTGGCATCCAATTAAGCTGCAAACCGAGAGTGGAGTGGTGCCCGGGAAGGCGGCTGGCAAATATCGCAATCCAACCAGAACGTAGAACCGTAGCCGGAGCCAGAGCTGGAGCCAGAGCAGGCAGACTAGTCGCGTAGTCGATAGGTGGGGGCTCTCTCCTATCCTGCGATGGCCATAAAAATACAGTCAACTACAAGATGAAAGCGGCACTGAAGCAGCCCAAGGATATGTGGGGGCTGGGGTGGTGTTTCAGGACGCGAAGCGTAACAAATGAGTGGAGAGCAAATGGAGAGGAAGCGGTAACCGCAAAAAGGTAGCCGGATCCGGACAGGCACAAACGAGATTAAGCAGCAGATAAATAAGAGATCGATATCAGACTAGGGGGAGTGGGGGGGGTGGTGGTGAGAGCGGGAGAGGAAGAGCACTAAAGGGACTTCCACCCATTGGAAAAAACTTTTTAATTATTTCCCTGCTGAAGATGTTTCGCATAACAAATTAGCCCAGTCCCGAGCGCTGGCGCCCAGCGCTCCAAAGTATGCAGCCGTGTGTGTGTGTGTGTGTGTGTGTGTGTGTGTATGCATGAGTAGGGGGTGAATAATTAAAAATTCTACCCATTACTTGCGATGCTTGATAAAATTTCAAACAAACACCAAGACGCAAACGTACACGGAGTCATATGGGGTTCCTGCGACTCCTCCGACATTTACGAGTAGCTAAGCGCCAGGAAGGGCTAGAGGAAACCACTTGAGACGCTGATTTAGTCCTTTGCCAGGCATTCTTTAACCTCCTTAACCACTCCACGCGAAGCAACCCAAGCCCAACCCCATGGAACGTGTGCTGCCTCGCATATTAACACGTTTCACATGGGGCACAATCCAAATCCCGTGGCGACCATCGCCGGCTGAAAGAGTCAACCGGAAGAGGAGGAGCCGACTTGAGTTGAGTGGAATGGAATGGCGTAATGTGGAGTGGAGTATGGAGTGGAGTGTGGAGTGGAGTGTGGAGTGAAGTATGGAGTTGAGTGGAGTGCCTTCATTTGTTGCATGTTACTTTGCCTCACAATAAAATTCATTTTTCTTATTAGCCATTTGTCGTTGCCGTTGCCGTTGCCTTTTTGCCAGGCCTTAATTAAGGTGATAAACAAGCAAACCGAATTAGACCTCTTCCTCTCAAGGAGACAAGATGAGACATCATAAAAGTTTCCAAAGTGTCATGGGGGCCAAGGGCCGCTCAAGGAGTTTTGCGGCTAATATCGAAGGGCAAAACTTTGCCGGAAGAGGTTTTCCTTCGGGAAAAAATGTATCACAATCTTTGCTCTACTCTAAGAACTGCCGGAACTCTGGGGAGCACAGCAGCCATTTCTTAAAGCGGATACCTTGTATCTTTGAATTGGTAAAAGGAATGGCTGATGAATGGATCAATCGGTTGATAACCCGGTTCACATTTGGCTAAGAATCATGGGAAAATAACTACAAAACATCCTCCAAACCGAGTTAGAACTGTTTCCAATGCAATGTACTATACATACTATCCCTATATCCATAGAGTAGGCATATATTCCGGCTATCCTTCACAAATTTCTCCCTATGGCTGTTGCATCGATCAACCCTCGCTGGCTTACGGCTTACACCTGCTGGCTTCTTTTATTGGCCCACTCATAATGGAAATAATCTTTTTAGCTCTCGCTTCATTTGCTTTCCTCCCCCCTTCCACAGGCTACCGACATTCGAAACTTTCTCTCTCGTCTCTCAATTATGCATGAATGTGTGTGCCAGTGTGTGTGAGTGTGTGCGACTGTTTGGGTAGGTGTATATTTAATTATGATGCCAATTAAATGGTGAAAGGTGAAGGAAAGAGTTCAGTGGTGTGGGGTTTAATATGGGACCCTTTTCCCCTTGTTCTTCGACCGGAAGGAAGTTTGCTTAATTAAGCGCGGCTTCCCTGCGCCGAATAAACTTTCTAATTAGAAAATTTGTTATACAAAAAACGAAACACCAAAAGGAGAAACCATCATAAGGCGTCTTTGCTGTACTGAACCCTCTCCAATCCTGTGTCCAATCCTATCCATCGCATCTTCAGTGACCATTAAAATAATGCAGTGATTTCTGAGGTCAGGACAGAATTATGCAGATGCTGGCTCAATCCACGCCCCTGGAAATCTGTTCATGAAAATATTTAACGGCTTGCACATTCTTGCACCTCTCACTGTGTGCACTCCTCACACCCAAATGGCGCACATGTGTGTGTGCGTATGTATATATGTGTGTGGCATACATATGTATTTACAGACAAACAAAAGGTATGAAAACATTCTTCGTTGCGGTTTTTCCCATTGTGCCTTTTTTGTTTAAAACATTTTCCGCTTTTTGGCCCGTTGCCGTTGGCCGTTGGCCGTTGGCGTTGCACATTTTTGGCATTCGCGCTTTGACAAGGCAGCACCACCCATACCACCCATACCACCTTATCTACCACCCGTCCACCCATATCCAAACCAAACCAAACCAAACCGATAGCCTTCTTCCTCATGGGCACCCTTGCATGGCTTTTCTGCATTACAGTATTTGTTTCCCCTCTCCCCCTCCCCACCCCTCCTCACCATTCCTGCGTCCCCAGGACTGACTGAATTCAATTCCTTTCATTTTCCGCCCCTTTTTTGCTTCGGTGTGTGCTGCCCTGCTGCTGCATTGGGTTTCTGGTCGAGCGGAAGGAATGCAGTGCCGGGCAGTTCTGTGTGGACAGGTATCTGCTGGGGGTCAAAAGGTCAACTAACGGGCTACTGGCGGCTCTGCCATCTCAGAGCTCTTCTTGGGCGTCTCCTGGGTTCAATGAATGATCACTTTGATTTGATTCCACAATACCGAAATCCATAAACTTCCATGCCTTTTGGTCAAGCAGATGCAAGACCGCTTTCTATATACTTAACGGAATAGTATATGTATGTATTAATGTATGTATATGTGGATACACTAGTGGGTAGATATATATATATATGTGGCTGGGATATTTGGCCGCAATCAACTGCGTCTAAGCCCGTGCGTCACCTACAGCAGCAACGGGCAGCAGTAGCAGGCAATCATCCTGCCACATTTGCGTACCATGTTGGCGTTGCACTTCTGCTGTGGTGGATCGGAGTGGGGATGGAGATGGAGATGGACTGGCCTTAGGGGTGGTGATAGGCATGCGGATGGCCCTATGGGAAGCCGAACAATGTTGGACATCGGTTTAAAACTGTCAGGCAAATCAAACTGAACTCTTAACGATTCGAGTCGAGCACGTATTCAATATGGTTTGTTAGTGCGGCCATCCAGGCTCTGACGTCATGGGTAACGGCAAAGCTATCGCCCAGAGGATGCATATGCTAGTGGGATGTCGGATGAGGCATGGGTTTTTGGTTGGTTTTTGTGTGTCGAGCAGAACAGAGTAGAGCAGAACAGAGCAGAGCAGAGCAGAGGCATGGTCCGAGGCAGAGGTCAGAGGTCCGAAATGCCGAATATTGATTTGAATCAATTAATTCGTGCGGTTGTCGCTGGAATTACTCCCTCGAATCTAATTAATTTTAATGCACGACTACACACACGCACACAGGACACACACATGTACATATACGTTGACAAAGCGAAAGAGAAGGATAAAACTAAAAATAGAGAGAGAGAGAGAAAGAGCGAGCGAGCGAGCGAGAGAAACATGAGGCGACACTTTGGGCAACGTTTTAGGCGCAAAAGCACGAAAATTTATATTGAAGTCGAATTATGCAATTTGCTACTAAATTGATTGCATTTGCACAGCTGCTTCTCACTCACTCACTCCTGCCATGTGCTTGTGTGCGTGGAACAGAGACAGAGAAAGGGAGAGCGACAGCCATGGAGTGTCCGTGTCCATGTCCGTGTTCGTGTTCGTGTCCTGGCTGCCGTCTGCCTGTTGTGTGTGCATGATTGAATTTCCTTTTAAAAATTATAAATAAATAATATACCCCGAAAAATTCGTAGCCATCCATTGAGTTTAGAAAACATTTTGTTTTCTGCGGTTCTCGGACCGCTTCCCTCCACAAAAATGTTCATTATGTGGCTGCTGAAGATTTGAAACTGCCACTGGAATTGACTGCCTCAAATCTGGAGAGCATTTACTCATACTACACTTTGAAGATAAACTATCGCAGTTCCCCCCATAACCCAACACACACACAACAAATGTAATAAAAATCTCTGAGTAAGAAAAGAAGAAAGTTCGAAAATGAATTTCTTGAAACCAGCAAATTTGAGCTGGAAATATAATCATCCTTCAAAGAAATATAATTTCAATGGCATTCAAGTTATAGGTATTTCCAAATCTTTATCCATCAACATCGATTGGTTAAGCTCAAGGGTCCTTTGTAGAGAACTAACATCGGAGGACAGGGCACCTTATAGAGCATTCCTCAGTCGGCCACACAAGCTAGTTTTCGGCAACTAATATTTCATTTGATATTAGATTTGGCATTTTTTTTTTGACTGGTTCTGGTATGCTCTCAATTGGGGAAAATAAAATCATATTTCATATTTAATAAAATGCATTCGCATGCATTATGATATTCATTATATTCCGGCATATTTGTATTATTTTCTGGCCGAAAGTGGCAGCAGTGGCACTGGCCCTGGCACTGGCAATGGCAACAAAAACAGCAGCAAACAACGACAAAATTCAAACATTTGACTATTCAAAGAACCCAAACCCATGCGATCCCATTCCAACCCGTCCGGATCTGACCCGACCCGAGGCCCCGATTTGACCACTCCGCACATTTTGGGCGAAGCACAAAGAGCGAAACGCGCTTACCACACAAAAGGCCAACACACACAGAAATGCACACATATATTTAGATATAGATATATGTAGATATATACATTTATATATATATATGTATGTATTCAGACCAAAACAAATATTGTTCTGGCCATGTTTTTGGGGCACACGCAGTGGGCGAGGGGAGGGGAGGGGAGGCGTTGCAGCGGCCAGAAATGATTTTGAGTTTGATTTTGATTTTTCGACAATTGCAATATAAATGCGATCATTTTAAAACAAAATGGCGTCCGCAGGAACAACACAGACCAGACACGCCGAGTGTGCGTGTGCGTGTGTGTGTGTGTGTGTGTGCCTGAGTGGGTAATACCAAAAGCAGAATGGAAAAAAAAATATTTGTACAACGAAAATTTTAATGTATGATATGATTTGAATAACATTTCTGATGCCACGCGGGACCCCAGCGGAGGGGTGCCCTGCCTGTCCCACCATGAAATGATTTGAAATCGTTTTGCGGTTTTTACGAGTTGCAAATCATTTTAATTAAAATATCAAAATTAGAAAATGGAAAATGATTACATTATTCATTAGTTTTCATTACGCATGTTTATTTATTAGCAGCAACAACAGAGGGAAAAGGTCAGCGCATAACACGGGAGGCGAGTGCCGGGGAACGAGAGCCCAGGGCCTAGGCTGAAGGAGAATCTGGGATACACTTCGAGGTAGAGTTATATATGGCAGAACCTAGCAACTGTACGAGTCCATGTGGGAGTTGGTGGATTCAGTATTCATCTGTAAGTCCTCTTAAGATCTGTCTCTTATTTTTCGCTTCATTTTACTCCCTGTGGCTCCATCTAGCAGGCAAAATATCCTGCGAATCGCGAAGAAAAAATCCAAGGAAAAGGGGGAAAGATATGTTAATAAGCACGCAAAGCTTGCGAAAGTTTTCTTAAGAAAAATGCCAGCGAAAAAGAAATTTTCCAACGGAAGCGTCTCAAGAAACTTCGGGGTTGTCTGCTCCTTCTCTCAAGGCGCACACACGCACTGGTGTGTGCTTGTGAGTGTGTGGGTGAGAGTCTGCGCAGAACCCTCTCGGAACTTAGACATTCACCCCCTTTGGAGTACGCTGCCATGGGTCCCGTCTTCCGAGTCCAAGTCCAAGTCCACGACCAAGACCAAGACACTGCTCCGTCAGAAGGCAGGGCGAAACTTTTTGGCGTTTTGGCGCTCCGTGGGCCTCCGTTTGTTGTTGTTGTTGTTTTCAGGATATTTTTTCTTTGGCTTCTGGATTTTTTCAGCAGCTGTTTCAGACCCAAGACGCCAGATGGCGCCAGGCCAAAAGCTTTTGGATGGCCTTACTTTTCGCTGAAGTCTTGGATTTTTTTTAGATTTCGATGAGTTTTGCGCTAGTCAAATTATGAATAATTCTTTATTGATAGCTGCCATCAATATATTGAGACACACATGGCACACACATACACTTACGCAGTCGCACTCTGGCTAAGGGTAAGTCGACCCCGACACACACACAGACCCACACACACACACGGAGAGCGGACAGAGGCAGGCGTAAGGCATTTCGACCAATTATAAGTTGTGGTTAACCGCAACATTTATTCAAGAAAATGCTCGACACGGTCCCGACACGAGTGCGAGCGGGATGTGCGTATGGATATGGCCCAGTGACAGAGCGAGAGAGCGAGAGGGTGGGCGAACGAGAACGAGAACGAGAACGAGCCAAGGCATTGGGTAGGCGATGAGGTGGTGACGCATTTCTTTTGGGGGTTGTGTGGAAGACAGGTCCACGGAGACATTTACGGCAAGTGGTGAAATTTTAAGAATTTCGAATGATTTTCCCTTTTTTTAGTAGTTTCTTTTTGAGCAAAAAAAGGGGAAAAACAGTGGTATTTTTAAAGATTGGTATTCAGTTAACGAAGCAAATGAATACAAAACACTACAAAATCTAGGACGAATATATATATAAAGTTCTCCATTAAACGAATTCTTAAGAACATAACCTTACAAGAACTAACAGCCTGGATTAACCCACCATAAACTGGTTACAAATTAACCAAAGAGAACCTCACAATTCCTTGACGTCGTTGACGAATTCTTTTCTCAAGATCAATTAAATTTCGGAAAAAAAATCTTGTAATACAAAATATATATAATCTTTAAAATATCACCTGGTGACTTCTTTTCGTTGGTTTTCTTCCAAAGGTTTTTGCATTGAAAAAGTCTTTTCAGAACGAGATCCACAATGTACAATGTCTACCTCTGCTTGGAGCTATTTGGAATAGCCTTTATTCCATTTATTCATTGTTGCCTGGTGTCATCCATTCATCTAGTCACCGTCTGCTTTCCATTATCCTTCATCTTACACCATTTCCACATTAGAACTTTCCTTTCCCTCTCATACACTCCACATGCCTCACAGGATCCACCAGCCACTATCCAGCATCCAGCAAGAGGAGCCCTGCTTCGGAATTAATAGTTTTCCAAGCTGAAACGAATCGCCTTTCAAGTCGCTAACCGCCGACAATATGTTGGACCAACGGCAGACAGCGAGGACTGGGAGGACTGGGAGGGGGGAGCTTTAAGTAAAGGACTTTACCATCTCTCTCTCTGTCTTTCTCTGCGCACCACACAACCATCCCATCCAACCACATCGCAGTGCTTCTAGTGAGGAGACAACAACGGAGCTGGAGCTGTGACATTAGTTTAACGCCAAAATCCATTAAAAATCCATACTAATATATGTCAGGGGCTAAGGCAGCGAGTGCCACAGCGCATAATGAGTGACGAGGTGGTTGAGGGAGGGCTGATGGTGGTGCAGAGCTGACAGCTTAAAAGAAGATACCACACACACACATACACATGCACACATGCACATACACATACACTTTGTGTGCTGTCTTTGCACTTTCCCCATCTAACATTGTTCGCTTTTCCGCTTTTTACACTTTACCTTTTGGCTTAGCAACGGAACGACGTCGATTTTTCAAAGCCATCCCATCACCCTCTGTCCCGGCCCTGTGGCCACGCGGCGCTAATGAAAACTACCCAGCACTATCCCACCCCTTCTTCAAGAGACACTGGCACCAGCACTCGCAAGCCAGAAAACAAAACAAAAAGTAAGTAAGAGTGCTCCACGAAGGACCCAACAGATCCATTTCAAATTGATCCTAATTATTCAAATATTCTAATTAGTGTAATACCAAAATCTATTTCATACGTTTCTCGTACAAAAAAAAAACCAAATGAATATCCATATAGATTCTGGTGCTTTCTACTGCATCCGTTAAACATGATTACACTGCTTTCTACTTCATTCTACTGCTTTCTTCAGAACAGATTATACTGCTTTTGCACTGCATTCTTCAGTCCAACAAGCAGAACATCTAAAAGTTTGCTTCTTCTTGAACAGTTCTTCCATTGCTTGCTTTGCCATTCAACATGCGATTCTACTGCTTGTTTGCGCACTGCTTCTACTACTGCTTTCTACTCGACCATATGTATGATAGCTCTTCTTTCATCATGCAAATACCAGAGACAAGTGAAACAAATGTTGTTGGAGAGGTTCCATCTTAGAGCTTATGAAAGAAATTTCTGTCAAATACGGTCTAATCTTCAGAAATCAACCTTCTATGGTCTTCGGGATCGACACAGAGATGATAATTTAATTGGTTCTTCTTCTTTTTGCATAAATTTAAATCTCACTTAAAGCAGCTCCAAGGACGACCCGACACTAAGAATTTGTCTAGCTCTTTCAACATTGGCAGGGTTTTTTGTTTTTTGTTTTGTTCTCTTCATTTTGTCTTGTTATTGATTTTATGAAATTTGTATTAATAAACATTCGTGGCAGATTCCAAAGCCATTCCCTTACCCAGCGACCATCCCACGAGATTGAATGCAGAGCGGAATTTTTTAATACAAAACGCCAGCGAAAGAGCGAAAGCTAAAGCTGTTGCTGAAACTGAAACTGAAGCCGGAGCTCATCGCAAAATTACTACAAAATTTAGCAAAACAAAAAAAAGGCTCCACAAATCAACGTAATTAAATGCCCAAGGAGCAGTCGTGGCTCCTGGCGGATGGGGAAGGGGAATGGGATGCTGGCTAGGGTTGACGGTTGCCTGGGAAGAAGGAGGGCGGAGAGGAAGCAAAATCCCGAGAAAACCGTCAGCAATTAAAATGGCGCTTGGTCCGTCAGCCAAAAGACTTCAAAAAATGCCAAAAAGTTCAAATACTAATGAATTATCCTTTATTAGGATAATGTATGATGTGGTTCGTGAAGAGTTTGCCGTTTCGTCGTTCCGCCTTTGCCCTCTCCACTACTCCTCTACTCTTCATCTACTTGTCATCTACTATGAGGGGTGCGCAAGGAAAAGACGGCAACGAGGTGGAGGGGGAGCGGTTAGCGGGGATAGACGAGTCCAAAAGTCGGAAAAAGGTTCATGGCGAGTTTTTGCCAGACTTTTCCCCTTAGCAAATAGCCGAAGAGCACCCGAGTACATTCACTACCTCAGGGATTTAGTAACATATGGAATATTTGTGTTCCCTTTTTGCAGGAAAGTAAACAACAACAAGAGAGTGAATCGGAATTCTCCGAATTGGAAAAGCCTCTGGAACAATACCTATTTCAACTTTTCTGTAATGTTTAAGAACCGTTCTTCATATTTAAAGTTATTGGGAATTCTTGAGGTGAGGTTAAGGTATCGGAAATTCGTTACTTTTTAGCGGGGATTTGTTGGGCTGCTGGCCTGGTCCTCTGCCTAGATGGGCTTGGGCTCTGGAAGAGGTGGCGCGGCAGCCGGGGCCCTAGGCATGGGGTGGGCGGTGTTTGCTTAAGAGGCTGGCAAGCTGCGGCTGGAAGCTGTTGGCAATTTATGAAAAGAGCCAAATTAATCAGACTAATAACGAAAACACGCCGAAGAGCCGAAGAAAAGGCGTCTAGGCAATAGAAATGACCGAAACAGGGGGAACGAGTACGAGAAAAGAAGCGCGCAAGAGAAAGAGAAAAGGGCAAACAAGAAGAAACTGCGGGGAAAACTTATGCAAAGTTTTCTTAATGAAAAGATTTACGATGGCAATACTCAAAATTAGCAAAAACTGAGGTTGTGGTAAACAATAAACGGCCTGGGGGTGTTGGACGACAGGGAAGGGAAACTTGGAAGGGAAATGCTTATAAACTTTTTACTACTTGGCGAGCGCATGGCGGTTGCCAGAAAGGAAAACTTTTAAGAAATGTTGCAGTGGAGAAAATATGCCAAACATGAGCCGAATGGAACGCCGGAGCAGCCAGCCAGGATGCTGGTCAGGACATCATCCAGCCAGTCCAGGCCAGTCCAAGGAATGGACTTCTGCATCAGATCTTCTGCCCGCCCGCTCTTTGGACAAACCCAATTAGTGCGTAGTCCAATTTGTGGCTCTGGCTACGGACAGAAAAATGTACAATTCTTGAACACTAAATCAAATTAACAAACTCTACTCGATTGCCATGGAAACATGGAAATCAGCTCCTGCTGCCATTCCCCCTGCTCCTGCTGCTTGTGGCCAAGGCTTAGACATTAACAATCGGAATCCACAAGCTTCGATGTCAGTGTGGACTCGACTGGACTGGACTGGATTGGATTGGATTGTTGACCAGAGGTATTTCTTTTGTTCAAATTGACTCGCATAGATTTATTAAAATATTTCGCATGAGAGAACCCTGATGCTGCTGACGATGCCAAGCCATGGGCTAACGATGAGCTCAGGTGCTGCAGATCAATCAAGTGGAAGTACATACACTTGTCTGGGTGTCAGGGATGTCAATTTGAATAAATTTTGTAATTTTACCAATATGAAAAGCATATATATTTTCTATCATTATGAAACCATGTTCATGGAGAATGTTTAGGCTATTCTCTATAAAAACAATGACCTGCAGACATCTGTAACCATAATTTTAAAGTGTTCTCGTTTGACCAAAAGCAAACCAATGTGCCACCTAGTGACTAGTGCTCTAATTATAGTTACAATTACTATACAAGCCCCTTGCTTGAAGCCCTAAGATAAATAAAAATACCGCACAAATATCGTATCGATTAAGATGGTTGCCTAATAAAATGTAGTTCAGGATTATGGAACGCTGCCTTCGATCCAATGATTGTTCCTCCATTTATCTTTTCCAAATGCTTCATTTCGTTCCGCTCGTATTGATTCGGTGCCAAATGCCGAACGTTCAGGCCAAGAATCTACAGCAGGGCCTTTTGAAGGAGGCCAAAACAACAAGTCAAAGGGTTTTTGGTCGCCACGAAAACCGACAAAAGGAAATGAGTTTGAAAAAGGAAAATATGAAAAAGACAACCGCGTCGACGACGGCGACATTTAAAGCGTGACGAGTCGACCATGCCATGCCCACACACCCGAAACTCATCCACATCCCCAGCCTCATGGCATCCTCATGGATCCCATATCCCGGCTTAGACTGCTGGCTGCTGCTATGCAAATATTTGGCTGCTGCTGCCTTCTCCTATTCTTGCCCAGGCCCAGGACCAGGCCCAGAGGCGCTGGCTCCAGCTCCAGCTACAGCTCTTGGGCTCCTGACTGCTCCCGACTGCTGGCGCTGTTGCTCCTTCATCATCATCTGCTGCTGCTGCTGCTGATTCTGCTTCTAGTGCTGGTCCTGGTGCTAATGCTCGTGCTATTCCTTGTCTGGCTGCTCGTTTCAGCATTTCTTTTTTCCGCCTTTGCTGCTGCCGCTGTTGTTGTTGTTCTTGTTTTTTGGTATTTTGTTCTGCTCGAGTTTTTACCGCCAACACAAGATTTAATTAAACCAAAGACTTGATTTATGAACGAAAGGATTCGATGTCCGGGGCCGCCGTATTCAGCCCTCGGGTTCCGGGTTCCGGGATCCGGGAACCGGGGGTTTGGGTTCGTGCTTGGGTTGAAAAATGTCGAGCAAATGGGGCGCACAGACGGAGGCCGAGAGCACGGCTGCTGAAAAGGAGTTGAGCCGGCCAAGGAATAAGCACGGAAGTCGGCGGGAGCAAGTCTCTCCATTTCCCTCATATTGTTTTTGTAATAATGATTTGGCGTGCAGGATGGAGGAGTGGAGGGCACAGCAGCTGAACGGGCCGTTAAAAGCGTTCACAGCATTACACCATACAACATACAGCATACAACATATAAAGAATTGTTTTCCATCCAGGCACAACCATACAACCATCCAACCCCAACCTCCAATCCGATCCATCGCTGGAAACATTTTCTATTGTTTTAACCCTTTTTTTTCGGGTGTATGGGTGGCCCTTCTTGTTGTATTTTTTATATTCCTGCCGCCGCTGCTCGTGCGGAAGTGGAAGTGGGATTGTGGCCATTGCCTCGGGCATCGATTTAAACTTAAAACAAGAACGACAACAACAACATCGATACAAGTATTACATTCAATTGAATTTACGCTGCAGAAAATTGTGAAAACTCAGACTTAAAGCAGCAGCAGAGGAAAAGCGAGGCGGCGACGGGCAGCCATCGAAGATGAAGAGTCTGGCCAAGTGGAAGAAAACTAAGTGAAAACGAAGACTGGTTGATCTTCTTGAAGGGGAGACATTCGAGACAAGTTGAGCGGCAGCTGAAGAGCCAAATGAACTTAAATTTGCTGAAGAATATTAATAAAATATCGATAAAGTTGTCTCAAAAAAGAGCCTTTACAAAGCACATATATAAAGCCTTTTATTAACACTTTTTCATTTATAATTGTGAAGTATATACCATTATCTCTCAGGCTTTGAAAATTAGTACTTTAAGGAAACCAGCTACTTTTCCTTACCGACTTGTATTTTATTGGCCCTATTCCTTCCACCTTTAATCAGCCATCAACCAAAAAACTGCCCCACTAATCGAGGGCTTGAAACAGTTAGGAGCTCTTAAACACAGGTAAAGCCATATCGGGCCTAAAAATTGAGAGACGGGCAAAGAGAGACCAAACTCATTTGATCCATTCTGGATACAAAGTGATAATGCGATAGCAACGTATCTGCACGGATCTGGAAGATTATATGGTACCCAGCATCGTCAGCGAGGGATAGACCTGTATCAAGGATAATGGATAGCATAGACACAGGCAGATCAAGAGCTGATCTTTCTCCTCTGGTCAGGATATAAAGTGTTAGCTCTTTAATGGCTTTAAAATGAAGCCCAAAACAGAAGAGCAGTAGGGTCAGCCTCCCTTTCACGAATAAAATGTTTTATTTAGTTAGATATAAGTTTACTTTAGCTCTAATTTGTGCCCTCATTGTAAAACCTTCTAGAACTGAGTAACAAATACGTATGGTATACATTATTCATGGCGTTTACTCCCAAGTTTAGACCCCAGCCCTGACAAGTGGCACATACATAGTTGGGTGGGAGAGGGTCAAGGGATTGGTGAGGGGAGGGGGGCTGACTTGTTGACCAATTGTGTGAATTATGTGCCAAGTGGCCTGTCTGGCATATCAAACAAATCGTCCTGCCATCCGAAATCCGAGATCCCGAGTCGAAATCGAGGCGCCAATCGCGGCCGGCAATTGAAGAAAATTAATCAAAGCGCCAAAGGGCTCCCCGAAGGCGGTGGAGGGCCTGACGGCGAGGCCTGGGGCGAAAATGATTTATGTGCGAGCAAATAATTTGGACATAAAGGTAACAAATTCTTTGATAATCATAAATCACAACAACACCGCTAGGCATTCATCTCTCTCTCTCTCTCTGTCTCTCTCTTCCTGGCACGCACACACACACACACACACACAAACCGCACATTGGAGCGTAAGAAAGATAAATGATATTAAATATAGTAGCTGGAGACGCCTGTCCCCTGTACGCCATCCCATCCAAGACCGGTCCCGGCTCAGGGCTCAAGGCCTGGCAAAGTAGTTGACCGGACTAATGTGTGAAACATTTCATTTCGTTGCCAGGAGGAGAAACAAATTGCCTATTGAATGATTAAAGGCCCGCAACGCAACGGAGGCAGTGATGGCAGCGACACTGGCAACCGATGGCCAAGAGACGGGCATGGGTTCGAGAAGGGCTAGAGATGGTCCAAGGCGCACAATGGCAACTGGGAGTCACGCCCAGGGCAACAGTGTTGATATTGAAACTGGTTCCCTCATGGGTCAAGTTAAGAATTATGGGTATTACAGAAGGGCTAAGTTTGTTTGACTGGCATGTCCCTCTTTTACCCAGACTAGAGGAGTCTGGAATTCTGAGAAATCGCGCTGATATACATACAATAGGTATATAGTTTTTGTATATAATAGAGAAATATTCTCTATTCCAATCCAGTCGACAATCACGAGTCGAACTCCATGCTGAAAAGTCGCTACAACCATCGTGTCACGAGCACAGGCCCATCCCTGGGATCATCCTCGATTGTGAACAGGACTTGTCCTCTATCGCCTTTCATTTTGGGATTCGCGTGCGTACATCATAAATCATCGGGACTGGCCTGGCCTGTTCTCTTGGCCAGCCTCAGAACATATGAATTAGAAATTGTTACGCAGCCCTCCAGCCCTGACAGAGGAGGGTGGAGATGTTGGCCAGGGACTGGTCTTGGGTGGGGGGCCTGAGATGCCTGTCAACGGCATTGTCGCTGCCAGGACGTGTTGACGTGCATGAAATTCTTACGGTAAAGGATTTCATTTCATTTCATTCGTCTTTCGTTTCATTTGACTCTCGCTCGCCTGCCGCACGACTGATTCAGGCCAAAAGGAAAGGGTTACCAGCCCCAGCTCCGAGCCCAGCCGCATTGACTCACGTATATATTTTATCTATAATTTTCACAGCAAACCTTTTGGGGCCAAGAACTTGCCAGGCTTGCCACCGCACTCCTTGCCCCATGCCTCATTCCCTGATTTTTAATTTCTACCCCACTCTCTCCTTGGGCCCTGTTTATTAGTCTGCGTTTGGCGGCTGCTCCTTGGCCATAAATCCTGCAACGTGTCTTGCATTCAATTTCTCGTTTCAGTCTCTCCACACTTCCCCACTGCTCTCCACATTGTTTCGTTTCGTTTGTTTTACTGTCAAAGATTACGCGGGACTTTAAGTGCTCTACAAGGTTCGCCTGGTCCTTGGCCTTGTCCTATGCTCTTTGTCCTCGAGGTCGGACCAAAATGTGCGCTCCCGAAATCAAGCCAGAATATGCTCCACAAGAGCTCAGGCCTGAGGCATCAGCACTGGCAAATTTCCTTTTTTATGTGCGTGTAGTTGTTGTCTTTTTTAATTTTAACCAGCAATTTTTTAAAACCTTTGTCTGCCGCTGGTTGGCAAGAGTTCCTTAATGCCTGCACTGGATGGGAATTTTACAAATTACATACATAATACACATTTAGATATACATATGTACATATGTATATACATATAAATACATATACATTTAGATATAGATGTATGTATATACCAAATATACCGCCTCAATTTCCTGAGGAAGCTTCAATTTTCGCACACTCGGAACCGAGATTTGTACAGCTGTCCGCCGAATTCTTGACTTCTTCTTCTTCTTGACTTCAGGGCTTCAGGGTAAACAGGCCAAGCTACCGATTGGTCCCACTGTGGCGCCACAGACTGACCATATTCAGAAAATCGTAGCCGGCCAGGCTTCTGTTCGTTGCAGTCTTGCTGCGACTGGTTCTCGGCGATCTCGGAGTATCTTCGGACTTCATTGAAACCACGAGAGCTGACGGTTCCATGTTCGCGACGGTCTTCAGCACGTCACTAGTCTGAGGATCGTTTTGCGCACTAGATTTGTTCCCGCGGAGTTGGAATGCAGCACATAGTGTCGGTAAAGGGCCGACAAATTGCTGAATTTCTTCTAGAAATTTTATAATGTGATAACTATTTCTAATTGTTTCTATCATCCCGTTTTATACGAATTAAAAACAGTTTTATATCGCACGACATAAGGCGCCAAATCAATAAAAAAAAACAATCATCGCTTTGCAACATTGAAATGCCGCGAACAGCTGATCGTCAGCTTATCAATCGATGCTGCTATTATTTTGTGCATTTTTTTAGTATATATCTACTCGGTATGATATCGCAGCTAGCTTTATTTCGTCGCCATCTTGAAATACCAGACGGAATGTCAAATCTTTCAAGCCTATCGATAACTCCTTACATTTTTTCCTGACCGACACGTCGAATCGTTTCTGACAAAGTAAAATACTTCCATTTCTGATTGAAAACATATATTTTTTCGCGTTATTTCTCGGGAAGTTGTAAACTGATCATCCATCTACGCAATCATGTCGGACAAAACACCGAATCCTAATTGGGCTCATGTGCTCAGCGACAGCCGTGAAATGCCGTCTTCTGCTGCCACAGCTGCAGATGCAGATGATGCTGCCGAGGAGTCTCCTGTCTCCTCTGAGTGGGTAGACGATTTTGTAGCAGACGATGACTTTGAGGAAAGCGATGAAATGGAGGACTTTGAAAACGGCTCTCTCGTTTATGTCCCGCCAATTGAACCACCGAAATTTCAGCCGAATACGTTTCTCCCCATTCAACAAGAGCCAACAAGCTGGCAGAACGGCCAGCCGCTACACAAGCCGATTCCACATTACGCTGTTCAACCAGAACTTTTACCGCTCCAGGCTCCACCAAGCGCACTGCCACCACAGGCAGAAGCACAGGAAGCTCCACAGGAAGCATCATCAGACCCAGAGATCTTACCACTGACGAGCCTTGACTCAAATGTTCTGCATAAGCGCTTTCCATCACAGAACCCTATGCAGCAGCAGACTTGCATGCTGCAGGGCGCCATGCCCCAAGCTTGGCGAAGTGGCCTGTCCAGTGCCTTCGTTTCATATCGCCCAACTGGTAAGTGAAATCATCTTGGACCGTGGCTCCTTAAACAGTTCCGTCTTATTCCGTCCACCAGCTGACCCCGAGAACGATCCCTCAGGAGCACAAGCACTGGAAAGCTTGGTACACCGTCAGCCGACAGGTGTGCTGAGTGGCCGCGGACACGGAGGCACACACGCAGACGGTCGCGGACGCGGACGCGCACGCGGACACGGACACGGAGACACATTGCGGGACCTGGCTCCCACTGGAGGGACACAGTCCATGGTAGGGCAGGATGTGGGTGTGTTGCCCGGGACACGCCATGACGATAACGCACCAGGGCCACTGCTGGACCTTAATCCTGAGTTCCTTGAAAGTCCCGAACCACTACGTTCCACATTATTTTCACAGTTTTGGCAAGAGTAGCCATACCTGCCCGATTGTATCTGTCGGCTGGGAAGAAAGTCTTTGTTGCAATGGAAGCAGAACATACAAAGGTACACAAATGAACTGGACAGCAGCACTGTATCCACTGCCTGTCCCCGACCTATATGTACACCATCTTAAACATCACTTGCTCATCTAAAACAATGTTTCTTTCCCACAGACGAAGCACGACTCAAGCCAGCTGACGGGGACCACGGCCACAGGAGATGGGTATTTTTTCCGCTCGAACAACACACATATCACACATACACCATTCTATTTTTTAAAAAACTAGACTTAACAATACACTCATGGTATCAGTTCAAAATTATATAAAAGTTTCGCATACAAGACAAGACACAGAATCGATTGAACAAAAAAGAATTGTAATTTCTGAAAAATTATAATGATTCAATGAAAATATATTTTTCCATACATACATCCGACAACATCCTGATAAATGTACAAACAATCCATTAAATCGAATATGCTACGCATATATTCTGCGAAAGAAGTTATTACTTTTAAATTATATTTAGACCTTTAAATGATGGAATATCTAAGTATGTTTCTTTCTCGTAGAAAACAGTTTTCTCTATGCATACATATGTATACCTACTTATATGATATATGTGTGCATAATATTATAAAAGTTTTCTTGTTTTTTTAGTTTTACATAAATCTTTATAGTATACTCGATTGAGACATATGTAACCCAATTTGTTCTCCATTTTGATATCTGTATGAACTTACTTGAATTATTCCTTCATCTGTATACATATAGGACCAATAGAACTAGAACAGTTTGGGTGGGTATATACCCATACAGACCAAATGCAATGCCAATACTTGTAAATGTGGATGTACATATCAATTTTAAGAATGATATAGAATCGAATCGTGATAGTAATGATTTATTCTGTCATTTAATTCGCCTCAAAGTGTGATAATTCTAGATAAATCATTGGCTAATGTTTTCCGATACTTTCTTGACATTCCGCAGACTGATATGCTGCCTGCCTGAAAACCTTGAACTGAACCTATTGTCTGAGAACCAATGAAATATAAGACTATGGAAGAATCTATACCCATCGTGCCACATTACATATGGTTTTGCTGATATAATAACACTCTGTTAGACCATCTGAGAGGGAAAATAAGTGTCGAAGCGAGTGTCGAGTGTCGAAGGTCTCGTCTCCCAAGATCTGTAATTCCATACGTATTCAGATGTGATCTGAACTCTCCCTCTACCTCTTCCACTCTCATCTAACAGAAAAAATGGTAAAATCTAAAGCTAGTTACGTAATGTAGGCATTTAAGATAATACCCCCGACATCCGGCTGCCACATCGAGGGCATTTGATTAGTCAACAAGCCACGGCCCCGCCAAGTCCAGGCCCAAAATCTATCCAATCAATACGAAAAAATCTTGAGAGCAAACTCAGCGCCAAATGAATTATTTATTTGGATTTATTTGAGGCCGAGTAAAACAAATGACCCAAGCCAACAACAATCGCCGGCCGCCTACCAGAAACATTAGAGGGAAAGCCATACGCTTGCTCCTGTTGCTCCCCACGCCCCCCACACACACATACGGACGCACAGGAAAATAATCGAGAGAAAAAAAAAGATACGGGGATAGAAACCGGACGGAGAGTGGAGAGCTGCAGAGCTGACAACAAAGCGAAAGTGGCATAAATAAATAAAGAGCAAAACACAAAGCATATTAGGCTAAGCTACTTGCGATTTCCGTTGCACGTCCGTCCTGCTATAAAAATGCGGAAGCTGATTAGCCAGCCCGGCCCCAGAACCACCCACAAAAACCACCTTCGTCCCCACCGACTCACCGACTCACCAACCCCAACCCCAAACACCATAGCCAAGGAAAAAATGAACTCCGTGGCAATCTTGGATAGACGGCGGCGAACCATTCAGCAGACCCTTGGACCCCAGACCGGGGGTGGTTGGATTTTATGAGGCACGAAAATTTACAACGCCTCTGGGGTTGTCTTCAGACCCAAGACCAGCCAAAAAAAGAAAGAAAAAAATAACAACGATGAAGACTGTATAAAAACGAAGAAAAGAAAGAAGTTGCCAAGTCTCATAATCGAAATTGGTCACAGGTGGCCCCAAGCTCAAGTTGACCAATACCCGGACAGCCCTAGGACCTGGACCGGGACCGGGACCGGTCCCGGGACTGGGACAGGAACTGAGCTTATTGAAATTAAATGTGCTGGCCAGCAGATAATACCCATTTAAGGCGTGTTTAGTTAACTTGAGTTTGATTTGGGTGACCGTGACCCCTCGCCGGGTGTCCCATCGGAGGTAATTTATTGTGAAACTGAAGCTATTCTCAGGACATTCGATTAGAGATTGGAGTAGGAGCGAACGATAAGGAGGGTTGGAAGGGGGGGTTGTCTTCTCAATCAAACGCCCACTCTCTATCGCCTCTACTTCTGGCCACGTAAATTAAGAAAAATTACCAAGGCCTTCCTTTTGGGGCAACCTCCTCAGACGAGACGAATGTGTCAACTCAAGACAACATAACATCGCCTCGCTGCTGGCCCTCTGCGTTTTATTTGGACTAAATTTTTAATCAAATCAAATGACAGAAATCATTAATTTTGCTTCAGCTAGACATTTGGACCATTTCTCAAAAAAAAAAAAACCAAAAAAAACTAGAATGAAAAGAAGGAAGAAGACAACAGAGCAAAATATTTTCTATTTGCATGCTTAAAATCTTAAAGTATTCATTGAGCCAGAATCTACTAGGGGGATTCATTGAACTTCTGGATCTATTTTAGTCCCCTTTCCACTACTTCTTATACAAGAATGGTATTCCTTTCTTGAATCGCAAGATTCAAGATCTCAAAACGCTCTAGGCTATTTCTTATCGTGCTCTCTATATGGAACAGGGCCGTCCATCTATCATGAGCAGATAATCTGTGACAGCCACCAGCTGACTCATCCCGTGAGGGGAAGGAAGGGGGAACTGATCCTGGCAGCAGCCCACTCCATCGTCCTGTGCTAGCAAGTCATCTATCACAGGGAGCTGATCTTTAATTATTTGAACGATTCAATTGACATTTGTAATAGTTTTTGCCTTGCCCAACTCCCACATCATTTTGGGAGCTGGAAACATGTGTCCCTGACACAACATGGGAGCTGCCCTGCCCTGCCCTGCCCTGCCCACCGAGGGCTAGTTGGATAGGACGGATGCTGACGAGCGGACATTGATAAATCACATATGGATGTGCGCTTGAGGTTGGGCGTTGGACGTTGGGCGTTGGGCCATGGGGCTATGGCTGTACAAACGTATACGTTCCGCTGTTGTTATTTCTTTCCACTTTTTCAGATGTTTCGAAAACGCGACGTTGCAAACAAACCGGCAACCGAGCGACCGACCGACCAGTCAACCAACCCCGCCGTAGTCGCAACCCCCAAACCCCAACCCCCCACACTAGCGGCCCAAAGTGCACACGCTTTTCTGCAGCGACATCAAATTACGAACTCATTATTGTTAGCGACGACAATGGGGTACCGGTACTAGGGTTTTCTGGGATACACGTACCCATCTCACTCTCTATCTCTCCCTACTTCTCCCGTAGCTGGACAGGAACTCGGTTTCTGGAACTGGGGACTGGGAACTGGGGACTGGGAACTTGGGACTGGGGACTGGCGACTGGTTCCTGGGTTCTGTTGGTGTTTGCATTTACCGAAAAATACTTGAATGAAAGCAGGGACAGGGACCCGGTCGCGTCCCCGTTCCCGTGTCCGTGCCCGGGATGAGGGTATTTGTTGACGTTGATAGCGAGCTATGCGCGAATGAGCTGGTGTTTTTTCTCTCTCTCTCTTTTCAATCTCTCCCTCTATTTCTCTATTTCGCTCTGTTGCTGTGTAAGCGAGGGCAAACGACACCGAGAAACGAAAACCCACATCAAACTGACCAAAATGCATGGAATGCCTATGAAAATTGTAAAGCGTTGTTGCATTGTTGGCAGCGCCGTATAGCGTTGTGCACCCTTTCAACACTCGGCGATGACCCCCGCAGTGGTGCACACTGCACACAACCCGACGCCCCCCTCCCCTCCCACGATGACCCCGTAGCGCTCATTAAATGACACTCACAGGGAAGGCGGACAGAAATTGCATGCTATAATGCACACAGGGCTTCACAAGCTACGCGAGCTGCATTCTGCATAGAGGCAGAGGCAGAGGCATATCACAAGAGGCGTGGCATTGCATAATTTTAGTTTTTCCATTGGAGGCGCTAAAAAGCCAGAGAGGCGACCCATGGGTCCCTGCCGCCTGCTGCCTGCTGCCTACTGACTGCCGCCTGCCCGTGCCCCTCATTCGCTCGTTCATCAACATATTTGCCCTGTTTCTGTTGTCACACGCAGAGCTCGGAGGGGGCTTGGGAGGTGGCTTGGGAGGTGGCTGCTTTGTTTTACTTTTGGCCAGGCCAGGCCACGCCCCCACCCCCCGCCTCCTGGCCTCTCTGTCTATAAGTTTATGTGTTGTTTCCACAGAATCGGGGCATAGTGTATAAATGAGCCACCGATAACATTTGATGGAGCTCAATTATGTGCATATATAAAATATAAATATATAAGAATCCACAGGCGAGGAGTGCATTAATTATACGACATAACTTTGTAGAACTAGGAATACTAAAATAGGCAAAAAAATCAATTGATATTATTCTAATAGTTTTATATAATACTATATTGGTAATAGTATATTCTATATTGAGGGTCCAACTGAAAGAAATGGCATCCTTTATCCCATCCATTGGATCATTGAAAGTTTTATTTAAATTCTTTTCTTGCTTGAATTTTCAGAAATCTGCATTCAATGCCATAAAATATGGAGTTAAACCCGAGAATTCGCTTGGGTATGCTACATATATGTCGATTAAGGAGGATTGAATTGAGGATTAAGGAACTGTTTATCTAAGGATCCTTCCATTAATCCTGAAAGGGGGTTTCATTGCGCGATTTGTGTACATATATCTTTCTCCCCTCTGGTTAGGGTATTTCTTACTGCTACTATAAGTATTGTATGTTCCTGCTTTAGTTTTTGTTTTTATCATGAGAGAGAGTGGGCGTGGAGATGGGCAGAATGTGGCACGAGCACGAGGGAATTTTCGTCTAACGTATTTCGTTTTTCGTATTTGCGAAAAACCGTGAAAATTACATGCCGCTGACGCAGCGGCGCCGTCACTCATGACCTGCCTTCCCATGTCCTCTCTCCCGCTCTCCCAACATTTTGGCTGCACTTTTATTTCTGCCGAATTTCAGGAGGAAGCCGTGTGTTTTATTCTCCCCCGCCTCCTCGCGCCACCTCTCTCACTCTCTCTCTATCGCACTCGCTCTGGCTCCGGCTCCATCTCTACCCGTCTCTCTCTCTGCTGATACGGCACGAAGTTGTCGCTGACCGCAACATCGCATGTTGTAGGTGCGCCAATGACGCTGATTTTGTTCCTGCTCTCGCTGCTGGGGCTACACATTATTAACAGTTCCTGTGACAAAGCCCCACTGAAGTGGGGCTCCAGCTTCAGCTTCAGCTACGGCTGCGGCTCGGCTCGGCTCGGGGTACAGCACAGGGTGGCGTCCCAGGTCGCAGGTCGTGGGTCGCAGGTCGCGGGTAGTGGATCATGGGTGGTCGGGGCGCGCCACCTGTCATGTTGCAGGCAAACGGGGCGACGCTGTCGTTTCGATGTCCTTTGCCGGCCGTTCGCTGTCCAACAAAATGTTTTGTGGTTCCCGTTGCCGTTACGAAGTTTGTGACGCCGCCGGCTGGTTGTTGTTTATTCTGGCTTCTAGAAACTGCGCCACTGACATCCCCATCCTCCACTCATTCCATATACAATACCTCCTTTAATACGAGTCCGGCTACGCGCGCGAGAGAGAGAGAGAGAGAGAGATAGCACAATTGTGTGTACGTTTATGTGAAATTGAGAAAATCTCATGTGTTTTCCTGGGCTTTTTTCCGTGGTCTTTGGAAGTGCCCTTTAAGTGTGTGCGTGGAACCGCTGAAAGTCAAGAGATTGTTGCGGATGCCAGTGCCAGCCACACCATATTAGTGCTGGGTCGTTCATGAACGAACTATTCATGGAAGTGAACGAACTGAATAAGTTCATCTTATTCGTTCTTTTCGTTCATCGTTCTTTTTTGTTCATCGTTCTTATTCGTTCGATCTTTTATGTTCATCGTTCTTTTGTGTTCATCTGTCGTTCTTTTTTGTTCATTCGTTCGTTTTCGTTCTTTTTTGTTCATCGTTCTTTTATTTTCATCTGTCGTTCTTTTTTGTTCATCGTTCGTTTTCGTTCGTTTTTGTTCCTCATGTTCGCTATGTTTGAGCTGGTATGGCAGCTCTTTTCGTTTTGCTCATTTCGTTTTGTTCGCTCTTTTTGAGCTGGTATGGCAACTCTTTTTCACATTTTGTTGTGCCGGACTCTGGCATATTTAGTGATTTATGAAATCACTTCAATGCTATAGATGACAAAAAGGCAAAGTGCAAGTACTGCAAGTCGGAGTTGAGTGTGGCCAGCCGTTTTGGGGATTTGAAAAATAATATTTTGCACCATACTAGACCCAAGATTTAAAAAACGGGGTTTTAGGTCCGATGAATGCTATGAAAAAACAGTTGCAGCTCTACAATGTAAGATCGCTCAAACGGGATTGGTGGATAAGGTTGCTGATGGTCTGTCTTCACAAATCGAAACCGTCAAAACGTCGCCAACCAAAAGTTGAGACGAGTATGACAAGCAGTTTAACCAAGTAACAAAGCCAAGCTGTAACACGGCTGCTGCCATACCTAGCAGAGGAGAACATCAATAGAAAGCAGGACCCTTTGATCTGAAGGATGCAGCGAAAAAATGTATATTAACGACCATATATAACAACACTACACCACATCATACACCATTCTTTCTACAGTGTTAAGACAACCATAACTTGTTGGCTAAACTTACCTGATCCTGGGCTCTGATCTTTGACTCTCAGCCTGTAATCCCGCATGGTCAAGGGAGGAGTGTCCACCCTGAACAAATCGCGCACCAAATAATTGTATGTACTACTTATATTGTCTTAAGGAGGCACTAGATACCCTAATCTATTGGGTTCCCAGCCACCAAGGCATCGAATGAAACGAGGCGGCGGACGTTCTGGCTTAGGTAGGAGTCGGGCTGGTTAATGTCTCCCTTAGAACGCTACAATGCGATTCAGAGAAGCCGGCCACCCTAGCAATAGAAAGCAGATGGAGGAGTACCACCGCAACATCTGGAGCATACCTGAGCGCCCTGGACGATGCCTCCAAGAGGACACCAAAGGAACTACTTGCCTCTCCAAAAAAATACCTCGATTCTCGAGGATTCTCTTTCAAACCTCTATGGATGACGAAGAGTCATACTGGCCAGAGGGTGGCCCCTCTAAACCTCACCTTTTATTGTCTTTGGTCAGAGTCTGGATTCCTCTCATGAAACTCTTTCATTGCTGTCACATTGCTATACTCGTATGTGTCGCCTCCTCCGGCTGTCCGGCTGTGAATTTCCGGTTCTTAAACTTGTTAATTTACCTCAAAACACCTGGTCAATACCCTAGAATCTACTTATTACACACTTTTCAATATGCATTTTCCATTTGCCTACAAAAGCATTCCGTTTCCATTCCCTGTTTGAAGACTCACAATTTCTATTACATTCCCAGCATCACCCCACAATGGGGAATGCGGCAATTACAGGCCCAGGTACTAAGCAGCAATTTATTAATAATAAGCAGAGCAATTAGCACTGCAAGTGATTTGATAGCCAGGCCTCTGAAGGAGCTCTCTGGAAGGTGTTGCGCGGCACACATGCACATGTCACGCCCCAAGCACGCACACACGTACACCAAGTACATGTGTGTACTTGTATCTGTGTCTGCTTGTACGAGTACTCTGCTTGGATCTGACGTTTGTGTTTTTGGTGTATGGTGTGTGACAGAGGCGTCATAATAAAGACACCCACCCACGCCCCCCCAGAGATCCAAGCAATTTGCAGTAAACTGAACTCGGTCGATGATACCCGTGCACGTACATCTTTGGAGGGGAACAAGACAGTTAAATTTATTGCATGTGTGTGTGTGTGTGTGCTAAGTGTGTGGGGGTTTGGGGGTCTCTAATGATGGCATAATTAGCAGCAAACGGTAGGTAACTTGGGCCCTGCCTCAAGTGTCTATGGCTCGCTCTTCCTTCCAAGTTTTTGGCATTTGATAATGACATAAAGTCAAATTACAAGCAGCGGCGGTAGGAGATTGGAGTGTGGAGTGTGGAGAGGCAGGTGGTGCCGGGTGGGGAAACATGTTAATTGAAAGCCCACTTATTGAAATGAAAACGCGATTGAGAGATGCACAAGAGAGTGGTTGGCTCTCTCCATCTCCATCAGGCTGTCTCGGGCTGTCTCAGGCCGTGTCTGTATCGTTGTGTGAGTGGACAATTGTGCAATTGTGTTGCCAGGACACACACAGCCATACAGCCATACAGCCACACAGGAGTGGCCATAAAATTTTCTATTTAACGCTTGAGCGACAGTCCCACACAAAGAGGACCCAGGACAGATGCTTTAATTTCGAACCTGTTCAACCTCAAACACGATATGAAAGTTTTTGGTCTGCTCTGTCCTTTGTTAACAACCATCTGCCAGAGAGGTGGAAAGCTGCCAAGGTGGAAAGGTGGAAAGGTGGAGGGCCAGTGTCAATGCCGGTTGTCCTGGGCAACAGTTTATTAGGTTGAGTCCTTGCCGTTTCTTAAGATTGCCAGCCAGCCGCCGCCCACACTTGCCCCGTGTCGCCATCGAATGCCAGTCATCATTTGAGGCAGAAAACGGGTAGCCAGGACAACGTCTCCAGACAGCGAGGGCCCAACACTTGACGGCAGCACAAATTTCTGATTTTCCGCCCGACAAAAAAAAAAAAAAAAGCGAAACAAAACGTAACGAATATAAGTAAAAGATAAGTAAAAGGCCAAAGGCCCAGCTGCGTCTGTCATGGCCATTGACCAGCCAAGCCAGCCCGTCCAGAATGGGATGACAGCCCAGGAGAAGTCGGTGTCAAAAAAGGTGACACGAGACAAGCTTGACTTGATGACGAGAGAGAGTGCGAGAGAGAGAGTGAATGGAGCGGGTGGACCCACCCCCCAAGGGCCAGGCCTTGGCCTTTCATTTTATGTTATTCATTTTTAATTTCTTTTGCTCCTTTTTTACACACACATACAGTTGTGCGAGTGTGTGTTTGTGTTTGGGCTTAAGCTCACATTCGAGTATGTTAATTTTCGTATTTTAACGACAAGGATCGGGTCAGAAGCCCGGGTCCCAGGACACGTTGACGATTTGTCAGTTCCAAGTCATAAGGCAAAGTTAATTTTCTGCCATTTGTTTCAGATTCGGGCACGGTAGATAAACCCTTTCTTTACTTATCGTACACATGATACTCGTGCCCGCTCTCCGCAACTCCGTAATTGGATTGGGGTGGAGGCGTGTCACATATGGGCTGGGGGCTGGGGGCTGGGGGCTGGGCTTAGTGACAAATGAGTCGCTTGGAGATATTATCCCACAACAAATATAGATACTATCGGGGTTGGGTAGAAAGAGTATATTTTAGAACTACTTGAAAGTTGTAGGCTTCTATCATCTTTCAGAAGGCGTTCCAGCTAAGTGGAGATAAAAGAGTTAACAAAGTTCCCGCAAAAATAAGAATAAGATATATAATCAGAGCTGAAGACAAGCGATTACATTAAGACCCAAAGCTCGCAGAGGGATAATCCCCTTTTTTTTTGTGCCGTCTTAGAAGCCATTCGCTAATTGTTTCTATGCTTCATTAGACTGGGCCAAAGGGAGGGGTAGTGAGCGTTCTTGGATCGCAGCCAAGCTCATTTAATATGAGCTGGGAAAACTCATTCATTATTCGCCAGGCAGCCAGAGCGAGTGCCAGAGCGAATGCCAGATTCCCCGGGAACATATTCGTATCGCAAGCTGAAAGTCTTTGCCGCCTCGTCCTTTTTTGGCCGAGAGACCCTTTTCCCAGGATTTTTCTGTTGGCTGGGTTTACTTTTAGACGCCTTTTTTCGCTTTCAAGTTTGACCATTTATTTAAACTTTTTATTTAGCGAGACTTCTATTTGCGCCAAAGTCTCTCCAGCAATAAATTCAATTCTCCTTTGCGCTGCTTTGCTGCCCCCCTCCCCCTCTCCCCCCAGCAGCTCTTGTTAACCCCTTTGATGGGTAGCCAGGCCGGGGCTGGGGTGGGGCTTCGGGCAGGAGGTGAATTAATTTTCTTAAAAGCTTTTCTTGGCGGCGCTGATTATCCAAATCCCACCTCCCATTCGCTCTTTCTGTATCTGTATCTGTATCTGGGAATGGACAGGATTGGACTCATTCTATGCGCATTGCAGCGGCATTGCAAGGATCAGACACGAAATAAAATATCACTAAATGCGAGTACGAGTACTCTGTGCTTCTGGTTTCGTTTTAATCAGTTTTGAATTTTTAATTGAAATTTTTATTAACGAATCTTTGGCACACTACTCGAAGTACCTTATTTACAAATCATCTCTGGCTGACTGTCTTTCTGTCTGTGTCTGTGTGTGTGTTAGCTTAAATTTATTTTTAATAAATTTTAAAATATTTTTGTATTATATGTATATCTATTCTTTTTCTTGCAAAAAAAAAACTGGTACATTATATTCTTAAACATCTAAATATATAATTGTTGCAATATTTCTTTTACGTGGCAGAAACTTGGAGCAATATATAAACAATTTACACAGATCTGGTATCTACATATATTAGTAAATATCTACATATATAATTACTTTTTTGGTTTTTATTTTATAATTGCCCCCGCCTTGAACTCTATATATACTCGTATATATTATATGTTAGGGTCATGCTAATTGATTTAAATTCGATATGTGAGCCGCTTAGACTAGGGTTGACCATACAAAAAAAAACATTACATAGTGCGGGGATTGCTCAATGAATTTGTGGATAGATCCTTCTGCTGCCTGGCAATCGATAAGGTCTCTCTGCTGTACATGTATCTTTGAACTTGATCTCTGATAGAATGGTGAAGAAAGTCCTGCAGAATCGTTCTCTTAGTAACATATAATGACCAAGTGTCTCTACGAGCAAGCCAGGGATAGAGATCTATCTAGATATCCATGGAGCAACCCCCGCCAGCTGCGATATGGCGACTATTCACACAACACCACAACCGCAATACTCTCTCTCTCTCTCTCTCCTCTCCCCTCCCTCTGTCTCAATCTCTATCCCCGTATCCCTTGGGTTTGGTCTGCGGGGCATCTTTCCCATCGATCCGGTGCTCGCCCTGTCCATGCGCCGCCAGGCAGGTGCCCAGCAAGGCGACCGCCAGCCGCTAGTAGGGGCGCCACACATCCGCCGAAGGCTTGGGAGTGCGCGTCCTTATGGGGCCGCCACCACTGGACCCAGACCCGGAAGCAGAGCCGCTGGCGGAGCGGGAAGTGGTGCTGACATCGTCCAGATCGATGGTCTCAACAGGCGACGGCGAGGGCGAACGGCGCGTGGAGCTGACCGGCGGCGAGGAATTCGGATTGGCATTCTCCGCGTCCGGGGGATTGTGCGTGATCAGGGTGACACAGCGCTTGATCAGATTAACGCCGTCGTGGTCGCCGCCGCTGCTCATCAACGAAGTCGCTGAGTCCTGGGGCTGGGGTTGCGCCTGCGTCTGGGCTTGGGCCTGGACCTGGGCTGGGACCGCACTGGCCGCTGCCGCTGCTGCGGCGCTCCTCAGCCAGGGTAGATCGCTGTAGCTGCCATAGAGCTGGGTGTACAGCCACTGGCTGGACTGCGGCAGGAGCGGGCTCTGCAGGAAGAGCTGGGCGGCCAGGGCCGGATTGAAGCTGTGCGAGGGGGCAAAGTGATTAGCGCCGGCCGCCGCAAAGCCGCCGAACAGCTCCGATGGATTTTTGCTGCGCTGGATGAGGGCGGTGAATGCCCCACCCGAGCCGGGGGCGGTCTCGGTCAGGGATCCGGCGGCTGAGCGTCCACTGATCGTGGCCAGGCTTCTGGCATCGCCGCTTAGCTGTGTGCCGGCTTCCGCTTCCGCCTCTCCATCTGGTTCCGCTTCTGCCTCAGCTTCCGCTTCCGCTTCAGCATCAGCTTCGGCCTCCTCTTCGTCGTGTGTGAGCGGAGAGCTGATGCTCTTCCGAGGCGATCCCGTCACCGAAATACTATCGCTCTCGAAGCCCGCATCGATGTTGCTGCTGTTGTTGTTATTGTCGTGCTGCAGCGAGGTGAGGATCGTGGGTGGTGATCGGGGCGAGCCGAGGGGACAGTGGATCGCTGGCTGGACAAACGCACTCAGCGTTCCACTGGTCGTTGTGGTGGGGGATCCCTCCGGACTGGTGGTGCTGTGAGCGGCACCCACTGTCGCCAATTGCTGTTGGTGCTGCTGCTGATGCTGTTGCTGCTGCTGGCCATCTGCTGGAGGAGATTCAGAGACTGAGATATATATTTATTTCATGGGGTATATTTCAGGCTGCACTCACCGCTCAATCCTCTCAAGCCGCTGGCCGCCGGAAATGCCGCATGATGTCCGAAGAATGGGCCTGCTGGAAAACCCGCTGAACGCCCACCCAAGGCCATGTGGGCACGCCAATCGGGTGCATGCAGATGGCTGTGCATCCCCACCAAATGATGGGCGAAACCTGTGTGGCAAAAGAGAGCACAATATTCAGATTAAATAAATTTGAAAAGCATGAATTTGGGCTGTACTGAGAACAACTTCTTTTGAACAAAACCTCTGAAAGTCAGTGAGAATATCGTCCGATATTGGACACAACCAGCATTCATCGCAAAAGTGTTTATATTTCCCAAATTAAGTATTTTCGCTTAAAAGAAATTATACTATATTCGATGAGAGGAGCAATTCTTGTACAGAGAATGAGGAGAAGTTCTACGCAGAATACAAGGAAGTTGCAAGAACAGGAGCTTCCCGGGTGTCTACACAATAGCCACACTTTGGCGGAAAGAGATCCATATATGTATATTAGTGGCAAGCTCTGGGTCGGCTAGGGTTTTCTCGTCAAGTCGGCCCTTAAACAGACCAGCGATCACAATACTTTCTTCTCCAAGGAAGGCATCACCAGCACTGGCAAAGTCCTAAGTGTAGCTATCTCTGACATACATACATATTTACCAAATCGGATCGCTATATCCATCAAGCAGTGCAGTTCACAGTAGTCAATGCCTTCTCGCTGCGAGCGTTGCATATTTAAACATCATTTGGAAAGTAATTTCTAGTACTAATAGTTCAGTTCTCATACATCCCCCATCTGCTCTGCCAGCTGCAGGCTTCTCATAAGCACGCTTCAAGGGTATGACTAGGAGCATGAAGGTTAGGCCAACTACATAAATCATTAGAGAGACGGCCAAGTGCAATGCCAAGACCAAGACCAAGACCAATAACCGAAATCTCAAAACCAAAAAAAAAACAAAAACAAAGAGGAGCAACAACAAAACAAGCACCAGACCCAGACTCAGACTCAGGAACACGGACACGAACACGAACAAAAGAAGAAGTAGACGGAGACGGAGAGCCTGCAAAGCCGTCTCGACCACATATAGCCCACTGTGCAAGACCAAAAATGTTGCCGCACATTTTGGTTGCTGCAAAACAACATTGGCAAGGCCTCCATGGCGGATGGATCCCTCCAGTCTGCAACGCTCAGAGGCAGCCATTGCTGCTTGCTGCTTGACGCTTGCTGCTGTGTGTACATATATGTATGGGGCAATACATGTACATATATATGTATGAGTGTGTCCAATGGGAGCGCCACCTGCCGCTGGCCGCCGGCCGCCGGCCGCCGGCCGCCTGCCGTCATGGGAGCCGAGACCAAGACAAACTCCTAAATAAATTCATTAAAATTATCCCCCAAGCTGGGCCGTCCCACTCGCTCTCTCTTTCTGTCTCTCTGGCCGTTTATCTCTATCTCTGTCTCGCACGCGGCTGGCTGGTGTGTCCATGCGGCCGCCATCAAGTGGCAGCCCACATTTGTGGGCAAGTGGAAGGAAGCCAGTGCCAGTGCCAGTGCCAGTGCACTTCTGCCATTGCAGCAGCTTCCTTATAAGAGGCAGGCGCAGACACAGACACAGGCAGTGGCAAGGCGCGACTGTGACGCTGACTGAGACTGCGGCAGTGGCAGTGGCAGAAGCTGAGGCAGAACCAAAGACGGTCGAAGGGAGGGGTCCTGGTTTTGGGGTAAGGACAAATGCCGAAGCTTAAGAAAACCGTCTCTGAGAATTCTCCTCTCTGAGACGCAGACCGACCACAATACACTCACATGCTTTTGTGCTCTCTTCTCTCTTTCTCCATCTCCACTTCTCTCTCTCTCTAATGGCTAGCTGGCTCTCACGCTCGCTAGCGTTGTCTCGTTCTAACACACTTGAGGCCAAATACTTGGCCAAGTTTTGCCAAAGTTTGCAAACCAAAATTTCACCGAAAATGTGACACCAACGAACCAACCAAACGAACCAAACAGTCGGCGACAGTGGCGGCAGCCAAAGGGGGTGTTCGAGTGGTGGGGGGAGGGGGGCCTCCCCCACCAACACTACTTGTAGGCAGTGCAGTGCAGTTCAGCATCTTCATCATCTCATCGTTTACGCCCAGCCAGCCCCCATGTCTTGAGCAGGTTCTTCTGCTGCATTACTTGATTGGCATGGCTGCATTACGATTTCCGTTTTTCCACCTATACAGCTGCACACACACACGCATATATAGTATAGTCATTGATATCTGTACAATACATGCAAACTAGGTCAAACAGGCAACACTCAAGACGAGGAGGGGGGCCGCTTTTGTCATATCAGACTCTCTCTCCCTCTCTCCGCGTCTCTGTCTGGGATCTTTTTGATGAAAACTTGTATTCAGTCAAAACAAAGCCGTGCAAAACCTTTGAGGCAGTGGAGCGGGGGAGTCGGGGGCTGAGCAGCATCTGCTCAGAAACTTTGAGGCAGATTAAGACTATTTTCTGTTGCTTTTCCAGAACTCAAGCATTTTCGAGTAGAACAGTCCCTTTTAGACTTATGGCTTTCAAATGCACTTTTCAAAAACTCCAACGATAATAACTATGCAGATATGGATCCTCCAAGGTGTAATGATTTTGTGCTGCCAGATGATGCGTATACGTATACGCTCCAAGCCCACGTTAGTAAAAGCCATCTGTGCAAGGTATAATGAGTGAGCGAGAGACAAAAAAGAAATTTTCAGATTTTACACAGTAAAAATGACGATATGAATACCGAATCGATTCGATGGCCTGTTTAAGGAGGGCTCTCTGACATATGGATGCCTTATTTACTATAAAGCCTGACCAGTCCTAGAGGCATTCGATTTAGATTCAAGATGCTGTTCGAATAGGTCGGATCTTGCATACAAACTCTCCATGAATATTCTTCGTCCCTTATTATAGTTTTGTCGAAATGTCCTGGCCATATTATTATGTGCTCTTCTGCAGTATATATAAATACATATTTATATCTCCATTTATGTGTAGGCGAGTTGCTGTGTATCCCAGATGGGACACAATTTTATAGTTGGGTTTTAGTTTTGTGTCACACAAAATGGCAGCAGTTACAGCCCACAGAAGTACGACCGACGATCGGCGATGGTGGCGGGGGCCTCTCCCCTGGTCAGTCCTCTTCTGCATAGCATCTCCTACCCTGCTGTCACGCCTCCCGCACCGACACGCATACACATACAGACACAGATCTGAGTAGTGCCCGCCCACGATGTCGAGTGCTACTTAAAGTTAGCAGCGGCTCCTCTGGCGACGGCGACGGCGACGACGTCGCAGCAGTAGCAGCAGCAGCAGCAGAGCTGTGGCAGTGTTAGTGGCAGCGCAGAGCAGCAGGCAGAGGCATACCATTGAGCAAATTGTGTTGCCATATAATATAGCATCATGTCGATTTTGGGTAACCCAAAACTATGTACATACATACATACGTATGCCACTGTCTGTGTGGGCAATGGCCAAGCCCCCCAAACACACACAGACGCACTAGCAGCGACGTCGACAGTGGGTACCCCCATAACAAAAACCTAAATATGCGGTCCTGTAAGGGAAACCCTATGTGCGATAAAGGGTTAGCCACGCTTGGTGTCAGTTTTGGGTTTGCCATTTCTACAGTTTTTTTTGGTGTTTTTTCCCCTTTTTTTTTGGGGTCGGACTTTCTTCGGCACACCACGTAACGGTATTCGTCGATGCTGCTGCCTTGGCGTGGCGTATTCCCATTTGGGGCAGGTGCCGGTGCCTCCCCCCCTCTAGTAACCCTCTCCTACGGCATTTCGATGTATGTGAGTCGGTATGCGTCTGTGTGTGTGTGTGTGTCGGAGCATAACGCGGTGCCATTGGTGCGCCACAAAAAGCTTTCATGAGCCCCAACGTCCTATGCTTATGTTTCCCTTCTCGTTTTTTGTTTTTGTTGCGTCTTTGCTTTCGCTTCTTCTTCTCCTTATCCTACTTCTTCTCCTACTTTTTTTGGGTACCGCAATGTGGGGAGATATTCTGGTTGGTGGGTATGGTCAGGGGGTGGTAACCAGGGGGCTTTAGAAGCATCCATTGTTGTAGGGCATGGGCGAGTGCGGAAATTTTAGCCATTTTCCATCTAGGGAAAAACTTGGACTAAATTTTGCGAAGATTCCAATGCGATTTCATGTGGCGAATTGGCTTTAATTATTGGTGGGTAATCTTGCAAGAAAAATATATTGATAATATTTATTTTCTTCAACACATCCCTCCCACCATAATAGTCGTAATGTATTCGAAAAGTAATAGACCATTTCTCTGTGTAGGATCCGAAAATTTCGCATTTTTTTCTCGCTCACTCCCCATTTTCTTGCAAAAAATTCGCGGCCCTATAAGGTAGGGCCATGCTTATGAGAATGGGTGATCGCTGACTTGGAACCGTGCCCACAGCCGTGGCTCAGAATAATAATTCAGTTTGCGGAAATCCTTTAACCAAATCCTTTTGCCAAAAAATATGTATTTAAAACAGAATTTAAATCTAAAAGAAATCCTTGGTCAATGATACAAACCACCAGGATATAGACCCCCTAGGAATCCTATCCCAATAAAAAATAACCATCTCATCAGATCTGTTCTTGGCTCTTAGTACTGAGAGCATCTTTAGCGGTTTGCCGACGGCAAATGCAGCGCTTTTCCTTTTCCCTGCCGCCGACGGCATTTCGACGAGGGACGCACGGCCCGGCGCCCAGCGAGAGAGAGAGAGAGAGCTAACCAAAGACCCACCCACCCACTACACCCGCCCACACCCGCAATGAAAACGAAAGGCGCTCCCAAAAAGAAACCCAAAGCAAAGGCAAAAACAAAACAAAAAGAAGAAAAAAACTCAACGGCGCGCAACAATTTCTCACCACAAGACGTTGCCTTGGAAAAAAGACAAGAACAACAAAAATGGAAGGAGCAGAGAGCAGAGAAAAAAAAATCAAACCCACTCGGGCTCAAGCCGATTTTCTAACTCACCACATGGTCAGGGAGGGGGGCTGGGGGGCTGCTACCGTACTTTGCTGCTGCTTGCCGACAGCCCATTCCACTCGCCGACGGATTTGAGCCAGTCCGACGAATCAGGGGAAATCTCCGGCAACAGTACATGGCCCGAAAGTCACTCAAAGCCCGCGACTCACTCAAAGGGCGAGAGCGGGAGAGCGCCTGCGCTTAGGCACACGCACACACTCGCACAGTAGCCGCGACGCCGGCAGCGGCTGCCTGAGTGGAGAGCGCAGCGAAGGAAGCTTCGAGTTCGTTTTCTCTGTTTCGTTTCTGTTTCGCGGCGGATGCTGCCGCTGCCGCTGCTGTTGCTATCTTTTGGCTACCGATATTTTTGGTTACTTTCGTGCGCACTTTGCGGTAAATTTGAATGCTTTTCTTTTTGGTTTTTTTTCGTGTTTGTTTTACCGTTGGCGATTTCTCTTTCGGTTTTTGCCGTTGATATACTCTATTCTTCTAGATTAACCCATATTTTACACAGTTGTTGGTTTTGTGCTCTGAGAAATTAGCCAAAGTGCTATGAGAGTGGCAGACTGGGGAAAGAATGGCGAGTGAAGGATTGAGATTGAGGATCCGAGAATGGCGAACAGAGACGGACGAGTAGAGATGAAGCTTGTACAACGAGTACCCACTCGAGAGGAACGAGAAGGAATGACTTAAAAGGGCTAAAAAGACTATACAAATACTTTTACGGAGAGATTTAATAAGCTATGTCTGTTATAAACATCATCCAACACTCCTGGAAGAACCTGTGCGATGCCTGGCAACCCTGGCCCCGGCAAAGGTTAATCACCTAGCACTTACCGAAATATTCGCATCATATCATCTTGGCACAAAATAATTCAGCAATTTATAGATATTTCATAAAGTACCAATCACCAATCCACCCCTGCTGGCGTGGCAACCCTGGAACTAGCCCAAAACACACAAAAAAAAAGGAAGAGGAATAAAATTGGGAGCAAGTTAATAAAGACTTTGGGCCAGGCAGCTGTTGCCAATCACTTATCAGTGGCATTCGCCACAGGTGAGAGCTCAGTTGGATGTCCTTTCCCCGTCGCGTTTCCCCTGTTGGCAACCACCCACTGGAGAGCCGACACCCCCACCACCTCTTGGGTGGGTAGGTGGAGTGTGTTTTGTCAAGTGTCTGTCATATCAGTATTTACATGTATTTGTTGTAGATTTGCAAATTGTTTTGGCAAATTTGTTGCTATTTTGTGTTCTGTCAGGGATCCGTGGAAACGGCGACGGGAACGGCGACCCCATCCATCTCCATCCGTATCAACCGCCCTCCCAATCCACGCACAATACGCACACATTTACCGTTACACAAGTGTTGTCAACACATGCGTGCGGTACCAGATTGTGTGGGGGGGTGGGGAGGAGGGGAGGAGATCCAGATTGGGATGTAAGCGGGAGACGGGATCCAGATTGGGGTGGTGTGGAAGATGTGTGTGGCTGGGTGAGTGTGATGCCCTGGCATACCAATCTAACCCACACATACCCACACGCGCGGGGCCAAGGCCAAGGCGTAACAGGCCGCAAGTTATTACCGAGACGGGGCTGCGTAGCATACTTTTTGGGGCAGACCTAAAAAGAAAACAAAATTTCATTGCTTCTGCTGCTGCCTCTGTTCCCTTTGGCATTTGGCAAACATATTTTCGCAAATGTTGTAAATAATTTTAAATGCACACCTTGTTGCCCCAGACCCAGCCCCAGCCCCCGTTCTGGTTCTCTCCCTTTCGGCCTGGCATGATAAGGGGAGGCCAGGCGATAGGCCGGGGACAGGACTCTTGGGCGGAGTCCACGACCCTTGGCGTATTAGTGTCGCATTGACACGTAAATTGACATGAAATTGAATCAATGCTGTAATATGTCCTTGGGGGGCAGCGGCACAGAGAGAGAGAGAGAGCAAGCCCCGAGGCTCTTTAGACCTACAAGGACAATGACTTTAAAATATCTCCCTTTCTACACATAGTATATGTGTGTATGTTTTGCTCTTGTCAGCCAAATTGAGCTGTAGGCCTTTGGGCATGCCTGCTCTACCCTTAGCCGCTCTCACACTCCCCCCCTCAACCGAACTGTGACTGTGCAAATTTTGTGTGGCTGTCTGCATGTTTGATTATATGTACTAAATCATCTCATTCTTTTCTTTCACTCCCTTTTTTCCGTGTCTTCTTTTTGTGGGAGGTGGAGTGGCGGGCCTGTGAGTTTATTAACTTGTTTAAAGACTGCAACGTTTAACCCTTTAAAGCCACCCCCATCCAGCCAGCAAAAATAACAAACAAACAAAATGGAGAAGAAAAACGTGTTGGAACGATGACAAAGAACATGAAAGAAGCTGTTCACTTTTTACTGGCACTGAGGGGCTATGTTTAAAGATTTTAAAGGGGCTAAATATGAAGGATTCGGAGGCGTAGAGGATGAAGTGACTTTGACAGACACAAAAACTGTCACTCGAAGAGTTTAGGAATGCGCACAAGGTACATAAGTTTTAGGCTCACGGATCTACTGACTGAGTATGGGGTATTAAAGTCGAGCCGCGGCCCGTGCCGCGTTTAATATGCATTTAATAATATTTTAATACATTTTTATTGAATTAAATATCTTAAATACTAGAAATCAATCAAACTAAGGTCTTGTCCCACAACTAAATAAAATTATAAGAACAATAGTCCATATTGAAGTCTTGTTGGAATAAATTTCTTAGAAACTGGTTATAGTTTATTATTATTATTATTATTTACCAATTTGCCACTGATTTTTTGGGTCATTCTCTTGCCTTTTAAAAACAACAGCCGACTTGAAGTTGAAATAATTGATTTGATCTCCTCTCGATTGGCATTCTTTGGCTTTGAAGCAGACCTCAACACAAAGTGCCCGGACCCACAATCCCCTTACTGCTCAAAGGATAAACCAAATGTGGTGCAGTCGCTTTACAATTGCGTGTATGTGTGTGTGTGTGTGCTTATGCATGTGTATGCGTGCCTGTGGGTGTACCAGGGTGGACTCAACAGACTTTGATCTTTGCCCGGGCGCCTTTGCCTTTGACAGCAGCCAAACAACAGCAGGACCAAAAAAAAGGGGTTTTAAATAAATAATCTTAAATGAGGAAAAAATACACACACTCACATACATATGTATATACATATATACAATGATGTGTGGGTGGGGTGGGGGTGGTGCTCCGTCTGCCATTGTCTTGGAACGTTTTGGGGAAATTAATTCGAGCAGAAAATTCATTTACAACATTAGCGAGACATATGCACACATCTATGTATGTACACACACACACACACACACACACACATGCATGCATAGACACACAGGAGGAGCCCTGGCTCTTTAGGGTTTTATGACATAAATTACATCAAGCGCAAAATTTTAATATAATTTTCACTAAAAACGCAACGTGAAACTTTTTTAGTTACACTTCGTGCTCGTCAAAGGGTAGGGTGGAGGGGATGGGGAAGGGGCTGGGGATGGGCAAAGGGGAAGATGTAATGCGGGGAGGCAACGCGTGTGTGAAACAGGATATCCGCTGCGGAAGCTACAAATTTTCCACTTTTCCACACAGCAAGTGGGTGAGTAAGAGGGTAGAGGGTAGCGACACCATGTCGCAGGCACCTTCCGAAGGATGTGTATGAGAATGTGGGGTAAAATGGGTTAAATTTGAGAGCAATCGAGGGTACGGGGTGGGATGGGATGGGGTGGTGTGGAAGCTTGTCACTAATGTGCTTTTGCTTACAACGCCATTTTATATTTATTTCGTTGCAACGTCTCAGGGGCGAGAAAGGGCTCACAACTACATATTTGCCGAGTCCTTTTAATCATTTGGCAAACTTTCTCTGACACGCAGCAGCAGCAGCAGCAGAACCTTTTCGTATGCCAAAAAACTACTCACTACTCACATACATACATATATAAGTAAGCACTTACACACACACGCACACACATACGAGCATGCACGAAGCAAGCACAAAGTCCTTTTAGTTTTTAATGTAATTTTTGAGACTTTTTCAGCTGCTGTGTCACTTTGCACCGTCGTGGAGAGATAGTGTACGAGTACGAGTGCTGCTCCTCCACTCAGTCCACTCAGTCCCAACGTCTCTCTTTCTGGCTTTCGCCATGTGTACTCGTAGCCCCTAACCCTGTCTCTCAGTTCGGTAGTTGTTGGCGAAAAGTTTTCTTATTTTTAAATGATTTGCCAGAACAGCGGACTAGGAGTGGCCAAAGGTTTCCAATAAGGACATCCGAAACATGTAGTTGAACCACTTTCAAATCAATAGGACTAGTAGGACTAGAAATCAAAGTGAACCCTTAAGGGCAAATCATCTTTAAGACAATTTTCAAGCATACCCAAACGAAAAAGGAGATGTTTATACGTACCATTCCTTATTTAAATCTAATACAGAAAAAACATATTAGTCGAAGGCCTAGATTTCGTCTAAATTTTAATTAGAATTCAGCAATTAATCTTCTAAATTATATAAACAATCAAATTAAGAATTTTAAACTTCTCATCATCATCATCATGAGTTGAATAACCCACGACTCTGACAGCTTTGTAATGATCAAGAAAAACGAGAGCACAACAAATGATGCCACATCTGAAGCAAGTGGTACGTGGTAAGCCCTTTGGCGAGGGTCTCAGGCGAGGGTCTCATCCCCAGACAAACGAAAACGAATCGTATTGAATCGAACCAATGCGAAAAGGAACCACCCGCAGAGCTCTAGAGGCATCAACAGAGGCAGGCCTCATAAATTTCATAGTGAAATTGTTAAATTTTAATAAAATCAAAGCGTATCAAACGCGATTTGTTCACCAGGCGACGACTGTTTCTGTTTCTGTTTCAGTTTCTGCTTCTGTTTCTCGGGATCCCCCTCCAAAGCCCAGTCACAGTCGTCCTTGCCATCGTTATCCTTGTTCGCAGTCTGGTTATATCGCGTGTTTATTGTTGCAACAGTCGCGCGGGGCTCTTTTAAATAATTTAAGGCTACGCCTGCTGCTGCTGCTGCTGCTGCTTGGGGTTGGCTTCGGTCGGAAGGACGGGGCACGGATTCGGGTTCAAGTAATATCCAAGAGGATATTACCATCCCCCGCGAGACGATGCGCATTTCAACAGCAGCCATATCCTCGAGCACATTGAAGTCAGCCTCCTCCGCGAGCTGCTGCCGCCGGGCTGCTGGCGCTTTTTGTGACTCGTTAAAGGATTAAAATCATTTTAATGGATTTTTCAAGCTGTTGTTTTGTTGTATAATTGTCGCCTGTATTGTGTCTCTCCCAGTGTTTCCATAAATAGGGCACACGGACACACACACAGCGAGCGACAGGGTGGCTGTGAATCCATCTCTAACTGAAGGCCGGAGACTTGTCCCCCCCCTCCCCGATCCATTTGTCATCATCTTTATGCTAATGGCTGGAGGTGTTAATGAAGCCAGTAGTGGGTTCTGGGCACAATTTGGATTGGATAAATATGCTGGCAGTGGGACCCATAAGGTTCGAGCAGTTGAAGAATATTTCAGAGTAGCTACTAAATCAATACCTATTTCTAATGAAATATTTCTAAGAAACTACCTACTTCCAAGTACTTCCCTAAGAGGCTTGCAACTTATATGGACTTTCAAGTCTCAAAAGGCTATGGGGCTCAGGGGATATGAAGAAATAAAGTCCCCCCAGCTTAGCTCCAGCCAATCCATTCAGCATCGGCTCATCTCATTAGGGCATATCCAGAGACCCTAAGGCTGGGCCTCCCAGACAATTGCATGGTAATGGAAACTCTGGCATATAATGAGGGGTATCCAATCGGGTTATATACACAAATCTCTAATTAACCTATAAGCCAATCCAGATGGAACTTCGCCCTCTCTATCTCTCTCTCTCTCTGTGCATGGCCCATAGCCTTTGGCATTCGGTATTCGGCATTTCGGGCTTCGGTTCGTTTAACCCCTTAAAAAGGTATATTTATTTACAGCTAATTTCGCGTGCGGCCCCGCGGCTAAAATAGACAAGCAATAAGCCTGCCTCACCTCTCGCCCAGCCTCCTGCCACCCCACTGCCTGCCACCTGACATTGATACGTGTGGTTCGGTGTCTAACGAGCGACAAGCCCTTGAGGCCATTTGACAAAGCCGCTTAGTTCCGTTCGTTCCAGGATCCCATCCGCCCATCCACCCCGTCCACCCCATCCACCCCAGCCGTCCCTTCGGCCAAGTGGTAATGCTATCGTTTAAGCCGGGTTTTTTCATAGCCCTTGCCACTGTTGTTGTTGTTGTTGTTGTTGATGTGCTTACCTGGCAACTTGAAGGGCAATCCGGCCATAAGTGGATCCGGTCCGAAGCGCTGCGGCCCAAAGGCGAACGGATGGAAGCCCTGATGTCGGACTTTGGAGCGTGGCTCCCGTGGCCCGTCCACGGTCACCTTGATGGCCTTCGTGTACGTTGCTATCTGGATGGGATTCGTCGAGATGACTATTGTCAGCGTGAAGCTTTTGCCTGTCAATTAGAGGATGAGAAAATACAAGAAGGTTATCTATCTTCTATCTATATTAAATGCGATTATGGTAAAGGTCAAATTTGAGAGCTAAGAAGTGGGCTTTTTAAAGCTTCATTCAACGACATCATTTAGGAATATTTGAAACGCTCTAGAACTCCTCTTTAAACCAAGAACACTTTCAGGTGCCACCGAAATCCCAAAATCTGAAATCCCACACACAGAGGGACGATGCTCTCGGTGTTTGGTGAATTTTTTGGCAACCGTTCCCATGCAATCAACGTGCACAAATCCAGCAGCGATACCCCCAAGGCGTCCGCCCATCCATGCCCCCGACGCAGCAGCTGCCAATTATGCTGTGAATTTATAGATCCTCTATGTCCCTATGGGTTGCCATGGTCCAGGGACCAAGTTGGAGGAGACATGGGGCATGGGAAGAGGAAATTAAAGTGCGGAATTTGGCATTTAGCAGCATTGAAGCCCGACGGAGTTGTGAAAGCTTCATATCACAAACGAAGCTCTGCCAGGCAGACACCAACCGAATGAATGAATGAATGAATATGGGGGGGGGTGGTAGGTTCCTCCTAGGGTCCGTGGGCCGGGATCGGAACTGCATACATTTCCTTCCTTCGCTTACAATGCAATATTTAAGCACCCTGTGGCAGCTTTTACATGGCAACTATTGTGGTCTGGGTCTGGGTCCATTCCAACCCCTAGTCATTCCAGTCTCATCCTTTCTCCCCTCTAAATAGAACTGTGCATTTTTGAAATATCCATAAACTGGAACTCCCAGACGACGCGACGCGAGAGATATAGGGCGGGGGGGGGAGCGCGAATATAAAATTCATTTGCCAAACATTTTGAATGCCAAAATGCTTGAGTTAATCAACAAAAGGTGCGAGGGTTGTCCTTGCCCTTGCCCCTGGACGGGATGGGATGGGAGGGGAAGCCATGGGGTGGAATTCTGTTTGAGGCAAAGGAAGGTCGACTCGATTGCATACAGGATTAACCTCGATTAACCCACAGCTAAGATGCATTGGGTAAGCTTTAAATTAGCCCAGGACTCGTAGCCCAAACTAAACTATTTTTGCACTTTATCCTAATTAAAAACACTCCACGAGAGCTTAACCATATATCTCTGTCCTTTTGGGAATGTTTTGCAGGTTCATATCATCATTTCACTTAAACGTAAACTTCAAGAGCACCCAACCAAAGTCATTTGCAGCTTTTGGGTCCACATCCACAGCCTTAGCCAACCAAAAGAACATGTAAAAAACAAACAAACTTCTTAGATTAATATTAAATTAAACGAAGCATGCAAAAAACGCAAGAAGGCGGTAATCATTAAGACAAAAGGCAACAAACAACTGACGACAGTTGTTGGGCCCACACAATTTTAAGGGCTGGAAAATGGCGGAGTTGTAGAACAGAGAAGAGAACTTGGGGACCAGAAACCCCAGAAACCTACACAAGAAAACAAATGAACATAAACAGGCGAAACGAACCAAGAAACCCAAGAAAATGAAATGAAACTTTTTTAATTATGCGCCCTCAGATACTCGCAACAGCAGCAGCAACACCAACAAGCGGGGAAAGGGGGGTAGAGTCCTGGAATGAGGACAGCAGTGGAGTGGAGAGACGCTCGATGTAACCAAAGAAGGCTCACAAAGTGGCTAAAGACAAAGGACTTTGGCGTCTATTTATTTTAACTTCTTTTCAGTTCGTTTTGTGTTTTTGCCAAATGAGCAAAAATTGCAAATAAATCTGTAGCTGTTGGCCATTTTGCACCACCCTCTAAGCACCCAGCGCCCAGCACCCATCACCCATCACCCGTCGCCCACTGCGGCCCTCTGGCTGTGTGGGGGCGTGGCATGGAAAACAACGGCGACAAAGAACTTTTCCCTGCTAATAAGATGAAAAACCATTAAAAGTCGACACAAGTCGCGTCCATTGCAAGTTGAGACCTTCAAAAGTGGTGTTGGAATGTGCGCCGGGTGGGGGGTGGAGCTGGCTTGTGTGGTGGAATTGGGGTGGTGGTGGTGGTGGTGGAGCGCTGCCGCTGCTGTTGTGCCGGGTTAAAATGTTGTCATTTTCGCAACAAAGCAGAAATTATCACCACTTTGCAAAAGGCGACGACAACGACAACGACGACGATGCTGGAGATGGGCATGGAAATGGGAATGGGAATGGAGAACAGTCTGCACCCTTTTTGTAGAGCCCAACGCTGAATTCATGTGCACGTGTCTGTGTGTGTGTGTGTGCGTGGGAGTACAGTAGAAACTAATTAAAGTAGAATCCAGAAAAAAGGGCTATGCCATATTGTTGGATAATCCAAATAGTTAAACAAGAAGGTGATGCCATTGGTATCTGGGGAAATTCTCTTTGAATTTAATATGATATGGTCTTGCAGCTACAGTGAAACCTATTTCAGTGGCTGTCTCTCCAAATGGTTAGCTATGTTTCCTTTTCTTGGACAACTTTTCCAAAAAATCTTCCCTTCATTCTGGAAGCTTCACTATACATCCATATACATATATATATATATGTGTGTTTGTGTGTGTGTATGTGTCTGTAAGTGTATTTCGGGCGTTAAGTGATTTTAAAACAAAGTTTTTGAAACGTTTAACCTTACACAACGAAAATGTTTCATTTGCTGGCAGCAGCCATTGCCTGCATTTTAACTTTCGATGCTGATAATGAAGGCGAGAACCAGGACCAGGACCAGGAACAGGACCAGGACCAGAGCTAGAACCCAAGCAGTGTGGGGCACAGTGCGGCGCAAGGACAACAGGGACACCCAACAACAAGGGTTCGTATGCTTAGGCAATTTAATGGCTGCTGCTGGTGCTGTTGCTGGGTCGGTATTCGGGAGCTGTTAATGTCGTTAGTAGCATGGCGCCATAATTATAATTTGACATAAGACAAGAAGTCTGAGGTTGACAACAAAATGACATTTTAAATACACAGCACAGCAGCACAGCAGCAGGACCGTTGGAACAACCCTCTAGGCCCAGGGCCCAAGGCCCAAGTCCCCCACACCTTTTACCCATTCTGACGACTGCGCTCGTATTTAGACACTTAACAGATCATAATTTTAACACTTTGCCTTAATGCCAGAGAATTTGCTTAATGGCCATGGCTCGACGAGGCTTTGCCAAGGGGCTGGAGGTCGCCTGTCCTCACACATATGTGTGTACATATGTAAAAAAGTTCCGTAGGCCGCTTTAATCCTCGCCCAAACTTGCATCTTGGAATTCCCAGTCATTTGTAAGCTTCTTAGCTATAGCTTACACTCCTGTCTTTGGGATACCCAGCAAAAACTCGTCCAACCCAACAGAAACAGCAACAATATCGTCAGAGTTTATTTGCATAAACTTACTTAAACTACCGCTCCACCAGCCGTTTGGTTGTTGCTCCCCCCTTTTTTGGGAGCCAAGATAGATACTCTTGTCCGCCATAAATATTCATATGTTTATTTCATAGCAAATAATAAATAAAAAGAAAGGCTGAGAGAATGGAGATGGAGTGGAGAGTCGTTTGAGGGTAGACTTTCCGTTTCTCTGGGATGTACTACATTATGTACATATTTCCTATTTAAGTTCCTTTCGTTTGAGCTGATGTTTCAGGAAAACAATGTCCAAAGGAACTGTATTTGTCATCGCAGCAGGCTGTATGCCAACTGTATGCGGCCAACAGAACCTCACTGCCTCAAAAGCATTTCACATTTAGTTCACAAACTAAACAACTCGACAGAAAATTTAATTTCCAAAAGTTGAAAATCTTATTTTTTTTGAAAACTAACTTTACTGTAACGAAAAATCATCAGATCAAGCAGGATGATTCTTCATATTATGTCTCGCGGTGAGTATTTCCATGGTACTCCTATTGGGCACCTTTGGGGGAATTATGACCGTCGATTTCCCAAACCTACAGGTACGCTGCGGCACTTTTCAATGGGGCCACTCCGCTGGTCCAAGTCTAGTTCCCAAGAGGATGCCCAGACTAGTGACGTGCTGAAGACCGTCGCAAAAAAAGAACCATCCGCCCTCGTGGTTTCAGTCAAGGCCGAAGCTGCCTGTGAGGTGACCAAGGACCAACCGCAGGACGTTAAGAAGAGCAACACTTTGTACGACGCTATGAAGAAAATGCACAATGATTACAGCAAAGACTACAACGAACAGAAGCCTGGCCCGACTAGGATTTCTGAAACAATCAGTCAAACAGGGACCTCGCAGTGGCGCAAATCGGCGCCTTGGCCTGCTTACCGGGGCCCTTTTCTCGAAGAGTTATTAGAAAAGGAATCCCCCCAAGTGGACGTGATCCCCACAAATGAGAAGAGGAAGCTGACCCGCCGCGACTATTTGAGACTGATTTTCAAGGAGGAGAGACTAAAGAACCCCAAGGAGAAGAAGCCGGTCGCCGATACCAAAATGGGCCAGATGGAAGTCGACAAGGAGCCACTGAATCCTGCACGACTGGAATTCGTGAATCTGAAGTGGAAGGAGCGCCAGCACGAGGTGGGAAAGCGGGTGCAGGAGGCAGACACGAAGAACAACGACTCCCGATTCGAGATGACCACGGGGCTGAAGGGGAAGATCGACTAGACGAGTCCCCCTCTTTGCAAATACCAGCCTCCCTCCCTCCCTCCCTTAAATTGTTTAAATTCTTGTTATGATCCGGCAGTGATCCATCACCAGTTGGTGTTTGTGGTCCGCCTTTGCAATTTGATTTCATTCAATATATAAATTATAAATAAAAATTCGAGAGCAAAAAAACAATTAACGAATAACTGATGGGCGAAGTCCGAAGTCAGTGGTCAAGCAGTGCACCGCTTAAACCTGAAGGTTTGGTTCGTTTTCCATTGACATGATGCATCAAGCAGTTCATCCACAAAACCTGAAGCTTTGGTTCAAGCAGTGGGCCATTAAACAGTGTATATCTTAGCGTTGAGTGTTTCCAAACAAATCTGAAGACGACTTAATGACTGATATTGTTTGTAGCCGATACTCGAAGAGTTAGTAGCATCAAGAGCCAATGAATTGCAACAACGGTGACAGCAGCAACAGCGGCAGTAATATCCGCTAAAGGAGCATCCACAACTTGGAGTAAATATTGTAGCATACATTTCACTAGCTGGCTTCAAGCTTCACTCTGCTTCGCTTCGCCTCGCCTGTTGCCTGGTGCCGGGTGCCCTCCTCATTTGCTTAGCTCCTGAGTTCCTGAGTTCATGAGTTTTTCAGTTGCTTTTCTTTAAAGCTTCCGGCATCCATTAAACTTCATTAAAAATTAAATATGCGCCCCAGCGTTGGCAACAGGCAACAGGCAACAGGCCCCTTGTACACGGCCATGTCTCTGCATTTGGCTCGGGCTCCTGGCGGAACTGGGAACTGGGCGTGGCTGTGTTCTGAGTTGAGAGTTGAGAGTTCCTGGGAAACCCTTTTCCACGGACACGCATCAATTTACTGGCTCCTGGTGGCCCCAAAAAATGCTCAAGACTTTTAATGAGATGAAGGTGAAATTTCATTATGAAGTTTGCCGCCTAAGATGTCAGGTCTCGCAGGTCTCTCCATCTCCTCCGCAACCACTCGCCCTTTATCTCTGGGCTGCCTAGTTGGGTAGGGGTGTGGTTGCGAACGGTAACCTCGTTAAGCTTAATTAATAGCAGCAATGTGATAAACACCCAGCGAAGAAGAGCAGAGCCCAAAATGGTCGCAGCCCAGGCCGCCATTTTGTGCCAGGCTAAAACCAAACCGGAGCCAAGAGGAGGCACACAGACACAGACACAGGCACAAACTTTAAGCCAGGTGTCAACTACAGCCCCCAAAGCGGCAAGCGGCTGGCAAGCGACTGGCAAGCGGCTGTGGATGGGATTTGGATGGGAGTCGAAGGACAAGTTCGCTTTTTTAATGAGCCAACGTCAACGTTGCCGCGCGCTGGCTGCCACTGACATTTGACAGATTTCCTAGGAGCAGCCGCTTAGATACTTTTGTGTGGCCCTGAGACCAGAACCCAGGGGCGGCGAAGGCAGGGGACAGAATTTTCTACTTATTTAGGCATTAACAGAAGTTGGGCATAAGCCACGGCAAGAAGTCACCCATCCATCCACCCACCTGCCCTCGCTGTGTGGCAAGCTTCTTTCGGTTCGACGGAGGAGGAATAGAGATTGGTAGATGTTGGAGCAATTGTTGGATGGCGCATCGTTAGGACCCCCCACCCTTGGCCAGAGTAAGTGTATTTTCCATTTCGGTTTGGTCTGTTTCCAATTGGAAAATAGACCGCATCAAAGAAGAAGGCTTTGGGACCACCTTGGAAATTAGTTTCTTAAGTTATACTTAGTCTTAGACTGAATTTAATTGTTCAAAATCATTTCAAAAGCATTCAAAATAGATTATTTCTAATGCGAAGTTTTCTCTGCTTTTTTTAGGCTTAACACAGACTCCCCACCGATATTTTATATGGCAGCCATATGGCAAAGTGGTTTAACCAATTGAATCAGGGAATAACCTATAGAACTACGATTTTTAGTCGGGACCTTAGAGCGAACATCTGTTAGATATGACAAATATTTAAAGACATCATTCATGCCTGGAGTACTCGTAGAAATATTGAATATTGAAGGCCAATTTTTCTTAAATGTCTGCCCTGATCCAACCACTAATTTTTTCTCCAGTCTGAAAGCTTAATTTGACCCCATCTCTGGGTTTTCTTTTTTTTTTGTTTTGTTGCTGTATATGTATAGTCTTCTTTGTTCTTTGTTTGTCTGTTTGCTCATAATGTTTGTTTGCCAAGCTTTGGCGTGCTCTGTGTGTCTGTTGTCTGGTTGGTTGGCTGGTTGGTTGTTTGGCCTTAAATTCCTTGTCGCTAAAATATTTTGGCCAAAGTCTAAGCAGCAAGTCAGAGAAACAGAATCAAAGACAACAGACACACGTACAGGGAGTCAGTGGCAGTGGCAGAGACAGAGACCAGAGTCAAAGGCGGTGGCGAGCGAGCGTTGCAAATATTTGCCGAGGGACAAGTATGCGCAATTAAAATTTGATTTAATACAAATGTACAGACACCCGATATATACCGAGAGACAGACAGACATTTGTTTGCATTTGTATACGAGTACGAGTACGAGTACGAGTACGAGTATTTGTTTGTCTGTTTGCTGGTGGCACACTCTCGTACTCGTATGAGTACAGTATCCAATTTCGGAAATTACTTGCGCATCATCAGATCTCGAAATTCCTTGAGTATCGAATGGAATTTAATTGAAGTCACGAAATTTTACACAAATTCAAGCAATTTCCACACACACACATACGCACACACACACTGGCATGCGAAGGAAATTAGGGATGGCGGTAGGGCTTGTACATAAATAAATCAGATAACACATTAACACTTCTTTTGTGGGAGCTGTGGATTTCGGGGAGGGGGGAGGGGGGGAACGCGTTTGCCTTCCTTACATTTTTCTTGCTTTTGATGTTGAATTTTTAATTTTCATTAAAATTTGCCCGCCTTCCAAGCCGAAGCCGAAGCCGGAGCCGAGGAAGCAGAAGCAGCCCTTATGACAGTCCAGTTGGGGGTTGGGGTTGGATCCGTGTGGGTTGCTTGTTTCCGGTTGGTGGTGGCACACACACACACGCATACTCTGCTCCATACACACTTACAATTAGTATTTGCTGTGTGCTTAATTGATATTTGTATAATGAAATGTGTCATAGGATTTTCTTGCCCGCATCATTCATGAATGGCATGGAGGAAGGTTGAGTTTGTGAAAGTGGAGTGGGTGGAGATTGCCACGAGAGCGAGAGCGTATCTCAAGAGTCTGTATTCGAAATCTCCTATATTTTTTCTATAAATTAGACTCGACCCAAACCATATTACACTGCCAATAAATTCCCCAATGAGATTGGTCGGGACAGCTTCTCTCCGTCCCTTTTCTCGCGTTCTCTCTTATCACATGACACTCCTACAAATTGGATTTATATAGAACTCTGAACAGATTTAAAAGTCATGCTCTGATCTCCGATCCCCCTCCCCCCCCTTCCCATCCTGCAACCGCAATCAATAAATCTGCTGTATATACATATTATTTTTACCATTTTTGTTGGGCTTCTTTGCGCTCTTGATTGTTTTGGCTGGATGTTTAAAATGCGATAAATTAAATTAAATAGCTTAGGCCGTTCGGCAAGGAGTAGCAGTGGGAGTGGCAGTGGGTGTGGGAGGGGGGAGGGGGGAGCGCCGGGGACTGGCCTTTTATTTGGCTACTTACAGATTATGTGACATTTATTGTTCACGCTTAAATCTAGAAAATTGCAATTTAGCGGCCTTTGCCTTTCCACTTGGTCCGGGGGTCCTGGAGGATGGGCCCAGTGGGCTGTGTCTTTGTGAATCACTTGTGGGGTGGTGGTTGTTGTCACGGCGTTGGGGGTCTTTGAGCTTATCAGCTAGCCCCAAGGACAGAATTATGTCCTTGTCGCCATCGCCATCGCCATCGCCATCGTCTTTGTCGCGTTTATTTTCTTTCTTACTTATTTTTCACTGTTCTCTTTTCTGGTTTGCTTTTTTCTGCTGATGTTGATGCCGCCGCCGCACAGTTGTCTCGAGTTTCCGTTTTAATAAACGTCGATTCCGGCTTCCTGTTTGGCAACGTTGCGTGCCTCCCACCAGATCGCAACCATCCGCCCATCTAGCCACCGTCCCGTCCCCATGCCCCGAGGCAGCCACCCCCGCAAATGAGAAGTCGTAATTGCAGGGCGCGTTACGTCTGGCTATGGCTCCAGCCACGGCTAGGACTCCCCGGCCGTGTCTTCATTTATTGCCAATATAATTTTTGACTTTGCTGGAAATTTAATTTCCTTTTTTCCCTGTCGCTTCTTTGCCTTCGCTTTTTGCTGGCATGTGGGAAAGTTTTCCCAGCATCAGCATCATCATCATCATCATCCGCATCATCCACTGATACTGACACTTGCCCCGAGGCCATGGCCATGCAATACAGAATCGGTTATGGCGTCTGCCAGCTACAACAAAAAAGCGGATGTCAACACAGTGGCAACAACTACAGCGGCTACAAGAAGAGCCAACATCCAACAAACTGCGCGAAAAAAGGGTTACAATATCTGATTATTAAACTGGAGCCAAGACTGCAAGTGAAACCGAAACGAACCCCAGATCTTTGCCTGCCTCACACCGCCACAAAAACCAAAAGGGATAGCAGAGTAACAAAGATGGGAAATAGCTGAAAGAGGCGGTAAAACAGATACAGCAAGCACAACTGTTGTTCCATACCAAAAGATAACAAACGCTGCACCAACAATAAAACAACATCTCAAACAACAAGAATATTGGCTTGCGGCTGATTTTCTACAAAATTCCTACCTTTCACATTCTTAGGACAATTTGGACAGTGCCATCAAAGAACTAAATTCTAATTCTAAAAAAATATAACCATAACATGCAGAAATTGGCTGTCCCATAACATATGTAGTTATCTTTTGATGACTTTGGAAACACTCAACGCTAAGATATACACTGTTTAATGGCCCACTGCTTAGACCAAAGCTTCAGGTTTTGTGGATGAACTGCTTGCTTCATCATGTCAATGGAAAACGAACCAAACCTTCAGGTTTAAGCGGTGCACTGCTTGATCACTGACTTCGGAAAGGGAAAAATATGGACAAAATGTTCCCTATTCACAGCCACATCTTTTGAGCCTCTCATCAGTTATTCGTTGTTTTTTTGCTCTCGAACTTTTATTTATAATTTATATATTGAATGAAATCAAATTGCAAAGGCGGACCACAAACACCAACTGGTGATGGATCACTGCTGGATCATAACAAGAATTTTTAACAATTTAACAATTTAAGGGAGGTTGGGAGGCTGGTATTTGCAAAGAGGGGGGGGCTCGTCTAGTCGATCTTCCCCTTCAGCCCCGTGGTCATCTCGAATCGGGAGTCGTTGTTCTTCGTGTCTGCCTCCTGCACCCGCTTTCCCACCTCGTGCTGGCGCTCCTTCCACTTCAGATTCACGAATTCCAGTCGTGCAGGATTCAGTGGCTCCTTGTCGACTTCCATCTGGCCCATTTTGGTATCGGCGACCGGCTTCTTCTCCTTGGGGTTCTTTAGTCTCTCCTCCTTGAAAATCAGTCTCAAATAGTCGCGGCGGGTCAGCTTCCTCTTCTCATTTGTGGGGATCACGTCCACTTGGGTGGATTCCTTTTCTAATAACTCTTCAAGCAAAGGGCCCCGGTAAGCAGGCCAAGGCGCCGATTTGCGCCACTGCGAGGTCCCTGTTTGACTGATTGATTCAGAAATCGTAGTCGGGCCAGGCTTCTGCTCGTTGTAGTCTTTGCTGTAATCATTGTGCATTTTCTTCATAGCGTCGTACAAAGTGTTGCTCTTCTTAAGTTCCTGCGACTGGTCCTTGGTCACCTCACAGGCAGCTTCGGCCTTGACTGAAACCACGAGGGCGGATGGTTCTTTTTTTGCGACGGTCTTCAACACGTCACTAATCTGGGCGTTCTTTAGAGAACTAGACTTGGACCAGCGGAGTGGCCCCACGGAAAAGTGCCGCAGCGTACCTGTAGGTTTGGGAAATCGACGGTCATAATTCCCCCAAAGGTGCCCAATAGGAGTACCATGGAAATACTCACCGCGAGACATAATATGAAGAATCATCCTGCTTGATCTGATGATTTTTCGTTACAGTATAGTTTAGTTTTAAAAAAAATCTGATTTTCAACTTTTGGGAATTAAATTTTCTGTCGAGTTGTTTAGTTTGTGAACTAAATGTGAAATGCTTTTGAGGCAGTGAGGTTCTGTTGGCCGCATACACAGCCTGCTACGATAAAAAATACAGTTCCTTTGGACTTTCACTTTTCTCTGTTTTCATTTGATGTATAAAAGCAAGTGCGAAGTCAAATACTTCAAGGGGACTGTTTGTTTTGGGAACAGCTTGAAATACGTAAATATTTTGAGCACTTAATCCAGGTTCGCTTGTTGTTTCAAATGTAGCTGGGAGAACTGGGTACTAGCACTTAAATCTTATAAGCCCGATACTCAGTCAGTGATTTTAGTTGGACGAGCAGGGCAGACCGCGATCTCTCTCGATTTTCCATACATACTGTAATGATTGAAATACTTTTCCGTTGATTTGTCTCGTTTAAATGCCATTTTCCATTTACATTTTATCGCCTTTATCGATATTTTACAATCAGCCTCAGAGAATAATCAGCTAATGCATTACATATTTGGATACAACGAAGGTTGTAACCCAACGCCGCACACAAACAGCATTCGTTTGCCCAAAAATGTAAGTATCTACGGCCGGGTGTCCACCTCCTCCTACTCCACCACCACAAAGCTAACTCTCCCTGCCCAGTGTCTCCATTTGTACAGGGTTTCGGGGCTAAGCTGAGCAATAAGCAGGCAATAATCACTTGCAGTTAATTAACATATTATCGCAAATGCAGCTGCAGTTGCAGTAGCAACAGCAACAGCAACAGCAGCAACAATTGCAACAAGAACGCTTAGATGCTGCTGCTGCTGATGCACTTTGGTAATGCACTTCAAAGTGCTTACACATCAATGCAATGGGCAGCCTCTCATTTACATGCATATAGCATATACAGCAACAATAATTACATGTGCCGGATCCCGCCCTCCCCCCGTTCCACAGCCTTCGCATTCGCCTTCGCCTCCCCCAAGCAATCTCTTTCAGGCCCATGCCCCGGTCGGTGGGCGTTGGGCGTTGGGCGGTGGCAGCATCCAAGTGATTGTAATTCATTAGTAGACAACAACCAAATGCATTTCCCATGTGCCTGTGTGTCCGTATCTTTGTGTCTGTGTTTCCGCTTCAATGCAGCTGCAGTTGCAGTTGCAGTTCCACTCCCACTGTTGTACGCTTGTACGGTTGCACAGTTGCACGGTGCAGTGTTGCAACTGCAGCTGCTGATGCCGCCATTTTATCTAATTGCGTTGCCATCACTCCCTCGCTACGTCTCTCCTTCCCTGTGTCTCCTCCAACTCCCTCTCTTCAATACGCATACGCCGCGTGGTCCATATCATTAAAATTACGAGTGCTGCGCACCAAAAAAACCAAAAAACAAAAAGGGTTGTGTAGCCAAGGCACAGCGAGGGCGGGCTCAGGAGTTTGCCGAAGGAACTAAGAAAGGTTAAAGTGGATTTTTAAGTGGAATTTATTTGGTACTAAACAAAAACTAAACTAACAGAAACTAACGATCGGTCTACCTACCACTCGTATTAACTGGGAACAAGGCTTCTGCTGAGTTTTCTACCCACATGCACATATCGGTTCATATCCGTCGAGCCAGCCTCGTAGACCCTCATCTCTTACTTTTCTTTCTGATTGGCCCTCATAAATTTGTTGCATAGCGGAGCGCCCTGGAGTGTCTGCAGCCTTGACAACTGCAAGTGGCATTAGTTGTAGCAGCAGCCAAAAGCAAACGGCAACGGCAACGGCAACAGCAACGGCCAATGCCAATGGGAAACAGCGAACAACAATTACAATTGCAGGCTTTGCATTACTTTTTCCTAGTACAAGGGATTTGCATTTGTTTGCTAATTGAAATTAAGCAAATAATGCAGAAGGAGGGGTCTGCTCGACCCCCCCGAGTATCCCCAAATTCCAGGGAGAAGTCGGATAGAGAGAAAAAGGGGGACTTGACCCACGTAATCCTTTTGTAGCGCATTAAAACAAGATGAATCCGTCCCCCGAAAGACAAAAAAAAAAAGCCAGAAAATAAAATAGAAAGGGTTTCCCGGCTGGGTTAAATAATTTAAATCCATTTGTAGAACATTTGATGCTGCTGCCTTTTGGCAATTGTCACGCCACCCTTTATATTTTTTCTATTTGCTGTCCCCCCCCCCCCCCCTTTCCACCCCCCAGATAATTAGTAAGGAAAAAGCAAGCGAATCCCAAAGGCGGAAAGGGAGATCCCCATAATCAAATGTTTAAAAAAAGATTTGCCAAAGTAAATCCCAAGGAATTATTTGCCACTTGAAACGTTTAAAAATGTCAAACAAGTTTCATGGATAGATGGTCGGCTGGTTGGAGGGTAGAGGGTAGAGGGTAGAGGCCGAGGCCGAGTCGAAGCTGATGCTGATGAGGGTGCCCCAAAAGATGTCTGTGACCCTCCGCCCCCCCAAAAAGCAATCTCTCGCCTTTTGAGGGGTCAGACAAACTTAATGAGCAAATTGTCAAATGCCGCGGCAAAGCGAGCACTTAGACATGCCCGGGGACACCATACCCAGGCCCCTACCATCCCCCGGCACGGACTGCGGAAATGAAAAATAACTTGGCGAAAGCGGAGACCCTGATAAAGCTGCACAGCAAAGGAAAAGTACAAAGTTGTCGCTGTTGTTAGCCATGTTTTGTTGGGGATTTGAATAAACAGTTACGCTGATTTAATTTGGCCAAAATAAAAAAAAAAATGAAGAAGTCTAAGAAAAAGAATAAGAAGGAAAACCGAAAAGCGAGAAAAATGAAGACGGCAGACAGGAGACAGGAGAGGGAAAATTCTATCACAGTATGTTGTCTGTCACCCTCGATTTGATTTTTAAATTGCGTTCGTGATAAATTGACGAAATGAACAGCAATAACGCCCCAAGAGCGCCAGCCCACCAGAGCCCCAACCCCAACCCCAACCCCATTCCCAAACACGAAAAAAATCTCAAACAAAATTGACAACTGTCAAGACTGTCTGCTGTCTGAACGCCGCGGCGTTGCCGCCGATCCGCCACTCCCCAATAGACATATAAAAATTAACTACAGACTACTTATCTTATTTGTTGATGCCAGCGACGAGTCATGAGCCTCAGTCGGAAGGGGACAGGACAGGGAAGGACAATATGAAAGCCGGAATCCCCAGGAGTTTGTCAGCGGCTTTTGATGTGTCTGAGCGTGAGTGTGTGTGTGTCTGTCTGTTGGTGTGACAATATGCGTAGATAACATGCGATGACTGGGCAGGAAGCAAGCAATCAACTCAACCGATACGATATTCTGAATGGAAATGACCAAACGCGAAGGAGGAAACACTACAGAAAAAGGTCTTGAGGGGGCTCAAATGATGTCTAAAACCAGCTAAAAAGTACTGCCATTTCCCATCTCCAAACTTGAACTATAATAGTTTTTTGTAGCTTAAGCTGTGGATATATTTATGGGCCTCCATATGGCCTTTACTTACCTCTTCCGCTCCTTCCCACAAATCGTAGATCATTGAACTTGGCCACTTGGTTCTTCATCACCGCCGTACAGTTGCGCAGCTCTCCGCAGAAATTCTCATCGTTGCCCGCCCGAATGGTGACTATTGTCCCATCCATGACCTCGCCCAAGGCCAGCACCTTGAAGGCAATCGGCAGCGTCTTGTTTGATCGCCAATGCGTGGGTAATGTGGTGCAGACCTGAATCAATTATGCATTAATTATCCAAATTAGGTTGAGAATTTGGGCAACATATTATCGACATGGATTCAGCGATTTAATGCCACTTACCACATGGGGTGAGCCCGTCTTGACCAGCTCGCCGGGATGTTCGGCGAGCAGGACGTCGACGGTGCGCTCGATGAGGTTCTCTGGTGTCAGGTATGGACTAGTGTCCACCGGTTTTGTCTTGGCATTGTTACTACTACTATTATTATTATTGTTGTTGTTGTTGTTGTTGTTGGTGGTACTATTGTTGTTGTTGTTGTTGCTATTATTATTGTTATTATTGGAGGAGGACTCTGCATTACGCCGCTTCGTGGTGCTGCCGCCCGTTGTGGTCGTTGCTGTTGGAGTCGTTTGCTGTTGGTGTTGTTGATGCAACTGTTGGTGAAGCTGTTGGTGCTGCTGCTGTTGTTGTTGCTGTTGCTGTTGCTGCTGTATTTGATTTGAGGTGGTCGAACTGACCTCAGCAGAAATGTGCATTATTGCAGCTGCTTATAGTTGGTCCAAGGTATTCAGGGCCTCTCTGGTTTCAGCTTTGACTACGTCCTTTCAGGCTGTACGCGGCTGCTGTTGTGCTCCTGCTGCTGCTGCTGCTGCTGATGGTTTGGTTTTTGGTTTGATTTCAATGTTGCCTCAAAGAGTCGATGCTTTCAATCCGATCATTGTCAGCTCATTTGGTCAATCTGGAAAATTAATGTGGATTGCGAATGAAATTCGGATTGAAAATATTCCGTGTGGGGCTGTTCTTTGAACTGAAATTCACTGGAAATCGACTTTAACAAAGAAATGTCGAGTTTTTCCACCAAGATCTTGTGCTGAAGCGCTTTCAGGAGTTGGTTTTATCAACAAAATAAACGCATAAAAGACGAAATGAAAAGATCCCAATTTATACTATTCAAAAAACCACACTCTCGCAAAAGCTTGGGAGAAACCTTTTTTTGGAATGCGCCCAACGTGAGAATATTAATTTTTGTTCTGTTTTTTTTTTTGTTTTCTGTAATATCCTCTTTTGTTAATTTCCTTTCTTTTGTATTCACATTCGCTGCCCGCATAAGTATGCTGCATTCTTTTTTTGTTGCTGCTGCCGCTGTCATCGCTGACAACAACTCAATTATTATTGCACTTTAAACGAGAACTGAACAGAACAGAATCGGTGGCCGATATCTGTATCGTATCTGCATCTGCAACTCCACCTGCATTTGTCTCTGAATATGGCCAAAAGCGACATGGACTGGAACGAACCCGATACCAAAACCGAAACGAAACCAAACCAAACCAAACCAAACCGAACCGAATCGAACCGCACACCTTTGCGCACAATTTGCATTTAAGCCGACATCGGCGAGAGCAGCTCAATTAAATATTAAAAAATCATAGCCAATAATGATGAAGAGCTGCATCTGAATGGGAGGATGTGTATGGAGTCAGCTGAGCCGTGGAGCCATGGGCCGCAGCATAAACTAAGATGTATGACGGCATCTGTTCCGTGCCGCACGCGAAACAAAAACAACAACAGAAAAAAGTTCATTTCATGTTCGTCAAATGGGAAAAAAACGAGAGAAAAATTATCGAAAGCGCCAGATGTTGCCAGCCTGTGTTTGGCCACCAAAAAATCAACAATGCTCTTTGTCCCCCCACACAGACCCCATATCCAAGCCCATGTCCTCGTGCACGCACTGTGGGAGGGGTTATGGTAGCTCTTGTATAAATAAAAATCATTTGCAGGACCCAACCAGTCGCGTTTGGTTTTCGCCACGTTTCTTTTTTACCAACTACTTTTGTAGATTCCCTCTTTACACGGGAGGACTCAAAACTTTGGCCTGGCTTTTGTCAGATCCTGGGGCAAAACATAATCTTCCCATTCGGGAAGTTTTTCGGGTTAAATAAGACTTTAAGGATAATGCTAATAGGTACCAGTACGAGGTAAAAATAACAAAGGAACTGATCTGATGATCGAAACAATTGCTTCTAAGCATACAGAAATGGATATATTATAACAAAATATATTCAATAAATTAGCTTACTAATGCATGTCAAATATGGTTGAGATTTAAGATTTAAATAAACAATAAATAATACAAATAAAAACACGGATGCAACGGAAGTGAAAGTGGAGCTATTTTTTGGTTCATTTGAATAGACAGAAAGACACGGTATCAAACGGTTCAATGAATAGTTTGCATTTATTCTGATGGGAAAACTCTTCCTGTTAGGTATACCTCCTCCTCAGCCTATGATTTGCCTTGATTGTGAAAATTGAGAATGATTTAAGTTAAAATTTAATGCACTTTGACATTGCATATTTGACATAACCACAGAGTTTGCATCGGTTAAGCCTAGTGCCAAATTCGTCAAGAAAATTACCCAGAATGAAGAAATTAGAAGAACAGTTTTTGACCTTTTTTAGTTAACAAAATTTTTAAAAATAAAGCAATAAAATTACGCTTCTAAAAATAAGCCAATCTTATAGAAAATTGTGTTGTTTATCGGATAGAATTATTCTTCGCAGTGGAAAAGCTCTTACAACAGCAGTAAACTGAAAAGTAGGTCCGTCCCTGTATACCTCAGACATATGTACGTAGGAAGGATCGATCAGCTACACTTCAGGTAGGAACATAAGGCAACGACATGGTAATGTTGTAGATCTCTGTGTACATTGATCTGCAAGGGTATTTAAAGCTTCGTAGCATTAGAAGCAGACCATTCCCTCGTGTTTTGTGCTGTAGAACCAAGTGTTGCCTGTTCATATACACTCACACACACTGACACATGAGCAATCTGTAGTTCGTATGTATATGTATTCCCTTTTTTAACAACTTCCGCTTTGAAATGTATAAATACATTCCGTACGAGCATATACATATATGCATATATATATTTATATAGATTTTTTTTGCGCCGCTGAATGCAGCTGTCCGCTGGCCAAATGAACTGGCCAAGCGACTATGTGGCGACATATGTGGCCACAGATACGAGAGACAATGGCAGTGGCCGAGCGACATTGGAGGAGGGCGGGCACCAGCAGAAGGTGGTCTATATAATTGGTTAACAAACAAGTTGGTCGGTTGCGGGGCTAGCCACACAATTAGATCAACAAATGCAAATAACTTTTGTGGGGAGATAACTGAATTAGTCAGTCAGGACAAAAAAATAGCAGTGCATACCCATCGATACATAATACAAACAAAGAAACATCACCTCTAAATTAAATATTTCAAAATTAATACAAAAAAAAATGCTTAAATATTCCAAAAATAGATCTAAATGAAAAATTCCAAAAGCCTTTGGTTCAAGTCAATCAGGTGAGTAGCAGATCTCCTGCAATCGGATTTAAATACCCTTGAAAAGGATAGAAACTTGACGAATTTCTGCGCCAAACTTGGAAAAGATGTCGCAATAAGTCTTTCTATTAAGTAAAGAGAAAAGCTCAATCTACAAGTACAATTTTCAAACATGATTTCACATGAGAAAATAAAGGCTTATAAGTGTTTGGAACAAGGAAAGTTCTACAAGATCTTAACATCCTTCCACCGACTAATCACTCTTTTTTTGGATCAGATACTAAGCACTGAGCTTGCGATCAGAAGAACCAATTGAAGAAATAATAGTTTATGAGTGTAGGAGAGCCCCATAGCTTTCACGATTCCTTTTACATCCACTAGAAACTAGTGACGCGCGTCATGTGGCAGTGCCCCTCGGTCGATTGGCCGGAAGAAGGGCTGCATTTCTGCTTGGGTGTCTCAAGGGCCAAGAAACATTGCTTCATTGATATCAAAAGTTGTTTCATTCCGGTGATCCTTGGCATGAAACTGCGAGTCGAGGATCTGTCTACATATCCACCAATAACTTCCACCACATCTTTCTTTATATCCGAAACTTGCTTGTGATGTTCTTTCACATCTGAAGTACATATCTCCCTATATGATGATGATGATCCAAATCATATTGATTCAGATTTTAGGCCCTTGAATATTCCCCTACATTCTGCCCATTGATCTTTAGTATAATTTCACGTAATTTCACATAATTTTGGCCCCTTTTTGGTTATCCAAAGACATCCTGCCAACAGCGATCACTTTCTTCTGTCCCTTCAACTTACATTTATTGGTTTGTTGTAGATTTTCCACTTGTCCGCAGCACTCGATATCGGGATTTCCCTTTGGTTGTGGCACAGGACACACTTGAAAAAAATGATTGAATTTTGTGGCACTTCTAAAATATCAACTTCCAGAATTAATTATAAGCTATGGGATTTATGAGAATTTGTCGAGCACACGGCACACTAACACAGAAGACACTAGCACGAGCACACACACACACACACGCGCGCCTGCACACACGTACAGGGAAAGTGAGAGAGAGAAAGAGAGAGACAGAGAAGGCAGGCGAGCGAGCGAGCGAGCGAGAGCGGGAAATTGTGGCTTAGATTGAATTTGGGACTCTGGATCTGAGGCTGAGACTGAGACTGAGAGACTGGCAACTCTGGCGATCGAATCAAACGACACGGAGATATTAAACTATTTTTTGCGGTAACCATGAACGCGACCACTACGAGCGGTTGGCAACGCCGACCACGGCGTCGCGGCGACGCCGACCACGGCGTCGCGGCGACGCCGGCCGCGGCAGCGCCAGAGACAGAGAGCGACGACGCAGCACAGCCAACGACGAGGACGAGGACGAACGAGCTGGGGGCGGGTTGGGGGGGGCTTTTGGGCGGAATGTTAGCGACGCCTCATCATAATCATGGACGAAGGGTCCTGGGTCCCGGGTCCAGCCACCCACTTCCACTCCAAAAAACGCTGCTGCGACATTACCCCGCCCCCAAATTGATGGCGGCAGCAGCCGCCCTCGTCTTTCTTTTTTTTTCTGCTCTTGCTGTTGCTGTTGCTGTTGCTCTTGGGGTATATAATTCTTTCTTTCGTTTTGGCTTAACATTTACCGCGAGAACCAGTAGCAGTGGTTTCTCCAAGGCAGCGACGCTGACGCAGAAGTCGGCCGCGCAGTTGGCGCCGGCAGCGAGGCAGAAAAAGAAAAAGAAAAGCTAAGACTAAGGCAAACGAAAACCGAAAACCGAAAACCAAAACCAGAAAACGTCAACTACACCACAAGCAGAAAGGCCGCAACGACATCTTCAAGTTGGTCCACCTCAGCATTCACCACACCACCCACCACCCACCACCCGGCACCCACACAAGCAGCAGTCCCCCCCCCCCACCACCTTGGGGGGCTCGAGCTCAATTCGCGGCATAGAAAAATGCGCTCAATTTTTTGGCGCACCTTTGGACCAAGCAGCGCCATAGACTGGAAAAAATCTTGAGAATGAGAGTGAGAACAGCCTGCGAAGCAGAGAGCCAGAGGGTGAGTCCTGTCTTGAGTTGAGTTTTCCCCAGTCTTGGAAGGCGCTTCGGCGTGGTGAACTTTCGATGTGTGGGGGGGGGGGGACCACCTCTTTTTGTTGCTGCTTATGAATTTCCATTAGGATTTTTTCTTTGCTCCTTGGCTGCTTGGCTGCTTCAACCCCCAATAAGAATTTCGTCTTCGGAATTGACTCAAGCAGCGCAAAAAAAATCTCAAACTCTGGCGGAAAGAAAAAAGGAAACAAAAAGAAAGAAAAGCAAGTGGAAAGCAAAAGCAAAGGCGAAACGAGACGGGACGAAGCCAAGCCAAGCCAACGCGGCTTTGCGGCAAGCCTTTAGCTAACCAGGAATTGCTGGGGCCAGGAAGGAGACCGACAGAGCGAGAGAGAGATGGAGAGAGAGAGAGAGAGAGAGCGAGCTCCAGTGTGGCAGAAAGAGAGAGAGTCAGAGCTGGGGCTGGCCGCACAGGAGCGAGTGAGAGAGGTGAAATCTTGCGGCTGCCATTTGCGGCCAGGAAGACGCAGCAATATGCCACCCCCCACCCACCTAACCTTGAGTGAAAAATTGCAACCACATGAGGGTGGGGCAGAGCTCCGAGATCCGTGCCCCGTGTCCCGTGCCCATGCCCCTCTCAGGGCGGAGTTTCCTTTTCGGTTCTTGACATTTCTTTTCGGGCTCGGGCATTACTTCTGTTTGGTTTCTTTTTCTTTTGCCGCTCTGCTCCTTTCGGTTGCACAGCATATTAAGGATTCAACCCTCCTCCATTTTGCGGTTTTCTTCGCACCACGCGAAATATCCAAAAGATATGCGAGAGGGAGGCAGGAGGGCGGGCGCCTGCGACTGCGGTGCTGCTGCTGCTGCTGCTGCTGGTGGTGGTGGATATGTGCGGATGTGTGTGTGTGTGTGTGTCAGTCGACGGTTGCGCAGCAGCTGAAGGGTGTCCTGTGCCCGCCTGTGGTTGGGCATTATGAAACCGCAAGAATTATCATACGCTGCGGTCGATTACTATATCAAAACCCCTCTAATCAGGCAGCTCTGATGCTGATGCTGGTGCTGGTGCTGATGCCGGTTCTGATGCTGACAGGGCGTCCGAGGCCGCGCCGCAACCACTATTCCGGGCGGGTAACTGTAACCGTAACCGTAACCGTAACCGCAAGCGAGCCCCGCGGCCGTGGTCTTCTGGCCAACCAAAACTACGCGTTCCGCTCGAATTCTGGCAGCCAATGGGCGGATCTTAAGTGTCTCAAAAGACGCGCTCTGCTCCAAAACATGCCACTGCCCGCTGAGTCATTCAAAAATGGTGGAAAACAAAGGAAACAAGCTACAACAAAAAAACAGAAACAATTTCAATTTGTCTGAATATGTTATATTTTCTATTTCTTTCTTTGTACAATATTCTTCATGTACATAGATGATAAATATGTACAATGATCTCTCATCAATTGATTCAGTGGCCTTCCTGATTAAAAAAAAGAATTCATTTATCCTCGAAGAAACTGAATTTATGAATGTTATACATTTTTGAAAAACATTGTATCTCTAGTTAAAAGAAAGGATATTTTTTAAATCAATTTCAATCGACTTTTCATACCATAAACAATAGCATTGTAGAGGCAATAATATTGGGAATATTATTGGATATAGAGTTTTCATGGGTATACAAGATCCTATCGTTTTCATGAACCAAAATTGAAAAATGAATGAAGCCAGAAACCGCCTTTGAAAGATGAAAAAAGCACAGGAATTATGTATGTTAAAAGTTAAATATAATTTGGTCTTGAAATATATTCCACCAACTCTATGGTTGAACAATCGACCCCCAACAAAAGTCCTGTCCCAATTAAGACATTTCTGCATATGAGGAATATGTAGGTTTGTGTGCTTATCATTAGCCAAACACTCATGCACACTGACACACACACACACACACGGGGCTTATCGATAACATCCTTTCAGAGACCATGCCCGAGCCGCGTAACAGGCCACTAACCGAACCCCAGTCTTGGCACAGGACCTACAACGGAACAGAAGAAACCAAGCCAATTAAAACGATAAACCAAAAATGCCCAGAGGCGTCAACCGAGAGGGTAAATAATAATGAGAACTGCCAGAGCCAAGAACTTGTGGAGATCTTCTTAGGGACGAAGTCCTAAATACCCTTGCATAACCACGTATCGAATGAACATCATGATGATTCCTGATGATTCCTGAAAGAAATATCTGTAGATATCTAGATATACCTGCTCTGCAAACATCTGTTAATAATCATAATACCATCTGCAAGGGTGTAGAAAAATCGTTGGAGAATAACGAGTTTTTAGAGTCGTCACTCCTCTAACCTCCAGTCTATTGCCCGCCTTCCGTCAGCCGGCGCTCAAGTGCCCGTAGTTAGAGGCAACAAAAGGCGTTCAAGTTGCAAGACCGCTAAGCAACGACCCACCAACAACCACTGTACCCTACCCCAAGCCCAAGCAGGGAGAGGGGCAGGGGCAGGACAATTATGAAGCAAGTTGGTCCGCACTTCAAGGCAAAGAAAGAGATTTTGTGCAAATAATTCCAAAGTGGAACGACAATAAATGGAAAGCGGCGACAAGTGGAATTCAAGTGATGCAGGCAGGTGGCAGGTGGCAGGTGGCAGGTGGGTGTGTGTGTGTGCTTGTGTGTGTCTGTGGGGTGGTGCCACTTTTTAATGGCCTTCGGCGTGCCATCCCCCCGCCTCTCGCTGGCCATTATTCAGACGGCCCCTTCCTGACGGCGTTTTGTGTTGATTTTTCTTTTAATTGTTGCGGATTTGCATTCTGACACATTTGTCAACCTCAACGTCGGTGGCACAAAAGGATGCCCCGGGATGCCGGCGGGACGGGGGCCCACGAAGGAACCATGGATGAGGCAAGGTTCGTTTATTATTTATTAACCCAAAGACACGGAAAGGGCCAGGACATGTGTGTGTGTGTGCGACTCAGGTCCGTTGGGATAATAATAAACGCCAACCAGTCGGCCAGAGAGTGCCCAGCCCCCACTCAAGTCATTTATCAACGGGGGAATAAGACCCAACAAACCAGAAACACTCAGACAAAAACCTTAAACCTTCAAGCTTTCTTTGAAGTTTTCGATATATGATCTTTAGATATATTTTTGCTATCAAGAAACTATCTTTATCTATGGAAACTTATATTTGATCCAACCTCTAGCATGATTGCCGCACTTTTAGAACACTTTTTTTTTCAGTGCATTTTGTTTGTGTGTATGCACAAGTATGAGCTTGTGTATGTGTGTGTCTGTGTCTGTGTCTGTGTTTGAGTGACATGTGTCAAAACTGAAAAACTACGCGAATTTGTGTCAAATACCCTTGTCAGCACGTTTCAAGTGCTGCCACACTCTGCCCCTTCCCCTCCCCTCCCTTCCACAGCCCATTCCTTTAAAGCCATCCTGCCACTTCCCTAAGCCCCATCATAAAAACAATGATAAATACTCGTACTCACTCGCCAGGTAGCAAGCAAGGAGCAGAGCAAGTGTTGTAGTCTGTGTGTGAAAAAAGCGAAGGATTCTGTGCGGAAATTCCGTCCGACACTTGGCCGGTCATAATGAAACAGTTCGAAGATGTTGGAGGGGCGGATGTACACTGAAACATGTTATGGAATCAGTAATACAGTATCGAAAGAATAAGAAAACCGATTTGGAACTATCAATAGACGTTTCTATTATGATCCAGAAATAATGTATTCAGAAAGCACAAGTAATCACTCGGCGCATCTTTGGTCGCATCTCTCTCATCGCATCTCTCTCGTTGCATCGCTCTCATCGCAGCTCTCGTGGCAGCTCTCGTCGCAGCTCTGTTGTTGCATCTCTCTCGTCGCACCTCTCGTGGCATCTTTCTCATCGCAGCTCTCGTCGCATGTCTTTCGAGCTAACGGGAGGTCTCTCAATTTTCCTCGAATTTAGCATGAGAGATGGGAAAAATATAGAGGGAAGGAGATGTGGTTCCACTAATGTAAGTTCCACATATTCTAATGTTACTTCCTGCACTCCTTTTGTCCCCTTAATACCTAACGACCTATTGGATAATAACTATAGAATATTTTACCTGTTTTTCTTTACATTGCTAAATGATAAAGGTAATAACCAAATGATTGATTCAATTAATATTTATCATAGATTCCTTTACGAGTAACATTTGGATTGTGTAAGCATGCTTAACCGCCTTATAATTCCCGCCTTGGTTTGCAGGCAGAATAGATCTCCAGGACTCCATACTGAGTGCAATGGATGCCCCTCTATCGACCAGTGAACAGAAAATGATTGTCAAGAGGCAACGTGCATCGGAGGAGGGATTGCCAAGGATAATCGGGCGCTCATCGAGTTTGAGCCGCATTATTATTTATGAAATTTTATGATCGTTCGATCGTTGCATACAAGAGGGAGCATTACCATTACCCCAGCGGAGATGAGATGAAGATGAGAGTCAAATAATAGTCCCAAAAGGCAGAGCGATATTTGAGCTTCCACAGCAGGTCACTTCTGCTTCTGTCCCACAAACCCAGACAATACTAGGGGCAAAGCAAAGCTCCTTCCTGAGTCCACGGCCTGGTCGGTTCTTTTGGCGGTAAGGAAGGTTTAACCTTGGAGAGCTCAAAGTATTGGAAAATATGGGAAGCCAATGGAATTCTGTACTGTCAGTCGTCTGCATTGTCAGTCGATAAATGTTTAAATTACTCGGACTATTCGGACTTAAATAAACCAAAATTCCCACACCCATAACAGTGGGCCGCCTGGTGGTGCCAAGGAAGTACAGAATGATCTTCCCCTGGAACAACGATTGGTCATATGCCCACTGAACCACTTCTGGACGCTGATTGTTTATTTTTACTTAACATTTTGTTATATATTTTTTATCATCTTCCTAAAGCCGGCGGTCTATTCAATGGAAATCTGAAAGCTACACAGGCTCTATTTCATGCAGTAAGAAGGAAGGAAGGAAATCCTCTTTCAGGGTAAAAAAATATTTCTATCTATTGCTGGTAAATGGCTTCATCTGTTATATATTTTCAGCCCTCGAAGAGATTTTCAAGTGCCCCGATGCGCCCCCTTCCATATACAGGGAGGCCATGTATCCCATATCCAATCATAAACAGAAAATATAAATGACAAAAATTGCAATGTCAGAAAATTCGCAAAGTTTTTTTTCTAGCAGAGTCTATAAAGCGGGGCAGGTCCATAAAAAAAATCGCACTGACATCTATCGGATCGGTTCCAAAACAAATCATAAAACGCGGTTTACAGCTCCCATGTGTGTAATCGGCGACGTTTAACGTGGGTCTGGCGACGGGCTATGAGGGTTGCACTCTCGCCCAAGGCAGCACCCGGATGAGGCGGGGGGGTAACGACTGAGACAAGACCTGCACACAAACACATGAGTATATCCATACATATATACACACATAAACACATACATATACGTATAAGTAGAACTCTTGCGGGTCCATCGTCCTGGGAATATCCAAAAATTTGTAGACAACCAATTTTAAAGAAAACAAAAAAAAAAAATGTAAAACAAATTGAAATCTTGCTTTGATTCCTCTCCCAAGGCAATCACAATTTTGATATGAGAATAATGGATGGAAGAGATGGGCTTAGAAGAGAAAGGAACAAGAGGTGGATCGTATATTATGGAGAAGTTCAGTGTTGATCCATTATCCACCGATCTGCTGCCTACTCTATCGCTCCTCTGAGAGTGAGATTCCATTTTCTGGATCCCAACGTTTGCTCTGCCTCAAGAAACCGTATACAGAAATTTCGCCAGACTCTATTCTGTCCGCAGTTCTTAAAGCACCTCTTCGTGAACTGCCGCCCCACTGTAACCCCACTGTAACCCCACTGTACATCCAAGTGTCCAAGCGAGCCATAAAAAACTGAATGGCAAAAAAGTGCCGAGCTGTTGGTGCGTGCTAAGCATAGTTAAAATCGAAATCGAAATCCATATTTGTTTTAATGGTCGCCGACAACAGGAAGACCTATCCAGTGGCTGGCCTGGAGTGTGGGTCGAAGGATGACAATAACCATAAGGCCAGGGTATAATAATAAGTGGAGTAAGTGAGTGGTTGAGTGGGTGACAGTGAGCCTGGGGAGGGCGACAGATAGCCTCAATAATGACCAGAAGCGTTCAAGAAATGCTAGCCATACGTGCTCGATATTCAATAACCACACGGCAAGGGCAGCATGGCAGGGGATAGCCAGGGGGTTGGGGGTTCGGGGTTGGAGGGGGGGCAGGACATAAAAAATTGAATTGAACATTTCCGGGACGAAAAGTTGGAGCGCTTATGGCAACCATGTGGGCAACCGGACAACGGCCCATGACTGACCCATTCAATTAAGCATGAAAAAAAAAGCAGTCGAAGATGCAGAAGGGCGTGTGGGGGGCAGTGGACGTGCCATGGATAGTCCATAAAAAAGGACATCACTTAAGGAGGTTCGGAACTTCGGTATTCCGAGAGGGGGGGGAGGTCTGTTCTCTGGGCTCTGGACTCTCCGGCCGCAACAAAACACGCATCACTTGTCACACATACTTAGCAGACGGCCAGGGGCCAGGGGCCATGGCTGGGGGGCGTCCTAGAGCCCAGCCAATGGCATGGACCCCTCATTGTCATGTCCTTGGTGTTGTTATTGAGGTGTAATACAATTTTTTGCCATGATACCCCATAACAATGGCCAAGCGCGCGATACGGAGAGACAGAGAATCGGAATCGGAAAAGGATAACGAGGACCCCAACCCCAATCCAAATCCAGCAGGGTCACATATGGTGGCATAAGTTGTTCAAAGTGTGTGTGTGTGTGATAGGGAGGGGGGAAGGGACACAACGCATAAACTTGCAATTGAGCCAATTTGTAAAAGTGCGGCAAGCCCATTAACAAGAGTCACGACAGAGAGTCAGTCTGGCATCATTGGATGGTACGGAACGGAACGGAACGGAACGGAAGCTGTCCAGGCTAAAATCGAACGGAAGCCAGAACACCTGCTCCATACCCACTCCCACTCCCACTCCCACCCCCTAGCCCTTACCCAAAAACCCATACACAGACCTATACCCCAGCCCTATCCTATCCCATGATTTGAAAAGCTTTTGGCTTGGGGGTTGGCAGAATCCTACTTTGCATTACAAGCGCCCACATTAAAATTAAAATAAAGTTTTCCACTCTTCTACTGGGGGATAATATCCCTTTCAGTCCTTTCCTCTGGTTCGTTTTTTCGTGTTTTTTTTTTTTTTTTGAGAACTACTCGTACAAATAAATCTAAAACTCGCACATTTCTGATGGATATGGACCACGTCCAGGACTTACAGAGCGACAGAGAGAGAGAGAGAGAGTGAGAAAGAGGATGGGGGAGGCGGGGTCAGTGTTGCATGGTTGAGATATGCCAGGATACGGGTCCGGCCGCAGTTGGCAATTCGCAGTTTTATTCGTATTTTTGCATTTACATCAGCCCACATGCATTATGCATACATATATACTTACACACACATACACACACACCCACGCATATAGAGGAATCACATGCATGTATTCGTCTGAAGTTGTGCGTGTGTGGGCGCTGTATGAGGTCCTTTTTGGGTCCTCTGTATACACTCCCCCACGGTGAAGTTGTGAGATGATTTTAAGAAGTACCTTTTGGAGGAGTTTTAGATATTTTTAAGGCAACTTTTAAGCTTTCAAAAACATTTTAAAGCTTCAAATTTCTTTCGCAAATATATATATAAAAAAGAGGTGAATATTAGAATTATATTATTATTATTACTAAGGGTTGCTTCTTAAATAATTCCATTCATTACCAATTCCGAACAGAATATTCCTGAGTATTGCAGTCGAAAGATCTACGTATCTACCCTTAAGAGTATACCGTAAGAGTATTCCATCAGATCTATGGGAAACCTAGAGCTTTACTTTACATTTTCTTGTTGAATTTTCCGTTCAGATGCTTTGCTGTCTTTGTCCCTATTTTGTTTCTTCTTCGTTTTTGCTGTTGTTGGATTCACTTTGGACTTTGAAACAAAGCACAGGACACAACAAGAGGAAAGCGTAGGATGGGCGGAAAAAAATAAAGTATGTATGCAAAATGAGTGAAACAAAAATGCTTCGGGCACAAAGGATGCAAGGGATAAAATAATATCCTTAAGCTACAAATGCAACATGAATTTTTCTTCGCTCGACCATTTCCACGCCCCGTCCCCATACAGTCTTTCCCATTCCCATAACAGCACTACGCTACTCGGCTATTCTGTTGCTCTTTCTTCGAATAAGACAAAAACATGCATATATCACATGCATCTAAGGGATCTATGGGATACGACTATGGGATCTCCTAATAAGGACACTTGGACACTCTATAAAATGTCGGTTTTCAGTAGGTTTGAACTGATCATTTTGTTTATGCTGGAATTTTGTTCAATATTTACCCATCAATACCCATTTTTTATTGTAATGCACAGCCCAGGACAAGACTCGACAGAAAACACCTGGACGAGATTCACTGAGGTGCTGGGATTCGTGAGACAAGACCCATTTAAATCTTAAAATAATTACACATAATAATTACTATGGAGGTAAGGCCTTCCTTATAACAAAAATAACTTAAAACTAACAATCTAAAATCCAAAAGACCACGGAAAATTCCTTGTCTAGTCGCTGTAGAGGATGCACAATGGCAGCCCCATACCATAATTGATCGTACTCCGTTCTTAATAGTCTTAACAGTTTCACACTTGTATTTATAGGTCTTCACACATATTATTACTATTTATTTCTATATTATATTATTATACATTATCTTTCCTTTGTTCGTCAGCTAATTCCAAACAATTCCCTCTGTGACTTGGCATATACAATATGTACATATCTTTCACATGAATTCAATATACCCGTAAACTCTACGATTAAAGGGTATAGAAAGGATACTCGAACTTTACAAATGCATGCACATTAGAGAGATTTGCCTGTGCCTGTATGTGAGAGCTTTGCTTTACTCTACTTTACACACACACACACACACAAACACACATATAAAGCCAACGACTTTGGCGTCCTTTGGTCCTTTTTGCCTTTGCCTTTTGCTTCGACACTTATTTTAATTTATTTCATTTTCATTTATGTCCTCCCATCCTCCTGTGCATGTGCATGTCCTTCTCCATCTCTGGCTGTCTGTGTGTAATTAAATAAAAACAACCTTAAAGCAGGCTCCACACACACGTCCTGCTCCCGGATGGGTGTAAATTCTTTCATCGGTCTTTTATTTTAATTGCCCTCCAGAAAATAGGAAAGATTATTCCAAGCAGCAAAACAATCTGTAAATTACAAGAACAAGAAAGTATCAAAATATATTGACAGGCTAAGTGTTAACACATCTCACGATCCAGAACTCAGTTCATTCACAGTATGTTCCTATATATTCCTGGACAATTATTAGAGAATTTAAATTAAACTAATTTCGAAAATATGGGCAATGATATAAGTTCTCGTTCAATGTCTTTCCAGACTCAAATAATAATAACCCTAGCTCGATACCTTTTAAATAATAAATAATATATACCTTAAATAACAATTTGTAACATAAAAGGACCACTTCTGATCCAGCAAAATATATAATTTAAATTTAAATACAATTCACATATATTATGTGTACTTCAACCACAAAAAAAATGCTTCGATTCGACGCTTAGGACACAACGACTTAATGCCAAAAAAATCATACTCCAAGCATACCCTTAATTATAAAATTAATCATTTTCAACATTAATTTACATTTATACATACAATATTTAAAGAAATTCGTATCGGATTTAAGAGAACGGTCCAAGCGATATTTCCCATATTAAATTCTGGTTATTTTTAGAAGATCTGTCAATCTATTAGATAAAAAAAATATATAGATTTAAGCATTTTCGCTTAATTCGATTATTTAAGCTCAAAATTTTAAACGAATTACATTTTTCACATTCATTGTATGGAACTTGTATAAATTTTCCAACAAAAACCTTGTGATATTTTTATATATGTATGCCTTAAAAAATTGCTTTATATATCAGTCTTTAAATATACGTGATTTTTGGAGTTTTTGGAGATCGCAAAGAAGGATATTTTGGATATTCATATTGATATGGGGATCAACTATCATATAGGGATTATATATATGTATATGTGTATGTATATAAGTGTAGTATACCATTTATAATAATCTAAAAACTATTATGTAATATTTTTGACTATGAGTCTTCATCATTAATAAATAGGTGCATGGATAAAAAGCGTATACATCTGCCATGTCTGTATAGCATTTTTAATCTCCTGTGTACAATATCATAGATCGACATAGATAGACGAAGAAATAGCTAATTACGTTCATATCGAATTATCACACTTTGAGGCTAATGAAATGATTTTTTAAATATTTAGTATCACGATTCTATTCTAAATCAGACATTAAAGTGATATTCATTTCCACATTTACAAGCATTGGCATTGCATTTGGTCTGTATGGGTATATACCCACCCAAACTGTTCTAGTTCTATTGGTCCTATATGTATACAGATGAAGGAATAATTCAAGTAATTTCATATGGCTAAATCGAGTATACTATAAAGATTTATCTAGAACTATCACATTTGTCGGCTAGGCAATGAGTAGTTTGTAAATATAACCATTAAACGTTATGCTAATGATAAATAATGGTAATAAACAAGCAAACTTTTATAATATTATGCACACATATAGCATATAAGTAGGTATATGTATGCATAGAGAAAACTCTTTCTTACGAGAAAGAAACATACTTAGATATTCCATCATTTAAAGGTCTAAATATAATTTAAAAGTAATAAATTATTTCGCAGAAGATATGCGTTGCATATTCGATTTAATGGATTGTTTGTACATTTATCAGGATGTTGTCGGATGTATGTCTACAAAAACATTTTCATTGAATCATTCTAATTTTTCAGAAATTACAATTCTTTTTTGTTCAATCGATTCTGTGTCTTGTCTTGTATGCGAAACTTTTATATAATTTTGAACTGATACCATGAGTGTATTGTTAAGTCTAGTTTTTTTAAAAATAGAATGGTGTATGTGTGATATGTGTGTTGTTCGAGCGGAAAAAATACCCATCTCCTGTGGCCGTGGTCCCCGTCAGCTGGCTTGAGTCGTGCTTCGTCTGTGGGAAAGAAACATTGTGTTAGATGAGCAAGTGATGTTTAAGATGGTGTACATATAGGTCGGGGACAGGCAGTGGATACAGTGCTCCTGTCCAGTTTATTTGTGTACCTTTGTATGTTCTGCTTCCATGGGATCAAAGACTTTCTTTCCAGCCGACAGATACAATCGGGCAGGCCGACAGATATGTATGGCTACTCTTTCAAATACTCTGAAAAGAGTATGGAATGTAGTGCTTCGAGACTTTCTCGAAACTCAGTACTAAGGTCCAGCAGTGGCCCTGGTGCGTTATCGTCATGGCGTGTCCCGGGCAACACACCCACATCCTGCCCTACCATGGACTGTGTCCCTCCAGTGGGAGCCAGGTCCCGCAATGGGGCTCCGTGTTCGTGTCCGTGTCCGAGTCCACGTTCGTGTCCGTGTCCGAGTCCGTGTCCGAGTCCGTGTCCGAGTCCACGTCCGTGTCCGAGTCCATGTTCGTGTCCGTGTCCGAGTCCACTTTCGAGTCCGCGTCCGTATGCGAGTCTGCCTCCGTGTCCGCGGCCACTCAGCAAATCTGTCGACTGACCGTGCACCAAGCTTTCCTGTGCTTGTGCTCCTGGGGGATCGTTCTCGGGGTCAACTAGCGGACGGAATGGCCCTGTAAAAGGAATGGTTTAAGATCCAAGATCCACAGTCCAAGATGATTCCACTTACCAGTTAGGCCGGCTAAATATAAGGCACTAAGCTGGCCATTCAGCCAACCTTGGGGCATGGGGCCCCGTGCCACGCAAGTCTGCTGCTGCATAGGCTCCTGTGGTGGAGTGCGCATGCGGGTCTGGTCCGGAAAGCGCCCATGCAGAACATTTAGGTCAAGGCTCTTCAGTGGTCGGCTCTGTGCGTATGATGATGCGCGTGGAGTTTCCTGGGCTGCTGCCTGTGGTGGCAGTGCGCGTGGTGTAGCCTGCCGCTGTGCACGTTCTGCCCCAACAGCGTAATGTTGTAGAGGCTTGTGTAGAGGCTCGCCGTTCTGCAGACTTGTTGGCTCTTGTTGAATGGGAAAAATCGTATTCTCCTGCATTTTTAGCGGTTCAATTGGCGGGCCAAGAAACTCAATGTCTCTGACATCTTCCGGTACATAAACGTGAGTGCCGTATAAGATTTCCGCTAAGTCACCGCCTGTTCCAATCGGCATTTTGTCTGTCTCCTCATCGGAGCCACGAGGCTCGTGTGCAGCAGCATCAGCTACGGCAGCAGCATCAGCTACGGCAGCAGCACCAGCTATGGCAGCAGCATCAGCTATGGCAGCAGCATCAGCTGTGGCCGCAGAAGACGGCGCTACACGGCCCTTGAGCACATCAGCCCAAGTAAGATTCGGTGTTTTATCTGACATGATTGCGTAGTTGGATGATCAGTTTACAACTTCCCGAGAAATAACGCGAAAAAAATGTATGTTTTCAATCAGAAATGAAAGTTTTTTACTTTGTCTGAAACGATGCGACTTGTCGGTCACGAAAAAATGTAAGAAGTTGTCGATAGTTTTGAGAGATCTGACATTTTGTCCCGTATTTCAAGATGGCGATGGGTCATAAATCACTTTTGCCAGTGTTGGTTAGTTGTGTTACAATTTGTTTCGTGTACTGCAAATTTTTGTTTGAAAATTGTTGATAGAATGTCGCGGGAGTTTACCGCGAGCTTTAGCTATATAGTGCCATCGTCAACTACAATGATGGATCGCAAGCCGTTGTCGCCAGCAGCCGCATACGCCAAGTGGGCCGGTCGCGAGACGACGCGAAAGAGACCGACAGAATCCAAACCATTGCATATGGATGTGGCAAAGGTGAGAGAGCCGAAGCTGGAACTGAAGCTGGGGCTGGAGCGTGAACGGCAATGGGAAGGCAGCTCCCCAACGCCAAGTAAAACCTTTCTACCCAAGTCGCAACTGTGGTCGGATGTGATGCCGGAAATGCCACAGCGACCTGTGAGAATAGAGGGCGATGAACCGCCGCAGGTGCGGGCCCCACCACCATCGCCTCGTCTACGTAGCCTGGACTTCAATCAGAAGATCTTCTCCCGCCTCTTTGACGAGGCTGTGGCCACCACCAAGCGCCGTCAGCAGGATGCCAATTCCACATTTTTCGCCGTATAAGAGCGGCGCTGACACACCCGCCCGCTATGCAGCAGCCGCCTCCAGACAATGCGAATTTGCATTGTTCCAGCTATTCATATTCAAGTACAAAATCAAGTACAAAATTGAATGTAGCTTTTTTTTAAATTAAAATTCGAAATCGACTCGAATCGCGCCGATTGCTTACACACTGCTACCATGTAGCGGTTAAAAGTATCCGCAACAGAGTGCGCTACATGGCAATAAAAATGTTTTCACTTACTTTGCATTCTTTTTTATTTTTTTGTTTCAGACACAGATCCATAAAAGGTATTACTTAAAGTTAGCAAATCTTGTAGGAAATTGATTCATAAATCTGATAAAATAATATGTTCAGTGCTGAGGGTCTTAGCTGGCTATTAATATCAAACCGAATACCGAATCGAGGAATATGATTTTTAATCATGGCAGGAACGATTAACCCATTGTCGACCAGTGTGTTTTAAAACACTGTCCACGAATTTCTTGAATCCTGAAGAAATTTAACACAATTCAGGTAAAAGATATCGTGGTCATTTAATTTGAAAGTAAGGAAAAGTGATGGATATAAATGACGAATTGACACAGTATTGCCTGCCGTTGTTGTTCATCTATTGAAATTGAGGGGGGTCAAGTGGGCTAAGCTTGTTTTTCATCGGTATATTCACGGTATATTTTGAAAATAATACAGTACATTTCGGTATATTTCTGGTATTTTATGTTTATTGGTTTGGCCAACACAATAAACAGTCACACTGCGAAGCCAAAAATCGAAAAATGAGAATTAAATTTTATTAAAAAAAACGCTAAAACGCTGCCCAAATAGAAACAAACAAAGCAAGTGCACCCACTACCCAATGCTGATGCGCTCCATGTGACAGGTGAGGCCAGCCAGCTGTTGTGTGTAGTCCGCAGGCCAGGCACACGTTCCCCCAGACCCCGTTTCGGATGTGGAGGATGTGCGCATCTCTGCTGGTCGATATAAAAATTGTGCCTGCTCCGCCTGTTCACCCATCGATGTCTGCAGCCCCCAAGGGCTGATTAAAAATAAATAGTCACACACTTAACACCAGCCAGCCAGCAATCCAATAATTGGGCGGAGCACAAGCACCTGGGGCGCCAAGAAGAATATCCAGCAGCGGCAGCCTGGACATGGCCACCGCACCGTTGGATGCACTGCAGGCATTCTATGTGGACTTTAGCGAGCTAACGCTGCGAGAGGTAAGCATACACATCGACAACCATTTCATGCACCTGTACCGATCTAATCAATTTTTGTATGGCCTTCACAGAAAGTTGGACACGGCTCCTATGGGGTGGTCTGTAAGGCTGTCTGGCGCGACAAACTGGTGGCCGTCAAGGAGTTCTTTGCCAGTGCAGAGCAGAAGGACATTGAGAAGGAGGTGAAACAATTGTCGCGCGTCAAGCATGTGAATATCATTGCGCTACATGGCATCTCATCGTACCAGCAGGCCACCTATTTGATTATGGAATATGCCGAAGGCGGCTCCCTGCACAATTTTCTGCATGGCAAGGTCAAGCCGGCCTATTCGCTGGCCCATGCCATGAGCTGGGCCCGTCAATGTGCCGAGGTAAGATCAACATAGATCCGATCGATTCTAAGTCTTGCATTCGCTTCATTCCCTTTGCCTTTTGCTGGTCTAGGGCTTGGCCTATCTGCACGCGATGACGCCAAAGCCATTGATACATCGCGATGTCAAGCCACTGAACTTGCTGCTGACCAACAAGGGACGCAATCTGAAGATATGTGATTTTGGGACTGTGGCCGACAAGTCCACCATGATGACCAATAACCGTGGCAGTGCTGCCTGGATGGCCCCCGAGGTAGGCCGCAACAAAACCTGAAATTAGATCGATCTCTAATCAATCGTTTGTGTCTTTCATTCCAAAAGGTATTCGAGGGCTCAAAGTATACGGAGAAATGCGATATATTCAGCTGGGCGATTGTACTCTGGGAAGTGCTGTCGCGAAAGCAGCCCTTCAAAGGCATTGACAATGCCTACACCATACAATGGAAGATATACAAGGGTAGGGGAATGCATGGCCTCCTCATGGACTTCAAAAATACTAAATCCTTGCAAATGTTCAATTAATTTCGATTCACAGGCGAACGTCCGCCGTTGTTGACGACCTGCCCCAAGCATATTGAAAATCTAATGACAGCCTGCTGGAAAACAGCACCCGAGGACCGCCCATCCATGCAGTATATTGTGGGCGTCATGAATGAGATTGTCAAAGACTATACGGGCGCTGACAAGGCCCTAGAATATACATTTGTGAATCAACAGGTGAGTGGGTAGGGTCCACGCTTGAATCCCTTATTTCTAGTGCCCGATTCGTTGCTTATTCATTTATTCGTGACTGCAGATTGTCACCAAAGAGAGCGATGGCACTGTGGCCGCTCAATATGATAGTAGTCTCAGTTCAACAACGGATCTGAGTCTCTCGTCCACACAGTTAACACCGACAACGGCGGCAAATGCCAATGCCAATGCAAATGCAAATGCAACAACGACTAGCTCAACGACAGCCGAAAATACTACCTCATCAACATCATCATCATCGGCAGATATAACGCCGACAAATTCGGGACAACTTGACAATAATCCTCTATTCCATATGAGCAGCAACCGATGGGACGCCATACCCGAGGAGGATAGCAACGAGAGTCAGACGAACGATAGCTTCAATTTAACCTCATCTGTGGAGGCCACACAAAGGCTCGAGACCATCCGCAATGGCATGATCCAAATGGCCTGCACGCCCATGGAACAGTTGACCCTCGATGTGGAGGCGGTGCGTGCTATTTGATTGAAATACTTACCCCCCCTACCAACTTCTTGATCTCTCTCTCTCTCTCTCTCTTCTCTTTAGAATGGCTTTGGTCTGAGTCGCAGCGAGAGCAGCAGCAGCAGCACGCATGGTGAGTTCTCAAACCCAACTAGCGGCATTTATTGTTGGTCGAGGAGACGTCGCTGAATCACACGCCATTCCATTGGAATCGCAAACGATTTTGTGGCCTGAAGACGGGGAAAACTCTGCTCATGTCCGTTTTGGGGGTAAAGGTTACCTATAAATAGTCAGAAGAAAGTGTTTTAAAGCCCATCTACTTGTCTATTCTATTTCTAACTTTATACCCACAACATGTGTCCTTATTATATAGCGTTCATCGGATCATATCCATAACGATTTCCTCCAAGGGGACACAGGAAATGCTCTGATTTCTGTTCACTAGAACTCGCCAGAAAGTGTGCCTAAACTTCGAGCTGCCACTCAATAAATCAGCTATAATTGTAAGTTGACTTTTGTTGTTGCAAATTGCTTGGCGCATTGTCAGCTCTGCTCTGGTGGGGTGGCACGGACAGCTGTGTAGGTGACGCATTTTGTTTTACTCGCATGTAAACAATGCAAAGCTCTCCTTCTCTTTCCGATTTGCCATCTCTTTTCCGTACAGACTCAATGAATGTTTTTGGTTAATTAGCCGCTGCGGTGTCTCCGCCGAATGCATTGAAAGTCTTTTTGAACATTATTCAATTGTCAATGTCTGTACTCTATGCAGAGATGTGGCTGTATCAGTGGGCTCTGAGCTGCATAAATTATAAATATTTAGTGCACTCATTCGCAACGATTCACTCATACACCAGCGACCTCTAAATGCTCTAGGGTATGCTACAAACGACAATGATTGAAGTTTGATAGCCTCTAAAAGGAGATACAAATTGCATTCTTTTGATATTTTGTAGTTTTTGAGGAGTTGGGAGTTACTCTATTCCATCTGTTGGGACACATAGTAAAAGGCGATTGCCATTTCCGAGTTTCCAGATAGTACATTAAAGGAGGTACAGTCATTCTTCAAGAAATATATACATGTTTCGCCATTTAATTCTTAAAGAAAAAAGTATTCCCCCAACTGAACAACAAAAAAACCCTTATCGATCATCATGCACACGACATTTATGTGGGTTTCGTACTCAATATGGGCAATCTCTTCTCTTTAATGGTTCGATGAGTCCATTTGGGAGCCCAGCTCGCCCTCTACATCCATGGGTTTTATGGTTTTCTTCATTTAGAGTAGGGCTATCGATATCCCTACCAGAACAGCCTAAAACTGTACAACAAATCGCATATCGAAACCGGTATACCCGGCTGTGAGGATGTTACGGCTAAACAGAGGCACACCAAATAGTTGCACTGAAATTTTGCTGCACAATTAAATAATTTGTAATTTGTTAGCTGGCCTGGCAATTTCGGGACAGATTTATAGCCAAAGGCATGCTCCGTCGCTGAACAGAACCAAGCAGCACCAGGGGGTGGGGGATGGGGAGGGGTAGGGGGAAGCCATACAGCTCGTACGAAACGCACACATGACGATGCCCCAACAGCCCCGCCGCCGACATGACTCACTCGGCAATAATCTCACTTTTATTTTGATTTCGTCTAAATGGCGCACACTCGTATATATGTGTATAGATCACACACACAGATCTCTATATACATATATATATATATATATATAGATCTACACAGATATATAAGAGACGAGAGGCAGCAGAGCCAAATCGTTTGGCTCTTCTTTGAAACAGCCAGACCGCGTTCCCAGAGGCACAATCTCCCCCCACTTGAGACGTACTATACTATATAATATAGCATAGATATGTATAGCGTACACTTTGCAATGTGTAAATAGTAAATGCATCAACAGCCAGTGGCCAGAGGATACGTTTGAGATACTTTTTTTGCCAGCGGGCCCCCTAGCCGGCCGTATCGTAGAGTTCACTTCACTCACTGGCGGGCTGGGCTGGCTGGGCTGGCTGCTACTGCGTCAGTGCTACGAGATCTAGCAAAATGATTCCCATTATATGATCCCATACCATGCCAGCCCTCTCTCCTCTCTCGGTCTCTCTCTCTCTCTCTCCTTCCCACCCTCTTGTGGGGCGATCTGTGTTCGAGATTTCCCAATTGCAGATGCCAACTGCATTAATCATCGAATTTGATCAATGTTCGGGGCCTGGCATCGGAATGAATTTGAATGAATCTTCATCAGGTTTTGGTTCGTCATGGAAATGGGCTGCCGGTCTCTACAGTGTGTTGCATGTAGTGGGAGGAACCAATACCCCTCCCCTCCCAGAGATTTAACATCGTAAAAGTGAACCTTTTTTGGGAGGCAAAAAGTCTATAACTCTCTCTATCTCTCTCTCTCTTGAATATTGAACAATATATAACCAATTTATGAACCTTTTTTGGATTTATCTATGTCTATTTACTATTCTATTAATTTTTTAATCTAATTTCAATTCTCAAATAATTTATAACCTTTTTTTTAATAGCTCTATAAAAATTTGTACATTTTCTTTGGTTATTATTTTGATATTATTCCTTAATAACAATAATTCAATTTTATTAATTTAAAAAAAACATTATTTTAGATTTTTTTGTGTATTTTAAAATATACAAAAATCTTGTACACCTTTTTTAGATTTTTTAATAACTTTTTACATTTTTATATCCATTTTTTTTACATTTGTAAATCATTTATTTTTTACATTTTTATACCCTTTTTTACAATTTAAATTTTGTTTTAATAGTCAGTAATTTTAAATTTTAGAAGTGATTTTGTGTGCATTTTTCTTTTTTTGTTGATTTCTATTAGCTCTATAAATATTATTTTCGTCGTCTATTATGTTGATTTTTATGGGTAACAGTTTTTCAAAGAATTTATTGATAAAAAAAGTATTTAATCTTTAGTCAGTTTTGTTTTTGAAAAGACTTTAAATGGAAAAGGACTTCTGAATAAGCCAGTATTTAATTCGGGATATTTTATCCATATTTTTCATCCATTTTCATTAAATTTTTTATTCGAAAGAAGGCGGTGCACAAATTCCACGAAGGAGTACGTTTTAGGGCTCTGATAATTTCGGAATCCCTTTCTTTGTATGAGGACTGAATGGGAGAGAAGGGCTGTGTGGACTGTCTGGATGTGGGAATCATATAAATCATATCAAAATTCATATTGAATAGATCTCAAATCCCCCGATGAGTGATGCCATTTAGCGCGGCAATCTTTGGGCGGACAAAGCACATCCACTTAAGCCACCCCCCAGCCGCCAATCATCGAGCGATTTGCCACCCCATGGCAGGGTGGTGGGGGGCATGCGGAATGATGCCACAATATACTCATTCTGGGCGCGTCATCAGCAGCAGCAACAGCAGCAGCAGCAATGATCCGTACGGTCTCCGCCTCTGCACCATCTCGGCACCATCTTGCCACGTCTGCCGAGGCAGTAGATCCCCGGCGAGAGTCGTCTGTTTGCTTGGATGCCTCCGTCTCGGTTTTGGTCTCGGTGTCGGTGTCGGCCTCTGTGTGCCTCGGTCTGCCTCAGTCTGCGTTCGAGCGCCGTGCGGTCTTGAGTGCTCTACGAGATGTTACGGAATTGTCGGGCGACGCACCGAAACGCGCGAAACATCGTCAATTGCCGCCGGACTCTGGCCGGAATCGAGTTTGCGAATACCACACGCCCCAAGCAGATTCATATCTGACCAAGAATCCCAAACCGAAACCCCACAAAAAGACCCAACAACAACAACAAAAAATCAAGTGAAATTTCCAACAGCTTTTACTATTTGTTTGTGGTTTGTTTTTCCCAAAAAGCGATTCTGTGGAAAATCAACAAGCACAGAGACCAGAGAAGACCAGACCGACCTCTCCCCCGAGTAACGGGCGGTGTGTGTGTGCGCGCGTGTGTGTCTGTTTCTGTGTCTGTGTGTGCGTGTGGGGGGGAAAACACGTCATCGGCAAAGAAAAACAGAAGCAACAGACATCGGAGAAAGACAGGGAGGGAGGGAAAGATCGATCGATCTTTCAGTTGGAAACAATGTGAAGGATTTCCTCCACATGACACATACAGCAGCAGCCCTCTAGTTTGAGTCTTCTCTCTGTATTATTTGTGAAAATGAAAATGATCTAGAACCAGGGGCCATTATATAGTCGAGCCCTTGAACCTTTTGGCAACTAAAGGGCGATTCCCATCGAACATTTTGCCACAGGAACCGGGAACCGGGAACCAGGAACCAAAATGTGCGACACGCGGGCTCTGATCAACACCAAACAGACCAACGATCTGCACAGTTGTTGGATCATATATAGTAGGTTATAGATTATAAGCTAAATAAACCCTTTTTTGAGGCAATTCCTTAGCGCGAGGTTACACCCAAACGATCCTTACTTTAAGGATCATTTGTAAAAGAATATTATTTCTTGGTTTCAAAATTGTTCTTATACAAATATAAACTGAACAAAAATTCTGGGAAACTTAAAGAAAATTATCTGTATCTTTTCTGTAAAATTTGTGTGAATCATTTTGGAATTGAAAATTATTTCAAGAAAATTCTGACAAATTTTTAATTGCCTTTAAATTGATAATAATTTTGAAATGAATACAATCTGTATACCATTATCTTTTTCTGCTTGACGTTGATTTAACAGACAATCCGTTGCCTTCTTTCAACAATATATTTCCTTTACATTCAATAAAATTTTATAATATTTTCTTCGATTTATTTAAACTTTAGTTAATTTTTACTGTTTTTGTTTTGTGAATGTTAAAATCCGTAATTTTTATCCATAATTTCACGGATTTTTAAACAAAAACTAATTTTAAAAAATTTTCTTATAATTTCTCTACAAATTGCCACAATAAAGAAGAATATTCCATTCCAAGAAGGAATAAAATACTCGTAAATTTCTATAAAATGCGCACAGATTTTATGCCTTACAAAATTATATTTCTATATTCTTTCGAAAATTGAGAACAGAATGCGTTCATATACATATTTCTGGTCGTCTACGGGGAACGTATATCTTTAGGATATTATTCCATAGTTATCGAATGAAAGAACGTTACATTGGAAGCGACCGAGGGGCGCTGCCGCATGACTTCCGATTTGCCTAATCGATTTCGATGCTTGCTTGAATTTATGTACGAAATTTGCATCTTTGCAGCCAAAAGCGATGGCCGCGAGCGACTCACGGTGACGGACACCAAGCCGGTGATCATGACCAGCAACGATCTGACGAACAACAACGATGCCCACGGCCATGGCCACACGAATGGATTGCTGAGCCATGCCCACCAGCAGCTGGAGGCCGCCGATCCAGAGCAGGAGGAGATCATCAATTCGCTGGACGTGGATGCGGATGAAAACGACGGCACCGAACAGTCGCTGGCCGAAATACTCGATCCCGAGCTGCAGCCAGAGCCCCCCATACCGAACAATGCCGAGTCGCAGTCCATCTACCGTGAACACCGTCACATGGCCAAGGAGTACCTGAGCGTCGACACGAACCTCTACTATGCGCAGGACTTTAAGGACAAGCTCATACTCCAGATGGATCTCGCCGAGCGCGACCAGAAGCAGGAACTGTTGCGCAAAATCAAAGATAAGGTACATCCATCATCACTTTATATATAGTCAATTCAATTATTGTGTGTTTTGTCCGTTAGGAGGGACTCCAGAGTCTGTACAACAATTTGCAGCAGCAGTGGGAGAAGCTACCCGCCTCGCGACAACTGCAGGCCAGCCACAATCCGCACTTGCATCCACATCCCCATCCACTGCAAGGCGCCCCTGGTCAGGTATGGGGCGGCAACGGTGGCCAGGAGGTGGGCGTGCCAGGGGGCATAGGAGGTGGACCCATAAGCGGCGTAGATACAGTCGAGAACGATGGCTGGGTGGTCATACCGCCACATCCGAACGCGTAGTCCCCGTAACCGCATTCAAATCGCATATGACTCTCTAAACAAAACTAAGTTAAAGCTGTAATATCTGTAATCCGTAATTTAATCTGTATCTCTAGCTATAGAACTCTCTCTGTCTGTGTGTGTTTGTTTTTTGTGAATCGTTTTAAGCGTTTTTTTGTTAGTCTTAAGTGAGCTTTTAGCCCGTGTGTTTTTTTCATTGTACGAACTACTACCTAACCGACAACTTTCCCCAAAAAGGCATTCTCTGAACACTTAAATATTTGTAGGCTTAAACTATTGTACTATATGCATTATATATACACACAGACAGACCAGACACAGACACACCAGACAGAGACACACCAGACACACACATCTGTCCAAGAACAGAGATGCCAAGGAGTAGACCAAAAACAATATAAAACCCATCAAAAACAAAAGACAAAAATAATCCTGCTTCTTGCTTTAAGAATATTCTAGAATTTTAGGTATTCTGGATTTCAAAGGTCTAATATTTATACATGCATTCTATTCTGTTAGCAATGCATCTAATAACTTCAACTATTGACCAGCAAAACAGGCCCCAAAACGGAACGTTTAAGTTTGAGTCACAGAAAGATAAAGGATAAGTTATTTTCAGAAGATACAGATATCTATTGTAGATTCTTAAGCGCTTATATTTTTTAATTTCATGGCTTAAGCATACCATTCCAGACTGAGGGGCTCTGTTCATTCCTTATTCCATTGAGCTTGGCTGAATTTTGTTGAAGTTATTAGCAATGAGAGCCTCATCACGCACACGGTATGTATTTTTTTTTCATATATTTTTGGCCATTGGCTGGCGGCTAAGAAAGAATACTTTAGAAAGGTTTCCTCTTGGCTTGAGATTTGATTCAATCTTTTCAAGGAAATGTTAATGAAGGATTTATTGAAATAGCAAACTTGGGTAGAAATTTCTTTCTTCATTCTATAAACTCTAGGAGTTCACTTTAAGAGCCTTTTGGGTATGCAACTTGAAGAATTGTAATGCAGAACACGTTAAAGATATCGCGGTAATTGTTTTAACTGAACAGCAAGGATTAATCCTACTAGAAGAACTTACACACAGCATAGTTTATAGTTAGCTTATTTACAAAATTTCCCCTGTTCAAATATAGGGCTTTTATTGGTCCGAAAAATTCGAATGAAAAGTGCCAAATACCCAAGAGGTATGCAAATTCGTAGCAGCCAGATGAAAACAATTATAATTGATTGTTTCAAAAGAGAACGTGTAAAATGTTTTCAAAAAAAAAGGGGCACCCATGCGATATCGCAGGCGTTTGCGTAGGTCTCCTAAGAGCCGTCTATGAGCGGCATGGAATGCTTTAACATAATGATATTCATACGAATACGAATACGGTTTATATTCTATGAAATATGCACTATTTTGAGCCGGTGCTTGGCACATTTATTTGTCTGTACAGGCAAGGCAGCACAGGACAGGCCTTGCCGCAGGTTGCAGGCTGCCGTGTTCTGGCTGCTGTTATTGTATATATTATTGTATAATTATGCTAGTTTAAAGTACATTTTTATGCTACAATTGTAGGTTTTGAGAATCGTTAAATTCGTTTACGTAGGTGCACAGTTTGTCAATGGTTTCCGCCAGTTGAGGGTTGAAAGAGACGACGAGAGAGGTACGCAGATTGAGTGTGCAGCGTCTGGTGTATTTTTTAATCGTTCGCCGCTGCAGTAAAGTGTTTAAAAAGGCGCTGAGAGAGGGTGTAGCGTGTAGTCTTCTGTGGTGTACAAAAATACATGAGTAAAGTTAAGAATCACAGATAGGAACATAGAGGCTGGCGCATGTTGACTCCCAGACATCGGAGGGCGTGTCCCACGAATCCTTGCGATGCCACCAACACTTTGTATCCACATCGTAGGCCATGGTCGCCGAGCTGGCTCGATCGATGGTCTCCGTGGAGTCGAGTCCACCCACAAAGAATATGGTGCGCCCCATCATCGCTATACCCGAGTAGAATTTGGGCGCCGGTATGCGGGTCTCCATCTGCCACGTATTCGTCTTGATGCTGTACGCATAGATGTGCTGCACAAGGACACGGGCCTCCGCCTGATTCTCGTGCCAACCACCGCAGGCAAAGATCCGATCATTTAAGGCCACCAGGACATGATCACAGCATTCGGTGGGCATCGGTGCGAGCTCCACCCACGTATCGGCCTTTGTGTCAAAGCACCAAAAGCTGGACAAAATGACGGCCATATATATGCCACCTGGAACAAGGATACAATTAAGGAAACGCCTTGAAGCAAATGCTCGTGAAACCTACCGGAGATATACAGTTTGTCGCCGACAACGACGCCAGCATGCTGACTGCGATTCTCCTGAAGGCAGGGCATATACGACCACTTGTTGTCGGCCAGTGAATAGCGCTCCACATTCGAGACACGGCGCATACCCTCCTCGGAGGTGTCGTCGTTCTCCACAATGCCACCCACCGCATACAGATACTGATTGCCGACGGCATTCAGCGAGAAACGGCAACGATCCAGCTGGATGGGTGCTATGGTCACCCAGGAGTTGCGCAACGGGCAGTAGCGAAAGCCAAACGGATGGATATACTCCTTGAGGCACACATCATAGGCCCCGCCGACAATGAACAGCTCGTTGTTGAGCACGGCAGTGCCAAAGTTGCCTGCAAGAGGAGGAGCACTCATTTAGGGTTAACGATTCAAGGCATCATTCGAGGGACTCACATTGATCAATATGGGGTATGGTCGTCAGTTCGTACCACTTCATTTTCGATGGAGAAAAGCACATAATCTCATTGGTTAGACCCTTCCACTCGAAGCCGCCTATTTTGAGGAGACTCAGCTCCATGCCACGCAAATTGGTGGGCAAGTCTCTCAGCGTCTGATCCTCCAGAGCCAGCTCCCCCTTGATGAGACGGGCCAGATACAGTTCACGTATGCGATCAAAGTATTTCGATGGCAGCCGACGCTTCACCTTGTCATCGATCGAACAGTTCATGGCCGCCACCAGGTGCAGCTCCTTGTAGTTGATGTGCGGCCAGTTGATGAGGCACAGCAGGTCAAAGGCCACTGCATCCTCCAGCCGCTGGTCCAGGCAGTACGTGGCCACCAGACGCGCCAGCTCCTGCTCGCTGACATCGATCGGATAGTTGCTGTTCAGTATGAAGCGCATCTGATCGACGCTCATCTCCTTGAAGTCCGGCCCCGCCGAAAACTCCTTAAAGTGGGCGCACACATAGCGAAAGGCACGCGCCGATAGCCCCAGCTGGCCGTAGATCTCCGCCATGGTGGCCACGGCCAAACAATTGTCCAGCCCAATGCGATGCTGCAGGAAGAACGTGCAACGGTCGATCACATCCCGCACCTGGACAATGCTGGAGGCGGCCAGTGTCTCCTCGATGTTGTCGATGTTGAGCTCTAGGCGACCGGTGTATATATACTCTAGGATGGAGCCCATGGCTCGCCCTGTGATCCCATGCAGAGCAATCTCCTTCTTGCGCGTCTCGATCATGGCACAGTCGGCGAACATGGCGCAAAAGTAGTCGCTGCTGGCAGCCAAAACCACGCGATGGGCCTGAAAAAGGGAACAATTATAGATCGAGGGAACACTCAAGGTTTTAGGAAGGTTTTTAGTGAGAGAGTGAGACGCGGCGCACCTGGTAGCGTATGCCACCTGCAATGAGTGTGACATCGGTGAGCTTCTCTTCGAGACGCAGCTTGTTCAGCCCGCTCAAAAGGCTGTCCTCCTCGGCATTGGTTTGCGTGTGGGCCGATGACATGGTGAACCACAGAACAGAACCTTAATCAATATGGGTCCCCGTCACTCCCAAGGTTGGGGAAACCCGTACGCTGCGACCTCCAGCTGCTGCCGGTTCCGGGCGATAAGAGTGAGACTGAATGCCTGCTACTATAATTAAAAATGTTTGTTGTTGATAGCAAAGGCCCTGGGGCGTCGCTGGAAGGGGGAGAGAGCGCTGCGCTGTTTCACAGTCGAACTGTTTGTGGTTCTGTGGTCCGTCGTTTCTTCTGCAGTTTCTGCGCACCCAAATTCGTATCTTAAGAGTTTATAAGTTGTGCTACAATCGTTATTTACAGGCTAAACAATTTTCCAGCCCTTTTCCCGCTGCACTTTTCTTTTTTTACCCCTTTTCCTTACGACCAGTGTGATCGCGGATTTATCGTCACTACCGTCCGACCCTCAGAAATATACCAAAATATATTGTTAATAAACGGAAGAATTCAAGTTCTATTTTACATATTCCTCGTTTTTGATATTCCGTCGAATATTATTAGCTAGATAGACCATTTTGCCATGCCCACATAACTTTATACGATCTATTAATCAATTTTCTACTTGACTGGCCTATTCTAAACACTTTCATTTCTTTATATCTCTATACAGTTGAAAATGAAATTTATTATATGGATGAAATTGACAAAATATACCATTATATACCGATATACCGAAATATATCGTCTTGTGATCTAAATTTACCGTACATATACCGATGAACAAAACGGGGTTATTGGGGTTAAGTGTTAATATTAAGTAAAGTTAAGTTATTAGCCGCCTTCATTTAAATACATGCTAAACTTAGTTAATCCGGGTAAAGTAATACTGTGTGGGAATTATTCTTGTAGATCCATCCGATCTTTCCATCCATCCTTCTTCTTTTACAAAAAAAATTACATACATCCCTCCGATATCTGCGCTAAATTTCTTCAGGATTCATAATTTTATTGGAAAGCAGTTTTATACCGACTGGTACACACTGAGTTAATCGTTCATTCCATGCCCAGAAATCAAATTCGTCAAATTCGATAATCGGCTTAATATTACTAGATAGTGGCCTTAGTGGTGAACATACATTTGTATCCGATTGATACATACTTTTCTACAAGAAACATTAATTTTAAGTACTCTTTTTCATTGTATTGTGTCTAATATAAGGTTTAAACGAAAACGGTCAAGCCTATTTTTACATAGTCACTACTCGGTAACTACACTTTTGATACATATCAACTACATAAGTTCATTGCGATATAATATATATCGTCCTATAGAAGAAATCGAACACCACTGTCCCTCAACATGGCGCGGATTGAGCAAAATTCTGCATGGATATTATGGAAATGAGAAAATGCCTCTGTTTTCTCTGTTTGAAAGCTATTTAACGATATTTTGCAGTTTATTGTCTTCTAACGGGGATCAAGAATCGGTGTTTGGATCGAGTCATATATATGTACAAGACACTAATTATGTGCAAGAATATGTCTAAGACATATCAATCTAAGAAAAGGTTTTTCTTAATTACGCTTTAAAACAACTTGTAAACTAGTACTTCATATAAAATTAAAGGAATAGGGCATACAATTGCCCATACACTGGTTGACAAGCTACAGGTACATTCTACGTTGCCACTGTTTTTTTATTGTCCTTTCTTGCTTAAGCTGTGCCTTGGACACAATACAATCAAAATAAGTACTTAAATGTAAATAATTTTGTAGAAAACTTATTCATCAATGGCGGGAAATTATGTGGGCATGGCTGAGAGTTTCACCTATCTAGTAATATTAAATAGAATATCAAAATCGAGAAATATGGAAAATGAGTAATTCGTCGGTACATTTACGGTTTATGCGACGGTATATTTCTGATGTTCAGACGGTATATTTTATCGATAAGGCCGCGGTCACACTGATTTTCTTGCCACCATGTCTAGCTCACACACCTTGCAAATTTTATACTTTTCATATAAAATATATTTTAAGACGCGTTATGGACTCACCCTCTTGTGCAATGCACTAATGTAGAAACCGAGTAGAAATGCAATTTAGAGCCATGTCCGAGGCCACATCGATTACTAATTCGCGACTAGCATCGAATTCCTGATCAATTGCCATCAAAATCTAAATTTTTTCAAAAACGTCGGACAAGAGGCAAGTCAAAAAGTAGTTAATGGAGAATTTTCACACTGGCGCTTCCATGGGGCTTATATTAAAAAACCCCTTCAGGTGTCGCATTTGGTAATTACATAAAAATGTAGTTAATATGTAGCAAATGTGTATTTACCGTGTAGTTACCAAGTAAAGACAAGAATTTAGTGGAAGTTGTTGTTGACCGGTTTTGTTTAAACCTTATTTTACAAGCAATGCGATAAAGATGAAAACTTAAATTTAACTAGTCTTGCAGAAATTTGTTGTATTACGCCGTTGAAACTATAAGTTCTGAGCTGAAGATCCAAGCTAGCTAGTAATAAAACACCGAATATCAAAAACGAGGAATATCATGCACCTTGCATACAAATAAGTCGTCAGTATATTTACGGTATATTTTGATATTTGTGACGTAGTTCGGTATTGAGGGTCAGCGCCGCTTGGTTTTGCATCGCGCCGCGGACGAAATAAGTGATATTTTCGACCATTAATAATTGTGTTTGTTTTATTTTTGGTTGAATCATTAATTAATTAATAGCTGTAAATACGAAAGAGCAGCAGCAAAAGCAACAAACAACTGTGTCGCGGCCGTGGCGTGAGTTCAACTTTTTTTCTTGTGTGTGTTTTATGCTTTTTTTTGTCTTCTGGGGAATCGTGCATTTTGAAGAGCGAAAGGAAAAAGCGAAAAGTGTTCAAAAGTGCGTCTGTCGTTAGCGAGAAGGGGGCGGTTGTATGTTGTGGGGAGAGTCAGTAAAAGCGGTTGATGAAGAAGAAGAATGAGAGGAAGTTGTGGCGGGAGGCATTCAAATCAAAAAATATATATTCGTAATATATTTTCTATATATGTATGCATATATTTTTTTTCCTACGCTGCCGCCAATTAATGCCATCGGCGGCAGCGACGCCAAGCAGTGTCACAAAAACAACACCAACACAAATCAAAAAAGCAAAAAATTAAGAGTAAAAAGAGCGGCGGCTGCAAAAACAATTATATTTTTGCAATGTGAGCATTAAAGAAAATAAAACTGCTCTTTAAACAAATATGCGAACGGCAAACAACAGAAAAAAACATAACAACACGATGAAGTAGAAGAAGGAATGAAGGAAATAAGAGAAGCGGCAGAGAGTCGGAGGTCCCAAAAAAATGTGTGTGCTTGTGTTTGTGTGTGTGTGTGTGTGTGTTTGTGCGTGCGGCGCGCCACATGAGGAAATGGTCAGCGTCGACGTTGGCAGCGTGCGCTTAGTTACAAAAAAGAAAAACGAAAGAAAACCACAGCGAAAACAACAACAAGAAAACCTGACTCATTTTGTTGTTATCCTCCAATTACTGTTATTCTTATCAGCCGCAGAATAAAAAAGTGTGCGTGTGTGTGTGTGTTTTTTGGTTCTTTTACTTTCTGCTTCTTCCACTTCTAATCCACACTCCCCTCCCCCCGCATACGTTATCCTGCAGTCAGTCAAACGAAGAGTAAAAAGACAAAAAATAAAATTAGAGTAAAAGCAACGGTATAACAAAACAAGGATCGGAGCAGCAACGGCAGTGAAAAAAAAGAGAAGCAAAGCAGCAGGCAGTCGCACGACGCAGACGACGATCAGCAGAGAGGAGCGGCAGCGCAACAGGAACCACCTCTCTCTCTCTCTCTCTCTCACACTCTTGTGCGCTCTTTCTCCCGGTAAGTTCTGCCCCTCTCTGTCTCGCTTAAATGTTGTTTATTTGAGAATAATTTGAAATTGTATTTTGGTGTGAATCTAAACAAAAAACGAATGTGGTGGAAATCGAACGAAATCGAGATGGGAAAAATCACGAAATGAGTAGAAAGCAGGATAGGGAAAAAAGCAAAAGGAAGCGGAGGCGCAAAGAAGAGCTTGAAGAACGGCAGAAGAGAGCCTCTGCGCTCTCTGTCACTCTTCTCCTTCACCTTCTGTCGTTTCACATTTCCCGTTGCACAAAAAACAACAACAACAAACACAAACAGCGAAAGTTGTCTTCCTGCTTTTGTTGTTGTTTCTCTTTCGCGCTCTCCCCATGGCTCTCAAGAGGGAGAGCGAGCGAGATGGTGGAAAAGGTGATCTGTTCCGAAAAGCTTTGTCTTATTCTCCGCCATGCTCTTCCTTTTATTGCTCCTCTTCCTTCTGCACTCGCTCTCTTAAGCTTGCGGCTCTCTCTCTCTCGTTTCCGCGATACCCTGCACTGCTTGATGGGGCATCTCCAGGACTTACGGGGCAATCCCTCCACTCCCCACAAGTCGAACCGTTTTTCGTTGCGGCAGTAAATAATTGCACATTTATTTAATTTTTGCCAGCCTTGAAACCTTTTGAGCAAAACAAAAAAGCAAAAGGGGGGGGGGAGAATAAATATTGTGATACAAACAAGAAAAAAAAAGAAGGTTAATCAACAGCAGCAGCAGCAACTGTTGGGGTAAGTTCGTTTGCCTCGTGCTCTCTGCGGAAAAAGGTGAAGACAGTTGTGTTCCCAGGCCCCCGTCCACCGTCCCCCGTCCACCGTCCCCCCGTCCGCCGTCTCTCAGGTGTCCCAAGGTTTTATGTAATTTTCAATACCCTCTCCTGGCCAGCGGTTATGGGGGTTTTTCAATACCAACAGGCGGCAGATCATACGGAAAAAAGAGTCTCTGGAGCCTCAACAAATCATCCTGCAAAAATCCACATTAATTTTAGCAAAGTTTTGACTTTCATTCAAATCGAATCGGGATTTCCTTTGGTCGGAGACAAAGAGTGTATCTCATTCTTCGTCGTCTCTTCTTTAATTTTGTTTTCTCTGTTTGTATTACTTTTGCTTCTTGCGTGCAACAATCGAGCAACGAAAACTGAGGTAATAACAGCAGCAGGCCAGCAAGCCAGCAAGCAGTAACCGAGCGCAATCGTGATTTGGGGCCACAATTCGACTTCGAATCCGAAAATGACCGCTATTATTGGGCCCCAGCATTCGGTTGTAAATTCAGACTATTGTTGCAACAATTGGCTTTGTGTAATTCTTTGCTCATTAAACATAATTATCCATTGAATGAATATTTTTTTGTTTATCCATTTTTCCATCAAAACATCGATTGGCAAAAGTCTCTCAAAGATCCAATGCTTCCGATATAAGGATTTAATTTAAGGATTTGCCGGATGTCGGATATCCACTGATTATATATTTTCCATTGTAGCATAGATTTCACTGCTTGCTCTTTCATTCAAAGGAGAGTTCATTGTTTTTCACTGCTTGCTCTTTTATTTAAAGGAGAGTCCATTGCTTTCCACTGCTTGCTCTTTCATTCAAAGGAGAGTCCATTGCTTTCCACTGCTTGCTCTATCATTCAAAGGAGAGTCCATTGCTTTCAACATTTGACTGCTTTCATTCACTTGCCACTGCTTTCTACTGCTTCTATTGCCAATTCTTCCAAAGAAGTTGCCAATGGACACCCAAGGATCGTATCCGCAACTCTCTTTAGTCCCCTCTGGGCTCTCAACTGAGGTTGCCAATGGGTAGTGCTCTCTCTCTCCCACTCCCACTCCCACTTCTATGTTCTCCCTTTCATTACTCATCGTCCCCCTGCCATGCTGTTGTTGTTTTTGTTGTGGTGGGGGTGGAACGGGAACGGCTGTCGCTTTAATTAAGCTCCGGACATTTGTCAACATCATTTGTTTTTGTATATTTTTGTTGTTGTTTTGTTATTGCCATTGTGCCATTGTGGCATTGTGGTTGTTGCATTTGTAAATCGCGTGAAATTTACAGCGTTATACAATTTTTAAATACTAGAATTAAACATTTGTTCTGCCGCTGTCGCTGTCGCTATTTGTTGCTGCTGCTGGTGCATGACGATAAGGCAAGGAGGGTGGGAGTGAGGGAGGCAGGGAGCGGCACCCCTCCCCTCCCTCCTTCTTTTAATTATTATTCAGATATACATTACTATATGTATATATGTATATATGTATATAATATTCGGTGGCTGTTGGTTTTAGTAACCGATAAAATGCTTTATGATATAGCAAATATTTCAACTATTTTTTTTTGGGTTCTGTTTTGGTTGGTTGTTGTTGGCCCATTTCCGGTACTTGTCAACTGCTTGCTGGCTGGAGGGGTGTGTTGGAGGGGGGGCAGAAGATGTAAAATCTCCAAGAAAATTCGTTTCACTTGTCTCTGGTATGCGATGCGAGTGTGTGGACTGCAAGAAGAGGTATCATGCATATGTTCGACTAGAAAGCAGTCAAGCAGTTTCAGTGTACAAACAAGCAGTAGAATCGCATGTTGAATGGCGAAGAAAGCAATGGAATAACTGTTTAAGGGAGAACAAAGTGGTAGAAGTAGAACAAAGTGGTTCTTTGGGGGTAAAAAGTGCCGTGAAAAAGCAGTAGAATACACTATTTTGAAGAATGGAAAAGAAAGCAGTGTAATCATGTGAGAAGGATGCCCTAGGAAGTAGAAGAATCTGTTTTGAAGCAAGCAGTAGAAAAGGTGTAGAAACGATGTCGATTGGTAAGGAAACAAGCAGTAGAATCAGGGTGGAAAAAGAAGAAAGCAGTAGAATGTTTGTTAAAACGAGAAGAGAGCAGTAGAATTTATGTTGGTGACTAAATAAAGCAGTAGAATTTGTGTTGAATGGATAAGAAAGAAGTAGAATCCATGTTGAATAAAGAATAATTCTTTAGAATATTTTTTAAACAGAAGAAAGCAGTAGAATCCATGTTGAATGGGTAAGAAAGCAGTAGAGTCTATGCTGAATGATCAATAAAGCAGTAGAATCCATGCTGAATGGACAAGAAAGCAGTATAATCCATGTTAAATAAAGAGGAAAGCAGTAGAATATACATAGTATTAAAAGAGAATAAAGCAGTGGAATAACAAATTTCAAAGATCGCTGGCCTGGAAAATAAATCAGATGAATCTCATTTCGTTGGACAATCAATGAGTATTTCTCCAAGGGAAAAAATATTATAATTAATGGAAGCAGCCCTGGATGTTGACCCAGGGAGACCAAGCAACCTTTCATTGATCATAATTTCTGGGCTGCAAGCAGTGCCTGTCTGTCATATGCCCCAGATATCACTGGATTTTCCATCTGTATATCTATGGCAAAACGAAAAATCATTAAAATCTGAAAAGAATTTCCGCATCTTTAAGTGTCGATTACTTAATTATTTGCTGCTCTCCTTCTCCTTCTCCCTCTCTCTCTCTCACTCTCTCTGTTTCTCTGTCCTCCGACCCACGTGCTTCATTCATTTTGAGGAAAAGTTTTGTGATTTCATTAGAGAAACGAAACTCTTTCTTATCGCAAAAGAAGAGAAGAGCAGAAGCAGAAGCAGAACAACGCGCAATAATAACAAAACACACGAAGAGGAACGGGAAAAGGAAAGGGAAAGGGGAAGATCGAGCCAAAGAAGTAGCAAAAGATGTAGTAATGGAAAGAGAGAGGGAGATGGTGAATGAATGAATGAATAAATAAGCAATGGAAATGACCTTGGAATTCTTTTTCGTGTGCAGTGTGTGTGCGTGTGTGTGTGTGTGTGTGTGTGTGTGTGTGTGTGTGTGTGCGTGTGTGTGTGTGTTTTTGTGTGTGGAGTTAAACAACAACAGAATCTGGGAGTAGGGCAAAAGCAAAAGCAAAAGCAAAGAACTAAGAAAAGAAAGCAGTGGAATCCGTGGAGTGGAATGGTATCATAGTGGGGAAATCAACCCAAGAAAGCAGTGCAATAGCCGATCAACAGACACCCCTCCCGGGTGCCATCGTAAAGAAGATTCTCCCCAAAAAGGTCATGTTCCTCAAACTATTTGCGGGCTTCCCAAGGACACAAGACCCGTGACGGTTTCTATTCCTAATCCCGGAAGAGGGAAGAGAGCGAGCGAACGAATGTCAGAAACCACAAAAACACTCTCTGATTGGTGCTCTCCGTCCATCCTGTGGAGCAATCGGACACCTTTTCGATGCAAGTGGGGACGGAGAGGGTGACGGAGACGGACGGGGACCCTGCTGTGTCACTCAGGTGGCACTCTGATTGCCAAAGGGCGTCCGGTGCAGGGATGTGATTACATTTCACGCCTCCTCCTCATCTCCCCATCGCTCCCGAAACCCCACGAGCCCCGGAGACCGGAAAAAGAGTCGAAAAGGAAATGCAGCAGGAAGTCCAGTCCCCAGTCCACAGTCTGTCATTCGGTGGCATGTGGCATTGGGGGCATGGCTCTGTCTGTTCCACCACTACAAATGATTCTAGATTTTTTTTTCTGTTTTGTTTTCACCTGTTTTTCCCCCACTACCCCCCTCTTTGACATGGTGGGCGAGTGCTCAGGTTCAAACTCATCAACGTCGCCATTATCAACGTCGAGCATTGTGATTATCCTGCTGATTGGGGCACTGCCACTGCCACTGCCACAGCCACTGTCCTCCCCATCCAACCACAGCCCTAGGGTATCGGGTGGTTGAGACACGTGTCTGCAGGGGGAGGTGATAAGGGGCAGGGGGAGGGTTAGTGAGTGGGTGGCAGCTGCCGTTGTGTTCTGTTTCCTCTTATCATAAAGCAAAAACAAAAAACAGCAAATGTGGAATCAAAAGCTGTTTTACGTTTGGCACCACCCTGTGGGGCATACCCTGGGAAAATACACATTGAAATGAACAGCGAATTCTATGAAATTACAAATAAAATACCGAATTAAATACCAAATAAAATACCAAAAACTGTAAGTAGGCAAACAAAGAAAATTTGAATAAATTAAAAAAAATACCAAGAAATTACAAATTAAAAGCCGAATGAAATACCAAAAAAATACCAAGTAAAATATCAAGAACTATAACAAAAAAAAAACAAATAAATTATGAATAAATACTGCAAATTACCAAGATTTTACAAATAAAATACCAAATACTAAATATGTACTAAATACAACAAAATTCAAAGTAATTACAAAGTAAATACCGAATGAAATACCAAAAAAAAAACAAGTAAAATATCATAAACTATAACAAACAAAACAAAGAAAATATGAATAAATAGACAAAAAATTATCAAGAAAATACCAAAAAGAAAATATGAATAAATATGAAAAATACCAGTAAATTACAAATAAAATACCGAATTAAAGACGAAATAAAATGCCCTTCAGATTCTTCCCAGAGAGAGCAAACCGATAAGCAACTAAATATCATGCCCCCCGTCCCCACCCAAATAAAAGGGTATCCAGAAGCCATGCCACAGACAGACAGAAAAACTGAACAAACAGAATGAATGTTGGTGTGTGTGTGTGTGCGTGTGTGTGTTGGAACGTGTGGAAGTGACAGCCACAGAGGCAGAGAGCCAGAAGCAGAAGCAGAGTCAGGGTTGAACAGCGAAGAGGTGCTGGAACGAGTGATAGCGGGTAGAGCGGGGCAAAGGGAACGAAAGCCGTCGCATCATTGCGAATGCGTTGGAGGACACAACACTTGACTACAAAATAACAAAACAGAACAAAAACAATAACAAACAGAAACAAAACAGAATCAGAATCAGAAACAGCAACAGAACACTGCTGGAAAAGCGGAAACAGTAGCAGCAAAGAAGTAGCTGTAGAGCAGCAGCCGGTGAGTGGGCCCGTGTCATGTCGTGCCGTGTCATGGCATGGAACGCAAAGAATGGAGCAACAGAGAGCGCGTGAACGGAGTGAAACACGGAGGAACAGAGCGGAAAACGAGATGTTTTATTCTTGGTGAATCGGTTTTGACATTCGCACAGCATTTCGCCATCGGTGGCATTCGATTGCGTTCATACTTTCACTCAAAAATACCAAATAAAATACTAAAAAGTACCAAATAACAAACGAAAAACTAAATACAACTACAAAAAGTACCAAATAATATACCAAAGAAAAAAAACCAAAAAGGATCAAATAAAAACGAAAAAATACAAAAAAAAAGTTCAAATAAAATACCAAAAAGTACCAATTAAAAAACAAAATAGAACCAATTACAATTACAAAAAATAAAATACAAAAAACACAAATAAAATACAAAAAATACCAAATTAAATACCAAAAAATACCCCAAAAAAGACCATATAAAAACGAAAAATATACTAAAAAGTTACAAAGTTTAACAACAAAAATTACAATCAAGCAGAAAAGAATTTCCTAATATAATAAAAAAAAACTAATAAAATACCAAAAATATACCAAAAAAGTTTTAAAAAAAGTAACAAAACAAAAAAAAAAAAAAACATAATTTTACGCATTACTTGCGTCTGTACGAAATAGTTTGAATGATATTTGAATTGTTTGATTTTTTATTGGCATTATTTTGGCATTAGTTCAAACAAAGGTGGAGGAGGAGCGTAAGAGAGTTGGCCTGAAGCGGGATTTGACGGATGCGATCGGTGTCTCTCGTTAGTAGAGTCGTCTGCAGTACATCGTGGACATGGAGCCTCGTTGGGGTCCCTGAGAGGTCCCTCCCTAATCCGCGATTGAATGTAACCGTTCACTTATGGGTTAATTTCTACAGTGAACCAATGACCTTTGCCATACCTTTGCGCGGATGGCAAACGAAAGTGTAGGATCCTTGTAGGATTCAGTCAAGTGTTTACCAATTGAGTCATTTGTTCATTCGTTTATTCAATATCCCCCTTGGCTCCGCTGGCATTGCCTTATTTTTCATTCAATAATCCTGAAAGCAATCCAGAAAACAGATGGGATTCCCAGTCCGTGAGGATGGAGGAATGCATCTCGTAGATAACTTGATTTCCTTTCATTCCTTTCAACAAATGCAATTGCAACGACTCTTCCTTCCTGTCTGTTGCCCTCTCCGCCTGCCTTCCAGGGACTGCCAGACGAATAGCAACTGTGCAGGAAATTACGTTTAAATGAATCAATGGATAAAAGCTTTTGCCAATTGCATTGCCATTCGCATCTACTGTGTATCTATCGCCTCCTCCCTCGAGCACATATCCCAGAATGATTTAGAGCGGGAGATGACTTGAACTTGAGAGTGAGAGCGGAGGGACTCTGTCTCCGACTCCGACTCCGACTTCGACTCCGACTCCCTTCCGTTTGTGTGTACAATTTCCGCTTCGTTCCCCATTCGCTGCCCTTCCTCCACGCAATCTGGGGATTCCATAACGACTCTTCCTCTGCGACGTAGGATGCGACAGAAGATAACAAAAAAGAATGAGAACGAAACGACACGAAACGAAAGGCTGTACTTCCGACTGCAGGGATGCCCTCTCAACCTCTCGAAGATGTTTTCATTGTTAGTTTCAATTCGACACAGATCTCCTCTTCCTAAAAAAAGAGAGAACAACTCTTAAAATGAAAACTCTGCAGTATATTCTAGTATTTTTTCAAATTTTTTGTACGAATCAAATCTAGTATTTTTTGGTATTTTTTTATTCAAACATTGTCTACCATGAGATAAATTCCAGTGTTTTTTCTGGTATTTTTTATATATCTATAAATTTTTTTTTTTGGTATTTTATAAAGTATTTTACTGGAGTTTCCCTTTGTACAGTTTTTGTATATATTTTTTTAGTCTTCTAAGAATTTTCACGCATATTTCTAGTTTTTGTCTAGCACATTTCTAGTGTTTTTCTGGTATATGTCTAGTATTTTTCTGGTATTCTTAACGTTTGCCTGTTTCAAATGTATCTCCAAACGAGTCCCCCCTGGTGCCGGCTTCCTACGGTTTTACAGGGTATGGGAAAACAGCAACAATGACGGCGACATCGATGCAGCCAGCAGCTAACAGGCAGCAGAGTCAAGGAGCCTTGAAGTTGCTGCTGCCACTGCCTCTGCCGCTGCATGTGTCTGTGTGCCTGTGTGTGTGCGCCTGCGTCCTCGCTGCAGCAATGGCAGCGACTTGGAGCCGGTTTGCGGCCTGTTTTGTGGCCTGGTCCTTGAACTGCTGCTGCTGTTCGGCAAACCAGGGCCATGGCGATGGCACAGTGGACGCTGCTCAAATGAAACCGAAACCCGAAACTGAATGATAGAAAGCCCATGTCTAGTTCTGGATGTCAGAGATATACGAATATTTATAGCATTAGGAGGAATTTTACTTTGGAATTCTTGATTCGTATTCTCTTGGGAAAATCTGTATCGTTTTACATCTCTCAAGAGTTTAATGAATGAATATTAATATTCTAGTATTTTTTTGTGCTTTTTGTAGCTATTTTTTTGGTATATTTTTCTATTCATTTCTGTGCCAGTATTTTTCCATTAATTTATAGTACATTATGGTATATTTCTAGTATTTTCTAGTATATTTCTAGTGTTTTCTGGTATGTTTATACTATTTTCTGGTATATTTATAGTATTTTATGGTATATTTCTTGTAGTTTCTGATATATATTTATTTTTTGTATTTTCTGGTATTTTTTGTTAATTTTTTTTTTGTTAGATAAATGCTGTTTTATTTAATTTGTTTTATAAGAATTTGAGTATTTTTTTTAAGTGTTACTGAAATTGTGTTTATGTATCTATTTTTGAGTCAAGTATCCAATATTTATCTGGTAGTTTTCTTGTGCTTTTGGTAAATTTTTTTTGAGTATTTTAGTTAAGTTGATGCTCAAGAATGTCATAGAACGTGGATCCACTTTCAATGAGGTTTTTTGCCTACATATGTAATGATCACCTCTGTTTTTTTGTGGGGCCGCATGGGGGCTCTACTGTACTTGGTTTTACTTTCAACTTTTTTAAGCTGCTTCTGGTGCAAGGCCCTGGTTCCCTGGTTCCCTGGCTCCACACGGCAACAGCAAAAATAAAGGTGAAAAATACAAGAAAATTTGCTGGAACAGCAGCTTCATCTCTTCATGGATCCTCCTCCGCTGTCGCTGTTGCTGCTTCTGCTTCTGCCTCTCCTTTCTCTTTCTGTTGAAACTTCTCTCTCCCTCTCTCTCTGTCTCTGTCTGTCGCTCTCTTTCTCTGTTTTGCTGCAATTGCAAATTGCATTGAACTGTACTCAAGCGAAAGAGGGAGAGTGAAGCTTTTGTTTTGGTTTTTGGTTTTGCTTTTGCTTTTGCTTTTGCAGAGTTGCATCCAATTTATCAATGCCTTGCGGGCTGAAACTGTACCGAAAAAAAAAAAACAAAACACGAAGGACCACTGTCCAGCCATCGCCTTGAGCGAGCCGTAATCTGCACGAGTGGGAGATCCTTTGGAAAACCCACACTGGAAAAATTATGCATATGGGCTTGGGCCACCCTTATGCTGCTGGTGCCACCCCCTTGTGCTCCTGCTGTTCCCTGGATTGCATTTTGAATACTCATTAATGGAGGGCACACTCCCAATCCCCCCCTCCCTCCCCCCTCCCCATCCTGTTTGTGATAGCATGAAATGAGCAGAACCCAACCTCCCCCTGGGCCACCCCTCGGGGGAGTAGACGAGACATCCCCCTTTAACCCAGGGACCGGTATCACCCCTCGTCGTCGTCGTCGTCGTTGTGTGTGTGTGTGTTTTTCATTCATAAATGGATTTTAAAGTGGATGCAATCTCCGAACCGCCCAGAGCCCCCCGGGGGTACATGTGTATGTCTTTGGCAGAGGCGGTGGCAGTGGCGGAGGCGGAGGCGGAGGTGGGGGGTTACGGACAACTGCTGCTATTATTTACATGAGTATGCACTCTCCACTCCTCCACTGGAGGAGCTTTCATTATGAAATTAACGTTGGAATATATGTACCTACAGCCCTTCCCCCAACCCCCCATAGATGTACATTGTTTGAAGTAGAGCCAGCACTCGAGACAGTCTCTGCACAAATGAGGCTCTGCACAGCGCTGGCCCAAGGCTAAGGTTACAGAAAGTGAAAAACTCTTAAATCATGGAATGATGGAAAAATCTCGAAATCCAGCAAAAAATCTCATTAGAACTTCGATTTAAAGACCATTTCCATGCATCGAAATCAATACTGTATTTGAGTATTTTTCGGGTATTTTCTGGTAATTCTTTCTGGTAATTTTCTGGATATTGTGTTGAATCTGTTCTATTATTTTGTATAGTATTGCTCAAACACTTTTTTGTTATTTTCCTACAATTTGAAGCATGGTATTTTGTCTAGTATTTTTTCCTAGTATTTTATATTAATATTTTCATAGTTTTTCTGGTATTTTTACAGTTTTTTTCAGGTAATTGTGTTATATATATTTATAAGTGGTATATATTTGTAAGTATTTAACGGATAATTTCTGGTATTTTTCTGATTTTTGTCTAAGGTTTTTTGTGTTTTTTTTAATATGATTTTTTTTTATTTTGTGGTATTTTTTTGGTATTTTTGGTATTTTTTCCTATTTTGTCTTCATTTAAGTATTTGGTAATTTCTGACCAAATTCCGATTAAAATATTCTATATTTTGTGTGTTATTTTAGTATCTTTTGTAGATCTTTATAGGAAATAAATTCTGGCTATAATTTCCTCTAGCCTGCATTAAAGACCATCTTGGATGTAATAATCTCCATGGATCTCCCTTTATTTATATACCAAAATCCGAATATCTCGACAGTTCCAGACCCTCACATACGATTTTCGCACTCCAACGAGATCTGACTCTCATGATAATTGAATAAAGACCCAAAACGAATCACGATTATTAGCTACAAAATCAACCCCTGAAATGCCAACAACCCCAAGATGAATGCTGGCTCTATCTCCCTCTCTCTCTCCCTCTCTCTTTGGCCTTAAGCTCCCGGGGAGTTGCAATCCATCCACTCATCCAGCCCACCATCCATCAAAGTTGTCAAAGTGAAAGCCGAAGATAAATGGGGATTATCGGGGGTCTTCGGGTCTCTGTAACTGATACGATAATGATATGTGGGGGTATAATCCCAGGATTGCCCACAAAAGGGAGCGGAGCGATACATCGATATCCAGCGTTCTTTTAATTAAATGAAAAAAAACCTTCAATTTATGAAATTGTTTTCGTTGGCTTCTCCTTGCAGCTCCCCAGATACGGATACAGATGCCCGAAGTTTGCTTCAAAGACAGTGCTTTCCACCAAAGGTAAGGACTTTCCTCCGCAATACGTATCTTCTATGTGCAATCGAATGTGCCCAATGGTTGTGTTCATTTTTTACTGGGATTTTCGGCTGGTTAATATATTTCCCCAATTTCCCTTTTGGAAAAGCTCAAGTCATGTTTCATTCTCCTCCCGCCTCCTCCGCCGTGACCACTGGGAACCCTTTCAACCGGCCCGTATTTTCAGGGCCTCCACAAAGCTTGGCCACAAACAAAGGAAAAGCCACGATACGAAAGGGAACCCCCTCCTGCAAGTGCATTGGAAGCGCACCTCCTCCTCCTCCTTCGCCTTCGCCTCCTCCTCCTTCCTCTCGTAATTGAGTTTTCTGTTGCATGCCACGCCACGCCACTACCCGCCCCTCCTGCAGAGTGACTTTGCAATTTATGAAGTAATTTGTGTTTTTGTTTTGTTTTTCCCCCTGTGGACGTTTTTTTTCTCTTTTTTATTCATAATTTGAAATTGAAAACTTTATTAGGCAGCACAGAGGCGACGCCGCTAGAGGCAGGGGCAAGTGGCAGAGGCAGAGGCAGGTATCCACAATGCATCATTGTGTTGCAACATGCAAATCGAGTCACGTAACAAAACAGCGTAACACAAAAAATGACCAACAAAAGTAATGGGAAAAATGAAGAGGGAAACACTTTACAAACCACCAAAAACAAGTGAAGAGAACTTTTGGGGCTGGGAGGGGAAATCTATATGGAATATAGAACGTGGATAGATAGGTAGGACTTTGCTTAATAGCGAGAAATTCCCAGATACTTATGGCCAGAGGATATTCGAAAAAGAACTAGAAAATTCTTCGAATAATACCAGAATACCACAAACAATTTTGTTAGGAAAAGTAACAGACTTTTATCTAGAAAATACTAGATTTGTATTTGAAAAATACCAGATTTTTATTTAGAAAAATACCAGAATTTTATTTAGAAAAATAACAGATTTGTATTTAGAAAAATAGTATAATTTTCTTTTGAGAAAATACCAGATTTTTATTTAGAAAAATACCAGATTTGTATTTGGAAAAAATGCCAGAAACAATCCAAAAACAGGCAAGAACAAAAATTTAAAAAACAAAGAAAAAATGTTAGAAAAGTTTAAGAAATACATTAAAAAAATATCATAAAAGTTTCAAAAAAATACCAGAAGATTAATCGAAAAAATGCCAGAAATATCCCAAATAACATACTAAAAAAAATATATAGACATGCCAGATTAAATAATAGACGAAATTCTAGAAAAATTAACATGAAAAATACTAGCCAAATATACTAGATCAAATCGATGTCCAACAACAAGCTAAAAACTACTGAAAGACTACAAATTACAGATGTATTTTAATAGCAAAAACATGGAAAAACTCCCTAGAAATAAGTAAATAAATCCAAGAATCCAAGAAAAACAAGAGAGTGCGATTTCCTAAAGGTTTTCTACCATATTCTGGCTGTTAAAATTCCTCCGATTTGAATGATATTCGATTGAAACCTTAACGGATAGATTTATGCAAACAGAATCTCCATTAATTCGAAACTCTGGACACCATGCAGCATATTCCATTGGCCCGAACACCCTTGAGCCCTCGCACGTAAGGGGTATGCCGTTTTGCTTGAGAGTTCACAACCAATTGAACTTTCCCGAGAGGGGACAGCAGAGAGCATCGCAAGAGTCCGAACGAGGGGCAGACGCACACGATACCCTGCGGCCCAGACAGAGGCAGATTCCTAGCATTTTCTTTGAGGGGGTATCCGAGGCTTCGATCATCCTCTCTGTTGTTGGCTGTGTTCTTTGTTTTGTTCGTTGTTGTTTTGAATTGGATGTGCTCTCGAATAAATTGGTCAAAGGCCTCTGAATAATTGCGAAAAGGGTTGGGGAGGGCGTAGAGGGAGAAGAGGGAGGCAGAGCTGGTGGGTGGGCAACAGTGTGATGATGCAACACAGTGTGGGGCAGGTCGGTTGTTGGTCGTTTTGCATATCTCCCTCTCTCCCCTTTACTCGTTCTTTCTCTGTTTGCTGCTGTTGCGGTTTGTTCTCTCGATTTTGGGGCAGGGCCTTGGCTTGTTGGTTGTGTGGTGGAGGCGGGAGGAGGCGGTAGGGATGCCTCCTGTTTCACTGTTGGATCTACAAACCTTATCGGGCCCATGTGCCCTTGTCATGCACACGACATGTAAAAGATATAGCACTACTCTTTTCGTTTCGAGGAGGAGCATGTGATTTTGCAGGCGGTGGGAGGGAGGGCATGAGAGTCTGCCACACCCTCTGTCTTCTGTCTGCAAAGGCCTTGGGCCTCCTTCTTCCTCTTGCTCTCTCCCTCTCTCTTCCTCTAACTGTAGCCTTTTCAACCTCCTTCTTCTGCCACCTCCTCCCCCGTAATGCTCATCCTCTTTTTCTATTTCCTTGTTTTACAAAACATTTTCTTCTCCCAGTTTTGTTGTTGTTGTATTTTTATCTATTTAATTTTTGTTTGGTTTTTGTTTATTTATGACATTTTTTTTGGTTTTTGTTTATTCCGTTTTTGGGTTATCGTTCGCTTGTGTGTGGTGTGTTCTCTCTTTCATTCTGTGCCTTGTTCTGGTTTTTATCAGCGGCATCTGGTCATAGAGAAAGTGCAAAAGGGACGGGGAGAGAGAGAGATGGGGCAGCAGGCAATCAGTTGGAGGAGGGCGTGCACCTTGACCTAAGAGAGAGTGAACAGAGGAAGGAGGAGGAGAGATAGGGGGTTGTCTCCGCCAAAAGAACTCTCCCATAGATCCTTTTAAATCAATCTCCTCTCTTCTATGCCCTGTACATATTTTTTTTTGCTTTTATCTCATTTCATTTCGATAATCCTCAATGACATAATCACGCCACAAATCTCGCCCCAAAATGTTTTTCTCATTCTCAAATTCTGGCGTCATTAAAGACGACTCGTTGGGGTGAGGAGGTGGGGGGTGGGGGGGGGGGGTGTGGGGGGTACGTGGGGGGGGGGGTTTTACACTTAAATTACATTTGTCACAGGCCCCGCGCACAGGCCAAAAGCAGACAGCAAATCGCACAGATATACAGAAATGCGCGAAAACAAGCCAATCCATCCATTAATCATGCACGAATAATTCATATAAAATGCTTGCCAAAGTGGAAACAAATATAATATATGTATGTGTATGCACAGACGGTCCCTGGTATTAACTACGTGTTTTTTCTATAGAAATATAAACTCTGAAATAATACAAGTCTATCTGATCAATTAGCAGGCTTCGATCGTGACAAAAAAAAACCAATACGATACGAGGGGGGGAAATTTACAGAGTATTCCATTCTATTTGGATGATATTTGAGGACCTTTCGCCAGTGGAAAGCGAATCCTACTCTTGCTTTTCTCTTCTTTCAAATTTCTCTGTAAATCCCTGGCGCGAATCCTTCTTTCATTCCGTTTTCTTGTTTTTGTTTTTAAATAATTTTTGTTATGCTATTCTATGCATTTTTTTTCTGTTGTTGTTTTTCTGTCATGTTTTTCTGTGTTTTCCTTGAACTGTTTTTCGCTGGCGTTGCGTTGCGTTGCGTTCTGTGTGTGTTTTTGTTTGTGTTCCGTTATTTGTTTTTGATGGTTTGTCGGTGGGTTGAGGAGAGGGGTGAGGCATGGGCGTGAGGGGAGTTCTAGAACTTTTCTGCATTTCGGATTGCTTCAGAACTGCTCATTGCACTGCTTGAATGAATGCTGATCATTTTTGTGATGCTTGAATGCTTTTCCGCAGAAAAATGTTGTTGCACTGCTTGCCACAATTTTTAATGCACTGCTTGCTTCTCGTTTGTTTCCTTCGGATGCTTTTTCCCTCCACTGTTACACTCCGATGATTTAATTGCAGTTCCTGTTTGAAAAAACAAATTTTGTTTGCACTGCTTGCATTTCTTTTTCGGCTGGTTTATGTTAATTACACTGCTAGGGTTCCTGAAGCTTCTTCACAGGCATTTTTGTGCTCCTAACTGATGTTTGCGGTTTATACACTGCTTGCTTGTGGCTTTGCTGTGCCGTTAGCTGAGCATATTGCACTGCTTGCTTCTAAATTGTACCGGTTTCTTATAATTGACTGTTTTCTCTACTCTGTACTGCTTGCTGAGGATTATATTCTCCCTGCTTCTCCGGCATTCTTTAGCATCTGATGCACTGCTTGCTTATCATAAGGCATGATTCTGTTGTATTTCATGGCACTGCTTTCGCCTTCTTAGTCGCCCAATTTGTGATGCTGCTGCCAAAGCTAGTTTGCTATTATTCCTTGTGATGATTTCTTAGCTGTGAACTGCTTGCTTGATGCTTGGCCACGCTCTCCTCTCACTCCCACTGCTTTCTGGGCTTTCTTCACGTCTCTCTTTACCCGTTCTCGCTCTCTCTCTCTCGTTCTGTGTGTGTTTTTTGTTTGTTTTGTTTTTGTTGCTTTCGTTTTGGCGGCAACGGCATTTGATGAATGATATAATACGAAACCGATTACGAATTCCACCCGCACACAGACACACACACAGAGACAGACAGACAGACAATCGCAAGGCCATTGAGGGAGGGTGTGTGAGTAACTGTAAGAAAGAAGCTTTGCACGCAAGCAGTGTTCCTCCCTGCACTGCTTCGCTGCTGGCCAACACGCAGCAGCAGCAGCAACAGCTACGGGGAAAAAAAGGTCGTCGAATGAGGTCAAGGTAGCGGTTGCTATCTCTCTTTCTCCTCTGACCATTATCTCTGCCAGCCGCTGCCGCTATCTCTCCTGGGTACCTTCTTGGAGACCCCCTTGGATCCTTCAAGGGAAAACTGATTTAATATTCCCATCGAGGGTATCCAAGTCATCGGCTCCCCAAGAAAGGGAGGCACCTTCTTGCCTTTGTTTCTATTTTCCACATCATTTATTGATTTGTGGCATTTGAGAGATTTTTAAGGCGCTCACTCTCTTGTCTCTCTCTGCCGTTGCCTGAAAAAAAGGGGATAGATGATTGTGGGAGAGGTACAGGGACCATGGAACGAAAAAAAAAATACATAAAAACGCAGAAAACACAAACAAACAAACGATCGACGGCAGCGACGACGCTAAAAGAAGAACAAGAAAAAAAAGAGAGAAAGAAACATTAAATAAACAAAATTCGAAAATAAACGTAACACCAACGAAATAAAACACAAAAAACACGAGTAGGAAAACCTTCGAGGCAGTGGATGCGACTCGGGGATACCCTCCCCGAATCAGAGAGAAGGGAAAGGCCGCGGGATATACTGGAACCAATCTGAATGAAAGAAATGATAATTAAAAATGGAAAGGAAAGGAATAGATCAATTGGAATTATATCCCAAACAGGCAGCAATCCTGTAAAGGAGGAGACTCTCGGGGATTACCAGTACTGCTGTACTCCAAAGACGGCACGCGTGATGCAGCAGCGTCCCTCGGTCTGGCATGGTTATAGTGTATCGAAAATTGTGTGTGTACATAGCCTTTTCGAATGCGAATGAGAATGGGTGGCAAAGAGTGTGCCGTTCCGTGGGGAGAGGGCTGCCCGATGACACTTGGCAACAAGTTGAATGCCACATGAAGCAGTGAAGCAGTGAAGCAGGAGTCCATCCCTGCCAGAGAGGAGAGAGACACATGGGTTCGGTAATATATACATCGTGTATATAAACGAATGAATGGACGGCGAATGGGTGTACATACATAGATGGGTACATATATATATATATCTATATATATATATCTATATATATATATATACATATGTATATGGAGAATCGGCAATTGCTCTTTGATGTTTGTGTGTTTGCCGCAATATTTTCCACATATTCTCTTTACACATTCGCGCGCACTCGCGTGCACTCGTATTTCTTTGATTGTTTTGATGGATTCTATCACATTTGATGGACAGACAGATCGACAGATCGACGGTTGGATGGTGGCAGGGGGCGGGCGGGTTGGGGTTGGGGTTGTGGAGGTGCGAGGAAATTCTTTAGATAACCTCTGGGATGGGTGCAACTGATGGGGCCGGGGGGGTCTCTCGACTTCTTACACTTGAAACTTGAACTAGAGGTGTGACAGCCCCTTCGCCCACCCCCCTTTGTTTCCACCCACCTTCTCGCTCACTTCCACTAGTCACTGAAGCATTTTCTAGCTATTCTGCCTTTCAGCAAGCAGTGCAGAGCAGTATTTACACCTTTAAAGCAGTGGATTTGATCAGGAAAGCAGTGAAACTGACTTGAAAGCAGTTCATCTGCCTTGAAAGCTGTTCATTCCCAAGAGTACACCTTGCAAGCAGTGCTTTAATATGTTCAGCAGTTCCTACACTGATCCCAGCAGTGCTTTTAATGCTAGCAAGCAGTGCTTTCGCATGTAAGTCCGTTCATTGGCCTGCCAAGCAGTTATTTGTTACGGATAAACCTCTTAAGCAGTTGTTTCACCCGTAAAGCAGTGGAATTTGGACACGAGGCCCCGTCCCTATACCATCCTATCCCCTCCCACCATTTCTCTTGCCCTCTCCCTGTGCCTGCTTTTAGAGAGGCGCTCTCTCGCAGGGGATCCTTGCTCGCCTTTGTTTATCCCCACCTCTAGACCGCCTGTCCGTTAATCAGAGCTCCCCCCACTGATTCATATGCGTACATCTGTATATAGACAGACTTCCCGTATATGAGTGATTTATCGCGTTGATATCGCTGCTTGCATTGTACTTTTGTTTCTTCTTGTGTCGGCTTTATGTTCCTACTTGTACGAGTATATTGTATATTTTATATTTTTTATCGACTTTCGACTTCTGCGAATTTCGATCGACAAAGAAATCAAGAATAAAAATTAAGTCTAGGCATAACTGTAATATATACAGATACAGATACAAATATATATAAATGTATCTGTAATTGCACGTACAAATCGCAATGCCCCCGATGCGTGTGTCTTTCTTGATTTTTGCTCGACTGTTTTTTTTTTTTTTGTTATCGATTCTGATACTGATTCTAGTACAACAAAAGCCAGCCCCCATATCAAATCGTATCGTATCGTATCATATATAAAAGAGGTGTCGTCTAGCCCTCGTTTTCCGCCGTCTATTTGTTTGCTAGTGTCCCCCGAGATATGGAACCACTGGCGTGGGGCTATCTCTTGAAATGAAATTGTAATGACAACAGGGAGAGATACGGATAGATACGATAGATAGGAGTACACCAGAATGAAAGGTGGAACAAGAGAAGGGAGTGTTACCGCAATACCCTCTACCCTCCGCCCTCCACCCTTTATGGTTGGTATACTATTGCGATTCTCTCCTGGCAATCCTTTCAGCAAGTATTTTCCTTTCTTAAATAGATTCTGAAAAAAGAGGGACTGCGGCTATATCTTCTCCGGCTATGGAAAACTACGTGTACCCTTCTGATATTAACGGTGGCGTTCCATCCGATTGATATACGATTCTGATTAGAACAGGAGTGGCTCTTCCACACAATAATCCCCCACTCGAATTCCCCCCATACCGATACAAAAGATCTTTTGTTCTAATCTTATCGAATTCGAATGGAATTTCTTGGAACATTAATTGTCGTTTTCCTTTTCCTGCTTGAATCGAGCTCAAAAACTGAACAAACGAAAGGAAATGGAATGGATAGTTAGCTGCTAAGCCACACTGGAAGAGAGAGACGATAGAGGCAACCATTTTTGGCGTCTGCTAGAGAGGATTTGTGATGATTCTGCGTATACGATTCTCATATATCTTATAGCTTTTGGATGGATTGAATAAAAAAATTAATAATAATTTAATACAAAAAAATTAAAAAATGAAAAATTATAACAATTAAAAACAACAATTAAAAATTATAAAAATAAAAAAAAATCAATAATAAATAAAGAAGTAAAATATATAACCAATATTAAAAAAATAAAATATATAATAGCAAATATTAAAAAAATTAAATTGAATAAAAAGTAAAAATTAAAGAAAATTAAAGTGGACATCGCTTGTTCCATCCACAGCAGTAAACAGCAGAGAGGAGACCTCTCGTGGAGAAAAGGACCAAAGCAAGGTTGCATTTTGTGAACTCTGTTACCGACCCCTTTTTTCTCAGCTTTGAATGCATTTTGAGCTTTGTTCTTGTGTTATTTTTGACTCCTACTTCTCTCTTAACTCAAAAAAGGGAGAGCTCCGACGAGAGGCAGCACTAAAGGGCTGTACAGAGAGAGAGAGAGAGGGAGAGGGATGGGGGGGTGAGGCAACTGCAATCTGATTGATCCATGGCCCTGATCCAGCGATTATTCTTATTTCCATTAGCCACCACATCCCCATACACCCCCCACCACCCGATTAATAGGCTGTTTTTGTTTTCTTTCAGCCGTCTTTTTTCTACTTAATTCTCATTTAATCTCGTTTTGGTTTCGGATTGTTGTTTATGTGACGCCCCCCGAAACAAAAGAAAACAACTTTGATTGATGTAATTCTGCGGATCTCTCTCTCTCTCTCCCTCTCTGTCTCTCTGTCTCTCTCTCCCTCTCTGTCTCTCTCTCCCTCTCTCTCTGTTCCTCTTGCCTTCTCTACTGCTTGGCCGTTCTGTACTTTTACCGTTCGTTTGCTCATTACACGCCTGTTCTACCTTCATTCGCTCTCCACTGCTGGTCCTCTGCTTCAATCTTCCATGGAATACGGGCGATACGACGGACGATACGGTGTTCGTTTTATTTCTTTCGGGCTTCTTCTTTGTTTCGTTTTTTCTTTCTTTTCTTTTTTTTGTATACCCTGTATTTTTCAAGAGCGAGTGATGTGGATCTTGGAATAACTCTATTGAAAATTTTCTGATTTTTAAATTTAATATTTCTCATATTTTATTTATGTTTTATTTTTGATAATTTTCATATTTAAATTACATATTTTTCATATTTAATTTCAATATTTTTCATATTTAATTTCAATATTTTTTAAACAAATTTAATATTTTTTATATATTTTGAAGTATTTTTTTATATATTTTAAAGTATTTTTTATTAAGATATATATATGTATTTGATATATGGGCTTTATTAAAAATATTTTTTTAATGCCTTTATATTTAAATCAAAGGGAATTCTATTTAATTTCCATACATTTGTATTTAAAACCCGAATATTTAATTTAAATTTTGATTGCAATTTTCAAATGGAGTGATAGAACTATAACATTGTCTCTTAAAAATCATTATGATCCCATACTCGCTGTTGTGCTAGATATATCACATCTTGTAGATATTCAAGGTATCTTGTAGTCCGGAAGATTCTCTCTCGCTTCTCCCACTCGCGCAACGAGTAGTGCAAAACAATCAATATAATTGTGTTATCAACGAAAGCACGGCAAAGGAAGGAACCGAAAAGGCAACAACAAAACACTAGAAAAGCTGTTAAGTAAAGTCGTCAATAAATAAATAGAAAGAAAGAAAAAAACTGAGCAACTGGTTCCTCTGTTTGTTTTGTTTGTCCGTGATATCATATTTTGTAAGGCGGAAAAACAATCAATTTCCATGCCTGTCGATGTGTGGAAGAACGTACATTGTTTTTATTTTTTGCTTAAGAAAATTTAAGGAAAATTAATAACCAACAACATGCATGTCGTGTGCATGAAAAAACCCTACAGACATGTCGTGTGGATGAAAAATCCGTACAGACATGTCGTTGGATATTGCTGATCGACTGCAAAAAATAATGTCCAAAATGCATGTCGTGTGCATGACTGCTGCCGTTAAGGGTTCTGGTTGCTGGTTGCTGGGTATTGCACTACCCTGCTGCCTCGCTCAGCCTTCAATCGTCTATCGCGTTTCCATTTGCTGATAACTCTGATATATAGGTCGTTATATGATGTTGTTTTTGTGAAAAAAACAGAAGCCAAAAGTCAGTAGCCGGCTAAAACACTCATGTTTTCTGTTTTTAATGATTTGCCATTCTGTTTCTTTTCGGTTTTACTTGAAGATTATCTGTGCTGCTGGTCTCCCACTCCCCCCGTCCCTCTCCCCCCCTCCCTTCCCTTCCCTCCCTCTCTGTGTACAAGTACGATCGTATATCTATTGCCTTGAATGACTTGTGACACACTTGAGCGAGCGACTGAGTGAGTGGCGCGGTGGAGAGCCGCAGAAACCACTTTGACAATTGCAATTACTAGTAACAAAAAAAAAAAACAAAAAAAATGGGAGGAGAATGGGGCAATTATAGAGTATCTTTGTATCTCTCTATCTGTATCTGTATCTGTATCTGTATCTGTTGCTCTGTTACTCGTAATTACATATGTTTTAGCTCTGAAATTATTATTGTCTGTCTGTCGTGCAGTGCGGTTTCTCGTTGTTTAATTACGAGACGTAAAAAGCAAATGAAGAAATATATATAAAAACAAATCTTTAAATTAGCAGGAAATCATACAAAGACAGACAGGGAGAGGGAGGGAGAGAGTGGGAGAGGGAAAGGCAGAGCCAGAGAGACATATGTAAATCCTTTGGCAAGTCAAGGACGCTTGACCCTTCACTGGGCCAGCGCAGGGCCTTTGACCTTATCGCTGGGCCAATTAAATGGAACTCCCAGGGGTACCATGGGGTCATGGACCCAACCAGACGGCAGCAGCAGGGGGTGCCAGCATTTGAGAACTATGAGAAAAGAGTGCCACTACACCAATTATGCGATTGAAAAGCTCTTGTAGATCGTTCTAGACTCTAGATGGAATGAGAAATGGTTTCCCCACTCAATATTCAATATGGATGGTACTTTTGTGGCCCCCCACCCAACCTCTGCTGAATATTCTTTTAAAATTAAATGGAAGGATACAGAAAGCAGTCGAACCATGAGCACAAGGGCAGGATTTGAAGCGACGAAGGGCCACCGAAAAGGATGATCGGATCATTATCCAGTGTGGTGTCACTGTTTCCATCTCCACGATGATGTGATATCCCACCATCTTTCTGTCAATGACATTTGGGGGAACGCCCCGCCCCGCTGAATGGGGGTATTAACCCTTTCCTTGCCCCATCTGTTTGTTTTGGCCTTCAAGACAGAAAAAAAAAAACATTAAAAGTTGCTGTATTTTTATTTCTATTTCATTTTTCGTTTTCATTTCTTTTGGGCTTGAAAGTTTTTCTCGTTTTGTTTTTTTGTGAGGCGTCAGACGGCAACAAACTGTGGAACGACAAACTCTGTGTATCGTCATTATATCAGGGATCATTATGATCATCCCCATATGTCCGATTACAGTTAGTTGAGTGCTTTTTAACCGCTTTTTACTGGAGCTGAAAAAACACCAAAGCTTACAAAAAAAAAAAAACAAAAAACAAAAACCTTTTACAGCTTTAATTACAATGCATATAAAAAAAAAAAACAAAAACAAAAAAGAAGAAATACAGCCTCAGCCATAACTCGCGTATGATCGTGTGTCCGCTGGACATTGACCATCAAATCGGTGGCGAGGAGTTGCGTGGAGAGGGGTGGAGAGGGGCGGGGCGGTGAAAACTGAAAACTGTAGCAGCAGGCACGCCTCGTCGCATTTGCCACATGAACCTCCTCGTCACTCAATCGCATGACGACACAGAAAAACCGCCCCCCAAAAAGTACGATTTTGTTTTTGTTTTTGTTGTTGTTTTGTTTCTAGGGTTTACTGATCTCTGACCTTTTCGTAATACTTGGGCTCTAAAGTGGGGTTTTCCACCAGCAAAGCTATGAATACTTTGCTTCCATTTATTTTTGTATACAAGAATGAACTGCCATGCACTTTGATCTAATGTTTCTGAGCTTTAGAACAGGGAATTTCAGAAGGAACCATTATAAAAAAATGCAATTAAGAAATACGAATTATTATGGTTCTCTGTGGGGAATTTTCTACGGATTGGATTCGGAATACCTAAAGATTTACTACTACATGGTCATAAAAATACATAAAAACACCCATAAACAAATATAAATAAATATAAAAAAAATATATAAATAGATAAAAAAATATAAATATAAATCAATAAATTTAAAACAAAAATAAATAAATATAAAAAAAGCAAAAATACATTCCGTCATTACTTTGAAATAAACATAAATAGTATGTGGATAAAATATTGAATTTTATTTAATTTATTTTCAATTTAAATATGAAAGATATTTTTTTGTAATACTAAATATATTTAAACCAAATCTCTCCATATTTATGTCCTCACACTTTTCTATTTCTGGAGAAAATATACCCAATACTAGAGTATATTTCACAGACTTTTTATCTATCAATATCTATCCGCTCCAATATCTAAAAGTATTTTAGTATTTTGATCCATCTTTTTTTTAACCACGAAATTTCCTTTTTTCCCAATTTCAGATCGTACTACTCCATTGGGGATCCATGGGATAAGCAGTGAAAAACTTATTCTAGGGAAAGTAAATATGATAATATCCAGCGCTACGATGGGCCTCGTGGCGCCAAAGCGCCGTTTATTTGCAACGCATCTCAGACGCTAAAAGCCAAAGAGATAGAATAATAATAGTAGGAGCCGCAGTCGCAGCGGTGGGCCAGTGCCAGGGCCAGCACCAGCACCAGCACTCCCCCCCTTCCGAACGCCACCCGCCCCCACCCACAAATGAGGAGGGGTGGGCAACGACGGGCCAACAACAGGTTGAGGAGCACATACATAGGCAAAAGCCCACAACAAAATCAAAAGCAAATGCCAGAGCAAAGGCAAAGGCAAAAGCAAAAGCAACAAAAACACGACAAATAGAAAGAAGCAGACAAAATAAAACAGAGAAAACCACCAAAACCGCAAAAACAACAAGCAGAGAAGCCACCGAAAGAGAGCGGCAGACCAACCGACCGACCGACCGACCGACCGACCGACAGGACCGACCGGGCAGGCGTGAGAGTAAAAGAGGGAGAGAGTAATCCAATCAAAAACCAAACACAAACGCAGCAGAGCAGCAGCAGCCGACCGGCAGCGACAGCAAAATGTTACAAAACTCGAACGCAGCTGCAGCGGCACAGGCAGCGGCGCAGGCTGCATCGGCAGTGGCCGCACCATCGACTGCAGCAGCAGCGACAGCAACGGCAGCAGCAGCGGCGGCAGCGGCAGCAGCAGCAGCAGCGGCAGCGGCGGCGGCTAATAATGCTGCAATTGCCGCCTCATCCATACAACCGAAGCTGATTGTCATACGAAGGCGTCCGTATCAGGGCTTCGGCTTTACGCTGCGTCACTTTATTGCCTATCCACCGGAAGATGATGGCAACGCAGCAGCGGCCGCTGCGTCGGCCGGCGTCACCAGCTGGTCACAGGTGAGAAACGGTGGGAAAGGGAAGGCAGGGCAGACCTTGCGAAAGGAAACGAAGAGAGCGAGCGAGCGAGCGAGTGATTGAAAGAGAGCGCCGACTGCGCTGGCGCGCCGGTCAAGCAGAGAGGTGCAATTAGTCATCCGACTGCCGCTGCCCGTCCACTTTTGCTTTTTTTTTTCTTTCCTTCTTTCTTTCCCGCATGCAAATTTCGTGTGACAGAGAGGGAGAGCGTAAACAGGCTTGCAGGGAGTAAACTTTCAATGCTGTGGAGCACAAACTCTTCTGCCGGCTCTGATGACGACGCGCTCTGTCGCGTTACGTGAGCGGCGGCATTGGCAGCGGCAGCGGCAGCGCACGCGCGACTTATTCAAATTGCGACTATTTTGTGTTGCTTTCTTTTTGCTTTTCATTTGCGAGCGACGATGCCTTACAGCAGCGGGCATATGCGGCTTATCAAGAGGTTTGCCCAGGTACCCAATTTGTGCGGATTAATATAAATATTCGAAGAAGAAGAAGATGCATTGAAAGGGTATTCCGAATGGACGGAATCCATATTTCTCTTCACATTCGCCTCATTTTTTTTTGTTGTATTTTGTTTTTGCACTAATTTGCGTTTTGTTTTTGCTTTTTAATATTGAAAAGCATAGCCCCCGCTCTGGCTCGCTCTCTCTCTTTCCCGACACTCTCTTTAAGCTGCCGTTACACGATACCTTTTCCACCGACGCTTTTTTTGTGTGGTCTGTAAGGGCTTTTGAGTATAAAAATATATTATTTATGATCGATGGAGTGGAAGGTTTGTTTTTGCCAATCGATGAACAAAGTGTCGGTGGAAAGCGTACGATGGAGCTGGATCAGCGGCACGCTCTCTCGATCCCAACGGCGGAGCTCGGCTCTCGCTCTCTTGCGCTCGCGCGCGCTCTCTCTCGCCGCGCTATCCGCTCTCCTGGGTGAATGTGTTGTTGTTGTTGTTATTTGTTTCACGATTTATGTGCCTTAAACTGTTGTTGTTTTCTCTCTGTTTTGTGCTTTTTGGTCTTCATTTCTTCGTCGCTTGTGTGTAGGAAGCATCCACTGGAGGTGGCAGCAACAGCAACAACAGCAACAGACACAGCCACAGCGGCAGCAGCAGCAGCAATAGCAACAGCAACAGCAACAACAGCAACAGCAACAGCGCTGCTGCCGGAATGGAGCCGCCACCAACATCACCGACATCGCTGCCGCCATACCAGGTGAAAGCGATGGAGACCATTTTCATCAAAGAGGTGCAGGCGAACGGACCGGCCCACTATGCGAACCTCCAGACGGGCGACCGAGTGCTGATGGTCAACAATCAGCCGATTGCGGGCATTGCCTACAGCACCATCGTTTCGATGATCAAGCAAACGCCGGCGGTGCTCACGCTGCACGTTGTACCCAAGGAATGCGATGTGCTACAAATGGTGAGCAGAAGATGATGATATATATATATTCTATGTATCTAATCTATTACCCCTTATCTCTATCTCTCACTTCCACTCTCACTCTCTCTCTCTAAAGCACTATACAAGCATTGCCCATACGCCGGAATCGAATCGGTTGACAATGTCAACGCACTCGCCATCGCACGGGCATGGGCATACGCTGCTGGCCAATGGAACGATCAATGCCTCCTCCGCCGCCGCCACCACAATCCAAAAATCCACATTTCCACAACAACAACAACAACAGCAGCAACAACAACAACAACAGCAACAACAGCAGCAGCAACAGTTGATCTCATATCCCGCTGTGGCTGCCACATCATCGCCGGCATCCTCGCCGCATCAGCATCAGCATTCACATACGTATCCGCATTCGCATTCGCATCCGCATCCTCTTCAATCACATCCTTCACATGGACATGCACCGCCCCTGCATGGCGGTAGTCGATCTGCCAGCATAAGCAGCACCACCAGCGGAGGAGTCGTCTCCATGAGTCATTATCATCAGCAGCAACAACAACAACAACAGCAGCAGCAGCAGCAACAACAACAGCAGCATCATCATCGTCATCCGGCTCTCAGTGGCGGCAGCAGTAGCATTGATTTCGGTGATATGGCCCTGGGCCTGCGTCAGCATCCGCATCAGCATCAGCATCTCTATCAGCAGCAGCAGCATCATCAGCTGCTCTCCACCGGCGGCGGCAGCAGTGGCGCCTTCATGCGGTAAGTCAATAAACTTTGTTGTTCCCACCCCCTCCCCATACACCCCTCCCCCCCACACACAAATGAAAGAAAGAAACATTTGGATTACATCAGATTTTTGATCTAGAAACAGATTAATTGTGTAAACCACTAACAATTTAAGCGCCAGAGCCTGCCAAAAAAAGAGGTAAAGGGAATAGAGTTACAAAGAAATTAGGCCTTAACAATTGGTCCTCACCTGAAGATGGAAGATAGAATTTTGGAGAATTTAAGAAGACTCCCATAGATTGCGATTTAAGGATGCAACATCATGCCGTCGAAATGCTTGGCAATGGGAATGGATACCGCAAAGAAAGCATAGCTCTTGATTATGTCCCAGACGAGCGGTTCGTTGTACAGTACACTGCAAATAAAGCGAATCTTGCGAACACGGCTCGTCAGATCAATCATATTCCGTCTGTAATGTAAAGAGAGAAAAACAAAACTAAAACGAAGTCAGTCTTCTAATTGATATTCTTGACCCTTACCTGCTGGTGGCTTTTTGGCTAATTATTTGTAAGAACTATTATTCGTAATTTGTATATGAAGTGTTGTGAGACTGAGACAGAGAAGTGTTGTGCTTTGAAATATTTAACAGGGATTACTTGATTATCCAATTTCCAAAAAACAACAGAAATGAATTGAATAAATATTGGGGCTAATTAATGGATAATCATCATTATCCAGCCAATGGCCATTGAGTTTTGAGCTCAGTTCCAAGCAGGATGTGTGGCATTGGATCTCTGGCTGGAAAGTGTTAAATTTCAACGTGACATCCGGCCTCTCATTTGGCCTTGACAAATGTTTAGCCACAAATTGGTATTGTAATTTTGATTGAGCATTTCCGAATAATTGAATAAGTGCTCGAAAGAATGCACATTAGAGGAAATTTGAGCAAGAGAGGAGCATGATTGCTATCAGAATACAAGAGCATAAAAGTTGGCATTAAATAGGATAAAAAAAGGAACTATTTCTACCAAGAATACAGAGATCTATGCATGTACAAATGTAAGGAACAGGGATGGTGATGCATATAGGAAATAGATCAAAGACTCCTAGTTCTCTGCACAAATTTCGCATAAGTGAACGGCATACATTCGTTACAAGTGATCCCAGTGTTTGTTACAATGAAACAATGAAATATATACACCGTATAAAACCGTGTAAAAAAAGACAGTGATCGAAAACGCACAAAAACCGAAAGAGAAACCAATATGTACATATTCTCTTTATGCTCTTTCTTGTTTTCGTTTGGTTTCTAGCTGTTTGTGAGCTGTGTGTGTTTTTATATATTTGTGTTGTTATTTTAAACCGTGTTAAATGGAATAAAACCGTGTAAAAACTTCGATTTTCTAACCGTGTTATTTCAAAACCGTGTAAAAAAAGACCATGTAAAAACAAAATTAGGTGTATATCGGAAAAAGATACAATACTATGGTATGTCTGAAGAGTCATTCGAACATCGAATGGCACTACATACTAGAGGTGTCTAAACAAGTGTCTTACAACCGATGAAAGATACGCAGAATTCCGTATGTTCCCATGTAAAAGTCCCCGGTTGTTTGTCGGGCGTGTCATGGGAGAAGTCCCCACAACTCAGGACACTCTCATTCACGATTCAGACAGGTTTCATTGGGAGACAGGTTAAGATTTCCCCCAGTTTTTATTGGGGGGGCTTGCTCTTCGATGTAGAAATATTTCTGCATTCAGTATTCCTCTGTCCGCCAGATAACTAAAATTTAAATGAAATTACTATTAAGATTTCTGTATGTGAAAATGAACAAACTTTCTGCATGAATCCTGGGCCATCACTCCTCCTGCAGCTGCAGATATGTGCATGTGTGATTTGTGGATGGCCAGTCGTCTGTTGAGCCATGAAAAAAGTGGCCAAAACCAATCAGAGCTGAAACATAAACAAGCAAATTCTCAATACACGAAATTTTTTTCGCAATTTCTGGATGGAGGGGAAAAAGAGCAGAGAAAATCAGGCTGCTGATGAGCTAAATGACATTATTAATGTCATAACAACAACCCAACGAGAACGGAACGGAACGGACCGGAATGTAACGAACAATGCGAATAATTAAAGACAATTGTAAATGGAAGACTGTACGAAATGCATCAGACCCACAAAACCCTGGTCACTGGATTCTACCGCCGCCAGTGAAGTCCAGTTTTTTGCTTTGTTTTTTTTTTCTGTGGCAATAATTTATATGAGGGGCATACATCCCCAACCCCCAGCACCCGTCTCTCGCCCATGAAAATTATGGAAAATCCGACAAAATATGTTGGGGTCTGTCTCTGTGTCGCCCCTCCCTTCTGATTTGTATTTTTTTGGGTGATTTCATCAGAATTTCTCTTCAAACGAGTACTCTCATCTCTCGTCTCTCGTCTGGCATACATACGAGTATTTTCCAACCATTGTTTTCCCCATCGCATCTGTACGGAATGAACATTTATATGCCATGCGTGTACATTTGTCTCTGGTATGTATATTTCATTCTATATATGGTCAGTGATGGAATAAATCCGACTCCAGGATTCAAACAAAAAGAACAACAAGACCATATAGAAGGTAATTGATTACTTGAGGAATAAACAGAAAATTGATTGAGAAAGAAAGCATAAAACGGGAAACTTCTAGTCAGAATCTCTGGTTTAAATACTGGAAATGATATTCCAGTCCCAGAAGCAAGCCTTAGTACGGGGTAGGCTCTTGGAAACCGCTGCACATCGTCTCTCCATAGATCGGACAAGGTCGTACTCACCCCAAACATGTTATCTCTCCAACCTTTGGCGCTTACCTTTACCAACTACTCCTCTCCTTCGTTGTTCACGGTTTACATTTATCTTTGCTGGGAAATTTGTCACGTTTTTGTCTCAATGTGGCTTTTTCTCCCCTCCAAACATGATGTGTGGCGTGACGTAGAGCAGAGATAGAGATTACTCAATGCCAAAACTTACTTTCTCCAGAACATCGGTACGTGTAGAACGGAGCGAATGGGAAAGGAGGCATACAATAGTTCCTCCTTCGTGGCATGAATAATACTCGTAGATCTTCCACAAAAGAGCGAACTACAATCGGTTGAGATCCGAAAAGCTCTCGGTATGCTTTTACCTAAGCTGACAAAAGGGTTTGCTAGCGAGTGTCTAGTAGAGCCCTGCATGAACGGGCGAACGAATCGATTCGTTGGGATTCGGGGACTCGCTTTGAATCGCTCGCCCAACACGGACTGAACGAAGCAACTCAGATCTGAACGAAAGAGAACATAGAGAGAACGAGTAAGCAGTACAGAGCACCCTCGCCTGTAAATATGTATTCTTATGGGTGCCGAGTATGCGACATGTTTGTGCATGCACAATACCCATGTGTGCAATAATGTTGGACATGCGATGATTTTTCCGACGAATCCCAGCAGAAACATGTTGACGGGGTGATTCGAACGCATTAAAGGGGAACGAGTATAGCTGTGATTCTATGAATACTGTGGATCCAGGAAGAGCTCTTGTGAAAGAATCTAAGCGGTGACAGTCGGCCGAGAAATGCCTGTGTGTGTGAATGGCTAATGGTCTCCTTTTCTTGTTGTTTTCCATCCACTCTTTCGAGCTGTAACTGTACGTAAAATGTGAGCAAAACAAAGTGGTCTAAACAATTTCCCACTTATTCAGTTTTCACGTCCATCAACCAAGCTAAAGGGGCTCCAATGTGAGATTTGTGTGTGTTTGTGGGGCCCCGTGGTCGTTGTCGCATATGAATTATTGAGAATAAATTATTTTAATATGCAAAACGCAATATCGAACATTTTTCACCCTTTTAGCGACCCTCCTACCCTGTTCCCCTGTGCCCCTGGCCATAATCCAATGGCCCTGTCGTCGTCGTCTCACATTGCGTATACGCAGCGTTGTTGCATATGAATATGAATAAATAAATCAATTAATATACAGTAAAAAGTTCAGCAACAAAAGCAATAACACAACTCATTGACTAATGAAGAAAGAGTCAGTTGATAGAGAGACGCAGAGGGGGAAAGAGAAAGAGAGAGAGAGAGAGATAAAAGCCACTGCAATACCTTGTACAGAAATCGGAGTGTAAATGGATATACCCGATACTCGACACCGACACTGGCACCCCACCCGAAAGCCCCAGTATTTCGCCCGAACAATACACAATAACAATAGCGTTTTTGTATATATTTATATATATATATATTTTTTTTTTTTTGTAACTTGCCGACGTCGTCACACGAATATTTGTTACCGCGCGCGCGCGCGCGTTTGTTCCTCTATTGTTAAACAATTACGAGAAATATTTAATTGAATTTTGTATGGGCGACGCACAAAAAAACAGAATCAGTGGGGAATCAGGGCAGAAGAAGCGAAGAACTGGTGGGATTTGTCCAGAGGAAGAAGCAGTGGAAGCGGACAGAAGAAGCAGTGAGATCTGCCAGAGGAAGAATCAGTCGAGGGAGCAAGAACAAGCAGTGGGAGCTGGTGAGAAAAAAGGGCAGCTAATCTGTATCTGGCAGAGCAACAGAAAGATCGGATAGAAGAAGCAGGTGGAATCTGAACGAATAGAAGAAGCAGTATATTCATGGAAGACAAAGCAGTAGCCGGCCTCTGCCAGAGGAACAAGCAGGGATATCAGATACATACGATACTGTAAATCGTTCTTTATTTTACCTTTCTTAAGCACTATACGTCTATAAGGACTATACGTCGTACTTACCTGTTGATGATGCTGCTTTTTGGCAGCAGTTCAGGCTGTGTTCAGCAAGCAGTGGTTTGTGCTAGAGATAAGAGAATCCGTGCAATCAAAGCAGTTCAAGAAGGCAGAACAAACACTGCCGCCGAATAGAAGCAGTGCAGACGCGCAGAAAATTGTGCAGCGGAAGCGCCAACAGAGGCAGTGACTGCAGGCAGCACAGTGGCAGTGGCAGTGGCAGTGGAAGCAGCAGAGGCACTGGCAGAAGCAGAGGCAGTGGCAGCAGTAGCAGCAAGGAGGGGGCATACATAGGTCAAATCATTCGGCTATCAACCATGAGAGGAGCGGTATTTCGTTGGTACAGCGGGGGCGTCTGAGGTGCGCGGATAGGAGATGGCAAATAAAACGAAGAACCACGCCCACGCCCAGGAATGCATTCATCGAGATGTGTGCTACGACGCAACCAGACAGCAAGACACCACAACAGACTCTCCCATCCATTCAGAGAGAGAGAGAGAGAGAGTGAGGTTGGGAGAGAGATTCCTATACCCTGTGTTCCACTTTGCAGCCCTTGAGGCATATGGGTTTCAACTGTTGATGATGCACAAGAAGGCGCTCTATTGATTCCAGAGCATTACTGACGCATTACGAGCGTCGAAGAGAATCCCCGCGAATCGAAAAACAAAATACATGTCGTGTCTAATCTTGAATTTCTGCAAATTGTAAGATATAGGGCTTGTTTGAAGGAGTAGCTCATAATAAACCACTAATCATCTTCTAAATAAGGAAAAACAAGAACCAAAATTTCTTGGACACTCACCAAATACATTAGGCCAAAGAGAGTGCTCATTAAAGAGGGTATACCATGGTCCCAAACGTATATGTTGTCAAATGTTTGTCCCTACATTAAGATGGAAATTGAGACGAGTTCCGATTGAGTTTGGAGTAGCCGTCGTTCCCTTCGGCACGTGTACTTCAGGGGCACCAAGTACGAGCTCGCAAGTACATACGCGATTATAAGTACGAGTAAGTATTTATTAACATGGGTACAAACAGATGGATGTACTTCACTGTACAGTACTCGCACTCGTATCTTATGCGCATATGTAAGTAGGTATCTAGATAATTGTATAATGGCAACACGTTTTTCTTGAGCCTGGATCCACCGTCAACTTTTTCGCTGCTGCAGACGTTGTTGCTGCTGTTTTGGGCTTCACGTTGGCGTTGCCCCTGCCGCTGTCGCTGCCGCTGCCTTGTCCGTGTCCCAAACATAAGTTGACCTTCAATATGGAATACTCGCACTTGTGTGCTTATGCGCGGGTACTTTGAGTACTTACACACAACTGTACCGCTCTATAACGCATTATCCTTCCACGTGCACTCATTCGTTTTTGTTTGTGCATTTATAACTCGACTGACTGATTGATTGATTGATGGGTGGCGAAAATGTCGACACCCCAAAAGCAGAGCAGCAGAAGAGCAAAATCCATAACAAAATTTCCACAATGCGTGTGGCATATGCATGAGCGCGCACAGTGGCATGTGTGCTCCTCTTCCACCTCCTCCTCTGGATGCGATGCGGTGTATCTTGTGCAACAAAATGTCCACCGCATCTTTTGTCGACGGTTTTCCATGCTGCCCAATTAGTTATCGATACGAAACCGCATGTCAGGTCATCTCTTTCTTTATTTAGTTAATCATTCGTGAATATTTCTCCTACCGATGGGTGATGCTGCATGTCGCGTGATTTGGTTTTCTTTCTCTACTTAATGTTTCCTTAATGATACATCAAATGATCTTTGATTGATCTGGAATAAGTTCTGTTATTCCACCGATAGGTGATGCTGCAAGTCGCTTCATTCGGTGCATTCGTATTTCATTTGCATGAACAATTTCTATAAATATTTGTTCATTTATTTAATGCGAATTCCATTTAAAAATCACTCAACCAACTGCGACAGCTGTGGCATTTGGGGGCTTAAGGTTTTTTCTAAATTTTTCACCTGAAACGAAGGACCGGCTATGGCAATGCGAAAGGCTTTTCGAGTTATACAGAAATTCCTTCTCGTTGCAGTGGGTTCTCTTCCCCTTGCAGCCCACTGTGCATTATTACAAATTTAAATACTTGTTTTTGCATTGACCATTACGTATACGTAGTATACTCGAGTATTGGGTATTCTACCCCCTAGCCACACCTTGTGCCACTCCACACTCCACACTGCACTGCACTGCACTACATCCACATTCCATTCTCTCTCGCTCTGCATCAATTCCACACTGGCACTGGCACTGGGCAAATAAATAAACAAAGTTATTGGGGGTGGAGAGGAGTACTGGGTCGCCCAGTATTTGGCCAGTCAGTCGGTGGACACTGATAGCGATTCCCGAACGAGCAGTAGATGTCGCCTGCTGCATATCGCCGGCTCTCGCCCATCCTTCTGTTGTGCAAAAACCCATTCTGTGGGCAGTTGTCACACTCCTCTTTCTTTCACTCTTAATATTTATTTATCTTTTTATTGGTTATAAAATATTAAAAAAAAAAATAAACCCACAAAGAAAGAACGAAATCAAGAAGAAGAAAAAACGAAAGATGAGTGGCAAAGAAAAGCGAGCATCGGTCGGGTGGCCTAGGGATGGGGCACTGGATAGGTGGGACAGTAATGGGCGAGCACGCGCCTCAGAGGAAACCACATAGTTAACATTTATCTAAAATGAAGGTAAATCTATTATTTGGTAACCGAAAAATTCTTGTAAACTAATTATTTTCTGGAACCAGATCATTCAGGGAAAAATCATCTGGGACATCTATCTAGTAACGAGTAACGAGTACATATATTAATAAGAGCATCCATGAACTAGTACCTAATATATCAACGAGTGCATCTTTCAATGAGTAAATCTATCAACGACCACATCTATCTAAGAACGAGTATATCTTTCCATCTATCAACGAGCCCATACCTCGAGTATATATCAACGAGTACATACAACGAGTATCTATCAACGAGTATACATACATACTTTCTCTCTATGGCTCTATATCTTTCATAAGGATGATCGGTTAACATTTTTTACCCATCAAAATTGTGAAAAAATCATTTTCAGATAACTATCATGCATTCATATATATATATTTTATTGATTGCCAAAACTTTTGTGCGTGTGTGTGTGTGCTCATCCTCATCTGTTGAATAGCTTTCGAGTGGCTTTAAGTAGATCAAATTTACGTGTGAGGGGATGAATGGCTTGGAATGGGAACCGTATGAACTACGACGAGTACGAGTATGAGGACGATGAGATTATATGCGCAAATGTTATATGAGAAGTCCGAGTGTGGGCGTCGTGCGTTGTGGCGCCGGTTCGCCGGTTCTCGTGCTGGTTCGGGTTCCGCGATGATGATAACCCGACCCGAGTGCCCATCTCTAGCCGGTGGGTTGCCCGTACGTACGCCCGTTGTGCTGCGCTGCCCACTCAATGGGTCTCTTTCAATTGCCGGAGCTCTGAGCCTCTGCCTGCGCTGCGCCACGCCATGCCATGCCACTCTGCTCTGCTTACACCTCCGCCACCGCCTCTGCCAGTCTCTACCATTGGCAGTGGCAGTGTCTCCTCTGCTCGGGTTCGTTTATCCGCTGCTGCTGCTTTTGCTTCTGCGTCGGCTCGCAGTCCTCAGTCGCGCCGTCTCTCTGCCGCTTAATATGAATTTCATACATGCACACACAAAGCCAATTTCTGTTTATTTTTTTCTCGTATTTTTTTTTTGTATTTTTGTATTTATTATTATTATTTTTTTTTTTTTTTTGATTTTAGTTTAGCTGCATGGACTCTGCGCTGTACTTTAGTTTAGTCGACAACGGCAAGCGGAGCGCGCAGATTTCATATTTTTGTGATTCGCGGCAAGCAAAATATTTGTTACACTTCCAGACTTTCTTTTTTGTTTTTTGTTCTTGTATTTTGCCAACTATTTTGTATTCTCTTGATTGGGTCGGATTGGGGGATCTCTTGTGAGTTTATTTTGCGCTTATATTTGTTGTTCCATCCATCTGTTTGTTTATAGATTTCCTCTCGTACTCTTTGATTTATTATGCTATGCAAATACCGTGGTGATTGCCTTTTGTTTGTTGAAGTGATAAAAGAAAAAAGTGTGATCAAAGGGGAAACAGCAAAAACCCACAGGAAACCATCAGCTTCAGAGACCTTGAAATATACATACACTAGACATCAGATACAGATCAAAAGCTCAAGTGTCTTCCAAAAAAATCAACACTATCCATATAGGACACACGCTTGGAATTCCTAACGACTGAATGGATAGTAGACCCAAAGAAACTAAAAATGAATCCTGAACATCAATCAGATCCATAATAGTGATCCTCCAGATGATCTTCAGTCATTATTATTGCTCCTGTTGTGCTCCAGATCATTTCAGAATAACTAAATATTTGAACTTTTCGTAAAAAACAAACGTCCAAATCCATCCGTCCATTGATTCAGTCAGTAGAGTCCATAGCGAAGTGTCCTACGGATACGTAGAGGGTCTACAATGTCTACCGAACAAAAGAGCTTGTCCTCGAAAAGAAGGTTAGAATCAAATGATTAAACTCAGTTCCAACGATCATCATTCTCAGTGGGGGATCGATCATACACGTATTCTCTATTGCTGTATGGGGGCGGAGAGGCGTAATCAAGTGATCATCTTTTGTGCTAGATCTTTTACACTCAGCTTTTACCGATCGATACTTTGGGAGAGCCTCACAGCTGATTTTTGTTATGGCGGGAGAGAGTATCAAGTGATCCCTCTCTCACTCTCATCGTTTGCATCATTCGGCGGATCGAGAGAGTGAGAATGAAACCATCTAGTGATCAATGTCAGCTTTTAGCCATCTTTCAATGCTTTGGTGGGAGATTGATCAGCTGATCATTGATCTTGCTCTCTCCTTTCATAGAGAAGAGTTTCGCGGTACAGACAGGGGGTCACACTAGCTGGGATTCGTTTGAGTTTCCCTTTCAAAAGGAAGAGCCGGAGAGAGAGGGAGGGGGGGGGGGGGGGGGAGAACAATGGGCCAATTGAGGAATTGCTGGCACTGCAGCGCTGCTTCTGCTGCTGCTGACGCAGACGTCGCAGTTTCAATAGCAGCGGCAGCGAAATCGATATCAAAATCATTCACACCGAGTATCTGATTGTGTTGGAAGGGCGGTTGGGGTTGGGGCCATGCCATGTGTGTGTGTGTGTGCTATTGACAGGTTCCCCCCCCCCCACCACCCACCTTTGCGCCCTTTTGTTGCTTATCAAATGTGTCAACAATTTTTTTATTTATGACTTGTTAATTGCAAAGAGTCGCAAGAGAGTCCGCAATCGTTGGCAAAACGCAAATCAGACAATAACCGATGACAAAAGCAACAACAATGAGCGCAAGAGGCCCAACAATGGATAGGTTCAGTGTGCAACACAGAGAGAGAGAGGGAGAGGGAGAGATACAACAATCGGACAATAAAGCGCGAAATTCCACACACACACACAGCCACACAGAGAGGGAGAGTGAGAGAGAGCGGGATGTGTGTGTGTGTGTGTGTACGATACAGATACAGCTCATTCGCGCCGCTTGCCGCTGCCTTTCATCGATAAGACAACAACAATAGAGAGCGAGAGAGAGTGTGTGTGTGTGTGTGTTGGAGAGCGGAAGAAAGGAAGGAAGGAGAATGCTAGAATGTTAGAATCTGCAAAAGGAAGCGAGGTGTGGGTGTGGGTGTGGTTGAGGTCGGAATCAAATCGAAGCGAATTGAATTGAATTGTACATATAAGAGTCACACTTGTGTCAATGCTTCGGTGGATCATACGGATACGCATTCGCACAGTCGTGGTCACACGAATAGGTCCCATAGGGTCAATCCGTTTATATTGTTTGTACCACATCAAAATTTATTCAACTTTCCATTCCCTTAAGTCATATAAACATATCTATCTTGAGTCTCAATTTTGTTGCGAAATTCGTTTGTCTGTCTTCAAAGCTCGTATTGAATCCCACAATTTGTTGACGATAGCTCAAATTCATCTGGAATCAGACTGGAATGATGCCTAGATGGAATTGTTTGCGAATCGTTGAGTCGCTTGAGTATTTTGTGAGAGATCTTTGTTTATATTTGCATGCAGCATATCATCAAAATATTTCGTTTCGATAACAGTTTCTGATTTCAAAGTGGGACAAAAGGCAGATCCTCTCTCGCTGGAATGCTTTTGCCTGCTTGCCAGTCCACAAATATCCAATTAATCTTGAAATATATATTCTGTGAGTCCCACACAGAAACCAAAACGAACATCTAGCTTAATTTGGTCTTAATCGGTGTGCTATTTATGTGCCCTTTGGTGTGCGCCTGTGGGGGTGTAGTGGAGCATGTGCATAGATTATAATTTTAAGCATGCACACGCACCAACACTCACACACTAGCACGCACACACGCATACGCATTGACTGGGTTGGAGGGAGAAAAAGCGCGCGCGCCCTGATCCAATGAATTTACCGTTGGAACCGAGTACCTGCTGCTGCTGGTGCTGCTTTTGCTGTCGCTGCTTGCATTCGCTGCCAGCAGCTACTTCTATTCCTGCATTGCTTCTCTGCCTGCGCTACCTGTGCTGGCACCGGTGGCTCTATTCCACTCTCACCCCACTGCCTACTCATATTTCATGGCACTGATTCTCTCTGGCCGCTGCCTTCGGTTATTCTGCCAGTGATTCTCTACCGGCATCTGCCAGCGACTGGCTGCCTCTGCACTTCTGCCCTTTACTCTATCTCTCTCTCTCTCACTGTGCACTTCTCCCACTCTACCTTTCTGTCGGCAATCGTTGCTTCCCTCTCTGCCGGTCCTCTGCCCTGATCCACTTTATGCTTGCATTCCGCTGCCGCTGCTGCTGCTGCTTTACTTCTGCCGCTGCTGCTGTTCGGTCGCTGCTTATGTGCTCCTGCTGCCGCTGCCTCTCTGCCTGCTGATATAGGTGGCTCTGCCGCTGTCTCCCTGCCTGCCTGCCTGCCTGCTGCTGTTGGTGGCTCTGCCGCTTCCTACTGGTATTCTGTCACTGCCTCTGCTGCTGTCACTTCCCTTTGCCGCTGCCGCTGCCCCTGCCCTGAAAGCTAGGCAATGGAAATTTATGCAGTGGGGACAGAGATGGCGCTATTCTATTATTTTGCGACTTGAAATATCATCCAAATATGGGAGAAATAGGGGAGATAGCAGCAGCACCACCACCATCACCACCACCACCAACAGAGAGAGAGAGAGTGAGAGTGAGAGGGAGACGCAGAGATAATTCTATTCATTACCTTTTGACCTTGACCGTCATCGGTAGTCTGTCGTCCTTCCTCCATTGGCTTTTCAGTGTGGGAAAGGCTTTTAGAAGCGAAATTGAATTAAATATCCTTCCTAGAAAACACACACACACACACACACACACACAAGCGCGTAAGACGACCTGCAAACTATTTATAGAACTTTGAACTTTCATTTCGCAATCTCTGATGTGCGGTATAGTCCTCAGGTAAGGGAGAGAGAGAGAGAGAGAGAGAGAGAGAGAGCGAACGTTGAGAAGAGACGTGGGTGCCTGTGGAATAGTTAAACTAATTTGCCATTTTCCAGTGCATAACCGCACGCAAATGTTTCTATGCTCTCAATCTGCCTTTGTTTCGCCTCCTCTCTCTCTCTCTCTCTCTCTCTCGTTCCCTTTTCCCCCGTGTGTCCTGCCACACTGCTGGCATCCTTGTGCCGCTTGAAATTGAATTATTTTTGCTGCTTCTGGCAAAATCTAATTTCTTTGGCTTTTTGCACAGTTTATTAGGGGCCAGGACCCACTGTAAGTGTAGGCGAGGGAGAGGCCCGAGGCCCGAGGCCCGTGGGGGGTGCGGCGTGCGAGTGCACTGCAGGTCCGTGAGTCCTGGTCATGGTCATTAGCTCGGACACGAGCCGGAATAGGAAAAGCGTGTAATACCTGGGCAGAGCGGCAGCTAGGTCCCTTGTGGGATGTGCATCCCCATCATTCCCCTGGGGCGTCGGGTTCGCCAGTCCCTTGGGTCTCCTGTCTCCTGTCGCCTGTCGCGTCTGTCAGGGTCATGGCCAACAAAGTTGCATGTTGTCCAAAAATTAGTCCAGTTAGGGGTGTGGAGGGGAGGGTAGGGAAAGGCACAGAAAACCCCCTCCTGCAAAGGCAAACAATGCTTCCTCGAATGTTTACATCCTTAATTCCTGGAACTGGAATATCGATAAATATCGATATCGATCGATAACAAACTTCCATGTGATTCGGTACATTTTTCGTATTTTTTTATTACCATTTTTTCCTTGGATTCATAATAAAACTACTTCCACAATATCTCCCTAACAAAGATAATATCTCCCTAAAAAAGTAGACCAATATGGGTTAAAGGTATATTTATTTAGGTTTTATTAAACCTATCCGTAAGATCTTTAAAAAGGAGTCACATTGAATCAATGCCTCAGGAGTCCATAAGAACCAGAGACAAGGAGGAAAATTGTTGCACATTTGCATAGTCCATCCATCCATCCATCCATCCATCCATCCATACAACCATCAACCATGGGTGTACCCTGCCTACTCTCCTCAAAGTTCTGGCATAAGTAAAACTTCTTAAGCGAGGGGCGGCACGGGTCTTATCGAAGGAAAGCAGAACTTTTAAACCAGAAGCAGACACAGAAGCAGCAGTTTGTGGTTTGGTGTGGTGGTGCCTGTCGCGAAACTAAAACTAAAAGGTTTTCACAAATGTTTTCACCAATTACGTACCGCCGCCTGGTATTGGTATTCGCTTCGAGTTTGGGATGCATGCCACAAGCCAGCACCGGCACCTGTTTTTTTCTGGGTGCACCAGAAGCACCAACAGAGCGAAATCTGTTGCATTCTGCCGCGGGAATAAGCCCTTGAGGCGTTCTACATGCCCCATCGGTCGAGCAGTTGCATCAGTCCCCGTCGAGGTGTCCGAACGGAAGCCAATCAAAATCGAATTAATGTGCAAATGCACAATACTCGTTGTTGTGCATAGAAAAGTGGATAAACAAAAAATATATAAATTTATTAATAAGGGGGCGTGGCAATTGGTGATGGCCTTAAAGTGTGTGTGAATGAAAACGGAATTCGAAAATTTGGCAATCAGCAGAAGAGAGCGTGACCAGCATGCACGATCGATGGATCGATCGATCGTTCGGAGGGTATTGCGCATGCGTCCATCGTATGACGACAGCCCGCCCTCTGCCGAACCCCCCTTTGGCATGGCACGTGCCACAGCAGAGACATTTGATGGAGGGGGGGAACACTCTATTTGGTTGACTGCCAATTTGGATCTCCTGTCGCGGATCGTTGATCGTTGATCGCTGATTCAATTGACAAATATTTGCCATGAAACTAAGGCGGCTAAGGCTTCGAAAACCAACCAGACTCTGAGGGAGATACGATACTGGAACCTACTGCAGGTGGTAGCAGTGCCTGGGGGCTTTCTTCAAGCTTTACGCCTTTGGGTCGTCACCAAAATGCCCCGAAGAGTTATCCCCTAGATATAGATAGTTGGACGGTTAGATAGTTGTAAGCACTAAATATGTTTGTTTTGGTTTTTAGTGGCCGGATATGTGCTGAATGCTGTGCTGCACTGCTTTGGACAGAGTGGCATCTATAGATTGCCCGATCCCATGCGGAGGTGATTGTGAATCCCACAGATAGACACACGAACACATCCTATTGCTTTTGAACCATTATCCTGAATATCCTGCATATGTTTCTGACCAAAGACTTACTCATTCTCTCCCTCCGTTTTCTCTTGTGTGTTTCAGTGCCAATCAACCGCCGAATCTAACAGTATTATCAGGAACAGGCTCGATCACGGCCACCTCCTCCAGTCCCACGCCCATTTCACGCCAATCAAAGTCCGGCAGCGCCCTAAATCAGGCCCTGTATGTGAGCCATGGCTCAGCCCCAGGCTCTGGTGGTGGCGGTGGCTCTGGCGGCGGCGGAGGCGGCGGCAACGGTGGGGGCAGCGATAACAGTGACCTGATGATCCGGCTGAGGGAGTCCATCAAGCAGAAGGAGGAGTTCCTCAAGTCGCCGGTGCCCACCACCATCAGCTCCTCCTCCACATCCGCCTCCGGGACCAATGGGAATCAGGCCCAGTCGTCGCCAGCTCAGCAGCAGCAGCCGCAGCATTTCTTTCCCTCGCACACTCCGCCGGGAGTGGCAGCAGGTGCTCCCATCGCCCCACCGCCACGCGGTCGCCATCAGGTGCTCATGAAGCAGCAACAACAACAGCAACAGCAGCAGGGAGTCGCCGGCAACTTCGACATGTACTATGCAGGCGGAAAACTAGTGCAACGTTCCTCGACGGTGCCCATACAGGCATCGTCCAGCTCATCCACACATTATCATCACATCACCCAGCTTCAGCATCATCCCCAGTATCAGCAGCAGCAGCAGCACCCCCACCACCCACAACAACAACAGCAGCAGCAGCAGCAACGCCAGGTGCAGATGATCAACAACAATGCCAAGTATTCCAAGGACTTGGACTACTTTGAGACGCTCCAAGAGACCGGAGTGACCAATAAAGTGTGAGTTTTGTAGCCGAAAACAAAGAAATCCAAAAGAGGAATCTGAAGGAAAGAAAGGGCAACCATTAGACCAGAGAACATGTGGAATAACTTTCCCTCTTACTCTTTCTCTTGCGACTCTTACAGTCACTATGTTCTCCTGCATATTCTGTTGCTATGAAAGAAAAAACCTTTCCAAACGACACCCAAAAGGCGTGTGTATGGATTGAGAATAGGCTCTGAAATGAGATATAGCTTCCGCTTTAGTTTTTCTGTATAAGAAATGCTCTTCTACTACTCTTCTACTCTTTGCATTGCCCACAGATTCGAACGCAAACTGGTGTCCCATATGTCAATGGGTTTCGATCCTTTCAAGCCTCTGTCGATCAATACCAGCGCCTTGGAGGCGGCATCGGCATCCACGAGTGCAGCGGCAGCGGCGGCGGCCGCTTCGACCGTGAAAAAGCAGAGTGTCCTGTACGAGTCGCTGCAGCAGCATCCGCTGGCCAAGTACCAGCATCAGCAACAGCAGCAACATAGCACCAACACGGTGGATGGACAGACAAACAGTCGCATGGAGCTGCACAAGGCGACGCTGGCCAATGCCACCATTGATGCCGCCGCCCCACCGTTGGTGGTTAGCAGTGAGTTCTTGGAATTTCGTTTCGCAAAGTTAATTGAAATTAATTTCTCCCTCCTTTACCTCCTGTGGCAGAGTTTAGCGCAATGACGGAGCAGCAGCAGCAGCAGGCAGGGGCCACCTTGGCGGACATTTCCGAGAGCAGCAGCGGCAGTGGCGGTAAGTCTTTTCACTGCACTTTGAATACATATTACAATTCCCAGCAGTAGCTAATCCTGTCTGTTGCACTGTAGCAGCAGCAGCAGCAGCCGCCGCCAGTGCTGGCAGCTCGAGTGCTGGTGTGATACGACGCTATAAGCCGCTGTCCTCGAGCTCCTTTGACGAGGGCAAGCCAATGCGCCGGATCTCCTATCTGAGGGCCACCAACAACGAGACCGAATTCAATCCGGATGCAGCGCCCGCTGGAGACGGTGCAACAGCAACAGCCGCGGCAGCAGCAGCAGCAGCAGCAGCAACATCTGTGGCCACAGTTTCGATACCAATTCCAGTTGCAATTCCCATTGTGACGCCTGTGGCCGTTGTTGAGCCACAAAAGACCAAATCCATGGTTGAGGAACATCCCGATCCCACCTACGATGTCATTGGGGGCACAGGCGGTGGCCACGAGTTCATCGAGACACCGAACGGCCTCGAGGATGTGCGTCTGTCGGCCCATGGCAGTAGTCGCCGGGCCTCGATGAGCAGCGATATGCGCAGCAGGTGAGTGTCTGTCTCCTTCGCCCTCTGGCACACTTTTCCACTGATTCATCTGTCGTTCATTTAAGCATCCACATCGACGCCGAGCTGAATGGCAAGTATGTGCCCAACGAACTGGAGGCCTTTGAGACGGAAATCGAAATTAAATCGTCCTGCATCAATGGCAAGGTAAGGCCAGGGCCAAGATTCCCACATTTCCCCACAGCTTCGATGCTTGTTAGTGCTGTCCTAAAAGTGCTTCTCCATGGAGACTTTCTATGGAACAGGAACTAGGATTTTAATGAAGTTAATGAAGCACTCTAGGGGCTCTCGTTTCCCCTATGCTCCTCTCCTCAAACCAATAGATTGAGTCCTTCAATGCTCATCGTGTGACACGCCCTGATAGTCTCTCAGGATTTGTTCCGTAGACTTTTTTGTACCCCAGGCATAGCCTCAATCCTTTGCTGAAACTAGAAACTCCCCAAAAGCCAAACCCTAGAGATCCGCCACTGATTTGATTGATTGAATTTTGTTCTTCCGTTTCAGCGCATGTCCGAGTACCGTTCGTGGCGTCAGGTGAAGCTGGAGATCAAGGGCGATCTGCTGCGCATCTTCTCAGGGCGTCACGCCAAGTCGGAGCACAATGTAAGAAGGAATAAAACGAAGTGAAATGCTAAATCTGTTAAACCCTCTCGTTGACGTCGTTGCAGGTGATAGAACTTGATATTAGAAACTTTAAGTTCTTCGACGAGTCGCTGGACAAGAAAAAGTACTTGATCCGCATGCAGTCAAAGCCATCGCCGAGCGGTGCCCATTTGGCGAGTCTCGGGAACGAGCTCAATCTGGACGATGTGCACGACAAGTTGACCTCATCGGGCAGCAGCAGCGCCAATGAACCAATGGCCGCCTCCTGCAGCAGCAGCACCGGCGGGCCCTACACGGAGATACTCTTCAAGACAAAGAACAGCAACGAGATGAAGCGACTCTTTGGGCTGCTGCAGTGGAAGGATAGCCTCAACTACGATGACAATGTGAGCACCACCGAATCCAAGGCGATGCTGGTGTTTCCTATATTTCATACCCCATTCTCTCTCCCCCTCCTCCAGGAGCAGCCGCAGCAGGGCAAACAGTTGGCGGAACCACAGAAAACGGTGGCCACGTCCAGCCACTATCTCGACGATGTGGTGACTGGTGGTGCCGGCGTGGATAGCTCCCCGTTGAGCTCACATTCGGGTGGAGGCATGGCGGAGCACCACCATGTGGCCGCCTTGCCCGCTGCCGCAGCAATTGTGGCCGCCACCAGTGACTCTATATCGCCGGTGATGAAGGCCCGCAAATCGTCCTCCCACAAGCATTTGCCCGACAAGGATCTGGGGTCGCCCAAGTCCAAGAACTGGAAGGATTTGCTGTTCCGTCGAGGCGGCGGCAGTGGCAGTGGCGGAGTGTCCCACCACCATACAGATCTGGCCTCGCCCTCGGCTTGCGCCGCGAAGACCTGCGGCTCCATTGGGGTCCCACTGCGCAGCTGTCCGATGTCCAAGCTGAATCCGTATGTCCCCCATCTCGTGGAGGTGTGCACCAACATTGTGGAGACCAAGGGCCTGAGTGTGGTCGGGATCTATCGGATACCCGGCAACAAGGCGGCCATTTCGGAGCTCTCGGAGCTGGTGAACACCAAGGACTTTCAGTTCGAGAGCTGTGCCATCGATGTGCGATGGGAGGATGTGAATGTGGTGAGCAGTCTGCTGAAGCTCTTCATCCGGAGCCTGCCCGACGCCCTAATGCCGGCCAGCTACTACATCAACTTCATTGAGGCCGACAAGAAGGTCGGCCTGGAGCGGATCGTACTGCTGCGGGAGATAGTCGAGTCGCTGCCCCGTCATCCGTACGAGACGATGAAGCATCTGATACGCCATCTGTGCCGCGTCAGCGACAACTGTGAGGTGAACCGCATGGAGCCCAAGAATCTGGCCATCATCTTTGGCCCCTCGATCATACGCACGCCCAACGACACCCTCGAGACGGCCGTCAAGGACATGAAGCACCAGTGTCGCATCGTTGAGCTGCTCGTTACACAGGTGAAGCATTACCACACAACGTGTCTTGTGGCAGAGAGATCTTTGGGGGATTGGAAAACATTTAAGCTTAAGCAGTTCTTAATTGTATTGGAATATTTGTATAGAGAAGCGAAAGAGCTGCCAAAGGGCAATGCTACCATTTATCTCCTCCATACAAGTTTGTATGCTGAAGATCCTTCTTGACTGTCCTTTGCCCTGCCTCAAAACATATCCTAAATGTAAACAAAGGTCAAAGATGCTCCAATTGGGAAGCATTTCATAGTCAAATGAGAAGATGATCTTGCTGTGTGCATACGAACGCTTCTCCCGAATGTCTATACTATACTTTCGCGCCACATCCTTTCCGGATATCATTTGTGAGAGCTTTTGGTGCGCCTGGGGACAAGTGATCTGTTCCAGCCGCTCTTTCGATATGCCTACAGTTTTCCACCTCTCATAAAATTACGATGCATCCCTGTTGTTGGAAAGAACAAAGCGCGTTCGCCAAGGACTCCTTTCACACGTTTGCGCTCGTCATTTCGACAGATTGTGATGTATTTCCAGTAGGAGGGGGCTTTAGGGGGGTTTTCTTCGCCCAAGAATTATTGTAAATTGTTATTTTATTTAAATTTTTTGTTGATTACAGTACGAATACTATTTTGAGGGCGGAAATCTGCCGGATCTGGCCGATGTCAGTGGTGGGACGGCCATGGCCAGTGCTGCCCAGCCGCAGCATCAGACGCAGGAGGATCAGACGAACATGCTGCTGCACAATCTATCGAAGATCGAGAGGATCACAGAGCGGGAGACGCGCACCTCCCGGTTCATTCCACAGCTGCGGCGGCGCACCCATGGCAAGCGGAGTGCCGTCAACTCGGACACGTATTCGGGGGAGAGTGTTCTGGTAAGCAGCGGTTGTCCAAGCAGCTCCACCACTAGCCACTCCACCATCACCACTAGCACCACAACTTGCACCAACCACACAACCATACATCAAAGACGACAGCAGCGCAAGGCTGTGCAGAGCATTTGTGACTTTGCTTTAATCCTGCCCGCACCTCCCGTTCCTCCCTCCCTTCACTTTCAGTCGCTGGACTACGCCAAGGTCTCGGCCAGCAGCACCAGCAGCAGCTCGACGCTGCACAGCAGCAGCAAGACAACCACCAATGCCTCCTCCTCCTCCACCACCAGCCAGAGCTACAGCCAGAGCCACAGCCACAGCACAAAGTTTAGCTCTGGCGCCGCGGCCTCGGTCTCGTCCGCTTCGGGTACCTCGACAACAGCCGCCACCATAAAAGCGGCGGCAGTGTCCAAGGCATCATCCGCGGCCTCCTTGATAGGCACCAAGAAGCGCAGCACCATGGGCGGCGGTGTGGGGTTCCTCGGCGGGGGCTCTCGCTCGCAGACGCGCAAAGCGAGCCTGGACGAAAAGGACTCTGGAACGAGCGTGGACTCGGCCGGCAGTATGGCTTTCAGCCTCGGCCTGGGTCTGGGCCTGGGACATGGCAAGGAACAGCATCAGCAGCAGCGGAGCAGCGTGGACATATCCATACTCCTCACCGACGACGACTCCAGCAGCAGGCTGAGCGACACAGGTAGGTGGTCTCTTCTGATCCTTCGTGGATGAACCTTTCTCACTGTTTCATTTAGGTTCCATGTCACTGACTACCATCACGGATACGCTGGACAGCAAGCTGCGGAATCTACGGAGCGGCTCCGAGTCGAACGACGAGAATGGGTCGCCGGAATTCCCCAAGAATCGCCGGCATACGCTCGGCCAGCCGCTGCATCTGCACTCCGAGAACATTCCCTATGCGGACGAGTCGCCCGAGCGTCTCTTCCATCAGTTCTGCCCCCTGGATGCCCCCCACTCGCTGCACCTGAGCCGCTCCTGCACGGCCACCAACACTTTGGGCGCCGATGAGAAGCCCTCGACCATGAAGCAGGCCATGGCCATGGCTGGAGTGGCACCGCTGCCGCCCAGCCTCCTGAAGGCAGCCCACAAGCTGCAGCACTCGGCCACGGTGCCCATACACCAGATACAGATACATCCGGGTAGCGCCACGGCACCGGCCAGCGGTGCTGCAACGCCCACCAGCACCAGCACTGGAGGGGGATCCACCCCAGTGGCTGGTACACCCACCAACAGTGCTGGCGGAGCAGGAGGATCACAGCGCAATTCTGGAGGAGGGAACCTCCCCGGCAGCGGCAAGAATATGCACCTGAGATTCAGCACATCGCAGGCGTACGAGCGACATCATGGCTCTGGTGGTGGGGGCGGTGGTGTGGCCGGCTCCGAGGACGACGACTCGGAGGGCTCGACCACCAGCGATCCCAAGGAGAAGCTGCTGCTGGCGGGCGAGCGACCATCGCCATCGTTTTTTCTCGAGCGCTACAACAAGAAGCGTCGGGACCATCGGCTCTTTCGCAGCGCCAGCTTCAACTGTCGCAACTACTCGACCCGACACGTGAACAGCAGCAGCAGCTCCACGCCGGTCGGAACGGCAGCGACTGTGGCCACGGTCACGGCCGCCTGCTGTCAGTCACCATCATCGGCCCTGGCCACGGGCCTGACCAAGGACGAAAAGACTGACATGAATCTGACCAAGAAGCGCCAGATCCAGAACAAGCAGAATCGATCCATCAAGCGCCGCCACACCGTTGGCGGGCCCCACGACTACTCGGCCAACGGGGGCTGCACCACACACGGACATGGCCACGGCCATGGCCATGGCGGCGGTGCCCATGGCGGTCACGATCTGGCCGCCATCAACTACAACCACCACAATCGCCATCACCAGCAGCAGCTGCTCAAGGGATCCGTTGTGGTTGTCGGCGTTGGCGGTAATGGTGCCGCCGCTGCCGAGACAACCACCACAACGACAACCACCACCACGGTGCTGCGTCGCCTCGGCTCGGGAACAGCATTGGGATCGGTTTCGGGCTCGGCAACGGGTACGGGTACGGGTACGGGCGGTGTGCCTAGCGATCCGAATGTGGTGGCATTGCCAGGCGGCGGCTCTGTTTCCAGCAACAGCAGCAGCGGCGGCAACGGCGGCTCCTCGAACAGCAGTGCCAACAACAACAATTCGCCACAAAGCGATGGCAGCAATGGCAATGCAGCAGGTGGGGGAGGCGGAGGTGGAGGCAATGGTGGTGCCTCCAATGCCCCACCATCATCCGGAAGCAGCAGCAACAGCAGCACTCCCACCAATGTGGTGGCAGCCTCCGCTGTAGGAGGAGGAGGAGATCAAGTCCTAGAGGTGGGCATTCGCATCAAGAATATCAATCGCGGACGCTACTAGAGGAGCGGAGCAGACGATTTGGAGCTTACAGCAGCAGCAGCAGCAGCAAAACACACAGTTTAAATTAGTATTACATAATGGTTTATATATATATATAGAGAGATATATATGTATGCATATATATGTATGTTGTATGTATATGTGTCTATGTCTATGCAAGGATCGATGGGGAGTTGTGTGCGAAAGTGAGAGTTGGTTCGCACAGAGTACACGACTAGACCGACTCGAAAAGTAGACAAGAGTTCAAAGGAGTCCTTTCTATTTAGATCTTAGATCTGTTGGGCACTCTAAATGAAAGGACGAGCGAGACACAACCCCCAAACGAATGTAAAACCACACAAAAGAAATCCTAGATAACAAAATGTTTCAGGAGAATCGATTATATATTTATTCGCACACTCAAACACACACACAAAACAAAATATAAATATACTACATACATTATATGGGAACCGAGGGACAAAACAGAACGGAGAGCGGATATACGGACGGAAGAAACGACGCACGAGGGGATATACAGAGACAGCGATAGAGATAGAGTTAGCGTTAGCGTTAAAACGAAAGAGACAGCGAAAGAGAACGTAAGTGAGAGGGAGGGAGAGAGAGGAAGTGGTTGGAGGGAGCTTGAGAGATAACTATTTTGTAAACCGTATACACAGTACAGTAAAAACCATACGCATAAATAACCTTATAGTGTATACATTATATATATACTACTATATATATATATATTTGTAACGTTATCATACATAACGAATGCAACAAATTGTTAACCATATACACCCACACACACGCAAACACACGCATTATAATACATATATACCTATGTGCATATGCATATGTATGTATATATGCATGCAAAAGACGTATATTATATGCTATTTGTCGCCTGTCTGTCTGTCAGTCTTTGTCGTTTTTTTTTGTATTTAGGAAGATTTTGTGCCTCCGCCTGTGCCTGTGCCCCACCCACCCACTCGTTGTCTCCCATTCGTATGTTTAGTTTTTTTTTTCGTCAGCATGTATGTGTGTGTGTACCTGCTATAAGAAATGAAAAAAAGAAAAACGAGAATTCAGTGCATAGAACCCATTTTAGGTGCCTTAAATAATTTGCTTTAACATTTTGTCAAAATTGTGGTTTTTTTTTGTTGATTTTGTACAGAATTTTGGTTTGGGATTAGCGAAAATTGTATTCGATTTAGTTTTTCGAGAGTCACAGATGGTGCTGCGCATGAGCTGATTGTGCAAAATGGATCAGATTTATTTTAGATATATATACATATACAGATATATTTTGTATATTCCAACCTCAGGCAGGGATCCTTCCCCGCTACCCAGACAGGCGACATTTGAGCAACAATATAACAATATATTTCGTTCAAAATTATGTAAATGACGACTTGAGGTAAAGCGAGTATTGTACGTTTTTCGCATAAATTACTACATATTTTTTGAAATACTTTTTGTGTGGTTTGTATATGATTCTTTTTTTTGTTTGTTTTTTTGATAATGAAAAGAAAAGAAAGAAAGTATGAATAATTAAAAACATTAGCTTTTAGTTGTGTGTAGTATTACATACATATACACACACACACACACACAAACACACACGCATTGTATAGTATACTATATGAATCCCCAATTAACAGATTATTTTTATTTAATTTTTTTTTTTGCTGTATATACAAATTATTTTCATTTTAAAGTTATGATTTCATTCCTCCTTTTCCCCCCCATAACATACATACATATGTATTGATATACAGTAGGTACATATATATATATATTTTTTACGCATTTTGTTTTGTTACCCGACACGGAAAGGACATGTAGAAAGCGAAAGGGAAGAGGAAACAGAAACGGAAGGAGAGTAGGAAACGAATGATAGAAATGAAACCCCAAGCGCGCAACGTTGCTATATAAATATTATTATTAAATAAAAACCAATTTTTTGTTAGAGTTTAGGTAGTTATTTTTTAAAAATTGTATTTTCTATTATATATATATATTATATATGTGTACATATATGTGTATGTACATCTACTATATATGTATATGTGTATATTGTATTTTTATTATTATTTTTTTTCAAACAACAAATAAATGTGGATTTCTATAATGCTATAAATGACGACACAATAAAGAGAAACAACAAATATTAAGAATAAATGTACAAGAATAAACCAGAAACAAGACAATTGTTGTATAATTTAAGCTGTAGCATAAGGAATGCTAAAGAAACTCTATCCTAAAGAAATGAATATGATCTTCTATGTACAAAATGGCAATCAGTCAGGCAATGGTGATGCTGGATGCTGGTTAGCGTTGCTTCAGAGCTTGGCCTGTGGACCCGTTCCCGAGATCTGGTAGACAAATTTGTGGGCGACATCGTAGTGGGGATTGCAGCTTTGGCGCACGCGCTTCAGCCAGGCCCGGATCTTGGGGTACTTGATCCTCACATCGTAATCAGCCATGCCTAAGGTCAGAGAGAGGTCAGAATTCACACTCAAAGTGCACTCAATCCAATCCACTTACGTGTCTGCTCAATCTCACAGGCTGCAAATATATCTGCCACGCAGAGCGTGGATCCCGTCAGGAAGTCGCTGCTCTCCAGCCACACCTCCTCGACGACGTCCAGGTTGCGCTCCATATGCATGCGCATCATCTCGATCTTGGCCTCCGTGGGCGTGCGGCCGGTGAGCAGCGGATCCAGCCACACGGTGCGGAAGTACATGGCGCAGGTGAGGCGCAGCGAGATGTGGTGCCACTCGAGGAACTCATCCACGCGACTCTGGTCGACAAAGTACTTGGGATACAGATGCTCGGGTATCTTGCCCTTGGCACTGAGATACCGCAGTATGGCCACGCTCTCGGCCAGCTTGTTGCCATTGTCGTTGATGCAGGGCACGCGCTGGAAGCGGTTTATATCGCGCTTGAAGTCATCGGTCAAGTGCTCTCCTATGGCGGGGGGCAAAGTGCAAAGATTAGATTGGAGCTACGTATGATTAGGGGCACAGCACCCACCATTCCTCAGGGCAACCACGCAGTCCTCAAAGGGCATGCCGCTCAGGCGAAATATGATGAACAAAGCCCGCGAGGGCTGCGACATCAGGTCGTAGTAGTACTTGATCGGCGACGGCGACATCTTCAGGTTCGTTGTCTGCCTGGTGGGAGCTGCACAAACACAAACACCAGCACAAGAGAACGGATTAAACAGAATTGCAACAACAGTCCAAAGATCACACAAATATGTTCCCCTCTTCCCAAGAGACAGCCCAGCCGGTGAAGCGGCCCCTCAATGGCGTGCTTTGGCACAAGCACTCACCAGAAGCACAGTTATTCGACTGAGCGATCAATGAGGCAAAGCTCAGCCACCAAAGCTTGTAGGTCACGAGAGCGGGAGAGAGCAAGTGCGAGCTTTGAGGGCGTGCGTGCGTGCGTAAATAAGCTTTACGATATTTAAGAGAGAAGAACGAAAAGATTTACAGTATTTCGAGTCTGGCGTGATATTTTGCTCTGTGGAAGTGTGGAAAAGTTTTAAAGGAGTTCGAAAGAATACAGAATGCACAGTGGACCAAATCTGTTTCATCACTGAAGTGGTATGTACATATGTTGTAAGATTTACTCCAGTGTCTTTTATTGGAATTTTTATTCTGAGCAATGCAAAAATTTGCATTGCCATAAGCTTAAGAAAATATTCCACTATCACAATCTCAAGTGCGACACTCACTTCACTCATAAATCACAATAAGACCCGAAATGATTAGCCTATCGGCGGGATCGAATATGGGATCACACCATATTTATCTATTGCTACTGCGAACAACCCAGAGGGGAAATGAAAGCGGATAGCAGATATGTACATATAAGACTCACTTTTTCTGCCTTCCTCAAAGGCCTTTTGGAGGTGCTGCTGATCCTCTGATCCCTGGCTGAGGCCCAGCAAAGTGGCCAAACGCGACGACATTCTGTTTTTGTGGTGTGATCACGGGTCGCCACTTCTGCGGAATGGGTTGATTGCAGCTGCAGGGGTGCCTTTTATATGGTAGTTAGTACATATGCTAGCAAATTGGATGCTAGTCGGATCTGATGCGACGATAGGGCAGCCACAGAACGCGAATGCGAATGAGGAGGAGGCAAGTAAACAGAAATGGAATAACAAAGCGCAAGGCGAAATCGGACACTCGAAGAGCGCGCGCGAGTAGGTGTGCGATAAGACGGTTTCCCCCTGCCTAATCATCCGTTCCATTCGTTCCCCCTGCCTCCCCGGGGAAACATGTGCAGTGCCCACACAGTGACCAAGATTGCTGGCCCATTGGCAACCACACCAGGAATAGCCAAAGCAGCAATTCTCGTATAGAGTATACAATATATGACCATCGGTACTGGGTCCGAGGAAGGTCCGTCCGCCGGCCGGCCTTATCGCTTGATAGTGTGAAATTGTTTACCTCTGTTGCCATTGGGTTCGGTTTTGGGGATGATCATCAGCTGATGGATCTGGATTTATCGTATGTTCTGTATTTCCGCTCCCCGAAAGTGGTTCTATTTTGTTTTTTATCGTATATGTATGTGGTATTTATTGATTTCATTTTAAACATGTTCTTTGTGTTCATTCATTTGGTTTCTTTTGTACTTGTTACATACGTATAGGTATATATGTATATAGTTCTGTTCTGTATATGGTATGTACTTGTAATTGAGATAAAATCAGATAAAAAGCAGATGATTTATACCCGGCTCTGGTCTGAGAAAAGGTACATTTACAAAGATTGTTGTCGGAGTTCTGTCTGGTTCTGTTTCTGTTTCTGTTCCTGTTTATCGCATAATTTACGGGGTATAAAGATACAATATAGGTTTAGTAGTAATCCACAACATTTATACTCGGTGTAGAGACAGAGAGAGATCACACAGGGAGGAAGGTAATGGTAATACATATATGTACATATATAATCCCTATATATCTATATATAATTTGGGTGTGTGTGTGTATGTGTATACATATATATGTATATATTTATATAAAAAATAAGATACAACTCAAATAAACAACAACGAATTTGAAGTTTCGTTTTAGTTCGATTTTGGTTGGGTTCTGTTCGATTTCGGTTTCGGTGAGCAGCTTTTAGAGTACAGATATTCAGATACATGCATAGTATAGACACTCAAGATACATATGGAATGATTGTAATTGTTTGAGTTCTCTCGACTTATTGTTGTTTTGATTATTACAATCAGAGTTTAGATTCAGATCTCATTTTGATTTATTTCATTTATTATTTGTACATATATTGCGTATGTGGTGTAAAGTGCGTTTCAGTGCTGTAAGACTGTTCTCATCCATTCCTTTTCATTGCATTCCAATTTTTTGTTGTGTCGCTCCATCAAGTGGGTTTCGTTACACTGTTCCCACAGCAGTTCTGAAATGCCCTATATATAAGTAGTGTATATGGTGTATATTCATAATTTGATTTGCCTTTGATATAGGCGTGATAATTACATTGCACTAATTTGATTCTCAATATCGTATATCGTACATATGTATGTATATCGAATATGCTCGTATATATAACTATATATTTTGTATATCTGCATGGGTCCCATGAGCACCCACACATATTCAAAAAAACAAAAAAAAAAACAGTTAGATTCCTATACAGTATACAGTATATGGTAGATATATATAAGATTTCAATCGTTTCCATTGATTTGTAGAGTCTTTTGCATTGTCAGCCCCTGTTTTGGTTTTTGTTTCGGTTTCCGTTTCCGTTTGTTGGGGATATGCGTGAGAAATGTTTTGTTTGGGAAGAACACAGCTTACATTCATATAAATACAGATACAGTTACAGTTACAGTTACGGTTACGGTTACATTTAGAGTCGCATGTTGCACGTTGCATGTCGCATATAAAGAAGACATCGAGTGAGAAACAAAAGTATTTCCTATGCATACTATTTATTGTTGCTTTTTCATTTTCTTTTTTTTTTGCTATATTTTTGATTTCTTTTGGTTTGATTATCCTTTTTGGCAAACGAAATTTGACTGACGATCCCAACTAAGATCTATGCTCTCTATGGATCTACTGGTCTACTATTACTCTACTACTCGTTTAGTATAGTGTTTTCCCCTCTACTTGTTCTCGATGATCATCTGCAGCTGCAGGACGAGGCTCCGAGCCAGCTGGAGCACTGCCTGGGCATTGTGGCGTTCGGCCATTTCTGCAAAAGAATCGGATATTAATGGAATAATCTAAAAGCAGTCGGTGTTCGCATACCATTGAAGAACTTGATGACATCGGTAAAGTCCATGCTGTTGGAGAGGATGATGTCGCGATAGGTCTCGAGCAGGGCCAGGGCCAGGAAGAGGACAAAATGCCCAGAGGCTATATGCTTGGCCGCCCAGATCACCTCCCAAGTGGCAAAGACATCGTCGTAGACGAGCTCCCTCTTGAAGTCCAAGAGGAACCACCGGTAGCAGAAGTAGAAGTGCGTGTAGTCCCCGTTCGAGTCCATCAGATCATACATCTCCGAGTCGAGGATTTGTATGAGGGATCTGCCATTAAGAGAAGATTATAAGCATTAAGAAGGCATAAAGAAGATCAGATCAGATCCTACCGCATGTTGGCAAAGTGCATGTCCATGGCACCGCCGCTGGGAAAGTTCTCGATCATGCGCTCCATGAGCTTGCAGAAGCAGCTGTAGCTGAGGGACTCGTCGTCGAAGATGACCAGCAGTGGGGCCACCAGATCGCACATGCCCTGCATGTAGCCCACGTCCAGATGCTCCCACACATACGTGGATATCACGTTGCGCAGCTTGTCCAGATTCTCGTTGGCAAAGTACCAGTAGTTGCGATCGCATCTCTGCACATCCTTCTCGATCCGATGCAGATTGAGGCCGAACTGTTCGAGCAGCTCACTCTGCGGATGGCAACAAATCGTCAAGGATCATCGAGGGTACTTATACGTATCATGGAGATGCTCTACTTACACTGTAGACGCCACCATTGGAGCTGGCTGGGGAGGCGCAGGCCGACTTCGGCTGCTGCAGGGCATCCAGGGCTGCCGCCTGCTCCTGGACGGGGGACATCTGCTGACTGTTGCCCGCTTTGGGGCTGCGCTCCCAGTTGGCAATGTCCACCGAGGCGTTGGTGATGATGACAGCTGCCTGCTGCTGCTGCTGCTGCTGTGGGGGCTTGAGGTCCTCCTCGTCCTCGGGCAGCTGCAAATCGTCGGCGCTGAGGTACTCCGGACTGAGGACGCTGCGGCTGCGGCTGTTGCTGGGCTGGTGGGGGGCCCCGCCGGGTCCCACCGTCTCGTAGGAGGATGCTGTTGACGTAGAGCAGCTGGCTATGGGCGGCTCCGCGTTGATCTTCTCCTGCTGCTCCTGCTCGGCCTCCTCATCGAGCTCGTTAAAGTTCTCGCCCTCGTCCACATGGCCCGAGTCGGTGCTGGTCTTCATGGCCCTTGGAATGGGCTTCACGCACAGGTGCATGCCACTAACGGACACCTCCTCCTGCTGCTGCTGCTGTTGGTGTTTCTGCTTCTGCTGCTGGCCATGGATCTGCTGCTGCTGCTGCTGTTGCTGTCGCTGCTCGTCATCGAACTCCAGGTCGCCCGGATCGGATATGTCCGAGATGTCCTCGAACACCTCGTTCTCCAGCTCTCCGCCCGCGTCGAGATCGGCGGCACGCACCGTCCGCTCGTTGCCGCTGTTGCTGCCGCTGGAGCTGAGCTTTGCCACCGCCCTGGCGGTCTTCTCCTTCTCCCGCTGCTGCACAATCGCGTCGACGGCCAGCCACTCGCTCATCGTCGTCTCGTAGTAGTGCTTGCAGGTCTCGTCCTGTTTCTTACGCTCCTCGCGGGTGGACCCGAAGGCGTAGTGGCCCAGCAGGTAGGGCCACACCTCCTGCCGCAAATCCGGCTGCACGCCGCCAAAGTACACCAGGCGATAGAACTCGGTGGCATTCTCGAGGACACCATCCGCATTGAGGAGCTGCCAGCGCTCCTTCGTGAGACCCTCCTCATCGGCTTTCACTAAAGGAAAAGAGACAGAAACCGCATTAAGCAACCATAGACCGCATGGGGATCCTGCAGGAACTCACTTTCTGGCGTGATCCGACCATGCACCAGTCCGGAGAGATGGGTCCGCACCGTGGATAGATGACGGCAGTAGGCCAGCCAGCCGTAGAAGGCCCGGGAGATGATCTGGCGGCGCATGGTGGAGCAGACCATCTCGATGCTGGTGTTCTGGGCGTGCTGCTGTTGCAGCAGCAGCAGCGGCGACTCCACCGGATACTGATCGATGGAGAGGCTCTTGTTCGAGCAGTCGCTGCTGCCGGTGGTGGAGCAGCTGCTCAGCTGGGCGCGACGCGGTGTGCTCCGCACAAAGTCCAGTATCGAGTGGGTGGCAGCGAACTCCTCGTGCCGGCTCTTGCTGACAATGCGAAAGACATAGTCGATGGGGGTCTCGTCCACGGACTCCATCACCGACGGAAGGATGCGCCGGCGCATGCTCTTCGGCCAGAGGAACATCTTGCCAATGCCGCGCTGCGACCAGAGCGGCGGATCCAGCTGTCCGTGGGGCAGCAGGCCCGTCTCCAGGCAGCTGAGGAACTGCTGCATGTGCCCGCCCTCCGGGAAGTGGATGGGCGGTCGCTGCACCCCGTCCTGGCCCACCAGGATGACGGTGCCGCCGCTGTCCTCGCCCCGGCTCTGGTGGCAATGCACGTACACGATCTCGTCCACGTTGATGTTGAGGGCGTACGCCCAGAAGGCCTCCTTGTCGATGTCCTCGCCCTCGTCCGCCTCGTTGTAGCCGTTCATCAGCTGATTCGGCGTCCACTTGATGGTCAGCGTCTGGATGTGCTGGTGCAGACTCAGGTAGCCGGCCATCGGCTCGGCCACGTCCTTGGGCAGGACGTGCACATTGTTCTTGCCGTAGAGCAGCGTCGCCTTGGCGTTCTGATGCAGCGACTCCACGTAGTCCTTGGCCACGCTCGCCGTTGCCATGGACTTGAAGGAGCCGGTGCTGGCCTCATCCGAGCTGGTGTTCAGGCTCCGCTTAAAGTTGATGATCGCCGGCCGCGAGCAGGTCGACGAGGAGCGGCGACCCGAGCTGATTCGATGACGTTGCACCTGGAACAGAAAACAGCAAACAGAATAGAGACACGTCTCAGGGGGAACACAGATGGGACTCACCAGCTCATCGGCATGCGGATCGGTCCAATAATGGTCGGCTGTCTTGGCCCGCGTGAAGTCCAGGGCACAGGGCCCCACCAGCAGGGAGCTGAGGATGGATCCATAGTCGGAGTCGGCCACCAGGGAGTCGCGGTCGTAGAAGCTGCTGGCATTGCTCACCAGATACTCGATGATCTTGGTGAGACGCTTCTCGTAGAGGGCCAAGCGGATCCACAGATACTTCATGCTGACCAACGCCATGCTCGAGCTGCTGACACTGCCACTGCCACTGGCACTGACGGCGGATGCGGTGGAGGCGTTGCCGGTGGCATTGCTGCTGCTGCTGGCGGACTGCATCGAATTGCTGCTGCTCTTCTTCAGCATCGGGGGCCGCTGGAAGCTGTCGCTGCTGGAGGATGAGCGCTTGTTCGGGTCCATCGCCTCGATCTCCTGCACCAGCTTGCTGATGTGCTCCGCCTCCGGGCAGCTCTTGGCGATCTTGTGCAGCAGGGCCGTTGTCGAGGAGGTCTTGAACAGCCCGAGGGCCCGGCGTCGCAGTCCCTGGCTGAGGCAGGCCTCCACCGCGCCGCAGAGCGACGTCACCGAGCTGCTCTCCTCGTGGACGTACTTCTTGGTCACCGCCTCCTCCATCAGTTGCTTCACCTCCTTCTTGACGCTGGCTATCAGCCGCTCCTTGTAGTCGCAGCCATCTGGAATAACATCATCATTATCACCATCTGTGCGGCAAAGTGAATCTCATAAAAAGTATAGCCCCCCGCAGGGCCTTAAAATGAAATCACAGCGACAACGCCCCAATGTCAAATACCCCCGCCGTCAGAGCCTGCCTCCTGCCACATCTACGAGTTTTGTGTGTGTCCCCCGCCACTGGCACTGGCAGCGTCACATCCTTCCTGCACTCTGAAATTCAATATGTTCAACATGTGCTTCCCCCCCGCCCCCCAATCACCAGAGCACACAGAACACAGAGCCGGGTCGTGCTCCCCCTGCGGCCTGCTGCTGCTGGCTGCTCCACCAAATGTTGACCACTTTGGCCACGCCCACCCAGGAACAAGCACAAATGCTAATGGCATTTGCACTCAAAATTCATGATGTGATGTCCTACGGCCATGGATAATTTCATTTTCATTAATTGTTTTCCATTTAGAGAGGGCTCCTCGGATGGCTGGGGGAATGCCCGAATGACAAATGACAACACGCAGATACAGATACAGATACTATATAGAGAGAAGATACAAATATCCCATCCAAGGATGACGAATGATAAATAATGTTTCAAGGATTCCGAATGAATTATAGCCAAATGGCGGGAAGAAGGTTGCACAGCGCAAAATGCAATAAATTTTCATATAAAAGAATGCAAATTTCCAAGAATGAAGTATGATCGAAAGCTGGAAGTTTGTAGAAAAAACGATCCTGATATATGACTTAAGATACATACATATCTGCACACTCGTTACTCGTTACCCCCGACTCACTCGCTTCCACCGATACATGTTCATGGGAAGGAAAATGATCTAGATGGATCGCGAAACTTGTCTGTTCGCTTATGGGAAACTCGCACAGGGAATCACCGTATAAGAGGGGTTCAAGGATTACTCCTGTTGGGGGTTGGTGAGGTTCCTCATCTTCCTCACATTCGGGGGGTATGGAATATCGATGTGCCCCAGTATTGGAGGTTCGGTTTTAGGGTTTCCCCCAAATGCACTCAGCAGTAAAGTCAAGTCGCCAGCTGCGTGTCGAGCTCATTATGTGTGTCCTTTCCGCGTTTTAATGCTGATGATGACGATGATGATGATGTGGCAACACTCTACCATGGGGCGTAGGGGGGCGGGGGGGGTGGAATGGTGTACTGGTGGCGGCGACACTCTGCTGATGTCTGGGACGCCGACCGAGTTGTCGCCAGGCCATGTCCTTGCCACTGGCTGGGGCTGAGGCTGAAGCTGTGGCTGTGCGGCTCCGATGGATGGCTGGATGGTGCTCGGGGCTTCCCCGTTTTAATTACTGCTCCTTTGTTGCACCATTTTCATTTGCTGTGTGCAACATCGCTTAGTTTTTATGCGGCACACATGCAATTAGCATTTAAATGGCCAGCGGGGAGGAGGCACCAAAGTTTTAATAACTTAATTTCTACTGGCATGGGGCCAGTGTGGCATGGGGCCAGTGTGGCATGGGGCATGAGAACGGTGTCAGGGCAGCTGGGAAATGCAAATATCAAGAGCGACACAAACAGACAGATGGAGAGATGGTGATGGCAGAGAGCAAAACTTTCTATTTGTCTTTGGTTGATTTGTATAATTATTTGCTTCTTTGTTTGCCCCCCATGCCCCATGCCGCATGTTGACGCTGCACAAATGAAAGGAAATACATTGGATAATGGTTACTGCCACAACACCCCTCCCCATCCCCATTCCCGTCACCTACTGCCTTTGGACATTGGATCTGGCGACAAAGTAAAGTTTAAAAACCATCGGGGAATGGCCAGCATTGACAGGAGTTGAAACAGGAGTAGAGAAAGGAGCTGCAGGGGCAAGAGCAAGGAGCAACAGGAATATTAAAAAGGAGTCAAGCAGCAGGGACAGACCGAGGAGCAACAGCAACAAGGGCACACAAAGAGTAGGGCCAAGTGCAGAAGGGAAGCGGGTATGACGCAGGACCATGAGCAGATCCTTGCAGAAGTCAATAGACAGGTACCGGGACAGGAGTCACAAGAGTCACAGGAATTGGACTGCGAACATAAGGCAGGACAAAAACAGAAACAGAAGCTGGTCCACGGAGCTGTGGGAATCGCAGCGGAGAGAGCCAATGAGTAACTCTCACGTTCTAGGTGACCTCGAGTATCCCCCACACCCGATTGTTCCTTGGGGTATGCTCCAGGTGCACAGAAGCCACCGAAGCGGATGGAAATACTATTCGAGTATAGCGGAAAGAACTTGCAGTTTAAACGCCACATTCTTAATAGCCCTGGATTTAATGCAAAATCTCTCCGCAGCCTCATAAAGCACTTCCCCGAATCTGAAGACCCTTTGACTTCACTCTGTAGGTCCCTCTCACTGGGTCAATGGGTCCTCGCCACCTTTGGCTGTTGCTCATCGGAATCGAAGTGTTTGGAGAGCAGCAATCAGCACTTTCGGATGAGTGTGCTTGCTTGTTTGGTAAATATTGTTTTGACGGACACTTCCTTGGCTTCCCAGTCAGTCCCAGTGCTTCTCAACCATTTGCATAGCCTGATGACGATGGTGTTTGAGAGAAAGCAAGGCTGCGTGATTGGCTGCGATTCCACCTGCTTTCAACACCTAATCCACAATCAATCCCTAGGGCGTTTCATTTTCAATGTGAAAAACTCGAAATAAATTGCAAATTGGAATAAATTAATGTAAATCGTACTTCAATAGAATGTTTAATCATTTTGCTTGGCTAGGGAATGGAGAGGCCTATGGCCTTCGATGGCCACCCTGTAGGGATCGTAATCGTAAATTCATTTGGCCCTCAAATGCCAATTGATGGCTTTAACAGATTCATGCTCAGGTTTTGGCCAACCCAACCACCCAGCAAACCCTTAATTGAGGGTGCGGTCTGGGTGCCACAATTTTAAATTAAGCTCCAAAGCGAATCGCTTTTCTATTTTCAGCCAGCGACATTTTTTTCTGTTCGTTGGTCCGGATTCGATTCGATGGCCCGAAAGGATATTTATAAAGATGGCCATCTATTTGTGCGTGGATGCACGATATAAATACTTTACATTTGACCTTTTTTTATAAAGATTTTAAAGATGGTCAGTACCAATGCAAACCTCAATTTCTGAAGGCCTTTGACATTGAAACTGTGGCAGTTTTCTGATCGAAAAGTTTGCATTTCATGCGTCTAAAAGTTCTCACGTAGAAGGAGACAGAGATCCCCAATGCATCCCAAGAAAAAAAACCTTGGAGCAGGCACTGACAGAAAACTGGCCTAGTAAAAGGAGACACAGCCATCTTTAAATAAAATATACATTTCAAATAGTCTTTTTATTACGAAATCGAACTTTTTCTGATAGATTTTTGTATTTAAATTTAAGTTTTTTAGTTGCAATTCCGAAAATTTAGCTATAAATTTTGATTACCATTTACCATTTTATGCGGTATTTTGACTTTGAAAACTCGGGAAAAGTCGACAAAAATTTGTTTCTTAAGTTTCTATATTTTATTTGTGCAGGTGCATTAATTGGGCGTCGTTTAAGCTAAGGATAAGAGATCTCGGTGCCAATATACCGGCATAAATATTTAATTCGAAGTGTAACTATACGGGGCAGACATCAATTCCAGTATACACTCGAACACACTGGTATTCTCATATCTGAATATCTAAATATATGTATGTATTCGTATGTATGTACTATGTAATGCCTGGGAGTTTATCAATCTGACCAACTTTTTCGTATGTACGCGTAGAATTAAGATAAACACTTAATTAGACAATGGAATATGGTGGCCAAGTATGGTAGGAGGAGAAAGCCCTCCTCTGTGTGTGTGTGTGTGTGTGTGTGCCGCCCCTATCCCCAACCTCCTATCGGTGCTACATCTGTCTCTCTGTTTTTGTTTTTGTGTGTTTGCCTTCGCTTTCAATTCATTTTGTGGCTAAATGAGCTTTCAGCTGTACCTTTTCCTTCTTTTTTGTTTTTGTTTTTTGGGAGAGAAACACCCGCATAAACAGATAACAAAATACACATAAATGCGTACATGTACAAACATATATTCATAGAGAGAGCGAGAGAAAGGGGGGGGGCGGCGGAGGGTGGTGTGGGAGTGGAAGTGCGAAACTGCGACATTAATTACGGTCTAATGTACTCGTATTCGTATTCGTATGTGCTTGTGTGTGCGCCGGAGTACGAGGGCTTGTCTGGTGCTTGTTTCAACACGCAAACTGCATTACCATTGGATCCACACAGAGCCCAACTTAATTTGGGATTCGGGGGGGAATGTGGCATAACCCGTGGGGAAAGTAAAGCGGGGGGACTGAAGATATGGATATGGATTCCTTCGATGTTTACCGCCAATAAAATCACACCCAGCAACAAAAGCAGCTATTTCTCCCCCTCATTATCCTCTCAGGAATAAAGTTTACCGGGGTTTCGTTCTTGGGAAACTTAAGGAACCATAAGTTTGTCTTAATCCCATACCCATTAAGGGGGACCGGTTTCCCCAAATAGGAGAGGACTTTCCTTGTCGAATCTGAGAAAAAGCCAGCTATTCAGTAGATTAATTAGAGTCATGGGAGACATGTGGCATACCCCCCTGAATACGGAATGCATATTTTGTTGTTTGTTTGTTTCATTGCAGTCGACAATTATGGGGTAAAACTAAGATAAAGGTCAAGTATTCATTTAGGGATTAAAAACGAATATCTTTGATATATTTGAGCCAGGGATTTCGCCTTATGGCAGTGTTTTAGCCGGAAAAAGCCGCACAAATTTGCAGAACTTTTCATAAATTCATTAAAAAAAAACCACATTTCATTAAGATCTTCCAATAAACTTCAAATAAGAGCTTAAGTATAGATTTAGCCTAGAACGCACACTATTTTGCCAATGGAATTATCACTCATCCGCCCTGGATGCTCTCCTTCAGACCGTAGCCTGTAAATCCTACTCAAAATAGCTACAGTCAGTGGTCTGGCCATTTCTGACCGCAAATTGTACTGAAATTGCGACACAAAGTCCCCGCAGGAGGACATTCGGCCACATCTGCAAAGTCGCCTAGAGACAAAAAGTGTTGCCTACTTTTTTGGGCAGCCATACCAGTCTCCATTGAATCGAATGCTTAAGCCAAAGATCAGTGCTTGGCTTAAAGCTATGCCAAAGGTCACTAAAAGGGGATGTGATTGCCCCCTTTCAGCAATCCATTACCCGCCTACACACACGACGTGCACCCGTGCAGCCGTGCAGCCGTGCAGCCGTGCACCCGTGCGTACGTGCACTCGTGCATACCCGGGGCATGTGGTGCACCCTCTGACATTTTACTACGTGGCTGCACTCGGAGGAGGGAGCTCCTCAAACTCAATTGGAAAGGTTTGCTCGGCATAATTAGGATTTCAGCTCAACATGGAGATGGACGTGGGCGAGGGCGAGCGTGTGGGTGGTGGATGGAGTCAGCAAAATGCAAATGCAAATGCAAATGGAAAATGAAGGAATGGCAAATTGCAAACTGCAATTGTGGAATGGTAATTTTGATTGCAGCAAGCTCTGATTTCTGATTTCTGATTTCTGCAGCACAACATTCTTGAGCACAAGAAAGCAACCAGAGACCACTCCGTAACTAGTGGAATCTGCAGCAAAGGTCAGAGGCGGATAATTAAAGTCCAGAGAATTTCATCTTAATTGCAAAAAGCCAACAAATTGCATTTTCTTACGGCAGCAACAGCAACAGCAGCCACAAAGAGAGACAGAGAGAGAGGGAAGCCAACAGCCCACATAGAAAGTGAAGAAAGTTCCTGAATCAATATGATAGCCTCTGGCTCTGGCTCTGGTTCCGCCTCTGCTATGTGAAACTCAAAGATCGAAGCTCAAGGAACTGGAACAAACTTTCAGATGAACTAATTAAAGATGCCGGTTCGACTAATAGCCAGGCAATTGTCGCCGGTATCTACGGAATTTAAGATACAAATTGCCTCTCGTTCAGCTCTGCATGGACACAAAAACATAGCCATCTCTAGACTCTTCAGCCTTAAGTCATAATACTGGCTTCAACTGACTTTGATTTCAATAATACTGGGCCTTTATCCTAGAGCACTCTAGGATCTCTATTCAATAATGGCAGGCAAGAAAATCGCCCATTAAAGTATGACCCCATCAAACAGCGATCGTTATCAATTTACCAGTATATGGAGAGCAATTCCAAGGATACTTTTAAGGAATTTGATTGACAATTTAAGGAATTTCTCTTTTGCAATTTTGCTCTCTCAGAACTTGAGAAATTTGTGTGCCATTCAAACGGGAAAACTTTAGCAGGCATTCCAAAGGGGCAACGACAAAAACCCACGATAAAAGGACAATCGAGTGGGTCAGAGATGGGGACAGGGACAGGGATCAGGGTTTGGGGCTGAGACTGAGACAAACACTGGTGCTGTCATGTCCAAGGGGGGCAGGACGTAAAATTAATGATGACCAGACAGTGGACTTTTAATTTTGAAGGAGAGCCAGAGCCTAACCAGAGCGACGCCCTGACTCTGCCTCCTCACACTGACGTTTGGGCTTAATATTAATGGCTCTGATAGGACGCACAGGACACAGAGGACACACAAACACGCACACGCACACGCACACGCACACGCACACGCACGGCACGGATAACGAGTCTCTGTTGCCCTGACAGTAAGTCGCCCATCTTTAAGGGCTTTTGTCGGGAAAGAAAACGTGCCACAAAGTAACGGTACAGCAGTACAGCAGTAAATCCAAGGACAGGTCCAAGGGCAGCGGAATGCGTTGCAACAACAGATTTAAGATGGAATGCGAGCATTAATCCGTGGACCGAGAGGCAGAGACTACAACAGAAATCCATTACCCCAAGCAGATTGCTTTTTGTATGGACATGAAGATCATTCCCGAGCGAGCACTGAGCCCTGGAAGATCGTGTGCTCCCAGTGGGAGTCCTTGGCCAACTCTGGCACGGCATTGGATGGGCTCCCATGTGGAGGAATCCGCTGAAAGCTTTTTGATCTCCCCTTGGATGCTTTTTGGCTTCCATTATTATGGGCATGCGGGAGATTATTATCGGTGCCTAGCAATCCCTTGGAGGCACCAGCTCGAATGTACATACGGCTTTACGACCCGCATACTTAACGCACACGTGCCCCTACGCGTCTCCTCTGTGACCCCACTGTGCCCCACTGTGAGTGTCAACGAAGGGACTCACCGACAGGTCCGAGCTGAGTGACTGACTTTTCCCAGTCAATCTCGTCCTTAGCCCACAGCTAATGCCATAATTGAGCGATTGATAGAGGCCACACCATCATCATCATCCTCTCGAGCCTCGTCGCCCGTCGGCCGTCGGCCGTCTTCGGTGTCGGCGGCGGATATGCATCACCAGAGCCTTTCACGTTCGCCCATATCCGAGTGGGAAGTGCCGCCAGGTCCTGGCGGAGAACGAATGTCTGTGTGCGGCCAAGGCAAGGCCGCCAGCCAGAACAGGCGAATAAAAAGTAAACAGACGCCCACGCGCCAAGCGCCACGCTCCACTCCACTCTCTCTATGGCACGACACGACACGGCACGGCATTGACTAAGGCATGGCTCTTTCCTCTCCTCTCCCAGTCTCGTGTTAGTATTCGTTTCACTACCACATTGATGTGGCCAATTGCCTTTCATTCATAAAAGTTTTACGTTCATCCAAGGGAAGCCATAAAGCAAGCAACTGGCTTTGCGCCATCTATGCGTCCCATCCGTCAGTGTCAGTGTTCCCGTGCCCCGTGCCCCGTCTCCGTCACGAAAGAGTCACTGCAATGAATGCACTGGGAGAAATGCAAGATCGAGCAACGTTTCCTTAGGTACAAGGCTATCTTCCGAGCTCTAGATCGCCTATATAGGCTCATTTCGTTTCAGTGTTGTAAAACTACCAATCTTCCTTTTCAGTGTTACGCTGTGCAACACTACTCGTTCGTCTTTTTCAATTAGCTTTGGTTTTTCCTAGGACTTCCGAGATGCTGGTGCCTAAAAGCCTAGAAACATCCCCAGGCATTCGCCATTGGACGGCCCAATCGCTCGTAAGAAAAAGATTGAGGCCAAGGATCTCGAAAAATGCACCCAAGAAGATGTGAAAAGAAGGGATTACAAAGGGATTACTGCCTGTGGGATTACTGTTTCATGTGACGGAGTTCCCACCGCCCCTTACCCCCACCCACACCTACAAGGTCATTTCCGTTGGGGTCTAGGTGCGTAAAAAACGATTCAGCTGGGGAGTCGACTCGACACGAGGTGCCTTAGGACGATGGGCGAGATATCCCCTGGGTATGGGTCCACTTTATGTCATCGTTGGCGTTGCATCTAGGACATTTGCCTGCCCTTCTTTCTTCCTTCCCTTCTTTCAATCATATAAATATTGTCTCTAGATTGCATCTTTCCGTGGGAGATCAGTGCTTTTCTTGCAGTGTACAAAAACTGCACGGCAACAGCTCCAGCTCCTTCCGGGTGAAAGGGAAGCCTATCCTGGGAATCTAAAAAGACATACAAATCGTATGTATGTATGTGCAAAGGTCATAAGCAGCAGCACCGTCATGGCCAGAATGAATAGATGGACGGACGGACAGACGGACGGACAGACGGACGGACGGACTTAATCTTTCGCAGACAATCAATCAGGACTGTGCTGTGGCTGTTGCTGTTGCTGCTGCTGATGTTTCTGTTACAGCAACAGCCAAAGTCGTTACATTGGATTAAAGGGGGGCGGACAAGACTACTCCCCACCCACCACCCGGCCAACCTGTTGCAGTTTTTATGCGGCCTTGATTGTGGCTAAGCTGAAAGAAACACAAACAGCCACAGAGATAAAGTGACAGAAAAAAGCGGCAGCTGGAGCTGGAGCTGAAGCCAAAGGGCTACAGTCATGGCCGCCGCCAGCACTGGACACATTCATTTTCATTTCATTATGCTAAAGGCTCATCCGCCTTGGCCTTGGCTGATGGATGGAAGATCTGGTCGGGTCTGCTGTTTGTGCAATGCAATGCCTGACAGCCAGATGGCCAGATAACCTGTTGCCAGAGGAACCAGGAGCCGCCGGGCAGGCTTACCAGCAAGGAGCAGGAGCAGGATCCTCCTTAACTAGTCTTTAAAGTGTTGTTTTTGCTTGGAGAAAAACAGACAATTATTGGGTACTTCTGGATGGATAACCTGTTGAGAATCTCCTTCCATCCCTCCGCTTAGTCGTAGACGAACTGTAAAATGGAATGGCCTTGAATGTGTGTGCCCCATGCCCCATGCACCTTATGGCATTGCAAACAAAAACAAAAAAGATACACACTATTGTCGCATTAAGTGAAGCACCGCTCGCTGATTGCCCGGGATTACCGATGGGTTGGAATGGAATGCATTGCCACCCACTCACACGAATGTATGCATATGTATGTGGATGTGGATATGTATATGTATATGTATATGTGTGTGAAATATTAGCATGAAGCTTTCCAGTCATCGCTTCAATCGCCGCTTCCGCGATGGGCGAGTGTGAAATCACGAAAATGTAAAAAGTGATGCCTGAATGCATCCGCTATCTACAAACGCATCCACCCACCTACACATATATCTATGTGTGTGTGTGTATATGGATGTGTTTTTTTGTATGTATTACCTGCATTGGTTTGCACCATTTTCGAGTGGTTCTTCGCGTGGAATTTCGGTGTGTGGGCGTGTGTTTTGGCGCTTACGGCGGCCTAGCTAGTCGTTCGGGCAGATTGCCCAAAGCTTTTTGCACCGTAATTCCTTTTTCGCTCGCTCTCTCCCTCTCTCCCTCTCTCTCTCTCTCTGTCACACGCGCGCGCGTAAAATGTATTTCGAAAATGTGGCTGTTTGTTTTTGTGCGAGGAGGAGTGTAAACGGCACACAGCGGCAACAGCAACAGCAACAGCGGTAGCGGCAGCAGAGAATGGATGTGCGATGAACGGTAAAACGGTAAAGTGTCGCCTGTGGGCTGCGCGTCTTTTCACTCCCCTCTTAGACCCTCTTTCCGTTCCGTTCCTTTCCTTTCTGTCCTTTGCGCTTCCTTGCTTTCTTTGCTTGGATGCTCTTCCTTTTGGGCTCCTTCTTGCTGTTTTTCTCTGTTTCTTTTTTTTTTATATTTTCGGCTGCCTATTAACTAGTTGCTGCTGCTGCCTGGTCTGGTGCTTTATAAATAATTTGGCATCCTGCCTGCCGCCGGAGAGGAGCAACGAGCGCGCGCTCCCATCATTACAACAATATATCTCTCGAAAGAAGGAAACTCTGAAGGAATAGCCGACTGACTGACTGACTGACTGAATCACTGAATCACTGACCGAATGACCACGGACTCCACTCCACTCGACTCGACTCCACGCGACTCGTCGACTTTACGAACAACTGACCAAGTCCCTAATTATAATCCTTAGAATGCGTAGCAGCCACTGCTTAGCCCTCAACTACTGCACGCGACAAACTCCCAAGTAAAACTGAAAACTGAAACTGAAAGCAACCGAACGAACCGAACCGCCAGCCAGACACAAATTCTGACTCTGACTCTGACTCTGGCTATGACGCTGACGATGAGCGTGAACGACAACGACAACGACAGCGACAACAACAACAACAACAAGCGCACGAAGCTTGCTGCTCGCTGCTGCTGCTCGCTGCCTTGGTTTTTTTTGTCCCACTGTGCTCCATACACCCGCCTCTATTACGCTACGTTTCGGAAGCTTTTCGCGTTGCGCCCTTTGGGCCATCGGGCATCTCGCTCGCACTTGCCTAGTACATATGTATGCCAGTGTGTATGCATACAGTTGTGTGTGTGTGTGTGTGTGCGTATTAACCGTTAACAGTTTGCTGACGTCGCACGCTGTGTGGTGAAAATCTGCCTGCCAAAAGCAACAGGACGAAAACACGCCACATGCCCCAGCCTCACTCACACACATGCACATGCCTATGCCTCTGTGTGTGTGTGTGTATAAGTATGCCCCACATTTTTTGGGCGAAAACATTTCGGGTGTAATGGGCCCGCTGTTGCTTCGCATTGAGTGTGCGCCATAACGCCTTGGCTTGGCCTCCCCGCCGCCCCAAACCCTGCCCGCCCCGATCCATTAGAGTGCTTAACATAACCTGCACCACGCTTTGGTTTCGTGTGTACCGAAATGTACGGATACGAAATGTGTGCTTAAGCTTGTGGGTGGTGGGGGGCAGGGCGGCTGGTTTTGCTTGCGTGCGTGCCCCAGTTTTGTGGCTCCTGTGTCTCTCAGGTGCAAGCAACTAAGATGCCATTAGAGCCCACATGCCAGTAGTGTTGGTTAGCTAATTTCCCGGTTTCTGTGGGCCATTTAGAGTGTTGGTCAATAGAATTTTCTATGAAGAACTAAAGATAGTGCTACACTCTTGGAATTAGCATCTATACTTTATGTTTTGGTGCAAGCAGAGATGCCACAGATTGCAAATAAGGAATACAACAGATAATGCCGATACTTTGGACTGCGATCAATGATGTTCCGATTTGTTGTATTTTTCAAACAAATTTCTTTAGTAAATTACAGTATAAAAACAAAACAGCTAACATTTAATTAACTAAAGACAAAATAAGATACAAAATATCCCTTTTTGTTTGATGTTTTGTGTTAAGGGTTCTTCAAGGGTTATATTGTTTATAAAAAGCCTAAACGGGAGAGAAAGAATAAAGAGTTAGCTATAGTTATCATATCCCCAAACTTTTCTGGAATATTTAATCCCTTTATTTTAATGATAAATAAACCGAATAATAGAGACCAAATGGCTGTCTTTCCGAGGGGTTGGTTTAAAGAACTTTCAAGAAATGGCATTCAAATTTACAGTATATTCGCCTCTTTCTTCTGTTGGCCAAGCCACACTGGAAGAGAGCGAAGGAAAGAGCGTAAAGGCTCTGTGGGGAGCTCATTTTGTAATCAAAATTTGCAGTACTATTCTTTAAATATTCATTGTTGTAAATAGCTCGTATTTCGGCTGAATAAATGAACAATTTGTAATTGTGATTGGGATTTGTATTAACTAACTAATCATTGATATAGAAGACGCACCACACGACTATCATGTGTTGTGTTCTGGATGTTTTTTGTGGAAAATTTACTGGCTATAATAGCTATAAATAACAGTATATGGATAAGTAAGAATACAGTATGAGATCCTTTTATCCAATATGCTGTAATGGCGATATATTTCTCGAGATATACACATCCATCTGAGGGCTAATACTCTTTTATAAACAAATGAATAGTGTTCCCTGATTTGTTGTAAACATTTTACATAATTCGCTTTTATTTTCCATCGTTATGTTTTTTGGTTTTGTTTTCTGTTAAATTATACATTTAATCGTATGTTTAGTTTTGGTTTTGTTTATGTTTTTCTGTTCTGTGTGATGCTGTTCTGTTTGTGGAACATATCATAGGATATTTTGTCATACTATTCATGTGTAATGCTATATGTAACAGTAACATAATATCTGTTTGTATGTATGTATGTACTATATGCTCGAAAGGTGTCATCTCTATAGGTGTCATCGTCTCTACACAGACGGGGCATATATATAAATATATAGTAGCTTAGCTTTGATTACGATTACGATTACGATTACGATACAATATTATATAGCGAGAGTTATTTCTTTCGTATTTCGTGTTTCGTCTGGATCGTGGCGGATCCTTCATCGAATATTTTTATCAAAAGTGTGGCCAAAATGATGTTTGGACTCAGAGGTTCAGAGGTCAGAGGCCCTTCTCGTCTCGTCTCGTCTCCTGTCGCTTTCATCTGTAAAATATATCTCTTATTTTTCACATACACACGCACTCTCTCTCTCGCTCTCGCTTGCCTGCTATCTTCTATCTTTATCTTTCATTATATATATATATATTGTATGTTTTTCTTCTCTGTTTCTGTTTTCGTTTCTGTTTTAGCGCTTACAAAAATATCAATATTCAAAGAAGCAACAAGAAATCACATTAAGTTATTTTTTTGGTTTTTAGTTTTTCGTTTCCATCGTTTAGTTTTCTATACACAAAAAGCGTGCTACTCGCATTTACCTATGTCCCATACAATGTATATATAGTATGGTATCTGTATAATGTGTTGTATATATATATGTATAAACCTTTAACCGATAAACCTTTAGCCCTTTAGTGGAGGGAGTTTTGGTGCGCCTGCACTTACCAAAAAACATAGCAGCAATAGTACAAAAGAATTTCTTTCGAAAGAAACACAAGAAACAACATTTGCCTGAGAGAGAACGTTTCTTTGGTTGGGAAACCCAACAAGAAAAATAAAACATAACAAATCAAAATACAGTAACACATTTAACACATCTTGCTCTCTATATATAGGGTATATATAATGTATATATGTATATAATATGTTTGCGTATAAATACTCGTTTAATATATGTATATATATTCGTATTGTATGTATCATATTTTTGTTGTATATTAATTCTTCTAATACAATAACGCAATCAACTCAAACTCAACGTTTTTTGTGTTTTTTTTTCTTTTTTCTTTAACAACATTTTTATAACATTTTTGTGTGTGTGTGTGTTTGTGTGTGTGGGGTCTACAATTGTTCGATCTGTATATGGGATATAGCCGCAGGATCTACCCGAAGCTTCTAAAACTGAAAATGTTTTTTTTTCTTAAAACCAAAAATAACAAGGCCAAACAAAATCCAACCTAAGAAACGAACAATTGCAATTGAATATCATTAAATATATGTAGGGGGCCTGCATGAATATGAATGAATGCATTCAAACTCATTGAGTGACTCCGAAAAAAAGGATTTCAACGAAGTGGCGAATGCACGAATGCAAATGAGAGAGAATGAATCTTAATATCCCTCTGCAGACCTCTAATATATGCACATATACATGTGTGTGTGTGTGGTGTGTGTGTGTGTGTATATCTAATCATTTGCTAAATTGGTAAAAAATAACATTAACAACAATTGGCCCACAGCCTCGGGCCACGAAAGCCCAAGCCGAAAACCTTCGCACAGCATCGCAAATGTATGTATATGGTATTTGGTATTTGTTATATGTTATATGTTATATAGTGTATATATGTATATGTGGATGGTTCCTGATGGCCGCTCATGTGACGACCATCCCCATACAAAAAGTATAAATATGTAACTGCTACTATATATGTGGAATGGCTGTATACATGTACATATATAGCATCGTTAATGTATATCATATATATTGTATATAGTAAATAGTATTTATTTCTCATTTACGTTGTTCATTTTCCTCTCATATTTGTTCTACTTTACTCGACGTCACATCTCAGGTCACTACAATTTCCTTAATTAAGCTAAATTTCAATTAACTTCTGCATCGCATCTTAGGCGACTCCCAGCCGTTTCTATAAAAATATAACAACAAAAAAAAGAGCCCAAAACCTCATTCGAGAGCTTCAGCTAATTGCCATCTACTACATATCATATGCACTATGTGTATGCCGTGTGCGGGTATGTCTAGGCGCAGTTTCTATCCAACATTCTATGATCTATGGTGCTCTCTACTAGTACATCGCATGCTCAATACTGATCGGCAAGTACGGGTACGAATACGGATACGGGGACACATCTACGGTTATGGTTGTGGCTATGGTTATGGTTACGCGTGTTACGGTTACGATTACGGCTCCCTTCTTCACTTGTTCTCGATGATGGTCTGCAGCTGAAGGACCAGACTGCGGGACAGCTGCAGAATCGATTGGGCATTGTGGCGTTCGGCCATTTCTGCAAGAGAATCGGATATGAATCGAATAACCTAAAAGCAGTCGGTGTTCGCATACCATTGAAGAACTTGATGACATCGGTAAAGTCCATGCTGTTGGAGAGGATGATGTCGCGATAGGTCTCGAGCAGGGCCAGGGCCAGGAAGAGGACAAAGTTTCCAGATGCCACGTGCTTGGCCGCCCAGATCACCTCCCAAGTGGCAAAGACATCGTCGTAGACGAGCTCCCTCTTGAAGTCCAAGAGGAACCAGCGGTAGCAGAAGTAGAAGTGCGTGTAGTCCCCGTTCGAGTCCATCAGATCATACATCTCCGAGTCGAGGATTTGTATGAGGGATCTGCCATTAAGAGGAGATTATAAGCATAAAGAAGGCATCAAGGAGATCAGATCAGATCCTACCGCATGTTGGCAAAGTGCATGTCCATGGCACCGCCGCTGGGAAAGTTCTCGATCATGCGCTCCATGAGCTTGCAGAAGCAGCTGTAGCTGAGGGACTCGTCGTCGAAGATGACCAGCAGTGGGGCCACCAGATCGCACATGCCCTGCATGTAGCCCACGTCCAGATGCTCCCACACATACGTGGATATCACGTTGCGCAGCTTGTCCAGATTCTCGTTGGCAAAGTACCAGTAGTTGCGATCGCATCTCTGCACATCCTTCTCGATCCGATGCAGATTGAGGCCGAACTGTTCGAGCAGCTCGACGCTGTAGACGCCGCCATTGGAGCTGGCCGGGGAGACGCAGGCGGACTTTGGCTCCTGCAGGGCATCCAGGGAGGCCACCACCGTGATGTCATCGTTCATGGGTGACATGAGGCTGGTCTTGCGTGAGGTGAAGTCTTCGGTGGTCTCGTCGTCGTTGCACTGCACATCCAGGGCATCCAGGGAGGCGGCCTCTGTGATGATCACGGACGTGGATGGGTGCTCCTCCTCATGCTCATGCTCTGCTTCCTCGCCCTGCCCGTCCCGACGTACATCGTCGGCGCTGTGGAATTTACTCAACAGACCGCAGGGCTCTACCTCTGGCTCTGTCTCTGGCTCTGTCTCTGGCTCCATTTCCTCTTCTGGCTCCTCCTCCTTGACATCCACCATGTCCACGAACTCATTGCCGACCGTCTCGTAGCTGCTGGTGGAGGGCGAGCTCTTGATGCTCAGCAGCAGGATGTTCCCGCCGGCGTCCAGCCCGAGACCCATATCCCCCTCCGCCTCAGAGTCGGCGAAGCAGTTCTCCTGCAGGTGCAGTGGCTCCATGCAGTCGAGATTCTGGAACTCCAGCATCAACTGCTCGCTCAGCTGCGGCATGCGTCGGCTTTCCTCCTGCTCCAGCTCCTGCTCCTGGTCCAGCTCCTCGTCCGATTTCTCGTTTCCTTCCTCTTCAGGCTGCTCCTCAGCCTCTGCTGCCAGTTCGGGATCATCGGACAGATCTCCAGGATCGGAGATATCGGAGAAATCGTTATCATCAAACACGTCGTTCTCACCCTCATCTGCGCCCAGCTCCGCCTCATCGTCGCCAAGACCACGCTCCAGCTCCAGCTCCCGCGTGCCATTGGTCATTGGCCGTGCAGCATTTGGACCAGCAGCTGCAGCATCAGCTCCAGCGCCAGCCCCATTGGCATTGGCCGCCAGACGCGCCTGTTCCGCACTAAGTTTCGCCACGGCCAGCGCTGTCTTCTCCTTCTCCCGCTGCCGGACAATCGCCTCCACGGCCAGCCACTCGCTCATCGTCGTCTCGTAGTAGTGCTTGCAGGTCTCGTCCTGTTTCTTACGCTCCTCGCAGGTGGACCCAAAGGCGTAGTGGCCCAACAGATAGGGCCACACCTCCTTGCGCAGATCCGGCTGTACGCCGCCAAAATAGACCAAACGATAGAGCTCCAGTTCGCCAGAGACAACGCCATCCACGTGCATCTCCAGCCACTTCTGTCTGGTGAGGCCCTCCTCGTCGGCAGCCACTGTGAAGAGTAGAGGGGTAGATTGTACAGTAAAGGAAAGCCCTTGAAGAGAGGGGAATCGGGCACTTACAATCGGGCATAATGCGGCCATAGACCAGTCCGGAGAGATGGGTCCGCACCGTGGATAGATGACGGCAGTACGCCAGCCAGCCGTAGAAAGCGCGCGAGATGATCTGCCGGCGCATGGTGGAGCACACGAGCTCAATGCTTGCCGTCTGACTGGCCTGGATCAGGGGCGGATCGCTGCTGCTCTGATCGATGGAGAGGCTCTTGCTGGAGCAGTCGCTGCTGCCAGTGGTGGAGCAGCTGCCCAAGTGCTTGCGGCGCGGACTCGAGCGCCCCAGCTCCAGGATGGGATGCGTGGCCACTGGGAAGAGAAGAGGGGGGATGGATGAGTACAGATTGATCGATCAGTTAATCGCACAGGAACTCGACTCTTACAGAACTCCTCGTGCTGGCTCTTGCTGACCACGCGAAAGACATAGTCGATGGGCGTCTCGTCGCTGGAGGAGGCCTCCATAACGGAGGGCAGTATATGCCGGCGCACGCTCTTCGGCCAGGGGAACAGCTTGCCAATGCCGCGCTGCGACCAGAGCGGCGGATCCAGCTGTCCGTGCGGCAGCAGGCCCGTCTCCAGGCAGCTGAGGAACGCCTGCAGGTGTCCGCCCTCGGGAAAATGGATCGGCGGACGCTGCACCCCGTCCTGGCCCACCAGGATGATGGTGCCGCCGGTGTCCCCGCCACGATTCTGGTGACAGTGCACGTAGACGATCTCGTCCACGTTGATATTGAGGGCATAGCTCCAGTAGAAGCTCTTGTCGCTGTTGTCCCCGTCGTTGTAGCCGTTCATCAGCTGATTCGGTGTCCACTTGATGGTCAGCGACTGGATGCTCTGATGGAGGCTCAGATAGCCGGGCATCGGCTCGGACACGTCCTTGGGCAGGACGAGTACATTGTTCTTGCCATAGAGTAGGGTGGTCCGCGAATTCTGGTGCAGCGACTCCACATAGTCCTTGGCCACGCTCGCCGGCGAGCAGGCCTTGAAGCTGCCGCTGCTCGTGTCCTCCGAGCTGGTGTGCAGGCTCCTCTTAAAGTTAATGATCGGCCGATGGCAGGTGGGTGGCGTGCGGTTGCCCGAGCTTATCCGATGCCGCTGCACCTGAAAACACACAAAAGAGAAGCAGAAAAGGTGATCAGATCCAGCTGTAGAGGACGCGCGGAGTCACTTACCAGCTCATCGGCATGCGGATCGGACCAATAGTGGTCGGCTGTCTTGGCCCGCGTAAACTCCAGGGCACAGGGCCCCACCAGCAAGGAGCTGAGAATGGATCCATAATCGGCGTCGGCGACCAGCGCCTCGCGATCATAGTAGTTGCTGGCATTGCCCACCAGATGCTCGATGATCTTGGCCAGCCGCTTCTCGTACAGCGCCAGCCGTATCCACAGGTACTTGCCCAACGGTGTCCCGGCGCCTCCCAGGACACCGCCGCCGCCGCCTGCCCCATTGGAGACCGTATTGATGGTGGTCACGGAGCTGCTGCTGCAACTGCTGCCCGTTTGCTTGCTGATCAGCTTGGGCTTGATGATGCTGTCGCTGCTGGAGGACGAACGCTTGCCGCTCACCGCGCTGCTCTCGTGGGCCAGCTCCAGCTCGAGCAGGCGCCGGCTCACGTAGTCCGCCTCCGGACAGATTTTGGCTATCTTCTGGATGAGGGCTGTTGTCGAGGAGGTCTTGAACAGCCCGAGGGCCCGACGGCGCAGCCCATGGCTGAGGCAGGCCTCCACCGCGCCGCAGAGCGACGTCACCGAGCTGCTCTCCTCGTGGACGTACTTCTTGGTCACCGCCTCCTCCATCAGTTGCTTCACCTCCTTCTTGACGCTGGCTATCAGCCGCTCCTTGAGCTCGGTCTCGGCTGTGCGGCGGTGGATGGGGGATGGAAATCGGAAATTAATGCGACTCAAGCGTAATTTGTTGCCCTGGTCCTCTGTCTTTCTTGTCGGCTAATGACACCCCAATCCCTATTAGGGATCGCCCCTCCCATAAATATGCTTTGATTGATTGCACATGCCCCGAGACCCACGTGGACTCCTCTCCTCACCTCTCGCCCCATCATTCCGTTTCGTTTCGTTTCGTTTCGGAGCCCCAGACCGACGTCAATCATTTTGTCATCGCTGTCAATTTTGGTTCTGTTTGCTCCTGTGCACAAATCCGTCGTCCCTCTGCCTCTTAAAGCCTCATAGGCTCATGCCTCATGCCTCATAGTCGCATGCCTTGTAGCCTCTTGCCTCATGCTTACATAAATACTTATGTACGATACGAAAGCGATACGCACTTCTGTGTGTATGCATGTGATGGCCTGTGTGTCGTACAGTGCGCTTCGTTGCCATAAGAACGCATGCATAACGCACAACAGAAGACTCACGAGTGTCACGTTTTGATGCACGCTCATCAGCCCACGTGTAATTGCAGGTAACAGGCAGCTGACAACTGTCTGAGACACATATCTGATGACTGCATCATAATCCCAAACGATTAAACATTGAAAAAGGGGGAGAAAGGATTTAAAGAATTAAAAACACAAATTTCGAAAACAAAATAAAAATAAATTAATTTATTCAAAAGAGAAAAATATTAGGAAAGCAAAAAATAAATCACTTTATTGGTTCAATTAAATTAAAATTCAAAATTAGTTTATTAATTCCAAGAAAATAGAATAAATAATGTAAATAAATACATAATTAAATACTAAATAATAATACGTAAATACAAATATATATAAATAATTAAATAAATAATATACATAAATATTGAAAAAGTAAAAAATAATATAACAAAAAAAACTAAAAAAATATTTAAAAAATTATTAAATTATTTACAAGTGTCCTATTGCTCGATAGTCGGAACATAAATATTCTTAAATATAGAAGATAATTGTTAAGAAGTTCACCTCATTTTATAAAGTTTATTGAATTCCTAAGATTTATTTTTAAACAAACTTTTGTGTTTTAAACAAAATTCATAAATAAGTTCTTTTCTGAATTACAAGGCGAATAAAATAACCTGAAAAAGGGCGGCATATTCGCTTGCATTCAATTATCAAAATAAGTTTCTTTGGAATAACAAAACAAAAAGCTTTCCCATCGCAAGATTTAAGCAAGAGTGAGACAAAGGGAAGTATACCCTTCTCATTATTCAGATTATCAGAGAAATATCAGATAAATATACCAGTATATTCGGTGTTTAAAAGTATCTAAACGGCATCAAGAATCACGCAGTCTGTCTTAATATTCTGCGTTATAATCTCTAAAAAATCTATTAATTATATTCATGGAAATATTACCATGGAAAATCGCAATTTCATCAGCATAAAATTTTAAACAGAACTACAATGTTTTAAAAAATAACACTATACGACAAAATTAAAATTTTTAAGTGGATTTAGCTTGAGATACAAATATATACTATGATAAAAAAAATAAATCATCCAGGCCTACAGAGGCATAGATCATCATCCTCATACTTAGTACTTTCAATATACCCCAAAAATCGTTATTTTTTAATAAAAATTGGCTTAAAAGAGAATCACCTTCCATACGATGTCTTGTTTGTGTCGTTACTGACTGTACCTCAAGATATATCAAGCCAAAAATGCTAGATCTAGCCTGAACTATGCTAATATGGGAGCAGAAAATGGTTAGCAGACCGAAGGGCGCTGCCGCATGTTGCGCGACACATATTTTATGAGTTTTTCCCAAGCTATTTTGTCACAAAAACCACTTCCAAGCCCTATTATGGTTGTGTTATAGAATATAAACGGATTGTATCTTGAATCGGATAAAATCTCTGCATCGTTGACGAAGTTTTCGATTCGATTCGATGTACAAATTGTCGACATGGAGGAAAGCAATCAAATTGGGAAGCAACTCATGGTCTTACAGTTTCCAAACACACTGTATACGGTATACTGTGTATGTACAATAGTATGTATGTATGGGTTATACCCTGTATTGGTCCATATACAAAATATGCTAATAGGATATAAGCAAAGCCAGGAGCTGGGGGCCAGAGAGCGCCACAACTCCAAGGAGAGGCGCGCGCTTCTAATTAGAATGGAAATAAAGGATTTACGCAGCTACGTGACATGGCCCGGCAATGCCCGGCAGGACAGCCCCCAAACACACACACACACACACTCAGAGAAAACAACAAAAACAACTCCCGAAAATCGATAAGGGAGCAAAACTTTTACATCGGAGGAGGAGGAGTGGGAGGTGGAGGAGGAGGTGGAGGCGATGGGGCTGACAAAATTGCAACAGCGCTGACAACAGAGACAATCTCAGTCTCTTCTCCGTCTCGCTCTGTGTGAAAAGCGGCAACGTTGCAGCTTTAACAGCCACCAAACAAAAATGTACACAAAAGATAATATTATTTTAAGTGCCGCAACAGACACAACAGACAGGACAGAGGGACAGACAGGACGGAGGGAGAGAGACAGTGAGAGCAGAAAGTACATAAATCGACATTGGTCCTAAGTTGTTTATTCTCATTTTCTCATTTCTTTTGCAATTTGCAATTGCCGCCCCCGTTCGTCCTTAAGTGGGAAAGCATTTCAATAAACAACAATCGAGAGTCGAGACCCACCCCAATACTCAATACCCCACCACCCCACCACCCCACCACCCCACCACCGCACCACCAATAGATATAGTAACCTTGACTGGCGGTGGCGATGCTAAAAAACTTCCTTGAATTATAACCTTACACTTTGTACCACAGGACTCCCGGCCCTACCCGCCCGACGCCACTCCCCGTTGCGAGGGGAGCAAAGCCATGCCACGCAGAGTGGGGGAGAGAGCACAAACACACACATACACAAAGAGATAGAGAGAGAGAGTGGCACACAACACCTGCTAGAGAGAGAGAGAGAGTGAATGAGTGTGCGAGAGGCAAAGGCCACACACTTGACCCTGAACAACATAAAACAGCTGATGACAGGGCTAAAACGAAACGAAACGAAACGAAACGACAAACCGGCAAGAAGAGCAGGCGCAAATGAGACGGCGGCAAACGGCAACGGCAACAGCAACAGCAGTAGCACGGCTGAAAGACGATGCCAGTGCTGCCTGCCCCGTGTGGCACACTCTGGGCTGTAATCAGAAAGGGATGGCGCATGCATTTTGCTGTTTCCTTTAATTTGCTCCCAGTTACAGGGAGAAAGCTCTACCTTACACACACACACACCGTGAAAAGGAAAAGGAACCACCCAACCATATTGTAAGTGGAAGCGGGGACCAAACATATGTTTGTTACCCAACAAAGGACGCACACGCATACTCGTACACACGTGTTGGCTCCTCGTGTGCTCGTGTATTATGTATATACACACATGGCTCTCTCCACCCCAAAGCCCAAGCTGCAAGCAAGAACAGCCACAGGAATGGCAGGCACCAGGCAGCAGGCATCCGGCACAGACGGAGAACCACAAAAGTCTCTACCGCTAATCAGATTAAGTAGAAAGAAATCAACTAATTGGAGAGTGCAACAGGAGGTACAGAAGAGTCGTGTCCTCCCACAACAAGCTCTGCACCCAGAGAAAATATCAGCCATGGCTTTAATATGAATATATTTTATTTAATTTGCTAAAGCTTTTGCTGAAGCATACCCAAGTCTTGTCACTACTTTGCACATGACTGTACATTTAGGTAAAACAGTGATTCACCCAATACTGATTTACTTTCAAATGCAGGTGTGGGAAGAGCCAAAGCCCAGTTTCCTACTGCCTGTTACTGATATCTAATTGAATAAACTATGGCCTTGGTAGAGGTCTAGCCGTGGCCATGATACGGACATGGATGGACATCGAGACATCGTGCCTCCTAGGGCTTCTCTGATTACTTAATTACCAGGCAATTTGATGAGTTTCAAATGCGGGGCTCCCCCGTCAGAAGTCGAGAGACAGGAAGTGGGTGCGTGGCGGCGGCTAACCGAGCGTAATGCCATCAAGTATACGTACGGTTGCGTCTATAATGCAATTACCTGTCGCCGTTTGACATTAAAAGCCGATAATTAGCCTCTCTTCACGTCCACGTTCACGTTTTTCTCATTAAAAATACAAGCAAAAGTTCTCCGTTAGAATAAAATCAAAGCCACGGCCACGGCCATAGACATTGAAGATTAATGCGAAAATGACGCTTGTTTGGCCCTGAACTTTAGCATTTTTCATGGTCTTTATTGCGCCATTTAATTAAGGAGAAATGGGGGGAAATTGCAACCAAAATCGATGGCAATTAGAGCAGATTTCAATTTCACATCAAAGCCGCACAGGTGCACAGCCAGAGATAGATGGATAGATAGATAGAGAGACTGCAACCTGCTGCGGGGACCACCTGTCAACCGACAAAACCAACGACAGTCGTCAGTCGACATTCTCGTATTTTATTTTGATTAATTTCTGCAATCCTCCACCCACACAAACACAATGCTAAACTCTCGTACGTATATATATACATAGGTATGTGTCTGCTCTCCGTTTGTTATTCCATTCCACATACAATATACATATCTACTGGAATGTATCCCTATATACCCCGAGAAGTATGCTATAGCTGATGGTCGGTCTCTTATGTACTCACACATCGCACCCCCAACCATCCACCGTCTACCCCCGACCCTCCTCAACAGTTTAGTCGAGCAATTACAAAAAAAAAAATACAAAAAACATTTTCGCTGGCCTGAACTTTCAATATATGTATTTACAGTGAAGCTCTCTGTACGGGCAACAAGCGAGCAATTCTCTGGCTGGCAAAAGAACTTGAGAGCCAATTTGTAAACAGCTTTTCAAATAAACAAACAAAAATGGAGCCTGCTTTAGAATGAACCTTCCTCCATCTGCTCCTTTTACTGAGGTACAGAGACGTGCTCACGCTCACAAATCGTTAACATTAAGGGCACTCCCCTCGAGGGATAATTCAGCAACATACAGACATACATATCTAGGGCCTGAAGGAGATCTATTCGATAACATTTCAGCAGGGTCTCAGCCCGAATTGGGCAACAATATTTTAAAGCTTATTTCAATTAAATGTTCTTTGGAACGGCTTTTATTTTGTTTGTTTTCCCTGTATTTCCATTGTGGTCTAATTTAACTTTTTACATACATGATTTATCCTTGAAATTCGACATTGTCTTGCTTTTCCTATACTTGTGGATGGAAACTGTACTTTCTAGATCTTACTAAGAAATCGTGGCAAATATTGATACAATGAATATAAAAAGAAGCAGAAAATTATTATTAATTTCATTATAAGCCGAATCGCAAAGTGTGTGCTTCGGTTTTCGCAAATAGTAAGATTGTGACAGATCAAATATCGATCTTCTTTGATTTTCATATGATGCGACTGCCAAAACGAAGGCATATTTAATTAAAATATTTCAATTTCCAAAAGCAAAACAGATTTTGTTCTCAAGTGAAAAAACGCGAAATACTATCAATAGGAAAAAGTTGCGAAAGCCGGAGCACAAAGATTTTGTACGACTTTTGCCGAATTTATACCGAAGCATGGCTGTATATCAAGCTCTTTCAATGAAACAATTTCACTGATTGTGCAAGTAAGAAGCCTATATTTTTTGACCATAATGTCTTGTATATCTGACTGTATAAAGCAGATGCAATATGAAGCATAGTATAATCAGTTAAACTTCCATTACTCGAACGTCTGTTTTTGAAATATTCTATATTTCGAACTAAAACTGGTGGCTGCGTTTAGGGAGCACATTACATCCAAGTCTATAAGTCGAACTTATTTACATAGAAAATCCTGCATGGCTATTGATTAAATACTCGTAATTACGGATGGCATACAGTTAAGTAAATGTCAAATTCGGTCAGCTGCTGATACAATCAATTCCAATATAATCGAATTATAATCCGCAAGAATAATCAAATTATATTCCCAATTCCCCTTAGTCAGTGTCCACTGTGGCGCAATATTTTCGGTTTGCGTTTTCTCTTCTTTCTTTCCTTCTGGCGGAACGACGCCAAATCATTTCACTTTCGCACCTTCTTCTTCGGCAGCAGCGACGCTTACTACGCAGCAGCGACGCGACACCCGAAACAACAACAAAAACACACCACACACATACAATGGATACGCTGTGCGTGTGTGTATGTATATGTAATTGGATTTTTTGTTTGCTGCTGCTGCTGCTGCTGGAATATGCTGCGAGTGAAATGAGTTGAGTAGGTCCTACGGTGCCAGTGAGAAGGGCGAGGACAGGGGTCCTGGCTTAGGTTCTAGGGCTTTCACAGAAGGTAAAAGTTTCTCTCTCACACTTACCGCTGGTGGCATCGCCTGTGGTGCTGGCAGCGCCGCCGCTAAAACTCTGTAACATGTTCATTTTGCTGATGTTCCTGTGTGTCGATGGATGGGGGCGTACGCACGGCACGCGGTCGGGTGGTGTTGGTGGATGAAGATGAAGCGCCTTGCTTTTGCGATTCTCCTTTTTGCTCCCAGCTGCTGCTTCTTCCCTTTTGTTGCTCTGTCCGTTGCTTTTGCTCTTGTGGCTGTTGCCTTTTGCGCCGCTCTCTCTCTCTCTCTCTTCTTTCGCTCGTGTCGTGTTCGCGTCCTTCTTATGTGGCTTAATTCTTTGGGCAAATATTTTTGGTTTCGGTTTCGTTTTGTTGTTTATGCTTCCGACTCTCTTGCTCTGCGCTCCGCTCACAGTGTGTCTCTGTCGCTCTCTTTCTGTTGGGTTTTGGGCATTTGTTATTGCTGCCAGCTGCTTATGATTTTCGCTTTAGCCTTTGGATTTATTTTAGCAAAAAATTTGTATCAAAAAATGTTTCCTATATTTTCGTTGTATTTGGCGCTGCCTCCGCTGCTTTTTGTTGTAATTGTTGCATTCCACTATTTTTTACTACGACGCTTACACACACACACACAGACAAGCACAGCCGCACACACTCACGTTCACTTATATAAAAAAAACAACAACTGCTGCTGCTGCTGCTGTATGTGTGTGTGTGGATCTTGTCTGTTGATGCTGCTGCTGCCCCACTTCTCCTTCAGCTCCTGCTGCTTTTGTAGTTGAAAATCCACACATATGTGCGAAACCACTGCATACGTACATACACATGAATATTTTGATTAAAAATTGTATTTTTTGTTCACATTTTCTTCTCTTCTGCAGTGGATGTGGTGTGCATTTTTATGCTTGTGCCTTTTGTGGCATACTTTCTTGGGCACTCGCTGCTGGCGCACTCGTTCGCTCTCTTCGCCCACTGTGCAGTGCTGGGGGCTCTGTGTGTGTGCGCGCTCGCTGCTGCTCCTGCTAAATTCCGCCCAAATTTTGCTACATACTAGAAGGTATGGACAATGGCCAACACAGCTCAGAAAATGCAACGCATACAAGGGGAAATCCACCCCATTTGCCCAATATACCTTGTAGTCAAAAATCCGATTTTGTCTGCAAGGTCTGTTGTCCTCGCACGAGAGGTGAGGGTTCGTACGAACCTTGCAATTCGTCTTGGCTGTTCTTGCTTGTTGTGTGTACCCTTTTTAATAGTCCATTCAAAATTACAACTCATTTTTTCGTCGCAGGAGAGAGCAATTATCGTCTCACTTTCAAAATATACCGTAAAAATACCGGTGAAAAAACGAGCCCACTTAAACCGCCTTTATTTAAACTGGATAACAACCGCCGAAAATAATACAAATAATAATGACTAAGCAAAAAATGAACTATGACTTTATTGAACGGTTGAAAGATCAAAGCTAATGATCAATTCTGAATATATTGGGATAGAATTTGATGGAAATGTGTTTTCATTTCCATGTTAATGGCCATATATAGCACATAAATAAATACGTATGATTGTACGTAATAATGATAATGATCAGAAAGCCAGATCAGGAGTGTCTTGGTATGAATATTCCATTGAATACTTAAAGATAATTAGAACTTAATCGCATAAGGACGGTACACTGGATCTCCCTCCCTCCACATGGAACTCACGGAATGCAGGGCTGTGGGTGGCTGTGTCTAGGTGACCACAACGACATCGCCGCAGGTGAGATGCTGTTGCTCCTTGTTGTTCTCTGTGGAGATCCTTGAGATGTAGATACCGAAACGCATCTTGCCGCTCTGCAGGCGGGAGATGGTGGTGAGTGTCTCCGGCGAGCGTTCGCCCGTGCGCTGGTTAATGCAGATCATGTCGCAACGCTGGCAGGGCCCCTCCACCTGGAACTGCACCTGGCCGATGGTCAGCTGTTTGTAGGACAGCTCCTCGAAGGCCGAGCCCGTGTCGATGATGATGTTGGCCCGAAAACGATCCACGGTCTCGTCCAGAGACTCTTCGAACTGCAGGGAACGAACAGAGGAGCGATTGACCAGCAGGAACTGCGCCTGGTTGACCAGACTGAGCTTCTGCTGCTGCCGCACACCGTTGGGGGTGCTCCTCTGCGAGGATTGACGCAGCAAACGGAGCCCCTCCAGTCCGAGATGCTGGCTCAGCCACAGGGCCACCTCATCGCCGCAGTCCAGACCTTCGACCGGCTGGCGGCACACTTTGCTGCGGCATCTCGAAGAATTCTCAGCTTGGTCCGCCAGAGACAGCGGCAGCGAGACACCGGCGGGCGAGTCGCCAAAGTGCAGCACCAATTGGTCATCCCGTATGAGGGGTCTGATCAGGCAGAGTTCGGAGCAGCGCTTCTGGGTGACGGCCATGCCATTCATGTCCACAATCATCCACTCCCTGTCATACTGCAGGCCCTGAGCCGTCAGTGGCCAGGTGCGGCCAGCGCCAGCGCCACCCTCCTCGATCTTGAACGCTGCACACGACTTGACCGGATAAATGGCCAGCTGTAGGAGCTGCGGCCGCAGGCGCTGGGCCCGCTCCTTTAGGGCCTTGGGTAGCTCGCCCGCCTGCTCCTCGATGAGCTGCAGCCGCTGCTGTGGTTTGGTGGCCAGGTAGCTGAGCTGCAGCATTTTGAGCAGCTCGTCCACATCCTGGCGCCGGGTCATGTAGCCAAAGGAGACGCGGACGGCGCCCGTGGGTTGGCCATCGATCAAATCATAGTAGTCGCCACAAATGCGGCCGGCTCGCTTGTAAATGGCATCCATCATGGTCTCATCCAGCCCGAGGTAACGCTGACAGGCACCGATGTTGCAGAAGCAGCCGGTGCGCAGGAGGATACCCTGCAGGGCCGCGACGCAGGCGATCTCACCGAAGCCCACAAAGGGACCAGCGTCCGTACGTACATTGAAGGCCACAATGCCGCCCTGGCGGTGGCGCTCCTCATACCCCACCCTGTTATACAGCTCGATCAGAGGCTGGCCATTGGGATACTTCAGCTGGCGAAGCTGCTTTTCTAGGTACTGGGCCAGGCCATGGACATGCCGCGATATACGCTCCATAGTGGCCACGTCACTCCTTCTCGGCACCAGGCGTTCCAGTGTGCGAAAGCCCTCGAGGAGTCCCACAATCGAGAGGAAGGGCAGTGTACCGTCCTCGTACCGCTGGTGGAAGACCTCACGCAGCTGATGGTCCATCGCATGGGGATAGGCGTAGTTGATGGTGCCCCCGCCAAAGAAGATGCGCTTCTTGCGAAAGGCCTCGGCACCGCGACGACTCACCAGCAGGGCACCCACTCCCGTGGGATACCCAAAGATCTTGTAGAAGCTAATGCACACATAGTCGGGACGATAGCGCTGCAGATCCAAGGGATTGGTGGCCACAAAGGAGGCGGCATCCAGGCACACATAGTAGTTGTTGTTGTCTGTTGTCTGTGGTGCCTCTCCCGACACCCTTTTGCCCAGACCGTGGGCCAGACCCTGTTTCTGTATGCCAGCGATGGCCGCGAGGGGGATCTTGTAGCCACTGAAATTGCACTGGGCCGAGAACGTCACCAGGGAGTTGTCACCAGGAGAAGAGCCATTAACTCCATTGGCTGCTGATGGCACCGAGGCCATGCCAGTGATCTCCTCCTCCTTGAGCATGTACATGGCTCTGGCCTGCACCCTCTCGCGCATGCCCAGCACTGAGGTGTGGTTCTCCTGGCAATAGTGGAAGTTGCCCTGCCGGCCAAAGTCGAAGTTCTCCGCCACCAGAGACAAGGCGGCCGTTGCATTGGCCGTGAATATCACATGATAATCATCCTCTTTCGTGTTGAAGAACTCCAGCACTCTGAAATAAAACACAAATTTAATATCGAGACGCACCGACACGCAGATCGTTCCGCTCCACTTACTTGAAGCGCACCTGATCCACATAGTCGCCGGTGACGCGGCACGTGTGCGGATTGCAGATCACATCGCGTTGCAGCTGCTCTGCGGCGGCCGTCACTTGACTCTCCGCGTACAAGGTGGTGCCCGCATGATCCAGATAAATGCTCTTGTTGTCTAAACAATCGGAAAAACAGCCACTATTAGATTCTTATCTTTCGATAGAGGGTTATTTCACCATGGCGCCCTTCGCGTCGCACCGCACTCACTGGCAAGTCTAGTAAATTCTTTGTCGATGGCCGCCTGCTCGTCGGCGTTGAATTCTGATTGATATGACGACATGTTCGGGACTGGACTGTTTGTTGGCGCGACAACCAAGACCATTATTTATATTTGCAAAAATTGCCGCAATTAAATTCGAAGATACCCTTCGTTTCGCATACATTTGGCTATGGGCCTCAAGTCGTTGGCAAGCCTAGGTTTTCTGAATTTTCCTATTGCAGGCATGGTCTATTCTACTATAAACTCTATGATTTTCGTTGTTTTTCATTGCATTTGCCTTTTCCTATGTATTTATTACACTTTTTAATTTAACATTTCAAGTTTAAAGAGTATTCACGAATCGGTGTTTTCTCTACAATTTGTGTGACCGCGGACTTATCGATAAAATATACCGTCGGCTCATTTTGAACCCAAAAAATACCGAAAAGTATCAAAAATACCGTAAACGGTCACCCTGTCTACGATTTCGCACTATCGATGGCACTCTTCTACTTAGTTATTGGTCGAAACATCGATTACAATCAGCCGCTTACCATCGATAGGCATATTATAATTATTTGCCCTTCGTGGGTATTCAAATACACTCCACAAAATTATGAAACTTGTACAATTTTGGCGGAGTTAAGGTGAAAGTTTTTTGGTTTGCAAACAGTATAAATAAATAGGGGTTAAGTCGGCTAAATTCCTTTTTTTTTCATCGATATATTTTGATAATGGGACGGTATATTTTGGTACATTTCTAAGGGTAAGACCGTATATTTTAATGATCACCACGGTCACACTGAGGCTGTGATTAAATTTGTTTTTATTTCGTTATTTCGTGAAAAATTCCAAAAAATATGCCCAGAGATGACACCAAATCCCGGCGACGGAGTCGGGATAGAAAAAGCAGGAGTCCCGAGCACAAAAGCAGTCGGGACAGGCATCGTGAGAAGGATAGAGAGCGGGAACGTAAACGCGACCACGACACAACGCGCGACAGAGAAAGGGACAAAGACAGGCAGGAGCGTGAGCGGCGTCGGGAGAAGGATAGTGGGCACAGTGAGAAAAGCAGCCACAAGAGCAGCAAAAAGCGACGCTCCTTAACGCCACCAACCCAATCGAAATCGCCATTGGCCATGAGTTCCGTGAAGCTGCTGCAAACGCTCGAGGCGCGCCGCCTGCGCGATCAGGAAGAGCGTCAGGCCCGCAAGGAGGAGCTGAAGGCCCAGGAGACACCCGAAGAGAAGCGCGCACGCCGCCTGCAGGAGAAGCAGGCCAAAGAGCATCGTCGCCGCGAGCGCATGGGCTGGGACAACGAATACCAGACGTACTCCAACGAGGATAATCCCTTCGGGGACTCCAACCTAACCTCGACCTTCCACTGGGGCAAGAAGCTTCAGGTCGAGGGTCTCTCGAATCTATCCACCAAAACGGTGGAGGTACTGTCGCTGCAAAAGCAAATGGAGAACCGCCGGGAGCTGGAAAAGGTGAAGAAGCGCCGGCAGGAGCGTGAGCTGGAGCGGCAGGTGCGCGAGGACGATGCGATGCAGCAGCAGCGGGCCAAGGAAGCGGTCCAGTTCCGCGAGTGGCAGCGCCAGGAGGATCAGTTCCATCTGGAGCAGGCGCGCCTACGCAGCGAGATACGGATCCGTGACGGACGGGCGAAACCCATCGATCTGCTGGCCCAGTATGTTGCCGCTGGCAACGCCCCGCTCGAGGAGTCGCTCGAGATGCAAATGCACGAGCCGTATATGCTGCTCCACGGCCTGCCCATGGAGGAGCTGGAGGATCTGCTGGTGGACATCAAGGTGTACGAGGAGCTGGAGCAGGGCAAGCATATCGATTTCTGGAACGACATGGTCACCATTGTCCAGGACGAGCTGCAGAAGCAGCAAAAGCTCCACTCGGACGCCAGTGCGCTCAACCAGCGACGCGACGGCATCCATCAGAGTGTCGTCAAGGACGTGGCGGACATCTTTCGCGGCAAGAACGCCAAGCAGCTGGAGGAGATGCGTGAGCGCATCGAGGCCAAGATCAACAGCCGTGCCGACGGCGTCGACATCAGCTATTGGGAGAGCCTGCTCTCCCAGCTAAAGGCGCACATGGCTCGGGCCCGTCTCCGCGATCGTCATCAGGCCCTGTTGCGCGAGAAGCTGCTGCTCCTCAAGCGGGAGAATGAGGACGAACTGACAGCTGGTGTCGGCGAGGATCAATCCTCTGCAGTAAAGGAGGAGTCAAGGCAGCAGGCCCCCGAGACGGAGGAGGAAGCTGCCGCCGAACCAGCGGCGGATGAGGCGGCGGCAGCTGCCGAGGAGCAGCGTTCCCTCTCCGCTGGAGAAGATGAGGACGATGACGACGAAGGCGATAGACCGCTGAGGGAGTTGCTCAATGCCGCCCGCCTCTACCAGGCCGGCAACTACAGTCCGCCGTACATCAGGGAGGATGACTTTACCGGCCGTCGGATACATGCCGGCGACCGAGACGAGAATGACGATGGCGCCATGTACGAGGAGAGCGACGACGAGAGCCGGATCCATCGACAGCGTATGCTAATCGTCTGTCCCGAGCGCGTGGATGCATCGTCCTCGGGCAAGCAGCAGCAGCTGTCCGCGCAGGAGCAGCGCATGCGGAACGAGGCGCGCCAGGGGATGCAGGGCGACGAGGCCGAGTTCAGCGTGGAGACCACCCTGGATGCCGTGCCCCAGCTGGCGACGGACAAGTATCGGCCGCGCAAGCCGCGCTACTTCAATCGCGTCCACACGGGCTTCGAGTGGAACAAGTACAACCAGACGCACTACGACATGGACAATCCGCCGCCGAAGATCGTCCAGGGCTACAAATTCAACATCTTCTATCCGGACCTGATGGACAAGTCACAGACGCCGCAGTACTTCCTCACACCCTGTGCGGACAATGGGGACTTTGCGGTGCTGCGCTTCCACACGGGACCGCCGTACGAGGATATTGCGTTCAAGATAGTCAACCGGGAGTGGGAGTTTAGCTACAAGCGGGGATTCCGCTGCCAGTTCCACAACAACATCTTCCAGCTGTGGTTCCACTTCAAGCGCTATCGCTACCGTCGCTGATCCCATGCTCTACAGATGCACACTATTCTTTTTTGTTTTTTTTTAATCTAGGAATAAATCTATGCACACTCCTTCTGTATTCGAATCACATTAGAGCGCAATCTTTGATGGGAGCCGCCTGGACCGCCTCCACGGGCGCACCGCTCTCCGCCCGACGCACCTGCTGGAGCACGCTCTGGTGGTCGGGAAAGGCCAGGGTGGCCAGCTTCGAGTGCACCAACTGCTTGTCGATCGTCACCTCAAAGGAGCCGCGTCTGCCCTGACGACAGTTGACCTCCACACCGGGGCCGGCCGTCTCCAAGAGGAATTGGCGCAGCAAATGGCACTGCAGCTTGAAGTTGCACACGCCGCTGCAAGGGATTGAGTCCAGGAGTGGTCAGCAGCAGCTCATGGGGATGGGCATCTACCTACCAGTACTCCACATCCACGGTGACCATTGCATAAAATTCAAAATCCAATCAAAACAGAAACTGGTCTAAAATCGCCGCAGAGTTGCCAGACAGTTTGATAGCAGCGGCATCTATCGGTAAGAAAAGTGCTGACATTTTAGCTTCTTTAAGGCTATATCTAGCTTTTCTGGCTTTATGGCCTTTTTAGGATTTCAGGACGTAAAATCAACTGAAGATTTAACGTTTAACCCTTTGAGGTTTATGTTTTTTTTATTAAATCAGCATTTTAAATGCTGAAATCGAATGTGAGGAAGTCCTTGGCTGTTTAGCCCTTGTTGGCCCTGGCCCTCAGCAGCGTCTTGCAGGCGGCATTGTGCGTCTTCAGCGGCAGTTCATCTGTGGATCGGCAGGAGAGAAAGGATCAGCATAAGCCAGCCCCTTTTTGCTGGTGCGAGGGCAAACACTCACATATCTTATGATCGCCCTGGACGGGCAGAAGGATCGGCAGCTGCTCCGGCTTGCTGCAGACAAACACATACGGACTGTCCGACTCGCCGCGGGGATAGGTGTCGCGGTACTCCTCCTGCGGCACACAGTTCTCCACATGAACGCAGCCCAGCAGGCTGCTGGTGGGATAATGCTCGGGGAATTTCATATTGGGATCTGTGGATGCGGTTGTGGGTGAAAAATTACCGAAGACTGGACCACCTTACCCTTGTAGTGCAGCCGATAGAACTCCTCCATGTGGGCTATCTCCTCGGGATGTGGCTCTTTGGCCGTCGAGGCTATCCACAGTCGACCGCGATGCTCGCTGTACCACACGCGTCCCTCGTGCCTGCCCAGAGAGAGAGAGACGGAGAGATTAATGAGTTAGAAATGATCATCGAGGGGTCCTGCACTGCACTCACTTTTTGATGCCGGCCACCAGCAGCGAGGCCCAGGGCTGATGCATCGACATGCACTGCCGCATGTCCTGCATCTCTAGCAGCTCCTTGTCCTGCACACGATTGTAGATGCGCTCCAGATTATCGGTCCCTGCGGGTGCCGCCGTCGGCCAGTTCTTCAGCTCCTTGCTTGGCCGATACACTGGCGGCTTGGCCATGCCCAGATTGGGGGCCAAGGCCATGGCCGAGTGGCCCGTGAGGGATGTGCCTGTGCCTGTGGAAGCGGATGCGGCCTTGCTGATGGCCGCCAAATCTTGGATCACCTGCTGCTCGTACTCCTTGGTGACGGGCAGCTCCTCGGCCACCTCACGTCCAGCGAAATCCACCTTGATCTTGCGCGTCAGACGACTGCCGTGCTTCAGTTCGTGCATCTCGCTCTTGAGCTTCTCGTACTTCTCCCGCTCGACGTCGCTCAGCCAGACGGAGTTCTCCTGGAAGTAGTCCAGCTCGTCATCGATGACCGTCGTACGCTTCTCGCTGTTCCGGTCGTACTCCAGCAGACGATCGCGCTGCGCCACGGCCTGCTCCAGGCCATCGCCAGGCTTCTGGTTGCCGCCTGCGTTCGAGGTTTTCTCCTTCTTCTTCAACTGACTCTTGCTGGGATTCTTGGCCATCTGGCTGATCTTGGAGGCATCCTTGGCCAGCTGCAGCTCCTCCTCGGACGTGTGAACGGGACAGCCGCAAAATAGGCACGGGCCGCTGCCCTCCTGCTGGCACACAATCCGGCCACAGGCGAGGCAGTTGTTGATAAGCTTGTGCTGCGCCGCCTGGCAGTCGCAGCGGCGGCGTCCCTTCAGCATAATGGTGTCGCCCTGCAGCCGGCCATCGTTCGAATACAGATTCACATATTTCCCCTGCTTACCCTTGGCTCCACCACCGCCAACGCCAGAAGTACCAGCGACGGGCGCTTTTTTTAACAATATTGGCGATCTATTTGGCATTTGTTTGGTCGGTGTGCCGCCCTTGGCGTTGTTGCGCGCCTGTTTGCCGCTCAGCAGCATCCGGCGGCAGTTGAGCAGAAAGATGCGATGCTCCTCGTTCTCCTCGCACAGCAGATTACCGAAATAGTTATCAAAGTCGTAGTCATCCTTGATCTCCAGGATGGCCCTAAATAGTCGGGTCGGGTCGAAAATGTATTATTTTAGGAAAAGGAAAGGGGAGGCAACCAGCAGCCAAGGCGGTCACTCACTCCATCATCTTGTCGGTGACCACGCAGTCCAGGCACTTGGATAGCGTGTCCCGTACCCATTTTTCCATGCTGAAACGATTATTATTTACTCAAAATGCGAAATGACGGAGATATTTGAAAACGCAAGCAAAAACGAACAGCTGCTGGCAGTGTTGATTAACTCTTGATGCTAAACCGTGATCCCGAGCTGTGATTGTTTTCACTTAATTATGAACGTATGTAATAATAATATATGATAAAATATTAAATTAAAATTAACACAACAACAATCAACAAATGCATAGCAAAAAATTTCAGATATTTTGAACAGCTGCTGTAACAGCAAAATTGCGCGCTAACAGCACCAAGCACCAACAGCTGATCCGGCAACGCCGCGAAATATGCTGCTCTGCTTTGCGACGAAAAAATGAGTCGTTACTTTGAATGGTCTATAAAAACGGGTATGGACAACAACCAAGAATGTACCTTGAAGACAAAAAGCGAATCGGCTTTTCAAGGTATATTTTTCAAGTGGGGTAGGTTTCCCCTTGCATGCGATGCATTTTGTGGTCGTGTTGCCTATTGTCCACACCCTCGTTTTTCTCCCATTATGTAGCAAGCGTGTAGTCAGCGTGTAGTTGCCATGTAACAAACTAAGCCAAAATGTAAAACAAAACAAAAAACCAATCGAATGCCGCGATATGTGATATGTGATATTTCTGCTGTAAACTAAATTAAACCGTGGCTTGCGTGAAATCCGTATTGTAAATAATATTATGTTCGCCAGCAGCGGTAACGGCCCATTGTGTTAGTAGAGAGAAAGTACACGTTCAGGTATTGAGCGAGAGAGCGAGTCCTCCAATAACAACAAAAGCACCAACAATAGCGTGGAAGTGAAGAAGCAGCAGAGACAGAGACAGGGACAGGGAGAGAGAGAGAGAAAGAGACAGTAAAAAAAAAAAAATCAAAACGAAAGAGCGAAAAAAATCAAAGTGATGCCTCAGTTTCCTCCCCACCAACCACCCCTCTTGGGTCTTTGCCAGTCTGTCAGCTGTAACTGTAAAATAGTGAGAGCGAAGGGGAAAGGGACCCCCCACACACCGCACCCCGTACCTTCCCTCGCATCCCAGAGCGACCAGTAACGACAGAATACTTTTTGTTCATTTTTTTTATTGTTCACGACGAACGGTACTCTTGGCAAGCTATAACGGTCTATATATTCCGTAATACGTCCAAATTGTTTTAGCAAATGTATTGCAAAAATTGCGTGTGCGCCTATTACTGTGCTTGCTCTCCTTTGCTCTCGCTCTCTCCTGTCTGTCCCACTGTGTTTGAGTGACTGTGTGTGTGTGTGAGTGTGTTACTTGCAGTTTATGCAGTGGACCCCAGTCGTGATCAAGCGCTGAAGTAAACTCCCTTGAGAAATGTGGCTCAAAGCAAACAAATCTCATTGTCATTGTACCTAATCGTGATCAATCGTCAATAAAATGCAATGTTTAGTATGGTGACAGGGTATAGCGGGATCTGTGCTTCAAGCGTTTGCCAATGTATTTGCAATAGAAAACTGAAGGAATTCCTTTCTTGACCAACGATGCATCAATTGTGTCACGCATAAACGTTCCTGTAAATCTGTGTGTGCGTGTGCTTGTCTGTGTTTTGTCTGCTGCTGCTCTTCTTTTCCCTCGATTCCTTTTCGTTTTCGTACGCCACGCCGCAGTGTCAGCGTTGTTGTCTTTGGACTGCGATTTTATTTACCGTTTCTTTTCGTACATACAGTTCTTTAAATTGTACTTGTATGCGTGCTGTAAACCTGCCAAAAATAGCAATAAACAATAACAATGCAGCCGCATAACTGACGTCACAAGAGAGGCAGGAAGCGAGAGCGAGCGTGCGCGCGTGTGTCAGTGTGTGTGTGAACAACTGTAAACCTCAACCGGCAAAACCTCAAAAACCGAACAGCTGTGTGCCTCCAGAAAAAATAATACAAATCAAAAGCAACCAAGAACAACCTTAACAATCCCGCATAAGCAATAAAATTATTAGTAAGAAAAACACACAAAAAAAAACAACTAATTTGTTAAAATGTATCGCATCGGTCCAATTGGACGGAAATCAAACTTCCATTCGCGAGAGAAATGTCTGATTGGCCTCGTCTTGGTCACCCTGTGCTTCCTGTGCTTTGGCGGCATCTTCCTGCTGCCGGATAACTTTGGCGGCGATCGTGTCCTCCGCGTCTACAAGCACTTTCAGAAGGCCGGTCCAGAGATATTCATACCAGCCCCCCCTCTCGCCGCCCATGCGTCACGCAACGAGGATCCGCACTTTATTGGCGATCGCCAGCGCTTGGAGCAAAAGATTCGAGAAGAGCTGGGCGACATCCTCGATGAGCCGCCGGCAGCGCAGGCAGGAGCAGCAGCAGCGGGAGAAGCGGATGCAGCCAATGTCCAGGCCCCAGCCCCCGCGGCAGCGCTGGAGGAGCAACTCGAACAAGAGCGGGCGGAGGCGGAGGACGCCCGCCATGTGGCCGTGCCCGTGCTGGCAGCTCCAGCACAGGGCGACTCCGACACAGTTTCCACGCACAACAATCCCGCCCAGCAAATCATCCAATTGCCCATGGGAGGTGGCGCCAACGACCAGGCGCCGGACACTGTGGACGCCACTCTGGAGGAGCGACGTCAGAAGATTAAAGAGGTAAGTCCCGCCGGCATATTGTACTAGAAATACCATTTTTCCCTCCCCCACCTTGCCCTGACTACGACTCTGTTCATTCCTGGAATCTCTGTCTGCCTTGCCCTCTCTCTTCTTCTCTCTTTCGCTCTCGTGCTCTAATTTGGAATTTCTTGTTAATTGTTGCTGGTTTTTTCGTTTTTTTTTTTTGGTATGTGGACAATTATCAGCATTCCGCTATTTGTGCTTCCTCTCCCATTTGCTCTTTCGCATCTCTGGTGCTTACTTCCGCGACGTGGCTGCGCGACGTCCCGCTGTGGGTCTGGCACCCGCTGGCACCTTCTAACGGCATGCTCTCTCTTGCCCTGCAGAGAGTACCACCCCACCCGTACCCCTTTAAAGCTTGCTCTCGCTCTTTCCGCTTCCTGATTGTGCCAGACGCTGCGGGCGGAGGGGGGGGGGGGATCAGCATATGGGAAATACATACATAGTTTAGGCGGCATTTTATGCCCTTCTTGCAATTGCAACTTTCTCTTCAGTTAATTCCACCATTTAGCTGAATTATTAATTCCATTACAAATTTGCAAGTCTTAATAAAGATTTTTGCTTTGTTTCTTTATTTACATTTTGCTTCGTTTCGTTTTCTGTTCTGCGTTGCTGTCTTTTTTTTTTTTCTATTTGTTTTTGCTTTTGCTTTTACTAAATTCCAGTGACCCAGAATCCGTTGAATCCGACGACGCGACGCTGCTGTGGGGCCCCCGTAGGCAAACGAAACGAATAGAAAACAAAGTCTTGGAATTATCATTAAAAATCAGCCAACGTTTGTTGTCAGGCCGCGGGAGGGATGGGGAGGGGGGAGATGTGTACATGGAAACAGAGAAGAACGAAACGAGATGATCGCTGTCGACGTCGCTGTCGCTGTCGCCGTCGCTGTCGCCGTCGCGGTTGCCGTAATTTTCTGCGATGTCGCTGACTTTTACCTAGAGATGGCAGTGACAGATAGAGTGACAGTGGAATAGAACGATCGTTCCTATGGCAGAATGAAAATCAATTAAAAAATATGTCGAGAGCTATGTGCAGTCTTATTTCTCCGAAATCAATACCCGACCGGATGGCTTTCACAATCAATTGAACAATTCGCAACACAACGGCTTCAAAGCCAGCCCCACATTCCACTCATCATCGATCGTATCGCAGACACAACGAAAATGTTCTCAAGTTTCGCTTTCAAGTGTGCGGCGAATGTGGATAATGTTTGGGAATTGTCGAGGAGATTCTCTCGAGTGGAGGTAGATAGTGGAGAGTGGAGACTGAAGAACCTCGTGATGAATCACCTCGTTAGATACTGGCCTTGCCATTAGGAATGGAAACATTTCGCTTCAAATTTAATTAATTTGCTTCGATATTGAGCGTATCTGGTATCATGCAATTTAATATGGATTCAACGGGGGTTTTTGCGGAGATTCGCGAGTTAGATTAAAGCGGAAATTCAGTGGAAATCTTATTTCCATTTTCGCAAAACTTATTTCAAAGTGAGATTGAATTTCGATAGGAATTGTATAACAGGGGCTAGAGATGTTCTCCACAGATGGTTAACTGTTGTTAAAATTGTTTTCCACAGATGTATAACAGTTTTAAAGGTGACTTCCACGTTTATCATATATAATATAATGTATATTAGTTGCTAAAAAATGTGTTCCTATGAGGTCTAACAGTTTCTGAAAATATTTTCCACAAATGTATAACAGTTAGTAAAGTAAAATAGCTATTTCCTTCGATTTATAACAGTTGTGAACGATTTTGTCCATATTTATAGCATTTGTATAACAGTTTTATAACAGTTGTATGAACGTTGTATACCAGTTGTATAACATATGTATAGAAGTAGTATAACAGTTGTATAACAATTATATAAAATTTCCTAGAAGAACGTCAAAAACTCCCAAACATATTTTGTTCCTTGAAAATCTAAAAAAAAATCATTTCTCCGAAAAGGTTGGCTTTTGAGGGCCAGAGAAACAGCTGTTCCGCCCTACAACTGTTGCATGCTGCGGATTGCAAAATGGACATGCAATCGGCATACCAGAGACACCCCCTGCTGTGTACTCCTCCCTCTATATCGCTCTATCTCTCACGGTTGAAAGAGCGCCCACGACGAAGGGCGGGCCGGAGCGGGGCACTCAACGAACCATTTAAGCACACACATTATAAATCCATCATCGCATCAGATCTCCAGATAAACCCGCATCATATGTTATTTTGAATACTCATTTGGAATACTTATTCAAAATCATTTTCCGAGCTAGTTGTGCATAAAATGTGCACGATTATGACTCTGCAAATATCGGAGTAACTATTCGCGTGGAGGAGGATGGAGGTATGTGCCTGTCATAAGTGTCCAAAGAAACGAAATGAAATTTAAAATTATTCCGACATTTCTATTCATGCCACCAGTGGCTGGGGTCTCTGGGCGGGGCCTTAGAACAATGTTCCACTCATTTTTCGGGGGCGTTGTTAATTTAGTCATTGCCCACAATATTTACATAGAACAGTGGTTCCACAGTGGAACCTCATGCTGTGAAAAAAGGATCGGAGGTGATTTTCTTCCATTTCGATTGTATTTTGTGTTCGATGCAGTGTTGCCACTGTGGCACTGGACTCTGCCACCCACTATATACCCCATGTTGGTCTACTGTTTTGCTGTCCCCCACTCTCTCTGGGGGCTTGGCTTTCACCAAATATCGTGTGCTATGCATACAAAAACAAAACAAAAACAGTCCCAGCATGAGAGGCACAGAAAAATATACCTATTGAGAGTAAAAGAGTGGACACAGAGAGGGGGACCCATTCGCATAGAGAGAGAGAGAAAGACAGAGACGGAATGATTGGGGATCCCAAATAGAAGGAAATGTGTCAATAACCCATCCAAACAACCGGCCAGCGCCCTGGCTTTTGGGGCTTGCCACACAGTCGATGGCATTGTTCCCCCGATGGCAGTGACTCACAGAGCGAGATAGAGAGTGAGAGAGGGGCGTGGAGAGAGTGCGGTAGAGCGCAAGGTGTTTTATGGGTTTGCATGTTGCCCATTGCTCCCCCCCATTATTATCGCAATTATTTGGGCGCAACAAATAGTTGTTTTCTCTTTGGTTAAACATCAAAATTACCCCACGACCAAAGGCCATGCATTAAAACCAATAAAGCAATTAAATTTGTATCAAATTTCGTTTGAAATGCGATACAAACGTAAATATGTATATATTGGAAGGTCATTTCTCTGGGATAAGCGCAAAGGAAATTTAAGAGATGTGGCAACACCGGAGATTCCGGGGAAATGGAGCAAATTCCATCGATCTGCGACCTCCATTGAAGGATGCCAGGGGATGCCTGAACCATGCGTGAAGCCAAGAACCCAAAGAACTGTATCTTTTGTCTTGATTATCATTGAGGTCTTGATCATAGAATCTTGCGAAAAAAGCACACAAAAGATCTGTATTCCATCTCGCAGGGATGTGGGACTGTTGCAGATACGAGCATAGCTCTGGGGTCGGTTCTATGGATGAATCTGAAGACACTGGGAAGATACGACTGTTCATCCGAGGCTGGATGGATCTAAACGATCTGAATACATAAAGAGACTGGCATGGACCTCCTACTTGCTCATGTCGCGCCAATCCATAAAATATTCACCAGAGACAATTGACAATAACTTTCCCTGAAATGTGAAATATTATCCCATCAAACTAGTCATTACCTTCTCCGTTTAGCCAGTCGGTAATAGTACGTTGTGTTGTAATAATTGCAAACCACTTAAATGGCAGCTCAACTGTGAAAAAAAAAACCTGATTATGGCTCAGAGGAGTTCCACCTATATACGGTTAAGTGAATGATTGATGGTATGTGGGCCGGAGGGGGGAGGACTGGGTGGTTACACAAGTGACACTAATGCGAAATTTACAAAGCAAAAATAGAAGCCAAAACGCACACTTTTTGAGGAGTTCTATTGTACAAATAGTAGTTGTAAAAAATAAATAAATAAATAGTGTAAATAGTAGTTAATAAAGGTAGTGTTTATGGTAGCATAAGAGCGAAATATTTCTTTGAAAATGTGGATAACAGATTTGACAAATTGTGACATCTGAGTCCGGATACCTCTGGGAATACCTCTATGAAGGGCTCTAGGAAGGGCTCTAGGAAGGGCTCTAGGAAGGGCTCTAAGAAGGGCTCTAAGAAGGGCTCTAGGAAGGGCTCTAGGAAGGGCTCTGGAAAGGGCTCTAGGAAGGGCTCTAGGAAGGGCTCTAGGAAGGGCTCTAGGAAGGGCTCTAGGAAGGGCTCTAGGAAGGGCTCTAGGAAGGGCTCCGGGAAGGGCTCTAGGAAGGGGTCTAGGAAGACCTCTAGGAATACCTTTAAATGCTGCTGTGATTATCTCTTTGAATACCTCTGACAATACTTCTAGAAAGGCCTCTAAGAATACTTCTACAAACACCTTTAGGAAAACAATACCTTCAGGAATACCTTTAGCGATTACCTCTGGGAATAGAGGAATACTTCTTGGAATACTTTATAAATACCTCTAGAAATCCACTCCACATATCCCATGAAAAACAAATAATTCTTTCCTAATTTTGTTTCGAGCTAAGAATTTCCCAGTTATAAACTTTAATGGAATGGCGGGGGTCTCGATACGCATTCGATGTGTGTGTTTTTGAGCCGTTCAAAAAAAAACAACGCTTCATTTAACGCTGACCTTTGGGCCAAAAGCTTTGATCCCCATGCATATTGCAGCGGGACCCAAGCCCATGCTGTTTGTGGTGTGTGGCATGCCCCCACCCACAATCCAACAAGCCGGGAGAGAGAGAGAGAGAGACTGAGAGAGCGAGAGAGTAGTGTTCCGTTTGCCATTTCGTTCCGCCGACTGCCGCGAGCTTTTTGTTTTGCGAAAAGCTCTGGTCTAGGGAGCTTTCCTACGCTTACGCGATTTTTTGGCGCCAAAAAAAGATTGTTGAATGTTTTGCGGCGTTAGTTTGTGTTTTTGTTTTTGTTCTCAGAGCAGATTAGACAGGGTATGCGGTAGGGGTATATTCGAACAGTAATTCACTTTGTAAATAAGTATTTAAAAAGAAATACAAATTATAAACAAAATAAAACACTTAATAAATAAAAAAGTAATAATAATAAATCAATAATTAATAAATTAATATTTGTGATAAAAAATACCAAAATTATTGAAAATAAAAATACCCTAAAGCCGTTAGAAAGTTTCGAAATAGTTATTTAATACTCAAAAGTATATTTTTTTGAAGTGTTATAGTTTTGGTATGCAATTGGTACATTTTTGGTATCTATCTGGTACATTTTTGGTATTTATCTAGTACAGTTTTGATATCTATTTGGTGCATTTTTGAGATTTATATTGTACATTTTTAAGCATATTTTTGGTATCTATTTGGTACGCTTTTGGTATTTATGTGGTATATTGCTGTATCTATGTGGTAAATTTTCGGTATTTATCTCGTATATATGTGATTTACTTGACACATTTATTTTAGGCTAATTTTGTTTAGCTATTTGGTATTTTTTGGTATTTGTTTTGGTACACTTTTGATATTTATTTGGTATACTTTTAGTATTTGTTACTAAAGAATACCAGAATCAACCGCAGCACTCTATGAACCTCTTTCATTAGTCGTAAAGAGTATCCAAAGGTCGAGCTCTATCTTTAGTCTCTGTCTCCGTCTCTTTCCTTCCTGCTTGGCGTATGTTCGCTCGCCTTTGTCGATGGCTCCTACGCTCCGACTGCGGTGTCGGTGGGGGACTTCGCTTCGATTCGCCGCTTCTCGACTCGAGGGCCGAATGCTGCCGAACACGAGAGCCCGACATTCGGGTCGTTATGTTTCGCTCGTGTGCTGGGAATAGCCTCCTGGTTATCCTTCGTCGTGGAGGCAGGGGTGTGAGACGGGGAGCCAGGAGAAGGGCTAACTGTCTGGCTGCCAATGGCACTGGCACTGCCGCTGCCGCTTGCCACTGCTGCTTGCCACCGTCGCTTCTGGTGCTGGTACTGGTGCTGGTGCTGGTGCTGCTTCTGGTGCTGCTGCTGGTTCTTCTGCTGATGCTTGGCTCTGGCGCGTTCACTGTGTCTCCTGCACTGGAAGCGTCAACTCCATTTGCACGCGCGCGCGCTTCGCGTTTCCGTAACGTTGCGAGTGGTACACCGTATCGTACGCGTACGATTACGATTACGATTACGAGTGCGAGTGCGAGTACGAGTTGTACGGTAAATCGGCAGCAAGTAACGGTAGCTTGCTGTGTGGTACGTGCGTGTTCAAGGCTATACCTGCAGCAGGCACGTTGGCTGTGGCCTGCAGCCATCAGCCAGCAGCCAGCATCCATTTGGGCTACTCTTTTACTTAATAAAGAACAAAAGTTGCAGTTGCAAGGGGAAGAAGAGGCAGGCAGGCAGGGAGGCAGGAAGGCAGACGGGCGGGCAACTTATTGTTTGCGTTGGCCATTAATTCTGGGTGCGTGGTGGTGCATCGTGTGCAGAGGGGTCAAAACCGCCAAACCTCCATCAGGCGGCGGCAGTGGCGGTGGCGACGCTGCCAAGCGGAAACGGAAGTGCAATGTGCCGATGACACCATCTTGCTTTTCCTTTCAATTTTTTTTGACGTGCTTTTTTCTTGTTTACATTTGAATGAAATGAAATGCAATGAAACACGGAAAATGGTGACAGAAAACTCGGTACAGATTCAGCGCAACATTTGGCCGGGTCGAAATTGCATTAAAAATTGAATCAAAGTGCAAAAAAATCACAGAATATTATGGCCACAAAGTAATGGATTTTAAAAGATTTTCGTATGGATAATACGCATTCTTTTTTTTGGTTTTTTTTTGAGTGCTTGTGGCCACAAAAAAGTAAGAGAAAAATGGAGGGAAATTAAAAAATGAAATGCAGGAAATATTTTAAATAAAATGGCATTAAATGCATGCACAAATAACTCCCATTTCCCAGAAAAAGCACAAAAATTAGTGAAATACTGTTCGAAATATTGAATTCCACAATGGTGAAAAATGTGGAAGACACTTTTGGGAAATGCTCTCAACAGGGAAAATTATACTGAAAAATAAAATCAAAATGATTATGAAATATGAAACATTTTTGGGGCTTCAGAATTCTAGGAAAAATTATGCAGAAAATAACTATTTTTTGCATATCCCATTAGCTTAGAATTTCAAGTTTAGAAGGCCAAAATGTTTTAATATTTATTTGATACCACATAATTAATAAGATAATATAATATATAATATAATAATATAAATAGTTATATATTTTTATCGTGCAAGTATGACAGGATGCAGAACAGAAGCTGAAAACAAAAGCTAAAATATTTTTCTAGAAAATTTCCCTCCGGTCAGGAAAATGGAAATATTGAATACGTGTTTCATGCGGGGGGTTTTTTTTGTTTGCTAAACAAAGGTCGTTTTCTAGTAAATATTTAACGTACAAAATCCTTTGTGCGAATTTTCTTTTTTTTTTATTTATATTCTATTCTATTTTTTATTTCCATTTCGAAAAATTCAATTAAAAAAGGGGATAATTTTTAATTGAAAAATGTTTTTAAGGCTACTGAAATTCTTTAAAAATCAGAATGAAAAATAAGCAAAGAATTGAAAAATTACCATTGAATTCTAAAGCCTAAAAATAATCATCCTCCAACCAGGGAAATCTCTTTAAAAGAAATAAATGTATGTTTCTTGAACAAAAATCAGTCCCCCGCCACTGGATATAAATCCACGGGAATTATGAACAAACATCTCTAGGAAAAGTTTTTTGCAAACAAATTTTAATCAAGCAAAATTCCACTTTTAAATTCGTTGACACTCGAAGCAGAGCAAAGCAACTTTTGAATGCTGCCGACGAGGAATCCCCGTGAGTAATAATAAGAATGAGGATGGGGTAAAAAAAATCACCAGAATACACCGAAAACAACGCACAGCTTGGGATCAAGGGAGCTGGGGACAGAGGGACAGAGCAACGACACTCTCCCAGCATGGGGCACAACAAAATATGCGACGAATATGGGCGTACTCGTATTTGTGTGCATAAATGAAAGCCAAAAACTAAATCTAAAAAAGAAAAAAAAATATATATATATTTAGTATATATACTATATATTTAGTACATTCGCACAGCAGGCAAGAGAGAGAAATTCTTCACACGCGAAATGTTGCAGCGGCAGTAAATAAAACAAACGAACAAAAAAAAGGGGGGAAAAAATGTATATATGGGATAAAAGAGTGGCGTATGGGCAAGGGAATGGTGATAGGGGGGGAGGGGAAGGGGATATGGCGCAGTGAATGGAAGAGTGTGCCCTGTTTATGAAATTTCAAAAAAATATAAAAATATACACACAGAAAGGGTATTCCGACTTGAAGGATCCACGCTGTGTTCCGAAGAGTTGTTCTAGATCATTTCTGAGGGATTTTTGCATACAAAATGTGATTGAGGATAGGCTAGGCATAGAGTCATTTTTGGGTACATTTTTAGATGATAATCTTTTATATATAGAAAGATTTCAGTGTATAGAGCCAATCCACATTCAAACGTTGAAAAATACGCATAAAAATCTCAGTCATAGGCAAAACTCTTCGCCTCCCTCTGGTTCTTTATGGAGGTATATGTGTGGCCACAAGGGTTTACACACACACACACAGATAGAGACATAGACTGTGTGGAAGGAAGCGGCTTTCACACATTTGAAAGTAACGCATAATGCGTCATTTTTCACTTGAGAAGGAGCATATACAGCATAGAGCATAGACCATAATAACCATCACGCAATGGAGGAAGCATTGAAGAAGGGGGGGGGAGGGGAGGCCCCACAGATGAGCGGAGGAATGGGGAGTGACAAGTGAAAGACACCTGAGAAACGGGTAGGGAAAAGGGTGCCAGGAAGAAAGTGCTTAAGAGCCAAAGAAGAGAGTGTGTAAAAGTACAGTGAGATCTCCCATTGGTGCGCCACAAGCAGAATCCAAAGAGTATAGGGAAGATATATTTTATAGATCAGCCCGAAGACCGAAATAAAAAAGGTCGATAAAGATAGTCGAGACATATTTCCATATTCCATATCCCATTTCTTTATTTATTGGAACTTACCTATTTTTATCAATCGATTAAAGGTATATTTTTAAACTCTTTTTTGTATATTTTTTAATCTATATATTATATTATTATTATATATTATTATACTATTATTTTATACTATTATATATTATTATTATGTATATTTTTTATATGTAGATACATTTTTATATGGTCTCAGATTTTGCGATAAACACTTATGTTATCGTCTTTGGTTGTCTCTCTTTGGTTTTTTTTTTTTGGGAAAATATTTTTAAAAAATATCTAAAAACTGAAGGACAAATCGTAGTTGGTCTATCGGCAGGTCTATCATCGTAAGAGCCTCTCGCGCCATAACTCTATCGATCTCTTGCGCTATCGATTCTAGTCTGGAAATTGGAGGCCTAGAACTATCCTATTTTATTTATTTTTTTTTTGATAACTAGTTAACAATAAAAATTATTATGAATCTATTAAAGAAACTTAGGAAAATTAAGACAATGGATAATATTAGACACAGTGGTTTTAAGAGATTAATGGTATGGCAAAAGGCATAAGATAGGAATTAGGAACTACAGCCCCAAACGATATTTGGTCATATATTTTTTAGGGCAAAAGTAGTGGAGTAGTGGAGATCCTTCGCAGTGGAAATCAGTGGTGTTTTATGGTAGATATCTTTCACAGTAGAAGTCATGGTATCATATCTAAAGATCTCGTATAATGTAACTGGAAAATAAATCCTCAAAAGAGCGAAAAAACCCAAGGAATCGAAATAATTGTAACCTGAAACATTTGTTCCGTGGAACCTGTACTGAGAACAATACTCGTAATTTATTTTCTTTGGGGCCAGTGGGAGGGAACCCCCCCGCCCCGCAACGGGCATCTTCCAAAGTATTTGAGAGGCCCCAGACAAAAGCGTATCATATTCTGTGCAGAGCCGTATCCGTATCTATCCGAACGAGTGTACTATACTAGCGAGTCATGTGTTTGTTTACAGGCAACTCGAGTGCTCTTAAGCGCTGATACAGACGGAGAGCGAAGCACGCTCCGAGCCAAAGACCAGAGCCAGGCCAGGACAATCTGATGCTGATGCTGATGCTGCTGCCTGCTGCACGCTGCACTTGATGCTGCCAGGAGCGAGGAGAGAGGCAGGTGTGTCAGCTCTGGCAGGTGTAGGTGTCTGTGCAACCGACAAACCAGCAGCATTGAGAGGATGAAGAGAGGAATTTAAAGAATTCCCTCCTCCTGCCACCAAAACGGAGGCAAACAAACTCTTTCCTTCGACTCGTGTCTGCCTGTTGACCTGCCCCATGGCGTGTGTACCCTACTCCTCTATCTGCGAGCATCTCAAAGGTCCCCTCCCCCCCTTACATTCCTTCCACTTTGACACGTCTGATTTGATGGCAAGACAAAGTGTACATCAGTAGATTTACAGGGAAGAAAACTCCAGTAGCCATACTCAAAGTCAAAGGAAAACTCTATCCTTGGGCTCTCCATCTCTTGTCTGAAGTTCTACAGACCTGAGGTCTACGCTATATATTCACTGCCACAAATTATTAGCCAAAAGGGTACCTCTAAAACGTCTCTGTCTTGCAATGCCAGATGCTTTACAAATATCCCATTAGCTACCATTCGGGAATATTTCAATTATTGAAATTAATAATTCATTGGAATTCAGTTTTTATTTTTAGATATTTTATTTTTATTTATTTATAGATATTTTATTTTTATTAATTTATAGATATTTTATTTTTATTAATTTTTTTTTTCGTATTTTTTGGTATTTTTTTTATTTATTTTTTTCTATTGATTTAAATATTGTTTTTAAATTTCCCATTTGCTTCCATTCGGGAATATTCAAGTTTTTGAAATTCTTAGAATTTTTTATTTTTAGTTTTTTATTAATTTTTTTCGTATTTTTTTTTTAAATTCTTTTACAAATTGTTCTTCAAATTTCCTATAAGCGAATGGTATCATATTTTCTGAAATATTCGATTATCCCTTGATATATTTTTGCTTTTTATTTCTTCTAATTTTTGCATTTTATTGTGTTTTGTATTTATGATGTATTTAAATTTTTTGCGTTCCTTTGAAATTTTTACTTACACTGTTCTTTGTTTTTTTTTTGCTGTTGATTTCATCTGCTTTTTTTTGCTTCCTTTTCTTACGCTGCTGGTGTTTCCACCTGTTTTTTTTTCCTCCGTTGCTCCTTCCTTCCTTTTCCTTTTCCTCTTGCGGATTAATAATTCATTGGGCTTTCCACGCCTTTCTTGTGGCCTCGTTGTCCAACCATAATTTTTGTGGCGCCCGCCATCCGTTTGTATACAAAAAAAAAAAGGCGAACAACACACAAACAATTTATCGGTGGGTGGGGCAGGGGACAGACCCAAGATGGTGCAGCAGTCTCTCTACAATGAGTGGAAGTACTTTTACAATAAGTACTATACCCATGGCTATAAAACATTCAAAAGAAAGGCGATCTATGTTAATCGCGCAGCGTGTAAAGACCAAAAGCCAAGACTTCCATGGATGCATCTTTTTCTGTCACACGTTTCAGTGGCGCTTTCTGTATTGTATTTGCCAAAAAAACGTATTGCTTGGGGTCACTAGTGAAAATACGAAACAAAAAGTAATTAACTATAGTTTCGGGATCATTTAATGAATCATTTTTGGGGTGATGATTCGAGTTCAAGGTTTAAGTAAGACTTATTAATTGGTAATTAAATCTAAAGTTTTACATCATTTTTATATTAACTAAAAAATTCAATATTTAATAATAATAAATTTATTAATTATAAAGAACTAAAAATAATATTCAGTTTTTTTAAAGGTATTTTTCAAAATAAAAACATTTATATTTGTTTTTATTGAATATTTTTAGATGTTTTATTCTGTATTATATTTATTTTTTATTAAAAATATTTCTTTTTTTATACATATTTATTTTTTATTATACATATTTATTTCGTACTATATTTATTTTTCTTATATGTATTTATTTTGTATTATATTTATTTTTATTGTAGTTTTTTAATATTATTTTTTTTATATCTATTTTTTAAATTTATTTTTTGTTTTTTCGCATGATTGCATTCTAGTTGTGGGTGCCTGATAGCTCTGATATTTGCAACTGATTCCCCTTTCTCTATCGGGGTGAAGTTCCATTAACATAAATCTCTATCTTGTGTATGGGGTATCCTTTTGGTCGTAATATCATATATATATTTGTACCTGGTATTTTACGGCACTTTCCCCTTTGGACAAAACTTTTTAATGCGTGTGCCCGTGTGCGTGCGTGTGTGTAGGTGTGGTACTTCTTTTTTGCAGAATTTTCGTGCATTTTATTTACGTTTGTTTGTCTGTTTGTTTGTGGGTTGGCTCCTGCTCCTGCTAGTTCTGGCGGTAGTCTTCTCGTACACGTAACTGCATTGGACAGCAGAAATTGTAAAAATCATTTGCTGACTTTTTGGCCCAAAAGTTTCACTTCACATTTTGCCCCACTCTCCCCCAGTCGCTGTCTCTGTTGCTCTTTTGGCTGTCTCTTTCTCTCTGTCACGCATTTCAGTGTCTTCTTCTCTGTCATGCTCCTGGCTCCGGTTCTCCCTCTCCCTTTCTCTCTCTCACTTTTGCCCATCTCTGAATTTCATGGCCCATGCCTCATGTTGCATTTTAATTGCAAAAATCTAGTTTTATTTCTGTTTCGGTTTCAATTTTTTTTTTTCTTTTTTTTTAAACTGTCTTTTGTCGCCAGTCAACAGAATTGATGTCCCTCCCTGTCTCTCTCTGTCTACCATCTCTCTCTCTCTCTCTCTCTCTCGGTCTACCTCTTGGTCTGGGTGAATGGCTGACAAAGTCAGGACGGGGGCCCAATGCACAGAGACAATCCATTTTGTCAGGCCAACAATTGAAGCCGAATGGGGTTTCTTTTTTTTTTTGTCTTTTCGGTACCAAAAAGGGTATCTCTGGTTGACAGGAGAGGAGGTAGAGAGGCCAAAGACAGACAGACCGACGGACAGACAACCAAAAAGCAATTAAGCGAGAAGGTTCGCTGCAAAAAAATGGGAACCATAAGAAGTGCAACACACAAACAGCATCGCCACGGGATCAGATGTCGGAATGCAGACTCCAAATGGCGACTAAGGATGGGCCAGGGGGCTGTACGGGTTCTAAGTAAAATTACAACTATTTGAACTATCTTTTGTTACTCACTGAGAACCAGCCTTTCGAAAGGTTAACCATTATCTTTCGCGTCATGCGGCAGTGCGCATCGGTTGATTCGGGATGAGTTGTATGCGAATGTTCATATTTATATTTATTTTATTATTTATTTTGTATTTATTACATTTTTTTATTTATTCTCTATTTTTTTTATTTATTCTGTATTTTTATTATTTATTATTTATTTTATATATTTTTGTATAATTTATTTTATATTTAGTACATTTTTGTATTATTATTTATTATAGTTTTTCTTTTATTATTTCGTATAGTTTTTTATTATTTATTATAGTTTTTCTTTTATTATTTCGTATAGTTTTTTATTATTTATTATAGTTTTTTTTTATTATTTCGTATAGTTATTTATTATTTATTATATTTTTTTATTACTTACCATTTATTTTTTATTACTTATTATATTTGTGTATTACTTATTTTATATATAGTTTGAACGGATATGGTATAGAATGGTATGGAATTCTTGAAGTTTTCAGAGGCACATGTGCCCTTGACAAGAACGCTTCGAACGTTGCCCCTCCTGCTACTCCTCCTCCTTTCCGCTGCTGCTGTTCCTTGCATGTGCGAGCATGTCCTCTATTTGAATGGGAAATATAAAGACAAGAGATAGGAGACACCAGACAGGAGGCAGGAGGCAGGAGCCCTGCAACACGCATAAAAGTATGCTAAATTATTTCTTTGGCAGCAGCGGCACATCCCCAAAAACCTCATGTCGCAGCAGCAGCACCTGCATGACAGCGTGGAGGATCTCTCTCTCTCTCTCGCTCTCTCTCTCTCTCTCTCTCTCTCTCTCTCTCCCTCTCCTATCTCTGTGTGGAAGGGGAAGTCCCTAAACATGTCCTGGCTGTGTGCCAGCTCGTTTCGAAAGGAAGAGACAGTGTACAGGCTCTTGCTGTGGATGTTTCCTCCTTCTGCTGTCGCCTTTCAACAATTGGCATTCACTAATTAAATAATGCTTCGATTCCGGTTTCGGTTTCGGTTTCGGTTTCGGTTACCAATTTCGCATTCGAAAGCCCCCGTTCCCCGTTCTCCGTTCCCGCAAAACCTACGAAAATTAAAATTTTCTATATGGCTTTCATGGTTCTACCATTTTTTGGTATGGAGATCCAAACACGATACAAAGGACGATTTATGCCAGGGGGAGAAGGGGAGAGGGTGCTGGCGGCTGTAGGATTAGAAGGCACTCTCCTCTCCTCTCCCTGCCCCATCCTCTCCTCTCCCTGCCCCATCCTCTCCTCTCCCTGCCCCATCCTCTCTTGTTATTGTTATATCCTTGTGGTGCAGTTTTAATAATTCAAAGTGCCTGCAATAGACGACTGGCTGCTGCTGCTGTTGCTGCTGCTTTGGGCTTTGCGTTTGTAATAGGTTCTGGCTTCTGGATGTCCTTGTTGGCGCTGGCGTTGTCCTTTTGTTTAGCTTTAAACCGCACCACATTCAGAGGCACGCACACACAATAAATGGGAGGAGCAGCAGTGGGGCACCACCAGAAGGTAGTCGAAGTGGACAGCGTTCGCTCATCCGTTCTGCCTCGCCTGCCTGGCCCGTCCTGTCAACGCCACATGCCACATGGCTCCCTGCCTCACTGCCTAATGTTCTGCTCCCTCCATCGTTCGAACGTTCCAAATGTCCACGCAAATGAAGCCCCCCACTCCCAGGCACCTCCCTAGCCGAAGGCGATCGTTGTGAAGGCCACAAACAAGAGAAAACTACACGTAGATTGGGGAGTACAGTCACCGCTGCAGGAAACTAAACGTTGATTCGGAAGTACAGTCATCGCTGTTCAAGAACCAACTATGAAAATAGTTCATAGATATCTTTTATTTCCCTCCAGAGAGTGAAAGATGTGTGCCCATTCCAAAGACCCCTCCCCCCATCCGGATTCTATCAATCAAACCATTATACAGCCGACTATCCATCATTCATCGTCTGTCAACCGTCAGGAGGGGCATCTGGCAGCCATAACTCCTTCCAGGACAAAAGTCAATGTTCCATTTATTTGCAGTCAGGCTGTTTCTCGACTTTCGATCATATACACATTAATTTATATCGAATTTAATTCATAATTTAATAAATAATTATTTATTTGGCCTGTCGTAAGGCGAAATTGGGCCAAAGGGACATGAAACCGAAGGAAATCCCCAGCTTATTTGATTTATTTTGTACTATTATTATTAGTATTTTGCCTTGGTCTAGGAATCTTGTAGAAGTACTTTTAAATGGTTTCATACGTTTTGTTGTCCCAAGAAACTGTGAGACTGCGAGAGAAAAGCTTAAATAAATCATTAGGAGGCGAAAGGCAGCTCTACTGCCCTTCAATCTCAGATTCTCAGATTTATAATTATCGCTGCAGTAGAGCTGCCCCACCGGAGGGAAAGTGGGCGGTGGGGAGGGGTCTGAGAGCTGGGCAAACAGTTGTACTAATTAGAGAAAGGTTGCTGGAGCTGCATCCGCAAGGACACACGCGTCTGATGTCGCAGTTTGTTTTTGTTGATTTTTCACCCCAAAAGGAGGCTCCGGTTCCGGCTCGGGTACGGGTACGGGTATGGGGTACGGGTTACGGGTCAAGGCACGGGTTAAATGCATGCCACATGCCGCATATAAACAGTGCCAGGCAACAAATTGTTTGTGTTTATTTTATTTTTTTTTTTGGAGGAAGGAAATTAACTCGATTTGCGGATCTCTGACAAGCGAAAAGCGAAACTACTCTCATTGGCCAAGGACACAGTGCATTGAGAGAGCCTTGGGGATTGGATTTTGGATTTAAATATTCCTTCCATTTCTCCGTCCTGCCGTCCTTCCTTCCATCCACAAAAAGAGAAACAGCATCAGCCAAAAAGAAAGCTTCTGCCCAACCTTTAGGGCATAAGAAACAAAGAAAAATCAGCCAAAGAAACGTCCACGCGGATACCCTGTGGCAGCACGAATGTGTCCTTTCACTTAGGGGAAATTATTAGCAGCCAGCGGTAAACAAATTAAACAAAAATCATGTACACGGCATGTATGTTGTTTTGGCATTTATTTCGCTTGAGCGTGCCCAAACGAGGACGTGCCATCTCCATTTGGTCTAGAAATATTCCAAAGACCTGCCTTGGGTCCAATCCACCCCATGGAATCCTCTCAGTGCAGGATATACAAATCCGAAGCCTCGACGTGCCTCGAAATGAAAATTTTTCGGGGCAAAAAAAAAAAAGAGTGCCTGCAATAGAGCGGGAGGGGGGCGGAGAGAGGGGTGAACTGCAGAAGAGAGGCTTTCGAAATGCAGAGCCAAATGCAAATGACAAAATAATGCGTTCAGGCAGCAGCAACACAGCTGCCCAAAAACGGGAGGGCCATGGGGAGGGGAGGGGAGAAGAGAAGAGGAAAGCGAGGAAATGTTTCGGTGGGAAATGTCAGAGGAAAACAGGAAAACACGTAGCTGCAGGCGCAGGCCTGCAATGGGAGGGACCAGGGACCACCATTGGACGCCCTAAAGCCTACGAGTATTCCATCCGATTCATCCGATTCCGAGGCTGAAACTTGAGCTAAAATTACCCCAAAATACGAGTATGTCCGCCATAATGGAGGGGGGAGAAAAAGTCAGCGCTTAAGCCCCCTAATTCAAGGCCGATCAGGTGGAAAGTGCTGCTACGCTCCGTGGCTCTGCTTTGCTCTGCTCTGTAATTGGGGAAAACCTTTCAGGCAGGTCAGGGAAATGCATATACATATATGGGCATTTTCCCCATGAAACCTGATGGATTTGTGCTATATATTTCTTATATATATTGTATTATATTTATGGATCGAAACTGGAATCTCTAGAGCATTTCCTTGAACTTAATGCGGCGCCATAACACTTTCAAATGACGCATACGCATTGTGGCCAGTGCCTGTAATCCAATTTGATAGCCTCCCGCGTCCTTTGGTCCTGCCTGACCGGGGAAAAGGAAGTTCTAGTAGGGCAATGGCGAATGGAAGGACTGGCAAGGAGCAGGCACTGGCAGAGGGAAGAGAATAAATTGCAATTTACTTGCGTAAATTTAATAAAGTTTCCCCATCTCTCTTGCTCTCTCTCTCTCTCTCTCTCTCTCGATTATGAAATGTGCAACATTGCTGCATCCTTTTGCCGCCATGCAACTTGCAACTTGTTGTAATGCAATCTGTTTTGCTGTTTGCTTTTGCCCGCCCGCCTTGAGCCGCAATTTCATGAAAAGCTGTTGAAAATAATTAAGATGAAACGGCAAAGATTGCTACACATTCATTTCTTTAGTGCCAGCGAGCCATTGCCACTGCCACAGCCACTGCCACTGCCACTGCCACAGCCACTGCCACAGCCACAGCGTCTTCTCCTTCAGAGCCAGAGCTCCTTCCTGCTTCTTCCTTGATGGATGTTATTATTATGCAATTTACTACTTATCCCTGGCGTGCATATGGCTGGCTGGCAACCTTATGGATGCTTGTAGATTCTTCTGTAAATTTAAGGGAATATCTGCCACTGCTTTGACCTGCCCCCTAACTTGAATTTGGGATCTGTTCATTACAGTTATCCCCCCCATCATCTATGCAGCAGCGAATCAAACATTTTGATCTTCAAACCTTTTTTTCTGATATCTTTTTTCAACGAATACCTCTTTAATATCATGCAAAGAACTCTGGACTCTGGTCGAAAAACTTGGAGTAGTATTGCATTACACTTGCTCTAAATCCTTAAAGAGATCTAAGTACAATCTGAGTGGAGGTCCAGGGCTTGAGGGCCCTGCTCAACGGATCGGGCTGGCACATTTCGTCAAGGAAATGTTGCACTACAGAGAGGACATTTTGAGATAACGGTCTTAGAGTCGACAAGATACCATCTTTAACTAGTACTACTTCTCCTACTGCTACTACTACTACAATACTGCTACTTCTACTACTGCTACTTCTACTACTACTACTACCTTCTATTAGAACCCTATACTTATACTACTACCTTCTACTCCTACCTTCTACTACTGCCTTGTACTACTACCTTTTACTACTATTATTACTACTTCTAGTACCGCCTTCTACTACTTCCTTCTAATACTACTAATATCTTCTAAGACTAAGACTACCTTCTATTAGTACCTTCTACTACTTATACTAAGTTATATTAGTACCTTATACTTCTACTACTACCTTTTACTACTACTATTACCTTTTATTACTACTACTACCTTTCACTACTACTACTACTACCTCCTCCTATTCCTTTCTACTACCTTTCCTTCTACTACTTATATTAGTTTCTTGTTGTTTTGGGTTCTATTCGTAAATATGCACCGTTTGGGATGTATGCATTCCGAGAAAAGTAAGAACTCCTTAAAGTCAGAGATACGGAGCGACACCTTTCCTTTCTAGCTATATTCCAAACATCGTTTAAGCTCTGCTTTATATATATAAAATAAAACAATAATATCGCAATGATTCCATTTCCAATCGATTCTTCCAGTACTCTCTTTTCTTATACTGTTCCTACGATTTCCATTCCCCCGCTCATTTCTTTTTCGAAAGCACGCACGCCAAGCGATTTGTCTCACAAAATGACGACTAATTGAAATGCCTTCAAACATCCCAAATTGAAAATGTAATCCGTTAATGCCCCTTCAAGAAGTCGCACAATGCTCTCTACCCCAACACTCTCATCTCCTAACTCCCCCCGCGGTCTACTCCATCTCTCCTCCTTCTGCTCAGCCGAAAATTTGTTAAGAGCCCTTTTGTTGGGAATTAATTAAGCGACAAAAGACGCAGCTTCATTAATTGAAATAAATAGCAACGAAAACACACACAGAACAAAAAAATATAACAGAAATTGAATAAAAGTGATGGATGGAGAGAGAGAGAGAGAGAGAGAGAGAGAGAGAGAGAGATGGGGGAATATGTGGGGTGGCCAGGGCCAGAATGGGGCTGGAGGCAGGCACATGTAATTGATAAAGCCAAAACGATAGGCTTTCCACCGACGGAACCCTCAAAGGGTGAAGGAATGTTGAATATTATAGTCAGAGAATGAACCGAACCCATTTTTCGTTTGACTCTTTGAACACCTGGCCATTCGAGCACAATCAATGCTGGACCAATGGACTTTTGGGTTATTACTTTATATACGACATAGTACCTGATATTAAAGTGTCGCGGCCCGTGTGCCTCGACTCGTAAATCCAGGAAAATCCCCATAAATATCAAAATAAACGGACGGCTAAAAAATGCACCGGTGAAAGGGAGATCGTGCCATAGTCCGACAAGAAACGGCGTTGATATGCAATTAAATGGAATCTCTTCTCGCTGTATTTTTTTTCCTGCCCCCTCTCTCGTTTCTCGTTGCTTTCTTGTCTAGTTCATCAAACACACGCAAGTGGCGCTCGTGTGCGTGCGTGTCGGCTCAATTAAATCCACCAAATGTCCCATGTCCCCCTCTCGCCATCGCCGAGAGGCGCGTGTGCAGATCCCATGAAATGAATGCCTAAATCCCACCCAAAAAAACACACAGAAAATAATGTAATTTAAGACGAAACTGAGATACTCTGTGAAAGAGAAGTCCGGCACTTTCTTTCCTTACTCGTTGTTAATGGCCTCGGTTTCTGTGTGTGTTGGCCTATGGGAAATTTGCATCAGCGAGTGGTTTGGTCATTCGTTGTAGTTTCAATCGATCTGGAGTAACAGATATTCTATATTTCCCATATAAATAAAATGATTAGGGTATACGTAAATAAGAAATAGAAAAGATGCAAGGCGCCGCCTTGTCATCCCTTTGTCCCCAAAAGCCTATTGTTTATGCCAATGGGACGGGAATAAGAGGGTATTAGAGCCCCAGGCATTAGAACCTGCTTAAAGCCTCCCATAGATACTCGAAGCCGGGTTCAACCGTGCAGCAGCAGCACCAGAAGCAGCGACGGCAGCAGGTGCGAGTGAAAGGTAAAGGAAAAGCGAGAGTGAGAGTGATTTTGAGATGAAAACTGATTTCATTAACATTTTGAAAGGGGCATTAGAACAGCATAGAGACAAAAGTTGGTTGGAGAAGGCGAGATGCCTAATGAACATACAGATTTCAGTATTAATATTTGTCTAGTTGGTTCTTTAAGAGTATTTATATATATATGATAATCACTAGTATGTGGTAGATTGCTTTGTAGACCCGTGAAATACTACGTATTTGTACAGCCTACATTTTCGTAACTGTGAAAACGATATCTATTCTCTATATCATACAAAATATCATCTGGGCTGTGAAAGTAAGAAGACTGAAACTGAAACATTTCTTGACTTAATAAAATAATACTATAAGTCGAAATGGGGCTTCTTTTCTGGGATTTTTATTAGATTGTTGAATAATTAGCAGATCCTTTGTGGAAGAACTTTTATCAAGAATCCTCTTTCTTATATGAGATAGGATTCTAAATTTAAAAAACAAGTAATAATACTAATAATAAAATAAATAATACAAATAATTAAAAAAAAAATTAAATAAGAAATAATATTTTTTAATTATAATAATTTAAAAAAAAACATGACTATAAAATAAGGAAAAATATTCAAAAAGATAACATTAACTATTGAATAGACTTCGAAATTAATATCGGGATTCTGTGGGGGGATTCGGGATATGGGAATATTTTTTTATTGACTTCATACATTTTTTTAAATTTTATTCCTTGGGAAATTTTGAAACTGATTAATTTGATATAGAAAAGGCACAAATGCGTTTGTTTTTCTGCCTCTCTCTGTTTGCCCAAGCCCCAAAATTGCAACAAAGGCCACAGGAAAACAACTGCTAAAACTGTACACAAATTAAATTTTTAACGATCTGCATTTCTGGCTCGGGCAGTGCTCGGGTTGCGTGTATTTTTGGAACTATAGCTTTGTTTGTTCCCGTTTAAAGCGATAAATGAAAGCAAATACAACAACAAAAACCAATCAAATAAACAAAGGCAAGAGGTAAAAAAAGCAAAAAAAAAAGCAAACAAATCAAAGACAGACATTGAAACGGTAAACACATCATGCAAATCCGCTTGAGGCAGCTGCGCAGCTGTGACGGCGGCGTCAGCTGAAGCCAGCGTCTCGGTCTCAAGGTGAACCAGCAGCTGAGAGAACGAGAACCAGAACGAGAACGAGAACGAGACGAGAGAGCGAAAGCGAAACGGTAAAAGAGCGAGAGCGAGAGCAGAGAGCGAGCGACGCAAGCTTTGCAGCGAACGAAGCCCTGCCGTGCCGTGGAAGTGCAGCTGCATTCGTGTTCCAGCTGCAGACGAGAGTGGAGACGCCGACACGAACGAGTCGCGAGACGATCGCGAGCGGAGATCGAAGTGCAACAAAGAACGAGAGCAGGCAGCAGTACCGTTTGTTGAACTCTCGCTTGAACCTCAACGCAAAAGTGATCCCAAAACAAAAAAGAGTTAGAACAACCAGACAAAAAGGGCTGTTCAAATGACTGCTTGATTGATTTGCCAGCAGCAAACCCCTCCCAGCCCATAGCCCCCGATCCGACCCGCCCCGCCCCGCCCGTCCGTCCTCCGCTCAGGTGCATCATGTGCAGTGGGAAATTCTTTCGCATGCCCACCCTTGCCATCTGCGGCGTTGTGCTGACCATCATTTTGGTCTGCATCACGGGCATCACCCTGACGAACAGCATCAACATTTCGAACATTGTGAAGCTGCGCGAGAAGGTGGCCAGCGATTCGGCGGCCGCCAATGGGGGCCATCAGGCGGCCCAGACCCGGGCGGCACTGGTCGAGCAGCAGTACTCGACGCTGCAGCAGCATCAACTATCGCAAAGCGATCTCAACTACATATCGGCATCCACGCATCCAAAGAATCTGCAGCGACCATTGCAACAGCAGCTGCCACAGCAGCAGCAGCAGCAGCAGAAGGCCAATAAAATTGTGATTGAAATCGGGTTAAGGAGCGCCAATGACAGTGCCAGTGGCAAAGCAGCCAGTGGGAGTGCCAGTGGCAGTGGCAGCGGCAGCGGCAGTGCATCTGGTAGTGGAAACATGCCACTGGGCATGCCGCATATGCTGGAGGCAGCCGAGGCCCTGATGGAGGGCAATGTCGATTCCATATCATTGCCGGCAGCAGTGCCACTTGTGGCGGCAGCGCCGCCATTTGAAAAGAGCACCAATGGAAATGGAAATAAAAGAAGCACTGGAAACAGTCCTAGAAGCAGTCCCACAGAGCAAAGCAATGAATGGAGGAGCACTGGAGGAGGAGGCGTCAATGGAAATGACACTGGCAATCCCAGAGGCGGCAACATCGTGATGGATATCCGGGATCACAATCCAGGGGGCATACAGTTCGAGCGACGCGCCCACGTCAAGCAGGTATACACTGACCGAAAAAGATTTATCCAATTTCAATCACAAATCAGAATTTCCTAGAAGCCCCCTCCAAATTCTTAGCCCAAAAAGTGTTCAATTTTCGTGGAAGAATAGAAAATTTAAATTAAAAAAATAAATATACTTTACTTAAATATTTTTGTATTTGCAATTTATTTTTTAATTTGTTCTCGAATTTTTCTAGAGGTGCACGACGAGAGAGAGCGTCAGATTCAATTTTCTCTCGCTCTTTCATTTATTTTCCCCTGCCTTTTCCTCGATTGTCATGTACCTAATTTTCCCAATTACACACAGAAAAGAAACACTAAAAGGCTTTCCATTTCTAAAATTCAATTTACAATTTGTGTGTGTTTTTTTTAAATTTATTTATTTATTTATTTTTTTACTGGCATCACGTTTTTGTTTGCTATCGTTTTATTGTTGTCTCCCGCTAATCATTCGCTGCATTGTCACGATGAGCGACAAACACGAATAGTCGTCGTTGCTCTCCCACTCCTCCCTGCTCTGCCCCTCTCGCTCTCTCTCTCATACGCCCCCTAGCATACCTTTTCTGGGGGTATGATTACTATTTTGTGGAACAGAAGAACATCATTATATCATTATCATTATAATTCTATGATACTATGATATGCACAAGATTTCTGTCAAAAAACGATGATATTTCAAGGACATCTATCATAGAACTTGAATATTTTAAGGATGTCAGCCATATATCCAAGATACTTTTCAGGTTTCTGCCATGGAATATTGATATCTGATATATTTGTACCATAGAACACTGACATTTCACAGATCTCTGCCATAGAACTAATATACAATGATATTTCTCGCATAGACCTACAAAAATTCCAAAGATTTCTGCCATGGAATAATCATATTTCAGAGATCTGTGTCATAGAACTGTTTCAGACCCAGAACTAACCACCATATGCAAGATTTCTGACTGGATAATGATATTTCTAAAAAAAATAAACACTAAAGATGAAGCAATACCAGAGAGGGTATACGGAATGCGGTTAACCACAAATAAAATTAATTTGTTGGCAACATTTTCGGCATTTGCAATTCGATTTTACGCGCAGGGCAGGGGGGCAGGGGCTCAGGGGATTTGGGGAAAATGTGGGGGAGGAGAATCGCATTTGCATTGAAAGGATAGAGAGAGAGGGGGAGGGAGAGGGAGATACCGCCTCCTAACATGTGGTGGGAGGGAAACTTCGGTAGCTGCCCCGTCATGTGGCACCGGGCGGGGGCCCAATTAAATTTGTCACGTTTTGTTGCACACACCTCCCCCCTCCCCCCACGCCCCCCGCTCGTACTTTTGCATAAAGCCTGAATGCCCGACAGACGACGACTGATGTGGCCGCTAAAACGGGTTTAAACTGGCAAAAAACCGATTTTGTAATACGTCTTGAGCCGGTTTTGATCTGCCTCTAGAAATGAAATGGCATTGTAATACTAGGTGCACCTTCGAGATTTATTCCATGTGAATGGGGGAAGTCAATTCAATGAACCCGGGTCGCCTACAATATCTACGTATACCGATATATAATAAACGATACCTTGGTTAATGGGGGAATCTGTTAGAGATTCTCTAAGGCTTGTACATTTCCCTCCGAATGGGTTTCAATGTCAGTTCGCTTATGAGACATTTGTGCAGCGTATCAACGCGGGCCGAGCCACTCTTTCTTTCAATTGAAGTCGATGGAAGGGCGCAGATGTACACCCTTGTAGCCCCACATCGATCGGATCCGCCAATTCCAATTCCAGACTTTAAAATCTGTTTCGTGTTCTGTGAAGCCACAGATATCCACGCTATTTATCTGCCATTTTGAGGCACATTTTTTTGCGCCAACATTTAATTAAAATTATTGACCCAATACCCATCACACGACTCCCCGTGCAGGCCCGTCCCGGCCCGGCCACGGCCACGGCGCCCGCCGCACGCCACTCAATTACAGAGACAATATAATCCAAACAATTTGTGGAGCCCTCAGGCATTACGACAAACAGATTACAGATAACAGATTACAATTAAAAACATAGTTTTAATAGCTGTTGCGAGGAAATTCATAAACAAATAAAGCACCAATGCAAATGAGCGCGAGAATTAAATCTCATTTTGCGAGGCAAACAATAACAAAGCTCACACGATGGGCGGGGAGCGGAACCCCTATGTGGTATGATAGGATGTGGATAGGAGTATTACTTCTCCGTCGAACAGACCCCACAAAATCCGCTGTAAATTCACACACACACACACACACCGTCTAATGCGATTACCTGGAGGTGAAGAGAAGAGTACACATGCCAAAGTTCAGGGATGACAAAAACAAAAGCCGAATAGAAAAAGTGGCTGCTGCTGCCGCCCCCCCCCCGACCATGGAAATGGATAGACAAGCCTCCGACGGCACTGCCGCAGCCTCCAAGCCAAGTCGCTCTCGCATTACAATTTTGATACCCAGTGATGGCCAGGGTATATCACATTTGTGACAGCAGATGAATTAGCATGAATTAGTTTTCCGAAAGAACTTCGGTGCAGTTTTCTCTCCATCAAGTTTTAGAAATTCGCGCCATTCTGAAAGCTAATGGAAAAAAAAACTAATAGTCTAGGTAAAAATTAATACATTTTAGCTATTATTCTTCCTGAAATTTGTAGCCTAAAATCTTCTGGAAACTTTATTCTTAAATGAAGATGAATCATGGCATAAGCGGCTTGATTCTGATTAATTCTTGATTGATATTTTACGATTTAGTGTTAAATAGCTTGAAGAAGGTCTTCCTGGTATTCGCACTTTTCGTAGAAAACTTTTTTTCGGCCATTATATTATCTTTTTTCCGCTGAATCATCGATAACCTGTCGGGTATCAAAATCCCTCGGGACGAATGTCAATTCGCTTATCTCATTCCACTGGAGTATTAAGGTTTTTACCAGAACTCAAGTGCCATCGAATGAAATGTATCGATAACTTATCTTGTATGCTCTTCCCCCTGATTGATGCCAAAAAGTCCCTCGGGGCGAATGCCAATTCGTTTGTGAATGGCCTTTTGAGTGGGTGTCCCCTTGGTCGTCACTTGCTTTTGTGTTCTTTTTTGTGTTTTTGTGTGTTTTCTCCGAGTCAAAAGCCAGCGCAGCGCTAAGCCAATTAACTTTGCAAACTTATTCCGTGTGAAATTATTTACTTGCTTTTCTAATGTATGCCCCTGTCTACCGCTTTTTCGTTGATAGAGAGACAGACAGAGAGAGACTGAGAGCGTAATAGAAATAGGGAAAATGTGTGAGGGAGAGGCACACTCACACACACAAACAAATTAAACCGTTGAATTTTTACGAGCATGCTCATTTATTAAAAAACAAAAAAAAAAAAAACGCAAGCTAATTTCATGCACTTCCGTTTGCTGATTTACATTCAAGTTGTTCTCCCTCACACTCTCTAAATGGCCTGCCCTCGAGAACAACGAGATTGCGCCAGAGATGCATTTGAAAAAGCTTTTTCGAAGGAGGCTAGGCCATGGGTAAAGCAAGTTTTAGATACAAATCTGAGTTTTAATACACAACCAATTCCCTTTGGCAACTAATATTCGAATCCTCCAGCTGAATCCACATGGGGCTTCCTCTCTTTTCTTTCTTGGCGGAGATTCTTATGTCTTAGAAGTCCGCCGCCAGTCTCGAGTCGAGTTTCAAGTCCATTTTTTAGACCTAATTTCAAGCTTCAACTCCTTTCGTGACTGCCACGTTCTCGCTGTCTTTTGTGGGGGTACAAGTTTTTCTGGATAATAAATTGCTTAACTTTTTGGGTAAACAGAAGCGTAGCACCTTTTGGCTTTTTGGCTTTCAAATTGCCGTAGGCTCTTCACGTGCTTAAGAAAGGGGTAGTGCTTAAGCGAGTGGGAAAAGGCGGAAAAGAGCGACAAAGAGCGGAAAAGTGCGGTCCAGTGAGGAGAAGAAAGAGAGCATCTTATGGAACTGATTTGCGTTGAGGAGTTTTCATGTCTCTAAAAAGTAATTGCTTCGACTCGCGAGTTGACTGTACCAAAAAAAGGGAGCTTGTTCATTTAGCGAACTAGTTCGCACCTGAACATATGTTAATCTCACTTTCGTATTGTTTTTCTAATCCTGTGATATACTTTCGATGCATATTTTCTTTGTTTAGCTGCTGAATTGTTGCTCTGCTTATCAGAGATTCCATTTGGCAACTAACGAAGGGAAATTGTTATCGATAAAACCAAGAACGAAGCTTTACCACGCCAAAGACAATTGAATGATTTTCGTTTGTCCATTCGAGGACAAAAATTACCCATTTTTTGCGAAGTGTGACTGTAATTTGTTTGGAACTAGTTCATTTTGATTGATTCATTTGTCACATTTATTCCCCGTGTCAATTACCGTTCATTTGTTCATTTCCTTTCGAGCGAATCACTTTGCCCCAAGAGTGAATGATGGCTCTCCTTTGCAACGGTAATCGATTCCTTCTCTTGGCCTGGTGTTTCGTTCCTGTTCCGCTTGCCCTCTCCTTTTCTCTCTCTCTCCCTGTCTCTGTGTGTTCCTGTTCCCCGTTCCGTTTCGTCCATCTTTTGTGTTGTTCCCATTTCCGTTTGGCATCCGTCATGCCAGGCGTAGTATAATTTATGAACCAACAAAATTGCAATGCAAAGCAGCCTCTTTATATGAAAAACACGCCCCATGCTCATGCCTCATGCCTCATGCCTTCTTCTTCTTCTTTCGTTTACTTTCAGGTGAGTTGCAACTTGAATGGAAATGCTATCCAAAGATACAACAACGACAAGTAATGGTTTCTGGTCCTGGTCTTCGAAACGCGAATCCGACTGCGGGGCCTCGTGTTTAGTGCAATATCATGGGACAGAACAGACGAAACTTTCTCTCCGAGGATAAGAGGTACGAGTGGATGGATGAAACGGGATGAAGTGCCACTGACAGTTCGAGAAAAAAAAGACGAACATAAGGTGCTAAAGGGAATGGTCCGTATTGCTGTGGCGAAGAGGGGGAGGGGGATCTATCTGCTATTTCTTGGCCAAAGTTTTGTGGCCCGTGTCCGGATGAAATGGTGGCATGCCCCAATGCTTTCAATTATCATGTCCTGCCCATGTCCATGTACTGCGCCTGTCCCATAGGCAAATGTCCTTGGCGTAACTTTTTACGCATATTTCCCAAGTAAATCGGACGGAAACAAAACCTTTTAACGGAAATAGAGATATTCTTTTGAAATTCCATGCAAAAACCACGTTCAAAAAAATTAATATTATTTTTGAAAAACAAGCTCCTTCCCATATTCATGAATTTTTCGGAATATTCCGTTTATAGGATAAATTGGGGGTTCTATTATTATTATTACTGTGGATTTTATATATCATATTTTCTATAACTTTCCCAGAATATTATTATAAAACTTTTGGGGAGGAAAAGGACGGATCATTACTTTCTTAAGTCCTTCCCAGATTATCCAAAGATGAATTCAAACTTTTAAGAGCCACAAAAAAGATTAGAAGAAAGTATGAGGCAAATTTTGGCATTGATTTGTTGTAAAAATTGCCCATAAACGAAAGGAGCGATTTTTAATTATGAAATCTTTGGGTTTATCGAAGGAAAATGTTCCAATATTGTAGGTAAAAATACAATCAGTCGGTTTAATATAGGAAATGTGTGAGGTTGTGTTTTGTACGAGAACGAATCAGCCGCGAATGAATTATGGCACCGCCGCCTTACCCTTGGATTAGGGTATCCCACAGTGGGATGTCGTATGTGAATCGAATTGTACGAGTATTTCAGCTGCCGAAGGCAGTTTTGGTTTGGGTTTTTCGGGCTGTGGCCGTGCCGGAGGCCCCAGGAGCGATTGTAAGTAATCATTGTTCAATACCGGAAACTATTCAATTTCCGCATGACATGAAGCGTGTACAAAACAGACCAGACCAGACCAGAGCGCACACAAGAGAAGAGTGGATTGAAGTGAATGGTTTTGGGTGGCTGTGGCAAGAGCTGGAAAAAGCGAAATAGAATCAACACGGCACAACAGACACACGGCCACGACTGAAGCGATGACAGCATACACGGGGATTGGAGAACGGAGAGAAGTAAACCGTAAACCAGAATAGAGACAGAACAGAGATCCAGAGACAGCCACTGATGCACTCCCCCTGCGGCTGGGGCTTCCTGCTGGCTGCTGGAGTCACAAAATGCAGGTGGAATTGAAATTGAAATCGAAACTGTGGACTGAGATTCGTGTTTAGGTATTGGAGACGCTTAAATCGAAGGTTATTCAAAGTTTTAAACCCTTTGAGTGGAAGAATATTTAAGTATTTCCAATCATGGATTGGTAGAGAGAGAGAGAGACGTGTTGCGCACTCTTTGAACAATTTCCTCAAGTTTTAATCCCAATTTGTTGTCCTCAAAATGCAATGAAATGTTTTTCTAATCTTTGACAAAATACAAAAAATTTGATAGGAAAAAAAGCAAACAAGTTTCGAGGGCCTCCCGAGGGAATGGCCGGGGTGCATTCTAGTGTCCTCCACAGCTTCCGTTTCGTTGAGCTGCTTTTCCTTCGGTCCTCTCAGATTTTCCCAGAGTTGGCTTGCTTTGAGCTGCTTTTCCTAGAGCACTCACCCCCCTCCCTTTGCCCTGAACTGATTTTCCCTCAGAGCTAGAGCCCCGGTCTGTTCCTAGAACTGCCTTTTCTCCGAACGGAGCTGCTTTTAACCTTGAGCGCTCCTTGCTTTCCTACGAGTCCTTGGAACGTTGTTATATATATGTATTTTTTTTTTTGGTTTTTCTTGATATTTGGTTTACTCGGTGTCACTCGTTGGTCCTCTGGTTGTGTATATTTTTCCTTCCACCTGCAAAGCTGATTGTGTCTTGCACTGCACGGCCCAAGGACCGGCTCCTCCTGGATGCTCAAGGATGCCGTGTGGAGAGACAGAGCTAATTCTGTTGTTGTCGGAAGTTGCTTGCGGAATGCGCAAGGGGGAAGGGTGGGGATGGATGGGATTTTGGTACCTGTTACGCTTCGTTAACTATGCGATGGCATAAAAAGCTTTTGGCTATCAATCAATTGTCCTTAATTTAATTATTTAGCACACCTTTTCGCTATTTATCCTTTGGCGGCGGACCTTGAAGACTTGCGGTCTTGCGGTTGCTGGAGATTTCAGGCCATAAGCGATTCAACATCGCCTCAACACAATCGCGCAATACTCGGCCATAGATCATGAGGGGATTTGCTATTTGCAGGACCCAATATCCTGCGCCAGGAATGGAATGGCGAAACCATTTGGGCAATCGTTTGTTTTATGACTTTTTCTAATTGCTTGCTGCGGGTCTCTCTATCGCTCTCTCCCTCTGTCTATCTTGACCAGAAGGAGTCCTTAAATTTACCGCACACTACTCCTTCATCCAGCTGACTGTTCCTGCTCCTGCCCCCGTCCTGTCTGTAACCGGAAGGAAGCCGTCCTTTATTTATTGCCCCTCTCAGACAGCCCAGGACTCCCACTCTATTGGTTGCTCTTCTTTGCAGTTTCTCCTTGGGGGCTACCACTTTATTCTCGATATACTCGAGTTCGATAGCGAAATAAAAAAACGAACAGAAAGCAATGGGAAATTGCCATCGATAGGATAAGATAAGTCCATGGGGGAAATAGTGGAAAGGGAACAGGATAGGGGAAGGAAATGGGAATAGGAAGTATGGAAAATGGTCAGTCCTCAATAGAGGAACAGTGGAAGGTCAATTGGAACAAGGGAATATGAGGGGAATACGGATTTATGGTAATGGGTCGAACAATGGAATTTCACTTTAAAATGGAATATGAGGAAGTAGAATATCGGAGCCATAGAGCCAGAAATGGGACATTTCCATCCAGTAAAGTGCATTGCGAAATGCTGGAAAGGAAACACGAAATGAGAAAAAAGATTATAGGCGGAGAATCAGTGGAATATAATAGTAGTATAGGAACGGTGGAAACGAAACAATAAACCATTAAGTAATAAAAAGCTAACGGAGACCATGCTGAACGATGATCAAGTAATATCGATCTATGAAAACAAACCATTGGTCGGGGAATTACCCGAAAAACAAGAGTTCAGGGCTCGATGAATCCTTTGACGCATACCGAATCAATATAAAGAAATGGAATATCGAGGAACAAAGGAAGAGAATTATCAAAGAAGAACATACAAACCAGTATATATCTTCAATAACCGTACCAATCTATACTCAATGCATAATTTATTTGATAAGAATTCTACTACATCTGTCTATAAGACATAAGATACCCACACTATACCTATTCCTTAGTCCGAAATCATTCCTAGTCTTCTCTTTCATTGAATTTTCTATACTCTTAAGAGTCTTGGGCTTAAGATTCCTGGTCTTTCTAGCCTGTTGGAATGTATTCTTTCAACGGAATACTTATCAACACTGATTAAGGGGATCCATGGCCGCTCCAGAGAGATATAACGAGTTAGAGTGTGTTGAGGGAATAAATACATCAAAATAAAAGACAAAAACTGTCTGTAAAGAAGGAGGAGCTTACACGCCAATCTGTTTCATCGTTTTCCTGCTCCCTGCTCCCTGCTCCCTGCCCACTCACATTTTTTTTATGTATTTTTTTTTTTTTGGCTACGACTCAAACTTTAGTGAAGTTCTTAAAATCTGTCTGGCGGACGCAGCTGAGTTTTCCCATTGAATGCCAAAGGAAATGGCTTTCCAGAATAGGAAATAGAGAGAGACAGAGAGAGAGAGGAGGACCAGCAGCAGCAGCTGCGACCATAGAATAGAGAAAACTCATTGTCATAAAAAAAGAAGCGAAATGAAATGAATCATAAATATGTGATGAGTGAGAGAAAAGACCTAGACATGTGTACATTCCGATAGATAGACTTGTAAAGTGTCTGCGGGCTGCGGGTTGCGGATTGCGGGTTGCCGGTGGGACGGGGTGGGGTCCATCCGAGTGGTTCTGGCTGTTAAGTGAAGTCAACTTCTTCATAACTTTTTGGCCACAAAACTATTTCCACTGTATTTAGGATTCATTTATGTCCATCTCCATTTTGGACAGCAGCTGCCGCTGCCACTGCCACTGCCACTGCCACTGCCGCTGGAATGGAGGATGCTACTCCCTCCCAGATAACCATCAACAACAAAAGGTCAAAGGAGAGCGAGTCAGTGAAAGGAAGAACAGCAGATGACATTGCCATTTCTTCAACCCAAAACTTGAGTACAGCAACTGCTCTCAAAATACAATACCCTATAGTTGTGGGGGGTTTATTTTGTTGGGGAAAAACAAAGAGTTTCTTGAACATCTATTGGGATTCTGCTCTAGCATCCACAACTTTCAAAATCCTATTTGATAGAATTATTTGAATATATTCTAGTGTTCCCCGCCGATCTGTTTCAATATTATTCAAAGCGTCCACTAATCATATCCGAAAGGAAAGAAAAATATTCTTTTACAACACTATTATATATCTTTTATATCCCAAACAAAGTAAAACAAATAAAAATTAAAAAAGAAATAATAATTAATTTAAGAAAACCCAAAAATGTTCTTCAATAGCTCCCACAAAATTTGTGGATATTTTTAGATTATTTTTAGAATGTAGATACATTTATACCGCTCTATCAAAATACCTACATATTCAACTGTGCATCGACAAAAACGTTTCCACTAAATGTGCCACATTTGACAGAATTTGGCAGGGTATCCCCACAGTCGCCTGTATGGGCTCTCTTTCCAATTGAGTTTTCAGAGGCGGGAAATGAAGAAGGAAATGGGAAGCAAAAGTGTTTGCATCTGGCTTTGTGGTTGACCAGGCGGGGGAGGGCGGTGGGGGGCGGGTGCGACCCACAGTTGAAACTGTTTAATTTTTAGTTTGTGTTGCATAATTTTAGGCACCCAATGTACAAAAACCCCAAGAAAGCAAAGCCGAAACCCAGGAGCAAGAAAATGGGGGGTGGCGCGTGGCAAGAAAAGGTTCGAATTTTTATGCTGACTAGTGGGGTGAAAATGTTGAGGAAAAACGCTTACCCGACAACTGGCTTACCGATAAATGGTTGTGTGGAATGATGGTATGCTGTGGAATGATGATGGCCCTTGATGACATGACCCTGACAATGATAATGTCGCCCGTGGGGGTGTTCGTTTGTTCGCCTGGAGCCGTAGGTGATGCCATAAAGAGAGCCAAAGTTGAGGCTGCTCAATCAAGTGATTGACAGGACAACAAACCAAACGTTTCAGGGGTGCGCCAAGAGTGCGATACCCTTCAAAAAAAATATAATAATAATGAAAAGAACAAGGCTTGAGGCTTGAGTGGAGTCAAAAAAAACCAAAACAAACAAACAGACCTTGTAAAGAACTCATGGCAGGGGTAGCCCCGTGAAGAACAGATAGTATCCGATCCTGAAAATTCCCTGGAAATATAATAAATAATAAGTAATACAATTAACGTTCAAAAATATACCGAGAGTTATCCGAGAGTTGGACATTTTTTTTGGTATTTTTTTTGTAGATACAACTTTTATCATGAATCCTTTTTCTTATAGAAGATAAAGGAATATATGGCATTAAAAATACCAAATATACAAACAAAATACCAAACCAAATAAATAAAAAAAAGTACCAAATATACCAAGAGTACTAAATATACAAAATATACTTAAAATACTAAATATACTAAAAAATACTAAATATACCAAATATACTAAAAAATACCAAGTATACAAAAAGTGCTTACATACCAAAAATACTAAAAATACCAAATATATAAAAAGTACGAAATAGGCAAAATATACAAAAAAAGTACAAAAAAATATATACAAAAATACTAAATATACCAAAAATACCGAATATACCAAATATATGAAAAATACGAAATATACTAAAAAATGCCATACCATTTCCATAATATGAAATACCGAAAAATGTGCCTTCAAAGATTTTAAGAGGTTCCCAAATGATATTGCCAATTGGTAAAATTAGTTTTCAGGAAATTTAGAAAATGAAATAGGGACCGGACCTTTTTTTTTACTGATTCTTTATTATAATTTATTATTCATTGTTGACCTCGAAGGACCTCTCCATGGAAATTCCTATACATACCGTCCCCAGCCCTAATTTCTCTGTCCCATATTTGAGTATTCGTTTGATGGGCATGTCTATGGATGCATCGTTGCCCTTGTATCCTATCACAATATTTGTTCTTGTGAAATTTTGGTGTTTTTTTTGGCCGGCTGCAGAGGAGGAACTCAATCAAAAATACTATTCGGGCTTGAAGGAGAAATTGATACGCTCTCGGGCGATGTTTGTTGAAACTCATCAAATATGCCAGCCAGGCATCTCAGGCATTGGCCGAGTCACTGGCTCGTTGTCCGTCCCCCCTTTGGGACGGACTAGTATGACCTGACAGAATTACGTCAATCTTGTGGCATTATCGTATCTCTAGCCATCTCTCTCTCTCTCACTCTCGCTCTCTGGCTCTCTGTCGTAATCCGAGCAACCTTTCGTTGAAGCATTGGCATTTGTGTGGCTGCCACAAGTTGGCTAAACCATTTGACAAGTCTGTGGATTTCTGGTTATGGCATTTTGACCTACCATTTCGGCATTCCCTCTCTGTCTCTCTCTCTCTCTCTGACGAACCGCAAGGATACCTCCGTCCACCGTCAAAGGATATCATCATCCACCGAAGCGACGACTGTTTGGGAGCCAAGAGGTCAAAGATTCAACACATAATTCAATAAGATATTCAATGAGAGGATTCCTGTTGTGGTGGCTCTGGGGCTCGCTTGATTATGGAACGTGTGTTGGGGCAGAGGGCAGGAGGCAGGAGAGGACGTAAGTGCAATTACATAGCAGATTTATTCATTACGACTTTTGGGACTCGCAATTAGAATTATTTGTTATGCAAATGCCGAATGCAAGTGAAACAGGAAGGAAGGAAGCGCCTGCTGCCCCATAAATCATATTCTCATGGCGCCCCCACACCCTCCACAAGAGCGAGAGAGAGAGAGAGAGATTTGCATAAACTACTGACACCCCATCTCTCTCTCTCCCCTTCTCACTCTTTCTATTAAGAGGAGAAAGAAACCTTTGAGTATTTTCAAGCGTGAAATGCCAATACGATGACATTTTCACTTTTCCGAAGGGACCTCGAAACAGGGCATGCATAAAGGACATTCCACAAATTTATGTATATATATATATTAGCTTGAAACTAATTTCAACACTAGTCCAGTGGTCTTTTTTTTAAACATCCGAATGTAGAGAATGAAGGGAGAAAGTGTGGTGGCATCCCAGTGAAAGTGTGACCATACTATGGACTTGGAGAGCATCCGGTGCTTCACGGCATCTACGGCAATGTCTACGATTAAGGTGTTCTACAGACAGACCAAAATACACTGCGAATAATTTTGGGAACATGTAATTTATTTCCTGTGATTTCCGTTCGAAATAAAGTTGGCTATGACCACTCCTTGGTTGTCTATTGTTTCGTAATTAAATTAATCGATTACCCCATAAAAATCAGCAATTAAAAAGTATATTTTCGAAATATAATTACGTCTAAAAACGCCCCATTAATTATTCAACATTTTTAATCATTTAAAAAGCGGAAAGCAGCCGACAACGAGACGTAATTATTGGCCTTCAAATCCAGTCGGAGCAAAATAATTCAATTAAAATATTTAATTCGCAAACGAAAAATGATGACCGAGTCATTATTTCAATTGAATTGTCATTTACGTATTGATATTTTTTGTTGTTATTCTTTTTTTGTTGCTTTTTCCTGAAAATGCAATCATTACTCATCCCCCAATCAATACGGGGAAAAAAAAGGGCAAATTAACAATTAAAATGAAAGGTGGAAATAGATGAAGGAGCAGGGAAATGGTTAGGAGAACTCAGCGAAGCGAGAACTGTGATAAAATTGTTCACATATCAAATGCAAATAAACGAAAGGCAAAGCCAAAGGCATACCGGATACGATGAACAAAAAAATAAACCCTGAGAGATTGGATTGCCACCTGCATGTCCTGCAACAGCACACCACAGCATTCCAGCAAGGAAAACCGCAACATAAACCAGAGATATTTTCAGTGTTTACTTTTTTTTTTTTTTGGCAGAATGCCGTTTGGGAACAGTGCAGAACCGAAGGGTTTTATACCCTTTGAAAGGGGTTTGTTCTGGCAGTTTCCCATAAGCGAATGGCTACAGGCACTATTTTGAGGGCATTCGCCATAACCGAAGCACAGAATACAGTTTGAGGGCTGTAAAGTAGTTTTGCTGCACAAATTACCCCTAAACGAATGGCTACAGGCACCATTTCGCGATCATTCTACCCAGTAGCAATGAAAACCGAAGAGTCTGCAGACAAGAGACTTTGAACCGAGCCATAAAAAGACATATCTGGGGGCTGTAAAGTAGTTTTGCTTTACAAATTACCCCTAAACGAATGGCTACAGGCGGCCATTTCAGCCACGACCAAGGCAAATCGCAGAGTCTGCAGACAAGAGACTTTGAAAGACATATCTGTCTATATCTCATGAACAATTGTTTTCGTTTCGAATTTCCCAGACCAATGGTGGCTTTGCACACTCTTTTTTTGCCATAGAGTATGCTCGAAGCCAATACAAAGGAAGGCAATCAATTGTCAGGTAAATAACAAATGCATCAGACCTGCAGCCATGATGTACATAGATATCAATTAAGTGAAGTGGGCAACAGGTTTTGCCAGCAGGGAGGGGGGGGGGGGATGGGGCTTATGGATCGTATGAGTCATATTCTCGGGGGCCCTGATGGCAGACGAGATTCGATTTCTCTGCCTTGCGCCTTCCGCCTGGTGGCGCATTTAATGTGCGTTAACTTCATTCTGGTTATTGAATTTAGAGCTCCTTCCATTTACTGGAAGCGCGGCTCTGTCTCTCATAAATTAACTTTGACTTTGACAGCATAAAAGACATTACGCATACGACCCATCAACCGGTGGAGGAGCAACCAGGCAGCAGCCAGGGCCAGAGCCAGAGCCACAGCCAGGGAGCAGCACCCAGCAAGCAGTTTAAAATCTATTTTTAAAGAAGGTCAAAGGCCGCTCGAAAGGCAAGGACAAGGCGTGAATTATTCCCTGTAAAAAAAGCAACAAATTTCATGAATTTTAAATTGTTTGATGCTCACACGGAAACTACGAAGCCAGAAGGGAGAGGAGGGACCTAAATATTTCGAATATTTCATATGAATAAAAGGATTTTTATCAAAACATAAACAGTGGCAAAAGTCGCGTAAATTTTCCACAAAAAGCTTTGGCGTTAAAAAAATATCTTAACCTTGCAATCCACACCGAAACCGATATCCTTTTGTTGCTCATTTTGCTGTGTGTTTTCAATTTATACGATATCCCCGATATCCTCGATATTAACGCGCTTTAATGGCCCTCGAGCCGCCGCTGCACAGATGCCAAGGTCTAGAAAATGAATATAGAATAAAACATATTTTTTTGTAATTTTTTTATTTATGACGGGGCATAAAAAGTAAACCCAAAAAAAAAAACGAGGAAAAAAAAGTAGAAGCAACAAAAAATAATAATAATAATACAACGTAAAAAGTTTTATGCCTCGACGGGCAGAAAAATGAAAAATTGGTTTTACACGCCATTCTCAGAGATCCAATGGGGCTGATGCGGCGATGAGGATAATAATAATAATAATCATAATAAGGATGATAATCATGAGGCCGAGGAGGGGGTATGGATGAGGGTCAGATGATGGGGGCAGGCGGCAGATGTGTGTTTTGTCTGGGTATTTGGCCTGGGAAATACTCCAAACAATGTCCCATGAATTATGATTATTGGACGGCCATTTTGCGATAATGTCACACGCAGAGAGACACGCACACACACACACACACACGCACACACATGCAAATGGCAATTCAATCGATGCTCCCCCCCCCAGACCACAGATTTGGCAATTGAATGGCGCAGATTTAATGCTCCAAAATTTTGTTGGTTAACTGCCATCGTGCCATCGAACCGAATTGATTGCCACACATGCCACATTATGTGGCAGGGTAGGGTAGCCGAAGGCATAGGAATAGGAATAGGGGGGGGAATAGGAGGGAAATTGTAATGCTAAACCACGCTGTGAAAGAGAGATCTCGCCTTCGAGCACTTCTTGGAAAACACTTTCTCTCTCCATTAAACATCTCTCCAATTCCAATTCCCATGGCTGGCCATAGCCTCTGCTGTTTTATGGATAGAAGAATACCCGTTCAAGGCTTTATAAAGAAACATTTCTGCAACTCTTAAGGATTCCCCAAAGAGCCCTTCGAAGTAGATCTCTGTTGAATAAGATCAGCTTTTTGTCCCATACCATAAAAGACCAATCAAAAGGGAATGATTTACCCAATCAAACGGACAAACAGCGAAAGATTTCCATAACCATTTAACCCCAATCTTTGGAATCTGCAACTGCATCTGGATTTGCATAATTGCATTGTTTGCTGATCGCCGGCGATGGCGCATCGGATCAAGTGGCACACAATACCGAACAAAGTACAACGATCTGTCTGGTATCTGTTCTTACCCCTTGGATCTGCTACGAAGATTATCAGATTGGCAAACAAACAAAAATAAACCTCAAAAAAGTGAGAGAACAATTAGCACACATCGAAAGGGGGAAGGTGGAGCCCGAGAGAGAGAGAAGCGCGAATGAGACCTTGATTTCGTTTTGGGGTCGCTCTTAATTGCTTTGCCCAGCCCCGGGCCCCTGTGTTTGTGTGGATGCTGATTGCGCTGCTCTGCAGCTGGTAATTAGATCTGTGTGGTGGAGCACAGAGCCCAAGACCGGGATACGCTCGAGCGGTGGCACTGCGTTTAACGAACTGGCTTATGGCTCGGCCCCAGAAGTGGGGCCCCTTGAAGCACCCACCAGCAGCAGGAGCAGCACCAGTCATAACCATAATCGCAATCATGAGCACAATTTCATTTAATTTCCACACACATTTCTCTGGCGGGGTGTGCGCGGAGTTTTTGCCCGTTTTTCGAGTGCGTTTAATGAGGCCAATAAAGTGGAAACCGAATACCCTTGGCCATAGCACCTCCCCTAACGATTCCCATTGCATAATAATTGATTTTTATTGGATGATACCGCGAATGGCTATAAATGCCCCAAATAGGAGTTTATTTATTCGGAATTTTCTACTTTTTAAAAACTTCTAAGAGGCAATCTTTCGTGAATATCGATGGTGTTGCCATGCCTTAAAGGAAAAGTCTAGACATTTGTGAGTCGAGTTGCAGGTTCGGGGGATAAAACACCCAGGGAATGGACACATCGTTACCTGTAGGATTGTTTATTAATATAATGTTTATTGGTATTTGGTCAAGGGTTTTCTGGGGCTCTTGACGGCGACTTTCGCGAGGGACAACTGACGAGACGACGGCTACCCTCTCGGGTGCTTGACGATTCCCCTCTCGGGCGTACTTCCGGGACTATATTGGTTAAGTGTTCCTCCAGCGATCTCCGCTCACACCCGAGCACTCATAAATTGTCCTCTTTATTAATGAATTATTTATTTATTATTCAGAAATAGTTATGGCCAATGCCACTAGGCCTTCAGGCTGTTGATAACGTTCGAAAAAGTGTCAAAATCCTTGCCATCAGATCTGTTTGGAAGCAATCGAATGATTGGGGACTTATGGGGGACTTAAGGGCCATTTTTTGAAGAAAGGTTTGTGCAGAGGATCCCATGTATTTATTTGTTTTTTGATGGCTCTTGTGTCCTTTTTTTTTATATATCTTCACCGCATCGGACACACATTTACAAAGGTATACCTTGGACCCGTTTTAATCAATCTTAATTCATTATTTAATTTCTATTAAATCCATTTGCAAATTCCTTGTCTTTTTTTTATTTTCTTGGTTTAATTTTTATTTAATTTTTTTGGTTTTCGGTTTTACTGCCGCCGCTCTCTGGCTTTTAGCCTCGATTCTCGGAGTCTTGTATTTTTCATGTTTATGGCCGTGGCAGAATCCCCCCCCCCACACCCCTCCGCCTCTCCCTTGTGGCCTCTCCGCCCATTATGGTCTGCCGCTTGTGTGTGTGTGTGTGTGTGTGTGTGTGTGTGGAGGCGTGGCCAGGGGTTTAGTGCTTTTTGTTGTAAAGAGTTTTTATTTTATTTTATTTCCATTTTCTTAACATTTTCCCCGTTCCTTTTTTTTCAAGCCCATAAATTTAATGTGTGTGTGTGTGAGTGTGTGTGGGTGTGTGTGTGTGTGTGTGTCTGTGGCAGAATGTAAGCCAAGGAAAAGAACGATAGGGAAGCGAGGAAAGCGGTAAAAAGTGCACTGCAGTGGGAGCCACCTCTAATGGCATCTCGTTCAAAGGCCAAATGTTCGAGTATTTTACGACTGGGGGGGAGGCTCCTCCTCAGAGCGGAACTAGTTCCGAAAATCAGGCATTTCTCTGGTTTATAAATGATTCAAATAAATCGAACTCCATTTAATTGAAAGGCTTGATATAGAGATAACCCTCTACCCCACTCCTTTACACAATATATATATATCTAATTATCTGTAGTATTCATGAGTGCACATCAAAAAGGGAACAGATGTTACAAATAATTGTATTTTTCTTGCAATTCTCCTGCGGAGTGTCCTTAATTTAACTGCATTTGCCAGCCGGCACCGCACCCCAACAGCAGAGGGTCATTGTGCACTGTCCACAGTCCATAGTCCCCTGTCCACTTGCGTTATTAAATGGATTAATGCGCTCCGCACCTCTCCGCCCCCGACCGTTCCAAGGGAAACTCAAGTCTAGGGACTCCTCTTTGCTCTGTGTATTACGAGCCACTGCAGTGGGAATTCAAGGAATATTAATGGCGCACAGGACAGAAGGCAGCACTTGCTGCGTCTCTTTAAAGTCAACTCCAGAACAAAAAGCTGCAAATGAACGAGCTTCAGAGAAAACTCAATCTAAAGTGTGTTTCCAAGGGGTATCCCCCCCTCTATATACGATCAGAATACAACAGTAATACCCAGCATCGATACACCCTGTAGGAGATGGCAATAGTAGCAATATATCGGGTGTGAAATATCGATGGGGAAAGCAGAGAGTGCCGATTGAATCAGACGTACTTTGGGAATGATTACAAGAAAGAGGGGTCCCCACTCTAGACGGCCTGCAGGTACTCGACAAAAGCATTTCGATTCGAGAAAACCAAGGATGATCTCTTAGATCTTTCCGGTTTCTAATTCCACACAAGAATATTCTACCGCCTTGTATCGCCGCGGCCCTTGCCGCTACTCTGCAAAAAACCATAGCATACTTAGTGGGCGTCGGGGGAGGGGGAGGCGGGTGGCTGGTCTTCTTCCTCTTCCTCTGTTCTTTCTGTTTGTAATTTGTAATTGCCTTTTCCTTTTCATAATCACTGCGACCAAAAGCATTTTTCTAATTAACTCTTCTTTATTTTTTTATTTTTATTTCTCTTTTTAACCATTTTCTCTCTCTCTCTCCCTTGTGTGTGTGTGTGTGCCCCGAAGAAATCACGCACAAAGGCGTCAATGGGGGCGTGATGCTGTTAGGGGCCAGGCGGGGGATTTTTCATTGTTGTCCTGAGCGCTTTACGCCTTCAAAATATCCTTCAACACTTTTCCTATTTTACCTACCCCTCCTCCCTCCCTCCCTCCCCCCTCGGGGGACACAATAAAACTTGTTGTTGGCTTTCTAATAACAGCAGGGACAAGAGATGGAACGAAAAAGCAGAGGAAGGTAACGATGTCAGGAGACAAACAAAACAAAGCAAAACAAAAAAGAAGCAACACAGCTACAGAAACGAGCCACAGAGGAAATAATACAAAAATCAACAAAACAACAAAGGACGGCTAATACCCTAACCGATTGATCGTTTAGCCCCACACTTCTTTTTCCCACTTTTAAAAGATGTACAGCTCCGCCTTAAGACATGCCCTTGCCCAAGCCAAAAGAGTCTCCCCTATCGCCCTTGGAAAAAACTTGAAGTAGTGCCCAATTATTAAGGGAAAAACTACACATTATTGGGCATTAAATTTCATAATTAATTTGTGGGTAAATCACTTGAATTAGTGCGGAATTCAAACGGAAATAAACGCAGAATTAAAACGAATTAGGGGTTGTGCTAAGGGGAGGATTAGTGAAGATTTTTCTTCGAATTTGTTCGCTTAATTAAAGGCGTGAAAATCTTTTGAATTTGGAAATCGGAATCAATCCGAATGGGGAAAATAAAGGACTTTTCCCATTGCAAAGAGTGTACATTTTGTTGTATATTTTCGGTGTCAACAGCAAAAAAAAAAGCCCATCAGCAACAGCTACAGAATTTCATCTCCTGCCCCAGCCCATGTCCCTGCCTCTGCCCCTGTCCCTGCCTCTGTCCCTGTCCCAGCCCCTGCCCCTGTCCCTGCCCTACTGCCTGTTGTCATATCCTTTCTGCCTGCTGCTTTTGGGCATTGTTACAGTTATTGTTGTCACTGTACTTTATTGTTTTACTTTCGGTGTTTTGTGTGTGTGCCTCTTCCCTCCCCTCGTCTCGTCTGGAGGCAGGAGCCACAGCAGTTGCCACCGACAAGTGCAAAAATGTTGCCTCTTGCTCTTGCTCGCCTACTTACTTACTTGCCTGCTTGCCAAGTTAGTTACTTACTTACTTAGTTGGGGTGGGCTTATGGCCAAATAAGTTATTGTTATGAAAATGCCGAGACAAAGACCTTATTTCGGGGGGCGTCTGATGAAATGCGGCGTGGGAATTAATTTATGACTGAAAGAAAGCGGAAGAAGCGACAGAAGAAGGTTGAAAGACATTAACAAAGTTGACAGGGAATTAGTGGCACGCATTTCTCAAGGCCTTTCTCTGTTGCTTCTTCCCCAAAAAAAAGATGACAGCAGAGAGAGGGAGAGGGGGGGAGGGGAGTGGCACTGTCAAAGAGTAAATCTGTAAAGTTTCACTGATTTATTGCGAGTAATTATGCGAAGATCGATTAGGACCGATCACCAGAGACCCTACAGGGTTGCTCTCGCTTTACCGTCATGCAGCAGCGCCCCTCTGCTTCTTATCGTCTACTTCTGAAGGAGAATATTCATATTCTGTGCCTGCGCTCGCCATCATAATAATTTCACAACATCCCTCAAGGATGGCCCTTCCACTTCCCTCCACACGCAATCCTGTCAAGGAGGAAGCCTCAGTGGCAGTCTCAGCGATGAACCAGCAAGAAACACTCCGGCTCCGGCTCGGGCGAATGAATCCTTTTGGCTGGCGGGCCAAAGGATTTTTAACCCAGTTACTTTTTCTAATTAGTCGCGTTGCCTTAGTCAATTTCTTTACAAATTTATGCCATTTAGTGGCCCAACAGCAGCAGCAGGAGCAGCCGCCGGGGGGTGGGGGGGTGGTGTGCTGGGGCGTATACTTAACACGTTTTTATGATACGCCTTTTCCTGCTGCGCTGCGTTTCGCTTCATTATACGTCCACCCATTAGCCGTTGAGGAAGTGGGGTATATTGGGGATAACTATGCCACAAAACCATTTGATCTTCGAGGGTAAACGACATCCCTGACCATCTTCTACAAGACCAGGGGATGGACCAGGGCTACCCATCTTTGATATCTGAGACTTTCACTAGAATCCGAATAAAATTGGAACGCTTTTGTCGTGGCACACATGGCATTAGCTCGAAAAAACTTTTTATTATTAATGATTCGACCTCGGAAGTTCTTGTCGTATTTTTGGCATATTTTCTGCCTTTTCGAGGGTATCTACGTGGTCCGCACGTATGACTTTCGAGTATTTCTTTGGCGTTTCCATTTACAGTCATAAATTAAACATAATTAAAATGTATATGGAACACACACACAGACACACACACGCACACACTAACTCTTGATTATTCCATACTACTATTTTTTTTTGTATTTTTTTGTATTCAATTTCCATTACATTCTGGGGGATTCTTGGCATAAATAAATGATGTGCATTAATTGTCATCAATTTGTTTCAGTATTTTCTATGTTTTTTCTATTATATGTTACAAACAGATACAGATACAGATCCAGATATATTCTTTTTTATTCGTTTTATTATTGTAGTCTTTACAGAAAATCTTTGGGATTAGTGGGAAAATATTTAATGTCTTTTGGGTGTACTCTCAGAAAAATGTATCCATTAAAAGTCGGTGGAAGGAACCTTAGATTCCTGCCGTCTTCAAGGGACACTGATTTGTACCGATGCACTATATGGTTTTCTTTGGGTCTGCTAATTATTTAAGGATTTCTTTTTAATATTTTCTAATATAATCTCTAAATTAAACACTTTTACACACGACACACGGCGGTGGCGCTCCACGAAACACAATTCCATTCATGTAAAAAACACTACAAATGGTTTGTTTGACAGACTTCCCAAAACTTAAGGAATCATAAAGGATACCTGTAAGAATTTTTTATCAGGTGATTTCAATTAATTCCATGAAGGACTGCGTTTGATTCGTCGAGCACCCCATCTTTTTGAAGAGTTTGATTTGAAAATTATCCTCAAAATGGTAACAAATCCTCCCCGAATAAAAGGAAAATATTTGAAATAAATCTTAAGAAATACTTCTTAGCAAAATAGGGTTTTCACTGAAAAAAAAAACGGGAAATATTTGAAATAAATCGTAAAAAATGTTCGTTCAAAATAGGGTTTCGAAGAATGGATTTCTTTTTCCCCAAGCAAATAATTTGTATGTCTTTATTTTTTTGTATGAAAGTTAATTAATATAATAATATAATATATAATTAATGATAATATCGGGCCTAAGATCGCTTTTCGATCCCTGTTCAAGGTTCCACCCTCCGGCCAAGGTATATCCCGTGTAAGGAAAAGGCAGGCGGGCGGACGTATGCTCGAAGTAACACCACATCGGACGGTGCCTCATATTGTTTGAAATATACTTTGGATTAGAGCTTTTTTGTTGGGTTCTCCATTGCCAAATTGTTGCGCATTGCATTGCGTGTGTGGGTGTGTGGGTGTTCCGTTCCGCCTGTTGCCGTTCCGTTTCGAACTCTCTCTTTCTCTCTCTCTCTCTGTCTCTCTGTCTCTCTCTGTCTGTCGTTCAATCAGCATCGCCGAAACGCTTAGGCGCTTAGGCGAAGAGCGCCTTCGTGCTTTCGTTCGTCACTCGTTCGTTTCGTGCTTTCGTCACTTGATGCGCTTCGTCGATGCGGCATCGTGGTTTGTCGCTGCTTGTCGTTCATCGCGTCTCTGTCTCCCCTTCCGTCACGACCCGACCCGATCCGACCCGTCCCATCCCATGCCATCCCATGCCGTCCCATGCCGTACCGGCCCGTTCCCATCTCTGTTCCGGCGGCACGGACGGGCTCTCGTGCTTGTGGCTCGGTCGTCGTTCTTTACCGTTTCGCCCCGTTTTCTGGCGCCCATTGGTGTTGCCTCAGTCGCCGCATTCGGTTCGCTGTCGGTTTCTGTCTCGTCCCGCGTCAGTCAGTGCGTGCACGCGCCTGTGTCGGGCCCCAGAAAAACAGGAGAAGAAAACAAAAACCCAACGAAAAATACAACAAAATACTATACACTCGCAAAAGAACGACAGAGCATCGCAAACGGAAGAGAAACCAACAAAAATTTGTATAAATACAAATGTGTCACAATGAAATAGTGGACGTTGCTTTTTCCTTTTTTTTTCTGTTTTTGTTTTTGTTTTTCAAAAACGAACGAACCAATTAAAGTTCTAATTACATTTTTTGTTGGGTTATGGCTCACTCTCCTCGCCTCGTGCAAGAAATTAATGGAAATTCCCTGCTCGGCTGTGTATTCGTATGTGCAACAGTTCCAAGTGCTTTCTGTGGGTGGTGGGCGGTGGGTGGTGGCATGGGAGGAAAGGATGGTTATCATTTATTTAGAGCTTTGCGCTGAAGAATCACAGATGCGAGAGATGCGAGAAAAACACTGCCCAAAAGAGATTAGAGGCGAAGTGCAAATGTGTGTTGGAGATGACCCCCTCCCCCCTCCTAGAAAGAATCTGCCAAGTGGCAGAGAACCTCAATGAAGAAAGTTAGAAGAGCGAGAGAGAGAGAGAGAGAGCATAGAGTGTCCTGGAGAGCATCTCATAGAGAATCGTAGTTAGAAGAGAGAAATATTGCGAATGAAATACCAGGCAGGCAGCAAAAACTGCATGCCTCCTGCAGCCTCTCTGTCGGGGGGGCGGTGAGGGGTGGTGGGGGGTGGGGGGTGGTGCAGGTGCAGTGCGTAGGTGGTGGTGCGGCGCCCAGAGGCTTCGACTGCTGCTGCTCCTCCAGCCAAGTGCCGCGACGCGCTTGACACGTTTTTCCCAGAGCCAACCGCCACACGCCACCCGCCACCCGCCAACCGCCCCCCCCCTCCTCCTTCTCAAAAACACACAGCATTCCCTGAGTGTATCTGTGTGTGTGTGTGTTTGTTTTTGTTCAGGTTATGTTTTATTTTCATTTTCATTTCGTGTTTCTGTTAATTGCCAACTACCGAGCCGAGCCGAGCCGAGTCGAGCTTGTCCTTGAGCCTATACTCCCACCCCACCCCACCGTCCCCCCTTCCACACACTGCCTTTCAATTTCCCTGCCCCTGAGTTTATATTTAAACGCATCTATCTTTCAATGAGCTTTACGCTAACTAGCGCCACAAGACACCAAAAATACAGCCATAAAAAAGTAGAGACAGACATGAAGAGAGAGAGTGGGACAGAGAGAGAGGCAATATTATACAACTGATACGATCGATATCTATGGCACGCAGATCTAGACAATGAATCAAAATGAATACAGTAGAACATTGCAAAAAGCAACCCTTGGAGGAAAAAGACTCGCAGATAAATACCTAGAAATTGTGCTTTTCCAAAGGAAGAAGGATTGAGAAATTGGGAGACCATTTAAGAGAAATTTTAAACCATTTTTAAGGTTATAAATTTCGATCAAAGTTGGTCCAAATTTTGAGCTAAAAGAATCAGAAAAATTCCAATGAAAAAGAGCTATGAATCCCCTATAAATTAATGGCGATGCCTGCGAGAGAAAAAAGGTGTATATATTTATAGATATATATCCATGGGATTGCCCAAGAGCATTCATTGTGCGCCCACTGTAAAAGATACATGCCCCTAGAAGATTCGCATTCGTATCTTCGAATCGTTTGGCTGGTGAATGGCGTGCGCTGTGAATGAATGAATTGATGTGAATTGAATTAAGTCAGCCGCCGACTGAATTCCTTGAGACAGAATAGATGCCATATCTTTGTATGGATCTCCGCCGAAAGGGGTATTCGATTGAGTGGTGGGGCCATTGAAATAAATTACCATTGAATGGCCGCTGAATGATGATCTCTTGCCAAATGCTAGCTGGCTTTGATTTTTTTGGGTCTAGTTCGGAATGAATTCCCTGAAGATGTCCAGGGGAAAAAAAACAACCTAAAATATTCCATAAATTCGTACAAACAAATAATATGATACTCCAGAGGGCATCATTATTTTGCAGGAAAATTTTCTGTGAATTTATTTCCCTCTTTGTTGTCCTCCGCTGCGTATACGCAATGTGTGTGCAATTTTCAAGGCAAGACATTCATTATCCGGGCTCTATGAAGTCGACCTTTCCCCTTGAGAGTGCTCTAATAAAATCTCATATTTCCGTGCCCCCTCCCCCGACTCTCGCCCTCTCTTTCTCTCTGTCGTGTGGCAGGCCGCCCCTCGCTCCTATTGATTATTCGGAATTTGAAGTGCAGTCGTGCGGCTGCTTGCCAACAATTGGAACATTTATAATATGCATGGAATACAGGACACACAGGAGAGCAGATCTACGGCAGTCATCCAAGAAGTTTGTTTCTTATTTTCATTTCCATTTCCATTTGTATTTCCTTTGTTTTGTGTGTGTTTTGAGGAATTTGTTGAACCTCTCGAGTGTTCGTGTGTGCGTGTGCGGATGTCCTTTTGGCTTTGCCAGAAACTTGGCCAACTTTTATATTGCTCGCTGGGAGGAGAAGCGCAGCAAAACATGATATAAGCAAATAAAATTCCATCAAGGGGTTTTGGGGGAGGGCCAAATGAGGGAAATACTTCAAAGAAAATAAAAGCAATCGACAATTTAAGGACTCGATTTTAAAGAGTATTTCTCATCGCAGGAATATGCTCAAATAACAAATCAAAATTGAATACAAAGCGAAAGTGATATCCAAAAAACAATTATCGCACATTGAACGCCTGGACATGTGCCCAAAGACCTCGAAGACGACGCCCCTGCTGCTGATCGGCGGCATTGGGTTCGTCATCGTCCTCGTGGGCATCACGGGCATAACGCTGATCAACAACATCAATCTGTCGAACATCATACGGCTGAACGAGAAGGTGGCCAGCGACAGTGTCAGTGCCAGCGACAATCAGATCAAGGAACTCAACTACGTGAACAACCATCCCAGGAATATCTATCTGAAGCTGAACGACACCCAGGCCTCCGACTACGATGACGAGGGCCAGCAGGGCGATGAGGCGGCCCCGGAGGCTGATGGCCGGGCCACGGTGCTGCTGGAGCCACCCAAAGTGTCGGCGGTGATTGGCAGCGGGCCCAAGGAGGGCGGCCTTCAAGCGACAAACTCCAACGAGAAGCCATCTGTTGTTGCTCCACGTCCCGTCCTGCCTTTGGGCTGGGCCAGGGACATGTCCAACAGCAGTGCGTCCGGCAAGGGTGTGATTGATTACCCGAAGCGGACACGAGTCGTTCAGGTGAGTTCGGACTCAAGGACTGAGGGCAGGACTTCCTCAAGTGTCCTGCTTTTGTGTTTATTAAAGAATAAAGTCAGAGAATGAACACCCAAAATGTCCCACGATTGAGGATAAAAACAAATGCAGGAACAATACATATTTTAAAGAGTTGCCCTTGGAAAAAGAGTCCAAAATTCATGGCCTTCATGGAATATCATCCAAAGGGATGTTCCTTGTGGCCTTGATCCACGGACTCATTCATGCCCCTTAGTCTGTGCCCGAAATTGAGGAATGGCACTGGCCAGAAGCTCCCCTCGAATGGCCTGTAACCCATATACAAATGCCTCTCATTCGCTTCGTAGATCCTTTCTGGGGGCTTTTGCCCGTTGTTTGAAGACTTTCCAGCACTTGAAGGATTTCCAGCAAACACACACACACAAAAGGACACAGCGCTAGGCGTGTGTGAAAGCCGAGGATAATGGTTCCAGTTACAGACAAACGGACACGGACACGGCCAGGGCCCAGGTGTTGGTCCCCCTCCACCTGAGAGACATTCACAAAACTGTTCGGAAACCTCCAGCGAGCGATAAACATGCACGTGACAACAACTACAACGGCAACAAGGAGGTGTCAAGTGGAGGTGCACCCCACACCCCACTGTATCCACTGAATGTGATCTAAATCTTGGCGTTTATTACGCTCACTTGGCTCCTTCTCTTGTACAGTTGCCATTACGTGGTTGGCTCTCCTCCTCCGTCGCCCCTGTGGCGGATGGTGACTGGGGACTGGGGACTGGGGACTCTGGCCAATTGCCCTACGCTTTCACGGGGCTCAAAGGGGCCCGTGTTGTCGTGACAAGGGAGCCAGAAGTAGACATGGCTAGAACGTAGAGCAGAGTAGACCTTGGGCCAGGCGATGCGCCTAAACAAGTTGCAAATGCAATTGCAAAACGCAAAACTCCAACCGTAACCGTAACGGCAATGGCAATTGCCAATTGCTAAATGGCAAATGGCGCAGAACACATTTAAAGACGGCCTAAAGCCGGAGAAAAGTCAATAAAATTGCCATTTGATTAACATTTAAATGCATTAAATCGATTTCCCATCGAGCAGTCGAAAGATAAGCTTAAAGGATACCAAAAGCTTCAAAATAACCTTCGAAATCTCTCAGTTTTTGTGACATCTAACTGACATTTGTTGATGCACTTCACACAGAGAAATGATATATGTATCTCTATTCAATCTGTATTCAAGATAAAGAATGCGAATGAGGGCGAACGAGTGGGTAAAAATTGAATGCAAATGTTGCAGGTGAATGCGAGAATACATTTATTCATGTGATTGCCTGTCCGAACACCCGACGAGAAGCTTGTCTGTGTGTATGAGGGGTGGGAGCAGACAGATGAAGACATTTATATGTGTAATCCCAGGCGAGAAAAGCAGCTCAAGCGTTGTTACCCTGTTACCCCTCATTCAATTTGACAAGGAAAGGGTATAATATGTTACCATTTAAGTTTCTTGTTTCTCCCTCGAGCAACGCCTTTTGTGATCTAATGTTTTATTCATTGTCTCCCTTCGATTTGTCTCTCGTCTCAGGTGAGTTTCCACAAGATGAATGTCCGCTTGGAAGGCTAAAGTTCAATTGGAAAGTAAACAAATTGTATTATCGGAATCTCCTAAGCGGCGAACACATTAATGATATTACAGAGATCAAAGCTCATTGGCAAACCAATGAAATTACGATAGATGTGATCTTTAGGCTTAAGACAATAGCTCCAAATACACAAATTGTGTGTTTACAGAAGAATCGCTCCGAAAACGGTTCTTTCTGTTTCCCTCATTGCATTTATCGCAATGGCGGGGCGCAACCAACTTCACTTCGCACAGAAATCAGCTGGCAACAGCGAAATGACTTCTAATGGATGTTCCGCTGCGATGATGAGTGACGTTTAAGAAAGGAGGAGATATGGTAGGGGTCTAGACTCTATGGGGATGCCTTTGCAATGCTGATAAAGCAGTTGATAGACCATTGTCGAAATTCTATGTTTTTGGTCACTGCAAGTGCTCGAATTCATCTGCAATCATAATGAGGCTGCCTTGATGCAAAATAAGCAGGAGGTTAGGGTCTGGCAGATTCCAGCAGTGTGTCTCTCGGTTATATTTTTGTGAGGAACTGTAGCGGTGCCATGCTATCACAGAGTCGCATTCTATAAACCATCGATAGGTATCTGTGGTTCGTCCCTTTTTCCAGCCGTGTGGCTGACGGGGAACGAGAGAAATCCACAAAAAAGTTGTCAATTATTTATTGAATTATTTCACAACCAATGATTCAGTTTTACCTCCCTCGATAGTCGATAGTGAGGCGATGGTGATTCGGTAGTGAAGAATACAAATCGGTGATAAAAAAACCAACAAATAATGGCATTTTCCTATCGGCTCAAACAAGTTTTGATATGTTTCTTGTCGGTGACCAGGCAGACCTGTGTTTATGTTTTTATACCCTCGATGGTGGCCGCCAAAGAGACATTGACGCTGATGAGCAGAAACCACATGAAGCTGACTGACACACAGCCAAATTGACTGAAGGAAACTTTAATCAGAAAGCGCCTTTCACAGTCATTGGATGCCTTGAGCACCAGAGGCATTCAACGGCATTCTGGAGCTCGAACTGGATTTCGACTGGATTCCCCTGTACTTTCAAATACCAAGCTATCGAAATCCACAGCTTAGTCAGCACTGGTTGGCACTGTGGCTCTTGCATTGGTTCGATGGTAGAACACCTTAATCCGGATGCACCTTGGATCCAAGTCCAATTCCATGTGGATTCCATGTGGATTGGAGCTGCTTTGGAACGCTCTACGAAAGGACTTCTTGGACACTTGCAAAACCAAAACATCATAATAATAGTTTGCTCTTGAAATGATTAACACTGAAGGGTATCCCATCCCAAGCCCCTCCTCCCCTCCCCTTCGGCCTATTCAAGGGCGGTTCTCGCTCGTTGCTTTTCTCAGCTTTTCTGTCGCATTTCTTTCGCTTGTTTTGGTTCTCGTGCTCTACACATGTCGGCAGCTAATAATCGAATTGTGTTCAGCCATTTGTTCGTTTCTGCTAATTCCTTGTGCCAGCCAATGCCACACACCGACCATCGACCATCGACCACCGACCATTCAAATTACAACGAGTAAAAGAGGAAAAGCCATGTCGAGGGGGGTGGGAGGGGGAAAATGGAAATCGAATTCGAAATCGAAGAGGAGCGAAAGCATTGAAAAGCCAAAAGCTGCTGAGGTGAAAGCAAGAGTGGAATAGCAGAGGTTGAAGGGAGAAAAAGGGACTGCGACTGCGACTGGGACTGAGGGAAGCTCTGCGTAACATTGACCAATTCAGCTGGCCGTCAAAAATGGTCAATAGCCAGTGGATGGAACCGGCGACAAGAGACACAGACACACACAGACCACGCACATTGGTACGACAGGATGGAAACAAGGAAAGCTGGCCTGGAAGAAGTGTTTGAACAGCTTGTGAATCAATTTTGCATAAGATTTGCCCATTTTCATGGCCGTAATAGTGGCATAGTTTTTTGTACAAAAAGTCCATCTAGATCTCCAAGAAAGCCTAGCTTTTGAGCTACTTCCAGACCACTGTGCAGCCATCAAATGGCGTTGACATGGGCCATGGATCGTGGTAGCATGTGGTGCAAAACCAATGGACAGCAAACAGAAACAAAGAAATGAGAGCTCTTCTGTCGTCTGGCTTGACTTTAACCCAGTTCCTGTGTTCCATCCATTGTTTTGTGTCCCCCAAATGGACATTGGATCGCTGTGTGTATGCGAGTGTGCATCTGTGTCTGTGAGTGTGCGTGTTGGCATTCGTGCAGCATTTTGTGCGCTTTGAGCGGTTTCATTGTCAATAGCACAGGGTCGCCAAGGGGTTAACATTTACATGGCATGGCAATGCAAAAAAAAAGGAGATTGGGATGGGGAGAGGGAGCGGCGACTAGGTTAATGGCGATAAACGATTGTGGAATGAAGAGCCAGAAAGAAAATAACTGGAAAAATTAATGGAGTATCATCAGACGAAAGGGATTAACAGGCACAGCAAAACAGGAGAAACAGGAGATGGAGGGAGAGAAACAGGAGTAGAGTGAGGGCAAGAGGAACTAAGAGAGGGAATCCTACATTGAAGAGGAGAACCTGACAATGAAAAAAGGACCATTAGATGGAGGAACCATAAAGAGAAGAGGAGCGGTAGGAAGCAAGGGGTTTCCCCTTTTTATACTCGATACTCCAAGAGTATAGGGTTACATCCGTGGCACACGAGAGGCATAGGAGACTACAAGAGCAAAATCGGAAACGCAGAATCATGCGGATTGACCATATCTACCAGATTGCCGAATATGAATCAAATCGGATCATTATTAGAACCACGAAGAGGTCTAGCTCCCAGTCACGCGCTTACTCGTTCTCTCGCACTCGCTCTCTGGCGGCGAGAAGCGAGCGAGAGCGAGACAGAGCGAGCGAGTAACGATTATAAATTCAGACGTTTCCTGTCCCGTTCTGTCTCTCTTTCACTCGCTTCCTCTCTCTGCAGTTGCATTCAAATATTTCTTAATCGTTGACTCTTTTACTGTCTCTCCCTCTCTCTATCTCTCTTCCTGCTCTCTGCCTAAACTCTTTATTTGGTCTTTCGTAAAAGTTGAGTTCATATTTTGTTATTGCAGAGGCCACACCCACGCGCCCACACAGTCACAGCAGCCGGAGGGCACCTTAATGCAAATAGTTGGATTGTTTTTCCACTCCCTCCACCAGCTCCCTCTTATAGCCCACCTCCACATACCCTGTAGTCCATAAAGGGTGGACATTATATAGGGTTTTTGAAACAAATTAAAATTACATACAGAAATCCTCCATAGAAAGAAATCCTCCTAAAAGTTTTCGAAACTATGGACGATTAATCTTTCATAGAGATTTAAACATTATCAGTCAGAAATATCCCATCTTTCTGTTCTTTTCGGTTTCGAATCTGTCCTTAAGTTTGCAGCTCCTTTCCCATGCCTCATTCGCTCATTCGATTGGCCGTTATTCTCACGATTTGCAGCTCCAGAAATCCATCAGGAAGATCCATTGAATAGGAAATCGTTTGGGCAGCCCTTGAGTGTCCAACTGTCTTTCAATATTCATTATGTTATTCGGGGAAATTCCTATAAATAGAGTGGATTCTTCCAAAGACCCAAATGCTGATTTAAACATTAATTTAGACAGAAACCCCAAAAAGATGTTGACAGTCGATTAAGGGGTATTCCAGGGCTTAGATGCGCATCTAAATTCCCTCCGTTTTGCGTTCCCCACAGAAAGGGGCTGCAGACGGGTGGAGGGGGGTCTGGAAAAGCAAACGAAAACTAGATTGCTTGACGGCGTAACAGCGCCGTCTTTTGCATTATTTTATGGCCTTAAGCGAATTATTTTCCTTTGGCCTCTGACTGGATTTTTTTTTGGTTAAACTTTTGTGCTGCGTTTGTTCTTCTGCTGCCGAAGGAAGTTTCTCCTTTAGGGTAGTATTTTTTTTCTTTCGGTATTTTGTTGGTATTTAGTTGGCATTGTTGGGTGTTTTTTTTATCTCACTTTTCATTGTGTGCCACTGAAGAGACGGGGGGGAAAAGTTTCAACCGAAAGTTGCATGGGAGCTGTACATATTTCTGGATTATTCAATTATGGAAAGCCACCAATGCAAGTCCTTCCGTAACCCACACACACACACACACACACACACACACACACACACACACATATCCTTCTATTTCCCTGACTTCCACTCTCCCTTTCTGCTTAATTTCTCTCGCCCTCTCGCTCTCCTTGTGGAAGCAATTTCAACTTTTCATTTTTTGGCTGTAAAGATTGCGCTCGTAAATCGCCTGGCCCTCAGGCGCCTGCCATTAAAGAAGCTCGGAGAAAGGGCAGGAGAAAGCAGCGGCAGCAAAGTGGAGATATCTCTCCTTGGCTCTCTCTCCAGCTCTCTTCAGCTCTCTCCAGCTTCTTCTCTCCTGAACAAATGCCTTTTTAAGGGCAAACAAAAAGAAAGAAGAAAACACGACACGACACGAAATGAAATGAAATGAATTGAATGACGAAAGTCACGTGCCGCTGGCTGACGAAAAACAATTCCAGCGAGTGCCAACATTTTGTGGCATGCCTTCACACAACGAGTATACTCGTAGCAACGCTCTAGAATACTAGACGAGTAGTACTACCCTTCGAAATATGTAACCCGATTGAAACCCCTTTAAGATCTGCCAAAAACCAATAGATTTTGGTTGGAGTTCCCTTCAAAGGGAGTAGAGGATTCAATGGTCATAAAGGAGGTAACTCTCACAGATCCCATGAGTGTCCTATACCCCTATTAGTTTTTCTACAGCTCAAAGATGTTGAAACTTGAACTTTAAGGAGTGCAAAAGATCACTTCCTGAGGCCTGGGGAAGCTCCTGCCTTGGCAATTAAAGGGTATACAGAATTTCCCCTAGAAACGAGTGGACCTAGAGGAGCCTTGGACTGGGAACTGGGGAGTGGGAATTGGAGGGTGGGGAGTGGAAACTGGAGGGTGGGGAGTCGTCTCTCTGGAGGGCTTCAATTTTCGTGGCGGAGCATAAATTTTCGCTTCGGTGTCTTGTGCCATGCGATTGCTGGTGGCTGCCACCTGGTGACTGTCTGGTATGTGGACAACATTGTGACACATGACGAGTGTCCTCCCCCCCCTTCCCCCCTCTCCCTCTCTGTCTCTCTCTCTGCTGTTTCTGTGTTATGTTCTCGACTGCTCTTCTCTTACATAGGCAAACATTCCATTGCGGAAACGATGTTCAAACATGGCCATATATGTATGTATGTAGGGCTCCACTCATCTACAGTGAATGCTGCAACGAGCGTCGGGGTGGGCATTCTCCTGGTGCTCCTGCGGCACGTACATATATTCTGCGACGTTTGCACATTGCCAGGATATAACTTTATGTTTAATGAAGACATGTAAACAGGCATCCCTCCTGCAAACACGCCACAGGCCACACCCCACAGACGCCGCACGCCGCACTCCTTCGAGTGAGATTCCCTCGAAACAAGAAACAAGGGGCAAAATTATTCAATCAATCAGTCAACCCATTTCCAACCTTAAATAAGTCAGAATTGATGATTGAGAGACTGCTGTTTATCGGGGGCTTAGTGATCGCTTTAGGAGTTCGCCCCCCCCCCCCCCCCCCCAGCCACGTCTTTGTCCTTCAATTGAATATTTAAACATTTCCACTTGAATAGAGATTCGAGCAACTTGTGAGGACCTGAGGACACCACACCGAAACCACTGAGGGGCTATCCAGAGAGAGAGTCTGAGTCTGAGTGATGATGATGATCCACAGAACTTATCTATGGGACTCCATCAGCAATCAGGCAACCCAAAGGCCCTGCCTTGCCCGAGAATCCAAAAACAAAATACGCTACTCTATTAGGGGCTTTTTTCTGCTTTGATTATTATTCCTTAATGGTTTCTATAGAAGAAATTTAAGAGATACGTGTCGCCACGACATACAGCTGTCCCCGAGACCCCGGGGAAGTGCGGGAAATTCCATCAATCTTGATCAGGGCCAGCGTACCCCTTGAGATTACTCGCAAAGCCTGCGTGAGCCTCCTTCAAAGGATGCCCAACTTGAAGCCCAAAAAGTAATGAAACCTTTGAAACCAAGGACCAAAAACCAACCAGAGCCTGTTTATAAATACATCTTTAGTCTTAATTAAATGGTAATGCGTGTACTCTTTGGTAATGGCTGAGAGGACGTAAAGGGCTTCATCCTCAGCATCGACGTGCGAGGACGTGGGCAGAAGAGACAGCTCCAGCAATCGGATGGAGAGCCAGAAGCAGAGTGGGTAGAAGACCCTCCTCTGGCAGATCGGCCTTCTTTCGGATGGACATTGGATCCTGGGTATACTGGAGGCAGATCCTTGTACACTCGAATAGTAGCATGTTTTTTGACGGACGGATGGATTCTTAAACGATTGAAGGGCGGCCTTTGAAGGGGCATTAGTGCGGGCAAAGCTGTGATTCAGGCAGGCCTTCATTGCTGCTTTAAGCCCTGAGTGACGCTCCACAGGCAGCCAATAAAAACCCCAAATATCACGGAAATCTGTCACAATTTATTTGAGTTAAAACAGCAATGAAACTATTGGACAGCGCTACAACAGAGCTCATAATTCTGTCAAAATGAATTGAAGTACACAATCGGCAGTCGTTTCTGTTATCCTGTTGCCTGTCTTTTCGTTTTGTTTCGTTTCGCCATTCTGGTCTGGCGCGCTTGTGCCGCCGCTTCCTATTTAGCATTCCCTCTGGTATGCCCATCAATCTGGGTGTTGTGGCTCATTAAATCGCAGCAAGGAAAGAAGCAGAAGCCAAAGCCAAAGCCAAAGCCGACCGAAATGTACAAAACTTTGTTCCAATCCACCGCCTTCTGACCTTTGCCCTGCCCTCCTCTGTCTGCCTACCCATCGCCCATCGCCCATCATCCATGTTCCATCTACCCCCTTCAACGGTGGCAGGCGGAGGCATGTCCTGGATTTTGACAGTAGTTGTAATCCGTTTAAAGTGTTTTTGCGGCCTGTAAACATTTTCGACTTTTAATTCACTTGACAGGGGGGCTCACTCTTCCTCGTCCCGACTCTTGCCCACTCACTGAGCCGTTTAGTAGGCCCTGGGCCTGGGCATTGGCATCGGCATTGCCATTGCCATTGGTTTTTGGTTGCTGGCTTTCGGGGCCAGAAGTGGAGCTCTGTGGGTCTAGAAAGGTCATGTCTCGGGATAAATGTTGTTTTGCCTGTGGTCCGGTACGGAGATTGTCCGATGAGAGTTGGGTAATTAGGCTTCGAAAGGAATGCCAATGATGATGCTGATGTTTGTAATGAAAAGACCAAGGACATGACGGAGAACATAGCAGGAATATGTGGAGACTAAGGGTCAAAGCCATACGAAAAAGATCTTTTTACGGAGTAGAATCAACGGAAAGATCGCAAAGAGAACGTGGATCAAGCAGATGGGTTAGGAATAGAAAGACGATAGCAAAAACGATGAGAAATCGTCGGATCTGTGGATCGTAACGTAGTTTACACAGAGATACCAGCGATAACATCGATACCATCGATACTATTGTAGCACTAAAGACTTTACCGATATCGATTAAAAGGGAATTCATGCCCACGATATTCGATTAAAGCCCAACTTTGATCTTAAGAACGACAAACGATTCATCGCAATTTAACAATCGACGACAGTCTCTTTATGATCGATCAAATAACCAATTTGAGCTCTCAATAGCTTTGTGTGAAGCGATTAACTCCTCCTTCCCTCTGAGATATGTACGAGCAGGTTTTTCATTGCCATGTCTCGTTCTGACAGTCGTTTTAATGCATAGAATGTGTGTTTTCAGCTGCCTGTAAACATTTTCGACTTTTAATTCACTTGACAGTGGGGCTGCTCTCAGTCATCCCATCACCATCCCAGCCCATCCTCTACCACAATCCACTCACGAATCACTGACTGACTGACCGACCCGTTTCAGGCTCTCGGCCTTCACATTGGCTGCAGCTTTTGGGGTCAGGGGTTCTCTAGTTCTGTGGGGCTTGTGGACTCGAAAGGTCATGTCCAAGGCCATCGGTTGTTTTGACTGTGGTCCTGTGTTCACTCTCGTGTCCGATAAGAGTTGGATTTGTAAATAAAATGTTCGCTAATTAGGTTTTTCAGGGAATTCAATTGAATGCGAATGCGATTGCCAATGGTGATCAAAGGGATGATGCTGGAATGAACAAAATACCTGAGGAACCTGAGGGACCTGAAAGGAAAACGAAAAAACAAGTATAAGAAGAAGAAGCTAAGGTTTAGGATGTGTAGAATTGAGCTCAGCTCAAAAGAACTTGCAGAACATCGAGTTTTAGAACGCTAAAAGGTACGACCATCACTCTCTTGAAGCCTCTCTCAAATGGCATACTGCTCTCAGAGTTGTTTCTACTAGAGACTGCATTCGAAATGAATGGAGTTGAGTCAGGCTCCGGTTATCACTTACTTTTGCGTTTTGATTTTTCAGCCAGGTGCTCCCGTTTTCGCGATTTTTTCGTCACAGTTTCTCGTGGCCTGTTAAGCGCACAATTGAGTGCTGTTAAGCTCCCAGTAGCCTCTGTTATGCTTAACATCCGCTGCGTCAGCTGTTTGCACGAAAACGAAAAGTGTTGCTGCATTTACCAATTACTTCCAAGAACAATTTTAGGTTGCATTAAGGAGAAGCTTCAGGAGAGCATAGGAGTAGAATCTTAAGCCTATAAATGAGTATATTGGGGGTCCAAGCAAAGTTTGTGCCTTAGCTTTAAGCCTGTACAAGGAAGCACATCATCAGCTCTAGTAAATTTCAGTAAAGTTCATACATATGTACTATGCACATAACGTACATGAGTACGTTAATCCAGAAACAGAACAGGTGGGGTTTGTTGTACTAATTACGAACTGTCGTTCATTTTAAATAATTGACTACTCGGTACTAAAAAAAAGTTTGCTGCTAGGGCAGACGTTGATAAATGATTGCACCGTGCAACAATAATATTACGAAATATTCCCATGGTTCCCATGTGGTTCACACTTTGGTCCAATAAAGAAGGGGATCTTGTTTAGTGAGAGAAAAACACCTGCACAGGTCTGTTAATCCCCTAATCTGGAAGTCTTAAAATTTCATTCGTGCCTCTTCGATTGAATGTTGTGGGTGTCGAGCGTTTCAGTCGTAGTCCCTCAATAATATTTTCCCTAAGGAATGAGTCCTAAACGCTTCGGATGAGGGAAACAGAAAGGGAAGAGAGAAAGATGGAGACCCAAGAAAGTTATCAAAGCGATCTATGGACACGATGAATCAATGAAAAATATGCTTTCTATAGGCACCTCTACGTTGCAAAGAGCAGGACAAATTATTTGTATTATTTGTGCTATAATTTTATTATAATAACTATTTATAAAACAAAATTGTTGAGCAAGGTTTAACCTTTTCTAAACTGTGCTATTTTCATACCCACATAGGTCACAGGTCACTCATAGCTCTTGATTGTGATCTCTGGTGTTTTTCCAAGTGAAATACCTTTTGCTGTGCAAATTTCCCATAAGCGAGAGGCGACATTTTCCTGAAGTTTCGTGAAGTTATGCCACACACTCCGGCACATATTTAAAGCGAAAATTTCTCAATTAATGTAAATGTAAATGAATCCCCGCCCACACGCAGTGCAATCGGAAACCCGGCCTTGAGCCCTTCGGAGAACAAGAGTTTCATGCCCAAGGAGCGGGACAGGCCAAGAAAGCTTAAAGACTTGGCCCTAACCATTCAACTGGGATTTATGGGGTTAAGTGTGGGCTGGGGGGTGGTTATGGGTTGGGGTCATAGTTGGGGGTTATGTCAACGCGTTGGACTTTAATTAATTACCGGGAAAATTGTTAATATTTGCTCTACACGGGCAAGCTTCTCTCACACACACACACACTTTAGACCCTGCTCTCCTTTCGCTGTCCAGCTCCATTTGCCTTCTCTCATAAAAAACAAAAAATATGGAGAGAGAGAGAGAGGGAGGGAGGGAGAGAACGTGCAGAGTGCATGGTCCGTGTTGAGTGCTTTGTCGTGTGGTCGTAATTTAATTTTATACTAAAAAAAAACGACAGTGAAAGCATGAGGCAAGAGAGGAGAGAGCGACAGAGAGAGGGCAAAGGAGGACTCTCGAAAGTATGCAATGCCAAATTATGTTATGGGAGGCCCCACCAAGCCACCAAGCCACCAAGCCACTGTGTGTGTGTGTGGCAACGGATGCGAGTAAATGGCGAAATGCAAAATAGCCAAAGAGCCGCCGCCTGCAAAAGCCATACCACTGTGTTGCATGCCACCAATATTTTAGGGGGCCCAAAGAAGAAGAGAGGCGGCCGGATTATGGCCATGGCAGTGCTCTCCGATCTAAAGAGGGCTTCCTCTGTATTGAAAACAAAGAAAGGCACAAATTTGCTTCGACTGAAAGAAAGACTGAAAACATTGATAGGTTTTTATGGAGCTACACCCACGCCCTGCTCCTGCCACTGCAACACTCAACAGAAGTATCTGTGATCTATACACTTTTCCCAATGGCAAAGTTCGGAAAAGCCATCTCTTGTGAGGCAGTAAGGGAGCTATTGGCCAAAACGATGGCTACCCAGGAGCGTATCACCCTTAGGGCCACAAAGGAGGCTCCTGCCACAGAGCGGCACCTACTACTGTGTCCACCCTCTCCCAAAGAAGACCGAAGTGGCAATGTTCGAAGCCCACCAGATGGAGGCAGCCCAAGGGGAACTAGGGAAAGGCCTGCTTCCTGCTTCCACAAATAAAAGGTTTCTTCAAGCGAACCTCCACGGGAAATGTCGCCACTGACATGGCCAACGATTCGAAGGAGGAGAAGGACTGTAGTCTGTATCCGGCTCTGGCCATAATAATTGTGGCTCAACAGCATAGAGATTCCCTTTAATGAATCAATAATTCAATGGCAGTATTTAGTAGCATTGTTGCTTTTATTTGTACGACTTATAAAGTGTTGTAATAGAGCCCTGAAGAGACTTAAGATACACCCAATATGCCAAGGATTCTTAGAAAGAACAGGAAGTCGTCTTGGACACTTGAGCGTCCAAGGGGGAGTTCCCATTAGAAGCCTTAATTCCAATATAAAATCCATTTGTTAATGTGTAATTATCCCTTTTTTTTGTTGTTGCAGATGATGGAGCATGCCTGGCACAACTACAAGCTGTATGCGTGGGGCAAGAACGAGCTGCGTCCGCTGTCACAGCGGCCGCATTCGGGCAGCATATTCGGCTCGTACGATCTGGGAGCGACAATCGTCGATGGCCTGGATACGCTGTATATTATGGGGCTGGAGAACGAGTACCGGGAGGGGCGTGACTGGATCGAGCGCAAGTTCTCGCTGGACAACATCAGTGCTGAGCTGAGCGTGTTCGAGACGAACATCCGGTTCGTGGGCGGCATGCTGACCCTGTACGCCTTCACCGGGGATCCGCTGTACAAGGAGAAGGCACAGCATGTGGCCGACAAGCTGCTGCCCGCCTTCCAGACGCCCACGGGCATACCCTATGCCCTGGTCAACACCAAGTCGGGCATGGCCAAGAACTATGGCTGGGCATCGGGCGGCAGCTCGATCCTATCGGAGTTCGGTACCCTCCATCTGGAGTTTGCCTATCTGAGCGACATCACCGGCAATCCGTTGTACCGCGAACGGGTCCAGACCATCCGGCAGGTGCTCAAGGAAATCGAGAAGCCAAAGGGGCTGTATCCCAACTTCCTCAATCCGAAGACAGGCAAATGGGGACAACGTAAGTCGAGTGGAGTGTGGAGTCTCTGGAGTGGTCTGATCTGTGATCGTTTCTTTGTTGCAGTTCACATGTCGCTGGGCGCGTTGGGGGACAGCTACTACGAGTACTTGCTGAAGGCCTGGCTCCAGTCGGGACAGACGGACGAGGAGGCGCGCGAGATGTACGACGAGGCAATGGTGGCCATCATGGACAAGATGGTGCGCACCAGTCCCAACGGACTGACGTATGTGTCCGATCTCAAGTTTGATCGCTTGGAGCATAAGATGGACCATTTGGCCTGCTTCTCGGGTGAGTATCATTCGCCCTTCTCGAAGATCCCCGCATTTCAAACTCTCTTTTGTCCACCAACAGGCGGCCTGTTTGCCCTGGGGGCTGCCACGCGCCAGAACGAGCACAGGGACAAGTACATGGAGGTGGGCAAGGGCATCACAAACACTTGCCACGAGAGCTATATTCGAGCGCCCACACAACTGGGACCCGAGGCATTCCGGTATGACCATCAATCCTGTTTAAGCATCCCGACGGCGTTCTGACAGTTCTCTTTCTCTTCCTCTCCTTCAGCTTTAGCGATGCTGTGGAGGCCCGGGCACTTCGGTCCCAGGAGAAGTACTATATACTGCGTCCGGAGACCTTTGAGAGCTACTTTGTGCTGTGGCGGCTCACGCACGACCAGAAGTATCGCGACTGGGGCTGGGAGGCGGTGCTGGCCCTGGAGAAGCACTGCCGCACGCCCCATGGCTATTGCGGCCTGCGTAATGTCTACCAGCCGGAGCCCCAGAAGGATGATGTGCAGCAGAGCTTCTTCCTGGCCGAAACACTAAAGGTTTGACCTGAGCAAATACACACCCAAACGATGAGGCTCTAACAATTGATTATCTCTTCTCTTGTGCGATGCACGAATGTAGTATCTGTACTTGCTGTTCTCGGATGACTCGGTACTGCCGCTGGACGAATGGGTGTTCAACACGGAGGCGCATCCGCTGCCCATCAAGGGGGCCAACCAGTACTACCGGCAGGCGCCCGTCACGCTGCCCGTCTCCAATGCCTCATAAGAGGCCCGACACTACTGGCAGCTGCTTCTCTTGTCTATAGCAATGCACTTTACTTAGCTCTTTATATACACTATATATGTACGTAGTATATACTAGGTATATAAATCACTCCTTTTTTTTTTGTTTTTTGTTTAAGTTTTAAGCTAGTTTACAACGTAATGACAACCACAATTACATAGGGCAAAACAAAAGAAAGGAAACGAAAATGAAAATGTTATCTCTAGCAGGCACATGGGCAAACCACACACAAAAAACAAACGAGAAACTTTCAATGTAACATATTTATCAAGCTAACTTATTGTATCCGCGTCTTGTGCGGAGGGATATACATGTATCGTAGTTAATTGTAGCTGTCTTCAGACACAATTTGACAGGGGGCCTCAAACCCCAAGACCCCAAAACTTTCCATCTCAAGACGAAGCTGATGAATGATGAATGATAAACGATGATGTAGACGTAAACAAAAACTACACTTGATATTACAAATTGATATCTAAGACGATATATGTATGATATACATATATGAGATATATATATATATATGTAAATGTTAAACTCAGGTGTTCTAATTATTCTAATTTTCCTTGCGTACTCAAGGCTCTTTCTCTCCAAGCAACCAACTAACTAGAACTAGAACTAGACAGACTAGTGAAAGTAATCTATCGTATCTAACTCTCAATCATTCTACACGCAATTTTCGATCTATGACTATATCTTTTCGAATGCTAATGTAACATACGAGTGCAGGCATTTCTTGGATGAAAACTCTTGCTCTAATTTCCAAACTTTGTTTTGTAAATATTTCACTTTCACTCGCAAAATGAAGGGCATCTCCGGATGAAAATAAAAATGGAGCATAAAAAAATCTAATTGATATTTATATGTGTAAAAATATAAATATAAATCTAAATCTAAATATATTTTAACATATATTTAATACCTAGTGTTTATTTTTTAGCCTAAATATTTACGGAATATGTTTAGAAATAAGATATAGAAACTAGCTTACTTTATGAGGGCAACAATTTAACGCAAAATACCTTAAATCCAGAACATCAAACGAATAGAGTCGTAAATTAAATATAATATATATATGTATACATCTCTATGTTTGTATTTAATTAAATCAAATAACACGTAGGCAATTGTTAAAGTAAACTAATTATACAAAGGCACGAGCGGTAAGAGTGGTAACATAATTTTCAAACAAAATGTAAAGGTTTTTATAATCTTAACCATCATTAATAATTGTAATCGTAATCATAGGTCTAAGCATCCCACACACACAAACACATGGTAGGTGTTTTTGATTAGGCATTTTTTTTTTCGTGCAGGTGATTTAAACAGACAACATTTAATTTCATTAAAAAATAATATATCGCAACAATCGCAGAATAATAAACTATAAAATCAATAACAAAAAAACAATTTTAGGGCAAGATTAGATTAATCTAAAAGCATAAATTAAAAAGAAAATCAAGAAAATATCAACTGAAAAAAACACTAATTTTAATCGAAAGGTGAAATAATAAACTAAACGTAAAAACTAAATGTAAATTTTCAATGTTGAAAAACGAGCTTTAAAAGAATAAATTTAAAAGAATCGAATCTTAACAGAAATAACAAACCGATTAAAAGAAATAACACCAAACGTAATGATTAAAACTAAAGAGGATTAAATCATCAAAGTTTATGAAAATGGAGACACCAAATTGAATGAAAATATAACAAAATATAAATAAAAAACAAAGTAACAAATAAAAGAATTGAAAACGAATGGCAAAACTAAAAAGTTAATTTCCAAAATATATTCTTTAAATGTTGTTATTACCCTTTTGATATTTGACAGCTAATTAGTAACTAAAAATAGTTAAAGATAAATAATATCGAGAAAAAGCAAAGGAACCATACAGAAACACACAAATGTAAAAACCTTTAGAAAATAACAAGTAAAAAATTATTTAACATAAAAAAAGAGAAACTAACAATCCAAGAAGAGTGTAAATGACAACATTAAAAGATAGTAAAGGATGCAAATCACAAGTAAAATAAATAAAACTATTTAAATTAACTATAATATAATGGTAGACTTTACACCAGTTTTTTTTTGTTTAGATCAAATTCGAATTGAGGCGATTTAACACATGTGTATTATGATATATACACATATAGATCTAATGATGCATGATTCATGTATGTGCATATGTATCGAAATGATATGATGATACGATATAGCATACATGAAGATGCAAATGGCAATATGTAAATGCATGACCATGAACGGATTGCATATATTCGCAGCTAATCGATTGCTGGAGGTTACAATTGTATTTGGATTAAAGCATAAGTTTAATAAAGATCTAATGATTAACTTAATACTGATACTCATTGTTTTTGCCACAGATTTGCTACCCATTGCATTGGCTACATAAATAGATAGTTATCCAGTGATAAAATTAAGTAAATTTAATATCAAACCATAGATAGTTTTGCTCAAGGTCTTGCAGATGCATTAAAACCTTATACAGCTCTTGTTAGGGCTATCGTTTTGGTATTTTGTACCGATATTAAGAGCACAGCTTAAGAGAGATGCCTAGATGAAAAGATCGTTAAAAGAGAACTCTCTGATGTACTTATTTGCCCTTAAGGAATCTTTGTCTTCCCTGGTTCAGAATCTCTGAAAGTGCAATCATTTCTGGTTATGCAAACAAATATTCGTTCTTTATCTCCACATTCAATGATAATTTTTCAATTGCTTGTCTAACTTTAACTAACCCACAATCAATGGATCCGCTTGGAACACACGTACATGCTTATAAGGGGCAATCAAAGTTATTCGCGTGCTCAATTAATGAGCCGCCAACCTATATATGTACATACATACATAGATGTATATAGTCAGTGCGTGCTTAAACTATATGTATGCTCAAGTGTGCGTATACTTAATGAACAAACTTCGCACAAAAGGCAAGTCACAAAGGAATATGAGGTTAACAACATGCGCCAGGCATTCGAGAACCCGGAAAGAGAGTCCGGCAGACAGTCATTCACCCTGCCCCCCTATCCATTCCGCGCCACTTTACACCACTCCACTCAATTCAAACCAAACCTCTCTCCAACTGCCGGGCAAAGTCCAACTGTAAGCATCAGAGCTCTTTGAGTGGCAATGGGGTCCCGGAATGGAGAATGCCAAAACGGGAATGCAAACGGGAACAAAGCATAAACATAAAACGGAGCAAACGGACTGCATTAACACCACCCCCCGCCACCCACCACATTTCACGCCCACGCTACCCAAAGATTTGCAACAAAAATCGCTCGCACAAAGGCAAACAGAGAGAGAGCGGACAGCACACCGGTCTCTCAATTGCCTCACTCTTTCGCTCGTTCGCTCGCTCTCTGGCTATCTTTGTGTTTTTCTTTGGTGTTGGGTTGTTGTTGCTCCTTTGTTGGCTAGACCAAGGCAAGATGCATTTGATGTAAGGTGATGCCATGTTGCGAAGGCTTCCAATTTGTATTTAGTGCGTGGGCACACAGAAACCGGGGACAAGAAGTGGCATAGAGAATAGAGAAACTAGGGAGAACGTTATCACCCACCTTATCAATCACACACCTTGGACGAGCCCACCAAACCAGACCCGACACCCAGCACAGCTGCCTGCTGGGTTCTCTCTGCGTGCTTTTGTTGTCTGGCTGCTCCGCTACCCTAGCGTTGCAGAGAGACAGGGAGAGAGAGAGTTTTGTTTGGTAGATTTTCCGGAAGCCGCAGTTGTGCGCTCATGCGTTCAGGGTATCTGCAGGTCGACTCCCGAAGCTGGGCGTCACGTCGCGCTGCGTTTCGTTTTTGTTTTGGTCGTTGATGCGAATGGCGGCGTCGCTTCGAGCAAACCGCACAGTTCGTTTCGAGTGTTCGAGGAGAGCGCCAGCAAAAACTCCAATAGAAGCAGCCACAGTGCTCCCGGCTCCAACTGCATCTGAAGGAAACCCAACCCCTGATCTTCGAGGAACAGTGTTTATTTTTTTGCTAGTGCAAGTGCCAGCAGAATGCCCTTCCCCATCCATCCGCCCAAGCAGATGCCGTGCCCCCACTGGCAGCATTTCCCCATCAGCCCGGTGGACACCAAGGCCAATCCGTTCGATTCCATGGGAGGAGCCGCTGCCGCCGCCAATGGCTCCGCTGCGGTGAACAAACCGCCGGAGCCAGTTTCCTATCGGTACTGTCTGCAGTGCAAGGCGAGCGGCAAGGAGGGGGGCAACAGCTCCGACCGGGACTAGCTGGAGGGCGATGCACCGTACCGGACCGGACCGGGTCGGGTCGGCGCGGCTCACCTTCGAGCCACCCACAATCCACCATCCAACATCCACTGCTAACCACAATCCACCTTCAACGGCATCGTAATCATCATCCACTTCAGACGCTCCCAATGTGACACTGGAAGAACGGAGGCGGCGCCCTCTGCTCCTGCTTCTGAACTCGAAAGTTCTGCTCTGCTGGAGACGACGCTGGCAGCGGTGCAGCGTAACTAGAAGTGCACTTGGGGAAACTTAATTAACAGAACAAATGGGAAAACTGAGTTTTTTTTTTGTGTAAGCTTAAGCAGATTGTTTTTTGTTTCTATTTTTACTCGATTTGTGTGCCAATTTCCGCTTTAATTTAAGCATTTTGTATTTAGAGCTAAAGACTACAATTTATACGATTTTACACATATGGATCTTAATAAGCACGAATAAAACGCACGACGCATTTAAAGCAAGAGGAGATTGGGGGTCGAGACTTTGATACTCTTGCATATCCATTGTTCGTAGCATTTGATAAAACATTTCATCCAAATAATAGTGCTCTCCGAAAGGGTATCAAAACCAGTTCCACACGTAGCCACTGTGTGCTTGTGTGTGTGTTCTAGCTGTGCGGCACAGTTTTTGTTGTTTCTTCTTTTTATTTTTGGGCCTCAACTCTGACTTTGTTGTTTGTTTTCTTCTTCAGTTTCGCTCTCAGCCGATCGTTTCGTTTCTGTTTTTATCAATTTCTCAAGGTCAAACTGTACAAACAAAGGTGCGATAAGCAGGGGCGGACAGACCAGCGCGGCTTGAATTTTTTTTGGTCCGTTCTGGCACGTTCGTGCCGCTTCTTTGCCAGCGATGAGAGAGAGCCGATACGATCAACAAACGGCTGGAACGCGGTGGAGAGTAAAAGGAAAGCGAAAGCAAAGAAGAGCGCATGGGATCGGCTGGAAATGGTGGAGAGGAGAAAGAAGACTCCGTTGCATTTTTTAACACATGCAAAGATTTTGATTCCTTTTTATGTAGAATGTTCCTTGAGCCCCTACCTGATCCATCTTAAAAAAGAGTGCCCTACATATGTATGTACGTAGATGAAAATTGCGTTAGCATACGATCGACTGTACGACATGTGTGTACCAGTCTGTACTATATATAAAGGCTTATCGCGTGATGAGAGAGACAACACAATTTACACTCAAGCATTTCGTGTTCCTGCTTGTCCCGTCCCCTCATCCGTGTTCGGTTTTCAATAACTAAAATTAGCTGCATATTAAATGTGACACATTTCAATATTCAATTGATGTTGGGTATTTCTGACTTATTAATAATTCTACTGCTGCTCTTCAGGCGTTCTTCATATATGAAGATATCGTTATCTGGGGGGTGTGGGAAACGTGCCCCCAAAAACACACAAACACACCATCACTGCCACATAAAGATATGAATGCAGAGGCAGATACTGTGTACATATGTGCCAACAAACATGTACACGCAAACAGTGCCGGTCATTCGAATAGTAATATTGCTAAAAGATATTTACATATATTATTTCCTTCGTATCCCTGTTCATGCGCCCAAAAGCTGGTGGAATTAATAGCAAAGAGTGGCTTTAGGTAACCAGTGCTACTCATTTGAAAGATTAATTGGTCATATTTATTAGTTTAAGTCCTAAAAGAGAGTAAATAAATAGTAAATAGTTGTGCGGCATAATAAATGATCTTAAATCAGCTAGATTTATATTTAGAAATGCACAAATCAGTGAAAAGCGCCTGTTGGGCGAAGACATTATTGTTACACTGTCTGTCTGCTGGTCTCTCTGCGGTAATAAAGTGCTCGATCTTTCTCTCTGCTCTCTTTTGCTCGTCACTCTCCCACTCTCCATTTCCATCATCCTGTTCGAGGGCCAAACAAGCTGTTTGGCCGTTCGTTGTGCTTTAGAAAAGCTTTTTTCGTTGGACAGCTTGCAAAAAAAAGCATGGCTCTCTTTTGCGCTGGCTGGCTGCCGTTCTTGCTCTCTTTCTCTCTATGGAAGCTCTTTTGCTGCTGCGGCCGTTCGTTCGTTCGCGTCATGTGCTCTAGGCACCACCGCTCCGTTTCGTTTTCGTTTGCGTTTGGGTTTCGGCTCCTCCGTCGCATCTTCATCTTCGTGCTAGAAAGAGGAGCCGCCAGCGCCACGGCACGCATCCACTCAAAAGACAGTGAGTGCGCCTAGCCGAGGCAGCAGCGAGGACATGGACATGGGAGCAGCCACAGTCGCATAGTCAAGCGCAGCAGCCACAGTCGCCAGCAATTGCAAGGGCTCCGCCTTCGAGAGGTCCGCCGCCCGAGAGTCCGAGTTGAGTTATTTTTTCATGTGTGTGTGTGTTTGTGTGTGTGAGTGCGAGCGTGTTCTACTCTGTTCTTTTCTGTTCTACACTGTTGTGCACTGCTGCTCTGTTCTGTACTACTATGTTGTGCTCTGTGCTATTCTGTTCTATTCCCACGCACCAAAACGTGTCCTGATTTGTCCTGCTCCGGTTCTTGCGTGTTTTGTGTGTCTGTGTGTGTGTAGCGGTGCAGCCAGTGCCATAGCGTGGGAGCAGTGCGGGGAAGGCAATGTTTGCAAGCAGCAGCAGCAGCACAGATGCAGTGGCAGCGACACCAGTATGTAACGGTAAAGACTTAGAGTGCGACGTGTGCCAATTGTTCTGTCCTCCTCCCTCCCTCTCTCCCCCGTTCTCGTACTTGTTTCACGATTATTATATGCCGTTTGTTTTTTTTTGCTGCCTTTGCATTCGTCGTCTTCTTCTTTTGGCAGCTACGTAATTGCGCTGCTGCTGTCGCTGCTTGTGCTGCTGTTGCTTTTTTTTCCAGTGTGTGTCTGAGTGTCTGTGTGCGAGTGTGTTCTGGTGAATGCAAAATTGCGCGAAGCAAAAACACATGCATATATGTATGCACACATGTGCCGTAATGTACGGCTGTCAATAGAACAGGTTCTAATTAGTGTGCGTTAACGGTGCTTCCTGTGGTCGCAACAGGCCTTCCTCTCTCCTACAATGGGTGTGCATGTGTGTGTGAATGAGCTAGTCTTCTCTCTTTTATGTTGTTCTTTTGCATGTTCTTTCGTTCACTCCCATGCAAATGGGTGTGTGATTGTGTTTGTGTGTGTGTGCAATAAAATTTCATAATGGTTGTTGTAGCAGATAAGCCAGGACACCCACCCCACACCCCACACTACCGAAAATGTATTTCCATAGGAAAAAGAGACCCCCCAAAGAGGCGAACAGAACAGGAAATGAAGCGGAATCTGGTAACAAAAATAAAAACGAAATTCAACAAAAATCAACAACAATAAAATTGATAAAACTTTGAGGCCAAAAGTTCCCGGAAAAGGCCAAAAACTTTGCCAAATAAAGTGACCCAAATTTATTGAAGGAGCCCGCCCGCCCCCGTGAACAGTTTCCACCTATTTTTTTTGTAGAAGTTATTCAAAATTCTAAAGCTGAAACCTCCCCCATCCATTCAATTTTTTATTACATCTTTCCTTCCACGAAGCTGTTCGCCTCAAATATAATAGACTTTTATTGTAATTATTTAACCTTTGATATTATATAGTGATAGTTTATAGTTTCCAGCTTTTTTCCTTTAAATATCCATAGCATTTTTTGTAGCATATGAGGCCCTATTGTCGAAACCGAAACACTTAGTTTTTTTTTTAAATATTCATGTACATTTTGTAGCAAATCCGTTGAGTAAAATCAGTGGAATTTTTTAAAATCTGGGTCCTTAAAACCATAAAACATGCCAACACATGCTGAAGAGGCCGTGTCCCCCCATTCCATGTGACGCTGAAGAGTCACGTTTTTGACCCATTTTCACATGCTTCAGGCCTCGGTGCATAAAAGCTGTGCCTCATCTCTGGGCCGCTTTGGGCCATGTCGGGGGAACGCGTATTAACCATTGAATCCACTTAACCCACGAGTGGGTCCTAGTAGCATTGCCAGGGTCTGTCTCTGATGTAATTCCATTTGATTTGCAATGGTTAACCAGATTCCTGCCTGCTACAGCCACAGACATTCGGCATTTTGCGGTTTCTAGTGTATGCGACCCATGCCCCGTGCCCCGTGCCCCATGCCCCGTGCCCCATGCCATATATGTGGCATATGCCGCCCATGTATGGCATGGGTGCCTGAGTATCCTGTGTGAGTGTGTGTAAGTGGTTGGTAGTACTTGCCACATGAATATACAGTGGCAAGTCAGTAAGTTTGATAGCTTTTGGATGTGCTGTTGTTGCCTCAAATTTGCCAGAGAATACCACTTTAATTTGTTTGTCTTTCGGTTCTCTCTCGCCAGTTAACCCATTTGTGCCCCAGGCCAGGGTCCAAGACCAGACCAGACTAGACCAGCCGATCAAATCGTTCTAACCACAATCAAGCGAATAGAAACGAACCGCAACATAACGGAAGTCCAATCATTGAAACGATTGATTGAGCGATTGATTGATTTCCCGATTAACCCGCAAAAGACACCTAACCTCACACAAATTATCACATAGCCACAGCCGATGCCTGGACACGTGCTTGGACCTCTGGACTAACGCTCAACTGAAACATCGAGACGCAACACCAACAGACTCATTTACTGGTGAGTCTTTTTTGAGGGGTGTTTCGGCCTAGCCTTGAGGCGGTTTGATCATTGGACCAGTGAGCGAATGCTTACTGAGAGAGAGAAGATCTTCAGCGAGAGATTCCATCTTCAACGAGAGGTTTTTTCTCAAGATGAAGTCCAGCGAGACAGTCTTTTGCGAGAGAATCTTTAGTGAGACATGGTAGAACATCATCTCTAATACCTTCTAGGGAATCAACGCTCTGAAAGACCTCTTTTTAAGATTAGAATGTTTACGCGTCTGGTCCACATGATCTTCAACGCTCTACTCACCCACTTGCAACCTGAGAACCCAATAAAATTTATTATATAGCAAACTTTTTTTTGCAGCAAGCCCATTGGTTGGGCCCCACACCAAACTGGCCCATCAATTTTGGTTCTCTTACCCGCCACCGGGCGCTGGCGGCGGTTCCTCAAGTGAGTTTTACGGTTTTCGCATGCGAGCGCAGCATTTTGGCCCCTTTCTACTACTAAATACTAAGAACTACTACTTCTCCTCCTCCTCCTCTAACCTGCTCCCCCATTTCATTTTTGTTGTTTGTCCATCGGTGTCTATGTAATTTGATTGATCGATATATGAACGGCAAACCGTCCCATAGCCAATTGTCGCCCGCAGTCTCCTCCCCGACGGGCACTAGGTAATCCCCGCATGGGCAGCACTGAGCACCAGATGTGCTACGCTGTTGATCCCGTTGTGTCCCGTAGCTTGGGAAGGGGACTGAAGCGAGTTGTCCTCCTATTCTGTTTCGAATTTTCGTTGGGTAACGAGTTTCTACTTGTTGTTTTTCCTTATTTCTTTTTTGGTAATAGTGAATCACTGTATGACTTAGGAGATCCTATGAGTCCTCTCTATAAATCTTTGGTACTATCTGTAATTTCCATATCATATAATATCTACATAACATATAGTCTATATATCTGTACGTACGTATATGTCTGTATGTCTGTGTCCTTGTCTTGGTACGTTTATTGATAAGTGACTCCTCTCAAAACATACATATCTAAAAATATATATATGTATCTCTCTATATATTGTCGTGTATTACCTATGTAACCTAATCAGACATTAGCAGATGATTTCCCCATTTCGTTTTGGCATTACTTAGGTAAATATGTTACCATGTATATCCCACTTATATGTATATCATTTGATTGTAGTTAGGAACTGATAGCTACATAAATAAAAAGTCCTCAAAATAACAAAACCCTAGAGCCAGAGCCACGAAACAAAAAGAGAGAGTTGTTTCGAGCTATTAAACGAGTAGATTGTGTAGCAGTACGTAAATATTGTAAGAGTATTTTCTTATCAATGATTTCTATTGAGTTTTCTATGATTTTTCTTAGCTGCAGCTGTGGAAATTGTTAAGCAACAAATAAAACGAAAAAAAACAATGTTTTTTCAATGGAAAGCCAAGAAATGTTCGCTCAAGAGTCTTAAAGAAATATACAGTGATGCCCATCGCTGGTTCGTTTGCAGTAGTGATGCCCATCTCTGAATATTTCGCCAGATGGGCAGCACTCTTTTGTTGGCTTTCCCCGTGAAACGAGCTATACTTAAGATTTAGTTCCAATTCAAGTGCTAATAATTGAAGATTTGTGTTTTGTCTTTCTTTCTTTTGCTCTTCTTTGATTGTACCGTCTTTCAACACCACAACTATAACAACATCAACATCTCAACATCAACAAAAACAAAAATATATACAGCATAACAGTTGCAATTGTAAACGAATAAGGAATTAAAATATAATCAAAGCTAAAAAAAACCAAAAACAAAAACAGCAGAGAACGAGAGAGATTCTTCGTAAACCAGGGCGATCGATCCCTTTCTCGCTTTTGCTCTCGCGCTCTCTATTTCCCTATCTCTCTCTCTGAAATCTGTTATCCATCTCTCTCTGTTTCGCTCTCTCTATCTCTCTCTCTCTCTGTCTCTCTCGAATGAAACACACACACAAGACACTCAACGCACTCACCTAACGGTATTATAACGGATACGAATTCGATTTCGATTCGGCTTTCGGGTCTGCGGTTTTCGCGTTACGCGCACGGTTTTTGAAAGTGCTCTCTCCATAGAGATTATATCAAATAAAACAAAAGAAAACGAATTGAAACGAAACGAAATGAAACAAAATGAAATGAAAGGCAAGGAAAATAACAGGAAAGAAATAAGAAAAAACCGTTAAGCAAAAAACACGAACATCCGTAAACCCACAAATAAACAACAACAACAGTAACAGTAACAAAGTACAACAGTTACAACAACAACAACATCAGACACACTTTGAGGTAAGGAAGTAAGTCTTTCTCTCTCTCTCTCTGTCTCTCTGTCTCTGCCATCCCTCCTAGTTCCCACCTGCCCGTACCGCCATCACTTTCTGTGTCTCTCTCTGTCTATCTGTGCCTTTATCTCTGGTCTTGTAGTTGTGTTGGCAACCCCTGCCCTGTCCTGCCCCGTCCCGCCCCGCCCCGCCCCGCCCCGGCCACCGTACATACATATGCCCCTTAGTGTGAAACCCCTAGTTGAAAGCAAATTCCGTTATACCGTTGACTGTTCCGTTACGTACTCGTAGATTTGGTTTTCGTTTCACGTTCCACCATCTGTCTGTCTCTTTCTCGCTCTCGCTCTGCTTTCCGCTAATGTTTTCCTTGAGTTTTTCTAACATATTTTCCTACCTGGTTTCCCTTTCTGTTTCTGTTTCTGTTTTTGTTATAGTTTGTTTTTGTTTTTATCTTGTAGAAAATTTTAGTTGAATGATAAGTCCCGCCGCCCCTTCCCGCCCCTCCAACCACCCCCTACCACGTACACGCCGAAGAAAAAAAAATTTAAAGAAAAAAAAAACAAGAAACGAATGTTGTTTTGTGTGCGTGCACTGCTGCAACCCACTGTACGGGTACGGAGCGACGATGTGCCGTGTTTAACCGCAGATAAATCTGACAACGGGTGAACCGTTAAGCGGGTAAAACGGTTCAAGCGGGTTCTAGTCAAGGCTAACACGAGCCTCTGTGCCTGTGTGCCTGTGGGTGTTAATGCCTTTGTGTGTGTGCGAGTGAGTGAGTGGTGGGTGGTGGCGCTACACTGAGCTCAACAAGTTTACCCCTCCAACCTCCTCCTCCTCCTCCTTCACCTCCACCCTCCATACAGCTGCTGCTGCTGCATGCTAACCTTGCTCATTGTGTGTGCGCACACTCTTGCAACCCACTGTGCATGCACTCAAATGTCGTATGCCGTATGCCGTATGTTGTCCATATGTTTGTGCGTGTGTGTGTGTGCGTGTGTGTGTGTGTGTGAGAGAATGTACATACTTACACGCGTTTGAAGCGGTTGAAGCGGTTAAACGGTATGCTAACGGGTAAACGGTTTGGTTCTCCCAAAGCTTAATAATCGCCAGACGCAAGTCGCTGAAAAAAAAAAGAAAAAAAAAACCAAGAAGAAAAAAAAAAAAACACAAGAAAGACAAGACGCGACGCGACGAGAGGCAAGGCGACGCAGCGACGACTAATTGGGATAGTCCCCGTCCCGGCCCGGCCCGACCCGGCCGTGCGCCGTTTTTGTTCGGGTCAGTGTCGTTTGGGTCTTTGCCAGCGTCGTCTGGCCTGCCTGGCCTGGGGAGAACTGAGAACGGAACACGGAGAACCATGTCGCCGCCGCGCAAGCTGAGCCGCTACCTGATGGCCGTACGCGGACGTGGCCAGAACCAGGAGACGGAGTGTAAGTAGAGATGCGATATGATGTGATGTGGAATATGCCACAGAACACACCAACTTCGTGCCAGGCGATTGATGTGCGTTGCGTGGCGTGGCGTGGTGTGGTGTGGCGTGGCTGCTTGTGTGGTATTTGCTGCTTGTTGTGTTTGTTGCTTGCGTGCGTGCGTGGGGGCAGTGGCAGTGGCAGTGGCAGGGGCAGGGCCAGTGTGGTACCAGTGTACCAGTGTCAGTGCAGCACGGACATGGGCATGCTCTCGATGTTGTGGTGTTTGGCCTTGATATCTACCATATGTACATATTATATCCACGAAAATTCAGATGCTGTGATACTTTTGTGTGTGTAAACGCGAATGCAAATGCATATGTAAATTTAAATTTAAATGTAAATGTAAATAGTGAATAGTGATTAGCCAGCATGCTGCTCGTTTCCCCCATTTTTAGTAACATTTTTTGGAGTAATTTTCTCTGCATGCCCTCGAAAAACGCTACGCTAAAAACATAAAATAACAGTAACAAATACCGTAACAAAAAACAATAACAAAAAACTGTAAAGCCAAATATTGAAATCAGCTTCAACATTCGACTCTCTCTCTCTCTCTCTGTCTCTCCCACTCTCTCTCTCTCTTGCGCTCTCTCTCTCTCTTTCTCTCTTTCTCCCTCTCTCTCTCTCTATCTTTCTATATATATCCGACAGACAGCAAAACTGCACAAAGCGACGAGGAGAAGCAGCGCGATCGACAGCGCAACGAGCGCGAGGCCAAAAAGGAAGAGCAGGACGCCATCAACTACAAGGTGAGTGGAGTGGAGTGGTGTGTGTGTGGGCGCCGCGCTCTCTCTCGCTCTGAGTCGCTCAGTCTGTCTCAGTGTGTGCGTGTGCTAGTGTGTGTGTCGTTGTCGATGGTGCGTCTCTGTCTAACAAACGCGTAATTATCGAAGCGAAAAGAAAAACCAATTAACCAAAAGCGAAAGCGAAAGCTGAAAACAAAACAAGAAAACAAGCAAAAAGCATAACCGATAACCGATAGCTGATTAACGATTAATGATTAATGATAACCACCTGATATACAATAATCGATAACCCGATAACCCGATAACATGGCGGCTTAATACACAAACAACAATTTATAGTAAGAATGCACTTTGCAACAATTGCATGCAAACAGCGCGACAAGGACCAACGGGAGGCACGCTTGCTGGACTTTGAGATACGGCGTCAGCAGAAGCGCGAGGAGCAGAACCAGCAGCGCCAGCAGCAGCAGCAGCAGCACCAACACCAGCAGCAGCACCAACACCACCAGCAGCAGAAGGAGCAGCAGCAGAAGGAGCTCAAAGAGCAGTCGTCATCGTCGTCGTCGCACCACCATCCGCCCAGCGAAAAGAGTCCACCAACAGCCTCCACATCCCAGCAGCAGCAGCGCCAGAAATTGCAACTGAATCAGCAACAGTCGACGCAGCAGCAGCAGCAGCAAGCCACCGCCAGTGGGAGTGGGAGCAGCAACACCCCCGTGACGCCAAAGCTACAGACTCCGCCACCGGATCGCTGTATACCGCCGGCATTCCGTAGCCGATCCATCGAGCGAGAGATTCACTACGAGCGCAAGCGTTACTCCACTCCGGAATCGGCAGAGATCAAGGTTTTTGCATAGATTTACTCCCATCCCTCCACAACCGCCTCTCACTCACTCTCTCTCTCTCTCTCCATCCCTCTTTCATACTTTGTTATGTACTTCTTGTGCTCTCTACCATTCTGCACCATTCCTACTCATTGTTCTACCGCATTGCTGATCCTTTGGTTTCCTTCAATAGGAGCTTGACAGCACAGCATCATCATCGTCCATACAGCAGAGCTTTGCAGCAGGCGTCAGCGGGGGCGCAGGAGCAGCAGGCAGAAGAGCGTCTGCGTCAACGTCAACGGTAGCCGCAGCGGTAACGGGTCAAACGACGACATTGGCGGGGCCGCCGGCAACAGCTGCAGCTGCGACAGCTGCCATCATTCCCATCTTGCCGCTCGGCGTTGCCACGCTGCGCGATGATTCCACCGAGTCCGAGCAGTCCGTGACGTGCGCACAGAACCAGCTGGATGCCTACCATCGCATCATGTGAGTAATCATCGTATATGCCTAAACACAAATTAATCTGTCATAGACGATTATACTTAAGTACTTCTCAATGTACTCGTTACTCAATTTGTTATTCAATCGTTTGGCAGGCCATCACGTGCTCTGCTCAGACACAATTGTATCCCCTCAAATGACATTTTTCGGAACGCCCCATTGCATTCATGATATTATTTTTAATGATATCTGGGTAACAATTAAAGTAATTTATATAATAAATCGTCTTATATATTGAAAAGTTGCGTTAGAGACTCATGCAGTATCCATTGCTGTGACGAGTGACGAGTAACGAGTGAAAAGAGAAGTAGAAACGAGACAGATCCGCGAGCGATGACTAATTATTGCTATCGTAAACGGATCAAAGAGGTGTTAAAGTATGATTCTATAATAATTGATTAAAGGCTCACAAATTTATGATTAATTTTCTTAACGCTTTCGGATGGTTTGCTATACCTTTACGAGGCTATATCGCTTACGATGGGTATTCTTCAACTGGGTATTCATATTTTTTTTTAGATATTTCTGTGTTATACATTATGTATACATTATTCTGCTTCTTGAGCCCTCAGGAACATGTGCAAATACTCGTATTTGAATACATCGTTTACTTCTAGCTTTTTTGGGGGCTGTAGGCGAATGATTTGCATACTTGATGTATGTACATACTGTGTGTGCATATTTTAGTTAAAGGCAAATATCTAGTGCGCACACACACAGTGGGTCAATAGACTGTTTTTACCATAGAGAACGTTCAGCAAGGTACATAAGTATGAACACTCGTATGATAGTTATTTGATTATACTTTTGATGGCCCTTCAACGTGATCTACTATCCGTTGCATTTAGAACGACATAAGGCTTTTCTTCAAACACAACAGAAAATAGTTTGCACAGTGCAAAGACTTTCCGGCCGCACTATTTGCACTATTCTACCCATTTGACCCGCACCCGAGCAACCCCGCACCCCATTTGCCTTTGACTCGAATAATTCAAAATGCTGTCGTTAGCATTCAGCCAACCTTCCGCCTAAGGTCAGCAGGCGTACATTTTTCCACTTGCCCACACTTTTCGCTGCGCTGCTCTCTCGCTCTCTCTCTCTCATGCTCTCACTCTCAGAAAGCTGTGCAATGCACCATGCGACGACTGAAAGCATGAGAGTGAGCAAGCTTTCAGTGTGGCAGTTTTTTTCGTTGCACTTTTCATTGCATGGCCACACCAAATGCAAAAAATGCATAGCAGAGACACGAACCATGCACCACACACACACACACACACACGCAATGAGTGCAATTCTATACTCAACGTCACGTATACGCAGTGTGGTACGCAAAAGGGTTTCTAATTAAGCAGAGCATGTACTTTATGTATGTATAAAGTGTGTGTGTCATTATCTGTGTCAGTCTGGGGTAAACCGCTTGTAGTTTATTCATATATGTATCTATAAAATCAAGCATACGCAATGTGGAATGTAAATGTAAGTAATGTGTCTGTAATTCTTCAAAGAAAGTTCATTTTATTGCTAAAATCCATATAGAAATAGTTGATGTTTCTATGATATCAAGTATGCGCAGAATTTTACTGCCAAATATTTGTTTTTGCAAGGAAAACAGTTTGTTGAAGCTGAAACTTTAGGTTTCCTTCAATTCAACTACTGTTGGGAGCTTTTTTGAATGGAAAACTTTTCAATGTTACTAAAATGTTACTTATTCAATTTAGTTTTAATTTGCAGACGCTCCTTATTACGTTTTACTCGTACGTTTATTATTATTATTTTGTATTTATTATTTATAATGCATATTTGTGTATTATTATTTTTATTTTATTTTTATTTTATTTTATTTTATTTTATTTGTATAACGAATTTTTTTACATTTCTTTAGATATGATTATATTTTCCAAATTGCACACGTTTATTATTATTAGTTATTATTGTAACGATAATTTAATTAAATATGTGCTTGAATAACTCCACTTTTAAGAGCCTGTTAGTGGAGTCATAATCTCTGGCCCATGCCGTATTAAGCGTAAAGTTCTTCATTTTTGCAACTTTGTAACAAGAGGCGAAAAACGAGACTATAAATTTACGAACAAATTCCGATAAAAGCCTCCTTGGCATTTACTTAATTGACAAATAAATCCGAGAACTCTGTCAAGGGTGGAGGCATCATCCGCATCAGCTAGTAGCCCAGTGCTCTAATTTCTTTTGAATAATTAAGGATACTGGATGTGCACCGGTTAGGGAATTCATCGATTGACATCGAAAGGAAACGGCACAACGGAAGGGAGAGCCGGAGAGCTTCTCTCGATGGGCGTGGGAGGGGCTGGCTTTGAGAAATCCGAACATTTGATTTGAATAGCAGCCAGCAGGCAGCAGACAGCAGATAGCAGACAGCATTTGTATATTATCAGTCTGGCCTCAAATTAAAATAGTTAATTTTTCATTGGGGCCAAGCTTTTAAACGTTCCCCCCCCCCGCCTTTCGGCCTTTCTGCCTTTCTGCCTGCCGCGAGTACATGTCTAGATGTTGCAGTTGCAATAGTTTTGCTTTGTTTGATTCTGGCCTGCAGTTCCGGTATCGCTCTCGTTGGCATCGGATCGGAGTTGTGTCTCTCCCTATCCCTCTACCTCCCTCCATCTCCATCTCTCTTTGGTCTATATTCATATAGCGTAATAATTCGCGAAAAAACTCGTGAATAGCAACACTCAACAGTCAACACTCCAGGCTCAAGCAGCTGAGCGCTCATCAATTAGTCAGTCAGACAGAGTAAGTGACTTATAATTGCCTGGGGAGCACTCGTACCCGTACTCGTACCCGTACCCGTACCCGTACCAGTACCCGTACTTGTAGTTGTATTTTGGCAAAATTTGCCTCCGCTAAGTGTTCTTTAATGTAATGTACACACTCGTTTATGCACACAGCACTACGAGTATTTCTACGGGAGTGCGAGTACTCCAAAGAGAGGGCAAGAGAGTGTGTTTAATGGCCTTTTGCAAATGACTTGTTCACATTTCATTCATTATTTATGTGACGGTCATGACTGTCGGCCAGACAGGTGCTGCAGTGTGGCTGGTGGCACTTTTGTTCCCAGTTGCCAGGGCAATGCACAGGCCAAGGCAGTGACGTGGTCTAGATGCGTGGGTACAATGCAATTACAATGCAATAGTAGCTGCCAAAACGGAAACGAAAACTTTCTCCATTTCTCCGTTTCTCCAATTCCTTCATAAATCAGTAAAATGTTCAAATCTTAAGTATTTTATATTGATTTATAGCTTTATTCGATTTTCAAACACATTTAAGCACTCAAATATGCGATCCTGACCCAGAAAAAATATCAAAAGAATGCTACAAATTAGCTCCTTAATACCAGAAAAATACTGCATACCTGGTATTGATATATATCGACTCTATCGACACGAATCAAAAATCCTGTGAAACGACGCACTATTCTCTGTTCGATTTAGCAATTTTTGATTTCAAATTCCAAATATGAGAAAGGGAGGCCTACAACCTTATTTCTCACGGAATATACACTTCTTGGGTTAATGAAAAATTAATGGTTAATGGTAAATAAAAAATATACCTACTGTTAGTCAAGATTGGGGTTTTGTTGGGCGTTGAAAACTCTGGAGGATCTGAAGGAAAACATGGTATTAAAACATGGTTTTTTAAATCAATGTGAATCAAATTATAATGTTTATTGGTTAAAATGGTTGAGTTTCGATCATTTTTGGACAAAAACATCGGTACAGAATTGTTGGGAAATGTTTTTTTTAGCTGACTTTGAGGTTTTTTAATCTCGGTGTAACTTTCCATGGAAACCTATTATTAAATATTGCATGCAATCCATTTAGATTCTGGACTAAATATGGATTCCCATGGTTTATGCATGGATCAAGCATTTCTAAGCACAAAAAAGTATTGCCTACTTATTTGGGCGAAAACCGCAAGCCCGACTTTAAAGAGAGAGAGCATTTAAAGCTAAATGTTGGCTCCGACTTTGAAGATCAAACCCTGAAAAGATAACCCTATTAATGCTACAACATTTATATGCGTATGTGTAAGGACATCGGAGTGTTGGGAGTACTCAAATGACTGGCTGACTGACCGACTGAGTGACGGTGGGACTTGGGACCCAAAGCCGAAGAGACAATCTCATAAAAAACACGCATTCCCATCTATCTACACACACACACACACACACACACGCGGAAGCCCGCACACATGAATTGTCATTGCAGCACACTTGAACGTACACCCACACACACATAAGACTCGAGCACATGGAGAGTAGAGCAGCAGCAGCAGCATGCCGGGCGGGCCAACAGCTAGCCAATTTGCTGCCCGTCATTGAAGAGGGTGCAGGGAGTAGACAGAATAGGGACGAAAGTGTAGTGGGAAATGGCAAGAGAAGAGAAGAGGAAAGATAGCGAAGAGTAGGAGATGGAGGCGAAGGCGGAGACGGAAAAGTGGAAGCAATTGAGCGAGGGAGGGTAGGCGGCATATTGATGGTGGGCTTTTTAAATTGGGACACGTGCGTCGGCTGCAGCTCCCCTCCGAAATTCACCACAAAAACAGATAGCCAGCCGAAAAAAAAGCTCCGCATTCTCCGCTCCGTTCTCAAAATTGCGCGCGCCCAAAACATGCTGCTCTCTTGAACGCACTCTCTCTCTCTTTCTCTCTCGCTTGGGAATTCTCGCTCTGAAACTTTGAAAGGTTCAATGACGAAGCAGAAAATACCCTAGACAAGAATTGAAGAACCTATAGATGGTATATGATATTTTAAGAAGATTTAAGAGAGGCGATGCAAGCCATATGGAAATTGATACGATAGTTTTCAGAATATTGAATATCTTCAGTATGAAGCCATGGAGGTCTCAGAGTAATATAGTTTTCAATAACAATCAGTTATATTGTATATATCGATATCAACGTGAAACGTTGATGGAGAGGCACACCCTTTGTACCCCCGGATGGATCCTACCTTGCTGGCTATCAAAGGGTATTTGCCGCCGCCTCGAGCTTCTGAAAGTTTTCCCCCCGCCTTGTCATGTTTTATTTTCGTTTTGTTGTTTCTCTTCTGTTTCCTTCCATTTGGCGAAATAACACGTGCACTTGTCTCCCTTTCTTTGCTCTCTTTCTGTGTGTGTGTGTGTGTGTGTGTGTGCCATTCGTTACCGTTACGGTAGCCCCAAATGCTTCTGCCTGCTGCCTGCCGTCTACCGAAGGTTCTGCCTGTGCTACTGCCACTGCTTTCGCCTTTTGGCCATCGTCGTGGTAGTCGTTGCCGTTGTCGTTGTCGTCGCATTCGCAATTTTCGTTTTAGCCAGCTTGCCGATTTCGGTTTTCGGATTTCGGCTGCGGGGCCCGAAAAATATTCGTGTGTGGCGCTTTCCTTTCCTTTCCGTCTTCATTGCGGTGTTACGTGTTTCGCGTGCCAGACCGACGCGTCGCGCGCGCTCCGAGGCGGCGACTATTGAACGAAATTATTTAATAATAATTTATAAATAATTGTAAAATACGAAACGCCAGGGGCTCTACATATAGTAGCCATAGTAGCCAACAAAAGTGCCAACCGATCAACATACAATATATACATAAAATACATATACTTTTCGAATCGAAATTCGCAAAATTTCTTTTGACTTTTTTTTTATTCTTGTTGTCTGTTTAGTGCCAAAAAAGATTTCAATCTGTGGGATCTTTGCTTTCAAAATGTGTAAAATACGAAAAAAATATATATCTATGATTATAACCGATTGCTGCTGAGTGGCCAAGGATGTGCCAGAGTCCAAGGATGGACGGCATCCTATGGTTGCTCTGGCTGCACAATCGTAAACACGGTTTCACAGTGGGTCTGGTCTTGATCTTGATCTTAAATATATATCTATATAACTACGAAATTGCAAGCAAACCTCTTGTTTATTTATTTTTAGCGACTTTCGTAGACACAAATCGAATAATATATGTGAAATATTAGGAAACCATCTGAATAATGTGTCCAAATCGAAAGTTTTTTGAATTTTAAACTTGAAGATATATATACATCTATTTTCGATATCGACCTGCAGTAATTTGTGATACGGGAATACCAAATATTTTTTAATATTATCAATCAATCTAGATTCCAAATAGCGAATTTCAAGGGGAATTCGTGAGACGGAAAATTCGTATAGAAAACTTTATTGTATGGGAGGTTCGTAACATTGTGTAGCGCTTGGGCATCCTCTATGAGGAATCGTCATTGAATTTTGATTAAAAATCTGCTGGAAATGTCTGCCTTTTGGCAGAAGCCAATGCACTTTGTGGCTGAAGAGCGTTTGCCCCACAAATCCCCCCAAAGAATAATACAGAACACTCGAAATTTGTTTAGAGGAGTCTCCCACTGTGTTTGCATATAAGTATTGTACACATACCCATCTCCAGCAATGAAACTAAATATGGGTTAGTCTTTATCTCAATGGGAGAGAGCAAAGAGCACTGCTGGGGATACAAAAAACACAAAAGCGGGACACAACATCTGTGCCACAGTGGCAGCCAGCAGTGTTCCCCTGCGGATTTGCGTTCCAATTTCTGGTGTGGCTGTATTCCTTTGGGCCAAAACAAACACAAAAAAAACCCAGAACAGAACACAACCCAAAAAAAAAAAAAAAAGGAAGGAAAGAAAATGGTTCAATAACTCCGCGTGCTGAACTTTAATGTCGTGTGAATTGCATTAGAGCCAGACAGAAACCGAGCCAGAAGCCGAAACAGAAACAGAACCAGAAACAGGAACAACAGCCACACAAGAGAAATTGTGTTTAGTAAGTAATTACCCAGTCACGCCACTTGCCTTTGCGCTGCATACCCTCTGTGCACTGAGAGGCAGAGAGAGAGAGAGACAGAGGGTATGCTCGAACTGCTTAATGTTTGCTCTATAATAATAGTAGCCCAAAAGCTATTGCAACTGATCTTTTGGATCCCCTTTTACTGTATATTTTGTGGCAGAATTACCCATTAGTTCCGGCCCTGGAAGTGGTTGTTCAGATCAGAGACTGCCTTTTGTACAGGGTATTTATGGACTCGCTATTTTCATTCGCTGTTGCTTGGCTGTAAGTTTGATTGTGGTGTTGTTCCGTGCTTGAATTGTTGTGCCCTGATATCGATAAACCCCTACACACACACACAGGTGCACACTCGCATTGCCTTGCCCCTGGTACAATATGTCTGCACTAACCTTGTTGATTCACTTCCGTCGTCGCCGCCGCTGATGGGAATATAATGCAACCAAAAGATTTGGCTATTATGTAGGCAGGAAAGGGCCGGGTGGAGTTCGTGTGAGAAACGTAATTTCAATATGACATGCCACGTGTCACTTGATCTGGCTGCCGATAGGCTGTGGTGGCAGGGCAATCGTTGTGGTAGTTGCATAAGGATCGTAATAACACAATTAGCAGCGGCTTTTGTTCGCTTTGAACCCTAATTCTGGGGATAGAAGAGTTTCGAAAAGGCTCTAGACCTCTCCTTTAAGACCAATCATCGTTCTACTTGAGAATTGTTGTTGCAAATCAGTTTTTGGAGGACCTTTCGCACACAGACAGCCTCGGAAACCTATCTGCAAACATGCAACGAGTGGCGCACACATCCCGTATCCTGTTTCCGGCATCCTGTTTTGCCTTCATCATTTCATACTTTAGTCAATATCCTGGCTCTGCTTTTGGGTTTTATTCAGCTTTAAAATGGTAAGGACAAATGTGAGAGAGGGGTCTCCGTTACTCTCATCTGTTATCCGTTCTGCCCTCATTCTTCATCCGTTTTATCCCCAAAGACTAAATCTCTTCCCGCTCATCTTTTGTCCCCATTCTTTATCCCTTTTGTCACTCCGCCTTCAATTTATCCCTTCTCGTCTATTATTTATTCCTTTTCCGCTTACACTTTATCCCCCTTTGCTCATTCTTTATCTCTTTTCCCGTATTCCTCAACTCTTTCCTAATCCTTGTTCTTTTGTTGTTCATATTTTATCCATTGATCCTTATTCATCAGCTATCTATTATCCGTTTTGCATCATTCTTCATTCTTTATCCTCCACGCCATCATTCTCCGTCACTTACCCTCCATTTTGTATCCCTTTTGCCTCATTCTTCATCCGCTATGCCTCAGTTTGCTTTGCTTTTGACTTGATTTTCATCTGGTTTTCCCCATTATTCATGGCTGTTCCCTCGTGCCTCATTCTTTATCCGTCTTCCCTCATTCTTTATCCCTCTTGCCACTTGCCTCATCCTCATCGATTATCGAATGTTTTATTCACACTCGGATGCACATCCGTGCTCCCATATTCATATTCGTTCGTGTATTCGTATTCGTTTTCGTATTCGTATGCCCGCATATTCATAGGCCAGGCCGACGTAGGCCGTAGGCCGGTCACTCTGGGAATCGAGTCAGTGGGTCAGGGCAGCAGCAGCACCAGCACCAGCAGTTGCTCTCCCGTTCTCTCCTTACCTCTATTCTCTCCTCTCCCCTTCCCTTCCCTTCTCTGTCCTCTGTCCTCTGCTCTCTCCTCTGGCCAAACCTGGCCACAAAAGGAAAGCCCCCATCAAAAGGAGAGGAGGCAGGCAGCAGGCAGCAGAGAGCCAGAGAGTGAGAGAGAAATGCGGCATATCGACCGGTGTTGGTGTCACGCCATGCTGCGGTTGTTAAAAAAAAACAACAAAAAAATACATCCACTCTTACACACGCACACACATGCATATACATATATGCATACCATATGTACACAAGTGTGTGTGTGTGTTAGTATTTTATACATATTTATTTTATTATTTGCACTTTTGGCTACGTGCTGCGCAAGTGGCAGAGTCGGCCAAAACGGAATTCCAATTGGGTTGCTTTGTTGCTGGGCTCTCGTTTTTGGCCTATGCCTCAAAACCCTTTTAAGCCGCCACATGAACACAAACACACACACACACACAGACACAGACACAGACACAGACAAATGGCAACATGCACATGCATGTTGCAGTTGCAAGTCAAGGTTGCATGTGGGATGATGATGAGCCCGAGGATGATGCAGTCAGTCCCAGAGACCGAGCCCAGTGCCAGGGAAAGCCAGCAGCGAACTGCATCAAATTGGATTTTCATTCTTCTTCTCTTTTTGCTTTTTGGCCCTCCTCCAATACCGTTTCTCTCGCCCAAAGGGTATCAAAGTTGCGCGTCATGCGGCAGGGCCCCTCGGTCATCCGCCTGGGGATCCGTCTTGAGGGTTTGATGTTGTTCTGAGAGGAAATGAGGGGAAAAGTGATGTAAAATGGAGGGGGGGGAATGTTCAGTATCCTTTTGTGGTCTCTCAAGAAAACGACAGAAAAAAGGATCGAAATCGGCAATCCTATAGCAGCCATAGAAGTTATGGCTTCTTATTCTACTTGGGGAACCCTTCGATCCTTTAAGGGTATCCGAATCCTCGATCCTAGTTCTATTCCTTCTGCTGCTGCTGGTCTTCTTTGTGCCTGTGCCCTGGGCACATAATTAAGAACCAGAACCAGAACCAGAAGCTGACGCTGTAACTGTTTTTGTTGCTGCTGCTTTAATAAGCTTGTAAACAGCTTAGGCTCTCGGCCTTCCCTTTCACTCTGTCCCTTGACCAACCACCCTCACCCTCAACCCCTTTCCGGCATGTGCTGTTTGTGCATGCTTTCCCGTGTCAAGGTCAGAGCCATCGACTACCGAGGAACAACAACTGCCAGCAGCAAAAAGATAATCGTGAATGATGCGATTTGAGTGCAGACACCAGAATATCAGCGAGACATTCGAACAAACAAACAAACAAACAAACGACACCGACCGTATTGTTGCAACAGCAAAAAGGCGATGAGACAGAGAGAGACTTGCAACACGGAACGATGTGTACTTCTGTCATCTGCCGCTTGCTGCATTCCAATGCATTCCAATTGCATTGCATTGCTGTGGTTTCCTTCTCTGCTTCATACCCCATACCATGCCCCATGCCCCATCCCCAAGGCATGTGTGTGGCATGCACTTGGAATGCGCCACGAATAAGACGATTAAGTGACGACCAGAGCTCAAGTACTGGCTAATCGGTGGAGAAGCTGCTTGTCTGGCATCCATAAAAGTAGTTTTCACCATAGTTTTTATATAATAGAAAGATGACTTCAGCTTGGAAAACTGTTTCGATTCTGATATTCTGAGGTAATCCAAGTTTAAGTACTGCTCCGTGCCGACTCGGCTGTGTGCCTCGTTTAATCAACGCTTAACTGGTTCTTCTGCCAACTGATGATCCATCCTTGCTCTTTCCATTAGGGGGGAGGACACTGGATAATGGATAATGGGGGGGGAGCACTTAACGTTGATCTATCGGGTGGGCCATCAGCTCCTGTGCCTGATAATCTCATTTATACGTTTATACTCGTATGTCGAAACACCTTAACATCCACACTTGTGCGATAATAATCAAGGATAACAAGAGAGCTTTCGGGACGAGTGTTCTTTTGTGTGCGTGTGTCTGAAAGTTTCATTTGTAGATTAGCTGCCATTGTCTCTTGGGGCACGGCACGGCACGTATGAGTACGTCCCGCAACCATCCTCGAGATAAGCTATTTATTGAGCTGGAAAACTTTTGCCACTTGTTCGTCAACTTTCTGAGACAAGAGCGGGGGCCACCGCATGCCGTGAAAACTGGTCATTGATCCCAGAAGTAGGCTATGCTAAAGTGAAGTACAAGCCCAATTAGGGCTGAGACCACGACTCCCCGCTCTCTCTAAACGGATTACCTGTGCGTTGGCCGTTGCATAAATGTCAAGAGGTCGTGGTGGAAAGCTACACATGCCCAAATTCGATTTAGTCGAGAGCAATAGAAATTCCGACAGATAGACCCATTCACCTGTCAATTTGGTGAAGGCTCGGTGAAGCTCTTAACCAAATCCAAGTCCCAAGCCCAATCCCAATCCCACTCCAATGTGGAGCTGACAGCCAGCCAGTCGAGCAGCGAGGCCTCGACTGGGAATCATTGTCAAGGTTGGGGGCTATAATTAAACAGTCCGCCCGATAATTGGAAATCAAATGCTGTCCGCCTGCCAATACTAGACTGTGCTTATGCTCTCACGCCCACACACGAGTCGGATCGGATTAGAGGCGGCCAAATTGAAGAGTCTATTTTCGACACACTCGTCCGTATGTGCCTCTGCTCTGCTCTGCTCTTGATCTGTGTACTACAGGTGTATGCTCTGTGCGCCATATGTGTGTTTAGCGGGTACGACAATGATTAGACCATGTTTACACAAGTCTTTCAGGGGGGGTGGTGGGTGGCGCCGCGTACACCCTCCATTAAGTGCAAATCGAAATGGAATGCGACAAAGTTGCAGGCGCTTGCTGCTCTCTGCCGCACGGGCGAGTGTGGTGAAAAGCTTTCTTCACTCTCTTACAGACTTTCGGCCATCTCTCTCTCTCTCTCTCGTTTTGGTCTGCTCTTTGCTCTATGTTTCGTTTCATTTGTTTTGCTTTGCTTTGCTTTGGCTTTGTTTTGCTTTGCTTTGTTATGTGGGGGCCTCGGGTTTCCCCCTCTTGAACTTTTAAGAAAACTTTTCAATCAAGATATCGTGGGCTTCTTTTTTGGTATGGTATTGAAAGCAGAGACCACAGACTCCAGGCACCATCTTTCGACGGGATTACATATATGTATTTGTATATATCGTATAGTATATCGGGCTTGAAATAAGGAAAAGTCTTAAACATGAAAATCCATCAAAACAGCAAACTTTTATCGACTGGACTTTGCCTTAAAGATGCTAGAAAAGACATTTCCATTGTGATTTGTAGTCCAGTTTTAGTAGGATATAAACAAACAAAGAAACACCTATGAGAAAAATTATAGAAAATTATAAAAAATTCAAGAAAATCAGCAGCAATGGCGTCCAGTAGTGTCTAACCAAAGAAAATCAGAAATAAAATAACCGGAAACGGCCGCAGCCGAAAGCTAAAAAGATGTCCATGGCATTGTGCAACCTGAACAGCGACGGCAGTCAGGCTCCGCCGCAGCAGCCGCAGCAGCAGCAGCAATCGCAGTCATCACAGGCTGCCGCTGCCGCTGGCGGCGCCACAAGCGCCGCAGGAGCAGGGCCAGGGGCAGGACACACACAGGAGAGCATACTCGACGCGAGCAATGCCACAACGCCGCTGCTGCTGGGACACGAGCAGGGCAGCAGCAGCACTGCCGGAGAGAGAGCGCCAGAGAGAGAGCGCGGCGGCGATGTTGTGGATGGCACTGCAACATCGATACCCATGCCACTGGAAATGGTAGGAGCTGTGGAGCAGCACCAGCAGCAGCAGCTATCGCTGCCAACGCCACTGCCAATGCTCAATGGCAGCCATATAATGATGGCATTGCCAGGCGGAAATTTGAATTTTGTAACGGGAACGACTGCGCAGGCAGCCGTGACGCAGCAGCACCAGCAGCAGCAGCGGATGATAAGCAACGGCGCAGTTGCGCCCTCGACCAATGACAGCAATAATAACAATAACCCCAACAACAATGTGGACAATACGAGCGACGACTCGAATCCGGTCACAATTTACAGGTAATGTAAGGGAGAGGGACAGGGAGAAAGGGACAGGGTGCTGGGAAGAAGCACTTCCGGGGTGGGAGATCACAAAACGGGGCTGTACATATTCATGGAAATAATTAAGAATAAATGGCTTTTTTTCTTTTGTAAAGAAAATCTTTAAACACAATTGGAAGTTGCCTGCAATTTCAATCACAATCACAAACCTAGGAAATACAGAAAATATACATATATATCTTTTTTGTATGCCAGGATAGTTCGGGGTCCTGCAGAACACGACTCTTAAGGCGAAAAGACGACAAAGGGACAAAATGGGCCATTATTTTTGTACTATGTATTTTCACATAAATAGTTCTCGATTAACATTACATTTTTCGTGTTGGACTCATTTTGTAGACTAATTTTCGTTAAACGATGAACAAATACACGAAATAGGAGGCGCCAAAGTGAAAGAAAAACATTAAAAGCGCTCTGATGGGACTGCATAGTAAAAGTTTACTTAAATTGTTTAACTTTCTACAAGTTACAAGAAATAATTTCTGTGTTAACAGCACATTGCTCTGGCTAGCGATCAGCTGTGGTAAACAGCTGACAACCTAACAGTGGTGCGCTATGTTAAAATTGTATCAAAGGCATCAACTTGCTCAGCGATCAGTGATGTACATATGCATTAATTCATGGATCAGATTATCATATGATTGCCTTTTTCTTAAACCGATAGCCAAAACATCGACAATAATAAGAAGAACGTAAGTAAACAAAGCCGCTCAGTACTTCGGTTTTATGGAAGAAATATTCTAATTTGTTGGGACTAAGAATGCAGAGTGGACGGACATGGTTTGCAAGAGAAAAAAAGTCGGCACGTCCAAGATTCGAACCCGATTATATTTACAGCGTCGCGATAGTAAGCCATGCATCAGTCGCGCTCACGCGTGCGATACTTCACTGAGCGCTGATCAAGGCTGATATGTGGCGGCTAGAAGTATAATATTCTATCCCATGGCGCACTCGATGCAAACGGTGTCAAATATCTCACTAAACACTCGTACAAGTTGTTGAGTGCATGAAAGCTGCTGCATTTGGCAAAGTTTCTTCGAAGTCACTCAATATTCCCATTGAAATAATGTTAACTCTTAGAGCACTGAACCGTTGACTTTATACGTTTGGGAGAAGATCAGTTTTAAGTAAAATATTTACTAGATATATTCACATCCCATTTGTAGTCCACTTTCTGATATATTGTGTTCTGTTCTGCTTGCAGGTGCCGGGCTCCAATCGCGTCACTCGACTGTATGGAGGAGTTCAGTGGTACGGGCGGTCATCTTGATTTCGGTATCAAATTTCTCACTATCAAATAGGCTTATCATTTATGTTGATTCCTTTCCAAGTTACGGATTGTTTTGACTGTCTTGCCTTTGAATGCTTTCACACGATAATCGCATGTTCTTTCTTTTCTTTTTTGAGCATGTCATATTCATCGATAGCTGTAGGCTTTTTTTTTGTATTATTATTTCTTCTTTGGCAAATTACCTCGCCATCAGAGAAGTGCGGGGGCAAAAAAAGAACTTGTAATTAAAGTTGTAATTTATTTTATTCGTTTATACAATAACCAAACGAAACGAAAACCAAAACAAACCGCGAGGCGGGGGGCGTGAGTGAAACATTTTAACACCCCCACACCACCGACACATTCCCAATGGCACTGCCGCAAGCCGCATGTCACGCCATACCACACCGCACCGCACCGCACGGACGCACAACACGCACCGGAGGCACGCACTCTGCGGCGGCAGAGACCAAAGGCAGGTGGCAGGAAGGAAGGAAGGAACCAACAGAAGAATGTCACTTTTGTTTATTCATGTTCATTGCATGTCGCTGCTGTTATTGTTGCTGTGCTTGGACCTCTACCCTGCCACATCCGGGCCATTAGCCACTCGATAATACTAGTTTTTTGGTGGCATTTTCATTAATTTCCTTGAGTGCAGACATCAGACAATGCATCCATTTGTAGAACGTTGGATAAATGCAAATCAAATACAAACTAGAACTAGTCAATGGATTTGCAGGATAATCATATGGGTCCTCCACTCAAGCGAGTACAGACATTATTTAGAGATCGCCTTTTGCGTAAAATCCTCAGAAAAGAAAGACTCAAGTGAAACCTACCTATGTTGTATGTTTCGGCACCGAGAATCGAGTCCTCCATCAATGTACTTCTGTCTCACGATCCGTTTGATCTGCGATTTGTGTAGGGTATCTGGTGCTTCGGCATTGTATTCGTTAGACGCTTGCCTGCTTAGACGCTGTTCATAATAATACCTACTTTTTTCTTACGTGTTAATGTTTGTGTTGTTGTTGCTGTTGCTTTTTGCACGTCTTTTTTTGAGTGTGTGTGCTTTTTTTGTTCCTCGGACACACTCGAGCACTCGGTGCGAAGGCCTCACTAACGAACCGCTCCCTCTGAAACCGAAACCATTTCCATGCGGCACGTGAACCGACGATGACCATGTACCTGGGCATTCCGTGGAGCGCAGGCCGCTCGATAAGTCTCGGCTCGAACCCGGCCTTGCCGCTGCGCCACGGCTCGACACCGACGCCGGGACTGCGGTACAAGAATCTGGGCAAGAGCGGCCTGAGGATCTCCAATGTGGGCCTGGGCACCTGGCCCGTCTTCTCGCCGGGCGTCAGCGACGAGCAGGCGGAGGCCATCCTCAAGCTGGCCATCGAGAGCGGCATCAATCTGTTTGACATCTCGGAGGCCCACTCCGAGACGGAGATCGGTAAGATACTGCAGCGCGCGGGCTGGAAGCGTACCGCCTATGTCATCACCACGAAGGTCTACTGGAGCACCAAGTAAGTGGATATATCCCTTCATATCCCCTCATACCCCTCATATCCCTCATTCCGTGTCGATCCATCGCAGGTCCGAGGAGCGGGGCCTCTCGCGCAAACACATCATCGAGTGCGTGCGGGCCAGTCTGCAGCGCCTGCAGCTGCAGTACATCGACATTGTCATCATCCACAAGGCGGATCCTATGTGCCCCATGGAGGGTGAGTTTCTAGGGTCCTGTCCATTCTGTGAGCATGCCATAGGAAAACGTTGTAATCCCTTTTTGTCGCTTCTCTGCTGCCCCTCAATTCTCCCACAGAAGTGGTTCGTGCCATGAGCTATGTGATACAGCAGGGTTGGGCTATGTACTGGGGGACGGCACGATGGAGCCAGGTGGAGATCATGGAGGCCTACACCAACTGCCGGCAGTTCAACTGCATCACCCCGATCGTGGAACAGTCCGAGTACCACATGTTCTGCCGCGAGAAGTGCGAGCTCTATCTGCCCGAGATGTACAACAAGATCGGGGTGGGCCTCATGGCCTGGGGTCCCTTGTCGATGGCCCTGAGCGACACCCAGAACGGGGACAAGATCTTTCTGCCCAAGGGCTCGTTCAAGACGAAGAGTTTCTCTTGGACCGAAGACGAGATCAATCGGAATGTGAGTGCGATCTATCTCATCAGTCAATCGACTTCTAACCAACTATTCTTGGCTGCTTCTATTACTATTTCAGGCCGCTCTTTCGCCGCAAGGCAGCTGGGGCAAGGACCGTATCGAGGAGGGGCGTCGCCACTGCGATCGACTGCGCGACCTGGCCGCCCTGGCCGAGAAGCTGGGCTGCAGTCCCACGCAGCTTTCGATCGCCTGGTCGCTCAAGCACGAGCCCGTCCAGTGCCTTCTGCTGGGCGCCACCTCTGCCGAGCAGCTGCACCAGTCTCTGCAGTCCCTGCAGGTGAGAGACATACATTACATTCCAAGAACTTGCACCTGATGATGCCATATACATAGTGGAAAATTAAGAGCTCATATTTCTTGGGCTTTTCTAAGGATTTTTTTGGACTTGTGGCTTGTGAATTGATTGTAACTGTATTTCAGCTACTGCCGCGCCTGTCATCGAGCGTAATGCTGGAATTGGAGCGGATATTGGAGAATAAACCGGTAAGGCCGCCAATGATATCGACGCTGGCGCTTCGGTGACAATCAGCCTGCCCGCAGGGGCCGCTCAGCCTGAGCGGGGGAGGTCCCTGCGGAGCCGATTCGCCGAAGCATGTCGAGGATGAGGCCTTCATCGAGGAGGTGGACGCTGCCAAGGATGCTGCGAAGCAGGGTTTCTGTCTCATTCAGTGACGAAAGGAGTCCTTAGATAATGATAATAAATTTTTGAAAGTGATTAGTAGTAAAACTAGCCTAAGTAGCAATACTATGACGACAACAATAAGCAAGCAAGAACTACAACAACAGCAGCAGCAGCAGCAGCATCAGGCCATCACCATCCGCAGCAGCTCGATGACAGTCGCAGGAGGAGGAGCAGGACCAGGAGCAGCAGCAGCAGCAGGAGCGACACCTCTTCCCTCTCAGTCACAATTTGACACGCTCAACAACAACTACGGCAGCAGCCTCACTAATACCAATACCAATACCAATACGAACATCAGCGAGACACCGCCACGTCGCTCCCTGCTCAACTTCAAGTCCCTGGACTTTCACATCAAGTCCCTCTACAGCGGACTGCGCACCGGCAGCACAAGCCCCGGCAATGCGAACAGCTCTCCGGGTGGTGTCCAGGTGCTAGCGCCGGACGGAGGCCAGCGACGGATGCCGTATCTGCGCATCGAGAGCGTCGATCCAGACGGAGAGCCGTGCGCGGGACCATCCTCCAGACGAGAGTCGGTTGTGGGTCAGCGATTGGTCTCGCCCAGCCTCCTCTCTCCATACAGCGGCGGAGGTGCAGGTGGTGGAGTGGGAGGGGGTGGAACAGGAGCCAGCCTGCTGATGCCCTCATCGGATGGTTCAACCATACGCCGCTCCTCCACCTCCGACATTGTGGCCTGCCGTCGTGGCGGCGGATCCCAGGACAGTCGCCGGCCCAGCACCTCGGATCTGCTGCGGCGGGCCAGGGAGAGGCGGGGCAGCGAGGCCCGCATGGGGCGCAGTGTCTCGCACGGCGGACTGACGCGAGGTGGTGGCTCCTTTGGCGGGGGCCTGGGTGGAAGACGCACCAGCATGGCCTTCTAAATGAGAGAAGCGAAGCGAGGCAGGAGATCAAATCAGAAATCGGCTGACTAAATGGCGCTTATGAATTTTTATCTAGAGAAAAAACAAAACAAAAATATCAGCGTGTAAGAAAACAATTTTTTTTCCGTCGATCTATCATTATTATTGTTATACTTATAATTGTTATTCCTCGAATGAAGAGAACTCAAGTTAAAAACTTCAAAATGCGTATTGTAGATTAATGGATGGCAAGACGAAAAGCTGAAACGAACATAACATCAATCTATCTATCTATCTACCCCTATCAGTCAGTCAATCTATTCCCCGTTTCTGCCGGCACTTTCATCTAATGTGCACACCTTGAACATTGAATCTCTCAACCCATCTATCTGTCTCTCAATCTATATATTTCTTTGTTTCACTGCTCTACGGCCCCCCCGCTCATAGCATCGTCCCCAAACTTTTATGACAATATTAGATCCTAACTATCGTAAACTATCGTATGGCAAAGCAAAGCGAAGCTAGGCAAAGAATTTCCGCTCTCAATCTCAATCGCAATCTCGTTTCGGTTTTCGAAGAAGGTAGGGAGTGAAGTGGAGTATCGACCCCATAATTACCCTATGTGACAGTCATATCAAGCGAAACCCAAAAGCAACCTAAGTGCATAAGAAAAACAAAAGAAGAGTCCTTTTGATTAATCAATTAGTAAGCTAAAAGAAACTTTAAAGGATGGCTGGATGTTTGGATGGTTGGACGGATGATGCCTCATTGCAGGATCGATAACAATTTCAGCTAATAAAAAAATTCAACTAATAACAAAAAAGCAAATACAACTAACACAATGAACAATTCAAATCAAATCTTATTATATAGAGAACATTAATATTATGAAATTATAATTATGATGTAGTTAAAGGAGCAGCAGCAACATTCAAGCAAGAACAAAAATGTTTTTTTTTGTTGAAACAAACCAAAAAATTATTATACAAAATGCCTTTCATAGCAGATGCAACAGAAGCAACAAAGTATATATTTTAAATAAATGCAGTATATACTAAATAGATATATATACACACACACACACACACACACACACACACATGCATATGCCTAGGTATTGTGAGGAAATGGAAAAGCAGGAAGGCAGCAGCAAATTGTTATTGATTGCATCCCAATATCCCATACATAGACATAGCCCCCAAACTCCCCCCCCCCCCAAAAAAAAAGCGAAAAACTGAAATTATTATATAGAAAAGTACATATTGTATGTACATATGTAGGAGCCCGATCCCATGTAACTATTTTATCATCATTATCGAGTACATAAAGTCTTTCTCACATACGGACTGTGATTTCATGTAAAAGTAAAGTAAAACTAAATGAATTAATTATATTAATGAAGAATTCAATAAATTACATATTGTATAACTTAAGCTAAGTTCATTAGAGAACAAATACACACACACACCCACACACACACACTCGTGCAAATATTAAGAAAACAAAGAGAACAAAAGCAAAAGCGGAAACTAAATAGCAATTTTTCAAATCGAATGCCATTAGACATACTCGTACATATACTCGAAACTCTACTCTACAATTAATTAATCAAATGCGATTGCCTTAATAATGAATAATACCAAACAAAAGTGTGAAAGAGAACAAAAAAAAAAAGGAAAGTGACAGTGAAGAGCTGGTCGGGGGGACGGTGTTCCTCAAATTTCGAAATATATTATATCGTACACCCATTGCATCCGATCCTTGCACTGTTGCTTGATAAAACGCCCCACACGCAGATACAATTGGTTCAAATCCATCAGATACACACACGCAGAAGTATTTATATATACTTATGAGAATGATTGCATTTTTTAGTAAGTAGTTAATCCGTCCTGTCCTCGACAAAAAGGCCAGAAAGAAGGAAAGAAAGACAAGTGGTCGCTGCTGCTTAACCGATAACCGTTTCGCTCGTTAGACTGCTTAACTTTAACCGTTAACCGCTAGACTCGTAATCGCTAGCAGAGTAACAGTACAATTACGATGCTGTACTGGTACAGTGCGTTTCGAGGCTTCAAGACTGTTGTCAAGCTCAACCAATTACTGAATCCAGATCCAGTCAGACGACAACTAGCATTTACTCAACTTTTGTGATGAACAAACCCTCTCTTTCTAAGATTCGTTCACCCCTCCCTCAAAAAGGGTGAACGGTTAAGTGTGTACAGTCGCCACAAAATATCGTACTGGGATCGGTCGGCTAGCAGCGTCACAGCATCCATCAATTGTGGAACCAGAAAGCAATAATGCGAAACCAATGCTGAATATTGTTCAACCAACGAATTGATACACGTACACACCAACGCATACATACACACATACACCGCCCCCCACACACACACACACACACACACATATATAGATTTCGGCACATTTCGAAGAATTATTGAGAATTATTTGAGGCCGTTGTTATCGCAGCTATTCTTGAGTCAGGATTCTACAGGACTCTAGGGCCCGTAGCTAGTAAAAATTAATAAGAGTATGCATCCCATGTACGGGTGAGCGTATGCCTAATTGTATCCAAAAACACCTACAATATACAGACACGGGATGTACGACAAAAACAACAGAAATGTTCTAAGCAAATGCAAACAGAAAAACTAATAATTATAATAATAATAAAAAGAACCGTAACAGAAAGTATTAAGCGAGAGCGAGACAGCAATATAAATGAGAGAGATGGGAGATTATACTCCAGTGAATAAATCTAGTCTACAAATTTTACTTGACTTAAACAAAAAAAAAAAAAAGAAAAATTCAAAACTAAAACGAAAATAACGCAGATTGCTGATGGATAAAAAAATAAAATGGGGGAAACAACAATCGAAGAAAGTGCATAACAAAATAGAGAGAGTAATATAAAAAGTATCTTAAAATTATTTTCTTATCGAAACTGGCAATAATAAATATTAATATTAAAATAAATACAAATAATAATAATAATAATTATATTGTACACGCATAAGCCACATGTGGTAAGAACTTCATAAGTTAAACACATCGCATAGAGAATATCAATTTTTGACTAATTATATAAAGAAAAAAACACACACACACGCACATACTCACACAGACAAGAAAAAGGACATACATATGTACTAAGAGTGGACTGGAAGTTGTGCTGAAGATTAACTCTCTTTGACCTGGTGCTGTAGTATGAAATGATAAAGAATGCCCTCAATATGTAAAAGCTCTATTTAGCAGCACCCTGTATTAGTGAACTCTTAGTACACACACACACACACACACACACACACAGAGACAGACAGAGGGAGGCAGAGCCATAGACACGAACACAAACACCACTTGATTTCAAATTAAGTCCCACGCAAAGCGTATAAACACACGATCACAATTTTGCAATGTTACACCCACACACCTACACCTACACCCACACCCACACACACACAACTGCAGATCAGATCAGCTTTACTTTACCTTAGTTTAGAGTCTTACACGATGCTTAGGAACCAACCCTAGCCGAGGGGGTGACAGACACTCGACGCTTGATTATAGCCCGAACACAAACAAACCAGAAATAGGAATATATACGGAGCTAAAACATCATATAATCCTTACAAAAAAAAAAAAACACTTACCCAAATGCCACATTTTTTTTGCTGGGTTACTATAGAAAGCCAAACAAAAACCAAAAACCAAACAAAATAAAGGAGAAAAACTAATAAATAATAACAGATGAACCTCCTAATTATGTATGTATGTAATGCAATAAGCATTATATCAACTTGGCGAGATGATTAACAAAGAGAAAAGAAAATGGAAACCAAACAAGCATAAACAAGAGAAAATTGTTTATATTTCACTTTTGAAACCACATTTAATACTAATAATTCGAAAAGCTAATAATATAAGTTATAACAATAACGAACAACCAGAGGAGAACGGCGGAGAACAGCAACAACACAGCTAAAATACTGAACAACTTATATAAAAATACAAACCAAACTCTTATCTTTCAACCAAATGGCCAATCGTTTTTCTTTTTCAATCGTAAATGAGCGCAAAATCGGCCGATGGGCAGCACTGGTGGCACTACCGACTCGCCGCCTTGCAGAAAATATCCATATCATTTTGCATTCGCTGAGCACATATCGATATCGACCAATGTGGACATATACCGACATTTTTTAACGTTCTTTGTGATTAAAGGGACCCGTTTTTCCACTACAAAGTAAATTGGATTCGATTTTGCATGTGTATCCCCAGTTCAGTTATCCTCCAGCTCTATTAGCCGAGACTCTTTAGCGCCACCCGATCACAAAGAGACATGCCACACTCCGATCGGCTTCCGTATTGCAGAGATATAGCGTGCAGAGGAAACCAGTATTTTAGCGATTTGCCATTCTTTGGAAGGCTATATCTCAGACAACTGGGGCCAGATCGCTTAGGGGCCTACTCTCCCAGGGTCGTGAGGGTCCAGACTGTCGAACGGCATCAAAATCTCGACTACGAAAATGAGGCCGATTTTTGGCAATTTTAATGATGTAACCATCATGATTTTTTGCGAAAATCGTGAAAAAATGGATGTCCTTTTTTCCGATGGCAGTCGATTGGCAGGACTCGCGCGATCACGGAAAGACATGCCACGCCCCGATCGGCTTCCGTATTGCAGAGATATAGCATGCAGAGGAAACCAGTATTTTTATGATTTTCAATTCTTTCGAAGGCTATATCTCTGACAAATAGGGCCAGATCGGTAGAGGACCCACACTCCCAAGATCGCGAGAGTCCAGACTGTCGTACGGCATCAAAATCTCGTCTTCGAAAATGAGGCCGATTTTTGACAATTAACCATCATGATTTTTTGCGAAAATCGTGAAAAAATGGATGTCCTTTCCGATGGCAGTCGATTGGCAGGACTCGCGCGATCACGGAAAGGCATGCCACTCCCCGATCGGCTTCCGTATTGCAGAGATATAGCATGCAGAGGAAACCAGTATTTTTATGATTTTCAATTCTTTCGAAGGCTATATCTCTGACAAATAGGGCCAGATCGGTAGAGGACCCACACTCCCAAGATCGCGAGAGTCCAGACTGTCGAACGGCATCAAAATCTCGACTTCGAAAATGAGGCCGATTTTTGGCAATTTTAATGATGTAACCATCATGATTTTTTGCGAAAATCGTGAAAAATGGATGTCCTTTTTTCCGATGGCAGTCGATTGGCAGGACTCGCGCGATCACGGAAAGGCATGCCACTCCCCGATCGGCTTCCGTATTGCAGAGATATAGCATGCAGAGGAAACCAGTATTTCTATGATTTGCCATTCTTCGGAAGGCTATATCTCAGACAAATAGGGCCAGATCGGTAGAGGACCCACACTCCCAAGATCGCGAGAGTCCAGACTGCCGAACGGCATCAAAATCTCGACTACGAAAATGAGGCCGATTTTTGGCAATTTTAATGATGTAACCATCATGATTTTTTGCGAAAATCGTGAAAAAATGGATGTCCTTTTTTCCGATGGCAGTCGATTGGCAGGACTCGTCCGATCACGGAAAGACATGCCACGCCCCGTTCGGCTTCCGTATTGCAGAGATATAGCATGCAGAGGAAACCAGTATTTCTATGATTTGCCATTCTTCGGAAGGCTATATCTCAGACAAATAGGGCCAGATCGGTAGAGGACCCACTCTCCCAAGATCGCGAGAGTCCAGACTGTCGAACGGCATCAAAATCTCGACTTCGAAAATGAGGCCGATTTTTGGCAATTTTAATGATGTAACCATCATGATTTTTTGCGAAAATCGTGAAAAAATGGATGTCCTTTTTTCCGATGGCAGTCGATTGGCGGGACTCGCCCGATCACGGAAAGATATGTCACGCCCCGATCGGTCCATAAATAGTCGAGATATAGCCAAAGAAAATATGAAAATATCGGCAAGTTGAGGATTGTTGTAGAACAATTAACAACAACAAAAGACTACAACAAGCCAGGTTTGTTTAAAGTATTGTTTTCTCCGCTATTTGTGGCCCGATCAGTATGATGCCTTCCTGTGATCGAATAAGTGCACCCGATCTAATGGAGCCCTTATCACGGATCCAGAATATTTTTCCCAATCAAACATAATAGTATTTATCTATATATTTTATTATTCGACAACGGAACCAGCATAATCCTTATCTAACTTATTTCTATCTTAAATAATAAAGATCTGAGCAGCTATGGTCCTTCCATCCTGGAGGGAGGAGAAATGCACGACGCGAAATCTGCGAACTTTCTGGATTAGATCCCAGGCTCTTCGGCTCTAAGCCAGTCCGACGCCCATTCATACACCGCCGAATCAAACGATGGGCTACAGCTTCAAAGCGGGTAAGTGCTTCAGTGTACATTTGTGGACATATTTTAAAATATGTATATCTTGATTCACAGAGGGCTTATGTAGCCTTCGCTTTGCCACAAACCGAGTCGTATCTGACTTTACCCGCCAAAAGGAGTCCTATCCAAGCATTACCGAGGCGTATTCGAGATAGACCGAGTCCAATCCCAGCCAGACAGAATCGTATCCCAGCAGGACAGATGCGCACCCTTGCAAGATCCGAACGTAAGAAGCCATCGTCATTCAAGGACTTTGACAATGACAACCAAAGGAGAGGCTGCGGGAGCTACTCGATTTTAGATAGATATCCTTGTGGTTAGGCTTAAGATAGATACAAATTGTATCCACTTGTTTATTTATTTATAGTAATCTATGTTCTGATCAATAAAGTTATTGAAAAATCATCCTTGCTGTATTCTGTATTGGGGAAACCATACCGATTACAAAAAGGCGGGGCACGCCCAGATCGGTTCACAAACAGCGAAGAAAACTAAATTTTTTGATTGGGGAAGAGGTCCTTGATCCTTGATAAGGACTCCATCAAAACAGGGACATTTTTTCAATCACAGGAAGCCATCGCACGCCCAGATCAACCCACAAACAGCCCAGAAAACTGAATATGTATAGTTGGAGTTGTTGAAGTCCTTGCCGAAGGATCAAGGAAATTTTTCTGATCACGGTGGGCCATGGCACCTTCCGCTCAGGCCACAAATAAGGGAGAAAACAAGATATATGTTTCTGGAGAAAATATCCTTGATCCTTAGTCCTTGATAAGGACTTCATTACATCAAGGATGCTTCCCCGAACACACGAAGCCGTCGCATGTCCCGATCGTGCCCCAAATAGCCGAGAAAACTAAATATGTATTGTTAGGGTCGTTGGAGTCCTTACCGAAGGATCAAGGACATTTGTCTGATCACGGTGGGCCATGGCACCTTCCGCTTAGGACACAAATAAGGGAGAAACAAGATATTTATGTCTGGAGAAAATATCCTTGATCCTTGGTCCTTGATAAGGACTCCATCAAATCAGGGATATTTTTCTGAACACAGGATGCCATCGCATGTCCTGATCGGGTGACAATGAATGGAGAAAACAGGATATATATGTCTGGAGGAGACATCCTTGATCCTTGGTCCTTGATAGGGACTCCATCAAATCAAGGATGTTATTCCGAACACACGAAGTTGTCGCATGTCCCGATCGGGCCACAAATAACGGACAAAACAGAACTGGCTCGTAACGGGCTTTGAAAATCACCGAAAGGTTCGCCACTGTACACAAAAAGAAAACTTACGTCAAATGGCTGGGATACCAGGCGAACAGAAATCAGCAGAAGGTAGCTGAATTTTTTAAATTTGCGGGCCCCCAAAAGTATGCAACAATATTTTTTGCATTTGCTACAGTTACCTTCTGCTGATTTCTGTTGGCCTGGTATCCCAGCCATTTGACGCGAGTTTTTTTTCGTTTGCGGTAGCGCCCCTATCTGTGATTTCTTGAACTACATTTTCAAAGCCAGTTTCGAGCCAGTTTTGTTTTCTCCGTTATTTGTGGCCCGATCGGGACATGTGACGGCTTCCTGTGCTCGGGGAAGCATCCTTGATGTAATGCAGTCCTTATCAAGGACTAAGGATCAAGGATATTTTCTCCAGAAACATATATCTTGTTTTCTCCCTTATTTGTGGCCTGAGCGGAAGTTGCCATGGCCCACCGTGATCAGAAAAATTTCCTTGATCCTTCGGCAAGGACTTCAACAACGCCAACTATACATATTTAGTTTTCTGGGCTGTTTGTGGGTTGATCTGGGCGTGCGATGGCTTCCTGTGATTGAAAAAATGTCCCTGTTTTGATGGAGTCCTTATCAAGGATCAAGGACCTCTTCCCCAATCAAAAAATTTAGTTTTCTTCGCTGTTTGTGAACCGATCTGGGCGTGCCCCGCCTTTTTGTAATCGGTATGGTTTCCCCAATACAGAATACAGCAAGGATGATTTTTCAATAACTTTATTGATCAGAACATAGCTTAGTATAAATAAATAAACAAGTGGATACAATTTGTATCTATCTTAAACCTAACAACAAGGATATCTATCTAAAATCTAGTAGCTTCCGCAGCCTCTCCTTTGGTTGTCATTGTCAAAGTCCTTGAATGACGATGGCTTCTTACGTTCGGATCTTGCAGGGGTGCGCATCTGTCCTGCTGGGATACGATTCTGTCTGGCTGGGATTGGACTCGGTCTATCTCGAATACGCCTCGGTAATGCTTGGATAGGACTCCTTTTGGCGGCGAAAGTCGGATACGACTCGGTTTGTGACAAAGCGAAGGGTACATATGTAAGCTCTCTGTGAATCAAGATATATTTTAAAATATGTCCACAATTGTACACTGATTCACTTACCCGCTTTGAAGCTGTAGCCCATCGTTTGATTCGGCGGTGTATGAATGGGCGTCAGACTGGCTTAGAGCCGAAGAGCCTGGGATCTAATCCAGAAAGTTCGCAGATTTCGCGTCGTGCATTTCTCCTCCCTCCAGGATGGAAGGACCATAGCTGCTCAGATCTTTATTATTTAAGATAGAAATAAGTTAGATAAGGATTATGCTGGTTCCGTTGTCGAATAATAAAATATATAGATAAATACTATTATGTTTGATTGGGAAAAATATTCTGGATCCGTGATAAGGGCTCCATTAGATCGGGTGCACTTATTCGATCACAGGAAGGCATCATACTGATCGGGCCACAAATAGCGGAGAAAACAATACTTTAAACAAACCTGGCTTGTTGTAGTCTTTTGTTGTTGTTAATTGTTCTACAACAATCCTCAACTTGCCGATATTTTCATATTTTCTTTGGCTATATCTCGACTATTTATGGACCGATCGGGGCGTGACATATCTTTCCGTGATCGGGCGAGTCCCGCCAATCGACTGCCATCGGAAAAAAGGACATCCATTTTTTCACGATTTTCGCAAAAAATCATGATGGTTACATCATTAAAATTGTCAAAAATCGGCCTCATTTTCGAAGTCGAGATTTTGATGCCGTTCGACAGTCTGGACTCTCGCGATCTTGGGAGTGTGGGTCCTTTACCGATCTGGCCCTAGTTGTCTGAGATATAGCTTTCCGAAGAATGGCAAATCATAAAAATACTGATTTCTTTTGCACGACAGTCTGGACCGTCACGAACGTCTGAGAAATAGTCATTAGTTATGTATTAAATCAGCTTGGAAAACAGAATTTGATTATGAATTACATGAAATAGGGTATAAAGATGTCCATACCTATAGCGGATATCTGTTTACCAGCAACAATGACGTAACATTCCGTACACACTTACGTTTTTTTCTCTGCACAGTTTATGTAAACAAACGAATAAAGCTGAGAGTTTAAAGTAAGCCGTCTTGCAGGAAATCGATTTACCAATCGGATAAAATTATGAGCTGAGAGCTGGGGTTCCTATCTATCTAGTACTATTAAGTTGAATATAAAAATCGAGGAATTTGATTTTCGATCATGGACAGAGAACGATTAACCCATTGGCGACCAGAGAATCTTGAAGAATTTTAGCGCAGTTAAGGTGAAAGATATCGTAGTCTTTTGTTTAAATAAATATAAAGGATAGGATGGACATACAAGAGTAATTAATATTATTATTATTTGTGGTATTATTGGCGGCTTAACTCATGTTGTTATCGAGTTCAAATAAAGGGTATATGTACGGAATATTTTGAAAATGAGACAGTATCTTTTGGTATATTTCTGCCTCTCTGACCGCATACCTGATCAATAAGTGCTCTCTTTGCGACGAAAAAATAAGTCTTTATTTTGAATGGGCTATTAAAAAAGATATGGACAACGGGCAAAAACAGCCAAGGCAAATTAAAATTATCTTCCGTGTGAGGACACATACCTTGCAGACAAAATCGGCTTTTTGCTTACAAGGTATAGTGGGGAAATGGGGTGGATTTCACCTTGCATGAGTTGCATTTTCTGGGCCGTGTTGGCTGTTGTCCACACCCTCTTTTTCCTTCCATTATGTAGCAAATGTGTAGTAACCGTGTAGAGTGTATTATTGACTATAGTTTGTTTTTTGTTTTGACCACACATTTTGCTTGCTTTGTTAAATAAAATAGCTAACAACAAGCCCTGGTAGTTTGGCCCGCCGCATTAAATTCGCGTTTTGCAATACACGTGCCTGTGTATTTTCCGTGGCGGCAGAGTCTTATTGGTTGGCGAATTACGGCAGATAGTTGGATGCCAAGTAAAGTGCGTCGTTTGTAGTTTGTTCTCGCTGGACCTCATTCTCACAGGATCCATCTCGAGCTCTCTGAAGCAACTGATACGCAGTTCATCGTACGCAGCGCGAGCAATGGAAGAGGCCAAGGGTTTGAAGAGCCCAAGCGAGCCCGTGGTGGATTGTGAGTATCTTTTCATTCATGCTGCGACATCAAACTAAATCAAATTCCGACACACACACACACGCATGTGGCTGCCTCGCGACGCTTGCGGAAGAGTAGCATCAGCATCGGATCTGGTTTCCATGGATACAACGCCTATGAAGGAGCCCAAAGACGTAGACGACGCCCCGGTGGCACGTGAGTATCTTTTTCATTCATATCCCGACTGTAAACTTAACCAAACGCTTACGTGAGAGTAGTTGTAGAGTATTTGATAGACATAACGGCCAAGGCCGAAGAGAACCCAACCGTAGCCCCGGTGGCCCCCGGTGCATCGAACGGCTTGATAGCCACAACGACCATGGTGAAACCCAAGAAGACCGTACAGAAACTAGACGAGTCCTCATTGGCACGTGAGTACCGAGTACCTTTTCAGTGATGTCGCCACATAAAATTCCATTTATATGTTTTCTGTACCAGAAGCAGTACCCATGAAGAAGCAAAAGGTCGACACTAAGCCAGACGAGACACCGATGGCACGTGAGTATCTGTTCGTTGAGAACAATGATCGTCACAATAAACTAAATATAATTTCCATTCTCATGTGCCTGCTCCGTTTTGTGGGGCAGCTGCACCGAACGCTAAGCCCTTGAAGGAGCCAAAGAACGACGCCAATCCTGAAAAGGCCCCGGTGGCACGTGAGTACCTATTCAATCATGCCGTCAAAATGTACACTAAACTAAATTCCCTACCTGTGCCTGCTGCAGCATTGCAAACGGTTGCCGTTGCCATCACACATATCACTGCCATTGATAAGCTGCGACGCTTCTGCTACATCGGCAACACGGAAGTGGCTGTCTATTTGTTCTCCTCAAACGAGAAGGTGACAAAGGAGAGGTTCACCGAGCTGCTCGTCCTCTGTGCCGAGATTGGTGCCCAGCAGCTGGGGGACTGCCTGGTCGAAGTTCTGATTAACAACGACGATTACTTGCCACGGCGCGATGAGGCGTTGTTTGTGTTGGCCGTGTACCTGTCGACGTGCACCAATACGCTGGAGAGGGCGCTGTTGCGCAAATATTTTCCTCGGCTGGTGCGCTGCGACACGGACCTCTTTATGTTCACGCAGTTCGTGAAGCAGGTGCAGATATTGCAAGGTCGCAAAACTCCATTCAGTCGCACCATCCGCAAGGCGGTCATGGAGTGGTACCAGGACAAATCGTCGGCTATGCTGCTGCAAATGTGGGCGAAGAACGAGAAAATCTGTTCCTTTCACAAGGATCTGCTGCGTCGCTGCCATTATTTGAATGTGGAAATGATTCCCGAAATTAAGGCCACCCTGCGGCTGTTGTCCACCCCCACAAAGGAGCTGGGAAGCTGGCCGGAGTTCCTCAATCCCCTTGTCGAATGTAAAAAACAAATTGAGGGTATTATCAAGCTGCGTAAGACCAAAACAGCCCAGGAGGCTCTGCCGGTACTGAAAGAGCTGTCATTAACGTATGATCAAGTGCCCGACCATTTGCGCTTCGATCCCGCGCTTGCCGAATTCCTGATCCCAATGATCAGCTACGAGCAGCTACTGAAGACCTCGCCGCGGGTGTTGCGTCTCAGTAAGCGAAAGGCAAACGTTTCGTACATCAAATATCAGGAGCAGTTGCTCAACAAAACGAAGATGAAGGCGGCCAACATAGCCCCGCTGCGCATCCTTCTGGAAACGATGCGTTTGCATAAGCATAAGGGAGAGGTAAGTCATCATCATCCATCTATGCTCTCATCTCATCTGTGCCTCTCTCTCTCTCTCTCTCTCTCAATTAGACATCTGCGATTAGCCCGAACAGGCCAAACTTTTTGTATAATGTCTACGCGGCCTCATTTGGACACAACAAGGCCCTGGGCAAGCGGCTGCACATAACCTTAAGTCTGGAAAAATTGTACTTAGGCAGTGAGTGATCTAATGGAATCCTTCCGAAAATGTAGAACTGATCAAATCTGATTGTAGAATGCCTTAATGGCCGCCATCGGTCGATTAATTATCTGGATGCGCTTGTGGCTCTCGCTTTCGGCTTTTATAAGACCGACACCAACAACAGTAAAGTGAACTATTGGTCCGATCGAACTGGCAAGCTCAAGGCGCTTCCCTGGACTAAGGAAATGACAGTGGTGGAGGCAACGGAATGTTGCAAAACCCAATTGGTAAAGCTCACGCTGCTCAGTGGCCATGCAAGCCATAATGCTAACCAATGCTAATGTGTTATAGGTTCAGAAGACCAAGCAGGTGCTCGCAGAAGTGATGATCAGCGCTCTGGAGGATAAGAACACATATGATGTGTTCCTGATCGTGGTGCCGGGCGCCACTCGTGGAAATCCCAATAATAGCGCTAACCGATTGGCCGCCCTCCTGGAGAAGTATAGCGAGGAGCGAAAGTGTAATGCCAAGTAAGTTGGATAGCTCCCTATAAGCGAGAGTTTACTCACGACATTTTGCAGGTTTATTATTGTGAGCTTGCGGCAGAGCCACAAGTCCATGGAGTACTCGACTGTGCTCAAACAGAATGTGCTCGAGCTGTGCGGCGTGAGCGAGTACACGCCACAAATCATAAACGCCTTTGCGAGCGCAAAGTTCCACTAGGAGGAAAAGGTGAGGCCACAGGAGAGCTACAGAGCAAAGCGCAAGGGACGAGTGCTCTATCTCTTTCGCTTTCATGACGCTAGGGTGACAGTCCCCCCCCTCCACCTATATAATAATGATATTAGCTATAATGTTAGTTCACACACACTCATACACACCTGCATCCAACACACACACAGACACACAGAAACATAGAAACAGAAAGCGACTTTAGTTCTGATGTAACGCTCGTATTGAGTACTCGATTTTTTAGATTTTAGATTTGTATCCACCATTTGAACAGTATATCAGATATATTGCTGCTAGTGCTTCAGGCAAATGATTTTGTTTTTAGAAATCAAACTGAATCCACTGAACTGAACTCGAATCTAAATTCAATTTGGATTTAAAACAATCCCAAAGCATCTGAGCGGAAAGAAGTTAGAAAGAACAAACACACACCAAAACGTAAATGTAGCACAGAAACTAAAACTAAAAACTAACAAAAACTGAAACTGAAACCGAAACAACAAATTGCCTTACAAACAAAAAATGTTAGTTAAACTTTCATTTTAGTTGAGACTTTCAAAATACGAAATACGGGCATCGAAACGTACTGAAACACAAATTATGGCATTTAGATAAAGATAAAACAAGTAAACTAATCATTAATCATTAATCATAAACATAAACATGAAAAAAAAACCGAAAACATATGTAAACCTAAACATAGCCTTAGCTTAAATAGTCCAAGTCCAAGCAATAATGAATATCAGCTATATACGTGCATACGTACTATATATGTATATGTTTATGTATATGTATATCCTCGGGTCGAATCGAATCAAATGAATCATTAGCTTAATAGTCGGAACGCGTACAAGGCAAAAAGATACTCCCAATGTGCCATACACATACACACACACGCAACACAGACACTCACAGAAACAACCATGAATCAGTATAATTATTAAGATTGCGAAATCGCCGAGATACCCCATAGTTGAGAACAATAACGAGAGGAAACGCCAACCAATTCGACTAAACAAAAATTAGCTAAGCGAAATTATACTTAAATTAAAATTAAAATTACATTTACTGGTATACAGAGCATAGAAAACCCAATTTGGATGTTAAGAAAAACTTGTAACTAACAAGAATGAAAACAAAAGAAAAACAAAAAAAAAATAGGAAATATTTCCACGGACATTTCTAATCAAAATGTTTCCACACGCATCTGTGAAGTAAACCGTTGTGATCGCCTTAATTTTTGCTTTACACAAAACAAAAACAAAACAAAAATGTAACACAAAACTACAAAACATCCAGAACTAGAACAAAAACGAAAACGAAACGATAACGATAACAAGAGGATACATATATAAGTTACATTCTGTATAGTTTGTGAAATCGAAATATGGAAATACCAGTGTCCTACTGGAGCTGGAGCGTAACGTAACCGAAAAGTACCTTTACAAGCAAGAAAACAAACGCTGCAACTGAAACTAAGATAAACAAACAAAGCAAAAAAATTGAATTACACCAAAATGGCACAGCACACACAAATCAAGAAAAACTACACTACAATGTATTCAATTAACCCGCGCTGCCTGGCTCTTAAGCACACACGAATTAGATAGATCAAAGAATAGAAGATCCGAACACATACACACAAAAACACAAAAACACACACACACATACATATATATAGACTTTAAATTATTTTGAAATGAAACTGAATATTGATTACGAATCAGTCTTCATAGGTAGTTTTTATTTTGTATTTCTTATTTTGGATATTCTTTTACTAAAAAACATAGATGTAAGAAACATTTGTAAACTCTTACAAAGAGATCTACCCCCAAAGAGAATGAATTGTGTCTATGATTTGTGTGATTGGTCCATGTCTTGAACTATTTCAAATGGGGAACATATTATAGCACGATGAATCAGATATCTACCTGAAGTATATTTTTTTCTTTTTATTTTATGTGAAAACAAGATACAATCTATATGAAGTTTTTAGATTTTTATGTATTTCATTCAGGTTCCTACAGTATATGACGAATTTAAAATCTCATTTCCAATCGGCTAAAACAGGTGGTTGTCCGAATTGGAAAATAAGAACAACCGCATTCCAAATTGATAAATATTTGCTTAATTTTTTGTTCGTTTTTTGTTTTGTATTAAAAGAATTTTACATACATACATATAATTTTAATTTAGCTCCGAAGCCAAATTTACTTTTGTATTACACTACAAATAAATACCTTTGCTACCCCATAAACTATTTGTTAAGCGTATCAGCTCTTGGCTCCGCACCAAAACCGTTGAAAGAAAAGTTGAACCGTTGAAAGAAGGATTTAAAATAATAAATAAAAAATAAAGAAACAGTACTGAAAGCCAAGGAACACAATTTGGTTGGTGGAAATTTAAATATTTAAAACGAGAACAAGCGAAATTATTGTTGATCGAATCAATTGAAAAACTGAAACTGAAACTAAACTGAAACTGAAACTGAACTCGAATTGAATCCGTAGTAACAGCAACAAGAAGCAAAACATCATGTGATATATATTTCAAAAATAAATCAATTGACAAAAACTAAACAAAACTAAAGAAAGAGAAACCTATCCATAACAAAGCAAGATATAGTAAAAATTAGACTAAAGCAAAGAGCAAACAAATGTTTAGAACGTATCTCCATCTCCCCCCGTCGAGAGAAAAAGGTTCAAGAGGTTTATCATTTCCATTGAAGAGTTACTTAAGAACCCGAACCCGAACCCGAATGTTTTGTTAGGCATGTTCCATTGAGTATCAATTGGGTTAGCACACAACCACCAGAAAGGGACACTGATAGTCCTTGAACGATAGCAATACTTGGCTCGACTCTATCTCTACGTATCTCCCTCTCTCTATCTCTCTCTCTCTCTCTATGCATCTAGTACGATATTAATCGAAGTACGAGTAGTATTGGATTGTAAGCGGATTCTGGACGTGTTCAACTCCTTGCTATTCCAGAACGTTTTTTTTATAAGCATATACATATACATACTTCTTATACACTAATCTAGACTAAATTTGAATAAATTCTGAATTCTGAATGAAACAAACTGGCAATTTAATTTGGTCGGGGTGGGGTGGGGTGTCTTCGACTTCTGATTCTGTTTCGGTGGACTGCTCTTCTCGATTCGCCTTCCAGTTCTACTTGTTCTCCGTAATGATGCCGGCAGGGCCACATACGTAGAGCTGTTTCTCATCTCGGTCCCGGATGGGCGTGAAGCCTAGGTTGTCGGTGGGCACTCCGAACTGCTTGAGCTTGCACTCATAGGTCTCCAGGAGATCGTCGTGAGCCTTGCGGGCTTTGGCCACCTCGTAGCGCAGGTCTATGATGATCTTGTTCTTTTCGTCGATGATGCTGCCCACCCGTTCGTCCAGGCTGGTCAGTTTGTCGGCGAAATTGGGCGCGCAGGTGGCTATGGTCTCGTGCAGCACGATGCTGCGCTTCTCGTCCTCGCGCATCAGGGCGGCAATCTTGCGCTCGAGTAGCACATTCTTCAGGCCCGTCTTCTGCTGTAACTCCACAATGACGTCGTTGAAGCGCTCCTTGAGTGACTCCCGCTCGGCCACGAGCGAATCGTTGCGAAGGATCAGGGTCTCCGCTTCCCAAGTCAGGCCCTTCACCTTCTTTTCCAGCTTCGTGTTGCGGCTCTTGAGGCGGCTCAGCTGCTGCTTGTCCCGTTCGTAGAACTCCAGCTTGCGGCGGAACTCGTTCAGCTGGATGTTGGCCTGCTCGAGGGGCTCTCGGAGGCGCTTGTTCTCCAGGGCCGTGTCCGCGGCGATGCGGTCGCTGCGCTCGGTCTGCTTGCGCAGCTGCTCCAGCTGCTCCTTCATGCTGCCGATGAGGGCCAGGTTGTTGAGGGTGATGTCGTTGTAGTAGTTCTTCATGTCGTTGAAGGCCCCGTCGTGGTGGTCCTGCAGGTCCTTGATCTGCTGGTTCTTGCGCTCCTCCACCTCGAACATCTGGGTGCCGTAGAACAGATCCAGCTTGGACTTCTGCTCCATCATCTTCTCCTCGTGCAGCATCTCGTTGTCCTTGCGCTCCCGATCGAAAGCTAGTCGCTGCTCCCTGAAATCGCGAGAGAGTAATCAGTGCTGGATCAACGAGCTGCGAATGAGCGCACCCACAGTATCTTCTCGTTGAAGTGGGACTCCATCTGGCGCAGCTGCATCTCGCCAACCTCCATGCGCTCGCGCAGAACGCGCCGCAGCTGGCGCTTGTCCTTCTGCAGCTCGGTCTCCTGCAGGATATGGTGCTCCTGGGCCAGTTTCAGCTGGGTCATCGCCTCCGCCCGCACCTCGCCCAGCTTGTTGTGGTTCTCGAACTGCAGATGCTTCATCTGCTGCATCACATGCTTGGTGTCGATGTCCGCCAGGTCCTGCGTGGCCTCGATCTCCTTATCCTTCTGCTGCAGCTCATAGCGCGTCTCATCTGGGCATGGGATTACTTATAGATCTGGCTGGGGAGCGGGCTACCGCATACCGACTCACCCAACTGCTGGCGTGTGATCTCCCAGAAGGTGCGAATCTTGTCCCTCTCCAGCTGGAAGTAGTTTCGCTCCTCCCGCTCGCGATCCATCTCGGCTTTTAGGCGCAGGGAAAACGCCTCCAGCTGGTCGCGTGTCATCGCCGACGTGTCCACGCCATCGATGAGCACTGTGGTTTAGAGAGAGAGAGAGAGAGAGAGAGACGAACGAAAGTTGGTGGAAGTTAGTTTAACCGCATATTTTGGGTGCCCAAGCCCATCTTTATGACAATTTAATGAGAACGGCACGCGCTCCCCTGTCTGCCGGTTTGCCCAGTGCCTGCCCGCATATGTGGCCAGGACCCAGACCCGGACCCGTGCAGACTGTGTTGTAATTGTTTTCTGTAATTGGCATCGTTGGCCGGCTGGTGCCAGGACTCGGACGAGGACGAAGACTCGGACTAGGAGCAGGAACAGGAGCAGGAACAGGAGCAGGAACAGGAACAGGACTAGCATTGGAAGCCAGGCATAGAAACAATTATGTGCGTTAGATGTCCAACGGAGAGGAGGGGAGACGGTGGACGGTGAAGGCAGAGTGCAGTGTGTGCTCTCACTCGTGGAAATTAAGTGGACAGTTTTTCCCTTTGGAATTTTTTTGGTTGCACTGCGTACTGGGCCTGTGCTTGGGCAATTACACTGTGCATCGGACATGTCCTGCTACTGCTCCTGCTCTCGCCTCTCCTCACGCAGATTATCGTTATTTACTAATTGTTTTGCTTGGCCTTTTTAAATTGCCCTGAATGACCAATGTCCACCATTCCATTCCATCCTGCCTCGGCCTCGGGGTCGTCCGGAACCCGTACCCGTACTCGTACTCGTACCCTTCTCCGCCCTGCAGCACCCTGTACAGCCATTAATGTTCCGAAAATGAATTGCCAGGCAGACCTCGTTGCCTCGCCTGCTGCCTGTTGGAGCTGTCTCTCTTTATGGGAGCCTGGCTGTCTTTATGGGCGGAGACTTAAAGAGCTTTTGAGTGGAAATATTTGAAGAGCACGGAACTATTGGGTTGGCAACTGCCTCGGAAGATCTATTATGTTCTTCCAATGCCACACAGGAATGTGCAGTCTGTACATAAATAGATAGATATGTACATACATACATATATAGTTAATAAAAGGGAGGGACAATTATGCATATCTCTGAAATGAAGTAAAGATCGGACATTCTTCTGATAGTCTGAAGGTGTACTTGGCGGATATGTCGATTGGATGGCTATTAAGGCTCGATTAAGGCTTATGCGTTTTTATGGATTTGCGTCTTCTATCACATAATTGCTTGATCACTTACCCGGCATCTTCTTGCCCTTCTTGCCCTTTTTCCCCTTTGGCGGCTGTAATTAAGAAAATAATGTAAATTTGTAGTTAAATAAAATTTAATTAAATAAATAAATATTGTAAATATATGAAGAAAAATCGAGAAAAGGTAAGAGAAATAACCAATGAACTGATTTTGAAACATTTCAATGGACTGCTTGCCAAAAGCGCTTTGCTACTGATCTACTTATCGAATGATGCTGTGCACTGCTTGTCAAAGCGCAGGAGCCACAGAAGGTCGACTTTGACTTTGGGAGCTTCTTGGCCTTATATCTTCCCCTATCCTATCCTATCCACATTTGTCAATGCAAATTCCATTGGGGGGCTCCCTGCGTTGTGGGGGCGGGTGCTGTGTGCTGCTGGCGTGGTGCACAATTGTCGTCTGGTGCTGCGACTCTACTGCTCCTGTTCTTCCGTGTGGCAACTATTTTTCGCACTTTAAATCCTTTAACAACATTTAATTCGATTCTCTCTCTCCTCCACTGGAGAAATACTCTGCCACTTCCCCTCCACTCCACTCCACTCTGTCTCTGTCTCTGCCAAGGCAAAGGCGAACCGAACCGAGCGCGCGACTGTAGAGAGAGAGACGGCGGCGGCGTCGCTTTAAATAATGTGATGGCGCGGCTTTCAAAACAATTTTGCAACAGCTGTTGGCTGTTGGCTTATTGCATATTTTATGGCTGCAAATTATTCAAAAATTTTCGAAGCCGCCTGCGCTGCGACCGCGCTGTCCACCGCTCTCTGTCCCTACTACATCCTCCTGCTGGTCCTCCTGCTGGTCGTCCTGCTCGTCGTTGGCCCAAAGGCGTAAAGTATATGTATATAAATACACAAGTACATGTACAGCAACGGCTATACGTACATATATACGTATAAACAAATGATCGAAAATAGACAACAAACGAGTGCATGCTGGTGGGGCCTCTGCCTGGAGGCGGAGTCGGGGTCTGAGCTGAGATTCAACTGAGACGCAACGGGCGGATGGGGCCGGCGGACTCTGGGGCTGTAATAAATATACACCCACAAATGCATATACAGTATGCATTTTGTATGTGTCTGCGTCTGCAGCAACAGCCTGGCGTGGCATGAAAAATTGAATGCGCTGCAGCGGTAGTGGTAGTGGCAGTGGCAGCGACAGCGCAACTGAAACTGAAAGGAGCTCTCCATCGTCGATGGCCTTATCACAGGCGCCTTAAGAGGCCGAAGTAGTGGAATGGTAGATAAGGGGCAACTGCACTGCTTGCACTTGTCCAGTGCTTATTACACGAGGAGGCAGAAAGAGTAAGCACAGCTGATTGCTGCTTGCCCACAGCTTGCTTTTTGATGATCCTTTCAGCTGATCCTTCTTGTTGCTGTGATGATAGAGCAAAGGGAAAGGGAGATACGAATAGTTGGGAACGAAGAGCAGCTTCATGGTCTGTTTCCGTTCCCATTGCTTATTGCATTTGTTGTCTGAAGCTTAGATAACCAAAAATTCATTGCTTTCTGTATTGAACTGATTTCTAGAACAGCCCCTTTTCGATTTACTGTTCGCGAATCGAATTCAAAGATCTGCCTGTTAAACACTTACCATTTTGCTGTTTCTTCTGCTGCTGTTTCACCTAAGACGTCTCTTTCACTGAGCCTGATCTGCTGAGTCCACTGCAACTGCCGGTAATACTCTCCAAATAACAAAATAAACGTATCGATAAAACGGGGTTGCCCAGCACGCGCTTTGTATAAGAGGGTGGGGTGTGAGTAGTGTGCTGCCAGGCAACCAGAAAGGACACTGTGCTATAGATATGATAAGTTCTTGGCCTTATGAATTATTTGGAGTCGGTGTTCGAAACAAATTGTTTTATTACTTTTGACATTTCTTGCTTGGCTCTCTAGCTTTTGTTGTTCTCTTGTCATATGATTTTATTATTTTAAGATCCTGTGATTATGGGCAGGTTTCATCTTAGAGTAAATGAATTGTTTAAATGTGTTTTTCGAGAGTTGTTACCACAGTCATATACATGTGTACATATTTAGTTCTAATTGTATCTGTAAGAGCACTGCGGGATGGCACTCTTATTAATGTTCGGAGGTATTCCCAAATATCTGATGGCAAAGGACCAAGCGATTTGCAAAGGAGAGCATTGCACTGAAACTAGAAATTGAAAACAACGAACGGTGAATGGTGGTGACCCCGACAATCCATTGGCCTCCACCCAGCACTCTGCATACCGATACCAGTCTACAGTCGCTCCTACTCTGACTGCAACTCCGGAGAAGAGCTCCGGACCTGGCCAGACCAGACTCTCTTATCGCTGCCGTCGTATTCCGGAGCCAGTTGCCGTCTGCAGCTTAAACAAGCTGCTTTCTAGGGAGGAGGGTCACCACCCGCCCTGCTACCCCTGCTATTCTTATGTTCCTCCCTTGCTCTCCATGTGAATTTGTTTGTTTGTTTGTTCATTTTTCGGACTTTAAATGCGCTCTGGCATTGCAGTCTGCCGTTGACTGGTTAATTTGATGATTTTGTGAAATAAGATATAATCAGGAGACTGGAAATCTGTGCTCCCTCTCTCGCTCTCTCTCTCTCTCTCTATATCAAAGCAACAAACAGCTTTGAAAACTCGACTCTTCAACATTTTCGTCAAACGATCCCGACTGTGTGGCACCTTCCGTTTGGGCACCTATTTAGGGTTAAATTTCACTCCGAAAATTTATCCGGCCTAATTAATGTGTAAGGCCCAAGTGAGGACTGCCTGGGGCAGGGACTGGGGCTGTGTAAACAGAAGCCCAAAAGTGTGGAGTGTACGCAGTTGGGGGTGTTGGCATATTGCTGATTTTCTGGGCTCCCTGGTTAAATGCTTTAATTGAAATTAATAACCGCAGTCAGCAGTTGAGCAGTTGAGCAGTCAAGCAGTGGAGGCAGTCTGCTGAAGCTGTTGCTGTTGCTGGAGCGTATTCCCCTAAACGGAGAACCCCGTGGCTTCGGCATAGACGCCGAGAATTTTCAATTGTTTTCATTAAAAGTCAATTTTTGATACGCGAAGACGCTTCAGCGGCTAACTTCAACCCTTTCCGGGTGTCCTTTCGGTCCCGTTTTCAGTCCTTGTTTTGAGCCGCCCTCGCATAATTTCTGCTTCATTTTGATTCTGGCCAACGGCTGCGGTCGGTCATGCCCCATTGAGCTCCGTAACGGCTGTCAAGGGTCGCGGGAGGGAGCGAGAAAGAGTGAGAGGGGTAGTGGTAGTGGAGAAGGCGTCGTGATTGAAACTGAAAGTATTTAAAATATGATTAGAAAATTTGCTTATCGAGGTCGAGGTGTATCTTGTGCCATGGCTGTGCTCTTTAAAGAGAAATTTTCACTTACAGAAAATACAATATTTTTCTAACGAATTGTATTCTTGATCTATCAAGGCTATCAAATTACCCTTTCCTTCTTCTAGTCCCACTATTCGTATCCCTTCCGCTCTACATTTAAGCTTTTCTCTTAGAGTTATTCTGTTTCCTCGCGGCTTCATCCTGCATTACGAGTATTCCTCATCATAATGTAATGCTCTTTCTCTGAGTTAAAAAGAGGCAAAATAGGAGGTTGACGGGTGGGAAAAGTGGCTTAGCGGTTAGCGGCAAAAGGACGGGCTGACAGGCGGGGTTTCAGTGACGTTTTTTCCCCGAGTATTATTACGTAATTTGCGATAAATGTCATGCAGCATCATCCTTCTATTCGTATTCGTATAAGTCGTCTGTGTGTGTGCGTATGTGTGTGTGTGTGTGGGAGTGTGAGAAATTTGTAGTAGTTTCTGAATGAAATGGAGGCAGGATATATAGGTAGTGAGGGCAGAGGGCAGAGGGAGAGGGGGCGGTGCAGGCTCAGTGCTCATTGCGGTGGCAAAAGTTATTTGCTGTGTTATTTTCACAACAACTTCCGCTTTGGCGCAGAAACGGATATCCGGTCTCTGAGTGAGAGATGTAGATGGAGAAGGAGATGCAGATGCAGATGCAGATGAAGGGGGGGTATGAGAGAGAGTTTGGGAAATTTGTTGTTGGTGCAGCTGCTTGGACTTGCTGTCTTGTCTGTTGTATGCCCCCAAAAACAGACCAGCCCCCCATCCCTTCGCCATATGCAGATTTTGCTTTTACAACTCTCGATCCAAACTTTGACTTGTGCAGATATACACCCCCCCATCCCCCATCCACCATCCCCGTCTCCCCACTCCCAGTAGTCCACGCAATTTAAACTTTCTGATTAATTTTAATAAATATATTTTTGTCCTTTATTTGTAGAATTTGTTCGTTTACCATATATATATATATATAGTATGTATATATATATATATAATTTTATATATATAATTTCCTTTGTGGTTGTATATATTCGTGTTTCGTTATTACATATATATATAAGTTATACTTTATACTTTATACGATTTATACTCGTAGATATATGTCCATACATATATTTATATTCCTCTTCTTTGTTTTTTTATGGGAAGGGGGGGAGGGGGTTTGGGATTATCGTGAACTTTGATTAAGCTTCAGTTTTGGGTAAATTTTTGTTGAAGATCCTTAAATCTTCGCAGATCTGGTTTTTGTATTATGGTTTATCTTTATTTCGATCGATAAATAATCGATATTGTATCGATGATCATTATTTTAACTATAAATGAAATCGCTTCACCGGCTATATACAATTTTGAGATGTTTTTTTTCTAATCAACTTTCTTATATATGTACATTCTTACACTAAAGAGAAACTGGGAGCAACAAAAAAGGCGTGTAACCAAGGGTTCGTACATCGTATAGTTATACTCCATATAGATATAGATCTAGATATTATCTCCAACAAAAACCATATATACAGAATGTCACACAAAACAATACTCTACTCTGGAATGCTTAAAGGAAATTTCATTTTCTATACGAATTTTCTATAGCTTTAATTTCTTTTTCTTATGCTTTTTGTTTGTTTTGTTTTGAATGATATTTTATTCAGCTTTAGGTCTGCTAATAATGGCACATAATATTATTGTTGATTTTTGTTTTATTCCCATTTTGATATATGTAAGTACCAGTACCATATAGAGACACTGAGATTGGTTAGAGATACACAGACGCGTGTGTACGAGTATTTATGCATGTGTGTATGTGGGGGGTAGGTTGGGGGGTAGTCATTATACATATACATCTATCAAGCGCCCGCTGAGCATATGAACAACCTTCAATGGATTAAATTTCTATATATGTAATTTATTAATAATTTCCTCATCAGTTTTTACAAATGTTCTTTCCAGATTTTCCCCTGGATATTACGCTTTATACAGGAACAGAAACAAACACTTTATATTTATCCGTGAATATATATGTACATATATATTTATATATATATATGCATGTATGTATGTATATGTAGTATTTTATGTTCGGGTATATGTATATGGGGGGGATGGCCAGTGGATAGATTTTTAGATGGTTTGGTTGCTTGTTTGTGTCTAGATTTGGTTTTATTGTTATTATATAATTGCTGCACACACACACACACACACATACACACACACGAGACAGAGAAAGAGAGAGGAGCAGCTCTTAATTAAAATTGCAACAAATGAACAATGAGACAGTGTCAAAGGCTGCCTGCCCCCCGAAACCCGAACCCCGAACCCCGAACGCCAAACTGAGACAACTGTTGCACAATGACATCCCAAGCTCAAGCTCGAGATGAATCCAAATAAAATTTCAATTAAATCAATTCAAGCATGTGGCAAGGCATGCTGCAGTTAGCCAGAGTGAGCAGCCCCTCTCCCTCCCCCGCCGGGGGTCAAATAAGGTCGAGACTGGGGTCCAGCGTCAAGTGTCCTTCGGCCGGGCTGCATTCTCAAGTGCTCCACATGCACAGTGGACACATGCAACAACCTGAAGCAGCTGTAATTGAATTTCGGCTTTGCTGATTCTGGATTCTGCTCAGTTCTATTCTCTATTCTGCTCTGTTATGCTGCTGCTGCTGCTGCTGCTCTGCACTTCTGGAGTGGCTTGTTATCTTGTATTTGTTTAATTTTATTTTGCTGGCAGTCATCCACTGATGGAAAGATTACTGCTGGAAGCCAAAGATGCAAGTGAAGGCGAGGCGGGGCGGCTGTTGCAGTTGCCGTTGCCGTTGCCGTTGCTGTTGCTGTTGAGCAGCTGTTGCTTGTCAGCCATTGAGACATTACAAAGCGAAGACCATTTACATGGATGCACACATACACACACACTCACAGATGCAACCACTCACACATGCCCATTCATACACACGCACACGCACGCACACAAACTCATTTCATTATTAAATCAAAAAAGTTGAGTAAATTTCTGCCAGCGCGTGTATGTATGTCCGTCTCTCTCTGCCACTGTCTGTCTCTTTCTGTGTGTGTAACAATTCAACTTGATTGCCATTTGTTTTTAGCGAGCTGCTGTGTCCTGCCCTCCCCCCTCCCCCCTCCCCCCTCCGCACCCCACTCCCTCCACACGGCCACCAATGCCTCCAACAGCACTACATGCGGCAAATGTTTTGCGGCCAACACACGCACACAAGTACATGCACCATCGCCATGCCATCCCACATCCAACATCCCTCTCCAGAGAAGTAAGCGGTGTATTCAATTAAACTTCCGTCAAACATGAAGCATCCTCCGACACGCCCACACCACCACCCAGCCACCGTTTCAGGGCTGCCTTGAGGTTATAAAATAAACATGTTGCCACACACAAAATTTAAATAGATACAAGTTTGCTGCCACACTGCATAACACGGAGAAGCCGCAGTGGAACAGAAAAAAGAAAGGCAACAAAAAAGAAAAAGAATCGCTCAAAGATGATGAAGCAAGTGGATATAAGCAGCAGGATATAAGAATGTAAGCCAGGAGATGCTCTTTAGCCAAGAGGTAAAAAGTACTAGCCAGAAGGAATTTTAAATGAAAAATAGGTAGGGAAAATATGCCACGAAGGGGGATACATCGATAGATAGATAGAAATGAAGCTAAAACGATATATTCAGAGGGATAGAAAATGTAATAAGATTGCCATAGATCCAGAGTCACAGACACAGAAGGATAGCAACGGTGTAAGTCTTGCTTCTTGAAAATTTCTATAGGCGAGGAAGTCCCTAAAGAGAGAAAGATTGAGATATAGGGAAATCAAAGACAGAAAAACCTGATCGTTTTGGCTTTATATACCCACAAATTGGGAATGTGGAAAGAGTATCAAAAGCGGGGGATCTCCATTAAGAACCTTTTCCCCATCTCCATGCCTCATATTCTCCTCTTTCCCAAAACAAAAGCAACTTAAAGACAGCAGGCACAACATAACAGAACACAACACAACATAAGTATGATAAAAAGGGGGGAATGCGAAATTAAAATACAATTTGAAAGCATCAAATAGAGCAATTAAGCGGTGGTCCGCCACCCATTCCCCCACCCGACACACTTGCCACTAGAGAAGGAGCTCCTTTTTGCCACTCGCTTACACTCGCAACATGGGCACTGTGCCGCACAAAAGTAGGCAACACGCACGGGGATACTGGGATACTGGCACACTCGTGGCATGCTCTCGAAACTTGATTACAAGTGTCGCGGAAAGCCCCAAAAAACAACTCGAAAGCGGCTCCATAACCATAATATGTAACTGAGTATTTGGCTGTGTGTATGTATGGGTGCTTGGGTGCTATTATTGCTCGAACATGTGTGCATGTATGTACGCGTATGATGTGGCAAGTAGTCGTATTTGTTGTGATATTCACGGCATACAACAATGGGACAACAAGAGCAGTACAAAAGAGCTGCGAGCTAACAGGCAGCAGCCAAGTGGCACCAACAGAAGAGCAATGAAGCAACAACTACACACAATAGAAGCATCAGGCAATACAGAGATGAGGCCAAAAGGCCCTGCAGGGGCAGCAGCAATGGAAGTTGCAACAGAAACAGCAGAAATACTATCAGTTAGAAGTGGCAACAGCAACATCTTCCATGAAACTACTGTAAAATGCCCTTTGGCGAAAGAGCATCCATTGGAAATGTATCATGATGTATCTGCAATCCAAGTAAAGTGAGTCTGAGTATTCTTTATCGCAGAACAGAGTAGTCCAGAGCACGCCTCGCCTATAAGTTCTAGCTTTTAGCCACCTGCTGAAGTGTGATCTTGATCAAATTGACAATTTCTGTAGACCTGTAGACATGGGTATTCGCCAACAGCCACGTTATCAGCACTGCCAAATATTTGATACACCAACGATTTACAGTACCAATATTACCATCATCATCAATTGTAGACAGAAGCGATTGGAGCATCAGCAAAGGAAAGAGCAGCGGCAGTAGCAGCAGAAATACTAACAACAACAACAAAAATGAGAGTAACCCCAGAGCTACACCAACACAAACAACACCATAAGCTACACAACGAGATACACCAACGACAACCACAATAAAAGTGTTGCAGGCGCTTCACTAGTTCCCGATGCTGCTGCTGCTGCTGCTGTTGTTGGCTGCCTTCGTCGTCTATGTAATTTGAAACACTTGTGTCAACGTGCCACCCCCCACCTACCCCCCCACCCCCAAAAAACCCACTCCACCCTCACTCCCTCTGCATGTTGCCGTTGACATGTTTCTTTGGGTTGTTGCTGCTTTCTGCTGCTGCTGCTACTGCTGCTGCGGTTGTCAGCGTCTTATTATCATCATCAGTGGCAGCTTTTGGCGGTTTTGTATATTTCCTGCCTCTCAGGAGGGGGCTGGAGAGGCAGTGCTTTTTTCTTTAGCTGCAAGTTCTTGAAGAGAGCTGGAGCCACTGAGATGGGGCAGGCACTGAGATGGTGGGGTTCTGCTGCTGCTGCTGCTTACAATGAAATTCACTTTGCCAAAAAGTTTTCATTTCATTAAAAAGTGGCCCAAGCATACAAACAGACATGTGTATATATACGTATGTGTATGTATGCATATGCATCTATGTATGTAGGTGTGTATATTTGTGTGTGGTTAACTGACATGCAAGTAATTCATCAAAAGCAAAATGCAACCAACAAAACTGACAGCAGTTGCAGAGTGTATCTGTGTCCGCAACTTGTGCCCTGTGCCTTTGGCTCTGCCACAGCTGCAACACCCACTCGGAACACACAGACACACGCACACACACAGATAAACTCTCTCACCCACACAGCTGCAAAGACAAGTCTACGAACTGGCTAAAGATGTTGCCTGAGCTTCAGAGCAAGAACCACCAAAAAAAACAACAAAAACCAAATAAAAAGAAAAAAAAACCAAAAGTTTGACGAACACCAAGATATAGTTGCTCAGAGGGGACGACAGAGGGCCAAGATGTGGCATGGTGTGTGGTCCTGGCTTAAGGGGCTTAAGGGGTTAACAGTGTGTGCAAATAATTTGCATAAACATGCGAAATTTAATTATTTCAGAGCAACTCGAAAGCGGAAGCAGGAGACAAATGGAGGGAACCACAATTATTAAATCCTTCAAAAGTGGATTACAAAAACATGGAAAATGTTCCCATGTGTGGGTAGGGGTCGAGTTATATTCGAGACTTTCCCCCATACTCTAGGGCATGTCAGAAGGTTTTTATAAAGTTTTCTTTCCAATGGTTGCCATTCCCTCCTAGAGACCCTCTCCAATGAACCTTCCATTTCGGCGTCTTTCCAATGGTAGCCCCCCTTAAGATCCTCTCCAATGAACCATCTGTTTAATACTACCCTACTCCACCATCCCCATTCCCCGTTCCACATTCAACCCACCTTCGTGAAGAAATCCCCTTCTGTACTTGATGGAATGTCAATCAAACTTAACAAATGAACAAAAATCTGCACAAAAAAACAAAAAAGAAAAGAAAAAAAAGGAAAACAAAAAGAATTTGCTTTTAAATCAAAAGTTTTTTGTTTTTTTGTTTCTGTATTTGTTGTGTAATTCCGTTTTGGTTTGTGATATTAATTGACCTTTTTGGAAAGTTATTTGGATGTGCAAAAAATGTGTTTCGGCAATTGGAAATTTCACGGCAAAAAAGATTTAATGAGAAAACCAAGAAATATACAAAAAGAAAACAAAAAAAGAGAAAAAGTAAAATGAAATTCATGTTTTTAGGCCTTTTTTCCTGCGCGATTTGCACACACACAAATGCAAATACAGATACAGATACAGGAGTACCCAGTAGAGTGGAGCACTGGGGGATTACTGGGTGTTGCATGAGTATTACGAGCACTCCCATATACATACATATGTAGCTACTGAGAGACAGTACTTTGATTCCGCGCAAAACGCAATTCTGGTAATAATAACTATCATAGAAAGTACATTCTCTAAATATCGATACATTATTTTTGGCTACCGCTCCGCTCTGCTCCGTTCCGTATGTCCAGTTTTGTGTGTGTGTGTGTGTGTGGGTCCGTGTGTTTTTTGTTATAAACAATTTAACATTTGCTACTACAACATGTGTACGAGTATTTGTCTCTGTCCGCGTGTGGGAGTGGGTCCTGTGTCCTGTGTGCGGGGTGTGCGAGTCCGTTAGACTGGGTATTATAAGAGGCAGAGCGTGAGGAGTAGACCGGACACGGCCGACAAACCCATTAAGAGCGGCTGTCGACAGTGCCACCAATGCGGATGGTGCCATGCCTCCTGATGGGTCAGCCAGCTGATGGGACTGAGGCTCGGTTGGGAGGGTATGCGGAAGGGAAAGCCGATTCCGAAGCCGAAGCCGCGAAGCCCGGCACCGCCGGAGCTCATTCCGTTGTTGTTGTCGATGGGGCCGCGCACCTCTGTATTGCCGCCGTAATAGGGAGGCGGCTTACGTGTGATGCCCGGATCTCCACCTCCACCTGGCGCTCCTCCGACACCACCGACGCCAGCTCCTCCGCCATTCTGCTGCTGCTGGTGGTGATGGTGATGGTGGTGCTGTTGATGTTGATGCTGATGCTGATTGCCACCGCCGCCGCCAGAGTTGCCAGGCTTATGTGTGGGCGGTTTATTGCCGCTGGTGTAGTAAACGTGAGGCGATAACGGCGTCAGGCCCTCCCCATCGCCATCGAAATCCTCGGCGGAACCGTACTGCAGCTCCTCGTCGTCCGGCTGGTATGTGACTTTGACTTGTTGTTTCTGTTTTAAAATGTCATTGGCATCCGCATCCAAGCCGCCGCCTCCGCCACCGCCTCCGCCGCCGTTGCCCTTTCCGTTCAAGGGATTTTTATTACGATTCGGACCGGGGATTTCTGAAGAAGAGGATGAATGAACAAAAAAAAAAAGAAGAAAACAAACCAGAAAATGTAATTGAAACAAAGGTGCGAATACATCCCAGATACGTATGTATAGCTTTTATGGCCCTCCTCGGCCGGGAGGAGAGAAATGGAAATGGAAAGGGGAAGAAAGGAAAGGAAAGGAACGGAACGGAACGGAAAGGAACACCTACCATATAGACGTATGCTGCTATCGACCTCGCCGAGAGAGTTCTTGGCTATGCAGCGATAGGAGCCAACATCGTCCTTCTGGAACTTCCGCACAATCATCGACATCTTCGTCTCGTACATGGACTGGGAGCTCTCCTGTACGTGGTACTTGCCGGAGGTGACAATCATCTCACCTGTGGATATCGTGCCAAACAGAAAATCAGCAAACAATAGGCATATATTTCACGGCAAAAGAGTACGGAAAACTCAACGAATACGGATCTCTTATCACTAGAACAAAATCACAAAACGAATTCTGAAACACTAGGCAGGCTGTGACCCTAAACACTGGCAATTGTTAGTCTCCTTTGTAAGGCCAGAGATATCAGTATTAGTATCGAGCTGTCTCTCAACCTGTAACGAAATACATAACTTTTGTCTAACAAAATATTGTGCGTTCAAAAATTTCCAAAAAATATATTTGTCAGCAAAAATTTTTCAATCCGATTACAACTGTCCACCATATCTATTAAGTTCCAGTAAGATCATGGGTGAGTAAAAGTCAAGTGAAATCGAATATTAAGTGTGGTTCGGACCCTGACTCATAGAGAAACTAGTTTTGAGTTTCCGGACTTTCTCGTATTACTCCGTGGTCTCTCTAGCTGATCTCTGCTATTCGCGATAGTTACTTCCATCCACTCCCAACCTGTATCCAGCTAGATCTTCTTTCTCCCACTAAGTTCAAGCTATGTTGTGGCCTATCCCATGATACTGTCATCTTGCTCTTATGTACCTAGTTCTTTGTGGCCGTGGCTCTTTAGGATTTTCCTATAGATTTCCGTACATCCCAAAGTCCTTTGATAGCGCTTAGCTCGCTTACGATTTCCTCTGATTTGGGATAATCAAAATGACATTAAACTACTCACTGCCTATATTCATTCATATTCTGAAATTTTATTCGAATTCTAAAACACTAGGAGGCACTGCCCTAGCCATTCTAGTACAGCCAGAGATCACTTTGGATTGTGTGTTCGTTTAGTAATGTAATTTTAACAGAAAATTTTCCAGCAAATAGAATTTCAACATATAAAGTCGGTTTGATTATGGGTGAGTAATAGTCAAGTGGAAGTGAATGTGAGTGTGAATCCTCGCGTATCCTTGGACTATGTAGGATCGCTATTGGGTATTGTCGCTTGTCCGCTGCTAGTACCAGGTATTCGCTGTCCCTGTGCTTTTTTTCATGAGTCCTGTGCCGTCCGAAGTCCGTGTCTTCTACTGTCCATTTCTTTTAAGTATTTCGGGAATCTGTCGTGGTGGTTCCTTCGGACATTATCTTCTAATATCCTCTACTTTTTAGATTTCTTGTTGCCCCCTTCCGTTGCTCTTTTTAGGCATAACATCCCAAAAGTATTGTAAATTCTGCAGTCCGCTTTGCTGCGCGGTCCTTTAATATTTTTGAAGCCTAATGACTGGACACTAGGCACTGGACTGGGACTGCCACACGACGCAACTCTAAGCACTGTCAAAAATAGAAAAAGAATAAGCCAATAGACCCCCAAAAACCGAAACCAACCCATCCGCAGTCCAAGGCCCAGTCACAGTCACAGTCGCAGTCGCAGCGCCAGGGCAGGCATCAAACCGACCTACCGCCACCTGGAGCCTGGAACCTGAACGGACGAACGTGCCACAATCTGACAACTGACTAATGACAATGCCAAACGATTCGATTCGATTCGATGTTGAAGTAATGATGCGTTCGTCCTGGGCCCGACATCTGCATAGATGTATGTATCCATGCGAGCATAGGGATATGCAGACAGCTCGGGACAGGGACATGCACACACACACACAGACTTACCCGTGTCCTTAATCCAGTAGTTAATTGATTTGGGCGAGGCCTCAACGTGACACTCGATTTGAACATCAGTGCCAAGTGGTGCGCCGACTAATTGATTTGGTACTTGGATGACTGGATGAACTGCAACGACACAACGACACAACGTCAGGTCGCCCCACACGTGGGGCATTAAAACAGAGTTAGGAAGACGGCTAAATAAAAGCATAAGAGCATGTACATATATTCCCCCACTAAATCCCATCTCCCCATCTCCCAGCTCCCTCTATAATTGAACTCAAACTTGCAACCATTGGCGAAGCGCTCAAAGCAACTGGACTATTGTTTGCCAAAAAAATAGCTGTATTGGGTGATTTCAAGCCCTCGAAAGAAGTCCTGATCAGCGTGGGCGCCACCACCACAGTCGCCGTCATCTTGTTTGGACTGACTAGAATGAAGGGCATCAAGCGGGGTCGCGGCAGACGCGGTCAAGGCCGCGGTGTAGCTGATGATGTCTCCCGACCCGATGAAACTGGAAATGCACAAGTGGACAAGTCAGATGAGCCCGCTGCTCCCGGGATAGAACCGTCAGATGATGATCAACTAGATGATCAAGTAGAATACGATGTACAAGCTTCTGGAGATGGTATCATGCATCAGAACGTCGCCTCTGCTATCATGTTCTACCCCCACGGGGCAAGGCCCAACATCCGGAATATGCACAACATCTTTGATCATTACAATAACCAGGGAGTTCGCCACCTGAACATTACCTCTTTGCCACGTTAGATAAGATTTTTGGGAGGTGGCGAGCCGGTGGGCGGTTGGCCTAGAGGGCAGTGCAGTTGCCACCGCTCACCTCAAGTTTTTATCGAAATCGAATCTGTAATCAACCTGTACGAAACGTTGAATCCAAAATAAATTCTGCACAATGTGAATATTTGGGTACCGCAAGGGAAGGCATCAACTTTTTTTTCGATCTATAAACTCTTTTGAATATCCGTGGATGTGAGATTCTTTACTTTGTAGAAATAAGACAGCATGCTCTTTCCTTCTCGGGCAGTCCACAAATGGCCATCCCGGTATTCAATGTTCTTCTGTTGGAGATGAGACATCTTAAAGCCCAATTTGTGCAACGACTTCTCGGTCTCCGTCTGCCCCCAGAGGAAAGCCAACGAACTTGAGGGCCAATTGAGTGTAGCATAATTTGATGGTGTGTGGCTGGCTCTAATGCCACTCCTGATGCTGCTGTTGCTGCTGCTGTTGCTGCTGTTGCTGCTGTTGCTGCTGCTGTTGGGGCTCATCAGAATGCAGTTCAGGCAGCGTCGGACGGTGAATTGACAACTCTTTTGCCCAATGGCCCAACTTTCGTATTTATTGTCACTTAGCCTCTCACCTCTCCCTCTCTCTCGCAGGTGCAAGAGTCAGAGACAGAGGAGGATAGCAAGATGGAGAGTCATTCGGCCGGCTATAACCAAAATTGGTGGTTTTGTAAAACCTGCCAAAAGCTGCCCAAACGCAAGCCCCCCCCCTACCTCAAACCCCCTCACATTCTGGGCAGCTTACAGATTGCATATTGTCTCCGTCTATCTGTGGGGCGGCTCCCTCCCTCTAGCTCGCCAGCTCTCGAGAGCTCCCTTTCTATCCATGTTGAGACATTTGTGGCCATGTGCATTGATAGTTGATTGCAGCTCCAACAATGAAACTTCCACAGAGTGTACTCCGTGTCCTGTACGTGTGGCCGGTTCTCCGCCTCTCCGCCTGTCCGAGTGTCCGTGTGTGTGTGTGTGTGGAGAGTTTTGCAAGTTGGAACGATTTTAATTGATTTCCATGGCCGAGTGCGTTCTGTCTTATCCATCAACTATCTATCGCTTCTGGTGGTTGGGTTTGGTTAGGGTTTAATAACTTCAATTCTGTCTGGGCATGCGAGGAAATCCCTTAACGTTGTTTCGGGGATCCCCAATGATGCGTGGTGGAGAAATCACTACTGTTTTTCGGAGGCTGTCAAGGGATCTATGGATATTCCTTCCATTTCTGTTTTTGGTAGCCGCATTCCCGATCCGATCACTCCTCAATAATAGCGCCTGCCACACAAAACTGAAATACACTGGTCCTCCGCCATGAGAGAAGTCTTTTCTCCACCGTCCGCTGGTGGATAGGAAATAGTAGCAGCGCTGGCAGCTTGACCAGGCATACGTGCTGGTTGACTGCCTCTACTTTAATCCACACGCACATGCACACGGACACACGCATGGAGCTGCCACATTCTGGGTCTATCCTCAGTGAATTTTGTGGAACTCCCAGAGAAGGGGCTAGGGATAGGGATAGGAATAGAGGATTTGGGTCCCTCAGGTCCCTCGGCACTTTCGCTTGGCGATTTGAAATTTTGCAATGATTATTCTGAGCATGTTCCTACCTGCCTTTGCTTCGGACTGGCCCGGGCCGGGACCCCCATGTCGATGCCGGGGCTTCAGAGTCCGCTCAGTTTTGTGGCAAACAAAGCCACAAATATGCACTAATGACGTCGTCAGCTGCCTGGCACTGCCTGCCTGCCGCCACTCTACAATGCAGCAAAGCACTGCCCGCCTTCTAGCCTGGCAGCCTGGCAGACTGGCAGACTGGCAGCCTTGCAACATCTACATGAAGCACATTTTCGGCAATTGTTGCAGCAGGACTGGTGGCGATGGAGAGAGAGAGACGCTGGGGCTTGAGTTGAAGGTGACAAAAATTCGAAACTCATTCAGGAGGAGGTGCGTGTGCTGGGCCCATGATAGATGGCCTATACAGAGCGTTTCAGCAGTGTAAGTAACACATAATGCTTGCAGCTTGTTTTGTTTCCCCAGTTTCTACTGTCTCAACTATGATGAAACGCACTGTATTTAAATGGTTTATATCCACAGCTATTTTGGGGCATTCCACAGCTATGCAAGACTCTACTCCCATAGAGAGGGGAACACTTTTTCGACCCAAGAAAGTCCAATTGAACGACTTTGTTGGGACCTCTGTTGGCACTGACTTTACTTGTCTGAAATGCAGCGTTCAGTATTTGCAAATCTGTGATTTTTGGAGTAAAGATAACAATAAGAACATCTCCCTTTTCGGGATGGTACAGAGCTACCTACCAATATAGTACAGAAGGAGAAGTTCCAATATCTGAAAGAGATGTGTCAAGAGTCTGATTGAAAGATAATAGCGCTGCACGATGCGAGTAGTCCTTGCTCGTAGAAGGGATCTACACACGAGTGTGTATGTGCAACTACAGAAGGGAGCGAGTGCCGAGTGCCACAAAGGTGAAGGCATCTAGGGAACCTTTCCACCCATCGAAATCCATCGAGGCGTACTGTGCCTGAGTGTTTTAGTTTGATGGTTTGATGGAGATGATCCAAGGAGCTGGGGCTGTCCGTTACACTTTTTTGTGCCACATCAACGCCTTGCATGGCTGAATTTTCTTCTTTGGTGGGGCTTTTTGTTTGCTTGTGGCATCCGCACGTACGTGATTTTTGTCTCATTTTGCAGCGTTTATTTTGTGTGTTCGATTTATGCCGCATGACGCGGTGGGGGGGGTGGGTGGACCTGCAGCGATGAACGTGCCTCGTGACCAATCCCCCGGGAGGAGCTCTGGCAAGGCCAGAGCGACAGGAAGTCTGCGATTCCGGCCTGGTTAAGATGGTTGCCGGCTGCATGTGGCACGCCGTCTCTTCCTGCCGCACTTCCCATAGGTGCCACTAATTAAGCATCTCAGAAAAGTGGAGGCAACAGCTAGGGGAAGCGCCTAATAAGGCGGCAGCGGAAAGAGAATTTGCAGCGGAAGTGGGTCGAGGAAAATATGGCATACGGCATGCGGCATGCGGCGCGTGGCAAGCTGCTTGCTTTATCAGCCAGCGACACTGCAGCAGTAGCCCCAGCCCCTCCCAGAATCTGCTCTTGCAACTGACTCCGCAAAAGTTTCCGAGAAGAAAAACGGGGGCAACGTGACAACGGGGAAACGGGGAGGGAGGGGGCTGTGGCTGTGGCTCTGGCAACTCTTTCGCAAACAAATTGCGAAGGAAGTTGTTGCAAAATGGCAACAGGAAAAGTAAACACGCAGCACGAAACACGCAGGACTCACGGACGGACGAAAGGGCGAAACGACGGAGTGAAGGAGGAACACACTCTAATGGAATGGACAGAAGGTGAAAGAAAGAAGCGATGCGCAACTCGAGTTGATCAAAAAGTTTCGCTAGGTGGAGACCCTCAGCCCTCACCCCTCACCCCCTTAGCGGCACACCTTCTGAGGAGTATCTGCTACTCGAAGATAACTGTTAACCAGTAATTCTAGTATCCTGCGCAAAAGGGTAGCCCTGTTATAAGCAGAAGGATATAGGCAATACCCTCCCAATCCACAAGCCATAAATAAGTAGATATTTAAATGCAAGTTCCTCTGGAATCAAGGCCGACTATTCAAAGAAAAGAATTTAATATTATTGTTTCATGAGCCAGAAAGCTTTGGCTTCTCCATTGGCTAAATCAATTAGAAGTTAGACCCATTTGGGGAGCAATAAGCCCGCCTTCATTCAGGGGTTAAAGTTTTTCCACAGCAGCAGCGATCCCCTAGACCAAGTGCCACTTAAAGACCACATTAACACAATGTCAAAATGTTAAAAGGCGTGATTTTGCCACCTCCGTGGACCGAGTGATATGGGGCATATGGGGAGAGTGGGGGCAGGCTTTTGCTGCAGTGGTAAACGAGCTAAAAAAAAGCAAAAGCAAAAAAAAGAAAAATAAACAAGGGAGTTACAGGATGGTGGGAGGGAGGTGGCAGAGCAAACAAACGCAGTGGATGCCACGGTCTCCTCCGTTGCCGCCCGCCCCCCCCGTCTGCAGCTGCCTCGGTGATTGAGTGAACTGCCAGATGGCAGGAGAGTCACAGGCGAGGCAAGGCAGTGAGGCAGTGAGGCAGCAGCCAGCAGCACGTGCTGCAGACAGTTTGACAAAAAAGCTGTGGCCCACCAAAAAGCACCTGCCACACACACACACACACAATACACAGAAACAACAAAAATACAAAAACGTTGGAGGTGGGAGGATGGTAGGAGCAGGTAATGCCCGGTATCAGTGACAGGATTTAAACGGATTACAACAAGGACAATCGAGTTAGCACGGCACATAGAGCATAGAGCCATAGAAGCATAGAGCCATAGCTGCCCCCGGGTTTGCCTTCTGCCTTGTGCCTTTTTTGCCTTTTCCTCTCTTGGTCCTTCTGTCTTCCTTCGCTGTGGGGCATCTTCGCAGACGGAGTGGACTCATTGTGCACTGGCAGAAAACAGCACCGGGAACTGTGGGGTTGCTCAAAAGAATTCTTTGAAGCTTCATTTAGATAGGGGTCTGGTTCCATAAGAATTTCTTCGAAGGAACTTAAAGGGATGCGAAATTCTTCAAGTGGCTGAAATTAATTATTTTCTGGCATCTGTCGGTATGCATTTTTAGCCCTGGTAGGTCTTTAGTACGCCCGACTAACCTTTCAAACGATTCAAGGATCAACCGAACACCAGTTCGTGTCCCTACAAATTTTTGCCAGTGTACGAGCTAAACGCAAGATAAACGCCCAGGCTCCCGGACCCGACTCGAGTGGAGGAGAGCAGGGGAGAGCTGACTGATGATGCAACCTCAACGTGCTGCTGCGAGCAGCTGAAAAGAGTTGACCAACCGCAAGCTCCTCTAATTAATGGCGCACTGCATCGAGATGGACACGAACGGTGGTCAGGGAGATGGAGACAGAGAGATGGTAAAGACTGGGAGAATGAGCGTTGTGTACTTACAGTGTATGCTAAGCGAGATGCGCTTTGAAACCGATGGGGGCACCCCGTTGGAGGCGATGCACAGATACGAGCCCATCTCGTTCCGTGATATCTTTGACAGCTTCAGCACTTCGCCGCGGAACGAGGGCGCTGAAAGCAGGCAATTGTTGGTTTAGTTGGCACAGGACACACAGGGATACACAGGTATGCGAGTGTGTGCTGAAAAAACTACCGTCACTTACCCAGTGTCTTGGTGCCCACATTGTCCTTGAGGACAATCTCGTTGCCGTCCTCCCGCCGCCAGGTGACAATCGGTTCCGGATAGCCACGGGCTCTGCAAACAGCAAAATGAACAGCACAAATTAGTATGGATAGGGGGAAACCCAAAAACAATTGTCTTCTCGAGGCCCATAAACCATTTCGGCCACGCCCACTCAATGGTAATGGCTGCAAATGGGAAATGGGAAATGGGAAATGGTAAATGGTAAATGCTAAATGGGAAATGGAAAATATTCAAGTTCAGTGGCTTATTAAATTTAATATGACGACGCCACGGCAGACAGTGGGAGCCACGGCCAGAGACCATTGTGTTATCGTTAGAGTGAGAGAGACCAAACAAGAGAGTAAGGCTAGCTTTGAGAATCGCACCTTTGGATACCCTCTCTTCTCTGATCCATTATTCCCCTGGCAGATGTACGATAGGCAGCCGTTGATGGATGATGTTTTGAATAAGAATTCTCAAGTCAAGTCTCAAGTCTCAAATCGAACAGTTTGGAGTCTGTGCAAGGGATCAGTCGAATTGTTTTAAAACTGATTACATTGATCCGTCTTCTAATGATGATCAAGAACACAAATACAAATGATTTCTATTCTGCGTTGTAAACACATGCTAAAAATCATTATACCCTCTGCAAGGGGCATCAAAACTTTTATTCCTTTTCGCGCTCAAAGACCAACGACAGTGGAAAGCAAGCAGTGCAGCAGGAAAGCAGAGCAGCCACCGCTTGAAGCCAGCAGGCGCCGACTGCGACTACGTCTTTCCTGTCCTGCTCAAGTATGTGGTGCAACGGATAGATAGATGGTGAAAGAGAGAGAGAGAGAAGAGAGCAGCAAGAGTGCGAGTGGTTTTGTCGAGTTTTTGCGGGGAGCGAGAGAGAAATGCGTGTTAAGACAGAAGTTGTTCAACAGCGAACCAGACACGGGTGTGGTAAATTTTTATGATGCCGCAAACAGATGCAAAATAGCTAAAAAGAAAACACACACAGACATACAGACATACAAACACAGTGTTTGGGGAAGCCTTCCTCCCACATGGCCAACACAATGGCGGCGACTGGCTGGCTACCAGTTAGCAGTCACTAGCAGTTGCTTAGACATGTTTAGTCATGCCGGGACAGGACCAAGACCAGGACCAGGACCCACGCAGGCTGATTGAATGTGTGTGTGTGCGTGGGATGTTGGATGGGGAAGAAGGGGGGGAAACAGCAACAGCTTTGCTTGAAATCTCTCTGAGTAAAAACTAAGTGCAATTTACATAGTCGAAAGAAAGAACTTGCAGAGGAAGAGGGCGCTTGAACTTTACTGTGCTGGGCTGTGCTTCTGAACGAAGAGGCAAAAACCATTTTAAGTTGATTTACAGCTATTCAAAGCAGTGAGAGTACGATATGAATTCACCTACTCCCCTCCCTGACCACCAATGCATTACAGGCGAATTTATTTATTTCATTATTAATTTGTTTTTTGACAAGCTCCAAGGTCGGGGGGTGTCTTGCTGGAAAAGTGCTATCAGTGGGGGGAGATAGAGAGAGAGGGAGAGGTGTTACTAAAGCGCTGTGTTTGAGTAAGTATCGAACCCTAATTACTAAGCCACAATGGGAGAGAAAAAGTACAGAAGCCAGTAAAAAGTACCCGAAAAGCTGGGAAACTTCTTCATTCTATAGAAATTATTGCGGACCTTGCATCTTGACATTTGCCTATAATTTTGTAGTAGGACACATAAGCCCTTGCTGTGCCCTTTACTCCATCGTTTATTCGAAAATAAAATCACGCAAAGTTATCTGTTCTTCGATGTATCGGGATACATCCGTACTTCAGCTCTTCAATTCACAGGTACTGGATACAGTAATTGGCTTTGCTCTCTCCCTCTGTGATCAGAAGGCGCTTTCCTCTCGAAGTCTATGCCGCAGCATCACCACGACCTTTGCCACTTTTCGCTCTTCTCCTACTCGCTGTGGCCGTTACTCTACCGTTTTTAAAGCACCTTAACCCTTGTTCTGATTGTCTGGCTACGTTTACGCCGTGCTTTTAATGTGCGTAAAGCTGAAGTTGAATTCATTTCAAGGGATTTGCACTAAGTGGTATTAAAAATGAACGGGAAACAAAACAGAAAATAAAACCAAATATATAACGTCTGCAGACAAGGTCTCTAATAGCTTTCCACACACACACACACAGAGAGAGAAAGAGAGAGAGTGGCACAGTCGCAACGCGCTTATCGCCATCGTTTCATCATTTTGCGGTTAAATCGTTATAAAAAAGAGAGCAACACTTCGTGGTTGCGGTCAAGTTCATAAATCAGCAGACAGCCAAGCCTTGGCTTTGACTCCTTGGCCCCCACACCGACAGCGACATCACACCCACACCCACACCCGCACGCAGACCAAGCCCCACCACCGCCGCATGCCCCTTACATGGCAGTTAGAAAATAACCAACACAAATTAGAGACTGTTAGCCAGCTTCCTAATACCCTTGAAAATGGTGAAAACTCCAGACCCAGACGAGGGGTTAACGTAAGTCCTTATCTCTTTGATGCTCACTAAAGCAGCTAATCTACCCGCTATCCGTGTTAACCCTAGGGTAGTGGTAGAAGCCATTGGTAGGGAGTGGAGTGTATTAGTGCGGAATCAAGAGAAATGAAGTGTCACTTAATTTGCTGACATTATTACACGGCGCTGATTGAGACGGGAGAATGGATGCGACTCTGGGAGTGCAGAAGGAGAAGGCGACTTAGATGGAAAGTTGAGGCTAAAAAAACTCAACATGCGAGTATCGAAGTGCAACCCTCTGAGGCAGCATCTTGATGAATTGCATGTGTGCGGGGGTGGTGGGTCGGATGGGTCGATGGCTTGATGGCTGGCTAAAACCATACGGTACATACTACTCACCGACATGTCAGGCGCACCGAACTGCCCTCCGGCACAATCACATCCGATGAAGTGTCCTCGCTGATAAAGTCCGGCGGTATGACCACATCCAGGAAGCCTATCTGCAAATGAACCAAATGAAACAGAAACACAAACATTAACAGAATCCGGAAGTGACTGGGAACGGGAGGAGGATGGAGGAATGGAGGGATGGATGGAATACTTTATTTCTCTTACTTAAATTATCACAAATTGCTAGGGGACAAACGCACTGCACTACCACTCACGGCAGAGAGAGGGGCGGCGAGAATTTGCTGATTATGCAAGTTGGTCATAAAGCAGAAGTAATGGTAAAGTGTTTTATACGGCGACTGGGAAAATGGTCCCTGGCAAAATAAAGTGGGGCCGAATAAAGGCCGGTGGCAAAGGTACGGGTATGTAAAGGTAAAGGGAATGGAATGGCGTTAAATAGTTTAAGACAGCAGAGAATGAGAACGTTTATGCCACAGGGCTAGTGGCACACACACACACACACACAGTTCATGTACATGTGTGTACACACAGTGCACTTTGACCCGTCGAATCTCCGTCGTGTTTCCACTGTACTTGCGCTGTGTTGTTCTTGCTGTTCTTATGAAAAGCGTAAAAGTGCAAATAAAAATTAAGGAAGCATGAAATACATTTTATTGGCACCATAAACTTCACTTGGCTGGACACATGAGTGTACGTGTGAGCGGGCACACACATAGCGATGTACGGGTGGCGGTGGGGGTGGGGGTGTGGGTAAGGGTGTACGTGGACGTGTACCCCGAACACCGTTGGAGCGTACACAGAAAACAGTAGACGAAGCTTCCCATTCATACACATACATATATGTTACGTACCTATGTGTGTGTGTGTGCATTTATTGCTCTCTGATATGTGTGTTTGTGGGCTGTGTGGGGATGGGGGTCGCCATTCGCATAGTTTTCGCTTTCGGTTTGCTGCGCTTTCTTCGCTTCCTTCTTGCGCCTGTCTTCTTCCACGCAAAAGAAGGAGGAGCAGGAGGAAAAGGCGAAAGCAGGACAACAGTTGAATGCATTCGCATTTTACTTTACCGTTTAATGCCGCATGAAAGGAATTGCGAAACAAAACCAAACAAGAGAAATGCTACAAAAACAAAAGATTCCTGACATAAGCAGGGATCCCGATCTCCCCCGTTATGGCCATAAAAATAGCGCAAGCGAATCACAAATACAATAGTACCCTGTCCTTCTCGAATACCAGTTCGTGCTCGTGATCGAATCCCTCATCGTTTGCCATTTCTTTTGGTCTAAATTTGTAAAAAATGTCGCAGAAAAATCACAATCAATTGCCCAAAAACCGGGGAGCGGTTTTGGGTGATCTCTGGGCAGATTCCCCACGCTTCCTCGGCAAACTCCACCACTGGAAGCATTCCGGCACTAACCAGGGCCGCATCGTCCGATGATGGTCCGGAAACCGCAGCAGATTCGCAGAGCTCCTAGTCGGGCCGTTGCATCTAGCTGTCTCCTGTAGGACTTAGTCCTCGTCGCCTCTGCCCAGATTGGTGCTACATCATTCAAGTTTCTTACGTGTTTTGTGACTGTCAAAGAAACATGCGAAATATAGGAGCACAAACAACAGGCGAATGAAGCCAACAAGATAACGAACATGTGCGTGTGAGCATGTAGCATCCAACAACGACATTTGTAACGGAGACAAGCGCCCTGATACAGAGAATGGTGCATTAGCAATTATATCCGCATCGTTACTTTCTCTCTCCTTCGAGTAAGAGCCAAATATTTAATATTACACTCATCCGAAAGTGGTGATTGGTTAAAGAATGGTGCCATGCGCATCAGGAAAAGTGCAACAACCAGAAATTGAAGTCCGAAGTCCAAACTGCAGACCGCGATAAAAAACGAGCAAAAAAAAAACAATCAAATGATTGAATAAAACTCAAATTACATAAATAGGTGAGTTTTTCATTATTAAAATGTTTCAAATATGAACACCACTCGATGAAATAAAACTTCCCTTAAAACCAAAATAACAGAAATGGAAGGAAGTTCGAGGTTATCATTAGGCGGATTCCATAGGCAGTGGCTCTCCGAGCTTCTCGATGAGTGCACGGAGCGACTTGCACCCAGCGATGTCGATTGTCTTCATCGCTTCTTTTAGGACAGCTGCTTCGGCTTCCTCATTGAGCGAGTACTTCATGGCCTTGAGCTCGGCTTCTAGGCAGAGCTTAAGTTCCTCAAGTCCAAATGAACAGAAGTTGATCGAAACGGTGGTGTCTGAGATTTGCTTGAGGTACTCTTGGTGCTCCTCGAGGTACTGCGTCTCTAGGTTAAATATATAAACAACCAACACAATCTGATCAGCCATCAGCTCGTCAACAGCACCCTCCCGATGAGAAATCATCTCATTATAGATAGGGACTATGTCCCTATTATCGATTTTTAGGTCGTCAATGAGATGGAAGTTCATGCCACAGTTCGATATTTCGTTCATGAACTGGCGGAGTTTGCGAAACTTATTAACATCATCTTTTCCAGAAGTCTCGTTGTTCCAGGAATAGGAACGTGTATTCTCCGACCATGGGAAGCTCCGCATCAGAGCCGCGGCTGTCATGGTCTTGCCAACGCCGGGTGGGCCAAGCAATGCGACGGAGCGGAACTTGCGATCGCGGCCTAGTTCTTGTTCCAACTGCATGAGTGCCTTATCTTGCCCGACGACCTGCTGGCCAATCTGCTTCATGGTCTTCTTCAAGTAGAGAGGTTGATTGCAGAAATAGCAGCGAGCGGCCTTTTCTTCTGCCGTGGCCACTGCAGCTGCAGCGGCCGTATCGGAGTCGCGCCAAGACATGTCGCCATCGACGCGTCCTGCCAGCAAACGAGGGCTCTTGCTTGTGTCCTCCACGGAAGTTCCGTTTGCAACGGCATACTTCCAGGCGACGACGAGGTACAGCAGCCAGCCCACTACCAGGGAGGACGTCACAACAATCACGAACATCCACGACATAAAGGATTTCCCTTCGTGGCATTCACTGCCAAGCTCGCGGTCGCGGTCGCGCTGGCGCTCGCGCTCGTATCTGCCTTCGCCGCGCGAATGTCGACGATGGTGGCGGTCACGCGTCAGGCTCACGCCGCGTGAGGGGTGACGTAGCGGCATTTTTGTATCAAATCCGAAATAGAATTTAATTTTTGAACACCGAGTGGTGGGTTTTAGGAAAAATTGTATTTTATTTCGGAAAAATTATTTTAAAGGCTAGATGTTTACTGTTGACCGGGTTGTTGTTGAATGATTTTCGAAGGGGCTGTGCGACGCCTGATCGAATTTCAAAACCATCCACAGCCTCCTGTGACCGCCCATGTTATTTCAAGTGCGACCCAAAACCTATGCCTCAAATGTCAATAATAAATGTACACACATATGTATATGGTATGGAATGATGATCTTTGACCTGACCCACCTGACTCTTCATGGGATCCGTGTTCAGTTGACACATGTAGCCGCCGCGATCCTCCTCCGCCACCGCCTTGATGTGCAGATTCCAGGTGTTCTGGTCCAGATGGCTGACCGTGACACGGGGATTGTGTGTGATGACGTTCTCGTGTATGGCCTGGATGGCCTTGGTGTCGGCTTTCAGCCAGCCCACCTGTGGAAGGGATGAGCGAGTAGGGGTCGTGTTTGTTATGTTTTCGAGTGCAAGGCGGCACGGCAAGGACGTTGACTTCTTACCCGATAGCCGCCCAGGTGGCGGACGTGACACGTGAAGGTGGCGTCGCGACCCACGGCAACGGACACATTGGAAATGCTCTCCACAAACTCGGGCGCAAAGGCACCAATTGCTGTAAAGAAATGGGGGGCACAGAGTGAGAGAGACAGTGAGATTAGAGTGCATGAGTGTGCTCTGTGTGTGTGTGTGTGTGGGTGTGTGTCTGTGGCAGTTAATGATATCGCGCTGGCAATGCACGCTACTGGTGCATGGGCCTCCGCCTCCCCCTTGTTGCGCCTGCCAAAAAGACCGTGATTTATCGCTTTTAAATGTGCCCAAAAGCTCGCTCTGGTCCTCTTTGGCCCTCTTTCGCCCTCATTCTCCCTGTGTCCCTGTCTCTTGCTATTGCCAACAACTTAACTGTGCCAGACAACAGCCAGCGTCGCAGTTAGCGTTGCAGCCAGCGTCGACAGCAGACAGTTTAAAGAGCTGCGGCGGCTAATTGAAGATCGACATCCGGCACCCCGGAGGGACGCGAAGCGGCACCGCATACCACGGCACAGGCAATCCAACACCAAGTCCGGGTCTGGGTCCTGGGTCCTGGGTGCTGGGTGCTGGGTCTGGGTGCTGGGTCCTGGGCATACGCAAATATAAATAATTTATTGAATCATTGAAAATCAAACATTTCACTTGCAAGTGCTGCAAAAAAGTTTCCCCAGGCCGTAACACAAAAAAAAACAACAACAACAAATGCGCCAACAAATAAAAAGTTAAAACGAAAGTAAGGCCGAAACTTTGGATACCCTTGCAGATCAAACGTTTGTCATTCGGTTTTCATCTACTAGTCTAAAACACGAATACCCGTAAAAACATTTCGAGTACGAAGCTCACAAAGAAAAATATCTAACAAATGATTGTTCTTCCAAAAGCTATTTAGTATATGGTCAAATTTGATAGAGCCATGAAATTGTAGATAAAAGTGGAGTTTGTGAAGTATGGTTAGTCTTCCGAGAGGACTATTGTTAGTACAGACAGATCGGGAATATATATTTGGATGTACTTTCTTTAGGGTTCTTCCTGGCATTGCCTTTGTATATCTGATCGAAATCATAGTACCCTTTTTCGAGGGTATAGAAAAAATAATGGCACAGAACGAGGGCTAAGCGGGGCGAGTGGTGGCGTGGTGGAGGCAGGCCAGACAGCAGGAGCCACGCACGACTGCTGTCCTGGCCGCAGACTCTCCACTGCACCCCATCCACCGCACCCACTCAGCCCCACTCTCTCCTGCCACGCTGCCTGCCGTCGTCTACATCATCGTAATGCATGCAAAAAACTTTTGGCAAACTTGAAATTTAAATATTTATAGACAGTACCGTTGCCTCACTGATGCGGCAGATAGACAAGAGTGCGAGCGAGAAGGAAAGCTGGGCAGCTAAGGGATGTGGGAGGGGTACGGAGTGTATTGTGTGTAGAAATATGTTTGGGCGAAAATATGTGGAAGAATGAAGAATGCTGAATTGACTCAATTGGCCAAGGGCATGATTTATCGCACTTTCGAGTGGCGAGTGGAGAGTGGAGTGCGCAGTGGTGGTGGGAGGGGGTTGGAGAAGTGGAGGTTTGGGGAAACCGGGAAACCAGTTGAAATCACACTCAAAATTACATTTGATAATCTGGATAATCCACTTGGCATACCAGCAGTTCAAGTCCGAAGATAAAGATACAAAAAATAAAAGTATTTAAGCAAATTTATTTGTGGGTCGAGTGGCAGGATGCACGGACGGACACATGTGGGTTTGCATATGCAGATTAATTTGTAGCTGCCAAGAGAAGTTTTGCAGCAGTACCATCAGCAGATGAGTGTGAAGGGCCAGAGCAGTGATAATGTTATATAAGAATAATAGAGACTTCTGCAGAGGAGAACTGGAGAGAAGATTGAGCAGAAGAGTGCTGAGAAGTGGAGCAGAAGCTTTAGCCTGGTAGTACAGAGGCTTTGCTCTTCAAAGGAAGGAAAAATGTGACAGAAGAGTAACAGAGAAGAAACAGGGACAGAAGAAGAGCGTTGAAAGGGCTGAAGAAACTTCAAGTGGCATCCCAAGCTGTGGTGGATCACTGGTGAAGCAGAGGAAGCAGTGCCTAAGCAGCAGACAATGAGGTTCAGATTGTACGATTAGAAGAAACAAGCAGTGCGGGAAGGGAACTGAAAGAGCAGTTGCCCAAGCAGTTGCACAGATACGAGTATGTATGAAATCTACAACAACAGCAGTGCAAAGTTCAAGCAGCTGTACATTTGTGGCCAGCAGCAGGAAGAGGCAGAGAGGGAAGCCAAAGTGTTTGGTGCGACCTCTGCCACAAGGAGCATCTGCAACTGCAGTGAGCCGTGGGTGGGTGGGGGTCTAAAATGTAGTTGCTGCTTGGCTGACTGCGGCTTGTTTGTCAATCTGTTGAAACTGCATGCCAAAGATGTTTTCCAGCATTGTGCCAATCCCAATGAAGTTGTCTCCTGGCCAGAGACCTTCTTCCCGCTCTTGCCCGCTCAGTACTTGTTTGTGAACTCTGGCCTGTCCTGTCCTATCCTGTTCTGCCCTGCCCTGCTCTTCTGTGCCATGCTCTGGTTCTTCTTCGGCAGGCATTTTGAAGCTAAGCCAAAGTCAATTAACCCCCCGGCTTGGGTCCACTCCAATCCACCATGGTCCCATTCCTGTCCTGCCCCGTCCGCCCTTCCTACAATCCCATATCATAAATTTCCGCTTCTGCTGCTTCTTCCCGAGCCTCCTCCACTGCTTCTGGTACTGCTTTCGCCTCATCTTCCACTGGTTCTGGTACTGCTTTGGCCTCATCTCATCCTCCACTGCTTGGTCTTTTCGTGTTTCCTCATCTTCATTTCAATTTTCGTTTCTTTTGCACACTGCTACCGTTACACACACACACACACACACACACACACGGGGGAACCACCATTTTGAGAGTCTTGTCAATTTTGGCTCGTATCCCGAGGCGGCGCTGCGCTCTCTGTTGCCCCACTCCCTCTTCTCGGGAAAAAGTTTAAATCACACAACGACAATGAGGATTTACCAAAGCAAATTTATGGCTAAGGACATTGGCAAAAGTTAAGCATACGAATGTATTAGTGGGTGTGCGGCGATGTGCGGTGCGAGGTTGATTGGGTGGCTATAAGGAGAGCCGCCCGGAATATATATGGGCGGCGGCCCAAGGTGCCCAACAAACACACACACGATACTAAGATGCGAATCTGCATGGAAATGGCACACAGGACACACAGGACACGGCACATAAGACACTGGCGGTACATTTACCTTGGCCGTTGCCGTTGCCGTTTTTTATGGCCTCACACTTGGACAGCCACACAAATCCACTGCCAAAGCGCCCAATGATAGGTGATAATGGCAAATATCGAGAGGCACCAAGAGGACAGATGAAAAGCCAGCCCAGGACAACACAAACTTAAATAAACACAAAACTGAAAATGAAACCCAACCAAGTACCCCAGCTCTGGCAGGTCTCCACCGATTTCCCCCCGGCTTAAAGTCAGCTTCTGTTCGCTCGTATTTTTTTTTTTTGGTAAAACAAATAAATGACTTGAGATGGGTGAGAAAGTGGCAGGACAGAGGGTATGCCACAGACGATGCCTGCAAATGGCTGTTGGACTTTTGTTCTTCTGGCTGGGTCTGGCATTGAAATTAGCATTTTTACAAATCGTCGTCTACAGCCGTTGAACTACTGCCAATTGAATTCACAATCCACCGCCGAGCCACCCACCACCCACCACTGCCCTGTTGTCTTGCCCCACAAAAAAACGAAAAGAAAATATTCAATTTACATTTCTTCAACTTTCTCCCTTTGCTTCTCTTTTTTTTTTGGTTTTTACAAATGTCGCGCAATTAATTGTGTCTTGATTTTTGCTGCTCTCATTCTGAAAAGGGTATCCCCCTGGAAGTCCTTAATTGCCAAAGTTTCTGTGCTCTGGAAGGGTTTTCGGCATTGAGGCTGATCAATATTTGTTGCGGCCAGGTGGAGTAGGCTTCTGTTGCGAATCTATGGAATGGTTCGATTGCTTATGAACTATTTCTTAGTCCAAGCAGCTAACTTCGGCTAATATCTATACTAAACATTGGGTCTCTTTAAGGCCTTTTGTTAAAGTTTCAAGCCATTTTGCTGGCCATGAAGTCAGGAGTCTGTGTCGCTCATTGCGCAAATATATATTTCACTTCACTTTATCGCTTTGATACTTGATAGTTAAGTGTTATTTCTCATTCCCCGGACTAATGATGTTTTAGGGCGTGCATAATAACATAAGAGCGTTTACACTTGCATTAACATGAAAATATGTAAGAATTAATTGTATTTATGTTTCGATTAAAGCTCGCAGCCTTGCAATATGAAATTATGGTAAAGCGTTTCCTGGCAAAAGGCAAAAGGCGTATGCCAGCCTTTTGCACAAGTCCTTTTGGGGCACAAGTACTCCAGAATTCTCAAAAGTTTATGCAAGTTTATATTTAATTATAATCAAATAATCCGTGCAGTTTATCCAGTTTGTGAATTGTTTGGCTTTGCTTTCCTGTGAGTTGGAGACTTTTGGAAAGAATTTCTTCCCTTTTTTTTTCCTCTAAAGAGAAATAGATTTGAAATATTTTTGCATACAGCTACCACACATTTATCTTTTGGTTAAATACATATCTTCTGGTTGTGTAAAAAAATCAATTTTAATCCCAATCTCCTTCAGTCCATCAGGAGCCATTAGCCCATATGCCAGGTCAAATATCGCAAATTATCTGGTGTTTTTCTTTTTGCCATTCCCTGGCGCACCTTAATTCCTTTTATTCGGTCTCAATACTTCGAATTTCATTCCTTGGGCGTCATATTTAATTAATTACAAATTACGCGAATTTTTTGGCGGACAAACTTTTTGGGGGAATCCAAAAGGGGCAGCTGCAGCAGCACCAGCACCCGGGCGGTGGAAGGCAGATAGTTAAAGTTTGGGGCTCAGGACCCAGGACCCAGGACTAACTCCGTATGCGGCTGTTGCCGGCGTTGACCGCGTCCACTAAAAGCTGAAGAACCGCCGCCAACGACGTAAAAAATGGGGGAAAAAAAGATATGCCACACAAAGAGGATATGTACAAAAAGGTGCAATAAAAAAAGAGATTAAAAAAGATACGAAAAATGCAGTAAAAGAAAATACAAAAAAGTCAAAAAGTCAACGTCGCGTATTCCGACTGCGGGATACCGCCGACCCAGATTTATTTATATTAAGTCTTAAGTAGAAGCCCATCTAATGGGTACGTGGAGTGGAGTTTCAGTTTCCTGAGACTTGTGGAAAACAGACCCATCCCAGACTTAAATTCGGAGGATATACACAAGTCGATCGTAGGAGATCTGCTACACCCTTTCTATGTAGAGGCGTTCCACTCGATAGATGGACTTGTGGCTTCTGTACAACAATATACCCTTGCGCACCACTAGTACCCTGTATCGGAATAAATGAAAAATTCTGACTACTGCTGAAGTTGTTGTTGGCGCTCACTAGTTGCAGGTCCTGGCGGTTGTTGGTATCAATTAAGTCACTCGGGGGACGGCCGGGAGAGCAGCAACAGCAGCAGCCAAATGGCCATTAAAAGTAGCAAAGCGTCTCTCCCTCTCCCCGCTCTGTGGCTCTCTCTATCGCACTGTGTTATGCAAGCCATATTGCGGTTTAGCTAACATACTCGTGACACGGCGGCGGGGAGCGGGGCGGGGAGGGGAGGGGAGACAGAGATGCTGGCAGGGTATTGGCATTGGCATTGGCATGTCCCCCCCTTTCGCGCTTGCATTTGCCAAATGCCAAATGCTCGGCAATTAATTTGCATATCATTGATATGCACACACTGGCACACACGGTTAAGCACTCGCATGCACACACTGTCATACACACACACACACACACACACACTGGAGTTTGCAGTCGTGACTGGGTTCGTTTATATTTGTTTAGGATTATTATCGGTTATTAATGTTGCTGTAATTGAAAATTATTTTCACTTTTATGTTTATCATTATCATCTACCATTATATCGGCAGGATCCCTATCCACCATTGCCCCCCCTCCCCGCCATTCATTATTATTATTATTATTATCGCTGGGGAATTATTGTTTGCCGTGATTTAAGTGCTTTAAATATGTACATCTGTGGGTATTTAATATTTATGCGCTGGAATGCCCCGGACTGGACCCCGAGCGGGGCTCCCCCCCGTTCATGCATAATTATCAACTTAATGGCAAATAGTTTTTGCTTTGCTCGCAGCTTTAGGGATACTCGTCCGCTGGCATTAATGTGAGAAGCACAAGATGCAAATTGCTCTCCTTTAAACGGCCCCTAAATTGTTTAGATTGGGCTCATTGGTATCTCGGGAATCTTGGAGAAATATATTTATTAAGCAGTCAATTTTGTGGTGGCAATAAGCTTTAAAATTTAGGAAAGCCATTTCCTACTGTCCTATAAATATGCTTATATATATTACACATATCGGAGCGAGCGAGCCGAGCGAGTGAGCCAGGGGTTGACGCACGAGCGAAGCGATTGTGCAGGGGGCTTGCCACTTTTCAGAATTTGATTTGGAATGGGGGCAAAGAGACAAGATCGAGAATCGTTCCATAAACTGGTCTTCATAGCAATCATATATTCAGTAATAAAGGTCCTTAATCTAAAGATATATCTGTCCGGTTTTAATTTCTATAGCTGGAATAATCAATGCAAACATTAATGTTCTTCTTGTGGCTTCTTTTTCTAGATATGATCCTTCTCTCTAACGAATTTCCATAGCCCTAATGCAACATATTGAACACCAAACACACGAATATTAATGATACAATTGCATAATCAGTAGCCGAAAATTACTATGAAGTCCTGAAACAATAGGGATAACTATTTTTTGGAATAAATCAAAGCAAAACAAAACAAAATGCAATGGGATGAGCTGGGATGGGATGACAATTCGCTTTATATAAATATTTAATGCCAGGAAGGAAAGTATTTTGCGATTGTCGCGCCGACGTGAACAATTTGGCACTCCATTTTTTACAATTATCAGACATCAGACAGGAGCCGGTAGCGCCAGTAAACAGGAGCCAGGAGCCAGGACAACAGGCAGACAATGAGCCAGGCAGGCAGGTGGTCGGTCCGGCGGTCCTGTGGTTGAGCAGGGGATTGGCCGGGCGGGGGGCAGGTGAAAACATAATTTTTACGCAATTAAAATGAGAAGAGATATATGTGTGCACGGATGGATGAGCAGACAGTGCGTTGCGAAACTGTAGGCTGATCTATCCGCCGTGAGTAGAACTTTGACTACTTTCTATTGGAAGACAACTTTGGGGGTGTACTATAGCTCCTATAGCGGATATTTAGATTCTCCTGATTCATAATTCATAAAAAGTTGTTGACAGTCAGGTTGGTCATGATCTTGATTCCAATTTAGAGTTGAGAACCAAATGTTTAGACTATTCCGTTGACTGTGAGTTGTACAGTCTGGAACGTGCTGAAATATTTAAACTCTGAAGCGCTGACCAAATTCGATTTAATACCTTTCACACGCACTGTCCCTGCCTGGGGCTATGAAGCATAAGCCGAACAGATTTTATAGCAACAATGAATCCGCGGTATCGCTGGAATCCGCTCTGGCGAATGAGTAAGTGAGTGAGTGAAAGGGTGAGTGGGTGAATGAGTCAATGAGCCAGCGGGTGGGGCGGAGAGTCAATTAAATTGCCATTCAATGTGCAGTGTTCCCTCTTCTCTGTTCAGGGCTCGATATTGGTTGTTGTCTTTTGCTTTGCTTGTTTTCGCACAAACACATATACGTTTACACACACACATGTGTGTGTGTATTTTATTTATTTATTTGTTTGTTTGTTATTTATACGTTTTAATGCCAAATGGCAATTGGCAATGGCAACAATGCAGTAGGACAATGGCCGGACTTGTAGCCATGACAGTGCATTAAGCAGTCTCCAACAGCAAACGGGACATCAGATGCCGTTATTAATCGCCCGCTACCCCACTCCACCCCACGCCCAGTCCCCGTCCCATTCCCACTCCCAGTCCCTGTTTTCCCCTGTACCACCTAAGGGTTTAATAAACTCACTTTACGTGGAAACAATTATCAAGTCGGTTTACGTTCAATTGCCTGCATATGAAGTGTCCTGCCTCTTTTGCCTGTCTGCCGGGCACTGCATAACACTGATTACGGTTTGGCATTATGCCATGTCCGGCTGTCTTTCGAGCACTGCACAGCACTGATTACAGGATGACAGTCTGCCAAGAGCAGACCTTCTCAAGATCGCTTCGAATACAGCCACAAGAAGGAAGGGAAAGAGTCTTCTGAATTATACGAGTTTTTGTGGAGTTCTTAGATACATCCACATGCTAAAACTTCAAAAGTTCTTCGATTAAGTTTCCTTTAAGCTATACAAGGTTTTTTTCGACAGTTCATTGAAATTTGCAATTGGATGGGATATCTCTTAAATCTTAAATCTTAGATCTCTTAAATAAAAATGCTGGTCGTTGCTTAAGAAAGTCTCTCTAAAATATCTTGGAAAATGCGAAATAGCGCAAATATTATAGAATATTATAGAAATATTATTCCCTATCCATTTTGATCAACATTTTAGAGAGAAAAAAAGAGGCTTTTCTTAGCACTAAGAAGATTCCAGCACAATATACGAGTTTGTATGGGATTTATCTATTTTTTCACTTTGTAATTGGTCGAATGGTTAAAGTTTGACGACTTCCCAGAAAGGGAGTAATATTGTAATCTGCATAAAAATTTCATTGGATATAGCATATGGATTTTTCAGGGAAATTTTAGCTAAGGAGGCCCATATTGTCCCTTTTATAAATGATTTATCACAGTATTCATCGTTGGTAGCATATAAATAATTGCCCATTTCTGGTATTATAAAAATACAATCTACCAAAAATCTCCTAGCTCAAAGATTGCATAGATTCGGACTTTGTGATCACAGAACTTCATTCAGTTTCATCTACACATATTTTATATTAGGGATATTTTTTGAATTATCACTTCCTCTTTTAGGTAAAGCTTAGAAATCGAATAAAACAAGCAACTATTTCGAAACATATAATTTCTCCATTTAACAGAAATTTTGGATAAACTTTCCAGCCATAAAAATTCATATATTAAATCCATTCCAATGCGAAAACTATTCATATTGAATGCACATATTTTCCATTTGGGATTCCCCAACGCCATAGCCATGGAAATGCTGCATTTCCCTGCATTTCCTCGCTCTGTGAGGGACTTCCTTGATCTTTTACCTTCCGTTAGCGTAACGATAAGCAGCAGCAGGATCAGCATTTTCCCATTGCGATCGAGGGGGCCGCGAGGATACAGTTTCGATATGATTCGCATTTGGGTTTGTTTTCAAAAATTCCTCTCCGACATTTGCGATCGGGCCGCGATATCTTTGATTCACTTCACAGTTGCTTGGGAAGGTATAAGGTATATCCGCAAAAAAAATCCAAAAAATATATATCACACACGCACAGGGGTGCCCGGGTGCAGTACTTTTTTTAATTATTTAAATTAAAATTTGCTTGTTTAATTGAACGTTTTATCAGCAGCAGCGGACAGTGCGACGTGCAACTGTTAACTGTAATGTGGCAGCAGCGCTGTGGCAGCTCTAGCGGCAGATGGGTTCGGTTCGGTTCGGTTCGTGTTAGAGCTCGACTCGCGCGTCCAACCAGCCGACAATGACGCTGTTGATCAACTGAAAGCAGAGGCTGGCGCCAGGATGGAGCCACAGCCTCCGCATGGGACCGAGGCCGGCGTTCGTGGCTCAACGCACACGAGTCGCGCCAAGCCGAGCGCATCCGAGCCGCGACGAGCGCCGGCCGTCGCCGCCAGCCGTTGGATATTGGGGCCGAGGCGCAGGCCGAGCTCTGGGGCCGAGCGGGCACACGGCGAACGCTCGTTGCCAATTGTCGAAGTGGATTTTCGAAACAAATGAGGTCCACCATGTGCCGCATGGATTCCACACTCCGGCCACGTGGTGGATCGCATCGCTTGAGGGCGCCAGCGGCGGGGCGTCGTGTGGCCACCAAATGTGGCACATGCGCCCTGCGCGACGAGGGAGGAGTGTCGACTCGTCCGTCTGACAAATGGTACGACAATTGCTACAAGCTGTGGTGGCATTTGGCGGCCTGGCTCTTGTGGCAGCGGCGGTTGAGGATGGCCAGGGTGGTGCTGCGGGGGCGAGTCGAGGTGCCATCCACGCGGTTGGGCGCCTCCTTCGGTGTTGTTGCTGTTGCTGTCGCTGTCACTGCCACTGATGGGGCTTGCTGTTGGCAAGCATATAATCATCATCATCTGTCCGTTGGCCGGACAGTCGACAGTGTCCGTTATGCAGAGTTGTGCACAGATCTTTACAATAATGCAGCCTGTCCTTGTCCCATCGTCCGCTGTCCCTTAACATTTTTGGTTCTCCATCCTTTGGCCACTGTCTGAGGCGTCCACCTGTATACTTTCTGTGGACGAACAGCTACCCCTATCTTTGGCGGACACCAAACGTCTTATACTATCCGTAGAATATTATATTTCTAATCAATCTCCTCTCTGTACGCTATTTCTTTGTCCCTGAACCACAGTCCATTAGACCATCATTCTCTTCCTCCCATCTAAGGCACAACTGCTTGTCGCTGCCCCATCCTACACCCATGGCCATCATAAGGACAAAACTTTTCTGGGGCGCACCAAAAAAGTTTGAATTGCATTCTGCATTCTGTCAGATAAAGAGGCGACACAATCCCTATCGCAGTCCCAATTCGAAACCGAATCCCAATTGACATAATTTTCAATATTTCAATGTCAGAAAATGGGAAAATTTAATTGAACTTTAACTGTCAGGGGAGGAGGAAGAGGAGGAGACCGAGGGCGAGACCTCCCTTTAGATCCGAGCTGAGACTCGATTCGACTTGAGACTCCTGGCCAGGGGAACTTTCGCCGAGGCTGGGGCTGAGACTGGGCCTGATGACACGTCCAAAGTCAGGCCTGTCAAACCTGCCACAAAGTGGCTTAATTATCTAATAGACGTTAGATATTCTGCGGCGGGGGATGGCCTCTCGTATTTAGCTTGTCAGCGGGTGCCACTCATCTTAAATAGTGAATGCAGCCCGCCATCGTTGGACCCAGCCTCTTTTGCCAGAGTTTTTGGGTGTCTTCAACTTTTGTGCTTAATAACTCAATTACGAATCCGGCTGGGGGCTGGTTAGCTGGGTGGCTGGGGGGCGGGGCATAATGATGCAATTATGCAATTTTTACTACCAGATTCGGTTAAATGAATTGCAGCTGCTCCACTCCACGGCTCTCAGTGCAACAAATCATTCTGCGATTCGAAAAACTTTCCACACTCGACGAGCTGCAATTATCCGCACTAGATCCGCACTAGTGCTCTGAGGTGGGGTGGTGGCAGAGGAACAGCCAAAGGCTGGAAGAACACATTGACGACGTGGGAATACCCTGGAACATCTACCTATCCATTCGTATATCTATCCTTAAATATGCTCTCAAGCCGTACCGAAAGGAGATTCCCAAAAGCTCAAAAATCGAAGATCAATTATGAAAGAAATCCTACTCCAGAGTCAATATATTGCAGGTGTGTGCGAGTATATTTGAAACAAAAGAGTTGTAGACACAAAAGTTACGTTGAATTGCAGAGCGGACATTTCATTTAGGGATTATTGTCATCCGTGCACACTCGTATGTATGGGCGTGTGTGTGTGTGTGTGTGTATGGTTAACTAATCCTTCCCACTGTGCTCTTCTATTCCAAGAAAACTTCCGGGACAAGAGCCGAAGAAACCAAAACCAAAAACTTTTGTTTCTAAAACTCGTGTTCAAAGTCCTACCCGACAAAAGAAGGAGCTAGAGATGGAGCCTGAATGGGGAACCCGGCTTCGTTTCAGGTTTGGAGTTTGTGATTGGGGACAGGTGTATGTGAATTTTGAATTTGAAAAAGTCCTCCCTCTCTCACTCTCTCTCTGCCTCTCTCTCTCTCTATGACAAACACCTGCTGGAGCAATAATAAGTATGCAGCGTCTACAAGGACAGCAAGGACAACGTTTGGCGCAAGTTGTTCTTTGGTTGTTAGGTGTTAAAGCAGGCGAAAGTTGGAGGCCATGTAGACAAGGACGAACAGGAGCAGTAGCAGGAGCCAGCTGCATGTGTCGCGTACGTGTGCGACAACAACAGCAGCAGCAACGAGTGACAACAGTGTGACCGAATGCGAGTGTGAGTGCCGCAGTGTGCACGTGTGGGCGTGTGTAAATCGCACATTTCAATTTGCATGTGTTAGCGACAAACTTTTGATAAGTGTTGCTCACATTACACACACAAACACACACACACGCGCGGTGATAGAGTGGGGGAGAGAGTGAGACACACACGCACAAGGAATTGAAACTTATTGTCAAACACGAGCAGGAACCATCATTCCCTCTGCCACACCCACACTCGCACCCACACCTCCTTTAGACACATGTAAAATCATATTCAAGCACACAAACACCCACTTTTCAATATTTTTCAGACGACACTACGTGCTACGTGCCACACGCACACACACACAAACACACCTCAGGATCGATAGATAATGAAATTGTACAAGTATGGGTTTTTATTGAACACAAAATGGCATATTAACTGAGATATTTGCCATCCCCGATTGGAAGGTCCTGGAAGCAGTCCACAATAATGAGAACTTAATTTGTTTCCTCAACTGAATCGATTGGGGGAGCAGTTAATGGCATTTTCAATGAATTTTCTTGTTGGTGAATGCCCCAATGGAGACACTCGTGACACAGAAACAGAGACACCAACAAAAATAGGTAATTTTACCGATACCGATACCATCTTGCGATTCCTCTTGGCTAACTCCCAACATACCACAGCCAGGGCCGTGGAGGATCATTGTTCCACTGTCATCTCTCCCTACTATCCACCACATTCCTTTACTCAATCTGTTAGCCATGTGTCCATTCCACAATGTAAGGCCAATCCTATCCCTGCCTTATCCACCTATTATCCGACTGGTATTGATTACGGTCGACTATTCATTCGATTGTTCAAAAAAGTTGATATATGTAATAGGTACTTATGAATAAATCAATCGCTTTTCACTCATTTGGGGGGTAACTTCCACCTCTTCTCCACCGCTTTGACTTCCTTCTGCTCTTAAGGATTGTCGTTGATGAGTGCCCCTGTTATCGTGCAACCATATTCCATCTTTCATCCACTCCCTTCCTTAGAGTCGCCTTTGGCGTTCGCCTCTTGACTAACGGCTTGACGGGGGGTGGGGGGCGGAACGAGGCATAAATGTTGAGTGGTTGTATGTGTCCTCTTACAGAATTATGAACATATCCTGTAAATTGAAGAACGTCATCAGAGCAGACAAAAGGCACAACAAATTGAGAGCAGCAGAACAGCTCCATGTGCTCGCTCTGTCTTTCTATCCTGTCCTGCCGCTATCCCCATCCTTCGTGGGATGGGGGTGGTGGGTGTTCACCCGTTTTGTAGCCACATTTACAGCTGCAACATAAAAAACTGCTGCAGCTTGTGGCACACAGCGACGTGTTATCTCGGCTGTGCGTCATTTCACACCAAACGACGCCAGGCAGCGGCAGTGAGGCAGAGAGGCAGCAACGGCGACCGCAAACACAAAACAAAATCTGACAATAAGTGTGAAAACGGTTGTGTCCCTCAGCTCCAGCTACAGCTCCAGCTTCAGAACCTGCCCCAACCTCCAGACTCCACTGCCCCGTGCACCCACCGACTCTCGTTCACTCCACTCTTTCGTTCCATGCAAAACTAAAAGAAAAATGTTTAAATATTTCCTGCTTTTTATTGTGGTTACACTGGCTCTCTGGCTCTTCCACCAGCCAGCGCCCACCCCTCAATCGTTCCCCCTCAAAATCAAAAGCTGAAGCTGGAGCTTCACATAACAAAAAAAAAAAAGATTTATGCTTAAGAACCGAACCTTGGGCTACCCTTTAGAATGTATTCGGAGATACTTTATAAGGAATATTTACTCAATTCTGTATGACAACAATGCTTTCCTCTAGCATGGTCCTCTGCAAGGTTCATTTTGAGCCTATGAATTCCTAGGAAAGCTTTTAAATATCATATCATAACAATGAATACAAATATAATATAACATTATACTTGTATTCTTGAATAATTTGGGGAGGTTCATCAAATATATCCTCGAAACTGAGGGTCTGAGGGAAACTATACATGGTTATACATTCATCTATATATAGATTTTTACAGTCATGGACAAAATAATAGCAACGGCAGGTCAGTTTCACAAGTTCTCTTGAAGATGTACACAGTAATATATAAAAATATAGTAAAATAATAGGATTATATGCCAAAAATTGATTAATTAATTTGGAAGGACTGGAAACAAAGCGATTGAAATCCTTGAGGACTGCTTACCGATCATACTCGTAGTATGTTAATTCTGTGGATCTCCATACAACATCCCATGAGACGATTCCTCTACGGATCAGAGATCGGCAGCGTCTTATGTACAGCGCACAGGAGAGTGTTCGAGGGCTCCGCTCTCTGCCAAAACCTGAATACCCTCTGCAAAGAGTATATGGCAAGAGGAAGATGAAGAAGGAGAACGAGAACGAAAAAATAGCAACACTTTCCGTGTGCTTTGCTTTGTTGTCGCTTCATGTCTCTGCTGCTCTGTCGCTGCTTCTGTGCTGCTCTGCTGCGCTGCTGTCGTCGTTTGCTGTTTACTTTTATTGTTGTTGCTGGCCGCGGCGGCAGCGGCGGCGGCGGCGCTCGCTCGAAAAATATGAAAACTTTCGACAGGAAACAGGAACTGATAAGGGCATTTTTGTGCCGTTACCCGTTCTCAGTGCTCTGTTCTCTCGGTGTCCTACCGCTCTACCACTTTCCCACTCCCCACGCCCCCTCTCACACTCACTGTGCTCCATATTCTGGATGCTCTGCCCCTCTGGAGATTCCCATGGCTCGTGTCATTTGCGTTGCTGCTTTTGGAGCTTTGAGCGCTTTTTGACGCTCGCCCACACACTCTCTTTCTCTCTCCGGCTTTCTCTTCTCTGTGTCCTGCTCAAAAACTTATTGTGCGAGATTTATGCATTTCAGAGCTTCGAGTGTGCTCTCCCCTGTGCCTTAGAGACAGTAAGCTCTCTGTGGGACGGACACCAAGGCCCCAGGAGATGTGTCTGATCGTGGAAGTACTATCTGCTCGAAGGATCGTTTCTCCCAGAGATGTCCTAGGCGGATTGTCCCAGCTGGGATATTCAGTGCATTTTTCGGTAGAGGGCCCATCCCTCTCTGGTGGTTGCCTCCCAATGGAACTCTCCATGTGCCATGTTGTGTGTTCCCCTATCTAAGGGTGATTAAAATACAGAGTTTTCACTGTCGTGTGTTAGTTGGCATCGTTAAGCTATTGCCACGCCCCCTGGTGACATGGCCTGACAATGTGTGGCGCTGCTTTCATCCTTTCTCTTCTCTGGGGGCAGCTGTTGCAGCAATGTTGCAAGTTGTGCAGAGAGACTGCAGATACGGAGGGGGTTGAGGGGATGTTGAAGTGCTGGGGTTGGCAAGGGGGACTGCAGGAGATCAAAACCTATTTCCTTTCACTCAAATCCCTGGAATTCTTCACTCATCTGCGTGGAGATTTGTTGGTGGCCCTAAAATGGCCATCATTGCCTAGTTAGCGGCTTAGCCGCAAGAACAGGGGGTGGATTACCCACAAAAGGATGCCCGGCATTACCTAGATGTCCGGAAGGGGGCCATGGTATTACCCGGATAGAAATTCGTGGTACGAGCAATGTGGCTGCGAATATTTTAAGGCCTGCGGAGCGAAAGCTGATTTAATTAAATAAGTCATCTGCCATCATCCGCTGGCGGTCAGGTAAGCCATACAAAAGCCATTCCATTAAGGGGTGGGTAGCAGGGGGAGTGAGGGGGGGGGCTAACAAAGACAAGAGAAAATCTGCTTATTTACCAAACACTTTTCCCGTCAACGGGCCAATGGCCAATAAAGGCGACGCGGGCTGGCCCATCCGCATCCTGCCACCCGCTCCCCCCGCAGGATCAGCCACCTGGCCCACTTCCACTGCCACCGCCACTGCCATTGCCAGTGCCTCAACGTTCAGCGAGTGCAACATAAAAACACGACCATGAATTAACGTTAAAACATGGCCAAAAAGGCAGGGCAGCTTGTGCGGCATCTACAGTCGCGGGAAGGCAGCGACAGAGGTGTGTGTGGGTGTGTGTGATGGCAGAGGCCAACGTGCCACACGCGGCCGCCGCAAACAAACACATAAAAATGGCCTGCTACGCTCTGGTCCATGTCTGTGGACTCCGGACTCTGGTGGTCTGCTCCGGCGTGGCGTGAAAATCATTTAATTTACAACACGAACAAACAGCAGGAGCACAGGCTAGGCCAGGCCAGGCGCACAGGCCGTGTGGCATGCCACACAGCACACAGCACAGTCTCGGTGGAGGAGGAGGAGGAGTCGAGAGCCGGGCCTAACAATATGAAGTGAGTTTCATTTAATGGACTACACGCGAGGCTGCTGCCCCCTCAAGTGGCAGTGGAAGGAGGCTAAGGAGGCGGAAGAAGAACAAGCAGGTGCAGAAGCAACAAGAAAAGAAACCTGACTGCAGATTAGTCGTACCTCTGAAATACCCTACCAATCAATTGTTAATATTATTAATCAAATATAATATAATATGCAAGTCTATACAGGACTATACTGAACGTTAGATCTCTTAGAATATTTCTTATATATCATTTCATTCGTGTACTTTCTGCTTTATGCCTGACAATCTTCTGCTCATACGAGTGTTGTACTAATCATAGGGTACCTCTATTCGGGGGATCAACAGACTGGTGGCAAAGGGTATGCAAAGCTAAGCCACGTTCTGCGGTTACACACACTCCACTCCACTCCACTCCACTCCACTCCTTTTGGAAAAGCGAAAGTGTTGAGCCCCGGCCACTGGTCGCTAACAGCTGATGCCAACGATTTATGCACACATCCACCCATCTGTAGAACAAATACAAATATACGCGCGTGTGGGTGTTTGTGGGGCCACCGCAACAGGGCAGCATCGGTTCTATTTCAAATGCAACAGTTTCAGCCAGTGCATTCCTCATGGTTGCTGAATGGGACACCCTGGGTCCTGGGTCAACAAAAAAAAAATACCTTGGCATGCTCTCTCTCAATCCCAATGGCGGAAAAGCACCAAAACTCGCCCAAAACGGATAGCAAGGTGTTGTCGAGCCTCATCTGGAGGTTCCTGGCCGTGGTGCAGCAAGCTCAAGCATATCTGCCTTCTACCAGAAGTACATCAAGCAGACACGCGGACATCCATGAGGTCAGAGGCCGTCCGTAGCCTATACGAGACGCAGGAGAGTCCTGCGCCATCACCCAGGATCGGGAATTGTTTTCTTGATGGAGAACCACGATTCTGTCAATTATCTTAAGACTCGTAGCACATTATTAAAAATAAATATGAATACTTTAAAGTGGTTTTCAAGGAACCCAACCTAAACCGTGAGGTGTTATGTTCATGTGGAAATGGAAGATGCTATATGTGAAGTATGTATGTATATATTGCCACAGGCCATTATCCAAGATCCACGTATGTCCACTGCACCATTCATCGATAATGAAAGGTGTGGTGGCAGACTCCCTGGGCCAAGTGCAACCCTGCACGCCGAGCAAGTAGGGGAACTAGTAGGGTAGGGTAATCTGGTAGATAATCTAGTACTCTCCTAGGGTAATCTGGCAGCTAGGACTTCTGTTCATTTCGCTGTTCATCAAGAATCAACCCCTGGCCTCAAGGAGCATCCTGCGAAGGAAGTGGCAGATCAGGCGACAATCGCGGCTTAGCGTCTGCCCAAGGATCAGATCAGAAATGCTTTAAGTCAGGAACTACTTTTAGCAACATTTTCTCCTACTTGTTGCGCCAAAATAGTCAACCAAGGTTGTGGCCAAAAGTCGGATAAAGAGAGATGGCAAGAGGTGCAAATAGTGGGCGACGCTGTCAGGCATGGTGATGGAGCAGGAAGGGGAAAACAGCAATCACTTGCTTAGGCAAACAGCAGAAGCTGACACTTAGGCGGATGATTCTCACTTAGAATCCACATCCCCATCCCACCGCCACACTCTTCCGTATATGTATGTGTGGGTGTTGATAAGTATTTCTGTCAATATTTGTCTTAGGCATATCGCAAGCAATTCCCAGCCCCCAGGGAGAGAGATCTCCCTTCATCACGCACGCACGGCCAAATGTCAAACAAATCCAAAAGTAACTCCACATGATCTGTGGAGATGGGTGGGGGTGTGCCGAACAGTCTGTGCAAATATTTTAACGGTTTCTCTGGATTTTTCTGGCTTTTTTCCTTCTGTCGCCCGGTTCATTTTGACGACACGTTGAAAGGATTTACGAAAAAAATCACACAAGACATTTTGAGCCGTCCAAACAAATGTAACGGGAAACACCAACAAATATGAGGGGGGATTGGGGTGTCGGCAGAGAGGTGATGAAGTGTGTGGGTCAGCAGTGGGGAGCACGACCAGCAAGAGGTGGGTGGGTGTCCTGTGCGCCACACAGACAAGGCCAATTCAACGTTCAATCAATATTTGTGCCTGGCGTGGCATCAGTGGAAATGGAAGCTGACCCATCCTTTCCCTTCCACGGCTGTTCACCTCCCTGCCATAGTGCAGAAGGGGCATTCCCGTAAGTGTAAAACCGTTGAGTCGCTTCGCTTTGATTGGAGAACACCAGATGTTCATAGAAAAACTAAAGAAATATACATTAATTTTATTAAAAAATATTCTTAATGATTCATTTGCAATCGAAGTATGATTGAACTCTATAAAATTACAGGTTCAAGTTCCGCACTAACGGGAATACCCCAGAAAGATCAACTGCTTTCGCTGCTTCTTAAATTCTGCTGTCCACTGCTTCGAATCCTTTACTCCCATTCGTCGTGCATCTTGTACTGGCCAACAGCTTCTTATAGTCCTTTGGGCCCCGAATTTCTTGCCTCTTCTACTCCTTTGGCTGCCGACAACATCTCTGGGCATTGCTCTGCTCTGCTGCTCTGCTGCACTGCTTTTCCTGTTGGATTTGCTTCGACTGCCTTTGCTTTACCTCTCTCTGCCCCTACCCCTTACCCCCTACTGTATCCCTAACCCTATTCCTATCCATCTGCCACTCCACACTGTCCCCCTGCGCCTGCCACTCCCTCTGCCCCCTGTCGCCGCGTGTAATATCAGGGATTCAATAAACACTTCAAACATAAACTTGACGATTTATTACAACTGAATGGGCAGGCTGTCTGTCTGCAAATGTCTATATACGGACATATATTTGTGCGACCGGATGTAGCTTCCTCCCCCCTCCCTTCACCCTCTATCACACTCTGTCTTCCCTCTGTGTGTGTGTGTGTGTCAATATGTCCTGTGACAGTTTTCTGCTGTGTGTGTGTGTGTGTGTGTGTCTGCTCTAGTGTGGCAGCGCGATGTTCATATACGCAATGAATTATTAATTCGTTGCCCGGGTCCGGGTCCGGGTTCGTGTCCGGGTACGGGTACGGGTACGGTCCTTCTCTGCACGGTTACTTCGGAGCATTTAACTGCTGACAAATGATAAATTTATTATTTACCAGCCAACACCAAAGGGGGGTGGCAGAGCCGAGCATTTGCTAGATTAAAATATGTTTTAATATTTGCTTTCGTTACACTTGAATGAAGCCACGCACACACGCCAGAGAGAAAGACAGACAGACGACAGACGGACAGACAGTGAGAGAGAGAGAGAGAGAGTGGGACACCCACACGTGACAGAGCAACCTTGGCTTTCTCTCTCACTCCCAGCTCTCCTCCTTTGCTGTCCTTGGTGCGATAATCACGCGCATTTGATTAATTACCCATGTCTCTGTCTCTGTCGACGTCGACGGCCTGGCCTGCTCTCTGCCCTCTGCTGTTTCACCCGCAACGCGACTTAAGTCTCAAGTTCAACAAGGCGCTGCTGCAAGTTTCCTTATCTCCGCCGCCAAGAAAGTTGCAACTTTCAGCCGACGCGTCGGTTGTCCTGGCGGTAACGCTAAAGTTCCTCCGTGCCTGCGATTGTGCCCCCTTTCGCTGCCTTGGACCCTTAGACCCTAGACCCTCAATCGGCGGGACGTGTCCAAATCTGAATCCTTCTGCTTAACGCGTTTCATACACGTTCCCGCAAATGATAGCGTGGTAATCCTTTAATCTTAGAACTCAGGTAGGGACTTGTATACCTTTAAAGTCCATCACCGAAGATGGAGGTCATAGGCCTTTCTAGGGCAAAAAAAACTATTTATAATTGGCGAAGTCAATCAGATGAACTGGAGAAAAAAAGGAAGATACTCAATCCTTTCAAAAATGTTTTTAAGGAACCCAGTAAAAATAGTTTTATCTGATACTTATTTGAATTAATTACATGATATTTGTTTATATTAAATCTATGGGGCAAGCCTCCTTCGCACTCGCTGCGATTGTTCGGTAACCCCCGGCTCACTCGATTCGCTCTCGCTCTATTGAAAGCTATTGAAAATGCTTTTGTCAAAGCTGTTTGTGCCCTTGAAGATTGGGGTCTTCTTTATCAGTTCCTACTCTGATTTGTACTAAGAAATATCTCTGATTCGCAGTCACATACATAGTTTTCTATATGATGCCACCCAGTAAACGCTCGTACTCTCGACTCCAAAACCAGATGCCGAAAATTTGGCAAACTCAATCAGAGCCCAGAGCTGGGGCGAACAAAAATTGGACGAAAAAAAGAAACATAATATTTTAGAGAAAAAAAAGGAAAGAAGGGAATGTTATCATAAAACGATTTTCTCACTTAAAGAAACAGCAACATCAAATGGGGAGGGGAGAGAAAAAAACTTAAATTATTGCAAATCAATTTGCCAATGGAACCCGAACGCAGAAACCCCCAGAATAAGGGGTCGCTGTTAGGGGCAGAGTTGAAGTTGGAGCAGCAGCTGTGATGACTGCTGCAGTGGGTTGGTGCTCGAGGGCTGGGCTGGCAGGCAGAGGCCTAGACAGGGGCTGTGACCCATTATTATGTTCGCTTCTTCTTTTTTGGTACTGCTCTCCCGTTTTTTGCTTTCGCAGCCATAAAGCACATTTTATTGAGTTGTCGAACTTAAGTACCAAAAGCAACAGAAACAAGAGCAAAACACGGACAGAAGAAGAGAAAAAAGAACGAGTGGGGATGTTGTGAGCTGCGGCTAGGGCCGCGTCTCTACATATGCATATGACCCGATACGCAGTCAGGGCTTTGCTATCCGCCAGAGGGCGCACACTGCACGAGGAAGAGTGTGTGAGAGAGAGGGAATGAGTAAGCGGAAGCGCTACCTTCTGGACGTTGCACATCCACTTTCACCACAAATCTAATCTACTCTTTGAGTAACGGGTATACAAAGAAGATGGAGAAAGAGAACTAGAGAAGGGGAGCAAGCAGTTGCGAAATGGTGAAGGGGGATAGCTCTGGTGCCCTGGTTCTACGCATGTGGCTCTGTGCCCTCACTTTCTATGCCCTTTTCGAAAGTGTTACACCTTTTACCAAAACCTTGCATCGTGGAAGGGGCAGGAATATATCCAGATTTGAACTCTGTCTTTTGAACCTTTTTGCCTGGAACATTGCACTGACGCTTCTATTTGGTTTCAAGAAGTAATTAAAACAGAACTGCCGAGACTCAATTACTATACCCTATATGATCGGTCGATTTTACTTTCGAATAAGGTAAGAATAGCAGCAGGTAGGGGCAGGGTATTCGTGGGTTCTTCTAGGCGTGCTTCTTCATTGTAGCTCTTCCACAATGTAGGGCAATGTGGCGCATAGACTGCTCAATAATGTTCGAAGAGCGCGTAGGAGGAAGTGGCTCCCATGCAACACCAGCCACACGGACACACAGACACAGGCAATTGGCAACATTTTGGCAACACACCCACGAGCACACACACAGACACATATGGAGTGGCTATAGCCCTTTTGCCTGTCGATAAGTATTTGTAGAGCAGAGCCAGTCGCGGCATCGGTACTCTCCGCCTTTCTCCGCTCTCCCCCTCTTTCTCCATTGGCAGCGTAATCGTTTACAGCTGCTCGAATGCGCAAATAATTTGAACGGAATGTGCCCAAATGTTTATACGCAAAAGCTACGACAACCATTTGGCCTGGCCCCGGCTCCTCTAACCTCTGCAATGCCAGAAGTATGCACAGTGGTCCAAGGGCAATGAATACGGAAATATATTTGGGTATACGATGCACTTGCTCATCCAAGGACAGGCATAATGGTTAAGAACAGAGACTCTGCGAAATAAATGCCATATCTGCATGGATTTTGGAATGGATTAAAGCAGTAACAAAAGAGTGTATTCCAATTGCAATTGCAAGCCACTGTGTGAGGGAGAAAATATGCTACTGGAGCTTTCTGTATCCCTGCCCCCTCACTTTTCACACTGTGTCCTTGTCTGTGTCTGCATTCTGCTCATTAGGACACACACACAAGCACTTGCCACCCTTCGAAGGGGTGGGGGATTGAAAAAAAAAACACATTGCTTCGTCATAAATGACTGACGCCAGTTCGAAGGAGTAAACCATGGGAAGGGGCCGCACATGCTGGAGGAGTTATGGGGGGGAATGGCACGAGCAGAAGGAGAGGCCACAACAGCTTGGCCCTGCAACATTTGCCGGAATTGAGGGCACGACCTCGGTCTCGGAGCTATTATTCGATCATATTTAAAAAGGAATTTTCGGTGCTCTCCTCATTTTGCTTGGCTTTTTTCTTGTTTGTCTGCCGCTGTAAACAAAAGAAGAGCCCGCCTCAAGCGCTGCTTAAGCCATCAATAATTCACTTTCGCCTAATGCTGAACCAATTAGGGAAGCCAGGCACCCGAAACGGGGCCAACACATGTGCCATGCCCCCTTTAAGCTGGCCAACGCTCGTAAATATGACAGTTTATTAATTACTGCCACAATTACTGCTCCTCGGAGGAGGGCACTGCTATCAGTGGGTGCTTACACTGCAAGCACTCGCACTACTGCCACCAATATTCACTGCTGCCCGCGAGTAGTTAAGTTTAGGCAAAGTTCGGAGCGAGTCTGGGGAAACTTTTGCCTTTGTCCAAACAAAGTGGAAACACCTTAACTGCTTAACGCGATACGCTTGTTGACTGCTGCCGTAGAGGCAAGCAACACCCAGCAGCCTTTGTGTGTAATAAAGGTTACTGTCGTCCAAAAGCAAACAAACAAACTTTGTGGGAAACAATTGGGATTCCGTTTAGCGAACCGACATTTCTTATACTCTTGTAGGTGTGCCGGAAGTTAGGCCAAGGATTAGTTCAAATGTATATGAGCTTGCACTTAAACATTGTCGTATTACCACTATGCGGATATGTATATACCTAGAAGCCATATGTTACTTCTGCTTCCACAGTAGATCTTTTTAAGGATCTGTTTAAGGTTCTCTCATTTAAATATATTGTACGGCTCAGTCGTAACAGTATTGTACGGTATACAGTCGTGAGATTATCCCATATCCACAGCAAAGGGTATAAATATCTATACCCACCGCAAACATGAACATAGCGATAGAAATAGGGTGGCAGATAGCTGCGATTGCCGCTTTTTAATCACTTTGCTGAGCTGTAGTTTAAGCCAGACATGGATGGCGCCATACTGGAATGGGGGAAGGGAGACAGCGAGTGACACAGATCGGATGGGAGCGAGGGGTTGGGGTCACCCTTTTTGCCACCGATTAACAAATCCACAAATCCACCGAAAAGCAAACAAACCACAAATAACAGCACAGCCATCGCAGCCACAACAGAAATGCGTAATGAGCTGCGAAACGCGACCAGCATCAAGCATCAGACTGCTTACAAGCAGTGGCCAGTAGCCAGTAAGCAGTAAGCTGTAGACAGTAAGCAGTTAGCTGGCGCAGGGACCGGGGACAGCATCAAATTCAATTGCAAACGATTTTAGTATGCATCAAACGTTTTACAACTATTTTTCTTAACGCATTTTATTGGCGCTTGGGGGGCAGAGTGCGAGAGCTGCCTCAGACGACTGTGGTCATGGGGGAGTGTTTGAGGAGTGGCCACGTACTCTATTTAAAATGACACGCCTGACGACCTAATGGTGGTCAGACATATACACCCTCTAGCCTCGACTCGAAGGGTGGATTGGCCACAAATTCCGACTAATAAGTTTTCGTCATATTATGAATCGAGGAGATTCATCGAGAAAATGAAAATGCCCGTCATCTAGGGTACTTCCCATTCGTTTTCTCAGTGGAATATTTGTTTTTGTTTTGGCCCCACCTCCACCTCGAACTCCATTTACCATTCCTGGTTCCGTTTTGGGCCATTGTCATATTGAAACCGCAGTGACGAAAGCAGCCCAGTAAATCGCTTGACGACGGGTGCGAAGTGGAAGCTGGGGTGTTGGTCCAGAAGGGGAAGCAGACAAGGCCGTGCATGGCATTTTCTATTAACGCCAATGAAATATAGCATTGCCAGCAGCAAAACCAAAGCCGGAGATGCAGAGACTCGGGGGAGCTGTGATGGGGGGAAGAAAAGTCCCAGAGAGTTTATATTTTCGAATCTATTTGTATTATTGTTATTAGGGAGAGAGAGAGAGAGAGAGAGTGGGACAGTCAATAAGAGACACGCTCTGGGAATCATCAAAATGTTTCAAAAAATAATAATGAAATACAAGAGAAGAAATATTTGAAAATTGTGTCCCGCTGCTATAAATATTTGCATCAGCCACCAGAGCAGTCCCTCAATGTATGTGTTTGTGCGGGTGCATAATTTTAGGCGGAACTGTGTCCTTATTCCTTTATGGCCCTTGTCCAGGCGACGTGTTTGTCATGCGTAAACGGCCAACGGCGATCCAAATTAGGTTAAATGCAAACAAAAACAAATGTATAATTCGTTTTTCTTTTCGCTCGCCCCCTTCAAGACCCAATGCCTCAGATGGAGGCAAAAGCAGAGCGCACGGATGCTTAGGATACAGATGGAGGCACAAGCTACCAAGGAGCGAACATTAGCCAAATGAAATGCACAATATGAAATTCATGGCTTTGTTATCCTTTAGTGGAAAAACTGCTCGAAATACTCGTTCTCCTAAAGGGTTTATGGCGGATGGGATACTCCTCTGGCCAGTTGTCGCCAAGTGTCGGTCGGCCCTTCAAGCGATTTTATGGCATAGTGTAAGAAACGAAAGGAGTGCCGGAAGAAGTCGGGATGTCAAGCAGTCAACGGTAACGCAGGGAGACTAGACTATGAAGAACCGTGATCCCACATAAGCGGGAACATTTGTAGAGGTCGGTTCTTCATTGGAGTAGTACCCTACGAATCATCGCCACAGTATAAGCCCTCTGGGTCCCACTGTAACACTCTCCCAACACTATGAGGGAGCCACAGGAGTGGTGGCAACTGTACATCCACAAATGCACTCCGGTGCCAGGCGGGGTCCACCCCAGACCACCCTCAGACCTCGAACCAGACCCCGAACCAGAACCAGACGCAGACGCACAAAAACAAGTGAACAAAATAATTTTGCTTAATTCAATGCAGCAAAGGAATGACACCAGTTGGGCGTGGGGCAGGTGGCCTGGAGGTGGAGTGGCAGAGGCACCAGCACAAGCACAAGCACCAGCATTGGCAGTGGCGCCGCCGCGCCGTTGCCTTCCTGTGACGCAATTAGTGCAACATTGTTGACATTGTTTTTTCTTTGCACCACCTTTTTTTGCGCTCCCTTTGAGCTTTTAGCTATGCCAGAGGGTGGCATGGCATGGTGTGGAAAGTATGCTTTATGACGTTGTGTATGCAACATGCCAATGCCACAAGTCAAAGGGCAAGTTTAAGCCGAAACAGTCGCGAACTTTAAAGTGGTTTCGGTTTCTTTTTAATTTTGCACTCTTTTATTTTATTTTTGCATCCACAAGGATGGGGGATGAGACAGGCTAAGTGTTCCGTTCCATTCCCTTACATTCTCTTCCGTTTTGAATCCTTCTTCTCTGTTTCTCCTTCCTGTTTCATTCCCATCATCACTGGACGTTTTAATTCCTACCATTCTACCATACCATTTCCCTTCTTGTTTTTATTTTGTGTTGATGAAGGCATTGTGTGTGGATGGGCCAGAGCCCCGGCCCATTCCATTTCCAGTCATTTCCGCTCAATCCCATCTATTCCTCGCCTCTTCCACCCATTCCGGGCGAGTCAATTCCACTTTAAGAGCAAATCAAGCGTGAAATGAGCGAAAGCTTTAAAATTTGAATTTCTGGTTACTGTTTCGGCTTCCTTCTGCACTTTCTCCCCCATCCTCTGCTTGTACTGTTATTCATGCATACGGAAAAAGTGGCAGCTGGAAAAAGCATTGAGTTTTCCCGCCAGGAGAAGCGGCGCTCAAGGGGGAGGGCCAGCTGCAGGGCTAGAAAGCAATCAGAAACAACAAAAGAACAGGCCAAAACTTCTAACCGAATTCGCCTGGATGGAGAGGCTGGAAAGGAAAGAAGAACGCTAAGGTGAGAGGTGTAAGTGAAATTTGCAAATTTCCATATGAAATGGGTCTGCGGCGAAGAAGGACCCGAAACGTATAGAAAAACAAAACGCAAATAATGTCTATCGAAAACAAATCAATCACAGAAACTTCCTGTGTCTCCCTGAAGCAATCGAACACATGGAAATACGCGAATAAACCAACAGAAATACATTATTCTCGGATATAGAAATCCCAGGGCTTTTTCTCAGCTTTTTCTTGAACGCCTTGCGGCTGTTTCCTCTTTGCTGGATCGGATCAGAAACTAATGGGCGACTGGTCACCGAATTATTACCATATGCCTACTACTAGTTACGACTCTACGAAGTTATGGTTACCGATCAAATATCAAACGTAGACAGCCGCTTCGAATGTGTCAGTGTCGTTGTGTTGAAGTTGTGTCGTTCAGAATTTCAGTCGTAGGGAAGCATTCACATGCTACGGAGCTAGTTCCAGGGCCTGGGCTAAAGGCGGAGGGTGGAAGCCAAGCCCCTACTTCCACCCGTAAAAGCAATCAGTCGTGTGACTCTGAGCAGACGTGGGTGCATGTCGTCCGGGAGAAGTTCGCAAGGTTCTGAAAACGGCCAGCCTTTTGAGGAGTTCAGCGTAGGATGTTGGTCAAGCGATGATCAATGGCGAGATGTTTGCTCCTCCGTGGAGCAGCTAAGCCAGATCCCGAGGCAGCTGCTTCTTACGGCCGTGAATTGCAGATCGAGTGGAAGGCACGGCGGACTCAGACTTCAAGATCCACTTCAGCTCACTTCGCACCTTTATGACGAATAGGACACATAAAAGTGGTGAGTGGTGCCGAATCTGGAGACTTGTGTGGGGGGCGCCTGTCATTACAAGGCAGTTCGAGCGGATCGCTCTTTCCTTGAGAAGTCTCCCTTATTGGAATCGATTTCGCACCTGACCGTCTGAGAGAAGGGCGATCAGAGTGTGGATCGATTGCAGGGTCCCTCAGCCCCGACATTGTGGAGGAGAAGTTACAGCTCGAGCAGGTAAGACGCGTCGAACAGCCCTTTCCACCGCTTACAACGTCCCTACACCACAGAAGCACGGATGATTCGCTCGATTCGCTGGTCGATCTGTTGATATTGTGCCTAGTACTACGATGCGACTAAACCAGTGGGATGTTCTGTACTCTGCACAACTTCACTCGATGAGGTGAGTCCCGAGTCCTGAACCGCATATGCTATCTACATCCAAGGTAATCCCTACCTCTTTCCGCAGATCCAAGCAAAGCTCTACAACCATTCTCAAGGGCCCTTGTGGTGCCTTGTGGTGACATACCCCCAGCACTGGTCTCCATACATCTCTGCCAACGTCTCTTTGCGCTGAGATCTGCAGTTCAGCTTTCGCGTCTGCCCGGGGTTCCACGCAAGATTGCTTCAAGACTTGGGAACACTCATCGCGAGAGAGCTTCTATACCCGGGGACGCCCCTCGCCTACGACTGCTGGCTCTTGTTGCTTCAGATCCAATTTCGAAAGGAAATATACAAATTAAATGTCACTGGTTTTTACGCTCAGGTCAGAGTTTTCTTCAGATTTAATGGTTATTTGCAAGTTTAGGGACTTCTCTAGATCGTTAATCTGTGGTTTCTTGAGCATGAGCTTATCCTGAAAGTGTTCTATCAGAGTGAAAAAGAGATGCTCCAGTGCTAGCGATTCCCCACAGAATTGCAGGCAATACCCAGAGATTTGCCGGCAATCTCTCAAGGCACCTACTGGAAGCCAGTGGATATTTCTAGGAGGCAAAACCTTGACCAGTGCGGAGTTCGACACAGTCGACACAATCGAGAGGGAAAGTTGTGGTGCAACCAACAAGCGTTTTTAATTGATTTCCCAACTAGAACTAGAGCTTCCTCTTTTTCATCCTCCTCCTCGGGGTCACCCACTCTTCGCCATCCACCGCTTTTATGTGTGGATGTGGACGTATGTGTGTGTGTGTGTGTGTCTGAAAAGTTTACAATAATTTTTGAACATTCAATGGCCGCAACTAAAAACGCCAAATGCCATTGAGGGAATGAGGGAGTGGGCGGCCAAGGGTTGGCTGTTGGGGCTCAATCCACAACTGAGACCCTATCACGGAAAAGCGATGACAAAACAGGAATCTGGTCGGAAGGGGGCGATGAATGAATGAAAACTTTTCCCAGCATTTGTCTGCTGGCATATTTTGAAAAGCAGTTTTCGAAAATGCACACACACAGAGTAGGGAATACGAGTAGGGACGGACACACATGCGAACAAGCTGGGAGTTCAAAGTTCAACGCATGATTGTGGAAATGGAATTGCCAAAGTTGGTCAACGGAGGAGGCTGGTGGAGTGCTACCGAACGGGGCAGCCGTCCGTCCTAGGGCGCAAAAAAGTTGCAACAACACAAAATAGACCAAAATAAAAGAATATATATTTGAATACCCTCGCGAAAGTAGATCTGTCTTTGACCAGATATTCTCAACGCAACAAAGCCACCATCACCATCAAAAGATGAGTCGTCTATCTGTTTCCAGCCTTCGGGGTTTTCACAGACCCCTACGCCGTATACAGTACAGGATCCCTAAACAGTATAGTACTATCGGAACACTCTTGTTTCGAAAGATAGTCCGACTATATATCGGATGTGTGTAGCCAATGAACCATCGATTCGCGAGGGTACAAAATTCCTCGAAACCCCAAAACCAGACTCCGTTGCTTCTACTTTTTTATATAAATATATATTTTTTTGGGTGACATTTTCTGCTTCCCTTCCCCTTCAGTTCTTATACTTTTTTGCATAATTTCCTGTTCTCCCTCGCTCTCGCTATCTCTGTTTCTGTCCTCCCACTTCTCCTGTTTGGTTTGTTGTCATTTTCGATGACAGTTTCGTTGGGGCTGCCTTTTGTCCACAGTGCGAGACAGCAGAATGACCAATACCACCCACTGTCGTGCCCCTTCAATGGGGGGTGACACATGTGGGTCGAGGCGGTGGCGGCGGCGGAGGTGCACAGCTGTGTGCGAATCATTTTAATTTCATATCTGAATTCCAAAGTTCCTAATTGAAATTGCTCTGCGGCTCTCCCCAACCCAATGACGGTGGAAAAGAGAGCAAAGGAGGCAGAGAAGGAGTTAAGATGGGAAGAAGGCAGAGGATATGGAGAAGAAAGTGAAAAAGAGAAAGGGGAACACCCAACAGAAGATAAGATATAATAAAATACCACTGAAATAAGTGCATACGTATGTATGGCAGCTATACAATTTTGATTTTTGTATATAAATGCATTTAATTTTATTTGTATATCCCTTCGAAACTGGTTCCGATATTCAACAAGACCCAGCAGTCGTAGGCGAGGGGCGTGCCCGGGTATGGAAGCTCTCTCTTGAGTGTTCCAAAGTCTTCAAGCAATCTTGCGTGGAACCCCGGGCAGACGCGAAAGCTGAACTGCAGATCTCAGCGCAAAGAGACGTTGGCAGAGATGTGTGGAGACCAGTGCTGGAGGTATGTCACCACAAGGCACCACAAGGGCCCTTGAGAATGGTTGTAGAGCTTTGCTTGGATCTGCGGAAAGAGGTAGGGATTAGCTTGGATGTAGATAGCATATGGGATTCAGGTCTCGGGACTCACCTCATCGAGTGAAGTTGTGCAGAGTACAGAACATCCCACTGGCTTAGTCGCATCGTAGTACTAGGCACAATATCAACAGATCGACCAGAAACTCGAGCGAATCATCCGTGCTTCTGTGGTGTAGGGACGTTGTAAGCGGCGGAAAGGGCTGTTCGACGCGTCTTACCTGCTCGAGCTGTAACTTCTCCTCCACAATGTCGGGGCTGAGGGACCCTGCAATCGATCCACACTCTGATCGCCCTTCTCTCAGACGGTCAGGTGCGAAATCGATTCCAATAAGGGAGACTTCTCAAGGAAAGAGCGATCCGCTCGAACTGCCTTGTAATGACAGGCGCCCCCAGCACAAACCTCCAGATCCAGCACCACTCACCACTTTTATGTGTCCTATTCGTCATAAAGGTGCGAAGTGAGCTGAAGTGGATCTTGAAGTCTGAGTCCGCCGTGCCTTCCACTTCGATCTGCTATTCACGGCTGTAAGAAGCAGCTGCCTGGGGATCTGGGGCTTCGCTGCTCCACGGAGGAGCAAACATCTCGCCATTGATCATCGCTTGACCAACATCCTACGCTGAACTCCTCAAAAGGCTGGCCGCTTTCAGAACCTTGCGAACTTCTCCCGGACGACATGCACCCACGTCTGCACAGAGTCACACGACTGATTGCTTTTACGGGTGGAAGTGGCGGGTTGGCTTCCACCCTCCACCCTCCGCCTTTAGCCCAGGCCCTGGCACTAGCTCCGTAGCATGTGAATGCTTCCCTACGACTGAAATTCTGAACGACACAATCTCAACACAACGACACTGACACATTCGAAGCGGCTGTCTAAGGTTGATGTTTGATCGGTAACCATAACTTCGTAGAGTCGTAACTAGTAGTAGGCATATGGTAATAATTCGGTGACCAGTCGCCCATTAGTTTCTGATCCGATCCAGCAAAGAGGAAACAGCCGCAAGGCGTTCAAGAAAAAGCTGAGAAGAAGCCCTGGGATTTCTATATCCGAGAATAATGTATTTCTGTTGGTTTATTCGCGTATTTCCATATGTTCGATTGCTTCAGGGAGACACAGGATGTTTCTGTGATTGATTTGTTTTCGATAGACATTATTTGCGTTTTTCCATCGACAGGGAGCACTTCTCCCAGTCCCATAATATAGGAAAAAGCCGCAAATGTCAAAAGCTAAAACCAAAAAACCGAGAAACTGTAAATGAGAATGGTCTAGGCGGGGAAACGCGGGAGGAGAAACTATTTAATTTAATTTCAATTAAAGAAGGACAAAAGCAATGTAACGTTACTTGCTCCTCTAGCTTTGATCTGAATTCCACTCAGGTTTATTTTGTGACCCACATTCCTTTCGACTCTTTTCCGTTCGAGTGTTCCTCTGTCCACTTTTTGGAGCTTCGTATGACACTCTGCTCTTCTTTGAACATCGAGTGTTCCTCGGTACACTCTTCCACTAATTCCCCTTTCCATAATCTATCTTCTATCATCAATCGTCATGCGGCTCTCGACTTTTGCTCCTGGTCAGCCACTAGACATGTTCGAACGGAATACCTCAAAAATCTCTCAACCGACAATCAGTGAGTGTGTCTTCCTCTCTCTCATTCTTGGTCTCTCTTTCTCTCACTGCCATCAAGCAGCAATCAACATAAAACAAAGACGAAGATGGCTGATGGCAAACGGCAGTGGGGAAGGGTGGGTCTGTGGGGCAAGTGTATAAAAATTAAGCTCAATTACCAGAAATTTACAACATCAATAAAATAAGTGAAGAGTGCTCAACACTCGCACACACAGAGAAGGGGGTTTGTGGGAGAAAAGGGAGGAGCAGCAGTAAAGCACCGGCAACAGAAGCAGCAGTCAAGGTACATCAATGTAAGGTAAGAGGCCAGATGGCAGATCCAACCAACAAAAATGCCACTTGAGGGGGTGTACCTCACCTTATATAAATATCGCTTGCGGGAGAAGGAGCGGAACAGCAGCAGCTACAACGGAGCGTGCACGTGTGAGCGGGTGTGAGTTGGTGTGGAGGCGGGCCCCAAATTCACCAAGGCAGAGAAAGAGAGAGAGAGGGGGGGGGGGGGGGGGGGGGAAGAGGGACGGGAACGTGGCAAACCCATCACCGGATGCTGACATATTGGAACACGTACCGACAACATGCTACACCAAAATTATAGTCACTTCCTTGATTTTGATTTCAAGTACTAGCTGGGCATGGGCTGGCGGTGGTGGTGTAGTTGAGCTGGGTCCTTGTCTCCCCTACCCCCCCCAGCCGCGCCCCATCAACCGTACCAATCACCCTCCCCTTTCCCCTGCCTCTTCCCTTTGCCGACACACACATACTCGTGCTCGTAAGTGTTGCAAAATATGTTGACTCAACTCATAACAAGCGAGAAACTGAGAACGTGTGGAGGCGGGCAGGGGGGGGCAAAAACAGACACAAAAAAAAAAACAACAAGAGAGTCCTGTGGGGGGAGCGGGTAGCCGAACGAACATCAGTTGAGGATTTCCTAATGAGTGCTTCATGAATGAATTTCAGCCACAGAATACTAATTCGATGGAAAATTCATTTTTCCACACGATTGGCAATTAAAAGAGATTTTCTCCCCCACACACACACACACACACACACGCAAAGTGTGGGGGGGGGGGGGGCAGGATGGGGAGAGCTTTGTATAGTCATTGAGTGAATTGACAGGCGAACGAACCGAACCAAACCCAACAGAACCGAACCAAGTGGACTGAACAAGCCAGAACTCCAACCAGTTGTGAGGATTGGGGCTGGCGGCTGGGGGTTGGGGGTTGGGGGTTGGGGTGGGTCTGGTGTTACAGTTGGGTCGCCTGTGTGCTGGTCCTGCGCCAGATCTTGTGGTGTGAGAGTTGGGTGCTTCTTGGAGTTTGGGTGTGGGCTGCAGGTTTCGATGTTGGTCCCTCCTGCTGCCGATTAAGTACTATCCAAACGAGCCAGCAGTTGATTGGCTGAATGCAGCCAGAATTCGAATTCCTAAAGATCAAAAAAGATTATTTTGCTGTGGATTCCTGAAGGTTCATATATTATCGAGGTCCTGCCGCAGAGTATCTGCCGATTGGTTTGGCCAGTACTCAAGCGTTGCTTGTGTCTGTCTCGCACCTCCTTCACCGCTCTCTCTCACTCAACTTCTCTGTGTGTATGTGGGTGTGTGCGTTTGTGACTTATGCTGCGCCCCAAAAGCCAACTTGTCAATGTGTGACGGCAGTGAAGCAAGCAACCGACAAGCGTTGACGTATTTGACAAACACACGGACAGCGCATTCACATGTCCGATGGGGCGTGGGGCGTGGGGCGGGGTGCGGGGTGCGACAGGGAGCCGCAGGGAGTGGAGAGCCATAGAGTGATGGGTGAAAGGGTATTTGTCACCTCTGGGCAGTGCCAGTGCCAGTTGCAAGTTGCCAGTTTCCAGTGGACCTGCAAAGGACTGGCTGACAGACGACGAACCAGGGCTAATTACTTTAATTGGTTGTAACTCCCGTTAAAGTGCCACTGCCACAGCACCTATACAAATTTCAATTGCAACACTGTGTCTGTGTCTGTGTATGTGTCTGTGTATGGGTGGGGGGGGTTCGAATGTGATTTGTACTGGGAGGTGTGTGTCCTTCGGGTGGCAATCAGACCTGCGGGGCACGAACCATTTGGAAACAGAAAAAACTTTCTCTGTTGCAAAATCTAATAATGCCCCGCCCCCCCACATCGCCCCACCCCATGACAACTACTTAAAAAGTGCACGACAAACGCATAAAAACAATAAATTGCACAAAGCGGCAATCGGGCGCTGGGGCCACTCGGCACTCCCTTTCAATTTGAGTTAAATAAAATGCAACCCCGAAAGAGACAGAGAAATAGATAGCGACAGAACCGCAAAGGGCGTGGGGGGGGGGCAACTATAATAAAGAAGTTTTCTCGGTCTACCCCGGAACCACCCATCCCTGTCCGATCGCCGCCCAGTCCCAGCTCCGAAAGCAGCCAGTCGATGCCCCATGCTCCATGCCCCCCCCTCGATACTTGCTACTTATTGCATAAAACACAATTTGACAGCTGCAACCAACGGAAGGGCAAAGGAAAATCGGAGGAAACACACAAAACAAAAAAAAAAAAAAGAAGTAGGAGTGGTTCCATTCCAGGGCCGAAGCATTCATTACCCTTAGAGATCAATCAAGCGAAACCTTTTGAGATTTATTCAATCATATTAAGGTGGAATTTTCACAGATCGATGGGACTATCTTTGCGTTTTCCTCACGAATTTGCACAAATGTTGAGCTATAAACTATATTGAATAGAGATAAAATATTGATTAACTTTACTAAATTATCCATAATTAAGATCCATAATTCCTACCCATTATGTTTCATAATATCGCAAAACTCTGGAAAAAGTGTAGGGTATAAAAAGGGACAAAAAATAAAGGAAAACAAAGGAAGAAAAACAGAAAATTGTGGCATCGCATTAACTGAAATCGATACAAAGCAGCCGCTTCAATGATTTTCAACTTGCCACACGAAACGCGAACCTCTCTAGTTGCGGCAGAAATGCACTGAGAAAAATACAAAAAAGTATTAATGGAATGACGACTCAGACGACTTAATCCCCAAATCAATTGAATCACAAAAGGATCTCGAGATTAAAAAAAAATTCCAGCAGATGTGAAACTCATCCAAAGTCTGGACCTCCAAAGAAAGCCAAACCAATACGAATTAGCAGCCAATCAAAGCAAACTTAGATTCAAGCCATAACCCCTTTATGGCTTATAATCTCTAATAACAAGAAGCCCTTAAATCTTAACCACACTGAAACTGAACTCCCAGCCTCGCCCTCGATTAACCTCTAAATTTGTCTTTGGAATATATAAATATTGGGTATTTTCCCCAAGTGTTTCGCACGAAGTTCATTACCAGCTCAAAAAATGCACTTTGAAAGGCAGATAGGAGGCAGTCGTCATTGCTGTTGCTTTGCTCATCACCTTAAATAAATCACTTAGAACGGCAGACAGACGGACAGACAGAGAGATGAAGTTGGAAGAGTCGCCAAAATGCAGGAAAATCCTTGAAATAAACCCGGGACAAAACCCATCCAAAATTTTACCCACTCGTCGACTCCCGAACCGGACCCGACCTCGGGTATAGTCTCAACAAAACTGCAAGAGGAAATAACTTAACTCAATTACGCTTAATTATTTCCTACTTCGAAAGGAATTTCTTTTGCACCGTCCGTCCGGCCACTGGTTCTGGGTCTGGGTCTGTCTTTGTGTTCTTTGGCCTGTCCGCCTGCTCACAGACAATAAAAGTTTCCTTTCATTTCGTTTAGTTTTTCGTATGTTACAAGATTGTGCCACCTCCACCTCCACACCCCAACAAAATAAAGGAAGCAGGCAACTTCTGGACCCGGACACGACCTTCACTCACACATGTGACCCCGCCGCATATGGTGATGGCGACGGCGATGGCGATGGCGGGAAGGAGGTGTCATAGGGGGGGGGGGAGGTCGGAGAAATCCCACTTCTGATGATTATTATTCACTTGGGCATTTTTACGAGCTGCTTTAGACAAAAAGTTCGCCTCGCCCCGGACCCTGGCCCAAACTATGCCAACTCCTCCCGGGGGAGCTGGTGGTACGGCTCGATGTCCTGACGCTGCTGTTCCTGCCTTCTGCTGGCAAGCAATGCCTGCAATGAGGCTGTGTATGCCATATGAATGGAGGGTTTTCGGGTATATTCATTAGCAGAATCGTTCGAAGCATTAGTAATCGGGCGAGTAACACCCAAAAAAAACTCCACAGCATGACTTTTAATACGTCCAATCACGTCGAAGCGCTATAACATGGATTTTCCAAAGGGTATTTACAGTTCCAGCTCATCCAAGGCGAACCTTCCCATTCTTGTGCGCTTTATGTTCAACTCTAAAAATCCAAACGTCGTCTGTGTATTTTTATGAGCCCAGCTGCTTCTTCTCCATGCCCCGGATATGGATATGGGATATGGGATGCGGGATGCCTACTTAGCCCCGTCTATACCTTTCTCTCAGCTCGTTTGCCCCCGGAAGTTTAGAGCCTTGAGAATTACAAATCAGACTGCCTGCTCGCTACCTATAAAAAGTGCTAATAAGTATGTGTGTTTTATTGTAGCCGACTTTATTGCCACGTTAGTTGTTACCCCTCATTGGCGCTCTATACATACATATATCTCTCTCTATGGCTTTGTCTTTGACATTTTGCTGCTCCCTTGCCTTGGATTATTTGAATGGAATGCGTGTGATATATGTATAGTTGGGAGAATGAACCCGAGGGATTTTCAGGGCAGAGCTCGCAGCCTTGGCTGGGGATAAACAACTCAAGGGAACTTAGATCCATTTTGGAATAATATTTAAAATATGTTGCAGTAATCAGTGGGAATTTAAGGAATAAATACAAAAAAGCATGCAAATAATTGCTTGGGAGGATTACAAATCAAACAAACAAACTTTAGATCCTTCACAAGCAATTCATCGTGAACAGTGAAAAAGAAAAGGAATCTATTAACATGTCTGGTCGTGGTAAAGGTGGCAAAGTGAAGTGAAGGACTACAAGGACTAAGTGAATTGACGTGATCAAAGTGTATCAAGTTAGAAAATCGCATATATTGCACCACTAAAAACTAAACTTTTTAAATAGTGAGCAGACATTGTAACTAAAACCAATATACTGCTAGAAGCAGAGTGCCTCTACATATTGTGATAAGCCGGAGAAAAGAGGCTGCACAGTGAAAAAAAAAAAAAAAACGAACAAAATGGCAGCACACTCGGCAACCAGTGACAATGTTAAGCTCGTTGACGAGGCAATGGAAACCGATAATGATAACTTGAAAAGATCCAGAGCCGAATTATCAACCTCTGACAGTGATTGCGAAAGTGATCTAATAAGTGATTGCGAAACGGAACAAGATACCGTTATAATGGACCGCGATGAGATGGATTCCATCATGGAAGAACTCAATTTTCTACGTGCTGAGCACATTAAATACAAAAAATATATCGAAACCGTGAACGCGACGCCAAAAACAACACCAAAACCCAAAAAAACGAAACATGAGGATGTGAAGGAAAGTGAAGGTGCACCGACTACACCCAAAAAATCAAAAATAGCTAGTGCAAGCAAACAAATTCCCAACACAAAACCCCAACAAACCATATCGGAGGATGTACAAAATAAGGAATTTCCTAAACTACCCACATCCACATCCAAAGCACCACCTAAGCCAAAAAAGACTGTGATACCCACCAAAAATGGCAATAACGAAAAAGGTCTACCGGTCATAGTAACGTACCAGCAAAACGCCAAAGCCCTAACAACACTCCTGAAGGAATCATCAAAGAAATTTACTCTCAACATCCTAAACAAAAACGTGATACATGTAAAGGTCTTCACTTTGACAGATTTCAACATAACCAAAGAGTTGTTGAACAAAAACAAAGTGTTGTACTACAGCTTCACGCCTAAGCAAATTAAGCCACACACAGTGATCTTAAGGAAACTACCACTTGAAGTGTACGATTCTGATGAGGTCAAGACAGCACTAGTTGAAGCCGTGCCTGAGCTAAACATCCTGTCGGTGAAGCCCTACAAGGAAAAGATGTGGATGGTTCAAGTGGAAAAAACCGAAAAAATAAACGCAATATTTAAGGTGACAACACTCCTCAACTGCCGAATTAACATCGAGGGTTTCAAGCCGCACCCAAACGCAATTAAGCAATGCCACAATTGCCAACGGTTCTGCCATGTTGCCAGCAACTGCAAAATGGCATTCCGCTGTGTCAAATGCACAAAAACACATGCTCCAGGGCAATGCAGCTTAAAGAAAAAGATAGACGACCAAGAAGATACAACGCAAAAAACCCAATGCGTGAACTGCTCTGGAAATCATACAGCCAATGCTAAAATCTGCCCAGTACGAATTGAGTACATCAAAAAAATGACCGAAAGGCGAAACCACACCCAAAAAAAAACAAACAAGTCCATCGCAACTGCATCTGCAACTGTCCAGCTACATAGCCGAATTGAAAAGGGACGAAGCTACGCCTCAGCAACCAAAAGCAAGCCGACACCTACACAAGTGAAGGAAAACCCGAGACCACGCCAAGAAAAGAAACAGGCAAACATCACAGAAGAAGAAAACGCCGGTTTTTCATTTGAACAACTCAACGCGGACTCTGTGGATGCATTTGGAAAAGATTTACTTACCTGCTTCGACATCATGCAATCCCTAATCAAAAAATACCCAAACTCCAGCTCGGATAAAAAGGGAAAACAGCAATTGATTCTGGACTTCCTGATCCAAATCGCACTCAACTAAATGCCAGTAAAAATCATGTTCCAAAACGTCAATGGCATCATTCAACGGCGTAGGCGAAATGAACTTAACGAACATCTAAACAAACACAGGCCAGATCTAATGCTACTCGCTGAGCACAACCTGAGAAGTACGCACTCAGCCGGATTAACCAACTACCAATTCGTGAGGCAACATGTAGCAAGCTTAGAATCCACGCAGAACACCACAAGAAGCCCTGGAACAGCAGTAGCCATCTGCGTGAGAAATGGACTCAATTACGAACGAGTGAAAATCGACCAAATGCAATACATCGAGGCTGTGGCAGTGCAGATTTTCTATACAAACAGACGCAATTTAAGAACTGGTTTAATTGCAATCTCACTCTACCTACGCCCCCAGCATCCTTTACTAAGATCAGACTTGGACATTCTAATGCACTCGCTAGCTCAAATAGAGGATCATGAGCAACTCGTAATCGGATGTGATTTGAACGCGAAACACCCAACCTGGAATAGACCCACGTACCGTCCAGAACACATCAACACGTCAGGAATTAGCTTAGAGCGATGGCTGGCAGACCAACCATTCCTAATTCTCCACCCAACACAAGAACCCACACGTCCCAATCAGACAGGAGACTCCTCAATAGACTTTTTCCTAACATCATCCTCAACCCCAATAGACTACTCAACATTTACCTACGGCTGCAAAATCATCAAAGACTTCCCATCAGACCACTTTGGAATAACCATAAACATAAATCTAGGACGGAACCGACTAAACTACAACCCACCAAAATCGATACATAATTTTCAGAAAATAGACCCGATCCACTGGAACACAATAATTCTACAGAACCTAAGACACATCCCAAACACCCAAAACTTAAACACAGCTGACATAGATAACCACGTACATACTCTAACAAATGCAATAGCCAAAGCCCTTGATTCTGATGAGGCAATTCCAAAAATAACCATAAACCCGAATAACCCAAACAAGCCGTTCACCCGACTTAACACCCACTGCCTAAACCTAATCAAAAGAAAACGAAAACTTAGACGCATGCTTTTCCGCCGCCTATCCACCCTAACAACCAACCAACGAAACCAAATCAAAGACACTATAAAAGAATTGGACATACAAATAAACTGTCACATAGAAATTGCAGAGCTGAAAACAATAGACCAAAAACTACGCAAAATTAACCCAAGTAAAATTAGCCAGAAATCACTCCAAACACTCAATCCAAACACCCCACCAAAAGAACAACTAGCTCATGATCTACACCTGACCAACGAGGAAGCAGCTCTAATAGATATAGACCTAAACCTTAGCACCTCCCAAAATATAACTTCCACTTTTCACAAAATTAATGCCCTCGCGTGACCTGGATTAAATCCGCACAGCCTCCGAGCATACAGGCCTATTGCTCTACTATCTGCAATAAGTCTGCTGCTGGAGAAAATAATAATGCAACAAATACAGAAGCACATGGACTCACATAGCACGTTAAAAGATACTCAGTATGGCTTCAGAGCGAAATCATCAACCAACCATGCGTTCATCGCAGCAAATGATTTCATCTTTGAGAATTTATCCCACAAACGTGCTACAATAGCCTGTGCTCTGGACTTTGAGAAGGCTTTCGACACAGTCTGGACCAGCGGACTCATTTACAAGATGACCCAATTCAATTTCACCCCAGACATAACAAAAATAGTCCATAACTATTTAACAAACCGCTCATTTCAAGTTAGCAGCCCAGAAGACTCGGATCTGTCCCTTATAAGGTCGATCCCAGCAGGGGTTCCACAAGGTTCACTGCTGGCACCCATCCTCTACAACATCTACCTGGCAGACATGCCCGATTACCAAGTCCCTACCGGCTCAACGACACAAATTAAAGCACTAATCTACGCCGATGATATCCTGCTACTGGCATCTTCCGGTTCAATGGCCACCGCTGAAAGAGAGCTAAACGGGTACCTGAACATACTATGTCACTACTTCACCAAATGGCATCTCAAGCTCAACGCAAGCAAATGCACCAGCTCAATCATTAAGGGCCCACGATTGGGCTACCTGTACAGGAATGCGAGGAGATTCCAGCCCAGTCTGTTCATCTACGATAGACTGGCAATCAAATACGAAAAGCAGTTCAAGTACCTCGGTGTTGTCTACGACGAAAAACTGAACTTCAAGACACACACAGCAAATGCCCGAAGGAAAGCGTGTGCAATGATCCACAAGATCCAGCACATATACAAACCAATATCCTCCAATCAAGGGAACGTCAGTCACATCACCAGAATCTGCGCTCTAGCCTACAAAAAACTAATACAACCAGTTCTTATGTACGGCTATGTAGCGTGGATGAACATAAAGACTATCGAGATGGAAGAGCTGCGCCGGTTCGAAAGAAAAATACTTCGCAAATCTATCGGCACTCAAAGCAGAGACGCATTGACGGGCCACTACATACCGAACAAGCAACTTTATAAATTAACAAAAACAACAAGGATAGACAGACTCATGTTCCAAATACTGGAGAAGCTGGTCGAAAGAGACAATACGATACAAACGGAAATACCTGCCAACTACCACACTGAGTTCTTAACCGCCCATCATTTAACCCATTTAATGGAAATGGGCATTATCTATGACGAAGACGAAAACCTCATCTTCCACCACAGAAGACATCGATCTCTAAGTCACGCCGACGGTCTGGTATTCAATACCAGTCAATAAGCCACTCCCCCGACCAACTGTAAATACTGTAAATACTCCCCTCCACTCCTCCCTCCTTTACCCAGTAAAATAAGAATAGAATAAGCATACCACATAAATTAGCCCATAAGATCTAAACCAAATCAAAAGTAAACTTTATCCAGGTTTTTAACTTAACCATTTTTTCCTGGAAAACACTAAACCACTAGATATTAACTATAACATAACCTAAACTAAAAGATAAGATCTCTAATATAATAGTAACCAAAAGACTAGCACCCGGATAAGCTTAAAGCGCAGGGTAAAATTACACACTCATAAGATAAAGTAAACTTGAACTTGTCACTCATGTATCACTATATACCTAAGCAGAAGCTGTGCTACTGTAATATGAAATATGACAATAAATAAAAGCTAAAAAAAAAAAAAAAAGTAATCAGTGGGAATTTAAGGAATAAATACAAAAAAGCATGCAAATAATTGCTTGGGAGGATTACAAATCAAACAAACAAACTTTAGATCCTTCACAAGCAATTCATCAAGCAGTTCCCTGCTGAAACCTGAACGTTTGGTTCGTTTTGCCTTGAAGTTATCATGCAAGCAGCTCATCGCCTAAACCTGAAGCCTTGGTTCGTTTCAAGTCGATCGAGCAGTGCGCTGCTGAAACCTGAAGGTTTGGTTCAAGCAGCTCATAGCCTAAGCCTGAAGACTTGGTTCGTTTTCATGTCGATCAAGCAGTGCGCCGCTGAAACCTGAAGGTTTGGCTCCATTTGCCTCCAAATTAATCAGCAAGCATCCCATCTTCAGAGGGAATGTGAAGGGCTTTAATGAATATTTTTATAAACTCAGGAAGAGATCAACTTAAATATAAAGAATGTTTTGTGGAAGGCAAAGGAAATTCCAAAGGTGGAAATAAAGAAGGGGATACGGAAAAAGTATGCGTAACTTTAGGACGCCGATGAGTAACAATCTGTAATACTAGTATGAAGTGTAAAAGTGTGATATGTGCTGTAAACCAGGCAATAAGTCCTTCGAGTTTAGTGAAGGGCGCAGCTAAAAACGATCAGGGAAACCGTAGGCACTAAAGTAACAAGGATTGCTCAAAAATCTTATGAGGCGTAATGGAAACACTGATAAATCAAGGAGTACATGTCTAGAGTCGCCGTTGAACTTTAGAGATGCCAGACCCCGACCTCAGAGTACTGAAAGAGTACTCGCCCAAAAGTTGTGCAAGTTGAGCAAAGTTATGGATCCCAGGAAAGGACTAAATATCAAAGCAAACTGGACCACAAGCGAATGATAATTTCCCTCAATAAAGTTCGTCGCTCGTCAAAAGTCTCGGGGAAAAGTTTGCTGCGGCAACGGGCTGGGGGCGGGTACGGGAGGGCCATGGGTCAGGGGGTCATGGGCTGTGGGGTGAAAGACAACAAAACGCTTCAACAAGAAGAGCCCACAATGAGCATGCACTCAACGATGATGATAATAATATTTATAGGGCTCCTCAAGGACACTCTCTTGAGGCGAGTGTGTGCGTGTTGGAGCGAGTGGGCGGTGCGGTTTGTATGGTGTGGGGCACTTATGTGCCGGACTTGGTCGAAAGAATTACCCTGGTGGCTAGTTGCCGTTCGTATTTTTCACAAAACTTGGCCACAATTTGTGCTTTAATTTGCCCACAAACGGGGCGGCAGCAACCCACACACCCACACACCCACAATCGGGGGATCCCAGGAAAGAGTCAAACTTTTTTACAATAACAAAAGCCCAAAGGGACTCCGACTGTGGGGCAGGAGGCGTACGGGCAGAGGTTCGGGGAAAATATGCCCCAAGGATATAGCTGGATTTCAGTTGTTGTTCAGCTTCCAGCTCGGTTCTCAGCCCGACGCCCTTTTGCCTCGAATATGGCCGCTCATCATTTTTATTTGTTTGCTTTCACTTGACGACTGAAGGTGCAGCCACTCCCTCCCCCATCTAGGGGTATTTTTATTTATTCTTCCTTTCCGAATACTCTTTCGGGGTTGTACCACGGTTTTGGTCAGATCAAAAAGAAAGCAACTCTAGTGTATGTTCTATCAGCATCCAAATTGGGTAAGAAAATTGCTTATTTTGATGGGCTTAAATCTGTATATTCAGAAAATTATAACAAGTCTCAGATCATGTGGCATTCATGGAAAATATCTTTAAAAAAAAAAGACGTCTATCTCCAAGGGTATCTAATGGTGCGGCCCCGGGAATAAGGGTATTTAATGCTACGGCCTTTGCTAGAGGTTCTTTTTTTGGGGTCCACGAAGGAAAAAAAACTTTGTTTACCTACAAAATTGAAGTGTGAAATAAGCAAAGTTGAATTATTCCTGGCGGACATGATAAACTGCCGGCCAGAGGCAGCCAACGGGGGGAGAGCGACCGGGGCCGAGGGGCGGCACATCTGAGGGCCACTCAACATTTTATTTGTGTCAATTTGTGAGCCCCGACTTTGGGTTTGACTTTGACTCGTCAAGTGGAAGGCAATCGAAATGGAATTTATTAGACCACACATAAACGTGAGAAAAAACCTGCGAAAATTGGGGTTGTGATTTCTGGTTTCGCAAAGCGAGCTCCAGCTATTAGAGGAATACATATGATGTGATTATAATTTGTTAAGAACAAAAATACGGTCAACACATAATATTTTTGCCACTTCGCCAGACCAGCCAGCCGCTGATACCGCCACGAGATCATCCAGTAAGTCGTATTTCAATTCACAATAATCGAAACAAAACTTGGAAATTATAAGGAATATATGTTATAATTTATTAGCTTTATATCTGGTACTCACTTTATTAATTTGTAAGGAGATTAAAAGCATGTGGATTGCATTTCTGTTTCTCCAGCGCCACAGCGCCCGAAAGAATACATTCCCGATCTCTACTTTTGGTGGAAATTAGTCGTACAATCTGTTCCAGCTTCCCGCTGCCAAGGCTCTGAAAACCATGCCACTCATGAGGCACACCAAAGGAAAGGAGAAGGCATCAATCCATAGTCTTTGAAATTTAATTGCTAATCTGGGACATTGTTCGGTTGATTTCATCATCAGAAGTCAACAATTTGAATAGAACAATCCATTCTCTCGGAACTACTTCGTTCTTTGTATATTTTTTGTCATGGAAGTTGGTTCTTCCTCTAAGAACTAAGACAAAAAGAAACCAAACCACCTTCTGGTTCTGTTTGTCTAACCAATGAAGAACGAAGTACAGCCATGGTGATTTGCCCGCTTCCCCAGTACGGAACTTTTTGGGGCTGAGGCGCCACACGAGCTGGAAACTTTTGCCCTGAACTGATAATTTGATTTGGGGGCATTAATTGCACAAAAAGTCGATTTTAATTAGGTGAGCAGTGGCATCGGGCGTTGGATTGGGGCGTAATCGAAAGTGGGCCAGCTAATAAAATCAACAACATGAATGCGGATGTGGATGTGGATGAGAATACGGATGCGTAGTGGAGAACGTCGTCATGTCATCATCCCATAATTAATGGCAGCGACATGTTCAAAGTGGCAGTCACGATTTAGCTAATTCTTTTATCGATATATGTCGATAAGACGTGCCAGGCCCCCAGAACGGACAACAGCTGTCTGTTGGTAGTAGGGGGCGATGGGTGTAGGACAATGGAGTGCTTGGGGTTGGGTTTGGGGCTGGGGTTGGGGCTGGGCGGTCATAGGGACTGTCCAGTCTCCCACGAAAGGCAATTACGACGAACACTCTTGGGCGGTTCATTAGGCTTTACAGAAGAGCCGAATGGTGCCGGGGTTTGGGACTGGGACTCGGACTCGGATTGAGACGATGGTTTTGCGTTGCGATAGCCCTTTAAAACCGAAGGGTGTATTCGGCAAGGAGGAAGGTTATATATACATTTAGATACACCCATAGTCCATATCTTCGAAGTATCCAAGCAGTGCCTGTAAAATGATACCCAAAGGATAGGATATCATTATCTTAATGTCTTTTATTATAACATACCATAAAGATGGATATCTTTAAAGTAGCCATCCACCAAGGGAATTTTATTTAATAATTCGATTGTCATAATATAGATTGTCGATCTAAATCATAATTTATATCATTTAAAAGCTTGCCCTAATTTCAAGAACTATTTTTTTCACTAAAAATCTACATAATAGGTATCTTTTAGTCGATCAGTTGTGCTCTAAAGTGGCCATTGTTGCTGCTTTGGCAAAATAATTATTTTAGGCCAATTTGCAGTAAAAATGAAATTCTTTTGTAAACGCTTTTATTAGCTCTAACTAAATCCAATTAGCCGGGAGACCAGGATCAAAGACGGCCCACAGCCACCCACCCACCACACTGTGGGGCTGGTGCCTGGGGGTGGGTGTATGGGAGGGGGCATAGAAAGTGCAGCAGCAACGCCGGCGGCTGCTACTAATGCCTTGTGGAATTTCTTATGACAAAACTTTCGGCCAAAAAGCAGATATGCCATGAAAATTAATTAATGTAAAATGTGCAACTAATTAGCCATCGGATCTGCCGTCGCCGGCGCCCTCCCCTTTTTCACTTGTGCGTCCATCATCTGGAGCCACTGCTCCACTTCTCTCTCAATGCCACTCGTCCATATAATGACCCGTGCAGAGGAGGAAAGTGGGTGTGGAGGGGTGGCAATATGTATGTAGATCTGCAAGGATATCAAGAGCTGCGGCCCCCTGAAGCCAGGCTCTTTTGCGAGTATTTATGTTTTATTTTTTGCTCAAATTGTTAAAGTACAACGCACTTATCCCCTAGCCCAATGCCAGCGGATGGGAACAGCAGAGGGCTGCCCGTGGGGAGGGCCAGGCAGAAGTCAGAAGGCAGAGCTAAGCTGGCGATTAAACAACAATTGGCTGACAGTTATTTACACAAGTAGCTGGCACCGAAGAGGGGGGGGAGAGCAGAGCAGACCGGAGCAGCGCCACTGCATTGTGGGATATTGATCACTCACTCACTTACACACACAGCAGACACACATGCAGACATTGAATTCAATGCAGTCTGCGGCTTAAAATGTGTGCTGGAGAAAGACAGCTAGATTATTGGCGCACCGCCGCCTATTGTCTGCCCCGGCGGGAGCGAGGTGGAGCGCAGGGGTAACGAGGGGCAAGCAGTGTTCGATTAAAACACAACAATTTGCTGATTTCTTATGCAACCGGGTAGCAGCGTGGCAGCGGGGCAGCGGGGGGGAAGGAGTCAAGCGATAGAGCGAACGACAATCGACGCCGTCAAACCTTATCCACAGCGTAAACACAGACGAAAAACTGCTAAATCATTGCAATACAAAACCAACAAAAGCCGCTGTCGCTGCTGCTCCTGCTCAGACTCCTGCCTGTGGCTCCCTACTCTTCCTGCTGCTCACTTACTGCCGCTGCACAGGGCTTACACGAGACGTTTAATGCCGATGGTTTTGGAATACCATGCTATGAAAAAGGGATTCAATCCACTCCAAATATATTTAAGTAATATTTAAAAATATGCAAACAGTAAAAACATATCGTTTGGCAGACTTACTCCTGGTGTGGTTCCCTCTCTCTCTCTCTCGGCCTTTTCTTCTCTCTTCCCGCGCTCTGGTCTACCCCTCGTTTCCTTCTACTTCATTCTTCTGTTTGCTGCCGCTGCGCAAATATTGAAAATACAATCCGTCTATGCGGAATATTGATATGCCGTGCCGTCTATATCTATATAACACACAAGCCGCACAAAAAAGGGGAATATGGGTATATGGTATATGGCATGCTCCGAAGGGGGGTCCCAGGGACCTGCCGACTTGCGGTTGCCCCGCCACTGACAGCGCGCCAGAGAGCGGACGGAGGAGGGGAGTGCTTTTAACAACCGTGCCGCGTCGTTGTCTGCTCAATGATTTATTGATGGAGCCAAAACGTATGCAGTTGCAACAAACGCTAAAACTCTTAAAGCTCCGCAAAGAAAGTGCCAAAAAAAAAAATACAAAAATACGAACTGAAGATTTCACCGATTGTTCAAATTGAAATTGCGAAAGTGAAACGGTTCCAGATCGACACCAAGGCAAAGAAAAAACATCACGATATTAAAACTATATAGTAAAGCCGGTATTCCGACTGGAGGATACCGTATAATCCGACTAGGAATAGGGGACCCAGTGGCACTGCTTGTTCCCTACTCCAGCTGGAGGGCTCTTCGAATTACAGGGGTTTTTGGTAGCTCCATTTGAACTGTATTGGATACAGAATATCCTCGAGCTCTGTAGAAGAAGTAGCATAAACTTACATAACTTTGACCGCAGTCGCAAGAAGACAATTTAATTCATTAGCAAAGTGCATTTTCTTGTATCAAGTGAACATTTGTTCCTTTGCTTTTTTTCTTTGGGAGGGTTGCAAGGTCTCTTCCTGTCTTGGCGGATGACTCATGCACACGCAATACCCTCCTTACGCTTTTCGGGGCAATCGTAGAGCCCAAGCAAAGCCATAAATAAAGCCATCATTTCTCAAGCAAATAAGTAGGAGAATTAAGCTGCCCGAATGGCCAGTAGCCGACTATAGAGATACCCTGAAAGAATTTAGTTAAATTTGAATTAAGTATACGACTAGGAGGCATTTTTAAAATTTGAATAACCTTGATATATGGCTATAAAGTGTAACTGGGGGGCTTGTCCTGTCTAAATTGAATACAAAATATAGGCAAACAAATGTTAGATACTGGGTATCAGCGCAAAAAAACCAGAAAGCCATGGGCGGAGCAGCAGGTGGAAAATGATTCCATATCCAGGCCTGAAACATTTTCCAGCAATAAGCAAAAGTAATAAAAACGTGCTTAAAAATCATTTATTGAATTCGTGACAAAAATACTTTGGATACCACTCCCCCCCAACCCCTATATTAGCTCCACACACACACACATACACAAGCCAACAAACAAATCAAGAAGAATGGTGAGCATAAATGCAGGGAATCTGGCAGGAGGGTGCGGGGCATAAAGACTGTCAAAGCTGAGACTGTGCAAAGACAATATTTGCCTGCATCCTGCCCTCAGTCTACACCCTGCACCCACACTCCCACTCCCCTTCCAAGGGCATCTGCGAACAAAGAAACGAGATAGCAGCGGCAGCAGCAGCAGCAGCGGAAGAAAAGACTGCAGCAGCATTTTGGGCAAACGCGACAGAAAATGCCAAAGAAAAGAAGGAAAATAGAAATTACATGCAAAAAAAAGCACACACAAAAAAGAATGCCAGCTATGTGGAACCGAAGTCTTTGATACCCTTGCTATGTTTCAAAGTGATTTTTACTAAGACCTTTATGATCCTTTAGGCGACAGCTAAATATATAATACACCCGATCTGAGCGTTTGCTTTGCAAAAGCATTATACCCTTCTCCGAAAAGCAAAATGGCAGTAACTGTGAATGCGACGGCGACGGCGACTCCGACTGCGGTGTGATGAATTAAATTAAATGCAGAATTTGCTGGATAAGAGATGGTGCGGGAGAGAGGGCGGGGCAAGAGCTACGCACTTGGCTGCCCGCTAAATTCGCTCTCTCTCTCCCCATCTCTCACCCGTACAACAGCAGGTGCAAACAGAACAAACAGTAATGGAGAGCAGGGGCACAGGCAGATAGAGCGGGGGTGTGGGCGAGTGGGCAAGTGGTCCAGGGCAAACAATGAGCGTCTGCCATTTTTGCAGGTCACTGCGCGCATACAAAAGACAAAAGCCAGCGGCCGACATTTGGCACAAATCGCTGAATGGATTTGTTGGCCTCTCTTTTGCATCCTCCCCTGATTCGGGCCGTGTGGCGGGCTGTGTGGGGGGATGGGGGGGGGGGGGGGGGGGGGGGGGGGGGCCTGCAAGTGACAAGCGTTTTGCGTGCTGCGGTGTAAATTGTCGTCGGCTTCGCCGGTGGTCGCTACGGCCCTGATGGCTTTAAAGTCGAGGTGTCCTCAAGGTATATCAAGTACAAGGTAAAGCACAAAACAAAAAGAGTATCTACAATGTACTAGAAATATACAATGCCTCGTTTGGTCACTGCTTTAAGAGCCAGAGAGTGCGAAAATCCAGGAAAAATATCAATCAAGCGGTACGAAGTTGCAGGAACTCCTACAATTTCAATGAGCTACCAAGATTCTTGGATCAACCTTTAAAGTCTTTAAAAACCATTAAAATCGAAGACATTCTTGGTAACGTTTTCCACCATTCCTTTGTAGAGCTTCTTTTGCAAATCGCATCCTCATATAATCATAGATGATCTTGCCATCTTTTGGCCACAAATGATCAGGAATAAGAGGTCATTAGGGGCATTACCCAATTGCTCAATAGAAGCACTCTCTTGCCCAATGTCTTTGAGCTCCAGCAGCAGCAGAAGCAGCCCTAGAGGTCAGCAGGATCTTTTGATCAGTTGCAGGAGACAAAAATTATATTGGATGCCAGGTTGAGGCCATACTTTGCGCCCTTTCATGATTTTCACTCGGCACCACCAGCGCCAATATCCAAAAAATGTACGTCCGGAAAATGTCATACGACTTTTCATAGGCTTGGTGATTTGTTTTTTGTTGCCAAAGGGAAAACTTTGTTGGAGAAAATCCAATAATTTGCATTATTAAGATATTCCAAACAGAATCTAGCATCTGTAGTCGTACAAATCGGATTACAATATCATGTGCATAGCTGGCAAAGGAAGGAAAAGTATCCTTTTCTTGTTGTTAGCACTCTTTTGTTCGTTGCATTTGAAATGCAAGCGGCAACATTTTTGGAAACTGCCTTCGGGTGCGTTTTGCTGCACGTTACTCTGACCTCAAATTAGGCGTCTACAATTGCAGCTTGAGGTCAGGTTCGTTGGGATCCGATTGTGCCGTGCCGTGCCATGCCGTGCCGTGCCGTGCCATGCCCCAGGCGGCAGCATGAAGGGTGTCCGACTGTGTGTGTGGCCTGTGCTTGTAATTTGTATGCACAGAAGGTGGGCGTAGGCACGTGTCTGGCCGGCCAGAGCAGGACAACAGCAACGGCAAGCGGTTCCCAAAAATGAGCACACAGAGAAAACATAATTATAAGCACATGTTGCGCCCCTCCGCCCACCCACACCCCCACTGGCACTCATACATGGCCAATGCATTTTACTGCAGTTCGGGCAATGCCTCCTGCAGGCCATATTCCTGAGTGGGTAAGTCCGTGAATGCACCGAGTGAATGCACTGGGATGCTTGGGGAAACCAAAGGGCGGGGACTCACCTACCGTCCTACCGATAAACACACCTTGGGCTCGTGCATGTCATCCCCCACTCAGGCACATAAATTACAACATTGAAGCTTACACACAACATTTTGTCTGAGGCCATGGAAGCAGTGGAGCAATGGGGGTGAAGGATGGCGACAGTGAGGGCCGCCCCTTGGGTACACAAAAGTCTTATTAAAGTCTAAAGCTCCCCGTACCCGTCCCCGTCCCCGTCCCCGTCCCCGTCCCACTGCATGTTTGGGCATGCTTGTGCATGTCTGTGTTTTGGGACTTTTGAATTTTGGACCGTATTTCGTTACATGATTCGAATTTCTAAAAACTTTTTCTATTTGCTTTTGTTTTGCTTGGGACCAAGAGCACAGCGTCTGACCGCTTGTTTATTCAGCCAGCCTCAATTTTAGCCTGGACTGTGGGCTCTGCCCCGGACTGCATCCCGGAGTCCGGACAAACGTCAAGGACTGGACTGGCCTTGGTGTTGAATTTGACACTTTTCAAAGGCTGCACTTGCCAAATGTATTGTACACGTATTTATGAACGCTGCAGCAATTACCCGAACACAACTGTACCTGCTAGCTGCAGGATAAAGTGAATTATCAGAGCGGAGGCCGAGACTTGGGTGGACCCCGAAACACATATGAATGCAATTATCGGTGGCTCTTTGTATGGCTTGGGCTCAAATCAATCTGTGTACAGAGAACATGTGTCTGTGGTTCATGGTTTCATTATAGTTTTCCATTGACATGAACAGTATTTCGTTTGAGAGAGACAGAAGTCAGAAACAAGTCTTCGTATTCCTATTTTTTGCTCCCTATTTGTAAACTTACAGCTCGGTTCCATTAGGTATTCGAATGATGCGAATGACGTTGGCTCTCGCTATAAATTGCCCATAAGCGAACTGATACACTCGCTACGAATGGCACGGGCGGAGAACGGACAAGGCACTTACAACCTTGTAAGGCACCTAGCATCTATTCACGATCTACGCACATTATCCTTATAAATCAAACAACAGAATCATCGTCATTTATTGCCATAGAAACTATAGTTTCTCAAAGATCTGGTTGACATCAACTAGTATATATAAATATCAGCCATAAACACAATGCCCCCCTTGGGTGTAATATTTTCAAAACGCAAACACCCGACTCAGGTGACAGTTGCACACTTTTAGAGAATGCCAATCGCATTTTGTACCTTCCCTCGCCCAAAGGCCGCAATGATTTATACAAATGTTCCAAAAAACCTGCCGCTGGTGACTAATAAGCTAGGATGGGCTGGAATGGAATGGAATGGAATGGGATATGATATGGATGGGATTGGTACCGGGATGAGTTGCATTTGGGCTGAGCATTGAGCGGTGGCAAGTGGAAATTTATTAGCGCTCTTGACAATCGCTGCAGAATGTGCAGAGCGCACATTTTTCATTCGCATTTCAATTCAGATGGTTCTCGTTAATGCCGTGGCTCCCTCCCCAAAAACCCTGCTCCTTGGGGGAGCTGCAGGCCTGCAGCTGGCCAGGGGCTTAGTCAGGGAGGGGTTCTGTTCTGCCATCTGGTTTGGCAGTCCATCTCGTATAGATTTGCAGCTCACCCTCCCAAGCTCCCTGGAGGACTACGTTCGTGCTGGCAAATGTGTCCGCGTTGCAGAAAAATGAATTTCTATAGCAGCCCATACCCATCCAGCTTTTTATCCTTTTGGTTATGGAATGGGGCGTCCTTAGTAATGGGCGTGCCATCGACTATGAAATATGACAAACAGCAAATCGCGCCAGTTATTAAATCGAGTCGGCTCAATAGATTATTGCATTCATTCTCTCAATACTCAATTGTATATACGTATCTATGAGCAGATGCAGATACAGACACAGATACAGATACAGATACAGATGATGGTTTTATCCGTATAGAAATTGTCATGGCAACTGCTCAGGGTATAAACCAAAAACAAAAAGGCTAACGAATCAGGTGAATATATGTACGTATATATACGATGTTTTAAATGCGTACAGATTAATAGATTTTCGCTTTTAAATCACACATTTTTGTGTTCTATCGTTGATGCCGAACTGATGGATCGAAAGACACCTCGTACTGGAAGTTTAGGTTTAAGTATAGGAAATGCAGGTTATAGGTAAGCCTTCGGAATTCTAAATATCAAAGTCTTTGAACTATCTTCATCATTGATATCCTGTAAGCAATAGTGCTACCTACCATGCAAAGTGTCTTCTGTAGCCTTCTCTGTAGGTACTTCCAATAGCCAAGTCTAGCCAGAGGCTTTAATAATTATCAATTGATTTGATGGAATCTTTAGGGACTATCAATTAAAAGACCTTGTGCCGCTGGATGGAACGTTCATCATTCCCTGAACTGTTGACGTTTGATGGATGAACCATCCATCAGATACTCGTATTGAGTCATTTTACGGGCATATTGAAATACTTACACACTCACAGGGACTAAAAGAGAGAGAGAGAGACACACACACAATAGATTTTCCAAATAAAAAAATAGATGAGAATGGATATGGGGAAGGGAATTGTGGATTTGTGGTATTGGGGAATGGGTATTATTCCCCTCCAGGAAGAAGGCCATTGTAAAATGCAATTGACATTTCAATGAGACATCGACGTACTCCTCCAGCTTCTGCCCTTATCCACCATATCCGTTCTCTATCTATGTGTCTATCTCTGCACGAGTCTCACAATCCCAGTAGCAGTCCACTCTGTGATTCCCCCGAAAACCAAACTGAAATTGACGTTTAGGCTTTGATTATTGCGGCCGTCTGGCGTCTGGCGTATGGCGTCTGGCGTCTGTGGACTTGTTGTCTGTTAACGTGGCTCCAAAGCCACTCAAACTGGGATTCAGATTCAGCTCCAGCTTTATCCGGCATCAATCAAAAGCACAGCCTTGTTCGAGGGCCAACAGCAGGCCGAGAGAGGGCAATTGGACTTTAGCCTAAATTTGTACAGAATTTGGCTATAAAAATGATTTAATTGGTTAGCACAAATATTGTTGTTTTTTTTTTTGCTCGTATCTTTCATTTTTGGCAAGTGAAATGGCCAGCGATGGATGGACATCTTTGCACTCGATTGACCACAAATCAATGAACAATTTATAGCAAATCAAAAAAGGAAATACTGGCTTCAATGGGCAAACGCATTGAATACCCTGCCAGAGACCAAAGAGAATAGAGAATCGAGTGACATGAAAAGAGTTCAGATGTACATATTTGATATGGGACTTGGCTATGGCATTCTACTATACATATCGGACATGGCTATAACCACTTCAAACTTCTATGCAAAATGAATGGACCCCTTCTACCAGAGTATAAATAAAAAGAATACAGAGAGAGAGAGAGAGAGAGCTAGGTTAAAAAGGAGTTAGATAGATGGCATAAAGGAGATACGGGATAGGGGAGACGGGAGAACGATAGGGATCTACTCGTACTCGTACCTGTTCGTGCCCGTGTGCCCAGCATTTGTTATTCATGAGCAGCCATCAACACCAAACAATGTCCTACAACAAAACCAAGAACTCTTCCTGGCCACGTCCAAAGCCTGATTGTCCAATGGGCTACTGACGTTTCCGCTTGCCAAATGCAAACGGAAATGTCACAAAAAAAATTGTTGAAAAAATGTTCCTGCGTGGGAGGAAGCCGCCCACCCCTCAAGTGGGTGTGGGTGTGGGTGGATGAGGCAGCGGGAAGCGGCAAAAGGAGGCGACTGCAACTGCCAACTGCTTTTGTTATGAATGATGATGGAAAATCTGGCAGCAACAGCAGCAGGAGCAGCAGCAATGGAAGCCGCCAGCATCTCAGTCAATTACACTGAGAGAAAATTAAAGCCAAGGATGAAAGATGGCGAAAGGAAAGCTAGGGAAGCTTATGAGGAATACATTTATCTAGAAGATCTCTCACAGCAAAGAGGGGCTCAGAATTTACAATTGATAGGACGATCAACTGAAGTACATAGATAGATATGGATAGAAGATACATATGAGAAAGAACACAAGTTTACATAGGGCTGTATATTGGTAGATTTAAAGATGACTAATACCTTAAGAGTCCCGGCTAAATCTCTTCTCTAGCCTTCAATTAAATCTCTTCCAATACGTTTCCTTATGTTAAGTAATAGCTTTCCCATTTGTTTTTCTCAGTGGCTTGAGGACTGACTTCGTGTGAGACTTCGGCTGCGGTATCGGATCTCTTGGGGGGGACGGGGGGTGTGGCAGAAGACTGGCGGATAGATAGAAGGGGGGGGAAGGGGGGATAATAATTTGGGTGATTCAATTCAGTTTGTGCAACGAGCGGCGCAGCCAAAACTTTGAGAGAAAGAAATCGGATTCCTAGTCCTGGGCCTGGTCCATGGCCCAGAGTGCGGAGTGCGGGTGTTCGTCAGGCAGAAAAAGAACAAATGAATACGTAGCTATCCCACTCTGCCGCTCCCTTGGTAACCTCCGCCGTATTGGGTATTGAAATGCAAATGGTCGCTGGCCTGCCGAAATTAAATTATGTGGAAGTAATGATAACCCTTCTATCCCAATGCCCGATGCCCGATGCCCGATGCCCGATGCCCACTCAAACCCGAACCCGAACCACATTTGCCTCTCGCCAGCCGCATCCCCTCCTGCCGTCCTGCCCTCCTGCCGGCCTGCCGCACTGCCCCGTTTCCCCGTGTCATCAGCCTCTGGCGGGGTCTTCATTTAACTGGCGACGTAACGCCTTTTTTGGCAGCTGTCTTCATTGTGTCCTCTAGTCCACATCCATTTCCTCGACTCCTCGTATCTGGCTCTCCTCTGCAGGATGACTGCACTCGTGGCCGGACCTCGTTTATATCCTGATAGAGGAAAATGCGGGAAACTCTGGTGGAAGCTCTGAGAGGGATTGGAAAATGAATTGGGTAGGTGTGTCGCCAGCAGCCGCTAACGGCAATTAATTGTTTGCTAAAGTGTCTTCGCACTTAGTGCAAAGTGGGCCGTGGAAATTGGTGTGGGCCTCACACAGACGCAGGCCGAACGCCCCCATCCAAAAAAATAAAAAAAAAGACGGTAGCTCTTTTTTAACATCTGCTCTGAGATTGAAAGGTGCAAAAGAATTTCGTTTTTTTTTTCTTTGCAGAGCTGTCAATGATGTATCTGTGTGTGCAGCTATCCTTTGGTTTCAGTACACTTCGAAATCAATCAAAAATTCGGTTCTCTCATCAGTATTTCGCTTTTAATCGATAAACGATTATATACTGAGATTATAATATAATAGAAGATCGATTAAGCCCCAAAATCGTTTTAAAAATTAAAAAAAAAGCCCGTTATGGCCACTTCGAGCACTTTTATAATTTTCTCTCGGCATCTGCAGCGCCAATATCCAAACAAATAATGGTTTTGGAAAGAGAAATGTATAAACTTTCAAGTGATTTTTGATTTGTGTAACCACAGTGGATTTAACTGAAAATATATGAAGCTAAAGTTGAAGTTTTCGACCACTTTTTACGTTCCTTTAACTTCCTTTAAGACTACTGCCTCGATGATATTTCTTGGGCACAATTTCTCGTTCCCAATGTAATCTACAATCTACCACATTCGAGTCTACAAATAATTTAAATCTTGGATTAGAAGCCTTGGAATAATTCAAGCAAACATCAGGTTGTGGTTCTGGGTTTCCTTTTCCAACGAGAGAGTAACCCTGTCCCTTCCAAGACTTGGTAGATCTCTGTAGGTAATATATTTTAATTTTGGGCAATGACCTGGAATCCATAAATGTGCAGAGTCTGCAACACTTAGAAGCCTTAAGTCTTTAGACGGTATGATCCAATAAAGTCTATAAAAATCACTGCAATGCCACATAACTGTAGTAACCTTAGCCGTGTTCAGAAGTGCAGAAGAATGATGATGGCAAATTCCCGATCAGGATCGCACCAAACAATGACCCCGATGACATGTGCTGCATTTGCCTTGAGAGGACTGTGCGGCTTTTGCTGTTCTTCGCTCATGGAGGCGACTATTGGCCTTGAGAGTCGCCCCTGTCCTCTGTGCCGCTCCGATAAAGATGGAACCCAAACTGAAGCAACCCAGAAAGAAACAAACAAACATTTTGATCAAGTTTTCGCCGCAGGAGAAAGATCGGTCAGATGCACTGCACTGCTAAAACCCAAGCCCAAAGAAGATCCAATCGAAAGAAAACTTTCACAAGTTTCGTAAGGATATATTGTATGCTACAGATGGGGTAAAAATTGTGTGTGCTAGTAGCTCCCATTGACCGAAAGCTCCCGCAGACGAACACCAGGCCCTCGCCAGCGCCATCGGCTCGCCCGAGAGCCTCTACGTGCTCTGCGTTTCCTAGATATTTCATTGCTAGACAAGTGATTGACTTAATGCTAATTCGCGACTCAATTGTTTCAAATTTTTGGCCAGCCAACACAGAAATGCAGCTACCCCACCCGACTGTCCAGCGGTCCGGCGGTCCGGCAGACCAGCAGTCCGTGCGGACAGATAACGATGGCACATTCCATCCCAGTAAGGGGCCTGGGCATGGGGCTGGGTAGCTGTGGAAAGGACAATACTGCCGCCTCGTTGCGCTGTAATCCACTCAAGGCGCTTGGCTACTTAAGAACAGCGACAGCGACTGTCCGTCCGTCTGTCTGCAGAAGTAGCAGTGGCAGTGGCAGTGGCAGTGGCAGCAACAACAATTGACGAAATTGTTTTCGTGACTTAAATTTTTGCGTGCTGCTGCTGCTGTGCTGCTGCTGCTGTTGGGCTTGGACGTGTTTGGAAAGCATATGATGTGATTTGCCATCAAATTGAGTTGTCTTGTCAGCCAGCGACTGCTCTGTATCTGTATCTGTATCTGTGTCTATATCTCGTTCTGTATATATTGTGGGAATGTATCCATATAGCAAGGCTGTATATGTATGTCTGGAGAGCACACGCCTCTGGTTTGGGGCAGAAATGCAATTAAATTTGGAAAAATATCAACAGCCAAGACAGAATAATAGTTTATAATAGCAAAAGTGGGTCTCGGTGGGTGAGTGGGGGGGGCTGGCAAGCGCCTTTATGATAGGCAAAGGCACAAGAGCCTGGGTTGTCTTTAAATAAATACACTCAAGTGGCTCGCTCAGCTGCAGGGTTGGGTAGGAATCCACCCATGGACACCTCCCGGGCTGTGTGTGTATTTTTTGGGGTGCCAAAGTGAGATGTGGATGAAAGTTTGCACGAGTCTAAACTGAAATAGAACTCCGGACGAGATGGCTGCTAATGCCGGGGCGAAAAGTCCTGTGCAAATTGTGTGCGTGGCCCCAAGTTAAGATCCTTTGGTCGCACCAGAACTCGGGTACAGTGCGCGGCAGTAATGTAAGTGGCAGCCGGCCTGCAGACAGCCTATCAAGTTCATATAATATTGCAACTTTTGCCGGTCTTATGGCACCGAAACGCAGCTTCACGGAGAAAACGTATAGACATTTTGTACAGCAACTAAATTACACAATGTTAATATTTGTTATGTAAATATGTATCCGTGTATGGATGGATGAATGGATGGACTACGGACGGACGGACGGATGGACGGATGGACGGACGGAGGCACCAGCAAAGTGCAACATCAACGCCTACGGTTTGTTCTGCTCTGTTCTGTTCTGTTTATTTCTTATATCTACAAACACAAAAGGCCTACTACTGCCTACTGCCATTCAAATGTGTGTGGGTGTATGTTTATATTCTAGAGATGGAGAAGTATCATTTGTGGATGGAATGGATGTGCAATGTGCTATTTAAATAAACCGAAACCCCTCCTCAAAATGCTCGCAATTCGCAATAACAACAAAAGCAAATGACAGGAATCGCTCTTCTCGATTCTGTTTCTGTCTCAGTCTCAGTTCTGTGCCTCTCCATCCCTGGGGCACGAAAATTCCAAGGAAAACAATACTGCTCGGAGGTCTGCACGAGACTCACCTTAGTGCTGGATAACGCCGATGTAAGTCGTGTCTGAGTTCACTTTCGGACTGTGTAGCGATCACAGTTCATAGTTCAACCACAATTCAACATAACTCCCGAGTTCCCAGAAGTAGGATGGAAATTTAAGAGGCAGATATTCATTCCTTAATTCCTCAACAAAAATGTATACGAAACTAATTGTCGACACTCTTTTGGGGAAGCTTGAGCTAGACTTGGTTTGGTTTTTTTATGGTCTTTGGTCTATATCAGACGACGTCATCAGATCTGAAGTGCATATTCCTTGAGGTCTCTTTTAGTACACCAGTTAATGTGAGGTTCTTCAACGACATCCCATCACAGGATTGGCATTCATAGGACTGTACTTAACCCCCAGTTGGATGTTCGAAAGACGGACGGATCTCACCGTATCTTCTCCCTCTTACAAGCACTGAAAGTGAGCATTGTGGTAGTCTATTTGTGGTAGTTTTTCTTTTACCAATCTTTGCAAACAGTTCGATATCACTTCTCCTTTGAAAGCAAATATTGCGGAAATTAAATGAGAGGAGAGACTTTCGACTACAAATTAATTCAATGAATTCCAATGAATTTTACATTTTTTCCAAAAGAGGACCTCTAACCCATTTTACCTTCCCTTTTTCGTTAATTTTCTCATTACATTTCTTTCTGGCGGCCGGCACCTTTTCCGCCCAGAGTTTTCCAATTTCCCAAATCCATTTTTTATTAAAAAAAAAGTTCAAAAAGGGAACAACTTTTGATTTCTAAACAAATTATTTTTCTTTTTTAAAAGGTGGAGAGTTCATTAGTTAAATTTGATTGACATTCGTCACAGGTAAGGGAAGAAACAGATTTCTCGAAGGAGTTTCCTTTATGGCAAGGAAATGCTTTGTGGGAGAAGGAAAACAGACCTGATCGTACTGTTACTCCGAGAATTCAAACATCTTTGATGGCAATGACTTGGGGAAGACCCAAAATATTTTGGGATGTTTGATTTGGAAGCGTCTTTTACTAATTACTTAAACGATTAATGAGGAGAAGCGTCATCGCATCGCCTGGTGGCTTATAATCGTCACAGGATAAACAAACACACGCAAAAACCAGTTGGAATCGGGCTAAATATATGTATATAGAAAACCACAAAATGATATAATGTCCCTTGGATAACCCACAGCGCAAAACGCACACAAAAAGCGGACAGACAGGGAGAAGCTTTAAAACAATTAATTATAAATTTATAGAGCCCGCAAGGAGCAGGAAATGGGAGACGGAGATGGGGGGATGGAGATGGAGATTGGGGCACTGGTGTATACATAAGTGTGGGGAACAAATGCAGACATTTAAATAGCTCGACTAACAAAAGCCAGTCAGCATATCACACACACACACACACACACACACCCACACGTAATACTTATATAAGTTCCATGGCAAAAGGACGGATAGAGGGACAGACAGGATCGACAGAGACACTGAGTGGGGCAGAAGCTGAAGCAAAAAAGGAGTGAAAATGGATTTCCATTTAAGGCGGCATGTTGAGCACATTGTTTTTATTAAGTGTCGCATGATATGTGCGATAAATATATACACACACGTACATTCTATATATGTATTTCTCGCACTGTATCTGTGTGTGTGTTTGTCTGTGAAGCGCCATTCACATAAACACTTCAAGTGGCAACATGACGTGCAACTAATCCGTTGCCCAAAAAATATGTTACAAGTGGGCAAAAGCGGTCGAGAGGGTCCCAAGGACACACAGACATTCGTACGGACAGACAGTTGGACAGAAACAATGGAGTCAGATATGAATGATACCGTATAAAATGTAGAACACAGCGGTAGCTTAGCCGCGAACTATGAAACTAGAGGATAGACCTGTCGATAGTGTTTCGTTAAAGGGAGAAAGAAGGTCGATTGAAGCCAGCACAAATGAGACATCGAATAAGTTGATTATTGAATGATTTACTTGCCATTTATCCTGCCGATGTCCACTGTGCAGGGACATCATAAAACAGCTGCCGACCCAGGCACAAAGATGATGACGACTACGAGGGGGCGATGGTAATGATGATGATGCTTTGACCCGAAGGGCAGGGCAGTGGCAGTGGCAGTCGCAGTCTCTGTCACTCCCTTTCTATATAATGCGCGCTAAATACATACATAGTTTGAAAATAGTTTTGAACCCTTTCATCAGGCAACCCCACCAGTCCCAGACCACCAACACCCACACCCACAGCAACACCAACTGAGCTCTGGCTTGGCCGCAAACAAACAAAAAACCCATGGGAACTCCACTCGTGGTTCGGCGGGCCGGCACACAGCACAGGCGGGGGCAAAGGGCGAATGGAAGGCACTGTGCAAAAGTGGAAAAGCAGAAGTGACACTGGCCTGCCAGAGAGCATTGGCGGCTGTCATTTTCCATCCTTTTTTTTTGTATTTTTTGGCAGCCTTCCCCATAGTTTTGTTTGGTTTTGACTGTCATACGACCTTTTTTGTCGCATTTTCGGCGAGTTACATTTTGTCACTCTCCTTAGCATCATTTCATCAGCATTTGAGTGGGACAGGAGCGGGACTGCACTGCTTTCTGCTGATAAATGAAAGACGAAGTCGAACAGTCCTGTTCCTGCTCTGCCCTGTCCCCTCATAGCCACATCCACACCCACAGACCCAATCCCAGACCCAATCCCAGTCCCAGTCTGTCTGAGTCTGTCGGAATGAATGTTGCAACTAAATGAATAAATGGAAATTAGTGCCAAAAAGGCAACGATGCGCATACAATGAACCTCAGGACACAGGAAGGTTCCTATCCTGTGTCCCTCACCCGAACGGAAATCAGAAAATGCATTTTTCATAGATGTGTTCTCATCTTGTATTAAGTATACGCCACGTTAACTTCAAGCCGCTTAACGCCCTTCTTCCTTCGGTTTGAGGAACTTTAAGAACATTTAAATTTGCAATTTGCACGGAAATAATTTAGAAATATTTCACATTAAGTTTTACAAATATATTCCAAATAAAAGAAGATTAAAATATTAATGTCCAATAATTAAATTCAAAAATTAGTGCTTATTCAATATCGGAGATCTTTGGAATCAAAGACCAAAAAGAAACTTATTATTATCATCTTAATTCCGAGGTTTCCCTGTGGATTCTCTGTGGAATGTATCAAGGCATTCCCTTAAGGGGCCTAGCTAAGTTGGATGTGGATTCCAATCAGCTTCTTTCATCAGCCTATACCCTCCACATGAAAGATTCGCTTCCATTGTTCCACAGGTGTCCAGATAAGATGTTCCGTGTATAAAAAGATTATTCTACTATTCAAATCTCTCATTTCAACTCTGAATTATTGTGATAGTCCCTAACACATTTTTGGGCAAGAACTAATTAAATCAAACAATTTAAAAATTGTATATGCCACAGAACTAGAGGACCTTGATTGATGGCTAGCAAAATTCTATACAATACTCAATAAAGAATTTTAAAAAGTTAATTCTAATACTGTCCCCTTGAATCCAATCCTATCGCAGCTAGGGGTCGTAGCGTTCTTGACCTCAGAGAACTCATGGATCTTGTGCGCAGAGTGGTCATGCTACCATCCTGCTGAAGGACTTTAGGAAGTTATTCGGAGTGTCTATTCTGTCCTTCTGTAGGCCTTGGTGGTTACTTTTATTCCTTGGTCCTTCTTGCCGATCCGAGCACCCAATATACATATGATCCTTGTGACCCCTGCCTTGAATACTATTTAAAAATAAACGTTAACGGAGCTCGGGGATCCCTATGGAGTGAAGGCCTTAAATGCACGTCCATAATCGATAAGTTTCACTTCTTGCCATTGATTTGTCGCTGCAACATGCAAAACCGGTTGTAATTTCTGTTTAAATGTCAGCGATTTATGTACATTTTTGCCGACTTTTCCTACTCTCATTTAAAGCCACCGTCTGCTCAAATCCCCACCAAACCCCGACTGGGGCAGAAGCAGGAGCAGGAGCAGGAATATTATCGTATAATTCAGGGCAAACTGTGAGAAAGGGGAGCAGCGCATTGAAGCGAACGCATATCTATCATTAATATCGCTGCAGTCAGCTGCTGTTGTGCTCAAAAAAAAAAAAAAAGCCAGCAGCAAAAAAAGAATGAGGAATACGGTCCGATTCGCAGCCGAAGCTGGGACTACTCTTGCCGGCAGGCCGTTGCTGGGATACCGTATAATACAGTGTATTTCCTTGATGCTAGTGGAATGGACTCCCATATCCGCTTATATTTTGTTCAAACTTAAATACTGAATAAAGCAAAAAGACTTACTCAGATATCATATTCCTTACGTCCGAGATTTCGCGAATATGCTCAACAGTCTTTGCCGCAAACGGGTTGTGACATTGCTTCCATTCCTCGAATGGGGTCTCCAGGAAAGCTGCATAGTTTAGCTACAGCTGATTCTCACGGAATGTAATTAATATGCATTAATCCTTAGCGCTCTAGTGGCTGGATCTTCGATACATATAGTGGATATGACTCCTTTGCATGCAAAGGGTATACAAAGTGGCACACACACACAACCATTCGTAGCCATGAATGCTAACACACACACACACACGCGAACATCCAGCCAGGGATCGCTGGCATTGTGTGGCCCTGAGGTTTGCTGTGGCAGCACTGGCTGGAGCTGGAGCAGGAGCAGGAGCAGAGCCGGAGCAGTTGCAGTAGCAGTAACTGACTGCTGAACTACTGCCAACTGCAATTAATCATTTTTCTATCATTTTCAGATTTTTTACACACACTCACACTCACATATGGACACCCAAACACCCACACCCACACATGCGGTGCATGGGGCATATGCATGAGCCTGGGGTAAGTTATGATTTTTCACGATGCTGTTCTCCGATTTCTTCTTCTCGTTTTTCCTTTTTCCTGGCGTCTTTTTTCTTTCGCTTGCAGTACACATTTTTGGGAGGGAAAGTTCGGTGTGCTTGCGGCAAGCTAAAGAGCAATAGCCACATGCAACATGGAGCAGGCCACGGGCAAAAATCACATGATAATTGAGGTGCCTAATGCGTATGTATGTGGTGCGAGCCGTCAGACTCCAGGCGATCCACAGGCAGGAGAGTGTGTTAACTACAGTGGCAACTCTCCTGATGATCCAGCATTGGCTACCCCTAGAAGAAGTAATTATATTAATAGCAGATCAATTATTTTTTGGATTTCTTACCGTTTGGATGTGAATATTCTTCTTCCGAAAGGACATGCCATCTGATCAGAGTGAAACTTGGTAATATAATCTGTTGAAGCGACACCAAGTGACTGCAGTGGAACCCCTTTTGGTCGGACAGCACTTTAGAGACATCTCGCTAAGAAAAAATGATAGTATTATTTAAAGCCATGTCTATGCTTTTACAAGATTGTGGCATAATTTTGATCCAACTCTGGCTGAGAAGATTTAAGCTAATTTCTTAATATGAAACGCACTGTACGGCATACAGCTTATGTAGATAGATATGCACATAGCCCCACACATATCTATTTAGAGGCACATGTCTGCTTTTAGCCGCCGTAAATTGCAGCGTCGTCGCCGGCCTAAACGATTTCTAATGGCGAGGCACAGCGGGCGCCAACGAGCAGCGGGCGCCTCCGTTCCCCCTCCATACCCACATCCCACGTTCATCCATCTCCAAAAGTGTATGTATGTATGTGCACACAACACATCTTTGCAGGCATACATCTCCATGGACATATGTATGTACATAGATTAGGTCAATTTGCTGGTAACTTTTGATGATGCCCCAGCACATTTACATCCTTTGGCCAAGGAGAGAGCCAAAGGCAAAAACTTTCCGTTGATGGTCGGCCAGCCTGGTCACTCATTGATGCGGATACATCCGGGATGGGTGCCCCACAATGTCTGTGTGCTTGTGTGTGTGTGTGGATCCAGACGGGCATATTGCATCATCAAGTATAAACTGCTAACAAGTCAACAAGACCAACAACCAGAAGCAGCAGCAGCAGCAGCAGCGGCAGCAGCAGCAGCAGAACACTGTCAGTCCAGTCCAATCCAATCCAGTCGTGGCTCAGTCAGGCATTCCCATGGGACATTTGGTCAGCTTGGTCAGGTTAAGTGTTTTATGAACTTGTTTCAATGAAGTCATACAATGTGCGTGTGCGTATGCGTATGCAGGTGCCATGTGCCATGTGCCATGTGGCATGTGGTGACTGGCAAGGAGGCAACCAAGTCCTGCTGCTCCTCCGCCTGACTAGGGTCTGGCCATCGCCATCGCCAGCGCCAGCGCCACTGTCGTCTCTTGCCATTGAAGCTTTTAATTTGATTTTCGTTCAAGTGTCGTTTTCTGTGGTTCTCCAGTGTCTGTCTCCCTCTGAACCCTGCAGCACTTCCTCCCAGTGTGTGCACGTTTATGTGCATGGGTATGCGTATGCGTGTGTGTATGTGTTTCCGTACTAACTTGAGCCCTATTGCTGCCTCTTCTACTTCTCCTTTGGCTTCTGTTACGGTTTCCTACTTTTGCTGGCGATTTTGGTTCCGTTTCTGTTCTGTTTGTCCTAATGAGGCGGCATTCGTTTGACTCGCAAAATGCTCCAATTAAAGCCAGTTCGGGACAAAAGTAAAACGAAAATCTTGTCTTTTGCTCATTCACATGCAAATGAAACTTTTGATATATGATAGCCAGATTTGGACATTAAATTATTCCACTCTTTGAAAGACTGCACTCCCTAAGGACTGATTGTAATTGAATTTCTTGATTTCAATTCACCTATTACAAATAAACACTGCCCCACCAGCAAAAGCTCAGAGACTGACATAATTAGGAATCAAACAAGGAAGGATGGCTAGCAGAACATTTGAATTCCCCTTACACAATTCCAATAAGTCGTTTAATTTCAAAGACTAAGGGCATACGACACAGTTCAGCAATTGTTAGACTTCGGGCTCCGAATCCCATCTATAACCAACCAAGGGCTATGTACATGGCATACCCATGATAATTTCTACAAAATACTCGTCGTAAATCCTGACATAATTCGAATAAAACCACCTTACTGCCAACTTCAGTGCCTCACCAGACTGTACGTTGAACAATTCCCATGCTTTAGAGTATGTCTGAAGACAGAACCATCCAGCCAGAGAAGAAGAAACCACAGAAGCAAGCACAGTACAAGCGCAGAGGCACCCAAGCGGACGGGATAGAACAAATAAACAAATTGGGTAATTTGCAAATTGAAAATTGATGTAAAAATATGTACGCTTACCCCAGGGCCAGTTCCATGTGTTCATTCAGAGAGTGGCTGAAGATGCGGCAGCACCGAAGTCGCCGGCAATTGGGTCTCTTCTGGAGCCGCCAGCCATACCCAAAGTTATGCGGCAAGTCGCAGGCGAGGGCCCACATATCGATGGCCACGTGGCGGCGCATACTAGCCAGGAACACAGATGAGTTTTGTCGCAATACGACTATACATGGCTTGAAGTACATCAATAATGGGAAATTGCGCAGCAGCGACAGGTAATAACCACATAACATACACATTTGCACATGGCTACAGAGGATTAAGCTTACTCCTGTGCTGGCAGAGTGTTTTTTGGAGTCGCAATGCTGGCGGTTGTCTCAATGGCCGCCTACCTCATACATGACGCCTTCGACAAGTGGAACACCACCCCGGTGATAGTGGGTATTGATCCGGAGCTCACGTACATAACAAATGAGCCATTTCCCGCCGTCACCATTTGCAATCTAAACCAGGCCTTGTCCAGCAGAGTCGCGATCCTGGCCAATGACACGGCCGCTTATGCGATGCTGCAGGTGTTGTGCCGGCGCAAGGTGGATTATCAGCGGGTCAGCGAGGATCGGACCAACTGGGAGGAGTTCATAACTAATGTATGCAATAAGCTGTGCTTTAGAGTTTATTCCAAATTTCAACGGCCTTGTCTTTGCCACAGATATCGCAGCCATGCCAGTCGATGGTCATCGATTGTCGCTTCGGCGCCGACGACTATGAATGCGCGAGGATGTTCTATCCAATTGTCACCGATGAGGGCCTGTGCTGTGTATTTAACATGCTGCATCCACGTTACATGTACAAACGCAGGTATTTTTGCATATTTTCCACCCAGTTCACTCGCTTTTGGCCAGAAACACTCGAAAATAAACACGCACTTTACTCGCCAGCATGGTGTTCAATTTTTGTGCACCCATCTTTACGGTCATCGATGGTCCGTTTTGTTGTTCTCATCGATAGCTGCTCATCGATGAGGCGCGTGTTTACAGTATGTCATTATTATTCAATAAATTGCATAGCTCGCACCTATATATTGCTAATATTTACAGTAAGCAATGAATACAAGTTGAATTGGTAGAAGAACGCTTATACTACGCGACTAATTTGTTTTTAATACCAGTGCGACCCTGTTAGGTAAAACATATCGATGAGGCGCGTTAATTTGTATCTGAGTGTAATTGAATAAAAACAAACTGTATTGCACACTAAAGTCAATTAGAAATACATAAATCGGTAAATTTAAATTACCTTTCCAATAAGCTCAGGCATGCATACATATATTTCATTTTTCATTTGGCTCGATAGACGCCATATGCCAGGTTCGATAATGACCTAGCGCGTATGGAAGAGGCGCGGACATTTGAAAATGTGGTATTTTTAATTAAGTGTTCTAGCGCATTATCTACACATGCTCTTATCATCTTATTTTTTGTTGTTGTTGTTTCTCTTGCAGTGCTTCGTTCTCCCAACGAAATATGAGCTTACCCAAAGGCTACCAGGCTGTCAACTGGCATGCGGAGCTGGGATACAGGCGCGGCGCCAAGCATACGGACAGTGTGCTGTATCCGCGCCCAGCCCAGGGAACAGGCGAATCGCTGGGCCTGTCTCTGACGCTGGACGTGCAGGCCGATGCCTACTACTGCTCCTCATCGAGCAGCATTGGCTTCAAGATCGCTCTGCACAGTCCCAACGAGTCGCCCAATGTACGCGAGACGGGCGTCCTGCTGGCCCCCGGCATGGAGACCAAGCTCCGCATTGATCCGGCGAAAATCCGGACTGAAAATCATCTGCGCCGCGTCCACCGCAAATACAGGCGCTGTCTGTTCCGCAATGAGCTGAAGCTGCGATGGTTTGCTCATTACACGCAGCGCAACTGCGCCGCCGAACGCTTGTCGGGGCTGCTGCTCCGCCACTGCGGCTGTGTCTCATTCTACATGCCGCGCCTACACCGCAACGACACTATCTGCTCGGTGGGGAAGAGGGAGTGCGTGCAGCGGATTCGTTTCCGCACGAGCGAGGCGATGGAGGAATGCCTGGACGACTGCCTGCCCAGCTGCTTTGATCTGACCTTCAATACGATCGCCTACTCGACGAAGCTCTCGCACGACGGCCTCGCGGTGACCAATCCGAATCTCAGGGTCAACTTCAGCGACGCGTATGTGGAGCGCAATGTGGCGGTGGTGAATATGTACTTCAAGGACCAGTCATTTCGGGCCAGCAAGCAGACAGAGTTTATTGGGTTCTCCGACTTTCTCTGTGCGTAGATTCCAGGAGTCGCCTTGGAGTAATTAAAGTAATTTGTATCTCTTTCAGCCAATGTTGGTGGCCTGATGGGGCTGTTCCTGGGCTTCAGTTTCCTCTCCATAGCCGAGTGTCTGTACTTTGCCTTGATCCGACCCTGCCGCACCTGCTCCGAGCTGCGGCAGCTTCAACAGCAGCCGCAACAACGGCCGCCAGTAGCTTTCCATGCGACGAACAGGGCTTTTGTTCCAGGGAGCATAAATTATATTTCACCATCCAAATGGTTTCAAACCGAGTTGGCTCGTCCGAGGGGGCTCAACTACAACTACAATCATCCGGCTTAAATATTTAGAGTAAATTCTAGACTAGATCAAAGTGCTTGGTGACAGTGTCATGCTTGGCCAGCGCCAAAGTCTTGGTGTTCTCGTAACTCAGCATATACTGCTTGGCCTTGCTCTTCAATAGGTCATCGAATATCTGCGAGAGAAACACAAAGAAATCAATGAATCAATTGCAGATTAGCAATAGAAACTGTCGAAGGCAGTACAATCAATAAACAAAGCTAAATAATCAAACTTAAATATTTGTTTGGGTGTGTCTCTAAGAAAAACCTATTCATGACATCCCCGATGTCTCGTCCCCACTAATGATGGTTGTTCACTCACTAAACGTTGGTTTTACTCACCCTACTGTCCTCCACATCGAGCAGGGGCCCCAGATCGAACTCCATGATGGGCAGGGGATTGTTGATAAACGTGGCCGCATTGGCCACCTCGGGTATGGCGTTCTTTTGAAGGAAATGCAACTCCCAGAGCGAGCTATTGAGGGCCTCCGTTTTGACCGGATCCTTTTCCTTTTCATTATATGGGTCGCTGACCTGTTCGGCCAGCGGATCGCCGCGTATGAGCTTCTGTAGGCCAGTGTGGCGCAGCAAAAGGTTGCAGATGAAGCGAATCATGATCACGGCATCCTTGGGTGGACTTTTCAGGGCAAGACGAGCAAAGCGTTTGACAAAGGCCGCCACCAGATTTTCCGGCAAATGTGTCGAGGTGAGGAAAATGTCGGCCAAGTAAAACAGGCGAGACTTGTATTTGTTGCTGAAAACGCGAGCATGGAACATTTGGTACAGCTTCTCGTACACATCGGGATAGGTGATGTTCTGCTTCTGCATCAGGACGAAGATGCCCTGTAGCGCCAGCAGGGCGATGGGTCCATCTGCAAAGAGCATGGGAATCGATGAGAAACGTAAGCGAAGTATTTGTTGGCATTTTGCGTCGACGAACCATATTCATGCAGTGAGTTCATCAGGAAGTCAGTGACTCCGATGGGGTCCTCCATGTGGGGCAAAATGCGCTCCAGCAACACCACGAGCACCATGCGATGTAGATCTTCATCTATGCCGTTGCTTGAGGCGATTATGCCGCGCCAGATTTTGTTCAGTTTCTTGCGGGCCTTCTCGTAGGTGAAGCTCCGGTGCGACTTGTTCGTGTCCACATGGTACTTTTGCGCAGAGAGCACCGCCTTGCCCAGATCCAATTGGTTGACCAGCGACAGATAGTTCAGCGCCTTGATGGTGTCATGCTGGTAGTCTCCGGTGGGTGCCAGTTCGAGGGCGAACTTGATTGACAAATTGAGTACGTCCAGGTATTTGGTGTACTTTCCGAACTCCTTCAGCACAATGGTTCTCTCCGGGCCATTGATCAGAATTTCGAGAATACTCTTCAGCTTGCCGATGGGCCAGTCTCCCTCCACGAAGGGGCTTTCGGCCTCACTTTTAATCAGGGACATGCACACCTTGAGCGCCATCAGGGTCTCCACCTGAGACGTAGAGCCAATGCGGTCGAGCAGCAAAACCCACGTCTCTGTGTATAGGGAATCCCATTGTAACGCCTGCGTATCCAGTGACTCGCGCTTGAGCAAATTGGTGAAGATCACTTCCAGGACGGCCATTAGATCGTTCTGATCGATATTGGCGGGTTTCTGCCTCTGCAATGACATGGGATTAGCTTAATCAGTATCCGGCGTTGAGGAAATCTAAGCAAAGACTTACCAAATTCAGGATGAATTTAGCGAGAGGCGTCGGATCGAAAGTGCTGGCGTTCAGCATGGCATTGGCCTGAAGGCGCATCCTTCGCGTGTTCTGCTCTGTTAAGCTGGAGCCTTCAAATGAGGCGCGGCGTTTCATCTTTATTGTTTTTTCAATCAATTCTTAGTTTGAATTAATATTTAAAGTTTTAGAGTCCCGTCGAGCAACCACATGAGGCCGTGGGTGGGATTTATCGATAAGAAACATGCCCTCGGAAATTTATCGTCTCATTTAAAAAATATACCGTAAATATACTGACGAATTCAAGTTCTATTTTACATATTCCTCGTTTTGATCTTCCGTACAATATTACTAGCTATATGGACCATTTAGCCATGCCCTCATAGTTTTATACGATTGATGAATCAATTTTCTATTTGACTGGCTTGTTCTAAATTCCTGCTTTTATGGGATTTCCATATAACGTTGAAAATGAAATTTAATAGATTGATGGCATTGACAAAATATACCGATATACCATAAATATACCGATAAGCAAACGAACTTAACCCATTTAAGCCCCCTCCATTAAAGCAGTTCAACGACTTGAGGTAAGTTATGTAAAATTGTACTGATTCAAAACTCTTTTTGTAGATCCATGCCAAAAACCATGATATGTTTTACCTAAATATTCCAAAATTATTCAATCTTCAGTGTTTTGGATGGATTTTGAATCCTTGATTTTGATATTCGATTTAATATTACCACGTGAGGCCGTAGATAGGTATATATTGATACATCAATCTATCGATATATATCTTTTGGTGATAAAATATTTGTGGACAATACGTTTTTGAACTTTTTGGACATTAACGGAAATACTTTTCTGAGTTCACGGCAAATCGACAATATTCTTCAGTTGTTTCATTGTGGTTTTAATAAAAGTCTCTAGTCTTAATCTGTTATACATACATATACAAGCCACTGTTGATTCTACAGGCACAAAATATCGACTATTGTGTGCGATATACGAAAAGCGGCGTCGGGGGCTGCCACCTTGTTAGAAAAATTCTGTATTTTCTGGTATTATTTCCAGTTAATTAGCAAAATGATTGTCCGTAGTGCAGTCACTAACTAGAGAATTGTATGTTACTCCAAAAATGTTGATATTTTTAAAGATACTGAAACACTATATCGATACGTTTGACTATTTGTGACGCTTATACTGTCTTAATATAGTAAATTTATTTCCATTCACATTACCAATATCATATTTGTTTTAAAATAGTATATTGGACCGGCTAAGAGTGCAGTGTTTGGTTATTTTTTGAACACTTGCTTGATTTTAAGTTGAGCGGGCACTCGATTTATCTGGTATATTCTCCGATCGATTGTGCTACGTCTTATCGTCTCATCGATATTTCGCCTTGGCCTACCCGCTAAATTTAAGCGGTGAGTTCATTTGAGCACATCATTTAGTTTTTGTTGTAGAGCTTTACGAATGTTTGCTAATTGGAAATCGTTACATTTCAATCACTTTTATGCCGGTTAAAACTGATACAATTGGACATAGTAACACCGACTTGCATATTCATTCATAAGGAAAATCTACTCAAGCCGGTTTTGCACTCAATTGAGTGAGTGCTCAACGTATTTTCAACTCGTCTTTGACTTCGTTGTCGGTTTTCGGATCGGATTCGGTTCTTGGCTTTGTTTACAAATATTTGGGTCCCTGTGAGAATTCGCGCGCCTGTTGCGTGCCCCGCTGTGTGCCGCGTTTCCGTTGACTGCTCTGCGTTGTTGCTCTGATGAAAATGTTTCTTATTTTGTAAAACCTTTTCAGAGGGTATTCACAATTGGAGTAGATGTTTTGATACGTTAGATATATATGTGTATATATGTATATATTCTTGATCAGAATGAGTACTCATGTTTATATAAAACAAGATGTCTTGGTCCTTTAATATTGGAACAGCCAGGATCGTATGAACATTCTGTCATTAAAACGATTGGGAGAACAACTTGTTGTAAGAACTGAACATGTTGTCGAAGCTAATCGAAATAGTAGCCATATATTTGATCACTATGGATCTATGGATTTTTAAAGGGTATGTTTTTCGCCCAGGAAACTTTACTTTTTGTTTGGCATTTAATTTGATGTTAATCGCATCGGACAGCCGAATAATAAAACGAAGATTTATTATCGCAGAAAGGCAGAACAGATTGGACAGAATTGGCGCCGCAGCAACAATTTGCCCGGCAATTTCTCTGTTGACAAATCGCATTCATTAAGAGTAATGGAGAAATCAAATGACTTCTGCCTTCTGGTGTGGCGTAAATTGGTTAAAATTCAAATTCAAATTTAGTTTACTTCCCCAAAATAAAAGTTGATCCTACAAAATAAAAGCATATAGAATGTGGTTTCGTCTTTTTTTTTTATTTTGGGTTCTGTGGCGAATTGAGTGGTTTTTTGAGTCACTCCCACGCGGCGCCACAAGCGCCATCAGTCATCGGCGCGTCGCCCGAGCTTCGGTTCGGCCTCCGGTGGCCTGCTGCTCGGCTTTTGTTTTGGTTTTCCACTTGGCGACGATTTGGACACGGAAGGCGCGCAGTTCGCTTGCGAATGTCCTACGCGACAGTTGTGCGGCGGACGAAAAACCGATTCCGATTCCGATTCCGGAGCCGAAACCGAAACCGAACCCGAGAGCGGGAACCACAGACCTGTTTGAGTGCCACCTAAATCCAAATTCAAAAATAAACGCACACTTTTTTTCAAAAAATAACGTGTTTTTTTCCACATTTTTTTTACTGTGCTGAGAGCTTTTCATAAACCCAAAAACGCAACAACAAAAAATATACTGAAAAACATCAACCAATAAGAATTGAAATCGAAACCGCTTGAAATATAATATTGTTTGTGCCCGAATTAATTGTATTCTCCATAAAAACCGAATCCTGACTGCCTTGCGTTTTGCTTCCTAATATTCCGCACTGTCCGGCGTCTGGAGAAGGACCCAGACCCAGACCCAGACCCGGACCCGGACCCGGACCAGGACCCTCAATCGGATCAGGTGAGTGCAAGATGCTCCCAGCCGGAAATTAAATAATGAGATGCCGCCAAGGTACCGAAAAGAATTTTAGCCGGCAATTGAATTAAAACACGACTTGAATATATATTGTAGGACTCATACTTCAATTGTTCCGCCCACGGTGTGGCCTTGATGCCTTTTGGTCCTTCCTTTCCGCAAAAGAGTCATTTAATTAGGGTCGCCTCCTCGCCCCCACGCCGCCTCGCCCCCTCCGTGCCTATCCGAAACGAACTCCCACTTCCGGAACGGGTTCTGCTCCTGCCCCCGGCTCCTAAACGGTTTAAATTTAAGGGACAAAACGAGGGGTGGAACAGGGGGAGGGCAATAGGATTCCTTCCTCCTTGTGCATCGAGCATCGAGTTGTGGGCAGGTTTTTTTTTTTATTCTCCGCTTGATTGATGAACACCAAGGCGATATCCATGGCTGACCCCACAGAAAATAGTAAATAAACTAGGAATCCAAACAGGATGGGATTCAGTTCTGTTCAGGATGTGGACACGGACACGGACACGTTGTTGGCAGTGATGGCATAAGAGTTTTCTAGGGAACCCAATCAATCGGATAACGAATCAAAGTTAATGATTGTGGAAATTAAAGTGCATTTCGGAGTGATCTCTGCAGTCTTTAACGTGGAATAGAAATTCGAAAGAGTGAAAATCTGAAACAGTTTTTTGAAGAACTACAAGATGTGCGGGGCTGTGGCTAAAGTATGAATTATTTTTCGAAGGAAAAGAGACACGGTCCTCGGGCAGTATCTATAAATCGAACCTTGAGTTTTACGACGAATACATCCCGAAAGTGTGAAGTGAAAAGTGTCCAAAAACCAGGTGTTCAAACATCGAAATAAATACAAATGCGATTCAATGTATTTTGCTGCTAATTCTGGCTCTCATAATAGCTCTAATAAAGCTTTCGGTGCAGATCGGAACAGATCCTAAATGATTTATTGCCTAAAAATTGATAAATGGGAAAATTAACTGCTTTCTACTTGAGCCAAAACCCACTCAAACCAAGGGTTAAATATCCCTCGTGCGGAATCGTTTGGTTAGTCGTGACTCGCGACTAATCCATGGGGCATCTGCCACAAGTTTATCACGCGATCTGCGGCCGACATGCATTTAAATTCAATTTCAATTCGCCGCCCAATTTGCACATATAATGTGTGTAATTTGCAGCTAAATTTAATTGGCCTAATTAGGTGCGACATGGCCGTAAACGTAGCCAACCAGAGGTACTAAGGCGAGACGGGGCGACGGGTGGGGCGAGGTGTGGGGCCAGGGTGGTTCTGTTAAGTGATTCTCGAAGCACCGGGAGGAGCCGCCCGTTCGAGCAAACCAAAGCGTCAGTCAAGTCAAGCGAAATGAACTGAAATAATTGCTCCTTTCGACTGACAAATTGTGGACGGATGGCTTGGCTTTAAATGTTTGGCTAATTGCCGAACAGGCCTTGACAACCTGCAGACGAGCCTCCAGGACAACCAACGAAAAAAATGAATAATTTACACTTTTCGTGTATAATATCTATGCGACTATTGGGACTCAGATGTTTTCTAAAGCATCCTACAAATATCCTATGAATATTTATTATTTTTTCAATTACCTTATATAAATGTGGGGCAGGGTATGCCCTTCAAAACACTTACTTTTCGGTGTTTTTTGAGCCAATTTTTGAGTACCCTCCTCGGTAACAGCAAGACGAAAAGCTGTAAGAGCTGGCGTAAGATTTCTCTGGTGAATTCTTTTTAAAGCCCCCGAATACGTAGGAATTGTGTAAAAGTTTTTCATAATATTTTAGCAAGAATTTAACGCTGCAGGCAAGGACAACGCAGCACACGAGTTGGTTGTCCCTGCCACAGCCACAAGCTCCTCCACAAACATTGTCTCTCTCTCTCTGTGTCTGTGTGTCATAGGAAAAGCGACCAAGACCGAGACCAAGACCAAGACCAAGATATGGCATTAAAAATGAAAAAGCAACTCAAAATTCTCTGTCTCGTAAATGGGAACGCAGCGGCAGTAAAAATACCAAAACGCATAGTCATAAGGCAGAAGTAGGTGGATGAGTAGATGGACAGGAAGAGTGGTTGGGTGTGGGTCTAGGACTGCGACTGGGAGTGGGAGTGGGGGTTCTTGGAAACTTTGCCCCTTTTTGTTGCTGCTCGTTGGCTGCCACTGCCACTGCCAGGAGGCATGTCCAGTCTGGGTCCAACTCCAGCTTCTGCTCAGCTGAGGCATGCAAAATGAACCATAAAGTGCAGTCAGTCAAGATGTTTGGGACTCGACCCCATCAAAGTTATAGAGCTTCCACATCCCGCCTCCTTACTGTCCCACTGCTAAGTCCTGGACTCGAAAGCTTTGACCAGCGAGCGGTGGGGAGGGGCAACAGCGCCACAGCATTCCCGCTTTGTTGCACGCAAATCTCTGTCCTGCATACCTTAAAGGCGGCAGTTGGCAAATTTGTGGTCAGAAGAGAGCGATGCTGTGATGAAAAGTATTTCGGAATTCAGATTTCGACCAAGCTACCATAACTGGCTCTGGGGACTTGCAACTTAGTTGAACTTATTTTGAGCCTTGAACTGAATGCAGGAGGCCACGAGGAGGCCTGCCATGTAGTTTCTTATTTACAAAAATCCGGCTCAAAAGCTACTGTGAGGTGAAACAAAAAGAAATTTGTATCATTTCAGCAGCAAGGTATTTGATGTTCAAATTCTATAAATTTTAAATGAATTTGAGGGATTAAAACAGCCATGAATCGACTGATTGCAACACAGAAGTGGGTCAATCTATTATGGGGGTAATCGTCTGTGAATTGCTTTAATTGGCAACTGCTTTGAAACTATTACAGACATTGGGGGGTATGCAATTGTTAAACGTGCAACAATTGGGGGTACAACATGAATCAATCAAGGCACAAACTGTCTGCAAATGGAAGGGCTAATCCTATTTTGAATCTGAAAAAGACCAGTCTATGGAATTGAATGTCTTTCTGTCAACACAGAAGTGTATAAATTATGGAATAGCTCATAAATCAGAGCATAAATCTTCCTAAATAGTGCACGAATAAGTGATGAATCTTCCATGAATAATGAGTGCATGAATGAGTAACAAAAGCGTTTATAACCCTTTAAAATATGGCTTGAAACAATCAACTAATTGAAATGGCAAAGCGGTAATAAACAGTTCGTGAAACGGCTTACAGAATCACCAGACCATTGGCTTCCCGAGAGAGCTCTCGGGCCATGCCCATGCCCATGCCCATGGGATTGTTTTATGAGCCATGATTCTGGCTAATCAGCTAAGCAATAATATGGCTCGTAATATTTGAAATACAAGCAAATGAAATGCTGCAATTTCAGGACACTAATAAGTGCTCTTGCTCCATAAAGCTTAAGAGTTACACCGCAGCCAAATGCAAATGTTATTTTGCTGCCGCTGTTCCTGGAGGTTTCCCAGGTTTTTAGGACCTCAGCCTCCCGCCCACACCTCATGTGGCAGCTTATCCAGTGCCATTCCGCAGTGCGTGCCCCCGAAGCACTCATAAGCTTACTTTACAGCCACACTTTACAGACAGACAAACAGACAAAAGCAACATAAACACGTTTACAAATTTTTGCTGAAGCTCTTGCCACACACGCCCACACAGAGAGTGTGGCAGAGATACCGAACCACCGACACGCGAGTATCATGAAAAATGTATAAAGCCAGAGGGTGCCACCGCATCGCCCGTTCCCCTTGGCCTGGTGTGTAAATTTAATTGATTGACATCACTTAAGCGGAAGGGCAGCAGCCACAGCACCGCAATGCCACAAAAAAAACAACAAGAGCAACAACAACAACACTGCAGTCGAGTGGGTCCGACACTGCCATACCCGGCACTCATTTCGGACGACCCCGAAAACCACGGCTCTTAAATGCTTTCTTGATTTATAGGAGCCTCCTGGTCCCTCTGAATGAGGAAGAGGCCTTCTCCACACCGATTTCTGCGTAGGCAATATACCCCTTGTGGTCTCTGAGTATAGGGCACAAAAAAGAAGCGAGAAAAAAACGAGAAAATTCCGTGTAAACAAATGATTTGTGAATTGCCTGCCAAGCAAAAATGATAATCGAATGTGGCTCAAAGAGCAAGAGGGAGGACGACGAGGACGAGGACGACGACGACGACGACAAGCGAACATCTTAATTTGATTTCAATGCAAATATTTATCAAAAGGAAAACGTTTTTGTTTGTTGTTATTCCGAAGAAGCAATTCCCCGCATGATCCCAGGATTAGTTGACATTTGAACGTCGAGTGGGCAAAGCAAAAATATCTAATCAAATTTATAAGAAATGGAAATGGAATAAAATCTAAGATTAACCAGGATCAAAACCAAAAAATCTCTTTAAACTATTTATTGAATTTTTAATTTCTGTCCGACGCTTGAAAAATCATTTAAATTCCTTGAAAACATGTATTTGGCAATGGAATCCTGAAGATTCGCTAATTAACTGCGAAGGAATGAAAAGTGAACTTGATTTAAGTCAAATTCCATTGAAATAGTAGGTATTTAGAGTATGAATTCCTTGGGGTCCTGGAGTCATTGAAATAGTTTGGATTAGGGTGTTCTCTTGGCCAACAACTGAGAGGAGCGGAGTTTTCGGGAATGCCCTACGCACAATTAGTTAATTAAGTTGAATTCTTGCCGTGCTGCTCTGCTACATTTGGCGGCATCTTGGCTGCTCCATCAGGGCTATCAAGATGAAAGCGACAGGCATTTCCCAGAAGTAAATGAAAACGGAGACCCCACTGCGGTGGACTGGGGAAAAGACAAACGTGTCCCACAAAATATTACTTTGAAGTTATCATCCACATACACATACACTCGTATGTATGTATGTATGTATCTGTGGTGCTTGCCACTTGCTGCTGTTGTCGTTGTACTTTCGGTGGCTTTCGGCGATTGCTGTTGCATGCTAATCGAGTGAAATACAGCCTCAGGTTGAGTGTCAGAGCCACTCCCATACGAGTAGGCGGCTGGCTCTGTGTACTCCTTGTGCGCATTTGTAAATAATTGATTAATAAATTACAAACAGTTTCCCCGCCGTTGAGTCGTCGTCTCACACATGCTTTTGGCTGTTTGTTGGCCTAACTTTGGCGATTGTCTAATTAAAGCTTAATGGCATTGGCATTGGCATTGAGGATGGGAGCGATGGGAGAGGAGTTTAAGTAATTGCCTCAAAGTCCACGAAAGGGAAGGCAGAACTTTTCCTTTTTTCGAATTTAAAATTAAAGCTTATTTCGTGCACAACTCATTGTATTTGTCGACTTGTGTGCATACCTATATACTCGTAATGTATTATATTAAAATGCACAAACAGCTCATTGGAATTGGAATTTATTCATTAATATTCCACAGATTGCAGATGGAATTGCAATGCCTCCTCCTTGGCAATCAACGTATTATTGACCTTCATTTTCATCATTGTAGATTTATACCACGGAAACTCATTTCCTATCCTATTCCATTTCCCAAATCCATTCCAGCTCTTGCAACTCTTTCAACCTCAAGCCAGGGCCATGGCCATAGCCATTGCCAATGTCAATGCAAATTCAATTCAAATCCAATTCATTCCAATTCCAAACTCATTCCAATTAGCTGCAATTCATTCTAATTTCAAAACACAATCCCACTGGCGGTCCCGCACTCGCCCAAGGGTCGCCCATGAATTTTCGGTGCTGCTTGGCGCCAAGAGGCCGGGGCGGGGGGCACTGAGGGGGCTTGACCGAAAATATAGTTTTCTCTTCGTTGCGTTGCGTTGCGCTGCGTTCTGTTTGTCCAAAGCGAAATTGCGCACATTCATTTCCGGAATTCTAAGAATTTTCTGTGGACAGCGGCTGTGGCCCGTAGAGACGCCAGAGACGACCCCGAAAACACGGAGACAAATTGAGCCGGCGGCCAGGAATTTCTCCACGACGGAAGCGGGGGGGTATGTGGGGTGTAGGATGTTCATGATGTGTAGTTAGCCACTTGTGTACTTAATAAACTTTGCGGCTCCACTGGGCTCCAGCTTTCCTTTCGTCCTTAGTGAAGGCAGCCACCCAAGCAGTTCATTCATGGAGAAACTGAATACAACAAAAATAAATGCAGAAATGTGCCTACTGAAATCCGCAATTGGTTCTGGCATATGGGATCGGGCATACATTTTCTCAAGGGAAACCATTAAAAGGATCTATTTCAACATTTGGTCTACAAATCCATGGAGTGGCTCTTGTTCCACCAAATAGTTCCAGTCTTTAGATAATTAATTATTATGACAAATTTCTTTGAGCATTCTGAAGTTTTGGGCTCCTTTGTGCAACCGTGGGGGGGGCGGGGGGTGCCTGGTGCTGCTGCAGCATGAAGATGACTCCCTCACACATGATTAGGCATGATTCCAGCTAAGCATCAACGAGTGGTGTGTGTGTGTGTGTGTGCCCCCGTTTGCTTATTAAAATTTATGATCAACGTTCGCTCTCTGTTCCCGCCTCAGCGCCTCAAACCTGAAGTTTGAAGCCACTGCCAGAGCCACCGCCCCCGCGCCTCTTCTACCATCCGCTCCAATGGTGCGGCTAAAAAGTTTTACAACTTTTGCCAAATTATAATTTTTCGTACACTTTGTGTCTCAGGCACCCCTCTCAGGCCCTGCTGGTCCCTGGGAAGGAGTCGTTTTTCCCTTTTCCGCTTTCCGTTTTCCCTTGCCCTTGCCCTGTCACGAGGCAAGTAATAAAACTTTTACGCCCAAAAGTATGCAATATGCATGTTACAGTAGTCAATGCCAAACATTTCTGTGCGTGTTCGGTGTGCGCGTAGGGGTGTGCTTCTCTGTGTGTGTGTGTGTGTGTGTGTGTGTGCTTGTGTGACGAGTCAAATGTCACAAAGGATTGCTGGTTGCTTGAGCAACAACAAGATGGGATGGTAAGGGAGCCCGAGCCACAGCCAGAGAGGAGAAGCTTGAGCGCTGGGCCAGGGCTCAGGGCAGGGCAGGGCAGGGCAGGGTTCCGGCAGGCTTGGAGAATGTTGAGCAGAACAAAAGAAATGTGAAAATATGCCAGCGGGTTAAGTAGAAGGAGAACACAGCCCCCAGAGTTGGAGAGCCAAAGAGGCAGCAGCAGCAACAGTAGCAGTGGGCGTGGTCCCGGCATTAAATTATGAAGTCAACAATGCATGTGTCGTGCATGTGTGGGTGAGAGCGGGTTGGGGGTCGGGGGTTACGGGGCGGGGGTGCCACGGAATTGTGGGTGTGTCTAACAACCAAGAACTTGTCGGGTTAGCGGGGCGAATGTGAGCATTATGGTTATTCCAATGTTCCCCGAATGAATATCGCCAGCATAACGCGCAGAAAATATCCACATATGGGAATAAAGAAGATAAAGATAGATGCTTAGATTTAAAGCTGTAGGAATGGATTCAAATGATAATCTAGAACCAAATTTGGAGCGATAGATACACATGGTATATCTTTCTTTTAATTTGTTGCTAATCATTCAAGAACTTCAGCGAAATAGAAGCGAAATCGTTTCGAAGAATGCCACAGCCGTAGAGCAATAGTGTGGGCGCCATTCCATTCCCATGTGGGCGGTGGACATAACTTCTGCTTAAATACTAAGTAGTTCTGCCCATAGAAAAGATTAATTTGATTTTATTAATGAAATCATTAGTGGCAAAGGTAAGGAAAGAGGCAAACTTCCACTCGGAAAGAGCCCCGAGTTCCGGGTCTGTCTACGGCTGTCTACGGCTGGGGTTGCGGTTAATGTAGCATGTGAATGGTCGTAACTTTCCCTTATAATATTTTTTTCCTTTCTACTCAGTGTTCGTGTTACCTTTTTTTGCCTTTCGGCCAGTTTTGAGGCCCACAATTGGGGTCCGTGCCATGCCAGTCGCTCATTTCATTCATTTCAATTCATTTTGCCGCACGGGGACTGTGTCCAGTGGCGTGTCCAGTGTCTAGTGTCCAGTGTCTAGGGTCCGCATGTGTTGACCATTGAGAGCGGTAACGGTAAACATAAAGAGCCGAGTCTGGCAGGGACAACGGATGTGCTCATTCACACAAATTAAATATTTGCTTACGCTGTTGTAAGTGAAGCGTCATCGTCGACATCAACGACATTCCCTTTCTCTTTCCGGGTTCCCTTTCTCCCTTTCTAGCATACCTGTACCCACATACATACATATATCTTTATCTCCTCCTCATTCTTTATTCTGTCTTGAATTAATTGAAGCAAATTTCATGGTTTAGCCACAGCACACCCATCTATCCATCTATCCATCTATCCATAGACACGGCAAATTCGAACGAATGAAAATAGATAAAAGACAGCTGACAACACTCCTATCTCCCTCTCTTTCCCAGCATTGCTTTGCCTCTCTTTCACTCTATCGCTCTTTGTGTGCGTTACCTTGAATCTTTTGATAGATTCGCTGAAAAGGATTCTGGGGGCTTTTGGGGGGATTTTCCATCTTCCTATTGAATATTTTTGGAGCTTGGATTGCCTTACACCCAAAGGGCTATTCGCTATTGAAAACCAGTTTGGGATCCCCAAAAATTGTGAACCAATTCCATTGGAAATGGTAAAAGGGAATGGTCAGCGGTGAGTGGTCAATGGGAGGGCTCTCTTTGGTTGCAAAATATTGAAGAAAGAATAAATCAATGTCTTTTATATTCCAGATTTCAGATTTCAGATTTAAGATCTCTTGGCTCAAATGTGACTGACTGGTTCTTAACGACTTAATCTGTTGCCAAAACTGATTGATTGTCGGTCCACAGACCAGGAAGGGTTCTCGACTATTTTCAGCCGCCTTTGCCTTTAATTCGAAAAGTTTTCGCATTTCAAAGCATCACTTTGTAATCCGGAGAGCGTCACACTTCGCTTGTTCAATTTCATTTGCTTTGGTTCTACGAGTATTCCGATGTGATTTCCTTTGGTTTCCGTTCGTCGGCTTCCATGTCCGATGTCCGCTGTCCGCCATCCACCATCCGCTATCCGCTAAGAGTCTAACAGACGATTAAACTTTGATCCGAGCGATTGAGAAGTTTTTGTATTTTTTATGCGCCTTCTTCATTGAATCGAGTCCAAGAGCCTGCCGGCTAAAAATTTAAATAGATTTCTTTTGCGTGCTTGCTTTCCTTTCAAATTTGCTTCCTGCTCTCGTCATCGAGTGGACCCCCAAGAATCCATCGTTTTTCCATTGACAGAGTGTTGGTGCCTGTGTGTGTTTAAGAGCGGAAAGGTCATGGTACGAGTATGCACCAGTGTTTCTCCTTTTGGATTTTGGTTTTTGCACTCTGCTCAAAAAAGGCTTATGGAGGAGTAACTAAATAGATTGAAAGCTCAAACAGGAGAAGACTTTTCCGGGGCTTTGATACCCTTACCCTAACTGAGGGTATTCCCATTCCGCTTGGAAGAGAAGACAGTTGAAGGGGCTTGTTAGGAAATGGATCTTTAAAGGGTATTTGCAGCCTCGCTTCGGCCAAGGCTCTTTCCACTCCGTACTCTTACGGTTTCCTGTTTACTTTTCACTTTTCTATTTGTATTTGTATTTGTATTTGTTTGCCGAGTTACCTATGTACAAACAGGGCTGGATATACATACAGATATGTACACACACTCGAACACATGCGGATGTATCTATAACCATATAGCGCACCTAAGCACACACTCCCACACACTCGATCCGGACCCCCACGCTGGGGATACAAATCAAATGGGCCAAAGGCGAGGGCGAGGGCAAAGCCAAAGCCAAAGCCAAAGGCTGTTGTGCGATGGACTGGGGACGGGATATTGAGACGCGTTGAGGCGCTAAACGTGCTGGCTAAATGTTTGCAGGAAAAGCCACCCACTGGCACCGAAAAAAACGAACGGCAGCAATGAACGAGGCGTTGCCAGCTTTATCAGACGCCAGGACTTTCACCGCGAAAGCCCCCTTCAAGGCTGATTGCGTCGATACTCGATACAGTCGCCGTTGCCGTCGGCGTCGCCGTCGCCTCCCACTTCCTCTAAGACAATAACCGATGCTAATGTATTATACGTGTCAATGTGGCCCCGGCATTTGACTGATATCTGTCTGCACTCCTCGTGCCACGACCCACTCACGTTCTACTATCTCCGGTAGCCGTGTACAGGCAGAGAAATGTCCCTGTCGATTTGTGACAAATAGCATTCGCCGTCACCGTCGGCGTCGTTCTCGTCCTTGCACAATGGGAACTTGCAGGAGCCAACAAGTTGCTGACCGCCCATCCAGAACGGGTGGCCGAGGCGGAACGGGCACTTCCCTGAGGAAGATTCACAGCTATCGATTAATCAAGGACTATCGATCGCTGCTGGCAGTGGGACCGGATTCCATTTGATGAAAAGATAAATGGCAACTGCTTCGATTGGATTCTTCGGGCGACCCAAATCTATTGACATTCGATAAATCCAGTGAATGGATCAATTGCCACATGCTCTGATTGCGGTAATTTCGTGTTCCATAGTTCTCTAGATCCATCAGTAGTCTGCCAAAGATTTACGAAAGTAAAAACCTAATCATTTGCTGGCCAGCAGAGAGGATGGTAAGCACCCATGCAATCCCAAATTATTGCTTTTTTCTCTGTCCTATCCTTTATCGATAACTCGATCATTAATTGATAAACAATAAGAGAAATGTATGACCTCTCCTACGATTTCTGTTTCCTGTAGGTCAAGTTGAGACTTTCTACCATTTTGTACCTACTTTTAATTTTTTGAATTTTTAAACAATTTTCTTTCAAATTTCCTGTAATTTTGTCTCCTTCAAAGTGCACTCCAAACGTTATTTTTATAGTCCATATCGATGAGCGATATTTTGCTCTGTTTTCCCCACGGTGCTCACGTGCGATTGCCCATGCCCCCACCTGCCTTCTGCCTCCTCCTCCTTCCCCCTGTTGCCATCAATTTGCTTATTTTTTGTAGAGTCCCTGCCCCTGTAAGCCGTAAGCCTAAGTAAGAGATAAACATATACAAATGTGCGCAAAGAGAGCGAGAGAGAAGAAGAGGGATGGGGACAGACAATGATATATGGATATGGACACCTACTGGAGGAGGCTGGCAAACATTTATGGCTTTCTCACACTGTCGCCATCCATCTCTGCTTTTTTTTGTGTGTAAATTGTGAACATTTAAATTGAATCAAGTTTCGCTCTTGCCCTCTCTATCTCTCTTTCAAACCATAAAGCCCTAATGAACCCGTTCTGCAAATAAGTGACACTTTCCTGCCAGCTTTCCCTGCCACTCCTTTCGCTTTCGCTTTGGCTTTGCCTCCGTGTGTCTCTGTCTCTGTCTCTGTCTCTGCTTGATGCAATTTTCATAAAGTTGCCAAAACTTGGTTTTGCCCTGCCATATTCCGTTTCTTAACGCCAGTTTCATATACATTCTCATTCTGTGCGAGCATAAAAAGCAAAAGTTTAAACAGTTTACGGCCAACAGCTTACAGCTGGCCCCAGAGGCCATTCGATGGGCGGATGCGAGTGGCGGGGACTGGCCGACAACAATTTATTTGGCCAACGCCCCAACGACACAGCATCAGAGGAGGCAGGCAGGAAAATCCAGTCAACAGTTGGGAGGATATTCGGCCGCATCAAGCATACGCAGTGTGGCCCGCCGCTCCGCTCCGAATGTCAAAAATTAAACGAAGCAATAAATTATGCCCCTGTCAATGTACGGGAAAGGGCTTGTGTGCTTAAATATCCCTTTATATATGTACATATATGTGTATGCAGATTTCCTGAATCTCTTTTCGGCCACACGCTCGGAAAGGGTTCGGTGGCCCGGCTGCCCGATTCATCCTGTACCCTATCCCTACCCATCGAAAATTCTGACACCGACTTAACTGGTCTTGGTTCAATAGACAGATTAATTCAAGGCTGTAGGAATCAATCCCGACTGCATTTGGGGGACAATTTCTGCTAGGATTCCATGCCCAGGATGCACAATGTACAGTGTTCAAGGATAAGTTAAACAATTAAAACACTTAATGACACACAGCTATCACACAGCCACAGTTGGCAGGTAGTAATCCTCTAACATAATCCCACTAGGGTATTTGATCTTCGTTCTCTGGGGTCCCTTTTGGGATTTGACTCCGCAGATTTAAAAATATTTTTGCTACCCCCAAAAGCGAGGAAACTTTTGATAGTTCTGAATGTGAAAAGTTTTAACTGTTTGGCAGCCACACATTTTTCTACGCGATTTGTTTGCGGTAATTGCCCCAGAGATTTAAGAGCGAACAGGATAATTAGAAGGAGGCACGGCAGTGGCGCAAAAGTTGCACAATTCGGTCGTTAAATAATTTATGTATACATTTTTCCCAGTTCCCATTTCACAGCCCGAAATCAGAGAGCCTTGAATTTGAAGAAAACAATTATGTTTGTTTATTTTTCAATGTTTTTACCCAAGGAATATTTAAGGCAAATGCTCGAATGGCAAGAAGGATGGACAGGCAGAAGAAGCAAAAGTATACAATAGCTGCCTTTTACCATCGATATTTTTGCAGGCTTTAACCAAACATTTTTACCACTAAAAACAGCAAATAATACGATTTTCGCTGAAAAATCAGCTGCTTTCCGAGCACTTCCATTAGCTGGGACTCCCTGTCGCTTCCCTTACATACGCTGTCGTCCCCATACGCTGGCGCTGGAGTGTTTGTCTTTACGTTAATGTCTTCATTTCGGCCCTGGCCGCCTCCTCCGCCTTTGCCGCCTTTGGAGCCAGTCCACACGCAATTCGAGACATAATTCCGCCTTGTTTAATGCGCATATTTATTCCTTTTGGCTCCTGCTCCGCTCTGCTCTGCTCTGCTCTGCTCCGCTCCGCTCTGCTCTGCTCTGCTCTGCCTCCTCTTAACTTCTGCGTTGTTTTTTCAGAGTCTCATTTTTATTTTGTCGTGTATTAGGTTAATTAATGCGAGGCATAAGCCCCCGCTTTTGCCATTTAGCTCGTCGTTCTCGTCGCCCTTCGTCAAGTCAATCACATGATAACGCCCGCAGCAAAAGCAACAGCAACAACAGCAACAACAACAACAACAATACGACAATTTCTAATGTTTTCCCCAACTTTATCTTATTGTTTTTTGTTTTAATTAATTTTGAGAGGGATTTGTGCGGCTTATGAACTTTAAATATTTAGCTTCATTTTGTGTGCGAGCCTCAACGAGCAACAGCCAAACTTCCAGTCCAAAAAAAAACAACAAGCCAACAAATGTGTACATATATAAATGTCCAAAAAGCAGGTGCGATTCGAGGAATATACTCGTATTCCATATTTTGTTGAGTTACAAAACAAAAGAAATATGTCGCATTTTATGGGGAATGAATTAAAGATCGGTTTGGATGCCTCCCACACACGCGACAGTTGTGGCTGGGAAAAGGGGCTAGGAGACAGGCATTGTAGTGCAGAAAAGATATCACCATTGGATCGTACTGAGTCTCCACCAGGATCAGGGGATCATGCTTACATTCGCTCGACGGTAATGGAAATATTTTCCAAATCCTCCCACACGGAGACTTTATCACACATCTGACCCAGGAGAAAGCCCTGCTGGTGCTGTCCCAGTCTGCTCTCTGAGACATATGCCAGACGGCCCTGGCAAGCCCCTGATTAACCCTCTCAGAGTGTGCTCCCAGACACGCATGGAGGCCGGAAGTCCAGACACCATCTATCCGGAGTCCGGACACCAGAAGCTTTCCCTTGGCTGTACGGCTGGAGATTTGGATCGTTCGTGGCTCGACTGTAGGCCCTTCCACCAGACGTGAGAGTGGAATAGAAAACACATTTCCGCAGCAAATGGATGGCTGATTATTCCTAGCTCTTCCACTTTGCATTCGCTGGCCCACACACGGCTCCACTCATACAGTGACAGCCAGTGAGTGCTGTCCCACATATTAAAATGCTGCCACTCAATAAAGGCCGAGAGAAACAGAGGAGCCGCAAAAAATATGCAAAGGCAAAAGTCGGAGGCAGGCACTTCCTGGGCAAAGGACCAGGACCAGGACATTCCTTGGCCAGGGAAAGATGGCGATGGCGATGGCGATGGAGATGTCGATAAGAGCGAAAGAGAGAAAAGAAACAATAACAAAATGTAAACAAATCACAATAAATAACAAATAGGCATTCCGTCCTTGTTTTTTTTATGGGCTGCACTTGACATATTTCCACCACTCCCCCCGCCCCACCATGCGTGTGGGCGTGGCTGTGAAATTTTTTCAATTATATTGACAGCGGCGGCAAAAGTTTCCAGCTTCCACATTCCCCTCTATATTTGTTTTTCTTTATGCATAAATTTTAAATCATAGAAAAGTTGGTGTTTTTTTTTCCTTTTATTTTGCTACAAATCTACAAAGGGTGGCCCGGTGTGGGTGGGTGGGTCTGCTGTGGGTGGGGGTGGTGCGGGGAGGGGCTACTGGTTGTGACATGTGTGAATTTGCTGGGCGTGGCAATGCTTAATTCAGTACGCATCGACAAATAATTTATGAATTTTTATCGAATTTGTGATTCTGTTTTTATGATGGGGCCACACGGAATCATAAATTATCTCAATAAAGCGAATACGAGTCCAAAGAAGGCAATCGGCAGCAGGCGCTTGAACACGAGCCGCAAACATGCAGCTTTTTTGTTGTGCCATTGATTGATGCCACAAGACAAATGATTCCCACACCTGCCCCTGCAACAAAAGAAGAAAGAAAAACAAATGATCGAAAGCCCACAGTTTCTGGCAGACATTCGCCATTTGTAGGAACTTAATACAACGGGAAAATTGTTATGGGATGTACCTTCAAGGATATTAATCTGAATAATTATAGTCCGTCTGCAGATATGAAATAGTTGCGTGTCTAATTCAATTTCCAAAAGCGGTTTTCCACATTTGATTTGCTGTTGGCTAAGGGTCACAGCACAGCCTGGATCTACCACAGAAAACGTGGCAATCATATCAGACGACTGTCGGTTCCTTGTAGATCTCGGGGCAGCCTCCGAGCCTCTCGAGGTGCCTCCGTTCCTCCTCTGCTCCCTCCGGCTATTCCGGGGATGGACATTTGATTAATTCCCGAAAACATGACAGTTTAGGATGCAATTCCTTCCCTACCAACACCGGTCTATTGAGACCATGGAATCCTTTGTTTACGGGCAGGAAATACACGAACTTATTGCCAATACGTACCTTATTTGCCGAAAGCATCTCTCACCCTTATACGATTAATATGGGTATTCAAGGTACATTATACCATTTAATTATTATATTTTATGCAAAGAGTGGTCTCGGGGTCGATTTTTATTCGCTTCTTTTCGTGGCACAATTGAAGCTATAGTTTTCGAAGCGGATCAATTACTTTGTGGCTTAACTGATTAAAATGACGGCCAAGTGGTACCAATACCACCAATCCTGCAACTGGAGGGCCAACAACTTTGTCCGCAAATCTTGGCTCCGGCGTACATAAAGTCCTCCAAATGAAGTGGACCATCAATGAGGTCAGGGTCGGGACATCGTAAATCCTTCAATCTTTGTTGCCACGAGAGTGGGTTGAGGTTGAGGTTGCGACGGCAAGGGGTCGGCCAGTTGATTAATTCTACATTTTATTTGGCATTTTTATGAGCCACAGACAGAGAGAGAGAGGAGGGGGAAAAGCAGAGGCAGAGTGAGAGTTGCCAATCCCAGTTGCGATTTTGTTTGTTTCGGTTTCGGGTTTCGCTCTTTTCACCATACATATGTATTGTATGTACACGGCCCCTCCCGTCCTTTTCCATGGGCTGGCCTATCATATAACCACAAGGAAGAAGGTCGAAATTGGGTGTAGGTGAAAGGAGCCGAGCAGGTCGCGGCGGGGCAAAAGCGATATTTTATTTCACCATTAATCGTAAAAATTGCTCATTTTATTGCTTTGAAAGCGTTCTCCAGGTGCCAGTCAGCGCCACGAGAAGGTTAGCATGTGCCTCCATTCTCTATACACAATATTTGAAGAGTATATTGCATTTTTGCAAAGCTATGTAACAGCAAAAGTCACGAAGACTAATCGTATGGCACATGTGCTCTATGCGGTGGATTCATATCTTCAAAAATCATATGTAAGCCCATAAGTGTCTCTTTTGAATAATAATACCCGATAATACCCGATAAAGTAGATATCTACCTAAACATTACAAATCTTTGCGATTGAACAAATCTAATAGTTCCACAGGAAATTCTATGCCCTTGGACCACCCCCTAGATCATCTGTCCAATTGGAGTGTATTTCACAGTCGGGATATCGACAGTTTGTCTTTGTATTTCTGTTTGATTTTACTTTATTTCGGTTATTCTTTTGCCTGTTTTGCTTGTTCGCGTTGTAAAGCTGAGCCAAGCGTGAAAGTGAATGACAATGGCCTGGAGAACCATCGCTTTTTTCACCTGGAGCCTAAAGCCCGGAGCCTGGAATAGGACACAAAGCAAACACCAAACGCCAGGTGGCATTCGGTCGCTGTGGATGGAGGGTATATCCTTTCCGGGATATGGGCCTGGGCCATCGTATTTGACTTTGACTGATGAGTGACGGAAATACACGCCTGTCGGGCATTGATACTCCCTTTATTCCAGCAATTTCTGTCTTGGGTTTTCGCGCATTTGTTTCTCGATTGAACACCCAACTCAAAGCCATATCTGGGCAAACATTCGGGGCGATGACTGACCAAATGGGGCAACAAATTTGTTTATGCATTCAATTATCGCACAATGCCAGGGCAGGCGCCAGGCACTAAAATTTACGTCTGCAAATTGGTCGGAAATTGAGAAATTACTTTAAAAAGCAAACACACCGCCAAAAAAAAAAAAAAAAAAGACAATTTCTCTTTCACTTTCTTTTTCGTTTTGTTTTCTTTTCTCGCGTTTGGCTTCCCCTTAAATGCGAGCATTTTTTACTAGCAGCCGGACGCGAAATGAACCTAAACAAATTTCATGGTGAGGTTTTTTCCGGGAAATATGAGTGGCATCCTACGCACACTCTCCGTCTCCGTCTCCGTCTCTGTCTCCACCGTCCACCCCCGTGGAGTACTTTGCAGCCGCATTTATTACTCATTTAAAGACATTTTTCGCCTTCTTCTGGGTCTCGGGGTCCCCTTTCTGGCTGTTTGCTGGATCTGTACTTTTGTTATTTACTTTGGACTGCAAAATGAACGTTGCGCGCAAATCTTTAAATGAATTTAATATGCCCAGAGTATTAAATGAAAAATACGAGTATTCCTTGCTGTGCCAGGGGATACAATGGGGATTCCCCTGCTGGGGTAAAGGTCCATTGGCTGGCTGCCAGCCCTCGTCATAGACGTCGTCGTCATCATTTCCCATCATCGTCGGGCGGGTCGACGTATGTACGTATATGATTTCTTGATTATGTTTATTAATATGAGGATATAATAACTTTTACCATCCCTTGCCAACAGCTGCTGTGCGGCGTCGTCCTGACGCCAGATACCAAAAACCATAGAAAGGGTTTCGAGGATGAGGCCTTAGCTGGAGGCTTAGGTTTGGTTTTATTTTCGGAGCGCAGTTCTGTGGTTGCTTTGAGCCCCCTTTCATAGGACTACACCTTCCAGCCTACCCATGAATGTGTGTATATGTGGTGGTGGTGGAAGGGATACGTCTCTCATGGGATTGATGGGTGGACTGGAAAGTAGGAAATCTATAATGGGATTTTGTGAGCGAGGACCTCAAAATCACGCATATTAATAGCCTGCATATTAAAGGCCGAATTTTGGATGAGAGCTGTTCGCAGCCAGCCAGCAAAATCTTAGTAATCTGCCCAAAAAGCAATTAACATTCCACCAATTAGTTATCCTTTGTTTTATGTACACATCTCACATTTCCAGACATTCCACATCGAATATAGCTGGGCATAGACAAAAACGATTGTTGGTCAAACTGATGCCCTGAATATTTCATGGGAGTTGCCTTTTCATAATTCGTCTGGACAATAATCAATCCCCTCCTCCGCATCCCTCCATGCAGTGATGTGTAAGTTTTTCAGCAAAAGACCACCGTCCATTGGCTTTATTTTGGCCAGAATTCAAAGGTTCAGAGGTTAACTGGCTAATAAATACCCCCAATGGTAGGGGCATTCGTATAAAGATATACGTATGCAGCTGTCGAAGAGAGACAGGGAGTTGGGAGTGGATGGGACGGGTAAGCTTAATCCGACTGCACTTCGTCAATGGTCCCGGACGGGCTACACAGTTTCCAGTTTCCCTGCCAGCGTGGAGGGGGGTAGTTTTTGGACAGAATCCATGGGGCAAGGATAAGGACGTAATATCCTTCCATTTGGCCATTTGCAAATGGAAATTGGCACGTTTTTTCCCACTCCGTTTCTCGCTGCGAAAAGGAGTTTTCTGTTTCGTTGTACAATTTTTAATTGGAAAGATGAACTAAAAATGGACCACTAAGTGGTTGAAAGTGCAGCGCAACAGAGTGGTGGGGAGGGGGGGCTATGTGTGGTTTGATTATAGAGAAAGCTGGGTGTTGTCCTTGCCGGCAGTCTTGTATTACCTGCTTACCCCTTTTGTCCGTGTCCTTCATTCCTTCGGGGTTTCAGGGTTTCCACCATTTGGTTTCGTGTAACGAAGCCTTGAAATAAATATACCATTGCTCCCATTCCCATCTCTCTCTCTCTCTCCGGTTCTGTTTATCTGCTTTCTTGACGTCCCTTTTCCGGTCATATCTCCATTACAGCTTAGCCATCGCTTGGGTTAATCCGCTTAGCAAATTATCCAGCATAATTTGACATTTCGGTTTCGGTTACTTCTTGGGAAAACAGAAGAAACAATCAGTAGTGGCACTTCCGCCCCATACGATACCCCCTAATCGGTATCATTCCGCATTCCCATGATATGATCATGACTCCCTTTAGACACACAGGCTGCTTGTTTCCCTCAGGGAATTCTTATATCTGTTCGTTTTGAATCAGTTGTATACTATAAAAACAGCTGTTCCACTGCCTGTTGCAAACGCGATCACAAAAATGGCATACCCCTGGGGAAACCCCTGGAAATCTAAGGGGAAACTGAGCCCCGGATTTCCCCCAAAACAATGTGTTGGCCGGGCGACATTTAAAGAATTAATAAAGCCATTTTGTTCTCACTTTTCCCTCTCTCCGTTGCTGTTCTTTCCCAGTGTCTTATTTAGTTTCGTCCCCATTCCCCTTCCCTTTTGCTGGGCGTCTCTGTCTGTGCTTCCATCTTCGCAGCTCATTTTGTGTGCTGCTCTTTGAATTTTCGTTCTATAGGGAATACAAGAGAAATTTCCCATAAGCAAACGGACATAATGTTTCGAAATGCCCTCTACTGAAGCGATTCATTGGTATATTTCTGGCAGAGTCCTTTACTACTACCATATGCATCTGCCGTTTGCCGTTTGCCGTTTTGCCTTCTACTGTCAGTCTAAGTAGCTTTTACACACCCCACACCCCGGACACACAGCAGGGAAAATCGAGACGAAAAACGAGGCATACAAAAATGCTAGCGATAGTACTTTGCTCTACGCCTCTCCGCCTCCTTCGCCTCCTTCGCCGCCTCCTTCACGGCCTCTGCCTTCGCTGGATGTGGATGTTGTTGTTGATTGTAGCCTAATGTGCTTGTATTTACTTAAACGCACAAACGACTGTCTGTTGGTTCAGGACTTTCCCTGCCATTGTCCTGCCGGGGCATCACATTAGCGCCCACTTCACTCTCTCTCTCTCTATCGTCCTCGTTCTCCCTCTCTGATGAGCAGCAAATTGAATTTTATTGACTTGATTCGTGGCCCGCTCCAGCGATTCATTTTCTGACCATATCTCTCTCTCTCTCTAGCTCTCTTTCTTTAAGGCTGTGTGTGTGTGTGTGTGCACAATAAATTGATTTCTGATTATCATTGCATAATAAAATGGCTAAATCCGTGGGGCCAACACGGCAAAAGCCTCGGCCAAGAGTGAAAAAAAAGCCCAGATTTCGATGGCAGCGAAGCGGCAAATACCCTTTCAGGGTGCACATTGGAGATATATATATTCGATAGAAGGCGAGGCAAGAAACACCTAGAGGATAGGTGGACAGGATCCCAGGTCCTGATCCACCCAAAGGGTGTTTCAAGGGTCTGGTTCAAGTCGAAGTGCCCCGCGCAAAGTGTATCCAAGCGAAGAAGCCAACAAAGACGCCTCGGAGGACGAGTGGAGAACGAGACAGAAGTTTTAATGAAGCGTATTAAAATTTAATTAAATAACAATTTGCACAAATGTAAATAAACATGGCGCTGCTTATGTAAAGCGCGTCCAAGGAGAGGCTCCTCCAGGAGCCAGCGCTGTAGCAGCAGGACATTCATCCTCTTCCTCCTTGGGGCAACGCCCAGTGCGGCGAACTTTGGTCATTAAATTAAGTGCACGAGACGGCGCGACTGAAGATGAACAGATCCAGGGGTGGAGCAGGACAACCAGGGCAGCTGTGGATACAGGACACCCTGAATGGCGATGTGCCTCTGGCCGAGGCGCAGGCAGGTGCTGCTGCGAGGGCGGCTCTCCCCAATCGGCTTTGCCCCAATCTGTGGCAAATTCCTAGAATCTACGAACATTTTCTGGCTCACGTTTCGGTGGCAAATGTCACGGCTCGCTTCTGGCGATTCTCCTGAATGCCTCTTCTCCATTTCGATTTTCAATTTCTTTATTTATTGTAATTTCGCTGGAGGAGCTACTTCCGATCACCAATAGCCACATTTTTCCACACACAACGAGGCCAGATAGCACGCCTCGACGCTGTGTCCTTGAGGGGAACTTAACTTAATGTCCTCCTGCCCTTCCTCCCTGCGCTGCCAGCAGTTAATGTGATTTTTAATTTCGCATACATTTTGTCATACACCAACAAACGGCAACGGGGAGGAGACTGCTTCAAAGGGTCGCCAGAAGTGCCTGCCCCTTCATCCGCATCATCCGCATCAGCCCCATCCGCTGGCTGCCTGTCTGTCGCGTTGTTTCACCATCGGATCGCATCACTCATACGCAACGTTGAGCACGTGGCAAATTTATTTTTTTTTTCGCGTACCCTCTCTTTGGGGGTTCTCGTGTGGGTGTGGATGTGTGTGCTTGTAGGTGTGTGTGGTGTGTGTGCGGTGTGTGTGGGTGTGGCAGGTACGGTCTTAATTGAATTTGCTTTTTTCCAGTTGCGTTGGCCGGGCAACGCCATAGCTACACCAACCAAAACCACCAAAACCCCAGCCCCCGACCCCGCCCCAGACCCCAGACCCCGGTCGTACCCCAGCGGTCGGTCCTGGGCCTACAATATATGAGACGGCAGCATTTCCCATACGAAACGACCGACACGACCGAAATTCTTGTTGTTAAATGCGAAATTTAATAAATTTTATTTAATTTTCTTGGCCTATGCAAAAATGTTGTCGCTATTTGGCTCTAACCCACCCACGCCGCTCCATCTCTCTCTCTCTCTCTCTCTTTGCACTTGTTTTCCGCCTGCCCGCCTTTTCACCGCGTCTTCCATTCAGCCGTCGCGACGATGAGTGTGTGCGTGTGAAAAGCAGCGGGAAAACAGATTTCGAGCAAATACATTTTTTGCTCTTCATCATTTTATCGAGTGGAGAGATCTCAAGTGGAACTGGAAGCGGCTTAAAAATATATATATCTACAAAAATAAAAATAAAATAAATAAAATGAATGAAATGTATATGATACAGTTTTATTCAACCGCTTGAGGTGCATTTTGCGGTGAAGAACATATACAAAAGACCGAAGCTGGCGATACCCATTGAATTATGGTGTTTCAATATAATACCATCGATCTATCCTCGAGGATCTCCCCAGCTCATTCTCAGAAACCCCTGGCAATCGGCTGTGAAACCATGTCAAACCCAAGTTCTATAAAACCCCAACTGTTGTCCAGGGTATGCGCAAAAGAAACCAATTTAAAATCTCTAAGCTGGCGGCAATCAAAAGAGAATTTTCTGTGGAAAGCACATAAAACTGGGGCAAAGGGAAAATATAAATCGGCTTGCGGTCAACGTTTTTCCTTTCTTTACGGTACCGTCTGAGACTTTCTTTAATACCCTTTGCAAAATAAATATGCCTACTTATAAAATAAATACAAATTTGTGCATGTTTTTGTATAATTTGTCACGGCAATACCCGTAATGGCAAAGTGGATTGGCTGGGGCTTACTGTTACGCTAATTTCATATGCAGTCCCGGAGCTCATGATTAATAGCCACCGAAAATGCCTGTTTAATGCGTACAACTTTTACGATGGCTTTCCCCAACATCCGACACCTCCTACGAGGTCCCAAGGAGCCAGCCGCTGAAAAGGGAGGCGGGCGCCCCTTGAACTGGGAAAACTTTTTGGGAAATTGTTCGCTTAGAGGCGCACAGTGTTCGTAATCTGTATCTTGTTGCTCCCCGTGCTATGGCAACAGCAGCATACGAGTAAGTGCTATAGTCCCACGTGATTTTCGAGAGTTCTCTTTCTCAAGGAGCTTTGGCTAGTCATAGACTTGCAGCTCGATCAGGGATACCTGTTTAGTCAAGGGGTTTATTCTTGGAGTTTGGATAGAGACACGTACAAGAGCGTTAACTCTCAAATCTAAGTGATCTCTTAGCCATAAACATACCTCTCTTTCGCTTTCTAACCCACACAACGGAAGATCACACTGCGAAGAGTCTTGTAGTAAATTTTTGACCATCAAACAGAACAAAATACACTGAGAATAACCTTCGAATTCGACAGGCATGTATTACAGTGATTTTTGCATTTCTTCAATGGTTTTTTGTTCCTTCTTTGGCTCCGAAATTCCATGACATATATCTATAAATTTGTTGTAATTTATTGCATTCAAAACTCCTCTTTTCCGTATTTTTCAAACACCTTTTCTGCGCCTTAGAGGGCGCCCCAATGAAAATGAAAATCTTGCCACTCAAGGGGCAGGCCTTAATGAGAATTCTAATTAATTTGAATTTAAACCAGAATCGCATGCAGTTTACTCTACCAAAGGATTTCCCAAACTTTATAGGAAGATGTAGAAGGCGATATCATGCCTTTGCAGAATATCTGTTTGCCCTATCCACCGATCTTCATTGACAAATAATTCTTAAGTTAATTCTAAAGGGTATTCCAGAGTTCGCTACCCGAAGCTGCAGTTTTTTTTTTGGCGAATGTTTTGTTGCATGTGCCACAAAGTCAGCTCCTTTGCACCATCTTGTTGCGTCGCAGCAGGATTGCAGCCAGGAACATGCAACTTTGCTTAGCTACGACAAATTTATGGCTCCTACTGGGTCCTCCCCCCCAGGCAGCCCCAGGCCCACTGCACTTCTCTGCACTGCTCCATGGCTGCGAGTCGAAAATTGCCAACACTTAAATAAATTTATGAAAATATGCAATAAGCAGGGCGGAGCGTGTGGCAGGCAAGGCGCAGACCAGACTGAAAACGCAGAATGCTAATGCTGTTGGCCGGAGAAGGCCACGGCTCAAAATGGCCAGGTGCGTAGCAGTGGCTGGAGGCAATGGAGTGCACGCAACTGGAGTACACGCTCTTCAAATCATATACGTAAAATAAAAACAATGTTAATGGTAAATAAATCAGTGAAAAATAGCCAACCGAGTCCCGAAGCAGGAGACCTCAAGGTCTGCAGTTGGCTTGACTCTTCAGCAGCGGCGTATGTCTTGGCCAACTTTTACTGCTATTACCAGCAACACCCTCAGTATGGGATAGCTTGGGCTGGAGCATCCCACTTGAACTTCTTGGTCGTACTTTCTGCTGCCCCCTTGGACGTTTAACTTGTGGCATTAATGGCCTCCATTCAGGAGAGAAAACGAAAACATTTTCACTCACAAAACTGCACTTTAGGTGATGCCTGCTTGCATACTGTTTTAATTAGCTGCTGTCGCTTAAGGAGACCAGAAGAGATGTTGATGATGGGCCTGGGGATGGGCATGGAGATGGCTCTGGCTCTGGCTCTGGCGACGATGACAGCACCCGGTGTAAAGTGTCTGTCTCGCTGTCTGCGTGTCTGCATGTCTGCCTGTCTCCTGTCTGGCCGACGCCCTCTTTCATTCACTCTCTTTGGTTCCTTCATTCTTTCGTTCTGCCTTTCTTTCCTTCCTTCACGCACTCAAGTCAGTTTAGCGTGTTGACTGAAAAAGCAGCTGCTGTGTACCGGGTGTAAAACTTTAGCTGGACAAGTGATGCAGTGACACAGAGACACCCGGATACTCAGCCCACTCAGCGAGTGAGTCGCGCTTAAAAGCATGCCACGGCTTTGATACCCGTCTGCTCGTAGAGTCCATGGCCTGGCGCATCCTTCAAGGTAGCTCTTTCTTCTTTTATTTGCTTTTTTGCATGTCACTCAGGGCAGGTTGACTGACTTGTGCCAGGTTTTGGTTCTGCAGTGGCTCCCAGTCCCAGTCCCCCTCCTTTCCCCCACAACCATCGACCATCGACCATGTGCCTTGCGTGTCCTGTGACCGAAAAGCATTTCCCGTTAGCAAGCGTGTATATTATCGTTAATTAAATTTATGAGCAAGCTGTGAACGGAACGGAACGAAGCGAAGCTGCAGCTGGAGCTGACATTCCGCAGAGTAATTTCAACCGAATTTCATGGCGAAAGAGTATACAAATGGTACACCAAACGAAAGGTGTTGAAGTGTAGATCTCAAATATATACGTTATATATAGCGCATATCTGGGATCCCAATCCTGGCTCTAATTGAATACAGTCATACTGTACCCAGCGATGGGATTACAATCCAATTTTTAGATGAAACCCTACCACAAAAGGCGGGTTCTGGTACGGGTTCTGCTTTGGTTTCCGGGAATTTGTGAAAAACTTAAAGTAGCCGCAATGCCACGTCAACAGGAACTGCCTCCAGCAGTCAACTGCCTGCCACGTTTAGTTAGCCATGCTCTCTTCCCTTTATCCTAATGAGTTTTTGCGTGGCAATTAATTTTCGCCTCCTGAAAAATAGCATAAAGCGAGGACCACCCACTCCTTTGAGCAGACAGTAAAATGGAAAAAAAATGAAAGAAAAACACATACATCGTGGAGGGACACCAGGGTAGAGAGAACAACAATTCATCATGAGGACGGATGGGACGGATCGCAGATGTAATCGCATTTTTAGGTTGTGCCTAGCATAATGTCATTATTATTATTATTATTATTATCATTATTCCGAAATGAAGTCGTGGCAGTTGACGGGTGGGTCTCGAAAAACTTTTCCTAATGGCTTTGGAGTTGTCTCGCTTCTCGTTTTTGGCTAATTCACACTCACAGAGAGAAAGGGAGCGATATAGGCCGGTAGGAAATACTTTCACTTCAATATTTTACAACTAATTAGGGATAATTACCAGCCATTACCCAAAAGGATTCCCCACTCCTTCTTGGCATGGCGACAAGTTGAAAGTTCGGTTATTACACCCCACCACTTGCGGCTAGCCTGAACCCAGCCCCAGAAACTCCCTTCCCCCCACTGCCCTCCTGTCCCCGCTACCGCTGCCGAGGCCACGACTTTAGTTGGCAACATCGTTATCTTTCGGCTTAGGCCATGTAATGAACACGAGCCAAAAACATTAGCCCTAATGAAGGAGCGAAGGAGATGCCGCTGCCGCTAAAAGCTTTTGCCACAGACACCGAAGCCTTTGTCACTTGATATACCACAGACCGTCTGGATAATCCAATCGAGACTACAATCCAATGAATGCTGGAATATCCAGCGAGGTAGCAAGCCTAAGCTCCTACCCACGATCAGGTTCTCTTCGATTGAGTTCCGAGTTGTCTTCGCCGCAAGAGGCTTAGGCTCTTCAGGAGGCTCGTGTATCATCTGCTGGTTGCATTGTATATAAAGATTCGCTTTTTCGGTACTCCACTTGCGGTGGATCGTTGAAATCCCACCTGGACGAGTCCCCAAACGGCTAAGGCTTGGGCCAATGATCTTTGTTTTGGCCAATAGCTTGTGCTATCTCCATGGGTAAGAGACATGAAGGACTTGAAGGAATAAGGCCTGAAGGCCTGGGCCTTTGCTCAGCTGTTCACCGATTCCTGAGCTTCGATTCCGATTCCAGCGTCGTAAATAAATTACTCAAAATTGTAAACATTTTTGATTTAATTAAACCGAAATATTGTTAGTGAGATACAGCGATTCAAATGCACTTGATGGGGATGGAGGTGGAGACAGATCCTAGAAATTGGACCAAAAATAATTTGAACCGAGAGTCTGCTCCTTCCCCTGCGTCTCTTCCATCCAATTGAGTTGTTTGTTTGAACTTTGAACGTGAATATTTTCCATTGTCATGTGTCAATGGCCTCCGTCCGCTTTACCGAGCGCCACACTGGCACTGTCCTTGCACCCTGCCCCCCCGCCGGGGCAACAGCCAAATCACTTGCAATTTGACTAGACGATGTCGCGACAATTTTTTGTACTTCTTGCTTAGTCTTTGCTTTGCTTTGCTTTTGATTTATTTTTTCTTATAATTTTTCTTTTTGTTGGTAACAAATTTCATCTGCTGCGTGCGGGTCACTTGCTTGGAATTATTTTAAACTTTCTTTTTATGGCTTTTTCCCCTGTTGGCATACAGGGTATGCTCAAAGAGGTTTGAGTTTGTATGCACTTGGAGAGATTTCAGATTATGCTACGATTGTAATCATTCGGCAATCGTCAGAGTTTTATAAGGGGCTTTGCTTTTTTTACTCTCGTGGTGAGAGCCTCTGTGGCAGGTATCCTCTAGTCGAAATGGTCGATTGGGTTGGGCCCTCGCGATGATCCCCCAACAGAGTCGCTTGCCGACACCTGACACTTTTCATATTTATTTATTTGTGTGAAAAATGGCATCGTTCTGGCTCCCAGCAAACTGCGCGTGAAAGTGCCAAGGGCCAAAGGAATGGAGTTGGGTTTGGGTTTGGGGTTTTTGTGCCTCTGTGGGTGGCTACGACCTGGGGCCGGGGGCCGGGGACCTACTTAAGTTAAGCCAACTTTTATCAACTTAATTTATTCAAAAAATTCATATTTTTTATAATTTTTGTTGCTGGTGCTTTGCTCTTTTCTGTTTGCTTTTACTTGGGTGTTTTCTTTGCTGTTTCATTTTTCATTTCTCCACTCGATCCCCACGCGTCGCGTCGCGGTGCTCCACTTGATTCCATTATGGCCCGCGGAAAGTTTTCGTTTGCTCCTGCCTGCTGCCTGACAGTTTTTTTTTTTCGGCAGTTTTGTCCTTGCTGAGTGGCAAAAATTGTATTTGAAACTTTTTGAAAAGTGGCAAATGCTCTTTGTTAGTGCCCAGGAGCCGCTCTCTCGCTCTCTCACCTTCATAGGTTCAGAGCTGGTCGCTGCCTGGCATAGGCACGTGCCATAAGCCATTTGTCAACGAGAAAAACTGATTGGATTCAATGACTAAGTGCGGTATTCCAGCCTCCCCCATTCCCCAGTTCTGTACCATCTTTGGGGAAGAACAAGAAACGCTTAAGAGCAAAATGTAATCACACTTGGTTAGCGGATTGGGCTGGAGGGAGAAAAGGTGAGTCGAGGCAGGAAAGGCATCTCAATAATAATTGCATAGCCCCAAGAATTGTTTAGAGAAACTTTGCCAATTAATGTGGAAAATGCCTTTTCCTTCTCAGCGAGCCTTGGGTCACAACCCGAATGGGAATCCTTTTCGGCCAGGACGACCCACAGAGTAGTGCCAGTAAATGTATCTCAGCGAATCGTTTTCGAAATGAGGCTCTCCCTGTTCTCTGCTCCCCTGCTCTACTGCTCCGCTGCTCTACTGCTTCCTGCTTTTTGTTGTTGGCAAACATTGCCAAAAATAATTTGTTTGGACTTGCAGCTGTGCGAAAAGTTCATCAACTCGGTCTTTGTCTTTGTATTCCTTCCAGCAGCGGCTCTCACTTTAATTAGCTTTCTCTGGCGCGGGATGGTAAATGGCTTTAATATTGAGTCTGCCGAAAGCCGATCCATTGGCTAAGAATTTGTGGATTCCAAATCGAATTTAAGTCAGGTTTAATCCATTCGAATGCCAGCCAGCTTTAGGCCAAGCTCTGAGACGCTTCACATACTCGAGCTCGATGGAAGCGTTCTGCTTACCGACTGTTCCAAGAATTCGTTACCCAGTATTCAAATTCAAACATTTGCATTTCCTCGAAATCTGAGGGCACTTGTGCACATGGCCTGTATCGATTCATAATGCCATATAATGAGACACTCAAACTCTATTCAACTATGCGGCTGTCGACCACACGCACACACACATTAAGTGGCAACCTTGGCCCAGCTATGGGGATCACCAGAAGGTGAGCCTCCGACTCTGACTCCGACTGGGAGTCTGTCTTGGGTCATAGTTGGAAGCCGTCTACTTGGCGTATACGTGATGTAACAGTCCTCGGGCCATGAATCTGTTATGGAAACAGCATTTGAATGCTGCTAAATGCGATTTGTGTGTTGTTTTTCTTTGCTCTACACTTTTCAGAGGGCCTAGTAGTTTCAGAGAGAGAGCTGTAGGTGTATCTAGCTGAAGACCTTTCGCAATCAACGAGATCGAACCGCTGTATCATAGATGCCTAGAAAGCATCCTTAAATCCAAAGCGGCTCCCAGTCTGCCGTAGAATTTCGTTCCACAAAGGCGTTTAAAGTTTCAGTCACCGAAAAGAGAGAATACTTCTTCGTATCTCTCTCTGAGAGATAGGGTGAGTGGTGCACTAGCATTGCCCACGCACTTTTCCGGTAAACGGTGAACAGTAAACAAGTGAAAAACATTTCCATTTAGCATCAGACATGCACACACACTCAGGCAGGGACTGTACGTGTTTGTGTAGGTGTATCTGTATTTGTATTTGCCATGTTTTTAATCCACTTGAAGGCACTTAAGGCAGATCACTGCCAAGCGTAAATGTGCCAACTGTAGGAGCACTAGGACAGGACCTGCCTGGAGGGCTAGGGGGCTAGTGGTGGGGGCTGGCGACTGGGGACTGGGGGGCCAAGCAAATTGTACAAGCTGCCGTCCTCCCTCGCTCCTCCGCCACCCAGCACCCAGCACCCAGAATGTGGGGCGTATGTGAATGTGAGAGTGCTTTCAGCTTGTTCAAATTCATAATTCCGATAGAAAAAACAAAACGAAAGAAGGAAAAACTAGGAACAGGACATCTACAGCATCAACGTATAAAGCAGGGAAAGCAGAAAAAGCTGGGAAATACCCTGTATACGAACAGCAGAGAGATAAAATTGGACACGCCAACGAATGATGGTGCTTCCTGCAGAGCCAATCACGCATACGCCATGTGGACACCCTTTGGGTGGTTGGAGGGAGGGGAGCTATGAATATAAAACAATGTATCATTCGGCGAATGCGTGTCAGTGTCTGTGTGTGTAAACTAAAATAGTAGTAATAACAACTAAACCAATGGCAAGTGGCAGCTTCAGCTTCGTCTCTCGCTGACTCGCTGACTCAGCGGTTAGCAGACGCAGACACAGACCGAGAAGGAGGAAGCTTCTGACAAGGACAGACCTCTTGTCCGCTCTTACGAGCGATTGGAGAGTCCGGGACTCGAGTGTGGCGATGTTCAAGGAGGATTCGAATGTTACGGATAGATCCTTTGTGAAAAGCTTGGTGCCCCTGGATCTGAAACGGGGCATCCCATCGATCCAGAAAAAGCAATCGCTTTGCAGTGGTGTTTAGGAACTCTGCACTGATCAACTTTATATGCCTTCAACTTGAAGCCATCCAAGGCTACGCTCATGCCGTTTAACATTGCTCAAGCAGAAGAATCGCTGCCGACGAGAGGGGGGGAAATGGTAATAAAACAATTTACACTTGAGGCACACCACCACAGGCTTCCCTGACTGCCGCAGAGTTGAAAAATCAAACACAGAAAAGAAAGGAAAACTCTGGCTGTCAAGCTAATTTGTAACAACAAAACTGAGGTGAGCCGGAACGGAACGGAACGGATGCGAGCCTGTGTGCAGCACTCTTTCACACCTGAGCGAGTGCAGCCCAGCGCAGTCCGCCCCGTGCGCGCTTACGATTTGTTCGGGCTGCTGCTGGCGGTGGCGTCTCTGAGTCTGTTGTGGTTTATACAACAGGCAACAAGGTGTTCCAACTGGTTGCGTGTGTGGCATGAGCGTGATTGTGTGTGTGTGTGTGTGTGTGCTATACGACCATATACATATTTAATGGCAGCTTGCTTCTGTGTCATTCGAGCAACTTTGTCCTCGCCTTTCCTTGGCTTTTTCCTTTCCTTTTGCTCCAGCCAAAAACTTGTTTCATTTTCCACATACTTGGACGCATGTAACGCATGTGTGTGCCTGTATGTGTGTGTGTGTCGTATCTCGTTTCACGGCGCACGAAGCATGAAAAGCCCCTTGCCACTGCCACTGCCACCGCCACCATCACCGTCACCGTCACCGTCAACGCCATCATCATCATCAATCCCGACCTCGCTCCCCTTCATCTGCTACTAAATAAAACAGCGCGCCACCAAAAAAGCGAAAATCCCCCGAAAAAATACATATTTAGCTGTCAACAGTTTTTGGCTTCTGTTTCGGTTTCTGTTTCAGTTTATGTCTCTTTTTTAGTGGCATATCCATGTGGTGGCACAACTAAAGTGTCTTGCAAATATTTGTCTCGAAATATTGCGCATTTTATCACTGACAGGGCAATGGCAGGACGATCAGATCAGGTGCCAGTCCCGACACCAATTGGCACGTAGCTCAATCAACACGCGACTGGTCTGCCAGTCGATAGCCCAAAACCAAAAGCCAGAGCCAATCTCTGTTCAATTACCCGCTTCCAGCTCTACGCGTACAGCTCTATTTCATCCACTTGAAGCAAATGAGTCACGAGCCATTATTAGTTTTCAATTTTTTTGTTTGCCAAGGCATGCCCTTTCGGCGACATCTATGCAGTAGAGTATTTCTCTTTCGACAGGGAAATAAACTGAATTTAAATACTTGAAATATAAAGTTTATAATTTTAATTTGTTTTTAAAATGATTACCTGTCTGAATGGAGCTACTTTTGAATGAAAACCCACTCCCAAATGCGGTCAAGAAAGATGAATGGGATCTAATCCGGCAAGAATATTGATAAGCGTTATATCAATTCCCGAATGGACTTCAAGAACTGGTTTCAATCTGGATCCGTGGCGATGTACAAGCCATTCAACGGATTTAACTTTGAGATTAGCTTTTCTATAGCACCAATCAGCACTTTCGGATGAGCGGAATACTCAAATACTCGATGTACTTGAAGGCGTCGTCAACTATTTTCTAGTCGTTTTATTTTCATCTACATATTTTATGTATATTGGGGGTAGTTCCATTGGTTTCTTCAAGGCTTAGCTAAAGATGATCGAAATCGGTTCAGGCGGTATCTAGGAGCAAGGATACATGGAGTTGGCCTTCCTGAAATTATTCATACTATTCACATGTTATTTAGTCTGTTCAAAGCAGTTTTTGAAATGCTTAAACTCTGGCCCGAGCTTGTCATGCTTTTGGCTTGAATGGAAAATTATATTTACACTTTTGGTACATATAATTTGATTCAATTATCCGTGACAGTATGTGTGTGGCTGGATGTGTGCGGGAGGCGTGGGTGGATGGATACTTGTTAAACTTACGTAAACCCTGAGGGCTTCAGATGTTGCAGCTTCTCTTTCTCTCTCCCTCTCTCTCTCTCTTGTTCTACAGCTTCTGCGGACAGCCATTGTTACACTACATGTGTGTAGGTGTGTGTGTGTGTGTGTGTGACTGTGTTCTAGTTCAAAGCTTAATGCGGATTATGTTTTTATGGCGCCTGGTCTGGAGTGAAAATCCTGGCAAACTATTTTAGGTCAGTTTGTCCTGTATCACTCGCCCTCACCGTCTCTGGCTCGTCTCTATTGGCAAATATTTGTGTGCGTGCTGGCATTTTCCAGCAATCCCCAGCTCCCCACCTTCCAATGACTTTCTCCAGTGACTGGGCTAGGCACTTGGGACACATCAAATATGCCAAGAAGCCGGACATGTCTTCGCACTGAATTAAAGAGCAAATTAGGTTTTGCTGATCCAGACTTGATTACGCACCGAAGAGGCTCTTATTGTTCGAAATTCGCTTGACCCTTTCTGGCCAAACACAGTCCTAATCTGACCCCATTTCAAAATGCAGCTGTCGCTTGGCGGCCTCTCCAATTAGGGACTCTGTTTGCGTTCGATTGGAGTGCTTGATCCTCACCAAGAACAAATATTCATTAGAAATGCACACAGATTTTAGCTACATTTATATTCACAAGCAAAACGGACTAGCATTTGTTTTTTGCGACAGCTTTTTTCAGAATTCAGATCCACATTCGTAAATAAACAAAAATTATATGGGGCGCTCTTGGAGAAACAGAGCTTTGAGGAGACATTGCCTCTCTTTGCAAAAACAATGTTCAGATGTTCCAGAGAGAGAGAGAGGGGATGGCAGGAGAGTGATCCACACGACGGAGAGCCTTCTCTATAAACATTTATACCGTGAATCTGACTCAACAGATTTGTTTATGATATAGTAATCCGATATAGCTGGTATACATATGTATATGTGCTTGTGTATGTGTCCTGGGCTCAGCTTATATCGAAGCTTCAATAATTATTGGTCGGTAGCCCCAGTGGCCTAATGGAGAAGGCACCGGATTTCTAATCCGGGGATTGTGGGTTCGAGTCCCGCCTGGGGTTTACGGGGGAGTACATTTTTCTTTTCAACCATCTATGTATTTTATTCCTGACATTATTCCTCACATTCTTTTGTCATCAGGAGGTTTATTAAAGTTCAACATACGCAGATATTATTTAGATCAAAGCTAAGGTTCGCTTTGGTATTTATGTGAATGCGTATGTGAAAAGGATCAAAAGCCACCATCAAAACGATCGCAGTCGCAGTCGCTGCACTGCTCTCGCTCCGGCTCTTAATAAATTAGGAAATACCTTCATATATGTACATCTATTTTAAGCAGTTTAATTTACTTATGCATGTTCTCTGCCACATCCCCGAGTGCTCTTCTTCTCTTAAATGATTCTATGATAGCTGTGGGACTAAAAAACCTGTGTTCCATTGGAAAGGTCCGCCCTCGTGTGTCAAAGAAGCAATTAAATTTTCGCAGCTTCACAGAAACTCAACCGAAATCTTGTCTAGCTAACATTTTCAATGTTATTTCGGGTCCAAAAACATAGAGACACTGACGTTTTTCCTCTTTTCGACTGTCCCTCTCTCTCCGGCCGTCAACGTCCACAGTTGGATGTAGAAAACTTTGGCTCGACAACTCTGCTGCCGTTGCTGTTGCTGTTGCTGCTGCTTTACACATTTTACATTCCGATTTGAATCGTCCCTCCACGGAATTTCACCGAATAAACGTATATTTATGCACTGATAGTCGCCCATTCCCATTGCCCCTCAACAAGTTTGTGAAATTGCAACTTTTTGCATGGATAACCCGAAAGTTTTCTCTCCACTCTGCATTTTGTGAAAGAAAAATGTTTTGTTTTTATACTCTTGCGAGAAGGGTATACGAATATTTGTCCTATTCGAAGGGAGAATCTCCCAAGCAGCATAAACTACATACAAATAGTTTTTGTGCCAAGTAAGCTCTTGCTTTTAGGGTCATTTTTGGTGAAATGCAAGGGTAAATGAGTACACATACATTTCAGTGTTGGCTGTTATCTCTCCTGCACTTCTTTGATGTGTTTTTTGCTCTTCTGCTTAATTAGATTTCACATTTTCGAGACTAATATATATATATATATATGAAGGTCCCCGCTCAAATCGAGCTGATAATTGGGTTTATAAATCATGGGGAGCCATGGGGCGTATACGCAATGTGTGAATGAAAGTTAAACGATACCCGATACTGAATACCGAACACCGAATACTGAGCCCCAAAAGGCAAGCCAAAAGTCAAGCGGGGTACAAATTGATGGGGTGGAACTGGGGCAAAGTATTAAGAATAACTGAATTTGGAGTTGGCCGCATCGCAATCTGTTTTCGTTGTTATAACAACAGGGGGCTGGTTGTGGTTACGGTGGTTAAGATACAGGGGAAAAGTGGACTGAAAGAGGGACTTACTTCTACCACTAGAGAATTTCTGTATACGAAAGAGTATATCTATAAAATGCATATTTAATCCATTTTCTTGGAAGATCCCTGCAGCCATTAACGCTAGTGGAATATAGCTATTCTTTTGCGATGCCTTACCTGCGCATCATTTTCATACCAATGTGCCACCCCCCGCCCCCCGTTTAATGAGTCCAAAGTGCAGGCTCTGGCCCACACTGTTGGCCCTGTTCTCTTGGCCATCGCCAGCGCTATCGGCATCGCCTGCTGTGATGGCTTCTCCTGGCTTTCCTTTTCCCGTCATCGTTTTTCCTGGCCTTTTCGGTGGCTTTCGGCTTTGCCTCCAGCGGCAACGTAGGATGGATGATGGGTGGGTGGTGTGCTGAGCTGCTTATGGCCGGGAGTGGTGGCTGGGGGGCTGTGTGTGTGTGTGTGGCAGAAAGGGGTCATAATTCATTTCCACATAATTTGACTTGCACACGCGCAACGATGGCAGGGAATGACTGAATGACTGCCGTGGCAGATGGGGTCTTAAGTGAGGGGCATGCGGGGCTGATAAGGCGGAGCGATGGGAGAGAGGGCCACCTGCCTCGGAGCCTTGCCACAGACAGCTGTCACTTAAATTCACTTGGCTGCTGAACACTGCGTCGAAGTGGCATGCTGCAGATCCTTTTTCGTGGTGCGGCAGCAAAGGGTGTCTGCAAAATGCTAAAAGCTTTTCGCCTTCAATGAATGTTTGCACGCCTCTCTCTTCATATCATTTTTTATTGTTTTTGCATCACTTTTCTGTTTGCGCAACTTACGGCCCGCCGCGGCCTTTCACGTCAGGCAAAAGTGGCATCAACTATTTACAGAATAAATGAAAATGTATCGAATCGGGCAAACTCAATTGAAAAATTGATGGGAACGCCAGCTTCCAAGCCACAGCCTTGGATACCCTGCCAAAGGCACCTTTTAGAGCCATCAATAGAGGCGTTCCATTGATGAACTTTCTTTTGGATGAAATGGAAAACCAGTAAAGAACTTTGTGATCAAAGATCCGACGGCAGCCACTGTCTCCGAGCATTTGATTCCATTTTGTTTTGCAGATTTTCCAATTAAATGCTGCGCGTGCTTTCATAGAATAAACGAAGATATTTAAATGAAAACTCCGAGCACTCAGTGGGTGCAAGAAGATAAAGAGGGGGGAGCTGGCCATCATTGAAAGTGTCAAGAGACAAAGTGACTGAACAATTGACAAACTTTTGTCTCCTGTCCCTTGTCTCTGCATTGTCCCCAGTTCCTAGTCCCTTGGTCGTGGGGTCTCTCCGCACAATTCACTCAATAAAATTCATGACTTGACAGGGAGGGGGGAAGAGATAGTGGCTGGAGTGGAAAAGAGTGAACGATGAAGAGAGGTATAAAATATTTTGCAACTTGCATCTTTGCCCTTCCATGCCACAAAACTTCAATGAAAATGAACGAAAGCTATGAAAAAAATATGTGACCAGAGGACATGAAATTTGTATGCATTTGCACCGCCACTCGTACTTTCATTTGCATGCCACCTCCCACCAACCCCTTCATGGGGGGCACCGACGTGACACTGCATTAAGGATAATGTTGATCATCAATTTTTTTGGAGCTGATGGACTGATGGCCTTATTGCATGCCTGCTGCTTGGATGCAAAAAATTGAAATTTGTTAACGAAAAAATATGAATCTAACGAGTTCCGGATGGATGGATGGGGCAGCGTAGGGTGATGTCGAGATAATGAGAAAAGAGCATTTTGCAAACATTTGTATTTTTCGAGTTTTTTTTTTGTGTTGAGATGACATTTAATTGAAAAGTGTCTTGATCTTTTACGCTTTTCTGGGTGTTATGTATGGTATTAAATTGTGGGAAATGCGACAAAAGACAGCGGAATATGCGTCGAAATGTACTTTGTGGAGCCATGGGGACTGTTTTCAGGATGTTGGCCATAAGAGAGCCATCAAGGACGAGTACGAGTATATGTTTCTCTGGATATACATACATATTATGTACCTGTCAAACACGACGAGTATCCGTTTAACAACGAAAAGGAGGCCGGTTGTCACAAATCGTTGTGGGACTTACTGTATTCCCATTCTCATTCATTTCATTGTACTAACTGCTAACATCAACATCCAAATTTACGGATATTCAAGTCGAATTTTGTAAATCAATTTTTTTGCTTGTGATTTTTTATTGACGATGGCGGACATTGCCAACCATACTTTGAGTTTGGTTAGCAATAGCGCCCACTTAAACTTTATTCAGGACTTTCGCGAAGCCTTTGGCAATGATGGCATGTATGCCTTCGAATTGATCAACAAAGCCGCCGACGCCTGGCAGGGGCTGACTCCCGCGGAGAAGATGCAGTTCGAGAGGGTACAGTATATTCGAGCAGTGAATTTCGTTGGCTTATCGCGTGTCCTCCCCTTAGGAGCAGTACCTGGCTGCTCGTATCGCTGACATGGAGCGTGTGAAGCGCGGGGAGTCTAAGGGTGTGCTGTGGGCCCAACAGAAGAAAGCCTTTCGCAAGCTGGCAAAGCGCGGCCAGGCCAAGTACAAGGCCGAGTTCAAGGTGGAAGGCATGCAGTGGGGACGCTTCGAGGAAAACGAGCCCCAGCTCAAGCGCGACAATGTCCCATCGATCAAATATAGATCCTGTTTTTTCAGCATTTTGGGCATTATCCTGGACAAGTGCCGTTCCAAGCGCCAGAGCGCACAGTTCGACTAATCTTCAACTAAAACAAATATTATATTTATGAATCCTCTAAATGGAATTCATATTCTTGTAGGGTTATACTAAACCTGCCATCCTGCAAGCTCTTGGCGTATCTTGTTCCCATTCCACAAATACAAACTCCTTTCGTTCATCTTAAATATGGCTTTCGAGTTAATTACATTTTGCAGAGACTGTGTGTTTTTTCAACGACTTGTTATAATAATCGTTTTGGCCCGCATCGTCGGGGCCCATCGATCAAGGGCCCAATCGGTCCATCAGCCAGTCAGACTGTCTGGCCTTTCCCCTCCAGTCCACTCGGTGGATGAAATTTTATGCTTTTTTGCTTGGAACATTAGTCAAAATGTTCCCCAAATATGGCTAAAACTGTATAGCTGCCGCTGACAGCGACAGCGACAACGACAGCGGTTAAGGCGGAGAGCATTCTGTTGGGGCAAGGGTAAACGAAACTTTAATTAATAATTGGATTCAAGTAACGGCAAGCTGGCGCATTAGATACCCTTACAAGTCCGTAATCTTCACTATGCGAATTGAGTGTTCAGAGCAGAGGAGCTGGGAGTGGGCCTAGGTATGGGGGAGTGCGAATAGTTAACCCTTATTGGCTCTCGACCCTGTCCTACTTTCGGCTCGGGACCTCTCCTGGATCCTCTACTTGTGAACCTGCTGCTGCATCTAGCGACGCTGCCCCTGGATATCGTCCATCTTCAGGCTTAGGAGCCCTTTCTGCTGCTGGTCTTGGGGGCCTTCCTGCTCCTGGTCTTGAATCCTTTCCTGCTCGTGGTCTTGGAGCCCTGCCTGCTCCTGGTCTTGAAGCCCTTCCTGCTCCTGGTCTTGGAGCCCTTCCTGCTCCTGTCCAGCCCATTAATCTTAGTTAGCCATTGGCTGGCTAAGCCACAGCAAACCCACCCTCTCAATAGCGCCTTAACCCCTTCGCCACTTCATCATCACTTGAGACTTTCGTAACTTTACACAATTTTAATTCATTTTAATTTGTTGCTTGTTTATCTTTGCGACTGAGCTTCGGCTTCTGACAGCCCCTCTTAAGCCGTCCCCTCTTCAAGCGCCCAGCGCCCCCTCCTATTCACAACCTTGTAAAGGACTCTCCGCACTGCCTCTCACTTTCGTCAGGCGTCCTTCACTCTTTAAGTTCGTCTCAGGCAGCAGTCAGCAGCTTTCCATTTTCGTCAAGTACTTTACGACTCGCCGGCAATCGTAATGCTAATGACAGACACACGAATACTTTGAAGGGGTGGACAAATGGTCCTAGGGATGGCGGTGGGGGGTGGGCGTGAGGGTCGGTCATCAAAGCAAACGGCCAATAAATCAGGGGCAAAATGATTTGGTTCTTTTTTCGGGCTCCTGACGGTATTAATCAGAAGTAAGTGCTTGAACCATGTACAAAAATAGATGCATTTCCCAAAAGGCTGATATATTTAGATGGATCAATGGATCGGGGCAGGCAGCGGAGCCCCAAAGAGAAATCTACAGATTTCGAATTTCGAATTAGGGAATTGGGAATACAAAATTGGCAAAGGTGACTTTATACTGTTGCCGATTGGAAATGGAAATTATGGAATCCTGTGCTGAGGGGTAAATATAAGTAATTGATATTTTTGTTAGTGGCACGTGCCCGTCCCCCCGCTGCTGGGTCCTCATCAATCAAGCCATCGGAGTGGCTAATCAGTTGAAGCTGCCCCAAAGTCAAGAGTTCTCCCTCTCCCCAGCCCCAGCCCCAGACCCGCCGAAATGGAACACAAAAAAAGTTCTAGTCGATTCAACTCAATCTCAATCCATTTGAATGGAAGGAAATACTTGTGTGATTCGTGTATGTGGCCAAAAAATTGCTGCAGAGTATTCTTAAACAATTCACGGTTTCCCCTTGGTTTTCGCTCTTTTCAACTTTTTTAGCTGGGTCTCCCTCGCTCTTGTATTTTATGCAATTGTTTTTCAGCCGGGAATAACTTTATCATTAAATTGGATACGAAAATCGCCTCTATCCAATCAGAATTCCACCCATACTGATCCCCTTGTCTGGCGATATTTCTGCTTTTGTTTTTTATACTTTTGGCAATTTTCCATTTGGTTTTGCCAGCTTCGTTCTCGTTTTTCCTTGCCATCCTCGTTGAGTCGTTTGTTCATTTTCCGGGCTTATCATTTGTATGGGGACGCGGGAGCCGGCCAACGGCAGCGGGAGGCTGGCGCAATTCTTTTTGTGTAATTATTTGTGGTCATCTTTTTAGACACACAATCCAATCCTCTCTAGCAGAAGTCCCAGCCCCCCCACCACCACCACCTCTAACCCCAGGCCGGGCATTCTTCTATCTTGCCAAAACATTGGCTCCATCTGCCCTTTCCCTTCTGTCCGACTGGCTCTATGCATTTGGTTGGTAATATTTTCTATTTTTAAGACTTTTCTGCTTTTGTTTTTACGACCATCCGCCCAAAGAACAACACTGGATAGGCATATACGACTGGAGAGTTCTTGGCCTCAATAACCTACGCGGGCTGGTGCTCGTTCTTTAGATTTCAGAGAGCATCAAGCAAGTCGACTCGAAGGTCGGAGGTCCCACTCCCACCAGCAGTATCCCCCCGTCATCGTTTGCGGGGCATTAGCGCCACATACTCGCACGAGTGTGTGTCTGTTTGGCGGTCCCTGGATCGGGCCCCCTTTCTGGTCGTGTCCTTGCCTTTTGTTTCTACGAGTGAGTATCCGTTAAGTTTAGTATTTGTATTTTATGGTTATGCTCGCCTATTGGAAGCCATAAAAATGGGCAAAAGAAACTAGAACGGAATGGAATGGAATGGAATGGAGAGATTGTCCCACGCTGTTGGCTGTTGGCTTTTGTCAGGGCAATTTACATTTCATTTTCGTTTAGTTTGTTCGGCGACAAATTAAGCTCAGTGGGTGGTCGGGTTGCTGGGTGGCTGGGTTGCTGGGGTGAGCGTTATTAATCCCACAGTCGATTCATATTCAATTGAAGCCCTTTTCCCCAATCGTTTGCTCATTTGCCTTTGGCCCGGATTTTCGCACTTCCCTCCTTCTATCACAGAGAGAGAGAGAGGCTGTGGGGACTTTCCCGGGGGTTCGTCTAACTCTTGGGGACTCTGCGATTCTGCTCGAACTCATTTATTCACACACTCCCCGTCCCCGTCTGCGTGCCCGTCTCTCGTTGAGTGGCTCAAGTGGCACTTGAAGCAAAAAAGGCGAATCGAAATGAAATGAGAGTGGATCAGAATGGTGGGGTCGAACCAGGGCAGGGGCTGTGTGGCGTCCACTTAACGGAGACGGGGCGACAGTGACACATGCGACTAGAACCCCTCTACGACACAATTTTTGGCCATTTCCAGCTGCCCCAGCCCTCCCCCTCAGTCTCATGACCCTATCTGAACGAAGGCCAGCCCTGCCAAAGAATTCCGCTTGATTATTCCAATATACACATATATAGTATATGTAAAGTATATAGACATTCGACTGATTCGATTAGTCCGGACTCCGGGCGAAATGTGAGAGCATAAAAAATAATGAAAGAAGGAGTAAGAGGGGGAGTGCGTGGATGACGTTCCATCTGCCTTACCGATGACTTCAGCAGAAATATGATGGGGGGACTCAGACTGCGGGGGACTGTCTAGGCCAATTTTTGTATGAGGATTGTTCAGGATTCCCCATCAGCAATTCTTTTCGGTCAAGTGCCTGATGAGCCGCTTAAAGGCTTACTTTTTGTGGCTCAAAATAGGTCGAAAAGGTATGTCTGCCAGCTTTTTCCTCAGTTTAAGAATCGAAGTAATTATGAACATTATTTTTAGAAATTTTTCTTTATTTTGCGAGCTGTCTCTCGCTCTCTCCCAGTGTGGCTTAGCAGGAACAGCCATCGCGTGTGCTTTACCTCTAGAATTGAGTGTGAACAACGAATCCGTACACAGAGATAGACTTTGTAGTACTAGGGGAAGCTACTCGACTTCGGGCTAGCATTAATCAGAACGTTCAAGGGTTGCTCAAGGGCTTCTGCCCTGGCTCCTAAGGTTTCTAAGACAAAATTCTTGTTTTCCTTGCACTTTTGTGCAGTCAGGAGACTTCCTTCTCCTCTCAAGCGGTTAAAGAAGTCTCTCGAGGGATTTCCGTGCTGAGTAAAGAATTTATTTTCCAAACGAAAGTAAACAAAGCTTAAACAGCTGATGGCATAGTCGAAAAAGTCCTGTGTTTGGCCTGGAGTAAACCGAATTGATCGAGTGGTCAACTAACTAACCAGCACCTCAGCCCGAGGTCGAAAAACTGGCCCTAGGTGCTGGATGGACACTGATGTAGTGATTGTCAAATTGTAAGGGCCCGAGGGTTCTTTTGAACAGTTTCCTGTTTATTTGTATACCCAATTGCATTTTGTCACTTTCGTCAGTCGCAAATATTTTGTTAAATATATTGAAAGCAGCCATGAAAATGTCCTCTTTCAATAGACCCCTCCCCCACCCCCTGCTCCAACCCCCATCCACGAAATGGGTAAAGTGTTTGAGGAGGGGGTGGGCGTTACGACGATACAAGAAGGGAGGTGCGGCAGGGTCTAAAAGCGATATCTATAGGAGCAACTTCCAAGTGAGCAAACAGAGCCAGAGCAATTTTAATAAAGTCCGGGCAAGGAGCCAGAAGCTGGATGGAGGGAGGGGCGGGGGGGAACGTGACGCTGACTGGCATAAAACTTTTGGGTGGGAATATGCATATATTCGAGTGGGTGTCCGAGTATGTGTGTGTGTGGCAGCTGCCACGCCCCTGCATTGTAGCTGCCTCAATCATGTGGCATTCATTATATTGTCCTGCTACTGCTCTGGCACCGTCTCCGGCTCGCCTTATATTTTCCGTGCTCGTACGTGTCCTCATATTTCACACAGCTGCCACATTTTATTCCAACAATAAGGAATGAGAACAGCTCCAAAAAGCGAATCCATGAATACCCTGCTGGCACATCTAGTGCCTGCTTTTCCTAGACAAAAGTATGCTTTTCCCTGGAAATGGAAAACGCACCTAATAAGTTGGCGGCTGAGCGCTTTCAAGGATCCCTAATGCTCAGCATCAGCAAGGGTATAATATGTCCTCCCAAATAGGACATGTATGCCTGTGTCCTGCGTCCTGCGTCCCGTGTCCAAGTGGAAAGTGCACATCATCCTGGTGGTGGTGGTGCCGTGTACACGCATCTTTTTCGGTAACATTTTAGCAAGTTTTCCGGATATTTGTTCTAGGCCATAGGAAACTTATCCCATCTCGTTTCGTTGCGTTTCGTTTTGTTTTGTTTTGTTTGAGTGGCTCTTGGGGCCAACGAATGGTGTGTGCGGCGGTGATCAAAGGGGTTACATTATGAATTTGCCGCCTAATTGAAGTAACTACCCACCAGCCACACCCACGGTGACGCCCACCGACACGCCCATGGCGCACATGGCAAATTGCCATTTCATTTGCATCTGTTGATGGCATTTTGCGGTTGCATCCAACAACTATGTTGCCTTCTCATCCTCTGAGTCGCCCGTCGTCTATTCTAATGAGCTTCACAAGCGTTGCCATGGCCACAAAATGTGCCCGACTGCTGGGGCCGGCCAAGATTGTTGCCACCCAACCGCCCACCCACGCAGCCGGCACCACAACAACAGTTAATTGTGGCTTAGTTGCGCTTAATTCTCTTTCAATCTTTTGAGTTGGCAACACTTGAAGCACTCTCTCTCTCGCTGCCATACCCAAAACAGCCAGCCACTCTCCCACTGAGTGCTGCAAAAGCCTTTTCGCATTTTATAACAATATTTTTGTTATTTGTTATTATTATTGCACCGTTTTAATGGGCATAACCACAACCACAGCGCACTCACATGACTGCCGACTGCCGACTGCCGACTGCTTGCTTTTCTTGGAAGCAAAAACTATTACCAGCTTCTGGCTGAAGAGTTTTCAATCATTTTCCACGAATGGTTCCACTCGAAGACAACTCGAAGACAGCCAATTATCTGTATAAGTTCTCTGAATATACTCAAAGCAAATGATTATACCCCCCTCTCAGAACAAGGCTGTAAATTATAAGGTAGTATATTCCCCTTTTTAAGTGCTCTATATATATATTTTTAGCATACAGACATACCCACATACAGGTGCCTCTTTTATTTGTTCCTCTTGTTCAATCGAAAAGGTCTCTGAAATTTTAAATTTATTTAGAACAAATTCGATCGTATCGCGATGCATTTAAAATGGATAAGCATTGGGGCTTGATGAAATATTTGATATAATAACAGCACCAAAAATAACATATTCACATCTAATCCTTAAAGAAAATACCTTAAAATAATTCGATTATTAGATAAGACCATATAGACACTGCTAGATACATGGGGAGGAATGCATCGATGGTTTTCATGGTGTGGGAAAGAACTCCCACAAACTCTTCAAAGAATTGGCTGAAGATAATAAATAAATATAAGCATAAGGTCGCTTTCGTTAATTTTCTTGTTGTTTTCCATAATTTTGAGGGCTTTTCTGGTCATCAAACCCACAAATCAGACTCCATTCCTATGACCTGTGTCTGCCAGAGAGTGCCTTTTCTGCGTCCAAAAGGCTATCAGTAACGTTTGCTTATGCCTCAGAACTAATAGGTTAAATGTGGCTTAAGAAATGTCTATATCTGGCCAATCGAGCCTGAGGAATCTCCTGGGAAATATAATGCATAGAGACTCCCAATCACATACCCTTTGGGCAATCTACGCCATGTTCAATAATCTATTTAGATATTTCGTTTATTAGTTTCTTTATGTTCATTTGAGAAATTTAAAACAGATCCAAAGATCCAAGGGATATCGGACCAAACTGCATTCACAAACAGCGCAGATGATGGGCTGTCATAACTGTCAATAAAACCATAAGCAATAAACAACATAAACCATAAGACAAGAAGAAAAAACCATGTACTTGGGGCCAAAGAGAATCATAAAAAGACAAACAAAGACCGAGTACAAAAGCAGAGAAATTTGAATGGGGGGACAAAGACAAGAACAAGGCCGAGAACAGGAAGAAGAATGGAGATAAGCCGAGGGGAGGGCCAGAGTTTTATGCCGAATATCCCGAATAATACTCGTAAAAAAGAACAATATCTAATATAAAATTTGCTAGTTAATTAAGAATCCAAAGGATCCTTCAACTGTTGCAATTCTCAGGATAATGTGTCGCAAAGAAGGAGAAAGAGTACGAGGTTTCCCTCTACAGGGTATCCACTGTGTGTCTTTACTTTTGAACTAGTCTTTGCCTATAATAGGAGGCCTAATTCAGGCCTACCGTTCTGCTCTACTATTGAATTTTTCACATTTATTCGAGTATGTTTTCAGTGCTAGCATATTTTATGGATCTATTAGACCCCAGCAATTTTCCAAACTTATTTTCATTCAATTTGATTCATAATGGTCGGCAACCAGGGCCCATTATTCATTCAGAGTCCCATAATTGGGGCCCTTCGGCACCGCCCTCTGCACCCTACCCCCTGGCCCCGTTCGGCCACTGCGGTTGGTGGGGTTTTTAGGAAAGCCATCAACTCTGATTGGCGCTTGTTCCCTGCAATTAAATGGTTATTAATTTTCCACCGAATTGGCAATTCATCAGCGATCTAGTAAAGCTCTCAAAAATCCCTAATTTATTCATAATTTTTGAAAATTGTTTGATGTTTGATTACAGATTGCGGGCTGCCTTCAACCCAATCGGGGAGCGATTGGAGCTCTTAATTGGAATTTCACATTCGAGACTCAGAGGTAAGCAGCAAACTAAACTCATTTCCCAGTTCAAGCCATCAGATAAATTTCCATTTCCATTGTTACTTCAGACAAGAGAACGATGGCGGCCTTCGTCACAGGTTTCTGAGATTAACAGTGGGTGGGGGTTTGGGAAAATTCCTGCAGGCTTTTTACGAGTATGGCGGCCCCCTTCGGAAAGGTGTAAAACTTTGAACATGAAATGACATGCCGATTAAATTAATGTGCCCCCGGCAGGGGGAGGGGGGTGGGGATGGTGCGAGTAGGCCCCGTACAACTGACACCATTCCGTCTTGGCTAATAAAGCGACAATGGGGGCCCATGAAAAATATCATAAAAGTTCGCAAACTTTAATCCCTCTCAAGCTTGTTGTAACTGTACCTCGAAGCATGGGGCAGGGGCAGGGGCAGGGGCAGGGGATTGGCCAAAGGGGCCATTGACACCTGCGACCTGGCAGCGACGGCGACATCGAGTGAGAGTGAAAAACAGACGCCGCATGGTGGCATCATTAGCCGGCGGGGCGGCACAGGACACCATGTGCACCATATAATCACAATAAATGACAATGGCCAATCCAGACCCTACTCACACACATATCCCCCCCCATGCCCCCTATCTGCCCCCCCCCCTCGCATTGCATGGCTGCCGCCTTCAGCGCAGACCCAAGTGTAAGCAGATATTTCTATTTAATCATGCTCCAATGGCGTTGACCCACCCACGAAGGGGTCAAGGTCAAAGGGGGGTGCTGAGATTGAATGGAAATTAAGGGCAAATCGCCTGGGGGGGGCAGCTATTAAAGGGCTAAAAATCGTGACTAAGAAGACAAGATTTGATCGATTTATAACTAGAATCATTTATCAATCAAGTTTGACAAATGCGAAATGGGCAAATTCCCACGAAAAACCCCTCAAAGAGAAATATCAGAGCCAACTACCATGCGCCGCCAGCCACAAAAATGGCAATCAACATAGGTATTGAATATATAAAATGGTATCCGAAAAGCACTCAATCCCATCTCAGAGGGGAGTCAACAAATTCCCACAATTTTCAGTGGTTGTTTGACGCTCGGTTTTTCATATTTTCCCACTGAATGCGGCAGAGGAACACGCCAAAAATCGTACAAATAGTGGAGTGTAGTGGCAACAGCAGCAGGAGGAACTACCACACTGTTGCCACATTAATGTCAGCATTAAAGTCGAAATTACATTCGCATTCACCGCAAAAACCCGCACAAACAGACAGAATTTCAAAATAAATTTAAACAATTAAATAACTATAAAGTTGGGGAAAATAAAGTGCAGGTTTCTGTAACTCGAGCTCTTGATCCCATGCAGAACACAGGCATAATACAAGCATAATCAAATATTATGTTGCCACCACGAGCACCATGTAAGAGTCCTGGAACATACGTCCACTCATTACTGCATACATTGTTGGGGTCTTGTAGGTAGTCAACTTTGTAGCCGCAACAAAGCAACAAATAAAGCTGCAGAACGTATTTAGAGAAGCGGAGTCTCTCGAGGTTACACCCGCGTCCATCCATCTGCACTTACACCTACACCGTGTCCAGGCACACAATAAATCCAATGGCCCATCCAGGCCGGAGCTTGTCAGTCTCGGATTACAGGATAGAAATAGAACAGACGGGGGCGGGGAATAAATGCAGAAAGATGAGCAGAGCAGAGCAGAGCAGGGCACAGCACAGCACAGCACAGCACAGCACAGATATTTATAGGTGAGCAAGGACGAAGGGCAGCGGCCAAAGTTCAAATGATATGCGGACGGCATGGCATGCTCCAAAGCTGCTTGTTCTGGCACTCGGCACGATTACGCTTTCTAATGCGATTACAGTGAATTTAAGCTGCTTGTTTGGACACGAGGCTATGCATTTCAAAGTGACCACCATGTGGCACGGGGGGCTACGCGGCGGAGCCCTGCCACACCCAGCTGAATCTGCTAGATAAGCAAATCTGAATCAATCGACATACCTCGCCGATATGCCACTCAAAGAAGAAGACCCTTGCTTTCGGTCATCTGAAGGGGGGATCTCTGTGGCTTCTGCCCCGCCGAGCACTCCTTAGTCCCCCCGACTTTCTGCACAGATTTGTCCACCCTGCATAATTCCGCGGATACAAAAATAAACTAAGCGGAGGCGGACACTGCCACTGTTTTGTGTTCGCAGAAATTCCATGCTGTCGTGTCGACATTTGCGCTTAATTAAAAACTCAATTCCGGGCACACCAGTCTATATCGCGTATATACATTCCTCAAGAGTGGGAGTGGGAGGGGGAGGGGGAGGGGGCAGGGCTGAGGGGTTTATGGAATTTGTATATAGCTGCGTTGCTTGAATTCCCCAATCAAAACCAAAAACGTTCTCTCTCTGGATTTCAGATAAAAGAATTTTCGCCCAAAACCAAAATAAACTTGAGCACCAAAAGGGACGGACCCCAGCCCCACCAGTGGGGTGTGGCTGTGTCCTCCCAGGAGGTGGATGCTACGAGTGTAACAACAGCTGTTGCAGCTACGAAAACGAGCACGAGTACGGTCACGAGTCCTTCCTGTCTTGCCGTTGACCATTTTCACGTTCGTTTGTTATTATTATTTAATGAAAGCGCATGAAAAATTAAATAAAAATGCTTGGCAATGGATGGAAGCGAAGTGGCGGCAGGAGGTAGGCTGCGGAATGGGACTAACGGAAAACCATTAGCAGGGAGAGGATATGTAAAGAGTTGGCGCTTGGGCGGACAGGAAGAGGAGGTAAACATTTAGTTCCTGCTTTTAAATATGCAAATGGATACTCGAAACTATTTTATTATTCACACGAGACAAGCGCCTACACAGGACCCAAACATTCCATCCCGAGCGCCCGCCCACTTCCTGGAAGACAAGTTTGCCCTGCTCTTCGCCTTCTTCTGGCCCACCCTCGCCCAGGCTCTTTAGTGTTATGTGCTGTTTACGATGCCATAAAAAAAACCCCTCAGCGACGATAGGAATGGCAAAGAAAAGTGGGTGGAAATCCTAAGGCGAAACCAAGGCATTGAATACCCTACACTTTGGAAATGTATGGCATGGACTCAGTTTGTCTGAAGTATAAGTAGATGGTTCGATAGTCCCCTTGCCAGGGGCTAGACCCCGAAGTACCCATCAACCTGGCGCAGGCCAAGGATCTTGCCAGGGAAGTACTAAACCGGCAATCTGATGCCAGTGCAGTGATGGCTTCTACAACTATACTCTTTATGGGATGTCCGATTTGAAGAGGCAAAGCTAATCGATAAAATATAGCAAAGGGCAGACAGCAGGCCAAGGGGATATCCACAACTACTCCAAAGTCCAAAGACATACCACTTAGACGAGAGATCATATTGATATATCCGATCGTTGAGTTCTTTGAATGGCCTACCTATCAAAGGGCATCTTATTTGATAATGTCGGATTTTCGTTGATTCATTCGCGATTATTGAAGAGCCTTGCTGCAATCGGTGGTGGTCCCCATAGCCGTTCTGGCTCTGATATTTCCAAGCGAAGGCACCACAAAGGCGACGAACTACTTCCAATTGTAGATGCAGATCCTGGAAAAAACGTCGCTAATAAGCCCATGTTAGATCATTGAAAAACCACCTAATAAATGGATAAATACAGATATGTTGCTCAATTCTCTTTTACATGGATTTCTCACACATCATTGCACATGACGTGCCCCAGAGAAGATTGAGAGCGACTTACCAACCCACAATCCAATCGCATCTCAAATAAAACATAACCGAAAACAGATTTCCCGCTTTTAAATGTTTACCCAAAAGAGAGGGCGTCTGACATTGAATAGAGGAAAGGACCTGGCACCGGTCAGGGCCGGGGTTCTTTGAACAACAAAAAATCGCCTTAACCCGCACACAGACAGACGGACGGGCGGGCGGACGAACGGACGGATGGACAGATGGAAAATATGCAGACAGACACTCGAACAAGGAACATTATCGACATGAAGCTCCCCCATGTCTGACCAATAAGCGGCCTACGGCACAGCACAAAGAAACAGAAACTGAATCAGACCCGTACCCAGACACAGACACAGACACGGACACGGACTAAGACCCGGTACCGTAAACGAACCCGGCTCAAATCATGTCAACTTAGGCCACTACGACATGGGTATATGTGCGGGGGGGAGGGGAGAGTTGGGCGCCTGCATGTTGTATGGGCATACCCTTTCAGAGGTTATTCCATTGCTGGCAAGTGGCTCGGCTCTATCACTCAATAATTACAAGGCTTGGCTCATGATAGTCCATTAAGCCGAGCACTCAAATGTCTAATTGAAATGGTAAAGGGTTGTCTCAAGATCGGGACAACAGGGTCCTGCAAGGGTGCTTAGATCTTCGGTAGCTGATTTGTGTTCTTTCTCCTTGTTTTGCAATCCTTGCTCCCCTTTTGCCCGCCTGCCAGCACACATCTATTTGCACAGGAAACGGAAAACGGAAACTGTTCTGTCCCATGCCGTCCGGTCTGTCCAGGGGGCGGGGGCTGCTGTAGGACCTGGGGGTCCTGGGGTCTGTGCCTGGACATTTGTGTCCTACTTGTGTCGCATTCGAGAAACGGAAATTATTTGCCTTCTTATTTGCCTGGTCAAAGCTCGCGGAATCTCTTTGAAATTCGCATTTTCCATTTCCCCTTTTTTCCCCCATGCAGATTTTCTTTTCAATCATTCCCCCTCCCCCCCTTCCTTAGCTATTTCCACTCTCTTCTCGAATACAATTTTCATTCATATATTATTTAAGTTTCGTTCTCTTTTCACGGCTGTTTATGGTAAATAGATAAATATGTTCAAGGCCATTCGTCCCTTCCCCCCCCCCCCCCCCCCCCCCCACCTGAAATGAAATGGAAATATTCGAGCAAATGATTAATTTGAAGTTTATTGAAATTTATGTACATCTACTCATAGTTCTTTTTTTGTGGCAGACGAGGAGGCATCATCATCTTGTCTGTCTACCATCAGTTTTGAACTCAGAGGTAAGGGAAGGACTTCATTGATGAATCATTCAAAATGTCGACTACAGAATTTTCTTACTTTTTCCCTTTTAAAGGGAAATGTGACCCAATCGTTTGTGTGGTTTCGTGCCAGTAGTTGCTCAACTTTAACAAACAAACAAACAAAAATCAAAGTAAATAAACGTTTCGGAAACTCTTCGTATGGTGGGTGGTGGGGGGGAGGGGGGAGTATCCCCACCAGCCTCCGATTTCGTTTGGTTCTTTTTATTGATGACACAAATGGGTCATTGGTTTCATGCGCCTCTCGCTCCGTGTTATCTCACAGAACTTTTTCGTTCCGAGCGGAATGGTTTTTTGTGGCCGGCCATTGCTGTTGGTCATTGCAAGGCCATAATGATAACGTGTCCTGTGACCCACACATCGACACTCAGGGGCCCCCCTCTCGGGGAGTCGGAAGTGGAAACAAGGGGAGAAAAAAATTAAACATTAAATGCGCAAGCCAAGAAAAGTCGGAAATAAGATAGGGCCAAAGAAGGCAACAGCAAATAAAACCACAAATCCAATTGATCTATAAAAAAAATACACAAAAATACGAGTACATATAAAGATGTAATGCACACACATACATGTATATATATTGTATGGATGGATGGCATTTGGCTGCCGCCGCCTTTCGTGGCTTATTAAAAAGCTTTCAGCCGAACCCCAAAAACAAAAGAAAGCCAAACGTTGTCGGATGTCGATGATGGTTGAAGGTGGCAGGCGAAAGGCGAAAGGCGAAAGGTTGAAGGTGGATGTGGCTCTGAATGCTTGTTCTCCTGTAATTTTCCAATGAAAGGAAGTGTGAAATTGTGCCGTTATTCATTACATATATAATCTGTACATGTACTACATGTATATATATATATAAATGTATACTTATGTATATAGTATATACACATACATCCATAGAGCTGGCCTAGTCTGCGAACGCGGCTCGTTTCTGGTTCTCGTCTCGGCTTACCTCGCTTCGGTTATTGTAAAATTGAAATTGAAAACAAACACACAGCCCAACAAAGCCTCCACCCCCTCTTCGCCTCTCCCCACTCTCACACGGCACAGTGGCTGAAAATACTTTGATATTTTGCTGTACATTTTTCTATGAATTTATTTCATATTATTTTTTGAACACTTTTAGATCCTTTGCAGAATACAATATTGAATCATTAGAAATATATGTGGCAGGTACTGTGAAAGCCTCTAAATGGAATCTTTTTTCTATATCTAATATAATATTTGTTATGCAGACGTAGGAAAAGATAGTTACAATACCCCTGTAATGTATTGGAACATCTCTAAATATATAGAATATTTTGAACAAAAAAAATATATGTCTATTCTTCATAAAGATTCTGCTGAATGGTTCTTTATTCTGAATCAAAGGTCCCTTAAGCCAATAATACATAGTGCCTGCAAGAATTGAATGGAACCCCTGTACTCCTCGATTGAGGGGTTCTACCAGACACCATTTAAAGGAACTGAAATGGAAGAATCGAATGGCAGCCATACGACTGATCGATCAAATACCAAGTAATTGTGTGAAAAGCTGGAATGGCTCTAAGGAAAGTACAATCAAAAGATCAAATCGGTTGACCATATATATCCCATAGAAATCGAAAAATACAAATTTCATTTGCGAGTGCTACAGAAGGTTTTTTCTGTAATATTTTTATTTTTTTTTACCACTGTGCTGGGGGCAACACTGAACCGAAAAGACAGATGAGCCTGAGAGGTACCGACCGATACTGAAGAGTGTGGCTTTTGGAGAGGGGGGGGGGGGGGGGGGCAGGATACGCATTGTTCCCGGGGTTGCCAAGAGAAGAACGCCCCTGGCCGACTTTTGACTTGTGTTTTTACAGCTGCTCTCTGTGTGAGTGTGTGTGTGTGTCCCCTACTTCTCCACACACTAGCTGGCCTCGCTGCCCATCCCTCTCCCCCACCGCCCTTGTCCGCAATGGCCGCTCTTCTAGCGTGCTGGAAAATTTATGTGCGTTGACAAGTTGAGAGCACGAGGCCCACGGAACTGAGGTGAGAAGGCACTCAGCTGGAGGCAGCCAGCCCCTGCTGTGCGCCTCCACTCCCTGTTGGGCCTAATCACGTAGCAGAAGTGTGCCACACCCCATGGAGCCTCACAAGCACACTCACACACGCACATCGAAAGCGCAGCCACAGCGCAAGGACAATCAGAATCTGCTGAAAAGGGAACTGGGACTTGGCAAATAGTTTTCGGTTTCATATTTCACATATTTTCAAGTTCAAATCAAGCTACATGGCAAACGAGGGTCGCAGGGCGAACTCCCAGGGGAGTTGCAAGGCAACAGAGCGAGGGAGAGAGGAGAGAGAGATAATAATATCAAATGAGATTGGAAATTTCGAGGGAAAGTTGTGCAAACCGAAAAGTTGTCGGCACTTTGACCTACTTCAGCATGTAATCATAAGTGAAATCGACTTGATTGCAGATTACCTATTTTAGCACACTTTTAGCCACTCTTTTGCCACTATCTCCATTTCCATCTCGGTCTAAGCTTGTGAACTACGAACAAGTCGTATGTACCCCATTGCGTATGCTTAATATTAATATGCATGGAGCTGAAAAGTTTTTAAAGCTGCTAAATGCTGATAACACGACAGCCGCATGGGAGGAGCGTGGTCTGGGTGGGGGGGGCGTAAGCCAAAACTTTTCCATTTCGTGGGCGACATCAATGTGGCCACAAAACTGTTGTGGCGCCAGAGTCAAAGACCTCCAAGAAAAAAGAAAACCCCAGACCAAAAACCAGAAATTGCATTGCAAGAATATGAAACGTCTGAAGGAAAAGCAAAAGGACCATCATGGGTGGAGCAGAACAGAGAAATCCACAGGGGACGAAAAGGATATGGCGGATAAGGCAGGAAGCAGGAAGCTGGCCGAAGGATGGACCACAAAGAAGGCTGCTACGAACATACACCTACAGCCGCCTACAGAAACCACTCTGGCTGTACTTGCCAAAGACTTTGGTCATTTCTCGTTTAGTTGCCATTTGATTTGCAGCAAACATTCAAGTGGGCAGGCACTAGAAAAAAAAAATAACAAATAAAAAGCGAATAGCTGGCACTTCGACTCTGGGATACCCTACCCAAGAGATATGGCACTGTGCTGCTACTATATGGATTTTTGCCCGACTTATGTCGTAAATATATCTGCGAATCATCAGCCTCCATATAAACCTCTTCTCTCTTAAATTCCATACGCTCTCGTACCTACCAAAGTGCCCTTTATAAAGCGAACTTTTCCAATATATACCCCCACAATGGATGACCCGCACACACCGCAGACTTTCCTACTACCCTCCTACCCTTCTGCCTTGTGCCTTGTGCCCCCGCAACCGTCAACAGGTAACCGCAAAACTGTCAGTAGCCATAAAACTTTTGTAGCCCCCCCCCCCGTTCACCCACGCCATTTGGACATTTCCGCCCCCACTTAGTTGTCGTATAAAGTTTTTTCGTGTTGTTCCCCATCGCCCCCGTTCGCAATTGATTGAGTGTTTAGAGCGCCATCTAGCGTTTAACTCAAAGTCAATAGCCGATGGTCGGGACGGTCCAACTTCGATGTGGGCGAATTTCTGCTGATTCTCTATTTTGTGTGTGTGTTTTTTCTTTCGTTTGGATTTCATTTCGTTTTGGCGTTTTCTTGTTTTTCTCAGTTTGGCTGACAGATGGCACAAAAATAAAATGGAATGGATTCGAATCGAATCGAATTGAGTGCAGGAGACGTCGATAATCGAATGATTACGTCGATGACAGCAGACACGTTTTAGATCAAAAACCAGTCACTGCTCTTATAGTCTCTGAGATCTAGGCGCTCATCAAAACGGATGAGCAGGCAGGTAGACTGGACGCTGCTGATGTTGAAGCCGATCAGGAATATACTATATACTTTATTGGGTCTAAAACACATCTACACAAAACTGTGAGCACTTGAGCACTCTACTTCTATAGTCTATAATGTATATCTTTTGAAACCCTTATGAACTCTTAAGCTTAAGCCAATTGCAAAAATTAAGGAAAATAATTGATGGACAATTCAATCTCTCAAACTTTAAATACATTTCTTAGAATTTTTGCCTGCTAAGGTATGGGCATTTGCCCAGCTCTAACTGAAAAATAAGCTGCATACATTTTTCTTTGAAATTACTCACAAATTTGTGAAAAATGTTTAAATCATTCGGACGGCTGGTGCCTTCACCTGCCCCTCAGGAGAATGAATACTCTGGGGGGAAAGATTAGAGAATTCATTGGGCCTTGAGCAATCTGTGCTGTGATGGAATTTTATAATCAAAACTCTTTGCACGTTTTCGCCTTTTGGACACACATTTCGACTTTGCCGTCGCCTCGCCTTCTCTCTCGCCTTTTTTCCCTTTTTTTTTTCGGTCGCCCTGATCTTTGCTTTTCGTGGTCCATTGTTTGGCCTGAAGCAATGCAGAGGAGCAAGAGAAGCAGGGAGAAAAAGCAGGGAGGGAAAGCCAAATTAAAATGCAAGCCGAAACCTAAGCTGCATGGGATGCCATGCAGGACATGCCTGGCAAATGCCAGACGGCAGAAGAAAAAAAAAAAAGAAAAGCAGGGAGACAGACAGCTAGACAGGACACTCCATGGGAGAATTGAGATGGCGATGACGCAGTTGTTGAACAGGCGGCAGCCAGAGCAGTCAGCATACAAAATCAAACAAGTTTTCGATTGCACTTTGAAATGCATTAAAACAGGCCACGAAAGCCCCACACTTTTATTGACCGATGCAGATACTCGTACGAGGAGTGCCCCATTGCCCAGTGGCGTAAGGCCTTTCCTTATACGAACCAGTCCAGTCAGCGAAAGAGCTCAAAATTGATTCGGTAAATGGCAAGCACACAAACTCGTACGGGTTTGGGTAGAAGCCCCTACTAGTAGTTTGTACACATAAAATGTGGGCAAATATTTTTGGATAAACATTGATTTGAAACGAATTTGATTTGAAACTATCGCCGCGACACATCCAAACAATCCCAAAGCGGGGCTTGATTTAATTCAATGATAATTCACACGAAATATCGCCTGTATAGAATATTAAACATACGGCCACAAATATGTATGTGTTTTGATTAAATTTTCCCTCAAGCTAAGTGCCACTCGAAATGAAGCTGAAAATATTCAACAATAAAGCATTTTTCAACTTAAAACCTCCATCGAATTGGCAGAATCTTGGCGTTCGTGGCGTTCGTTTAACCGAAATGCATCCAATTGAAATGCAGCCCAGACAGCAAGCTCTCGTTATGGCCCCTCCGCCACTCAATATGAATAAGCCCAATGAAAAGGGCAGGGAGAAGATTGCCGGCCCGCCTTTGGCTGACCAAGCGATAAGTGCAAGAACGAAAAATCTCTGAAAATCAAGTCTCCACCCGCAGCTCCCGGGCGCTCTTCCATAACCATTCATCCTTCCACACACGCACGACTGAGCACACACGATGGCCAGCCACGGGACCGTCCACCATCCACCATCCACCAGAATGAGGGCAACTCTAACAGAAACTTTGATTTCTGTCCGCGCCGCCAGCTACTGCTCCCCCACTCCTCCGATCACGATCCTTTTGCGAACAACAACTTTTCGGGTGGTGTTGGCCAGTGAAAGTGACTTTTTCTCGAGGCCTTGGCCTGGACGCTGGGGACACGGGGACACGTACCCATCGTGGCCAACTTTTTGGACAGCATCAAGTGCTTAACTTGGCTGATACAAGCAACAACCCGTCTGCGCCACAGTTTCAACTTCTGTTGATTGAACAGAGCTAGACAGAGCCACAGTGTGGATTGCTTGTGGCTGGGCAATGGCCAAGGCGTTCTCAGTGCCTACAATGGGTGTTTTACATTGCTTATTCCATATTACTTGTAATCCTTGACGCCACTTCTTTTCCTCCACTAAAGCCGTGTTTTCTTCTAAGAATACTCATATATGTATGTACATCTAAATCTGCTTGCATCTTTGATTTTTACCCAAAAACTTTACCTCTTCTCAGTGTCCTGCCTAACCAAGCCGCCCCCAAGTTTTGCTCCATTAAAACATCAAGTCATCAAGTTGATCCTTAATTGCTGACGTGTCGTTTAAGGCGAACACTCCGAACAGACGTCATATTCTTACAAATATCTGTCACTTTTACTCGTGCCCCGGAGAGACCCGGCGATAGATGGACACCAAGTTAACAGCTTCAACGACTCTTTATCATAACAATTAGGTAAAGTGCTTTGCAAATTTGTACACTTTAATGGGGGCTATCGCCCATGGTGGCTCTTGGCTGTTGGCTGTTGGCTGTTGGCTCTTGGCTGTTAGCTGTTAGCTCATATGGCTGCCATTATGATGGACTGGCTCGATGGACTGTGGAGGATGAGCTTTGTTTAGTTGGGGTTTGTGCTGCGCTTTAACCAATTAGGAAATTACTTGTGTAAAGTGTTTGCCACAAAACAGGCAGAACGGGAGCAGAACAGCAAAACAAATACAAATACGAACTTTTGCCCGTTTCCACTGGAAGGGAAAATCACACAACAAAGCAGAGGGGGGAGGGTGCCTCGAGCTTAAAGTTTAGCCATTTCTGGCAGCGATCATTAGACATGTTGGGTCCTCGGACCTCCCCAGGACCCTCGACGTTCAGTAACTGGCTAAAATCAATAAAAGCGCTTCAAACTTTTCAAACAGAGAAAAACCAAAACGAATACTTAAACTATCCTCAACCCCAGCCATCACCAGTATGAGAGAGAAAAAGCGATTTGTGGCAGCTTCAAATAATGGCAATAATTTGCAAAAATTCTGTATATGTGGCTTAAACAAATGGAATAATCAGAACCCAAATAAAACTTTTAAAAATGCCTTAAAATTCTCTCACAAGATCTTTCTCTATCCCAAACAATTTTAGTTTTTCAGTGAATTAATTTTCAAAAAGGCAAAAACTTTCGACTAACTGTAATTAAAAGCAAATTTCGTAAACATATCCTTACTGTCTTGCCCCATCTGGGTCTGGCTTTCGGGATTTCGGGCGGTGGTGGGGCACAACTTTTTAATCAAATATGTGTCAACGCGGATTTATGAAACTAATTGACTTTAAAGGCGACTACTGCTGCCGCACCTACCCGGCGCTCTGTGCCGCCACTGTTCCTGCCACAAAACCAAGCCGAGACCTTGCACCCGACACTGCTCCTGCTCGACTAGAGAGAATTAATTAAAAAACTTAATCCGCTTTGGTTATGGCAACAAATTGCCAAACGGTCGACTCTCGACGGTCGTCAGCCAGTCAGCCAGTCAGCCCGTCGGTTGCTGGTTTCCTTCGTCGGTTGATTGGGTTTTGATTTAGGTTTTCCATTTTCCATCTTTGCCTGATTTTAAAATGGCCTTGAAATGTGGAGAGCTGGCCCACCTTTCCGGCGATTAATTGGCAGAAAAAATATGTACTCCTTCCATCAATCACAGAACGATGTATTTCAGATTTTTAATTGCTAATTGCTAAAAAAAAAAAAAGGTGAAACTTTTCATTTGGGATGGTTTGGTCCATCAACTGTCGACAGCAGATCCAGATAATTCGGCTGGTTCAGCCAATCAATCAATAAATGAGGGAAACCCAAACAAAATTTGATTTATAAATGAGGAAATGTAAATATTTTCAACCAGAATTGTGATTGTTCTTGTGATTTTATAGAATTTATTCACATTTTAATGAATTTACCTATGACACTCTCTCATTTCACCTATCAATGGCCGGGACTTTAATTTGTAATTACATTTTTGTGGCTTTTTGCGTTGAGTTGTCCATTTCGGAGGCAATTTGTTTGAAGGACCCTGTGGACAGTCGACTGGCAAATGGAAAATAAAGCGTCATTCAAATGTGCAGTTTGTGTGGGACGGATGGATGGATGGATGGATGGATGGGTTCCGCTTCCAATTAAATACGACCCATAATATCAATATTAAGCATCCGCCATGATGGCCCATCCACCTACACCGCTGTGGTGTCCTTTGTGTGTGCTCTCCTGGTTTGCCTGTTTGTCTCTGCCAGCTATGCAAATATTTCAATGGCATATTCATTTTGTACAAAGGCAAAAGGCAAGAGGCAAAAGGCGTTGCTCTGCGCTGCATTCGCTCTTATGGCTGTGGGAGGAGGACAGATGCGGAATGTGTCGGCTACATGCACTCGAATGGGGAGACTTCCGTGCACAATCACTGGCTTCTGGTTGCTCAGTTGATCAGCGAGAAATAATCGATTTATGGCATTGATTCTTCAGCAACTAATTGGACAATTACTCGTACAATTTGAAGGCAGCGCACGCTCGCAGCATTTATAAAAATTATCATTCATTTCCCTTTTTCCAGTGTAGTGCAATGGAAATTTTACAAGATTCATGCTCATTGTGTTACATTCGTGCGCTGTGTTCCACAAACTTGTTTCCCATCCAAACCGTTTTAGTCGATATTCCGCTGGGAATATTCCCATGCTATAATCAAAGGGTTTCATGCATGTTCTCTATTGCATCCAGTTAGCATTCCACTCTCAAATGGACTAACCACATTTGCCATCAGCAAACAACCGCATTCATACTCACTCGTACTCCCACAATTACCCACGCACACACACACACACACACACACACACACACACACACACGCACACTCATTCACACTCTACATCCTCCATAGAGCAGGGAAAAGTTTTGTGCGTTGCTCATACGCCGCATACGCCAGCGACAGCAACTTTAAAGACATGCTGGCTCTTGTTCCGATTGTACGCTGACAACAGAGGGTAATACGATTTCGCAAAGCACATGGGAACATAAAGAACAAAAGCCATTCTATGGCTGCACAGGCACTTCTCTGAACAAGCAACTATAACCATACATCTGATCGATCAGAGAACGATAATCTGCCATGGCAATAATCGATCTTTAAGGGTATCTAGTGCTACGACCCTGGCGGCCACATTTTCCTTCTGGTTTCGTTTCGTTTTGCTGTTTGTTATTTATTTTTCAATATTTCGTTTCGTTTCGCTTCGCTTCTGTTCTTCTGTTTTTTTTTTCTTTTGAGTAATTAATTATTAATATTTAATTTAGAACAGATGTTGCCTGTTTATTGGCGGCTCCGACTAGGCATCTAATTTTATGATGGAATTTGTTGTTTTTGCTGTTGTTTCAGTTGCTATGTTGCCTTTGGCTCTTTCTGCTGCTTGTTGCCTTTTGCCTGTTGCCGGTTGCCGATTGCCGGTTGCCTTGGGACTGGCATCAGTTTGTCTTGGTGTGCCGCATGGTCTGGGCTGTGCTTCTGCTCTGCTGCTTTTATGATTCGCACTCAGGCCATAAAAACGCAATTAGATTGAACGGCAGCGTTCTCATAAAAGCCACATGAGCGGCACAGTCGAGCACGGGGCCCACGGGCACCCCCAGACTCCTGCGCGCTAAAAGCAAGCCCACTTCTAATTGAAGTAAATGAAATAATCAGCTCACCGATGGCAACAATAGGGTTGTCATGGCCCACAATTGATTGATTGAGGGGTGGATGGGCGGAGGGAGATGCTCTGAGTGGAATTGCCTTAGGAAATACGAGCGAGAAATTCTGATGCCTAGAGGGAATTTTCATTTGTGGTACTCTGACCATTGTGTTGCATGTGCTGCATCTCGTTGTGGCAAAGAGCAGAGCAGTTGCACAGAGGAGTGCCGGTACGAAGCTCTTTTCGGCCGCACCATGCTGCGTATACGTAATCACGCCATCTGACTGACTGATTGACTGTCTGATTGGGTTAGTGTGTGCGCCCCACGGAGTGGCGTGGAGTGGCATTGAAGTGCAGTGAATGATGGGGTTTTCTGCCGCACCACGGCCGCTACCGCTGCCGCTTCCGCTGCAAAGCTTAAGCTGTCATGACTAGACTCGAAGGCCATAATTGAAGGATGCATACCCATTCGAAGTGATGGGCATTGAGTGGATTTTCTGTCAACTCACCAAACACCAATCACCGGCGCGATATCCATCCCAATTCGGATTAGCTGTGCATTTCCATCTGGACTCAAAGTTGGCATCGGGTACGAGTATTGGACATCGGATAAAAACTGAACGACTAATTGACGGAGGGCTTGTCGCTGGAAGCAGACGAGATACAGATCATAAATCAGTTATGGACTTGTCATGGTCTTGAATCGATTGGGAAACACTTTCGAAACTTTCGAATAAAGCCTTTAAGGCTTTCGATGAAATGTTTAATGAGGTTCCTTCGTTATAAATCATTCCAATTTCAGCGGTCTTGAATACTCTTGTAGAGCGGAATCCGTTTGTCAAATATATCTGAAACTTTCCACACTTTTTATCTACGAATCAGATAATCGTTTTTCTTTTTTGATTGCTCCTAAAAAGGGACTGGTTGCCTCTGCCTAGCCGACATTGTTGTGAAGCACAACGGACACTTTTTACTTCGGCCTTTCGTCGAGCTGTGAAACTAACAAATTCAATTTCATGGCCGTTTGCCCTCGTGATACTGCCGCACAGACAGTGGGGCAGACAGAGAGCCACAGCCACAGCCACAGGAAGAGCCACTGAAACGAGCATTGCGGATGGACGGAGGACGCTCTTCGGGCGCTCAAAACGGAGCTCTTTTATTCGCCTCTTAATCCATAAACAGTTTGCCGCAGAGCGAATTTGGCCCGAGAAGCCGTAAATCAAAACAGCTTAAAATGCTCAACATAAATCCTCACTCACTCCCTCTGCTCCATGCCCCATACCGGGGCTTGACTCAAAAGATTTAACCATTAAATCGCGTTCACTACTCCATAATTCTAACTTGAGTTAGCGTTAAGCAAATAAATACATATATTATGAATGAACAGCATCGGAGAGAGTGGTGGGAAAACATTGCGAAATAATTGCTGCGGCCTGATTTAATTAAAAGTCCCATAAAGAAATAATTCAGCTTGTCACTCGGCCAGAAAATGCCAATTTGTTAGAGCGCAAACAGAAATGATACAAATTCGAGCCTCGGCTCAGATATCATCTGCATAATTTATGTGTGTCTGTCTATCTGTCTGTCCTGGCTGGCTGGCTGTCTGTCCTGTCTGTCTGTGCTGTCCTGTCTGTCTGTGGTGTCCTGTCTGTGGTGTGGTGCGAGCTGCCAATTGTTATGCATACAGACGGGGCCGAATCACGCCTTCAATTCTGTGCTGCAAATGCCAATTTCGTCTGTGCTGAATCGTCTATCGTCTGCTTTCATTGTGCTTTCATATTTATGCCCAGCAATGTACTTATTTTTTACATACTATCTTTTTGGTTCTAAAGCTTCCCTTTTGTGTGTTTTTTAGAGAAATTGTATGAAAACAGTTCTAGAGATTCGTCCCAAGTCGTTGTACGGTCTTCTTTCTTATCGTCATCGTTTGTCATGGGATATCTCCATCAGCCCCAAATATATTCCTTCGCTTTTTTTTTGTTTGTGTGCTACTCGCCTAATAATATGTTAATTGACAGCTTAAGCCAACTGTCGGCCCTTGGAGCGTGCCATTTCAGACACGACATGACAGCACATACATATGTCTCCTCGATTAGGCCAACTGTCCGTCCGATCCGGTCCACAGCCGGCCCTGCAGCAGTTCGAGAAAGATGGGAGATGGGAAAAAGATAGCATGAGGTGGATACAACTCGTAACATATGTATCGGATGTGGCTAATTGATGCACAGCACGAGCACGTGGCGTAATGTCTATATCTGTGTGTGTTCTTTTTTTGGCGAACTGGGCCTGATTTCGACATCAATTTTATTTATTAAAGTATGCAAATGTGATGATGAAACCCCAAGGTCCATTCTCTCCCTGTGCCGATTATTTCCCGAATTTGCCAGCCCATTCGTGTAATGGAATTAAATTATTTTTTGCATAATTTTTCCATGACTATGCAGAGGATAGGCAATGAACAGTGGTATTAAATGGAGGCAGAGCAAACACTCTTTTTTCCATTGTCTGCTTAATGGATTAATGGTGAGACTTGTTCCCAATCAATCTATCGTTAAATATACAAGAAGCACTTTGTTTTACAAAAAAACCCATCGATTTGCCAATTGAATTCATTCATTGTCCATTCGTCACTCAATTAGCGAATCAGCGACATAAAAACTGCGGGATTTTTACCATTTTTTGTCCCATGGTGGGCCACACTTTACTTTCATTTAGTTGGCGACCTTGACTGTCCATCCATTAACTGACTGGCGGCCCGCAGCTAGAGATAGATAGAGCTATATGCAGATATCCCTGTCCAAAATATACGTATTTATTATACGACTCTCCATTTGTATCTTTCAGGAGGACATACATACCGGTGCCACCAGCAAACGCTCCAGTCACGAGGTAGGCGTGGCTGTGGGCGCACTATAACTGTAAAATGAAACAAAAACAAGATGAAATATATGTTCCCGGAAAAAACACGATTCCAATGTTGAACGAAACAAACAGACAGTAGAGAAAACCAATTAAAAATCACTACAAAAAGCAGCACACAACTTTCTCGATTGAGAAAGAGTCTAGGAGATATTATATACATATATATATACTCGTGATAGATATAGTAAAAGAGGCATTAAATATGGGCAAGAGCCTGGCCATGGTCATATTGTTGGCCGCCCTAATTAGCAGTTGGCCTCTGGCCAGTGAGGGGGCTACGAGCAACAATATGAACAACATGAACAACTACGAAAACAACACAATCAACAGCAACAGCAACAACAATTATGGCAACAATTCCAGTAATTATCCATTCACAACCGACCAACATGCGAATGATTCGATGGACTACGATCCGGATAGCTGGCCCTTGGAGCGCATCGTATCCACCATAGTGCCCGTCTTTTTTGGCATTATTGGTTTCGCCGGACTCCTCGGCAATGGCCTGGTCATACTGGGTAAGTCTCGCTAACCATACTCGTGCGAATCGTAAAATAGCCACTCACAGCCACCATACTTACCATCAGCATCAGCATCACAGCAACAAGAACAGGAGCCACCAACAATTGTTTCATTAGCGACCTCCGGTGCTGGCCCACTGGCAAATTATGCGTAATAATTGCAAATGAAAATGGAGCCGGCCTGGCAAAGCGAAGCTGCAGGGGAAGCTGGGGGGAAGCTGGGGGGAAAAGCCATAAAAATGCCTGCAAAAGTTGCGCATTCGAGCGAAAGCTAATTGATTTTTTATATCCTGCAGAGTGTGCAAACACCAGGGCAAAGAAAGCATTGTCTGGTGCCCTGATGCGATCATTAAGATTGCAATTCTGCAAATATTGCAAAAGTTTACATGGCAAACAAAGGCATATACTTGTATACCCATTACAGGGCGTTTCATAAAGAATATTTACCTAATATGTATGAAATTCTAATGTGCAATATCCAATATTCTAAATCGAAAACAACATTATTTAGTCAGGACTAAAAATGGGAATGAATGAACGATTTGTCTGCCCCAAAAAGTAGGCAATGAAAAATCTTCTACGTGGCTTTCGGAAGCGGCCACTCAAATGAGGCTTAGTTAAGGCGTGAGCGAGGTGGGAGGGGCGAGGAGAGCAGGCTCTTACCTCTAGCACTTGAGCATCTCTGTGTGTGTGTGTGTGTGTGTGTGCTCTATCACTAAATCTCAACAGGCGAACTCATTTTGCATGCAATTTTGTGTTTTTGTGTTTTTTTGTTCTCTCTCGTGATGCAACCTTGGTGTAAGAATCTCAGACACCATCTCACCTTAGCTTGAATGAGTGTGTCCGTGTCCGTGTCTGTGTGCCACACCCACATTGGCATTCTCCGGTTCGCTTTTTGCCAAGCCTCAACAACAAGGGCGCAAAAAAATGGTAAAAAGGGAAACAAGCTCAAAAAGCAATACGAGAAGCTAAAAATAAAGCACCGAGCGCGGTATAGACTTGATTTGGTCTACAATAGAGTAGTACTATACTCTACAATCTATACTTAGTAAATATCTATAAATAAAGTTAGACAAACAGACTCCTTAATTGAGAATACCTTTTCCCGAATACAATATACGATATACAACATACCCTTTGCTCTTCGCTTAGGGGGTATCAAAAGTCAGCAGCTGCAAGTACAACCCATGACGTCAAGCACTGACACTTCTCCACCTCGCCAGGCGCCGCTTCCCTCAAGTCTCATCACAAAGGGGGAAATTAAAGGAATCCGAGGCAATGGGAAACTTGAACAAATATTTAAAACAAAAGCGAATTTAATTTGGTCTTCCAGGAATGCTTAATAGATACAGTGCGTTTCATGGCTTTAAAGAAGAGACGGCCGGCCTTCGCCATGGCTAGTCGAGAGGCCAATAAGAAAATGAAAGCTGAAGGACGAGCAGTGCGAGTGGGAGGTGGACGAGCAAGTTTTCGCTAAAGTGCAAGAGATGTTCAGGTATAGGGATAGGATAACCAGCCACCAGGCCACACGCCCACTTAGGTGCGGGTAACGAACTGCAAAACAACAAAAAAAAAAGTATATGCTCCACCCTCCCAAGCCAGTGGCCAGGCGGCCGGGGGAAAAGTTTTATTAAAGTCGCAAGTGGTATCTTATTTGCCGCCTTCCACCCACCATCTCTCTCTCTCTCTCTCTCTCTCTCTCTCTCTGTCTCTCTCTTGCTCACACTTTCTGCATATCTATATATATTCTCTTTGGATACTGCTGTGTGGAAAGCCACTTTGTCAGCGGCGTTGTCGGCATTATGATAAATGATTTGTAAATGAACGTGTGGATTTTATGGCAAATTATGAAAGCAAAAATTAGAGACACTTCACTGAGGCAACTACGGCACTACGCGAAAGCAAACTTCTTAGTCAAGATCTCGAAGAAAGGTCACGACGTGTCTGGATACTCTACCAAATGTATTGTGAAAAAGAACTATCTGGATACATACACTAATAAACAGATGTACCTCCTGTGAATATCTTTTCGATATTAAACTGAGGAAATATATATGAAAATATCGTGAATAACTTGATGGGTACTCAACAAAAGCAAACGCATCATAGTGCACTCAACACAAGCAGCATCGAAGCTCTTTTTGGCATCATTCATATCGTATGCTTTATGCTACCTACACCAGACAGAGCCCATAAACCAACACACCCTTAGTCGTACTTCCGCAATGGCACCACAGGATTTAGCTGCCTTCACTGTGTGCGTGTTTGTGTGTGTGTGTGTGTGCGTGTGTGTAGAGTGCAAGTGTAGAGTGTGTATTTATGGCTTATGGAAAGATAATTTGTCAAAATGCCATTACGCACGACCAGCGATGGCTGAAAGAGGCAGCGAACATCATCAGCATCGGCATCAGCATCAGCATCAGCTGAGCATCATCAGAGCATCATTATCAGTGAGGTGTACTCAAGGGCTGCTTCAGTAGCTGTGCATTTCATCTGCATTTTATGGCAGATAAGTCAATTTTAATATGCTAGCCACACACACGCTCTCGAAAATCTTGATAGATGGAGAGCCCACCCTGCTGACACCTTGAGGGTCTGTTTGAAGTTCAAAAGTATTAAATTTTGCAAATTTAAATATTATTTTTGGCAGTCGGTGTGCCACAGGGGGAATACGATACCCTTAAGCCGAAAACTATTGTGAATTGTGGATTGTGAATTGTGATATGAATCGCATTTGGTAATCTGACAGGCAATTCACCGAAACTCAAACAAAGACCAGAGCGAACGGGGCGAGTGGAGCAAACAATACACGAGTATCCCACTCGTACATATTTGCCAAAATGTATGCATAAGTTCTGCCGAAGCCAGGGCCCGGGCCTGGCCCACAACTGACACAACTCTGACACAACTGTCAACAGCAATTTGTGTAAATTTAGCAGAAGCAACAACCGCAGAACATACACAGAAACACCCACAGAGAGAGAGAGAGAGAGTGGGAGAGAGCGAAATCAGAGACCGATACTCGCACTCCTGCGGGGGTGTACGATTAATTATAATTTATGCTTTCCGAACACGAGGCGAGAATAGTCGGACCACATTGTCACTTCAATTTGCATTAGCCTTTGTCAACAGCACAGCAAAGGAGACCAGGGGGGAGCACAGGGCGGTACAGTTCGCTTTGACAGCGCCTGGATAGCAGTATTTTTGAGCAGCAAAGGAGACTAGCCGGGCATTAGGGGAGCCGCAGGGGAGCAGCTGGGGAGCATCAGAAAATTCTGTTATAAAATTGTAATTGGCCCGACGAGCACGAACGTGACTCTGTCCCCAGGCTTAATCCTTTCTCCCCTATCCCCTATCCCCTCTGCTCTCCTCTCATTTCCTTTTTTTTACACTTTTAGTTTTTCTGTGTGTCATACTGTGCTTTCGTGTCCTGTCCTGTCCTGTCCTGCTCCTCCGACAAGACTGACAAATTTGATTTGGACGGTGGCGAACAACAAAAAAATAAAAGGAAGGAAGAAGCAAAACCCTAACCGAAAACATGTTTCACATTCGACACAGCTCTGTGCTTTTTGTTTCGCTTTGGTCTCTTCTCTCTCCTTTTGATTCAACGGATGGACAGATGGCAGCCGCAAAATCAACTTAAATGAAAGTGTAGGTAATACAATTTGGTTCGGGCAGAACGATAGAGAATCCCATAGCCACAGCCACAGCCATAGCCATAGCCATGGGCATGGGCATGCACACAGCATTCACACCTGTGTTTTTGCCACCGATTCGAACCGGCCTTTGAAGGCCATGGCATTGACACGAGCCGTAAATTGTGTGCACTTTTGTTATTGTTATTATGGCGATTCGTTGGAAAATGCATATCCCCTGTTACCGCTTCAGCCTCCACCAGCCACCAGCCACCAGTCTGCAGTCTGCAGTCTGCTATCTGCACTCCCATTCGCGTGTACGCAAACATAGCCGAGGGCCCATTTTCCGACTGGCTAGATGTAAACATATTGTCTCGCGGTCCTGTGCATGATTTTAAATCGAAATGGCATTATTTGTCGCATAGCAAGTGGCTCTGGGAAGTGTTTCGTGGCCACGTTTCTGATTCTGTGGCATTCAGTGCTTGTTCGCTAAATTGTTCGGAATTTCAGGGGATCGTTAGAGAGCATTTAATTTGTTAATGATTGAGCTACGGCCTAATCTGTTCTTCAATTGTTGAGCTGATTGGCAAACACCAACATTCAATCGTTTTATGGCAAGGGACTCTGTGTCCCGGCGGAACCTCTAAATCGATCTAACATCGATTCAATAGGTGTTCCCTTTGTTACTTCTCTTATCCCCCATCGTTGTACATGTATCACTTGCTATAATCACCTTTGCTTAATCTCCGAAACGTAGACGAACATTTTGCCTTTACTTACAGAGCCATACACATTTTCATATCAAATTTTCTCTCTTGATGCGCCTCCATAGCAGAAAAAATGTATCTTGAACCATAAAATTTTGCCTTTTAAATGGGGATGGGGAGTGTGGAAAAAAGAGTGAATAGAGATCGAATGCATGTATATAGAAGCGGAATATCATTGGAATTAATTGGAGGCACACCTGGCAATGCTCACCATCGGTTATCGTCCACTTCTTTGAGGAACGTCAACTGAAAGTGCCCCGAATTCCAGCCAGTTGCAAGGGGTCCAAGGCCATCCTTGGTGGCTTCTTGTAGAGGACACTAGCCAGCAGAGTGCCACCCTCGTTCCATTGTACGGACGTGACATGGATGTGCTTCGCTTGTCCCAGAGGATATTCCTGACATACCGCCAGGAGGCACATCGCTGTGGCATGCTCCAAAAGCTGGTTCCTCCTTCTCGATCCTGGCATGCATCAGACACGGGATACATTTGGAAGTCTCCCTCCATCAATGTTCAGAAATCTCTTGGGTATATGATAGATTCGGGGCTCTTATAATGTAGTTGGCAAAATGTTTTGTTCACAGATTGCGGTCTCCACTCGAAATCAAATCAATCAAAGGGTAATTCGGGAAATTAGGTCTCTCAAGTGAGTGTTGATTTAATTACAACAAGAGCCTCGACATTGCCTGCAAAAATTCCTGTAAGCCAATTGAATATTCTATTGTTGATGGGCTGGGGCCCGGCCCCCTGGCTCCGTGGGGCACTCAAAATAAGTGAAGTAATTTCGAGATTTAAAGCCTTTTCAAGTGGGTGGTTGTACTGCATAATGAAATCACACAGTCCGATTATTTGGACACGACTCATTAAGAAGCTCCTCTGCTCTGCTCTTCGCTGCTCTGCTCTGCTCTGTTCTTTTTGCGATTTCAACATTTTAATTGCATCGAAATTTATTCCCAATTAAAATTTTGCGAGTAACGAACTCTTGAAGTTCTGTTATCTTCGGCAGGGCCTTTGTTTTATGATCCAATTAAAGTCTGTATGTGTGTGTGTGAGCTTTCCATTGAGCCTGCGGTGCTTAAGCCTTGCCTGCTTAGGCCAGGACCATTAAGTGCATAAATGATGGGGCCAGAACGCAGGATATGCAGGAATATTTTGGGCCTGCAGCCACCAAGGGAAGCAAGTACAGTTGTCGCTCCCTAACTGAGGCAATTAATTCAAATTTTCCTAAGGAAACACACGCAGAGAGACAGATAGACAGAGAGAGAGAGAGAGAGACACATAGACCGAGACAAAGATAGAGAGGAAGAGACATCCTGTTTTGTCACATGAATATCCGGTTACAAATAGAACAAGAAGACCCGCCATTGTCTGCCTGTCCCTTTTCTTGGGTTGTCCCCTGCAATCTCGAGAGTTTTAAGAACCGGACAATGATGCGCTGTTATCCACCCATCATCGTTTCGGGGTCGGGCTGGTCGCTTCATTTGCCAGCCTATACAAATAAATTTTTAATGCCAGCAAAAACAACAGCCAAAGGAAATGGAAAAACGACGGAAAACGGAAAAGAAGAGAACCAAAGCTGAGCCAAATGGAAAAGCACAAAAGAATTTATTTGGGACCATTAGCTGAAGGCACAATATTACAAAATAAGAGAACGAATTGTTTGCTCTTCTGTGGTTGAAGTCTTCGATGAAAACAACAAAAAAAAATACGATATTTATGATGGTAGTTAAATATTTTTTCCAGGCACTGACGAACAGATCAATTGGGCTCAGATGCTCTTGCTTCTAGACGCTCACGCTCATCAGAAATTTGATGATTTGATACAAAGGCCGTGGAATAGGAGCGCCGGTACTCCATGGTTCCAATGATCCTTGTCCTGTCTCCTCTAGCTGAACCTTTACCTTGGTCTACCATTAGCATTTCGACCCACAAAAAAAGTGCCACTAGCGGGCCTAGATGTTAGACAAGACCATTAGCTGGCATAGTTATCTGCAATACAATTTGGGGATCCACAAAAGCACCCTCGACCTCACCTTCCACGATCCCAATCTTCGAATCAGTGTCACTCTCATTCAATGTGCAATTGAATGCCGAGTCGCTGGGCATGTTCATGTGGCAGGTACTGAGCAGTTTTGCCTTTTCGCATTTGAAGTTTACGAGAGGACTGACAGGCCCTGCTGGCATCTGAAATTTATGAGAGCTCCTGCCTCTGACAACACATTAATTCGGATATATTGCTGTTCGATTTATGCATTTATATTAATTTGTGCAACCACAATTCGAAAGTCGAATAATCCTTAGAACTGGACTGTTGTTCCTTCTTAATGTTGGCTCAACAACTGTCTTGATTACTCGTTATTATCAAGAAGCAATAAATGCGGCACAGTGCTGGCTACCAATGCTATTCTAGCTATTTTCATAATGACAATCAAGCCTTGCATTTGCCACAAGATCAACATCAAAATCAACAGCCCAAGTATTCAAACATTGCCGTCAACATCAACATCAACGTCATCGTCATAATACAGTATTCAGCATAGACATCATTATCATTGAGAAACAAATGTGAATCAATCAATCAGACAGGCATTCGCCTAGTGGAAGAGCAGAATTCCTTGGAAGGGCAGATTCAGCCACAAAAAAAAAGTAGAAGAAACTTTCTCTGGAAATGTGTTGCCTTCTTGTCGTGAGCTCCATTGCATTGTTGGATTATTGATGGGATTTGCATCGAGCAGCTGACGAACAAAAAAATCTACGGCCACTTGCCAGTTGGGACCCCGAAACCAAGGCCAAACCAAGCATGTGCCTCAGCTCGTGAAGGAGAAAGAGGAGGATGGATACCTGGCCATGAAGGCAGGCGGCAGGCGGCAGGCGGCAAGCGATGCCATATGGCCATCATGGACGCAGATGTGTTGACAAGAGTGTGCCACAAGTGTGTGCAGACGGTGAAGACAAGGAGGGGCACGAGAAGCGCACACAAAAGAGTCAGCAAATAAAAAGATGTTCCCAAATGGGTAATCCCTGTGAAAGCGCTAAAGCATTTTATCAAAGAGTGGGATTGCCATGGAGTTACTTTCATATTTGTACGAGTATTCCATAGTTCCTGAAGCTCAATGCAGATTTGAAGCTTCGAACTATAGAATTTTTTGGGAGATTCCATTGCTTTTGGGAGACATTGTATTCGTAGTACAGCTCTGCATTTCCACATTATGTTAAAGGCCCACTGGTCGCTGTCTTGCGGCAATGGAAGGGCCAACTCTCGATGGTAGAGATGCATTCCCTAGAGGCAATGCAGGTGGCGATTCCAGAAGTCCCTTTCCGTTGGAGACTTGGTTGAAATCCTTTTTGGGAATATCATCATCAGGGGAGTGCATAACATGGAGCTTGAGCTCGAATGTTGTCTGGCATTTTATACCTGTTTGACAGCCTTTGTTCTTCCTCCGAGTCGTAGATTCTGGGCCCTCTCACCCGGCTCGAGGTGGGTTGGTATGTTCTACACATGTATTCTGCGGGTGCTCACCAGTGTGTGTCTGTGTGGGTGTCTGTGCGACAGGCCCCGACAGACATTGCATTGAAAAGTAAAACAATAAAAATGTACATGGCCCATAAAAAAGCATAAATATGACGAATGTACAGGGAGCGGGGACAAGAGACACAGACCCACGCACAATTGCCTGTGTGTGAGTGTGTGTGTGTGGCCCATTTGGGTATTGTTTGGAGTCCTTCTCTGTCTGTGTGTGCTTCTCTGTTTGTATTGCCTGCTTTTAGGCGATGTACTCAATGCTGGTTGTAAATTTTATCACTATCAACGCAGGATAATAAATTTGTACGCCTTGTGGATTTGTGTGTAAATTTGCCCAACACACACACATGCACCCACACACACACACACACACTCGAATACTCACATGGTGGCCATATGCTGCTTAAATGCTGTTTTCATAGCATACTTTTGTGCGCACGTTTCAACGAGTACTCTTTCCGAATCCCAAATTTGAATCCACAACTCACCAGCGACCAGCAGAACACCATAGTCAACAATCCAATGAAAAGATAATGAATAAAATGAAATTATAGTAAGGAAAAAAATCACTTGTTTACGCGGAGAACGTCCAACCGGAATGTTCTCAAAAATTAGCTGTGAAATGTTCAATAAAAATTTGAGAATTTATAACTATTAATCCGAACTAAAACATTGAATTTTGAATTATGTCTTCAAGTCGTAATAACTTTCCATTAGCCGTAGATTGGATAGAAAATTTCCATTTAATGATAATCCAAAACCATTTAGAACTTTTGCCAACAGGTACATGCTCTCTATAACTTCAAGTAAAGTTAGATACAAGTACTACTTGTGTGGGGGAAAACAGTATAAACTTTCATACATTTGCATACTAAATCACAGCATAAATTGCGTATACGACGGGGCTGCCAGGGTGCCACACTTGAAGTGCATCAATAACAAGCCCGATACTCGAATCGTCGCGTCGATGGGTAGTCGGGGCAGGCATTAGACTGACATTAAAGTTCAACAAAAGTGAATTTATATTCTCAGATACGAGTGAGTAGGAAATCCTGTCTAGGACACACACACTCGCGTTGCCTGAGTGCTGCCTGATTATTTGCTTATTCGTAACCAGGGCTCATACATACATTCTTATGCGTATTTTTTTTTTTCACTTCCCCTTGGCATTAAATAACAAGCGTTTTTTGCGCTTGAAAAACTTTTGTAGCCTTGGTTCTTGCGTGGCCCCATAAATTATGCTACACTTTATTATTTTGTAAAATGCCAGCCAGACAAGAAGAAGAGAAGAGAGGTGAAGAGAAGCGAAGAACGAACCCCTGAGCCCCCCAAAACGAGCAGCAAAAAATGGCAGAATTTTTTCCTTTAATGGCGGGGAAAAAGTTAATGCCCCAAACATAGATCCCAGACTCGTAACCGGACGCCGGCAAAGACCTTTTTTGCTCCACTTTGCTGCTGCTTCTGGCACTGCTGCTGCTGCTGCTCCTGATGCTGCTGTTGTGTGTCAACATCGCGGCCGCAAAAAATTGGTTAGCCACAAGGGTTACACAGTGTATCCGTGTGTGGGTGTGGGTGTGGCTGCGGCTGTGTGCTTGTACTTGTGGCCCCTTTTGTTAATTGATAATGCCCAAGCCAGAAGCTTGTAATGGTCAAGGCCATAACAAAGTGTAAATTGGTAGTGTTGGAAAAGGGAGTAAAGTATGCTGGAGATTCATTCCCAAATGCAGCTCTAGGGATTGCCATCGTATGTGCAGCTATCTAATGCAATAGACATCGCCCTGTTTCAGATAGGCTATTGTACTTCATTAAGTGGGATTCCTCCTCCTCATAGATTTCATACTTGAAAAATATCTCTATCTGATGCTCCATCTATTAATCGCTGGGCCATGGCACAGATGCAAATACGTATCTTTAGAGGCAAAGTCAAGTGCCAAAACTATTTGGAAGCAGGCACACACAGTCTGGCCCACCGGGCAATAAACAATGAGGGAAGGACTAAATCAGCATTAGAACGGGGCCTCAGAGGATGGCTTTGCGGAACCTGGCACACATCTGCTCCCGCCTTATATACATACAAGTACATACAAGTACATACGTACAATTACGCCCTGTGTAACCCAAATATGTATTGTATTTCTTTTCTGCCGGTGTATTTATTGTTTTTGTGTGGTTGCTTTTCATGGCCTGGTTCTTGGCTTTTCCTTTGTTGTCATTACTATTGATTCCCATTCACTTTTGCTATTCCTAAGGCCCTATTGCTTCCTACCTGCTGGGGTTTTTCTTTTCTTTCGTTTTTTGGTTATTGTATACCTTGGCACATCCTGCGCTAAAAATATATATCTGAAAAGGAAATTGATTTGCGGTCAAAAGCGTTCGCCTCGCGACATTTCCCGTTTCCCTGTTCCCAGGGACCCCAGCTTGTCTTCGACCTTTTGGCCCTCGTTTGATTGTTGCCCTTTTGACTTTACTCTCCTGTCGTTTGGGCTGTTGGTGCTGCTGGATGGCAGCGTGTCCCACATCAATCCATCGGCGCCATCTCTTCTCATCGCCATCTGCCTTTTCACTGCACTGCTGTGCGCGAGGGCCAAAAAATTTTGTTACGGTTCAACGCCGTTGACCCTCTTCTGTGTTCGCTCTTCTGTCTTCCCGTCTAGCTCTAGTGCTCTCTTTTGGCCGTCTCCTGATGCCGCCTTTGTCACGCTTCTTTTGTACCAGCCAGGGAGAAACATAAATTGCTAGCTAATTGCAAGTGGCTCCTTGGCCAAGCAGAAGTACGTACATACATATGTACGTACACGAGAGGAAAACACAAAACTGAAAAACGAGAGAGCAAAGGCATGGAGTGGGCGAAATATAGCAAGAGAAAGTCACAGAACAAGCGACTAACAAGTAACAACGCCTTGGTCGATATTCCGACCAAAAGATACCGGCTACTCCGATAAATTTGTGGCACATCCAGAAGATATAATCTCTCTTCATGATTAGCCGATAGCAAACGAATCTTCGTCTATTGGTAGATATTATCCATATAACATAAACTATATATCTTTCTTGCTACAAGCTTTCAAAACTATTCAAAGATAGATTTAAGTCCGTCCAAAAAATCTTAAATATTTAGTCCATGGACAGAACACATTTCCAAGAACGTAATATACCCTTTTAGTACCCTCCGCGTACCGGTTATAAAAAGGAAAAACGAAAAAACGACTAAAAAAAAAACAGCAAAATAGTGGCAATGCCAGGATCTTATTTTCCCCACTGACTCCCACACTCCTTGCACAGCTTTCACCCCTCCCTACCGCACACACATCGGCATACCCTTGGAGTGGGGAGGGAGGGAGGGTTTGGCTCTGTTTGCTGCCTTTTGTCCGCGTAATTGGTCGAAAAGAAAAATTCCGAGGGCAAAGCAGGGCAAAAGATTGTGAAAAGAACGGATAAACGATGGACAGTTGCCATGGCAGGGTGATTCTTTACATTCTAAGCCATCATTTTGGGTACAAATTTCAGATTTTTAAGAGCCCTAAACAAACATTGTTAATTTCTGGTGGGTGTATTTCAATTTAAAGCAGATTCTAAATATTTTTAAAAATATTTAAGGTAACTATTAAGTATTTGTTTCTTTCTTCTTTGGGCTTTCAGCCCATTGCATAGCCATTTCAGAGCCATTGTATTTCAATTATAATTGCTTTTAGCCGGGACATAGACACCAACCACCTCTGTAACCTCTGATCTGCCTCCTCTTTCAGTTGTGGTTGCCAACCAACAGATGCGCTCGACCACCAACCTGCTGATTATCAACCTGGCCGTCTCGGACATCCTATTCGTCATCTTCTGCGTGCCGTTCACGGCCACCGACTACGTGCTGCCCGAGTGGCCGTTTGGTAATATGTGGTGCAAGTTTGTCCAGTACATGATTGTGGTTACGTGCCACTGCAGGTATGGTACTCCCTTATAGCCCTTTTAGCCCTTATAGCCCCTTACCTGACTATGTCTAACCCGTTGTTACCGTTGCAGTGTTTACACGCTGGTGCTGATGTCCTTTGATCGCTTCCTGGCCGTTGTACATCCAGTGACGAGCATGTCGCTGCGCACCGAGCGAAATGCCACACTGTAAGTTCCCATCCACCATCTATCTACTCTCCGCATCCTCCGCCATCTCATACTCGTCCTCTGTACGGTCCACCTTCGCGTACTCCAGCCATATCATCTAGAGTAATTGCATCAATTTGTTGTGGCCTCGTAATTAGCTTGCTTTGCCTACATACCAGCGCTGCTCCCTGCTCAATACTCCCTGGTCCATGTGCTTGATGTGCCTTGGCCTCTAACCTTTGCGGCAGTACCTGCCTGCCTTTGCCCCATTGTCATTCATTGTTACATGAATATGGCCCCATAGGCAGTGGCTTTAATCGCTCAACTGTGTCGCATACACCTGCCATTTTTAAAAGGCATAATGCTCAGACCTTTAACATTCAACTTTCACCATCTGCTGGAAGGAGCCAGATGGTCTTAAAGCAATATGCCTATTGGCAGGTGCTTTCTTGCAGTCCTCAGGCATACCTCGTCCATCATCCCCTCTTCACAATATTCCTTCTCTCTCAACTACTGAATACTTGGGATGTATTTCTCTATCTCTAAGAGGAACTCTCTTTAGAATTCTAGGTGATATACTGGCCGTATTCTCTGTAATTTATTGATATCCTATCCTAAACTCTTGCCTTGTTCTATCCGATTCTGTTCTGTTCCTCTTTAGAGCCATCATGTGTGCCTGGATAACGATTGTGACAACAGCGATTCCCGTCGCTCTATCGCACTCGGTGCGCATCTATCAGTATCGTGGCAACGCCGGCACTGCCTGCGTCTTCTCCACTGAGGAGGAGGTTTGGAGTCTGGTTGGCTTCCAGGTAAGTGAACTTCCATCCTAATGAAATGGAACCTCTCTATCCCCTTTTTCGTGGGTGGTGTCTAGAGGGGATACCCATCCAGGCGAGGAGGCTTGAGTGAAATTGAAGGAGATCGCTTATTGTTGAAATCAAGTCATATTTTCCAGTCCTTGGCCGGCAAGACTGCAATATATTTGCTACTTAACTCACAGCTACACCACCTTCCACTCTCCACTAGGAGCGACAGCTTGTCAGGGCGTGTGACATACTATCAGCACAACCAAAGAACCAGGGCATATGTCTGAACACGCCTTCAGTTCGTCGGTACAGTGGAGTCGGAGCTGTAGAAAAGGAAAAAAGGAAGCTCTCTTTCGCACAAAAAGATAAAACATATCTCTCTATAATATCAAAATTTGTTGAGCTGTTGTCCAATTTTTTACTCATACATATCTGCGCATGCAAAGCGAGTGAGCCGGGGGTTGGCTTAGAAGTTGCCAGAAGGAATTTGCCTCATTTGGCAAAGCCGATAAGGTCTGCTTCCTCCACATATCTGTGCTCACAGTGCACTCTAGTTGGAGTATTTCTGGCAAAAATATGGCATCCCCTCAATCAGGTGTCCCCTCCGTGATGTGAGTGTGTGTGTGTAGGTCCCTGGCCAGACAATGGCCTAGAATGCTCAACTAGATATGGCCACACTGGAGCGAGAGAGGGAGAGAGAGGGCGTTCAGAGTCGTATTTTGCAATTATTTGGCCCAGCTATTGGGGGATTCGTTTTGGGGGGATGGGTCCAAGTACGATTTCATCATCATTATGCCAGACCCTGCCAGACCCACACACGCATAGATCAGCGTTATCCGAAATGGTTTTTCCGTTTGGCTGATTTGGTCATATTTTTTTTGTTGGTTGCTGGGCGGGGGGTTTCATTTCAGTTTGCTATGTTTATTACTCGAACTTGTGTCTATTAATCAATTCAGCACTCCCTCAGTGCCGCTCGCCCTGAAAGCTCCTCCATAATTCGCCCCTTCACGGGTACGCCCCTGTGCTTTTCTGGCTTGGCTGGCGTGTCAGCGTCAGCGTGTCAGAGCAATTTCATGCCGGAAGGATGTTACACAGGAAGCCGCAGTTGTTGGGGAGCAGCACCGAGAGCCCAGAGTGAGGGCGATGAATGGGCTTTGTCGTCTATTCCCATTCACAGACCGACGGACTGGATGACGGACTGGGCCACGAGGCGGCTGATTCACTGACTCCCCAACCGACTGGCAGCTCAGCCGCTCCTCCTCCAGCTAATATGCACTCGTCAAGCTCCTGTTTGGTGGCCGTTGACACTCGTCCTAATGTCACCGCTCCCCTCCTCCACCAAACATCTACCTGGCACAGCAAATTGCACAGTTTGCTCCGACTCATTTTCATGGCACTGTCACGAATACCGGGTACGGTTACAGTTACGGATAAGGATACCCCCCTCTGACTGTGCATATAGATCGCAATTGGTAGCTACCTTTGGATGTTATGTAGAGGAATTCATCGGGACGATTAGAGAGTCGAAAGTGCAACTGCAAATGACGGCCGGATATTTTTCCCCCCCTCACATTGTCAGGGTCAAGGCGAAATCGCTCTCTCTCTCTCTATTTCTGGCTGTGTGTGTATCTGTGTGTGGAGGTTTGTTTGTTTATGTGTGCGTGTTGCTGGCTCAGACCTTGTCTGGCAATAAAATAAGAATGGATCAAACTTGTGCGAGACATCCGTCATAAATACGTACAGTACGAAAAGTAAAAGCGGAATGGAACAACGAACAACGAAACTAACGACCAAATTGTTGTCATCGTAAAGGACCTATAAAAATAAAACAAATAGGACTTTCGTGGGGGGGGAGGGGGGGGAAAGGCGAATATGAATGGCAGCAAAACAGAAAACACGAAATGGGAATAGGTCATGGGTAAGGCGGTGGCAACAGAAGTGTTTATCTTTCTGCAACTCTGCCGAAAAAAACAAAATTGAGGACTTGACCCCCCCCCCCAAAAAGTTGGCCAAAGACGAACTTTAGAAGTGTCAATCTCTGAATCTTGAATTGATTGAAGCGAAATCTTTTGAAAAAGTTACGATTTACATTTTTATTTTTAAATTTTGTGCCCAATCAAATTGAATAAACTATCTACAAAACGGCTGAGACAAGTTTTACTAGAGTCAATACAATTTAAGAATTTAAGCAGGGGACTATATCCGTTCATTATAGTTGTATATGCTATATGCAAAGAGTCTTCAAAAGTGTCATAATACTAAAGTTATGGATATGTTTCAAATCATCAAATATCAGTCGTCGGTTGCCGCAATACTCACACGAGAGACCTGCCGATCTGGGTCGTCTTTCGAGCGCCCTCTTGTGGCTAGAGCCTGGAGCCACTTTTAAAAGCAACCCTACCAAAGAAAAGTGTGGCCGTTACTCATCTCACTTTGTATATTGTCTTTGGGAGATTGTTTTACACATTCGCCCCGCCTTAGTTGCGAATAGTTGCTCCTTAGACTCCTTTCTGTCTTGCGGCAATGGCAGGACCACATCGCCAACACATTGTCCGTAAACGGAGTCTAAAGCTCTGACCCTCTAAGGCTTCGTACTTTCCTGGGATCTGGGATCTGGGCCTGCTTGATCGGCCTCCGTCTCTCCCGTTTCTCCCTCAGTTTTTCCCTTTTTCTTTTAATGTCTCATTTGGGTATAGCGCACACACACCCATGGAGGGGGAGCTCGTGGCAAGTTGATTAATTTCGCAGAGTGCCTGCGGAGGCGCCGCAGTAGCGTTTATGGATGAAATCCCAGGCGCAATTTCTGGGGCTATGCTAAAATATAAGGAAGTTATGAGTATGAGAGCTGCCCCCTGCCATAACCATTTATCATATGGCACACACTTTAGTTTATGTCTTTTTATTGGGACTCGCATAAAGTTTAAAGGCCGCACCGACAAAAAAACAAAAAAAGTTTCCTTTCAAAGTTTGGTAACTTTTATTTACTGGCCCCATACACGGGGCCCCCGTTTTGCGATTGTGTTGTAAAATTTCATAGCGTGTATCTATCGCTTCAAGTGGTATCTGCGTATCTGTAGAGGCTCATCTTTGTATCTCTGTCTATGCCGTAAGTGGCCGGCCATGAAATGAAGTTTTATGCACAGCTTGTCAAAGTTTATGGGCTCCTCAGCTCCTCAACATCCATCAGATGTGAACAGATATATCCATCCTCCTTGTCTCGGTCCATTTGACACTCCAAGTGTCTGGAGTTCTACTAAAAGAAAAACAATTTGGAAATGTATGCTAATGATTTTCCCGGGCAATGACTTTCTCTTTTGTTTTGTTTTCAAATGACGATTTAACTGAGCGCAACTGAGATCGTTTCGGGTGCAAAGTTTTCCACTTTAAAAGTTTAAAGAGCTGACGAAATAGATTGATAAAGTATGGAGTTAAGGGAGTCCTTTTGGGTTCCACCCAGATACAAGATCATGACCTTGTCTCGCATCATTCAGCCGAACAGAAGATCCAATGACAATGCCCAACATTTGAGAGGCCCCAAAGGCCAATCAGTGCCACATAAGCTGTCACAGCAATCAGCTTTCCACACTTATCGCCGTTCGACCAGCTCGAACAATATGAAGCCGCAGGATAACAGAGCTAACGGCAGGGACACAGAATGTTTAATCACGCGTTGGTGGATGTGGAGGGAGGGAGTGGTGGGTGGGTGGCATAAATCCCATTGTCTAGGATATGAATGTGTCATAAATTGCAGCATTTGCGGGGCTGCTTCAGCGACAGATGCGAAGATATCCCCCCCGGCCAGATATCATTAACATTATTGTGCCGACCTGACTGGCATTACAAACAATTTCCTTTGCAATTTACACTTTAATTAATGCATCAGTAATACCAGTCCCCAAAAAAACAGCAACAACAACTGACTGACGGAAGCAGTAAGAATCGTGGGGCATCATTAAACCCAGACCGGCATCCAGATCCGGGCTCCAAGCCAGATGTGACAGTGAGGATTATGTCAGTCCTCGGAATGGCCTTGTTGTCGTTGTCGATAACAAACGACATGTTCATTGGCCATGGCCAACAAAGTGATTTCGATTCCATAGCTGTCAGGCATTACCTCTGCTCCGACCGCCCCTCCGTCTGCCGTCCTCTCTGAATATGAATGAATGCGTCCGTATCCCGAGAAGGACTCGGATCCACACAAGGTGATGGTGTGGAGTGTGGCAGCGTGGCAGCGTGGCAGCGATTATTAACAATTGCGGCATGCGCGATTTCATCTCTGCCCCCAGCCCCAGCCCCAGCCACAGCCCCATCTCCATCTCCGACTCAGACTCCTTTTTGCTGTTTCTGTTTCTGCTGTTTCTGCTGTTCGTTTTCCGTTTCATTACCTACCGCCTCCTGCCGCTGCCGCGGTTCCTGCACCGAATTCGATTTCATTTCGTGGATATATATTTTATTTTCGACTTGCACCTTTGTGCATATTCTACGGGGGTAGAGTGTGTTTTATTGTATTCATTGGCTGGCCCCTTAAATCATTCACACTCGGCTGAAAGCCCGGCCCGGCCCAGCCACCACTTGAAAACTTGAGGCGCCTCCAAATGAGTTTAATGCCGCGCGGTTAAGCCCCCCGGATCAGCGTAGCTCAGCCGAAAGAAGCCGCGATGCCTGCAGCTGCCGATTGGATATCGTTCACGGCTGCACAGAACTGTACCGAACCGTGGCCAATTTTAAATACCAACGCTCTTGGCCACTATTTGGGGCATGATAAAGTTAAGTAAGGCTTAAAATTCGATAAAGTTCGGCCCTGGTAGCCGGGCTATGCCGTTTCTTAAGGGATTTACTGATACATAGTTTCTTTATCTTTGTTTCATGTCCCATACTCATTTGATTCATTGATTTATGGCCACTTCCAAAGCCTGATTCACAGTCAATTTATTGCTCAAACGTACGAGTATTCAACTCATGGCTGATTAACAACCGTATCGTTAAAGATCCATTAAGGATTCACTGCCGATCGTAACAGAGTTATTATACTTTTATGCGGGATTCATAACGATTCATTGCCCGATTCATTGATTCACAGACAACTCGTGTGCGCCATTAACTGTCTGAATTGATATCCGTTGAAATTTCCTTCAACATTATTGGATTCGTCCTTTCAACACATCCATTCACTGACAGTCCGGCATACTCGTAGTTTTTTTTTGGCCAGTTTTTCACGCCCCACTATACAAATATACAGAAATGTACATATCTTCCTTCTTTTCTGTTTGTGTCTGTTGCAACGACGGCTAAGCGTTGCCAGCTGGTGGCAGGGAGTGGCAGGGAGGGGCAGGGAGTGGCCGGGCGAGTCGAAATGTGTCTGGTACTCATTTCTGGTATCTGGGCAGCATTACGGGTCAGCGCTTTTGACAATTCCCAATGCAAAAACAAAAGCCGCTGACAGGACGGCAGATGGTAGTCGGCAAGAACCTTCGACCAGAAACAGACACGAACAAAAAACCCAACAAAAATATATGTATATGAACAGCCGAACAAAAAACCCACAAAACGGACATTTCTCAAGGAACAAAAAACCAAACAAAATGATAAATACGAAAGCTTGATGAATATGAATATTTTCAATGAATTTTCTACAGGCAACGTCAGGACTGGTTCAAATATACATATATTTATGGGTCGTGGGAGGTCCAAAAAACAAAGCATACTCTAGTGCCAGGGCAATATCATTAGACTATGATAAAAACTAGTTACTACTCGTATCCCTTCAAACATTTAAGTCAATCAAATGCGGGCCATAATCTGCCATGAATCGAATACCTAATCGACCATTAAACGGATATCCAACGGCGTCCGAATTAGTAATAAATACATTTAAATGAAAAGCAATTGCCAGCACATTCATCCTTAAGGACCAGCCATCAACCAATTGCCAAAGTCAGCGCTAGCACGACTCCTACCACAAATCCCTTGAACCACTTGAACACAGGAATTTACCCCAACCCAGCCCAACCCATCGCATTCCATCCCTTGGTCCATCTGTTGACCATGAAAATGTGGCCAACATTTATGCCCAGGAGCGGTCCTAATTGTGTTCATTGAGTGGCCGGCCAGAAAACTTTGACCATTGTTGACCGCATTTCGGCTGTGTGCCACAATGCAATTAAAACTAATGCCAAATCTGTGTCGAGTTCCAGGAAGACCAGTATGACTTTGCCTTTTCCCACACAGCCAGCCAACTATTTACTACTCCGCTGTCGTTGCAGGTCTCCTTCTTCTTATCATCGTATGTGGCACCCTTGACGCTGATTTGCTTCCTCTACATGGGAATGTTGGCGCGTCTGTGGAAGAGTGCTCCAGGCTGCAAGCCATCCGCCGAGTCACGGTGAGTACCCCCGGTGCCCCCGCAAAGAAAACCACAAACAGAAATACCATCTACACGGACAACATCAGACAGGACGGAGGGGCACCTGCGACCACGGCTGCGGACCATGATGAATGCCTTTCTATTAGGTTGGGAGGTGGGGGCTCTCGTGAGCTTTTGCCTCATACATTTTTAAGCGCCCCGCACTGCGGGGTCAACGGAACGTAAGCCGGCTCCGCATGAGCGATACTTCCCCAGAGAAGACAGCGGCCAAATGGAGGAATGAGTGCCCAACTTCATGTAATAAATATGAGTACAATAGAAAAACGCAAAAGGAAAAGCATTGAGGCTGGGGGCAAGGCCGTGGTGCTTCTGTGAAAATATTTGATGTTAATTTTGGGAAAATTATTGTCAAATGAATTCTAAATATTAAAGATGTTTGCTCAGTGATCACAGACCAAAAAGGACACCATCGGGGTCACCAGAATTCCGTATAAATTAAAGCCACGCAAAACAATGACTCAAATAGTTAGTTCTACAAACAAATGGAAAGCTTATCATTCGACAACAGGTATATTCGTTGTTGTCAAATGAATTCTAGATATTAAAGATGTTTGCTCAGTGATCACAGACCAAAAAGGACACCATCGGGGTCACCAAAATTCCGAATAAATTAAAGCCACGCAAAACAATGACTCAAATAGTTAGTTCTACAAACAAATGGAAAGGTTATCATTCGACAATAGGTATATGCGAATTATAACTTTAAATTTAAAGAATGAATACTGATGCAGACTTTGTGGAGGAATTAAACATTGCCACAAATGCATGCAACGTGATCAATTTCCAGCGAAACTTTATTCAATTCCCCAACTAGTAGTTCAAGCTGAAAACTTCAGTTGGACACGAACTGGACAAGACCATGGCCGGAACTTGGCAAATACTTTGCAAAGTTTGTTTTTATCATAAATGAAATAATGTTAAGTGACGGCCAAACATAAAAGTTCCAGCATAAAATAATAACTTAATTATTTAACAGAGAAACCAGCCAGAAGTCACGTACAGTGTGAAGAAAAAGCTTATTCAAATTCAAGAGAAAATTGCAGGAGTCATATCAAATAAAGAGATTTTGCTGAGCCAACATGGAAGCTACAAAACGGAAAATTCATAAATCATAGATGCCATAATTTATAACCAATATCTGTGTATCTTCACCTTTCTATCGACTAACTCTACTGCCTCTTGTCCACTTGCAGCAAGGGCAAGCGACGCGTCACACGAATGGTAGTTGTTGTCGTATTGGCATTCGCCATTTGCTGGCTGCCCATCCATGTAAGTACTCAAACATCCATTCAAACACTCAAACAAATGCACACCATATAACTTTATTCCGATACATATTGTAGATCAATTCTGATCGGACAAACCAAAAAAAGAAGATAAATAGAGTTCGTGTCAGAGTTCTATAGATGCCACTGCCTTGTACATAGTCTTTCATGTAAACAACATGCCATCTTTCCACGAATACCGCATATTCGTAAACAACCAAAACACCCACGCACAATCATCGCAATTTTCCAGCAAAACAGTAGGGAGCGAAAATTATGAACAAACTGATTAATGTCAATTCTGTTCGGTGGGCTCTGTTCGAATTCAATTGACGGGTGATAATTGGAGGATGTACTAGCAAATGTATGTCCATGTTCAGTGGATACGATTCCCCGTGGGTAGATCTGCTAACCACTGATTAAATAGGCGGTAGGGAAGGGGGCTAGTACGAGTATATCCGCCTCCATGTTCCCATGAAACGTACCTTTGTAAGAGAAATATTGAATCTTGTTGAATTTTAGCACTTTAAGGTCTTTATTAGATGCGAAGCACTTAAAATTTTGAGCAGCAACAGCTGCTGGCAAACAGTAACCAAGATACTCGGATAGTTGCGATAAATTGACATTTGTGATTCAGCCCCTGCCCATCCCAGCATTCTCGAGAACAATTTATTTGCTGAAATGTTTAATAAGCCAGGGCCAAAGCTGGCGGCAGCTGTTGTTGGCTGATGGCTGCTGGCAACATCTCCTTTAACAGACATTCAAAGTGTTTGCACAAAATCAATGTGCTCACAAATTACAAATGAAATTACAATTACATACACACACACACACAATCCGAGAGACACAAATTGCATTTATCAGTGGCGTGACAGCATATGGCCTGTGACTAAATACTGATTACTTCCTTTTGTGCATGTCTTTAAAAAACAAAAGGTCATACTGGTCTTGAAGGCACTCAATCTGTACGGCGGCAGTCACTTGTCGGTAATCATCCAGATCATATCGCATGTGGTGGCCTATACCAACTCCTGCATCAATCCGATACTCTACGCCTTTCTCTCCGACAACTTCCGCAAGGCATTCCGCAAGGTGAGAGCATGACTATTGATTCCTACTGATTGATTATATACATATTTTTCCTTTGCTCCTCTTCAAGGTGGTCTGGTGCTGTAGCCCACCGCCGCTTTTGACCAATCCACAGGTGACCAAGACCACGCGCACTGCAACCGGCAACGGAACGTCCAATATTGAAATGCTCTAAGCGGGTAAGTGTTTTACCTAACTGAATTTTGTTGGGCAAATAACAACAGTTGTGCTCCAAATTTTAATTTGCATAAAAGCCGTACACCATCTACTCGTACGTAAAAGTTTTTTCATATACTCGTACCATAAACTGTTGTATTTTAGTTGCATAATTGTTTTTGTCACTGTTTCTGCAACAGTAAATCCATGAATAATGACATTAAATTCGTAATATATGTACATAGTTAAGAAATTAAGAGAAATTCGTGTATTTGCATCTAAGTGGCTTTCAAAAATATTTCAATTTAGTTGATATTTTGATCTACTCGTTTTTGCAGCTCTGAAGAATGAAATGCATTGATGGTCGATGAGGAGAGATGGATGGGTCAACCGAGGAAATGGAAATTTGAATTTAAATTTAACAAAAATACAAATTAATAAGAAATACAACTTTTTTCTGAGAACACGGCGCACTATAGTTAACTATAAATATACATATGTATGTATATTAACCGATTTATGTCCAAGAGGAGAATATAATTGTCCTTTTTATTTACTTACTTACAGTCTTAAATAGTGATTAATTTTTTTAGATTTTTCAACATGAGTTCTGTGAATATGTTCTTAAGGTTTGATCAGTTCGAATTGGTTGCTAAGTTGTGTGTGTTTCAAAAATTGATAATATTAATTGTATCATTAATTAAGATGCTGTGTACAATTTTTTGAACTTTTAGAGAAATAAGCAAGAAATAAAAAAAAAACAATGCTAGGATATTAAGCAAAAAGAAAATATTTGATAACAAGAAACTTACAATTCAATTGTTTGAAATGAAATTTACACAAAAAAATGAGGAGAGTTTCAATTTGCAGAAAAATTGATGCTCGATGATTAAGAGGAGATGACAAAACCAAATAAATTTAAGTGCAGGGCCATGTTAATGGAAAATTCCTGTAACCAAATGTAAATCGTTGGTTTGTACGGATATCTGTTACGTGTATGAGTGTTGTTTAGCCATTAAGAGTTTAATAGCGCAAATTTATAATTAACAAAAGTCCACTCACAACATTACAACATACAGGAAATGTTCAGACCAGAGGAGGAGGACCGGAGATGGATACAGATTTACTCGAATGGCAGTTGAAATTTATATTAAACCCAACACTTTTGACACCTAATTGTTTTTGTATTATGTTCGGTATACAATTACAGCATATTACATTTATAAAGTAGCACAAAAATTACTGAAATTACTCGTAATTAAGATGAAACCTATATGGATACTTAGATAATACCTGCATACATACATATACTATGTGTATACGTGCGTGAATTGTTTGAGCAAAGCAAAGTCCTAATTGAATTTCTAATACTCTCAAAGCTCAATTGTATATGAAACGCATAAATGAATGTGTGTATAATCCTTTCATCAAATCTCTTTATGCTAATTAAATCGTTCATCCGTGGTATCCCCACCGGGGATTACCATTCAATTTCATAATAAAACGTTTAATGCGAATTTCACTCGCCAAATTGAGTAGAGAACAGGGCATATGAGGCCTAAGTTCATGGATATGTTATGCTTAAAGACCTAAAAAGCCACCAATTGGTGTTGCATTAACAAAGAACTCATTGGGGAACGTCTCACAGGTATTTCGAGTACCCAAAGAGTACCCATCCAGTCGATACCTTGCCCCCAAAAAGCTGGAAAAAAATATCTCATGAGGCCATGTTTTTGTTACGCCATTCGTTAATCATGTAAATTGTAGATTATTAATTGTATACAACAATATTTATACATATGTATGTATGTACATGCGGGTATGTGTGTATGTATTTGACTATTAAATAAGCTAAATCGATGCAAAGGGAAAAGTAAATATAATTTTTTTGTTAAATTCTTAATTTATTTTGCGTTGCTTCGGCCTTGCCGAATTAAAAAATGTAACATAAGATGGATTAATGAATTCCAATAAGCACACTTATGTTATTTATGGGAAATTCGATGAACAGCAACTCGTGTATTTATTCATAGAGATATCTACCATATATAGCATGTATGCATGTGTGTCTGTTAAATGCATATACTGTATACATACTTGCATATATGTATATGTATGTCCTACTGCATTCCTAGCACAGTTGTGGAATTGAAAAATATTTGAATTTAGAACAAAAAAAAAACGGAGCAAACCAAATTTTTGACAAAAATTTAAAACCAAAATTAACTCAATGAAAATTAATTAAAATAGCATAGATCTTAAGCAAGTAATTCAAAGGAGTGTTATTCTTTTTTATTTTTTTTTTTTGGTGTCATTTGTGTATTCATGTGCGTATGTGCCCGCTTGACTGTAGGGTATTTACTAGCCGCCTAGCCACACAAACAAACAAATATGTATATGTAAAACTAGAGAAAGAAATAATACAGACAATTTCCTTATTATTTTCTTACGTTCTGCAAAAAAAATAAAAATAAATAACATATAATTAGCTAATATAAGAAAAAGAAGATCAGCAAAAGATATTGTATTCGTATATGAATGTATATGTACAATAAAATTTGTTCATTGTGTTAAATAAAATTGATGGATCTGTGTACACTACTCGTCTCGGATCGGCTCGGGGCATCCTGATCCAGTATCTGTACTCTTTGAGGGTCTTTGGGGGTCGGAGAGTTTTCCATTTTAATGATCTTTGAAGCATTGATCCTTGGCCGTTCGCTCCTATGATGCAAAGTTTCCAGAAGCTACATCAATTACCGAAAAAACTGTGTTAACTTGTCCACCAAAAAGGTTTTTTATTTATTTTGCGTATTTCACCAACACGGTGAAATAACAGGATTTATATTCGAGCAATGGGTCATCGTCCCGCTTGAGCTGGGGCTCTTTTTTCTCGAAGCGTCTCCATTGCATGCCTTCCACCTTGAACTCGGCCGTGTACTTGGCCTGTCCGCGCTTTGCCAGCTTGCGGAAGGCTTTCTTCTGCTGGGCCCACACCAGACCCTTAGACTCCCCGCGCCTCACACGCTCCAGGTCAGCGATACGAGCAGCCAGGTACTGCTCCTAAGGGGAGGACACGCGATAAGCCAACGAAATTCACTGCTCGAATATACTGTACCCTCTCGAACTGCAGCTTCTCGGTGGGAGTCAGCCCCTGCCAGGCGTCGGCGGCTTTGTTGATCAATTCGAAGGCATACATGCCGTCATTGCCAAAGGCTTCGCGAAAGTCCTGAATAAAGTTTAAGTGGTCGCTATTGCTAACCAAACTCAAAGTATGGTAGGCGATGGCCGCCATCGTCAATAAAAATATTACAAGCAAATAAATTGATTTACAAAATTCGACTTGAATATCCGTAAATTTGGATGTTGATGTTAGCAGTTAGTACAATGAAATGAATGAGAATGGGAATACAGTAAGTCCCACAACGATTTGTGACAACCGGCCTCCTTTTCGTTGTTAAACGGATACTCGTCGTGTTTGACAGGTACATATGTATGTATATCTAGAGAAACATATACTCGTACTCGTCCTTGATGGCTCATTAAGATTTACAAAGAGATTCAGTTGGCCAACATCCTGAAACAGTCTCCATGGAACAGTCCCCATTCTCATTTCAAGTAGTCTGCAAAGGGCTTTGGTCACAATTTCCCACAATTTAATACCATACATACCACCCAGAAATGCGTTAATGATCAATTAAATTTAATCTTAAGGTAAAAAAACCCTCGAAAAATATGCAAAATGCTCTTTTGCGGCATATGAAGAAATCTCATTATCTCGACATCACCCTGCGCTGCCCCATCCATCCGGAACTCGTTAGATTTATATTTTTTCGTTAACAAATTTCAATTTTTTGCATCCAAGCAGCAGGCATGCAATAAGGCCATCAGTCCATCAGCTCCAAAAAAATTGATGATCAACATTATCCTTAATGCAGTGTCACGTCAGTGCCCCCCACGAAGAGGGTGGGCGGAGGTGGCATGCAAATGAAAGTACGAGTGGCGGCGCAAATGCATATAAATTTCATGTCCTCTGGTCACATATTTTTTTCATAGCTTTCGTTCATTTTCATTGAAGTTTTGTGGCATGGAAGGGCAAAGATGCAAGTTGCAAAATATTTTATACCTCTCTTCATCGTTCACTCTTTTCCACTCCAGCCACTATCTCTTCCCTCCTCCCTGTCAGGTCATGAATTTTATTGAGTGAATTGTGCGGAGAGACCCCACGACCAAGGGACTAGGAACTGGGGACAATGGAGAGACAAGGCAGAGGAGACAAAAGTTTGTCAATTGTTCAGTCACTTTGTCTCTTGACACTTTCAATGATGGCCATCTCCCCCCTCTTTATCTTCTTGCACCCACTGAGTGCTCGGAGTTTTCATTTAAATATCTTCGTTTATTCTATGAAAGCACGCGCAGCATTTAATTGGAAAATCTGCAAAGCAAAATGGAATCAAATGGTTGGTGGTTCTTTATTGGTTTTCCATTTCTTGATCAGAATATAAGCACCCCAAATAAAGCCCATCAATGTAACGCTTCTGTTGAAACCAATACAAGTTCAGTGTATACTGAAAAGAGTCTTTGCGGTTTTAGGAGGAGGTTGGCTTCGTTGATGGTTAAGAAGAACATATGTAGATACCCAAGGTAGAACTCGGTAACTCGGTAACAAAACAGAAGCGAATCACAAAAGAAAGAGCAAAAAGCGAAGCCCATGGGCAGCACTGGCAGAAGGTGGCCAAGGCGCCAGCGATAGATTTGTGGTAAAACTCTGTGGACAGATGATGCAATAAATGAAAGCGAAAACATGCAAAGAAAAGCATAGAATATTGTATTAATCAAAGGAATTTTTAAATTCCGAGTCGAGGGATGTCCGAGCACGACGAGGACGCAAGGAGTCCGCCCAGGAAGAAGGTATCGATGCGGATGTGACCACAGAGCTCGCTGCCCCACTGCCAGAGCCCACAACTTCGGTGAGGCGTGAATTACGCAGTCTGCCGCGTAAGAACTACAAAGCAGACCCCCAACGTTGACGAGCCGCATCCGACGGTCAAGGACCCTTGTGCCTAGGCAAGGGCAAGGACCAAATGGAGGGGCTGCTCCGGCCAGGGTTTCGTGCTCCTCTCCGTTCTTGGAGCCCAACGGCTGCTACTTCTGCAGATGGAGATATGTTTTGACTATTATTAATACCCCTATCAGTCCTGGAGCTTCGCCTGCTACCGTTCCTCGCGCTCTGACATTGGCTCCGGCTGGGCGAAGTAACATCACAGACTCTTTATCACTTTAGAAATCAAAACCAGAATATCCAGGCCTAGGCAAACCTTCTAGATTATTCCAGCTTTCAAACCACACACACAAAAACAAAAGATTCCAAAAAGAAGAGTCTGCTCCAAATTTCGCCACCAACCAGCCACTGGCAAAGTCAAGCAAGAACTGAGCCGCCGTGGAAATTTATTTATTTATTTATTTATTTAATTAACAATTATCTGTTAATAATGGTACTTAGTTACTAAAGGCGGAAAAAGATAAGTTAAAAGTTAGCTAAATTTAAATGATTATAAATATTGCATGCAATTAGTTTAAGAGACAGTTCAGGGGATAGGGTTTGACAGAGGGAGTTATAATTATGGCATAAAACCCTAAAAGGTTCATGATCAGCATAATTAGATCTACATATGGGTAGACGGATAGGCCTAAAAGTACGGGTAGGTCTAGATGGAACGGCCAAGTCAATCTGACCCAAGAGAGTTTGGGAGTCAACAGTCCCAAGAAGGAGCTTGTGCACGAACATTACGCCATTGCATATTCTGCGATGGTGCAACGACGGCAGGTCAATAAGATTTAGCCTAGACCGGTAGGGTGGCAAGATTCTACCTGAGTCCCAGTTAAAGTTCCGAAGGGCAAAAATTAAGAATTGCTTTTGCACGGATTCAATAACAGCCTGCTGTTCTTTATACTGCGGGCTCCACACACAAGAACAATACTCCAATATAGGACGTACTAACGAGATGTACAGTTGTTTTGTAACGTACGGGTCGTCAAACTCCTTGGACCAAGGAGTGAAGGTGTGAAAGGTACAAATGGGTGTGAATGTGGGTAGAAGGAGCAGCCAGCAGGCAGGTCTAGTGCTGCATAAATTGGGACAACATGTGTAAACAGTGACATTATTTAGCTAAGCAATTGTCGCCGTCTCTGTCTGTCTGTGTGTGGGCGCAACTCCTCTAAGAACAGTGGGTGTCGCCAGATTCGCGGCTCGCAATACGAAGCCCAAAGGATAGCCATGACAGGCATATAGAATTGGGAAGATGCAGAGTAAATTGTTCCACTGTTCCTGAAGCATGTGTGGGTGGCTGGTTATTGAAATTCGTGCAAATATTGGACAATTTATGCGATCTTCGAAATGAGAACACACTGAGAACACTCTGGGCGAGAGGCTACACCGATTTTTACGAGGCAAACAAAAAGAGCAACAAGCGTAAGTTGTTCGATTTTATGTTGTTTTGTTAACCCCAGCAGCATCAGCAGTGTCGGTGTCAGTGTCCGGTGCAGGAGCGTCAGGAGAAGCGGCAACAGGTAACAGGAGCAGGCCAGGGGCACAGGGGATGGCGCCGGTCCGTACCGGACCACAAATAAACAAGGCAATAAGCGGCCCAGGCCACAGGCAATTGCTGCCGTTGCTCTTCATTATCCTTCCCATACATAGGAGACCTGTGTGGTGTGGCAGCCTCTACGGCCCTCTACGTGCTCATTACTTCAAATAAGCTCGGATAGCATCCGCGGTGTCAGCCCATTTAATTATGCAGACGCCCGACAGTTGGCCGCCGCCTTGACCGTGTACGCGCTGCCACGCCCGCGGCCGCGGCCGCGACCGTCTCCGGTTATATTTCAAAACCGGACCGCACACCGGCCCAACTGTTCAGTCGCCACGCGGCCATTGTGTGAGCCGCACACACCAGGGACATCCAAGGATCTTGCAGCAGCAGGAGCTGCACCAGCATTTTCCCCATCATCATGGGCCAACCATCGACTACGGGTGTCGGTCCCAGGAGCTGGACCCTCTGCGGAGCCGTCCTGCTGTTCATTCTGCAGTTATTCCAGACCTCCGATGCACTGCATCACACCGAGGAGGGACTCGAGTTGCTCTTTCGTGAACGGTGAGTGAACATTGAATGGTTTCTATTCACCGATAGCCTCTTGATGTTAAATCGATTGAGCTTCTTGGGCCTTACATGGGTTTCTTTCTAATAGGAATAGTGGTTAGTGTTTTTCGTATTTTCCAAATTACAAATTAATACGAAATTTTCTGAAACCTAATCAAAATGATTTCTTGGACCTCTTTAGTTAGTTTAAAACATAGGCGAATCGGTTGGAATTCTGTGGAGTTACGTGAATTTGTTTTCTTATAGGGGGAGTCCAAAATGCAGATAAAGCTATAAAATTGATGTTTTTCTTATAAATACTCAACGAGATGAAGATATATTCTATTAAAAGTAAAGATTTGATAGGTAAATGCTTAAATTTGAGACGAATTTTGGAAAAGTGGTTTCTGGGACCCTTTCAAAACATTAAAAACTTCTTGGTCTCAAATCGATTGCGAGTTACGAGAGTTATGTGGGTTTTTTTCTGATAGGGGATGTCCAAAGTGGTCCTACAGTTACACAGGTTTTGTAATCAACATCTAATAGGAAATTATTAACATTTGAGGCTGAATATTTCCTATCCAAATATATTTGGTTTCTATAAACATACTAATTAAATTTAGGAGGAGTTCTAATTGTTATAAATTCTAAAAGAATCTTAAGTGGAACAAAGAAATAGTCTATAACAGGGAGATTTTTCGATGTCATTTAGAAAGTTTCTGAAACTTAAATTTCAAACATTTTTTGATTCGAATCACGCTACGATTAGGCAATATTCCATGAAATTTGTATGATCCTTGGATTGTTTTCAGTTTCTGCCAACAGTAACCACAGAATTTAACAAGAAATTTTCAATTTATTCAACAAATCCGAAGAGTAATAGCAACCGAGAGAACAGTGCAAATCGCTTATGCAAATATGTATATATCGTGTGTATATTTTCAGCTCACAGTCGGACTGGGAGAATGTGTGGCATCAGGAGACACACTCCCGGTGCCGGGACAAGCTCATCCGCCAGTTATACTGGGCCTGCGAGAAGGACATTTACCGCCTGACGCGACGCAACCGCAAGCGGACGGGCAACGACGAGGCCTGGATCAAGCAGAGCTCCTCCTCCTCCTCGAAACGTGAGTCTTCAGATGATGATCCTCCTGGACCTCTCATGCATACATATGTGTATCTGAAAAATCCTTTCAGCTGGTACGCCCCCGTCGACTTGGCTGCACGTGAACTACGCCAACATGTTCTTGAGGACTCGTCGCTCCAACGCTCCATCGATCACCAACGAGTGCTGCACCAAGGCTGGCTGTACCTGGGAGGAATATGCCGAATACTGTCCTTCCAACAAGCGACGCAATCATTATTGATTTCCCTTTGGTTGTTCTACAGATACATTTGGTTATATACTATATATGCTTTTTGTTTTATCTGTTGTTCTTGTTGTTGGTGTTGGTGTTGGTGTCATTGTCGTTTGGGTGTGTGTGCATCAGTGTGGGTCTAAATGAATAAAGTTTATGGATCGTCAAAGTCCTTGGGGTTCACAAAAAAAAACAAAAAAAAAACACTTGTACTAAGTTCATCTAGATTTCTATACATTCTACGAGTACATATAGTATGTATGTATGTGCGGTATATCAGTATAGTTGTTGACTATTTTCTAAACTATATGTTTTGGGTACCATCAGACAATGAGAGAGAGAGAGAGGGAGCTTGAAAGTATAATTAGATAGGTGGAGATGGCCTTTCCGTAAAGTTTTCTTTATGAAAAATATATAAGAAGAAAAGACATCCGCGTTGTGAGTGAGCTACGATGATGAACCCGACGAGACACACACAGCGAGAGCATCTTCGGATTGACGAGATGTCTTCAACGATTCGGTGCACCTGCAAGAGCCTATTCTTGCTTGTACTTTCTTCAACTCATGAATCATTATACTTGCGCCGATCGTCTTTGAGACTGAAGGCGACCCACAATGGAGGAGGAGCAGAAGAAAGTCTTCTTTTGTACGAGTAGCGTGTGGCGTGGTGTAGTAGGCCTTTGCTTAATTACAAGAATCAAACGAATAATCTGTTTATATGCTGGGAGGGCGAGAAACCTTTCTCAACTTATTAAAGCATATAGCTTTATTGGAAACAGAAACGAGAATGTCCACCAGTTTCATGTTTGCAAAGATAGTTTTTTCAGAAGTCGTGTTTCTATCCTTTCTCTCTCTCTCTCGATGTGTTTATGAGTTTAAAAACCTTTTAGAATAATATCACTTAGTCAAAATCCCCCACCGCCTGCCCTAGCAAACGTGGACCTTTAACGTGGTGGGGCCTCCCCATCGTCATCATTTTCCTTGCGACTCTTGGCCGGCCCTTGGCCCGTGGGTCCGCTGTGGGGAGGACGCGGACGCTTCGAGGCCTGGCCCTGATCGTAGTGGCCGTCTAGCATATCCAGAAGCGACAGCTGTCGCAGGTTAGGAGCAGCTACCTTCGGTGGTGAGTCTCCTCCTGCTGCTGATGCAGCTGCTCCTGCCTGACTGCTCTCGCTGGGCGTGGCCTCCAGGCTGGCGGCCATCATCATGGCATTGGCCTCTTCATCGTCGGAGAGCAGGAGGACGGCCGGCGAGCTTGTCGAATCGTCCTGCGAGGCAAACAAGTCTGGACTATGTTCATTACTGGCCGGCAGCTTCTTGATCGACTGCGGTGTGGAACACGTTGAAGATGGCGGCGTTTTCTTCTTCATCAGCTCCTCGCGTATATAGTCATAGAGATTCGGCTTGGCGGCCGGCTGGCTCGATTGCGATGGGTTGGAGCGCAGACTGTAGTCGAAGCGCCGCAGCACGGTCCAGAGCTGCCGCACGGTGGTGCCCTGGCTGCGGAACAGCTGCCACATCTCATGCAGCTCGTCGCGCAGCCGGATGTTGCCGAAGGTGTAGTAGGCCAACGGACGGTGCAATGTGGCGCAGACCATCAGCTGCAGCAGCGACTTGAGACGGGCATCGCCCCCAAAGGCACCGCAGCCCCAATTGCCAGTGGCCACGCCCGGCGGCTCGCTGGACAGCGCGTGCATGAAGCCGGTGTGGGCCTTGTTCAGCTCCCGCTCGACCAAATCTTCGCGATACTGGTGTGTGGCATTGGCAAACTGAAGCGCATCGATGGCCACAATCGCCGTCTGGCGGCGTCGCGAACTGTCCCGCGGCGTCAGATCCTCGTGGTTGCCGGACCAAGTGAAGCTGCCGGCATAGCCGGTGTAATTGCTATACCGCTCCGCACCGAGCACCATCAGCGCCTCGGTGGGGCGGAGGCACTCCGTGAAGAGTTTGCTCACCATCAGTTCCGGACAAATCACAAAGCGGATCTCCTCCTGTACACAGCCGTGACCGAGCACGCCGCCGCCCAGATACTTGTTGGCAAAGTCCACCTGCAGCAGGCCCAGGCCCTGGTCCTCGATCGTTCCGGCCGAGTTCACATGTAGCGGTACGTCGCCTAGCGACTCCGTTACCTCATTCCAAATCGTCGTTCGATCCGGCTTGACGCTACGCCGAAAAAATGTCACACATCCGGTGGACACATTGCCGTCACCCCGTTCCGTGGGACAGATGCGCCGGAAATAGTGCATAATGCATTTGAGCTTCTCCATTACTGCAGAGCCCGACGATTGGTAGAGCCTGTGTGGGGGAAGGGGGGACAAAACGTGGGATAAGCACTGGGTAATGCCTGGGTAAGGCCTGTCCTCTCCGCTCACCTATTGAAATTGATGTCCGGAAAGCTGCTGTACTCCGATTTGAGCTTGAGCGTGTTGCGGCGCGGATAGGTACAGAGAAAGGCATTGGCCAGCAGGCACGAGATCTGTTGTTGGGTGAGTGTGATCATGCTGTTCGTATGCTGCTTGAGCAGGGGTAGGGAGGCCTGAACGATATCGGGCAGACGTAGGGCCAGACGGATGATGCGGGGCAGAAGGTCTTCGAAGAACACCTTTTTCTCGCTTTCGTCCAGCTCCTCTTCGAGCAGCTGGTGCAGCGCGCGGAAGTTCCACTTGCCCTTGTACGTTGTGTTGTAGGAGAGTATCGCATCCTGGAGCTGTTTGCTGCTGGAAATCGGCTGCAGCAGTGCCCGCTCGATCATCTCCCAGCGCGAACCGATCGTTGTGGTCCCGTCGCCATTGTCGCGTGGATATTTGCTCTCCGGTGCGCAGGGCAGACGCACATGGTCCGAGTCCCACTTGCCGGCCCCCTTGAACGGGCGCGGCGGCACATCGATTGACTCGCGTATGGGATGCTTGTGCATCACGCGGTGCAAGGAACTGGGCGATACGGGTGCCATATGCTCCAGCTGGAACAGAGGCAGGCCCCGATGTATATCCTCGATGGGCACGCCACGCCAGCTCTGATCCGGTGAGGGTGGGCCTGAGCACGAACCCGAACCCGACCCCAAGCCCGAGCCCGAGCCTGTACCTTTGGGAATCAGAATATGCATTAGCCATGTGCCTGACCTGTGTTTCGCTTGCGTCTCACCATTTGCACACTCTTTCTGAACTTTCTTCGCTTTCTCCAGTTTAAGCAGCGATTTGCCGGCCGCTTCTGCTGTCATGCCGGTTTTGGCCTCCGCCTCGGGGCTGCCGACAACCTCCTCCATGTCCGAGTCCATTTCGACGTCGCCCAAACGCACCGTCAACGCCGCTATGCCCCTGCAGTTGAGTGCAGACTGCAGAAATAATTTATTAAATGTTCGTAAAATTTTGCCGGGCTGCGGTGTTTTGTGTTTTGTTGAAGTAGCGATGTGAATTATTTGCTGTCATGAATCATCATGGAATCATCGTATCCCACGATTTTGACATTCGGTTCAATATCACTAGATAGATGGGACTCTCAGCCCTGAACACCTTATTTAATCCGATAAATAAATAAATTGTCTACAATAAGTACTGTTTAAGTACTCTCTCTTCTATTTGATTGCTTATAAAATATGGTTTTAACAATTACGGTAAATACATGGTAACTCCACGATAAGTACACATTTTCTACATATTAACTACATATTTACGTAATTATCCAGAGACACCTGACGATTGTTGGAAATATACTGGAAAAGATCAGAAAGTACTAGAAAATACTCAAAATTCTTTTAGCTGGACAGCTATATCGTTACCATACACATTCTGACCGTCAAAAAAATACTGACTCTAAATGGCATTTCTACACGATTTTTACACTAGTGCTTTGCTCAAGAGGTGACTCAATAAAGCGTCTAAGAACAATACTGAAAAATACCAGAAAATACTCAATAACAATGACAAGTATTAAAATATGCAAAGTATATACCGTCCGACCCTCAGAAATATACCAAAATATACCGTCTCACTTTTGAATTAAACTGTAAACATACCGATAGAACCCATTTTGCCCACTTAACCCACCTATTTGAACAATTTGAGTTAAACCGCGAAAAATAATACTGTTTGTATATTGTAGCACTGCACTTGGTTTAGTGGAGCAAACGCTAGTTTGCCCATTCGTTATATTATTATATTCAGAAAGATCGTTGGGAACCATTTTAATTTTAGTTTTAATCAATTAAAAAATATAAATTTTAGCGAAATCAAATGATTTTAAATTTTAAAAATACCTTTGGCGCGTAACGATTGCTCATCACTAACGTCACCACTGGGGCTGTGTACACACTGCTTATCCCAGGCTGAATGGCAAATTAACAGTAAGCTTAGTAGCCCGTCAGAAGCAACAAAAACCACAAAACAATTATTTTCCTGTTTTTTTTTACTTTTCCCGAAACAAAAAATCGCGACGAAAATCAAAAAATCTGAATAAATTCCCAAGTTGATAAGTATGTGTTAATTAATCAGCCTTACAAAATAATGTTTTTATTTTTGCGGTGCTAAAGTTAAAAGGAATAAAGTACTGAAAAGTGCATAATTAGATGTGTGTGTTGGTGTATCCCTAGGTGCATATGTGTGTGCGTACTCAATATCCAATTTGAGCTCCAAAACCAGGTAAATTTTTGGGTATTATGGATAATTGCATAGATTTATGTGAACTGAAGAGTTTTCCAAAAGCTTGCCACATCTCCCCATTTGTTGACGTCAGTGGCGGCAGAAACGCCGCTTTATTTACTTCCCTCTCCCACCGCCGCCACCACCACCACCGCTCTCTTATGCTCTTCGTCTGTCTGTCATTCACCTCTCACTCCCGCCCCGCGGCCAGCTTCTAGTAGACCATTCTTAAGCGCTGGAGCTTACGTGTAAGCGGTGGTGCCCGCTCTCTTATTATCGCATACACGTGCAATCTGGAAGAGCGACCGCGGCCAGACAAAGTGTTTTTCCATAAGGTGGGGCGTTCAAAGAGCGCACTCTTGATTGCGGGAGTCGAGTCGCATCCGTCAAAATTGAAGTGAAAGTCCTTGAATATTTGCAAGCTACTAAGCAAGCCATTTAATAATATTTTTAAATATATGTCACTCCTGTCATAGTAGTAGCATTACCTCACCGGATAACATACACCTTGCACTGGAGCTGCCGCGAGATAGAGAGCGAGTTTGAGAGAGCGAGCGTGGGAGAGAGACTTGTTTGTTTGTTTTGAAAGCAGCGCTAAAATTAGCGGCGCGTCGCTGCTGCTGCTCAAAAACAAAATACTGCAAAACAACAAAATCAAAATAAAAAATAATTTATTGAATGTACTTTTCCAAAAGTTCAACAGACTTTTATCTGTCACAAGCTAATGTTCTAATCAGCAGTTGCGCAGTTCTCCTCCTCTCCCTCTTACTAAAATTCTACCTTTTCTGCTGCTTCTCCCTCTAGTTCTACCCAAGGTACATTCAATAGCAGGGGAGGCTGTCTGGCAGAGTGGCAACAGCAAAGTAAAACCTGCCTCAGCTGCATTTACCCACACAGTGAGAGAGAGAGAGAAAAAAGTGTGTGTTCTGGCAAACCAAAACTAGTCCCTACTGGACCCTGCCAGTTTTTCTCTTCGCACCTTATATTTAATATACCTTACGTCCGCCTCTGCTGCTGCACTCCCCTGTTTATCACTCTCGCGTTTTGCTTACCTGTGGCATGACGCGTAAACAAATGAAAGCAGCAAAAGGGGCAGCAGAAACAGTTATCACTCAAAGAATTCTGCAAATTAGTATGTGTGCCAGGGTGAGTGTGCCCCTCTCACTCACACTCACACACACACACACACACACTCTCTCTGACTTTTTAGCCTTCAAATCTGCGTAGTCGTTGCCTTGACCATAACCTAGAAATACACTAAAGCGTTCGTTCTCTCTCTGTCTATCTTTCTCTTTCTGAAAGCCTTTTGCGACAGCTGCCAAAAAAAATGTAGAGGAGGGGTAGTGTGAGGGCGAGGGCGATGGTGAGGGGCTGTGCATGCCATAGATATAGAAAGCAGCGAAAGAAAACCGCCCCGCCCCGAAAATGCGAAATGTTAGTAAACTTATTCAAGGTCACCCCTCAAGTATGAACTAATACTTAATCAACGGCAATCAGTGGCAACGGCAGAGAGCAAAAGCAGCATCAGCAGCAGCGCCAGCGTCAGCAGCGACTGCGACTGCGACTGCACTTTTGCGTTGCTGCCTTCCCATGAATCAATTTGAGAATTTCTTGTTTTCTAGGGTATCCAATAGGGTATGATTAAGAAAGATTGCCTATGGCTGTATGTATGTATGTGTGTACATTATGTGTAAGTGCGTCTTTGATAGTCGTACGACTTCTCGCTTGTTTTGAATTGTTGATGGGAGTGTTTGTTGTTGGCGGAGATCATGTGATCTCCATATGTTGCTGGACGAGCAGTGCGGTTAGGGGGTGTTCAAAAGCCGGAGTCCCGATAGGGATCCATGGATGCCTCTTAAAAAAAGATGAACAACTATTTATAGCCGCTTGATGGTTCAGCCCCCCCTCCCACCTCTGTTTCACTGTTCCGCTGTTCCACTGTTCCTCTGTTATGCACTGTGCACTATTAAACGCTCTCTGCTCCCGCTCTGCTCTGCTCTCCTCATTGTCCGCACTCTGATGTGCACAGTTATCTTCCTCTTCCTCTTGCTCTTCTGACTTTTGTGCTTTTGTGTTCAATTGTGTGCAATAAATACGGGCAGGGCAACAACAAAACGATAAATGGAAATTGTTTTTGGCTTTTTGCTTTTGGTTTTGCTTTTGTCAACGCGACTTGGCTCACGTTGGCAATGCGCGAAACAAAGAAGATGAAGGCAAAGCACACCCGCAAAAGGAGAACAAAAGTGTGCAATTAATTATTATACCCTCTGAGCAGAGCTTAGGGTATGCTGGGTCCGATCAAGTGTTTGACATTTGACAGAGTCATCAGAGAGGATAAATCTTGATCTCTGTACATATCTGTCCATTCTTTCATGGGGTATCCCGTTTAGCAAACTTCTCCGAAAGTGTGTGTGTGTGTGTGTGCGCGTGCGTGAGGAGTGAACTTTGACCACGTGTTGATAGGGCGGGTCGCTAACCCGTCGCCTCATATCCCACTGTATCTCTCTTTCTCGCTCTCTCTCTCTGTGCCACCCTGTTTCTGCTGCCTATCCATTTTTATTTTGCAAAAAACAAAAACTACAAAAAAATTAAAGCCACAGGAAAAACAACAAACTTTTTTGCCTGCGCGCATGACCTTGAAATTTTCTATAAGAAGCAAAACATCTGACTGCTACGCTGAAGCTGACGCTGGCGCAGACGCTGACGCAGGCAGCGGCATCGATTGCAGTGCGAAATAAAATGAAAAAAAAAAAACGATTTTTGGTACCGCAGCTGTTGATACCCATTGATGACAATTGAAATATTAAATTTGAAACAAAAAGAAACAAATGAAATTTATTTGATGATTATTCAGATAAGACCAAAAGGGGAAACGAGCAGATTAGACTCTAGACTTTATGAGATCGTGGAGGTTCATCATACCCCCGTTTAACGCTCACAAAATGCAGACGGAGATTCTGCGACAAAGAGGAAGAAATGTAGATAAAACCGGGACATTGAAAGCTCTCTTGACGACCTTGGAGGCAGCCCTGAATGAAGGTAGATATTTTGTAAGCCATCCCAAAGACAGACCGGTGTTGGCCTCAAGCCTCTCAATCGATTGAAGAACAGACACCTGGCGACACTTAATAGGCATTATCACTTGTTTTATTGTGCCTTGGCCATAGATAAATGTACTATACGGAATGGTAAATACCATATATGTATGCCTGGCCATTTATCGAGTCTTGCACACTTTATTATCAACTTCCTGGGGGCCGTACGAGAATCCGCGAAAATCGACTAAAGACAAACATTCAAGGGAAAGAGAGCGATAGAGACAGAGAGAGAGAGAGAGACACCACACATTAAAAACGAATTAATTTTTGCAACAACAAAATTACTTTTAATGTGGAAATAATTGTAGTTGTTTTTTGCTTGTTGCTTTTTGCGTTTTTTGAGTGTGTATTTGTTTTGTATCAAGGTTGCTTCTTCTTTTTTTTTTTTGATTATATAATCTGTTACAATTCTTTTTTTTTATCACTGATTGGCGCCATCTGTTGGCGTGATCTTGTCTTTTGAATTTCACTCTTCGAGAGTCCACCCACATGTGTGCACTGCCCCATGCCCCAAAACGCCCCCACTCCCGCATAACGGCACAGAGGGATACCCTGCCAGTGGCGATGGTTTTTCAGGGGAAGATAATAATAATTTTTAAGCTAAAGATACAGTATCTAAATGTATTTTTAGTGAAGCTGGATGGGAAAAAAAATTACTTGGAGAAATCTTAAAAATAAATTATTTAATTAAAAGCTAATCTTTCCACCAAAATTATAGATGGATTATGGATTTATCTTATAGCCAATAAACCAATGAAACCTTTAAAGAGTATGGTGCTATATGTATCTGTATCTGCTATATGTCTCCTATAGGAACAGGTTCTTTGTGGGAGATCTTCAATTATCACTCATAATTTTTATGTTTAGGGTATCTAATGTTTTGGTTATTTGTTTTTCTTGTATTTTGTGTGCGTGTTTTTTTTGTTTTTGTTGGTCTTATTTTTACAATGTTTTTTTGTTTTTGTTTTGCTGCTTTTTAATTGTCTTTACACATTTATTGGGGTTAAGGCCTTCTTGACTTGCCATCACCTCTTTTTTTTTCTATTTCGCTATTTTACCTCTTGTTTTTGCTTTTGTTGTTTTTACTTTCTTGCATATTTATTTTATTCATCTTGTGATATATCTGTATCTGTATCTGTGTCTATATATTTATTTATTTTTGAAAACGTGCAAAATGCAAAAAGCGATTTCTCTTTTGCTTCGTTTTTGTTTGTTGTCAAAATGGGGGCGTGAGCAAAAAAAAAAACAAAAACAAAAAGGAAAAATTAAAAATTAATAACAAATTTCTTTTGAACTTTTTCGTGAATGTTGTTGCAAGCGGATGGTGTCAGCCATTTTGCATTGCCAACTAACGGCTAGTGACAGGGAACAGCCTCTTGGTATGCTGTTCTCTTGCCCCCATACGATTGGGTAACCTCGGGGGAGAGTAACGGTAGAGGGCCGCGCGTCATGCGGCAGTGCTCCACTGCCGACTTGGTGTCACTTCAGTTACATCCACCTTTGTAGCTTCCCCAAAGATAGTCCCATCTGTTACGAGATCTGTAGAGATCTTGGGAATACTTTATTTATTTGGGGTATCTTTTGACCCTGAATGGTGGATTCTTCCTACGATCATTTTCTGTGAAGCTCTTTCCTTTAGACCACATATGTCTGAGGATATCTCCAAAGCTATCTCTTGTTTCTAGCTAGACCCTTGTATTTCTATCTCTGTCTCTCAGAACAAGTGTCTCGTGTCTCCCCCTCTTTCTATTGATCTTGTGCCCGTCAGAGTCTCAGTGTCAAAGTCATTGTACGACCTTTGGATGAGACCCAGTTTTTTTTTTCTCAAATACAATTGCCCGTGAAGGTGCTGCCAACTTGTTTTTTGAGCGCACACACCCCCCACCCCCAAGCACCTTCATCGTCCGACGAAACGACACATGAGTGTGTGTCTCTCTCTCTCTCTCTGTCTCTCTGTCTCTGATTATTACTCACTTTGGGGCTTATCAGTTAGTCTTACTTTTAGTCAGTCAGCAGACACCCCTCTAACCCTGGTGGGTGGGGTGGGTGGCGGGCGGTAACAGCAAGTGCCATTCAGTCTGTGGCTGGCACTAAATGACTGATTCCGCACACCCCCAGCCTGCCCCGCCACCGTCCACGGCATAAAGAGAGGGCCACGCGAAAGTCTGCTGTAAGAGGCGGCCGTCCATGTGACGTCAGCCTGAAAAAAAAAGAACGTATGATGCAATTGTAACGGTAAAGAAAGGAAATCAAAGACAGGACAAGATCCTAGAAGCAGGTAGAGGGCTTTTCTCTCAAGTCTCAAGATTCTGCAAAGCCTAAAATAATTAATTTTCGTGGAATTGAACTTTGGGATTTCCCTTGGAAATATTACCAAAAAAAAAAAAATAAATCAAAAACAATTCTGAAAATTTTCCTCCACTTTTGTATACAAAAAAATTAAATGCAAAAAAAATATATATAATTATTCTTGTCACATTTTCAATGTCAACGTTTTCATAAATTTTCATTTTGTCCCCCGCCAGCGAACAATTTTTTTTTGCTTCGATTTTCATACCCCGTACTCAACAAAGGGGTATATTTTATTCTTATGAAAGTATGTAACGGGATACTGGTATTTTAGTGAAATATTAGGTATATATTTTTGGCTTTTTTCTAACATAATTCTATGTGTAAGGGTATTTTTTTTATCGCCCAAAACCTAAAAACTATTTCTTTGGCACCTCCTCTGTAGGAGAAGATCTACTGCCATGTATTAGAGGGTATCTCATAGTCGTTATGTGTGTTCATATCTTTCCTATTTGTTTTTGCTGCACTTTTAATTTGTTTTTCGGGTTTTTTGTTCAATTTGCGTCACAAAAAAAAAGCAAAAGAAAAAATAAAATTGAAATTGAAATTTTTTTTTGGTAGGTGTTTTTCTTTCTGTTTGTTGCTTAAGTTTTTCAATTTATTATACAATTATTTTCATGCGTGTGTGTGCGTGTCGTGTCCATTGTGTGCTGTTTGGCGTAGAGAAACGGTGGGTGGGAGGGAACATTGCACATTGTCGGCGTCAGCAGAGGCAGCGGCAGAGGCAGTGGCAGCGGCAACAGCGCACATGGTTGGTATGTCTATGAATGTGTATGTGCATGTGTGTGTGTGTGTGTGTGGTTGTGTCCGTGTCTGACATCAGCGACAACAATAACAAAGCAACGTGCGCCCCAAAAGCGAAAGAAAAATAAAAATAATAAGAAAGAAACGGCAACAAAAGCAAGCAGCAGCAAACCAGTAAACACGTCAGCCGCAACAAAAAGAGAACTACAGCCCAAGAGGGTCGGAACGTCAGCAGGGGAAAGCAGGGGAGCCGAAAGAGAGACAAGTCGAAGAGCGGCAGACCACAGAAAAAACCGGCTGACCAGATGAAGAGAGCGGACCGGAATTCGACAAAGAGAGTGCAATGAATGACGTTTGGTTGGAAGAGACGGCTTTAAGCGTTGTGTGGGTGGGGGGAAGAGAAGAGTGGAAGAAGAATGGAATAGAGCCTCACATGATGATTGATGGCTTGCCAAGACAGTGACGAAGCGTTCGAGGAGGGTGAGGGAGAGAGAGAGAGAGAGAGTGTGTGAGTAGTTTGCGTGGCAGCAAACTGAATGCTGACACGTGAGCTTTTCCAAAGACTACGAGAGAGGGAGAGCACAAGCAAACAAGTTGCTTTGAAAAACAGAGACAGAGAGAGAGAGAGAGAGGGCAAACAAGTTGCGCTCAGTGAGCCAAAAGCCGTGTGCGAGGGAGACAGAGCTGTTTGCATTTGCAATGACAACACCCCAAACGACACGCTCTCGCTCTCACTCTCAGCCTTTGTTGATGAAATGTTATTGTGCCCGTCCGTCGCGTCGCGTCGCGTCGCTTCGTGTCGCGTGATTGCAAGCCAAATAGCGGTAAAGGGGAGCCCGAACGAACTCGAGACAAAAGATAACGCACACACAGGTTCGCTCCCTCTTTCGTTCTCTTTAGCTCTCTCGCTCGATGACTCTGTGCGTTCGTGTGTGTGTGTGTGTGTGTCACCTTATTATTGTAGGTCATAAATGCATTCACATGACTGCACTCTAACGCTCTCAGTCCAGCGGCGGAGAGCGAGAGAGAATGTGTTTGGCTACGTGGCTGCATTGAATGCGCTACCTTTCGGCCTTAGGCGACTTCTGAAGAGCAGCGCGAGAACGGCAAGGAGATTGATGAATCACTCGCCAAGTGAATGATGAGACATCAATGGCGGGGCGGGTGGTGATTAGCTAAAAGGTATTTCAAACATACAAGTAATACAAAATTGGGCCACAAAAGAGGAAACTGCTGGCTGGGCGGGGGGGGGTGGTGGCCTGGCATGTTTTTAGGGCGTGGGCTTATCTTAAACAGTTTCTCAATATATTAATAACAATTGTGCCACCTTTATTTAGCCACAACTACTCGTATCTTATGCAACATTCAGTCTGGATCAAGCCTCCACACCCCTTCCGCAGCAGCCTCCCCTCCTCAGCAGTAGGGTATTTGCGGTGGGTCGAGGAAGTCCAACGAAACGGATTTTGCTCTGCGTTCGGTTTTCCGTTTGCTAAAACTGCTGTTGCTGTCATAATCACAGCTATGTATGGCTCTCTCTCTCCCTCCCTCTCTCTCTCTCTCTCCCACTCTTTGTGTGAGAGTCGGACTTTTGTTTTGTTTGGAAAAACATTTGTTATACCCTTGGCTCTCCAAGGTGAGGACAAGTCTGGCTCTCTTTGTCACAAAAACAAACAGGCGGATCAAAAGCCCTACCCTATATTAATACACTCTGCCTCTCTCTCTCTCTATCTCTCTCTGATGCAGTTTCTGCCTCTTTTTTTGCCATTATCTCTTTTTTCGACGATAATCGGCGTTTAAAACCAGCGAAAAGTAAGAGAAGAGCATCACAGAGTGAGACGAGCGGAAAACGTGACGTATGCGCAATGATAAAGAGAGACAGAGAGAGAGAGAAAGAGAGACTTGGCAAATAAGAGTCTACACTCTTAATTGTTTCTTTCTTTCTTTTACGAGTTAATTAATTTTCTTTTTCCGCTTGATCATTGTCAATGTCTATCTTTCGTTGCCTCTTGTCTTCCCCAACCCACCCCCTCCCCCTCCCCCTCCCTTGTTTTGTTTCATTTTGCGATTTCCTGGGGTTTCCATTTACCTAGATTTTTCAATATCTTATCAGTAGCTTATCCCGGGTCCCCAAACCCAAACAAAGAACTGCATTTCCTGTCCACTTAGCCAAAAGGCATTCAACTGATAGTGGCCTTAACGACCATTGCTTGAGTTTCCCTAAGAACATGTTCTTTGTTTCAAGAACTATTGAACTATTTGTTAATAGGGGGATTTTCTAGGGATCTTTGTTATAGATCGTAGAACATACAATCTTGAAAGAACCCTCGATACCCATTCAATCTTGTTGGTTCTTGTTCTTGTTCCAACTGCAGTCAAAGCAAACAAGAAAAACAGCCAAAAGATGCGATGCAGAGAAGAGAAACAAAAACAAAATGAACTCAGGAAAGTGGCAAACTGGTTGAACGTGCCAAATTCCAATTAGTTGGGGCACTTGAGGGGCTCCCAGCTGTCCTTACCACTCGCCATGGCCCCCTTACTGCCATAGCCCCTTGCTCAGGGTGGATTTGTGTGGAGGGTGGGATCAACAAATTTCCAAAAGCCTTCATAGACATGTGCCTCGACAAAAACGTTTCGACTGGTTGAATGAAGGATATTTTCAAGGGTATCGTATCCCAAAAGCTTTATACTCCTTGTTTTTCCCTCTCCACCTTCTTTTTCCTTTTCCTACTTCTTCTTCAACATATCCATGCTTGTTCTTAGTTTCTTACTCATTTTTTTGTTGTTCCTTTTCAATCGTATGGTGTGTTTTTTTTTTGTTTTTGCCTTTGTTTTTGTTTGCCAATTTTTGCTAAGCTTTGCTTCTGCTTTTGCTGCCACAGCTTCTGTTTGGTTCTCTGCTTCTGCTTCTCTGCTTCTCTGCTTCTCTGCCATGGCCATGAAACGTCCACCAGGCGACGACAGAAACAGAAGGAAGAAGGAAACAGAAAACAAAAGCCACAACCCAGAGCCCAAAGAGCAGTCAGCAATCAGCTTGAGACCATTTTTCTCAATGGCCTTACCGACCAAATCCAAGGCATATACCATGGAAGGTGAATGGGCACAACCTCCTAGTTATATAGTATATTCGATATCTCTAGAAATTATCGCACATTACCAGAGAAACATTGCCTTAAGGAATCATGTACCAAAGGATCTGCTATAATCCTCTTAGTATTTACTATATTATTATTATTATATAAAGCTAATAAATAGTTAAAACTAGGTATTAACAGGGTATGGGGCTATAGCTGCTGAGGCCTTAAGCTCACTATAGTATTAATTTACGTTTGGGGATGTACATATGTGCTTATATACATATGTACAGGGTTGGTTCTATACGTTATTATATGTTGTGGAGGAATTATTATCTAAAATACTAATTGTGTATATGTATATGTACAGGGATGATTGTTTATGAGGTTATATGTAGTGAATGATTTTATATTGGTCTAGATAGTTGAGGATTATTTTTGCGTTTTTGTTGTTAGGGTTTGAGATGTATTGCATGGGGTCGGTGTTATGGAATATTGAGGATCTTTGAAGATATATGTATATATATATATTTTCTTTAATTTTATTTGTAATTTTATTTAATAAACAACGAAGTTTTCTATAAAATAATAAATTCTATATAATACATATTTTTAATAAATTCTGCAAAACTGAATTCCCTTTGAGATTCGCTATATGAAAGTTCGACTGTATATTTGTTATTTTTATACCCACTCTCTCCCGGCTCTTGCAGCATCCATGCGTATCGCTGGGACTGCCCGACCTCACCCTCTGTGTGGAATATACCTTGCCGACAAGTGTCTGCTTTGTGCTCTGCTCCGCAGGCGGGCTGCTCGCACTCTTATCAGTGCAAAAACAACAACAACAAGAACCAGCATGCACATTTCTCATTTGTTTTTTTTGTTGTTGTTTCTTTTTTTGCTGATTATGCTTCCGTTGCAGTAGAAGAGGACGAGGGGCGGGGTGTACAAAGAAAAATCAAGTAAAAACGAAATGTACGCCCACAAGAGGCGGCCGCCCTCATTTAGCCCTGCTCTCTTTATCTCCCCTCCCCTGACACCCCCCACCCTGCTTGCCTTCTGTTCTTGATAAGTGTTTTGCATTCGCTTTTGTTTCGCTATGTGCGTGTGTGTCGACTTGGCAAATACCCTAAGCGGCCCTGTCTCTCTCCACAAATGATTGACGAGCCATGTAGCTGATGGACGTGCGATGATTGCTGTGGCAGCCCCATGTTGAAAGTGAAAAGTTCAAACAGCTCAAAGTGCAAGCCACACTCGTGCCCCATCTCTCCCCCTCTCTCTCTCTCTCTCTCTCTCTCTCTCTGTGTGTCTCTCTTTGGCACTTTGGAAATTTGTTTGCTGCTAATTAGAGTGCTGCCACACTGATTACACAGACAGATAGACACACACACACACACACACACACTTAAAGCGGTAGGGGCACACCTTGCCGAATGCTCGAATGCGATGGAGACGACAGCCATGCAGGCGGCAGTGCTGTTGATAACCAGCATAGAGAGTGGGAGAGAGAGAGAGAGAGAGAGAGCGGGAGAGCAAAAGATGGCAGAGAAATCACATAGCAAAAGCAGTGCAAAAAGGGTCGAAACGAAGCTTGAAATACCCTGCAGTGGCTTCCAAAAATATGCCTAAAATTCCTGCAAAATGTTCTTTGACTGTGGAGCTAAATACTATATTTATTATGTACATTATAGGCTTGATTCTATTATCTATAACCAGAAAGAAAGGCTATCTTACTTTATATGCGATAAATATAATAAAAGTCTTTAGATTTCAATCACTCTTGAAGCCATGCCAATTGTGCTTTGCAAAAACCTAGAACAAAAGCCAAAAATAACAAATAAAGTTATTGCAAAGACCTTGTATACGACTTATTGGAGTTCCTTAAGTTTGGATCCACAATATTCCTTAGTTTTGTATCCATGATGGCAGTAAAATCAGTTTTCTTTTAAAGAATGAGCCCTAAAATCACCAAACTGTCTAAAATATAGCATTTTTTCGATTTTTTCACGATGACTATGACCTTTCACAACTCTTAAGACTCTTATTGAGACATTTTCAATCTTCCACATAGAATATCTACAAATTCTGATAAGAATGGCATGGAAACATGAGAAAATAGAAATAGTGAGCGCGAAAAAAAAACCGAAATTTCCGAACATTTAGGGGCCTAGCGTTTGGTGGAATGCTGAATAACGAGTCCCACCGAATCGTTTCGGTTGCCTGTTCCTGCAGGACTCTAATGTAAGCATTCAGGCAGCCTATATCCATATAGATCCATACACGATAAGCCTATATCCCGCCTTCTAGAGTATCTTCTAGACACTGTCCATGCTTTGTCAATGGGGGGAAAAGGCATACTTTTCCTTGCAAGAATTTAGCATTTTCTGCAGTACTTCATTTTGATTAAAAGAAAACCAAAGACAGAGAGAGAGAGAGAGAGAGATTCCAAGACATTTGAGAAGTTACCTTCAAGAGAGAGGTAGAGTCTTCACCGCCCACCGCCCACTCATGTTTGTTCCAACCGTAAACAGCATCATCAAATTCCTGCGTCAGCAAGCAACGTCAAAGTCAGCGTCGATGTCGAAGTCGAAGTCGATGTCAGCGCTGGTGCATTTGACACTTGAGCGCCTTAGTCATTCGGGGTTAGAGTGCAACGAGAATGAGAGAGGTAGAGACCCGAAAGAGAGAGAGAGAGAAGCGTCGTAGCGTGTTGATTTCAATTTTTTTTTTTGCAATTTTATGAGCAAACACTCAACTTGATTGATTTATGCATGCTAACGGCACATAGCAAGAAGAGGGAGAGAGAGAGAGAGCGAGGGGGACCCATCAGCTGACGTTGGAGAAGCAAAGAGCAACACCCAGCAGGGGGGGCCAATGCGTTGAATCAGCAGGAGGGAGCCAGTGCCAGCAGGATGCCCACAGCAGCATCAGAGAGGGGGGAGAGAGGGGCAGGTGCAGCAGATGTGACCTCTGGTTGCTATACCCCTTCGGAGAGGGTCTAACGCCAAGGAGAACAACAGAACAGTCAAGATCGAATCATTTAAGTCATCCTGAAATAATCGTGTACCATATATGTAAATATCGGCACAAGAATGAGTAGAGTTTAAGGTCTATTCTTGAACGAATAAACCTTTGGGCTACAATCTATAAATCGTGGAAAGGGTATTAAAGGGTTCGTTTGTGGCAGCGTCTGACATACTCCTTGTTAAGCCATGCGTAATCGATAGCCTGTGCCAGCTATCGATACCAGCAAGCAGCAGTAATTGAAATGTCAAACAGTAAACGAAACACAACTCTATTTCTATATTCTGTTTAATACGGATAGACATTTGGAGCCATTGATTGATGATATTTTGCAAACTTCTAACCATTGAAATCGATTTAATTATCGATGATTATGCAAATCATCATCACACAATTTTTCTTGCCAAATCCGCAGCAAACACGTCATCGAGGAGACGTTGCAGTTGCAGTTCTCTCTCTCCCTCTCTCTCTCACTGTATCTCTCTTTTCCTATATTTCTCTTTCTCTCTCTCGCACTCTCTTTCTATCTCTCTCTCTTTGGACTGCCTATCCGTCTTTACGGCTGTCTGTCTGCTTTGAGCGCGTGCTGATTGCATTTATGTCAACGTTCGTTTTCAATGTTAAAACTCGGTGCAGTGGGGGGTTGGGGGGGGGGAGGGGCTAAGGGGATGGCTGGTTGGTGTGCGTTGCAAAAACCGAAACGAAACGAAACGAAAATTATGCATGAAAAGTGGCATAAAAGTTGACGTCTACGTTTTGGTTATTGCTGGCTGGTTTCTCTCTATATGCAACAAACATGCCCCAAACACACACACACACACACACACACACACACACACACGCATAGACATAGGCTGATTGCATTCTGTGTGTGCAATGTATATGGAAAACGCAGCCGCAACGACAAAACACAATGCAAATGGCGGAAAGGCCGACTGAACGCCTGGGCAGCACAGTGGGCTGCCATCGGGATTATTCCGTGTGGAATATAACAATGGAGAAGCATTGCAGATTGGAGAGAATGATGCTCGACTCGGGATGCTCGAGAATGGCTAGAACAACATACATGTCGTGTGCATGATGCTGCAGCTAAATGCTTCAGACAGCTTTATACGTGTTTAATGGTCATAAAAATTGACTAAGAATCATTTAAACGAAAGAATTTTTTAAGGAAAGATTCCTTTCCACTCACAGTGGGTCAAAAATACAACAAAATATCATCGAAATATTGCCACAATGTGTGAAAGGATTTCATTAAACTTGACGACTAAAATCGTCCCTCAAATTCGTTTCCCAAATTCACGACAAATATTTTTTGCCCCAATATGCGGCCATATCTCGCGGCCCGCATAGGCATTGTAGACGTCGCGGTGAGGCAACAACACCAATCAGACATTGATGATGGGGCAAGCCCATACATATAATCAAAAGCCAGTGGCTCAGATTCAGAGTCAGGGCTTAGTGCCTGGGCGGTGGCAATCAGTCAGTCAGTCAGTCTGTCAGTCTTTCAATCAAGCTATATTTAGTTCGGTGGGTTGGGGAAACGCATTCACAGAGAGAGAAGGGGCAGCATTGGCTAATGAGTTGACCTGTCAAGTTCATGCAAAATTCACTTCAACCGAGTTGAATGGATTGCATTCAATTGAAATCGCATTGAAGGAGGCCGGATTCCGATAGGCCAGATTATGATACAGCCCCATGGGGCAGTCACTAATGGAACGAGAATGAGAACGAGGAAGGAAATTACAACCACAAATGGCAGACGAGTAAGGTTTATTCGATTTAGAGAAGAGAGACCGAGACCGAGACCTTAAACCCCATTCTTATCAGAACGATAAACCTCAAGACTTGAGATTTTGTTTGCTGTTTGTCAGATGCTTGTGTGGGATATCCATCCTATATCTTATATCTGATCTCAAGTGCTTTATGATGGGGCATAAAGATTAAGTCATTCCCTTACTCTCCCTTTGATTGATTGCCACGATTACACGGGGCTTTGCCCACATCTTTCGCCACAGTCTATAATATCTTGCAACAAAAATATGGAAAAACTTTAGAGATTTCAATTGAAATTTGGGAATTTATTAAAAGGTTTTAACCACTAACCACTGTTATATCCTTTGACAGACAGCAACAAAAAAAGCAAAAAAAAAAGGTTTTTTTTTTTTTTTTTTTTTTGGTTTGAACAGGATTTGCAGGGTTTCTTTTCTCATTTGGGGAATACCTCCTTTGGCTTCAGCAATTTACATGTTTTACGTTTAACACTTAACAGGCGCTGGAGCGGGGCCCCCGCTCTGCTCCACGTCCAGCTGTCGCCTCCAGGGTTGTCAAAGTGTTTGGTTACTCTTGCTTTCTGTTTGTTCCCATTTCATAAATATAAATATTTCATGGTTGTACTATGTACTCATCTTTCTCTGCTTTTTGTAACCCCCTTTGCCAGGCACCACCACCACCACCACCCCCTCCCCGCAAGTAACCCCATTCTTTCATTTTCATTTTCAGTTCTCGGAAGCAGGAAACTGTAAACAAGAAACACACTCAAACTGAAGACGACTCGGCGGCCCGGCTCTCACTTGCATTTTTGTGTTCGTTTTGCTCCCCCAATTTGTGTTTCTCGCTGCACGCCCCACGCCACGCCCCAACCCCCCCGGTTCTATGCGTCTGGGTAAGTCTGAAAGATACTCTTTATACGAATAGGGTACTATCCTTGCTATTGAATGCGAATTAAGACCCTCTAAAGTACCCAAAGACCCTTCGAGTTCGCACAAGAGTCCTTTCTTATATTTCTTTTATATATGGACATTTCCATTATGTCACACAATTTTTAAGTAAAGAATAAGGGCGTGAATATAAAAATATAAATAAAAACAAAATTTAATTTTAATTTTTAAAAGAAGAAAGTGAAAAAATATAAGATAAAAAAAAAATACAAAAAAAGTCCTTGGTAAAAAAATCCTATGATGGTTGCTAAGGTGGATTTTTGGCTTTTTTCAAGCTAATTAAAAAATACACAATTTTCATCTGATTTTATCGTTTTCTTAAATTTATTTTACAATTTTTTTTTTTTAATTATTAAATTTATTTATTATCATTTTTTTTATCTATTATAAAATTTCGTGTGAAAAATTATAACATTTAAAAAACAAAATATTTTTAAATTGATATAAAGCGTTATCTAAGATTAGGTCTGGAATATTAATGTTTAAAAAACACTTCGTGGAGGTATCTTTATCTTTCATCGTCTTTCTTATAGGAGATACAATTTAGATACGCTTTAAAAATGTTAGCTAATAATTTATCCGTTCAGAATTATATGGAAATGTGACTATTGACTTTGAATTTTTTTCTGTCGGTATGGCAAAGTCTTTTTTTTACATTTGTTTTTTGTTACGATAGACTTTGTGTAAGAACTTTTTCATACACCATTTTTCTTATAGAATATTTGTGATAATAAAGCTTTATCATTAAATTTATTAAAATAGTATTCTAATTATTTAAGTTAATAAAGTTTTAGGGGTTACACAAATTCGAGAGACAAAATTACATTGAAATATGTTTTAGTTGTTTTTTTTTTGAGGGATGGAAGTGCTTATATCTTTATAGATCGTTAACGATCGTTAGAGCTCCTTGAAATTCCTTTGCTTTTCAGTAGCGTCTGATCGGAAAGTCTCTCTCTGTCTCCCCCTTTTGTAGGGTATTTGTGTAAGCTTTGGCCTTCCACTTTTCGCTTTCGTTTTGCTTCTTTTTGTTGCCAATCGAAATTCCATGGAAAGCCAGAAGTTTGAAACAGTTGCACCGTAACCTGACGGGCGGCACATGTGCTACTGTTTTTGTTGTTGTTGTTTTTATTTTTTGCACTGCATTTGTCGGGTTTTGTCGAGCTTATCGAGAGTGCGAAGAAAACAGGTCTGAAGGGAGTGAGGGGGCTGCATTACTCATACGCCCTGTTATGCAGCTGCCGCCTGTTCACGTGTTTTTTGTACGTTGGACTCTATTTACTCTCGGTATGTCTGTGGCTCATTGTTTTTGGCACGCATTTCTTTCGGATTTCGGTTGCTAACTGAATTTTACGCTGTGTAAATCGATACGTGAACGTGAAAGGCAGAGCGGATGATTGAGAAATGTCCACATGAGCACGAGGGAATGTCGAAAGCTCTCATTTCCCCATTTAATCGTAAAATGAGAGATATGTATAAGCAATTCCCCACAGTCATTATCCAGAAAGTAATGGTAAACGAACCTAGAAGCCAGCGAATAGCTCCATTTACTAAACATCCATGTGTCTGAAAGGTAGAACACCGTCTGAGCGAAGTCGAAGCTTTACCAAATTCAAGAGAAAATAACCCATTCTACCCCTAAAACCATCTAGCTAGATAATCCTTTGGGCATCAGTCTGAAATGGTTATAGATTGTTAAAGAATCAGTCTTCAGCTCTGAAGCTTGAACCGTTTAAACATGCTTTTTGGCTGCGCAAATTTCCCATAAGTGAAATGATACACAGACATCGGCTGCCAGGGGGGACCAGGACTTTCAACTGTAGCCTTCATTATACCAATTAGTCCTCAAATTGCTGGCAAATGCAAATAAATTGCTTTCATAATGCAGTTTCTAATTGCAATGCCATGGGGTGCCACAGGGGGGGTAATGCGGCTTTACCGCCCCTTCAACCCCTATTAAACTCAGCATTCAACCCTTGGGGCCAGGACACACTCGCTCTATTGCGCTCTTCTGTTCTATTTGGCTCTCTTTCGAGCGATGTTCAACATGTTGCGGCAACAAATTGTTGCACAGTCGGCGAGACACACCGGTGCTGCCGGTTTCATTCGGTTTGGTCGCCTGTTTCTGCCGTCACTCTCTCGCCAGCGCCAGCGCCTGCTCCTGCTCCGCCGCTATCCTTCCGCTGCCACTCTCCTGGAGCTCTCCCGCCGTTCACTCTCTGCCATACGATGCTCTCCATACGATGCTCTCCATACGATAGCTCTCTCTCTTCCTCGGTTTTTCTGCTCCTCCGCGTGTGCTGCGTTGCCAGTCTTCCCTTGCTAATGGTATCCTTCTGCCGGTCCTCTCTTCTTTCCAGCTGAAGCTCTTCCGCAACTCTCTCCCTTTCGCGCTCCAGTCTCTGCTCTGCTCCACGCCTCAACTGAGGATCGTAGGCGATTCCATTTCAGCTCTGAATCCCCTTAGAAAGACATTCTTTTGCTTCTGGTTATTTATTTTGCTCTCGCACTCTCTGCTCGCTGACTCTCCTTTTGCTTCCTGCACACACACGCACACACACACAGACATGGAGGCGCTCTCCCGGCGCCTCTCCTTGCTGGCATGCATTCTCGCACCTGCGCTGTATTTTTGCGACGCATTTTCTTTTTGCTGGCTGTTTCACATGCTCATTCGTTAGCCTCTCTCTCTGTCCGTCTCTCAGGGGAGCAGCAGCAAAGCCTGTTTTTGGCTTTAAGCTCTGACTAACGGGACAACAAGAGAGTAGGAGAAGCTTTGTTTGTTTTTGTTTTTCTCTCACCCGGTTTTCAGCTAGCTACCGAATGCCGCTCTCTCTCTCTCTCTCTCTCTCTCTCTCTCTCTCTCTCTGTCGCCCACGCCACTTTCCTTCTTGTTTGTGTTGATTCTTGTTTCGGGCTTGTTTGTGTGTCCTCTCTCTCTCTCTCTCTCCCTCTCTCGTTCTCTCTTTGGAGCATTTACTGCATGTCTGTGATTGTTGTTGTTGGCCTCAGATTTGGCTTGATTTCCGCTTTGCCTGGCCGTCATGCACTTTGAACTTTTGTGCCCTTCTCCTTTTGTGTGAGATTCTCCCTCTTTCAGCACACCTGCCCCCTGTCCCCTGTCCCCTGTCTCTGCCCTTCCACCATGTGCAAAGTGCTCTTTGCCTTCTGCTTCTTTTCCTTTTCCTTTTGCTTTACTTTATGTTTTCGCCTGCCCCCTCGGATGCACCGAAGTGCACCAGACATGCGGCCAGAGAGTAAACAAGTTTTAGGACTTTCTTGTCCTAGTCCACGTCCAACTTTCCGGCCAAAGTAATCGGAAATTTTCTGTTGATTTTGCCACAAGTTAAAGTAAACGAAAAAGTCAGTCGGGTAAAGTTCGCCCTGCGTCCTATCTTTTATAGCAAGGACTTTGAGGATTCCATTCCACCGTTCCCAATCCTCACTCTTTCCAATGACTACAATCGCGTAAACGCGTGACTGGCCAGTCACTGGACGATCAACAGCCAATCTATTCAGACAGGCTCCGTTTTTCACTTACTTTTGCGGATTACGTTTTCAGCCAAAACGAGGTTGGGTGAAAATAAAATTATTTATAAATAAAGCAAAAGTTTAATTACCCTGATATAGGTGTCAAGTGTATGTTAATGCATCAATAAGTGATCTATTTTTATCCTTTTGCAATTAAGGTTCGATTGAAACAAAAATGTTTTCGTTTTGAAAACGAATAAATTTTGAGGAATGTGAAAACGGAAGCCCCAAATTATGTGTATTTAAAAGTAAATCGGAAAAGTTTTGTGAATGTGAAAAACGGAGCCTGGCTGAATAATTTAAAATTGTGGAAATGCCTCACAATTCCGATTAAACCATTTGCTATTTTATGCTCGTCAGCTGTTTCTTGACAGATGTCGAGTTCTGTCCAAAAATTCCCACCGTTCCCCAGGATTTCAATTACTTGATTGTATTTTTTTTCCTGGTTTTTGATGGATCCTAGCACTTCTTAAGCAGATTAGAGTAATCTGTGGGACTTTTAGTCAGGGTTTCTTGGTAAGATGAAAAGAACTGAATCGTTTGCTCAGCGTAGAGCTCCATTTTTCTAGCTCATGTCGTCTCTATAGCTAGTTTTTCGTAGATATGCATCAATAATATTTATTTAAACAGAAATATAACAAAAAACTAGTGATCATTACCGTTGACGAGGTGGGTTCCATCATTTATCCGCTCTAATCGCAGCCACACTTGGGCTTAGAGTTGGGGCAGGGCCTTGGGGTAAGGAAGCAGGGCAACGGGATGGGGAACCAACAGGGCTTTGGTGTGGCTGTGCATTCTTTGGCGGGGTGTTTGGATTTGTGGTGTTTTTTGGTTGTTTTGTGGTGTTTTTTGGTTGTTTTGTGTTTTTTGGAAGTGTGTTTTGTTCTTTCGGTGCTGTGTCTGCACTTTCTGGTGGAGGTTTTGCGTCTTTTAGTTGGCCTGCAGGGCTCGTCAGTAGTAGGTGTGATGCAGTGTGGGGTGGAGCTGGGGGTGGTGCAGTCTGAGGTGGTGCTGGGTGTCGTTCCCGTGCAACCACACGGTGGCTCGGTGGTGGGGCATTCTGTGGTGCGCAGGGTGGTGGTGGTGGTGGTGGGGCATTCTGTGGTGGTGCTCGTACGGGTGGTGGTCTTACGGGTGGTGCGCGAGGTGGTGGAGCTGGGTTTCGTTCCCGTGCAACCACACGGTGGCTCGGTGGTGGGGCATTTCGTGGTGCGCAGGGTGGTGGTGGTGGTGGTGGGGCATTCTGTGGTGGTGCTCGTACGGGTGGTGGTCTTACGGGTGGTGCGCGAGGTGGTGGAGCTGGGTTTCGTTCCCGTGCAACCACACGGTGGCTCGGTGGTGGGGCATTTCGTGGTGCGCAGGGTGGTGGTGGTGGTGGTGGTGGGGCATTCTGTGGTGGTGCTCGTACGGGTGGTGGTCTTACGGGTGGTGCGCGAGGTGGTGGAGCTGGGTTTCGTTCCCGTGCAACCACACGGTGGCTCGGTGGTGGGGCATTTCGTGGTGCGCAGGGTGGTGGTGGTGGTGGTGGGGCATTCTGTGGTGCTGGTCTTACGGGTGGTGGTCTTACGGGTGGTGCGCGAGGTGGTGGAGCTGGGTTTCGTTCCCGTGCAACCACACGGTGGCTCGGTGGTGGGGCATTTTGTGGTGCGCAGGGTGGTGGTGGTGGTGGTGGGGCATTCTGTGGTGCTGGTCTTACGGGTGGTGGTCTTACGGGTGGTGCGCGAGGTGGTGGAGCTGGGTTTCGTTCCCGTGCAACCACACGGTGGCTCGGTGGTGGGGCATTTTGTGGTGCGCAGGGTGGTGGTGGTGGTGGGGCATTCTGTGGTGGTAGTCTCACAGGGAGGTGAAGTCTCCGTGCAACCACACGGCGGTTCAGTGGTGGGGCATTCCGGGGTGGTAGTCTCACAGGTCGGTGATTCGGTGGTGGGGCATTCTGTGGTGGTAGTCTCACAGGTCGGTGGTTCGGTGGTGGGGCATTCTGTGGTGGTAGTCTCACAGGGAGGTGAAGTCTCCGTGCAACCACACGGCGGTTCAGTGGTGGGGCATTCCGGGGTGGTAGTCTCACAGGTCGGTGGTTCGGTGGTGGGGCATTCTGTGGTGGTAGTCTCACAGGGAGGTGACGTCTCCGTGCAACCACACGGTGGTTCGGTGGTGGGGCATTCTGTGGTGGTAGTCTCACAAGGAGGTGAAGTCTCCGTGCAACCACACGGTGGTTCGGTGGTGGGGCATTCTGTGGTGGACGTCCTTCGGACGATACGTAACGAGAAGACGTTCGAGCAGTTTATAATCAGTAAGCTCGCTACAAATGAAGGAATATAGAAGGATTAGTGGGTCAGACGGATCAGGCGGATCGAGGGGTTCGGGGGATCGGTGGTGACACCAATTACCAATTAGGAAGCCAATAAAGAGCTTCATGTTGGTCTTTGCTTCCGAGATTACTGGAACAATGGAACGGTGGAGCTGGGACTTCACTGAGAGGTGCGAAGCCGTCAACTGATGTCTTCTTCGGCGGCACCGGTGCCTTTATGTAGCCGTCGGTTGACACCGACCTGACACGCATCCTGGCCATAAGTTGGTTTAAACAAATACAGCCCCTATAGACACAGCGAGTTCGAAAGGTAATTGCACCCAAAAAAAAAAAAACACACCACTGATCCGATCCGCCTGTGGATTAATAATAGCCACTGTCTGGCCCTTGGAGTTTGTAGAAGTTCAAGGTGAAGCCTATATATACACGAAAACATACCACGTCTGTTTCGGAAAACACACATTCAAGTCTGTTCCCATGGCCTTGGCTTACAAGAAGCTAATTTCGAATATAGTATCCCCCCGAAAGAGGGCTGTAAGGAACGTTTAATATCTTAACGGGTGGTATGAGGTGTTCCGTGAATTTGATCGAAATCGTACGAGGCCAGGCATCCCATCCAAAGATTGTTCGAATTTCAATTCGTATCCGTGGCGGATGCACAGTTATTTAAAATTGTAAATTTTGACCTAGAAAAGCGTAACAAAGGTGGCACCGGACGGTGCTGGGGGGATGCTGGTTTTGGGGGCAGAATGGGGGATAGAGAGAGAGAGTGAGAGAGAGAGACTCAAAAAAACAAAGCAAGTCCAATGAACCCTGGACGTTGGCAACATTGTTGCTGACACTCACCCACTACCCCGCCCCTCCCCTCCCATCCACCTCCCTCCAAGCTATCTTTTACGTCCCTTTATTCGGAACCTCTGGCCCCTCGAAAACGTTGAGCAAAACGGAATGCAAGAGAGGAATGGAATTATGAAAACAAACAATTTGCTGTTACTGCAGCTTCTGCATCTCTTACTCCACTTATTCTCTCTTTCTCTCTATCTCTCTATCTCTCGCTCTCTTTCTCTTTCGGCTTGTCTTTGTATTTTGCTTCTTGGAGCAGCACGCTGCAAAGTTTTGCCTAGGGCTGAGGCAGCTGCCGCTGCCAACGCTGGCCGCGCAGCCACTGCAACGAGCCCATGCATGTCCAAACAAGTTCCGTTCCACACAAATGCCAGCACGTTTCGAAATTGCCGCTGCCGCTGCCGCAACGCGACGTCGACGCATCATAACAATAACAAAAGCCAATGGGATAGGAGGGAAGCAGCAGCGAAGGGCGGGGGGGAGCTGGCAGAGAGGCAGATGAGGGACTGCAGGCAGGGCAGAAATGTAAGCGCAAGCAAACATTTTGAGGGCAAGGTGCATTCAATAGAGGGTAAGGAGGAAGCACTTCCTGCGTGCGTACCCTAAAGTCTTACAGAACTCCCCACCCTCCGATTGATATACCATTCGTGGAAGGAACACACACAAGAAACAGTGCATAAACACAGAGACGGCAGGCAGCATCAAGTAACAACAACGCTTGTTCAGCTCTGCCTAAAGAGAGCGAGTGCGAGAAAGAGAGTGAGCGGGAGCGGGAGCGGAGAGCTTGGTTCTTTGTCGAGAAGGAGGTGTGAATGGCTTGTTCGGCTGGAAGGGGTGGGTGGAAAAGAGAGGAAGCAAGTAAAGCTGATGTGTAATGAAACAATGACGCAGCAGAACCATAAGCACCAGCATAACCAGCAGCAAAAGAGAGAGAGGGAGAGACAGAGACAGAGAAGCGGCATCTTAGGGTTCTCCTCGAATCAAGCGAATCAAGATGAATGTCGATTTTTAGACTGGTCCTCAAACCAAGATCCTTCGATGACACACACATACACATATTCCAAATATCGATCAAGATTTCCGCTTCTGTAATCGTCTAACAGAATCGTAGTGCAATGCAATAATTCCCATTGGAATTACTTTGCCCCCACAAAAGAGATTTAATCAAGTTTTAGCTAATCAGCACCTCCCCCTCATACACACACACAGAGAGTCCCGAGTGAATCTCAACGAAAGAAAAGAAACTGCAATGGGTATGCCCCAGTCCAGCCTGCCTTTCCTTTCCTGCACTTATTGGGGGTCCGCCCTAATGTTCTGTCCGCCGAACGCTGCCCAGACAATTACACAGCGCTGGCTGCCTGTTTGCTGCTGCTGCTGCTGCTGCCTCTGCCCATTGCTGTTGTTTCTTCCTGTTTCGCTATGCACAAGCGCAAGAGGAAAAGCAACAAACAGAGACACACACATCCATACATACAAGACAGCACGCAACGCGTCACGTGCGCTCTCTGCCTCTGGCTCTTTCCAAGGTACATTCTCGATAGAAGGTAGGGCGGTAGCCTGGTTCTTTCTCTAGAACTCTGTTAGGTATGCGGGAATGCCATAACAGCAAGCAAATAGTGGCTGCTCTCATAGATTGCCTTACCTTTCTGTTGAATATACCCTGGCTCTCCCTGACTGTCTCTCCCTCTCTCTGTCATACGTTCACTGCACTGTGTGCGCCTTTGTTGTTTTTGCGAATGCTGCTGCTGCTGCTGCCTCTGTCGTAGTCGCTGCTGCTACTGCGACGACGACGAAAGCAGCGCAGCCAAAGTTAAAGCCATTCCCGAGCTGCGGCAGCATTTAGTTTGCTTCTGTCATTGCATTTGTGCGGGTAACAAAAAACAACAAGAAAAAGAACGAAACGAAGGGAAACATCAAAAACATAGCAAACAAAAAAGAACGAAAAAATACCTAGAGCAAACAGCTAAGCAACAAGAAAAAAAAACTAATAGGCGTACAATAAAATCAACAGTCATGATACAACAATAATAACAAACGAAAAACAAAAAACTAACCAAAAAATCTGAGGAAAAAAACCTTGTCCAACAACAACAACAGAAAGGAAACGTCAAAAACCTTCTTCGTTTTTGCATTGCCATTCTGGCTTTTTTTTTTGGTTTTCATATATTTTGTTTTTTTGATATCAGTGTGCAAATTGGAAAGCAACAACATCCGCAGCAGTTTTACCAAACAACAAAAACAACAACAAAGAGCAGTGCTTCATCAAATCTAACGGTAAATAATAAAAAAGGCCCAAAAAAGTAGTTCCAAAGTGCGAAAAGTTTTGCAGTGTGTGTGTGTGTGTGTGTGGTTTTCTCTCCCTTTTTTCTTTCTTTGATTTTGCATTTTGCTGGTCCGCCAGAGAGAGAGTGGGTGAGATAGAGTGGGAGAGGGAGAGAAAGACCAGTTGGTCAGCTTTATTGCTTGATGTTTTTGGGCTTTTGTTTTTAGCATGTGCCCTTTTCCTACATTGCAGTGGTGGGGGGGGTTGTGAGTGGTTTGCTGGGGGTGGGGTGCGGTTCTCTCTCAACCATCTGCCAGCACACACAAATACAAAAACTCTCGCAAGCACAGCATTTATAGTGGAGCGCGTGCTTTTTTCTGCGGTCTCGCTGTCTACGCTTTTTCGCCTGCACACACACACACAGGCAGAAAAACAGACAGGCACCAGCAGCTCTCGCACTCACTCTTTGGTTGGCTCTCCCAAGGTATACGTGATGCACGGTGAGGCAGCACGTACGCTCTTCGAGTTTGGACACCTCTCACCCGCACACACACATAGAAAAGTTACTGTGTCTCATAGAGTAGTCCTCACCTCGACTAACTACACCTTGGCTGTGCTGTCACTCTCTCTCTCTCTCTCTCTCTCTCTCTGTCTTTGCTGCCGCTGCCAGTGCCGCTTTGGCAGCTTGTCAACGCTTTCATTTGACGTTGTTTAGCCGTACCGTGCGCGTCGTCGTCCACTGTCGTCGTCGCCGTCGCTGTCGCTGTCGCCGTTTGTCGCCTCGTCGCAGACGACGTCACAGTCTAAAAAGTTGCGTCAGTTCAGCCGAAAACCACACAAACAACAGCAACAAAAAACTTACAGCCAAAAACTAACTTTGTGGAACTATTTTTTTTACAAGTGCTTAAAAAATACTTTTACCAAAAAGTAGGTTAAAAACGGAATTGAAATTATCGTGTAATTCAAATAAAAATATATGCACCAAAAAAATGGGAAAAAAAAACAACTGGATTTGGCAATAATTCAAATAAAAATGCAATTGAATTGTACGCGGTCCAGCCATCAGCGGCTGTAGTGCTCTTTTACTCCATCCCATCGCATCCCATCCCATGACTCCCTCTCGGGCCAACCGCTTCGTCTCTTAATCTCCCTCTCTTTCAGCCAGAATGGCTCTCTTTATGTGTGCGTAAGCTTTTTCTAGTTTTCCTCTTGTTTTTCTTGAAATAATTTTTAAAAGTTAGAAGAAAAAAAAAGGTCCCTAGAATTTTGTTTGATTGAAAAATTAGTCAGAAAAGATACTGCTACACACACATACACACACATACGTGCATTTTGACGCACACGTATGTACATCAGAGATTTTTGCCTCTCTCGTTTTTGGCTATTTTTATACGAAATTTTATTTTTTGCACGCTCCATCACTCTTCATTTCGAAATAAGCAACAATAACACTGAGAACGGTGGGAGAGAGAAGTGCAAAAGAAAGTGCGTGCTGGTGTCTGACTGGGCAGGAGAGAGAGAGACAGAAAAACAGAGAGCCAGCTGAAGCTCTCTCTCTCTCTCTCTCTCTCCTGGGGAAGCTTACAGAAAAAAACACAGAATCTGTCGTTTTTGTCTTGCGTTTTGGTTTATTTTTTGTTGCGTTCTTTGCCTTCCCCTTTATTTCCTTCTTTTCTGTCATTGCTTCGTTGCTTCCTTTATTTCTTTCTGTTCCTTCTTTTCTGTGTTTTCTCTGGTTTTTTTTTTGCTTCCTTTAAAAATTCACTTTCTACTCGGAAACGTTCGGAAAAGAGTGTTTTTTCTCAAGTGCATTTTATTTCACGAATTTCAGGAATAGTTTTCCGAATACTTTGGCAAAAGAAATTAAATGTGAGTGCTACTGTAGTTCTTTTTCGAATGCGGTAAGGGATCCTTCAATGGAGCTTTTCGTGAATTGAATTTCTACCTGTATTTTCTCCAACAAAAAATATTAAATTTCTGCAGACAGATCCCTCAGGTTTGATGTGATATTCTCAAGGAAGTTTCTCATATTACACTACACTCTCTCCCTCTTTCTCTTTCTTGATTTTCTCTAGTCAACCGCAAAAGGTCCCTTCAATTTGTGTCTCATTACATTCTGGCACTTCTTTTAAATTCCTTTCTGGATTTTTTGTTTCTCTTTTCAACATTTACCGTTTTCTTTGACTCCCCTTGAAAGTTCTCTCTTGGTTTTTTGACTTTTGAGTTCTCATTTCGGGTCCACTCAAGTGTTTTATATGATTATTAGGATATTGTGTGTGTGTGTGTGTGTGCGTTTGTGCCGAGTCATCCCTGTTCCTGTTCCTTTTTCCGTCCTGGTCTCTCCGCCCCACCTTTCTCTTTTACATATTTTTCTTTCACACGCTGATTCCGGCTATTCCTTCGATTCAACGTGTTCGAGTATATAAGAAAGCCTGACAATGGGCCATAAAGTATTTCGAAAGGGACGACCCCTTAACCCCGGGGTGGATTTCACTCCCCACCCCCCCTTCCTTGGCCTGCCCCTGGCTCTAGCTGTTGTTATTCTTTGGGGTCGATTTCTGGTTTACTTTCCAGGTAATAGGAGAAAGAAAGGTCCTTGTGCTCCTCCTGCTTTGAATATTTCTCAGGAATCAAGTATTTCTCGGTTTCGTAGAGGGTGCAATTTTTTTTTGCTGTTCTCCTGATCCATTTAAAGCGATTTTCCATTTGAATATTTAATAGAATTTTGCCACGCGCCGCAGTAGGGCATCCGCCGCAGCTCCGTTGCTCTCTCAATGAGCGTGTCACCCTGTCATTGTGTGCAGAGGGGGGGGGGGGGGGGGGGGGGGGGTGTGTGTAGGCTGGTGGGTGGGTGGTGTCGCACGTTTAATGTCAAGGCAGCAGCCCCCACATCACCCACGCGACAGACGATAACAAAAATAACAAAAAAAAAAAAAAGCTTCTATAAGCTCTCTCCCTCTCTCTCTCTGTGTATTTGAAGTAACTGTTGTAATGGCTCTCTCAAGAGAGCCAACACGCCGGCTGCAACGGCACGGCACCCTCTGACTAATTCTCTCTCGCTCCATGCAGCCCTTGGAAAACAAACGGGATGCGACCCTTGACCTTTTATATGAATTATGACAGAACGAAACAACAACAATGCATTTTGCCGCTCAGTTGAATGCCCCACACACACACACACACACACATACACAGAGCAGCTGACAGAAGGGGAATTCCGGCGTCGACTGCGCGCACGCGCCAAAGGTTCCTTTTTTTTCTTCTCCTCCACATTTTCCATTGATTAGACGACGACTGCACTGCGCGGCTGCAACTTGTTGTGTGTCTGGGGTGTGTGGAGTGGGGGGGGCAGGGTGTGGGACGGGACTCTCTCTCTCTCTCTCTCTCTCTTTGACTCTTTTTTGTTGCCGCCACGCAGCTGTGAACAATTAGCGCAAACGCAACAGCTGCTCGCAGCTGCATTTAACAGTTCTCTCAGCCGCAGCTTTCGTGCAGGCGACCAATGTGTCGGCGATGATTTCAAGATGCTACCGTTACACCAAAAGGTGGCTGGCAGGCAGACCAAAGTTTTATCCATATTTTTGACGCCTCCCGCTCTCTCTCTCTCTCTGTGAATTATTTTGTGAAGAATAACTGAACTAAAAAACGTATTTTTCTTCTCGTCTCTGCTCATTCCAGCCTAAACAGCAGCCACAGCCACACAGCAACAACGTTAACAACAAAATTTATTATTGCAACAACAACAACAAAAGGAAGGAAAACTGCAACCCACGCAAGCAACAAACAACAACAACAACCACCGAACCGCCGAACAACAACTAAAAGTCTGCGACTCAGCCTCTGCTCTCCCTCTCTCACTCTTTCGCTTTGAACCACATACAACTGTAAACGTGTCGTCGTCGCGACTTAAAGCTGTGCCTGCCCGCTGTGCCTCGCCTCTACCGCGCTCTTTCGCTAAACCAAATCGCTCTGTGTGTGCGTCGTCGTCATCATCATCGTCATCGTGTTGCGTGCGTGCGTGCCTCTGTGCCTGTGTGTGTGTGCGTGTGTGCGTGTGTGCGTGTGTGTGTGAGTGTCTCCAAAGTGAAGGTGTGTACGGCGCGTGGGTGTGTGAGAGTACGAGAGTGCGTATTGAGACGCGTCGTCGGCTATGTCAGCGGGCATAAATGCGCTAATACAAGCGGTGCTCTTCCTTGAGCAGAATGAGAAGCCCCCGCAGGCGGGAGGAGAAGGAGGAGCTGGTGGTGGGATCGGCCTGGTGCCGCAGCCGATGCCGCTGCATTGCATCAATGGGAATGTCGGTTATCGGAGCAGCAAGAGCATCGGTATACCCACCAACAACAACAGCAACAACAACAACAACAACAGCGCGAGTCAGCACAATAGAAACACAACGGGGAGTAACGGCATCATTGGCAGCATTGCTGCTGTAGCGGGAGCATCGTCATCATCATCGTTGTCGGGTTCCGTGTATGCAAACGGAAATGGTAACGGTAACGGCCACAACAGCATCAGCGATCGGAGCAACAGCAGCAGCTGCGGCAGCAACAGCAACAGTCCACGCAGTCAATTGGTGGCAACCGGCGGTGCTGGCCATGATTACGACTACGTTGGCAGCGTCAGCGTTGTTGCACCCGCCACTGCCGCCGCCCATGGACAATTGGAGGCGTCATCGCTGCGCCACAGCGAAGGTCGCACCATTATCTCGGGTAAGTTTCGCTCTCTCTCTCTCTCTCCCGCTCTCAACATACCAATGGAGGAATCTATGAGAATACCCTACCCATACCAGTAGATGGGGGTCTATTGATGGCCTGCCAAAATATTCAAAAAATATCATCGTTGCAGTGCAATCCCCCCCCCCCCCCCCTGTCCCCTGACAAACGAAACTCTTGCTGGCTGTTGCTCTACTGCTCTCTCTCTCGCTGCTTGCTCTCTTTGCTTTTTTTTCGCTGCATTTAAACTTGTTTTGACCTTGTTTGCGAAGTCGCGACGTCGTCGCTGGCGTCGACGCTGTCTGCACTTTGCGTGGGCGCGCACTGTACCCCAAAACGCAGCTCTCTTTCACACACAGGTTGCAAGCGTGGCAGCAGTCGTGCAGCAGGTACTGTTATATTTTTAGCGCGCACTGTTTGGTCGACGTCGACGTCGGCGTCAGCTGCGCAGCCAAATTGGCATGTGCTAAATTGTCATGCTGCTGCTGCTGCTGCGATCGCTGCTGCTGCTGCGATCGCTGCTGCTGCGCTGTCGCCTTGACTATGATACATACGAGTGGTATGCGAGGGCGGGGAGGCGGGGCTAGTGCGGGGGCAGAGCACTGCAGCAGAGTACATATGTACTACATATATTTTTGTTATTTTTTTTTTTTTGTTTTTCCATTTGCCTTTTGCTGTGCTCATTTGGGTTTTTGCTTATTGTTTTTTTGTTCGGTTTTTGTTTTTTTCCAGTGTGTTTTTTTGTCATGCGCTTTTGCCTGTTTTCGTATATTTTCGCACGTACGCTTTGTACTTGTTGCTGTTGTTGTTGTTTGGGGTCACGTCATGGCTGGCGCTCTCTCTCTCTTTCTCTCTCTGTCTCTTTGACAAATTAGTCATGCTAGCCCCCAAACTAATGACAGCTCATAACAAAGAGAGAGAGAGAGAGAGTGGTGGAGCAGCAAAGTGTTTATGCAAGCGAAACAGCAGCCCACGTGAGCGTTGCTCACTCTGCCGCCCTCTTTACACATCCGCCCTCACTCTCTCTCGCTCTCTCTCTCTGTCTGGCTTTGCAAACAAACAACACATGCAAAACTCTGCCACTCGCTCCTCTTTATGCTGCGGTTCTCTCTTTTCCTTTGCTGGAGCTCTCTCTTGCTGTTGCTCTTTGGGCTCCTCTCTCTCTCTCTCTCTCTTGCGTTGGTGGTGTAAAACAAAGTCAATGAACTTTGTACGCATTTATGTTTTTGTATTGCTTTTTCGTGCCCATTTCATGTTATTACTGTTTTTTTGTTGTTTATTTTTTGCCTTTCTTTTTTGTTGTATTTTATGTTTGTTTTCTTCACACTTACAAATTGGTTGGTTATTGTTGCGTTTGCTTTTGTTGCATGTAATATATGGACAGCTGTCTTTGTTTTACACCACCCACCTCAGCCTCCCCCTCAGCCCCACCTCCGTATCACTCCTCTTTTGGTTCCTATTCTCTTTTGTTTTTGCTGTTGCTGTGTGGCTTTTGAACCCACTGCCTTTTCCTGTTTCTTTTTTTTGTTTTTTGTGTTTGCTGTACGGCTTTCTGTTGCTTTTCTGTTTCGCCATCAGCTGGAGCTTCAACAACAATTGGTGGGAGGGATTTTTGGGGGTGGTGTGTGCAGGAGTGCAAGATTATGCAAGCAGAATTAATCCGCAGGGAAAGCAAAGACAAGCGAGACTCTGCTCGGACCTGTCAAATTACACTGAAAGTGTCTATTTTTAAACGTGATTCTTGGACTCCTCCGGAAAACAAGGAGCCAGGGACAAGGGGCTGCCACACGGTCGCTCAATGATTAATCTCTGGAGAGAGTAATGTGGGAGTGGTGTAGGATGTGCACACATATGTAACATATGTGCAGGCAAGGCATATCTAGAGGCACGGTGAGCAGCATTCATTACGCCTCCCTTTTGTGTGGAAGGGGCACTGTTGGGCCCTCGAAATACATGCATACAATACGAAAATTTCAGTTTTTCACTCGTTTTTCCTCTCACTGTCTCTGTATGATGAGAGATGCTGTTGTTGAATGTTGTTTCTACATCAATTTGCATTTCCCCAAAAATTGGAATGTTTTTTAAGAGATTCCATTCAAAAATTCGACTCCTATTCGAATTTTGCTGCCCAAACTATTGGTGTTGTTGTTGTAATTTTGTTGGTGTACATTTTTCGGTTGGAGTAATTTTCTATGTTGAGAAAATGTTCAACAACAAATAATTATATTCCTGTTGCTTGGGAATTTTAAGGGCTTGCCAAATTGGCTGTTTTAACAACAAAAAACCATACAAAAAAAGTTCAACAACAACTACACCAACAACTGAGACCACAATAGAAACCATACCAAGAACAGATAGAGTCAAAAACACCATTTCAACAACAGCTGCACAAAAACTTACAACATCACCAACAGAAAACTCAACAACCAATAGAAAACCCACCAACAAGTTGCATCGTTTGCATCACCCAAGTTTTTCGAGCCTTTGCCGTCGAAATGGATGCAACGTCATTATCGCCATGGCAATGACTGTATGTATGTTCTCTCTGTTGGTGTGTGTGTGCGTGCAAGTGTTGATAACATTGCCCCAAGAGCTGCTGTTGCAGCCACGTGCGCTTTCATCACGTGGCACACACAAGCGGCAATTGCAAAAGCCCGGCGGCAGTAGCAGCAACATGAAGGGGAACAAAAAAACAGGTGTGGGTAGGCGTCAAGAATATGTGTGCTGGGCGTGGTGAGGGGACGGCTGATAAGGTGGTGGAAATCGTAATCGAGGTGGAGGTGGAGGAATGGTGTGAAAGCCGGTGCCCGCAGAGGAGGTGGCATGGAAAACATGTGCATGTGTGAACAGAGACCGAAGGAGATGGGAAAAATGGGTAAAGAGAACGAAGGGAATGTGGGCTGGGTTCAGGCGATAATCCCCCCCTTAAGGATGGATTTTAAAGGCCCAGAAACGCATACCATGGGATTATCAGGAGAGACATTGAAGAGAACATTTTTGTAGTACGAGAATTAGCCGATTCGATGTGAGAATATATCAATCAGAAGATGTCTAGAACTCAATGTATCTTTGATATTCAAACCTTTAGCTTATAGATATGGCCGTTCGCTTATGGGAAACTGTTGTGCACGGAATCAATAGGGATCCAACCTAATCTAATCTGATGGGAACAGTTCTTAACTTCTTTGGTATCGTTTTGGGGTATTCCCCCGAAAGGAGGACTCAATATTTATACTTATTATATTATAACGAGTATTTTGTGATTTCTTTAATCTTTTTTGTGGTTTGGACACGTGTCACAAGCCACTCATCCCCCGTCCATCATCAAAGCACCCTTCCCACCTCCCACCGCCCCTTTTCCACTGGCATGGAAACCACAGAGTACAAACGGGGGACGGGCAAATCAGTCATTAATAATGCATACTACTCGTAATACTCTCGAATTGTTGTAGTTTGTGGTTGTAGCTGTCTCTGTCGCTGTCGCTGTTGCTGTCTCTGTTGCTGTTGTACTTTTACTGTGTGCTCTGTGGAAAAATCGCATTGAATTTTCCAACGGATTTATAATTTATTCATCCATCCGCACAGACACCCACACGGACCCGTAATCACCATATAATTAACCGCTGCTCAAGGACCTCATTAAACATTTATTGTTGATTCTTTGATTGTTGACTCCCTTTTTGCTTTTCTTTAATTCCATTTACTCGTATTTGTTGCTGTTTGCTGTAATTATTGTGATTTATTTAATTATAGTTTTACTTTTATTTGTTGGCATTTCCTTTTTTTGTCTTAATTTTGTCTTAAAATACCATTTTAAAAAATCCAGGAAATTAAATTTAAAATTAACTAAATTTAAAAAAAGTTTATAAAATAATTGATTATGTTTTATAAATAATTTAAAAAATATATACAATTAAACTTAAACAAAATAAACACACAAAAAATTAATTAACAAACTTTAAAAAATCCAGAAAAATCAATTTAAAACTAAACTAAACTTAAAAAATGTTTATAAAATTATTATTTAATAAAAAGGATTTTTTTTATAAATCATTTACAAAATATATAAAGTTAAACTAAAAAAATAGGATATAAAAATTAATTTAAAAAAATCACGAAATTAAATTCAAAATTAAACTAAATTTCAAATAACTATAAAATTATTGAATAAAAATCATTTTTGGTATTAATTTAAAAAAAATAGGATACAAAAAATTAGTTAAAAAATTACTACAAAATTATCTAAATTCATAATATTTAAATTTAATTTTTTTGTTTAGTTTTCTGGACTTTCCGTCCCTTATTTTATCAGACACAATTTGTCAGAATACTTTGGTCTCTCTAACTCTCTCTAACTGACTCATATTTGAGTTTGAGCGCATGACAATGGGCACATTCCTTGTTAATAGCACCGATCAGCACTTTCGGATGAGCGGAATATGCAGAATTTGGCTCGTATTCGCAGGCGAGATGAATGCAAGGCCATGTAATTTGCCTTTGCATACTCGTAGCACACCTTTGAAAGAAAACCCCATCGGAAAGGGTTTAGATTTGTGGGGACAGTGGAGGCAGGAAGCGTTTCCCACCCCATAAAGTATATGAATTCTTGAGGGGGGGAGGCGGGTACATTTAGATGGACAGTTCCTGCTCGATTGGTTTTCGTTTGGGCCTTTGGAAAATCGTATCCTTTTTCTTATTATGATTTTTCTTTCTTTTTTTCTCTTTATTTTTCTCCCTATGTTTTCTTTGGTTGTCGGATCACATTCTCAGAGGATGAAAACTCCTCGTCCAACTCCAACAACTCCTACTCGCGACTGCTGCAACACCAACAGCTACAGAAGCAACTAATTACAACATCAGTGATAGCAGCGAGCAGAGCAGCGACAGCGGCTGAAAGAGGCAGTAGCCCAAACTCTCCAACGTCTCCCGTCAAATCTCCCACCTCCAACGGCACTTCAGCCGCCGCCTCCGTGGCCTTCATTCTGCGGGCGAACGCCAGTGGCGCGGCCCCAACCCTGATCCATCAGGCTGCAAAGCACAAACTGAGCAACGGCAGCGGCGGTGGCGGTGGATCGGAGATTCCGCGCAAATATCTGCTGGTGTCGGATGGCAAGGGCAGTGTCTACCCGGCGCCAGACAGCGGCACCAGTGCGACAGCGGCAGGAGGCTCCACCGCTATTGCATCCGCGGCCGCCTCCGCCTTTCTGTTGGGTGCCAGCCATGGGGTAGGCGTGGGCAATGCCATTTGGCAGGAGAGTCAGCGGCATCCCCATCCCCAGCACCAGCAACAGAAGAATGTCCTGGGGAAGACAGGGATACCACTCACCCCGCCACCGATTCCCACACGCAAAGCGGCCGACACGAATGCCCGTATACGCTCGTACTCACTGTCCTCCCATAAATTTTCAGCGCCCGGCCAAGGCGACAGCCAGCAGCACCACCACCCACTGGGCTATGTGAATGGCGGACGGGTGGTGGGCGGCGCCAGCAGCTCCTACCGCCAGTCCATCAATGTCCAGGCGGCAGCGAGTGCGGCGGCAGCAGCCGCCGTAGCAGCGTCGATAGCCAGCAGCTCCTCCGTTTCGACATCGGCGCCAGCGGTGGGATCACAGCTAAGCCACGGCGGACGGAGGCGTACAACCAGCTCCAACAGCAACGGGTGAGTGCAGCAGCTCTAGCAGCCCCCACAGAGATTACCAATTACTAATCCTGTTTTTCGATTCCACACAAAAACCAGAGCTGGGACTCGGGAGGTGCACAACAAGCTGGAGAAGAACCGTCGGGCCCAGCTGAAGGAGTGCTACGATCAGCTGAAGAGGGAGCTTCCCATGGGGGACGAGGATCGCAAGAAGACCTCCAATTTGATAATACTCGATACGGCCCATAAATATGTCAAGGTGGGTGTCGATATCTAAATGGTATTGAATGGCAGGGCATGTTTTTTTTACTATTCGTTCTTTTTGTGATCGTTTTAGCAATTGCGGCAGCGGGATCGCGAACAGGAGGCGGAGGCGGAGCGTCTGGCCAAGCAGAAGATTGAGCTGCAAAAGCGATTGAATAGCTTGAAAAGGGACACCGACCAGCAGAGCATTCCACTGAATGAAAAAGGTACAAACGGATGGATTTGCAAACCGATTTGCATTGCATATTGCGCGGGATGTAGATCAAATTTAGCATATGCTTGAGGTTCTGCCAATTGGATTCCGGCGACCTTCAAGTGTTGCGCAACCATCTCACGCTCTCTCGCTATCTCTGTCTCTCTTTTAGCCGTTTGCCTGGCGGCCGGCTCATCAGCATCCGCAACAGCCAGTGGACGCAACGGAACAACCATACTGTTTGATGCCACAACAGCCGCTGTCTGTGCAACTGGGGTAAGAAGATGCGCCCGCCCCACCCCTTAACCGATCGAGAATCTATATATCTATATCTCTGTCTCTGTTTGTTTCATGCAAACATGCAGCTAACAACTGTGATAAGCAAAACGAATGCAACAACACCAGCAGCAACCGCCGCAGCAACAGTGGGAGGAGGATTAGGAGCAGGAACCAACTCCAAGCACATCTCCTCTGCCAGCGGGAAAGCTGTGGCTGTGTCTGTCGCTACTGCTGGAAACCACTTGATCTCCGGTAATGGAATTGGAAATGGGAATGGAACCGGAAACGGAAACGGGACCACCACTGGAACAGCCATCATGACAATTAAGAACGGCAGCATTCTGGCCATCTCACCAACGGCCATCCAGCATAACTCCCAGCACAGCAGTCCGGCGGGCAGTCCCACGAGCGTGACGATGGGTGCAACCACAACACGTGGTTCGCCCACACCATCGACTCCGTCGCCATCGCCCAGCTCCTCGTCGAGCGGTGTCTCGTCGTCGGCCTCATTCATGAGCTCCTCATCATCATCGTCGTCCTCCTCCTCATCCTCGTCGTCGTCGTCCAGCTCATCGTCCAGCTCCTCATCGTCGCCCTCACAGACGACGACCGCGCATCTATTGGGATCGCGCAGCGTTGGCCTCAAGTATCATGGGGCCGCAGGCGGCCCTGGCACCGCCCTGAATGGAGGCGCCACCATAGTGGCCACCGCAGTGCCATCAGCTGCGGGATCAGCGAATGGTAAGTGACGCAACGTTGCTATAACATTTAATTTTTTCTAAACTCAATTGTCTTCTTGCGAACTCCAATCAGGTTTCCATCAGGCGGACAAGGATCGTAATTACAATTTCTTGATGCTCAGTGCTGGCACAACGGCGCAGTAATTTTATGGAGGAAGCAGGAACAGCCAACAGTCAACAAACAATTACAACAACTATAACAATAAAAAAAAGAAACAACAACAACAACAGCAACAACAACTGAATTGTGCGCAACAGCTCCCACCTTATAAAATGTAACAACACCAACAAAAACTATGAGAAGATGAACTAGAAACCAATGAAATAACAAATGATGATTGTTCTTCAAGAATCTTCAAATTTTCTTTGTCAACAACAACAACAACAACAACACCACTTGGCATAAACACACACACACATACTACACACCACACACACATCGATTTCAACAAAAGCAAACAATTACATTTGTTGCAACAACAACAAACAGTTCCGCCCAACATTTAGCATCGATTTTGAAAATCATTGTGTAAAAGAGAGCAAAAGAAAGATAGATGGAGATAGAGGAAAGGTATTTTTTAATAGATGATTTTACACCAAAACAAGCGACAACAGCAACAACAACACACACACCAACAAAACATTTCAACAACAGGAAAATGGGAAAATATAAGAAAACTACAACAGCAATAAACAGCAACATGTGCAACAATAATCAGCAACTCGCCACAACATTTGCAACAATAATCAACAACTAGCCACGACATTTTCAACAATAATCAACACCAATCAAGACCAATCACATGAAGAACTACCAACAAGAACAGCAATAAAAAAAGCAACATCAACAAGAGGAACAATACAAAAAAACACCAATCACAAGAGGAACAATAACAAAAAAAAAGAACACCAACAAAAGGATTAAAAGCAATAAGCAAACAAAAAACACGAACAACAATCAACAGCAGCAGCAACTTTACCAGCAACAGCTTTGGCACCAGCAGCAACATCATCATCAGCAATTTCAACAAGAGCAGCAACAACAGAATCTTCAACAACAGAGCAACAAAAATTTCACACACATAAAGAAATGCAAAAAAAAAACAAAATTTATATATACTATATATATAAATAATTAAATATAATGTACTACTTTATAGCCTAGTAAAGATCTAGATCTATCTGAACAAAAACACCAACACCAACAACAACAACAACAACTAAGAGTAGCACATTTAATTGTAAAAGAAAGAGGATTAGAAATTGTAAACCAAAATGCGCTGTTGTAACAGAAACCACCAATGGGTAACGCTTTATAAATATACACACACACACTTATATAATGTATATGTATACATACATACAACCTAAAACAAAAGAAAACAGGGGGGAGAAATCACACAACAAAATGATTAATTATAATGATTAAAATGTAAAACAAAAACGAAAACAAGTTTCCAAATGATGCAACACATATTGGTAAGGCATATAGATCTATATACTATCTATAGAAAAACACAAAAAATCCTTTTGTAGTCTCTACTTTTGACCAAACACCAAACGAAGGAAATGATGTACTCATTTTTTATAGCAAACTCAAGAGAATGAGTGCGAGTGCGAATACGAGTACGGGTTTTTTATAGCGAGAGAAGAGAAGGGATAACGAGTACGCGTAACAGCCAACAAGGATTACTTTTTTACTACCGCAAAATGACAACCAACTATTTATGTGAGAATTCTGTTGTTTTCTTCTCCTTTTTGAGTGTCTAGAAAACGAAGCAAAAATCAAATCAAATCAATAGAATTATACAAATAAATTATAGAGTATTTTGTGTGTTTGTTATATCTGCGTGTGCAAATACATTTAACCATAGAATTTATTGCATAGCCCCCCTCCCCCATATATGTATATGTACATGTTTGTGTATGTGTATGTGTAGAACAGCGATCGGCCAGGTTGGCAGCTGTCTACGCTGTCCACAAGCGCGTGCCGATCACTGGTGTAGAACCCATCCATAGCATAACGAAAGATTTGTGTGTAGTACCCGTTCGAATTAGGTATTAGAGCATCGTAGCAGGTGAAACCAAGGTGAGACAAACACTGGCATCGTCGTAGACATTGTGTAGCTAAATGTGTAATAGTGCAATAAGCTAAGGACCCTCCTCTCCCGCAAGGCCACGCACGCGCTCTAGCCGAAAGCGGAGCTGGAAACTTCCACCCGAACTATATCTTTGAGCTATCAGATCATCTTTCAGTCCCGCTTTCTGCTCCCTATTCGGCTAGATTGTGCGCGAGCCCTTGGTATATATACAAACCATATCCCATACTTATCCCTCCCCCGATCCCCGTTCCCCAACCCACTTTAAATCCAAAGTTTTATATATATTTTGTAACATTTTTCTGATATGTTTTCTTCACGATTTTCGAAAGACACGAACGAATGCATATAAAGAAGACATGGGACATATGTATATAATGTTAGCACAGTGCGTTTCATAGCCATGTAAGCTGTTTCTATAGCTATGCAACGCACTGTATGTGTGCGAAAATAGTAACAACATTTTACGGTAGTAAAAATCACAACAAATAATGCCACCATACGCAAAAACAAAAACAAACAAAACTTTTTTGATAAAAAAAAAACAAACAGTTTTAAAAGCTTATAAAAAAAATATTTATATACAAGGAAAAATGAGAAAAAAACAAAATAGAAATAGGCAAAAAAAAAACAAAAACAAACAATTATTGATTTAAGAAAAAAAAAACAAAAAACAAACTAGACAAAAATCTGTAAAACTATAAAAAAAAACTAAATGTTATATTTTGGAGCATTTTTTTCAATGTGTATGTGTTAGAATATATATATATACATATATGTATGTATATCTAGGGACGAAACAGATGAAGATGAAGGGAGAATTGATAAAAGTATTAGCTAAAGATATGTCCTGGAACAATAACGAAACGAAACGAGAGACAGCCACCAAAAGAAGGAGAGGGCATTCCTCCGGAATTTGCTGTTTCTTTTAATGTAGCGGCAATGAATATAAAACTATATATCATCTATCTATATATGTATGTATGTATGTACATATATACTTATATATACAGGAACTAGTAGGGAAGAAAAGAGAGAGATACGGAAAGTGTTTTTCAATATTTTGTAAATACCATTTTGAAAAAACAGGCTTTTTCTTTTTCGATTAACAATAAAAATACACAAAAAACAAACAAAAAAACAAAACAAAATGTGGACAAAAGAGTAACGAAAATATACTTCATTTTTTATACAGATTTTCACCACAAATGAGACGAAAATGAAAATTATTTTCACACATGAAAGAGTTTTTACTTGCAATGCAAATAAAAAATAACAAACAACAAACAAAAAATAAAAGCTTAAAAAATCGAAAACTAACAAGCGTATGGAATATATATGTGTATGTGTATGTGTATGGATTGTGTCTGTGTAAATGTTTTTGAGTGTAAACTGTAAAATGTTGTAGTTACTGTGTAAGCTGTAAGAGGAACTGCGCCCCCGGGATATAGTTGTACGATCCACGATACAATATATAGGCTCCTGTCTCTGTTTCTCACTTGATTTATGTTACTAATCATAAACGCAATTGTATAAAGAATAATAATAACAGACAAGTTTCCCCCCTTTGGGGAATCGTAACCCTAAATCGTAACTAGGTTTATTAAGTTTTTCTTCTTTAATTTATGAAATTCTTTCATTTACAAATTGGAAATTAGTTTTTCGAAAATGTTTTTTTTTTCACGTTTTTTTTTAAGTTTTATTTTTAAGTAGCCAACCTAATACTTTTGTGTAATTCGTACTAACTAAAAAAAAAAAACTACAAAAAACAAAAGCAGCAACAAAACGATTTCATTTTAGAATTTTTAAGCCTAACTTAATTAACTATTAATTTCTATTAAAAATTTTTCTTTAAGTTGAAAATAAAAATCATCGGGAGTATTGCAAATTATAATTATCCACAAACAAGAAAAAAAGGAGAAAGCTGACAGCAAACACAACAAAGTAAAACAACACGAAAAAAAAAATTATAAATGTTTGAAAGCAACAAAAAAAAAACAAAACAAAACCAGAAGTAAACGAGAGAAAACCTTTTTAGCTGTAAATGTAACTTGTAAAATTAATTTTAAACAAAAATGCATAAACAAACAAAAACAAAAATAAAAAACAAAATGAATTAAGGCATCAACTACAATGGATATAAAAAAAAAAGTATATATGAAGAACGGATCTATATATTATATATAAATGTAAATGTGTAAAGAAAACAGAAAATGCGAAAAAAATAAAAAAAAGATACACAGATTTCAAAGCAAAAACTTGGAACAATGTGTTCTACAAATCGGGGAGTATATCATTTCTTTTGTGGACTCGCCAAAACACGGAGGAGATCGAGCAGTGAAGCGAAGGAAGACCAAGAAAGACAGAGCATTGTCAACCTCAAGAAAGTTTAACTAAGTCCTGAGACATTTTTAAAATGGAGCATGCCCATCCTAGGGGAATTCCCAGCACTCTACAGAATGAGATCTGATCTCAAGAGCACTCCTCCACAGGAATGGCGAAACAAGACTCATCAGTGGAGAAGGGGCTTGGCGGTATAATAATATATGTGCAGGTATTGTATGAATAATTTACTTACATATGTATGTATCTCATGGGTGTCGTAATCTGTTGATCGATCCAATGGACGATGGCATCTTAGACGGAGATAGAGATAGTCCGTAGATAAACATATCTAAAGCTTCCCTGGCATGGCACGTCCATATTTCGTCGGAGAGAGCTGCCTGACGCCCAGATATATCATTCGATTCATTCCCCATTTGTGGGTACTTCATTGATTAAAAGTAAAACTAAATTTCGATTGTTTTTGTTGGTTTTTGTTGTTGTTGTTGTTTGGTTTTTATTTCTCATATTTTTCGGTTTATTTCTGAGTCAAGCTAAACGTACGCTCCTGCAATCGCCATTTGCAACTCTCGTAATCATAATTTATGTATATATATATTCATATAAAAAAAATGCGTTTTGTTGCTGAATTTTATTTTTTGGATATACATATGTATGCGTGTGAGCGAGTGTTGGTTTCTGAATGAGAAAGAGTGTGCTTGAACGTGTATGTGTGTGTGTGTGTTTGTTGTTTCCGTGTTTGTGGGATTAGCAACAAATTGTCACGAAATTTGACAGAAAGCATTAAGGGTAGGGATAGGAGAAGGAAAATGCTTGATACAAAAGTTGAACCATCCATCCATCCATCGATTGATTGCATATATAACTTATATATTTAATAATAATAATTATCATAATAATAATAGCTTAAACATTACAATACAGAATGCAGTTTTACAAAAGTAAACAAGCAAATCAATTGGGAGAAATTGCCGTATGTATCTATATAGTTATAGTACGTGCATACATGTGTATGTACTCGTATTGGATGTATCTCAGCGTTACAATACAAAAGAAAACAAGAAATAAACACTGTTCAAGGAAAATCTCTCAAGCTTGTCAAAAATATAATTCGTTTCTCTAGTTTTCTCTGAATTTTTGCATTTGTTTTTGCTTTGTTGTATGTAAATCTATTTCTATTTGTTTTTTTTTTGTTTTGTTTTTTTGCTTTCCGTTTAGAAAATTACAAAAATTGCCTTAAAAATTTGTTTCGTTTCATTTCATTTTAATATTTAATAATGGGAAAGTTTTTATTTTTCCGTTTCTATTTTTTTTTGTTTAGCAATTTCGGTTTTCCATTTTTTAACTATTTATATTTTTTTTTTTGTATATTTAAATATATATAGAAGTATTCATAAAAAGCTTTTCTGTAAGGTTTCTTGTTTGTTTTGTGTGTGTGTGTGTTTGCATTTCGCTATTTAAATTAAAAATTATTACGAAAAAGAAAACGAAGATATTTATAGTGTTTAATGAATTGCATAATTGGTTGTTTAGGCTTCTAAGATTGATTATATTTAATAAGTTTACGCTTTAGGCTTGTTTTTGTCTCAATTGTCAACTAAAAAAATTTGTTTAAATTAAAGAGAACTTGACTCGAAAGGAATTTTCATGACGGCCGGCTGTTAGATGCGAAAATTTTTCAGTTTGTTGCCTAAAAAAAAAAATAATATATCGTTTATGTATTTTACAATGCTCATTTGTTGCTTGGATTAATTGTTTTGCGTTTTTCGTTTGGTGCGGAAAATCATTTTGTTTTTCGTGTTTGTGTTTTTTGTTTATTCTTTAAGTTAATTAATTATTAACATAACGTTATGCTCTTTGTTGAAGGTTTTATCCGTGCGGCCGTTGTTGTTCTTGCAAGTTGTTTGCTGCTGCATTTGTTGTGGTTGTTGTTTGTTGTTGTTGTTGTTCATCATGTGGTAGTTGTTGTTTTGTTGGTTGTTTCATCTTACAGCAATTGGCAGCAATGAGAATTGGGCTTCGGCGGCTGTTTCACGTCCGTCTGACGTTGTTTTTTACGCGATGAAATATCCCTGATTAGATCATAAAATACCTAAATCGAAGGAATATATATATAAAGAAAATACATTAATATCATTCAATTCGTTTCTGTTGTTGCTGTTGTGGTGGGGTTACAATTTCTTCTCTATAAGAAACAGAAATTTTGAAAAGTTTGCTAAATATAGAGAAAACCGAAAGCAAATTTTTTACAGGACTAAGAACAGAGGGAACAAAAGAAAAGGTTCCTAAAGTCTCTACCCAAAAACAGGGCAGATACTTTAGATACCATTACTTCATCCCACTCTGGGTGTTTAGGTGGGTACAGTGCGTTTCATCAGCATAAAACCCATTGTACACACTTCATGACCGGAAAATACCAGAAAACGAAAGATCATCAAAGTAGGAAAGAAAACCAAGAAACCAAATTAAATCTAAAGAAATTTCAGGCACAAAATTTAAATATAAAAAATAAGTGTTTGTATAGGTATGTCGTTGTATGTACATTTTTGTGCGTGTGTGTGTGTGTGTGTGTGTGTTAGATCTTATACAAAAAGTCTTAGATCCTAAAAGCTCTGACAAAAGAGAAAACAAATGTCTGACCATGAAATACAGTGGAACCTGCTTTAGCGCCAAAAAGTAAAACCTCTTAGGGCCAAGGAAACAGAAGAGAAATTCAGTTTTAGGAACCCCGAACAGCCCATGGTCTGTCCCATTTACAGTGTTAGCAAACAGTGCTGGTAAAAGCTTTCTGGCCAAAGAAGTTCAGTGTTGGAAAAGAGCTTTTGTGATTAGTTAGTTGTGTTTGTAGTGTTGGCAAACCAAATATCATGATTAAATGAAGGTAAAAAAACAGAAGAAAAAAACGGTTAAAGGTTAGTAAAGGAAAGAAGAGTGCTTAAAGCCAAAAGCAAACAAGCTAAAATTTTTGGGGTATATTCAAGATTCAAGCTAAAGGTTTAACCAAAAAAATCTATGGGTTATTGTATTATATATTGGTTATTATATGTTGGTTGTACTGTATTTTGGGTATTTGTAGTATATATATTTTTTTTTTTTGGAATAGTAGTGGAATTGTATGCACCTAATGCCTAAAGTAGGGTACACTTAAGTCTCCGCTTCTTGCATCTATCTTTAGCACGCCCGCTCGTGGCTTTCGAATCTTCGGTTTTTCGTGACCTTATCTCGCGCATCAAATCAAAAAATACCTGCAATTGTGGATTTAATTGGGAATTAAGTCATATACAGAATCAGAATCAGAGAAACAGCATCAACAATCAGCCTTTACAATTCGTATGAAACAAACTTATATTTTATACAAAAAATATCAACAAAAAAACTTAAAAAAAAACAACAACAACACCAATACACAAACACATAATCTACGGCTTGTGCAACAGAGAGAGAGACAGAGAGAGCGAGAAAGGGCATTGGTTTTTTTGTTTCTTTCTTGGAAATCAAACAAATAAAATAAAAGCGGCGCAACGACATCGAAAGCTTGGCAGCAAACAAAAGCTACGCTATATGTAGGTGGTGCCTGCTCCTGTTTTTTGGGTAAAGCTTTAGCTGCGTCTGTGTTTGTGTATTGCTGTGTGGGTTTCTGTTTGTGTGTGTGTGTGTGTGTGTGTGTGTGTGTGTGAATGAAGAAAGAGTTGCGGCACACGTATCGCGACCCTTTACCATTTTCTATATTTAATTTATAAACTTAAAATTAATGTAATTCCTAGCACAGCACTCCGTCTCTCCACTTTCCACATAATGGCAGTCCGTTACATCTCTCAAACCCATTGGATGGACTGCATTCTTATAAGTTTGAAATGTTTAAGGCCTTAGCAGGGATATTTGTATGTTTTGGATGATGTTCTACTTCGAAATGCTCTACAAATGATCGAAATTCGGCTTGAGCCATACTAGTTTCTATTTTCAAGTGTTTGATAGAACTTAAAGACATGATTTATGTTCTATTGTACAATTAATACCCCAATCAGTTGTTGTTCGCCATGCCTATCGGACTTCCTCAATGCTAGCTGCTATCACTACTAAAAAAACCTACAAACGTTTCACTATCACCCACACAAAATACTTGGACAGTGGAAAGAATGCCTTGACTGGAGTGCATAAAGATAGATTAAATATTTTTGGGTAGAGATATAACATGGAATGAATCACATTTCCTTTCCGATCTCGTTATGGGGCCCTATATTATGCTAAACTTAGGGAACTTACTGAAACTTAGCTTGTTTTCCTTTTGATATCGGATCTAACACTTAAAATAATCTTAAATTGTTCTCCAACTAAGTTCTGACTGTTGTCAAAACGCAAAGATAAGACTTAAATGAGTGTTTACAATATTTACTCATGTCCAATGATACGTCGAGTGTGCATTGCCCTTTTCATGTGTGTGTTCGTATGGCGATTGTGGTGGTTTCTAAGGAAAACTGTAAGTGTCTGTTGGAAGAGGGATTTGCTTTGATGTCAGAGCAATTCAGAGCTAGGTGGGTCGTGGGAGAAGATTCAGAAATAGCCCTAAAGGAAGGCCAGACAGTCATCGTAAATCAACGTAGAAATTAGAGAGCTCTAAGATCTATACCATCTATAAATTCTGTTAATAACAATCAAGATCTAGGGATCTATGGAAAGTCTTATACTCCAGCCAATCTGTGGGCTTCCTTTTCCTCCTTCCTTAAATTGTAATTGCGGGAAAAACCCAACAAACACACACAGAAATGCTTGGAGCTTAAATTAACTTAAATTAAGACTTTAACGCTGTTTGTGCATATATTTTGTGGCTTGCGAAAGAGTATTTCGTATTCGTATTGGTGTTTGTTTTTTGCGATTGCAAGTGCAGGTGTATCTGGGTAGCCTGTAACTGTGACTGTGGGCCCCCTCTGGCGCTGGGGTGGCCGGGGGGGGAGGTCTTTAACTGAAGGAGGCATTGCCCTCACCTTGTCGACATTCTCGCGCGTCTTGGCCGAGGTCTCCACGTAGGGCACCGCCCACTGTTGGGCCCTCAATTGGCACTCGCTCAGCGGCACCTTTCGCTTGTCATTCAAATCGCATTTGTTGCCCACCAGCAGGAACGGTATGCTCTCGTCATTCTTCACCCGCAATATTTGTTCTCTGAAAAAGAGAGAGAGACACAAAAAGAGAGCCATTAGAGATATGTATATGTATGTGTGTATAGATAGGCTTATCGTATCTGCTAATGGCAATGTTTTTTTTTTCTTTGCAGGTGAGTCAGTGCGTGGCTACGCGACAGACAGCCACTCAAACACTCACCGGAATACATATGTATGTATATAACCCATGAGATATGTATTTGCAAACCGGTCAACCCCTCAGTGTGTGGCAGGTCCCAGGCGCTAAACAATAATACAATATGTACCTATAATTCTAAAGGGTTCGTTTTTCCCACTGAATGTTTTGAAAGAACTCAAATTAGGTCAAAGGGGAAATGGGAATGGGAATGGCTGAGGCAGAGGCTAGAGGGTGCCCTGAGAAAGGTGTCCTCTGTGGCCAAACCCCTGAGGAATGCTTTCTACTACTAAAACCATACGAAAACCCCTTTAGATTGCTTGAAATTCTTTGATAATAACAATACATATGTATTTGCCAACACCAGAATGACAGCGACAAGCATCTTTATGAGACGTTGAATCACTCACTCCCGACCCCGACGCAGATGCATTGCACATGCCACCGCATGGGCCTGTGTAGCCACCTGGTGTCTCCATAGAAACAAACCCGGGTGCTTGTGTGACTAATTAGCAGCAATACAAAAAAATGTAGAGAAAGAAAACCGCTAGCGGCTGACACTTCCCCCCTTCGCCGCCTGTTCACCCTCTTGACACACTCACCTGAATTCCTGCGTGGCCTGGAAGCTCTCATCGTCTGTGATTGAGAAGACACAGAGGAAACCCTCGCCGCTGCGAAAGTAATTATCTCTGATGGCTGCGTAGTCCTCCTGCCCAGCGGTATCCAGTATATCTATTTGTACTTCCTCACCGTCCAGCACAACCTAAAAGCATATATACACAGTCGTATTTAGGATCTAGCGATGGGCGATGGGTCATCGTCTTACCTTTTTCCTATAGCTATCGGCCTTGGTGGGCTCATAGTCCTCAACGAATTCGTCGTACATGAACTGCAGTGTGAGGGCGGATTTGCCAACGCCGCCGCTCCCCACCATAATGACCTTGTGGAGCGCCGGTCCGACTGTTGGCTTCTTGCTCATGATGGCGGGTTATCCTGGCTCTCACTCTCTCACACAATCACGCCTTCTGCAAAGGAATACAACAAATGTGCAACTCAAAGATTAGTTATTGGCTAAACATAAAAATGGAGTGAAAAATCTATGGGATAGAACCCTTAGATCAAGTTGAATGTACTAATAAGGTGAGGTTTCTTCAGCACATTTGCTCTCCTTCGAGGGTCCATCCGATTGCCAGTAAGAACGTGAAACGTTTGCCATCTCCTTCTAGCGCTCGTCTCTCGGAGAGCCGAGAGAGCGTGTTGATGGTCCTCAGCACACCGGACGACGGCAAGGCAATCTGTTGCTTCATTGAACGTTAACCTTTTGCCTTACAGCAGTGCTCGACAGAGTCGGTTCGGTTCGGTTTGTAGTTTTCTTTTGCTGTCGTTTGTCTGGTTTGCTTTCTTGGCTTTCGGCTTATGTAAGCCGGCAATCGACTGCCTCTGCCAATTGGTGTTTTCTTTGACACATATACCCTTTCCAGAGGGTAATATCAGTCACTTCTAGAAGGCACAGCAACGATCCCAAAGGAAAGACCAATTGTGCAATTGCTTATAACATATTCATCGCTCAAAATGAATGTTTAAAACTTTACAGAAATAAGGGAAATGCTCGTGCTTCGGTTCGGGGGTTGGTCGTTTCCAGGGTGAGTGGTCTTCGGTTCGTTTTTGTGGCACACAGCTGCTGCCTCCATCTAGGGCTTGTTGTTTCTTGTTTTCCTTTTGTTGCCATTTGTTCGGTTGTAGCAAATGAAGCATAAAATGAAAAGTTCAATGAACCAAACATTTACACATGCCAAATGGCACGGGGCACGGTGCACGGTGCAAGAGGAAGTAGGCAGCATAATGCAGACCAGGCCAAAATTGTACACCACTCTCTCTGGCAGTGTGTCCGCATTGGGATACCCTATTTGAAGGGGAAGCTCTTTTGTGACAGCGAGAGCTTAAGAGTATACGAGGAAGGGTATCCCAAGTGTCGGTGATTGTGTATTGGCCGCCTGCAATTAGCCTTTTGTGCCCCAAACAACAATAGATCCAGCAGCCATGGGCCCTGCCATTGTCTGCGTCATCGATTGAGGCCAAAAATTACGCATTGAAGGAACATTTCAGAAAGCGAATGAAGCCAATAGGTTGGGCCAATTGGCTTATGGCCAAATATTCCACACAGTTCGAGAGTTCAAACAGCGCAACAATAATAACAATAATAATAGTATCGTACTCTCTAGACCAATGGCAATGAGAGATTCGAGATTCAGCCGCAACCTTCGCTGCTGGCATATCAATTACTGGGCACTGGGGGTACAGTTGCGTTGCAACCGCATTAACCAACACTGGCTACAAATATATTTCAAATGCAAACGAAATAGAAACCAATTGCGACAGCAATACACCTAAGCTGTAGCTTTTGATGTAGGAAAGGGAAGCAGTAGTTGTAGCAGGTACAGTTGTGTCCATAGCTGGTATCCTCAAAGAAACGACCGTTTTCCCGCGCTTAAACATTTGTCAAGACTTTCAATTTGTTGGGCACAATCGCCAGAGTGGCTTTGGGGCATGGCAATGACAGCAACAAGTAGCATAGAGTGCCTGCGGCCTGGGACCGGGTCTCGTATGAGTAATCGGCGCCAAAGCTGGCAAGTCAATCAATTCGATGCAAGACCCCGACACCCCGTTCAGTTAACAACAACGAAACGATACAATGCGATAAAACGTATTCCCACGCCCAAGTTTTTCGAGCAGGCAATTGAATTATCAACAAGATGGAAAAACTGAAAATAAAACAGGAAAAACAGCAACAACGCAACAGCAAACGTGTTCAATTGCAAATGTTACTCATACGCAACGGTGTGGAAAAACTGGTGAGAAAGCTATAGAGAGTCATAGAGAGATACAGACACCAACTATGGGGGATACCCTTAACTTCAGCCATAAGATATCTACTCTAAGGGATTCCCTACTGAAAGCCAGGTGTTTAAACAGCCAAATGAACTTGTTTGATGCCTTCTGTCTACAATAAGGATACAAACCAGTAAATATGGGTATTATTTATGATTCTGGATATTAAAAACCACAGACATCCTACTCAGAAAAGACAGTTTTTCTGGAATACATATACCACATTCAGGGCCTTAAACAATGAATTGTAGCCGTTCGCTTAGGGGTAATGCGAGTATTTATGTACCATTTTGTAATGCTAGAAAGAAAATCACTTGACAGGCAATAATTACATTGTTTTTGTTTCTGTTGGGATTAATCTAGTTATTGTATTTTTCTTGGCGTGTGTTTCGAACCACTTTCGATCAGTGTATCCGTGTTTCTGGCATTCAATCTTCTGGGAATTTGCAGTTCGTGCTCCTGCCTTTGCTTCTGCCATTAGTTTTGATTGAATTCTAGCCTCTGCTGAATTTTACTGATTAGATTATTATTTAGCCATTCCATTCGACTTATGGGCCAAGGTTGGGCCATATTTTCGCATACAAAAAACCCACAATCGTAAAAAGAATTTAATTGTTTTAATCAAAAGAAAAGAAAAGCGAAACACAAACACAAAGCTCATGAAAAAAGGCGTCTAAAGAAAAACAAAAAAAACAAAAAAAAAAAGTACAAAGCGAAAGAGGAGATCTGTCTGTCTGTCTGTCCATTCCATATACAATTTGGAAACCCAAAATTGAGATCGGTATAAACAAATGAACGAAACGAAAAATGAGATTTTCGAGAAAACATTTCCCCAAATGTTTAGTATTTGCGGAAATTTCGTTTTGTTACCCCCCAAAAACAATGCGCCGTCAGGGAAAACACACACACACGAATGACGTCATTCGTTTCTTAACTTTCCAAAATGGAACAAACATTCTGTGTGTGGTTTCCTCCTTGAATGCAATCCATCCCATTTGGGGTTTAAAATTCCATCTTCTTTCATCGTTTCACTATTTCATTGGATAGCTTCTGGCACGTTGGATACACTGTCCAAAGTTCCCATAAGCAAGCGGACACATAACCCATATTATATGGAAAATATAGCCACAATAAACTCTTCGCTGTATTCGTTTGATTGTAACGATTCCTACGAGTCTTTCAGCCCCATAATAACACTTTAATCGTAAACGAAAAATGATGATCCCTTTCCACTTGGATTTCATTTCTTTTGCTAATAATTTAGTTTTCATTAAGCCAAAAGCATTTCAATATTTATTTGCTCTCAATTGATTTTTAACAGATCTCTCTAGGCATAGAGCTGATCAAGTTTTTCGCAATTGGAGGCAATTTCCATGCCGTTTACTTAATTCTTTTTTTGGATACTCCACATTAGGGAGGGGGGCCTCCAGCCTCCAGCCACCAGCCTCCGTCCGGTTTGTGTTTATTACTCATTCGCATGGGGGTCGTGCATTTTTCCCCATTTCCCCATACGATTTTCCTCCACCTTGTGTAGATTTTGTTAGTGGTTGTTGCAAATGACGTCATTGTGTCTGCGTTTAGTTCTTTTTTGTTGGTGGTTCCTTTGGTTAGCATTTTCCATGGCCCTTTCTTTCCCCTTCCTTCTGGCGGTAGTACGTTCCAGGCCTAAGTTTTGTGGGTGGTTACTGAAGCGTGATGTGGCATGTGCAACTCCGTTTGGTTTTCTTTTTTTTTCGGGTGGGGCGGTGAAGGAGTGAAGAATCCAAGAGTCTGAGAGTTTAATGTTAAAGGTGCACGAAGAGAGTTTACCGCTATTACGAGTTCCCACAGAACGCCTGGCCTTCTCTCTCTCTCTGTCTCCAGCGTCGTGTGCTCTTTGGCTTTAATTTCTCTAGTGTGCTCCATTAGTGGAGTCGCATTAATGAACCCTTGCGCCCCAAGGCCCACCAAGTTCGTGTTACATTTATCATGCTACAGGGTATGCCTCCAGTGCTTCTAACATTTACAGGTTCCAGGCTGCACATGTGTCCAGAGGTTATCCCTTAAAGTTTTCAGTACTTCAAGCTATTGCCTGCCGGCTAAAATGTACCCTAAGCAAACGGATACATTCACGCGTTAGACCACCATTATTCCGAGAATGTTTCGGCTAATTGGTACTACGGCACACGGTTTTCAAAACTTAAATTAATCATATCTTCTGAGAACTTAACCATTAGCTACTTGTGTATCTTGTATCTTAAGGGTTAAAGCCTTCTGTGAGCCACTGACAAGAGTATAAGAAACTTTGTGAAGATTTCAACAAATCTTTGTCTTATAATCGGTTAGGATACGACTCTAAAACCTAGATTTATCTTGGGTATTCCATAGAAAGTACTGCCTGTAGTTTGACCATTTTTTTTTGGATGTACTAAAGTCTAGGTATTTGATTTCCTAGAACCTCTGGTTTTGTATCTTTCAAGAGATCAAATGATGGATCTGTTTCTTCGGCATATGTATCTCGCCCGCCGTCTTTTGGATGTCTGCTTTGGATCATTCTTTTGTTTATTTGTTGCTGTTTGTGGTCTAACAGTTTTTCCCATCTTTCAGCGTTGCGTGTGCCGTAAATTCATGTCAGAGTTCCAGAGTTCCATGTTCCATGTATCGTCTACTTCTGCTCTTTTGCTTTGCTTTGCTTTGCTTTGGATTTTCGCTGGGTTTCATTTCGAAGCCTAACTGTTAAATTAATGAATTTATTTTGTATTTATTTCAGTTGCTGCTGCTGGTTGCTGCTTGTTGGTTGGTTGACTGCCACCGCCGTCATCCCACCTGCCAGCATTTTGCGGTTTGTTGGCTATAACCTTGAAGCTATTTTGTGGCCAACAAAGTTACAGTTAGCGCAAACGGGAAAGAGATATATGTGGAGAAACAGACGCACTATTTACTGGAAACAACTTTGTGTATTTATGAACCGCACAGCACAGGTCTCGGGCAAATGTTTATAATACTCACGGCACTCGTTTAGGAAACAATTGAATGGCCCAAGAAATATTTTGGGATTATAGGGATGCTCTACAGAGAGAGAAAGAGAGAGAGAGGTGCTGGCAAAACAGCTGATTTTTCTGTGACGTCATGCAGTCGAACTTCTCTTTAATGAGCTTCCACACAACAAAGTTTTCTATGCAACGAATTTATTTGTGCAAAAAAGAATTCTATAACGAATTCTTCTTGAGATTCGCTAGATGGAAGTTCCACTGTATTGCAACAAATATCGCATTACATTGTAAAGTACAAAAATTGAAATATTTCTTTATTTACCAAAGATTTTGGATATTTTTGTTCACTAATCCGGGATCCCTCTGGGGGAAATGCCATGGTGAAAACGTGCCATATCGAAGGATGTTAGTTTAGGGTCCTATAAAGTCCTTTCATGTTCGGGTTGTTTCCGATATTCCATGTTGATTCTACAGATATGCTTTAGAGCTTCTTCTTCTGTATTAAACACATTCCCTATTTGTAATTTGTTAAATGCCACACCCCTCTCCCCCGTTGTGGCCCCTCTCCAACGTTGAATGATTATTCTGTGCTCTTTTTTTTTTTGTTCAACGTTTGCCAAATGCCAAGTTATTTTTTGTGTCTCTTCTGTGCCTCCTCCCATGCCATTTATTTCGCTGCGCCATTTGCAATCTTTACAGTTGCACTAGCGGCAGAGCAGAGCCGCTGCGCTGCGCTGCGTCTTTTTTGCATTCTCCATAGGAGAAGAGAGAGAGAGAGACCGAGAGCGTAGCAGAGGCAGTGGCAGAGGCAGAGGCGTGATTTTGTTAAACTTCCGCACAAGATTAAGTTCAATAAACCGCCACATGTGTGTGAGAGAGAGGGAGGGAGAGCAGTGCACTGGAGACAGTTACAGTTTTACGCACAGACGTATCTCTCTCTCTCTCCCTACAGAGAGACAGATTTGCTTTGAGTCGAAACACAACACCCATCAATATTTTTCGTATATTCTTGGTCTCGATAGGGTATGCAATGATTCGACCACCATGCCCCCCCTTCGAAGGGCAGACATTCCTTCTTGTTTCGCCGCCGCCTTGTCATCAACTTCTTTTGCGCTCATGTGGTGCGGTGCTTGGGCTGTGTGAGAATTTGTTTTTGCCTGCTGCCTGGCATCATTAAATGCAGGTCTCTTCTGTTCAGAGAGAGAGAGAGCGGTTTACAGTTGCGTTCAACAGAATAGTAGCACATATATACACACACACACGCACATATGTAGCTGGAACTAAAAAACACGACACATTATTCACATATATTTCACTGCACATACATATATGTACATATGTATATTCCACTGCTAGCCACTAATATTCGCACCGCGGCTGTAAGTGCGAGACGTGTGTTGTCTTTTTTTTTTTGCTTATCTCGTTTTGTCAGAGATGCCGTTGGATTAGCCTTTGGTTCAATGCACTTGAGCCAAAGCGGAATGCAAATAAATAATCTACACACGTGAAACCCAAAAGAGAAATGCTCAATGCCTGATGAATGCGCTCTCTTTTCGGGTCTTATACGACAAAATATGAAGGCATTGAGCATTTCTCCTTTCGGGTCTTATTTTGTCGTATACAGCCCGAAAGCGAGTTAGCGGGCCACCTTGTATAAACCCTTTTTTTTTTCGATTAAACTGCTTGCTGAATGAAATGTTTTGAGGCATGTTTGGCATTTTTGTGACTCACATGCGAGCATTAGAAGCGAGCCAAGGCATGCGTCAAAGCCTTTGACAATGCCCCTGTCCGCTCCCCTATATGTATGCCGCGCAGTCGCGTGTGACGACGCTTTCAATGTCAAGTGAGGGAATCGGCGGCATCTGTTTCAGAAGCTCTTCTTATATCCTACACAATGTCGTACGAATACGAATATTTTCAATGTTATTCGCATTCAGAGATTGGTATCGTATCGTATCGTATTCCATTTCCCTGACTTTGAGAAAGTGTTTCGCATTCGTTTCTTGTACAGGTTGGATACAAAACTTTCTTTGGATCATAGGCAGGAAAAACTTGTGCGTAGAGTCATGTTGGGGAACAAGTTTGATTTGCCCATGGCGATAAAAAGCCTAGAGGTTCCAACAGCGAAATAACAACTGAATTCACACCAAAAAAAGGCATACAAAAACCGAACACAATGCGTGGGAAGTGTTTTGCTGAATGCAGAGGATGAAGGAGGGGCGGAGTGCTGAGCAACCATAATTAAAACCTAGGCAGAGTCAACCTGTGATAAAAGATCTTTCAGAGACGATAAAAACACACACACAAAAACCAAGCAATAAAAGCTTCGAAGAGAACCCATGCGAAAACCTGTATATATACTGTAAAGTTGGAGTCATGGAATGCCAGTCGATGATGTAACTACTGCTATTCATAACAGCTGAAAAATCTTGTTGGAATAACAACTATGGTTTGTTGGAACATAGAACAACTGATCTTCAATCTTTTTGCTCTACAAAACAGAAGCAGAAAAGTCTTGCAGGCCCTAATAGACTTTACCTAAATCTACGAGTAGTTCTCTCTAATTTTCTTCGCTGACGGAACTCCCATTAGGCACGAAATTAGACCAAATCACAGCTTGATGGCTATAAATTAGGCTAAGTTGTTGCTGGTTTGCTTTCAAGACGCTCATTTGGCGACACAGAACAAAAGATACTTGAAAGAACTCTCCGCGTTCCATAATGATGATTCAGTATTCGGCTTTGTTTGTTCCTCTAGGTATTATTGTTAATCTATTCAAAAGACAATAAATATTGCCAATGACAGAAAAGTGTGTCTTCCAATCAACATTAAGGTTAAAGTTTACGATTCCCACAAAGGAATCCAATTCCAAGAGCAGGTTCTTCGAGCTCTCACTTATCTCTGACACACTGTTCCCATTTTGCAGCTCGGCAGATCCGATAAACAGTCTTTCGATTCAGTGATGGGAAGACCCCAAGCGAGAGTCACTAGGAGGAACATTCCCATAAGCGAACGGACACAAATTAATGGGCCACAGTGCGAAGGGTAGGGTATTTATGGTGTGTACAGGTACAAAGAAAAACATAAAAATGCTCAAACATAAAATCAAAGACAAAATTAAAAATCAATGAACTCAATAACGGTGTTTTGGGAGCCTGCCTTTACGTCTGGGTCACCTCAGTCTCTCCCTCTCTTTCGCTCTCTGTCTTTTGCTGTCATCGTGAAACAGTTCTCGTGTTTGTTTTTTTTGGGTGGCATTTTGGGGGGGAAATTCAGAACGCATTATTCGCATAATTCCCATTCTCCCTCCATTCGCTAAGCGCTCTTTTGCGACGCTGAAAGCTTTTGACGCCCCTTGGTAACCGACCAAACAACAATTAGTAGAAACGAAGGAGGGCGGGAGAGAGGCACGAATGACTGTGTTTAGTGTGTGACACACAAAAAACAATGTTGTATTTGAGGATCGTTAACGGTGAGTCAGATCTGAGACAGCGAGAGAGAGACCACAACAAATTGATGGATTGCAATTGAACTTGAACTTGAGAGAGAGACAGAACGATAGAGAGAGTGAGGGAGGTAGCAAGAGGATAAGAAAACATAATTGAAAACTGTAAAACGCAGATCTGAAACCCATTTGTAGATGTGTGTCATGCAGCTGGCTCCGTAACGTAACGCAAACGTCTACGTGAAGCCAGAAGCGTGATGAAGATAAAGATGAAAACCAGAAAAAAAAAACAAGCAACCAAGAAGCGTGATAAAGTTTGTGATCATGATGATAAAACGTTAATGTCAAAGTCGGTTGCTGATTAGCGAGAGAATCTGAAAATTGGCACGTCCCAAAGCGCCATAGGAGATGGCGTGGGGGGGAGGTAGGCAGGAAGGTGACGCGTCAATTCAGAAATATCAGAAATGTGTCGGCTTTTCCCCTCCATAGGCCACGTTATATTTTGCATCCTAACATCAAAAACTATCAAAAAAAAAAAAACAGTATTTAAAGGTGGGGGAAAAGCATGCGCCAACCCGCAAAATGCGGGCGGTCCCTCTGCCTGCACCTTGTACGCCCTCCCGCAGGGAATGAGAGCCGCCGCAGACGAAACGTAAAGAGCGGGTGACTGCGTGTGCGTGTGTGTGTGTGAGAGTGAGAGAATAAGGTCAAGCGGGGTGCGGCAGCAGAAGCGAATATTTCCGCTGATAGCCGTTGATAAAAAGCCTCTCTCCCTCGTTCTTTTTTGAATGAAAGAATAGCCGCCCCCCCTCTATGTCAGTCTGTCATTGGGTGAACAATAAGCGAATATAATTTTTGATTTAAATATTCAACAAGAGCAACAAAAACGGAACGAACAAGAGAGAGTGAGAAAATGTGCAGAGAAATTTCACTTTTTTTTTTTGCTATGCATTCCGTTATACATTTTGGGCTTGGCTTCTTTTTTTTATTATTTTTTTGCCTTTTGCTGTGCACGCACACATACACATACGAGCATCCAAAGCCAGACAGAGAGGGGAAAGGTACATTAAACGAAGGTGAGGCATTCCCGAATCGCATATATGTTGTGTCCCACCTCCGTAGCTCCGTGTGTGTGTCCTGCACGCACTTACAAACCCTATGAGGGGAGAAGCGTGAGAGTGCACTCTGGGGAATGCCTCACCCTTTATTAACACACTTTGGAGCAGGCTGCTGATGTCGCTGCTGCCGCTGCTTTCTTTGCAGGCGACTGCGGCGCTGCCTTTTTGGCGGTTTTTACAAGAATTTTGTTTGTCAAACAATTACCAATTCTAGCGGGAATGAGGCGTCGGGACAGGCATATGGCTATTAATCAATTAAAGCCATCACACACACACGAGCAAACGACAAATGTTCGTGTAAGTTTTGTGTTTGCAAAAAAAAACACAGAAAAAGAAAGTAAAAAAGTGTTTACACTGCGCTGAAAAAATTTAATTACACACGCACACAAATCTATACAGATGCGTTAATATACAAAAATATTAACAAATTTACAATTATATGCGTAATGACTTTTTTTTGTTTTTTTTTTATAGCTGCGCCGCTTTTGCTCTCACTCTTTCACGTACTTCTCTTAGGATTCGCCGCTGCTTTCCTCCTGTGACTTTGTGTGTGTTTTTTAAACTGCACTTTTGATCAACAATAGGACCACAAACCGTTTTTGGGCGAAAAAAAATTCGGGTGTTAGGATTTTACCACAATAATATTATCTATTATTATTTATTTATTATGTATTTTTTGCCGCGCCGCGCAACTACCGCCGTTGGATGAAATTTTGATATTCGGCCTGCTTGTGAGCAGCAGTGAAATATACCGAAATACGTCACAGTTTTCAAAATATACCGTACAAATACTGATGAGTTAATTGTATCCAAGTTCCATCATATTTCTTGTTTTTGATATTCGGTGTAATATTACTAGCTAGCTAAAACCTTCAGGTCTGAACTCATAATTTTATCTTATTATCAAACTTATATCCTACAAGACTGGCTCAATTTAAGAATTCATCTTTATTGCATTGCTTACAAAATAAGGTTTAAGCAAAACCGGTCAACAACAATTTTAACTAAATTAATTTCCTTACATGGTAACTACACGCTAACTATCCATTTTCTACATATTAACTACATTTTAATGTAACTACTAAAGGCGACACCTAAAGAGGAAATGTGTCAGTTTCAAACAATGTTCACCTTTTTTTTTCCATATAAGCCCCCATGGAAGCGCCAGTGTGAAAAACCTCAGTAATCCACTTTTTAGCATGCCTTTTTTAAAAATTTGAGATTTTTATGGCAAACAATCAGGATTTCGATGCTGATCACGAATTAGTATTTGATGCGGTCTGGGACATAACTCCCAGTGGCATTTCTACAAGGTTTCTACATTGGTGCATTGGACAAGAGGGTGAGTCCATAACGCGTCTTCAAATATACTGGAAAATACTATGAAAAGCATACAATTTGCAAGGTGTGTGAGCTTAACATGGTGACAAGAAAATCAGAAAATCCGATAAGATATACGGTCTGACTCTCAGAATAATACCAAAATATACCGTCTTATTTAAAAAATATACCGTAAGTGAACTGACGAATTCAAGTTCTTATATACGTTTTTGATATTCCGTCGAATATTTCTGGCTAGATAGATCTCTCAGTCCTGCCCACATCATTTTATCCGATTGATTAATCAATTTTCTACTTGACTGGTTTATTTTAAATACTTGCTTTTATTGTATTTTGACAAAAACAAGGGTTAAGCAAAAAAGTTCAACAAACAAACAGTCGCAGTGGTGCTGCTATTTGAAGACTTGTTGCTTGTCAACCGGACTATGGGCATTCGTAAACTTTATTTTATTGAATTAATATAAAATTCAACTCATGTGAGGTGAAATCAACCAAATTTTTCCAATATACCTTTTCGATTTTGTCTTCAACCTATGTTGTCGTTGCAATTTTCCTTGGATGTTTTTGCTTGTTATCCATACCCTTTTTCATAGTCCATTCAAAATGACGACTCATATTTTCGTTGCAGGAGTGACCGTCTGATCCTCAGAAATACCGATGGATGAAATTTTGAATAGAAATATACTGTCTAATTTTCCAAATATACTGAAGAATTATTCCTTAACTTTGATATTTGGTCGAATATTAGTAGCTAATAAGATCCTCAGCGCTAAACATAAAATGTTAACCGATTTATGAATAAATTTTCTACAAGGACTTCCTTAAAAGTCATTTTTCTTGACCTACCTAGTGAAAAATGTATTCGGATCCAGCGCCCCCCGAAACATATAGATTATTTTTTTAATACAATTGTTTAATCCTGAGAAATCTTCATTTTATTTCGCTTGAAAATAGCCCTTTTTAAATTTAACTATTTGATCCCGATAGTATCGATTTTTGAAATCAAGCAAATTCATTGCGATGGCGCCACCACCGATTGTTTCCTACCACTAGTGTATTTTAAATCTATTGTGACCGAGGATTTTTCGATGTCCCTCAGAAATATACCGACGAAGTAGTAACGTGTTTTCCTTAAGTTGCCAAAATAATTTCTTGTAATTCTTAGAAATTGACACTGCCACTACATTAGTTTAGCATTTTCTTAAGGTAATCGACTAGTTTGCTGAACAGAGCTTTGGCAGATGTTTTTGCAAGTTCCTTAGCCTGATCCTTGACTTCATCGGGTACACTATCTGCCGCCGCACTAATGCATGACCAAAATCCCCCCTGAGCAGGCAAACCCTCCACCGTCCTGTTTTCATCTTCAAATTTCTTGACTTCCCGATCTAAATCGTCGTCCACCTGATGTTCATCTGCTGCGCAATGAACACATTCCTTGTACAGCGCAATAGCCGTTTGGATATTCGCCAGCAGCTGGGCATCATCCGCAGGTTCTGCATTCCTCAGGAGCTGGTTCAGGCGGGCACGATCATCGTCTATCGGACCAGCACTGATGGTGCCTGCGAGGCACACTAGAAGAGCCAAAACGCAGCTGAAAGGAATGGTGGCCAAGTATTAGACCTTATCACGTATTTATATGAGGTGCCTACCTTAGGTGGATTAAACGGGACATTTTTGACTTTGCTTCCTCGTGGAGACTTGGAGTAAACTGATATTTGAGGCCGCACTAGTAGCTCTTTTAAAGGCAGCCTCCCATCATGCGATGAAGCTCAATTTTCCTCGGAATTGATAACAATATAAAAATATTCAATTGATGAGCCTGAATTCCGATGAAGTTCGACGCGAGGGTCACTTGCAGGTTCATTTGCACAGAAGATTTGTATTTTCTATCGCATTCACGAGGAACTTTGCCAGCGGCTTATCTCGTTCCAGATGTTGCCTCAAGGGTACTGTGCCGCTGTGGATCCACTCCCCCCAAACCATGTGATAACTCTCTCACTGCTCTCCCCTCTCTTAGCCAACTGGTCCTGGGGCTGGAAGACCGAACATACCACCTAATCGCCTTGGGAAATACTCATTACCTCCGATGAAGATGCCAGTATCTCCTGGCTGATTTCCATTGGAGCACTGATTGCCAGTGGCCGACCGCATTAGCCGCAAGTGGGTGCACCAGCAGTCTCATCTTCGTCCTGGCCTTCGTAATTCATATGGGAGCCACAGAGGTGTGGATCCTATACCTGTCCCGACTGATTCAGGAACTCGGCGTGGGGCTCATATGTGGATGAGATTTCCACGGATAATGTTTGTGGAGCTAATAAAATGTTATCTCAAATGATCTCGATGAGTGGGGTAATCGAAGGGAGGTATGCCACAGGCCTTAAAGTGGCATTCCTACAAGATTTTTACAAGCCGATATTAAGCCGTGACTAACATGGCACAAAATGTGCTGTTAGCGCAAACTGCAAAGCTATTATTTAAAACTTAATCAAAAGTATCGATGCCCGGCATTTGGCAGATGGCGCTACTGTTCACACAGCTGGGCGCATTTTTTAGCACATTTTGTTCGCGCGTGTGTGCTTTAGTGTTAGTGTGGTGTGTGTGTGTTAGCTTCTGGCTAAATAAATTCATTTTTTTTACTGTGACACAAAATAAAACCAAAAACGTTTACGCGAATAACTATTATAGAGTGGTATTACCGACTAAGCGGCTAATCTCGTTGGCCCCCATCTCGTACGAACCGCCGCGCCCCTAGCCAGTCCCAGTGCGTGCCCTCCCGACCCAGCGCAGCGGCAATTCGGCTGCCCGACGCAAAAGTTGCAAAAGCAAAGGCAAAAGCAAAGGAAAACTTAACCTCGCAAAAAAAGAAAACTCAAGCGAAGGAAAGACACCGAAACGAAAAGGCAGAAAAAGCACAAAACGCAAACAGCAGTGAGTGTCGGCAAAAGTGCGAGCGAGAGAGGGGATATACACACATGTAGTATATTTAAGTTGTGCGCTCTACTGTGCGTGTGTGTGGGTTTTCTTTTACTGTTTCTGTTGTTAATTCCCCCCCGCACCAATCCACTCCATCCAAGAGCCATTGTTGTAGTACTTAAAACGTTGATGCGCCGCTGCCTCCCCTCACCCGCTCACAACGGCGCTGATGGAACGCGGCTCTGCTCCCTGTCCCCTCCCCGCTCAATCCTCGTGCCATCATAAAGCCCTACAAATGGACTGAAATTAACAACAACAACAAAAGAAATCCAAAATTGTGAACAAATGGAAAAGCAAACAGCAAAATGAATATTTTCTAAGAAATATTTTTGAATAAATGCAAAATCAACAAACATTTTTTGGGGAAAAGCAAACGCAAACGCATTTGGGGAAAAAAATAGGACCAACAACAATCGCAAAAGCAATGCAAATTGGACAAAAAAAAAACTGCCGCTAAGCAATACATATTTGTAACAAAAAATACAGTAGAAAAAGCAATACAAATTTTTAAAATAATCAGCTGCAAAAAGCAATAAAAATGTGAGAATACAAAAAAAAAAAACAGCCGCAAAAGCAGTAAAAATAAGGGAATAACCAGCTCAAAAGGAAAAATATGAGAAAAAAGCAAACGCAAAAGCAAAACTAGGGGAATAAAAAGCAGTCGCAACAACAAATTGGAAACAGCACAAAGTAAACCCAGAAAGTAAGAAGAAGAAAAAAATACCGGTGCAAAAAGCAATCCACAAATGGTACGTATGTACATATGTACCAGCATGTGTGTGTGTGTGTGTGTGTGTACGATCCACATAAGGGTGTGTTTGTATGTGTTCGTGTGTGTTCCCGATTATGCGAGTGTTGCGTTGGACATCATCTGCCCGCCCAGGGTGTATTCGTATGGGGTGAGGTGTTCCGCACCTCTGCATGGCCTATATGGCTGGTTTTTTTTTTCGAATATGAATATTTTCTACATTGAAATCCAGTGGGAAAGATAATCTTCGAAAATGTCATGAGAACGTACGAGCGCACTCCGTGGAAGCGTCACCTTAAATTATTGCACTTTGTACCCGGCTGCGTGCCTGTGTGTCTGTGTGTGTGTGAAGAGGCTGCTGCTGGCGTTGCTGACTGCCGCCTAGAGGCGTGGCCGCCGATTGTGGGTCTAGTTTTGGTTCGGTTCGCATATCTTTTTTTTTTTTTTTTGCACTTTTCTTTTGAGTTGGCCATTCGTCCGCGTCCATTGCGAATGTAGCCGATCACAAAAGCGTCATTCGTGGTCTGAAGAGGGCAGTAGAAGAAGCAGACCAAGCAGAGAGTGATAGGTGATGAAGAAGAAGACGGCGTAAAGGGGGTGGGAGCGAAGCTTGGGCACAACATTTAACCCTAGAGTGGAACCCAATATTTTTTGTTGGCCTTCGAACCATTTGATGCCCTTTAAAGATACAACATAGATTGTGTGTGTTTTCATTACCAATTATTTATTTATAGACAACAGATTATCGACCTTTGGTTGGAATAATCGGGAACATTAAAAATGTATTAAATGACTCGTCAATCTAAAAAAAATGTCTAAAAATATACGTATTTTATTAATCAAAGAAGTTCTTGATAAGACTGAAGATAAGACAGGGATAGACGGGATAGTGCGTACCATAAAAGTATTGTCTGTAGTCCATTCCATTATATTGTATATTGTTTTATATCCAACTTTCGTTTTTAAAAGTACTTTAACTTTTTTTCCAGATGAATTTGAATTTTTTTGGTCTGGCTCTGACAAAACTTGTGGCATTTTTTGCCAACAAATGCAATCACTATGAAAGCCATCAACAAAATGTTAATTATGTTAACGTTAAAGCATATTAAACACTAGTTAATAGACCAGAAAACACCTCCCCGATGGGAGAAAAAGACTCTAAGAATTGAAATCAATAAAAAAAATAAAACGAAATCCGTATCCGAAACCGAATCAGAAATAATAATCATACAATGGAACACTTTCAAACGTCGCTGAATCCAAGGAAACAGGAGCTGCTCGAGGCGCGCTTTATTGGTATTCGGGTGAGTGCGAATGGTTCTCTATATTGGAATTATAATGATAATGATATACCTGAAAGGAAAATAGTCATTCCGAATCCCGAAGGTAGCGACGGGTGGCTGTTTGTGGCCGGTCGCTTATGGGGAATTTGTACAGCAGTTTGGATTTTCAAGCAGTTAAAGATATACTATTTATGGGGATCGAAAATACCTGCCCCATGCCGTGCCCTAGCCCTTTGCTGGGTACAACAGGGTATAAGGAAACACACAGGGTACTCCTGCGGCCCTGTAACCCATCGATGGGTTAATGGCAAACGGTTATTGCACTTTGAAACTGTAGTCAGTGGCAGTGCCAGTGGCAGAGGCAGACAACGGTCCGAACAAAAGGCAACTTTAAACATTTCTTGGGGAAGATGCAACATGCAGATGATGTTGCACTTGCAGATGCTTTTCCCCATAAATAGACAAAGAAAGAGAGAGAGAGAGAGGGGAAAGATGTAAGCGAAAATAAATTAGCGTATAAAAGAAAAGAAATGTAAAAGAGAGAGAAGGGAATACAAAAGAAAAGAAAAACATAAATGCAGTGAAAAGAGAGAGAGAGATAGAGTGAGAGAGAGGGGATTATGGTACATATGCAAAAGAAAAGCTAGCTGGATGGCCAATGGAGCTGCCAAAGCAGAAAGCCTCAATCAAGCCAGGATCCGGGTTCCTTAAAATCTTGGTAGAGGCCTGCCAAGAGGGCATTTCTAGTCAATAGGATGTTTAGGAGGACATCTTCAGCACTCTCTCACAGTCTCTCTCTCGTTCTCCGTTTAATAATCTCTATCAGGCGGACAATGCAATTCTCCGTTGTGTATCCCCTTGATAAATCGTGGAGGGGCTGGGGGGTATATACCCCTCTCTGTCGCTCTTCTTCCAGCACCTCTTTGGAGGTACTTAACCTCTAGCCCCCCCCCCCCCCCCCACACACACACACACACAACTGCCTTTTGGTGTTGTTTTTGTTGTCAACATCTCGTCTCGTTTTGTGGGTTGAGACATGTGGCAAAATCCCAGCCCACACACACACACACACACACCAAATATATTCAATACATAAATGGCAAAAGACAGAGAGAGATAGAGAGAGAGAGTACATAAAGAAGAGGCCTACATATAGAGATTTTGCTGTACAATCAACACCCAATACCCCTACCCCTACCCCAACCACCCACTGACTGGCCAACCCATACAAGCCCTGCCTCCCCCCGTCTCCCCTTGGCCTGAACCTTTCAAAAAATATAAACAAATACATTTCCAAAAACATCTAATAATCTGGCAACGTCATCATTCATTAAGCAGGCCTCACTGTGAGGCTCACCCGACCCTCTCGGGCACTGCTGGCAAAAGTCACGCTGCGATGCGCTGTTAATGCGCTTAACATAGAATCCGCTCAGCTTTTGCAGTTAACAGTCGTGCTCTGCTGTTAACCAGTTAACAGCTGAAAGCTACTGCTCAGCTCTGCTTCCTGCTCTTTAACAGTCTTGCGCTCTCCTGTTAATGTTAGGCCATTCTCACCTGCTGTTATTGACTGGCTGTCTGTTAGATGTTGGCGCTGTCGGTCGCTTGCTGATGATTTCTGGGCGCCGGATACAAGCGTTTAAAAATTGTTTCACTCAATTTGCAAATTAACGCAAATTTTTTGGAGCAAATACTGCTGATGCGGGGCAGAAGCGATATCGGTGCGCCCGTCGTTGTTGCCAATCTCGATGCTAATTCGAGACAGAGCCACCGCCGGCGTCAGTCGTCCGTCAAATATGATGTATGTGCACATAACCTAACATTTAATTGGCCTGACGCCGCACCCGCCGCCGCCGCCGCCCCCGCCAACCCATTTCAGAGGTAACGTAACAGCAGCAGCAGCTGGCGCTTCCGCATGTTATTAACAGTGACGTTGTAGCCGGCTAAATGCGGAACAACAGCAACAGAAGTCATGTCATGCACGTGTGGATGGTCTGCTCTCTCTCTCTCTCTCGCAGTCTCTCTTGAAAACTGCTTGCTCTGAGTACTGCTTGCCCTCTCTCATCTGCTTGTCCTTTTCGGGAGGAGACTGGCAAAACTGCTTGTTCCACTATCAGTTTTGGCATTACGGCTCTGCTTGCTTGTTCCTCCATCAGTTTTTCGATTACAACTCTCTCTCTCTCCCACTCTCTCTCTTAGGTAATTGTTCTCTCTTAACGGTTAGCTCTCTCACACTCTCTGGCACTGTTAATGTAGTCGTAGGTCGCGTCACGGCCTGTCTCTTTGCGTTGCTCTGCTTGTTTACACGCGTGTCCAAAATTTCCCGGCCTGCCAATTCGCCACAAAAATCTCATTTATTATTTATACGATTAATTTGCGCGAGAACTGTGTGTGAACCCTCTACCCAGTGACAATTTTCCAGTGTTGCGAAAGTAATAATTATTTTCGAAAAAATTACTATAATTGGGAGTGACGGTTTTTGTTTTTTGTTTTTGTTTCTGTTTTTTGTTGTATTGTCCTTCAGCTCTCTTTTGCATTGTGTTTGGCTCTCTTTCGGTCTCTCTCTTTGTGTCTACCTATCGTGTCTCTCCTTCTGGCTTGTTATGCCGGCTTCTTTGGCCTCTGTTTTGGCCTCTTGTTTCTCTGCTGTTCTGCCTTTCACGCCGATTAATCAGTTTATTTTGATTATACTTGCGACGGCTTGTTGTTGTGGCAAAAGAGACACATCTTTGGGTAAATCTCCATGTACAGTTAGAGCCACGGTTTCGATTAAAAACCCCCCCAAAAAGAAGGGAAAAACTTGAGAAGGAAACATTGAAACGTGCGAAAGGCGAGGCACGAGGCACGAGGCAGAGGCCAAGCCGCAAACGAAGCTGCGCCTCGAATCGGCGGCAGTTGTAAAACGTTCGTTGTTGGATTCGGCGGCCGGGCCTTCGTTGTCTCGTGTCCTGGTGCGTGATTTTCCTTCCCAGTCCTCCCCCCTCCCCCATCACATCCTGCACACAATTTCCCCCCAGCCGCCGCAGCAGCAACAATGGTGGCACGCTGACGCTGCAGTCGACAGAAGAATTTTAAAGCAGAAGGCGCGACGAAGGCGCCTCCAAAAAGGAAGAGTGGAGGAGGAGACCAGAGAATAACGAGAGGGAAATGTTGAGAAGAAAAGGCAAAGGAAGAGAAGAGGAGGAAAAGAATTAGGGGAGGACGAAAAGAATAGGGAGAAAAGGTTGGAAGCAGAAAGAAAATTAATTTAAGAAGATGTAAAGAAGAGGACAAATGGGAATGAATAACCATTGAAGAAGGCCCACAAACGGCACAGTAGAAACAGTAGAAAAGGAACGAAAAGAAACGACACAGAAAACTATTGAAGAAAAGGTACAGTCCAAGGGCGAAAGGTGCCCAAAATTACGAAACAGGAAGCAATGAATAGGCATCGAAGACGAAATACAGAAAGGAGAAGTAGCCTTAGGAGAACTACAACAAAAAGAACGAGCCAATTACCGAAAAAGAGGTAGAAGAATAGCGAAAAAGGACTCCTAACCTACAAAAAATTGAAGAAGAATAGGATCCAAGTCAAAATCTATATAGAAAATGGAGGAAAAACCAAAATGTAGAAGAAGAAAAGGGAAGAAAAGAAGAGAAATGCGTTGAAGAAGAAGAAACAGCGGATGAAGAGTGAGGATACCCATAACAGAAGAACAGTAGGAATAGGAATTTGAAGCAGAAGAACGTCTCGAAGAGGAATGAGCATTAGAAGAACGAATGGAATAGGAATGGGAAGCAGAAGAACGACTGGAATAGCCATGGGCAGCAGCAGTAGAACGACTGGAATAGGAGTTTGAATCAGAAGAACGTCTAGAATAGGAATGAACACCAAAAGAACGAATGAAATATGAATGGAAAGCAGAAGAACGACTGGAATAGCCATGGTCAGCAGCAGTAGAACGACTTGAATAGGAACTTTAATCAAAAGAACGACTGAAATAGGAATGGGAAGCAGAAGAACGTCTCGAAGAGGAATGAGCATTAGAAGAACGACTGGAATAGGAATGGAAAGCAGAAGAACGACTGGAATAGCCATGGTCAGCAGCAGTAGAACGACTGGAATTGGAATTTGAATCAGAAGAATGACTGGAATAGGAAAGGGAAGCAGAAGAACCTTTGGAATAGGAATGGTGAGAAGAAGAAAAGCTGGAATACGACTTTGAAGAGGAGAAAGAACGACTGAAATAGTAATTTGAAGCAGAAGAACGCCTGGAATAGCAATGGGAAGTGGAAGCAGCAGAGCACAGCAAACCAAGAAGGGCAAACGAATGGAAAAGAAACAAGAAGCAGGAAAGGAAAAATAATAGGAACAAACGAAAAGCACACAATGGAATGGAAAGCGCCATGAAAAGGAAAAGCCAAAGACGAAGACTGAAACACGAAGAAGTGCAAAAACAAAAACAAAAACAAAACACGAATTGCCACTGCACTTCCCCCTCCCTCCCACCCCACCCCCCTTTCTGTTGTTGTTGTTGTGGTTGTTGTAGTTTTTCCTCCGTTGATTTCCACGCTTCAATGGACGTTATTTTTTTTTTGTTTTCAGTTCGCAATCGTCGTCCGGCATCGTCGTGTTGCATATTCGCGGTGTTCCCATCATTATAGTTGTTGTTGTTGTTGCAAGTTGCAAGTTGCACTAGCGATTGTTGGGTGGAAGTGAGAGCGGGATAGTGAGAGGGAGAGCGAGAGCGAGAGAGAGCCAGTACCGTTAAACCAGCCAGAGAACGGGACAGGACGGGACCGGGACGGGACACGTGTATTTCAATAATCCTTTATGAATTCTCCTCTTCTTTTTTTTCGGTGTAATTCTTTTTTAAAAGTGAAGTGTCAAATACACGAACCACAGCAACAACGGAGAGAGCGATAGAAAATTTTAGTGTGTGTGTGAGTGTGTGTGTGTGTCTGTGTGTGGAAAAAGAGAGAGAAGAAAAACCTGAACCTGAAATAAAACACAAACCAAAAAGGGAAAAGAAATAAAAACAGCGTTTGCCGGCTGGCTGTGCCTCCTCCCGAGACGCCTCCATTCCATCCATCGGACGAACAGCAGCAAGCCACGAAGAAGAAGCAGAAGCAGAGAGGAAGGAGAGAGCAGGCAAGCACGAGGCACGAAGCACGAGGCAACAACGATGCCCGTGGTAAAGCAGCGGAAAATGAGCCGCTTTAAGGTTAGTGTTCAGCGAAAAAAAAAAAAATCATTGGACAGAGAGGGCTAGAGAGAGAGAGAGAGAGAGAAAATAAAAGACATGGCCGCCAGATGCCGGAAGATGGCGTGGAAGATGAGGATAGAAAACCAAGGGAAAGTGACGATAAATGGGATAATAGTTGCAAAGAGACGAATGAAAATGGGTTGAGAGTCGAAACAAGGAGACGCAAGGACAGGATGCGATAAGTGCCTGGCAAAAGGCACGAAGGGAATGAAGGAAGAGAAGCTGGAAAAAGAGGAGCTGAAAGCGATAATTGGAGAACGAAAGAATGGCTAAAGCAAGCGAACAGATAAAAGTGTCCTTAGATATAGCAAAAGATATAAAGAGTGGAAACCAGGAAGCATATAATGAAGTTGCATAAGCACTGAAAAGTGATCCAAGAATGATATATGTACAAATTAAGGAAATTACTTATGAAAGAGATCTCCTGATCTTTTTAAATATGAGATTGCATATCTCCACCCACCTATTGGGTGCTTCAATCCGCTCCTTCAATTCATGGCGGGACTGTACCTATGAATGACGTTTTCTGGCATTCGTAGGCGTCAGCTGTGCTTCTTCTTGTACGCTTTTGCATTCGCCTTTCTACCCCCAATCGCAATCACTAAATAATTAAGCATACTCGTATGGATGACCGCATTCGCATAATTGTTTTTCCAATGCCTTGGGGTAAACCCCAGGCGTGAAATCGAGGACATATTCCACAAAGGATAGGAATAATAAATCCTTGTGCATAATGAATTCCAATTGCTTTGATTTTTGTCTTCATATTATTCTTTGTTTTTTTAATTGTATATTCTGAGAATATTCCCTGTATTCCCTGACTCCCTGGGATTGGAACAGTGTGTCCCTATTCGCTGGTATATTAAGAGTTGATTCCCCTGATAGAAAGAGAGTGAAACAGAGTGTCCCTATCGCCCGATATATTGAGAGTGTAAACAGTGTGTCCCTATGCCCTGATAGAAGGAGACTGTAAACAGTGTGTCCCTATTCCCCCATATATTGAGAGTGTAAACAGTGTGTCCCTATTCCCTGATAGAAAGAGAGTGAAAAAGAGTGTCCCTATTCTCTTATAGAAAGAGAGTGAAACAGTGTGTCCCTATCCCCCGATATATGGAGATTGTAAACAGTGTGTCCCTATACCCCGATACATTAGGAACGAGTTAGTGGTGTTAGATATGTGTATTTTTTTTTATTCAACTACATAAATACTCTAATGAAATGATATGTTCCGTTCCATCAAATACTTCATAATTAAGCCATAGACTCCTATGGCAATCCATCAATCAGCTGGTCCATCAATCAATCAATCAATCATCGATGTGACCTGCAATCGCCTGGTCGAAATATTTCTGCGATTGAACTTGGTGGAACAAGCCGCCACGGAGGAGTTTTTGCCACACCAAACAGGTTCCCAAGGGGCCCAAGGGGAGGGGCACCATGTTGAAAGAAAGATGCTGAAGAGGAGTAACCCAGCAACCAGCAAAAAAGAGCCAGAAGAGGAGTCAAACAGCAGGAGAGAATCCAGAAGAGAAAAACCTAATTTCTCTATTCTCCTACTACATGGCTGCTCTTCTTCTGCATCAAATATCTCAGCGTTCAAATGGACAATGAAATACCCTTTCCTTCAAAAGTTGACTCTGCTACGCCCAGAAATTGTTCGCAATTCCGGTATTTTCCAAGCCATGGAAATCTGAATAGTTCTTCCCATATCAAGGCAGATTTCCATTGATATATTTTTAGATGGAAACCATTATGAGATGTCTCTGAAGATTGCCAATTTGTGGTTCCTTCCTAGCCTTTCCTTCCTTCTGTTTTCATCAAAACCATAAGGCCCTTCTAATGATTGGAGGGTATCAAGAAAAAAATAAAAGAGCAAAAAAAAAGTGGAAGAAAAAAATTCGCAAGTTCGTTGAACTTGCCGTGAAAATTATATGCCGCCGCCAGCTCTCACGAAGACGACAAAAAAAACACACACACAAACGCACAAACACTAGGAGATGAAGAAAAGACCAAGTAGTGGTATAGGAGGGGACAGGAGGGGCGAGGAGAGAGAGAGAGAGAAAAAAAGCACAAAATAAAACTAGTCATGCGTCGCTGCTGGCATCGACGTCGGCCGCCTCTGCTGCTGCTGCTGCTGCCGCTGCATAGATTTTGCGACCTGACCTAAAATGCAAAAATGTTAACGACTTGACTGCTTGTCGCTCTGTTACTTAACAGCCAGCCAGACGGCACGGGACGGCAGCTGTTAGGCAATTTCTAACAGCAAGCGGGAGGGAGCGAGAGGGAGAAGGCAGTGAAAGGAGGGCCCAGCTGGTGGAGAGGGGGATGGAAAGAGAGCACGAGTGAGAGGCGACAGAAGCTTCAGCTGTTGGGGAGCACAAAGGAAAAATAAACTAGAAATTTAATGAACCTAAAAAAAAAGTAAGAGAGATAAAGGGAAAAAAATACAAAAACAAAAACAAGACAAGAAAAAATGAGAAAAGTCAAACTGAAAAAGAGTTCAACAATTAAATGAAATGGAAGAAGTGGAAGAAAATTAAATTAAAATTTAATTAAAAAGAAAAAAAGAGATGGAGAAAATATGTAAAAAATATTGAACAAAATAGAAAAACGATACAAAAAATGAAATTAAATTTAGAAAAAATAAAATAAATAATAATAAATAAATAATAATAAATAAATAATAAATAAATAATAATAAATAAATAATAAATAAATAATAATAAATAAATAATAATAAAAAAAAAAAAATTACAAATAAATAAATAATAATAAATAAATAAATAATAATAAATAAATAAATAATAATCAATAAATAATAATTAGAAAATGTAGACCAAAAATATGCATAAAAATTGAATAAAATAGAGAAAAAAAGGGACAAATATGGGAAAATATGTGAAAAAACTAAATTATATAGAAAATGATTTACACAAATAAAATTAAATATAAAAAAGTCCTGAAATTACGCAGAAAAATTCAAGAAAAATATGTAGAAAAAATGAATAAAATTAGAAATAAAAAAATAAAAATTGAAGTAGAAGTAGAAGAAAAAATACTCTTAAAGATGCCATAAGCTTATAGTTGGCTTTCATTAAAAGGTGTGTTTCTTTGATACAATTCATTACAAAATAAAAAACCCAAAAAGCTATCGATATACCGATCATATATATATATACTAAAACTGAAGGATACTATGAAAAAAATAGAGGAAAATTTTTACACATTTTTTTTTGAATATTTTGAAGCTGAAAAAGTGCTAAAATTTCACTCGAGATGAATTTCTAGTTGGAAGATAAATCGATATGAATCCAAATAAATTGGTAATTCATGAAAAAACAAAGTTTTCCGAATTGAGACTACAATGAGAGCTCTCCAACCAAATTATAGAAAATATCTTTCATATTTGTTCAAAATTTATCAAGGCAAAGTTTGGGTTTCTTTGGGGCTTCGCTTTCATTTCAGACAGATTTCATTAAAGGAGAGATTTATGCCCCAAAAAGGCATTTGTTGTATCTGTTAAGCCCGTGGACTTTAAGAGATGGGTTTACTCATAGATACATATATACCTCTGGCATGTATTTCCCCCACACACACACACACACACACACACACATACATATGTATATTGCATAACGTATGTATGTATTTGCCTGCTCTCAGCCCTCCCCATCCTCCAGTGTTGGCAAATGTAATCAGAAAAATTTCTTTTCTAAAAATGTATGCGGCTGAAATTTGTTTTACGAGCGGTCCCAGTGGGAGGGGGGAAGGGGGGGCGGGGGTGGCACCGCCCCACAAAAGGCGACGACAACTGCGGCTCAGTGGCGCCCCCTAGAGCACCAATGGCCATGTGTGTGTGTGTCTGTGTGTGTGTGTCCCTTTTTTTTCGATGCTTTTTCTCGGTTATAATATTCTACTTTTTCTTTTTTTCGCTCTCTTTTTCTTACTGATACAAAAGAGACAAGCGGATAGGATAGAGGGAGGGTGGTGGTAGGGTAGGGGTGTGTGGTGTGAAGGGGTGGGTGTAAGTGGTGAGGGGGGTTGGGGATGAGTGGTATGTTATGTGGCGCCATCTGTTGTATGAGTTGACATCAAAACGGATATGGAATTTTCAATATTTACAGTTGCTTTTTGTTGTTAATGTATGCAACACACACACACACACAGACAATGGCTAGGGGATGGTGGGGGCTGCACCCCAGCACACACCCCCCTCCCGCCCCCCACCTCTTGAGAGCCGCCTCCTTTGTGCTTATGTAAGCACTTTCAGCATGTTTCGCTTTTATATACTTTGAGTGGGCGTTGGACGACGTCGACAACCGATGGTTCAACTCCGTCCCATCCCCCCCCACCCCCCCACTAACACACACACACACATACATCTTTGTTATCCTTCTACCTCTCTACTTCCACTATCACTGCTGCTGCTGCTGTCTCTTCTCTTCTCTGCTCTGTGTGTGTTTTTTTTCTCCTTTCGTTTCGCTTTTCGTAATTTATTTAACTGTTTTCCCACGCGAATTGCAGCTTGCACCCGCTAGATGGCGCCCGCTAGCAGAAAACAAAATTTACAACGATTTCCAGGATTTCTTTCACCAAAAATGTGCCATGAAATTTCAAATGAGAACAAATCTTCACAGATATTTCAAATACTTTCCATTCAGTTTTATTGTGTTGGGGTGGTCTTTATTTTTTAGAAATATTAATATTTAAGCTTTAAACTAGATTTGCTCCGAGCTTGGCAATTGTGAAAAGAAAGCGTTTTTATTTACATTTAAACATTTCAATTTAATATTTCAAATAAATATGTTTCATATACATATAAATTACATATTATTCATATAAATATAAAAAAATATATAAAAATTAAAAAATATATATTTAAATAAAATATAAATATAAAAAATATATATATTTAAATAAAATATAAATATAAAAAATAATATAAACATACAAAAAATATAAATAATAAATATATTATATTTCGATGAAATATTATTTCTTACAATTTTATAATTATTATTATTATTTTTTTTTTTTAATTGTAAAAATGATTTGGTATTGGTTTTTAATACATTTATATTTAAATTAAAGTGAATTCTATTTAATTTCATTTTTTTTTGTATTGAAAAAACGTATACGGAATATTATTTAAGTCGATGGTGAAAAAGGTATCGTTTAAGTCTCGACAATCCCGAGACAGCGGCTAAAGCGACATCTGCTGGTTGGTGGCATGCTCTGTGCTGGGCGGCGGGGGGAGTCAAATAATGAATATTACGCATACGCCGTGTGCTTAACAATTGTTTTCAAGTGGCACAGAAAAAGCTGTGACAAAAGCAGGGAATCAAAAGTGATGGCTGACCAGGCAAAAGTTTATACAATGTACATATGTATGTGTGTACAATAAATACACACACAAAATTATGTATTATAAAATTATGCCCTTGCCGTACACCAGGCGTATGCGCAATTCCCTCATATATTATTCACCACAAATTAAGTATACGCAAGGGCGAACAAGCAACAACAAACAAACAAACAAAAAAAACAACTGTTACGGTGCAGAAAATTGAAAAGAAATGCCACCCAAAAGGGAGCACATAACGCTCCATTTCCTATATACAAAATGAATGTACATATGTACCACACATACCCGCTCAAAGGCAATGCATATGAGCAGGTTTGTAACCAATTTCTTGTCGTAGAAATACCTAAAGATTTTCGTACAAGGAGCCATAGTCATAGGTTTATTTCTAAGGCTTTTCTTATGGAGTTTCAAAAGGTTTCATCAGCGCTGGATTCGTGGAAACTTCCTGATTTAAAAATGTTTGAGGGCCCGATAATTCCATAAAAGCATCATGCAGCAGATCCCCTCCGTCGATTGTCATACTATAAGATATTGCCTGCCATCAATAGAATTTGCATCGATGCCATTAACGTTTGTACACGCATCCTACAGCAGATCTCCTCGGATACGCTCCCGCTGGATGCGGCCAAGCGAATGCCTCGAGAATGGCAAATATGGGCTTATGTTTTTGTTATTTTTGCTAATGTTATTGAAACACATTTGACTTTGTTTTTCAATTGATTTTCATTTGTGTTTTTGGTGTGGAAGCAGAACGGGCAGCCAACGTCTGATTAGAGCCACTGACTGCACTAATTTGATGTGCCACATACGATGCACACATACATTCGAGTATATGCCCAGATATGTGCTATATAGAGGGGGACGGGGGGAGGGGGGGTTCCAGCACGCATATAGAACTAATATAATATGCGTTAAGTATGTGCAGCGCTTCCCACTTCGAGGGTGTGCTGCGAGTGCTGTGTGTATGAGGGAAATGGCTCGTTGGCCAGCGTATTATACATATTTATATAATTGCATTTTGTTTGCCCACAAAGGACATACATAATTACATACGGAATACCATACCATACCATACAATACCACACCATATACTCCTCTCGTACAGCACGCACATTTATAATGAGGAGACCGTGGGGCGTTTAAGAATATCTCCAAGGCTAATTACAAAGGATCATAAAGAAATTTAGATCATCTCCTAACGACCTCGAAAGCGGAAACGCAATCGACTGCCGCATGATGTCTTAACGAAAGCAAAGAGCTGTACACCTTTGAAAGATCTTTTAACGAGTATTCACATTGAAAGTGTTCAAGAAATTGTAGAAAAGACTGCTTTAAATTGGATGCTCAGTGCCTAAAATCGTTTTATAAGGCAGGGACTAAGACCGATTGTGATTTATCGATTCAAAAATGTAATACAACTGCTGTAAAGAAAGCCACAAAATGCTTAGGAATCATTAGGAAAGTGGTGCTGAAAGCATGCCCATGAAAATCTGGCCTAAAATTAGCTAAACCATTAATAAAGTGGGCTATAATGTGTCGTCTATCGATATTTGATCTAAAATTGATCGATTTTTAATCGATTGTGGACTACAATGGGGGGCTATAATCTGTCATCTATCGATATTTTATCTAAACTTGATCGATTTATAATCGATTATGAGCTTAGATGGTTGGAAATAAGGAGTGCAATGTTGGGAACGGGCTATAATCTGTCATCTTTCGATAATATGGGCTATCGATTATGGGCTACAATATTTCAAATGGTCTATAATCTGTCGTCTTTCTATATTTTATCCAAACTATATCGATTTATAAGCGATTATGAGCTGAAATGCTTGGAACGGGCTATGATCTGTCGTCTATCGATATTTTATCCAAACTCTATCGATTTTTAATCGATTATAACTAGAAAAATTCTTGTGTCTAGCACATTTTCGAATGTCTAGCGACCTATAAATGATGTCATCTTCGATTTTCCTGTGGCGTAGCGCAACTCCTGAAAACTCTTGCAACTCGTCATCCCTCTCGCGACCCGTCCCGGGCCGTCCCGTCCCGTTCCGTTTGACTACTGGCTCCACTATACATCACTACACATCCTTCTGTATGTACAATATAAGCGGGGTTCAGGGTGTGTGCTGCGCGTTGATGTTTGTCCAACATTTGCACAACCCATGGCATGGGCGCATGGCATGTGGCATGTGGCACACACGCACACGCACAAGAAAAACACATGAAATACAGGGGATTCGGATACCAGGATACCGGATCACATGGGGATTATAGTTTGCACGGATTTCGGCTGTGTGGCAATTGAAAATTAGCGGATTAAGCAGCGGCCTTATCGGGGCCTCACTGTGTGCGTCTGGCTCTGGGTCTGAGTCTGTGTGTGGCTGTTGTGCTTTTGCTAAATGCATTTATGGGGGGTCTGTGGTGTTTTTCGATGCGATTATTCGATGGAATGCCAGTCAATCTTAGACGAAGGGAATGCCATACATAACTGTTATACACAAACATTGATGGATGCAAACTGTTATAATTATCATACGTAGTGCATTCCTGACATACAAATTATATTGGAATGGATATTTCCCTGGTTCTCTCATAGCTTTTCCCTTATCCTTGGTCGGACTACTCCCTCTCCCTCTCTATTGCTAACATTTTCCCCTGGACTACTGCATTCAATGCGCTCCGAGGCTGCAAAATGGGTCTGGGGTGGTGTGTAGTGCACGCATTCAAAGGGGGGGTCTTTTTTTTTTGGTTTTGTTATTTCTTTCTGTTTCCACGAAACTTTGGCTGTTTTCTCGCTGTTTTCTCTGCACGGCTTGAGCCGCCTTCTCCTCCCCGAAATACCCCCAAAAATACACAAAAATATAAAAAAAAGCAAATTTCATTTGGCTTTCGGTGTCATCGCTAGTTAGAGATGGTACTATCGCTAGCGGAGGGATATTTCTGACGAGTAACGAGCAACGAGTAACGAAAAGTATATTCTTTCAGAAATGGTACAGTTTTCTAACCAAAAACATAATCTCTAAATATCCAAATATTCTTATTCTGGATCCGCATCTCTAAAGAAGATGATTCTCTTTGAATAACCGCAATACTAGATACTGAATATATAACATTTTGGTTATTGTATGATTTAAAGCCATTATTTTCTAGTATATTTCTTTCGTTTTTTTCTAGTATTGTATTTCTAGTATAGTAAGAATTTGTTGTAGTATTTTTAGGAATTTTCTTTTAGTATTTTTAGGAATTGTTGAGTATTATTAGTCTTATTAGTATTTGAAAAGTATTTTTCAGTATTTTTAAAAATATTTTTATAGTATTTTCTCACTTGGTTTTTTCAACGATTTTTTTTTAATACCAATACATTTTCTTAGTATTTTTTTGGTTGTTTTATAGTATTTTTCCCTTCAAATAAAATCCCTTAAATACGGCTTTGCGACGGCAGCACTCACGCGTCTATCTCCAATTGCTGCATGCTGTGCATCTCTGTGGGGCTGTGTGTGTGTGTGTGTGTGTCAGAGGTGGCTGTGGGTGCGTGAGTGGGTGGGATGCGTGGCAATGCAATTCTCATTTTGGGTTGCCTCCAGTTGTAGCCAAAAGCAACAGCCACAGCCATCATCATCATCATCTGCCACACACAAGAACACAAGCGAGAGAGAGGTAGGTAGAGGGGACTGGGGAGTGGGAGAGCGAGGCAGGATCTGGAGCAGGATGTGGAGGTTGGTTTTTAGGTGGGGTCCCAGGACCAGGACCAGATCCAGGACCAGGTCCAGCCATTGCCAGGGCACTTTGCACATAGTTATCCACACACTCTGCCACTCTGCCACTCTGCCACTCTGCACCTCGTGCACTCGTTGCACTCCCCCGTTCGTTCGCGGTTGTGTGGATGCAGATGCAGATACAGAGGCAGTGGCAGTGCCTCAGCTCGAGATACAGATACAGATGCGAATACCAATGCGGATACATATGTAGCTGCATTTTAGATACACATACATCTATATGTATAGCATATTTATGCTGCTATGTATCCATCGGACTATATACTACATCTACATACACACACACACACATTTGTGTATGAATATGTGTCTGAACAAGTGCAGCCCCCACCCGATTTTCATGTTTGTTGTGCCTCTCAATTTGATTTCCTTCTTTCACTTTTTCCCGGATCCTCTGGAGCTTTTGCTTATTTTCTCTTTTTAAGGCACCTAATAGATGCTTAAGGATGGGGCAAAGCCAATGTTGAAACAGGGACAAGTACGGGATCTGGTATTTCATCAAAATATCGATTGGTCTCCAGTAATTCGAACCAATCGATACAAATTATTCTTTCTCTGACCTTCTGCGTGGTATTTTATCGCACCATCGACTACTTTTTAGTATTTTTTTCTTGTCCCTTCCTTGAAGGAAAATTCTACTTCTCTTTCTACCATCCTTCAGGAACTTCTTATCGTTGCCTTCTCGTTCTTTCAACTTTTGCCCCAACATGCACTTCCTAAGGACTTGCCTTTCTTTATGGATATCATACCCCTAAGAGTGCTTACCAAACAACTTGGGGATTTCCGACATCTTTTAACAGCTTTTAATTACAACAAAAAAAAAACCTTCTAAAGTTCATCCTGCATCCTTCTGGCCCTTTGTTTTTTTTTACCTGAGATTTTTGTTTGTGTGCAAAAGTTTTGCTCTCCTCCATTTTCTATTTGCAACGGAGTAGTATAAGTTTTTAATGTTAATACTTTTACCAGCTCTTTCCCTATTTTTTCTATTTTATTTCCTTCAAATATTGAACGAGAATGAAGAATATCTTCAATCTTTTTTGTGTTTTTGGGGTTGGCTCGAAAAGTTTATTAAAAAATTTCGCAGTTACCGTTGGAAACGGGTATATGCAAACATATACTCGTTTTTTTTGCAGATAGTACAGTGAATCCCCACAGGAAGGGAATATCCACAATTTTTGATATTTCTTGTTCCACATAAAAGAAAGGAACTGCCTATCCTGGCTGGAAAAGGGAGAGTTTGAGAAAAGAATTCCAAAAAAATACCAACATAACTATGTTTCATTTCGAGATGCATATTACTGAAAGCTAAATATTTCCAGAGAGAGACAGGGTCTCCTTTAAATGGATCTAGAAACATGTAGAAACATGCTTACAAACAAAGCTCTCTAGATTGCAATTTCTACTACTAGCTAGTATTTTTCTGGAATTCTTTGGGTATTATTCGAGCAAGTATTTTTCTAGACTTCTTTGAATATTATTCGAGTAAGAATGTAGAATATTTTTCTGGAATTTCTTAAGTATTCGGTTGTGGATTATGTGGATTATTTTTCTAGTAATTTCCTGTAATTTTTTGAATATTATTTGAGTAAGGTTTCGGAGTATTTTACAAGTATTAGATTAATAAGTATTTTTGTAATATTTTTCTGGAATTTGTTAAGTATTATTCGAACAAGGTTTTGGCGTATTTTGCTAGTATTTTCGTTGGTATTTTGCTAGAACTCGTTTAGTATTATTTGTGTAAGAATGTGGAGTATTTTTCTGGAATTCCTTGAGTCTTATTCGAGTAAGAATTTGGCGTATTTTGGTAGTATTTATCTGGAATTTTTTGAGTATTATTTCAGTATTTTTTTTAATATTTTTAAGAGAATTGTTTAAGTATTATTCGAATATGGGCTAATAGCTAGTATTTTTGTAGTGCGGCTTGTAGGCTATTTCTAGCATGCTTTTGTAGTATTTTTTTTTTGGTTTTTATAGTATATTTTTGTACAAAATTTTAGTCTTTCTCTACGATTTTTATATTATTTTTCTACGATTATTTGTAGTATTTGGTATCTCTTCTGTGCTGGAAAATATCCGTGCTGGAAATGCCTTTTCCGAATGGCTCCCATCTCTGGAGTGTCCTCTGAAGGGGAGCCTTCACTGTGTTGCATGCGTGGCTGCACCTTAACCTCCTCTTTGACTTCCTCTGCACTTTTGTCCCTTTGTGATGCTCGGCTTCTACTTTTTTTTCTTCTCTTTGCCTCGCCTCCTGCCTCCTGCCGCTCTGTACCGTTCGTCCTTTCCCTCTGTGCTCTGCCTTTGTCTCTCGACTTTTCCCTGCTTTTCTCTTGGCCTTTGCCGCCTCTTCACTTTCATCGTTTCGCCGTGTGTGTGTGTGTGTGTGTGTGCGGGTGTGTTTTTCAGTTTTTCTTTATTTTTACACACACTCGACGTCAACATTTGCATATCCTCGTCGTCCTCGTCCTCGTCCTCACCCCTCCTGCTTTTTCTCTCTCTCTCTGTCTCTCTCATCTGCTCAGTCTGTCTCTTTCCTTGTGTGCGTCTGGGACTGGCAAGCAAATTAAAAATTCAATTTTGTTGTGCAACTTTTGCACTTTGCAATGCACTGCCTCCCCCCCAGAGCACAGAACCCTCCTTCCCCTCCCCCCTTTGGCTCCACCCCGTGTCCCTGCCATCTCCGTTTCCACCTCCACCTCCTGCCCTTTCTCTTTGCTTACTTTCTCAACTTTTGTCGTTGTAGTTGTTGCGTGCATTTCAGCAATATGTTATTAGAGAAAGGCAGCCCCCCCCCCCAAACACCCCTACACCCCATCCATCTCTGTTTTCCACACCCGCAACTCTCCTCTTCTCTCTCTCTCTCTCCCCGTCTCTCTTGTCCTTTTTTAATGCAGTTTTTGCTGTTGTTTTCTGGCCCGTTGTATGCGTGCCAGGACACGCCTACAATATTTCCTTTTTGTTCTCTCGGTTTTTCTTTTGTGTATGTTTTGGATGCCACTTTTCCACAGAAAACGGGGGCGGCTAACTTTTCAGGGCTGGTGGAGGCGGGCAATAGATTTTTTTCACCCAGAAATCGAATCACAATTTCCTATAGGAATTCGTGTAAATTTATGCATGCCCCGCGACAAAAACAAAAAAAAAACCTATCGACTTTGGCTAGACGTAAAGTCTGCAGCGAATTCATTAATCTCTGGCTTCAAATGGCAAAAATGTCCTCCAAGGATTGGACTTCCAAGGACTTGCCAAAGAGCTATTGAAACCTGGTGCCCCGAAGTATGATTTTGGGGGGAAATGGAGGTTCTGTAAAGTACATTTGTATTTTCCACCAACAGAAATTTGACTCTACATGGAGTTAAGGCTCTTGAAAGAGCAGAGAAGAGCTTTCTTTTTGAGGCTTGAAGCGTAAATAAACGAAATCTCAGCGGCATCCCTAAGGTATCCCTAAGGTATTCCTAAGGTATCCCTAAGGCATCCCTAAGGCAGCTCCAAGGCACCCATAAGGCATCCCTAAGATATCCCTAACGCATCCCCAAGGTATCCCTAAGGTATCCCCAAGGTATCCTTAAGATATCGTCAAGGCATCCCCTAGGTATCCCTAAGGTTTCCCTAAGGTATCACCAAGGAATCACTAAGGCATCCCTAAGGCATCTCCACGGCACCCCTAAAGTATTCCTAAGGTATTCCTAAGGTATCCCTAAGGCATCTCTAAGATATTCCTAAGGTATCCCTAGGGCATCCCTAAGGCATCTCAAAAGTATCACAAAGGCATCCCTAAGGCATCTCTAAGGCATTAAATGCCATCCCTAAGGCATCCCTAAAGTATCCCTAAGGCATCCCTGAGGTATCCCTAAGGCAGCTCCAAGGCACCCATAAGGTATCCCTAAGGCATCCCCAAGGCATCCCCAAGGTATCCCCATAGTTTCCCTGTTTAAAAGAATGTACACAGAGAAGGCTACACTCTCAGATTGACCCAAAACAAAGCGAGATCTCACGAGAGCTGTACTCTATATAGAGTCAAAAGCCCTTCTATGGCAAAACTTCAACTAAAAACCATTTGATTGAGTGCCAAGAAAGCCAAGAAAGAGTGCTCTTTAAGAGACGATAACTGGAAACGTTGCTGTAGAGGCTTTTATGCCAAACCGCGAATGCAAAAACAAAATACAGGACCCGCGCATGGTGGCCCCATGAAATTATTTCTAAAATTCTTTTGCATATTCCCCTGCCCTATTTCCGTTTATTGTTGAACAATTTTCAGCCATATTAAGCAGATAATTGGTAATTAATTCAATAAATTCCTGTCGGAGATGCATCCTTCTTGCTTTTGTTTCGTGCCTCTGGGTTGTCCCAGTGGTGCCTAGATTTTGCCTGTACTTTGGCTCCAATATTCACTGTACTTTCTGGGGGGTTCGGGTTTGTTGTTGCTCTCGTCGCTGTGTGGTGCCCCCCCCCCCCCCCCCCTCCGTTTTGTTGTTTTGGCTTTGCAACGTTTTGTTGCGTCGGTCAGTTTTTGGTTGCCACATGGAGATGGCGATGGAAATGGAGATGGAAATGGCGATGGTGCAGCAACAGCAACAACAACTTAAATTGCGCACTTTGCGTTGCGATTTTCAACATCTCGAATAGCAGTAGTGGCTGATGCTACCCGTTGCTGTTGCTGCCACTGCCACTGCTGCTGCTGTCGACGAAGACCGGAGACGACGACGACGACGACGACGACGACAACATCGTCGTCGCTGGTTATGTGCCCCCGTGCGCCCCGTGTGCCCCGTGCCCCTGCCTAGGTTCACATTCTCATTACAGTTCATTCACCCAAAAGATACGGCTTTATGTATCTATTAGTTATGTATGTGCTTCAGCCTTCAGTTCAGTTCAGTTCAGTTAAGTTGTTGCTGTTGTTGCTGCAGTTGCCTGCTGCAGCTCTGAAGCTTGCCCCATCGACAGCAGAGCTGCCCCACCAGCCACCAGCATCAGCAGCATCAGCAGCGGCTGCAGCAGCAGCAGCAGAATTTGCGGCAACAGCCTCTCCGCCTGCCTGCATTTTCAGCCAAGTTTTGATTTGTGTTATGTTGTAGATACACAAACAGAGGCAGAATATCCATCCAGAGGTGGAGTTAGAGGTAGATGGCAGCAGCAGCAGGAGGAGCAGCAGGAGGAGGAGGGGATGCAGGCCGAGGGCAGAGGCAGATGCAAAGGCTATGGGAGGTAGAGGCAGAAAGTTGTGTGGCAGTGGCAGCTACTAATGCAGATACAGATACAGATACATTCCTCTTGACCATCTGTCGTCGTCGTCGTCGTCGTCGTTGTTGTCCTCACACTCTCTCCCACTCCCCATTCTCTGCTCTTCTCTACCTTCGCCATTCTTTGCACTTGCCTTCTCTCCCTCTCTGCCCCTCGCTCCATTCTTTGCTCTTCTCGTTTCCACTTCCATTCATTCCACAGCCAAAGCATTAAGATATACAAATTATATTGAACAAAAGTATCTGCGAGTACCATTTTTTGTTTGTTTTGTTTTTCGCTGCAGAAAGACCTTTTGCATTTGGTTGTTCTCTCTTAGATACATTACCAAAAGGTATAGATACAGTTGGTTCTTTCCCCCTTAAATGTGTTTTCACGCTTAAGATACACAAATAGTCAGATACATCCAATAGATTCATTTTACTGTTTCAAACATTGTGTTATGTTTTTGTTATGTACAACAGCATCTTTCTTGGTTGTGTTTTTGCCTCAGATACAATATCTTGCAGCTGTTTGGATACTTTCTGAAAGAGAAGCCACAACAACAGTTAGGTGCACCAATAGATACATTTTTGCCGCAATACCAACCAATTTGTGTGTGTTTCTGCACCTCTGTAACTTTAAGATACTTCTTCTTTGCTTAGATACTTATTTCTCAGTTGAGTGTTCGAGAGAAAAGTGTATTCTACTGAGATGCGCCGCTGATTTTGTTGTTGTTTCCTCTTTTCCATCGTCGATAAGCGATAGATCAAATCGTAGCTCCCTTTTTGGGCTGGGAGGATCTGCCCCAAAACCGAGAAAATTTATTGCATCTTTGAGTTGTGCGATGCTTTTCTGCGAAAGATATCCTAGAGTCTACATCTTAATATCGAAATACGTATACTCCTATTTGTATATATTTACAGACCTGTTTTAGTAACGAAATATCCATAGGTATATGAGTATATAGCCATTTAGGAACCAATAGGCTGCTATAAACTTCTGACAGAATGCTGCCCATTCGTTATTCAGTCGGCGTTTCAGTGCTACCCATTTTTGCAGGCACCAGTTGCAGCCAACGATTATCAGCCAGATACCCATAATGACAAATAACAATTTGCGATTTAATTTTAGAAAATTCATTTTTTTGCTTTTATTAGGAAACATTTTTTAATTTCTGTAACAGCCAACGTATTGCCTGCTTTGTACAAAAAAGGAATACTATTTTTTCTGACATTTTCTATATATATCTTTTTCTTCTTTTTTGCAGGTGAGTTTCTTGGGTCATTCTACATCAAATATCGATTTTAATATTTGCATTTTGAGGGTAAGAAATTTCTATATTATTGTGCACGTTTTTTTCAGCTACAGGTTTGAAATGTCTCACTTTTAGTCCTGAACCAAGACCAACTATTTTCGGAAGCCCGATTTTCGATCAATTCCAAGCGGTTTAATTCTTAGAATTTTGTATTTTCTTGAGTTCTTTTTCATTTTCAACTGTTTCAAAACCGTTTGATTACTGGCTTTTGTTTCATTCTCAAACGTTTCAATATTTTGAGCATTTCTTTCAAGGTTTTTCTGGGATATTCTTGGTATTGTCGGTGTGCCCCTTGATTATCTTGCCTTTTCCACACTCCATTGCCTTTCGGGACAAAACCTATGGACACTCTTTTGGTTTCCACCTCTTTCAAATCTTTCTGCATTTCTTTTTGTATCTGTATCCCTTGAATGTTTTCTGTACCCTGTTTCTCTGACAACAAAAAAAAACCTGCAAAAAATTCGCGAAAATTTCGCCCAATCGTAGTTGTTGTTTGTGCTGTCAATTCTTTTGGTTTTTCCGGGCTGCTACTGAGGCTGCAGCCCCGGGAAAATGGACGAGAAAAACTGAGTGCGAAAGCGCGCAAAAGAAGAACAGAGAGAAAAAAAAATGCTGCGGATGCCTGCCTTTTCCCTTGACCCTCTGCTGGCACCTCCTCCAATTCCTGCTCGCCTGCTGGCGATTGTGTGATGTGGCGGGGCTTAGGTTTTCCAATGTGCAACATGCAGCAGTGGCAGCCACAGTGAGAGTGAGAGGGGTAGCTCCAGCTCCTGGTTGTGGTGGTTCTGATGCTGCTGCTGCCGGTGCTGCTGCTGCTACCATTTCCAGTGTGTATTTAGCAAAAGGTTTTGTTGCTGTAGTTTAGTTTTCCCCCCCATTTTCCAGGATGGGGGATGGCTTACACAGTCAACGCTGCTGCTGCTGCTACTGCTGCTTGCAACACTGCACCAACAAGCACCAGCCATGTATACTACAATTTACAAAAGATATACATACAAAACAAATATAGAAAACGGAAAATTACACCAACACCAACTAAAACAGAAAATGCACCAACAAAAACATAAACTACACCAACCGAAAACACAACAAAGAATGAAAAAGGTAACACTACACCAACAACAACAACAAAAACATCGATTGCAAACAAAAGACTACACCAATAGATACAGAAAAAGCTTCAACAACTGGCACAACAACTAGAGGCATCAGCAAACACCAATGACAGCTTCAACAATATACACCAATAACTGAAATTGGTAATTTCAAACCACAGCTAAAAAAAAAACTATAACAAAAGCTACACCAACAGCAGCAACTAAAACTTCAACAACAGCTAAAAACAAAACTAGAAAATGTACACCAACATAAGTTTCAACAACTAAGCCAACATAGGTTTCAACAACAGCAACAAATTTTCAACAACAAGAAGAAAAAAACCCAAAAAATGTACACCAACAAAGGAAAACAGTGCACAGCCTCAGCCTCGAATTCGAGGCCTCTATTCCCTCCCAGAACCCCTACACTCCTAGCTCATTTTCTCTCTCTCTCCCTCTCTCACTGAAAATGCAGATAGAGATGCAGATGATGATGAAGCCTCGCCCTCGTGACACTTTGATTTGTGGCACATCCATCATGCAACAACCGATGCCCAAAGACTAGTTTCGTGTTTTTTGGGTTATGTTATACATAAATCATAGGCTCATGCCAACACCCCGAATTGGCCAGATACTTTTTGGCGAGAATAAATTAAGCAAAGTAAAGCACAGAAATATGTGGAATGTATGTTAAAGGAAAGACACGGCAGGAATCTCTTCACACCTCAGATATCCCTACATTCCAAGAGCCTTCAAGTGCTTTTACACCCACAATTTATATTCTCAGACAATGAGAAGACGAAAACTTTCAAAATATTTACCACACAAACACTTTTTCCACCTGAACACCCTTCATATTGCCATGTATCTGTGCTTATTGGTTGTATTATGTTTAATCGCCCTCAATGACCTTTTTGGTCAATTAAATTGGTATAATTGTAAAGCAATTAAACTACGGATTGCCGGAATATTAAGTTGCACAAAAATAATTTAGGCAAACATCAGGAAAACTATTTTCTTCGTTTTTCCTTCGAAAAATGTTACTTAATTTCCTTAATCTTTAATCTTTCAAGTCGTGAAAATGTACTTTCATTTTCTATAATTTCCTTTTAAGTTTTCTAGTTCACACCCTCAAATAACTCTCTCTCTCTCTCTCTCTTTCTGTTTCTATCTTTCTGTCTCTATCTTTCTCTCTTTTATTGCATTTCGGTCGGGCAGCTCTCGAACCGCCACCCCCTTCCAAGAACCAAACGGAACCCAGTCTCTGGAAATTTTTATTTTGGCATTGCATGCAGGGAAATACACGAGTATATATGCAAATATCTCCCATCTTCCATACATATATCAATATGGTATATAGTGGGTCCTCCCAGGGACTTCGTTATTAACAAAAAGAAAAACCGAACCGAGTAGAATCTCTCTCTCTCTCTCTGTCGTCGTCATGGCCGCGCCACATCGTGTTAATGGTTTTTGGCGGCTGCCTGCCGAATATTTTCCACGATTTTCGGAGGGGCAGTCCCCTGCGTCGAGAACTGATTGAGGACCTCTTTTGGAGGCGAGGCAGGCGACTGCTTCTTGAGGCTCCTGCAGGGGTACAGGGGTGCAGGGGTGTGTGTGTGCAGCGCGCGCGCATCCTGCACTCATGCAAGTCACGCATCCCAATCGACACACACACACACGCACACACGCACACACACACGCACGCATGTGGTGTGTAGAGAACATTGGCCAATTCCAAAATGTTCCATTTCGCGTTGCCATAACAATCCTCCTGCCGTCTTCGTGTGTGTGTGTGTGTGTGTGATTATGATTTTTGGCTAGCATAATTTTAGGAGACGTGCCACGCCTACCCACAACACCCCTTAGCCACCCCCCACCCTCCCTGCCCCTGCAAAATGCACACTCTCTGTCCGTCCCTCTCTCTCTCTCTCTATCTGTGCCTCTCTGAGGAAGGATGGCGGCCATCAAACAATTATGAATACTTCACTTATTAGCCGGCACTCTGCACTCTGCACTTTTGGGGCACCAAACAACCCCAACCCCTACTGTCGAAGAGGATCTATTTGCCACTCATTGCAGCCCCAGAAAACAATGGAGATTCAGAGCGAGGGGCCTTTCTTGTGAGGGCAGAGCTTACCTAACTCTCGTCTGTGTGTGTGTGTAAGTAATGGCCGAGTATTGAGTGATTATATGATGCCCCATGTTAACGGGATTTATTACCACAGAGAGAGCGAGAGAGAGAAACAGGTAAACAGGTACATAGGCTACACATACATAGTATATCGGGGAATTCAAGCTTAAAGATTGTCTTGCATAAGTTTGAAGATGATGGAAAGCTGCTTCTTCAATGATTTGAGGGAAAACCAACAGCCCTGCTCCGGTTTTCGCAACTTTTTGCCATCTAGAGTTTTTTATTCCTTGATAAAAACAGCTGTTTGCTTATAAAAACCAAAAACAAAACCTAAATTATTGATATTCAGGTGATTTGAGGTGTGTTTAGAAATAAATTGACTAAAAATTTAAATTTCCAAAATAATTAAAAATTAAATTAAATATTTTAAATAATTAAATAATAAATAAATTCATGAAATATTGTTAAGAAAATTAAGAATGATATAGGGACTACTACAAATGATTTCGAAACGACACGACAAGCCGAGGTTGACTGCCGCATGACGCGCGACACGTATTATAATTAATTTAATAACAGTTTTTGTTTACAAATATTAAAATAAAATAGGGCGGAATAGATATATAGGATAGCTTATGGGAAACCAAGTGCTTAGAGAAGATCTATCATCTGTCGAGACCTAAAAGCTTCTCAGCTTTCCGCCTAAAAGCCTAGTTCTTTATAAGAATTAGACTTAATTTGTTCCTCCTTTATTCGAACACATTTTCATATCTCTGCCCGTAACTCTCTTCTCTGCACTCTGCTCTTCTTGGGCTTTAATTTTCTCTTTTGTGTTCCCAAAATTGAAAATTTCCATAGCCTACTTATCGGCCCCGGAAGAGTTGCTCCTCCAGCCTGGTCCGGTATGGTCAGTTTCGGAAATTCCGTAATTACTTTTCTAAGAACAATTGATTTGGCATGGACCCAAGCCCCTTTAAACCCCCGCCCCATGGGCCAGGAGGCTTGGAAGTGCTGTCTTTTTGAGGGCAGGTATTGTGATTTGTCCTTTGTTTGTTTCCTTTGTCTCATACCATTTTGAATTTCAATTTTGAGAGATATATTTTGCAATTTTGTGGGAATTTTTAGTGTACTTTTCATTTATTCAGAGTTGGTTTGCTTTAAGGGCGGACACAGCTGGGGGCTCCCAAAGATTGGACCATCACAGGACGACGAGAACAGCAGCTAGTCGGGAGTAGGGATCATGGAGGTCTTGAAGATTCCCCGGGGAGTCCCAAAAACGAGATCTATAGCAGATGAAGGCCTACAAGGGACTGGTGAAGAAACGACTTGCAGTGGTCATGGAAATCATTCCGAGATGGCTATTTGTTGAGCCAAGAGCTCACTCTATATCCCGAGGTGTCTTATATTTCTAGTCTTATATACAATCAGGCACAAGAGGACCCGTACATTCGCTCTTTGGTGTACGAAAAAGTGTAGCTCCATTTTTGCATTTCCATATCTCTACCTCGCTGTGAGCCCTGTTTCTCTTTTTCCTCTTGCTGGCTGGGATTGCATTGCATCAACACCTGCCCCTCGAACCCCCCCACACACGCCCACACAGATACAAAAATGGGCGAAAACTCTCCAATATATGTACCTCCTGTGTGGTCCTGCGATGCGTTTTATTAAATGTACATCAAGCCGAACAATTTTTTGGAAGCAGAAGCACAGACCTGCACCCACATTGCACCACACAGCAGTTCGTTGGCTGCGCTTCGTACTCGTCCTCGTTCTCGTCCTCGTCGGGGCTTTTGGGGTCGCCTTTGAGGTCGCTCGTTGTCGTCGTCGTCGTTGTCGTCGCTCGTTGTCACGAGCCAACAATTTTGTGCTGATTCTATTTTGTCCATAACTCAGCCAGCGACCGAATCCATCCAGCCTCCCTTTCTCTCTCTCTCTCTCTCTCTCTGGCCTTCTCTGTCTCTCTGGGAGTGTGTGTACCCATCTCTTTCTGGCACGCTACATATGCAGACCATCTCTTTCTAGTCGTGCACCCATCCAGCAGGCAAGCAGCCAAGCAGCCAAGCAACCGCGTATCCCGCGTTGCCCGATGGCCAAAATGCCACTTAAAGTTTGGTTCCGTTCCTCGCAGTATTCGGTTGTTGTCCAGCCCCTTCTCTCTCACTCGTCGCTTATCGCTCGTCGTCGAAATGTAGGGAAAAACCAAGTGAAAAGCTAAGGAAGAGCAACCTCAAACTTGGGCGTCCCAGAGAAGCCCCAGAAGCAAGGCCAAGTCAAGCCCTCAAGGATTCTTATCCCGCTTAGCAAATGCTTTAAGGCTTTCGACGCTAAAAGTTAGACAGCGAGACAGAGAGAGAGCGAGAGCAAGAACGAGAAAGATTGAGGAAGTGACAAACACCAGCCACAGACAGCAACAGAGAGAGCGAGAGAGACCGAGAGAGAACCTGAGAGAGAGCAAGAGAAGAGCATGATGATGCTCCGAAATCTACTGGTAAATATTTCGAGTAATTATCAAAGAAAATTACTTTTACTTGTGAACCCCACCAAAAAAAAACAAAAGGTGGTCTACTCGTTTGTACCTAGTATAAGAGTGTTTATTTAGTATAAGTGTTTTTCCCCCCCGTACAAGTGGAGTGTTTTGTGTGTGTAGATGATTGAATGTGGCATGTGCAACAAGTGGAAACGAGGAGAGCTCCTCGAGTGAGATTGAAAGACTTTGATTTGCTTTAGAAATTACCCATAAGCGAACGGATACTTTTGTTCGCGAAATGCTCACATTTGAGTGGACAAAATTGTAATATTTTAATGAAATATATATCTTAGACATTAAAAAAAATACTTAAAAGCGAGGGACTTTTTTTAAATTAAAAAAAAAAACTTTAGTCCAGTAAAATTCAATCGTTAATCTATTTAAAAATATCAAAATTTATTTATTTATCAAAGCTTTTAATCTATAAAATCTCTACATAAAAGTTAGCTTGAAGAATATTTTAGGATTTATTGTAATTTCTGTTGATTTTCGCTGAGAGCGTCACTCTCTAGTGGATGTTTGCTTGCAACATGCAACATTTTGGCTTGCAACATGCCACAGATGCAACCCCAACAAGCTTCAAATGGGATTTGTTGTCTTCTCAACGTTTATCGTTCATCGGCTGTTGTTGGCCACCTAACTGTGTCAGAGCTGGTTCTGGGAGTCTGAGGTCTAGACGGAGAACCAGTTGAAGAGCAGAGGGAGATGGAGACGTAGCAGGAGAAAGGGGGAGGCAGGTGGGAAAGGAGACTTGATGGAAACTTGGGATTTTTGTTGTTGTTGTTTGCTTTGAAGTGGAAACCTCTCTCGTTGCTCTTTTTTTGGAGTTGGTTTGGAGATTTATGTTCCGATTATTAAGGGAGTACAGATATCTATCAGTTTTCAGTGGAAAGCTCCGGCGGGGGGAGAGCTACAAAGTAAAAAGGAAACATAATAAGTATGTATATTATACGCACGTATGCATTTATGTAATGCAGAGTTTTCCACACATTAAGAACCTGTTTTCGCAGAGGGAACAAAAAACAGGCACAGAAAAGAGGAATCGAGATTAAACATAATAACGAGACCAGAGTCTCGCCGTCAGACAGTTGTCAAAGTCCTTGCCCGCTCTCGTTGGGTATCCCCCCCCCCTCCCGCCCCCCCTCACGTCGTGCCGTGCATCTCCTCTCTCCCCTCTCTCCTTTCTCCACTGTTCGTTAAACTATTTTGCGTGGCGCTGTGTCGCTTGTTCGTTGTCTGTCTCTCTGCTGGCCTCTCTTTCTGTCGCTTGTCGTTTGTCTGTTGTGTGTGTCTCTCGCTCTCTTTCTCTCTTTCTCTGTGTTTTTGTGCTTTTTTTTTATTTTTGCGCTGCTGCTTTCCTTCTTTCTATTGCTGCTTTTCGACCAGCGTCAACGCAGGCAGCGCAGCGGCTGCTCTGCGCCTGCACACACACACACACAGGCACACACACACAGGCAGACGAGGCGCACCAACACACACGAAGAGTCTTTCATGTATTTACTACATTCCTCAGTACTTGAAGCGCCTCCGGAAGTGATGGTTTTCCGGCGCGCATTTCGAAGCATAAGCCAGCAGCTGGTCGTCCGTCCCCCTCTACGCGGCAGCATCACTTTTTGTTTACCCCATCCCCCAACGCCCCTGGCGCGCACACACGCACACGCACACGCACACGCATTCGTGTGCAAATAAAACAAAGAAGAAAAACACAAAAAAGCACAAAGTAAAAAAAAAACCCAAATACAAATTACTGCCTGTGCTATGTTGCTATGTGATGAGTGTCGAGTGATTACGGAAACATAAGAGCCACAGGAAGAAGAAGCGGGAAGAGAATTATATTAAGAAGAAGAAGAAGACGAAGAAGAAGCAGCAGCAGCCGTGCAGTGTGTTGTGTGGTGGAAAAGCAGGAGTCGTCGAGACGGTGAAAAATGCGCACCAAAAGGAACGCCAGCGATTTGGGCCTCTTGCATCGCACTTGCATTGTCGGCGGAAAATCGGTGAGCATGAATACCCCACCACCCCCACCCACCCAACAAAAAAAAAAACTCGAATCAAATTTACATTCAATAAACACCAAATTCCCCCTCTCTCTCTCTCTCTTTCTCTGGCTCTCTGGGGCTCTCTTAACAACAAAAGCAACCACACATGCGCGCCAGAGAGAGAGAGAGAGTGAGAGAGCGAGCGAGCGAGCTTTACTCTCGCTCTATTTGTCCCTCTCGCCTAACTGTATTTTGCTCGTCAATCCCCACACACACTCGCTGGTTTTGTGCGAGCAACGTTTTTTTTTTTTGTTGTGTGTAAGCCGCTTGGTTTTTCGCCTTCTGAGAGCCTGTTACTTTCTGTAGACTGCAGCGTCATTGCAGCGAAAACATTGGTCCGCCGCATTTAGTATTATATTTTACTGGGGTTTGTTCTTCGCTTTAAATACCGATTCAGTATGAAAATTGCACGACCAAAAGGTCTCAACCGCAGCGAATTTTGAACAAAAAACAAAACTTGGATGGTCCCACCACAAAATACCATCCCATCCCATGTTTAAAAGATTGCCCAGCACCAAAGAGTGAATGAGCGTCACCGAACGAGACAGAGACAGAGACAGCGACAGCGACAGAGAAAGAGCGAGCGAGCCACCACAAGAGAGCGAACGTGTGAGGTATTGCGGTTGTTTATTGTTTTTACTGGCCGCTGGGGGGCGCTAATTTGCTTGACGGCGTCGACAAGCTTAATATGAGGTGGGTTACAGTGGAAATTCTCTAAAGTGCACAAACGAAAAATGCAATAAAATTCAATTAAATTAAAGCAAGCCATATACATATATATTTTTATCAAAGACATCTCCCAGTTCTCTGCCATCTCTTTTTTGTCACTCACCATCGAGTGAATACTGTATTCGTTTTTGCCATATGATTTATGGATAAAACGAGACAGCTACGACGACTACACTGCCATCAAATGTTGACAAATATGTATATATTTTGTTTTTGGCAGGCCAATTAACATGATTTATACAATTATTCATAATACATGCGAGTATACAACCGCTTTGTATTCCCTCTTTCCGCCCCATCCCGTAAACCCTTAAACATTCAATTATCAGAGTTTTTTTCGGTGTTTCTCTTTCTCTGGGAATTTAGTTGGTTTTGCTGTTTTTTTTTCTTTGCTCTTTGCCTTTGCTTATCTCGTTTTGTGTCCTGCTTGTTGCTGTTGCTGTTGCTGATTTCTTTCCGACTCGTTATCCGGTTCTGGGCCCCCGGGGCGGGAGCGGAGCGGTACGGAGGGTCGCCTGGGGTTCTGTTCGGATGGTTTGGTTTGCCTGCTCGCCTTTCCTCGGCACCCAGCACTTGGCATACGCGTCATACAACAAAATTTGTGCAAATTTCGCTCATAAACCGAGTGTAGGCGAATATCTATTTGAATATCTGAATATCGTCTACACAGATTACACACCAAAGAAGGCCACCAAAGTGGAGCCCGGCATTTAAAGAGTTTAATTTTCGTTTCGGTTAACATTTTAGAAGCTGCTTACTTCTAATGGCAACGGTAAAGCTTACCGAAACCAGAGAGCCGTCGAGAAAGAGAGCCAAATTATAACAGTTTCTATTTTGTGTCGCTCTGGGTTGTCAAATTCTAACCAGTTAAGTGGAGAATATTTGAGCGAAACGCTTGTTGTCAAGAGAAACCGTTTTCACAAGAAAAAATATTCCACCAAGATGGCAAAAAATATTTATTTTTCTGCTTAGGATAATTCTATAAACGTATACCAATTAATTTGTTTGTATTATTAGAACTCTTGACAACCCTACAATCAATTCCTCTCTCTCTCTATCTCTCGTTTTGTCGCTCGCTCGGTGGCCCACATACATGTCGGCTCGGCTCTCCTCTCTGCCGACACGACGCTTTGCGGCGAGACTCGACTCTCTTGCTGCTCCGCCTGTTTCCCTGTTAAATTGGCGGTTACACGCGCGCGTCAGGTACACGGATGCACCGCACACCAAGCGCAGACGACGGCACACGCATCGGTTAGACGCTGTCGCGGCATTCTGTTTCCTATTTTTCCCCAATTGGGTGGTGGTTGTTTGGCTGGCTATCGTATCGTATCGTATCTGGTCGCTTCGCTCGGTTCGGGTGTCCCCAGGTCTGGTGCCGTGGTTCCGTTGATTTGCTGCTTATCAGGCGACTCATCGATTTTTTTTTTTTCTTCAGCTGGTGCTGGTGCTCTCTCGCGCTCGCCGAGTGGACCAGCCACTCTCTCATTCTGCTTGCTCTCTTTGCTGTGTTGTTTTGCATTGCCTACTTTCATATGTATATTCTGCCACCCTCTCTGATTCGTTTGGCTCTCGTTCTCTCTCACTCGCGCTTGTCCACTCTCTCCCGAGCTGCTGCTGCTTGCTGTTTCTGCCGACTGCTCTGCTGGCAATTGCTGTGCGCCTGTTCTTTCCCTCGAATATCGAATCTCGATTTCGACGAGATTTTGTTACTTACGACAGACAGTCGTCCCAAGTCCATCCATAACTGCTCAGCTCTGCCACTGATCTCTCTCTCTCTCTCTCTCTTTCTCTACCCATCGCTCTGTCTCGCTCGTGTGTACATTTGAAATTATTTATTTATTATATAGATTACAAATTCCTTGTTGCCTAAAGCAAAAGTGGTTTGAAAAAAAAAATACAAAAAAAAAAACAAAATATAATAAAGAGAGAAACGGAAAACACCGACTGACTGGGTCGGGTCTACCCGGGTCTGGAATTCGTCGTCGTTGTCGTCGGTCGTCGCACTCACTCACTCACCTTCACCACAAAAACCTCACCACGGAGACGACGACCACGACGACGACAACAACATATGTTGACCGTCGTCTCTCTCTCACTCACTCATTTGCCATATTTAATTCTATTTAAATGAAAACGAACTGAAACCGATTACAATCCCCTCCCCCCGTGGCGCACGACCACGAGTCAATCCGACCAGACCCGGGCCAGACCCAGACCCAGACCCCGGCCAGACGTGCAAGCAAGCGTCGCGCCATGCAGCCAGCAAGCAACTGAATTGATAACAACACCCGATCCGACCCGACGAACGACAGCGACGACGACGACGGCAACGACGACGCCTGCGACGGCAACGAACCCCAACATTTCCCCAACTACAACGACAGCGAGCAGCGGCAGCGGCAGAGGCAGAGGCTGGGGCCAGCGCCACTCAACAGTCAAGTGCTTTGCTTGCCTCAGCCAAAGCAGCGTGTGAAATATTTCCCATACAGTGAAATAGGAGGGCAGCAAAAAAAAAAAAAACCACCGAGAAGGAAAGTCGACGATTAGGATACCCCTTTGCAGAGCCATAGGGAAGGAAAACCTATGAAATTATAGGATTTTTTAGCATACAGTGGCCACTAGTGTGTGTAAATATATTATTTATTATGTTCATAGGGTTCTTAGTCATTAAATGCCCCTCTATTTATTGAGGGGTATCCAAAATACACACACACAACAAACAAAATAGCAACAAAACGAAAAGTAAAACCGACAGAAACAGCAAAAGCAACAACAAAATTGCAAAGCTCTCAATGTGCGCGCGCCCCCCAAAGCACACGGCGAAAAGCGTTGAATGAATGCTTAAACAGCAACACCGACGAACACCAGAACGCACACACACACAGACACACACTATACAGACAGTGGAAGCCAGCCAGCCAGCCTCTCCACACAAATCCGAAACCAGAACACATGATTAGCCTAGTAAAACGAGGCATTGGTGGGCGTACGGGGCGCGGGCGCACGCTAAGCAAAGCTTTTGGGACGGGAGTTGTGCTCTCAACGGAAAAAACAGCCACAGCAACGAGATAGCACAGTGGGACTAAAGCAGAAGTCGACAAATAATAAGCTAACATTTATTTAAGCACACAAATAGTAATAACAAATTGTTACCAAACAGTGGACAGTGGAGCTACAGCTGGCGTTGAGTGTTCAAATGTATATAAATATATTTAACTCGAATGATTCATGGGAGCAATAATAAGTAACCCCATAACTTTATGATCAAAAAATTGGAATTATCCTTTAGTAAATATTTTAATAATATTTTGTTAAAAAAAACTTCAATCAAAGCTATTCAAATTATTAAAGGGGGGAAAAAAACTATAAATCCCCATAACTTTATTATCAAAAATCTTGAGTTATATTTTAATTAATATTTAAATAATATTTTTTTAAAGGAAAAGACATCCATTTGCAGCCACAAACGTGTTTTAATCTGAAAAAGAAAAACCAAAATATCTATTATTTTTCAGACATTTTGATAAATAATGATAAATGAATAATAATAATTGCAATAATCCCCATTCAGAGTCCTGCTTCAGCTGTTATGCATTGCCCCAATAAGTATGCTAGTCCATGGCATAGCCCTTGGCCGATTTGACCCACTGTGCGCCACTGTCTGCCCGCTCAGCTATTCCATTCCTTTTGTGCGAGCAATTGAAAGAAGCGAAAAACAAAAAAAAAAACACAAAAAAAAACCGGTTGCACTGTTTACCGACATTTTCCGCTACGTTGGCAGAGCGCACTCAAAGCAAGAGAGTGATTGTCTGTGCGAGGAGTGTGCGAGGGAGAGTGACAGAGCGGGCGATGCGATAGCTGGCGAGGAAGGTCGTCGTCGTTGTCGTTGTCGTTGTCGTTGGGCATGCCGAACAAGTGCTCGTGTCGTCGTTTGCCCCGACGTCGTCAGGCCATAACCGGAAGGTCGCCTTTACCACAACATTTATTATGGAAAATCGCGTAATCACTGTCGTATCACATTTTTTTTTTCTCGTCGTTGTTGTTGCTTCGCTCGCTTGCTCTCTCAAGTCCCGTCCCTGTTGGGTTTCGTTCGTTCCCGTACGGTCGTTCCGTTCCGTTCGGCTTCGTTGTTCTTCCACACCACCTCGCCTCTCTCTCTCTCTTTCTGTCTCACTCTGTGTGTCTGTTTCCCTCTCCCTTGCTCTTGTGCCTGGTTTTGGTATATTTTTAGCAGCAGACGACTTCAAACTTGTTGCAAGTTGTTGCTGCCTGTTGGCGTGTGTTTGATGTGCGAACTCTGTGCAAACTTTATGGTTTTTGTTGTTGTTGGTTTTGCTATTCCTTTTTGCTTGTTCTTCTTCGGGAGTACACTTTTTTTTTTTGTATTTTTTTTCTACATTAAAGCTCTCTTTCTTATTTTATGGCACATTTTGTTGGGTTCGTGGCTGATTAAATGGAAAGAAAAATTCTGCCATGGTACTTCCTTTCTCTCTCTCTCTTGCTTTTTGGGTTTGCGGCTAATTTTTTGGGGGAAGCTTTTTTGTTGTTGGTTTTTCTAATAAGTAGCGAAGCGGAGCTTTACCTTTACACGGTGGGCGGGTGGGCGGTTGGGCGTGGGCGTGGGGGGGGTGCCGCATTGGAGGGCCGAAAATTTACGCGCACACCCACACATTGACGCAGACACAAGTTCCAGTTCCATGGAAGCCGCCACCGCCACCGCCGCCGCCGTCGCTGCCAACGTAAGCTAACGGCATATTCCAATGCAATTTTATTCACTGCAGAGGCGTGGGCATGTGGGGGGGGAGGGGGAGGCGCAGCCCATGGGCGTGGGTGTTTGTGTGTGCGTGGGATGGGTACAGAATTGTCCGATGGGGTTTCTGGTTCTGCCGAGGCCAATGGGTGGTTGGGTGGTTGGGTGGCACTGTCGCCCGGCCATGGGCGTAGCTGCAGTTTTGGTGGTTGCTTCCCCGGGAAATACCGTTAGGTTGTATATGTATATATCATTTTCTTTCGTTCTGTTTTTTTTTCTTGCCCTGGAAAAGTGCTAGGATTTTTCCTCCTAGTGTTGCATTCGCCCCCCCCTTGGGATGTGTGTGTGTGTGTTGCATTGGAAGGCAGTGCTCTGAGGCCTGCCAACTTCAGTGGCATGCTGCATGCGTGGACAGTGACGCCACCCCCTCCCGCCCCGGTACCAAACTGACCCGTAATCGTATGTTTATTCCAATGTCCAGGGCCGTAATAGTGGCAGTCTCTCCCCCTCCCCTCCCCTCCCCTCCCATCGGTTGTTTGATGATTTGCAAAGTGGATTTTGTGTATTTGACGATTGTTCGACTTGGAACTACTGCTAGTGCCATGCAGTTCTCCTACTCGTTATTGTTGGATATATTTTGCAAAAACTGGTTTACTGTTGGCTGACTACAGTCTCTCCCTCTCCCTCTCGCTCTCGCTCTCCCCCTGTCTCTTTCGCACTCCTGCAAAAGCTCTGCATCTGTGTGTGTGTGTGCGTGTAACCCTTTTAAGCTTGGATTGCTCTTTGCACTTCCTTGCATTGCATTGCCCAATAATACATATGCACTTTGCCTTCCCTTTATTGTATTTTTTTTCTTCGTTTTTTCTGCATTCTTTTTTTCCTGCATCTTTTGGTTCTGTTTCTTTGTCGCTCACTCAATTTCAAGGCTTGTATCGATAAGTGGCCGATAGTTTATCGATTAAAAGTGTGGAAAAGCAGCTAAATCGGTGGCAGGCCTCTTAGGCCTCATAGATGTACGTTTTAATTGCCTATCGAATGGTGGACAATAAATAATCGATCACTCGTTTAAATGGCACCAAAAAACACCTGTTTTTATGGCCTCTAAATTTGTTATGCCACTCCAGTCGAAAGATTGGAAACCCCACCTTTTACATTTCGTATTATTACATCTCACAGATGATATCCATTATGGGGCATTCTTTATTCATGGAATCTCCAGGGCACACGGTTCCCTTAGAAGATTATTCATATTCCTGCCAAGGACCATACAATTACCAAAATGTCACCAATGACTGTGTATTTTGTTGCTGAATTCTGGGGACCGACTCGGCTGCCCAGGATATTGATGGACAGACGAAGACCATTGTACGAAGCATTGAAATGGAATATCTTTAGATTTAGTTTTTGCATATTCTTTCTAGGAATTTGTGGCCGTTTCTTTATGATGAATTCACACGACATGTGCCCCCCCCTAGGATAGAGCTTGAAGGACAATTAGAGAGAGAGAGGGAGAGAGAAAGAGAGAGGTTTCACTGTACATATGTACATGGTAGTACATTGAGAAGGTATCGTCTTGCGCCAATTATAATTAGCAACGAAAATGGCCGAAAATTTGCAGGCCCTCCCTTGTGGGGCGCCAAATGATTTTTGGTTAACAGTCGAGAAGCTCTATCCACTACCACTCTTGCATATTTCATGCACAGATACAGATACAGATACAGATACAGATGTATCCGTTCGTATGTGGTGTGGGGTGGGGTGAAGGGGGGGGGGGGGGGGGGGGGTGCCGAGGGGGGTTCTGTGTGCGTGTTGAGTACTGTACACAAGTTTTGCAGTCACAGAGTCCATTTTGCTACACTTAAAGTGCGCGCCCGTTGTAGCCAAGCAGCCAACAGCCAACATCTTTGTTGTTGTATGTGCGTGTGGCATGTGGAATATTATGCGCCGCGCGCATATACACACACACACAGAAACACACACACACAGAAACACACACACACACGTAGAGAATGAATCCCCCAATCCAATCCACAAAACGACGCATGCCGCGCAATGCGATTGCGACGTCGTCGTCGTTGTCGTTGTCGTTGTCGTTGTCGTCGTCTCGTGGTTGTCGTTGTCGGCCACTTCATCATCGACAAGCAGCAGCAGGCAGCAGTTTGCCAGTTGCCAGGCAGGCAGTTGGCTAAAACAAAGCAGAGCTGGCTCTGGCTCACTGCTCGAACCCGAACCTGGACCTGGCCCTGGACCCCCCCCCTCCCCTCTCGCAGCAGTGGCATCAGGACTCGCTGCTTGCTGCTGCTGCTGCTTCCACCATTTCTCTCTGCCTCTGCTGCTGCCCAATAATACAACAGCGGCAACGCCAATGACAGCCCAAAGTGCTCTTGTTGTTGCTTGTTGCAAGGAGAGTACCCTCGAGAATGTGCCACCAATTTGGTTGCTGCCTGCCTGCCGCCTGCCTGCCTCTGCTGGTGGCATGATGGACTAAATCTTGTTGCATATTTGATAACATTACGCTGACTGCTGGCAACACTATTCATCGATTATTTAGCGTTGGACTTTACAGATTTTTTTGGGGGGGGGGATTAAGGAGGACAACATTGGGGGTAACATTTTGGATGTTCTGTTCGCTGAGTCGGTCCCCTGAAGTTCAACAACAAAACAACTTTTTGGTGAATATATCGATATCTTTTCAATCGAATCGCTTGTATCCTTTTGCTTATGGTACCTTTTGGGTACCATATTTTCCAGGTAATACCCTACTTCGATGCTCTCACATGGCATTCCTTTGGCTGCTGCAGGCACACAAGAGTTGCCACCTTCTTCTGCTTCTTCTTCTTGTGCTGCTGCTGCTTCTCATTTGCCTAGTGAATGCTTGCTGCCACACGGTTGAAGAGAGTGGAGTGTGGTGGCTGTGCGATGGATGGGGCCTGGATGATGGGTAGTAGTCCTATGTGTGTGTGTGTGTGTGTGGCAAGGTGTGTTAGGGAGAGGGGGGGTAACCACGATGAGGCCGCGAATCTCTCTGACGACGACGAAAACTCACTGAAAAACGATGCGAAATGGTTAGGCAAGGATGAGGGTTAAGGGGAAGGGGGTGGGGGGCTCTAAAAAAATATATATATTGCAACAACAACAACAACAACGGCGTGGGGGCCTGCTACGCATTTGGAAGTTTTTAGCTAAGTTGGCAAGGCTGCTGCTGCTGCTGCAAGCAGTTTGTGTGTGTGTGTGCCCCTAGCCCTCCCCCTCCCCCCTCCCCCAACCCCCACACGCACACACACACTTATACATTCAACCCATTTTGTGTCATACTCCCTCTGTGTCTGTCTCTCTCTCCACCTCTACCTCTACCTCTCCCTCTCCCTCTCTCTCTCTACCATTTGTTGTTGTGTTTGCCGTTTTCTTTGGGCTGCTGTTGCGTCGCTGCTGCTGCTGCTGCCGCTGCCGCTGCTGTTGCGTTGCCTCTGCCGCTGCCCATGTGCCTCTGCTGACGCGCTGTTGCTCTTTGCATTCGTTCGTGCAGCAGCAGCAGCAGCAGCAGCGCAGCAGCAGCAGCGCAGCGACCAGCATCAATTCAGTTTCAGTTTCAGTCGCAATTCAAACGCCATCAAAATCAAAACGGTAACACACGAAAAAGCATAACAAAAGCCCATAACAGCCCAACAGCACATGCAACAATCAATTCAATGGGTTAATTAAGTGCAACACCAACAAAAACAAAAACACACCAACAAACGGAAATCGGAAAAAAATACGCAATAAAACCCAAAAAAGAAAAAAAATATATATAATGTTGCAAATCCTTCTAAAAAAATATTTTTTTTAATGTGAACTAAACAAAGAAAGAAAAAACAAAGAGAAGAGAAGATAAGGCGAATAATGCGAATGGAAGTGGAAAGTGCCAAAAAGAGTGAAACACAAAAATCTCTAGTGTAATGTGCAATTTGTTTAAACAATTTTCAACAACAAAAACAAAAAGTAAACAACAGTGCAAGAGAGGGAGAGGGCGAGAGCGAGAGGGAGAACAAGCGCCGACTGCGATTCAATTATTTGTTGTTTTTTTTCCCGTGTGCATGTGTGTGTGCGTGTGTGTGTGTGTGTGTGTGTGTGTGTGAGTGGAATAGAAATATGCAAAAGCAAAACAAAATCTAGCAAAGTTATACATAAGCGAAGCAGATAAAGCGATGGACACAGACGACTGGAAAACAACAACAACAAATATGTGTGCCAAAACACACACACATACAAAATCTGTGATCGAAAGGTTTTTCCAATCCCATTTAGGGTCCACCCAAAGAGTTGCACCTCCTAATTTCAGGCACACAATTTACCCTTATCGTAAGAGGATTCAATGGGTGGGGGGGGGCTCCGGGCACCCTTGCCTAAGAGGATTCAGGCTTTTCCACTTCTACACAGACGTAAGAGGATTCTCCAGCCCACACGCACACAAATGCCCCCTTTCGAGGCCGAGATTTGCACTCGTTCATACAGGTGTTTCAGGACCACATCCCGCCTGGCACGATCCTGCCGAGCCTTAAGCCCCTGTTGCTTCCCACTGGAACATTTTCAGCCATGAATCATGGTTTAGGGGGCGAATTTGCTGCACACTTTGAAGGATTATGAGGCTTTGAATACTCCTTAGTACGTTTTGCAGATAAATACTTAAGTCCCTCTTCATTTCCTATCAAAATTGGAAGAAAGGTTGTTAAACAATGGAATGGAAGCTTAATTAATGAAATATCTATGTGCTCCTAGATTTACTATAAAAACCACTGCTTTTGAATCATCGTAGGATCAAATCACTGGGGCAATAATAGTATCGAACATTCACTGCTTTTCATATAAAAGCCACTGCTTGATCAACTGTTTTTCAGATGAAAAAACTGCTTAACTGCTTATCAGCTAGTGGAATTCAATCAGTCCCTGCACTGCTTACATGCCTGATAGTTGCATGATCGTACACGCACTGCTTGTGATGGTCGGGTTATCTGCTTAGGCACTGCTTGATGGGTCCAATCACTGCTTGGTCGGGTCACCTGTTGGATGAAATTCTCTCTGTCTGGAACTTCTTTCGGTTATCTATGGAGCCCAATAAATCCCAAGTCCATCCAATTTTTCCAGGAGGAATTGGATTTTAATAATATAATTTAATATTTACTAGTTTATATTTGTATTTATTTGAAATTCTTTTGAAATTATTTGCCATCCAGCAACAACCTGTTTGAAGGACGCCTCTCAGGGGCTGAATTCCACGAATTTCCTATAAATATTCTATGCAATTTTTCTCTTTCAATTTTATTCCACAGATTTCGTAGAATTTATTCTTTTTTATCTGTAAGGAATTTTGTTATTTTCTTTAGAAAAGCTGTCTGTCGCTCTCGGTTTTCCATTGGCCCTTATATTTGTGTTTCTTTCTTTTGAATTTTTTCCTGTCAGCAAGGAGATAGAATTTTCCCAGCCCCTCATCCGCATAAGCTTTTTCCTGGAAAGAAAAAAAAAAAACTTTCCCTGCCGTCAGAAGGAAATTAAAATAAATTAAAATAAAATAAAAATAGCGAAAGAGAACCCTTTTATTTTGTTGTTGTGCCAACGTGGCGTTGTGGACGAAAGGACGAAAAAAATGTGAGAAAATGTATAAAGAAAGATACAAAAAAAAAAAGAGTGGGTTGATGGGGGGGGGAGATACATAGATAGAAAAGCGAGAAAAATGGTTGTCCAACACCCCAGAAAAATGCTGGCTGGCTGGCGTGCTCATGAAATGCTGTGTTCAGAGCTTTGCTTTTGACGCCGTTTTTCGGGGGTCTATCTATGAGTATCTTTTGCAGAGCTGGCTCTTGCCTCATCCCCCTCCACACACTCTGATGGTCCCCTCCTGATACCACCGTTTTTTTTCGCTCTCCGTTTTGTGTATCTTTTGTGCGGGCTGAAAAAATTGTTTATATCTCGAGAGTTGTGTATGGAAATGTATCTGTATCTCTAGCTAGCTGTTGGTGTGAATATACTATGTGTATCTCATCAGCAAGTATCTATGTATCTGTAAGCATGTCTCGAAACAAATCACGTATTTCTGTAGATAACGGTTCCAGCGATCGTCTCGCAGCGTCTGTATCTGTTGGATACATACAGTACATAAATTGATATCAATTAACGTGGCCCAAATCCACATATGAATCAACCAAAAGATGGAATCAAAGACCATAGGAAAACCCATCTACCATTCCAGAGACCATTCCATCGACCATTCCAGAGACCATTCCAGAGACCATTCCAAAGACCATTCCAGAGACCATTCCAGAGACCATTCCATCCAGCATTCCAACAATCCAATGAACAGCAAAACCGAAACCATCCGTCTGGCCCACTGTACAGTGGATACTCCGCTTAAGAGAGTGCAAATTACTTGAAACTAAAACTGAATGGCTCCTCGATGCCCCCAATTAAGGCATGGTAATCACCCTAAACTAACTAAAAGTTTCCCCCTAAACTCGTGAAAGTTCCACCTTCGAACAGAGTTCCCTTAAGTGGACTTCTTGTTCAAATCCAAGGATCACTGTTCAAAGTTTCTTTTTTCAAAACAACAACAAAAAATTGAGGGTTTTATCAAATACCTTTTGGTATTTCCCAACACAAAACTCAGAAAGAAACAACCTTTTTTATAGTATTTTCTGGTATTACTTCTATAATTTGTGTAGTATTTTTTCTATTATTTTTCAGTTATTGTTTCAAGTATTTTTTTGGGTATTTGATTACATATTGCTTGGTGTAGTTTTTCTAGTATTTTGATACTATTTCTTCTAGTAGGTATTTGTTGTAATTTTTTGGTATTTTTCAATACCCCATTATTTTTCTGCTATTTTTTTTTTTAGTATTTTATGTGTATTTGTTTTATTTTCTACAATCGTTAGGATTTTAATTTTTTGAATAAAAAATAATTAAGAAATACAAATTAATTTTTGAGTATTTCCAGTATAATTTTTGCGTATTTTGAAATATGGAGAGTGTATATATCTCGTCAGAACTAGGAACATATGTCTTGTATGTGGAAGAGCAGTTTTCTATGCCTTAGGCTTGCATATTTTTCCCCAATATTCCCAGGAGCTATGTAAATATTTCTTAAAATGGAATACAAAATGTTATGGAATATGAATTGCGTACGAAGTCGAGCGACATTCGAGACGAGTGACCACTGTACTGAGGGGCTGCCAACGCTGTTGCTGTTGATGGACTGGAACCAGCCAGAGTTGCCTCCACTCTTCGCACTGTCATGGGGGCATGCTGCTGCAGATGCTTTTTTCTTTCTTATTAGAATTAATAGACAAAACTCCAGCAGATACACAGACACAGATACAGATACACGCAGACACAGGCGTTGAGGTTGATGATGGTGGCGAAGGGGGGAATTTGGACTAAATTTAATGCTCAGTCGCTGTCGCTGTCTCTGCCCCTGCCCCTGCCTCTTTTCTTTCTCTGTCTCTGTCTCTGACTTGTGTCTCTCTTTTCCATTTTATTTTATTTTTCCTTCTTTTTTGTTTGTTTGTTCTTCGCAGCATTTTGCACTCGAGCTCCGAGTTCGAGTTCGAATTCGATTTTGGACTCAACTCCGAACGTAAAATGAGCGAGAAATTATCAGAAACGGTGTGTAAGGTGGGGGGATAGGCAGTTGACACTCGGTTAAATCGAGCGACCGATGGACGCCGCAAAAAAAAAATACCAAACCAAACCAAAACCAAACCAAAAAAATTTGTCGTGTCTCTGAGCCTCAAAGCGTATACATATCTTTGTGGTGCGATGTATAGTATATAGATTTATATCATGGAAATATATATTATATGCACACACGCACACAAAAGACATACATACATATGTCAAAGCCCCCGAAACGATTGGCGTGTGTATACATAATTTTTGTGTGTTATTGAAGCTTCCGAAAGGCACTTCCCCTTCACACAAAAAAAAGCAGGAGAAAAAACCACTAAACCAACAATTGGAGCACAGAATTTTTGGATTGTGGGATGGCCTATTGAATGATCTTAAATCACGGTGGGAAGTATAAGGAAGTCCATTGAAAACTCGAGAAAATATATCCTATATTTTAGCCTACATATGTATCTGGTCTAGCCTCCTTGTTAACAGACTCTCAGACTGCCTCAAACTAAGGCAGAAGCCATCCATCCATAGGTTGATTTCCTTTTAAATCTGGAATATTCCTTTTCTGTTTATCAGCGCAGAAACTTAAGGAAAGCCAGAAAGGGAGTAGTCGGGTTTCATCTATAACCTTTTGGTATTAACATAGAGTATTTTTATGGAATTTTTTTGGATTGGTTTTTGGTATTTCTAGAGCAATTACATTTTTTTTATTCATAGTATTTTTTAAATATATTTTTCATTAAATATTTTTCAAATTTATTTTCTATTTTTATAGTATCTAATACTTGGTTTTTCTAGTAGTTTCTGTGATATATATATATTTTCAGTATTTTCTGGTATATTTATAGCCTATTTTTGTAATTTCTTTTCTAGTATTTTGGTCGCAAATTCTTGTAAATTCCAGAAAATAGGAGCGTATTTATAAATATTTTCCGGTATTTGATCTAGTATTATTATGGCATTTAATATAGTATTTTTCTAATATTAAATCTAGTATTTTCTGTTATTTCATCAAGTTTTTTTCTGGTATTCAATCTAGTATTTTGTGGTATTTAATCTAGTATTTTTCTGGGAAACTTTTGTTTTTGTAAACAAAAGTGTTTAACAACAAATATGTTCAATGAACCAAATCTCATACGATATATTTTACCCCCCAAGGTGTCGAAAAGTCGGGAAAGTCTTTGAAAGCAAAGCTCTTTTAGGATCGAGTTCATTGAACCGCCGAGCCCGAGTAGATCTGAGGATCTATTGGGAGTTTTTCCACCAGCAGCTACCATCGTGTGTGCACCAAGTGGCGAGGGGGGAAGCCTCTTTATGGTTGAACTTCTGTTAAAGTTTTGCTGTCATCGTTTTCATAGCTTATCGGTTGTGCGGCCGGCCTACCACTGCCCTGCCCGGCCCGGCCCGGCCCCGCCCCGCCCGTCTGCCTGCCTGCCTGCCTGCTGGTGCTGCTTATTTTACTTCTTCTTTTATTTTTTTCTGCTTGTACAGTGGCAAAATATGACTTGAACCGGTTCAATGTTGGAGCTTTGACTCTCCTCGCTCCACCCTCTCCCTCCTCTTCTCCTCACGCTTGTCGCTTGTTTAGATACAGATATACATTATGTACAGAAGTCGATTGCTGTTGTTGTTGGTGCTCTGAGATACGGGAACTTGGAGATACATACAGACTGACAGACAGACAGACACAGACCCAAGTCGAAGATTCGCTTTGAGACGCTTCTGGATGCCTACAGTTTAACCATTTCATTATACATACATACATATACATATGTACATATGTACAGTATATACAATTATTTTTTATATATTTTTATTTATTTATTTTTTTGCAGTATATTATAGCGAAAAGTTTTTCTTTTGGGTTTCTTCTTGGTGTTTTGCTTTCGGCTCTTGTTTCGTTTTTGGCTCTTGCTCACCCACTCACTCTCCTCTCTCTCTCTCTCTCTCTCTCTCTGTGTGTCTTTCATTCTCCTCCACTTCCCATTATGCATCATTTATTCATGCACTCATTTGCACATGCTCTCCCACTCCCCCGCTCTTTCTCCCCATCCCTCTCTCCCCCTCCCTCTCTCCCCCTCCCTCTCTCTCTCTCGCAATTTGACATTACACATTCAGTCGTCGCCGTCAGAGGCTCTCTGTTTTACTGGTGTTTTTCTGTTGTTATTTTCGCCTCTTTAATTTGTAAAAATAAAATACATTCCTTTTTTGTTGGGGGGGGGGGGGGGGGGGAGTAGCAGCAGGAAAACGAAAATTAAGGGAAAAACAGAATAATTTTCGTGGGGGTTGGACGCGCCCACCCGGACCCCTCAAGAGGGTGGATTGTTAATTCGTTGTTAATTGTTTTTCACTCTGTTCTAATGAAACGAATATGGAATCCCGAACAGAAGCATCCCTTCTGCTTAAATTAATTTATTTTTAGTACACTTCTCTAATCAAACTCGAATCTGAGTGTGTTTTTCAAAGATTTATTATAGTGTTTTTTGATCAGAAAATTGAATCATTCCCCCACGACGACGACACATTTGCTGAGTCAGCGAGAGACCTCGCCAAAATTTTCGAGTGTCAGACAAATATGTGAATGAGACACAACGGAAGAGTCTCGAGAGAAATGAGAAATCATCATTTTGCGGTGGGGAGGGGGGAGAGGTGACTCAGGCATTCAATAATTTCCACTTATGTATGTTTATGACATCAGGCGATTATTGTAAGGATTTGTAGATGAAGAACCAGCGAAATTCCTCCCAGAAGGCTTCTGGATTTCCACTTCCTTCCTGACCTATGGTCCGTGTCCATCCCTTTCAAACATCTTTTCGACTACGGCCATGCCAGGGCCAAATATTGCAATTTCTTTCCGCCTGACAACAACAACAACAACAACAACAACAACAGCAAGAGCAATAGAGCAGCAAACGGCAAGAGAGAAAAAGAGAGGGATGGCAGCAGCGGTAGAAGAAACAGCAACCGAAAGAGAGGTGCACGAAGAAGGAGATGGAGAAGTAGGCACTGGAAAAAGGCAATGGTTTGGTTTGTTTGTTGGCGTCGGCAGGGAGAGGGGGAGGGGGAGCAGGTGAAGGGAATTGAGAACAACAGTTATGCTAGAATTTTTGTTATTGCTTTGTGCTACACTTTTGCTCTTGCATATGCGTGTTCCTGTGTGTATGTGCGGCTCTGCTTATGTACTCCACCATCGCATATTCTTACCCTTTGGTGGAGAGAGACAGACACACAGAGATATGATGATTTTTAACAGATGTTCGTAAGGCCATCCGTAAACCCCAATGGGGCTTTATAGACTTTATATCGTATGAATTATATTCGCATGTTCTAGGGTATCTAATGATTCGAGTCGCCTGCAAGCAAGACTTCCTTTTCTTGCTTCTTTTTTTTTCTTCCCTCTGGCGTCCTATGAACGGTTCTCTTGCTGCCTTTCAATGCCTTTTTTGCGTATTCTCTTTATTATCCGTACATACATATATTTTGTTTGTGCGTCTGTGCATAGGAGTATGAGTGCATTTGGTATGTTTGTGTGTATGCCTGTGCGCTGCTCTGCCAGCAGCTGCTGCTGCCGCTGCCGCTGCTGACGGCGCCGTTTTACTGCCTTCTGATCTGCCCTGCTGCTGCTGCCCCTCAGTCGTTATGACAAAGCAGTGCGACGCGACGGAACGCGAGCTATAAATAAAATATTATTATACATGTGTATGTTAATTAATCCATTGTATTAATAATCAATCTAATAATAATATTAAATGCAATTGCTGTGAGTGCTTTTGTTTGGTTTTATATTTTTTTTAAATTTTTTTGTGCATAGTTTTTGTTTGTTTTTGTGGCCATCGAAGGGCAAAAATCACTCAAAACATTGTAACTGTTCTACGGTCAGTTATACGTCGCACAATATAACAGCAGTGGCTCCCGGCAAGCAGCTGGCACAGCGTTTTTTTTCTTCTTCTTTTTTGTGTGTGTGTGTGTTGGTTTTGTTGTTTTGTCGACTACTTTGCGTCTCCTTCTTCGTCGTCGTCGTCGACGTCAGCTTCAACGTCGCTGCGGTCGTTGATACAAAAAGTTTTTTTTTTACCTTGAGCTCATTTCAAGTTTACAAACAAAAAACGAGGGGGAACGTTGTGAGTTGCTGCGGACACCGCAACTCTACAGTTATACCCGATACTAAGTCAGTATGGCTCTCCCCGGCAGATGGCGCTAATATTAAGCGACACGACAAAGAGTGTGTGCGAGAGAGACAAAAAGTCAGTCTGAGCGTGACGTCGGGCGGTGCATAGCCAGTGAAAATTGGTTTGTTCCTTTTGGCTATAAAAATGACCTGATCTGATCCAAATTCAGCAATCTAATAGATATGGTCATTATCTATGATTCTGCGTTTTTAGTTTTCTCGAATGTGCAATATTGTGGATGGCACAGATTTTCGTTCTTTGTGGGGGCGGATGGGGGTGGGGCGAAATTCTGAGATATACGTTTTATAGTGACATCTTAAAGGAGTGTGTGTACCAAATTTGGTTACTCTAGCCTTAATAGTCTCTGAGATTTGTGGTTGCCCCAGATTTTCGTCCTTTGCGGGGTCGGAAGGGGGTGTGGAGAAATTTGGACACGAAACGGTCAAGGTCCGATATCACAGGAGTGTGGATACCAAATTTGGTTGCTCTAGCTCTTATGGGTTCTGAGATCCTTGAACTCATATTTTGCAATTGGCAAAACCGACCATGAAACCTGTGTGTTAGAGTGAGACAGAGCGAGAAAGAGTGAAATTGTTTGCGTGATTCTGGCTATAATAATTATACGATCTGGTTCAGATTTTGCACTCTGTAAGATATAGTCATCTTCTACGATTCTGCGTTTTTAGTTTTCTCGTATCGTCAAAATTGTGGATGCCAAAGATTTTCGCCCTTTGTGGGGGCGGAAGTGGGCGGGGCAAAAACTTGAAATATTTTTGGAGCAGTGACATATCACAGAAGTCTGGATCCAAAACATCGTTGCTCTAGCTCTTATAGTCTTTGAGCATTAGGCGCTGAAGGGGACGGACAGACGGACAGACGGACAGACGGACGGACGGACAGACGGACAGACGGACGGACGGACAGACGGACAGACAGACATGGCTCAATCGACTCGGCTATTGATGCTGATCAAGAATATATATACTTTATGGGGTCGGAAACGATTCCTTCTGGCCGTTACACACATCTACTTTCACCACAAATCTAATATACCCCAATACTCATTTTGAGTATCGGGTATAAAAAGAGTGTAATAATAATGAAAAAGAAACACATACAATACTAAATAAGGAAAATCCAAATATACCGAAAACCAAAAAATATAACAACACAAATCATAATAAATCTACCTAAAATATAAAAATAATAATACTAATAAAAATAATAAAAAATAATATCCATACAATTTACAGATGAAACTTTTTAAAGATTTAAAAAAATATTTTTAGAGAGAATTAAAAAATTGCAAAGAAATGATTTCCCGGTGAATGGTGGCAAAAAAAAGGAGCAACTATATTATGTGATATAAATTTTTTGTTGAAGTTTTTGTGGCGATACACAGATTGCAATTCAAATATTATTTACTGCTGAAAAAAGGCAAAAAAAAAAGAAAATGTGATCTAATTGGGAAAAATTAATTATTTCAAATAAAACAACAAACTAAAAAAAAAAAGGGAAAAGTGTACACTTCGTGTGAGTGTTTTTTGTAATGCATTTGTTTTCAACATTCAGGCAACAAGAAGAAAGGCTAACCACAAATCAAGATCAAAAATCGATTTAAATATATACGTATATTCTCGGCGTTATATATATATTTATATAGAGAGATATATAGTATCATCATCATCATCATATATATATATATGTGTGTGGATCAGAGTTCTACATGTGTGCAATGCAAAATTGGCAATTGCAGGCGTCGAGCTATCAACAACATTATCATCAACAACAACAGCACCATCAACAACAGCAACAACACCAACAGCATCATCATCATCAGCTACAACAGCAACTGCTGCTCCAACAACAACAACAACAGCAGCAACAGCAACTGCAACAGCAACAGCAGCAACAACAGCAATTACAACAGCAGCAACAGCAACAGCAGCAACAACAATTGCTAATGCCACAACAACAACAATTACAACATTTGCAATTGTGCAATAACTATATAATCAACACGACATTCAACAACAACAGCAACAGTTGCCAAAATAGTTATCATAGTTATCACAGTTATCATAACAACAACAACAACAATAACAATAACAACAACAACAACAACAACAATAACAACAATAGCACCACAAACACCCCCACCAATCAAAACAACAACAGCAGCAACCAGCAGCTGCTACAACAACAACAACAACAACAACAACAGCAGCAGCAACAACAACAACTATTGGCCAACAACAACAATCTAGAGGATGATGTTTATTATTTGTTTTATAAAGATTTTTATGTAAGTGTTTTTGTTGTTGAGTGTTTGTTTTTCCACCACACCACCCCCCGTCCGCCCTTTCCATATATCACATGTAAATCCTTTTTGTCGAGGCACGTTCTCACGTTCTCGCATTCCGCAATCTCTCTCTAATTTTAGGCGGTATTTATACAGTATTTGGTGTCTGGTATTTTTCTGGGATTATTCTTTTTTGGCGGGAAGGGACTGCTGTGAGGGTTATAGTATTTTTTATGGAATTATGTTGTGTTATTTTTGTTGTTAGAATCACTCTAGTGTTAAATTAGTATTCAAGATTATATTTCTAGTATTTTCTGGCATTTACTAGTATTGTATTTTATGATAGTTTTCTATCAAACAATGGACTATTATTATTCTGGTATTATTCTGGGATGTACGTGCTAGTTTTCTGCATGGGTTTATGTTAAGATTAATCTAGTAGTTTCAGGTATTTTTATAGTATTTTATTGGTACTTTTTCAACAATTGTATTGGTACTTTTTCTTGTGTTTTGCTAGTATTGATACTTGGTATGTTTCGGTATTTTTCGCCATGAGTTAGTTTAAAGAATCCTGGGCTGAAAGATGGATAGAACAGAAGTGGACACAAACATCAAGTTGGAAAAATATATAAGGGTTTTCTATGTATTTGCATTGATCGTTAGGGGGATGGCGGGCAGGTGGTCTCTATAATGTTCACTACGGATGTACATATGTATCTATCCATCTATGGCATTATCTTTATTTGATATCTGGTGTTCCTCTTATCAGTGCTTATCAGACATTAGGCGATGTTTATCTATAGATCTTTTTCATAATCGAAAATCCAATTCAAAGTTCAACGGAAATGCCTATATAATCGTTGAGTGTAATGAAATATATACATACCCATCGCCTCCCTCTCTCCCACTCTCTCTATAGCGTATGACTCATGCCCAATCCGCAACCCCTAAAACGCAAAATATTGTCTTTCTGTTCGATCAGGCGAAACGGAAAAGGCAACGGAACCCAAACACCCATCCATCTGTCTTTCTCCTGCTTGTCCCTCTGTAAATATGTAACCCCTATATCTATTTATACAATGATCTACAAACGAGTATATTATCCACTATTTTTGCCAGAAAATGGATACATTTTCAATGTCAATGTCGTGTGCCCATAGATTATTATGTGATATATATAAAAGGGTGGATGGGGAGGGATACGGGCGCATGCCGTAGACATGTAAATTGTACAATCCCATATCTCATTTATTGTTGCACTTTTCCGCTCTCTATATACAGAAATGAGTGAGAAAATGTGCCATATTTATTGTACATAAGGGGGGGCGCGGGTATTTCTCCGATATATTATGATTCACACACAGCAGTATTCAGTATTTTGTGTATTCTTTTCAGTCATCAATGGGGCTGCTTTTAATGGGGTTACAAAAACGTTTGGATCCATTTTGGGCGTCTATTTACTGCAAAATGTAGATAAACCATCTTCGATTTTTGCCGACCGATGGGCGCTTTTGCATGACGCGCAACCATTTGATTGCTTGATTTTTCATTACAATTTAAATCTTTGGATCTTTCATATCCATATGACATCTTCCCCCTTAGATCGAATGAATTGCTGGCAAAAATTACGTCTCAAAATAAAGACAAACTCTTGGGTTTTTTTTTGTTCTGGGTACTTGAGCCCTAGGTTTTCTGATGTATCTGTATCTGTATCTGTGGCTGTGGCTGTGGTGCTGCCCCAACGGGGGTTGATTGTCCAGCCACGTGGACTTTGGAACACAAAAAAAAAAAAAATTGATTGAAATGCGCAGCAGTTGATTGAGGAAACGGAGGAGGAGGTGTAGGAAAGCCTTGGGCCCAAAAAGGCCGCAGGGAAAAATGTTATTCATATTAAATGCGTAATTAACAAGAGAGAGGGAGATAGAGAGAGATAGAATGAGAGAGCAAGAGACTAAATATATATTTTGTCCCTTTTTTTGTTTTTTTTTGGGAGGGTTGAAGTTTTTGCAAACGAAAACTGAATTTCGTTCATTCCAATTATCTTCGAGTATTATGAATGCAATGCCTGTGAAAATAAACACAGATACACAGATACTAGATACAGATACACAGTTAAATAGGTGGGCCGTAGATAGGGTCTCTCGTATCTAGATACAGAATTTCCGTTTTGGCTCTTTCGTTGTATTTCCATAATGTTCCATGACGTTTCCAGCAACAGCGCCCCCAAGCGATTTCGTTGCGGTTGTGCCGTGCCACAAACTATATATGTATCTATCTATCTATCTATCTGTATCTCTGTATCTCTGTCTCTGTCTCCCGCTTTCGGAATTCATTGAATGCGCTCTCGTTTTGCCCCAAGGGCCTGAAGGGTACTTCAATCTCAAACGATATGGTTCTTATATTTGGATTGAAATCTATCTTTGCGGGGAAATTGTTGAAGTACATATGTGTGCAGAAAAAGATACATAAATCGTATCTTCAAAGGTTTATTATTCTATCATAAAATATATTAATATTGCAATTTATTTAACACTGAAATAATGAATCTAATAAAAAAATAAAACGCTAAGAAAATATTTAAAAAAAAAACATTTAACCAAGAGAATATTTTTTATTATTTTATATATATTTATTTATAAACTATAACTTTTATAAATTAAAAAAAAAAATTAGCTCAAAGCAAAAATTAAAATTTTGTTTATTTTATTTATATTAATCACTCATTTTTATATATATTTAAATAAAATGAAAACAAATTAACCAAGGGAACATTTTATTTTATATTGATTTATGTATATATATTTTATATTTATATTAAAAAGTAAAATAAAAACAAGGAATTCAAATTATTTTTTTTAACTTTTGTAATTTTTTTTCGGCTTTTTTTGTCCGAGGTCTTTGGCTGTTATAACCATCCTACAAGCCCAATTAGAGTTTTAAGTCTATTTTGAGAGCCACTTGTGCCCCGGTGGCCACCGCTGCCTCCTGCGGGGAATGGAAAATGCATTTGCCAAATATTCCACAAAAACCTAATCCTTTTCTCGTGCCTTTTAGGAGTGGGGGGGGGGGGGGGGGAGGGGGCTTAAGGCACTCGACAAACATTTCGTGCGGATTTGACCTCCTCCAAAAGGTGCATACATATGTAAATATATGTATATATGGAGTTTTGAGATACATTGGACACACAGATACGTAGATACATAGATGTATATACAAAACACACACACAGACACACGGGGAACCTACACAGTAATTTTATTTTATTCCTTCAAATTTTTGGGCATAGCCTCCAAGGTATATTCGGCAAAGAAGGTGGTGGCGGTGCCATCAAATATAGGTCCCTCTTGCGTGTATCTACCCCGCAGATGAATGTACCTTGAGGGCCCTTGTATAAGAAGAAAACGAAAAGGGAAAAAAACCCTTCTGCAGAGAGGGCGGAGAGCCACAGAGAGAGAGGGAGAGGGAGAGCAGCGGCAGCGACGCCTCTGCGGCAGTTAGCGCCTACGTGGGACGACGACAGCGGGGAACAACAGCCAACAACAACACATTTGGCAAACACACACACGTCATAGACCTACCACCCCACCTCCGGCCGTCCCCCTGAAAAGCCTGGCATAAACAGCAGTCACTCAATGCGTCATTCCACACAGAGCGTGGGACAGTGGGCGGCAGTAGGGAGGAGCTAGATGGTAGATGGTGGGCTCTGACAGACAAAGAGAAAGAGAGAGACAGAAACAGAGAGAGAGAGAGGGAGAGAGAGAGAGCTCCAAGTGAAGCAGCAAATGTCCCATTTATATACCGACCTCTACCCTGGAAACTGGACCCTGGACACTGGGACTCTCAGCCACCCACCCACTCATTTGTCCCGCAGATTGTCCTCCTCCAGGCAGCACCACCACCACCACCACCAGTGGCAGTCTCTCAGAGTTTCAGTTACTCCCTCCCTCTCCATCATCAGCTTCAGTTTCAGCTGCAGTTTCGTCTTCATTATGCATACATACACATGTACATGCCTTTTGCCACAGAGGACTTTATGATTACCATCAGCTGCTTGCAGGGGAGACCCGGGGATCCATAAGACAGACCCCTCAATGAAACTTTCCCTTTTTTAGATAGTTTTGGCCAGATCGGATCACTATATCATATGATTGTCCTAAGAGTAACCAAAGGGTCCTGCCTCTGTGGCTTTCAAGCCTCATTTTTGTCTTCAGTTTATAGCTTTTAGCCTCATATTCGCCACTGGCTTTAGTTTCAGTTTTGTATTCGGCCTTCAAGCTTCAGTTTCAGCTTCAGGCACTAGCTTTCAGTTTCAGAGTTGCATTTCGTTTCATTTTTGAACCATTCTCCCACCGCGTGTCCATTGAATGTTGAACTGAAAGAAATCTCTAGAGCTGGAGCTCTCCATAAGAAAGATACCAAGGAATCTCTTGAGAATTCTAGCTTTAGTTTTCATCTACTTCTAGCGATTTTTCACCATTCCCGCATTCCCCCTTCATCTTTTTTCGATCTGTGTTTGCTTATTGCGTAATATCTGCCGTAACGCCGTCTTTAATGCGTCTTATTCGTAATAATTTGTGGGACTGAAAACTGCGTAATTTGTGTGTTTACATCAAACATGTTTGATGCCTGGACCCCTGGAGAGCGACAAGGAAAAGAATATTTTAATAGGAGACCGAAAGAGAGAGAGAGAGAGACGGGGTGGGGAGGGGGGGGGTGGGAGGTGGACCCACGCAATTACCTTTTGGCCATATTTTACATACAAATGCACCTACACCCACACATACAAGTACATGTACATACATATTTAATTCCTGTACATTAACAAAATTGTGCAATGTGCAGGCAGCAGCAGAGCAGAGCAGAGCGGCAGGCAGCAGAGCAGCAGCAGCAGCAGAGCAGAGCAGCAGCAGCAGCAGCAGCAGGCAACTCAATCACGACTTTGCCTGCTCTGCTGCCGCCGCCTTGGTTTTGTTGTTTTTGCATCGAACGACGATTCTCGTCCGTCGTCTGGTTCGAGTCGTTTCTCTATGTGTTTTGTGCGCGAGAGCAAGAGGTAGGAGCCAGCGGAGCCAGCAGAGCCAGAGCAAGGAGCAACCAACTACTAACGGACATGTCTGACGCACATGCGTGTGCCTGCGCGCGCGCTGCATTGACTTCGTAAGCGTCAGCGTCAGCGCAGCGGCCGTGTCGGCAGCTGCAGTTTTGGTGGCTATTTGCCATGGCCTCCTGCTTGAGCACCTTTCGCGGCTGCAGCAGCAGAAGCAGCGCCAACGAACATGCTCAGGCATTCACTCGCATTCGCACACACACACACACACACACGCAGACCCTCGAGAACGGGCAGCAGCTGCTGGCAGCGGCAGAGCATAACAGGAATACAAGAAAAAAAAACACCAACAAAAAAAAGAGAGCTTTTAAGAGACAGCAGGCAGGCAGGCAGTCAGGCAGGCGCCCACCCGACAAATTAGTCAATTACCAAATGATGGAAAGGTGTCAAAAGGAAGTAAACAGCCCGGAGGAAGTTTCAAGCTAATTGCCTTCATTGAGTGAATTTTCGAATGGAATTTTGGGAAATCAACAAAAATGCCACAGGACACGGGCACACCTGAAATATATGTACATACATATATGGTATTTTATTTTACAAAAATCGGAAGCAAAGAGCTTATTACTAAGAAAATATTCTGATTCAACAAAAATGGAAAAATAATTAAAAAATGTCTTTCAACAATTCAGTTTTCCTACAATTAAAATAGATAAATACCAGAAACAAAAGAACATTTCGACTTTAATTCAAACGCTCTCTGATGGCTTAAAACGATTTAAAATTAAACTAAATGGCTAAATGGCACAACCACTGTGCTTGGGAGCAGGGAGTAGTACCATTACGAATCTGTTTTGCTTGTCAGGTGGTTGTTTTTGTGTGGTGGACGATTGGACTGGACTGGACTGGGGCTCTGTTTTGTCTCCTTTTATGCGAATGTTGTTGTTGTCGTCGTCGTCGTCGTGTTGCTCTTCTTTCTTGTTCTTGTGATTCTGGCTTGGCCGTCTTCGTCTTCTGGTTTGTGGCGGTGTTTTCTGTCTCGCGAGCTTTCCTTCAAGGAGACAAGAGGCACGGATGACGATGGTGGAGGGGGGGGAGGCAAAGTAGTTGTTGTACAGTTGAGCCATTCAGAGTAGACACGAATGGAGAGTGTATTACGAGTTTGTGTGCATGTATGTGTGTATTGTATGTACATTATGTAAATAAGCATACATACATGTGTCTCTAAGTGGGCATAGGTATGTCTTCGGACTCCCCCCCACCCCGATAGACGCTGATGATGGCGACAACGACTACGACAACGACAACGACTCCCCCGGTCTCTTTATTATTACTTTACTTACTTTTTGCTCTACTGCTGATACCCTATCCACGTTGCCTGGAGTGTGTATTCGAGGCAGGTTCTAACTATGGTAACACGGGTGTCTCTCCCACTCTCTCTCTCGCTGTATCTTTCCATCTATTAGACATACCACCCGCATCTTGCGGCATCACTCCTCGGTCGCTTTTTTAGCTTCGGTCCATCTATAGAGTCATCTTATCTGAATAATAGGTATACCCATTGTCGTTGCACTGCTTTCTGTCTTTTATTTCTACATCTTGGTTTACTTGCTGTTCACGGGTTGAACATTTCATTTTAACTATCCTTCTTCGCCGCAAAGTCTTCTAGCCTGGTTTTCAAGCAGTTCATTTAGTTTCGTTCGCCTCTGATGATACTGTTATGGAGCTGTGTATCGTTGATTCGCTTCATTTTGGTTTTCCTTGCACTGCTTCATTCGAATGTGTACAGGGATCTGCTGCTCTACAGTGAACTGCTTTATATTGATAGCTAAAGTGATACACTGCTGTATAGTTGTCTGGAGATTCACTCCTGGCATTGCTTTATAGTTGTCTACTGCTTCACTCCTTGTACTGCTTCATATTTGTCTACTGATTCACTCCTGGCACTGCTTTATACTTATCTTGAGGGCTTTTCCACTGCTTCACTCCTTGCACTGCTCTATACCTATCTTGAGGGCTTCTCCACTGCTTCTCATGCTTCACTCCTTGCACTGCTTTATACCTATCTTGAGGGCTCTTGCACTGCTTTTACTGTAGATCTCTGTTGAAACAATGAATCATTCGCTAAATGATCATCAAAATATAGTTTCCGCGATTAAAGGTTATGCGAGTCTGTGTGTGTGTTGTACTTTCTCTCATACTAGCGCCACGCCTCATTCCATACCATTCCAGTTGTAGGAAATTCTTTGCCCGCAGCACCATTCTTCTTCCACAGTCGTTCCAGTGTTTCGTTCCCCCTGGAAAGCAGCAGCAGCGTACAATTGGAAATGGTGACTAGTTCCATCATTCCATTCCATGCCATTCCATTCCATTCCACTGTGTTTTGTTGTGGCTCGCTCAATGATAATCCAATTAAATAACAACAGTTATAGATCTGAATACATATGTGCTATAGCCGTGTGTGTACATCTAATGTATCGGTATCTATAGGAGGCACACATCTATCTGTGAGTGTATCTGTATCTGTATCGGTATCTATGGGCGGCACACATCTATCTGTGAGTGTATCTGTATCTATTTACAGTCTAAGTGCATTTATAAATCAAATAATCTATGTGCTGACGTCCGTGTACGGTTCGTTCTGCTCCCAACTTCATTTCTCACTCCTCCTATGGCTATGGCTGTGCCTATTCCTCTGACCGAAGCGCCGACCCTCCGCTGGTCCCCATCGTATTCCTCCATCTCCCCCTCCCTAATGACGTCAGCGTAATCGCAGAGGCAGCTTATAAAGAAAAAAAAACAACAACAACAAAAATAACAAACAAAATGCAAAGCAAACACAAGTAACAGTTCATAATGGAACGAATGGCGAAAGCGAAGAACGAAGAACGGAGAACGAAAACTACAAAAGAAAAAAGCAATATGTGTCGATAGGAAATTTCAAAGACAAACCAAAAACCAAGTACAGTGGTCACTCGAGAGTGAGGGAATAAAAGAATATTCAAGCCGTACAGAATTTCGTCATTATCCTTTCGCTTATGGGAATTTTCTCCAATGAATCAATGGCTTTTTATTTCGAAGATATTCCTTTGAGAATATTTTTCAGCGCATCATGGGAACTTTTATGGGAACTTTCAACAGCGGATCAAAGGGCTTTCATCCATTTCCTTACGGAAACGTTTTTGCAATGAAAGAAGGGCTCTTATTAAGAAGATATCCTCTCGCTTATGGTCATTTTGTGCAGTGAATCAAATTGTATCCTTTCGCCTATGGGAATTATCAACAGCAATAGCGTATTATGGGATTTGTATTTCAAAGTTATCCATTTTCTTATAGGAAATTAGTATTTTTAAACCATTTTCTAATGGGTGCTTTGTATCCTTTTGATTATGGGAACTATTAACATACAAAAAAAGATATAGATGATAATCTTTTTCACAAGATATTCATTCGTTTATGGGAAATTTTTACAGCAAATGAGTGGACTTTAATCCATTTAATTACAGTGAAACAAGGCCTTATTCTTCAATAGGTATCCGTTCGCTTATGGGCATATTGCACAGGAAATAAAGGCATTTTGAATTCGCTTATAGGAATTTTATTATTCGCGATGTCCTAGTGCAAGTTTTTGTATCAGAACTAGTCATATGCATTTTTTTAGAATAGGAATACAACTTTGTTGCTCTTTGCTCATCTGTATCTGTGCTTAAAAAAAAGGGCCGCCACCGCTATAAGACGCAATGTGGAGGGTCAGTCGGAAAGGTCACACATATAATGGAACGCGATTCGCTCAAAGATCCCCAGTATATAGAGGAAGAGACACAGATATAGATAACAGATATAGTTAGTTGCAAACCCGTATTAAAATACATACTATTTATGTACATATATAGAAAGTACAAAGTGAACGGATGCACATCGTCATCGTCATCTTTTGTCGTGAGAGAAACAAAATTTCATTCATAAGGCACTAAGGCCAGGGTAATGGAAATTCTGGTTGGGACTGGGCTTTCTTACTGCTCTTATCCGCTCTCTCTCTCTCTCTACTTGTTCCCTCTATTTTGCTTTTGTTATCAGCGTTTTTTCTTTGTTTTCTATTTATTTATATTTTTTTTATTCTTGCAATTCATTTCTATTTTTATTATAATAAAACAATGTCGGAGGTTGTCGCGCCGCTCTCTGTCCGTATCGCTCGCCTACGATCTTCGATTTAGAATTATTTCAGATCTAAACCAAAAATAGGTCAAAAATTAAATTGAAATTAAAGAATATTTCAATCAAAAGTCAAAAAAAATCGGCCCTACCGCAGGGGATTGTCTATTTATTTATGTATCTTTATCTGTATCTGTATCTATCGCGTTTGCATTCCAAAATCTGAAAGAAATCGCTGACAACTGCGAGAAAGGCTGACAATTGTGTGGAATGGGATTGGGAAGTGGAATTGGAATTGAAATTGCATTTGGAACTGAACTGAAAACTGAACTCGAAAAAAACTGAAACTGAAACCAGAAACTGGTTTCCCTTTCCCAATCCGCAGCCATGTGCATTGTCTATAGATTCCAGTTGAGAAGGGGGAGGAGGGGGGGGCACAGATAATTAGATACGCAGATACTCGTTTATAAAATGCAGTTCAATGGATCGTAATTTTCAAACATAAACAGAAAGAGCGACAGACAACATTCACGGGGAACATTCTTAACGTCTACGATCCTCGATCCTTAACTCTTTGCGATCTCGTGTCCTTTCGCTTATGGGAATTTTGTTGAATGAAGCCACGCGTATCCCAGAGATTGTATAGAAAATGTCTCAATAAAATCCATTTAAAAATGATTTCGCATTTCGGACATTAGGCATTCCGTTTCGTTGTAATTTTCATTTAATCTTTCCCGTTTCTTTGTTGTACATTTTCTTTTGTTTTTTTTTTTTGTATTTCTATCGCTTTGCACGCAATCCGCAAATCAGTGGAAATCATATACATGTAGATATAGAGATATGTGTGGATATAGTGTACGATACAGTGTTGTGTATAGCGAAGATCAACCTCTCTCTCGCTCTCCATTCCCCCAACTCTCCATTCATCATTCTTTCTCGCTCGCCTTCTCTATCTCTCTGTTTTCTCTATTAACAAATGCCTGAAAGTACTGAGTAGATTCTGATTTTTCTCTACTTATAGGAAAAACGGTGGCGGGCTCTATACGTTTCGAGGGGCAGTTTGTAGCCTTTCGCTTAGGGGAATTTTTAAGAGAGACAGTTTTCGGAGAGGTCCTGGGGATACCTGATGGAAAGTTTTTACTCTGTAGAGATCTATAGAAGATTTTCCAAGGCAGAGTCTTCGAAATAGATGGAAGATCTCTCTGGGCGAAAGATCAAAGAATCTCACCCCATCCAAAGGACTCCATTTTAAACAAAGGATCAAATAGAAGTTTATTTGATTGTTGAGAGTATACCATATTCGTCTTTTCACTTCAATTTTTGTGCTCAAGTGTGTTTGTTTTTCTCTTTTTTTCTTGTTTTTTTTTTGTTTTTATTTCTTTTTCTCGCATTTTGCACTTGAACGACTTTCAATTGAAATGTGTATTTATGCAATCGGGGGCATGTGCCTACGAGTATATATGGTACTATATAAATGTATATAATGTACAACAGAACCCCCCTCTACGTCCACGCCCACCATTTCTCATCTCTCTTTCTTTTTGATTTGTGTGCGCTTTTGCTTTGTTCGCTTGGCCCATAAACAAAGCAATTTACATGCAAACACACTCTACACTCTCCAACACAAGCCATCCCCATTGGGCCAGCAACGATTGAGAAATTGAAACATCAATCGACTGACAAAAAAAACCCAAACCAAAAGAAAAAGATCCCTTGAGGGAAATACAAGTAGAACCCAAAGAGGATTTCATCTAAAATACGTTCTTTCTTTCAGTAGATTGAAACATATTTCTTTCACGAAAAAGCTTTCTGGTGGCTGTCACGCGTCATGCGGCACAGCCCATCGGTCGGGCTCCTTATTTATCTAAACACTTCATCACTAAACAAAACTAACTGTTTCTCTTTCTCTTTTTTTTTTTGTCTTTTTAGGTAAGTTTTCATGGCTTTGCGACAAAATGTATGTTAAAACTAGAAGGATTTGAGGCCTGTTTTGTAAGTAAGGAAAGGAGGAGAGTTCTACGATATGTGCATGATATTATTGAAGGTGATAGCTTTTTAAGAGCGGGCTATAGCCCTTTAAGAGTATTCTTAAGGACAATTGGGGTACTGGTTGTTGAGCAGAAAATTCCATCCAATCCAACAACAAAATACACAGTCTTTGTGCTTGCTACACCCTGTATTGGCTGTCGCTACACCCTGTATTGTCTGTCGCTAGACGCTGTTTTGTCTACACCCTGTATTGTCTGTCTCTACACCCTGTAGTGTCGGTCTCTACACCCTGTAGTGTCGGTCTCTACACCCTGTAGTGTCGGTCTCTACACCCTGTATGGTCTGTCGCTACCCGCTGTTTTGTCGGTCTCTACACCCTGTATTGTCGGTCTCTACACCCTGTAGTGTCCGTCTCTACACCCTGTAGTGTCCGTCTCTACACCCTGTTTTGTCTGTCTGTACACCCTGTTTTGTCTGTCTCTACATCCTGTTTTGTCGGTCTCTACACCCTGTGTTGTCCGTCTACACCCTGTACCCTTTCGCACTGCAGAACAGTCCATGCAGACCCTCTCCACAGCTCCTGCTCCTCGAAGAATCGGTGGATGGGAGACCCCTTCTCGCTCCCCCACCTTTGGAAATTCCTTTCGCATTCCCCGCTTGTGCCGTCATTTGTAGTAGTTTTTGAAAAGTGTTCATTCAATTGCAAGTTACGATGACAAAAGTTGTCCAACTACTTGGCTTCCACCCCCCGCACCCTGTGCACCCCCATTTACACCCCATGCACAACCACCTCCAAGAATAGCCCCTAGCAACAGCAACAGCACCCTTTCTCTGTGTCTCTCTCCCTCTCTCTCTCTCTCTATGGATGATTCGAGAGTGGTACAGTATGCACTGCTTTGATTTCTCTCACGTTTCAACTAATTAATTTCTTTGACGACATCAAGAGCTAGTGTTTCATTTGTGGTGATAATCAAGAGTTTTGACAGCTCAAAGTCCATACCAAGCCACCGCCTTTGATTCTCGCCTTTTGTTGAAAGTTCAAAATGCATTTTGCAATGAAATAAAATACAATAATTGATGGGCAAACAAATTATAGAAGATAAGTCCAGTTCAGACCTCTTAACCCCTCTATAATATTGGGTTTCAGGCAATTTTCGCACAAAGTAATTGAATAATTGTCTGTGCCAGAGAATGGGCAGTGCTTTGCCTTTGGACAACTTTTGAGGAGAGACACCAAAGACTTTGGGGCAACAAGTTGCTGGACTGTGGCCCAGTGTTTATTTCATTAGGTTTCTGCCATTTAATTTGAAATGCTTTTAGGTACAGGTAAGGCCTAATCGAACGGCCAAAAGCGACTAAAAACCGCTGGCCAAGAAAGCGCTCTCCACCTGGGAGAACACCTGATCGGCATCGGGGCCCGCATCGATGGTCTTTATCTGGCCAGTGCCCTGAAAGTATTGGATGATGGGCAGCGAATGCTTGTTGTAGGTCTGAATGCGCTTCTTCAGAGTCTCCAGATTGTCGTCGATGCGCCCGGAGCCGTTTAGGCCGCGTTTCAGGCAGCGCTTAACGCAGTCCTCCTCAGTGCAATCGAAGAACAGGACAAACTGCATGTCCACCTTCGAGGACATGCGACGATTCCAGCCATCCAGATTGTCCTGATTGCGGGGAAAGCCATCGATGAGGAACATCGAGTTCCCGGAGCTCTTAATCGCCTTCTCCAGCAGCGAACAAGTCACATCCACGGGCAGAATTTTCCCGTCGCGCATGTGCTCCTCGATCATCGTCCCGTACTGTGAGCCCTCGCGCGAGCCCTCCTCCCGCAACAGATCGCCCGTGGACAGGTGCGTGAAGCGGAATCGATCGGCGATTCTCGAGCACTGGGTACCCTTGCCAGCCCCTGGGCCGCCAAGGACGAAGACAACCTTGGCTTTGGTCGCGAAACTGCTCATAATTCCGTTCGAATAGTGTTGGAAAATGTGGTCGAGTTGTTGAATTGTTGCCTGACGTTGACGAAACAGTAAAGAAACTGTTTGAAAGTTATTCCATTGACTCCCCAAACTACAGGATAGCATTCGTTCCAATGGGTGTTTTTCAACACTAATGTAATATGTGACTACTTTAATAATAACACTGGCACGTCTGTGCCGTTTGACTTCGGTTTTAAGAATATCTTTATTGAATTTATTCTTTATTCTTATAACCTCGGTTCGGCTGATCGAACCGCGGATCGGCTTCATACATATTTGTATTATCAGCATAATCGAGAGGCCAAGACCTTAGCAAGAGTGTACCCTCAATACAGTATGTCAAGAAACTCTTTACACACTGAAAATAAATTAAATTTTTTGACTTTGGATAAGAAAAAAGAAAAGAAAACTTTGGATAAATAATACCTTTGGTTCAAATTTATCAAATTTTTTAAATTCATAACCATTCAGGGATTAATTATAAAGTAGTTAGTGAAAAAAGAATAACAAAACTATAAATAGGTAACTTAAAAAATAACAAAAACAATGATTACCTATTTTTGACACTTTCAAGAAACTTTTTACACATTTCGTTTTCGAGCTCTGTTTTGTTCTGTTCTTAGAAAAAAAGGGACTTTACCGTAATCTATGCTTTTGGCGTTGCTCAGTGCTGCTCTATTTTTGCATTGACTTTGATTTGGTTGCGAAATTTTGACCGGTGCACATCTACAGACTAACTTTCTGAAATTTTTAAAATGCCTGGCAAAAGACTAAGCTTTGACGTTGTCCAATTGATTGGGCAAATCTGTTGCAGACATGGTAGACATGTTTTCAGTATCAAGGAAAACAATTGCCAATGTCCTAAGTCGCGCGAAGAACGAAGGGAGACTGGAAACAAAATCTGGCGGTGGCCGTAAAAGGAAGACCGCATAATCATGAGGAAAATTAATCCGAATCCGCAAATATCGGTCAGGACTCTGGCCAAGGAACTTGACGAAGAACTTGACTTGGTTGTTTCAGACGAAACAGTACGCCAGGTTATTCTACGCCATAAATACTCTTCCAGAGTGGCACGAAAGCGCTTCACTTTCGCTGTTAACATGATCAGTAAGCCGGCAGAGTATTGGGATGACGTCATATTTTGCGATGAAACAAAAATGATGCTTTATTACAATGATGGTCCGACCATAGTATGGCGCAAGCAGTTAACAGCTTTAGATAACCGAAACATCTTTCCGACTGTAATGTTTGGAAAACTTTCGGTTATGATTTGGGGGTGCATCTCTAGCCGAGGAGTGGGAAATATTGCATTTATTGAGAACACAATGGATGCCAAACAGTACCTCCATTTTTTAAAAACAAATTTCAAAAGCAGTGCGGAGGAATTTGGTCTCATTACGAACAATAGGGCCAAATTCAAGTTTTATCAAGACAATAATCCCAAAACATAAAGAGTCCTATGTGAGAGCTTGGCTGCTTTACAACTGTGGAAAAGTTATGGATGCACCACTCCAGAGTCCCGATCTTAGCCCCATTGAAAATTTGTGGGCCTACTTGAAGCAGAAAGTGGGAAAAGACAGCCCAAAAACCGCAATCAGCTCAAAGAATTCATACTGGAAGAGTGGCAAAAGATTCCATTTGAGTATGACCTACAAAAACTGATAAATTCGATGAAAAAACGGCTCCAGCATGTAGTCAATGCTAAGGGAGGACATACCAAATATTAAAATAAGTTAAAAATATTAAATAACTATTGACTATTACTAAATACAAGGGAAATTTTATTAGGAAAACGAAAAAAAAAAATCGAAAATCCAGAAATTCTTGTGGCATTTCTTTTCTATTTTTCCCCGCTGCCTCTGCCACGCGTTCTCTCCTCTCCTCCTTTCTTTGGCTTTTTTGAATGTCATTTCCTCTTTTTTTGTATCTGTGGCTTTGACATTTCGTCAATTTAAGGCTCCTCCATCATCCCCCCACCACCTCAATTTAATTTGGTTCCTTCTTTTCTATAAATATGGGAATTTTCGTGGAAAATATAAGTACAGTGAAAGTCCGCTTTGAGGGAAGGCAGGAGCCTGAATGGATAGTCTAGGGAGAGGGAAAGGGAGAGGCTTGGGTGGCGGTGCCTTCTGTGTATTGACATTTACTTACATAATATTGTACGCCGCACACACCCACACACACATGCTCATTAATTATTTGACAGGGTGACCCGAGTGTAGCGAAAGACAAGAGCGAGAAAGAGAGAGAGAGAGAGGGAGAGGAAAAAAAAGGAGAGCAGGTTGCGCACCCACGGATGCGATGCCCAAGCGGCGGCGGCAAAAAGGGAGAAGAAGAAGTGAAATCAAAGGAGGAGAAGGAGCAGCAACAGTCACCTGTCCAACACTAGAAGAAGAGGAGGAGGAGACAAGAAGGTGGCAAGAGGTGAAGGACAACCAGGAGGTGGTTAAGGTGGAGCAGTAGGAGGACAACTGTTGGATAAGTAGGAGAAGAAGCAGGGGGGATACAGAAGTGAGAGCAGGAGAAAGGAGAGGCAGAAGAGGAGGGGAGAAGGGAGAGTCAGAAAAAGACAGAAGCTGACGGGGAAAGCAGAGGTGCGAGAAGGAGAAGGGAGAAGCATAAGTAGGCGAAGAAGAACTGAGAAGCAGAAGTGGGAGTAGCAGAAGTGGCACAAGTAAAAGTGGGATAAGAACATGGCAAAGGAGGAGTGGCAGTGCGACGTGTCTATTGAGGAGGAACAGCAGAATGGAGGATAAGGAACATCCGCTGTGGGAGAATAAATTCAGGAGGAGGCAGGAGGTGTGGCTAATGCAGCCCTTCCTCAGCTGCCGACATCCGACCGGCAGTGCAATAAGTTTTCTCTCCTTCTCTCAATTAGCGCTCGCCCCCACCCCCACCCTCAAAAAGGATGCAAAAAGCTGTGTTTAGGGGGCAGGAAAAAGCCAAGTACAGGAAAGCAAGTAAAAGGAGAGCGCTCATGGGGGATTATTCGATTATTAGAAAAATGTGTGAAAGCACTGGCAGAAAATTTAAGTACAATTTCCATTGGATTTTCAGTATTTAAAAGATACCAGATACTAGAATATTATTTAAGCATCAAATATCTTTCAGTGAAAATTCTAAATACCAATTAAATACAAATAAATGGCAAAAATGCTACAATTAATAAATACTAAGCAAAAATACTTATTAAATCGGAAAATTCCTTTTAAAAATACTAAAACTTTTTTTTAAAAAACTCTGAAATTCATTTTAAAAAAATTAAAAATCCTGTTTAAAAAAATAATAAAACTATTTTTTTTTTAATATATATAAAATTGGTTTTTATTTAATACTCTTTAAATAAAAAATTCTTGACTTCGTGTTTAAAAAATACCAAAATTCTTGTTAAGAATTAACTTAAATTCATTTTTTTAATACTGAAATTTTTTTTAATAAATGCCCAAATTCTTTATACAAAAAAAACTACAAATCGTAAAAACATACTTAATTTCTTTTTTGAAAAGTACTAAAATACGTTTTGAAAAATACTAAAATTCTTAAACAAAAATACTAAAAGAAAAGACTTACCAAATAACCCAGAAAATGTCAGACAAAAAAAACTTTTTCCCCTAAAACGAAAGTAAAATACCAGGACAAATCAGAGGGAGAGAGAACGAGAGAGGTAGAGAGAGAGAGAGGTAGCGAGGGGCTTTCCATTTAATACAACTAATACGACACCACACCCCCAAAGTGTCCAGCGACCCTCTGACACGTCTACGCCAGGGAGACCCCCCGTCATTATCTCTCATTTCTCTGCCTTCTGCCTTTCTACCTTCCTCGCTCCCTTTCTGCCCATGTATCCCCGCCCCACAGTAGTCATTGGCTATGTAAACTCAATCAGTTGTTTGCTGTTTTTACGACACACAACAAAGACGGATCCAGAACAGAGAGTGGCAAAAATGACGAAGAAAATCGAATCCCAGAAAAGGCACCACTCTTCGTCCTGTGGCACAGGGCACGCCCTTTGGGGCATGCCTTTTCTGTATATTATATTTTGTTTGTTTGTTTGTTTGTATATCTTAAGCTGCTGCAGATGGTGCCCCATGGTGGCTGGTGCCCGTTGCTTTTGGCATCGAGATGTCATTGTTGTCATCACCATCTCATCTGCAGAGGATACCCTTTCGTTTGTGACGAATACAGCCGCTTGCTTATGGGATATTTTCACAGCGAATACGGTCTAGGGGCTGGGCTCAAACCAAATACATGCCGTGTGAGTGATCACTCGCTGGGCACGACCGAAGCCTCTTCGGTGTTGAGGGTTCGGCTTAAGGGCTTAGAGTATCTGAAAGTCGTGTAATGCTTTGTGGCGTTTGCTCTTATTCGATGCTGATATGGAACGACTCTGCATATCTTTACCGTTACGTTTGGCTTTGTTTCCTTTCTGTTGTTGTTCTTGCGATGGGGGGGTGGAGTGGAATGGAGTGGAGTGGAAAATTATGCACGCGTTATGCTCGTTTCTGCGCTGTCCGTTACTCTTCTGCTCTCTTGTTTGTTGCTCTTCGACTTGTTGGTGTTGTTGGGCTTTTTGGAATACACTCGTATGTGCTGGTATTTTGGGTTCTGCCATGCAATATTCCCTCTGTACTGATGGAGGGGGTGGAGGGGGGGGTCTGTGAAATATCATTTGTATCTTTCTCTCTCACAGGCAGGTGTTCCGCCTGCTTCCAGCCATGTCTTTGGGCTCCTTTTTCCGCTGCTCCCTTTGGGCTCCTGTCACCTCTCCTCTCCCTTTTGCACTCTTCCAGCTGTCCCACCTGTCCCTTTGCCTGTCCCCACCGCCCCTCCTTCCACACTTTTGCACTTAATTGGAAACGAGTTCCATTTTGGTTTCACTTGACGTATACTTAATAAGTAGCACATACGCCGCATGGGCAAGCCGCAAAAGAACAGACAAAAAGAGGGAGAGGTAGAGAGAGATAGGGAAAAGGGACAGGGCAGAGAGAGAGAGAGAGAGAGGGAGAGGGAGAGAGCAGTAGGGAACAATGGAAAGAAATGCCTCCCGGAGGATGTCTGCGGAGGAGTGATTGCTGATGGATGGTTGGACGGATGGTTGGATGGGATGTGCTCTCACTCTCTCTCTCTCTGTGGTTTTGTCGGTTCCCCCCTCCTCCTCCTCCTCCTCCTCCTCCTCCTCCTCCTCCTCCTCCTCCTCCTCCTCCTCCTCCTCCTCCCCCCCCCCCCCTCAAAAGGTGTCTGTCTGTCTTCCCCCCTCGCTCACCGCTGGCTCCACTCTCTGCGGTGTGTGTGGGCGTGGCTGCACTTTGGCTTTTGGCAAAAATTTTCAGTTGAAGAAAATTTGATATTTAATGGGGAAATACGCGTAGCCTGAAGATCCAGAGGGAAGGAGAGAGAGAAGAAAGCTTAGAGAAAATCCTTATGTTCGTTTTTTCTTTCCTTTCTTCTTCCTTTTTTGGTCGTTCTTTTTCTTCTTGCCCCCACTTTGCGCGTTTCTCTCTGTTTTCTCTTCGTATTATCTCTGTTTTCTTTTATTCTCTACCCATTATTATCCTTTGTTGTTTTTCTTTTCTTCTTTATTTGAAGAAGAGCCCCTTCGATTTGCCTTGACTTCCTTGATTCCTTCTTCACTCTTCATCCTGAGGTTTTGGGCGCTTCCACTTTGCGGTTCTTTATTCTTCTTCGTCTCCTTTCTCTGCTTTCTGCTTCTTTCTTCTTCTCTCGTACTTTATTGATCAGTTTAGCCTTCTTTCAGGCCTTCTTTCAGCCCTCCTTTCAGCCTTCTTTCAGGCATACTTTCAGGCCTCCTTTCAGGCCTTCTTTCAGCCCTTCTTTCAGCCTTTTTTCCATCTTTCTTTCTGGCTTCTTTCAGCCTCCCTTCGATCCTTCTTTCAAGCCTTCTTTCAGGCCTTCTTTCAGCCTTTATTCAACCTTTCTTTCATCTTTTTTTCAGCTCTTCTTTCAGCCTCCGTTCAGCCTTTTTTCAACCTTACCTTCAGCCTTCTTTCGGCTCTTCTTTCTGGCTTTTTTCAGCCTCCCTTTGACCATTCCTTTAGGCTTCTTTCAGTCCTTCTTTAAGCCCTCCTTTCAGCCTTCTTCCAGCCTATTTCCAACCTTTCTTTCGGCCTTTCTTTCAGTCCTTCTTTCAGGTCTCCTTTCAGCCCTCCTCTCAGCCTTCTTTCAGCCTTTTTTTCAATCTTTCTTTCTGGCTTCTTTCAGCCTCACATCGATCCTTCTTTCAGGCCTTCGTTCAGCCTTTATTCAACCTTTCTTTCATCTTTTTTCCAGCTCTTCTTTCTGCCTCCGTTCAGCCTTTTTTCAACCTTACCTTCAGCCTTCTTTCGGCTCTTCTTTCTGGCTTCTTTCAGCCTTTTTTAGCCTCCCTTTGACCATTCTTTTAGGCTTCTTTCAGTCCTTCTTTAAGCCCTCCTTTCAGCCTTCTTTCAGGTCGCCTTCTTCAGCCTTTTTTCAATCTTTCTTTCTGGCTTCTTTCAGCTTCCCTTCGATCCTTCTTTAAAGACTTCTGTCAGCCCTCCTTTCAGCATTCTTTCAGCCCTTCTTTCAGCCTTTATTCAACCTTTCTTCATCTTTTTTTCAGCCCTCCTTTCAGCCTTCTTCCAGCCTGTTTCCAACCTTCCTTTCGGCCTATCTTTCAGCCTTCTTTCTGCCTCCCTTTGGCCCTTCTTTCAGCCCTCTTTTCTGCCTTCATTTCACTTTAATCGCGTGACCAGCCGTGAAATCTCATTCTCATAATTCGAGGCCAATGCACACGAGGGTTGCCTGTAGACACACACACACACACACACACACTCCTGTGTGGGGTTGGGGAGGGGGTGAATGTTGCACTTTCTGCTGTTGCCACCTACGTTTGTTGCGCCTTCCCTTTTGTGCTTTTGCTTCGTTTGGCGTTTTCGTTTTTTGCTCTTTAAGATTTTAACGTTTTTCCTGCATGCTTTTTCGTTCATCTCCTTCTCTTTGTGCTTGTCCTCATTCGTTTATGCCTCCCCCTCCCCCTCCCTGCCCTTTTACTCCTATTTCTACTCCTATTAGCACGCCCACGCCTAGATCTACTCCTATTTGCACGCCCACGCCTACGCCTCTTCAGACGAGGCCGAAGATGAAGAGCAAAAGAAGAAGAATGAAGCTAAAGAACAGGAGAAGAATGAAGAGAAAAGGACTAGCAGAAGATTGATAACAAAGAGAAGCAAAAGAAGACGGAAAACAGACACAAAAGAAACGAAAAATTGAGAGGCGGAAAACGGGAGGAAAACAGGAGGAAAACACTTAGTGCCGAAGGAGTAGTAAATGGAAATCAAATGGAGAAACATGCGGAAAGAGAAGAAAGAGGAGGGGGGTAGAGAGGGATAAAGACTTGGAATTAAATAAGTGGAAAGTGGGGGGAGGGAGGGAGGCGGGAAGGGAGGGAGTACAGAAGGAGGGGAAAAGGCGTCGAGTGGAAAGGCAAAAGCAATGCGCCTGCGGGGAGGCATTGGGTAGGGGGGCGGGGGGTGGGGTATGTGGTTGTGCGGGGGGGACCAAAATGCGCGACCATAAAATCCGACAGAAACACGACAAAACCGTCGACAAGTGGAGGACCCAGAGAGGACGCGCAGGACGCAGCAGCAGGCAGGATGTGGACGTGTCCAAAAACTTCCATTTTCGCCACACAACAGCGCCATCTACCCCCGCCTCCCACCCCCCTACTCGCCCGTCCCGTCCCGTCCCTTTTCGGTTCAAGCCACGCGTCTGCGTGTGTCGTCCTGCGTCCTTTGTCCTCTGTCCTGTGTGCAAAAGTTTCCGCTTGATTTTTATATGCTTGCCACTGCCGCAAACAGTTGCAGTGCACACACCCTGTAATGGACGGCCGCGGGGGGGGTATGATGTGTGCACCGTACAACAGGGCAGGGAAATCCTTGGCCCATTAAAGGGTATATATATTAGAGAGGAAATATTCAAATGGGGAATACATATTCTGCACACTCTTTGTCTTCTTTCTGCTGTTTCTTCACTTGGCCCTGCCTTTCGCTTGTTGTGCTTTCCCCACTCTTTCTTCACTCCTCTCCTCTTCCCTTCTCTTCTCTTCTTCTACCTATTCTTTTTCTGCCAAATCTCCTGCTCATTCTCTCTCTCCCTCTCTCACACACAGTCTTCCTCGTGCAGTGTGCACTCTCTGGAGCCATAGCGACTGTATTTCGGGTGTACATGTAGAGCTGCGGTCCTTGCTGCAGCTCTTCTCGTTTGGTTTCTACCTTTTGGGCTGAAACACAGAGCTTTAATTGTAGGCTTTGTTTTTGCCCTGAAATTCGTTTTCATTGCCTCCTCTTCTATTCTTCTGTTCTACTCTTCTTCTTTTCTCGTATTAATTTTCTTCATTTTGCTTTTCAGTTTTGGAACTTTTTCCTCTCTCTCAAATCCGATAACTCTTTCAATGGTTTTCCTTCTCTTCCTTCTCTTCCTTCCCTTTCTTCTCTGCTTTTCCTTCTACTCTTTCAATGGTTTTCCTTCTTTTCCTTCCCTTTCTTCTCTGCTTTTCCTTCTACTCTTTCACTGGTTTTCCTTCTCTTACTTCTCTCCTTTGGCCTTCTGTTCTTTCATTGGTTTTCCTTCCCTTCCTTCTCTCCTTTGGCCTTCTGCTCTTTCACTGGTTTGCCTTTTCCTTCTTTGCCTTTTCCCTCTCGTCTCCGCAATCGTCTGCGTTTCGACTTGCCATCTTCTGTTTTTGGCTAAACTTTAAATTATTTAAAATTCCCAGAACTGCACGCCCCCTTGCCCCCTTGCCCCTTCCACCGTTATTTTGGGTGTGGTGAAATACCCGAACGGAGGATTGAATGTGTGTTGAAATCAAAGCCAGAGACAGAGCCCGAGTTGAGTTAGTTTTTCCCAGGCGCGGGGGTAGAGGGGTAGGGCAAGGGGCGACACACACACGTGGGCGGCGTGGGTGGGAAGGGGGTGGGGGGCAACATTTTGAAGTCACTTTTTTGTAGCATATTTTGCAGCGCACAAACTTTTCGACGAAAACTTAAACCCCCCCCAAACACACACACACACACATGTGAGAGAGAGATAGCACTATGTCTGTGAATTTAATTTAATTTAATTAAAAGTAAAAGCTCTCTCCCCCTCCCGAAGCCAGATACGGCTGCAGAAAGGACTCTTTCCGCAGGACTAGAAAAATATTTTGTTTCCTTTTTGTTTATTTTTTTTGTCTATTTTATTCGAATTTAGATTTTAAACGTAAAAAAAACAAAACAAAAAACTTTTGACTAATTCCCTTTTCTTCTCTTTTTTCTCTTCTCTTCCTCTTTCTCTTTCTCTTTCTATCTGTGCTCTCGTATTTCTACTTTCCTGTTTGTTTGTTTCTTTCAGGTAAGGATATGAATGTTTTTTTGTATGTGTGTTACTTTTGATGGATATAGCAAAGCGATGTATCTGTCCTACGTGAGTATTATGAGTATACCAAAGCACCCAACCACCCACCCACAAAACCACCCAAGCAAAAGCAAATATCTACCCCCCGCAACCTACAACCAACCCCCCCACCTCTAGGGTGAAATCGGAGCACATCAAATCGTACGTAGAAGTAGTATCTTTTTCACAGAATTTAAGAGATCGCGGAGAGGGGATTTGTGGGGAGAGGGGAGGAAGGAAGGGGTGTCTCTTCCCCCCCATACCGACCGAGTATTGGGTAATCGTAAGGCCATGGCTTTGTAGGGAACTTTAAGAATCGATATCCGATATCGGTCAATCGGGAATTTGTAATTTCTTGTGGTTTTCCAATCTGTTCCCATCCAAAAGGGGACCTTTCTTGCAGATCGCAGAGAATCGATTTGGATTCAACAAAGAGGCAGGAAGGAGGGTAGGATGGGAGGGCAGGCAGGGAGGCAGGCAGCCAGGAGGACAGCCAGGCGGGGGGCTTAGTGGTGCACAGGAGGACCAGGAGGATGTGAGCTGCTCGGCGGCTGGGTTTTTTTGCATTTTTGGTAGCTGGAAAATGTTGTAACACCCACACAGACACACAGACACACAGACACACGCCCGGACACACCCACACATCAAATACACAGCGCGGCGGCGGCGGTTCCAACTGGAAAATGTCATCGGTTGACGTACAGCAGCATTTGCTCAGAGCCTTGTTGGTGTTGTTGTTGTTGTTTTGGTTTTTGAAACACTTCTCTAGGCCATGTCCGCCATTTTGTCAGAGCAAGGCACACCCTCACACGCCCACGCCCACAATCCACAGCCCACAGCCCACAATCCACAAGCAGGCAACCTCCTATTCCCCGTTTTGGGTGCCAGACCCGTTGCTAGCCAATAAGTTTGTGACTTCCGCCAAATAGCGCGAGACACGCATACAGTTAGAGCGCACGGATACAGACACAGATACAGATACAGTCACAGATACATACACATACACATACAGCGAAGTGTTTGGTGGGGGAAATGGAAAATGTGGCACCCTACAATCCATAGCAGTCCTGGCCATGATAGAAGGACCTCTTGAACAGCTTGTAGATTTATTAGTTTAGTGGAGAAATGTATAGAAAGATAGATGGGTACGTCGATAGATCGATAGACAGATAGATAGATACAAAGTTCGATAGTTAGATGGGGAGATAGAAGATAGAAGTACCCCTTGAACAGCTTGTAGATTCCTCAGTTTATTGTAAGAAAGATAGATAGGTAGATAAGTGGATAGACAGATGCATAGGTAGGTGGATAGATAGATAGATTGGTAGATAGATAGACGATAGAAGGGCCCCTTGAACAGCTTGTAGATTCAACAATTGATCGGAGATATGGTAAAACGATAGATGTGGATAGATAGACAGATAAGTAGATAGAAAGATAGATATAAAGACAGATAGATAGATGCATAGAGGGATAGAAGGATGGAGAGATGGGTACACAGATAGGTAGATAGATTAGTAGATGGGTAGATTGATAGAAACAGATAGATAGAAAGATAGATGAAAAGATAGATAGATATATAGACTCTACCTGTCTTTATATCGACTGATCTTCTCATCTATCTACCCATCTATTTTTTGATATTGAAAGATATAAAGACAGGTAGATCTGTTGATAGATAGGTAGATAGATAGATAGATAGATACAGGTGGACTTGTGATCATCGGGTTTTGATTGGAGAACCAATGGATAAGCTATCATATCTATGTTGTTGAGTATTCTATCGTTAAAGTTGGACTATCCTTTGAAAATTATAGCACACAGATAGGTATGTAAGTGGTTCTTGGTATCCTTTGAAAAGGGGCCAGTCCCAGGGATCTCCGATCTCTGAAAAGACCAAGAGTGAAAGTGGAAAGCAGGGACCAAAAGTTCCACCACAGACCAGAAGTTCCAATCAATTCCAAAACTATTCCACACTACTCTCTAAAAAAAAGAGCGAGCGAGCGAGAGAGAGGGAGGGAGAGAGAGCTTCCACTGTAAAATATGTGCAGATACGTGCATGCATTCTGTGTGGGTGTGTGGGTGTGGGTGTGGGTGTGGGTGCGGGGAAGTGCGGCTAGGGAATAGGTGCTGAAGGTGCTCGAGAGTCGTCCCCCAACCACCATCCACCGTGCAGCTTTCACTCCGCCATTTTGAAATTGATACACAGCCAAAAAGCAGGACAGGATGATGGAAGAGAATGAAGGACGAAGGTAGCGAAAGGAAGAGTAGAGGGAATGTGTACGTGTGTGTGTGTGTGTGTGGATGGTGCAGCAGGTGCACACGCACACGCATACACGCAGAATGCAATTGGCACGCACACACACACACACACACACACACACACCATTGGAAATCACGTGCTCTCTCGCTCACACGCAGCCACAGCCGCACGCAGAGCTCCCCCCCACACACACACACACACACACACACATTCGTAACAAACCTTCCATATTTCCAGTGAAAATTTGAAATATTTGCTTTGGAGACCTACCCCACCCCCTGCACGGTCCTTCTTTTCTCTTCCTTTTGACCCCTTCCTCTCTCCCCTGCTCTGCACTCCAGCACTCGGCTGTGCTGGTTCTGCTCTGCTCTGCTCTGCTCTGGTTTCAGACTCAGCTGATGCGCTGCTTTCTCTGCTGATGTTCTGCTGCTTTCATTCGTTAACTGTTGTTTCACTGCTTGCGCCTGGACACTGCTTGATTATTACCAAAACTGTGAACACCTCCCTGCTGCGCCCTGTGCCAGTGCCAGTGCTCTGGTCCTCGGCTTGGCCTCTGTTCGGGCGCTGCTTCCCCTCTGCCTTTGCCGCTGCTCAGTGCTTCCCACCTTTCCTCTGCTTTCAGCATCAGCCACTGCATCTGCCTCTGCCTCTACGCTGCGTTCCTATCTGCTCAATCTCTGCTTAGCGGGGCTACACCTCTGCCGAGACTCTGCCCAGCGCTGCCATTCCGCTGCCGAGACTCTGCCCAGCGCTGCCATTCCGCTGTCGAGACTCTGCTTTGCCTCTGTTCTCCGTTATTTCTGCCTGTGTGAGTGCCTCGGCCGCTGCGCTGCTTGCATTCTGCTTGAACGAAGCGCCTGCTCTTGCTGCTGTTGCTTCTGTTCTCCTGGTTGTTCTTGCGGGTGTTTCCTCTGCTTTGCTTTTGCACTGAACTGCACTGCAGTGCTAGTTGCTTCTGCCCTGCTTCTTTTACCGCTCTTGTACTGCTTGGGCAGTACCCTGCTTTACGGGCACTTTTCTGCTGCTGCTTGATACCCTTCTTTACGGGCACTTTTCTGCTGTTGCTCGTTGGTGGTGGGGGAGGGCTGGCGGGGGGGCGACTGCTTGCCAGTTGTTTAGTTAATTTTGATTCTGTGTAGAGTGGCGGCCTTTCTCCCCACCCCCCCCACACAGGAAAATGCGCGTGCGAGCGAGTCAACCATTTTGTGTCGGCATCCATCCTCTCCTTCCCCTGCCCCGTACCCGTATATCCCATCCGCTTCCACTAATCGTTAAATCCAAAGTGAGCTGCGTTTTGGGGCCGCACTTTGCACTCGGGAAAGTCCACCCCTGGGGTGGAAATAGGTGGAAAAGTCGAGAGACCTGAGAGCAGAAGAGAAGATTTGATATCGAATCTCGATGCCTCGGCATCAAGCATACGCCATGTGGCTTGAACTGCTTGCACCGCTTTTTGCAGATCTTTATTTTTCTTTGTACAGGCTCTGATATTTGATTCGTGGTTTTGTTTTCTTATATACCTCGTTTGTATTGTTATTATTTAAGTGCGCCATTGAGCATTCGAGTTCTCTCATTAATTGTCCATTGTCCGGGGAGAGCACAACAAAGCCAGATGGGGGAATATATGTGTACATACTATATACTCGTATGGGCCGGGGGTAGGGGCCGGGGTTGGGCTGGGATTGGGCTGGGGGTGGGGGTAGGCTCGCCATTTAAACAATAAACAGTCGCTTCGATTTGTTTATGTACTCGTGTGTCAATACTGTGGCGACTGTCGTCAACGGCTGATAAATATTTACCAGCTCCTTGATTGAAATTTAAATGCCAAATTATAGAGAAAAAAAACAAGGCGTAATATTTATAGCAATAGATATATTATATACATTTCTTTTGTCCTCAAAATATTGCACTTCTTAAAGGAACATTTAAGGGCAGAAAAGGAAAATCAAAATACTTAAGATTTAGACCAGTTCTAGAGGAAAAATTTGTCCCACTTGACCTCAGGAAAGTCTAAAATTTACGAATAGTTTACGGATAGAAAGATCCAAAGGATGGCAGTATGGGAGCAGATAAATATCCTTTAATTTTCCTGTTTCTTGGGTACTTTATTTCCCAGATCTATGCATCAAATGGACTCGTATTTTGTTGTTTAATTGTATAAGATTTTTCAACGTTTTTGTCTAGGCACAACGCCTGATTCTTCAATCTATTCTCTCCTCTTCTGTTGCCCCCTCTCCATCTGAGTTTTGGTTCTCTCATTGCATTGTTTGCTCCCAATTAAATCTTATCTAAACAATTTTAAGTACAAATTATTTCAATGGCAACCAAACAGAAATCACAAAGAGAGAAGGAAAGAAAAAAAAACAAAACAAAACGCAAGGGCGAGGGCAATGTGCTAAAGCCAAAAGCTATACAAAAAAAAAAACAAAAAAAACAGAAATGTATATAGAATCATATCTAGTATATATACTAGTTACATAAAACACAGACCATCGACACAAAGGCAAAGGTGGCGGCAACAACGACAACAAAAAGGTGAAAATAAATGAGAATCAAAATCAATAACTCAATAGGCAATGAAGGCAATAAGCAGAACCCAACAGAAAATAATGCAAAGCGAAGCAAAAATTGATCAATAAATACGAGTGCCATATATAGTTGCCTTGCCTTGCCTTTTCCCTTACCCTCTTTATGAGGTATGGTATAGATGGAACGATAGTTGGATTGGAGTTTGTCACCCAAAAGAGTCATTCTATACCCTGGTCCTGGGCCTGGGTCTGGTCTTAGTCGTGGTCCTAGTCCTGGCTCTGGTCCTAGTCGTGGTCCTGGTCGTGGTCCAGGGCCTGGTCCTGGTTCTGGGCCTGGTCCTAGTCGTGGTCCTAGTCGGGGTCCTGGGCCTGGTCCTAGTCGTGGTCCTGGGCCTGGTCCTAGTCCTAGTCGTGGTCCTAGTCGTGGACCTAGTCGTGGTCCTAGTCGTGGTCCTACTCGTGGTCCTAGTCGTGGTCCTAGTCGTGGTCCTAGTCGTGGTCCTAATCATGGTTGTGGTCCTGGCTCTGGCCCTGGCCCTCGCCCTCGTCCTCGTCCTGTTCCTGCTGTTCTTCTGCGATTCCTTCAATATCCTTCGATGTCATCGTTTATCGAAGCAAAACGATTAATCGGTTAACCATCGAACTGCTTGGGCAGTAAATCTGCCCTCCATAAGCGCTACAGTTGGGCAATAATCGATTGTAAAGGGATCTATAATATCCAGTCCTAAAGCAAAGGCTGACTTCGAATAAATCGTCAACGTTTTTGTCGAGGCACACGCCCGAAGGACCCTGCAAAATCTTGGCGCTCGAAATGGACTGGGGGACAGACAGCTCTCTGTTGAGCTTTCTCTCCCTCTCTCCCCCTCTCGTCTCCCCTGCCATTTCCTCTGCAGCTCTTATCTATACACACACACACACATAATGTGCTTATGCATATGTATGGCATGGAACATTATGTACAATCCATTTACGCTTGCCGTTGATAAGAAAGAAAGAACTTAACTCATAGACGACATTCCATTCCATAGAACACACAACTATTTATTCGCCTCTCCCCACCCCCCACCCCCAAAACCCCCCCCATCCACCCATCCACCCGACCACCCGACCAACTCTTGACAATCTATAAATAAACCAATTGCTGCCTGCATTTCTTATAGTATTTTTTCATTGCTTTATTTATTTTGTGTGTGTGTTTTTTTTCTCTGTATTATTATTAAAACCAAATTCCATTCGCTTTAGACAGCATCGCGGCATATCACGAAAATTCTCTCAAGTGGGGTGGAAGGAATGGGGGGGGGGGAGAGATCTCCCACAGATCGCCAAAGGGTATTACTTAGATATCAATAGAGGAATATCTGTACTGCATGTAGGGTCCAAAAGGCACTCAATAAATAGTTTAACATCCACATTTGACCAAAACAGCTGTTGTTGACATCTCCGATACGATTGGACGGGGTGTTAAATTTCACAACACTATCGATTATCGATTATAATACAGTTGTTGTCGGTTATATGAAGCGCCGAAAGCGCTAACCCAATTTTCCTTCTGTAAAGCAGCGGCTTCGACCTTCATTTACTGTGTGGATACCATCTAGAAAGCAGTGTGTGTTTTTCTGACAAGCGTTGATGCTTCGTTAAAGCGTTGATCCTTCTGGAAGGCAGTGGTTTCTTATCTAGAAAGCAGTGGATTTCAGCTGGAAAGCAGTGGATTCTGCTGGAAGGCAGTGGATTTCAGCTGGAAAACAGTGGATTGTTCAAGAAAGAAATTGATTCCTTTGAAAAGCGGATTATCCTCTTTGAGAGTAGTGTATTTTTAAGCAAAGCAGTGGGAAAGCAGGTCACGGGTGCCTTCTCCTTCTCGAAAGCAGTGGATTCCTGTAATAATCTGCTCAGGGAATCCAAAAAGAAAGCAGTTGATTCCTGTGGAAAGTGCCATAGGGAAAGCAGTGGCTTCTTCTAGCAAGCAAGCAGGTTATCCAACCCAAAAGCAGTGTTTTCTTACAGAAAACTAATGGATGCTTCTGGAAAGCAGTGTTTTCAAGCAGTAATATCCTGATACTTCCTTAAAAATCGCAATAATTCCATGGAATACGTGACACGTGTGTAATTTTATAACAAAATTTGAAAAAATGTGTATACAAATAATTTTTACCACCAGATGCGGTAATTTTTTGTCTGGCATACTTTTTGTTTTGGCTATTCCTTGATCTCTCTCTCTCTCTCTCTCTGTTTCTCTGCTTCTTTGCTTTGCTCTTTGTTTCTCTGTTTTGGCTTTTGTCTATATAAAACTTTGATAAACAGAAAACGCGGTTCGAAGACGTCGATTACCTCATATGACAGTCTTTCTTTTTTTTTTCTTCAACAGCAAGAAGAACAACAACAAAAACAAACATAATATCGAAATGTGCTGCCACGCCCCTTCCTGGCTAGGCGCCCACTCGAAAAAGTTTTATCAGTTGCTAAGCCCCCCCCCCCCCTCCCAGAACCCCCGAACTCCTCTCCGCCCCAAAAGCAGCAGCCGCCTCTCTCTCCCTCTCCCTCCCCCTCCCACTTCCTTCGCCTCTTGTGCCCCACATTCAACGTCTGTGCCCCTTCTGTTATCTTTCTGTGGCCGCACTGCTTCCGCGAAATTTGATTTTTATTCTAACAAACTATGTATTTTCCGCCGTGTTTATCGCTGGGCTCTTGCTTTCTCTTGCTTCTCTTTCTTCGGTTCTTTCTCTCTCTGCTCATCTTCGTCTTCTCTACCCGCTCTTCTGCTGTTTAGTGCCCCTCGTTCTCCTCTTCTTCTGCTGCTTTTCCCTTTTCTTTGCTTATTGCCACTCGTTCTGCTCTTTTTCCTTTTCTTTGCTTGTCTCCTTTCTTCGCTCCGTTCTTCTGCCTTCCTGATTCTCTGCCCTTTCTTCCTCGGCCCTTTCCTCTATTCTAGATTGGTTTCTAGATTTCTTTCATATCTTTTATTCATTCTCTCTTGTGCTTTCTCCTCTGTCTCCGTCAATCTCTTGTCCCTCTTTCATTCTACGTATTCTCTTGTTTAGTCGCTTGCGATCCTTCTTGTCCACATTGTTCCTGGTCGCCTCTCTCTCTCTTTTGGTCGCCTTTTCCTAGCCCGCATTCTTCGCTCCTTTTTCCTTCTCCTTTGCTGGCGCTTCCTTCCTCCATTCTACCGTTTCCCGGTCCACCAACTCCTATTCTACCTTTCTTATTCCTCTTATTCCTTCGTCTCCCCTTTTTTCTTCTACATCGCCTGCTTTTGCTTCTCCTGGCATATCCTTCGTTCCTCACAATTCTTTAGCTTTTACTTTTGTAAATTTCCCCTGCCATCCCCCCCTCCCCCCACACCCTCTGGCTCACTCTTTCTCTCTCCCTCCCCGTGCATATGTGACCAAGTCCATGTCCATGGCTCTCTGTGTGTGTTGTGTGTTTGTGCCTTTTATTCTGTGTTTGAATGTGTGTGCTGGCACTGCTTCGCCACTGCTTCTTCTTCGGCCTCTGCTGCTGCTTTGCGCGGCGCTTTAGCTCTGCCTCTGTCTCCGCCTCTGCCCGTGTCTCTGCCCGTGTCGCTGCCTCTCCCTCTCCCTCTGCTGTGGTGTGTGCTTTGCTGTTTGCTGTTCCCTCTGCCTGGCCTGGCCTGGCCTGGCCTCTGCTTTGCGCTTACTCACAATCAAATCTCACGCCGCATTTTTAGTCTCAATAATAACTGAAACGAAAAACACGCGCAGCCAAAACGAAGCGCAAACCAAATAAAATACAACAACAACAACAAAAACGCCATCGTAAAACGTCAGTTTGCCTTATATATTTTTTTGTGTTATTTCTTTCGTTTCCTTTTTGGTTTTTGTTTTTTTTTTTTTGCTCTCTCTGCGGGTGTACATGTGTGTGTGTGTATGTTCTCATTGTTTTTGCTCAAATAGTAAATTAAACTGTTTTCAAATTGTACCCGTCTCAGAGAGAGAGAGAGAGAGGCAAAGCCAGAGAGCGAACGCCAGAGAGCAATGGAGCGAGTGTGATTTTTTTTTAGTTTTGTTGCCTTTGTTGCTTTTTGGGTCCCACTCACTCGCTGCGTTTTGTGTTGTCGTGGGTCGTCGTCGTCGTTTGCCCGTCGCCCGTCGTTCGTCGTGGGTCGGGTCGGTCGTCGCGTCGCCGCGTCGTCAGTGAGTGAGTGGGTCGTGTGCCAAAAGTGTATGAATTGCAGGGTGAGGCATTCCGCAGAGGGTATAGTGCCTCACCTTGTTTCAAATACACTTTGGATCATGCTCCTCTCTCTCTCTCTCTCACTCTGGCTTTTTGGCTTAGACTGGCTGTTGTTAGTGCAACATAATTAGACGCTGTCTCGCTTCTCCCACCTCCTTCGCCACTCGCTTGGATACTCCCCCCCTCCCCCTCCCTCTTGTCTTTCACCTTGCTCACCCGATGCCTACCGACCGACCGACCGACACGACCCGACCCGATCTACCCTCCCTCTCGCTCGACCACATTCTCGCTCTCTTCTTTGCATGCGTAACTTTTGTGCACTGCAGTCGGCGGCGGGACCGGGACTCTCTGTTTTTTCGCCATTGTGTTTTGTTTTAATATTCGCGGTATGTTAATTTGTTGTTTCGCTTACGTTCTCGATGCTTTTGTGCGCTCACTCGTCGTTATCGCCGCCCCAGTCCCAGTCTCAGACCCTCTGCCTCTGCCTCTACCCTCCGCCTTCGGCCAACGGCCATCGCTGCCGCCGTCGCCGCCGCCGCCGACGCGTTCGTTATCAGAAAAGCAACAGAAAAGAAACGAAACGAAATGAAAAGAAAAACAACAAAAAGCAACGGCAAAAACAAAAGGCCAACGACAAACAAAGACAAACCGATAAACGTTGAACGTCGAACGTCAAACGTCGTCGTCGTTGTCGTTGGATGTCGCATATTTTAGGCATTTGTTTCTGTTTTTGCTCTCTATCGTTTCTTTCGATCCAACACCTCCCCCCCCCCCCTCCGCCCCCTCTCTGCCGCTCCTCGGCTCGTGTCTGGTGCAAAAATTCGATTTAATTAAATCATTTTTATTATTATTTTGTGATGGCAACTAATTTTTAATTCAAATGGAATGCAAAATACGAAATTCAATTCAAAGAACTTGTCATTTGGTGCATTAAACCCTGGGAATGCGAAACGTATGCATATCTAGCGATTCCTTTTGCGAATTGTGTGGCAACTCCAGTTCAATCTTTTTGCAACACTGCACTGCATCGATTAAGTGCACAAAATGTGCCCGATAAATCTGTCAAAGAGCAGGTGGGAAAAATGTAATGAAAGCTTCTCATTCGATGGAATCTGGGAAGGCGATCTCTTTGATTCTCTAAAAATTATAGCTAATATTTTCATTAACAGTGGAATAAGGGGGGGATCTGATGTGGATTGTATTGGATTGTATTTTGGCATATATTTTGTGAATGAAAATAAATGAAAATTGTCTTTAAAGTGGGGTGGCTTGATCCGATCGAATAGATGATGGAAATTTTTGACTATTTGGCTTTCCCGATGACCTACTTGATTGAAGCAGATATCTATGGTTATTCTGTGGGATTTGTTGCTAGTATTTAACATCTTCAATAGTATTCGATTTTCGATTTTTGTTGTTGTTTTTTCTTCCGTTCTTGCGGTTTGTTTGCTGTTTCATGCTTTTGCCTTGCCCCTCTTCTCTTCTCTTCTCTTCTGTCTTCTCCTTTACTTTTGTTTCTCTATTTTGCTCTTTCTGTGGCTGTTGTTTTTTTGTGCCGATTGCTTTTGCTATTTTGTGTGTGTGTGTTTGGTTTTTTTTTTTTTCTGTCGAGGCGATGGCGACAACAGCTAAACAATTTACAATTATATATATGTACATACTTATATATGTATTTGTGTGTGTGTGTGTGTGTATTTGTTGATTGAGTCAACTTGACGACGGACTACGACACAGCGCGAGAGACAGCTCTATAGAGGCGGCCCCCTTCCACCCCCCCTCCACCAAATCATACACGCGCGCCGCCCAAAAACGAAATAACAAAAAAAAACAACAACTTTGTTTTTATACTCTGAATCTCTTTATTTGCCTTTGGCCCCCCCCCTCCCCCAACCCCCTGCCCCCTTCCCCCTGCCCAACCTGTGTGCGAGTTTTGGCTGTTATGCTGCGATTACGTCAGCTGACATTCGGGAAAGCATATGTACCAAAAAAAAAAAAAACAAATATCAAAAAACAAAAATTAAATCTAACCAAAATACATGCTAAAAAAAAAAAAGAGTGTCTGTCTGTGCATGTGTGTGTGTGTGTGTGTGTGTGTAGAAGTCCACCTAATCATTCGGTTATTTTTTATTTTATTTTTTTTTTTTGTGTCTCTGTGCGGCTCTCGGCTTTCGGGTGAAAGTTGCACAAATCAAATGGAAAAATCAACGCAAAGCGCAAACAGCAGATAGCCAGAAAAAAAAAAACCAAATAAAAGTGCAATACGAAAAACAAAAAAAAAAAAAAAATCTCCCAACTAAAATCTGAAGAGGAAAAAGAGGCCACAAAGCGAGAGAGAAAGAGAAACAGATACAATACAGAGACAGAAAGGGAGAGAAAGAGAGAGAGAGAGAGAAAAAACAACTCTACTCAAACGAGTGAAAATTTGTGTTTCGAGTTAATTGATTTTGTATTTTGTTGCTGTTTGAAAATTGAAAATATGCAAAAGTGAGTATAGAGCGAGAAGCTCCCTCTGTGCAATCCATATATAGATATACATACATATACAACACATATCCCGCACATATCATCATCACGTCATTCATCCGTACAATCCGTACGGCTGCCACCACACCACGGGTACGGTACACCATGAGTGCCATCCCAATCCCAAACCCAATCCCAGTCCCCCAACCATCGACTGGTGCGACTTCTGCCCCCCGAGAGTATATATATTGGCACGTAATTTTATTTTCGTCTTGAATTTCATTCCGTTTCATTTCGCTTAATTGATTTGCTTCATTTGCATACATACATGTGTCCAAAAGTGGAATTTATGCAGCTTTTTGGTGGGCTCTGGTCTCTGGTCTCTGGTCTCTGGCCTTGAGGCCATCTTACATTGCCACCGCCTTGGAAACGCATCCCAGCATCAGCCATCGATTCCGCTCTGCACTCCACTCCACTCCACGCCGAACGCGTGAACGGGAGCTTTTACGCGTGACAGGGGGAAGCCGAGGGGGGAATAAATGCACTAGCTGTTCTTAGCTGACTCTGCCATGCCTTGTTTTCGCGGCATTTCTGATGCAGTTTAGTGTATAGCCCTCCCAAAGGCATCGGTGCTGTCACTCCTCTGATGCATGGGGCAGTGTATAGACCGACCTCCCAAAGCCATAATCTAGTTGCAGTTGCGGCTCGAAGCCTTATATTGGGATACGCGGGTAAATGTCTCCACTCCGAAATGGTGTCTACTCTTTTTCTGTGTCCTGGCCCTTGTCTGTCTCTCCCTCTCTCTCTCTTTCTCGCATACACATAATAATGACCATTTTTGGGCCAGCACGTACATATGTACCTTCCCTTCTGCCCCTCCCCTCACTCTAGCAGCAGCAGCTATAATTAAACAACACTCGAACAAATTAATACGAGGCCAGCGGGTTTTATTGTATATTTTTTCGATTACTTTTTTTTCGTTGTTGTTTTTTGTTGATATTTCGCTGTTCATAATACAGTGTATCAATAGGGTTTTCGAACAGCGGGCAGGCTGTTTATTTGAATGAAATCTACAATAATTTTATTCCTAAACAACACCCCCTTTGAATATGTTTTATTTGCTTAAATATTTGTGCACCAACACCTATTAAATAATTCATGTCTGAAGACATAGTTAATGCACTGTGTGTGTGTGTAAAACAAAGAAGAACTGTTAACATTTTGCTATTTATTGCGGGAGGTGGGGGGGATCCACCGCTGTTCTATTCAAATGCTTTCACCGCTGTCACTGTAACTGCTTCTGATGTGGCTGTAAATGCTGCTTCGCTGCCGCCGCTACTGGGCGCCTATTAACAGCAGTGAAAATCGCAGCCAGCGGCTCTGTCGCGCAACAACAAAAAATGTGCAAGCTTTCTAATGCAGTCAGCATAAGCAGCGGCAGAAGCACAGCACAGGCACGGCACCAAAGTAGTCAGCAGAGGAGGCATCAGATCAGTCCGAGCAGCCACCAGCCAGTCATCAAAGCAGCGGTACAAGCAGAGGGACAGTAGCAGCAGCAGCAGCAGCAGCAGCGTCAGCAGCAGCGGCAGCGTCAGTGCAGTGCAGTGTGGCGGCCTTGCCAACAAGAACAAATGAGAAACATCAAGAAGACAGTGGCAGAGGCAGCGTCAGTGACAGCAGCAGCAGCAGCAGCAGAGTCATTGACAGCGGGAGGGGCAGAGAGGCATTCTAGTGGAGACAGTGGCGGGTGTCGTTTCGCGGTGTCGGCGGCGGAGGCTAAACACAAAAGTTTACTCGGTTAACACACACACACGAACAGAGGGAAAAAAAATACATACATATATATGTATTGCATATAAACGTACAAAAGTAGAGACGACGGGGTCGCGCGTACATCGACAAAAGCAGCAGCAGCCGCAGCCGCAGCAGCAGCAGCGACAGCGGCTTCGTGTTTTGTTGTTGTTTTTTTTGTTGCTGTTGTGTGTGTTGTAGATTTTTCGCCAATTTTACCTTGTCGCCGCTCTCTATCACGAAACAGTGTCGAACTTAAAGAGCGAGCAACGTGACGTGTCGTTGTTGTGTGTCGCTCGACGTCGGACAATTTTTCGCCAACTTCCTACTAAAATACAAAAAATCGAAAAAGCAGCAAAAGCAAGAGCCAAATAAGCAGCAGAAGCAAGTGCTAAAGTAGCCGCAAAGTCAAAGCCAAAAGCAAGTGCAAAAGCAAAGGCAAACGCAAAGGCAGCAGCAAAGACAAGTTTTTTTTTTCTCTGTTCATGTGCATGTGTTTCTGTGTGTGTGTGTGTGTGCCAAAACGTGCAAAAGTAAAGTGTGCAAAAATACAGCGAAAATACTAAACAAAAAGCAGACGGCACAAAATAACCAAAGTGCCAGAGAGAGAGAGGAGAGCGAGGGAGCGCCAGAGAGCGACATCGAACGAACGTGCTCTCTCTCGCTGCTGCTTGCGTGCGAGACGGAGAGCGAAGCAAACACCACACGGAATACAATACTCTCTCTCTCTCTCTCCCTCTCTATCAAACCCGAACGGGCAGCTGATTTTTGCCGGCAACTGTGTCAGCTGTTCCTCACTCTCTCGCTCTCCCCCTCCCGCTGCCCAAGGCAGGCTCTATATCTACGCTTGGTTAGGAGAGGGTGCAGTAGTGCGGAGGCATAATGGACAGGTTTTTGCTGTTATGCCGCTCTTGAAACGCATCTATGGAGCGATTATCGCTCTAACTCTGGCATTCCACGAACAAGAAGAAGACTAATAGAAGAACCGCAATACGAAAAAGGAGTCGCAAGAAGAAGCATAGATATAAAACCAGCATCATCACCATGTTGGCCTCTGCCACAACCACAACGCCCTCGGCAACTGCCGCAGCGAACGCAACGGCAACAGCAGCAGCAGCCGCTGCCGCCGCACGTAAACGCAGTCGCAGCGCCAGCAATGGCAGCAAACGCAACACAGGCGGCGGTCGCAAATTAACAAAGAGCGTGAGTGTTTGTCTTTTGGTTTTTTTTTTTTTGTTTTTTCTTCCACTCTCTTTATTTGTTTGGCTCCTCTCTTGTGCTTCCTCTTCCATCTCTCTCTCTCTGTGTGGCCCTGTCCGCTCTCTTACTCTCTGTTTACATTGCGCGCGCCTGCACGTGCTGTGGCGCTGCCGCCGTCGCGCCGTTCTGCTGATTGCTGGCGACGTTGGCATCGGTTTCTGTGCGCCCATCATTCGTTGCTCTTAACAGCACACAAATTGGGGCACAATTTCTGTTAACCCATTACAAGCGGCGCGACTCTGTCCGTGGGCTGTTGATTAACCCTCAACTAAAGACCAAAGAGAAATCGTAATTCCTTTGGAATAATTTTTATATTTGAATGCAAAAAAAAAAATAGTCTACATTTTCAACAGCAGCAGCAAACCAAACCAGTGGAAAAGCAGCGCAGCCGTAGTTGTGGATAAGCAGCAGTAGCGCCGCAGCAATGAACCGTTTAGTTTTGGTTGCGTTCATTCATTTACACCCCACACCCCACCCCTCTTCCACTAAGCCAACTCGTGCGACCGACCATTCGGCTCGCTCTTCGGGCTCGTCTGTCGTCGTTGTCGGAAGGGGGCTAAAAATAAAACGGTATGTGTGTGTGTGTGTATGAGCGCTTTTTTTTTTTGTGGGCAAAAGGCAATGAAAACGAAAATTTGCGTGACGTCTCTCGACCTTGACTCATCGACGTGAACTTAAACCATGGTAGAATTATTCAGAAGGTATGACCATACCGTTGTCGTTTTTGGTGGCCTAAGTGGATTTTCCACCCTTCTCTCTGTATATGTTGTACATGTGAACGCATGGTATGCCTCTATTAGGTGGGGAGAACTGGGCAAACATCCCATCGCAGGGGCAAGTAATTGCATAATGTCCTATCAGGGACCGTACCTTGAATAATTCTACCATGTGTTAAACGGCTACGACAGCACACGAATACGAATACGAAGACGAATACGAATACGAATATTTTGTGTGTGAGCTGTGAGCTGTGCGGTGTTGCCAGATGGGGTATGATACCGAGGCTCGATGCTCGGTTGGGGTTTGGTGTCTTGGTTCGATGGCTGTTTGAAGTCAACGTCTTTAGGGGATAACCAGTTTTTACCCACACACACACACACACATATGCAGGCGGTTGCAGATGCAAAATTGCAAGTGTGTATTGATGTGTTATCAACAAATTTTGGCAAAAACAAAAAAAAGGAAAGAAACAGGTTCGCTTTCAGCACTAGCAGCCCCCACCGCCTAGCCCTCCGAGAAAGAGAGAGAGAGAGCGAAAAACTGCAACCAACGGTTTTTTTCCTGCATCATTGGAATGCATCTCTCTCCCTCACCCGCTCTTTTGGTAGCACTTGCAATAAGAAATGCATGCGTAATGCCACACCCTCGCACAACCCTCACCCTACTCCTCCGTTATACACCAGCTCCCCCCTCACTCTTTTGAAGCATCATATGCCATGGGCGCTCTTTCGTTTCTCTTTTTCGCATGCTCTGGCATTCTCCCATCTCCATCTCCCCTTTTTTTTCGCTCTCACCCACTCGAAAGGCTGCTGCAACATAATCATCATTATAGATTTATCTCATTCACGCGCACGTGAGACGCGGAGACGTCGAAGCGAAGCGAAGCAAGAGCCAGGCAGGGCCCAAAATTAAGTCGTCGTCGTCGTCGCTTGTCGCACTTCTCTGCTGCTCTGCTGCCCCGCTGCCCCTCTTCCTAGCTTTGTCCTATCCCACACTCATTTTTTTTTTTCTTTTTTTCTCCGGCCTGCTCTCCGATTCCCCCACTCAGTCTCTTTTATACACTGCTGGCTGTGCTCCCATTCACCCCCCCTCTGTCTCTCTCTAGGCTGTTGTCCACCGCCCTCCCTCTTCATTCCATCTGCGGCTTGTTATACCCTTTGCCAAAGAGAAGGTATTTTAATTTCAAACAGATGTTTGCAACGCAGAAACAGAAGCATTCTGAGACGCGAAAAATCGTATCCAATACTGAGTGGCGTGGAGTGGAGTGGAGGGGGGGCCTGTTACCTGTTTACGGAGTGGCGCTAGTGGCGTCGCACCTCCTCCCTTTGGTCTGTTTATTGGGTATCGATTACCAAAAATAAACAATAAACATTCGACTTTGGTTGAAGTTTTTGCCAGTGCGTTTGTTTGGTCTAGCTTTTAAAATAAACAGCTGCTCAGGATCTTCGAGAATTTCATAGCCATGTGGAAAGAAGATCATAAGAGAAAGTCCTGCAAGGCGGTCTGAAATTTAATTTAAGGTATTTAATATAATTGGGCAGAAGAAAACTATTTTGGGAGGGTGTACGAATAATTGTTGGGTTGAGTGTGTTGATACTGCTTCTACTTTTTTTTCCCCATTTAAAATGGAATTCCTTTTGATTTCTTGTTGTTTGTGCACTGCTGCTGCTGCCTGGCTGGCTGGCTGGCCCCGCTGTCAGCGTCAGCGTCAGCTTCAGCGCCGATGCTCGCGAATTGACAAAGACGCCGGCTGGCTTCGCCTGGCCTGGGCCTTGTTGGCAGCTCTGCCAGCACGCAGCTGCTGCTGCTTGTTGGAAGTTGGACAGAGGAAGAAGGAGAATCGGCCGCAGCCGCAGTGACGCGACGCCATGCGACGCAGCGCAGCGGGAAGGCAGCAACTACAAATACGAATAGTTGTTGTAGTTTGCTTTCGCTGTTGTTTTTGGTTGGGCGCGCGCGCGGAAGTCGCAGCGAAAATATTTATCAAAAGCGTCAGAGCAACAAGAAGAAGAAGAAGAAGCAGCAGCAGCAGGAGGAGAGAAAGAGCGAAACGGCAAGAAGAAGAAGAAACACCAGTGGTAGTGTCAGAAGAGCGAAACGAAACGAAACGAAACGAAGCTACGGCAGCGTTTGTCAATCGGATTAATTTTTATTGTACTTTTCTTTAGGCGGCTGCCTGGGTTTTTTCTTTTTTTGCAAATGAGCGAAAAGTGCTCGTGTACGTACTCTTGCTTGCCATCGGCTCGCTTCGGCTTCGGCCCGCTCTCTCACACTCGCTCATTCGTTCGTTTGTTGCCTAACAACAAAACTGCTCTTTTGCTCTCTCTCTCTCTCTCTCCCGCTGGGTTTGTTTGCGAGATTGCTCTCCCTGCTGTTGTTGGACTCTCTCTACGAAAGTGCTCTCCCGTTGGTTTCTTATTTTGTGACACAAAGAGCTCGATAGAGCAAAATAAGAAGCTCGAAGAGCGGGAATGCGAATGCAATACTTTACATACAAACACCTCTCGCTCCCTCTTTGCAGTTGTCGTATATCACTCTGGCAAATAGCAAAAAAAAAAAATACAAAAAAAAAATTACTCCCGAGACTCACGTCGAGACATCATCCGTCGTCGTCGTCGTCGCCATCGTCATCGTCATCGTTCCGTTCCGTTCCGTTGTATATTTTGTTTCCCCGTCTGTTCCCCGTTTGCCACTCGGGCTGTCTGTTTGTGTGTGTATGTGTGCGCCGCATTTTATTGCTCTCGCTCTTTTGTGTTGTTCGTTCCCTTTTCACCTTCTTTCCATCGGCTTGCCCGTGCCGTGGCGCGCCGCTCTGTCCACTGTGTCTCTGTCTCTGTCGTCACCGTCCCCCCGACTGTGCTACAAATACGCGTATAACAATTTCTGTGGTGTGTGGTGCAAAAATAAAGAAAAAGTGAAACAAATGAAAATTATACACAACTCGCGGAGCTCCCTGGCGCGCATAGATTTATATGTGAATAAAACATAAACTAAATGAGCGGCGTTCCATATAGTCGTCGTTGTGGTGGGGCGTGGGGAATCGGCATCGGCAGCGGAATCGGAATCGGAATCGAGAGAGAGTGCGAAGAAAAGAAAAAAAAGAGTGCATAAAGAAACAGCAACGAGTGTAGCAGAAGAAGAAGATGAAACGGCAATAAATGTGATCAAATTGTAATAGAATGTGAAAATACAAATACAAATACACACACACATACGCACTCATACAACCCATACACACACACACAGGGCCACGTATGTGTGTGCAGAATAATATGCGGCGCTTAAAAAAGGTGAACGGCATTTTGTGGTTGTCTCTAAAAACAAAAAGCAAAAAGAAAAAAGGCAAAATCCAACGAAAAAAAACTACAGAAACAAAAATAAAAAGAGTGAAAAAGGGAGAGAGAGAGAGAGAGAGAGGGAGTGTGTGTGTGTGTGTGCGAGAGAGTTTAAAAAGAGAGAAAAAACAAATGTGTTTAAACAAATGCAAAAAGCAGTGGAAAAAAGCAAAACATTGTGAAGATTAAATTGTGAATTTAATTAAATGAAAACATTCTTTTTTTGCTGTGCTTGGTAGCCATTTTCTCATTTTTCTCGACTTAAGTTTTTCCACACGTCTAATTTTCGGTTTTCGTTTCATGGGATTTTGTGTGTGTGCGAGTGTGTGTGTGAGTGTGTGGTTTTCATTGTCTTTGCGCCTTTGCTTTTTGATAAAACATTACACGGGCGCACACGAAAACACACACACACACATCCATAGACGGGCACACTGACACTCGGACTCGGGCCATCATCCATTGCATTGCGGTCTCTCTCGCTCTCTCGCATGCCGCCTCACAAAAACATTCGCTCTCTCCATCTCTCTCTCTCTCTCTGTCTCTCATTCGCTTATTTTGCACATTTTCCTTTTGGGCTGCTGCTGCTGCTGCTGCTGGGGGTTGCCACCCTGTTGGGGATTCAGTGTGCGGTGGCAGCGCTCTCTCTCCGCGAACCAGCAGATCAAAACAAAAGCCCGCAGCAGCCCGACTGGTGGGCAGTGTTGCAAAGCGCAGTGTTGGGTGGCAGAGTGCGAGTTTGGATCTCTCCATCATCATCATCTCTCCCCTCTCTATCGATAGGCACAAAGAAAATGAAAGATTTCGATCGATTGTGCAAATTATTTGTACTATAATTAAGTGGTTTTTTTTTATTGTATTTATTGTAATATCGTTGTTGTTGTCGTTTATTGTGTTTGCCTTTCGGAATGTGTAATGTAATGCAATGCTCTTTAATCTCTTGCAGATGTCCGCTGGCGCGCAATTGCAGATGGCCCCACAGAACACTTCGACCCTAAGCCACCATCATCCCAACCAGCAGCCGCAGCAGCAGCCCCAACAGCAGCTGCAGCAGCAGCAGCAGCAGGCCCCACAGCAACAGCAACAGCAGGCTCCTCCCCAGCAACAGCAGCAGCAGCACTTTGCCAATCATCACAGCTCGCAACAGCAACAGCAGACGCAACAGGAGCAACAGAATCCCCAGCAGCAGCAGCAGCAGCAACAGCAGCAGATCCTGTCGCAGCCACACCTACAGATCCTGCAGAAGCATCAGCATCAACTGCTGCCCCCACACCAGCTGCACCAGCAGCAACAGCAACAACAGCAGCAGCAGCAGCATTTCCACCAGCAATCGTTGAGCCTGCACCAGCAACACCAGCAGCAACATCAGGTGGCAGCGGCAGCAGCGGCTGGGGGCAGCAGCAATCCCGACTCGAATATGAGCACTGGCTCCTCGCACAGCGAGAAGGATGTCAACGATATTCTGGCCGGAGGAGCAGGAGCCGCAGCAGCGGCAGCAGCAGCGGCGGCGGCGGCGGCGGCGGGCATCGGTATGTCGGTGCCGCAGTGCCCCAGTTTTCCACCGACCCTAGGGATGCAGCACTCGAACAACGGTGGCGTTGGTGGCGTTGGCGGCGTTGGTGGAGCCAATGACATGTACATAACGACGGCGACGGCGACCACCACGCCGGTGAAGCCGCGCACGCCAGCCGAGCGGAAGCGCAAACGGAAGATGCCGCACAATGCGGAGGATGCGAGTGGTGCGGGCGGCGGCGGTGGTTCGGGCGGAGCCGTGAACAACAGCAGCGGGCTGGGGGGAGGCCTGAAGGGCAAGTCCCTGCCCTTTCGTGATATGCCCAAGGTGACCATGAGCCTCGGTCTCGGCGAGCGCCTCAGTGGGACGGGCGTTTCGGGCGGCGCCGGAGGCGTCTCCAGTGGAGCCGGCGTCGGCGGTGGCAGCTCCAGCTCTGGCACAGGAGCGGGCGGCAAGAGTGCGCGCCTCATGCTCACCGGCAACGACAACAAGAAGATCAACGACTACTTCAACAAACAGCAGTCGGGCGTTGGAGTGGGCGTAGGAGTGGGCGTGGGCGTTGGCGTCGGAGTCGGAGGAGTGGGCGTTGGAGCGGGCGGCAACTCGGCGACCCTACGCGGCACCCACACCGGCAGCAAGTCACCCTCATCCGCCCAGCAGCAGCAGCAACAGCAGACCACCCAACAGCAACAGCCGACGGTGTCCGTTGCCTCGGGAGGAGTGCCCGCCTCCAGTGTCCAGGTGCAGGTGCAGACCAGCCAGGTGCAAACGAGCAGCGCATACTCCCTGTATCCCGCTAGTCCACAGACGCAGGTGGCGCCCAGCCAAGTGCAGCAGCAGCAGCAGCAGACCGGAGCGGACTTCCACTACGTCAACTCCGGCAAGCAGCAGCAACAGCAGCAGCAACGCCAGCAGCAGCAGCAGCCACAGACTTCCAATCAAATGGTTCCTTCGCACGTGGTCGTCGGCCTGGGGCATGCCCTCAGTCTGGCCTCCATCCAGCCGCCCCTCATCCAGACGCAGTCGCAGTCGGCCCAAACCCAACAGCAACAGCAGCAGCAGCAGCAGCTCGGGCCGCCCGCCACATCGACGGCCAGCGGGCCCGGCGGAGTGGCCGTTGTGGCCTCACATCCCCACCAGCTCAGCTCTCTGGGCGTCGGCGGTATGGGCGTGGGCGTTAGTGTGGGCGTGGGTCCGCCCTTGCCGCCGCCGATGCCCGCCACAATCACGTACAGCAAGGCAACGCAGACGGAGGTGTCGCTGCACGAGCTGCAGGAGCGGGAGGCGGAGCACGAGACCGGGAAGGTGAAGCTGGACGAGATGACAAGACTGTCGGACGAGCAGAAGTGCCAGATACTGGGTAACCAGAAGACGATCGACCAGCACAAGTCGCACATTGCCAAGTGCATCGATGTCGTGAAGAAGCTGCTGAAGGAGAAGAGCAGCATCGAGAAGAAGGAGGCGCGCCAGAAGTGCATGCAGAATCGCCTGCGGCTGGGACAGTTTGTTACACAGCGTGTGGGTGCCACATTCCAGGTGAGTATCCCCCCCCACCCGCGTCTACTGATCTCTTCTTCAGTTTCTAATGCCCTCTCTCTCTTCCTCTTCCTTCTTTTCTTCCTGCAGGAGAACTGGACGGACGGTTATGCGTTCCAGGAGCTGAGCCGACGGCAGGAGGAGATCACCGCCGAACGCGAGGAGATCGACCGCCAGAAGAAGCAGCTGATGAAGAAGCGTCCGGCGGAGTCCGGACGCAAGCGGAACAACCAGAACAGCAACCAGAACAACCAGCAGCAGCAGAATTCCAATTCCAATGATTCCTCCCAGCTCACGGGCGGCGGTGGCCCCGGCGGCAGTGATCGCCTCGGTGGCGGTGGCGGTGCCGCTGGCAGCGTTGACAGCGGAATGGGTGGCCAAAATTCGGGCGCTCTCGGTGGCTCCGGTGCCGGTGGTGTCGGCGGTGGCGGCGGCGGAGGTGGCGGCGGCAGCGGACGCGGCCTCTCGCGCTCCAATTCGACGCAGGCCAACCAGGCGCAGCTCCTGCACAACGGCGGCGGCGGGTCTGGTGGCAATGTCGGCGGCAATAGCGGCGTGGGTGATCGCCTCTCGGACCGCGGCGGCGGAGGCGGCCTTGGGGGCAACGACAGCGGCAGCTGTTCCGATTCGGGGACGTTCCTCAAGCCCGATCCCGTCTCGGGGGCCTACACAGCGCAGGAGTACTACGAATACGATGAGATCCTCAAGCTGCGACAGAACGCCCTCAAAAAGGAGGACGCCGATCTGCAGCTGGAGATGGAGAAGCTCGAGCGGGAGCGTAACCTTCACATACGTGAACTCAAGCGGATTCTCAACGAGGATCAGGTAACTCGGGTTGTTCCTTCTCTCTCTTTCTTTGGCTCCTATCTGGTTCCTGTCTAACGAGTCTCTTCGCTGTTTCTCCTGCAGTCCCGCTTCAACAATCATCCCGTGCTGAACGATCGATATCTGCTGTTGATGCTGCTGGGCAAGGGCGGCTTCTCCGAGGTGCACAAGGCCTTCGACCTCAAGGAGCAACGCTATGTCGCATGTAAGGTGCACCAATTAAACAAGGATTGGAAGGAGGATAAGAAAGCTAATTATATCAAGTGAGTAGTGAGAGAGTGAGTGGCAAGGCAAGGCCTCACGCGCGAGAGAGCCAAGCAGAAGAGACCGAGAAGAGCACAGAGCACAGAGCAGGGCAGGAGTATAGCAATAGGAGAAAAGAAGAGCAGTATAGATACGTAGATACGAGTAGATTCAGCAGGCCAGACTCCGATCAGACGAGGGCTCCTCCTGCAATGCTTTCGGCCGCCCCCGAAGCTGCGGGCGATAAGGAGGAGACCTTCTGTCCAGCATCGATTCATTGTGTATGTCCGTTCTAGAAGGAAAGCAAACTTTATCAAAGGGCATCCATCGATGGGACTCGAGTAACGGCCAAAAATTGTGGAGAACGGTGGAATATTGGGCTGCTTTTCGGGGATAGTTCAAAAGCAAGATCATCCAGACTGGCACAAGGACGGACGAAGGACTCTTGATAAATCTGCATTAGAGGATTTTTGAAGGATTAGATGCAAAACCCATGTCCCCAACCACCTCGCCACACCTCCAGGAGGCCCACTGTTGCCCCCCGACGAAAGCGCCGTAGATGTTTATGGGGGACTCCCCGTTTTGGGAGACTGCTTTGGAGGGTACTTTCCGGTTTCCGATAGTTTCAGAGTCTGCGGGAAGGATTTGATTTGCTGTGAAACATAAGCATAAGAAGTTCCCATAAGTGAAAGGGGAACAGAATTAGAAGAATTCATTTTTTGGGGGGACACGGGAGTATACCATTTACAGGCTATATCTGTGTACTAATGTCTCGTCTCGTTTCTGTTAATTTCCCCACTCATCTCGATCTCTGCATCTCTGCATCCTTGCGTTAATCAGACACGCCCTGCGGGAATACAACATCCACAAGGCACTGGATCATCCTCGCGTCGTGAAGCTCTATGATGTGTTCGAGATCGATGCGAATTCCTTTTGCACCGTACTCGAGTACTGCGATGGCCACGATCTGGACTTTTATCTGAAGCAACATAAGACTATACCCGAGCGTGAAGCGCGCTCGATAATAATGCAGGTGAGTAGAAGGCAGGGCATGGCGTGTAGCGTGTTGGAGTGGACAGTGCTTGAGGTTAATTTTTTGTCTCGTAGGTTGTATCTGCACTCAAGTATCTGAATGAGATTAAGCCACCGGTCATCCATTACGATCTGAAGCCCGGCAATATACTACTGACCGAAGGTAATGTCTGTGGCGAGATCAAGATCACCGACTTTGGCCTGTCCAAGGTGATGGATGACGAGAACTATAATCCAGATCATGGCATGGATCTAACCTCCCAGGGAGCGGGCACCTATTGGTACGTACTCTTGCTTGCTTTCTAGCTTCTATTCTCAATTGATTCGAGTACTCATTTGTATCCTGCATCTTGTTGTGTTTGTGTTTAGGTATTTGCCACCCGAATGCTTTGTCGTTGGCAAAAATCCACCGAAAATCTCATCAAAAGTTGATGTATGGAGTGTTGGTGTGATATTCTATCAGTGTCTGTACGGAAAGAAGCCATTCGGGCATAATCAGTCGCAGGCCACCATCCTGGAGGAGAATACCATACTGAAAGCCACCGAAGTGCAGTTCTCCAATAAGCCAACTGTTTCGAATGAGGCAAAGGTATGCGCTTGACGAGCATAGAATATTTAATATCCCCTATACTCTATACTCTATACTCAATTCTATATTTTCTCCCTTAGAGCTTCATACGTGGATGTTTGGCGTATCGTAAAGAGGATCGCATGGATGTGTTTGCATTGGCAAGACACGAGTATATCCAGCCACCGATACCGAAGCATGGCAGGGGATCACTCAATCAGCAGCAGCAGGCGCAGCAGCAGCAACAGCAGCAGCAGCAGCAACAGCAGCAACAGTCATCGACATCGCAGGCCAATTCAACAGGCCAGACCTCGTTCTCAGCCCACATGTTTGGCAACATGAATCAGTCCAGCTCATCCTAGCTGCCAACTAAACGCAATTCCAATTCATAATTCGCCGCCGCCGCCGCAGCAGCCACAGTCGCACAACAACAACAACAACAACAACAGCAGCAACAGCAGCAACAGTTGCAACAGCTGCAACTGCAACAGCAACAGCAGCAGAATCAACAACAACAACAGCAACAGCAACAGCAGCAGCAACATTCACTAGCAGCACTAGCACCAGTAATACCAGTAGCAAATACACTACAACTACAACTACAGCACCATCATCAGCATCACCACAGCCACAGCCACAACCATCTCCATAATCAGCATCAACATCAGCAACATCAGAATCAGAATCAACAACAACAACTCCATCATCAACAACAACAACAACAACATCACCAACAACCCCAACAACAACATCATCAGCTACTAAACTGTAGCAGCAGCAACTATGCGGCTTCGCTGCTCGACGCGGCGGCCTATTGCTATGAGACTGTGATGGATGCGGGCGGATGCGGCGGCCACTATACCACAAACACAACAAAGCAAACGCTGCCCGCCATGGCTGCCGCCATGTCAGTGGTGGCCAATGCCACATGCACATCCACATCGATGACAACGGGCATGGGTCTGGGACTGGGATTGATGAGCACGACAACGTGCACGGGCACGGGCACCGGTACGGGCACGAGTACGGGCATGGGCGCAAGTACCGGAGCGGAGGCGACATCACCGCGCGCCTATCAAGGAAAATACAAGCGATGGCAGCAGCAGCAGTTGCAGCAGCAGGCCCAGTTGCAGCAGCAACAACAGATGCTGCTGCTGCAGCAAGAGCTGCTCTAAAGGAGCCGGCGAGAGGAGAAGGAAAAGAGAGAGGCTGCTGCTGGTGTGCGCCACACTGCCAATGCAATGCTTTGTTGTTGCTGCTGCTGCGATGGAGAAACTATTACTAAATATATATATATATATATGTATATATATAGCAGAAAAAGCAGAATAGAAACCGGAGGATGGAACACAGGAACAACAGCCAGAGACGGATGACGAGAAGGAGGAGGAGGAGGAGGGTTCAGTTCAGTTCATCCTTTCGAGGAATATTTCCAGAGCAAGTCGCAAACAAAAACAAAACAAACAACAACAAAAAACAACTGCAAAATGCGAAAGCAAAAACAAAAACAAAAACTTAATATAAAGAAACTATATATAAATATATATATATATACGTGAATATATATATATATATATATTAAATGTGATAAACAAGCGTAAAGCAAAAACAAAACAAAAGAAAGGGAAGGAAAGGAAATAAAGCAGCATGAACCGACAAAAGAGAGCAGGAAAGAGCAGGAGATCAGGAGAGAAGGAGAAAGCGAAGCAAAGCAAAGCAAAGTCTTGGCTAAAAATAGAAGAAGGAGCAGAGCAGGAGAGCACAGGAACGGAGCAAACAATGCGAAAAGAGAAGTAAACGAAGAGCAAGGGGAAGTGAGAGAGAACGAGAGAGAGAGAGAGCGAGCGAGAGCGAGCGAGAAAGAGAGAGAGAGAGACAAGCAAAATGCTTGCGATGAAATTGTTTATAAAGGCTGCTATAAACACACTTTTTTTTTTGTTAACTATAAAAATACCAAGCAGAATAATTACTATATAATAAAAGCTAAAGAAAAGCTAATAATAACTGTAAATTAGTAAGTAGGGTGGCATCCAAAACACACACACACACATACACACACACACTGAGAAAAAAGCGAAGCGGAGAAACAGAAGTCGAACGATATTCCCAAGAGAAACGCGTGAGAGAGTTGACAATTTTTTCTTTGTATTACAAAATAGTAATGATAAATGATACACAGACACACGCAAGAAAAAAAAAAACACAACAAACAGCCCCTCTTCCCCCCCATAATGAAAAGAAAATAGAAAATTAGCATGGGCTAAAGCCCAACAGTATCGAAGGCGAATAAGCCGAAGAAGAAGAAGGTGAAAGGAAAGTGGAGAAGACATAAGAATACCAGAGCAAAAAGGAGGAGAGTAGACGGACAAGTGATTGCATTGTTTTTTGGGTTTTGTTTGTTTGTTCTACCATCAAACATTATCACATAACACACAGAACAGGACACCGCACGGCCCACACACACCGACGTCGTCGACATCGCAGACCGCAGACTGTTTTAATGCGCCTTAAACCCTAACATAACCTAACCTTATCGTAACCATATTTAACTTTTAAATCTATGGATTATATGCCTATTTTAAAATCTCCAACACACACACACACACACACAGCCCTTCGACCTTAATTAATGATTAATTGCCAAAATTGTGGATGTATAGGGTTTTCACCTTTCGCCTTTTTCGACCCACAAATCATATTCTTGTTTGTTTTGTATCAAAATCCGAAATGAATTTGATTTAATCGAGCAAATCCCACACTCGCACACGCACACACCATACACCACACACCATACACCTCTATAACCATCCATCCATTGATCCATCATATGCCATATACATATTGTATATAGAGATATCCCATCCTCCCGGCAGAACCGAAACAGAATCCGAAATCGAATGCAATTCCAAAAGAAGAACAACAAAAACAGTAAATACCGTTTCAAGAAAGGCAGGATAAGGAAACAACAACAAAATAGATACACAGATTAAATCCATTCTTAGTTTTTGTTGCTGTTTGGGAGTTTTACATGGGATGGGCCACAGAAAGAGGGGGAATGGGAAATCGGAGAGGGACAGAGAAGAAACCTTCAAGGCCACGGTAGACAGAAGATGAGGGGGCAAACCGGGGGTAACAGAAAGAAGGGAAAAAATCGAGAAAAGTGTGAACACGATCCGAAGTAAAAATAATACTTCTAATTAAATCATAAACTAATGTAATAGTTTTTATTAAAAAATTATATATATATGATACAAAACAAATTATATATATATATATGTATATATATATATATATATATAAATGTGTTTTTTTTTTTAATTTTAAACCGTATTTGTAATGCACTATGCGTAAAATTGTATTAAATATTAATATCCAAGGCATATTAATAGAATTATACTATATATAAAAGAAAAAAATTATATAAAAACAGCAAAAAAAAACAACAACAAAAAACTACCAAGCTAAATGTTTCAATAATATATAGATCTATATGTATGTAAAACCGATATGAGATCTGCCTAAAGCCAGACAAAAAAAAAATAATACCTACCCACATATATCCCCATGCTCGTTGAGTATCGGGTGTATAAACGCCCCCCCCCCCCCCCTCCCCACACACACACACACACACACACATACACATATGCGAACACAGTGAAAACTATGGAGAAGTGAGGTGGGAAAAAGAGAAAGCCTTTCTTTCCACGAAGTACATTTTTTGTTTGCCCAAAAGCAACGAAAGCGAAATAAAGGATGATATCCAAAAAGAGAGCTGAAAGAGAAAATTAGTTTTAAAAAGCGCTAAAGTGAATATGAAATATTGTGTGAGAGGAGAGAACAGAGGCGAAGGATAGCAGGGAGAGAAGCGAGGAGCAGCAAAACAGAACACAGAAAACGGAAAACCGAAAGCGGAAAGCCGAAAACAGAAGATGCTGCAACAAGAAGCGAAACAAAAACTCCCTAAAAAAACAAAGTATCAAAAAATGAATTGTAAATATTTATATAAATAATTTATGCCTAATTAAAATTAAAACTAAACGAGGAAAAGCTGAAAAAAGCAGAAGAAAACAAAAAAAAAACAAACAAAGAAACAATACGTAGACGAAGAAGAAGTTCTACAGAGAAGGTGGCAGAGAAGAAAGAGCAAGAGAAGCAGAATGAGAAAAAGAGAAGAAGCTGCAAAGGCAAAAACCAGAAATACCATTTCAGAACCGATTTGTATATGTAATGTACGTACTTTCCTTTAATTTTAGCCAATCAATCAGTTTGTAAGTCTTTTTTTTTGTTGCCCCAAATGCGATAACGATATGATGACTACTATATAATGGCCGATATTTGTTTCCGATTGTGTAAAACGATTGTGTTGGCATTAGCTTTTAGCTGATGATTGATGATTGATGACTGCATGCGTGTGAGTGTTGATTTTATTTGTAGAGACAGAGAGAGAGAGAGAGTGAGGAGAAGATCAGATGAGATGATGGAGGAGGAGGAGGAGGAGCAGGAGGGTAAGCAGGAGCTTGTGGAGTGGAAGAGAGCGCGAATCTATCTATATAATATATTTGTAAAATGCACATTTTTAAATTATAAATGATACATATTTAAAATGCGACTATTATTATTATTATTATGATTATTATTGCATATGGCGTACCATTATCATTATTTTTTATTACCACGGATCGACTCGACTCTTCTTCGACGGCTTCGATCCGTTCGAGGCCCGGCACACAGCCAATCCAGACACATACACACAACCCAGACACACACACACACTCACATAAACACAACAAAAGGAAGAAGCAAATGAGTAGCAGAGAGACGGAGAAACAGAACCAGAGAAACAAAATAAACAAGCAAAATGTTTGAAAAAATAGAACCTTAAAACAGATGTTTTTTTTTGTTTGAAATTTCCTTCCCCCTCGCCCCCGCCATGGTATATGGTATATATTTTTGAGTTTTTTGTTTTTTGCTTCGGACAGAAAGAGAAAAAGGCATAAGCTTAAAAAATTAAATACCTACTAAGTGTTTAAATAGTACTAAACGAATCAAAATAAATATACTTAAAGCAAAAGCAAAGACAAAGCAAAGGAAGGCAAAGGAAACGAAACGAAACGAAAGGAAAGCAGAGGTCGGGCGGGAGGCAGAGGGAACAAGGAAAAACGAGCAGGAGCAGCAGCAGCATCACTGGAGGAGAAACACGGGGGAAAGAATAGATAAAAGAAAACAGAAAACCAATTGAATTATTTGTTGAGTAATTTATTAAATAATAATTATGATAATAATTATATAAAGCAAACAAAAAAACAAAACAACTTTAATTGAACCGAAGAGAAGCGGAAAACAAAAGAGCAGAGAAACATGAAAAGCAAATAACAAAAAGCGAATATACATATATATGTATATATACACATGTATGCATATACATATATATATGGTATATTATATATAAAAAAATTATTTAATAGTTATGCTAAAAAATTATTTAAACGAAAAAATGAAAAGGAAGGGGAGATACGAAAGGAGAAAGAAGAATGCATTCAGAACAGGAACCCCTCCCCCAAAAGCCACCGCCACCGCTACCGCCACCGCCTCTGCTCCCTGCTTCCGGCTCCCATCCCACCCGAAAACTCCAACTCCCACCCTCGCCCACTCTCCCCCCTCCTCCCAATAACCACCACCGCCATACCACACCAGGACCCATGTGAATCGAAGGAAACTCAAAAATGTAGAGAAGGAGAGGGAGGGCAAGCAAAAGAAAGCGCGAAGGAAGGATGGTGTGTCGAGGCGGAAAACACGAGCAACTGAGAGAGAGAGAAAGAGAGAGCGGATGTGGAAGATACTAAATCAATAAGTAAAACATAAAAAAGTAATAAATTAATTAATTTCCCAACAAAAGAGAAAAGAAACGAAAACAAAAGAGAACAAAAAGCAAAAACCGAAAAAAATAACAAAAAAAAAAAAACAAAAGACGAAACATTGAAAATAAAAAAATACTAAAATGATTGTGAAACTCAGTGGTGGGTGGGAGCGGAAGGATTTCTTGGCGGGTTTTAATGGGCGACAGAAAGTACGAAAATATTGCATTCTTATTTAAAATTAACGAGGAACCACCGCTGGAACTAGTATGAGCGGCGCCACAAAGCGGAACTTCTAGAACCAGTGCAGGCGTCACCGTAAAACTAGTGACTCCGAACATCTAGAACAAGTGGGAGAACCAAAACTGATCCGCTCGCTCTACTTCGAAAGCTGTTCAGCTATCGCTTGATATCGTATAGGCGTGCTGTCAGAGCAGAGGAGGCGGCGGAAATACACATCGAAGGCCTTTTTTCATGGGCGGATTTACGGTATATTTTGAAAATGATAAGGTATCCGGTATCGATAGATCCGATAATAATACTGAAATCAATGAAAAAACAAGCAAAAACCCATTTAGAATATATTATTGAGTTGAAGGTTTATTTACGGTATATTAGTATGTAATGGTGTATCCATATTTTGACCACTTTCAAACTTCGGGCGCAGCTCTAGTGACTATAGTGTGACTATAGCTCTAGTATCTTATGGGCAGTGCTGTTGAACTTTGAAACTACGTAACGTTTTTTACATTCATATGTAGTTGACATGTAGCAAAATGTGTAGTTACCCACTTACGTTTCATTCCGTACACACTTACGTTTCATTCCGTGCACATTACGTTTTATGCTTTGACCTTTTTTTGTTTATAGTCAAAAAATTGTTAATAAAACCAGTTGTTACAAAATAAAAGCCTACCAATTGTTATTGTAGCAAAAGTCTTCACAAGCACAAACACTTCCAGGGAAGTGGCATAATTAGCGGCAAGCATATGGAAAAACAAGACTTTTGCCGCCTCCCGAAAACAACAGGAAATAAATTGCAAAGAGGACTTTGCAATTGGAATGTCTAATTGGATTATCAGCGAACAGCGACAAAGAGGAACACTACGACGTCTTTCCAATCACATTAAGGTCTGGCCCTGCAACGTGAACAAACTGGCCACAGCAGCCGTCTCAAGGGCAAGGACAGCGTATTTACAAGGACCGCGGCGCTAATTTCCCTTGGGCCATTCAGCTGGAGGCGCAACCTTGTGGAGCAGGAGGTGCCACGACGATTCTGGCTGGGTTATGCCCAACGTCTGCTCTGGAACGTTGAGGGAGAAAGACGGTCGCTGTCGCTGCTGTCGAACGATACGTTGAGACTGACCTTCGGCCAAGGCCTTCTGGCCAGTGCTACTATGTCCCTGCTGGCCCTCGCCCAAGCCTCCGCTTCCACCTCCACCTCCAGCTCTAGCGACACTGAACTCGATGCCCAGATCGATTTCTCGACCATGCTAATGCAGCGCCAGCGTGAGCTCAGTGGCTGGTTTGGTTGCGGCAGCAAAATGCAGCCAGACCAAGTGGAGGATCAAGGCTACTATCTCGAGCAGTTTGTCCTTGGCGTGCTGGATTTTAGCTCGCAATATGGCATCGAGTATAGCATTTCGTATACGGCGGCCAATGTGATTGGCAGGCCATCGAAATTCCCCAACTACGGCGACTACCCAGAGACCTTCACCATGGTGAGTGCCACCCGAATGCAACCCGTGTGTCACCCGCTGTGTGCCACACCCCTCAAGTGTGTTAACCGGCAAATGCTTCTCTCCACAGCGCACCTACGGTGACTGGTGGCAACTGGCACCATCTGCCACGCGAGAGATTCAGCCGCAGAATCTACCCAAATTGGCTACACACGATTACATTGGTAAGATCAGATCTCCTATCTCCTCCATTTAAGGCTTGGTGGCAGGTATAATATTTGGTTCTCTTCCTGCTGCAGTGGTCTACTTTGAGGACTATGTGGTGCCCACGGAGGTAGCCATTTTTGAGACATTCAATCCTGGGGCTGTGATACGCATCTGGGCTTATGGTTTGACCAAGCACTGGACCTGCCTCTGGGAGGCCTTGGACACCGATCTGACCGCACCAACGCCACGCAATTCGCGACGCTTTGCGCCGACGCTGAAAAAGACCACGATGATAACAAAGTAGGGCCTGAATCGTGTACCCAATTGTGGGCTTGGCATCCTCACTAACTCTCGATTCCTTTGACCCGAACAGAACGATACGCATTGATTTCAACCACAGCCGGCTCAATTACTACACGGAAATCGATGCCATCATGCTGTGCGGACGCACAGTCTCGGGTCGTCTTATTCAAAGCATTCTGGGGGAGCAGGCACGCGCCACCAAGTCCCTCTCGCCGCTTTCGAAGATGGCCAGTGGCCAGATGGCCGGATCCATCACCTGCAAGCTGCAGTCACTGGAATTCAAGCCGAACTTCAGGGAGAAAAGTGACACCAGCCTGCACGAATTCATCAGCAATGATCTTGGCAAATTTATGATGGACAACCGCCTCGAGGATCCTCTGGCCTCAGTCTCTGCCCCAGCCGCAGAGGCAGTGCCGCCTGGCATGTGTGTGACGGATCTGCCGTTTGAGATCATCTTAAAAATACTCAGCTACCTGGACCTTAAGTCACTGTTTCGCGTGGGGCGCGTGTCGCGCACCTTCTACGACATCTCGACGCATCCGCTGCTCTACGCCGAGCTCAACCTGAAGCCCTATTGGCTGGTGGCCAGCTCGGAGCTCCTGTGCACTCTGGCCCGCCGGGCCACCATGCTGCGCAAACTGGATCTCTCCTGGTGTGGTGGCTCCAACGAAATTTCACCCACCGAATTCAAAAAGTGAGTCCTTGCTTGTGGAGATGCATTAAAATCTTATTCTTATGGAATTGTTTACAGATTTCTGACCCAGCGAGGCGATAATCTTACCCACCTGCGGCTAAACTCTTGTAAATTTCTAAACGCCAGCTGCATTGAGAATGTTGGCATAGTCTGTGATAATCTGATTGGTATGTCGCTTGGATTTTCTCTTGGGTCTGGTCTCATTGGTTTTGTATGTTCTTTTGTCAGAGTTGAGCCTGCGTAATTGTGCCACTGATCCGCCGCTATTGAACTTCTCCTGTCTGGCAAATCTTAAGAACCTGGAGCGTCTTGATCTCTTCCAAACGGCCTTCGATACAGAGCTGCTGCTCAGCATGCTCGAGGGCAATCGCAAGCTTAAGCATCTGAATCTAGCCTTCTGCGGTGTGTCGGTGAATATGGACGATGTGGCCGATCACCTGGCCACGTACAACACACAGCTTGTATCGCTGGATCTGTGGAAGGCGCACTTTCTGTCGGCCCGAGGACTTTTAGCCATATCTCGCTGTTCTCAGTTGGAGGAGCTCGATCTGGGCTGGTGGTATGTTCTAATGCTTTCGGCATTACTTATGCATCTGTTCATGTGTATTCTGCTTATAGCCTGCGTGAGGCATCCCTGGGAGATGGCTTGTTTCAGTTGCTGTCCAACTGTCCCAAGCTGAGGAAGCTATTTCTGTCGGCGGTGCGGGGCACGACTGAGCGGGATCTCATACACATTGCCACGCTGGGCAAAAACCTGGAGCAATTGGATCTCATGGGGATACTGAATATAACGCACGAACGTATCTACGAGTGGGTTTCATACTCTCGATTCGCCACGAGCACAAATACCAACTGCAGCTTTATTTCTTTCAGCATTCTGGTTCATTGCCCCAAGCTGCAGCTGTTGGATCTGAGTTTTTGCGAAAACATTATGGAGCGTGAGGTAGGGAGCTTAATACCTGAACTTCCATCCTTCCCAAACTATTTAATTAATTAATTTCTTTGTTTCGCAGTTCGATGTACTGGCGGAATGGTCGAGACAGTTTAAGGTAGATATCAAGAGCAGCCGCATTTTCGATACTAGATAGGTGATCGCAGGAAACGAGAGTGTAGCCACCATGGCCATATCTTGTAGCTATTATAAATAATGGATGTGCACTTTGTATGTGTGTGCGGCACTCTCTCTTTTCCGTTCCTAGTAAAATTGTACCTTTTAATATTGTTTAAAACAAAAAACAAAACAAACCTGTGGGAAATTTTATAAAATCCTTCAACTGCATTCAACAATGTGCTCTGACTATTTAATATTTATTAGAACATGGAACGAAAAGTTAAGGTTCGATTAAGTTGAGCGCAACTATAACGGTTTTTTTTTGCTGTTTTGTTGGTATCGATTTTATCGATATTAGGAGTAGGTTTTTCAGTAAAACCAACAATAATATATCCATCGGTATATTCCTGAGGGTCAGACCGTGAAGAAAAGACACACTGTTCGCAGCAAAAATTTTAAAACTTTATCTCGCTAAGTTATTTTTTCATCGATATTTTTGCAAAAAATGAGTCGTAATTTTGAATGGGCCATAAAAGAGGGTATGCACAACTGGCAAAAACAGCCAAGGCAAACTGCAAGCTTCGTACGAACCTCACCTCGCGAGTGAGGAGAACATACCTTGAAGGCAGAATCGGCTTCTCGTCTGCAAGGTATATTAGGCAAATGGGGTGGATTTCTTCTTGCATGCGTTTGCATTTTCTGCACCGTTTTGGCTGTTGTACATACCCTCTTTTTCCTCCCATTATGTATCAAATGAGTAGTTACCGTGTAGTAAGGGTGTAGTTCTTGTGGAGAATTTTGGAAAATGAAGACAAAACGCAGCTCGTTAATCTAAAGTTTATCAATATATTAGTCCAATAAATAGTAAAAATAACCTAAATTAGAAGATATTGACTGGCAATCGGATGACTCAGTACATTAACCGAGAGCAGGAGCCGACGTCGACGCCGCCAGCTGTGCAGCCTACGGCAGCAATAACAACAAAAGGCAGAGAGAGGAGAGGAGGTGTGTATGTGTACCATTTGCTGCTTTAGCCCACTGCCCACCCAACGTCCTCGCCCATCTTGCGCGCATCCCCGACCCGCCCCACCACGCATCTTCACTCCAGTGGGCACACGTACACTTTCTTGAGCGTGTAATTTGGTTAAATTATTAATTCGCTTACCCCCCACATACGACCGTGGGCCCTTGCCCCAACGCCGCTCGTACAGTGGGGCGTGCCGGGAATTTGCTTGCCGTTTGAGCTTCCGTTCAATCGTTTCCCCATATTTGCCTTTACAGTGTCGCCATGCGCTTTAACAAGTCGGAGCTGAACGCCTTGGCCACAAGTCCGGCAACCAAGTTCGACAAGGAGGGCCTGCTCATCGTTACGGATCGCCAGGAGGGATTCCTGTGGCGCAGTGAAGGTATGTGTACATGCCAGAGGTAGCGCAGCAGATAAGCGGTTAATCACCCAAAACGTATCCCACGTATTTTTAGCCCTGATCACATGCCATGCACATGCACATGCAAATGCAAATGCTCATGCCATACACACTGACACTGACACAGACACACACCCATGCACACTGCTGGACCGATAAGTCCAAGTCCTGTCCAAGCACTCTGCTTATATGCACAATTCCATTCTCCCTTCCCACAGTCAGAGTCGAACGCTGGTGCAAGCTGCGCGGCAATCTGCTGTTTTGCCTAAAGGACAAGGATCCAAAATCCCCAGTATCGGGTGTCCTGGTTCTGGAGAACTGTCGAGCCCGCATTCAGAATGAAGACTGCGACCTGGAGGGCTATATATTCGATTTAGGTGAGTGATGCTTGCTACGTGCGGCCTATGTGAATTCTCTTTCTAATCTGTTGTGCATTATAGACTTCAAAGACAGTCCAACGGAGCGCTTCATCAGCTACTCGTCGGCCGAGCGCCTGGCCTGGGTATACAGCATTGAGCAGGCGTCCAACGAGACGCTGAATCTGCTGATCAACCAGCTGAAGGAGCAGATTGTGGTCAAGAGCAGGCAGCTACCTCTGGCCATGGGCAATAATATTGATTTGGGTGTGCCAGTGCCACCCGCAACGATCCAGCAGCATCAGCAGCAGGAGACAGCGGGGGACTCTCCTCCCGTGGAAGTAGCACCGCCCTTTGAAGGTGATCTTATACAGTTCTAACAAAAACAAAACAAAAGAAGAGAAACAAACCAAATAATGTGGATGTGGATGTGGATGTTGTTATTGTTTATGTTTCAGTTTGTTTTTTTAGTTAACAAAATTCGCTCTGTGTCTCTCACTCGCACTGGCCCACTCTCTCGCACTCGCTCTCTCCATCCCTCTCTCTTTGAAACAGAGAGCTGTATCCTACTCACTCGCACTCACACTCGCAATCGCACACATAAATCTCATTTGCATTTCCGTTACGCAAACACAAACACACGAAAGAAAGCCCATCGTCATTCCATTCCATTCCATTCCAAGACCATGTCGCTTCCATTGTATATATCTTTGTATAACTGTATTTGTAAATTTAACGGGCGATTGGTGGTTGGGTTGCAAGGAGATCGATCTCGCACTGGAAATGGGTTTTATTCTTGGAATAAAATTGAATTTTATTTTTGAATTTAAAACGGAAACGGAGTTTGTTTTTTTTTTTGTTTTTCGTTTTCTTTTCGTTTTGTTTCTGATTCCAAGCGTTCCAGTCTGCTCGGCTCTGATCTGTTCTGATCTGCTTCTCCTTCCAGAACTGGACCTCTCGGAGCTGCCCATCTGCGAGACGGCCTTGTCCTGTGATAGCCTGCCGGTAGACACCTTCGGGCGTGATCCCAATCCGCGTGTTGTCTGCTCGGTGCTGCAGCCAGGGGAGGATTGCCTCTGGCGCGAGCATGCCCGCACGGAGCTCCAGGAGGGTACACGCACGCCGCAGTTCCTGGCCACGATGCGCTTCCAGCGCAGCGCCGGGTTCACTGCCTCCACGCGTCTGCGTTTCAGTGTCCACGATGTGCGCGAGCGCATGACGCTGACATCGGTGCCCCTGGGCCATGCCGAGGTGGCCCTGGGCGTCATACAGGACACCACGCGACTGCGTCTGCCCGTGGGTTCGCCGCGTGGGGAATGCGGCTTCATTACTCTTGTTTCCTGGTCACCGGAGGCAGCCGTGGAACCGGGCCAAGCGGCGGGCAACGGCTTGGCGCCGCCTCCCCGTTCCAGCACACAACTCTTCGAAACGGCTGCAGGGAGCAGCGGCAGCGGGAGCGGCAGGAGAGGTAAGTGCTTAACGAACCGAAGGACATGTCGCCAGAGATTTATGCACCTTTCTCTGGTCCACCAGCCCATCGTCGCACTCAATCGCTGCCACCGAAGCTTGGCGTGCGCCTGTTTGTGCCGCAGCAATGCGGCCTGCAGAAGGTCTGCGCCAAGCCCCGCTTGCACACATATCGATTGCATTCCTCGCTGGGAGCGGACATCAGCGTGCAGGAGACGCTGCTGGAGTCGCGTCTGTGCTGCGTGCTGCCCCAGCAGCTGCTTTCCATTTGGATACAGCGCGAAAAGGAGCTGCTGCAGGAGATCTCAGGCATGGGCGAGCTGAGCGGCGAGTGGCGATGGCGCCAGATGAATCTGCTCGAAGAGCATTTGCGCCTGCTTAAGGACTACTCGCAGGCCAAGCAGAATATCCAGCAGTTGGCCCGCGATGGGGTCTTCTTCAAACGGTCGTCGGTGAAGACGGACGAGTCGCTGGAGTTTCTGCCCGTCAATCTGCACGTGCAACGAATGTGGGCCCAGAACGACACCCTGCAGCGGCGCGGGTTCCTAGACATAGTGACGGTGGGCGCCTTCACGCGACACGATGCCAAGGGTCGACAGTGCGGCGGATTGATCAAGTGAGAGATTGCATCGCAGTGGATTCTCGAAGGAGCTACTAACCATATCCCTTTGTTTTGTTGGCAGACTCCTGCAGGAGAGCAAGTCGTGGAAGTTGGAGCAGAGCAATGCCTGCAAGGTGCAGGCAGCCAACGATGCCGTCCAAGCCACCAAGCAGCTGCGCAAGGAGATCGTCGAACTGATGTCCCAGCTCCTGCAGCTGGCCAGCCGCCGCTGCGTCACCGACATGATGCCGCTGTGCGACCAGATGGTGTCCAAGACCCGCACCTTGCTGAACATCTGGGAGCCGAGCATTGTCAAGGAGGCGGTGGACTTTATCGAACAGCATCGCATCATCGAGGAGCCGGAGAATGTACTGATGGAACCAATGTCCCCATTCCGAAAGATAACCCAACAGCTGACGGCCCTGGAATTGAAGTCCCCAGAGCTGGAGGACTTTGCCACGCCGGTGGTGGCCCCGCCTGATCTGTGGCCCCGGGGCCAACCGCCGCTGATGCGCTCCAATAGCTGGCATCCGAGCAACAGCTCGCCCTCCAGCTCCCTGGACATTCGTGCCATTGACTCGCTGCAGCACGTGGTCAAGTGCTACAACGAGCATCTGCGTAGCCTAGAGCAGGGCGCGGATGGACTGCGTACTGAAAAGGATGCCCTGGCCGAGGCGGAGGCCACATATCAGTCGCTGCCACTGGCCTGGCATGCCCAGCCACAGCCACTTCAACATCCCCATCTACAGCCCGAACCGACTCCCATTCCCGCTGCACTGCAGCTGATCGATCTGGATGAGATGAGGGGCACAGTCCACAATCCACAGCCGCCCGCAGGATTCCTCGACACCAAGCTGATGAGCTCCTCGCCCTCGGCCAACTATTACCGGCCCACGGAGGAGCCCGAGCCCCTGGATCTCACCCAGCTGAACATCGAGGCGAGTGTGATGTGCCTGGAGTGCAAGCTGAAGTTCTTCTGTGGCCGTCGCGACAGCCCGGCCATCCGACTGCGTCATCCCAAGCCGCCGATGAAGCGCGAGGGCTTTGCCGTAGCCCCACAGCAGCAGCAGGCGCCGGCACCCGATGTGATTTCGGCACCCGAAAAGCCCACACCGAAGATGGAACTGGACCTCAAGCCCCTGCCAGCAGCAGCAGCAGGATCCTCAGGTTCGGCTGCCGTCAAGAAGGGCAACAAATTCACAGACGGATTGGACCTATCGCTGACCACAGACTGGGCCGCCGAGCTGCGTCCCAGCATGCGCAAGCTGCGGCATGCCATGGACAGGCTGCTGAAGACAGCCCGCCTGATGCACTCGGTCCAACGGCTGCAGCAGGATGTGCGCTGCAATCGTCTGCAGGCGAGCATCATGTATCGCCGCGATGTCTGCTTCTCTCAGGCGGTAAGAGTGGGGATCCACCGCCAAATGGGAATTTATAGTAAAGTAATCCTTGCTCTCTCTCCCACAGCTGACGGCTCTGGTTAGCTCTTTGATGCTGCGCCTTTGGGGCAGCGAGCTGGACATGGCCTATCTGGTGATGCTCAGGGATCTGGGGCCGCTGGCCTACTTTGAGGGCCTGTTGACGCTCTTTGGCAACGAGGCGGACATGTGGAGCGACATGTGCATTGCCATCGAGGATCTGTCGGCCGTCAGCTTTCAGCTGGTGCGCGCTCAGGGCGAGGCCACGCTGGCGCCGATGCCACGCATCACAGGATCGCGTCAGGCTCTGGAAGTGCAGCTGCCAGTGCCAGAGCACTCGCTGCCCGGCAACGGCACCTCCATTTCGTTCAAGATCACGCCCGTATTCTTCAACATCGGCATCAATGGCAAGGCCACCTATGCCGAGACGGTGGGCCAGACCCGGGAGCAGCATCGCTCCAATTGGGACAACTATCTGAGGCTCAGCCAGTACTACGGGCGGTATCGCAAGCTGGGCCTAGGCTCTGTGGACGCTGGCGAGTCCCTGCAGTCACTGCTGGGCTTCATGGAGCAGCAGCTTCGCGCGAATCTCTCCAAGAATGTAAAGATTCTCCATTTGGCCGAGGATGCCTGCCGTCTGATGGATGGCCTGCGTTTCACCTCCTGCAAGAGTGCCAAGGATCGCACCGGGATGGCCGTCACCCTGGAGCAGTGTCGAGTGCTGGTACGTGAATTTCAGCTGCCGGCCAAGCACGTGCCCTACGCCCTGAGCACCATGAGAAGGTAAGTCCTGCCCTGAAACTTGCTTAAATTAAATTATATTCCGTTTGTTATTTGGTCCAGCGAGGGCACACGAATGGACAACGTCCTGAAGAATATTGGCACACGCAAGTATGCTTTCCATTGGACGCAGGTGCCCTTTCTGCCGGCCATGTATAGGCCGCCAGTTGGCAGCTATGGCAAGGCTCAGACCTAGTCCACTGGAACTGGACAGACGCCAACGTATAGAAAAAACTGTGCCAAAAAAATCGAAAAAAACTAAATTTTAACCGACAATTAACAAAACCAATTCTTGAAAAGGAAACTAATTAAATTAGCACATTCGACAGACAATTGTTAAACGCATCACACGATTCCCCCCTTACCCCTTAACCAATACCCCAGTCGACGTATTTATTTAGAATCTAGAATCCCAATCCCCTACGTAGTTGGTAGACGCGAAAAGAAGGGAAGGCAACCGTGTACTTTATCGACTCATGTACTTCCAGTAAATAAAAGAAAGCGAACTTGTTAACAAATATAACACTTAAAAAAAGCAGATTGGAGCTTCCTTCTAGTAATCCTGTATGCGGCCAGTGCCCAGTCGCTGTTTGCGTATCTCTGTCTTCAGCCAGGAGGGCACATCCTTGATGGGATGGGCATTGGGAAAGCGTAGCGGCTTGGCGGGCCCATCGAAGGGATGCGACTTGGCCAGCTTGCGCTGCAGGTATTCCTTGTTCAGCTGCTTCTCGTCCCGATGCTTGTCCATGTACAGATTGAAGGGCTGTTTCAGTGGAAAGAATTTCTGATCAGCAAGATACGGTTTGGGGAAATCGTACTCATAGACAGGCTCTTTTAGATCTGCAGTAAAAGAATCCATTATAAACCAAATGCAGGAGTAGAATCTCTGTGTAAGAACGCACTCAAAACATCGTGATAGAACTCCGTCAGCGACTCATCCCAGTTGGTTTGATAGAAGGCCAGCCCTGCCGGCGTCAACTGCTCCTGATGCTGGCGATAAAACTCCAGCGTGCTGAATGTGCGCTTCTCCAAATTGCTATAATCCGAGGAGGCCAGCTGGTAAGAGCCAAGATCCATGGCAGCCTGCTGCTTGTACAGCACAAAGACCATGCGCTGATAGCCGACGCCTTTGGGCGGAAACGGTGGCAGATATTCAGCTAGAACCTGACCTTCGCTCACCCTGCCATTGGGTATATTGGCACTGCAAGGCAGAAGAGGACCATCAATTGGGAAACCATGTCAGATAAGGCTCTGGATACCTACATGAACCAATGCAGACACTCCGCTGAAGGATTGGTGTAATGGGCATCTGGATTGGTGGCCAACAACGTCCAGTAGCTATCCTGCCCCGCCGCCGACTTCCCCGTAATGGGATCCATTTGACCATCGAAGCTCACGAGTGGCTGCTTGGCCGCCTCCGCGGGCTTGATCACATTGCCATTGTAGACCGGTGTGAGGGTGTCGCCGCCCAGCTCGTAGCTTATGCTGAGTGGCACGCGGGGCACAAAGTAGGCGCTGCCATACAGATGCTCAAAGATGCCATAATGATCTGCGAGCAGGCGTAGATCGTGCTGGCCGGTCGTCTGCACATATGTCTGCTGCACTTTGTCCAGATCGATGATCACTGCAGGAGACGGTGCGGCACGGCATAAATGACAGGTACACATAAGGATCTAGTGGTGCTGGATGCTACTTACGCTTTTGGCTGCGTGCCAGTTGCTCCAGTTGTTTGTTGGCCCGCTGCGTCTTTAGATGCTCCAGGCGGGTCTTTAGCTGGGCCGAGCGCGATTCCTTGAGCTGTGGAAACCCAATGTTGATGCGGGCCACCACCTCAGGATCAGTCACAGTCTCCTCTGTGGGTGGGGAAAGTGGGTTTTTTAGCGCGATTACATCAACAAATCAGGAAAAGGGCTTACCCCGCAAACGTTGTTCCAGCGTACGGGCCACGCCGGGCGGCTTGCCACGCAGCCTATGGCCCTGGCGCGTGCTAATGAGCACAACCGTGGCGGGTGTTCCTCGCAATCCATGGTTAAGACCGCTTTTCATTAACAAATTACTAAAAGACATTGTGTGTTTTATAAGTTTTGTAAGAAAGTGTGACCGCGGAATTATCGATAAAATATACCGTCCGACCCTCAGAAATATACCGAAACATACCGCCTCATTTTCAAAATATACTGTAAATTTACTGACGAATTCAAGTTCTGTTATACATATTCCTCGTTTTTGATATTCCGTGGAATATTACTAGCTATGCTATATAGATCTCTCAGTCCAATCTTCTGAAGGCTATATCTCAGACAAATGAGGCCAGATCGGTGATCGGTCAACTCTCCCAGGATCGTGAGGGTCCGGACTGTCGAACGTCATCAAAATCTCGACTACGAAAATGAGGCCGATTTTTGGCAATTTTAATGATGTAACCATCATGATTTTTTGCGAAAATCGTGAAAAATGGATGTCCGTTTTTCCGATGGCAGTCGATTGGCAGGACTCGCCCGATCACGGAAAGGCATGCCACGCCCCGATAGGTCCATAAATAGTCGAGATATAGCCAAAGAGAATATGAAAAAATCGGCAAGTTGAGGATTGTTGTTGCACCATAACAAAAATCGGTAGATTTTTGTTGTAGAACACTTAACAACAACAAACGACTACAACAAGCCAGGTTTGTTTTATTGTTTTCTCCGCTATTTGTGGCCCGATCAGTATGATGGCTTCCTGTGATCGAATAAGTGCACCCGATCTAATGGAGCCCTTATCACGGATCCAGAATATTTTTCCCAATCAAACATAATAGTATTTATCTATTTATTTTATTATTCGACAACGGAACCAGCATAATCCTTATCTAACTTATTTCTATCTTAAATAATAAAGATTTGAGCAGCTATGGTCCTTCCATCCCAAAGGGAGGAGAAATGCACGACGCGAAATCTGCGAACTTTCTTTATTAGATCCCAGGCTCTTCGGCTCTAAGCCAGTCTGACGCCCATTCATACACCGCCGAATCAAACGATGGGCTACAGCTTCAAAGCGGGTAAGTGAATCAGTGTACAATTGTGGACATATTTTAAAATATATCTTGATTCACAGAGGGCTTATGTACCCTTCGCTTTGCCACAAACCGAGTCGTATCCGACTTTCCCCGCCAAAAGGAGTCCTATCCAAGCATTGCTGAGGCCTATGCGAGATAGACCGAGTCCGATCCCAGCCAGACAGAATCGTATCCCAGCAGGACAGATGGGCAACCCCTGCAAGATCCGAACGTAAGAAGCCATCGTCATCCTTCGAACTGGCCATCGACAACAAGGGAGAGGGTACGCGAGCTACTAGATTTTAGAAAGATATCGTTGTTGTTACGTTTAAGATAGATACAAATGTTTTCCACTTGTTGACTTATTTGTACTAAGCTAAGTTTTGATCAATAAAGTTATTGAAAAACATCCTTGCTGTATTCTGTATTGGGGAAACCATACCGATTACAAAAAGGCGGGGCACGCCCAGATCGGTTCACAAACAGCGAAGAAAACAAAATTTTTTGATTGATCCTTAATAAGGACTCCATCAAAACAGGGACATTTTTTCAATCACAGATAGCCATCGCACGCCCAGATCAACCCACAAACAGCCCAGAAAACTAAATATGTATAGTTGGAGTTGTTGAAGTCCTTGCCGAAGGATCAAGGAAATTTTTCTGATCACGGTGGGCCATGGCACCTTCCGCTCAGGCCACAAATAAGGGAGAAAACAAGATATATGTTTCTGGAGAAAATATCCTTGATCCTTAGTCCTTGATAAGGACTGCATTACATCATGGATGCTTCCCCGAGCACAGGAAGCCGTCTAATGTCCCGATCGGGCCACAAATAACGGAGAAAACCAAACTGGCTTGTAACTGGCTTTGCAAATGTAGTTCAAGAAATCACAGATAGGGGCGCTACCGCAAACGAAAAAAAAACTCGCGTAAAATGGCTGGGATACCAGGCCAACAGAAATCAGCAGAAGGTAACTGTAGCAAATGCAAAAAATATTGTTGCATACTTTTGGGGGCCCGCAAATTTTAAAAAATTCATCTACCTTCTGCTGATTTCTGTTCGCCTGGTATCCCAGCCATTTGACGCAAGTTTTCTTTTTGTGTACAGTGGCGCCCCTATCGGTGATATCTTGAACTACATTTTCAAAGCCCGTTACGAGCCTGTTTTGTTTTCTCCGTTATTTGTGGCCCGATCGGGACATGCGACGGCTTCGTGTGTTCGGAATGACATCCTCGATTTGATGGAGTCCCTATCAAGGACCAAGGATCAAGGATATTTTCTCCAGACATAAATATCTTGTTTCTCCCATATTTGTGTCCTGATCGGAAGGTGCCATGGCCCCACGTGATCAGACAAATGTCCTTGATCCTTCGGTAAGGACTCCAACGACCCTAACAATACATATTTAGTTTTCTCGGCTATTTGGGGCCCGATCGGGACGTGCGACAGCTTCCTGTGTTCGGAAGAACATCCTTGATGTAATGTAGTCCTTATCAAGGACCAAGGATCAAGGATATTTTCTCCAGACATTTATATCTTGTTTTCTCCCTTATTTGTGGCCTGAGCGGAAGGTGCCATGGCCCACCGGGATCAGAAAAATATCCTTGATCCTTCGGCAAGGACTTCAACAACTCCAACTATACATATTTAGTTTTCTGGGCTGTTTGTGGGTTGATCTGGGCGTGCGATAGCTATCTGTGATTGAAAAAATGTCCCTGTTTTGATGGAGTCCTTATTAAGGATCAAGGACCTCTTCCCCAATCAAAAAATTTTGTTTTCTTCGCTGTTTGTGAACCGATCTGGGCGTGCCCCGCCTTTTTGTAATCGGTATGGTTTCCCCAATACAGAATACAGCAAGGATGTTTTTCAATAACTTTATTGATCAAAACTTAGCTTAGTACAAATAAGTCAACAAGTGGAAAACATTTGTATCTATCTTAAACGTAACAACAACGATATCTTTCTAAAATCTAGTAGCTCGCGTACCCTCTCCCTTGTTGTCGATGGCCAGTTCGAAGGATGACGATGGCTTCTTACGTTCGGATCTTGCAGGGGTTGCCCATCTGTCCTGCTGGGATACGATTCTGTCTGGCTGGGATCGGACTCGGTCTATCTCGCATAGGCCTCAGCAATGCTTGGATAGGACTCCTTTTGGCGGGGAAAGTCGGATACGACTCGGTTTGTGGCAAAGCGAAGGGTACATAAGCCCTCTGTGAATCAAGATATATTTTAAAATATGTCCACAATTGTACACTGATTCACTTACCCGCTTTGAAGCTGTAGCCCATCGTTTGATTCGGCGGTGTATGAATGGGCGTCAGACTGGCTTAGAGCCGAAGAGCCTGGGATCTAATAAAGAAAGTTCGCAGATTTCGCGTCGTGCATTTCTCCTCCCTTTGGGATGGAAGGACCATAGCTGCTCAAATCTTTATTATTTAAGATAGAAATAAGTTAGATAAGGATTATGCTGGTTCCGTTGTCGAATAATAAAATAAATAGATAAATACTATTATGTTTGATTGGGAAAAATATTCTGGATCCGTGATAAGGGCTCCATTAGATCGGGTGCACTTATTCGATCACAGGAAGCCATCATACTGATCGGGCCACAAATAGCGGAGAAAACAATAAAACAAACCTGGCTTGTTGTAGTCGTTTGTTGTTGTTAAGTGTTCTACAACAAAAATCTACCGATTTTTGTTATGGTGCAACAACAATCCTCAACTTGCCGATTTTTTCATATTCTCTTTGGCTATATCTCGACTATTTATGGACCTATCGGGGCGTGGCATGCCTTTCCGTGATCGGGCGAGTCCTGCCAATCGACTGCCATCGGAAAAAAGGACACCCAATTTTTCACGATTTTCGCAAAAAATCATGATGGTTACATCATTAAAATTGCCAAAAATCGGCCTCATTTTCGTAGTCGAGATTTTGATGACGTTCGACAGTCCGGACCCTCACGATCCTGGGAGAGTTGACCGATCACCGATCTGGCCTCATTTGTCCGAGATATAGCCTTCCGAAGACTTGGATTTGCGTATCTTTAAAATACTGGTTTCCTCTGCACGCTATATCTCTGCAGTACGGAAGCCGATCGGGGCGTGGCATGCCTCTTTGTGATCGGGCGAGTCCTGCCAATCGACTGCCATCGGAAAAAAGGACATCCAATTTTTCACGATTTTCGCAAAAAATCATGATGGTTACATCATTAAATTTGCCAAAAATGGGCCTCATTTTCGTAGTCGAGATGTTGATGCCTTTCGACAGTCTAGATCCTCACGATCCTGGGAGAGTTGACCGATCACCGATCTGGCCTCATTTGTCTGAGATACAGCCTACCGAAGACTTGGATTTGCGTATCTTTAAAATACTGGTTTCTTCTGCGCGGCGGATACGAACGCCAGAGCCGAAACCCCTGGGATCTTATCCAGAAAGTTCGTTTGCGACATGTTAGGTGTATGAACGGGACTACTGTATGGTTAGTGTTTCAACTTAATGCCTATAGTATATAATATAATATAACGTAAATGGTCACCCTGCTTGAGTTGTTCCATCCAGTCGATAGTTCATTTTTCTAAAAACATCGATGTTCTTCCACCTCTGTTGTAAAATGCCATGGACAGTGCTGGTAGAGGTGGAAAAACATCGATGAACTAAGCGTTGCCAGACTGCCTGATAGAATCGAAAGTAAGAAAAAAGCTTTTACCGAAACTCTTAAGCTGAGCTTTCTAACGGTTAATGCTAGCTGTGAAAGCTATACAACTTAATCGCAGGTTATTTCATAAAATTAATGCAAATAATGCATTATTACGGATTAATGGTTATATTTCTGGCTGGCTTCTGCCTGGCCGAGGAGATCCTGGAGCTAAGCTGCTTCACCGATGCCCAGTGCCTCCAGTTTGAGCGCGGACGATGCCTCAATACGACCTGCACCTGTACAGCACGTGACTCGGGACAGCGCGTGGACTGCAAGCCCATGGAACAGAAGGTCACAAATATCATTGGCGGCCACTGTCCCTGCCATCAGGACCATGCCGAGTGCAACAAGAAGTTGGAGCAGTGCTCCTGCTCCTCCGGATTCGTTCCGAGCGAGGACAAACGACGCTGTCTCGCGGAGGTGGTGCGACTGGACGAACGCTGCGAATTCCATCGCCAGTGCCAGTTGGCGGACAAATTCAGTTCCTGCCACCCATCGCAAAATCGCTGCCTGTGTCGATCAAACTTTGAGTCCCATCAGGGACACTGTCTGGCCGTCCTGGGTGAGTGGCTGCTTCCCAAGAAACGCGATCCGAAACTAAGATATTGCTTACTATGATCACCTACAGAGTCCAGCTGCGTGAACGACACCGATTGCGGCAGCTGCGGTGCCTTGCTCTGCCTGCCGCAGCTCAAGAAGTGCGGCTGTGCCGTCAACTATGTCCACAATCGCAACATGACCAAGTGCATCACTGGATCGGACTACGGCGATGGCTGCGACAGCAGCACAGCCTGCCAGCTTAGCCTTGGTTCCGGTGGCCAGTGCCAGGATCATCGCTGCGCCTGTCGCTCCACCCACTATCCCAGAAAGGTCGCCAACGCCATCCCGAAAGAGGAGAATGCAGTGGATACAAACCAGCTGGAGCGGATTGTCTGCGAGCCCATAGTGCCGTTTGGTGCCTACTGTCGCACCAACAGCGACTGCCAAATGCATCCTCTGATGGCAGGTGAATCCCGTCCCCTGCCTCCAACGTCCTCCATGGAGTGCAAGTGGGGCGAGTGCCGCTGCAGTGCCCACCACAGTGTCCAGGACAATCAATGCGTGCTGGAGAGTGGCGGAAGCATCCCAACCCACCTCTGGATTGGACTTTTGATTCCGATTTCATTGATTCTTTATTAGGAAATAGAAAAAAAGCTGTTCAACTTATCAAATACAATGATTTATGCAGATCTCATTGCCTGATCGATCCTGATCCACTGCCGCTCGTTTAGAGGCCGATCCTGGCCGGTGTGCGTCGGGGCGTGGTAGTGCCTGGCGTGGCTATCTCCTGTTTGGCGGCCATCTGCTCCTCTTGGCGGGCCGCCTCTAGTTTGCGCTCCTCCATCTCGTGCTGGGCCTGCAACATTTGCTCCTCCATCTCTTTGAGATGCTCGGCGGCCTGTTTCTTCTTCTCGCGGCCGCTGCGTCCCGACTCCTTCACGGAGAAGAACATGGGCCCCAGCTCGGCCAGCCAGTAGCCATCCACAGCGGTGGCACACTGCATATACTCCTTGGCCGTCATAATCAGCTCGTGATAGACAACATAGTCGGGGGTGGTGCCCAGCCCATACAGGGCCGAGGTGGGATGCAGATGGCAGGGCATGCCTGTGCGCAGGTTCACGTACTCACCGATGCCCTTGAGCCGTGCCGCTTGGTAGAAGTACGCCGAGCAGATGCACTTTCGCACAATATCCCAGTCGGTGCCGCACGACTTGACGCTCATCTTCTGCTGGGTCATGATGTCCTTCAGCTGCTGACGCACCTCGCGCACCTTCCGCATCGCCTTGATATGAATGAAGTGCTCGTTGCACCACGACGATCCGTAGCTGTGGGAGAGGGGGACCAACGCAATGTCAAATCTGGTCTGTGATCCCCTGCCGCTGGGGGCTCACACTTACCTGTTTTGCCGCCACTGCTGATACACGTTGAGGTAGGTCAGATGATCTGATTCGGGCACCTGGAACTTTTCGCGCACTCCGTCCGCCTCCTCCTCGCGTCCCTTGGGCCGATAGAAGATCGAGGGCACCGACAGCATGGAAACTATAGAGTGGAGAGAGTGTTATGAAAAGGATCAGAAGAGCTACTCCTTTTTCGGGTCTTTTCTCTCACCTATGATAAGCACCTCGGCGCTGCACTCCATGCGGCAGGCGACAATCAGCATTTGGCACTGCGGTGGATCTAGGGGAAATTCGGCCATCTGACGGCCCAGGGTGGTGAGGGCACCCGTGTGGTCCAGGGCGCCCAGGATCCACAGCTGGTAGAGCGAATTGAGGATGTTGTCCTGGGGCGGCGGGTCCATGAAGTGGAACTGTAGCAGATCCACCACGCCCAGCGACTTAAGCAGCAGCACCGTATTGGCCAGATTGGTGCGCTGAATCTCCGGCACAGTGAGGGCCAGCAGCTCATCCTTGTACTGGCGCTGGGTGTACAGCCGGAAGGCCTGACCGGGGCCGGTACGACCGGCACGACCCGAACGCTGGTTGGCATTCGCCTGCGAGATGGGATAGATCTGCAGGGCGTCCATGCCGATGCGCGGATTGTAGACCTTCAGCTTGCAGTAGCCGGAGTCGATCACGTAGATGATGCCATCCACGGTCAGCGAGGTCTCCGCAATGTTGGTGGCCACCACACATTTGCGCACCCCGTCGCCGGACTTTTGGAAAATCTTCGCCTGCAGGTCGGAGGGCAGCTGCGAGTAGATGGGCAGAATGCTCAGCACTGGGGCATTGTCGATCTCGGCCAGACGCTCCTCGAGCACCTCACACGTCACCTCGATGTCCTCCTGGCCGGGCATGAAGATGAGCATGTCGCCCTCGTTGGGCGTCAGGTGCACCTGCAGCGCTTGCTTCACCGCCGACTCCACATAGTCCTCGCAGGTGTTCTTGCTGAACATCACGTCGACGGGAAAGGTGCGTCCCGGTATGGTGAATGTCGGCACGTTCCCAAAGAATGTTGCAAACTTGGTGGAGTCCATCGTGGCGGAGGTCACAATTAGCTTCAGATCGTGTCGCCGGGCCACAATCTGTGAATGGGAATCGTGGGAAGAGGGACACATGGTTTAGGTCATTCATCGCAAGAGAGTCCGTGGGCGGGAGCCCATGGTCTGACCCAAAATCACCGCCAGCTTGGCCGGCGAGTCGTTGACCGGGCGCTGCAGTGGGTCAAGGCATTCCACATCATTCCAAGAATTTCTCAAAGCCCGCAAGGGGTCAGGTCACCCCCCGACACCCTCTCTCTCTCTCTCTCTCTCTCGCTTGCTCCTTCCCTTGGCAAGCAGTGTGAAAGCAAACTTTAAAACGAGAGAGAAGCAGAAAAGGAGAGAGGAACAGAGAGAGACAAAGAGTGGGAGAGAGCCGTTGCAGCTTCGGCTTAGCCTCGTCGGTTTTAAGGGAGGAGGGCAGCAGAAACAGCAGCAGGCGAACATGCTGAAACACACGTACGCCATAGGTACGTATGTACCTACATAGGTATGTATGTGTGTATGTGTGTATGTATGGGAAGGAACAAGAATGAAAGCAGGGTTTCGTTTCCTTTTTGTTTTCGCACAACGCAACAACAACATCCCATCCCATCCCCTTCCCCTTCCCCGTAACCGAGCAAACTGCGCATTAACAGAATTTTCGCCACAGTCCACAGCCCACAATCCGTCATCTACAATCCACAATCCACAGACCAAACCAGCCAGCAATTTGCAATCCAACAACAACACAACTCAACCTACTCGTAATGTGTGCTTTATTATGCAGCTTATCTACTTGCATACGCAACACATACACTCAGCCATGCATGTGTCTGTGCTGTGTCTGTGTCTGTGTCTGCCTCTGCGGCTGCGTCCGTGCATCTGTGTGGTGTGTGGGAATTATTTATGATGCTGGTATGGATAGCACTAGCCTGGCAGGTAACGCAACGCAACGCAAATCGCGCATTCATTTTACCATTATCTTTCTTTCTACCCCGTTGGACAGATGACGTCAGGTCGCAGCAATTACGATAGTCACGACCATTTCGATAGGCGATGCGCACGAAAATAGCTTATCGCTTATCGAAAGCCAGATAGAAGAAGAAATAAATTCCTTTCGCATGGATATTGCATGGATATAAATCACGATCATAAACCGATCATACTCGTTGAATCCACCATGGATATACCCAAAACTAACGGGAAACTAAATCCATTATCTGATTGTACTATCTTTCTCTCACTCCTCCGCCCATCCCCCAAAACCATTATCTCAAGGTCGACTACAGTTTCTCTCTAATCAAGTTTAAATATAAAGCATTGTAAAAAGAGTTCAAATACGCCTAGACATTTCGACTACTTTTTTACTCGCTACTAAGATTCGATTAGGTTTTAGAAAAAGATTTAAAGTATAGAAAATTTGTTCGTCTCTCATATATCCAGATCTGATCAAGACTACATAAATATACATATATGTATGTATGTATATACTTAAAAGGAACGGATATACCTTCGTCATACCATGGGTACCGCACCGTTTATAAGCACTCGACCAACTTTTACTTTGTCTATAAGTAAATGGTATCAAGAGTAGGTATTACGAATACATATATATATATATATATAGATATGTATGTATGTATGTGTACTATATGTGATCCGATTTGGGACAACCAACTGATAATGCCTGTGGGGAGTACGAGTACTTATTACGTGCGTACACATAGAGATATCTCGGCATTTCTTACTCACTGAGGGAGTGAGCTGAAGATTTTGTTTGGTTTAGTTTTAGTATCAGATGTGGGGATTACGGGTTGCCGTATTCATCAGCTGTATTTCATCAGAACGAGTCACACATCGGTTGTGAGTAACGCATTCTGAATAGGATCACGGGAGCATTTGAGAACGGCACTGCGCCAACTGATATTGCCAATTCGATTGCTAATTCAATTGAAGTCGTAAAATAATATCAGCAAATGAGAGAGCGAGCGCCACCTAGTACATATGTATATGTACCACCATTATAGGTTCCGATAAGAGACCACTCGAGATGGGGTTCTGTGAGGTTTTTATGGAAATATAATACTCGAATGCATCGAAAAATAATCCAAACCAACAACACACAGGCACGTCCATATCTATATGGTACTACTTTTGTATATATTATATATATGTATACATAATCTTATTATAGAAACAGGAAGCCTACAAGTAAAACGAAATATACTACGAACATTTCGAACAGATAATGCCCTTAAAATATTTATTAATCAACGCATGAGAACAGAAAAAAAACCAAGAAAAAAGATTACTTTCGTGAATAAATAATGCATCAATATCGGATTGAATGAGGTTCTGTGAGCAGGAAATCGCTGCCGGCGCATCTTCTCATCAAATATGCCAAAGAAATGCAATTGAAATGAATTTCGTTTGATTTATTTTAAGCACAAAGTCAACAAAATGCAAGATATGACAATAATCCATTGCTATAAAAACAAAAGTACATTTGTACCGATGTGCATACTCGTATATCAACAGAAAGACACTTGCACTCGTACTCGTACTGGTACCCGTACACAGGCATGATATAAGATCTGTTTATCATTTGGTCGAGACATCCCCTAGCCCGGGAGTGAATGCACATTGAGTCACATTATTGGTACGACTTGGTACCATCCTGCTCTGGACCTACATGTGTTTGGAGTCCCCCGTCCCTAATGCTAACAGCCCTTGTAATCCGTCTGTTATCGATTAATTATCAATTAATCGCCTGAGCAACGAAAATAGTCATCTTTTTGTCTAGCTATGGCCCCCACGCCATGTTCGCTCAAACAGAAATATTGCATTAGCCCCCAAACAAGAACCTTGTCTAGTAGATGAAAAACAGGCAGAAAATCAAGTGTTTTCCTGGCGCCAATAGTACATCAAAATATTTATGTACACATGCACGTACACACATAGTACATATTGTATCTATGCGTGGCAATATAACGCTTAAGGTCTACGCATGTGTGTGTACATATGTATGCATTTCAATATGTATGAATTTGTATGTTGCCAATTAAAAATGCCGAAAATGCAATTCACCGTACATTTGCATTGAGGCGAGAACGCGAGAACGCTTTTCCGCGAGGTTGTTGCTGGATGTCGATTTGGATGACGGGCTGTGGCTGTGGCTGTGTGGATGGGGGTGGGGGTGTGGGTCTGGGTGCCGCAGCGAGCGCCATTGGGTGGGAGTGGAATGAATTATGCGAGTCTAATGAACCTGCTGCATTCTACTGATCCCCGACGAGGCTAAAATTACATAGTCCAGCCAGTGAGTGAACCAGAGAAAAGTCGACGACATATGCCAGCATCCAGAGTTCAGAAGAAATTTCTTCACCGATAATTATTATCACTAAATGAATGAACATTTATTAAACAGCTGTTTCTTTTTTAAATGCTTTACCAAACAGCTGTTTATGCATTTTTTCAATGCTTTGCCAACCTTAGGGTCGAGGGTCAAATGTGCAGGTTTGGCATCAACACAAACACACGGCCATACGCCGATACACCCACACAGGAACAGGCACAGGAACAGGCACAGGCACACAGGAAAATGCAAGTCAATAAAAGGAAGGACTGCAGCAGAGATGCTGGAATGGATATAGACACTTGTGGCCCTGGAAACGTGAAAGCAGGAACCACAGTCGAGTCCTCCATTAAGCTAGCCGATTGCATGGTCTCGTCATCTCTCCAACCGAACCGAATGAGAGCGGAACAGCAGCAACCAAGACGAGAAAGAGAGAGACAGAGAGAGAGAGAGAGAGAGAGAGAGAGCAAGTGGTTGTTTTTGTGCGCTTTTCGGAGGTGCAGCATCAACAAAGCACGCACACATACACCATTCGCATTTGCATGTGTATGTGCTGTGTGATTTTATTTTGTTTTTGGCCAAAAACTACAAATCAAAACATAAAAGACCCCAACGAAGCGCAAGATGTAAACAAAACCGACAAAAATTCGCAACGAAATCAAATGTCGAACGAAAACAGAACCGAAGCCGAAATGTGCCAAAAGAAACAACAAAAAAGGCGAAGAACGAAGAGATATGCGGAATGTGTATGATTATATATCATATACTATATGTATGCAAATGCTACGGGTATCTATAAAAACCGATCCAATAACGAAAACAACAAAACAACAAAAGACTCGGCTCCGGTGCTTTGGGGCTTCGGGGCTTCGTGGCTTCGTGGCTACGGGGCTTCGGGTTTGTCTCCCCGTGACTCCACATAAAGCCGCAAACGAGTTATGTATGTGCCTGCCTCTCCATAGGCAGATGTGGTCGAGGTGAATACACTGTAAAGAGAAAAGCAAAGCACCACCGCACCACCATGCGACAGCCAGAGCCAGAGAGAGAGAGAGACGAGACGAGACGAGACAGTGGCAGATTGGGAGAGACCATCCCGGCAAATTATTTTCGTTCTCTCTCTGTTGCTCCCCCCACCCACAGCGTATGACCAAGACGCTGCCCGACAGCTGTGCAGAAGTCCTTCCGCCATATGATGTCCCCAAAAGTGCCGCTTGACACCACTCTCCCCTCCCTATCGGACACAAGGAAAACGCAACTCTCACGGCTGTTAAAACACGACAGAAGCACACAGCTTCGGGTACTACTGCTGTGGATACCCTGTAAAATCCACTACTTCTATGGCATAGATGTTAAATATTAATCAAATTTATCAGGATTATAGTTCTAGCTCGATTTGAGTAAAAAAAAAGTGCTTTCTGGTTGTCTGCTTTTTCCATGGCTCTGCCTAAATCTGCCATACCCTCCACTGCAAGGGTATACCTATGCAGAGGCACACACAACTCTTTTTTTTAAACATATTTTACATTTATTTATTGTCTGGCCGCCCCAGACTGTATTGTCTTTTGTTTAATTTTGTTGTTTTTGCTTTTGTACTCGTGCCTCGTCTGAATGATTATAAAGTGTCTGAAAATAGCCCCGAGAACGCCCCTATTGGGGCTGACAGTTCTGCTACTGCAGCAGAGTGGACTTGGAGGAGGCTAAATGGACATCCTATTGGGTTCCACATTTCACATTTCAAATCTGAGCCTATTAACCCATGTACAAGAGTTCATTTAGGGGTACCATACAGCCAGCCAGTGTGCCAGCGAGGGTGTTCCCATCTTCGAGGCCCGGTGTCAGCCTTTCTCTCTGCTTCTATGTTGTTTTGTCATTCCATCATGTAAGCTCTGAGAAGCTTTGACCTGGGCCATTGTCAGGGCTGTTGCTACTGTTCGTCGTGTGCCGTTTGGAGACTAGACAGACTCAATAATGTGCCGCCAATGGAATGTGCCGCCTCATCTAGAGGCTCTGTCACCTCACCCCACCCACACCTCGTTTCGTTTGCTTCAGCTGGTCTCTCGATTCGATTATTTGTGTTGCAACTCTGGAAGCTTGAACTTTGGAATGTCAACCGCAGGCCGCTCTCTGAACGAGTGCGTCCACTAAACCCAACCACCGCAAAGCCCCAGACAAAACAGAATGTTTGTACATAAGTATGTGTGTAGAATAGGGTATAACGAAATGAAACAAAACAAAACGAAACAAAACGGAAACAGCGATGAAGTCTGACAGAAGCACAAAGTCTGGTTATTACCAGATATCGAAAGCATTTTACCGGTAAAATGCGCAAAACGAAGCCTTTAAGTAGTCCCCTCCCCACACTAGTCCAAAAACAAAACGAGTTTCTTTCGGGTACACTCCACTCCCCATATATGCACATATTTGTACCCATATACAGGGGGAACAAGTGTGTTGTGTTGGATAGATAGATAGATAGATAGATAGATAGGTAGATAGATAGATAGGTAGATGGATAGATAGATTGTGGCACGTACTTTCATTTATGTATGTACGTACATAATGTATGTAAATTCCAATTTGTCAAAGGCCTAAGCACTGGCCTAAACCGTTGGTGACAGTTTTATTTATTAAATTTTTCATTCAAAATTGATTATTTATGCAACCCCGAGGAAGCAGAAAGAAGCCAAGCCGCCGCATGCAAATGTGATACCACCAGTCTATATGTATAAATAAACAAATACAGGTGGTTTCTGCATTTATTTTTTGCTTGTAGACATCAAGAAAAAGGGTCGTCCAAGTCGTGTGAACGAAGGTGGTATACCCTTACCTCACTTGCAATGTTTATGGAAGGTTCACTGGTTCATTAGGTCTCAAGACCTTTAGGTTTTTGATAAAAATAGATGACAACATTTAGAGGTATGCATGCATTAGGCTGCTGGTCCTGGTAAGGGCATTCACAATTATCTCAATGTAGTTTTCCTTTTTTTTTCGCCAAATATTCATTGTTATTATCTCCTCAGACAAACGATGAACGATGACGCCTTTTGGGCACTGACCTACACACGCGCCTTCAAATTGATTGCGTAATTTTCAATAAAAGCTAAAACAACAAGTATTCCGACTAGGGGATACCCGCTAATCAGAACAGAAATGATCAATTATATAGGGATTTTTTGGGGTACCCCAAAAGAGTCTCCAAGTTTACTGAGACAGACGGATAGAAATATTTGAGACTGATGCTTCCGAGCTTATTCTCTCATTCTCTTTGTGGAAATTCGCTGGCTTAGTGTACTCTTTGACTCGCATGTGGTGGTACGATCAACATTGAGGATAGTTAATCCGATTGCAATGAACTAAACTATTACAGTATGTACATGTCTGTATATCGCAGATGTATCGAAGGGTGGAGTGGAATGTGGCAATTAGAGAAACAGGTGTAACAGATGGGTTTTACTCAAAGGGCATGCATCCACAGAGATCCACACATCCACAGATGTGCCTGACGAGAGGTATGCCATACGTATACCCAAGCGTAATTGGACCGGCTAAGCGCTAATTAGCCGCGGTTCAAAACGCACATACATACATACCACTCCATACGGCGCTCTCTTCCCCCATCTTGGGACCGCTGTTTCCCACCTTTAGGTGAGCAGTTCCTCCCCCCTCGTTTTCCAACAACAACAACAACAACAAAAGCAACAACCAAGGTTAAACTATAAATAGCTATGGAGAAAAATCAACAACAACAACAGCAACAACAATAATATCAACAGAAACAGCAGCAAGTTGCAAAATGCTATTTATAGACGACAAGAGCGGCAGCGACGACGATGGCGACCCGACCAGAAAAAGTAAATGAAAAACTTGAATTGAAAACAAAACAGAGAAAAATAAAATCAAAACGCGAAAGGCGAAGTTGAAATGCTCTCTCGCGCCCGGTGTTGGAGAATATCATATGGAAAATTTCGATATTGATTAATCGAAATACTCACGGCAATATTCTTCGTTATATTTGCTCAGAGATTACCTTGGAAATATATACCTACATATGTTTTCTATCACAAACATGGTCTAAAAGACTTTTGAGAAATATATCCCACTCACTTATAAAAAGTTTAAGAATCAATCGAAACAAAACTTTGTTTACTCTATAATCATATTCCTTTATTTTTCTATCGCTCTTTTCCATATAACTACAACCATCTCCCTCATTGAGAGACATAATCATTAAAAAAGCGGGTGTTCTCCCTGAAGAGCTTTTATCCTACATTCCCCTATCATTTTGGTTGGGTGTCTCACCCAAAAATTTCTATAGATTAAATTTCTTTGAGCACGATTCTTTTAATTATATTTAATACCACCCCTGGGCATGGACCTGCCCTTGTGGAGGGGGAGGGCTGGTTATTAGTGGTGACCCCGACGCCATGTACTTGTGGGTCGTCGGAGGTGGGGGGATTGGCCCACTGTAAAGGCGTGTGGCACAGCGCTTAATGGGTCAAAATAATTGGCATGTTCTCTGGTGCCCCCAAATCGAATTGGACCGATTCGTTCGTACATACATACATATGTAGTACGTGACTAGGCACACTCCCACCAACGCAAGGAAATGTCAAACTTTTGGGACGTCACCACGAGAAGTTTCACGCAAGAAATCGACAAAAATAAGGCAATGAACATTTTTGTTTCACTCGACTCGCAAGCAATCATTACAGCGGGCGTTGGATGGACCGACGAGCCACTTGAGTCATTGACAATATCGATCCGAAGATTGGATGCAGCTCTGCATGGGGGCGGAGGCACTAGTAGGGGGTCGGTCTCTGTGGTGGCGGTGGCGTGGGATTTGTTCAACAGCGGGTCGTAGAGGGCTTCAGGTATCTTCTGATAATGCGATTACCCTGTGGTTTTGGCTGTTGTACTACTGGACGGACTAGGAATGCACACTCATATGTATTTATGCATAATAATGTATTTTTGCTTTGATCTTCGTTTATTGAATTGCTCCATAAAATAGAGCCAGAAGCAGTCTCGTCTGGGATTCGTTTATTTTGGCCTTATTTGGTCACAATATACACATATTTATGAGCACATTTACGAGGCGTGTACGCACGATCACATGATCTGTACGATAACAGATCTTTGCAATCGATACATTGTCATTCACATCAATCATATTTCTCGGTGCGGTGCTCTGGCGTATCAGGTGTCGCGAGAGGGGTGTAGGTGGCTGTGGGGAGCGGGCCGCAGCCGAATTTTGTGACAAATAACTACGACGTTGACAAAAATAATCAACGCATATGTATAAATTTCTCATAAAGAACAGACATAAGAAGGTCAGAGCGGAAGTAGAGCAGCACCAAAGAAGAGAACCACACACAGAGAGCGAGAGCGAGAGAGCGAATGAAAGAGAGAGACGAGGGTACCTGTTATCGGTGCAGCAAGAGATTCCCAACAGGATCGAATTAAAAGAATTAAGATAAAAACAGCAGCTAATAAGCGGCGAGAGAGGCAGAGTGATGTGCATAATAAACAACAACAGCAATAGCATAACGGAATCCAGAGAAAGAGCAGGACAGTGGAGGGGAAGGAAGAGAGAAGTGGTTTATACAAGGTGACGCCAGCAGCGACGTTTTTCTCCCGTTGTGGTGGATTTGTGCGTTTTGCTCTCTCGGCTTTTGTCGGTTTTGCTCGTTTCTCCTCTCTCGGCTGTCTCATTTCCAGCCCATGTTGCACATTCTTGCTTAAACAAGGGGTATTCAGACAATGAGGTGGTGCTTGGCAACATGCCAGCAACATGCGAGCGGAATGCCATTTGTTGCTGTATGCTACCCTGTTGTCCCAATACACCCTGTCCACACAGTTTAAGGGAGAGTAAGGATTTCAAGAAACGTGAAATAACCAACATTTGAATACCCTTGGAAAAATATCTACATATATTCTAAGTCTAGAGCCCACAGAGTACGCATGTATACGGAATAGTCTAAGTGAAATTTTCCATGAATGGTATTCTTAGTCACTTAGTCAATGCCATTTATTGAAAACAAGCCGGGAATATCTATACTTATATTAAACCTCCCAGGTAGGGTACTAGAAACTTCCACACTGAACGAAACCCACCACTGAAACCGGTTTTCAAGCAACATGAGTACGCGCTACCAGCAACATGCAAGTCGAACTGGGCAACATTTGTTCCCATTGAAATTTGTGACGTAGCCGCCAACCGAAGCTATAGTATCTGAAGAGCGAGTACAACCGTCAAGAAAGCCCCAAAGCCCCAACGAAGCACAACACACAACGCAGCGTCGAAAAATACGAAAAACGTTCAGAAAATTGCCGTGCAGCTGAAGCTGAACCAAAAACAAAAAAACAAAAAGAAGAAACATTTGCACACACAAATACATACAGATAGTCAGACTGCGGGATAGAGAAGAGAGGGGTGCAGAGCAGAATAATAATTAAAAGTAAAGCGAATTGGAGCAGCGCAACCGGGGGAGGGGAGAAGCAAGACAAAGGCCGCACAGCGATAGCAGCAGCAGAAGCAGCAGAAAGCAAAAGAAGCCAGAATATCGAAGGGGGAAAAAAGCGCGGAAAAGTGCACTTTACACAAATTCATACATATACACATTTTTCCACGAGTGAAAGTTGGGCGCACACCGGCCACGCCCCCCGCCCCGCCTGGAATGAACCGCTCCAACAGTTTTGTCAGCTCCCTGAAGTGGTGGCCCCTGCAGGGCCACAACAGCCAGGCGACACCAGCAGCGCCAGCTTCATCAGCGCCACCCACCAGCAACGGTGGCTACTCACAGTCGGCGCCCAGCTCCCCGATCTCTAACTGGCCACCGGCGCTGCAGCAGCAGCCGAAAGCCGGTGGCGGTGTGGTGAGCGCCACCTTCGGCAGCAGCGTTGCCGTGCAAAAACTGCGCGAATCCAAGTGGTTCAAGCCCGAGGAGCAGCGCATCTTCTGCGCCGTCGTCGAGTGTGGCTTCATTGTGGAGGTGCGCAGCAGCGCGGCTGCAGAGGCAGCGGCTGCGGCGGCCGCCGCCGCAGCGGCCGCAGCTGCCAGCGATATCGATTCTCTGGACATGGACTGTCCGCCCCTTGGCTTGGGCCTGGCCCCAGGCCTGATGATAACCCGCAATGGCAGCAGCAGCATCAGTTTCCTGGAGACACAAGACGAAAACGAGACGCCAGTGGCGTCCTGGTACGGCATTGTCCTATGCAAAGTGGCCAAAGGTGAGTTTTGCATCCCCCAAATCCCCCAATCTGTAGGAAAATTTTTAAGAAAGAACTCTAGACTTCAAGGCAATTACGCTAATCGCCGGATTTTTAAAGGCGAATTTGGCGGGGTTCTGCCATTCTAAAATGTCATTCAATAAACAAACAAACGCTGAAACACAGAAACACACACTCACACACACTCGCACACATGCACACATGCACACATGAAAAAGCGCACAGACGCCAGTACATGTCTGCATAGCATACAAGCGTAGGGCCTGGCTTTTTATCTAATCGAAAATCCAGCAAGTGCGCGGTCGCAGAGCAGCAGCAAGACGTCAGCTTTGCGACCATTCACAACAGTGCGCTGACAGCCTGGCCTGCCAGAAAATTCCAAAATTTTCTGCGTGCGCATATGCACGCACACAAAAGCAAAGGCAGACCAAAAGAAAAAAAGTAAAATCAAACAAAGCGTGAGCAGGAGGCTGCTGACTTGTGTCTTTCCAAAAACTCCCAAGCACATCATGTGCTCCATGTCACGCATACCATTAACGTCTACTGTCTCTTTCTGTACCCATGGGGCACAGTAAGAACTCGCTAGTCTTCCATTCGAGGTTGTTTCTGGTTTTTTTTTTTTTGTGTTGTAATTTTTCCTATAAACCCAGACTGAAATCTGAAATTTGTATAGAAATACCACTAAGAAAAAACATGTTGTTCTTTAGCGGAGACTACTGTTTGCCGTCTGGGTGCTGTGGATGTTGTGGTGAGCTTTTTTGCATTTCACCACGCGCCCACACAGCAGCAGCAGCGGCAGCGGCAGCAGCAGGCGGTGTTGCATCTCGTGTGCGTGCCGGCCCCGGCCAATAACCCAACTCACCACGTGCGGCAATCACACATGCCTGTGCATGTGTGTGTGTGTGTGTGTGTGTGGTTGGGTGCGTGCGGGTATATGGAAGGGCATACATGCGTAGGAATGATAAGGGGATTTTGAATAGCACTTCGTATACCCTGCACCCGCAGAACGATATTCGCTTTTTACGCTACTAAAATCCATTTTTTGAGAAGCTTAAAAGCTGTATTGCCTTCTTCCGTTCCCGAAAATCAAAAAGAAACCTGAATAATATGGATTGTACCATAGTTATCAGTGTCTAGCCAGAGCCCCCCAACAATCAATAAAAACGTTGGAGTTGTGTGTGTGTGTGTTTTTTTTTTTGCTTGTTCTCCATTCCACCTGTTAAGACCCCACTGATTATCCTGCACGGCCCGCACCGCACTCTCCTCCTGGAAAAATTACTCGTGCTTGGTGACAGATTACAACGACGCTGTATGTATGTACACCCAGCAATGCCTGCCAGCAAAGAAATGCGCATGCGTGCTTATCAAATGATATTTACAATATGTAGTCCCATGTAGTCACGTACGTCAAACACTCCACCCTCTGTCTGCTCTGTAGGCGGCCCTTCATATCGGCCCCGCATTGCACGTCAATCGATGGGATGGATTAAAGGCATATACTTGAACATTCAAGATTGAAATGCATTGAACATTTCGTTGAGTATGTTTTATCGCTTTTTAGTATCAGGAGAGAGATGAGCTCACTCCAAATGCAATACATTTCACTTTTAGCGTCCAGGCTAGTCCCAATTACTGACTGCGCTTAATGGAATGTACTCGCAAATTACTAGTGTGATTATATGGGGTCTATTATATGGACACATGGGTAAAAACAAGTGCATTTCTCACTCGAGCCACCCACGCAAAAATTTTAATTGCCTGCAAATTGGTTGGACATGGCACAAAAAATAATAAAAGAAATACTAGAGACTAAAGATAAAAAATAAAAATAAATACTAGGGAGAAAAAAAAAATACCATTCGAGGGAAAGAAACAGCAACACAAGGAGAAGGCAAAATCAGCAGTTGGGGTGTAATATACTAAGCAGTGCTAATTATTTTATATAAAATTAAGTGGCGAATGCTACAACAGATTGCGCAACAGTCGAAACAACACAACGGTATAAATACAACACATGACAATAAGCATCATAAAGTGCTGCCACTCTATCCTGGTTGTTTGTAATTGCCTTACCGTTAAGACACAACAGAAAGCACTGTAATTATTATGACACAAAAACCTACTGAAAGACAGGGTAAAAAAGAAACCCCACTACAATTATTTAGATCAGTGGTGGTGGGCCGCATTTTCTAATTTGTCTACAGACCAACAACAACCACGTAAATAGCAAATATTTATTATCGGCGAGACTCAGACTCAAGTCGAACTGCAATGGGACGCAGGCACACGACATGTATTTTGTTTTCGAGTTGCAGTTTCGAGTTGAACTGCAATCAGAGGCATTCTTGCCGATTGTTGCACAATAAAGGATTAAACAGAATAGCTGCCGAGTCTCCGATAAAACCATCCATGAAATCATGATCATCAAGTAAATAAATTGCATTACAAATGCAAACGAGCAGTAGTACCATTTCAAGTGAATCTAGAATCAAAGCGAATGCACTTTCTCGTTTCCGTTTTGTTTCCCCATTTTTTTTTTTAGTAATATATGAACAAATTTACTTAAATGTTAAATCAAAATCAATTGAAATAATAACTGAATTGCAGTATTGGCGGTCGACGGTCGGTCGGGTCACCTGTTTTCTCAATTGATTTTCATGGAAAAGCGCACACAGATCACTAACTCACTCTATTTTCTTTCTTTCTATACTGTCTACTGTCTACTGTGTGCTGTGTGCTGTTTACCCACCAATGCAGATAATAAACCGAAGCCCGATTCCATTGAGATATTTTCTGTGAAAATACGTGAGAATGGTACCTACAAACTGATCAAGATGTCACTGGCCGATATCTGGAATCATGGATGGGAGTTGAGGATCAATAACTTTGCCGACAAGGAGAAGATGCCCCATATCGAGAAGGATATACGCAATCAGGTGAGCAGCACACAAGAGAACAGACACACGTTCGTTTTATGCCTATAACCAAACATACAGTTCCAAGTTTCACTTTCGCAATCGAATTGGGACTCCCCGAAGTACAATGCTACCAAAAAAAAGAGCTCGAGAGATTTCAGTGAGAAAGTCGAATTAGGAACTCCCGAAATAGTATTCCCATCGATAACTAATGCATTACTCCCTTTCCACACCCCTGCACGCCTGTAGATATCGCTGGCGCGCAAGGCCAAACAGAGTCTGTGGAACAACAACAAGCATTTTGTGTACTGGTGCCGGTACGGTAGCCGCCAGCAGGATGTCCGCAAGCGACAGGTAACGACGAGTGCTAATCACGTGCTGCTCCATCTGATTAACTGATAAACGGAGCAAGCAGCGGAGGCCATCTCCCACACACACACACATAGAGAGAGAGAGAGAGAAGGAAACACACACATAAATACATATACACACACGCAAAAGCAAAGAAAAAAAAAGAAACAACATTTACCCACCCAAAATCCTGCCTACCACCACACATCACCCCCCCTCCCCCATATGCATTGATTGTAGTTGCAACAGAGGAACAAAAACACACACACACGACACACACACAAGAACAGGACTGACAGAAACAACACACGGCATGACAGAAGAGAGAGAACAGATAACCGTTAAAAAAAACTCGAAAATCGAAAATCTTAAGAATCATACCTGCTAACTCATTTGATGCTTTTGGAATCGGGCCACAAATTTTAATGAAATATTGTACTATATCTTTCACAGTAGAGAACCCTCCTCGATCGCTCTAACACACGCTCCACGCTATTCCCCCCACCACATCCAACTTCCGTCCTTCATTTAGCAGCGCATCATTCGTTGGTAGCCGCCTGCTTTTATTTTGTTTGAATGTGGCAGGAACGGAACTCTTGTGTGTGCGTCTACCGCTTACTATACTCCTACTCCACCACACTCCGCACACTTCCACCTTCTACCTTCTTGTGCTTCTGCCTTGCTCTCTGTACCCCGCTGTACGTGTTTTATTCTATACACATCGTCGTGAAAAACAAATCTATATGTATCTTGCAGATGTCGGAGTGCGTGAAATGGGGCAGCGTTGGCATGAATGCGGGCATGTTGTTGGTGCTAAATAATAGACAGAAATGCTATTCCCACTCAAAGTAACCGCCCGTTTGCGCCCCCTCTTCTACTCCACTCATAATGAAAACCAAAAACAAAAAGAGAAAAAAAACCATAAGTATTCAAAGTTATGATTCCGATGATAAGAGACGACGGCCCCAAAAAGTACCAAATACAAATTGCAAAAATGTGTAGTGTACAATTTGTAAGTGCAATTCAGATCAGGGTAAAATCCCCAACAAAGGGAGAGAGAGTGTAGTAGTATGTTCATTTGGCAGTATTAAAATACCATGCAAAATACCAGAGAGACACACAGAGACGAGACACAACTGTATTCCATACACACACACACACACAAACAGAACCCTCAAACAAAAATGTTGCAACTCCGATCGAGGAGCCACCAAAAAAAATCGTATCCAAACAAAATACTTTTGTATCGGACAAACACAGCCACCCACCCACCCACACACAAACACACACACACACACAGAAAGAGAGAGAGAGACACACACACACTGTGAAATTCGAAAAGACTTATTAAATATTTGTTTTTTTTGTCATTAATTTTTTTTTTGTTTTCTTGTGATTATTATTATTATTATAATATATTTATATACTACATTGTGAATGGCAAGCATATATATATGTGTTTTCTTTGTTATTTAAGGATATTAAAAATAAGTCTAATAAAAAAAAAGAAAGAAAAAAAATCCCACAAAAAAAGAGAAAACTATCTCTAAATAGAAATTGTAGGATTATCAAGGATTAAGACATTCGAAATGTTTCGTTATGTATTTAATTACGGGAACACCGAACCCCATCTCCTCCCCCCCACCCCCAGACGACTCGGAAATACGGAAACGGAAATCGACAGGAGACAAAACTAAAAAGAAACTCTCACAAAGAATACAAAAAACAAAAATACGTAAATGAGTGGAAAAAAAAGAAAACTAGTTTTTAAGATATATGTATATGTAGTATATATGTAGGTACATACATTAATAATAATTATTAATTATTCCGTTTAAGTTGTGTCATTTTTAAGCAATTTATAATATATATTTATATACCATGTAGTAGGTCTTGTATACATTTCGACAATGTGAAACAATTTCGAGAATATGAAACGTTTGTAAAATGCTTTATATTGATATTACTATTAAATGTTTACCAACAACACACAACCGATGCAAGTGAAAGACAAACAAAAAAAGGGGCAAGGGAACACTCACCTCACGCAACAGGCCAAAGAGCACATCCGTTGAGAGGGATCTCTCGTGGGCCTCGTCCATTATGATGGCCGCATAGCTATCCAGATCCGGATCACGCAGACTCTCGCGCAACAATATGCCATCCGTCATGTACTTGATGACCGTTCGCTCCGAAGTACAGTCCTCGAATCGTATGGCATAGCCCACATCCTCGCCTGCAATAGAATACACAAATGATTACACGCATATCCAAGCCAAGACAAGAAAAGAAAAGGGATTGCACTTACCCAGCTGTGTGTCCATCTCATCGGAGACTCGCTTGGCCACCGACATGGCCGCCACACGACGCGGCTGTGTGCACCCAATCATGCCCAACTGGCTGTATCCATCTTCGTGCAGGTATTGGGTGAGCTGTGTGGTCTTGCCGCTGCCCGTTTCGCCCACAATGATGATCACCGAATTCTCCCGGATGACATTGAGCAGCTCCTGGCGTGAGGCAAAGACGGGCAGAAAGCGGCGCTGCTCGGAGATGGTTTTCTTGCGGGAGAAGTCACTTTTACCGCCCGAGTCCTGATCGCGCATATGGTCGGCAAACTTCTGATCCTTGCGATAATCGGCCGTGTCATTGTCCTTGTCGTAGCGTGAATCCTCATCGTCCTGGGGCCGCTGCACACCCATAATATTTCCCAGCTTTGTGCCGCCCAGTTCCCAGTGTTTCTTCTGGGCCTTGCGGCGCTCCTTCTGCTCCCGATAGGTGCGCACCAGAGCGCTGCCCTTGCGCGCGAGCAACGCCATGTCCGAGGTGGGATCCTTGACGGGCACCACCGGCTCCGGCTGCTTGGTGAACACAATACGGCCGTCGAGAAAGGGTGGAATTATGTGATGCACCAGCAAATGGACCCGCTCCAGGGCCTCCTCGTCAAAGTCATCGTTCACATGGATGCTGGTAACCACACCGGAAGTGAGCATTCGATTCCTCTCCCACAGCTCATTGTCCCGATTGTTCTGCCGCTGCTGGGCGCTGAGGCGTTTCGTTCGCTTCTGTTCCAGCTGCTCCTCGCGCTTCCGAAAGTACTCGGAGTTGGGCCCCACGAAGGGGTTGTTCTCGTCGTCGTAGCCCTCGTCAATGTTGTACCACTCGCGGTCCAGGCGACGTTGCTCCTCCTCCCAGTGGTCGCGCGACTCCGGATCATCGGACCAGGGTGTGGCACCGGTGCGCTTCCGGTCATTGGCCCACTGATTGTAGCGATGCGCTGGCGTCGGGCGGGCCGAGTCATCCTGTCGAGTGTTTCTGCGACTGCGGTTGCTGCTGCCACTCCGCACCGACCAATCGCCGCCGCCACCTCCGCCATGGCGACGTGGTGTTGGCAAATCCCAATCCGAATTACGCTGACCGCTACCGCCGCCGCCCTCGCCGTCGTCATCGTCCCAGGAACTGTTCAATACCCCACCGCCACCTGGGGTCCCAGGCTCCCTGGGCGTGTGGACACTCCGCTCGGACATGGAGCGATCACGATCGCGACTGCGATGCCGATCTCTATCTCTGTCCCGGTCTCGGTCTCTGTCGCGATCTCTGTCACGATGGCGCCGTCGATCGTGGTCTCCTCGCTCTCTCCTCCTTTCCCGCTCTCGACCCTCGGACGAGGATGAGGCCGTTGATGCATTGGCTGGCCTGCCCCTCGCCTTGTCACGTTGAATGTGCTCCCTTAGCCGCTCGCGGGCCTTCTCCGACACACCGCCCGTGTGCGAGGGCGTGTCATCCTTATGTTCGCGCAGCTGCCGGCTCAACTTCTCGAAGCTCTTGGTGTCCGGCTTCTTGAAGGCAAACTCACTGATTCCGGGCGTCGAGCCAGTGGGAGTACTGGAGCCAGTGTCGTCGTATTCGCTATCCTTGAAGGAGATCAGGCGGTCGCCGCGCTCCTTTTCGGCACGTCGCTTGGCGGCCAGCTTGTCCAGGCCCAGCAGCGAGCCTTGGGGGACTTTGAAGCTGCCTGTTGAGTCAGCGCCATCTCTGGGCTTCTTCAGTACCAGCCCGCCACGTATCTCCTGACCAGCAGTGCCTTCCAGTCGATGCACGCCGGCTTCCTCGTCGGACATGCCTAGTTATATGTGCTTCCTGCTTTTTTCCGCAAAACTATCAATTTGCGTTGGCGTTGCTCACTCACAGCTGACAACATGGGGGCGTGCTGCCACGGAGTTCAAATTTCGTATTAACATACTATCGATAGTAGTGAACCAAAATCTGGCAACGCTGGCCGAGGCGGCATTAAAATTGAATTCATTTATTTCCACTAATATATAAAACATTTTACAAGAATTCACTTTTTTCATGGACTATCATAACTTAGCTTAACTTTGATTTGGGAATTTTTTTACTTAAGTACGCTTAAATCAAAACTCATCCGATGTTTGGCTAAGCATCGATAAGTCGTCACTACATCGATAGCACAACAGCAAATCCAGCCGGTTTCACGTTGTCTTAAATTGAGCATTTACCTTTTTGAAATTTAGAAGATACGCAGAAGAGATCCAAAATGACTGACAGGTTCAGCAAAATGCAGCAGCAATTCCTGTGCTGTTATCCAGTCAATAAAATGTCCTGGTCGGTATGTATTTGGCTGTGACTGCACCTGTCCACCTGTTGCATCTTTAACAACTTTAAAAATTTGTATAAGCGCAGTCGGTGAAACTACCAATGGAGTGGGATGAGCAAAAGGCACTCATTGCAGCCACCTGCGGCCATCCGCTCAATGAGCGCTATCCAGTGCGAACCAGCTACCAAGAGGCATTCATTAAGCGACTGATGCAGCTGCTTAAGGATCACGAAGAGCTTCACGACGACCTTTTCAGCAGTCTCTGTATACAGAAAGACAACAATCATGGCAAGGACTACGCCTACAAGCACTACCTACTACTGCAGCCAGACGCCCACATCACGCTGCGCGAGTCGATTAGCTTTGTGAACGAAGGTACCACCGGCCTCTGCACTTGGGAGGCTGCCCTGGCTCTGGCCGACTATCTCCTACAGCACAGCGATGTGGTGAAGGGCAAGAATATCGTGGAGCTCGGCGCTGGCACTGGTCTGATAGGGATACTCCTCAAATTACCAGCCCTGGGCCTAGATGCTGGCCAAATCCTACTCACCGATGGTAGCGCCTCCTGTGTGCAGCTGATGCGTGAGAATGTGACATTGAACTTCCCAACGGCGCCCAAGGAAGCCAAACCCCAGTGTGAGCAGTTGCGCTGGGACGAGGTAAAAGATTTCCCCTGGCACCAGTATGCCAAAACGGACCTCCTACTCGCAGCGGATGTCATCTACGACGACTCCCAGTTCGATGCCCTTATCGGCGCCCTCGATCATCTGTATACGAGTCGAGGCAATTGCCTGGAAATGCTGCTCGCCAGCACAGTGCGCAATGTGGACACGCTGCACAAGTTCATGGAGCAGCTGAGTGAGTTTTTAGCCCATCCAAAAATCCCATAGCTAATATGTACCTTAATTTTACAGCCGTTCACGAGTACAAGGTGACACCCTGTGCGAATGTCTCGGCCTGCGCGAGTCATTTTTGTCGCGATCACACCGCTGCCGTACAGATTATCTCCATTAAACGTTAGTTCTAGGTAGTAATATAATATAATATAATGTAAACAGCACTTGAAACGAATAACCAACAGCAATGGTTTAAGATCCACTTAAATGTCTCCTTGCTGTTTGCCTCACAAAGTACGAAATATTGGTTAGTTTTTTACATTCTTTTTTTAAATACTGAGTATTTAAGTATACAAAATGGATTTATGAACTAGAGCCCTGCATGAACAGGCAACCGAATCGATGTGATGGGATTCGTTCGGTCAGTTAGAAGCGTCGTCTCAGCTTTCTCAATCCATCAAAACGCCCGCCCAAAACGGACTGAACGAAACACGTATCGTCATTTTTACTGTGTCAGATCCAAAAATTTCTGGGTTTCTCTCGCTCACTCTTCATTTGATTTTCTGGTAGAGAGAACGAGTTTTTTTTGAATTGGAGTGATTCGAATCTGAGTGAAGAAAGGATTCGTAATGATCCAAGGTCGTATTGATCATTAAATCAGTATAGCTGGATTAACACCTTGGATTAATGCAGGGCTTTAGTATGAATGATGATCACTGACTGATCGTAGGAATGGTGCCATCGTTCAGCCATTTTACGTTCAACTGCTCGATTTGGTGTTTCATGAATATGATGCCATAGACCTCATATTGGATATCCATCAGCTTGGTGCGATGTGTGCGTGGCACCTTCATGCCCACAACTAGGGCCAGCAGGGAGCTGATGATCATAAAAACAAATCCCTGGGCCATCAGAGTGCTCTTGTCGGTGGCATAGAAGTACGAGTTCTTTGTATCGGCCACAAAATAATAGTACACGATGCTGGTGCAGATCAACTTAAGGATATACGAGATGCAGATGATGCACTCTGTAAACCGCAGATTGGTGACCTCCAGCAGGGCGATCTGCAGACTGGAGTAGGACATCCCAAACAGGACGAGCAGCACCCAGAGGGACCATCTCGAATCTGTAGAACTGCAGATGATCATGGCCAAGAGCGTGAAGAAAACCAGCGTCATTTGGGAGGCCACAAAGTTTACCTTCACCGAAATGAAAAACAGACAGATTAGGGTCAGGCAACTGCCGCCAAAAATCACCCAGAACATGGCATCGATGTCGGCCAGCTGGGTCAACCTAATGGCCGGATTCAGGGCAAACCAGTAGATGAAATACACAAACAGGGCAAACTGTATGGCCTCGGTGAAGAGCAGCAGCAGCATTACGTTCCACTGCTGGTTCTTGGTCACATAGAAGAACTGCAGCCGCTTGATCACCTCCGAGCGCGGCTCAAAGATGCTGCCATTCCCGTTGGCTATCCTCAAATCATTGTCCATGCTGTTCACCAGATCCACGGTGCCTACAAAATGCAGCACCTTGATCCCCACCAATATGGCCAGCGTTGCAGCGGCAATGCTCAGATATGTTCCAGCAAAATTCACATAAATGCCATCGATCAGCTGCTCCGTGGTGGCCGTCTGTCCTGCAAACGCCTTTAGGTTTCGGCTGTAGGCTGATCCAATCAGGCTCACGGCCGTGGCAATGCCCAGCAGATAGCAACTGCAGGAGGCGGACATCATGAGGGAGCGGCTGCTCTTCGAGCTGATGGTGTGCAAGAAGCTGTAGCCGGCTATGAAGGTCATACTGTGCGCCAAGTACGATATGTAGGCGCCCACATGGTCTGCATTGGGCATTTCGAGAGAAATTTTGTATGAGGATAGCATTCGGATTTCACTTACCAAAGCCATCCGCAAAGTAGAAGCAGCTAGCCACCAGATTTAAAACGCCTGCGGCCAGCAGCAGCCACGCCTGCCAGTAGACAATGCATTTCTTCACATACTTGATGGTTAGCATGGTGAGGGCCGTAACCAGGGCCCAGCAGGCGCCCAATATCAGGGGTCCATAGTAGATGAGGCCCGCTTGCAGGTTGCGCTCGGCGACCAGTGAGCAGATCGTATAGCCGAAAATAAGGCCACACGGCAGGAAGCTCAAGCAAACTGAAAGGAACAAGTTTCTTATAATCTTTGATGGCAGATCTATTTATGTACCTCCCTCCCCGTGACGGAGGGACTCACCAACACAGCTTGGCGCGTATTTGAAGAACTTGAGCAGCAGTTTTCCCCAAACGTTCGTCATGTTTGACGAACAATCCAATCCAATCCAAAGTAGCCAGGCGATAGAGGAGCTTAAAGCATTTTGGTCTGGTTTGGAGAGTTGCTTACAAATATGGCCAATAGACTCCGCAAGTCCAAAGAGGCTACAAAGTGAACTGCGACGACGACGACGACGATGATAAGATAAGCCAATTGGTCGAGCGTGCAGCCAGTCTGATACATATGTGTACCGTACCCTATGTACGTACTATAGTATACAGTGACTAATACCGCATTGGAGTAGTAGCCTTTTGGCCAGATAAACAGATAAGCCGCTAAATAATGTCCATACATACATATGTACATATGTATAGTCCATTCAGTTTGGCCGTACGCTTTGCCAAACATTTTATGCATGGTGAGTAGCAATTTCCGGCTATTCATTCATACATACAGTGAATCCTACATATGTACAACACAACTCTTGTACAACAATGCACAGCCAAGGATAAAATTTAAGTCAGATCAGCTTCTTTTTAATCAACCACATAACGGTGCTAGGCAGTGTTGGAAAAGTGTGGCTTTTATTTAAGGTGCATGGAGGTAGGTGTCGGGTTTGCAAGTATAAGTATATGTACATATGTGGAATGTATAGGATAGTCATTCACCTGATAGGACTTAAAACTAATCTGGCATGGCTAATATTGATAGGGAATTCAGGCAATCAGGCCTGCCGATAAAGCTTTGGAAAATTGATTCTCTTCTATCAAATTGTATATACACACATGTACATGCATATGTATATATGTACATATGTACAAGGGAGAAGTGTAGTGTGGGTGTTAATAGTTTGTTTACTTTGGAGCAGAGTGCGAGTCAGCGGGAGAGATAAGTCGTGAGAGCACGATAGATAAGACTTGCATTCCTAGTCTTTTCCGTGCATTTATTGTTGTACACATGAGCATTGTCATTCCATTCTGGCGTTACGTTACGTTAAATGTTAAAAAACATAATGAAAAGTGTTATGGGCGGTCTTGGAGAGAGCCGATAAGTATCAGGGCTGGAGGAGAAAGAGACAGCGGCATCTATAGTGGATCCTGGGAAGCAGTGGCAGAGTTGCGTGGGAGAAAAGGAAACGGGGCGAGGAGGAAGAAAAGCAAGAGAGGAGTTTCCGGTGGAGAATAGTGGAGGCCGCACGTGCCCTGAAAGAAAAAAAGGAAACAAAATTGGTGATCGTGGAGACGACGATCCCACCAAGACATCAGCGGCAGGCATCGACATCAGCAGAAGCGGCGGACAGCGGCAGCAGCATCCCGGTACTGGCCAGGCCGGAAAACTGGTGCGAGAAGCGTCAGCGGAGCACCGACACCAAGGAACCGTCAGCGGAGCACCGACACCAAGGAACCGTCAGCGGAGCACCGGCACCAAGTAACCGTCCGCGGAGCACCGACTGGAGACACGTTTCTGTCCACACACAATTAATGTTCAAGAAGATAAATAAGAAAATATAATGGATATAAAAATGAAAATTTGAAAAGAGTCGTGAGTGAATAGAAAACGGTAGTTGGGTGGGACGAGAGCGAGAAGAAGAGTGGGACCCTGAATATGAAAAGGGAGCGCTCATGGAAGGGTGGGACCCTGCTAGGAAACGAAACCAACTATCCCCGCTGACGAAAGTGCCAACGAAGACAAGTCTGTCCTATAAATTAGATTTGTTTTTTTGTATGTTTTTTTGTTTTTGTTTTCTTCAATCCGTCCCCTGGCTTATCGGGTCGGAAACACCCCTTGACTTCCCCGTGAGCTAGCTGGGAACGATAGGCCAGGGTGGCAAAGAGGCGGATCATAACAAAAGGTGCTATTTTAAAAATATTGTTTCTCTTTGAATAAACGAACCAATGGTCTTAAAGATATATATATATATGTACATATGTATGTAAGCCAAAATATGACCTGACGTTACGTTCCAAAAAACAGAAATGGTTTTTGACATGGGGTACAAAATTGCAGATAGAGAGAGACAGATGTTGCGGACTAAAAACAGTTGTGGAAAAATAAAAACGAGGAAAATATTGTAAAATATTAATCTAATAGGTCATCAGGTCAAAGGTATTGTTTTTTTTGGCAGGGTGGACATTTTTATTGAAAATGCCCGTATGTTTATTGGTTTACAATGTAAAAGTTGTACGTAAGATCATTCCGTTCGAAGGGTGGATAAAGTATAAGAAATTGTACGGTCATATTGTCCAATAAATCGGAGTATTTGTAGCTTTCTTCACACTCGGGCACATTGTTTGCAAACTGCAATGGAATATTTTTTTGGAAAAAAGGAAATTGTGCTCAAACCGGCACCAAGTATCAAAGATGGATATACGTATCTTTGTGATGGCATGAGGGGCGTACTGATTTCTGATACATATGTATCTCAATGCGAACGCATCATCCAATGCTATATGAAATCGTGTCAAAAGATCAGTTCTCAGCAGCGTGCTGCAATGCAAACAAAAATCATAGGAATGTACTTGGAAAATATTGGTTGGTCGCGTTACAAGAATAACCTTAAGGGTATTATGGCATACAACCGTGTACGTATAGTATTTTATAATATTTAATTGTTCCCTTTCTTTACTCTCGTTTTATTGCAGAGTGTGACTAAGGCAGATTTAAAGGAACCTATAGATATTTCTAACTGGCTTTATGGAGCTGTTATTTTAATATTTCTTTATTTTATATATCCCATAATTTTTTAATTGTAAATTAAAGCTACTAAAAAGAGTAAACACAAAAAGCTTTATTACAGAGCGCGACAAAGGCGCAATTTCAGAGCGCTTTCTTGCTCTCTCACTCTCTGTGAGCTTTTGCTCCTCGTTTATGTTTCTGCGCTTGTGCTCTCTACCCGGGGACCGAGCACGACCGCCCACCCGTCCTGCCCTACATTGCGGCTGGCCGACGCTCTGCTTATCCTTGGGACTAGCACCCCAATGTCTTGGCCCGGCCTTATCCCCGGCTTTCACTTCCGGAACTTTGCTGCCGACGACAACAACAAACCGACAAAGCGAGCGGCAGGCACACTGCACTTGCAACTGAGACGCTGAGAGAACATAATCACTGCCTGCCCCGCCATCCGCCGCCCGCTGACACTGCAAATCGGTAGGAGAGATGCTGTAGACAGGGCTCCCTCCTGGCTGGGCGCCCGCTGGCCATGGAACGGTAGCTGCAGACTGCGGACTGCGGTAGAGAACCACTATAGACGGGACGGGCCGGTGCGATGTTTGTGATGAGCATTTGGGGCACCAGCCTGAGCCTGAGCAGCCGCAGCCTGGCCATTGCTTTGGTACTTTGCGTTACGCTGTTGTACATCTCGTACAGTTTCAATGCCTGCCTGCTGGCCAGCATCAGCCGCAGCCTCCAGCAGGTGAGAGTCCCCCCCTCTTCTCATATATGCTTTTCTGCCATTGCCCGCCCACCCACAGAGCAACTTACGCAACCTGCTGTCACTGACATCTACCCCCCGCAACGAAAGCAGCAGCAACAGCAGCAGCAGCAACGATTCTGCCACACCCGCTTCTAATCCATCGAACAACAGCAGCAACACCACTAACAGGAGCATCAGCAGTGTCCCAGCCGCTGTGGGGATAGCGAACAGCTCGGATGGCTCGCCCAAGTATCAGTTGCTGCGGCAGCCGGGTCTGCGTCCGTCGCGACACCTGCCCGACACGCTCATCATTGGCGTGAAGAAGAGCGGAACGCGCGCCCTCCTGGAGTTCATTCGACTGCATCCGGATGTGCGGGCGGCCGGCTCCGAAGTGCATTTCTTCGATCGACACTATCAGCGTGGGCTGCGCTGGTACCGACACCACATGCCGTACACCATCGAGGGACAGATCACCATGGAGAAGACGCCGAGCTATTTTGTGACCAAGGAGGTGCCCCAGCGGGTCTACCACATGAACACGGCCACCAAGTGAGTTCTCTGGCTCCTGCCATCTATGGCGCTCTCTAATCCTTCCCGCCTCTCTCCCGATAGGTTGCTGATTGTGGTGCGGGATCCGGTGACGCGCGCCATTTCAGACTATACCCAGGCGGCCAGCAAGAAGGCGGATATGAAGCGGTTCGAGCAACTGGCCTTTGTCAATGGCAGCTACTCGGTGGTTGACACCAATTGGGGGCCCGTAAAAATCGGAGTGTACTCGCGCTACCTGGAGCGTTGGCTCCTTTACTTTCCGCTCTCCCAGCTGCTCTTCATCAGCGGCGAGCGTCTGATTATGGATCCCGCCTACGAGATCGGACGCGTTCAGGACTTTCTCGGTTTGAAGCGTGTGGTCACCGAGAAGCATTTTTACTTCAATGCCACCAAGGGTTTTCCATGCTTGTTCAAGTCCGAGGCACGATCCACGCCCCACTGCCTGGGCAAGACAAAGGGGCGCAATCATCCGCATATCGATCCTAGTGCCATCGAGCGGCTGCGCGAATTCTACAGGCCATTTAACAATAAGTTTTATCAACTGACGGGGATTAATTTTGCCTGGGCATAGGAGTAGGAGTAGGGTCCCTACTTTCGAAGTTCAAGGATTGGAGGGCAGTGGGAAAAGGCACCTTGTTGTTGCCCAATGTGGCAACGGACTGATATTGTTGATTGCATTTTTTGATACATATAAATTGTACTTATCTAGTATACAAACACGTACCATATATGGATATAGCTATTTAGATGATATATATATATATATATTGTACACACACACACACACACACTCACATATGTATAACCGGATCTCGCAGGAGGCGTGAGATTATTGCTCAATTATTGGTAGCTTTATCAGAAGACAAATTCAACGATAATGGTTCCTCTCTTCAAACTCAAACTCAAATAAACCCATGCACACACTATATACTCGAACATTCTACATATACCTACCATAACATACTATATACAACATACTATACTAGGTATATACACCTATAGAGAACAAATAGAGCTTACTATGAAATTCCTACAGAGTCGTCTTCACGCATCCCAAATCAATCGCAGGACATGGGGCATACGAGTATATACATATGTATGTATACATATTTGATATACCATATAGCATATATAAATAGAATTTCAAGAATTTCCTTCCATTGCATGCCCGACTCCTCTCCTCCAAATACAAATACCAAAAGCTTAGCTAATTTCAATCAAAAGAAAAACCTACATTAAATAAATCAACATTCCAACAACAGAAACTCGATTCAATTACAAAACTAGCCGTTTCTATGGGTATCCTTTGGGTATGCGCAAGTGTATTACATTTTTTTCATTTAATTTTAATGTATGTACTCGTACACTTGGTTGGTTGTTGGGTCGTTGGTTGAGCGAGAGGTGCGATATGTGTTCCATAATTATTACCTTTGATCTTATCCAAGTTAAACATTCGATATATTTTCCAATATACGCAGGTATATGTTTAAGAGTATCTATACTTACTATTTATTTTATATTCTAGCCTCAAACGAGCCAACTCTACTTAATTTCCCATTCTGCCATTCACGTTCGTCTCTGAGGCCGAATCCCATCTACTCAGAATTCTGGATAACCAATCTATGTATTTTATATATCTATCTACCGGTCTATCTAAGCTCCTTTATCCGTCTAGATCGGCGTGGGGCAGGCTGTTTGAATTAGCAGGAAATCTAACAAAAAAAAACCCTAAATAGCGAAACTCTAGTCGAGCACACGTCATGCATGTTGTTTTTATACTCTACTATCCTCGGGCATTCTCTTTGAAAGCTTTCTCCTGTGCATCGGCACCAATACAGTAACACTTTTTGTTCCATTTTGCTTGCTGTCTTCGCACACAAACGCACTGCATGCTATGTGAATGTGTGCGTGGCGGCCGCTGATCTAGATCCATCGATATAAATACATCATATTAAGAGTGTAAAAACCAATTGCATTTGTATATTTTTTTTTTTAAATGTAATCATTTTTAATTTGGTTTTAATTGTTTTGTGAACGATTCACGTGTTCGTTTTGTTGTATGATAGTTTCTCTTGGGGTTTAAGCGTCCCTCTGGTTTATGGTCTGCGATCGGATCGATATCGATCCACTCCGCGCTCGACTTTCCTCCTTTGCTGTATATTTGTTCTCTCCTATTTTTGTTTTGTTTTTTAAGTTTTAAGTACAATTGATTAATTAAATTGCGGTGGTTTGTGGTTGGTATTTTTGTTTTGTTTTTGCGGTTGCTTTTAGGTATTCATCGAGCTTTCTGCATTTTTTTTTTATGTGATTCCTACATATGTACTATATATAATGTTTGTTGTTAAGAAAATTATACGATATTTTTTGGGATTTTGTCCGTGTCTGTCTGTCTGTCTATCTGCTTAAGGTCGAATAGAATTTCAGTAGAAATATCATACCCTATACGCAAAGTAGTAATCGGAAATCGTAGATTGTAAATCTGAATTATGAAAGTAACTAAAACTACAAGAAATTAGAACTTACGATGCTACGTTAGGAGTGTGCCCTATACTTTATGTTTATTACTTATTGCCTATTCCTATTGCCTATTCCTATGCCTACAATTTCCTCTTTGATTTGATATATTACAAACATCCGAATTGCGTCTTCTGGGATTGCGTTTGAGTCTCTTATTCTGGCTGCTGTCTCTCTCTAGGATGTGACCCGCTTCGATGTCCATTTGACGCTGCCATTCCTGCTGCTGCCGCCTACCGCCGACTCCCCCCCACCCGTTCCGGATGCAGGTCCAGCTCCAGCTCTGGCGTCAAGCACCGCCTCCGATTTGGAACTCTGCAGCCGCTTCTCGCAGTACAGGCTGCCCACGGGCTTTGTCATGGATGCCGCCAGGCTCTTGGTCACCGTGGAGTAGTCCAGCGTGGAGGAGGTGGACCCTGGGGCCACCGAAATGGAGGACACAACGCCAGCATCCGTATCGGCATCCGCATCGGCATCTGCATCTGCACTCATCTGACGCTTCAGTTGGGGCACTGGCGTTGGCGAAGTCTTGGGGGGCGTTGTCTGGCTGCGATCCTTGATCGGAAACTTATTCTTGGTGCAGCTGAGGTCCAGCTCCAGCGTGTAGAAGCGACCGCGGGTATACTGGCGATTATCGTTCTTTAGATTCGTTCCAGCCGTACCTGTACCCCCACTTCCAGGGACTGCAGGCGGCTGCGGTACCGGCTGCTGGCTGATCGTGCAGATGCTACTTCGATTGCTGTTCCCATGGCAGGGCAGGGCTGTGTGAGCGGTCGTCACGGAGCTGGCTTGGGTCCCAGCGCCACTACCATCGCAGACATCCTCCCCAGGATCATCGTCTTCGTTCTCGTCTCCCTCCTCTTCGTCTTCGCTATCCTCCAGGGTATCCTCAGTGTCGTCCTCGATGTGCAGCTGGTTGTGGGGCATCATCTGCTGTTGGGACGCCTGCTGGGCATTGGCACTGGGGGACTTGGTGACCACCATACGCGGCGACTGATCCATCAGCAGATTCTCCCAGCTCGTCTCGTATACGCTGGCCAGCTGGGCGGTCGGCTTGGGCTTCATTTGCGTCTTGTGGGCCAACAGCATGGCCGATGGTGGCGTGGGCTCTGCCTTCTCCTCGGCGGGCATTTTGCGGGTGCCAATTATCAGCTGCGGCTCCACATAGAAGGCATCAAAGTTGAGGTCCAGAAAGAGCTCCTGCAGGAAACGGCGGGCACTCATCCGATAGCTGCTTCTGCCCAGCGTCTTGCAGGACTCTGAATACAGGCAAATGTCCTGAAATATATCAAAAGAAAAGTTTTAGGTGTTTCACAAGTTGTAGGTGTTTATCCAAAGTCTTACCTGAAAGGCATGCGGATGCTTCTGCTTGAGCTCCAGCAGGGCCATCTTCGATTGTTTGGCACTGACCGGATTGGCCAGACGCTGTACGTTATATAGAATGGAGGCCGTCAGCCTGTCCGGCAGGCTATCCTCGCTCAGCATGCTCTCCGGCGAATGGAAGCTTATGTCCGTGCCCAGCGGCACTCTGCCAGAGCCGGAGCCACCGCTGCCGCTGCTCTTTTTGGCCAGAACTGGGCCGGCTTGGATGCCAGCCGCTACCAGGGCCGCTGCTGCACTGCTGTACAGCTCACAGGGTGCAAGGGTCGCACCACCACCTGCACCTGCACCGTTGCTCTGGCTGCCAACACTATCCTGACGCTGCTGACGCGGTGACCGGGCACAATGGAGGCACTGGCTGCGCGCATGCTTGGCGCCCTGCTGCCACTGACGGGGCTGGCGGCGGCTCGCCGAGGATACGTCCGAGAGCGATGATATGACCGAGGACTCGTCGCCGCCCTCGTTGTTCAGCGAATCGTTGAGGAACTGAAGCCGCTGGCTCATCAACAGATTGATGCCCATGAGGTCCTGGTCCTGTATGTCACGCGACACATACGTTCGACTGAGATTGCGCGTGGGAAACAGATCCAGAACATTCTTGGGCAGACAAATGCCGGCATAGCATGGCCCCTGCATATCATTCTGCGGCAGAAATTTGGGGGCATTCAGCGTGGGCAGCAGGACGTTCAGTTCCCCGGTAGAAAGGCGTCGTCGCACCTTGCTCAACCTGGGCTTTGGATAACTCCAGTCCTGCTTGTGTATAAAGTCATGCAATTCCGCTGCCGACTCCAGGACGGGGCGGCTGTGGGCGCGCAGAACCCTTAGCTGCGCGTACCCCTTCACGGCCATCGGACTGAGTGTGGTGTTCGCCGTCCCGCTATGGCTGGTAGCTATCGAATGGAGCCGTATAAGCTCTTCGCTCTCCAGCAGATTGGACATGCTCGGTATGGGACTCAGCGGGAATTGCTGCAATTCGCTCATATTTGCCGCCGCAGCGGCTGCAGCTGCGGCCGTTCGTCCCGTAACCGATTCGCAGCTGCTCACGCCCGAGGTGTTTGAGTCTGTGCAGGAGTTGTACCGTATGCGGTGCTGCTGCTGCTGGTGCTGATTCTGGTAGGGCATGGGATAGAGACCCCCGCCAGTGCCTCCTCCTCCGCCGCCGCCCAGCAGGCTAATCACATCTGTAGTCTTCGATTCGGAGAGCGAGCGCCGATGCTTACCCTGACGCAGGTTGCTGCCCTCCGGCAGGGTTTTCGATTTGGCGGCTGCCACCGGCCCAGACAGAGTTCGATTCACATGCAGGGCCAAAGCATGACCATCATCCATTGTGGTGGTCGTGGCCGTTGAATTTGGATCCTGAATTCCTCCTCCAACAGCAGTACCTGTCCCCGTTCCCGTCCCGACGCCCATGGGCTCTGTCTGATCGATGAGCAGATTCCAGTAGTAGGAGCCCGTGTAATAGGATCCATCGATCTGATCCTCCAGAACGGTAAAGTTATACGGCGGCGCATCCTCGTAGTAATGCCGCACCGGTGTGTACTGATTGGACATCCAATCCTCTGGCTGATGCACTGGCCACATGGTGTTCCTATCATGCCGCACGCTCAGCCAATCTGCAAAAGAATCAATGAATTAATGAACGACCGCGGATACAATCTACTTCCAAAGAAGCTCCAATACTTACTCAGCTTAAAAAGTATATTAGCGCCCGCTTGGGTGCCTGCTATGAGGCCCAGGGCACTGAAACAGGTGGCCCTCACCGAATATACCTCGCATTTGGTCACCAAAACAATCAGCTTCTCATAGAGCCTGTAAAATGAACGAATGGTTTAGAATTGGGAGATCCTTCGCCAAATAGAGACACGCAGTGGACCAATGAGAGCGTAAGACCATCGAAAACGATAGGAAAACCGATAAGAACATGTTTCGTGGAATATTCATTTGCCAGCGTTTTATGATATTCTTACGAGGCGCTTTAGCCACAAATCAGGGGGCAGAGACGGAGACAGAGATTCGCCTTACCTGGCATTCTGTTCCACAAAATATTCAATTCCATTCGCATGGGTGGAGGCATGGGACAGGGCCCAGACGGCCGCTTTCAGTTCCAGACACTCGGCATCGTCCGTGCACTTGGCGCGTGTCAGGAGGTCCAGCAGCTGGGGAAGATCCCCGAATTTACTCAGCGCCGTCATGCCCTGGCTGGTCTGCACCATCTGTCCGTACAGATGGGGGGCAATGTTCGGGGGCACTGTCTGGGGCCGCTGGTTACAGTTGCGTCGCGAATAGTAGCCATCCTCGTTGCGTATGTGCAGCGTGAGGCTGGAGTGGGTGTCGGCCTCGACGAGCAGCACGTATCGCTTGTTGTAGCCATTCCGCCAGTACTTGATCTCATCCTCGATGCGGGCCAGGCTGCTGTTGAGGCCGCGCGACAGCGAGTAATAGCGGGACATCAGCAGGCGACCCACGTCCCCGCGCAGCGTCAGATTCGGCCACAGGCTGACAATTTCCTCTAAATAGTACTTGTCATGGCAGGCCTCCTCCAGCACCTCCATGGCTGCCAGCACCACACTGCGGTCGGCATCCTTCGTTTGGAGTATGATCAGTGGTATGCCCCACACCTCAAAGTGCGGCAGGCGGGCACGCAGCAGCACGGCCATAAACTGTGTGGCATACAAACGCCCGCTGCGCGTCTTGGCAGAGGTCAGCGCTTTCTCCAGCACCTGCCTGGGGAGCTTCTCAAAGCTGTAATTGAGGCCAGAGACAATCAGCTTCACGTAGCACACATGATCCGTGACACGCACCAAAGTGATCAGGCTGGAAAAGCAATGGATACCAGAGAATGAGTATTTACTGCAGATAGCAACAAGAAACGATAAGGGACGATGGAACAGCAGAGACTACTAAACTCTATTCTTATACAGCCACTAAGATAGCAGCACTTTCCGCCCTCAGAATGACAGAAAAAAAATTATACGCTCTACGAAACTCCCGCCAATGAACCAATGAGGACAGATTACTGCATCCCTTTGGCTACGTGCAAGCCTCTCACGCACTCAGCAGAATGCAAAGATCTGCAGTTACTCGAGCCATCACGGAGAAGGTTCTTCTCTTTTCCCAGCTACCGCTTTAAGCTAACCTAACGTGCTGCCTGGGGCCTGCTGTAGAATTTTCTACCAAGTACATATATACTCACTATTCAAAAACAGTTGTATTCTTGAGCACTTCAATGCCCTTCCGTGTGCGGCACATGCGTCCAATGTAAAGAAAATACTGCTGGCACATGGTATTGTTCATGTGCTGGGGACTAAACAAACAGTCGTGTGCCCGATTCGATGTGGTCACAGCCAGCAGATGCTGGCTAATGTCCGAAAAGTAGTCCGTGATATAACGCATGCATTCCAGCTGCCAAAAATAAAAGAGAGAGCTCATAAATAGTGGGAGCGCACAAATAGGAGGGGCAGGGGGGGAGGGGAGGACACTCACCTGTCTGCTGCCTACCAGGACATCTATCAAATCCAGCCCGGCACTGACAAACGCTGGCATGCTGTGTCCTGGCACCAGATCCTGATGCGAAAATCGGTTATTGCTTGGCTTGTAAAAGTCCACCAATCGCTTCAGGAATTTTCCCAGCGTAAAGTCGAGCTTTCGTGTACAATTTGACTGGAAAAGAGAGCAAGAAAATGATTGTTAAATGTGTAAAAATCATTCGATTAATCGAATTATTCATTTACTCTGAGGATCGTGGTGATGACATCCCAATCCCATAGATTCGCATCCGTTTGGGTTAGCACGCGGGAGCCGGTGAGCAGGCGATTTAGGGCTCGAAAATTATCAAACAGGGCCTGCGGCATGAATTTCCGTTTCAATCGAAAGCTGGAACGTAAGGAATTCGAGGAGGATTGCGATTGTGACTCATCGCTGGAGGATACCGAATCGAGACGCTGACGATCCAAGGTGGCATGAAACTGTCCCGATAGCGGCACTGAGGAGCCCGCCGCCGCAGCCGTATCCTGTAGCTGCAGGGCGGGGCCCTGCTGCTCCTGCACGTTGAGGTGGCGTCGAAAGAGTCGCGTCTGGATGAGGGCTCCTCCTTGGATAATACTGTCCAGAAATAGACTGCACGATGCCGGCCTCTGGCGCAGCATCTTCTGGTAGTTCTGAAGCGCAGCCACCGAGGCATTGGCCTGTTGATTCCCCTGCGTGGCATGGCCAATGAGCGTGGGCAGGGCTGGGCTGGTGCAACAAATGTCCGGCGGCAGGTGTGTGTGCATCAGCTGCAGGATCTTGCCAATGAGGACGGTGGCCCGCACCGAAATGAACTGATCGCTGGCAACGGCCACCTCAACGAGGGCATTCAGCAGACCCGTCTCCAGGAAGCAGTACAGCAGCAGGGCCAAATGCTGTTCGACAACATTCGGGGCCCGGGCAGCCAGACTGGGCAGAATCGAACGTCCCTCGGCGGAAACGAAGCCATTGCTTAGCAGCCACGAGTCCTGAAAGTCCGAGGGATCCACTGCCTGCAGTGCCACAGCATAGTCATCCGTCCAGGCGGGTTGCGGCAGCGACAGGAGCTCGTACAGCAAATCCAATATTGCTTTCTGTGTATGGGAGGAGGAGATTTCAACATGAGAGAGGCACCAACAAGCAGAAGAAAAAGAACACTCACTCTGACTTCAACTTGATTTAAATATAAGGCGTCGACTATTGCTTGCAGGCCTGAGGGTTTGCTTGGATCACAGAATTCGAGGGTGCCCGTCCAGCTGCGCAAAACGGAGAGCAATGCCAGCCGGCAGCTCGTGTAGCGAAGTTCGCGTGCATCTCTGCAAGAGAAATGCCAGAATTTTAATGATGCGAAAACGCTGGAGAGACGCTTTCACTCACTTGTTCTTGTCCATGATGCCCAGTCTGTAGGTGAAGTCACAGTACGGGGCCGCCAGGCAATCCAGACGCACTCCGCACATATTTCGCGTTTGCGGCCACTCTAGCAGATAGAGCAGGACGCCGCAGAGGCTCTCCGCGATGCGGGGATTGTGGCACTCGAGTACATTGCGGGTGATGGAGGTAACGCCGCCGCAGACAATGAGCAGGGCGGGATTGAGGACAGCAATTTCCGCCAGCGTGGCCAGACAGGCACGCAGCAGATTGTCGTTCTCTTCGATGCCACTGTCCGCCAACGAGACGAGGCATCGCACCACCACCGGACTGATGTCCTCGGGGGCAATGGCCAGCATCTTTCGCACCAGCTTGAGGGCCTGCACCCGCTCATCGTCATTCTTTAGCATCAGGTCAATGGAGCGACACAACAGATGCTGCAGCTGGAGGGAATTGAAGGCCTTAATGTCCTTAGGCGTGCTCAAAGCATAGCGGATGGTGCGCAGTGCCGCCGCCCTCACTTGGGTGAACGTGTGCACCAGCGATGCACTCAGGCTATGGGAGGAAAAGAGATCAGGATTATATTTCCTTGGGGAAAACCGACTGTATTACCAGAAGAGCAGCTCCTCTGTGCTGAAGCGCAGATTGCTGTGATGCGATCCCTTGCGGGCAGCCAGGCAGAGCGAGGCCAAAGCATTGAGCAGGAACAGGCGCTTGGTGTCACGGGTCTCCTCCCGACAGAGCATCGAGTAGATGTCAAAGGCATTCTCCGCCGCCGATCTTGTGGGATCCAGTCGATAGAAATCCTCCGGATCTTGGGAAACTGCAACAAGTAAAATGGTTACAATTATTTTTAAGTTTAATTTGTTGTCCTCCCTCTCCCTCTTTTCCCTTACAGACACGTACACACACACATAGCCGCCTCTCTTTGTTAGTGTGTGAAACGAGCACAGATATACACACACACAAAATGCATTGGAAAGCGAAGAAGATCGACAAGTGAAATTGATCCACGAGCGAAACTAATCAGCTCTGCTTCGACGTCAACAGCGACGCTGGCTGCGGCGCCGCTGTGCACGTGAAATGACAGCCGAGGCAGCGTCATAGCACAGTTTCGCTGCTGGTGCCTACCCTTTATTCAGAGAGTATGCAAGTCATACATTCAGTATGCAATAGCCCCCAAAGTATTTATCATCCCGATCAGCATTGGCATTCCCAGTATTAAATCCTGCTGTAAGGGAATTCTGTTAATCTTAGAGAATCATAGGAAATCCGAACCAAAACAATTCTTTAACAAAATGCAGAAAAAGACTGCTTATCCATGCCAAAATGGGCGATCTGCTAGGGTATCAAAGCTTCGGCACTCCTGAAGCTCTAGTCTACGTTGTCGTTACAGCTAACTGTACTTGTATGATGGATCTGGTGAGAGAGAGAGAGAGAAAGAGAGAAACGGGCATACAGAGGGTTGGGGGGGCAGGCAGGCATGGTGCTGATGAATGGAAGAAACCGAGCATTTAATGCGTTCCGTTGCTGCTGCTGCGTCATCGTTTGTATGGCTCTCTCTCTATGCTGCTGCTGGCGACTGTCTCTATTAATAGACGGCCAACATGTAGCAAAAGAATTTGGTCAAATGGCAGCAACAACAACATTAACAATAACCAAAATAAAAATACATAAATATACTACTATGTATGTGTGCAAACATGTACATACATACATGTGCACTATACACAAATAAATGGCAGAAGGGTAACCATTTCTGGAAGAATGTGCAAGAAAGAGACTGCTGTGCTGCGTCTGCTAATAAGAAGAATGCTGTTCTTTCAATTCAGTGCTCTGTTCTGTTGAAATATGGTTACCGTTATGCGCAATTGACTTAACATTAACATTGACTGGGGCAACGGGCTGTGTGCGGGGGCTAGGAGGTTGTACACAGACCACTGTCTCTGTTATTGACAAAAGGTTGCTGACTTAACATCAATGCAAACAAATGTTTGAGGGACTGGCTGCACTCGGGCGGGATGGACAATTTATTGAATAAGCACTGGCCGACAACCCAACCAACAACAAATCACCAAGGGGACAACAATAGCAACAGCTGCTGCTGCTACCTGCCTGCCTGCTTGGTTTAGATTTAACGCACAGCAATCGCAATTGATATCAAAATTCTATGGCATGTTATGTCCATTGGCCGTGCCTATGCTTGGGTTATGCTTAATGTTAATTAACATTAGTTACATTACCTTTAATGCGTAATTGTAATTTGCTTCTTTTGCCAAAACGCCAACTGGAATGTAGGGAGGCCATCGCAGGGCTCAGCGGATGGTGGGGCTGGAATGGCGGTTTCGCCCGCTCGCCGAATAGCGCAGAGCCGGTATAAATAAGAGGCACAAATTATATCTCTATATTGCTTTCTTAGTTTCACTTGCTTTGGCTTGTTTGGCTGCACAATTTACATTTTTTATTGGAGCCTGCGCGCTCGCTGCTGCTGTTCTCGGTTAATGTGCTGAGTCATTTGATTGCCAGTCAATATCTTCTAATTTTGGTTATTTTTACTATTTATTGGACTAATATATTGATAAACTTTAGATAAACGAGCTGCGTTTTGGCTATATTTTCCAAAATTCTCGACAAGAACTACGCGCTAACTACGCGGTAACTACACATTTGCTACATAGTGGGAGGAAAAAAAGGGTATGGACAACAGCTAAAATGGTCCAGAAAATGCAAACGCATGCAAAGTAAAATCCACCCCTTTCGTCTTATATACCATGAAGACCATACCCTATTTTATAGCCCACTCAAAGTTACAACTCTTTTCTTCGTTGCAGGAAAGAGCACAAGTGTGACCGTCCAACCCTCAGAAATATACCGATGATAAAATTAACTTAGCCCACTTAAGCCCCCTTTATTTATAAAACAGAACTAATAATAATAATTACTCTTGTAGTCCCATCCTTGCCTTCGTCTTTACTTCATAAAAAGAGCCAGAGAGCGAATCCGAAGAAGCGGCTATCGATGCTATCAACTGAATCCGAGCCAAAGAGATTTTGTTTGTAAATGAATTTGTGGCAAAGGCATTAATGCCAACTTAATAGATTGATGAAATTGATCAAATATACCATTATAAACCGTAAATATACCTTCAACTCTATTTCGAAGTCAAAATATACCGAAATGTTTACAATATAACGCAAATGGTTACCCTGTACGATTTAATTTTGTATGGAGCCGCATTCACACAACTCATCGAACAAATATACCGTGTGATCTTCAGAAAAATAACGCCTTCTCATTTTAAAATATACCGTAAATCCTGTCGAATATATAATATATATAGCAGAGTTATATGAGAGCGAAAATACAAAAACTCCGCGCAAGGATGTTTCTGTACCCCATGTTCCTTAAAAATTAAATTAAATTGATTAAGGTAGTTGATGAAATATATTTGCATTTCTGCATACTTACAAGGTGTGTTACCTGGAGAGGGTATATATATTTATATTATTATATATACAGGGCTGCCAGATCAATCAACCGATGCGTCAACAGCACTATTTATGATTACAGAGCCCCAAAAATGCGTTTAACAGCACCATGTTGATCGTACACAAACAAATTGGGCCCCCATTTCTTGCAACACCCCCCACACTCCTCCGGGCGTTTTTTCAGCGACAGTCAAAAGAGAAACACACAAAAAAAAATTAACGCCAGCACTCGAAAGAAAATCTGTGCCAGTCCATAGAGTACGCGTTTCGTTATTATCTATCTATCTGTCCGTCTTGTGTTTTTAATGTAGTTTATGCAGCATCTCTGCTGCATCTGTGTAATCAGTAATCTGTCCAGGAAAAACGATGGCCCACGGATGAGCCCCAATTGGTTTTATTAACGCAACGAAATTTATGCGCGCGCCTGCCATTGCGACTCCCGCAGTCGAGGCCCCCCAGCAGCAGCATAAGCAGCACCCACACACACGCCCAAGTCCGAGGTCAACTCCCACCCAATCTCCGCCTGCCTGCGCCCACAAAATCGGTCGCCCTCAATATTTCAAATGGCATCAAACAACAATAACAGCAGCTTTGGCAGCTCCCTTGGCGGCGGTATCGCCGCTGTCAATGCAGATCTATGGCGCGAATGCGTCGCCTGGCTAACAAGATGCAAAATCATACCGCCCGACCACAAGGCCGCCCTGCCCGACGCCGAGATCCGTATACTGGCCATGACGCTGCGGGATGGCGTCCTGTTGTGCAATTTGGTGATCCATCTGGATCCGAGCAGCATGGATCCGCGGGAATTCAATCGCAAGCCACAAATGGCCCAGGTGGGGCACCATGCAACCATTACGATCCTCGTACATCATCGTCATCATCATTGCGGTTTTCCTTTCTCCAGTTTCTGTGCAGCAAGAACATCAAGCTCTTCCTGGATGTCTGTCACAATAATTTTGGTATACGCGATGCGGATCTGTTTGAGCCCACCATGCTCTACGATCTGACCAACTTCCATCGGGTGCTGATCACGCTCTCAAAGCTGTCGCAGTGTCGCAAGGTGCAGCAGCTCCATCCGGATCTAGTGTGAGTGTGTGAAGAGCAGTGCAGTTGTTGCAGCAGCACCACCAGCAATACCACCAGAGATGGGATCAAACTGCTTGTTCTGCATAATGCTATTGGAAGCAGCTACCCCATCCCTGGTTATGCTTGCATCACACCACCTCCCCGCAATTGTGATTCTTATTGGATCTTCTTTTGCAGCGGTTTCAACCTTCTGCTATCGCCCAGCGAACGTTCCCATTCGGATGAGGCCATCTACAAGGATCTGCACTCCACGTAAGTTTTGTTGTGTCTTTTATAAAAATGCACCTCCTGCGGTTCTCGCAGCATAACGGATATGCAATGTATTTTGCATTTCCGCTCCCCCTTCCCCACACAATCTCTTTACCATTATGCGTCCACGTACAGATCGCCTAAGCCCTTGCGTCCCTCTCTGGGTGCTTATCAAAAACAAAAACGAAAGAAAAACTGGAATTAAATCCCATTGTCCCGTTGCTTTTATCTAACACGCACTCTCTCGCTCTCTCTCACGCTCTATCTCTATCATTTCTGTAACTCTCTCTCTCTCTCTCTTTCTCCTTCTAACACACAACCAATCATTGTGTGCGTGTTGTAACTTGTGTGTGTGTGTGTGTGTGTGTGTGTGTGTGTGTGCGTTTATTGCTTTTACCCCCAAAAACAAAACTGCATTCCCGACGGGCAGTGAAATGCGAAAAACAAACAGCATCGATGCCGCCGTCGTGCCTGCATCATCCGCCGCCACCATCGCCAGGGAAGGATTCTACGAACGGACTTTGAAGAGCGGCTCTGGGTCCGTGTCGGTGGAGGATGAGAATAGCGATATAACCATTGAGAATGGCACCGAGGACAACGATATTGATGATATGGACGACATCGGTGATGGGACCATGGACAATGACTCGGGCAGTGGCGGCAGCGGCAGTGGCGAAGGCGGTGGCAATGGTTCCATGAAAACCCTCTCCTTTGACCTCTCTCTGGACGACACTGCCTCGCTTGAGGGCGTGCCTCTGGCCACAGTCGCCTCGCCGCCGGAAACCCTGGCGCCCACACGCACCACTGCTGCCCTCCTGCGGGAGGCACCGAAGCCAAGCACCTCGGAGGCTGCTGCCGAGGCATTTGCATCGAATGCATCGTTTTGTGCATCGACACTGTCGCTGTTGCATGCCTCCAACTCGTCGCTGTTCATCAACGAGAGTCAGTGGCTGCAGAAGGCCGCTGCCGCTGTCTACAATTATCGGTCATGTCCGTCGACTAGCTCCTCGGAGCATGAGTACTCGTACATCTACAGCGAGGACGACGAGAAGGTCTACGAGGATCTGTGCTATGTCACCTTCCAAACGAAGCCAAAACCAGAGGTGTGCCGTCTATCCATTACTAACCTTACTCTCTCCCTGTAGTAGTCTCTGCGTAGTCCTCATCCTCATTCTTAACCCATTCCCCAGACCACCAGCTCTACCCCTACCCTGCTTTACTCTACCTTTACTGAAATCTTCTGAATATCTGTTTAGTCTTAAGAAAATACTACCGAACACATCACACCCACCAAATGCAATGCACCGCACCCAAAGGTTAGCCTTTTCTTTATTTTGCTTCTGTTTGTATATCTATAGCGTTACCATATTTATCATTTATAAGGCAAAATATCCCAAAACGATACCCCCACCTAGATTTGACACCGTTTAAGGGCCCGTCCATCCAGCATATTGCTAAAATTTGTGGGGCCCAGCCATCGTTCAAATGTGGATTATGGATTGTGTATCGATCCGAAATACACACTGGGTTATGGGGACACCTGCCTGTCATTCCTTTTGCCGATAAGGCTGTCGCCCTATCATTCATCTGTGTCCGCCGCCGCAGCCGCCTGAGCCGCCGCCGCCTGATTGTTATTGGATTGGCATTGGCTTCTGCTCAAGCTCCAAACAACAGATTATCGCACTACAATATGTATAATTGATTGGGTGGGTAATTATTTACTCTTATTGAAACATTCCTATAAATAGAGGCTTCAAATGATCCTGCCATATCGTTGCTAAAAATCGAAACCGTGTCGAACATTTGTTCTGCATTATGCAAACCATTTTGGTTCGGCAATGATTACCCGATTACCCCTTTCCGCGAGAATCCAGTATTGTTGCTCGGAGAATACACATCCGTATGCACGTGCCGTGAGCCCCATTGATGCCCCTGAACCATTGCTTATTTCAATGAAAATGCCATTTCACGTTTTGTTCGGTTGCGTTCTCTTCTTCTTGATTTTGATTTGTTTAACAATTCGTTGTAATATCTATTGCTATTATGTTCGATGTTGTTGTTTTTACTCTCTCTAGCTTTCTGTATTATTTTTCGTTTCCTTTCTTCTCCAACATTTGATGTGTAGCTTTTCTGTTTCCTTCTTTCTTGTAACATTAAATCTAGTCTTTGCTTAACGATTCAACAGCATCTATCTATCAGTGTGTATTTTTTTTTTTCTTAAATTTCGATAACGTTTTTAGTCAATACGAGTAATAGTCTTTTCTTTTTCGTTTCTTATTTATAAGTCTTTTGCACGCATTCCTTTGCGGGGCAGCAAATAGGAACTAACACAAAAAAAAAAAAAAATTACAAATAATATGAGGGGATAACAAAAACGTGGACCCTGTTTCAGTGGTAGCTTCTTTGGCTCTGCCTTGGTCTCCTCTTCTTCATTACTTATAGACTACTCGCCGAATACTCTGTTTCGACCCTTGGTTTATTCCTGATTTTCACAAACTCCTTTGCGGGGCAGCAAATAGGAACTAACACAAAAAAAAAAAAAAAATTACAGATAATATGAGGGGATAACAAAAACGTGGACCCTGTTTCAGTGGTAGCTTCTTTGGCTCTGCCTTGGGCTCCTCTTCTTCATTACTTATAGACTACTCGCCGAATACTCTGTTTCGACCCTTGGTTTATTCCTGATTTTCACAAACTCCTTTGCGGGGCAGCAACTAGGAACTAACACAAAAAAAAAAAAAAAATACAAATAATATGAGGGGATAACAAAAACGTGGACCCTGTTTCAGTGGGAGCTTCTTTGGCTCTGCCTTGGGTTCCTCTTCTTCATTACTTATAGACTACTCGCCGAATACTCTGTTTCGACCCTTGGTTTATTCCTGATTTTCACAAACTCCTTTGCGGGGCAGCAACTAGGAACTAACAAAAAAAAAAAAAAAAAATACAAATAATATGAGGGGATAACAAAAACGTGGACCCTGTTTCAGTGGGAGCTTCTTTGGCTCTGCCTTGGGCTCCTCTTCTTCATTACTTATAGACTACTCGCCGAATACTCTGCTTCGACCCTTGGTTTATTCCTGATTTTCACAAACTCCTTTGCGGGGCAGCAACTAGGAACTAACAAAAAAAAAAAAATACAAATAATATGAGGGGATAACAAAAACGTGGACCCTGTTTCAGTGTGAGCTTCTTTGGCTCTGCCTTGGGCTCCTCTTCTTCATTACTTATAGACTACTCGCCGAATACTCTGTTTCGACCCTTGGTTTATTCCTGATTTTCACAAACTCCTTTGCGGGGCAGCAACTAGGAACTAACACAAAAAAAAAAAAAAAAAAATACAGATAATATGAGGGGATAACAAAAACGTGGACCCTGTTTCAGTGGGAGCTTCTTTGGCTCTGCCTTGGGTTCCTCTTCTTCATTACTTATAGACTACTCGCCGAATACTCTGTTTCGATCTTTTGTTTATTACTGATCGGAGTCCTCTTCAGTGCTACTGTCACTGCCAACCTGCGATGGCTCCGAGTCGGCTGCAAAAAACTCCTCTAGACCCGTCACCTCGATCTCAACATCTAGAAATGTGGCCAAAGGGATCACAATTTTACTCACAGCCCGGCCCAATGCTATGAGATGCTTCTCCATAAGCTGAAAATAGCGACAGCGATGTCTGTGGAATGGAATAGGAAGACGGCGGGAAGGGGAAAGATTATCATTAACCAGTTGATAGGCAGGCATACGGTAGACAACTCACCTGCAGTACTTATGATTCTCGCAGAGTTCCTCTTCAGCCGGACGCTTGCGAGACTTACGAGCTTTGGGCTCAGCCGAGGTTTTGTTGTAGTCATCGGACGGTGTGGGGGGCAGAGATTGCGAGAGTGGCCCTCTCTCCCCTATTGGCGGAGTCAAAAAACGATTTGTCGTCTTATTCTTTGTTGGGGCTATGAAACCCTTCTCGCCCTCGACTTCCTTGGCGTTGTCCTGCTGATTTGGTGGCACGTTTTTCGCTGTCTCAGGAATGAAAACAAATGGTTCAGGTGCGACGACGACCTCCACCCCATTGTCGTTCGCATCTTCACCTATTTCCGTCTTAATCTGCACCACCATTTTTGGAGTTTTAGGACTTGGGGGCACGATTTCCGGTGCCACTTCGATGGTTACGTTTTTGGTTACCTGCTTAGTCACTTTCGACTGCGCATTCAGATCATTCGTCGCATTCTGTGCATACGAATGATGGTCATTCTTCTTGATCATGAATTGATGGATTTCACCGAAAAACTCCCATTTCTCGTTGATTGCTGCGATGATCTGATTGGTGATTGGCGCACTGATGCCATTTCTCATATTGAGATAGACTTGCAATAGGGCTTGCCATTTATTTCGCAGTTCTTTCCCATCAAAATCATCAATCTTAGCCGTTTCCTTAAAAGCCCTGCAGAAGTGCAAATGCATCGTTAGTGTTCGATCTACATACATTTGTTCCGAAGCTTATTTCGTACACCCCACATGCCTGTATACGTTTTACACCGCTTATTTCGTACACCGTTTAAAAGGCAAGCCTGTACCCTGGCAATACGCAATAAAATAAAAAACAAGAAACTTACTTCCAATCCCGATCGCTCCGCAGCGAGGGTTTCTTGAACATATGATCCGCACTTATGCGCTTTGTCACCAGGCGGCGCGTCTGCTCTACGGTCCCTACAAATGCAGTAGGAACAAACAAACAAAAAAAAAGACAAAAAATGGCCTGCATCAGAATAGCGTGGGAAACACGTGTGCTCGTCGTCCAACTTACATGATTTCGAGTCACTTTTAGTGTATGTATGATGCTCCATTTCGTTTATTTTTTATTAAACAAAATCCGATGAGGTTCTACAATTTTTCTCAACCGCGCACAATGCTCACACACACCAAAATGGAGTTGTCAAACCGTCGATGGCAATAGTATCGATGGTTTTGCTACTATTAATGATACTATCGTGCTCTTATCGTTCGAAATCAAAACTATCGAGTGGCGCCACTACCGATGGTTTGACAGCTCTACACCACCAGCGAAAATTGACAAAATTAAATTCTGCCACTAACCATACAGTATACAGTATACAGTATACAGTATACAGTATACTGTATGGTTAGTGATTCTGCACACTGTTCTAGGTCTCTTGGCATCGCCAAGCTGTCGTGCGGGGTTCAACAATCGATAGTAAAATATCGGATGTAGGATATCGATGCGATGCTTTGTGCTCGATGAACGCGGTGAAAACCAATCGAGCTCAAACATTTCAAGTATCGATTTTACTTTATGTTTTCGTTAAAAGTTTTGCCTATGTTTATGCTTTTGTTCGATTTCTATGATATTATAATTTGGTATTGTTTGATTTTGTCATTTTCGTTTAGTACCACCGACAATATTGCATGCAATGGAACCGGTTACGATCACACCAACACAAAAGAAGAGGAGGTCTACCAAGACTTGTGCGCCCTGCACAGGACGAGTAGAAGCCAGGTAGAACGCTGTTGCTGTTGTAGCAACTTCATGTGCATGAGACGCCGCTCTGTATCCATCCAGCTCCTTGCCGAACTAATTTATTTGCTTTTGTGCGCCCATTTAGACAGCCTCATCGACCAGCTTCGAGCAGCGCGACTACGTGATACGGGAGCTAATCGACACAGAGTCCAACTATCTGGATGTTCTCAATGCCCTTAAGTTGAAGTTTATGGGTCCGCTGGAACGGCATCTCAACCAGGACGAGCTACGGCTAATATTTCCCCGAATTAGAGTGAGTATCCCCCAGGGATCGTTATCATTTTCGAACCCCTTTTAATTTGTGTTCATGTCCAGGAGCTGGCCGACATTCACACGAGATTCCTGGATAGACTGAGAGAAGCCCTATCGCCCAACACCAAGCTGAGGATGGCCCAGGTATTCATGGATTTCCGTGAGCCATTCCTCATCTACGGCGAGTACTGCAGCTGCCTGTTGGGCGCCATCGACTATCTGGCGGATGTGTGCAAGAAGAATCAGATCATCGACCAGCTGGTGCAGAAATGCGAGCGCGAGTACAATGTGGGAAAGCTGCAGTTGCGCGACATACTATCGGTGCCCATGCAGCGCATCCTAAAGTACCATCTGTTGCTGGACAAGCTCGTGAAGGAGACGGCGCCACAGCACGAGGACTACCGCTCGCTGGAGCGGGCCAAGGAGGCCATGATCGATGTGTCGCAGTACATTAATGAGGTGAAGCGCGACTCGGACCATCTGGTTATCATACAGAAGGTGAAGGACAGCATATTCGATCTGCATCTGCTCCAGAATGGCAACGATCTGCTCCAGTACGGACGCCTCCTCCTCGATGGAGAGCTGCACATCAAGGCCCACGAGGATCAAAAGACCAAGCTCCGGTATGCCTTTGTCTTTGACAAGATTCTCATCATGGTCAAGTCGTTGCACATCAAAACGGGGGACATGCAGTATACATATCGCGACTCGCACAACCTGGCCGACTACCGCGTGGAGCAAAGTCACTCGCGACGCACCCTCGGCCGGGATACGCGCTTCAAGTACCAGCTTCTGTTGGCCCGCAAATCGGGCAAGACGGCCTTCACGCTGTATCTCAAGTCGGAGCATGAGCGGGACAAGTGGCGCAAGGCTCTCACCGAGGCAATGTGAGTAGTATACGCCCCCGCCGCATCTATGATCTATATCAATGATGTTTTTTGCGTTTTTAGGGAGAGTCTTGACCCTCCTGGCTGCCGCAATACGGATCACAAAATGGAAATCTTCACATTCGATACACCAACATCATGCCGGCACTGCTCCAAGTTCTTGAAGGGTCGCATCCATCAGGGCTACCGCTGCAAGGTGTGCCTCATAGCCGTCCACAAGGGCTGCATCTCGTCGACGGGTCGTTGCAAGCAGAATCCCATAACCCAACCGCCGCCCGTCTGCGATCGCCAGCTAACGGAGTTCAATTGGTTTGTGGGCAACATGGATCGCGAGACGGCGGCCAATCGTCTGGAGAATCGACGCATTGGCACGTATTTGCTGCGGGTACGACCTCAGGGGCCATCGACGGCCCATGAGACGATGTATGCCCTGAGCCTAAAGTGAGTACGGTTAAACAAGTCTTCCAGTTCATGTATCTTTTATTCCTCTCTTCAGAACCGATGATCATGTGATTAAACATATGAAAATCAATCAAGAGATTGGCACAGAGGGCATGCTCTATTGCTTGTCGACACGTAGACATTTCAAGACCATTGTCGAGCTGGTTTCCTACTATGAAAGAAACGATCTAGGCGAAAATTTCGCGGGGTAAGAAGTCCCCACATGAATGTAACAAGATCTAGATTATTTACTTAAACTTTTCGCAGATTAAATACATTATTGCAGTGGCCATATCGTGAGGTAATAGCCACTGCCCTGTACGATTACGAACCGAAGCCAGGGAGCAATCAATTGCAGCTGCGCACCGACTGCCAGATATTGGTTATTGGCAAAGATGGGGACAGCAAGGGCTGGTGGCGAGGAAAGATTGGTGATACAGTACGTGCAGCAAAGCCCTTTGGGCTATGTTTTCCTTAAATATATATATAAATGCTCTGCTTTGTTCGACAACAGGTTGGCTACTTTCCCAAGGAGTACGTGCAGGAGCATTCGCCTAACGACGAGCTTTGATATTATAATTCGCTTATCTACTTTGGTACACCCAAGGCCATGTCGCCCCAAGAGGCAGCCATTAATGTAGTCGAAATTGTAGCGCCAGCAGCTGTTGTTGTGCCGGCAGCCATACTCCTGGAGGGTATACCCTGCCTCACCAGCCTCACGACCACCACAACCGCCGCCGCTACCGGCACAACCACCAGCAGCAGCAACAGCAACAACAGCAACAGCAGGACCAGCCTCAACCAGTTCGTCAGATAGATACGGCAGCCACTGCATCCTAGTTAAATATATATATATATATTCTAATTATACAAATTGTTTTTATGTTTATGTTTAAAGTTGTAATATTTTATTTTATTTTATTTTTTTTTGTTGTGTTGTTTTGTTTTTTCTCTGTATAACGTACGAAACGAAACATTTGTGCCAAACCACAGAACAAATTACGAAACGAAGCGAAACAAAATGAAACGAAAAGCATCCAAAAAGAAAGATAATGTTTATTAAATGTTCTTAAATGTGTGTGTATATTGCACATATATATAAGTATATATGTATTTGTGCATGTGTGTATATTTTTAAGCTTAAAAAAACTAATTGCCTAAGTTTTATTTATGCACAATACAAAAGGAAAACAAAAAAAGAAGCTTTAAAAAATATGGTATAATTTCATACTATATACAAAAAAGTGCATCACCTTATAAATCTATCCATTATCTATCATATATATATGTATATATATATATATAATAGATATATAATGATTGCAAACACACACACACAAAACGTACGCCAAAAGAGCTACAAAAAGAACAATGCTGAATGATGATGGAAGTAAAAGCTTTAGCAATATCAATATATACGTCATATATTTATGATCATGGTGATCGATCCCCCCTACACACACACACACACACACACACAGTGAAAAAGAAAAGCTTAGGCCAGCCAATTTATAAAGATGTCTTATATACAATTTATATATTACTCATTATGTACCTACTACACCTATATACATATACATATACATATATTAGCCGATGGTAAACAATTTTTGCAAAAAATACTACGGCTAAGCGGTCCACTCAACGAATTCAACGAAATTTTTGTGAGCATTATAACGAACGAACATACGAACATTAGGCTATAAGACAGTCAGTAGGGCGCATCTTGGTGTCTCTTTTAAATACTATTCTGTTGTCTACTGTCTGATAAAAATTGATTGCAGGACCCCCCTCCGCCACCCACCACAAACATACATACACCATACATATATTGTAATTGTCAAACCACAAGCAACTAGTGTTTTTATCCGTTCAAATGGCACAAAAAGGCACCCCAAAATATAGAGAAACAGCGTATAGTTGATAAGACTCTCTCTAGCTATATATCTAAACATCTAACTTTGTATTGGATGCCTTAAAGTCCCATGATTATAATGTATTTTGTATGGTTTCACAAAATGTTAACAATTCCATATAATGCATTTAATAACCGACTTGTGCGCACGACTTGGACTACTGCTGTGCCAATACTTAACCCCAGCCTCTATCCCTTTCCTTTCGAAACGAACGCATCTATCGATCTATATCTATATCTATATCTCTTTTGGCAGCTACAAAAACTAGAGCTAAGATAAAACATAAATGTTGTTCGCAAATCGTAATTGCTTCCATGTTCTCTCTACTTATGCCAATGTGTAAAACGTAACCCAAATTGTGTCTGTGCTTTGTTTGTCTAAGAATTCAAAACAGTCGAGGAGACTCTGATTCCCCCGAAACCCTCTAATGGAGACGCCCTAATAAAGGAAATTTTTGTGAATGTATTGTTGTTCAAATTGAAAATATATATGTGTATATTCTGTGTGTTTCATCGGGAGGAACTTCCCATGCCGAGGATAGAAAACATTTTAGCCATCGTTTAAAGGCATATCTAAAGATCTCTTAGTGAGATATGTATTTCGCGAGACATAATATAACTTAAATTCATAGGATAGTCCTCCCTTTTTCGTATGAAAACTTTTATTGCAAACAAAAAAATTTGTAATATTAGATCTTAGCTACTGGGAGCAGGGGGAGCGGTGCGGAAACGGGAATGAAATGTGCGATCACGGAACGGGTCCCCGTCGCCGCAGAATTTTGACCAAGCGACGGCGACGATGTTGGTTAGCTGGCAGTGCTACTGCTTCAGTCGTGATCTCCGCCGGCGGCGGCTGCTCCTCATCCGGATTGGTGCCCTGGGCATAGCTGTAGCTGATCGTACGCTTGTAGATGCGTTGCTCTTGCTCCGATTGCTGTGATTGTTGGGCACGTGGCTTCCGTTTGGAGGAGGAGGCCTTGGACTTGGTCTTGGTCTTGGATGCGACTGAGGATAGGGCCTTCTCCTTTCTTCGCTTTTCCTGGACATCATAGCAGCGCTCTAGTCGCTTGCCCTTGCTGTCCTTGCACTGATAGCAGACGCGTTTACCTTTCTGCCGACGCACACAAAGGCTGCTGGGGGCGGATGACTCCTCCTTTGCTTCTACGGTAACGGATTCTTGCTCACTGCCGTCGTCATCCTCCTGCGGATTGTCGCGATAGCGCTTGTACTGGCTGCCACTGTCATAGGCATACTTCTGCGGCTGTTCCGCATTCGAGTAGCTGCAGGTCTCCGAGACTTCATTGTTTTTGGCCTGGCGGCAAATCTCGCAGAGCTGGCCCTGACGCTGCACGCGACGGCAGCGCTGATCTTTGTGGTTGCTGGCCTCCGCTTGTGTCTGCTCCAGGCTACTGCTGCCCTCATCTCCATCTGCATCCCCATCGTCCGAGGAAGCCCGATCGAAGTATTCCTTCACAAACTTTTCGTAGTTGCGCTCGTAGTCCTCACTAGAATGCGGCGCTTCATGGCTGGTCTCGCCACTCAGGCTCTCCAAGTCATCATCTGCCACATCCACATCCTCATCCTCATCCGCCTTGGGTTCGGCCTGAGACTGAGTTTCTGCCAGGACCTGTATCATTTCGGGAAGCTTTCCCATTTTGCTCTGGTCCACATCTGTTAGGGTGAGTGCATCCAATCGTTGCAGCAGCTTGCCCGGTGAAAACGCCTCCCAATAGTTGACACTGCCGTCGTACGAGTCCGACATGGACACGGCTAGGCCAAGCAGCAGCAGCAGCTCCGGCAACAGCATGGTAATCAAAGCATCATGTCTCAGCAACGGCCGGCCCTTTTAAGGCCTTCCTCTAGCTCTTTTGGGGCCAATGAAGCGTATCGTGCGGCAATTGGCAAAGCAACCGCAGAGCCATCAGGAAGTGGTGGCTCAACGATTGGGCCTGGGACCGGTAGGGAAGTGCAAATGAAAGGCAAGATTTATTTTGTGTGCCCAATCAAATAAATCCAAGCCACTCTTGTACTAGCCTTATCTTTATTTTGCTTCTGTTTGTATATCTATAACGTTACCATATGTATCATTTATAAGGCAAAAAATTGTGTATCGATCCGAAATACACACTGGGTTATGGGGACACCTGCCTGTCATTCCTTTTGCCGATAAGGCTGTCGCCCTATCATTCATCTGTGTCCGCCGCCGCAGCCGCCTGAGCCGCCGCCGCCTGATTGTTATTGGATTGGCATTGGCTTCTGCTCAAGCTCCAAACAGATTATCGCACTACAATATGTATAATTGATTGGGTGGGTAATTATTTACTCTTATTGAAACATTCCTATAAATAGAGGCTTCAAATGATCCTGCCATATCGTTGCTAAAAATCGAAACCGTGTCGAACATTTGTTCTGCATTATGCAAACCATTTTGGTTCGGCAATGATTACCCGATTACCCTTTTCCGCGAGAATCCAGTATTGTTGCTCGGAGAATACACATCCGTATGCACGTGCCGTGAGCCCCATTGATGCCCCTGAACCATTGTTTATTTCAATGAAAATGCCATTTCACGTTTTGTTCGGTTGCGTTCTCTTCTTCTTGATTTTGATTTGTTTAACAATTCGTTGTAATATCTATTGCTATTATGTTCGATGTTGTTGTTTATTCTCTATCCAGCTTTCTGTATTATTTTTCGTTTCCTTTCTTCTCCAACATTTGATGTGTAGCTTTTCTGTTTCCTTCTTTCTTGTAACATTAAATCTAGTCTTTGCTTAACGATTCAACAGCATCTATCTATCAGTGTGTATTTTTTTCTTTCTTAAATTTCGATAACGTTTTTAGTCAATACGAGTAATAGTCTTTTCTTTTTCGTTTCTTATTTATAAGTCTTTTGCACGCATTCCTTTGCGGGGCAGCAACTAGGAACTAACACAAAAAAAAAAAAAAAAATTACAAATAATATGAGGGGATAACAAAAACGTGGACCCTGTTTCAGTGGTAGCTTCTTTGGCTCTGCCTTGGGCTCCTCTTCTTCATTACTTATAGACTACTCGCCGAATACTCTGTTTCGACCCTTGGTTTATTCCTGATTTTCACAAACTCCTTTGCGGGGCAGCAACTACGAACTAACACAAAAAAAAAAAAAAAATTACAAATAATATGAGGGGATAACAAAAACGTGGACCCTGTTTCAGTGGTAGCTTCTTTGGCTCTGCCTTGGGCTCCTCTTCTTCATTACTTATAGACTACTCGCCGAATACTCTGTTTCGACCCTTGGTTTATTCCTGATTTTCACAAACTCCTTTGCGGGGCAGCAACTAGGAACTAACACAAAAAAAAAAAAAAAAAAAAAAAATTACAAATAATATGAGGGGATAACAAAAACGTGGACCCTGTTTCAGTGGTAGCTTCTTTGGCTCTGCCTTAGGCTCCTCTTCTTCATTACTTATAGACTACTCGCCGAATACTCTGTTTCGACCCTTGGTTTATTCCTGATTTTCACAAACTCCTTTGCGGGGCAGCAACTAGGAACTAACACAAAAAAAAAAAAAAAAAAAATACAGATAATATGAGGGGATAACAAAAACGTGGACCCAGTTTCAGTGGGAGCTTCTTTGGCTCTGCCTTGGGTTCCTCTTCTTCATTACTTATAGACTACTCGCCGAATACTCTGTTTCGATCTTTTGTTTATTACTGATCGGAGTCCTCTTCAGTGCTACTGTCACTGCCAACCTGCGATGGCTCCGAGTCGGCTGCAAAAAACTCCTCTAGACCCGTCACCTCGATCTCAACATCTAGAAATGTGGCCAAAGGGATCACAATTTTACTCACAGCCCGGCCCAATGCCATGAGATGCTTCTCCATAAGCTGAAAATAGCGACAGCGATGTCTGTGGAATGGAATAGGAAGACGGCGGGAAGGGGAAAGATTATCATTAACCAGTTGATAGGCAGGCATACGGTAGACAACTCACCTGCAGTACTTATGATTCTCGCAGAGTTCCTCTTCAGCCGGACGCTTGCGAGACTTACGAGCTTTGGGCTGAGCCGAGGTTTTGTCGTATTCATCGGACGGTGTGGGGGGCAGAGATTGCGAGAGTGGCCCTCTCTCCCCTATTGGCGGAGTCAAAAAACGATTTGTCGTCTTATTCTTTGTTGGGGCTATGAAACCCTTCTCGCCCTCGACTTCCTTGGCGTTGTCCTGCTGATTTGGTGGCACGTTTTTCGCTGTCTCAGGAATGAAAACAAATGGTTCAGGTGCGACGACGACCTCCACCCCATTGTCGTTCGCATCTTCACCTATTTCCGTCTTAATCTGCACCACCTTTTTTGGAGTTTTAGGACTTGGGGGCACGATTTCCGGTGCCACTTCGATGGTTACGTTTTTGGTTACCTGCCCTCTCTCCCCTATTGGCGGAGTCAAAAAACGATTTGCCGTCTTATTCTTTGTTGGGGCTATGAAACCCTTCTCGCCCTCGACTTCCTTGGCGTTGTCCTGCTGATTTGGTGGCACGTTTTTCGCTGTCTCAGGAATGAAAACAAATGGTTCAGGTGCGACGACGACCTCCACCCCATTGTCGTTCGCATCTTCACCCATTTCCGTCTTTATCTGCACCACCATTTTTGGAGTTTTAGGACTTGGGGGCACAATTTCCGGTGCCACTTCGATGGTTACGTTTTTGGTTACCTGCTTAGTCACTTTCGACTGCGCATTCAGATCATTCGTCGCATTCTGTGCATGCGAATGATGGTCATTCTTCTTGATCATGAATTGATGGATTTCACCGAAAAACTCCCATTTCTCGTTGATTGCTGCGATGATCTGATTGGTGATTGGCGCACTGATGCCATTTCTCATATTGAGATAGACTTGCAATAGGGCTTGCCATTTATTTCGCAGTTCTTTCCCATCAAAATCATCGATCTTAGCCGTTTCCTTAAAAGCCCTGCAGAGGTGCAAATGCATCGTTAGTGTTCGATCTACATACATTTGTTCCGAAGCTTATTTCGTACACCCCACATGCCTGTATACGTTTTACACCGCTTATTTCGTACACCGTTTAAAAGGCAAGCCTGTACCCTGGCAATACGCAATAAAATAAAAAACAAGAAACTTACTTCCAATCCCGATCGCTCCGCAGCGAGGGTTTCTTGAACATATGATCCGCACTTATGCGCTTTGTCACCAGGCGGCGCGTCTGCTCTACGGTCCCTACAAATGCAGTAGGAACAAACAAACAAAAAAAAAGACAAAAAATGGCCTGCATCAGAATAGCGTGGGAAACACGTGTGCTCGTCGTCCAACTTACATGATTTCGAGTCACTTTTAGTGTATGTATGATGCTCCATTTCGTTTATTTTTTATTAAACAAAATCCGATGAGGTTCAAAGATTTTTCTCAACCGCGCACAATGCTCACACACACCAAAATGGAGTTGTCAAACCGTCGATGGCAGTAGTATCGATGGTTTTGCTACTATTAATGATACTATCGTGCTCTTATCGTTCGAAATCAAAACTATCGAGTGGCGCCACTACCGATGGTTTGACAGCTCTACACCACCAGCGAAAATTGACAAAATTAAATTCTGCCACTAACCATACAGTATACTGTATACTGTATACTGTTCTAGGTCTCTTGGCATCGCCAAGTTGTCGTGCGGGGTTCAACAATCGATAGTAAAATATCGGATGTAGGATATCGATGCGATGCTTTGTGCTCGATGAACGCGGTGAAAACCAATCGAGCTCAAACATTTCAAGTATCGATTTTACTTTATGTTTTCGTTAAAAGTTTTGCCTATGTTTATGCTTTTGTTCGATTTCTATGATATTATAATTTGGTATTGTTTGATTTTGTCATTTTCGTTTAGTACCACCGACAATATTGCATGCAATGGAACCGGTTACGATCACAGCAAAACAAAAGAAGAGGAGGTCTACCAAGACTTGTGCGCCCTGCACAGGACGAGCCCATGCAGCGCTATTCCCATGCCGAGGATTTTAGCCATCGTTTAAAGAGATATCTAAAGATCTCTTAGTGAGATATGTATTTCGCGAGACATAATATAACTTAAATTCATAGGATAGTCCTCCCTTTTTCGTATGAAAACTTTTATTGCAAACAAAAAAATTTGTAATATTAGATCTTAGCTACTGGGAGCAGGGGGAGCGGTGCGGAAACGGGAATGAAATGTGCGATCACGGAACGGGTCCCCGTCGCCGCAGAATTTTGACCAAGCGACGGCGACGATGTTGGTTAGCTGGCAGTGCTACTGCTTCAGTCGTGATCTCCGCCGGCGGCGGCTGCTCCTCATCCGGATTGGTGCCCTGGGCATAGCTGTAGCTGATGGTACGCTTGTAGATGCGTTGCTCTTGCTCCGATTGCTGTGATTGTTGGGCACGTGGCTTCCGTTTGGAGGAGGAGGCCTTGGACTTGGTCTTGGTCTTGGATGCGACTGAGGATAGGGCCTTCTCCTTTCTTCGCTTTTCCTGGACATCATAGCAGCGCTCTAGTCGCTTGCCCTTGCTGTCCTTGCACTGATAGCAGACGCGTTTACCTTTCTGCCGACGCACACAAAGGCTGCTGGGGGCGGATGACTCCTCCTTTGCTTCTACGGTAACGGATTCTTGCTCACTGCCGTCGTCATCCTCCTGCGGATTGTCGCGATAGCGCTTGTACTGGCTGCCACTGTCATAGGCATACTTCTGCGGCTGTTCCGCATTCGAGTAGCTGCAGGTCTCCGAGACTTCATTGTTTTTGGCCTGGCGGCAAATCTCGCAGAGCTGGCCCTGACGCTGCACGCGACGGCAGCGCTGATCTTTGTGGTTGCTGGCCTCCGCTTGTGTCTGCTCCAGGCTACTGCTGCCCTCATCTCCATCTGCATCCCCATCGTCCGAGGAAGCCCGATCGAAGTATTCCTTCACAAACTTTTCGTAGTTGCGCTCGTAGTCCTCACTAGAATGCGGCGCTTCATGGCTGGTCTCGCCACTCAGGCTCTCCAAGTCATCATCTGCCACATCCACATCCTCATCCTCATCCGCCTTGGGTTCGGCCTGAGACTGAGTTTCTGCCAGGACCTGTATCATTTCGGGAAGCTTTCCCATTTTGCTCTGGTCCACATCTGTTAGGGTGAGTGCATCCAATCGTTGCAGCAGCTTGCCCGGTGAAAACGCCTCCCAATAGTTGACACTGCCGTCGTACGAGTCCGACATGGACACGGCTAGGCCAAGCAGCAGCAGCAGCTCCGGCAACAGCATGGTAATCAAAGCATCATGTCTCAGCAACGGCCGGCCCTTTTAAGGCCTTCCTCTAGCTCTTTTGGGGCCAATGAAGCGTATCGTGCGGCAATTGGCAAAGCAACCGCAGAGCCATCAGGAAGTGGTGGCTCAACGATTGGGCCTGGGACCGGTAGGGAAGTGCAAATGAAAGGCAAGATTTATTTTGTGTGCCCAATCAACTAAATCCAAGCCACTCTTGTACTAGAAACTGTACTGGAAGGCAGCCGATAAAGAAACAGCCAAATGGGAAAAACAGTACGGGGAAAATGGACATGGAATGCTAAATGATGGGAGTGGGGTAGTAGGGGAGGAAGAAGGCGGCACATTGACAGCTACGCAACGCGATGGATGTCGCTCAGGCGCTGGGCTCCAATGGTCGGTTGGACGGCTTTGGTCAACGGCTGACGCTGTTGCCGCGCCTCGCGCCGCTTCTCGCGTATGATTTGCTTGGTCCCTGAGGTATCCAGCTCCTCCCAGCCGCCAGGATTGTCATCCACCCAGTCCTCGAGATCGGCCTGCAGGCAGTAAAACAAGGCGAAAGTCAGATAAATTCTTCGAGGGAACAATGGCTACGATCTTACAGTATCGCTTATGGGTACCACATCCTGGGCCTGCAGTCTTGAAAAGTCGGTTTGTTGGTTGGACGCAGCCGTGGCTGTGGGATCGTCCAGAAAGTATTTCACCTGGGGCTTGATGGTGGGCGTCAGCTCCTGCAAAATCGAACACAATTATAGATTATTTGGGACATGTCACCGTCTGTGCCGAATACCAATACCACTCACACTAAAGAAATCCGGCTCGGGCTCTTCTTTGGGCGGCGTTGGGGGCTGGGCCATGCGCTGACGGTATTGCTCTATGTGCTCCTCCACGGTTCGGGGGCTGTCGTCCCACGAGTTCCAGTCCCGCTCCCTTCCGATTGACCGACTGCCACCACCGCCACCTGCTGATCCAGCAGCCGCCGCGAAGTCCCCCCGCTCCACAATTACGTTGACGGCTTGGAGCTGGTCCCCGTTGGATGTGATACCACCGCCGCTGTGGCTCAATTTCCGGCGCCGCGAGAAGCAGCATAAGGCACGCCGGCAAAGCGTAACGATGCTGAGCAGCAGCATCCTGATTTGTTGCAACATAATTGCCGAAAACGAGCTATTTTAAAAAATTCGACCCTGTGTTGTTGTTTTGTTCGCGATTGACCATTATATGTAGAAATATACCAAAATATACCGTCTCATTTTAAAAATATACCTAAAATATACTGACTAATTCAAGATATTTTTTACATATTCCTCGTTTTTGATCTTCCGTCGAATATTACTAGCTAGATAGAACCCTCAGCAATGCCCAAATAATTGTAGGCCGTTGATGAATAAAATTTCTTTAAGATTGGCTAGTTTTAAGTCCTTGCCTTAATTGTATTTTGATAAAAAAAATTGGCTTAAAGAAAATAGTTCAACAAAAAAAACAGTCGCAATGTTGCTGGTATTTGAAGATATGATGTATTAGCACTTTGTGTACCCTATTTCGTTAATTTAATATGAATATATGAAGATAAAACGTAATTAATAAAGACCTTTTCTCAAATTGACATGTTTTAGACATTTTCATTAATATGATTAGTATCTTGCATATACATATATACATCTCGATCCTGATACCCATTCTAGGTCTCTGTAAGATTACAATAAACTGAAAAATATCGTTGTGATATTTAAAACCGAGACAAAGTTGTTTTTACCTTCTTTGGAGCCTGTGAGGACAAACGTTTTTTCAACTCTATAGTATCCTTTTCCCTAGGGCATGTCCAGAAACATTTTGAGTGAACTAGCAAGATTTTGATCTTCCATCGAATATTACCAGTTATATAGAACCTTTAGCCATGCCCACATCATTTTATCCAATTACTGATTCAATTTTCTACTTGACTGGTCAATTCTTAATACTTGCTTTTATTGGTTTTCTATATAAAGTTGAAAATGAAATTTAATAGATTGATGAAATTGACAAAATATATCATTATATACCGATATACCGTCGGTTCAATTTTGACCTTAGATACTGGCAAATTATTTGTATTCAAGTTCCATCATATTCCTCGATTCTTATGTTCGGTTGAAAATTACTAGTTATCGTGGACCCTCAGGGCTGAACTCATAATCTTATCTTATTATTAAATTAATTTCCTACAAGACTGCATCAATTTAAGTCTTCATCTTTATTGTATTGCTTATAAAATAAGGTTTAATTTCCACTAAATTTATTTCCTTACATGGTAACTACAAGCTTACTACACATTTGCTACATATTAAATACATTTTTATGTAATTACCAAAATTTACATATCGATGCAATATTGATATTTGATATTATAATTGCGCATACAAAATTTAAAATTAATTTTTCCCAATATAATAACAATAATTTGCTCAAAATTGATTCTTTATTGATATGTACTATATAGTAAATATATATATATATGTATATATATATATAAAGTGCTCGATTTTGTACAATATATTTCAATTTGGATAGTTCGATAAAAAATGAATGGCTTATAAAAAGAAAAGAATTGGCAAAACATCCCAATGTTTTAATTTTTTAATTACGAATCTTTTTGACAATACAACTATATTCAAAATATTTAGGAAAAATCGTAATTGCCTTCGATCGCCAACTTTACTATCGATGCTCGTACGGTACGTAGTCGAACCGCAGCACTGCCAATTCCGTTGGCCGCCATAAGTTGAAACATTTTTTTACAGTTTTTATTTTTATTTCAGACAGAGAATTCAAGCAAGTGTGAGTGGTTTTCAGTGGACAACAGTACTGCGGCCCGTGTCGGGCACATCCTCGTGATCGACGTTATTGCGTTCGATTTTGTTACGTCGCCGAAATTTAACAATGAGCACCTCGATGACCCAGGGTACGGCGCAAAGAATCATAAACCCGTTCAAAATGTGAAAAACTAATAAGTAGTCGCGTGTCTTGTCGCGGATAATGCCGACGATCGGTCCGATGAGAAACATGGCGTTTCCTTGCGTGAACATAAACAGTCCGTAGCCGGTGGCAAATCTGTGCGGGAACAAGAGTATTAATGATTATAAATCCAACGCTCAATAGATCGCAAACCGACCTCTCTTTGGGCAAATAGTCGGCAAAAACAAGAGGCAGCGGCACATGCAGCCACGTGCGCAAAAAGCCTATAACTCCGGTGATGCAGGCCATTCCCACGAACTCTGTGATTCCATTAAAAACTGGTGAGTGAATGAAAAAAAGTGTAAGTTTCTATTAGGCCCCCTGCTTTTCTTCCTCCAATGGAGGTTGCGTACCAAATCTAGCAAAGACCGTGAAGACAGCTCCGGCCAAGTAAATATATCGGGAGGGCACTTGTATGCAAACAGCGGTGACGGCCAGAAAAATTCGCGATGTTAAATCGGCGGCTGCTCCAATTGCTATAATAGTAGCAGTGTCGGGCTGTGGGTAGGGATGGAACAACAACCATTATATTATATACATATGTACATATATAGTTTACGAATATATTTCAATATATTTCTGCGCTTTAAAAAGCCAAATATGTAGCTATTTCCAAGTGAAAATGCGGCATTTCCCCCCCCCTCTCATTCAGTAAAAACCGAACCACGAGCAGGAAACTTTTTCCCCTTCTACCATTTAGTTATGTGTGTGTGTGTGTGTCTTGTCGGTTTGAACGCTGTTTCCAGGCGACACGATGCCGGGCAGCGGCGACAGCGCAGTAGCTTTAGTAAAAGCCGACCAGAAAAAGAACTCAAAGAATTCGTGTAGCTACGCGCATGTGCAAAGGCGCCTTTTTCCGTCTCTCCCATTTCATTCGCCGATTTGTCCGATTTCGTACCGAGTCTCTTTTGCTCTCGTGTGCTATATACATATGTGTGAGCGTGCGAAGCGGAGATGAAAAATAAAATGGCGCCGTCGGTTGTAGCTTTGTGTACCCGGCGGCTGGATGTCAGGCAGCGGTGCGAGCGCATGCGCAGAAGTTAAACCGAACTTTACCGAGACGGACGTACGCGCAGAAGAAAATAAGTGAATTTTAGTGAAAAAAAATGTAAAGAAACAAACCAGCAGTATTTGAGAGCAAATAAAAAGGTAAAGGTTCGAAAAATTAAATTATTATTCAATTTTAATTATGTTATATGTGATATATTTAATATAATATGTTATATTTTTACGTTATATATTCGGAGCACCGAATTTTCGTTTCGCTAAGGTCTTTTTTAAGGTTATGTGTTTATTTCATGCAATTTGGAATGAAATTTTGCAATTTTAGCTCGCGTTTTGTGCTTGTGTGTAAAGCGAGCGAGTGTAAAGTAAAAATGGCGACGTCGGTTTCGTGCCTTTTTTCCGTCTCTCTCATTTCAATCGCCGCTTTGTCCGATTTCGTACCGAGTCTCTTTTGCTCTCATGTGTGCTATATACATATGTGTGTGAGCGTGCGAAGCGGAGACGGACGAGACGAGACGGACGTCGAGGCGACGTCGGTTTCGTGCCTTTTTTCCGTCTCTCTCATTTCAATCGCCGCTTTGTCCGATTTTGTACCGAGTCTCTTTTGCTCTCATGTGTGCTATATACATATGTGTGTGAGCGTGCGAAGCGGAGATGAAAAATAAAATGGCGGCAGCGTCGGTTGTAGCTTTACGTTCCCCGGCGGCTGGATGCCAGGCAGCGGTGCGAGCGCATGCGCAGAAGTTAAACCGAACTGTACCGAGACGGACGTACGCGCAGAAGAAAATAAGTAAATTAAAGTGCAAAAAAATGTAAAGAAACAAACCAACAGTATTTGAGAGCAAATAAAAAGGTAAAGGTTCGAAAAATTAAGTGAATTTTAGTGCAAAAAAATGTAAAGAAACAAACCAGCAGTATTTGAGAGCAATTAAAAAGGTAAAGCTTCGAAAAATTAAATTATTATTTAATTTTAATTATGTTATATGTGATTTTTACGTTATTTATTCGGAACACCGAATTTTCGATTAATATTAAGGGTTTTCTTCGGGTCGCTAAGGTCTTTTTTAAGGTTATGTGTTTATTTCATGCAATTTGGAATGAAATTTTGCAGTTTTAGCTCGCGTTTTGTGCTTGTGTGTAAAGCGAGCGAGTGTAAAGTAAAAATGGCGACGTCGGTTTCGTGCCTTTTTTCCGTCTCTCTCATTTCAATCGCCGCTTTGTCCGATTTCGTACCGAGTCTCTTTTGCTCTCATGTGTGCTATATACATATGTGTGTGAGCGTGCGAAGCGGAGATGAAAAATAAAATGGCGGCAGCGTCGGTTGTAGCTTTACGTTTCCCGGCGGCTGGATGCCAGGCAGCGGTGCGAGCGCATGCGCAGAAGTTAAACCGAACTGTACCGAGACGGACGTACGCGCAGAAGAAAATAAGTGAATTTTAGTGCAAAAAAATGTAAAGAAACAAACCAACAGTATTTGAGAGCAAATAAAAAGGTAAAGGTTCGAAAAATTAAGTGAATTTTAGTGCAAAAAAATGTAAAGAAACAAACCAGCAGTATTTGAGAGCAATTAAAAAGGTAAAGCTTCGAAAAATTAAATTATTATTTAATTTTAATTATGTTATATGTGATATATTTAATATAATATGTTATATTTTTACGTTATTTATTCGGAACACCGAATTTTCGATTAATATTAAGGGTTTTCTTCGGGTCGCTAAGGTCTTTTTTAAGGTTATGTGTTTATTTCATGCAATTTGGAATGAAATTTTGCAATTTTAACTCGCGTTTTGTGCTTGTGTGTATAGCGAGCATAAAGTCAAAATGGCGACGTCGGTTTCGTGCCTTTTTTCCGTCTCTCTCATTTCAATCGCCGCTTTGTCCGATTTTGTACCGAGTCTCTTTTGCTCTCATGTGTGCTATATACATATGTGTGTGAGCGTGCGAAGCGGAGATGAAAAATAAAATGGCGGCAGCGTCGGTTGTAGCTTTACGTTTCCCGGCGGCTGGATGCCAGGCAGCGGTGCGAGCGCATGCGCAGAAGTTAAACCGAACTGTACCGAGACGGACGTACGCGCAGAAGAAAATAAGTGAATTTTAGTGCAAAAAAATGTAAAGAAACAAACCAACAGTATTTGAGAGCAAATAAAAAGGTAAAGGTTCGAAAAATTAAGTGAATTTTAGTGCAAAAAAATGTAAAGAAACAAACCAGCAGTATTTGAGAGCAATTAAAAAGGTAAAGCTTCGAAAAATTAAATTATTATTCAATTTGAATTATGTTATATGTGATATATTTAATATAATATGTTATATTTTTACGTTATATATTCGGATCACCGAATTTTCGTTTCGCTAAGGTCTTTTTTAAGGTTATGTGTTTATTTCATGCAATTTGGAATGAAATTTTGCAATTTTAACTCGCGTTTTGTGCTTGTGTGTATAGCGAGCGAGCATAAAGTAAAAATGGCGACGTCGGTTTCGTGCCTTTTTTCCGTCTCTCTCATTTCAATCGCCGCTTTGTTCGATTTTGTACCGATTCTCTTTTACTCGTCGCTTCTCGCGCTTTTTGGAACTTGCGCGAGCGCGAAAAAAGATCTGTTCCGCATGTTTCCATTCTCAGTGTTTTTTTCTCTATCGAACCTTCCCGAACTTTGGTGCAAATTTTGAAAAAAAAAAGAAATTTATGATTTGGGTAGCGTTATCTTCAATAATATCCACTCTATAGACATGAATCAAAAATCCTGCGAGCGGTCGCATAATTTTGTCTCCAAAAACAACTAATGAAATGCTAATGAAATTTTTCGAAGAAAATTATAATATAATATTTAATTTCTTTTCATTTTAGCGATATAGAAATGACATTTTTATTTGCCGAGGCGTGTTTCTGTGAATTTTTCGATAAAGGGTAAGAATAAAAGAAATGTTAAATTTATAATTTAAATTGTAGTCAATATTTTTAAAATCCAGTCAAAAAAATTCTGAACTTCGGTGTGCCGAAGTTAGATATTATTCTACATTCTAGTATATACAAATTTCGTGTCGCAGTGTTTGTGTTTGAACTCCTCACAAACGGTGAGGACCGAGAATTTTTTTTTGTATCTTTGAAAGGTATTAACTAACATTTTTTTGTCGGGATTTGTAGTAACAAAAAAGAAACCAGGCCACATTTTAGAGCATACAGAACAGACCAACGTATCCAATAAAGTAACGAAAATGTGCATGTGAGCATATCGCAATTGCGTGAAATACAATCACAAGAGGGACGAGATCAAGAAAATGAACAAGAACATTGTGAATTTTCATCCATTTTGGTTCTTCATCTCGAAAAATTCAAACATGAGTGGGATGGAATGTGTTGCGCCTCAGGAAAAGTGCAACTACCAGAAGTAAAAACACCAGCAGAACCATTGAAAGGCTTTCTCACGGCACGGATCGTTCGGTACAGCAATAGTTCACAATACTGCGACAAATGGTTCTCCGGGTAAGCTAGTAAATTGATATATTCATGTAGTAATGCTCACCCTGCTGTATCCCAATTCAAACAGATAGACCGGCTGCATGGTGAAGAACGTGATGTCCGAGTATAGGGCGAAGGTGATGCCCAGCACAATGTTGACGTAGATGGGCTTCTTCAGGAGCGTCAGATCTAGAAAGTCCACAACTGTGCGGGTCCATCCTTTTTTGGGGACGGAGGTGGAGGCATCGGGAGCCACCGTTGTATGCGGTGTCGGTGATCCACTGACTGTCGAGGGGCGCCTGGATGCCTGCAGGCTGTGGAGCATTTGTGGCGAGGCATCGCTGACGACCACTGGGCCGGACCAGTTGCCCAGGCTGGTGATGCTCGAGGCCCGGCTGGAGATGACCTTCAGCATGTGCTCGTCGGCATGCGAGAGTCGCCGCAGAAACTTGGGCTCTTCTTCTGTGGCTTTCAGCGGAGTCTCTGGCTGGATGCGCACCACCACTGTGGTGGTTTTCTCTGTCTCCTGAAGCTGCAGCTCCTCCTCGCTGAGGGGCACACGACGCATATGCCACTCGACGGGATGCATTACGAGCATACCCAGGACGGCGTGGGCATTGAGGCCGGTGAGGATAAGCAGGCACCCGCGGAAGCCGTACCATTGCATCAGTTTCTGCATCACAATCGGATAGAGCATTGATCCCAGGCCGATCAGCGTCTGTGCAAAGCTCATCCACATCACACGATTCTTCACAAAATAATGATTGAAGGTCGTATAGCAGGTGGGGACCATCAGGCCAAAGGCCAAACCCTGCACCAAACTGAACGCCAGCATTAGATGCATCGTCGAGGTGGCAAACAGTTGCATTCCCGTTCCCAGGAAATACAGGACTCCACCCGTGACGCCAACCGCTCGCATGCCGAAACGCTGGAACAGCGAGCCCGAAAATAGACCAGCAAAACTCATGGCCGAAAAGAAGGCGCTGGTGATGATAGCCATGGCACTGGTCTCTGCGCCAATGCTCTTCAGGAAGTCCCCGAACACGAGACCAAATGATGGCAGAGCGGCCAAGGCACTAGTCTGGAAAGGAAGAATAAAAGCCAGGAATCTAGTATGGATATCTTTTGCTGCCGGTGAGTAGCACTTACAAACGGCAGGGCCATGCCAATGCACACAAGGATGCCCCAACCACCATCGGGGGCCTCCAGTTTGTAGGACCTGGACTTCTTCATCGATGACTGAAAGGCCTGGCGACTGCTGCTCCTGAAGCGCTGAACGTTGAGTGATCTTCCGAATGACTTTCCGAGTGGCACCTTGGGTGCGTATCGTTCCTCTGTCTGCTCCGTCTGCTATGTGCTTCTGTGTTACACATAAATCAATTCTCCATCCATCATATAAGTCAGTGGCAGTGGCAGTGGCTTCCTCTTCCAGTACCTGATGCTTCTGCTTCTGCTGTCTTATCGGTGTCGCGGTATATGGGTTTTATGGCCGAAGCTTAGGGGGTTTTGTTAGCGCATCTTCCACCCACTCATAATGTAATTTGGCTTTTCCCGATAAGATTAGAAGAGATGCCAAATGATGCAATATTCACTTTCAAATGATATTTGCCAAGTGGCGGCCTCTCTCCTCTGGGAACCTTCTCTATTATTATTACAATTGCGAATCGTTTTTACGCTATTTATCTATCATCGCTTCATATCTTAAAAAAAAAAACAATTAAAATGCCTCACCCCCGCCTCCCGCACTCGATGATAAGAGAGAGCGCAGAACTAATGCTTTCAGATATACAACAGTGGTCCCCAGTGGTCGTCCTCGTGGCCTGACAGACTTCATCTTCTCAGAATTAATTCTCATTCATAATTTATAAAAACTTAAATTTATTCTTCACGCATTACAGAACGCATGTGTGTGCCTTTGGCATGATATCCTATGACATTCTATCTTCCAACTTTGTTTGCCTTTGGATGATAAAACATTATCATTGCTGTTGATGATCATCCACCCAGTGGAGGAGCTGCTGGTGGTAATGGCTCTTTTCACACTTCATAAAACAGTAGTAGGGAATGTTCTTTGATTAGGAATTTTACAGAATTCGCCTTCCCCCCCTCCCTCCACTTATTCATTATCTTTCGAAACTTCAACCTTTTCGATTGAAACCACCCGAAGAACCGAAGAACACACTTTTTTCGTCTCGTCTTGTTCATCACTTTATTCTCTTCATTAAATAATCATATAGTTCTTAATGTATACATATATGCATATACTTGTATATCATTCAATATCTTGGGCACCAAATCAATACCACAAAAGTTTGCATCGTATCAAAACCTCTCTCTCCCTCGAACTCTCTCTTTCTCTCACTTTTCACTTTCTGTCCCGAAAAACAAATGAAACCTTTAAGTACACAAAATATGCTTAAAATTCTATTTATTTTAAGTAGTATATCTGAATGTTGTTCTTGTTGTAGTAGTTTTGTTTTTATTGCTTATCGTTTTGGATAATTTAAAATATCTTACAGTTAGGTGGGGGGCATGCAACAAATGTCCTACAGGTAATTAGGCACTTTCCATACAAATTTCGTCTTTTTTTTTCCCGGCCAGGTGGGTGAAAATTTGATTTGATTTTTGCTGGGATATACTGCAAAAACCAGCAAAAAAAAAGCTCATGTAAAAAAGTTTCTTACAGCCAGCCACCAGACGGAGCCACTTGCTCAACGGCCAAAGTTGGCCACATGTAGTTGGCCCATGAGTCTCCAGGTGTCGCCACACTGGCTTCTTCAGTTGTGTCGTTGGGATTTTGTATATATTTTTGTGTGTGTGGCGGGGTGGCGGGGCGTTCATTATTCATTTCTGTACTATATTTGTATATATTCTATATGTTCTGGGGGTGGCTTGACCAATTTGTCGATACGAAATCAACGCCTTTCGTAAAATTGTGAGAAATCGGCTCGAAAAAGTTAGTTCTTCTGAAATCGAAGCAAACAATATAAAACTAGCTTAGATCTAAATGGGCATGCAAATATATAATATAATATTTAGGTTTTGGGCACATTTATAAGGCTCTCCTCATATTCTCATTGATCTTACAAGCACAAGGAACCATCGTTTTGTAATTTTTGTTTTATATGCTTAGAGGGGGGCGTATACAATATTCTGGCATTTGGATTGGCATCAGAATTGAAACGATATTGATCTGTTTTAATGTTTATTCCTTAGTATATATATATATATATATATTATATTATAGTATAGTATATATATATTTATATCAAATTGGCGAAAAAAAAGCCACACACACACAGAGAAAAATTGGTCCTTGTATAAGTAGGTTATTTCTTGTATACCGCCTTCTTTCATTCCTTAAGGTACATTTTAAAGCCCATTAATTTCTATCAACTTCAACTCTCATTTTCTTACGATATATACGATATACGATATATGTATCTACTCTCGTATATGTGTGTGTGTGTGTGTGTATTTATGGTGTATGTATTAGTTTATCATCTAAATTAGAAACTATCTTTGAACTATCACATACAAGTTCACTAAATAAACGACAAAAAGAGCGAGAGAACAAATCGGAAATCAAAGCGAAACCAAAAAAAAAAAAAATCAATCAACAGGGCGAAATTACAATACAAAATAAATGGTAATTCCTTAATCATTAAATCATTTAGAAAACAAAAAGAACAAAGCACACAATTAACTAAGTTTTTAATACATTTTGTGTGGGGAAGTGTGTGGAAGGGGTGTGGGATGGGGGTGTGGGTGCGAATCCCCTCACTACAGCGCGAGCGAGCCTTGTCTTCCTTATAAATATAGTAGCTCATATCGAATCCTTCTGCATTTTGTTTCGTTTTGTTCCCCAGCTTCCATTTTACAACTTGACATCGTGCGTGGTCCGCGTGGGCGCTCCTGCTGCTGCCGAATCCTGCGTGGGCACCTGTGCGGCATCTGCAGTGCGGCGGCGCGCATTTAGGAACTCCACCAAATACTCAATGCCCCAGGCGAAGGCGCACAGCATAATGCAGAAGCTCTGGGTATGTATGCAAATGGGATAGCTGTCAGTCAGATCACGGATGAGGCCTAAAACAAGCATTTTCGATTATTTTTAGGACTAGGATGGGCAGTGTGTGGTCTTACCAATCAGTGGCCCAAAGGATATCACAAACAGTGCCTTGCCCACCAAATGCCAGCCAAAGGCGGATGGCAGCTTCTCCAGCGAACAATACTCGGAGACGGTGAGCGTGAAGTTGCTCAATGCCGAGCCACGGAAGAATCCGCAAATCGATAGCCAAATCATCAGCTGTGTCCAATCGGTCTGCTCTGCCATGACTACGGAAGCGAGACAATCAATGTTAATGCCAAAGGTCAAAGGATCCCCCTCAGATCACTGGGCTGGGCACTTACTTGAACGTGTTAGAGCCACAAAAATGATGGAAACCAGAAAAATGGTACGCTTCCTGATTGTGGTCCTATCGAAGATCGGCGGCAAGACAATCCGTGCTGCGATATCCGTGATGGCCGTGATTGACAGGCAAAAGGCCACATCGGTCTTTTGGTATCCCAGATTGGCGAAAAAGAACGGCGTCACCATCTTGAAGTTCATCTCGGCCACATAGAAGATGGACAGACCGAACAGGAGATTGAGGAACATCTTGTCCTTGAGCATGTCAATGTCGAGGAGATCGGCAAACCGGCGCCAAAAGCCCGGCTTTTTGGGCTTCTTCTTTTTGGCCTCCTCATCGGCAGCGGCGGCGAGAGCGGCCTCCGTCTGCTTGTCCAGCTCCGTGGGCTTCATTTTGATGAAACTGTCGCGATGTCCGCCAAGGACAATGCTGCCGGTGGCGGTGCCAACGCGTCGCAACTCGCGGTCGTTCTGCTCGAACTCATCGTCGCCGGTGTTGAGGTGCACTTGCAGAATGGAGCCGGTGAAGTCCATGTAGGAGAGGTTCGAGGTAACCGAGGCCTTGCGACAGCGCAGCTGCGTGGCATTGATCTCCGCCTGCGAGGTGTATGCGCCATCGGCACCGGCCCCATGGGCCGCCGACTGTACGCCCGCCAGGGACATGATCCGCGGAAATGTGGGTCGCTTGGGTATGCCCAGGCGAGAGCCATTCATGGTGTTCATGGCCATCTCCGAGTAGTTCTTGCGCATCGAGTGCTGGTGGGCGTGATGCTTGTGGAACAGCAGGGTGTTCATCTCGGGCAGAGCATCCTCCTCGTTGCCATCCTCTTTGATCACCTTGAAGTCGGGCGGCGAGGCCGCCGACGCAGCCACACCGCCGCCACCCAGCTGCAGTTGGGGCTGGGGTGTCGGCAATGCCGATATACACATCAGCTCCTCATCATCGAACTCCTCCTTCATGTGCCACTTCACCGGCTGCAGCAGCACCGAACCGACAGTGGCGTTAAGCGCGACTCCCGCCAGCAGCAGGACAGCGCCCTGAAAGTCATATGCCTCCAGCAGGATCCTCACCAGCTGCGGCATGATCAACATGCCAATGGCCGTGCCAGCCATCGAGAGGCCCACCGCCTGTCCGCGCTTGTGCTTGAAGTAGTGATTCAATGCCACAAATGCCGCCGACGTGGACAGGCCCACACCGATGCCATTGATCACCGAATAGGTGCTCAGAATGTGCGCCATGCTGGTGGCCGGCGATGTGAGGGCCAGGCCCAGGCCGCAGAGCAGGGAGCCGGCAATGGCCACCTTTCTGTAGGAGAACTCCTTCAGCAGTGGCCCGACAAACAGCCCCGAGAAATTCATGCAGACGTCCAGCGCACTGATGATCACCGCCGCCCCAGTGGTGCCCACATTGAGATCCTTCAGGGTGTCGCCAAACAGTAGACCGAAAGATGGCTCTATGGAGCGTGTGGCCAGCTGTAAGTAAAAGCGGATCAGAAACGGATTAGAATCAAGCCTATTTATTATATTTTTCTCATTTGGCAGCCAAATAGACTTTGTTACTAATTTAATTTATATTTTTTTAGGCCAATTTGTCGTTCGTCGGCTAATCTGCCAGCACCGCGTGATTTATCAGCCAATCGAGCGAGATAGAGAGAATACAAATACTTCGACAGAGAGAGGACCAACGTCATTAAATGGATAATCGCAAAACCTTATCAATGGAAGGCCTGAGCGCCCTGCGGGTGAGTCCCAGAGTGAGAGAGAGAGAGAGTGAGCGGGACAGAGGGACCCTGTGAGTGGCCCGTTTCCTATCATGAATGCACTCCATGCCGAATACCCTCTTGTTCGAGTATACCCTTATCGATTGTGCAATGCGACATTTGGCCATCAGCTGAATGGGGCAGTCACTCATTATCAGGGCACGGACACACAGGGCCCTCTCTCTCTTTCTATCTGTCTCTGTCTCTATCTCTATCTCTATTGATGGATCCAGCAATCAGCAGCATTGATTGATGGATCGTTGTTCCTTACATTTCAATGTCCGATTGCGATTGCCAAACGCTTTGCAAACATTGTTGTATTTGCCATAAAATATTAATGCCATTTGGTTCGGATTGGCAAACCCCATTTCCTTATTACTAATTCTCACATCAAGCTCGAAACATTTCCAACAATTTTTCTAGTCTCTAATTGGTGGAAATTGTTGCCTTTGCAATTATATATATTTTTTTGAATAATCACTGATAAGAAAATGTGTGCTTTAGTCACTTTATGTACGTACTGCCTTGTACATGATTATAATCGGGGACTTCCCAAGGGTAACAGATAGCTTTCCTTCTCATTATATACCATAATTCTTTTAAGAACATTTTCAAAGAACATATAAACTACATAACCTACAAAGAAATACCTCCTTATGTAAAGCTTTTGATGGGTTCCATTTAAATTGAAGCCATATCCCTTGGGATACTGTACCCTCAATATTATACCCTAATTAATTGACAATATGTATTCATTTATTTTGTATTATTTACTGCCCATTTATCCAAGCATTTTGCCCCGTTCTAGGCACGCTTTAGCCTTTAGCTCAAATTATTATAATGATGATTGGCTGACAAGTAAATGCGGACTAACTCGGACAGTCTTCGGCTTTTCCTTCAACAATTTACATTGCAAATTACAACGAATTCGTGGCCTCCCCTCCCCTGCACTCCTCCTCCTCCACTCCTAGTCAGAGACTCCCCGAGATATGCATAGATTGTTGTCGCTCTTTATTCTTTGGGTTTGATGGGGGTGTTCGTTCTTGAGAGTGTTTTGTATTTGCTTTTGCGATTATATTGATATTGATTGTGTGGGCTGTGCGCTCGTTCTGGGGGTCCTCTAATTTTTATAGAGCGTATCCGGGGCTACCTCCTCTATACATACAGATGTGGAGCTCTGTCGCTCTGTCATTCGGTAATTGCTTGATAATTGAGTTATCAGAAAACAACAGGCACCAGCACGCGCTCGACAAGTGCTTCGAATACCTTTCAGTGTTCCCCATTCTGGGACTGGGACTGGGAGGCACTAGGCTTTCTTTAATTGAGTTTATATGATTTTTATGATTTTGAGATTGGTAAATTGTTTGCGATACCATATTTGGGTTTAGTTTTTGTGGCACAATCACGAGTATATGCTTTATTTATCAATCATTTCGGTTAAGGGATCTTTAGACTTTGATTTTTTGATCTGTTTATTAAAGCATTTCGCATACAAGCATAACTTTCAATATCTTAGAGCCCCATATTGGAGCCCCTAGCTATCGAATTTTTAATTTACACTGGGACTCTGGTAGAATCGAAATCTTATAGACCTATCCTTCATTGCAGTATAGGTAATAAGGGACCACCTTTTGGGGATCTCTTTTGGGTCTTGGCTTACCCTTACCCTTACGTAGGTGAAACCACGCCCAGCCTGACCCTTTTTGGGTTGTATTCCATATTTATACATAGATGTATCACTTTGCCATGCCTTATCCCACGAGCTGTTTCTTAAGATTATAGAACCTAATATTTACCATCACCTGAATTTAATTTTTGTAAATTGTTTTCTTTCCTTCTTTTCTGTATTTCTCGTTAGTTGTTGTCTTATCTTCAGCCATTTATGGTTGAATTTATAAAGATTATGAGATCTACTTGAATCCTTCATATGATCCATATAACCTTTTGTCATCTCCTCTTAACGCAAATATCAGTCCATCAATCTCTTCAACGAATCTTCCATTAAGGGAATTTTGCAAAGGAATTTATTTTGGAACAAAGGAAATATCAAATCTGTGGATTGTATTTCCATTTTACTCAAACCCATGCCGCCACGTCTGTTTTCATTTTCATTTTCATTTTAAATTTCAATTTGCTGCTGGCTTTCTGTAATCTGTAAATATATTAGACATATACTATATATGCGTCTACTTTTAGTACATATATTTTTGGTTTCTTATTGCCTTTTTGTGTGCTTGTGGAAATTGTTTATTAGCTTTTCAGTCGCACACCCCATAGATACATATGTATCCCCCATCTATACATGTGTACATAGTATATAGTATATATCGTACTTGTATTATTTCACTAGCCTTTTGTTGGGTTTTTAGCGAAAAACAGCAAAAGGCAAACAAAACCCAACCAGAGACCGACTCAAAAGAGCTCGTGTGACTCGCTTTTTGGTAGGAGAACACCTTTTTAATGCTCCAAATCAGTTATATATAGGGGGGCATGGGCAGGGGCAGGGGTAGGGGCAGGGGTAGGGCTGATCTTTGCACAATTAGATGCTAAATTATTTTTAAACATTTTTCGTGCAATATTTTTGAATTCAATTTACAGGTGGCTGTCGTTTGCTGTGCAACTAACGTGACACTTGAATGTACGCTCCCCGCCACGTAATAGCCATAGATACAGATACATTTACAGATACATATACATACTCTATATATATGGAAAATATTACTTAACACGAGCACACGTTGTCGCCGTTTTTGTGACAAAAAAAAAGTAGGTTTCCAGCAACTTTCGTTATTTCGCAAAATCTATTAATAAGCCAACAAATCGGCCTCTTTGATGATTTATGGCTATGGCTTTGGCTAAACGATTTTAAGGCCAAGACATTACCGATCTGGTTATAGAATCTTTGCTGAAATCACGCCTCAAAGGAAAAATATATTTCGATGCCGAAAAGATAGATCTTTAGATACAGATCTGGGAAATCCTACTACTACAGGGGGGACTGGAACCACATTTAATTACTGTACAATTGTACACCCCCTCCCCAATAAACGCAATTGTATAGTTTACCTCCGCCATTGCATGTATTCTTAGTCTGTAATTAAATATTTAATCGAAGCCTGACAATTGGAGGCCTCTCTCTTTTTGCCCCTTGTGGCACCTTGTTGACATTTCAATCATTCAAAAAAAAAAAACCCATGTCACCCCATGGGGCCTTTGCGAATATTTAAATTGCAAAATCGTTTCTAATTAGAGGAGTTCTTGCCGACCCCCTGAGAAGCCCTGCAGCTGCGGTACGTAAAAGGGACTTTCTTTTGGACTTCTTTTTGTTTCTTCTCAGCAATTGCCTCGTTTATTATTATTTGATCCCACCATCAGTCTTTGGATGATATGTCTAGCCAAAAATTGTATGGAATCTATCTAGCAATTGCATTTTTCAGCAGGAAATTTCTATACAGAACATGGGTTTAAATTGTCCCCTGTTTGCGATTTTTCTCTCCACTTCTCGCAGTGAAAGGTTAAAGTTTGCATGGCCCTTGGGAAGCCCTTAATGAACCTTAATGAGCATGATTCCACAAAAGTTTCCACAGCTTTGTGTATCTGTATCTGTGTGTATCTCTTTGCATATGTATATTAAAACTGAAGCCGGTTGATGTTTCTGTTTTTTTTTTTTTTTTTTTTTGAAATGTGCTTTTAGCGTGTTATCATTTATGAGTTTCAAAAGCTGATGACGTTCTTTCCTTTCCCCATTTCTGTGTGGCAAATGTGGCAAAGCCGGGCAGCCAGCCAGTCGCTGGGGGCCAGTGGCAAAGTGGCACGCAGTGCGGGGCTTTGGCTGTGGTCAAAACGGCTATGGTGATGACTACTGACCATCGTGACGATGTCCATGGACGTCACAACTACCCCTGCCACCTCGTGGGTGGCGGCTGCCACGGCAACTGTCCGTCGTTGGGTATTTTTTTTTGCTTTCGGGGCTGACTGACCATCGTTCGTCGTAAATCAAGTCCATCTGTCCTATCGATTTCCCATTACGTTTTGCGTGGCATTTATTATGCCTTCAACTAGATATTTCATCATTTTCCAGTGTCCATGTTTCCGTGTGTGTCCTGGCCTTTCCTGTATCTGCCCATCTTTTGTCCTTCAAAAACTTGAACTCAACATTTGAATGGCTGGACAGACGGATGGATGGATGGATGGGTGGGGCGGGTGCTCTAATTTTCATTGCGTTTTCGTGTGTTGTGTTCTCCAAGAAATATATAATTGAGCAAAAGCCCAGACCATCCCCACTCGCAGTGTGGGTAGTGTTTTGTTTCCGGATTGTTATTGCCCCCCCGCCCTGCCCGGCCCTGCTGCTCATTTATAAGCCCGGAATTAACTTCAGTAATTGGTGGGGGGTAATCATCCCAGCCCATACCCCCCCACACACACACACACTGGGAAATTTTGTGCCATCAATCTTCAAGCGAATTGAATCTCTCTGATTTGTAATTGAATATTAAATGGTAATTGGCCTGCAATAGATATTGCCATGGAACGAAATTGATTCCAAGTCCATGCAAACATTTTAGTAATTGTGGAGTTTTTTTTTCAAGCAACAATATAAAAAACATCGAAAATTTTAAGCCTTTTTTTTTTTACAATTTTTAATATGTTAAGAAATATGAAATTTGTGAATTTACAGGAATTAAATTTCTTAATTTTTAAGATTCATTTTTACTTTTTAATTTTTGACTATAAAATTCTATACAATTTGGAGGAATATAATTAAATTTACAAAATAATAAAATAAAGTTACCAATTGTTTTTTTTTTCAATAAAATTAAAATTTATAAGAATATAACTTTTTTTTTTAATATTTTAGGAATTCAAATATTTTTTTTTTAGTTTCTAGAGTTAATTTTTTTTTTTGAATTCAATTTCCCATTTTTAAGAATTAAATTCACAAATTTTACCAATAATATTCCTTATTTCTGGGAATTATATTTAAAAATTTTACAAAAAAAATATCCACTTTTGAAAAAATGTATTTGCTCATATTTAAGAATTTAATACATACTTTTTAGCAATTTAATTTGCAGTATTTTGGGAACAAGTTGCTGCTAAATATTGTTTGGAGACTGGTTTTAAATTCAAGGATATGGACGGAGGGAGGGAAGGATTGATGGGTGTTGCATATGCCACTGGATGGTGCAGCTCACGTCCAAAAATATCCATGAAATCCTCTTAAATTCGAGGTAGTTTTTACTCACTGTTTCTCTGCCGCTTTTGAAAGTAAAATTTATCAGCATCGAATAGAAATTCAATATTTGGTCATTTCATTTGAAAATGAAAGCCCCGAAAGCCATTTTGCCAATGCTGCTGCTGCAACTCCGTGTCGGTGCATGTTTCAATCAGCTTTTGGGCCCAAAATAACGTTCAATTACGCCATCCATGAAATGCATTCTGGCCCCAAAAGGACCTCTAAACTCGAATATACTACTGCTGAAACCAACCGAGTGACAAAGGGGGGCAGAGAGAGAGAGAGAGGAAGGACATCCGTGCAGCCACAGAAACAGATGGGTGCCTGTGGTTGGCTTCTCTTTGTGCGTGTATGGAGGGGGCGGAACCCCTGGGGCTGCTCCCAGGCGTCGCCATGCCAATTGCAGACTCCCCCCTCCTCATTGTCATTTCAATGCATTTCACCTGCTGTTCTGGGTCCAGCTCCGGCTCCGGTCCGGTCTGTTTGGATCGGATTACCCAGCAGCAGAGCAGAGCTACCTTGAATATTATTTAAGATGTAAAATTTCCAATAGGATTTGCATGCGCACACAATTTAGCTGCTGGTTTTACATTTAACGAGGGTCCCCGAGAGCCCCGGGAGCCCCAAGAGCCCCGGGAGTGCCTTCAACTTTAACTTCAAGTCGAGTCAAGGGGTTATTGCTATTGTTGTTATTGTTCTTAAATTGTTGAATATTAATTTGCGTTCATTAAAGAGCAAAAACATACACAATATATAAATGCGTTCGAAATTGAAATGAAATTGTTGCCGTCTCTCTCTCTCGGTCTCCCTCTCTCCCTCTCTCTGGGTCTCGCAGCAATTGAAGCAATTAAACTGTCAAGTACATTTTCACTACCGCCACAGCATTTGTTGTACTCTCGCTGTGAACTCAACTCAAGACTCGATACTCGATACTCGAATCTGCAACTGTATCTGTAAATGTATCTGTAAATGTATCGAAAAGCAACTCAACTGAAACGCAATGAAGGGGGGAAGGAAACGCACCAAACATTTCAATTTCAATTAAAAATAAATTATATATACAGAAACAATTACAAAAAACAAAAGCTGTAAAGCTGAACTCGAAATTCAATTCAGCTGAAAACCAAACCGAACCGATCCGAACCGATCCGATACGAATGGTATATATATCGTATACGGCGGATATCGAGGGGCGGATGGGGGCGGAACGATTGGGGTTAGCAATCATGTGATTTATCCAGCAGACACAACAACGATCTCAGAGATGCATCCAGCAAAAGATACACAGATCCCAAAAGATGCTCAGGCCCACAGATACATCCACAGATATCCCCCCCATCAAAGATGCAGCAGCAAAAAACAGCTGTTTTTCTTTTTGTTTCGATTTTGGTGCAAACGGGTTTCCCCTGAGCATTGCCCTCCCTCCATTGTCTGCCTGCCACTTGCCACAGAGTCACGTGATTGCCAGCGATCGAAGCTGCATCAGCTGCTTGACAAACCAGATCTGCACTCGGAGAGAAAGAGCGAGATACAAGATACCAGATACCAGATACAAATAGATAGAGAAAGACATACATATATATGTAGCTAGAGGGAAGAGCCGTCACATGTGCATTTGACTATTGACATTGATTGGAACTCGTTGTTGCAACGCTGCCATTAATTTCCCCTTCCTTTTCGTATCTTTTATCTGGTATTTTGCATCTTGTATCTTGTATCTTGTATCTGACTTGTGGGCCTCGATCACGTGATGCGGGTATGAAAGGAAGCCCGCCATGGCTCCCAGGCTCCCTACAATAAGTAGCCACATCTCCATTTTCGTACTTCTGCCAATAATTAGCATTGAAAATATGCAAATACTCGTGTGCGGGACTTAACATTCCTTTTGGAGATAGATCTCTCAGCATATGCATTAGCATTTCCAATTCCATTTCCATCGTGCTGGCACTTTGATCCCATTTTAGCAGTTGTTAAAATTTCATTAGCATCCATAGAGCGCGCAGCACACTTCCTCGCCCGATCATATCAGATTGGATCGATCGTGCTGCCGATCTCCAAACCGATCCGATCGTTTGGTTTTAGCATTCACCTGCGAATGCCGTTTTTGGGGGGGAATTGTGTGTGTGCTTAAGATCTTGTTTGCATGAGACTTTCATGAGATCGATCGATCGATCCGGTGTGATCGATCTGGCCATCACACACACACATCACTCGTCGAACGGGTGTTCGTATTCTGAAATTCTCTATACGTTCCTGTTTCTCTTTCTGTTACTATTTCGTGGTCTAGTTCATTCTATTTATTGTTTTTCTCGCGCCTGGCACTCGGAATTTGTCAAAGAAATTAGCTCTCATTTGCAAAAAAAAAGCAACAACAAACAAAACAGAGGCCACAACCCACACACAGAGCAAAACAGACGACGACAATTGTTCAAAGAAACAAAACGTCACAAATTTAACGAAAACAAAATATTGAAATTCTTACAAATTTATTGCGTGAATGAAATGGTAGGAAAATGGTAGGGGTTTTGAGGGGAATCAAGGAAGAAATATGCCACAGCACTCCCAAATTTGGCCGATTGGAATTTCTTCATTGAAACATTTTTTGAATACATAATATGCCTTTTGGGGCATACTTCTTGACCTCTCAAACGAAATGGGCAAAACGAAATTTTCCAGCAGCACAGATACACTCGCATTTTGGGAAATGTTCTAATTGGCTTTCGATGCCACTTCAAATATATATATGTGTGTGTGTGTGTGTGTTGTATATGTCCCCATCCATATATAGATTGCTCGATTGCTGCCGAAAGCATGCCGGATATTTTGTATGACGTATTCTCAAGTCGAGCCAAGTCCAGTCGTCCGAGCATGCGTTTGATGAATGCTAAATGACTGTCGATCAGTCAGTCAGACGGTGATTCAGTCGTTAAGTCGTTCAGTCACTCAATCGTCTGCTTTCCAGCCAATTGATCCAGTCATTCACTCGATCATTCACTCTGTCGCTTGGGTGCCTGCCTTACATGGCCAGTGCTCTCTGTGGCCTGGGGCTGTCTCTGAGTGCTCTCCTAATCACAAAACTCCATGTATTCTAATTATCAATTAAGACAATGTGCTAAATGTTAAGGCTTAATTGCTATGCTTTTGTCTTTGGTTCATTGTCGTGTCGTCGTCGGTGGGTATTTGGGCGGGGAGTGGGTATCAATCGCTTCGATTGTCTAGACCCGAATCAGAAAAATAAAGAGTGCTAATCGTGCAGCTGATAATGATAACAAAAACCCAAGCAAAACTAGCAAAAAACAAATCTATGACGACTACTCTCTTGTACACATACATATATTGTATATGTGTGTAGGTGTGTAGGTGTCTAGGTGTGTGTGTGTGTGTGTGTGTGTGTGTGTGTGTGTACGTTGTATAATTTACTTTCTGTTTGTGTTTTTAGTAAATTGGCACAGCGTCAACAGCCGAAGAGAAGGTGGAATTGGTGGCAGAAAATCTTCAAATAGAAAAACGAAAACCACGGGACAACGCGACAATGGGATACCCTACCCTGATAATTAGAGAGAGGCAGAGAGAGAGAGCGAAAGAGAGAGAGAGGGGGAGATAAATGCTAAGCCACTCTGGGAGAGTGATCAAAGCAGCCACATATGTACACATTCCGAATATAATACCCTGGTAATCTGGTTTACTCTGGGAATCATGAAATCTTCAACGCTCCTACTGCTAAGCCACTGTGTGAGAGAATAGGCTCGAAGCACACTCCGTATGTAATCAACATGTGTGCACATTTCTGATACCGATTCGTTTCTGGCCAGATATCCAAAGAGTAGCGGTGGCATGACCAGAGAACCGATCCGATCCATTTACTTGAGTTTCATTATTGCGTTGACACTGAATGCAAAATCAAGATACCTATGTATATATACTATATATCATTCAATTTGCTTTACACAAAAAAAAAAAAAAAAATAGAGATATCGAAAGCAGACAAGACAGACAGACAGACAGACAGGCAAGAGTCTCGTTCCGTGCAAAGTCCACGCGAGAAATCTTTGGATTTCATTTGGCGTTTTCGGAAATTTGTATCAAAATCGTTTTTGATTCATACTTTCAACAATATTTGCGCGATTCTTCGAGGGTACGAGGGTATATTTGTGCAGCTGCTACCAAAAATGAAAGCGGCAAATTCAGTAAATAAGAAAAAAATATTTTGTTCTTTAAGAAAAAGAGAGGAGTCACTTTGGGACTTGCACCTTCTTTGGTTTCACCATCGACCGATAACGCCCCATTGCCAATGGGCTATCTGATAATTTCTTATGCAACTCTTTCGTTGTCTTTGCCTTTGTTTTTGCCTCTGTCTCTGTCTCTGTATCTGGCTTTGACCCAACGACTGACAGGCTGAGACAGACAGGAAAGAGTCTGTTCGAGTCGCTGGAGCGAAGAATTCAATTAAAAGAAATTTGTATTGCAAATGGAAATTGACTTTGTTGACAGATCCGACAGTTCTGACAGATTGTGGAGGAGGTCTGTAGATCACATAACAATATTTCGCATTTAATTTGAATTTTAGCCATCATTTTATTCCAATAGATATCTAATCGAAGGATATTTATTCCCCTCCCAACAATGGTTTAATCGGGTTTCGGAAAGTCATACATTACTGCGGTTAGGAGCAATCATTAGCCCAGCCACAAAGCCAGCCAACTATCCGTGGGATATCTAGTTCGTTGGGCGAATAAACGAGTGCGAATAGCCGCCGGGTCAAATGGTCCAGAGTTTTCAGATCCTCAAATACAATATGTATTATTTGAATTTCATATTGATTTGGTGGATTTGAAAACTTTTCACTTAAGAACACTTGATACAAGTCTCTATCTTAACGAATATTTTTCGTTGTTCTCCCTACCAGAAAATCAGACAAAGAGTAAGCGAGAAAAAAAAACCGAAATTTTAGGAACGAGTGATTTCGATTCGTTAGGGCAGAATATATTTCATGGGCTTATATTTGTATTTTTGCTCGGACATTTATCTACAATTTGAACGTCATAGATGGTTGCAGCATAAATAGAATTATCAGCCCCAAAACCAACCATGAGCTCTCCGATCCGCGGGTGAAAGTGCGCTAAAATGATCTGTAATCCTCGTTGGTATATAATAACGCGCCCGAACCCACCACACCCGACATTTTTCCCATATCTCGACTATATGCCATATCTACACATATATTGGTGCGTTTCCACTCCTAAGATTTGAATATTTCTTGCGATAACTGAAACCCTTTTTTCATTCTTCCATGGGATATATACGTATATATCCCATATCCCTTTCTGATTTTAGGGAGTCTGCAAACCTGCCAGAGAGGGTTTTTGGTTTATCCTATGTGCTGTGGTTTATGTACAATTCGAAAGTCATATGCCACGGCGGATAGGAGCAATCATTAGCCACAAAGCCAACTATCCGTGGGATATCTAGTTCGTTGGGCGAATAAACGAGTGCGACCGAGTAACCGGGTCAAATGGTCCAGAGTTTTCAGATCCTCAAATACCATATGTATTATTTGACTTTCATATTGATTTGGTGGATTTGAAAACTTTTCACTTAAGAACACTTGATACAAGTCTCTATCTTAACGAATATTTTTCGTTGTTCTCCCTACCAGAAAATCAGACAAAGAGTAAGCGAGAAAAAAAACCGAAATTTTAGGAACGAGTGATTTCGATTCGTTAGGGCAGAATATATTTCATGGGCTTATATTTGTATTTTTGCTCGGACATTTATGTACAATTTGAACGTCATAAATGTTTGCAGCATAGATAGAATTATTAGCCCCAAAACCAACCATGAACTCTCCGATCCGCGGGTGAAAGTGCGCTAAAATGATCTGTAATCCTCGTTGGTATATAATAACGCGCCCGAACCCACCACACCCGACATTTTTCCCATATCTCGACTATATGCCATATCTACACATATATTGGTGCGTTTCCACTCCTAAAATATGAATATGCGATAACTGAAACCTTTTTCATTCTTCCATGGGATATATACGTATATATCCCATATCCCTTTCTGATTTTAGTGAGTCTGCAAACCTGCCAGAGAGGGCTTTTGGTTTATCCTATGTGCTGTGGCTTATGTACAATTCGAAAGTCATATGCCACGGCGGATAGGAGCAATCATTAGCCACAAAGCCAACTATCCGTGGGATATCTAGTGCGTTGGGCGAATAAACGAGTGCGAATAGCCGCCGGGTCAAATGGTCCAGAGTTTTCAGATCCTCAAATACCATATGTATTATTTGACTTTCATATTGATTTGGTGGATTTGAAAACTTTTCACTTAAGAACACTGGATACAAGTCTCTATCTCAACGAATATTTTTCGTAAAATAATCTGTAATCCTCGTGGGTATCCCCGGAGCTGGTACTTTTATCCGCTTCATCAGCAGGCAAGTTTTTTGATTTCTTTATGCTTGGCAAGTAGATATAGCTATGCGCTTAGTACCCATCATACGTGACATTAAGTCCAATCCGAACAGGGAATCAATAGAGAGTTATATAGTTTATAGTTGGCCCGGTTCCCAGCACATGTATGTTGAATTAAATATCATATTGTACTGCGACTCGGGCCAATTATTAGCTCAAGACCAGCCGTGTACGAAAAGACCCCGGACGACAATCATTGGAAGTCCGGTACTTTTATCCAGTGTACCAGCTCATAAGTGATCTCATTTCTCCGTCATCGGAGGAGGTCTGTACATCGTATAACATTCGCATTTAATTTGAATTTTAGCCATCATTTTATTCCAATAGATATCTAATCGAAGGATATTTATTTCCCTCCCGACAATGGTTTGATCATGGTTTAATCGGGTTTCCTCTATGCTCTCTGCTTTCTGCTGTGTCGACGACCTCCAAGCGAATCGAATACCAAATTATACGACATTGTATCTGTATCCATATCTATTGTATATATTTACATATCTATAGGTGTGGTAGTATTGCCTCTCTCATCCGATATTTGCTATTAGATATGTGGTCACGTGCCTGCTAATGGCTTCGGGGCTTTTTTGTGAATGGGGGAGGTGGTCCCAGGTTTCAGGTTCTGCATTTTGTTGCCAGTTTGCTCTGTATCTGTATCTTTATCTCTGCCCCAAGAGACTTGCAGACAGACAGACGACGGGCGGCTTTCTTTGTCTTATAGTGTTCCATTTTTTTTTTGATCAAACAAGTTCCTGGTGCGTTTCCACTCCAAAGATATGAATATTTCTTGCGATAACTGAAACCTTTTTCATTCTTCCATGGGATATATACGTATATATCCCTTATCCCTTTCTGCTTTTAGGGAGTCTGCAAACCTGCCAGAGAGGGCTTTTGGTTTATCCTATGTGCTGTGGTTTATGTACAATTCGAAAGTCATATGCCACGGCGGATAGGAGCAATCATTAGCCACAAAGCCAACTATCCGTGGGATATCTAGTTCGTTGGGCGAATAAACGAGTGCGACCGAGTAACCGGGTCAAATGGTCCAGAGTTTTCAGATCCTCAAATACCATATGTATTATTTGACTTTCATATTGATTTGGTGGATTTGAAAACTTTTCACCACATATACATCCCAACCCCAAGAGATATATGTATGTATGCCTATTCATTGAAGCTCGCACGTTCGTCGGGTATTCCAATATATAAAGTGGTTCGATATCTTAAGACTGGGATGCCTGGTGGAGGGATATACTCGGCGTGTTTTTTATGTACCATTCTGCCATTTTCATCCAAAAATAATATACATACGAGTATATCTACATAGGTGTCCTACGATCTGTCGTTGTTCGATATTTTCAAGTGCTTCAGAGACCAAATAAGTGCGCACTTGTGTCCAGAATAGAATATATGACACTTCAGAGATACATATGTATACAGAGGTGCTCATAGACTTAAGCTAGTGTGCGTTCTAGTACAACAATAACCAAGTTATGAAAATATATATTCAGGGAAATATTTTAAAAATCTGAAACCATCTCCAAAATGTCATGCTCATATACTTAAGCCACTTAAAAAAGTTAAAAGCTGACCAGTATTCCTCGTATTTTTAATAAATTTACTTTAATATCGAGTGCGATGACCTCTCTGCTTAAGAACAGTGGAGCAACGCTTTGGTATTGAATCTACAAGACTTTCGCACTGCTGAGGTGTTAAAATGCGCCACAGAGCATATTCACAAAGGTCCCAATTTTTGAAAGTTTAATGTCTTTAGAAGGGATGGTAAACTATATGTACGACGTCCTCCACCGTTGAAGATGGTGGCGCTTCGATCATGGTCTGGGGCTGTTCCATCGCATCACATGTACATATTTCGCCGTCGCGGCCCCTGACAACAAGGTTCTTGAGAGTCATGTTGTTTTTTTGCAGCATTCCAGCCTCAGAGGAAGATAATTTATTGTTTGGTGTTTGGTGCTTGATGCGTGATGTTTAATGGGTTCGCTTTCGGATGGATTTCGAGTTGTATAAGGTTCAAGTGCTAATTTGCCTCGTAAATGATTTAAAAGGCGATTAAACGTGCGGCCGGCGGACCCAAAGATAGTGGATTGCTGCTGGATGTGTTGTCAACGCGCTGCGAAAACAAACAAAAGTTCCGAGCTGCGATTAGTTCGAGCTGCTAACTGTTAACCGTCAACCGTTCACCGTTCATCGTTAACCGTGTGCTCACATAATCGACTGATCGGCCGCCTATCAGGCGATATCAGGCAGCGATCTAACCCCGATCCGATTCCACACCAAACGCGAAGGAGCTGCAGGTGGAGTGGAGGAGCATTTCCGATTATGATTACAAGCTTTGTTTTGTTTTCAATTTCGCACCTACCCTTCCCAGGAATTAATGATGATGCTGATAATGGGAGAATCGATTTAATTTGACCAACTCTCATTCCACTCTCATAATATCAATCGTTTTTACAGATTCCCCTGCACAGATTTAAGATCTATGCATTGATAAATATTCACTGAGACATTCACTGACTCCTCCATCAACAATCAATTGGTCTATACAAATGGTCTATAGCTTTCCTGGCTCTCGGCTCTATATGCTTTGTTTATTTATACTATATAGAACTGAGCAACAGGTAAATTATTTACCACCAAACCATCTATAAGACATCCGTTCCGAGAGTGGATATTCTTTTCGGATTAATGGAGCTCAGGACAACTTTGGACCTTATAAAGTGTCCCAGTTCTTAGATTTTGTTTATATCTTAAAGCTAGAATACTCGATACAAGTATCAATCAACGAATATTTTTCGTTGTTCTCCCTACCAGAAAATCAGACAAAGAGTAAGCGAGAAAAAAAACCGAAATTTTAGGAACGAGTGATTCCGATTCGTTAGGGCAGAATATATTTCATGGGCTTATATTTGTATTTTTGCTCGGACATTTATGTACAATTTGAACGTCATAAATGTTTGCAGCATAGATAGAATTATTAGCCCCAAAACCAACCATGAGCTCTCCGATCCGCGGGTGAAAGTGCGCTAAAATGATCTGTAATCCTCGTTGGTATATAATAACGCGCCCGAACCCACCACACCCGACAATTTTCCCATATCTCGACTATATACCATATCTACACATATATTGGTGCGTTTCCACTCCTAAGATTTGAATATTTCTTGCGATAACTGAAACCCTTTTTTCATTCTTCCATGGGATATATACGTATATATCCCATATCCCTTTCTGATTTTAGTGAGTCTGCAAACCTGCCAGAGAGGGCTTTTGGTTTATCCTATGTGCTGTGGCTTATGTACAATTCGAAAGTCATATGCCACGGCGGATAGGAGCAATCATTAGCCACAAAGCCAACTATCCGTGGGATATCTAGTTCGTTGGGCGAATAAACGAGTGCGAATAGCCGCCGGGTCAAATGGTCCAGAGTTTTCAGATCCTCAAATACCATATGTATTATTTGACTTTCATATTGATTTGGTGGATTTGAAAACTTTTCACTTAAGAACACTTGATACAAGTCTCTATCTTAACGAATATTTTTCGTTGTTCTCCCTACCAGAAAATCAGACAAAGAGTTAGCGAGAAAAAACCGAAATTTTAGGATCGAGTGATTCCGATTCGTTAGGGCAGAATATATTTCATGGGTTTATATTTGTATTTTTGCTCGGACATTTATGTACAATTTGAACGTCATAAATGTTTGCAGCATAGATAGAATTATTAGCCCCAAAACCAACCATGAGCTCTCCGTTCCGCTGGTGAAAGTGCGCTAAAATGATCTGTAATCCTCGTGGGTATCCCCGGAGCTGGTACTTTTATCCGCTTCATCAGCAGGCAAGTTTTTTGATTTCTTTATGCTTGGCAAGTAGATACAGCTATGCGCTTAGTACCCATCATACGTGACATTAAGTCCAATCCGAACAGGGAATCAATAGAGAGTTATATAGCTTATAGTTGGCCCGGTTCCCAGCACATGTATGTTGAATTAAATATCATATTGTACTGCGACTCGGGCCAATTATTAGCTCAAGACCAGCCGTGTACGAAAAGACCCCGGACGACAATCATTGGAAGTCCGGTACTTTTATCCAGTGTAACAGCTCTTAAGTGATCTCATTTCTCCGTCATCGGAGGAGGTCTGTACATCGTATAACATTCGCATTTAATTTGAATTTTAGCCATCATTTTATTCCAATAGATATCTAATCGAAGGATATTTATTTCCCTCCCGACAATGGTTTGATCATGGTTTAATCGGGTTTCCTCTTTGCTCTCTGCTTTCTGCTGTGTCGACGACCTCCAAGCGAATCGAATACCAAATTATACGACATTGTATCTGTATCCATATCTATTGTATATATTTACATATCTATAGGTGTGGTAGTATTGCCTCTCCCATCCGATATTTGCTATTAGATATGTGGTCACGTGCCTGCTAATGGCTTCGGGGCTTTTTTGTGAATGGGGGAGGTGGTCCCAGGTTTCAGGTTCTGCATTTTGTTGCCAGTTTGCTCTGTATCTGTATCTTTATCTCTGCCCCAAGAGCCTTGCAGACAGACAGACGACGGGCGGCTTTCTTTGTCTTATAGTGTTCCATAGATAACGCGCCCGAACCCACCACACCCGACATTTTGCCCATATCTCGACTATATGCCATACCGACATATATATTTAATTTTGATCAAACAAGTTCCTGGTGCGTTTCCACTCCTAAAATATGAATATTTCTTGCGATAACTGAACCCCTTTTTATACCCGATACTCAAAATGAGTATTGGGGTATATTAGATTTGTGGTAAAAGTGGATGTGTGTAACGTCCAGAAGGAATCGTTTCCGACCCCATAAAGTATATATATTCTTGATCAGCATCAATAGCCGAGTCGATTGAGCCATGTCTGTCCGTCTGTCCGTCCGTCCGTCCCCTTCAGCGCCTAATGCTCAAAGACTATAAGAGCTAGAGCAACAATGTTTTGGATCCAGACTTCTGTGATATGTCACGCGCCTAGATCTCAGAGACTATAAAAGCTAGAGCAACCAAATTTGGTATCCACACTCCTAATATATCGGACCGAGACGAGTTTGTTTCAAAATTTCGCCACACCCCCTTCCGCCTCCGCAAAGGATGCAAATCTGGGGATATTCACAAATCTCAGAGACTATTAAAGCTAGAGTAACAAAATTTGGTATTCGCACTTCTGTTAGATCTCTCTATAAAACCTTTATCTCAAAATTTCGGCCCACCCCCTTCCGCCCACACAAAAGGACGAAAATCTGTTGCATCCACAATATTGCAGACTTGAGAAAACTAAAAACGCAGAATCATAGATAACGACCATATCTATCAGATTGCTGAATCTGGATCAGATCAGATCATTTTTATAGCCAAAAGGAACAAATCAATTTGCACTGGCTACGCAGCGCCCGACGTCACGCTCAGACTGACAGAAAGTCTCTCTCGCACGCACTCTTCGTCGTGTCGTTTAATAATATAAGCGGCGTCTGCCGGAGGGGAGCCATACTGACTTAGTATCGGGTATAACCGTAGAGTTGCGGTGTCCGCAGCAACTCACAACGTTCCCCCTTGTTTCATTCTTCCATGGGATATATTCGTATATATCCCATATCCCTTTCTGATTTTAGTGAGTCTGCAAACCTGCCAGAGAGGGCTTTTGGTTTATCCTATCTGCTGTGGTTTATGTACAATTCGAAATCCATATGCTACGGCGGATAGGAGCAATCATTAGCCACAAAGCCAACTATCCGTGGGATATCTAGTTCGTTGGGCGAATAAACGAGTGCGACCGAGTAACCGGGTCAAATGGTCCAGAGTTTTCAGATCCTCAAATACCATATGTATTATTTGACTTTCATATTGATTTGGTGGATTTGAAAACTTTTCACTTAAGAACACTTGATACAAGTCTCTATCTTAACGAATATTTTTCGTTGTTCTCCCTACCAGAAAATCAGACAAAGAGTAAGCGAGAAAAAAAACCCGAAATTTTAGGAACGAGTGATTTCGATTCGTTAGGGCAGAATATATTTCATGGGCTTATATTTGTATTTTTGCTTGGACATTTATGTACAATTTGAACGTCATAAATGGTTGCAGCATAAATAGAATTATTAGCCCCAAAACCAACCATGAGCTCTCCGATCCGCGGGTGAAAGTGCGCTAAAATGATCTGTAATCCTCGTTGGTATATAATAACGCGCCCGAACCCACCACACCCGACAATTTTCCCATATCTCGACTATATACCATATCTACACATATATTGGTGCGTTTCCACTCCTAAGATTTGAATATTTCTTGCGATAACTGAAACCCTTTTTTCATTCTTCCATGGGATATATACGTATATATCCCTTATCCCTTTCTGATTTTAGGGAGTCTGCAAACCTGCCAGAGAGGGCTTTTGGTTTATCCTATCTGCTGTGGTTTATGTACAATTCGAAAGTCATATGCAACGGCAGATAGGAGCAATCATTAGCCACAAAGCCAACTATCCGTGGGATATCTAGTTCGTTGGGCGAATAAACGAGTGCGACCGAGTAACCGGGTCAAATGGTCCAGAGTTTTCAGATCCTCAAATACCATATGTATTATTTGACTTTCATATTGATTTGGTGGATTTGAAAACTTTTCACTTAAGAACACTTGATACAAGTCTCTATCTTAACGAATATTTTTCGTTGTTCTCCCTACCAGAAAATCAGAAGAGTAAGCGAGAAAAAAAACCGAAATTTTAGGAACGAGTGATTTCGATTCGTTAGGGCAGAATATATTTCATGGGCTTATATTTGTATTTTTGCTCGGACATTTATGTACAATTTGAACGTCATAAATGGTTGCAGCATATATAGAATTATTAGCCACAAAACCAACCATGAACTCTCCGTTCCGCGGGTGAAAGTGCGCTAAAATGATCTGTAATCCTCGTTCGTATATAATAACGCGCCCGAACCCACCACACCCGACATTTTTCCCATATCTCGACTATATGCCATATCTACACATATATTGGCGCGTTTCCACTCCTAAAATATGAATATGCGATAACTGAAACCTTTTTCATTCTTCCATGGGATATATACGTATATATCCCATATCCCTTTCTGATTTTAGTGAGTCTGCAAACCTGCCAGAGAGGGCTTTTGGTTTATCCTATGTGCTGTGGCTTATGTACAATTCGAAAGACATATGCCACGGCGGATAGGAGCAATCATTAGCCACAAAGCCAACTATCCGTGGGATATCTAGTTCGTTGGGCGAATAAACGAGTGCGAATAGCCGCCGGGTCAAATGGTCCAGAGTTTTCAGATCCTCAAATACCATATGTATTATTTGACTTTCATATTGATTTGGTGGATTTGAAAACTTTTCACTTAAGAACACTGGATACAAGTCTCTATCTCAACGAATATTTTTCGTTGTTCTCCCTACCAGAAAATCAGACAAAGAGTAAGCGAGAAAAAAAAACCGAAATTTTAGGATCGAGTGATTTCGATTCGTTAGGAGAGAATATATTTCATGGGCTTATATTTGTATTTTTGCTCGGACATGTATGTACAATTTGAACGTCATAAATGTTTGCAGCATAGATAGAATTATTAGCCACAAAACCAACCATGAGCTCTCCGATCCGCGGGTGAAAGTGCGCTAAAATGATCTGTAATCCTCGTGGGTATCCCCGGAGCTGGTACTTTTATCCGCTTCATCAGCAGGCAAGTTTTTTGATTTCTTTATGCTTGGCAAGTAGATACAGCTATGCGCTTAGTACCCATCATACGTGACATTAAGTCCAATCCGAACAGGGAATCAATAGAGAGTTATATAGCTTATAGTTGGCCCGGTTCCCAGCACATGTATGTTGAATTAAATATCATATTGTACTGCGACTCGGGCCAATTATTAGTTCAAGACCAGCCGTGTACGAAAAGACCCCGGACGACAATCATTGGAAGTCCGGTACTTTTATCCAGTGTACCAGCTCATAAGTGATTTCATTTCTTATAGCGAGTACACTCGGTAGACCTACACGTTCATTCTCCATCATCGGTCAAGGGTCAATACTGTTCCCTTTGGCGTGTGTCTACTGGGTGATCAATAATGATTACTATTTCGGATATCTTTTGACTCCTACTATTTTAACTCCATAGTGTTTTGGTCTAACCTCCCAGGGATGAATAGGAAATAGCTCCAAATATACTCTAGCCTTTATAGTCGCATAAGCCATTAGTTTTATTGATATCTTAATATTCGAAATGTGATCTTAAATGTTGTACCGATTCGATATTTGTGGCCACGCCCCACCACCCATTGAAATGTCTTCGCCTTTGCTCTGTTCAGATGTAGATGTACGTGTATGTAGGCCTAAGTGCTCCAACAACGAACACAAAATAGAGAATCAGTGAAAACTAGCCGAATTTCTTGTACCCTTTCGTTTGGCTTTCCTCTGATGGTAACATAATTCGAAATGAGAGGCTGGATTTGGTGTGAGTTCTTGTGATACAAAACGAAGATACCCGCTGCAAAAAGGGTATACAACACTCGAGACGCATTTCCGATATCACGCGTCTGGTGCGTGACGACCGAAAGCAGTGCCCCGCAACAGTACATGAGCATTGTAGAGCCCGATCCCCCAGAGGGGAGCAGAGCAGAGCCGAGCCGAGCCGAGCCGAGCCCAAAACGAACGACTCAATGGCCATGATCGGATCGGAGTAGACTCCTTTTATTTTGTTCGTTTTGCCTCCCGCCTCTGCTCTTTGTTCCTCATTCTCTCTCCTTCTTTGGGAAAAGCAGCTGTTTCTTGGCTGCTGTCTGCAGCAGGGGGTGCAGATACACAGCTACACAGATACACCTTGGTGTACACACACACACACACAGGAGCACAAAGGAAAGGAAAGACAAGTTGCACTATAGGACAGAGACCACCAGGTACATACATAGATGGATGACTGGTCGGTCAGACATGGCATGGAACTGAGAAATTGGTTTTCCTTTTTTCACTTTTTACCAACAATTAACCCAGTAGAATCCCTCTAATGCAATAGATTAGCTTTTGTATTTATGATTTGATTAAATGTCTACATATGTATCCGCAGTATTTATTGGCCACAATAATATTTATTAGAGATGGCCCATAAATCGCCATGTAAGCATTTCAGATATAAACATATTAAATTTGGTCATATTTCAATTGAAGCTTATCAAATGAGAACTACCACATACACAGGACAGGGAACAGGGAACGGGGAACAGGGGCAACTTGGTAACTAACCTATCCTAAGTGCAAAACCATTAATACACCAGGAAAAAGGGGGGATACGAGTGAAGCAAGTAGTCTGCAGGATGAAAGAGTTTTACACCCGCCGAGTGATTGGCTTTCTTTCCTTTCTCTTGACGGCTAATTAATTGGAATGTGTGGTTATACATAGTATGTATGTATATATATTTGTATGTACATATATATTAAGGTGGGACTTACGTTGACCAAACTAACGCCAAAGCAGGCAACCCAACCCCAGCCGCCATCGGGGGCCACTTTTCTTGGTTGTTTCGTTGTCATTTTTCCACCTTGTTCTTCTCCTTCTCCTTCTCTTGCTCCTCCTCTAACTTTTTCAGCTCTATTTTATGCCGTTTCGGTTTCGGTTTCGGTTTCTGTTTCTGTCTTGTGTTCTTTGTTGTGTTCTCGCCTTCTGTCTCTGTCTTTCTCCCGCTGGTATCTTCTGGCTCGTTCTTTTGTTGTTCCTTCCTTCGTTCGCTTTTGTTGCTTTGGTTTTTTGGCTTTAAGGTGTTCTGTTCTGTTCTGCGTTGTTCTGTCCGTGTTCCGTTCCGTTCTCCGGGCTCTCCTCTCCGTCTATCTACATATATGTATAATTTATGGTATATATAGATTTATGGATATTTTCTTTTTACGTTGTTAAATGTTCTTGTTTCGCTTTTTTTTTTTTTGGCATCTGCTTTAATTATTTTTTTCCATTTGTTGTTATTTTACTTTTTTTGACATTTTTGTTCGGTCTTTGATTTGTAACACACTCGAAAAAAATTTTGAAAATAATTTTTTGCAACTCTTTTCTTTATATATTTGTATATTTTTTTTCTTAATCCAATATTCCCTCCTTTTTGTAGGAGGTTTTTATGTATACTTTATTTTGTTGTTAAATTTTTGATCAGTCTGCGTTGAATGCTGATTTTTCAGAGTTTTTTCTTATCACATTGAAATTTTAATATACTTCTTATAATTTATATAGTATATCTGTGTTATATTTTTTTTCCAGGGGGAAAATCGCGGCGTTACGGTGGAGCGGGAAACGTATGTTTTCTCTCTTTTTTTTTTTCGTTCTTTTTTTTTTGGCCTGTCGCTAATTCTGTTTTTGTTTTGCTTTGCTCTGCTGGTTTCTGGTTTTATTCCAGCTGTTTCAACCGATTCTTCTTTTAGTTCTAGCCAGCGGACGACGGTTCGGGGGTTCGGTTTGAGTCGATTCGATTCGATTCTCCCTTTCGTTGGCGGCGGTGGTATATTGAAGGGGGGTGCAGGGGGTACCGACCTACGTTGTTGCTCTGCTCACAGCTCACAGCGCGGGTTCTTGCCGTTTGGTAGCGTGGTCGCTTTATACAGCGCTATTTATTACAAAACAAAAAACAAAAAGAAGCGGTGGGGCCCAAAGGGGGGTGGCACTCGCTCTCTCTCTCTCTCTCGCTCTCTTTACACTCGTCTTTGCCTTCTTCGATTTCGATTTCGATGAGCTACGCGCTCGCGCTGTTCGATTGAAAGTCTCTCTCTCTCCATGTACAAACCACTAATATTCACTGTTTCTTTTTGCTAACATGAGTGAGCTGCTTCGCTTGTACCCAATCTGCGAGCAAGCAACTCACTCATGTTAAGTACTTTGTATACCCTTAAAGAGGGTACTCTCCTATTCAGCAAAAGTTTGTAACGCTGTTAATGGACTTTTGATCAGCATGAAGTATGATAAGGCGACTCGGTATGGTCATAGCCGTCCTTCTGTCTGTCGGTCGGAATCAATGAGAATCATTGTCGAAATTGGCCGGATATGGTGGAATTGCATATATCATGTAGGGTCCACAGGAGAGAGCAGAGCCTGTTTGATAGATATAGACATTGGTAAATAGCTCCTCCAAATTCCAGGGTATAAAAGCCTCGGCACGACGAAATTGGTTTCCTTACGAGGGTTTTTTTTTAACATGAGTGAGACTGCCTTGCCGCCTGCGCCAGTCCCGTTGACTGCGCTGCCTTCCACCCACCAAAGGCAACAAAAAGAGAGCGAGTGAGTGGGAAGTAGCAAGTGTGTGTGAGAGAGTGAGTACGTCTGGTTAAACAAGTGTTCGTCTGTGTGTGTTTTGTTTCAAGATCGTATAAGCAAAGAGAGGGTAAGAGAGAGAGAGAGAGGGAGGGTGAGCTGCTGCTGCTCCTTCTCTCGCCAAAATCTAGCAAGGCGTATTTATACAAGGTAAGGCATTCCCGTTCTCATCGGTTGCCTATTTACTTCACAACTCTCACTACATGATTATACTCCAAAGTACTTTGTATGTTTAGCCAGCATACTTCACCTCCCCCCTCACCGACCGCTACATTGTTCACTTGGTCCGTTGCAGTTGCGCAAATGCACTCGACTCTCTCCCATTCTCTTTTCCGCTCACTGCTGCGTAGCCTTGTCTGTTAACTTGTTGCGCTGCCCTGCTCACTCACTGGCCAGTGTATGGGTGTGCGGAAGCCAAACATTGAGTGAGAGAGAGCGAGAGAGGAAAAGTAGTAAATCACTTGGCGTTGCCAGATGTGGATTGCTCTCAATACTGACTAATTTTAACAGATCCAAGCTGTTAATTGAGTGGAATTGATTTATTATGGCGAAAACATGCACATATGGGGACCGATCCAAGCGATACTTGACGGAATTCAGGACCAACCTTCCAGAAATACCCTACTGACTGAAAATAATAGACTGTATATGGATTCCATTCTGAGTCAATCCATTTCGCTTGGCTGCCAGCGTTTTTCTCGTGTCTTCGATTTCATACACGACCGGGGCGCATGGAGGGGAGTTTCTTCGTTAGTTCTTGCTTCCCTTGTCCCCCCCGCACCGCGCCGCACCCAAACAAATGATTGGCGGGGAAAGCCCTGCTAATTGGCACGGAATCAATGGAGTGTTTACGAGGCGGTGGCTTACATTGAGTAGCTGAAAATGGAAGTGGCATTGTCTCGGCCTCTCTCTCTCACTCACTTTCTTTTGCTGACTGGAGCGGGGCTTCGGCTTCTGCTTCTGCTTCTGCTTTTGCTCCCCACTCTTGAGGCCCTGTGACAATGGAATCGATAAATGACTGATTCCGCGTGGGGCTGGGGGGCTGGGGTGGGGGGGCACGAGGCACACGCGCATATTTTGCATGCATTCGAGTACACTGAGCGCCGCACTTGACGTATGTACTTGTGGCCCTCCCGTGGCGCCCGTACGGCTTCGGAGTGGGTGGCAGGGTGCTCTCCCTGTTTTCCTGCTCTCCTGTTTCTGTTGTGGCTCCTGCTCCTCCGTGGTGGGAGTTGTTTTTTTTTTTACTTGTTTTTGTTTTCTTTTGACATGTTCTCTCCGGCGTTCTGTTTTTGTCGGACTCCTTCTGGAACTTGTTGCGCATTTGGTGACGCCACACAAGGCTCCTACGACAGGGCAAACCCCACTGCCACTGCCACTACCATCCCCTCACCTATCCCACTCCGTGTGTGCGTATGCGTACGAGTACATCTGCTATCTGCGTACGAGCATCTCCCATTAGGGATTGTGGTTTCTGTGGCTGGGTTGTGGGCGGGTCGGGGTCCATACTTTGACGCACAAGTACCTGTCGCACAAACATATGAGTCGCAGTTTGGGGGGGTGTACGAATATGTAAATGCGCTCAGACTGCAGGTCGGAATCTGCATGAGTTTGCGACTCTATCAAATGACTGCCACACTGAACAGTTCTCCGTAAGACACATACATGCAATGTACTCCTGCACCAGGTATCTCTCCTGCATACCCAGGCCTCCGCTCCAAAGTTTCGTCAAAAAGTTAACAATGTGCTAGCAAAATGTGATGCCAGGCCAAATCCCAACTCATATTCCCACTAATTGCAGTTTCAGGACCAACCACGGGTCTAAAGTGAACAAAAATTATATTAAATATTGTGTTTATAGCGTGTACATAGCTCTCTTCTGGTCATCAGCTGTACTGGTGACTCGGATAATGATGATTTATTTACCACAAAACCCATTCGCGAAAGTTCCGACGAGGATCGTGGGAACTGGTGCTTCTATCGGGTATATACTCCTCCACTTGGCTCATTTTTCATCTGATTCTTAGCCACAAATTACGCATTTGACTTGGATAATTATTCAGACATCACGAGGATCGCTGGGACAGGTACTTTTATCGAATGTTCCAGACTTTTAGTGCTATCATTGCTTGAAGCTCGGACATTTGGTAAGAATATGTTCCTCCAAAAGCCCCTGAATAAAACGTTTTGTGCACATGACAATTATCTGTGATATAAATCAAACAAGTTATGTGAGAACATTCTTTTTTTAAATACTGTTTCGATTCAATCTATCTCTTTTTGCTAATGATCTTCCAGTTGTACATAATTTAGATTTGGTTTAAAAGAAATGTGTATTGCTAAGATCATCAGTTAATCGAGACAATTCGCTACAAAGATATGTCAACTCAACCAATCAATTAGTGGCCGAATACATGTATATTTCAAATGTTTTTAGTTCTTCAGATCGCCAGGTATTATATGTTATGCTTAAAACCCGTGTTATACCGGTCATCTGAAGAATTATTTACCACAGAAAACAACAAAATCCGTTCCGTGCGGGCTCCTTTGGAGCTAGTGTTTTATTAAGTGGTGGAATGACGATGGTAGGACGTACCATCGATCAAACGCTTTCCATCTGTGTATTTGTGATCGGATGATCAATATTGATGAACATTATTCTCCTCTCTATCTCTCCATAGCTATTTTATTTTATTTTATCTCGGTAGAGGACCTAAATATCTACAGGTGTCTTCAAATGAGAATGAAATGAGATACTTTAGGTTATATGTTTTTACCTTCAGTTTTTTGGTATCTGAAGTAACTACATATGATCGAGAGTGCCTCTGTTTCTTGGCCACATTCGAGTGCGGTATCGTGCTCCGATCAAAGATATTCTCGAGTTCGTAATCCAATAAGAACATCCAAAGAGCGTCCTAGGATGGAGTCCTCGGGATTGCCCAAAGAGAACTGGGCTTTGGTGTATCTTAGCCAGTACCACAATCAATATCTTGTGGGTGTCCAGTGAGTGTCGGTGATGTTTTCTGTGTCTTTCCCAAGCAGTGAAAAGTGTTCCACTGATTGACGGTAGTGAATGGTCATGTTTCTGTATTGGTGTATTCGATATCCAATACAGCCGCATGATTATTCACAACTTTGATCAACATATTAAAGTGAGTGAGTGAGTGTCCAACCAATATGATCCTAAACAGAAGCAGAAAAATTATATATTTGCATACTAAATTGTATCCAAATATCATCATGGTGTACTGTGAAGAGAACACTGTTTCATGCGGTTGAAGTAGTGGGTAGAAAGGCTAAAATATTTGTATATTTTCAATTGAATAAATTAGATTTTCTGCCAACTTCTGCGATTCGCATTGACCCCTGTTTATGCACTCTCGGGAGCGATCGTTTCTGACCCCTCCTTGAGGATCATTAACACGGTTTCATACGTTTGATGAGAGTGGGTGAGCAGGCTAATAGATTGTCATATTCGAAATGTCTGGTCTGTTGATCCACGTATAATCCTCAAATTGTTTCCGAGTGTCCATCAAATCGAGACTGTTCTGTGCACTTTTTTCAGATCGACCGACGATCTATGGAGGATCCCTGTTTCATACGATTGAGGCACTGATAGAGGAGCCTTCTCTATTGGTGTATTCGAAAACCAACAGCAAGCCACCTCTTTCAGTACTCCGATCAACCAGCATGGTATCCCAATATTCTGTGACGAACGCTGGAGGGAGACTATAATAATTACTATAATATCAGTTACAAATTCAGCAACACCATATCCTCGCAGGCCAGTATCCTGTTAGTGCCTAGAGAGTTTCGGGACTGCTCCATTTTGTACGATTGAAGTACTAGCGGAGAAAGCGTTGCTATTGGTGTCTGTGGAAATCCAAAAGCAGCGATGTTCTTCGGCAGTACCACAATCAATATTTAGTGAGTGTTCGGGCTGTTTTCTTCAGTGAGATGTGTACTCTTTTTTGAGCCGATTGAGGGTATTGAATGGCCATGTTATTGCGTTGGTTTATCCTATATCCAATACCGTAACGCGGCTGTTCAGAACTTTAATCGTATTCTAGCTCAATCTCCTGTGAGTGTCCAAAAAGATGATCGATGCATGATAATCGAGGGTGTGATGGTGAGTGATGGTAAAGGGATGGGCATTCCAGTAAGAGAGAGAATCGAAGTCAAGTCTGCTTCACATTTCTACATATAATTTATATATTTTCCTTATTCAATATTAAGAACTCTGGGATGGGCTTAACGGCAACAGAATCCACATAGATGATTACTACGAATCCTTCATTTAATTCTAAAACCTCATTCTCTCTTCCAGAAAATCAAGTGGAAAGTGAGCGAGAAAAAAATCCGAAATTTGCATGGCATGGGTATGCCCTCATCGGTTTTTATACCAGGAAATTAATCTGAAGCCATCGGAAGACAACAATTTTGCTTTATTCTTATTTTTCGCCTCTATTGAAAGCGTTATTGATCGTAGCGTCGCGTTGAATTGATGATGATGCCGCTCGTGGTGTGCAGCACGTGCTGCCTGCCACATTCGCCTTTTGTCACACGCTTCTTGTTGGAGTTTGAACTCTCGAGGCGGTTGTTGTTTGGGCAAACGGAATTGATTGGACTTTATTGCTCCGCGGATCGGAATAGATGAGATCATAAACATACGTATTTGTGTACAAACGGGCAACACTCCGGCGTCAGTCATTCACTTCTATATCCGTAAGTACTCACGCAAGTGCATTCATTGTATTTGTTCTATAGATCGTAGAACTTCTCGATTAAAGGACTAAGAGGTGCTATATTAAAGACCACAGCTCGTTAGCCCTCCATCCCACTGAGATGTTAGGTGTTTTGGGGCCTTCAGCTTACAAGTGATTTGAGTGTGCTGGTATATGGTCGGGCCAGCTGATTGACGGGGTAAGCCCAGCTAATTGCCAGAGACACAATGGACTGCCAACGAATGCAGGAGAGGCAGGTGGCTTTTATTGAGCCTCTGATAAGGGAATTGGAAATGCCTCCCTCCCTAATTCTCGTTTTGGCCAGCTCCAAGAACCTGAGAATGAATCGATAAATGCTTCCGCATGGAGAGGGGCGACCGCAAGCCAAATGCTCATCAACAAACCTTCGCATATTTCGACTGTATTCATTCGAGTACAGTGATTGCCGTACTAGTGCTACAAGTGGTGCTTCAGTGTGGGTGGCAGGGGCTCTCTCCCTGCTTTCATGTTGCACTTTTTTTAATTCCTCCTCCTGGCGGGAGGTTGCTTCTCACTTTCGTTTGTTTTCCTTTGTATTTACTTTGTATGGTTTTCTCCTGTGCTCGTCTTTTGTCGGCTTCCTACTGGAACTTGTTGCGCGTTTGGTGGCGCCACACGAAGCTCCCACGACCTACGACCAACGACCACGACCAACATCCCCAATCCCTAATGCGTGAGCCTGTTCGTGGGCGTATGAATATGTACATCATACGTACGAGCATCTACGATTAAGGATTCTGGTTTCTGTGGTAGGCTCGTCCTTTGACGGACAAAGGAGTCGTAGTTTTGCGAGCTGACTGCAGGCCAGAATCTGCATGAGTGAGAACGTACGTTCTAATTGCATGTGGTAGCACGGCTGCGATGGCTGGATGTCGGACCTGGACACCAAATACTTCTGCAGGCTGGACATCGGATGGCTTCAATCGCAGTTTTCTGGTTATCTGAAGACCTTTCGAGACTTCCAGGAAAAGATCAAAATTCGGTAAGTGAAAAATAATTGTAATAGCAGCAGAAATCCGCCCAAAAGAGTGCCGCAAAGAAAGATTTTACGCGCGCGCCCAAAAGTATGCCACAAAAATTTCATCAACTAATGAAGCGCACACGACGTGTCCTTCCTTGTTTCCTAATATTTTTCAAACTAATACATATAGTCCCTTAAAAAGTAATCAATGCCTTAGAGAATTGATTGTATTAGCGGATTCAATTGTTTGTTAATACAAAAAAATCTTGCTTGACTGCGTGAAAAAAAAACCAAAATCATAAAAATCGTAACAAGAACCAATTGTGTAAAGTTGTGAATCCACGGAAGTTTATGGTTGAGCATGATTCTAGTAGCTTTTGGTCCTGTTTTATTATTGTTCTATTCCAAATCCAATAAGGAGCTGGTGCAGAAGCTATTGTGATCCACATTGGATTCAAACATTTATCGAAAAGTATCCGAAAAATATTACAATATTACAATATTCATATCGATATAATGGTTGGATTTATGCCTCGTCGACATATCACCGCATACCAGTGTCCTGTGAGTTTCGGGACTCCTGTGCTTTCTACGATCGAAGTAATTTCCGGGAATGCGCTGTTGTTGGTGTATTCGAAATTCCAGAGCAGAGCATTCTTCGTCACTACCGCCATCAACGAGCATCTCATATCGGAATGTCTTAAATGTCTAAATACTATCATATTATCCTGTGAAGAGAACACTGTTTTATGCGGTTGAAGTAGTAGGTGGAAGAACTAAAATATTTGTATATTTTCAATTGAATAAATTAGATTTTCTGCCTGCAACTTCGATTCGCAACGACCCCTGTTTATGCACTCTCGTGAGATCCTTGAGGATCATCAACACTGTTTAATATATTGTCATATTTGAAACGTAAAATATTGGTGCCCTCCATATCGACCTATGTTCTGTGCACTATCTATCGCGGATCACTGTTTCATACGATTGAGGCATTGATAGAGGAGCCTTCTCTATTGGTGTATTCGAAAACCAACAGCAAGCTACCTCTTTCATTACTCCGATCAACCAGTATGGTATTGCAGTATTCTGTGAGTGAGGCCTTGTAAAATAAGATCACGACTGCACGACACTGGAGGAATCAATCGATCAGATTCCAGAATATATAATACTAATATCCTGTGAGTGCCGTTTCACCCCAATCTCTCGTGTACGATAGTGAGGTTCTTGTTTTATAGGATTGACGGTAGGAGGTGATTAGGCCAAATTTCATTGATAGATTTGAAATCCAATAATTTGGCCTAGCATTCGATACCGCAATCCACATATCATTCCAATATCCCGCGAGTGCCCATACTGCTGGGAGTTGATTTCAAAAACGGATCGTAGTACTGATCGAGACGCTTGCTACTGGAGAATTCGACTTCCAATAGCAACGCCCTTTCGATTAGTTCTGCAATCAAAAAAAGCATCGCATACCAGAATCATGAACGATTTATGTAGCTAACGGACAACCGTCTATATTGTTCTGAAAATCCAAAATAGTCGCTTGTCCTTTAGCCGCTGCGATCCACTTGACAACGATCGACTAACAATCCCAGGGAGAACGATCCGTCGACGATCGGTTGTGATTTCTAGAGAAGAACTGGCAGTGCAATACGTTTTTCTTCGCACTGATGTGTGTTTAAACCTCAATGCGTTGAATAACGTTTTACAGTGTGAGTTTCTGAGCATCGCCATGTAGCTGAAACTGTGCCGTGCAACGCGTCAGAGGAACGGAACCAGCAGAGTAACGGATTCTGTTCTGAACAGAGCTACTATGATCATCATAAAGGCGTATCGGCTGTTTTTGAGGTCTGACAAGTCCACTCGATGATCGAAGTCTGCCAGCCACTGCTTATCGATGCGATAGCCGTGGAGGCCGGTCTCTTTGTGTCCACGGGCTTAGTATAGTGTATAGTATACCTACTATGTATATGCTTATAAGAACCCCCGTCATTGAGTCTCTTTTCCGCGTATACTATGTATTCGGGGATGTAGTTCTGTTGCCCCGCAGAATTTTTATTGTGCGGCCCCGGGGCATGTCGGACACACCCACCTTGGTCTTTGGACCTGGGGCCGAGTCGTAAAGCCCGAACCGAAAACCGCCAAATGGCAAATAAAATGAAAACTTATCAGCAGATTGTAAAACGCAAAAGCAACGAGAATTCTTGTTCCTTGGGTAAACGGGGGACATGACTAAAGGTCTCTCCAATTGGATATTACATACGTGCATATTATTGGTTTTTGGTCGGAAGAATCCGGTAAAGAAGTGTTCTCAAAATATAAATTAATTAATACAAATTTATTTTTAGCACTGATAATGCTGCTGCGAGTCATCGTCTCAGTTGAGACAAAGCTAAGGGAAAGAGGAGCATAATCCACAGTGGTCTGGTCTGGTGTGGTGCCTTTCACACTCCATCCATGACATTCAAATGGAAGTTCCCCAGCGCCGCCGCCAACCAGTTGGCAGACCACAGATACCGCGTAATCCCCATGGCGTCATGGCCTGGCGGACAACAGACAGCCTTGAAGTGTACTGCAGTGCAAACTTTCGATACAGTTTTGACACCTGTACTCGGGTCTGTCATCGTTCCACTAGGCGAACGGCCTAACCAGGGGCTGGCCGGCCACCGTAACCCACTAGTTAACTAAAAGCATTTCCTGTATGCCAGACACCCATTGGGAGGGAGCTCTGAGACGCACCGTGCTACAAGGGCGCGTAAACCGACTGAGGGGCGCTGCCGCATGACGCGCCACAAGTATATTTACAGGCAGATCCAATCATCTGTAAGACAGAACATACAAGCTATGTCTGTACATAGGTATCTCTCTGTTTCTTCTCAGATCTAAAATCGGGAGGGGGAGGGAATGCAAATGAGTCGCGTACCACTGTGCTAGTCGATGACAAAATCAAATTCTAATCATCGTTGCTATCATAAGGTATTTATGAGTGTGTGGGTGTGTGCACAGACAAAGGCATGTACATATACGAGTACGAGTATGTACGAATGCGGTTATGTGTATCATATGTATTCGTATTCGTATTCGTATTCATGAATGTTTGCTCTGATAATCGCACCTGCGACGGCAAAACTAATTACAACAACAACACCAAGGCAAATACAATGGAACAATATATATTTCCTTATCAAAAGGACGGGGGCCAGCCAGGCCAAAACACACACACACGAGTAGAAGAGTTACCAGAGAGGAGGGCAGAACAATTGATACCCTTTGCTTTTTGTTCCTTTTGTTCAGACACCAAATGGAAGTTTGTTTAAACTTTAAACTCTAATTTCTTGTGCTTGAATTTGGAATATCTTTGGTATAAAAGATACAGCTACAGTTTTCAGATACATGTGTTCTGTATAAGGATTCGTTTATTGTAGTTTGCATCGATCCAACGTTTTGATTGGCTTCTGAATAGTAGCGTTTTTGACAGATTGTTCTTTTGACAGCTACATCCACACATACATACGTACTCTATAGCAAAACACACACACATGTGGAGCTACCCTCGCTGTGGCTGTGGGTACTCTGCAGCAAAAAGGGTATCCAGGCGTATCCAAAAGTAGCGGCGACTGCGGCGAAGAATCCAAAAGACCCAAAATAACACGCACACTTGGACAACGAGAGGGAGCTTCAGTCAGTGTCCGTGTATGAAAAATAAATATCGCACCGGCACCCGGCACACGGCACCCGGCACACGGCACCCGGCACCTGTAAGTGTATTTTTGTGTACCACAGTGTCACCCAAAGGGGCCGTCCCGTCCCGTCCCGTCCATACATACAGGCAGGCACGTGTGTGTGTGTGTGTGTGTGTGTGTGTTTGAGAGAGTTTCGTTTGTATTCTGGTGTTTAATACTATAATTCACAAAATCATTCAGTTCAGTTGGCGCTGGTGAACGTAACGGAAAAGTCGAGTCAAGTCGAAGTCGTCGCCGCCTGTTGAATGCTGAAATTCTATTTACTTCTCTCTTAACACACTCTCTTCTTGTTTGTTTTTGTTTTTGTTATTGTTTTTTTTTCTTCTTCAACATTTTACAATATTCTAAACGTCAGAGAGCGCGAGTAACAAACAAAAAACAGCAGCAGTGGAAAAGTCAAGAGACAAAACAGAAAGAATCGTTTTACAAAAATAAAAACGTACGGCCTTAGCTATACATATACATATATATATATATATATTTAATTTAAATGTGTGTGTCTGCGTGCGTGTGTGTTAAAATTTGTATTTTAATTTAGTAGCAATTAACACAAAAACAACTAAATAAGCGCGCGCTTTCCTCGGGCGACACGTGCTGAAACAAGCGAAACATTCGAATGAGATCTATAGATAATCTGCACTTAATACAGATGTACATGCTACAGTGAAAGCTCGCTTGGGTGCTCCTAAGAAAGTGTTTTGTTGAGGAAGAAGTTCTATAGGTACCCTCACGGTCTATAAGATATTCAACCTATTGGGGTACGGCAGATAACGAAGAGAAGTGTAGGGAATAAAGAACTCCTACGAGGACTACCACTGTAGTCAACAACTCAATATCTAAATGTGTCTAGGAGTAATAGTAATAGTAATAGTAGTGTCAGTGCATACGTTATGCTCACCTTCAGCCGTTCGACTGGCATTCAATCAATCAAAGTCTCCTCCACAGGAGGGCAGAGACAGAGACATAGAGATTACAGTTTACAGAACTCCCCAGTCAGAGGTGCCGTGGCACAGTGGCTGCCACAAGTTGTTTGCCCACAATATCCACAACCACAACCACCTCCTCATGATCATCAGCTCTCGCCTCGCCTCGCGTCTCCTCGTATCGTTCGCGTTTTGTTGTTTGCCGTGCAAATACCTCTTTATGGAGTGCGAAATATGGTAGCCGGCAGAGAGGGGCAGACGTCATATACTGCGGATAGCTCTAATTATAAAAATGTTTGTTTTTAGCTTTAGACGTCTACAACAAAGATTTAATAACGCCTGACGATGGCCGTTAATCAAGCACTTCAAGCCGTCACATAAAAGTTTTGCTGTCGATCTTTTGCTGTGGACGCATTTCCAAAAGAAGTTAACTCTTATCTTGAATGATTCTTTATATTTAATACATGTCCCTGCTTATCAAACTTCCTTGTGATCAGGAAACGGCTGTTGATCAAAGTTTCAATTCAATTTCTATGTAAAAGATATTGTTTTTATGCTACCAATAACAATGTTAACCATAAAAAGTGTGTCAAAATCATCACATGTGTTGTAAGGAGACATGTGCTTCACTGATCGATCGATAGATCGATGGATGGAATGGCACTGAAATATTCCACAGCCATATCCATGCGTATGTACATATGTTCACATTCACATTTTCGCTTGTCACATTGTGATAACAAAACAAGAGGCTTAAGGTTAATTAGCCCCAATTATATGGCACTATTCCTATCGAGCAGAACGAAACCCAAGCCCACCACCAGAACTGATAAGCGAGTGAGAAGTCTTCCCGCACCCACTGTATCCACGAGTATTTAGCATACATATATATAGTATTGGATGGCTTTTCAGTCGTTTATTGATTGCCGGACAATTAAGAGGCTGTAAAATTGATATTTGAGCAGCAGTTTAATGGCAGTCCCCGGTCCCCAGTCCCAGTCCTCCCCAGACCGACCTTTAGTACACACACAATTAGCCAGCCCCCTGTACCCCCCGTCTCGGAGTGCAAATAGAAGCGAACTTTGCCGTTCCGCACCGCGAATCTTATCATTTTCTGCCACATACATACAGACATACAGACATGTATGTAGACGCCTCATATGGTCAGTCAGTCGGTATTTTGGTCAGTCCGCTCCGCTCCGATAATGGAAGCAAGTAAGGAAGCAATCGACATCCGCTTCACTCTCACCTCGTGTTGGATATAAAACGCTATCCTTATCAAGTGTAGACTCCGACTCCCCCCTCTCCGACACACACTTCCCTCCAAATCAATCCAATGATCTCATAAAACTCAAGGCTGATATCTTTCTTTGCCCTGCCGCCCGCCTTTCGATCGGCATTTTCAGCCGAGAGCTCATTTGAGTTCATTTCAGTTCAGATCTTGCTTGCTGGGTTGCTGGTCAGCAAAACTCTCGGTTACGGGATTCATTCCGAAAAGAAAATAATACTAATAATCGTAACTCTCGTAACTCTCGGAGCTCGTATCGCCCAACGCCGCTTCTCACTCAAAAAATCCGCGACAGACCGTGGCGCTCTCACAATCGAAATCCATTGACGTTTGTTATTTTCTTTCTTTATATAATGGGTGTTAAATATGTATTATTTATTTAGTTTTTGACTTGTTGGTAGCCGTCACGTTTCCAGGTCAAAAATATCTACCTTAATCGGAGCAAAAAGAGTGAGAGTTACCTTTTGGGGAACGGAAGGGCGGTAGATCGCGACCGGCTGTGATAAACCAACAAAAACGCTCAGTCTGATCCATAAACGGTTATCGGATCACAACGAATATTTCCAGAGTTTAGTTAGATATAGTGGCTTTCGGTTCGAATGAGTAAAGGGCCATTCATTCAGTTTTGCATTGTCGATCGAAGAGTGAACTTGTGCATATCGAAGGGGAAGATCTATGGGACTTCAATGATAGTACTGATAAAGAGTTCGAAATCGTTTCAAGTGAAGCTTTAAAGTAATATGTGGGTTCCCGAAGTTAAAGTGATTGAAAAATAGAACGAGAAGTTCAAGTAACATACCCACCATCCAAAGTTCTTTTCAATTCTATGATCCCTCCATAGAATTCGTATAAAAACAAAAACAGTTCCCATTGATCTTTGCTTCGAAAAATCTTTGTTTCCGCTCTAATCGGTGCTTATATAATTATTTCTTTGAACTGTCTTATCAATTGTATAAATACATATATAGTAATAGAAAATTGTATAAATTTTTATAACATTGATTTCGAGCTTATCTCAAAATGAAACTGCTTAATTAAGAACTTCTTTGCTTTGATTTGATTGAATGTTGAATTTGCTGGAGTGCTGAATGTGTGGATGAATAGCTCTCGAAAGACTCTTCTTGAATATCCAATGACGCATTTCGATTTGGTTTTCTACCCGATAGGCGAGGCGTATTGTAGCAGTAGTACCCATCCAGTGATGCAACAATCAGACTACAGCCAGTGCCACTCCCAGTCCCAGTGCCAGTCACAGTCCCAGTCCCAGTCCGAGTCCCAGTCCTAACCCGATCCCACAACAGACCGCATTTCCAAGATGACTGATAATGGGCATCATCAGCACAACAACAAAAACAATAACAACAACAACAATGAGGCATCCAGACTACGATTGCCCGAGGACCAGCCGACAGCAGAGCAACAGCTGCTCCACCCGCAGCAGCAGCAGCGGCAGCAGCAGCGGCAACAGAATGGTTCTGGCCAGGCCAAGATAGTGCCAGCAAAAACAAAAAAGAAGCGTCGCGACAAGAGCGATCTGGGCGATGATTTTGTGGCGCCCGATGGCGGCTGGGGCTGGCTGGTGGCCATCGCCAGTGGCCTGAATATCGTGAGTGCTCTCCGTTCTTCCATACTTCCAACTTGCACCCATACTGATACTGATCCATTTTCTGTTCGACCCTCTAGCTGGTGACATTCGCCCTGGCCCAGCAGTTCGGCATCCTGTTCCGCACTCGTATGAGCAATCTGGGGATCAGCAACTCGGAGCTAACCACCATCATCAATACACAGATTGCTGTCTCTGCATTTACGGGTGAGTGGGGGCGTGCTTTGATGCTTGATGGATATTTTGTGAACGAATTGAATCACATATCGAATTGGAATGATTATGCCTACTGAAAAAGTCTGAAGAGGACACAAAAAGCTCTGAGCTCTTTGTAAACCCTCCAACGATTAATACTCTCTCGCAGAAAGACGTTAAAACTTCATTAGACTTTTGACGTAGCTATGTTCTAGAACTTCTATGTGAAATATATATGCCCACAAATTGGTATCAGAGCCGATGATTGCCGCATTTTCCGCCTCTCACTCTCTATGTCTTTCGGGACGAACTGATTTACTGATTATATATATATACAAATCATATATTGTATTTTAAATTATACGATTATATACAAATGTTTATACTGACTGAGTAGTGGGTGTAAAGGTACAGCTTCGGCCCTTGCCGCGACTCACAACGTTCCGGAACGTTGAAAACAGTTTGCTTGAAATAAAAGATAAATCTTTGGATTATCTTCATTACTTTCATTAAGAAATAGCTTGAAATGACTTCCTTATTGGCTTATAAGTCCGAATATCAAATGGAACCACTATTATAATCATGTAATCCTTCTCTTGCAGGCCTCTTGAATGGGCCGCTGTTCCGGCGCTACACATACCGCGTGGTGGCCCTGGTCGGGTCAGTGCTGACCTTCTTGGGGCTCTTCTGGATGGTGTTCGCCGACACCTTCACCGTCTACCTGCTGAGCTTCTCGATCATCTATGGGTTCGGGCGTGGCCTGACGGTGTCCGCCTCCTCGCTGGCGGTGAACACGTACTTCAAGGTGAAGCGCCGCACGGCCACCGCGTACCAGTTCGGGGTGGCAGGCCTGGGGCCCATCGTGTGCCCCTACTTTGCCACCTACATGCTGCAGGTGTTCGGGGTGCAGGGCACGACGCTGCTGTTCGCCGGCGCCTCGCTGCACACGATCGCCTGTTCGCTGATCTATCAGCCGGTGAAGTGGCATGTGGTGAAGCGGGACAAGGATGCCGAGGCGCTGCAGCAGCCGCAGGGGCTGGCCGAGCGGGAGGACCAGGATGAGGACATCATCAAGCATGTGGTGGAGCCGGAGACACCTGTCCTGCCGCGGGCCAACGATGGCTGGTATGGGTCCAGGGCCTCGCTGAACAGCAGCGGCACCCGGAACCGCCTCAACACCTGGGAGAAGTCCGAGCACAGCGGTCACGTGGAGCTGAAGCGTCTGAATAGCCGGGGCGAAGGCAAGGACCTGCCCTCCCGCCAGCAGCGCAGCATCTCCGTGAGCCACAGCATCAAGGAGGAGGAGGAGGTGGCGGTGGCGGTGACGGTGGCGGGGAAGAGGCCAGGCTACGACTCGGAATCCGAGGCGGAAGTGGTCTCCCTCAAGCTGACAGACAGGGACAAGCAGGAGCTGGAGGACGAGATAGAGCGTGAGCGGCGCAAGAAGCTGCCCTTCTACATGAAGGTGGTCATATTCTTCGACCTGGATCTGCTGCGGGACTTCACCTACGTGAACCTGGCCGTGGGCATCACGCTGATCAACTTTGTGGAGATCAACTTTGCCATCCTCACGCCATTCATTCTGAACGATCTGGGCTTCCAGGGCGACCAGATAGCCCTGGCCATGTCCACGCTGGGCTTCTTCGATCTGGTCGTCCGCTTCCTCATTCCACTGATCACCGCCAAGATCAATCTGAGCAATCGAACCTTCTTTGTGGTGGGCATCCTGGGCATGTGCCTGGGCCGGGTGTTCCTGTCGATGACCTCCAACTTCTATGCGATGGTCGGGATCTTTCTGTTTCTTGGCCTCAACAAGGCCTTCCGCACGGTCTTCTGGTCGCTGATCATACCGGGATATGTGCCACTGAAGCGTCTGCCAGCCGCCGCAGGACTTCAGCTGCTGATGTCCGGCACCTTCTCCATGGCCTTCGGCCCACTCATAGGTGAGACGGATATTTCTTTGCCACAATTGCCTTACCCAACAATCTGAGTGTGTTTGCTTTCGTTCCAGGTCTGGTGCGGGACCACACCAGCTATGCCTTTACCCTCAACTGCCTGAATGCCCTCTGTGTGATGGCCATCGCGGGCTGGTATCTGGAGGACTTCATCCGCGCCCGCACCCGCAAATCGCCGCCCGTCAAATCGGTCAACTGAAACAGCATCGAGGGGATTCCCCATTCCCCAAATCCATTCAGCCATAAGTCTAGCTAGCGAAATGTTTCCACCCTCCCCCCCAAAAGATGTTTTTTTTTTTATTATGCTTATTATTATATGTTTTAATGTAAATTATAGTCAGCGTGTACATTGTGTATATAATAATTGAGTGTAGCTAATTATTTGTATTAACTATTGATAATTGTTATAAATATGCATAAGCTGCCAGCAAAAAGCCAAAAAATAATCCAAACGCCTTTTCACTGATTCTGCAAATTTGAAAAATATCCACTCAAGGGGTATACTGGATTGTTCAGGGTAGTGGGTTTTACTGGAGAAAAGATCTAAGATCCGATTGCTTGTCATTCTTATAACCCAAAGAATGGGAAAATGTAATCAACATCTACATATTGTACAGCCTTTCAGGTATTACATTATATTCTGCATCACCAAAAGACCATCTCCTATGCTCTTTGGACTCAACTTGAATCGCTTGGGTGAGTAGAGCCTCGAAAGATGAACAACATCCTTAAACCTATTTATATTTCAGATGCACATCCAGATTCAAGGAACAAAAACACCTTATACCAGGGTATTTGCACATTTTTCTTCACGTATATCAAAAAGATCTTAGATTCGATGGCTTGTCATTCTTATAACCCAAAGAATGGGAAAATGTAATCAACATCTACATATTGTACAGCCTTTCAGGTATTACATTATATTCTGCATCACCAAAAGACCATCTCTTATGCTCTTTGGACTCCGCTTGGATCGTTGGGGTGAGTACAGCCTCAAAAGATAAACAACATCCTTAAACCTAGTTATATTTCAGATGCACATTTTCGTCCAGATTCAAGGAACAACGACACCTTATAGTACCAGGGTATTTGCACATATTTCTTCACGTATATCATCATCGAAATTATTTTTCCACCATCAATCAAACAATTTCCTAATTATCGGAAAAGAAATTGTGCAGGCAAACTTGAGGCATGAAATGCTCAACAAAATTCTTCTAGAAATGGTAGCGCCCTCTGGTAGAGTGTTCTCTGAATGAACAAGAAGTTCATTAATTGAGACTTATCTGTTGCTAAAAGCGAGATACAATTTTCTTCGAATTTCACCAGTTGGGGTGCTCCAAGTAATCTCTAAAGAATCAGTGCCGTGCCATTTTGTGGAGTGGGCTTTGAAGTGATCCAAGTTTTGGTGTACATATATTTTGCCATTGATAATCGCTTTGATATGGACTGTCCCCCGTTGGCTCCAAGGCGATGATGTGTCATGCCATCGCTGGTAATTGGATAGCATGGGGCCGGTCGTGGGGCGTGCAGCTGGAGACCCCTTCTTCAGTTGGCGGTTGAGCAAAGTATGTGACAATGTGGCGAAATTAGCTTGAGAGAGGCACAGCTCCAGCCCCAGCCCCAGCTCCAGCGCCCTGTGGCCTGGCCACCCTCCAACTCCACCTCCACCTCCACCTCTAGTGTCAGCGTCAGCCGCAGTCAGTCCCCAGATCGAATGGGCTGGAGGAATATCTCTGAGTGTGAGAGAGGGACAGAGTGGTGCTGGGTGGGAACCGGTTACCAGTTAACCAGTAAATGCTCTTTCTCTCTCCCTGGCTATGTGCCGGCTGTGCTGTGCTGGGCCTGAAGTCGGTCAATAAACTAACCGCAAATATGTCCATGCCATAGCGCTAAAGACAGCAACAGGCCCTGGCGATGTTTGGACACCACAAACATGTTGTTGCAGTTCAAGATATTTGCATAAATGCTTGGCCAAATTGGATTGTCTTGCCCCGTTCTGTTCTCGGCTGTGTACATTGAGATATACCCGACCCGACCCGATCAGAGTGGATGTGGATGTGGTCGTCGATACCATGCTGAAAGGGAATTTCATTAAGCGGGCATTCTTTCGAGGGGCAGGCAGAATTGTGCAGAACTCCACCGATGAGGTCTTGGGGTGATATCCAATCCCTTGGCAAGGATAATCAAACACACATCGAAACACTGTTCAACACTGAATAAGTCATTCAATTCAATTATGAAGAAGGATCAATGCTTGTGGAGAATCTGTTAAGGATTGTACTCCTTTCAATGGGAAGAATCTTCAGAGCCGGTTCCACTTGTCGTTCTTGCTGGATCATTTTTCGTAGGGCACTTGTTGTCGAATTCCATTGAGATCTCAATCGATTTGCATTGCCAGCATGGGTGTGTTATAATTTATAAGAATTTTTGTCATACAAATTGTGAGTGTGTTTCCCGAGTATCAGTACGATCCACTATCACGATGAGTGGCGACTATTTATTAGAAGTTCACATTTCATTCTGATTTGCTAGGCCAAAAGGAAGCGACTTTTTATGCCATCGCGGTTCCACTTGATAAGACCGAACGATCCAATACCTTTCCAACCGTAATTGTTCAATATTTCATGCGATAATTGGGTTCACGATGACTTTGTTTTAGATTTTGCAATTTGTTTGCAAAGCAAAGATCAAGGAAAATAGATGCGATTTCAAGTTTGTTTGAAGTCCCAAAGCATGTGCTTTGGGTCGCTCTATAACCCATACATATCTCCAAAAATATACCCTTAGCTCCCCTTGAAGCGAGTGCCATTAATGGCCAAAACCAAGTCGTAATCGCTCCAAATGACTGCCGAGTGAGTCAATCGCATTTGTGCCCCAAACGAAAGTCTAGAATCACTGTTAACCCGAAACTAAAACGCGAAAACGCGAAAACTGTTTCGCTTTTCGAGGCTGAGTGACGCATTTTGTGGTGCAAAGTGCTCGCCGCAAATTACTGCCGTAAATATTTAACGTATGAGAAATTTGCTGGTGGCGCTGGATTTATGATACGCAACTCAAACTATCTCTGGGATAATAAAGATAGTGCAGCGGTGGGTACTTTTTTTTGGGGATTCGTCAGTTGGAGTCGTCTAATCTTTGGGCTAATATTTGCCTAGACAAATTGGACAGTTCCCGACCATCTAAATATGCGGCTATTCCTACGAACTGAAATATTCCTAGAGATCTGGGAGCAGTCTTCGAAGGGCAGCCTGCTGTACACTTCATTTGAATTTCAAAACGTCACGAAACTGATATAATAATCTACAGAGCACAACAGGCTAAAGAACAGTATTTGTTCTATTGTCTATCGACGATCGCCTTCTGTTATCAAATGCTGGGAGTAGGAAATTATATGAATTGAAGTTCAACAAGTTGTTGCCTTTGCCGGCTACTAAGGCGGGCAAGGGGGGGCGGGTCGGTAAGGCCTTCTTGGCCAACCAGTATACGACTCGGGAATGACCTGCATATCACAATGATGGGGGGAGGGCGGCGAAAGTGTCAGCCATAATCGATAATCAGTTGGAAAAGCATATCCCAAGAACTTTCGCCGCAATTAGATGGAATAATATTTGGTTAGTCACAAAAACAGACGCACGCTCCATACGCCCCATGATGGGGCACCACGCCTAGGGTAGTAAAAACATCAAAGCAAATTAAAACAAATAACAAAAAACACGCAAGCTCCGTACTACTACTGGGCGGACCTGGGCGCCTGGCCTGGCCCCACCCGGCCCCCCCGGCCCCAGAGTTGGTGGTGGAGACGGGGAACCAGCCCCATTCAAAGCACAGATACAGACGATACCAGTATTTTTTCTGTGCTTTTTCGTAGCAGTTTCAACAGTAAACAAGAAAGAATCAACGGCTGTGCGGACCGAGCCACATGACACTCTATCTATCGGATATCTAATGTTCAGATTTGATTGCCGAAAAAATAAAGGATTTTTCTTGTTCGATTTCCTACAATCTTTTGGTCGGCGGCTATGGAGAAGTATGGAACTAAAAAGGTAAGTCATTTTGGAACGATGAAATACTAACTAAATTCTTAACGCTAAACGCGATTGTAGATTTGTATTGCTTTTGGTTTAATGCTCTTTAAAAATAAGAAAGTTTTACTACGAAAGACTTACTTTTCAACAGGCTAGAAACCTGTGATACTTTCATATGAAACTTTAAGTTGCATTATCTTCTTATACATATTCGATATGGATTTCATGATACCCTTGACTAAGAAGTGTATCAGAAATAAAATAAAAACTCCGGAGAGAACGACATAAAAGTTGCCAAGTCATTGGCTTAAAATGAATTTGTTTTCCTATGTTTGCGATGTCTCATCATGCTGAATTAAATGATAATTTATTCGATTTCTATATAGTCGCACTCGCACGTACCTACGTAAGCGTGTAGCTCCGCCCGGTGTCCGTGTAGCCGTGTAGCCGTGTATCCGTGGGCTCCCTCCCTCCGTGCATGTGCGTGTGCGACTGTGTCGACTGTACACTAATTTTGCAATAATTGCCCCCAGAATCTTGAATCTTGTTCGATTCGTATGTCGTGTGTCGCTTTTCATATTTGCTATGAAAATATTGTAATTGCCTGCACTTCCTCCTTCTCCACTGATCCCCCTCTATCCGTGCTCCTCTCATCCAGTGACCGAGACCGATACCGGCCGACCTCCTGCTCCCACTCCGCCCCGCACCGCTGTCAACAACAGAGACGGAAAGAGTGTGCGACTAGGCAAATGCGAAACCGCAACCACCTGTTGTCAGAGCGTCAGACAGAGAGGGAGCGAGTGACAGAGAGAGAGCTCTGGCTGCTGGCTGTTGAGTGGGGAGTGGGGGGTAGTGGGTAGTGGGGAGAGAGGGCAGGTCTGGGCGGCTGTGTTTGCTTGACATTGATACTCGCACGGGCACCAGAGAATGTGTCCCTGTGTGGGTGTGTGGCTGTGTGGCTGTGGGCGAGTGGTAAGAACGAACGGTAAACCAGCCAAAGTTCTCAATCGTCTGTCAAGGAGTTCTTGGCGGGAGAGCGAGCGAGACAGGGCCAAAGAGAGAGTGAGCCAGCGAGAGTGGCCCTGGTGCACAGTGGTGCAAGTTCGCTAGTTGCATGATGCCTGCGGCATGATGCATGACTCATTAGCTCGATAATTAGCTTGATTAATTTGCTTGCAATTCGCGAATTGATTTGATTGATGGCCAGTGGAGAGTGCCAGGATCTAGGCATTTGATTGATGGCATTTCATCAACTGATTTATGGCGGCCCGACCAGAGATACAACCAAGCGTGCTAATGACAGTGGGATATCCAGTGGGATTCTCTGTGATGCAATAAACTCTGAGGAAATTTCGTAACAAATTACCAAGAACAGTTTTTGTTTGGGAAAATCTGCAATAATATTTTATGGCGGCTGCACGGTTAATGGTACTGTTACCTGAAAAATCGTAAATTGTGGTTTACCCCAACACAGCAGCACGGAAATGCCGCAGGACCAAGTCATGACTTGGTCTTCGTCTCTGAATCGGTAGGGAAAGAGAGCTGTCGAGCTGCTGTCCAGCACATCAATCAAATGGAGGAGCTATGCCGGCGTCTGTCTTGAGGGTCTCGTCGTCTAGCGGCCAATTAGTGACCTGCTGGCTGTCCGAGCCGACCTTTGAACCCCATGCGCTGTGCGGGCCACACTAGAGGCAACAGTTGGCCAAGAATATCTGTGGTCCCAGCGAGCGGCTAAATCAAAGTCAGCTCTCTCATTCAGCTTCTCGCATTATTGCCGGAGTCACGATGATAATGTTAGCAGCAGAAGCCCACTGTTAACGCGCTAAGCGCCTGCGAGAGCCAGAGAGGGATAGAGAGCACAGCTTCCGCTCGGTCAATGCTAATTGGCATGTCTAAATGGTCTTCGGTCGCTGCTGCTGCTGCGCTGCCTCTGCTGCTGCAGTCTGCTGCATTTTTCGTCCCGACTCCTCCTGGCTGCGCTGCTGCCTACGCGGCCCACGCAACAGGCAGGCAGGCAGACAGGCATCAGGCAACAGGCAACAGCAGGCGCTATCACTCTCGCCCTCGCTCGCACTTGAGCACTCACTCTCGCTATCAGTAGCCCGCTCCCGCTCGCTCTGCTGCTTTTACTTAGACTCGCGTTGCTATAGAAAAATGCTATAAAGGCGACCGCAGCAGGCGGCCAAGTAAGTCGACTGCTGGACGCATAACAGTGAACAACCCACACACGCGAAAACGCACACACACGCACGCACAGAGACTTAGCCGAGCACGCAGACCGAGCGCACGATTCCCGAACCGAAGCAGTGCTGCCGCTGCTGCTGCTGCTGCTGCTGCTGCTGCTGCCGCTGCTGGTGATGGTGACGGTGCTGGTGGCAGTGAAAGAGTTTTCTGTTTTTGTATTACAGTTCGAACAGCTGAGCCGCGACGTTGTGTATAACACATACGCGGTGTGTTCTCTTCTCCCAACCCGAACGGGCCACTCAACTGCCGCAATCAAAGCGTCAAACCAGTGTACAAGTGTTTTTTAACCGCTCTCTTACTGTGGGACTGGCACTAAGCCCAGCCACCGCTCGCTCAAGTGTGCTCTTTTTTGTTCCCGTGCACTTCTCTAACAGTTCTCCGAACTCAAACAAACAACAAACAAACGTGTGAAAATTAGCAGCTCCCTCAATCAAGCATCTGCTAAACCGTGAACCGTGTGATAATCGACAGTTACAAACGATTTGAACAACAAATAACCGATTACCGTAAGTTTTCAAAAAGCAAAGCAACAAATGTCAAAAATCAGAATGAAGAAAGTGTCAAACAGACAGGCAGACGGACGGCTACGGGTGTGGGCACGGGTGTGGGTGTGGGTGTGGGTACTCCTGCTGTCTGTCCTCACATCCACCCACAATCGACAAGTCCAGCTAACTTAAACCTTCAGTATCCACCGTGTGTCGTGGAGTCCCCACATTTACCAGCATTACGATCTGGTTCCGGAAAGCAAATTGAGTTTTCCTCCATCCTTGCAGCCGCTGTGTGCTGAAAATATTCACCAAATCGAATTATAATTCCCTTTTCGACTTGTTTTTTTTTACGTGATGTTATTTTTTTTTTTTTTTGCTGTCCTCGAGGGCGCCTCGTGGGCTCTATAGGGAGTCCGGGGGCTGGAGCTGACGGTAAATGCATTAAAATCGGGCGCCCAATTGTGGGTGGACCCCGCGATTTCCAGCGGGAGTGCGTCATCCGTGCAGACACACAATACATATAGATTTTTTTAAGCGTGATCGAGGGAGTGTCAACGAGATGTCGTTACAAGATACGAGGGAATCCAATTAAAAAGTGATTTGTTTTTAATGAATTTGTGGCCATTCAACAAAATCTCCATACATTTTCATTGATATTTGTGCAGGTTTGTAGCTTTTATGGTAGAAAATTGGGGTTATGATTGGAAACATTCAACGAAATTCGAGAAAATATTGGGGTATCCCTCATACAAGTGAAAGACCGTTAAAGGCCTAAGATATATACAAAATCCAAGCTTCTATAAAACAAAGGCAAAATTTACACGAAAATGCTTTCCTTCTAAAACGATCGCCAGAATTACAGAAATCTTTCCTAGTTCTTCAACACTGCCTCACCGGAGGAAGAGGAGTTCTATCGGAGCTCTGAAATCGTGTTGCACATCTGTAGAAGGCGAATACTTAGAGCCTAAATAGTTTGCGGCATCAAGAGTCCGAGGCAACACCCCTAGATGTCAGCTGGCCAAGGTTCTGGGCTGTCAGCTTGTGCCGCTGGAGGAAGATGCTGCCCCCGAGGGGCATAAAGTAGAGCTGTCAGCACAGACAACGGACTGGCAAAGCAGTTCAGAGCAGCTCAGACTCAAAGAGCCCTCGCCACACAGAGCCCCCCAGATGGGGAAATGTTTGTGCGGATTTTCGTATTTTCGTATTTGACTCCCCGCCAGAGATAACCTGTTGCGAACAATGAAAATCGGAGAATCGGGGAATCGGGGGCCACGCTCCGTCTGGTATTTAATGTGTGTTTTATTTTATTTTTGTTTTTTGATGTACTAAAGTCGGTAAATGTTACGTGCAATGTGCAAATGGGAAATGGAAAATTGTAGACAGATTTGAGAATTTGTTTGTTGTGTGTGTTGCGTTTTTATTTTGTTTTGTTGTGAATTGAATCAACAGTTTTAAGCTGCTTACGTGCTGATGATTATCGTATAATGGAAGCGCCCTGTTCGCTGGGATTATGCAATCGATAAAGACCCACGGTCCAAAGGCCCCTCCTCCCGATGGAATCACAAATGCAGGCGATAAGCTCTTGGCCCAGACAGAACAGCCCAGAGCTCTCTCTCTCTCTCTCTCTCTCTCTTTCTATGGGGCAGATGGATAGTTTGACTAATTGATTGAAGAACTCCCACTATTCCCAGAGACAGAGACAGAGCGAGAGCGAGAGAGATCATGTGTCAGAAGCGCACACCCAAGTGGAATTAGCATTTTCTTTTTTGTTGGTTTTTTCTTTTTTTGGAGCTAGAGCAATTGCCATTAGAATTGGGAATAAGAAAAGGCAGAGAGTCGGAGAGTCAGAGGTACGTTCGAGTGCATTTCTGGGTACAGGGGACTGCCGGCAGTATAGTGTTTCACTTCACAGAAGGCACTTAGGCCCTCCGACCGCCGCACAGCCCACTTAAGTCGAATGGAAGTGCAACGTCGGGAGTACGTGAGTTTATTCGAAACCGAAGAAAGAAATAACCAAATGAACTAGAATAGAACCGAATTGTATGCAAGGCGGCATGGACATGGGATTGACATTGGGAATGATCTTCATTCACATACCACATACGACAGGCATATCCCATATTCCATTCCCAGAGAGATCGACAGACAGACAGAGAGACAGGCACATGTGAGAATGTGTCGGCTGTTGGGATTATTTTGTGGCCAGAGCAGGGCAATAACAATCATTGAAATGAAATGAAATGCTACTAAAAATATCCCATACAAAGCCCATGCCAGAACACGTTGTCCATAATCTCTGGATGCAATTGTGAGAGACGGAGTTGTGAGCCCCACAGCCTACACAGTGAATGATAACTCTGTCCAAGTCCATGGGCCCACTCTTTTGGGTGTATAAATAGCCCCATTCGTAGTCGTCTCTCTCTTAACAACAAACCAGGCATGACGCCACGACTACTACCTATAGACGGAATGAATCCGAAAACCAAAAACCAAAAACCAAACACCAGAACCATCCCATGCCCTGCCATGCAAATAGGGTTCCCTTTTTTGGTTTTACGATGGTTTTTTTTTTGGGAATGTTTAGAAGGCGCCATCTCTGGAATATAGAAATGAATCACACATCGTACAACAGGGTTTCCCTTGGAAGTTTTCCTTTGAAAAATGATTGCAATTCTAACCGACATACTAGAACCCAAACCCAAACTAAATCTAGGCATCCCCAGAGGCTAAGATCTGAGGATAGCTGTGGGGTTCTAGAACCAACTAATGATTGCTTTTGTCTATGGAAAGATTTGGTTTTATCACAGTATTTGAGAGTTTTGCAATTTCCATGATCGTAAATATTAAACGTATTCCCTCTCAATAGATCGTAGACAAATGCTCTGCTCTCTCGCTCTCTCTCCCTCTCTCTTTGTGTGAAAGATCTGCCGCTCTTTGAACTCTTGCTCAATGCACACAAAAACTTTCAGCTGATCATACAGTACAGTATACTCTATACTATGAGAGAGAGAGAGATAGACCAGTGGGGGCAGCGGGCTGGTGGGGAGGGCCACGCGGCGCCACCCCGCGTTCTACCAATTAGCCGCCGGCGCGAATCAATTACCGCTCTCCGCTATATCTGTGGGCCTTAATCAATTCTCATTGACACAATTTAATTGAAGTCCCTGTTTCTGCTTGTGAAATGAAACGATCAGCGCGACAACAATTCGTTGGACCCGACGCCTCCTCTCCTCATAGACGTAGACGTAGACGGAGACGTACAACGTATACGTAGTGTGTATTTCAACAACGATTAATCTCAATTAGAGGCCAATTGAGTGAGAGAGCGAGATGAAAACCCCTACACATCGTATCGTATCGTATCGTATAGTATCGTATAGTATGGTTTGGGGGCATGGGGCATGTTCCGGTGCTTGTCCAACCATTAGGCTGCACCTGTTGTACATCGCATCGGACATCGGACACATGTGCATTGTGAACTTCAAAAGGTACAAGTGTTTTGTTCATTCTACTATTTGTCTTATGGCTCCAGAGATACGACAACGAACAGCCGACAGAGCGGTAGAGCGTCGATCGTAATCAATAGTGCCGCCTGTGTGCCCGTCCCGCCCGTCACATTTATCTATCCGCTCAAACTAATGAGTCATCTGCCGCCCCTAATGGCCAAACACTCGACTCGTCCGATAGATAAGGGTCAACGCATCGTGCTTCTTTCCTGATTTCTTTCCTGTGGGCCGATTGAGTCTTATCTCGAGAGAGAGAGAGAGAAAGCAATGCGAAAATTGCAGAGTATTTGCCTAGAATTTTGCCTTTTGTGGCATGGGGCAATGGCAGTGGCAATTGTTACCTTTTGCTATCGTACAAAAGATAAACTCATTCCCGTGCTGGGCTCTTTGTTCTGGGTCGTAATCCTCCTTGGGACATCCCTATTTAGTACATTCCCCCCTGCTACTAGTACATTCTACTATTTATGAGACTAATTTGGAAACGGAATACGCTTAACTTATCTGAGAATACCCTCTTCAAAATATTGTGAAATTCCACAAAAACATATTCGATTCGCAATTTCGAAATCCCATTGATTGGGGAGGGCTTTATCATCGCACTTGCTCTGAGCTCTGCTTCCTCTCCGCTGCCCCGACATCGTGAGTGTTTGCTTTTCTAAAACACACAAAATTTGTTGCCCACGCGGCATGACTGTGCAAAAACACACACACACACGCAATACACAATACAAGATACAACAAACAAATACAACTAAAATCATAAGAAAGCAATGACGACAAATTGCGGAAACCGTCGCGATAGCCGGAGCTCTCCGTTGGCATCGAAACCGGAATGTCGTGGTCGATGGATGGATGGCTGGAGAGCTGGGCAGCTGGATCGACGGATAGATCGCACCCATGACTCTCGGCTCTCGGCTCTCGACTCTCGGCTCTCGCGTTGAAACGATCTCAGAGTGCGACTGCGTCTTTAAGCGAAAGTTTTGCTTGGGAATACCCTGCCATAGAGTATGGAATGAATTCATGAATGGACTGGAGCATTCAGTCCTCAAAGAAAATACAAACAAATGTGTAACGAAGAGAGCGAGAGCAGTGTCGCTGCGAGAGAGCTGGCATTCGGATCTGTGGCCGAGCGGAATACCTTTCGTAGCCATAGAGTGTCTGCTCAACACACAATTCTTAAGAGAATTCTGTTCGATATATTCTATGGATCCCAATCAGTAGTCAGTTGTTGCTAGGATGGACCGAGAGGCGCTACCTGCATGAAGCGTGACCTGTTTGGCCGGGTACATACAGAAAGGATACACCACCTATCAAAAGTGAAGGAATAAAGACGGATCTACCTATCAAAAGTCACTGCATGAGAACATACGATAATGAAAGCTGAAAATATTTATAATCCACTAAAATTTTCAGTGTGTTTGAAGCTTCGGCTTCGTTGCATTTATTTTTTTTGAACGCTTTCCTCTCTGTTGATCGATCGCTTAATTTTGGAGGGGGGACGACTGCTAAGTGCCATCGTTGTGCTACCCCTTCTGATCCCGATCCCGACCCCGTACCGGCAGTCGCAGTCTCTGTTCGAGTTCCAGACGGACGGGGCGTCAATTTATGGCACGCTCCGATGAAGTTCAATGGCAACACACGGACACAGAAAGCCCAGACACACAGACACATGGAGGAGCAGTGTCTGAATGAAGACACCAGTGCAGCAGTGCACCGGCTTTGTCCTCGCATTATCGATGCATAAATAAACGCGGCATGCCACAAAAGGGGCAAGGGGGGCACAAGTTGTCTTTTGATTATCGCAAGAACCGAACGATGACAACCATCTCTCGATCGTTCTTGGTGGAGTCTCGCTTTGCCGCATTTCAGTGCATCGATCCAATCCGGTCTGTGCTGCAGCTCGTGCAACTCTTTGGGGCACACACAGGCACACACACACAGCCCACACCCCACCCGCTAAGTGATTTCCATTTTGCATCGATTCAAATTGGAAAGAGGAGCTCTCCCTCGTGGCTTGCATACCAAATAAATAGCGGCAATCGCTCGACGATGTCGCACCCATTAATAGGAAATATTGTATCTATGATGAGAGTCACTCGATAGACCCTATAATAATGATGATTGTCGGTCTGGTCTCTCCATTATGATGGAGCCTCTCTGCGTCAATCCCAATTAGCAATTAGAGAATTATCTTTGCTCCTTCCACACCTTGCCAATAGCAACAGCAACAGCGACAGCAACAGCGACAGCGACAGCTCCACCTCCTGCTCCATTAAAGGTGTGCCCTCATCGACGGGGCTATAGATACGCAGATACCAGCGAAAATACATACATACGAGTATGTGATAATGCCAATAATGGTGTGGGCTAATGATAGTTTTTTGGAAAAACACTGACAGCGACTTGGACTATAGGATAAGGAATGGTAACGGCAATGGTATTGGAGAGAAATTTGTTAGACAAATCTCAGATTGCTAGACGTTTAAGGGGTCGTCTTGAAGGTGTGGCAGTTCTGGGAGAACGAGATAGAGAAAGATATCTTTGAAGTACAGAATAATCGTGAAGGAAACAACCAAGGGGCGCTTCTGCATGACGTGCTAAATGTTAAACCGAAAGGTGTTATCATAAATAAACCATCAAGTGGCCCAAGCCGAGTAGCGCTGTTGCATGACGCGCGACATCAAAGGATAACGATACTGTATATTATAGTAGATCTTTAATGGTGATCAAGTGATGATGTTTGAGCAATAGAAATACAGCCAAGGGGCACTGCTGCAGGACGCGCCACTGGATAGAGTAGATCTTTTGTGATGAACGTTAAGATCTCTCAAAACTAAATGATTTTTCTTGATCTCTTTCAGGCCATGGACAAATCAAATTTAACAGACAAGAATCACACGAATGTGTACAATGTTACGACGAAACCAAAGAAGCCCAAGCGGCGGGACAAGAGCGATTTGGGCCCGGATTTTGTGGCACCCGATGGCGGCTGGGGCTGGGTGGTGTGCCTGGCGGCCGGACTGAATAACGTATGTGGAATTGAAGTTGATATACATTCGATGAACATTTGAGGGACATCAATTTCTTTTTCAATTACAGTTCTTCTTGTTCCCGGCCCTGCAGCAGTACGGCTTGATCTACAGAGTGCGGATGCATGGCCTGGGATTCGATGCCAAACAGACGACAACAATTGTGAATGTGGTGATGGCCGTGTCCTCACTAGTCGGTGAGTGGTAGCCATCTGAGATCGAGTATCATGAATATATTTGTGTGCCTTTGGCAGGTATCGTCAATGGAGCCATGTTCAGGCGCTTCACGTTCCGTCAGGTGGCCCTCACGGGCACGATCCTGGGCTTTTCGGGCATCTTTCTGACGGCCTTCTGCACCACCTTCTGGCAGTACATCGTCTGCCTGTCGGCGATATATGGCATTGGCCTGGGTCTGGCCATGGCTGCCACCTCGCTGGCCGTCAACACCTACTTCAAGCAGAGGCGTCGTCGTGCCACCGGCTTCTCCTGGACCATCACGGGACTGGGGCCCATCTTCTTTCCGTATGTGTCCACCTGGCTGTTGGGCTTTTACGGGGCACAGGGCACCATTTTGATCTACTCCGGCATCGCCATGAATGCCGTACTGTGCGCCTTGACCCTGCAGCCGGTGCTGCGGCATGTGAAAAAGCCAAAGACCGCGTCCACCGAAGGACTGGACTCGGCCAAGGATCATCCCGAGACGGCGGAGGCCAATGGGAATCTGCTGACGCCCGGCAGCGATCCCTGGATCGACTACGAGTGCAAGTACTGTCAGTACCAGAAGCGTGCCAAGCGTGGCATCTTCTCCTCGCAGTACCTCTTCAATGTGGACGATCCGGAGCGCCCGGGCTACGAGATCACAGAACCGGGAACCCCCATGCTGGCCCGCGCCAACGACGGGTGGTTCGGCTCGAAGCTGTCGCTCACCGCGGATCAGGGGACGGGTGGCGCACGCTATCGCACGCGGAGAGAGCTGATGCGACAGGTGTCGTCGCGCAGCCGCGAGAATCTCGAACGCCTGGAGACGAGCCGGACGGGAGACGAGACGCAAGAGCAGGGCCTCTATAAGCCGAACTACTTCAATCGGGAGCGCGAGGACCAGGAGCGGTATACCAGCAAGACGAGCGTCTACTCGAAGAGCGGCCAGGAGGAGCTGCTGCGATGCACCTGCGCCGAGGACAAGGCCCTGCTGCAGAAGACCGCCGAGGCCATGCGACTGGAGCAGATGGACGACCAGGCCCTGCAGGCCGAGGAGGATGAGGCCATGAGCCGCTTGACCTTCTTCCAGAAGGTCAGCAAGTTCTTCGATCTGGACCTGCTGCGCGACTTCACCTTCGTGAATCTGGCCGTTGGCATGAGCATCATGATGTTCGGCGAGATGAACTTCTCGGTGCTGACGCCCTTTATTCTGAATAGCTTCGGGTATTCGGACACACAGATCTCCCTGGTGATGTCCCTGCTGGCCTGCATGGACATCTCCGTGCGATTCCTGGCCCCACTGGCCCTCGAGAAGGTGAAGCTCGACAACCGGGTGCTGTTCGCCTTCGGGATCCTCTGCATTGCCGTCGGCCGTGTGGTTGTGGCCTTCACCAACTCCTACGAGGTGATGATCGGTGTGTTCTTGCTGATCGGCTTCGGCAAGGGTTTCCGCACCATTTTCTCGCCCCTGATCATTCCCAGCTATGTGCCGCTCAACCGCTTGCCCGCCGCCTCGGGTCTCCAGCTGATCTTCAATACAATGTTCTCCTTTGCCATGGGCCCTCTTTTGGGTAAGTCTCCAGGATCATACATAATGCTCTCTCTCTATTCAGAACTTCTCTGATTTGTGTGTCGTTCTACTTGCAGGCATTATCACGGAGGCCTTTGGCTATGCCGCCACCATTCATTCCATCAATTTCCTCACCGCTATGGCCCTGCTCCTCTGGCTCACGGAATCGATTGTCCGTCGCATCCTGAAGCGACCGTCGAAGGGGCTGGGTCAGTGATGTCCGGCCGATCCTATTCTAAAATGTGTTTAAACTCACTCTCTCTCTCGTCGGAACTGAAACTACTTGGCCATTCACACATCCACACATCCATCCATCCATCCATCCATCCATCCATACCCAGTGGTACTACTCTTGGCCCTGGGACCCTACCTAGATGTTATTTAAGATCGAGTGTGTCTCTGTGTGTTTCTCTGTGTGTGAGCATAGTATTACGTTGATTGAGCATACGGTATAGTTGCAGGCCGTACTTAAAGATACCTAAGATAAAATATACAAGATACAATATATATATATGTGTATATATACATAATTGTATTACCCCTTAACATATGAAAAATTCCCATCATATCCCACCACCATATCATGTACTCTTTCATTTAGTCATTTTTTTTCATAATTTATCTTTTTTTGGCATTTTTTTTTCATTTTTTTTTCATTTTTTTTCACATTTCTTTTTGTTTTTATTTTGCGTTTTATAATATATATATATTCACTCTATAAATAAGACTATGAATACTGTACTTAGTGGTTACAACTACACCTATCATATATTATGTGTGATGCTGACCTACACGTTGATTGATAAATATAAATGTTAGTTAAGTTGAAACAAAAGAGGTCTGAAAGGGGAGTTACTGGTAAAGGGAAAAGCACCAACATGCAACATTTTGAGGATTGCTGGTCTTATCGAGACCTTCTTCTCGGGTATGAGAAATTTCTGGGCCTGCCTTTGTCCCGCTTGAGGATCATCCACTTAGAGATACAAACGATTTGCATTCTTGTTCTGCGAATCAATTAGTTACGCTCACTCAGAAACCTACCGGTTCTTGGGATCTATGCAGAGAAACCGTATATCTTGAACACTATTCGGGCTCTTTAATTAGGGATACACTTGATATCCTTTCTTGTTCTATGAATTGCAGATATTGTTTGCCACATTAAGAATTATAATCTTCAGAAACTAACGATGATCATATACTGATTGATCGAGGGTGATTGAGGTGTCTAATATATATACTAATGTTGGTACAATTGAAGATCTTTTTTGAGTATACATTTGTGGATTAAAGTTATACGAACGGGTGACGAGGGTTCGGTCCCTTTGGCACACAAAGAAGCATGGAATATAATCTCTCTTAAACTTGGTTATCTTTTCAGATCTATGCCGCGAAAGATCTAGATACAGAATACATTTAATTTTTCCTAATCTTCGATTGGAGTTTATTTTATGAAAAATCATAAGTAATCCCCACTGAAGAATAGCAAATGATCCTTCATAAACGATTTCGTACATTCCGATGGATCACAGAAGAATATCCTTATCGCTAATCTCACTCTCCCCGCCGCTTCCATTGCCAATCAAAGTATTTTCAAATATTCTTTAAATTAATTAGCCACCAACAAAAGGTTGTCAAGAGATCTACCAAATGTTTGCTGCACACTTTTGGGCTCTTCGGGTAAAGCCCGTGGTACGGGGTACAGGTGTCAGAGAAAGAAAGACCAAGGCAGGCGGGCGGAGGGAGACAGCACGTGGCCTGCCTCAACTCACGAACGAACCAACGAAATATGCATAACATAGATGTATCGTATCGTATCGAATCGTATCGTACCTATGGCTATGCCTATATGTTAGTGACGCACTGTTTGGCTACCGCCAAAGCAAACAAATCGTTTTGCTCGCACCTTTACAGCCGACTGTTAACTAACAGACGGACGGACGGACGGAAGTACGGACGTACGGACTGGCAGCCTCTTGCCCCCCACCGGGCATTCACTGCTGCTCATTACGTCGACGTCGTTCGATTGGCGCTAGTCGATCCGATCTTTCGATTGCCCGTCCGTACACGCCGTACACGCCGTACACTCTGCTCTGCTCTGCTCTGCCTGTGCCTGTGCTGGGTTCGGTTCAGTTGAGTTTAGTTCTCAGTTTTAGTTTATTTCCTCAGCTGTCGACGACGAAGACGACGACGACGGCGTTTGGGGCGAGAGAACACGGGGCCGCGATTAGAGGAATATTCCGCCAAATGGCAATTGGATTCGGATCGGGCATTGCATTCCCATTACCCCCGTAGAGTGTGTCGCGAGTCGTGAGTCGCGAGTCGGGCCTACATATATGTATATATGTAGATCTATAGATCTGTAGATATTTTAAATTCGAGAAATAGGTGAACCAAGGAGTGCCCATACGACACCATTCTGGGCAACCTTGAACTTGGACTGCATTTCGTGTGTGTCTGTTTCAATTAGATGCAGGCATTCAACCTGTCATTCATTCAGTACGCCAATCATTCAGTCAGTCAATGCGCTGTAACGCGTGTGACAGAGAGTGTAAAAATAAAATAACACCCGAGGCGGAGGCGGAGGCTGACTCTGAGGCTGACGCTGAGGCAAAGGTAAAGGCATCAGGCATTAAGCATTAAGCATCAATAGCAACCGAAATAAAAACTAAAAATATTCATCGTTGCCAATTTGCGCACTAGCCAAGGAGAGGGCGAAATACTATAGAGGATATAGGTGAGTGATTCGACTGTGAGACGGGGAGCATCATCTAGCAAATGGAGAAGGAACAGGCACGTTCTTGCCACGCACCTCGCACGGGTTCATCCTCCTACTCCTCCTCCTCCTGCTGCCGCTGCTATCAGCGATTCCCTTCGATTAAAGTGGAAGGGGCCTTGGGAATGTAATGTCAATACCCCAATCCACCACATGGGCTATCTGGGAGCCCCAGCTGGTGGCACAATATTGGCAACAAGTCACCAAAACGTTGCCACCCCATGTAAAGGCATCGCAATCTTATCATCGTTATCGCTGGATGGATCTATAGTCAATATAGTAGTGGGCTTTGCTTATCTGTGGCGATCTGTGCCAATTGTTTTGCGATCATTTCGAGTGATTCGAGGAGCTAAAACAATGGAATTTCCACAATAACAAACTGATCCATTACATATCCAACGAATCAGGAAAGATCAAGGACGGTCTTCAGTCTGGGTACAGATAGACGAGGCTAATAATCGTTATTCCTGGAATTCTTAACATTTCCGGAATATATGGTATATTTTTAGATCTATTGAGACCTTTTCCTTTAAATACCTTTATCGGCTGATTAACACAACTAAAATCCACCTTCCAGTTGGATTTTACGTAGGTTTCAGTTTCACTTTATTGCCGATAGTTCTTATCAAGTAAAACCTTATCTAATTAAGTCCTCAATTTACTATCATTGGGAATCTGTCATCAGGTTGTGGCACACACCTCCCTCAATCGAAGAGCAAAGGGGGTGCGATGTTCTCGCATGTTTTCGATGGTTATACAATTTGAAACAGCATCAGCAAATCACCAACTAGGTGGAACTCTGATTGAGGCCTCTTTTATAGATCCTTCTCTCCCCACAAACGACAGAGATTGGAGGATCTTTGAGCCAGAGTTTAGTGGAATATTTTGGATTTTCCACACAAATGCTTTCCGTTGATCGCATTTTCAGTTTTTTTTGTTTTGGGAACTGAACTAATTACTGATACGCCTCCAGACATCAGTGACCTTCTCCTCTCGCCGGCAACAAAATCTTCTAGAGGACATAATGAAAGTGATTCACTCAACGAAAATCTTTAGCTATTTGCGCGCTAACTTTGGTCTTGGTCTCGGTCTCTGGGTCTAGGTCCGCGTCACATGACTGCTATGCTGATAAGAGAGAGAGAGAGAGAGATCGATCGGAGAGGGAGAGTGGTCTGGGCTAGCATAAGCCGCAGCCATGAACCCGGGCTCTGGGTTCTGCTGGCAACAACACCGAAAGAAACCCAGAAAGCGTGTTTGAGAGTATATGGGGGCTTGAGAACTACACCATATGCAGTCGGTCGCATCTTCATAACCTTCAGGGGCTGCAGTTAATTGTGGCAAGTGGATCGTTAAAGTGTTACACCAAACAAATTGACGATCGGCTCGTAAATCATACTCGAAGCGACAATTGCTTTTGTATGAGCACGAGCTTCGCGTGTAAATGGTTCCTCATTCCGGGGTTCGACAGATCAACTGATCCCCATACTGACTCTGTCCCTGTCCCTGTCTCTGCCTTGGATCTTTTCAGCAACAGCAATGGAATCCGCTGAGAAGAAGGTCTACCAGAACACCACGCGGCCCCTGGCCAAGGCCCCCTCGGCTCGGTACTACAACAGGAACGACAAGAGCGATCTGGGCGATGACTTTGTGGCCCCCGATGGCGGCTGGGCGTGGCTGGTGTGCGTCGCCGCTGGCGTTTCCAATGTAGGTAAAAGGTGTCCAATGCCCGCAGAGCCACAGCCTCAGCTTCAGCTCTCGCCCTCGTTTCCCCCCGAATTGAGCAAGTCCTTTCCCCACCCCCACAGCTGTCCATCTATCCGTGTCTGCAGCAGTTCGGCTTCCTGTTCAGAGAGCGCCTGGGGGACCTGGGCATGTCCAGCTCTCAGATCACGGCCATCATCAACACGAATCCGGCGGTTTCCGCCTGCACGGGCCTACTGAATGGGCCGATGTTCCGGCGCTTCACCTTTCGCCAGGTGGCCATGGCCGGCTCCCTGCTGATCTCCAGTGGCATAGTGCTCACAGCCTTCTGTGAGACATTCGTCGGCTATATGGTGGCCTATGCCCTGCTCTTCGGTGAGTCATCTTCAGTGCCCTTGCGATCTGCCTTTTTTTACCAACAGAATCCTCTTGTCTAGGCTTTGGCATGGGCATCAGTGTTTCGGCTTCTTCGCTGGCCATCAACACGTACTTCCAGAAGAAGCGACGCAAGGCCGCCGGCTTCTCGTGGACCATCACGGGCCTGGGTCCCATCTTCCTGCCGTATCTGGTCACGTTCCTGCTGACCGTCTACGGCGTCCAGGGCACCGTGCTGCTCTTTGCAGCCATTTCGCTGCACTCCTTTGTCAGTGCCATGATCTACCAGCCGGTGCGGTACCATGTGAACGGCAGCAGCACGGAGCCGGAGCTGCTGGTGGAGCAGCAGCAGCAGGCGCCGGAGGCGTTGTGCGCCCACTGCGCCTGGCAGCAGAAGCGCGAGCCGGGGGGGATCTTCTCCAGCCAGTACCTGTGCCAGGACGACGATGCCCAGCGGCCGGGCTATGAGATCTGTGAGCCGGGCACCCCCATGCTGTCGCGTGCGAACGACGGCTGGTTCGGGTCACGGCCCTCGCTGACCTCGGGACGCCTGCGCTTTCGCACTGTGTCGAGCTCCAAGGATCTGGAGCAGACGCAGCGCCTGCACTGTCCCATCAGCGAGGAGCACCAGGGCGACGACGAGTTCCTCAGGCCCAACAACTTTCGCCGAGAGCGCGTCGAGTCCAATCTGGAGGCGAAGCTCTGCTGCAGGTGCTCCGAGCACCGGGCCATTGCCAGGGAGGACAACAACAACAAGGATCCGGAGGTGCAGACCAGTCCGGGGGAAATAGGCTTCCTCCAGAAGGTGGTGACCTTCTTCGACCTGGACCTGCTGCGCGACTTCACCTTCGTGAATCTCGTTGCGGGTCTGACGATCATCAACTTTGGGGAGCTCAACTTCTCCATCCTGACGCCGTTCATCCTGGTCGACTTCGGCTTCGAGACCTCCCAGATCACGCTGGCCATGTCCCTGCTGGCCGGCCTGGACATCACCATGCGCTTCCTGGTGCCCTTTCTGACCGAGAAGATCCCCTGGGATAACCGGGTCTTCTTCCTCATTGGCGTCGTCGGGATTGCACTGGGCCGCACGGTGGTGGCCTGCACTCGATCCTACTCCATGATCCTGTGCAGCTTCGTGTGGATTGGGCTGTGCAAGGGCGTGCGCACCATATTCTGGCCCCTGATCATACCCGGCTACGTGCCGCTGAATCGACTGCCAGGCGCCTCGGGCCTCCAGCTGCTCATCTCGGGGCTGTTTACACTCATCTGCGGACCTTTTGTCGGTGAGTCGAGTCGAGTCTCTCATCTGATCTCCTGTCGATATCACGCTTTCGTTATTCTTCCAGGTCTTGTGCGGGATCGCTTTAACTATTCGGTGACCTTGCATTGTCTCAATATGATGTCCTTTGTGGCCGCCGCCTCCTGGACCCTGGAGGCGCTTATTCGACGCCATCGGCGGAAGCAGCGCCTGGAGAATAGCTGATCATCCGTCGGCATCCCATCCGGTCCTTCGGCGCTTAAGTTAGAAAATACTTTCTTTTTTTTTGCTATCTCTAAGATAATGTCTTGTAATACATTAAAAAATACAAAGTACAACATGGTCTATACTCGATATATACTTATGTAAAGGGAAATATCTATCAAACTCTCCAGGGTGGGTCCCTGAACGCACTTTCAGGGAAGATCCAGCTTTTACATCAATCAACTTAAACTTTATAACGAAAATCAAGGCATTGAAATCTTTTGCTTAATTGGGACATATAATTCATACGAGGCGTTTGTAATTTCTACAATATTTCGAACGAAAAGGTGCTGGGTTTTGGTAATATTTTAAGATTTAAATTAAATATTATCAAAATACACATACATTTTACATGACATTTTACATGCTCTACATAATAATGACATGGAGATGACATGGCACGCTGGAAAAGTGTAGCATGCTTTTAGGCTGTCAAATCTTTTGCAGAGTGTGCAGAGTCTAGACAGAATCGAATAGATTAGATTTTCTGACCAATTGGGTTAAAAAACAAATTTTTAAAAATGTTGAAAAAAATGGAATATAAAAAGCGGATAAGGAAGGTTTTTCCAGTAAGCGTTTTTGGGAAAAAAAGTTCAAACTTGAAGGAGAAACGAGAACTTAAAATTAGCCGGCCGTATAGAAAATTGTAAATTTCCTGGCATCGAAGCTTTTCTGATCTCACAAATTTCTCAGGAATCTACAAGTGGATACACCAAAGAGGGGACTGATCTATATCTACTACTGAATTGATGGAAACCAGATATAGTTCGTAGCTGAACACTCTAGCCAGTCGATAGATTTCAAAAGCCACCAAAACATAACAAAATTTACTTTACTTTGGAAAATATCTTAGGATCTAGTAGTCTTCTGTTTTATCATTCTAAAATTCAATATTGTATTTTACACTAGACGTACGACTACACTCGTATTATTATACACAAAATTAAAAATTGTTTTTTGTTGGCGAAAATTTCAAACATTTAATCAAAACACATCTTTGGTTGCAGACTTTCAATTGAGGTACCGTTTATTCGTTGAATTCTTTAAAATCCCTTTGAATTCAGTTGGTCAAACGATTAGATTGCTCACGAGTTTTTACCAAGTTCCCCGCAATTGCCGAGCAATTTGTTGAAGGAAGCCAACAACAAGCCACAATCACGGAATAGAATGTTATAAGTCGGTACTACTGGAGGGTGGCTGGGCTGATCATCGCCCCGCTAAACACGATGATCATCTCCCAATCTCCAAGTACTCCAGTGCCATCTGCCATTACACAGAAGTAATATTACAAGAGGAAGTACAGCAAATCCATCATAAACATATAGAATGTTTACAGATGTATGTATGTATGGTTGCCCCAGTAGGATTGGTGCTGATTAACCTTTTACTTCTCATTCAGGCCCACGAGGGGCATGCAACAGAATTGGAAATAGTTTGGTCATGGCTATTGGAATTCTGATTAAACTTTTGTGTCTGCAAAAGTTTGTTCTTGCACTTGAAAGAAGCTGAAGTGTACGACATTGATACACCTACATGTTGATCTGAAATATAAAATAAAATACTACAAAATGTGAACCTATCTTGTTCTTTTCCAAATTTTACAGAGTCGTCTTCAACAGAAACACCGGAAGATGGATGATAGACTATGTATGTCGTCCCATGTTTCAGAATGGTTTATGAACAGCTTTCAGTTTGTAGATGTCGAAGATTGGCATAATTTACTTGATGATATTTTATTTTTATTCAATCATTCTTAAAAATTAGAGTACATTAAAGTGACTTTGCTTATCGTTTGTTTTTTCTTTTCATGTACTTCTCTTGCACGTTGAAAAATTGCATTCGAAATTGTTATCTACATCAGGACATTCGATAGATTCGATTTATATAGTACAGATAAGATATATAGATATTTATACAAAGAATTACATCTATCAGAAGAAACGCCCACATATTACTACATGAAAATAAAAGAAAAAAAAAAATAAGTGGAGTAAATCTTTTCTATGGGGGAATCATCCTCTCTATCAGCCGTCGAAGCTTCTAAATCTCCTTCTCTGTACTCCTGGGATCCCTCTTCTTCTCTACACTCCCTAGATGCCTCTCATTCTCTGTACTCCTGGGATCCCTCTTCTTTCCTACACTCCCTAGATGCCTCCCCTTCTCTGTACTCCTGGGATCCCTCTCCTTCCCTGTACTCCCTGGATCCCTCTCCTTCCCTGTACCCCCTGGATCCCTCTCCTCCTCTGCAATCCTAGGATCCCTCTGTTTCTATGCGTTTATAAAGCTACCAAATGCGAAAATACTCTAACATGAATTAGGGGGATCGATCTCTTAACAAATAGAACTCCCAAAGACTTTTCTTTAAATCTAAGTTTGATGTGGACACCTCCTTGGTCCTTGCATGAGGGGTGTTTTCTGTTCTTTTTTTTTGTGGAAATATATTACAATAGATGTGGCGGATCGCGGCGTCCTTGAACTCTTTCTAGGGCATGGTCTCTATCTCGGGGAGGGCGACATCGTTGGCTTTGCTGTGGGCCTCTGAAGGGCGGCCGCCGTTGGCGCTGCTGTCAGAATCGTGATGACCTACAGTGTGTGTTGGGTGGGGGTTTTTTTCAATGTTCGGAGTGTATAGTGGTGTTTGGAGTGTGTGTGGGTGGTGGAGACAAAACAAGAGCTCGAGATTACATGTCTAGACGATGGTGGGAATTGCGATTTACTTTGGAGTTGCCGTCGATGATCTCCACGGGATCTGCGGGCACATACGCGGACAGACCCATTAGCCCAAAGATATCCGGCGTATAGTTGTGCAGCTGTGATGAGCTGATGGTGGGCGTGGCCGCCTTCGGTTCCCCAGCTGGAACAAAAAACAAGGACATTCGTTAAACAGAGAAAACCTGCGCATAGAGTAGTCGAAAAGTAAAACAAGAGGAAAGTGTAACGAAGAGAATGAGAGTGTGAGTGTGAGCTCGTCTATCTGTCTGTTTTCTGTGGTTCTTAGCTCCTACCTGTACCTGGCGTCGGGCGCACTCTGGGGAATCTCGGCGCTGACGCTGATGCTGACGCTGGCACTGGCGCTGGCGTCTGGTGGTACACAGGACGTGGCGCTGATGCCGAGGCAGACACCTCATGATGCACATCCGGCGGATGGTAGGCCTGATGACGGGGCTGTGGCGTCACCACATAGACCTTCTCATTCGTCTGCGGCAGGATGGCCACCTGGGCCTGTTTCCACAGCTCCTTGGGCGCCTGAGTGCTTCTCACATACAGCGGCGTCACCGCGTCCTCGCTGGCGAGCATCATTGTCGTTGGCCGGGCAGTAGTGGTGGTGGTGCTGCTGCTCGGCAGGGGTGTGGTCATGCCGGGCGGTCGTTGTCGCTGCTGTGCCTCGTAGTAGTCGAGATGCAGTCGATTGTCCTCCAGGGGCTGGAAGCGCTTCGAGCTGCGCTCTCCCAGCAGATGCAGCTGCTCCAGATTGTTGATGGAGGTGGACAGATCCCCGGCATTGGTGGGCGGAGCGGAGCCGCCACCCAACTCGAAGCCGCCGCCGCGTGTGGTCTTCGATTGACGCGTCAGCTGCTGGAGCGGAGCCGTAGCCGGAGCCGGGGTCGTGGTGGTGGTCGTGAGGTACTCCGTGGGGATGTGCTTGGACCGGCCCCGAATCGTGGGGGTGCTGGGGCGATGCGACAACGAGTTGTACTCCTGCTCGGTCCAGCCGTCGATGTTGTGCTGCAGCCGGGAAATGTCCACCCCCAGCGGCCTGCGCTTCGTCTCGCGCTCTCGCTTCAGCAGCTCCCGGAGATTGGAGGCCAGGATCTTGGTCAGGTACTTGGTGGTGCGATGGGTGTTGGGCGGCGGCGGGGCCGTCACCGTGGCCGTTGCCAGCTTCGATTCCTGCTGCTCGTGCGGCTCCTCCACATCGTTGTCGTCATGGTCATGGTCCTGGTTGTGGCTGTGCTTGTGGTTCTGCTTCTGGCTTTGGCTGTGGCTGTGGACATGGACCCATGGCTCGAAGGGGCGTGGCCGCTGCTTTGTCGTGTAGGGGATGATCACCTGCTGGGGACTCGGCGGCGACATGCCCGCATACTGTCCGCTGGCATCGATGGCCCCGTACGTGGAGGTGGGCGTAGGCGGCGCCGCCGTGGGCGTGTACACCTGACTGAGGCGGAAGTTCAGATCCGCAGGGTCACGGGTGAAGGGACGCGCCCCGGCCACCCCCACCCCCACCCCCAGGGCATGGTTGATGGGCGAGTCGAGCAGTCGCTTAGGGGTCTCCCTACCGCGGCTGCCGGACTGATGATAGATGCCGCGATGATGCACTGCCGCCAGATGGTTGTTGACCTCCACAACGGGGGCTGGTGGTGCTGGTGGTGCAGGTGGTGCGGGTGGTGCGGTTGGAGCTGCTGTTGGCGGCTGCTCTGTCGTGGTGTACACCACTGTGCTGGTCTCCTCCGTCTGGTACTGTTCCGCGTAGTAGAGCTGCTGCTCCTGCTCCTGCTCCTGCTGCAGCTGCTGGGAGGATGCCGCCGGATAGTTGTCGGCCGGCGGCAGCTGCTGCGTGGTCGTCTCCGCAAAGTGCCCCAGTTCCGTGAGCAGCTGCGAGGCGGGCAGGTGCTGGTGCACCGAGCCACTGCTCAGGTCCTCCAGCTGGTAGCGGACCGTGCTAATGTCCTGCAGCTGATGGTGGGGCTGCTGCTGCTGCTGCTGCTCCTGCTCCGAGGGGGGGCTGGGTCTGTGGGGTGCACTGGCTCCCAGATCGATCGCATGCGATGGCACAAAGGTCGCCGGATACTCCACGGAGGTCACAAAGTCCGTCAGCTGGTGGCTCTGGACGATCTCGAAGTTGCTGCTCGGGATGCTCGTGAAGCCCGGATTGCTGGGGATGCTCGGGCTGTACGGCCGCGGACTGGGTGCCGGCCGGAACGGCGGCACTGTGCTGGCACGCACCTCCGACGGGGCAGCCACATTCTCTAGCGGCCGGAAGGGCTGGGCATTGTACAGCGGTGGCAGGGCCATGTGGCTGAGGGCAGGCAGGGGCACGGTGATGGGCAGGAAGACACTCTGCCCCGCTGGTGCCGCAGGCGGAGCCCGGAACTGCACGGCCCTCTGGCGATGCTGCGATGCCTGGGCCAGCGGCTGTTGTTGCACCTGCCACGATTGGACAGCCTGCTGTTGCTGCTGGGGAGGATGCTGCTGCGGCTGCTGCTGCTGCCCCACCATCGGCACCCAGGGATACTTGTTGCACAGACTGCAGGGCTTTCCCGACGCATCGAAGCTCTGCACGGGCTTGGGGTAGGCGTAGTTGTTGGAGCTGGCCCCCAGCTGCTGGTCGCGCGGCGTCTGTCCGCCCAATCCAAACCATCGGGCCACGCGCGTCATGAAGCCCGGTGGCTCGGGGACAGGCGCGGAGGCCACTACCGGGGACACCTCCGAGTACCCTGCCGCATGGCTGAGACGCTGCGCTGTGGGCAGCGGTGGCGGCACCAAATGATCCGCCGGCTGTGCGGGCAGGACTGACCTTGACAATGCCTGGGCCGGGGTCTGGGCCTTGGCCTGCACCGTTATGGTTGTGGCAGAGAGCACCAGAGCCAGCGCCAGCGCCAGTGCGAGGCTGTCGGGGCCGAGGGACGCGAAGCGGCGGTTCAGTGCCTGGAATCGAGAGGAGAGAGGGGAAAATCCAATTAGATGTCAAACTTCACTTTCCAAGTCATAAATTCAAGCCAGAGACGCCAACGCTCCTAATTTATAGAGAGCAGGCGGCCGGACCGGGCCACCATTCGATCCGGTTACGGATCCGAACATGAAAAGCGCAAAAATAAGCCGTTCATCCGGTTCATTCCTCATTCGATTCGTGGTTTCACGGTCACCGTATTTGCAAATCCAAAACAACACAAAATGTGAACAGCCAGCGGCAATGTGGTAGGATCCACTCTATCACTTTTATAGAACCTTTTAAAAGTTAGGACCTTGTCTTTCAATGCCATTTTGAGTCATATTTTGGAATGAACGACTTAAGAACTAAGATCTAGCTATGAACAAGGTCCATAATGGTTATAGAAGAATATATACCTTCCATCCAGACGAATGCAAAATTATAACATTAAAACTTTATAAGGTTATAAGGGACCGTTCCCTATATTATTTTCTAAATTTATTAAGCCAATACCAAATGAACTAATCGACTCATAATTGCATTAGCATTGATGAGAAAACCTATTCAATTCAGCAAAAGTTAATTCCAGAATGATCTTTGATTAAAGTTCTTCCACAAAATCTCTCTAAAGGCTCTCTCTAGGCTTATGCCTAAGGTCTAACAATAGCTCCATAGATAGCTCCAGGCAATAATAATAACCTGGAAAACTAACACTCTATATGTTATATATTATAGTCAAAAAAAGATTCCATAGATAGTCCCAGCGAATGTGTAGAATTTGGCAATTCTGTAACCCAACCTCGAAAACCACGTTTGTTCTTTTTGATTGCCATATTTGTTCTGATATCTTTAGAAACATACCTTCAATGGTTTCTGAACTTGTTGCGAAATGTGGGCTCTTCCAACCATTCCAAAACTATACCAAGAACAAGACTTTCCAAAGACATCCCCCATCCACAATAGATCTCATTCGTACCCAAAGTCGCATGCGATTTCCAATGATTGTCTCCAGGCAAAGAAGTCTCAACAACAACAACAACAAAATAACCCACTGATATGAGATTGTAGGGCAGCGATAATGACATTCAAATTGAATAAAGACCAGCGTTCTATGAACTGATTACAGTACTGGCAAACGGACAAACAAGAGCTGACTAACCGGTGAAATATTAGCAGAGATAAAGTCCCACAAAAACCTGAGTGAGACACAGAACAGCTTTATGGGGCCATGGGCCGTTTATGGCCATAAACGAAAACGTTAAGTTTTCCACAAAATAATAATTATCTTGGAGGCCCAGCAAAGACCTCGGACCTCAGACCTCAGGCCACTTGAGACGGGAAGGATGCCTCTTGAGTCTTCTTTAGATAAATAAGCTTTGATTGCACAAACCTAGAAAAATTCCAATTGAATGTTCGATTGTATGACAATTTCCGATTCACAGGCCGTCGATGCAGAAGACCGACTTTCTCCCAGGCACTCGGGGCGGGGTCACCAAATTGCTAATTAGCCGAAGGTAAATGGCCATCAGCTACTGCTGACCGCATCATCACTCTACCCATATGCCAGATACCAGATGCCAGATGCCACATGCCACTTGTTGGCGTCTCTCTGTTTGCCACAAAAACCCCAACAAAACGAGAAACCCCATCTCCATCTCCGGCTGGGACTTCCTCTCTGGTCATTGAATGGTCTATGTCCACCACTCCTCAGGTGCATCAATGAGCGACAATTTGCCATTATTTATGGCTGCCCCCATGGCCATTGCCAGCTGCATCCCCCAACACCCCTGGCGGCTGGTCAGTAGTAGGCGAACGCCTACCGGCCAAAGTTCAACAGAGACCAGGATCGGAGTTTCATGGGAACTGAATCAGAGTCTCTGTTGAGGAAGGAAGTCTCTCGCCTGAGAGGAAGGCATGGAGGCACTAAGATCTTTCCCCCAAAGAGGAGCTTCGAGATTGGGATATCAAAGAGTAGAGATCAATATATGCAGCCCTTGAGCACACATCTTGCACACATCTTGCAGCCCTGAAGTGCAGTCCTGGAGTGCAGCCCTGGAGTGCAGCTCTGGAGTGCAGCCCTGGAGTGCAGCCCTGGAGTGCACCCCTGACCCACAGAGAGAGAGAGAGATGCCACCCCCCGGGGCTATAGATTTCCCAGTCACCCAGTCCCCCAGCGACTAATTATGTGAAAATTAGCTCTCATTAATGTGAGTTATCAATAAGCAGCCCCCGAAAAACAAAAAAAAAACCTAATACGAAGAGAGCTAAGAGCCCAACAATGGGCGTTCACTTTCCCATAATTATTATTATTTTTTCCAGCTTCTTTCTTTTTTTATATTATATATATATTGTGATACTGCCATATTTGAAGCTCGAGCAGAAGCAGAAGCTCAACGTAATTCAATTAAGCCTCAACGACGGTATCAAAACAAAGGCCAATCCCAATCCGCGGGGGCCCAAAGCCCCCACTCCAGTGGCAGGCAGGCAGGCAGGGAGGCAGGCACTTCAGTCAGTCCACATGGCGATGTCGTTTGGGTTGGTAATAAATCGAGGTCGTCGCAATTTGAAAAGAAAGTGAAATTCTGCAAACAGTTGGCAAACAAGCGAGCAGCTGACGGACGAAGAGAGGAGCCTGCCTCTTAGTCACAGTCGGAGTCGGAGTCGGAGTCGGAGTCGGAGTCTGGCTCTGGCTCTGGCTATGGGTCTGGATCTGGTCTGGCTTGCTCTGGGAAGAAACTTGTTTCTTCTCGGTTCGTGTCGATAATAAAAGCAGCTCTGGCAGAGCAGCAGAGGAGCAGAGGAGCAGTACTCCTCCAAACATGCAACCTTGGCTTTGCACTTGAGAATCGCAAACGACTGGGAGCCGCCGCCATAAGGTTTGACAAATGAGCAGCAAACCAAGGGGAAGGGGGAAAAGGGGAAAAGAGCTCCACACGGAGCAGAGGAGCAGAGAAGTGCACGCGATCCGACAATGTGCTTGGGAATCTTTTTGGGGCCGCAAATAAGCAAACCGCAATTGTTGTCGACGACCCCCAACATCCATGGGTCGTCATCACATATGAGAGACGACGACGAGAGCATCTTCTGGCCTCCTCTGTGGCTCTGTGGCAAAAGTGAAATTGTCGATAAAACCAAAACCAGGAGGGGACCCAGAAGGGAGGTGGGATCGGCAGCGACGGTGGCAAGAAAAACTGTCACAGCACGGCACTAGGTTTTCCAAACAACAAAAGCCACAGAAATTAATTATGAAAATATACATCGTACTCATATCGCCAGTGCCTGCACCTCCGCCTCCCCCAGCGCCTCCCCCAGCGCCTCGGGAGATGTATGGAAATGGTTTTGTGGAAAAACCAACCAAGAGATCCAACAAAACAAAGTAATGGCAGCAGCCGCCAAAGAAAAATACACTTTTATGGGGCTGGAAGTCGTCAGCGGACAGCGGACAGACGACGCCGCCGGATGGAGAGGTCTGCAGCTGGAGATGACAGCTATGCTCAGCCCCCAGCCCCCCCAGGGGCAGCCGTGAAAAAGATGCATCAAAAATATGCAAAAATATTCATCAATTTATCGACTATGGCAATTTGGGAGATCATTCAAGGCGTCCCCATTCACGATTTCCATTAAATGTGGGTCATTGGTTTAGTCAGGATGCATCCTTATAGATATTATATATATCTATGTCTATATAATATCTTAAACTTGTGGGAAGCATTACATATTTTGGAATAAGAACTTTTGCTTGTATTTGTGGCTTGTCATGGGTTAATTTCTGAAGGAAGGATCCCAAAGGAATTCTGCTTTTATGTTTAAATTATGTCCACATTTCACATCCCACACAAAAAGGTCTCAAGAATCGATATATTATTGAATTTTTATTAATTATTGCCTATCTTGGGCCTGCTAAGAGATTCTTCTGATTCCATCAAGGGAGGATCTTGAGAATCATCCAAGGAGGATCTTAAGAATCATCCAAGGAGGATCATCCAAGGAGGATCTTGAGAATCAGTGAAGAAAGGCTGCCATCATCAGCATCCCATTAACACAGTTTCCCGCTGCAAATGGCAGGAAAGTGCATACCCATGTTTTTGTTTACATAATTTCCGCATAAAAAAAGAGCCTCTGCTCCCTGCCCCCCCGCCCTGGTGGCGCCACCATTTATCTAGAGCATTACGTTGCACGTTTCGTGCATGGGGATGGGGATCCATCACTTTCGCTTCGTTTCACTAATCCGAATCTTGGGAGAATCTTAAGAGCTTTTCCATGCCATGTGGAAAAACGTTTTCCCGGAAATGTCGGACAATCCGGTGGAGATGGAGATACGACAGGTGCGGATGCGCCTTCTTGGCGACAACATTTTCCATATGAGATGGCACAAAACGTTGCGAGTGCTGCATGCAACAGAGATCGATGCGAATGTGGGACACAAGAGTGCAAGAAATACTCGGATGACAATCAATAAACACTCACCCAACACTCGCAGCCCTTCTGTGACTCAAATGATGAAAACTTTCGGATTGACATTTATCGATGGAATGGACTTATCTCGTATGCCAGGGACAGGAACAGGGACAGGTGTCCATGGCGTCATTTCGGGGAGATAGCCGATAGCAGATAGGTGTCTGATGGCCGAGCCAAGGCGTAGTAATATATATATATTAAATGCTCTGATTAGTTTTCGTTGACATTGGGCAGGAAATTGATAGAGACCACTATGTTGAAGGGCAGCTAGCACAGATTCCACTATAATTGTGGCTCTGTTGTTGGGTAAACCCATGCAGAACTGATAAATGGAACCCATAAATATTCAGTGCTCTAAAATGCTAGAATGGAGGAACACTTGTAGATGGAATACCCATGTGGCTATCTGGCAGATCATCTGAAGATCACTGGTTCCTTTATCGCACCTTGAGACACCTCTAATATTCAGTGCTCTAAAATGCTAGAATGGAGAAACACTTGTAGATGGAATACCCATGTGGCCATCTGGCAGATCATCTGAAGAGAACTGGTTCCTTTATCACACCTTGGGACACCTCTAATTGTGATGACATGGAAATTGTAGACGCAGCGAAAATGAATCTCACCTCGACCTGTTAGGCGGCTGACACGAGCAAAAGAGCCATTGGCCTTGTCGGCAGATCCACTCGAATGTGGATAATTTATGAACTGCTGCTTAATTTGATTAGCCATGCCTGTAGATTGTGTAGGGTTGTGGGTTGTGGTGGTGCAGCCACTCTTTTACGAGTATTGCCCCAAAATTGCAGACACATTTGCGAAATGTCTGTCATGGCTCCACGATGGTGCTGATGATGATGATGATGATGTACTCAACGCAATGCGGAATCAAGCAATTGTGACGACAGCACGCGAGTAATTAACAAGTTTTTGTCATCGCATCCATCGCATCCAGCAATTGTCTCATTTGTCGCGTAACCCCCTCAAAGCTGGCTCCAGATACACATTCGCGCTGTTCATTATAAACAAATTAAGGCAACGATCGCAGCCAATCGATCACTGGATCGATGCAACCATCTCTTTGCATAATCGAACACTCCGACTCCGACTCCGCCCCCCCACAATCCCGGAAGATTAGATCCATTCATTCAGCGATCATTTAGCTTTTGCGGTGTGCCACTCGTCTGCGATCTGTGTATCGATTACCGATTGATCTCTGGATCTGTCCTGATCCGCGAGACAAGGTCCCACGGTTATAATGTGGAAACAAGGAAAAGGGTATTGTACATCTGAAGAAGCACTCATTAACAGTGGATAGCACATCTAATGGCAAACAATTGCGTGGCCCCAAATAGATGATAAACTCTTTGTAAATTATCGCTCCAAATGCATACCCTCGGACAAGGCAAGTGGGAAAGAGACAAGAGGTAATTGGCCCAAAAGTATGTCTGAAATGAGAGATTGACAGTGATATAGGTAGTAGGTAGTTGGCAGCCAGCCGTTCGAGGGCCGTGCCCCCCTTTTTGACCATAACGAGCTCCCACCAGACACACAAACACACACACAGATACAGATACAAAGAAAGATACGTATATCCAGATACAACAATAAATAAAGACCGAGCGACCCGGCATTATAATACGAGTAATAACAGCAAAAATAACGATTCCCAGCGATTGCCAGCATAATCGGCGCATTGTGGACTTTTATTGTCGCCCTACACACCCCCCCGTGGCACTGTGGCAGAGGCCCATCCACGTCCATGTGGGGGGGGGGTGGTGCTGGCTCCTATCCTCCAATTGGTGTGGTGTGACCCTGCGGAACAATAAGAAGAAACGCGAGCAGCAGCCCACCAAATGGAATTGAAAGAAAAAAGAAATGAAAGAAAAAAGAAAAGAAAAATAAAAGAGACGCCCGTGGAGGAGCATCGCGGCCGTCGCGTCGTTGGAGATGCTCGGGAAAAAAGTGAAAATTTGTCCGCGTCCAAAAATTATGCGCTTTTCACACGCGCACCGGCAGGAGGGGCAATTCCACTCCCCCCACAGCACAGCACAGCACCGCATTCCCCATCCCCCATCCCCTCTCTCAACACTTGCGTGTAATTGTCGTGTGACAACGCGGGCCTGGGGCCTGGGGCCTGGAGCTCCACTGGAACCCACTCCCCCCCGTAGAACCGGTCGTCGGATTGTGGATCGTCCGCTGGCCCCGGTCGACCGGCTCGTGTTTGCTTTAGTTTTCGCACAAGCCAAAAAGCCAGGAAAGTGCAATGCCAGTATGGGCCGGTATATGGCAACCGACCTGCCTCATGGGTTAGCGGGCACAGTGGGACAAGCACGAGAGAGTGCATATGAGATACAAAAATACGACCATAGAGAGATTTTTGGTCTAAAGAGATCTGAAATAAAATCTAAGAAGCATTCTTGAAGCAATCAAAGGAAGTATTGCATGGAAAGACGACAATTCTTGAAGCAATCTCGTATAAAATACATGTCTCCACATGAAAATATTCTGTAGATACCATCATAAGGTCTATTGTAATATACAGTAGATCTATAAAGCCTCAATAAATCGATAAATAACCCCCAAGAGCTCTACTTAATTCTCAGCTATCATGGGATATATGATCGTGTGGATTTCTCAGCATTAAGTGAAAGAATGAGTCTCGAAGAACATGCTCCCATTCTCAGACAGCTTCAATGATCTTCTCAAGATCTGCTCTTCATATTGGAAATATTCCTAAGATTTGCCCATAGACCTTAAACCACTGTGCGCTGAACTTGGCTGTTGAAAAATGTTCAAAATTGGTAAGAAAAGAAAAGAAGAAAAAAAGAGGCCCCAACTCGAATGAAAACAAAAGTAAAAGTGGTTGTTGTAGCCTGGCTGTAGGTCTTATTGTTGCAACTCGGGATCGGGCATGGGCATGGGTATGGGTATGGGTATATGTACCTATGGTCGCATACACTGAACAGAGTTCACTTTTGAATGTATGGATTTTCCTTTGTTTTTCAGCTGCGTGCCGTTTGGCTTTTCTTTTTCTTTTTTGGCGGGGGTCAGCTATAAAAAGTCGAGCACCTCCGTCTGCTCGGGCTTAAACAGTGGTGCCGCCCCAACAACCCCAGCACCAGCCCCCAGCCCCTAGCCACGCACCTGCTGGTCCATGCGGTAATTAAGATTGTTCGCTGGCCTAAGTGACGCCAATTAAGTTACGTCGGTCAGTCGTACTCTGCTACTCTGTTGGTGGGCCTTGTTTGACTTTTAACCGCTTCTGCTGCTCTGTTATTTATTTAGTATTTTAGAGGCATTTTCTCACTCGAGTCGCTGTTTGCTCGTTTCCTCGTTATGCAAGTTCTGTCGAGGGGGGGGATATCTGGGTGATCTGTCTGTGGGAAAACAACGAAAAACTCTTCTGTTTCCCAGTGGAAGAGAAGATGTCTCTCTGGGCCTTCCTCCTCAATTATGAACGTCGGACGCCTCGAAGAGGCTGTGGCTGCCACTGGGACACTCTTTGTGGGACACTCTTTGTGGGTTGTGTTCAAATTGAAGTGAAATTGCAAACTGATTATTTAAAACTATTTTTTGTTTTGGCCCGTTGCTGCGTGTTCGGCCTCATAAAGCAGGGCATTGCGAGAGATGCATATATAATATTTTAATTATAATTAAGTGTGTGGCAGCAAAGCGATTGTCGAGACAGATACACAGACAGTGGTCTTTTCTTTCTTTTGGCCATTAATTTTCAGATATTTACACCGTCCATTGCCTTAATTGGTCTCCACTGTAACACACTCTGCATCTGCGTAATCTCTAATCACATACTACCCGTAAGAGTACGAGTTCGAGTACAAGTACGAGTATCTGTATCTGTATCTGGCATATGTATATTTCACAAATCAAATCTCATAACTGCTCCCGTTCAAACGCTCCATTATTACATATACCACGCAGTGGCGACAATCTGCTTGGCATCCAAAAATACGTTTTTGCAGGAAATGTAAATTTCTGATCAAATTAAAATTTGCATAATAAAGTTTCAATTTCTTTTGTCTGTTCGGGCGGAAGCGCTGCTTGTACTTTCCCCGAGATCTAAACGGAAGCAAATGAGTTGCCAAAAAAAAAGGGAGAATCGACAAAGAAGTCCCACTGATCCGAGGAGAAAGCAGAATACAATCTACGAAATATCAATCAAATCCTTCTTTAATTAAGAGCTAGGAACCATTTGGTGGGGACTGATGGTACACCATCATTTGGGGAAAGGTTTTAGTCGAAAGGGTGCTATAGTTTAGAGATATTTAGTTGCATTTGGGATATACTTATCAACAAGCGATCACAATTAAGAGAGATTTTTCCCTATTCCGATAGCACATATACCATCGATCGAATCAGGGATGATATCCTCAATCGGAATTCCTCGAGGATTTCTTTGTCATACATCATTTGTTATAGATGATAGAACCTATAATAAAGTGTACTTTAGCATAACACTTTCCCCCATATGTGAGCAGGATAGAAATAGGTTAAGTAAGAGATGGCATGCTGAAGCATTTTTCGATTGCGTAGTGCAATGTTTTTTGGTTTCCTTTCCTTCTACTACAAAAAAAATGCACTTGCCATGGAGCTTTAGCAATTATATGAATTATCGCATCAACGCAGTGTTGCATTCTCCACCTATCGCTCTCTCTTCCCATCACTCTCACTCTCACTGCCTTTCTGTTTCTTTCTTCTTTAAGCGTTGACAGACGACCGAGCGGCTATAGCGTTGGGTAAATTAAAGTTCCATCATTAAAGGCGATTATATAATTGTGTGCGTGCCTCTCTCTATCATCCTCTCCCTCTCCCCCTCCCTCTCTCCATCTCTATCGCTGCCTCTGCTCCTGTGTGCATCTGCCTGGGAAGCGCATTAACCAGTCAATGACACCTTAACCCCACAAACACTCCGGGTTCCCCCCGCCAACATCTGCTCCAGTGGTCACCAGACAGATCCATGCTTGGCTGCTTATTGGTTTTTACGACTATGATGCATGCCCCCGAATACTCGTAAAAAAGACCAACGATTGTATAGTACATATGTATATCCGAAATAACCATAAAAACGCTGACTGACGAGACTGACGAGAGGCCAGAGAGTGCCGCCACATAAAATGCAATCCAACAATTACACAATTGGAATTTGCCATTGTACGATACAATAAAATATATTGTAGATACGAGTACGTATTTTGGTTTTTGGTCATTTTTGGGTGTGGAATGGGTGGGTGGATGGGTGGATGGGTGGACGTCCAAAGACAAAAGCCCGACCAATTTATGCACCAACTCTTTCGGATTCGTTACAATTACGTGGCATATTCGTTATGCATCTCGCGTGGTGGTTAGCCCCTCCGAAAATCATAAACAGATATTCATTCAGTGTTTTTTTGTGGATTTCAATTACAATACGGCACAATTATCCATACAATTGAAATGCACTCAACGCACCTGTTACGCCTGAGCCAGAGACAGAGACGGAGCCAGCGGCAGTGGCACCACCCATGGGGCCCCACCGAATGTATAATATATCTTTGGGCCTTTCTGGCCTTTCTGGCCTCTCTTATGTAAGCCATTTTGGCATCGATCTTCCACCGATTGGGCCACTCGTGATTGGCATGCCAATTGCCAGAGTCAAAGTCAGAGTCAGATCGTTCAGATATCTGCGATTGATAAGCGGCATAATGAGCGGCTCGTACCTCCAGGCGGTTCCCGTTTCCCTCCCCCCAGAGAGGCCATGGGAAAGGGCATCCATTGAATCAATATTTTACTAGAGCACTGGCTGGCTGTGTGATCTGCGGCAATTGAATGATCAAAGCGAAACAGATTCGAACAGATGGAACAGATTGATGAATTAGACAATTTGCTACGATCACCGATCCATTTGCAGCTCTCAGTCCCAGCCTCAGTTCCAGCCCCAGGGGGTATCCATGGCGAAGACAATGAACAATAATTAGCAGATTTGTAAAGTGATATTCGTTTTCTCAAGATACATACATATCTCTACAGATGCGTATCGTTTGTTTATTGTAATTCCTAGACAAACTCTGAAGTTCATTTTGAAAGATTCTTAAGGGCTTGAATGGACAGCTTCTCAGCTACAGAATGCTCAATTTTTTTCTTCTATATATGGTTAAACAGATAATTTCTTGAGAATAGGATTATGTTCATCATTTATACATAAATCCTACCATTAATCGACTCATCTTTTTCTATCATATGCACAAACGTTCTTAAACTTTAACTTTGGCTCGATATATCTTCAGGGATAATCCACCTAGCCCTACAAATCAAAAATCCTGTAAAAGCTCATTCAATGCTCTTTTAACTCCAATTTTTTGTATGGATATCTGCCTACAGATGCCGAGTACCAATTATAAAAGTTAGCAGAGTCGTAAAATCGTAAAAAATATGTTGGGGGCACATTGCAACATCCAGCTATGAGGCAGTGATCTACCCATCCAGGCCTACAACCTATCCTTAAACTGAATTTGATCTTGTGGAACGTACATGTACACTTAAGATATCTAAGATCCTTTGGTGTATGTTCTAGAACTTTATTTCTCCTCTGAAATTTCTAAACGATGTTGCACTTGAAAATAGTCCTACATCTCCATGTCTAGGGCTTTCCCTTTCCATTGTTTTTTTTTCGTTTTGTGTCTTATTTTTCCGCATCGAAAGTGATCATAAACTTTATGGATGCTCGTACCTTACAAACAATTTTAGGCCTCGGAAAGGCTCGTAAAAATTCTACAAAGTCGCCGCTGTTTCTGTTTCTGTTTCGGGTTGTGGTTTGGGCCCTGGGACCCTGACCTACGTCTGTCTTTGGCACTCGTAAAACCCTCGTATCTTGGTGGCTGGTTTCGTGTGAACAAATTCTTGGAACTTACCATTTCTTCTTCACTGACTGCTGCACTAGGAGTGCATACAGTTTTCCCAGGAAAAACTGCCGCCTCTGTAGCTGCGCTGCTCCTCTGCTGAAGAGAACCCTTCAAGAATGATGCTGTATCTGGCTATCTGTCAGTCCTGATCCTCTGTGTGTGTGGGTGTGTATTTGTGTGCGTTTTTGCTACCTGAAATTCTTGAGAATTTCTTCAGCGATCTCCGGGCACCACTTAATCGATCACTTGACAGTCGCGCACTCGAACAAAAATACAAACAAAATTATTTCAATATTTAGCACACAATTTTCGTGGTTTTTTGTACACTCTTGTTGTGGGATACGGGGGATGTTGGGCTATGAGGGGGATGCTGCTCCCACGGATCGTTGATATATATATATATATATATATATGTGTGTATATCTCTTTGGTGGATCGCGATCCGTATCTCGATTGTTAACCGCACCGCAAACGAACACTGACTGACTGCACATGCGCGCAGGCGCCCACGAACTGAGCGCTGCGCGTGGAAAATGCGGCAGGTAACGCGAGCCGAGGCCGCCACGGAGAGGAGAGAGTCCGCAGTCGCACAGCCGCACAGTCGTACAGTCTGGCAGCGTTGCAGAGTCGCAGAGAGAGTCGCGGGTTCGTGACGTGCCCCACCGTACCGACCATAGATGTACGTGAGCGCTCGCGGGCGGCATTCGCTCAAAGGCGACATGCAAAATGTTGCAAATATCTGTGACAACGACTCTGGGGCAGCATCGCCGCACGAAGATGCTCCCCGGGAAAGACACAGATATACAGATACCGACGGAGAGAGAGAGAGATGCCCGATCTGGCATCGGGCACCAGGCCAAGGGGCATGTTTCAATATACACCATTTGGGGCACAGCTGTATTTAGATGTAAACAAACAAAAGTCCTACATTTTATTGGGGGTCCGTCACAGGGGGACCTGTGTGTCCTGAGATTCTTGGAAGGATACTCCACTAACACACAAAAAGATATTTCTCAGATCCATTTTAATGGATGGTAATATGTACGATTCAAAATACATATATGTACATTTTGGACAAATTAATATCCATGAAAAGGGAATAATAATTCATATTTTTGCTCTTCAAAAATAGAGCACTTGCAATGAAAATTGGTTTCGAAATGTCTGTGGTCGCCAGTGGACATGGAACAAATTCTCAATGTTCAATCGGAATTTTCTAACCATGAGAAAAAAGTATGGATTGTGGTAAGGCTGAAGTGCGGAAAATAAAAAGCAATGAGAGAAGTAGAGCAGGTCCAGCCATAAAGGAAATGCAGAGTAAGAAAGTTTCTTGAGGTGTGTCTTCAGTGATTGCATGGAAAACGAGTCAACTTATTGAAAGGCCCAACCAAGAGTGATACATATGTATATCCGAGCAGCATCAAAACATACGCGACTCAAAATCGATTATAATATATATATGAATTTAAACGCCAAGCGGTTCCAGAAAGGTATTCCAATTATTTTGAATACTCCACAGCTTAAGGGAGGAGCCTCATCGTTAAAAAATAAAACAAACTCCTAAGTTTGTGTGATCATCGATTGAATGTGCCATCTTTTGGGATTCTCTGTCTGGCCATGTCGGCAATCCAATAGTTAATTATTGTAAGTATTTACTCATCCTGAGATTCCATCATGGGAAGATTTCCTCAATTATCGAATGGATTGCATCACTGGCAGGCAGATCAATAGATTGTTCAAATACTGAGGCAGATGCGAGTACGGGTACGGGTACTTTTGCATTTGCCTTTAGAGTTGACAATTTTCTTAATTTCCAACTCATGATTGCCGTGCTTAGTTACTCGACGTACGAGCGTTACTAGGAAGCTGTGCCTGTGCTGCTGCCCCATACATAATCTTAATGGGGTCTGCGTTTCGTTTCGTTTCGAGAGGAGGCTTCACATTTGCGATGACAGCTCTCGCATAATTGTACAACATTTAAATGTTGATCTTGGCCAGAGCCAGAGCTCTGAAAGCGAGATAAAAGATATCATAAAACACACACACACACACACAGAGAGAGAGTCTAAATGTCTAAATGTGTAAATGTATAAATGTGTAAATGTGCAAATGACATAACCCGCTATGAGTCTGTCTCTGGGGCAACATTCAAATAGAGATACAATTGTATCTGCTGGCCATTTATCTTTCGCTGGCTGGGGTGTCGCCAAAATGTTTGTCGCATTTGGTTTTCTGTTTGGGGGAACAAACGAAAGTGGTCAAACAGTGGGAGCCACTGTTCGAGATGCAGGATGGAGGGCAAGCTGTCACCATCTCAATATCAATCTCAATCTGCTGTTTGTTTGCCTATGACCGTTTAGGGCCAAATGGCGGTACTACTCGGACTAGCACGTACCCAGAGATTAGCCGGTCGGGGGGGAGGTACGTGCCTGGACTGCGTCCAATATCGGCAGTGCGAAAATGTTCGCTCGGAGTTTTTTGGCCTGCTTTAATTGTCGCTTCGTCGTCGCAGCAGTGCCGTTGAAAAACGCTTTAACGAGCTACGCGCATGCGCAATTGTCCAACCAAGCGGCATTCCCCCGATTCCCGACTCTGGCGGCGCTTTATGCAATGCCAGCCAGTAGACCGAACGAACATCATTGTGTGCCCCGACGCGTCGGTGGAGCGGAGACTTTCACTCATTTAAGAATTCATTGAGCCCCGGTGCTTGCATACTTATCGCACTCATTGGCAGATCTCTGACCATCCTCCCCAACCCATGCGGAAGCTTATGAAGCACCCCGGACCACTGGCCACAGATAACTCGGGAATTTTTACAATCGCCATGAAGACACTGGCACGTGATTGAATGTATCATTCATGGAATGGATGGACGATACCACCGATACGCACCTACTCGTATAAACAACATCTCGTGACTCTAGAAAGGAAGTTCCCCCCATTAAGAAAAGAACAAAATAATGTAAAGGAATAGACAGAAAAGTACTCCAATGGAAATACAATAATTGGATTTTTTATAGAAAGATAAGATAATATTCTAAGAAGTCTTTAAAGATAATGCTAACATTAAAGGGTCCTAATGAGGTCTAATCAAGTTCCAAAGAGACCAAAAGAATTGAAGTATTTTGTACTCTATAATTGTAAGGATCCATCAATAACAAGAGGTCATATTTTATAAGGTATGTATACATAAATACTATTTCAACAAATGTCCTTAAGTGTTTCAGATTCTTCCTGCAGTCAAGGGGCCCAACGAACATATCATTTCCCCATTCGCTAGTTCTTTCCACACTCATATCATTCTTTTTCCAAATCGGTTTTGTGATCAGCAAATTCACTTTAAGAGTTCTTTGGCCAGGCTAGTTTGTCAGTTGAAAAATAGTTATAGGCAGGCAGGCAGTCGATAAGATAGACAGGCGATCCGTGGATCCATCCATCCATCAAACAGACGTACCGGACCGGACCGTACCGTTCCTAATGGGTTCCTTATCGCCATGACGGATAATGCGAATGAAATTGATTTTCCGTCATACGCAAGACACTTGAAAAAACCCATCAAGATCCCCAGATATATTTTCAAATAAATTATTATTAATTATTCTACAATTTATTCACTCAAAAAAAAAAAAAAAAAATCACAAGCAAAATAAAGGTTTTGTGGACAAAAAAAAATATATTAAATACAGGTTGGGTTTATAATCGAGCTTCGTGGATAGTTTTATTGCTTTCTTTCTTTCTGCTATTCTCTCTCTCTCTCTCTCGTCAGTTCTCTCCCTCCCTTCCACTAGCTCTTGCTCTTTCCTCTCTTTCTATCTATCTCTCTAGGCGGTGCAGTCGAAATCGGCGACGCAGAAGGAAAGTTCGGGATTGAACTGCATACCCTCGGGACACTTGAAGCTGGCGGCCTGTAGATGATTGCCATTTTGGAAGCAAATGATGAACTCGCCGCAGTTTTCATCCATGGGGAAGAAGCCTATTGTGGGACAATCGAGTATGGGGGTGGCGGCAGTGGTGGACCCATCATCGGTTGAGTCGCTGGAGTCGGTCGAGTCGCTGGAGTCGGTCGAGTCGCTAGAGTCGGTGGAGTCGCTGGAGTCGGTCGAGTCGCTGGAGTCGGTGGTATCTGAAGAGGGCTCATCGGTGGATGCGTCGTCAGTCGAAGGATCATCGGTAGAGGGATCATCGGTAGCGATTGACGACCCAGTGGTTCCCTCTGCCGGCTTCTCCGTGCTCTCTGAAGAAGGATCTTCGGTAGAGATCGGCGAATCAGTGGTCACATCAGCCGGCTTCTCTGTGGTATCTGAAGAGGGCTCATCAGTCGAAGGATCATCGGTAGAGACATCATCAGTACTGATCGGTGCATCAGTGGTGTTCTCTGGGATGTCAGTAAAGGGTGCGGCGGTAGGGACCGGCGTAGGTGTGGTTACCTCAGCCGGCTTCTTCGAGGAACTATCATCCACATTGCTGGGAGGGATCGTCGGATTCTCAATGTTGCCATCATCGCGTGCCAATAGTGACAGGTCTGCCACTTCTGTGCAGTGGCCAGCCTTGGAGCTGAAGACGCTGCCGGCCGAGCAGCGCATGAATTGCAGAGAGAAGCCTCCGGCAGGAGATGCGCGGCAGGCATAGAACTCGGGCGTGTTATCCACAAGTGCGAAGTACCCGCTCTGGCGGCACAGGGAGGCCTCGGCCTGGGCGCCGCCGGAGACCAGGAGAAGGGCCACCACCACGGTGGTGCCCAGGAGCATCGGAAGCTTGAACATTTCGAGCAGGCTGCGTGTGTTTTGGTTGCGGTTTCGTTTAGGTTCTCTATACTTGATTCGACGGACTAACTGGTCGGACCCTTGGCCTGGCTCTTATATAGCCCACCCGCCGGCCTGATCGACGCGAATATGTTCGCCCACAGATAAAGAATAATGTGGCATGGGCCTGAACGTCTGCAGGCATGACTACTCCCAGATAAGTGCCTCCCAGATAAGTGATCAACATCAATCGGTACTCGGGCCTTATCTGGGGAAGGGGCTTTCGAGGAACCGTATCGTATCTCTAGTTAATGCGAGTACTTACCTTAATAACCGCAAACTCTGGAGCTCATATTTTCACCAAAGACTATAAAAACCCAAGACATTTTATCAGGAAAAAATTCCATTTGAAGTTTTCTCGATATTCTCGATACTATAATTCTTTCTCTCTTGGGCTATCCTTCGTCTCAGACCGCGTATATTGTTGTTGAATTCTGGGAACCGACTCAGCTGCCCAAGGCATTTTCGAAACAGGTGTAACCGAGCAGGCAGCGACACGAGCAATCGCTTTTCAAAATATCCGAAATATTCAGAGAAAACTAAAACAAACCGAAAGATTAATTTCGTTTTAAAGGAACAGAAATTTTCAAATTCTCGTTTCAACAACAGAATTCTCTCTCTGTTCACTCGGGTGTCGTTTTTCGTGCGAAATAATGGCAGCCCCTTCCCAGGAGATATTCGAGAATCTGGAAGAAAAGGAAGATGTTCAGGACTTAATCGCCGGCGCATTGGAGAGAACAAGGGCCGACTACGACATGTTGCTCACCATTTCCAAGCACGCATTGCATTCGGCAATAGATTTTCTGCCCGAAAATATGCGGGAGGACCATTCCTCGGAGGAGCTGCGCCGCGACGGGGAGGAGAAGCTGGAGACTTGCGCCGTTCTCTACTGTTTGATGGAGCAGACGTGTCTGCTTTGCCAGTTCGAGAATCGAGAGGAGAGCCAACAGCAGCCTTCGCCGTCGACGTCGCAGACCCAGTCACACCAATAAATACAGATATATGTACATAGATACAGACTAGCCAGAAACACAGACACAGAGATACAAAAATTCCAATTATTCAGCAGCAGAAGTAACACAAATAAATGCATGTTAATCCCTAAAAAAAAGTCTAAGGAAACTTGGACGTTTGTTCCTTAGACACAGATACAGATTCAAATGTGCAGTACCTGCTTGAAGATACATTCAATTTTTCGGAAATGCAAAATCGGATGCCATCGAGAAGAAAATGGAAGGCACTCCATGAATTTTGGGATCTTTGGTATTATTTCTTCAGAGAGAAAGAGCGAGAGAGAGCACATAACTCGCAGTTAGAGAGAGCGAGAGAGAGAACACACACACGAAAACGGAAGCGCTAGAGCAGCCATTTTGCTGGCAGACAAAAAAAAACCATGGAAGAAGTACCCAAATTTATGAGCAGCGAGGAGTGGAAGACATTTCTTTGAAGGAATGTTTTAAATTTCAAATTCATTAAAATAAACTTAAAACTTTAGCTTACATGGTATAATAATCTATGAACTATGACTATAAATTTGTATCTTTAATTGAAAAATGCATTTTTTAAATCGAATGAATCTTACGATTTTCAAAAACTTGAGCACGAAACGGAGCGATTTGCGTGGCTGACTAAGAAGGAAATCCAATAATCGCATCTGGCAGAATGTATGTGTCCTTCTGTTTTACTTTTATGATTTCCCTATACTAAATCAAAAGATAAGATTAACCTGAGGAAAACGCTTCTAAGTGAGCATTCTTGAGAGCTTTAAGATTCTGTGTCTTCCAAGAATCGTATCTTGCGTTTTTTTTTTCACAAAGATATTAACATTATTTGGTCTAGTTTCCAGAACTTTATTAATACCATATATTACAAAAAAAAAGACACAAAAATTGGCAGCAGAATTATAGCAGATATCATAAGAAAAGGGCAATGGACCAACGTAGTGGAGGAGTAGCTCCTCCTGGCGGGGGGGCTTATCTCTCAGACGTCTCAGAAAAGGCCTCTGGGCTCCTCGTCGGACTCGGTGCTCTCGATGGACGGGCCCTTGTTGGCCTCCTTGTCGGCCTTGGCCTGCTCCTTGGCGGCCTTGGCGGCCTCCTTTTCGGCCTTGGCCTGCTGTTTGGCCAGCTCTTTGGCCGCCTTCTTGGCCGCCTGCTCCTCCAGCTTCTGCTGCTTGCGGGCCAGCTTTTCCTGCTCCTTCAGGGCCTTCAGACGCAGCTTCTCCTCCGCCTTGTAAAGCTTCAGCTCCCGCTTGATGGCCGCCAGGTCGCTCACCTCCAGCGCCTCCTGTCCGGGCACAATCTGGGTCCAGTCATACCGCCAGCATCCGCCAATCAATGGCTCGAACCGCTGGCCGCTGGAGCAGCGCACAATGAACTTGTGGAGACCGCCCTGCAGGCTGGCCATGCAGCTGTAGTAGTAGGTGTCGTCGTGGCCCGCGTAGCGTCCCACGGCCAGGCACTCGAATTCGTCGTCCTTGCACACGGACACGTCGCGCACACAGCGGCGCAGCGTGGGCGAGAACGCAGTCAGCGGAGGGCACACTATCTCCTGCTCTTGGAGCAGGCGCAGCAGCGGATTCCACAGGCACTTGTGGTAGCGCCTGCAGTCTTTGCCGATATGCGGAAAGAGTCCTGCCGTCTGGCACTCGAAGACGGGTACCGTGGGCACGGGCGCGGGCTCGGGCGTAGGAGTCAAAGTGGTGCCCAGGGCTGGCTCCTCAGTGGTGGTTGCCGGTGACTCATCGCCGGCACCAGCGGTGGTGCTCTCGGGCTGATTGCTGGTGGTCTCTGGCTCAACGGGGGCACCTGTAGTGGTCTCTGGCTCATCGGGGGCACCTGTAGTGGTCTCTGGCTCATCGGGGGCACCTGTAGTGGTCTCTGGCTCATCGGGGGCACCTGTAGTGGTCTCTGGCTCAACTGGGGCGCCTGTGGTGGTCTCTGGCTCAAGAGGAGCTCCTGTGGTGGACTCTGGCTCAAGAGGAGCTCCTGTGGTGGTCTCTGGCTCAAGAGGAGCTGCAGTGGTGGACTCTGGCTCAAGAGGAGCTCCTGTGGTGGTCTCTGGCTCAAGAGGAGCTGCAGTGGTGGTCTCGACAGCTGCTGTGGATGTCTCCTGACTGGCTGTGGTTGTTTCCTGACCAGCGGTGGATGTCTCATCCTCTGCCGTGGTTGTCTCCAGTTCAGGCGTTGTGGGTGCTTCCGTGGTCTCTTCCTCCTGGATTGTGGTGGTCGTCTCCCAGCCGCCACTGCCCTCGGTTTCCTGGCCAAGGGTTGTGGTCGTGGGATCGCTCCAGGGATCTGCCTGGCCCAGCTGGTTGCTGTCGCTGCTGCCATCGCCGCTAAGTGCCAGGATGCCGCAGGACTTTGTCAGCAGCTGCAATTGCAATTACTATTGGTCATTCCCCAGCCCAATCGTCATCCTCTCAAAATACGGATACACTTACCAAGGCGGCGCAGAGCAGCAGAATGGAAGTGGCCATCGAGAACTTTCCGCTACGGCTGGTCATCGTTCTTCGCACCGTGAATGTGGTCTCTGTGGTTTCTGTGGTTCTGGTTCTAGTTGTCGTTGTCATCGTTGCCAGTGGCTAACGTCGGTCGATCGTTGTATGAGCTGATGACACGGCCCCCGCTCGGTTATATAGCGAAAATCTTGGATGCTGTGCGAGGCGCTCGCCTTATCTATCGGGGCTTAGCACCTTGCCTTCGCATCGTCTCCATAGCCCAGAGATACTGCTGTGGGTACGGTTGAGGGTAACGTGTTACGGGTTACGGGTAACGGGTATATGGTGCAAATAAAAAATGTGCTGTTCCCCGCTCTCTGACGACTCCGGATAAATTGCAAAATACAGTTGTAAACCACTTAGCCCACACCTCGCACCACCTCCTAGTCCACGGATATGAAACGGAAGTGTGTAAAGATATCACGGCGATAGATCTCTCTCTCTCTCTCCCTGTCTCTTTCTCTGCCTTTGTCTCCCCGGAGATAAGTATCCCCAGCGTTGGGGTGTGGAGGTCAAGATAGGACTGTTTGCACTCAGATTTTGCTACTGTTTTTGATTAATATCACACATCACATCACATCACGATACGGATACGATACGATATGTCCGAGGGACGGAATAACAAAAACACACCCAAAGAGTATGACGCATCCTCCGTGAAGCTGAAGAAAGATCCCCACCATTCTAATCAGTGGGATCAACTGTCTATCTTTTGATATATCTAAATATATATCTATACCAGCTTGTGGAAAATAACAAAAAGATACAGATAAAATCTACAAATGGAAATGGAGGTGAAGTACGTACGTAAATACAGATGTTAAAGGGATTTGTTAAAGGTTCATTCTGCTCTGCTTCTAAAATGCATCTTTCATTTCTATCTTTCAATATGAATAATAATTATTTCATTATCTAAACCTGCTCTCCATGGAGCTCATGGATTTACTCCACAAATGCCATCCCCCAGTGAGGCAGCACACCTATCTGGAGACAGATATGATAAATTGATTAGCAGCACAAATTTCCCATTAGTGAACAGAATCCATTCCATACGAATGACACGAACAGCTACCATTCGTCACGAATGGTTCTGGTATTTACACGATGGAAAAATATTACAGATGTGCTAAGAATAGTTTGGCTAGAAAGGATATTATTTAATAATAAGCTCGAATTAAAACGATCTTCCGAAGTGAATCATCCGTTGCTTTGAAGTGAATGCGAAAATTGCCACTCTTAATGTGCTAAAAGTGGGTCCTAAGATTCTATCTTCTATCTTGGATATTCCATATCCAAAAGTATTCAAAATCAATCCCAAACACACTCCCACAGATTCCACATAACAAACAATGGTTGACACCATTTTGGGGGGCAAAAGAATACTCATACAATGCCATCCACAAATGAGTGTTTTTCATTTATCTGCGTGTCGACCAGTGCCTAATCATTTGGCTCGTCTATGGCTATGGGTATGGGTATAGCTATGGTTCTGCGTACGTCTGGCCATAAACATAATCCTCTGCTGACGATGGAGCTGTGGGGCTGTGGTCTGGCATCTGGCTGACGGAGTTGCAGGCAAAAACGCTTTGCATATCTGACGTTAATCTCACGGCTACACATGCAGCAGATAAATATATAGCAAAGATAGGGATACGATGTGGTGGTACGGGTACGGGTACGGGTACGGGTATCTCTGGTGGTGGATGAGTGATAAGAGTTGATTGTTATCAGAACCGAACCGAACTCTCGGCGTCTGCTGGCAGGGCGTCTCTGTGTGTGGGTGAGCTTTCTGTTGGCCATTACCTAAGCGGATTTGTGGCTTGGTAAATGATGATGCCTGCTCACGGCTAGACGGATTGGACCGCATACAAATTCATAGAACGCCCAGCAAACGGATACGGATACGGATACGGATACACGGATCTTCTTCTTCGGCCAAAAGCAGCTTTCAGAGGGATGGCAACACCCAAAGGGAGGGACAGGGATACGGAGTACATGGCAACGCCGACAGGAATAACGAGTGTGGGCGTGGGTGTGGGTGTTCGCCGACCCACTGCCCGGGCCACTGCTGGCATCCAGCGACGGCGAGTGGTCAAAAAGCACATCCAACAGAAGTACATGCTCTGCGGCTTTGCCATCCACGTAAATCGCATTAAAATCTCGTCTCTTTATCTTTCAGTCTCCATTTTAATGTCTCTCCTTCTCACTCTCTCTTGCAGGCCTTTCTGGCAACGCCCGCATACCTGTATGGCAACGTTGTGGAGTCGGACAAGGATCTGGTACTGCGTATATGGCCCGCGATCGTCTACCAGGCCACGGGCGAGCTCTGCCGCTCGATCATGGAGCATCTGGACACAGAGTATGGTGGTCGCTCCAGGGAGACGACACAGTACCGGAGAGTTTTCCTGCTGGCCACCCTCATCGCCTGCCTGTCGCTGATGGTCAGCGGCATACTGTTCTCCTCTGCCTGGATAGTGGTCACCACCACCACGCAGGCGGTGGCCATAGTCTTCTATGGATGCTTTGCAGGCATTGGCTCCAGCCTGTATCTGTGGAAGACCCATGTCATACTGGAGGCAGTGCGTCCGCGGGAGGACAAATACGTGCGCAAAACGATTCACCTGTGCGGCGAGGCCTTTTGCCAACTCTTCCTCTCGTTCGTCTTTACCAGCCTGCGCACCCTCTATGGCACCGCCCAGTCCATCGTCCTGATGTCCGCCCTGCTGGTGAACCTCATCCCCCTCAGCCTGATCATCACCAAGCACCGGGAGGATGCTTTCACAACCAAACGAATATCGGTGATCAAGGCGGAGACGGGGTTTGCCGCCCTGCCGCTGCGAGCGGCGTTGGCCGCCAACCTGGTGGCCGACCAGATGGACGGCCTGGAGACGCTCTCCTGGCGAAATCCGGCCACCGAGATGGTCGCCATGGTGGGGGGGCCCACGCCCGGGGCCGCTGTGGTGGCCGCCGCCGTCGTCGACACGCATAGCAACTATATGCTGGCCACGGACGAGGCGTATGTCACGTACGTGAATCCCAATGGCGTTGAAATCATGGAGATCATACCCGAGGAGGATGAGACGGTGTCCATGATGCGCTCCAGCAATGCCACCATCGACAACTATGGGATGTCCGTGTCCCAGATGTCACACAAGTCCCTCTCCAACGGCCGCCTCTATCCGCCGCAGTCTCCGCTCAATCCCCACCCGGGCACGGGCACGGGCAACTCCTCTCCGCTGCCACCAAATCATGCCAATTTGGTGAGTCGTCGGACATGTCCGCCCCTGCTAGTGCATTGCTAATGCTCCCCTATTGCTCTGTAACCCCGAACAGCATCGAATTCGTCGAATGTCGCGGGCTGTGACCTCGCACCTGTGGTGGAATCTGCTGGACAAGATCGCCATGCCGCTGCAGCAGGCGCTGCTCGTGCCGCAGCTGTATGCCACCACACTGCTCCTGTCCGCCGACATCTTCAGCTATGTGATGTGCCTGACCGTGTTGCCTGGACTGGCGGTGTCCCATCATGCGCTCAAGAATGCCGAAATTCCATTCTTGTTCTCGCTGCTGGCCTTCCCCTGGATGTGCTTCTCGCTGATGACGCCGCGCTTCGGGACGAGCCTCTACAAGCACAAGCTCCAGTGGCACACCATGGGTAGCATCTGCAAATGCCTGGCCCTGACCTGTGAGTGCCTGTGAACCCTAACCTGAAAACAAGCCCCTTACCCCTTACACCTTCCCACCCACAGTCATCAGCTTTTCCACGTCCAAGCTGCTGCTGAGCGTCTCGGCTGTACTGCTAGGCTTTGGCCAGGTGGTCACCGCCTTTCTGCAGGAGCTTGTCTTCCAGATGGGGATGACGCGGGCCAATTGGACCGCCATCCGGCGGCCAGTGCACTTCACCAACGGCCTACTGATCCTCGTCTGGGGCGCTCTGGCCCACTGGGTGGTCGTGCGGTATTCCTTCCAGGCCACAGTGGGCCTCGCCGGGGCCCTCTATGGTGCCACAACGCTGCTCTGGAACTTTCTTTTCTTCTGCTGCCAGGGCAGCGATTAAGTCCGGACCGGTCCGGTCCTCCTCATCCTCCTCCTCCACCTACTTTGCGTCCGTATCTCTTGGAGTTTTCGTTGTTCTCGTGCTTTCGGTTGTAGCTCGTTGGTGATATTACAAAATAAAGAAATTAACTAAAGAAAGTTAGCAGGGAGATTGCAAAAAGACAATGACACGACCACATCATCCCACATATGGGACACAGCGACACCTGTTTTACCGTTGGCATCATTCAATTTGTATGGTCCAGAACATGTGCCGCGAAACGAGCAACAATGATAATAAACATTTATTGGATATTATAGGGTTGTGGAAATGTTTGTCATTCCAGGCTCTAATGAATGCAGAAACTAGTCAGTCTCTGTTTAAAAGGTATTTCTACGATATTTTGAAGGTAATTGGTCTTCTTACAGAGTCCATGAATTGGTATCGGGGTCAGGATTTATATACAAGAAACTAATCAAATGCATTAATACGTCTAAAACATATCAATTTGAGAAAATGTATTTGTTGATTACGTTTTAAACCAATTTTGAAAACAGCATATTCATTTGAAACTATCAAAATAGGATATAAAAATGCCCATACTCCGGTTGACAAAATTGATCAATTGGATGATTATTCTCTTAGGTTTTTTTTTAACTCTTTCGAGTTTTTTTTAGACAAAATTCAATAGCCGGTCAAAATTGATTCATCAATCGGGAAAAATTATGTGTTCAGGTATGGAAGTCCTAGCTAGCTAGTAATATCAACTCAAAATATTATATTAGGAATATTATTTCCCATCCTTGATGGAGAACGATTAACCCATCGTAGACCAAGCGGGTATTTTAATATCTAAAAATACACTAAAAATAATGAAAATTGAATCATTGAAAGATAACGTGTTTTTTTTTTAAGTTCACAAGAAAGATGGCATGGATCTACAAAAAGAATTGACAATCAGTAATATTTTCCTCCATTTACCTCAAGTCGTTGAAGTGTTTAAATAGATTTCTTAAAAGTTATTATAATTTCTTATCGATATACGGGACGCTTTATTGAGGCACTAAAATGAAGGCAAAAAAAAGTCAAGTATTCAAAACAAGAAAATTGATTCATTAATCGGAATAAATTATGTGGGCAGGGCTGAATATTCCACGGATTATAACAGACCAGGGAATATGTATAATAGGAATTGAATTTCGCAGTATATTTAGAGTATATTTTTAAAATGAGACGGTATATTTCTGAGGGTCGGTCACACTGATTTTCTTGCCACCATGTCTAGCTCACACACCATGCAAATTTTATGCTTTTCATAGTATTTTCTAGTACTTTCCAGTATATTTTAAGACGCGTTATGGACTCACCACTCTTGTCCAATGTAGCAATGTAGAAACCGTGTAGAAATTTCGCTCAGAGCCATGTCACAGGCCACATCGAATAGTAATTCATGATCAGCATCGAATTCCTGATCGTTTGCGATCAAAATCTCAATTTTTTCAATAATTTCTGAAAAAATGCGGATAACGGAGGCCAAAATATTTTTGAAACGTACACATTTCCCCTTCAGGCGTTACCTTTGGTAATTACATGCCAATGTAGTTAATATGTAACAAATGTATAGTTAGCGCGTAGTTAGCATGCAAGAACATTAATTTAATGGAAATTGTTGTTGACTGGTTTTTCGTAAAACTTATTTTAGAAGCAATGCAATACAGATGAGAACCTAAATTGAACCAGTCTTGTAGGAAATTTATTTAATAATAAGGTAAAATTATGCGTTCACACATGAGGGTGAACTAGTTAACTAGTAATATTCAACCGAACACAAAAATCGAGAAATGTGATGGATTTATGAATACAAATAATTTGTCAGTATATTTTCGGTATGTTTTGGAACTGTGACGTATGTCGGTATACTTCTGAACGTCCACCTAAAAGCAAGCGATGTGAGAAAGGAGAAAAAATTAGTTAGACAGAAATTCGAGTTTCAAGTGTGTTTTAATTTTTAAACAATTTTTCAAGCGGTAAGTAAACAACGCACCACACAAAAACCGAGAAAACAGTGGGGGGGAAGGAAACAATGTTAAGAGCGGCGGCGAACGTTGGTATGCGCGAAAAGCGGGAAGCCAGAAAGGCGTCTGGAAGTCGGGGGTAAAAAACAAACTTGCAGCCGGCATGCACTGCACACAAATTTTTTGTTGTCTCTCATTTGGCATTAAACAAGGCAAGGGTTTTCGGATGCGTGGCTGAAAAGAATTTTTGTACATAATAGCACGAGTAAAATGTCAATTTTTTCTGATCACTTGCAGAATTTGTGTGCAGGTGAAAACCAAAACGACACCCGTATGTCGCATAATCCCGAGGACTTCGGGCAATCAGAAAACGCGCAAAACGATTTTCTTAGCAATGGATCCGCCGAAAATTGCTATGAATCGAACTCCACGCCGACCCTAGTTGTGGTAGACATCGGCACCATACAGGAGGCGGGGAACAAAGACAATCCCGATGCTCATGAAAATTGTAATGGGAACGGCAATGAGCCACTATATACACAAATACACGCAGAACAACACTTTGGCATACAAATAAAGCCAGAACCACAACCACAGCCAGAGAAACAGCAGCAGCAGCAGCAGCTGGCGCCCGAACACACTCATCCGAATCCGCATCCAAGTGATCCATGTGAGCTGGTACCGACTGGTCTTGGTGCTTTCGAGATATCTGGCAACGCTGCACCACCAGACCTTTCTGAAGAACGTCAAACAGAAAAACCGCAGAAACCCGATAATATCGTAAAACTGAACGACGACAACGAGCAGCAGCAGGAGCCCGAACGTCCGCATCCGATTGATCCGATTGTGGGGGTATCTGGCACCGGTATAGAAGACTCGCAGACAGAGGGACAACAGAAACCCGACAACATCCAACCGGAAATAACATTGAACAACAACGATCCGCAGAAGCCTGCAACTATCTCGGAGGACAGTACTGCGCCCTCGATTGTGGTTATTGAAATAGTCGATGAGCAGGACCTGCTGTTAGATTCAAACCGTGTATCTCCCGATTATACACGTATAAATAAAGTGCGCGAGTGGCTCAGCGAAGAAGAAAGACAAGACCTCGAAGAATCAGAGGAAGAGATCGACCTGGAATTGCAGGTATTGAAATATCCCTTAACACCCTCTTACGTAGCCGAAACTGGGCGAAAGGAGAGGCTTCCGACCGAGGAACACTTCGCAGCGGAAAAAGGAGCGGGTGTGGCGCCCAAACGAAAGAAGCAGGAGGAAGAGGAACTGCTGCCGTGCAAGAAAATTAGCAAGTATCGTTCCTGGCTGGAGTGCGGGAGCAAGGATTCTTTTCCAAATCTTTCCAACCCATTAAACAAGGACTGGCCCCAACAGAATAACGTCTCATCCACGCCTGAGAGAGAGGAGGAAGGAGACGAGGAGCACGAGGTGCTTAAACCGAACGACTGTGCTTCCACCGCACCGCCCAAAGACATATCATCCCAGTCCCACTCCAAGGAAGAAGAGTTCCAATATATCTCTGATACAGAGACAGAGTTAAGGTCAGACGAATCCGAGATCCAGGAAATTACCGAGTCAGACGAAGAAAGGGTCCAAGCGGGTTTTTCCCCGCCTTTATCTCTGGCAGGGGATTCGGAGACGAATCAAGAGGACGCGACTTCGTCGTTGTCCAATGAGGAATATCCTTCGGCAAACATCGACGCACTAATCCCTGTAATAGGCGACGAGAAAAAGGCGACTCAGTTGTGGGACTCAGAGAAATATCCCTCGGCAGGCACGCACGCCGAGCAGGAGGCTCCCGTGTATCTCACGCTTGAGCCGGCAAAAGAGCTGCAGTCCCAAGAGATTGCCGCTGAAGAAGAACAAAGAAAAAGCGACGAGAAGAAGGCGACTCAGTTGTGGGACCCAGAGAAATATCCCTCGGCAGGCACGCACGCCGAGCAGGAGGCTCCCGTGTATCTCACGCTTGTGCCGGCAAAAGAGCTGCAGTCCCAAGAGATTGCCGCTGAAGAAGAACAAAGAAGAAGCGACGAGAAGAAGGCGACTCAGTTGTGGGACCCAGAGAAATATCCCTCGGCAGGCATACACGCCGAGCAGGAGGCTCTCTTGTATCTCACGCTTGTGCCGGCAAAAGAGCTGCAGTCGCAAGAGATTGCCGCTGAAGAAGAACAAAGAAGAAGCGACGAGAAGAAGGCGACTCAGTTGTGGGACCCAGAGAAATATCCCTCGGCAGGCACACACGCCGAGCAGGAGGCTCCCGTGTATCTCACGCCTGAGCCGGCAAAAGAGCTGCAGTCGCAAGAGATTGCCGCTGAAGAAGAACAAAGAAGCGACGAGAAGAAGGCGACACAGTTGTGGGACCCAGAGAAATATCCCTCGGCAGGCACGCACGCCGAGCAGGAGGCTCCCGTGTATCTCACGCTTGAGCCGGCAAAAGAGCTGCAGTCGCAAGAGATTGCCGCTGAAGAAGAACAAAGAAGCGACGAGAAGAAGGCGACACAGTTGTGGGACCCAGAGAAATATCCCTCGGCAGGCACGCACGCCGAGCAGGAGGCTCCCGTGTATCTCACGCTTGAGCCGGCAAAAGAGCTGCAGTCGCAAGAGATTGCCGCTGAAGAAGAACAAAGAAGCGACGAGAAGAAGGCGACACAGTTGTGGGACCCAGAGAAATATCCCTCGGCAGGCACGCACGCCGAGCAGGAGGCTCCCGTGTATCTCACGCTTGTGCCGGCAAAAGAGCTGCAGTCCCAAGAGATTGCCGCTGAAGAAGAACAAAGAAGAAGCGACGAGAAGAAGGCGACTCAGTTGTGGGACCCAGAGAAATATCCCTCGGCAGGCATACACGCCGAGCAGGAGGCTCCCTTGTATCTCACGCTTGTGCCGGCAAAAGAGCTGCAGTCGCAAGAGATTGCCGCTGAAGAAGAACAAAGAAGAAGCGACGAGAAGAAGGCGACTCAGTTGTGGGACCCAGAGAAATATCCCTCGGCAGGCACACACGCCGAGCAGGAGGCTCCCGTGTATCTCACGCCTGAGCCGGCAAAAGAGCTGCAGTCGCAAGAGATTGCCGCTGAAGAAGAACAAAGAAGAAGCGACGAGAAGAAGGCGACTCAGTTGTGGGACCCAGAGAAATATCCCTCGGCAGGCATACACGCCGAGCAGGAGGCTCCCTTGTATCTCACGCTTGTGCCGGCAAAAGAGCTGCAGTCGCAAGAGATTGCCGCTGAAGAAGAACAAAGAAGAAGCGACGAGAAGAAGGCGACTCAGTTGTGGGACCCAGAGAAATATCCCTCGGCAGGCACACACGCCGAGCAGGAGGCTCCCGTGTATCTCACGCCTGAGCCGGCAAAAGAGCTGCAGTCGCAAGAGATTGCCGCTGAAGAAGAACAAACAAGAAGCGAGCTACCACACGAGACTGGATCGAGCGGCGCGTGCGAGACAATATACGAGCACCTGGATACTGAAGGCGCTTACCACATTATACACACGCTTAAAAAGCCAGCAGAGGACCTGCATTTTCAAGAGATTGACGTTGAACAGAATTTACACTCCTACCAGTCAACGGCTGGAGAAGAGGAGGCATTCAAACAGATCCTAGAGACCTACCAGCCAACGGCTGGAGAAGAAGTTGAGCAGCAGAGCATCCCAACCGAGGCTCAGCAGCAGAGTCATCCCCCAATCGAACAGCAGCTGCCAGAGGCCGTGTCTGTATTAAATTTGCGGACAGAGGCGGCACTGTCATTGCTTCTTCCTAAAGAGGCACTTGCCGGCCCCGCAGATCTCGTGGAATCGCCACAGCCTGGTCCTTACCCAGCCATCGAAGCTTTTGTGGAATCACCACAGCCTGACCCTCACCCAGCCATTGATGCCGTTGAGAAGGACACAAAAGAAACCCAAACTGATTTTGACGAAGGCAATTTTGAGGTTCCAGATCCACAACAAGAACAGAAGCGCCTCATCGTTGAGAACCTTTACCTGGCTCTCCATCACATTGCAACGACAATCAATCGGATTGTAGAGACTCCCACCGTCGACAACCTGATCGACATTGCCATCAGCAAGGACAGAGTATTTGAGCTGTGGAAGAGGCTGCTGGTGGAGTCGGAGCACGAACTGTCCCCCGACGATTTGCCCCCATTGATAGCCTTGCACGAGGACACTTCTTTCGCCAAGAAACTTGAAAGCGATTCGATGGGCTTGGAGTTCTTAAACAAACTACGTAACCTCTTCAGCTGGACACATGCGAAAGATGAAACTGCCACTGAAGTAGCCGGAACCGGCGACGTAATAGACACCACACAGAATCTTCGGTAAGTAAAGAGAGAATATATTATATATAGAGAATATATTATATATCTGTGTATACCAAACCTACATTTATAACATATACATACAATGTGCTGTCTGTTCATCCAAGCAGCAGCGAAGAGCGTCGCGTGGCAGCCGGCACCGGCGACGGAACTGACACTCCAGCACCACATTTCTACAATACTTCCAGGAAGCGTTTGTAAGTATTTTAATTGATTCTCCTTAATAACGTTAACCTAGTATTTATACTCATTTGCTTTGCTTTGTATTAGTTGTAGTACCGAAAAACCAGAGTGCTCATTTTTCAAGTACCGCCGTGTGGACAGCACATTTCCCCGTTACATTACGAATCCGATTGCCGAGGACATGCCCACCACCACCGCGTCCATGGCAGAACAGAACCCAGGGCCCGTGTCCCGTTTGCAGATCCCCTCGTCGGGCAACAAGCGTCTGTCAATATTCAATGAACCGCGCAGCGCACAGCAGATCATCCGCTATCAAGGCCTCAGCAGCACCCACATTGACTTGTCAGACGATGATGAGTCGCCAGTCAATGGCTCCATCTTCCAGTCGTTCGGCCGTGGACGTACCACTGCCTCCTCAACCGATTGGCTGCTAAATGGTCAGTCCTCGTCCCAGGGTAATGGTTCTGCTCATCCTTCATCGATTGTACGCCGCACGTATGCGGATGCAGTGCGCCTGGGCCAGGGTGGCAGTGGCTTCATCGAGCATGTACAGCCCGGCATGAATGGGCATCAGCATCACCCTCATGCCGGGCGCGGATCCCAGAACGACAGTCTGCTCATTCACGAGGAACGTCGCTCGGAGCGCGAGCAGTATAATAATCTTCTCCAAAACGTAGCCTACAATGAACTCCGATCAAACCAATCCAGTCGGGCAAACCCGCCGCCGCTTTTGCCGATCATGAACTGGCACTCCATGCCCAAGAAGAACACAGAAGGCTCCAGCTTCCAGACGCGACTAGATCGATCCGAGTACTCAAAACTGTTGGAAATCGCCAAGCAGACGGCCAAGACACAGCGCCCAAAGTCGCAGACACCAGCACCACCGCCGCCACCACCGATGCTGCGCACGACGGTCTGTGAAGTAAATTCTAGTGACAGCAACTCTGGAAGCGGCAGTCCGCCGCCCTCTCAAACCACGGAAGCTGCTGCGCAGCCCGTCATAATCGATCTGGACGATAGCTCCAGCGAGCAGAAACAGTAAGTGGAGGAGAAAGAGAGAGTTCTTGAGTAATTTATGAGTATGTTTTCCTTCCTTAGGGCTACGAAAAGCGAAACTGAGTATCAGAAGCGAATCCAGGCAATGCAGAAGCGCTTCAGCGAAAGCATATTCTTCCGCGATGATTACGAGCAGACGTTCAGACAGCGCGAGCAGCGCCAACGCGCTGAAGCCGACCATAAGCGTCAGCTGGCTTGCATCGAGTACGTATATCTATCCGTATCCATTTAAGCTATCAATTTAATGTCTTTTAATGTGTTGTCAGGGCCGAAAAGGTAACCGAAGAGCGTCGCCGTCTGGAGAGTTCATTCCGCTGGACCATCTTGAAATGCCACATGGGATGCGTGCCCTTATTGATGGACTTCGGTGCGAAAGAGGAAGACGAAAAGGAAATTGAGTTTATTCCAATCACTGATGAGCAGTTGCAGAAGGTGCAACACATAGTGACAGGCCCAGATAATGCTGTAAGCGATGCCATCTATAATATATCTATATACAGATTTCTGATTCGAATATGATCACTGTCTCGCTCTATTCCATGCGATATTACCTCATCCTTCTAATGCATGTGTCTGTCCTGTTCTTATCTGTTTGCAGCCTGTTATCAACAAATATGGACTTACAATCACTAAAAAGGATATTCGCACACTGACCGGCCTCTTTTGGCTGAACGACGAAGTGATCAATTTCTATATGAATCTGCTCACCGAACGTTCGCAGCAGAAGAAGGGCATTCTGCCCAGTGTCTACGGCATGAACACATTCTTTCTGCCACGCCTCATCAAGGTTGGGTTCGATGGTGTCAAGCGCTGGACGCGTAAGATTGATGTGCTGAGCAACGACATCATTCCAGTGCCTGTGCACTGCAATGGTATGCATTGGTGCATGGCCATCATACACTTAAAAAACAAGACCATATTCTACTACGATTCGCTTGGAAAGCCGAATCACATCGCCCTGGATGCCCTCAAGAACTACATTATGGCCGAGTCGCTAGACAAGCGCAATGAGCCATACGACATGAGCGGCTTTAAGATCGAAAATGTGTTGAATGGGCCGCAACAAACGAACGGATCAGACTGCGGTGTGTTTAGCTGTATGACAGCCGAATATATAACTCGGGGAAAGCCGCTGACGTTTAATCAGGAGCACATGAGATATTTTCGTAACAAAATGATACTGGAGATTGTTCATGGGCAGCTGTGGAAATAGTACTCGCCAAAAACACACACTACAGTCTACACCCTTATGGAATTAAGCAATACAAAAGAAATAGTAAATAAAATTAGGAATATAACTCTTTTGCAGGAGCGCGTCCCAAACACACACTTGCAAACATAATTTATTGACTTAGTTGTCGAAAAACTACACGAAAGAAACAAATGAAATCATGGGACTTGAATCCGTCTAAATCGTGGGATCTAGCCACGCACGCAGCCCAATATGCAACCAGAATCCCCATCCGCTCCCATCCCTCAAATGAACAAATACTTCTACAAGTTACTAAATCTATGGTCCATGAACCAAAGGAAGCTCCACAACATAATTGAACTTGAATACACATTAATTAGTACATTAGATTAGCATGGGGGTTCAATATAAATAAGAAATATAATATGTAACAATAATACACAAATGTATAATATAAACGAGGGGGAACGTTTTGAGTTGCTGCGGACACCGCAACTCTACAGTTATAACCGATACTAAGTCAGTATGGCTCTCCTCCGGCAGACGCCGCTTATATTAAACGACATGACAAAGAGTGCGTGCGAGAGAGACTTTCTGTCAGTCTGAGCGTGACGTCGGGCGCTGCGTTGCCAGTGCAAATTGATTTGTTCCTTTTGGCTATAAAAATTATCTGATCTGATCCAGATTCAGCAATCTGCTAGATATGGTGGTTATCTATGATTCTGCGTTTTTAGTTTTCTCGAATGTGCAATATTGTGGATGCAACAGATTTGCGTCCTTTGTGGGGGCGGAAGGGGGTGGGGCGAAATTCTGAGATATACGTTTTATAGTGTTACTCTAGCCTTAATACTCTCTGAGATTTGTGGATGCCCCAGATTTTCATCCTTTGCGGTGGCGAAATTTGGACACGAAACGGTCAAGGTCCGATATCACAGGAGTGTGGATACCAAATTTGGTTGCTCTGGCTCTTATAGGTTCTGAGACCCTTGAACTCATATTTTGCAATTGGCAAAACCGACCATGAAACCTGTGTGTTAGAGAGAGACAGAGCGAGAAAGAATGAAATTGATCAAGAATATATATACTTTATGGGGTCGGAAACGATTCCTTCTGGAAGTTACACACATCCACTTTCACCATAAATCTAATATACCCCAATACTCATTTTGAGTATCGGGTATAATTATTTAAATAAAAATCTTTAATACGTGACTTCGATTCATTTTCGCAGACATTTTAATATTCCACTGAAAATAATGAAAATTGAATAATTTTAGCGCAGTGGTGAAAGATAACGTGTTCTTTTAAGTTCAGAGGAAAGATGGCATGGATCTACAAAAAGAATTTACAATCAGTAATATTTTCTGCCGTTTGCCGAGGGGGCTTAGCTGCGCTAAGTTCGTTTGTTCATCGGTATATTTACGGTATATTTTGAAATAAATATATCTGAAATATGTATATTTCTTAGGGTCGAACGGTATATTGCATCGATAAAGCCACGGTCACACTGTCCGCAATAGTTAGCGGTACATCCACGTTTGTTTCGGCCAAATAGTGTGACCGAAGTCTCGTTACAAAAAGCAGGTGGGCAAAAAGCGAAAAGGGGGCTGGACTTGACTGCGAAGTGTTTAATTTCATTAAAAAAAGGCAGCTGCGAGTGAGGCGCGCGCGTCGTTCGGCGGTAACAGCAGGGCATACAAATTATGCGAAAGGGCATCATCCACAGCCAAACAATCAACAGCAACGACGACGCCGCCGACAAATATGCAGAATATACAGAACTCGACAGCAGTAACGTCATCGTCATCCGGGGGAACGAGGACAGGATGTGGTGCAGTCTTATCATCAGCGGCAGATAGCAGCGGGGCGATACCGGAGGCAAAATCCAGAAAAATCAGTGATGGCGGCGGTGGCAGTGGCAGCGTCATCTGCAGCGGAAGCGGTGGATCCAGCGGCGACAGCTGCTCCCTCCACGATCCGTCAACGGCGGTGAGAGCGGGAGTAGAGCATGTGTAACCATGGAAATTGCCTGCATTTCGATTTTACCAAATAATCTGTGTGCCAATAATTGTTGTTTTTTTTTTCTTGATATTTCTGCGTGTTTGTGGATTGTGTGTGTGGCCAAAAAATTATATAACATTAACCCAAAGCCGAAAGGCAGCGAGCGCACGCTTATGACCTGACCCCGCTCTAGCCATTGCCACCCTGTCCCTGCCCAGCCACCCCACCGTCCTGCTTGACTATGCATGGTGTTTGCGTATTTGTGTGTGTGAGCGTGGGTGGTCTGTAAATTCCTGTATGTGTGTGTGCTTGTTTTATTTATCCCTCCTCCTTGTTCTTCCGTTGCTGTAATTTTCGCAGTTAGAAGACCCATTTCCCGCCTGTGCTGCGCATGCCGCACACAAGCACACTCACAAACATGTACATACCCCCTCCCCGTTTCACCATGGCTTTTTTACGTGGGCTTGTTCCATTTTGCTTTTCGCTTTTGTTTTGCAATTTTCGAAATGCGTTTTTCTTCGATTTGTTTTGCTCTCCCCAATGTTATTTACCGTTATGTTTCCATCATTCAGAAATTACAGAGCCCTCCCACCCCACCATCACTTTTCTTACCATCGTATTTCGTGCCACTTGCTTGCTCCACCGCTCTCTCTCTCTTTGTCTCTTTGTCCGTCGCTGTCTCTTCGCATGTCCATGGGTCATGGCAGCACGCGTGGGTTTTGTGTGTGCCACAATGTTCCGTGACATGTCCTGTCTGGTCCCTGATTTAATCACAACCCATTCAATTTCATTTGAAACGCCTGGCCGCCAACGCTTCCTATTAATTTGGTGCTAATTAATTTTGGAGAGCGACAGGCGGCATGCGGGACCCGGGACCAGCTGTGAGCCTGATTACGTCAGGATGAATGGATGGACGGATGGAGAGTTCCAGTTTCAGTTCCAGTCGTGATCTATTTTTGGGCATTAATCCTTTGCCATGATGGTAAACGGCCTTGCCACCCACTCAAGGATATGTTTATTTATAATCCCCCCCCATTTACCCTGCTCCACACTGTAGGAGGCTGTGATTCGTGGTCGGTCCCTCGGTCTTCATTCATTATTCAGTTTTCGTACGAGTCTCATCAGCAAGTACGAGTACACATATATGTGTGCATTTATAAATAGTTGTTTGGCATCAACTTTGGTTCTGTTCTGTTTATGGGGTTTTTTTGTTTGTTCGCCTATTGATTTATTCTTATTCTCCTTTCACATTTATTTTTAGCGCTTTTTATTGTTGCTAATTTAACCAAATTGAAATCAGAAAACCTAACTCATTAGCGCGAGGTAAGCCTCCTCGAAACAGGAACCCATAGATGGCTCCGCCCCACCCCCTCCCGAACAATTTACTAATGCCATCCCGTATTTGCAGGCCACAAAGGATGCGCAGCCGCAACAGCAACAGCAGCAGCAGCCCATGGCCATACACTATCTGGCCAGCTTCCATGAGATCTGCATAGTGACCGCTCTGCTGCCTCTGGTGACGCTCTTCACGTGCTTTGTGACCGCCTACGTCTACCAGTACGACGATGTACACGAGACACATTGCCGCGTGAGTGTCCGAATAGCCCCCAAAGAGCACCGAAAGAAATGGGTTAACGTTCTCTCCCTTAACGGCTGTATAGGTATATAATATAATACCCTCGATAAGTGCAATTACGGGCGTCAGTCCACAGCGCTACTTCTGGCGTTTTAGCATTGCGCTACACATTGGACCACGCATCCCCATTGCCTTCGTCTACAAGAACTACTATCGGTCGCAGCTGAAGCGGATCAGCCCGGAGCTGGTGCCGCAGGCCAGCTGGCTGATCAATCTGATTCTGGTGCTCAATTGCATTGAGATAGCGTCCCTGGGCGGCGTCACCTATATTTCAAATCGGGAGAACTATCGTAAGCACATGCCACAGCATACAACAGCATAAACCGAATACTTAAATTTGAGCTAATGATGGATTTCTTTGCCGGCAGCCGTGCACGAGAGAATCTTCATCACGTTCATGATATGCTCGCTGTGCTATATGCTGGCCACCATCAAGCTGAATGGTATCCTCAATGCTGGCCAGTCGCTGAATGTCCAACAGCAGCAGTCGATCAAGTGGAAGAAGTTCTTCTTTGTGGCCTCCATACTGAGCACCATCGGTCTGCTAATCTTCTTTGCCAAACATCGCTTCTACTGTCACGATTTGGGTGAGTAAAAGTACAAGACAGAACAGGAGTTTGTTTTAGATATTTAACTAATTTGAACCAATCTCTACCCCCATGCAGCCTTCAGCTGGTTCGCGTTCTTTGAGTATTTGATCGCCATTGCCAATATGCTGTACCACTTCACCATCATATGGGACTTCCCATCGCAGTACATGGTGATTGTTCAGGGGCCGCTGGAAAATATATCGCAGTACTTGAGCAACAGGCCGAAAATCGACTAGAGCTGGAGAGCACTCCATTCGTTCGTTTGATTTCCGGATTTTCTTCTCTAGTGTATAGTGTCTGTGTGTGTGTGATTCCCATACGAAGCGTACAATTATTGATCTTCATCAACTTTAAAGTTTAAACCTAAGCGCTTCCATTGCAACAGAAACATTCTACGTGTAAATCATTCTATTTTTCTCTCAATTTTCTCTCTCTCCCTCTCTACAAACTCCCAAAAGAAAAAGAAAAAAGGAAAAAACCAAAAGCGGAAAGGAAAGGAAAATGTGTTTAAACAGAAACCGAAACGAAAGCGAAATGTTCCATAGCTCCAAAAATATTCTAATAATTATATATCGTACGGGCATAATGTCCTTTGTACACATTCGAATTACGAGTAAATGAATTAAGTAACGTAAACGTAAACATAAGGTTTAAGTGCACCCAAACAAAAGAAAAACCAAAGAAAAACCATAGAGTAGACATATGTTTGTATGCCTAGACGACGACCGTAGCTCGCAAAAGATAGAACAGAACACTACCAAATACCATTAGAAGAGTAGCAGAGTAGCAGAGCAGCAGAGGCCGCTTTCAAGCAGATCTCATGTCAATTCCAAAATTCAAGGAGTCAGCGTTTATTACATAGTAGCACTTAGACGTACATATCGTTTATACAGAAATAGGAAACATCATCAAAACTTGTGTGAAACTGTTTGGTGGCCCTATTGGGCTCCCAGTACCCCTGAACAGAATTCAGACAATAGACAGGCAACGAACCACGAACAACAAACCACATGGGGGGAATTCTACACACACATATATGTACACACAGACAGACCTTCTGATTGATGATAAACAAATCTAGCAATTAAACAACAATTCTAATTAGCCAATAAATGGAGAATGAAGTACAGATAGATGCGAAATCAGGTGAAACAACCCCCCCTCCCCTACCCCCCCTCCAAAAAGTTGTATTTGCTGAACGAGTGGCATTCATAGCTAAACTAAACGAATTGTAAACCAAATTAAGAGCCTCTCATACACCGAATGTTGGAGGGGGGAACAACACACTCGCTTGTATGTGTGTATTCATGTATGTATGTTTTTTTTTTTTATCTGAACAAATGTAATAACATATTGAATCTTGTACCATACACAACAAAAACAGCAGAAGAAGCGAAACTGAAGCGGAAGCAGCAGTCAAGGAAAAACTATTTTATTCCATAAGTAAAATACTATTATTATTATTGTACATTGCAATATGAATTATGCATTGCATTGTATTTGCGAAAGAGATACAGATATCCGTTTGAGTTTTAATCCTTTGAATTATGTAAACTAAATCAAGGCAAAAATGTAGCTAAACTAATGGAAACAATTGTTAATACTCACACGACACAAGTGGAAGAATATATGGGGGGAATTATATACCTATATATATTGTAGATATACATATGTACATATCTATGTAGTATAGTAGGTATATCTTATGCAATTATTTGAATTGAATTGAATTACCTATTGTTGATGCGTTACGTTACATTCTAAAAGTTCTATGTCTGCCCGTTTCGCTCATGTTTTATATCTCTATTGCCCCTCCTCCGCCGTTGGAGCACTTCTAATTATGTGCCTCTCTTACGCTTTATAAAGATATACTACATATATATGTACATACAATATATACTGTATACTGGACACTGGTATTGTATGCAATGTACCTCCTGTTCCATATGATATGCATGTATAGTTGTACCCTCTATCACAGGCTATTTTCGATTGATTTTACATATATAGCATGTACTCGTATTAATGCATGTACACACATATGTACTATGTACTCGTATTGTATGGCGAATACCTTCTTAAACGGATGTACGAATTATTGGATGGATGGTCACTTTTTAAAATGCAACCTTTTTACCTTTGCATACATTTATTTTTAGGCGACACAAAGTAAGCGATTTATTAAGAAAAAAAACAAATAACAAATTAACTATGCAATATGTAACTTGGTAGCTTCCTAATTTGAATAAAGTTTAATACCACATACAACATTTACTATAGCTTTTGCGAACATTTTTCAATTAATAATGTACTATTAGTATATGTCCAGCAAATGTTTCGAGATATATAACGGGTTTAGAAACTTCCATACGCAGTTGTTTTTTTTAATTTTCGCTCTATTAAATCGTGCTTCCCTGCATCATTTATTCCAATTTGGCGCGCACCACTCGTATTCAGTCGATAGTATCGATAGTCGTTGGATGGGCTTGCTCCCTTTTTGTGGGGTTTTCTTTTTCGTGGTGGGATATCGTCTTTTCGTGCAGCGATTATTCATTCAACCTCACTTACGTTTTATTTTTTAACTTTTATTAACCTTATTTTATACACAATCAAATTAAGGAGGCATATTAAATTTCCCAATCCTGTAGAAAATTGCATTATCAATGGGATAAAATTATGTATTTGGGGCTGAGGGTACTATCTAACGAGTATCAGGGAATATGATTTCTGAGCATGGATAGGAACCATTGTTGACCTGTGGTTATTAAATCTTAAAGAATTTAAGCGTAATTTAGGTGAAAGATAGCTTGGTATTTTTTAAAAGTAAAGATGAAGGATGCTGTGGATCTAAGAGAAGAATTATTATTATTATTATGAGTATTATTTTCCGCGGTTGAATTCAAATTGTTATTCTGTTTGAATAAAGAGGGCTTAAGTTGGCTTACTTCGTTGTTTCATTGGTATATTTACGATATATTTTGAAAAAGAGACGGTATATTTCTGCGGGTCACACCGTATGTCTTATTATGGTCACACTGCATTTCACAACCGCCGCGGAAAATATATGAAAAAAGGCAAAGCTAGCAATTTGCAACTCACTCAGCTCTAAAAAACGTAAAAAATGTCGGGCACATCTAAAAAATATAGCAATTTTGTGGCAGAGCCCATGGGAAATAAATTAGTCACAGAATTGGCAGGAATTGGAGAGACGCTGGGCGGCCGCTTAGCTGAGGCTGGTTTTGACAAGGTGCGTATATGCTTATGTTGCGTGCGTGCGCGCGTGTGTAAAAAGACGTATTGCTAATATACCCATATATCCATTCATTGCAGGCGTACACCGTGCTTGGTCAATACTTGGTCTTGAAGAAGGATGAGGAGCTTTTTAAGTACTGGATGAAGGATGTGTGCCATGCTAGCTCCAAGCAGGCCTCAGACTGCTACAACTGTCTCAACGATTGGTGCGAGGAGTTCCTGTAATGTATGTTGATTAGGCTAAAATGTGGAATTCAAAGGCAGAGCACAACGAGGTTCATCTTAACATTCAACGCTGGAGCTGATCTGCAGATTGCTCTCAATCCTTTATTAAAATCAATGCCAACTTTTTTAATTCCACAATAAATCTACGTTTAGGCATTTAATACTCATTAGGAAGCTCTTAAGAGATTTGTTTAATAATGTAATTAATGTGTAAAATATATACATTTCTTCTCGTAGCGCGTTTAAACATAGATTTAACATATATCATGCCACAGCATATAACAGCATAAACCGAATACTTAAATTTGAGCTAATGATGGATTTCTTTGCCGGCAGCCGTCCACGAGAGAATCTTCATCACGTTCTTGATTTTTCTTCAAATCGTGCTTCCCTGCATCATTTATTCCAATTTGGCGCGCACCACTCGTATTCAGTCGATAGTATCGATAGTCGTTGGATGGGCTTGCTCCCTTTTTGTGGGGTTTTCTTTTTCGTGGTGGGATATCGTCTTTTCGTGCAGCGATTATTCATTGTGGCAATTTTCTTTTTCAGCGCCACAATGTCCCTACATTCCAACCTCACTTACGTTTTATTTTTAAACTTTTATTAACCTTTTAACCTTATTTTAGACACAATCAAATTAAAGGAAGCATATTAAATTTCCCAATCCTGTAGAAAATTGAATTATCAATGGGATAAAATTATGTACTTGGGGCTGAGGGTACTATCTAGCGAGTAATATTCAACCGAATATCAAAATCGGAGAATATGATTTCTGTGGTTATTAAATCTTAAAGAATGGTATTTTTAAAAAGTAAAGATGAAGGATGCTGTGGATCTAAGAGAAGAATTATTATTATTATTATTATTATTATGAGTATTATTTTCCGCGGTTTAATTCAAATTGTTATTCTGTTTGAATAAAGAGGGCTTAAGTTGGCTAACTTCGTTGTTTCATTGGTATATTTACGATATATTTTGAAAAAGAGACGGTATATTTCTGCGGGTCACACCGTATGTCTTATTGTGGTCACACTGCATTTCACAAACGCCGCGGAAAATATACGAAAAAAGGCCAAGCTAGCAATTTGCAACTCACTCAGCTCTAAAAAACGTACAAAATGTCGGGCACATCTCAAAAGTATCGGAATTTTGTGGCAGAGCCCATGGGCAATAAATCTGTCACAGAATTGGCAGGAATTGGAGAGACGCTGGGCGGACGCTTAGCTGAGGCTGGCTTTGACAAGGTGCGTATATGCTTATGTTGCGTGCGTGAGCGCGTGTGTAACAACCACGTATTGCTAATATACCCATATATCCATTCATTGCAGGCGTACACCGTGCTTGGGCAATACTTGGTCTTGAAGAAGGATGAGGAGCTTTTTAAGTAATGGATGAAGGATGTGTGCCATGCTAGCTCCAAGCAGGCCTCAGACTGCTACAACTGTCTCAACGATTGGTGCGAGGAGTTCCTGTAATGTATGTTGATTAGGCTAAAATGTGGAATTCAAAGGCAGAGCACAACGAGGTTCATCTTAATATTCAACGCTGGAGCTGATCTGCAAATTGCTCTCAATCCTTTATTAAAATCAATGCCAACTTTTTTAATTCCACAATAAATCTACGTTTAGGCATTTAATACTCATTAGGAAGCTCTTAAGAGATTTGTTTAATAATGTAATGTGTAAAATATATACATTTCTTCTCGTAGCGCGTTTAAACATAGATTTAACATATATCATGCCACAGCATATAACAGCATAAACCGAATACTTAAATTTGAGCTAATGATGGATTTCTTTGCCGGCAGCCGTCCACGAGAGAATCTTCATCACGTTCTTGATTTTTCTTCAAATCGTGCTTCCCTGCATCATTTATTCCAATTTGGCGCGCACCACTCGTATTCAGTCGATAGTATCGATAGTCGTTGGATGGGCTTGCTCCCTTTTTGTGGGGTTTTCTTTTTCGTGGTGGGATATCGTCTTTTCGTGCAGCGATTATTCATTGTGGCAATTTTCTTTTTCAGCGCCACAATGTCCCTACATTCCAACCTCACTTACGTTTTATTTTTAAACTTTTATTAACCTTTTAACCTTATTTTAGACACAATCAAATTAAAGGAAGCATATTAAATTTCCCAATCCTGTAGAAAATTGAATTATCAATGGGATAAAATTATGTACTTGGGGCTGAGGGTACTATCTAGCGAGTAATATTCAACCGAATATCAAAATCGGAGAATATGATTTCTGTGGTTATTAAATCTTAAAGAATGGTATTTTTAAAAAGTAAAGATGAAGGATGCTGTGGATCTAAGAGAAGAATTATTATTATTATTATTATTATTATGAGTATTATTTTCCGCGGTTTAATTCAAATTGTTATTCTGTTTGAATAAAGAGGGCTTAAGTTGGCTAACTTCGTTGTTTCATTGGTATATTTACGATATATTTTGAAAAAGAGACGGTATATTTCTGCGGGTCACACCGTATGTCTTATTGTGGTCACACTGCATTTCACAAACGCCGCGGAAAATATACGAAAAAAGGCCAAGCTAGCAATTTGCAACTCACTCAGCTCTAAAAAACGTACAAAATGTCGGGCACATCTCAAAAGTATCGGAATTTTGTGGCAGAGCCCATGGGCAATAAATCTGTCACAGAATTGGCAGGAATTGGAGAGACGCTGGGCGGACGCTTAGCTGAGGCTGGCTTTGACAAGGTGCGTATATGCTTATGTTGCGTGCGTGAGCGCGTGTGTAACAACCACGTATTGCTAATATACCCATATATCCATTCATTGCAGGCGTACACCGTGCTTGGGCAATACTTGGTCTTGAAGAAGGATGAGGAGCTTTTTAAGTACTGGATGAAGGATGTGTGCCATGCTAGCTCCAAGCAGGCCTCAGACTGCTACAACTGTCTCAACGATTGGTGCGAGGAGTTCCTGTAATGTATGTTGATTAGGCTAAAATGTGGAATTCAAAGGCAGAGCACAACGAGGTTCATCTTAATATTCAACGCTGGAGCTGATCTGCAAATTGCTCTCAATCCTTTATTAAAATCAATGCCAACTTTTTTAATTCCACAATAAATCTACGTTTAGGCATTTAATACTCATTAGGAAGCTCTTAAGAGATTTGTTTAATAATGTAATGTGTAAAATATATACATTTCTTCTCGTAGCGCGTTTAAACATAGATTTAACATATATCATGCCACAGCATATAACAGCATAAACCGAATACTTAAATTTGAGCTAATGATGGATTTCTTTGCCGGCAGCCGTCCACGAGAGAATCTTCATCACGTTCTTGATTTTTCTTCAAATCGTGCTTCCCTGCATCATTTATTCCAATTTGGCGCGCACCACTCGTATTCAGTCGATAGTATCGATAGTCGTTGGATGGGCTTGCTCCCTTTTTGTGGGGTTTTCTTTTTCGTGGTGGGATATCGTCTTTTCGTGCAGCGATTATTCATTGTGGCAATTTTCTTTTTCAGCGCCACAATGTCCCTACATTCCAACCTCACTTACGTTTTATTTTTAAACTTTTATTAACCTTTTAACCTTATTTTAGACACAATCAAATTAAAGGAAGCATATTAAATTTCCCAATCCTGTAGAAAATTGAATTATCAATGGGATAAAATTATGTACTTGGGGCTGAGGGTACTATCTAGCGAGTAATATTCAACCGAATATCAAAATCGGAGAATATGATTTCTGTGGTTATTAAATCTTAAAGAATGGTATTTTTAAAAAGTAAAGATGAAGGATGCTGTGGATCTAAGAGAAGAATTATTATTATTATGAGTATTATTTTCCGCGGTTTAATTCAAATTGTTATTCTGTTTGAATAAAGAGGGCTTAAGTTGGCTAACTTCGTTGTTTCATTGGTATATTTACGATATATTTTGAAAAAGAGACGGTATATTTCTGCGGGTCACACCGTATGTCTTATTGTGGTCACACTGCATTTCACAAACGCCGCGGAAAATATACGAAAAAAGGCCAAGCTAGCAATTTGCAACTCACTCAGCTCTAAAAAACGTACAAAATGTCGGGCACATCTCAAAAGTATCGGAATTTTGTGGCAGAGCCCATGGGCAATAAATCTGTCACAGAATTGGCAGGAATTGGAGAGACGCTGGGCGGACGCTTAGCTGAGGCTGGCTTTGACAAGGTGCGTATATGCTTATGTTGCGTGCGTGAGCGCGTGTGTAACAACCACGTATTGCTAATATACCCATATATCCATTCATTGCAGGCGTACACCGTGCTTGGGCAATACTTGGTCTTGAAGAAGGATGAGGAGCTTTTTAAGTACTGGATGAAGGATGTGTGCCATGCTAGCTCCAAGCAGGCCTCAGACTGCTACAACTGTCTCAACGATTGGTGCGAGGAGTTCCTGTAATGTATGTTGATTAGGCTAAAATGTGGAATTCAAAGGCAGAGCACAACGAGGTTCATCTTAATATTCAACGCTGGAGCTGATCTGCAAATTGCTCTCAATCCTTTATTAAAATCAATGCCAACTTTTTTAATTCCACAATAAATCTACGTTTAGGCATTTAATACTCATTAGGAAGCTCTTAAGAGATTTGTTTAATAATGTAATGTGTAAAATATATACATTTCTTCTCGTAGCGCGTTTAAACATAGATTTAACATATATCATGCCACAGCATATAACAGCATAAACCGAATACTTAAATTTGAGCTAATGATGGATTTCTTTGCCGGCAGCCGTCCACGAGAGAATCTTCATCACGTTCTTGATTTTTCTTCAAATCGTGCTTCCCTGCATCATTTATTCCAATTTGGCGCGCACCACTCGTATTCAGTCGATAGTATCGATAGTCGTTGGATGGGCTTGCTCCCTTTTTGTGGGGTTTTCTTTTTCGTGGTGGGATATCGTCTTTTCGTGCAGCGATTATTCATTGTGGCAATTTTCTTTTTCAGCGCCACAATGTCCCTACATTCCAACCTCACTTACGTTTTATTTTTAAACTTTTATTAACCTTTTAACCTTATTTTAGACACAATCAAATTAAAGGAAGCATATTAAATTTCCCAATCCTGTAGAAAATTGAATTATCAATGGGATAAAATTATGTACTTGGGGCTGAGGGTACTATCTAGCGAGTAATATTCAACCGAATATCAAAATCGGAGAATATGATTTCTGTGGTTATTAAATCTTAAAGAATGGTATTTTTAAAAAGTAAAGATGAAGGATGCTGTGGATCTAAGAGAAGAATTATTATTATTATTATTATTATTATGAGTATTATTTTCCGCGGTTTAATTCAAATTGTTATTCTGTTTGAATAAAGAGGGCTTAAGTTGGCTAACTTCGTTGTTTCATTGGTATATTTACGATATATTTTGAAAAAGAGACGGTATATTTCTGCGGGTCACACCGTATGTCTTATTGTGGTCACACTGCATTTCACAAACGCCGCGGAAAATATACGAAAAAAGGCCAAGCTAGCAATTTGCAACTCACTCAGCTCTAAAAAACGTACAAAATGTCGGGCACATCTCAAAAGTATCGGAATTTTGTGGCAGAGCCCATGGGCAATAAATCTGTCACAGAATTGGCAGGAATTGGAGAGACGCTGGGCGGACGCTTAGCTGAGGCTGGCTTTGACAAGGTGCGTATATGCTTATGTTGCGTGCGTGAGCGCGTGTGTAACAAAGACGTATTGCTAATATACCCATATATACATTCATTGCAGGCGTACACCGTGCTTGGGCAATACTTGGTCTTGAAGAAGGATGAGGAGCTCTTCAAGGACTGGATGAAGGATGTGTGCCATGCTAGCTCCAAGCAGGCCTCAGACTGCTACAACTGTCTCAACGATTGGTGCGAGGAGTTCCTGTAATGTATGTGAATTAGGCTAAAATGTGGAATTCAAAGGCAGAGCACAACGAGGTTCATCTTAAAATTCAACGCTGGAGCTGATCTGCAGATTGCTCTCAATCCTTCATTAAAATCAATGCCAAATTTTTTAATTCCACAATAAATCTACGTTTAGGCATTTAATACTAATTTGGAAGCTCTTAAGAGATTTGTTTAATAATGTAATGTGTAGAATATATACATTTCTTCTTGTAGCGCGTTTAAACATAGATTTCTTTGTGCCTGCGTGTGTGGGGGAGAGGAGGAAAGTTTCTTTACCACCATGTAAAACTAACCTTTCCTTCCATTATTGCGGGGAGGTCAGGCATTATGTTGTAGTGTGCGCGTGTATAAGCGGCCTGTATCTGGAATTTAAAACTATTAGATGGTCTCCGTCTCCCTATTGCGTGTTCGTATGGGTGTGCGTTTTTGTGCGGCTCGAGCCATGGTGTGTGCTGAAGGTGAAGGCTACAGCTACGGCTAGGGGCGGGTATATTTAGCATGAGGCTTACAATTAGAGTTCAGTACGAGAGTATAAGCTACGGCCGATGTATGTATGGTATATATATATAGTAATGCATGTGTGCTCATGTGAGTGTGTGCACCTATCGTCAGGTGTGCATGTGTTTGTGTTCTGAGATGTGTGTTGTCCTTAAATCTATTTGATTTCTTATTGTTTCCGCTGTCGCTGTGGCGCTGCTGTCACTGCTGTTACACTACTGTTGTCTAGTCCGGCAAATCAATGCTCACGAATGGCACCACCGGCTTCAAGATATCATTCTTGGCCCCCTTCTTGTTCTTCTTGTCGTGCCGGCTGAACTCGTGCAGCTGTTCGTTGGCGGCCGCCGTGCTGGTGGAGGAGAAGGCATCCAATGGCACGGACTGCCCAGCATTGCTATGCGTGTCGGCATGGTAGCTGATGTTACCGTACTCCTGGAGGAACGGCATGGCCGATAGCAGGAACTGGCTAAAGGATTTGCGTATACCGAACCACCACATGTTGCCGCCCTTGGCCGTGAAGCTGAGGATGATCAGGGCCAGGATGGAGACGAGCAGCGGCGAGAAAACCACAATGTAGGGGAACTTAAGCTCCCCGTCCAGCTTGTCGCATATGACCACCTGTGGGGCAAGGACAAATCAAGAGTTAACTTCCAGGATTTGCAATCATTAATCATTCTATTCGAAACTCACCTGAAAGCAGAGCAGGGGAAGAACAGTGCAAATGTTGCCCACAGCCGCATTGAGGGCCGCCTTTTTTTGCTGCAGTGAGACCTCTGGTGTGCGCATCATGATGCCGCAGAATATGATGTTGTACAGCACACTGACCAGGCTCAGGCAGATGACAATCCACATGGGCACGAACACCACATCCCAGTTCCAGTAAACGAACCGATCCAGCTTCAGTGGCAGCGAGACGAACTGCAGCGCATTGACGGCCAAAAAGAGCTCCAGCTCGAAGGAGCGATCATGCTTGACGGCCCACACACAGGCCCCCACACTGACCACCGAGCCGAAGATCAGCGGGATGAACACAAGCACCCAGAGGTGGCGATCCGAGGTCAGTTTGTCGCACGCTAAGAGCTCAAACATCAGCAGTATGAGATGCAGGGCCAAGGAGATGAGCATCGCCTTGAACTGCGTGTAGGCATCGCCTTCTAAGCGGTAGTGGGGATAGCGGCACCACACAATCGCACCAACGATGGCTCCCAGTATGGCTGTGCACTTCCATATCCACAGTGGCGTGAAGATGGCCCAATAAGGCCAATCTACCGGAAAACAGCGGGGATGGGTTAGGAATGGGCGGGCACTGGGAATGGGGCAGCTTACCAATGTAGTTATCTAGACGCAAGGCATATAGGGTCACAAAGGTAAAGAGGCTGCAGTGAACAATGAATTTGCTGCAAGAAGCAACAAAGAAAAGTCGTTAGGATTACCAAATACTCAGGGGATCTGCGGTACGTACCAGGGATTGAAGTCGCGAAAGAGCGATTCCAGATTCATCTTGGACGGCTATTTTGCCATGAGAGCTGCTTACTGTGATCTCGCGCTGTGCCCGACACTAGTTGCACATTGTCGTGTGTCCTCCTTCTCGATGCCGACGATACGATGCCTTCGCTTTGGTCTTTGTTTTTGCTGCTTGCTCTTGCAGTACTCACTGCTGCGCACAGATGCACGCACACTCACGCACGCGCTGCGATGGGGGCCAAAAATATTTCGCTGCCAGGTGCTGCTACTCTTGCTTCTGTTGCTTATGCTGCTGCTGCTGCGCTGCGCTACTATCCCGTCTTGCCTTTTCTTTTGTTATTTACACACGCCTGGCATACTTTTCGTATTGTGCAGAGCAATACGATAAAATATACGATATGTCGATAAAATATACCGTCCGACCCTCAGAAATATACCGAAACATACCGTCTCATTTAAAAAATATACCAGAAATATACTGACGAACTCAAGTTCTATTTTACATATTCCTCGTTATTGATCTTCCGTCAAATATTATTAGCTATATAGAACATTTCGCAATGCCCACATAATTTTATCCAATGAATGAATCTATTTTCTACTTGACCGGCTTATTCTTAATACTTGCTTTTATTGAATTTCTCCATAACGTTAAAATTGGCAAAATATACCATTATATAGCGGTGAACGGTCACATCGATATCGGTGTGCATCTGTCGATATGCGGCCTGTTGCTATTTTACCTTATTTTAAGCTAGATTTGGCTTACTTTAAAATCAAAATTAAACTTAAAGCTTAAAATCTAGCTTATTTCAAATTCCATTTAGCTTTTTATTTAATTTTTAGCTCTTTCTAGCTTCTTTTTTCTTCAATCTACTTATGGTGACGTGACAACTCCGTGACGCTCCTCTATAAATGAATTGATTTTGCTGAAATCAAATGACCAAATTGTAGCTGTCCAAATAACATACAAATGAAGAAAAGCTCAGCTTCAAGTTAATGTTAGCCCTTTTCCCGCCACATTTTGACCCTGAATGGACCAACACTGTTAGCATGACAGCCGACGGGGAACAGAAAGTGGAAGACGCGTTTACCATCCAGGAATCAGATTGCTGTGGTAATGGCTGTACAAACTGCATATTGGACAACAAACCTAAGCCCAGCCAGCGAGCGCTGCTAGCCGGAAAGCGAAACATTATTCTCAAGTACACCAGGTTCCGGCTGTTGCAGAAGGACAGCCACAAGGGCGATGACAAAGTGCTATTCCTACACTTAGCCGCGGATAGCGACGAAAAGGATGACTGCGTACTGGATATTCCACCTGGACACCACGTAATGCTACGCATTGGCTCCCTGCTGCGCCCCTATTCCCCCTACTGGACGGACTTTGCCAGTAAAGAGTTCAAAATTCTGGTGAAGCTGCAGCCTGATGGTCCCATGTCAAAGAACCTGGCTGCCATGCAACTCAACGACAGGCTGGAGTTTCGTGGACCCATTGGCAACTATCGGCACGATCCAGCCGTGACCAAGTGTATTTTCATTCTTGCCCAGGGCGTGGCCATCGCCCCAACGCTGCCATTGGTCGGCCAAGTGCTGGAGAACGAGGACGACATGAGTCGCATTTGGCATCTGGTATGCTCCCCCGATCTGCAGCATGTATACTTTCGTGACCAGCTCCTGGAGTTTTCCAAATACTGGAATTATCGTAGCTGCCTGTATCTGCCCCATCAGCAATGTGGCTCTGCTGAATGTCTGGGCGCCGGACACTGTATCCAGGAGTGCGTCGAGCTGCGCAGGAGCCTCCGATACAAGGAGAGGGTGTGCCTGCACCGACTGGATGCTTCCGAGCTGGAGAGCCATGCCAATCCCGCCATCCCAGGACTGCGAGTCCTTATCATAGCCGGCGATTCAGGCTTCCAGCGGGCCATGGGCGAAGCGGCTGCCAGGGCCCTTGCCGTGGCACAGGAGAATGTTTATTTGTTGTAAACACCAAAGATTAAGGATAACGAAATGCATGGTTATACGAGGATTAAACGGCTTTACAATTGGGTCTTCGGCCAAGCGGCCAGCGCGTCGATCAGCGTGCCATCAGTGGTTTTATCCTTCGACTGTGGCGGCACTTGTGGCACCTGCGGCATCATGTTGGCGTACTTGGCCAGATATGGCGTGAGCAGTTCCATTGGCAGAGGGAACACAATCGTGGAGTTCTTCTCGGCAGAGATGCTGCTCAGCGTTTGCAGATAGCGCAGCTGCAAGAGAAGGAGAATCAGAACATAAGCCAACATATCCGCGCATATGCGGGACTTACCTGTAGGGCTGACGGGCTGGAGGAGATGACATCGGATGCTTCCTTGAGAGCCTGAGCCGACTTCTTCTCACCCTCAGCGGCAATCACCTTGGCGCGGGCATCGCGGGCCGCCTCCGCCTCGGCGGCCATGGCACGCTGCATGGACACGGGCAGAGAGACGTCCTTGCTGCGTGGGACAAGAGGATTCGAATGAAAAAGAGTACTTAGAAATAATGACAGTACTTACATCTCCACACGCTCCACCATAACGCCCCATGGCTCGGTGGCCTCGTCCAGTGTGGACTGCATGGTGTGGGCGAGGATTTCACGCTCAGTGAGCAGCTCGGAGAGATTTCGAGTGCCCACGATGTTTCGCAGTGTGGTGGCGGCCAGCAGGCGAGTGGAGGTGCTATAGTCCTCGACTTGGATTACCGCATAGAGGGGATCGCTGATGCGATAGTAGACGACCGCATCCACCGTGACCGTCACCGAGTCCTTTGTCAGCATCTCCTGCTGGGGCACATTGAAGGTCACGGTTCTCAGGTCCACCCTGCGGTACTCGTCGATGCACGGCAGGATGAAGAACATGCCCGGACCCCGGGCGCCGCCACTGAGGCGACCCAGGCGAAAGATAATGGCGCGCTGGTACTCCGCCACAACCTTGAAACAGATGAATATCGAAATGGGGGACGTGATAATGAAGACAAGAACCGAGAGAATCGTCACCACCCATTCCATGCAGCCCCTCGGTTCATTCTCCGCTGCAATGGGAACAGAACAGAACAGAGCAGAACAGAATGAGAGATTACCCAGCAGCCACGACCAAGAGCTACTATCATGATGACTAATCGTTGATGGATGTATGTGGGGTATGGGTCTCTATGTGGATGTGTTTTGCCCAGATAAGGCACACGCCCCTAATCGTATTTCCTTGGCACTTCAGTTTCGCAATCTCTCCTATACACTCGAAACAAATTGCAATCTTGGCTTCTCTAGTAACTGCAGCCGAAAGGAATGTAAGCTGCAAAGCATTGATATTAAGTGAACCCGGAAAGACCACTTTATAGGGGGGATCGGCAACCCTGGATGGGAAGGATTGTAAAACCTGATCTACAGATGGAGAAAGAAGTTCCATTCCTCCATACCTTCCCAAAGAAGGCCACTCGGGACTTTGTAGCTGTGGTAAGGGATAACTCAGAGATCTTACAATTGACGTCTTCTATTCCTTTTGGGCGCTTCCTTTCACCACCAGATGGACGGATCTTCCATGCCACAGCGGTCTTTCTTCCAATGTGTTGTATTCCTAGATATTCTTAGCTGATTCTTCTGTTTCTTAGCATACCCGGAAAGCGCACTTGATAGGGGTTCTGCAACTATAAATCTGAAGACCTTATCCTGTTTTTAAAATTTGTTAAAGACAAAGCTCCGACACAGAAACGATGTCAACAAATATAGAGAAGCAAAAAGGAAGGGGGGAACGGAAGTCCCTTGAAAGTATGATTTTTTGATAAGATATATATGTATCTTATTATAGTGTCAGAACCCCTATCTGCATATCTGCTATCCAATTTGGGTGTTGTTTTTTTTACCGAATAGTATATAAAATGCTTTGTTGATAAACATTTTCCCGACTGTTGATTAACAAATGATTAAATGCCCATTCCTATCCTTCAGAGTGACTGCAAACATCAGCCACAACAACCACTCCCAATCTCTTGTTTATAAGTATTTTTGAACGCAATCTAATCTAAACTTCGATTCCAGAGAAATGGGATTGAATATGGCATTTTCGGTTTTTGATCGATGAAAGAGTTTATGGAATGGAATGGATTGATCAGTAGAGCGCTGCTTCTTACATGTCTTGAAGCCGCGATACTGTTGCGTCACAGCGGAACGCTTTCGCGGTGGCGAGTGGTCGTTCAGGACCACCTGCGGTGGTGCTGCAGGACCCATGTTGATCATGTAGGCGGTAGAGCTGCTCGGTCCCGAGTTGCGCATATCCTCGTAGTTGGCATACACGGGGGAGTCGGCATCCTGATGTTGCTGCTGCTGCTGGTGCTGCTGCTGGTGCTCCATGGCCCTGTGTCTCTGATCTGTGATCCACCCCGGTCAGCGAGCCAATCGAAACTGTCGCCAACAAAATAAAATCGAACCCCATTCGGGGCATTCCATTGATAAGGGCCTCGGTCGAGACCCGGTTACACTCGGCCCACACCACCAGATACTCGTATCTCTTAACTCCCGCTCTGCGCTGCGATTGAAGAGAGGCGTGCCCCAAAGCTCGGTGGGGCAGCACCCAGGGGAACACCAGAACACCATTTAACCGGCTGTGTGAATCGCATGCCATTCTCGGATGAATCATCGATGAAAATAAACCCAGTAGCCGCCCGGAAATTGTCGAGCATGGCTTTAAAATCAAATGCGTTGCGAATGATCTTATATTCGGAGCTATCCTCCAACATACGTGTTCCTCTTCCTTGAGTGGCTTTTAAGAGAGTTGAGGAGTCCTCAGATTTCCCTTTGAATGTATGTATTATGGATATTCTTGAATTTAGATGAGCGATCGAGCGATATTCTAAATCACGACATTGCTTCGACAACCCGCTCAAAATGTGAAAAGGAAATGCTCGAGAATGCAAAACTAAAATATACCTAAAATATGTACATACATACATATATCGTGATATCAGAGTTCGAAGACACCGGTGTCGATCCCGTCCTCAGTGCCTCCGACAGTGAAAGAAAGCTCCCAAAAGGAGAAGAAGATAAGACTCTCATAAAACCTCCGCTTTGTTCAGAAAAAGTCCACTCTCATGACGATATAAGATCGGTATTTGTTTCGCCCTTTATTCTACATATAAATACAGAAAAGTGTTGATTATTTGTACAAAAAGCGCCTTGGCTTGTATCTAATATTATTCATATTTTATACACAAAAACGAGGGGGAACGTTGTGAGTTGCTGCGGACACCGCAACTCTACGGTTATACCCGATACTAAGTCAGTATGGCTCTCCTCCGGCAGACGCCGCTAATATTAAGCGACACGACAAAGAGTGCGTGCGAGAGAGACAGAAAATCAGTCTGAGCGTGACGTCGGGCGCTGCGTAGCCACTGCAAATTGATTTGTTCCTTTTGGCTATAAAAATGATCTGATCTGATCCAGATTCAGCAATCTAATAGATATGGTCATTATCTATGATTCTGCGTTTTTAGTTTTCTCAAATCTGCAATATTGTGGATGCAACAGATTTTCGTCCTTTGTGGGGGCGGATGGGGGTGGGGCGAAATTCTGAGATATACGTTTTATAGTGACATCTTAAAGGAGTGTGTGTACCAAATTTGGTTACTCTAGCCTTAATAGTCTCTGAGATTTGTGGTTGCCTCAGATTTTCGTCCTTTGCGGGGGCGGAAGGGGGTGTGGCGAAATTTGGACAGGAAACGGTCAAGGTCCGATATCACAGGAGTGTGGATACCAAATTTGGTTGCTCTGGCTTTTATAGGTTCTGAGATCCTTGAACTCATATTTTACAATTGGCAAAACCGACCATGAAACCTGTGTGTTAGAGTGAGACAGAGCGAGAAAGAGTGAAATTGTTTTCGTGATTCTGGCTGTAATAATTATACGATCTGGTTCAGATTTTGCACTCTAGAAGATATAGTCATCTTCTACGATTCTGCGTTTTTAGTTTTCTCGTATCGTCGAAATTGTGGATGCCACAGATTTTCGCCCTTTGTGGGGGCGGAAGTGGGCGGGGCAAAGTTTTGAAATATTTTTGGAGCAGTGACATATCACAGAAGTCTGGATCCAAAACATCGTTGCTCTAGCTCTTATAGTCTTTGAGCATTAGGCGCTGAAGGGGACGGACAGACGGACAGACGGACAGACGGACAGACGGACAGACGGACAGACGGACGGACGGACAGACGGACAGACAGACATGGCTCAATCGACTCGGCTATTGATGCTGATCAAGAATATATATACTTTATGGGGTCGGAAACGATTCCTTCTGGACGTTACACACATCCACTTTTACCACAAATCTAATATACCCCAATACTCATTTTGAGTATCGGGTATAAAAAAACAACAGATGGACTAAGAACACTTCAAAGAACAATAACCTCCTCGGATTTCCCGCCATCTCTCTACGCCAGTGATCCTACACTTTTATCGGATGCTACAGCAAATAGCCCACGATGTCATCGTCATCGTTGCGATCTGTGAGCGGCTGCCGCTGGCGCTGCTGTCTTTTGAGCTCGCAGCGATGCAGTGCCTCCAGATAGGGCTGCAGCACCGACATTGAGCGTCACTGATGGTGCTGGTGCTGGTGGCGATGCAGGGGCGTGGCCGGTGCCGGCGGGTGGGGATGCATATTGTGCTGCTGCTGTTGCTGGTGGCTGCCATGCGAGTGGGAGTTGAGAAACGGCGTGAGCAGCTCCATGGGCAGCGGGAAGATAATGGTCGAGTTCTTCTCCGTTGAGATGCTGCTGAGGGTCTGCAAGTAGCGCAGCTGCAGAAACAAGAATGATCAGCACTCGAAGGACGATGGAACTGCTAAAAGACTCACCTGCAGGGCCGACGGACTGGCCGAGATGATCTCGGAGGCCTCGCGGAGGGCACGCGACGACTTCATCTCGCCTTCGGCGGCAATCACCTTGGCCCGGGCCTCCCTAGCCGCCTCCGCCTCGGCGGCCATGGCACGCTGTAGTGCCGTGGGCAGGGAGACGTCCTTGCTGGAGATAGAGGTAAGGGATTAAGGCTATACTTTCTGCTCGATGTGGACACACTTACATTTCCACACGCTCCACCTTCACGCCCCAAGGATCGGTGGCCTCGTCCAGGGACATCTGCATGGTGTCGGAGATGGTCTTGCGCTCAGTGAGCAGCTCGGAGAGATTACGGGTGCCGAGAACATTGCGCAATGTGGTGGCTGCCAAGAGGCTGGTCGAGTGGCTGTAGTTGTACACCTGGATGACGGCCTTCAGCGGATCACTGATGCGATAGTAGACCACGGCATCCACAGTAACCGTCACCGAGTCCTTGGAGAGCACCTCCTGCGGCGGCACATCGAACGAGACGGTGCGCAGATCCACCGGATAGTAGTCGTCGACACAGGGCAGGACAAAGAAGACACCCGGACCACGGGCCCCACCGCTGCGGAGGCGACCCATGCGAAAGATCACAGCGCGCTCGTACTCGGACACCACCTTGAAGCAGATGAACACGGAGATGGGGAAGGTCAGGATCATAATCAGCACGGAAATAGCCGTCGCTAGTATCTCCACGCAGCCCATGTCATCATTTTCAGCTGCAAAAGATACAGAGAGAGATTTTGGATAAGATTCTTTGGAGATTTCAATATGCGGTGCTCTTAAGTCTAGTTTTTACTATTGAAGGGGATAGCCTGGATAGAGGGAAGAGAAGGGGCGTGATCTAAGAAGGGGCGTGATCACATTATGATATTTCAATTACCCTACACACCATCATACAATACATATTCCATGGCATGGGTCTGTGTTTTGAAGGCAATTAATGTGTACAAATTGCTTTTGATCTAGTAAAAAAAATCCCATAAATTCCATAAATATCCAGCGAACAGCAGAGCAGGAGCCGAGCATTTCTTATGCTCGACTAACTACATAAGTAGAACATTTGCTTTATTGCCAAATACGAGTACGAGTACGGGTACGAGTATATACTATACAGGCGAGTTTTCGAGTGCTACATACATCTAATATATGTATGGTACACAAAACACGTTCATGAATATGATATCCAAAATGGTTTTATTTTTGTTGTTTTTGTGTTGTGTTGTGTTGTGTTTCTTCACCTATCGAGCCGAGTAATACACGTACTCGAGAGAACTATTTATGCCCAATGGGCAAGGAATGTTTACGCCCAAAGGCCCCGGCGGGTGTTGAGTATTTCTTTCCTTTTGTTTAGATTATATGTTTCGACAGTACGATTTATATCACGGATATACGGATACACGGATACACGGATCGGTGTTCATATGCCTCAATCGTGGCCTGGGGGTGGGAGGGTGGTGGGTTGGGGGATATTTTTTATTTATTTTCATATGTCGGCGCAGAGTTTATATTGCATACTTCATTGGTGGTCCGATCGGTACAGTTCAATGCTCAGATACAGACACACATACAGATACAATGTACTGGTTCTGAAATGATTCGGATTCATTTAATAAGAAATCGTCTCACCTCGTGCCTTGATTATGATTTTCAATCGCATTAATTTCCCATTTTCTTGAATTATGGATTTTTGCCGGTGGGGGGGGGGGGGGGGGAATGGGGGGAGGGTATAGTCTACAGATCTGTGAGGTCATGTGTGCGCGCTATTTGTATCTGGCAGTCAATGTGCGTATATTTTTATGAGCTAAACAAAATGCTGCAAGCGAATCTGTGCCTGGAAATCCGGTCCACAAATCGAAGGAACTATCCAATAAAATATAATGGAAATTTATAATTATAGAGTGATAAGATATGGAATTCTTTCAATCTCTTGATGATCCTTGAGTCTCTTCGATTATACATTCTCTATGGCAGCCATTCCCATGGTAAATAATGGTATAATTCCTTTAGAATTTGTTCGAGATCCAATATGTGAGCAAAATGGGACTTTTTATAAAAGAATCTGGCATTTTTATGGGTACAACCTTTGGGTTCCTTTTCAACTAAATATTTCTTCGAAAGAGCTGCCTAAAAACATATCCATCTCTTATCTGTCGCGTTTCCATCAAATTTCAACTCCTTTCTTCCCATATCTTACACGTTTTGAGTCCCTGATAGGGCAACGATGCGGAAGGTGGTATATGCACCGTATGCTGATGCTGCGGCTGCGGTGTCAGCGGAAAGGTCTCCGTCGATGAGGAGGCCTGCACTTGGCCCGATCCCGGCGAGCCGACATGAAGACGCGAGCGATGTTGATGCGGCGAGGCAGGATGCATTTCTGGACACCGACAAATAATCGAACGACCAGCGAAATAGAGCAGGAACCACAAGAACTTGGAAATGAAACGGAAACTGATCGATGAGAACTGCACGCGTCCAGCGCACGTTTTCAAGTGAATGCGGAGGCGGCACAAATCCACCAAACAAACAAAACACAAAACCTCCTACAATACAAAAGCTCAACGTATCGGCGATAGAACGACTAGAAAGATACCCCCGATATGGGTATACTTATATGTATGTATGTATATTTGCGCTATAATTAGGGATATTTTCCCTCAGATGGAGAGGATTATTAAAAAATACCTTCATTATTATGTTCTTTCTTAATAGATCTGATAATATTGCCCCTGGAAAATAGTTTTTAATATTTCATAATTAATTATTAATATTAAAACAAATAATACAAATATTTAACTAAAATGAATTTAAATTGAAAATTAGATTATTAACATATGTACATATAAATATTGTTACATATAATCAATGAATGTATGTATGAATTTATACCAAAGAAAAGGGGGGTATACCCCTAGAATTTAAAAGATAATTGGTATCAAAAACCATCCTAAACAGACATACAAGCAGCAGCAGTAGATCGTAGAACCGACAGCAGTTGCTCGACTTATTTCACACATTCACATAATATGTATACCCGCCGACCGATTCCCGATTTCCGATGCCCGATCCGACGGGATGGTTCGTTCTTTTTGTTTAAATTATTCGAAACAGGGCACTAGAGATGGAGATAATTTATACACCACTTCAATCACGGCATTCACAGAAGCTAAAGCTAAATGCCTTTTGTTCTGAAATGGATATACATAGAACACCACATAGATAAGTATGTATTTATGTATGTATATCCAGAGGTATGTATAGCAGAGGTATGGTGGTGGCAGGCTCTGAGCTATGGAGACGCCCTGTCTTTCACATTTGTCTAAATCATCAACAGGGGCACAGGTCAGCCCAAGTGATACAACAAAATACTTTCCACACACACAAAACTCTCCGTGTAATGCTCTCTAAGGTGGAACACAAATCACCATGGGGATCAGTTTCTGGGGGACTCCTCCTTTACAATATCTAGACACAAATGAGTTATGGTTACAACGAATGCTCAGCTATACGTTTTGTATTCTTTAAATGAAAAGAAAATACGTATAATATGGTTATGTTAAGACAATGTGCTTGTATTTACTATTCCATCATGTTCCATTTATCTTTTACTGATCATAAGATTAATTCCTTCATGTTATGCTCTTTACGTATTCTACTCATCCTGGGACCAAAGGATCGGGGTATTTATACAGTAGCTATGCTATAGTTTCGATAGAAGTGTGTGTTTTTATAACAAAAACAGACGATTACTGGAATTACCGGTTAAATATTCATTAAATCTATGATATATCCATGGATTATGGCCCTTTGATTTGATATACTGCAATATACTCGTACTTTATTGTAATTGTTACATTAAATAACAATAAAAAGTGTACATAATTATGTTATATATAAATATGCAAAAGATTTACTTCTTTGAGGCTAAGTTGCATCTGCGGATGGTTTCGGGCTGCAATGAGAGGCGTAAAGTAAATGCAAGACCATCCTGTATAGCACACTATAAGATATTTTTTGGGGGTTAAAGGTGAGTCTCTGCGTTGTGATTGGGGGAATATCAGTGTATAGGTAGTATTGTATATAGGTATGTATATAGCTGATTCGTAAGGCACATTACGGTCTATATAGATCTACGAATGAGTGATTGCTAATTGCGCTTGATGATGGTTGATGGGGGAGGTTGATACAATTTGGTCGCAGCTATACTATTCATAGATTGATTGGTTGATTGCTGTATACAAGTAGTTATATAAAGGTATATAATATAATATAAAGGTATATATATATATATGTATGTGTGTGTGTTGGTTATCATATGCTGATTTGTAACAAATGCTTCATTCTTCGCATAAAATCCAAATGCCTCTTACAATTATAATGCTTATATATATCTAATTTTGCATTCAAAATCAGTTTGCTTACAAAAATCCAATTTTGGCCGCTACGAAATTTGTCCAACTTTCAATTTTTTAGCCACTCTTAGCCACAATTTATGATCTACCAATTTTTCGTTCCTTCGTTCTGCGTTTTTTTTTAATTGACTGAGCAATATCCTATTTATTTTTATACCCGGTACTCTAAGACTTTAGGTATATATTTTTTTGTGATTGCGTTTGTGTGCATCATCTCACTCTCTGGTGGAGATCTTCTCTCTCTTGCCTCCTGCATTGCATGCAAACATCGAAACATTCTGAGAACTTAAACAACTAATAATCTTAGCAATCCCATCGATTGGTTAACAAATTCTTTGCTGTATGTAAGAGGAGTATGTAGTGGTAGTGGTGGAGTAGGTGGAGCACGCTGACCACTGGCCACTCTTGCCCGATGGCGCCTGGCGCCTTCGTCAGTCGTTATACATGCCATCAACCAGGAAATCCATGCGCCTGTAGTGCCTCGTGCTCCACAGCTCGCGGAAGCGGCGATACATAATTGTAACCACACCAATGGCCAGCGGCACCGTCAGCAGCACCGTCACAATGGGCACTATGTAATCGTTGCCTTCGCGATCCGCCAGGTTTCCAGTTAACTCTTGGACCATCGGTGCCACCGGTTCGGACAACGTGGATGCCGGCACGGGCAGGGGCTCCGAAGAGGCAGCTAAGGAAGGAGCCGCCGGCGACTTTACCTTACCCTCTTGTTCCTTCTCCCATTCGCTATGCGTATCCATGCTGTAAACAACGGGTGGCTTTGTGGGACGCGGCGTTGTCGTCGTCGTGGTGGTTGTAGTGGTCGTCGTTGTGGTAGTCGATGGAGTAGTGGAGGTGCTGCTAGAGCTCCTGCTGCTGCTAGTCGTGCTGGTCGTAGAGTTGTTGGCATTTATCACATCATTTATGGAGATGCCGTCAGCCACAATGGTGCCAGTGGATGGCTTTACTGTTGCTGCCGCCGCCGCTGCTGCTGGCTTTGTGACTGTTGCATTGTTGGCTGCAGAAGCTACGCTTGTAGGTGCCGCCGTCGCAGTGGTGGGCTTCAGCTGCACCGGGTCCGTCCTCTTCCTGTTCTTGGCTGTGTTGTCCGGCGGAATGGTGCTCGTCTTATTCATATCCTTTTCGTGCTCTTTGGCCAGTTCCGTGGAGTTGGTTGACTTGACCTGTGTCTTCTCAATGATGTGCACTTGACCAGGGACCGCAGTGTGTTCTGTGGCATTCACCACATTCACCAGCGGCGCTGCCGTGGAACTGTTGCTCTGAGATGGCTGCGGATTGGCAGCAACGCTGGCCATAGCGGCATTCTGCTCTCCAGAAGCGAGCAGCAGCAGGCTTGAGCCGCACAGCAGCCAAAGCAGCGGAAGCACGTTCATTTTCTGGCCAGGACCCTTGTGGAATTCCAAAAATTTTGTCCAAAAACCAACGCAATCGTTGCTAAAATTTCTCCAGTGCGACCATATATCGTCGGACCCTCAGAAAAGTACCGGAATATACCGTCTCAATTAAAAAATATACCGTTAATATACTGACGACACATACATATTCCTCGTTTTTGATATTCCGTGGAATATTACTAGCTATATAGCACATTTAGCCATGCCCACATAATTGTATACGATTATTGAATCAATTTTCTACTTGACTGGTCTATTCTAAATACTTGCTTTTATTGCATTTCTAAAACCAAAACTTTTAAAGAACAAACGTTGTATTTCTTCAACAAATTCTCTAGTTTAGTCTTGTGCCGCGCATTTCAATCATGGAACGGCGTTGCCAAATACTCGACAGTTGGCAACGCTGGCAGTGCTGACGTTGCCACTTTCGTGCGTGTCAGACAGCTGCTGTGTGTGTTGGTTGTGTGTGTGTGCGTGCGTGGGGACTGCCGCATTAATTTTTTTGATTTCGATTTGGACTCCGATTTAGCCCGTAGCCCCGCAAAACGTACAAAATGAAACTGCCAATGGACACACTGGTACTGCTGCTGGGCGGGTGCCTGCTGCTGATGTGCGGCACGGCCCGGGCCTGGCACTCGGAGGAGCTGGAGATCTTCGATTTGGTGGAGGAGATCAACAAGAACTTCTACGAGTTCATGGGCATCAATCAGACTGCCACCAACAACGAGATCAAGCGCGCCTTCCGCACCCTCTCGATTGTTCTGCATCCAGACAAGAATCCGTCCGAGGACGCGAACATCCAGTTCCGGAACCTCGTCTCCATCTACGAGGTGCTGAAGGACTCGTCCAAGCGGGAGAAGTACGACAAGGTGCTCAAGGAGGGCATGCCCAATTGGAAATCGGCACTGTACTATTACCGCCGCATGCGCAAGATCGGCTTGTACGAAGGCGCCTTCATCCTGTTCCTGATCATCACCGTTGGCCAGTATCTGTTCGCGTGGGCCGCCTACCTCGAAAAGAAGTACACCGCCGAGCAGGTGTTCGGCACCAAGCTGAAGAAGCTCCAGAAGAAGAATAAAAATATCGACATGGATGTGATCCTCAGCGAGATCCCCATGCCGTCGCTGCTCAACACGCTGCCCATCCAGATACCAGTGGCCATCTGGAATCTACCGAAGACCATCAAGAATGGCTTCAGCAAGGCCAACGAGCTCAAGGAGCTGGCCCTGGAGAAGCGCAGACAGTAAGTAGAAAAGAAAAAAGCTCTTCCACTATAAACTAGGAACTACGGCTAATAAATGTTATTTTTTCCGTTCTGCACAGAGAGCTCGAGGCCGCTCGCCGCCAGGAGGAGCTGGAGCGCGAGGCCGAAGAGCAGGCCCGCCTGCGCAAGGAGCAAAAGGAGAACCTGCGCAAGCGCAAGCAGAACACCAAGGCGCCGGAGAAGACCGAGGAGGAGTTGCGCGGCTATTCCCGGATCAATGCCCGACAGCTGAACGAAGAGGATGGCATGCGTCCCGCTGCCCAGAAGGTGAACCACAACTACCTAGCAACCATAGATCAGCGTTTGTTTTACTCATCGCCCAAGGGCGCCCAACTCTTCCAGAGCACTGTGAGCGGCGGCTTCTGGACCGACGAGGATCTCACCGAGCTGATACGCCTCGTGAAGAAGCACCCGGGTGGTGCGGGCAGTCGCTGGAACACCATTGCCGAGTCCATGAACCGCTCGGTCCAGGAGGTCACCTTCATGGCGGCCAAGATGAAGGAGAACGGCTACCGCATACCCGGCCAGACGGAGAGCGTGGCCGAGAACCTCGTTCAGGAGTCACAGGAGGCGGTCCGGAAGGAGAAGGTGAAGAAGTCCGCATCCGTGACTGCTACTGCCGCCCCAGGCACTGTCACTAGCAGCAGCGAGAAAAGCATGCTGATACCTGAGACCAACTGGACGCAGGAGCAGCAGCGCGCTCTGGAGGCGGCCATCGTGAAGAACAGGAAGGCGGCCAGCGGCGATCGCTGGCAGAAGATCGCCAACAGTGTGCCGGAGAAGACCAAGGAAGAGTGTCTGGTGCGGTACAAGTATTTGTGCGAGCTGGTCAAGACCCAGAAGCAGGCCGAGGAGGCGGAAGCCGTGGCCAATGCAGAACTGGACAATCCGCCCAACGAGGAGGGATTGCCCGAGGAGCTGCTTGCCGAAGAGGTGGAGGCCCCGGCTGCAGCGACAGCGGTGTCCAAGAAGCTCAGCAAACGCGAGCTGCGGCGTCAAAAGCAGAACTACTCCACCAGCGATGATTCCGACGCGGATGCATATCAGTACGAGATAAGCTAGTCGCCATAAATTCTCTGGGTACCCCATCCTCCTCGCGTGGCTCAAAAAAACTTAGGTGTAATATGGATACGTTTTATAAAATATAATTTGCATTAAAGAAAGACTCTGTGGCTATGGATCCAATGACAGGGCTTCCAGTAGCTAGCCAGGATCACACATATAGATATCCAATGTCCTCCATTTCGAAACGCTTCTCCCTTATGTTTTGTACATATCGTGTAATCAATCAAATCAAGAATTCCTTTTGCCAAGTAAAAACCTAAATGTGGATGCAAGTGAGAAGATACATGCATACATATATCACGCGTCTTTTCCATGGGCCCTCGACACGATGATCGTATCAATAAGATAGCAAATTGAAGAGATCTTTGGACACACCAGCCGATAGTCAGAGCTAATCTATTGGATGCGCAATACCCTCTACATACCCGATACTTATAGATTATTTTGTGTATCGGGTATATAAGTAGAGCCGCGGACTCGCCTTGCTGCGACTCAGGAAGCTACCGGTCGTTATGGTTCGCTTTGGGATCGAATTTTAATAATAAATGAAAGCGCCTACCATACTAAAGATGAATAATGATAAAAGAGACAAAGACTCGGATTCAATCCTGCTTATCTGAATCATTGATGGCCAGAATGGACTCCTTGCTGATCTCCAGAAATGAGGCCTGCGACATCTCCGTGTCGTCCTCCTCATCCTCGATCTCCATCTCGAAAATGGTCATTTTGCGCTTGCGATCGGACAGCACTGTGGCCACCTTGCGGCTGCCGGAGACGGCCAGCATTTCGCACACCCCATCCAAACCCTTGAAGGCAGCCGCCTCGGGTATGTCGTGGATACTATGTGTCACAGTGGCATCCGGCAGATTCATTAGCGGGGCCAGATGATGTTGGGTGCTTTGATTCCGCGCCGCACTGAGGGAGAACTGAATGAAGTAGCTGTGGGGACGCACACCGGGCGTCGAGGAGGTGCTCTGGGCCAGCATGGAGAGGCTCGACTCATTGTAGAACTGCAGATCGACGAAGCGCAGGTTGTAGTAGTCCTCGTGCAGCTGGGGGGTGAAGGGACCGGGCAGAAGCTGGACGCGGGTGCAGCGCAGTAGGCAATCCTCGGCCCGGCTGAACTCCAGGACCATGGCCTCCTGCCAACTGATGGTTACAGCAAGCATATCACATCGGCCGGCCTCATGGACGTAATAGCTGCAGGTGACAAAGTCCTGCTCCTCCTCAGGCTCCATGGGCGGCAGCTGACAGCAGACGACGGCCGTGCTGAGCTTGAAGCTGGCGCTAATGCTCTCCGTGGGCTTGTGGAAGACGGCATCTATGGCATTGAACATCTTGTCGCGCTGCTGCACCAGCGACAGCTTCTTGTCGTGCGGCACAAACAACGGGCACTGGCCCAGGCACTCGTTCTCGGCCAGCATCTGCTCCCACAGCTGGTTTGGGTCCACAGGATAGAGCTGCGTGAGGCAGGCATTCTCCAGATACTGCCCCACTCGCTCCAGATTGAATTTGCTGCGCGTGGGCATTCCCCCACTTGGGCATTCGATGTCCTCATCATCGTCGCTGCCCTCCTCCAGATCCGGCTCCATGGCGCATAGGAGATCGGCCAGGGCAACGTTCTCCTCCTCGCTAAGTACCATCTCGTCGGGTATCTCCTGGTGCGAGAGCCGCAAGATGGTGAATATCATCCAGGCGTGGAAGAGCTTCATGTCGTTCACCAGCGAATCGATGGTGCGCTGTAGCTCGTGCACCTTCAGATAGAAGGCACCGCAGGACCGCATCGCCTCAACGGCCACCTCTGGGGAGATGAGACTCTGAAATAGGGAGACATTCAGACACTCGTTCCTGGGGGGGATCCAGTGTGGAATATCAAACCTCAAAGAAGTGCGACATGCGACCAAAGCCCGCAATTGTGTTGAGAAAATAAAACATATTGATGGCCGCTCCATTGAGCTGCTTGAAGACCAGCCCCTGAAGATTGTTCAGACTGAGATCCACCGAATTGGCTATCTTCTTGAAGCCCTTCTCTGAGAGGGTGCTGCAAGTAGCAAAAACATATGAGCACTGGATACTGTTGGTGGCAACGCAACTCACTCGAACAGAAATTCCTCCACCTCGAAGGTGGCGAACCCGAAGACATGCAGCTCCAGGAAGTGTGTGGATATCATCCCGTACGCCTGCGAATTGGCATATTTTGTCAGTTTATTGTCCATCTCCAGCTGGACCGTCTCCCAGGCCTCCGTCAGGCATTGCTGTGTGTCATTGATGTAGCTTTAAATTGCATTATTATTAGGAAAGACTCCTAAACAAAGGCTGGGAAGCACCTACTTTTTTGTCTCCAGTATGTGGGCACAGTGCGTGGCCAGCTCCAGCATTGGGGCCATGCAATCCTGCAGCACCTGGTTGTGAAAGTGCAGCATCTTCAGCTGCAAGCCATCGCGCAGCAGGGCGTAGATGGCATTGAAGTCACCGTTCAGACGCACATCGTACACATCGAACTGCTCCGGATGGAGCACGTGCTGGGTTAGATCGATGCTGCCCGCCTGAAGGGCGCCCAGCAGCAGCAGATGCACTTTCCCGCTGCGCATGATCACCACCAGGAAGCAGGGCGAGCCCTTGGGGAAGGATTTCTGGTCCAGAGACTTCAGGCACGGATCGATGTTGGTCAGCGGCTGGAGCTTGGGCAGGAACCGCTTGTGCTTGTCCTTGGCGTTGCAGGTGTAGCTGCCGAGCGTCTCCTGGCAATTGATGGCCTTGCTGAAGTACACCTTCTTGATGTCGTCGTCATAGATCAGTCCAGAGATGATGGTCTCACTCTCGGCATCCAGCAGAGCCACCTTTCCATTGCTGTAGCCCACGGCCAGCAGGGTTTCGTCCATTTGCCAGCTGAGGGACCGCACTCGCACATCTTCGCCGGGCGTGGGAAAGGTGACAATCTTTTGCCAGTTTAGCCGCTGGATGACCACCTCGCCTGGTGGAATGGAAATGTGTGTGTTAGTCCATGCAGTAGACAATGCGTGGAGCACCAAGCTCCGACTCACCTTTTTCCGTGCCGTAGGCAATAAGATCCATTTTATTGTTCCACTCCATGCGCTCCACAATGCATGTCATGTTGCGAGCACCGAGCAGCTTCATGGAGCTTGTCTGGGCCATTTTTGCAGCTGTTTAATCCAAACCCAATAGAGAACATCTACAATATTGCATCAATTGCAAATTTTTGTATATTTATTTATACTTTGCCGGCGTGTCTATCGGTATATCGAACTTCATATCGGACTTTGACAAGGTATATTTAATAAATCGTACGGTACCGAATGTACTTTGTGAAAGGTGCAAGAATGGTGTTGCAACTAGGGAGGGGATAAACGTTAGCAACATTGAGAGAATGAGTATCTTATTCGACTGCAGAACATTTTGTTATTTTAGGTAATTGTGGGCATTAATAGCAAATTTTTGACATATATTTATACTCGGTCGGCGTGTCTGACGGTCAATAATCGCCGCCGTGCCTATCGAGATGGCATATCGGCCTTGGCCGATGTGTCTTGCGAATATTAAACAAAATTAGGTGCAATGGAGGGGGGAGTAAAATACAAGAACAACTTTAATTGTATTTTATTCGACTACAGAAAAGTCTATTCTTATATATAATTGTGGCCCGGATGTTGCGGGTCCCCAAATAATGAACGAAGTAAATATGTATATTACATACTCCAATTGGGTCTCACCGAATGTGAGATTGGTTAAAGTATATGTAGCTATGTATTTAAAAAAAAAAACATAGTCAAATCAAGATCCACCTTGGATCCTTCCTTAATTGGTACATTAATTTCTATGTATTATTTCGAATATGCTTAGTCGTCGGTTTCTCCGATTCCAAGCTCGCTGTCTCCCTCATCCGGTTTCTGGTTCTCGTCGTTATTGGTGCTGGCGGCTGGACTGGCCTCGGCTTCGACTTCGGCCTCTTGCTCTTGCTCCGGCTCAGCCTCGGCCTCGGCCTCTGGCTCCGGCTCCGGCTCAGCCTCAGCTTCAGCCTCGTCATCCTCTTCCTCGTCTGGTCCGCCAGCAGTGCTGCCACTTGGGGTCTCGACGCTGCCGGGGTTAGTGCCGGTTCCAGAGCCGCTGCAGCCCATGCCGTCGCCATCACCGCCACCGCCACTAGTACCATTGCCATTGCCGGTGTGCCAGGTGAGGCGCTCCTCGTAGAAGGCAATAACAACCTGCGGACAGCGTTCGTTGGCAACTTTGGCAGACACCAAATCGGCATGATCGCTGCCCCTCCATTTCATCAGGAACATGAGTTGACCCAGCGAGTCGGTTGCGCCCAGTATCTTTGACGGAACCAAGCCGCGCTCAAATCCAATGAGCTTTCGGGTTTCTTCGGTCTCGTCCTCCATGAATGACTTCCGCTTGCTGCGAATGTTTTCGGGTGTAGACACTGTTGCTATCCGCTTCTTTGGCTCCTTCTTCGTTTTCAGCGACTCCTCGAAAGTGGATATTAAGTCGGGGCAATCAAGATTTTCTACAGGCTCCCAAGTGTTTTCACTGCGGGGGTATCCTTTCCACTTTAAATAGTATTCCGTGCGGCCGTTTACCAATCTTTTGTCTTCTACACGTTCTACTGAAAATTCGGCCATTTGGGTTATACGATAGGCAATTGTTGCTAGCAATTTTAGTGTAGATGCTTTTCGGCTGTCAAATTGTGCAGTTAGTTTAACGCGACGCTTGTACGGCTAGTGATGGGAGAATACATTGCAGTAAATTGCACGATACCTAACGTGAGTCGGTTTTTGATGCAGCCCTCCCGAAAAACAACAAATAAAGACAAAGAGAAAAATCATAAATAACATTAACAGAAAATGCCGCTATTTAATTCGGAACACTTATGAATTTGCGAAATAAGAGAAAATGTACATTTTAATTTTCGTTTATTCGATATATATATTCGAAACATTCATTCTTTGCAGCTATCGATGATTCCATTCAGTTCTAGTATCGATAGTCGTCGTGTTGCACGTGCGCTTCTTTTTAAAGAAATAAACAAATTTATATTATATTAGCTGATTATAAAAACTAAACGAAAATGGGCGAGTTTATAGCTGAAATGCAGGAGCGCCTGCTGCCGGAGTACGAACAGATGAAGCACTACAACGTATTCACGCCGGATCAAGTCAGGTGAGAACGCTTAGCAGCCTGTCCAAAGGCCCCTCAGTTTATCAATTTACTGATATTCCAGAGAAATCGTGAGCCGGCGCGAGCGTCTATTCCTAAAGATCACTAAAAGCCACCTGGCTGTCGGCGATTATCTAGAGTTCATTGTCTACGAGAAGCAAATGTACAAAACACTCTCGGACAAGGAGAAGATGATGCACATAAAGCTGACCGGCCTGAAGAACTCCATATCCATACGCATCATGCGCCTGTACAGGGAAGTGCTGGGGAAATTTACCCACGACAGGCGCCTATGGAGCAATTGGATCAAGTTCAGCAAGAAGTCCGGTCCCCAGGAGGTGGCTGGCATCTATGAGAAGATGCTGCTGGTAAGGATTCCATCGAGATTTAAATTGCATCGATTATAGTCGTCTTTCTCTCTTAGTATCATGGCGATGATCCGAACTTTTGGGTGGACGCCGCCCTGTGGCTCTACGAATACAATCGCCTCAATATAGATCGTGTGAAAGACATTCTTCTTCGTGGCCTGCAGCGACATCCCGACTCGGAGGCACTTAACAAATGCTTCTTCGACATTCTGCTCAAGGAGGCGGCACGGGCTGATCCCGAGAAGAATCTGGCTGAGAACACACTGTCTGAGCAGGACATCAAACTGGAGCGGGTCGAGGCCGTCTATCGAAACAGCATGGCGAACATTACGAGTTTGGATTATTTTGTGAAGCTGCTGGAGAGCTGCGAGGATCACCACGAGATGACCGTTAAGCTGCAGCGTCTCATCATCGACGACATGCAGGAAAAGTTCCCGCGCGAGCCTGGCCTGTGGGATCTGGCGGCACAGCGTGAGCTGCGTGGATACCATCTGGGGGACCCCGACGAGGAGCCCGACAACAGTGAGGAGGAGCCAGCCAGCAAGAAGTCTCGTCCTGCCACCAATGTGCGCTCCCTAAAGCGACGCATTCAACTGTGCGTGACTGTCTACAAGTCCGCCGTGGAGGTGCTGCAGACACAGGATATGTGGAGCCTCTATTTAGATGCCATGCTTGCCCTCAACAGCGACGGAAAGGCGGAACGAGCGCTCAAGCAGCAGTGCCTGGCCGATGCCCTGCAGGATGGCCACCGCTCGAAGCTAATGCACGTGCGCCACTATGCCACCCTGAGGAAGATGCTCAGCAGTGCGCCCAGTGGACGGGAGGCCGCTGTTACCATTCTAACAGAGGCCCTCAAGAACGATGCTTCGGTCGAGATGCACCAGCTGCTGCTGGCCACGCACGTGCAGAATGACAGCGAGTCGCTGATCTATGAGCTGTTCAACAAAATCCAGAAGACCATGGGCCCCGAAGCGCTGCCTCTGTGGCAGAGCGTCATCCTCTACTATCGCACGCGTCAGGATAGTCTCGGCAAGAAGCGCCTGGAGGAAATCTACAAGCTGGCCACCGCCTCCGTCTGGCCGGAGTTCGCGGAGCTGCGCTCCGACTATCTGCAGTATCTCTGGCATGCAGAGTCCGTTGATGCAGCGCGCACGGAGTACGCCAAGCTGGCGCTCCAGCCGCCCATGTCCCTACAGCTGCATCGCCAAATGGCCCATCTCGAGAGCAGTCTGGCAGTGCGCGTATGTATTCCCATTCTATTTCCAATCGCAGCTAATTGTTTGTCGCTTCTCTGCAGGACAAGGCGGCCATCAAGTCCTGGCGCATGTGCTACGAGTTCATGGCCGTTTACTTTGGCAAAACGGAGCCCAGCATCTGGGTTGAGTATCTTACCTTCGAGCGGGACCATGGCGAAACCAAGAACCTGTCTCTGCTCACGCAGCGAGCCCTCACCACCCTGGAGCCGCGGTATGTGCCCGCCTTCGAGGCGGAGCGTGCCCTGGCCTATGTGGGCGCTGCTCTTGTTGGTTAAGGCATGGATCGACTGGTTAATTTTTCCTAGCTTTGTAAGTCTATATAGTGCTTTTTTTTGTGTATAATGAGATGAACTCGACTGGGCTATTATTATATTAATATTTTCTAATATTTTGCTATCGATTGACGAAATCAAATCAGTTTTTAAATAGTTCTAGTGTAAGAGCCAGTGATCTACAACTTTAAAAGATGAAAGTGTATGATATTGCAGTAAATTTTACAATTATCAGATATCAATGATATAATATGATAGATATATTACGATTTGATATGATATGATACAGAAATGATTTATTAAAAAAATTAGTTTTTCTTTTTTGTAAAGTTTGTAAATTAAAATCTTTAAGAAAATATTACATATTGATCATGAAGATCACTTGGTATGTGATCCTCTTGGCGGTGCGTTTCGTGCTCTCGCTGTCGCTCTTAGTCGAGTAGTTTAATGTCTTCCTCAAAATTTATTTATTTTTCAAAACTAATCGAATCAAGCGATTTTCATAGGCTAGAAATTATATCTAGATAATTTAATTTCATCATGAAATGGCATCATATTTGTAACCATTTTAGTAGCTACAATGATCCCTAAAAACCAAGTTCCTGTCCAGACCGTGCAGTCTTTCCCTATAAGATATTCCTCTATCTATCTCTATCTTCCTATATCTCTATTTATATGGAAACAGTATAGGGGTTTCCTTCATTACTTTGTTTACTTCTATATCTTCTAATCTAATCTTCGAAATATCAATGATTCAATTGGTCTGTAAAATTGGTTGAGTTTATTTCAATACGACGCAGTAATCGTATGCGAGTTTTGACAAGGGTGGATACATACGCTGCCGCTCCCATTGCCAAACAGTGCATCCTTTAGATGGGAGTTAAAGTCTACTAATGGCGTGGTGGCTGGAAGGCCAACTCCCGGATACTATCTCTGCCCCACTCCCCTGTGCTCCTGCTGCTGCTGACGCGTTTCGTGGCTGTGCCATTGCGCTGCCTGCGCTAACGCTGACGCCGACGCTGTCGCTGTCGCTGCCGCTTGCCCGAGCTTTGGATGCGAGCGGCGGCAAAGCTTTCGTCACTTCGTTTGCGTACGCCGTGGAAACAACACGCACTTCTAAGATACAAACCCATTCGAACTGATCCTAAGTTCAGATACATTTGCATCTCAAATCGAATCGAATCGAATCGAATCCGATCGTCATGGAGTTCAACAATCGTCTGCTGCTGAAAATCATTGAGCTGGTGAGCAGCCCCTGTTCTGTTTGGTTTTTTCAAATTTCTTTTTGTGTGATTGTGTTGTGTATCTTCATGTGCATCTGAATCTGTATCTCTTAGTTCTTCTCTCGTTCTTCCTGTGGTGTGTGCTGTGCGTCTTACAACCTGTCTTTCGTTTACGATTTCATCCCTGGCCTTGGAAGGCCCTGCGCCAGCAACACAACCGGTTCCGTTCCCTCTCTTGTATTTTCTGGACCAAAACAAAACCCAAATCCCATGACTTCATTGTACATACTCTCCGTGCAGGGGAGGGTACTACCATTAAAGGTCTCGCCCAGAAGTTTTTCACTCTCACCTCTCTAACCGGAAAACCCAAGATATTCACATCCATCTTTTGCATTCTCCAAAAGATATTCGTTTTCCCACCAAATTTCATCCTAATCTATTGTATATTGCTATAATCTTCTGTTTCTGCGACTAATAATTCTTAGAAAGGCTCTATTTCATCATACATCTTAGACAATTATGAGTTATATTCATCATTAAACAAAACTTTGAAATATACTCATAATTGTTTTAAGCAAATATATTACAAAATGTTCTATAAGATTTCATTTTAGTAGTAATCGTTTTGTTATAATATTATTTGTATGTAACTTTCAAACTGAAGTAGCTCTGAAATTCGATGTAGCTATAAAGGATCTACTCCCGCAATTCATCTCCAAAGGGTATTCCATGCTTCGGCTTTCAAAGCCATGTCTTTCCCTTAACGAATTTGAAGTTTTTTTTCTCCTTTTTTTGGAGTTATTGCGTAGTTGTTTTGGTTAATGCGTGCTCTCGGGCTTTCGGTTTTCGGTGTTTCGGTGTGAGTGAGGAGGAGAGGTGGTTCCCTTGTCAGTCCGTAGACCGGTGATGTCATCGGCTTAGATGAATTGCTACAAAAACCTAATATAATATTCGGTCATGCCTGCCTCTGGGGGCACAAAAGAACGCAAGAGATGAAAGAGAACTTGATTTGTCTTCCGCTGGCATAAGCAGAATGGCGTTAGAATGGGCGGACTCCAATGATGATGCCGAGTTGACATCATCTCCTACATACATACATACATATGTATGTATGATGTCACCCACGCTACTCGCTCTGGCACTCATCCGATCCGATCTGTTCGGATCCGATCCGATCCATACCGTTCTGTTCTGTTCTGTTCTGTTCGGGGCAGTTCATTCTTTTATATTTATTTCCATTGTCTGGCTCTTTAACTCAATTCAAATTGTTCATTAGCCAGGTGTGTTTATTTGTGAAATTATATGGAAATTTCCCCCTGACAAATTATCGAATCATTATTTTTATTTGCAAAATTGTCAATTGGCAAATTGGCAAGAAAAAAAGTGAAATGCTTTCGTGGCTGAGCACATTTTCCCAGAGCCTTAATTAAACGATGGATTAGATGAACGTTTGCCCCATTCCATCGATTAATCATGTTGTGACATCATTTTTAGAGATTCTGCGTGCGATTAATGGGTGGTAGAGGGTTTCCATATGGAAGCTCTATAGCATCTGATTGAGAGAGAGAAGTACTGTCATTAATAGGTGTGAGCAGAGCTTCTCTTCTGTTCTATGTCTTAGAACTGTGGAAATATTATTACGAATATATTTCTTCTCACTAGAATGTTCTTTACAAGACTTTGTTTCTAGATAGATATGAGAAATTGTACAAAATATTTATATATCATATATGTGGATCATATTTACAGTTTATATTCGAAATGATTTTGTTTGCTGAAGTACGAGCATCATGCGGTTTCATTAATCATTATATTCACAGTATGACTACGAGTACGAGTATATGGTATACAGTACCTACATACATATATTTGCAATGCTGAGACATCTGCTTCGACCCCCCGACTTTGACTTGTTTGCTCTCATCTGTTATCAGGCAAGCGGATGGATGAGTCAAAGCGATGATCGGAGCGGGCAAATGTACCTACATACGAGTATCTTTTACTGGAAATAAATACTTTTGAAATACATATGCACTTCTGTGGACATGACCGCATGACCCATATTTAAAAAAAAACTCTAATCAGAGTCACTATATAAGGAAATGGTTATCTCTTAAGTCTTTATGTAGCTTATAATTATAGCTTAGGCTTTGAAATTCAAGGATTTTTATCCTAATCTTACATACTTCATGAAAACCTCAAATATTCAATTGAACGATCTGTTTACACTCGGTCTCTCTGACTTGATTGCAACTTGTGTGATGATTATATCCACACACATTAATCCCATCACTCGAGTGACGACGACCCACTTGACTGAGGATCGTACTCGTACTCGTAATTTTTTGCAATGCGGGTCATGTCCGTCGCGCCCGTCCGTGCCACACCCACAGAGCCACAGCAGTGCCGCACTGCCGAACTGCCGCAGCTCAAAGCTGAATGGAGTGCCGTCGCGATCACGTTTCACTTGGCTATTGCACTGACTAATCCGAACCGGACCCCGGACTGGGGGCTAAAACAGCAGCAGCAACTACAATGATGTCATCACTCACATGGCCAAAAAAATAATAGCAAACACAAAAACAACAAAATGCCAGAGCATTACGCATACGCATGCCGCCATGTGCGATCCGCCTAAAGGTCGACTGGCGATCCGTCGCCGGGCGGATTGCATTGAGTAAACAACCGACTCATAAAAAACAGAACGCCCTGGGAATATCTAATTGCAAAATGGCCCAAAGGCTGCCATTCCTGTTCACCTGATTGCCTATTCATCTAACTAACTATCTATCGGTCAGAGGATTACTCATTCTCCCCAGAATCGTTGGCCAGAACGTTATTCTTTGGGCAAATAATTGTCTCACTCACTGGCTGGCTGGTCATGGGAGCAAATGAAGTGAAAACAATTCCCAAGATAAGAGGAGGCGGCACCCGCACCCGCACCTCCATCCGCACCACCAACTCGACTTGCAACGCCAGTCGTAAACATATTTACGAGCTAATAAATGTTTTAGCTGCTGCAAATCTGTGCCTTGCCTTCTGCCACATGTATTTTTTGTTAACGGAATTCCGTTTAATTGATTTCGACTGTTTTCGACCTGCTCGGATTTATATGGCCAAGACCCTGTGCCTCTGCCTCTGACCCTCCTTTTGTTTGTGCCTCGCTGGCATGTCAGGTGTATAATGAATGGACGCATACAAACAATATCAATTGGAAATTGAAAATAAAATTGATCTACGGGCTTTGTGGGGCCCCCATTGGTAAATGGTAAATGGTTGGGTCTCTATTTATTTTGGGCTTATATTCTTTGTGGAGAGGATTTCCCCTTGGCGACATAAATATCCACACCCTGTTCCGTGTGCCATGTGCTATGTGGCCCCTGTGTTAGCCCGGTGTTTTGGATACAATAAATGGCAGACGAAATATAAACAATTCTTAGTCATATTGGAGATAAAACCATTCATACAATACAGTACATATGTATAGCGGAACGTTTACGTTATTATTTCGTTCATTCATGCAGAAAGATGCAAAAACAGAAAGATTACATATAGAATATGACTTCAAACGGATGCTGGAACGATGGAATATGGACAGAAGCAAAGAATTTGGGGGATTTTCTTTGTTTAAAGGCAAGGTTTATTTGGAACGTGAAGCCCTTTGACATCTGTAGGAATTACAGAGATTCGGTTACAAGGGTCATGGTGCGTCATGCAGCAGCGCCCCTCGGTGGTCGACTCCTTAGATCTAATAGCATCATTTCGTTGTAATTGTAACTAAATTGCCGTGAAATTGAATGCCCCATGATGTGATTCCCTGCAACATCTGTTGCAAATGTGTTCTTGAAAAAATATTGCTAATAGATAGATGCTTCCTTCCGCTACATTTTCTATGGAAATCGTTTGTTTATCTCATAGTTTTCCATTAGTTTTTTTTTTTTGGGGATTAATGTCATATTTATGGGGCTACCGTCGTTCGCCCCACCCCTCTTCAAGATTTATGGGCGTGACAATTAAATAATAAAGAATAGCACAAACAATACAGGTACACATACATACATACTATATATTTATACGGATATCTGAAAGATATATGGAAGTGGGAGGCGAGAGCAAACATTCGGTAATTATTGACACACATAATTGCTGTGTGTGCCGCGGGAAATTGGTGGCGGAAAGTCCACATAGGAATATAGATACAAAATATTGTGTACGCGAGATACTATTCCACATTTAACCCATACACAATGGATATTTTTATGGCCAATGCACGAGGCCAGCAGCGAGCAAATAAGGATATGGAATATGGAATATGGAAATGTGTTTATTTATATCCCACTCCCCACTCCAATTGCCATTAACATCACCATTTCCATTCCCACTTCTGGTATATTCTAGCCTAATGACCTCTCCTTTGGGTCTGGTCTGTCTCCTTGCATTACAAAGTCAACAGCATAATGCTTTGACGCTGCATCCTGCGGATGGGGATGGGGTTGGGTTTGGGGTTGGGGTTGGGGTTGGGCGGCAGCGAAGGACAAACCAATTAGCAGAAGCGTCTCCTAATTGATTGATGGTCGCTGTAGGGTGTGCCCACTGTTGCCCACATTTGGCTCTGTCCCCTCCCCCAATGAAGCACTCGACACGCCATATCGCTACCACATTTATCGCCTATCAATATCGAAATAATTTTCATATTTGATAAGCAAATTGGCCTCCCATTCGTGTGGGGTTTAAGTCCCTGGGACTTTTGCGCTACTTCGCTTGCAGTGCCCCGATGATGATATATGGAAGCAGCCATGAAGTGAAGGGGCACCTTAAGTGACAGCACAGCCACTTGAGGTGGCATAAATGATTTACGATTAGATGTCGGCATTGGTCAATGAAACTGACAACTTCCAGCAAATATATCATGGCATCCAATAGCATAACCATTATGAAATTCCCTCTGCCTTTTGGGCAACTTTTAAACACTTTTAAAGACGGCCTGCTTGGCATTTAGCCATTAGGGTTAAGTGTCTGTTTATGGCCTAATTTCCTGTCCACACCCAATGCAATGAAAGCGGGCATATGGTCGAAATTACAACCCATTAAATATCCATGACGCACTACAATTTATCAATCGATTCTCGTGAAGCTTTTAGCCAGAGGATTAACTGGGATTTGCTACTGATTTCGTAGTATAAATGTGAGGGATACATATAATGTTTAATGTAGGAGGATATATACTTTCTTTTGCTGTTGGGACTTTTCCCGTCAAAGTCCTACAGGTCCTAGACCCTAGTCCCCGTCATGCGACAGCGCCCCTCGGTTAGCTCTCTCTTTGTCTCTCTTTAGGAATGGCTAAGCTGAGTGCCAACATTCCAAAACCCACCCAGGGATAGTCCTTCCTGAGGAAACACCTCTTCTCCTATCGCATTATCGAGGATAAGTCGGAAACCACTGATCAGTGGATGCTGTGTCCATCATAGGATCCTTATATCTTGTTCTCTCTATCTGGAATATCTATCTATCTCTGTGGTTGGCTGCCTCCTGTCACTGTCCCGATGTCTGTCTGCTTGTCTGTCTGTCAGTCTGTCCGTGTTCGTGCCTAATCGAGTACTCAGATACTGAGAGACATACCATTAACTAAAACAGACCTTCATCGCCACGAGCATCATCCTGATCGAGAGCGTGGCGGACCACAGGTACAGCAGCCAGGCGATGCTGGTGTGCGGCACCCTCACCGGCTACGCGATCATCTGTGCCACACTGGGCATTGGTAAAGGACTAGTCCATGAGTCCACGAGTCCTTTTGTTCATCCTGTTCAACCGGTCCGATCCGTCTTTCAGGTCATCTCGTAGGAGCGAACATTGACAAGCGCATCGATGTCCTGTTCTCGGTGGCCGCCGTGATCCTCTTCATAGCCAGTGGGGCCGTCATCCTCGACCGCTGGCTGGACGTCTATGAAGTAGAGAGCGACAAGAACAGTGTCCTGGCAGCGGCTATATTCTGTTTGGCCAATGGGGCCATCTTTGTGGGGGATACCTTTGTAGTGCTGAATGCTTGACAAATGTGAAATAAAATCGAGTCTCAATGAAAATGAGGGGCTAATGAATTGCCACAGTTTTTTTTTTTAATGGAATGCGGCAACGATCCCGAACCCGAACCCGACTGATCTCCGAGACTAATTTTTGCACCGTTTTCTCGCAATCTAACGATCTTTCTACTCTTTTCTCTGTTCTGTTCCCACAGGCCATCGCCATTGCCTGCATTGTGATGTACGAGGTGGATGGAGCCCTCTCATCGCGTCCCCTGATCGTCTGCGGCACCATCGGCGGCTTCACGATCATCTGCGGCGTTCTGCTGATCGGTGAGTGTTGTGTTTTGTTGTGACTATGATTAGCCACGGATCGTTGGATCGTTAGATCGTTGGATCGCTGGAAATAACCCCCCTATTTTCTGACTTTCTGTTGCAGGTCATGTGATCAACTCTCTGGTGGAGAAGCGCCTCAATGCCTTGATCTCCCTGATCGGCTGCATTCTGTTTGTGGCCTCTGGGGCCTTGGTCATCGATGAGTGGCATGATGCCGTGCTGCAGAAGGATAGGAAGCGCAACGCCATCGCCGCCGGTTCCCTGATGATCATCAACGGTGCCGTCTTCCTCCTGGACACCCTCTCCATCTGCCGAACGTAAAGAGTTGTTCTTCTCCAACCAATCACTTATGCATCCATAAACACGCTTCGTCGTTGTCTAAAATTCTCATGGCTTCTGTGTGGATCGTCGTAAATGCGCTGAGAAAAGAGAATATGAATCTATGTATACCTACCCCCCAGTGTATTTTTTTTTTGTTGTTTTTGATACCATTATATTTATACATACAATATAGCTATATATGCATAAATGTATGTACTAGAGTATCTATCCATTTGCGTAGCACTTAAGCTAATCTCAGATACGCACGAATCAGAAACAGAAACAGAATCAGAATCATAAATGTAACGAACAGAGGGCATTCTCTTGAAAAAATGAATATCAAATTATTTACAGGAATCCATTAAATATATGCACACATACAACATATTCGTATTCGTATTCGTATTCGTACTCGTAGTATATTATGCTAAACACACACAACATCTGCTGGTCATGTCTTCTTATATCATCATAATTGCCTCCTCCTCTGCCTTGGAGCTTGGAGAGCGCTTCCCAGAGAAAATTGCCCATAATTGCGAGCACGAGGGGGCACGGCACACGAGAGTGTTTCTTGGGAAAGACCAGAGACTCTTCGCATAAGAGCAACAGCGCCTGACGTCACGTGCCAACTGTTGCAAAACCGAACCTGAACCCCACACAGAGACCCAGGCACAGACCCTGGAAAGGTTGTCAACTTTTCACATTGCCACTTTCTCATCTGCTACAAAGTAGAGGGATGCCCTCCCCTGGCATCCTACAGCTGTGCAACTGTCTAAAGAGTCAATCCATTCAAGCTGCGAATACCGGCAGGCTGCTCCCTAGAGACCCTTGATTCTCAAATAGTACCAGAGCAATTCGTAGTAGTGGGTGGAATGTAAAATTTCCAACATCTATGGAGATTGTAAAGAGCATACTCTATTGGGTTTTGGTAGTAAGAACATGCTAGATATATAGATACACATATGGGTATAGGATTTTATTATGTCTGGATGGACTGTCTGGATATGGAATACTTGTGGCATTGTAATTCTATCATCTTCATTTGTGTTCACTTTCTGTGTGCATCATTCGCTTGGATTTGCTTGAGATCTATCAAATCTATGCCTATTTGAAAACGTGATTGTCTTTCCAACATGTAGTACGAGTAAGGGACCACAGTGCCACAGAAATATTAAAAAAATACCAGAAACTGTTGATAGTTTTCCCAGAACATTTTTGTTGTATTATAGGGGCTCTTCTTATTTATCTTAGAAAATAAGTACCAAAAATTTCCAGCAGCAAATATCTATAATTTTTTCCAGTAAAATCTTTTTCATAAATAAAACACTTACAATTATACCAGGAAAATTCTAGAAAATTACCGAAAATTATAAATAATTTTCCAAGAGATCTCATTTTCATAATAAATGAGGTTTGTTTGATGGCAAACAGAGTTGTCTTAGCAAAATTGCGCTGAACTTCAATAGATAATGGATACAGCATATGTATATCTCCATCTGAGCCCAAGGAACTCGGCATCTCCTCTCGCGAAAGCCATGAAATTTGTCTTAAGCAATGCTTAACGTCCATAATTTGGCAAATCATTCAAAGGGTATTCAATATTCGCTTCCTTGAAAGGTAATGGGAGCCCTCTCCCTTCTTGTTTGTCTTTGGCTGTGGCCTGTTGCTGTTGCTACTCACTCATGTTGCGAGCTTAGTATAATTAAGCAATTTATTTAATTTCTAATTATTTCTCATCCCATCCCCCCCTCCACATGACAACTATGTGAAAAAATTATATAAAAACCCAACCACAATCACCGCAAAATAGACGCACTGTGGTGCCGGTCTTGGCGGAAGAGCCGAGGAAAAATCAAGTCGAGATAAATCGCTTTTGAAATACTGAGATACAGATGCATGCTGCCGCGCCCAAAGACTTGAGACCGAGTTGTGATTTATATTTAAATTTATGTATATTTTTCTTTGATTTTTTCTTTACTAAATCCGCAAATTTTTCATAATCTATAGTACATGCATGTAGTATATATTGCGAACTTTGCGGGGGTATTTTCTTTGGGAATAAGATCTGTTGGGGCCAGCCATCGTCTGCGATAATTGCCTGCCATTACACTTAACCCTTGAACTGGAATTGAGGGTCAGAGTCAGAGGAGGTCATGACTTGTTTTTTTGGTTTTGCACTGAGAAACTCTCAGAAAAGTAGGCAAGTAGGAATGCCTCACTGAGAGGTACATATTTCAGGGCCCTGTTCGGCTCAGTACTTGTTTGGGAGCAGCGCCCTGAACATCAGCTCTAAAATTTACAGTTTTTCCAAATTATTTTTGTATTTTTTCCAAAAAATTTTGTTTTAGAATGTGTAAATAAAACTTTTTCAAAATTTCTGTGATAATGTCCAAGGCCAATATAATGACTTGTGACTTTGAAATTAAGGGAAAAATCCCTAAAGAGGCGTTCGAGATGTTCGCTGCGGCCCAGGCCAAGGTGTTGGGTTTGCGCGGGTACATCACCCAGGTCTCTGAAGAGTGCTTCAAGGGTCAACTGCAGGGTGAGGGCCGTGTGATTGAGGCCTTCAAGCAGATGATCCTGTCGGCCGCCGAATACGTGGCTGCCGTCAAGGAGTTCGTCATCAAGAACCTCAAGGCCATCGATGACTACACCTATAAGACCTTCGAAGTGAAGGACAAGGGGGCAAAGTAGAAGCTCTGCGAACACCAAGCCATGGATCTCTAAGAAGCCGATTAGTTACAAGTCCGTGGCAAAGATTCGGAAGGACCATTCATTGAGAAATCCATTGGGTGAGTTTTAGGAATTGGTATATTTTCGGGGAAACATTATTTTGAGTTACCTGTCACAGGGCGCTGCTTTGACATTTAGTTGAAGATATATATTTTACTACCATTTACCGGACGCAAAATACACTCTTCCATCCGCGAGATTTTAAATGCTTTGATAAAATGTGCAAGCTATGTATATATTTTTTATGCAAATAACTACACTGTGCAATACCTGAAACTCCTAAGCCCGAGAACCCTGCCCTTCTGGAGTTTATTTTTGTTTACCAATTAATACACTACACTAATCCTGAGACGTCCAAAGCCGATCTGGAAGCGGGTGCTTTCAGATCCCTGGTAAAAACTCTGAGGGACACATCCACGAATCAATCGGGTGAGTTTTTACAAGTGCTATATTTTCGGGGAAACATTATTTTGAGTTACCTCTCCCACCTGCTTTGACATTTAGTTTGAGTTCAATATTATACTACCATACTAAATACCAAATATACTGATGGATACCTGAGACGTTGGATGCCTTGACAAAATGTGCAAGGTATACACTTTTTTATACACAAATACAAATGTATATGCCCTCTGCTGTAACTATTGATTGGCCCCGATCGATTAGTTACGAGAAGTACTCCCATGAAGAATGGAATCTACACAAATTTCTGGTAAAGACTCTAAGAGACACATCCAAGAATCAATCGGGTGAGTTTTTACGAGTGCTATATTTTCGGGGAAACATTTTTTTGAGTTACCTCTCCCACCTGCTTTGACATTTAGTTTGAGTTCAATATTATACTACCATACTAAATACCAAATATACTGATGGATACCTGAGACGTTGGATGCCTTGACAAAATGTGCAAGGTATACACTTTTTTATACACAAATACAAATGTATATGCCCTCTGCTGTAACTATTGATTGGCCCCGATCGATTAGTTACGAGAAGTACTCCCATGAAGAATGGAATCTACACAAATTTCTGGTAAAGACTCTAAGAGACACATCCAAGAATCAATCGGGTGAGTTTTTACGAGTGCTATATTTTCGGGGAAACATTTTTTTGAGTTACCTCTCCCACCTGCTTTGACATTTAGTTTGAGTTCAATATTATACTACCATACCAAATACCAAATATACTGATGGATACCTGAGACGTTGGATGCCTTGACAAAATGTGCAAGGTATACACTTTTTTATACACAAATACAAATGTATATGCCCTCTGCTGTAACTATTGATTGGCCCCGATCGATTAGTTACGAGAAGTACTCCCATGAAGAATGGAATCTACACAAATTTCTGGTAAAAACTCTGAAGGACACATCCACGAATCAATCGGGTGAGTTTTTACAAGTGCTTTATTTTCGGGGAAACATTATTTTGAGTTACCTCTCCCTCCTGCTTTGACATTTAGTTGGAGTTCAATATTATACTACCATACTAAATACCAAATATACTGATGGATACCTGAGACGTTGGACGCCTTGACAAAATGTGCAAGGTATACACTTTTTTATACACAAATACAAATGTATATGCCCTCTGCTGTAACTATTGATTGGCCCCGATCGATAAGTTACGAGAAGTACTCCCATGAAGAATGGAATCTACACAAATTTCTGGTAAAAACTCTGAGAGACACATCCACGAATCAATTGGGTGAGTTTTTACAAGTGCTTTATTTTCGGGGAAACATTATTTTGAGTTACCTCTAACACCTGCTTTGACATTTAGTTGGAGTTCAATATTATACTACCATACTAAGTATCAAATATACTGATGGATGGATCACTGAGACGTTGAATGCCTTGACAAAATGTGCAAGGTATACACTTTTTTATACACAAATACAAATGTATACGCCCGAAAACAATGCCCTCTGCTTAAACTATTGATTGGCCTCGAACGATTGGAAAATAGAAATCTACAAAAAAGAAAGCAAAGAATGTACACAAATCCCTGGTCAAGAATCGGAAGGACCATACACGAATCCGTAAGGTGCGTATTAGGAATTTGTCTCATGAAATCCTCATATTGAGAGTCCTTCATTCATAGCGGCAAGTCTAATTTTTTTCTTTTGGAAAATCGACACTGAAAAATTCCTGAGAGGTCACAAGCTAAGGAAAGGAGAAGATCAAGCCGAGGGAAGATCCTGGATACCGGTCACAACATTGAGATCTATGGCAAATAATCCAAAGGACAGTTCAGCCAGGAGACCTGTCTGCTGAAATCAGCCAAGAAAACTGTACAGTATCTTTTAGCAAAGACTCCAAGTGACTCTCGAATTAATAAAAAATTGTCTGTGTATAAGAAATGTGTGTGCGTTTCTTTGGGTAACCAGGTGGGTTATCCATGGCACATTATGGATTATGGATGGAAGAACCAAGCAGATGAATCTTTCCCATTCTTTCGTTGATCGTGCATAATGGGTAATTGACTTGCGATGATTGGGTATAGATGTTAGGCCTGTCTAATGGATCATTAAGGGAATAATAAAGTGTGATCACTAATAATATGATTATTTTCTTGGAAAACTTCCCCAACATCCTAGCAGAAGTTATCCATGAATATATAGCTCAGTATCCACTACATCTTACACAGGGGTTGTCCATAAAGATCCCTCCATAAAGTAGATAAACACGATTTGGTGGATTGGTATGTTATTCAACAGATCATTACGCATCAAATGATGATAGTTAGCAGCAATCACTGATCATCATTAAGAACCCATTGAGAGGATAACCTATTCTGTGGGGGTTTTCTGTTAAGAAAACGAATGACCCACGAAAGAGAACCATACGCTAGTTTAGGGTTAATCGCGACTCATAAGCTAATGGCATCCGATGGCGGGAGAGACAGCCTTGAGATGAGGATTGCTGGCACTGCCACTGTGTACTGTGAACTGTAGAATGGCGATCGCTGTGATCGGATATCGCATGTTTTGGATTCATAAACCAGCTGCTGTTGCTGCGGTGCTGCTGCTGTGCTGGCACATAGACACCATGTACTGAAGTACGACTTCTACTTCGACTTCCCGACTACTTGGCATGCAAATCGAAGACATGAGATCGACACGATCGGGGTGTACGAACATACAAGCCAACAACAGCAGCAGCATGGTGGATAGTTATTTATGTATTCGGATACTTGTATTCGCATTTGCCAGGCTTGTTGCACTCTGTTCCCCCTGCCCTGTTCTGCCACAGTCGGATAATGTATCTACGATGATATATGGACAGCTAATCCATCATGGCCCAAGAAACGTTACCATTTTATGGGTCAATTTGCGGACGGATGGCCATTACAGGTGCGCGTGTCTGCTGCGAGAACTGCAAAACCATGTAACAGGTAGCCAGCCATCTCTGGCCATTCACTCGACCAACCCATATGGGAAAATACCGCAAAATTAGAGGAAATTAGCTGCTGCTGCGGTCGAATCAGCTGCGTAATTGCAGCGCCGTGGCAACCCTGGCTAAGCAGGAAGAATCACCGACAATGATGGCCAATTCAGTGATGTCGTAGCTGTAGAATAAACCTACTGCTTCCTTTAGAGATAGGTTATTTAAATTCATAATTAACAGATTAACAAATGAATGGCAGTTTGCATACATTTTTTTATAATTGTTATAATTTTATGAAACACCAAAATAAATGTAATTTATAAATTTCTTTACATTTCCTCATTTGTGCATTAAATTGAACAAATTAATATTGATTTTGTATTCTTTTTCCACTGTTCCAAATGGGAGCGTGCCCTGCAACGCCCATATGTTGCCCAAATGTTTACGCAATAAGAATAATAACTTTCGAAAAAATACTGTGTAATGGCACTGGTGTTTAAAACCTTTCTTTCCGCCATAGATGCAGCTCTCTGGTCTCGAATATCGAGGAGCGCCTGAGCAGTGGAACGGCAGTGATATAAGGGTGAGCCACGATGGCCCAATGGATGAGCGCCAAAGGGTGGTAGCACCTTGCATTATTTACCGAAAAATAGCTAGCCAAGCAGCACTGATCCTCAGTTCCGAAATGGGAGGGAGCCGCTATCCCAGTCACCGTGGAATCACAGCTGCTCTTTCTCTCTCTCTCTGGTGCTACTGGTGCTGCTTGCTCTCTCATTTCTACTACCGCTGCCTGCTGCTCACCCACTGGTGCAGTGTTGCTGTTCTCTCACAGGTGATTATTCTGCTACTGCTAGTGCGGCTCTCTCACTGCGGCTACTGCTCTCTGCGGCTGCGCCAGGTATGGACAAACTCAGGGAGTGCTCTCTCAAAGCTACAAAAAAGCTATGCGACTAGCGGCTGGCAAAAAGCTTAGGCCTCGGTTCGGCTCGGCACGGGCTCGGCACACGGGCCCCATGGATAAGTTTGCTTTGAGCGCTCGTACGTGAAAGTCCAAGTCGAAGTCGGCGCTGCGTATGCGCAAAAAGACTCTCTGGAACAAAATTTGAAAGCGCTGGCGTGCAACGGCTTTTTGTTTTTCCTTTATTTTCGCAGATCATTTTTATTTACAACTAAGCTGTATTTTTTTGTGGTTTTTGTGCAAGCAAGAGAGTGCGAAAGGGAGTGAGAAAATCAAGCAAAATTCATGCATAAATAAGGGACTATTGCGCCCCTTTTTGGAAAACAAAACAAAAATAAGCAACAAGAATTTTGAACAAGAGACCCAAAACGAGTGGAGTCGCACAGAGAGCGTGACGAGAGGAGAGGAAGAGGTAAGCGAAAATAATAGTTCAAGATTTTTAAATTTCAATTTTATTCGGAATTGCATTTGAAAATATTCGGACACACAAACAGACAGACGGACAGGCACACACATACCTGCATATACATACATATGTACATACCTAGACATAACCTCATTAAAGTTGTCGCTGTTGTTGTCCTCATTTATCCGGACTCTGAAGTTGAAGTTGGAGCCCCAGTCCCAGCCCCAGCCCCAGCCCCAGCCCGAGCCCAGCTCCAGCGAAGCTCAGTTCCAGCTTCAGCCCCGAACCGTCTTCGATTATTGAGCCGTTTGACTTTTTCTCAACATCGAACCACCACGAACGAACGAACCTGTTGGTCCAAGTAGCAAAAAACAAAAAAAAAAAACAAAACAAAACTAAAAAAAAAAGAAAAGAAAAATGATAAAATATAAAAAAAAACACACACAAAAAAAAGAGACATTGCCGCGGTGCTCTGGTCAGCCTCTAGAAATATGCGACTCTCCTCTGTCTTTGAGCTCTTTTTTTTTTGCTTTTCTTTCGGTTGCTCATTTTTTTGCGCCCGAAGAATACCCTAGAAGGAGCTCGAGGTAGCCTTGGCTCTGTTAATCAATATACATATCTCTAGATCGCTGTGATTATAGAAACAAATATCGAAAAGCTGTGATAATATGTGTGTTGAAAACAGTGAATACCCCTAATGCAATGCTCCCCAAGAAAGGACTCCAAATGGCATGGGGACTGCCATAGCATGAATGCCCTCAGGAGGTGATACCCTCGATGGTAGTGTATTTAACATTCCTTCATTTGTTCCTTGATTTTTCGTTAGCCCTGAACTTGCTGGCAGCCGTCTCTTGACTCTCAGATCTCAAGCCTCAATTCTGTTCGCTTCAGAGCTTCAGAGCAATTTTCGTTTTGGATTTGCCCCTGCCCTGCCCTGCCCTGCCCCGTTCCGCAGCTGCAAAAATTATTATTAGACTCTCTGCCGCATCATTATCGCCGCGCTTTAAATCTAATTTCTGACTCGGCCAACAATTTGCCACACGATTTTGTTGTTGTATTTTTTAATATTATTTTCTTTGTTTCTCCGACTCCGAAAGGAATTGAAAGTGCGCGCGCATGCGCCGCAATTAAGGCCAAGTGCGAGCGCAAAAAAGCACAAAAACAAAAGCAACAAAAAAAAAAACAAAAGAGTACAAAAGTCATCTGGGAAGGAAAAACAAAACCAAAGTCCAAAACCAAAACAAAAACAAAAACAAAAACTAAAAAGTAATATAAAGCGGAGGCTGAAGGCTGCTGAAGTGGTCCGAGCGGATCGCTTGTCTGGGATTGTGGATTGCGGGCAGAAATTCACTTTTTACGAGAGTACACTCTTTCTCCCGGGGGAGGTCTGTGGTGGCCAGGGGAGCGGAGCACCCCACATCGAGTGCCCGAAAAACCTGGTGAAAATCCCCCCATACAGGTTATAAAGATTTATGATCACTTTTGATACTCCTCTCCGTGGGTCCGCTGGTCCGACGGTGTGTTTTGGCCTTTTTTATGTAGGTGAAGCTCAAGTGAAAGAAGATAAGGTGTTCCGTGTGTGGTGGATACTGGATAGTGGGACAGTGGCTGACTTCAACTTGACTTTGTCTTGTACTCGCACGATAGATCCAGGTCATCATCATCATCCGAGTGGAGTGTGGAATGGAATGGAATGGAATGGAGTGGAGTGGCATGGTGTGGCAGCTTCGAGAACACTTCACTTCCATTCAGCATTCAGCTTCGGGTTTTGCCGATTTCTTCAAGGATAAGTGCCAAACGAATGATTTCTAATTAAAGAATCATTCTTTTGGGTCAATCATGGATAATATTTCCATCATTTTGGGCTAGCAATCATCCAAGCCATCAAAATGTTCAATGGTTTATCGATGCCATTATACGATTCGTTCTCACCAAAGAACACATTATTTGTGGAATGAGCTGCGGCGTCTAGCGATAATTATTTATTCAGACAAATAGTTAAGCACTTTATATGCAAACGCCGTAAATCACGTACATAAACGTTTGCTTAATTGCCGGCCCAGGCTCAAAGCAAGATAGTAGAAGACAAACAACTGAACATGTTCAATTAAGACTTGTTTTACCTATTAATTAACCTAATCAGTTCAGTGCGGAACCTTTTCCAACGAGCAATACATAGATATTGTAGATCGGAATGCTAAAAGTGCTCTAAAAGTTCTATAGCCATGAATTGGCCTTCGATTGACATTTAATCGGATTGAACCCAAAGCGTAGAGCTTAGTCCTTTGAAGGGGACGCACAGCCCATGCAAATCGGTACAGTAGTCCCAGTCCTCCTCCACGTTCCATTCCATTAGTTCCCGTCTTGGAGAACGAACTCCAATCTCCATCCCATTAGGCATTCCGTTTCATTCTGTTCCATTAAGTGGTTTTGTTCCGTCGCTTATCATACGAGCATTGCATTTAATTACACCATCCGTATGGGTCGCCGCCGTATTTTCCCACCATTTCCCCCCCCCACACACACAGAGATACTCGTATCTCGCACGAGTATCTATCTATGCAGCTACAGCTGGCAAAAAACAATTACCAGGAGACGCCAAAGATAACTCTCATTAATAGTATTTTTAATTTTAACGGCACATACGAGCACTCGTACCAGTGGAGAGGTGGATGGAGTTGCTATTCGCTATTCATGAGTGTAAAAACGGGTTAAGCACAACAAATACACCCACATACACATTCACAAGACAATTCCAATTCCAATTCCATTCCAATCCAAGACCATCCATCCATCCATCCGTCCATCCATTCATCTATATATCTTTGAAGTGCCTCTGAACTGTTGATGAATGCGGGTTGTACAGCAGATAGTTTTTGTTTTTGTTTATGTATCTCAAAGAATGGTTATTTGGAGCTGTATCTCTCGATCCGTCCATTCATATGCTCCATATTCGGCATAGGCCCAAAAATCCCATTGACCTTAAATTACAATGAATGAATTGCCATTGTCTCAGGGCTTTCGGCTTTCGGCTTTCGGCTTTTTGGATTTTCGACTTCGGCGTTGGCGTAATGTTTCAAAATTCTTGAATATTTGTTAGCCAGCATTTTGTCTATTTACCGAATTTGGCAGACAACAGAAAACTAAAACAAACAGGCAGAGAAAAAGAGACGGAGAGAAGGGGAGGTGTTGTGGGGAGAGGCATTGCGATGATAATGACAGTCGGATTCATGCAAATCGAGAGGTCTCGCTCAATTAAGCGATGGATCAGCGCAGGTCGAGCTTCAATATCCGGACCAACACAAAAACAACTAAAAACCTGCAATGTTGCTCGACATTTAGATACCCTAGATAGCTCTCATTGGAGGACGCAAAACGGAAAGAAACATCCCATTCCCGTATAGTCTTAATACGCTCGTCTGCAAGAAAGGGTATTCCAAACGGTTGGGGCAGCAATTACAAATGCAGAGCAGGCTATGCCACATGCCACATGCAAGCTTTCACTGATCCGATCCATCGAAGCACAACGGGGCAACGGGACTACGGGGCAGAGCTGGCCAGCCAGGTAGCCAGTCAGCCAGTCAGCCAGCTGTTAGATCTGACCGAATCCTAGCCAAAAGATCAGCCACAAACCGTGGGCGAACTTTCCCACGTCCACACACATCGATGGGGGGCTACCATTCCCATGCCCGAGCCCGGGCCCGAGCCCGGGCCCAAGCCCAAGCCAAAGCCCATTCCCCCCATTAGTCACGCTCCACCGTTTTGTTGGATCTGACAATAGAATGAACTGCAAAACAAATTCAATATTTAACTGTGGCAAATAGTAGGTACCCGTGTACTTTGCTCCATGGATGTTGCAACATCAGCAGAAAAATCAGAAATCACAAATCACAAATCTGACGAAAAATATGCCATCTCCATGGCCATCCAGCCATTGCCAGCCCCAAGGGCCCAAAATAATGTGGGAATGGAGAATGGTGGCCTTATAAGGGAAGGAATGACCAGGTTCCAGTACTGCCGCTAACCAGTCCCGCCCAAGTCTCCAAGGAGTTCCAGTTCCAGTCGCCGGTCCCAAGTGGATTCTTGGGCACCACCGAAAACAGTTCCCATCACAAAATGTTCTGGCTGTCAGGTTGCTGGTTGCTCCTACGAACAGTGCGACTGCACCTTTCACTCACTCACTGATGGCCGTCGCCGCCGCCGGAAGGGGGATTGGCTCTCCAGACACCAGACAGATCGGAGTGGAGGAGTGTTTGAGCTTCATAAATATCGAATGTGTTTTTCGAGTGTCGAGACTCTGTTGAACGTTGAGTATTTTGAGTGTGGGGGCTTAAAAACTAAGTTTAGAATGATTTTTATGGCCAACGAAATGTCTGACGAAATCGCAGTCAACTTTAAAGATTTCCTTCAACTATTGTGGCTTAGATATTCCGTATTGTATAGCCGTTTCCTTAGGGAAGAGAGTACTCACTCTTATAGGCATAGCTATTCCGTATCTTGTTACATTCCATTCGTTTCTAATTGTTCCATTAAATCCATTTTTAGGAATAAAATGCGTTCCATTCATTTTTATACCCGATACTCAAAATGGTTTTAGGGGTATATTAGATTTGTGGTAAAAGTGGATGTGTGTAACGTCCAGAAGGAATCGTTTCCGACCCCATAAAGTATATATATTCTTGATCAGCATCAATAGCCGAGTCGATTGAGCCATGTCTGTCTGTCCGTCTGTCCGTCCGTCCGTCTGTCCGTCTGTCCGTCCCCTTCAGCGCCTAATGCTCAAAGACTATAAGAGCTAGAGCAACGATGTTTTGGATCCAGACTTCTGTGATATGTCACTGCTCCAAAAATATTTCAAAATTTTGCCACACCCCCTTCCGCCCCCGCAAAGGATGCGAATCTGGGGATATTCACAAATCTCAGAGTGTATTAAGGCTAGAGAAACCAAATTTAGTGTCCGTACTCCTGTTAGATCTCACTATAAAACGTATATCTCAAAATTTCGCCCCACCCCCTTCCGCCCCCACAAAGGACGAAAATCTGTTGCATCCACAATATTGCACATTCGAGAAAACTAAAAACGCAGAATCATAAATAAAGACCATATCTATCAGGTCGCTGCATCTGCATCAGATCGGATCATTTTTATAGCCAAAGGAAACAAATCAATTTGCAGTGGCTACGCAGCGCCCGACGTCACGCGCAGACTGATTTTCTGTCTCTCTCGCACGCACAATTATAATAACAATTATTCAAAAAAATCAAAAATAACAATTATAATAACAATTATTAAATCAAGAATAACAGTTATAATAACAATTATTCAATAAAAATCAAGAATAACAATTATAATAACAATTATAATAACGATTATTCAATAAAAATCAAGAATAACAATTATAATAACGATTATTCAATAAAAATCAAGAATAACAATTATAATAACGATTATTCAATAAAAATCAAGAATAACAATTATTCAAAAAAATCAAGAATAACAGTTATAATAACAATTATTCAATAAAAATCAAGTATAACAGTTATAATAACAATTATTTAAAAAAATCAAAAATAACAATTATAACAATTATTCAATAAAAATCAAGAATAACAGTTATAATAACAATTATTCAATAAAAATCAAGAATAACAATTATAATAACAATTATTCAATAAAAATCAAGAATAACAGTTATAATAACAATTATTCAAAAAAATCAAGAATAACAATTATAACAATTATTCAATAAAAATCAAGAATAACAGTTATAATAACAATTATTCAATAAAAATCAAGAATAACAATTATAATAACAATTATTTAAAAAAATCAAAAATAACAATTATAACAATTATTCAATAAAAATCAAGAATAACTGTTATAATAACAATTATTCAATAAAAATCAAGAATAACAATTATAATAACAATTATTCAAAAAAATCAAAAATAACAATTATAATAACAATTATTAAATCAAGAATAACAGTTATAATAACAATTATTCAATAAAAATCAAGAATAACAATTATAATAACGATTATTCAATAAAAATCAAGAATAACAATTATAATAACGATTATTCAATAAAAATCAAGAATAACAATTATAATAACGATTATTCAATAAAAATCAAGAATAACAATTATTCAAAAAAATCAAGAATAACAGTTATAATAACAATTATTCAATAAAAATCAAGTATAACAGTTATAATAACAATTATTCAATAAAAATCAAGAATAACAGTTATAATAACAATTATTCAATAAAAATCAAGAATAACAGTTATAATAACAATTATTCAATAAAAATCAAGAATAACAATTATAATAACAATTATTCAAAAAAATCAAAAATAACAGTTATAATAACGATTATTCAATAAAAAACAAAAATAACAATTATAATAACGATTATTCAATAAAAATCAAGAATAACAATTATAATAACAATTATAATAACGATTATTCAATAAAAATCAAGAATAACAATTATAATAACAATTATTCAATAAAAATCAAGAATAACAATTATAATAACAATTATTCAATAAAAATCAAGAATAACAATTATAATAACAATTATAATAACGATTATTCAATAAAAATCAAGAATAACAATTATAATAATGATTATTCAATAAAAATCAAGAATAACAATTATAATAAAAATTATAATAACGATTATTCAATAAAAATCAAGAATAACAATTATAATAACGATTATTCAATAATAATCAAGAATAAAAATTATAATAACGATTATTCAATAAAAATCAAGAATAACAATTATAATAACGATTATTCAATAAAAATCAAGAATAACAATTATAATAACGATTATTCAATAAAAATCAAGAATAACAATTATAATAACGATTATTCAATAAAAATCAAGAATAACAATTATAATAACGATTATTCAATAAAAATCAAGAATAACAATTATAATAACGATTATTCAATAAAAATCAAGAATAACAATTATAATAACAATTATAAAAACAATTATTCAATAAAAATCAAGAATAATAGTTATAATAACAATTATTCAAAAAAATCAAGAATAACAATTATAATAACAATTATTCAATAAAAATCAAAAATAATAATTATTCAATAAAAATCAAGATACTTAAAATGAGTGTAGGCGTACATACATATATTAGATTTGTGATGAAAATGGAGGTGTGTAACGTCCAGAGGGATAAAGTATATACATATATTCTTGATCAGCATCAATAGCCGAGTCGATTGAACCCCGTCTGTCTGTCCGTCCCTATAAGCGCCTAGGGCTCAAAGATTATAAGAGCTAGAGCAACGACATTTTGTATCCAGACTTCTGTAATATGTCACTATTACACATACATTTCAAAATTTCGCCCCACAGGAGGCGGAAGGGACCTCCACAAAGGACGAAAAAATGTGGCATCCACAATATTGAAGATTCCAGAAAACTAAAAACGCGCAATCATAGAGAATGACCAGATTGCTATCAGATTGCTGAATCTGGTTCTGATTGGATCATTTTTATAGCCAAAAGGAACAAATCAATTTTCAGTGGCTACGCAGCGCCCGACGACATGTTCATACTGATTTTCTGTCTCTCTCGCACGAACTCTTTGTCGTGCCGTTTAATATTAGCGGCGTCTGCCGGAGAAGAGCCATACTGACTAAGTATCGGGTATAAATGTAGAGTTGCGGTGTCCGCAGCAACTCACAACGTTCCCCCTCGTTTTTGATTCATTTCACTCGTTCTACTCTTTAATTTCCCATTTTACTCCATTCCAGTCCTTATGATTGTTCCATTCCATCCGTTCCACGCCTTTGTTCCGTCCCATTAGTTTCAATCTCCGTCCGCCTAAAGAAAAGTATGACGAAATCGCAATCAAGCAGTCAACAAAAAGATTTCCTGCTCTTAGGCACCGCCTCAAGGTCGAACCCCTACCCACCCCACCGAATCGATGGATCGATCCATTTGTCTAATATTTCGATAAACTTTCGAAGGGGGTTTCCTCATGGCTGTTGCCTCATTCCCCCCGCCCCTACCTCCAATCCCCAATAAAACCATCCATAAACCCATGAATGCATGACGCTGGCAACGCCTGACGTCACAGTTGAATGCAACGCGCTCTGACCTTTTGCAATCTCATTCCGCTTCGAGCCGCCGATGCCTGGATGCATGATGCAAAACGAAAGTGAAACACAAAAGAAAGAAACGAAAACAGAGCGAGAGAGGGAGAGGGAGAGAAGCAGAGGGGGAGGGAGAGAAAAATGAATATGATTTCAAAATCGAAACCTGAAATGCATTTGCGTCTTAAATGAAAAACTAACAGCTTTTGCTAAGCAATAAATTTAAAAAAAAAAAAAAAAGGAAAATAAATAGAGAAAAAATCATAATAATAGCAAAAGAAAAGAAAAGTTTTCAGTCTTTCGTCACGCTTATAAAATATTGAATGGTGTTGCTGTTGAACGCGTCTCTGCCACAGCAAATGCGCCATGGCCCAAAACTCCAAAAAAAAAGAAATATAAACAGATACTACCCCTTCCTCACTGTCTCTCTCTCACTCTATCTCTCTCTCACTCTCTGGCGGAGTCTCTCTGTTCGATTCCGTTTCCAGCTTCGATTGCAATTATCTCTCTTCGCTTCGCTCCACTGTCTACTCCGTTGTCTACTTCGTAAATGAATTCAATTAAAAATTCACAATCAACAATAAATAACCGAAAGCTCAGCGCCCAAGCGCCCAAGTCGTACGCTTCGTTCCGACATTTGAGATATTCGAGCATTCGAATGCAAACAGGCAAAAACGTTCAACAAAAACTATAAACCAAACACAAATCGCAGGCAACAAATGGAACGGAATGGAATGGTATGGAATGAAAAGCGCGTTGCACAGTGGCTTGAGATTTTTTGCAATCATCGAAGGGCGATATCTGCAAAGATTCCATGAAAATGTAGAAGAAAACACAGCTTCAAGATGCTATTTTGACACACTTGATGTATGAACAATTTTCCTAAAGGCATTAAATTTATTGCATTTGTTGCATTTATTATTATAATATTTTATATAAATTATATAAAACACTGGGAAGTCCTTGTTCAGTCTATATTAATTTTTTTTTAATTACTTACAAATGGTTACATTTTTAATAACAACTTTACTTATTTAAAAACAAAATGCACAACGTTTCAATGATGCATGTGTCATGCGGCAGCTCCCATCGGTTGGGTATATGTGCCATTGTGCGTGTTTTAGATACAGATACTGTGGGGTCAAGCGGTTGGTTTCATTTGATAAGAAAAGCTAAAGAGGTGGCATTCCGATAAGAAAAACACACTTAAGAGGGGGGTTATGTTGGATTGGAGCCCCCGTTCTTGGGAGGGAAACTTTCTGGGCTAATCGCCAACTTTGATCAGACTTTTGTTGTGCCACTTTCAATTTGTAGGTTCTTTTTCGTATCTTGTTCTTCCTTTCCTTATGAGAGTCCCTAGTCTCAGTCTTGCCTTTGGGAGGAGGTGGACTCCGTATCTTATCGCTAACTCCACGAGTCTCTGTATCTTTTGCATCGAACCACTGTGCAGCGTGCGAGTGGCTAGCTGGCTGACTGGCTGGCCGTCAGTACGAGTATGCATATAAAATCTTTGCCAACTGGCGAGCGTGGGAAAAAGGCATTGGCTAATAATCCCGCAGCCGTTCAGCGGTTTTGACTGGGCCCCAGCGACGATGACGATATGCAACGCACACAGAGATTACTCATACGCCGCGTGGCACAGACTCCCTCCCGCTCAATGGACCGCTCTTTGGATCTATGGATCGTCGGTGTTCTTTAGGGTCACTCACACTCTGTTTTCTTTTCGATGCGGATCTTCTGTTGTTATTATTATTTCTGGACCCGCCTTCAAACCGCAAACAACAAAAAAAGATACTTTCATTCATAGAAACTTTCAAACACACAAAAAACGGGATGGAACGCTGTGAGTTGCTGCTGCGACCGCAGCTCTACATTTATACCCGATACTTAGTCAGACAGAAAACGTGTCTGAACGTGACACTAGGCGCTCATAGGGACGGACAGACGGACGACCAGACAGACATGGCTCAATCGACTCGGCTATTGATGCTGATCAAGAATATATATACTTTATGGGGTCGGAAACGCTTCCTTCTGGACGTTACACACATCCACTTTCACCACAAATCTAATATACCCCTAAAACCATTTTGAGTATCGGGTATAAAAACTCGTAAAAAAGCCCAAAGCTTTGACCATCAAGAACTGGCCGTAAGCCGAATAGAAGAAACAGGTTTCCATTCCACAAAAGAGGGGTTTTTCGGTCGTTTTGGCTCATAATTTTCGCTGGTATACAGATACATTGCAGATGCAGATACAGATTTCTGCAGCTAAAAATCTAACAGTTAGCCGCTAATGTGATTTGTGAATGTGTTGCCACAGTGCGGTGTGCCTCTTGCGGAGGGGAGTGCTGCATGAGAGAGTGTTTCGCAAGTCCGAAGTAAATAAATTACATTGGCAGTTTAACGACGTTGTGCGACGGTCGGACGGACGGACGGACGGACGGTCTGTCGGTCGGTTTCTCGGTTGGAAATTGTCGCCGATTGTCGGCTTTTGTTTGAGCTCTCGCGGCACTCGCGTGGTGGGGCATGGGGCATGGAAAATGAATAGATTGCTGGCCATTTAACAGGCCAATAGATACGGATACAAAGCAGGCATCCAGCCATCCAGTCGATACAATGGAACCACACAACCTGCTGTCTGCTGTCGTCTGTCGTCTGCCGTTCGGATGGGCTTCAATGGTTTGCTTCGTGATTGACAGTTATCTAACCGTTTTGACTCTTAATACAAGTGTTTAACAGTTAGCAACTCGTACTAGTGGCAGTCCAGGAAACACACATATCGATCTATGTATCTAACTATCTGTACGATACTTTTTACAGGCGGGTGGGGTATCGTATCTACTGGTAAGTGGAGCAACACGGCAAATGGAACCTGTTCGACCACTGATAAAACGCAATCTGAGGTGGTGTTCGATTGGAGAACACAGGAAATACAACACACAACCAATGTATCTGTTGCTTAGTATCTGTATCTTGCGTATGCGCTCTGATTTCCTTAGGGTCCATCTATACCTTCCGCCAAAGAATGGAGGAACTGTTAATGGAATGATGCCTTCACCTCCTAGAGGTTTTTGTAGCTCTCAAAGAAAATATAATTCTTAGTTTTCTTCTGCAGTATTTTCGAAAAATTTAACCCTTTTGAAAGTTTTTTGCAGGGTTCATAGTTCCATTTGCAACCATTCTAACCATTCCATTCCATTAAAACACAATAAAAATAAAACTCTAGAAGTGAGAAATTTGGTCAAATAAAAAATGTCATCATGAAATTGAAGCTGAAACACTTGCACCCAGGCTCTAATGCCTTACCCAATTGCAAGCTTTGCTAAAAAAATACACTAGCCAACCCATTAAACCCTCGGCCGGGTCACGCACTTGACCTTAACCCTAATCGTTTGGCAATCTGTGATCAGGAGATCAGTAGATGAGGGCCCCCGAGCAAGATCGGAGAGCACCGAAGAGCAGCGTAGAGCAGATCTGGGGCTAAAGAGAAAAACCTGTTGCCAGAGGAAGAACCTTACAGTGGAGTGCCCCGAAACGATGGTCTCAATAAACCGCGCCAGAGCTGAGACGAGTTCCAGTCCGCGAGTGGAGTCCGCGAGTCGATGGACAGATGGAAATAGTTGTAAAAATATGGGTCGTGCGACAAGAAATGAGAAAGTGCCAGAGTGCCAGCGCCAGTGCCAGTGCCCGCCGATGTCTATGGCAAAGCGGTATACACCGTTAAGAGCATAAGACTTTGGGCTTGGCTTAGAAGATCGAATCGAATCTGCGGCTAATGGCAGCGGGGGGTAGCTGGCAGCCAAGGCAGATGGCAGACCACCAAACGAGAGAGACCATCATCATTCGAGCATTCAGGCATTCGCGATGCTAGCGAAGAGCGTGCGAAAATGGAACGATGGCGAAACGTTGGAAAGACCACTCCACGCTCTGTCTAGAAAGAGCTCTCTGCAGGTCCGTCTAGATCCTTATTGGAGAAGACTCCGGAACAGGTTGCTGCTTCATTTGTCGATAAATGGTGCCTTCTATGTATTTATTTGTATGCTTCAAGCTCTCATTTCCCAAAACGGAGTCTCGCAAGGTCATGAAATAGTTTACAAATGGGAGAACACTTAAAACAGAAGGTCAACCAAGGTGAAGGTACCTTTTAATAGTGTTTAAGCAGAGTTAAGGATAACGTAGGAAAATTGAGATGCAGGCTAGGCAGGTGCAGATTGAATCATGGAGAATGCATCATAGATGGCCCAAAAAGAGACGAAAAGGTGTCCCCAACTACACGATGCATTCGATTGAAGAAAGAAAACAATATCTCAATAGAAAGAGAGACTTTGAAATCATAAGACATACACATATACATACTTTCAATACTGGTGACCCCGACAGAATGATTCTTTCGACTATTCCCATCGAATACTGCCTTCATACTACATAACTCTCTCTATTTATACCCTTTTCCAGCTCTCGATCATCAGCATGTCCGCTGCCACACACATGGCGCTGCCTGTTCACGCCGTGGGCGGCCCGCCGCCGGGTACACCACCGGTCTCCATGGTGTCCATGGGGCCAGGCAAGCGGGGCCACAAGCGCAGCGTTTCGCTGGAGACCAATGCCCCGCTGGCATTGCGTAGCACCCCCAGCCATCAGTCGCCGTTGCTGCAGTTCTCCCAAGGACATGGCTTCCACACGGGCACGCTCAAGTCGCGCCAGGAGCAGCGGCGCTTCAGCCAGAAGTTCGGGAGTCACAGCAATCTGGATGGGGATGGGAATGCGGATGGTGGCCCCCACCAGATGCAGATGCGTTCCAAGTTCCAGAACATCCGGCAAATGTTTGAGCTGAGTCGCAGCTGCGTGGCCGGTGGAGGAGGAGAGGAGCAGCGGTACGCAAACGAGGAGGAGGCGCTACAGTCGCTGCCGGCAATGATGCTGCCACATCAGCAGCAATCAGTGGCACGACGGACCACACCCATTACCGGAGGAAGTCGATTGGCCATTAACGAGCAGCACCAGCAGCAACAGCAACAGCAGCAACAGCAACAGACATCGATGGGCGAGGCCATGGAACAGGTGAGGCTTTTGTGCGAGATTCAGGGGCTAGGCCTTGATTGAATTTTGATTTTGATTTCTAGAGCACCAATGGAGGAGGTTCCGGTTCGGGTTCGGCTTTGGGCTCGGGCTCGGGTTCGGGTTCGGGGGGTAACTATCTGCGTCCCATTGCCTTCAAGCCGATACCATTTGAGCCGGACTATCGCATAGCATGCCACCAGCAGCAGCAGTTGCAACAGCAACAGCATCTCCAGCAGCAACAGCAACAGCAGCAACAGCAACAACAGCAGCAGCAGCAACAGCAGCAATTCCAGCAGCAGCTGCAACAACAGCAGCAGCAGCAAGTGGTCTCCGGATCGGTGGAAAGATATGGCTATGGATCAACACCATCGCTGGCACCGCTCCCGACGACAGCCGTGACACAGAAGTTTGGCAGTAAGAAAACGCAACATCGAGGAAGCAAGGGAAATCCTTCAACGAATCTCCTTCTTTTACAGGCACAACAGATCTGCGGCATTTGGCAGCCAGGCGCCGGAATCATCGCGTGCTACAGCGTGGCAGCAGCAGCCATGAGGATGCCATGAATACTGAATGCATGACGGATGGGGCCAGCAGGTGAGGCAGAAGATGATGATTGTATTTATGTGTATCGTGTAATCTAAAAGGGATCCGTCTTCCAGCAAAAGCAGCGGGACAATGGTTGGAAGCGATCTGACGCCCTCGCCCTCGGACTCGGGCATCTCTGAACTGGAGGCAGCACTGAAGGATCGCGACTCGGAGCTGTCGTATCTGCGGCAGGCCATGGAGCACAATGAGAAAGTAATTTTCAAAGTACAAAAGGTTAAGGCCAGGGATCAACCGATCACACCCGACACCACTAACACACCGCATCGCTTTTCTTTGCTCCTTTCTATCCCTTCTTTCGTTTGGCTGCGGCTTTAGGACAAGGAGGTCTACTGGGAGCACGAGACGCAGCGTCTGAGGCTGCTCTACGAGCGGGAGCAGCGCGAGTATCAGCTGAAGCTGAAGAAAATGGAGCAGCTGCTGGCCTTGCAGCAGTTCCAGTTGAAGCAGCACAAGATCCGGCAGCAGGAGCAGGTGCACAAGCTCCAGCAGCAACTGGACGCCACACGCTGCAGCAATCAGAATCTGAAGCAATCCGAACAGCAGCTCCAGTCCTCGGCGATGGGGCTGCACCAGCAGCTGGAGGACACGCGCCAAACGGTGGCCATGCTGCGCTCCCAGTTGGAGGACAGCGAGTGGAAGGTGTGCGAGCGGAATGGGGAGATAGCTTTACTCAAGACGCAGCTGAAGGAAGCGCATGTAAGCAGGACTCACCCTTGCCTTGGAGATTTCCTCTAAAGCCTGTCTCTTTTGCAGATCGAAATCAATGTCAAGGATCATGCGATTGTTAGCCTGAAGCACCACAACCACAGCAACAGTAGCAGCAGCAAAAGCAGCAGCGAAACCAAAAGCCAAAGTCAACCAAAGGAGGAGCAGCAGCAGCAGCACCAGCACCAGCATCAGCTTCAGCAGCTGCAGAAGATCATTGCGTTGAAGGATCAGGTGATTGGAGCACTCACCAACGAACTGGCGAAGCTGCGCAAGGAGCTCTCCGATCTGGCTATTGCCCACGAGTACGGGGAGGAGCCCTGCGGCCGGTACACACGTCTCAAGCAGCAGCTGGACAACCTTAATGAGATCTGCCAGAAGACGCGCAAGTACACATCCTCCGCAGAGGCTGCCGTTCCCGCTCCCGCTCCCGTCCCCTTGGAGGTAGTGGTGGCTCCTCCGCCCCGGCTGGATGCCATCATGCAGCGACTGCAGCTGCAGGACCAGGGACAGGGCCAAGGCCAGGGCCAGGGCCAGGGACAGCAGCAGACGCTGGACACCCTCATCGAGGAGTCCACCACGTATGCCGAGGACATTGCCAAGCTACGGCAGAAGCTGGACGACTTTCGCATCAACCTGGAGCTGGAGAAGCGGCAGTGGTGCGCCGAGAAGGACAAGGTCCTGGGCTACCAGAAGCAGCTGCAGGCCCACTACATACACATGTACCAGAAGCTGCGATGCCTGGACAATGCGGTGCCAGGACCAGGGGCTGCCGCTCCAGCAGAGGCAGCCACCGATGTGAACTGAGGATCTGGGATCCGGGAGTCAGCAAATGGTGCTATTTGTCGTTGCACTGCAATTCGATTGCTCCAGGAGTAACCGAACGCCAGTGATGCTTTCTAGTTCTTCCTTAAAAATATTCTAGTTTCATCTCTACACTCTGCAACATCCATTGAGATCCCCTCTGAGGGGTTCCTCACTTCTTTTAGACTTCTAAAAGTACATACTGGGTAAATGATAGATTAAGAGCAGAACTAGTACTCTTACAATCTGTTCAATTCACTCTTTCTGTGGATCCCATCTCCCTCTTCCAGTTAAATAATTCTCGCTACAATGCAATCAATTATCGCTACAAGCGATAACCCATAAACGGCGATAATTAATACAAGATTATTGATTTTATTAAAAAAAAAAACAAAACAAAAAAACGGGGAGAAAGAGGAAAGTCTCTTGTGAGCCCACTCCATGGATCGTTCTCTTTCCAGTCCAATAAATTATCACCACAAGCCGACAAGCTAAGCGATAAGCGATACATGCGGCGATAAATAATACACGATTATCCATTTTACTCCACAAGAAGAAACGGAGAGGGGAGCGGTTCTCTTCGTGAGAATCAAATATTTTATGAATATTTAATTTTTTGTTTTTATATATTGTATGTATTTTTTAATTTATTAAATTTTTTTACCCAAAAATACTTAAAGCAACAGAAGATGAGAATGAAAAAAAACCAACATTTGTGATTCCGCATGCGCGTAGATGAAATCGTATCTATGTTGAATATATCCGATATACGATATGATGTATCAATAGTTATTATTGATATCGATCCAATATGTATATGCAATAAATGATACAAAAATATGATGATTACTCATGGTGTATTTAGTTTTCAATATTCAATATTATCTGCACACAGATCATTGTCTTCCCAGAGGTACTCCGTGTGTCCAAAAAAAATACTATAACAGAAGGAAACAACTTTCTCAAACCCATGGATACAACATCGCTTTATTGGTTTACCGTTCGTGTAGATTCCATTATTTTATTATTAACAAAATGCATAACTTTAAGAATCCGTTTTCAGGAATGGAAGTGTGTCCCAAGTATTTTACTGAACTCTCACATATGTAGCTCCTAGCACGCAGAATCTACCTTTTGAAAATGGAAGTTAAAGAAATTAAAATCAATTTAAATCTAAAATTAAATCTTTTGGCCTAATTCACATAAACATTGAGAACTCTTTGAGTGCAAACCTAATTTAAATAAATTAAATCGTACCAAAAAATTTCAATTTTCCACATTTCTGGTATTATATTGTTTCAGAAAATATAATAAATCATTCAAAATACTCGAAAGAAAGCAACAGATAAATCTTGGCGACAACAGATACATCTCTTTGAGAGCCAATAAATGTCTGGTGAAAAATCAATTCGATTTCGCTCGGAGACATCTAGAAAGTAACCATCATTTATGGTGCCGCCACAAATGAATTCAAATTCAAATAAATTACTGAAACAACACACACAATGTGGCGCCCTGGAAAAAAGCTCCGCGAAAGTATGCTGGTCGGGGGTGAGTGCCGAGCACGGAATCTGTGGCAAGGAGCACACGGACACAGTAATTGCAGGAGGCAGCATTACAAAAGTACTCGCACACACGGTTACACATGGCAGCTGGAGAGCTCTGCTGGCAAGTTAGTTTCCGGCTGTGAAAAACGGTTACAAAATGTGTAAAAAGTGTTGAATCACTCGAAGAACAACTGTTGAACACATAGACGATAAAAGAGAAATTGAATTTTTATGAAAATCGCACAGAACAAAACAGCGAAAGAAACAGGTCAGCAAAAATAATTACAACAATTTTTTCATATGCGCGTAGGTATACCTGAAAATAAAGCTCTAGGCTGCCAGGCTGCCAGGCAGTTGGAAAAGCTATCGTGCTTTTGGCTTTTGGTCCTAATGCATTTGGCGCTTTAGAGTTAAAGCAATTCAAACAGCGCCAAAAAATCCATAGATACTATATACTCACTTTTCCCATATATGTATGTGTATCCATAAGATACTGCCTCACTCGATTATCGATTTGCACAAGATATGCAAAGGACATTCGACACGCCATAGAACTCATGTAAATATCCCTTCTCATCTTTGTGCAGCGGAAAACCACAAATTTTCCACGTGCGGGCCACCTGTTGCATCAAAGGCTACAATATCCCAATGCCACGCTGGGGTCATCGGCCGAAAATTTGGGATTTTCAGGTGGAAAGCGTCGTAGACAAGTGTCTGGCAAGTGGAAATATTCACTATTTAGTGCAGTGGTTGGGCCGTATGGATCCGGAGTACACTTGGGAGCATGCGGAGGCACTCGAGTGCCCCGAGGCGATCCGTAAATACGAGGAGACGATGGGATTCAATGACCAGCCGATTGTTTTGGGGAAGCGTATATCTTCGGCATCATCATCATCGTCGTCGTCGTCATCATCGTCATCTGGAGACTCAGTTTCATCCTGTGTCACCGTAAAGAAGCGGTCATCGTCATCGGTATCAGCATCGTCGTCGTCATCGACCTCATTCTCGTCATTGGTATCGACATCGACCTCATTACAACCGCCAGAAAAGAAGCGCTATTCGTCATTTCCATCGACCACATCGGTCTCATCGAATCACTCGGAAAAGCAGCGCAGCTCCTTATCGGAATCCACATGGGCATTGTTATCGTCATCGGCGTTATCGGAGCCCTCGTCATCCGTCCCGCCCCAACCCTCGGACAAGAAGCGAAATCCATCACCGCCATGGCAGCCCCCTCCAGAGAAGCGCATTTCGTTATCGCAATCGACGTGGTCACTAATGTCGTCATCGATATCGTCAACGGAATCATTCGAGCTCCCGGAAAAGAAGCGCAATTCGTCGTTGCCGTCGGTATCGGGCATATGCCAACCAATGATACCCAATCCCAAGCGCAAGTCGTCATCGTCATCGGTATCGTCATCAGAATCGAATATCCCTGAAAAGAAGCGCAAGTCGTCAGAGGCCTTGACCTCATCGCATCTACTTGGAAAGAGGAGTAATTCAGAGAGTAATTCGATATGGGAGTCACCGTTATCCCCTTCCCCGGAGAACAATTCGATGTGGGAGTCCCCCCTGTCCCCGCCAGCCGAAAAGAGGCGTAAATCATCGGAAAAGAAGCGTAAATCATCCGAAAAGAGGCGCAAGTCATCTGAGAAGAAGCGTAAATTATCTAGAATGTCAATGTACTCGGATATATCCGACACACCCGCATCCCCACCACTGGAGAAGAGTCTTAACTTGTCTCGAATGTCTATGTACTCGGATATATCGGACTCACCCGCTTCTCCTCCACCGGAAAAGAGGCGCAAATCATTTGGAATGCCAATGATATCAGTGAAATCGGAGCTATCGTATATACCGGTGAAATCGGAGCTATCGGATTTATCGAACGTATCGAACGTATCGAACGCAACGGAGGTATCGGAGGTATCGGTAAAATCGGAGTTATCGCAGGTATCATCAGCCCAACGGGAAGTAAGGGAGCCATGGTATATGCGTAATCTGGATCCTAGCGCCGGGCCGAGGGGCTTCGCCCGTGGCCTGGAACCGGTGAAGGTACTGGGCGCCACCGATGCTTTGGGCGACATTATGCACTTGATGCAGTGGAAGGGCTGCTCCCAGTTCGACCTGGTGTCGCACGAGGAGACCAGCATCCTGTGTCCCCAGCTGGTCATCGAGTATTACGAGCAGCGTCTGTCCTGGCACAATGTCCCCACTGTCACGGATGTCATACTCGGTGTCAAGAATTGGAAGCAGAAGGGCTACATCAACCGATACAGAGACAGATATGGCAAAAAAGGTACGAGGCCAACCGAAATTCTGTGATTTTTCTATGATGAATCATAGGATAAAAAAATATCAAATATATATAACCAATAAATGTACACAAATACTATGTATATGAACGTGTGTGAAAATATCTACTAGAGATGCATACAAAGTTTTTTTTTTTTAAGAAGATACTATGAGAAGATATAGATAAATATGCGAAAATATCTACTAGAGATGCATAAAAAGTGTTTTTTTTTTTTAAAGAAAATATATATGTGCGCAAAGGATGGAATGGAAGAGGGCATACATTATAAGAACCTATACTCTATATACACATTTTTTTTGTGAATTTATTCACCATAAAACTATGTACTAAGACGTACCATGTACTTAGTACGACGAGACGAGTAGGAGAATAAAGATAAATACGGCTATTTTTTTGAGAGATTGTATGAGATTGTATATGGACGAGGCAGAAAGCATAGACCTAACTTAAGTTGTTTTCTTTTTTTTTTGGAAACTATTTCAAAGAAATAATATATGCGCTGTGGTTTGATAGTAAAAAGTAGATGAAGAATGCAAATTTTTGTGAATTTTTGTTCACCAAAAATACATGCATATATACTAAACAGATAGTTTTTGAAAAGTACTCTCGTACGAGATTTATAGATGCAAATTTACCCAAACTTTTTTGTTGGTTTTTTATATTTTTGCATCCTAAGAATATCTACAATGAAAAGATGGTAACGTTATTTTCATTTAAAAAAACAAAAAAAATAAAAATAACACAAAAAAAACAATGCTCTGAAGAAGAAACTCCTAAAATACGATTTTGTGTGAATTTGTACACCAAAATCCAACTAAAAAACAAATAGAGAAGAGATTATATGAAAGCTATGTACCGGAGTGGAGTGGAATGGAATTTATTTTTGAATTTGTTGATCGATGTGCAGTAAATGGCATACTAAAACCCATTTTAAAACATACATATTTAGTACGTGTTCTTTAAACCGTACAATAGCCATACATATATCAATGAAATACGATACAGGAATACATGGAAATATTTCCAGCGAAAAATATGGAAATGCTCATACACACACACACACACCTAACACATAACACATGGATGTAATATTATTGGCAAGGGGCGAGGGAAAACCCACCTTGTTTAATCAGCATTAATTAACCACGTTTCAATGTTATGCTCTTGATGTGAATAAAAACTATGTAAAATGCAAAGCTTGTGTATGTTTATTATTGGTGTGGCGGAGGGTTGGATTTTCTACTTTACAGATGCATACGATGGGATTAGATTGCACCCTCGTCCTGAGCCTCATCCCTGAGATCTAATGAGATTTGATTACACGATCGACGGAGCGCACAGCCACCGGCATTATTTGAACAATACAAATATTTCAATAAACAAAGGGGTGCCGCAGCATTTCGTAACTTTTGCAGACGGATCGGTTGCTATGGCAGCAATCACAGCTAAATATTCATTATATTTTTGGGCCATGTGGAAGCACACGTTGCGGCAGCTTATTTCGTTCGGTTGGGCTTTAAAGGGTCGCTTTTTATTCCTTACAGATGGATCGTTCCTCTGGCAGTACAGCTTATTTCATGCAGTGGGAATACAATTTTCTATACAATTTTTCCGGCAATCTCCAAAATGTTCCTGACGAAAACCAATAATGTTTTTAAAGTGTGCAAATATAAGTGTCCCAATATCAGGTTCTACAGTTTTGGTTCACAATACGTTTGGGAAAATCGTAAATACTAAATTTCATAAGCTCGAAAATCGGTTAGTTTTTGTTCTTCTTTATTTTAAAATTAGTTCTAAGCAGTTTTATGTTTCTAAATTTATTTTTTTCAAAGTCCAAACTATAACGAAACATCTGCCTGATGAAATCGCAAGTAAATTGAATATATTTCATGTATATTTATATGCATAAATGTATGTATGTATGTCAATATATGCTAAATGTACCATATTCGTATATAAAAAAAAAATCATATAACAATTAAAGTATTTTATTGACGGCTTAAATCTGTCAAATGTTAAAGAGTTAAATGTGCAGCAGGCAGACGGATAAATGACTCATCAACTGGGGACTGTATTTCACATATAGATACATATTGTATATCGTGTATAAGGAAATATATTTTTTCTAGAAAAAAAAAACCAAAAAAAAAGGAAGCATTTTAAATACAATATTCTTGTTGCATTCATTAATGATAATATATGTATATATTTCCAAATGATAAATTAACGCATAATAGGCAAATCCTCGCAGCAGCATTTTCTTAGTCAAACGCGGAGGAGCCTCGCCTCGGTCTTATATTCGAAACGCATTCACACACACAGCACTCTATTGCACACACAAACGTACTATATATCTAGTGATCCTTTCGGGGGGTTGGGGTCTCCTTCTAGCACTCCTCCACATAAGTGGCAGGGAAGATGCCAATGTGATTCCGCAGGGCCCCCAGCCACCAGCCGTCATCCTGCTTGGCATGAACTTCGATGATGTCGCCGGGACTCAGTTCCAGTTCATCGTAAAGCTTTGGTGTGTAGCTGTAGAGCGCCTTGCATCGTCCAAGCACTTGGCCCTGACCCTGACCATGGCCATGACCGCCGCCCTTCTGCAAATCCTGCGCATTCTGGTAGAAATGCTGCGTCGGCATCTGGTTTTGCGACTGCAACTGGCTTTGTGGTACCTGCTGCCCCTTGACGGGCCCCGTGTCCTCCTCGTCCTCGTCTTGTGAACTGAATTCATCAAAGTCCGAGTCCTGCTGATTGGAGCCGCCGTCTGCTTGGCCGCGATCACTGCCCTGGTTATGGTTGTGATGATGGTTGTGCTGATGGTTCGCTGGTATGGTCTTGCATTTGACAGACGCCGCCGCCAGTGCCACAGCGGCCAGCGAGGCGTTCGTCGTGGAGATTATCTTTGGTTGGCTGGTGGTGAAGGTCTCAATGTTGCTCTTGCTCCGATTGAAGTGCTTCAGCGCTGGCCCCGTCGCCGTCACACTAATGTCCGCACAGGAGCTGTTGCTGAGCGCATTGCCCATCATTTGGGAGCAGGCATCCTCCTCCTCCGGTTCATCCTCCTGGTGGCCTCCACTCACATCCAGTCCTGTGGACTGCTGCGTCTTGTCGTTGTTCTTCAGCCAATTGGGGACCTTGAGAATGCTTTGCTGGAGGCCAGTGCGATCCCGCGTGATCTATGGGGCGGCATAATATAAAAATTCGAATCATTTTCGACATTCAGAAAAGAGAATAGAGCTATTTTTGTATGCTTAATTATCTATTATGATTGCAATTTAAGAAATTAAGTGGTTACATAGTTTTGTTTCTGCATTTTACATAATTATGAGGATTAAATTTAGTTCAGAAAGGATACACCAGAAATATCTATACATATGATGGAAGTATACAGAGAATATACATAGATTTATGGTGCGCTTTAACAACCTTTTAATATCTTTAAGAGTAAATAAAAGGAATGTCGATTCGATCATTTCAATACATATTTTGATTTAAATTCTTTCGGGAATAATACGCCGGAGAGTAGTTATTTTGAATAGGTGTTTAGAACCTCTGAGAAATTGAGCCATTTCGATTGCTTACATAGTTTTTTTTGTCAAAACTAACTTTAAATTGGTTTATATCCTATCGGAAAACTACATGTCAAATGTCTTCAAGATTAAGATCATAATTTGTGAAGAAAAACTTGCTTAGATTTGGGATCTTCATATTTGAATACAGATTTCGTGGCTTGAAACTTTACATCTTAAGTTTTGCATACAGCTTCGTGTTGGAATAGTCAAAAATGTATTATTTACTATAAATTTAACATCCGATATTGATTTAAGGGAAAGAGGAGACAATGCTCTGCTTAAAAATAAAATTTGGTTTCAACCTTACTTAAATTCTGATAATTTGTAATTTAGTTTTTTGTTTCAAAAGAAGAGACACGCCTTAGCAGGAAGAATTATCGGAGGACTGCCTAACCTGAATGTGCTGTGCCAGGGGATGTGTGGTGCGGGGCTTGTGGTCCAGCTCCAGGAGGGCCGACTGCAGTTTGATGCGTGATCCCTCCAGATACGTGAGCATGGATCGAATCTGCAAGAGAGAGAGAGAGAGAGAATCAAGTTAGACATCAATAAGGGAACAAGGTCACTCTCTATCACTCACGTGATACAACTTGTCGGTGATGTTTTGGTTCTCCTGGTTATTTAACGACTGAGAGAGACCACGGAGGCCGTCGCGTGACTTTCGTTCGCGTTCCAGATCGGTTTTCACCAGCTGTAGGAGTTTGATGAGCGCATGCTTTCGCCGTTCTCGATTCATGGCCAGTGTGGTGTGTTCGCAGTAAAAGTCGGGCAGTAGCTGCTCGCTGGGACCCTCCGAATGGTGGCGGATGTTGCTTACCACCAGCATATCCTTGTCGACATTGCACGCATCCAGCTGCGGCTGCAGGCGGCAGGTGAGGCCACCGAGAATGGGATTTATATCGGAGATGAGGCGGCCGTATTGCTGGGCAAAGTTGTGCATATTCGCGAGACGCTGCTGCTCGTTGGTCTGCAGCTGGGAGCTGCCCCGGAGCACGGCCATCTCCCAGTCGACGCGTGCCCGTTCGGCACGCACACACATCGTGTAGTACTCGACATCGGCTCGCTTTACAGCCTCCTCTGCCTTCTTGCGCTTGTTGTCCAGCTTTACGCAGTCCTTCTCAGCGTTCTTTAGCTCCTTTTCGGCCGAGATCTTGTTGGGGCCCTGGTGGAGCATGGCAATGGATGGCGACTTCTGGATACGCACATCCAGCATGGCGTCCTGCAGCTTCTCGTTCTCACGCGCCGCTGTATGCGAAGCCTTCTTGGCCTTGGCCTCCGTTATGCGCCATTCGCTGAGTACCCGAGCGGCCTTATCCACAGTACTTTCGACCTTCTCGACAGACGAAAGGATTACACAACATTTAAAAGAGGATTGAAGCTCCTACTTACCGCTTTGCGCGCCTTGTGGTGACTCTCGACGACCACCTTGAGCGGCTTGACCAGCTCATCGGTGAGGGAGGCCGCCAGCTGGCGGTGGATATCGCTGCGGCTCTCCATTTCGGTGGCCACGCCGCGCCAGGCATCCGCCACACTCCCAGGTATCTCTCGGCCAGCCTTGTTCAGCTTATTGGCCAGCTTCGAGAGCGATTTCGAGTAAATCAATTCGGAATCGGCACTGGAACCAGCCGGAGATATAGAAGAGGATAAGTACTCTCTAGCTATAGGGACTTACCGCTCCTGCAGGACGAATATGAGCTCCTTGCTGAAATCTCCGCCCTGCTTGATGTAGCGACGCAGTTCCTCGAATCCATTCTGGCCCTGTTTGGAGTATAAAGAATTGGAACCAGTTAGCAACGAGACGAAACTCCAGTTTGAACGGTGGCCACGACCACGCCCGCGACTACGACCACGACCAGCCCTCGACGAACAACGACTCCTTTGGTATACCTCATCCTTGAAGCGTTTGGCATTTGGTGACAAATCCTCATCGCTGAGTGCCCTCTGGGACAAGGAGGAGTCCAGTTCCGTGCGATTGGTGATATCCTCACAGCTCTCGGTGATGTCGCGGGTATTGCGTTCCGGCGATATGGACAGACGACTCGCGTCCGTGGTCGATTGATTCAGATTACTGCGTGAGCGGGCCAGACGCTTGAGGGGCGTCTGCTGGCGAACGGCCTCCTTGAGGCGAGTGCCCTCCTCACCGAACCAGTGCTTCATGCCGTGCCAGCCCTTGCGCAGCTTCTCCTTCTGCTGGTTGAAGTGAATGAGCGTCTGGTTCTTGTTCTTCAGCAGCGTGATGCGACGCTCGCTGGGACGCAGCTGATCCCGGTGCTCGCAGTACTCCAGATCCACCTCTTTGGTGAAGTCCTCCGTCTCGTTGATTTGGCGCGTGATTTCCTGTAGCTCGTCAATGGACACCATCAGGTTCTGGGCATTCAGGCTCTGATAGCTGACCGACTTGAAGTCGAAGTCGAAGCTGTGCACGGAGCAGTCGAGGCTCATCTTTGAGCTCTGCTTCGAGCTCGGCTGAGAGGAGCTGCGCTTCGAGCGGCTGTGCAGCTGGAACGATTCGATGCTCTTGAAGCGCGACTGATGCGACAGGAATCCTCCTCCTCCATTGGCGATAGGCATACCATCCACCGGTGTATTCTCCTTGTTGTTGTCCATGTCGCTGGCCGCCAGGCTCAGCTTGCTGTCGCCATACAGCTCCGGCAGCTCTGGCATGTTGAGGCCCGGGCCCAGATGCCCCGGAGCCGTCACGTTCATGTCGAGCGTCATCGAGGGCGACTTGTGCAGGTAGACCTTCAGTTCGGTTCTGTGCAGATTCTGCACGGACATGGCCTGCTGCTGGCGAGCGATGTTGGCCCGTCGCATCGGTGGCATCACCATCTTCTCTTCCTCCTCCTCAAGTAGATCTTCTTGCAAATCCTCCTGTGAGTGTCGCTGTGGCTGTGACTCTACTTCCTTTTGTGGCGCTGGCTGTTCCTTCTGTGGCTGTGGCTCCTCGTGTTCTCCTTCCTGTGGCTGATGAATGGGCGTCTGAAACTCCTCCGCCTCATCCCGCTCATCACGATCCAGCTGAGTGCAGCGGGCATCCAAAAACTCCTCCTCGTCGGAGCTGCGCGGCGTCAGGGTGCGCACAATGGTGGAGGTCTGGGCAATGCCGCCGCCGATCTGCTTGAGTCGGGCCTCAGTCACATCAAAGCGGTCCGTATCCAATGTGGTGGTCGATATCAGCACCGGGGCACCGATCTCCAGGCGATGGTCCTCCGAGTGGCTGCCGGTCATGTTGTAGCTGCCGGATATAGTCTTGCCGGGCGACTGCACAGAGCCAAGCCGCTCTCCATCGGCGCCCCTCTCCGCTCCGGCCGCAGACGACTGTAGGTTGAGGCTCCCCAGGTGGCGGCGACTTAGTTTGTTGCCAAGCACCGAGTACCGTTTGATGCGTGTGAGGAATCTTTTGGCACCGCCGCCACCGTTTCCATTCTGGTTGTTGTTGTTGTTGTTGTTGTTCGTGTGATTGCCGTTATTGTTGTCCGAGGGATCGGCTGCAACCGCAACCGCTGCAGAAACGGCGCTGCTGTCCTTGCCGCCGATCTTGAATTTGTGCACCCGTAGGTGGTTCATCACGGATTTCTGTGTAAAGAGTCGCAAAATTAGTTTCGGTAACTTCTCGAACTCTATCCCGATCCTCTGCACATGACGTGTGTGAGTGCGTGCACGCCTGTAAACGTGCACATGCATATGTCTGCGGCGGCCCGAATTATTGCTTCTGCTCATCCTCTGCATCTGTCGACGCCAACGCCGCAGCGGACGACGCAGAAAACCAAAGACGCAATAGAATAGTGCGGCCAAGAGAACAAAACCGAAAGCGAACGGAATCGACACCGTCGTCGTCTTCGGCTGGTGTTCGTGTTCGCCCAGAGTTTGCATCGCGTTGTTTCGAAAATTTAATGTGCAGTACTCGACTTTTGAATACCGTGTGATTATGTTAGATTGTTACAATCAAAATGTTCAAAACATTGTCTGCTTAGACGAATAATTTGTATGAAAACCCAAACTCAAAAGTGTTTTTTGTGTACGATGGCGTATACATAAATAAGTATGTAACATTTCATGTATTCCCTTTTAACTGATATGCCCCTTCATACCCTAGGCGAAAAAGCTTAGACATAGACATGGTCACCTACATAAAAACGCAGTAACATAAACACACACACACACGCACACAAGACGCTGCTGCCAGAAGGAGTTACAGAAAGAGAGAGGGAGAGAACCAGGTGCAATAGGAGAGGGGATAAGACCCCGGTCATGCTCTTTCACACAATGTGTCTCATTGTTGTAACCCTTGCCCTGCCCTAACTCTGACTCCCTGTCGAAGTCGTCATCCCCCTGTTTGCTCCAGTTTCGATGCAGGTAGAGATTACAAAACGGCATTCGGCTTGTGTATTGAAGCGACACAAAGTCGGGTGGAGACAGAGGCAGACCAAAGAAAACGAAGAAGGCAAAGGCAAGACAGAAGCAAGAAGGAAATCTAACTCGAGTAGCCGAGGACTGATACCCTCGCACATAATATGTTCCTATGTCAGACATATATATACAAATATACATGTACATATACATATATATAATATAAATCAAAATGGAATATTATTTGTCAGAGGTGCATATACTAATATAAAACTTCGTTGATGAATATTTGCTTGAATAATCTTTTATAACAGATCAATGGCCGATCACTGTTGCAAACATCTACTTTAAATCACATCACCCTTTCTGCTAGGGTATAAAAATCACTGCGTTGGCCACCGGCTAAAAAATAAAATGCCGCCTGTGGCGCCCTCATCGACAGCGACGTCAGCGTCAGCGTCGGCGTCGTCGTCTGCTTGTCTCGGTTTCTGTTTTGTGTCTTGCGGTGCCTGTAGGCATGCAAGTGTGTGTTGGTGCATTTTGTTTGCTGCCCGGGCAGCGTCTTGCGTTTGTGCTTGTGTTACACATATGCTGGCTGTCTGCATGTGACGGCGGCAGAGGCGTCGGATGATCATTACTCTGCCGGCGGCTCTGTTTTTATTTCTTTTTCATTTCTTTGGCTTTTCTTTCCATCGCTGCCTCGGACGTCATTCCGTGTGGGTAATTATATAAATCATTTATTTATGAACTATTTACTTTTGAGTTAACAGAGATAATTGTTATACTAGAGCAGTGTCCCACACTCTCCCTCCTGTCCCTCTCTGAGTGTAGAATAACATTGCCTTCGTGTACCTCTGGCTTTGACACGCCCTCCCCCTGTTGCTGAAATTTGCTGTTGGTTGAAGGCCTAGGGGGCGCAGGGGGTAGGGAGCTCATTAAGCTTCTGTTGTCGCTATAACTGTGCATTGTGATGCAACCTGGCTTCGTGCCGGTCTCTTACTTACCCCCCCCCCCCTAATCATATATGGTGGGGGGAAGGGCTTTGTTACAGTTTCCTCAATTCTAATGGCCGACGTGCGAAACCGTAAAAAGTAAAACAATTTAATTACATTTTTGCACTTTTTGTTGTTGCTGCTGCTCGCGCTAATAGCATTTGCATTGAAGAAGACGAAGACGAAGAAGAAAAAAGCTTAGAGAAGAGCCAGAAAAGCTAAATATGTTGCTTCGGGAGTCGTGGATTTGTATACCCTTTCAGACCAATTATTTCAATGATCATACGATTTATATCAAGTTACGCACACAAAATATCAGCCATTAGATATATTTTTTCACCTAATGAAGTATCTGTTGGAAATTGAGATAACAGAAACAGTATTTCCTTAGTGTTCGCAAAAATCAGAGTACTCTCAATGCAAGGGTATAAGAAGCACACAAGAGTGAGAAAGGTAATAGAAGTAAACAAGCAGCAACTGCATTGCCGGTGGGGTGGGGGGTGGTAGCGGAAGCGAGCTGGGGTTAATCATTCTGTCTACGATATGTCACGTTTCTCTAATGGAGTGAAGCGAAGTGAAGGAGTGTGCGACAAGTGAAGAGACAATTCAAGTAATGAGCGGGCTAAGCCGAACGAAAGCCCCACAAGAGAGAGAGAGAAAACTTCAGTTGCGGCTAATTGCAAATGTAAGCAGTGGATGAAGCTGGGGAAGCAGTTCCGCACAGCAGGTGAAGCAGTGCCATGAAGAGAGGTACGCTGTAGTAGGAAGAGGAGGGGTAACCACCAGCCCCACCCGGAGAAATGGGAAGAACCTGCAATTATCCAACCATCTTTGGCTGCTTGCTCCATCGGATCCAAAAGTCAAATAACATAAATTATTGCCAGACGGACAGAAGAATCATATAAAAACCAAAGGAGGCGCAGCAGAAGCATTGGACTCTGCCCGTGGGCTCACTCGTGTTCTAAAAATAGAGCTGCCAACTCGCGCGCAATTGCAGCCATTGCACCGCCGACAATTGCCATCTCCAACTCCGTCTTTATGGCAATTTATGATTAATAAAAAGAATTAATCGCGAAAAAGGGTTCTCAGGCAGGAGTTGGAGGAGAGCCAAGGTCGCAAAGCAATTACCGTCAAGGTCTTAATGGATGATTAAATTTCGATCAGATTTCCTGTCCCCCTCTAACAATATACCAATTTTTCCATTTTCTCTTTCGAAAAGCACTTTATATATTGAAACTTCGACACAACTCCACCAAAAGATAATTGTTTTTCAACTGATTGGAAATCTGTTAGAACTTCAGTTCTTATAGGAAAAGTACGGGAAATTGAAAACCCCGTTTCGAACACCTGATGGGACACTCGGTACAACATCTGTAAACCCATGCATTTATTGTTAAAGTAACGGATATGCCGAAATGTACATATGTGTCTGGCGCTTGGTGCCTTAGGATAAAATGGAAAACAGCTGCCTGAAACAGCACCCAGTGCCACTCTCCAACTGGTATATCTTTTGGAAGATATTATGCGACTATTTACTCAACACTAATCCCCACCCCATTGCCATTCCTCTCTGGACGATTCTGGGCAGTGGTTTATGATGCGCATTTATCTCATTAAATGTCTAAAATAATAAACAAAATGTGCGGGGATTCTATTTTGTTGCCAAAACCAAAAATCCATCACTATGGAAGATTGCCCTCTACCCCCTCGTTCACTCTGCTATGCTGGCCAAAAATAGAGAGCATAGAGAGTAGAGAGAACCGAGAGTAAAACCTTATAGACAATGTCTGTATGCGTCGACGCTTTCTGTTTCACTAAAGCAAATATTTTCACAACTTATCGCAAGATGTTGCGCCAAATGTGCGGCAAGGTCTGAGACCTGAAAAAATGCAAAAATTATACTCGCTAATGAGCGGGGAGTGGGCTAGGTATTTAATTGTGAGTAACACTGTCTTGTTTTCCTTTGGAAAACATTCATTCCCTGAATACCACTCAAATGGTTCGCCCCCTTTTGATCTCTCTATCGTCTCTGACTCTCTCGTAGGTCACGTTCGAGAGATTGAATAAATGCGAAACGCGATGCAAAGATACAGCCTGCCAGATAAGTATCTGTATCCGTGCGCTACAAATAGATAAACAGATAAACACCGCAACACCACTAGCAGAACGCGCGATAAGAGGTCGGTCCATTATCTCCATTTGAATGAACAGAAAAGAAACTCTCATGTGAATCTAGAGGGAAGGAAAGGCATCGGCATCACATGCCTAGAGAAATGTATCTTCTGGAATCTCTAGAGGCTGCCTCTCTCAACAACTATGCTTCTTTTTCCGAGTGCAGTGCCAGGTTCATGTGGGCGGTGACCATTTAACACAATTAACCCGTTTTGGGGTCTTCGACTCGATCAATTTGTAAGAGTCATTGACATATGGGACGGACGGCCAACAACAGCCCTGCAACAACAGCAGCAGGCGATGCCACAACACGACAGCTACAACCTTTCGGAGTATTTTCATTAGGGTATTATGCCAGGAAAATAAAAATTTAAATTAAAGCTTGCACATGTTTGTGCCTCGACGAAAACGTTGAGATTGATTTCAGAGCGATAACAGTCGAAAGGAAAAGATGTAGCACCATTCGTAACAAGTATTATTGCAGGAAACTAATGATATTACATTATTCTATTGAAAATTTCATTGTTGTGATTCGACAAAAACGTTGGGAATGGTTTGGATTGTATCTTCTTGTATATTCCTTACTAGAATTGTATAGTTTGTGGGTATTTTATGATTATAGTGATCTTCAAACCAGAATGGAATATTGTTTTGAATAAATATTCATCGATAATTGGTTGTGTACCAGCCCTGGGGCCTCTTTTGTTTTGCTTTTACGCTGAAATCGAATGCCGTTAGGCAAAGTGTGACATCGCTCCGGCACTTCCATCTCTTTGTCTCTCCACCTGTCTAGTTCTTTGGCTCTCTAGCACCTCCACTTTTGTCTCTCCATCTCTTCATCTTTGACGGTGTGTCAATCTTGTTAGAAATGCGTTTGTTCTTTTGAAAAAGGGCAAGACTGCATTTATTTTTATCGACATTCGGTCATTTTGGGCTTATGCTTTGTCTCTTGGCCACTGCCTGTGTCTGTGCCTCTGCCACTGCCACTGCCTGTTGGAATGTGGCACACACGCACAAACACACACACACACACAGAGGGAAGTTGTGTATCTGTGTGCCTAATTAAGCATAGAATGAATGGTTCTTGGGGCAGAAGACCTGTGTAACGGTATCGAGCGAGCCTCATTCGATTGAGTTCTGGACGACCCCCCCAAACAATTGCGGATGGGCTATAAATATTTATGCTAATCTCTAAAGAAAAGACCAGACCATCATCCGATGTAAAGATCACATAATACAATATATATCTATAAATACATACGTATACCATATCTTTATCTATAGATGCGTGTCGTGTTGGGATTTTATTTTTTTATTGTGTTTCTATTTAAGAAACGTAAAAATAATTGGCACATTTTCAAGTTGCTGAGATTTTTTCGGGTTTGGAGAATCGTTGCATCGTCTGCCAAAAGAAAAATCCGTTCTGTATCTGTCAGATGCGTTTGCCTTCCCCCCCCTCACCCTGCCCCACTTGTCACACCACAAACTTGAGCTCATTTCGGAGAGAAGACTGCATCAAGGTCGAAAATAATAATGCACCATGTATCTTTGAGATAAGCTCCTGTAATACTTCTATCTTTGTTATTTCTCTGATCTTTTTGATTTGATTGATTGATTTTTTCTTCTTCTATATAACATGTGGATTGGATGTCCGTATCCATATTTTCTATTCTTTCTTTTTCGCTCTCTTCGATCCCCTTTTTAAAGTCACACGAAAACAATTTTCATTCAATTTCGAATGAAATCAATCAAAAAACAAATCCAAACACAAGAAACAAAAAAAATTATAATTAATCCAATGCTAATGCATTTTGTTGTTATTTCTTCGCACGTTTCGGGCTAGCACGCACTCACACACACACACACACACATACACACAGGCATGTACATAGGTTATGCAAACGCACTGGTGTATCAGAGGTATATTGGGTTGACGAGGGGGTGGTATATTTGGTGCTAAAAATTTACCAAAAATAAATATTATTTTAATTATGGGAGCAGATTGCACGACGACATCGACGACGTCGGCAGAGCGACATTTACAGCTACTAATTTTAGAACACACACAGACAAAACGGTCAAAGCGAAGTCGCGCGCGGCAGCAGACTAAATTCGCTGTCGGCCAGAACGAAATGTAGGCATCAGAAGCCGCAGCAGCAGAGCACCCATCGGAGCGCCAAGCAGTGGGCCCCATCAGAGCGACGTCAAGCAGTTTAACACAGAGATTGAGAGAGAGAGAGAGAGCGTAACCGAAAAGAGAATTATATGGGCTGCGCCGACGCAGGAGAGCTATTGCTGCTGATGCTGCGCTGCATCTCTGCACCTGCACCTGCTCTTGTTCTTGTTGTTGTTGTTGTTGGTTCTTCTCGGCTCTCTGCGCGACTGTGGCGGCTGCGGCGGCTGCTCCTGCTGCGCTGTTGCTGGCTGTTGATGCTGCCTGCTGCTGTGGTTGACAACGCGTAGGCCAAATAATTGAATGGAACGGCGCGCCGTCTTACGGTACAGCCGACGCGACGTCATCACCGGCGACGACGACGACGACGACGTCTGCGCAGCATGCAAAGCGGTACTCGCTGATTGGGCTGCAAATGTACCGTTGCACAGTGGGCCTCGAAAGTGATTAATTAATTAATTGAATAATTATTCAATAGCCAAATTTTCTAAAGAGAAATTTCACGCATTTCATACAAATTTATCTCTATCTTTCAAAGAAAGTAAGAACTAATTTCGTTTACTGTCATCGAATGGTTTTATTAAAGTGCGATATAAGTATATTGGCTATCCATTTAATAATTTATGATATATTTTGAACACATTCTTCTCTCATTGGCCCCTCATTGAATACAATGGCATTCACACCATTCCTGACCTTGCCCACTGTGCGCCTGCGAGTTCTGCAATAAATTTAAGCAGCCAAATGCACGTGCTTACTGACTGACTAAGAAAGAAGAGACAGACAGAGAGAGAGAGAGAGAGAGAGAGAGGCTGACTGAGAGTCTGCCGTTGACAAGTACCGGTATTATGGGCATAGCATCGCATCGCATTGCCAGATTCTCCAGGTTCCAGGTTAGGTTGCATAACTGCCTGTAAATTTATGCAGCTCCCCTCGCCCCCTGCGCCCCCCGCGCGCCAATGCCTCATAATCGGAGGAAACCGTTCACACGACACCGTCGCGACCGACGTCACCTGGCTTTGGGTGCACTTGCTGCTTGACCGACATTCGAGCGGTTCTTGCACCAATCACAAAACAATAGATGGAGAAATGTTGTTGTTCGAGCGGGTTTTTTGTTTTAAAATTTTAAATTAACTTTTGAGCAGCGGCTGTTGTGACATTTATGAGATTCCTTTGATGGTTGAAGATCCAGGCTTTACTTGGGCTTGAAGATCGTGCTGGAAAGGGGCTTTAATTATGCTTGAAGATCGGTCCAAAAGTTACATTGATGTTGCTACCAAAAAGGGGCTTTACTTACATTCCTTTAGTTGCCATTGTTCGTCGTGGGCTGTGAAAAAAGCTTTCCCTTGTGTTAACGGTTTTTATTCGAAAGCTTACCTGCAAAAAGGGGGAGGATGGTTTAGTATTGGTAGTGTTTAGAGATATTTGAGGTATGACAACATTTAAATGGTAAAACCCAACACCAATATGAGTATTCGATTAATGGAAATTCAATAAACTCCAGTACCGCACAGTGGGAGATCCACCTTTTAGTTTTTCCGCTCTAAATTGGCTCAAATCTCCCACTGTGCACCGTTAGGGAGTTTTGCACCAGGGAATTCCACCACCATAAAAGCTTCTTACGAAAAGCTTTAGCCAAGTTTCGCACCATACATTTCATGGACGTTCATGCCTACTTCATTCCATTTGTGAGTTTGCATGTGTGTGTGGCCGGGCGTGTACGTGTTAACTGTTATCTGATACGCGGCACTCGTACACCTGCAATTGCTGTTTATGTTTCAGCTTCTCTTTTGCACTGTGGCGGTGGGCTTTTGTGTGCTTTTAGCCTTTGTTTAGGCATCAACTTGCACTTGCCTGTTAAATGCCACAGCAGGGCAGGCGTAAAAACGGGTTTAAAAAACGAAATAAATAGAGTGACACAGGGAGAGGGGCAATGGGGTGGTGTGGAGTGGGGGTACGGTACGGTACGGGTGGAGTGAATTGAAGGGCAAGCACATAATAAAACCAATTTCGATTGGGGGTAGACGACGATTTTTTTAAATGGGGTTTAAACGAGCGACGTGGATTAGATTCTCCCTGGATCGATGGATGGTAGGTTGTTGATGGGTCGTTGGTTGATGGGTTGTTGGTTGAGGAGCGAACGAACACAGATGTGGGAGCTGAAACCAGAGAGAACTGGTTCTCGCGTGCTTACCTGTGCATTCCCCATTAGAGCATCGTCTGTCGATGATGTCCCAAGGTCAAGTACCACCTCATCGACATTCGCATAGATGGGCTGATCCTCGCACAGACTTTGGCCCCTTCTCTTTTGCTGCTGGTGCTGGTGCTGCTGCTGCTCCTGCTCTTCTCTTTTCTTTCTCTTCTGCTGCTGCTCCTTTTCCTTCTTCTCCTCCTCTTCCTTTTGCTGCTGCTTCTTCAGGTGCGCATTCAGATTTATCGCCGACTTGGACTTGGCTCTCGCATAGCGGGCCGAGCAGCGTAAGCTTTTAAGCACGCCGTAAGAGCGGGCATTTGCAAGCTTTTCTCACACAAACACAGAGAGAGAGAGAGAGGGAGAGAGACAGTTGAGAGTGTGGGGAAGAGAGTGAAAGTAGAGCGGTAAGGGGTTGATGGGGCAGGGGTTGACGGGGGTCCATTAAATTTACTTAAAAAATAATCGTATAATCGTACAAACTAAATAATATCTAAATATGTACAGCGATGGGCAACAGTCCATGGACATGTTCACTTATGCAGTGTTCATTAATGTATGGTTTAGGCTGTGGCAAAGAGTGGGGTGTATGGTTTAGGCTGTGGCAAAGAGTGGGGTGTATGGTTTAGGCTGTGGCAAAGAGTGGGGTGTATGGTTTAGGCTGTGGCACAAGTGACGTGTATGGTTTAGGCTGTGGCAAAGAGTGGGGTGGAGTGGGGCTGGGCATTGGTTTTTGGATCTAAGGCCTGTGTCCACTTTCTATTAACTACGTGATGGCATGCCCATATACGATGATGCGTTGCAATGCCTGAATGAAACTTTGGCTCTGCCAAACTTCCGGCACAGCCATAGACCTGGCCAAGACAACGACAACAGCGACAACGAACTTGGCCAACAACACACGGCAAACGGCGCACGGCATACGGAATACGGCATACGGCATACGGAATACGGCATACGGCACACGGCACAGGTGTGAATAAGCTCCGACTGACTGACTGATGATTCAAGTCGTAAGTTAATGCATCGCTAGGGCTATATATAGACACATGACACAAAGTCATTGCCTCCCTCCGGTAGATAAACCCCATTGAACCTTAGTTCCCCACAAAAACACACAAACGAAATAAATGCTATCTGCTGGGGGCATTAGATTTATGTACATACTATAGTATATATACTCTAGAGTAGATTTGTTGATCTTTTGCTAGCTTCTAAATGAAACATAAATAAATGCACACCTCAAGACCTGTTTTACGGCCAATTATTCTTATGACACCTAACCGGTTTCAATAAAATCCTATATGAAAGAGATGCTTTGTTTCTCGATCGAATAATGACTAAAATACTCTGTTCCATGTTAATTGATGATTTATTTTCTGGAATTTGAGTCTGAAAAAGTATTGACTTGTTGAAAAATCGAAGCCAATGTCAAATGAAGCGTGAATTACAATGAGAATGTTAATGGATATGATTGAGAAGAGTTACTTCTTTCGACGAACTCATCTCTTAAGAATACCGCTTTCATTCTCATCTAACACTTATTAAATTGTGTCCATTTCAATCGAATCATTCAGGAACATTATATTTTTTCAAGCACTTACTGATTCTACAGATTCTACAGTTCTCCTCCAAAGCACCAGTAATGTTCAAGTACCCCCTCTCTGTCTTTCAGTGTATGTGTAGATAATAATTAGTGGCTTTGCCATGTGCAAAAAGTGTTCAATCACACACCGAAAGTCGGACACAAAAAATCACCGACAATTGCCACACACAACTCGTATTGCGAATACGCCCCGTGTACCCCACAGGCGGCACACAAACGAATGAAAAAACATTGTAGATGATTCTCTATGTGGAGCCACGAAGTGGGCCAAGACTCGAAAAAAAAAAACACAACTCGATTCTCGATTCAAAGAAAGTTCACATGGCCGCGGAACGGCGGAAAGTGCAACGTAGAACGGAACGAGTCTAACCAGTCAGAAGTTGTTGCGAGTGTCAGAGTGTCTCGGGGGGGGGGAAACTACAATCAACAGTCTGCCGCAGCAGAAGGCACTCCACTCGGTAGACGATAGACGATGCAATTAACTAGAGCTCTGCTCTAAAGCAAATATTGGCAGTAGTTTCCCTTCCTAAAGACCTTAAACAAAGCCGATGCGGAACCCACACTCTAAAGAGAGGCATGGACATTGATGGACATGCCACACACACAGGCGAGGGGTTGCCACACGCGTTTCGGGGTAAGCAACTCAGTCGGACTTTGTAGAATCGATCCCCAATAGGCTGCTTCTTTACTACTTCCCAGTTCTACTTTGTAGAAAAGATTTCTTATATTAAAATATATTATCTTTTGGGTGTGCCTAAAAGAGACTTTTTTGGGTTTATCTCTAAGTATTATAGAAGTATCTTCCATCAAAAGTGTCTTGCACACGTTCCTCCCGGGTATAATACTGTTCCGATCTGATCCAGACTCTACGTTTTAGTATGTTTTACGTGTACAAAATACTACATACAAACATTTGATAGCTCTGGTTCTTATAGACTCTGAGATCTATTCGTCAAAAAAGACGGATGAACAGACAGACATAGCTGTATCGACTCGGCTATTGATGCTGATCAAGAATGTGTATACTTTATGGGGTCGGAAACGCTTCCTTTTGGGTGTTACACCACTTCGTGGACAGGGTATTCATAGAGAATATGCATGGAAGCGCTCCATTCACCTGTTATAACATTGCATATATCATTTATTATTTTAGTGAATAAAACGAATGTTTTTTGAAGAACCCAAATTCCAGAACGCTCTTTTACGTATGTTCAAAGAACTGTTCCAGGTCCAAGTCCAAGTACGACTGGGAAGCGGTTGCTAAACAGAAGTTTGACACTTGTGTGACGTGTGGCAACAACTTGAATTTTGTTGATATTACAGGTCCCGAAAATGAGGCCAGAGCCCCAGTTTATAGAACTGGAGCCCCCAGTCTTGGCTGCTGCTGCCACGAAAACCCCTTGAACACCTCTCGTTTTGGTGGAATTTTAAATTAGTTTGGAATCGCCTTTTTGTTACACGCTTCACAGCCCATTCACAATGCACATCGAATGGATCGGGAAATGCTTCAATGAAAGCCAAAGCCCCATTATCTGAACACATCTGAACAGATCCCCCTGAATGGCCCAAGCGCCCACTCGGCTAATGAAATTCCAAGCTATCTGGCAATCGAATTGATTGGGGCGGGGGCATTATCATTATCGCTCCATTATTGTATCATTGTTTCCAGCCACAATCCACAATCTGGTTTCAAGTTCAGCGAACTGTCGTCCGTCAGTGGCACAAGGAGAACGACGATCGCCAATGGCCAATTAAAGCCATCAATTCGATAATAAACTCTCTGTGTACAAGTGGTTATAATTAATTTCAAGATAGAAATTCCTACCGACTTTGGACAAAGTTAGCATACATACTTCCTTTTTCATGGGAATATTATCTATGAATATGACTCTGCATTGTGACAGGTGTATGAGGTTCATTACACTCGATGCGATGCATCATTCACAAATATCTGTTGTTATTATAGTTCTAAATTTCATAAATATACAGACTTTCATATAATACTAAAAAATATCAAGCAGTCGGCAGTCTTCTAGCTGGCATCTACTACCACATTACTGGACCTCTAGTCTAGTAAAGGAGATCTTCAGGACCCTCAATCTACTTGTCGTATGCATCTGATAAGTTCATAAGTGGCAGTCCAGGGGACCTCTGGGTTGGAAAGTAGATAGTTCCTTAATATTGTTACGATTTTGTAGAGCAGATTAATCAGAGGCGTTGCTTTGTGTCGTGGCTGCCCCACGGTTTCTTTCTAATAATCTATACTTTTTATAAGGCTATTTCATTGGTTTTACATGTATGTACCTTTGAGAAAACTTTACTTAATCTTCCCTCAAGTGAAGATTCCATTCTGATACAACTCTCTTCAGAATAATACCACCACTCCGTTTCATGCCCTCCCTTATTCGATTCTGTCTGCTATTTCTACAAAAATTATGGTGCTTTTCCCTCAAAAACTCATCCAATCTTCAGACGAATACCTTAATATAATCTCTGCATTCGCAGTACACCTTTGTAGCGAAGGGCTTTTCCAATTTGGGCCCAGAATTATCGCCTTCTCCTCCATCGACGTGACGATGTAGGTCAGTGTTTCGTTGCCTTAATCCCGAAGGCAGTGACTAATGTTCTCTGGGGGCTCACGCCCTCGAAAAACGATGAGTACCTTGTACTTTCTGCTACTCCGATGACAAATGCGGCGTAGAACGGCGTTTACGTGTAATTTATTTTCAGTAAACATTCTGTGCTGTTCTATTTGCTTTTTTTCGTGCAAAGTTGTTTATCTATCGCTTTGTCGAACAACAATTAAGAGGCATTCAACACAAAAAGCGAAACGAGAATTCCTCGCTCTCTGAATGCGGTGTCTCCGATGGCGATGGCGATGGCGACGGCGACGGTGATGGATCTGAATGGTAGCCATTCAATGTGGGTGTTGACTCGCTTGGAGATCTCTCAACGGGGAAAGGTAACGATCGGCAGCAACAAAAGCTTGGAAAAACTACTGCCTCCACTGCATGGAAAGCCCTAATACCCTGGCAGCTGATTCATAGCTAGACTTTGTTTGGGACATACATATGTATTTATATATGTACGTTAATCGATTAGATTGTGATTCGTAGTGAATCAATTTTTGCATGAAAAGCGAATTTGTGAGGTGTGTGCGATGCATATATTCGATTAAAGATCTTTCTTGTTAGTTGGAATTTCAACAAATTTCTTTGAATGTGTGTTTTCGTTTAGGGGACATTCCTTTGGAACCATTTGAATGTGTCCTCTCGCTTAGGGGAACTTTATACGTGTAATCACTGCCATTCACATGTGAACGTAGGACATTTAGGACGTGTAACATCCCATTGGAAGCACCACTCGTGGAAGATGGTCTTCACTTTGAGTCGTTCCTAACGAATGTGTTCGTTCCCTTAGGGGATCCATGTGTCCATTCGATCAAACCCTTTATCGGTCAATTGATCAAGAGTACAACATCTCCGAAAAACCGTAAACTTAACGCATTCATGTGTAGGAGGTGTCGTGGCGTCTTGAAGAGAAAGGGAAAAACTTCATTGAAGTATAGCATGTATTTTTTTTTTTTCATGAATACTTTCCACCACAAAAGCGTGGAGAGAAAGGAGAACAGTTCTTCTTTCTCCCACTTATTGTTATAGATACAACAAGACATGACAGAGAGACAGGGCAAGATACACTTGCTTTTGTTTTGGGAGCTTCAACGAGGTCAGACCTAGAGCCAGAGCCAGAGCTAGAGCCAGATCCAGAGTCTGGGCACGTTTTCGTTACCATTTTGCTGGTGTCGTTTGTTGGGTTTTCTTTGGGCCCCTCCGAATCGGACACAGTGTCTGAGGCCTGAAAATCAATTACAGTTAATGCCCCGCGAGAAGAGCAGCTGCTCCGGCGTGCTCTACATATGTATATATATGCACAGTACCATGCCAGTACCCGTATGGGCCTGGCCTATAGCCATAGCATTGAACGTGACTTGGCCCGAACAGGCGGCGGCTCTTCAAGGTCAGCACCCAACCTTTTCTTGGCTGTGTGGGGGGGTAGAGGGAGCCGGTGCTGGAGGTGGCGGTGAAGGGGGCTTCAACAGCTTAACAGTTATATGCATTCGTTAACTCAAAAACCAGAAAGAGCAACAAAGTCCAGAGAGAAATATAATTAAAAATAAAAAAGCTTTTTTTCGTGGAGAAGCAAAAAGCAACAAAAAATATAAAAAAAACGATGATTATTTTCAACACAGTTTTTTTCTGTTTTTGTGTTTTTTCTGTGTACTTCGTTTATCGTTCATCATCTCTCTCTCTCTCTTTCGCTCTCCCCACAGAGGGGCTGTGGCCCCGTATTTCTCAATGTTTTTTCTTATTATTAAATCTGTCATATCACCACCAGAAGAGAGGAGCCCACGAAAAAAAATACCAAGTCGGAGTCGGAGTCGGAGTCGCGGGGTAATAGCTAATGCCACAACGATCCATTTTAGCGACTTTCACTGTTTAATTGTCGCAAAATTTCCTTTTTATATTTCGCCAGTAATGAAACAACAACAACAACAACAAGCAGTGGCAGCTAGTTGAGATACATTTGTATCTTTTGCGGTACACAAACATATATTTAATAAAGTACTTGGACAAGTGTTCAAGTTACGGATAGATAGACAGCCCCATGTGGCATCTTTGCTTATATAAATAGGGAGCTTAAAAGAGGGAGTTGTCCGACGTACAAATTGTGGAATAAACATTTGTACGAAAAGGAAAGTATCTATGGCTCTCCATTAAATCCATGATAGGTACTTATGCATATAGATACTTTCCCTTGCCTCAAATTTTTGCTCTACAACTCCTATTCTAACTATCATTTGTAACCTATCTATATTTATTCCATCTATCCATCTATCTATCTCTCCATCATCCATTTATTTATCTGCCTTTCGTCATATAATGGTATTGCTGTATATATCTAAAATCTAGCTTTCTATCGTAGGTATCCACTTGTGTTATTCGTAACGAATGTGTCCTTTCGGTTATGGAAAATTTGTATACATCGATCTATTTTGGTATCTATCAATCTTTTTGTCATCTAGCTTCAACTAGCTTGCATCTATCCTTCATCTATTTATCTTTCTTTCATCTCTCTGGTATCTATCCTTCGTCTATCAATCGTAAAATGTGTCTACCCATCTTTCATTATTTTTATACCTTGGGCATTACTTTGGATCCCCTATAAGCTCTCATATCGTGAAGTATCTTGCCACTTACATGCATACATATGTATCTTTTGCTCACCTTGAACGATTCTTATTAACTTATATGGGATTATTGTTGGTTGTGGGGATATCAGTGTTCTATTTATATATTTCTCCACAAGATAACAGGCACTTGAATGTCTTTATCGACAAGGAATTGAACTGCAACTTGAACACGTTTAAGAGTAGATACAAAAGTATCTATTGCTGCAACTACCACTACTATTGCTGCTGGTGGTTGTTGCTGCCATAGACCTTCCGTTTTTAATCCCTTTTGTATGAGGAAATCATCTCAGAATCATATATAGTACTGGGGATAATATCTTTTGTTTACGTGGTTGGTTGGGCTGTAAATCTAATCATTTTTGGCTCTATTGAATCCGTGATTAGCCCGAGATATTTCCACTGCACACTTATTCATAATTTCGGTTGAATCCCACGAATCTGCAATTGAAATCTAATCTTGTTTTCTTTTTGGGCGAGACGAAGAAAGAAAGGCAGGACGGGCAGGGTTTGTCGAAACAAAGAGAGATGATTACAGCCAGACGGCCAGCAAATTGCATATGATCATGGCCTGGCCTGTCGATGGTTATGGCGATGGCGATGGCGATGGCGATGGCTCCTCTCGTACTTTGTTTTTCCCTGTAGACGAATTCAGTTTTTCCTTCCGCTCGCGCGCTTTTCCATCGAAGCTAATTTGAATTTGTGGCTGGCTTTGCTTCCTCCTCGCTGCCTCTGCCTCCGCCTCTGCCTGCTCTTTTGGCGAAACAAGTCTTTGGGGTAATTAAAAGTTCATTGTCGTCGTCGGAGGCCCCCCGACTCGACTTGTTGTGGAAATCATTTTGCAATGTGTCTGCCCAAAAAAAGAAAGACCAGAAAGAAAGAAGAAACCCGCTCACACATCGACTCTGGCTCTACCTCTGCCTCTGCAGATACAAAACGTTTTCGGATACACACATTTTCTCACACATTGGGGGGAAAAATTATGACAAAATGTGGCATCAACATCACAGATCACAGATCACAGCCTCCACATCATCGTCATCGTTATCGTCATCGTGGAGTGAAAGTTGCCGCCGCCAATGACCATGGCCAATGCCTTGGCTTGACGACAATTTGTGGCCGTAATTGAACTTGAAGTCGAAGTCGAAGTCCAGGAAGCAGCTGCTGGCTGTGGCTGCTGCACCTGTGGCATCCGTAAAACCCGTCCAAATGCATCCCGAAGATGTGCAGACAATACCCCACCCACCACCAGCCAGCCAGCCAGCCAGCCAGCCAGCCAGCCATCGACGTCACTCTCTGGGAGTCACGATATTTGCGCAACCATCCACCTGGCGCGTTGGAGGAGGGAGTGCCTCCACTGGCAGGGGACTGGAGTGGAGTGGGGTCGAGTGGGAGTATGGGAGTGTGGGAGTGGAACCTGCGGGGCTTATCGGGGAATGCCAGAGAGTCAGAATTATAATGCGATTACTGATACAGATACAGATACAGATACCGATAACGTCGCATTTTATGCAACCATGAACTCGCACCATGGAAAGAAAGCCATGGACGGACGACCTTGTGTTGGGCCCACCTTTGGGCTACACAAAGACATGTGCTCCAGATTGCATTCGAGACTTTTTCTGGGCTAAAGAAGGAAAGCGATTTTCTCTTTAGACTCAATTGCATTTTGACAGATCTCTCAAAAGATAGATTGCCTGCCAAAGGGTCCAATGGGTTTCATTTCTGGGTTAATCATAGAGATAATTGCAAAGAAAACTCCGATACAAAGACAATCTATCCAAAGATATGTAGAATAATACATTGGATAGTGGAGAAGACCACTGGAATTCTGTGAAAATAGCTCGATTACTCCTGCCTTGAAGAAAATTTAGATGAAGGGAAGTAAGCTGGCTAAAGACCCCCAAAGAAGATGTCTTAATTTATATCTTTGAAAATAGTATGTAAGTGGCTCATGAAACCTCAGGTCGAAGCTTACTTCGCTCGAAAATCAAAAGACCTACCGATGGGCGCTGCCGCATGACGCGCATCACGCTTAATCGTACCTTTATTATACCTCACTAAATCCCATCTCAGTTAATTTCGGATAAAACTGTGGCTAATAGATTTGCATAATAATTTCGATTCAATTTCAAGCTTAGATTCGGTTGGAGATCAAAAATATTCGCTCAGAGATTCCCGTTTGACCCGCTTGTTGGGCCACATTTTATTTGGTTTTTTTTTCCATTATAATTTTATTCAAAAACTGTTCGACTTTCGACGACACACTCTCGTTAAAAAGCTATAGATTAGCGGCCAGAAATGTGCGATTAAGTTATTCGAATGACCTCGACACCGAAACTCTGCGAAAATACAGTGCTAATTCTTTCTTTCGCTGTTCTAGCATTTACGCTACTGTGAGAAGATGGATTTTCCTTTCGATGAAAGATCGATGGATTGCGATTGCGATTGAGATTGCGATGGCTGTGAAGCTGTGTGAAAAGCGGGTCAATTGGCCAATCGTGGGGTTACCCCACAGGTTAATTAACGATTTGGAGCAATTAAGAGATGCAACAGAGAGGGAAAATGGCGGACTAGGGGACTAGGGGACTAGGGGACTGGGTGTGCAAATATCGAAAATTTGAAGCAACATCTACGAGTATCTGCGAGATGGCATCTGGGTTAGTGCGTGCGTTATAGAGAGTGCTGTGCTGTGCTGTGCTGTGCTGTAGCTAATGTGCAATAGTTTGGTTAGTAGTCGGTAATTAGTGGAGGCTCTAGTGGCTTTTCGATCTCTGAACCGATCTCAATCTTCACTCACCCATGAATTATCGCGGAATTGTGACATATTTCGCGTGGAAACGGATACCCCAAACGGCCTCGGGGCCGCGCGGGAATCGAAACAGCAGGAAGGAGGAGGCACAGGACGTGGCACGGATGATGGATAACGATGATTGGTTGATTGATTCTGATTGATTCTGATTGATGAGCGGGGGGGTGGGAAAATAATAGACATTCACATATAATAAGTATTGTGCATATACTTTTGCCAGGCACTGTCTTTAATTTTTTACTTTCAGTTTTTCACGTTTCGTTTTTTTTTTTCGCGAATTTCACAGTCTTTGCTTAATTTATCTAACCAATTTGTTAGCTAAGCTCTGGACCCGCGGCGGACCCTCGATGTATCTCATGGATGTATGAATCTATGCGACGGCGGGGCCATGCAACGCAGCAAAGCGTAACGCATGGAAATGAGCGCCAAAAGATACTATTTTTTTCAGTTTTGTTTTTTGCTTTTACGGTATGTTTTCTGAGGCGTAACTGCGAGCACAGCACGATTATGTGTATGGATGCCACACTGCGACAACTGTAACAGCAGATGCACAAGCACACAGAGATACAAAGATACAGCAGTCACAAAACCACACAAAGATACAACAGCCACAAAGATACACGGAGATACAAAGATTCAGAGGGAGGCGGCGGCACTTCTGAGCCCAGTTTTTAATAGTAAATTCATTTACATTTCCCTGTTGCCTGCTTGTTGCCTGTTGCCTGTTTGCTGCAGCTTCAATCACGACCAAAAACCAAACAAAAAATCGCAAAAAATGTATATGTACTGTCGAGGAAAGCCGTGCGCGATTCGCTTTGCCGAACGTTAACACGAACCGAACGCTCTGAGTCTGCGCCGCTTACTGGAAGCGCTCCACCGTTTGACAGCGCTTTCTAAACGACGCTCCAACGTGTGCAATGCCGCTCCAATCTCCTCTCTCTCTGTCTCTCCGATATCAGCACAGTGGATCGAGGCAGATATTCAAGCAGCGAAAAGCTTGGGGATAGGAAGAGCTTCTACAGAGTGCCTCCAGGGTTGCTCTGCACGATGGCAGGGCTGTCATTGTCATTTGAAATATTCTAAAATACTAATTATTCAACCTTTCTTTCAGTATTCGTTCGTTGGCGTTACGGATATATATATAGTCGAAGACCCATTGGTAGGTCTCTTAATTTAAAGTGGCCCGCTCTGATTCTTGCCATTGGAGGATGGCTGCATCGATGGCGAATTTGGGATTTCCTGGGCGCTATTCGCGTAGAGGAGAGGTCCATGATATTACCGAAACATTTGATCATCGGGAGTATTACGCCGCCATCGAGGAGCTGGGCAGCGTCTATACCCGGAGCCGAATGGTGTTGGATCATCTTAGGAAAGCAGATTTTCCTCATTCTCCTAACCTGCGGCAATCGCTTCATTGCTGAATGAAATTGAAGATTGCTAGATCCTTATGATGTTGCCACGATATGCGGCGACCAACGACACGGTCAGCGATGGGCTTCTCCAAACGTGAAAGGCTAGGTAAAACCGGCCTCTAATTGATGTTTTGCGCTGACGGGAAAAAGCTATCTACCTTTCCGTTCCCTTCCTTAAATAACGTTCTTCGTTTCTTTTTCTTTGTTTAAGCGTTTAAAAATAATAATAAGCTATTAATATACAATTTTGATCATAACTCTTTGAGACGTTCTCATTTTGGAGCGGAGACTTGTGGCGCTCCTACGATGGTCGCCGGGCACTATTTGAACTAAATGTGAGAATTTCGTTTATTTCTCAGCTAAAAAGTGTGCAACACGTTTAGTTGCGGCGCTAGACAATTGTTGCACAGTGGCGCAGCCAACAGTGAAATTTGGAGGACAAAGGTCATCGTCAGATGTCGCCACTGAGATACGTAGATGTGATGTAGATTGTTTTAGAGAAATTCAAATAACTTGTAGGCTTTATTCGTTACTTTTGAGAATTCACAAGAGTTGTTAATAAACATTTGTATTTTTGTATTTAGGGTATATATAAAACAAGATAAAGTATTATCATATAGTCGGGGCAACTTCTCTTTCCCGTTCTTGAGGGCCGTGAGTACCAAGACAGGTATGAATCCATCATGGAGCTTATAAAAAATGTCTTTCAATCATCCGCACTAGTCGATCCAGCATTGAATGAAGTCTAGATTACATATTGGATTCTTGGAACTGGTGGTAAAGGGCAAAGCCCGCGATAATATAAATTTTCTTTCTCCAAGACCCCACGCCAACCTAGAGAGAAATAAACATCAGTTTTGATACCAAAAACAAAAGATTTTATTTTGCCATAATATTGTGTTGGGAAATGTTTACATATGTATGTATGTAATTTTTTTTGTTGTTTTTGCAAGCAACCTTATGGATGGTATCGGCCTGTTGTTAAATACTTGGAATTGGCCTGCTTTAATTGCATGTTTTCTGTTTTTGATTATATTTGGTTGTTGCTTTTTTTTGTCTTAGATTCTGGATAGATAAAATGCAGCTGGAGGTTCAAGAACAAAGTTCAGTAAAAAGTTTTACAGTACAGGTTGGTTTTATCTTTTTGCGTATCTGGAATTTTTACAATTTTGGTGTATAAATGAGGGACTTAGGGTTATACATAGATAAGCTCTGGTTTTTTGGGGATCTATGGTGCTTATGGGACGGGGGACTGCAGAGACTACTCGAAAATTGGTATCTTACTTTTATTGGTACATTAGAGATATTCATATTCTTTGTTATATATCCATGTATGTATATATGTATTTTGTTTTGCATTCAATGAGTGGGCTGGGTGGCGGGGTATGAGCGAGTGGTAGTGGTAGTGGTGGGGGTGGGAGTGGGGGTGGGGGTAAGTGTTTTGCTGTTTGTGTAGAGATCTAAGTAATATGCCAATGCTGCAGAGCCAAGTTCCAATCCGGTCTCAAAATTATCTAACAACGCGTTCACGACTTTCCCAACAATATTACTCTAAAAATGATGCCACGCTCTCAATATTCACGGAATCGAAATCGTATATCGAAAAATGAATTTTAATCGTTATGGTAATGCCGTAATGTTGTAATTTTGAGTTTTTTGAGTTATATGTATGTATGTAATTTTCCTGCTTTCGTTTTAATGCTACAATTTCAATTTCGCCCGTTCTCGTAATCTTAAGTAAAATTGAATCAAATTCCTCAGTGCTTGCAGTGCATATCGTACTTAGTAATTCTTTTTTAGTTTTTCTTTGTATGCAGTTTGTATGTTTTTGTTTTGCTCCTCGCTCTCGTCCGATATGGGACTACTCTACTTCAAAAAAAAATATATATAGATACATATATATACTCGTATATATGTATATTCGTATATATTGTATATGGTATATATGTATGTATATAAGTTTTGTATAATATATATATATATATATATATATTTATTTATTCAGTTTAGGATTATTCTGTATGTTGTGTATTGTATTGTAGGTTGTTTGTTTGTTTTTGTTTGTAATTTACAGTGCTTCTCAGTGGCCATTAAGTGGATAGGATTTTCGAAGCACAAATTAACAATTAAGCAGTTTAGAACTCTTCGATAGAAATACTTTTCAGACTTGCAATCATAGATCATATAATCATATAAATATAAATATAGATACACGATAAATATATATATAAATATGTAAATTTAAGGTAGGAAAGGGACAAAACTACTTAGTTCCTCCGCTCTGTCTTTCGCTTCGATGTGTAGCTGTGTCTTTCAGAGGGAAGTTCATAAAAATGAAATGGAAAAATGGAAAAATCAAATGAGAAATCAAATGAGAATTGGGAAATCAGTAAAAGTATCCTTTGTACAGTGGGGTGTAGAAAATAAATAACATGTCATCGTATCATACAATATATATAATAAGTATATATTCTGCTTTATTATATTTATCATTATATTATAGTAGGTTGTAACTCGTACAGTTAGGCATATCATTAAGGTATATCTGTTCCTGCTTCTGCATCTGCTTAGGCCCCGCTCATTCGGTTACTGTCACATCATCAACATCAAAATTTCGATCGTTTTGATCGCTTTGATCGTTACTTTGATCGCTTTTCGGTTGCCTTACTTGCTAGGTTTTCATAAGACTTGCGTTTCATGTGTTCTCCATTATTCTTCTTTTGTTCAAAAATTTCACTTATATGAATAGAAAAAAATATATATGTATACATATATCTATATATATATATAGCTTCTCTATAGTTGTTATATACACATCATGCAGTTTAAATTCCACTCCATTTTTGGTGTAATTTTGTATCTGTATCTGTATCTTTTACTGTGTGTGTGTGTATGTGTGTGTGTGTATCTGTATTCCGTGTGTGTGTCTTGAGTGTTGTTTCGTGGCTCGTTTTCGTGTTGTGTGTGTTTTTGTTTCGTATTCAACTCTACAAAATGCACGAAAATATATTCTTAGTTTTGGCTTGGACCCAGTAGTTCTACTCCTCGAACCGCTGCTGTGAAAGTACCGATCGGAGATCGATCGACCTTTCGCATGGCATTTGCCTTCAGTTCGTGAGAGTTTCAGTATTTAGCACACGTCTAGGTAGCGCTCACCCTCCTCCTCCGCCTCCTCTTCAATATCCTGTACACTATATCCTCCTCGTCCTACTCCTCCTCCTCCAACTACAATTTCATCTTTAATTGATTCAGATGAATGCCTATACGGAAAATTATATACCCCAGTACACTGTATGGGTTAGCAAACGTCTCTACACTCCTTCCATCCTTTCCTGCTGCCTCCATTCCTTCCTGCCTTCCCCTCCTTCCATCGTTTTGCTAATTCTCTAGATTGTCATTTGCTAAATATTCCTTACTTGACTTTGACTTGTCTTGCGTGGCTCCTAGATTACACTCTAAGTATATAATCCGTCTACTTCCGCTCTATGCCTTCCATCCACCGGCCGACTCAGCGGCGGTTTGTGGTTCAAGTTTCGGGTGGACGACTTACTGGGCATATGGACTGCGTTACCTTCGCGAAACCGGAGCCCAAATCGCACTGCTTCTCAGTCGGCCGCGTTCCGCATGAGATGTGTATTGGTTTGGTATTAGTAATGGTATTGCTATTGGGTGTTTCTCTGTGTCTACCATACTATACAAACATATGTGAAATCCAAAACTCTACAAACTACACTCGTTACACAAGGAACCATGGGGCAAAATGCTCTCGTTGCACCCGCACTCGTTGGGGTTGGATAGCAGCGATGCATTTTGTCAGGTCTCGTGCAAGTATTTCCCTACTATAACGTGCTCGTGCCTTTAGCCATCATCTAACTATCCATTGATGGTGAGATTTACCCTTTATCATGTATCATGTTTCAAGTATTATTATTATTATTAGTTCTAGTTATATGTAAGAGGTTCTCTATGCCAAAAAATGGGAGAATAGAATTCTTTTAATTTTGAAAACCTAATTGACATCCGAATGCGTCTTGACTACTGGAAGCTACTGCAAAAAAAAACGAAGAATTACCAAGGAAAAAGGAAGTATTAATCGATCTACAGTGCATATGTAGCTTATGTATCTTTATGTGTTATGTGTATATGTGTGTGGTGTGTGTGTGGATCTATATTGATCTGATTAATGGCTATATAATATATATTGGTATCTTTGATAAATAACTTTGTTGGATAAAATATGCATTGAGTAGATATATATGTATACTATATATTAAAGTACTACATAGATATGGTATAGTATATTGGCTAAACATATGTGTGATGTCCTAAATTACGACGTTAATTTATTGAAGTTTGTTCATTGTTCTAGTTGTGTGTGTGTTTCGCTAAAGAATAAAGCATATAGCATATAGGATATAGCCTTCTACCCAATTTCAATTGCTCAAAACTGGAGATTCCCCTTTCTTTTTGCGCAAATCAAATTGAGCCTAAGGCTGTATGTCTTTAAAGGCTCTTCTTTCCCCCCCTTCCACTCTGTCCTTTCGCTGTCCGTGTCGTCACATCCTTCTTTTCGTTTCTCTAGCCTGATGGGGAAAGTCTAGCCCGAAATGCTGTTGGGCGATAGATAGAGAGGTTAAGACCTAAGCGTTTGGGTTGTGCATTCAAAAGTGTGCATTGGGACTACATAAGTTTCTCTAAAAAGAGTATCTCTATAAGAAAGCATGTCTGTCCGTCCGTCTGTCCGTCTGTGTGTCTGCCTTTGTGGGTGTGTGGTGTGTGATGTTTTTGAGTGAGAAAAGATACTCAGATACTTTTTTAGAGTAGAGCTTCTCTCTTTTCGACTCAAACTACTAGAATGCTGCTGCTGCTGCTGCTTTGACTCTGTGCCGTCCACAACTTGCGTCGCGGAGTCTCGGACACGAGATTCAAAATTTTTCCATTTTTTCCTTAATTTCTATGTAGAATTTTTCAAAAGAATATTATATATATATATATTATTTTTTTTCAAATACACATCAATATATGGATATAATATATGTGGAGGGTATATATTGTGTGTGTATGTGGGTTGTTTTCTGTGTAATTTTTTTTTGCATACACTTGATTATTAATTTTTATGTACAGCAAATGCCTTCGCATACAATAATAATATCATTATTCCTCCATTGCATTCTCGTTCTGCTCTCGTCAGCTCTCCAATAAATTGGGGCTGCCTCGTTACTTCGTTTCAATTAAATTTAGATATCACAATATAATCATTAATTAATTAATATAAAATTATTAATCGATTTCTTAAGTGACAAAACAAATAAATTTCGAATTTCGAATTTAGAATTTGCCAATTTTCTCTCACAAAGTTTTGATTTAATTTAAATATACAATTAATTTAATTTAATTTTAAGAATAAAGTAAGTTTTTTTGTTTAATTTTAATTTTAAATTCAAAGTGAACAAATAGCCTAAAACTCTTCAACTGTTCTTTGATTTCCTTGCCGTTCCATTACCTTTAACCTTTAACCTTTACCTTTGCATTTGCATTTGCTTGTGGTTTTGGTATTGGTTTTTTTTATTGGTTTTTTGTTTGCTTGAATAAATTATTGAATAGTTTGTTTGCTAAGTAATGTTTTTGTTTTTGTTGTTTTTTGTTTGCTTAGTTATTAATAAATAGATTTATTTGTTCGATCTATCCGCGAATGTCCGCGATTACTTGCTAGCAAAAAAAAGTGTGGGTTTAGATTACTGGGATGGGATGTTCTCCAAAGAGAACCCTTTTCGTTAGAGAATCCGTCTTCTTTGTCAGCGAGCGGCTTTCCTTTTAGATTCTGGTCTGCACCTCCAAATGCATGAAACGCTCCTGACCTGAGGATCAGTTAAGATCAGGTCCGAAGCGTCGTTGATGGAATGTTTGTTGTATTTGTATTTGTATTTGAGTAGGTTGTAGATTGTAGATTGTAGAATAGAATAGTATAGAGATTGAGAGTATATCCGTTTCACAGTTGTGAGATTTGGTTTGGTTTCGTTGGCAGAGAAAGGAGAAATTGTCAGTGTTAAAATCAGTGTTCAATGATCTGGTCGGGTATCTGTCTAGTCGGGACTAGCCACACGCTAAAAGCAGGGTCATGTGGGGTCAAGTGAATCTTCTACGGTCTGTGTGTGTGTTTTTTTTTTTTAACATCTACTGGGATCTCCGATACAGTCTAGCGGTTGCTCTACATGGACGATGACGGCGGCGGCCAGACAATGATGATGGTGCTGCTGTCCTTCTCATCCTCATTCTCATCCTTAACCGCTTCCACATCCTTACTTTCCAAATATGTGGCTATCTCGTTGGCATTCCGATTGAAGGCCACCATCATGGGGGTGTTGCCTTCGGCATTGCGTGCCTGCAGACTAGCCCCGGCGGCCACCAGCATCACGCAGAGCTCCCTGCGAGTCGTATCAGCGGCGATATGTAAAGCAGTTTGTCCGCTACAAAGTGTGGAAACAAAGGAGAGAATGATTAGTTTCGGTAGATAATGGGCAAGGGATTCCAAAGGAGCTCTGGTTGTTCTTCGATTACTTACTGGTCCTTGTCGGGCATATTGATGATGCGTTTTGTGGCACATGAGATGATATATTTCACAATGTCCTTATGGTTGTATTTGCAAGCAAAGTGCAGGGCCGTCTCTCCGTTCTTGTTCACTGACTGCAATGAGTATCCTTGTTCATGTAGTGCACGTAACTGTAAGGATAGGTGAGAGGGTAAATGAGTGAGCGGCCCAAACACATGGCACAACGATTTGGGGGGTGGACTAGGAGCAGGATACAACAAACTGCATACACAATGGGGGTAGGGGTGGGGTTGGGTTTGGGTTTGGGGTTTTACGGAGGTTATACATATATTGATACATATAGAAGATATAGTTGTTCTACCATATTGAGATCACCGCTTTGGGCTGCTAGTAGTATGGCATCGGAAGTTTGTTCCAGTATAGGGCTGTTATTCATAAATATATATTCATGGGTGTATGTGGGTGTGTTTATGGTGTTTTATGTGCACATAAAAGAGTAGAGAGAAAATAGAACAAGAAGAAAATTCAGGCATCAGTTTTGTTTTGATTGAAGTTCCCATTGAACCGATTCGTTGATACACATATCGTTTTGATCGTCATGATATAATGGGTATACATATGCAGTAGTACAGTAGAAGAAGGCCACAACAGACAGGGACAGACATTTAGGCAGAAAAGAAGTTGAAATCAAATTAAAGTTAGATACAGGAATAGGATAAAGGATACACAGAATACCTGAATCCATAACCAAAAACATCTTCGTTGAAACTGAACAAACGATCTTTATTGCTGCATGCACAAAAATGATGAAATCAATTAATTCAAAAAAAACCAAACAAAATGTAACACAGAAAGTGGGAGAAAAGCATCCGGGAATGTGGTGGGAGCGGAGGCGAGCGAATAAAAGCGAGATGGCATCTCTATGGTAATGCCAATTGGATAGAGATGGAGATAGAGATGCGTAAATCGATTTGATTTGATTTGATTTAATTTGTTTTGTTGTTTTTGTAGTGCCATCTCGCTCGTTTTGGGCATCAATGATTGATTGCATGTTAATCGAATGCTGAATCGATGAGGGAATGCTTCGTTTTTACCTCTTCCACTTCATCACTTTGATGGGCTTGGAGCCAATTTGTAAATCCTCGTCTGTGAGTGGAATTTTCGTATATATAATCGACAAGTATCGATATAGATCGATGAAAAGAGTTGTAGAAATTGTTAGTACACCAATCGAACGAGTGAAAAGTCAAATCATCAATCAAATATAATTGTAAAAAAATACTTAAAGAATAAGTTTCAAGATAAGTAGATAGATTTCAACGATAACTAGTTCAAACAGATAATCGATTAGTCGAACAACAGACTGATCGAACGTACATATATCGCTATCGACAAGTACGATATATAGACAGTTACAAAGAGATCAAACGGATATCGGTGTATCCACTACCAGAGAGGAGCCATAACCTACCCTGGGGGTTTCATTGTGTGTGGTTTCTAGTGTGTATGGATATTGGGGATATCTTGTTCGAAGGTATACCGGAGGTGGTGTGGAGACCGGAATACGGTTTGGTCCTTGCTACGGTTAACTGTTAATGTAAGCCGGGATTATATACCATATCGTAAGTAATCGAGAGAGAAAGATTGGTTCGTATTTAATGCTCTACTTACATGCTATTGTGGCAAGGACTAAGCTGTATTCGGTTCCTTAAGACACTGACATATCGGGAGGTGTTACGAGTGGGTGCTTGTATGTTTTTTGTACTATGTGCTATGTAAGTGTCTGTTCTTTTTGTTAGTGGCTAAACGTGCAACAACACAACGTTCGCGATAACAGATGACGATTGAAGATAAATGAAACAGAAGAGAACAGGGAGCCAGGGAGCCAGGGAGTCAGGGTGGAGTGTCGGGAAAGGAAGAGACAGCCATCCCCTCTCCGAATGCTCAAAGCTGGAATCGCTTCTTGCGAAAGTGGAGGTGGCAAAACATGCGTCTATCAATGAACGGCAGCTGAGCGGCCACCTCACGCTGGTAGAGCTCCAGCCGCTCTTGCAGCGGTAGCTCATCAACACTGTTGTCAACCGCTGGTTGTGCCACTTGTCGCCCTTGCTGTGGCTGTGGCTGATGCTGTTGCTTTGGTGGCCAGCAGGCAGATAACAGAAGAAGCCTACCGGTGCTGCCTGGTGCATGGCCCTGGGCCTGGTCCATCTGTCGGCGCTCTGTCTGGGCCTGACGCTGCGAGAATGCGGCAAAGGAGCGTTCTTGGTCGGGTGTTTGGGGCATGGTGGCGAGTTCGTGATCCAGAATGAGTAAATCGTCAATGGCGATGTCACAGATGTAGTGTAAATGTTCCTGCGCCCTGTCGATGCGGAAGTAGTGCTCTGCAGTGCAGGCTTTCAACGGAAAAGAGACAGAAATGAGAAACATGAACTCATAGATTATTTGTGGGGCTATTTAGATTGAGGCTCGAGCAGGACTTACCGTCTACGAAACACCAGTCCTGCGATACCTTCGGGTAGGTGATGGACTCTTCGAACTTGGCGTTGAGCATATTGCGGACATGATCCAGATCGCATTGTGAGTCGATCTCGATCTGGCCGAGCTTGTTCGCCAGCTTACTGAGCATCTCCCTTTGGTAGTGGTATTGCTCATACTGCTGCATCGTAATGCGCAGGATATTCAATTGAAGCTTCTCCAGGGGATTTACTCTGTGATTAGAGAAGGGTTTAGTGGTGGACAGGCCGCGTCCGTTGGATATCACTCACTGGACATCGCCACGTCCATTCTTGCACTTGGTCAGCATCAACGCCTTATTCAACAGCTCGATCTCAATGATCGACGGCTTCACGCGACACGCCTCACCATCCACCTGCATCGGTATGGTGCGCTTCGTTATGATGCGCGCCTTCCGGCACTGGCAGATGCAGGTGCCGTGCATGCCCGCCTGCAGCATCGGCAGCTGGTAGGTGGTCAGCCCCACCACCTCCATCAGGCCGTCGTCAATGGTGGGCTTCGTCGCCCCGAACGAGTCGTTCCACGGGTGGGTGCCGCCGCCATAGCTGCGGAAAGGGAAAGTGTTTAGATCGCCTAATCGAACACCATCTATAGCTCATTCTCCTTTCGCACCTGGGTATGTTCAGGAAGAGGACGGCATGGCAGCCGGCGTCCCGCAGCTTGCTGGTGAAGTCATTCCCATCGCACTCCAGCGTCACCCACTGGGAGAGGTTGCGGTACTGGCGCAGGATCAGATCCTTGCCCCCCATCTGGCCGTAGTACATCTTGTTGCGCAGCCGCGAATTGAAGCGCTCCGGATGGGCCTCCCGCGCCTCGTGGAACTCCAGTGCGATGTGGGCATCCACCCCGAACGAGAAGTAGTTGTTGATCACGTTCAGGGGCACGTTCGCCTTGCTGCGGTCCATGTGGTCATCGCAGACATCGTCGTTGGGCGTGACCTTGACGCGCCAGCGGTCCATGAGGACGCACTGCGACATCCCGATCTCGCGTAGGATCTTGCCCACCGGTTCGTCCGTGTAGCCCTGACAGGAGAAATACTATAAGGACAGTGCAATCGAGGGTATCACTGGGTATAGATTGCTTACCCCGCCCCATCCGAGAGCGCGAGCGAGATCGTTGCCCGTCCCCAACGGCAGCACACCGACGGCCGGGCACGGCGACAATGGTGGATGGATCTGATCGAGGACGGAGAGCACCCAGCCGACGGTGCCATCGCCGCCGCAGGCCAAAACCCGAAGATTCGGCGCCTTGCGGAACATGTCCAGACTTAATGGTGGGACGAATGAGAATGCAAAAATGACAATTAAATACCGATTTGCATGAACGAAAGACTATAGCTATAGCACTACAATGCCCAAAGCTGGCACAGATCGAAGCTTTCTATAATGAAATGTATCGATTGTGTCTAAAACTATCGATTGACGGCGGGAGATGTGAAATATCGTTGAGGGTATTTCCTTACACTTAATCCAGCTTACAAATGGTGTTTATATATGGGATTATGATTACATATATTGATTACTTAATTCTGATTAATACTCCATATTTATATGGCCTTATCGGAAAGACTCTAAAGCCTAAGGACAGTCATTAGACAGGGCACACGGACATCAACAGAAAAAGAGCTGACGCTCCCATTCTCTTCGCAAAACTTTATAGGAAAGAGTCTATCGACTAAGGACAGTCATTGGACACAGGAATACCTAACATACTATCCAGTATAGCGTACACTATATCATCTATGGATCATATGCCACCCTAAGGTGGTGTCTACTATTCTAATCCCACACGACTATCAACATTCTCCCCGTTGGAGAAGTGTTTTTTTATAAGTTATATTATATATATTTTTCTATCGGGTTAAGTTTAAGTCCTGAACATAGCATCTACGATCCGTCTTTCCATCATTGCCCTGCTTAAAAACAGCTGTTCCTGGATGATTCTCTGCGTGGGAAATTCTTGAAATTCTTAAGTACTACTTACCCCATTTTGGGACCTCCTTGCGTTAGATCAAAGACCTGGCGTGGGTTCAGGAGATGCTGGAACTTGCCGAGTAGCTTGACGCCCTGATTGCCACCGGACTTGGGATTAATAAAGACAATGACCGGTATTACCTCCGGCGATGGAATGGGCTTCACGATGAATGCGCGCGGTTCTCCCTTCTTCTCGTCCTTGCCCTTCTGCCGGCGCTGGGTCTGCTTCTTGCCTTTGCCACCGGGACCGCCGGGTCCGCCGGGTCCGCCAGGTGCGCCAGCTGCAGTGCCACCGCCGGCTCCAGCAGCGGAGGAGCCGGTGGCAGCGTTCTTGTTGCTTACCCGAATGGAGGACTTGAAGTTGCCCTTGTTCGGCAGCTTGACAATCCACGATGGCGGCACAATAATCGGTGCATAGTTGCCTGCGGAGAGCGTGGGAGTAGATGACACAGAGAGAGAGAGAGAGATACAGAGTAAGCCAAGATGGATAGATGTACGTTCATTCGGGGTTTAGGCCCTGGCTGGGCTAATTGAGTGGAAAGTGCTTGAGGATTGCCAAGCAACTAAATTCAATTTTCCTTTTCCATCCAATCGCTAGAGCAGGAGTGGCAGCAGCAGCAGTAGCAGTAGCTATGGTAAGCCCCAGCATAAGCGACATACCAAAGAGCAATTATGAATACCACAGCCACAGCCACAGCCACAGCCAGTGGCCAGTGGGGCATAAAGGCCACACAGCAGAGTCAGTGGCAGTGGCAGTGGCAACCCACTCTCCGGGGTAATTGTTTTCTTTTTCCTTTCTTTTTGCGCGTTGTCTTGACTCCATCTTCGTGTGGCAGTGGCACTAGCAATGGCTGTGTCTATGGTCTGTGGGGCAAGTGTGCGTAATGGGGGATGGCCTGCCACACGGAGAGTGTGTTAACAAGATGCTCATTGAGACACTTTATGGTGGAACGTGCGAGTATTTCAAGGTGGAAGCCTTGAGAGGAGTCTTTAACTCGACTTTAAGTTAAATAAGGGCCAGGATCTGGGTCCGGGTCCCTGCAGAAGTAGCCTGCCTCCTTTGACAAGTCTGAAACGAGGTTAAACTTTGCCCTGCCCTGATCCTAAGCCAAAGGCAAAGGAGAAACTTAAACAAGCAAACGATTAAACCTACATTTGACAGAATGAAGTTGAGGTTGAGATATTGCCCAGGACCTCTCTAGCTTGTATGTATTTATCGTGGAAAATGGTATGGAAAGTCCACAAAAGAAAAACTACTTGCAGTTTGAAGTGTGTGTGTTTTTTAGTTTGTACATTCCTGAAAGCTGAAATATTGATATTGAATATTGAGATTGAAATCAAAAGAATTGAAATGGGAATAAACCAAAAGAAAAAAGCACAACAATCCAAGAGAAGTGGAGAATATCATTATTCTAGACAATTTTCGACAAAAAGTGCTCCTTAATCATTCATGGATCAAGGATAAATAGTTGATTAAAGTCCCACAAAATTAATCAATGCCCATCGAGATGGCGAGTAGAACAGACCCCTGGAGAAATGGACATACAAATGCCACAATTTATTATCATTTGGGCCATAAACTGAACTGGAACTGAAGCCCAGACAGAAGGATACACAAGGATTTGCCAGAGCAAAGGCCCAAAAAAGGGTTATGTTCGAGCCGGAGCCGGAGCTGGAGTTGGATTCCTTTTTTTTTTTTTTTTTGCGGTTAGGCATACGGCTTTAATGCACACATTTTAATTAAGCTAACGGACCGCAATTTATTTGCATGCACGTCACGTAATTAATCAAAGGACAATGGGCAGGAGGCCGTGGAAGTTCATTGTGGGGCAAAAGCGGCACGAAAAAGCACGAAAAAGCAGGAGAGGAATAGGTATGTATAGATACAAGGGATACAGGGTATACAGGGGTATACAGATACAGATAAACTTACCGAGACGACACTCTTCGCCGATTTTCTCCTGATTGAAGCACGTGTCCTTGTTGTGATAGATCTCATGACACCAGGCACAGGACAAAGCTACAATTTCTTTGGAGCCAAATAGCTTGCTCTGAACCGCCTGCGGTATGGATTCAAACATAATATTCTAATTTGAATAGTTAGGGGAGCAACTCTACTAAAAGGCGGGAATACCAACCTTGCCACACTGCTTGCACTTCCCCTTCTCCATCTTGCGGTGCACCCAGTGGTGGTGGGTGGTCGTCTGCTCCCGGTACTGCCTGATCCCCACATCCCGATAGGTGGGCTTGCACAGCAGCGTCGGCTTCTCGTTCACATACGGAATGCAATTGATGTGGGCTACCAGCTGGCAGGCGGAGCACTTCAAACGCTGGCCGCTCTTCTGCAAAATAGCCACAAGCACAAGTCGAAAGGTATTACACTTAAAGCTTCAAGTACTAGTGGCCTTCCAAGCAAAACAAACCCCCTCGATAAGCCTTCGATTAGAGCTGGAGTTTATCGCGCATCGGACATTGTATCGAACTATCGGCTTTACCTACAGTAACTGTTCGTGGAAGTTTGGTCCCCCTTCAATTTACATAGAATTCTCCTTTTGCTAATGTTATTTCCAAATGAAAAACTCACTTTGAGCTGGCACAACTTTTTGCACATTTAATCCATATGTGTTTATCTGTGGTCTTTGTTGGACAAACACCAAAAGTGATGTCTAAATTTGAATAAATTCGCAAAAAAATTATCCTTACGGACGGACAGAGGTCTCCTTTGAATGGGAGATTGAGATAAGACATGGGGCACTCAATCCCACTACTGCTAGCCCCACTTCTGGCAGGACAATGAGCCCCTAAGATAAAGTACATTTTCGTTACAATTTGGCAGCTGCTGTCCTGCGGCCAGGACATGCGGGCTGATGTCACGCCTCCAACTGGCAATGGGGAAAACGGTAAACGAAAGGAGCCAGATATTGCGTGAATGTCGGACAAGCACGCAATAAATAAATTACGCACACATGTACGTCTCCCCCTAATTGAATTGAGGGAAAAACCACCCAGGCCCCCACTTATCCGTTGTTCTCTGAAAAAGCAAGCGATACTCGGGTCGGGGGGGAAATGGAATACGTACTGAACTTACAATGCACTCCTCGTTGAGGCAACAGAGATCGCCGGAGGCCGACGAGGTCTTCCAGTAGTGCTCGCCATTAATTGCATTCTCTGTCCAATCGGGCACAATGCGTATGGGCCGACGGGCATTGCTGCCTGTAGCGGTACGCCTGCTTGAAAGATACGAAAAAGAAAACGTGCGCTTAAAATTGGTTGTACATTTTCTAGGGTTAATTGTGGTAGGCGATGCGGTTTTGCTTGGGTTAAGGATGCTATGCCATTTCGGAGGTTAGCTTTTCACTCAATGGCAGCATCTCACCTCTTGCGTCGCCACGCCCCCAGCGAGTCGAGCTTCCTTTGGCGAAATGCCGACTTTCGTTGCATTCCAATCGAGGAGCGTCGAAAGCGACGAACTGTACCCCCTGCTGCACCCGCACCCGCAGCTGCAGCTGCAGCTGCACTTGTTACACCTCCTGCACCTGCAGCCGTCTCCGTCCATGCAAGCATGGGCATGCCCGTTCCTGTTTCAAAGCTGTCACTGCGCTGCAGCTTACGACGGGCTGCCTTCTGCTGCTGCTGCTGCAGGAGCAGCGACTGCGGCAATGGCAGTGACTGAGAAAGCGGCTGGCTGCTGTCGGCCGCTGCCTCTGCTGCTGAGCTACTGCTACTGCTGCTGCTGCTGTCGCAGTCGCTGTGCTCAGCGTCGTCTTCTTCGTTTTCGTCTTCCGTTTGGAATTCCTCACGCACTGCATGCAGTAGCCGCTCCATTCCCCACACCCGCTGCTCTGCTGATGGATTGCTGCTGGCGTTGCTGCTGGCGTTGACGCTGGTGTTGGCGTTGGCGTTGGCGTTAGGGCTGTCGCAGTTCAAATAAGATATGAACATGGCACTCTCTTGCACAATTGCTTCTTCTTCTCAGTCTTCTTCTACTCTTTTTCTTCTTGTGTGCGTGTGTGTGTGTGTGTGTGTGCACAATGCTTTACATCTCACTTCAGTTCATTACACACTCCACACCACTCTCTTTCGCTTTGATTTCTCTGTCTCTGTTTTTTCGCCGCTGCTGCTGCTGCTGCTCCGCTGATGCCGAATCTTTCCCGAATGCGATTTCAATACCGTTTTTCAAGGGCTCTGTGACTGCGATTCGTTGGCTGATTTCGCTGCTAATTTCGCTGCTGCTGCGGCTGTTGATTCCACGGTCCGTGTCTCTGCGGCTGTCATTATGGCGCATAAAGATTCCGACCGGAGATTTTGTTTGGCTTTTGCCTTGTTATTACACACGTATTTATACACTTTCACTCCGTTTCGGCGTGTAGGGTATTGCCATTTTCTGTTCTAAATTACGATACACATTTTAGCATTATTCTGCCACAAGAGAGAAAGAGTGATGCAGGTAAAACTCTTCTGCAAAATATTCTTTATTAGATGATCGCCTTTCATCTACCACAAATAACTATAAATAATACCACAATCGAGTATGCCCTTGAATAAAGTGTCAAAAAATGTTGAAAACAAACAAAAAAATACCAAAAAGCAAGCCAAAAAATCTCTGCATTTTTCTACTTTTTCAGGAAGTGGCGCTCGTGGGTAATCCCTTTTGCCACAAGAGTATAAACAATTCCCCACAGAGGAGTAAGCATTTCCATTCAAATGGGTTTCATTTGGATATCAAGCCACCGCCGCTCTCCGCTCTCCGCTGCCCCCCTCACCAATCCCCTGCCGTCCCTGCACCGCCAGTGTCCAGAGCGGTCGGGGCCGCCCATGCGTGTGGGCTTAATAACATTTGTATACATTTTGTTTATATGCATTGTAATTAAATTCTTATCAGATGGCAATACACGGGAAAAATGTGACTCGGTTTTTTGTTCTTGTTGGTTGTTTTTTCACTCTGTTTTCTCCAAGGTAAGAGGGGACCCCCCACCGGACTACGTGCCCCCCATAATGTTAGTCCATCTGACTCTTCGGGGTGGCAGGAAGCGATAGGGTGCAGGGCTTCCGGGCTAAGGGGCGGACAGGTTGACGAGGGACATTCCCCTTTTATTGGCCTGGAAAATTGCAGGTTGCTTTTCGAAATGGCTTGCAGATTTTCCATGTCAATTGTCAACGTTTACGGGCCAGCCCCAGCAGCACCCCCCAGGACCAACCCCTTGGGTGGGTTTTGCGTGCTGTGTTTTTTCGCGCCTTTTTGGTGCGGTTTTTGAGCGCGTTTTGTGCGCTGTTTTTGACGCGCCAACAGCGCCAACTTTTGGCATCCACGCTTGGTTTACGGCCAAATGTAGCGTGTCTCAGTGTGTGTGTGCGACTGTGATTGACGTGACCTATGCTCCCCTAAGCAGCCACCCTATAGCCTCAGTGCAGTGGAAGGCCACTTAAATGGAGCACATTCCCCTAAGCGAAAGGCACCCACTGTTAATTCTAATCAAATCATAAATCAAAAGAAGAATAAGGTTTGCGCTCGAACTATTATAATGTTAATTTGGTATCTTCCCTTACAGATTGTTGTGTAATACATTTCGATTGTGTTTATAAGTGTTGGGGCCAGTCACTCATTGAAATATTGTTGCACTGCTTTGTTAGCTTTGTAATATTGTTTGTGTCGCCTCCATCTTGTGTTGTCTGTGTGTGTGTGTGTGTGTGTGTGTGTGTGTGTGTGGATGGAGTATCCAAGAAAGGAGTGTCTGGCATTTGGTACTTTCTTGGACTTGCTTGTTTGAGAATTATGAAATATGTATGGGAGGTTTGAAGTATTTTGTGTTTCTGCACTTAGTCATCATCGGTTGAATTCCCGGCTAAGGCCTCGATCGATGCTCGTTTATTCTCCGACGACTCTGAATCCGAGTCCGAGTTGCTGGTAGTGCTCTGGCAGTCCTTTATTTCTCCGGTGAAAAATATAACTGCCTTGGGCACCACCCGTTCCTTGAGGTAGAAGCCCATTTGGAAGTCACTCTGGAGAATCGCACTGATCTCGGCGTATTTGGGGTCGCTTTTGCTAGCTGGCAGCAGGGGCGGACTGAAGTAATTGAAGAAGGAGTAGGCCGCCTCCTCTGGACTGAGGGGCTTGGTCCAGTGTATGGTGCATCCCTCGGTCTTGACGATCTCGGCGCCATCGTAAATGAGCGGAGTCCCCGGATCAGGCTCGCACTTCAGGTAGTACGTTTTGTTCAGCACAGCGTTCGAGAAGTACTCGTTCGGATCGAAATGGAAACTGATTTCGAACTTAGGTGGATTGCTGAAAATCCGCGTACTGATGTCGTTCAAGTGGACGAGAATTTGCTCATCATTTGGGCGAATGATCTTGGAGTAGGAGGCCCTCAGCACCTGCATCCAGAAGCTCTGCAAATCGCCACTGGACTTGGACTCGTCGTCGCCGCGGCTCTGCTGGCGCACCTTGTTCAGCAGCTTCTTGCGCTCGTCATAGAGCACCTGGTACCGCGACTGGTACTGCATCTCCAGGCGGTAGATGTCCGCCTGCATCTCCATGTCCAGGTCGATGGTCTCCTTGAATATAGCGCGCAACTCCTTGATGGCCTTGTGCTCTTCGGCGGAGAACATGTCTTTGCCCTGCTTCTTATCGTCATCTTTTTTTTCAATTGCCACCACGGCGGACACATCGGCTGCTTGTTTCTCCATTTTGATTCGGTTTTCCTATTCGGTAAATGAAATTTTCACAAAAATTTGTCGCCGCCATTTTGACAGACGCCTGCCATTTTTCACACTTACTTTAACTTTTTTTTTTTTTTTGGTTAGAAAATTTGTTCAAATCACAATTTAAGGTTTTTCCGAGAGCTACCGATCCGTATGGCAGGCAAAAACTGTATGAGCTCTATGTGCCTGGATTCCGGACTTTTATACTAATCTGAAGTCTCAAAAATTTTGCTTTTCATGGCATGCTTGATGCCGAGAAATGTAGAATGGTAAAAGCATCGATAGCTTCAAGCTAAGTACTCGATACTTTCTCGATATCTAGCACACTATCGTGCCGTGACCTCGTGTGATCTCGTTCTGCGAACACACATGGAACAAGTACCGATGTTTTTTTACACTATTTCCGAGTAGGTTTTGTAGTCCATCTCTACGAAACGCAATTCCTTGATATGAAATGTTTTGCAGATGCTAAGATACTATCGATAGGGACAAAAGGTGACACCAAAACATCGGTCTGAAGCTGGGTACTCGATAATGTACTTGTTCCTACTATCGATGGATCGATGCCGGTCTGGCCTCCTCTCTAGCTTGACAGCTGTAACTTTTCTCCAAGTTTCATTTTTCATTTTCGTCACAAAATCAAAATTTCTTGTTTAGGCTTAAAAAAGTTTTCAAATTTAGTTTGAAATCAATTGTCGGGGCGTGCCTGAGACGCGTTGCGGCACTCCCCGGCGACAGTGAGGAAAAACCATTGAATAAGGGTAAATTTTTGATTGTTTCGCAGCATTTCTTCAGTTAATAATCTTGCGCCTTGCCATAGTACATATTTCAGCGGAAACAAAGCGAAAAGACGTTAACACACGCCCGAAGCAAGGACAGATACAGGAGCGGGAGAGGCCATGTCCTCGATGGTTTCAAGGCGACGAGAGCTGCAACAAAGATGTTGCAACAATCAACACAACCCTCGGGCATCACCCAGGACACGCTGTAGATCTTCGCTCGATCGGTCATAGAAGGCAACGGGTTGCGTAGCATAATGTTAACATTCTGCAAATTCTTGCTGCTCATGATGGCTGAAACGCTGCGGTTGCTGGCTGCGTATGTCGAAAGTAATGGACCGCTGCATCCATGCTATAAAGATGTGCATGCCACCGCCCACCACGTACTCTTTGAGGTCGATGAAGCGGCTGGAAATCGCAGCCCGAGGGCCCACCACAACATTATACACTGCCAAGGGACATCTGGCAAAATGCGATACACAAATTTTGCAGCCATAGCACACACACAAAAAACCCAGTAACCATGTAACATTTGTCTAAAGCAAAATACAAAATGACGAAAACCAATTATGAATATCTAAAGATGCAATGTCTGTGGGGATTTCTGCTCTCCTGGTTGCCTGCAATCATACCCCAAGAGATCACAAAAGAAATTGCAAGTCTGGTGGGGTGGCAGGCAAATCGATTGGCAAATCAATTTGCCAAGTGCAGTGTCTTGGCGAAGAGCATTGACACAGTCCCTTGCCAAGAACGAAGGATGCTGAAATGGTTTTCTGCTAATAGTTGATCAAATAACATTCCCATTTTGCTGCATCTCGAGTGTCCGCCTAAGCCTTTGCTATGGCCTTCGGGGCACAAGGCATAGGGATTCTCATTTGCCATGAAATTCGTTTCTTCTGGCTGGTCCGAAGTTCCACGTTCGGTGGAAATTAATTTCGTGCAAACATTTTGTCAACTTCGAAAAGCCAATTACGGCTGCCATTGTATTGCGTTTCGATTTTCTGTGCGTGTGTTCGTGTTAGAAAAGCCACCGATATAGGAGTTTGTTTTCCCATAAATGTCCTTGCAACAGGCAATTATTTTATCAAACATCTGCACAGGAAATGTCTTTGATTGAAATCCAACTGGAAATGAAATGCACATCCTTCGACGGCCATGGCCATGACTTGCAGGTCAAAATGTAACCAAAATTCAGGCCCTGGCTGTCATTCTCTCTCTCTCTCTCCCTCTGTCTCTGTCGAAATATTTCAGTTAGCAGTGGGCTGTGCGGTTTTTGACATCTTCTCAATACGAATGGAATGCGGAATGTCCAGAAATCTCAGGTCTTGGCATAAGAAAAAGCAGCACAAAGAAATACAATTTTATGCTATGATTTATTTCATAGGAACAGGCATCATTGAAGGTTTTTTTGTGTGTTTGTTTCGATCGCAGGGTAAACAATTGCTTTCTTAACATATCCTTTTTGTGGTGTGTTTGTGTGGATGTGTGGGGGTGGATGGCAAAGAAATTGTTGGCCGCACGTGACAAATAAATTGTTTAAAAACTCCGTGTCTTTTGGAAGTGTACAAATTAAGTGCTTAAGTATCGTTTAGGAGCGCAACCTAATTGCCAGAGTCCATGGAATCTCCCGAGTCGAAGGACCAGTCTTCGGAGTCCAGCAATTCCCCGTATACGTGCACATCCTCGGGCTCCTCTTCGTCATCATCATCCTTCTCGTCCTCGGACGCGTTCGGGTCGAGGCTATCCGAGCCCGCCGATCCGGATTCATCCTCGTTGTTGTTGTTGTCGCCGTCGTCGTCGTAATCTTCGTCGTCCGTGGAGCTGGACGATCCCATGGATTCCTTGATCTCACCCGTGAAGTAGTACACGGCCTTGGGTATGACATTCTCCTTCAGGTAGAATCCGAACCGGAAGTCCTTCTTCAAGATCTCGTTGATTTCCTTATAGTTGGGCTCGTTGCTATAGGGCAGAGTTGGCGGCATGAAGAACTTAAAGAAGAAGGTCTTCCTGTACTTGGCATTGAGGGCCGGCGAGGTAAAGTGGATCATTGTGCCCTCCGTCCGGTAGATCTCAGCGCCGTCGTAGGCCTGCGGCTCTTTAGGGTCCGCCTTGCACTTGATGTAGTACACCTTGCGCAGATAATCGTTTCTGAGGTAGGCGTTCGGCTCAAAGTAAAAGGTGATATCGAACTTGAGCTCCGGCTCGGTGTAGAGCTTGCTGCGTATGTCACTTATGTGGCAGAGGATTTCCGCTTCCGCGTCGTCAATCTCATTGGTGCTGGCGAATTCCGGACACTGCTGGATGGCTGCCTTCAGGACGTGCAGCCAGAAGTTGCCCATGTTCTTGGCCAGCGGGTCCCCCTGGTGCTTCTGGCGCAGGCCGTCAATGATCTTCTTGCGCTCGTCGTACAGAACATTGTGCTCCGGCTCGGCCTTCTCCTCCAGCGCATAGATCTCGCGGTGCAGCTTCGTTCCCAGCTCGACGGTCTTCAAACAGATGCCTTTGATATCATCTATAGCTTGCTTCTCGTCGTCGCTCAACATATCGTTGCCATCGTGGCCCTGAACGTTCACTCGCGGATTGCACACGGCCGGCTCCATAGTTCGATGATTGGCTTTGGGGTTTTGGGTTTTCGAATCGGAAATTAGAAATGATTGATTGATTGGCCAACAAATATTTGTCTAAATCTTTCTTACGTTCTAGTTTTTTTTTTGTTTACTTTTTTCACAAAATTTTGCTGGTCATCAACAATAGTTGATCCGTTTACAACACTCGTTTTTAATACCGGAAAAATACTTTTTGTGTGTTGAAAAAAAAAAAAAAAGTTTTTAAATTGTATATTTTATTTTTGTACTTAGATGCTGCTCGTTACGGCTTCGAGCTGTAACTGAGAAAATTCCGGACTGGGCTCGAAAATATAGAAAATTGAACCAGTCCAGAGCCAACTATGTTTCCAAAATTTTTCGTATTTCTTTGAGGGCAGGTTTTTGTTCCGAAAAGGCCTACTAGATCAGGCCGCACGGACTCGTGACGTGGCATAGGAAAATAGCAAGTAGAAAAATTTAAAATTCGAAATTCAAATGCGTTTAATTTTGATGGCACCTTTGAAGAGTGGGAAGGTCTGGACAGACGCAGGGGATTGAAGACCCAGAGGTCTATATTTCTTGCCAATGAAAGGCAAAAGCTGTCGCCAATCTGCGGGCCGGCCCCCCTCCCGCACCTTCTGTCGGCCTCATTTTACAACCGATTGAGATTCAGATTCAGATTTAGTTGGAAGGAAGGTGCACGGATGGCGGCAGGGGCACTATCGCTCTCTCTCTTTCTGACAAAATCAATAAGAGCCTTGAGATATTTGTACGTTTTTTCAATAATGACACTTTGCACAGCAGCCGGCCGCCTCCACACAGCCCCCCCCCCAAGTATATTTTTACCCGGGCTTCCTCTGTGTTTCTGGTTCTGGCTCTGCTCTGCCAAAAAATATACACAAAATGATTGAATAAATAAAAAATAATAATATTTGAACGAGGTGGCTGCATCACCTGTAACCCTGAGGGGGGGGGAAAAAGGAAAGGGGTTCCAAAGATCTATTTATAAACGCCCACAGGAAAGAGCTTTGGCAGCTGGAAATAGCTATGGTTTTTCGTATAAATAATAAATATATATCAGCCATTCATTTGGCACATTTAAGCCAATGAGAAGAGAAATCCATTTGAGCCGAAATGAAAAATTATCTGCAAGTCCTGCGTTGTGCTCGCTTTTCGTTCTTCGAAACTGTGGCCTGGTCCTTGAAATGGCAACAGCTCGGGAAAAGGATTTTAAGCTAATGAATATTAAACAATGGAGCCAATCCCCCCGCCCCCTCCCACCTCCCGCCACTCCACAAAGGGCAAACGAAATTAATATTCTTAATTGGCATTAAGCGATGCAGATAAAGATACAAATACAGAAATGTCTGGGCAACCGGAAAATCTCTCTGGCGAAAACTTTTCAGACAAACTGCAAAAAGGGCGGCCACCATTGATGGGCCTCCTCTGGCATCTTGGGTAAAAGTTTTTCAACAATTAGTAAAATTAAACGAAAATCGAATCGCAGGAGGTTCCGATTCGGAAAACTTAAGGAACTTCATCAAGGGTATACGACAGCCAGTAAGTATCTCAATTGTCTAAAAACCTCTGGGAATGTAAAGAAGTATCTCAGAAGAGTATCTTTTGCTGGAAGTTATTGGCATCTCCACACTTTCGACTTTTCCAAAGACCCTTCCCAGCAGCACCTTCGGCATCAGTTCCAGAGACCCTATTTGTTGTTCTATCCAAGTACTATCTCTGTCCCCATTAGCACTTCCGCAGCCTTTTCAATCTTTCCATCTTTTATCTTGTATCTTTTATCTGCTGTTGTTCCTAATCTATTGCACAATGGGGTCCAAAATTTATGAATGAATTTAAGCCAACGGATAAACAAAGAGCATTGGATCAAAGACGCGTCATAGTAGAAGCGCGTGATGGAGCGCACAGGTGATGCTCAGGTTTTGGGTTTTTCTTTTCTTTTTTTCAGGCTGGAATCAATTCTGAACGGAAGCCACTTGCTTTTTGTCTTTTTCGTCATTTTCCTTTGCCTTCTATGTAGATTGGGATTTTAATTGAAATACTTTGTTTGCTTTGTCCGGCAGCAAACGACAACGACAACGACAACGACGATGAGAAGACGACATCATGTTCATATTTCGGTTGTTGCTGTTTTTTTTTGTTTGCTAAAAATACTTAAGTTAATTATAAGAAACAGCAAACAGGGGCGAGAGAGAGAGAGAGAGAGCGAGCGAGAGACAGACTTTTCAAATCTAAAACATGTGTGTGATTTTTGGTATTTATTTAAAAAAAAAACACTCGGATATATTCGTGTGTGTGCGTTTATAGGAAAACCGAACCTGGACCCTCTATGGACCGTCTCTGTACCCCTTTGTGGAGCCTCTTTGGACCCTCTCTGGACCCTCTCTGGGACCCTCTCTGAAACTCTCTCTGGGACCCTCTCTGTACCCCTTTCTGGAGCCTCTTTGGACCCTCTCTGGACCCTCTCTGGGACCCTCTCTGTACCCCTTTCTGTACCCACTCTGGACCCTCTATGGACCCTCTCTGTACCCCTTTCTGGACCCTCTCTGTTCCCCTTTCTGGACCCTCTCTGGGACCCTCTCTGTACCCCTTTCTGGACCCTCTCTGTACCCCTTTCTGGGACCCTCTCTGGACCCTCTCTGTACCCCTTTCTGGACCCTCAAACCTCTGAGATGTGCCACCGCCTACGATTGAAGTCTTACACTTATATGGAAAATACATTTTTGGTCGCACAAAAATTGCAATTGCGAATGCAGTATTTCAAAAATTTCTCACGTGGCCCAACAATTTCGTGGGCGTGGCTCGGACTCTGCCCCTGGGGGCCCCCCCCCTTCGATAATGTTGTTGTTTTTGGTTGTTTTTGGTTGCTTTTTTTTTATTTGGCTGGGGAGCAGCTGCCACAACAAGCCAGAAAAAGAAAGAGCAAAAACCCAACAGCAACAAATCGACAATAAATCAAATCAAATAAACGAAATGCGACGTACTTCTGCCATTCCTTCGCTTTCCTTTCTTCCATCCCATCCGATCCCCCCCCCCCCTCGCTACCCGCTACCCGCTCCCCTCTGTCCTTTCGTCTCATAGTTTGCCACCTTTCGTGTTTCTACTCTTTGTGTGTGTCTCTCTGTGTCGCTGTGCCTCGTCTTCCCTTCCCTTCTGCGGCTAGTTTTCCCCCTGCATTTTCCCGCTTTTCCGATAAATGAGTGCGAAATTCTTGAAATGTCATGGCTGGCAGTTAGCCTTTTGGTTCACATGCCGCCACAGAGGCCATGAAAACGTTGATAGAAGCAGAAAGTGTAAAATCAGGAGAAAGGGAACGGCCAGAGAAGAATCTCAAGACTTGGGAAGAACAGGCAGGAACAACACAAAGACTGAGCAGAAAGCAGAGAGCAAAAGAAAAGCAATTACAACATTTCAATGCCTCGAAACATGAGTATATTTTGGGGTTTACGCGACACAAAAATCTCACAATGGAACATACTTGTTGGAGCGCGAAATCACTCATGATTCACTCACGATGAGCTGCAATACTATGGCCATCGATGAATCAGATGAACCAGAAGATATGTGGTGCTATTATGGTCGAATATTATTAATTTCAAATTATCAGGCAACCCATATCAAATATTTAATGATCTGCGATAAAACAAAAAAGATAACGTATGCACATAGACTGCAAAATGGGATACGACACAGATTTTCCACTGAATCGAAGTACTAAATATATATATACGGTGATATCTTATAGAATTATAACTGTAGGCATTCCTTGTAAATACTGAAAGATCTCATCATCATCTAACATTGAACTCTGTTTGACTTCTTTGACGGGTTTTTCAACCCCCCTGACCCACGGCTTCTTTCATATTTATTTTCACTTTTCGGTTTCTGCTGATTTCGGTAATTCTCCTTTTGTTCGCTTTACGCTCAAGTTTTCGATTTCGTTTTCGCTTTCTGTTTCAAGTTCATTGATTAAATTAATTGAATTTTTACAATTTCCCTCATGCCCCCAGGCGCGTTCGTCTCAATTAAAACCCATTGGAATTGCCATTTCCATTGCTGTTGGTTTCATTTTATTTTTTTGGGGGCGGTCTAATTGACCCGTTTTCTGAGTTTAGTTTTGATTTGAACGCAAGAACAAGAATAATATTACTTTCGCACTCTTTCTCTCTGGTGTTCGTCGAAGGGTTTTACTGATTTTTTCTTCCTGCAGGTTGATGGCGGGAAATCACCTTCCAATGCATACACCTTTATTTGTTTGCTTTTGGCCACACTTTGAAAATTGTCTACTTTTGGTCACACTTTGAAAATTTGCTTGGTAGCACTTTTTCCGGAGTTGCTCTTTGGTAACTCGTTTTCTTTGGCTGCTCCTTGGTAGCACTTTTTCTTGGGTTGTTAATTGGTAACTCGTTTTCTTTGGTTGCTCCTTGGTAGCACTTTTTCATGGGTTGTTAATTGGTAACTCGTTTTCTTTGGCTGCTCCTTGGTAACACTGTTTCTTTGGTTGCTCTTTGGTAACTCGTTTTCTTTGGTTGCTTCTTGGTAACACTTTTTCTTAGGTTGCTCCTTGGTAACACTTTTTCATTGGTTGCTTCTTGGTAGCACTTTTTCTTTAGTCGCTCTTGGCTACACTTTTAGTTTTGGCTAAACTTTTTTAATTTGCTGCTTGTGGTCGCACCTTTTCTTCACCGCCCTTTGGCTACACTTTTTCTTCTGTCACACTTTTCTCATTCGTTTGGTTGTGTATTCCCTTTACGCACTTCACTGTTCCGCCGGTTAACGGGTTGGCGAGTGAATGAGTGAGACATTCGCGCGCGTTTTTCCGTTGTCTTATTTTATGGCTGTTTCTTTCGTGTTTTTTTTTGTGATGAAAAATGTATATCTTTCCCGCTTTCGATAATTTTTCGGCTGGCGGCAGCATCCAACCCCACAACGCGACTGAGCAGCCCCCCGGCGGCGGCGTCCGAGCGAAGTCAAAGTCAACGACAACGTCAACGGCAACGCCAGCAGCGGTAGCGGTAGAGGTAGCGGCAGAGACGCTTTGTCACCTCAATGCGGCTGTGGCTGCGGCAGCGTGTGGTGAGTATTCCCGCGATCAGTGATGCTCATCTGGAGTGGGCTTTTAGCTTTAAGATCTGCCACCCTTTTATGCCACTTGCCGAGAGTTGACATCAAATTGGGGTTTATATATTCTCATATTTGCAGCATTACCCCATCTCCCCCTTGGCAGCACTCTCTTTGGAATTTCGTCTAGAGATAAAACCAATGTTTTGGCTTTTATCAGCTGTTATTTTCTAGCACTGACTGGGCAGCACTGACACTCTCTCGGCTCTCTCTGTTGTGTTCTCCCGCCTGCCGGGCGGCACTCTCTATGCGGCTTGCTGGCGGTTGCTTTTCATTTGGCTGCTCTGCTGGTGACATTTTCCTCTCTGCTCTGCTCTGCGCTGACGTTAGCGCCTCTGCGGTCGCTGTGCGCTGCTTTGTCTCCCACTTTGATTGTTCGCCTGGCATATTCTCGCTTTGTGCCTTTCAATTTGCATTTCAATTTCGTCTCCATGCGTCTATCCCACATCTGCGTGCACCCTGCCTTCCCTCCCCTCTCCGCCACACACACCATTCCATCGCAGATCGCCCCACACTCTGACGCTGTGCCTCTGCTGCTGACGTAGTTGTGGCCACGCCACAAGTGGAACAGCCTATCAAAGATTTGAATACCCTGACATAGCCATTCCACCTATCAGATATTTGTGATCCGATTTGGATAGAATTTTCCCTAAATTCTCTTAAGGGAATATAGATTTCTGTATCCGATTTTAGAAGAAGAACGGAATACTTGTAGATCTCTCAGCTTGGCAAGCATTTTGTTGGAATCATCATACCCTTCCCACAGAAAGCGAACAAATGTTTCATAAAACTTAATTGTGGCAGAAGGGCCCCCCCTCGCCCCCCACCAAGTACTCTTGTTGTTGTTGCATGCCACACGTGCGTCAACAGAAGGCGGAACTGTGCAACTGGAGCGGACCGGAACCGAAAAGATTCTCATAGTCTCATCGTAAATTGCTGCAGTGCCTGGGCTGTCTGTTTCTCTGTCTACCACAGACAATTTGATTGAGTATTTTCCAACAGCTAGTTTTTTTTTGGAAGTGCAGGTGAAAGGCGAGCAAGGTGTTCCCTTGGAACCCGTAAAACCCCTCGATATGGCTCGGAAGACCGAAATTCCATAGCAAATACTCTGTACCCATAAATGTTCGATGGGAATCCAGGGTAATAAAGCAAATATCGCACTCCCACGAGTGCTCCATGGGGTTGCCTCCACCTCGGGGGAGTATTTTCATACGAGTTTGGGTTAACTTTTTGTTTCGCGTTCGACAGCCGCCGCCGCAGGAATGTCTGGGGGAGGCCGCCAAGTCGCAAAACGCCTTGGGGGCACACGAACAAACAGGCCCACAGAGAGATGGGGATACAAGTGGATGCCGCCACATCGGAGCGCCGGATGAATGACTGCCGTGTCCGGCTTGTGTCGCATGATTGAATGATTTCATAATATTCTTTTTTCCATTTTACTGAGCAAAGGCTCGGGGAGTGTATTCGAGTGGAAAGAAAGTACAAATTAAACATATCATTCAGTGGTTAATGTTTCACTGAGGGATCCCACATGTCGCACGCTTCAGTATCGTAAATCAACAAATCCAACTTTATGATGGCCTCGCCAGTCCTCTGGGGAGCTCTAGTGGAGAGAGTCCCCGAGTGGTTTTTATGCGTATGACAATCCGAGTAAGTGGCCCATCAATTGGGTCAACATGAATCGGAAATTAAAAAGGAAATTCAACACACCCCCCCCACCCACAACATATTTAAATATGAATATTTTCAGTACTTATCCTGAGAGTGCATTCGTGGTGATGATGTTTTATATGGCATATAAACGTTTACGTACCTGCAAAAGAATGCAATTATCTAGATTAGTTTTAAGGAAGAATAATATGTGGCTTCAAGGTGTATAAGACCCATACTTATAGGGAAAATATATACAAAAGAAGTAAATAAAGAATAAATTATACAAATATTTGAGAAATTATATTGATCTGTAACCCAATATTCCTTTATTTGGTTACGAAAGCCCTAACCCTGAGAGATGTGAACTTCTAAGGGGAAAAATAATGATTACGCGTCGTACAGCAACGCCCCTCAGTTTGGTTTGTCACCTACATTCCAATACAGAATGTTTGCCCTTTTTGGGTAGATTTTATGGTTATTTTTCTGTATTTTGATTCGATGTCTGGAACTCTGAACTACGGGCCTTGTTCTTATCAAATATTTAGAAATCCTTCGCTCTCTCCCTCTCTCTCTCTCTCTCTCTCTGCAGCCACTAAAATAATTAATTTTCCTGGAATGGAATCAGGTTGCCTGGCACACGCACCACAAAGAGCCCTCCTAATCTATGTAATCCATCAGGAAAAAGTTCTGAATTATCCATATCCATATCGGTTCACGTAAGTCGCGTCCAAGTAGAGCCTGGCCGCGGTCCAGGACTCCAGGACTCCCGGACGGAGTGACTCTGACTCTGACAAACAAACAAATTGGCCGCAAGTGGTTCGTCACCCTCACACCTCAACGATTTTGTGGCACGCAGAGGCAGACTCTTCACGTCATTTCGGACAGGGGGGGCGGGGGCGGGGGCTGGGGCGGGTGGACAAGGCTCACGGACACGGACACGGACACGAGACACTTTGTTTGAATATTATTTATGGGCGGCTTTTGTTGTAATTCAAGGAAATCGGTTCACTGAGCCATTTTTTGTTTTTTTTTTTGTCGTTGTCCGCCATAATTTATTCATGCCGAGGGTCCGAGGCTAAAGGCATAGTGTACGGAAAGGCTCAGTCAGTGTCCGCTTTTGGGCGGAAATTATGAATGGCTGAGCCACAGAGACAAAGATGGAGAGTCCTTCTCTTTTAATTAGGTCTAAATCCTGGCCGGCGGACACTGACTCCATACCCCGCCGGGCATGACATGTCTCACTCGGCCGCACGTGTCATGTCGCAGCCACATGTCCGCCCATTTCCATGTCTCGAAACCGAAAGGCCAACAACAGCAATTATGTTCTCTCTAGCCCCCAGCCAGAGCCAGAGACAGAGCCAGAGACAGAGCTCCAAAATCGCCCGCTCCTTGGCCACGTGTTAAGCTCGTTTTAATGAGTCAATTTCAAAGTTTGCCCGCCGCCTGTCCAAAAATAGCTTGCTTGGCCATAAGGCATAAGGGCTAGGGATTCCTGTCCCAAAAGTCCAAAGAAAAGTAAACAGAAAACATGAAGAAACAAAAAGGGATACCCGATATTGATATTGAAAATGTCCCATCGGACAGATGTTTGGGGCTAGAACTAAGGATTGAAGGAGTCTATTAGTTGGACCTACCCGTAGGTGCCTGGCTCGTTGCCAGTCATGGCCAGGGCCTTGTAGCGCGCCTGCTCGTCGGTGGGCAGGACTATGTCCACGGACCGGGAGCGAGTGGTGTTGATCACCGGTACGGTCAGGTAGCAGCCATCCACGGTGGGCTGGAGCTCCTCGGTTTTGTTGCCTGATGAGAGCTTCGAGAAGCACGAGTCCACGGAGGCGGCACGATCCCGTCGGAGATCCGGTACGGTCAGGTAGATGTCCTGCACCACAAATCCGGTGCGATGGGCGACGGCGAACATGCCCGTGGGCGAGCCGCAGTTGGCCCTGGTGGAGGCGGCATCAATGGAGTCGGCCTTCTCGATCGACATCGAGACATTCTCGAGCGAACTGCCGGTCGGCTCCACGAAGATGGCCTCCTGCCGCGAGATGGACCGGCGTCTGGGGCGAACCGGCAGGCCCATGGCCCCCAAAGCGGCAGCAGCGTCATCTGCATCCGCCAAGGTGCAGACCGCTCCGGTGGCCATGGCTGCGGCTGCTTGCGAGGAGGCAATCGCCGGTAGAGTGAGGGCGGCGGCGGCCACAGCTGCGGTGGAGCCCAGCAGCTGTTGTCCGCTGCCCGTGGAGCAGGACGGTAGCTCCAGCAGGGGGGGTGGAACGGCCAGCACCACCGACGGGGTGGGCGACGGGGACGGCGACGGCGATGGTGATGGCGATGGCGATGGCGACTGGGTGGGCGAAGGCGTGCCTGGTGGGGAGTTGGGATCGATGGGGAAAGCGAAGGTTGGGAGGAACGGACAGTCGCCGTTGGTGGGGGACAGGGTGAAGGTGATGCCGCAGGGTCTGGGCGGCATCAGGGTGTTGCCGAAATACGGGGAATTGTTGGAGTTGGGCCCGGACCCGTCGACGCCCTCATCCTCGGAATTGCCCACCGAACTGTCGATGGTGTGGCGGCGCATCTGCCGCGGAATACGAGCCCGTGATTGCTCGATGCTCAAGTGGATCAGTCCCAGGTCCAGCTCAACCGCATCGTCCTCGCAATCGGTGCTCGGGTCGTTCTCGAATGTGGATGCAAGAATGGCCTGCGCCCGAGCCACCGCCTCGTTGTTCACATCGGGAAGCGGCCGTCCGCCGCAGGCACCGTGCATGTCTTCGCACAGACCCTCACCGCCCACCGCACCCTCCTCCTCGTCGTCGTCATCGTCATCATCGCTGTAGAAGCTGAGAGCGGTGAGCTCTCGATGATCGATGAAGAAGCGCTGCTCCGCTGTTATCTGGCGCTCGTACTGCTTCACCAATTGGCAATGGAAGCACGGCGGCGGGGTCTTCGGGCTCGACGAGCTGCTGCGCCGCGGCATCTTGTTGCGCTGCGGCACATCCAGGAATGCCCCCGAATCCTCGCTCGTCGGATCGATGACCGCCGAATCGAAGCTGCGCGAGCGGCCCTGCCCAGCCGGCACCTGCAGACGATCAGCCTCCAAGGCACGCCCCTCCGCCGAGGACGAGGCACGCTGCCTCAGTCGGTTCGAGGACGTGCGCTGCGCCTCCAGTTGCATCTCGTCAAAGGAGGCGGAACGCACCTGCAACATCAGAGGGGATCAGAGGGTCAGAGGTCAGAGGTCAGTGAAACGTGGGTGGGTTGAGTAAACGAAGACGAAACGACAAGCATGCAAAAACAAGAACGGAGGAATCGTTTTCGGTTCGATTAGTTATCGGTAACAATCGAGGAAATTAAGAAAAGACAAACCAAAGATAATCGACTTGTGTATGCTAACGATAATTATCGATAGGCAATAAAACTATCGGCAGCTTTAGGCCGCGAATATCGATAGTTAAGAAACGACAAGTATGACAATTAAAAACCAATCAATAAAATCAAACGACAGCCAAAAAACACAACAAACAAGACATGCAAACAGACAATCGATAAATGCTATCGACTTGCGATCGATTGTTTACCTGTTTGGGCACCTCGAGGCTGTTCTGCATTTTCATTTCGGCGCCGGTGGGCGTCCGCGAACGCGTGAAGGTCGTGCGAAGACGCTGCATCTTGCTCTCGTTGCTGGAGCTGGGCTTGGGTTCTTGTTGCTGTGGTGGTGGTGCTGTAGAGCTCTTGCTGAGCTCTGGCTGATTTGTTGTTGAATTGTTGGAACCCGTCTTGATGCCGTTGTAGCCGCTTTGGTTGAAATTTTGATTGTTCTTGTTGTTGCAGCGGATTCTCTTGTTGTTGAATCTGCTTCTGTCGTTGTCGTACTAGTTGACGTAGTCTGCTTTATATTCAGTTTTTTCTGGGTCGTTTCTGCAGGTGTTGGTGTACTTGTTGACACTTTGTGTTTGTTGTTGATTAGTTTAAGCCGGGTTTGTGGTGGTTGTAGCCGGTTTTGTTGTTGTCGTTGAAGCTGTGTTGATTATTTTTGTAGTAGGAATTGTAGTTGAATTTTTAAAACTTGTTGTCCAATTGTTGTTGAATTGTTACCTCTGGTGATTTGTTACTTGGTGCACTTCTTTTCGAAGTTGTTGTTGTTTTGTTACTTATGGTTAATTGTTACCCTTGGTGCAGTTCTTCTTGAAGGTTTTGTTGTATTGTTACACTTGGTGCCTTTCTTCTTGTTGGAGTTGTTGTTGAAGTTTTAGTTGTGGTATTTTATAGTTTTGGTAAATAGTCCCAGTATATAGTAAATTATTAGTCTCAGGTCTAGTTTGTGTTTTAGTTGTTGAATTGTTATTCTCTTGTCTGTAGTTGTTGATGCTGTTGTTGAGTGTTTACTTGTTTTAATAGCTGTTGTTGAGGTGTTTCTTTCTGTTGTTGTTGTTGGTGAAGATGTTGTTGAATATTTCCGTTGCTGGTTTACTTGTTCTTGTACTTCTTGCTCTCCTTGCGTGCAGCTGTTTGATCTCGTTTTGCTGCTGCAGCGCTTGCCTCCGATTTGGCTGCTACTTCAGCCAATCGATATGCCACTTCCGGTTGATTGGTTGGTGAAATTAGGCCCGATGTGATCCTTTTCGGGTGTCGTAGTGCCAGTAGCCGTGTACGCTTATCGATCTTCGGGTACTGATCCCTGAGCTTCAGTTGTCCTTGATATCCCGGATATCCCGGATGCCTTGATTGTCCTGGTTGTTCCTCCTCGTTGTTGTTCCGGCTGTTAGCGTTGTTCCGGTTGCGGCCGTGATTCCTGTTCTCACCGTTGTCGTTCTCGTTGCCGTTGTTGTTTTCGCTGTTGTTGTGTAAGTTGTTACTTTCGCGAAGTAAATGCTTTTTGACAAAAAGGATGACCAATTCCATTTCGATGTTGATTCGCTGGCAAAGGTTTTCTCTTTCTAGTATTTCTGTTTTTTTTTTTTTTTTTTATAAATATTTGTATTTATTTTACACAAAAAGGTTGCTTCAAAGTTACGCTGCGCTCTTCAGACGCGACGACTACTGCGGGCCGCGTTCCTTCGCGCTTTTGTTTGGCCCAAAAGCCCAGCGCTTAACACTCACTTTTCAGCCGATGTTGTTGCTGTCGGTGTTCGGTCTCTCGCAGTCCCTGTTCTCGGAAGCTGTTGTTGAAGTTGTTGTTTTGTTTGTTTGGTTTTACTTTTAATTAATCAAAAGTTTTTTTTCGCTGCGAATTGCAATTTACCAAAGAGAGCGAGAGAAGAGAGAGAGAGAAACATGTGAATTGATTTCGTTAGTTTAATGATTAAAAAGCTGTTTCGACCTTCCAAACACTGAGAGCAAAAAGTTGCTCAATTTCCACACCGAACATCAAAATGCTGACCAATTTCGCGAGAGTCTCTCATGCACACCCCACAATCATACAGACCATCCAGAACCGATAACAAACGGTTGGTGCCTCCGCGTATTAGAGGGCTCTGGCAGGTTTTCCAAAAAACATAGTACAACAAATCAGGCACACATCAAACAGCTTAAACAAAATCAAGCACACGCAGTAATAGTAATCGATAGTATTCGATAAATGCTTTATTCCCCGTGGAATTTGATGGTACGGCTGGCTGTCTGTGGGCTTCGTGGATGACATTCATGCGACGCGATGTGCAGTTGCTTTGTTTTATGAAAAGTTTTCCCCCGTTCGGCCCCCACCCAATTGTTGTACTTTTGTTTTCCCCTCCATTGTGATCCTATTCCACCTCCATTTGTAAAACACACACACTTGGTGGATGTGGATGTGGATGTGGATGTGGGTCTACTTGCGGAGCCGTTGAATGTGCCAAATTGACGAGCGATGCGAGGCCCTGTGGGCGGTTCTCGACGGTTCAGAGTTCGGTTCGGTTTGATTCCGGCCGGTGATAGATAGCTCGCTCCACTCCGGTCTGGTTTCGGTTTTCAGACAATAGGTGGCACACAAACAAAACAGAAAAAAAAACAACAAAAAAAAAACGAAAAAAACACACAACAAGAAAGAATCCATTATGCCATACCTTTGGCATGTGCCGCGACCCATAGTGGCGGGATCAACTGTGAAGGGAATATGGATGTGCCACTAGTGGCACTAGTGGGTGTGAGGGTTAAAAAAGGGATGCCTGCCGCCCGACAGGACGACCGGACTGTCGTCTCGGTTTTGTCTGTGTGGGTCGCAAATTGAAAGCGTGAAATTAAATGAAAATGATATAGCTTTGAAATTGAATTCCATAGAAATGCCGAAAGTTCAGTCGACAGACAAAATAAAAAAATAAAACGGAGGTGACACGGCATGGCATGGGAAATGGACTTTTCGGAATGTGCGTATGGCTCGATGGTGTTCTGGGAGTCAAAGTTTATTTTTATTTTGTAAACTGCGTAATTAGAAAAAGGTAGACAGAGAAAAAACAAAAAGGGGAAAAAAGGAGAGGGTTTGGCTGAGTGAAAAACATTGCCTGCTTTTGGGCGGCTGTGATTGCAATGCAAAATGTATTGCATACTTTTGGGCATACAGTGGAATGGCATGCGAGGAAATGCTTACAAAACGGAGTACAGATTACAGATTAATACAATTTCTTCATAAATGACCACCTGTAGGTTTTACGTCTCTTCAATGGGTCCAAGCCTTCTATTTACTGATTTTCTTACTCGCAATTAACTTAAGAAAAACATTGCCTACTTTTGGGCTGCAGTGATTGAAATGCAAAAGGTATTGCATACTTTTGGGCCTACAATGGAATGGCTTTCAAGGAAATGCTTACAAAACGGAGTTCAAATTACAGATTAATCAAATTTGTTCATAAATGCCCATCTGCAAGTTTTCGTCTCTTTAATGGGCCCGAGCTCAATGGCCTTCTATTTACTGATTTTCTTACACATGCATTGCCTGCTTTTGGGCTGCTGCGATTGCAATTCAAAATGTATTGCCTACTTTTGGGCATGGAAATTCTTACAGATTATTGCATTTTCTTCATAAATGACCCCCTGTATGTTTTCTTCTCTTCTATTTACAGATATTCTTACTCGCAATTTATTTGAGAAATGCATTGGCATCGGCCATTGGCCACCTTCTGTGTTCAAGGCTCACTGATTTATATGTTTGGCTGGTGGTTGGTGGGTGGTGGGGGGATCAAGCAAGTAATTAAGTAAATTTTCAGCCATAAATCTTGTGCATTGTTCTCGCCATTCGGTTAATTAGTGCGAAAACTGTCAGATTTTCGCCTTCCAGCGATTAACCGAACGGCCTTCCCGCCTTCCAATGGAAACACAACATTTTCAATTCTCCGCCGCCGCATGGTTTTCCCTTAATTTTCTGCATCGCTTAGAACGGCGATGGGGCCAAAACGGGGGCTTATTACAAACACGTTTATTTATTTGCAGAGAGCGAGTACCGGTAGCGGCACCCCCTCCAGTCCTCCAGCCCTCCCCCGCCCCCAATCCACTTCCCTGATGGCCTCGTAATTGTTCAGTGCCCTCGTGGCACTAAGTAAAAAGTTTTGTATAATTTTTCATAAAGGCAGCCGCCGCCGACCCCCGGAGGAACAGCAGCAACAGTGAGTAAAAGAAAGTAAAAGCCCCCTTAAAGCCGAAGACCGGAATACCCTTTGTGGAATAAGCGAGGGGAAAGTTTTGTGGGAATTTTTTGTTGCTATGAAAGAAGGGTCATGGCCCGCTCTTTGAAGGGTATAAAAACACAACTACAAAGGGAAGGCTGTGGCTGCGGCGGCGGTAAATGGTGCAGCACTGGGGAATCGGTGGCGTATGAGGAATGCCCCTATTATGTGACTGGAGAGGACTTCAGTTCCTGCCAGCCCACTGTTTTTACTGAGAATCGAGAATTCCCCTTTCACCAGAGTCTCAACTTTTCACAGCTTTTCCCAGGCATCGTTGTCTGGCTCATTACGGGCGCCGCAATGTGAAAACGTTTTACTTACGAGGCGGCCTGGTTGGAGTCAAGTTTCGGTTTCAGTTTCAGTTTCAGTTACGAGGATTTTCACGAGGCTTAAATTTGTTCCTTTTCGAACACGAAAGTAACCGAAATGTCCCCCCATTTCGCCCACTTAAGAGACCTCCATTCGATTCATTGAGTATTCATTTCAAAAATTCAACTTTTGTAATTAATTTTAATCTTATACGAATATCTGTGCAAAATTTGTCGGATTGAAGTTTTTACTGGGAAATTTAATGGGAAAGTTCGGCGCTACCTGGGCCAAAAACTATACGGGGGCAAAAAGTTTCGCCAACGGATTTAATTGGTCCAAGTGCCGTACATCCTTTTCGGCTTTCTTTGGGTGGAAACGCAAGGAAATTAACTTTTACCTAAAGCGTTGGATGGTCAAGGGATGGGCATGGTCCTTGATAAGTTGTCTCAAATAAAACGAGGGAAAATATGTTAATTTCAATTAATTGTTGGCAGTCGGGGAAAAGTTCCGCGGTTCACAGAGCACCAAAAAAAAATAAAAATTCAAAAAAATACAAAAAGAAGAAAAGAAAAATTTTGGGCAAAAGAGGAGAAGCCACAGCGAATAGGGATAGAGAAAGTGAAAGGATAAGGGTACCCTCGGATCCAGTACCATAATAATTTGCTGTCATTTGTCTCGGACCGGGGTGGAAAGGGGGGGACGAGGGGGGGGGGGGAAGAGATGGCTTTCTACTGCATTTAATGACTGTTGAAGAAATTATTCAACACGAAGCGTTGGGATACCAACGTATCCCCCCCCCCCACACCCCCCGTAGACCCCGACAGAAGGCAGGAGAATGGAGATTGGAGATTGGATACGGGAGGTGTTCCACGAAAATTGCCAGAATATTTAAATAAATTTTGACAAAATAACTCAACAAACAAAACGGGAAAAGTGAATGGAAAAACTTTATCCTGCTGCCGCTGCCTCTGCCACTGCCTTTGCCTCTGCCTTTGCCTCTGCTTTTTCTTTTGCTTAATTTTCGCCCCTTTTTTTGTGCCCCTACGTGTGCACGTGTCTGTCGAGTGGGTGGAGCGGTCCTTGAAGGACGTGCCCCAATGATTTGGCATATTTATCAATGACGGAAAGCCACCTCCGCCCTTCAGATGAGATTGAAATGTGAGTTGCCGGGCCTCTATCTTATTCTGCCCGAGTTTGTGGGTCAAAGGATTGCGAAAGGAATCGATGCCAAGTGGTGCTCTCTCGTCCTGCAATGTGGAGCACTTTAAGTGCAAATCCTTGTAGCTATCGATACTCCATTTCCCCCCCCCAACCCCCCAACCCCCAACCCCATTTCCATGTGGGCGTGTAAATGCATTTTCATTTCTCATTTGGCAATCGCAAAGTCGCGTGTAAAACGCGTCATGCAATTATTAAAAATGACAGCTCCGCTCCACATGACAGCCGGAAGCCCCTGCAGACAGTGCAGACAGTGCTGGATATCCTCTATATTGGATGTGCGAATACTCGAGTGGACCGTCGTGGGTGTTTTAATGGCCGACAGGTGCACTCAATCAGAGCCACATAAATATATGTATATTCAAATGGGAAACTGCACATTTTGAAGCGAATCAAAGGGGTTTTCTGATGGTCTATCGACTTACTTTTATCTAGCTATCGATTTATCGTCTTGTTGCTGATTTTTAGATACTTTTCGATACTCCTTTCTGGCACTTTGAGTTCTACTTTTGCCAAAAATACCCATCAATGAATAGCCTTCGACATGGCGTGGGCTTACATTACAAATTTTCCCATTACCCCACTGGCAACCCACCGAGACTCGACCCAGGCCGACACTTTTGACACGGTATTAATATAAATTGAGGAGCGAGTCTTTTTCGATTTCGCTGGGCTCTGTCTGAGGTTCGTGTGCAATCGTAATGGGTTCTGTGTGTAGCCTGCCAATCGATCAGACATTTTCTTCTCACGTGTGTGCATCCTCCAAATGCGGACACGGCTCTGCCCCTGACAGCCTCTCGAAGCCTCTCTGTGGATGGAGGAGTAGCACTGGCGGCCATGGGTGGGCGGGCAGTGGGCAGTGGGGAGTGGGGAGTGGAGAGTGGCCTAATGCTCTATGCTTGAGATCGCACTGAGGTGCTAAGGCGACGGCCGTCAACGAAACGAAGTGGTCGGGAAATTAGGGCATTTAACATGCGGCTGGTAAAAAAAACAAGCCGCTCCGAAGAGCAAACAAGGCCGAAATATGCTAAATGTTTGGCCCAACAAACGAGACGTTTCTTTTGGTTGGATGGTCGGTAGGTATTTTCTTAGTATACAGACGAATGGATACCCTATAAGCGACAGGCTATCGTTTCGATAAACGATAAGTAATCGACAAGCAATCGATAAATAGTAGGAGATGAGCCATCAATAAACAGATGGATAAAACAAAATCGATTAACAACCTGTTTTGCAACGATTAATGATCGATAACTAATTATCGGCTTGTAATCGATTACAAATATACGAATAATCATTGAATAAACAATTAATATGGTGGTATACAATGATTAATCATAATTAAAAACCGATTAATAATCGATAAGTATTTATATAAAATCGAAGGACCAGTCTAGCATCGTGGACTCGTCAGACGATAGTCATAGAGTATCTTATTATTGATTATCTAACATTTTAAAGGCACTGAAACGTATCCGAAACCGACGGTGTCGCAAAATGAACTTCAAGCTCGAAAGCCCCTACCGCAAAATGGCTGGCAATTGACTTGAAGTCTAATCTGAGGCAATGCATCAATGGATTTTCTTTAACCAGCGCGGGCACCATCGAAACCCAAAGATACACAGATACTTTGGATAACAATACGATTGAGTACTCCTGTCGCCCTGGGAGACCCCAACCACATGGCCAGAGTGCTAAACATTTGAGTGCATAACAACCCGAGAGATACTCGACGGGCATGTGTGTGGATGCCAGAGGAGGTGGCGGCAGAGAGGCTAGGGTAATCCGACAGTTAGACGCTTCTTGGTAATTTGAAACTTGTTATGGGCCAGGCGTTAATCAGTTTTTAAGCAGCTCCGGCAAACAAACAGAGTATCTGCCTTTTTGTGTTCGCGTAGAGAGAAGCGATTTCCAATCGTATAGTTTGAGAATTGAGTTCAGTTGTTCGAACATTTTCAACTCGAGCGGTTCTTCCTACGTTTATTATTTTGTTGTGTGTGTGTGTGAGTGTGTGCGTGTGTGTGTCCTGACAAATAATGAATTTGGCAAGATGTCGGAATAGCTGAGAGCAAAAAGAAGATGATTTGAAATGCGGCTATGCCTCATCTAGTCAATTGCATTCATTTGATTCTATCAACGATGAACCGATCAAGCGATGAACCGATCAAACGATGAACCGATCAAGTGATGAACCGATTAAGGGATGAACCGATTAAGGGATGAACCGATCAAACGATGAACCGATCAAACGATGAACCGATCAAACGATGAACCGATCAAGCGATGAACCGATCAAGCGATGAACCGATTAAGGGATGAACCGATGAACCCATCAAACGATGAACCAATAAACCAATGGATAGATGGTTGCCATTCCAATTATAGCCAGTCTATGTATATCCTAAGGGCCGTCCCTGCCTAGTGCTCATTATGCTTATTATATCGTGTAGTCCCCTGGTTCCCCCTCTAATTGTATGAATTTTTTGTGCTCTGTTGTGCTCTGGTGCACTCTCAATAGGTCCTGGGACAGGGGGCAGGGGGGGGCGGCGGGCAATCGTTATCTCTCTGACACAACAATGGTTGCCCGCAGCAAGTGCATTGTGTCAGTATCTATTGAAAGACCAAACAGCGAATGCAATCAGCAGCAACAGGCAGGCGCCAGTGGGGAGCCGGGGGGCGCCCCATGTGTAGGTTGGGGCCTCAACTTTTTCGATTAACACACAAAAGGTACGTCAGACGTTCTGTTGCTGCCAAAACAGAGGCATAATGAGCGATACGTTCGATACGCGGCTGGTGACCCCGAAATGTACGATTTTATGTGATTTTTTGAACGCATAATCCTTTTCGTTCTTTGGGAACTAGGAAATGCTATGCCAGCCGAATCAAGAAGTTCAAGAAGAGCCTTCCTTATCCTTAGCCTAGGGGCTTAGTTCTTTGGGTTCCAGGCCCTTGAAATATTGTCGTTGGTCTTTGAGAGAGGAATTGGTGTTTTGTGTTTGTGGCTTCTTAGGGGAAGCGAAAGACAGAGGGTTCTAGAAAAAATTGTATAGACAAAAAGAGGTTATACTCAACATTTTGCAAGAAACAAGCAATTTTTTGTTATTTTTTTTTTTTATATAATTTTTTTACGTATACATTTTTTTTTTTTTTAATGATTTGTACTCAGAAATAATACTAAGAAATAATTTGGAATTAAACTTTTGAAAAACATAATTTTAAATGCACTATTATTTTTTTCTTTATTTTTTAATATTTTTGCTTTTTTTATGAATACGAATAAGAAATAATTCGAAAGTAGCCTTAAAAAAAGAATAATTCTAAAAGCCCTAATTTTTTTTTTTTTTATATTTTTATTTTTATAAATACGAATAAGAAATAATTTGGAAGTAGCCTTTAGGAAAAATAATTCTAAACGCCCAAAATATTTTTTCTTTTTATTTTTTAAACGTTTAAATTATAAATCTATCTGTAAAAATCAAAAAAGATATTTCAAGTATCCAATAAATAGGGAATTTTTGTGATGATAGAAAACTTTTGGGCAAAAAGCCCTGGTTGAAGCGCTGGTTAAATTGGAAAGTGGCAAATCGACGAGTATTTGCTGCATCACGCATCAACACTTCATCATCTCGTGATCTGATTAACTTGTAGCCCGCACAGAATCTGTAAAAACACTTGCCACAGTGCCACTGAGTGCGGCAGTAGCAGTCGAAACATGTTTGTTTTGTGTGTTTTCCCATTTGACTGCCAATAATGCCACAGGAACAGAACAGAAACAAGAATAACAAACCCGAACAGAAAACACCCAAGAGAAAAGAGGAGAGAAACAGAAACAGAAACACTAAGGGCAATATAACACAGATACAGCATACAGATACAGATACAGCATACAGATAGAGGATACAACACATCCTGTATATACACACAGATACACAACACAGATACAGATACAGATGCAAAAACTCCGATGCGCCAGTGAGAAACAAAAGTTGTTCCCATTTCCGCCGGAGAGTATTGTGGGGGAAATTAAAATGGAGAATGCGAGAGAGAGAGAGGGAAAGAGAGGGAGATTGTTTGTGCTCAATCTAAGCATAAAACTTGTATTTATCTGTGGCCAGATTCTGTATAATTTCCGATGGCATAAATATCAGTTTTTGCCTCAGTTTCGCTGACAGAATGCTGGCGGAAGTGAAATCGAGAACAAGGACAGGCAGGGCGGCACGAAGGCAAAGGCAAACAACAATTAAGCGCATAAACTGAGCGATAATCCAGCCACAGGTCCACACATTTTCAAGGGCAACAGGAGAGGGGGAAAGGGGGAGAAACAACAATTTCCATAAAGACCTTTCCAGCCGAAAGAGTGCCAGAGGGACACAATCTAATTGCAAATGATGTTGGACCGTGTACTTTATATCGGACAGGCACTGTACTTCTGCCAAATTGATCTGCATTATTCAATTGGATTTATGGTGGCCAAATGGTAGAAAACTTTTATTTTATTTTATTTTATTTACAATTTGTTTCAGTTTCAGTTTCAGTTGAAGGATGAACTTTCCTGGCACAGTGGCTGCAAAAAGTTTGCCGACTAAATACTAAACATCATCCCCCCCCCTGCTCGCCCCCCTTGCTCGAAGTTTTCCAGGTTTCGGTTTCATTTTTGTTTCATTTATTTATTTTCAGCACTTAAATAAATATATCTGTTACACATGTGAATGAGTGAATGGGTGAATGGGTGAGAATGGGTGCCCGAGTGAGTGTGGGTTTGACGAGAGCGAGTGCTGCCGAGTGGAGGGGCTTATGGCGGAGTGTTTTATGGCCCTGACACAAACGGTTAGAGCCCCCCACAGAAAACGAGTGGGCGACGAAGACGGGGGGGAAGCGGGCGACAGGCAGCAACAGGCGAATGAATCATGGCTTCGGTGACACACGAGTGCCGTGCCCCAATTGAGCTGTAATTCATTTTGCAAAATGTGCAAAGGGTATTCGCACTTTCAGCATTGATTTGCAACAGATGGATTGGAAACCTATTGAAAGCCTTGCCGCGCAAACCGAGTGGCACTGCCGCATGACGCGTCCATGCAGGCAACAGGCAGGCCCCTCAACTCCATAGAAACCCCCTCAAAATCTATGAAAAAACTTCTTTACTAACCAATTTCACTCCAAAAACTGCAGCTTTGAAAAGAAAACAATAGAGAAATGCCAGGGTATCCACAGCTTCGTTACCTTCTTTGTCGGATCCTTGCTGGTTTTTATTCGAATGCATGCAAAGTGTGAATGCTAGTGTGAATGGAGCAATGGAATGGCAAATGAATGGTTCTTCGGTTCGTTCTCGGCCATCAATCTCAAGGCTGGCCCCGACGATGCCTCCTTTGCCTCCGTTGCCTGGGCAGACCGAAACAAAAACAGAGCTCTGAACTTCATTCAATGTCCAAAGTTCAGTTTGGGGGGGAATCACTCGAAAGTGCAGCCAAATGTTGACTGTTTAATTAACAAAATTATGGCGTAGAGTCTGGAGGTGGGGAAAATATTCATTTTTGCAGCCCAAGCACTCGTCGAAAGCCAATTTTCGGGTAGCTCAAATCAAAAACTGTTTAGAAAATTGCCAAAATTGTGGATCATTAACAGGGCATGTCAGAGCTTCCTGGCGCCTCCGGGTCACAGGTCAACTGAGGGATTGCGGATAATTATGTGTGCAATGTATAATTCATTCATAATTCAAACCAAACCCTACTTCGACTCGTTTGACAATTGCATTTTAAATCGAAACTCAATTATTCATGAATCCATCCAGACACAGGGTGCCCTCCGTCCCCCCCCAGCATTCACTTTCAAGCGGAAGTCACTTGCCATTTTTGCAGGGGAATGTGCAGTCGATTGTGCATTTAATATTCCATAAATATTGTTCTCGAAAAGGAATATTGAAAAGGGAATTACATTACCGAAACGTACATTAAATGCAGCAGCGAGGAATCTCTAAAAGTGCGAAACCCTATAGCCCTACAGCCTTTTTCAAGGCTTGTATTTCGAGATGTTTCCCTGCATTTCCAGTGGCCTTTTCAGTGCATTTTCCTGCCCTCCACAATAGTGGATGATATTCCTTGGAGGACTTGAAGGAAGTGGCGGAAAAACACTAGCTAATGAATGTCTATGAATGCCAAGGGGAAAAGCCCTTTTTCCGGGCCAACAAAATGTTCTAGATCTAGGAACTGAGGTGAGTTTTTGTGGTTTTCCTAGTGGTGTGATTATGCGGCGACTAATTAAAGTCGCTGGCGATGAGTCATGGGTCCCACGTTGGCTGACGACCGCTGCTCATCCTCGTGATCCACGAGGCCTGCGCTTGTCCTTGATGCAATTAATTTCACCATAAATTTGCACTTGCGACGGCCCCGAAGGCCCCAAATCCCACACACACACACACACACACACGTATCTAGTGGTGGATGACCTTGGGTGTCACTGTGGCTTCCGTTCCGTTCCGCTTCTATTCCCATTTCCATTGCCCCACAACTGTTGCACCTCCTCCTTTGCCGCCCGCCTTTCGCCTCTCATCAGTCGCCTAAAAAGCCAATAAATTTTCATACAAAACAGGGGAAAACAGGGAAAAACACCAGCAATTTAATGGCCCCTGGACTTTAATATTTTTCTCACTTTTTTCTCGACCTGCGAGCACTACATCAAAGTCCTTCACTGGAGGAGAAGGTCCAGCGTGTCCGTGTCCGGGTGATTAAATGAAATTTACGAGTAGAGTACTCCCATCAACCGGGAGAGAAAAACTTTTTTGCATAGAAATAAAAAAAGATGGACAGAGGACAGGCCTATTCCCATTGCCATGCCAGGACTCCCCCCCACCTACTGTCAGAGATTGATGGGTTGGTGTTTTGTCTTTTGGGGATATAATGAACTGGAGACCTACACGGCCATATGTATTCCGGGAGATAATTCTGCGAAATGCGAATGATTATTGTCGCCTGGCCCCAGAGGAGGCCACGGCATATACGAATATGCAATTATAAAGGGAGATGAAAGCACAGCAGGAGGCCAGTGCCGGCACCCGAAGGATGCTGGCTCCAAAGTCAAGGACAAAGGGCACAAAAGCCGCCTGGAGTTCCAGCCTCTGTGTGCTCTTCTCCTGAAATCCGGAAAACAAAGGAGTAATAATCCTTGCATCCCCGTTGAGTGGATGAGCATTAAATGCAGTTTAAAGGCAAACCAAACACATTTTCCATTCCTTCAAAAGGCATCTTTCTTCGGCCAAATGCCTGGGAAATCATTGTATAATCTATGCCAAAGCCACACGTGTCGTGGGTTAATTATTCATTGAATTTAAGTCATATTTTCCTTGGGAATTTACGGCATGTGCCTTTCTACGGCCGTAATTGAAACCTAATTACATTTCTGTAATAATTAATTGAAAATTGCATACTGGGTGGGAAAGGATATGCGCATCTTTTTGGCTTTAAGGCCTGCCTTTGGACAGCTCATTCTGGAGATGGCGATGAATATGGACATTGATCGCATTCGAAAACCATTTGGGCAATAAGCCTGTCCAACAATTATGCAGGACAGGCCGGGAATGGAAGGATATAAATGTGATGAGATAGTCCAAAACTATGGCTGACAGGGAGACCGCCTCTGGGGTCTGCCGGCCCTCCTGCCAGGAGCCTGTGTCTCTGGGTGGTGGTGGTGGTGGTGCCACTGGACTTGGACTCATGTCTGTGTGTTGCAATGGCGACGCGTTGACAGCTTTGCCCCTGTCATCTCTGCCATTCCTGCCATCCCACTGGGGTTCCTTCTCGCTTCACGGCTAAGTGCTGTGTCTTCTTCCCTCTGCCTTCTGCCTGCTGCCTTTCTCGTTCGATATTTGTTGTTTTTAGTGTTTCTGCCTTTCCTTTTTTTTTTTGTTTTTATGAACATGTCTGTGTGTGTTGTGCTTTTTACGACAAGCAGCCATTTTATTGCAAGTGTTGGCCTCGTCTCGAGGTTATTAAAGTTTCAGTCAGAGCCGCCATCGCCCACACATTTTTGCGAGAAGTCTCATTGCGGCGACGGCCAACGGGAGGACCCTGACAGCTTTTGGAACACGAGTATAAATATGAGAATGAGCCTCATGGACTGGAGGATGCGACTGGGACTGCGACTGCGACTGCGACTGGTACTGGAGGGTGATTCTGATATGATGTGATGCGAAGTGCAGTGCAGTGCAGGCCACCTACATTTTTCGCCCACTTTTGGCCCTCTCGTCAGTTTATGGCTGAAAAGTGCAATCATAAAACGTTCATGGCCCTCTGCAAAATACAAGCCAGCGAGCAGAGCACATCCAGAGACTGGCATTATGGTGCCCCAACGAGTGGAATACATTAACAATAAAACCCCGTTTGAAATGCGAAAATACCTGGCAAAATTGTATCCACTTTTCCACCATTTGCATCCACGGAAAAACACCAAAAACAAAGCTCATAGAAGACCATTGAAACAAATCAGAAAATTCAACAAAATGAAACAGTGATAGAGAATGGAGAGGGAGAACAGAGCAAAGCAGTGGCAAGACAGTGAACGGAGAGCACAAGAGGGGGCTGACAGATGCAGGGGGGAAAAGGGCTGCAAAGACAGAGATCCAAAGAGGCGTAAAGAGGGCCAGACAAAATGTTCCACTTCCAAATGACTTTGTAGAGCGATTTCGCAGCCATCATCCCAATGGGCAGACCATTGGAAAATCTAGTAAAAAAAGCTAGACGGAAAAGCGTAGCCAAGTCGAGAAAAACAGCGAACGGAAAAGCCGTATGGCGTGCGGGCAAAAGTGGAAAATCGTCTGCAAATGCCAAGGTCGCTTGGGAAATGCTCTTTTCTGTCAATCGAGTTTTGATTTGGGGAGATCCCACGTTAACTTGGGCCTGAAATTCCATTGAGACATTAAGCTAGTGCCCCATTATGGTGTTTTCTTTTATTTAATAATCGATAATTATCGATAGTTTCTTTGGATTGTTTTTATCGTATATTATTGCGATAATTAGCGATCAATGGATATTTGTATCATTCAAATCTATTGATTAAAATCGATCAATATCGATAATTTCCGTCGATTACTTTTAATAATACGTTTCTTACAAACATAATCTATAATCGTCGATTATATCGATTGTTATCGGATTTTATCGATTTTGTATAATTCATTGTATTATTCCGACTATTATAGATACTTGGCTATGAATGGATATATTTTTATCCTTTGATTATATTGATTATATTGATATATTGATATAATTGTTACGTTTCTTTCGAATGTCATCAAAAATGGTCGATTATATCGATTTTTGTTGATCATTATCTATTTTTGTATCGATTATTTATCATTTAGTGTATTATTCCGATTATTATCGATACTTGGATATCAATGGATGCTGGTATCCTTTAATTCGATCGATTATAAACGTTTAATATCCATAACATCCATAGATTGCTTTTAATAGTAGGTTTCTTTCTAATATTATGTAAATTGTTAGATTATATCGATTTTATTGATTATTATCGACTATCGTTTATTTATCGTTTAGTATATTATTTGGACTATTATCGATAACAATGGCTATGAATGGATATACTTTATCATTTACTTCTATCGATTAATATCGATAACTTCTCGAGATTGCTTTTAATTGTTACGTTTCTTTCAAATGTCATCAATAATCATCGATTATATCGACCTTTATTGATTATAATCGATTTTTGTATCGAGTTTGTATCGATTATTATATTATTCCGATTATAATAAATATTTAGCAATCAATGGATATTTTTAGCATTTAGTTCTATCGATTATAGTCGATTGAAATCGATAACTTCTATAGATTGCTTTTAATAGTACGTTTCTTTTAAATATCTTTAATAACCGTCGATTATATCGACTTTTATCGATCTTTAACGAATTTGTATCGATTATTTGCATATATATACTTATCTATTTATTCTATTTGTAGTATTCAGTCGCCTGAGCGTTTCTTAATCTTTTTCACTTGTATTTTCCGTGGTCTTTTATGTTATTTCTCGGTTTAGTGCCCCATTCAGTTCCTCCGTTCTATGGCCATTCGATAGCAACATATATCACATCTCAAAAATAAATGTTACACTGAACCGTTCGTTTTTATGTGATTTACGGGCCCGGCGTGGGCAATCTTTTACATATTTGTACACCCTTTATATCACATAATATATGATTTAGTATGTCTATAAGCTCTGCCATAATTCCAGGACTCCATGATGCTTTCGTTTCTCATTTGTGGCCACATTTTGCTCACATTTGTAGCTGTGATGCCCTCGGCCTCTGGCAGAGTATGGGGCCAGGAATCGTTTATTGTATATTTTGCATTGCCCCCGCGGCCATTGTCCGGTTGCCGTTATGGCAGGTCGTCGGGGAAGTGGCAGTAACTACTCGCAATCCGCTGTTAAGCTGAAGGAAGCATCACGGAAGCCACACAGCAAACAGCAAGCCATTGAAGATGCCATGCTCTAAGGGCCGGCCACAAACTTTTATCCTCGCAAAACTTAACTTTGCATCTTTTTTGATTGAGTTGGAAAAGCGAAAAGAGTGTGTGTCATAGGATGGGGATGTGCAGCACCGGAAACGGATGAGCTACGGATATCTGTCAAAACGATACGCAGAAGGAGCAAAGGGGAAATCCCAGAAAGTTTCGGGAATGAAAGACTATCCCTTAAGCCCTTTCCTTAATCTATTAGTGGGGCTTTTCGGAGTTCAAATTCCATGCAGAACTCATTTATAAACAATTAGAATACGAACATCACGATGGCATCATAATCAAGGCAATAATTGCCTCCAATCGAGGTGTGACGACAAATCACTTGAGCCCATAATTAGTGCCAATCGAATAAATGACTCTGTTGCTGTTTTTTTTCCCCTTTTTTTAGTCGTTCTCCAAGTGCCTTTGCCCGAACAACATGAGGAGGAGCCACTGTACAAGCTGGATGGGGATTCTGGCGCTGTTCGGCCTCCTGCCGTACTCCAAGCAGGTACTATACCCAAATCCAGAGCCAAGAACTCAATGAGGTTTCTGTTTCTTGGTTTCCCCGCCAACAGCATTGCTATAGCATGAAGCTGGTGAGTGTCCGGACGTGGGATACACCCAACTATGGCCTGAAGATCAACATGTTCGAGAGGAACAACTCGATGGCGTCGGTGACGACGGTGCGCCAGGATGTGGCCATTCCGCTGTGGCATCTGGTCCTCCTGCAGCAGCCCCGCAAACGGAATGGTGGCGGTTCGCCGTCGCGTACCGAACTGCCGCGTACCCTGTACAATTCGACGACAAAGACATGCGACTTCTTGAAGTACATGCGACATGTGTCCGCCTGGAACAATGTGGCCAAGCTGATGCTCTCCAAGGGGGCCAGCAACATGAGTCTCGCCTGTCCGCTGAAGGTCGGCGTCTACATGATGAACCGCATCCAGGTGCCCCCCGATACGGCCCTACTGAAGTTTATGTATCATCCGAATACCCTCTACACGCTCGAGGGCACCGTCTATGGCCAGAGCCCCAAGGAGGGGGCGACGAGGCGGTTTCTCTGCAAGTATGAGGTCAATGCAACCATTTTCAAGTCCTGCTAAAGGCACCAAGCACTTTGCTCTGTTTTTTTTTCTAGTTGTAACAAATAAAAGTGCCCATTTTTCCACCATCTCCCTCTCCCTCCCTCTCTCTCTCTGTGTTGTGGGGGCATGCGTGTTGCACGAGTACGATTTTTAATTAAGTGCGAAAGGAAAATGCATGCCCGGAGAAAATCCTCAAATCAGACACACCAGAAAATGAAGAGAAAATAAAAATCCGATGTTTTTCAAAGCTTGAACAATTTTTGATGCTTTTTAAAGCAAAATTTGGCATCTTTTTTGTCACAGTCCTCGGGAAAAGCTCGTGAAAGGCGTGGCAATGGGCCACAAAATTGCGTGCAATCGTAATCGTATTTCATTCCCATTTATTTGCATTTTGCATGACCACACGCACTGCACTGCACTGCACCCTGGACATGCACTGCTCTACATTTGTACTCTCGGGGTCTTTCACCATAAATGCCATCAATTTCCATCAAAATTCTAATCAATTCTCATGTGTGGCAGCTGCGAAAACAATGTTGCCAAGATATTCGCGACTTTTTGGTGAGGAAAATCCCAGAAAGAGTCGCCAACTGATGGACAAACAGTAGAGCTTCTGGAAGGATTCAGGTGTAGTCCCCCTGGTTCTGCCTTGTGGCCCCTCCCCATTCCAGCAATTGGGCATAAAATATGCGATGCTTGCATGCCACAGACTTATTATTAAAACATAAAATTTGCATGCAAGCCGCAAAGCCAGAGGCGACCCCAAAACCCTCATACATACATATATCCTTCTGTGTCCCTGTTCTGTACATAAATAAAACCCCAAAGAATAAGAGGAAGAAAAAAAGAGCACAACCACTGCTTACATTTTTTGTGGGGGGGGGGGGGATTGGAGGTTGGGGGTTGTGGTGGGGGCGGAGGCGGGGGCGGGGGTGGCAGATTCGTAAGATATACAAATACGTGCCTGTTTGTACATTTATGTGGCGTTTGGCAATTTGAACTCGTGAATTATGCACAGAACGAGGAGCAAAGACAATGGCCGCCACAGGAGTAAATGTGGAGCGAGCACTCGACAAAAGGAAAGGTGACTGCGCGGGGGGGGGGAGCAGCGCATTAGACAAATTTGGGCAGTTTATTTACTGGCAACAGGATTGGAGTGGAATGGAATGGAGTGGAGTGGAGTCCACAGATGCTAACACTCCACTCAGTGGATTGCTCTCAACATTAGTGGAGTGGCGCGTTGATTTGTGTGCTGGGAGACACAAAAGATGAGCGATTCAGTGCTGGTAAATGCCTATTAGTGTTGGGCATTACATACTTAAGGCAGCTCCAGACAGTAGACAGTAGACAGCACCCCACACCCCCAAGAAGAGGAGGGGTAAGAGTTATCAGAGCTAATAAATCCAAAATTTGGTATATAAAAATACCAAAAAGTACTAAGAAAAATACCAAGAAAACAGTCAAATTAAAAAAAAAAACGCTCGCTTAAAAATATTTAAAAATAAAACCAAAAAGGTTAATTAAAAATATAAAAAACCCTTTTCTAGATAATAAATAAATACTCAAAAATTAAAGACAAAATATATTAGAAAACAAAAACCGGAAATATTGAAAGTATTACAAAATAAATTAAATAAAAATGTAAAAAGAAGTATATTAGAATATATGTACCAACAAATTCTTAAAAACAAATGCAGCAATAAAAAAAAGTAGGTTAGTTTCACTAAAAAATTCTAAAAATACTAATAAATACTCATCAGGTAAAAAAAAATGTTTGAAAAAAAACAAAAAACTTTAAAATTATTAAAAATAAAATTAAAAATCAAAATGTAAAAAGAAATTCCTTAGAAAGTAGTAAAAAAAAATATAATAAATTCTAAAAAAACAAATACAGCAATAAAAATTTAAAATTTGATAAATTTCAATAAAAATTCCAACAATACAAATTAGATATTTAAAAAACGTTTTGAAGATATTGAATAAATACTCAAAAACTAAAAAAAAAATATGGCAAAAATTCCAAAAAAAACTTTGAAAACGTTTTGAAGATATTGAATAAATACTCAAAAACTACAAAAAAAAATATGGCAAAAATTCCAAAAAAACTTTGAAAGTATTAAAAATAGAGCACATTTAAATGCTCAAAGAAATACTACAAAAAATTAAAAAAAAAACTCTTAGAAAACAAATACAGCCATAAAAACGACAAAAAATATGATTAATTTCAATAGCAAAAACAAATACAAGAAAATACATTCATTATTCGTATTGATTTGTCTACATGAATTTCCATTGGCAGCAAACAAAAAAAAGGCAGAAAAGCATTGACGTTGATTTGGATTACGAGTCGTAATTGCGAATCATTAGTACGTCCAACCCAATCGTCATCATTAGTGGAAGGGCGAGTACGGCCGTACGTAGAGCTCGCTCTACGGTGCTACGGTGCTACGAGCCGGCAGTAGTTATTCTTTACGCAAGTCAGTGGCTCAGTTTTATGTGGCACTAATTATTATGCCACTTACGTCTCCTGACAGACAATTACCGCAGAAATACGAGTAGTATCTACCGACGAGTGACGAGTGGAGGAGTGGACGAGTAGAGGAGTAGCGGAGTGGAGGAGTAGCGGAGTGGAGGAGGTGGCTGCAATTATGAATCGTTTCTTTGTCGAATCCAACACTTGGTGCAGCAGTAACTTGATGAATGGCTCGTCACTTGCCACAAAAGTGTCCTGACCGGTGACAGAAGTCCATTCCAAGCTCTTTAGGGGTCGTGCACAGTGCAGGGCAGGATGCTTAGCCACGTGCCGCATCAGATTGCTGGTTACATCCTGGGATGTGTCCCAATCTGATTGCTCTGCAGTAGAGTTGTGTCGTGTGGCTTGGATTGTCTTAATAGCCACAGCTACAGTACGCTCTCTCTCTCAGGGGTGCAATATCTGCAATATTGGTCCGACTGGAGGGTTCCAGGAATGTCCTTAATACCTAGGAATCCTCGAAATGGTAAACAACTTCGGATTAATTCCCGGAATATTCTTAAGGCTTCGCCGCATTCCAGAAACATCAATTTTGTGCAAGTCCCTTCCACGAATTTCAATATTAATCTGAGTCGAGCTTCGACAGCAGGTGGCAGCATTCCAGGAACAGGTGCCCCACCCCAGTGGTCTATCCACAGATGCACTTGCCTTCCCGTAACCGCCTTGCTGTGCAGACAGCAGTAAGTCGCCACAGAATGTTGCACCACGATGCGAGTGCAGCTAAGAGGAAATTTGTTGCTCGTACGCAATTGTCACTTCAATAAGCTTCAATAATACTGCCTCCTTGCTCCTTTCTCTCTCTCAGCAGCCTCTCAGGTAATCGCCATCGAAATGGCTGCTGGGGCTACTCCTCAGAGCGGACAGCTGTAGGCTCTTTACGCTCCCGTGAGCTTATTTTTAATTATCCGCCGCATTCCAGGGAAAACCGCAGTCATGACAGTCCAATGGCAAAACATTAATGAAAACGAAATGCCACAAATGCAGGGCATTTCTGTTGAAAAGTGCTCTCCAGTGATGCATGAGATTCCACCGCATAAAAAGGATATCTGTGCAGGCGACGCATCACAAATGTCACATTAATTTGTTGCACTTCAATGAATGTGCACGCAGGCACTGGCCAAAGCCCGTAACAAATTGCCAAGGCAGTGAGGCGGGATAATTGGCAGGCCAGGATGAATCGATGCCTAAGCCAACCGAGGGGCTGTGCTGCATGTCAAAACGAACCGGAAATGGGGAGAGGCAGCGGCAGGAGGCGGTTGCTTGGCCAGGCCCTGGACGATCGTTGACTGCTTCAAGGACTCATGGCACATTCCCATCTCTGGGGCTAAGGCGGTGCCTTTTGGAAGAGGGATGTACGATGGATAGTACTCGTAAAAGTGCAAAGACCTTGAGAGAAATAGCCACCCACGAGACCTTCTAATGGTCTCAGATTTGTAGAACATTTAAAGAGACTTTCCAGCTAATTATGTGGGAAAAGAACATGAAAAATCCTGACATGCTTTGGGTTTTACCATTGGGAAAAAAGAACCCTACCATTTAGGTGCCATTAAAAGTCAAAGTTCAAGGGAAATTAAGTGCGCATTAGCCCTGTCATTGATGGAATATGCCGCGGGGGGCACACAAAGGTTCCCTTCCCTTGCCCAACGATAGGCAAAATATAATGAAAGCCTGCCAGTCGGACGCGTGGCGTTTTGATAATTGAACATCGGAGTTGCTGCGGCTCGAAGGAGTCCAGTACGGGTCCAGGTGGATAGGTCCATTTCCGTGTGCTGTCTGTCTCTCTGTCCATCTCTGAAATTAGTGGCCATGCGAATGGGATTCTCGACATGCCAACGATTCAGCGAAGAGTTCTGGTTCAGGATGTGCACATGTTTTGCTCTCCTGACATTTTTCTGGGTAATTAGAGTTTCATGTTTCGGCATCAAAAACAGGCGCCAAGCGGAAGTTGCTAGCAGCAACACACGAAAAGGCAGGAAGACGGCAAGGGGAAGCAGAAGGGGAAGCAGAAGGAGAATGAGAACGAACGTGTTGCTTAATTACACGCATTACCAAATATCACACATACGCCATGTGGCCGGGACTCTGAAAAAAGGGGCAGAAAAAGCAAGGAAAAAAGCAAAGCAGAAAACGTGAAGCGAGGCGAAAGGCCAAAAAGAAAGCATTCTCAAAGTATTTGATACCCTGTGCGGCAGTAATGAAGATACTTTTCAAAGGGTTAAACAGAGATACGATCATCCTCGCGGGGTGTGCCACAGGAAGCGCCTCTTAAACCGAACTCAAGAAATGATCAGGAGTGTGATCGGACCCTGCCCTGCCCTCGCCGAGGGGCCAGTTGGGCTCCCTGAAAGTCGATAACCCTAAATGGCCCCAGGAGCACCAGAGAGCGAAAAGCAAATGCAATTTAATAGCCAGGTAGACCGAACATCCCGTGTGGCAGTGCAACGGCAATATTCAGATTACACGATATGCGATGGTGTATGTGGATGCCACACCCTGCGTCTAGGCTCCATCCATTTGGGGGTCCTGGGGCCCTCACGTCGCACATTAATGGCACTCACGGAGGGGGCGGGGCGTAAGAAAAACCAGCACAAAATAATTGTTTTCCGTTGGGCAATAATTTTCTATACCTTTAGTCGCTCCCATACCCCAATCCCAATCCCATTTCCATTCCCTTGGCACTTGCTTTGCCCCTCAATAAAAACGTGTGTGGGCGTGGCAGGAAAGAGGAGTGTGGGGGGGGGGGAGGGGGGGGGACGAGTGTACTTTATTTCGCCCAACAAATTGAGTTAAGTGTAAAAATACAAAGGGAATAATAAAACAACGGCAAATGCAAAAAGCCAAGCCCTTTGCTAAGTAGCAAACGAGAGAAATGAGAACGAGGGGTACGAGGGGAACAGGTGGGTTACTAAAAGGGGGGGGGAGGGGGTGGCAGGTGGCAGGGAAGCCGTAACAGATTGAGATACTGAGGCAAAACGCTAATGGAACAAATGAAAGTGCAACAAAGTAGGGGAACAAATTGAAGTGGTACACAATAACGAAACAAATGAAAGTGAAACATAGAAACGAAGGGGTTCTATGTGAAACGTTTGCAGATCACACTTGGAACAATTGGCATGAAACATAAGGGCACAGTTGGAAGAAGAACACTAAGGGTTTTCATTGAAGCGTTTGCTGAAGTCTTTTGGAACAATTGGAATAAAACATAAGGGAACACGAAGTTGGAAGTCGAATACTACGGTTTTTAATTGAAACGTTTGCTGATCACCATTGGAACAGTGGAATGGAACACTAGGGGACATGCGACTAGAACACTAAGGATATTAATTGAAACGTTTGCTTATCACCCTTGGAACAATTGGAATGAAACACAGGGGAACTGTTGCAAGGGAATAAATTGACCGAGAAACACTAGGAGGAACAAATGGAAGTAAACGAAGTATTAGCTAATGATGGCACAGCTGTACCCGAAATAAATCTCAGGCTGAGAAAAGAGAACAATCGAAAGTGGAAACCCCATCTCAGATCAGGTGGCACGTGGAAATGGAACACTAAAATGCGTAGTTTCTTATGCGCTACGAAAATCTATCTATCCAGCATTGGGGTTCTGGATTCATGATGTAATTTTAATGCTCCTCCGTTCTGCCGTTCCTCCAGAGGTCATTATTTGTTAACATCCCATTGCCGCACACCCAACCCATCTCGCTCCCTCTCTCTCTCTCTGTGTGTGTGTCTCCCTCACTCCCCCCCCTTCACTTGACACACCATTAATGAGGCCACAAAACGAGCCCTCAAATGACCAACAAAAAAAAGAGACAACAAAAGCAAAAGACACTCGCTCGAAAGACGCCACAAAAACATTGTTGCGGCGGCAATTGTCTTGTTTCTTGTCTTGTCTAGAGGCAGGTGTGTGGAGGGGGTGGGGGGGGATTGCTGCCACAATGTTGCATCCTCTTGGAGTTGTGCCCCATTTAGAGGTAATTTTATGGTGCCCGTTTACCGAAAGCATCAAGCATCATTCCATTCCACCATTCCAAAGCAACTGAAAGATACTCCACTACCGAATGAAATGCCTTTTTAAAACAAGAATTATTAGCCCCTGCTCTGGCCTTGGGGCTGGCCGACTAATCCGCCTCTAAACTACTGGAGGAAGGGAGTTGGGGGCTCCTCCCATTTGCCATTTCCATTCCAAGCAAAAAAAACAAAAAGAAAACCGAGTGTAAACTTTTCTCTGCGGGAACGAAGGACGAATCTGTGAGCCTTAGTTAGGGGTCTTATGTGGCGCGATAAATGGCTGGCTGCCCAGCCACACACATGCTTCGGTTTGGGGCATTGCGGTCAGGGGATTTCCGCAGAGAGAGAGAGAGAGAGAGAGCTCCACAATGTTGGCCAAGGGTTTGACTTTGATTTTGGCCAAAGTCGTGTCTCTCTTTGCCATTTTGCGGCCAAGGATACATGTGCCTCAAATGGGAATGGAAAAACAGAGACTCGGCGAAACGACTCGGGGAAGTCCATTGCGAGGGGAATTGAAAGAGTAGGAGATGCTCAAAGAAACGTATCTGCAGTTCAGGGAAGGACTACCGGGAAGGCTCACGGCATTAGTGAAATCAGCACCATGTGTTCCCCGAATCCATCAGCATTTGCTTGCCCCAATCCAAGCACTGGGAAGCCACTGCCCGAATACCTTTCCGAGCAACAAAATAAACATAAAAACTCTAATTAATTTGGAAGCCCACACAAACCCCCACACACACAGTCGGGAGTGAAAAATATTCATCTTATCTACGGAAGGGAATAGCTCCCATGGCGCATAACCCAAAGAATTTTTCCATCATTTTTATGGTAAATGAAAACATTTGATAATGGAAATTGTTTGGAAAATTAACTGCAGCTGCAGCTCTCGACCCCAGCAGGGGCGAAAATGGAAAAGCACAAGTTTATTACACAGAGAGAAATAGAAAGAGAGAGAGGGAGAGAGAGAGGGAGGGAGAGAGGAGAGTAGGAGAGTTTTGCGGTTGGAAAATAATCTGCAACTGCAATTTTCCTTTGCATTCCATTTTCTTCTACCTTTTGCAAATGAAAAACCCCTCTTTCAATTTTGCTTAGAATTTTCTTAAGTTTTCAATTGTTTTTCTTTACAAAATCATTTAAAAATCAAAAGGAAATTATTTTTTTATAATAAGATTTCAAGAATAACATAAAAAAGGGAATTTATGTTTTATTAAATATTAATAAATAAATAAATATACTATCTTTTTCATGAAAATTGTATTCCTATAAGCACTCGCTACTCGCCACTCGCTGGTGCCTCGACGAGAACATTCCCACTCGTTGTTTTGTCCTTCAATTTCATAGCTAGTCCTTTCCCAGATTTGTATCTCTTATTTGGATACCCTTCCATGGCTCTAAGTAATCCCATGAGCTATAGAAATACTCTCTCCACATTACAGTGTCTCTAGCCACTCGCCACTCGCTGGCACGCCTGCCTCATGTGTTCCTCGACAGAAACATTCCCACTCGCTGGTTTGTCCCTCAATGTAATAGCTATTCTCTTCGTTTATAATCCTATAAATGGCTCTAAGTAATCCTAAGAATTATAGAAATACTCTCTCCACATTACAGTGTCTATAGCCACTCGCCACTCGCTGGCTCTTCTGCCTCCTACATGCCTCGACAGAAACCATCCCACTCGCTGGTTTGTCTCTCAATGTAATAGCTACTCTTTTCGCAGATTTGTATCCTTCCATAGCTAGAGGTAACCCCTTGATTTATAGTAATACTCTCTCCACATCATAGTATAACTAGGCCACAATTTGTTGTATTTTTTCGTGCAGTATAAATCATGATTAGACAAAAACAAAAGGCATTCATGTCAGCCTCAAAGTCACCGAAAAGAGAGGACATTCAACTAACGATTGACACGTTTTGTGCCAGCAAATGAGGCAACGAGACGCACAGGTAGGCGGCCCTCTAGAGGCGCTCCCTGGACCGAAGGAGACCCTACCACTGAGCCACCCCACCCCTCGAGTGGGGTCCTGTGCGTGTCCTGTGCGTGAGTGATCCATGAAAATCCAGACAAATTGCCGTGCATCAATTTGATGCTGCATTTTGTCATCAGAATATATTGACGAGGCTCTCTATCTGCTTTAAGCACCGAGAAGGATGGCAGCGTCTGTGTCTAGGACTTAAATGGCAATCACAAGAGTCGAGTCCTTAGCTAACCTCCGGTTCATTGCCCTCAACGAGTGGCGTCCTCGGTGTGGCGTTAATCAGACTCGTGGCGTCAAAAGAATAACCCAAATCAGAAGCGATTTGTATGTCTTTATCTTTAGTGTCCTTCGTCCTTCGACCTCACGGGGGGGGGGGCGCTCCTCTGTCATCATTTGTTGCATGAGTAATCGCATGGTAAAGTGCCTGCAAATGGTCTCCTGGTCTCTGTGGCTGTGCCCATGATTTGATGGGGGTTGCAACATGTTGCAACTAGATGCCACCACCTCTGGTACGCTTTTTTTGCGCCACATTTAAGCCTCTCTCGTTCGCTCTCTCTCCTTCTCTCGTTCTCTTGAATTGTTATGAGCGGACATAAAAACTGAGAAGGCGAGCGATAAAGCGGTGCATGCCGCACATGCCACATGGAAATGCAACACCACATGTGTGGGGGAGGGGTGGGTGGTCATAACTTGAGGCGCCATTTAACTGCATTGCGTGTCGGGCGCCCCGAATGAGGGCAGAAACGACACCGAATTGTGGCAGAAATATCCAGGAGAACAGGTGCCCTCAAGTGCCCTCAAGAGCCCTCAAGAGAGCCATGCATGTATCCCGACTAGCCAGAAAGACATGACTTGAATGTATCCCCAAAAGATACTCGGCACAGTGGCATCTTCCGATGTCTTCCGATCATCAAACAACAACCCCATCTGGCACATTCAAGCCATTATCTTGGGGTCTTGGCTCTTGGGCTTTTGATAACAGCACAGCAGAGCGAGAGAGCGAGCGAGAGAGAGACATCTGTTACCAGCAGACGCTGGCGTATCGTATGACCAGCCCAAAGGGGGGGACACGTCATTCCTAGATCAGAGAGAGACCCAGAGTTTGATAAGCAACGAATCAAATAAAACCCACTACCCTGCAGAGAGAGCCACTCAGTTGTGTGTCGCTCGTGGCGGAGGAACATGGAACGTTGGCAGAATCGTGTGGCAGTGATAAGTGGCGCCAGCTCGGGCATTGGGGCCGCCTGTGCCCGTCTACTGGTGGCCGCTGGCCTTCAGGTGGTGGCTCTGGCCCGGCGCACCGATCGCCTGGAGCAGCTGCGCCAATCGCTGCCGCAGGAGCAGCAGAAGCTCTTCCATCAGCGCACGTGCGACATCTCGCAGGAGTCGCAGGTGAACGGCACCTTCGAGTGGATCGAACGGGAGCTGGGGGGCATCGATGTGCTGATCAACAATGCAGGCGTTGTCCTGGGCGGCCAGCTGATCGATATGCCCACCCAGGAGATCGGCAATGTCCTGCAAACGAATCTCATGGGCAGCATCTACTGCACGAAACTGGCAGCTGGCAGCATGCGGCGCCGCCAGGTCCCAGGACATTTGTTCTTTGTGAACAGCACCGCCGGTTTGGCCGGCTACAAGCCGGATCCGGCCGATGAGAGCCTCAACGCGTACACCCCCAGCAAATTCGCCCTCACGGCGGTCCACGAGATATGCAGACAGGAGCTCATAGCACAAGGATCAAAGATCAAGACAACGGTGAGAGAATTGAAGCTCTGTAGCTCTGGGGCTATAAGTTTTACTTTAATCGCGCGTCATGCAGCAGCGCCCCACGGTTGGACTGTTGTTCAAGACTGTGTTAAGAGATTTATGAATGAAATAATTGTAGAGGGATTACAATCGTCATAGAGACCATAGAAAAGAGATCTTTTATAGAGAATCTCAAACAAAAAATCATAAAAAGAGGATTTTCTTCCTTTTGAGAGATCACTTCTTAGAAATATAATTTCTTATGGTTATTCATTGATTTTCTACCTCTGGATTTCGTTCCACAGCTGCTCCCTTTCTCACAATTCCCTCATTGGAAATCTCAATAATTTATTATAATTTATTCGGTAATTTTCGAGTCATTCCTAACAGAAAATCTCTTATTTTCAGAGCATCAATCCCGGCTGGGTGGCCACCGAAATCGTGCCCGACGAGACCAAAGAAAAGCTGGGCGATGTGATACTCCAGGCGGACGATGTGGCCCAGGCAGTGCTCTATGCCCTCTCCACGCCGCCCCATGCCCAGGTGGAGCAGATAACGCTGCGAGCCGTTGGCGAATACTTTTGATAAGAGAGCACACACCCCCCTCCACCACCCGCCAGATAACAGATTAAACAACGGCCCACCCCAATCCGTAGTGGCTGTAATCGACACTCATTGGCAATCAAATGAGAGAGAGAGAGAGCAATGAGAGGGGGGAACGACCTCAGATACAGATACAGATACAGACATTCAAGTGGGGAGGTGTTTTCCACACTCTCTCTCTCTCCCTCTCTCTCGTGTTCATTTCCATTTCGTTTTACTTTTATTTTTATTGCAACTGTTATGATTATTCGACTGTTGTCGACCTGTTCTTTCGGCTAATCAACAATTCTGTGGCCCAATCAATAAATCAGTTTTAATAAATTAATAAACGAACTGCAAAATGGGCCTCGAATCGATGCCAGGCCGAACGTTAATTGTGGAACATAGTCCTGCGAGATTTCCAGGTATTTATCACATCCCGCCTCAACGCTGAAGCAGGCACGAGAGTGCAAAAACAAAATAGTATATCTTTGTATCTGATTCTAATCACTTCTATGTGGAAAAGGCAGAAAATACGATTGCCAGCAGCTCTATGAGAGGCTAAAGAATATCGGCCGAAGGGGAATATGTTATAAGAAGAGTCTATGGGGATATGGAGAAGGATCTATGGCGCATAGATGCCAAAAAAAGGTAATTTTTGAAGCAAATATTGACTTTTCAAAGCATTTTATATAGCTTCTGAGATTTCTAATTGTTTTTAGTTTGTGTATAAACTGGGAAACCCTCTAAAAACTAGAGATACTATTACAAAAATCCTTTCAAAAGGCCATTTGATGAACGCTCTAGGTTGCATATTTTTAAATAAGTTTTTTGGAAAACAATTTGTGTGATTAAATGAAGTCAGACACATGTCTGGTTGTGCCACCACCAACCCACCATCCATCCATCCATCCATCCATCCATCCATCCATCCGTCCGATCGGAAAGCAACAGAGCGCGTTGTGCCACAAACTTTTTAATATGCTTTTAGATGCGGCAGCGGCGTAGTTTTTGGTTTAGCCAGAAGTTTTTGTACACAAAGAGAGAGGGATACATAATTATAGAATTCCATTTGGGAAAGCCAGAAATCTAGAGCTTAAGGCTTATGGCCACACACACACACACACACACACTCGTATCTGTGTGATAATATCTCTAGATATATGATTCGGTGCTTCATTGTGGAGCATGTAATTGCATTCGCCATTCACTGCCAAAAGCTTCAAACCGTTTTTAAGTCAAGGATATCAAGGACCAAGCCCAGACCCGCCCGCCGCCCGCAACATAATTATTTTTATTTCATTTTTGAAAAGTCTCGGAATTTATTTTTTATTAATTTTTTTGTGGAATCTTTTAATGACAGAACACCAAAGAAATTTTTGGAGGCCTCGAAAAAGTTTTTATGTGTTTCAAGAAGCGAATTTTGGAGCCGCTTTTCTTATGATTTTTTTTTTGAGGAAATACTGAAAAATCTTTGGGTAAATATTTTTCCAGAAGAAAGCAATTTTGGTCTCCAAAAAAGAGCCACGTATTCCATTTCCCCATCAAGGGTATTCGAATGATTTTTTAGGGAAATATATTTGCAAAAGATGGCAATTTTGGTAGGAAAGGTCCTCCATCAAGGGTATTCCCGTCGTCGTTTTACAGCCTCCAGTTTTGTGTGTTTTTTGCCAACTTTTTGTGAAATTCCAGACGGAAGGAGGATGGTGCGAGTCTTGCGTGTGTGTGGGCCTTTCCTGCGAGTTTTCCCAAGGACTGTCTGCCAGTTAGACAAGTTTCTCCTTTTGTGTTCCACCCACCCCCCAAACACACACGAAAACTGCCTCGGCACTTCACTCATTTCCGGCATTTTGTTTTAATTAAATTTATAACAAATGTCATATATAGAGGCAGAAGTTTCCTCCCTCTCTCTCTCTCTCTCTGGTACCCGCAGACCATAGCCATTGCAGTTTTGTTTGGGGACTCTCTGAACAGCCGCGAAAACTATCAAGCCAAAGGCTGAAGGTCTCATGGGGCCTTCCACGGATTAAATGTGTAATTTATGCAGAAGATGCGGGCCATTAAGGAGACATGGCCTTAAATTTTGAGGTAAATTAAGTTCATAAATTGTGGCAGAACCTAGGCTGGCTCTCGCTCTCTCTCCCAATGTGGCTTAGCTCTTTGGAGAATTTCTAATAACAATATTTTTTTCAATTATTTGCCCCCCACCCGCTCTCCCCCCAAAATTGTGCTCGCAATTGCATTTAAGGGGAAACTCCAAGGAAAAGTAGTTTGATTTTCATGGATTTTTCCGGCCAGAGGCAGTTTTTAATTTCATTTTTGAGCAGAAGGCTTTCATGTTTATGGCATTTTTAGGCCACTCGACTGGCTTCGAACCTTCTATGACTTTTGGCCCGGTCAAATGTGAGCCCGTGGCCTGTGTGGCATTCAAGAGTGGCTTCCATCGTCCCTCCGTTGAATGCATCCTCTGTGGAGGATGCATGGTTGTTGTTCGTTTCTGTGGTTCTCTCTGGCATCGACATATACCCTATGACACACACTTTTGGGGGGGGCACACGGCATGCGGTTGCTTCTGGGATCAAAGGCTCTCAGTCTCACCCTCTCTTTCCCTCACACAAACAAAGGCCGACCATATTCTGCCTGTCTCAGAACCACTTTAAATCCGACTCAACTTGGCTGTGAATCGTCTGCCCGGGGTGGGAGGCATTTGAAATACTCGTATTAATTTCCATTTTCCATAAAATGCCAGCCGACTCCAGGGGCTTTCGCTCTAGAGGAAGGCACAACGCAGGGATTGATGGGAGCCCCCAATGCACACACAAAATCCGTTCAAATAATAAGTACACATAAAAGCCAATCAAGTGGCACAAATACACGGCTATCCAAAGAGTTGGGGAGAGCGAAAGGCCAGGGACTGGGACTGGGACTGGGCCTGAAAAAACATTGACATATGCATGTGGCAATAGTCGATCCGTTTGCATTGCATTTGCATTTGGGGAAGACAAAGGAAGTGTCTGCTCAATGGATACAATGGCTGCAAGATACATTTGTCGATGGCTAAAGTGGCATTAGGCTTGGAGCTTCGTAATTTCGTAATTTCATAATTGAATCGAGGGATGGTCGCAATTGTGATTGCTCCTAATCCTTGAGCTTAGCAAAAGGTGGGCAATAAACAAAATAAATTATTACCGATCCGATGCCAAGAGCTCTTGAGGCCTTTGTGGGGCAGGCAGATGGTCATTTTCGTGGGCCCAAACTGTAAGCTGCTACTGAATGGCATTTTAATCCTTTAATTGTTTTGTAAATGTTTGGATTTTAGTTGAAATTCATAGAGAAAATTCATGAATTCATTGGATTTCGAATGTGAGGAGGTTTTGCAACACTCTGGCAACTCTGGCAGGGGTATGGAGCTGCCATCTGTAAGGGGTTCCCACTCTGACCATTCGATAAAAGAGTTACACCTCTCTTTCGTCTGTAAAACCACAAATATTTGCCTTTTTCATTTATCTGGTGGCTCCTTAGCTAAAAAAGAGATGCCATCTGTTCAGGGTTGCCACTCGGGTTGCATTTCGATTGTTTTTGCCCGAAAGAGGCGTCTGTGAGGAGGTTTTGCGACTATGTGGCAACTCTGGCAACTCTGGCAGGGGTATGGAGCTGCCATCTGTTAGAAACTGCCACTCTGACCATTCGATAAAAGAGTTAAACCTTTCTTTTCGTCTCTAAAACCATAAATATTTGCCTTTTCCATTTATCTGCTGGCTCCTAAACTAAAATAGAGTTGCCATCTGTTAGGGATTGCCACTCGGGTAGCATTTCGAATGTTTTGACTCGAAAGAGGCATCTCTGAGGAGGTTTGCGACTCTCTGGCAACTCTGGAAGGAGAATGAAGCTGCCATTCCATTTATCTGGTGGCTCCAGAGATGCCATCTGTTAAGGGGCTGTCATCTACAGGCATCAGACTTCTCTCTCGTATGGAAACGGTGATGCCACCTGTAAGGAGATGCCACATACAGCTCGGCCAGACCTCTAATCATCACTTAGTCACCTATAAATTAAGGAATTAGGGAATTGAGGGAACTAATGAGACCACATCAAACATCAAATGCATAGCTAATTGGTAACTGAATAGCTTTCTTGGCGAAAGCCTGCAATGGCACACACACATTAGGGGATTGCCATGCGATACGATGCGATGCGGTGGCGGACTGATTAATTAGCGAATTGCAAATTCAAATTAAACGCAAAGTCCTCAAAGTTGCAGGCACCAATAATTGCAGGCGCGCCCACATGATGCAGCGTATTGGATGACGCTTTCCTTTACATGATTATGAACTTTACAGTTCTCTTCTATGGGGTTTTTCTCAACCGACAGGAACGGACAGCAACAGACAGGAGCAGGCAGGGGCAAAGTACAAGATAGAGAGAGAGAGAGAGGCCATGGAAAGTTTTACCAACCGGGCATTTCCGCCGCGTTTTTTGGTCAGAAAGTTTTTCCATCTCTACTTTTTCCAGCACATACAATGGGGGATACTCGTAGAATTTTTTGCCTGTGCCTTGAAGTTGGTCCTCAGCTTTCCTTCATTCATTCGGCGTTTAAGGATCCCCTTGGTTGGTGGCATGACACCCACAAATCGGCGACCCAACCAGCAAGGGATTTGGGCCAAAATATGCCATCCAAAGGGGGCTCAAAAGAGAGGAGAAGTTAAAGGAGAGACGACTTTCAGCTCGAAAGAGAGATGCCACTGCAATGTTGCCACCTTTTCCGTTTGAAAGCCCAAGAAATCTCCACTTTGACGGCTTATAAAAAATATATATGTGGTACTTAAACAAAATTAATAATCAATCAATCAGTTATCAAGTGCATTTCAAGCACTTCTCTAATGCCTCGTCTGCCCCCGTCTTAAGGGAAATTAAATGCATTTTCTTGATTTGATATTAAAGAGGGAAAGGACTTTGCCCTTGCGGGTCCTTGACTGCTCTTAAACCGCTTAGTGGCGACACAGAAGTCACCAGACCAGAGCTGGCGCTTGTGGAGCATAAGAAAGAGAGCACAGGACACAGGACACAGGACACTGGACATCGAGTAGCAGAGCGACGGCTCAGCTTCCGTTTCTGTTTGTCGGGCATGTCGTCATCCTTTTTAAATATTAGAAATTTCCAACACTTTTAGCAGAGCACAGACCCCTCCAAGGAGTCCCCTTTTGACCCATTTTGTTGACCTGTTGACTTGAGCAATTGATTTTTATTTTATTTGAACATTTCATCGTCTCGAAATCGATTGATTATTGATAGGCCTGAAAGCCGCTCTGTCATGCTCGTAAAAATTGTCAGCACCAGAGCCGGTGCCCCAAGGGCCACTCCATCGCCCCCGTAACTCACTTAACGGAGGATTTTATGCAATGAAAATGACGAAGGACCAGAGAGAGGAGAGCCTGCCTGCATCTCTCAATAGGTGAGAGGCTCCTCCATCACTCCATCGTGGATGCGAATGCCCTTTAGGAGGAGGCTTTGCCGACCATTTTTTGTACTTTACTTAAATACTGGAAGAAATCATTTCACCGAGAAAAAGAGTACACCGTCGTCTCATACGATTATTTTTCAATTTTTTATAGGTTTTTTTCCAAGCCTCTTGCCTTAACAGTTTAGACAAGTTTTCGAAAGAGCAATGGGGCGCCTGCACCTCCCCTTGCTCTCTCTCTCTCCCACTGTGGATGCGCTGCCTATTGCACTATTAAATGATTTGTCCGTAAAGCAGAAAAAAAGAGGAGAAAGAACTGCTTGTGCAATGGCCCCAGAAGTTGAGTGATTTGCATGCCAAATTGATGAAAGTTTGTTCGAGTTTTTGCGCTTTTGCCCTCCATTAAGCTGATTTGCAAAAATAAAAAAAAAAACACAAAACAAAAGGATACTTGCGTAATCGATTTACCTGATGAATACGAAGAGGCTTTTAGCTCGAATGAAATGAAATGCAAATAGTGCAGACAAGTAATTGAATGAATGCCCAACCAATATCTCTAGCGATAGTCCCATTTGGAGTTGCGATATTCTCCCCTCCGATGGACTGGAATCCGGTTACTTTTACGAGTAATTGCATCCCTAATCGCCCGTTAGAATGGTTCCAAAACTATAAGCTTCATAAAATTGTTAATTTTTATGGGCCACCAAAAAAGTTTTTGCTAAAAGAAAACCCCCATTAGGGGAAAGGGGAACCCCATTAGGGTAAAGGGAAACGGAAGGGAGTTGCTCAAGTTTTTGCCTATCGAGACGGCGGGGCGTGTCCAAAAGTTGTGGCAAAGTTTTAAACACTCGAAAAACGATTCCCCCACAACGAGCCTGTGCTACCAAAATCATGGCTAATTGGTGTCCAGAAATGGTGCCTGATGTTTTGAGTGAAGTGCACTAATTAAAAGACTAATGCATTCTCTCCTCTCTCTCAATCTCCTCTCCCGAGTAAAGGTCATTCGTTTAAAAGTCAATTAAAATGCTTGCCAATCGAGGACCATCTCTCAATATTTGCGATGTGCGGACATTAAAAACCTTTTTAAATTGACAGTAGCGGCTCGGCTCTAATGCAATAAGCCTGTATTGCTGCTAGTCCTGTGGCTGATTCCCAGAGGAATACCTTTCCCCAGCCACACGGAGAATATATGGACTCCTGCTCGACGTTGAATGACAGTTTTTCGGTCAAGCTCCCCATGCCGATGCCTGACGGCTGACAGCAAAGCCCAACTGCGATAAGAACTTGTCATGATACTAGTTATACGATGATTAATGCGATGCCTATAACATTGTAAATAACTTACGACATTTACGTGTAATGGAGCTGCCCCATGCCCAAATGGGAAACTAATTCTGGGAAATGTTGCCATGGAATATTATTTGTATTCTTGTAATTATCTCCGAATAAAAAAAAAATACTAGTACGTATATTTTTATCAAATTAATTACATCTTTTGTAAGCAATAAACGACCCATTAAAAAATAAAAAAAATAAATGTAATAAAATTTCCAAATTTTGTTCAAAGTAAATGGTTTTTTCTTCGGTTTTTTCTTTGGTTTGCAATAATTACAATTTAAAGAAATATACCCAAGATTATCAGCATTGTTCTTCCGCGATTAAAGCAGGAAAAACTTGGTAGAAAAAAGACACTGATTCGTATTTGGGAGAATTGGGAGACTTATGGGAAATGGCTTCAGTTTTCACTTGGAAAAAGTGGTACAGATTGGTGAGAGGCTATAGAATCCATCGCAAAATGGATTATTTTTAGTATTTTTAAGTATTTTTCTGGTATTAAAGTAGTTTTTTTTAGGATTAAACTAGTATTTGATCATTCTAATTATAAATAAAACATTAAAAATAAAATAATAATAAAAAATACAAAATTCATATAATAAAAAATAAAAAAAAATAAAAAAATAATCGAATATTTCTTACAATATCATTCTAGTATTTTTTAAGGCTTCTTTTTTTTATATATTTATATTTATATTTCCAGTCATTTTTTTTAGTATTATGGATCTTTTTTCTTGTTGATATTATCATTGTCTCAGTTCTTTACAAATATTCGTTAAATTATAACCAATTCTAGCAGTTGCTTTAGTATTTTTCTAGTATCAGTCTTTTATTTTTTTAAAGGAATATTCAAGGAACTATTATCATTCTTTAGTCCTTTCTTTTTATTACCATCAAATATTTGAACGAAGACTTTTTGTGTTCATCTCATTCATAATTAATCTCTGGTTTGAATTTTCGAATACCGTAAATTCCGTGGCTTATTTGTGACTTTGTGGATTATTCCGTCAAGTGGAAGCGGCAGGCACTGTCCAGGCATTATTTTTATATAAATATTTATGGAAAGCAAACAAATTGAACAAATTGATTATATAGCTTCCAGATACAACTCTCAATCGCTCACCCCAGGCGTTGCCATTATTCGCCTTACGAGTATTTTTGTTGATATATTTATTCCCCCCCATCCCTCCCCCCTTGGGCTGGCAAAAAGGGACGACCGTTCAAAGAATTGTCCAAGCATGGAAAATGGTAAATGGGGTTGGGGTGGGGTTTGGGGCTGGGGGCTGGGGGGTCTCTGGGGTTCGTTCCACTGAAGAAACTCCGAAGGAAACGCTAAATGTCCGTGTGTATCCCACAAGTGTGTGGCTCTCTCGCTCATTCATTATTACAATTCAAATATTTATGCGGCCCATTGTTTTCCAAAGCATTATTTCATTTATTTATTGAAATTTTCATTTGACGTCACTCTCTGCATTTTCCTTCCTACTTGTTCCCTTTCTCCCCCTCTCTCTATGTCCCTCTCTGTCTCCGTCTCTCTCTCTTTCTGTGGATGTTCTTGTTTTTTATTGATTACGCACATTTGAAAATCAATCAGCGGACGAAATCGCTGGGGCACATTGACTGAAGTTTTGTTTATTTGTTCATTTTCCAGTCACTTTTTTTTTGTGTGTGTTTCAGCACTTTGGGGCCTAAATTGCCACATAATTTGTTCGATAGAACGGACTGGCTGGGGCATGGGGGCATGTGGCATGTCAGACAAGAGTTTGCCAGAGCATTCCATCAGATATACGGCCATCAGTGGGTTTACTCCACTCAAAGGTTACAAAAAAAAAAGAGACTGAAAGGGTTTCCATCATTTTTTGGCTTAAAGAACATTCACCCATCCTCGCCGCTTTGTTGAACATTTCATTTGCATGCCACAAAAATCTTAATCTTAATATTTCGAAAAGGGCAACGCATCCTGCCAGGACACACATTCCCCGATGTTTGTGCGCCACGAGGGAACGGACCCAAAGTTCGTTTCGTCTTCTAACTGCAGGCAATTTTTCTATTTTCCACATCATTAGTTTTCAATGAATATTTGTGTTGTTGCTGCTGCTGTCGTTGTAGTTCTTTGTTGGGTTAAGTGTCCTGCAGGACCTGCCCCCGGGCCGCCGGTCTCCTGGCATTAAGCAAATAAACTTATAAATTGGCCAAAGACCAAAACAAAATCAAAAGAAAATCAGCACAGACGAAAAGGCAAAGTCCGCCCTGGTAGCCGAAGGTGGGGATACCCTTAACGCACGGAAGATACTTTTCTAGCCGCGAAAGATACTTGTTGAACGTTTTCTTCTAGCAGCCAAAGAGATCTAAACTGAAGCTAGAGTGGTATATAGTGTTTCCATCATCGATCTGTCCTCCCTACGGAAAGGGTATCTTCCAGAAAAGCTAGAGCAGCGCCACCAATCCATAAATCAAAGCCCCCCCCGCCCTCAAAGGGGGTTTCGCCCTAGAGAGAGTGTGGCAAAAGAGGGTCCTTTGTCCGTTGGGGTCCTTCTTGAATGTCCGCGTGTGTGTACCTTGGTGCCTGGAGGGGCACACTTCTAATAGAATTAGTTTGTTTTCCCTATTATTTGACTTTTTGTGTTGCACGTTATTCTGCCCCTGCCACTGCCACTGCCCCTGCCACTGCCCCTGTCCCTGCCACCGCCCTTGTAAATTCATGCACGAGCGGAACTGGTATCCACAGTCACTGGAAGTCACTGAAAGTCACTGACTCGCATGCCCTGTGGTCACTATTTATCCATCCATCAGCTGCTACAACATCATTATAATTCCATGTTCTTGAGCACCGACAACATCATTATTACCATGTGTTTCTTAGCAGCAATAACATCGTTATTATTTTGTGTTTTTTACCACTTGTATACATCATAATGTTGCTCCTCAATTATCGCTATCATCGTCAACAGAATCATCATCGGAATCGGAATCGGAATCGGAGAAAAGCCATCGCCAAAGCGGGACCATCGCAACAATTACGTGCAAACAGAGAAAGCAGAAAGCAGTAAGCATTTCTCGTATATATATATATAAATATATTTGCCAAATCAAGCAAATCGAAATCAAAGAAAAATACACACAACAGACTACAATTGGCCGACGGGGAATCCAAGCAGAGGGTCTGGCACAGAGGGATACCCTCTGACAGAGAGCTAGGACCATCTATCAGAGGCTGGAGCTTACAGATACCTGATAAAGGTGTTCCATCAATCAGTTTGTTAGAAAATCTAAGAAAAAAAACCAATAGATAGAGGACGGAATGTGTTTTCCATCTGATAGCAGCAGTTCCAGCTTCATCTCCATGCTCTCCTGCCTTTAAGCGTTCACGCGTCATGCAGTGTCTGCCCCTCGGTCCAACGAATATGCCACCCAGACATGCCTCGGAGTACAGGGTGCACCAAACAGACATCAAGCAGAGGGCGCCCCGGCATCAATGCCTTTGGCTTTTTAGTGAACGAAGTGGACAAAGTGGAGGCAAAATGTCATGACCATTAGGTGGAGTCCGCGAAAGGACCCTGAAGGGCCTGAAGGATGATTGAACTCAATGAGAAATCAGAAATGGTCGTCCCTGCAGTTGAATGTTCATTCATATACACTTCATATATTTCCGAAATGTATTTCATGTGGCTACCAAATATTTTGATAAAATTTAACGACAAAATCAAATGAAGGCAATCATTTCAAGAACATTTCCATTGCAGGTAATGAGAGTTTTCTCTGGCAAAGCCACACCAGGCCTTCATTGGGCAGTGGGGGGAACCGCATTCGCAAAAAACCACACACAAACACTCCATGGAATGCCGATGAGGAAGAGGTTGAGATGGCTATTAATTGCTGTGACATTGCTGATTAACCGATTTGCAAATGCAAATAACTGACCGCAAAAGAGGCTCTGACATTTCCACTTTATAGCCGAGTCCTTGACTTTGGCAAGCCGCAATCGTAGCCACAATCCTCCACACGGAAAGCCCAAAGGAGAGGAAGTCCTTGCCGCATTGCATTTGGCAAATTGGAAAAAAAAAAAACCAAAATGTCAACAAGCAAAAGTCCAGTCCACTCGAATGTAAAGCCGAAAGCCCTTTTCTATGGATTTATGCGTTTGCCGGCTGAGCATCCTTGAATACCAGACGATGGCCACGACAGCCACTTAAGAACTTTCAATAATTTTTAGACCCGAAAGCCCCATTTGATGCTTTTTGAACCATTTAACTAATGAAATTTTCCACGGCACAAGGAAAAGCGTTTCGAAATCGACAGGAAACAGCAGGAGCGAAATAAAGTCACTGGCCAGGCAGTACAAACGTTTTCGTCGAGGCACAAACGATAAAAACAAGCAAAAGGTAGAGACACCCAATACATTCCGTAATATTTATTTAAAATAAAAATCGCATATCAATCCGAAAGTAAAAAAAAAAAATTTTAACTAAAAAAAAACAACAACAAAAATAAACAATATACAAATAAAAAATTAGCATAAAAACCATAAAAAAAAATAAAAGCAAACATTTTTAGCTTAAAAAAAATAAAAATAAAAATTGTTATCCTAAAAAAATTATTATTTTTAAAACTAAAATTAAAAAAAAACTATTTTTAAAACTAAAATTAAAAAATATATATTAAAACACTAAAAATTAAAAAAAAAAAATATTAAATGGCCAACAAAAACATTTTTTTAAATTATTACAAAATGTGATATCTTCTGAAGCCGCGTATTATTTGCTTTTCCACTTTCCTTGCTCAGGAAAATATATTTCCTTAATGGAAAACCGAAAAGTTTCAAACAAAAACTTGCAGAAAGCACTTTCTTTAGGGGATTTAGCTACTAGTTTGGTTGCTCAAGGAATGGTAATGAGGCAGGAGAGTTTCTCCAGCGAATACGAAGGCGGGAAGGACCTCTGGAACTTCTAGAACCTCTCGAAAATGTTTCACAAGAGCTGTGTGTGCCTGGCAATATTTTATTTATATTTCATTAAATATAAATGAGAGCCGAGTTTCAGCTGCTGTTTTAGTTTCAACCCTCAACCCATTCGAGCCAACAAGTTGCTCGAGAGTGGTCCCAAAAGTCCCTACTCTTGCCCCTGCCCCTGCCCCTGCCCATACCATTAGCATCTTTCATCTAAGACTACAAAGGACTAGTACAAGAAGGGATGTCTGCCACAGCCACAACGGCAATTATAAAATAACAAAAATGATTGGAGTGGAGGAAGGGTTTGTTTTTTTTTTTTTTTTTTTTGTTCCAGAGGCCATTGACACTGTCTTTGATTCGGCATTCAGTTTGGAGTTCATTTGGTTAACAGCGTTCGTTGTTCAGTTCCAGAAATCGATCTGCCGCACCACCCGGAAATCATTAGGAGTGGAGTCCAGTTCAACGACACGCCACCGCCACCGCCAAGCCAACCATTCCCGAAGTGTTAAGTGAGTAAATGGCTTGAAGGATGTAGGATGTAGGAATGTAAGGATGTGGTTCAAAAGTAGGTGTTCGCCTCGTTCGTTCGTAGCTCGATTGCGTGCCTTTTCTTGAGCACCATTTGACACCATTTGGCCCCGCTCCGAGCCGATAAGTTGGAGCAATTTAAGCTTCAATTTGTCATCGCAACTGATGGAATGATAGAGCTATAAAACGATACAACGCAGAACTCCTAATTGATGCCGGGAGTGGGTGACCTCTTTAATTGTTTTCATCGCCGCAGAAATGAAAATTTTAATGAAAATTAATTATGAGCATAATTTATGCAATTATGGGCCATGTTTCATCATTTATTTGTTTAACGAAATTAATTTTTAAGGACCAATTTTTAATCAAAGTAAAAGAATAGCCTTTCCACGTTATTAATCCAATAGAAATTGGATTTCAATGAAATCTTCCGAATAAATGTATCTAAAGAAAGATGATTTTTCAGATTTTGTTTAAAGCAAAAACAAATCTGTTGCCAGTCACATGTAAACGTTGCATGATGGAGTGATTTAATTCAAATAAAAAGCTACTAAATTCTTGAAAGGTGTTTAAAAGCTTGTGAATTATGGCTGGAATGGCTTCATGCTAAGATGCCAGTCATACGTAAACGCTATCATACAAGAATGATGTTGCCAGTTTCACGTAAACGTTGCATGATGGAGTGATTTCATTCAAATAAAAAGCTACTGAATTCTTGAAAGAAGTTGAAAAGCTTGTGAATTGTGACTGGAATGGCTTCATGTTGCCAGTCACACGTAAACGTTGCATGATGGAATGATGTCATTCAAATGAAAAGCTACTGAATTCTTGAAAGGTGTTGAAAAGCTTGAGAATTATGGCTGGAATGGCTTCATGCAAAAATGCCAGTCACACGTAAACGCTATCATACAAGAATGATGTTGCTTCATTTGAACGGAAACTGCCAGTCACACGTTAGCGCTTCGATATGAAAATATGCCGTGTAACAACATTTTAGATTATTTGCACCCCATTTTTCCCCGCCTCCGACCCAAAAACTATCCAACATTTCGTATGAAAACATCAACAGGAATGTTTTTGTGTTTTTGTTTTTTTTTGTGTGGGGGGTGGGGGCGTGACATACAATTTGTGACCTCTGCCGGTGCCGTGCAGCAAGGCTTGTGTTTTCCTTTCAATGTTGTCATTAATTATTGGCTCACGTCAGCGTATTTATATTGTTACAAGGCGTTGAAATTAATTATCCAGTTTGACAACAGAAGCCCCCTATTCTTGCTCTATTTCCCCATTTCCCAGAGGGTCCTTTCTTACTTTCTTCCTCGCTCTCTCTCTCTGTCTCTCCGTTTCTCTGCCATTTCCTTGAGCCATTTAGCCACTCGTTCGTTCGTGTTCGTGTTTGCGTTTCGGTTTACGCCTTTGACCACAGGAAACTTTTATTTTTGATTAATTTATTGGTTCGTTCCACCACTGGTACAGAATTTGTTTCATGATTTATGCATAAGAAACAGTTTGCGGATCGAATATCGAATGGAAGAGCTCTGGAACTCCCAGGATTCGTGTCTGTCTTGAATTCCGTTTCAAAATTCACATAGCATCGGCCAGGTGCTGCGCTTTCTGCGCCTCGATTGCTTCACGGGCTGTGTGCATGGTTCATTAGCAATTTCAGCAGCCAGCCATCATTAGCATTTCCAGCGACTGCATTAGGATAATTATTGATTTGATCAACTCCTGTCTGTCTGTCTGTCTGTCTGTGTGTGTTCTGTGCCGTTTGCCATCCGTTTGCATTGGCATCGCAAGTGCAGCGATGCGTGTGGCGGTGTGCTTCTGAGGCGATGTGACAGCCAGACGGGCAGAAAGGATTAATTATAGACCCCACCGCGATACAATGAGAGGTGTGGGGCAGGGGCAGGGATGTCTCATGTTTTCCTTTTCCAAAGGATATGCAACAAAAAGGGGGGAGACTTTCTAGAACTTTCAGCTCCAGTCGTGGTAGAATTTAATGGAAATTTATGGCCAGGAAAAGCCAAGAAACTGCAGGAAAGCTACTGGTTTGGTTTATTAAACACAAACTATAAATTTCCTAGAGTTAGGCAACAGGAAACTGCAGAAGCACTGCGGAAATATTTGCTTTTGGCTTCAAGAATGGAGTGGATTTCACGAAATTTCATTGGAAATAATTTTAATTAATATATTAATATTTCAGTCAGGAAAAATTTTTATTTTTTAATTATTAAAATTTTATTGGAAATAATATTAATTAATATATTAATATTTAAGTCAGGAAAAATTATTTTTTTAAATTAAAATTATTAATAAAAACTTTTTTAATTATTAAAAACAAAAAAATTATTTAAAAAAATTAAATTTAAAAAAACAATACAAATTACGTTAAAAAAACAAATATAATTTTTTTTCAGAAAAACCTTGTCGTTTCTTTTTTTATAAAAAAAATAGAAATAATTTTTAATTTTCTAAATATAAATATTTTAAAATTTCAAATGGTAATAGCAAACAACAATATGTATTATTATTAATAGAAAAACACATCCCAAATATGTAAAAATGTAATTCAAAAGCATAAAAAAAAATGTATAAATTAAAAAAAAAGAATTCCAAATATGTAAAAATGTAATTCAAATATTTTTAAATCTAAACAGAACACATAAAAAATAATTTTTGTATTTATTAAGTTTAAAGAACATACAATTTTCAGTCAATTATGAAGGCTCACATTCATTTATATTCATTCTTTCTGTTCATTATTCATTTTGTAGATTTAAAGTTTCTGAAATTCTGAAATCCAGTTGGACTACCATTTTTGAAACGAAAAAAACTCCTCTTTGTGGCCATAAACTTGTTGAACAATCCACATTTTTCAGTGGCAACTATTTCCCCCGCAAATTGCTAATTGGCTGATGGCTTTGAATCGTTGCAAGTGCTCCAGTGGCCCCAGTGCCATCCGTCCATTGGCTGTGTGGATGGCAACATAAAAGCCAATCACCAGCATTAATGAACGATTTCATGGGGCAGATTCCTTTTGCTGGCAATTAAAACAAAGCATCATCATCATCGCCATCGTCATCGTCATCGTCAGACTTTGCATATTACAAAAACGAAAGCAGAAAAAAGCTGACCGAGCTCTCTCTTCTGGCAATAAATTAAATTGAGTAGCGAAACCAATACAAAAGCATCATTTCATTTATGATACGGCAGCAGCCATTAAACCATCCAATGGACCAGTCCCACCCCACACTCAAGGCTGTTGGGGCAGCTGCTGCCTGCCCCGCCCTGCCCTGCCCTGCCCTGCCGTTTCGTTTTGTTGGTTTTTGAGGCTTCGCTTCGTTATGTTTGGGTTTGAGAAGCCCCCTCAAAGAGCGGATCCCTGAACATATACGTTGGCCTTGGCCAACAGGCAGAGACTGTTCGAAACAACCGAGAGGAACTGCTGCATGACCAGCAATTAATTAGGGAAAATATTTACAAGGCTATCGGGACTGGTGGACCGAGGAGCACTGCTGCATGACAAAGTGGAGGCTTAAAGGCCAGGAAAAAAGATGTTTCTCTCTAGAAGGTGGGACAGATACGAATATATCAGTACCCAAAGATCTGCTAGAGTATCCAGGGATCCAAAAATAAAATCCATATGCTATCCCTTACAGGGTATTCCCATTTTCGTTCCCTCAAGCGATGGCCTTGCTCCTTCGTTTCTATTTTTTTTTGTATTTTCTCTCTCTCTCGTTCCAGCGATTCAATTTGTACCCCCTGATAATTATGTTTTTTTACTCCTGTTCTGCCTTCCCTTTTTTGTGGCTAGAGAGTATGCCCTGACAGCATTTAATTCATTTAAATGCTTCACAAAGCGAAAGCGGTTTCTGTGGTCTCCGGCGTTTTTCGAACGCCTCGTCAATTTCTGCTCATTATTCGAGAACGGCGGCAATATCAGAGTGTGGCAGCAACAGACGATGAAAGATAACGCCCACCCATCGAAGGACACGCAAGAGAAATCCCTTCCAGTTTCCCACCTTTTAATTTCTAATGAGTACCCTTTTTGCTATTTAAACCATGTCCAATCCTGGCATTATTTAATCCTTTTCTACCTGCGTCAAGTGCCATCTTTTAAGAGCCTTTTGCGACCCTAAAAATAACAATCTTTACAGTCTAGAGATAAAGATTCATCAGCGCCAACCCACATCTAAAGCTGGTCAAAAGCTGGTCGAAAGCCACTCCATTTGTTGGCCAATTATGTGGCATTAGGTGGCAGAGCAAGGACTAGGACTCTTGGCATTCCACGTGTGCATATCATCCTTTTAGAGCACAGAAGCAACATTCGCTAATAAGATTTGCATCTGCTGGATGTCACATTTTTTTTTTTTATGGCGACTGCCACATGAGCGCCTGCATTTAAGCCGCTTTTGAGAGGCAAGCCAAGGCCTAAGATGCGGCAAAAAATGTATCCGTGTATACGCTAAAAGATTGAAAATATCCAGATACAATCGGACCGCCACTTGCGAGATACTTTCTCGATTTAACAGCCTTTTCAGCATCATTTTAGAACAAACAAATCCTTAGCTGATTCTGCAAAATTTCCCCTAAAAGGCCCCCAATCGATATTTGATATTTGAGAATATCTTTCTTGCTTTTTTTTATTGCAAAAATGAAATATTTATGGGCTTCAGATGTACATCACTTTTTGATGGCACTTTTGAGGCAGTAAAAAAGTCAGAAAGAAGATGGTAAAAAGTCAAGCGAAAGGAATGCTAATGGCTTTCAGCCACCCCCCAGCCCGTAACCCACTCGAAGGACCCTTTTTTCAGTGGGGGTTTAATTTATTAATTAACCTCTGTGTCGGGCCTCCTCCTGCTCCTCCTCCTCCTCCTCCTTCTCGTTGATGGATGATAAATGATGGATGCTGCTGTAGCGAGGGCCCCGAAATCAAGTTAAAAGTTAAACCGACCGCAACAGGTGCACCCCCGAAAATGGGGCAGGACTCCTGCCATAATGGACAAATTAGTGGGAGTCCTGCCCTGCCCTGCCCTGCCCTGCCCGGCCGCTTTTCCGCCCCAGAACATAAGGGATGAACAAAAGTCAACAATAATATTCCCAACCAACAACAACAAAAAAAAACAAAAGAAAAGCTTTCACGGTAAACCCAAAAATGAAAGGCCTTTCCTTTGTTTTTTTTTCTTTCTTTTTCTTTTTTTGTGACATGTGAAAATTCTCTTTTTTTTTAGGGGGGAAATCAATTTTGATGAGAATATTCATTGCAAGGCTTTTGTTTCTTTTTTCTTTGGCCATGGAATGGCCTACATTTCTGGCATTTATAAACAATAATAATACCCAATTTGATAGCCATTTTCTATTGTCATTCTAGGAGTGTATTAAATGAGGGCCAAGCCCTTTTAAGCCATTTAAACCTATCATTTGGCATAATTATTAAATGGAAAATTACCAGATATTTGACAGGCTAAATAAAGGTAGATTTCTGGGATTAAACTGCAGTTTTTGATAGAACATTTAATACTTAATTTATAAAAGCAATCTCCAAAATCGAAAAAAAGCTATACAAAATAGGGCTTTCCTTGAAAAACTTTAAAGTACCCAAAAAAAGCATAAAAGAAGGATCTGTTGGATAGAATTTTCCAAGTTCATTCGGGGGAATGGAAATATATTAAAACTATTGAATATTTGATAGTGTAATGGACAATCTCTCTTTAAAATACAAAGGCTTTGGGTCGACTGCCCTCTAGTATTTTTGTATATTTTTTCCTTTAATTTTCCATATTTTTACGGCATTTTTTGTTGTTTGTTTGTTTGCTTTTATTTTCTTTTATTTACAGTTAATTTGTATGTTCTTTTCCCCTGAGGCTCGTTCAGTTTTTCGCAGTTTTTCCTGCGCTTTTATTTTCGTTTTTGTAAGTTTAAAAAAAACTTTTTGCCTGTCGCTTGTTGCGTTTGTCGTTGCTTTTTCGACTTTGTGGCATGCCACAGCACGCACGCACCTTTGGCTTTAAGCCGAAGAAAAGAACTTTAAGAACAGGGAAAATATTTGCACTGCCACAGCGGGGCAGAGAGAGAGAGAGAGAGAGAGAGAGAGAGCTTCGCTGGCAAAAAGTTGGCAATGCGAAAATTTTCATTTTCACTGCGAAAAACTGGAGGTCGCTGGGAAACTTGCGAAACCCACACACACACACACACACACACACACATGGCAGTTTCAATGCAATTTTACTTAGCATACCCCGAGGTGGCAGCGCCCGACCGCCCACATGCGTGGCGTAGTCGAGTTACGCGCGTCAGACAAAAGTTATTAAAAAGTCTGACTGTTGAGCAGCGTAGAAAGGAGACAAAGAGAAGCAGGGGAGACGGGGGCCCCCCGGGGGAAATTGTACTCCAAAACAAACTTTTACAACAGCACAAAGGACGGCCACGGTGCTGCCCACTTGTTGCCAAATCAATGGCAGCACTGCACAGGAACTGGCCTTCAAGGCTGTACAAATGAGATTTCCATTCCCTATCTAAAGCTGGTTAACATTTGATCGAAAGCCACTTTTTAGAGCTCTTTCGGTGCTGCCAACTTGTTGCAAAGCGAAGGAGAGCCAAGGCCTTAGGCATATTTTACGAAATGATAATTATATAAAGCTGCTTAAGCTTAAACACCTTTAGAATGCCAAGTGTATTGGAGCCTTAATTAATTCAATCAAGAAGCTGCCAACTTGTTTGGAGCTCTTGTGCGAAAACTTTCTTTAAACCGAAAACCAACTAGATTTATGCAATTAAGTGGCTGCCATTACCCTGAACAAGTTGTCGTGTGCAAGTGTAAACGAAGGTATTAAATATAATCAAAGTTGCAGGACTCTGGACAGGTCGAAAGTGCCAGTCGAGTCCGGGCTGCCCACATGCCCTGCCGCCTCGACCATTCCGTAGAAGAATTAAATGTAATTTAATGAAAGGACTTCTGGATGGTGCTGCCAACTGGCCCTTAATATCGCCCATGACCCAGGGACACGGCAACTTGTTGTGTGGCTAATTTGATTTGCGAAAGCATTACAGGGCCAGCCACCGGGGCTGGAGTGTGGCAGGTGGCAGGCTGCCACCCAAAAAGAAAAGCGTCAATCGCAAAAAACTGCCAACTTGGTTCAAAACTAATAAATAAGGAACTGCAGTGAATGCCGGAACGTCGGAACGTCGGAAGTTTGGTAAATCTCTGACGGGTATGCTGGCAGCTTGTTGCACCGAACAGGGGAGCTTGTTAAACTTGCAACAGCGCACAGAGGGCACAGAGGGAGAGAGAACTTTGGCAGCCACATAAATCACAATCATCGCGTATGAAACCCGGTGCGAAAATTGATAGAATTTTAAATTTCATTGTGCCCGGCATTTTTTTTTTTTTGTTAGATTGAAACTTATTTGTCGTCCTGCTGGCGTCCACATCATGGTCTATTTTTATGCCCAGTTGTTTGGGGGCTTCAGCATTTTCTAGCAGATATCTGAATGGAGAACGAAAAGCGAGAGGACGGAGAATGGAGAATGGAAAATCAGGCTGGCGGCACTTTTTGCTTTGATATGAAAATTGTGGAAAATCCCAGAGCTACTGGCTGTCTGGGCAGGACATTGAAGGATTTTGCTGGAAGGGGCAAAAGTTTGTTTTGTACCAGAAGCAACAGCTACACCTTCAAAGACACAGAGAGAGAGGTAGACCAAGGAAAAACCAAAAACCAAAAAAAAAGGAGTCAAAGGGAATAGCCAGGCGAGGGGCAGAAAATACACAATGAAATACCTTCGCACTACAAACGACACAACACACATCGGGAGCACACAATGGCACTGTGGAATCTGTGTAAGCCCTTGCCTCTGCCACTGCCACTGCCTCTTCCTCTGCCTCTGCCACTGCCTCTGCCACTGCCCCTTCCTCTGCCTGGGCTCCTCTGGTTTGGGGAGGAGGCGTGTGGGCTCTTTGTTTCGTTTTTGGTCAACCAAAAGGTGCTTTGAACTGGAACTCGCAGCACAGCACTTTCTATGCAAAATCGAGTCGCTCGACTTCAAAGAAAGTGGCTATAGATTCGCCCACAGGATTCATTTTCCTGCGCATCCTACTCGATTTCAGGGTCTCAATACCAAACACTCGGGCAGCGACAGCTCAATCCTACCATCACTTAATTCAATCGTGATCATCTTACGGTGCAAAAACTAGACCTAAACGCTTATGAGCCACTTCTTGAACATTTTTGACCTTTTATTAGGCGTAGAATCTTTTGAAATAGAGCTTTTAGTATTTTTAAGTATTTTTTTTAATCTTTTACTTAATATTTGACTAGTATTTTATTAGGGTGTTGTCTGTTTTATAATGTAGAACTTTTGTTTAGTATTTTTGTAGTATTTTGGCTTTGAATGTTTTCAAAGTCAATTTTACTTGTTTGCAGCAATTTTAGATAGTATTTTAGTATTTACTTTATTTTTCTTAATTTTTTTAGTATTTTATTTAGTGTTTTTTTGGTATTTAATAGTATTAAAGTAGTATTTCTCGTGTTTTATCTTCGAATTTATAAAGTACATTTTTAAGTTGCAGCATTTTGAAATACTTCTTTTTAGTATTTTCTTTTGGGTGGTCTATGGTATTTGTAGTACTTTTTTTAAATTATTTATTTCTTAATTTTTATTGAATATTTGTTAGTATTTTGTTTAGTATTTTTTGTAGTATTTTTAGTATTTATAGTTTTTTATCATTTTATTTCGGATTGAGAACCCATTGAAAGCGTATTCCAAACGACTCCAACATTCAGCCGAAGCCTAGCCCCCGCCAACATTTAGTATTCTTTGATTTCAAGCTGACTTTCGTTTTGGCAATCATCTGGCATTAGCTAATTAACTTTCGAATTGAATTGAAGTTCAAGGCAAAATTTCCAAGTCGCTGTGTGCCCGAGGCTTTTGTTTAAGTGGCAACAGAAAAAGAGAGAGCCATGGCTTGTGGCAGGAAGGGAGAGAGCAGATCACAAAAGAAATTAAAGTACAAATCCCTTTGGTGGATGCCACAGCAGACACAACAGACACAGCAGACACAACAGACAATCAAAAGCATCACAAGAAAGAGAATCAGATGGATGGAAACAAAAGTTCAGCGACTGCCACTTTGGTGCAAAATACACATAAATTAAAATACAATAAAATACTAGACGAACGAAAGAGCACTTCTTGGATGGGGTATGGGGAACATACATGGGGGGATCCATGTTTGCGGCATTGATTGCCCCCCAAGCGAAGGTCATTGCTCATTTGATTTGCGCTCCGTGAGGGCTTTGGCTGGGGGATCTATGTGTCTCCAAAGCGGGACTGAGAACAAAAGTTTGCCAAAGTGAATGACTTCTAAATTGCAATGTGCCAGCATATCTTGTATCGCCCGAACTCCGAATGCAGTCGCCAAAACTTTCAATTATTCAATATTTCGTACTTTTCATGGGAAATGCTATCCATTTTCCTACTTAAAAGCGAGTCAATGTGAGAAATACCAGAAACAGAGGCACAGAGACATGAAGCATCAAATGGAACTACAAAAAAACTTTAAACTGTCTGTCAACTTAGCAGGGAGAGGGAGAAGGAGAACCCATCGTATCGAGAAAGTCTTAAGGGGCGATAAATGAATGGAAGGATTGAGGGATAGATGACAGTATGGTTGGATGATTCTTCGATGGGCGACGATGTGGCTGAAACACTAGACAGAAACGCTTTGGGGCGATACTCTGGAGAATATCCTTTTCGTGTGTGTGTGTGTGGGAGCGGCGTGTGTCTGGTACTTGTGTGTTGGGGGGGTCAAGACGAGACAAGTGCCAGGTCCTTTGGCCAGAGGACATGCAACTGTAATGCTTGACCCCCTTCTTGTGGCCGCAAATGAACTTTTGCTTCAGCAATTGTCCTGCCCATCGATTGGTTGCGGTTCCAGTAAGGCTTTCATCCGTTCAAGGGGAATTTTCAATCCTCTAACTCATTCACTCAGTATAATCCTAGATCCTTAATTAGCAAACATTTCCAATGACTCTGTTCTACAGAAAACCAGGCTTCTGGCAAATTTACTCCGAACCAACTTTATTTCAGGCTATCATTAGGGGGGGGACTCCTTTCGAAGGCATCTCAAGCCAAGAGCTGATTCCCAAGAGGCTACACCTGCAGACAGTCCACTTCTAAGCCCATCTTTTGTCTGTTTCCAGCGATAATCGATAATAATATTGATAACATTGAAACCCAAGAATCTGTGGAACAAGAAACTGCTGATTCGGATCAAGAATACGAGCTATGAAACATCAGACTGAAAGGCTAGAGGCAAGCCGATAGGCAAACCGATAGACCAAGCCGATGGGCAAATCGATAGGCCATACGATAGACCAAACCGATAGACCATAGATAGACTAATCATCCTGTCTTTTCGCTGTTCGAAAGAAGTTGTTCGAGGTTTTTCCCTGAGACTTCCGCGTCACGGGTGAATGCGCTTTTTGACCTACTGCTGCCGCCAGAGAACATGTGAAAGGAATGATGGCATGTGTGGCATGTGGCATGTGTGAGTGTGGAGGCAAACGCAACCAGTACGAGGGCCGGCTTAGGCACTTGACACGTGTGTTCCGAATAGAGGATATGATGAAAGTGGCAGTAGGAATGGCAAATGGGAGGGACGGAACGGAACGGAAGAAGAGCCCATAATCAGAAACGTGCCCCAGATTTCCAGGGCGGGCCCACGGCCTCCTTTAACTACGCGATGAGAGTTCCATTCTCAATCATTGATGATTAATCAGACATCAGCTGGTGGTAAGCGTTTTGCTGTTTGCCCCATGCCAAATGCCACATGCCACCTGCCACCTGCCGCCTGCCACTCCCCCCGCCCACTCTCTTATCTCTCTTTCGCTGGCACTTTGCTACGACTTCTTCTGGCTGCTGTATCCTGAAGGATGCTTTTGCCCCGTCCGCTGCCTTGGCAGTAAATCTGTTTTGGTTGCTTCATTAAAAATTAAACAGTGCGGCAATTTGTGGAAAGCAAAGGGCGGCAGAGACCGCCTACCCCCCTCCCCCGTGCCCCAAAGGCGTGCGATGTGTGGTGGGGGTAGCCCATTTGCATTAACATCAAATCAAAGCCAGAGCCAAAGACAGGAGACTGGAGACAGGAGCAAAGAGTGCGAGGGCCTACTTTAGGGCTTTTAATAAACTCAACTTTTGAGGGAAAACAACACGGAAAATGAGGGGAGTGGAGCAGCGACTACCGCGAAAATTTTAATAAAGTCTTCCCTACACACACACACACACACACACACGCACACTCCACTCCAGCCCTTGCCCTGCGGCTGTCTGGCCCCTGAATTTTATTTCATTTGCAGTGCCCGCTGCATAGTTGAAGGCGTCTTTTTTCAACAAAGATAAAGCAAAGATACAGCCATAAGAATACTCATAAGAATTCATCTCAGGGAGACAGTGAGAGTGAGAGTGAGAGTGGAAGTGGCCGGCGAAGCCTGGAATACCCTTCAAGATCTTAAAGATGTATGTATTTTTGGTTTTATCTATGCATAAAATACCATATATCCGCCCTTTGGAGCCCTCAATTTGATTGGATTTAATTCGAAAGTTCTCATTTAATGCATTTCGCCATAAATATTGCAAAAGCTCTTTAGTATTTGAATTGTAAATCATTCAAATACTTTTTCTTAGCCTTAGAATCGTTTACACTAGAGATCGTACATTTTCAGCATTTTCAAACTAATTTTAAAAGTTAGTAAGAGTATTTTTAATGTTAATTTTGTATTAATTGTATTTTTTTGATATAAATTATATTTCTAGTATTTCATTTCATTTTTAATATTTTTATAGTTTTTTTTTATATTTTGTAAGAACAGAATTGTTTTAGTAATAAAAGTATTTTTAAAATTTTTCAAGAGTATTTTTTTATGTAAATATTTTGTTGTATATTTTTGAAAAGTACGTTAGAGTAATTTTAATATACATTTTGTATTATTTTATTGCGTATTTTTAGGTATATTTTATATTATTAGTATTTTACTTCGTTATTTGTAGTATTTTTATAGATTTTTTTTAATATTTTGTAACAACAGAATTGTTTCAGTATAAAAAATATTTTACAAATATTTTGTTGTATATTTTTCAAAAGTATGTTATAGTATTTTTAATATACATTTTGTATAAATTTATGTAGTTTTTTTGGATATATTTTATATTTTTAGTATTTCATTTCTGAATTTTTAGTATTTTATCAAGTATTATTTAATAACAGTATTACTTTAGTACTTTTTGCATATTTCCTTAAATTGTTTATTTTTTTTTAATTTTTATGAATATTTTGTTGGTTGTTACGTTTTTTTTTTGTAGTATTAATTTTGAACAGTTTTGAGTGATTCTTTTCATTAATTTCGTAGGAATTTATTAAGTTAATTTCTGGTAATTTCTGGTTTCAAGAAACTTTGATTTTTTCAATATAAACCCAAAATCGAATAGATTCCCAGTTTTATTCTCAATTTCGTACGTCCAAGCGTATTCGTAGTACCTTTTCGATGAGAGGGCATGCGGGGAAAAATGCTTACACAAAATTCATTGGAGCATTAAGTGTTCCACACAAAAAAAAAAAAAGAAAACAAAAGGAAAGGAAGGGAAAGAAAAGGAAATTTCCGGAAAAAAATATGTATATGTATATGTACACAAGACACACAGAAATAGAAAATTATATATGCACATTACAGCGCAGATTTTTGGCACTTGACACACACACAGCAGGAGCTGCACGAGCAGGAGGCAGGGGCAGGGGCAGGAGGAGCGGCAGGAGGAGCAGAAGGAGCCGCAGCAGGACGAGAGAGTGAGAGACCATTTTCATTTTCATTTTCATTTGAGTTCCCTTTTGTTTTTTGTCTTTCGCTGAGTAGAATCTTTATACTCATCTTCATCTACATTTCCATTTCCCATAAATAATTCCTCAAGTCAAGCAGAAAGTGACAGGACAGAAAAAACTTGGCACTTGGGAAATTTTGTTTTGGGGATAGTTTTTTTTTCTTTTTTTTGTTTCGCACCGAATGACATTGCCAAAAGCAGGCAAGCGGATGGATTTCCCTCATGAGTTGTTAACATATTAAGAAGATTTCACTTAAGTACAAACATCCGAGCAGCCGAACATCCGAACATCCGAAGAGCCCAAAAGGTTAATGATGCTCGAGGAGGACAAACCCCCAAATAAGCTGGCAACACCACACATTATTCTATGCTGTTGTTGGGTGGTTTTTTTTTCCTTTTGCAATGGAAATGTGTTTCAAATTGCCCATAAAAGCAGGGCCGGTGCATAGAGCTCTCCAGAGCTCCCTCCATCATATTTCGGGGGTTGGAATATTTAATGGATGACAATATTTTAATACCCTTTTCTTATTTTTTTCTTTTGTGAATTTTTGGTAAATATTATGAGGGGTTTATATGTGTTTTGGAGCTGGTTTTACAGCTGGTCGTTTGAAGGGGGGGGGAGGAAGGGACTTTGTTACAACACTAAAACGAAATTGGATGCAAAAAACAAGTAGATTTTACCTCTTAATTGAAGAATCTTTTATGTCTCAGCTGAGATCAGAATAACACGGATTTCCAGAGCAAATCTTCTTAAGGGGTGGCGGTGAAAGCTACATGTAAGTCGCGGTACTTTGGACAGAATCTCATCAATCAGAATCTATCAAAAAATATTCGAATCTCCATATAGAAACACATCTCATTATCACTGATCTCCCATTCAAAGCTACCATGAAAGCGGGTGAAAAGCAAACAAAAACAGGACCCAAAGCAGGACCATAAACCACAATTAAAGGTAAGTGCAAGACCATAAACTATGCACTGCAAGGGGAGAATGAGCTCTTCGTATAGCGAATGATTCATGAATAAACATTTGGACACAAATCATTCACAATTTTGTTGTACAACCAAACACCCAACACATTCTGTTGCTGTTGCCGAAGCGCGTGTGTGTGGCATGAGGCAGCGCAAATTGCTGGAGCATGTGTCTGCGAAATTTGCGTTCATTTGAAGCATAAGAGTGCGTGCCACTTGGGGCGTGGCTGTCAAAACGGAAACAGGGTAACGGCAAAAGGATCAGAGAGATTGAGGGACATGCCACACACACACACACACGCACACACGCACACATGGATTGCCAGCTGAGTGGGCATATTTTTGGCATGATTTAACACTTAATTAGCAACATTTTTGACTTGAGTGTCGCCTCATCACGAGCTTCATTCTCGCTTTTCGCCCGGAACACCGGGTCGTATGAGTAATCGTCATAAACGACACACAGGACTCGCACACGCACACAGCGAATATGAGTACACTCATTCACCCACCCCATTCACTTTCATTCACTTTCTTTCACCCTTTCCCTGGCGTTTTTGCACCGCTTTCCACCGTCGTGTGGTGGCAGCTGTCTGAATTATTAAATAAATAAGCAACATGGCGGCGGACAGGCAACAACCGACAAAATAATGAAAAATAAATCCCAAATGTTGCATCCCCAACCCTTTGGGGGGGGGGGGGGGTGGTTGTGGGTGGGGTGTGGGTGTGACGGCAGGACTTTTGCTTAACTTTCGGTTAACGCTTTCGTTTGGAACCTAATCGCTTGTTGATGGTCGGTCTCATTCGTGGGCAGAGATTTGTTTTTTTTTTCGCTTCTGGGGCAAGGGGGCGGGGGGGGGAGGTCCCTAATTTATGCGCCATGTTTTAGCAGGAAAAGCGCCTTTGAAAAGTTCTCAAACGTTGAAAGGCTTTGCGAAAAGTGAAACGAATAGTTGGAGTTTAAAGAGCATAATTCCTAGCCGAAATTCTATTTGGAAAATGTTACAAATTATTTTAAAAAGTAACTATTTTTTTTCTTTTTTTTAATCATTGTAACAGCAACAGCAATATTAATATTTTATATACAAATAAAAATTACAAAATATTATTATATTAAATATTATAAAAAAAAAACAAAAAAACACAAGATTTAAATTTTTAAAATATTTTAAGAACGTTAAGAAAATTTTCAAAAAATTAAAACCAGCAACTTAGAAGACAAAAGGCTGTTCTTATTTTATTTTTATTTTTTTTTAAATAAAACTAAATAAAAATTTAAAAATCTTAAAAAAATAATGTAATAACAAGCCTTTTTTAATGTATAAAAAATTCTTAAAAAATCCTTATAAAATTTAAAAAGTTCTAAAATCTGCAAAAAAAAAAACCTTATTTGATTTTTAAGGGGTTTTTCTTTTTTTAATTTAATTTAATTAATTGTAAAAAGTCTCCTTGCTCTTGTTTTACATTCAAACCCCACTCTTTCCCTCTTGAGTCGCAGCCTTTGTCGTTTTCATCATCTGAATAAACCATCGATTAGCATACAAAATACAAGGTTCCCTCCAGTTTGTCGTTCCAAGCGTTTTCCAATCAGTAACAAGACTTATAATTCCACTTGTGTGTTGCAATAACTATTGTGGCCCATCTAATGATTGCAAATCAGCCTCGGCTGCAGCTGGGAATAGAGCGCTTTTCAGTATAGTTTTCGTAAGTGATGAAGCAATCAGCAATCAGAGGGATTCTAAAGCTCAAGTTATTGTACAATCGGCGGCACACTTCATACGCATTAGCATTTTGCGTAGCATTTTCTAGAGAGCAGCAATCAATGGACCCCACTCGAAATTTCCATGGCAATCAGAGGATGCACACAGAAAAGATAAATGTCTGTCTGTCTGTCTGGACACTTGCCTTTTCCGTCGTGTAATTAAATGAAGAGGAAAATGCTGAGAAACGGAAATGGGAAAAAATAACCAAATGAAAGAAATGTCAAAGCCATCATCTCACACACACACACACACGAGAGAGAGAGAGAGAGAGATGGATGGTAAATGCAACAAAATGTGCATTTCCTTTAGAGGAAAACTCTGTCTATCTGTCTAGTAATTAGCCAGAAATTTCCATTTTTGCGAGTCTCTTTCGGTAGCGCCGCACAGAATCCCATAGAAGTTGTCTGCATATCTAAGTACATGTCTTCTTGCTTATTTATAATAAATGTATGTATTCCTACTCCACTACACTTTTGTTCTGTCTGTCTGTCTGTCTGTCGGTCTGTCTGTGGCATCATCGTCATCTTTAAACCCCTGAGTGAGAGCCTTCTCCTGCTCCTGCTCAGCCTCCTACTCTTTACATACAAAATAAATAATTTCATTTGACTTGCAAATGTTGGCCTCATGCCACACGCAATGCCAGGCAATGCCAGGCAATGGCAATGGCAGGAGGAGGCTACTCACAGCCACATCCACATCCACATCCACAGCTGAGGCCCAGGCCCACTCATAATGCCAGGGCTATGAGGCTATATCCTCTATAGCCTCTCTACAACAACACCAGTGACGGCAAGCAGGCAGGCAGGCAACAAGCGAAGGAAAGGAAAAACAATGCCAAGAACAGAGCAAACAACAAAATGCATATGAATGGCAACGGAATGGGATACAAAATGCTAAAACAAAAAAAGAAATAGCGACAAAATGCTGGAAAATTTAATGGTAATCTTCTGTATGAGAGAGGGTACCCTCCAGAAGGTACCCTAAGACTCCGAGAGATCGATTCGATGAAGGATCGATCTTCTGTTGAAGCTTCAGGAGAGACAGAACCACAAGGAATGAGTAAAGCTCAGAGCCAAAGTTCCATCCTTCTCCTCCTCAAAAGCATGGCCTACTTTTAGGCAGCCAACACATCAACGCGCCTTTCAACAACAAACTTTCAACAACGCATAAGAAATTTCATTATAGAATGCACACGAATGGAAATTAAGCCGTGAGAGAGGGCGAAAGAGAGTGTAAAATCAAACAAAAGCCACACAAAAAGACCGCAGAAAAGTAAATATCATAAGAGAAAGCCACAAAGCCCATGAACGGGGGGGCAGGGACGGACTTTTAATGCATTTTCAATACATATCCATTAAATATTAATCAACGGCCATTGGTAACCGCCGCACAGCCCTCAGGTAATGTCATTTTAATTTGATATTTACAACTGTTTGTGTTTGCATTCCATAAAAATATATATTTTTAATGCAATTAACATGCCCGCCACAACGAGAGAGAGAGAGACGGTTGGACGGGTAGAAAATCCCGACTAAAATGCACTCAAGCCGCAGAGCTTTTAATTAGTTGGTGGATGCCACTGTTGCATCCTTGCAGCATTCACATTTCAGCGACAGCCCCCGAAGGCAACGCCAGTCAGCAAAGTTTTTTTTAATGATGTGGCACTGCCACACGAATGGGGACAGTGGACGGTGGACGAAGCACGGCGGAGGATTGCAACTAAATGCTGACCACGAAATAACTTGGCCAAGGCCAGGCCAGGCCAGGCCAGGCCAAACACAACTGCATCCCTAAGAAAATAATTCGCTCGAGTTGACATTTTTGCAGAGACCCAAAAGATAAATGGTTGGAGGGGCGTTGGGGCGTTGGGGGAAAACCCAAAGATCTGTGCACGCGAAGGATAAGGCGCTAAGAAGCGACAGCAAAGTATAATTAGATGGACACACACAAACAGCTTTGGGAATACCCTTTCGGGATATTTTTGAAAGCAAACTTCAACTCTGAAAAGATCGCGATTCTGCGGCATTTGTGCCTTCCCTCCAGGTGGCACTCGTCAGCGTCATCTTAGCTTCCTCGTTGGCCAACTGCTTATGCGTTTTTCTTGGCCCTATCCTTTAAGTGGTTTCCATGACTGTCGCATGTATTTGTGGCTCAAGTGCAGCACTTTGTTATTTTTAGCCATCGTCAACGCCCTGTCTCTGTCCCAGTCCTAGTCCTAGCCTGTCCTTTGCCTCTCAGCCACTTTTGCTAGCTGTTTATCATGCTTTTCGTAGTACTGCTTCTGCTGCTTGATTTGTGTTGTTCTTTTGCGACTACTGCTTGCTTTGCCATATACGATTTTTCATTTCTCATCGTTTTTTTTTTGTTTTTTATCATACTTAATCATAATTTAATTATCTCTTGATGATATTCCAAAATTTTTCATTCGTTTTTCATGCTTTTATTGCTCTGCTTTTGCTTTGCTTGCAGGCTTTTATCCCTCTACTTTCCAGTCTGTCATGCTTTTATCCCTCTACTATCCTCTCTTTGATGCTTTTATTAATCTATTTTCCTGTCTTTCAGGCTTTTATCATCCTGCTTTTCTGTCTTTCAGGCTTTTATCCCTCTACTATCCTCTCTTTCATGCTTTTATTACTCTGCTATCATCTCTGTCATGCTTTTATCCCTCTTCTTTCCTTTCCTTTATGCTTTTATCACTCTATTTTCCTGTCTCTCATACTTTTATCATCCTATTTTCTTGTATGACATGCTTTTATCACTATGCTTTTCTGTCTGTCACACTTTTATCATTCTACTTTCTAGTCTGTCATGCTTTTATCCCTCTACTATCCTCTCTTTCATGCTTTTATCACTCTGCTATCATCTCTGTCATGCTTTTATCATCCTTTTTTCCTCTCTGTCATGCTTTATCCCTCTACTTTCCTCTCTTTCATGCTTTTATCACTCTACTTTCCAGTGTTTATACCTTTATCGCTCTATTTTCCCGTCAGTCATGCTTTTATCCCTCAACTTTCATCTTTTTCATGCTTTTATCGCTCTATTTTCCAGTCTGTCATGCTTTTATCATTCTACTACCCTGTCTGTCATACTTTAATCATCCTACTTTCCTGTCTGTCATGCTTGTATGACTCTACTTTCTTGTCTGTCTGTTTTGCTTCTTTCACTCATGCTTTCGGTTGATTATGTGCTTTTTTATTCCTCTTGATTTACACAGCATTCTTTCTTAACCCCTGCTTGCCTTTATCACACATTTGGCAAGCCTTCATTCGGTGTCACATGCGTTTACTTCTTGCTTTCGTTTGTCCTACGTTTTTTTCGTACTTTTTGGTGATCTTCTTGCGTGATTTTCATTCCTCCTTAGTTCTCTAGTTCTTGTTTGCATAATCTTTTGCTTTAATCAAACTTTTCGACCCTCCACTGGCTGCGTGTCATTCTTTTTTCCACCTCTGGCTGCTTGTCAATATTTTCCTAAAGCTGTTTGTTCCAGTTTCTCCTCCCATCTCCCATACCTTTGGTGATTCCTGCTTTCCCTTGTCATACTTTTCCGACTCATTTTTTCTCCATCATACGTGTTTTTTTTTTTTGTTATCAAACATTCTGTGGTCATACTTTTCCGGTTACTGCTTGCTTCTCTCACTGCATTTTCGATGTAGTGCTCGTGTTTATTGGCAACGCAAAAAAAAAAACAAAAATAAATGATGCAAATATTTTGTAACGAGGAAAACCCCAACACCGGGCACCACAAATACCCCATTTCTAGTTCTGTCATCCAATGGCATCCATTTGCAGTTATTGCACTTTCTGTCGTGTCCTGTTTCTGTTGGTCCGTCCGTCTGTCCGTCTGTCCGTTTGGCTTTGGGTGTTGTGATTAACAAGTAAGCTGGTGGCTTTCCAATGCCATCTCTCCACTTGCAGAGGACTGTGCTGTCCTGTCGCCTCGCTGTCGTCTGTCGTCTGTCGCCTGGCGTCCCTCCATCTGTCTGACTGTCGGACGGTGTCCCCTTGTCTATGTCTGTTGCAGACAGGCAACAACTTGGTAGCACAGTGTAAGTAAGCCCTGTCTTGTTGTCGCTTAATTCTGTTTGCCACTGGCCATGCCTGTGCATTTGAGGGCTTGCCAAATGGCAACTTTGTTATTTGCAAAACCAGACACGCAGAAACGTAGAAACGTAGAAACGCAGAAACGTAGAAAAACGAATGCCAGAAAGTGGGAAAGACAATATTTAAACACTAAACAATCTAAAAGACTGTTAACTAATTGGAGTGTGGATTTAGTTATGAAGAGAAACATCAACTAACGATGCCAACAATGGTTACAGCATTGCCAGCTGTCGCTGTGAAGCAGAAACAGCATTGCCAGTGCTAAACAATCATTTTAAATGAGTCTCCGACAGAGACTGTACTTTAAGCTTTTAAATAAGACGTTTAGATGGTACTTTAATGAGAGATTTCCTCGCCAAAGGCATTGCCAACACCTACTAGGCATTGCCATTTGACTGTAATTACAGCCACAACTATTTATAGGGCTTTAAAAGTCTACGAAAATAGCCATTACTTGAAATGGAAATCGAAAAACACAGCAAAAAATCAAAAAACAAATCATTGCCCAAGAAATAAATTCCGAAGCAATGAAAATAAAGCAATAATATATGGATATTGTATATTGTTTTGGTTAGTAGAAAAGCATTCGGCCGCAATCGCTTTGCTATTTCCCATTATTGATCTCTCGATAAGACGTCACGTCACGTGTGTGTGCAGACACATTTTTCCAGCGGGCCACCCCAATCACATCATCACGATCCACCTCTCTGTCTCCCCCAATTACTGCCCCATCCAGCCAGCCATCCGTCCATCCATCTATCCATCCATCTATCTATCATCCATCATCTCGAAGCCGCAATCGAAGCGATCTGTCTGCATTGTTTTGCCTAAAAATAAACACAATACATACCCCTCCATCTGTCGGATCGGCATATACTCCAATCACGTCACAACATTTAAACACCTGGCCAACATTGTGTCCATAGGATTTATAGCTCAAGTTATTTAAGTAAATTTTGCAAAAATTACTTGCGTTTCCTTTGTAACAAATTGCTTTTGTGATGTTTGCTCAAATATTTAATTAGATTTGTCACTCAAGCGCTTCTTTTCAGCAAAAGCAAAAACAAAAAACAAACAAAAAAGAGCAACGAAACGAGACGATGATCGTTTCTTGTGCCAATTCTCAGTAGAAAATCGCGAGAGTGCACTGCACCGAACCGAGCACGATAATTAATGTTAATTTTAACACGAAAGTGGATTTTGGGGGGCAATTTAATAGAGCTCGAGGCAGGCGTCATTAAAACTATTCAAACCATGTGAATGTGAATGCGAATGCAATTTGGCTGCCGGCAAAACGATTACAGAACTGAAAGGCAGGCAGGCATTCAGATGGATGGATGGATGGATGGATCGAACAGAATGATCGAAAGGTCAAACGGTCAGGCACCTCTGGTGCTAAATCTATGGAGAATCTTTCCAATTTAGTGCTGGCAATGCCTTCTTTCTTAACTTTTAACCAGGTACAGTCTCTCATTTCATCAAACTGATAGCTGGCAATGCCTTCGAGTAGAATACAGCCTTCAAAGTACAGTCTCTGTCGATATTTCCTTACGAAAACAGATTTAAATTGATAATTTAGGTATAGCAAGGCTGTTTTCCCCCCATTTATGGCAAATGGCAATGCTTTTGCTTCAAATTGACTGCTGGCCATGCTTTTGCTTCAAATTGACTGCTGGCAATGCTGTAGCATAGATAAACCGTATCTTAAACGTTTTTTGTTCATCCTTTGTCTCGAATACAACCATTTGTGGCATTTTTATGTGGGGCACACGTTGATCGGGAGTACAGTTTCTGTTGTATAACAAGTGCAACGCAAAGCACAAGACAAAGGACCACAATCACACACATAACACTAGCCAGGCGAATGACAGCTGAGGCAAAAAAATATAACATTCAGAGAGTAAAGCAAAGAGTGGTACACTCATATTCGATAGACTTGAAGTTCTGGCCCTGCCCTGCCCTGCCCTGCAATTTCGTCAACTTTCGAGAGTATTTTAATTAGGAAAAGTTCGCTTGGCTTTGGCACTTTGCAACCTTGCAACTTCTTTAATTTTCATCAAAGATAAACAATCGACGGGGCGAAAAGTTTGCTCGACAGCATAAATCAATGCTAAAATATCTATAGATAAGATACAATCTATAAATTTTCATACGCTCTCATAATCATTAATTTGCATAGCTTTTTGTGTGTGCAACATGTCGCACGGCCGAAGCGAAGCGGTCATTGAACGATGCTAGATGATAGAACAGTGTGCCCCCCCCCCCCCCCCACTCCCCAGTGCCCCGCCATCATCGTCATCGTCATGCCGAAAAATGTTACACACATTATAATAAAAAACACATTTGTCATTACTTTTTTTTCCCTTCTATTTCTTTTGGCATTGACAATGGCCATGGCCGTGGCCCCCGCCGACACTCTGTCTGTCTTTCTTTCTTTCTTTCTGTCGCTTTTTTTGTTGTTGTTGTTGTCGAACCCCAAAGTTCAGAGCAGAGCAGAACTATTTACCCCGAAAAAGTTGGGGCATCATTCGTGGGGCAACAGCCGCAGCCACAGCCCCAGACATCAGGGCACGGGCAGGGCACGGGCAGGGCATGGGACGGGCCGGGCCGGGCCAGGCAGGGCATTCCCTCTGCTCTTCTTTTTCCCTCGAATTTGTTTATTTTTATTATGTTTCCAAATTGTTTTTGCACATTTCACTTATTTCGGTGGCCGCGTTCACTTCTTTTTTTGGCCAAAAGGGTTTCCCTTTGAGTTACGATTTTTCGTGGTTTTTAAAGGGCTTCAAAATAAAACAAAATTACACTAAATAAATTACTGATTATGATTGAATATTCAATTAATTTTTCGTTATTGCATTGTCTTTTTTTATATTTTATTATTATTTAAAAAAAATCTACGAGCTTTTGTTTTTACTATTTTGTTCATGCATTTTTGTAATGTTTTTTGTAATATATTCATAATATAGGTAGCATATATTTTTGTATATTATAATATTTTTTTCTTTTATTTTATTATTATATTTATTATTATTTCATTTTATAATTATATTGTATTATTATATTTTATTATTTATATTTGATTTATTTTATTTTTGTATTATATTTAATTATTCTTTTTTATTTTATTTAAAATATCATTTTATTTCCTTATTATATTTGATTATTATTTTTATTATTATATTGCTTTGTATTTAATTATAATTACATTTTTGTAATATTATTATAATTGTTTCTTTTATTTCATTATTATTTTGTTTTCTATTTTAACATGTTTTTCTTATATTTTATTATTTTTTTTATTATAATTTTGTATTATTTTTTATTATTATTTTGTATAATAAATTACCATTTTTTTTTTTTATATTAATTTAATAATATATTAATTGTTTTGTATTAATATTTTTTAATTTTTTATAACAATTATTATTATTGAAGTACTAAAGGATTCCAAAACAGCATAGCATGTGCATCTTGAGATTTCTGTTAAGATACCATTGAAAGATACTCGTACTTGAAACCAGAAAATAATCTTTTAATGATTAAAACTTTGACTATTGTCGAAGCGATGGATATTTGCAGTTAGTTTGAAGTGCTCAAAGTTGAAGAAGAATAAAGAACCGTATGAATACACTAGCCATCATAAGACACAAAGATACAAAGATACAAAGATACTCGGGTGTTCGGTTACTCGCAGAGCACAGAGCACACAGAGCGAAGGAAAGTTCAATGTCTGGTAAATCTTTTTCGTTTTATATGCGAGTCCCAGCCCCGCTGTTCGCTCTTTTGGGATGCCAAATCCCCTAAATAGTGGCCTGATGGAACGAACAGAGGCAGCGCCGGCAGCAGCGACAGTCACAGCTGTCGCACAGTTAGCGCCCATTGATAGATGGCTCCCCCCCCCACCCCCCACCCGTCCCCGCCCCCGCCCCGCAAAAACAGAGAACAGAAACAAATTTGTGATGACAGTAAATGGAGGATGGAGGACAGTGTTTTTTTTTTTTGGGCCGATGGGATGGGAGTGTGGCTCGGACGTGGCTGATGGGCCTTCAAGTGTGAATAAGCTTTGGCTTATTTATCGGAGGAGCGTATTAGGACGAAGGGGGGACTGCCCCACAGATTTATGAAACTCTTGCCTCCCTCCCAAGAACATCATCTGTGGCACTGTCAGATGCCGCCTTTGTATTGCAGTAACAATTCGGAGCTCCGAATTCCGAATTCGAAACTCAATTTTCAAAACACTCCTTGAGGACTGAGTACTGCTGCAACTTTAATGAAACTCTTGGGATGTTACCCCCAGAAATTGTACCCCCCGCTCAAGAGCCGAAAAATTGTAAGTGCCTCGAGAAGAATATGAAAAACCAAAAAAAGGATTAGGGACGACCTGTAAGGAGAGGTGAGACAGGGTCAGACTTGTGTGGAAAATGGGGAAAATGTGTGAAAATGCTGCAGCATCGATATGAATATTTATGGACCCAAAAGAAAACAACTTTACACTGCATTTATGACAATTATTGTAATTGTTTTCCATAAGGTATTTCCAGCAGGGAAATCAGGAGATTTTCTTATTTTCTAGACTACGAAAACAGTCCTTTTTCAAGGGAAAACCAAGCAATTTTGCACACATTTTCCCAGGAATAATGCAGTGCCCGTTTAATCAAACAATGAACTGATTCCGTTCTCCGAACTCAAGGAAAATAAATGGCTACGATTTCTGGGAAATTAATGAAATGAACGCAACAGAAGAAATGCAAGGATTTTTATTATTCTATTTGTATTTGCATTTTTTATTGTTATTCTGTATTGGTCCTACTTTTCATTCTCCCAATTCAAGTGAAAAATATGGCTGAACCAATTCCAATGCGGGTTTTCGGGGAAAACAAAGGGATATTTGCACAATTTCCATTTCGCATGAAACGTTATTTGGAAGTAAATATCCTGTTTTCCAAGTGAAAGGATTTTTAGCAGCACTTTCTAGTATCATTTATTTTTATTGTTTTGTACTGCTTATTTAGATATTGGAATAGAATAGAATGGAATGGAATAGAATAATTTGTCACTATTTTTTGCTGGTATTATAATTTCGTATCATTTTTTTTGTATAACTATTTTTATTATTCATATTCTTAAACATTTTTGTTTATTATTATTTTGTATTATTTATTTTTATTATTTTATTATTATTTATTTATTATTTATTTATTATTTATTTTATTTACTATTATTTTGTATTTATTATTATTTCCTATTATTATTTTTTATTGGTTTTTTATTAATATTTATTTTTATTAGTATTTATTTTTAATATTCATACTTTTAAATATTTGTTGTATTTTTTTTTCTTATTTCTTTTATTCTTATTTTGTGTTTTAATTTATTATTATTCTTTTTTATTAATATTTTGTATTATTTTATTTACTATTATTTTTTTGTTTATTATTATTTCTTATTATCCTTTTTTATTACTATTTTTACTATTCATATTTTTAAATATTTGTTGTATTTTTTATATATTTTTTTCATTATTTTGTATTATTATTTTTCTTACTATTTTTACCATGCATATTTTTGTTGTTTATTTCTTGATGTGAGACTTTTGGGAATAAAGACTTTCTCCATTCGTATATGATTTATGAAACATTTCCCTCTCTCTTTGCCATTGGTCACAGAATACAATTTCAACAATTTGAGATGTAATTTCCGATGCTATTCTTAAATATTCATTGCAGTTGTAAACTTAGTTTTCGGACTTCCATCACGAGTTGTACGAGCAAGCATTCAGCATTCAAGTTGCTGGAATTGCTGGCTAATTCCCGACTAATTAGCAAAGTTGCAGCCTGCCACGAGACGAGAGGAGAGGACAGACGAGAGACGAGAGGGGCAGACGGGCAGAGGCGTGGTCAAGGCTGGCGGCAAAACGGAGAAATGGGGAAAGTGGAAGCAACAGCAAAGGCCAACTAGAGTCTTTTACTGGGCTAAGCAGTTTATATGCAAATTTTATGAGCTGTCAACGTGGCCAAGTGTCTTGTCGTATCGTGTGCTTAAGCCCCAAGAAGAGGGCTACGGACTCGGACATGGGCCAACACTTTTACTTCAATTATTCATGCCATCCATCCCAGCCATCCATCCCATCCAAAAGGTCAAATGTCAGCCTTGCAATTAAGACCCCCCAAATGCATGGACGACAAAGACAAAGACACATGTGCATACAAATTGCTTTGAATGAAATTCATGTAAAAACATCTTTCTTTCGATAAAGGAATCGAATCTACAGATGATGCTGCCATTTACCTTCCACTCCGCCGCTCCATTCCTGCCCCCGTTCCGCACACTTTTTCGGGGGGCACATCCATCATTCTTTTATGCCATTTTCATTTGGATTTTCATGCATGACGAAAATCTGTTGCTGATGGCAACAACAACGCAAAAAAGAAAACAAATTTAAGGCATTTTTTGTTTGCCCAGATGGACATTTTTTGCGCCAGACTTTGAAGACATTTTTTTTCGTTAAGTTCCTTCATAAATGACTGAAGGAATTCCACAAAAAAAAAAACGACAAAATGGGAAATAGTGGGGGGTTTTTTTGGGTATTTTCCTTGTCTTTGGTCAAAACCCCAAAAAAGCACAAAAGAGCAGGCGAGAAAGCGAAAAGCGAGAGTCCTGCCGCAGAGGGCGCGCGTGTCAATGACTCCAAAGCAAATAACAATACGAATAGTCGTAGTCGTAGTCGTAGTAGTAATAAAAATGTGGGGCTCCCACCGTCAGAAGTGGCTTCTGAATGGGTTAAATGTGTGGCTTGGGGCTCGGGTGTTTGGGCGTTTGGGGGCTTGGGGGGCTTGGGTTTGCTTTCAGCTTTCAGCAGTTGCTGCTTGTCCAAATTTATTTCATTGGCTAAACGCTATAGAGAGAAGCGAAGGTTACGACGACTTCAAGAAGATGTTTGCTGTATTTCTGTATCTTTTCCTAATAAATGAGATATAAAATTTCTATATCTTATAGATACTCCTTGGTATCTATCGGGATATTTTGAGGTAGAAAAAGTATTGCAAAATTTAAGATTTCTAACACTTTTGATTTTTTCTTTTTTTTTTCTAAAAAAAATATTATGATTAAATATAGAAAAGCGTATTACATTTTTAATTTTGTATTCATTATTTAAATTTGTAATTAAACTTTTAGTTTTTTAATAAAAATATGCATTTTATTTTGTAATATTTTTAATCGATTTTTTTCATTTATTTTTACCCTTTCTAAAAAAAAAATAAAAAATTGTTCTCAATTATACAAAAGTGTGTTTAATATTTAATTTTGTATTTATTATTTACCTAGTTAACTAAACTTTTAGTTTTCTTATTAAAAATATGTATTTTATTTTGATATATTTTTAATAGATTTTTTCATTAATTTTTTTTCCTTTTCTAAGCTTAAAAAAAAATTATTTTCAAATATACAAAAGTTTAATTCATTTTTAATTTGTTATTTATTATTTAAATTTGTAATTCAACTTTTAGTTTCTTTTTTTAAATATGCATTTCTTTTATGTAATTTTTAATAATTTTTTCGTTATTTTTTTCCTTTTCTAAAAAAAAAAATATTCTCAATTAGACAAAAGTGTAATTAGTTTTTAGTCTTTTATTTATTATTTAAATTTTTAAGTAAACCTTTAGTTTTTTATTAATAAATATGCATATTTTTAATAGATTTTTTTTATTGATTTTGTAGATTTTTGAATATAGTTTTGCATGCGAAACGAGGGCTCATGGATAACACCTGTGTACGCCTCTGTTTCATAGTTTGATTGATCAAAAAACCTCCTTTCCCTTCCCTCCAGTCCGCAAGTTGTGATCAAATAAATGTCTGTATTTGTACATCGTTTGTCAATCGCTTTTGGCGATGGCCGCGTATTGCTGGATTAACGCTCTCAATCAGCAGCAGATTGCAGTTTAGAATCCCCCCCCCCCCCCCCCCCCCCCGCCGTTCTTGGGGTGGGAGCTCCACCACTGGCCCTGCTTCTTCCACGGGATGTCTTCCACCTATTTGCATTTATCATTGGCAGGCAGCAGCAAAAGCAGGCAACAATGACAACACTTTTGCATGCAAATATATCAGAGACATGGTGGGGGCCCCCGCGTTGGCAGTTAAGCACATGTGCCACATCGTCCTCTCTGTCTCCAGCAGATATTGCCCCATCGGTGGGGCGTCGCTGTGCGGCTGTGGCTGGGGCTGGGGCTAGCTACCTGTTCGGCACAGTGGCTTCAAGTAGATGGCACACAAAGGAAGAAAACCGGGAATATTCCTCCAATGTTTTGGGCATTGCATTTCCATCGATTGTGGGTTCACTGTGCCCTGGGTCGTAGGTCATGTTGGGATGGGGTTCGTCGCATAAGGCGCACAAGTGCCAAATTGCTTAGGCAAACTACGTTAGTTATTCCAGATGGTAGGAGGCATCGTGGCAACGGTTATTTTTTGCCCCAAATTCGAGTTCCGACTGACGCCAGGCAGGGCCCATGCCCCATGGCTGTGTGTTGCCTGTTAAAGGCTCATAACTGGCGTTGCCAACGGGAAAGCAACTCCTGTTTCCTGCTTTAATGTTTGCTTCTGGCTGTGTCTGTGTCTGTGTGCCCTGACAAGAACATAAATAGACCCAAAATTAGGCCCGAAATTGGGGGCTCCAAACAGATTCGTGTGTGCATGCCGATTCCCATTCGTATTCTATGATGTTTTGCCTACAACTGTCTACAACTGTCAGTTTTTGTATCCTATTCATCTGTTTGGCTATCGCCCTGCTGCCTGCCAATCCTCTGATGCTCCTGCAGCAATCACTTAACTCTTTGCCTGCCCTTCTAGCCCTTCATCTCTTCGTCTCGGCTTTGAAATGAAAGAAAAGCAAGTGAAAAGTGTTTGCAAAGGTCTTCGAGTGGGCGGCTTTCGAGGATATTCATATCACATTCACTTAATCATATCTGTGGCACCATTTCCAGGTGGGCGTATAGAGATACAGATACAACTCTCCAGCAGAGTGGATGATCGTTGATGGGTCTCCGATTTTCTTGCTAGAAAATCATGAAAAATCTCCATTCGATGTCAAATAAATGTCAGCCCTTTTTCGTTTGACAAACAATTAACAGAATAAATGGGTTTTCGCCTTGTCTGGCAATTTATTAAATTTTTTATTTGAATCATTTTCAATTAAAAATATTTTTGTGTATTCAATTTCTATGCTGCTTTTGGGTTTGTTGTTGGTTTTCCTTTTTTTCTACAACTTTTTTGCGGTCGAGCAGCCGAGCCTCGGAAAAACACGGGGAAAAAAAATTTGTTTGTTTCCGAAATTTCGATGTTTTGCCTTTTTTTTGGTTTTCTCCGCTTCTGGCTTTTTCTTTTGTTTGACTCCCACATGAAATATTCAATTTTCATTTTCTTTACGGTGATTTTTTGTTTTTCCTTTGTTATTTTTGTTTGCTGTGCATAAAAAAATCCAATAAAAATTTAACAAAAAATCTGAGAATGGAAGGATTTGTTACCGCAGGAGATCCGTAGATATCTTCGGGATACACTCAATTAGTTATGATAAATGCCTGGAGGATTTAGGTGGAAATGCATTTAAATAAAATTCTAAAATTGGGCTTCGAATAGAAGACAATTATGGGCTTTAGGCTCCAGGCTACAGTCCTTCATATCATATCATATTGTAGCCTCGAATATCTTGGGGCATAACAAGTTTTTCCTTGGACCAGAAATGTACCAAAATTCTTTCTCTCTTTCCATGGGTTTTACAGCAGAAAAAACACTGAAAAATAACCCCAGAGGGTTGGTACACGGACATTTTGATTGCAGATTGTATTTTCGTAGGATTCGCGGCGTTAATTAATAGACATTTTGTTTGGATTTTTTTGGGGGGGGGGGGGGGGCGGGAAAAACACGACATGAATGTGCATTCGAATCTGTAATTTACTTGGCAGTCCGCAAAGCGACATTCCGGGCAATCAATCATCTGGCTCATTGCTGCCCCTTTTTTTTGGGCGAGGGGGGAGGGAGGAGAGAGGGCCCACCGCATTGATAAGAGGGGGCTTTGCAGGGGCCTTTGGCTAAGTAAATATTATGCGTATGATGGCAAATGTATCAGAGTTCCAGCGCGAATACCAAAATACCTGATGGCATTTTAAGTGGAAAACAATGTTGATGCGCGATAGCGCCGGCGATTGATATCATCATCAGCGATGGAAACGATGGCTCTTTAGATACAATTCCTCTGTAGCCGACACTACGACTCCGTTTCTGGCCATCAATCAAGGTAGTGAAAGGAGGACACTTATCGAATGATAAGTCCTACGTCTGTAAGGAGATATAGAACTCTGTGGAACTCCTGAGGAAGGGGAGTGCAACGAGAGAGTACTCTAACGAGGAAGAGTATTCTAACGAGAAAGAGTACTCTAACGAGAGAAAGTACTCTAACGATAGAGTACTCTAAGGAAGGAGACTACTCTAGCGAGAGAGTACTCTAACGAGAGAGATAGAGTCCTGCAAGAGAGATAGAGCTCTGCAAGAGAGATAGAGCTCTAAGGGGTGAGATAGAGCTCTAACGAGAGAGATAGAGCTCTAAGGAGAGAGATAGTGCTCTAACGAAAGATATAGATCTCTAGCGAGAGAGGGAGAGCTCTATGTAGAGAGATAGATCTCTAACGAGAAAGAGAGAGCTCTAAACAGAGAGATAGAGCTCTAACGAGAGAGTATTCTAGCGAGAAAGTAGCCTAACTAGAGAATCCTCTAACAAAACCTAACTCTAACGAATGAAAACTCCATCGACAGAGACCTCAAACGAACGAGAACTCTAGAGAAAGTTTTCTAAAGTTTTTAATATCTATTGAAAATGTAGAACTTTTTCCAAAAATCTTTCAAATTCCGTTTCCCCTACAAAAACCCTTTAAAGCCCACGCTTTTCTGCCAATAAATCCCCCAATAAACAGGACAAATTCATTAAGTCCTCAGCAAATATTTCGATTGAAATTCCATTGAAATAAAATCGGTTTCCAAAAATTAATTTTAATTAAGTGACAAACTGACAAAAACAAAAAAAAATTCTTTTACCGTAATGGCTGTCAATTTCAGGCAATTAAATTGAAGCCCAATTAAAATAAAATTGCAATTAAATTAGCCAACGACAGGGAATAAATATTATTTTCATAGATTTCCATTTTCCAAATTGCAACCATTTTTTTTTTGTTTTTTTTTTTGGGCCTTGGCATTTGCATCTGCTTCAAGGTTGGCCTTGAAACAGAAACAGGAATATCACGTATACGACACCGCTATTGCGTTTTTCCTGTTGCTGCTTCGGAGAAAAATCAAAGAATTTTTTTTGACCTCCGTTTGCGGAAAGGTCCGCTGGTCACGCGCCAAAACTAGCGCTGCAGCTAGTGGGGAGACGCCATCGTGCAGTTCCTTAAACGCAGCGATTAGCAAAAGGACACGTACGGAACGGACCAGAACGGCGGAGGATGCTGCCTGCCCCCTCATATGTGTGTGTGTGCGGGAATGTGGCAACAAGTTTGGTTAACGAGGCTGGCCACCACATGCCGCCAGAGGAGAGCAGCGGAGATCCTTAGCCACAAACAGAGTGGCTCTTGTTGCATGCAGTTTTTCCACCACTCTATTCATCCGAGGTCGGAGTCGGAAATCGGTGGAAATGCCAACGGAAATGGCGGAGCTTAACAAGCGGTTCTTCTTTTTCCTTTAGCCAAAAATTTCCCTTCACAGAAAAACAAAAAAGTTTAATGGAAATGAACATCTTTCAAGCGCAAAAGAAAAAACTATCGAGTAATATGTAAAAACAGGGAGACTCCAGAAAAATATTCAATAATATTTAAGAGCAATATACATGCGGATATACTTACGGATATTGTTTGATTTTACAAAAGAGTCATTTAAATATTCTCAATTTTAATGGGTTTAAAATTTATTACCACTTTTTGGTAATATTTTCCAACTGAAAGCCTATTATCCTATCCTAGTTCTCAACTTAAAAAAATAAATATTTAAAATTTTGAAAGTTTTTTTCTAATTCTTAGCATGTTTTATTATATTTTTCAGTATTAAAAAACTAAAACTTTGAATTTTAATTGTAGATTTCAAATTTTCTTCAAGTTTTTCTTTCCAAATTTTCAAAAATACTAGCAAAAGTGCATTTTGAAATTGTTTCTTGCACCAACTTTCATTATCTAAAATATTCAATACCATTTTTCATCTATTCGGAAACCATCTTTTTTTGAAAACTCTTTGTTTTCGAACCCAAAAAACACACACACACGATTCACACAACACTCTCACGAATTTGGTCAAGAATTTAGAGTTCAAGTTTGTGGGAAATATTCCAAAATTAAAGATTCAAATATTTACCTGTTTTTGAATCCGAAATTTCTAACGGACGCAACGCACTTTCTAGTCGTTCGAATCCAGCGAAAATTTTGTGCACATGTTTGTACGTGAAAGAATCGAATTAGTTTTCACAGGAAACACAAAACGAAAACAACAGAAGCATAAACGTAAAGCCAAGAAAAACCAAACTTAAGCTTACAGATATTTCAATATTTTCTAGTTATTTTTGAAAATACTTTTTTGTTTGTTTTGTTTTTTTTTCCTATGGTTCGTGGAGTTTTCAATTTTAATTAGAATTTTTGTTTGCCAATTGAGAAGTTAAGTTTGGATTTTTGAAAGATTTTTGAAGCACAAACACTCACAGAAACCAAAAAAAAAAATGCTTGATTGAAAATGTTTGAAATTAGTTTGAAAAACTTTTGTTTTGAGGTTTTTGAAATTTTGATGTTGAGTTGTTCAGAGCGTTTCGATGTCTGTCAAGAAGGATAGTCGGGAATGAAGTTATATGCGCAATCGAGGATGCAATCGTGCGTGTGTGTGTGTGGGTGTGTGTGTGTGGGATGGTGAAGCGAGAGAGAGTTCGGTTCCGTGTCGGTTTTTGTTGAGTTTTTCGGTTCTGGTTTGAGTTGAGTTTTGGAGTTGAGTCTCAGTGTTTCTTTTTGTTCGCTGCTGGCGGCACAACGCGCCTTGTCCACTGTTCAAATGAAACTGAGGCCAAAGCGCAGCGACGCCAGGAATATAACGGCGCAATCCCACACACAAGCACACGCGCCGGCGAGAGGCGACGCGACCCACCGACCCACGGACCCGAAAGCCAACAGCCGACAACCGACAGCCGACAGTCGACAGTCGAGAGAAGGCCGCCAGCCACCTCTTCGGGTTTAGGAGCCGAGTGGCGCACACACGAGGGCCACACGATAAACACCTGTAAGCAGGCAGGCAGGCAGGCAGGCCTGCCGGCCGGGCGCTGAGAACGAGAGAGGCGGCCATAGGCGGCGTGGGTGGGCGCGACAGAGAGGGAGATAGATTATGGCTAAAAGGCCATATCAGGCAGGCTTCTCTCCGTCTCGCCGTCTCTCTCCCTCATCCACTCGCCCACGCGCCCATCTCGCTCTCGCTGGCGACTCTCTGGCTGACGCTGTCCCACTCTCTGCCAGGCCTCTGTCGGCGTCCGTCGGAAGCGGAAGGAAACTCAACAGTTGGCACATTACGGAGGAGACGGCGCACGGGGGCGGCGTGGGAGAGCTGCAAGCGCTACTGGTTGCTGGCGTCGTCTCTGCTTCCAGGCAAATCATTTGCTGCGTTCCCGATGCTGTGCATTGCTCTAAAGTACAGTTGCCAACAAAAAGCATGGGTTTAATCGATAATTATCGATACCATGAAATGTGCGAAAAAAGGGCTTTTCATTGCCTAAGGCTCAGATTTATATCATAATCTGTTGCTTCTCCATCGGGTTGCATTGCCGAACATTTGGGGGATGCAATATCGATAAATATCGATACCCTGATATGCTGGACTTTCATTCAGAAACTTTTATGCAAAAATACCTCACAAAAAATCAGAAGAGAGGTCCTTTTTCAGAGAAAGAAGAAAGCCAGAAGCTTGCACTAAGAAACGGTACTTTCAAGGACATTTCAGAGATGTAATTTCCATATTTCAGTGTTCGAAACCCCCATTTTGGTACTTTGTGCTCGCCTCACAAGATTGTTTATTTGATGGGTGTACAAATGGATTTAGTTATGCTTCCCCTTTAATTTTTTCTCTCCGCCAAACATGTCCTCTATCAATTGCGGCACTTCCTTCATACAGTTAACCGCACAAGCCATGGAAGAGCTCTCTGTGTAGCGACACTGGAACATGCAGTCGACTATGGGAATCATGAACTTTGTTAGAGTCCCTTTGATGTCAGTCTCCGCTGGCAATGGCCTGGGCAAGTGACGATCAACGCAGAGTTCCACAGCTAAGGCACTGTCATTGGTGTTGTTACAGCACTTCGTGGAGCACTTAAGGACCCTCTGATGCATCCTCCGCACAAACTCCCGATCTGCGATAATGGAGAAATCATCTACGGCTGTACTAAAGACCTTGGGTTGCTCTTGAACGATTCGGTTAAACGGATTTGCGTACACTTTATCAGCCATGGTTTTAGCTATTAGTCGAGATCAAAAGTTGAGATAAAATTTAGGTCTTAACTGCAAATAATGAACGAAAAGGCAGTGCCTATTGGAAAGGAAATAATCATCGAAAAATAATCGACACAAACTATTTTTGAATGTGAATATTTATGGTATTGTATTTTCGATAGATTCATCTATAGGAATTATAATCGAATTAAGTACAAAAATACATAAAATTATCGCTTTCTAAACAATTATCGATAATAATTTCTATCGGTTTGCCAATAGCCATAGCTCCATAGGCCATAGATCGTGTGTAGGAATGCCGCACAAACCATTTAAATCAATCAACGCCGATGATTAAACCCTTGAGAACTTCTCAATTAATTGCAGGCCACTAATCGAGAATCGAGAAACCGAAACGCGCCTGCTGATTAGTCACTAATCTAATCAAATATGAAGACGTTCTTGTGGCGAGTGGCCCACAAACATGTTTTCCATTGGGGCAATTATATGTGCCACCGAATGAGGCAGATAGAGAGCCAGGGGACGGACTCTCCTGAATAAAAAATTATTAATTTATACGTGTACGGTATAGCCGGGTCCTCCTCCGTGTCTGTCGCGTCGCGCCACGTCGGGTAAATGCTCCAAATAGCAATAATCTCTCCGACACGGACAATGTGGCACACTTTTAGGCGAAAAAGTTCCGCCCTACAATCAATGATTGAATGTCCTTTTGCCATCCGAAAGTCAGCGATTCTTCATTTTTGCCACACGAACAGCACAAGGAAAAGTGCCCATAATTAGGGGCTTGGGCGGTTGATTTTTTTGGTCGGGGGATTTCATTTTGGATCATACATATATTGGAAAATCCCACCAGCTGCCTCTCCCATCGGACGCCGATTAAAGTTGCTTCTGCTTCGCGGGAAAAACGCTCAAAGAATTGCAATTAAATAAATTCAATATTATACCTATTCTAGTAATTTTGTATTATTAATGGAATATAATGAGAAAAGGTTTTACCATCTAGTAAATATTTGCCATTTTCGATATATTTTGAACATTTTCTAATAATAATCAAAATTTATCGGCAAAGATCGATATATATGGGCTATAATCGATAATATTTGCTGCATTTTCTGGGCATATTTATACGAGACACACAGAAACATGAAAGCATTCAAAATTGCATTAAATAATCGAAATTCATCGATAAATATCGATATATAAGGCCAAAAGGGTAATATATCGATCGAGTTATCGGTTAATAATCGATCATAGATAAAACTTATCGACAATTTATATAGATATTTTCCATTTTGGATTATATTTATGAGTAATATACAGAAAAATCAATGGATAATCGATAATATTATCGATAGCATGTGTGCATGGCATGGTCTCTCAATAATTCGTGCAGCTAACGGCCGAAAATTCAATCATTTTTGCGCCTTTGCCCTTCATCTGTCCATCAATTGGCAATCAATGGCCCCAGTGCCTTGTCTATAAGATGCGATTGTGTGTCTGTCTGCAGACAAAGGCATGCCAGTTGGAGAGCAGTTTAAAAGGCAAAAACCCAGAACAAAAACTATGGGAAATTCAGGACAATGGCAGTGGTTGGCTGTGAGGTGCTGGTGGGGGTGTGTCGTCCTCACAAAATGTTTTCACATTATTCAAATGAAATGGTTTTTATTGTCCTGCCACTCTACCAGCAGGAACAGTGCCGGCGAGCAACAAAAACCAATGTAACAAATCAAAACTAATACGAAATGAGGGAAGGGTTGATACTCGTACACGACTAAAGACTAAAGGATACCCTGTGCAATGAGAGCGGAGGGAAATACACATCCCTTTCGCACACTACTTTTGCGGGGTACAAAATACACCCTGAGACTGGGTACAAACATAAACAAAAAACAAACATCGAAGGGAAAACACTACCTGCATTCATGGCATACAATGAATCATTTGAATGAAGAGAAAGATCCCCGGAAAAAGAGGAGAGAAAAACACAGGGACAGAGACAAAGAGAGAGATAGAGATAGAGAGAAAGAGAAAAAGGGTTAAGGAGTGCCTGATTGAAGGAGCAGTGTAAAAACCGTTGGTTGACATTCTTTTTTGGCCCTTAAAAACGTTGCCAGATTGTTGCAAGAAGCAGCAGATGCACTGGGAGAGAGAAACTCAAACAAAAAGGCAACGATGTAGGAGAACCACCAGCTCTCAATGGTTCTACATCCCATGGATCCCATGGTCCACAGACGATCACCTTCGGCATGGCTGGGGTCTGTGGGATGGTTGTGGTTGAGTCGGAGGGCGAGGTGGAGTCACAAGAAGGTAACGAGTCGTCTCCCGGCGAAGTCTTTTACAGCGAGAATACCGATGATACCAATGATGGCGATGAAGATCATCGGAACACCCCTGTAAGGGGCTTTCTGGCCTCGCCTGGCCCTGACCCTAGCCCCTGCGGTTGAGTGTTTATTTACAAGGTTAATTCTTCCTTAAGGTTCTGCCATGAACCGTGAAGCTCGGGCTCACAAAAACAAACAAAAAGGACTTGACTGCAGGCCTCACTGCGACAGCCAGTCAATGGCCCATAGGCCTAGGTTTCATGCCCCATGCCCCATGCCCCGCACACACACAGACACATAAGGTTGCGCGCCCCTCAAAGTGGCAAGTCGAGCAAAACGACGAGGCAAGGACGACGCTGCGACGGCTGTGCGATATGTTAATTTGACAAAAAAAAAAAAATAAGAAAACGAAAGCATCCTTTGGCCGATAAATCGCAGGAGAAAAATTTGGGAAATTGTGGAAAAAGGGTAGCCTTCCTTTATTATAAACCGATAATATATCGTATTTATGCCGAATTTATATTTATTTACTGTTCAAATAAAAGACAGAGCGAGCGCAAAATGCAGTCGATTATAAATCGATGTTTGGTTAATCGTTATCGATTAATTGATAAACTGTTCAAAAAGCAATAACAACAAATCAAATTAAAGCTACCCTAGAAACCTGGACAGATAATTGAGCCAAAAATAATCCCCTCCAAATTCGTCGACATTAATTAATAATTTTTTTTAAATTTGTATTTTTTGTTTAATTATCATCATTTTTTCTGAGAATTTTTATTATTTACTATTTAAAAATAAAAATTTTTGCCGCAAATATGAGTTGGGAACGAAGCGATAATGAATCGGTTATGAATCGGGTTTGAATCCCTTTAATATACTTTTCTTCCAAATCAATATACTTAGAATCAGTTATGAAAAGGTTATTTTCAATACCAACACGTTCTGAATCGGTTCTGATTCGTTTATGCAACAGATTTGAATCGGTTACTAATCTATTCAATATCAACACGTTTTAAATCGATTAAGAATCACTTCTGAATCGGTTATTCATCGGTTATTCATCGGTTATTCATCGGTTATTCATCGGTTATTCATCGGTTATTCATCGGTTATGCATTGGTTACTCATCGGCTATGATTCCTTTCATTATCAACGCGTTTTGAATCGATTAAGAATCACTTCTGAATCGGTTACTCATCGGCTATGAATCTTTTCATTATCAACCCGTTGTAAATCGATTGAATTTCCCTTCTGAATCACTTCTGAATCGGTTATACTTAGGTTATGAATCTTTTCATTATCCAACCATTCCAAATCGCTTCAATCGGTTAATCCTTTAATCAAATAGACATTTTATTCAACCAAAAAAAAGAAAAAACGAGTGCCCCAAGCGATTTGTTCAACCGCTCAACGGCGGATTCCCTTTGTGCGGCGACTATAATGAAAGTATCGCCATTGTAGCGCTGCTACCCTCAAAAGTGTACACGTCTCCCCAACCGCGTATACGAGTGAGCATCCATCCAGCCATCCTTCCATCCATCCATTCATCCATTCATCCCACACCTCAGTGTCAAATTTAATGCGGTTCGCTGTTTATTAGATTTGCACAAATGGCATTTTCAGGGAGTAGGTTTTTTTTTTTTGGCGCCAACATCACACCATAACGTTTTTTTTGGGGGGGGGAGGGGGGACCTCCTGTGGATGCGGAAGTGGGTAGACGAGGGTCCTTCTTTCTAGGCGTTAAGTGCTTGTTGGTGGCATGCAACAACAACTCTATTCGGTGGCCAGAAGCGCCCCCCGAAAGGCCCCGAAAAGCCGACAACGAAATTATTGAAAATTCATTTAAATGTCAGAGAAATGTTAAGAAGCTTAAAAAAAGAAATGGCGCAACATGTCGTATGCGTAATATTAAATATTAAAACGTTTACATTATTAATGCCAAACAGAGAGACAGACAGACAGACAGACAGCAAAGACAGCAAAGACAGACAGGCGGAAGCAGCAACAGCAGGCGAGTGGAGTCGAGTGGAGATTTACAAGCCCCCGAAGGACATTTACAGGGCGGCAGTAGGGAGCTCAATCCCAATTTTCATATCATTTCGAGAGCACAGCGTATCAGCATATTTATGAACACCACATTCATACCCTGCTCTTTGCTGGACCTCAAAATCCATTTGTCAATTAGAGGAAAAATTAAAGGAAGGAGAGACAAAGGTCCAGGGCCAAAGAGCGAATGAAATCAGCGATGCAGTCGACGGGCCCACACCGAAACCTGTTGACACACAGAAGCTGCAATATGCCACGCCTACCCCGCCCACCCCCACCCGAAAACCCTGAGGTTAGATTTTGATTGCCTTTTGCCAGGGTCCACGGTCCACGTTGAGGCCGGAACTTCATGACTAGTAAATGGTCAAGGCATTCAAAGCTGGAGCTGCTCGAATACCCTGTAGAAAGGAGGGGCTTACCTGCAGTTCAGTGAAGAAAGCGACAGGATTAGTGAACCCAAAAGGTCTATCGACTAATAATCGAACAACGATTGACTAAAGTATCGATTTAACGGCTATGACTGGGTTGAAAAGTTGTCAAAAATATCCTTTAATATTCGGTGACGTTTAAATTGCATTAAAAAGTGTATTTATCGATAATAAATCTTCGGTAAACAAAATATCGAGCCATACCGATTAATAATCGATAAATAAAGATAATAAAGTATTAGCTACATATCGTTCATAAGTTTTTGGTTTGTTGTTAGGGAAACAATTCGAAATCGATTAAAAATCGAAGGAAAATCGATTGAAATATCGATTTATTTTACTCGAGAGTCTATCCTTTCGGTATGTACCTTTGATCTACACGTGAAATGTATTCGGTTAGTGGTCTAGATTTGCCAATAATGTTATCGATAATAAATCGGAACTGAATTTGCACCAAAAACGCTTCAAAATCATTTGTGCCATAGTTTTGCGTTTATTATTCAACAATTTGAAGTTATATCCTGTCATTTGGGCCAATCGACCATCGACATCCATCATTGATGCACTCATACTCGTTTTGGACTGAGCAAACAAATGCTCGTAAAACTGGTAAGAATGGGGGAGTTGATTGGAGGCCCCACACACACACACACACACACACACACACACACACACATTGGGGATAACCGAGTACCGAGTGCATCTCCTCTGCCTCGCAGCGGAAATTCCGCTCCATTCCACACTTCCACGTGGATTGCGGATTGCGGATTGCGGATTGCCACTCTCTTTTTGGTGGCGGTCTGTCATAAAAATCTGCGTATGCATTCGTCCTCGCAGTTAATTTCAGTGTCATGCTTAAGGCTCGTAAAATCAACTGCTCTTATGGATCCGATTCGATTCGATTTGCTTCGCATGGATTGGATTCATTCTGTGTCTGTATCTGTGTGTGTGTGTGTCTGTGTGTGCCTGTGTGTCTGTGTGTGTGTGTGTGCCACATTGTATAACATTCATATCACATTTCATTTCCAATATACTCGTTCTTGTAAGTATTTTTACATTCTTCCATTGTTGCCCTTATCCGTTTTCCCTTTTTTTTTCTGCGAAAGATTCCCCAAACCAGATTTAGCTTTCGGCAAAGACACGTAACGCTCCGCCAAGGGACCCGTGGGGGAAAGTTCCCTAGAAAAACGTGTAGCAAAACCTGAGTGTTGTACAAGCGACTGAGCAGGGGGGGGGAGTGGCATTCGAGTAGCTGTAATTATTGATGGCAACAGAGAACACTCCCCTTTCGAGGGTCTCCCTGTTGTCATTTGTCTTCTTTTTGTCTTAAACGTGCCATGCCCCTGATTGTTGCAAATACGTTTACTTGTAGACAAAACCAGCTGTCACATCAGGGGATGAGAAGCAGGAGCATGAGCAATGTTTAATGAATGATAATCCCTGACAATCGAAGCAATCAAAGTAATCGAAGCAGTCGAAGCAATCGAAGCAGTCAAAGCAATCGATACAATCGAAGTGGCAACGCTTAACCACCAGATGGCATCTCTTTTCATACGCATAAAGATGATCTTCTATACATATTCTGTATTTTAGAGCTGTGATCTCTATTCTTTACACATTTCGAATGAGAAATGTATTTCTAGAGCTCGTTTCCTGCCCTGAAATTTCGATAGAAAGCCACAGATGGCATCTCTAAAAGCTAAAGTCTTAAATAGAATTGGAATCATCAAAAACTCCACTGAAAGACAACAATTTAAACCTTAAAATAAAATATAAATACAAAGAATATGCATATAATATACCAACCATTATTCTTGAAACATTTTCAATATATTTGCACAACATTTTCGGCTCGATTTGTGTCGCATTCAAAGGCTTTGGCTATTTGTATTATTTAATCAAATGTTTAATTATGTTTCGCCGCACAATAAACAAAAGGGGAACTGCATTCAGATGCCCACGAAATGAAGGAAAAGTAAATACCTGACGGAATGTGCCCGCCCGCCACATGTTTTGTGGTGGCTTTGTAAGCGTGCCACACACTCGGTGTGGCAGCCACGCAGCGTCTTTTGTTTCGTGGGGTTTCAGACAAATTTCGGGTTGTACTCACGTATCACTGAAACGAGAAGGAACAAAAAGAATATAAAAGAAAAGCCGTTTAAGTGAAGGCAAGAATAAAATGGAGAAAATCAATATTAAAGTAGACAGGAAACGGAAGGGTCTTTGGGGCACAGTACAGTGCGTTTCAGAATGCCAAAAAAAAAAAGAGAGAGAAAGATCTGAGATCCATGAATAAATATTTTATGGTTCTTCAATAAAAAAAAAGATATACAGAGAAACGTATTTTTTTTTCCTTTTTTGCGCGCATACTTTTGCCACGCACTGTCTATAGATGTTTATGGAGAAATATTTGCTTTTGCCCGACAATAAGCGTCCTGTTTAAAGAGGATTAAAATGTGAAAAATCACAACAAAATATAAACGAAAAAAAAAAAATAAATACAAAGAAAAGCGAAAGCGAAAGCGAAAGCAAGAAAAATCGATGGAAAGAAAGAAAGGCTTCTTTAAAGAATAAAGAAGTATAAAAAAGCGTAACCGAATCGGCGTCCAAGCAAATCGAATAGAAAACCGCATATGCATCAAAAGCCTCAACAGCAGCAGGCGGCAAGAGGCAGGCGGCAGGCGGCAGATGCCTGGAGGATGTGGCATGGGGCATAATAGAATTTCTGAATCCTTTTTCCGGCAACAGGACACGCGCTCCCTCCTGCCACACGCTCCACACCCCCTCCACATATGCACGGCAGTGTCCAGCCCGAAGGCAGCGCTCAAACGCAAATGCAGCAGCCTCCCCTCCTCCGACCACTGAAGGCCGCCCCCACCCGGCGTGGGCGCCCCTCTGGCACAGCAAAAACATGGGGCCACACACGCCACACACAAAACGCGAAATATGAATACCCTGGCACCGAAAAAGCACTTCAATTGGGGTATAAGAAAAGAGGCAGCCATCGCACAATCCCGCTGGAGATTCTCAATTTTAAATTTCGAAATATTTGGACAAATTTAAGGATGTGTGTGCACCAACCCGAAGGGGTAGAAGAGGGGTTTTATGGTTATCGAAAAGCAATATCTAGAGAGATGTCGATGTAGAGCTATCGATAAGGGTTTTGAGAGCGAGAGAGGGGGCATAAGGGGGGTATTATCGGGAGAGAGCATCGAATTGGGGTATAAAATGGCTAGGGATAAGTATCAGAACAGTTATCGAACTATTTATCGACCAAGTTATCGGTTTAATTCGTTTAATTTATCTAAAACTGTATCGAACGAGGTATCGAAATGTGATATCCACAGATGGGATATCGACGAGGTTATCGAACACTTTATCGACCAACTTATTGGTTTAATTTAGATAATTTACCTAAAAATATATCGAACAAGGAATCGAATGAGGTATCGAAATGTGATATCCAAGAGAAGAGGTGGGGGATAACGAAGAGGTTATCGAACACTTTATCGACCAAGTTACCGGATTAATTAAGATAATTCTTCGAAAAATTTATCGAAAATGTATCCACAGATAGGGTATCGAAGAGCTTATCGAACACTTTATCGACCAAGTTATCGGTTTGGTTTCGATAATTCATCTTAAGCTGTATCGAAAAAAGTATTGATATATGATTTCGAAGAAGTCATCGATAATTTATCGGAATAAAATTATAGAATGTGTAGCGAAAAATGTTGAAATCATGGCAACGAAAATAAGTCACATATATGGTATCGCAAGTGGTATGGAAAGTGGTATCGATAGTGGTATCAATACTGGTATGGATAGTGGTATAGTGATAGTGATATCGACAGTGCTATTGAAAGTGTTATCAAAATTGGTATCGAAAGTGGTATCGACAGTGGCATCGAAAGTGGTATCAAAAGTGGTATCAAAAGTGGTATCGAAATTGATATCAAAAATGGTATCGAGGGTGGTATCGAAAGTGGTATCGACAGTGGCATCGAAAGTGGTATCAAAAGTGGTATCGAAATTGGTATCTAAATTGGTATCGAGAGTGGTATCGAGGAGGATCGCATGATGTATCGATCGGCGAGTGTCCAAGACATACCGAACGAAGTATCGGAACGGGAATGGAATGGTGTGCAATACAGACCCAAGCCACAACCGATTACAGGGTACACGGAGCTTCTGTCACCATACCATGCATATGCGTGCGTATTTTTGTTGTATTCTACCGTTTTCCGTGCTTTTGGGCAATTTCACTTGAAATGTGGCTCGCTCGCATGTGCAGGAGTTTCCCCCCTCCTCCCCCCCCCCCCTAGGAGGGCACGGGAGGGGGGTGGTCTCCGAAAGGGGCGCGTATAATAAGCATAACAGCTTTGCAGCAACCTTTTGCAACATCGTCGAGATGCGGCCAAAGCGAAGCGCTGCAAGCATCAAATATTTTCGCAGGCTCCCCCGCCCACCGATTCCCCGGGAAAAAAAAACCCCCGTAAAATCCCGTAAAATGTACAACGTGTGGCCATGGCAGTGGCACTGCTAGAAGACTCGGCAGGAGTATGCCTCAGAGCTACGAAAAAAAAAAAAACCGGCGAGGCAGCAATAAAAGCACGCTTCCACACCCCGCGCCGGATGCACAGGATACCCTCGAGAGATGGGACGAGAGACGAAACTATGAAAATACTCTGCACGCATCTGAGATACTTTTGCTCATTTATGAAGTATGCTTTCCGCAACACTTTTTAAAGCGTATCCTTGGGGGGGCAAGGGCAATTTTTTAAACCATTTTCAAAGCTCCGAATTTCTACGCAGCTTAGTGGAAATTTCTTTAGTATTTTGCTGTAGCTGTAGCTGTCGCTGTCGCTGTCCTGCTGCTTTTTCGGCACCCCCCCACCCCCCCACATGCCACGAAATCCCCCTTGAGCGCTGCATCCTGCATCCTGCTTCCTGCCTCCACCACACATGCATTAAAGCTGTTCTGTGCGGCATGGAGGGCCATCAGTGGCTTCGCCGCCATTTTGTGTTTGTGTGTGGCATGCCTCCTGTGGCGGTGTATCTTTTTGGGTCCTTCTGCATAAATGTTTATTCATATTTCATTTGTTATCACCGCCTTTGGAGGTCGACTTGCATTTGCATTCGCCACAAAAATCCCAAGTGATTAATATCCTTCGATGGTAATTGAGACACAGACAAGGGGTTCGCGGAGCCTGTGAGTGCAACGGGAGGCTTCTGTTTTCTGCACAATTAACCCGAAATTTGTAAATATTTACACGCTCCACGCTCCAGTCGACGACTGATTCAGGTGATGGCTGGCGCCTCCATCAAGGATACTTCATTAATTTTAATTAAGCGCCCAACAGTCCAGGACATGGCCGAGTGTCAGAGCCATTGCCTGATGGAAGGAGACTGCAGAATCCCCACCCAAAAAAAAAAAAATTCCTGGGGCCTACAGACTCGTATTTAAGCCAGGTGCAGTCCTTCCCAAGAGCCAGAAAGTAGGCTGGAAGAACGGCTGGAGTTCTACAACAAATCTCCCTTGTTTGAACCTCATTTTGGGCCTCAAACTATCTTTGAAATTCCCATCAAATGTGGCTCGATAGAACATCAAATGATAGTCAAAAATAGGAACAAAATTTCGAATCAGTTTAAGGTGAAATTTGAGCACAGCAGAAGCCACAGCTAGCCAGAAAGTGGACAAAAAGTGAGTCATCGAAGGGACAAACTTCTTTCAATTATAGAAAATAGTTTCCAGGAAAGGCAATCGGTGATCAATCGTCATGTACTCACTAGTCCAGCAACTCGATATCGCCTTCATCCACCTCATCGTCATCATTCTCTTCTCCATGGTCTTCAAAGATAGCATCCTCGTCGTCGTCATGCACGCGATCGGGGGTCCGTTCATTCTGGTTACCGTTGGGGATTTTGCCAGCAATACGACGACCGCCCCGTGACATGGGCGGCGGGGAGTGACGTCGATTGCGTGTGGATTGAACGGACAGACCGACGCCCTGCTCAAGATTCTCCTCCTCCTCATCGCTCTCGATCTCAATCTCATCGACATCGCGCTGACTGACCCTTCGCTCTGGCATTTTATCAAAACTTTCTCGTATTCCTTTGCACAAATCCTTTGTTTAAATCAGTCTTCACAACACAACAACAAAAACACCCACTCTGGATACTTTGTAAGAATGTTTTTTTAATAAACTAATTGTTTATGGGGACTTGTGTTTCGACTTTCGACTTACGCATAGACTTGCAACGAACGCACTGAAAAATCGCAATCGACGGATGAAACGGAAAACGGAGAACGGCCGCCGTGGTGCGACTTTCAGGGGCTTCACATCGCGAGACCTTAGACGCGTCCCCAAGCGGACGGCGGCTCTGTCCGGGCTAATTCAATTAGATAACCGAGCCGAGGTGCAGGTAGCAGATACAAAGATAGTTCAGCAGGGTATACGACTGAGAGATACCCTCCACAAGCCTCCTCTCTGTCTCTCAGGCGCTCTTTTTCCCAGTGTGGCTTAGCAGTAGCGGTAGGAGCACACACTCTGCAGGGTATACAACAAGAAGAGCCAGAGCTGGACTGTCACTCAAAGACTCTTCTGTGTCTCTTCCCTGCCGTCCGCTTTGTTTCTCTTTTGTCCGTAAGACGACTACTACACCCGTAAGCGTAGCCCTAGACATAAAATGGGTCAGCGATTTTCGGGGCCGACATTGTGGCGATAGGAAGGAAGCCCTTCCACACGTGCTGCTCCCCGACTTTCTGCACCCAAAGAAAACGCAAACATTTGAAACAATTGCATTGATTTGATTCTGCAATGCCCAATCGATTGGGGGTTTGGCTTGGAATACTTGCACTCGCGTGATATTCAACAACAAAATATTTAACAATTATTATCTGTTTTTTTGCTTTGGCAGTGCTTCCGGTGCTCCTCCCCCATCGAGCGCCAGTCGAACCATAAAAATGCAAATGAGTTAGGACCGCAACGAGTCCGATTTAATGAGCCATTTCAATGCCGCTGAGGCTCTGCAATTGCTTCCCCCTGATGTTGTTGTTGATGCTGATGATGGTAGACCCAAACCTGGCCACAAAAGCCCATCATTCAACTCATTATAGCTGTATATTTGCAAAAACAGCACCGCCACAACATTTCCAATTCGAAAGCTCAAAGAGGTTGCCGGCGGTCCGCACTTTTCCGCAATCGCAGCCATCTGGCAGCACTGTCACGAGCGGCGTGAAGTTGGTTGCTCCAGGTCGCGGCGTTGCCACACGGAAGCGTCTTCTGGCTGAAAGTTCAGCCGAGTTCAAAGACTACTTCTACAATCCCTTCGACAAAGATTGGTTGTACAATGTTGCTGCTGCTGGCCACCCTTCTGACCTCTGTACAGAACTGATTTAAGCGTTTAATTGGGGTGCTAGCGAAAATATAATTACTCCACTGCGATGGGTATTGTCCGATGGGTCCGCAGGAGGTCACTCTGCCAATTATGGTGTTGCACATTAATTGAAGTCGTTGCACTGGCAACCGGCTTTAATTATGCGACGAAGACGAATGAACGAGCAACCAGACGACGGCCGGTCAATGCCAAGGGCGACACATACTCACTTTTGCCGGCAACGAGGACAGTGAGGCAATAAAGCGAGACGCCGCTGCCACGTGCAGACAGAAGACAGCCGAACCGAAGCGAATCGAATCAAAGCTCCGTTCAACCAAAAATCAAAAACAGACACAACCTTCAAATACACAAGAAATACACGCACAAACAGAAACAAAACAAAAACTCAAAACAAATGCGGAAGCAGCGAGCGAAAAAACATGAGAAATTTGCATAGAAATTATATGATGGCATGATTTGATAAATGGGGCTTTCTTTCAGGCATTTTTTTGGTACTTTCAACGATTTGTGGACTTTGGGGGCAGGGATCTTCAATTTTCAAAACGATTGATAGGTTTTTTTTACCTGAAGATTTCGACAAAGGTTTTATATTACAGAGAATTTTAGGAAGCCTTTTCAACGACAGAAGAAGCCAAATCCGAATCCAATTCGTTTCGTTTTCAAATAAGCCAGAATGAAGAGCAGAAGATTACTGAGGACCAGTCCCATGCATGCCTTTATTTCTATGATGTACGTGACACTACCCAAAAGAATTCGTTCCGTAAGTTCCAGATGAGGCTAGAGACAATCACTGTCTTCCTCATTAGTGATATACTATGCTTCTGGGTACTGTCTCGGTGGCAATCGTTTGTTTACTTTGGAGGTGATCATCGTGGGACTAGATGATCTACCCAGAACGTGAGCAATGTACAAGTTTTGTGAACTTAATTTAAATGGATTTTGAAGAATTCATAGAATAAACGGCACCCCGGTTAAAGTCTCTTTAAGTTTAAATTTTGTTGATGAATCGAAGAGGAGCCACAAGGAAACAAAATAAAGATTACTTCAGAGATGGCTTGTTTATCTGAAGATCAGCATCAACCATGATGACACCTCGGAAGCGTTAAAAGAGGTAGCTTCGAGCAGTAAACACACCCATAAAAGGTACAAAAAATCAAGCAGAAAACACTCGTAAAATGCAACAATTAAAACAGCAAAAGACAAGTCAATAAACAGGCCTAGAATGGCGCTTGTTTGATAAGAACTTGCCAGCATACCAGCTGAGAGAACTGAGAGAACTTTTCTTTACTTTTCTTTTCAGATAGTAGTGGAGGTAATAATGTTTCATCAGATCGCACGGCAGGGGCGACTATGGTCTTATCTTAGCGGTGGAGAGGAGAGCCATGAAGTGCAAACATCTCTGGAAAACGAGCGTAAAACAAGACAAATTATAGCCAGGCCAGAAACAGGTGGGAGCTCCCAGGCAAATCAGCTGCTGCCAAGCATTTATCAGGTGATGCCGTAGGCAAGCAGTTCAATCAGCTGACAATCAGTTCTTTCATCTTAAAAGCAGTTCAATCGATTTCAGCACTACTTATGTACATCCCCCTGCGTGGATTTTTAGTGAACTTTTGGCTACCGAATTTCGCATAATTCAACAATTTGTAGTCCAAGTTTGTCCATAATTAAAAAGCAACGCTTGGCGAGTCCCCCCCGATGTTCATCGACGCATGCAATCCATTTTTGGTACCAAATCGAGGCGGTGAATCACAACGCGAGAGAATCTCGTGGGAAGACAGAGAAAAAGCTGAAATCTGAAAGCCAAGGCCCTCTCGGCTGCGGCGGTTCTAACGGGTTTCGAGTGATCGAAACAAGTTCAAGGTTGCTTCAAGCTGCACTGCAGCTCTTTGACTCACCTGTTGGCAGCGGCATAGGTGTGGGGGGGCGGCTTTTCGGACGACTCGCTGGCTAGAAGAACCCCGCCGCCGGATGTCTCTGACGTCACGGGCCTGTAGATCAACGGCTTGACGTTGCGCTCAAAGTCATCGAGGAAGACCACATCGTGGACGGGTATCAAGCGATGGTCGCCGCTCACATTGAAGTGCAGATCGCGAAAGGGTCCATTGAAGAGGCAGCGCAGTGGGGAAGTCACCAGGGCAGTGTCCTCCGAAGGCAGCTACAGGACAGGGGGCAAGGATTTACTACATACATACATACATACACGGGGGTACGAGGTGTATTACGGGGGTACTACGGGGGTATTCTAGGTATTCTAGGGGGTAGTGCACACCTTGATTTTCCCATTGGCTGCAGAAAACATCAGGACACACACACACACACACTTTCAAACCACACACAAACAACGAATTAAAACAAAAACAAACACGGATCTACTCATAGGTTTGTGTGTGTGTGTGGGTGGGTGGGGAAGGAGATGACGGATACGTGTTAGGGATTGGATTAACCGTAGAACCCGCTACAGAACGCCAATGTAAATTACAGTAAACGAAGAACAAGAGAGCAAGACAGAGAGAGAGAGAGAGGGTCACGAAAATTTCGACACGCGTGCGTGGAGAGTGGATCGCGGCGCGAGAGACTCTCTTTTCAATTAACAGTTAACAAAAAAAAAAAAAAACCACAAAACACAACACTTGCACAATTGAACGACGGCGACAGCGGCGGCTGCGTCTGCGCCTTTACTTTGCACCAAACATTTCACTCGTTGCAACAGCAACAACAACAGCCACACAAAAAAAACCGATCGCGTTTGCTGAAATTATAGATAAATCACGGAATTTCGTCGTTATTTTGCCGATCGCGTCGTTGGTCTGAGCGGCGTCCGTCGGCGGTCTTCCAATTGGTCCAGTACGATGGAAAAAACAATACAACAAATAAACAGCTGGAGTTTCGCCGATCTGGCAGCGCGAGAACCCATCATAGAGCTGCCAGACTGAAGGAAAAAGATTCTGCCCAGCCATGGTTTGTTCCAATCAGATTATCAGCTACATGAATTCTCCAGTTGGAATGAATGTATCTCCATAAAACAGGGAGAATATTTTATTAAATAGTTTTACACGAATTCTCTAGGCATGCAGAAATCAGTGAGTCTCTGTTTTAAAGCTATATGTACATACACACAAATCAAATCAATTGCATTAATAGGTCAATTAATGTCAATCTAGGAAAAACTTATTACTGGAAAACAGAATTTCAACATTAATTTGAGCAAAACGGGTATAAAAATGTCCACTCATAGTTGAAACCAGCAACATTGAAGCTAGCATTTCAAACACATCTACGTTTAAGCTTTGTTTAAACCATGTTTTATAAACAACCCAATAAATAAGAGTCCTTAAATTCTGCTAATCTTGCAGAAAATAGATTCATCAATTGGGTAAAACAATGCTTTCAGGGCTGAGAGCCCTAGCTAACTAGTAATTTTAAACCGAATCTCAAAATCGAGGAATATGATTTCCGATTCATGTACAGAGAACGATTAACCTATTGTCGACCAGTGGTTATTAAAATACACTCCACGAAATTGTTTAAGCCTGACGAAGTTTAGCTCAGTCCAGGTGTTAGATATCGTGGTCTTTTTTTATAAGTTTTGTGGAAGAATAGGATGGATTTACAAGAATTTATAAACCGTGTATTTTTCCGCAGCCTCAATTATGTTTTTTAACCTATTTAAATAGAAGGGGGCTAAAAGGGCTAAGTTCGTTTTTTTCATCGGTATATTTTGAATATGAGCAGGTATATTTCGGTATATTTCTGAGTGTCGAAGACATAATCGGCTTTTCGTCTTCATGGTATATTCGACAAGTGGGGTGGATTTCATCTTGCATACATTGCATTTAATGTTTGGTGTTGCCCATTATCCATACCCTATTTTTTCTTCCACTAGTGGCATGGTGACCGTATCTGGTATTTATTACTTTTCGGTATTTTTTAGATCAAAATTGTACCGACGGTATATAGGTATATTGTGGTATATTTTGTCAATTTCATCAATCTATTAAATTTAATTTCCAACGGTATATAGAAAATCCAATGAAACCATTATTTAAAGTAAGTTATTAATTAATTCAT